>NC_137176.1:14792101-19792101 GCF_951804945.1 Podarcis cretensis | reverse complement strand
AAAAACACACAACAACAGTGTGCTGATTTGATACAGGATGCCAAATACATCATAGAGTACAGTGGTACCTTGGTTTTCAAACATCTCAGTTGATGAACATTTCAGTTTTCAAACGCCATAAACCCGGAAGTAAATGTTTCAGTTTTCGAACACGCCTTGGAAGTTGAATATGCCACGTGGCTTCCGCTGAGTGGAAGATCCTGAGGCCTAGCTGTCGGCTATTGAGTTTTCAGTTTTTGAATGTTTCACAACTTGAATGGTGTTCTGGAATGGATTACGTTTGAAAACCGAGGTACCACTGTATTACTAAATAGAGCATGGTGAAGTCTTGCACTGAGCTGGTAAAAAATAGTAATAATAATAATAACAAAGATGGACATGACAGACATGTTTGTTAGTATCGCAAACTGCAATTCCTTCTTAATGATGTTCTTTATTTTTTCCAAGTTATAGTGGTGTTGTTTGCGGCTCTAAAGAGGCAGCGAAAGAAAGAGCCTCTGATCTTGTCTAAGGAAGATATCAGAGACAACATTGTGAGTTATAATGATGAAGGTGGTGGAGAAGAAGACACACAGGCTTTTGATATTGGCACACTGAGGAATCCTGCGGCTATCGAAGATAAGAAGCTACGCCGAGATATCATCCCGGAAACATTATTTATACCACGGAGGACTCCTTCTGCCCCAGATAACACGGATGTCCGGGATTTCATTAACCAAAGGTTGAAAGAGCATGATAATGACCCCTCTGCGCCACCGTACGATTCCCTGGCAACTTACGCCTATGAAGGAAATGATTCTATAGCTGAATCCTTGAGTTCTTTAGAGTCTGGCACTACTGAGGGAGACCAAAACTATGATTACCTCAAGGAATGGGGCCCTCGGTTTAATAAGCTTGCTGAGATGTATGGTGGAGGCGAAAGCGATAAAGACACTTCCTAACCGACCGTAGGATATACAGTTTTTGTTCATTTGAGAGGAAGTAACTTTACAGACACCTTCTCCACGTGACAATATTTGATGTTCAGGAACGTTTTCCTGCCACTCAGCACAATGGGTTTTTTTTCCTTTCCTTTCTTTCTCGTTTCGTTTCGAATTTGCTCATTAATGTCCTTTATTCTTTCTCGTAGAATGTCACATGGAATATATACAGCATTTTATTTAACCCCTTTCCAAAAGCCAAAGCTATTGAAATTCAGTGTGGTCCAATTTATGAAATAAAGGATACACTACCTTTGTGCAGGTTTATAATCTCTCAAGCAACCATAGATTTGAGTTGCTTTCGTTAAATACATGTTCTACATTTGCAAATACAGCTTTTTTAAAAGACCCAGACCGTGATCCACAGAGGGTCATGAATGCACGTTCCACATGCACTCCTATGTTTTTCCTTAGAATTTTATTTCTTTTTCAGGAACTGCCCACACAAGACCCCTGGAGAGCTTTCCAAAATCTTGCATAGAGAGCATTCTCCCCAGAATCGGCATGCCTAGAAAACAAGGGGCTTCTTTTTCTGTTACAAAAAAAATAATCTTCTGAATAACAGCCCAGTGTGCAAAACCCATCAGATTTTCCAATAAATTCTTTGAATTTTGCTATAGGTGAAATTTCAGTGGCACTTCTAGTTTGTGGGTTCTGTTTGTGCAATTTCTGAAAAAGGACGTGAAAAACAATTAAAATGAATGCACAGAACCTCTGTGCACTTCTTTTTAGAGATTGTGGCCCTGGAAGAAGAAGAAAACAAATGTCCCTATTCTGTACATTACAAATTTCCCTGAAAATATACACGTGGTGTTAATGTGATATGCAGCTGGTTTAAAAAAGAAAAAAAAAACTTTGTGCAACTTCATTTCATCAGATTCTATCTGCCAATGTTTTATATTTATATTTTTGTATTTATTTTTAAGAAATAAACCAGTTTTATAACGATATTGTTGCCTGCCTGATTTATTAAGAACATGGCCTTTTATCAGTTTAGAGGGTTGTGCTTTTATACACATTTATTTTGTTATTTCTGGACCACGTCCTTCCAAGGAGCTCGCAAATATTTAAATACAATATAATCCAAGCATAAAATCATAGTGTAAAACAGAACTCATCTAATAGCAGCTGCAATTAGGTGCACATAAGCCCCATTGAACTCAATGGGATATTTCAGCAGATAGATATATCTATATCTATGAAGAAAAATAGAATCACTGACCTTGAAAATATTAAGGAATTGCAACCTCATTTTGAAGCTGACTCCCACTCAATCCTTACCATCTAATGCAGTGTTTCCCAACCTTGGGCCTCCAGCTGTTTTTGAACTACAATTCCCATCATCCCTAACCACTGGTCTTGCTAACTAGGGATGATGGGAGTTGTAGTCTAAAAACAGCTGGAGGCCCAAGGTTGGGAAACACTGATCTAATGTATGTGAGTTTATGTGTATCCCATTATAACTATGCAAAAAAATTCATGCAATACAGCTAGTGGCTGTATACTAGTTATACTGCAATGTTAGCTTAAGTGCAGTTCTATGCATTGCAATGGGACTTACTGCCAGGCAAATAATGGATATAGGATTAGGATCACAACCCAATTTAATCGCTGGTCTGACTCTCGACCATATTGCCTGGAAATGGTTACACTTTAGCTCTTCCACAAGGGAATCTGGTATGAAGGAAGTGAAAAAATGGGATCCCATTATTTAACCAATATAAGAAGCCATCTCAAATAATGGCCCTGATTCAGCTTTGAACTACTCAGCAGAAGGTATGTTTGTTTGGAGGGAGGGGCTACTTTCAACATGTTGCTCCCATTCATGAATGCCGATGTGCCAGATTAGCCCAAACTGGCCTAGAACAATTTACCCTGAATTTAATAGCAGAACTAATTGGAGTGTAGCAAATGCTAACCTTACCCAAAGCTTAAAATCCTAGCAACTGAGCCATCAAACCGTGAGGCAAACATATTTTCAGCAAATCCTGAACTGCAACACAATTGGTACACATTCTTTGTTTTTTTTAGGGGGGGGCTATTTCAGAGTTTGGCTGTCACAGAAAAAGTCCTCTTCATGGTTGGTAGCAGATGGATGTCTGCAAGTTGTGGTATAACCAGGAGGTCATTTGATGGTAAACACAGTGTTTGGGCAGGTCAACATGGAAGAAGCCATTATCTCAGGTATTCTGGTCCCAAGTTGTTCAGGGGCCTATTCATACATAAAGTTTCAACTTGATCCAACAGCAAAATGGCAGCCGGTACAGTTCTTTCATTAAATGTGTTACATGGCAGAAGCCAGATGCATCACACAACAGCCTAGCTAGATCCAACCTCTAGAGCCCCACAAAAAGCATATTGTAGTAACTAAGACACAAAGATAACAATGGTCACTGTGGCCAAGCTATTCCCACCTAGGAAAAGCTGTAGCTGGTACACCAACTGAAGCTCATAAGAGGGGCTCTTTGTCATTTGGGCCTGTGGTGACATGATAGCTCTAGGAGCACCCCAAGACTACAGACTTGTTTCTTCAAGGGCAGTGCAATCTCATCCTGGACAAGTAAGATGCCTAACTTCTGAACCCAGAAACCACACACACACCTACAGGACATCCATTTTATCAGGATTCAGTCATCCAGCACACCTCTGTGTCCAGACACTAGTCTAAGACCTCATGATTCAGATGTACAACCTCTCCTGATTTGTGATTCAGAAAAGTGGATTTAGATGACATCAGCATGGTGATGGCACTGGACTCCAACCCTCCTAATGTGCTTTGTTTTACCACCTGTATCTGGTGTTCATTTAGACAAGACCATTTAGAACAGGCCTACTTCAAGTCGAGAGACTTCACTTCCTCCTCTAAGCAGGTTTCTGCAGATATATTCTCTTCCACCAATAGCCTGAATCTAGCAGTTCTGATGTGTGTTGGAAGAGAGGATGAAGTTAAGTGCTGTAGAGGTAGCTGAGACACCCTTGTAGAACCATTTGGAGGTAGTATAGTATACAATGGTACCTCAGTTTTCAAATGTAATCTGTTCCGGAAGACCGTTCGAGTTCCAAAATGTTCAAAAACTGAAAACTCAGTAGCTGACAGCTAGGCTTCAGGATCTTGCACTCAGCGGAAGCCGCAAAACATGTTTGACTTTTGAGGTGTGTTCGAAAAACGAAGCATTTATTTCTGGGTTTACGGTGTTTGAAAACCGAAACGTTCAACTTCTGAGACATTCAAAAACCGAGGTACCACTGTATTAGCAGAATGTGTGATTAGCCCAAGTCATGTTTTGGATCTGACAATGCTGGTGGCTCTCTAGTTGAATATTCCTGTCAATGGAAGGATGAGCAATCATTTTTTGACAAGGGATCACTCACTGACTTTGCCTGATGACTAGATGAGTGGGGTATAAAAAATAAAAAATAAAAAATAAAAAATTTATTACTACTACTATTGCTACTACTACTATTTGGCAATTACATTAAGTAATTCAATCTAAGAATGCTCATCTATACTATTTACTTTTGAGGTGGGAAAATCTTCTTGCCTTTTCTTATAAAGCGAATGTCAGTTACGGAATAACTTTCTGAAGAGACAGAATCAAACCATGGTCATTTGAAACAAATATTGTAACTGTGCATGCAGTGGAATAAAACACTGTACAAATTTTCAAGCACGTTTATCATTTTTTCAATAACTGCTTAAGCCCACAGAGAATGAGGAACTCCACGTTCGCTAACTAAATTAAATATCCTGCTTCAGGGCCAAAACAAAGAACACCTTCAAATGGACATGATTCTAACCTGAGGGCTCAATCCATTCTGCTTATGAAGATAAATTATTTTGAACACCTATGTGCTATCAAATGCCAAACATATTGAGAGGGAAGGTTGCCAGTTTAATATGAAGGAATTTAAGAGCAGAATTAGCCGTTCTAATATATTTTAAATTTCAGGAAGTAGAGATGACCCCCTACCCATACACATTGGAAAAACATGCAAGGGAGGTTGCAAGCCTGCACAAGATACATCCACATACTAAAGTATAGGCATGGAGCTCATTTAGTGTGGCTGGGATGGGGGTGGCGCTGTGGTGTAAACCACTGAGCCTCTTGGGTTTGCCGATCAGAAGTCGGCAGGTTGAATCCCTGTGATGGATCCCACCCCCTTACGTCCCCATTAATCTACATCACTTCTACGTCTTGTAATCTGTGTTTGTACCCTCAGTGCTTTGTGTGCTTTCTGTTCTGACACTTTCTGAGCTCTTCTTGACCTTGGGAAGAGTGGAGAAATGCTGTCCAGAGACAGTGAATCTGTTAATCTCCTGTCTCCCAGTGTTTCTTCTCCTAGCTGTTCCCCATCCAGTATTTCCCAGCTTCTGCCTTCTGAACTATGCCCCCCCCTGCAAACCACTGTTCCAAATCTATACTGTCCTCCTGCTCCTCAGCACTGTCCCTGACAATTTAGTTGCCCCCCACCCTGGCCCCGTAATGCTCCCTTTTTAGCCATACTGACTTGGGAAACTGAGGATAAGAAGCAATGGTGGTTGAGCTTTTCAATGACCACACACCTCAGATCCCTTCCTCTGACTGCAGACCTCCTTCTAACTCAGCCTTCCCACTGTCCTTACTGGAAAATTAGGTTTTCTCCCTTATTTAGATATACCTCCCATCAATAATAGTCCTTTCCTCAGGATTAGCTATTAAAGTGCTGCAGTTGGATCCTTGCTGCTTTGACTGCAAGCATTCTGTCATGTTTGTTTTATACTTTATTAAACATTACAACTTGAGACCATTAATTCCTCAAATTTAATTAACAAAAAAGAAATCTGTTTTGCCATGTAAAATGTCAAGTTCCATTCCAAAGAATCTGGTGTTGTAGATATAGCAACAGCAAAGGAACAAACATGGTTCATTCATATGTGCAACAGAATGTTTTGGAAATGTCATAGTAACCTTTGAAGACGACAGTCGCAGTGAAAGGAGCCTGATTTTGGATCCTTAATTATATGAAATGTTATGGAGGGGGAGCACCCCTGAAAGAGCAGCTTTCTCTTTCTGAAATCTCATTTGGGCCTTGCACTTTGAGACACTTCACATGGGCAATTGTCATGGTGATAATTTCTTCACCTCAAAATGTTTCTCGCCTCAAACAGCGCTCCAGGCTAATCAATCAATTGCAAATGGAGAAACTATATGATGACCAGGCTGCCACCTGATATTTGTGAGCACAGACCCTCCAAGTGTCCCAGGTACACTCCCTGATTGACAGAAGTCATCCTGGTTTCTGATTTGACCCCGGAACATCCCGCTGTTCCTTAGGACATCCCTATTTTCATCAGAGAAATGTTGGAGGGAATGGACTTATGCAACTCCTGAGCCAAGGCGATAAGTAACAATACAATCTTTAGAGGACATCTATAGGAAAGTTATGCTTTTATATATGGGCAGGCAGGCAGGCAGTGCAGCCTGGCCCTGCTTCACTCCAGTGGGGGCAGGGGCGCTCCATAAGCGTGGGTGGCTTGCCTGCCCCGGGTGCCAGAAACCCATGTTACGTCACTGCCACAAGCAGAAAGTGAGCACTACAGTACTCCCCTCACCCGCAATTCCAAGCAATTGCTATTCAGGGGCATTTTGCCTCTGATAATTGGTACAGTCTAATTATCATCCATGAAATTGCCTAGTCCTCTTTTAATGCCATCCAAGTTGGTGGCCATCACTAAATATTGCGGGAATGGATTCCATAGCTTACCTATGCATTGTTTCCAAATAGCCACACAATCGGCAAGCGAGAAAGCAAGAACAGAATTCCCAACTTCCTTTGTTGGACAACACCTGGAAATGTTTGGAGGGAAAGCAAAAGTTATCTATGCTCTGGAACATCTGAAAGGACTCAGCCATAAAGAGACGTGTGCAGCCACTGCTACTTTATCCTGTCTGTTACCGTGGAAAAGAGGGGGGAGGCTTTGATTGATGCTCAACAAGGAATTTAACAAGGTTTTACTATGCCCTCTCCTCTCAACCAAGGCTGAACCAGCCTTGTATGGTTCCAGTATGAACCAGAATGGTGTATGAGCCAGTATGCTGTAGTGGTGAAGAGCGGTAGACTCATAATCTGGTGAACCGGGTTCGCGTCTCCGCTCCTCCACATGCAGCTGCTGGGTGACCTTGGGCCAGTCACACTTCTCTGAAGTCTCTCAGCCCCACTCACCTCACAGAGTGTTTGTTGTGGGGGAGGAAGAGAAAGGAGATTGTTAGCCGCTTTGAGACTCCTTAGGGTAGTGATAAAGCAGGATATTAATCCCCCCCCCAAAAAACGGACTTTATTTAAAATTATTTTTGGATTGGACCAGGAGTGTGAATGAAATGCAGCTGAACAGATCTGGCAAAAAGGCTGAATTTGAGAAAAAAGATCTTGTTTTTAACTGTGTGCCGAGGAAGAACTCCAGAGCAGAATTTTAATGGCGGAGACCAGACATGCTCTCTGAGAGTTCTTTATGGCCACAGCTCCCAGCACACCAGGTCTGGAACAACAATGTGTATGTGTATGTGTATGCCTACTTATAAGATGTAACAGAGGTGCTGTTCGTAAGGTGTGGGAGGGGAACGGTCAGCTGGAAAAATGGTTTAAGTGAAGGATATCATTTGGACTCCAAATAAGAAACAATGCAGCAATGTGTGGAAATGATGATCATATGTTTGGAACAGGAGTGGGAAACCTGGTTTTAAGAAATTGTATTAAATTAATTTAATTAAGTTTGATTTGCAATCATTTGAAAAAGTAATAAATATAATGTGGGGGGGGGGGAGAAATGACTCAGCAGTAAGCATCACATGAAACTCCATAACACTTGTGCCCAACACCAGTAAAAATATTATCACATGAAGGAGTTCTGATCAGTGAGTTCAGCCTCATAATTCCAACAAATCGTTCATTCTGACGCATCCATATTTCAGATTCACTGGCCTCCTCCTACCATTACTACTCAGATTCTTTAACTGTTCCTTCCTTTTATCCCCAACTGTTTCTCTGCAGCATGTCTATTTGGCTCTCGAAATTAAAGAACTTCATCTGGGGATGAAGCTTGATGAAGGTCAATAGTCCAGGTCTAAGTAGCACAAAGCCTTCTGTTCTATCATGGTATGGATCATTAGTAGGACTTTCCTAGCTATTACTACAAGGCCAAAAGTTACAGACTCACAAGGTCACCTGAGAGAGGGACAAGGTGGCAGTGAGGCTTGTGCAGCACCAGATGGCTCTGCTGTTGTGTCCTCAGAGTGCAGACTACCCCACTGTTTCATCCTTTTCATGAAGTTGTGTTGATGGCAGTAACCAGAAAGCCATGTGTTCTCCACCACTCCTAGGGCTGCCATATGTCCATATTTTCCCAGACATTACTGGGATTTCCAGAAGGCAGCACTTTGTTCTGGATCTTAGGCAAGTCATTTGTGTAAAAATAAAAATAAAAAAAAAAATTCAACAGCTTTCAGGAGGTCCTGGTTTGTACTTTTTTGAAATATGGAAACCGTAGTCACTCCTGATGCCACGTTCTGACTACACATCACACAGATACCAGGGAGATACCAGGCTGTCAGCTTTCCTCGCCCAAGCCCATTTGCAAAATGCATTTTTTAATTATTATTTTTTTAACAAAAACTTTCATAAAGGGCAATTTGGTCTCTGTAACAGAATCCTTTTAAGTCTCACAGGACTCACTTCATTAATTAGGATGACAGGAATTGCACAGGGATATCAAAGTAGGAACAGTTGGATGAAGCAGCTCTGAAATTTCTCCAGTCCCTCAGCTCATAAAGACTATGGCTTTTATCTGGTGTCAGACTTATGCAAATATGGTTCTGTTTTATCTCATCTTGCACATGACCAGCAGTGAGCAGCAGCTTTTCACAGTGTTCCGAAACCATTATGGGCTAACTATAAAGTCTGCTCAGTCACGTGTAAATCTGTGTGCAAATGTCCTCTCAAAACTATCCACCTTATTTGTGGTGAGATGAAGCATTGTGCTGGGGTTTTCACAAACTCCTCATGGGGCAAGAGAAATTCTCTAGAAGTTTCTCAGGGATGTTGCTTACCATTTAGCTGAAGCAGTGGAACATCTGCTTCCCCCACCCCACCCTTGTATTCTCCCCCCCCCCCTACTGTGTTGGCAAGCTGACCACCATTTTTCATCTGCTACAATGCCCGAGGCCTAGCCTCATTCTGAGGCATAATATGGGAGAGGAAAGATAGCAACAGGAGGAATGCAACAATTTTCAGTAGTGTTTCCTCCTGGCTGTTTGAAAACTTCAAGAATTCAGCTGGGTCAAAATATTTGTCAAGTGCTTTTTGTGCTGATGGAGAGTCTCATGAGAAGAGATGCTCAGGAGTTAGGAAAATAAGGAATGGGAGACCTTGAGGAAAGTAGCTAAAAGAAGGAGAAAGAAGAAGGAAAGGCGAAATTCAGGAAAAGAAGGGTAGGTGAGAAAGAGAATTTTGGGACGAAGAGGCTTTTATCTTTCAGGCATTATTCATCAGTGCATGCAGCAGAACCCCATGCCCTCCTAATGTCTTCTTAAGTAGATTGGGGAGAAACCAAAACAGATTTAAAGGTTGCATGGCGGGTGGGTAGAAAAAGGGGAAGTTTTGTTACACAAATGTAAATCCTTGCACTGGTTAAGCAAGTTACTTGGTTCCTACCCAGTATTTATTAATCACTTCCTATGAATCACAACTTGATTTAAAAAAGACCCATATAAAACAACTGTTATATATAAACACAGGAAAAAACTTAGTTATAAATATAATAAATAATTTGAAATCCAGTAGTAAGGAGACTGAAAAGTAGGGAGAGCTGTAAAGAGACAGGGAAATAGTGGAGGTATAGATGAGGATGATTTGAGGGTTGGAAGGCAGAAAGGATGGGTGAATCAGTCAAGCTGTTTCTCATGTTTTCTCACCATAAGTTCCATTTGGCCCCTTTCTTCACCAGTTGAGTATTATGTTTTTTGAAAGCAGAAAAGCCAGTATAATTCTCAGGAGCCATTTCCCCTAACGTATGCATTTTTGCAGCCATTTCCCACAACACAACACACTTTTAAATGTTATTTTTACTTGTATTTGTTTCCGTGTGCACTTTCCCCTTACGTGTGCATGTTTTTCCTGTGCATGTTTTTGGGTTGAAGAACTGCATCACAAAATTCAGAGTACGGCAGATTCAGAAGGGCAGCTCCATTTCAGTTTATGAATTGTGTGAACTAAACAGGCTTGCATTAACATGTGAACCCAATGAATCCCAGCCCCAAGTATCCCAAGAAAGAGAAGCAGCTCAGTAGGTGTTGCAAAACTGCTGGGCTAATTTCACAGCAAAGTGGGTCACTGGTATTTAAAGGAGTGTCGGGGGTATAGGGCAAAATATTGAAATGGGAAAGATTGTGGAATGTGGATTTGAAGCATGTTATGTGATAAAAGAAAATGTTTGAAAATGATGTATAGATGGTATCTGACTCCCAGCAAACTTCCAAAAATGTATCAGTCGGAATCAGATACCTGTCCGAAATGTAAGAAGTTACATTTTTCCATATGTGGTGGTTATGTAAGACAGCAAAAGCTTTCTGGGAAATGATTTATGAGTTGAAAGAAAACGATGACGATGACTTTTGTGTGTGTGTGGGGGGGGGGGAACAGAAGATTTTCTCTTAGGTAAAATCAGTGCTTTTTTCTAAAAAAATATGTTTAAGGGTACTCTCATTTTGACTCAAGAAAATCACCATTTTGTAGTTAAAATAATGAAAAATAAATACAGTAAATGGACAAAAGTACAAAGATTCACAAAATGATTTGTGGTATGTGTCCCCCTGTGTCCCCTCGGAAAAAAGCACTGGATATAATTGGTAGAGAAGTACCTAGTGAATGGGGGGGGGGGATGTTTATGTATGCTACTATGGCTGCTTGAATGATTTATACCCAAAGATGGAAGGAAGAAACATTTCTGACAAAGGAAGATCGGCAATTAAAAGTAACAGAATATGGATAAATGGCTAAACTTGCCGGAAGAATAAGAAATCAAGAAGAGAGACTTTTTAAAAATAGAACGGGGAAAATTTATTGACTATTTGAAGATACATTGTAAATGAATTAGAACATTAGCGGACCTGTATAAACACGTGCAGTAAGAGACAATTAAGGCAAATACATACATACAGGAACGCCAGGGGGTGGGGTGGGGGTGAGGCAGTAAGGAAGTCAGATAAGTGCAAACACGCTGGCAGGAAGAGTTGTTCCACCAATGTGTTCACACACTACCAACCTCCCCGCCACCTTGCCCCTAAACTTACTGGTATGTAAAAGCAGCACACCTGTTAGGAAGCAGGAAGCCATGGAGACCAAAGTCATGATGGCCAAACAGATAATTCGGGGGGGGGGGGAGAGAGAGAATAATCTAGGTAATGCATTTTCCATATTGATTTGAATCGAGCATGCTAGCTGGGGGGGAGGTGCTTTGCCCCCCCCCCAAGTTCTTGAGGAGGAGGCTAGAACCCCTCAATATTGAGTGTTAATGTCACATGTCATGTCAGCATATTGTTGCCCCTCTCAGTTTGTCTGCATTGATGTGCATCTTTAAGAGCTCCTTGGATCTGTTTGCTGAGTAAGAGATGCCAATTCAGGGGTCAGCAAACTTTTTCTGCAGGGGGCCAGTCCACTGTCCCTCAGGCCTTGTGGAGGGCCGGACTCTCTCTCTCTCTCTCTCTCTCTCTCTCTCTCTCTCTCTCTCTCTCTCACACACACACACACACACACACACACACATCCCTGTGCACACTCCAAAGGGGGCAAGTAGTCCTACTCCCCACCCCAGCCCCACCTGCCTTCTCAGTTTGCCACCTGCCTCATTCACCAAAGGGCTGGTGGCGCGAAACGGGTTTCCTCCCCGGCTAGAGAAAGATGGTGCTGTGCTTACTTTCCCATGGGCTGCCATCACCACCACTGTTGCTGTTGCTTCTTCTTGTGAAGCAGGTGGGCAGAGTGAGCTCATCTGCTCTGCTCTCTGGCCCACAGGAGCACCAGGGCGGTGGCGGCATGGGGAGGAAGAGGCTGAGAGGCGGCGACTCTGCCAATCAAACGTCACTGAGGTAAGCCAGGCACAGCGTTTGATTGGCAGAGCCGCCGCCGCTCGGCCTCTTCTTCCCGTCACCATTGCCAGGAGTCTTGGCTTCGTGGCGGGTCCCGGCTTCGCAGTGTGGGCAGGATTTAGGAGCCAGGTGGGCCTGATCTGGCCTGGGGGCCTTAGTTTGCTGACCCCTGTGCTAATTGCATATCACTTGGCAGTAACTTTTCTCCTTAGCCCGTGCTCACTACCCTTGTATTTAATGAAGTGAACAGTAACCCAGCCCAGAAGTTAAAAGAAACACTCATCCCAGCCCTTCTGCTCTGACACAAAACAGTAGAGCTTACAGCCAGCATTGGAACATTATAAAATAAACCAGCACCGATTCAAGATGCAGCTCGGTTTCAAAATAATTACTCCTATCCACACACTACAAACTCCAACCGCTGGCTAATAAACTGAATGGTCTCATTTTGTGTGGGTGCACTGCACTTAACGGTAAACATACTACTGAAGGGGGGGGGCAGGAAGCTACACTAAGCATTAAGGTGACAATGGAAGGTCATATTGCATTACTGACAGATGGCTTCCTCTATCGCATTTCTCCCATGTTAGTGATGGGTGAACCTCAAACACTTCAGAGGTGCAGTTCTGATAAGCACTCCAAAGTGTGCCTGATTAAATTTGAAGCTTATCTAAACCCTTTTATGGTCTAATCCTGCAGCTTTTCCTCATTTCCTTTAACTCTGATTGAAGGTGTCAGAGAAAGCATAGTGCTAGGCTTGGAGAGAAGCCTGGAAATTGTATGAAATCTAACTTTCCAGGAGATTGAATATATGTCTCTCCTCTCTCTCTCTCTCTATATATATATATCTGAGTTGGGGCACAGATGGCATCAGCTCAGTCCTTTTTATAAACTTTGTGATTCCAGTCTCACTCTCCATCCCAGAGCCAGCAGGCAGGGGCAATGAAAGACTCTCTGTGAAAAATTAAGTTCTTGTTATTTCTGAAACGCATCCATCTCTTCCACCCAGTGGCAGAGGAAGGGCGTGGGGGAGGCCCTGGGTGCCAGCCTGGGGGGGCGACATAGCCGCAGGCAGGCGCCTCCCCCTTGGGATGCTCGCCCGGGCAGGTGCTGCCCCATTGGGACGATGCTCAAACGGGCGGATGCCTCCCCCTTGAGACACACACACGTGCAACGTGCCATGCCCCCATGTGTGACATGCCATACCCCCATGTGCAACATACCACGTCCCCAGCACCCCGGGTACCGAAACCCCTTCCTCTGCAACTGCTTCCATCTCCCCACAAAAGAGGCTGGATCTAGCAACTTGCCTTAGAGAAGAAGAAGAAGAGTTTGGATTTGATATCCCTCTTTATCACTACCCAAAGGAGTCTCAAAGTGGCTAACATTCTCCTTTCCCTTCCTCCCCCACAACAAATACTCTGTGAGGTGAGTGGGGCTGAGAGACTTCAGAGAAGCATGACTAGCCCAAGGTCACCCAGCAGCTGCATGTGGAGGAGCGGAGACGCGAACCCAGTTCCCAAGATTATGAATCTACCGCCCTTAACCACTACACCACACTGTCTAGAGCAAAGAAGGAAATGAATACTAGCATCTCTAGTTGGAAATAATGTCATACAATGTGTTGCTCTGGTTTAGGAACCTGTCCACAGAATCCACACATCATGTACTGGCACTTCAGGGGGGCGGATTGTATGTTTTAGTGATCCCACATGGAGATGGAGCAAATGTTCTAATATACCTAACATACAGGGTGACCACTTAACACAAAGGGAATGAGAGTGAGCAGGGATTTGCATAAAATGTGCATATGCTGATTTATATATCAAAGTACTATTCATTTGATATAAGATTAATTGACTCTCAAAGTTTTGCTCATTCATTGTCTTGCATTTTTCAATATGGGAAGTGATTGAACAGGTCCAAGAAGAAGTAGCCAATTTGCAGAAATAATAGTGTGTTACTCATGAAAGCAAAGGAACCACCTTTTATCGGCGGCTTCCAATCTTCCTGACTTGCTTTTCCAGGCCTTCCCCTCCTCCCCACCTCTCCCTTCCTACAGAAAAGGTTTGATCATATCCTGAATTATCTGAAAAAGCCATTAGACCTACTAGTTACAAGGATGCTAAATTGGGAGTTCACCTGCAGCGTTAACTATCAACTTTATGATTGAAGTTTGACACCCCAAAAAAGAGAATGCTAATTTTCTCCACAGGAATGGCAAGATTACCAGGAAAGATATTACATTTTGCATTGCCTTTAATCTTTTGTTTTACAATGTGCATTTCACAGCTATCACCACAGGGGAGTTGGATGTGCCAGCCTGGTTTCTTTGAGGGACATTCCCTGAACTGTTGCCTTTTAATAGACAGATGGCCTTAGTCCTTCATACATGTAGAGGCACAGGTCTTCTAACAGATTGCTCATCAAGAAGAAAAGTGCTCCCAGGCTTCAGTTGTCTGGCTAGGGACAGCCATTTTGACTAAGAGCAAAGGACACCAAGTGTACAAAGTTAAATAAGACCATAGGAAGAACCATGCTAGAAATCCTACTTTGTTCTCTTTCAGAAGACATCAATATGTGGTCTTCATCGCTCATTCATTAGACCCCCAGCCATGGAGTTATTAAGACTAATGGTATTATCCCCAGCTGTCTTATGTCCAGGTTGCAGAAAAACAGAATTCTCCTTGCTTCCATTTCTCCTCTTTCTTTCAACTGAATGGTTTTACAACAGTGTGGTGTATCTGAACAACATTTTATAAAAGCCAACTTTAGACCTTAAGTCTTAAGACCTTATTATCATATGCCATCAAATGCAAGAAGCACAAATTTGACAATAAACCCTATGGACAGGCAAAAGAAAATGCATGATGTCACCATCTTCAGAATCTTGCAAAGTCTATGTGCGGCTTTCAGTGCCACAAGATTTGGCGGTGCCAGTCACCATGGTATTTAACAATAATATCTTATGTCCATTAGAGGAGAAATTGTGAATTGTAGAATTTTAAATACCCGCCATCATCCTTGGTTTCACTGGCGGTGCCAGTTACCTTTGATGACTTTTTGATACACATTTCCTCTGAAAATTTGCCTACCAAGATCGATTAGCTATGATAGCTAAGCCAAATAAAACCTCCATATGGGGAGCAGAGGCGCCAACTTCTAAAAAATGTGGAGGGAGCCTGATGTGATCTTCTTGTACATCATCCTGAAGTCACTCTGCACCTGGCTCTGTGTTTGCCCTGAACAATGGGGAGCCTGGCCCCCTGACAAAAAAAAGCCCCAAAATGAGGGGCTCTAGGGGTCAGTGCCTATGATGAAGAGGCAGTATATTCCAGTTACAGTGGTACCTCAGGTTAAGAACTTAATTCATTCTGGAGGTCCATTCTTAACCTGAAACTGTTCTTAACCTGAGGTATCACTTTAGCTAATTGGGCCTCCCCCTGCCGCCACGCCACCGCTGCACGATTTCTGTTCTCATCCTGAACCAAAGTTCTTAACCTGAGGTACTATTTCTGGGTTAGCAGAGTCTGTAACCTGAAGCGTCTGTAACCTGAAGTGTCTGTAACCCAAGGTACAACTTCATAGCCTGCTTCTTTGCTTTCAGAAGCATCTAGCTGGTTGCTGTTGAATTCTGGACTGACGGGTGTCAATTTGATCTATCACAGCAAGGTCTTATATAGCACTGCCATATTTTAAAAAGTAACATTCCTGACACCAGCAAAGCTTTTTTAGGAAGACCCTAAACCTCCCTCCCCCAAAGTAGTATTTTTAAGCTTTTGCAGCTGTTTCTGCTGCTTTTTCCATCGTGTTGCCATACATCTGTGTTTTCCCTGACATTTTGCCATTTCGGCAAAATTTCCCTGACACCATTCTTACACCCGAAAACCAGGAAATGTCAGGAATTCTCCTGATGTATGGCAAGCCTATTTTACAGCATCAAAAACACAGTACCGTGCGACATGCGTATGGGTTTTTATTGTATATGGGACAGATCCCATTATGCTATCACCACCTGCAGTATCTTCCTGGGAATGCAAGCAATTATTTCCCTTCATGCTGCTATTTTTTCGGGTGCTTCTCGCTGCCTTTGATCTCAACACAATGGGGCTGATTGTCTTGGGTCATTTCTTCTCTCATTCCCAGACAGACCAAGTCACAACAACACAGTACGGGGTAGGAGAAAGGGTTCGTGCCAAATTTTTCCGAGGCACACAATTCGTACCGTGAAGCAAGTTATTGGCAAGCGAGTGAAGAGGCACACTGTTTTTGCGCTAAGAGTGAAATGATCCATAACTGCAGGGCTTGAAATAATTTCACAGACATGTCCCTGACAAGTGCCAAAGCCTCAAAAGAGCCATATATATGAATGAATGAGTTTGGGGTGTTAAGATATATGCTGAGACCTTTCTAATCTCTGGATCTAGTGATTAATGGTTATTGTATTTGTATTTGTTTAAAAACCAATACAATTATTTGTTGTTGTTGTTGTTTAAAAAATAATAATAATCAAGGCTTCAAATTCTTGGAATAGCCAGGCTAGCCTCCTCATGAGGAGACAACCCGGGTGATGAACCATTAAGGGGAACTAAGGAAAGGAATCTATGTGAGACAGAAAATGGTTGTGGCCATGGCCAGATTTAGATGAAGAGAGGCCCTAGGCTACTCCACTTGTGAGGCCTCTCCCCATCCCCCACCCTCACAACTAGAAGAAAATGTAAAAGAGTGTTATAAACAAAATTGAGTGAAACCAAGGATGATGACGGGTATTTAAAATTCTACAATTCACAATTTCTCCTCT
Source organism: Podarcis cretensis (assembly GCF_951804945.1). Taxonomy (NCBI): domain Eukaryota; kingdom Metazoa; phylum Chordata; class Lepidosauria; order Squamata; family Lacertidae; genus Podarcis; species Podarcis cretensis. The sequence continues at coordinate 19,775,200 of NC_137176.1, read as the reverse complement.
AAAGGACATAAGATATTATTGTTAAATACCACGGTGATTTTAAAAAATGCATAAAATTAACACTGAAAAACTTTTGCAGTAACTGAACTTTGTAAACCTTTTGTGGCCTGGAACTAGTCCCCATGTCTTGTTTCTCTCTAAGGAATCAAGTTCAGCCTTCATGGCATTTAACCATGGCTCAGCATCCTCTGAGGTTAAACTTTGGACCTCTTGGAAGCTTGAAGGTTCCCAAACCTTCTCTGAGTTACTAACTGCTATGTATTGGGTTTAACACATTTCATGTTACAAGGTGCGTTCTAACCAATTGTATAAGCGTTGGTAGATGAATGTTCTAATGGCAAGTAAGCGCATGCACTTCCAACTGTCAACTGTCAACGGTCAGTTCATGCTCGGGATTATTATTGTGTTGTCCAGTCTTTTTTGGTTCTTGTGTTCCTATGAGTGAGCTGTTGTCACTGACAAATGCTGAATAAACTTAGTTGAGGAACTTATACTGCCTTGAGCTTCTGACTTTTTCCAAATATTCAACATTGGATGGGATACATGAGCTCCCGCCGGCTGCCAAAGGCCCAAGACCGCACCACAGCACCACCACCTGCCGCCTTGCAGTAAGTGCAACCTCACTGCCATGCTGGACTCAGCAAATAGTCCCGGAAATGAGACTGTGCCTGCCACATCTTCACAACCACCCACAATCTCACAAGTGACTGCTCCAGGTCCGAGGATGGCTACCAGTCATAGTCGGCCACCACTGGACTTCGATATGAGCCATCCTGCAGAATGGCCACAGTGGCTCCGCCGAATAAGGAACTACGTCCTATTACAAGGCTTCACTAGGGAGGCAGACAAGGTGGATGGGCTACTGACGGTGCTAGGAAGTTCCGCCATCACTCTACTGGAAGTTCTGATGGCACCCAGGGACACAGAGGCATGCACTTTCGATGAGCTGACATAGGCTATGACAAGACACCTTGCGCCTCAGCCAACTAAGGACCACTGCCGCTACGACTTTGCACACAGAGAGCAACAAGCACAAGAGTCAGTGATGAAGATGATGGACTTTTGGGAGCTAGCCAACCTGACCAGAAGAGTATGCGACCAGAAGGAGGAGGAGCACCAGGAAGAATGGAATAAATTTAAAGACTATTTAGCTAAATATGCTAAGATAACTTAAATAGAACTACTTGCAAGTATTAGATTGGCCTAGGATTTAAATATGGGATGTTATAGAATAATATCTTTAAAGTTAAAATGAAAAGAAAGAAAGATGTTAATTGACTAAGTAAATTATATGTGAAAATAGTTTTGGAAAACTGTTACAATGATACACATGGAAACGCAGCCAGGGGGATTCAAGGAAGTCACCTAACAATGTTAACAAAAGTGGAATTATTACAGTTAGGATCTATGTTTGTTTGTTTGTTTGTTTGATATTTGTTGATATGTTTGTTATAAATTTGGAAAATTTTAAAAAAAATGGGGGAAGAGTCAGCGAGTGAATACATCACAGCGCTTCGGGCTATTGCAATGTATTGCCAATTTGCTGACATCAAGGAACGACGTCTCGAAACGTTCATCAGTGGCGTGCGAGACAGCCATCTCCGCTGCAAGCTGCTGGCAAAAGACGACATCACGATGATGGAAGGAATGAATATGGCCACGGTCTTTGAGAAGGATAACGCCCACGAGGCAGCCCACAGACCACGTACCGAAAGGGGAACTCACTGCATCCTGCGAGACTGGTTGTCTTCTGTAGATTCCCACAATGAGGATGTCCACCGAGCTTTGGACCCGATCTGACCGACACCACTGCTCCCAAGCTACGAGCACATCATCAAACCAGTGGTCATCTGATGCACCTCGAGGAACCTGCGCCAGCTGTGGAGAAAACCATGAGCATCAGACATGCAGGTTTCGGGACGCCACATGTCGCTGCTGTGGGAAGACTGGGCACATTGGTCGAGTCTGCCACTCCAAGACCTCCAAGCAACGTGTCCATGAGGCCTACATAGATGTTATGGGTTAAGGGGCTGCTTGTGCGTAAATGGTTGAGTTCTCAACTCATGCAATCAGTTTCTAAAAACTCTCCCAGACCGCGGAGCCATGGATGCATGGCTACCTCAATCGCTGGCAGAATCCGTCAGTGGGCGCTTCCGGAATTTACGCCAACATAAGAGTTCCTTAACGGAAACTCTCCTTCTGGATTCTCTGCGTGACAGTTTCCTGCGCGGAGTAGGCGTCCCCAGCGGAGGTCCTGAGACCTCTCCGCTGTTCTCACTGGAAGTATCTTGGAGCCATCCCTCTGACTGAGTTTCTGCGGGAACTCTCTCTCTCCCCCTGCTGGTTCCTTCCTCAGCATCCAAGGGTCTCCTAGCCTCCTTGAGCCCTTCCACCACCTGACTCTCTGATGGCAGTTCCCTGACAATAGAGAAGGAGTTACAGTCCACCTCTCCAGCCAGGGTACATCAACTTCCATCCCTGGGGTCCAATAAGCTTAAGGTACAACTCAAGATAGAGGGAACCCCGTGCACTATGGAGTTGGATACCGGCTCATCCTACTCCATAATATCTGCTAAGACTCTGAAAGAGTTTTGCCCTAATGGCGGTCCTCCTCTCCGCCTGGCCCCTGTAGTGCTGCAGGACTTCCAGAGAAAAAGAATCCAGCTAAAGCGAGATGAGCACTGCAACCCCATAGTCACCTTTGACTGGGCTTAACCGTCCAGGGGTCCTTTACCTTTACAGCATGGATTTCTATAACGGCCTTGTGCATCTGCAATTTTTATTTTCAGATCCTTTCCGAATGATCCCTAGCATAGAATTTGCCTTTTTCACAGCTGGGTTGACATCTTCATGGAGCTATCTACCATGATTTCAATGTCTCGTTCCTGGTCAGTCACTGCCAGTTCAGACCACATGAGCATATATGAGTCAGAATGTGTTTCAGAGTGATTAATGCTAAAACAATATCTAAAGTGCTCTCTGTCTGTCTGACTTTCCCCATTCAGTCTCCTGACAGCTCCAGAGAACCCTGGACAGTTGCTTCCCATCAGAGTAGACAATATTGGGTTAGATGGACCAGTGGTCTGTCTCAGAACCGAAGCGGCTCCCCATATTTTATGCAAACCATAAAACAGAAAACAAACAAAACAAAACTTTAAACCAGCTGTCATTTACAACCAGCAGCAATAAAATATCCATTTAAAGCTCAACTCAGCCACCTAGCAACACACTAAAAACAGCGAGAAGAAAAATGCTTCTTCCTGAATAAAAGGCACTTTAATGTCAGAAGAAAGGAATACTAGGACGGAATCTGGGGTATCTTTCAGGGTAGTGACTGAGTGCCACACAGGATAGGGGCCCTCTTCCCTGTCCGCATCATTAGAGAGGCTGCCTCACTTTGAAAATCACAGTTGTAGCAGAAACAGATATAAAAACAGAACGAGGGAGAAAAGCTAGTAAAACTAGATCGGAGATGCCCAAGACACACACAGATTTTTGCAATAAAGGTTCTTTGTGGGACAGCTTTATCTGCAAGTGACGGTTGATTCATAAGACTGGTAAAAAGGGTTCCTTCTGCTATACAGGAGGGCATAATTGCTATAATAATCATAAATTTATTGTTTCCACCTGCAGCTTTAACTAGAGCCTGCTTGCTACCTTTACAGCCATAGACTTCCAAAGGCGTCGTCTGGAAACCTTTTATGTCATGATTATCTGCTATTAGCCCCCTATTTTATAGCTTTATTATTGCACCATTTATCTCTCTTTCATCATTCCCCATTCCTTTTGAACTGGGGTTTTAATCTTCTTATAATGCAGTCTACCTCCTTCATTTGTATGATGAACTGGGTAGAGTTGCATTCGCCTTTTATTAAGTAGCATGGTTTTATTAACGGCACAATCCTAGCAAAGTCTACTCAAAACTAAGCCCCATTGAGTTTAATGGACCTCACTCCCAGGGAAGTCAGTTGCGGTCTAAATATCACTATTGCCCAGCCAGGCCAAAAGACATTGAGCTTGAAGATTTGGTATTTCTTCAAATGCAATGTAAAAGGGCTTCAGTATTCAGAGGGGTTATTGCCTTCTATTCTAACTTCCTTCCACACCCAGTGCAAAAGGAGGTTGGGTTGCTCTGTTAAGGCTGTGATAGTGTTATGGGTTGAGGGGGTAATGCTGTATGCCGAGACCTTTCTGATTCCTGTATCCGGCAAGCGTTAAAATTTCAGCAGGGATTCAAATTCCTGGAATTGCCTGGTGAGGTGATAGCCTATAGTATCGTTATCAGTACCAAATTATATTTCGGTCACGGACCAGCATAAGATAAAACATATGGATAAACTGAACACACGAGACTAACAGCAGGTAAAGGATAAAAACTAGTCGTTAAAGAGGAGGTCTTTAATAAAGAACAGAGAAAGTTTATGATTTATTTGAAAAACTATTGTAAACAATGACATACATTGGTAGGATTGACAGAAGACTTGTAGTAAAAATTTGAACTGTGGAATGACTTATATAAGAATAGAGTTATGAAAGAGATGCAGAGGGGGAAATCATTCTATTAAGATCCACAATGGAGGGGAGGGGAGTCAAAAGAGATTATGTGTTTATGTTTTTAATTCATTCATTTATGCAAAAATAATATATACTTATAGGACAATTATATCCTACACAATAAAAAGAAACAAGGACAAGTAGAAACAAGGACAAGTTGTTAAAAGCGACTGCAAGGGCAGAGTGTGAAGGAGCACAGGCCTTGCAGGAGCACGCAAACCATCCTTTGGCAATTATCCATCATGGCAGCACAAAATTTAGCAACTAAGTACACAACATCCAGGCACTATCCTAGGTAGCCAATTTAGGAAATGAGAAGAGTAGCTCTCTACTAGATTGCAAATGGGTGGGCCCCTTCATTCGATGCACTGGTGGTTGGAAAGACAAAGAGGAGATTCTAGAAACTAAAAGCAAGGCAGCAGGCTAGAAAGGCAGAGGGACTGAATTATACTAGAATCCAAGGCAATGGAAGAAGCAAGGACCTCTTTGGGTGTTAATGGTGTGAACCCCTCCACTATAGGCTCAGGTTGTATATATGTGTAAATCAACCGTATACCATAAAAACACCATAGTCTCAACTGGAAACACAAACACTGCAAAGGTACCTGGAATTCCTGGAATCTCACCCCACTCAGAGATTTGGGTGGTGTGCCACATTATGCACATTTAGTTGGCCATAACCCATTTTGAGTGCAGAATATTTCTGAGTAGACATAAATAATAGAGCTGGGCTGTTAACAAAAAATCCGTAACGAGCCGCCTCCAGACCAAAACTGCCCTCGATCTGAAGTGGAATGGATTGAGATAACCTGTCTTGTCCAGATATATCTAGAAGACTCCACACATGCAAACTGCTTGCTGAAGGATGGAATGCCTGCAACTGATAAAGCTGAAAATTCTACATTGTGGTGGGACCAAGGAATGCCCCCCCCCCCCCGCCTCCCTACCAATGGTCCAACTAATGTTTCCTTTTAGTCTTGCCGGAGCTAATTCTTCACACACGGCAGTGTTAAACATTCCCATCACCCAATCAACCTTTGGCAATCTGTAAAAGGCAAGAATCAAGAAAACAAATGGTTGTTCTTATTTCTCCAAGGTCTCTCTGCATATCCTCGGGCTGCACAAATTACAAAGTATCTCAGAAAACTATATAAGGAAGTTTCGAAGGACATGTTTGCAACAGGCCTTTCCCTTGCGGAAGATGAAACATTAGTATTACATCTGCTCTACAACCAAAGCTAATCTTTCCCCCTCCCACTCTTATTTCAAAGCTATTTTTGTCTTTGTATCAGAAAGGCACCCGGCCAATTTGGTTGCCAATAAATATTGCTGCAGACATTTCTGAGATCATGGTCTTTCCAATGAGTGGCTCCTGTCCAGTTTGTTAATTGTCTTACTCTAAATGTTGTGAGGATCCTATACCCTTTTAAAATGTGTTGTTTTTTTTTTGGAGGTGGGAGTTATTGGGTTGTTGTTTTTATTTTGATTATGCATTTTGTGGCTTTACATTTTGATTTTATGCTGTGAACCACCCTGAGACCTCTTGGTATAGCGTGGTATATAAATTCAATAACAATAATAAGAAGCATCATCATCATCATCATCATCATCATCATCATCATCATTTATTGGACCTGCCTTAATTGCATTCTGCAAGTCAGAATAGATGAGAGCAACTTCACCTGCAGATTGCCTAGCAAACTGGTCACAAAAGGCTACCAAGAGCTCCCCCTCTTCCTACTTGGGGCCCAGGATATAATGGTCAACTGACTACCTGTAAAGCCTCCATTAGACAACTCTGAGGACACAAAGGTGACAGAAAAGGAAGATTTCTTTCCCGTGATCACTACCACACAGTAAGCACTAAAAGGTGAGCTCTGGCCTACGCTGGATCAGATTTAACACAAGTTTTCTGCCATCAGAACCCTGTTGCTTCATTAGCTCCTTAGACCACAAGAGAACCAGTTTTGCTCTGCTAATGGAAGGAGGATATCCAAGAGCATCATGTTAACTGCTGGGGTCAATACCCCATTCCAGAGGTCCATCAGGGCTTTAGCAGGACTACCTCCAAAAATGATGGGATAATTCCCAAGAGCCACAAGAAAGCCACTTGGATCCGTTTATCTCTTGGGGAAGGCCATCACAATAGGCCCTCCACCGCTGTAGAAGTTAGTGGGTTCAGCAAGTCTAAAACTGATCACCCACACCTGCCAAAATCTCCTCTTCTGTACAACAGTTGAAGGATAGAATTTGCCTGTTTGACAATGCACTATATAAACAAGAAGTTAATGTGCTTTGTCTGACTTTTTCTGATTAGGAGAAAGGGTACAATATTGTACTTGGAGCCAGTCCCAATATTTGAGGCACAGTTGGGAGACTGAAGCTATTTATAACTTGTATTAGATACTATTATGCTAGACCTTTCCCTGAAGCCTGTCTGTGCCATCGTTATCTGAGAGAGTTATAGATACCTACATTTGAGTTATCTATAATAGAGCTATAATTTGATCATAATGGGAAGAGACCACACATCATCTGTCAAGTCAAGTTCAACAATGTTCAGGGTTTGCTTCTTCCATGGTCCCCCAACCATTCAAAGTGAATTCTCCTGAACACTGTTCTGTGCCTCAGCAAACTCTCTGACGGAAACTGAAGAGGAGAAGCCATCTGTGAAATAAAGACTGAGCGATGACATCTGCACACCCCCATTAATAGGAAGTACCTCCTTCAGTTTCCACTGTGTTTTAACAATTATTGACCCAGATTCCCTTCCTTATGTTCACCTTGTATTTCCCCCCACTGTTCTTTTGTGTCACACTCACCTTTCTTCATTTCTGTCATTTGATGGTTGTGAGACTCCAAGTCTATGGTCTAAAGCAAGAATGCAGACCCTGCATTCCTTGAGATGCTGTTGGATTACAATTCCCATTAGCTGTGGCAAGAACCGCCAATGATCAGGAAGGATGGGAGCTATACAACAACAACAACAACAAGTTTATTGAATTTGTGAGGTCCATGCCTTTACACAAAATACCATCAAACATTATTAAAAAGATAAACAAAAAAATTATAAAAATAAGCTAAAATTCATGCCATGCTGTCCCAGCAAAGGAAACTACCCAAAAAACCCCACCATTCAGGAAAGAAGATACGGCAACAGGTTAGGAGAGCAATGGGAGGGACCTCACCATTTCATCCAGGAACCATACCCTAGTTTTCATAGCCTTCACCACAAAGACCGCTACCACGTGAGAAATCCGTGGATCAGCGTCCACCAGTAAAAACTTTACTTGGTCCTCAGAGTTGACTATTGATTTGGGAATAGTTTGTAACATCACATCCCTGAAGGCCGAATAGATGGGACAATACAACATGTAATGTGTGAGATCCTCTTTGGTTCTCATATGACAAGGACATATACGCTGCTCTACTGGGATTTTTGCATATCTGCCTGACAGATAGGCCGTGGGAATGGTTTGAAAATGGGCCATGGTGAAAGCTCTCCGAAGGGTGGGATTGGTGATATTCGCCAAGTAATTGGCACAGGTTTTGACTGTTTTCAGTCGGGGAAACCAGTGGGAGGACCCTGGGTTCTGTATTTTTGTGATGTCTAACAGGGCGTCTCTCTCCAGGATCCATTCCCGAACTTTGTCCGGGGTCCACCGTTTGAGAGTATTAAACTCTGGTAGGGTGTATCTAACCAGGATCTCAGATAGGTTTTGACGCCAAGTGGTGTTCTTTTGAAGAGATACAAAGGCTTGTTTGGCCAATAAGGTGTTTGAAGTGTTTGCAAGGTTGATGTAAAATCATAGGAATCTTAAGTGGGCCCTGGCAGACACAGAGAGTAACCCAACCTCCACCCTCAAGAAAGCTGCCGGGGTTCCTTGAGGAAGGCCTAGAATCCTCTTGAGATAATAATTTTGCAAAATTTCAAGCCGTTCCAACAGCCTCTGGTTCCACCCCCAGAGTTCTATCCCATATAACATCTGGGGAATAGCTTTCCCAACAAAAGCTCTTAATGCCGGGATCACCAATTGTCCTCCCCGGGTATGGAAGAAACTAAGCAGGACACCAATTGTTCTTCGTGTTAGGATGGTTACAGCCTTAAAGTGGGCTAGCCAACTAGATGTAGCCTGGAAAGTAACACCCAGATATTTAAAAAAAGGGCACTGTTCAATCACATGTTCTTCTAAAGACCATCTAAAAGTGTGGTGAGCTCTAGTGAACACAATTTTTGTTTTGTCATAGTTTGTCTTTAGTGAGTTATGGGAACAGTAGGCTGCGATCCCCTCCAACATGCTGCGTAAGCCTCTTCGGGTGAGTGCCATTAAAGCCATGTCATCGGCATATAACAATATATTCAGACGTTTATCTTTGAGGGCTGGAGCCGATGACTTGTACTTTGCCATGTACTGGACAATGTCGTTTATATAAAAGTTAAAAAGAAATGGGGCTAGCAGGCATCCCTGTTTGACCCCTTTCCCCAATGGCAGTGGGTCCGTAAGAGTTCCCGATGGCCCAGTTCTGATTTTAACTGTAGTATCTGTGTGTAACTCTCTGAGAATTTTTAAAAGTCGTCTATCAATGTCCGTTTCATATAATTTTTTCCATAGTCTATCTCTACAGATTGAGTCAAAGGCAGATGTCAAGTCTACGAAGGCCACAAAGAGTCTGCTCTTATACGCTTTTGAATATTTAGCTACCAGGGTCTGTAGTACCATACAGTGACCTATCGTATTGTGGCCCTTTCTAAATCCTGCCTGTTCCTGGTTGAAAAGGTTAGTGTGGTCCGCCCAGTCTACCAACTTGTTTAATAAGTACCGGATATAAAGTTTGTATGAGATGTCCAGAAGGCTTACAGGGCAGTAGTTTGCTGGATCTTGAATATCTCCCTTCTTGTAGATAGGGGCTACCACACTTAGTTTCCAATTTGCTGGAATTTTACATGTGTTGTTTATTGCCGTAAAAAGTTTGGCCAAAAAGATGGCCCACCATTGGGCATTTGATTTAAATACCTCAGGGGGGATCATATCATCACCAGGAGCTTTGCCATTTTTTAATGTTTTAATTAGCTGTAGGCACTCTGATTCCGTAACAGGATCCCAACTAGCTAGATGATCATTCTTCAATGGGAGGGACGGACTCGCCTTATCAAGTGCCTCCCATTGTTCCTTCCTATAAAGGGATTTCTTGAGTTTTAAGGTGTTTTTATAGTAAGAGCGCCATCTGTGGAAATTTACCATAGATGACAGAGTCCTCTCCTGTTTTACCTTGTTTTGTTGTTTCCTGAGCAGGGATCTTAGCTTCCGGCAGTCTTTGTCAAACCAAACCCCCGATTTGTTATGTTGTTTGGGAGGCCTGGTGTTTATAAGCAATGGGAAAAGAGACTCTGAGATCCGCTGATATAGTGAAAAAGGATCAAAGTTAAGTAAAGTCCAACAGCTATAGTCCAACAGCATACAAAGGGCCACAAGTTCCCTATTCTTGATCTATGGTAGGGGTTCCAAACTTGGGTCTCCAACTGTTTTTTTTTCAGACTACAATTCCCATCATCCCTGACTCCCAGTCTTGCTAGCTAGGGATGATGGGAGTTGTAGTCTGAAAAATGGCTGGGTCTAGAGTTTTCCTCCTAAGAATCTGCACCAGTACTTGGGGCAGAAATACTACAGTGAAATGATATAAATATTTATTAGAACTTAAATCTTACTTAAATGGTAAGATTATTCATAGGGAGTATGCCAGATTTCAGAGTTCTTAGCTGTCCTCAGGGTCCCTAGTAGAAAGCATGAGATCTCTTGGGAGCAGGAGCATACCTGAAGAAGCATCTCAACCCCCATCACTCAGGCTGGACACTGAGGTCCAGCTCCGAGGGCCTTCTGGCGGTTCCCTCATTGTGAGAAGTGAGGTTACAGGGAACCAGGCAGAGGTCCTTCTTAGTTGTCGTACATTCCCTGTGGAACTTCCTCCCATCAGATGTCAAGGAAATAAACAGCTATCTGAATTTTAGAAGACATCTGAATGCAGCCCTGTTTAGGAAAGTTTTTAATTTTTGAAGTTTTATCATGTTTTTAATATTCTGCTGGGAGCCACCCAGTCAGAGGAACATCATGCAAATAAAAATAAAAATAAAATATTATTATTATGGTGGAGCAGTGATACGGAGCCACTCTCTCGACACAGGCATCATTGACACTTAAAAGGATAACACAGAGGCTGGGCAGGGCAGCTGTGATGTTTGACATGCACTGATACACAGATGACCCCCTCCCCCAACCTTATCATTGCCCTGCAAGGCACCCACATCATCCAGATTAGTGGCAGTGATGACAAAGTTGGGAGGGCAGTTCTGCAGTGCTGCTGCACTACACCAGCCCCTCCTCCTGAGTAGGAGACAATTCAAAGGCGGGTCCGATCAGTTTTATGGCTGGCTTGTGAAATTTACTTATTTATATGCTATTAGCTGAGCCCCCATGTCTTATCAGGCTTTAGCCCTGAGCCAGGCTCCATCTTCTTGCTCACAAAGTTCTACACATTACCCACTAATCTCCATCCCAACTCTTCCAGACTTCCTCCCTCAATAAGTACCATCCCTTAGCTCTTGAGTTTCTCTTCCTTAGTTCTAGAAATCCTCTAAGGAATCAAAATGGGAGCATAAGAAACAAGTGTGGCATATTGAGGGAAATGTGTGCATTGAGGGAAGTGGGAGAGTGATGTGGGTGCAAACCAAAAGTCAACTCGAGAGGGTGGGTAATGTTCTAAATGGACATTAATTGATGCTGTAGCCAGAGAGGTTGCTTACCTCAAAAAGGCATTAATAGACAAGTGTCTCAGATAAAGGTTAGGAGCATAGATGAACCTCAGATGGCTTGTTGATGGGAGAAAGGCAGAGCTTCACAAGATTACAGTATAGTATTTCAAGAGAGGAGCTTGATGAGTATGATGGATTGCTATTTAAGAGACAGAAATACATTGTGCCAGCTATTATAAGAAATGAAATGCTGCAAATTCCTTACTTGAGCCCATTGGGAATATGAAGTCGGGGGGGTGGGAGGCAAACCCACACTGTAGAAACACTCACAGGCAGGGAAGAAGACACATTAGTCTTTGGTCTGAATTGTCAGCTCATAGAATGAGTCTTTGCAGAAAATGCTCACTAGGCTGGCAACACCGAAACATGAATCAAAAGGAGCTTTCAATTAGTCATGAGCTGCCTGATAGAGCTTGGAGGTTAGTAGCAATGTATTTGTCTCAGTCTCGGCAAAGAGCTACCCTTTTGATCATAACAGATTGCTCTTCAAGGCGTTGTCTAACTTCTGCTGAAAACAATGGTTTTTCATTGAGTGAGAGGCAATCCATTGATGGAGGTAGGTATACTTTCATGGATTGAGACCCACCGTATGCTCCAGAGTTTTGCAGCCCTGACATGAGGCTCTGAGCTTCCACAGAAATAGAGCTCTGTGTGCAAATGAAGGCAACCAGATCAGGGTCTTATGAATCAACTGCATTCAGTTTACTGTTAAAATGTGCACAATATTGTAAACAGGCAGCGACCGTTTTAGGCATGTCTGATATGCAACTGCACACACATGCATCATGCCAAACCCAGAAACGATCTGAAAACATCACAAAAAAGTAACAAAAAGGGGTGGGGCAGGACAGAACGGGGCTTTTCCATGGTGTTTCAAATATATGCAATTTCAGTTAAATGTGTGGTGCCTTGAAATGCAACCATCGTGAATGGTTACAGAAACTAATGGAGTATGCAGAAATGGCAAAACATACCAGAAGAATAAGAAATAAAGTTAACAAACTTTTGGGAAAGGAATGGAAATGGTCTATTTAGCATTTGCTAATAAATTGTAAACAGATCAAGACATGGGCAGGATTACAATAAAAACCTGCAGTTTCAAAAATCTATATGAGATGTATATGAAAATAGATGAATAAAAGAATAAGTGAAGATAATTTGGAATATGCAGGAAAGGACGAAAATTAATGTAAAGAACCACAGAAAGAGGGGGAAAGGGAGTCGAAGTCGGAAATGTTAAAATTATGGTTGAATAATTGTTCCAATGTATATAAATTTAAAATATATTATATGTGTGAGAGAGGTGTGTGTGTGTGTGTGTGTGCTTGAAATGTAACCATCATGTAAATTGGGAGTTGTCTGTCTTGGGCAACTTGACTAGCCATGATGCTGTGCCTCCATAGCTCAGTTCGTTAGAACATGGTACTGATAATGCCAAGGTTGCAGGTTCAATCCCCATAATGGGACAGCTACCTATTCCTGTATTGCAGGGGGTTGAACTAGATACCCAGCTTCCCTTCCAACTTAAAAGGTATATGCTTCACAATACCATTTGCAGGAAACCACAAAGAGACGGGAGAATGCTCTTGTGCCCAAGTCCTGCTTGTGGGTTTCCCACAGGTATTTGTTTGTTTGTTTGGCCTCTGTGAGAACACGATGCTGGACTTGGGCTATGGGCCTGATCCAGCAGGCTCTTATTATATTCCTATGAGTTCCCAAGCCAAATGCAGCCTACCTGGGGGAAGAGTTACCATCTCTCTGTGAACCTCCCATTTCTCAGTGAATCACAGTATATGGGTGAACATAGGGATAAAGGAAGTATCTTTGACACCACTGAAATGCCCTCTTGTGGTGCCCATGAACTGGGGGGGGGGGGGCATGGCTCTGTTGAGCTTTTGATGGCTCTTCTGTGTATGTGTCGCCTTCAACGGGATCAAGTCCTATGAATGTAAATGCAAGGGATACAATTTTAAAGCTTGAGCTACTGAAGACCAGAGTTGCTATCTAAAATAAACTGAATGAATGACCTTGGAAATTTGGTTTCAGGAACAGGACAAAGAAGGGAGATTTCAAATGGAATGGAATAGTCTCGACTGATAAAGTCTAGGGCTCATTCCAAAGAGAAAGGGTTTGACCTATTGCACAACGTTCTGAGCTCTTGAGAGTTGTTTCCTTTTCAAAAACACAAGCTGGGCTAATGCATATTGTTTCAGGCTCATTGTTCCCCTACACAGTCCTGCCATGCAGATCCAATTAAGCAGTGCATATGTCTAATTACTTAGCTGAGCAAAAATGTCATGGCTCATGACTCCCCCCATCAATCCATTGATGCAACTCAACCCTATGGTGGCTTAGCATGATCATCATCAGTGATGTGTTTCTTGTGTGGGGGTATGGAAAATCATGGATATCTAAAGCATCATGATGTTGCTGTGTTTTTTAAACAAAAACTCTGGTAGATTATATTTTGCCTGTTTCTCGCCCTAAGCTCAATAACTACATTTTTTCTTCTTGGATGTTTGATAAATTTCTACCAGACAAGCGATGGAAGACTCCAGTTGCACTGACTCTTAGATCCAATGCACCTGATTGCTTGGTACTGTGGTTGCCACAGCAAAAAATGGCCATTGAGGACTAACCTCTTCACAGCTGTGGTTCCAGAAGTCTATCTGTAACACATATATAGCTTGATTTGCATGGCTACTAACATTGCTAGCATTCCATCTTCCATCAGCTCATCATTCTACAAAGTGATATTTAGGGCATCATTGTCATCTGATTCTTGATTTTTCTTTCCAACACAATGTTTATATCCCAGCTTAATATATACATACTTAACAGCAGACATCATGGTGGGGTAGGCTTGCCATATGTCAGGAAAATTACTAACATCTCCTGGTTTTCAGGTGTAAAAATGGTGTCAGGGTGGAATTTTGCCAAATTTTGTCAGATTGACACCCATCAGTCCTGAATTCAACAGCAGCCAGCTAGACGCTTCTGAAAGCAAAGAAGCAGGCTATGAAGTTGTTCATCTGTTGTTTGTCCTCAGCATTTTGTAATTGGAAACATACTGCCTCCTTACCATAGGCAATGGCTCCTAGGGCCCCTTGTTGTTGGGTTTTTTGGGGGTGGCTCCCCATTGTTCAGGGCGAACACAGAGTGATGTCAGGATGTTGTGCAAGGATATCACATCGGGCTCCCTCAATGTTTTTTAGAAGATGGTGCCTCTGCTCCTCATATGAAGGCAGTGTTGTTCACCTGCCCTGCCCATGGCAGCATTGCTAAAGCATACTGGGACAGAGATGGAGAAGGGTGCACAGGCAGCAAGGTCAGAGGGGTACACTGCTCATCTCATCTGGCAGGCTGAAATGCTTGCGCAGACAGAATCTTCCTCCCCATGCAATGTTGAATTCTGCCCATCATGCCACACAGTGGATTCTGACCATTTAAAAATGCTTTTGTAAACAGGGGCAAGGCCACCCCACCCCTGTTTGTGGATAGATCAATGGGCAATAGCATTTTGGTGATTTTTCAGGACGACAACATTGCTAGCTTCCTGTTAGGAGCAGATGAAAAGAGAGCTCTTCTTGTCGGCTGCTCTTCTCCTTCCCTTGAATACGGAGGCGACTTCCCACCAGGAAAGACTCTCCAAGACTGGGAGCAGCAGCACCAAAAGGGGGGAGGGAGAGCAATTTCACTTCACTTTGCTCTGCCACCCCCAATGTGCAGTTCTGAAAGAAAAGTTTTCACCTGAGAACTTTTAGTTTAGCAGTAGCAGAAATGCACTAGAGAGCTGCATGACCTTAATATTGGCTTAAAACGCCCCTAAATCTGCCCTGGTAATATAGGAAATATATAGGAATTTGTTTTCCATCATATAGGAAAACAAAGCAGCATGATTTAGATGTCCTTCTAATACATAAAATAGTTTTTTCCCCCTCTCCCCTATCTGTAATACCTCAAACATTACAAGCTGCCAGGAGATTTCCCATGCAAGCACTTACTGGGTCGAATAGAGGTGATTTGCAGAGTATCAATACAAGGCATTAATATTTTAAGTCCTGCCAGACTGCAGGTTATAAACTCAAGGCCATAACAATAATAATTTGGCAAGTGCCAATGCAACTATGCCTCTTTTAAGTCCCGTTACAAAAACAGCAGGTTGGGCAGAAAATAGAACATTAAAAGAAAAATGTCATATGGTTTTATAGTTGCTTCTTGGTGCTGATCAGGAATCCCATTATTAAACAATATTTTAATAAAGATGGATAGGGTGGACAGAATACATGTGAAATAATCTGTGCTCATATAATGAACTTCCAAAACACAGTTCTGCAATTTATTCTCTTTATGTCTGCAGTACTTTAGACTTATATTACAGCAAAATTTGTGTGTGTGTGTATGTGCGGGTATTTCATTTCTTCCCAGGGTTTCTTTTTTTTACTACTTTCATGCTGTATAAGCTATCTCTTTCTCTTTCCTGCTATTTTTATTGAGTAGTATTTCCTCTTTTATTACAATAATAAAGTAGATTCGCTGTATATACAAAAGCCATTAGTGCTATATATTAAGGTGACGTTCACTTTTATTATTATTAAAATACCTTAATGGTTACTGCTATATTAGTGAGATATATAGATTAACCCTCTAATGGTTATTCTGATATTAATAAGATCTACACAGCAATTGTTCAATCCTTATTGCTAGTTTAGTAAGATTTACAGGATACTTTTATAAGACATAAGAGTATTCAGTACTTAACTTACTCACAGGAGCAGCTGTTACTACACATGTTGGCAAAAAACTGCAGAATAATTTAAGCGATATCAAGCAGATCTTTTATGAAAGCAATGATGCTGTGGATGCTTAAATTGGGTGCATTGTACCAATATGGAAGGCTTCCTGAAAGGGTAGCAGCTTTGAAATAGACGACATATTGAACCCTTCCATTCAGCCCAGTTTCATGGGGACCAGACCATCTGCTGACTGTGCAAGAAAGAAAAATAATTTAATAGGTGGGGAAATTGTCACCTGAACTGCTTGTTTACCCTTCACAGATCAATAAACATGGAGACATACCGTACAATGAAAAAAGGAAAATATAACACGGTATTTAAATATTTTGCAGCATGTGTATGACATCCCGATCATACGGATGATTTTTTGAGGTGGTCACTGCTGTAAAATGCAAGGTCCAACTTTCATCCATGAAATGGTCACAGCAAATTTTACATTAGCCACAATGATTCTGCTAAAACATAACAATAAAATATTCCCGTCAGGACCAGATCTAGATGAGACCTCCTTCTCAGGAGCCCCAGAATTGGCAGGGACCAAGGGAGACCATAACTCCTGAGAGGCATATTGAGACTACCAACCTGGTAAACACCTTACCAAGTCAGTCCACAGAACTGGAGAGATGATTCAATGGGATTGTTCACAGATCTTAGTGATGGACCCTCCATGATAAGGCTGGGGAACCCACAAGCAGAGATGGTGATGGAGTTTGCCTCTGTTCAGAAGGTATATTAGAAAGCTAAGAGTATAAGGACTGCTGTCTCTGAACACTTCTGAGAAAAACAAACCATGAACTGAGGTGCAGTCTAGAATCAGGTCCTCATGATGTTCCAGCAAGCAGTGGGGAAGAGACCAACTATAAAACCCTTCACTTGATGTCTGACTGTTGCTAGTGAAACATCTCATTCTGTTGAATGGCTAGACTTGGAGGCAAGTCCTGACAACTTGGCTGCCCTCTTGCATCATCAACCACACTGAAGCTCCTTGCCCTGCTCAAAAGTTGCCCAACCTTATGGGTAAGACAGGCAACCTGAACCCTACAACAAGCTCTTCCCAGGTCAGTTGAAGCCATTGTGTTTTCAGTCTCTACACCCCAGTCCACATCTCCATCTCTCAATAATAGACTTGTAGAGTTGGAAGGGACACCAAGGGTAATCTAGTCCAACTCCTTGCAATGCAGGAATCTCAGCTAAAGCATCGATGACAGATGGCTATCCAACCTCTGCTTTAAAGAAGAGTGCATAACCTTCTGGGAGAGGCAGTTCCACTGTCAAACAGATCATACCATAAGAATTTTTTTTCCTGATGTTCAGTCGGAATCCCCATTCTCGTAACTTGAAGCCATCGGTTCGAGTCATACGCTCAGGAGAAGCTTGCTCCATCTTCCATTTGATAGCCCTATGGCTATCATATCTCCTCTTAGTCTTCTCTTTAACAGGCTGAACATACACAGCTCCTTCAACCGTTGCTCATAAGGCTTAGTTTCCACACCCTTGATCATCTTGTTTGCACACATTCCAGCTTGTCAAAATCTTTCCTAAATTATGGTGCCCAGAACTGGACAAAGCATTCCAGGGGTGGTCTGACCGAGGCAGAATGGACTGGTACTTTTTCTTCCCTTGACCTGGATGCTATACTTCTGTTGATGCAGTCTAGAGTAGCATTAGCTCCCTCTCCCCCTGCATAAAAATCATATGAAAGGAGATTTCTCAGTTGCAACGGGGAAGCCATTTTGGGAACCATGTACATGCCAAATGTCCCTGTTTACTACGGGTGTTTAGAACTGAGGAGCAAAGTACTACTTTTCTGCTGATTAAACCATCACTTACATCTTTTGCAGTTGAGAGCAGCAAAAAGAAAAGAAAAAAAAAACCCAAACCAAAATAAAATCCCAATGGATGTCAGTATTCAGGAGCATATGTCAAGCAAATGCAACAAATGAAGGGAGGAAGTGTGGACGGAGGGGGAACCCAAATAAAATCAGCTATGCAATCAATATGAATCCCTTTACTGCAAGCTAACCAAGTGGCGCCGCAGTCGGCATTATGCTTTCAAACCAGACTTCTACAAGTCCCAGAAGCCTCTGACACTTTATGTAATTGGTCACAGAGTGGCTGTTTATTGAAGCGGCATCTTTTTTCTCTTTTTTTTTAACAATGTGTCGGCTGCTGAGCGTTCCAGCAGTTCTGGGATAACTACATGCCTAGCGCAAATACACAGCACACTAATCTTGTTAAGTTAACTGGATGTTTGGAGAGGAACAGAGGCACTAGCTTTGACCTGCTGGCCACCTCTTTTTCTCTCTCATTCTCTCTTTCCCTCCCTCCCTCCCTCTTTAACCTCTGGCCAGTTTTCCTATCTGGCTACAGCAGGGTCAACTGAAACGGTACAAAGAGTTCAGCTGACAGCTAACAGTAGGATGCTAGCTTCAAATCAAGGGATGGCCATTGGTAGCGCCATGAACTCAGGTGCACTCAGGGTCAAGGCCCAACTGATACTGCAGGAAACGCTGGGCAAATAAGGCCAAGGATAAAACCTTTAACTTTGCTTCCTCACTTTTCAATGTACAACTGCTTATTTGATCCAGTGCCATCCTGGCCATATTTTTGTTGCTGGGTTTTTTTAGCAGATGTCAGTGCTTTCTTGCCCTTAGCCCTCTGATGATAGTCCTCCTCATGGAATAATGGACTGTATATCTTTTCAAATCTCAGCTCCCAGTATTGCAACAGAAGGAACTTTTTGATATCTCTGAGTATATGGAGTAGCTTTGTTTGTGGGGTGGCACTGGGGTGGATGTGGGAAACCAAAACTCCATTTTGCACATGGAAGATTCTTGCTGCAATTTGGCCCATAGTTTATTTATCTATACCATTTTTGCCATAAAGATGGAGTTTCACATCCATTGAAAACTATTTCAAGATGTCTTTAAAATATTTTTTTTTTTTTTTTTAATGAAAGAAACAATGGGCCAAATTGCAGCAAGAATCTTCCATGTGCAAAATGGAGTTTTGGTTTCCCACATCCACCCCAGTGCCAGAGAAATGTAAAATCCATGGTAATTGAAACAAATCATTTGTGCAAGCAAACTAAAATGAAATATATATAGTCTGATGAACTATTAGAAAATAAGTATTTGAATATATCAGTAGTGGCGAGGACAGAGTCTTTTACATATGCTTGTAGTCATAATATCCTTTCCTTTGTTTTATTCAATGAGGCATAAGTTAAACACACAAAGTTGTATTTTTAAATTTCCTAGATCTCCTGGCATCCTATATTATTAACTTTTGAACTGGTTCTGAAAGGAGTGTGCACTCTTCTATACATGACTGGTAATGGTGAAACAAAAACAGAGGTAGTGGAATATATATTTGCTTTCCACAAAATGCTGACCTCTTCTTTGCAGTTTCCCATTTCAGAAAAGGAGCAAAACTGTTTGTGAAGTGGGGACAAGGGTTAGGGAAGAAGAATATGTCCCTGTCATATGCAGACGAAATGCCCCAACTCTCCCTTACTCCAGATGCTATCCATGCACACTTTCCATTACACAGGGTTGTGGGTAGCACTGTGGTCTAAACCACTGACCATCTTGGGCTTGCTGATCAGAAGGTCGGTGGTTCGAATCCCCATGATGGGGTGGGCTCCCTTTGCTCTGTCCCAGCTCCCAGTGGTGGAGGAAGGGGGATGCAGTGGGTGTGGGCTGCCCCAGGTGTCATCCCTGAGGGGGTGACATCACCCCCCACTCCCCTGGGATGCTCACCGTGGGTGGCGCCCCCGGGACACTTGCCCCGCCCCCGGGTGCACAGTATGTGCACCACTCCGGGTGCCATAGCAGCTAGCTCCACCTCTGCCAGCTCCTGCCAACCTAGCAGTTCGAAAGCATGCCAGTGGATGTATTGTGGTACCTCGGGTTAAGAATTTAATTTCTTCTGGAGCTCCGTTCTTAACCTGAAACTGTTCTTAACCTGAGGTACCACTTTAGCTAATGGTGGCTCCCGCTGCCACCACACGATTTCTGTTGTCATCCTGAAGCAAAGTTGAGGTACTATTTCTGGGTTAGCGGAGTCTGTAACCTGAAGCGTCTGTAACCTGAAGCGTCTATAACCCAAGGTACCACAGTAGATAAATAGGTACTGTTGTGGCAGGAAGGTAAATGGTGTTTCCATGCACTCTGGTTTCCATCACGGTGTCCCATTGCACCAGAAGTGGTTTAGTCATGCAGGCCACATTACCTGGAAAGCTGTCTGTGGACAAACGCCTGCTTCCTTGGCCTGAAAGTGAGATGAGCGCTGCAACCCCATAGTCACCTTTGACTGGACTTAACCATCCAGGGGTCCTTTACTTTAAAACAAAAACAAAAACTTTTTTACCATTACATGCACATTGGGGACGGAGGGGTTCATGGGACACTCATGTGCGAGGGACAATGACGTTCATGGGCCATTTGCCCTCCCGTGTAACTGAGTAGTTTGGTTCAGTTGAAATGATGGACATGCCCCAAGGCTATGCATGTGTTTTGGCTTTATTCTGAGCAGTGGCGTTGTGGTAAGCCTGAGAAAGCTTTTCTGCACAGATCCCAATATGTGTCAGCATCAGTCAGAAGGCTGCCTAGCTGGATCTGCTTGAGTCATCCCCCAGAAATCAATACCATACCTAATGCAAATGATACCTATTGCTTGACAATTAATCATCCCTTCGGAGTGAATGGATCTTCGCCAGCCAGCATATCCTGCCTTGATTAAACCAAGTTCCCCCTTTGCATTTCCTGACGCATTTCAAGCTCTTCCACTTATCAGCATCACCTTATTTTTTAAAATAATAATAATAATAATGATTTGACTGGTGGAGATACCTTGAGGGGTGGGCTTTGGTCTTTCAGATTTGAGCTGAGCCCTGAGCGAGCCCAAAATTCAGCATCCCACCCCTTGCATCTCACCTTCTGTTTAATACAAATCACTACATTATAGTTGTGATGCGCTGTGGTGCCCCTAGGCTTGGTGTCCGGGGTGGTGGAACGGGTTGCTCTGCCTCAAAACCTCCTCTGATGTCTTCAACACTATCCCAGCAATCTGCAGAGAAAAAGGAAGCCAGCCAAATTCACGTATCTAGGTCAAGCATTTTTAAGTGTGAATCTTCCCACCATCACCTTGAATTTGGTTGCAATGAATGTTTCGCATTCCTACTTTTCTAAACTGAATGCATGCTTATGATCAGTCAAGGAGTACATAGTTGCTATTCATGCTGCCCCTAACAATAAGTTTTAATTGTTATTTAATCGTCTCCACCTCCATCGTTCAGCCTGGACACTGAGATCCAGCTCCAAGGGCCTTCTGGTGGTTCCCTCTCTGGAAAAAGTAAGGAACCAGGCAGAGGGTTTCCCAGCCACTCTGGGCGCCCACCCTGTAGAACACCCTCCCATCAGATGAAACAAACAACTATCTGACTTTTAGAAGACATCTAAAGGCAGCCCTGTTTAGGGAAGTTTTTAGAATTTGATGCTTTATTGTGCTTTTTAATATTGTGTTGGGAGCCGCCCAGAGTGGCTGGGAAACCCAGCCAGATGGGTGGGGCTATAAATAAATTGTTATTGTTCTTCTTCTTGTTGTTGTTGTTACTACTACTACTATTAATAATATAGTGCCCTATGTCCAGAGGTCTCAGGGCGGTTAAAACTCTCCATATCGTTTATGCCTTTACCCTCTAGTGAAGATGCAGAAATGCACAGAAACTACGCTCAGGAGGACAGAAACAAATACATAAAGAGAGAAACAGAACATTCTTGGCCACAATACAAAGTCTAAATGTTACTAGTACAGCACAGCATTCAAGCTCAACATGAATGCTGGCAAATCATTGGAATTTATAACAACAAAGTATATATTTGGATTAATTCATTTCTACACTCCCAACTCTCTCTCTCTCTCTCTCTCTCTCTCTCTCTCTCTCTCTCTCTCATTTGTATGTATGTGGCGGCATGCACAAAGTAATGTATATGGGCACCTAGTTCTTATGGGCCAAGTATGCCCACCAGGATAGAGGTTCCCCAGCCCTGGAGCACAAGGGTCAACCCAAGAGTCACTGTCTCTTAGCCTAAACTACCTTACAGGGTTGCTGTGAGGATAAAATGGGGAGAGGGAAAGCCATGTATGTTACCTGGAGTTCTCTGGAGGAAAAGGTAGGCTCTTACTGTAATAATAGATAAAAGTACCTGTATTGTAGAAAAAGCAAGAGGGGTCTCCATCTCATGTTGCAGGCCAAATTATGCTTTTCTTCTCAAATAAATTCTATGCATGTTTTACTCAGGAATTCCACCGCGTCCAATGGTGCTAAGTATGCATGCCATTGTGCAAAGGAGTAGAACCAGGGTGTGGGAATATCGAAAATATCATTTACTCTCCCTGGGCAAGTTAAAGGGACTGCCTATTTACATATGATTACTTACCTGACTTTTAAACAAATGTCTTGTTGAGAGGATACATACCAAAGCTATACACTCCCCACCCCCAGCCAAAAAAAAAAAAAAAAGTAAAGGAGAGAAGAAACATAGTTTTATTTTCCTCCCATGGTAGAAAGATCATATGTAGGGAGCTTAATGGAATACTAAGGCCTGACACCAGCTGAGATTGTCACTAAGCTTCCGCAAATATAATATTAATGCTAGGTCTTCAGAAGTGCAAGATAGCTCAAACCAATCATTTGGGGGCATACAACAAATTTCATCAAAAGGTAGAACCTGCTTTAATTCATTCCAGCTCAAGAAAGGATTAAGCATCAAACAAAGAGCACATTGCAAATGCATCTCTGTCTTGCTTAGCGCCGTTGATTCAGCTGGCACGGTTTAAAGGGTGTTTATCAAGGACCATAATCTTTTCGAGTGCATTTCCCCCCTAATTTTTATGCTGAAACAGCATGGCATCGGAAAGATTATGGAGTGAAGGGAAAGCAGGAACTTAAACCCAGTAGCTGTACAGAAAAGGAATGCACAACCCCCTCACATCCTTTGAAGTGTTTCATTCCACCCCTTAGTCACCCCCCCCACCAGAATGGAAAAAAAAGTACATCAATAGGGTGATCCTAAGCAAGTTTGCATGGAAATAAGCTGCAGTGACAACAATGTGTCTTGTGGCATCCTAACAGATTTGTGGAAGCATAAGCTTTTTTCTCTTTCACCCCACAATGAATCTTTTGAGGTTTTTAAGGTACCAACAGACTTCTTGCACTGCGGGTGATTTTAAGCGTTTATGCGTGTGAAGATAAGAGCTGAGCCAAAATTTATCAGATAACATTTTTCTAGGAGGGAAACCCCCTTTGATACTTTCATTTTACTCACTTCCACCTTCCTACTCCCACTGGTCCCATAAGATCACATTGCAGAATTCTCTCTGCATATTCTCCATCATTTTCTGCACTCTCTCTCTCTCTCGGACTCATCTGCACAGCGGCAAATTGAACGTTTTAAATGTGTTGCAAAATGTGATAAACAAATGTGACACCAGATGGCGATAGTGAGCTATGCAAAATTCAATGTATTTTTCAAAACGTTTTTTAAATAAAGCATTTTCACAGTGTTTTTTTTAATATGTGTGTAGATTCCACCTCTCTCTCTCTCACACACACACCCATGAAATGATGCTAGATCAAGGGCATTGTGGAAGATGAAAAATAGTAGCAAGGCTGCCAACACAGTTACGTCTGGTGGTGCCACTTACAGCAGCAGCAAAAAAAAAGAGAAGAAGAAAATGATTGGAAAAATTTTCATCCACTTGGACAAAATCACTGAACTCCATCCCATGTCTCTCTGGCCACCATAGTGCCAACTCCTGCCTGAGCACCCACAAAATTCCCCATGATTTCAGTGCCAGGGCCATGCACGCTGCATGGCACACATGACCCCAGACACCCTTGGCCGTGGGGGCAAGTTGGCACTCTTCCTGGCCACAAATGAGATGGGGGATTCTGAGAGGCCATTTGCACACAAGAAACTGAGGTGTTTTCATAAGTCTGCAAATCTCACAAGCAGCAACCTGAAACCAGTATCTCAGTCATACAGAGTCTTGTATGGCCTATCTATGACTTTAACAATTATACAGCGTTGTTAACAAACTGGCAGGTCACAATCTCTGGCCGGTGAGCTGCATCTGGCTTGGCGAGTCAGAAGTTCTATGTGTACCGGCTCAAATGTAGCCCCAAACAGCTGTTTCATTCATAGACACAGAGCATTTGAGACTTTGCTTCTCATCAGAATACAGATGTGCTATCAAACAAGCTAGGACTGTGCTTCAGTATGAAACAAACAACCCTTAGCCACATTCAGACTACAGAATTCGGATGACGCACAGCTGAAAGTAGAGCGTGTCTAGCAAAACATGAAAAAGTATATATGCTTTTGTCTCTCCATTAAAACAAAGTCTAATACAAAATCAGCTAAATGACCTCCTACGGCTACTGCGCTTGGAGAAATATAGAAGAAAATTAATCTTTTGACTAAACAGATTACAAACATCTTTTAAAAAAATATAATTCACCAATTGAAGACATTCATTTTCCTGGGGTTATTCGTCCTGATTGGTATTAGAAGCCACTCATCGTGTTCTGCCCCCCTCCCTTTCAGCGCATCAGAGAACTTGAAAATTTTGCCATTATAATATATGGTTCAAACAGTGGGGCGAGCCTGATTTATGGAAAAAAATGTATTGATTCAAAATGATGAAATATGAAATAGAAAACAGTGGGGAGAAGCTGATTTATGGGGAAATATTGATTAAGAATGATGAAATAGGGGAAAGTAGGCAATGGAGAGTAGGTGGGGAGTACCGTGCTTATCAGCCTGGATTCAGAAATGAGGCTTTTATTCAGCCAGTCCTTCAAATCATTTTTAGATGCTCATCCCAATGCTGAGACCACTTTGCATTACTGTGTATGCACGCTACCCCCAGTAACTTCACTGAAGTGAATTAGAAAGTCCTTGCAAGGAGGGAAGAGCTTTGTGTGCATGAGAGAAGGAGGTGGTAGATCTGGGCAGCTCTCCATAATCGTTAGCTTGCAATATTAGCAAAACCATATGATTGCCAACAAACCAACAAAAGCATTGTGGACAAAAATACATCTCTCTCTCTCTCTCTCTCTCTCTCTCTCTCTCTCTCTCTCTCCCACCCACACTCCCAAAAAATAAGAATAAAAATAAAATCATCTGAATTGCTTTTGCGATGGGAACAGCTGTTGCTTTATTCCTCAAAGACTAATAAACAATGACAGTCTAGAATCATTGCACAACAAAGCACTTGACTTTGGTGGCCTTTAGGCATTCGAGCGGCAGCCTGGGAGACCATTAGCTCTGGGTAAATCCAAGGAGGCAGCTGCAAAGTTTATAGCCCCAGAGCTTCAAGGTAGAGGGGCGTTCCCAAATACTTGTCACTTCTGATCCTGGCAAAGCGTTAATTATGTCAGATGTATCTGAAACATTGTTGTCGTTATTTAAATGTATGTGCTGCTTTCCAACATGCATCAGTCTGAAAAACGTAGAAGCTAAAACAATATGCAGAACCACAGCATCATAGTTTATATAGTTAAAAGGTAAAGGACCCCCGGACAGTTAAGTCCAGTCAAAGGCAATTATGGGGTTGCACTGCTCATCTCACTTTCAGGCCGAGGGAGCTGGCGTTTGTCCACAGACAGCTTTCTGGGTCATGTAGCCATGATAACAGGGTGCATCAGGGATGAATAACAGAAACGACCAGGGGAAAGAAAGACATAACATCTTACAAGGACAGGAAGAAACACCACGGATAGAATACCGTATTTTTCGCTCTATAAGATGCACCAGACCACAAGATGCACCTAGTTTTTGGAGGAGGAAAACAAGAAAAAAAATATTCTGAATCTCAGAAGCCAGAACAGCAAAAGGGATTGCAGTGCAGTGAAAGCAGCAATCCCTCTTGCTGTTCTGGCTTCTGGGACAGCTGCTCAGCCTGCATTTGCTCCATAAGACGCACACACACTTCCCCTTACTTTTTAGGAGGGAAAAAGTGAGTCTTATAGAGCAAAAAATACGGTAATTGCCATGCACAGGAAGAACAAGGATATAGTTTGAGTTCCTCACTTGTAGTTTTATAATTCATGTAATGTGTCAACACAAATAGAAGTTACTAATATTGCAGTTGTCGTATAAGGGGTTATTATTATGACCGGAATGTAATGGAAATTAATAAGATTTTGGAACGCAGAAATAAAGCAAATAATCAAGCCATCCATTCTAGCACGTGGAGGGCCACCTTATCTAAATTCACCTTATATAATTCAGTACTTGAACTATTGCTATTAATAATTGCATTCCAAATTGGTATTGTTATAATGAGGCTATTACTGGATTGTAATTGAACACTAATAAAAATTACTATAACGACAACAGGGTGCAACATTCTGTAGATTTCCAGAGGGTTTTTTTAAAAAAAGATAACAACAACATATATTGAAATATTGGAGGAGTGAGGGCTGTCACTTACCTTAACCATATGTGGTGTCAGAAGGTATTTTGCTTCCCATATGGCTTGGTACCAGTGGTCTATGTTCACTCCTGACAGCTCCCTCCTGGGTCCAGCTATGATTCTCCTGGGAATGAGTGTCTCACGTCGAATATCACTGATCTGTAGAAAAGATTCTACGAACGGAAAGCAGAGACACTGCATGTACTTTTGCAATTCGAGAAAATCTTTAACTAAAACCATTTCCTAAAAGGGTACTTTGCTTTCTTTTGTAAACGTTAAAATCAAAGGGGCTGTGCCACTCACAGCAGGTGTTAAAAATTGAAGGATAGGACCTGTAGGCTGTGCAAGACGCATGCTTTTAAAGTTAAAAAATCCATCACCAGCTCATATCGATAGGATAAGTGGCAATCCCACCCCACAAAGACTTTGGGTTATTTCTCAAACCCCCCCAACCAATTTGGGAGAGTTTGAACCACCACCAACTGCCCCACAAACAGCCAGAACAAAGATACCCCAAATGTTTCTAACAACTCAAGGCTCAACATTTGTTGTTCTGTGCAAATTAAGGTTTGGTCCAATGCTCCAAAGAAAAGATTAATAGTCAATTTCCTAGGCTTGTCTCAGGGCTGAAAAAGAGAGTTTATAAAGCACTTTCCACACTAAACAGTGTTATGGAAATGATGAATTGTTTAAAAAGCCACACTGGTACAGCCCTGATAGTATCAACCGTCACATTATCCATACTTAAAATATCAAAATAAGCTCACAGCATGCTATACCTTAAAAGAAAATTACATGAAGATGTTTTATCGATAGTACATTACACCCAGCAAGTTGGTGAAAATGTATAAAACTAGCTCAAACCTTTGTTGGAGATGTAAAGAATCCAAGGGAACAATGTATCACATGTGGTGGAAATGTAATAAAATAAAATAAAAAAACTTTTGGGAAATAATTTATAATGAGCTAAAACAAATGTTCAAATTAACTTTTATTTTTAAAAAAGAAGCCTTTCTTTTAGGAATCATAGCTGCAGAGGTTCCAAGGAACAGAGAATGGTATTCATGTATGCAACTACTGCTGCAAGAATGTTAATAGCTAAAGGGTGGAAGGGAGAGAAAATACGAACTAAAATGGAGTGGCAGTTGAAATTATTTGAATATGTAGAATTGGCAAAGATGGCAGGAAAAATTGGGAATCAAACAAACCAAAAGTTTAACAAAGAATGGGATTTATTCAGAATATGTTTAAAAGAACATTGTTCTCATATGAAATCTCTGACATGCTTCGATTAATTTCTGCAATGTTATATGATACAAATATTATGATGAAGTTATGATAAGTTAAATGATATATAAATATTCAGTAAACAAGGAAGCAGAGGACTCCTATTGAGGATGAGAAAAGTCATAAGATATGGAAAACCTTTATTTTATAAGTTACATCTTCTTTGTATTTGATGTGATTTGTTTTTTCTTTTGTTCTGTTTGTGGTGAAGGGATTTAATATGTAAAACAATAAAGATTAAATAGCAAAACAATAATAATAAATATCAAAATAAAATAAAATACAGCCAGGAATTTTCTTTGCAGATGTTACATAGACCTTCATACCCTGGAAAACCACTTAAATATAATTTGTGAAGTGTTATGGCACCATAAATTTCTCCACCCCGAATCTGCCTCCCTTTGCCACTGAAGGAATCATCAAATTGTCATTCACCAGCACAGCATATGGTTGCATCATTTTACACAGATACTGCTGAACTGTTAAGTTCATAGGTCCAGTCCCAGGGAGCTATTTGCTTTCAACCTTGTCATAATCTAAAAAGCTGATTATTTGATGGGCTCGCTGTTTGTCTGTGGAACCATAAAAACCTACCATTGCTCCATATGACAATGTGTACCCTCTGCCGGCTTGTGGCTGACACCCAGTACCCAGGAGAACAGAACTAATGAATAACTCAATTAGTACATTTGTCAAAGGCAGGATTTAGAAACACAGTCTACGAATCAGTCACAGACAGGTTGCATGTCCAGCAGTATTCAATATATAAACAGTTAACCTGGCTTATCAGCCCCAAAGTTGTGTTTGTGTGTATACCTTCATCCTAATGTATCTTAACCATTTTTAAGAAGCCTAGTAAAGATTAACTTCTCTCTCTCTATATATATATATGTATACTGTATATCTGTGTATAAAGGTTTATATGTGCGCATCATCGCAGACACAGCAACTTCAGCAACTTCAGTTTCTTATTCCTTTTGCAAAAACAATGAATATTTAAAATATAATTTGGTGAACAGTAGCTTAAATGCTAGTCTTTGTACAATCTAAGCAGGATTTAAGTAAGTCTCATGTGCAAAATGAACTTCCTATGTGCATATTGTGTGTATCTGTGCACAGATTTTACTTTCTGATGGCAGCCCCTCCTCAGGCTGGTCCTCTGACCTGCAGAAAAGTAGCTTTTTTTGTCAAAGGGAAAGAAGTCCACATTTTTTAAGCTGTGATGTGCATGAAGCCCCTTTACATACGCTGATGGTAGCACCAGAGACTGGCATCTCTTCTTCTATCGGTTGTACACTCAGCAAACCCTTAAATCTTTCAAGATAATGTTTTTTACAGTAATTTATTTGCTTATGTATTCATAAAATCATCGAATCATAGAATTGTCAAATTGTTGAGGGACCCCGAGGGTGATCAAGTCCAACCCCCTATAATGCAGGAATCTCAGCTAAAGCATCCATGACAGATGGCCATCCAGCCTCTGCTTAAAGACCTCCAAGGAAAGAGAGTCCACCAGCTCTCGTGGAAGACCGTTCCACTGTCGGACAGCTCTTAGTGTCAGAAAGATTTTCCATATGTCTGGTCAGAATCTCCTTTCTTGTAATTTAAAGCCATCTGTTCAAGTCCTACTCTCCAGAGCAGGAGGTAAAAAAACTTGCTCCATCATCATCCATGTGACAGCCCTTGAGATATTTGAAGATGGCTATCATATCTCCTCTAGAGCCTGGTTCTCCAATCTATTAAGGTAATTTTGAATTCTGATTCTGTCCTCTGTGGCATTAGCTACCCCTCCCAGTTTGGTGGCATCTGCAGATTTGATGAGCACATATTTCACTGCACATATTTATACAGTGGTACCCCGGGTTACATACGCTTCAGGTTACAGACTCCGCTAACCCAGAAATAGTGCTTCAGGTTAAGAACTTTGCTTTAGGATGAGAACAGAAATTGTGCTCCGGCGGCGTGGCAGCAGCAGGAGGCCCCATTAGCTAAAGTGGTGCTTCAGGTTAAGAACAGTTTCAGGTTAAGTACGGACCTCCAGAACGAATTAAGTACTTAACCTGAGGTACCACTGTATACTGCTAAACATATATATATATATATATATATATATATATATATATATATATATAATCAAAGCATGAAAAAACAATAATAATATAAAATGCAGGACAACATTGTACCATGTTGGCCAAGGGCACATACATCTGGGACCTGCCTAGCATTAATATAAAGTGA
Source organism: Podarcis cretensis (assembly GCF_951804945.1). Classification (NCBI taxonomy): domain Eukaryota; kingdom Metazoa; phylum Chordata; class Lepidosauria; order Squamata; family Lacertidae; genus Podarcis; species Podarcis cretensis. The sequence goes on along the minus strand of NC_137176.1, from coordinate 19,745,032 downwards.
ATTCTACAAGGCAGGTGTTTCAGCCCTGAATGCTCTGCTCCCTGTGACCTTGGAGCAGACATTCAGAGAATGTCAAGCTTCAGGGAATCAGCTTCCTTTCCCCCCTTTGGCAGTAGATAAGCAGAACAAAGTGGAAGGAGTCTTTTACCAGTTAAAATGTTGATGATCACAGAGAGAGAACAAAGAATCCATTCCTCAGAATGAAGGTGCTCCCAATTAAGGGTTCCACCCACTTCCTCACTAGTCACCCACTTCACTTCCGCAACCTGATCTCACAACCACTGTGCATTCCGTGCCGCCAACTTATCTGCTCTCCTTGACCTTAGGCTGAGCAGCTAGACACTTTCCGGTGACAGTGAATCTGTTAATTCATTCTCTCTCTCTCTCTCTCTCTCTCTCTCTCTCTCTCTCTCTCCCCCCCCCAAGTTCTTCTCCTAGTTGTTCTCCACTCACTACTTCCTAGCTTCTGCCTTCTGAACTATGTCCCTCTGCAAACCACTGTTTCTAATCTATACTACTTCCCTGCTTCAGGGAAGATTCAGGATCCTGATCACGGGGAGGGGAAGGGGCAAGCTCCCACTATTCCTACTCAGTGTAGACCTCTTCAGCACAGTCCCTGACAGAGAACCACTAAGAGGCTGCTCCTGATTCCCACAATAAAAGTTTAAGAACACCTGAAAGTACAGGAAAAACCACTGGTGTGCATCGCATCAGTTGGGATTGGAGTCAAATCTTCCAGATTCAACCTGTGCTATTCAAACGTAGAAGAGTTTCCACGTGCAGATTTCTGCTCCTGAAAATATAAGATAGTCAAGAGAAAAAACCGCACCCAACAACTTGAGGAGTGTGGCAAGGGAAGGCAAGCAGGCATTAATTGTGCCACCAATTAACTGTTAATGTGGATGAGGGGAGAGTCAATATTAATCTCAAACTACAACTCCCATCATTCCCAGCTGAGCTGGGAATCAGTTGGTATTGCCAGAAATTCACCGGGCCCTCGGTTGCTCATCTTGGTGAATTGAACCAATTAAAATTAGTGAATGGTTTTAGAAGGAGGGTTTAAATAAGGTACATGCTTTGCGGTAGTAGTGGTCTGTGGTAGTGATTCCCCCACTGCAACAGAAAAAAAACTATTAAGGGGGTTTTGAAGACAGTTTTAAAGAGCGGATGAGGAAAAAAATGTCTTCAAAATTACCTAGCTCAGTGGTAATGCCATAGGTTAGGTAACAAGATTATATATCCATCTGCATACACAATCTCTTTGCACAGAACATTCAGTTTCATATGAATTTACTTTCTCTGCTGCAAAGGTCACAACATTCATTTTTGAAAGACCAGTAGGGAAAGGGATTTTACATATGCCTGTAGGCAACACACACAGCATGTGAGAATGTTTCTAAAAAGAGCTGCTGAAACGCTTACCATTCCCTTTTCTTTTCTTTTTTCTTTTGGATAGTGTATGCTATGCCTTGGTAAAAAGGTAAAGATAAAGAACCCCTGATAGTTAAGTCCAGTTGCAGATAACTCTGGGGTTGCGGCGCTCATCTCACTTTACAGGCCGAGGGAGCCAGCGTTTGTCTGCAGACAGTTTTTCCGGGTCATGTGGCCAACATGACTAAGCTGCTTCTGGTGAACCCAGAGCAATGCATGGAAATGCCATTTATCTTCCCACTGGAGTGGTACCTATTTATGTACTTGCACTTTGACGTGCTTTCGAACTGCTAGGTTGGCAGGAGCTGGGACCGAGCAACAGGAGCTCACCCCATTGCAGGGATTCGAACCGCCGACCTTCTGACCGGCAAGCCCAGGCTCAGTGGGTTAGACCACAGCGCCACCTGTGTTTTGGTGTAGAAGCTTAAATGTGGCAGAAAAGAACGCGAGAATGAGGTCCAGTCAAGTCCCCCCATCACAACTGATAGAACAATTCACAACAACTACAACACATCCTTTCAGGTTCAAGTATGGGAATACTGTATATTGCTCTCTTTATTTTTTGCATATTTTCACTTTCATTTGCATCTTGGTTGCCATCGTTTTTCTCCCTCTCGCTTCTCCTTCTCCCCCCCCCCCCATATCACTTTATTTCTTTTAATTGAAATCACCTTAATAAAATATAATTAAAAAATAAAACAAGGTTTCCATAAGAGATGTGCAGTCGTGCCAATAAACAAAGAGCTCTCTGAAAGGGGAAAAAAAAACTTTACAATCCACATATCCATCCAGCACTGCTGTAAGGCAACCATTTGTCTCAAAGATACTTGTACAGTTTGCACCTGAAAGAGATCAACAGCAGTGATCCAACAACAAACCACTTGTCTTGGAGTAGCTCTACTGATTTCAGCCTGAATACTCCATGGCCATTTGATGACTATGGCCTCTGATGCTGAAATACTTTTAGAGACGTAAATGTTAATGCTGTAAAGATAATTTAGTTTTCAAGGCCTGCACCTTTCTTGCCCTTATGTTCTATAGTTGCGCATTAAAAGTCCTTGTTCTCGATGGCTTGATATTATCGAAGGTTGATGCATGATGCCATAATAATCTGTTAAATGCCAGCAGTTTTGTTTTCAACCCGTGGAGCTGGGTTAATTAAAAGAGGGGATCCATTTTGAATCTATGTTTTTCAACACTATCCAAATGTTCCTGTCTCGTTTAGAGTTCAGAACTGGAGAAAGATAGATCTTAGACTGATAACAGGTTGTAAATCAAACTCTTGTAATGCGAATGTTTTATAGCAGGCATTTGCAAACTTAAAAAGGCTGACATTTATACAGTAATACTTGCACAGTCTCTCTTATATGTCACATCCTTGAGATAAAAGTAATTTTGAAATACAAGGTCAGAAAGAGAAGGGGGAGGGGGCATATATATATATATATATATATATATATATATATATATATATATGAATGGCATTTCACAGAAATATGTAATCTGATGGCCATGCTTAAAAGTATAAGAAACTTTTTTTTGCCATCAGACGTGTATCAAACCAAGGTACATAAATTTGTTCATCTATATATTGATTGCTGCACGCCCATTCCCTGACTAAACATTTGCACCTCTTATTGTGAGATGGCAACATCTTCTCTATCAGATAAATGCTATGACCAGAACCACCCCAGTCTCAACAGGAAAGACATTGAACAAATTGTCGGCGTGATTTGCATACAAGTTGTCATCAGCATCTGGGTTGCCGCACAGAAGAATGATGGGTAACAGATGTTCTGGGAAATGTTTCCATCTGCCCTCATTGGAGACACATCCTGGGGAAATGATATGTTTGAATGGCTACAACGGAGATAACTCTCCTGTGAAGACCACAACCCTCTCCCAGTTTACAGTATTACTTCAGCACATAAATCTCTTCAAAGCGAGATGGAAGTACAGGGTGTGTGAATTACTAAGGCTGATTTAGATTCAATATTGACTCATCTCACCAGACATTTGTAGCACTGGAGCTCTTACTCTGTGGTTTCTTTCTTCCCATGCTTTGCTGGTAGGATCAGGAATGGGGAAACTTGTCCTTTAGATATTGTTACGTTGCGTCTCCCATCAGCCGCTGCCGGTATAGCCATTGGTCAGGGATTATGGGAGTTGTGGTCCAATAACACATGAAGTGCAAACAGGCTCTCCATCCCTGATCTGGATGTGACATCTACATAGGAGAGCCCAATGTTTCCCAAACTTGGGTCTCCAGCTGTTTTTGGACTACATTTCCCATCATCCACGACCACTGGTCTTGCCAGCTAGGGATGATGGGAGTTGTAGTCCAAAAACAGCTGGAGACCCAAGTTTGGGAAACACTGGGCTTGACTATTGAGGTGGTTCCTTCCACCTAAGTTTTCTACATGCAGATTGGACCAACACAAACTGTGACCCCGTAAGCCAAACTCAGTCCACCAACCATCATGTATTGTGGTCTGTTGGGGAATCAATAAACTATCCTCTGATTACAAGAAGCAGTCCTTATTTAGCGCAGAAAGTATTGATCTGCTGTGTAGAGATCTTTCCTATTCTGCTTGGTTCAAGAGTGTTCTGGAAGGTTTCTTTCTATGTGAAGGAAACAGGCAGAAGGTTCTTGTCTGGGTTATTCCTTCTGAGAAGCTGAGTACAGCTGGTTTAAACTGATTCTGTTATCTTTCTGTCAAGGTCATGCTGACTATAATAGTAAGACCAGAAGGAGTTTGGGCTTACTTTCTCTTTATTTCTCTTTGTTTTGGTGTGGTGTTCTGTAAATAGTATGCTTAGTGTTAAGTTTTAGTCTTGTTATAAGTTTATAAGTTTTATTGTAAGCGCTGCAACTAGATACTTTATGGACTGTGGCAATCCTGAATGCGTTGGATTTGTGACCATTATGCTCATTTGCCTTCAGCAGCAGTAAAGCTCTGCTGGATGAAGTACAATTGCCTCTGGTCTATTTTTTGGGAACTCTGCTATGTGTTTAAATTTTTCCTCCATGCAACTCGACACCCTCCTCCATCAGCATCCCAAATGCATCAATGCCTTCCTGCTGCTGCGGGTTCCTCTCCCTTTCCCATGGAAATTGACCCACTAGTAGTGGTGCCAGCAACAAAAAGACCTTGCTGCATTGTTTCAAGAAGCTTGATTTGACTGGATCTTTGCACACGACCCAAAACCTATGTGTTTATTTTGCCTTCACTCTGAGCTACAAGTATAGTGGTAGTGCAAGCAATTGAGGCAGCTCAAGCCCAATTTCATTTATTCATGGGAAACCCCAGCAGTATCTGCCAACGATTCTCCCCAGGGTGGCTGCTGTAGTGGGGTGGTAACCAATAATTATGCACCTCTCTAATTAATCATCTGGAACCACTGTCATATCTAATGCAGGTTAGGGCTCTAATTCAGTCATTTATTATCCTTTGCAAGTAATGGATTTCTTCCTGCAAGCATATTCCACTCTAATTATAGTAAACATCCGTCACTGTATTTCCTGAGATGATTCAAGCTCAATACTTACAGTGGACACAACTATGCATGATCCGATTGACTAAACATACTGTTTATGAAACTGCTGAATGATCAGTGGCTGCTGACTACCTGTCTTTTGACATGGATTGTCTGCTTCAGAGCCAGCCCACTGATAAGGTGGGGTGAAGCAGCTGCCTCAGGCAGTGGAAACACAAGAACTGGTGCCCTGCCCACTGCTTCCACCTCTGCCAAGTAGGCGAGAGATGTTCCAGTGTGCCACATGGCTGCTCCTCTTCCCCGCCCCTGGCTGGAGAAGAAAAGTGGGAACACCTTGCAGAATGTTTAGGGAAGTTTTTAATGTTTGATGTTTTACTGTGTTTTTAATATTCTGTTGGGAGCTGCCCAGAGTGGCAGATGGGTGGGATATTATTATTATTATTATTATTATTATTATTATTATTATTATACACTTCTTGAAGTTCCCCTCTCCCTGGGCTGGTGAAGCTTTCTGACAGCTTCTCTTTCCACCAGTCGTGGAGGCTGGCAAAGACTCTACAAGGTGATTTTCCTCAAGGAAAAGAAAATGGACTCCGTGATGGGCTCTGTTGCAGAGGGCTGTGTAAGGTAGACAGGGTGGGGGGTGCTTTTCCTCAAGGAAAAGTCCTTGTGAATTTTGCCTGCCCCCTCCCCCTCATGATTGCAGCAGGGGGAAGTTTCATGTCAGGTGCTGAAACATCTCAGAAAACCCCTGGTATGCCTTACCCAGCCCGCTGGGACATTGCCCACCAAGAAGTCTGTTTTCTATTACTGGAGAAACCACATTACCCAAATTGCCTAGAAAGGGAAGGGTTTAGTTGGGGGGTTGTTGGGAGGAAAGCTTGAGGATGACTCCCAATGTCATTTTGTTTCTCCTGATTCCTATGCTATGTCTTCATTTTATACATGCACACACACCCTCCCCTGGAAATATACACCTGGAAATATGCATACAATATACACTGAGATTTGGGGTTGTGTGTGTGTGCATGGCTTTAAAAAGGAAATTTTCAAACAATGTGTTGTTTAATAAAGCAGGATAGTGGGGATTTAAAATCGGATGAAAGAGCTGAAGACAAGTTTTACTGTTTTAGAAAATGGCCCATTGTGCTTCAACCTTTGGGGGTGGGGAAACAGCTGTAAAGTACTATAGCACATAAATACTAGTTTACTTAACCCTGTGTATGTTTACCCAGAAGTAAATCCCTCTGCACTCAATGGTGCTTGCTCACAAGTAAGTGTGCATCAAATTGTAACCCAAGATGGAACAATTGCTCCCATCGCCGCTGTGTACAAAACACTAAAATCTATCTGCATGCAGTCAAATACATGAAACGTATCTGCTTTATAGTGTGTTGTGCAAAATAACAATATGGGAGCAAGTGCTTTGTCTTGTCCTTGGGTTTTGCCTAGTGAGTTACTGCGCATATGCGGGGAAGGTAGACTTGGGAGTGAGGATTTCAGGCATGCCTATCATGAATTTTGGCAAGGGCTAGATGTCTATGAAACAGGAATGTCTGCTTGCTACTTTTCAGACCCCATTTACTGAATGCAGGGATTTTCCCAAGCTGGAAAATATACTCTTCAAAGTCCAGTTATTTTCACAGATCTGTCTGAGGCATAATACCCTCTGGGAGATATTATAGTTTGAATCTTGGAGGATACTTGGGTTGAGGAAAGTTAACATATACAGCCTTTAGCCTGGGTTAGTACTGCCCAAGTCTAAAGATTTGAACTATAATTTCTGCCAGCCCCAGCAGTTGCAGCCCTAAATATCTGGATGGCACCAATTGGGAAGGGTGACATATACAATCTCTCCTGTAAGCAGTGAACAGTCCCAGATATCATTAGCTTCAGAAATGGAAGCATAGAGAGGTAGGTGTCTCTCAAAAAACCCCCGGTCAAATGAGGATGGATCAATCTAGCAATTTCAGTTTTTCTTTCTTTGTCATTTTCCCAACCTTAATTTCAGTTCTTCTCATTTTCATATCAGGTTTTTTTAAAAGGGTCATTAAAAAACAACAACACCATAAGCATTGTAGTGCAAATTTCTCCAAACATACAGATCTTTGTATGCAATTTTTCGCAATAGACACATTTTTGAAAGCAATTTCCCTTCATATAATGCATCTTGGTGCTTTATTCTCACTAATATATGCATTGCTACAATTTCCTTTGTTATATGCTCTTCTGGAGAAGTGGAAATTTCAAAAAAATGGCTGTGTTTTGGCTTCCATATTGTTTAGGAAAGTGCAAATAAGGTTAGGTCTCTCAGTGTGAACTGAATTCCGTATCCCACTTCTCAATGTACTTCAACAGCACCATGGAATGTGGAAAAGATGAATAACTCACATTTTGACCTGAGTAATGCATCAGGCCACCTCACAGTTAAAAATCTCAGGAGGCTCAGATACATGAAGGTGAAGATCACTGGCATGAAGATCAAAGGATATGTCACATGTAGAAGAAAGGTAGTTGCCTGTGATTGGTGTTGACTGATAAACAGACAGATCTTCATTTTTAAACATATGATTCAAAGATGCTGCAGATGCTCTGAAAGTCACAAGAAGGTTTGATCTCATATGCCAAGCTCTGCTTCAAAGATGATTTCCTCTCCTCCTGGCAAGCGAAGCAGGAGTTTTCAGAATGATCCATCTGCCTCAGCAGAATGTATGAATTGGGCTAATTACCCCTTTTTCACCTCCTCCAGGGACAGTTTCTTGTCTTTCTTTCTCATTTCAGATTTAAATGGGGGAGGGGGAGAGATTTCCACTAGGGAAACCAGAAACACAATGGCCCTCTTCAGACATCAATGTTCCCAAGGGGGTAGGGAACATGCTTGTCAAGTGGCTTCAGCCCTTTGCCTTCACACAAAGAACACAACCATGAGTATCAATGGATCCTTTGCCTGTATAGTTGCATACACAAAGACTTCCCCATGGCCACGATCCCTTTGTGATCAGAGTTCCTGGTCCCATGGACAAAGTGATTTATGCATGAAGACTTCAACAGTACAGACAGTCATGGTGTTCACATGAAGGCTAATGGACAGGGCAATTTGGCATGTCTACACATTTCCATGTTGATGTGCAGAGTGAGCTACTCCCCCCACCCCCTCACCTAAAACCCTTATGCCAGGCTTAGGTGCTGGCGGGCTGAGTGGAGATGTCCCTTCAATTAGTTCTCCCAACTAAGCTGGCTTCTTGTCAATGCCAACGTCCCTCTTCCACCTGCCAAAAGTGCATGGGAGTGGGAAGTCCACTGGTGAGTTTTCCAATGGTGGAGGCCAGCAGAAAGCCTTGAAGGAGGTACTCTCAGGCATGGAAGGGTGTGCAGCTGAGCCTCCCTAGGACCTGATGGATCCCAAGACAGTATTGCTGTGGTTGTGTGACAGCATCAGGTTCGATCTGAACCCACCAGGGCTGATCTGGGCCCAGTTATCTTGTTCTACCACCTTCTGCTGTGGCCGGTGAGCAACAAAACTGTGGATCAGTGACTAGTCCCCTAAATATCCCCTTGCAACAATAATATTATGATTTATTTATACCCGCCCATCTGGCTGGTTTTCCCCAGCCACTCTGGGTGGGCAACTCCCAACAGAAGATTATTATTAATAATAATAAAGCGGCAAAACATCAAAGATTAAAAACTTCCCTAAACAGGGCTGCTTTCAGATGTCTTCTAAAACTCAGATAGTTGTTTATTTCTTTGAGATCTGATGGGACGGCATTCCACAGGGCAGGTGCCACTACTGAGAAGGCTCTCTGCCTGGTTCCCTGTAACCTCACTTCTCGCAGTGAGGGAACCGCCAGAAGGCCCTCGGTGCTGGACCTCAGTGTCAGGGCAGAATGATGGGGGTGGAGACGCTCCTTCAGGTATATTGGAGTGAGGCCATTTAGGGCTTTAAAGGTCAGCACCAACATTTTGAATTACCTTGGAAACGTACTAGGAGCTAATGTAGGTCTTTCAGGACCGGTGTTATGTGGTCTTGGCGTCCTGTATATCTGAGTCCTTTTACGTGAGGGAGAGGAAACCAATTATGAGCCAAAGTGAAAGGAGGTTGATTAAAAATAAATAAAAATGTAGTAGCCAAAGAGGATAAAATTTTCAAATAAAATTTGTTTATAAAATATACACACAACTCTACTGATTTGAATGTTCCTTGTGTTTATCCCTGCTTGGTAAATCAGGGCCTGGCAAAGGAAGGAAACTAAATTCCATGAAATAGAACTCAAGGGAAAAAATACAGCTCACAAAATGATAGTCCCCATATGTTGGATGTGATATTTAAGTAATAACTAATCAGTGGAAATGGGAAAGCACCTGACAGTCTGATTCCAGTATGCCAGTGGCTTCCTCTGTGATTGATAATACAGGGCTGGCTTTTAGCCAAATAGGAAGTTGGCACAAGAAGTCGCCCTTGAAAGGAAGAAGAAAGGGACAGGGAAAGCAAAGCTTTAAGTATCTATCGATACTCAATGTGTAAAACAGATAACACGGCGAGCCCAATCCATTTGAATATCAAAGAGGTTAATTACTGCAGTTCGACATATCTGATTGGACTAGACCAGACAAAAACATTAGCAGGCACAAAGCCTACATCTATGGCTCAAAACCTGACTGGATATTTTGAATCAATGACCCAGCAAACCATGGAACATGGATTGCCATGAACAAGTAGCAAGCTATGGCCCCCTTTTGCCCCTCCTTCTCTTGAATTGAGAACTGCAAGCTGCAAGCATTGACTCCGTGTGCTGTCACTCATGGCTTATTTATCTCCAAAGAAACTCTCATGGTTTCCTTTTGGCTTACTGATAGTAGTTTGTAGGGTGGAACTCCCAGGTCATTGAAAGGAAGGGCACAATGGGAGCAATTTAGCAGTGTGCTTCAGTTCATGGTTTGTTTATGTTGATCCATGGTTTGTGACTCACTGTGACATGCAGAACCAGGCAGAAGGCCATCTCAGTAGTGGCGCTCACCCTGTGGAATGCCCTCCTATCAGATGTCAAGGAGATAAGTAACTATACAGCTTTTAGAAGTCATCTGAAGGCAGCTCTGTATAGCAGGGGTTAGCAAGGTTTACCTCACCTGGGCCAGTTCACTTGAGTGGAGATCCCTCCATGGGCCGAATTGCGTGCATGATTTCCGGCGTCTGTGAATGCGCAGATGTGATTTCTGGCGCCACGGAAGCGAGTCCCCGTGCCATGTTGCGCTGGTTTCGGGTGGGCGGCTCGGTTCAGGTGGGCGGCTCGGTTCAAGGGCAGTTCGTGGGCCAGTTAAATGGACCGCTTGTGGCCCATGGGGCTTAGGTTGCCTACCCCTGCTGTATAGGGAAGTTTTTAATGTTCGATGTTTTATTATGTTTCTGTATATGCTGGACGCCACCCAGATTGGCTGCCGCAACCCAGGCAGAAGCGACTTAGTCATGAAGGCCACATGACCCGGAAGCTGTCTGCAGAAAATAACAGCTCCCTTGGCCTATAGAGCGAGATGAGCGCACAATCCCAGAGTAGTCCATGACTGGACCTAACGGTCAGAGGTACCTCCATCTTATATTCAGGTATTGTGTTCCCCCCCCACTTGAATTTTAAAGGTGCGGCTTATATTCAGGTGCAGCTTATTTTCGGGCCAATATGGTATTTTTTATTATTATTATTATTATTATTATTATTATTATTATTATTATGCCAGTGCATCCTTGCAATCACCCTGTCCATATCATCCATTTCAGCCACATAAGCTGAAACGGATCCTACAAATTCAGACAATATTCAACACTGGATACTTCCGTGGGAACCATAACAGTAGTTTCTAAATTGCCACCAAAAACAACTCCTTTATCCTCACAGGCATCCTGGATTCTCTGCCAGTGGGTGAAATAAAAACCGCAAGATTCAGATTTTTAAAGAATCAAATCTGTGCTTATAAATGCTAAAGACTGAATGAGATAGTTTACATTTCTTGCTTGCACTCTGAATATCAAAGCACCCCAGTGGATGAACCAGGCTCTGCTGCGATAAAACGTAACAGCAGTCGTAATATGTAGTTTTTAACTTGTCACGAAAATGCCTGATGTAGCAGTGTGGTGCAAACTGCATGCTCTCTGCATCCAATGAAGGTTTTAAATTAGTCATTTCCAAGCCAATTTTATGCCAGGTTTTGAATTCTTTATGGCTGAAATCTATCACCTGGAGTACTCCCTGCTCAGTCCAACATTCACTTCAGAATGCATTGTGGTTCAGGAAAAATTGAATGTTACAGAAGTTGCAAGTGCCTTGGTTTTTTGTGGCTCCCCCCCCCAAATAAATAAATAAATAAATAAATAAATAAATAAATCACAAGAAACTATCTTGGCTGCTCCATTAGCTTAACTCTATAAATCTGATCAGCAACTAGTGTTTGCTGGAGGACTCATTTTTAAGAGTGGGGAGGAAGGGGTGAATAGCCAGCACCTCATCTTCCGTCCCCTAAAATGGGCTATCAACATTTTCATTGCAATGAAACAGGAATAACCAACACGGTAGCCTATAGATGCTGCTGAAGTACCACTTTGATAACCCCCCTGACAATTGGCAATTCTGGCTGGAGCACCACGTTGGCTACCCCTGCCACAAAAAGTGTTTTATCCACATTTTTACTGCCTCTCTGTTTGGGGAAAGATGATATTGTTCAGGTTCTAGGTGGCTACAACTGTCAAGCTCTCCCCCCCCCCCCCAGGAGAGGCATTATTTAAGATTTTACAACAGAGTCTGTCTCTCTAAAGTATTCCTAGGTGGAATCAACACACATATTTTTTAAAAAAATGCTTTCTTAAAAAACGTTTTGAAAAATACATTGAATTTGCCATAGCTTGCCGTCCCCATCTAATGTCACATTTGCACATTGCACTTTACAACACAAATCGTTTTATTGGCAGCTGTATAGCTGAGTCCCTAGTCAATTGAATAACTGCTGCCGGTTAATTTATCAATTTAAACAGTTTGATACAGCAAGAATCTCAACAGTGACAGATAGAAAATCAAAACGACCACCTATGAATCTAGCCGGACTCTATTTTTAAAGTGAAATCAATTAGCTAGTAATTGAGCTAACACCACTGACTGGTGTTTTTCACATGATTGTTAGACCCTTTGTTTACTTTGTCTCCTAATCTATTCCTTTTAAAAAAAAAAAATCTCAGTTCAATCAATGTAGAATAAATGAGATAAAAGTGAATGCAAATATCTCACTGGAACTATGCATATATTTTAAATGAAATTCTCCAGTCCATTATTCTATCAGTTTCAGTGACCTAATCCATATAACAAAGTCAGCAATAAAACAAAAGTCAAACCCTGAGGGCTATACATATACAAGCAAGATTCATAATAAGCCTTCAAAATGTAAAGTACATACACAGTGAAATACTAGAAGTTTAAACACAAGCTCGGTGGTGAACTTGAAACAAAGACAAGAAGATTCATTTACATTTCAATCTGCCCAGGCTGGCAGGGAAGAAAACAAGATAAAAAAATACATCTTTCAAGCACGACATTACTGCTCGTGACAGTATTTACCAATTGGATAAACACGGTATTCATATAAGTGAAAAAAGGCAAGATAAGTGGCAAAATGGAACACGGTTGAAAATTTACTGACCCCAAAGCAGCTCTTAAAAATGTTTTACAATGAGTCTTATCAAAGGGATTTTTACTGGCTAACAAAAATATCAATTTTGCAACAGAGAATAAAGATGTTTAAAAGGCAGGCTGTACCTCATGGAGAACGCAAGTCAAGGAGAATATATAGCCCTGCTATTTTAGGAAGATAGGTACTGCCTTGCTGAATCAGGCCTAGGTCCATAAAGTCCATGGCTCTCTCTCTCTGTCTGAAGCCAGTCACCTGTCCCAGGAAGCTCATAAGCCAGACATGAAGGTGACCGGTCAGCCCATATTATTTGTCCCAAGCATTTGCTCAACTGCCCGAATCACTGCAAGATGGGATGATCGTGCAGTGCGTGGATCTGTATAATCAACAACAATGGTGCCCAGGGACAGCAAATTATTCACAAATATGTTGTTTATTTGTTATAATTGTTAGCTCCCCTCCCCTCACCCCAAACAAAACAGACATAAATGAACTTTGCGAACAAGGATGAAACAAACAGAAATACACTAGCATGAATGATGGTCAGAAGTGCCACGGGCAACACTGGCCTCTGTCCCTCTTTCTTTCCTTCCCTCCTTCTTCTGATGTCCTCTCGTGTCTCTGCCTCCCAAAGGCTGGCAAAGCTGTTTGTTGCAGCAGCCTTGGCTGCAATGTGCTCTGCAGGCGAATGGTGCCTCTGGGGTGCTTCCCAGGCCCCTGTGGGGCAGTGTGAGGAGGCACCTCTCTTTGGGATGGGACTGCCCCCACCTGCAAGACATTTGGCAATCACTGTGCATCCCCAGGATGCTCGCCACTTGCCGCGCACCTGCCCAATGCACGCCACGCCCCCTGTGGGTGGTGTGCCATACCCCCTGGGATGCCCCCCAGCCACCCCCCAGATGTGCACCACTTCTGGTGCCAGAGCAGGTAGCTTCACCACTGTGTTGCTGTTTGAATCTGTGCGACGGAATGAGCTCCCGTTGCTCTGTCCCAGTTCCTGCCAACCTAGCAGCTCAAAAGCAAACCAATGTAAGTAGATAAATAGATACCATGGCAGCGGGCAGGTAAACAACATTTCTGTGCGCTCTGGTTTCCATCATGGTGTTCCGTTGTGCCAGAAGCAGTTTAGTCATGCTGGCCCCATGACCCAGAAAGCTATCTGTGGACAAACACCAGCTCCCTCAACCTGAAAGTGAGATGAGCACCACAACCCCATGGTCCCCTTTCACTGGACTTATCCGTCCAGCGAACCTTTATCTTTACCTTTTATAGGGTGGTATATAAATTTAAGGGTAGTGCTGTGGTCTAAACCACTGAGCCTAGGGCTTGCCGATCAGAAGGTCAGTGGTTTGAATACCCGCAATGGGGTGAGCTCCTGTTGTTCGGTCCCTGCTCCTGCCCACCTAGCAGTTCAAAAGCACGTCAGAGTGCAAGTAGATAAATAGGTACCACTCTGGTGGGAAGGTAAACAGCATTTCCGTGCACTGCTCTGGTTCGTCAGAAGCAACTTAGTCATGCTGGCCACATGACCAGGAAAAACTGCGGACAAACGCCTGCTCCCTCGGCCTATAGAGCGAGATGAGTGCCACAACCCCAGAGTCATCCGCAACTGGACCTAACGGTCAGGAGTACCTTTACCTTTACCTACATAAATTTAATAATAATAATAATAATAATAATAATAAGTGGTCCTTTGGTCCTTAGCGTATTGTGGTCCTGAGCCAAAGGCTTTATAGGTCAAAACTGGCACTCTGAATCAGGCCTGCAAACTAATTGGTAGCTAGTGAAGTCAGGCTAGGATTACGTTCAGACTGCCCTGCACTGGTGAGCAACATGGTCACTGAATTCTGAAACAGCTGCAGAGTTCAGCCTGTGTTCTAAGGCAGCCCCATGCATAACCCATTGCATTCCAGCTCCTCAATGGAGCTTGGAATGGTGGTAATTTGCACACACTTCATTTAAAATGTCATAAATTTCCTACACTTTCCTATACTTAGGATCACTCTGTAATTAAGTAAACAAAGAATTATTAGGGTCTTTCTTCAAATACCATTGCCTAGGTGTGGCAAAATCTATGCACACAATTTTAATGGAAAGAGTTGCTGATCCAATTCAGGCGCAAAAGATCAATAGGGATAATTTCACTTATGTACCAACAGCAAGCAGTCTTGCTCTCACACTGCTTCAAATGCCTAACTCAGGACTCATTCTTGCATGCAACGGAATGTATTTATGCCCACCTGGTTTTAACAGAGCTTTTCTTTTTATGGAGGTAATGGTTATCAGCTGGAGTAAGATTTAATAAATCAGACATTTGTGGTGTACTGATGGTCCCTTTTGATGCATCATAACAGGCATACCAGTGCTGAAATAATCTGGATTCGTTGCTAAACTATTAAACGCCGAAAAGCATGGCAAATGAAGATACATTCCAGTTCAACACACACACAAACACAAATGGAAAGTGTGCAACCAGGTGAAACAGAGGATGCATGATCCACAGCGCCAGAGATCTTAATCCTACAATGTTCTTTGAAACTGCTGGAGTTATTCTTTCGGACTGACTCACACACACACACACACACACACACACCGTTTTCTTTGGCCAAAATCCAGCACAGAGTACACACATTTAAGACCATCGATTTCAGTGGGCTTAGGCATGCTTAATTCTATGTTGGGTTGCAGCTTTGCACTCAGAGACACTGCCAAAACCTTAATAAATATTTTGTGGATGGAGACTCTTCAGAACAAGTAACAGAGATGTGGGGAGGCCCAGGGAGGGCTTGAGCCCCGGGCACATGGTTTGAGGAGGCACGAGCCAGTCACCCCCAGGCAGGGATACTCACCCTGCTCACTGCCGGGGGTATCTTGGGCCCCAGAGTCAGGCTTTGCCATCGTGTTCCTGGCCCCCTCACCAAGGGCCACGTTGGCTGGCCGGGCTCCCCCCCTGCACAGGCAGGTGGCCCAGTCCAGCCCTGTGAACCCTCTGTGCTCCGCCCCTGCCCATTAGTGGTGGTGGTGAGGGTTGGGTTGGCATGGCAGGTTTTGCTCGCCCTCTGTGCCCAGTCCCTGGTCCCGCTTGGTATGCCCACACCCTGGGCATCAATAAAGAATGCAACGCCACTGTACAAACAGACACAGCATGTAAGTTTGCAAGAGAAAGTTACTGGACACAATACTCTGAAAGGTCTACTGCCCAGGCACCTGCATTCTGAAGGAGCTTGCATCTGAGAAGAATTGTGCCCACCCCTTCCTTTCCTTATCTCCAACTTCCATTTAGTTTCTTCATGCAATACTAGCATGCAATGGAAACCTGGGAACCACATTTTATATGTATGAATGATGCTGGGTTTTGCTTTTCTCTCATCCCCACCCTCACCCCATAGCTATCATAGGTCATCACTGAAAAACTCTATGGGAGACTGATCATAATTCTGCCACGCTAAACCTTGGATCGGTGCAATTATGGAAAAGGGCTGCGTTAACCAATAAAGCTCTCACCAAAACAAGATAGTGGGCCATTACAGTGGTACCTTGGTTGTTGAACTTAATCCGTTTTGGGAGTCTGTTCTGGAACCGTTCAAAAACCAAGGCGCAGCTTCCAATTTGCTGCAGGAGCTTCCCGTACTCAGTTGAAGGCTGCAGAAGCTGCATCAGACATTCGGCTTTTGAAAAACATTCGCAAACCAGAACACTCACTTCTGGGTTTGCGGCATTCGGGAGCCGATTTGTTCGGGAGGCAAGCCGTTTGAGGACCAAGGTACCACTGTATAAAGGGGAAAAGCACACACGAACACATCAGGATAAAGTCTATCCATTATCAGCCGATATAAAAGAGAGCACATGTGTAATTCCCTTCAGTGAGTTGCCACTATGGTGAGATTGCTCCTCCTCCTCCTACCTTTTCATCGCAGTTTCAAAGCAGCCTTGAGATGGACAACGACACTGGAATTATCTACAAACAACACCATTTGCTGAAAATGTATTTGTCTGACTCGTCACTTTCATTATGAGGTTCCTGTTCTGTAGCAACTTGCATACACAGCGATGAAACAGATCCTCTACATACTTCATAGCTGCAATTGTACTGGAGTTCATCAAAAGTTCAGTTCGCCTCTGTGGAACTGAATAGGAATTGGGGTTTGCAGACTGTTAGCCCCCTGGCCCAGTCAACCTAAATAAAAACCAAGAAGATAGATTCACCCAGACATAGGAGCCAACTCCCAGGGGCCAAGGTCCCTTAGCTCCCTCCCATAAAATATTTGAAGGCGTCAGGCCCCCTAAAGTGGATGGGCATTGTCATTCAAAAGGTACCGTATTTTTCGCTCCATAGGGTGCACCACCCCATAGGATGCACCTAGTTTTTTTTTGGGGGGGGGGGAATAAAGAAAAAAATATTATTTCCCCCCCAGGCGCAGGGCTGGCGCGGGGAAGCCCAAGCTTCCCCCAATCCCAGCCCCGAGAACAGCCTGCTATCCGCAAGCCCAGGGAGGCCAGCAGTAAGTCACCCCGGTCTCCCCAGGCTTTGGAATGCAGGCAGCTCACCCCAGGACAGCAGGCAGCTCTGTGCAGCCATCGGGAGGCAGGCGCGACTTCGCGCCCCGCTCCGGATGGCTGCGCAGAGCTGTGCTCGCCCCGGGACTGCAGGCAGCTCTGCGCAGCCATCGGGAGGCGGTCGCTACTTCGCGCCTCGCTCTGGATGGCTGCGCAGAGCTGCGCTTGCCCCAGGACTGCAGGCAGCTCTGCGCAGCCATCGGGAGGTGGGCGTGACTTTGCGCCCCGCTCCCGATGGCTGCGCAGAGCTGCGCTCGCCCCGGGACTGCAGGCAGCTCTGCGTTCGCCCCATAGGACACACACACATTTCCCCTTCATTTTTGGAGGGGGAAAAAGTGCGTCCTATAGGGCGAAAAATACGGTATATGTGCACCGCATCTTGTGACATATTATGTGGGGGCAGGGCTTACCTAGTCCCCCAATATTTTATTCAAGTTGGTACCCCTGAACCCAGGAGTTTGCAGCTTCCCTAGCCGCTGTCCATTCATGCCTCTTTAAGCAAACCTTTCTCATCAAACATTTCCTGGTCCACAAGGTATTGCATCCCATTCCAAGACAAGCTATGCACAAATTGCTTCCTTGAAATTCTCCACCCTATCTGTGAACAGAGGAAATGGGGGTGGGGGTGGGCATAATTTCCCAAAGAATAAGAAATTATCTATTTCCTAAAGGTGGAGCTCAGTCCTAGCAGCAACACCACCATGCTACAGTTTTCACCAGGCCTTGGCCCGAGCATCATCCCATTGCATCATTGTGGTGGACGGGGAGGGATTAAATGAAAAATTTTCTTCTTGCGGGGGGGGGGGGAATGTGTTTGAGAAATTTCAGCTCAAGTCCAGTAACAAGTACTTTAAAGTACAGTGGTACCTCAGGTTAAGTACTTAATTCGTTCAGGAGGTCCGTACTTAACCTGAAACTGTTCTTAACCTGAAGCACCACTTTAGCTAATGGGGCCTCCTGCTGTTGCCGTGCCGCTGGAGCCTAATTTCTGTTCTCATCCTGAAGCAAAGTTCTTAACCTGAAGCACTATTTCTGGGTTAGCGGAGTCTGTAACCTGAAGCGTATGTAACCTGAAGTGTATGTAACCTGAGGTACCACTGTATAGGGCTTTATTTCTGAAAATAAATAAAATATAATATTTCTGAAAAACGTCACTGGAATAGTTCTCAACGGTTTAAAGGTACTTGAAGCTGTGACCCAATTCAATCCTACAATAGATAACCATTTTTATGCCATGTTGACTGAAATACCCATTTTTGCAAACAATTTCCACATATATATCCAAACCAAACTGAATATGTCCCCCAACACTGTGTACAGCCTTCCTTTACTCACTACTTGATCGTCAGCTAAATATGAGAAGTGGCTATCAAAAAGTACCACGTTTCAAATGACACCAGATAGCAATTCTGTCTGTGATGACTCATTCACACATGTAATTCACCACCAGGGAATGAGTGACAGGGATGGGCCAAAGGAGAATGGCAGAAGAAGATGTCCTTCAAGTATAGAATTTTAATTATTTCTAAGCGTTTCTATATAACACCTTTCTACCAGGCCCGGATTCAAGATGGCTTAGAAGTTTTAAGAACATAGTTATCAAATGCCAAGTAATAAAAGCAAACTGGTTAAAAGCAAAAGTCAAAATACATCAAAACACAATTCAAACTGGCATTAAGATGCAGTTTGCCCCAAGGAATCAGCATCGTCTGCCCCATAGTTTACAAAGGCCTGTCTGAATAAGAAGGGGGAAAGAGAACATGGTCTATTGCCAGGTAGGGTGAAGAACACAGAAAAACAACTTTGCAGGTCAGTATATGGATTGTGATGAACGTGTATGTTTGAATCAGTTCTGGAAGTACTGAAAAACATCTAATCCACTTTCACCTTTAGCCACAGTCATCAACTGTTGACAGAACTAGTGAACCAAGATCCATTCCCAAGATACAGAACCTCCCTGAGATCTACAGATGGAGGATGCGATATTCATCATCATCACCACCGCCACCACCGAAGACTGGAGAATGTTCTGGTGCAAACATGCCTTTTAAGCCATGGTCAAAGCTATTACAGTAATTTTAGGTTGTCACAAGCCTTTTGCAATATCCACACTTTATAAACCAGTTCCTCATTTGCATGCATAATCTTTTGACAACCCAAGCTAAGCTAAAATTAAAATTAGTCTCCGAAAAGGTCTCTTTAAATATGTGGCGATAACAAAAGCTCCTAACATCTTTGAAAATAAAATTATATTTTATAGGGATAAGCACGTTGAGACCTTCGGTTTTACATGAAGGCATTGGCAGTTGGGTTATCTGGAGCATCTCTGCTGAGTCTCTGCTAATGTTTTCTTTATGATTTAAAAAGACACATTTAGCACTAAGAGATATTTAAAGCAAACTATAACACCACAGGGAAAATTAGTAGCATCCTCTAAAAGTAAACAATTTAGAGAAGATTTCTAGTCAATTTCAAACCCTTTCCTAATCATTCCAATCTGTTTCATCATTCACGGTATATATTATAATGACAAGCTACGACATGAAAATGGCTTTTACAGATTAATTGTGCTTCACAGATGAAAACAAACATACTTTAGACCCAATTCAAGACCGTTAAGTGTACTCAAATCCTTAGAAATCAATGTTCTTCAGCATGCATAGCTCTTCCTTGCTCATGGAGGGAGAAGAGGGGCAGAAGTCGAGATGTGCAAGTGATAGAAATTCCTCTCTCACAATTGTTCAGCTAGATAACATCCACTGTTGTTGTTTTTTAAAAAAATAATAGTAAACTCTGCACTGATTAGGATAAAAAGCGGGTCACAGACATCTGCCTCTCTGCCTCTTGTTTTTTAAATAAGGTATTACAGCCGTTTAAATGAGTGGCTAGCTAGTTCTTAAGGCCTCCTCCATGAATACTGAAAACTATATAGCAATGCCTTCTGAAAGTGATGGAATTTAATGATGTCCCCTCATTCTCAGTATCATTTGTACCAATAAAAACAAGGTTGCCTCCATGTCATGTTCCATCTTGTTTTCTGTACTAATCCATCCGAGAGTGAGGGGATATCATCAAGTCCCAGCAGTCCCAGAAGGCAGTGCTGTATTGTTTTCTACATATACAATACAGGAGTGGCAGAAGCCCTTTGCATTAGCTTTTCTGCCTGATAGGTGTCTGTAATACTTTTAAGAAACAGCAGCAAGCCAGCAAGACACAGGCAGGCAGTCCTTGGACCACCATGCAACAGAAATCCTTAAGTGATATTGGAATCTGGAAATTCCAAAATGGGCTTCAGTCCAATCCACATGTTGATTTGGGTGGATCAGGAGTCCAAGATGGAAATGCAGCACACTGAATTCCACTCCCATCCTTGTCTCTCATAGCAACAGAAAAACACACACAAGCTAGGGAAAGGGTGGTGCTGTGGTGTGAACCACTGAGCCTCTTGGGCTTGCCGATCGGAAGGTCAGCAGTTCGAATCCCTGTGATGGAGCGAGCTCCCGTTGCTCTGTTCCAGCTCCTGCCAACCTAGCAGTTCGAAAGCCCGCCAGTGCAAGATAAATAGGTACTGCTGCAGCAGAATGGTAAACAGCGTTTCCATGTGCTCTGCTTTCCGTCATGTGTTTCGTTGCACCAGAAGCGGTTTAGTCATGCTGGCCACATGACGTGGAAAGCTGTCTGTGGACAAATGCCAGCTCCCTTGGCCTAAAAGCAAGATGATTGCCACAACTCCATAGTCACCTTTGATTGGACCTAACACTTTACTTTACATACAAGCTAATCAAAACACTCAAAATACAGGATCAAGACTTTAGTGAGTCCAGATATATAAACTTAATTATGATGAACCAAAAGGAATGTAATGCATTTGTTCATGTGTGTGTAGGTCTCCTCCCCCAGCTCCTAAAAATGGCTAAAACCTGAATGCAATTTAAAGGGCCATTTAGTAATGATTAGGCCTTGCTCAATAGTTATTAGCAAACTTTTGAAGGAGGGAAGGAACATTCTCTGCAGGGTTTCTCTCTCCCTCCCTGAATAATTTGACAATATTTATGGCTTTGATTAAAATAGTGACTGCACCCAAAACACAGTGGAAGCATTACTAGATGTTTGCCTAATAGCCTAAAGCTAAGTTATTGATTGAAATACTAAAATCTACAGATGTTAGCCAATCTGTTATTTTCCTTCAGGGAATATTTAAGCCTGCAAAGGAACATTTGAGGATTCTAGCCTCAGTGTGTCATTCTTCTGTTCCCTTCCTCCCTCCCCCCCTCCCTCAACCCCACTCATTGTCCTCCATTTTGTTCCTGTAATGCAATTAATATTTACTTGCAAGAAAATTAAATTCAGCTCTGCTATTTGGTCGATGTGCCTTTCCAGAACTCTTTATCACAGGCTGAAAGAAACATGTTCTGTACCTATTAACTAACTCTATGGCTATGTGATAAGAATCTGTTTGCAACTGTGTTGCCCGTAACAATACTGAGAGCTAGAGTAGCAGCACGGAGCAGGGAAGCAGGAAAACCAGGATTTTAATCTTACCTTTGCTGTGAACTCCCTAGTTGACCCTAAGTAAACCACTGTCCAAGCCTCAATTTCTGTTACTAATCCACTGCTTCTCCCTAATCATACCCATGGCGTATATTTAAAAAAAAATTAAAAATTGTTTAGCAGCACCTTAGAGACCAACTAAGTTTGTTCTTGGTATAAGCTTAGTGTGCATGCTTATATTTTAAAAAATATATTTTGACTGCTTCAGACCAACACGGCTACCTACCTGAACCCATACCCATGGCAGTTACAACATGTGTAACACATGTGTTACATATCAGTTACTGATTTGTAAGAGGGCGTCTCTCCTTATTCCATGACTGCTAAGCTTACTCAGGAAGCTTTGATGATGTGCTTTATCAAAAACTTTTTGATGAAGTCTGATAGAACATCGTTGACTGGATCGTCTCTATGTTTATAGACATACTCAGAGAACTCTGAAAGGTTAGAGAAGTTGCCCTTCTACATTTGCACTTCTTCAAATTCTGTGATGCAGTTTTCCAACCAAAACACTACAAAAAGGAGAGAGAGAGAGAGAGTATTTTGGGAGAAGTCATACTGTTGTGCTTCAGGAGATCTTCTTTGTCTATGTGCTTGGTAACTGTATTTTTAACAATGCTTTCCACTAGCTTTCCCAGAAGAGATGTTATGCTAATCATCCTGTAATTTTGAAATTTCCCCTCGAATGTTATTTTAAAAAATGGTTCAACATTGGCCACATTCCAATCCTCAAGTATGGAAGCTCATCTTAGGAACAAGCTACATATTTTTGTTAGAAGATTCTAAATTTCACATGCTAAGTTCTCTCCAGTTCTTGACATCCTGATTTGGTCATTTGTTTGGGCTTTTTATTATTATTATTTAGACAATTAGGCACAGAATTTCATCTCATTTGCTTTAGTTCCTCAGTTTCCCTTTCATTAAAAGTTAGTTCAAATGCAAAGAATTCATTCAGATTTTCAGCTGTCTCATTTCCCCTTTACCTCACTTCTGATCATCCAAAGATCCAACTGCTTCTCAAACTGATTTCCTGCTGCTAATGTACCAAAATATATTTTTGTTGCTGGTCTTTTAGCCATGCATTTCTCGAAATCTCTTTTTTGCATCCCTTATTGACTGCTTGTCATATCTTTTGCCAAAGTTTGTTTTCCTTTAGTTCTCCTTTGCTCAAGACCTCAATTTTCTGAAGGAGGTCTTCGTGCCTCTTCATTACTTCTGCTTCTTAACCACATTAACAGCCTCCAAGTTTATGCAAGAATGTAAAGATTGTCTTTCTGGATCAAATTAGAAGGACATCTAGACCAGCATGCAATTTCCAATGCTGAACAGTCAGGATGCTTCTAGAAATTCTCATGCAGAGCATCTCAGTGATCACCATCCTTGGTCTCCCCACCCCACCCCCAGCACCCAACAATTAAAGGTGTACTGTTCCTGAACAAAGAGATCCAGGTACTTATCTTGGTACTGAAACCCACAAAAAGCCACACTTCTTTATCATTTTCTAATGGGGTAAAAGCACCCTCACCTGGTCAGATTTATAACACACCATTTCCCACATCCTTCAGCAGGAAGTGATCAGATGCATAGCTGCTCAAGTGGGAAAACACTAGAGATATTTTTTTAAGTGAATGAAAGAAGAAATATGCCATGCAATCACTTTCTCCCTGTAATAAGAACTGAATCCTGCTACATGTTTAAATAAACATTGCTTCGTTATGTGACATGCTGGGGGTGGCAAAAGGTGACATTGCAAGAACATGGTGTATATTTGTGTTGATGCTCAAGAAGCAAAGGAGAAGTGAAAAATCCAGAGGATCCAGATTCTAAGTGCAATTACTTCGCAATAGGTTTAGCTGAAATTGATGTTTTTGCTCTTGCAGTGACTTTCATTCTTAAAATGTGTTCCCCCCTTGTATTCCCATCAATCCCTCCCTCCTTCCAGCACCAGCCTCTCATGTCCCAGCCCATAATATTCTGTAAGGCCCCCTAATCCTCAATACTGGATTTTTAGAGAAGAAGAAGAAGAGTTTGGATTTGATATCCCGCCATTCACTCCCCTTCAGGAGTCTCAAAGTGGCTAAAAATCTCCTGTCCCTTCCTCCCCCACAACAAACACTCTGTGAGGTGAGTGGGGCTGAGAGACTTCAAAGAAGTGTGACTGACCCAAGGTCACCCAGCAGCTGCATGTGGAGGAGCAGAGACGCCAACCCGGTTCCCCAGATTACGTGACTACCACTCTTAACCACTACACCACACTGGCTCTCCAGAGGGTGCAGAAGGCTGCAGTGGGGGACGGGATTGGGGAAAAAAAACAAAACCCTGTTGTAAGAATGAAGTTCTACCTATGCATTTTAGGATTCAACCCAATGTTGTTTCTTTCTCTTTTTTTCAAAATGATTTTTATTTGGTTTTACAAATTTAAAATTATAATCATACCACATCAAATCCACAGTTAAGAGATTCCTCTGAATCTCTGGACTTCCCACTTTCCCTTCTACGGGTTCTGTTGTTACTTCTTTTCTGCTGCATCTTTTTCTCATAAACTGAGTTTTTTATAACTCCATTATATCCACAGTTCTTGTTACTTTGCAAGTGTTATTGCAGTCCTGCTAGTGTTTTCAGCTGCTTACAGTGGTTTTCTAGGTAAATTATATTTTTCCCCCATTTCTTATTAAAGTTTTGGTCTTCCTGGTTTCTGAGCTTCCGTTCAATCTTGCCATTTTGGCATAGTCCAACAACTAAATTTGCCATTCTTCTCTGCTAGGGACTTTATCTTCTTTCCATTTCTGGGCTAACAGCATCAATGTTGTTTGTTTCTAAAGCAATGTTTAGGATCTGGCTGTCAGGCAAAAGACATCATGTAGCAGGATACCAGATGCCATCAATGCATATTTCAACTGCAGAAATAGGCACATATTTTTAAACCTACCTTTTATGATAGGTGCAACCTGTTTTCTTTTTTCTTTTTATTTCTCTTGAGAGGAGAAAATAACACAGGATATCAAAGCAATGGATCTCAAATTTCAGCAGATATATGTGCCAGAAGTATTCAAGTACTCAAAGCCCTTCTCTGCATCACTTACCAGAAGACATTTTTAAGTTTTACTGCCCTCAGCAAATGGATAATGCCTGGCATGTAACTGATTTATCAGATACTGCCTTTCTTTGATCGATACCGTCTAGCCAGGTCTTTAACAAAATTATGAAAATGAAAATAGTCTCTTCAATCAGGTGACGAATGAATCCTCTCACAATTTCCGGTAACCTCTTTGTAACAGTGGTCACATGCCGCACCTTCTCTTCAAGACTGGACTTCAGTTTAAAGTATGCAGGATAATTATGGGATATCAGGTGCATATCCCCCCCCCAACCCACCTTTTGCTTCTGTCCAGAGCTGCAGAAGTGAAATAATTCTTTCTTGCAAAATATACTTAAGCCCTTGTTTGGTTTGGAGAGGTCAATTATGGCACAATGCCAAAGTATTCATGTGGAAAATGACACTTGACAGAAGGGAAGAAAGGAACCGTGCTAGGGGAATGTGCCACAAGTATTGTGTCTTTGAGATGTTTTAGATCAGCCTTCAACAAAAAATTCCTCAGAGCAGTTGATGTAAGAAAATATAAAGAGGCCAAGCAAATCATAAACATAGCAAGAACTAAAGGGCTACAGGAATTTAAAAGCCAGATAAATTTAGTCAACAGAACTGAAATTATGTCTAAAAGACTTGGGGGAAATAGATGGGTCTTTGCTGGCCGACAAAGATGGCACTAGGGAGATCACTGTGGGGAAAGCATTCCATAAGCAGGCCACCACCAATGAGAAACCCTCTTCTCCTAGCTTTGCCTCTGACAGTGGGTGTCATGCCCAGAAGGTGGTCTACTGGAAATCAGGACACATGGATAGGAAAAAAACAACTGAACAGGAATCACAACTGAACAGGTGTCTACCCTTACCAATTATCAGTATGCTACTGGTAAGCTTGAAGAGCAATTGTTGTTGTTGTTTATTTAAACCCCACCCATCTGACTGGGTTCCCCCAGCCACTCTGGGCAGCTCCCAACAGAATAATAATAATAAAGCATCAAAACATCAATCATTAAAAACTTCCCTAAACAGGGCTGCCTTCAGATGTCTTCTAAAAGTCAGGTAGTTGTTTATTTCTTTGACATTTGATGGGAGGGCGTTCCACAGGGTGGGCGCCACTACCGAGAAGGCCCTCTGCCTGGTTCCCTGCAACCTCACTTCTCACAGTTAGGGAACCGCCAGAAGGTCCTTGGAGCTGGACCTCATTGTCTGGGCTGAATGATGGGGTTGGAGATGCTCCTTCAGGTATACTGGGCCAAGGTTGTTTAGGACTTTAAAGGTCAGCACCAAACACTTTGAATTGTGCTTGAAAGCAATCCTATGCAGACATAAGCCCCAACTAGATATAAGGAATCCCAATTCCAGAAGAATGCAGAGCAAAAGTGGACACAACATCTCTTCCTATTTTTGGGTTCCTATTTCTCTCTCTCCGTGAATGGTGAGGTGGATTTCCTATCACTTTTGCAGGGAGAGGTGAATTTGACATTTTTCAGGAGGAAGTGAGGGCTTACCTGTATGGGGATTGCAAATGATTTGCTGAGGCCTGAAGTGGCAGAGAAACTCCATGTGTTAGCTTGTTGCCTCTTTTTAATTGATGGAATCTGAATAGGAATGGCCACTACCCCATGAGACGGCATTGTTTCTGTAGGAAATGTCAGTTCTCCTGTGCCTACCACCCCTCAAATGATAAAAAATAAATAAATGAATGATTCATCTCATCTCTAATGATTCATTCCATCTCTAAAACACAGGGGTGTAGATCTCTGTCATTCCTCTGACCATGTTCAGACATGTGTGGTCCCCTGAATAGGGGTAATATCACACTCACTGAATTCCCTCCCTTTAACCCCTTTAACCCCAGAATAGATAGATATTTTGCTGCTGGGGAGTTACTTTACTGCTGCCAGGAATCTCTTACTTCTTTGTTTCTTTGACCCACTTGAAGCATGACTTCTCAGATGTAGTCAGATGGGAGCAAAGTGGAAGCGGAACAAAGAGCTAGGAAGAAACAAGGCAATGTCAGCAATGAAGGCTGACTCAACAGGAGTGGGAAATGGGTGGGAAGCTACACTGGACTGCTGTATTAGCCAAGACCTTGTCGTGTACTCATAATATCAGAGGAAAGGCACCAGAACTTTTTCTGTTGGAACTCACTGGCTTTTTTTTTTTTTTTGGCATCTCAAGGCATCCATTTTCTTCCAGCACCCATGACATTTATATCATTTATATGACATTTATATCAAGATATGATGCGGGTGGCGCTGTGGTCTAAACCACAGAGCCTAGGGCTTGCCAATCAGAAGGTCGGCGGTTTGAATCCCTTCAATGGGGTGAGCTCCCATTGCTCGGTCCCTGCTCCTGCCAACCTAGCAGTTCGAAAGCACGTCAAAGTGCAAGTAGATAAATAGGTACCACTCTGGCAGGAAGGTAAACGGCGTTTCTGTGTGCTGCTCTGGTCCGCCAGAAGTGACTTAGTCATGCTGGCCACATGACCCAGAAGCTGTATGCCAGCTCCCTTGGCCAGTAAAGTGAGATGAGCGCTGCAACCCCAGAGTCGTCCGTGACTGGACCTAATGGTCAGGGGTCCCTTCACCTTACCTGGGGGACGCAGGGGGACGCATACACCTAAACATTTTGTGAATCTAAGTTTGGCTTCATTGAGGGGCACTATTTCAATATGAGTAGGAAAATGAGAGTACCCCTAAACATTCTTTTTATATATAGAAAAAAAGCACTGCTTATGAATAAACCAGATTATAAACATTTGAAATGACTCATCTGAAAAGCATGGCATTTGAAATACTGAGAGGTGATTTAAAAAGTTATCACTATGCTGTCTGATTCTTCGTGGATCATTCTGCATATTCATGGCAGTCCTTTATGTTCCAACCATTGAAAGCTGGCCACAGATCTGTGGATCGGTTTCCACTTATCTGCATGCTTCTCTTTATAGAACAGAAGAAATGTTTTGTGGCTTGCAATCCTTAGAAATGAAAATTAAAAAGTTTCTTCGATCTAGGGTGAAATGACTTCCGGACATCATATGCATCCCCACCAACTTGGACTAAAGGAGCAATTTGCTGTTTTGTGCCATTACGTTTATTTATACTTCTCTTAAACAATTTTTTACAGTTATTTTAAACCACAGCATATACTTTCTACGATCTACACTAGGAAACAAATCCCAATATTGCGAGCCTTTCTGGCATTTCCCTTCCACCTAAAGACCAAGCTTTGACAGAGCATAAGATGGAATGCTAAGCATTAGACGACGGCATGCTATTCCGTCAATTCATAATGGTAGCTTTTTATCCAATGACCCAAGGTCAATTGCATTGTCTTTGGTGAAATATATAGAATTTTTTCCCCAAGCCACATTTTACTGGGCAGCAACTTGAGATCCATTTCCTCTGATAAATGTCAATACCTTTTTGGGCTTCGACATATATCTTTTTTAAAAATAAAAAAATAAAAAAGGGAATGTAGTTGAAATTGCTTTTAAAGAAAAAGCCACTTAAGACATCCCTACAAATCATCCACCTGTATTACAAGTCTTCCAAAGCGGGGGGGGGGGGGGGGGAAATGTCATGCAAATTACTATAGGAGAGATAATGTCCTGTGTTCATGATTCCCACCTAATGCAGTGAATCAAGAGCAGGGCAAAATCATCAGGAATCTACAATTATTATTATTATTATTATTATTATTATTATTATTATTATTTTAATGGTGTTTCCCATTCATAGAACCATGCCTCTCAAAATGTATGCATGATGAAATAGGGAGTGGGGCGGGAATGGGAGAGAATGAAAGGAAACAATATATATAGAAACTTTTTTTTTTAAGGCATTTTTCTTTCCTTTCTATTATATGGATGGAATCACAGGCATATGACTTTTTTTCAGAAATGATTCTGGATTCTTTTATTGATGTTTTAATATGCTGTTTACCGCTTTGAGATTTTTCTTAAAAATATAAAATGGTATAGAAATGAAAATAAGAATAAGAATAAGAATAAGAATAAGAATAAGAATAAGAATAATATATGAAGCCAGGGCCAGTTTGGATCATCTCTTGGAGCACTTAGTATGGTTGCAAAGAGGCACATGAGGTATCAAATGAAAGTGAGGACTAAATTTTCAGTGGTTTAGTCAATTTGCCCCCCGTCTCAAGTCAAATAAATTCACCAAAGTAAGGCACACACATGTTACTTTTGCATACCAGTTAGAATCTTTGAAACTTTCATTGCTATTGCTTGTAGGAGCTCAAACTTCAGCATACTGAAATGTAATTTCCCTAGTGCTTACATTACAGCTGTTAAAAAATTCCACTCAACTTTTCAGCTGGGCGGCATTGTGGCCAAGCATCAGAGCCCTGCAGTGATCCGGCAGGGGGCGGAAATTGACACCCCCTTTGTGCTGACCCGGCCACATCACCAGTGGGTGGGTTAGGAGATCTGGTGAAGAGCAAGAGAGGAAGCCCCTCCCCCCGGCCGCGCCATGGTCTACATATCCTGTGGCCAAGCCCCCTAATGGCACTAATTGGACAGGGGGCCACCCCTAGGCATGGCCCCACCCAGCACTGGTGACGTGGCTGGGTCAGCACAAGGGGGGCATCAATCTCTACCCCCCGCTGGATCACTGCAGGGGCCAGAATGCCTGGCCGCAATGCTGCCCACTAGAAAAGGAGAACAGACTTAAGTGCCAAGGCCCCATGACCTGCAGTTTCCTAGTGGATAATAAACACACGGATATGAGTATTTAGGCTTATGGGCTCAAATAAGCCACAACTTTATTGGTTACAGATGTGAACGGTTTGGCTTAGGCACTGGGGTTAAGCCAGGCTATATCTCGACTCCTGCCTGTCTTCAGGGAGTCCATCTAAAGGTTAAACCATCTATAGGGGGAGCCCTGTGACTTAAATCAAATAGGAGCATCCCAAGGGGTCCCAATTTGGGTCATGGCAAGGCCATAGCCCACATCTGAGCATTGGACAGGATCCACACACCCGGATCCCTTTAACAGGATATCTTTAATGAGGAAGGGCAGGCGGAGGCTACAACCTCCCTCTCCATTCCAACTAGAAATAGAAAACCTAACAGCACATTAGCATTAGGAACGAAATGGAGCAGTTGGCTGCAAAGCGTACAGACAGTGAAGGGAGCAGCACTGTCACAATAGCAACCAACTGTGTTAAATGTGTGTGTGGAAAAAGTGGGGGGGGGGAGCCTGAGGCAGTGTGTGAATGGTTTGTAAGTGTGAATTGTGTTGTTTGTGTAAGTTCATACCGTGAAACAGACTCAGAAGGTAATATAAACACACAAGAATGCATGTGAGAATTTTGTCAGCTCCGTCAGTATGTAGCACTATGCTTCCTTGTAATGAAAAAGATTGCTTAAGGGAAGACCAAGTTGTGATGGAAATGCCAAATAATTTGATATACCATTGTCATGGATCTCATTGAGTTCCCTCAGTATTATCAAAACCACATTGTCATTTCAAGGAACTGAAGGAATATATTTTACCTAGGTAGTTGTTCTTCCTATTGCTACAGACAGGAAGGTAAACGGCGTTTCCGTGCACTCTGGTTTCCATCATGGTGTTCCGTTGCGCCAGAAGTGGTTTAGTCATGCTGGTCACATGACCTGGAAAGCTGTCTGTGGACAAACACCGGCTCCCTCGTCCTGAAAGCCAAATGAGCACCACAACCCATAGTCGCCTTTGACTGGACTTAGTTGTCCAGGGGTCCTTTACCTTTTTTTACCTTTACAGACATGAGGCAGAATTTGCCAAAATATAAGACTTAATCTCTGAGTGGCTGAAAAAGTAAAATAAAATACACAACAACAGGAAAGTTAAAATTTTGCTTTGGAACTTTGTCTTTTAAGTATTAACTTCAACTTTAAATTTGGCTAATGGATTTTAAGGCAATGGTATTAGGTATCAAAATGTACTGGTCCAGGAATAGCCGTAGTTGGCTAATCACCCTAAGCTGGGCATAAGTACTCTTAGTCACAAAAACCATTTGAGACTCCAGTGACAAGTTGCAATCCAGAAGTACCTCCAGACTATGAACATGTTCCCTTGGGGGACTGCAACCCATCCCAGAACACATCATATACCTGATTCCCTGACACAGGAATCACCTACCCACAACAGTTCTAACTGAGGCTTATCGGTCCCATCCAGTCCATCACTGCTTCCAAACACCTGCCCAACATTCACACACGCAAGTCATCACTTGATGCTGCAGTTGTTGCTGGAGACAGATACACAACCCATAATTTTGTGGAGTGAGTGGATCTGGTTTTGAGATCTTTATTGCAAATTTGAGTTCGATTTGTAATTTTACCTGCAATATTCCCTTTAGATATTCAGAAGTATGACAACAAAAATACCCATACAATTTTCATTGAGACTGTCAGTTGCTGATCTTTCCCCCCTTCTCCTTTCCTCTGATAATTTGTCTAAAGCATCTTGCAGTCTATGATATTCTTCTTTGATGTTACCTCAAGTGAGGAAAAGATTAAAGCCAAGCTAGAATTTATTACAGGTGACACTTCCGTGACTCTGGGCCATCCATCCTTTATGAAGACTCAATGTCAGAACAAAGTCATCACAAATTATATAATGCCATTCCATCCAAAGAAGGAATGCCAAATGAGGTGATGAAATGTACTGCTGTACAGTCTATATCCTTCTATATAGGGTAAGGCAAGAGGAACTGGCTATTTAATCTAGGAGTTAGATCCGATTAAGAAAGCACAAACCTATTTGTTGTCTAACCATTTATCCACACTATAGGGGATATGTGATTAGGCAGTGCTCAGATTCCATAACTCCACCAGATCCTTATGGACCATTTGATTCAGTTTAATCATAGAATCATGGAGTTGGAAGGGACCCAGAGGGTCATAGAGCCCAACCCTCCATAATGTAGGAATCTCAACACATGGTTCCCCATCTAATTTGAAATCACACTGGACCCTGCTTAGCTTTGCAAATATGCTAGCAGTTCATTGCTGTGCACTATCAAGCTGTAGCTTGCAGCAGAGAGACACCAAGAGTGGTCCAACCATGAACAAAGGAACTTTGCTCTCAAACAAACCTCTGTTGAGAGACCAGGTGCTGCGTATTTTAACATGAATATCCAACAAAGCTAATATAAGCTGATGAGATTCAGAGGAATGGAAAGCAATATGTTCGGCACCAGCTTGGCTGCACGTGTTGCTAGAAGGTGTTGCTAGGAGGTGTTGCAGATGCCATCCAACCATCTTAGGTATCCCACTCTGGATTTGTGTAGGGTTTACTCCTTAGTCTTCTCTTCTCTTGAAGATATCCCTCAAGGCAGCGGAGGTTTAGGATCAGAGTTTTTCCTAGATGAGCTACCTTCCCAAGTTGGTGAGATCCATCTGCCGCTCACGTTCCTCTACAGCACATGCAGAAACCACCTCCTTGACCATTGAACCCACTCTTGGTCTGGTCTGCTGAATCTGCTGAATCCTGTCTCCACATGCAAGGAAGTCCCTAATTCACTGAGGGTACCCTCACCTGGTTTAGCCAACCAGTTGATGCCATTCCCTGGGAGTGGCCACTGTCACATGCTGACAGCTTCTAGGAGCCACAGGTGAGAGGTGAGCACAGGGTGGGGACCAAAGGTAGACAAACTACAACAGAAGGAGCACAGCATGTCCCCTGACAGAGGTACTGCCCCTCCCCTAACACCCCATTCACACACACACACACACACAGACACACACACACACAGACACACACACATATATTGACACCCTTTTCCAGGAAAAAAATATTTCCCTTTCCACTTTTGTTTGTTTGCCATCTGTGCTGAGCAATGCCACATTGTGCTGTATGATTGCCAGTGCTTTTTTAAAATCCAGAAATCAAGTGTCGCTTCCCCAGTGCTTTTCATGGAGAATCACATCTTTGTCACTGTTAGGAAGCAGAGGGAAGTGGGTTGATAAAGGAATCCTCCATGTTGTTGAAACACACCTGCTTTGTTTGCATTTTAGTTATACGGATTCAACAAATGCCACATTATTTTAACGGCAAGTACAAAAGTGAACAGCTGATTTAAAACTGGCAGATTGATAAAGGAAACAGGACATGGGCCCTACCTTACAGACAACAGTCCTCTGCCTGAAGTGTTGTCTGGTCCAAGTCCAGCTTGATGCCAAAGACCCATAAAAGGGAGATCAGAAGGGACTTTGAAGTTGTCCATCAACAGTTTGACTGGTCACATGTTGACAGACTCCCCCCTGGGGTGAGACTGTATTGTATGTACAGTTAAATTATAGCAAGGATTTATAAATTAGCATCTCCACATCTAGGTTAGAATATGCAAACTGTCAGGGAACTGCCATCGGAAGGACAGGTGGTGAGAAGGCTTCAGGAGAATAGGAGAGCCTCTTCTTCAGCAGAAGAGGGAACCAGTAGGGGGAGTGCGAGAGCTCCAAAGGAAAGGGAGTCGGAGGGGAGGCTCTGGGATACTTCCAGTGGGAACAGCGAGGAGGTATCAGAACAGCCCTTAAGAACTCCCACCCCCCGCCGGAAGCTGTCACGCAGGGAATCCAGGAGGCGCATGTCTGTGAAACAGCTTTTATGTTGGAAACGCTTCCGCAAACGCCCACTGTCAGATTCTACCAGCGACTGAGGGAGCCATGCTCAAGGGCTCCTCTCAAGGCAGGGTTTCACTAGACTGAGTGAGCTCTGAGGGATCGAGTTTCAACGCACAAGCAGCTCATTATCCCACCACAGCAATCTGACAGTCCCTGAAAGCAGCTTGTGCAAAGAGAGGCATCATGAGCAACCCAGCCGGAGCCGGAGATGGGGGAGCAGCTGCAGCCGGTCCTAGCCTGGAAGAAAGGTACAGGATGTTGGAGGTACAGTTAGCTCTGCAAACGGCGAGGTTGGAGGAGAGGAGGGCTCATGATGCAGAAAAGGGGAAAGCCGCCCAGCTCTCGAGGAAAGTGCCAGGACTGGTGCAGAAGTTTGGGGGTGATCCCAGGAATTATCAAGCCTTCAGGACTGAGATGCAATATGCCCTCAATCTGCAGTTTGATGATTTTCCTGATGAGGATTCGAGGGTTGCTTTTGTGATTGGGCATCTCGAAGGCCCGGCCAGAGATTGGGTGAGACCACTAATGGCAGCCAATAATGAAGCCCTAAGGGACACAAGGAAGTTTTTTCGCGCCATGGATCTGATGTTCTCCAGCGAGATTGAGCAGGGAGTGGCGCGCAGGCAGTTAATGGCGTGTAAACAAGGGAACCGATCTGTCCGTGAGTACTGGACTGAGTTCACCATGTTGATCCATAAATTAGGATGGGATTTGTCAGCGGAACCGATACAAATGCTGTTCGAAGAAGGACTATCTTCGGCAGTGAAAGACGAACTTTCCCGGGGGCCCAGGGCGGAGTCTATGGACCTTCTGACTAAATCAGCGCTGGCCATAGGCTCACGCCAGGAGGCCAGAGCCTTGGAGAAGCGGGAAGGGAAAGGGGAGCGTTGGAGGGATTTCCGCATTCCAGAGATGCCAGAGCAGCCTTCTCTGCCAGCAGAGCCGATGGAAATCGGAACAGCGCGCGCGCGCGCAATTTCAAACCCCAGTGAAGGGCGGAAGAAGGAGGGAAAAGGCGCCAAGAAATGTTTTCTCTGCCAACAGCCAGGTCATTTTGCCAGAGTTTGTCCGCAAAGAAAGGAATGGCAAGGAATGGCGGGAGCTGTTGGGGAGGAGGGAGAAGGAGCTAAGGAGCAAGTAAAAGCCAACGCCTGGCTGCCACCGACGGGGCACAGCAGCCAGGCCAAGGAACAGTAAATGTGCCCACGCCAGAACCCCCAAGACCAGCTCTTGTAATAGAGGTATTGCTGGAGCTGGCAAACGGACACCCACTAAAAGTGAAGGCGTTACTAGACTCAGGCAGCTCCTGCAACTTTATGAGTAAGGAGTTTGCAGCCGCCCATCAGATACAAACCATTCCTTTAAAAAATCCCCTGCAGGTGACCACGATTGATGGGAGGGCGCTGTTGGGGGGAGAAGTAGACCAGCAAACTGTCCCCATGACAATGAGGGTGGCAAGACACACAGAACGGATAGCGTTTAATATAGCCACGTTGGGAGGAGCGCCCATCATTTTGGGGATGAGCTGGCTAGCGCTGCATGATCCGCTTGTGGGATGGCACCAGAGAGTGGTTTCCTTTGGGTCAGCACATTGTATGGGACACTGCACAGAAAGAGGGGGCCAAGTAGGGACTCAGGCCACGTTAGCAAAGATAGAAGCAATGGAACAAGGTAGGGTACCACGACAATATGCAGATTTTGCCGACGTCTTCAGCGAAAGGGAAGCAGATAAACTACCCCCGCACAGACCCTTTGACTGCCAAATCAACTTACTTCCAGGGGCGCAATTGCCAGTGGGCAAGGTGTATGCAATGTCTGACAGAGAAATGCAGGAGCTAAGGGAGTTTATTGACAAAAACCTCAAGCGTGGGTTCATCAGGGAGTCACGAGCGGTGGGGGGTAGTCCAGTGTTCTTTGTAGACAAAAAAAACTCGGACAAACCGAGATTAATTGTGGATTTCAGGGCCCTAAACGCAGTGTCCGAACCCGTGAGCTTCCCTATGCCCAGAATCGATGACATTCTGACCCGGGTGAGAAAAGGGAAGATTTTTACCAAGCTGGACCTGAGGGGGGCGTATAACCTGATACGTATGAGAAAGGGAGATGAGTGGAAAACCACTATGTTCACCCCCTTGGGGGCATTTGAGTACTGCGTTATGCCCTTCGGCCTCCAGGCGGGTTCCGCAGTATTTCAATCATTCATGAATCACGTACTAGGACCATTGCTGTACAAGAACTGCGCTGCGTTCTTGGACGATGTACTGGTGTACTCGGAGGATGAAGAGCAGCATGTGCGAGATGTGCGAGAAGTACTGAGCAAACTGCAAGAAAACCAGCTGTGGGTGAAACTGGAGAAGTGTCAGTTCCACACCAGAGAGGTGGAATTCCTTGGGTACCGGTTGTCGGACAAGGGGCTGGCCATGGATCCTAGCAAGGTGCAAGCGGTGCTGGAATGGAGGCCACCGAAAACTAAGAAAGATGTGCAGAGGTTTTTGGGGTTCGGAAACTTCTATCGGAAGTTCATCAAGAACTTCGCCCATTTAACAGCCCCCATCACGGATTGTCTCAGCAGTAAGAAGAAATTTGTCTGGACGGAAGAAGCGCAGCGAGCTTTCGAAAGTTTAAAGAGGGCGTTTGCTTCGGAAGAACAACTCTTACACGTGGATCTGCAGCAGCCGATGAGGGTGGAAACCGACGCGTCTGACAGAGCGGTGGGGGCGGTGCTTCTGCAGCCAGGAGCGAATACGTCGGAATGGAGGCCGTGTGCCTTCTTCTCGAGGAAATTGAACAAGTCTGAGAGGAATTATACAGTGTACGACAGAGAATTACTCGCTGTCCACGAAGCGTTCAAGAGATGGAGACACCTGTTGATTGGAGCGCAACACAAGGTTCAAGTGCGGACAGACCACAAAAATCTAGAATACTGGAGGACAGCCCGAGTGTTGAACCAGAGACAAGTAAGATGGGCGCAAGAGTTCTCCAAGTTCAATTTTGAGATTCGCTACGTGCCAGGGGCTGAGAATGTCAGGGCGGACGCTCTCTCCAGAAAACCTGAGTACTTGGAGGGGGAAGGAGGGGCGGAAGAAAGACATATCATCTCAGAGGACCACTGGGTTTGTGGGGCGGCATTGGTGGGGCAAAGAGAACTGGTAGAGGGTATTGAAAACGATGAATATGCCCAAGAGAAACTTAGGGAACTCAGGGAGACAGGTGAGAACGCAGGGGGGTTTGAGGAAAAGAACGGAAAACTATATTACAAAGGGGCGCTCTACATACCAGGTGGGGAACTAAGAGGGCGGGTGCTTAAGCAGTTGCATGACAGCCCCACGGCGGGGCACTTCGGGCAGCACAAAACCATGTGGTTGGTTACCAGGGAGTTTTGGTGGCCCAAGGTGCGGGAGGACGTGCGGGAGTATGTCAGGGGATGCGACAGGTGCCAAAGAGCAAAGGGAGAGAGGTTGGCGCCAGCGGGGTTATTAGAACCCTTACCCACCCCAGAAAGGCCATGGGAGATGGTATCCATAGACTTCATGACCGATCTACCGAGATCCAAAGGGAAAACCGCGGTCATGGTGGTGGTAGATCTACTAACTAAGATGTGCCACTTTATAGCTTGTTCACATGCAGTGACAGCGGAAGAAACCGCAAGGTTGTTTGTGGAGCACATTTTTAGGTTGCATGGCGCCCCCTTGAGGGTTTTGAGCGACAGAGGAAAACAATTTACTTCTAGGTTCTGGAGGAAACTAATGAGCATGTTGCATGTGGAGGTAAGTTTTTCCACCGCCAGACACCCAGAAACAAATGGGCAAGCAGAAAGGGCAAACGGGGTTTTGCAACAATATCTTAGGTGTTATGTAAAGGACAGAGAAACGGATTGGGTGGACTGGTTACCTCTGGCAGAATTTGCCTACAACAACGCGGAGAACGTGTCCACAGGGATGAGTCCCTTTCTAGCCAATTATGGGTGTCATCCTCGGGCGTTTCCAGGGGAGGGCGGGGGGAGGTGGAGTGTACCTGCAGCGGAAAATTTTGTTGAAGAGATGGAAGCGATCCACCGTCAGCTCCAACTCAACTTAGAGAAAGCCAAAGAAGAATATAAGAAGCAAGCTGACAGAAATAGGAGGGAAGGCGAAACCATAAGGGTGGGTAACCGGGTGTGGCTATCCACCCAAGGACTGCCGTTCAAGGGAGGGTGTAAGAAATTGAGACCCAAACGGTTGGGACCCTTTGAGGTCATACAGCAGGTGAACCCAGTAGCGTTCAAACTCCGATTGCCCAGTCACATGAAATTGCATCCAGTATTTCACAGGTCATTACTGTCGCCATACAGAGAGGGGTGTGAGTGGGGGGAACATGAGAGGGAGGTCACCCGGGCACCCGTCATAGAAGAGAGAGAACGCAACATGGATGTGGCGGGGATCATTGATTCCAGGTGGAAGGGGAATCAGGTGGAATACTTGGTAGAATGGGAGGGGGAGGAAGAGTCAGAAAACGCATGGGTACCGGCAGAGGAAGTCAAAGACGAGATTTTAATAGAAACGTTTCATCGGCGTTTCCCAAGTAAACCACAACCAGTGGCAAGGTTTAGGAGGGAACACTTCGGGACTACAGATGAGGAAGGGGAATTTGAAGGGTTCCCAGAGTCGGAAGTGGAGGTGGAAACAGATTCCGACGAAGAAGAGGAAGAGGGGGAAAGAGGCGGTAGGCCGTGGTTAGAAGTGTTTGAATCCTCGGAGGATGAGGGGAGTTCCTTCCAGGGATTTCCGTCCTCGCCGCCAGTAAGAAAAGAGGCGGGAGGGGGTGAAGGGGGCCCTGGGGGGGAGGTGGATGTCAGGGAACTGCCATCGGAAGGACAGGTGGTGAGAAGGCTTCAGGAGAATAGGAGAGCCTCTTCTTCAGCAGAAGAGGGAACCAGTAGGGGGAGTGCGAGAGCTCCAAAGGAAAGGGAGTCGGAGGGGAGGCTCTGGGATACTTCCAGTGGGAACAGCGAGGAGGTATCAGAACAGCCCTTAAGAACTCCCACCCCCCGCCGGAAGCTGTCACGCAGGGAATCCAGGAGGCGCATGTCTGTGAAACAGCTTTTATGTTGGAAACGCTTCCGCAAACGCCCACTGTCAGATTCTACCAGCGACTGAGGGAGCCATGCTCAAGGGCTCCTCTCAAGGCAGGGTTTCACTAGACTGAGTGAGCTCTGAGGGATCGAGTTTCAACGCACAAGCAGCTCATTATCCCACCACACAAACATTATACAAATCTCTATCCTGAGATATCTACCCCAAATGCCTGCTTTGTGGTAGTCACAAAACAATCCACAAGGTTTATTGCTGTTAGGCACAAATGCAAATAATTAGGGTGCTTACAGATGGTTGTTTTATTCAGCAACCAGGACTTTTCATGCACAGAAAGGTGTCCCCCCCCTCCGTGACCACACAATATTGTTGGGATCATAGTGCCATCTTGCATCCTCCCTCTGCCATTTAATTCAGACATACCCTTTCCATGGAAAATCCAAGAAGCTTTTGTAAAAAAAATCTTTTTTTAAAAAAAAAAAAACACCCCTTGCCCATGACCCATCTAGGATATCTCAACCACCCATTTAAAACATCAATTCCCATCTAGAAGCTCCTGAAGAGAATCAAAGACCTTGAGATTTCACGTACAGTGGTACCTCGGGTTACAGATGCTTCATTTTACAGACGTTTCAGGTTACAGACTCTGCTAACCCAGAAAATGACCTCAGGTTAAGAACTTTGTTTCAGGATGAGAACAGAAATCATGCAGCAGCAGCATGGCGGCCGTGAGAGGCCCCATTAGCTAAAGTGGTACCTCAGGTTATGAACAGTTTCAGGTTAAGAACAGACCTCCAGAATGAATTTAGTTCTTAACCCAAGGTACCACTGTAATTTATTCCACTGGTCCTCGCAATGAATCAAACAAGGCTGATGTAAAGAGGTGCTGGGAGTATGGTGAATGGGAAGAGTCCAGGAAGCCTGAAACAGAAATATTTAGGAGCACTTCACGTTCTTCCTGCCACATGAAGAATAGAGCAGGCATTAGAAGGAAGCAGCAACATAAAATAAAGTCTCTTAGCTACAGCTTGCTTGACTGCTATGAATCCTCTCTTAACAGGAATACACCCACAGCCATAACTCCAGACCTAGAGGAGAGACTTAACAGTGCAAACCATGAAAGTCTGCCCATAAATAAATCCAACTGAGTTCAATGAAGCTCACCCTCAGGCAAGCATGCATAGGATTACAGCCTTAGGCTGCAGTTCCAAACATACATACTTAGGAACAAACCACATTGATTAAAGGGAGAATTATTTCTAAGAGGCATAGGATGGTTAGGCTTGGTTGTA
Source organism: Podarcis cretensis (assembly GCF_951804945.1). Taxonomy (NCBI): domain Eukaryota; kingdom Metazoa; phylum Chordata; class Lepidosauria; order Squamata; family Lacertidae; genus Podarcis; species Podarcis cretensis. Next base: position 19,705,250 of record NC_137176.1, on the reverse strand, counting down.
GCACCAGCGGAGAATTGAGGAACAACAACAAAAAAAGAGTACAGCTGCAGTGCAACAGATATTCTAAAATTCTCTTCTAAATGTGCGTCGTGGGGAAATACATACTTTTGTAATTCACCTCTCAGGAACTCTTGTCTAAAACCAGAAAGATCCTCTAAAATAGGGTTGCCGTATTTCAAAAAGAAAAACCAGGACGCCAGTTGTTCAGCTTTTTTTTTAGGAAGATCCCAAAATTTAGGAAGAGCTTGAAGCAACCCTGATATCTTCTTGGGACTCAGATGAACTGACAACAAACTGAAATTGAAATATTGTTTCCTTCTCAGTTTTTCAGCCTACCTCTAGCAGGGTTGCCATATTTCAAGAAGTAAAAACCAGGACACTCCGAAAATTGTTGAACTTTTTCCTTTGACTTGCCACCTTTTGGAAATCTCGCCCCCCCAATAATGTCTGGGAAAATCCGGAAGTATGACAGCCCTAATCTAAAATCATAATAGAACATCGACATTTATTCCAACTGCAACACAGCTTAGAAAATGGATGACCAAAAGGCAGTGAAACATGCACAGGGATTCAGGAGGGTGAAGAAGTGGATTTCTGGAAGACACACACACAGGTATGTTGCACACCTGAGTGTAGGGCTGGAAAACCAGGACTAGGGATATCTTGTGGAGAGCTGGGGAAGGGGAAGAGTCTTCTGACTAGTGTAATCTCTGGGTTCTTTTCAGGTTATGGAAAACAAAAACAGGGGTTGGTAGATAGAAGATTCTTAATGCCTCTGCAATAATGGCATACTATTTAACATTGTTAATCAAAGCTTAATTGTAGCTCAGGGCAAAAGATGGTGGAGATTCTGTCCCCAAAGTTTGAGTTCTCAAACTGTGGCTTTATATGGGAAATAATTATCTCATACCAGAGAGAAAGCAGTAATGAATCCTAGGAAGGTGCCATCTAACTTAGTAGGGACAAAAACGACTAGAGTAATCACGTGTCCTACTTTACAAAGGACAGCCCTCAATTTTGAAGGACTGTCAGAGGACTGTAGCTTATTTGTAGGGGTCCTCTGTTTGAGGGCTATCAAGTCTGCTTTAATGCCAAGGAACCATAAAAATAGAAGGTAGGAAACTCAAAGTTGCAGTACCTGGTCAGCACATTGAACAGGCATGCAAGTCAAATGGTGTTTTCCCAGTGTATGGGCAATCTATCCGGAAGATTTTTGTATTTCAAGGAGTTAGCAATATGACATGGTTATCCTTCCTGCCCCTTGTTCCTTCCTTTTCCCTATCTTTTGTTCAGCTGTTTGATGGCATGAGAACAGCCTTTAATGTCCTAATCTGTTGGAAGGAAGCGATAATGAGGAGTACCTTCTTTGATGTTGGACATTGTTTTGAAAAAGTGAGGCATTGGGAAGGGGTGGCTAATGGATAATCTGTGCATAGTCAGTCAGCAAACCACAAAGGTTAGCTATCTATAAATCGGATGTTTGTGGGCGTAGTGTTAGGAAGAAGCTTGTGCATGAATCATAGAATCATAGAATCATAGAGTTGGAAGAGACCACAAGGGCCATCGAGTCCAACCCCCTGCCAAGCAGGAAACACCATCAGAGCACTCCTGACATATGGTTGTCAAGCCTCTGCTTAAAGACCTCCAAAGAAGGAGACTCCACAACACTCCTTGGCAGCAAATTCCACTGTCGAACAGCTCTTACTGTCAGGAAGTTCTTCCTAATGTTTAGGTGGAATCTTTTTTCTTGTAGTTTGGAACCATTGCTCCGTGTCCGCTTCTCTGGAGCAGCAGAAAACAACCTTTCTCCCTCCTCTATGTGACATCCTTTTATATATTTGAACATGGCTATCATATCACCCCTTAACCTCCTCTTCTCCAAGCTAAACATGCCCAGCTCCCTTAGCCGTTCCTCATAAGGCATTGTTTCCAGGCCTTTGACCATTTTGGTTGCCCTCCTCTGGACACGTTCCAGTTTGTCAGTGTCCTTCTTTAACTGTGGTGCCCAGAACTGGACACAGTACTCCAGTTGAGGTCTGACCAGAGCAGAATACAGTGGCATGGACTGAGACTATCTGAGGGAGTCACTTCGCCACTTCTTGAAGGCTTCCAAGTAGCAGCTTGAGGTGCTTGCTTGGTATGTATATATTGCTGGCTATTTATAATAAAATCTTTAATCTTCTCACTCACTTGTGTTTTGTATTACTTCTGAATCTCATTTTAAAAGAACCACCTTGCGTTTGGCAAGACACCCTGCTATGGTGGGATGTATAAAATACAATGTGAGTTAACTGTAGGCAAAAATTTAGACAGGCATATAAATTACTATATGCAAATTTTATGCAGGATGGTCTATCGGCAATGTGTAACTGGTCACCATAAACCAGGTAAGTTTGCAGATCTAAACAAACACTTGTTGGTTTGTCTAAAAGGAGGTGGAGTGGAGGTCTAAAAGGAGGTGGAGTGGAGGTCATCTGTGATGATGACCATGGTGTCATTTCAGAAAGGTGAACACAAAATAACTTAAACAGAGAAGCATTAAATACAAGCAAATATATTTTTTTTTTTTTAAAGAGCAAAGATTCTTCCTGATAAGATGTACAAGAGAGATGGAATCTGGGACATGGGTTTGACCACAAAGTTATTGCTCTTTTCCTGACCAAGTATCTATGTAAGGGATGGTCAGAAGTGATGACAGTGGCCTTCATAGTTGCTACTAAATTTGACCTGAAACAAAAATATATAAATACCTTTAGAAACATGCTCAAGGGAGTTTCAATGTTTCAGTCATGTGAGCAACTATCTTATGCTGCTGTAGATTGCCACTAAAATGTTACTTAAAGTGGGATTTGGGGAAGAGGTGAATTTTGAGCTTCCTGCTTAGGAAAAGCTTTTGAGTACAGTGGTACCTTGACTTTCAAATGCCTTGGTTCCCAAAAGCAGAAAACTTGGAAGTAAGTGTTCTAGTTTTTGAACAATTTTCAGAAGCCGAACATCCGATGTGGCTGTTGGGTATTGTTTCTGGGGCACCTACACCAATCAGAAGCCACACCTTGGTTTTCGAACATTTCAGAAGTTCTGGAGCGTATTAAGTTTAGGGCTTTTGTTTTTGCTATTTATTTTGCATTTTTTGCTTTTCTGGTTAATTTGTTTTTGTGATTGTGTGGAACCCAGTTCAGCTACTGATTGATTGATTGATTGATTGATTGATGGATTGTGTGACTGCAGAAGTGGATAAAAGCCCCATATCCAAACAATGACTATCATCAGTGCAGGTAAGAAAAAGAATTAATTTTATTTTTTATCATCTACAATACAGTCTTATTTATTTTATAGTACAGTACTTTGACTATTGCTTTCATTTTATGGATCAATGGTCTCGTTAGATAGTAAAATTCATGTTAAATTGCTGTTTTAGGGGTTGTTTTTTCAAGTCTGGAATGGATTAATCTGTTGTGCATTACTTTCTATGGGAAAGTGCACCTTGGTTTTGGAACACTTTGGTTTTGGAATGGACTTCTGGAACAGATTAAGTTTGAGAACCAAGGTACCACTGTAGTTTTAAGGGAAGTCAGAGGAGTTTGGGTAAGGCCAACAACATTGGGGTGTTTCACATTTCTGGCTTATGCAGCTTCTTGAGGCTACATCTGTTACTACAAACTAGAGACCAACCACCCCCACTCCGAGGCCTGAAAGTAACTCAGGTGAAGCACACTGAGCTCCTTCTTCCTTGCTTTCTGAGTGTCCTGCAGGTACGCAGGTTTGGGCTTCTAATTCTCTGGATGACTATAGGGGAGACTGGAAACATGGCAAGCCTGACAAGGAGGCTTCTGTGAGTCATTATTCATTTCCTTCCTGTGAAACCGACTACCTATCAAAGCTGCCACAGAAAAGAAAAACCTTCCAGGGACAGAGGGAGAAATTCTATTTCAAAATGAGCAATCAAATTATCAGAGTCTCTCCACTGGAAATCTGCAGCGGATGACTAACGGCTGCCTGCTGCTCATTACTTCTATCAAAAGATGAATGGAGGCTCTTTGTGTTCTGCGATAACTGTTGAAGTTTCCATTTTGCCTTTTTCTATTTTTAAGAAGTAGTTACAGATCAAGAGAAAATGTTCTACATTAATAGAGCCGCATCAGGATATATCCTCCCTCAGCTGCCTTTCGGAAGCAAATGAAAAAGCCACGCATTAGCATTGCTGCTTCTCCCGTAACATTTCTAAGTGACTCTGCTTCCCATTCCAAGTTCTTCATTATTCTGAATTGCATTACATTCCGTCAATGCTGAGCTGAGCATGAAGCACCCAGCCCCCCCAAACAATTTGCTGCAGAAATAAGATAATGTGGCTTGATGGTGTGCATCCATTAGTTAATACCTGAATAATAATAAAAAAGCTTTATAAACATATTTCACTTTTGCTACTACTTAATGATTCAGATGTTGCAACTCCAATTGGATCCAGCCAAGTAGAAGAGAGAAGGAAACTTTATTATTTTGATTACTAGAGCAAATATGATGGGAACAGAGAAATTTATCAAACAAGGAGTTGTGCGGGTAACAGGCATTCAGTGATATTCTGCCTTGCTACCCAAAGCAAAGCTTCAACACGAGTTCACTTTGGATAACAGAATGTATTACTTATAATTTTGGTAGACACTCATCAGTTACGGCAGTTTTAAGTTTTTTCTCTTTGGGGCCGAGAAGAGCATTCATGTCCAAAGTCTGCTGGGCATTTAAAATTGGCATTGCACCATTGCTAAGACTAAATTGTTTAGTCAAAGCACTGATAGTAAAATAAGACAAAATATCCAGCCCAGTGCCAGTACAGTTCACATGGATTACATTCTCATTGCTTCATTTAAACTATCTTTATGCTACGGTTGACCCATCTAAAACAGAAGCCTCATATACTGCATATAAAATTTAAAGATTCCGACCTCTGATGAACCAGGGTATCGTGTTTTTGATGGCAAGATTCCAGAAAACCTTGCTTGCAGGTTTGTCGGTTCCAGGTATTTTACAGGCAGAGCAAGCCCTTTGTCCTCTCAGCTGATGCTTCATTAAAGTGTCAAGTAAAAGGAGAGGTGCTCCATTCTGCCCTGCCCGGCCTGCAAGAAAGCCGAGAGATTAAAACAATTCGCTCCACTTTTCCAGGTAAAAGATTCAAGCCTCTGGGTTATATCCAAGGTTAATCATACTTGGAGTAAGCCCATTGATATTAATGGGCATGTTTAACTTAGGTTCATCAGTTTTCAGCGTACAGAACTGAAAAGACCATGCAGAAGACAGGGAGGAAAAATCTCCAATAGCACAGACCAGAAACAGGTTTACTGCTATATGACAAGCTATTTCAGTGTTACTTTCAGGTTTTTGAATGAAATGTACAGAATGCATTGGTCACTGGAAGCTGCCCACAGAGTGACTGGGGAAACCCAGCCAGATAGGAGGAGTATAAATAATAAAATTATTATTAAAATAATAATTATTACCACTAAGCAAACCAAGCACAAGCAAATTCTTTTATGGTATCTTTAAAAGAGTGCTCATATAAACTTGCATGTTGTGTAAAATCTAAATTCTTCGCCAGTATTTAACTTTCTTAAAAGATGAGCTTTTGCAAAAAAGCGAAACCTGGGTATACTTGGAAGCCATGCCTCAAAAATGTATTCTGGACCATCAGGAACACATCAGCTCAGTGCCCACAAATCTGTGCTATGTACCAATTGGACAAGTACTCCAAACGGTTGGAGAGCTAAACAGGTGCTTAAATTTCTGGCACTGAAAAGCAAAATGGCTTGAAGGTGCTTAACATTGGCTGGATCACGTGCAGAGTCGGCATCAGTCTGGAAAGAAAAATACACTGCCAGGAACAACTGGTGCCCAGTATTGTTGCCATGAATTAACACTTGTAAAAATAATAAATAAATAAATTTTAATTTAAATCCCGCCCATCTGGCTGGGTTTCCCCAGACAATCTGGGCGGCTTGCAACATATACAGTGGTACCTCAGTTTTCGAATGTCTCCATTGACGAACATTTCGGCTTTCAAATGCTGTAAACCTGGAAGTAAATGCTTCATTTTTCGAACATGCTTCGAAAGTTGAACAGGAAACGCGGCTTCCATATTGAGTTTTCCGTATTGAGTTTTTGGTTTTTGACCGTTTCGGAACTCGAACTGTCTTCCAGAACGGATTACGCTCAAAAGCCGAGGTACCACTGTTTTAAAAAAAACAAACATCAAACATTAAAAACAAAAGATCCTATACAAGCAACAAACCAATAAATCAATAGAAATCAATAACAACAACAATAAGAACAGTAACAACAGTTTACAGTTACATTGGTACCTCAGGTTACAAACGCTTCAGGTTACGCGTTTTGGGGTTGCGCACCGCACCGAACCCAGAAGTACTGAAATGGGTTACCTCTGGGTTCCGGTACTCGCACATGTGCAGAAGTGCTAAATCACACTTTGCGCAAGCACAGAAGCACTGAATCGCGACCCACGTGTGTGCAGACGCAGCGCTGTGGGTTGTGAACGTGCCTCCCACACAGATGACGTTTGCAACCCAAGGTTCCACTGTATACCCAAATTAAAGTAACCGCCAACCCCAATTAAACATTTAACCAACACCAGCCTGACAAAAAGGAAACAGAGGAACTCAAATTAGAACCATTTAAAACATTTTAAAACATTTGTAACATAATTGTAACTTAAAAGCAGAAGAAGAGCGTGCTGGATCAAGCCATTGTCCCAGCTATTCCAGCATATTTACTATATTTAATAAAACCCAGCTGCTGAAGCACGGCTTCTTTATGACTACAGTTTATGAATTCAGTGCTTGATATGTGCAATTCAACCCGTCTTCAACTACCACAATATACAATTATATCTAGAAGCCCTAGGGGAAGTGCTGATTAATTAAGAGCCTAAACCTGCATATTGCTGAGAGTTATTTCCAATGTCCTATGAATCCTTAATGCCCAACAAAAATCAATGAAGATTTTGCCCACATACTCTTCATGGGTGGAACTCAGTAAGACAAAACATCTTTCCAATACAGCTGCCTACCAAGCCACACCACCAGGTAGACAATCCAAAAGCGATTAACGTACTAATTTCAAGCCACTTCTGGACATTTTATTTTGTGGAGGAGCAATTGGCAATTTGGAGAACATGGAACAAGACATTTTTAAATCTACCTCCTTTGAGATGGCTTTGATTAAGTGACGCCAACACTGTGCACAGATTTCTACATATTGCACACCCATAAACACTGGTACTACCGTACATTCTGGAAAGCAAATGGGTGAATCGATTAGAATACAAGCAGAATGCAAAAACTGAACCACACTGGCTATTTACAGTTTGACAATGCTGTTAATGAGGGGGGAAATTCGCCGCCAAAATTGTGGGGCTGAGGAAAAATTGGCAGGTTCTGTGATTGGGCACAGAGACAACCACCTGGCTCTGTTATGTTTTTAGCTTGTAGATATTGAGTATGTTTCTTCTCTAGGGCAACTTGTGCACCAAAGTATGTTGAAATAGAGTATGTAGCTATCATCATTACAAACATCCTAGCATGAACATCTGTACAGTCTTTATAACTCACTCATTGAGACTGACCTGTACATGAAGCTGTCTGATTCTGAATGCATCTGGATCTAGGATGCATACTCTGACTGGCAACAGTTCTTCATTGCCTCAGATAGTTGACTCTCTCAGCCTTGTTATATGCACTAAAGGAGCCAAGAAACGAACCTTCGATTTTCTTCATGCAAAACCTGGCATCTACCACTCTGCCACAGCCCTTCCTAAAGATGACAGGATTAGAACAAAAAACCCTCTCTGGGACAAAGCATCCTACTTTTAATCACAAAACCACATTTTCCTTGCTTCGATGTACATATTAAGCGAGGGGGAAATAGATAAGTGGGATTCCTGCTGCCCTTAAATCGGACAAAGATAAATGCCATACAGTGCAATCCTGGATGCGAGTACTCAGAAATAAAACTCATTGAGTTCAATTGGGCTTACTCTGAAGTATATGATTGCAGGCTCAAAGGCTGAATCTGAGGCACCACTTCTCAGCTGCAAACCCTCCTTCCGAGAAAATTATGATGAATTGAGCAGATAGAAAAGTAGGAAAGGGTTCTGAACACCCCAGTAATTCAGTAATTAAAACTGAATACAATCTAACTTTCTCCCAATCTTTCTCCTCCCCCACCCCTTTTTCTGAGCTTCACTTTTCAGTTCAGATTTTTTCCCCTTCTCAGCCACAAAACTGTTATTATCACCTCTCCATGCTAATCCTTTCTCTAGCTGACTAAGATTATCACTTCTTTCTTCAAGGTTTGGCTTTTCACCCTTGGATTCTCTAATTGGCTTTCCAGCCCTCTGATCCTACATTATTTCTTCTCCATAAAACCTCACCCTGTTAATGAATATCTTGGCCGTACATCTCCCTTTTCAATAAAAGCTTCGTTTTGCCAGGCCATTTCCACTTTTTTTAGAAGTTCTCAGATTTCACTTTGGTGAGTAATACCTTGAATTTATAGCTCACAAAGTAATTTTAAAATTCTATCCTCCCCCTGAAATATAGATGAACATAGTGGCTAGATCACAATTGGCTTACAATGTCAATTTTTCATCCGGACCTCAGGATGCGCATGGCATTAGTTAATTCCACTATTTACAAGAGGCCATGACATTTCTGATTGGAAACAACCCAGCTGAACAGAGTTACAAAAATCAAATGAAATTACATGATTTGTCAGCGAAGGATCCGGTTCTGGCAGAGCAAATGCACATTTCTGCATCCAGTCTTTGGCGTTTCTAATTAAAATGATCTCTGGTAGGAAGGCTAGAACTGATCTCTGCTGTCAGTCAGTACAGCTAGCAATGGACTAGATGAACCAATGTTCCAACTCATACAGTGTTCCAACTCATACAATGTTCCAACTCATGCTCATACAGAGCTGCACTCAGGCATTTACCCTATGCAAACAGAAGATGTGTGTGAGAATGCGCACTCATTAGTTCCTCCTCCCTATGTGTCAGAGATCAGGTTGAGAAGAGCTACTCTGATGAGGAATAGTGGGGGGCCTACCCCTCCCCCTGCTCCTGACCAGGATCCTGAAGTTGCTGAGGAGAAGTGGAGCTGTATAGATTTGGAGCAGTGGTTTGCAGGGGGACAACAGTTGGGCAGAACTGGGTGGGGAACAGCTAGGAGAAGAACATGGAGAGAGAGAATTAACAGGCTCCCTTTGGCTGGAAAGTGTCCAAACGCTCAGCCCAAGGTCAAGGAGAGCAGATATGGTAGCTACACAGAAGGCCAAATGGATGAGAGATCAGGTTGCCAGATGAGGAAGTGATGGGGGTGGCTCGGGGGAAGTGAGTGGAAACCTTAATCGGGAGCACCTTTCTTCCAAGAATTGATTCTTTGTTCTTTCGCTGTGAACATTAAATTCTCTTTAACTGGTAGGAGACTATTTTTGCTTTGTTCTGCTTATTTACGGCCAAAGGAAGTGAGGAAGCTGCTTCCCCAAAGCCTTACACTATGTCACATTCCCATTGATCATCTCCTCAGGTCACCTTCCATATCTTGGAGGAGCAATGTCTATGGCAGGCAGCCTGCTCATGGAGACTCCCCACACAATTCAGAAGCCCGCACAATCTATACCATGGAGGAAATGTACACAAGTGGAACAACCTACCTGCAGAAGATAGGTAGTGATTGAACCGACAGACGTGATTGAGCCAAATGACAGGAATGTGATGGACGGGTTAAGGCCAATGATCATATACCACTCTCATCTTCATACAACTGTAACCATGTGAAAGGTGATCACCTGAACAGACTCAGAACCTGATTATTTGTGAGCTGCTTGCTGTGTTACATTTGCATGCCAAGGCCCCATGACCTGTGGTCCCCTAGTGGATAAATAAAACAAGCAGATTTTGGTTTATGGGTTCAAATGGGCCACAACTTTATTGGTTACAGATGTGAGCAGTTTGGCTTAGACATTGGGTGAAGCCTGGCTATATCTCAACTCCCACCCGCCTGCTGGGAGTCCAACTAAGGGTAAACCACCAATAGGAGCCACCCTAAGATCCTTACATCAAATAGGGGTTCCCATTAGGGTTGTGCCAAGTCCAGGCATCGGACAGGATCCAGAACCCCGAATCCCTTTAACATGATAGCTTTAACAAGGAGGGGCAGGTGGAGACTACAAACTCCCCTCCATCCAAACAAAGGCTTACAGAATGCCTAACCTCACAAGGTTGTGGCGATTGCTACGAGGTAGGCGAAAACCAAATGGTGGAGCCAAGTTGCCAAGGGGAAAAAATTCCTGCCCAGTCCCAACAATATGGCAACAGACATAGAGAGATTGTAACGCATCAAAGCAGAAAAAAGGGCAAGGAGTGTGGGAGTTCTGATGAACAGTGTGAGAGGATGGCCTCCCTGCTGCACTGGAGGTTAAAATCCCTGCAGACCCCCCCTCCCATTGGTGCTGATTGGTTGGCAAGGGCCCCACCCAGCACCGGTGGTGCAGGGAGGCGACAGTGGGGAGCACGCCAGTCTCCAACCCTCAGCTCGAGAGCCAGTGTGGTGTAGTGGTTAAGAGCAGTAGTCTCGTAATCTGGGGAACCGGGTTCGCGTCTCCGCTCCTCCACATGCAGCTGCTGGGTGACCTTGGGCCAGTCACACTTCTTTGAAGTCTCTCAGCCCCACTCACCTCACAGAGTGTTTGTTGGGGGGGGGAGGGAAAGGAGAATGTTAGCCGCTTTGAGACTCCTTTGGGTAGTGATAAAGCAGGATATCAAATCCAAACTCCTCCTCCTCCTCCTCCTCCTCCTCTTCTTCTCCAACCCTCGGCTGGGTTACACAAGGCTTGGGGCACAGTCACAATGCCACCCACCAAATAATGTAAGCAGACTTAACACATCAGTAGAGGGAGAACTTAGCTTCCATATTATAGGTCATTGGTTTCTCTCACACTTGTTTTTGTGAACACAGACACCCACTTGACATACACAAAGCATGAAAATGTATGAAAAGGAGACGTATGGATTTTATTTGCTACTCACCTTTTCATAGGTTCAGGGTCACCAACTTTAGTTTGCTGTATAACCATTACAATGGAGGTATGAGAAAGACAGGACAATAGGCAGAAAATGGCAGAGTAGGTGATGACTGCCTCGAGTTGCCATGCAAATGCTTCTGCCTCTTTAATGGGACATGCAAACATTTGCATGACAGGACTAGGAAGTGGAGCACAAACAGTGAAAGATAACAGAATATGGTCTTGCGGGCTAAGTTACCTCTTTGTGTAATTTTCTGTAGTAGATCCTGTGAAACCCGCCAAAGGTATCAGTTTACTTTATTTCTTCTCAAGCTAACACCTGTTTTGGCACCACATTCAAGATTCTTATATTAAACTGTGTTCCACAACTGCCTATTACAAGTTGCCAATGAAATTTTGCAGTCTTTACAGGTTCTTCATCAGGTGAAACATCTGAGTAATTTCAAGGGAGACTAGAAGAGTTTGGATAAAGCTTTATTGTTATGGCTAGTCATAGATATGTAAAAAAGGGGATTTAAAACACACACGGGGGGGGACCCCACCCAAAAAAACTTGTGGTCCAAAATGTGCAACTCTGTTACTATAGTTCACAAATCCTTCTAATATTTCTTCACGAAATCAATTGACGTTATGTTAACATTCACCATTAAATTAATTCTTCAGTCCTTCAAGGATGGTAAACAATTACATATTGATCTCTGGATGTCTTGTGTTTTCATGACTTATACATTTGAAGGATGCCCCTGGTATTAAGCGAAATAAGTTAGAGGCATTTCTTAATGTCAGGCTGCCTACCTCAATCTAAGCTATTTAAATGGCTTTTGTTCATTTTGTAAAATCAATGAGCACTTACTTTCCCAGTCATGTTGCACCATTGAAGTGAAGGAGAAGTTGCCTTTGGATTGTTGGTTTGAGGCCTGCTTTTCAGACATACAGTATTTCCTTACATTATACAAAGCCAAATCTTATATCGAAAATGTTGACTGTAATATCAGTGTACACAGGGCTCAGATGAAGGTTTAACAGGGGCCAAAAAGAAAGGAAGGAAATCAGTAGTAAATGCAACTTTGATGCCAAGTGAAATTAACATGGAAGCGGTGGTTTCAATTTCCAGCATCCACAAGTCCTGTCTTCAGCATCCTGTTGCCTGACTGTGGGCTGGCGCAGCAAACACACACACACACACACACACACACCCTAGAATTGTAGGAATTTAAGTATTGAGTTAAAAGATAAAATAGATATGGTAAAATAAAAGGAGAATTCCCTGGATGCCTAGATCCAGTTTCGGGGGAGAGTACTCTTTGGTCAGGAAACCCCAACAGAGATTCAAAATTGCAAAATTTGCAGCAAAGCAAAGCATGGAAATATAGGCTGTTAGAAGGGGACATTTAAAAAGTCTTCTAAAGTTCCCCTGGTAAGTTAAAATTGTTTACTCACAACCTCTTCAGAGGTCAGATTCATGTCTTTTTAGATTCATGCCCTTTTCCATACAGCAAGAAAAGATAGGCACTATAACTTTAGTTCCAAAAACACATTTCTGGATTATTTGCATGGAAACACAAATATGGCTTGCTTAAACCATATGGTGCATCCAGCTTAGACCTCCTCACTGGTAGAAATCATATGGTGGAAGGGAGAAGACAATGTGCTTGGTAACCCTTCTTCCCAAGCTGAGGAGGAGTGATCTAGCTAAGCCTTGGCAAGACAGCTTGCTCTATGGTCTTAACTCCTCCATGCATGAATTAGAGTGAAGTATGTTGGTTATACGAGGCTGATTTATCCCACAAGGAATGCACAGGTGGAGAACCGGGTGTGGAATGTAATCCATTGGAGCAGTCAAATACAACATTCCTTGTTTCCCTAGAGTGGGCACAGGCAGGGGCATGTTACTCCAGTCAGTATAGCTTCCTGTTCTACTGGTCTGGAGTGTCCTCCCCCTGCATGTGACCAGGGGGATGGGTGTGACCCTGGCTGACTCCATAAAAGAGCAGAGTCACACCGCCATCTTTCTCTCTTGATGCCGTGCTGCTCTCCTGCAGCCATTTTGTTCTCTTGATGCTGTTCTCTTAACGTATTTTGCTTTCTGCTGGCTCTTAGCCAGCAGCACATGGGCTCGATCCCCATAAGGGATGAACTTAAACTATGTTCTGTAACTACAAGCTAAAGTCTGCCTTCAGGGGTCATACTGTGAACTGAATGTGAGTAAACTTCTTGTTACTTTTAAGGAAATACTCTTCTGTCTTTATTCTTTTAAGAGGGATCAAAGGGGACACCCGGAATAATCCAGTCTCATCAAGCCAGAATGGATTGCTTAACTAAAGAGATTCAAATGAATCTGCAAACTAGCTTCCTGCTATATTGAGGGGAATTTGCTCTGCTACATGACTCACTAGCGTGAGTGAAGGAAGGATAATATTTAATCAATCTATCCTACTATCCTTCCCACATAACCACACCTGAGTCCCTCTAGGTGTTGCAGGGCTCCACTGTCCACCATTCTTGACCATTTCCCTAATTAGCTGGAAGTGATTGAAGTTTGCATTCAACACTAATCTAGAAATCCATATCATCCTCATCCCTGTAGGAATGGCTACATGATTGCAGACTCCAGCTCTCAGGTTGTCTGGGATTTGGTAGCCGTCAGCTACCACGATGCTGATGAGTAGGGTTATGTCAGCACAGTGCACAAATGAAAATCAAATCTCATGTCCTAAACTGGTGAACAGCACAGAAAAAAACACCACATATTAATAAAAACATGCAGTGAGGAATTATATCTTGTTTTCACTCTTTCTAAATCACCAAAGCAGTGCCGAGATATTTGCCTTTCTCCTTTAATATTTTCCAAAATTGTTCCTGACATGACAAGAATTGAGAATCTGCCAAGCTTGATTTATTGGTATATAATTAGAAGGGTAAGACACATTATTCAACTCCCCAAACAAAATTCAAATATCTAATTCAAAGAACCATCACCTGAGCAGCTAGAAGCTCCGTCTGCATAATGAAATCCCTCACTGCCTTTTAAATATCCAGGAAATGTAATGAGGCCATCTCAGAATTAATAAGAAAGCCATTTCACTATTAGTTGTAATATCTACTGTAATGCCTTTAGCAAAACAGTTCTTTGCAAATCAGAACACATTTTAGAAACAAAAACAACAAAAAACCCAAAACATGAGAGCAAACACTAATTTTGGCATTAGCTGGAAGGAAATCAAAATAAGACGGATTTCAAAAGAAATTGCATCTAACAATGTTAAGCTGTATTCAAAGTTCTTCTCTATTACGCATGAGAGACGGGACTGGATGAGGCACACATGTCCCTCAGGCTGGACCAAAACAGGTCCATCACTCTCCACCTGTAGAGGAATGCCAACATCACACCTCCTGTGAAGAACTCTCTATTTCAGCCACAAACACAATTCTCACTGGCAGTACCCCACAGAATTTTCCCAAATGGGGTGTTCCATAGGCAGGGGAGGTGCTGAACCAACCAGAGACCCACCAGATCCCAAGCTGGCATCACTGTTATTGCTTGATGGCACCAGACTTAATCCAGGCCTACTTGCTACACTAACTCCAGTTAGAGTTTTCCCTGTATGGCTGCAAAATATGTTGAGTGGCAGTATTAGATAAGAAACAATATGAAAATAGGTGTAGACCAGGCTTCCTCAGTCTCGGCCCTCCAGATGTTTTGAGACTACAATTCCCATCATCCCTGACCACTGGTCCTGCCAGCTAGGGATCATGGGAGTTGTAGGTCAAAAACATCTGGAGGGCTGAGGTTCAGGAAGCCTGGTATAGACAAAGTTAGTGGCTGAGGGATTGAGAGGACTCGTATTATGTCCAGTCCTGATATATAACTTATTGTGAGTTCCAGCAGATGCAGTCCTTGTTCAAACATAGAAGGGCCTGTAAACAACAAAAGGCAGTGAAATGTTATCCAAGGAAGAATAGAAATATTGACATAAATAAATATCAAAAATAAATGTTGACACTATTGGGTTGGCAGATAAAAGCGCATTCATATTTCATTTTAAAAAGTTCAGAAAGCAGTAAATCAAAGAAACATTTGAATATTTAAAATCCGCTCATATAGATGTCACTGCATAATCCAGGAGGAAAGGAAATTCTGTTTTCTGTCATAGGTGTATTTATATCATTCCTTAGATTGACTCGGTGCACTATCCATTCTAAACTTAATACTAATCACTGACAGGCATGAACCCTAAACTTGGGCCTAATTCATGCATAAAAGAAAATTAATGAAGTCAAGACAAAAAGGCTATCAATGGCTCCCATCCATGATGGTTAGGCTCATAATGCTTCTGAAGACCGGCAGCTGAAAACTACAAAAGGGAGAAAATGATCTTGTGCTCAGATCCTGCTTTCAAGTTTTCCACAGACATTTGGTTGGCCACTGTGAAAAGTGGATCCTCATTTGGATAGGCCATTGGCAGACAGTTTTTAGACTGTCCACAACAGTTAGTTTTGGATAATGAGGTACCAAAATAAAATTTAGTATAGGAGACCTAGGGAAGCTGATTGAATTTGATTCCCCTTTCTTCCAAGTGGAACATGTAGAGAAGATCCACTTGCCTGAACTAAATTTATTGGGATGGAGTCTGAGGAACTGAGGCAAATAGTGATGACAAGAAACCCAAGTTCTAGGCTTTGTTGTTGTTGTTAATTGTTAATTGGTGGCCAATCTTGGTAGACCCACTTATTTTGTTGAAGGGAACCATTTTCTGCAACAATTTTATGTTCCCTTTGATAATTTTGAAATGCATTTGCTGGGGAGCTGAAGATGGGAGAGTACTGTTGCAGCCCTGTTTAGGGAAGTTTTTCATGTTTGATGTTTTATCGCTTTAATAATAATAATGATATCAACAACCACAACATTCTGTTGGGAGCCACCCAGAGTGGCCAGATGGGTGGGGTATAAATAAATTATTATTATTATTATTATTATTATTATTAACTTGTGGGCTTCCCATGGCCATCTGGTTATCCACAGTAACAGAATGATTCTGACCCAAATGAAGTTTTTGTCGGCCACAGCAAGGCCTTTCTTATGTTTCTACACACATTTAGGATAATAATTTTGTGAAAAGGGAAGGACATGGAAAATGTACCGTATGTGGTATTTCTGTGAGGAGGGATATCAAGAATAAAATCAGAGACCTCAAAATGAACACTGCTGCACATATTTAAGTTAATACTCTATCATTTGTTTGTTAGATTTATATTTGACCTTTCTGCTGTTATGCTGAAGACAGCTTTCTCCCTTCCTCTTCATTTTTGTCTTTTCTAAATTGCATTGTAACCTAATGACTATTACTAACAACCCAAAAGTGTGGTGGCAGGATTTTCCATAGTACCATATAAAAAGGAAATAGATGAAAGGTAATAAGAGAAAAAAATGGTGGCACATCAACTTAAATAAAGAAATCCTTATTTTCCGAACTGGCATGGATGGTGAGTAATCAGCAGCAAAGTTCAAAAAATAAATGGAAATAAGACCCCACCAGATGACATAAATGCATTCTGGAGCCTCTAGGTTTTCCATTGCTGGGTTACTGAAATCCTAGCTGCAGCTCATATCCATGTCCAAAGTTCAGTAGTCAATGCTTTTTTTCTAAAAAAATGTTTAGGGGTACTCTCATTTGACTCAAGAAAAATCACCATTTTATAGTTCAAATTGGGAAAAATAAATACACTTATTGGACAAAAGTACAAAGATTCACAAAATGTTTAGGGGTATGCGTACCCCTGCATACCCCCAGGGAAAAAAAGTACTGATTAGAGTGACAAGCTTTCATGTCACTAGTCCAGATATTTAGTAAGGACAATTGTGGGAAGGTCTGAACAGGTGATTTAATTATTTTAGATTTTTTTTCACTCTTCCGATACGATTCCCCAATTTGTCTCCCATCCCCATTTTCAACAAATGCAGGAATCTCTCTTTGAAAATTCAGATATTGGAATTTAGGTTGGTGGACAAAAATTGATCACCACTGTCCATTTCAAATATCAACCCTAGCTTAACTAGGACAGCCATTTTTCAAAGGAGGGATGCAAAATAGATTGCAAGAAGTGAGACATTAAATAAAATGTCACTGTGTTGAGTCTTCCTGTTCATACCACCTTTTCCAGTATTGTACTTTCCATCCCTGCTTCCCTCAGTTTTCCATGCTCAGTCCACATTTAATTTTCTTTGGTTCCTCCACCCTAGTCACTTCTGAAAACTTTGGCTTATTTGTTTGTAATGCAACATCTCTTTTGAACACGGAGATATTCAGATGGAATCTGGTGTGCACGTCCTGCTTCTGGAAAAATATATTAGTGTTGGTATATTTCAAAAAGTGAAAATCTGGACAAAAGCTGTTGAAGTTTTTGAGCTGGGGGGGGGGGATTCAACCAAAAATCAATGCTTCTGAGATTTTCGGGGATTCCACCAGGATGCTATTTTTGATGGATGAATCCTCTTTGTGACCCCATGGACCAGGGCATGCCAGGCACTCCTGCCTTCCACTGCCTCCCGCAGTTTGGTCAGACTCATGTTTGTAGCTTTGAGAACACTGTCCAACCATCTCGTCCTCTGTCGTCCCCTTCTCCTTGTGCCCTCAATCTTTCCCAACATCAGGGTCTTTTCCAGGGAGTCTTCTCTTCTCATGAGGTGGCCAAAGTATTGAAGCCTCAGCTTCACAATCTGTCCTTCCAATGAGCACTCAGGGCTAATTTCCTTAAGAATGGATGCGTTTGATCTTCTTGCAGTCCATGGGACTCTCAAGAGTCTCCTCCAGCACCATAATTCAAAAGCATCAATTCTTCGGCGATCAACTTTCTTTATGGTCCAGCTTTCACTTCCATACATCACTACTGGGAAAACCATGGCTTTCACTATACGGACCTTTGTTGGCAAGGTGATGTCTCTACTTTTTAAGATGCTGTCTAGGTTTGCCATCGCCTTTCTCCCAAGGAGCAGGCGTCTTTTAATTTTGTGGCTGCTGTCACCATCTGCAGTGATCATGGAGCCCAAGAAGGTAAAATCTCTCATTGCCTCCATTTCTTCCCCTTCTATTTGCCAGGAGGTGATGGATCCAGTGGCCATGATCTTTGTTTTTTTGATGTTGAGCTTCAGACCATATTTTGCACTCTCCTCTTTCACCCTCATTAAAAGGTTCTTTAGTTCCTCTTCACTTTCTGCCATCAAGGTTGTGTCATCTGCATATCTGAGGTTGTTGATATTTCTTTCGGTGATCTTAATTCCGGCTTGGTGATCTTAATTCCGGCCCAGCCTTTTGCATGATGAATTCTGCATATAAGTTAAATAAGCAGGGAGACAATATACAGCCTTGCCGTACTCCTTTCCCAATTTTGAACCAATCAGTTGTTCAATATCCAGTTCTAACTGTAGCTTCTTGTCCCACATAGAGATTTCTCAGGAGACAGATGAGGTGATCAGGCACTCCCATTTCTTTGAGAACTTGCCATAGTTTGCTGTGGTCGACACAGTCAAAGGCTTTTGCATACTCAATGAAGCAGAAGTAGATGTCTTTCTGGAACTCTCTAGCTTTCTCCATAATCCAGCACATGTTTGCAATTTGGTCTCTGGTTCCTCTGCCCCTTCGAAATCCAGCTTGCACGTCTGGATAATATAGAGATAATATAGAGCAGAACACAACAATTCCCTTTGGCTCTGAAACAGCACCATGGAACTTGGTCTATACATATTTATGGCAGAGATGCTGAAGGAATTCAACATTGTGAATTCATATGCAAAAGATGTCATGAACACCTTTTGCTCTAATGCACAGATCAGAACTTGGTTATCCACCGGATTTCTCACTTCTCTGAAAAGTTCCAACAAAATTCTTAGCAGTTTCCATGTATCAAAATGTACACTTAAATAGTGCATTCTGCGATAAAGCAATCATTTAGACACATATTTTATGAGAGGGCTTTAAAAAAGAATTTGATGATGGTGAAAATGAAATTCAGCTATGGGTGTTGTCATGAATGAGCCAGCCACCAAGGAAGGTTTGCAGCCAACCCCTTCTGAAGGGTTGCAACCAGATCCCAGTGAAGGTTTGCAACAAGCTGAAGAAAGCTGCCAGGAACAGAAAGGGTTAACTGCCAGGCAAGATGAGCATCAGCGAGTGCCCACTCCCCCGCCCCTTGGAATGTCAATGGATAAGAGATTGGCTGGGAGTGAGCCAGAACCCAGCCAACACTCTACTGGCATGAAGAGAGAAGGAAGCAGTTTGTCAGAATGGGAAGAGATTAGAGCTGAGCCAATCCCTCCTTAGAATAGGGTAAGGGGAGGGTTATTAGACTGGAAACAAGGCAAAAGGCACAAAGTGAGAAAATTCAGTATCTTCTGTAACTGGAAGTAGTCTTCAGAAGGGTCATCATGATTGATGAGACTGGCGGCTTGTTAGAGCCGTCCGGGGAACTCTGTTTTTGCAATAAATCTTCCTTTTTAATTAATTACGCTTGCTGTGTTATCAAGACGGGAACCGGGACTCCTGACAGGTATGCGAGTGTATTTCCTTCAAGCTCTGCACATGTGTGCTTACACGCGCATGCACTTATTTGTTGCAGTCATTCCGTTCAGTTTTAGTTTTAATAAGAATGCATGAACAATGGGTACAGTGCTCCGGGGATATTTCTTTTGCAAAGCCAACTGACATTGCACAATAATGTTTTGGGTCATTTGCACTGCATTGTCTTCTCAGCTGCAAAAATCACTGCTCAAATTGTGCCCCACTATGTGAACGTTTGAGCCTGTGACATGATTTTAAAGCTGCATCAGGGGGTATATTTTGACACTCAACAATGACAATCTGTATAACACACTAGAAATTTGGAGCCAACAGCAAAGCTATCTGCCGTGTGGCCTATTTATTTACAATGTTTTGAGTGCTCTCTTACTATGAGATTTCTCATATCAAATGCTTCCATTTTCCCACTTCCAAGTGAGTTTGGATATATTCAATAAACAGCACAAGGAAATAAGTATTAAATGTAATCTTAAAACCACAGGCAGATATTTTATTATAAAAAAGAGCAGCAGAGAATTTTATCAAATCTTCCACAGAAATCTTTAGTAATGAAAAAACCAAACAATAAAGTACGGGGGACATAAAAAAGTAATATCTGTGTATGAACATAGCAAGGAGATAAAACAACATTGGAAATTTACAATATAAACCAGCTGAATGCTGCTTAGCTATACAAATCCACAACTTATTTCCTATAGGCTTTTGTTTTATTTCCTATCCCACCGGTGAGTTACGATATACAGTATTAGAAGCTCAGTCTTCTTTTGAGGTTTTTAAAAAATATATAAAGAGATCCCACTTCAAGCAGGAGGTGTGTCACACCTAGAAAGTGGATTCTGAGAGTGCTTAGTCTTAATCCTTATTGAATTAAGGACAAAATGGCCCCATTATAGATCCCCTTTCCCATGATAGACTGCTCTGCTAGATACCATGTTCTTGCCTTGCACACATGTTCTCAAAGAGACAGGATATATGAGAGAGAGAGAGAGAGAGAGAGAGAGAGAGAGAGAGGGAGGGAGGGAGGGAGGAAAATGAGACACACATAAAGAGACAGAGGCTGGATCTACACACGGGGGGGGGGACGCTATAAATAAGTCATTAATTAAATCGTTATAACAAAAGAAAAAACGCTATGTAAAATCACATAAAATGTTTTCTGCTCCACATCAGCATCTGGTGTTGCAAGTTTAAATGTTGTTTTTTGACTAATGTGGCTGAGTCCAGACTCAGAAATATATACATTTCTGTCCTGTCCTTCTAATGCCTATGTATAAAACATTACACCGTTCTACTCTTCTCTGAAATTACCGGTAGTTATTTTCTATTTTTGATGGGTGAGGATCTCTATTTTGTATCTACTTGGCCTCTTTGGGAGATGCCAAGGATTAAATTTACACATTCAGTTGTTACTCCGGGCATTTTGGCGACCATCCTTCTGGTCCTGGCTGATCATTTTGTTTTGGCCCATCATTTTGGGGCTTTATTGCTCTGGCTCTATGCCTGGTAATAGATTCCCATCTGCAACAAGAAATAGTTGTTGCTTTTTCTTGTCTTCCTTTATTTACAATTGGCTTAGGAAAAAGTGCATTTCCCCCACTTAATGCATCTTGCTGCAACAAAATTTGAGACCTCTCTGCTTAAAGTCAATTTCTCTTGGATCCATTTGTGGTGATTGTTTCTGAGTTTCTGTGCAATACGATTAATTTCACTACTCCTAGATGCATGGATCCCCTTTAGGTCTAGTTGTGTCTACACAAGATCTCATTATCTCCTGGTTTCCAACCTCCTGGATTCATAACATGCATTTCATTGCTGCATGTATTTTACGCATAAAAATTGAACTTTTTTTTTTATTGCTCTGGGACTGATTTCAAGAGAGAGGAAATTTGAATGTTTCAAAATATACAATAAATTATCACATGCACAAAGGGAACGTTGGGCATGAGGAGAGAAGCACACTAGAGGGCAAAATATTATTATTTATTATTAGGGAGTGCATGTTTGAAACCATCCATTATCAATTTGGAGTCACTGCTAATTGCTGCCACTGTGTGGAAATCTTAAAATGCTTGGCTGGATGTCATTAAAATAGCCAGAGGGCCAGCTGAAACTAGTTGGCAGCTCATTTGCAAGCGGCTGGAATCACACAAGACTACCACCAAGTTTGCTCTTTGGCAGCACTGCTGCAGAGATGCTTCTCTGCATGAGCTTCTACCTTACAGGTAAAGGCCGCATGTGATTGTCCCAGTGACATTGCATGAAGTGCATGGCCATGGCTGCTTAAAAATGGGACCACGTTGACCAAAGAAATCAAATGGTATCTCTGAGAGAGAACAGCTAAGCCACAAACCTAGAGGCAGATCCATGCGGTTCTAAGGCATTCACTTCAGCTTATGAATCTGCCTTGTGTCGAATGAAAGAAGAAGAAGAAGAAGAAGAAGAAGAAGAAGAAGAAGAAGAAGAAGAAGAGTAGTCTGGATTTGATATTCTGCCTTTCACTCCCCTTAAGGAATCTCAAAGCAGCTAACAATCTCCTTTCCCTTCCTCTCCCACAACAAGCACTCTGTGAGGTGAGTGAGGCTGAGAGACATCAGAAGAAGTATGACTAGCCCAAGGTCACCCAGCAGCTGCATGTGGAGGAGCAGGGAATCAAACCCAGTTCACCAGATTACAAGTCCACCGCTCTTTACCACTACACCACGCTGGCTGAATCAATGAAATCAATGAAATGAAATCGGGCAGATGGTTCTCCAAAGCCACAAACAGAAGTCTTCCTTAGCATACCCTTTGTCTTGCCAAATGCAAGGTGGTTCTTTTAAAAAGAGATTCGGAAGTAATACAAAACACAAGTAAGTGAGAAGATTAAAGATGTTATTCTAAGCAGCAAACCATTATATACATACCAAGCAAGCACTTCAATCTGCCATTTGGGCAAGGGCGGAGCTACCTGCCCCAGCACCCAGAGCAGCACAGGGGTGGGGCTAGCCGGCCCGTGGGGGTGGGGCTAGCACCTGCTGCCTGCATGATGAGCGCCGGGAGGGGTGCTGCTATCCGCCCACATAACGAACGGCCGGGGGGGGGCACCGCCAGCCACTCGTGGCAGCATCATTCCTAACGGTCCATCGCCCATTGTCACTAGAAAGCATTCCAGACCCTCCATCTCCCAGAACCTGGCGAGCCTTAAAAGTAGGAGTCTTAAAAGTCTTCTTTGTGGAACATGAATTCAATAATATGAAGCACCCATCATTCCTATGCTGGACCACAAAGCCATCTTCCTAGCTCCCTCACATGTAAAGCTTAGATCCTACTCATCCAAATCTTAATCCTGGTTCCTTATCTTCTCCTTCTTGGTTATTTTTTCAGATACAGAGAAAAGGCTGCTATAGAGTGGAGAAAGGAAATGTGGCTGTATGAAACAGTCCCAAAGTCACACATAAAGTTGATTATTTGATGGGTACAGGGTTGTGAATGTATATCTATTAGCCTCAACTTGATGGGGTACAAACTGGCAAACCAATCTAAAACTTTCCCTCAATAGTAAAAGTTAATATATCCCCCAAATAAAACTATTCATCACCTGTTATGGAGATCCATCTTGACAATACTAAGATGCAGTCTGACTGTTAACTGTTTCTGGCTTTACCAAGACTTAAAGCATATTCTCTTTGTGACATCACACATGACATCAGAATAGCCTTTTTGCCTTCAACCTAGACTATCTCCATGCCAACAGCAATGGCCAGTAAACCTCTACAACCAAGTAACCATCAGCCTGACTACCCAGTTCTTTCTATCTAGACTACTGGATGTTTATTTGTTGCTCTCGTAATCAAAGCGATGAGCGTCCGGGGGTGCCGCCCATGCAGCAAGCGGGGGGTGGTGCAGCAATGTCACCCACCCTCATGGCTTGTACCCTCTGCAACCGCCTTCCTCCCGCAGTGATCTAATTTCTTTCTGCAGGCCCTGTAAAACAGAGTTGTTCCACCTGGCCTTTGGCTTGGAGTCAATTTGATTCCCTCCCCCTCTTTCTTTTTTTCTTTCTCCTCCTGTGATGAGGCTGCATTCTAATGTTTTAATGTTGTATTTTAATCTTGTTTTTAAGTTGTATTCATTCAACCTTTTTTTATTATTGGATGTTAGCGGCCCTGAGCCTGGCCTTGGCTGGGGAGGGTGGGGTATAAATAAAATTTATTTATTATTGTCAGAGCTGCCTCTAGGTCCCAGCTCACAGAGGACCAACGCTAGGCTGTCGTAATGTACAAAAGTCTTTATTGAAGTTCAATTTCCATTTCAAGGCCGCAGCGCGCAGCCCTACATCTTAAACCCTAGATCGGCGAAGTCCTGTCTGAGTCTCCTCCCCTCTGACACCAGTTTAAGATCCTAGCCCTGCTCCACCTTTTACGCTGCTCTCTCCTCCTCTGGGTCCTCCTGCCCGCTGGGGCATTGCCCTTTCTGGACTCTTCCGACGCTGAGTCGCTTAGCTCCTCCCCTGCCTCCTGCGGGCTTTAGGACCCGGTTCCCAATCCTCATTCTCTGCTGTCCCGCACTCCTGTACATTTGAACTTGCCTCTCGCGCCAACCCAGTGACCTTTCTCCTAACCGTTACACTACTTCGGTCACTGCTTCCCTCTTCCGGGATACTGGCCGGATCTGACCTCCCCTCCGTTTTCCGACTTTCTGATGGAGGCGTGGTCAGCCCTGCCTCCTCTTTTCTCCCTGGTGGGGAATGCACTGGCCCCGATCCTTGGGACTCTTCCCCCCCACTCTGCTCTGGTGGGGAAGCTGGTCCTGATTTCCAACTACTGCTCTGGGAGTCCCTGCTGCCCCCTTGCTCCTGGGGCGTTCCCCTTGGGAACCCCCTACCCCTGGCCACTTGCGCCCCCTTCTGTGAATCTTCCGATTCGCTGGAGAGGCTCATGGAATCCCTCGGTCCACTGTCCTCTTCTCCTACGCTCCCCTCGGATTCTTCCCCTTTGCTCTCCATCTCCTCTCTTCCCTGTGCCTCTGCTCCTGAGCCCCTGACAATTATTATTAGTGCATTTGGAAGCTCTCAAGAAGTGGCAAGGTGACTCCTCCAGGTAGCCTGAGTTGGCACAGCCCCGCAGCCATCAGCCCATGCACAAGGTTCTGCCCCAAACCATCTGATTTATAGCTAGCTAGCCTGTGTGGCTTGTCCAACTGGCTACGTGCAGATCCTTCATTACTGGCTACATGCAGATTATTCATTAGCCACCCACTCCCAATGCCTCACTTTCTCAAAATAATGTCCAACATCAAAGAAGGTACTCATCACTATCACTTCCTCCTAACTGATTAGGACATTATAGGCTGTTCTCATGCCATCAAAGAACTTAAAAGACAAGGAGAGGGGGCAAGAAGAGAAGCAGGAAGAGGGCAACCATGTCAGATCACTAACGCCTCGAAATAAAATTTATCTTCTGGATAGATTGCCCATACAGCATTACAGATCCTTTCCGACACATACCAGAAACTCCCTGCGTGCAAAGTGTATGCACAACTACTAAATCAGGGATGGCTCTCTAGGTATTGCTGTAGCTCTCTAGGTATTGCTGGCCTATGAATCCCATCACCCCTGACCACTGGGCATGCTGGCAGATAGGTAAGTCAGATATTTTTGAGCTTCTAGTATGCCTTGCAGGGACGCAGGTGGCGCTGTGGGTTAAAGCCTCAGCGCCTAGGACTTGCCGATCGAAAGGTCGGCGGTTCGAATCCCTGCGGCGAAGTGCGCTCCCGCTGCTCGGTCCCAGCGCCTGCCAACCTAGCAGTTCGAAAGCACCTCCAGGTGCAAGTAGATAAATAGGGACCGCTTACCAGCAGGAAGGTAAACGGCGTTTCCGTGTGCGGCTCTGGCTCGCCAGAGCAGCGATGTCACGCTGGCCACGTGACCCGGAAGTGTCTCCGGACAGCGCTGGCCCCTGGCCTCTTAAGTGAGATGGGCGCACAACCCCAGAGTCTGTCAAGACTGGCCCGTACGGGCAGGGGTACCTTTACCTTTACCTTTAGTATGCCTTGCAAATGCTTTGAGTGTGATGCACATGTACATAGCCTTCAATCTATTTTGCATTGCTTTCTCAGCAGATATTTTGCATTGTACTGTATCCGATTTTGCTATATAATGTTCACTGCTGTATCTTTGATAACACCGGGGGGGGGCACATTTTTATTAATTGGTCCAAGAGTTATCTACTTTTCTTTCCTCCCATTAATTTTTTCAGTACTGAACCAGATGGGGGAAATTCTCGTTCAGTATATGATCTCTATACTTTTATAAGCACCTATAGGAGTTATGGGAATAGGATTTTTATTCTGCACAGTTACACTGTGAGTCTCTGACTCACACACATTAAATAAATGTGACTGTTAAAAAAGAAGAAGATGATGTCCCTGGTGAAGCAAATCATGATGCATGCCTGGATCGAGTTTTCTCCCTACTTAAGGTGAACATACAGCACAAGGAAGACTTATTATGCATAAACAGACACAGAGCTGTCAAAGGATGAGGAACCTCAAGTGCCAGACTAATATTTTCAGATGCTTGGGGAATCAGGCAGAGACTTCAGACATATTCTAAGGCTGTGATAAATAATTTTCTCTATCAATCGCTCTTCAGGTGCCTTCCGATTCTCCTTTGTAAATTACTATTTTATCCGGCAGGAAATGATGCCTTGAGATTTTTCTCTCACTCTTTACAGCTGGGAGAAGAAAGATGCCTTGGAGAAGCCATGTGATCAGCAGAGGGATGCAACTAACAGCTGCAGCAATGCCCTTGGGATACTGGCAAAAACAAGCTACTTCTTCTGAAAGCTGATTGGCAGTTTTGTTCTAAATCCCAGCAGTTCAGGGCAGTCATATTTGCCCAATCACTATGATGGGTTTATTTCCCCCTACTCCCAGAAGAGTGGGAAACCTCAGGCCTGGAAATAAATACCTCAGGATCACTGAGTAGGCAGTTACAGCATTGCACTGCTAGTGACCAACCTAATCCTGTATATATTTAATGTGAAGTAAGTGCCACCATTCTCGATGGAGCTTACTTTGAGGAACATGGGAGCTGGTGGTGCTGTGGTCTAAACCACTGAGCCTCTTGGGCTTGCTGATCAGAAGGTCAGCGGTTTGAATCCCCATGATGGGGTGAGCTCCCATTGCTCTATCCCAGTTCCTGCCAACCTAACAGTTTGAAAGCATACCAGTACAAGTAGATAAATATGTACCACTGCGGCAGGAAGGTAAACAGCATTTCCATGTGCTCTGGTTTCCATCACGGTGTTCTGTTGTGCCAGAAGTGGTTTAGTCATGCTGGCCACATGACGTGGAAAGCTGTCTACAGACAAACAACAGCTCCCTTGTCCTGAAAATGGAGATGAGTGTCACATCGAATTGTCAAATTTGACTGGACTTAACCATCCAGGAGTCCTTTACCTTACCACAGAATTTACTTCCACATAAGCATGTTTGAATTTGTTTAGTGAGTAAATATGTGCTACCCTCCAACAGATGAAAATAGGGAAATTTGTCATTCCCCTCAACTGACCCTCTTCAACCTCCCACTTTTGTTCCCCACAACACCAGCACTTCACTAATGGGACAACACACATGCCTTCCACTGTCTGGAGAAAACACCTTAATCCTGATTTTTTTTTTATTATTATTTGGTAGACTTACATAAAGAAGTGCACACACTGTCAGGGGCTGGGCAGAGGAGGAAGAATGGTGGAGACTGGCTTCCTATCCTTATCCTTCCAAGGAGGAGGAGGAGGAAGACAGTGTAGATTTACAACAGGGGTGTGTGGAAGGTCACAGTTCAGAGGCAGATGAGAGGAAAAGTTGGGAAAAAATGGGAGAGAAGGAGCAGGCAGAGCTGGAGCAGCAGCTGGCTGATACGTTGTCACTAGAAAGCATTCCAGACCCTCCATCTTCCAGAACCTGGCGAGCCTTGAAAGTAGGAGAGCAAAGAGCTCAAAGTCTTCTTTGTGGAACAGGAATTCAATAATATGAAGCACCCATCATTCCTATGCTGCACCACAAAGCCATTTTCCTAGCCCCCTCACCTGTAAAGCTTAGATCCTACTCATCCACATCTTAATCCTGGTTCCTTATCTTCTCCTTCTTGGTTATTTTTTCAGATACAGAGAAAAGGCTGCTATAGAGTGGAGAAAGGAAATGTGGTTGTATGAATCAGTCCCAAAGTCACACATAAAGTTGATTCTTTGATGGGTACAGGGTTGTGGATGTACATCTATTAGCCTCAACTTGATGGGGTACAAACTAGCAAACCAATCTAAAACATTCCCCCAATAGTAAAAGTTAATATATTCCCCAAATATAACTATTCACCACCTATTATGGAGATCCATCTTGTCAGGGCTGAGATGCAGTCTGACTGTTAACTGCTTTTGGCTTTACCAAGACTTAAAGCATATCCTCTTTGTGACATCACACATGACATCAGAATGGCCTGTTTGCATTCAACCTAGACAATCTCCATGCCAACAGCAATGGCCAGTAAACCTCTACAACCAAGTAAACATCAGCCTGACTACCCAGTTCTTTCTATAGACTATTGGATGTTTATCTTTTGCTCTCATAATCAAAGGTTGAAGAAGAGCTGCGTATGATCTGAAAACCTGTTTCCACTGTTAAAGAAAACTAATTGACAGGGGCTGGGCAGAGGAGGAATGGTGGAGACCTCCTCTCTATCCTGACCCTCCCAGGAAGGAGGAAGAGGGAGATAGTATAGATTTACAACAGGGGTTTGAGGGGGGTAGCAGCTCAGAGGCAGATGAGGGGGAAAGTTGGGAAATAATGAGAGAGGAGGAGCAGGCAGAGCTGGAGCAGCAGCTGGCTGACACGTTGTCACTAGAAAGCATTCCAGACGATCCATCTCCCAGAACCCAGGAAGCCTTAAATGTAGAAGAGTAAAGAGCTCAAAGACAGAGGACACATAGCAGCACCCATAGAGGAGGTGGTGATGATGATGATGAACGAGAGAGTGGGAAAGATGGGGGGTGGGGTGGAAATTCACTCGGGACAAAACCATTATCCAAGAGGCTGGGTTCTATAGCCTCTCTAAAGTTTGAAATAAAAAAGGACTGTAATAAACTTTCCCTTGTCTTTATACTTTTCTGGGAAACCAGCCGGGAGCTGCTGACAGCACCCTGACACACACCGATAAATAAATTTGAAAAAGGGGCAAGATTAGATGCAGACATACAAAGGTGTGTGGTGTTTTTAAGGCTCATTGCGCTCCATTCTGCTCCCCCTTTCTTCCCGCCTCAGAACAGGCGTGTCATGTGGGGCTGGACCTCAGTGGCGGCAGCCTCTCCTCTTCCTTGTCTGCTCTTCAGCAGCCACTTCGAAATGCCCAAGGGAGCAGCAGCCATGGAGCAGCAGCCATGGAGAGGCAATGGGATGCTCCCCTCACTGCTGCTGCAGCACGAGACAAACACCAGTTCATCCTCCTCTCTGGGCTTGGCAGAGGCACTGGTGGGAGAGATAGGGACACTTCGGGATCAAATCAGAAGCTGGGGTGGCTTTTGTAATTCCAGGACTGTCCCTGGAAAATAGGGACACTTGGAGGGTATGATATGTTTAGATTACACTGTAGGTATCGGATCCTTGAATCTAGCTCTCAGCATCATAGAATATCATTATCTTTGCCAACAGTTAGAAACTGAACAGCAATGCTGATAGAATCCAAATTTTTAGCATGTCAGTCCAAAATCTCAGCTGGTCAGCTGCAAAGCAAACAATGCTATATCACAGCTGCTCATCTTTTGTCATTTCCCACATCCCTCCTATCCCGGTTTTCAGTAACTGAATACATCATTTATTTGTGATGATATCCACTCAAAACTGCAGGCTGAAAATCAGCAAAGAGAAGATAATCAAATGAATCGTACATTGGCATTTCTAAGCTTCGATCATAGTTCAAACTCATCCCCCAGCAGGTTTGAGCAAGTCGCCATTTTGGACTCAGCACCACACCTGTGAAATGGGAATAACACTTATTTTACATCACAGGTAGGGTGGGCACATGCCAAAGAGGGCAAGGCTCTTGGATCTTAAAGGCTGTGTAGAAGAGGGGAATTTGGCATGCGACACCTTCCCTGCCCTCTTTGCATTTGGCCATCCTCACCGCTGAGTTGTGCTAGTGCTAAATTAAAGATAAGTGCACAGGAGAACACTTTGCAGAATGCACAACCTCCACTTTCAGAATGCACATCAGAGCTTTCCCAACTGTGTGTCGCGACACATTGGTGTGTTGGCTGCAGTGCACAGGTGTGTTGCACGAATGCTCTCTATGCTCCTCCTGGAGCTGAAAAGGGTTAGTTTAACCTCTGGTTTACTAGTAAAACTGAATTATTGTGTGACAAAATGATGGATGTCTAAAAAGTGTGTGGCTAGCATGAAAAGTTTGAAAAGCTCTGCTTTCATTTCATTTCATTTCCTTAAGACCTGATGAAGAGAACACAGCAGGGGTTATATTTTCTGAGAATCCCCTGGAAAAACAATCTCTCAAAGGACCTGTTGATGGCATTTTACCATTGTACTGTGGAGAGTGTATTAACTTATGGTCTGTGTGTGTGGTTTGGGAGCTGCATGGTCAGGGGGGAAACAATGCTGTCCAAGGTTGTAAAGACTGCAGAGAGAATAATTGGGTGCACTCTTCCCACCTTGGATCAAATCTATGCTTCCAGGTGCCATAAGAAAGCTGCAGAGATAGCGCAGGACAGTGTGCACCCCGGAAATGATCTCTTTCAGCTTCTGCCTTCTGGAAGAAGGTACAGAATTGTAAAGACTAGGACTAGCCGCCTGAGAAACAGTTTCTACCCAAATGTGATTTTGGTTTTAAACGCATTGTAAGGAGTCTGTATGGGAGTATATTGTATTTAAAAATGGGGCATCAGAGTTTTTAGGGGCTAACCGAGTTGGGATAGCTGGGATAGCAGGCATGTTGGGTTTTGAATGTCTTATGTAGATTTTTCAATTTCATTGTTCTGTATGGGACAATGACAATAAAGATTATCATATCGTAAAAGCATTTCATACCACAAATCAGAATCTGTAAACTCTCCGAACATACACCAGCAGTTCAGGAACCAGCCCAGCCCAGCTATGTAGTCCATTAGAACTAAGCCAACATTTTCCCCAAAAGGGAGGAATTTTGCTGAATGCATATTTTCCACCATTTTTGTGGGGCATGGACCACCCTACCCCACCTGAAATGCCCCAAAATAATGCTTGGATTAGAGCATGGGTAGGGAGAAAATGATGGCTATGCTGCCAATATCATTGCCATCACAACACCAAAGGGGGGGGGGGGAGAGAGAAAGCTTTTGAATGCCAGATGAACATCCTGGCTCCTAAGAAACTGCCAGAGAATTTCTCCTCCTCCCAAAGAATATTGAACAAAGTGGTATTATCAAATTCACTGCTTGTAAAACAGGGCGCCAATTTTTGGGAGACTGGTTTGGTCTTTGGAAGCAAATGTGGAGATTCTACTTGATGCTACGGATAGATGAAACTGTTTTGGTTTCTCACATTTTAAAAATCAACCTCAAGTTCTGTTTGCCACAGTTTCACATTGGTTTGCATTTATTT
The DNA here is from genome assembly GCF_951804945.1 of Podarcis cretensis. NCBI lineage: Eukaryota > Metazoa > Chordata > Lepidosauria > Squamata > Lacertidae > Podarcis > Podarcis cretensis. The sequence continues at coordinate 19,673,964 of NC_137176.1, read as the reverse complement.
TATTTTTTTAGTGATTTGCCAGTATTTTAGTGTACATTTCTCCTAATGTAAATTTCATCGTCAGTTTTCCCTAATATATTTTTATATTTTTCCTTCAGTGATATACCCCCTTTCTCCTGATATATGCATCTCCGTGTTTCTTTCTGTTGTTGGATAAGCACAGTTCAAAAGAACTGAATTTCATAGAACAACCACATTTCAATTTGTGTATTATTTCAGGAACTAGACATTCTAATCTCCCCCCCCCCAAAAAAAAAATGTATCTGAATCTGTCAAAGAATTTTGAGAGAACCGAAATTACTTATCCAAAATAAGCTCAAGAACAATTCTCTGAGTGGTCTTCCATTGTTACATTGATGGGTATAATTATAACAGGTTCATATGGGCTAAATGAGTGTGATAGTGTCAGGGAGTGGGCAGAGCAAGTATGGTGGAGACCACTTCTCCAACCTGACCCTTCCAGGGAAGAGGAAGACAGAATAGATTTACAACAGGGGTTTGAGGGAGGTAGCAGATCAGAGGCAGATGAGGGGAAAAGTTTGGAAATCATGGGAGAGCCAGAGCAGCTGGCTGATATGTTGTCACCAGAGAGCATTCCAGACCCACCATCTCCAATAACCCATCAAGCCTTAAAAGTAGGAGAGCAAAGAACTCAAAGACTTCTTCTTTTTGGAACACAAATATAATAATATGAAACACTCATCATTCCTATGCTGGACCACAAAGCCATCTTCCTAGCTGCCTTACTTGTAAAGCTTAGATCCTCACAATACTCATCCAAATCTTATTCCTGGTCCCTTATCTTCTCCTTCTTGGTGATTTTTTTTTTTTCAAATACAGAGAAAAGGCTGCTATAGAGTGGATAAATGAGATGTGGTTGCATGAATCAGTCCCAAAGTCACAAATAAAGTTGATTATTTGATAGGTACAGAGTTGTGAATGTGTATCTATTAACCTCAACTTGATGGGGTACAAACTGGCAAACCAATCTAAAAGCTTTCCCGAATAGCAAAAGCTAATATATCCCCAAATAAAACTATTCATCACTAATTATGGAGATGCATCTTGATAGAGCTGAGATGCAGTCTGTTAACTGTTTCTGCTTTACCAAGACTTAAAGCATATCCTCTTTGTGACATCACACATGACATCAGAATGGCATGTTTGCCTTCAACCTAGACTATCTCCATGCCAACAGCAATGGCCAGTAAACCTCTGCAGCCAAGTAACCATCAGCCTGACTACCCAGTTGTTTCTATTGGATGTTTATTTTTTGCTCTCATAATCAAAGCCTGAAGAAAAGCTGCGTATCATCTGAAAACCTGCTTCCACTGCTAAAGAAAACTAATTGTCAGGGACTGGGCAGAGGAGGAATGGTGACCCAGGAAGGAGGAAGAGGAAGACAGTATAGATTTACAACAGGTGTTTGAGCAGCTCAGAGGCAGATGAGGAGGAAAGTTGGGAAATCATGGGAAAGCCAGAACAACACCCAGCTGACATGTTGTCATTAGAAAGCATTCCAGAAGTGGGGTGGAAAGTTCATTCAGGACAATGCTATTATTGAAGAGGCTGTGCTCTATAGTCTCTCTCTGCAAAGACTGAAATAAAAAAAGGACGGAAAGAAATTTTTCCTTGTCTTTATACTTTCCTGGGCAATCAGCCAGGAGCCGCTGACAGCATCCTGACAGATAGGTTCTCTCATTGTCCATCGTGATGTTTTAGCAATATCTATCGATGCAAAATGAGCACTGGCAGCCAATAATTGCATGAACCACTTTTGTTTCCTCTGGCAGCACTGGGTACATCTGGAGCAACACGACCAGACACCTTCATTGACCCCAGGTGCAACAAAACATGTTCCTCCTCTACTGACCTCTACAGCCAGAAGGCTTGGTGGTTTAGACCAAGTGCCACCTGCAAAGTTACGTGGAACATTATCTGACCAAGTGGGCTTACAAAGCTTATGCCACAATAAATCTGCTATCATTTTAGGTACTCCAGGGCTCTCCTGAAAACCATAATGCTTGTGAATGCCTTTTTCTTTCCCTGGCCAACCAGGTATATTCATTTGTAACAGCCACTTTGCATTTTTCATGCCTACCTATCTGTATCTAACGCTGGATCTGCTTTAGGAATTTTGTACAGCAACTTGGCAGTTTTGTAGAAGTTCTATTCTTGCCTCTGCTTTCTACTTTCAAACAGAAGGAAGAACCTGTGCTTTACACACTCTCGCTTAATTTGTTCCTTGGAGAATGTTCTTAGAGGTAACACTGTCTTTTATGGTGGCCTGTGCAATATCTTACACACAGCACAAGCTTGCTCAGAGTCTCTAGGACCTGCAATAACCCCAAAATAAGTCAAGAATGTAAGACAGAACTGAATAATGCCATTCTAAATTTAAAGACATTGTTGAAATTTGAATCAGTTTTGGGAGGGGAAAGAAGAGAGACCTCAATGACTATGTCCGAAAGGAACATTTATCTTCACCACTGTAGAAATTGCCTTTCATTCTCTTGCCCTTTGCCCAAATAATGTTATTCCAAAGAGAGATTTTAGAGGCTCCTATTTATAAACTCATACCTACCAACTTGGAGGAAAATTATGTAAGTCCAGAAAATGTCATGGCCAAGTTGGGACAGCATCTTGAATCCAGATCTGAAGGGTGTGCTATTTAGATAAGTGAACCTATGACCCTCCATATCTTGGGTGGAATTCAACTGGTGAATATTTCAACTGAGTGGAATATTTTGGGTGGCATAGCAGTTAGAGTGTTGGACTAGGAGCTGGGAGAGCAGGGTTCGAATCCCCACTCAGCTATGAAGCTCACTGGGTGACCTTGGGCAAGTCATCACCTCTCAGCCTACCCCACCTCACTGTCAGGGACTGGGCAGAGGAGGAATGGTGGAGGACCGCCTCCCCAGCCTGACCCTTCCAGAGAAGAAGAAGGCAGTTCAGAATTACAACAAGGGTTAGGGAGATCACAGCTCAGAGGCGGATGAGGGCGGGGGGGGGAGAGATGGAAAATAATGGGAGAGGAGAAGGAAGAAGCACCAGAGAAGCAACAGCTGGCGGACACAGTGTCTTTAGAAAGCATTACAGACCCCCTCTTCCAGAACCTGGTGGGCACTGAAAGTAGGAGAGCAGAGAGCTCAAAAGCAAAGGACACATCTCAGCACCCATAGTGGTGATGCATCATGGGAGAGAGGGAGGGGGTGGAGACTCACTCAGAACAATGCCATTACTCCAAGTAGCTGCATTTCTAAGCCTTTCTCTGTGAATATTGAATAAAAAACATTGGTAAGGACTTTCCTGGTTTTATCCTTCCTGGCAACCTACCGTGGGTGGTTGGATCCTCTGATGCCTGACATTCACAGAGTTGTTGTGAGGATGAAATGGGGAGGAAGAGAACCATGTACAGTACCTCAAGATCACTGGAAGAAAAAGGAGGTGAAAGAAAGAAAGAAAGAAAGAAAGAAAGAAAGAAAGAAAGTTGTTGCCCAAGTGGAATGAAGTCTGCTCATGCAATGGGGCTTTTCTGATCTTTAAGGAAAAACCAAGAGCAGGTTTAAGGATACAAGTGAGGAGGAACCATTGAAATGAAAGCCATTCTTCTTCCTTTCTCACCCGATTCATTATTTCCATACAGCACATGTAAACAGAGCAAGGAAGCAGGATCGTGTGCATGTGTGAATAAAGCTTTGCTGCTGTGTTTGTGTCATAACACAGGATTCTATTCTAGTCTCCAAATGCAGGAACTGTTTAATTTTACATTTTCTTGCTGCTGAATATTAGTTATGGACACCCATGCCTCATAAATACGATAACTTCGATATCTGTGATTTCAACCATCTCGATCCTGAAATCATATGCTCTGCTGCATCTACTGAGGCGCCGAGCAAACATTCTCTCTCCCCCTGTTTGTCAAAGAAGCCAAGCATTCTCCAATAAACACGCAAACAACCAAGCATGTTTTCACATGTATTGGTCATTATAAATGTCTCGTTTGCCATCTGCTGCTTGGGATTTCCCTGCCAGTTGTTCCAATCTCCTGTGCCCTTTGGGGAGACCAGAAATTTGCCAAAGACTCACGTCACCAAGCAGATCTTACCCAACAAAGCCTGTGAAGCAGATGGAGCCCTGTTTCAAGTTTAAAGAGGACAGCTGGTGGGGGTGTTATCGTAAACTGCCAACAAGCCCTACCAGCAGTCGAAACACGATCTCTCCAAACTCAGTTATCAAGTTCTACTAATCCAAGGTTCTCTTCTCTTTAGGTTTAATCTGTAGCTCTGACTCACACAACTGCACTTGGCAGCTGTTTCCTTCACCCTCACTTTTCCTCCTTAAAGCAGATTTACTTCCCTTTGCAGTTCTTTCAGGAAGTGCGCTACTGAGTCTACACAGGACAACAGTCTTACAACGGCATGCTAAATACTTTGGGACACCAGGAACAATTTGTACACCTCAGGCAACATCCCAAGCATGTTTCCCCAGCTCGCACCTCTGTCCAGTTTATTTTCATTTTGCCTTCATATGTCTTCTATTTTTTTTAATAATCTTTATTAAGTTTTAAATTTTACATTTCCAAATGAACATTTTACAAACTTTTAAATATCCAATAACTTCCCTTATTTTCTTTCCATGGTTCATTTTGCATATCATACATCCCTGCATATTTTACTATAACCATTCAAATCAGTTTTCCACTTTTACATCCATCAAAAATTATTTACTCTGTTGAATTTATCTTAGTGCTACCGGCGTTTTCAGCTGTGTACAATAATTTCCCATATATTCAATAAATGTTGTCCTCTCTTCTTTAAATGTATTTTCTTCTTGCTCTCTTATTCTATGTGTTAAATCTGCAACTTAAGTTGCCAATCCTCTTTAGTTGGGACCTCACTCAATTTTCATTTTGGGACTAACAAAATATGGAGTGCAGTTGTTGCATGCATAAATAACATTTTCTGACACCTAGGAATTTCATTCTGGGTTATTCCCAACAAAAAGGACTTTGGTGTGTTTTTTTTGGGGGGAGTAGTTTAAAACATTTTTTTCAATTCATTATAAATCATTTCCCAATACAGTGGTACCTTGGTTCTCAAACTTAATCCATTCTGGGAGTCCGTTCAACTCCCCAAACACTTCCTGCACTTAATCGGAAGTCATAGAAGCCGCATCAGGAATTTGGCTTCCGAAAAACATTCACAAACTGGAACACTCACTTCTGGATTTGTGATATTCAGGAGCTAAATTGTTTGGGAGTCATTCGAGTACCAAGGTACGAAGGTACCACTGTACACTTTTATCTTTTTACAGGTCCACCACATGTGAAAAAAAGCTCCCTGCACTTCTCCAGTTTAGGCTAGATGGCTTTGTTCTCCCTCCAGTGTGGAGACAAGTAGTAGTTGTGGGAATTACAAGTGGGGGAAGTAATGTTGTATTCCTTTCCTACCTTGGAGCTTCCCCATGGCATTTGCTTGGCCAACTGTGAGAATCAGATGATGGAGTAGATGGGCCTTTAGTCTGATCCAGCAAGACACTTCTTATGTTTTTAGATACCAAGTCATCAATGCTTTCTCCAGTCATATTGCCACCTCCCATCTCTGAGAAGGGGAAGCGGGTAGCGCTGTGGGTTAAATCACAGAGCCTAGGGCTTGCCGATCAGAAGGTCGGCAGTTTGAATCCCCTCAATGGGGTGAGCTCCCATTGCTCGGTCCCTGCCCCTGCCAACCTAGCAGTCCGAAAACACATCAAAGTGCAAGTAGATAAATAGGTACCACTCCAGCGATAAGATGAACGGCTTTTCCGTGCGCTGCTCTGGTTCGCCAGAAGCGGCTTAGTCATGCTGGCCACATGACCCGGAAGCTGTACGCCGGCTCCCTTGGCCAGTAAAGCGAGATGAGTGCCACAACCCCAGAGTTGGTCACGACTGGACCTAATGGTCAGGGGTCCCTTTACCTTTACTCTGAGAAATGTCTCTGAGAAATGTGACCAAGAACCAGGATGATGCTGGCAAACTCTGTTTCCTCTAAAGCCAAGTATTGTTATCGCCCAATTTGGAAATCAGAACTGGATTGTTAACTTTGAAATAACAACCTTGTTGCTTGTGCCAAGGTGATCAGGCCTGAGACACCCACTTTGTTTGCAAGAGGATTTAAGGATGAGGACAAATAGCAAGACAAGGTTAAAAAAAATAAAACTTTATTTCCTACCCAGTTTTAGGCAGCTACAGCATCCTCTTCCTAATGGAATCTTACCTTTGGAAATGGGAAATTGGAATTGGAGAAAAAAGTCATCTTACCTAAGCAGGCTAATTATAATCTATGAATACCAGGGATGGGGTGATATTCATATTAAGGATGCTGGCCTTGTAACAAACAAAAAATAGAATATAGGTGGTAAAAAAAGTGGGAGGGAGGGAGGGAGGGAGGAATGGGGGAAGGCATGGAAAAAGACAGAAAAATGGGGGGGACAGGTTTCCCCCCTGTTTTTTTCCAAAGCCCTTTTGGGGGGGAATTGAGGGGGGTAGTGTGTGGAATATTCAAACTATAGAAAACAGTTGTTGTTTTTCATTTATTTCTGGGGGAGGGGGGAATGGAAGGGGGGGAACTGGTTTTTCCCCATTTTTTTTCGGGGGTTTTCCAGGCCTTCCCATCTCTAGTCAGGAAGAAGAAGTGGAAAGGAAGAATGGGCTGGGGGTTGCTGCAGAAAGGAAATGAAAGACAGAGAAAGAGCAAATAGGTGAGAGAGTGTACACCATTAGAGCTTATTCTCAGAAATTGTTTCCTATGTAAGGATTCAATCTCGAATCATGAAAACAAATTTTAAAGAACTGTGGCCCAGAGACTGTGTAAAATACATTTCTTTTACCCCTTCGTAAGCTCCAGAGAACAGATTTGCACTAAGGCATTTGCATTAATCTCCAATTCCTGGCAGAATACAACCCTGTTACTTGGGCATTTATCTCTGAGTGGATCAAGTACCTTGATGGCAAAAGTATATATATCCATAAAAATTCAACACCCTTTATCACCCAGTCTTAGAGCAAGACATTTAGCAACCTGAGGCAGAATACAAAGTGGCACCCTGCCGTCACATCAGGACCAGCACTTTTCAGCCTTGCCATGCTGTTCAGACATCGATTGTTGCCTTTATTTATCCCTTTAAATCCCATTAACTGAAGCATCCTACTTTAAAAACAGGGCTGACCCTGCTTTTCCCCTGCTACAAGGAGTCGAGATCACTCTTTCTCAAGTGAATGAGAAGGCTATAGCTTTTGGATGTTACCCGATCAGAAGAAGCCGAAAAGTGTCATACCCCAAGTTTTCCACTTTCAAATTCTCCCAGAGAAGACTGGCTCCACTTTTAAAACAGTAAGCATTTATTGTGCTGACGGATTCCTAACAGTTTAATATGGAGAGCACCCATCAGCCCTGGCTATTCCTCCTGAGGCTGATGGAAGTCCAACAAAATCTTGAAGGCCACAGGTTCCCCATACTTGCACTGGAGAGCCAGTGTGGTGTAGTGGTTAAGAGTGGTAGACTCGTAATCTGGTGAACCGGGTTCGCTTCCCCGCTCCTCCACATGCAGCTGCTGGGTGACCTTGGGCTAGTCACACTTCTTTGAAGTCTCTCAGCCCCACTCACCTCACAGAGTCTTTGTTGTGGGGGAGGAAAGGAAAGGAGAATGTTAGCCACTTTGAGACTCCTTTGGGTAGTGATAAAGCGGGATATCAAATCCAAACTCTTCTTCTTCTTCTTCTTTGAAAAGGCAGAGTAAAAACCCAGATTGAGTTTTTTACAGACACTTCAAAAACCCGACATCATATCTGTCCAGGTTTATATATGCTCATGATTCATTTTAGTTTGGGACGATCATTGGAATGCACACTGTCATTATTTTACTTTACTTTTTTGAACACTTGGAACTTTTTTTCTTTTAAGGGTTCTGTTCCAGCTGAAGTTCAAGGGACTCTCAAATAATGGTTAGAGGGGAAGGGGAATACAAAAAGGTTCAGTTTAAGATCCCTGGAGAAGGAGGTGTTTTGTGAACTCGTCCTCTGGTGCCTGCAAGCTGCTTTTGGGTTCAACAAACTGAAGGTCAGCGTGCACACTTTTGAAGTTAGTGTTATTATTTTTCATAAGGCAAAGGGAATTCAAAAGCATGGCCCCGGAAGGAGACCTCAATAGAAAAGAGAACTGCAAAATGAACCCAGTGCGAAACGGCTATTGCAGTCATTTTTGAAGAGTGCAGCAGAATTACAGTGACAAAAGCTGGAGAAGGTGCTAAAGCTAGCAGTGGATTTCAATTTTTAATTGCTTAATTGATGAATCAGTTAAACGCACAACAGTTAATTGACTCAACAGTCTATATTTAGAAAACTCTGCATGTGCGACGATGAGGGAGGGAGGGGGTCGTGCTTACATTCCACAACTTGTAAAAGATTTTCAATATCTACCGCTGCGTATGCTTATCCCATTAGTGTAAATGAAGTGCTATTAATTACTGGTGGTGGTAAGAAGTTTGGAAATAAAATACATTCACTAAATTAATTAGTTTTGTTTGATTTCCTTGTCTCATATATCTACACAAATTCCAGGAGTTAAAATCAACACACTCACAATTTGAATTAGATAAAAGAAAAATGTGTGCATATTACTGTGCTGGATTCAGGAATGCCCAAGAAAAGGAACCTTTAAGTTTATAAAGTTTATAAATTATTAAGTTTATAAATGCTGTGCCCATTTGCTTTTGTTTTAATGCCCTTCATAGTAAATGCTAGCACAATTTGCCCTGTGAGTTCAAATGTATATGTGCATGTTCTGTATGCGACAGCAGCATGGAAGCATAATGCCCCTAATCAGGGGTCAGCAACCTTTTTCAGCCTTGAGCCAGTCTACCATCCCTCAGATCATGTGGTGGGCCGGACCATATTTTGAAAAATAAAAATAAAAATGAACAAATTCCTATGCCCCACAAATAACCCAGAGATGCATTTTAAATAAAAGGACACATTCTACTCATGTAAAAACAAGCTGATTCCCGGACCGTCTGTGGGCCGGATTTAGAAGGTGGTTGGGCCAGATCTGGCCCCCAGGCCCTAGTTTGCCTACCCATGAACTAAACCATTCCTACCACTGCACTTCCACCAGATGTACTTCACCTGCTCAGAACGCTACCTAGGGAAAAGATGACCGTTCCCGTTTTTGGACCCACCTTGAGTGCATTGCATGTGTCACAATCACGGCTATGTTGCCTGCATCTAGTTTCCAAAAAGACCCAGAGCCTTGGTGATATTATCTTGTGCCAATTGGCCTCTTTTGCAGGCAACATTGTGGCTGGTGTGGCAGCTTCCATCACCAGCTTCAGGTTGCCCCCCCTCCACTCGTCCTGAACAGGGTAGTACAGTGGTACCTTGGTTCTCAAATGCCTTGGTTCCCAAACACCGAAAACCCAGAAGTAAGTGTTCTGGTTTTTGAACGATTTTTGGAAGCCGAAAAGTTTCAATGTTTCAGTCATGCTAGCATCTATGTTATGCTGCTGTAGATTGCCACTAAAATGTTACTCAAAGTGGGATTCGGGGAAGAGGTGAGTTTTGAGCTTCCTGCTTAGGCAAAGCTTTTGAGTACAGTGGTACCTTGGCTCTCAAATGCCTTGGTACTCAAACGCCTTGGTTCTTCAACACCGGAAACCTGGAAGTAAGTGTTTCAGTTTTCAAACGATTTTCGGAAGCTGAACATCCAATGCGGCTGTCAGCTATTGTTTCCGGGGCGCCTGCACCAATCAGAAGCTTCGCTTTGGTTTTCGAACATTTTGGAAGTCAAATGGACTTCCAGAACGGATTAAGTTTGGATCTTTTGTTTTTGCTATTTATTTTGTGTTTTTGTTTTTGAGGCTTTTTTGGTTCATGTGTTTTTGTGACTGCGTGGAACCCAGTTCAGCTACTGATAGACTGATTGGGTGACTGCGGAAATGGATAAAAGCCCCCCATCCAAACAATGACTATCATCAGTGCATGTTAGGGGAAAAAATCATTTTAATTTTTATCATCTACAATACTGTCTTACTTATTTTATAGTGCAGTACATTGATTATTGCTTTTATTTTATGGGTCAGTGGTCTCATTAGATAGTAAAAATCAAGTTAATTTGCTGTTTTAGGGGTTGTTTTTAAGAGTCTGGAATGGATTAATCTGTTGTGCATTACTTTCTATGGGAAAGCGTGCCTTAGTTTTGGAATGCTTTGGTTTTGGAACGGACATCTGGAACGGATTAAGTTTGAGAACCAAGGTACCACTGTACAATTTATTTAGATCATGCTTTCCTCAGCCAGAAGAGTTTGGATTTGATATCCTGCTTTATCACTACCCTAAGGAGTCTCAAAGTGGCTAACATTCTCCTTTCCCTTCCTCCCCCACAACAAACACTCTGTGAGGTGCGTGGGGCTGAGAGACTTCAAAGAAGTGTGACTACCCCAAGGTCACCCAGCAGCTGCATGTGGAGGAGCAGAGACGCGAACCCGATTCCCCAGATTACGAATCTACCGCTCTTAACCACTACACCACACTGGCTTGACCTCATCTCAGTGTCCATCATTGATCCTGTACCTATTGACCACAGTGAAGCAAGGCAACTCCTATGGAAGAAGCTGGGGCCTATCCCAGGCTGTGAGATAGGGCACTTTACATGTACACCCCCCTTCTTGCAGTCAGGTGTCAATGTGCAAATGGTAAGCCTATTTACTTGATAGCACTCCAATTTTTATAAGCTGTTTTATTTTCCCTCCAGATAGTTTGTTAAGAAGGAAGGATTTACGATTTAGCTGAAGCTGAAATTTCTCATTGTCCATCAGCCCACAGATTGTTAATAGCTAGCTTTCAAATTACACCGGATAGGGACACATTTTTTTCCCCTATGATGCGCATCATATATCTGGGCTTTGTGCTTGCACTTGATAAAGCCGTGGCCAAGAATGAATGTATTCATAAAATTGTCTATGCAAAATACACAACAGATATAAGATAAAACTATCATTCATATATATATATATATAGAGAGAGAGAGAGAGAGAGCTTGGCCAAAAATATTTCATAAATTAATTCTATCAGCATGACTGATTGATCTCATGCTGATTTTTTAATATATATATATATATATATATATATATATATATATATATATTTCAGAACAGTAAATGGGAAACCAAAAATAGTATTTGCTCCCACCCCCCTGTGTCTTAACACATACTTGCACAACCTACTGGCAGAAGATAATGGATTATGATCACTTCAACTCCGTAGTTGATATTAAACGTGAGATTATCGAAGTAGTGCTGCATTTTCTAATCTCTCGTGTGGAAATGTTATGCAAATTAATTGTAAATGTGCGAGCCTCAGGAGCAAGACCAGCTCCTATGGCAAAGGTTTCCTCAGTAATTTATGTCTCAAAAGTTTAACTGGGTAGAAGTTCTTTCTACATTGTGCTAGAAATGGAAAGACCACCATCTTGTGGGCATGAGGATGTATTTCCACATCTTTGGTGGTTTCAAAAGAAGAAGCCATACAAGAAATTTCTTACAGTGCACAGCACTGCAAAAGGCGCTATAAGGAACTGAATTGGAGTATAGAATATAACTGCAGCAGTTGATGCCCGTACAGCTTCTTCCATGTTTATGGAATCTTCTCACAACCTCCAGCAGTACTTCAGTGATGCCAAAGTTCTCACACCAACTCTCTTTCCTGCTCCATTCACATAATGTCAGAATCGTGAAGCCATGTTTAACAATCAGGTGACACAGACACTATTGATGACCGTGTCTCACATCCCAGAAGCTGGGGCAACCCACCGTGAAAAGCAGTTCCATAGTGGATTCCATCCACAAAACCCTGAGTGCAACTAATGTGTCCTTGTGGCACTATGATTTCTACTTGCACAGTGGGATTTTCTCCCTCTCTCCTCCCAGCCCATGCTTCTCACAAATCTGCTCCAGAGAGTTGGAAGAACCCAGAGAACATATGTAGGAGGAAAACGGGTGGGGTGGGACTCCTAATGCACAAGCAGAAATCCTTTGCTTGAAGGAACCAAGATTTAGAGCTAATATGGATTAAACCTGTTGTTGTTGTTTAGTCGTTTAGTCATGTCCGACTCTTTGTGACCCCATGGACCAGAGCACGCCAGGCACTCCTGCCCCCAGCAGTTTGGTCAAACTCATACTGGTAGCTTTGAGAACACTATCCAACCATCTCATCCTCTGTCGTCCCCTTCTCCTTGTGCCCTCCATCTTTCCCAACATCAGGGTCTTTTCCAGGGAGTCTTCTCTTCTCATGAGGTGGCCAAAGTATTGGAGCCTCAGCTTCAGGATCTGTCCTTCCAGTGAGCACTCAGGGCTGATTTCTTTCAGAATGGATAGGTTTGATCTTCTTGCAGTCCATGGGACTCTCAAGAGTCTCCTCCAGCACCATAATTCAAAAGCATCAATTCTTCAGCGATCAGCCTTCTTCATCCATGAAGGGGGGATTAAACCTAACATGCCGGAATACACAGTTGGGCTGATCCTTCATTAGGGCCAACCAAAAATGTCCCAGAATAATGAGCAAGCACAATGTTTGGGTTCTGTCTGAAAGCCCAGTTGGGGTCTGAAGCGCAATAGAACATCCCTGAATGGCAGGGATGCCGACTTGGGCCCCAGGTTACAGGTGACCAGCGCGTGCGCTGTGATGTCATGACATCATGTTGTGACATGGTGTCATAACGTCACGTGCCCTGAAGCCTAAGAAGCTGACTTCTCGTGCGACCAGAAGTCAGGTTCTGAGGTCTTGCAAGTCCTTGGACAGCATCTCCAAGGTCTCACAAGGCCTTGGACGTGACTTCCAGTGCTTTGTGAAGGCACTGGCAGTTGCACCTGGGGCCCTGTGTTGTGGGTGCTTGGGCCCCCAGGGCTCCCTATAGTTGGCAACCCTGCTGAATCACATCCTGGTGGGATTCCACCATGAGATCTGAATCAATAGGGTTATTATTTTGTCAGGATCAACCCTGATGGAGATATCAGCCAGTAAGAGGGTTGACTCATCCAGAGTACAAACCCAATGCCTGTGCCCAAATCCATCTTACATCCGTAATCTTACTGCAGCCATTTGGACCACATTGTCATTTTCCTTGCCTCTGTGGCCACCAAATATTGTCAAATGCCAAACAATTATGGCAAGTCAATTATCAAAAAACTGTTAAGTGTCAAATATTGAAAACATATATTAAAGTAAAATCTCAAATATTTAAATCAAATATCATTGGATGCCAGTATTCAGAGAATATCCAGTAAGCAGTTGGCAGAGGATCAAATTTTGCAAGCATCATATATATTTTATTCATTTCGTTCTATTTTTTTCCAGTTCTGCTACTGACGTCTGACTACATTATTAGGAAAGACAAATCACAGCCAAAAGTAATTTGAAATTGCAGTCGTGGCCTACCAAATAATCAATCTAGACATTTTTTAAAAAAAATTAATTTCTAGCCAGGTTTCTGGGTAAACATGAAGTTAAAGGTACATGTCTGATTTTTAAAGGCAGTTAGTAGAATCACAGATGATAGCATTTTGATGAAAAACTAATCAGTGTTTCACTTCAATAAATTGCTCTCTTTGATAAATATACAACTTTGCACCTTTTTTTACACTGTGGCAGAATTTCAATTGACTTTGCTTTATTTGCTAATTCACAACTTGCAATTCATCATTGATACCACTTATTCACCGGGAAGTTTCATGAAATGAATCAAATGTGAACAATGCTTCAGATACGTTTTGGCTAACTATTTTCTTTCAGTGAAACCCCAAAAGACCACCATATATTCAGGGTTGAGGCAAACATTGAATAAATTGGATGTGCGCCCCCCCCCCCGATTCCACAAGAAGTTAGATGCGATCCAAAAAACCCAAAATAAATACAAATACGAACACACACACACAAAGAAACACACGCACAAAACCCCATGAGAATTTCCTATAGTAGTCAGTGGGAAGAAAAAAATCCCCATTTGTACATGAGAGATTTAGGAACTATATTCCTCCCTATAAATGGCAAAGAGAAATCCAGTGCTTATGGCCTTTGGAACTGCAGGCTCTCTATGCTGCCTTTGAACCCTCCTTAAGCAAGACCATATATTGGGCTATACCCACAACTAATCTTGAGCCACCCTTTCCACAAATGCTGTTGCCCACATGAAATACATCAGTGAAGTTTGACAAACAGCTCAGGACCACAATACCTCAAGGACTGCCTCTTTCCATGTGAATCTACCCTGAGAATATCTTCTGAGGCCCTCCTTCATGTGTCTCCTCCTTGAGAGGTCCAGAGGGTGGCAACATGAGAAAGGCTCTTCTCTGCAGTGGCTCCCCATCTGTGGAATGCTCTCCCCAGGGAAGTTCGCCTGGCGCCTTCATTATACACCTTTAGGCATCAGGCAAAAATGTTCCTTTTTAACCAGGCCTTTAGTTGATCTGATTTACATCCTATGCCCTTTTATAATGTGTTTTTTGGTGGGGGGGGACTATTGGGTTGTTGTTTTTATTATGTATTTTGTGGTTTTATATCTTGATTTTATTCTGTGAATCGCCCTGAGAACCCCGGGTATAGGACAGTATAATAATAATAATAATAATAATAATAATAATAATAATAATACTTCTTTGCATATGAGGATGGAGGATACAGAGGTGTGTTATACATGCATAGAAATCTGACTTTTTCAGGGCCGCAATGCAGTCTACTGCAAAAAATAAGAGGCACATCCTTTGCTCCACCCACTTTTACCTCTGCCCCGCCCACTTTTGCAACTGTCTCCACCCACCATAAAGTTGTCTATTAAGAAATGTAGCCCTCAGGCTGAAAGAGGTTCTTGTTTTTTAGTTTTTTATTTAACATTTCAAAATTTGACTTCCTTCCCCCTCTTTCTGCAGTTCCTTAAATTTATTTTTTCATACCTTTTGCATATCCAAATTCATTTAACTTGCTCATTTAATTATCTACTGGAAATATATACTCTTACAAAACTGCAGGTTGTTACAATAATCCTGCTAATGTTTTTATCTGCTTACAATATATCTGTAAATATTCAATAAACCATTTCCATTCTTTCAGCAACATATTATAAGAAGTTGCAGGGTTATCTTAGACAACCATTAAAGGGCATTATGCATATGGTTTTAAATACAGACGAGCTGCCAGAATCATGGAAGAAAGAGGATCCCCGTCGTAAAAAAAATGCCAACTTTCCCTCCCTAACGGAGAAGGTACGGAACAGCATCAGAGAGTGATGATGAAATGATTGGGGTCAGAGGATTCGTCATTTGAATCTCTGCCAGTCAAAAGGTGGTTTTTTTTAAAAAAATTAAAACAGGTATTCAAAGTGCTCACCGTAAAACAAAAGGCATATTCTCAGAGAGAGGTTGATTTGTCTGAGAAAGTGTTAGATCATTTATCACAGGGATGCCTGCTTTGTGCTTTGAACCTAGGGACCACTCGGGAATATAATTTCAACCAAAGAAAGAGCACCTGCAACTTGCAAGTTGGGAAAAAACCAATTACATTTAACAGGCGGACAATTGCTTTTCAAAGACATTTAACACTATAGCAAGAAGAGATCCAGAAATCTGTCTCAGCTTTGAAACAGAAGACATTTTCCCTACTTTCTCAAAGCGCCATCACTTGCTTTTTTAAGCCTTCCAGATGAGTGTGTCGCTCCTTGAAAGCCTATTTGCTATATTGAAAAAGTCCCTACACTGAGTTCACTCGGTTACATAGCATTGCTTTTATTTGCAGGACTCTTAAGATAGGATGTTGCATTTGTAGATTTAGAGAGGTGTTTGTGTGTGTTTTTAAACAGCCCTGCTGGGACTTTAAAAAACAGCACTTGCACCTTTCACTTCCACTTCCAATGTAAACTGATAATCTTTTTAGGCCAAAATTAGAGCAGAAAACAACTACAGTGGATCTCAGGACAATTGAGCATCAGTAAAACCCACATCGCTAATACACCCAGGATCCTCACCAAAATGCTGGAGAGGTACACCTTCACAAGCACATACCTCCACATGTGGGAGTGCCCCAAAATCCAACTATTCTGGACATCAGTCATATGAGAAATAAGCAAAATAACCAAGCAAGTATTAGAAATCACCCCAGCCTTACTAAACATCTTCCAATACAATAATACTCACTTACACCACAAAGAACTCATAACCCACCTACTTTCAGCAGCCAGAAGCATCATAGCCAGACACTGGAGAGACCTGTCAGGAGTAAGCATGGACCAATGGTACCAAATAGTATGGGAAACAGCCCTACTAGAAAAATCAACCAATAAACTGAAACTCACACAGGAACAAACAGAAGAAGACACCTTCCCCTTTATCACATACACAGCCCAACAAGACAATGACAAAAATCCACCAACAGAATACAAATCAATATGGCTAAACTGATCCAAAACACCCACCCACCCCACTCACACATGAAAACAAAGACCAACACAGCGAACCACAAATGAATAACCACACCCTAGGCCAACCCCAACCTCTCTCATCACCAAAGGAACACAAGTGAACAGCAAAGAACCTGCACAAGCAACGCTGACACCAAACCCTACATATAGTAAGTAAAATAGAAACATCGCCACCCGACCCCACCCCCACCCATCTTTCCCCCCTCCACCTCTTTCCCCCTTTTCTTCCTAATGTCTCAACAAATGAAACTGATTTGTAAAAATGTTACATGGGGGGGATATGAGAAAGAGACATTGCAAACACTTTTGTAAATCAATAAAATCTTTAATAATAATAATAATAATAATAATAATAATAATAATAATAATAATGTAAAACCCACATCGGCATGCTAGTTCTTTGTCTACCAAGCTCAGACACACAAGCAATACCCTACAGCTTGTCTCAGTGCCATGACTAGCCTGGGCACAGGTCACCATGCGACTGAGCCTCAGATAGGGATATAAGGAGGCACTGATTTCTATTTCATCCTGTACACATCCCAAGAAGCAGAGTTTCCATTCAGCTCCCTTTGCTTTCTCCTAAATCCTCTGTCATTTGTCTCGTTATCTGCTATGGCTGAAGCTAAGGTCATGAATTGTGCAATTAACTACGTAATTGATGTAACACATTTCAGTGGAAGGGAAATATATCTACAAATACATTTCAGGATTTTTGTAAAATCGTTATTAGGAATGCAGGCTTACGGTTGTAATACTGTACATACCAAGAAAAGTCTCGTTATGTCTCGTTAATTCTGAGTAGACATGTAATTTGTTGGGCTTTTGTTTCCATCAGCCAAAGCCAGCATGGTCAATAATCAGGCATATAAGGTAAAAGTAAAGGTAAAGGACGCCTGGAGGGTCATGTCCAGTCATGTGGCCAGCATGACTAAACCGCTTCTGGCACAACGGGTCACTGTGATGGAAGCCAGAGTACACAGAAGTACACAGAGTACACAATTACCTTCCCACCACAGCAGTACCTAATTATCTACTTGCACTGGCATGCTTTCGAACTGCTAGATTGGCAGGAGCTGAGGCAGAGCAACGGGAGCTCACTCCATTGCGGAGATTCGAACCGCCAACCTTCTGATTGGCAAGCCCAAGAGGCTCAGTAGTTTAGACCACAGCGCCACCCGCGTGATTGGTCAATAATCAGACATGATGTTGATCCTGCAACACAAGCTCACTGGATAGCTCGGTTGGTTAGAGTGCGATGCTGATAATGCCAAGGTTGCAGGTTCAATCCCTGTATGCTACAGCTGCATATTTCTGCATTTTCAGGGAGATGGACAAGATGATGATCAGGATCCTTTCCAAATCTACAGTTCTTTGATGTATGTTTAAGCCTGAAATAGGTATTTAAATATGTATTTTTTAAGGATGATTCTATGATTTTTTGATAATCTCAGGAGAGGTGTGCCTCCTTCTCTCATGAATAGGAAATGTTACTTCTAAGGTGGTTCCTACCCATTTTTCATTATCTAATAATAATAATAATAATAATAATAATACTGGAAAATACAATTTCCTTCAGAATGAGGATTTGGTTCATATGAACATTTCATCAGATACAATTTGATTAATTAGTCAAATAACACTCCTTAGCTGGGAGACAGCCTTACTTATTGTAAAGCGCTGCTCACTGCTTCTCTCTCATTTTTTTCTTCAGAGTCTGCCTGTATGTATGAATAGTGTTGATTAGAATTGATTTCCTGCCAAATGCGATGCCTTCCATGAAGAAGAACTTGTGTATTCAAGAAATACCATCCACTGGTTTTGCTTGATGCGCAGGCAGATGAGCTTGGAATTTCAAAAGGTAAAAAAAAAAGTCATAAACCCCAAGAGACAAGCAGGCAATGGTGTACCATGCTGAGCTCTCTCGTATTCCAGAAGAACTGCGATAGCAGTATATGTTGGAGGTACAGATGCAGGAAAGGGCTTAAGCCCTTTACTCATCTCCTCAGTTCTATTGAATTCAATGGGAGATGTGTGTAAGATTGCAGCTCAACTCCTTCATTTCAGGAAAACTTACCTTAGGAAATACATCTATGAGTCTCTTCATGTTTCAGACTCTGTTTGTACAACAAATAGGTGTTCAAGATGAGGTTTTCCCGGTTCAGTCTGCCCTATGTTCCACTCCCCTCAAATCCCAGTTCAACTGGTATAACCTTTGAAACTTAATATATAAAAATAATAATAAATTGTCCAGTAGCACCTTAGAAACCAACTAAGTTTGTCCTTGGTAAAAAATTATTCAGTAATTGGAGCCCCCAAATTAAGTTTTCGTGTGCTCACTTTTCCCTATTTCCCCAGCCTTTTATTTTATTTTATTTTATTAAAATTGCCGATATGGACATGTGAATTAGATAATTCAGCCCAGTATACATAAAGGGGTGTCTCCACCACCATTGTTCAGCCTGGACACTGAGGTCCAGCTCCAAGGGCCTTCTGGCGGTTCCCTCACAGTGGGAAGTGAGGTTACAGGCAACCAGGCAGAGGGCCTTCTCGGTATATTTTATCATATGTGGTGGTCTTGCAGCAAGGTTAAAACTTGCTGGGAAATGGTACATAATGAATCAAAAAAGATATTTTAAATAATATTTGTTTAAAAATACCCAGAAGCTTTCCTTTTGGGAATTATAGGGACAGAATTACCCAAACTGTATAGAAATCTATTCATGTATGCAACTAAAGTTGCAAGAATGTTATTTGCCCAAAAATGGAAAGAAGAAGGAATTCCAACAAAAGAAGAATTGATACAAAACCTTATGGAATATGCAGAAATGGTGAAACTGACCGGAAAAATAAGAAATCAAGATAACAAACATTTTATAAAAGAATGGAAATGGTTTATTGAATATTTACAAACAAACTGTAAACAGATAAGAACATTGGCAAGATTATTGCAACAACCTGCAGTTTTATATTTAAAGTAGATGAATAAATGATTAAATTAATTTGAAATATGCAGAAAATATAAAAGATAAATTTAAGGAAGCACAGAAGGAGCAGGAAGGAGGTTGAGTTTTGAAATGTTAAAATGATGGCAAAATTATTGAAATGTATAAAATCGAAAGTCAAAAATTAAAAGAAGAAGACTGGAGATAAAAGATCCCTCTGCCTGCTCTTCAACGGGATTTTATCACCACTTTGGCTTCTCCTTAGAGACCAGGAGATAAACCTTTGGAGGCTGGCAGGCAAAGCGTGTTCTCCCTCATGGAGAGCACGGGTTGCGGTGGGGGCTGACAAGACACCTCTCTGTTGCTGGGCAAAAGAGTTTCGCCCTCTTTAATTAATTAATTAATTAATTAATTAATTAATATTTATTAAAATTTTGAAAGTTACAGAAAGGAAAAAGAAAAAGAATTAAACATAACAAAACCATACAACACAATACAAAAAGAAAAATATTACATATACATAACAAAAATAAAACAAAAACAATTAAAAAACAAAAAAAACAACCTATACTTTCAATGTTATTAACTTTCTTTTACTTGTTTCAGCGACCTCCTCGCATCTCCCTTTTTTTGTATTCCACTTCGATTAATTGTTTCAGCAAATCCTTTCCATCTTCCTCAAACTTCTGTCCTATCATTTAACTTAACAAATTCTAACATTATTTTTTCCTTTAATCCAATTACAATCTATTATACTTAATTCTTTATAACATTTCTGCTAAAGCCATGTAACTTCATTCCAACATCTTTCTAACATTCCTTAATTTTACAATATTTTTGTAGATAATCTTTAAATTTCTTCCAATCTTCTTCCACCAACTCTTCTCCCTGGTCTCGGATTCTGCCAGTCATTTCCGCCAGTTCCATGTAGTCCATCACCTTCATCTGCCATTCTTCCCGGATGGAGTTTGGCCATCTTTAAGCAGGGGCGGGCTGTTACTGGGAAGATTTATAAAAAGGTAAAGGTACCCTTGCCCATACGGGCCAGTCTTGACAGACTCTGGGGTTGTGTGCCCATCTCACTTAAGAGGCCAGGGGCCAGCGCTGTCCGGAGACACTTCCGGGTCACGTGGCCAGCGTGACATCGCTGCTCTGGCGAGCCAGAGCCGCACACGGAAACGCCGTTTACCTTCCCGCTGGTAAGTGGTCCCTATTTATCTACTTGCACCCGGAGGTGCTTTCGAACTGCTAGGTTGGCAGGCGCTGGGACCGAGCAGCGGGAGCGCACCCCGCTGCAGGGATTCGAACCGCCGACCTTTCGATCGGCAAGTCCTAGGCGCTGAGGCTTTAACCCACAGCGCCACCTGCGTCCCTGGGGAGATTTATATGTTGCCATTTATTGATTGACAGCCCTATTTGTTAAATAAACTGCACGCAGTGATGAACTTCCTCTTTTCACTGCGTGCTTCGGATCACCCGCCCTCCCTCCCTAATGTTAGGCTGTTTGCTTGACCTTGCTATGCCTGTCATGGGGTCGTCTGCTTTGGGGTAGGGGCCCAGTAGGAATTTTGTCCATTTGGCTGATTAGTGTGTGCCATTTGGTTTTTGCCTACTGCGTAGCAAATCGTCACAACTTGTAAGGTTGCGGTTAGGCATTGGTTTGGGAATTGGTTGGTGGAGGGGTATGGATTTGGCTGTGCCTGCCCCTCCAAAATGCTGCTGCTGCAAGGGTTTTCCATTAAAGGAACCCAGGGGCTCCCCATGCTTTTTTCCCGAACCCCCTGGCAAGGGGCTAGGGCCACACAACCCCTGGGAGCATTCTGGGGAGAGGTGAGGCATGGTTCCCAGTCCTGTCTCTCTCCCCAGGTGACTTACCCTTTCTGACTTCATGGGGGGTGCGAATGTCAGAGCTGTCCCCGTGCGGGGTCAGTTAGTGCTACCAATGCCTAAGCAACCACTCACATTGCTGTAATTTGAATAAAGTTGTGGCCAAAATTATGCCAAAAACCTTAAACAAAAATTAAGTGTCAATTGTGTTTTTCTCTGGTTTGGTGAGCCAGAACTGGCTCACAGTTTAGCTGCCCCTACTGGTAGCTCCTTTGAGAAAAAGGTGAGTTGGAAAAAATGGGAGAAGCAGCATACTTCCCTCATAAACCTACCTTAATGCCGTCTGGCTTTGCACCAGTATTTAACAAAGCGCATTAAGAATGAAAATGCCTGTGTGTAAATATTCTGAGGCAAAGCAATGCTAAAAATATCCTGTGGCAAAGCAGTGCTACAACGAAACCACTATAATTATGACGGAAAGCTATCCTAATTAAAGGCAAATGGAAAGGTCTTCCATAGCAGCTGGAAGACCATTGAGAAGGCAGCAGCGGAGCCTCTCTTAACGTTGCATCGAGGCAACGAGTAAGTGATCCTGATACTTTTCCCATTTTGTGTGTAAGCTACTGTGCTCCAATTGTCATTTCAATTAACAAAATAATGAATCTCAAATGTGGAGAATGCAGCGAAGCAAGAACGCATTTAGCAAAATATACATGTGTACAGATCCTTGTTTCCTGCGAAAGGTTATTTGAGTGTAAATGTGACATTTCCAAATGTGAGACTTGTGAAAACTAAATCAATCAAAAGTCATTTATCACTTTGGTAATGAAATTTCATGTTTATCTTCTTTCTCATTATCATTTAAAGAGGTCTTGTCCCTATGATTATTAGCCTTGCATCTGACCTTTCTATGCAATTAACTTTCTCCCCCCCCCCCAACCGCCCACCCACTTACACATGACCTAGATAAGGATCTGCTCTTTGGGAACCAAATTTGTGTAGTTATATAATTGCTCTCCCTTTTACAAAAAGGAACAAGTAATGTGATATGATAAACACAACACATTCTAGTGTAATTCATTCTAAATAGTCTGCTCATGCAAATTGACTACCCCCTTTTGAATTTCAGAAATTCTTTATGTTACAAGTTGAGTGGTATTAACCCTGGGTGGAACTAAATTCATGCAAGACATCCAAGGTCTATTCTGAGGTCGGGATGTATGGAGGTACAGTGGTACATCAGTTTTCAAAAGTCTCGGAAGTCGAACGTTTCAGCTTTTGAACACTGAAAACCCGGACACTGAAAAACCCTACTTTGGTTTTTGAACGTTTTTCAGAAGCCGAACATGCCACGCGGCTTCCGTATTAAGTTTTCTGGATGTAAATGCTTCCAGAAATGCATGCTTCAGTTTTCAAACGTTTTGGAAGTCGAACGGTCTTCTGCAACAGATTGTTTGAAAACAGAGGTACCACTGTATCGTTTTTTCATTCTGCCCTGCATTCATTACATGCAACAAAGCTTCCATCTCACTGCAATGCATCTTCCCCCAGTGATCCCCAATTCATTTCTCCCTCTGCTGTGACAGCATTACATAACTTATATAATATACACAAATTACCTTGCCAATATCTCATTCAACCCCATTCATTTCCATGAGAAGGAAATGGCATGCAAATGGAGAGAGGAGTAGGGACATAATCAATCATGTGTCATCCTTGTACTGAAAGCAACAGCAGCAAATACCAATTGTAGTCACTGGATTGATTTCTTTTCTGGACATGGGATAAGTAAGTGAACATTAACCATCTGCTTCCATTTCAATTTCTGTTGGAATTCTCTGACACTCCTACTTAGAGGTAAATTCAGGGGCTGGGTTTCAGCCAGAACTCTCCAGAACTCTCAGATGGGCACCACTGCCATTATAAGAGAACAAGGGAAGCGTTTCATGGTGAGATCTGGCACCTCTTTTTCTAGAAAAATAGCACTGGGGAACTGATATAATAATTAAAAGGTACTAGATGTGGGTGGCGCTGTGGTTTAAACCACTGAGCCTCTTGGACTTGCCAATCAGAAAGTCAGCAGTTCGAATCCCCGTCACAGGGTGAGCTCCTGTTGCTCTGCCCCAGCTCCTGCCAACCTAGCAGTTAGAAAGTACATCAGTGTAAGTAGATTAAATAGGTACCACTGTGGTGGGAAGGTAAACGGTGTTCCGTGCACTCTGCTTTCCATCACGGTGTCCCATTGTGCCAGAAGCGGTTTAGTCATGCTGGCCACATGACCCAGAAAGCTATCTGTGGACAAATGCCAGCTCCCTCGACCTGAAGTAAGATGAGCGCCGCAACCCATAGTCTCCCTTGACTAGACTTAACTGCCCAGGGGTCCTTTACCTACTGTATTTTTTGCTCTATAAGACTCACTTTTTCCCTCTAAAAAGTAAGGGGAAATGTGTGTGCAACTTATGGAGTGAATGCAGGCTGCGCAGCTATCCCAGAAGCCAGAACAGCAAGAGGGATTGCTGCTTTCGCTGCGCAGCGATCCCTCTTGCTGTTCTGGCTTCTGAGATTCAGAATATTTTTTTTCTTGTTTTCCTCCTCCAAAAACTAGGTGTGTCTTGTGGTCTGGTGCATCTTATAGAGCGAAAAATACGGTATTTTTTTACCTTTTTACTTGGCACACCTACATAAGAAACTGCCGTATACCAAGTCAGTTCACTGTTCTATCTAGCCCTGTTCTATCAGAATTGTTGCCTGGTAATTTTTCATTTCTGAGCATCCTTCTTAGGCGGCCCCATGTAGAACTCATTACACCAAGCCAATCCCAAGTGTTATCAGGTGATTTACTGTGGCCAGGTTGTGTTTCTTAAAGAAGCGTACCAACTGGCATAGAATCAGACTCTTGTTAGAGGCATTGCATGCTACAAATGACACTTAATTGAAGAATACCAAGGAGCCCTGCTGGTTGAAACCAAAGGTCCATCTCATCTAATATACACCAAAATATTTGCAAAACTGAAGCTGATTCAGGACCCCCCATTTGCTGACCTCCTCCTGAATGGCCATTGGCTAGAAAACCAGTGTCATTTTTTCAGCAGAAGCTAGAAAAGGGCAGAAGTTCATGAACCAAGGCAATATACTTTTGAGCAGGGGAGAACAACTCTGTTGGTTTCAGTTTCTCTCCACTTATTATTTTTCAGATCTTCACATCTGAAGATAGTTCATATTTTCAGTTCTACACATTTCCAGGTGAGAACTATACTTTTCTTTTTAAATTCTCATGACAACTGGTCACCATGTTGGGGCTCCTAATATACACCTCTGCATGCCATTTTCTTAATACTATTTTGTATACATTTAAAACATACATGCATTTTAATGCACACTTTTTCCTAATATACACAAGTTTTTCATATTATTTGGATACAGGGCTGCATCACAAAATTCAGAAAAGTGTGAATTTATGGCTGCAGTTCATATATTGTTTTGAGAAATGCAGATAGGGCAGTTTCATGTTAAAATGCAAACGGAACCAAATTTCTTCCCCATCCCTACTTCTGATTGTCAGATCTGGGAGAGAAACAACCTGGAATCCCATCATCTTGTTCTGTTTGGAAGATTTCCAGAGGCATCTGGCTGGCTGCTGTCAGAAACAGAAAATTGGACTAGACAGGCCTTGATGAAGTCATATCTTGTATCCCAGGACTCAGGATGCATCTCTATCTTTTAATCTCACCTTATAAAACAGATTTCCCCTGGCTCCCCACATCTATATATGGCCAAGAAATTCAATGTGCACTTCATACAGCTGATGAAGTATGTTCTTACCTATGAAAGCTCATGTCACCCTGCATTTCTTGGTCTTTAAACTGTTATTTATTAACATGGACACTGGTTCCAGAGCCTGCAATAAACCCAGATGCCAACTTTGCTGCCACATACACCTAGACAACACCATCACTGGACCCAACAACGTCAAACATACCATCTCAGGACTATTTAATTGCTCATCTTCTAACATTTTATATGCTATCAAATGCCAACAGTGCCCTTCAGCTCTCTATATTGGACAAACAGGCCAAACCCTACACCAAAGTATAAATTGACATAAATCTGACATCAGGAATCACAAGACAGAGAAACCAGTAGGAGAACACTTCAATCTCCCAGGACATTCTATACAAGATCTCAAAGTACCTGTGACATTACAAAAGAATTTCAGAAATAGACTGGAAAGATAAGTTGCTGAATTACAACTTGTTACCAAACTTAAAACCACGGAGAGACATGGTCTGAATATAGACATTGGATTCTTATCTCATTATACATGATAAAGCTATTTTTGGCCATCTCATCCTTTGCTTTTTCCTGTAAGACCAATTGCAGTCGTTAACAGTCGTCAGCTGGCTTACCACACCTATCAGCCAATCACCCATTCCCACCACCCTTCTGAATAATACCCCTCCCTACCCTCTCACTATCTATAAGGGTCTGGTGACTTCTGTTTCAGTGTATCTGAAGAAGTGTGCATGCACATGAAAGCTCATACCAATGACAAACTTAGTTGGTCTCTGCTACTGGAAGATTTTTTTTTTTATTTTGTTTCAAGTACGGCAGACCAGCACTGCTACCTACCTATATTTATTTACTTGTTAACTTATTTATTGATATGTAATAATGCCCTTCAACTGAAGACCACAGAGTGCTTTACAATATAAAAGGACCAAAATACATACCACAATAAGAAACCAAAACAATAACCCCCTTTTGCACAAAGAGTTTAAAAGACCATAGATTGTTTTATTAGCCAAAGGCCTTGGGGAAAGAAGAATGGTGTTGCCTGGTGCCTCAAAATATGTAATGAAGGCATCAGGTGAGTCTCCCAGAGGAGAGCATTTCACAAGCGGGGAGTCACCATGGAAAAGGTATGTTCTTGTGTTGCCACCCTCCAGCCTCTCACGAAGGAAGCGCACAGAGGATGGCCTCAGATGATGATCGAAGGGTCCAGGTTGGTTCATATGGAGAGAGGCAGTCCTTAAGGTATTTGTGGTCCTGAGTCATTTATAGATCAAAGCCAGCAATTTGAATTGGGCCTAGAAACTGACTGGCAGTCAGGGCAGTTGGATTTGAGGAACCTGGTCACCAAATTCTGCACCAGCTGAAGTTTCCAAAGCACCTTCTAAGAAAGCTCCACATATAAAATGTTGCAGCAATATAACCTAGATAGATACTATTGGCCTGTCCCTACATAGGATTATTAT
The DNA here is from genome assembly GCF_951804945.1 of Podarcis cretensis. NCBI lineage: Eukaryota > Metazoa > Chordata > Lepidosauria > Squamata > Lacertidae > Podarcis > Podarcis cretensis. Next base: position 19,647,438 of record NC_137176.1, on the reverse strand, counting down.
TATTTTTGTTGTTGTTATTACAAAAATGGAAGCCAGAAAAAGAGAGAGGTACTCAAAATGATGCTTGAAGATGATGGACTATGTCAAAATGGCAAAAATGGCTGGGAAAATCAGAAACCAGGAAGAGAAGAATTTTAAGAAGGAATGGGGAAAATTCATAATGTACTTAAGAGAACATTGTAAACAACTAAAAACTTTGGCAGGATTTAAGTAATGCTTGTAACGTACAAAAAAGAGGGAGAAATTGACACTATTCTTTTAACAACTTAGAGGAAATAAAATAAGCAGATGGAAAATTGGATTGATAATGGTAACCATGGAGGGGTGGAGGGAAGTCAAGAGATTCAGAGAATCCTAAAGGAAGAGGTGGGTTGTTGTTGTTTTTTTTAAAAAATATAGTTGAATATAAGAACAACATATAATCAAATACAAGCAATCAAATACAGTTTTCCCCTACCCCACCCCCCAAACAGCCCCAACTACGTCCAGGTAATTACATTAGTAATATAATCAAATTAAAAATTATTTCTAGAGTTGCTGGTTTAAAAAATAGGAGGAGGTGATTGATGTGTTTGAATTGAAATTTGTTATGTAAAACTTAATATATATTTTTTATAAAAAAACAAAAAAAAAATGATGCCTGAAGTTAAAAACAAAATCAGCAGCACCTTGTTTTGCAACATAGTATGCCCATTGCACTCCAGCATGCCACCTTTTTTCAGGTACAAGAAGTTGAATTGAGGGAACAATCCTACGGTAAGATCTCCAGGAATGAACAATTTAGGAGGCAGCGGATTGCTGGCTCAGCCGGCTACTTCCTGGCGTAGCCGGGCTCAGCCCCAGCTCAGTTGAAGATATACTGTGATAACTTCCTCTTCTCAGCTCAGTTGCATGAACCAAGGCCTATGCAAGTCCCCCCTCCCATAAAGTTAACACAGTGGGACCAGAGAAGAAGGACTTATGCTCATTCAGTTCAGTCACATGACCTGGGAACCCAGCATGGAATACAATTTTAAAGGTTTGCTCTCCCTCTGCTGGGCTTAGGCAAAGCAGCAGCAGTAGTCTGCTGATGAACAGGATGCAGATCTGGTGTAATTTTAGGAGGCCATAACCTACACTGGCTTGCTTTACACCAGCTTCTCTCCTATTTGCATGACAAGTCTCAGAGACAAAATACTGTAATTACTCAGCAAGTTAAGCACTGTGGTTAGCGGTGCAAATGGATCTGGAATCCTTCCTGGCGTGACCATAAATCAAAAGCGATTAATGAAGCAGCAGCAGTCAAGTTTCTTGGACAGAGCTCAATATGTGAAGAAATTCCAGCAGTCTAAGAAGGCTACAATAAAAGATATTTGGCAACAACTCTAAGCCATGAATATGGGGTGTTTAAAACCTAGAGGTGACACCAATGAACGAAAAATCTCCCCGACCCAAAAGCATTCCTATACTAAGAATGTTGAGGAATTGCAATGAAAAAGGAATTGGGAGAATAAATTGTTGGCGTTTGCCTATTTGTCCCATGCCTGGAAAAGAAATCTATCCATGAAATGCAACCAGGCTGGATCTACATTGATCTGTAAAACGTTATAAATGTAACATTTTTCCATTGCTCACAGCTCTACAGCACCCTCTGCTGTCATGTTTTAATAACACATTTTTAACGTTCTAAATGGCCAGTGTTGACCACTTACTCTTTATTTTATTTTTTCTTATTTGCATTGCATTTCCTTCGCAGTGAAATGAAGGGGGGTGGAGTAACGTAATGACAATGTAACTGATGTAAGTTCATGTAACTCTGCTACAGTGCACAGTGAGAAACATGGTGACGTTTTTGGTGGAAGGCAAACTGAGTGGGGCAAAAATGCAGGGCAAGAGGGTGAAAGAGTGCATTTTTAAATCCTTATCCTACACACAGAAAACAATCATGACCAAAAAAGACTAAGCTAGAACGCTTTCTCCTGGTTTGCTATATGCAGGATTTTTAAATTTTATATTTTTTGCAAGGAAGCACGTTTTTGTTCACTTGAGCTGTTAACACCTGCGGTATGAAGTGCCACAACCCAGACAACTAGATCAAGGAGGGAGAAACCAAAGAGCCACTTTTGAAACTGAGATTGTGCTGTGCTTCAAATCCTAGCAAGATGCAGATGGTTCAGAGAGTAAAAGAACTTTGATTAGGAAAGGACAAAGTGGAAATCTTGCTTAGATGAGAACTCACACACTCTGATAAGTCTTCAGTCCAGTTTCTAATTGATGCTGAACATACCTGGCAACTCTAGTGGGGATAGACTTTCCTCCTGAGTTCAAAGTCTGTTCCCGTGTCCTTAAAGACTTTAATGGAGCCAGTAAGTCTTAACCTCATTTGTACACTTAATCCTCTATACGAAGGCAACATGCTGTGGGTTGAATCATTTTTTTTCATTGAACACCTCTGTGGTGCTACTCTCATGGAGAATGAAGGAACATCTCTTCAAAACTCCACATACCCCCTCCCCAAAATCAATGGCTTTAATCCTTTTTCCTTACTGCAGCTAAACAAAACCTATGCACAGGAAACTTTTTTGTGTGTGCAATAATTTTTTATTAGTTTTCAGTTACAATAACCCAGTAAAATCCTCGTTGTCACAATACCAAATTATAATACAATTAATAATGCCAATTGTTCAGATGCCAAATTACAGTGGTACCTCGGCTTATGAACTTAATCCATTCCTGAAGTCCGTTCTTAAATCAAATCCATTCTTAGACTGAGGCGCGTGTCCCCTAATGAGGCCTCCTGCTGCCAGTGCCCTTCCACTGTTCAGCTTCCGTTCGTAGACCAAGGTAAAGTTCGCAAACCGGGACTCTACTTCCGGTTTTACGAAGTTTGTAAACCGAATAGTTCGTAACCAGGACAGTTCGTAAACTGAGGTACCACTGTCTGTTGTTTTGTTGGGTCCCACATGCTAGAATTGATGATTTGATAATTTACTTCCAGTCTGCATTCCAAAAACTTACAAATTACACACAAATTACACACCAGTCTGAATACTGCTGTGATCATTTAAGTTTCTAACTGGTAAGAAGACTCCCTTTCCTTTGTTCTGCTTATCTACTTCAAATTCCCTGAAGCCTGACAAATGAGTGCAATGGGCCCCAACTAATTACACAGAGGGAAAAGGGAAAAAACCGGAGCACTGGACTGATCTATTGGTATAAAATCACGTTCAAATTCCAAATATGGGTTGAAATTATTTAGGCTTGAAAAACACCCCCGTTTCCTTATCCCCCTTTAATCACACAGAGCAGATACATCTTGCAAGGTAAATATTTAAATAGAATTAATGAGGGTCTCTGTTACTCATCTTTAGCTCAAACCAGCGGCACTTGCAAATTCCACAAAAAGCACACAGGACTGAATGTCTCAGCCACAGACAAGGTCAGCTGAATAAATTATTTCAGAGTAGTTTTATTCATTCCCCACCCTTTAATGCCTTTTACATACATACTTGTCTCAGTCTACCGATTACTTTCATTCCACCCCACCCCCCCCAATCCCTCTTAATTGTGTTATGGAATCATTCCAGGAGCCATAACTGGCAAGGGGGGAAATTACAGCAAAAAGTATTTGACAAAGTGCATTAATTTAATGTCTCATGAATAAACGTTAATATTCAGTGAGGAGCGATATCGCTTTTAAATTAACACTAAAGACACAGTTGCTCTTGGCCTTAGGAATTCAAATGCCTGTTGCTTGAGCTTTCCTGGGTCTGTTGATTAATTTATTATCAGTTTACTACAAGCTCTAAGCATAATTGGGATTTCCCTCGTGTCTCAACGGTGAATGCTAATAGTTTAGTGCATACCTCATATAACCCACAGAGACAAAACCTCTCATTTAGAAGTTTATTTAAATGTTAGGCGTATACTGCTCAGATTGTCAGAAAGGGATTAGGTTAATTAGATATTATGCTGCCACGCAGCGGATTTTTAAAAAATAATAATAAAAAAATATTCTTTTTGTCTTTTTTACACACACACAGGATTTGTATCAGGATCAATCATGCACCAGTAGGAAATTCTGAATAAAGCACGCAGAACACAGCCATATCAAACAGCTTTGCTAACGCTGGAGTGGCTATGGCTGAATACAATTTCTGTCAAATGGGTAAGACTTAAGATATTTCCCCACTAGGGAGCCATCACACCTATTTCCTTATTATATAATCCTCGTAAAATGCCCAGTCAGGATAACAGGTAGGGGAAAGAGGCAGAAGGATTGCCCATATATTTCAGGGATTCCCAGTTAGCAAAGGATCTGGGACAGAGTATATTTCATGCCCACATTTGACTCAGATTGTCCCATTAAATGCAGTCATACATATATAAAAGTGAAACTACTCCTAAGTTGTTCTGAATAGCCCGGCCCTTACTTTGGTCATTCTCCGGTATTAGAATGACGGAGTCCAGGAGCTGCTTTCTGTACCTATATTATTGCATTTGAAATTGATTAGCATGCCTCTTAATGTTAAAGTAAGCTTCTAAGCAGGTTTTATACAAGCATACAGACAGAGAGATGCACATATCTATAATGAAAATGCACAATAAAACTATTTCATTGAACTGAACTGAAAACAGAGACGTTATAGGCACTTTTGTTATTCATGAAAATCTTTCCAAAAAACAACAACAACCCCAAAAAGCCATCCCATTGAAAAAACACAGTAAGTTACAACTGGGAAGTTATTCTGAAGCGGAGCCCAATAGTGCCACTCCCTGCCACTCAGAACCTACAGTTAAAAACAAACTTGCTGTGTCAGTCAGGCACCATTTCTTTTTCCTTGTCTATCCTCTGCATCTGGGTCACTTGAAATATGCTTTGTGGTTCACTCTGGTGTGTGGCCGGGAGCTTACGATTTGCTCAGACTTCTGCAGCATGCAGCCTCAGTGAAGTGACTGGCCCTGTTTGCACTGAGCATATAAAGAGTTTGTTCATCGATCGTTGCTGGCATTTTGAATATTGTCACTGGGTTTTAAATAGCCCTGTGTTTTGTGTGCTTGGTGCACGTTTACAAGGTCAGACGAGAAAAGTGGGCTTCCGAGGCAAGGCTCGAAAGGGCCTTGTGCTCCAATCAAATTGGTGTGACAAAATATTTAGTGCTTTTGCAGCTCTGTACCAGCGCACCAATGAAGGAGACTCGTGGCGTGCAATGTGGAGAAAGCAGGCTACATTTGACCCACATGTTAAGAACTTTTTCCAAAACACTTATGCCTGTCCTGCCACCTTTGTGAGTTAAACAGGTTCTTTGACAGTGGTACCTCGTGTTACAGACCGTCCCCCTTACGAATGCTGTGGGTTACATGCTCTGCTAACTGGAAGGAGATGCCCCTTGTTGCGACTTTTGCCCCGGAATGTGAGTGGAAGTCATGCTCCGGCAGCATGGCAGCAGTGGGAAGAAGAGTTTGAAGAAGAGTTTGGATTTGATATCCCGCTTTATCACTACCCGAAGGAGTCTCAAAGCGGCTAACGTTCTCCTTTCCCTTCCTCCCCCACAACAAACACTCTGTGAGGTGAGTGGGGCTGAGAGAAAGAAGTGTGACTGGCCCAAGGTCACCCAGCAGCTGCATGTGGAGGAGTGGGGAATCAAACCCAGTTCACCAGATTACGAGTCCACCACTCTTAACCACTACACCACACTGGCCATTAGAGAAAGTGCACCTCATGTTATGAGTGTTTTCGGGTTACAAACGGACCTCCAGAATGGATTAGGTACGTAACACAAGGTACCACTGTATTTCTTTAGACAAAGTAATAATAAATAAATAAAATAGAAATGTGTAGCCCACCAACGAGACCATTCCATTGTAACTATCCAGCCTCCCAAAATTTCAACACCTCTTGCAATGGTTTGATCTTTTCCATTTTAACAGTACAAATTCTACAAATTCTTCCCATACCTCCTCAAAATCATTTCTTCTGCATATTCCCTGTCTTACCTTAATAGCGAATGTTAATTTATCATTAATAGCTATATCCCACACCACTTTATACCATTCTTCCATTTTATATTTACCTTGCCCCTTCCGCTTCCAGGTTCTGACTAAAAAGCAGCCAGAGTTTTATCACCTGGTATACAGGATGATCTCCCTAGGTGTGTTATGAGGTTAATAATAATAATAATAATAATAATTTATTATTTGTACCCCGCCCATCTGGCTGGGTTTCCCCAGCCACTCTGGGCGGCTTCCAACAGAGATGAAAAATGCACTAAAATGTCACATATTAAAAACTTCCCTGAACAGGGCTGCCTTCAGATGTTTTCTGAATGTCAGGTAGTTGTCCATCGCCTTGACATCCGATGGGAGGGCATTCCACAGGGCGGGCGCCACCACCGAGAAGGCCCTCTGCCTGGTTCCCTGCAACTTGGCTTCTCGCAGTGAGGGAACCGCCAGAAGGCCCTCGGAGCTGGACCTCAGTGTCCGGGCAGACCGATGGGGGAGGAGACGCTCCTTCAGATATACTGGACCGAGGCCATTTAGGGCTTTAAAGGTCAGCACCAACACTTTGAATTGTGCTCGGAAACGTACTGGGAGCCAATGTAGGTCTTTCAAGACCGGTGTTATATGGTCTCGGCGGCCGCTCCCAGTCACCAGTCTAGCTGCCGCATTCTGGATTAGTTGTAGTTTCCGGGTCACCTTCAAAGGTAGCCCCACGTAGAGCGCATTGCAGTAGTCCAAGCGGGAGATAACCAGAGCATGTACCACTCTGGCGAGACAGTCTGCAGGCAGATAGGGTCTCAGCCTACGTACCAGATGGAGCTGGTAAACAGCTGCCCTGGATACAGATTTGACCTGTGCCTCCATGGACAGCTGTGAGTCCAAAATGACTCCCAGGCTGCGCACCTGGTCCTTCAGGGGCACAGTTACCCCATTCAGGACCAGGGAATCCTCCACACCTGCCCGCCTCCTGTCCCCCAAAAACAGTACTTCTGTCTTGTCAGGATTCAACCTCAATCTGTTAGCCGCCATCCATCCTCCAACCGCTTCCAGACACTCACACAGGACCTTTACCGCCTTCACTGGTTCTGATTTAAAAGAGAGGTAGAGCTGGGTATCATCTGCATACTGATGAACACCCAGCCCAAACCTCCTGATGATCCCTCCCAGCGGCTGCATGTAGATGTTGAAAAGCATGGGGAAGAGGACAGAACCCTGAGGCACCCCACAAGTGAGAGCCCAGGGGTCTGAACACTCATCCCCCATCACCACTTTCTGAACACGGCCCAGGAGGAAGGAGCGGAACCACTGTATGACAGTGCCCCCAGCTCCCAGCCCCTCAAGACGGTCCAGAAGGATGTCATGGTCGATGGTATCAAACGCCGCTGAGAGATCCAGCAGAACTAGGAAACAGCTCTCACCTTTGTCCCTAGCCCGCCGGAGATCATCAACCAGTGCGACCAAGGCAGTTTCAGTCCCATGATGAGGCCTGAATCCCGACTGGAAGGGATCCAAATGGTCCGCTTCTTCCAGGCGTGCCTGGAGTTGTTCAGCAACCACTCGCTCAATCACCTTGCCCAAGAACGGAAGGTTTGAGACTGGGCGATAATTGGCCATCGTGGCCGCATCTAGAGATGGTTTTTTAAGAAGCGGTTTAATAACCGCCTCCTTCAGCGGGTCTGGGAAGGCTCCCTCACGGAGGGAAGCATTCACCACCCCACGAAGCCCATCGCCCAGGTTGTTGTTGTTTAGTCGTTTAGTCATGTCCGACTCTTCGTGACCCCATGGACCAGAGCACGCCAGGCACTCCTGTCTTCCACTGCTTTGAGAACACTATCTAACCATCTCGTCCTCTGTTGTCCCCTTCTCCTTGTGCCCTCCATCTTTCCCAACATCAGGGTCTTTTCCAGGGAGTCTTCTCTTCTCATGAGGTGGCCAAAGTATTAGAGCCTCAGCTTCACGATCTGTCCTTCCAGTGAGCACTCAGGGCTGATTTCCTTAAGAATGGATGTTTTTGATCTTCTTGCAGTCCATGGGACTCTCAAGAGTCTCCTCCATGTTATGAGGTAGGGAGTCTTTAAAAAAAAAAAAAGTTACCTACACTTTGAAATCATTTAAGTTTTTAATCACTGCTGTGTCTTGCTTTGTTTAATGGCTTTGTTATTAAATCCATTACAATTGCTTTTTATTCTTTAAAAATCATATGTTTATTATATAAAATATAAAAAAATGGTATAGAATTTAGTATAGCATGCAATGGTATATAGCTTTTAGCAAAAGGCTAAAAGCAAACAGTAACAAAAATACTTGCAATCTCTTGCAATATCATTCAATAGATAGATAAATATGAGTTAAATTGTTACAGATGCTATACAGTCATACATTGGTTCTTGAATTTAATCCATTCCGGGAGTCCGTTCAACTCCCAGAACAGTTTGAAAACAAGGGGCAGCTTCCAATTGGCTGCAGGAACTTCCTGCAAGCAATCGGAAGCTACGCCGGACATTCGACTTCCGAAAATCGTTCGAAAACCGGAACACCCACTTCCAGTTTTCAATCATTCAGGAGCCAAAACGTACGAGTTTCAAGGACTTCGGCTTCCGAGGTTCCACTGTATTTGCTTTTCTGATGTCATTTATTTAAACCACATGCTATTTATTTTATTTGTTTGTAAGTTATCCTGAGAACGGAAGAGAATTGACACATTGAAGGTGAGAGTGTATGCTATGAAATTAATTTAATTATATTATCTCTTTCTGGAATTGGAGGAAAATTATTACCCAGAGGTTACACCCTTCAAATCTAGTGTGATGAGGTGTAATAATGAGGAAGATATGCACCATGAAAGGTAAATCTAAAAATGTACCATACCTATGATTACTATTTTTAAAAGAATTATTATTTTTTTGAGATGCATACTTAAGCCTGCATGCTTAAGCCTGGAGAACACTAAAATTTCCCTCCTGTTTGCAAAATACCTTGGAAATGTGAAATCCCTTCTGCTTTACATTTGACCATCAGTTTGGCTTTGCGGGAGATTTCCAGGAAGCTTATGCAGAGCACGCTGGCAGCTGTGTTTGTTGTGAACAGATTTTCGCTGCATCGCCTCCTCTCTCCTAATCCTCTCCTTTTCTCAGTATGGTACAGCTTTAGGGGCACCAAAGCATCATGGGAGAAGAGGGTGAAAGTTATACAGTAAATTGGCACTATCCACCATGTACAGAACTGGCACAGAACTGAAATATAATTAAGGATAAATTTCCCGTCTTAAGGAAAGATTATCCATAGGAATCTGCCATCAAAATAAGACAACACCAAAGAAAATCGAAGCGCTGTGAGAAATCCAAAGAAGCAAAAATCCCAGCTTGCCGCAGGGGATGGAGAAGCAAAGCACCTTTCAATATTATCATCCATTAGCTTTTCCACTGCTCAGTATCATTTCCTTAACAGATCTCATCTCAAAACCTCTCTTTTTCATGAAACCCTTATTTCACCTGCTGGCCTTCATCCCCAGCTGGAAAAGGGGGGGGGGGACCTCTGCAATTGAAACTGCATTTGCTCACACATCCATTCCTTTTAAAGGCATGCTTCTCCTCAGATGACACAGGCCCAAACCAACGAAAGCAAGCATGGTCAATGCCTGAGGCAGCAAGATTCAAAGCACCCTGAATGACAGTGAAATAATCAAAGTACCAAAAACCATAATAGTAAACAGAATTATTGACTGCTGTCACTTTTTTTTCAAGATGACCGGAATTGTGTCCCCCTTTTGAATGTGTGTTTATATCCTAAGGTTGCTGTACGTCCGGATTTTCCTGGACATATCCGGAATACCGCAGTCAGCAGCAGTGTCTGGGCACAAATCGGGTAAACTGTCTGGGAAAATCTGAATGTGTGGCAGCCCATGTCGGTGTTATGTACTGAAGTTCTTTTGGCCCCCTGGGCCAACAGGGGGATACTGTAGATAGTTTTCACTCAGGTCCACATATGCAAATAAGGGATTGAAAGTGACGTTCAGTGATTGGATAGTTACATAAAATGGTTACTGTTGCGTTCTAGTGGAGCTCTATATAAGCAGGCTGGCTGAACCCTTCAGTTCAGTTCTGTTCTGGCCTGTGAATAAACAAGAGCTGTTTGAAGAATCGCTGTGTCGTCTGATATGTTCACCCACAACTTAACAGTCGGCATTGCCGTTTTTGCTATTTTCCCATTTTTGCTGTTTTTCCATTCCATTTTTCTGTTTTGCCCCCACTGATGATAAACAACAACAACTTTGCCCCCCAAATTACAACAACAAACAACTTTGCTCCCACTAATGATGATAATAATAATAACTTTGTTCCCCCTAATAATAATAATAATGCTCAAATATTTTGTAGTTGTTGTTTAATAATGAGATTGGCCTATAATTTTTAACTTGTAAGAGATCTCAGTCTGGTTTGGGTATTAATGTAATATATGCTTCTTTCCATGCTCTGGCAATTCTCCTTTTCTTAATATATTATTCATTACTTCTTTAAAAGGTACAAGTAGGGTGTAACTCATTTTTTAATAATATTTTGCAGTAAATCCATCCAGTTCTGGTGCCTTCCCACTTTTTAGATTTTTAATTCCTTTCAGAATTTCTCCTCCTCCTATTGGTTCATTCAGTCGGCCTTTCTTATCTGTCGGAATCCGTTGCACCTCTCTCTTTTTAAAATATTCTTCAATTTTTCCTTTCCAGTTTTTTTATACAGTGGTCTATAAAATTTAACGAAACCTTTCCTTATCTCTTTCGGCTTTTCTATTTCTTTTTCTTCAATTCTGATTTTGTTGATTGTATTCTGAGATTTTCTTTTCTTAATTTGCCATGCCAACCATTTGATTCTCCGGGACGTCTTCTCAGTCAGGTTCTTCTCAAAGGGCTCAGATAACTCCGCAGTTCCACAAGGAACCTTCCTGACACTGACCAACAACCCACAACCCATGCTGTAATCCAAGACCTTTATATTATAAAGACCCCAGCATAACACTCAAAATGGAAGTGTGACACTCAAAATGGAAGCGTAAAACTCAAAACGGAGCATGTTCGGCTTCCAAAAAAGGTTCGCAAACTGGAACACTTACTTCCGGGTTTGCAGTGTTTGGGTTCCAAGTTGTTTGAGTACCAAGGTGTTTGAGAACCAAGGTACCACTGTAATGTCAACATTGACAGGCAGCAACTGAGCTCGCAAACCCAACTTACTATTGTCTAAACTGACTGGAAGCAGCTCTTTTGATCAACCTGTTTGTTGTCAACACTAGTGTTGTCAACACTAACTGGCATAAGCTGTACTAATCCACCTAGTTCAGTAGAGTCAACACTGGCTGGCAGCAGCACCGCTGATCAAGCTACTCAGTCTTGTTCACACTGATTGACAGCAGCCCATCTGGGCTTCCAGCCCTGATCCCTTTCCCAGCCACCAACGGGGAAGCAACTGCAAGATACCAAAACAAAATACAAAAAACCTCAAGCAGAGACCAATCACACCTCCACACACAGCCACAAAAGTGGATGCAATGACACAATACTCATACAAAATACAGCAACCACCAGCAGGAGCCACCAGCACACTTAATACGACTCGCCTTGCATATAACCAAAGCTATGAATTGCAAATGATAACCCCCACCAAGATAAGTAGCAGCAACAAATTAATTAGCTGCACCTCAAAACACTCCCTAGGGTTCTGAACGATAACTGACACACTAAAGTAAAAGGATTGTACTGAAGAGGAAGAGAATTGATGGAGGGTCCTCTCCCTCCTTTTCTCCTGTAGCTTCCAGAGAGGCAGCCTCGAATTACAGGAGAACTCTGACAGAGATAACAGCTCAGAGAGCAGCGAACAGCCTTCTCCCAAAACGCAGCGTTCATTAAGGGTGCAAGAACAAGGAGCCCAGAGAAAATTGTCCACGGACAGATGCCGTTGAAGCAGGTGTTGTTGCTAGAGGGGGAAGGAGGAATAGCTGAGTGTGAGCAATGCCAATATGGTGGAATGACCTGAATTCTTTGCCTTTTACCGTGATGACCGAATAAATCATACGTAAGAACTTTCTTGCTTCCTCCCTTCCTCTTGGTGCCATCGGAGGGAGGGAGAGAATTCCTCAAGCTTGACACAAGCAAGCGTGGTTTTAAATATAACTGAGCAAGCAGGGTAGCAATATGTTTGGCTGCTTGCCCAACCTAGCAGACATGCCTCCCAAGGCGCATGGGGCTCAGCCTATAGGAGGCTGCAGTAAGCAGTACTCACTCCTTAACCTGGCAAAAAAAAACATGAAAAAACCACCCTCCCGCTCCAATTGCAGTGATACCTTGGTTCTCCAACTTAATCAGTTCCGGAAGTCCGTTCCAAAACCAAAGCGTTCCAAAACCAAGGCATGCTTTCCCATAAAAAATGTTAAGTTGTGGGTGAACATATCAGATGACACAGCAATTCTTCAAACAGCTCTTGTTTATTCACAGGCCAGAACTGAACTGAACTGAAGGGTTCAGCCAGCCTGCTTATATAGAGCTCCACTAGAATGCAACAGTAACCATTTTCTGTAACTCTCCAATCACTGAACATCACTTTCAATCCCTTATTTGCATATGTGGACCTGAGTGAAAACTATCTACAGTAAAAATCCACACAGGATATAATGTTTGTTTTCAACCCGCTTGTGGAGACTATCAGAAAGCACAAAGAAAGGAATATATGATAACAACAAGAAGATGAGGAAAATAACAAAGAGAAGATTGAACAGAACTGTGAATACTATTTTGACAGAACTGTGTATATTAAAGCAGCAGCAAGAGAGATGTTTGGATCCCTTTCTGAGCTCAAAGTATGGGTACCCCCAACAAAAATTTAAAAATTTGGCTGTGTAATTTGGAATTAATGTGATTTGATTGACTGTTAATAAAAATTATTTGAAAAAAGAAAAAGAAAACTATCTAAAGTATCCCCCTGCTGGCCCACGGTGAGAACTTCAGTACATAACAGAAAATATTGCAAAATGGATTAATCCATTCCAGACTTTTAAAAACAACCCTAAAACAGGAATTTAGCATGAACTTTACTATCTAACGAGACCATTGTTCCATAAAATGAAAGCAATAATCCATGTCCTGTACTATAAAATAAAATAAATAAGATAGTATTGTAGATGATAAAAATTAAAATTAAGTATTTTCCTTACCTGCTCTGATGATAGTCATCGTTTGGATGGGGGGGGGGGACTTTTATCCATTTCCTGCAGTCACACAATCAATCAATCAATCAATCAATCAATCAGTAGCCGAACTGGGTTCCACACAGTCACAAAAACAAATCAACTCAAAAACAAAAACGCAAAATAAATAGCAAAAGCAAAAGCGCCAGACTTAATCCATTCCAGAAGTCCGTTTGACTTATGGAATGCTCAAAAACCAAGGCACAGCTTCTGATTGGTGCAGACGCCCCAGAAACAATAGCCAACAGCTGCATCAGATGTTTGGCTTCTGAAAAATGTTAAAAAACCAGAACAATTACTTCCAGGTTTTCATCATTTGGGAACCAAGGCATTTGATTACCAAGACATTTGAGAACCAAGGTACCACTGTAGGCCCCATTTAAAAATTGCAGCCATGCCCACTGGCATCTAAGCAGCAGAGAGCAATGGCGGCATGGAGGGAAGGCTTCCATTTGTTGCACCCACTGGCCCAACCCATATCCAGGCCATATCCAGGCCTGCATCCCCATTCACCAAGGTAAAGGTAAAGGTAAAGGTACCCCTGCCCGTACGGGCCAGTCTTGACAGACTCTGGGGTTGTGCGTCCATCTCACTTAAGAGGCCAGGGGCCAGCGCTGTCCGGAGACACTTCCGGGTCACGTGGCCAGCGTGACATCGCTGCTCTGGCCAGAGCCAGAGCCAGAGCCAGAGCCGCACACGGAAACACTGTTTACCTTCCCGCTGGTAAGCGGTCCCTATTTATCTACTTGCACCCGGAGGTGCTTTCGAACTGCTAGGTTGGCAGGCGCTGGGACCGAGCGCACCCCGCCGCAGGGATTCGAACCACCGACCTTTCGATCGGCAAGCCCTAGGCGCTGAGGCTTTAACCCACAGCGCCACCAAACCAGGATGCAATTCAGGATCCGTTTCCTGGTAGGTGGCACGAGCTTATGCCCACGCCACCCATCAGGAATGGGCACAGAAGCTTGGATTCCCTCCTCAGGACCCTATTGGAGCCTCTGCCGTCCCGCAACACCACCGCAACAGAAGGGTGAATGGACTTTTGTACTATAAATTGCAAATGTGGCAAAGCAAAGCAGTTATGTTGGGCAGCCGGGCAGCATGCACCATTTATTACAAATTCTCTCATTTCGGAATGGTTAACATATGCTAAGACCCCTCCATTGCAGATAAGCGCTACCAACATTTTACAAGAAGAGCAAACTGGCTCCAGATACGGGCGTTCATTTCTCCATCACAGCTTTGCATTAAATTATGGGTTAGTTAAATGGAATGAGGGAAATAATAAAGTAAATTACATTGCCTTCATGGAGCTCAGCGGGACATTTGATTTAGCAGGCTGATGAAAGCTGAGGGAGAAATTAACTAAGATGGCAGCAGTGGGTTATTAAAAGTGATTAAAGCTTATTATTGTGTTGCAGTAATAATGGCTCCTTTTTGAGAAATACTTACTTTCAACAACAACAGGGGTGCATCGGTAGAGTGCTCTGAATTTCTCAGCTTTCACATTTCAAGAATGAGGAGTGCTAAAAAGCTGTAACAGGACTTGGGAATTCAAAATATTATTTGGGTCAAATTAATATAATTTAGTTTTAGTGTGTAAAATTGCATAGAAATCAATAAAATGATTGCCAAGTACTTGCAGTCCTATTAAATATCATAATTATAAATTATTTAGCATTACCTGACATTTGCAGAAGGTAAAATTTAATTTCTTTGGTTTTCCTCAAACAGTTTGTGCGCTTCTTCATCAAATGTAGGCTGACTAAGCTAAATGTCCAATCACAAAAATATAGCAGATTTGAATTCCACACACCCAAAAACATATTTTTAAGACCCCTCACTTAAGAAATTTGCAAAAAAGTAAGTTTCACCCCTAAAATGACATACCCTGGCGCATCAGGAATGACTCTCATGCCCTATACAGTATAGTTTATTTTTTGAATAGTTTGTGGATCTGCCCCAGATTGGGAACCTAAGCAGATGGGCCAAATTTGGCCCACAAGGGGATTTCTCCAACACATCATATATGTCAGTGTAAGGCAGGTAGCGATGTAACTGCGTCAGCTGTTTGTGCAACCAATCCCCACAGAAAGCAGGAGTGAAATCCCCCATAATTTGGGAGTTCAATCCTGCTTTATTTAGCTGCACAAACTGATCCCTGCAGAAAGCCGGATTGAATTCTCCACTCATCAGCTCAGTTTAGATTCTATCTAGCAGCAGCCCCATTTCATGCTTCTAAATTATTTCATGATTGAACGCCTGGTTATAATATGCTGACAATTCAGCCCTGGTTTTCAGAATCCCACCCCGAAAGTTGTTGAACTTATTTTAGGAAGACCCCAGAACTGTTGAGCTTTTTTAAGGAAAACCTGAAAGTTGCTGAGCTTTGTTTTAGACAAACCTCTAAGCTGGTTGGGGAGCAGTAGGAGGTCCCTCCCTATACCAGTCTATTTTAGGATGAGCTTTCATCTATGCTCAGTGTTCCTGCATGTGGAGCAGGTTAAAAACACAAAATGCTGCTTCCTGGCTCATCTGTGTCTCCAGGATTGTGATCCAGTAGTGAAAATCTGATTTTTGTAGAGACTGCAGTTAGTCTACATACCAGAAGATGTCGCTCTGGAACAATTCTCCTCATCATGCTTTTATATTTCTGTTTGTTTCCTTACATTACAAGCGGTAAAGTTGTTTATTTTAATATAGGCTTTTGAAGAGTTTATTCATTGCCTCTTTCAAGAACGGAGTGCATTTTGTAACTTGGCTCATTCAATATTTGCATTAAGGGAGGCAGAGGGAACTTGAAAAATAACTCTGGATGGAAACTCTAAAAACGTGTCCACGTTGTCACCCTCAAGACAAGGTAGCAAAAGAAGGAACCATAAACCCTTATGAAAGATGACCTGACATGAAGGTTGAAATGTCTCATAATAAATTATGGGACCTATGTGCTTCCACATGAAATAGATTCCTAAGGGATTCTATTAATAGCGTTTGGGTCTCCCCACTTTCTACATTCATATTCTATGAATGTGAATGAAAGTATACATATAAATACTGCATCCATCACAGATTTAAAAAGGAAATAATCCTGAAAAATATATCAGAACTGATTCTTTTGACCAGTATTTCTGTTGCCCAGTGAGGTTTACACAACCCACACTATGAAAGGGTCTAAATACATTTTGAGTATTTTGGGAAACCAGAGTGCCTGTTTACAAAGTGATTTAACTACTAACCTTACTGTATGCTTGTGAAACGTAGACCACTTATAAATGCCATCTCCAACTCCTCAAAAGATTCCATCAACGCTGTCTCTGAAAATTTTACACATCATTTGGAAAGGCAAACTAATGCCAGTGTACTGGAAGAAGCAAAGATCACCAGTGTTGAAACAATGATTATTCATTGAACTGGTCATGTTGTTCAGATGCCTGATTATTGTCTGCCAAATCAACTACTCTATTCCGAACTTAAAAATGGAAAGTGGAATGCTGGTGGTCAACCAAAGAGCTTTAGAGACTCTCTCAAGGCAAATCTAAAAAACTGTAGTATAAACATTGACAACTGGGGAACACTGGCCTGCGAGTGCTCCAATTGGAGAACGGCCTTTACCAAAGGCGTCATGGACTTTGAAGACACTCGAACTCAGGACAAAAGGGAGAAACATGCTAAGAGGAAGGCATGCTTGGCAAACCCTCATTCAAAAAGGGTGCCAAACACCTGCACCCCCCCCTACAATGTTTAGCAGTGCAAACCCTATGCTTCATGGTAGGTGAAAAAATGCGCCCTCAGACCCTAACCCATGGGGTCACAGTTTTTGCAAAAACCTGACGTCTTCCAATTCACTCGAAAAGGGTGCCAAACACCTGCAAACACCCCCCCCCCCGTGACCTTTAGCGGTGCTAAACACCACGTTTCTCTTTAGGCCATAAAATGAGCCCCCGGCACCCTGACCCACAGGTCATGATGTTTGCCAAAAACCCGGCATCTTTTGATTCACTCAGAAAGAGCGACAAATACCTGCAAATGGTCCCCTGTAACATTTGACAGTGCAAACACCGTGTTTCATGGTAGGGCATAAAATGAGATCTTGGGGTGTCGCAGTATTTGACAAAAACCTGACATTGTCTGATTCACTCGAAAGCGTCACCAAATACCTGCAAATGGCCACCTGCAATATTTTTGTGGGCAAAATTCCACGTTTCACGGTAGGTGACAAAATGAGCCCTTGGCACCATAATCCACAGGGTCACAGTTTTTGTCAGAAACACGTCAACGTCTGATTGACTCGATAATGGTGCCAAACAGCTGCAAAAGGAGCGCTGCAATGTTTGGAGGTGCAAACGCCATGTTAGTGAATCAGAGGGTGTTGGTATTTTGACGAAAACCGTGACCCACGGGTAAGGACGCCGAGGGCTCATTTTTTGGCCTACCTGGAAATGTGGTGTTTGCACAGCCAAGCATTGCAGGGGCCAATTTGCAGGTGATTGGCACCGTTTTCGAGCGAATCGGGGAGTATAATGAGATGGGGACGGTTATTGAGATATGTCATAAATGTCCCTCAGATGTCCACTTGATCCTTTCCCTTCCTCTTGGCAGTACCATATTTCTGGGGAAATAGATTTTGCACTACAGCACTGGGAGGAGAAATGTCTGCTAATGTCAAAAGGGCGAGTGCAAGATTTGTGAGCTCGGCCAGCTCAATGATGTACAACAAGGAAGATGAGTGGCTGCTCTTATGAAAGTGGAAATTCAAAACCAGCGTTTGGGGAAGGAGGATGTCAGACTCATCTTAATTCAACGTGGAAGAGACAAAAGAGAGCCCAGGTGCATGATTGCAAATTAAGAACATATTAAAACGACACAAAAGGGTATACAATCTGGCTGCATGGATTTACATCTAGTTAACGGCAGAAGCCAAGAAGAAAGGACAGAAATCTGCCTTGGGGAAGGTTGATCCTTTGCCTCTGAATCATGTCATTGAGTCTGCAGCATTATATACTGGAATGAGGCTTCCTTGTCATTCCCTGCAGAATTCAGGAACCCAGGAATGTATAATGGGCTGGATCCGGGGAGATGAGGGAATAGAGTAGGCTGATCCAAAAAAATCTACCCTGAAGGAGCAAGAAGAAACACAAAACTGGAGTCAGGCATGAGGTGCAATTGGAAAAACAGAACACGCCAGAACATGGAAGTTTAAGCAACTGCCAGAAGTTTTGACATATCTCTTTGGAAAGGTAAGGTAAAGGTAAAGGAATTTGCACGGTTAAGTCCAGTCAAAGGCGACTATGGGGTTGTGGCACTCATTTCACTTTCAGCCGAGGGAGCCGACATTTGTCCACAAACAGCTTTCTGGGTCATGTGGCCAGTATAACTAAAGCACTTCTGGTACAATAGAACACCGTGATGGAAACCAGAGCCCACAGAAATTCCGTTTACCTTCCCACCACAGTGGTACCTATTTATCTACTTGCACTGGCATGCTTTTGAACTGCTAGGTTGGCAGGAGCTGGGACAGAGCAATGGGAGCTCACCCCACCGCGGGGATTCAAACCATGGACCTTCTGATCGGCAAGCCCCAGAGGCTCAATGGTTTAGACCACAGTGCCACCTGCATCCCATTCCTTGGAAAGCATGGCTGGCAGGCTGGTTCTGAACATGAATAGCTTGCATCTGGTTTTGATTTTTATGCCACTCCCAGCATAGGTGAAAAAGGATAGGTCCAGATGGGGGGTCTTAATAGGCAAGAAAGGGACATCAGCAAGCTCAGGGACAATTTGGTAAACTTGGTTCACTCGATATATCTCAGCCTGAAGAGTTAAGGCTCTTTGCATTGAGAAATAACCTTGCATCAATTCCCCTCCAATGCAGAAAAAAAGCTTGTTTTCACACAGACATCCCCATTTTCAAAATCCTACAGAACAGCAAGCATCCTTTTTTCAGCTTACATGCATTTTTCATCTACTTGAAGGAGGAGATTTAAGTCCTTCCTGTGCATCGATTTATGGTAACGTAGTTTGGGATTCTGGGACGCAGGTGGCGCTGTGGGTTAAAGCCTCAGCGCCTAGGGCTTGCCGATCGAAAGGTCAGCGGTTCGAATCCCTGCGGCAGGGTGCGCTCCCGCTGCTCAGTCCCAGCGCCTGCCAACCTAGCAGTTCGAAAGCACCTCCGGGTGCAAGTAGATAAATAGGGACCGCTTACCAGCGGGAAGGTAAACGGTGTTTCCGTGTGCGGCTCTGGCTCTGGCTCTGGCTCTGGCCAGAGCAGCGATGTCACGCTGGCCACGTGACCCGGAAGTGTCTCCGGACAGCGCTGGCCCCCGGCCTCTTAAGTGAGATGGGCGCACAACCCCAGAGTCTGTCAAGACTGGCCCGTACGGGCAGGGGTACCTTTACCTTTACCTTTTTAGTTTGGGATTCAGTTAATGCAGACCTTGGCTAATAATTTCTGCGAGAAATCTGTAGGCAACTGATTTCAGATCTTGAAGGTCAAAAATCCCTTTCTCAGTTCCTGTTCTAGGGATGCTTGAGGATGTGAAACATAATTCAAACTTCTACAGGTAGAAGATGCTCCCAACTAAATCTGGATACTTTAGCCAACCTTTATTTAGTTGATACAAGCACAGTGGTACCTCGGGTTACAAACTTAATCTGTTCAGGAGGTCCATTCTTAACCCGAAACCATTCTTAACCTGAGGTGCGCTTTTGCTAATAGGGCCTCCTGCTGCCGCTGTGTCACTGGCGCACAATTTCTGTTCTCATCCTGGGGCAAAGTTCGCAACCAGAGGTACTACTTCCGGCTTAGCAGAGTTTGTAACCCAAAGTGTTTGTAACCAGAAGTGTTTTTAACCTGAGGTACCACTGTACATCAATATACATGCATACATACCCAGCTGCATGTATGCCTTTTAGATATAAGAATATTGTCTCTGACTATACCAGTCTTCCCTAACCTGGTGATTTCTGGATTATTTGGATCATAGCTTCCAACAGCCATAACCAGTGTAGCCAAAGGTCAGGTATAATGGGATCTGAAGTCCAAAACATCTGGAGAAAGCACAAGGTTCAGAAAGGTTACACAAAAAAGGGACTTGTAACCTGTGACTTATCAAGCAAGGCGAGTGAAGTCCACATTGCAAAGAGACTCTCTGAAAGTTTCTTACCACCAGAATGTTAACAGCATCCATTTCAGATTGCGGTTAGCGTTTCCCAGCGGTACTAAACAGAAAGCTTGTTCCGTTATAAGAGTTTGCCCTCCGGGAAATGACATAAAGCCACTATCTAGGAAGCAGACAATATTTTCCTTGAGATGAACTTGAAACAGGGTCCCAAGGGTTAGTTAGGAAAGAGGACTGCTGGAAGGCGGAGGGCTGGATTTAGCCCAAAGAAAAGGAAATATTTTCTCCTGTGCATTTTCCATACTTAAGAACCTAGAAGGTGCACTTAGATGACCAGTTTTTTTAACTCACAGCACACCCTGGGAGAGCAAGAAATAAAAATGGTTCCTGGAGTGTTAAGGAGAGCACAGTGTGTATAATGCAGGAAACTTACAGACCATGGCGGCTGAAGGTGACTTCTACGATAGGTAAGGTCCTAATAGCACCCTGGAGAGTCATTGGCTGTGAGAGGCAAAGCACAAAATATGGGGGGAACTTGACTACTGCCGAATGTGTCGTGGGACAGATAAACATCTTCCTAACCCTTGTGAAGAATTGAAAAATGCAAGAGTGGGTGTGGTTTACGCAACGGCTTGTAGAGGAAATGGGCACCGATACAATGTGAAGAAAAGAAGAAGCATGTTTTTGGTTTCCATCACATGTCTATTGCGTGTCGAGGTCCCCAGTGCCACCCCAATAACTCACACATCACACCAATATTTTTGTTTAAGGTTTTTGGCATAATTTTGGGCCACAACTTTATTAAAATACAAACATGTGAGTGGTTGCTTAGGCATTGGTTGCGACTAGCTGCCCCCACCATGGGGGGTAGTCTGACATTCCGCACGCCTGCGAAAGTCAGAAAAGGGGAATACACTTGTGGCTAGCAACGGAGCAGGGAGCCTGCCCTCAGCCCACCCCAAATGCAGCCAGGAGCTCTTGCAGTGGCCCGAGCCCCCTTGACAGGGTGGACAAGCAATAGTTAGCCCCCGATTCCTTTAACGGAATCCCTTGCAGCAGCAGCATTAGAGGGGCAGGCACAGCCAATCCATGCCCCTCAAGCAACCAAACCATAAACCAATGCCTAACCGCAACCTTACAAGTTGTGACGATTTGCTACGCAGTAGGCAAAAACCAAATGGCCCCAGCCAATCAGCCAGATGGACAAAATTCCTACCGGACCCCTGCCCCAAGAACAGACGACCCCATGACAGGCATAGCAAGGTCAAAGCAAACAACCCTAATTCTAGGAAGGGGGGGGGGGGACAGGCAATCCGATGCACGGGCGAAAAGAGGAAGCCCTAGCCTTGTGCAAGGAGTTTTAGCATTTCTGGCTGTCAATCAACAAATGGCAACGTTAACTTCTTCCCAACGACAAGGGAAGCCCCAACCGCATCAGTGGTCAACGGTCAATTAGCCCACCCCATAACTTTGGAGTGTCCTGGCAGCCCCCACTGCCACACGTGCTCTCCATTAAGGAGAACACGCTTTAGTGAAAGACAGTTCTGGCTGACATTTAGGGTTGAGTCTCATGCGCATATTCATCACTGGATGACTGCAGCATCAAACCTTTGCTGAACATGCAGTCAATTACACCAGGCATGCTGCTTTGGGGTGCAAACAGTTGATGGATGGGGTGTCAAAAGGAAACACATCCTTGTGTTAAGTAGGAGAAGAAAATTGTTCTAACTTTACCTGTCCAATCTTGATTTAAAATGTTAAATGTGATTCGGCATGAGGTCTGCAGAATGAATATAAATTGTCATGCAAGCACACAGGGACGAAAAATCAGTGGTTTGTGTTTCCATAGACGAACGCTGCTAACCTCACACCCGGAATGAAGATTTGACAAATTGAGTATTTGGTCAAAGGTTATATTCATTGATATACCAGTGGTATTTGACTCCTAGTAAGCTAGCAAAAATGTATAGAACAAGTACAAATATCTGCTGGAAATGTAAAGAAAAAGAAAGTACCTTTTATCATATGTGGTGGTCATGTAGAGTAATAAAGGCTTTCTGGGAAATGATATATAAAGAACTGAAAGAAATGTTTAAAATAACTTTTGTTGTTGTTGTTTTTAAAAAACAACAACACAGAGGCCTTCTTATTAGGAATTGTAGGCATTGCTTTTTTCTGGGGGGATGCAGGGGTAAGCATACCCCAGACATTTTGTGAATCTTTGTACTTTTGTCCATTTACTGTATTTATTTTTCCTGATTTCAACTATAAAATGGTGATTATCTTGAGTCAAAATGGAAGTACCCCTAAACATTTTTAAAGAAAAAAAGCACTGATTGTAGGTACTGACATCCCAAGGGAACAGAAGAGACTTTTCATCCTATTGTCGTGTTTAAATATTTTTATTTTATTTAGAAAAAAACAAACATAAAATAAAAAACAAAAATATACCAAAAAACCCTAAAACTGTACAGAATCCAAGTATCAAGATTACTCTGAATCTCTTGACTTCCCCTCCATCCCATTCATGGGTCCTTTTGATTCTATTTCCAACTGCATATCAATACTTCTCCAATTTTTCATCTTCCTAAGTTGTTTATACTAGGGGTGGCCAGCTCCCAAGAGATTGTGATCTACTCACAGAATTAAAAACTGGCAGTGCTCTATCGTCCTTTTTTAGGAAGGAAAGCCCTGTTTTTGGGGGGTTCAGGTCAAAGTTGTTGAGCTTTTCTTAGGGAGGAGGAATTCAAGCATAAACTTGAGGAAGAAAGGGCCATTCATCAAAACAAACATCAAAACATCTCTAGGGGGAAAAACAGTCTCACTGAGTAAATTCCGTCTTCCATTCTGCAGATCGTGCAACAATAAAGGGCGGAGTGACGGGACAGGTCCAGATTCTATTTTACCTACACTAAGGAAAGGGATCCAGCGAGCGACCGTGATCTACCAAAACCTACTGGGGATCTACAAGTAGATCACAGTCGACCTGTTGGACATCCACGGTCTATACATTCTGTTACATTACAAGTGTATTTAAAATCCTGCTAATGTTTTAACCTGTTTACAATGATTTTGTACAGTGGTACCTTAGTACTCAAACGCCTTGGTTCCCAAATGCTGAAAACCTGGAAGTAAGTATTCCAGTTTTTGAACTTTTTCCAGAAGCTGATCATCTGATGCGGCTGTTGGCTATTGTTTCCAGGGCGCCTGCAACAATCAGAAGCTGTGCCTTGGTTTTTGAACATTTCAAAACTGACTCCTGGAATGGATTAAGTTTGGTTCTTCTGTTTTTGCTATTTATTTTGTGTTTTTGAGGCCTTTTCAGTTAATTTGTTTTTGTGACTGTGTGGAACCCAGTTCAGCTACTGATTGATTGATTGTGTGACTGTGGAAATGGATAAAAGTCCCATGTAGTCCCCAAACATCTGGAGGGCCGAGTTTGCCTATGCTTGCCCTCCAACATTTCTCCAATCAAAATAGGGACATCCTAAGGAAAAGTGGGGACGTGCCAGGATCAAATGAGAAACTGGGATGTCTTCTCTAAATCCAGGACCTCCCTGGAAAATAGGGACACTTGGAGGGTGTGCTGTTTTCAGTCAGAACTGGCATGTCGGCATGGGTGAAGTGTTAAGTTTTAGATTCCCAGAAAGTTGCTTCCGACAGAACCGTACATGCAGCATTTAAACAGAGCTACAGAACTGTTCTTTTTTCTGCTAGTAAATCTTACTTTTTACTCACAGAGCCTCTATTAGTGGGTAATCTGGCCTGTGTCCCTGAAAGTGCTTGCTTCTGACTGTTCTCGTACTCCAATTTGGCTGGCTGAAATGTATCACTGAAACATTCAGCATAAACCTGCACTTTAACCATGTCTGTGTACCTGACTTTTTTCTCATCCAGGTGACTTTGGCTTCAATCAAGTATGGCTTACAACCTGTTTGAGATATAGCTTCCATAATCATCCAAGCTCACAATATAAGAGGAAATTATTCTATATTTTTTGTCAAGAAGGGGGGAAACTGTCCTTCCCTAAAGTCCTCGTTGATATCATTCTTCTCTTGAAAAAAAGAAAAGGAAAAGAATATTGGTTTTCAGAGGTCATCACAAGTCTAATGATTAAATCAATACGGGCATTTAGAGACTTAATAGAAATGAAAGTGAAACATGCTCTACATTTTGAAAAGCGTTTCCAAATATCCTCACCTTTCATCCAACAAGTTGTATGTGTCTGCTTAAATCACTGCGATTCACTACCAAGCTGAAAAGCTTCCTGAAAACCGCCACAGTTCTCCTAGCGAACATCTCTGCAAGGTTTGCCATATTTCAAAAAGTAAAAACCAGCACACCCCAAAACTTTCCAAAAAAGACCCCGCAATTTTTCGATCGACTTGTCTGAGATCTGGGACAAAGCGCCACATTTCAGAAATTCCTCCCAGACGTCAATTCTACCATTGAAATCTGTTGGAGCCAGCCATCACAAGTGGTTTAGCATAAAATAAAGACATAGAAAGCCAGCAACATTTCCATAATGTGAGAGAGCAGCTCGTTCAGACTTCTTCTCCTCTCCGGTAACTTTTTATTGTCCTTTGTTCTGTCCAGCCGCATGGCCGTTTGCCAATCTCATGTTACCTCATCCGGTCAAGTTTTTATTGCCCCTTTACCATATAAGGTAATCATTGCCCAGAGGAATGTCAGGGGGCACCCTGCAGTATTTACAAGCCTCTGCCTTAGCTTTATGACTCCCACATGCCCTCTTTCTTTATTTTATTAATCAGAGTCATAAATGTCCGTTCCAATATGATTATATCGAGTGCGATAAGCGACTCTTGTGAAACCGGAAGCGGGCCGCGGACTGGAGAACCATGCAGTACATATAGAGATTAAAGAAGGAATACATTGAATACAGCAACACAAAATAACACAAATAACTACTATAATGATCACTAAACTTAATAAATGTCGAAGCCAACTTCCATCCGGAAGCCAAGAATATAAGAATTCTGATTTCAAGCTGCATGGTAGGCTTCCTTTTTAGTTTCCTTTTTCCGACGACTGTGGCTTGCCAGCTGATAAGGTGAAATATGGTGGTTTCAACTGGACTGTGTTGTCTGCTCCTCTTCCTTGTATAACGGTGCAGGAAAGGATGGCAAGGCAAATGGTGAGGAAGGCAAACACTGCCAGATGCAGTTCGTGTGCAGCACCTTTAGGTGGCGCATGCGGAAAGGTTTCGATGCTTCATCCACAAAATGCTGACAAAGTGTAGGGGAGTTCCACATGCTGTGAGGCAGGACAACCCACTGATATTGCTGGGTGGGCTGCAAATTGTTATATACTGGCAATGTAAAAGCAAACTGTTCCTGTCTGCTGGGGCCAGTGGGATGAAGATGGTTCAATATGGCCGAAAGACAATTGTTCAGAAATAAGCTGTTCAGAAATGAGATGGTGCCATTGCTGCGGATTTTCCTTTTGGTGGAGGCCACTGTTCTACCCAAACTGAGGTATCAGTGATCTTGGTTTGCCACGCTGGAAACGTTGTATCGGTGGCTACAGGCTGGTTTTTATTTTGTGCTGCTGCTAACAGATGAGCTGCTGTACCTACAGACTGACAAATGTGAAGCATGGCTGCTGTGTCTGTGGCAGGATTGTGTATTATCGGTCTTAACGCAACCTTACAATCCTCATTTGCATTTTCAAAGGCCAATTGTTTGATAATTATTTGTTTGGCTTCAGGATTTTCAATTTGTCTACTCACTGCTGTAATCAGCCTGTCCATAAAGGAAGAATATGATTCTCTAGGTTCTTCTCTGATTGAACCCCACCTAGACTGGATACTGGAGGGTTCCGGGATTTTTCTCATTGCTTGTTGAGCAGCAAGAGCAGTATCCCTCAATAAGATCTGCAGCAGTGTGGCTTGCACTGAATCCTGATCAAGGGGCCCACGCCCCATCATAGCATCCATCACATCTGCGAGGGTAAGATTAGGATTATTCCCTCTTGATTGTTGCAGTAAAGCAGGAGCATAAGCACGACAGGCAATTTCCCATTCATTGGCAAACAATACACCTGCTGATGGGGGTAACACTGTACGTGCCAAAAGCTTGATGTCATCTGGCACCAAAAGCTGGGCTAATGTGGCTTCCAAAAGAGCTTGTGTAAATGGAGCTTGCAGTCCATTTGTCCTAACTGACAATTGCAGTTCTTTCAAGATTTTAAAGTCAAAAGGTTGGTGCTGGGCTTGAGTTCCTGCTGGAGCACCAGCAGGGGGTACAATAACAGGGAATGCCATGGTATCCTGTGATAAGGAACAGGCAAGTACTGCACGTTGAAAGGGGGTAGCTTGTTCTGCCGCTGAAAGAGCAGGGTCATTTCCAGCCAGACCACTGTATTTTTGCAGGATTGGGTCCTCTGGTGAGGCACTGTAATCCGGAGGTTTGGGGTCTGGGGCTGCTGGCAAAGCAAGTGCTGGAACACATGGCAGAACAGCATGCTGAATTAAAGAAGCTGAAGGTTGTTTTGAAAATGCAGCCATGGAGATATTTTTTGGTGATAAAGAGCCCATAGCATAACGAATTTTACACCAAGCATTTAAAATTCGAACACCTATGCTGGGATGTCCATGAAAATGTGCTCCAATCTTATCCCATTGTTTTAGTTCCCAAGTCCCATTTGCAGCAAGCCAGGGGCAATGCTCATCGATGGCCAGAATGAGCTGTATCAAATCACCATCAGGAACTTCCAATTTGTTGGAGGAGAGGAGAAATTTTAAGTCTCTTAAAAATTTCTGTTGGGGAGTAGTCAAAGAGGTGCCCATGTTTCTAAAATCAATATAAAAAAGGGATCAAACTCACCAGGGATCTTTTTTTAAAGATGTATAAGCGCTTTGAAATCCTTGCCGGACGTGGTGAGCCGATGATATCCACTGCTTGGATCGAAAATCCTCTCACCGTGTCTTTTAAAATCCTCTTAGTCTGCCTCAGACTGTTTGCTTTAAGTTGCTTCTCTCGGTTCTCTTTGAAGTTTGAAGTCAGTCTCACACTGCTTCCTGTTTTCCTCTTCTTTTAATTGAGCCTCCTCATCTTTTAATTGAGCCTCAGAGAGGGCACCACTTGTTGGAGCCAGCCATCACAAGTGGTTTAGCATAAAATAAAGACATAGAAAGCCAGCAACATTTCCATAATGTGAGAGAGCAGCTCGTTCAGACTTCTTCTCCTCTCCGGTAACTTTTTATTGTCCTTTGTTCTGTCCAGCCGCATGGCCGTTTGCCAATCTCATGTTACCTCATCCGGTCAAGTTTTAATTGCCCCTTTACCATATAAGGTAATCATTGCCCAGAGGAATGTCAGGGGGCACCCTGCAGTATTTACAAGCCTCTGCCTTAGCTTTATGACTCCCACAGAAATCCTGGGTATGTCTGGGAAAATCCAGACGTATGGCAGTCCTTTCTCTGTGCTATGTGGTTTAGGTAACCTGAGAACTTCAAGTCCTCAGCTAATGCAGCAACAGCCTTCAGTAGCTCTCATGACCTGTTTCTGATGGCAAGCTTCTGTGCTGCAGCTAAAAAGAATCAAACAAATGCAGCTCTCATTTTAAGCAGACCAGATGAAAACTTGCAGAAAATTAAAAAGCAAGCATGCTAGAGGGAAGGTTTTAACCTAGCCTGCCCCCCAAAGTACCACTTCTATACTTGTAGGGAGTGTGTTTCTGTTTATTTTGGTAGGGAATCATCTAAATATTTGGCTGCTTGTCATCTAAAGGGATACATTCTAGCCTCAGATAAATCACCTAAGCTTGCAAACCCCTCAAGTGTCCCTATTTTCTAGAGACAGTCCCGGATTTACAGAAGATGTCCTTAGAAATAAAAGTCTCAGATGAAATCTGGAAAGAAATATATCGTCCACAGTAGGTTTACCATGGGGCATTTGTGTGTGTGTGTGTTTTTGTGTGTGTCATATTTTTTGATTCTATCTCTGAAATATATACTCATAGATTAGGAGAATGTGTTGGACATTTGGTGACGTGTGAAGATTAAGATTTTTTTAAAAAAGAAGTTAATTAGGCATATGCAAGAAATAATAGGATACTGCATACGTATGAATCCTTTAATGATTGTGCTGGAAAATCTTGTAGAATATGTGAGATCAGAACACTGAAATTTATATGGGTTTTGATAACTGCTTCCAAAATAGTGATAGCAGCCAAATGGCTTACCCCAACAGTTTGAACAGGAGAAGAGTGGTTTAATAAAAATTGGTACTTTGCCAAAATAAGTAAATTAAAGGGAGACAAAGAAATGAACAATTTAAGAGCTTTATGGTCCTCCTTTATTAAAGAGATGAAACAACATCTACTAGAATTATTTAAAGCTTTTTCATTGCTGTTATAATGAATAATTTACATCACAGGAACTTAAACAGGATCATATATGAAAATATATTTTTATTTATGATCCTGTTTATATATTTATAATATATTTTATAAAGTTATGACTTTAGTGTATGATTATTTAGAAGTTATAAATTTGATGAACATTAAAACATGATATGTTACTTGTGTTGTTTGTTTGCATTTATGCTTATAACAGTATATTTTTAAAAATGTATATTTCTGACCCATGTCTCTTTTGCATGTGTTTATCTGTAAGGCTTTTCGATTTGCACATTTACCTGTGAACTAAAAAGAAGCAAACAAAAATTTGCAGGTAAATTGTGTCCTCCCTAAAAGAGGGCATGTGTTGCAGTGAGACCTGGACACCGACCTCCTGTGTTGTGGGTGGGTTGGATTGGTTAACGACAACATCCAATTGGTAGATACCTCAATGTTGGGTTCAATCTGACCAATGGGGCACAGTCCAAACAGATAGAGGGATCTATATATACCCGTGCACGTGACCCAGAGCTTCCTCTTTCAGCTCAGGCATTCGGAACACCCACCCACCTGTCCCTATTTATAGGGCATTATTTGATTAACCTTGCTATGCTGTTGTGTGTCGTCTGTCATTGGGACAAGGGCACAGCAGGAATTTCCCCACTTGGCTGATTGGCTGTTGCCACTGGGGTTTCGCCTGCCACGTAGCAAATTGTCACAACTTGTAAGGTTGCGGATAGGCACTGGTTCAGGTGATAGGGATGGGAGAACGCTCTCACCATCCCTATGTGAAAGGAATCCAGGGACTCAACTGGTTTGGTCAACCCCTGAGAGGGGGTTGTGCCCATACCTGAGTATAGGGGGGACATCTGAGTGGTGAACATAGTCCGTTTCCAGATTTTCACCTACCCAGGTGTTTACCCTTATGACCTATGCTGGTGCCCTGGGTCAGCGCTGCCTGCAAGGGTGCAGGGAGGTAGTCGAACCAGATCCTATGCAACCACTCACCTTCTGTAATCAATAAAGTTGTGGCCTAAATTCTGCCAAAAACCAAAACTAAAATTTGAATTTATTTAGGGGGGAGGTCTCTCAGTCTGAACAAGCAAATGCATACTTAAATGTGCATTTAAATGTATTATATCTTGAAATATGCATTTCCCATGTATTTTAAAATTTGTTTCGAGCCAAGGAGTATCAAGCAGTGTGAAAGCCAGTGGATCCGAAAGTTCAAATCTGCACATTAGTGGACGTCAGCTCAATTCATATCAAAATTCACAGAGATCAGATCCTTGAAACATCTCCAGTTCTAGGATTTATTTTGGCTGCTGATGGTTGTCCTTTTGTGTGCTAGGACTATCCACTCTAGGAGGAAACAAAATCGTTCATACATTTTGAAATCCTGTTGTTTACCAGAATAAGCCATGTAGAACAAAAGCTAAAAAGATTGCTTCATGTCCTGTCTTGATTTTTGGAAACATTGTGCTCCCCTTTAAACCTTTCCCTCTCATTTCTTCTTTTTCTTCCAATGGGTCTTTGGAAAAATATTGTAGTTGGATCTCCATTTCTATTCATGTAGAAGCAAAGGGTGAAATAGATTGGAGCGCCTCATTTGTTTTGCCTTTTCCTTCCTTCTATAGCAAATATGAGGGACGTGGGTGGCACTGTGGGTTAAACCACTGAGCCTCTTGGGCTTGCTGATTGGAAGGTTGGCGGTTCGAATCCCCATGACAGGGTGAGCTCCCGTTGCTCGGTCCCTGCTCCTGCCAACCTAGCAGTTCGAAAGCACATCAAAGTGCAAGTAGATAAATAGGTACCACTGTGGTGTGAAGGTAAACGGCATTTCCGTGCACTGCTCTGGTTTGCCAGAAGTGGCTTAGTCATGCTGGCCACATGACCTGGAAGCTGTACGCCGGCTCCCTTGGCCAATAAAGCGAGATGAGCACCGCAACCCCAGAGTCGGTCACGACTGGACCTAATGGTCAGGGGTCCCTTTACCTTTATAGCAAATATGGAAAGAGATTGAAAAGCTGCTCCAAGTGCCCTTGACATTGGGGCGGGGGGGGGGGGTTGTCATTTTGATGCAGTGCTTGGGACAAACTTTTAAAGTCTCTCAAAAGAAAGGAATGTTATAAAACATCCCAAATTTAAAGAGAATAGTTGGGGGAAACAAAGCTGAAATAATTGTTATGAGTTTGTTAGGGAGGAAGGAGGCTAACTTCCTGTGTTCAGAAGATAGTCTGGGTGATGTGCCATTAAATGGAACAAAGGAAAGTGACTCCGTGATAGATGTCAAATGTCTTTTTTTCTGTTTGAATCCAAGATTCAGCAGTCTGAGTACAACTTTCCCCACTAAATGCAGTTTCCAAACACTACTCAGAGGTGGCTCCATGTAGAAAACATAATAACGTAACTAAAACGATGTAAATAACATTGGGAGTGCAAAACAAAAAAATTCCTTCCAGTAGGACCTTAAAGACCAACTAAGTCAGTTCTTGGTATGAGCTTTCGTGTGCATGCACACGAAAGCTCATACCAAGAACTGACTTAGTTGGTCTTTAAGGTGCTACTGGAAGGAATTTTTTTGTTTTGACTATGGCAGACCAACACGGCTACCTATCTGTAATTGGGAGTGCAGCAGCAGTTTTTAACTTAAGGGTTATTTCTGTTAATAGTAACCAAGAAAGGAGTACAGGAAGTGTTGCTCGGGAACCAGAGTGGCATGATCTTCAATGAGGTGGCACATATTTAGATTGGCCGTGTAGTTCTGAGGGAGATTTTCTTCTGTATGTTTGGTTGAATGTCTTCCTGCTATGTACAAGGCCTGCGGTGAGACAGACCCAAGTTCTCTACTAATTCATCCTCACTGTTGAATTTCCCCAAAAAAGGATTATGAAGACTTTTTTCTCACTATATCTAATATCTGGTATGATATTTTTAGCAAATCAAACTGCAACCATAGATGGACCCTCATGCATTACACCAGATGAAAGTTTCATTTAATGGTTCAGTGATTTAATGGGGGGGTACAGGAAGTCACTTATTGGTAGCATTCCGCCATTGTGTTTTTTCTTCATAATGTGAGATGCAATCAGGTATATTTATCCATTGTGACAAGGGTAACTCATGAGTCTTGTTTAAGACATGGCTAAACACAAATTGGGTTGCATTGGGATATATTAATAAGAAAACTGTGCCATAGGAGAATTATGATAAAGACTCGCTCTTAGCTTAATAGCAGCACTTTTCATTACACATGACTTCAGGAATTCTAGCAGTGTCCTGATGAGGTGCTAAAAATGAACTGGAAATATATATAAGAAATCATGGTAAAGTGCAATTTGCAAATGGAAGCTAAGTGCCTTGAAAATAGAAAGGTACTGAAGTGTTTTTAGTCAGCCATTAAGCATTTGGGGCTGACATTCATATCCTGTGAGAACACACCATTTCTCATAAGACACAATGTGACGGCGTCATAATTTTTGCTTAAAGTAGTGACAGCCAGTGGTCACCTTACCATCAGAATAATAGTTCATACTTAAGTAGAAAGGGAACATACAAGCAAGATATTTGCCATTCAGGAGCATTTCTTGAATGTGAGCAGGAAAGGTCCCTGATTCAGAGAAAGCTACGCACAGATAGAATATACAGATATTCATTCCCTTCCATATCAATCAACATTATGGAGTCCAACTGGAAATGCATTTAACCACATGCTTCTGCTACAGGTGTGGAAGAAATTCAATTAATGAACCAAATGCACAGCCATCCTCCGCACCAAAATGAGGAGCTTTACTTCACCCCATTTTATCTCAATTAATACATTAATTGAGTAAAAGAGCAGTAAGGTTATGCGATGTATGGATAAGCCAATTTCCACTGTATATAAAAAGACTGTATTTGTAAAACCAATTTACAAAACTCTTTCTCCTCAAATTCCAGGTGTTTATCTCAGTTTATCACCAACTGTAGCTGAGGCTGTGTTTAAGAACTACATCCCAAATTCTTCTCCGCTGCAAAATCAGTCATCTATCCAGTTATATGAGTTCATTATTTTGCAGTCCCCAACTGCCCTGCAAAACTCTCTCAGAATGGTGATCAAGGTTTGCCTGCAGTAGATATGATTCATGTACTGCATTCATAAACCCATCTTTCTGTGCTCAGTGATATTGCACCTAGTGAGCCTCATTAATTTGCCTGCAACAAAATAAGTTTTCATTCTAAATGACTTCAAACATTTTTCTAATTGCTCTGGGCCAAAATGGATCTCCGCTGATGTCAAGAGCCGAATTAGCCAATCATTCAGAAGGATCATAGCAACAAACAGTTTGATCCTATGCATGTTTACTCTGCAGTAAGGTGTTTAATGGGGCTTTCCTCCAGTATTGTGACTAAGGTTTGGGTACATTAATAAAACACCACTAGGGTGGGGTCAGGATTGATTGTATACCATGAAGCAGAATGCATGATTGACAGGTGATGCTTGTTCTTTGCCTCCAGAACAATTTTATGCCTTGTAAAAATACTCTGTTCAGCCAGTTGTCTTTAGACAACTCAAAGGCACTTAATTCTAAGTGATAGATTTTTTTTAGGTAAAAAAAGTAGTCACGTGAATTATTTGGTGGTCTGCTATTTAAAAATATCTTCTTTTCTCTGTATACTTCATCCGTATTACAGGGATGCTGCTCATTTTACACTGCATTTAAAGAAATTTCCACAGCAACGATTTCCTGCACAGAGTTTGCTAGATGTGCAAACTGAGCTATTCCTTCATATGGAAAATCTATGGGATCTATTGAATCTGATATGTAGGAAAGAAAAGTGAATTTTATGCAGCTTCATAAATATTTGTGCTTCTTTGACTTTACAGGCATTATTCATCATCAAGGGACAGTGTACGATTGCTGATACACATACAAATGACTTCCTGAAAGCCCAGGCGCAGGTATTTTCAGTAAATACATGACTCTAATATGAGATAAATTCAGCCAGGCATCAGCAAGAGAAATTATGTGGCATGCTGCTCTGAAAAGCTGTTTTAACCTTAACCTAAGTAGCAGATGTTTTAAAGAGGAGTGAAATCAATTGACATGAAAATGAAATTTCCTAAACTGACAGCCAATATCAAATTTGCTCCTGAATTTCCTGCTGAAGTGAAATATCTATTGGGATTTTGAGGAAAGCTGCAGGAATCCTGATCAAAATAGTGATATTTCTCAAGGAGAAAGAGCGTACACACAGATTCCAGGCAAAGCAAACTTTGAACTGAGCGTTGCAGTTGCCCTCTCAATCGGAAAAGCAAAAATGTAAAGGAGTCGTTTTTTCTTGTTGGGAAAAAAAATCACAAAATTTATCTGTGGACTTGTATTGAGCACACCTTTAACCTGAAATGCAGAACTTGTTCACAAATCTATGTACGGCATCCAACCTCACTGTATTTGATTACTCACAGCTCAATTTATGCTCTCACTTCACATCAGCCAAGATGATTGGAAATTGGGGTGTTCTTTGCTGCAAAGGCCCATTTCTATAGGAAATTCTCTGCTTGATGTTTCAGCCATAAACTGTTGGATGGGCCAGGGATGGTCTATCCCATTTTGCTGCAGGACAGTGGCACCCTGCTGTTACTGCCACCCCATCAAAGCCTTGCTTATCGGGGGGGGGGTGCAGCTGTGGTCAATTTATATACCGCCCTGTACCCAGGGGTCTCAGGGTGGTTCACAGAATAAAATCAAAATATAAAACCACAAAATACATAATAAAGATAAAAACAACAACCCAATACTGCCCCCCCAAAACACATTTTATTTTAAAAATATTTTTATTGGATTTTCAAATTGTAACAATTTTTCCACAAATCTTAATTGAACAATGTATATATCCATATTTCTCCTCTCATCCCTCTTTGGCTTCCCCCGTATTTCGGTTTTGATTTATTAAACAAATTCTATACCCTGCTGGTTTTACCTCTTATATAGTTGTGAAAGTTTAGTCAAAACCTACCATTGGGTCCAAATCATTATACTGTCTTTTTATATAGTTTATAAATGGTTCCCACTCCTTTTTGAAATTGATGTTGTCTCTCTCATGTATTCTCTCTGACTGCATAGTCCATAAGCTTGACTTGCCATTCTTCCTTTGTTGGTGTTTTCTCTGTTTCCCATACTTGTACTAATAAAATTATTGCTGCTGTTGTCACATACATAAACAATTTCCAGTTTCCCTCTCTTATATCATGATCAAAAATTCCGAGCAGGAAATATTCTGGTTTTTTAACAAAGGTTTTTTTCAACAATTTTTTTCAATTCATTATATATCATTTCCCAATATTCTTTAATGCATTTTAAATGGGCATAGGATGCAAATTGGATCAACCAAAGGCCTGGTTAAAAAGGAATGTTTTTGCCTGCCACCTAAAGGTGTATAATGAAGGCGCCAGGCAAACTTCCCTGGGGAGAGCATTCCACAGACGCGGAGCCACTGCAGAGGAGGCCCATTCTCATGTTGCCACCCTCCAGACCTCTCAAGAAAAAAATAGTTTAAACCAGAAAACAACTTCAAACTAATGAGCTAAGGCAGCACTGAAATCCTTGCAAAATAAGCATACAGGAGAGAGATGGCTATATTTCAAATATATTCCAATAAATGGCAATGGCACGGATGCATTGTGGTTGTGACTTGTGATAACAGACTTAGCAGGCTGAGGTAAGTTGTATATCAGAAATGTGTTCTGTGACAGAAGATGTGCACATAGGTGTGTTTGCCTTGGGTTCTGACATGCTTCCTGGGCCACAACATCCACCTGGGTCCCAGGTCATGACACCCATGTATCAGAAGGAACATGAATGCAGTGGGTTTGAGGACTGGGACATTCGCAGGGAAACCAAAATGTTTGTTTACAAAGCTATTGTACTACCAACCTTACTGTATGCTTGTGAAACGTAGACCACTTAAAAACACTATCTCCAACTCCTTGAAAGATTCCATCAATGGTGTCTCCAAAAATTTGTACACATCTCCAGGGAAGACAGGCGAACTAATATCAGCATACTGGAAGAAGCAAAGATCACAAGTGTTGAAGCAATGATTCTT
The DNA here is from genome assembly GCF_951804945.1 of Podarcis cretensis. Lineage (NCBI taxonomy): Eukaryota > Metazoa > Chordata > Lepidosauria > Squamata > Lacertidae > Podarcis > Podarcis cretensis. The sequence continues at coordinate 19,611,665 of NC_137176.1, read as the reverse complement.
CAACACCAACTTTGTTGGACTGCTCATGTTGTTCGGATGACTGATTATCGTCTTCCAAAACAACTACTCTATTCCAAATTTAAACACCGACAACTGGGAAACACTGACCTGTGAGTGCTCCAGCTGGAGAACAGTCTTTACCAAAGGTGTCATGGACTTTGAAGATGCTTGAACTCAGGAAGAAAGGGAGAAATGTGCTGAGAGGAAGGCACGCTTGGCAAACCCTCACCATGATCACTCCCTGCCCAGAAACCTATGTCCCCACTGTGGAAGGACGTGTGGATCCACAATTTACCTCCACAGTCACTTACGGAGTCACTGTTAAAACCGTGTTCATGGAAGACAATCTTACTCGGCCACAAGTGATTGCCAAAGAAGAAAGAAGAAGAAGTACTTTTTGACACCCAAGGCAGACAGTCCCACAAATTCCCTTCTATGAATGCAGCAGCAGCATAATATTTTAATTTAATACCTAACAACCTGCTGCCATTTCATGATACCGAAAATCAGTAGGTAGCCTTCCACAGTAGGGTTAGCCTTTCAGGGTTTCCCTGCCCAACCCTAACACACACACAAACAAGGTCAACGCGTAACCTTGGACCCATGTTGTAATCATCTGGCTGAATCTAGACTGATTCAGTTGCACTTTTTTCTCATTTAAATTAGTGGAATTTGAGCCCATCTCTAACTTGTCCCTATCATAGGGGCATAGTCTAAATCCAACCCACTTATAGTGAACATGCCTCAGTCAGCCAACCCCAAGAAATAAGACGCTAGAACATGAGAAAAGGGATACAATTAGCGTTTCAGAAAGAATAAATTTGGAGATGCATACACAGGGGGAGGGGGATCCAATTTTAATTTCACAGTTAAAAGAGTTGCTATGGTTTTTAAAGTAGAATAACAAATATGCAATTTCTTTTTTAAAAAAACCCACTTCAAAAAAGGCCTTCATGGTCCCTATGACAGTTCAAATCCATTAACAAAATAATGGAAACTTGCCCTAGAAAGAGACACACAGCAGTGTGCATATTCCTTGTGAGGCTGAAACTGAGCACCACAGATAACAGTTGTGCCCAAGGCAAAAAAATGAGAAAAACATCCAAAGCACAGCCCGCAAAATGGTGCCCGTGTATTTATAGGAGCACATGCTAATTGCTAATGCAGAGCCCAAAGGATCCTGTTAGTGTCTATACCTTGCTTGTGGCATCCACTGAACAAAGAGGATATTTATTTCATGGTAACTACCATTCCCAAGCACCTTAATAATATCATAATCACCATCATTTTATACATCAATTTGAAAGCACAGCGCAATGTAAGAAAACACAGCTGATTTCTGCCCCCGAAGAGCTTACCATTTAAATTACAGTTACAGTATGACACAAAGAGGAGAGGAAATTAACAGTAGCAAACAGTGGTGTGTGTTGGTTTATTTATTATTTGTAGGGGAACGGTTAGGGCCAGAGGCACCAGCTTACAAGGGGAATTTGGAGGGAAGAGGGCCTGATGTTTCACCTCCTTCCCTAAGCTGGGTAGAAGCTTCCTGGGTTTTGGAAAGGAGACGCCAAGGAAACATTTAGGGGACTAACCTAGTTTCCCCTAGTCCAATGACCACACACCACTGGTAGCAAACACAGAGACAAGAGAAGCATGGGGGGAATGAGAGCTGCAAAGTATGAATGCCAGGAAATTTGGTGTGAATTGATATAGCCTTGTAAGCAGCTGGCCCACAGGATACCATGCAAATTTGTCAAGTGCTCAGCTGACCCAAAGGAGTTTCATACAACCTTGTCACTTGACCTACAGAAGAACCATATGGGTTGGTTTGTGGTGAGAAAGCCTTATCTGAATGGTAAAAGGAAAACCTCCAACAGATGTTTCTTCCTAGTTCTGTGGCTCTCTTGCCTCCTCACTAGGAGGAGAGGGAACTCTGTTGCAAAAGAAAAAAATTAAGATCTGCCTTCCTTTCACTGCTTCCTGCCTCCATCCATTCATCTCTGACCAATCACGGACTTCTGGGGACTCAGTCCCTTGGGGAGTTGGGCAGTAAAAGCCAACTGCCCTTATTTTTTTATATCAGGGGTGTATTTGGGTAAACTGGGGAGAGAGCAGGTCTGCTGCTGGAGTATCAGAACTAGAAAGATGTCTGTGAAAGCTTTGGAGTCCCAAACCTGTTTATGTTAACTGAAGCCATCAGGCAGGAGCCATTTAAAAAGAGTTGTTTCCAAATATCCAATTTGTGGCACCCTTTATTGCCTTGGACAATTTCCCTTTTTATTTTGTCTTCTCTTTTCTCCTAATTCCTCGTGCTGTAAAATTTCTTCTGTATCCAACTGGTCATCTGCTGAACTTGTATTTTGGTACCCCTCCAAACATTGTATTTGGCCTTATGAACTCTGTTAATTGTGGTTTTTTTTTGTGTGTGTGTAAAATATTATAGTTTATAGAGAAAAATACAAAACTTAGTAAGATAAAAACATAGCGGAAAAGAAAGAAAACAAAGAGAGAGCTAAGAAGAAAGAGATAAAAAAGGTTAAAAGAGAAAATAAGAAAGATAAAGGTCAGAAATGAAATAACTTCCAATTCTTCATCTGTCCCCTATATAAAAAATATATATATTCACTTCATCCACTCCAATTTAACACTCCTGACTCTGTTAATTGTTAGATTTCTGTGTACTCGTGGGAATATTATTGGGGTGGTCTCTCTATTCATTTTTCTTGTATTTCTATTGAAATATTAATTTTCAAAAGGCATACAAACAAGATGCTTAGTATATAAAAGAAGCACACCTGTATGGACTTAGGTCAAACACGGCCACCACAATGTTTAACTCAATTACTGCTATAGGTACCTTGCTGCATTGGTACATGAATATGTCTTCCCAGCCCTGGGTCCTATGTGTGTAGCACCTAGTGTGCCATGCACTTTGGCCATTTAAAATGTGCTGGTCATATTAAGTCCCACATATTTTAAAATCCCACTTTAAAATCTGGCCTTCGGCTTGGCAGGAGCTGACATTGTAGTGACTCAACTCAGAAGCCAAAGGATGAGGAAAGGAGATCCTGAGAAAGAATTACCGTACATGCTGTCACATTTATTCCAGAATTGTTTCAGTTGAGAATCAGGATGTGGTCTACTGGTTGGTTACATATGAACACATCCTACAGCAGCTGATTTTAACATGAGTGTTTCTCCAGCCAGAAACTTTCTTTAAATTATTCCATTGTGGAGCTGATCCATTGTCCAAACCAAGTCAAATATTGGAGTAGGAGTCCCTCCAAGTGTCCCTATTTTCCAGGGACATCCTTCATTCAGAGAAACCATCCCAGTTTCTGATTTGATCCTGGAATGTCCCACTTTTCCTTAGGATGTCTTTATTTTCATTGGATAAGCATTGGAGGGTCTCAGGTTTTTTTATTTTTTAAAAAATAAAAATTGTAAATTGCCATATTTTTCCTTCTATAAGATGTCCCCATGTATAAGACATCCCCTATTTGAGGGGACTCCAATTTAAGAAAATGGGGGGAGATCTATCCATGTATAAGATCCCCCCAAATTTTTGACATTATTTTTTTAAGGAAAATAACCTAGTCTTATACACGAAAAAATAGGGTACTTCCCAGAATTTCCTGACTACTTTACAGGACCACCTTGTGTGGAAAAAAGATCCTTCTATTTCATTACATTTCCAACATTTGCCTTTTTCTTTTTTTAAATATTTTCGCTAGTTTGACAGGTGTTAAGTACCATGTGTAGGTCATTTTCATCATATTTTCTTTTAGTGCGTAACAACACGCCATAAGATTCCTATTTACTCTCCATAAATTCACCCATAGCTCATAATTAATATTATGACCCACATCCTGTGCCTACTTAACCATACTTGATTTCACAAATTCCTCTTTTGTTTCCCTAGTGAGTCTTGAGCAAATCCAGCAGAATTGGAACTAATAGAAATGAACATAGGAATAAATTTGGAGATTAAAAACTGGGGGCATGGAGGGAAGGGGGTGTGGGGTGTGTGTTTTTTGTTTCTCTTATAAAAATGCATTTTTTATTTTTTAAAAAAGGTAAATGTTGGAGGGTACAGTAGGATGTCCCTATTTTCATTGGATAAATGTTGGAGGGTATGGAGTTATCTGACCCCCGAGCCGTCTGAAGGTAATCCTTTATAGCAGGGGTCAGCAAACTTTTTCAGCAGGGGGCCAGTCCACTGTCCCTCAGACCTTGTGGGGGGCCGGACTATATTAAAATAATAATAATAATAATAATAATGAACAAATTCTTATGCCCCACAAATAACCCACAGATGCATTTTAAATAAAAGCACACATTCTCCTCATGTAAAACACGCTGATTCCCGGACCATTTGTAGGCCGGATTTAGAAGGCAATTGGGCCTTAGTTTGCCTACCCATGCTTTACAGGAAAGTTTTTGAAAAGGTTTAATGTTTTATTATGTTTTTATATATGTTGGAAGCTGCCCAGAGTGGTTAGGGCATTCATTTAGGAATAGGACATCCCTATTTTCATTGGATAAATGTTGGAGGGTATGGAGGAGTTGCTCGCTTGAAACCTGAGGCACAGATGTCAGAAACACCATTGACTTAATTACAGTTACAGATAGATCTGCATTGTGGCCTGCTGCTGCTGGTATAGTGTCATTGGCAGGGACAAGATGAGATTTTTACAGGCACATGCAGCAAGCTACGCTGTTGTCTTCAGTATCCCACAGTGCCATTCCACATGCAAAAAGCGTTCACGAAAGGCATGAATTGCAATTAGGTTTTATGTGCAGCAAACTTGGAAAGAATCTGTCCGGGGAGCTAAATGGTTTTGGAAGTATTCGCACTGAACCATCTTTGCCACCCGCCGGCTGATGGACCTGGGGCTGTGTTGCACTTTTCAAGAGTTAATCCAAATTTCATTAGATGATCTCTGGTGAATATCACTAATTAATGCACACTCCAAAGCAAATGCTCTATTGTGTAGATGGGCAAAAGTTCAAACAAAACATTATCTACAGCAATAAACACATCTCTGTACTAGTTGGAATGTTTGGGAAGTAGAAGCCATTACAAAAAAATATTGATGAAAACTCAGAGAGAGGTTTACCTGAAATATGGAGCAGTATACAATTTATATAAAACTTTTTTTAGGTCCCACTGCATCCCAATAGCATTATGAGATGCAAAGGAAAACAGAAAAAGAAACAACAGCAGGTGAAATTCCTTCTTGTACACAACTATTAGAGGTACAGTTTTGCCCTCTTTTTCATCTGGTCACCCTACCTAAAGATGAACATATGAAGCTGTCTTATGCTGAGTCACACGACTGGTCCACTTAGTTCAGTGTTGCTTGCTCTGACTGGCAGAAGGAATTCCTAGCCTTCCTGCCTTTTAACTAAAGTAGTTGGGAATTGTATCTGGCAATATGATTGCAAAGTCGATGCTCTACCAAAGAGCTATAGCCTAGCCTACCAGAGCGAACTAGCAAACTAAACTATCGGACTATGCAGAGATGGCAAAAATGACTGGGGAAATCAGAAACCAGGAGGATCAAAACTTCAAGAAAGAATGGGGGAAATTTATATTATATTTGAGAGACCACTGTAAACATTTTGAACACTTTAGCAGGTCTTGTTACGCTGCTTAGACTTTGGACAAAATGGAGAACTGAAAAATTAGGAGGATTTATAGTATGCAGTTAAAAAGGTTAACTTAAGAACTCACGGAGGGGAGGAGGGAAGTCTAGAGATTTGGAAGAATCTTGTGTAATTTTTTATTATTTGTGATTTTGAGTGTGAATGAATTTGTAAAACCAAATAAAAATCATTTTAAAAAGCAAGAGAGCTTGGGCCAACCCCTAAAGCTTATGTGTCAAATCATTGGTCCATTTAACGCAAGAGTCCTAATGGATTAGGTCACATGCCCATCAAGTCTTATGGGCATCTTGTTCTCACAGTGGTAAACCAGATGCCATGGGAATTCTGTAAAATTGAAAATAATGTAATAGGACTATCATTTTATCTGGACAGATCATGGAATTATATGCAGCCATGTGTTCAGCTGCAGCCTTTTCCCAGATCCATGCTGATGCTACATCCAGGATGGAAGTAGGCATATGTCAACAGTCCACATCTAATTCTGATCATTATCTTATGTTTATATGGCACAGGGATCAGAGTCTTCATTAGTTCTCCCCAACTGCTACAGACAGCAGGAATGCAAGAGAAACACACCTTTAAGCATGGCTGTGCTTATTTGGGATGTGTTAAACTTCAATCTTAGTTTCTCTGAGATGATTGGCCTTCAAGATAAGCCTTCAATGTTGGAAATGTTTAAGCTACAAGGTTCACAGAACAATGTGAAAATATGTAGCCTACTATATTCATTGATGCAATGAAGGAAGCCCACAATATCAACAAAGTCAAGTGATTCATCAAAATCAGGACAGTGATTGAAGATAAGACAGACAAGATGAATATGTCAAAATGAGCTAATACAGGGATGTCCAACAGGCCGGTCGCGATCTAATGTTAGATCCCTGGGAGGTTTTGGTAGCTCACGGTCAATCGCTGGGTAAAATAGAATCCAGCCTGCCCCCTCATCCTGCCCTCCATTGTTGCACAGTCTGCAGGATGGAAGCCAGAGTTTACTCAGTGAGGCTGTTTATTTCCCCAGCGATCTGTTGGTGAGTGGCTGTTCCTCTCCCCCCAAAAAAAACCCTTAAAAACGGGGCTTTCCTCCTCCCTGAACCCTTAAAAACTGGGGTTAGATCTAGTGCCTCTAAATGATGCTCTCAAGGGCCACAGCAAAGATGACCAATGGAAAACTGGTTTTGGAACTTCCTTTTGCTGCTGGCAAGTGATAATGTTGGTTGTGCCAACAGCAGAGATGACAAACAGAGGGTTGTCCTTGGCCGTCCCATGGCTACTAGCTGTTGATGGTACCCAATGACCACAGGCTGCGAGAGTCATCCAGCAGCATCCTGGCAGGCAGAATTATGGTCACTGCGGCTGCCATTGGCTTAACAGCTGTGGTATCACAAAGCGGGTGGAATGCCTTGAGTTAGGCAGACAAACAAACATCAAGGGATCTTAGAAGACCCTAGACACTGATTTCTGAAAAGATAAATTAAACTGTATCTTGACTGTATGCCTTGCTTGAGCAATTTCATAGGCTTTCAGGAGAAGACGAACTACATGTGTTACTTACGGTTTCTGTCTGCTGCTCCCGGCGTATCAATGACCCAAGGAGGTTCCAATGACAAGAGCTACAAAACACCTTGTACAGCTTTCCCTCACCCCCTCTGTTTACCGCTATCCTTTTCCCTGTCCCACCTTATCTATGGTCATTGGCCAATTCTTCATGTCTTTCATGCAAGACGGTGATAGGAGATTTGCTATATGTTTTCCATAGAACTTCAGCCTGAATGGTGTTGACGTGGTGTTTAATAGTGCTGGGTTGAAATTTCTCACTCTTTCAATTTTCTCTCTGCTTTGTTTTTTTTTTTTTGTTTTTAAAGTGTTTCCTTTTTAGCTTTTGTTTTGTTTTGCTGCCTCTCTTGCATATTTGAGCCCCATACAGAAGTACCTTGGAAGTCAAATGGTATCTGCTCCGGAAGTCTGTTCAGCTTCCAAAACATTCAGAAACCTGGCTGCAGGAAGCTCAATGGGAAACCGTGGAAGCCACATTGGACATTCCAAAAAAATGTTCGCAAACTGGAACACTTACTTCCAGCTTTGTGGCGTTCGAGAGCCAAAACATCCAAGTACCAAGGCATCCGGGATCCAAGGTATGACTGTATTTTGAATGTCTTCTCCAGAAAGCATTCAAGTTTCTCTCCTGAAGGTCCAGAAGACAAGTGCCTCTTTTAAAAAAATAAATTAAAAAATGCATGTATCTAAGCACCAGATCAGATGCACAGTGTGAATGCTCCCTTGGGTGCCCTTATTATGCTTCTAACACATTTCTGAGGCAGGCAATGTTTCCTTCTGGAAAGAAAAGCTGCTCACATCAGCCAAAGCAGTGGGGGTGCCCTTGGAGTGCTGACAACCAAGGGAGAATTCATGTTGCTTCCCCAGGCAGCCTGCACCATAGGAGACAATATCCTGAATTCTTTCAAATCTGATTGAGGTCCTTGCAGACTGAAATGGGGGAAGTGCAGGAAAAGCTTTGCCACTTGATTCAACCGAATATACAAAAATCCCCTAACTCAGATGCCAGATGGGTGGAAGACCAGTTCTAATTGGGGTCTGAACTGGTGGTGACTGAGACCTTGGGGTCTTGATTGATACCTTGAAGGAAATATTGACTCAATGTGTGGCAGATTTTCCACTCTAGGAACTATTAAGAAAATGATTGAAATGATTAAGAAAATGATTGAAAACAGACTTGCCAATATCGTAATATACAAACCTATGGTGTAACTCTGGTCTCCTCACCTCAAGAAAAGAAGAAAAAAGAGAGATTGTCCAGTTGAAAAAGGTCCAGGAAACGGCAACCAAAATTATCAAGGAGAAGGAATGACTCTCCTCTGGGGAAAAGTTACAGCATTTGGGACTTTTTAGTTGAGAGAAAAGGCAAGTAAAAAGTGACATGATAGAAGTTTATAAAATTATGCATGACAGGGAGAAGATGGACAGAGAAAAGTTTGTTCCTAGGAGTCAATAAGGATTATTTATGTATGCCACTACTGCGACCCATGTTTTGCTAGCCCCAAAATGGAAAACGAGCAAGGTCCCAACTAAAGAAGAATGACAACTTAAACTGATGGAATATGCACAGCTTGCAGATTTAACATATAGAAGAAGAGAACAAGAAGAACGTATGTTTAAAGAAGACTAGAAAATGTTTACTGAATACAGTGGTACCTCGGGTTACATATGCTTCAGGTTACATACACTTCAGGTTACAGACTCTGCTAACCCAGAAATAGTGCTTCAGGTTAAGAACTTTGCTTCAGGATGAGAACAGAAATTGTGCTCCGGTGGCGTGGCAGCAGCAGGAGGCCCCATTAGCTAAATGGTGCTTCAGGTTAAGAACAGTTTCAGGTTAAGAACGGACCTCCGGAACGAATTAAGTACTTAACCCAAGGTACCACTGTATATGGGTGAAAATTGTGTACATTTAAAAACACTGATGGCATTAAGACAAATTCAACAGTGTAAATAAGTTTTGATGGATGTAACAATGGAATACTGAATGGTTTAGTTCATGTAAAATATGCATTGGCTACTAGCCACAATGACTATCTTCTACCTCCATCATCAGAGGCATTGTGCCTCTGAATCTCTTTCTCTTTGGTGATCACTCGTGGCCAAGTAAGATTGTCTTCCATAAACACAGTTTTAACAGTGGGTCCATAAGTGACTGTGGAGGCCAATTCTGGATCCACACGTCCTTCCATAGTGCGACATAGGTTTCCGGGTGGGAGTTCATCATGGTGAGGGTTTGCCAAATGTGCCTTCCTCTTAGCGCATTTCCCCCTTTCATCCTGAGTTTGAGCATCTTAAAAGTCCATGACACTTTTGATAAAGGCTGTTCTCCAACTCGCAAGCCAGTGTTTCCCGGTTGTCGGTGTTCATACTACATTTTTTAAGATTTTCCTTGAGAGAGTCTTTAAACCTCTTTTGTTGACCACCAGCATTACGCTTTCCATTTGTAAGTCTGCAATAGAGTAGCTGCTTTGGAAGACGATAACCAGGCATTGGCACAACATGACCAGTCCAACGAAGTTGATGTAGAAGAAGCATTGCTTTGACACTGGTGATCTTTGCTTCTTCCAGTACACTGGCATTAGTTCACCTGTCTTCCCCGGTGATGTGTACAAATTTTTGGAGACAACATTGATGGACTCTTTCGTAGAGTTGGAGATGGCGTTTATAAGTGGTCTATGTTTCACAGGCATGTTTGTATGCCTCCGAATACCAGGCAACTGGCTGGTTATTGTGAGAACAGGCTGCTGGACAAGAAGAGCCATTGGTCTGATCCAGCAGACTCTTTTTATGTTCTTGTACACTGTGAGCAGTGGGATAGAGGAGAAACCACTTTCTTAAATGGAAGCTAAGGCTGCCTTAACTGTTACTGATCTATAATTGGGAGACATTACCAGATACAATTTACACTTCAGAAAAGAGTCATTAGAGCCAGATCACTGAGAAGCTAATGGAAATAGTTCTTGTGCACAGACGGAGGCTCCTCATTTTAAGAGAGATCACGAAGACTGCAAGCACCGCAAAGAGGACCGAGAGTTACAGCAGGCATGTTCAATCCTGCCCTCTGGTATATAACAATGTCCTCAATTTTTATATGAAATAGTTTAAATTCTATGGCTCGCGTTTAGCTCCTAGTTTCAAAGCTACTGAAATGGAGCCAATTTCTGTATGTATGATATAAAATGAGGGTTTATGAAAGCAGAAGATTTTCAAGCTAACAAAAAAGAAGGGGCTTTTACTAACTAGAACTTATTCTTTTTTTTAAGTGTAGCCGAGCAATAAAGCAGAGATCAATTTGTCAACATTCAATTGCAACCGCAGTTCACCCGGAAAACTTTGTGTGTGACTCAGAGTGAGCACAAAGGGAGATAGTTAAAGAAAAATTGCCCTCTGTTCTCAAGGTCATGGGGTTTTGCCAATACTTTTTGTCAGTGCCGTAAATAAAGTTTCACAGTGCTGTGAACCATTACAAGGGACAAGGGAGGGGGTAAAGTACTAAATCAAGTTCTCTGTTTTTTATATGCACTGTAATATTTGAACTTTTATTGAGCCCCCTGCTTCAGTTTATAAACACAACATCACATTTCTCTTTCTTCCCTATCTTCCCCCGCTACCCAGAAGAAATAATCTATTGTCCCAACTACTATGTGCGTCAAACTGTTTTGCGTTCAGTGAGCCAGCTATAGGGAAGAGAGAGAAAAGCGGGGAAAAAAGGGAAAGGAACTTGGGAAGGAGAAGAAGAATGGAGATGAAGATAGCATGGAAATATTTGAGAGGGAGCAGAAGAGAGATCCACTTCAGATGCTTTGACCTATTAATTCAAAACACAGACCAGCAGCTATGCAGAGATCTGTGGAGGGCTTAGCAACTCTCCCCATTTTCGCAGTCAGCAAAAGTAGGAGAATCATCAAGCCCTTTGTGGTCCAACATACATGGATGTGCAACTTTCCACTCAATGGAGAACAAGTTCTGAAGGCCTCCATGTTATTCTCATGACATCCTTCTGATGTAGGCATAGCTGGGAGGAATGTTAGGAACTGAGATATGAAAGCTGTTGCTAAATGGCACCTTAAACCTAGGTTATGGGCACAACGGAATGTCTAGGCACACTTTTTCATAACAAGAATACAAAGCTGAAAATGAATGAACTGCAGCTAAGATATTATGTTCATTTTTCACATGTGCTAGTCCTTTCCCTGCCCACACCCCTAATATTCATAAGAGGGTCTCTTCTCCAGTCTTCAGAGAGTAGATGGAAGTAGGGAGGGGGGCAGAAAAAGATCCTTCTTTCCTTCCACTCTGCAGTTTTAATCTGAAATCTTAGGCACAGGACTGTGTCCATAGCTCAGAAACGGCTCGTGCCAATGAAATTCCCTGTCTCAAAATGCACCTAGAACAATGGGAGTTTCAATCACTGGCTTTCCCAGACTGGCTTATGATCACCCGGTAAGCTTCATGACTGCACAGGGATTTCATGTTGGTGTCAGAAATCCATCTGCTGCTGCACTGTGAGTGTTGGGGAAGGCCGCTCCCTCCTCAGGCTAATTCCACCAGGCCTAGGGGGCGGGGCCCAGACTCACCTCCGCCACAGCTTTAAGGAAACTGGTGCTGCTGCAGCAAATGTTAAAAATGTTTTTTATATATTTTAAAGTGTTTTAAAGGTGTTTTTACTTTTTACTTTGTTGTACCACCGTGAACAGTGGTTTTTATCTATGCATTTTTATTTTGTTCCGTTTCATTTTGGTTTGGGGTTGAATATTGAGTGGGGTGGGGATTGGTTTTGTTTAGGTATACAGTGGTGCCTCGCAAGACGAAATTAATCCGTTCCGTGAGGCTCTTCGTATAGCGGTTTTTTCGTCTTGCGAAGCAAGCCCATTGACAGCTTAGTGGATTAGCGCTATTAGCAGTTTAGCGGCTTTTAGCGGATCAGCTGATAAGCGGCTTAGGGCTTAGGAAAAGGGGGAAAAAGGGGGGAAACCCGCAGGAACTCGCAAGAGAAATTTGTTTTGTGAAGCGCCTCCAAAATGAAAAACCCTTTCGTCTAGCGGGTTTTCCGTCTTGCGAGGCGTTCGTCTTGCGGGGCACCACTGTAATTGTTTTTGGTTTGTTTTGTTTTTCTATTTTGTAAATGGAGGCTAGTATGAGGCTTGGGATTGCTACCGTGGAGGGGCGAGGGAGGTATGGCGGTGGGGGCAGATGTTATAGGTGAAGGGGATCGAGATACGGATATGCTCATACCCCTTCCAATCTGCGCCCCATCCCGAAGGATGAGGGTAGGGTGAGCAAGGATTACTCACCTCCGTCACTGGTGTTGTGCAATGCCAGGTCTATAGGCAACAAAACCGCCACCCTGTGAGATTTCTTTACCTCGCAGGGGGATCGACCTGGCTTGTGTGATGGAGACCTGGGTGCACAAAGGGGAAACTGTTACCTTACGAGAGATGGCGCCCCCGGGTTTCTCCGTCCTCCACCAGTCACGGCCAGAGCCGCACACAGAAACGCCTTTTACCTTCCCGCTGGTAAGCGGTCCCTATTTATCTACTTGCACCCGGAGGTGCTTTCGAACTGCTAGGTTGGCAGGCGCTGGGACCGAGCAGCGGGAGCGCACCCCGCCGCAGGGATTCGAACCGCCGACCTTTCGATCGGCAAGCCCTAGGCGCTGAGGCTTTAACCCACAGTGCCACCTGCGTCCCTCGAAGGACAGCCAAATTTAAATAACAATTTGACACACAGCTGTGAGGCATTTGCGAGCTTTTTTGCAGAGAAGGTCCTGTTGCTCCGCCATGACCTCCCTGCCAATTTGGATACAATAAAGGAACTGGAGGCCCCTCGACTGTCCTCGGGTCCAGTATTGGACCACTTTGACTGGATATCCCCAGCCGATGTGGACAGACTCCTCCGAGCTGGAAAGCCCACCACCTGTCCTCTTCACCCGTGCCCGTCTTGGCTGATTAGAGCATGTCCAGACGAGGTGCGGGCCACCCTGGGGGATATCATCAATTGGCACTGGGATATTCCCAGGGGAACTGAAGGAGGCAGTGGTGCGCCCGCTCTTAAAGAAAACATCATTAGATCCCTTAGATCTATCCAATTACCGCCCGGTTTCAAATCTTCCATTCCTGGGTAAGGTGATTGAGAGAGCGGTTGCTGAACAGCTTGGCAGGTTTCTGGATGAAACATCGGCTCTGGATCCATTCCAGTCCTGCTTCCGCGCTGGTCATGGGACCGAGACGGCTCTGGTCGCCCTAACAGATGATCTCCACAGGCAGCTGGATCGAGGCGGGTCAGGGCTGCTGATTCTTCTAGACCTGTCAGCAGCCTTCGACATGGTCGATCACAAACTCCTGGACAACCGCCTTGCCGACGTGGGGATCCAGGGCACAGTCCTTCAATGGCTGCGCTCATTTCTCTCTGGTCGGGGACAGAGGGTGGCGCTTGGGGGGGAATTGTCATCGCACCACTCCTTGGTGTGTGGAGTGCCTCAGGGTGCAATACTCTCCCCGATGCTTTTTAACATTTTTATGTGCCCCCTCACCCAGCTTGTCCGGAGTTTTGGGCTGGGTTGCCATCAGTAAGCCGATGACACCCAACTCTATCTGTTGATGGACGGCCATCCTGACTCAGCCCCAGAGACACTGACCTGATGTCTGGAAGCTGTGGCTGGATGGTTACGTGGGAGCCGGTTGAAGTTAAATCCTTCGAAGACAGAGGTCCTCTGGCTGGGACGGGACGATATGGGATTGAGGGGGCAACTCCCATCTCTTGCGGGGGTGCAATTAGTGCCAGCACCGTCCGTTAAGAGTTTGGGTGTAATCTTCGATACCTCCCTCTCTATGGAGGCGCAGAGTACAGCTATAACAAAGTTGGCTCCTTATCTCTCTCGCCCTGACCTCCAGACTGGATTATTGTAACTCGCTCTACGTGGGGCTGCCCTTGAGACTGACCCAGAAACTCCAGTGGGTGCAGAATGCCACAGCGAGACTCCTTATGGGGTCTTCCCTTCAAGATCACATTCACCCGGTACTATACCAGCTGCACTGGCTCCCGGTGGAGAACATGATCAGGTTTAAGGTGCTGGTTTTAACCTTTAAAGCCCTATACGGCCTAGGACCCTCGTACCTACGGGACCGCCTCTCCTGGTATGCCCCACAGAGGAACCTACAGTCTGGAAATAAAAACATCCTGAAGGTCCCAGGCCACAGAGAGGTTAGGCTGGCCTCAACTAGAGCCAGGGCTTTCTCGGCTGCGGCTCCAATCTGGTGGAACGCTCTGTCACAAGAGACTAGGGCCCTGTTCCACCAGGCCTTTGGTTAGGGCATAGCCTGACTCCCTCCTCTGGCAACCTGCACAGAATTTTGCTTAACGGTTGCCATCAATTTGATTTTAATTAATTTTTATAATTGAAATGTTTTTAGAATGTTGGATTATTTGATTGTTTGATTATTTGATTGTTGTTGGCCGCCCTGAGCCCGGCTTCAGCTGGGGAGCGTGGGATATAAATAAATATTATTATTATTATTATTATTATTATTATTATTATTATCTCCAGCACTCAAAACTACCCTGTCTCTGAAGCCAACAAGAAGGCCAGCACAATTTTCCAGAGGGTTCTGTATGCCCCTTCTTGGTACTCACAAAAACTGACGCAGCCAAACTGTGCCATGGGTGCCATGTTGCCATGCTGCTGGCAGTCCTGGAATCACTATGTCTAAGGTCAGGTGTAGAGTGAATGGCCAGTATCCTTTGAAATCTGCCAAGGACCTACGGATGCAGATGCTATCACCCTTGGCTCTCCTTTCTGGCATTCGGATGATCATTTATGGTCAGCAGCCATCTCAGGTGGCCACGATGCTCTTGAATGATGCTGCTGTTCTGCAGGGCATTATAAGCAGTTGCAATGGTGGCTGTCTGGTGCTCATAAGATGAGCACCACATCCACTACCAACATCACCTACCTTTTCCTTCCTTAGGACCAGTCTGTCTACCCCTCATGTCTGGTGAAAATAAAAAGGAGGAGAGGGGAAGATGATGGATGGGGCTGCCCACCGATATGGGGCTTCATCAGAGGATTTCCTGATCAGGGCTCCCTCAGACCCAGAGTGAGACCTGCCTAGGGTGCTGGGTTAGGAAAGGTGAACAAATCTTCCAAAGATCACAGGGGGGTTACATATGGGCCTTGTTTTACCACAAAACCATATACAGTGGATGCTCAGGTTGCAAACGTGATCCGTGTGGGAGCCATGTTCACAACCTGCAGCGTTCGCAACCCTCAGCGCCGTTTCTGTGCACGCACGGGTTGCGATTCAGCGCTTCTGCACATGTGTGACCCCCAAAACCCGGAAGTAACCTGTTCCGGTACTTCCGGGTTTTGGCACATCCATAACAAAAAAAAAACAAAACCCGCAACCTGAAGCGTCTGTTTAAAGCCACAGATGATTCACAGAATCACAGAAACAAATGTAAGGTCTCAGTGGTGGAATGAAGTTATATGGCTTTGGCAGAAATGTTATAAGGAACTAGGTACAGATAGATTGTTAATGTATTAAAGGGAAAAAACAAGGTTAGAATATGTTAAGATTAATTACAGGACAGAAAACAGAGGAAGATGGAAAGGAATTGCTGAAACACTTCCAATATTTTCAAGCTTATCTTTCATTCACTTGTTTCAATGACTTCCTCACGCCTCCCTTTTTGTATTCCACTTCAATTAACTGTTTCAGCAAGTGGAATACAAAAAGGGAGGCGTGAGGAAGTCACTGAAACAAGTGAATGAAAGATAAGATTGAAAATATTGGAAGTGTTTTTAATTGTTTTTGTTTTGTTTTGTTAATTGAATGTTTTATGTAGTGTTTTTGTTTCTGTTTTTGTATTGTATTATATTGATTTGTTTAATTCTTTTTCTTTCTTTTTGTAATCTTTAAAGTCTTAATAAATATTATTATTATTTTTTAAAAAAAAAACAAATGTAAGGTCTCAAACACTACCGAGAGGAAAGAAGTCTGCGACTGCTAGTTTATTTTCAACAGTGCTAGACAGGGCAGAGAAACCAATACCTTGTGTACCCTGAGGTAGGTTTGTGCTAAATTAGATATGACTCCTGAGCTTTACAAACTGTGCACAAGGGGGGAAATATTTCCTAGGTAACTCATTCTTTTTATGTGTAAAGAAATTCTCAAATAGCAGTAAATGCGACTTAACCATGAAAACTCCACACAACTATGAAACCAAGCAGCTCTTAGTCATCTTAAGCAATCCCAAAACTCATATACACATACATATCCCCCCCCCCCCGTCTTTCATGATTATGAAGTTTAGTCATGCTTAGGGCTGCCATATGTACAGGTTTTCCCAGACACATCTGGGAATCTGGCTGCCAAAATGGTGTTCAGGCAGATTTTTGCTGAATTGGCAAAACAGTCCAGAAAAGCCGAATGTATGGCAAGTAGGGTGATTTTTTTTTATTTTTAAAATGCTTAAAAAGTAAATAAAATAAAATAAAATAAAAAGCCCCACAATTGAACAACTTTGCTCCCCCACCCAAATGAAAATAAAAAATACCTCCACAACTTTGTCTGGATTTTCACTTTTGGGAATATGGCAACCCTAATCATGCTATTGTAGATGAAGTCCAGAGCCTAAAAAAAAAAAGGGGGGGGGAGGAAATGTACAAAATACAACTCGCAAGAATAAATGCTCTGTGCTCAGCCTATCACACCTAACTAGGGATGAGAAGATGCCCTGGAGAAGTTTTGCTTATCAAAACTCTTCATGTTTCCTTCCAAATTGCTCAGACTCCACCCCTCCAAATACACCTTGGAAATTTGCTCTAGGTGAAATTGGGGGAGCTACATTAATTCCAAGTCCTATCAGTCTTGCTCATTGCGTGTGGAGTTTCTTAACTAGCCACAGACAATCAGGCGGACACTCGGAGATCATAAAAGGGAGATCACACTCACAGAACGAATTGACAACATGCAGTAAAGACTTTCTGTAAACCTCAGATATGGACTTGCAGCACCCTTCCCTCACCTCAATATTTCTTTTTCTAGCCTAATAGAAACTCTACTGACTTCATTCCCTGGATGTTTTACTCAAGCACTTCTTTTTTTTTTAAAGGTGAAATTCATGACAACTTTACATAAACTATATAGCTCTGTATGTGGCAAGAATTATTTTGCCTCATTTTTTCCCCTTACTGCCTTCTTGGCAGCAGCTTCAAATCTCTCTGTGCCTCTGTGTGCATTTAATTCTCTCCAGATGACTTTAGTAGAGGTGTAAGTTTTTAAATAGAACTCTACTGCAACAATTGCTATTCAAGGGAAAATGGTGCATTATTTCCGTTCATCATAGGGTGCTTCCAGATGATGTATTTACTGAAAATTCACCCAGATTTATTTGCCAGAAGATTAGATGTAGTTGGCTATCTAAGGAACACTTATTCTAATTCGTTTTGCAGGGAGGTCAGATGAAGTTTTGTCAAAGCAAGTGCTATCTCACAAGTTCCATTGCATTTTTCTGTCACTTAGCACAATAAGGTGATCTTTTGGGAAAGCAGGTTTGTTGTGCAAGGCTTCGCAGTCAACAACAATTGTGCAACCTGAATTTTCCGGGTTGTGATAGAAGAAGTTCTGAGGGCAACATTTAAGCTGTTTTTCTTTACAGGAGAATTCAGAAGACTGTCCTTTGAGAAGCCTGCTCCATGGGACCTGATGATGTTAAGTTTTATGAACACCATCATAATTGTTGTTGCACTCACAGACAAACACAAAATCACCAATATATTAAAAAGTCAAATAACATCAGTAGAGACATGCAATTAATTTATGGGCAGTTCCATTCTTTTCCTTCACAGAGCCCTTTTTTCTTTCCTCATTGAATGCTGGGATTTTTCTGCTGCTCTGGGACTTTGAGGTAAGACCTTCTCACGGAACAGGTTTGCCATACATGATCTGCTTCCAACACACTCGTCCTACTCCTATCTCTGTCTATAGGTGGCACTTCCAGGAGTCCCATGTCTTTTACCCTGGCTCTCAGTGGGTATCTGCAAGTCTTTGTCACCTCTTCCCACTTATGAGTCAGCACATACTGTAGCTTGATGGCATTCCACTGTGGATGTCATCTGTAAGCACCATAGGCAATATCTGAGTCAAGTTGCTTCAACATCAGACCAGAGCTCAGGTATTAATTAGGAATGGGTGAATACCTTAAGTATAAAGGTAAAGGTAAAGGTACCCCTGCCCGTACGGGCCAGTCTTGACAGACTCTGGGGTTGTGCGCCCATTTCACTTAAGAGGCCAGGGGCCAGCGCTGTCCGGAGACACTTCCGGGTCACGTGACCAGCGTGACATCGCTGCTCTGGCGAGCCAGAGCCGTACACGGAAACGCCGTTTACCTTCCCGCCGGTAAGCGGTCCCTATTTATCTACTTGCACCCGGAGGTGCTTTCGAACTGCTAGGTTGGCGCTGGGACCGAGCAGCGGGAGCGCACCCCGCCGCAGGGATTCGAACCACCGACCTTTCGATCGGCAAGTCCTAGGCGCTGAGGCTTTAACCCACAGCGCCACCTGCGTCCCGTACCTTAAGTATAGTTGTCCTTATTTTCACTGATTCTGATTTTTTTTTGGGGGGGGGGTTCTCATGAAAATTCATTAGAATTTTAGTATGAATTTTCCTTAATATACCTTCTTTTGTATGCAATTCTCTTAACATAAACATTTTTTGCAATGCAATTTCCCCCAACAGAATGGATTTCTGCATGCTATTTTCACTAATATAGGCATCATTACACACAGTTTACCATAGCATATGCATGTTTGTAATGTAATAAAATAAAATAAAATAAAATAAAATAAAATAAAATAAAATAAAATAAAATAAAATAAAATAAAATAAAATAAAATAAAATAAAATAATTATTATTTATTGCCTGCCCATCTGGCTGGGTTTCCCCAGACACTCCGGTCAGTTCCCAACAGAATTTTAAAAACACAATAAAACATCAAACATTAAAAACTTCCCTAAACATGGCTGCCTTCAGATGTCTTCTAAAAGTCAGATAGTTGTTTATTTCCTTGACATCTGATGGGAGGACATTCCTTGACATCTGACGATAGGGCGGGTGCCACTACCAAGAAGGCCCTCTGCTTGGTTCCCTTTAACCTCACATCTCACAGTGAGGGAACCACCAGAAGGCCCTCAGAGCTGAACCTCAGTGTCCGGGCTGAATGATGGGGGTGGAGACGCTCCTTCAGGTATACAATACACATTATTTGCCTGAAAAATCACATTGTAAAATTTGCAGAAGTGCAATTTCTGAAGGATAGTTATGTTTCAGTTCACATATTGTTTCAGGAAAGAAAGAAAGAAAGAAAGAAAGAAAGAAAGAAAGAAAGAAAGAAGACCAAAGTAGGTGAGTTCACCTTTAAATACAGTCATACCTCATGTTACGTTTGCTTCACATTGCAGATTTTCAGGTTATGAACGCGGCAAACCCGGAAGTGTTTACTTTTGGGTTTTCCGCATGCGCAGAAGCAATCTGTGCATTTCACACATGCACAGAAGTGATCTTCATGCTTCACACATGCACAGAAGCGCTCTATCGTGCTTTGCTCACACACAGTAGCGGTGCTATACTTACAGACTTTTCAGGGCGCAAACAGCACCCCAAAACAGATCACGTTCGTAAGTAGAGGTACCACTGTATGAACAGAATCAAGTTTCTCCCACATACCTAGATATTGAGCAAGTGCTCAAATCCAGTTCAATCGCTCTGATGTGATTCAGTGGGGTCTGTATATTGCCACTAGAGCAGCTCTTTGCAACCACATACACACAGATGGATTTTCTTCATTACTCAGAAGCTAAAAACAGTTTTCTCCGTCTGCTCTTCATATTTCTGTACAGGACAGGTTTTGTTTTCTCGTTTCTCCCTACACTACTTTGTAGGATTTTGACAGTTTCTGCAAGATTCCATCAGCCTCCTGACACTTACATCTGATCTTGACAGGCCTTCATGCAGCTTACCTTATGAGAAAAAAAAAATAATGTTTTCATACTTGTATCTCCCCCTCTCCCCCCCCCATTTAATCTCTAAGTTAGAGGGGAAAACTTGAAAATGTGATGCTACTGTGTGCCAAAGGCTCGGAAACGGAAAGTGGTTTACTTTGTGTTGATTTATTCCAGTTGCTGGAGGCTTTGATCATTAATCTCCAAGTCTGTTCTCTAGACTCTGCCTGCAAAATAAAGAGGGTGATGAAACATGAAGCCTCACATCTGATCAGCTGAAACCAGTGTCAAGTCTCATTGTCAATAAGTTTGCACCAGGCATTAGCTTCAGCACAGATAATTCCGGGAAGAGGAACAAGCCAAGCAGATGCACATGGTAGAGGCTATATTATTGGGAAAGGTACAATAAAAGAGCAATAGAAAATTGTAATCTTTATGGAATATCACAAATGCAAAATATTAGCAAATTACTTAATAGAAGAGAGCAGGCATAGTATTTGCAGCTTTATGTGAACCAATTGTTTGGCTGGATATTTTTTTAACTTTCGTATTATAGGGGACATTTCCTTGCAACAAAGGTACTTTGAACCTTACAAAGTCAGATTAAATTGGGAAAAGGAACTTGCTGGACCATCAGTCTTGAGGGTTACCTACTTACAGAGTAAGTTAAAAATTCTTTAGAAAGATAATTCAAAAGGTTCTTCTTAAAAGCCTAAAAACTCACTTAAAAGAATCAAGTCTTGAAAAAAGTTATATGATCTAAGAAAGTCTTTAAAAGACTTGATTCTTTTAAGTGGGTTTTTAGGTTTTTAAGAAGAGCCTTTTTAACTATCTTTTTAAAGAATTGTTTTAATTTATTTTGACTACGGCAGACCAACACAGCTACCAACTTGAATCTACTAACTGAGATTTACTGGTCACTTCTGTTGACATGGAGGTAGATCCCAATGCCATGCACGATGTCACAGATAGGCTAAGCTCCCAGGCTTGACAAACTGAAAGACTTAGCAGTATGACCAGGCACTGTGAAGATGGATTTTCATAACAGGTAGTGATAAATAAGTTTATAGGCACTGTGAAAACTTTACACTTTCTGAACATCTTGTTAATCAAAGACTCAGCCATATGTGTGACTGCTTGGGATGATTTGCAGAATCATGTTCTGTGACATTTTGGCTAGTCCTAATAAAAGTATGGCTTGGCTGCAGATTTTGACATTTTTCTAATGGACCCATTTAACTTCATCTGCCTTACATTTTAGATCTAGGTCCATGATAATGTAGCCTTCCCACTCTGGTATTCTGAAGGCAGCCTCATACTACAAAACCATTTTTCTGGTGTGTGCACCTCCCCCCCCCCTCCTACAGAAAATAGTATAGAGAAATGTTACCATATTGGCATATTCCTCTCTCTTTTTAGCAATGTTATTTTGGCATGGTCTTCCATTGAGGAGAAACTTACCTGAACGGATTGTGAAATGGAATAGGAACACAGTCGGGATGAATCTTTTAACATGTGGTGATAAATAGGTTCATTTGAGAAGTATATTAGCTTTATAAAAAAGTTACAAGGCCAAAAATAAACATTGGACTTGCTGGACAGTCAGGCTCTATGCTACCTACTTTAAAGTAGTTCACTGCCACCACAGTTGGCATGGAGAGAGCCTATGCACACATGGCATTCTGATGTCATCCATGATGTCACAAATAGGATACATTTGAAGTCTTCAAAAAGTGAGATGCAGTTAACAGTCAGGCACATGCTGAACACATTCAGGATGGATCTTCGTAACCAGTGATGGTAAATAGGTTTATTTGGTTATTATATTAACATTATCATCGGTAAAAGTTTTAGAATGATATGCTGGTTGAGTTGCCAAATCGTAAGCCACCAAGATATATGCCATTCATTTCAATTTCTCAACACCTTGTCTTTAAATGGTCAACTGCATATGTGCTGATTGGAGCTGGTTCACAAAACCATTTGCCAGACTCTGTTTTTGACATTTTCCTTATGGGTCCATATGGGTTTTATACAGAACTATGTTGGCGATTATGCAAAAATTCAGTACCTTTATCTCCAGAAATTTCCATGTTGTCTGAACAATGCAGGGGCAATGATGCATAGCTCTTTTCTTTCCCCATTTTATCCTTACAACAACTCTGTGAGGTAGGTTAGGATGAGAGTGAGTATACCCGAAGGAGCGTCTCCACCCCCATTGCTCAACCCAGACACTGAGGTCCTTCTGCGAGGGTCTTCTGCTGGTTCCCTCACTGAGAGAAGTGAAGTTACAGGGAACCTGGCAGAGGGTCTTCTCAGTAGTGGCACCCACCCCATGGATGTCAAGGAGATAAAGAGCTATACAACTTTTAGAAGGCATCTGAAGACAGCCCTGTATCGGGAAGTTTTTAATGTTTGATGTTTTATTATGTTTTTATATGCACTGGAAGCCATCCAGAGTAGCTGGGGAAACCCAGCCAGATGGGTGGGGTATACAGTGGTACCTCAGTTTTCAAGCAGCTTAGATCCCAAACAACTTGGAACTTGAACGCTGCAAACCTGGAAGTCAGTTTTCCGGTTTGCGAGCTTTGCTTTGGAAGCCGAACGTCCTCCTAAGCTTCCGTTTTCACTGTTGCACTGCTAATTTGCGTCCCCCTCCCTCATTGTAATCAAAGCCTTCCATTTCCAATTGCAGGGTTCTGGGGTGATATTTGGATCTTATATTTGGTGCTTTTGTTTTTGCTATTTTTTTGGATTTTTGTTTGTGGCTTGTTTTGTGACTGTGGCTTGTTCTTCATTTTATAATTGATTGATTGATTGTGTGACTGTAGAAATGGATAAAAGCCCCCCATCCAAACAGTGACTATCATCAGTGCAGGAAAGAAGAAATTTTTTAAATGATTTTAATTTTTATCATCTACAATACTGTCTTATTTATTTTATAGTACAGTACATTGATTATTACTTGGATTAATTGGGCCTCTGGAAATAATAAAAAAAGCAAAGCACACTTGTATCAGCTTCATCAGAAATGACTTTCCTCTGGTTGTTTGCTGACAACCAGAACCACCCTTTTATCTAGGAGTCTGGCTGCTTGGCCCTCAAAAATTCATTTGAACTACTTAACCATCCCCTAGTGTCCTGGTGATGAAGTAAGCATCCTAATTTGCTACAATGGTTTCATGTTTTTAACTCGCTCCTTACTTTGGGTGCTTTGTAGACATAAAAGAGCACTAATACATTTTAATAAATAACAGCAAACAAATCAGTGTGCCACTGAAATACACCCAGAGTCACTGAGGAGTATGGATCTTCGAATGAACATTTCCTCTGTTCATTCTCCTCTCACGCATGCAGAGTGGTTATAAAAACCTAACACATAAAGCCGTACAAGCATATTGACATTTACACAGCCCCAAAGATCATTTACATGAAAATTATGGAAGCCAAGTGCTGTTACTTTTGTAGGAAAGAGAAAGCTGCGTAGATCAACGGCAATATAGACCTGCTTTAAGTTATTAATGATCATGTAGTTAGTCTTGTTATAAGCTAAGTCAATAACTATGGAATATATGCTCTGGGTACAAAGAGGTGCGAAGAATGTTACGTGCCTCTTCTATGAATTTTATTTTTAACAATAGCAACAAGAAGAAGAGTGATTTCATGATCAATGCCTGTGTGCTTTACATAACAACAACAAAAATACACGTCCCTGCCCACTTACCTGGGAGTACACCCCCCTTGAACTCATTTCCCATGACTTATTTCCAAATACAGTGGTACTTTGGTTCTCAAACGCCTTGAGCTTGAGAACCAAGGTACCACTGTATGCACACACAGGACTGACTGGCCATTAAGCATGCTATCCCACACACTTCAGTGAATTCAAACATTTTCCCCACCCCCCACCAATAAATTCTTACTTATAGCAGGTCAGGTCTGGGCCTTGTGCATGTTGACCAAATGATTCCATTTTTTTAATATAGTGGTACCTCAGGTTAAGTACTTAATTTGTTCCGGAGGTCCGTTCTTAACCTGAAACTGTTCTTAACCTGAAGCACCACTTTAGCTAATGGGGCCTCCTGCTGCTGCCGCACCACCGGAGCCCGATTTCTGTTCTTATCCTGAAGCAAAGTTCTTAACCTGAAGCACTATATCTGGGTTAGCGGAGTATGTAACCTGAAGCGTATGTAACCCGAGGTACCACTGTACTAAGTTTCCAGATATGGCCAGAAGGTTCAGAACCCGGAAAGATCATGTCAGGGATGGAGCCAAGGCAGAATCTGGAGCTTACTGGCTTTTCAGCTTCCAATAATGATCAAGACAAATGACAGAACACAGTTTTATTGATCAGACCAGAAAGAATCTGGCTGGTTAGCAGCAGTGAGCAGTGAGCAGTGTGTTGTTTTTGTTGTATATTTATTCATACCCCACCTTTTCCCCTGACAGAGACTCAAGGCCACTTTGTCAATCACCTACCTCTGGTTGTGTTCCTGCTGTGTGCTTGGATGGAAAGAGGGGCAAGGTGAAGAGGCAGCAAGGTCCACATAGTGAAAACACGCCAGCAGGAGATTCAGATTGACAAGCTAATGTGTTTACACCATGCTGACCTCACTCCTGTCTCACCTGTCCTGTACACAAGTTTTTTGGGTGTGATGTCACATTGTGCTTTTACGATCTGGCTGGGGCAACTCAGACAGATGGGCAGCATAGAAAAATAATAATAATAATAATAATAATAATAATAATAATAATAGGAGAGAGACTTTCTGTTCCTCATCAGGCAATGGTGTTTCCACCTGCCTTGCCCCACCTAGCCTTTCCCCAACTATGACTTTGAGAACAGCAGCAGCAGCAGCTGAGAAGAAAGAAGTTTAGGGGTATTTTTAAAAATAG
The DNA here is from genome assembly GCF_951804945.1 of Podarcis cretensis. Classification (NCBI taxonomy): domain Eukaryota; kingdom Metazoa; phylum Chordata; class Lepidosauria; order Squamata; family Lacertidae; genus Podarcis; species Podarcis cretensis. Next base: position 19,586,541 of record NC_137176.1, on the reverse strand, counting down.
TTTTATAAGTTGTGCTTCTTTGTTTCTCAATTTGACCCTTTTACATGGGTTTGTATATTTTGTGGTATTTTATGAATTGTGATTTGCTGCTATTTTTACTGATTATAGATTGGTAATTATTTGTTGTGGTTGAACTGTTTAATTATTATTTGCTGATGTTCAATTTTACTGTTTACTATTAGATTTTGATGGATTGCCGAATGTTGCTTTGTTGGCTATAAGTTGTTTATTCTAAAGTTATTGTGACTTCTATATTGGATCAGATTGCTACTATTAATGTTTGATGTTTTATTATGTTTTTATGTCTTGGGAGTCGCCTAGCAGCAACACAGGCAGAGGGAGAGCAGTAGAGCAGGCCAGCCGCACAATGTCATCCTCTGCTGCTGACTGACAATCCTAACCATCACATTTTGTATAAATGATATGACAAATTGTGAGATGCTCAGAGGTTTATGCTTAACGATTGCTTGTTATTTGCCATATGATAAAAAGGGACAGTGCATCTGTGAGTTGTCAGTACCGCACCATTTGCTTCCCAGTTTGAGAATCTTTGGCTTGAGCATAACAAAGGATTTTTGGATTTACGAGCAATATTTGCAGCTTGGTGGAATATCCCCCATTCCTTTAGCAGCATGAAGAGAGTGGCAAAATCCTAATGAGGCAGCAAGTCAAATAGCTCTGGGAGCAGGCTCTGTATCAAACGAAGGGGTGTGGGGTTGGGGATCCCAAATAAAACATTTTCAGGCTTAACACCCCATCACAGCTCCTTCTTTTGTACACATACCACCCGACACATTACAGTCTATACATTCTTAACCGGATGCTCCCCAGGAGCGATTGTGCTTTACATGCCTCATACAAGATGCTAGGATGGCAGATTGCATCAGGTCTTTATGCCATGTCATTCCAGGATGTAATTGGCCCTATACAGCAAGCTATTCATGCACAGCCAAGAGAAGTGTGTGCCAAAGCATGGCACCAGTTCTCTATAAAAAGGGCATGCCCAACTATTCTGCACCAGCTGCCTCTCCTAGCTGTTTCGTAGGTTTTCTAAAATAATAAAGCTGTTTATTAGGCAGGAGAAAAAAATGAAGTCAAGTTCTGGGTGATTTTAATGCATCTTCTTTTGTACAAAGTTCACATCATTGCAAACAGATATGGCCAAGCCTCCCTCCCTCCCTCCCTTACCCTCTTTATGATGTCCTTATTTATATTTGATTTGGGGCATGCCAAAATCCTCCCTCCCCCCCCCAAAAAAATGATTAACTTAATATGAGAAGCCAAATAAGTATCGAAAAATAAGGGTGACACGGCTCTCTTTTAACGAGCCTGGCAAGAGTTCTTAGAAAACATTATTGTTGGAGGCAGGATTGAATGGTTTGACTTCCAGAAAACTCAAAACCAGATAGATAGAATCAAATGTCACTATATTAGAAAATGCAAAGATGTTTTTCTTATAACCATCTGCACCATATGGTTGCCAGGGTTTGTTGTAGGTCTTACCCCTACCATGTGGTGGTCATACGGTTTTAGCATCTGGTCAGTCTTTATCCTGCTTCACGAACAGATGAGACAATCTAAAATACACAGACTGATATTGATTCCAAAGTCTACAGGTTAAACTGAAGCAGACACTATGGATTCATTGGGTATTATCTAGGATGTGGAAATAAACAGCAGCGTTGTCACGTCATGAGAGATTCAAAGGTCATTACTAGTTGTTGGAACTGTTTGTGTTTTGGATGGGCTGACTCATGCAGGCCAACGCCAAGAAGTAGTACAATTACAGGAAGAGCCATTGCAGTTGCTCAAAATGTCATTGACAAATTGCCTTACCAAAAATAATGAAGTTGGCCAAGAAAATAGGGACTATTGGCTTAAATCAGCAGTGGGCTGATTTAGGGAAGGGCCATAGCTCAATGATAAACCATCTGCTTTGCATGAAGAAGGCCTAGGTCCAATCCCCAACATTTCCAGGTAGAGACTCCTGCCTGAATCCCTGGAGAGCCACTGCCAGTCAGTTCAGTGCAGACAAAACTGATAAAGATGGGCCCATGTTCTGACTCAATGTAAGGCAGTTTGCTGTGTTTCTATGATTGAAATGTGGAACCTCCAGCCCATGGGCTTAATTTGGCCTGGCCAGGGTCCTTATTTGGCCTGAGAGACTGCTTTCTGAAATCAAACCAAACCATGTCCATCGGTCCCCCACCTGAAGTCAAAGCATTTTACCCAATGCTCGTCAGACTCAAAGTAGACCCATTAAAATTAATGAACATGATTAACTTCAGTGAGTCTACTCTGAGTAAAACTTTGTTGGATGCAACCCATACATTCCAACAGAGGCTCCTATGACACCTGCACAGTATTTGTTGATCTACATCTCCCATAATCCCCAACTGTCAAGGCTTCAGGGAATCTGATCCCTCCCACGGTGGCAGCCAAGAAGCAGATAAACAAGAAGAGTTCTTACCAAGTAGTTTATTCAATATTCACAGAGAGAGACAAAGGAATGCGGTCTCTCTTAGATAATGGCGTTGCTCCAAGTAAAGTCCCACCTCCTCAGTCCCTCCTATTCTACGTCACCCCTGCGCCGTCTGATTTGTGCTTTCTGCCTCTGAGCTTTCTGTTCTACTACTTTCAAGGCATGCCTGGTTCTGGAAGCAGGGTCAGAAATGCTTTCAAGAGACACTGAGTTTGTTGGCTGTCTCTCCCTTGGTGCTTCTTTTTCCTGCTGCTCCCCCAATATTTCCCAGCTTCTCCCCTCTGCAGCCTCTGACCTTCTGCGAACCACTGTTCTAAATCTATACTGTCCTTCTCTTCTCAGGAAGGTGAAGGGGGGGTGGTTCCCACCATTCTTCCTCAGTCCAGCCCCTGACACCAACATTCTTGAGCACACTGCACTGGAACCTGGGAAGCCGGAGGCCTTAATGACAGGATCTGGTCCATTCCTATCCCTGCCCATTCTGGTGACACAGATTGAGGAGGCAGGTGGCAGTGACTCAGATTTCATCACAAGGTTGCAGCAAGGCCTAAGTCCTTTGAACTACTGGATGAAGTGCTTCTCATGTCCAAAATATTCATTTCTGACATTTAGGTAAATATCCAAGCTGCTCAGATGGAGTACATTCATTCCTGTTTTCCCTCCCTGCGACGTACAATAATTTCTGCACCAAAGTTACAGTAGTTATGGTTCCTGATCACTCAAATGCTGCTTAGCCACTCCATGACTATAAGTGCTTATTCTTGTTGTCATGGATTAATTTTTCGAATGCTTCCATTTTCATCTGACAGATGATGAAAACTGCATAGGCGTCCTCTGGCTACAAGCCATGACTATAAAAAACTCATGCAAATCTTTAGACATATTCAAAATTCAAATAATTACTGGGGCTCAAGGTGGGTGAGAGTGTGAAATAACAGGATTCTTTACAATATGCAAGAGGAGGAAAAATGGGGGGGGGGGGAATCTGCCAGCAGCTGACCTGCATGATGTTGGATGCAAACCTGAACTAGTCTCTGGTGCACTTTGAGCCTCATAGCTGGAATAATTCTGTTGTTGTTCTCTTATTTAGATACAAACTTTCCAAAGCTTTTCAGGTGGTGGATTGTTTTCTCGGAAAGTTCAGAGTGGTGCAATGCACGCTAGGGATGCAATTAACACCTATGGCTTACAATTCCCAGAATGAAAATTATATATTCACTGCTAGAAATAATAACCCTCAATAAAGTAAGGAGGCACAAATAGAAGCTTCCTTGCCCAATAGCAATTGTGGTTTGGGGAATCACAGTGGGCATGGGAATCTGCAGGAATATTTCCAGGCATGAGACAAAGAGAACACAAACAATAGTTAGAATCAGAGAACAGCTCTACTGTTTCTGGTATAGCTGATGGTTGAATGATGGGAAGACCCGACCTCTCAGAAACTTGCATTCTGGGTTTACCCTTCCATTGTTTCTCAGTGTGTAGACCTGGCATCCATATGATGTATTTCTACCCACAACTGACACTCTCATCTCCCCACCCCACCCCCTGGTTCCTATCACTTGAATTGCACTTCTGATAAAATCAATCTCTCAGTTACCCTATATTTTTTTCTTTTTAAAACCCAACAAAACCCCAAACTTCCAATATGCCAGGATAACAACTCTAGAAGGGTTATTATATACTTAGAGTGTGTTTCTGATTCTTCCGTTGAAGTTGATTCTCCTGGCATTTTAAGTGGGCTTTGGGGGGAGACTGGCACATGGGTTGTACCACCTACTTGTCAAAATTGCTCCAGCCAGACTCAGTTCCACACCTGTATAATAGGTAGGAGAAGGTCCTCTGCCTGACACCACTGCAAGTTGGAGTAAGCAGTATTGGTCTGGCTGGACAAAGCATATAGCAACTTCCCATATTCCCAAAATCGCTGCACCACCTTCTGTATAATCCATGCAAATAGAGAATAGGCGTTCCCCTAACAAGATATTAATTTCGTGACTTCCTGCATAAGAACAGCACTTGCAGATATTTCTGGTCCAATTAAGCTTTGGGTCAGAAAACACATGTTTATGGTATAACAAAACAAAAGTCCATAAAGGATCTGTTAACCATATATTCCGAAGATCTCTATTTGAAATATGGGATAGGTATAAAAACCTATTAGAGCATAAAACACTGTGGTTGTTGTCTTCTTTAGAAGCAATGAGTGTGAAAAAGGCAAATATGAGTAAAAATTGGGTTACATATGAAGAATTAATACAAGAGGAAGGAAATAAATGGAAAATGAAGCCTTATGAAGAAGTTAAAGAAATTGTAAATGATTGGCTGCACTATCGCCAAATCAATGAAATGTTTAAACAAGATTTAAAGGAAAATGGATTTGATCATAATAAATCAAAATTTGAAATAGAAGTATTGAATAATGATTGTAAAATATTGTCTAAAATGTATAAATTGCTACTGGAATGCCATTTGAAAAACGAAGAGGTAAAGTCGGTTATGATATACTGGGCCAAGGATTTTGGGTATAATATACAGTTAAAAGAGTGGGAAAAACTTTGGAAGGAGGGATTAAAATTTACAGCATGCAATGCCTTGAAAGAAAATGTGATGAAAATGATGCATAGATGGTATATTACACCAGTGAAATTAGCTAAAATGTATAAAACAAGTAACAAATGTTGGAAATGTAAAGAAAAAGAAGCATATTTTTATCACATGTGGTGGGAATGTAAGAAAGTGAAAAGCTTCTGGGAAATGATATATAATGAGATGAAAAAGATGTTGAAATATACACTTATAAAAAAAAAAGAAGCATTTTTACTTGGCATTGTAGGGGAGAATATTAACAAACAGGAAAGTAAACTGTTTTTATATGCAATAACGGCAGCAAGAATATTTATGGCACAGAAATGGAAACAAGAAGAACTACCAACTAAAAAAGAATGACAGATGAAATTAATGGACTATGCAGAATTAGATAAGATGACAGGAAGAATCCAAAACCTGTGGGACCAGAGATTCTCAGAGGACTGGAGTAAATATTTGAACTACTTGAAAAGCAATTGTAATAAACAGATTACTCTAGTAGGGCTCCAAGAAGTTCTGAAATGAGGATTATGTGAAGTATTGCAGAGAAGATTATGAAGAGAGTTATTAGTTAAGGATAACTAAAAGTAATAGAGAAATTAAGAAATGTAGATTACGTGATAAAGATGAACAACAGTTTATAGAAGCTATCACAGACAATGGGCAGTAGACAAATGGTTGTAGCTTGTTTCCCCCAAAGAAGTTGTTGGCTAAATTAAAGTAATGGTCAATGATAGACAAGACAGATCCAAAATAGTAAGGGTGGCACTAAATCTCTCTCTCTCTTTCTCTCTGACCCACACCATGTTAACATGAACTCTAAATGCCTGAAAATAACATATATTGGATTCCATTTTGCACCATTGCATAACATGTTTTTAGATTGATCCCCTCCCCCCCCATATCTTTTACTTGCCTGAAATGGTGTTCTTAATATGCCAGCTTCATAATAGCTGGACATATTGGGAACTGTAGTCCCTCCTAATTCCAAAACCTCTAACTTTAACTTTTCTGCTATTTTTGCCCCTTTTCCATTCCAGATCCAGATCCATTCATGCAATTCTTGAGGCTGTTCCTTAGGGCACTGAATTGGTAAATTTTGAAATGAAACATTTACTTTTGTCAGTGCACTCATTTTAGAAGCATGCACCCTCCATGTAAGGGAAAGCTTCATAGCAGATCATCTAAGGAGAGGCTGTGGAGCCCCATCTCAAGGCTGGCTTTACTAACAACCTCAGACCTTCTGGGTGGGAATTTTGGCCCTCACATAGATGATGCTAGGATACAGTTTTGGCTGCCTACCTCTTTAGCCATCTGCTAAACAGGCTCTAAGCTGGGACAAAAGGCAGCTTGCCAGTTTCCCTATGTTTTGTCTGACAAGCACGAATTAACTTTAGATGGAATGAGCTATCCTAGGTTCTGAAATACTGTATTTGTTACTTAAGGGGTTGCCTGTTTTCATCAGCAGAAGGCATTGCTCATTTCAGTTTATATTCCAAAAGAGCACAAAACTGACTGGAGCCAGCAATTTAAAGTTAAAAACCCACTTTTTGAAGTGATCAAGTGAATAGCTGCACATGGAAATGTTATGCAGAAACTAGTGGCGGTGGAGATTACTGTGATAAGATATTAGGTTCTGGTGTGCTGATGTTTGACATAGTCCTGTGCTGCTCAGCCACAGCAGTGCTCAGTGGGGGAAGAAGAAGAAGAAGAAGAAGAAGAAGAAGAAGAAGAAGAAGAGGAGGAGGAGGAGGAGGAGGAGGAGGAGGAGGAGGAGGAGGAGGAGGAGGAGTTTGGATTTGATATCCCGCTTTATCACTACCCGAAGGAGTCTCAACCGGCTAACATTCTCCTTTCCTTTCCTCCCCCACAACAAACACTCTGTGAGATGAAACAAAAAAAATTCCTTCCAGTAGCACCTTAAAGACCAACTAAGTTAGTTCTTGGTATGAGCTTTCGTGTGCATGCACACTTCTTCAGATACACTGAAACAGAAGTTTCCAGACCCTTCTATATAGTGAGAAGGTGGGGAGGGGTATTACTCAGAAGGGTGGTGGGAATGGGTGATTGGCAGATAGCTGTGATGAGCCTGTTGACGACTCTTAACGATATTGCAGTCGTTAAGAGTCGTCAACAGGCTCATCACAGCTATCTGCCAATCACCCATTCCCACCACCCTTCTGAGTAATACCCCTCCCCACCTTCTCACTATATAGAAGGGTCTGGAAACTTCTGTTTCAGTGTATCTGAAGAAGTGTGCATGCACACGAAAGCTCATACCAAGAACTAACTTAGTTGGTCTTTAAGGTGCTACTGGAAGGAATTTTTTTTGTTTTGACTATGGCAGACCAACACGGCTACCTATCTGTATCTTTGAGATGAGTGAGGCTGAGAGACTTCAAAGAAGTGTGACTAGCCCAAGGTCACCCAGCAGCTGCATGTGGAGGAGCGGGGAAGCGAACCCGGTTCACCAGATTACGAGTCTACCGCTCTTAACCACTACACCACACTGGCTCTCCAGTGCAAGAATGGGGAACCTGTGGCCTTCAAGATTTTGTTGGACTTCCATCAGCCAGATTACGAGTCCACTGCTCTTAACCACTACACCACACTGGTAGAGGCCAGCCAACCAGCCGAGTCTGGGGGGGGGGTACTTGCCTGGAGGCAGAGTCTGTATGCAAGGTTCAGTCCAGTCCAAAGATCAGGAGTATCTTAGTTCACATAGTCAGATGATCTGAGGGTCCAAGGTCACAAGAAGCAAAAAGCAGCAAGGTCTGGCCAGGAACGACAAATGTTGTTTCCAGCAACTGAGACTGGAAACCCTGCTGAAGAAAGCTGGAACCAGGTGGTTCTCATCAGGAGCAAGAAGACTGATCAGCAGTAGGTGCTCCTTCAGGCTGCTGCTCAGCAGAAGAAGCTGACTCCTGCCCCATGACAATGTTGATGGATTTGGCCACAGAAAGGTCATTTAAATTTAAATGAGCAAATTCAGGAGCCCAGAATTCATACCACATCAGACTATTTGCCCATTGAATCTACGATTGTTGTCAGGAACTGGCTGGATGAAGAGGAGTAGTGGGTGGCAGCAACCGCCAAGGAATGCCTCAGAAGAGGAAGGCTCAAAACTCAGGAAGTGGTGGGGGGACACCAAGCACAGGTCAGAGGGTGAAGAAGGGAGGAACAGCTCGATGCTGAAGAAGCAACAAGATTTATCAAGCAAGAAGAGCCGGGCGCAGAAAGCAGTGTAGACTCCATGGATGAAGCAGAGGTGGGCACAGTGGCAGGGCCACTTTGCTTCAGGTGAAAAAACAGGATATGCCACCCCTGGGGACTACTATTCTGATCTCTGGCTGTATTGTTTTTGGCTAGACTGAGCAGTGCACAGCACAAGGGTGAAGGTTAACCAGCTCCCAGCTCCAAATTATACCTTCTGGGCTCGACCACAAAACATTGGGGAAAATGGACGGCCTGTAGTCAAGCAAGCGAAGGGCAAGGGCAAGATATATGTCAGGGATAGGGTACCTTTTCCAGCCTCACAGATGTCAGGGACTGTCTGGATACTGAGGAGTGGTGACTGGATTCTGATACTGGATACTGGCACTGGGAGATGGTGGGGTGAAGACTGACAGGGAAGAAGGGATCAGCGGTCTGGGGGAGCTCGCAACAGCCATGAGACGAGAGGCAAGAGAAGCTGCAGAATTGGAGAGTGATGAACAGGAGCAGCAAGAGGGGAAGGTAGGTCAGGCTGGTGTTGAATCAGGGGCCTCCACACCTCCTCTCCTGCTCCACTGTTTCCCAGAACCAGGCAAGGATCGAAGAGGGAGGAGCACAAGCAGGTTACATGCAGGCATAGTCTTTGCCTGCTTGCATGCTGCTCAGGTGGGGGAGATACATGAGTTGAGATCGGGGTGACACCTCTCTGTTGCTGCAATTACCTCAGTGGCCACATACCCAGGAGTAGCTAAGAGACATAGGACTGTGGCTATAGAGAAAGGTGATCAGTTTACCTTCAAAGCTTTGATATTAGCAGGAAAGGCAGATAGAGAAAAATGACAGTAGAGGTATGGAATAGTTATTTGTTTGAACTTATTCAGTTGGACATTGTCGCAGTCCTGTCACTGGAAACAACTTGGAAAGTCCACCACGATAAGGAACAGATGGAACCCCTATCTTCAATGGATAAAAACTACTGGAACAAAAGACATTTGGTGGAAACTAAAGACACTATGCCCGTGGCTGAGGATAATAGTTTGAACCTTTCCAATGGATATGGGGGGGGGGGGGAGGGAAAGGAAAAAATTCTACAGGAAATTTAAAATTGAAAGTAGATAATATAATGTATGTAAAAATTCTGAACTTGAATAAAACTTCAAAAAAAAAGAAAAAAAGAGAGAGACATAGGACTGAGGGACATGCCTTTTCCTAACTTGTAAGTTGGGTTTTGACAATAAAGATTTAATTCTTCACTCTAGACATTCCTTGCCTGACAGTGCTGTGACAACAAACGTATCTTTCCATGGACAAGCTTGTGGAGGCCACATGTCAGGAGTTGGTGGGCCAGAGGCAAAAGTGACATTGCACTGGATATGACTCTTAGTTGTAGAGTAGGCGCAGGCTTGCAAATATCTGAGGCTTACACACACTCCAGACAGATGAAAGTCATCTTAACACAATTCAAAGGCACCTTGGATTGTACCCAACTAAGTTCTGCTCAAAGCAGATCCTTTGAAATCATTGGAGGCAATTTAGTCTTGTTCATCAATTTCAATGGGTTTACTCTGAGTAAGACTAACATTGGGTACAACCCATTCCAGCCAGGAAATAGTACAGAAGGATGGCATGGAACAAAGCAAGTGAGAGTGGGAGGAATGTGAGAGCTCTTTGGGCCTGAGTTTCCCTACCCCTGATTTATACCATAGCTATTTATATACAGTATATGTAAACTGACAACAACAACAAGCTATGTGCAGAGCCTGTAGTGTTTTGTTAATCTGGTCTTAAACCTTCTTCTGTTATCAAAATGATTTGATGGACGGCAAGGCTATTCTACAGCCTAAGAAACATTTGGACCCCCCCCCCCCCATGTCACTGAATATGCAGACACATGAACAGTTGACTCCATGAAGTTATTAAAACAGAGTCCATCTCCGATTGTTATCAGGAATAGACCTAGCAATTCATAAATTCCAGGCAAACTCATTTTATAACTTGTCACCTTTTGTAAATCACTAGTCTTTCACGGTGGAAATGGCCAGTTTGCTTGAAGCATAAAAAGCAAAACCATCACTATATTTTTTCTCATGCTTGAATAAAAATGCATTTTCCCCATTAGAAAAGATAAAAGGAATAATCTACGAGAAATACGGCTTGATTTTTATTTTTATTTTACCAGAAAACAGCCACATCTTTATCGCTAAATAAATGATTGCCATTTTTGCTGGCGTTAAACATGGGCTAATATCGCAGGTCATATTTCAGACACAAATCTGGGTGTTTTTTGTTTCGTTTCCTAAGATGCAGAGGAACATAGACTTCTCTTGGGAATTTTTCCAACGCTATCGTTTCAAAATTCTGCCCTATTCCCTAAAGACATTATTTTCAGTTAAAATCTCAAACACCTCAGTGTTTACCCATTCAAATGCAGGTAGTTGATCTAGCAAAGTGGCATTTTTGGATGAAAAAGCACACATATAAATGGGTAGTTCTTCCTTAGTCTGTAGCCCTATTTGGTTACATTCATGCTCCCATGCTTGTCAACGCAGCAGCAGGGAGCATGGACACAGAATACATGACCCAGATTGTGCAGCGTTTGGCTCTATTGCTACAGATGGGCTTCACCACTACAGATTTAAACTCTAATCGAACATATGATTGGAGGGGAAAGGGGAGAGGATGTTCCTGCCATCAACCACATGGCAAAGAACAAGAACATTTGATCCTGCTGGTGGGTCCTGCTTTGCCAGCACGTTCCGTGCAGACAACATACAGACAAAGCAGACCCCTGCAGCCAGCAGAATCAAACTCTGCTTGCCAGCTGGTGAGCAGTGAGTGCATTCATGCTGGGTGCTGCTTCAAAAACACATTCCCCACTGGGCTCTTTCTTAGCATGTTGGCGCTGCCGTTTCTCGCATGCAGAGCTAGGCGTACAGGCGCTACGTTCGCAGCTGTGCAGAGGAAGCACACTGAACAGGACCACAATAAAGCGGTTATGAGCGAGAATCTCAGTAGGCTGAACTTCTCCCACTAGCGAGGGATAAGGCAAAGCTCCACCATGCTTCTTCGAAGTAGCTTTCAGAGGCTATGAACAGTCCCTTTCCACACGAAGTTCTGACAGTACTGGAGCCAATGATCTATTGCAGCATAGAGCACTGTGTGTGGTTGAGTGACCGAAAATAACTTTGAAAAATAGAGCACATTAGATTTGCAGGACTTCGGTACCACTTAGGAGATGCAGGTGCATCTGGAGTCTGGTGTGAAATACCATCACACACACATAAAGGACACTGGGGAGGGCCATAATGTTATGATCTTCCTCAAAGAACTGGGAAAGAAGGTGGTTGTATCAAGGGAGAATTTTCAGCCTTTGCAACAAGCTCCTGCATGGGTTGGGGAGTTCCTTTCCAAGAGGAGGTATAGATGTGAGACCACAGGGAAGATGGTTCAAAAGGGCATGCAAAATGGGTCTTCCTTCCTTTCTTCCCCAGCAGTAGTAATACATTGCTTTAGGTTGGGCATCTCCAGTTTCTTAAACTCCAACGCACTTTGAGCATTGCCAACCAGACCACCCTGGCAGGAAATACGAGATGTCCACATCACACAACTCCAACTATAGACACTTGACTATGAGTCATGGGGGGAGGGGAGAGAGCATGTTTGAATTCAGCAGTGCTCAGTTTATTTTTGGCTGTTAGCTTGTCAATGTTAATATTGTTTTGTGTATTATGAGTGCCCTGATGCTTTGCGAATTTTATGATTTGACTTCCTGTGGCTGTGCTGTTTAATCTACTTTTAAAGTTCTTTTGTTAGTAGTGTTTTATAGAAAGTGGTTGGTTTATTAACAATTGGTTAATTATATTATCATTTATGCTGCAATTGTGATGTCCTGCTCTGTTTATTGTATGTGAGCCACTTTGTGACTCCTGTGAGTGAAAAGCGGCGTAGAAGTATAATAAATGAATGAATCTTCCCCTGTGGGGAATGTTGTGCCGTTCCATATGGTCAGATTCAGTGCACTGCATGGTGCAGCTAGTTATCTGTAAAAGAAGAAATTTTCAGTTGCCAAGCATTCCTGTGTTGTTGTTGTTGTTGTTGTTTTCCCCTTTTCTCATGTTTCATTTGACATAATGATTTGTTTTGTAGAGAGGAAGCGGGTGTCTATATACAGGGGGATTGCTGCATAAATGGTTGGGGTTTAAAGTGCACTATTAATTTATTTAAGCAGCTTCCCCACTGAGGACACACTTGTGAATCCATGCAGCCAGCAGGATTGAACCCTCCCCTTACCAGCTGACAACCAGAGAGTATAATTCTTCTAAATGCTGTTTAGTGGGCATATTTCCTGTGGGGAATGCACTAGCAAAACTGATACTTGCTCCATTTGACTGTGTGTTTGGGGTTGCCTCCTGGGAACAGGTGCACACAGCTACAGTGGAGTGCAAGTTTAAAAGCTCTCTTTCCAACAGCCCCACACTGTTTTTTGCAGTCTCCACCTGCCCCCACTTCTTCCTACCGACTGCCAGAGGTGGATTTAGGGGATCATGGCCAGTTTGCCCACACTGGGTGCTGAGCCAAGAGGGGGCTGCAGGGGACTCTGCAACAATGAAGAACAACTATGAAAGGCAAGAGGTGGGGCAGGTGCTGAATTTAGGTATTTCACAGGGTGCTGCTGAAATTTGAAAGCCCAAAGCCTGCCAATGCCTTACCACCTGACATCCCTGGATTGCATGCCAATGCCCCGTGACCCACAGTTCCCTCAATAATTACACAGGCATGATTATTTTGGTTTATGGGTTCAAATAGGCCACAGCTTTATTGGATACAGATGTGAGTGGTTTGGCTTAGGTATTGGGTGAAGCAAGGCTTTTTCTTGACTCCTGCCCATCTGCAGGGAGTCCATGTAAGGGTAAACCACCAGTAGGAGGACCCCTATGACTTACATCAAATAGCCCCCCCCAGGGGTTCCCATTGGGGTTGTCCACATCCGTGCATTGGGCAGAATCCACACCCCTTGATCCCTTTAACAGGATACGCTTACAGTGGACCCCCTAGTTACGTACCATTCTGGATATGTAACTTTCGTGTTACAAAAGCGGCAAACTCAGAAGTGTATACTTCTGGGTTTCACCATGCGCGCATGCACAGAAGCACTCTGTATGTCACACATGTGTGCAGAAGCTCTCAATCCTGCTGCCTCTGCCTACGGACTTTTCAAGTTGCAGACGGACCCCCGGAACGAATTTAATTCGTATCCAGAGGGTCTGCTGTACTGAGGTGTGGCAGGCGAAGGCTACAACCTCTGGTGTCATCTCAACTAACTTGATCAAAACCTGGAACCCCTCCAAATTGGCTCAGTTTTTTTTAGACACCTGCTGTATCTGCTGCACAGCCCTTTTTTGCTTTCCTATCGTCATGTTGATGACCACTGGCGTATTAATACCTGAATAGGGCATGTGCGCATAGTCCCCAGGCTATGCTTTGCAGTGATGTTAGACCAAGTCTTTCATGATCCCTCCTGCCCTTTGGGAATTGATTTGTAGCACTGCCTCTTATATTACCTGGCCTGCATACAATGCGTGGCAACTCTGGCATGAAGCTGGAACAGGGCTGTTGTAGTACCCACAAGCAAACAAATATTCCCGTTTTTTTGGGGGGGAAAGTGTTTGTGGTGTTCTGCATAAGCACATGGGCTGTGTTTTTAATTGTCTCACGTATGTAATTATGCAAATAGCCCTTTCCATTCTGGGTAGCTTCCACCGCAATGTATAATTCCACAGATGATGCCAAGTAGGGAGGGAGACGTGATGCCAGTGTGCATGTCAGAAAGAACAAATTTGCAGGTGACAGCTGAGTCTTCAAAAGATTAAACATCCAATTAGAAAAGCATCCAAGTGTAATGCATTTATCTGATGATTATCCAAACTCTCAGTCTCCTGGGAAACACAGTAATGGGACCAAAAGTTTCAGAGGCTTTAAAAAAATCCCCAACAACACGTCTAGGGTTTCCAACTTTCTGTTCATATTGGGAGTTCCCTAGTTTCGAAAGGAATCAAAGTGCCTTCCTCTACTTTGATGAAGATAAGAAAGTATCCAAGAGACTGGAAACCATTATATAAAACTGAGAAACTTCATTGTATAAGTCATGAGCTGTGCCATTTTATTTTATTTTAAATTTATTTTTAATAATTTTTATTAAAGATTTCTTAGTTTACAAAAATAAATGCATTGTCTCTTTTTTCAAGTTGTGTTTTCTACAGATCAGTTTCATTTGTTGTGAGACATTAGTGCTGCATGCAGTATTAGGCTGGGGGGAAGAGGGGGGAAGAGAGGGAGGGGGAATGGTGAGTGGGTTGGGTTGGGCAATGCTTCTATTTTTCTACTTAGTGTATGTGTGAGGTTTTGTGTCAGTGTCACTTGTGTGGGTTCTCTTTCTATTTGCTTGCTATATTTCCTTGGTGGTGAAAGAGGTTGGGGTGGCCTACCATGTGGTTGGTTGACTATGGTTGGCTGTAATGAGATTTGTTTATGTGTGAGTGTGTAATAGGGTGGGTTTTGGGGTCAGGTTAGTCATATTGATTTGCATGCTCTCAGCGGATTCTTGTTGTTGTCTTGTTGGGCTGTATATGTGATAAAGGGGAACCATACAGGGGTGAAGGTGTCTTCTTCTATTTGTCCCTGTGTCAGTTTCAGTTTATTGGTTAGTTTTTCTAATAAGGCTGTTTCCCATACTATTTGATACCATTGGTGTATGTTTATTCCTGGCAGGTCTCTCCAGTGTCTGGCTATGATGCTTCTGGCTGCTGAGAGTAGGTGGGTTATGAACTCTTTATAATGTGAGTGGGCATTAATATCTGGGAAGATGTTCAGTAGGACCAGTTCTTGGGTTACTTCCAATATTTGTTTAGTTATTTTTGCTTATTTCTTGTATGACTGATGTCCAGAAGAGTTGGATTTTGGGGCATTCCCACCACATGTGGAGGTATGTGCCTGTGGAGGTGCATCCGCTTCAGCATTTTGGTGAGGCACTTGGGTGTATGAGCGCCAGTTTCCATGGTGTTAGGTACCATCTGTAAGTGATTTTCAGGGTGAGTTCTTTTCTTTTAGCTGAGATGGATTGAATTTTAGACCACATTCTAATCCCTTGGGTGGGGTTAATTTCATAGACGTGTGCCACTTTAGAAAGACAATGTGTTGATATTTTAATCCAGCATCTCAGAGGGATCCCATGCCTTTCTCTTTAAAAACTCTGAAGTAATATCAAGTGAGAGTGGAAACAAGTTCTCTTCACTCATTATTTATTGCATGGAAAGCAATTGTGATTGCCAGAGAGAGTAGGCAGTGTCACCAGCCTCACTTGTGACCACACACACACCAGTTGGCCATAGCCTCAGTGTTTGCATATTGAGTTTGGATGTCTGAAGAGTGACACGTTTATACTAGTACTAGGCTCAAACTGCTCATTCAGAGCTATTCACCCCTTTGTGAATTGGGGTGCTGTTTACGGCATGCTTCATATTTGCAGTACACATTCATCATATACTTTTTGAGGGGAAGGTGTCTATGCCAACCCATGAGATAGCCAAGATAGGGTCTTTATTTCTCGTGGCAGATCAGGGCAAAGATACCACTGCTCTAGTAGCTTCCTTTTTAGCCACAACTTTACCCAAAAGGGTTCCCAACGAACCATCCCTTCGGGAAATAGACTGGGCATAGCAGAATATCTAAGTGCACACAAGCACAGTGTGACCTTCTAACCCTTGACAACTTTACCCTTGTCCTTTAAATTATCCCAGTGATTTGAAACGTTTTACAATAAAGGTATTTGATTTGATTTGAAGATAGGGTCTTTATTTTTCTTTAGCATTGTGCAACTAAAATTGCAATGCTTGGTAGTACGACACTTTCATGTCAGCTTCCAACTTGGCAGCCTTTCCAGGATGCCCACCAAACTAAACAGTGTTGGGAAGATGGATGTTGTATTCAAAAAAACACCTGAAAGGCACTAGGCTGCTCCCACCAACAGCTGATTGGTGAGATTCCAGCTTCTTTTACTGGGCACTGCACATCCAGATCTACTCATTGGATCAAGTTGGGGAACCATGGGTGTTGCACATTGATACATAGGGATCTATTCATGTAAGCCTGCTCCTATCCATGTAGAGCCCCCAGCTGAATTGCACTGATTTTATCTATTTTACAGTGACTTCAGGGAGACTGAACAGTCTACACACATTTTGATTAATGTCTGTGACTGTGGATCATTCAAAGGTGTGCCAATGTACTGTATTATGTCTTGACTTCATCTCATTTGAGATCATTTACAGCCCAATTCACAGCACACACAAACCCAGGTTTTTGATTTAAAGGCACTGACACCATAGGAGCCAACTATTAACTCCAGTGTAAATGAACTGCAGTTTAAGGTGAATGTTAAGTCAATAATTTCTAAACAATTTAGAGCAGAGGCCAAAATCCATCCTTCAGGTAAGGGGTGCTGCAAAATGTGATAGGAGCAGCAAATGTCATCTCAGTTCCTTCAGTACTACAGCTGCCAACTGGGGGTTATGGAAACCATAGATGGGGAAGTTTATCTTTCAGTTCCAGTTCCTACAGTATTTCTAGGGAGGATTTGGTTGGCTTCAAAACACTACGTGTTTTGTTAAAACTTCAGTATTTTCTGTTTTAATCTTAAGAGATGGTTTTGTGACCATGCATGGAACTAAAGAGAGACAAGACACAAAGACTGGGTGAACTGGGCCTTCTTTCCATAGTTCTTCCCCATGGTCACATTTGTGCTATGACATGAGGTGTAGCATCAATCCCATGCTTCTTTACTTGCTCATTATTTTAAGTGCTGTCCCTTAGTGAACCTTTTAAAAACGCCTTTTAATACAGGCAATTGTTCTCCGTTCTGCACATCCAACCAGAAAATCGTCATGAATTTCAATCATATTTGCCCCAATGAGATCAACATCCACATTACATTTTTATTCTGCACCCATTTGCTAGAAATGGATTCCAAGAAGAAATGTGACACTTAATTATAGAAATGGAAAAGATTTATTGCCACATTTTGTTTCTCTTGAGACTTTCTGGTTTGGCATAATTGCTAGCTTTATGGAGAAGTTCCCACCCCAAATAATTAATCCTTCAGGTTACATTATGAAGAACGTTTAGAAGTTTCACAGAGATAGGACTCTCTGCTCATCTATTCGTTGGAAAATGACGGACACCCTGCCACAGAATTAGGATCCCTTTCAGGGCCAGCACCAGATTCCAGGAGGCTCACGGCATAGCACCACTGATAGCTTTCCCAGTGTACACACACGAGTGAAATCCCAGAACAGCATGTTAGCGGTGGGTGAGTGGTGGTCCTACCTTTGAATGGGAGCTATGTTCAGTCGCCATTCACAGAACCGCCCACCATCTTAATTTCCCGCAAATCCAATGCTCCTGTTGCCGAGCAGGGAGAGCAGTGAGTTGTGGCAAAGCCAGGTTGGGTTGCTGGTCACCTGGGATCTTTGGCCAGTGACCAACCTGGCTGACCACTGACACTAGGCTTGCTGTTCCTCTCCCAACCTGGGTTGTCAGTTGCCTGCCATCAAAACTGGGGGGAAGGCATTTGCCCCTTTGCACTCTGTATGGCACTGCCTCTGTTGCACTGAATATGGAGTGGCTTTGGATGGCACTCAAAACAGCCCTAGTCAGCGTGGTCAATTTTCAGGGGCTAATGAAAGCTTTCCTTGCCCCCATTTTTTTTTATTAATTTTCACAAAATTATAAACAGAAGTCTTTCACCTTGGGGCAGGTCCACCACATGTATAAAAAGTTCCTTCTTTTTCTTTACATTTTCAACATAAGTTATCACAGTTATGATAAACATTAGCTAATTTAACAGGAGTCAAATACCATCTATACATCATTTTCATTATATTTTCCTTTAACACAGTACATGAGGTGAGCTTAACCCCTTTCTTCCACAGGGGGCTAATGAAAGCTTTAGTCTAACAAAATCTAAAGAGCAACGGGTTCCCCGTTCCCACATTAGCAGCTACACTTTTCACATTGTGTTCCTCATGCTGATGGAAGAGTAGTGAATCACATGGTGCAAACTATCTCCTCTATCTCTGAGTAATGGTGGCATCCACAGACAGAACTATCCCTTGTTGCAGAGGCGACAGAGCACAAGTGATCCAGGCCTCTTTACAAGCTTCTCCTCATCTCCTTCAGTGGCAAACTTGGCGCTTATACAAAGCTACTATAACAAGAATGTGTGACAGCAAGCTTTAGTTGGAGCAAGCACCTCCTTGTCCTGCTGTCACAGTGCTGAGGGGTGCGTTCAGTAGGAGTGGGTGTGCGCCCCAAGATTTGCCTTGTATCTATTTCTCTGCCTAGTTTAAAATTCCAGTCGTTTTCCAAGTTCCTCTGTGCTCTCACCACTTTAATCTGTGTTTCAGGTTCTGAGTAACACTATAAAATGAAGCGCTATGTTCACCACTTGCCATAATGGAATGTAAAATTGCTTTAACTTTTCCCCTTTTTGGCCAAAGTGGATGAAATTTACAGGCACATAAACCCTTCAAAGAGTGTTTAAAGTCTACCAAATTGCAGTCAAATAGGTCTCTAGAAGCTTTTTGTGGTGGAAATAAAAGATTCACATTTCTCTTTTATCCCTTGTGAGTGGGGAAGAGCAGGGGTTTGTGTCTTTCTTGCTTAAAATAACTAACAGATGGCTGGGTGGTTCTTATTCTGCCTTTTTTATTTTAAAAAAAAACTTTGCAGCTTCACAGTGGCCTTTCCTTCTGGTGGTTATGTGAGTCCTCTGATAGGCTTCACAAGCCTTCCCAAATACCTTTATGAGTTCACGAGGCCATACAACATGAGGCTGTCTAGAACACTGCCTGCAGAGTTTTGAAGAGCACTGGGGGTTTGTTTTGTTTTTGTTAACGCAGAACAACATAGGTTTGGTTTTATTTATTTATTTATTTATTTTTAAAAAAACACCCTTACATGATATTTTACACTAAAAATAAAATTTCATGTTGCCTTGCTTTAAAAACACAAACCAGAGCTCTTCAGTGCTCCTCAGGCAACATTTTGAACATCTCACTTCTTGAAAAGCCATTTACCCAAAGAAACATACAGATTATCTAGGTAATAAAGCACAGAAAAGTTCAGAAGCAGAATAACACAAGGCTTTGTGGGAGCCCCAGTCCAACTCAGAGAGTTACTGACATCCAACTTTGGAGGGTTTGTAGAGACCCTTAAATCGCCCCGATTTGTGTCATTATTCAGACCACACATTGAGCCGTTACTGGCTACGAAAAGGTAAGACAATTCACACCTGGCCCTTTCTCAGATAAAATGACCAAGTTGTCAGAATGGGTTGTGCTGCTGCCCAGCTTATCCAGAGATTCTGCTGGCAGGGCCAAAAATGACTGCAGATGGAAAGACCTTGTGAAGGGTTCTCTTATATAACATACCAAACTCGATCACTTTAACACTATTATGATGTTGAAGGTCTGCTTTAATGGGGTGGGGGGATGAAATGCAGAGGGCCAGCAGTGATTTCCAAAATGGACTGTGATTAAGTCGCAATCCAATTCATTCAAAAGCTCTCTTTTCTCCTGGATTGGCAACTGGGGGGGGGGGGTACTACTCAGGGAGCTGGATTTGTCTCTGGCATCATACAGTAGCTCCAGGGTAGCCAACATGTTGCTTTCCAAATGTTGTGAACTGAAACTTCCATCACGCCTGACAATTGGCAATGTTGGGTGGGACTGATGGGAACTGCAGTCCAAAACATCTGGGGGGTATCATGTGGACCACCCCCATAGTATGTAATCATTGTTATATATTATATACCTAAATCTAGCAGAGAGAGCTGGCATGGCAATGCATGAATCTGTCTACTTCTGTTTCAGTTTTCAGCTCCATGGCAGAAAGGGAAACCTATAATGTAAAGTAAACACAAGCCTTTGCACAATCTCTCATCTCTTACTACGTTTTATAGTTTTGAAGCCTATGGATGGCAAGACAATCATTCTATCAAGACCGAATGCATTTTGGAGGCAAGGTCTATTCTCCTTGAGTTTTTATTATAAGAGAGGCCTTTTAGAAAGATAAAGATCTTTGATTAATGTTGTTAGAATGTTGTGTTTTATTCCTGCGACATATAAAAATACTTTGCAGCCCTGCAGAATCCTACCCTCCTCCCTTCTTGAAGGCTGAATGTCCGAAACTGTTTTGAGAAGTAGATATGTGAACAATATCTCAAGAGTTCAAATTTTCTGCTGAAGACAAAAGTAAAATATTGGTCACTGAACCTTCCACAAATCAGCTTTTACGTCCTATTTAAAATGTAGCTAAGCACACTTGAAAGGCAGCCCTATATAGGGAAAATTTTAATGCCTGATGTTTTACAATTTTTTTATATGTGCTGTAAGCCACCCAGAATGGCTGGGGAAACCCAAACAGATGTGTGGGGTATAATTTATTTATTTATTTATTTATTTATTTATTTATTTATTATTACTTTAATGAATTAGTGCAATCTCATTTATGCATATTGAAAAGTCAGCCTTAGGCACTGTGTATAATGAGTCTCATTCCCAAGTAGGTCTGTTAAAAACTGGGTAGACAAAATTTCTGTTACTCTGTGGCACCAGTGGGGAAAAGAATCTCATCAGTGGAATAGATATTTATCACCCCTTTGCCTTCTGGGTAGCCCTGCTCATCTGTCAATCACCTATCATCACAATGTCCGGTGAGGTGGCACTTCAAAATATCCACCGTCGTGGGGAATTCAAAGCATAGACAGGGCTTGCAAAGAACCTGGCATGGTGCTTTGGAGTGATGCTGATTGGCTTGTTGTTAGAACTTCAAACCACGGAACAAGAATTTTTGCATGCTCCTTTGTAGGGCAGCCGATCCCACAGATCTGCTAAGCACTGCCTTCAAGTCCCACTTTCTGCTAGGATCAGCTAATAATAATAATAATAATAAATTTTATTTATATCCCGCCCTCCCCAGCCGAAACCAGGCTCAGGGCAGCTAACAACACTAAAGTAGTGCAACATTATAAAAACATTATAAAAATTAATTAAAATCAAAATTGATGGCAACCATAAACTAAAGTTTTGTAAAGATTGCCAAAGGAGGGAGTCAGGCTGCGCCCTGACCAAAGGCCTGGTGGAACAGCTCTGTCTTGCAGGCCCTGCGGAAAGATGTCAAGTCCTGCAGGGCCCTTGTCTCTTGTGACAGAGCATTCCACCAGTTTGGAGCTGCAGCCGAAAAAGCCATGGCTCTAGTTGAGGCCAGCCTAACCTCTCTGTGGCCTGGGACCTTCAAGATGTTTTTATTTGAAGACCGTAAGTTCCTCTGTGGGGCATACCAGGAGAGGCGGTCCCGTAGGTACGAGGGTCCTAGGCCGTATAGAGCTTTGAAGGTTAAAACCAGCACCTTAAACCTGATCCTGTACTCCACCGGGAGCCAGTGCAGCTGGTATAGCACCAGATGAATGTGATCTCGCAGCGAAGACCCCGTAAGGAGTCTCGCTGCGGCATTCTGCACCCGCTGGAGTTTTTGGGTCAGTCTCAAGGGCAGCCCCACGTAGAGCGAGTTACAATAATCCAGTCTGGAGGTGACCGTCGCGTGGATCACAGTGGCTAGGTCAGGGCTAGGTCATAGCTGTGCTATGGAGCTTTCAGCAGCAAAGACGATCCCAACTGGCTTGCCCTCACTGCCAGTCATCTGATTGACACCAAGCCTCCCTTGCCAATGCACAAAATCAGGACTATGTGTTAAGGCTCCCAATTGCCCATTGGCAATTGCATCTCCACCTGCCCCTCACCTGATACCAGATGTGACATCAGATGTGACACAGGTGAGCATGGTTTTGAGGGGAAAGCCCTCATAGACAAAACTAGAACCCATGTAGAACTAATTTAGGCTCACCAGCCAGACGTTGACCAACTCCCTGGACCAGACAGTCCACAGAATACTATTTCCATGGAACAATGTGATAAACCTCCCCTTTACTTCAATAACTGGGACTCAACACTGATGAAACATGTTGGCAACACCAATCTAGGTTCTGTGCTTGGAACTGATGGCTTTTAAACCTGAGTCTTTGGAGCCCCACCCAAAGGACAGCTGCATCTCATTCAGGTTGTCTGAGGGATTTGGTCTACTCAGAGGAGTAGCTTGTTCCTGGGTATCCCTTTACTACTGAGATCTTGCTCCACTTGCATTCCTTAGGACTCAATGGTCACTCAACCTCCACCTCTGATTCCTGTGTCCTGAGGCAAAAGTTGAGTTGCCATAACTGTGAATGTCCCTAAATCACCTTGCTCTGCCTTTCAGTCTGCTGGCAGGGACTATTTCTCTGTGATGTTTGCCTTGGGGAGCTCCAGGTCCTCCTTCGAAGAGGATTCCTCCAGTGAGGGCATAACAGAATTCGTAGGAAAAGGCACACCTTCAGGCATATGAGGCGATGTCATTTAGGGATTTAAATGCCATAGGCAGCACCTTGAAATGAGCCCAACAAAAGCTATTTCAGATAAACGAGGGAGGTGTATTATGCTCCTTCTGGCCTGCTCTAGCTGAGAGATGACCGGCATAACTCTGCACCAAGTGCAGCTTCCAAAACATCATAAAGGACAGCTCAGTGTAACAGCACATTGCAGAAAACCAAATGGGTGACATTCATTGCATTTGTGCCCCAGATTAAATTACATTTGCTCATGGGCGCTGTACATTTTGGAGATTCGTTTTGCATTGCATATAAAAGTGCCTGCAGATGAAAGCCTATTTTGGTTCTGCTTTTAAGTTTGCCAGGTGAATTAAACTGCTTTATATTGTAACCCACCAACCCAATCTCCCAGGGGTTCTGGGGCACCAGGCTTGCTTACGCAGCACTTGTGATTTACCCTTATATACAGCCTGAGCATACTGTGGGTTAGGCTCCCATTTTTCCTGTGTTGCTCAGCTGACTGGGGAACAGTTGAGAGTGGGGAAAGGGAGGTGTGGCGATCACACAGGGTCCCTGGACGTTTGACGGTCTATTGATCCCTGTGCCACCATTGTGATTGCTTCCCCACTGCCACCAACCCGTTTCTCTCAGGTACACACAGAGTCAAGACAGTTGTTAACATTAACAAATAATCAAGTTTATTTTTATAAGCATGAACAAGTTTAATGTTTCATTTAATTTTTCTTGTCAGTTCCTTAATCTTAGTTTCTATGCTGCCCTATACGTTCCTAACAACTTCAAACTGATTGTCCCAACTATCTATCTGACTCCACCTAACAGTTCCTCTCACTCTCTCACAACACAACTCATCCAACCCACAGACTTATCCTCCCTCTTCCTTCCCCAACTCCCAACTCTCAGCTGACTTCCACACAACTCCAATCCTAACTCTAACTCCTCCCCTTGGGTTCCCACTGGCCAATCACTTCACACTCATTTAACCCTTTCCTTATGACCCACCTAGGAGGCAAATGCCACAGGAGGCTGGACAGTAAAAGAAAGAAATATAAAGTTATTGAAGCAAGGAGTTTTTCTCAGTCCTACCTGGAGATGGCAGGGATTGAACCTGGGAATGTCTGCCTGCCCTTCACCCCTTGCGCTGGAGGAAGGGAAAAAAACTTAAACGCAATGCAGCAGAGTTCCCAAAAATAGACCAGAGGCAATTGTATTTCATCCAGCAGAGCTTTACTTGCTACTGAAGGCAAATGAGCATAATGGTCACAAATCCAGTACATTCAGGATGGGCACAGTCCATAAAAACAGTTGCAGCCCCTACAAAAACTTATAACCAGACTATATCTTAACACTAAGCATACTATGTACAGAACACCACACCAGAAGGAAGAGAGATAGAAAGAGAAAGAAAGTAAATCCCAGGCTCCTTCTGGCCTATATATATATGGAAAGAGATAAGAGAACCAGTTCAAACCAGCTGTACTCAGCTTCCAAAAGGTATAACCCAAACAGTCATGAAGTTTCTTCCATACAGAGAAGCTTCCAGAACCCTCTTGAATTAATCAGAAAAGGAAAGATCTCTACACATCAGATCAATACTTTCTGCATTAAGAAATGCAAACTGACAGGATGAAGGATAGGACCATGGCTGCATGTAGAAGTCTGGTTTTTACTGTTCCAAAGCGAAAGTCTATGCACGTTTGTTTCGGCCCTACACACCAGTGCCTTGTGGCCCTTGAAAGGTTGCCGTGGAAGGTACATGTCCCTTGAGCTGATAAAGTTTACCCACACTGAGCTAGAGGCAGATACTTCACTTCTGTTCTCTTCCTCTCCCCCTGGAAATTCCCCCCCCCCATTATCCATAATTGAGCTTCCTTTCCTCTTGAGTGGGCAGGTCTATTTGTTGTTATTCCAATGTGAAAATGCCCACACACATTCTTTTAATATCAGAGTAAATGTTAGTAAAGATCAGTGAGTCTCAGTGCTGAAGTCTGCCTAACTTATCACCTCTCAAATCGGAATTGTCCTAGGGAATCTACAAGACCCCCTGTGAGATTTTAAATACCATGTAATGGACATTATTACTCCCCTTGTCTCAAGTGCCTGTTTATTAGGGATGAGATATAACTGAGACAGTTAGTATCATTAAAGAAATGATCCAATGTCATTTCTTTCAAAAGTAGATATTAACTGTCCATGAAATAAATGGATGGAGATGAAATTAGCAATGTTGATGGAATAATGGCATGGCTGTTAGCATGATTTTAATTTAAATCAAAGCATAATTACAGCATTTACTTTTCTCCTGATCAAACGGCTTTACGAGTAGAAAATAAGGGGAGTCCGGGCAACATAGTTTTGACATTACATCTAGTCCATTTTCAATTAAGTTATGAACTGAGCCCGAGAATTTGAAACTTTTCAGTTACATTTCAGCTTCAAAACATTTGCATTTTCCGAGTAACATCCTGAACTGGCTTGGCAGCTAAACAGAACATCTTGTTTAAATCGATTATTCATATTATCCACAATATCCATAAAACTTCATAACTATGTGAGCTAGATTGCTCTTAGAACCGAGTTAAAGTTCCTCACATTGTTCATAGAAATGTTGGTCAGTGCTGAAAAATGCCGCCCCTTTCTAGAAATTTTCTAGCACTTTATCTGAAAAGCTTTTTGCTTTCCCATTTAGGTTGCTTCTGTTGGTTCTTATTTACAGTTCTCATTGCCCTCAGGGATGACATCACCTAGCCTTGAGATGAAAATTATTCCCTTGCCAAAGACTACATTCCTTCAGTGAAATAACATCCCAGTAGTGGGCAGATCCAGGTCAAAAGTTGGCAGGACCACTCCGCTCTCTCTCTCTCTCTCTCTCTCACACACACACACCAAAGTTGCTGCTCTTCTCTGCTGGATCTGCTGAGGACCAGATCCAACCCCAGGTTGGAGGTTCTTCATCTCTGATATGGCAAAATATGTTTGGTTAGATTGTTCCACATCACCTTAAATGCTTTGTGGTATCAGCACATCAAATGTAGTATTAAGACATTGCTCTGTTCATTCCACAATCTCTGATTTGGGGATATCAACAATTGGACTGATTCAGGAACAAGTAGCAGCCAGGGAAACAACGACACCATAAAATATGTTTTTAAAAAGGTTGATAATAGTACAAATTGTGTGTGTGTGAGGGCAGGAATCCTATCCCATAAAGTTGTCTGTTTTAACATGAAAATCAGAACTAGAAAAGCTGGTGATTAATTATGGCTGAAAACTAATAGCTTTCCTTATGCTAGTTAATGTAAGCTGGAATATGAGCCCAGAACCAAAGGCCAATGATTTATTCTGATTTTCACAGGTCGTTTCCCAGAACTGCGAATTTAGCATTATTATATAATCTTTGTATTAATTTTCACAAAAAAGAAAAACAAAATTGTTGCATTAAAGAAAAAAAAACCCATAAACTAAAACGTTTAAAACAACTATATAAACAATTGATTTTAAATCCACATTCTGAGATTACTTTAATCCTGTGACTTCCCTCCCCTCCCTCCCCTGGTTCCTTTGTATTATCTTCATTTATGCATGTCAATAAAATCTTAATCTCTAATTACCTCCAAGTTTACACATTATATATAACATTACAAGAGTTGTTTTTTAAAAAAATCCTGCTAATGTATTAACTTGCATACATTGTTTTTGTAAATATAGCATATTATTATGTTGACCTCTGGGTTGGCACAATGTTACAGACTATGTTCACACAATCAATATCCATGATTCTCAAGTGAAGTAAATTCTGTGTAGATAAGCCTGCTCTCCCTTCTCCCTCTTTATTATAATCCTTTTTATTATATCCCTACCCTGGACTAAGTTATGTTCAGTCTGAGTGTGACTTGGCCAATTGCCACCCTATGCATTTTGATAAAAAAGAAAGCTGTGAAAGAATAATTAAATTATGATTACAGTTACAAGCCTATACAATGTTTCCTGAGATGGGAATAAATTCCATTGAACTCAATGGATCTTAATTATGAGTAGACATGACCCATTGGGTTGCATGACAGATTGTAATTCTCCAAAGAGGATGCTTACAACTTCATGGAAGAAAATGTATACAGACTTTTAAAAAAAGGAAGTCTGGTTTGAATTTCACTTCACTTGGAAGCTTTTCTTCACACATTATAGAAGTGAAAATGGAAAACAGTGTGACACAGCAGGAAAACCATCCGGCTAGAGAAAGAGGTCAGTGGGAACTCAAAAGCTCACATACTGTGCTGTGAAAATTAATTGGCTATAATAAAGGTATTTTACTGAATTTAACTGGAAATAATAAGCACTGAGGTACACAATGAAACATACAATAAATATTGTGCGGAGAGGGGTGGCTCAAAAGACCCTGATAAATCAAAGGGAAATTGAAGCATTAACATCCTGAGAACCTCCAGGCATGAAGGAATGTTCTGCCAATTGCTTCACTTCTTATTATTTGAAGTACTATCCACTGAAAGAAAAATCCTAAGTGGTGACAGTTAGAGGATGAATGGCGGCTAACAGATAGAGGCTGAATCCTGACAAGACAGAAGTACTTGGGGGTGGGCTAGTGTGGAGGACTCCTTGGTCCTGAATGGGGGAAATGTGCCCCTGAAGGACCAGGTGCACAGCCTGGGAGTCATTTTGGACTCATAGTTGTCCATGAAGGTGCAGGTCAATTCTGTGTCCGGGGAAGCTGTCTACCAGCTCCATCTGGTACACAGGGTGAGACCCTACCTGCCCGCAGACTGTCTCGCCAGAGTGGTGCATGCTCATACTTACCTGGCAGGGGAGACACCTTGATCAGAGTGGTGCATGCTCTAGTCATCTCCCTCTTGGACTATTGCAATGTGCTCTGTGTGGGGCTACCTTTGAAGGTGACCCGGAAACTACAATTAATCCAGAATGCAGCAGCTAGACTGGTGACTGGGAGTGGCTGCCGAGACCATATAACACTGGTTTTGAAAGACCTACATTGGCTTCCAGTATGTTTCCGAGCACAATTCAAAGTGTTGGTGCTGACCTATAATGCCCTAAATGGCCTTGGCCCAGTATACTTGAAGGAGCATCTCCACCTCCATCGTTCAGGCTGGACACTGAGGTCCAGTGCCGAGGGCCTTCTGGAGGTTCCCTCACTGCAAGAAGTAAGGTTAAAGGGAACCAGGCAGAGAGCTTCTCGGTAGTGGCACCTGCACTGTGGAACGCCCTCCCATCAAATGTCAAAGAAATAAACAACTATCTGACTTTTAGAAGATATCTGAAGGCAGCCCTGTTTAGGGAAATTTTTAATGACTGATGTTTTATCACTATACACACACACACACACACACACACACACACACACATATATATATATATTCTGTTGGAAGCCACCGAGATGGGTGGGGTATAAATAATAAATTGTTGTTGTTGTTGTTATTGTTATTATTCCTTCTTAGCAGCCATTGCAGGATACCTCTCTCTACGACACAACTCAACATTCCTAAGAATTAAGGAATATGGAAAAAAAAATATGCAGTTGAAAACATTGACAATAAGACCCATGTAGGTGATGGGGGGGGGGTCTTACTAAAAAGAGCTTTTCGGTTGTCAGGAATTTTACTTTTTGAAATATGGCAACCCTAGCTAAGCTTGAGGATAGCTGCTAACTGACTCGTACCCCCTCTGCTGGCTTTCTTATACAACAACATTTTGAGATGGGTGTTGTTGTTTTTTCTTAAGAAGAAAAAAATGTTATTTGTAATTAGAATATATCTTCTAAAATATACAGGAAATATCAATGACTTCCCTTCTTCTCTTTCCATGATTCATTTTCCATAAAATAAATTCCTGCATATTTTACATAAACACTAAACCATTCACTATTCCATTGTTACATCCATCAAAACTTTTTTACACTGTTGAATTTATCTTAATTCTGCCAATGTTTTTAAGTGTACACAATCTCACAATCTCTCCTCATATATTCACTAAACATTTTCCAATCTTCTTTAAGTGTATGTTCTTCTTGTCCTCTTATTCTTTATGTTAGGTTCTTGGGCAAGGTGTTAGAAGTTGGCAGACTAGGATTTAGCAATCTGCAAATCTTTTAACTTTGATAATGCTGATACAGCTCCCAAATAAACCTATTTACACTCACCAGTTATGAAGATCCATCCTGACTTTGTTCAGACTCTGTCTGACTGTTAACTGTTCCTCACTTTTTGATCATTTGAGCTTATCTTGTTTGTGACATCATGGATGACATCAGAATGTCATGTTTGCTTTCATCCTAGGCTACTGCCTCCATGCCAGCTGCAGGGACCAGTAAATGTAGGTAACTCAGTCTGACTATACAGCAATGTTTATTTTTGCTCTTGCAACTTTTCCCCAATAGTAAAGTTAGCATACTTCCCAAATAAATCTATTTATCATCACTTGTTACAAAGATTCATCCTGATTGTCTTCATACTCAATTTCGCAACCCATCCATGTGACTTTCTCCTCATGTCAAAACAGCATTGCCCCAAAGAGGGTGAAAAATACCCAAACGGTCACATTTCAAATTTCTATTTTCAGGCGGCAGCAGGGAATGCAGACGGTATAAAATGGTCCTGTAATACGAGGCTGCCATCACAGTACAAAAGTGAATGAGTTGCACTATGATGAACCTAAATCTAAAACATAGCTCTCTGCAAAAGGACGATGAAGTTAAATCAGTCCATTGGACAAATATCAAAATCCACAGTCAAACAATACTTTCATTAGGAACAAGCAACATATCACAGAAAGCAATATTGTGAATCAGCCCAAACAAACACGCATAAGGCTAACTCTTTGATTAACAAGGCATTCAGAAAGCATAAAGTTTCCAAGCCGCTATAAAACTATTTATCATCACCTGCTATGAAAATCCATTTTCATAGGGCTCGGTCATAATGTTAGCTCTCTCACATTGCAAAGGCTTGGAACTCATCCTGCTTGTGACATCATAATGTCATGTTTGCATTGTTGTGAGGGCATCTCCATGCCAACCAACTACAGCAGCCAATAAACCTCTCTAATGCTCCGCCCAACAGTCCAGTAAGCTCATTTTAAAAATCTCCCTCATATCCAGAGCCTGAAGGAGAGTTCTGTATACCTGGAATCCCAATTCCCCTTTCAAAACAACCAGTTGATCCTGTGAAAGTTTTCATTTCACCTGCTGTTTGTATTGATGCTGAATTGTTAGTGCATGTCAACATTTTAATTGAGCACTCCACCAGCACCCCAAGGCTGCGTTTATTATATATGTTAAATCATGTATACTATGATATATGACATGGATATATGGGTACACAGGTGGTGCTGTGGTCTAAACCACTGAGCCTCTTGGGCTTGCCAACTGGAAGGTCAGTGGTTCGAATCCCTGTGACAGAGCGAGCTCCCGTTGCTCTGTCCCAGCTTCTGCTAACCTAGCAGTTCGAAAGCACGCCAGTGCAATAAATAGGTACCGCTGTGGCAGGAAGGTAAATGGCATTTCCATGTGCTCTGGTTTCTGTCATGGTGTCCTGTTGTGCCAGAAGTGACTTAGTCATGCTAGCCACATGACCCAGAAAGTTGTCTGTGAACAAACGCCAGCTCCCTCGGCCTGAAAGCAAGATGAGTGCAGCAACCCCATAGTCGCCTTTGACTGGACTTAAATGTCCAGGGGACCTTTACCTATTTGTGTGTGAAATCAGGACTGTTTTCCCTGCACACATTTCTTTACACTTGCATCAAACCATGTTTGCTATTTATCGCTCACGCCACAAGTTTTCGCACAAGCCCTTCTTTGTTTCAGGCTCCCTGAACCTGAATGACTTTGTGTCATCCACATACTTGGGCAACTTTCTCACCGGCCCTTATTCCCACAGTTCAAGTTTTAGGAACAAGTTTAAAAGTGTCATTTCACACAATGGGCAATAGATACAGGACATAATATAGATTTGAAGTTCACAGCATGTTATTCCTTGGAAGAGAACTACCTGAAAATGATTTACAGAGGGTATTTAACTCTGAATGGAGTTGCTAAGATGTATAAGATTCAATCAGTTAAGTGCTGGAGATGCAATGAGGCTGAGGGTATGTTCTTTCATATGTGGTGGATTTGTAAAAGGGTAAAAGAGTATTGAGGGACGCAGGTGGCGCTGTGGGTAAAAGCCTCAGCGCCTAGGGCTTGCCGATCGAAAGGTCGGCGGTTCGAATCCCCGCGGTGGGGTGCGCTCCCACTGCTCGGTCCCAGCGCCTGCGAACCTAGCAGTTCGAAAGCACCCCCGGGTGCAAGTAGATAAATAGGGACCGCTTACTGGCGGGAAGGTAAACGGCGTTCCGTGTGCTGCGCTGGCTCACCAGATGCAGCTTTGTCACGCTGGCCATGTGACCCGGAAGTGTCTCCGGACAGCGCTGGCCCTCGGCCTCTTAAGTGAGATGGGCGCACAACCCTAGAGTCTGTCAAGACTGGCCCGTACGGGCAGGGGTACCTTTACCTTTACCTTTAAAAGAGTACTGGGAAATAATTTATAATGAATTGAAAAAAAAATGTTTAAAGGTACTTAAAAAAAAGAGAGAGTCCTTTTTGTTGGAGATAATTCAGACTGAAATTCCCAGGTGTCAAAAAAGGTTATTTATGTATATGTTTAAAGAAGATTGGAAAATGTTTAATGAATATATGGGAGAAAATTGTGTGCATTTGAAAACGTTGGCAGCATTAAGATAAATCCAACAGTGTAAATAAGTTATGATGGATGTAAAAATGGAATACTGAATGGTTTAGTTTATATAAAATATTCAGGGATTTATGATATGCAAAATGAACCATGGAAGGTCAAGAAGGGAAGTCACTGATATTTTAAGGTTGTTCAAATGAATATTCTAAAACGTAAAATAGTAAAACTTAATAAAAATTAGACAGTGTAATTTTAAAAAGATTTCGGCCACCAGTATATTTTCCACAGGACCACCAACGTGTTGAGTTACATTTCCCTGATTATTATTATTATTATTTATATAAAAAAGAATATATCTGATTGTTGCAAAGTTTAGCATTTAATATCAGCATTTAATATTCCTTCTTCCAGCTTGGAATCTGTTACGAAGACCAGTAGGTGGTGCTGTAGGAGTGACCTTGAGTCAGAAATTTTCAAAGATCAGTGGATTCACATAGTTTATTTTACTGTTCAGCAAAGCTGTACTTTTAATGCTTGCTTTTGGTGGGTGTGTGTGTGCAGGGAATGTTTGTCAGGTTGTAATTTGATTTATTCTTTTAACAGTTGCATTGTTTATGTGGACCTGCTTTTGCTTGATTTTAAAGCTTTAGCATTAGGCGGCCAATATAAATGATAATTATAATTACTATTTCCTCCGCCTTCAACATGTTCCCACCACTAGTGTTTGAAGCCTAGTACACATGTTAGCTGCAGTCAATCTGTATCTTCTTGAAAAACACACCCGTGCTCTACTTGCATGAGAACTGTAGATCCAGGCTGACTCCACCCATATTTCAAAATATTGGTGATCATTTATTAGAGGCACCGATATGTTTGAATTCTGAACAAGTGCCCTTAACTATGTTGATTTTTTTCTTTATTTTTTTGCAATTTAGGTTTGCATCCAATGCTAGTCCTGCTCAGAGTAGATGCAATAAAATTAATGAACATAACTAACTTACATCCAGTAATTTAAATGGATTTTGATTATATATTTTGTGGTTTTATATTTTGATTTCCCCCCCATGAACCTGTCAGGGGCTGGACTGAGGAGGAATGGTGGGAGCTGCCACCGCCCTTTTTCTGAACCTTCCTAACAGCAGAAGGACAGTATTGATTTAGAACAGTGGTTTGCAGAGGGGCATAGTCTAGAGGGCAGAAGCTGGAAAATACTGGGTGAGGAACAGCAATAAGAGGAAGGACCAGGAGAGAGATAACTGGCAGATTCAGTGTCCTTGGACAGCATTCCTGACCCCCTCCCCCCTTAGCCTAAGACTAGAAGGGCTTAGAAAGCATTAGAACAGAAAGCACAACAGCAACAAGCTCAGATTACCCAACATAGAGCTACGCATTCCTTTGTTTCTTGCTCTGATTATTAAATCACTTATCTGGTAAGAACTCTCTTTTCATTTGATCTGCTTATTTACTGCCACCGGGGCAGGGATCTGATTCCCCAAAGCCTGACAAAATCGCTCTGAGACTTCTGGGTATAGGGTGGTATATGAATTCTAATCATCATCGTCATCATTTGCCATGAGTAAAACCTAGGTGGCTAGAACCCTTAGGCATCAAACCTGTACACGCTTTATTGGGAGTGAGCTGTATTCAATGGGACTTACTTCTAAATCAGCACACATAGGAATACATGAATAGTCTTCAATTCATCCCAGAGCAGTTCTTTTTAGGTGTGAACCTGCACCCCTAAAAAACCCCCCCAAAACCCCACAAGCTTTAAAATATTATACTTGTGATATTCTGGGTCAACAGCCTGTTTTGATTCACCATCTTGCGGCTCCTCTTCTACTGGAAATTCCTTATTAAGAGAAATAATAGTTTGATGATGCATTTAGGTCCTCGCCTCCATAGCCCAAGGTACAGAAATGCTAAGCTCAGTGATAGAGCAACTGCTTTTTATGCAAAAGGTCCAAATCTAGCCCCCAGGCATCTCTAAGCAGGGCTGGGAGAGACCCCTGCCCGAACCCCTGTGTGGATAATACTGAGCTGGATGGATCAATGGTCGGACTTCCTATGTTCTAAATGTTCAGGCTGAGTTATCACTGTCCTCTCAACAACTGTGTGAATTATATTAGTGTCAGGCTTCGGAGAATCCAGCCCCCCCCCCCCCCAAGCAGGTTGCCAAGAATGGATAAGACAAGGAAATTCTTACCAATGCGTTTTATTCAATATTCACATGGAGAGGCTTAGAAATGCAGCCTCCTGGAATAATGGTGTTGCTCTGAGTGAAATCCCACGCTCTTTGTCTCTTCTATTATACATCATCTGTGCTGGTCCCGAGGGCTAACCATGCGGCTAGGTCCGAGTCCAGTCCGAGGTCGAGGGTTCGGTATGGAGGCTGTCCATCAAAGCTGAAGCAGGGTCTAAGGCAGGGAGTCAGGTGAGGTCAGGAACTCTGGCAGAAGAGCAGGACAAGATGCAGGCAGGAACAGGCTACCAACAATGTTGCTCCTGCTACCTGGGACTGGGCTGGATGGCTTTTATCTGTGCCGAGGCATAGGGTGGCCCCAGTCCACAGGTGACTCGCCTCTCCTGGCCTGGAGGCGAGCACTCCTCCTGCAAGAACTTAGTTCCCTCCACCTCTCTGCCCTGAGCCTCTGCAGCTCAGGAGAGGCTGGAGGATCACCGGACCCAGAGGCAACCTCTTCTTCTCCTGATGGGGCTGAGAGTGGAGCACCTGCAGGCAATGGGTCCTCCATCCCCTCAGGGGCCAGAGCAGACTCAGCTGGTGCCTGCACCTGAGGATCCAGCACAGGTGAGGACCCTTCAGGCTCAAGCCCCAGCCCCGGCTCACCTGGTTCTGGAGGCGGGGACTCCTGTGCAGGCTGGGATTCCTCAGGTTCAGCCTCCGACTCCGAATCCCAGGCCATCACATCATCCCTACGGTGGCTGATCTGTGCCTTCTGCCTCTGAGCTTTCTGCTCTCCCACTTTCAATACCCGCAAGGTTCGGGGGGGGGGTCTTAAATGCTTTCTAATTATTATTTTTTATTATTCAACTTATACACCACCCTATACCTGGAGGTCTCAGGGAGGTTCACAACAAGACCACAACGTATAAAATAAAAACAAAAGCAGTAACCCAATAACCCCCTCCCCCAAAGTCACATTCAAAAAGGGTGTTGGATGTCAATCAGATCAACCAAAAACCTGGTTTAAAAGGAACATTTTCGCCTGGCACCTAAAGGTGTATAATGAAGGTGCCAGGCGAACTTCCCTAGGTGTTGTCTGGACCTCTTGAGGAGGAGGCACACAAAGAAGGGACTCAGAAGATGATCTTGTGGTCTCAGTAGGTTCATATGGAAAGAGGCGGTCCTTGAGGTATTCTGGTCCTGAACCATTTAAAGCTTTATAGGTCAAAACCAGCACTTTGAATTGGGCCCAAAAACTAATTGGTAGCCAGTGCAGTTGGATCAGGATCAGTTTAATAGGCTCAAACCATCTTGCTCCGGTGAGCAACCTGGCTGCTGAATTCTACACCAGCTGAAGTTTCTGAGCCATCTTCAGAGGCAGCCCTACGTATAATGCATTGCAGTAATCTAACCCTGAAGTTACCAGAGCATTGACAACAGTAGTTAAGCTATCCCTGTCCAGATAGGGGCATAGCTGGGTCACCAGCCGAAGCTGATGGTAGGCACTCCAGGACACTGAGTCTGCCAGCTTCTTCTTCCTGCTCCACTCCCATTATTTCCCAGCTTTCCCCCTCATCTGCCTCTGAGCTGTGACCTCCCGCAAACCGCTGTTGTCAATCTATACTGTCTTCCTGTTCTCTGGAAGGGTCAGGCTGGGGAGGCGGTCTCTTCCATTGCTCCTCTGCCCAGTCCCTAACTATTAGGCTGAACATAAAGTAATGTTCATGACTGATTTGAACTTGCCCCTGCATATGAAAAACAGGTGCTGGGAACCCTACTCTGACTCGAACCTGTCTGAACATACATAGGAACATATTGGGCTGCAGCAAGCTGGAATTCCTCTTTGTTTTTCTGCTGGGTGGGGAAGGAAAACCAGCAGATAAATAAATGCAGCTCCTCCTCCAAAACAGCTGATTGGAGGGATTCCAATTATGGCTACAGGGCTATGACTCCAAGACCATTTTGTCCTTGTGATTTGCTATCCAGTTAGTGATATGTACATAGGTGTCTTGTCCTTCATCCATTCATTATGTGCAATCGTTTCTTTGAACATTCTTTTTTTCAGCAAAAGTGAATGTTTTCACTAACGTTCAGGGAAAAAGGAAGAGAGCAAAATGCCACGGACTGCAGCATTCCTTTAAACAACCACCTCTTAATTACTGTTCCTGATTAGTATGCAGGGCACACATTAAATAAGCTTTCATTTAATCCTTTTCATGCTATTGTTGGCTTTGACCCACAGAGTCGTATTGATAATTCAGTTAATCTCCTTATTTGGAGAGATTATCTAATTAATTGACAGCTTGCTGCTGAAAACAAATACCAAAATGCTTTGTGACCACAAAGTCAGCTAACCCCACCCCTCACAAAACTCATATCTAAATTTTGACCACGGTAAAGAAAATGCAAATGTGTCGATTCTGCCTGTAGTTGGTCTTAATCAAATCTGAATAATTTTGCTAAAGTCAGATCAAGCACGCAAACCTTCTCAAGTGTGATGAGGGGATGTGTGTGGAAGATTTGCAAATGTTTTTGAATTGGGGCAGGCAGGCCGGCGGGCAGACAGTTAGCTGTTGTGTTGGAGAATATGTTTGCTGCCCAAAGACATAGAGTATGAGCAGATAGAATCAGAAGGTCTCAGCAAATGTTACCACTTTTGTAACCAAGGTCAGTGTGGTATTTTCCTCAAAAGGAATGAATTTGAGTCATTTGCTTACACTGGGAAAATTACTAAAGGAGGGATGAAATCTATCTCATGTCTTGGTGATCTCTTAGGTTTTTTCTATGCTCAATTGTGCATATATATTTAGTTCCCCACATTAATTTACAAAGAAGAAGATAACGGGGATCCTGAAAATTCAGCAGCATTTTAGTTAGAATTTCGCCTAATATGCAGTTTTGTATGCAACTTTGTCCAATACCTTGGTTTTTGAACTGCTAGGATCTCAAACGTTTTGGCTCCCAAAGGCCACAAACCTGGAAGTGTTCTGGTTTGTGAGCTATTTTTAGAAGCCAAATGTCCGACACGGCTTCTGCACTTCCAATTGAGTGCAGGAAGCTCCTGCAGCCAATTGGAAGCCATGCCTTGGTTTTCAGAAGTCTAATGAACTTCCGAAATGGATTACATTTGAGAACCTAGGTATGACTATATAGCACATTTTTGCAAAGCATGTTCTGCTGACATAATGCATCTGGGTACATTATTTTTGCTGATATATGTATTTTTTATGCACACTGGACAAATGTATTGCAAAATTCAGAGAAATGTGAATGTCAAAGAATGACTGTTTCTATTTGCATATTCTTTCAGAAATAGTGAATTAGGTAGGCTTGAAATGCAAACTGGATCAAATGTCTCCCCCATTCCTGGTTGAAATTCATAGATCAGTTGTGTAAAACTCCTTTTAAGTTATTGGCAAATGTGCCCTTTCCATTTTTAATATAAATAAAATTTCCTCCCGTGTTATGTCTCTGGTTCGTTTACATTGATAACTCCATATGTGAAAAGTTAGGGTTTATCACATTCAGTAAGTATAAGCTGCACTTGAAATTTAACATTTAAACTTCTCTTCATACACCTCAAAACCTTGCCACTACTGGTTGAAATCACAGCCTTTATTGCCCGTCACATTTTTATGTTCATGGACCAATGAAAAGATATACTCATCAATTACAGTACACAGTCATTTCAGTGCTTTACTTATTACATAATGGACTCCCATTTCACATTGCTGTTTTTGGTTTATGTATTTGCCACTCTGCCACAAGGTGATAGCCAGAATGAATGGTAGGCTATCTGTAGAGACATGGATTCTGTATTTTTTATTTCAGATCGCAATTCTTTGAAGCACAAAGCAGCAATTTTTTAAATATATATATACAGTAACAGAATGGAGAGCTTTTTCTCCTCTTTCTGGTGATGTATAATCAAATGCTGTGAACAGATCAATGCTACCTGCGTAGTACATCACTAAGCAGAAAATGGAAAATCCAGGGTGGAACTTGATGCTACAAAAAGCAAGGAGATACCCCTAAAAATGGCATCATTCCTCTCCTCCTCCTCCTGTTCTGTAATGTATAGCAAAACTTGCCTTCTGGTAATGTATTTTTCCACTTCCTGCCAGTGGTAGACAATAGGATGGATGAATCTGTCAATTTTGGCTTCTCTCCTTTCCTCTTTTTTCCCATTCTTAAGTTCTGTTTACCTGATTTCCACATCAGTTTGTAAAAAAAAAGTCAAGGGAAATATTCAAGCACACCCTCAAGTGCATTTCTCACAATGTGCCCCATTTTGTATGTAATTTGGCTTACACATTTTTGCAAGCAATTCTCCCTAATATAATACATCTCTGAATTTTAATTGCCACTTGTATGTGCATGGCTGTACATATTTTCCTTCTTTGTGCTGCTTTGTATGCTTTTTCAGTTGGAGGACTGCATTGGGAAATGTGAATTTGGAAGGACAGCTGTGTTTTGACTCATGTATTGATTAAAATGCAAACCAAATTTCCACCCCCAATCTCCAGCAGAAACTGATGTAAAGCAGGGGGATACTGGGGAAAACAGTGAGGTGTCAGGAGGACATGGGCCAATGTGATATCATAGTACAGATCAACAGCTGGATGTTATTTTGGATAGTGGATCCTTGTTTTCTACAGGTTGCATTTGCAGGGTTAAATTTGGGGTTAATAAGCCTATTTGCAAATAATCATTGTTACTGCGAAGACATAACAGCTACGACTTAGAATTTGTCCAAATTTCCTTGCCTCAGACTGTTGCATGAAGATGTACATATAATTTTGAGGTTTCAAATATTGTGTATCTAATTTCCTTGCTAATAGATAATGTTGGAAAGTGTCCGTGTATTTCATTTTCACAACTGAACACTGTTGCGCTTTTTCATATATAAAATATACCGGCATAATAACATGTTCATTATTTCCTAGCTAATTATGTCTGCAGCCAGCCACATCTTTTGACAAAGCTGTTAAATCTCAATAAGTATGTTTTAATAATCATTTGATGTTTAATTAATAAACAGTACCCACCGCATTAAATCCAAATTAAATGCTCTTGTGAGACACTCAGATGGAAGTTGTTGTAATGAAATAATAAAGGCGTATTTAAGAAGGAAATTGTGCAGAATCTCAGTTAACCTAAATGAACTTCTGTGAACGCACATGCAAATGACACTCATTAGAACGTGGGTACAAACAGTTTCTATAGTTTACATTATATGTTGGAAATTCAGAAATACAGCAGTGGGATTTTCTCCTCCAGCCAAACTGTCTTGCTCCCTCTTGGCCAATTCTGTTGTTGTTGTTGTTTAGTCGTGTCCAACTCTCCGTGACCCCATGGATCAGAGCACACCAAGCACTCCTGTCTTCCACTGCCTCCCGCAGCTTGGTCAAACTCATGTTGGTAGCTTCGAGAACACTGTCCAACCATCTCGTCCTCTGTCGTCCCCTTCTCCTTGTGCCCTCCATCTTTCCCAACACCAGGGTCTTTTCCAGGGAGTCTTCTCTTCCCATGAGGTGGCCAGAATATTGGAGCCTCAGCTTCAGGATCTGTCCTTCCAGTGAGCACTCAGGGCTGATTTCCTTCAGAATGGATAGGTTTAATCTTCTTGCAGTCCATGGGACTCTCAAGAGTCTCCTCCAGCACCATAATTCAAAAGCATCAATTCTTCGGCGATCAGCCTTCTTTATGGTCCAGCTTTCACTTCCATACATCACTACAGGGAAAACCATAGCTTTTACTATACGGACCTTTGTTGGCAAGGTGATGGCCAATTCTACCTGCATGCAAATTCCACCCTATTCTGAGTTTTTATTAACATCAAACAGATCTTATTAGCTCTCTCTCCCCTTTAGCCTATGTTGCCCTTTTAAGATTTTACTGGTTTGTACTAGTTTCAGAATTATTATTTTCTTTTTCCCCCTAATAACCTTTGTAAGCCACCTGGAAGGCTCCTGAGGGGAGAGTCTGGATAGAATTGTGAACCACACAGCTCTGCAGAGGAAGGTTGGTATACAAATTTAATAGATAATAGTAATAATAAATAGATTATAGGAGACTGCAAAACAGGCAAACAAACTTCAGCTGCAGTCCATCATAAACATGCATACAAATAAAGCTGCACCCCAATAATATCTGGAAGTAAATGCCATAGAAATGGAATTTACTCTTTCTGAGTAACTCTGTGCTCTTTCTGTTTCAATTGCAATATGTGTTGTGGGTTCTGAGGCACTCTTTTAAAATGAAGCTCTGTGTTTCTCCATTCACTATAATGGGGATAATAATAATAATAATAATAATAATAATAATAATAATAATAATGCCCATCTGGCTGGGTTTCTGAATAGTAAAACACAATAAAATATCAAACATTAAAAACTTCCATAAACAGGGCTGCCTTCAGATGTCTTCTAAAAGTCAGATAGTTGTTTATTTCCTTGACATCTGATGGGAGGGCGTTCCACAGGGAGGGTGCCACTACTGAGAAGGCCTTCTGCCTGGTTCCCTGTCTAAAAATGAGTATAA
Organism: Podarcis cretensis; assembly: GCF_951804945.1. Classification (NCBI taxonomy): domain Eukaryota; kingdom Metazoa; phylum Chordata; class Lepidosauria; order Squamata; family Lacertidae; genus Podarcis; species Podarcis cretensis. The sequence continues at coordinate 19,546,339 of NC_137176.1, read as the reverse complement.
TTTTTTCCCCTGTAGGCCAAAATAAATGAATTTCACAGACCTGGGAGTCCCCCTAGAGTGGATTAAGTCTGACAAATTACAGAAAGATTGGTCAAGGGGCATCTTGTGGAAGAAGGGGAAAAAAACCCTTCATTTTCTTTCATAATCTCTTATAGGAGTTGGGAGTGGGAGAGGGTTGCCTCTTGCTCTTCCTTATCTTAAAATAATTAAGATGTGGTCAAGTGATGTGAATTCTTGCTTGTACATTTTTGATAACTTTATATAACATACTAGCCTTTCCTTTCCAGTGCTCATGACCAAAATATTTGGAGCCCAGAACCTGTGTCCTCAAACATTATTTTTTTAAGTCAGAGCAATGTAAAATCTTGAAAAATACTTAAATGAAGCATTTGACTTTAAAAATCTCATCCTTGGTTAACATAGCTCGTGGACTTAGAGATATCTAAAGATATAGGCAAAACAGAGCAAGTTAATACTTTGTGTGAGTCCTCATTTGACTTGATATGTGTAGGAGATGTTATTGACATCACACTTTGACTCAGGAAGAAGTAAAAGACCTTTGAATCACCCCAATCTGCCTTATTATTCAGCCCACACAAAGAGGCAAGACACATTTTGTAAAGAAATATCTTTTTGCCCAGGTTTTCCTGTCCCATAAGATCAGACCCTGTTTTGTATGTTTCAATTGCCAGATTTTATGTTTTTTATTCTTTTCTAAGCACTTTTATACTACAGTTTTATTAGTTCTTCTGATTCAATTGGAGCAATCCTCATACTGCAACTCTCAGAGAACTGGTGTGATCCCATAATGAAAGGGTAAGATTCAGGCAAATTAAGTCATTTAGGCTGCAATCCTCTGCACAATTCCTTGGGAGTAAGGCTCATTGAAGCCTATGAGGATTACATTTGCTTAGACTTACATAGAATTATACTGTTAAGGTCCCACTGATTTCAAGCACAAACTTCATATTATTGTGAAGAAGAAGAAGAAGAAGAAGAAGAAGAAGAAGAGGAGGAGGAGGAGGAGGAGGAGGAGGAGGAGGAGGAGGAGGAGGAGGAGATCTTCAAGTGATTTAGGATTATGACCAAAATTGTTACCACCTTAAGTCTTGGTTCACTGTCAAATGTAAACCAGACTCAGTTTGATCTGCAACTAAATACCTGTAAATCAGCAAGATGAAAATTGTACTTCCAGTTACCACTTCAATATACCATGCATTAGTGGGAATTTGCTTGCATTTCTGATATGTAACTATTTCTTTATTTCTTTATTTTTGCAAATGGAGGTTAACAATCCTAAATACAGTGGCACCTTGGTTCTCAAACGCCGAAAACCCGGAAGTAAGTGTTCCAATTTTTGAATGATTTTCAGAAGCTGAATGTCTGATGTGGCTGTTGGCTATTGTTTCTGGGGCACCTGCACCAATCTGAAGCTGTGCCTTGGTTTTCAAACATTTTGGATGTCAAACGGATTTCCGGAATGGATTAGTTTGGCTCTTTTGTTTTTGATATTTATTTTGTGGTTTTGTTTTTGAGGCTTTTTCGGTTAATTTGTTTTTGTGACTATGTGGAACCCAGTTCAGCTACTGATGGATTGATTGTTTGACTGTGGAAATGGATAAAAGCCACCCATCCAAACAATGACTATCATCAGTGCAGGGAAGAAAAAATAAATAAATTTTACATTGATTATTGCTTTCATTTTATGGACCAATGGTCTCGTTAGATAGTAAAATTCATGATAAATTGCTGTTTTAGGGTGTTTTTACAAAAAAAGTCGGGAAGGGATTAATCCGTTTTGCATTACTTTCTATGGAAAAGTGTGCCTTGGTTTTGGAAAAGTTTGGTTTTGGAACGGTCTTCTGGAATGGATTAAGTTTGATTTTTTTAAAAAAATAATATTTATTAACATTTTAAAGACTGCAAAAGAAAGACAAAGAATTAAACAAAACAAAACAAAACAAAACAAAACAAAACAAAACAAAACAAAACAAAACAAAACAAAACAAAACAAAATAAAAACAAAAACACCACACAACACCAACCCCCAAACATTAAATTAACAAAACCAAACAAACACAATTTAAAACACATCTAATAAGTTCAGTATCTTAACTTTCATTTACTTGTTTCAACGACCTCCTCACACCTCCTTTTTGTATTCCACTTTAATTAACTGTTTCAGCAATTCCTTTCCATCTTCCTCTGTTTTCTGTCCTGTAATTTATCTTAACATATTCTAACCTTATTTTTCACTTTAATATATAATTGTCTTAACATATTTTAACTTTATTTTCCCTTTAATACTCTAATAATCTATTTATACTTAATTCCTTGTAACATTTCTACTAAAGCCATATAGCTCCTTTCCAACATTTTTCTAACACTCATTAATTTTACAATATTTTTATAAATAGTCTTTAAACTTTTTCCAATCTTCTTCCACCGACTCTTCTCCCTGGTCCCGGATTCTGCCAGTCATATCCGCCAATTCCCTATAGTCCATCAACCTGGTGATCTTCGGTCCGATGCTCTTAACTCTTTTCCAAATCCCTTCTGTGAGTCTTCTTCATATTTATACATGAACTTTACTTTGTCTTCCACTGATCTTATTTTCATTTTCCTTCCTTTGAGGCTAAAGAGTAGATCTTGGGGAAACTCCCACCTTAAAGATAATTTTATTCCTTCTCGACAGGGCAACCAAATCTCCGTAGTTAAATCTAAGATCCAAAAGGTATTTCAGGACGTCTTTCAAAATTTCCACTCTTAACTGTTGTTCTTCTAAGTTCCTCTGGTAGTTCCAACAGTCTCTTATTTTGTTCTTCTCTTTTTTTCCTCCTCTTCCAAGTCCGAGAGCCCTCACAGTTTTAATCTCTTCTTGACCCAAGTCCCGGTCCCAAAGTCATCAAATTCCTGTGTAAGGAAATCTATCAAACTTTCCTTCTCCAGTTCAGGTAGGGCTCTGATCCACAAAATCTGATTTTCTTTAAATTCAATCATAGCAGGCATCAACTTATGGTCATCAAATTGCATCTGTAAGGCTGGGACTCTCTCTCTCTCCAATTGTGTTACTTTAGGTTCAACGGCAATAACTTTCTCCCTATCCTTCTCCGCAGTTTGCATGTCAAAGTAGATTCCTGTGTCAGTTTCTGAATAGTTTCTATATTGATGTTCACTTTTTGTCCAAATTGTCAATTTTGGTAGTTACCACATCCACCTTTTTGTGAAGCTGTTCCAGTGAGTCACTTATCTTACATAATACAACCACTAAGGCCTCTTCTGTCAACATTCTTAACCGATTCAAGGTCCCCAGAATCTCACAGGTTTTTATCTTGCAGCTGGAAATTCCCCCAGCTCAACTCTTGTGACAGTTTCAAAAGCTTCCTCTAGAGGGAAACAGTTTCTATTTGTATTAGTCCTTTTAAACTCAATTCAAACAATAAAGTTAGTTTCAATTTTCTGTTACTTTTACTCCTTTTTAAATGCAGACGGAGACCATGGAAACAATGTATTCCTCTTATTTAACTAACTGTCAGTGAACGTTCTAATCACGGTCAGTCCTGTTGGCAGCCCGTTTCCAGGATCGGAGCGGTGGTATATTAACTCTTTTCGCTCTCTCCTGCAGGTATACTCAGTCCAAGACTTTCCCCCCTCTTCTCCTGCCACCAAGGGGGGTTTAGTATTTTTTACTGATGGAAATTTAGTCCTTTACAATAGGCTTTCCGAGACTTCAGCTTGCATCCTCATTGCTTCAATCTATTTACAAAAGGGGAAGGTGGACTTCCTGTTTTAGACCTCCCCGTTTCGGCACCAATTTAAGACGTTTAAAAATCCAATTCTCCACTCTACTCACGGGTAGTTGCTTTAAGATCAAATTGTCCACAGGAAAAAGTCAGCGCTCTCCGGCAACAGCTATGCGGCTTCGCTCCGTGGAAGAAGCAGTCAATTCGAAGCACCGCGCCGCTCACCCCACGTCGCTCCGGATCCCTGAAACTGGGTTTCCCCGCGAGTAGAGGAGGTGCAAAAGGTGCCAGCTGAATCCCACGTTCACAGGCTTCACCCATGGAATGGATTAAGTTTGAGAACCAAGTTACCCCTGTACCCTGCAACCATTTCTTGAACTTAATTTAAGTCAACTTCCTGTGCAAAGCCTATTACTCGTTTCGAAATATCATTGGGATTTAATGTTGGGGTAAGCAGTCAAGATAGGATGGGATATGAAATTACAGCAATGCTCAATGGTATATAATTAAGAACGGTTCCATTGTCTACAGAGTAGCACTAAGCAATTAAATATACCGGATGTGCTCTTTCCCTGGGTCAATTAATATGCATTCAGATGTAGTGTAAAATATATAGATTGAGAAGTGGCTTCCCTAAAGAGTTTCAGCTTTTATAAAAATTCAACAAACAGATGGCCACAGATGGAACTAAGCTGTGATACATTGTCATTACTGGACTGAGTCACAGGTTCATAGCAATCAAAAAGAAATTCCCTAGGGGGGGAATGTAAGACCTTATAACTTTTACTCTCCTTAAAAGAAATGCAATCTGTGGACACTGAACATCTGTGCCTTTTATGTCCTTGGACTGCGTCAGCTCGAGCCTCAAAGGGTAAGGATTGCTTTCTGCTGCAATTTGAAAAAGTTACTTGATAGATTTGAAAATAAGCAAGGAAAAGGATTAAGGCCACAGTTGTCCAGCCCATGGGTAATCCCAAGCTCTTCTCTTGTGGTTCGCAAAAGCACAAAAGAAACCCTGTTCCTTTTCTTTTATCACATCTACACACACACGCTGCTGCTGATTACTGTGACCAAATAATGGGCCGACAAAATTCCAGCTAAAGAAAAGTGAGTTTGGTAAAGACTCTATGTATGCAACAACAGCAGCATGGATGCTACTAGCCCAGAGATGAAGAAAGAGTCCCTACCAGAGGGGAATGGCAAGCTAAGCTGTTAGTCTATGCTGAAATAGCAAAAATGACTGGGTAACTCAGAGACCAAGAAGACAAGAAATTCAAGAAAGAATGAGGAACTTTTATAATTTATTTAGGAGACTGCTGTAAGCAGATGAGAACATTAGCAGGGTTTTAGTCTCACTTATAATGTAACAAATATTATGGGCAGATACAAAACATAGACTATGAAATAATATGCAGTTGGAAATGTTGACAATAGGACCCATGGAGGGTATGGGGGAAAGTCTTGAGATTCAGAGAAATATCATTTTATGGTTATGTATTTAGTATTGTAACTAATTGTAATTTACATATGTAAAATCAAATAAAATTAGTAAATTAGCTAAAATGTATAAGACCAGGTCAAGTATATGTTGGAAATAGAAAGAAAAAGAGTGCACCTTTTATCATATGTGGTGGACTTATAAGGCAATAAAACATATTGGGAGATGATATGTAATGAGCTTAAAAAAATGTTCAAAATAACATTTGTAAAGAAACCAGAAGCCTTTTTATTAGGAATTATAGGTGCTGAGATACCAAGGGAGTGCAAAAGACTATTCATGTTCACAACGGTGGTGGCCAGGTTGCTCTTAGCCCAAGATGGAAGGATGACACAATACCTACAAGAGAAGAGTAGATAGTAAAATTGATGGACTATGCTGAGATGGCCGAAATGACTGGAAAAATCAGGAATCAGGAAGACAAAAACTTCAACAAAGACTGGGGAAAATTTGTAATATATTTGACAGAACATTGTAAACAGTTAAAAACATTAGCAGGATTGAAATAACGCTCGCAATGTGAAAGGAACCAAAGGAGAAAATAGAGATTTATGGATATATGGAAGGTAATATGATATGTAGTGAAAATGATTATTAGTAGACACCACAAAAGGGAGGATGGAAGTTGGAGAATGTGGAGAATTCTATACTTTTGGATTGTTGTGGTTTTTTTGGTAAATGGAAAACTAAATTGTAAAACCAATAAAAATTATTATTTAAAAAAGAAGATTTCAAAAGAAAGAAGAAAAAGGAAAGAAATTGAGTTTGGGATCCTGGTGAAGGAGCTAAGAAATTCTAAGGGAAATGAAATTTCTGCTTATAAACCTAACTCTGTATTTATTCACAAGGAGGTATCCACAAATACTGGAAGTTGCCTAAAGCACAGCAAAATTTTCTCATTTCACTTGAAGTCAAACATTTGAAGACACCAGGGACCCCTAAGTAATTTGCTGGTATCAAAACTCTTAAACATTCCTTAGACATCTGGCCTGAAAATGAAGTTTCAATTTCAAAATTTGTATTCTGCCTTAGGAGAAACATCAGTGACTGACAGATCAAGGATTTTCAGCACATGTCGGGGGCAACCCTATGGGAAAAATAGGCTGGAATGAGCAACCTCCAATGCAGTGGTTCTCTAGTTTAGTGGCCAGTCCTTGGGCTCAGCTGGTGCTAAGTCCCCAACCTTGCCTCGGGGGGGGGGGAATCCACCAGTGTCAGGGACTGTGCTGAAGAGGACTGCCCTGAGGAAGAATGGTGGGAGCCACCCCCTCCCCTGATACTGAATCTTCCCAGGAGCAGGAGGACAGTATAGATTTGGAACAGTGGTTTACAGAGGGGCATAGATCAGAAGGCAGAAGCTGGAAAATGCTGGATAGGGAATAGCTAAGAGAAGAAACACTGGGGGAGAGAGGGGGTTAACAGATTCACTGTCTCCGCTCTCCCCAAGGTCAATAAGAGCTCAGAAAGTCTCAGAACAGAAAGCACAAAGGGTACAAGCTCAGATTACAAGACATAGGAGTGATGTGAATTAATAGGGATGGAAGGATGGGGTAACCCTTAATTGGGAGCACCACCATTTCTAGAAGATGTGTTCTTTGTTCTCTCGCTGTGATTCTGTGATGGCCTGGGATTCCAATTCAGAGGATGAACCAGAGGAATCCCAGCCTGCACAGGAGTCCCCGCCTCCAGGGCTGGCTGAACTGGGGCAGGGCCTTGATTCTGAAGCGCCTGCACCTGTGCCGGATCCTCAGGAGCAGGCACCAGGTGATCCCACTCTGGCTCCAGAGGTAGTTGAGGACTCAGTGCCTGCAGGTGAGTCTCCCCCTGGGCCTAGTAACCCTTTAGCCTCTCCTGAACTGCAGAGGCTCAGGGCAGAGAGGCAAAGGGAACTGGTTTCTCCCAGGAGGAGTGCTCGCCTTAAGGCCAAGAGAGGCGGGTCTCCTAGGGGCCGGGGCTGCCCCTGGCCTCAGAACAGATAAAGGCCAGTCGGCCCGGTCCCAGGTTGTGGGAGCAACGTCGTTGTTGAGTACCTGTTCCTGCCCGGACCAAGACCTGACTCTCCAGTGCTCCTGTCCCCGCCCGGCTTACTGCTTCGGACCTCGCCCCGCTCCTTGTGGACTGATTCCAGGCTAGTGACCCAGGACCGGACTTTGACTACGCCAACGGTAACCTTCCCCCCGGGATCAGCACAGATTCTAACTGGTAAGACGTTCCATTCATTTGATCTTCTTTTCTACTGCCACGGGGAGAGGAAGCCGATTCACTGAAGCCCGACAACCAGCATAATTCGCTCATTAAGCTGAGCCAAAGCTGGCTGAGTTTGTACTGGTGCAAGAGCCCCCAAAGTTTCTGGGAGTCAGGCCTGGGCAGGACCAGAGCATGGGGTACTTAGGCAGGATCCTAAGCCCATATACCTGGGTCACATGACATGGCAACCTAGTGCAGGTAATGTTTTAAGTACTTGCCCTATTTTAGGTTTATATCACCAAGGCAAATATCTGTAAAGAAACAATAAACGTCCATAAAAATGCCAAAGTAGTTTCTTTCCCAAATCAGTTTTATCTTAAACAATAGCAAACACAGTAAATAAAAAGTTTGCTTGTCATATTTCAGAGGTTTAGTGCTCATTTCTTCACTTTCCAAAATGGATTTTATCTTGAACAATTGCAAATGCAGTAATAAAGAGTCCACTTGCAATGTACCAGCTCGGACGTTGTTCTGGTAATCCAACGTTTCGACGCTAAAGAGCTTAGTCATCGAGCTGTCAGAATCTATTGCAACAGAATTGCACTGAATTAAAAAGTAGAATAAGGAAAATTAAAATTAAAAATACGTTGAAAATGCATAATTAACACACACCTTTGTAGTAAATGATATACAAGAGAAAAGAATGGAAATGGTTTAAAGCAGGGATATATCTACAAAAATAAATAGATGAGTGCAATTCTGTTACAACAGATTTTGACAGCTCAGTGATTGCATTTGCAATTGCTCAATAAAAAAATCTATTTTGGAAAGAAAAGAAGTGAGCACTGAACCACTGACATATGACAAGTGAACTGTGTTTGCTATTGTTTAAGATAAAACCTATTTGGGAAAGAAACTACTTTTGCCATTTTTAAGGATGTTTATTGTTTGCAACTACAGATACAGTAGTTGCCTTGGTGATATTATCTTGTGTCAATTGCAGTAGTCATTGTATCACCACCCTGTTCAGTGTTTTATTGTTACTCTTTTAGGTTTAGGCAGATCAGCAGCAGCAGCTCCTTCTTGTTCAGGGGTTGTTTCCCTAATTGTGTATATTGTATTAAGCAGGCAAGGGGTTTACTTTAAGCAGATCTTGTCTACCAAGATGTTATATCTCATATCCACTGATTGTCTTGAAGTCTAGACTAAATTGCTTCCACTGAAAAAATCTCAGCACAGCTTTGACTAGGGAAATCACTGCTGATGCTTCCATAATACCCATTTAAAAAGAAAGAGATTAGCTAGCTAATACTGACCAGGTATGTCACTATGAGGAAGGATTATAAACTAATTAAGCATTTGTCATTGGAACGTCCCTTTGATTTAATCAGATCTCTAAACAATTTAGTGATTTACAGGTGACAAAATTAATGAGTCTGGAGTTTTCGCCTTTGATTTCATCCTGAAAACTTGTGTCACCTACGTTAATCATAAAAACAGAAATCCACAAACATAAATTATGTCCCTTGGCTTTACACTCCCCCCCCCCTTTTTGCTTGACATATAAATCTTTGGTGCACAGCTACATATGTATTTGTGGATGAAATTATGTGCACCTACACTCAGAATTTCCATTCAGCAGTCTCCTCCCATTATGAGATTAAAATGAAGTTGGTGATGAGAGGGGAGTTGATATCAACATTTGAAACTCACCCACTCAAATTTCAAAGGGATTTCTAAAATCCAAGTGAGTCACAGGTCTTAGGGCACAGCTACCCTGCAAACTCCAGAGGGAAATCTGTTCTATTCTGTTGTAGCAAAAACAACATAAAGTGCTCTAGCATCTTAAAGACTAACAAATGATTTTATTAAGGCTCTAGATGCAAGTGCCTGCTGTTGCCTGGGAATTCTCAAAAACCAAAAATGCTGTGATTTGTATATACAGTTGTTAATTTCCAGGGCTGTGCACAGCCAACTATCATTCCAGTTTGTTTGCTGCTGCACTGTGGAAAATGGCTGCCTGAGTGAGACTCGGCTCATTCACCAGCACCCCAAACTAACTCCTGTATAAGCTGTCACCATAGCCAATGGTGAGTTCAACTGATCATGGCCCTGGTTCAATACTAGGTCAGTAGCCTGTTCTTCTCTCCTCTTCTCCACACTGCCAGTCCCAAGTTTAGGTCTTCTCATTCCTCCTTAGGACCTCTCTGGTCTTGGTCAGACCATTGGGTCTACTTTCCCATCAAGTTTCCTGCAGGTAAGACACTGGCAACGAAGACTCCTACAGCCAGCAGGATTGCAATTGAGAGTTCAATAGTGCCAGCTTTGACTGGGACCTGGCATGCACAGCCAAAACACAGTGTGGAGCTGTTTGAAATCCCTCTTGCAAGCAACCTATTGCTGTTGTTTGTGGAAGCTACCCATCTCCCCTTCTGCACATTCAATACCCCACTCACAATAATCTCAGATTGCCCAAGGTGGCCCAACCTAGGGGTGAGCCAAGGCTGCCTCAACCTCATTCAGTCAAAGCCCAAATCCACCAGACTTTTTTCAGGCTTTGACTTAATCCCATACCCAACCCTATTCCATTTCTGCAAAGGATAGTTAAAATTAGTTCATTTTCAAATGGTTAGGTCCACCATCCTGATTCAAAGTGCTACAGTGGTACCTTGGTTCTCAAATGAAATCTGTTCCAGAAGCCCATTTAGCTTCCAAAATGTTCAAAAACTGAGGCATGGTTTCCCATTGGTTACAAGAGCTTCTTGCACTCAGCAGAAGCCCCATCACACGTTCAGGTTCTGGAAAATGTTCGAAAATGGAAGCATTTACTTCCTGGCTTTTGGCTTTTGAGAACCGAAATGTATGACAATGGAGGTGTTTGAGAACTGAGGTTCTACTATATCAGTTGGCATCCACATGTAGACCAAAACCTACTTGTTGCTTTTGGGAATTATGACACCAAATTGGGCACCATATTCAGAGAAACCTTAAACTGAACAATGTATCTTCAGAGGTGTCTAAATCAGTGCCATTTGGAACCGATGGGTCCACCATCTTTTTAAAATGGTGTCCAAATGTAGACCAAAAGCAATTTCTCCATCGTCCCAAATCTGGCAATGATGCCTTCAGAGGGATCCAAATTGGAACAGTTTTCCCCAAACTGGACAAAGGGAACCTGAGAGCACTAATTTGGTCCAAGGCTATTTTAGAAACCTATGGGACTTATTTGATGGGTGATGTGGCTAGGCTCCCCTGTTGGGCACACATTTAACATTTCATGAGCAAGGAAACATCAAGAGGTGAGGGTTTAGCTTTGGGCCAGGATGGCAGCAAAGAGATGTTAATTTCCTAAAATCTCACCTATAATGTGACGAACCTGTGCTACAGTGGGGCAGAAGGCAGTTAAGTGGGGAATTGTGTCATAGATCAGTTTTTTTATTAAACTTGTGGCTTTAGTTTAATCCATATCTGTGTCTGATGTCCATATTCTTGAATGGAGGGACAAGGCAAGGTACATATTATGGAAAGAAAAGGCAGCACAGAGGTCCAGTTTGTGATGACTGTTTTTAAGGGTGGAAGCATAATAGTCCCAGAATGTCAATAGAGGCCTATTCCACTTGTAGTTTGAGGTTTGAAGCCTAAAAAACCTTTACAGAAGCATTAGTTGAATTTGTATATTTTAGAAAGAAGACAAAGAAGAATGTGGCACTTGCTGAGCACTGCTAGCATAGAGATAATATGTTATCAGAAGAGTTTTATGACTGGGGAGTTCTAAATGTTAAGCTGCAGCTAAGCTTTGTAGCTGTTGATGTGACAAAGTGAAAACAATACCCCATAACACCCTTTAGTATTTTAAGCTGGGATGTATATTTATCTGATGCCTGTATTTAATAGCTGAATCTCTGCCACACGAAGCAATTTTTGTATTACAAGGTGAAAGATCCTGTCAAGCTCTGCCTTGGTGGTAATTCCACAAAATGATAACAGGACAAACCAACTTGACTAGACATCCATATATTATATTTTTCACCGCCTAGATAACCTGCAGAGTCTCCAAAAGGATATCCTGAGACAAGATTTACAAAAATCTTTTTACATTCATAAGGGATCAGGAGCTAATCCCGTCCTTTAGCTGCATCGACAGAAATGCAGTGACAAATATATTTAAAAATGTACTTACAATGTAACGGGACGTCTTTCACATTTGCAAGAATTTAGTCTTACGCAGTTTGTTACTTACCATGAGGCTTCTAAGCACTGCAGCATCTCCTGATAATGAGGCTCTATGGGAACTTGTTAAAATGTAAATACGGCTCATTAAAAAGAAAAAAAAAAAGGTGAAAAACACAGAGAACCAATTTGATTTGACAGGGAGCAATGAATGTCACCGACTCTCCCATCCCTTTCACTTTTAAAAGTTATGTGACTGTGAAACTCACAGTTTCAGGGGTAGTCATAGCAAACACACAACTGTAAAGTGAGAAAACCGATGTTTTTTTTAACGGGCATGGTCAACATGGAAAAATAACATATGAAAGAGATTCCTCTCAAGGTCCACCATCTTTTTGTTGGGGGGAGTATAGTTCTTTTAAATCTTTTGGGAAATCACATTGCTATAATTAAAAATTGTTTTCATCATAGTAACTGTAACTTATTCAGACAGGCCTGGAGTGGGGCAGGGTGGCGAGTGCGAAGAAAGGCCCTGATGTGCCCTGCCATTTCTCGAAGCCCGTCCGTCACATACCTTCGGCAAGTCTCTTCAAATGCATAAAGGGTACTTAAGAGATTATTTGGGAGACATGACTGGCCTGGCCAACTAGCTCTGGCATCTTATCTTTATTATTTTTGTTACCAGAAACAAATACTTATTGGTACATGCAATTTTGCTCTTGGGGAAGGGGAGAGCATTATTATTCCCAACCCTGCTGCTGAAATGTACAAAGGCATTGCCTTCTTCTGATGAAACATGAAGTAATAACGATTTCAACCCCCGAAAGATTAAATTAATCTACTACTCATAAACACACTCACTTTCTCCTCCGTGCCTGCCTTGAGTAATTAAATTTTACAGCTTTTTACTCAGCAGCATCTGTTTCATATTTTTGCACTGTAGTTAAGCTATCCGTTTTTTGGCACTCTAATAACACCATCGTGTCAATAGCTCCTGTTCTGCTGTGGCGCTATTGACTCTGCAGGCACTTCCTTGTTTGTTTGTTTTATAACGCATATGTTTCGTGCGCACGCTTCTCCCTGGCTGACATGACGTATTAATAAAAGGCTGCCTGCCGCATGCGTCTTGCGAGAGTCAAAACTCTGTCTGTGCAGCTGTGGCAAATGGTTTTACATGTGCATGGCTTCGGAAGTGATGCAAGGGTTCTTTTCAAATACTGCTTCCTTTAAAAACAAAACAAGTTTAGAGAATGCCTAGCATCTCCGAATGGAAGGTCTCTTTCTGTTCACTGACGAGACAGAGATCCAGTAGAGGATCCCTTCTGTGGAAGGGGCTGAGGTCAACTGCCCCTTCCTCCTATAGCAGGGGCTGCCAATATGGTGCTCACAGGCATCAGTGGGATTGCCAGGGCCTCTTATAGGAATTCCTCCTATAGAAAGCAGGTGGCACTGTGGGCTCTTGGGCTTCCCAGTTAGAAGGTTGGTGATTCAAATCTGCACGACGGAGTGAGCTCCCATTGCTCAGTCCCAGCTTCTGCCAACCTAGCAGTTCAAAAGCATGCCAGTGCGAGTAGATAAATAGGTACCACTTTGGCGGGAAGGTAAATGGCATTTCCGTGTGCTCTGCTTTCTGTCATCGTGTTCCATTGTGCTAGAAGCAGTTTAGTCATGCTGGCCACATGACCCAGAAAGCTCTGAAAGTGAGATAAGCGCCACACCCCATAGTCAAATTTGACTGAACTTAACCGTCCAGGGGTCCTTTACCTTTTACCTTTACCTTACCTCCTATACAAGGTCTCACCTCAAAAACTCACAATGCACGAGAGATTATTTGGCTCAGATTCTCCCCTCCCGAACCCATATCCTTAAATATATCCACATTTCATTGCATGCCAGTGTGGGCTGTCAACCTGCTCTTCCATTCTGGACAGGGGAGAAGTGCAAAGTGTTTCTCTCTGTGAAGGAGCATAGAAGTACAGTGTTGGGTGACACCCCCTTTGATGGAAGGTTGAAGTGTAGGCATGCCTGCACCCAGTGCTTTTTTCTGGGCAGACGCATACCCCTAAACATTTTGTGAATCTTTGTACTTTTGTCCATTTCCTGTATTCATTTTTCCCAATTTGAACTCTAAAATGGTGATTTTATTGAGTCAAAATGGGAGTACAGTGGTGCCCCGCAAGACGAATGCCTCGCAAGACGAAAAACTCGCTAGACGAAAGGGTTTTCCGTCTTTTGAGGTGCTTCGCAAGACGAATTTCCCTATGGGCTTGCGTTGCAAGATGAAACGTCGGGCGAGTTCTTGCGAGTTTTTTTCCTTTCCCCCCCTTTTTCTAAGCCGCTAAGCCGCTAATAGCCGCTAAGCAGCTAAACCGCTAATAGCACTAATCCGCTAATCCGCTAATAGCCGTGCTTCGCAAGACGAAAAAACCGCAAGACGAAGAGACTCGCGGAATGAATTAATTTCGTCTTGCGAGGCACCACTGTACCCCTAAACGTTTTTTTTAAGAAAAAAAACACTGCCTGTGCCATTTTGTAGCCATGTCTTTTTTCTGCTTCTGCTTCTGCTTCTTTTTTAGATCTGAAAGCCATTTGGTATTATGCCACATAAACCGAAGCAACCACTTTTTGTCGAGGTGTCATTTCTGGCAGTCAGAAGCTGCCAATCCCTCTGGGGGAGTCTGGTGAAATTCCTCCTGCCCCCAATTTCTTTTTCCCCCAATGGTGATGGAGAACCGCAAGAATCCATTTGTACACAGCACAAATACATACACATTCTCAGGTGAATATCCCACAGCTTAACGTTAAAGCAAACTCAAATAGCAGGGCTGGCAAAGACTTCTGCTAAAAATATTAGAGAGCTGTTGCCCATTGGAGTAGAAAAGAGTGGGACTGTATGAACAAATTATCTGACTCGGTTTGCAGTATGTTTCCCTTCTTGAAACTTCGAGACCTGAGAAGGAAACTGCAGCTGAACACAGCTCCTGGTGAGCCAGTATTAGTTGCACAAAAAGCAATATTGTTAGTGATTAAATACCGTATTATCTTTGGCTTATCTAGCAGTAATCCAGGTCACTCCTGGTCACTTCTGTTGAATGAATGACATGCTAGAAAAATGCCAGGTTTATAACTCTAGTCTTCAAATACGCCTATTATGAAAATGTATTAGAACTGCTGGTTTAAATGTGATGTTGGAAAGACTCATCACAGGAGAGTTCCCTGCGCCCTCCTATCTTCCTGACACTGAGAACCACTGTTAACTGCTCTGGCCAATAACAGCTGCCATTTGACCCAGTCTGAATATCAGAAATAGAGGGAATCAGGCTTTGAGTGAGATTCAAGTTCAGCTTGTGATCCTGCTTCAAAAGCAACAGGGGAAAAACACTGTACTGGCAGCAGTGTATAATCTTGCACGCTTTCTTGTCTTCATATTTTGCTTTAAGTTAGGGTTGCCATATTTCAGAAAGTCAAAACCAGGACACTTCGAAACTTGTTGAAATATAGAGAAATTTTAGAGAAAATTTAGAAAAGATGATATATACATATCATAACATAACACCATAACATAACATAACATAACATAACATAACATAACATAACATAACATAACATAACATAAAACACAACATAACACATAACATAACACAACATAACATAACATAACATAACATAACACCAGTAAAATTAGGAAAAATGTATAAAACAGGAAACAAGGCCTGCTGGAAGTGCAAAACAAAAGAAGGCAACTTCCTTCATATGTGGTGGACGTGTGAGGAAGTGAAGAAATTTTGGGATTTGATTTACAATGAGTTAAAAAAAAATATTTAAATACACCTTTTCTAAAAGACCAGAGGCCTTTTTATTAGGAATTATTGGGGATGAAATTAGAAAAGAAGATAAAACTTTGTTTTAGTATTCGACAGCAGCGGCCAGAATACTAATTGCACAAAATTGGAAAAGTACAAATATACCAACGGTGAGGGATTGGCAATCAAAATTATTTGAATTTGTGGAATTGGCAAAAATGACGCAAAAAATTAGAAACCAAAAAAATACAAAGTTTATTGGCAATTGCAATAAATTTATGGCATATATTGAAGGAAATCATAGAAATTTAACAACTATAGCAGGTTTGTTATAAAACTTACGATGTTTAACCCAGTAACAATACCAGCTGCATAAAATGGAGTTTTTAATTAAGAAACCCGAATCCAGCAGGGAAGGAAGTCAATTTGTCTGAAACGGTTTGTGTCATGTGTATCTGTTTTTTTTTCTCTTTATTTTTTCTTCTTTTTTCTTTGTTTGGCTTTTGGTATCTTTACTTGTTTAATGTTTTTTGTTTTTTGTAAATGAAACTTAATAAAAAGAATTAAAAAAAGAAAGAAAGTTGTTGAAATATTTTTTAAGGAAGACCCCAAAATGGTTGAGCTGCTTTTTTTTTTTTAAAAAAAAGGAAAACTCCCAATTTTTCAATTAACTTGCCTAAGATCCAGGACAAAGGAGTGCCACCTTTCAGAAATCCCCCGACGTCAATCCCGGTAATGTCTGGGAAAATCCAATCATCTGGCGGCCCTGTTGATTAGGCTTTGAAACAAAGAGCTCAGATTCTTGAAGGCAAATGTCAACTCTATGATGAACTTATGCTCCTAAGGAGAAATCCTCTGTATCGGGTGTGGGGACCCTTTGATATGTTTCTGAACTGTAACTCCCATCATCCCAGGCCTTCCATTATGCTTGCTGGGACTAATGGAAGCTGCAATACAACAAAAGTTCCCTACACCTGTTCCGTGCCCATGATGCACTTTTAAATAATACAGTCAGTGATAATTAGAACTTAATTGTAGGTTAAATAGGCACACTTTTAACCTTTTCCCATAGCAAAGTGGTGATAATTTATTCAGCATTGCCAAGATTAGTGCATTAATACCTGTGGTGGGGCAGAGAACAATTTGCAAGGAGCCGTCATCAATTGCACAAATATCATGGCATTGATAAGCTAATTAACCCGTGTAATGTGCTTCAAAATCCTTTGTCTTGATTCAGCTACAGAGCAGCTCACTCGAATTGTAGTTCAGGGGTAGCATTTAAGTTTTAGTCAGTGTGCATCTATTAAAATTAATGGACCTAAGCCGTATCCATTAATTTATATGTGCCTACTCAGAGTAAAACTTAGCTAATACCATCCGAGCTGTTTCTCATTCTATTCTCCCTCTGAAATATAATCAGAGCAATGTTTGTTTTACAAGGGATGAGTTATTCTAAGAATTATATGGCTGGGGAATCCAAAGTTGGACCAGGCAACCATGGGGTATGACATAGCAGGGTCCATGCCATTCTGTCATCTGCAGCCCCATGGCCCATGCTTGCTAGGACAGAAGGGCAAGCAAAATACTCCGGGGAACTCAGCCTAGAGTTGGTGCGGTGACTGGGCCCAATGTTGTGAATTAATATCCGAGGGGCTGGCTTTGGAGCCAGCAGATTTCAGGCTAGCTTAGCCCCTTCCCCATTTTTTCCACAGAATACCCCATTTTCATGGGGCTGCCATACGTCCAGGTTTCCCCGAACATGTCTGGGATCTGTCTGACAAAAAAAAGTGTCCGGGCGGAATTTCTGGAAATCATAAAAAATGTCAGGGAAAACCTGGACGTATGGCAACTCCAATACCTCGCCAGAGGAGGAGCTGCCGCCAAGGACCATCTGGCTAGTCTGGTGCATGCACCAGATTGCAAAGGGTCTCCACAAATCGGTGCACGCAGCAGGCTTGCCAGACGGCCTTTGGTGGCAGTGGCAGAAGTCAGCTCCTTTCCCAGCAAGGTGCAGGGCTTTCTTCCTCTTGGCTCGCCCCTAGTTCGCTCGGCAGCCAGGAGAGAGAGTGATCCAGTTGCTAAGCAGACTAGGGACGAACCAAGAAATGAATTGAAAAAGATGTTTAAAATAACATTTGTAAAACAGCAGCAACAGAAGCTTTCCTTTCGGGAATTATAGGGGCAGAACTACCCAAACTACCCAAACTGTATAGAAATTTTTTCATGTATGTGACTACAGTGGCAAGAATGTTACTTGCCCAAAAATGGAATGAAGAAGAAGTCCCAACGAATGAAGAATGTATACAAAAACTTATGGAATACGCAGAAATGGAGAAATTTACCAGAGAAATAAGAAATCAAGATAACAAACTTTTCATAAAAGAATGGAAATGGCTTATTGTAAACAGATAAGAACACTGGCAGAATTATTGTAATAACCTGCAGGTTTTTTTTATAAGAGTATATATTTAGATGAATAAAATTAAGTTATTTTGGTATATGCAGAAAATATTAAAATAATAATTTAAGGAATTGCAGAATGAGGGAGAAGGAAGTTGAGTTTTAAAATGTTAAAATGATTGTAAAATTATTGAAATGTATAAAATTGAAAATCGGAAGGGCAGGCGGTGGAAGGGCTCACGGAGTTTAGGAGAGACTCGGCAGCAGAGGAGGGAACCAGCAGGGGGAGAGAAGGAGCTCCAAGGGAAAGTGAATCGGAGGGATGGCTCAGAGAGACTTCCAGCGAAAGTGGGGAAGTTTCAGGACCTCCTATAGGGACACCCACCCCTCGCCGGAAACTGTCGTGCCGAGAATCTCGAAGACGCGTCTCCGTTAAGGAGCTTCTATGCTGGAAGCGTTTCCGCAAACGCCCACTGTCGGATTCTGCCAGCGATTGAGGGAGTCATGTTTTAGGGGGCTCCGCTATAGACAGAGCTTTGATAACCAGGCCAGACTCTGAGGGACTAAGCTTTACGCACAAGCAGCTCATCATCCCATCACACCTAATTTGCACAAACTCATAAAACCATAGAACCAAAGGACTGTAGAGTTGGAAAGGAGACCAAGCACCATCTTAAAGATCTTAATATTTATTTGCATCAGCCACTAGCCATAGCAATAAAATAAAATGTACTAAAATAGAGGTAAAAATATAACTATAAAAAATACATTTGGGGGGGTTTACATCAATAATCAAATAATAGATCTTATTCTAACTGCCCCCGCTAAAAACTTTGCAGTTTTTGCTGTCACCTGGTCATTTTGATCTGCTAAAAGAAAAGACACACTAGCAATGGTTGAGCGACCCGGCATGGACAATAATAGAGGGGTTATAACCTCATTCCTCAAATCTTTATAAAGAGTGCAAGCCAGAAGCAAATGAGCCACTGAGCACCAACTAGTCCACCCTCTGCAGGGAAGGAATCTTTTGCCCAACATGGGGCTTGAACCCACAGCCCTGAGGTTAAGATGCACATGCTCCATTGACTGAGCCATCCCACCATTTCCCACAGGCCTGCCTCAAATTTTATCGTGTATGAAACAAGGAGCTCTGGGCTAGCATCATGCAGTGGGAGGAGACTAGCACAGGTGTTCTGGGCTAGCTTCACCCCATGGAGGATTGGGGGATTGGATTGTGCTTTAAGTGTTCTTGAAGACTTAGAATAAAGTCCTAAGGAAGGGGCTGTTCCTCAGTGGCAGGAGCCATGTTTTGCATGAAAATAGTTGCAGGTTGGCATCTAAATGCAGGGCTGTAAAAGGTACTTGTCTGAAATCCTGGTGGATTGTCAGTGACTCTCTCAAGGCAAATCTTTTTTTAAATGTAGTATAAACACCGACAACTGGGAAACAGGGGCCTGCGAGTGCTCCAACTGGAGAACATTCTACACCAAAGCAATAGCGGATGAAGTTGCTAGGGTGCCTGGGGCAGCGTGCCCAGGCATGGCACGAGCCGCCCATGGGGCAGCACGAGGGCGCATAGTGGCAAGGCACATCGCAGGGCCTCCAGAGTCTGCCTGCCTCCTCCCACTCAGCTGCCTTACAGCTGGGGAGGGACGCAGTGGGCGGACCATTTGGACAACACGGAGCCTGCACTCCCAAGCCACTGCATCGCTTTCAGTAGAGATGTGTGGCTCGGGTGTGCTGCAGGCCCTAGGTGAGTGCTGCCTGGCATTTTGCCACCCCCCTCAATGGTGACACCTGGGGTGACCCGCACCCACAACACACCCCTTCCTCCGCCCCTGCACCAAAGGCATCATGGACTTTGAAGAAGCACAAACTCAGGACGAAAGGGAGAAACATGCTAAGAGGAAGGCACGCTTGGCAAACCCTCACCATGATCAACTCCCACCTGGAAACCTATGTCCCCACTATGGAAGGATGTGTGGATCCAGAATTGGCCTCCACTATCACTCACTGACTCACTGTTAAAACCGTGTTCATGGAAGACAATCTTACTCGGCTATGAGTGATCGCCAAAGAAATTGTCAGTCAATGTAGACAATATTGAGCAACTTCCTGTGTTGCTGTACATCAGAAGAGCAAGTATCCAACACAAATTCTGTCTTACACAGGTGGTTAAACACAAGCATCTCCTGAAGGTATTTCTCTTGACTATTTTTAAAACGCTAATAATTGTCTTTTCCCCAGACAACACAGAACAAGAAAAGCCGAATGCACACGTTGACAAATGAACTATTAAGGTCCTTATTAAACATATTGCTATTTCTCATTCCATTCACCGTAGCCTGAAGTTTGTTAATAGTGCATTCAGTACAGTTTTTGATGCTGAATAATTTTGTTTTAATACCAGAAACGTGAACCTCTTTTTAATGCTAGCATATATTTAATGAGAAGCATAGATTCTGTCAAAACCTGAAATTGATGGATCACACACCCAAAAATATGCATAGATGTGAGGAGAAGGAAAATTCCAGAGCCAGCTCTCCTATAATTAAGAATGCTTTTCTTAGCAAAAGAGAAAGATTTGCATAACATTTGTCATGTCTGCTTACCTTGGAATTAATCAGTTATGGCGAGCAAAGCAGGTGACTCCATTGTTCTTATACTTGGATCTAGGAAATGTAGAAATTTGTCATGGACCCAGATTGTGGTTTTTTTTAATAAAAAAAAAGAAGCAGACCATAAACCCTAGCTCATCAGCAGAATTTTATGAAAGTGATTAATATTAATAGATTCCACTGAAATACATACAAAATAGAAGGTTAACACGTTGCATTTGAGCCACCAGAAAAGAAACTAGAGATGATAGTATTTGGGTATAAATGGTGTCCAACAAAGTCCTACTCAGAGTAGACCCATCAAAATCAATTTCAATGAGTATCCTCTGACAGTGATTTGGCTAGATATCGCAGACAGCCCAACAACCAAGCTTAAAATAAGAATGCAAACATTAACATGCAAATAAATATCGTAAGAAAACAGAGTACATGATGCAGTATAAAAGCCTCTAATAATTTCTACTGGTAGAATAAAGACTATAAATGAGCATGAACTTTTTATTTCATGGCCCCTACTTTTAACCGCCCCCGCCCCCCAATCCACACTCCATAATGACTTTTACAGCTTCTCCATCTACTAAATTTATGGGCTTATTCAGATGGCAAAATCTTGGCTTGACAAAGCATGGTTTTAGATTCAGGTAGGTAGCCGTGTTGGTCAGATGCAATCAAAAAAATAATATTTTATTTTTTTTAAAAAAAATTCTCCAGTAGCACCTTAGAGACCAACTAAGTTTGTTCTGGGTATATGCATGCACGCGAAAGCTTATACCCAGAACAAACTTAGTTGGTCTCTAAGGTACTACTGGAGATTTTTAAAAATTAATTAATTAATTAATTAATTAATTAATTTCAAATCATGGTTTGTTAGGCTGAGAGAGGTCTAGTGTCATGCTCGTGGGCTCATTGCCTCTTGCCTCCTCCTCTTCCAGCTCTGGCACTTCTGTTATGGTTTGTTTAAATCCATTTCCCATTCCTTCCGAACCAGGAAACTCTTATTTATTCTCTGTCTGCAAGCCACAATATGCTTTTCAAACCAGGTTCATTCTTCCTTGGTGTTCCTCATCATCCCAAATAAAGAATCCTCACCAAAGTGGTGGGAAAGGCTTTGTTAGAAATACTTAAGTGGCTATGTTTTCTCATGTCGCAGGGCATTGACAGAATGATCAATGATATTGTTGAATAAATCCCTCAAAGAGTTCTGGTAAAACTCATGCTGGTAGCTTCGAGAACACTGCCCAACCATCTCATCATCTGTCATCCCCTTCTCCTTGTGCCCTCCATCTTTCCCAACATCAGGGTATTTTCCGGGAGTCTTCTCTTCTCATGAGGTGGCCAAAGTATTGGAGTCTCAGCTTCAGGATTTGTCCTTCCAGTGGGCACTCTGGGCTGATTTCCTTCAGAATGGATTGGTTTGATCTTCCTGCAGTCCATGGGACTCTCCAGCACAATAATTCAAAAGCATCAATTCTTCGGCGATCAGCCTTCTTTATGGTCCAGCTCTCACTTCCATACATCACTACTGGGAAAACCATAGCTTTAACTATACGGACCTTTGTTGGCAAGGTAATGTCTCTGCTTTTTAAGATGCTGTCTAGGTTGGTCATTGCTCTTCTCCCAAGAAGCAGGCGTCTGAGTGTCATATGCCAGAGTTAAAGTGGATGGAGCGTGGCTTTTACCCTTGCACAGTGAAAGTCATTTTTCTCCAATCTCTATTTGAAAAGGAGCAGAGCAGTTTACAAGTCACTGGAAACAAGATTGTCCCAACCATCGATAGGACTGCTTCTCATTTCTCTCTCTGCTCTTCTGCAGCCTAACTGAATAGTTGCTGCTGGGTCGCAATTGAAGGAGAGAAAGAGTCACAGGAGTGGCCTGGCTTCTCACTGTTATAGCTCGTTGAGATCAGGGCTGGTCCAGGAGGTTTGGGCACCTGAAGCAAAATGTACCAGCACTACAGTGGTTGGTGCAGAGCATCACAAGTGTGAGAAGGCCTGTGCACAACAAAGTGGGTTCAATATCAAATAGGGCTGCCATACGTCCGGGAATCGGGCTGGCAAAATTGCGTATGAGCGGATTTTTGCCGAATCGGCAAAATGCAGTGGCGTCGCGTGGGTTGTCAGCACCCGGGACAAGGCAAGTAATTTGCGCCCCCTAACCCGTGGATTTGCGCCCCCTAACCCGTGGATTTGCACCCCCTAACCCGTGGATTTGCCCTAACCCCAGATGTTGCGCCCGGTGCGGCCAGCCCCCCCTGCACCCCCCACGCTACGCCACTGGCAAAATGTACAGGAAAACCCAGACGTATGGCAAGTAGGGTGATTTTTTAAAACAATCCAATTGTTTTAAAATTTTCACTTTGGGGAATATGTCAACCCTAGTATCAAACTTTATTTCTGTCAAGAACCAGCATAAGATAAAACATACAGATCAACTGAGCGTAAGACTTAAAACCAGGGAACCAGGCAGAAGGCCTTCTCGGTAGTGGCACCCTCCCTGTGGAACGCCCTCCCACCAGATGTCAAAGAGAACAACTACCAGACTTTTATAAGACATCTGAAGGCAGCCCTGTTTAGGGAAGCTTTTAATGTTTGATGTATTACAGTATTTTAGTATTTTTTTGGAAGCCACCCAGAGTGGCTGGGGAAACCCAGCCAGATGGGTGGGGTATAAATTATTATTATTATTATTATTACTACTACTACTACAGGTAAGGGATTAAAAGTAGTAGTTAAAGGTGATTATATCATACATAACTTTAAAAAGTAGAAAAAAGGACAGATGGTTTAAAGCAATTAAAGCATGAAGAAGCACAACTCTTATATTTGGGGTCTAGTTCATGGTGCTAACCATCCTTTGACAAATATCCATCATGGCAGCTCAAAATCAAGCAACTGAGTACATAACATCTTCGTTTTCATCTGGAAGTAGCAGGGAGATATAAAGTTGTTCTGAGCAACTTGGAAATTTACCGTATTTTTCACTCTATAGGACTCACTTTTTCCCGTTCAGAAATGATGGGGAAATGTGTGTGCGTCCTATGGAGCGAATGCAGGATTTCGCTGAAGCATGGGGAGCGAGTGGGGTTATTCTAAAGCAGCAATGCAGCAGCAAGCAAAGGCTATAGCAGCTCAGTCAGCTGCTTGTGGCTGGAAAGCCAAACAGGATGTTTGTGACTGTTGCCATGGAAACAAAGGGGCAGTCCATTCTGTATTGAGCACCGTATGTTAGCTCAGTGTGTGTGACATATGACCTGTACTGGAAGTACATGGGTGGAGTTTATTCTTACTGCTGTTGAGTGCAGACATGTTTTCTCTGTACTGAAGTGAAAGACAGAAATAAAAGATGTAAATAGTTTTCTGTCTGCTTCTTTCCCCTCCCTGGGGGACACCAAAGGGGAGAGAGAAGGAACGGTGTGTTTTTCTCACAGCCTGAGAAAAATCGCCGAGACCTCGCCAGCTTATCTGCCGGGAGTAGCAGCCGGGAGGTCGCCAAGGAATATCTGCCGGTGCCTGGAAGACTGGCACATCCCTCTGACCCAGGCAGAATTCCAACAGTGTGCACCAGCCCCTCTCACTCTCCAGGCTTCAGGAAGCTATCCACAAGCCTTCGGAGTGCGGCAGGAGTGCCCCCTGGGCTCCGCAGGCTTGCGGATAGCTGCCTGCATCCCGAAGCCCGAGGAGTGCGGCGCTGCACACCCTGGGCTTCGGGAAGCTATCCACAAGCCTTCGCAGCCTGGCGGGAGTTCCCGCCGGGCTCAGAAGGCTTGCGGATAGCAGCAAGCTCCGGGAGCGAAGGCGAGGTTGAGCGCAACCTCGCTGTTGCTCCCGGACCCGTTCTGGGGGCTGGGGTTGGGGGAAGCTCAGGCTTCTCCCACTCCCAGGCCCGTGGCTAAAAAGGAAGCCAAGACTGCAAGCAGGATCCATCCCGCTTGCGGTCTTGGCTTCTGCCAAAGCCGTGCACAGCCTCTGGGGGATGGGGGGGATATTTTTTTTTCTTTATTTCCCCCCAAAAAACTAGGTGCACCCTATGGTCTGGTGACCCTATAGAGCGAAAAATACGGTATGTAGTATAGGACAGAGGAACCTAGCTCATATATCTGTATAGTATTGGCAGTGAAAAAAGGCATGCCCAATACTATGCAGATATAAGAGCTAGGAATATGGGAATAGGGCAATATGGGTGCTCTCCTGAAAGTTTCTGGGCTGCTGCACAACAACTGTGAAGCACAAAGTCTCCTTCTTCCTCTTTGCCTTTCCCTTAAGTCTTTTCTCATCCTTCCTCATGCTTTGCAGCAGCGGTGTGTGATTGCATTCCTTGGAGGGCTGGGTCTACTTGGGCAACCACTTCACTTTGCCTCATGGGTCAGTCGGCCCCAATTCCCTCTAGCATGAAAGTTTCTAACAAATCAGCGCTTACAAGGTGGTGCAATTTCTATAGGACGCTTCTGAGGCTCTGCATTGTAGCCTGTTCCAAGATGCTATGGCCAGTAATAACAAAATATTGCATGGCTCAAATACTGAGGAGATGCAAATATTTGACCTGAAAATTCAATAATATTGAATTTTAACTGCAGCCGTAGCCAAGGTTAACATTTACTTGGTTATATTAATAGGATAATTGTTCTTCTCTTAGCATTCCCTTAGAGCTTTTTTTTCTCTGGATGTTGCTTGTCTGCATCAAACATGCCTTTAATCCTTTTCTGTGCTGCTGACACTCTTATCTGCTCCATCTAACCTGCTGCTATTCTGCAAACCATGCCATGTGGAGAACACAGAAAGAGAAAAGGCAAGTTGTCTTGTTGACAACTTGATTCAAAACATCTGGGCTGTAACTCACAATCCTGGTTCTTCTCCAGAAAAAATAAAAATAAAGAATAAAGCCCTTAATCTCACTTTAAGGTTTATTGTGTCAGTCCTAACATCAGAGCACCTATTATACTCCATCCAAAGACTATTGTATACACTGATCTAAAATCTAATCCCTCCTCACAGTATCTCTGCAATTTCTAAAATGACATCAAATTTGAATCCATTTCCTTCGCTGCGAGTAAAGTCGTTTGATACCTATTATTTTACAAACCGCACATTCCCTTTAATATTCAATCTGCTGCCACAATACTTCAGTGTATGTCAATCATTCAAAGATAAAACAAAAACTGAACCCTTTGATCATTTTATTCAACGCAAAACAGGATGTGTGATTGCATCCTTACCCCCACGGGAACAATCAGCATTCCCTTTTTGTTAATATAATCACTTAGCGATTAGTATGTCGTAATATAAATCTTGATGACTCTGCATGTGGAACCTTGTGATGAGCCTTCAATAATGAGGGAATTTGAGTGCATCATCCCATATGTAATTTATTTCCCATAACATGGCTTGCCATAAAGAAATTATAAATCGATTATGTAAAAGTGTCACCATCATTCTGTTCCAGAGACATACCGCATTATTGTAAGTGATGGAAAAAATATCGTTGGAGAGAGGGATAAACAAGTTGGATCACCCTGTCTGCCCCTCATTGGGCCCCTTTTCTGTGCCAAATTAAATATGGTGCATTGTAGATGGAGAACTGCAGTCAGGTAGCTTCTCAGCTTCTACAGACCCCAAATAAACTTCATCCACTTATTGGATTCCCCTAGGCTGGATCTAGACACATTAAAAAAAAAAAAAGTTTCAGGAAAACACATTGTAAATCTCATAATGAGAAATCATGTTGCTGAAAGATGGAAGTCCATAGTGCCATCTGGTTTCACAGTGTTATAATGCATTTATAACACATTTTCTTTACTAATGTAGCTGAGTCCCTGGTCAAGAAGGAGATACAGATGAACCATTAAAACTGTTTGTGCACTCGTAACTTCGTGGATTTTCTTGCAAGTCTGCTTAAGCCTGGAAGATGTTAAGTATAATTGATTTAATTAACTGTGTTAAGTAAAATTCACAAAGGAATGAAAATGTATGTGTATTAATGAAGTTTTAAAATGGAACAATGGGGTTTTCCTCCATTGTTTTCTAAAGGACTCTGGGTTCCTCAATAGGTTACTGAATAAATGCTAATTGCTTTCTGTTACTCTAAACCTGGCTTCCTCAAAATTGCCCCTCCAGCTGTTTTGGGACTAGCAGGACCAGTGGTCAAGGATGATGGGAACTGTAGTCTCAAAACATCTGGAGGGCTGAGTTTGAGGAAGCCTGCTAAGCTGTTGTAACCTTAGATCAGGTGACAAAGGTACTGAGTTGCAAATTTGCCATCTTGAAAGGGTGGTGGCTGAGTGTCTTTCTCTGAATGGGACACAGAACAGAAGGATGTAAACGAAGCTCTCAAGCAAAACAGTTCCATGGAAATGGATGCTATTAAAGAGAAAGATGTCTGCTTAAAGGTCTGTTTGTATTATTTCATATTTTCTAAGCTGAGCCTGTGCTGGACAGCACAATATACTATATGGATATTTTTGATGTATCTTTGACGCTTATGTTCTGTTTTTGAAGAATTCTACCACTGTGTGGTGGTAGAGCCAGTGTGGTGTAGTGGTTAAGAGCAGTAGACTTGTAATCTGGTGAACCGGGTTCGTGTCTCCACTCCTCCACATGCAGCTGCTGGGTGACCTTGGGCCAGTCACACTTCTTTGAAGTCTCCCAGCCTCACTTACCTCAAAGAGTGTTTGTTGTGGGGGAGGAAGAGAAAGGAGAATGTTAGCTGCTTTGAGACTCCTTCAGGTAGTGATAAAGCGGGATATCAAATCCAAACTCTTCTTCTTCTTCTTAAACTTTAAATGATATTTTTATGGTCCTGAACAATTATTTCTTCCTAAAGGAGTCAATTCTTATGCTTCCAGATGCTTGAAACTGCACAATATTAATATCTGCAACAGAAGATGCACTGTAAGGTCATTTACTTCCTACCTGCAAACTTAGGTTTATTTTATTGGTCAAAATTACCCTAATATTTTTTCATGGTAATGATGGTGAATGAGCACCATCACCAACAAACTCTGATCTCAGTGTTAATAACCTGCCCATGTAAAGCAGCATAAATCACCATATTTGCAGAGACTTATAAACAACAAATGGGTGCCTGTAAGATATTTGTCTGATTGAGACCAGCGACGTTCTCCATTTTTGTTCTGTCATGTCTTAACAAAAGTGATGCCGGTGTCTGATAAAAATCATTAACTGCTAATCCTATCCAGACGAGCTGACAGATTTCATTTTGTCTGATGCAGGTATCACGATTCTATTTAATCTGTTGAATGACACCCGGTAAAATTCCAGTTATAAATGCATTTCAATGAAACAAAAGAAGGCAAACAGCGGTTGGGCAGGGAGGAGCACAGACTTCCATCCATGCTGCGAGATAAAATAATGACTAACACCTTTCATCTGATGAAGAAAATAAGCTTCCCCAGGCAAAATGACTACATCTGTTTTAAATACTAGGGTGGATGGAGTCACGGAGACTGCTGCTAAATCCAAAGTAAAAAATTAAATCTATGTATGAAAAAATAAGAGATGGAATATCTGCTAGAGGGAACTGCTTCTGCATGAAACTTTTCTCTGCTGCATGGTGCTGATGGGAAATACAGTGCAGTCTGATGAACTTATCATGCCATTGCAATCCCTTTGGCAGGACTGGGGAACCTGTGGCCATCCAGATGTTGTTGGACTACAGCTCCTAGCAGCCCCAGACATGTAGTGATCAGGTGGGATTGCTATGAGGAATTATAACAAATATAGAGTAAACCATCTGTGTCAGCAATGAAAGCATTGTGTTGACTGGGTTTAAACTATTTTGATATGATTCTTGGTCAATCTACACCTCTGCATCCCTGTTCCATTTCTCTTTCTTCACAAGTCACATACACTGCCAGTTGCTCCGCCAGGCAGGCATCCTGGATCATCAAAGATAGTGGGCAAGTTTCTTTGAAGTAGCTTTCTAATATGTTAATCTTAGGGCCAGTAAACAGATCTCACATGAAGGTGATAATGATTGCTGTCCTCCTGACCATCCTCCTTATCATGTATATTGCTTGTTTATCACCTCCAGGGTTGCCAAATGTCCTCCTTTGTAGTTCTGTTCTTTGTTTACCCCAGAAATATTTGTGCTTAATTAGTTTTAGTAGTTTAACTTGTCCCCATGTGGGTTTGTTGAAATGCTTAGAAGAATTCTGAGTGGTTCTGTAAAAAGTTCTTTTGTGAATAAAACGACCTGGGCCAGGGGCTGGAGAGAGACAGACAGAGAGAGACTATTATACGCACCCTTCCCAGAGTCTTGATGGTTCAAGCCTCTGTGTGTATTCTTATTAATCAGAGTTCAATCCTTCCTTTACTTTGTGAACGCCTCACGGACAGAATAAACAATGGCTGGTGGTGTCATTGTTGGCTAGAGTTGTAGTCCAGCAACATCTGGAGGACCACATGTGTTCAAATTTGGTGATCATTGGCAGATGACCGACTTATACAAGATGTATATTTAACTGCAGAATACATCTTCTCACCATGCTATAGTAACATGTGCTTTTGAAGGTCCCTGATTTGAATTTCCTATACAGTGGTGCCTCACAAGACGAAAAGAATCCGTTCCGCGAGTCTCTTCGTCTAGCAGTTTTTTCGTCTTGCGAAGCAAGCCCATTGACGGCTTAGCGGATTAGTGCTATTAGCGCTATTAGCGGCTTTTAGCGGCTTATCGGCTTAGCGGATAAGCAGATAAGTGGCTTAGCGGCTTAGAAAAAGGGGGGAGGGGAAAAAACCCCGCAGGAACTCGCAAGACATTTTCGTCTTGCGAAGCAAGACCATGGATAGCTCAGTTGGTTAGACCATGGTGCTGAGAACACCAAGGTTGCAGGTTCGATCCCTGTATGGACCAGCTGCATATTCCTGCATTGCAGGGGGTTAGACTAGATGATCCTCAGGGTCCCTTCCAACTCTACAGTTCTATGATTCTATGATTCATAGGAAATTCGTTTTGTGAAGCACCTCCAAAACGGAAAACTCTTTCGTCTAGTGAGTTTTCCGTCTTGCGAGGCATTCATCTTGCGGGGCACCACTGTAGAAGCTCTTCCCTGTGTAGAAGCCACCACATTACACCTGGTCTCCATGTAGCAAGATCATGGTCAAATGAGGCTGACTCCGTGATGTGTCACCTTTGGTTTTCCCTGTCATCATCTCATAGTCCAATGTAAGGCTCCTGCAGTTTCAGCATCCAGCCAGACCTTTACAATGTTCGATAACTCCAGAGCTCACGGAGAGTGGGGAAAATATTATGAAAAGGAAATGAGAACTGAAGTATATAGGAAAGGGTTCGAAGGGCTGTAAATTGCTTAAATTTATAAACTGCTTTCTCCTCGTTTGTGGTAAAAGAATATGCCATCTCGAATTACCAGGAGAAAATATGATGCGAGGAACCCAAATTGAAACCTAATTTGAACTGCAAGCAAATTGTCTCACCGGAATATACAGTAGTTCACAGTGCACTAGTAAAACCTTCATAACTACTAAATAAGGATGCCTAGAGAGATCACAATAAATAATAATGAAAAAGCCCAAGGTCACCTCTGTACTGCGGCATGTTTTCATGCTTTCATTTGAAGCACTTGCAGGGTGCGAACTAACTCATCTAAAGGCAAAGTTGTCTTCTGCAAATGGCACATTTTGACAGACCAGTCCTCTTAAGGCAAAACATTGAGCAGACCCTCTGAAATCACACTTGCTGTATAGGCATGTGCATAGTTTGTTTTATGATCCGCTTCCTGCTTGGGCTGGTTTGTACCACTTTGGTGGTGCCTATCAGTATTGGGAGATGAATGCATACAGCGTACCTAGGAGTTGACTAGTTTGGCCCCCCAAAGGGCCCAGGCCCAGAGAAGTACAAAAATTGTACCTCTGCACTCTGGCTCAGAGTGACTTGGAGCCCAACCATCCATCTGTGCACCCTCATATTCATTGTTAGCCATCACAACTCACAGCTATGGATAGATCTATCCAAGAGCAACGGGAGCTCACCCCATCCCAGGGATTCAAACTGCCAACCTTCTGATTGGCAAGTCCCAGGGGCTCCGTGGTTTAGATCAAAGCACCACCCACTTTGTCCCAGCTCCTGCCAACCTAGCAGTTCGAAAGCACACCAGCGCAAGTAGATAAATAGGTACTGCTGTGGTGGGAAGGTAAAAGGCATTTCCATGCATTCTGGTTTCCATCACAGCATCCTGTTGTGCCAGAAGTAGTTTAGTCATGCTGGCAAATGATCTGTAAAAGCTGTCTGTGGACAAATGCCGACCCCCTCAGCCTGAAAGTGAGATGAGCTCTGCAACCCCATAGTTGCCTTTGACTGGTGTGGCATTCGTATGGAGCCCCCCGTCGTCTCATGGACTATTGACCCGTACACCACTAATTCGCTGCCACCAACCAGGTCCTCCCCGGTAAAATCACTTCAGTCTCAGTTGGATTCTCAAGTTAATAAAAGAGAGTGTATTTTATTTCAGACTCAAACAAACTTTTACGGCATTCCAAAAGTTGTTACTCTTTACTTTCTTAGTCTTATTTTCCTCTCTCTATCTCTTCTACCTCCCCTCACTCAAGAACCCACTGCCCTAACTGTCTCTCTAATTCCAACTGCCTGCCAACTTCTTCTCCAACTGCCTTTCCCAACCAGCCAACCCACTAAAACCAACCCACTACCCATCAACAACTCTAACAAACCTCGGGCTAAGCCCGATACACATGTAGGCTCCACTTCCAGCTTTCCTATTGGTCTACATTTTTAACCCTTTCTTTTCCCCCTGTACAGACAGGCTCTAAACGAATCGGCAAATGCCACAACTGGACTTAACCATCCACCTAGATCTATCCCCCAAAGGAGATTTGCCCATTCTTTTTGGAAAGACATCTAAGTGAGCTGTTATCACTGTGTCTTGATACACTAACTATTACTGCACCAACGTGAAGAAATGCCAACTTTTATCTCTCCCAGACCTACTGCAAATCAATTTCTTTTAGTGACTCACACCCCAGTATTATGAAAGAGGAAGAAAGTTTTCTCTCTTCACATCAGTGCACTGTGTCCTTCCATTCTCTGTGCATTTCCCCCTCACGTTGTGAGCAGGTGGCAGGTGGCAGGTGGCAGGTGGCAGCCATCAGCGAGAAGCATTTTCAGGCCCAGCACTGACTCCATCCATAAAGTCAGTCACTGGATCCTTCCAGGAAGGAATAAAATAATAAAGGACTTTGTGTTCCATAGGATCCTTGCTTGAGCAACACAGTCTTCCTAAATTCTGGCTCATCTTTGCACCAGTCTTAGGACTCAGCTATACAGCTGCAAATAAAACATTTTAAGTGTGTTGTAAAGTGCAACATACGAATGTGACACTTAGATGACGATTGTGACCTATGGCAAATTCAATATATTTTTCAAAACATTTTAAAGAAGCATTTTCACAGCATTTTTTAATATGTATGTAGGCTACACCCCATACTCTCCTTTCTCTCTCTTTTACCAAACACCTTTATCTAGATCAGGCACCCCCAAACTCGACCCTCCAGATGTTTTGGGACTACAACTCCCATTATCCCTAGCTAACAGGACTAGTGGTCAGGGATGATGGGAATTGTACTCCCAAAACATCTGGAGGGCCGAGTTTGGGGATGCCTTATCTAGATTGTGCCTCTACCACCAATAAAATTGTACTCCAGCCTTCTGACCGGGAAATATGAATATTAGAAATAATGAGGTTTTTAAAACCTCATTATTTCTAATATTCTCATTTATTTATTAAAAAAATCCCGTCAATCTTGCAATTATGAATTTATGAAAATAGAGAGAATTATAATGCAAATCATCTCAATCAAAAACAAGTTAAACTAAGGAGATGCTAACCCTGAAATGCCAAATTAATTTTAAATGAAGAGAGAGACCTGTAATAAATGAGAATGAGGATTACATGCCACCAGAAGTCACAGCAATGTTGCTATTCAGTGAATTTAAGTGGCACATAAGAGGCTATTAAGAGGGAAATGAACAATTGTATTTCCCGGGGGGAACATGTTTGTGCTGAATGGCTGCATAACCATAGTAACAGGGAATGTGGTGGCCAGTTCTGTCTTAATAAATTAAGCAAATCTGAACAATAGCCACAAATGTTAAGTGGAACGGACATGATTTGGGAACAGCAGGGAACTGTATGAAGTATGTGTTGTTTAAATGCAGAATGGACAGTTGGCAAGGTGCTTATATGTTACAGGTGAAAATGCATTGGTAAATTTGTGAAAATAGGTATTTCGTCCTGGATAAATGACTAAGGTCTGCTGCTACTCCCTCTGTGCATGACTGACAGGGTATGCAGCAGCTCCTTGCTGATCTTAGATATAACTCCCCCTTTCTCTGCAGCATGCATCCCACACATTGAGCGTGTTGGAAAAGGATCTAACCATTCGCTTCAAGTCTAAGCCCTCTCCAGTAGGGCCTGGAGAGAGGAAGGAGCATAAATTAGCGACAAAGGACATGTTTTGCATACAGAGGATCCCAAGTTCAACCCCTGGAATGTTCTTCTCCAAAAGCAGAGCCACCAACCATCCATGGTCATCATTGAGTGGGGATCGGATGATACCTGAACAAGCAACTCCACCCCCATCGTTCAGCCTGGACACTGAGGTCCTGCACCGAGGACCTTCTGGCGGTTCCCTCACTGTGAGAAGTGAAGTTAGAGGGAACCAGACAGAGGGCCTTCTCGGTAGTGGTGCCTGCCCTGTGGAATGTCAGGAGCTCGTCCTACTCTTGAGTAGGACCCTGGCAGAGACACATTCCCAACTGGCATGTTCTCTCTCTCCTGGTCGATCGTTTGGGAGCTTCAAAAGCTTTCTTCTGCCCGAACATCACAGAGACTGATGCCAACAGACATTGGCACACTTAGGCATCCGTAGAGTCTTCACAGCTTGCGTAACAGACATCAGCAACTCAGCATTTTGGCTAATCTACTTTATTTACATATAAACACACATGGAGCACTGCAACATGGCTCCCTCTCTCTCTAGCATCAGACAGCAAAGAGAAAAAAGAACAAAGGACAATAGTCCCACTTCACAGAACACAGTAACACAAACATCCTGTCTCCGTCACTTCCCACTTTGTGGAGTCAAAACATACATACACCGTCATGTGATAGACAAAAATCCCATGACTGCAATCATAGAGCAGGAATTCTAATGCCCTCCCGTCAGATGTCAAAGAAATAAACAACTATCTGATGTTTAGAACACATTTGAAGACAGCCCTGTTTTGGGAAGTTTTTAATGACTGATGTTTTAATGTATTTTTAATCTTTAGTTGGAAGCCGCCCAGAGTGGCTGGGGAAACCCAGCCAGATCGGTGGGGTAGAAATGAATTATTATTATTATTATTATTATTATTATTATTATTATTATACTCTTTTGGTGAATCAATTACCCACTTTTCTTTTCCCTTTGAGACGTTGGGCTCATCCCAGTAACCATCAAAGTGGGTTGTGATGGGAGATGATCTGAGAAAATGAGGGCTGACACACATTTTTAGAAAAGTGTGTGGTGTAGCCTTCCCACAACTGCTTCAGAAGTTCGCTTTTCAACATGCCTCCCATGTAAAATCTCACTGCAAGGATTAGCACATCAGGGAGAAATTGAGGTTTGTATTCTGCTTCCTGACCAGGATGCATCACAAAGCTGTGGATCACCTCTTACAGGGCACAGAGTGCATAATCGACTTGGGCATATTTGGTGCTAAGGACAAGGGACAGCATGGGCAACACATCACCAAATTTCACATAGAAATCTATTTTAAATAATTCTTCCTCTTGCCACTTAGGAGTTGATTTTTAATCATCCCAGTCATTGATCACACACAAAATGTTGTGCAAACACAAGAGTTTAAATAACTGTGTGTTTTGCTGCTTGAGCACCCTCCAGCCACTGAAAACTTAATAAAGTTTTACGACTTCTGCTGCTTTAATAAGCATCAATTAAGTCCTTGAGCGTAGTTAAATATGTGCTCTAAAACAACGAGATAAGATATTTAAAAGTGACATCTCTGTCCCACTTTTCTATATCAAGCTCTGGGAATTCAAAGCCAGCCTAAGGTCGTCTTGTTTCATTGTTGTTTCAGTACTCATTTTAGATAGCAACCAAAGACTTTGATACACATTACTTTGCTCACAAGGGGATTCTACAAGGAACATAGCAGCTGGGAAAACCAGAGAGATTTGTCCCTTGTTAATTAGGTAATAACCAGGAGGTCGGGGCATAGTTAAACAAACCAAATTCTGGTTTACACATCTTGTAAGTATGGACTACTGATCAAAATTGACAATTGCCCTGACTTTATGTATTCCTATTCTGGAGCTTTCTGTGTCTTTTGACAAACTGACATGATCACAAATCCAGTATCTTCTTGCACCCTTTGACTGTGCTTATAACTGGATAAACAAAAAAGACCCCCTGTGTTGCAAACAGAACAATCTGACAATCCAAAAGCAACATGGTAGGCTAATAATATAATTACAGTACTTTTATATCACTATTGAATTATGTCTTAATTTACAATCAGATAACATACGATCAGCTGAGGAAGAACATTTATTGAAACAGTCGGTTATCCTGGAAGGACTGTCCTGTTGCTGTGTTTGGAGCACAAACATTCTTCAGCTTACTCTCTGCAAATACTGCCTAAGACATTTACCTTGCAAGGCATGTTGCCTCAAGCTTTAGTGATTCTTCATGACGTTATACTAGCCTAAAATCCCTCATTTTGGGACATTTTCTTAATCCACATTAGTTGGTGTCACCATGTATATACAGTGGTACCTCGGGTTAAGTACTTAATTCGTTCTAGAGGTCTGTTCTTAACCTGAAACTTTTCTTAACCTGAAGCACTACTTTAGCTAATGGGGCCTCCTGCTGCCGCCGTGCCACCAGAGCATGATTTCTGTTCTCATCCTGAAGCAAAGTTCTTAAACTGAAGCACTATTTTTGGATTAGCGGAGTCTGTAACCTGAAGCGTATGTAACCCAAGGTACCACTGTATTGTATGTTGTCTGATTGTAATTATGGTAAGACATAATTAAATAGTGATATAAAAGTATTGTAATTATATTATTAGCCTACCATGTTGCTTATAATTGGATAGACAGTCATATATATGTATGCCCTGAGATAATATAAACATTAGACTGACAATGGATTTAGAATCTATTATTATAGTGGCCTAATAAGCTCTAAGGGACGCAGGTGGCGCTGTGGGTTAAAGCCTCAGTGCCTAGGGCTTGCCGATCGAAAGGTCGGCGGTTCGAATCCCTGCGGCGGGGTGCGCTCCCGCTGCTCGGTCCCAGCGCCTGCCAACCTAGCAGTTCGAAAGCACCTCCGGGTGCAAGTAGATAAATAGGGACCGCTTACCAGCGGGAAGGTAAACGGCGTTTCCGTGTGCGGCTCTGGCTCGCCAGATGCAGCTTTGTCACGCTGGCCACGTGACCCGGAAGTGTCTCCGGACAGCGCTGGCCCCTGGCCTCTTGAGTGAGATGGGCGCACAACCCCAGAGTCTGTCAAGACTGGCCCGTACGGGCAGGGGTACCTTTACCTTTAATAAGCTCTGGGGACTCTTTAAACCTTGTTGTAAAGAAAATATAGTTGGGCTTCTTAGAGACAACAAGCAAGATAGCCAATTGGATAGGTTCTTAGAAGTGCTATTTTTCTAGGAAAAGAGGTCCCAGAACTCACCATGAACGCCTCTGTTGTTCTCTTATAATGGCAATGGTGCTGAAACTGAGTTCCAGTGAGTTCTGGCTGAAAAAAGCCCTGGTTCTTAGAAGCGACAGAATCCAATGTGATCTGTGCATGTGTGCTCATGTGTGTGGTGCTTAAGTAAAAGAGGGAAGAGATTTAAGGAGTTGGGCTGCACACTCTGTATTGGCTGCCAATTATTTTCCAGACTCAATTCAAAGTGCTGGTTTTGACCTATAAAGCCTCAAATGGCTCAGGACTGCAATAGCTCAAGGACTGCCTCGCCCCATACGTACCAACCTGGACCCTGTGATCATCATCTAATGTTATTCTTTGTGTGCCCCCTCCACAAAATGTCCAGAGGGTGGCAACATGGCAACGGGACTTTTCTTCAGTGGCTCCCTGCTTGTGAAATGCTCTCTCCAGGGAGGCTCAACTGGTGCCTTCATTATATATCTGTAGCGACCAGGTCTTCTCCCAGACCTTTGGCCTTTAAACTGGGGGATATTGTTTTGTTTGTTATTATGTTATTTTTGTGTGTGTGTTTTCATATTGTAAACCGCCCACTGAGCCGCAGATGGAGGGTAGTATAGAATATTATTATTATTATTATTAATCAAATTTTCATTTTTACAATTCCAAATAAACATTTTACAAACTCTAAAATATCCAGTGACTCCCCTTCTTCTCTTTCCATGGTTCATTTTACATATCATAAAGTGACCCCTGACCATTAGGTCCAGTTGTGACCAACTCTAAAGTTGCAGCGCTGATCTCGCTTTATTGGCCGAGGGAGCCGGCGTACAGCTTCCAGGTCATGCAGCCAGCATGACTAAGTCACTTCTGGTGAACCAGAGCAGCACACGGAAATGCCGTTTACCTTCCCGCCGGAGCGGTACCTATTTATCTACTTGCACTTTGACGTGCTTTCAAAATGCTAGCTTGGCAGGAGCAGGGACCGAGCAACGGGAGCTCACCCCATCGCGGGGATTCGAACCACCAACCTTCTGATCGGCAAGTCCTAGGCTCTGTGGTTTAACCCACAGTGCCACCCGTGTCCCTTACATATCATACATCCCTGTATATTTTACTATAAGTATTCAAATCAGTTTTCCACTTTTACATCCATCAAAAATTATTTACTCTGTTGAATTTATCTTAATGCTTCCAGCATTTTCAGTAGTATACAATTATTTTCCATACATTCAATAAATGCTTTCCATTCTTTAAATGGATGTTCTTCTTGCTCTCTTATTCTATATGTTAAATCTGCAAGTTGTGCATATTCTGTCACCTTTAGTTGCCAATCCTCTTTAGTTGGTGCCTCGCTCACTTTCCATTTTGGGGCTAACAAAATATGGGCCGCACTTGTTGCATACATAAATAACATTTTCTGACTCCTAGGAACTTCTGCTGGACTCTGGTTTTTTGGTGTGGTTTTTTTTTTTTTTTTGGGGGGGGGAGTAGTTTTAAACATTTTCCCCCAATTCATTATAAATCATTTCCTAATACACTTTTACCTTTTTACATGTCCACCACATATGAAAGAATGTAGTATATAAACTTATCAAAACCAACAAACAAAAAGATAAGATAGATCAGCACATAAAGGCATCTTGAGGCAGATTCAGTAAAGCAATCAGACATTTGGCCACGGGACTTGGTTGGTTTTGCAAGACTCTGTAGAAAATGGATGGGTTTATTCAACATTTTCAGAAGTGAAGAAAGCAGGGCTCTCTCTCTACCACAAATTTCTCAAGTGTGAGTTGAGGATGTGCATTTGCCACACATTTAAAGCATAAGATTCCCCCCAAAGAATCCTTGAAACTATAGAGCAACAATTCCCAGCACTTTACAGTTCCCAGGATTCCTTGGGAGAAGTCATTTGGTTTAAATGTATGGTGTGCACACAGCCTGAATTAGCAGTAAAAGTCAAGGATAAAACTTGAGTAGGAAGTAAGCTTTTGAGAATGGATTCTATATCTTCTGCTCTCTTTTTTTGGTCATACCCTGACTTCGTACTTCAATCAGAATACCCACTGAGCTAACTGAAACTTAGTGTACCAGAGAAAACCTAGGAAACCACAGTCTGAATCAATGCAGCAATTCTTCTCCCTGTTACAAACCCAAGGCGTTGTCAACTGTTTTCACATTGGTTCAGTGATTAACTATAATTAGCTTTTCAAAATTCCTTTGTTGCAAGCATCCATATAAACAAAATATTTCCATCATAACTGCATGCTAAGTAAAAGAAAATAGTGTTTATTTCATGCCTTATGAAAACAAAAATCCTTTGTTGAATATGAAACTTGCTTTTTCCTGCATTGCTCACCTTAGTTCTATGTGCATTCTTATGTAAATAAAATAAGAGGATTTCAATTGCAAATGCTGCAAGCTTTGTTCAATTTGCGGCTGGCAAATGACTCCAGTGATACCCTGATTGTTATCCTTAGTGAGTCTTAATGATGTAGATGAGATTGTGAATATTCTTCTTTGGTGATCTCTCATAGCCCAGTAAGATTGTCTTCCATGTAAATGGTCTGTGAGTGTGGAGGCCAATTCTGGATCCACACGTCCTTCCACAGTGGGGACATTGGTTTCCAGACAGGAGTTGATCACGGTGACAATTTGCCAAATGTGCCTTCCTCTTAGCATGTTTCTCCCTTTCGTTCTGAGTTTGACAGTCTTCAAAGCCCATGACACCTGTGGTAAAGGCTGTTCTCCAATTGGAGCGCTCACAGGTCAGTGTTTCCCAGTTGTTGGTGTTTATACTACTTTTTTTTTTTTTTTTTAGATTTGCATCAAGAGAGTCTTTAAACCATTTCTGTTGACCACCAGCATTACACTTTCTATTTTTAAGTTTGGAATAGAGTAGTTGCTCTGGAAGACATTCATCAGGAATCTGATCAGTCCAACAAAGTTGATGTTGAAGAATCATTGCTTTGATGCTTGTGATCTTTGCTTCTTCCAGTACACTGGCATTAGTTCTCCTGTCTTCCCAAGTGATGTGAAATGTTTTTGGAGACACCATTGATGGAATCTTTCGAGGAGTTGGAGATGGCATTTATAAGTGGTCCATGTTTCATAAGTATGGTTGGTAGTACAATAGCTTTGTAAACAAGCATTTTCGTTTCTCTGCAAATATTCTGAATGGAATGGAATGGTATAGTCACATGCTCTTTGGCACTGAAAGTTTTCCAATCCATTCATCCACAGGGCGGTTGAAAGGCAGCAAGCTGGTACAACTGAGAGGGTGGGATGATAAAGAAAAGTGAAAGCTGTTTTGGTAAGCACTTGATTTTGTTGTTG
The DNA here is from genome assembly GCF_951804945.1 of Podarcis cretensis. NCBI lineage: Eukaryota > Metazoa > Chordata > Lepidosauria > Squamata > Lacertidae > Podarcis > Podarcis cretensis. Next base: position 19,506,874 of record NC_137176.1, on the reverse strand, counting down.
TTGTTTAGTCATTCATTCACGTCCGACTCTTCGTGACCCCATGAACCAGAGCACACCAGGCATTCCTGTCTTCCACTGCCTCCCGCAGTTTGGTCAAACTCATGTTGTAGCTTCGAGAACACTGTCCAACCATCTCATCCTCTGTCATCCCCTTCTCCTTGTGCCCTCCAACTTTCCCAACATCAGGGTCTTTTCCAGGGAGTCTTCTTTTCTCATGAGGTCGCCAAAGTATTGGAGCCTCAGCTTCACGATCTGTCCTTCCAGTGAGCATTCAGGGCTGATTTCCTTAAGAATGGACAGGTTTGATCTTCTTGCAGTCCATGGGACTCTCAAGAGTCTCCTCCAGCACCATAATTCAAAAGCATCAATTCTTCAGCAATCAGCCTTCTTTATGGTCCAGCTCTCGCTTCCATACATCACTACTGGGAAAGCCATAGCTTTAACTATATGGACCTTTGTTAAAAAGCACTTGATATTGACTTGTAATTTGAGGATTAGGTCCCTTCCTAGTTAATTTACTGAGCAAGCAGGCTTGAGGAAGGAGATGATAAGTCAGGAGCAGGGCTAGAAGCATGGCCCCACTCGGAGGGCACACTGCAATGTGAGCAAGAGATAAACAGGGTTTGGGCCTACATCAGAATTACTAGAGGGCAACTTCATTCTTGTGGTGGGCCAAAAAAGCAAAACAAATTCCACAGGGTCATTTGGAACCCCATGAAATTGTAGAAGAGATTAATCTTCTTCAGCTTTGTAATGTTGTATAGTTCCCATTAAAGCATGGCCAGGAAAAGAGAAATGCAAATAGGGTGTTGCTTGGTTTGGCTCCGCCATCCCTTGATGTGACAACAATTTAATTTTTTTATTTTTATTTTTTGGTTTAAAAAAGGAAAAGGAAAAGAATATCAGAATCCACTGCTGCCTCCTCATCTGAAAATGTTTAGATTTTACTGTCTCCTAGACAGCCAATTCACTCACATCCACACACCCCGTGTATTGGGTGGGAACATCAGTCCAGTGGCAGAATTGCTGTTCTCCAAAATTTAAAATGAGCTGAACTACTGAAAGCTTACGAGAAGCTCTATATGCTTTAGATGAAACTGGAAATTTATGGTTATGTACCCAAAGCATTTGTGCATAGGCTGTATAGAACACAGCTATTTTTAAATGTTGGAACATCTCCATTTACTAGTCTGCAATGTGCTGTTTGTGACGTGAGATACAGACAAAACAATACTGCAACAAAAAAAGATACTTAGAAATCAACAAGCGAGACTTGCAACCAAATGTTGTTCTCTGTGTGTGTTCCTGCTCAGAGTTCTATCCAGCCCGCAATCACTTTTTCCAGTATTTTCAATTGTATTTCTCTTCTTGGTTTATAATTCAGCACTCAGACAGTTAGCATGCTGTGACCACTTGATCCTGCTGAGTCCTCACTGGGTTAATTTTAGAGTCCACCCCTTCAGACCTAAGAGTTAAGATTCTTACCCAGATAACCTCAGCCAGTAGCCACTCACGTTCTGGTTTTATCTTTAATTACACAGGAACAACAAATGGGACAGTTGTGTGACCAAGAAAAAAACCCAGTGCCACAAGTTACACAATTTCTCTTATATATGTGTAACAGAGACTTGGTTGGATGAAGCAGATGGGCCTGTTATTGCCGCTGCTTGTCCACCAGGTTTCTCTTATGCACAGCAACTCAGGTCATATGGACAGGGAGGGGGGTTTGCAGTGATTTTTAGGAGTCATTAGCTTATACCATTGGGAAGACCCAGTTCTGGAAATTGGGCAAGAGGGGCAGTACAGTGCTTTTGGTGTACCTACCTCCCCAGTGCACCAAGGATTTGCTGCCCGAGCTGCTTCAGGTCATGGTGGATGTTCTACTGGAGACACCTAGTTTGGTTGTCCTAGGGGATTTTAACATCCATGCCGACACAACCTTACAAGGGACCGCTCGGGACTTCGTGGAAAGCATGGTCTTATGGTGCTGTCCCTGAATAAGTTTGGCCCAACCCTGTTTAGGGAAGTTTTTAATGTCATCTTTAGCCCAATTGTGCATTTGTTCCAGATATTTCTACGGTGGGTGTGTTGAACCACTTTAGGTCAACCTGTGACCCGGTAGCAGATCCCAACTTACCCACTTCAGCCCAGTCGTCTACACTGCAGGACCATAGGTGGCAGAAATAGTGGGTCCCTGTGACACTCCTAAACAAGAGGACTACATTCTTGGCTGCTTCTCCAGTGCCTTTACAGTCAGTAGCGGAGGAAGCTGATTGGGTGCCTGGGGCAGTATGCGGAGGCAGGGCCAGCTACCCACAGGGGTGGGGCCAGTCACCCACAGGGCCTCTGACTGCTTCCTCCCACTCAGTCGCTCTACAACTGAGGGGGAGGTGGCGGGCGGACCATTTGGGGCAGCATGGAGCCTGCACGCGCCCAAGCCACCAGGTCACTCCCAGGAGAGACTTGTGGCTCGAGTGTGCTGCAGACCCCACGGTGAGTGCCGCCCGGCATTTTGTCACCCCCCTCAGTGGTGACACCTGGGGCAGACGACCCCTACCACACACCCCTTGCTCGGCCCCTGTTTACAGTCCCAGTTTAGTAAACCAGGGGCAAAATTAAGCCAAAGTAGAAAAAAAGAGAGCTTCCTATGTGCTGCAATGCCACATAACATGAAAGTGTCACTTCTCAGCTTTTGGACTTTACTTCTAAAATGCTAGCCATTAAAGGCTTCTAACACAACGGCCACCTAATTTGCCATCTCAGGAATTTCAAGGGGAAGAAAGTTTGGATATTGCTAGTGATATCCACCGCAATGAATCCATCACATTTCCAGCTTCAACTGTTTTTGGAAGTTCTTCTATGGTTTCAAACTTTTCGCTGTCATCAAAGGAATGCTTTCTTGCAAGACTCATTGCTGGGGGTTCAAAGATGGGACAGTGCAGTGCTTGAGTTCAACTTGCCATCTTTTCACAGCTCTAATTTCCCCCTCAATTGGTTACAAATGACTTAGGCTTTCAGATGTGCTTACTCCCCCAGACGTTTTTTAGGAAAGCTGCGATTAGCATCCTTAAAGTTCTCCGTTTTCTGCAATTATCTCTCTATTATCCCCCTCATCATTTTAATGGTTATTAAAATTGCCTCTGTGAAAGGTTAACCCCCAGAATGAGAGACATCTGAGTTGCACAACTATGGAGCTTATTAGTCACTTCAATCAAATTACCTTAAGAGAGTCATGGGCTTAAAAAGAAAAGAAAAAGGCATTCAGATTCCTGTTTAAGAGCGGCATAGAACTTGGATTGTTAATTTTATCCTTGGCCTCCAGAAGGATAAATGACTTCAGCAAATTTTACTCAGATACTCAAGTCTAGCCCAAGTGATTGAGTTGTCTTCAATTGTTTTCTCTTTCTCTCCCCTTCTTGTGTTATTGCACACTGAGCATCGTAACAGCAGCACACAGCACTGTTTTCTCATACTCATTTGTGATTGTACCTTTTTTACTTCCTCCTGTTTATAACATTACAATATCCACATCATGGGCATCCTCTTGAAAATGTACGTACCATCTTTAGTTGAGCTGAAGGCATAGGACAGCAACAGGGGGAAGAATATGCCAAAGACTGTTGTACAACCTTCAACTTTATCTGATGAACATAGGGGTGTCCCATTCCATAATGATAATTTTACTATTTATACCCCACCCATCTGACTGGGTTGCCCCAGCTACTCTGGGCATCTTCCAACATATATAAAAACATAATAAAACATCAAACTTTTTTTTTTAAAAAAAACTTCCCTGTACAGGATTGCCTTCAGATGGCTCAGGGCTTGGGTAACTTCATACCCTCCAACATTTCTCCAATGGAAATAGGGACAGCCTAAGGAGAAGTGGGACATACTGGGATCAAATCAGAAACCGGGATGGCTTTTCCAAATCAGGGACGTCCCAGGAAAATATGGACACTTGGAGGGTCTGCAGTTGGGGCGAGAACACAGCCCTGTTTCAAACACTCCTTATAGGGAAGGTGTCCACGAATGAATTGCCATACTGGATGGTGCCATGCATGTTTTCGTGGAAGGACACAATCATCTCATGGAGCTTAGGTGGGCATCCTATCCTGTGAAGAGTCCTTTTTGGCAGTAGTATATGTTGGTGTAATGTCTTATGTATTGAGTCAGCACATTCCCTACATCTGGATGTTGAGAGATAAGAGAGCAGGTGCACTGGGTTACCACAGCAACATCAGTGAGGTTGAGTATATGATTTTCATGAGTCATTCGCCCTCTCATAGGTTCAGAAATGTAGAGGCAGGTATAATAGTCTCTAGAGCTTTGCATCATGCTTACATGATGGTCACATCCTGTCCTGTTTGCTGTCAGGGTCTGACTCTGAATCTATGAGAGTCAGGGGAAGAGGCTGTGGGTTTTACACAGCAGTGTTAGTTAGCATGGCGAGATTGTCGGTGGATCTCTCCGTACGTATGTATCTTTACTTCAAAGACCAGAAGATTGTAGATTTAGTGTTTAGCTTTGTCTTGTGTATGAAGACAATAAACACTTTGTTACTTTGAATTGTGTGGAGAGGAGTTTTTTCCTTAACCAGAGATTCTGAAAGAAGCTATCTGCTGGGAACAGGAGATCTTTGAAGACTTGGCTGGGGGTCCACAAACCCTGCTGATGCATCACACTGGTTGACATGTGGTGAACTATCCACTCACTTCCACAAGTCACCAACAGTATCCTCTCTGAAAAAATGCAAAGATTAGGATACTCAAACCTCCATATCTTTGGAGTTCCAACTGCCTTCATCCCTGATCATGGACCTGTACACCAAAGCATTGGAAGTGAACCAACCTGGAGAAAAAGATGAACACAGAATGAAGAAGACGCTTCTGGCATTTTGCCTTCTAGTTTGGACCACTGTGCCTCGATGGTTCCACTTGCTTCAGATCTAATTAGGAATTTTTCACCTGTCCACAGACTGGCCATGTTGGCCTGGCTTTTTCTGCCTTCTCAGTACTTGATGCTGTTGGGTCATAAGGGCTTAGGGGCCGTTGTGGTTCAATAGGTTTATTGATCACAACTGGTGTGTAACTGGGAAGGAAAAGGACAGGTGAGCACCTTTCGGCACCATTAAAGGTAGTGAATGTTCTGAAGACCAGCCCCTCAGGGTTCAGTGGCCTTTGGCCTGGATATGGAGCACCCTTGAAGCTAACTTGCATCACCTGGAGTTTTGGAGCCCTGGGGATAGTATGGAGTCAGGACAAGCATCTCTACAATGTGTCCCAGGTAAAGGAATTATGGCTTCTCATGCCCCTTGTCCTAGGATTGCCTCACCCAGGCAGTTAACTTAGACAAGCTTCCCACACTGTTCATTGCAAACCAATTACCGTACTTGAAATATGAGAGGGGGTTTTCCATTGGGGGCTGTGTATTTTGTACCTGCCTATGCATCCTCAAATTTTGTAATAAACAGAGAATTAGCCCTGAAGCCTAAGGCAAATTTTCTGATACGAACAATGAAAAGAAAATCTCATTAATCCCCAACCCTGTTCTACTCTATATACTTGTCATTTTATTTGCTTAAGAACCATTACTGAACCTTCAAAATCCTTTCTTCTTTATACTATAATTGGGTGCTAATAATGTGTTTGTTTGTAATTTGAGGATAATAACCAGAACATCACAAACATATCAATAGCTTTTAGGAAAAAAATCCAATTAGGGGGAAAAAAGATCTTCTCTGTCATGTTTATTATGATGGAAAGAAATATATATATATATATATATAAAAGAATGTTTAAATATCATTGAGATATTCTTCAGGGTTTTTTAAAAGCCTCTGCATATAGTTTTATTGGGGAAATGCTATTCGAATTGACAGTAGCTCTTCAGATGGCAGAGAATGAATACTTCATTGATTAAAAAGTGGGGGCACACATTCTAGCCTGAGTAAAGTCATGTCAGTGCGCATCTCTATCGGCAACACAATCCACCCACTTCCTGAGCATCTTTAGACTCACTGTAGTAAAAGCCACTTGTGTATAGCCTTCCTACCTTCATCATTTTATTGACTATTATACAGTTCAAAAAGTGTTGGATTTGCAAGAATGGGTTCAAATTCCAGGGCATCTGTGTAAGTACTGAGTAAAAGAACTCTGAAGAGCTACTGCCCTGAGAAAGTTGCAGAGACTAACCACATGGGTAGCCATGTTAGTGAGGGATGGATGAATCATTATACTCTAGGGCACATTCATATATACTGACCTGTAGATCTATTCCAGTTTGTTTACCAATCTGCATTTTTTATATATATTATTCAACTTTTTCTCTCAAAATATTTATTTTCAAACCTGTTGGGAAAGCCTTTGTGAGCCGAGAAGTGTGTCAGAACATCCAGAAAGCACAATGACTGCTTCCTGGCCTCCAGATTCATGCCATAGCTGCCTGGCCATTGCTCCATCCCCTAGGTTGGCCACCAAGGCTGCAGGGCTCCTGCCTGGACCTGGTCCAAACCAGCCAATCGGCAGCGGCCTGGGGGGTGGAGTAAAGGCCAGGTAAGGAGACTCCCACCAACACAGGCCATTCTGTCGACTCGGAGCATCACCCACCCAACCCTCCCTCTAATTGTAAGGTTGTTGCAGGCTAACCTTTTCCTTTGCAGGTTTGTGGGCACTGCTACGATCACACGATGGTTGCTGTTTTCCAGAGCCTGCTCTGCAGGTTTGTCTTCCCTGTAGCAATCATCACAACTTTGGCGGTTTTAGGCCTTGGGCAGAATCCTTTAGTCCATCAGCAGAATTGAGGGGTAGAGTGGTAACACACCCCTCACACTGCAACATTAGCAGGGCCCCATTAGAGGGGTTTATGTTGGAAGTCACTGACCAAGAGCACTCGGTGTATGGTCAAACTCCCAGAACTGGAGGAGTGGGGGGCCAGCTATGTAAGCACATGTTTTGCAGTGTCCCCCATAATTCCTGCCTGCCCCTGCTTAGCCACAGACCCCAATTGGAGGCTGAGAGGGAAACACGCCCAGCGCCTATGCCAAGGTTTCCTACATCTGAAATTAATAAAGTTTAACCCCATAACTACGCTGTGTTGTGTCTTATTTATCTGGGCCTGGCTGCCGTGGACGAGGGGTCTGCGCTTGGGCTCACAAAAGCCAATGAACAACCAAGTCCCAACATCCACAGCAGTTGTGGATCAGATCAGGTGGTATAAATATTCACAAAGATCGAGCAACTCAAGTATCCCTACTTACTACAAAACACCATGCACAGCAATGGTAATCCTTATGAGGACTCTTCTTAGTTCAACAGTGACCAATATCCTGCTCGAATATTTGTTCAAGCAAAATTTCTGTAGGTGTTGGTCAGTCACACCATCGGGGATTCCATGCAATATTTACCATCACATGTCAACAGTGCCCTTTTCCTGTCTGTGTTCACTAATCAAATGGACACAACCTGACATAAAAGTTGAGAACATTCAGAAACGAGTGGGAGAGAATGTTAGTCTCAGGGCACTCATCTTCTGACTTGAGAAGACATAATTTTCCAAGGGTGGGAGGAAACCTTCAAAAAGAGACTCCGGTAAATTTGATTCTGCTTGTTTGGGACTCAGCTAAGAACAAGGGTTCATCTCTCATTATACTAAACACATAGCATGCTGCTTGCCCTCCAACCTGCCACCTGGGGCATGTGCCCTCATTTGCATACTCCTTGATTTGGGCCTGATCACCATTTCAGCTTTGGATGGAAACGTCCCATGATGGAAATTTTGGATTTCCTGGTCTATGGGCCTCATTGTTTACCTTTTTTAAAAAATAAAAAATCTTTACACATCTGAGAACAGTGTTCCTTGTTAAAGTGGGCCATAGTACACGACAGCTTATGCCACGATGTGTTAGTCATTAAGATTTACTGGACTCATTTTCTTTCAATTTTTATTTTAAAAGTTTCAAAAAGAAAAAAAAAACAATTTTTACACCCCCCCCATGTTTACATCAAACCATCGTCCATATCAGTACCTCTATGGGGTTCCTTGAACCCCCAGGCTTCCCCCCATCCCTCCCTTAGCTTCCAAAATTTATCTTCCTTTTTAAACTGCATCTGAATACCATATTTTTTGCTCCATAAGACGCACCTAGTTTTTAGAGGGGGAATGCAAGAAAAAAAATATATTCTTTAAAGGGAGCACTGAGCAGAGCCTGTATGCATCTCAGGCTCTGCTCAGCGCTCCCTTTCATGAGGCGCGTGGAGCGTGTGTGCGGCACTTGCAGGCTTTTCCCTGAGGAGGGAGAAGGGCAGCCCGTCACTGATGGGCTGACCTTCTCCCTCCTCAGGGAAAAGCCCCCAAGAGCCTCACACACGCTCCGCGTGGCTCTTTAAAAGGAGCGTGGCTATTGGGGGCTTTTCCGGGAGGTGGGGGAAGGGACTGATGGGCTGCCCTCTGTCCCTTTCCCCACCTTCCGGAAGAGTCAGCAAGAGCCACATGCTCTTTAAAGAGCATGCAGAGCATGTGTGCGGCTCTTGGGGGCTTTTCCCTCAGGGAAAAGCCTGCAAGTGCCACACACACGCTCCAAGTGGCTCGTGAAAGGGAGCGCTGAGCAGAGCCTGGGATGCATACAGGTTCTGCTCAGTGCTCCCTTTGAAGAGCCGCATGGAGCGTGTTTGTGGCTCTTGGGTGGCTTTTCCCTAAGGAGGGAGAAGGGACTGACAGGCTGCCCTTCTCCCTCCTTGGAGAAAAGCCTGCAAGAGCCACACACATGCTCCATGAGGCTCTTTAAAGGGAGCACTGAGCAGAGCCTCCCGCCTGCATTCACACCATAAGACGCACACACATTTCCCCTTACTTTTTAATAAGGAAAAAGTGCGTCGTATCAAGCCAAAAATACTGTACATTGATTTAACTGCATCTAACTCAAATAAAAATGATTTCAAAAAGAAAGAAAGAAAGAAAGAAAGAAGAAAGAAAGAGAAAGATACTGGACTCATTTTCAAATACCTTTTTTTTTTTTAAAAAAAAAATCATTTTTATTTGATTTTACCAATGTAAATTAGTTACAATACCAAATACATATCCATAAAATGAGATTTCTCTGAATCTCGAGACTTCCTTCCATCCCCTCTATGGGTCCTATTGTCAACATTTCCAACTGCATATTATTTCATAGTCTATGTTTTGTATCTATCCATATTGTCTATTTTATTTGTTACATTACAAGTGGGATGAAAATCCTGCTAATGTTTTCATCTGCTTACAGTGGTCTCCTAAATAAATTATAAACTTTCCCCTTTCTTTCTTGAATTTCTTGTCTTCTTGGTCTCTGATTGTTCTGGTCAGTTTTGCCATTTCGGCATAGTCTAACAGCTTGGCTTGCCATTCTACTCTGGTAGGGATTCTTTCTTCTTTCCATCTCTGGGCTAGTAGCATCGGTGCTTCTGTTGCCACATACATAAAGAATCTTTTCTGCTCCTTTGGAATGTTGGTACCCATAATTCCTAAAAGAAAGGCTTCTGTTTGTTTTGGGTTTTTTTACAAAAGTTATTTTAAGCATTTTTTTCCCAATTCATTTTATATCATTTCCCAGAAAGTTTCCCAAAATGTTTCACCTATATGCACATCTCCCCTAAACTGCAGGCTGCAAACATTCTTTATATCTTTCATCCCTGTCTTTTTGAAGCCAAGCAGTGATGCTGCTAGGTTTGAGAGTGCCCTGGGCACCTGTCCCCACCCAAAACATTGCAACAATATTCTTCCCTGCCTTCAGGCCCTAATTGCTCTCACACAGCCCACAACATTTCTTATCAGGGTTCAAGTTAGTGAATGAATTCTATAAGGAGTAGCTGTCAAGTTTTCTTCCTTTTCCTTCCCCCCATTACTGGATTTTTTATAAAGGTGTTGTTGTTGTTGTTGTTGTTGTTTTTGGGGGGGGTTAAATGGGACAATGAAGCCCCAGACCATCCCCAAACTGACACCTTTCAATTTTGTAAATATCCCCATAAAAACCCACCACAGTTTGTTCAAGGTTGCATAGTATTTACCTTCCCTTGTGCAGCAAAACCTTTAAACAGTCATATAAAATCAGCCCTACATCGGATCAACACCATTCCAACTTTATTTTACTCAGGGAACAAATGGCTCCTGAAGGGCGGACTTGGGAAATGGGTAAAGACAGCCATAATCCCTGAAACCTGGGGTCATGTACTCAGCAGCCTCTTGCACAAGAGATAATCACTGGCATCCTGGTAAGTTGGGTGTCAGACAGGAAGTCATCCCATGGACAAAGCAAACCATCCAGGAATGGATTAGGTTCTCGGTGTGATTAGCTGACCAGGAAACCCAGGAACTTGTAGATATTTCCTTTGTATCACTTGATGCTCCCGCATGTATCACTGCCTTGTCATGGCAAAGGGGCTTGAATAACTCAGAGTAGCTATGAGCTATGCCATGCAGGGCCACCCAAGATGGGCAGGTAATAGTGGAGAGCTTTGACCAAACGTGATCCACCTGCAGTAGGAACTGGCAAGCCACTCCAGTATCCCTACCAAGAAAATTCCATGGACAAAGACAACAGGCATATTGAGAAGAGAAGACTCCCTGAAAAAGACCCTGATGTTGGGAAAGATTGAGAGCACAAGGAGAAGGGGACGACAGAGGATGAGATGGTTGGACAGTGGTCTCGAAGCTACGAACATGAGTTTGACCAAGCTGTGGGAGGCAGTGGAAGACAGGAGTGCCTGGCATGCTGTGGTCCATGGGGTCACGAAGAGTCGGACATGACTAAACAACAAATCACTTGATGCATGTGAGGTGGAAGGCAAGTGAGGGATAGGGCTAACCTGCCAAGAAAACCCTTCCCCGTTTGTGACATATGTATGATGTATCTATGATGTATGCATGATGCTTAACCAAAGGTGTTTATGGGGAAAAGATAAACTTATAAAAGAGGGAGCATCCCCTTGTTTGGGGTTTCTTCCTGCTTCTCCTATGTGATGGGTGGAAGTTCTGTTGCAACAATCTTTTGAATAAAGATCAGGCCTATAGGCTGCTGTTTTGCTCCTATATTCCTGGCTGGTGTCTTTGTTTGACAATCCAAGTGAGCCCAAGGATTTTCCTATAACATCCCCCAAGAAAGAAAGAAAGAAAGAAAGAAAGAAAGAAAGAAAGAAAGAAAGAAAGAAAGACTCACCCATGCTTCTTGCCAGGCTACGAGAAAGGTACCCTTTTATTTGAAACACCTTATGAAAGTTGTTGGGTTCGCTGCCTTCAGAACATCCCACACATATTATAAGATGATCTGAATAAAGGTTAGAAAAAGTGACATTTCCCTCCAGCAGCACAGCAATCTCTCCCCTGTGAAATGTTAAAATAAAACAATACATTTGGGGGGACAGATTCCTCAGGGCTCCAGACCCTTAGAAGTGGGCCAAGCAGCCTGGCCCTAGCTGCACTACTGGGGACAAGAGATTATATTAGCCCAAGTCGTTTGACATTTCAAAATACTCATTTTTCAAAAACATTTTGTCCTGCAGTATGGGAGACGGCTGTTCATCAAACAAAAGTTCAGAGCTGCCATGTAAGTAGCTCCACACTTTTTTTTTTATGTATGCTGATTAATTTATGGATTAAATCAAATAAATGTTGCAGCCCTGTAAATTATAAATAACATACCAAACAACAAAAATCACCAGTCTGTAGACCTTGGAATGGTAAGGGCAGCAAATGTTAAAAGTCATCTCTCTGCAAATTTCTGTAAGATGGAGAGGCGGTGTATCTAATCGAGTCAGCCCTGCCAAAAGCCAGAGATTGGCATGAAATAATATCCTTCTAAAATATAATAGCCAACTGTTTTTAATTTGACACACATCCCCGCCGAAACAAAATTCCAGAGCATGTAATAGCTGTCTAACTGCAGTTTTAGACCTGCAATTCCATACGTTACATTTTTCTTTCTCTCTATCTTTGATATTAAATCCTTCCTGTTAAAATAAAAAAGGGGGGGGGGAACAACCTCTTTTGTAGGGGATTTTAATGGTATTGAAAAATGTACTTCCAAGAAACTTCCAACCACAACAGTTACTATAATTAGGAAAAAGACAATTTAAGTGTGAAATTAATTACAGACTTGTTTTGAATTGACTTGTTTTGGTAGCAGTATCTCAGAGGTAGGGGAACTTTTTCAGCTAAGGGACCATGTTTCTATTGGAGAACCATTGTGAGTGTGGCCAGATACACCCTATCTCCTATCCAGGTAAGTAAGAGGTGTTATCATAGTTTGAGGACACATTTCAGACAGGTGAAATGAAAACACGGTGTGGTCTGGAGGGCACAACCTGGGTAGAGTCCCGATAGCTTGATAGAGAGGTCAAATGTTCCTTCCCCCTATTGCAGGCACATCCAACTCCCAAGAGACTGTGATCTACTCACATTATAAAAATACTGGCTGTGATCTACCCATTGTTATTGACAGGCAAAGTTGTTGAGCTTTTATTAGGGGTGGCAAAGTTATTTGGGGGGAGGGGGGAACCCTGGACGGTTAAGTCCAGTCAAAGGCGACTATGGGGTTGTGGCGCTCATCTCGCTTTCAGGCCGAGGGAGTCGGTGTTTGTCCACAGACAGCTTTCCGGGTCACATGGCCAGCATGACTAAACCGCTTCTGGTGTAATCTCTGACATGCTTTAATTAACTTCTGGAATGTTACATGCTACAAAGATTCTGATGAATTTATGAGAAGTTAAAGGATATATAAATATGCAGTCCATAAGGAAACGTAGGGCCCATACTGATAATAAATAATAAAGATTAAAATGTGTAATAATGATGATAATAATAATAATAATAATAATAATAATAATAATAATAATAGGCCTGTAAGGCCAGGTTTGCTAAGAATCTGACCCAGGAAGCCAGAAAGATTCTTCACCCTTGCTTCAGCTGAACCACCAGAAGTCCCTGCTGCTGTTGTTCTCTGTATGTGTGTGTTTTGACAAGGAGGGAACCACGACAGGCTGCAAATTGGGCAGGTTGAGGACCCTGTGAGATTGCCCCTTTCTTTTCTGACAAGGGATGCGGGGCGGGAATTTGCCATCTAAACCTTAGCATGGCAAGCTGCCATCCAAAGCCAATGCTATCCCTGCTCCTGATTAGTTTAAATTCCTTGAAAATATGTTTGCAACCAAATTGCTGGCGCAATTTTAACAGTAGCTGCACGAACGGCAACCCGTCTAATATAGAAATGAAGACGATCAGCATCTATCTCGATAAAGCAGAAAACATAAGCGGAATGCATAGATCTTCACTTGTGGCTCCTCGGGGGATATCTTAACTGCTGGGCACTGCAAAAGTGGGTCATTTTTCTTGAGATTTACCTTGCATAAAAAAGACTGGAGTCACTTCCTGCGTTTTCAGCCCATATTACTCAATTTCTACTCACAGCACATAATGTTCGCTTGTCAAGAAAAATCATCGCCAAGTAGTTCCAAGTATGTTTATAAGATTCTTTTATGGGCTGCCACTAATGGATGGATGTCATCAAGACGAACCATTTTGGCATAAATTCCCTTCCCCCAAACCCCTCTGTATTTGTGCTGTGCAATGATTTTTGCGGAGGTTTACACGAGATGTTTCTATTTTACAAGACATAAAGAAATTTACATATATAGTGGGCTTTTCTCTCTCTTCACCCCGCCCTCCAAAAGTGCCACATCATTAAGGGAAATTGCAACAGTCTATGCCCATTAGTTTAAAATGGTGTGTTTGTCCTTAACAAAAGCTGGTTCTGCACAATATTGCATTATATTGAGGTTTATGGGCTGATTATTTCAGAGATAGAAGGGATTTTTCTTGTTGTTTTGGTAAACTCTAGATTTTCTTTTTTCTTTTTCTCATGATTTTTTGCTGACCTTAATGGGCAAGTGAGTATTGCTTTGGAACAAAACCATACACATTTTTTTAAAAAACAGAGTTAAATTTTAGGGGAATGCAACATGCTGATTTGACCTAATATATGATTTTGAGCCCTGCCATCATATTATTTGAGTAGCCAATGCCCTGAATTTTAAAAGCTGACTTCATTCCGACTTTGAAATTTGACCTCCTGCCTCCTGGTGTTTCATCTTCACTGTAGGGATCCTAAAGGACATTAGTACTGAAGGCATACTTTCTGACAGGTAAACTTGCTCTGTAAGCCTGAAATAAGCCTCATAAAATGCAATCTGATAAATCAGAGGAGCTCTTTCCACAGTTCATATGCTTGGCAAATCAGTCACAATTGTTGTTGTTGTTTAGTCATTTAGTCGTGTCTGACTCTTCTTGACCTCATAGACCAGAGCACGCCAGGCACTCCTGTCTTCCACTGCCTCCCGCAGTTTGATCAGACTCATGCTGGTAGCTTCGAGAACACTGTCCAACCATCTCATCCTCTGTCGTCCCCTTTTCCTTGTGCCCCCCATCTTTCCCAACATCAGGGTCTTTTCCAAGGAGTCTTCTCTTCTCATAAGGTGGCCAAAGTTTTGGAGCCTCAGCTTCAAGATCTGTCCTTCCAGTGAGCACTCAGGGCTAATTTCCTTCAGAATGGATAGATCTGATCTTCTTGCAGTCCATGGGACTCTCAGGAGTCTCCTCCAGCACCAAAATTCAAAAGCATCAATTCTTCGGCGATCAGCCTTCTTTATGGTCCAGCTCTCACTTCCATACATCACTACTGGGAAAACCATAGCTTTAACTATACAGACCTTTGTCGGCAAGGTGATGTGTCTGCTTTTTAAGATACTGTCTAGGTTTGTCATTGCTTTTCTCCCAAGAAGCAGGCATCTTTTAATTTCATGGCTGCTGTCACCATCTGCAGTGATCATAACACTGCGAATCCCAGTGCTTTTCCCCCTTAAAAAATGTTTAGGGGTACTCCCATTTTGACTCAAGAAAACCACAATTTTATAGTTCAAATTGGGAAAAATAAATACAGTAAATGGACAAAAGTACAAAGACTCACAAAATGTTTAGGGGTATGCGCCCCCTGCGGACCCCCAGAAAAAAAGCACTGGCTAAACCTGAGCTGGACAGACTCTTGCTCAACCTGAATATTCCTAACCTGTACCTCACTCCTAAGAGACAACACCATTCCTTCTTATAGCTGATTTGCATTGTAAGAATACTTCTGTTGCTTGAAAACTTTGAAGCCAGTAACCTATTGCAAAAGAGGTTGCATCTGTTATAAAAAAGAAAAAAAGTTTAGTTCATTATAGTCACAGCTGACAATTCATGTGATGAGAGGTGCAATATATCCCTGATTGAAAACTGTGGCACTGTATAAAACCTAAGTTTGTGAAATATTCTTTCCTTTCCCTCTGGTCATTTCTTGTTTCAGACGATTCCATCTTCCATTTCTCCTTTCCCTTGAAATACTGCTTTGGGGCTGGGTTTGGGGGGGCATGGGGATGGGTGTGTGTGTTAGAATCCTAGAATTGTTTAGTTGGAAGGGACCCTGAGTGTTAGGAGTCCAGGTTCCCAGCTTGTTAACACAGTAAGCGTACGTAATTAAAAAGGAGGATTTATTGCAAAAAAACCAAGCAATTGTCTTCGGACGCCTCTAGCAAACCTCCGGCCCCCATCACTCAGTTGACCCTTCTGAGGAGTTCTTCCTGTGTCGACAGAAGAAATCGAACCTTCAACCTTTATGTTTCTTATTTTGCTTCCTGCCTAGCAGCCTTCCTATACCCCAATGCCTTGGACTTATTTGGTCAGCTGCAGCCCCTTTCTGTTCCGAAAAGCTGTCTCTGTAGCTTTCTGTGCCTGTTTGGGCTTCCAGGGAGCTTTGGCTGTGTTCCAGCCTTGTTTTATACAGTGGTACCTCGGGTTAAGAACTTAATTCATTCTGGGGGTCTGTTCTTAACCTGAAACTGTTCTTAACCTGAAGCACCACTTTAGCTAATGGGACCTCCTGCTACCACCGCTGGAGCACAATTTCTGTTCTTATCCTGAAGCAAAGTTCTTAACACGAGGTAATATTTCTGGGTTAGCGGAGTCTGTAACCCGAAGTGTATGTAACATGAGGTACCACTGTATTGGGTTTAACACATTTTATGTTACAAGGCGCATTCTAACCAATCATAGAAGCGTTGGTAGACAAACGTGCTAATGGCAAGTAAGCAACTGCTCTTTCAACTGTCAACTGTCAACGGTCAGTTCTTGCTTGGGATTATTATTGTGCTGTCCAGTCAGTTTGGTTCTTGTGTTCCTATGAGTGAGCTGCTGTCACTGACAAATGTTGAATAAACTTAGTTGAGGAACTTATACTGCCTTGGGCTTCTGACTTTTTCCGAACATTTAACAAGCCTGCTCTCCATTCCTCCCTTATCAGCCGGCCGTCCAAGGCCAGGAGGAGTCGACGCTGGCAGCTGTGGGCTCTCCTGTGCCGGCGTGAAAGCCCAGCCTCCCTGTTCCTGACTGCATTCTGCAGCTGGCTGCGAGATTACACTTGGAGCTGGTGTGTTCATGACACTATCATCTAGTCCAACCCACTGCAATGCAGGAATATGCAGTTTTCCCATATAGGGATCAAGCCTGTAACCTTGGCATTATCAGCACCAAACTCTAACCAACTGAGCTATGTGTTGCTGGTTTTCTCTCTCTCTCTTTTTGGTATCTTTATTCTAGGTCTTGTGATTTATGCAGAAATTGCTCCGTTTGGTTGTGTACTTTTAAATGTTTCATTTATTATTTACAACTACTTTTGTTATATTGCAGTTATTCCCCATACCCCCACCCCAATTGCAACCCGTCTTGAGCATGGTTTGAACTGTGGAAAGGTGGGCTACAAATACAATTATGTATGCATCTGTGTATTTATGCTTTCTCGGGTCCCTGACTGATCTGTTCCTCCTTTGTTCAGTCCTTCTGCCTCTCCGGACTCTTTCTAGAACTCGGATAGGGAACCTGTGGTTCTTGAGATGTTGTTGGCCCCCCAACAGCTTTCATCAGCCCCCCACAGCTTGGCCAATGATCTGGGATGAGGGGAACAGGCAATGGCAAGCAAAGGGGAATGGCTCAGTTAAATGAATGGTTGTTAGAGCTAGGTTCCCATGCAATCTGTGACAAACAGGCACCTGAGACAGAAGCAATTCCACAGTATAGGTTCTGTAAGTGCCAAAGGGTAGCAATGGAATCACAGAATGGCAGAGCTGGAAGGGGCCACAAGTGCCATCTAGTCCAAACCCCTGCAAGGCAAGAATCTTTCACCCAACGTGGGGCTCTGACCCATGACCCTGAGATTAAGGGGTCTCATGCTGTACTAGCTGAGGTATCTGTATGATTCTGATTGATATTCCAGCTTGATTGTAATACCGTATTGGCCTGAATGTAAGCCTCACTTTTTTTCCTCAAATCCCAATCATGAAAAGTTAAACTGCGGCTTATATTTGTGACTTTACGGTATGCAGCCAGAAGCGCAGGGCAAACAGCACCAGGAGTGCGGCAAAGCAGTGCCCGCTCTATGCGTAGTCCCCCATCCTCTCCCCCAAGGCTGAGAAGGGAGAGAGCGAGGAAGGGGAAAGGTTGCATACCCCAGTATGCAGCCAGGAGCTGAAAGGAATGGAGCGCTTATATTCATATATATATATATATATATATATATATATATATATATATATTATTTTCTCTCCCCCCACCCTCCAATTTTAAAGGTATGGCTTATATTCAGGTACGGCTTATATTCAGGCCAATACGGTAATGTGAGAATACTGGCCAAATGAGGAAGCTCCAAATTTCCTTTAAAAGGGTAATAAAAAATCCAAAGTTTTCAATGTGTCCAAAGAACAATAGAATTCATCTCAGAAAAGATGCTCCATTGTCGTGCCTCTAATGCACTCCGAGATATTGGAGATTCCATAAGATAACAGAAGCTTGCAGTAGTATGGGAAAAGTCAAGGTTACAATCTCTCGTGGAATCATGCTATACCAATTATGGGTGTTTGGCATTTTGCTTTCTCATTTGCAGACTTTCACCTTATACTCAGGTCAGGCTGTTCAAGTGTGGCGCTTTTCTCTCAGATTCAATAAACACATTCCAATTCATGACCCCATGGACCCTGGGCTCGAAAGGTACGCCAAATAAGTTTCGCCACAAGCTCATTTTCACAGACTGCTATGGAAATTGCATCCTTTGTAGAATTACATAGGCAGCTCTCATCATTCTGATAAACAGCAATTGGTCTTGGGAATTCAAGCAGGACGGTTCCCTTTGAAGTTTGGACTCTTAAGCAGAACCAATAGATGCATTTCAAAGCAAAACTGTGCTTCTTTCCATAGACAGTTCCCCCTTTTTATGGGTTGCTATGGCTGCTTTAGTCTTGTTTGAAAGATTCTTCAAAAAAACCTGTATTTTTACCTTCCTAATCCCAGTGAAACTGGGTTGTTGTTGTTTTTTAAAAAAATCCAATGGTATGAAAAAATAAATTGATTAATACCATTCTTACATTTCTATTTAAATTAAATTCTTGGGACAAAGTACTTATTTTGAGTATTCAGCTTGAACTCTTTCAAAGTTTCTGATTGTTCGCATAAGCAATACAAGCCAGGGTTTGTGTATTTATTTATTTAAAACCAATTCATTTATCACTTAAATGCAATACTCTACAAGTGGTTCACAAGCATACAATCATAGCTGTCAACTTTCAGATTTGAAAATAAGGGAGCAGCAGCCTCGAAAATAAGGGATCAGCAGCCTCACCTATCCCGGGGACAGTCTACGTGATATCTAACAATCCAGGATAGCAGCTGGAAGCAGTGGGAAATAGCACTGGAATAAGGGAATTTCTCACAAAAAAAGAGAAGGTTGACAGCTATGCATACAATATAAAAAGTAAAAATCAGTTAAAACTATACAACTGTGGTCCATGGACCACAAGTCATAAATCAGTTTCATTCAGGTAGTCCGCTGGTATGTCTATGTGTTTGGGGTTGAAGACAGGAGAAGCATTAAATAGTAATATCAATTTTTAATTGCATTCTTATTGTTTCTTTTTATATTGTATATTACTGTATTACAATAAAATAAAATGCAAAATTTGCAAAATAAAAGAAGAAATAAAAATTTCAAATGCCAATATTACAGAATCTAGCACAGCACAGACGGAAAAATAATTTCAGTGGTCTGCTAAGGTCCTCAACCATTATTATTTTTTTTTTTTTGGGGGGGGGGGGTGTTTCAGGACCATGCACCTAAATTAAGCATATTTTAAGTATCAAACTTGAATAGGTGAATGCCTCTATTTTTCCCATAGCAACAACTGCGTTTCCCTGCCTTGCCACCATTTTGCATTGTCCAAAATGTCCTAGATCTAGGAAAGGTCTGCCACGAAACACATCACTACAAAATAGAACAGAAAGGGGTGGCACTGTGATCTAAACCACTGATCAGAAGGTTGGCGGTTAGAATCCCCGCGACGGAGTGAGCTCCCGGTTAACAATAACAATAACAATAACAATAACAATAATTTATTATTTATACCCCGCCCATTTGGCTGAGTTTCCCCAGCCACTCTGGGCGGCTCCCAATCAAGTGTTAAAAACAGTACAGTGTTAAATATTAAAAACTTCCCTGAACAGGGCTGCCTTCAGATGTCTTTTAAAGAGAAGATAGCTGCTTATTTCCTTCACATCTGAAGGGAGGGTGTTCCACAGGGTGGGCGCCACTACCGAGAAGGCCCTCTGTCTGGTTCCCTGTAACCTCACTTCTCGCAATGAGGGAACCACCAGAAGGCCCTCGGAGCTGGACCGAGGCCGTTTAGGGCTTTAAAGGTCAGCACCAACACTTTGAATTGTGCTCAGAAACGTACTGGGAGCCAATGCAGATCTCTCAGAACCAGTGTTATGTGGTCCCGGTGGCCACTCCCAGTCACCAGACTAGCTGCCGCATTCTGGATTAATTGCAGTTTCCGGGTTACCTTCAAAGGTAGCCCCACATAGAGCGTGTTGCAGTAGTCCAAGCAAGAGATAACTAGAGCATGCACCACTCTGGCGAGACAGTCCGTGGGCAGGTAGAGTCTTAGCCTGCATACCAGGTAGAGCTGGTAGACAGCTGCCCTGGTCACAGAATTAACCTGCGCCTCCATGGATAGCTGTGAGTCCAAAATGACTCCCAGGCTGCACACCTGGTCCTTCGGTTGCTCTGTTCCAGCTACTGCCAACCTAGCAGTTGGAAAGCACACCAGCACAAATAGATAAATAGGTAGAACTGTGGCAGGAAGGTAAATGGTGTTTCCTTGTGCTCTGGCTTCCATCTGTTGGTTTCTGCTCTCTTTCACTGTGCAGCGAAGCGCTTGTCACGAGACAGGTGTTTACATTCCACAGTCAGTTGCTGTTGGGTTTTCTCACGGGAAAGGAGACTGGATGTGACGTACACTGGTTTCCTGTTTTTCACTGTTCTCGCAGCTGTTCTCTCCGTGCTTTAGAGGAGAGAGGATGCTTTCTCTGCTCCGGCAGAGGCAAGATGTTTTTCTGTAATCTACCAGCTTTGAAGTGTAAATAAAGTAATATAGAGTATGTGGCCCGTACTCCTCATCATTCCGCTGTGCTTGGGAAACTGCACATTCAACATTAATGGTTATGGGCCCAGAAGAAAACACAGTCATCTTGATAATGGAATTTAGAATTCTAATCAGAATGCCGGCAAAAGGATCGGAATGCAGAGGGACGGATCGGACGGTATCTGCTCTGCGCGTCAAGATGATTGATGAGGTATGTGCTCATGCTCCGGGCAGCCTGCCAGCTTCTAATTAATGGCTTTATGGCTGGACTCTGAACTTTTATGGCCGTTTTGTCGGGCACAGGCAAAGGCTCAAAGTAACAAGCTCCTATGCTGGGGGAAACCGAAAGTAACTTTTAAAAGTGCTTTTGGAATAAAGCAGCTGCAGCAGTGATGCAGCATGATTTAAAGCAACAGAGATGACGCAGAAGGCTAATGCCAGAGTCATGATGGCCCTTCAGGATGCTTGTGGGATTCCTAAGCTCAATAAGAAAAACTACGCGGACTGGGTTCTCTATGCAGAGGCTATTCTGCGGAAAGAGGGTCTGTTTGAAGTTATTACAGACACCCCCCCAGCTCCAGTTACAGATGCATGGGAAGCTAAAGATTCCAAAGCAAGGGGAACTCTTACATTGATAGTATCCCCAGAAGAGTTCTGTCTATTGTGTGATAAGACCTCAGCCAGAGAAATTTGGGACGCTTTGAGAGAGGCTCACTTGAGGACAGAAGCTGGATCCACTATGTTTTACCTTACCAAGCTGCATAATATGGCTCTTGCTGAAGGTGGAGATGTGTGTACACATCTGATGGAGATGCAGAATCTGAGACATGAGCTGCAACAGAGAGGACTCAACTTTCCAGAGGCTGTGTATTCCTTCATGATACAACAATCTTTGGGTTCAGGTTGGGAGTCTGTTGCCACTCAGATTGCTGTACAGCCAACTGCTCAGCTGACAGTGGACTATGTTACTGCCGTGATTCTGAATGAAGCAGACCGCTGGGGTGCTAGCTGCATGGGCAAGGAGGAGTCTTCACAGACGTCATCCCATAGTGCAGTGGAACCACCAGATGGCGCCAAAGCTTTGAAGGCAGTGAAATGCTACTCGTGTGGACGTCTAGGCCATATGAAGAGGGAATGCAGATATCCCAGGGCCAAGACAGAGCAGCGCAGCGAAAGCTCATCGCGTGGAAAAGGCCGAGGCAAAGGCAAAGGTCCGATGTCCAGGACAACACAGCACAAGGCAATGGTCTCACGCTTCGCTCCAAAGGTTGCAAAGGTCCAGAAGACGTCTAGATCTTTCTTTGTTGTTGATTCAGCGGCGACCCATCACATGTGCAACGATAAGCGACTGTTCGTGTCTTTTACACCGCAGGAAGGTGCGATTCACCAGGCGGATGACCACACAATCCCCAGTAAAGGCTACGGAACTGTTGTTCTTCACAGTTTGGACTTATCGATACAGGATGTGCTTTATGTACCGGATGCCAAACATAATCTGCTCAGCGTTGGACAGCTGAATGAGCGGAAAATTGACGTTTCCTTTAAGAACAAAAGGTGCATCATCACAAAGAAAAATGATTATGTATTGCATGCTGAATATGTTGATCGTTTGTATGTTTTGTATTATGATGATGTTGTGCAGGATGACACTTGTTGCATTGCAGGTTCTAACAAAAGTTTGCATGCAAAATGTATTCATGATTTTCATCGAAAATTTGGTCATTTGAATTTTGAGGCAGTATCTAAAATGCCTGCCTTGGTTGAAGGTATGACTATTAAACCCTGCAGGTACCACATGAAGTGCAAGCCATGCGCAGCAAACAAGGTGAAAATGGCTGCAAATGGTAAGGTGTCTAGTAGGCAAGCTATAGAACCATACCAGATTGTTCATGCTGATTTGGTTGGACCACTAGCGCCCTCTTTGGGTGGAAACAGGTACTTCATGGTTCTCATTGATGCATTTTCCAGGTATATTTATGTGTACAATCTCAAGCAGAAATCAGAGGCTTTTCCAAGGTTCAAGGAATTCTGTGCTTGGTTGGAAAATGTGCATGGTAAGAAGATAAAGATTCTTTTCACTGATCGCGGGGGGGGGGGAATTCACTTCTCAGCAGTTTGAAGCTTTTCTGTCTGAGAAAGGAATTCAACACGATTTGTCTAGTCCTCGCTCGCCATGGCAGAATGGACTTTGCGAGAGGGCAAATCAAACATTGCTTCAAGGGTTAAAAACCTTGCTGCATGATGCCAATCTTCCAGAGAGTTATTGGGCCGAATCTCTCTCGTGTTTTGTTTACAGTTATAATCGCAGGTTATCTTCAGCGATTGGTTGTACCCCCTATGAGAAGATGTTTGGCAAGAAGCCATACATCAAACACATGAAAATTTTTGGTTCTGACATGTGGGTTCACTCACCACAAAGCTCCAAGTTAGACAAGCATGGATTGCATGGTATCTTTCTAGGTTATCAGAAAGGGTCTTACAGAATAATGATGACTGACTCTAAGACAATTAAGCTCACAAGAAGTGTTGAGTACAATGCCAAGTGGGAGGAGAATGTGGGAATTTTCCAATGTTATCCTGATGACAGTGATGAGACTGAGGATAGTGTAAAGCAACCGCAACAACCCACACCCACTGATGAAGGTTCTGATTCTGAGTCTGAAGCTGAATCGGGTGATTCAGAGTGTTTCAAGAGTGCGAAAGCCTCTATGCGACCCTCTGAAAGCTCTGATCAAGAATTGGAAGAACCATTGTTCACAATAGGTCACTTTTCTCCTAAGAAGGAAGAGGAGAGTGTTGAAGACCTAAGGCTAATTCGCAGGTCACAAAGAGCAACAAAAGGCAGACCTCCAAAGAGATTTGCTGATGAGTTTGCCAAGATAGCAGTAACAGCTGTTAAAAGCTCCAAGAAGGTATTTGAACCTTCAAGTTTCCAAGAAATCCAGGATTTGGATTCAAAGGAAGCTGAGCCATGGTTAAATGCCATGAAGGCTGAGCTTGATTCCTTAGAAAGGAACAAAACATGGGACCTAGTTCCAGTAGTTCCTGGAATGAAACTGCTTGGAAGCAAATGGGTCTTCAAAGCGAAGACTGATCAGAATGGCAAGATAGTCAGACACAAAGCCAGATTGGTAGCCAGAGGTTTTGCACAGGTACCAGGTGAAGACTATCACGAGACCTACTCACCCACAGTGAGGTATGAGAGCATTAGGCTTATGCTCAAGCTAGCTGCAGAGGAGAATCTACACATTAGTCACCATGATGTGAATACAGCTTTTCTGTACGGATCTCTAGATGAATCCCTTTATATGCTTCCACCTGATGGCGTACAGGTAAAACAGGGATTTGTTTGTGCTCTGAAGAAGTCCCTTTATGGTCTCAAACAAAGTGCACAGTGTTGGCACACAAAACTCACTAAAGTATTGTTTTCTCTAGGTTTTAAGCAAGGGAAAGCTGATCCATGTGTATTTGTCAAAGAGGAGGGGCAAAAGAAACTGTATTGCTTGTTTTATGTTGATGATCTTTTATTCTTTTGGAAAGATGTCACAATGTACAATAACGCCCTAGCTCAACTGAAAGAGCACTTTGACATGAAAGATCTTGGTGAGGTAAACAACTACCTATCTCTGGAAATAGAGAGAGATCAAGATGGTAACATTCTAGTACACCAGTCACGGAAAATTGCTGATGTGTTAAGCAAACTAAACCTGATGGATGCTAACCCTGTAGACACACCGATGACAACAGGTTATCAGGTAGATGACACTGAAGAAGCATTTTCTGACACTACACTGTACAGAAGTGTGCTAGGCAAGCTAAACTTCATTGCCAGATGTTCAAGACCAGACATTGCTGTTAGCTGTAATTTGCTAAGCAGACAAGTCAACAATCCTACTGTTAAGGATTGGAAAGCTCTGAAACGTATTTGAAAGGCACTATGCATTACAGACTGAGATTTAACAATCAGAAGTCTGGTGGTCTTGAGATATTTGCAGATGCAAGTTTTGGAAGTGACACTACAGACAGGAAAAGTACATCTGGAGTTTGCTATATGTACAATAAGGGTCTATTTGATTGGTCATGCAAGAAGCAAACAACAGTTAGCTTAAGTACTTGTGAAGCTGAACTGAATGCACTGTCTTATTCACTTAAAGATTGTGAATGGTTGTTACAATTGTGCAAAGACATGAAAATTCCTGTCAAATGTCCAATCCAGGTTTACCAGGACAACAAAGCATGTTGGCTTTGCTGAATTCTGAAGGTTGTAAGCAAAGCATGAAGCACTTGCAATTGAAGGTGCAACATGCTAAGGAACGTATTCAGAAAGGACTTGTAACGGTGTCCTATATGCCAGGTAATGAAATTCCTGCTGATGTATTGTCCAAGATTGTATCAAGGGATCAACACTGTACCTATGTGCAGAAGTTGGGTTTGTACTGATATTGTACGAACACGCTGCCCAGTGATGTTCACAGAAAGGGGGAGGATGTTGGTTTCTGCTCTCTTTCACTGTGCAGCGAAGAGCTTGTTACGAGACAGGTGTTTACATTCCACAGTCAGTTGCTGTTGGGTTTTCTCACGGGAAAGGAGACTGGATGTGACGTACACTGGTTTCCTGTTTTTCACTGTTCTCGCAGCTGTTCTCTCCGTGCTTTAGAGGAGAGAGGATGCTTTCTCTGCTCCGGCAGAGGCAAGATGTTTTTCTGTAATCTACCAGCTTTGAAGTGTAAATAAAGTAATATAGAGTATGTGGCACGTACTCCTCATCATTCCGCTGTGCTTGGGAAACTGCACATTCAACACCATCATGGTGTCCTGTTGCACCAGAAGTGGTTTAGCCATGCTGGCCACATAACCCGGAAAGCTGTCTGCAGACAAACGCCGGCTCCCTTGGCCTGAAGTGAAATGAGCGCCGTACCCCATGGTCAAATTCAGCTGTACTTAACCATCCAGGGGTCTTTTAACTTTACCTTTTACCTAAACCTAGCTTCATTCTGAGGAATTGGGGGGCGGGGTACATGTTCAGAATGGCAGCTGCTACATAAAAACAAAACAAACAAACAAAAACCATCTTTGGAGCAAATTATGCAATGGGGCCTTATTTTTTTAACAGTGCATAAAAAAAGAATAATTTCTGACATTGTCTCAGAAAAATGTCACCTGGGAAACTTCAGATATTAGGTACTGAGCTTTCTTACATTCTGACAGGGTTTTTTTCTTTCTTTCAATGGAGGTAAGTTTACACAGGTCATTGAAAGATATGTACATACTGGTGAATTGGGCCTGTGTAGATCTGCATACACAAAAGACCGATGCAAGTGTCCTTCTTGACCAGAGGGGTGGAGGTCAAACAAGATTTCACACAATAAATTTGGAAGGTGTCCAATTAAATAAATGCAATATTCTCTATTTTGTCCTTAGCCTTAATCCTATCTGATCCTTGAGGCTGACACACCAGCTTTTGTAGAGAGAGAAGATGGGCTGCTTTGGCTTAAAGCTGAGTTACAGTATATTTCTGAAGCACAACAGGCAGTCAATTCAATTACATTACCTGGTGAATGAATAATCATAATATCAAGCTTTCCAGTTAAGTGTCCTATTCTATGTGGGTATGATGGCACAAATCTACTGGTTCCTTTCTTTCCCCTGTTGTGAAACTGAACATTTCATTTGTATGGCCAAATATAAATTCTTCTATCATGGGTCAAAGTGTTTGTCTCAAATCCACAAAGACATAGAAAAGTTTATTAGATTATTAGATTAAAGTTTATTAGCAGCTTCTTCTTCTTCTTCACAAAGTTTGCTCATTTCTTCCTGAGTCTTGTGTGCTGTCTCTCAAGTACAAATCTCATACAGTTGTGAATTTATTTACTTATTAATAGCAATAACAAAGAATTAAGTTCTCTACGTAGTATGCGGAAGAAGAAATATCCCAATCATAAAGTATGAACGCAAACACAAAACCAGAACAATTGAAATGGCATCAAAATAAGAACAGCATATGGTTCCTGAAAAGTCTGAGCAGCAATTTCTAATCAATATTGTCAAATTGATTAATTAATTGAACACCCGCTGGATGTCTGAAGTTTCTTTGTTGGTTTTCAATGGCTCAGTTACAAACCAGTGAGCCTTCTAGGCAATACCGCACTCACAATAGCATCAACAGGTTGATGGAAATAGCACCACTGATGGTTCCCTGTATCACACAAAACACAGTTGTGTGTGACTGGCAACAAGTAGAATAGCCGGGGGGGGGGGGTTGTGGCGAGAGTAATGCAATCCACAGGGGACACTTTTACTCTTCATGTTATCTTTCAAAGGAAATATATGTGGAAGCGAGTCTTTATTTCTCCTCCTTGTGACAGCTTGGACGGATAAGGGAATTGCAGTCAGAATGTCTGCTATATCACTCAGCAAAATAATGTTATACACACACGCTCGGAGGATAACAAGAAGTCACACCACAGTTCTAAGCAAATGCAGCATTTGAAATCTCTTGACAACTGAGATCTCCTTAGCTCTACAAGGCTGATAATGGAGCAAGTAGTGTTCATGTTTCTGGGAAAGGAGGGTTAAAGCTCACTACTGCTCCCCATGTCATGCTTATCAATTTTGAGACAGAGAGACAGCATATGGTTAAAAGCTTGAGCAATTGCCCTGAATCATGGACATTAAGTGGTGGGCTCCACAGCGCTTGCGATCTTCCCAAGGATTATTGAAGGAGCACATATTGAAGTAAAGTGTGGAAGACATGCTCTGGCAGAGGACTATGCCATTATATTTCTTCCTCACTTGGCTGGAAAATGTATTGGACCGGAACAAAAAGACCTTGACGTATGATCAAGGAAAGTAAGAGTCACTGACCATTAACAATTGCTGCTCCAGGGGTGTTTCCTACCTTTTAGCAACAGCAATAAAACTGACCTTAGAACAATGAATGGAAGAGCTGAACTTAGAGAATGCCAGGACTATGGATGCCATTATAAAAGATTGCCCACATTTCTCCACATCTCACACTTTCAGCTTCAGATATGCCATTTCTTTAATTTAGGGAATCTGCTTTTAACGCTTTTCCCTGTATCAAATAGATCTCCCTCCTTGGCAGTTTTACAGGAAAGCAGGATTGCTTCCTCTGTCTACAAAGAAGAAATTATCACAGGCAGCTGTATCGATAGCAATATTTCACAATATATCGTTGCAGAATACTTGAAAAAAAGTGCTGTTTAACTCTTTGTGGGAAGGGTTGCTTTAGTTTTGCAAAAGGATATGGAATAGCCACAACTGAGATCCCAGTCAAGGGCAGAAGGTTAGGATCCTGATTTTTTTTATACTAGGTCTAGCCAGTCTAGAAGCATTATACTTACTGATACCCATAGAACATAATAGGACATGGGTCACACTGTGGTCTAAACCAGTGTTTCCCAACCTTGGGCCTCCAGCTGTTTTCGGACTACAATTCCCATCATCCCTGGCCACTGGTCTTGCTAGCTAAGGTTGATGGGAGTTGTAGTCCAAAAACAGCTGGAGGCCCAAGGTTGGGAAACACTGGTCTAAACCACTGAGCCTCTTGGGCTTGCTGACCAGAAGGTTGGCAGTTTGAATCCCTGTGATGGAGTGAGCTCCCATTGCTCTGTCCCAGCTTCTGCCAACCTCACAGTTCAAAAGCATGCCAGTGCAAGTAGATAAATAGGTACCACTGCAGCGGGAAGGTAAATGGGGTTTCTGTGCACTCTGTTTTCCATCATGGTGTTCCATTGAGCCAGAGGTGGCTTAGTCATGCTGGCCACATGACCCAGAAAGCTGTCTGTGGACAAACACCAGCTCCCTCAGCCTGAAAGTGAGATGAGTGCCACAACCCTATAGTCACATTTGACTGGACTTAACCATCCAGGGGTCCTTTACCTTTACCTTTTTAACTAAGAACTAATACTGAGCACTTTTACTCACTTCTGCATCTGAAGATGTTCAGGAGCTATTGTGTCAATAATCACTGCTGGCACCACCAACAGTTCATCCTCCTCCCTGAGCTCAGCAGCAGCGACACCAGCAGAGGAAAGAGGGATTTCCTGGGATCAAATCAGAAGCTGGGATAGCTTTCATAATTCCAGGGTTGTGCCTGGAAAATAGGGACACTTGCAGGTATGTGATTAACCTCTGCTTCATTTGAACACGTCTCTGCAGTTTATAGGGATGCAGGTGGTGCTGTGGATTAAACCACAGAGCCTAGGACTTGCTGATCAGAAGGTCGGCAGTTCGAATCCCTGCAACAGGGTGAGCTCCTGTTGCGCGGTCCCTGCTCCTGCGAACCTAGCAGTTCGAATGCACGTCAAAGTGCAAGTAGATAAATAGGTACCACTCTGGCGGGAAGATAAACGGCTTTCCGTGCGCTGCTCTGGTTCACCAGAAGCGGCTTAGTCATGCTGGCTACATGACCTGGAAGCTGTACGCCAGCTCCCTCAGCCAATAAAGCGAGATGAACACCACAACCCCAGAGTCGGTCACAACTGGACCTAATGCTCAGGGGTCCCTTTACCTTTACCTTTAGTTTATGCCAAATGGGATTTCTCCTCCAGGAGCAAGCACCAGACAGTTGAAGTATTCTCTGTTTAACAATCTGAGGCATTCTTGGCACTCCCTCCTCTCCATCTGGATTTGAGCCTGAAAGACCAAGGAAAAATGTGGGTTCATGAAGGGCAAGTGGCAAGCAAGCACATTTTGTGACACTGCACAACATCCCTGCTGGTCGTTGGGCATGTCCGCTAAGATACCAGCCTTTAGGGCTGCTATACATCCAGAATTTCCCAGACATAGCCAGGAGTTGGTCATCAGAAATAGTCTCCAGGTGGAAATTGCTGAAATGTATGGGGAAATCTGGACATACGGCAACCCATGTCGGAAGTGTAGATTTTGGCGAATTTCATTAAAAATAGGTCAAAAATTTCATTTTTTTTTTTTTTTGAGAATTTGCAGAAGAAGCTCGATAACTATGCCAAAAAAAATAAATAAAATTCAACAACTTTTGTGTCTGGATTTTCACTAGGGAACCCTATCAACCTGACTTTCCAATTTCCTTGGTTTGTAGAAATTAAACCTCCAGTTGTTGTGGTTTTTCTTTTAAAACACTGAAGACACAAATGCACACACCACAGAAAGCAGTGGCATTTAAAACTTTTATTTATTCATTTATTGAATTCATATACTGCCCTATACCTGCAGGTCTCAGGGAGGTTCACAGAATAAAATCAAATATAAAAGCACAAAATACATAAGCAAAATAAAAACAACAACCCCCCCCCCCAAAAAAAAAAACCACACCCACGTGTAATTTGTGTGCTTCGCATAGTCTGGCCAAAAGACCATCTTATTTAGGTGCTCAACACTAACATTTGCAAAAAATAATAATTAAAAAAAATCACCCCCTAAAAGTGGTTGTTTTCAGTTGTGGATCAAGCCTGCTATGCAAAGTTTCTGCCCTCTTGTCCTCATTTTCTCCTTTTATCTTTATCTTGGTTCATTAGCCATGGAAGTGTGACATCCAGAAATTCATTACCAGCAAATAGATGTCTATCTGTGTGTTTGCTGGAAATGATATCTCAGGGAAAAGATCAGCACAGCTTCTCCAGCATATGCAATTACATTTGATAATTAGCTGTAGGCATTTGCATTCCACGTGAAACTAGTTAGCTCTTTTGTTCAAAGGTTAACACTCTAAATGATGTGTCCCAAACACACTTAACAATGCATTTAATTTAGATTAAACAGATTAATATGCGCTAAATAAATGTTAGCTTTTTTTTTTTTTAGGGAGCGGGTGGCACTGTGATCTAAACCACTGGGCCTCTTGGGCTTGTCGATCAGAAGGTTGGTGGTTCAAATCCCTGTGATGGGGTGAGCTCCCGTTGCTGTGTCCCAGCTCCTGCCAACCTAGCAGTTTGAAAGCACTCCAGTGCAAGTAGATAAATAAGTACCGCTGTGGTGGGAAGGTAAATGGCATTTCCGTGCACTCTGGCACTTATCACAGTCCTCCGTGCACCAGAAGCAGTTTAGTCATGCTGGCCACATGACCTGGAAAGCTGTCTGGACAAATGCCAGCTCCCTCGGTCTGAAGTGAGATGAGTGCTGCACCCCAAAGTCGCCTTTGATTGGATTTAACTGCCCAGGAGTCCTTTACCTTTTTAAAGCTTATTTTAAAGAACGTAGTCATTAAGTCTTAAGTGTGATGTCGCACTCTGAAAGGAAACAGTGCAGCCAGTGGGATGAAGGAGTTCAATTCCCGCTTTAAGGCATGGACTTGTGTCTGGAAAGAACTAGGCAATAGGCAGGTGTGTATAAGCCCTCAGTCATTAATCTTGTGGAAGAGAAGCAGACATAGCTCTCATGCAGAGGCATTCCATATCCTAGAGGTTTTCAATTTTTTGGGGTCCACAGCTCCCTTGACCAACTACATTCATTTTGGGGCACCCCTGTAGGGCTCGGGAGCCCAGTTATGTCACCCCTTGCTTGCAGAGCTGGCAACCTCTAACCCCTTTTCAAACACCCTCCCTTGTGGAGCGTTCCCTCAGCCTCCTCTCCCCCCCCCTTCTCCTTGGGCATCCTCTGGGCAGCTGCTGCTGATTTCTGAGCTGCCCCTCTGCCACAAAGAGAGGTGCCTCCTCACACTGCCCCACAGGGGCCTGGAACTTGTCCATCCATTCCCAACAGCAAGAGCTGGCGAACTGGCTGGTTGAGCTCCCCCACCCCCTTGCTTGCTTACTTTGAGGCCTCCTCAGCTCCTGGCAACCAGTACCCTGTGACCATCCCCAGAGGCACCATTTGCCTGCAGAGCTTGTAGCCAGGACTGCTGAAACAAACAGCTGTGCAAGCCACTGGGAGGCAGAGATGAGAGAGGGCATCAGAGGAGGGAGGGAAGGAAAGAGGGACAGAGGCCAGTGTTGCCTGTGGCACCTGGCTACCATTCAAGGCACTCTGGATTTAGGAAAACGGATAGGGATTAAACCCTTCTCTCCACCCGTAATATATTGGCAGGAATCGGCACAGCACACTGGTTGAAAACCATTGCCATATATGGTACTGCCTTATATGGAATTCAGATTGAATTCAGCTGGCTTAATGTCCAGGATCAGCCCTGAGTGCTCACTGGAAGGACAGATCAGTCCTGGAAGGACTGAAATCAGCCCTGAGTGCTCACTGGAAGGACAGATCCTGAAGCTGAGGCTCCAATATTTTGGCCACCTCATGAGAAGAGAAGACTCCCTGGAAAAGACCCTGATGTTGGAGATGGAGGGCACAAGGAGAAGGGGACGACAGAGGACGAGATGGTTGGACAGTGTTCTCGAAGCTACCAACATGAGTTTGACCAAACTGCAGGAGGCAGTGGAAGACAGGAGTGCCTGGCGTGCTCTGGTCCATGGGGTCACGAAGAGTCGGACACGACTAAACAAATGTCCAGCATTGCACTATATTTTAAGGGGGGCGAGATGTCAAAAATCCTTTCAAATACATAAATCTTTATCTTTTATCTTTTTCTTAAAAAAAAAAAAAGATAGTGGCAATTGTAAGTTCCATACAATCGTAAATGCATCCCAGCAATGAACACCAGCTCATTACATTCTTTTTGTTCTACACTATTAGTTTATATGCTATTTGAAATGCATGGCCAAATTAAATGCCACTGAAATTTTATGTAAGAGGGGGAATCTTTTATGAATAATGGCATAAAGAATATTATCACTCAATCTGGAATTTTAGACTCCCATTTCCCATTTTAAAGCTGAAAAACTGCACCTGCGATAAAAAAACCCAAACATTTTAGTATACCCAAAAGCTCAAATTGTTGCTGGATTGCAGCAGCGAATGGATACAATGGTCTAGAAGCATTCCATTTGATGGGTCTCAAATGCCGTACAAATAAGGAGCACCCTCTGTTAACATGAAAAGTATTTCATTACTGGGCCCAATGACTTGTTGAAAAGATTTCAGAAGCTCCAGGAATGGCTGTAACAAACAGATCGTTTTTAGGTCTGACTTCGTAATTGAAGAGAGTTTTGCTGAGAAATAAAGTAGGCTTGCAGCAAGGTCAGAACATAGCAAAGCTCTAAGAGGGCCTGATTCATGAATACTGGGTGAAATGAAAACCAGATAGGAATTCTGTGTAACAGGACATGGAGAAGTTAATCACAGAAGAGATGTCCAGAATTTTGGGCAGAAAAACCTGAACATGGGAGATGAATTCTTTAGTTCAAGCTTTTGGGGGTTCTAGAAATTATTATTATTATTATTTGTTGGATTAATATACTGCACTATACCCAGGGGTCTCAGGCTGGTTCACAAAATAAAATCAAGATATAAAACCACAAAATACCTAATAAAGATAAAAACATTAACCCAATAGCCCCCCCAAAAAAAAAAACATTTTAAAAGGGCATAGGCTACAAATCAGATCAACCAAAGGCCTAGTTAAAGAGGAACGTTTTTGCCTGGCACCTAAAGGTGTATAATGAAGGCACTAAGCAAACATCCCTGGGGAGAGCATTCTACAGATGGGGAGCCACTGCAGAGAAGGCCCTTTCTCGTGTTACCACCCTCCAGACCTCTCAAGGAGGGGGCACACAAAGGAGGGCCTCAGAAGATGATCTCAGGGTCCGGGTAGGTTCATATGGAAAGAGATGGTCCTTGGGGTATTGCAGTCCTGAGCCCTTTAAGGCTTTATAGGTCAAAACTAGTACTTTGAATTGGGCCCGGAAACTAATTGGTAGCCAGTGCAGTCAGACCAGGATTGGTGTAATATGCTCAAACCATCTTGCTCCGGTGAGCAACCTGCCTGCTGAATTCTGCACCAAAAATGGTTTGTCAATAAGTTTAAGTCAAGACACCCCCCAAAAAAAGTCCTTATTTTAGATCTGATTATTGCACAGCTGTGGGGCAGGGGAAAGGGGTTGAAGAGAGACTTTTAACTTATTTGTGTGAGTGTGCAGGAATGTTCCAGAGACCTTGCTGGAGTGTGTGGAGATTAAGGGTCTGCAGCTACAGAGGACGCATGCTTACATTAGACCCACATATTTCCCTGTTAATAGCTCATAAGATAGAGTTCTGATGCGACAGCATTTCAGTCAATTTCTTCACATCCCACAGCCAATGAATTAGAGTGGGTGGATTGCAATTATGGTGACACTACATTGTTTCTTTGTTTCACTAGATGCTACCAGGGAAATGTGTTGGGAAGCTGCAAACTAGGGGCAGCTGTGCATACCTGTAATGTTTTAGAGGGATTAAGTTTGGTATTGAGAGGAGCATTGAAAATTACTGATATACAGACCCAAAGAGACTGGAGCAGTTGCTATGAAATAAAAGAGAAGCAGAGGAATCTAGACTATGGGATACCCCTGTAGAAAGCAAGAAAAATAGTTTAAAGAAAAGACAACTACGGGCATCAATACTTACATTGATCCCAGCTGATGGCCTGGAACAACCAAGGTGAAACGAAATTCAGTTACAGCATTAAATAATTGTACTAATCTCATTTCTTGCAACCCCAATAAGTCCACTTAACCCCCCCTTTACGGTCTGAGTCTGCAATCCATCTCCCTTTGCAAGGAAACCTTTCTGAGAGCTGTCGAAATGGCCAAGTCTTTGTATTCAAATCCAGACTCCCAAACGAGAAAAAAAGACAGCAAGCCTTCACAGGAGGCAAATGTATGCAGAGGAAATAGCAAAATCATTTTGGATCTCGCTGAGGTACATAGGTTTTGATGTAAATTTGACAAGTAAATCACTTTGTATCTATATAAGGGAAATTGGAGTGTCAAATACATAGACACTGTGCTATGTCTGAAACGATGAGAACAATCACATAGTCCCTAAACAGTTTAGAAATATACTCATAGCAGAGAGTAACTTAGATTCTATTCAAATGAGAACAAGCCTAGATAATATTTGGCTGTTGATGGATGGCAACGATAAAAAGACAAACATGAATGTCTGGTTGATTTTGGTCAATTTGGGGGCCCAAAAGACTTTGCAGGCAATATAAGGTAATTGTGATCTATCTGGAAATGGAAAAAACACATGTGCCTGCACAGACAAACTTTTATAGAAATATATTTATTTCTATTTCCCTCAAAAACCCAGAATATACAGTTTAAAGTGTAGTGGCTGAAAGAGCAAAAATTGCAATTTCAGGCGTCACTTACTTTTATTTGGGAGCAAATGAAAAAGAATACAGCAGAAGAGCATGCATTATGTAAATCAAGTACACTCTTTATACAAAAGCTCATTACCACAAAGTGATATTAAGGATATTTGGAGGAAATAAGTATAAATGTGTCTATCATCAGGGTAACTTTTGACGGTTTTAAGGAATGGGTAGAGTGCTAGAAAACAGTGTCCATGCAAATTTTAAAATTAAAATGTCACAAAATGTTGTTTGTGGAATTCAATTTCACTGAGTTATACAGAACTTATATTGGTGTTAAATTGCTGTCTGTGTGACTCGTGGGAAATGTTGTTAATTTTTCAGTTCACCTGGCTTCTTTAAAAAGGCGGAAAATATACCTGACCTTAGAGTTCTTATTTGGCAGCAGTTATTATCAAGCACATTGAGTTCTTAAATGTGGCAGTGATGAAAATGGACAAAATGTTTCACCAGGGATTCTAAATCCAGAGATCAATGCAGGCAACACACAAACACACACACAGACACACACAGACACAAACAAACAAAATTTCCTGGATTTAGGACAATGGATAGGGATTAAACCCTTTTCTCCACCCATAATATATTGGCAAGAATTGCTACTTATAGCTGTTGTTGACATCCATCTGTCTCAAGAGACAATTGACTGTGCCTCTGGGAAAGAAGTCAAACCATTGGTGAATCACAGCACTGTTGTAGTCCTGTGCTCCCAGCAATGGCCAACCAGCCAAGTCTCAGAGGGGAACGTGCTTGGAGGCAGAGTCCATATGAAAGGTTGAGTCCAGTCCTGAGGTCAGGA
Source organism: Podarcis cretensis (assembly GCF_951804945.1). Taxonomy (NCBI): domain Eukaryota; kingdom Metazoa; phylum Chordata; class Lepidosauria; order Squamata; family Lacertidae; genus Podarcis; species Podarcis cretensis. The sequence continues at coordinate 19,471,359 of NC_137176.1, read as the reverse complement.
GTATCTCAGTTCACGTAGTCAGATGATCCAGGGGTCAAGAAAGTCGAGGGTCCAAGGTCACAAGAAGCAAGAAGCAGCAAGGTCTGGCCAGGAACTACAAATGTTGTTTCCAGCAACTGACTGAGGCTAGAAACCCTGCTGAAGAAAGCTGAAGTCATCTGCTTCTCATCAGGAATAAGACAGCTGATCAGCAGTAGGTGGAGTCACTTTGCCTGCTGCTCCTTCAGGTTGCTGCTCAGCAGGTGAAGCCAACTCCTGGCCCATGACAAGCGCCTGCTGTTGCAGCATAGACCGTAACTCACAACTCTTGCATGGTTTTTGCTACATTAGCAGCACCAAAGTGACCTCCATGGGGTGCAAGCCTCGGCAGCGTATATGGAAGTCCTAGGCTGCCCAGATGACGACCTCACTGATGTGGTCCAAAAGAAAACAGAGTGATATATTTGCTTCCAGCTTGTCTGCAGGGGTTGCAAGGAGGTGTTACAAGACACCATCCAACCGCCTTAAATATCCCAGACTCCTCTCTTTCTTTCACACATAAGCTTCTCCTTTCCCATCCCATCCTATCCAGGCTGCTACTTCCATGCAAGTCCCCCAACCATACATGACATTCAGCAACTACAGATCAATGGAATCTATGCCATCCACTGGAGAGTATGAAAATGCCTTATATACAGAGCAAACAACTCAAGTAAAATAGTCAAGCCACCCATGATGTGCCTTATATCATCAATATATCGCTCCATTGGCTCCGCCATGACAGGTTGGCTCTGTGAGGCCTCCTCTCCCCTCAACTCTAATTTGAGGGCAGCCATTACATCAGACAGCCTCAGCAGAGCTTACCAATGGCTCTACTGTGACAGGCACTTCTTGGCAAGTTCACAGCCCCATCCAAGTCTCCGAAATTTTGATATGAAAAGTTGGTCATCCTAGGCTCTTTTTTGGTTTTGTTTTTACATTCCAAAAATAAGCTGACTTCCTCCATCGGATTCTTGCAACCTGCCTGCGTCGCTCTCATTTGCCAATTCCCAAGGCACTGTGTATATTAAAATAAAATTGTCGGTCTTGTACAAACATAATTCTAAAAGAAACAGAGCTTCCCCTTAGTGCATCCTCAATACTTACCAGCCAGGTCTACATTTGAGAAACAAAGCAGATTAAAAGAACTGCTTCTGGCTTCCATCTGTGGCAGTCTTCCTTTTGATTACACCATCAATCCTGCTCAGTCAAATGGCTGGCAAAAAGTAATATGAAACCCATTCCAAAAGAAGTTATAGAGAGAGGCATAGCTACATGATAGCAGTTATAAAAAAAAATCATATTTGTTGCTTAGAGCCATCTCTCCTTCTGTAGTCTCTTCAAATGTTTTATAAAATTAGATCATGTAAAAAGTAAATGCATTTATTGAGACTCTGGATGTGGCAGAATTAATATCCATATTTATCTTAAGTAAGCCTTGCCTTTTTTATTACAAGTTCTCAAGCTGCCTTCAAATTGTTAGTTCCACCCAAGAACAACTAAACGTGAAAACTGGCGCATTACATTAAGAGGATAAAATCAATTTCAGATTATTTCCCATAGAGTGATGAAACTGCCCCATGTCTTTGTTGCATAAATATTACATCCCATAAATATTTATGGAAAATAATGAGTGTTTTCACATCTTCTGACTTCTATGTTTCTACTCAATTTGCACAAATGAATCAGATTTTTCTTGGGAAATCTTAGTGGAAGGATACCAGATGCAATCTTTTGGCTGAATTATTATTGTCATTATCAATGCGACAATTTCTTCTTCATGTTTCATTTCACCCATTTGTTTTGTATGCGGAGAATACATGCCATTGAATACAAGAAAGTATCGTAGTCCTTAAGTATGAGTAAAATGAACCCAGAGCCTTTGCTCTTGGAAGATTAATGACAACTATGTGATCACTGGCCAGAGGCCCAAAATATCATGGAAGGTTGTACACATAACTCCTACCAGCATAAAGAAGACCAGCCTACTCCAGCTAGGCGGACCACCAGATATAATGTGCTTGCTTTGCCGTCCCTCATAGGGAGATAAGGGGTTCAGCAACTCTGTGGGAACAGAAGAAATATGGAAGACAAACGTGGTCCCAGGCACTGACCAGAGGGTCAATAAGGAGAATGTTAGCCGCTTTGAGACTCCTTTGAGTAGTGATAAAGTGGGATATCAAATCCAAACTACTACTCTTCTTCTTCTTCTTCTTCTTCTTCTTCTTCTTCTTCTTCTTGAAGACTAAAACCCCATACCAACAGGAAAGCCGTCAAAGGGCAATTCAGCTGACCCCAAACTGGATGTAAGTATCTTTAGAAAAACTAATTCAAACCTTTGCTGGAGATGTAAAGAATCTGAGGGGACAATGTACCACATGTGGTGGAAATGTAAAAAGATAAAGAACTTTTGGGAAATGATTTATAATGAGCTTAAAAAAAAAAGTTTTAACTTTCATAAAAAAAACCGCAGAAGCCTTCCTTTTAGGTATTATGGCTGCAGACATTCTGAAAGAATTGAGGAGGGTTTTTATGTATGCAACCACTGCCGCGAGAATGCTGATAGCCAAATGGTGGAAAGGAGATAAAATACCAACTAAATTGGAACGGCGGGAGAAATTATTTGATTATGTAGAATTGGCAAAGATGACAGGAAAAATTAGCAACCAGACAGACCAAAAGTTCAAGAAAGAATGAGATATACCGTATACAGATTATATTTAAAGAACATTGTTCCCATATGAAATCTTTGACATGCTTTGATTAACTTCTGCAATACCATATGCTATAAAGATTATAGATAATTTACGATAAGTTAAATGTCATACATTATGCCTTTAACAAGGAAATGAAGGACCCATGCTGAGGAAGATGGAAGTCTTAATGCATGGAAGAACTTTATTCTATATGTAAAAGTTTCTTTGTATTAGATGTTTCCTTTTTTTTCCTTTTTGTGGTGAATGGATGCAATATTTAAAATCAATAAAGATTAAATGTAGAAAAAGAAGAGAAAAATGCACCCCTTGACTCTAGAATTCTCAAACAGATTTTCCTCCTTTATCTTTCCTCTCTCTTTAGTGTCTGGTGAACATCCTGTGTCTGGGTTGAGCAAAGGCTCCAAATTTATTCTGGTACCTAATTTTGCATCTGATCTATTTGCCAACACAAGCATGCCCCTATCTGTGGCTGGTAATCAGCCCTGGGGAGAAGAAAAGTCTCCTTTCTAATTAGCACTGCCTCCAATACTAACCTGACCACAGATATCAGAGGAAAAATGATTGAGTGCCGACAAAATCATAGCCCAAACAGGGCTGCCCAGAAACAAAAGAGGCAATTATCAACTTGCTTAAGTGAACCTGGATGCATGCAGAAGCACAAAACGTTTAACGGCGTAGCCCAAGTTATGGGCTACTTTATAAATCCTGTCAGAACTAATTTCAGGGGGGAAAGATTCACATTCTCCCTGCCAATGTGAAAATATCTATATTTGTTTTAAACACACACATTGTAGTGCAAAAACATCAGGAGGGCATATATCTGGTCACACTATTAAGGGGTAATGTGACTCCTTCTGGCAGCTTATTTGAGCTGCCATGAAAAGGTAGCAAGTTGCTATTTTTAAATTATTTTATTTTATTTTTACTACCCGGGAGCGAGAGAATTGCTTGGGCAATTTTTCTGCCAAATATGCCAAAATAATTTAATCAGCCCTGAGGACCATGCACTTTGAGGTGGTGGTGGTGGTACCATTTGATAGTCCATTTCTGACAAGAAACTGACTTGAGATGGCCATGGGTGGGCCACAAGTTCTCCATTTCTGTCTCCACCTCCATCGTTTAGCTCTGGGGGCCTTTGGTGGTTCACTCACTGTGAGAAGCAAAGTTACAAGGAACCAGGCAGAGGACCTTCTCGGTAGTGGTGCCCGCCCTGTGGAATGCCGTCCTATCAGATGTCAAGGAAATAAACAACTATCTGACTTTTAGAAGACACTTGAAGACACCCCTGTTTAGGGAAGTTTTTAATGTCTGATGTTTTATTGTATTTTAATATTTTGTTGGAAACCACCCAGAGTGGCTGGGGAAACCCAGCCAGATGGGCAGGGTATAAATAATGATAATAATAACAATAACAACAACAACAACAACAACAACAACAACAACAATAATCCTTACAACTGATCTATAAATCTCTCATTCTTTTCTATGCTTGCCTTTTCCATTTCAAGTAGAATGCAGGTTCTCATTTCTGCTTTTCAGAAAGTGACAAGCAACTGTTGGTTCTGAAAGTAGGTTAAATATGTGTGCATTGGTAACGTGCAAAATATCTCAAAGACATTTTAAAACTGGTCATTAGCAATGTTAATAAAGGAATTCCACTACAGGGTAGGGGAAAGGCAATGTTATAAGATCTGTAGATAGAGATCCCAGTGCTCTGAATTCTCACCCTCTTAGTCTGGACTAAAATTATTCATCTTGCTCAGCTGGTCTTCCAGTATCTAAACAGTGGTTGATTAGGGGAGTAGAATGGATTTTGGTTACTATGGAAATGGAGGTTCACAAATTTGCCTTTGATTAAACCAAACTCATTAAAAACACAATTAAGATTGTCAGAACCATCTACCATTCAAAGTATTTTAATTGATTAATCATGTTTTTTAAAAAAACAAAAAAACAGATTAAATCAATTAAATCAAATTAAGTACAAATTTGCATTGTGGCACATTTAACAAATAAAAGATACCACTCATTATCAACTAAACTTTAGTTAATTAAGGCTCATGGGTGGTCTGCAGGCAGGTTTCCGGGTCATGTGGCCAGCATGACTAAAACACTTCTGATGCAACAGAACACCGTGATGGAAACCAGAGCTAACGGAAACACTGTTTACCTTCCTGCCGCAGCGATACCTATTTATCTCCTTGCGCTGGCATGCTTTTGAACTGCTGGGTTGGCAGAAGCTGGGACAGAGTAATGGGAACTCACCCCCTTGTGGGGATTTGAACCGCCAACCTTCTGATTGGCAAGAGGCTCGGTGGTTTAGACCACAGTGCCACACTCCCTTGGCCTAAAAGCGAGACGAGTGCCACAACCCCATAGTTGCTTTTGACTGGACTTAACTGTCCAGGGATCCTTTACCTCACCTTTTTTTTTACCATGGGTGGTGCCATGGGGGAGCATTGGGCAAGCACCTCCACAGTGCCCTGAGTGCACCCACCCCAAGGAGGATAAACAGCTAGTAGTTTAATTCTTTATGGACAAAGAAGGGGGCAGATGGAATTCTACCAGTCTGCCCCTCTGAGGAACAATTTCTTCCTCCATTCCTAGCATGTACTGCACCTCTTCCTCTTCCTCTAGCCCTAGCTTATGCCCCACAATCTGCATCTCCTCCCTGTGTCTTGCATGATCAATGGCTGGAAAGGAGATTTAGGGTTGCTCCAATCTCTCCAGAGCACCCTCAGCCCCCAAAGGAGTAAGTAGTTTATTTCACCATTGATAAAGCACACACTTACAAGCCGGACTGTTGACACAACCGCGTGACCATGCCTCCACTGAAACTGAATTACTCCTGCCTGATAGGGCATTCACAAACAAGCTGTGACCTCCTATACAGAAGTCGCCTGTGTTTCTGCCCCTTCAAGCCCTTCCTGGTCCTGAAAGACAGCCTGGGATGGGATGGAGGGGCTTCTACCACCCCAGCCCTCTCAGTTGGCTTGTCTTCCTCTGCTCCTAGAGCATCCTGCACCTTCTCCCCTGTCTCCGACTGCTTTGACTCTTCCCCTTCCACCAGCCATGGCTCCTGCCTTGCAAGAGGCACAAAACCCAATAAATCACTGATCTCTTCCCTTGAGTCAGCCTTGGCCTTGCTCCCCACCTCTGCTACACAGTCATCAGAGCCCTGCCAGTCCCTCACAGCAAACAAGGAACTCACATGCTGGATTACTATCTGACATATGTTATTTTTCTTTCAGCGATCTTAACATGTGGAACACATAGAAATATATATGCTGCCCCTTTTCTGCACTCCCAGATTTTATTTCCTGATGTAGCCACCACTAACAATGGAATCCTAAACCCACTTACCTAAGATCCATTGAATTCAGTTGGACTATATATTGTTAGGATTGCACTGCAATTCACAAAACCGATTATATCTCATAATTTTTAAAAGCAGTAACAGTTAAAGGAAATAAACACAGGTGTACTGAAATTTCAAATTTCACATATTCAAGGATATTGGACATCCCTATGGGATACAGTTTTATTGGTAAAACATTTACTTTCCCAGGACTTTAGAAGACAATGAAGTATTCCCTTTATTTCATCTGCATGTAGATAAGGATTGCTCAGCATTTACCTCTAATCACATTTTTACAACACAATTTAATTGTCCTATTGCTAACTGTACTAACAACATTTCGTAAAGCTAAAATTTATCACCCCCTTTTATTTCTTTCCAATATCAATGCTTCTTGCTTGATTACATAAAATTTATGTTACCATTTCCGGAAAGAAGTTTAATATGTAATTGTGCTTGCTTTCCATCCCAAATTTAGCAGGAGAGAACATAGCAGCAAACAGTATAAGATGTGGTCCCAGAAATCCCGAGATCAAGTCTCACAACAACCACAGATTCACTAAGGGAGCAATCCTATACACAAGAAGCCATCATAAAGCAATCTGGCATAAACTGGTCTAAACTTACAGCAGATACAAATTTTGGATAAATTCAAGTTGAGTTTAAAATAAAGAATGACAAGAAAGAAGTTGCCGATTGATTTTTAGATCAACCTAGAACAGGCATACATGTCACTTGGTCACAGTCTTTCCCACTGGGGTGAGATATATTGAATTTCTGTTTCAATTATGGTACTTATTTCTAAATGTGCATCCATATATAAAATTACAAATTTCGTGTGAATGCACTCTCTCTCTTTGGGTGAAGAGTAAATGGCCACAAAGAAACACAGGCAACAAAAAACAATGGCAAATAGGAAACTTCCGCTTACTGTGAAAGCATCATTCAGCACCTTCCTTCAGGGCTGTTCTGTTCTGTAAGGGTGGGGAATGCTGCAACATCTGTATCTTTTAAGCCACTTGGCTCTCGACCCTCCCTCTAGCTCCTGCTGGCTCCATCATCATCTGCTTCCCAACTTTCTGCTCCATTAGGAAGCCAGCATAATGAGTTTAAATCCTCCACTGTTTTCCTTTGCATGCCCTTATGTCAGGGACTGAGCAGAGGAGGAGATCCCCATCCTGACTCTTCCAGGGAGGAGGAAGAGGAAGACAGTATAGATTTACAACAGTGGTTTGCGGGAGGGGAAAAGATGGGAAATCATGGGATAGGAGGAGCAGACAGAGCCGGCGCAGCAGCTGGCTGACACGTCATCATTAGAAGGCATTCCACACCCACCATCTTCCAGAACCTGGTGGGCCTTAAAAGTAGAGGAGCAAAGAGCTCAAAGTCTTCTTCTTTGTGGTACAGGAATTCAATAGTATGAAGCACCCATCATTCCTATGCAGGACCACAAAGCGATCTTCCTACCCCCCTCACTTGTAAAGCTTAGATCCTCACCATAGTCATCCAGATCTTATTCCTGGTTCCTTATCTTCTCCTTCTTGGCTATTTTTTTTTCCAAATACGGAGAAAAAGCTGCTATAGAGTTGAGAAAGGAAATGTGGTTGTATGAATCAGTCCCAAAGTCACACATAAAGTTGATTATTTGACAGGTGCAGGTTGTGAATGTATATCTATTGGCCTCAACTTGATGGGTTACCAACTGGCAAATCTAAAACTTTCCCCCAATAGTTAAAGTTAATATATCCTCCAAATAAAACTATTCATCACCTATTGTGGAGATCCATCTTGACAGGGCTGAGCTGCAGTCTGACTGTTAACTGTTTCTGGCTTTGCCAAGACTTAAAGCATATCCTCTTTGTGACATCACACATGACATCAGAATGGCATGTTTGCATTCAACCTAGACTATCTCCACGCCAAAAGCAATGGCCAGTAAATGTCTGCAACCAGGTAACCATCTGCCTGACTCCCCATTTTGTTTCTATCTAGACTATTGGATGTTTAATTTTTGCTCTCATAATCAAAGCCTGAAGAAGAGCTGTGTATAATCTGAAAACCTGCTTCCACTGTTAAAGAAAAGTAATTGTCAGAGACTGGGCAGAGGAGGAATGGTGGAGACCACCTACCCATCCTGACCCTTCCAGGGAGGAGGAAGAGGAAGACAGTATAGATTTACAACAGGCGTTTGCGGGAGGTCACAGCCCAGAGGCAGATGAGGGGGAAAGTTCAGAAATCATGGGAGAGTCAGAACAACACCTGACTGACATGTTTTCCTTATTAAGCTTTCCAGACCCTCCACCTCCCAGAACCTGGCAAGCCTTAAAAGTAGGAGAGAAAGAGCTCAAAGACAGAGGGCACTTAGTGGCACCCATAGAGGAGGTGATGATGATGGTGAATGAGGAAGTGGGAGACAGTTGGAGATTCACTCAGGACAACACCATTATCCAAGAGGCTGGGTTCTATAGCCTCTCTCTGTAATGTTTGTAATAAAAAATGACGGTCAGAAACTTTTCCTTGTCTTTATACATTCCTGGACAACCAGCCAGGAGCCACTGACAGCATCCTGACACTTTACTTGGTGTTCAGCTGTCAGTTCTACTCAGTGACATCCTGAAGCTAAGTCGTCTGGGTATATCTGCCTAGGCTGTTACTTCACTGGGTCAATGCTCTCCATGTGAGGTCAGTGGGGCTGGCCTACCCATTGGTTTGGTTTGGCATGGCATGGAGAAGATGGGGACGCAAGGGCAGGGCTTTGCAATATAGGTAGAATAAACCATGGCTGGCAAAATAAATACTGTGGTACCTTGGTTCCTTAACAGCTTAGCTGTTGAACAAATCATCTTCCGAATTCTGCAAATGCGGAAGTAAGTGTTCTGGTTTGTGAATGTTTTTAGGAAGCCGAATGTCCAACGTGGCTTTTGTGGCTTCCAACTGAGTGCAGGAAGCTCCTGCAGCCAATCAGAAGCCGTGCCTTGGTTTTTGAACAGTTTCAGGAGTCAAACGGACTCCCAGAACAGATTAAGTTTGAGAACCAAGGTATCACTGTAAAGCTATAGATGCCTTTGGAAGTGCCATCACAACTTTCCAAATCTATGTGTAATTTCTGTGCTCGTCTCTGATCTCTTATTAACAGAAATGGCAATCTTTGATAAACAATATTATGTCAGTAAGATTAAACAACCTATTAAATTGTCCCTGGATTTTATTTTATTTCATTGGAAACTTTTTTTAAAGGGGGGGCAGAAAACACCTTTGTGTGTTTATTTTCAGTGAGATAAGCACGTTTAGCAAAATAAATTAGAATGCAACGGATGGGCAAAAATCACATCATCTTTTCCCCGATATCACTGTGCAGCCAGCGGTCCGTTTCAGAGCACCTTAATGGCTGACAAGTTCAGTGAGCAAAAATTCCTTTTAGAAGAATGTACTTCTAAATGTGTCGACATTTAGTGTCTTCCATGACTGAATATTAATCATAGCTAATCTCTCAAAATTACATACTTTATTCTTTCCTGATTTACAGTCTCTCTTCAAACCCCAAGATTAAAAGCATTTACTCTCATGGTTCTGTAGTGTAATGACATCATTATAAAGCAGAAGGGAAATGTTTTCATTGCGGAGTTATCATTAAATTGTGCTGATGAAGGATAATACATGGATTGCATAGGAATTTGTCATTAGAAGTGTGTTTAACTACTATTGGGGGCTGCACAGTTTCTTATTTTTGTCTGTGGAAAATGTGGTAGTCTAAAAAAGTGAATGCTGAAGATGGAACTCATTAAAACTGCTATATTACATGATGCTCATTTCCGCTGAAGCAACACAAACCCAGTTCTGCTATTAACCTGGAATACAGACATTGTACCTCTGGTAGCTGAATGAATAGGCAAACCACACCACAGCATGCTTACAACATATATTGCAGGCCTTGTATTCCTGATTCTCCTGCCTGACCATCCTTGCCAACCTTTATGCCCCCCCCCCCAAAAAAAAACCCTTCCCATCCCTTCTCCCTTGAGCTTAGTGAATCCTGATGCTACTTCAAAAAATAAATAAATCAGGGTGACACAGAAGGAAGGAGAGAAAAGGAAAACCTCCCTTCAGCCATCTCCTGACATAGGAATGGGGGAGAAACACAATTCCATTCCTAATTTGCTTTTTCTGAAACAATATGTCCATTCTTCAAAATTAACACTTCTTTTGAATTTTGTAACACAGTTCTCCAACCAGGTAAGTGCATACAAAACTGTATCTATTATTCTAAAGCAGGGTTTCCTAAACTTGAGTCTCCAGCTGCTGTAGGACTACAACTCCCATCATCCCTAGTTATCGGAGCCACTGGGAAACCCTGTTCTAAAGTGTACATAAAAATAGATATATGGGTGGGGGGACACAAAAATAAACATTTTAGGGGTGTTTCTTTTGCAAAAATGTGCACATTAAGCAACATGACATGTTACGTCCATTCACACTAAAGCGGTGGTGAATTTTCAGAAGGACTTTGAAACAAATTGCAAAATGATGTGGAAATATGGAGAACTGAGCTCATGACCAGTGAAATATGAAATGGGGGGAAGTGAAGTGAAGGGGGATTGAGCAGATGGGGAACCATCAGAACTGATTGAGATGTGAGACATTTTTTATGATCACTCCGATTGGCTTGGCTTGTTCTGAGGCCTGCTTTTTTAAAAGAATTTTTTTTTTTTTGGGGGGGGGGGGGTTCCTCAGATTATTTCCATATTGATCTGAGGTGAATTTGAGAGTGTTCATTCATTGCTAAACTAGTAAGGTAAAGGACCCCTGGATTGTTAAGTCCAGCTGAATTTGACTATGCTGTGTGGCTCTCATCCTGCTTTCAGGCTGAGGGAGCCAGCGCTTGTCCACAGACAGCTTTCCAGGTCATGTGGCCAGCTTGACTAAACCACTTCTGGTGCAATGGAACACCGTGACAGAAGCCAGAGCACACGGAAACACCGTTTACCTTCCCACCACAATGGTACCTATTTATCTACTTGCAGTGGCATGCTTTCGAACTGCTAGGTTGGCAGAAGCTGGGACAGAGCAACAGGAGCTCACCCCATCATGTGGATTCAAACTGCTGACCTTCTGATTGGCAAGCTGAAGAGGCTCAGTGATTTAGACTACAGCGCCACCTCTGTCCCACTAAACTAATACGAAGCATTCCTCCCTCCTATTTTAGAGAAAAGTATTGAGCGCATTGGGCCTTTGTGAATATTTGCATGTCACACTGACATGCACCCATACCTCATTGCACAATTCATTGTGGGTAAGCATGGGTATGTATTTGAACTTGTCCATAGTATTATAAAACATGTTCTATAGTAATAAAATGGGCCACTCCTTCTAGGCTTTTGTACAGCTTGATAGCTGGTGGTTACTTCAAGTTACTGGATTTGTGTCACACACCCTATTTGCGTTGAAGTAGCTCCTAGCAATACTCTATCTGCAAAATCCACTCAGAGACAGAAATTTGAGTTTTGCAGCTGGCTGTTAAAAAGCGTTCTTGGGGAGCTAAATGGTGCATTGTTGACTTGGAAGGACAGAGGTTGTTTCCAAACTTCCTTCTCCTCCCTGCTCAACATGTATATTTGTTTCTTTGAAGCAATATACAAACCGAAACACAGCCATCATCTGAAACTCAAGCACCTCTGAATTTTGCAATACAATTCTCTAGTTAACTAACATGTGCAAAAATGCATACACTAGTGTAAAGTGTGTAGAAGTGCATCTATTAGTGAAAATAACATACATTCCCCCACTGTTAGGAGAAATTGATGTACACATACATGTATATTAGCAAAATTGCAAAGGAAAAATGAATTTGATAAGAGAAATTCATGACATTTTTATTCTATTTTATTTTGCAAATTGCCGCAGAAATGTGGATAACTGAATTTAAAATTGGAAAAATGAGAAATGCAGAGATCCAAAGCAGAGAGACAGAGCTATCCATCCCTAATATTTGTTAAGGAAAAGTTTATAACAAAGAGCAACAGAAGACTTCTGTGTTTTCTTCACACCCTCTCATTATTCAGAAAACTGGGAAACATGAAAGAATAGAGTAACTGGAACTTTATGCCATTATGCAAGTCAATCCAAGAAATATTCTGATGTTTCTGTTCTGCACGAGCTAAATTCAACAGTGATGGGAGCTGGTTTTTAGACTCCCATTAGAATGCAAATGAATACTTACACACTCCTGTAACAAATTCTTATTAAATGAAAATGCCTGGCCTCTATCAACTGAATATTTGTCAGGGGTTCAGGAGCAGAAGCACAGGGAAGAGGGGAGATGGAGAGTGAAGGGGAAGAATCTGAGGGCAGCGTAGGAGAAGATGACAGTGGCCCGAGAGATTCCATGAGCCTCTCCAGCGAATCAGAAGATTCACAGAAGGGGGCGCCAGTGGCCAGGGCAAGGGGGGTCCCAAGGGGGACACCCCAGAAGCAAGGGGCCAGCGGGGACTCCCAGAGCAGCAGTTGGAAATCAGGACCAGCTTCCCCACCAGAGCATAGTGGGGGGGGGGAAGAGTCACAGGTATCGGGAGTAGCATCTCCCCCAGCAGGGAGAGGAGAGGAGTCAGGGCTGACCACGCCTCCATCGGAGAGTCAGACAACGGAGGGGAGGTCAGATCCGGCCAGTATCCCGGAAGAGGGAAGCAGTGACAGAAGTAGTGTAACAGACAGGAGGAAGGTCACTGGGTTGGCGCGAGAGGCAAGTTCAAATGTACAGGAGCGTGGGACAGCAGAGAATGAGGATTGGGAACCGGGTCCTAAAGCCCGCCGGAGGCAGGGGGAGGAGCTAAGCGACTCAGCGTCAGAGGAGTCCAGAAAGGGGAATGCCCCAGCGGGCAGGAGGACCCAGAGGAGAAGAGAGCAGCGGAAAAGGTGGAGCAGGGCTAGGATCTTAAACTGGTGTCAGAGGGGAGGAGATTCAGACGGGACTTCGCCGGTCTAGGGTTTAAGACGTAGAGCTACGCGCTGCGGCTTTGAAATGGAAACTGAACCTCAATAAAGACTTTTGTACATAACGACAGCCTGGCGTTGGTCCTCTGTGAGCTGGGACCTAGGGGCAGCTCTGACAATATTAATTTACTGTCATTGTATACAACCCTCTTTCCTCAAAGGATAGATTTGATAGCCCATGGGAACATGCAATCCCCACCCCATGGAATAATGGCTACACACAAACACACAGACTGAATTTACCAAATAGCTGTTACCTTTTTTGAAAATATTTATTGCTCATTATTATTTCCAGGTTTGAACATTTGGATTTCTCACTGAATTCCTTGAAGTGCATTGTCATGCTTTAAAGGTTTGCAGTCTTACTGTCACCAGAGCCATCTTTCCTATTGTGCTTACTGGCACGTTACGCCAGGGCGCCGGCCTCTCAGGGGTGCCCCAGTAAGTAGGGGAGCTGTGCAGCTTTACCAGTGGCCTCCCCTTTTCCTGCACACCTGCTAGCTGTGCCCCATCAACCATATGGCTGGCGGGCACGCAGCTTGCCTCCCAAGCCTCCGCAGGAGGAGAGCGACCCCCGCAGAGGCTTGGGGAAAGGCCGACAACTCTGGGAAATGAGGGGGGCGCCTGAGGGATCTTTGCACCACTGCACCGGATATGCTTAAGACAGCCCTGACTGTTACCCAAATGTAGCAAGGGATAAACATACCCAATCATGCAGGCAAACTGCAAGGGCCACATACCAGTGTTGAGCAGTGCGGGAGGCAAAATGTAATGTAAATGGCATGTATATGTCACCTTTATACATTGCAGCTTCAAAACTTTCTCTTCAGTCCTTACCTTTGCAATTATTTCCAGCTATCAAGCTAAAAAATAAAGAATCTAGATAAAGAATCACCCGCTCATTCTGCATGATGGGAAGAACAGGATGCTAAAGTATAGGTAATAGCCATTTGGATTTAAACAACACTCAAATAATCTGTTGTCACCCGGAGATTCTGCATCAGTCTGCAATGCAAATTAACCTTGCAACTCTATCATTCTCCTTAAACACCGCATGCATCTCCAATTCTTTCCTAATATTTATGAGGATTCATAAACTTGTCAGAGCCTGGAATTAAATCCCAGTTTTATGAGACAATGATAAAAAAATAAATTATTCGCTTATGGTACAAACATGCATTTCTGCAGGGAAGGTAAAAATGGATTTTTCAGTCCTCCGATTTATCCAGAAGGTAATTTAGATACATCACTGTTGAAGCAGAATGAAAGCACCAATTTACCAAAAATAAAAAAATAAAATCAATTTGCAAATTGTGCCTGAATTGGAACAAGTTTTTGTTCCTTATGGAGTTTGACAAAAATAATTGGCAGAAGGAATTTAGATATTCCCTATGTAAACTTCATAACCATCATTTCTTAGATAAAAATGAGAAAGATATATGTGCAGATAAGACTAATCAGTTGCTTTTGCAACTAAAAGAGAAGGGGGGGGGAGGAAATAAATGGCCAGTCTCTCCCTCTCCCTTTACACTAGATGGCACACCTTCTCAATTAGTGAAGATCTACCGTACTTCTTGCTTCTCTTTTAATACTGTTGGTAGATAAAACAAAAAGAAGGGTACTTTGTATGGATTACTACGAAAGTTAAAACTATTTATATAGAGAATTTAAAAAGTGTATTCAAACACTGTTGATACATCCATCTATCTCAAGAGACAGCACAGGGTGCCTCTAAGGGTGAAGTAGCACCTAAGTGACCTCGACCGGGTGCAAGCTTGGGAGGTCTTGGGCTGCCCAGATAACAAGACCTGACTCTCTGTCTGGCTGATGTGGTCCAAAGGAAAGCAGAGCAATACGTCTGGCAGTAGCTTGGCTCCATAATTTGTTGGAAGGAGGCTTACAAGGCACCATCCAACCATCTTAGGGACTCCACTCTGGATTTGTGTCAGGTTTGCTCCTTAGCCTCTTCTTCTCCTGAAGATGTTCCAGAAGGCAGTGGAGGTTTAGGATCAGAGTTTTCCTTCTCCTAGATGGGCTACCTTCTCAAGTTGACAAGCTCCATCTGCTCCTCACTTCCCTCTACAGCATATGCAGAAACCGCCTTCTTGACCACCCCACATTAATTCACTACATATATGAGGAGGAAGTCACATGCTGGCCATACCTCCAAACCTCAGCATGCCAACTGGTCAAACCACCCATCCTCCCCTGCACACTTGGATTGGGCATTCATGAGAAAGGGCCCTGAACATATATAGAACCTCCAAGTGTCCCTATTTCCCAGATTTCCCAGTGCACCTGCTCTCTTTTCTCTTAACATCCAAATGTGGGGAATGTGCTGACTCAAGATATAAGACATTACACCAACAGATACTACTGCCGAAAAGGACTCTTCACAAGATAGGATGCCCACCTAAGTTCCATGAGATGGTTGTGTCCTTCCACACCATCCAGTATAACAATTCATCCTTGGATGCCTTTGCTATAAGGAGTGTTTGAAACAGGGTGTGGCGATCACACAGGGTCCCCGGACGCTTGACGGTCTATTGATCCCTGTGCCACCACTATGATCACTTCCCCGCTGCCAACAACCCGTTTCTCTTGCGTATCCACTGAGTCCAGACAGTTGTTAACATTAAAACAAATAATTAAGTTTATTTTATAAGCATGAACAAGTTTATGGTTTCAGTTAATTTTTCTTGTCAGTTTCTTATCCTTAGTTTCTATACCGGCCTATACCTTCCTAATAATTAATATTTTAATGTTTCAATATTGTAATGTTGTATTTTAATTTTGATTTTAAGTTGTAATCATTCAACTTGTTTTTATTATTGCTTGTAAGCCACTCTGAGCCCGGCCTTGGCTGGGGAGGGCGGGGTATAAATAAAAAATATTATTATTAATAATAATAACTGCTAACTGATTATCCCAGCTGTCTATCTGACTCCTCCTATCAGTTTCCCTCACTCTCACACATCAAAACTAGACCAACCCACAGACTTATCCTCCCTCTTCCTTCTCCAACTCCCAACTGACTTCCAAACAACTCCAACTCTAACTCTACCTCCTCCCCTTGGATTCCCACTGGCCAATCACTTCACAGTAATTTAACCCTTTCCTTATGACCCACCTAGGAGGGCAAACCCCACACAGGGCTATGTTCTCACCCCAACTGCAGACCCTTTAAGTGTCCTTATTTTCCAGGGACAGTCCCAGATATACAGAAACCAGTTTCTGATTTGATCCTGGAATGTCCTGCATTTCCTTAGGACGTCCCCTCTTTCATTGCAAAAATGTTGGAGGTTACGGAGTTACGCGACCCCTCTGAGTCAAAGAGATACAGTAAATCCACTCCACCTCATTGTGGAGAGGAGTTGCGGTGGACTGCATGGCCACCCACTCTCCCCTGGGGGTGGGGATGAAGTCCCGCATTGCCCAGGGGAAGCCAGCCACATCAGCAACCAGCCAGCCAATCCGCTGGCTGGTGAGGGTGTGGCCGGGACAATTTAAGCCAAGGCGGGAGCTGGAAGGCTTCCTCTTGGCTCGCCTCTAGGCATGATTTGACCTTTTGATGGGGGAGAAGAGGTGGCCATAATCTGCCCCTCCAAGCTTAAGGGTATTCTGTTAAAGGAATCTGGGCGTGTGGATTGTCCGAAGCCCGGGCCAGGGCTAGGGCTACGACACGACCCCGACAGGAACACCTGGGGGAGCTCAAGTTGGTCTGTATCAATGGGGCTCCCCCTTCTGGTGGTTTACCCTTACTGGATTCCCTGCACAACAGGCATTCAATGCCTAAGCCAATACCACTCACATTCTGTTATCTAGAAAGTTGTGGCCAAATTTTGCCCAATAACATTAACATAATATTTGTGTCCTGTGTGTTTCATTTCAATGAGGGGGTGGTTACGGGGTCTTGACACACAACTATACAACCTTCAGAAGACATCTGAGGGCAGCCCTGTATTGGGGAGCTTTTAAATTGTTGAATGTTCTATTAGTTGTGTAGTGGGACATTCTGCGATCAAGTCAGAAACCAGGATGGCTTCTGTAAATCTGGTGCTGTCCCTGGAAAATAGGAACATTTGGAGGATCTGCCGCGGAAACTACTTTCTACTAACCCCTCCTGCATCCAGTCTCCTTTATGTGGAACAATGGAAGGATGGAGGGGTGGGGAAGAAAAATCTCTCTCTTTCTCCCTTCTTCTGTTGCTCCCACCGCACCTGTACCCTGCCAGTCAACCAGGTAAGGAGAAGGGAAGGGAAGGAGTGTTTGTGAGTAGCTAGGGGGGAAGAAGCAGGGGAATGCTGGAGGCAGGCATTGGAAGTGGGATTTTGATCTGAGTCAGAAAAGAAACTTCAGGAGGTAGGATGCTCACTTCCTTTTTAATGGAGATCTTCAAAAACTTGGGCTTTGCTTCTGAGCCAGGTTCAGGCAAGCTCCTGCAACATCACTAATTGGGTTTGGGAACCAAAACTTACAACGGTTGCCGCCTTGTTTGTTATTCTGGGACAGACTCTGATTCTTTCCTGGCTTTCTAAAGGGAAAACTTTGACCCTTGACTCTCTCATACTTGAGTGGTTCCTCTTATGTCTCTTGCATTATTTTGTGTGTGTGATTTTTGAAAAGAAAGCTTTGCTTTCTTCAAGGATTGCTAACTTGAATTTGTGTAGTTTTAAAGCTATCTCATTTAAATCTATCATTAATTTCTTCATAAAAGAATCAACGCAAAACTAAAATGTAATAATAATATAGGCATTTTGTTTCCTCTCTGCAGAATGTCCTCCTTGAATATATCTGTAGAGTACAGTGGAGGATGGGGGCCACCTTGTTGCAGTCAGCTGTCTCCAGAAGAACTGCCTGGAAGGAACCCGAGGTAAAGGATGTCTACAGCTAAGCACATCACAAAAGACATAGTGATATGTGCTTGCACAGCTAATCCAAATAACTACTAGCCTTCGGGGGGGAAAGATAGGACAACATGACACGCAGGCTGTATCTTGTTTAAAAATAAATGTTCTCAAGTCATTATGGCATGAATAAGAGCTTTAGCAATAATGCACGGTTGTCATGTCTCTGGGATTAGCAGGTTTACTTGAACATTTTAGCTTAATGTATAGGATTCATGTTAAATATCCTCAAGGCTCAAGTTCTCTCCCGCCTCCCACTCCTCAAATTCTTAATGCTGGCAAGAGTCAGTTTAATTTTGCTTAAGGTAAAAAGCCAGTGCATCCCATGCAAATGGTGGCGATGATTATAACTCTTGAATTAATGTGTCTACACAGTCAGTGCAAGATTATGGTGATGTATACAAACCCGGTATATTTATGAACTTGCCTCCATAACCTGTGTACCACAACAAGGTTTAAGAATAGCTGGGTATACTTTCACTGCCAGAACTGGGAGGGTGAGGAGAGAGGTTGCAGTGCATCTCAACTCTGAAATTATTTTATCAGAGAGGCTCAAAGTGGATTTGTAACCTCTCGGGTGCAACATCTTCATGCGCTGAGTGGTCTGCAGGCATTCATTGAGGAAGCATGTGTTTTCTCTAAACGTGAGTGCCATCCTCCTGACAGCTCTCCCTGTCTGCTGCCACAGCAGAACTTAAATCACAGCCAATTGCCCCACTTTTGCCTTCAGTTTTGTGCACATGTACTTGGTTGCAAGTTCCACAGAACTTAATAGAACTTACTTTTTTCTGCAGGGCCTGCAAGACAGAGCTGTTCCACCAGGCCTTTGGCTAAGGCACAGTCTGACCTCCTCCCTCCTTCTGTAATCCTCATAGAACTCTAGCCCAATGGTTGCCATAAATTTGATTCTGAATTGATTTTAGAATCTATTTCAGTTAATTGACTGTGATTTTATGTAAACTGTACTATTTTTATTGTTGTTAGCCACTCTGAGCCTGGCTTTGGCTGGGGAGGGCGGGATATAAACAACTTCTTCTTCTTCTTCTTCTTCTTCTTCTTCTTCTTCTTCTTCTTCTTCTTATTATTATTATTATTATTATTATTTTGAGTAGACAGGCACTGGGAGTTTAATGGGTCTAGAATTGAAGCCCAATTCTCCCCCAGGCAGTTGTACCACCACAAGTCCGCCCACCTTTTCTGGTGGGAGGAGTTGCGGCTGGGCATCTGGGCCCCAGCAGTGATTCAGTGGGGGTTGGAGACTGAAGCCCCCCTCGTGCTGTCCTGGCCACATCACTGGCACTGGGTGGGGCCCCATCCAGGGGTGGCTCCGCTGTCCAATCAGCACTGGTTGGGGGTGTGGCCATAGAAATTTAAACCATGATATGGCTGGAGAGTGCTCCTCTCTTGCCCATCGCCGGATCTGGTTAGGACTGCTTTTGTTTCCCTTAGCTTTCCTTTTGTTGGATTACTATTTGATGAAAACTAGTTAATTACCTGTTACGTAATTAATAGTCAATTATTAACTAGTTAATTTAAAAGAACAATACTAGAACTTTCCTTTAAACCTAAATTTCACTGTCTGTGGATAATTTTTGGTGATCAGTGGATCCAGTTGTATTATCGTTCGATATTATTTTCATTTTAATGAAAAACAAAACAACAGACTTGACCTCTCCTCACAGTCCTCCTCTCTGAGCCCATTACTGCCTTTATTTTTCCAGTATGAACTAAAAATGTGGTTTCATTTAGTATTAACTGAAAAACGTTTCTCAGAATTTCCTGAGAATAGTTTCCCCTCCCTTTCTCAATTATTGAAATCTTCTCCTTCTCCCTGAGAGAATATGCGTCAAACCACCACTCCAGTTTGGCCACTACAATCTTTTTATACAATTGTTTTTATTTAATATAGGTATATTTCCCTAATACACACACTTTTAAAAAGTGGTTTTTAGTTGGAGAACTGCATCATAAAATGAGGATCTGTGTGAATGTTGTGTGTTCAGATTACAGTATGAACTGTACAAATTTCTCCTTCGTCCTTACCCACATATAGTGCAGAGACTTTTAGGAGGCTGTGTTTCTTGCTCATTCAAAAATAAATACATAATTACCCTTCTGCCATCACCATATTCATGTGTGAAGATTGAGAAAATTTGGAAAAGAAACTAGAAACTCCAGCCAATTAGAACTTCAAAGCAAATGTGCATGCTCTAGTGTCAACAGAAAGCTGAACTGTATCTTTTAAAATTAGATTTAATAATGCTTGCCAGCATCTGCCTTTGCCTTAAAATTAATAAACCCTTAATTGGGAACACAAAGAGCAGCCAATTATTATTATTATTTAAAAAAAAATACAAGACCAACTGTAGGAATGTGTTGCCTATGACAGATTTTTCTAGAGGGGAAGTTCAGAAAGGAAAGATATTTCCATTTAAACTGTTAATTTTTCTGCATCGGTATTGGGTTATGATCTCCTTTTAACAGCCACACACTGCTGCCTAATTTTATTTTGTTTTTAAAAAGCATATTCCAATGCATATATTGTACAGGTCCAGAATAGCATTGCACACATTCTAACTAGGACTGAAGAGTCAGGGAACCCTACCTTTCGTTGAAGCAGAATGTTTCTAGTTTCTCAGCTTGCAAAGACAGATTTGAATCTATTGTGGTTTGTGTTTTTATTATTTTATTATTTTTTGGGTGGTAGCCCCCCAGAGTGGCTGGAGCAACCCAGGCAGATGGGTGGTGTAGAAACAAACAAACAAACAAAATTTGGAGGGGGTAACAACAACAACAATTTGGAGAGGGACAAGCATGGTAGGAAGCATTGGACATCATTTAAAAACTGGAGTAGGGTTTCATGGTTAACAGAATCAGAAGGAATTATTCAAAATAATTACATATGTAAAGGTAAAGGTAAAGGTACCCCTGCCCGTAGGGGCCAGTCTTGACAGACTCTGGGGTTGTGCGCCCATCTCACTCAAGAGGCCAGGGGCCAGCGCTGTCCGGAGACACTTCCGGGTCACGTGGCCAGCGTGACATCGCTGCATCTGGCGAGCCAGAGCCGCACACGGAAACGCCGTTTACCTTCCCGCTGGTAAGCGGTCCCTATTTATCTACTTGCACCTGGAGGTGCTTTCGAACTGCTAGGTTGGCAGGCGCTGGGACCGAGCAGCGGGAGCGCACCCCGCCGCAGGGATTCGAACCGCCGACCTTTGCCTAATGTATAAAGACAAACAAATTCCAGTTATTTCAGTGCAGAATGCAGAAAAGCCCTGCTCATATATATTCAATTACCACTATTTTTGTGAGGTTGAGGGGGAGACAGGGAGAAAACAGCACTGATTCCTTGGTTGTTTCATAAACTCTGGATTTGACAGGACAACATGCATACAAAGAAATGCTGCTCTTTGATGGTATCAAACACCAGTGAAAGGGCTGTGATTCCTCCTACTGCATTTGACTCAGAATATATGCCGAATGTGTTCTGGTATCATTTTCAACATAACAAAACAATGAGTAAGATCTTCTTTCATTAACCCATAAGGATTCTAACCAGTGCTATTTTTCTAGAAAAAGTGGTGCCGGAACTCACCATGAACGCCTCCCTTGTTCTCTTATAATGGCAATGGCGACCACCTGAGAGGTGCTGGAACTAAGTTCTGATAAGTTCCAGCTGGAAAAAAGCCCTAATTCTAACCCTCTTTTGTCACCCAACCCACTGACTGTAGCTTGGGTTGGCCAGCAATTCATGGTGGCAATTCCTATCACAGCAGACCATTCTCCATGCTGGTTGGGGCGGATGGGAGAGTCTAACAATATCTAGAAGGCCACAGACTCATGCTATAGGCAGAGAGGGTATTAAATTTTCCCCACTTCTTTGAGTTGTGAAAAAGCAACAAAGAAATGGAGCTTACCCAGGTTTGGTCTCCCCTGGTCCCAATAGATCACCAGCAGCTTATTGGGATTTTTGAGTTTATTTACAAATTTACAGGTTGAACATAGGTGGAAACACAACATAAACACTTCAATGGGTAGCCAAATCCACTGTCTCACCAGTGATTAGGAGAGTGCCAGCTATTCACCACCATGCTCCCAGAGCTTACTTTCAGCTGTCTTGATTTCTTAGTCGGTCTCTCACTCAAAATCTGCAGGCTTGCTTTCACCAAGATTACATCATCTTGAGCTTGGTAGATGCAGAAAGGCATGCTCCCTTTGAAGTATTTCCAACCTATCTTGAAGTCTGGAGAAATATATGGTATTGAGAGCAACCAGCCCATCTCCCCATGAAGGGATGGACAATTTGTCAGGACTATTAAGGAAGTGTCCATAATAGGATCAGATAGGTTATGAGTTGGAGGAGAAGAGGAGGGATTGCTTCTTTCTGGGAGAGGTTTTCTTAAAGTGTCCTCATCTTTCTTTGTTTTGTTGTTACAGCAGGGGATAGAAATAGATTTAAGTTCAACGCTAAGCATGTCTGCTCTGAAGTAAGCTCCAAATCCTCAAATCCCCCCGGTTTACTATCCCTAGTACTTCAAGACTTCCATAAAAGTGCCTGGCTTAAAACCGTCTATCAAAAACTTCACTCTTGTGGCCTATCCCCACAACACCTACTCAGTATAGGCCCTACTAAAGCAAACAGCCTAACTGGTCAACGTCTAAAAGATATCGAGCGTCAGAACAACCTGGACACTATAAGGAAATTCTGCCCTTGGTATATCCATTTTCCACCTCTCCATTTTTTATTCTCTGGCTCCATATCTGCACAAACGTATCATCCCAAAATACAGACGTGCTTTTACACTTGCAAGACTGGATGTTTTGCCATCTGGGGTACTTGAGGTTCGATTCCAAAAGATCCCACCTGAGAAACGCCTTTGCCTTTGTGGAGATGGTAGCACCGAAACAGCAGCACACGTCCTCCCATCTTGTACTCTCTATAAAGACCTGAGGAACGAGATCATCACCCCACTCATACTAACCATCCCAGGGTGTTCAACTACTGCTACAATGTTCTTTCTTCTATAAGATCAAAATGAGCAGATAAGAGCAAAGGTTGCTAGGTTCATAGCAGGGGCAATCAGAATAAGGGCCACTAACTGATTGCTGATTCAGGAGTTTAAATTGTGCTCTTATATAAAATTTCATTTTCTGTGTATACTGTAATGTTTTACTGTTGCTATGGCCATTGGCTAATGCGAATAAAGTTTTATCTATCAAACTCCAGTGAATTCATTGGGTCTTTCTCCCAGGTAGGAGTGCAGTCTCAATACCTTAAATTTTGTACCTATTAATTGTGACTTTTAATCCATTTAGTCCCACATCCAACATGTAAGTAAAAAACTTATCATAGCTTACTATAAGGCACTTCAGTGGCTTCATAGCAACACACACACAAACACACCAGCCCTCCCCCAATCTGATGCCCTCCAGAAGTTTTAGATTGCAACTGCTATCAGTCCCAGCCAGCTCAACCCACCAGTTTGGGAGGGGACCAGGGGTAGCAATAATAGAACCAACTAGTCCAACTTCTTGCATCACTGGAATCTCAATTAAAGCATCCATGACAGAAGGCCATCCAAAATCAGCTTAAAAATCTCCAAGGGAGTCCATTGCACTATTGAACAGCTATCTTACTGTCAGGAAAGTATTCCTGATGTTTAGCGGGAATTGCCTTTCTTTTAACTTAAAGCCATTGGTTTGGGTCCTAGCCTCCAGAACAGGAGAAAACAAGCTTGCTCCATCTTCCATGTGACAGCCCCTTAGATACTTGAAGATGGCTATTATATCTCCTGTTATCTTTGTCCATGGAGTTTTCTTGGCAGGGATACTGGAGTGGCTTGCCGGTTCCTGCTCCAGGTGGATCACGTTTGGTCAAAACTCTCCACTATGACCTGTCCATCTTGGGTGGCCCTGCACGGCATAGCTCATAGCTTCTCTGAGTTATTCAAGCCCCTTCCATGGAGTCACAAAGAGTGGGACACGACTAAACAACAACAACATCATATCTCCTCTCAGTCTTTTCTCTTCCAGGCTAAACATACCAACTCCCTCAACCGTCCTCGTAAGGCTTGGTTTCCACACCCATGATCATCTTGTTTACCTCCTCTGCACATGTTCCAGCTTGTCAATATCCTTCTTAGATTGCAGTGCCCATAACTAGACACAGTGCTCCAGTGACCCATCAAGCCAAAAACAGCTTTCCCATGTATTGTGCCCTACCGGGTGCTTAACAACCTTGTTTGGGGAGCCCCAGGCCTTGCCCATCCATACATTGTGACTTTTCTGACATCCAGATTTTGTCATCTGACTTGGGTGAGCTGTGATCACCACAGACTCTGCTAGAGAAGTTCATCTTCTGTAGGGATATTGTCTCAATTAAGTCCAGCTTTGTGTACTCACTTGAGTTGGTGCTCCTAGCAAGAAATGAAAAAACAAAACAAAACACTTTGCAGAGTCTTTATTGGGTGAGTTTTGTAACTGGGTCATGCAACTGATTTAATTCTATAGACTTCATGATTTCAGAAGAATAGGCACTAACACAGCTCCAGCTTGCAAATTGTTCCTTGACTTCCCCACAGTGGATCTCATTATGCGCTCCCTCACCCCAGCCTCCTTTCTAAGATGCAAGGGGACTAAGAAAAGTTTCCCAAGTTCTACAATAATTGTTGTGCTTCGATACCTCTTTTGTGATGGAGGAATAGCATGAGAAGACAATTAAACAGGTATTTATTCTGGAACAGTACAGTACAGAGCAAGGGAACAAATTCTTCCTGAGTGAAAAAAATCAGCTTCCTGGGAATGTAAACTACTTTAAAAAAACAAAACACAAAACAGGTTTCTCACCCCTATGGCTATGATGGACCAACTCCCCTTGACTCCAATTGCAGTGAGCTCAAAATATGCTTATTTATTTATTTTAACACACACACACACACACACACACACACACACACATTAGAGATTCATCCTATTCCACATTGGGTCCCATCGCATTCTTGCTGGTGTCATTGATGATGCCTAGAGCAGGGGTATCTGAAGGTCTGGCTTCTTGCATCTGAGCCTGCCTGTTTATTATCAAGGCCATAAGAGTCCCTGCTGCAGGTGTTCCCATCTTTGACAGTAATGAGAATGGTAGTTTCCCAGACTATCCAGAGAGACTTGACAACTATCCTTTGTCTAGTCTGGTGCCATATTACCAAGGATGAATTTGAAAAAAAGTTTTTAATGGCAGGTACCTTGAGTGTCCTTCTGCTACAGTTGATATCAACAGTTGTTTGACCCTGTTTGTTGGGATTTAGTTATTTTAAAATATTTTAGGGTTGTTGTTGTTGTTGTTGTTGTTGTTATGCTATCATCATTCAGGATGTGGTCTATGCATCCTTGCAGGAGGGAGTGGTTCTAACTGGCTTTAAAGAAGCAACAATTCTTTAAAAATCCCACCTGAGATCCATTGATTTGTAACAATTGCCTCCTGGTCACAAATAACACCATTCTGGGGAAATGGATTGATTGAGAGGGTTGTGCTGCAGCAGTAGCAAGTACTCTGGGATGAAACCAGTTATCCCGACCAATTCCAATTGGGGTTCAGGCCTGTTGATGGGACTCAATTGGCCTTGGTGGCACAGATCGATTGCCTTTATCAAGAGGACAGGGAAGCATGACTGTTACTCTTACTTGATCTCTCATTGGCTTTTGATACCATTGACCATCCTCCTTAACCAACTCTTTAATGTTGGTATTGGAGACATTGTTTTACAATGGTCCTGATCCTGTCTCCTGGGTCAGTTTCAGAAAATAGTATTGGGTTTCAGTGGTCTTTCAGCCACCTGGCAGTTATGCTATGGGGTGCCAGTGCCACTGCAACAACCTTCCCCCAACCTGGTGCTCTCCAGATGTTTTAGACTAGTGGTTCCTAAACTTTATTTGGCCATGCCCCACCTAAGCATCTCTGAAATCCTGATGCCCCCCCCATGACATATACCGTATTTGTTGCTCTATAAGACTCGCTTTTTCCCTCCTAAGAAGTAAGGGGAAATGTGTGTGCATCTTATGGAGCTAATGCAGGCTGTGCAGCTATCCCAGAAACCAGAACAGCAAAAGGGATCGCTGCTTTTGCTGCACAGTGATCCCTCTTGTTGTTCTGGCTTCTGAGATTCAGAATATTTTTTTCTTGTTTTCCTCCTCCAAAAACTAGGTGCATCTTATGGTCTGGTGCATCTTATAGAGCGAAAAATATGGTATTTCTTTTTATTAAAAAGTGAACTTCTATTCATGTGTAGGAACCCTAAAAGGCCATCAATGGTTAATAACTCATTCTTGAATTGCCCCCCTTAAAAATCAAATTGTCCCCCCCGTGGGGCGTGTGCCCCACGTTGGGAACCACGGCTTTCGACTATAGCTTACATCATCTTGGTCCATTGGTTATGCTGACTGGGGCTGATTGGAGTTGTAGTTTAAAGCATATGAAGGATACCTGTCTGGGGGAGGCTGATTATATGCAGCACACACACAAGCTGTAAGTGATTTCAATTTGCAGTACCAGTGCCAGTCTCTTAATCTTTCAAGTGCTCCCAGTTTTCACTTTTGCTTGTATCTCCAGCACAAACCAAAACCAGTGTGCTAAGAAAATGAGCTCTTGGTTTCCCCTCACATTTAGATTGATTATTTTACAGAATGCAATCTAAACAAATATATTCTAGAAATATGTGTGTGTTTGTTGGCTTTTTTTTCCAGCTGGAACTCACCAGAACTCAGTTCTGGCCTCTCTCAGGTGGGTGTCATTGCCATTAAAAGAGAACAACAGAGACGTTCAGGGTGAGTTCCGGCATCTCTTTTTCTAGAAAAATAGCACACACACGCACAAGCGTCAACATACAAATAAACAGAGTTACTCAACCAATGGGGATTCTCAAAGTGCATCTGCAGAGCTTGCAAAAACTGCTCAGCAATGATTTCCTTTTCATTCACTCCCAGGTAGAGTGCAAGTCCCAATTAGCTGCTATGAAAGGGAATTTGGCCTAGTTTGCACAATAATAGAAGTGGTAGGTCTGCTCCTGAACAGTACAGCCTTCAGGCATTATGTGGGGATATGGGAGGGGGAAAGAAAAGGGCTTCACGATGCAAATAGAGTTAGCATTTCAGGGGGGGAAAACTCCAAGCTATATATCTCTCCTATCTCTAGTTGCTTATGTGTGAGATTTGTTGTTTTCTTTTTAACAGTGCTAGATTCAGCCCAGCCAAATTTCAAAGGATGAGTGAAAACATTATGTGAAAAATAATCTTTTTGTTTTTATGTTTACCCAAAATCATCCCGGGAGCAACATGACATCATGATACAGTGCCACTCCCAGCTGAGCCATTGCTTCTAGCATCTGCACAGCTTTCATTTTTCATTTCATTTTCATTTTCAAAAAAATATTTAAAGACAGGCAACAAACAATATTGAAATTTGCCTCCTTCCAAGTCATTGCATCTCACCTCCCCACCACCCGCCACTTTTACAAGGGATTCGTGTCCCTGCAAACTGATTTTTTGAAAGCCTGCTATGAGTTTTTAATATAAAGAAACATTCACTCCTGCAACCTCCCACCCTAATTATGAAGTGGCAGAGTTCTGGAACAGTTCTACCCCTTATTTGCATAATCCAATCAGTTGCCATAGGACGTTTTGACCGCAGTATTAAATATGTAAATATGGTAAATGATAATGCTGCATAACTCATAGATCTCTTAAAAGAGAAAGTCGCAGAGAAAGGTATCACAGCAGTAAAACAAAAGCAGCAAGAAACAATGATGGGCCCTTTCCTGGTCTTATATGTGGATATGAACCAGCACAGCATTGCAATACCTGCCATACCTATGGCAAGACCACTCATGTCCAAGAATAAAGGCACTAGCAATTGGGGGGGGGGGTTAATTCAGTTTGTATGTGAAGGTGAACCCACCAAATTCACACTTTCTGAAATAATACACAAAAACAGAGCCATCCTTCAAAATTTGAACTTCTTTGAATTTCACAATACCATTGTTCAAACAAGTAATTTGCTACAAAAATGCATAAGCTTGGGTAAAATTTAAATACAAATCCCCACTCATTCATCACAGCCCCTCCACCATCTTCTGGCCAATGGGATACATTACCACCTTTTCCATTGGCCAGGGGAATTCAAGTTGGCCTTCCTACAAAATTAGCCAATCACAGGTGCAGCTTCTGGGGTGGAGCTGACCGGGACTCCTGAGGGAGGCTTCATTCAGGTCCTCTCCTCAGCCATATAAGCTGGCCTGCCCCCTCACCTGGCACCGCAGTCACCTTTTGGATCTCCCTCCCTCTCTCAACTCAAGGTTGCATCCTTTCATTTGTCTCTGCTTCTCATCCCCATCTCCCTCAACAGGTTTGATCACTGGTAAATGTCCAACATGTGGGCTGGATAGCATACTCCCCAACATTTCTCTGATGAAAATAGGGACGTCCCATTCCATAATGATAATTTTACTACTTACACCCTACCCATCTGACTGGCTTGCCACAGGCGCTCTGGGCAGCTTCCGACATATAAAAACACAATAAAACATTAAAAAAACACTTCCCTATACAGGATTGCCTTCAGACGGCTCTGGGGATAGATAACTCCATACCCTCCAACATTTATCCAAAGAAAATAGGGACATCCTAAGGAAAAGTGGGACATTCCAGGATCAAATCAGAAACCAGGACAGCTTCTCTAAATCAGGGATGCCCCTGGAAAATAGGGACACTTGGAGGGTCTGGGTTAGTATGGGTGATACCCAATACCAAGTCAAATCTCACATCTGTAATCAATAAAGTTGTGGCCTAATTCAAATCCAATAATTCTTGTCTGTGGTTTTTCATTATTTGTTTGCTTGTGTTATGACAACAGCACGTTGCATTACCTGGGCATGCAAATGCATGTATTAATGAAAATAACTTACAAAAGTGCATTAAATTATATAAATTGCTTTGCAAAAGTGTGCATGTTAGGCACAATTGTATATAGAAGTGTGTGCCCTGTGCTGCTGACAACATTTTCTTGTGGGGGCAAAAATCACAAACTGAAGTAGAAATGTAAGTTTAGGAGGCAAAAATGTAGAAATGTAAGTTTAGGAGGCAAAAAAGAGAAACTGAAATTATCAGATTCCTTCATCCCTACCAGTTACACTGGGCCTTGTTTTTCCGTTACTTCAATGGTACCTTAGAGATTAAATTTAGGGCTATAACTTGAACATTATCATCTTCCGTATCATTACTCTTCATACCCAGACAGATAGAATATGACATACAGATATCTGCTCTCAGTTATTTCCTTTTATATCAGTAAGTGGAATGATGACCCAAGACACTCAATACATGAAGTGCTCCCTATCCATTTGCTCCATAATCAATCACTTCACAGTTCTCTTTAAGGCTATGAGAAATTATGTAGCTGTTTCACACCAAGTCAAACTATTTGTCCATCAAGCCAAGGGATGAACTCTCATGCCCTCCAGAAGTTGCTGAACTCCAAGTTCTAACACTCTCAGTCTTCGTAGCCAGTGTTCAGGGAAAATGGGAATTGTAGTCAACAACATATGGAAGACCATGGGCTCTCCATTCCTGATATAGTCCAGTATTGTTTTCTTTTTCTTTTTCTGACTAGCAGAATCTCACTTTAGAATCTCAGGCAGCAAGCTTTCTCAAAACTTGCATCTTTTAACTGGAAATACCAGGGAACGAATGTGGGACTTCTCCACGAAAAGCATGTTATAATGATCTCAGTCTGACTCACTGTCCCTCCCCCAACAGGAAGGATGCCAAAACCCCACCTTTCTTCTCCTTCCCTTCCATTGCTCTCTGAGCTTCTCTAACCTCCTTGTCCTGGGACTGCAGAAGACACATCCTCCAATTTTGGCTTATCTGCTGGTTGCCTGGCAATGCTTTGTCCAACTTCCAACTCTTCCTCTCCTTGGGAGCTAACAGTGTCTTGCCTGGGGGAGGGGCAGACTGTCTTCTCTAAACTCAGGCAGACAGCTCTCAGTGGCAGAGTCAGCTCCTTGCTCACTTAGCTCAATTTCAGAGGCTGAGTCTTCTGCTGTGCTCTGGGAGAGGGGGCACATTCCTGACACATGTGCTCAGAGCTATGTTCCATCTCCAGAGGGACCTCTCCCAAAAATGCAGCTGTACAATCTGGACCAAAGAGCCCCATTAACAGAAAGCAGATTATCGGATGATGTATGTGACTCTATGAATGGGCAGCGTGAGGTTTTATTGGGGTGGGATCATAGATTAAAGTAACATTAGCCTTATTTTCTTAGGTTGTCAGTCTTGTATTGTGGACTTTGGTGAATGTATCTGTGGGACTGTAATTGTTGAGAGGATGGAAGGTTGTGTGTGTGTATGTGTGTGTGAAGTCAGAGGTGGGAAACTGGACCAAGCTGGCAGGCTAGATCATTATCTCCTCCATCTCCAGCAAACCAAGTCTGACAGCAACACCCACTTGATTTGATATCACAATGACATCAGGCGACCCATTTTTACCAGCGCAGGTTTATATCAAATTGCTTGAAATTTTGCAATGCAATTCTCCAGCCAAGTAAAGGGAGGAAACACCTTTTGATGAAGCAAGGTAGAAATGAATGATAAAGAAACAGGTCAGTAGATTTTCTGAGTCCCTAGTGGGTGGAGAGTCATTTGACCTTACAGATCATCCACTGTGTAGGAAATAAAGATTTGAAGATCTGTTGTTTAATGGAAGGTCAAAAATATGGACTTGTATGCTTAGTTTTGTTTAGTAATGCGATTTTTAAAAACAATAAAAAACAACAACAAAAGTAAAACAAGTCAAAGCCCATTTTCAGAAGTACCTGCTTTTAGATGGTCAACACAATTTATCCAGAAGTGTTATCTGAGCAGGAAAATCATTCACAATAGTAGCTGCATATGCAGTTTTTCAGGCAGACGTAGGTTAATGAGGCTAGATTTGGAAAGTGATGGGCAGAGTGTCTGTGCTAAAATTTTATACTACTCTTGTGACTGAGGCACACATTGATGGGATGGCACTAATGGCCTTGACCGTATAATTTATGTAAGAGAGTTTCAAAAGATCTCCATGCTTCAAAGGAAGTCCTCAAGGCACATATAAGATACATTGATGCCATGAAATAGAGTGGGTTTCAGACTGAGCTTGTCCTCTTCTAATTTTTCACACTTGGCTCATATTCAGATCAGTAATTTGAACACATTTAGAACGATATGGCTCATAGAAAACTGTAGTTAACAAAAATGGCGCTCTTTCATTTAAACTGAGAGAAAGCATTTAAGCAAGAGACTGCCTAACTATGCGGTCCTATGCATGCTTAATTAGAAGTGTGTTCCATTGTGTTCAATTGTCCTTGCTCCCTGGTAATTTTATTTAGGATAGCAATCTTAATGGCCTTTTTTTTGGTCCAAGGGTGATAATCTCCCCACCTTGCATGTAGACAGCCTGTAGTCATATCCTTCATACCAGTGCAAGGCATGCAAGTGAGTTGGCTACATCAGTAGATCGGTGCAAGTTCTTATAGCATAACCATTTCCATGTTTATTCAGAAGTGTGCCCCACTGTTTTCAGTGAGTACAGTGAATGCAGAACCTCCACTCCTTTCTTCCCAATTCAGTCATTGCATCTCAGCCATGATACTTACTATCCATGTCTTATAGCAGAAGGGACAAGGCACATCCAAAGAATTCCTTTGCAATACATAACAGGATATTTTCCTCCCATCTGACAGAAATACAAGTTCCTTCCATATTTACCATTCTTCCTTATTCAGAGGAATGACAAGTGTTGAGACACTCATTGTGTCTTTATGTACACATACACACAGCTGAAGAATTTTGAGTGCATTTCTGTTTCCCTTTGTCAATCATCAATCGACCCAGACCCTGAACACAATGTAAAATGGGGTGGTTTTAGTATGATATATGCCTCAACTTGCTACATAGATTGCTTCACAGTGCCTTCAGCATCCATAAGTGGTCTTGTGTAAGGATTTTGCTCTTTTTGTAAACAAGTACTTAACACACTTTAAAAAAAAAACAGTACTCATGGATGGCTAGTTAGAAAATGACATTTTTTTGCAATCAGATATTCCTCATTCATTTACTTTGTAGCATTTAATAAATATATTGAATTAGGAATCTGAAGCTGATTGTGTGAATGAACTCACTAAACCATGATCACTCTGTTTAAATGTATGTAGTTACTAGGAGCAGAACTGCCTGAGGTCTCACCTTTTCTCCTCTAAGATTCAGAAAGTCAATCTCCATACATTCAAACTAAAGGTGATGGTAGTACAAAGGAGCTTCTCCAACCTGTTCGACCTCACCAGAAAGGTGGATAGGTTACTTACAGTTATGGCAGAGGCATCCATTGAAAATGGACCACCGAGAAGATTTATTTCCATTTACCCATTTGACCCCCATCATGGCACATGCTTGCTAGGAATGCTTTTTTCCCTTAGTTCTCTACAATGAAAGGATGTAGCAGGATGCAGTGGGTTGAGGACCATGAAATTGCTGAGGTCAGTTGGTATCTCATCCAGGAAGTTCATCTTGCAACAGTTCCAGAAGCTGTTAGATTAAAATAAATAAATAAATAAATACTAGAGTAATGACAGTGCACACAAAC
The DNA here is from genome assembly GCF_951804945.1 of Podarcis cretensis. NCBI lineage: Eukaryota > Metazoa > Chordata > Lepidosauria > Squamata > Lacertidae > Podarcis > Podarcis cretensis. Next base: position 19,438,707 of record NC_137176.1, on the reverse strand, counting down.
ATAGGAAACTGCAGCTACTCCCAGGGCTTCAGAGAGTAGTCTCTACTCACCCTGTTAGTGCATGAGCGCCAACTCTTGAGGTTCCAATACTCTGTCTTAGAGTTACTCAAAAAAATTTCCTGCATCTTCACAGCATCAGCAGTCCAGCCCTCTCTTGGTGAATTCCCGTGACAAGAATAACCACTTCATCCATCTAGTTCTTCTCTAAAATCTTTATTATTTACATTACAGGCTGCATAACACTACTGGGCTACATATTAAATAAGATACAAAATCTTTATTTGCATCAGCCACTAGCCACAACAATAAAATAAAATAATATGTACCAAAGATAGAGGTAAAAACTTAACTATACCAACTATAACTATACATTCTGGAGGTTTACAGAAATAATCAAATAATAGATCTTATTCTAATTGCCCCTGCAATATTTTTTTACAGTTTTTGCTGTCACCCGATTATCTTGATCTGCTAGAAGAAAGGACACAGTAGCAATGGTTGAGCAACCTGGTATGTAGTAGAGGAGTAAGAACCTCACCCCTCAAAGCTTTATAAAGAGTGCAAGTTAGAATCACATGAGCTACTGATTCAAAACTGCCATCACCACATGGACATAACCATTTTTCCAGTGGATTTTTTTTGACATTGACCCTCAAGTACAGCTGAAGGCAGTATATTTAATCTTGCATAAGTGAAAGCGCGTCTAAATACAGAGCTCTGCTCCTGTCAGGATTTGGGGAATTGGCTTCCTCCCCCATGGCAGTAGATAAGAGATCAAATGAAAGGAACGTCTTACCAATTAGAATCTTTAATGATCACAAAGAACACATCTCCTAGAAATGGTGGTGCTCCTAATTAGGGGTCATCCCCCCCCCCATCCCTATTAATCTACATCACTCCTATGTCTTGTAATTTGAGCTTGTACCCTCTGACACTTTCTGAGTTCTCCGTGACTTTGGAGAAGGGGGGGGTGGATGCTATCCAGAGACAGTGAATCTGTTAACCCTCTCTCTTCCAGTGTTTCTTCTGCTAGCTGTTCCCCATCCAGTATTTCCCAGCTTCTGTCTTATGAACTATGCCTCTCTGCAAACCACTCTTCCAAATCTATACTGTCCTCCTGTTCCTGGGAAGATTCAGGATCAGAATCAGGGGGAGAGGGAGGCTCCCACCATACCTCCTCAGTGCAGCCCTCCTCAGCACGGTCCCTGACAGCTCCCTTCAGCCATCCAGCCACAGAGACGGTATCACAGACTTTCACATACTCCAGCAGCCATACTGAGCAACACTGACTGCCTATCACTCAACTGCATCATACCAGACACCCCCTGATAAAGACACCTGATGGTGGGGAGAATTCTCATTGTCTAGCAGATGTTTTAAGCATGCCTCAAGGATGTGCTTCAAGGCTGTGCTGGAAGGCTCGTTTCAAGTTTATTTTGGCAATACACCAACACCAGCAATATAGGCTAAGACAGCAAAGATAGACTAGTGGAGATGTACAGAAATCTCACATTAACAAAGAGAATCAGCATCCATGCAGAGCGGCCTCGGAAGGAATGAAGAATCAGGTGGACAAGTAGCTAGGAGGAAATGATACTGAATGGCTTGCAAAAGTGGAAACTGGGGTGTCGTGTCAGGCACAGTAGGCAGAGCCAGTATTTTAGCAAGACTGGGGGGTTACAGTGCAGCGAAAAGGGCTTTGCATATCAGTTCATTTCCCAGCATCTCCAGTTTAAGAGATGTCAGGGAGCAGGACTGGGGAAAACCTCTGTCTGAGACCCTGAAGAGATGCTGCTCACCCCAGAAGAGAGCAATGAGCTAGATGAACTGACTTCATATATTAGTCTCGCCAAGGAAGCAGCTGCATTTCTTGAGATGTCAAAACTGAAACATTAAGACTGACAGCTAATGATCTTTTATTTTCAGGAACCATTGTTCTGAAAATACTTGCTGTAAGGCTTTGATCCACTTCAAAGGCACTGTTTACATCAGTTCTGCTTCGATAATTTTGTTGCTGCTATCATCGGTTTTTGGATGCCAGACATCTTCCGAAGGAATAAAGATGTGGTATCTCTTGAATTCCTGCCATATGGAAAATATTGACAGATGTGTTACTTACTCCCGCTGGCAATACATACCTTCCAGATTCACTCAATAATCACATTTTAGCTTGAGCAGAATTTTAATATCATAACAAAAAGGAAAAACAAAAACAAAGAGGAAAGGAAAGTTTCCCCCACCCATGAAACCGACTGAGGACTATAGGCATTGGGCAAATATGAATATGAATCATTAGCTCAGACAAATGACTTACCAGTAATCAAACTAAAAGTACTCAGAGTGATTAAGAACTGTATCACCCCAAAGACAAACAACTTTATTATGTCATCAGTTTTCATGGACTAGGTGCCAGAATCTTTGTGTACACAAAATATTAGCCTCAGTTGACAGACATATATATATATATATATATATATATATATATATATATATATATGGGTACAGAGGGTGAGAGTTTGGGGGGAAATGGGTTGAAATAGCACAAACAAGCAAACAGTAAAATCTGTGACAATTCAATTAGAGCTTAGATTTTTGCAAAAAAGAATTTTTAAAAAAAATTGCATTAGATTTTTAGCCCAGCCTCCCCCCCAAATGAACTCTGGGCAGCAAACCTAGATAATTTCAAGTTTGCAAGTTTCCATTTCTTTCAGCTATCAAATGTCTGTGAGGTATTAATACCCAGGGTACAGACACAGCTCACCCAGAAGTTAGAGAAAGAGGAAGTTAGAAACGCACCCAGAAGCTTCTGGTGAAAGTCCTTACCCACAATGGCATCTCTGCACCACCAACCTCAATGCCATTCACTAGGGATCTCTTGGGCTGGAAGGGGGAAGGCTTGTGAATTTCTGGCCTTTTCCGATTTTCAGTTCATGTAGAGCATATGCCCTTTTTTAGACAGGTCAGATCTTCCTTTACTTATCCATGGGTCTGTAACTTGCAGGCTTAAATACTGCAACATGCTTCTTGTAGGGCAGCGGTTGAAGACAACTTGGGCATTACAGCTGGCACAGAATGCTGCTGCAAATCTTCCAAACTTGTTCTGCCCTAGTTCCTTCTGCATCCAACTCAAGGTTCAACACACTCTCTCCATATGACAGCAACATGAAAAACCATCCTGAAGGGCATGAAGCAATGAAGAGGACCACTCCGTACTACAGTGTCTTATTGCAGTTGCAATTTTTAAAAAGATGCTTCTCACAGCCGTTTGCTGGTGGTGTTTAAATTTCACTTGTATTTTTCAGTTTTTGGCTTGTAAACTTGTTTGGGCAGTGAGAAAAAGTGACGTGTGACCAGTGTTTTTTTTTGGGGGGGGGTGTGCAGATGTACGCACGCCCCTAAACATTTTGTGAATCTAAGTTCGGCCTCATTGAGGGGCAGTATTTCAATATGAGTAGGAAAATGAGAGTACCCCTAAACATATTTTTTTTAAGAAAAAAAGCACTGCATGCGACTATATACATAAATAAATATAAAAGTGTAAGTGTTGTCAGGATGTTGTCAGCAGCTCCGGGCTGGTTGCCCAGGAAAGTATAAAGACAGGGGAAAGTTTCTTACAGTCCTTTTTATTTCAAACTTTACAGAATGAGGTTATAGAACCTAGCCACTTGGATAATGGTGTCCTGGGAGATGGAGGGTCTGGAATGCTTTCTAATGACAACTTGCCAGTCAGGTGTTGTTCTGACTCTCCCATGATTTCCCAACTTTCCCCCTCATCTGCCTCTGAACTACTACCTCCCTCAACCCCCTGTTGTAAATCTATACTGTCTTCCTCTTCCTCCTACCTGGAAGGGTCAGGATGGGGAGGGGGTCTCCACTGTTCCTCCTCTGCCCAGTCTCTGACAATTAGTTTTCTTTAACAGTGGAAGCCAGTTTTCAGATTATACACAGCTCTTCTTCAACCTTTGATCATGAGAGCAAAAAATCAACATCCAATAGTCTAGATAGAAACAACTGGATAGTCAGGCTGATGGCTACTTGGTTGCAGAAGTTTACTGGCCATTTCTGTTGGCATGGAGATAGTCTAGCTTGAATGCAAACAGGCCATTCTGATGTCAGGTGTGATGTCACAAAGAGGCTATGCTTTAAGTCTTGGTAAAGCCAAAAGCTGTTAACAGTCAGACTGCATCTCAGTCCTGTCAAGATGGATCTCCATAACAGGTGATGAACAGTTTTATTTGGGGGATATATTAACTTTTACTATTGGGGGAAATTTTAGATTGGTCTGCCAGTTTGCACCGCATCAAGTTGAGGCCAATAGATATACATTCACAAACCTGTACCCATCAAATAATCAATTTTATGTGTGACTTTGGGGCTGATTCATACAACCACATTTCCTTTCTCCACTCTATACTGCACATCTCTCCCACTTCCTTATTCGTCAACCTCATCACTTCCTCTATGGGTACCAGTAAGTGCCCTCTTTCTTCAAGCTCTTTGCTCTCCTGTTTTTAAAGCTTGCCAGATTCTGAGAGATGGAGGGTCTGGTATGCTTTCTAGTGACAACACATCAGCCAGCTGCTGCTCTGGCTCTGCCTGCTCCTCCTCTCCCATGATTTCCCAACTTTCCTCCTCATTTGCCTCTGAGCTGTGGCCTTCCACAAACCCCTATTGTTAATCTATGCTGTCTTCCACTTCCTCCTCCCTGGAAGGGTCAGTCTGGGGAGGTGGTCTCCACCACTCCTTTACCTCTGTCCAGCCCCTGATTAGATTGAAGGTCACAGCCATTTAAAGGAATCCATTATAGTTAGAATGTTAAAACTAATATATTTTTCTAGAATTATAAATCACAGGATGCCAGTTGCAACTTTTAAGGAGAGAAAAATGAATTATTAAGATCTTGATAAGAATATACAGCATCCTCAGAAAATGGTTCTTCTTTGAAAAGAATTGTGATTTCTCCAATTTGTCACAACTATTATTTTTTGTTTGCAAGCAGGCAATGTGTCTTATATGAGAGATTGAACTGAAACTGATAATGCTTCATGAAAGTTAATAACTTATTATAAAAAGAAATCCAGGAGAGGCACCTATGGTATGGTATGATACATAGTCTGGGGGGGGGTGAATTAAATTAGACAATTGCAACAATTAATATTAGGTTGAAAAATTGCAACACAGATCAACCCACCAGAAAGCCCCAGGTCTGTGAAAGATTCATTTCCATATATTACCATTCCTCTTTGCAAAGCCAAACTAGACTTTTGATGGAAGAGTTAAGTCTGACATCTAAAAAGCAGCTAGGTGGAATGGGATTTGGGAGGAATAAATGGCTGACAGAGAAGGGTTGTTGAACCTTTTCTGCATCAATTGCTTCTTCAGTGCAAGCACCAGACCCCCTGGGTGCATTTTGCCCAGGTATGTTTGTCATGCTGAGCATATACTAATGTAAAACATGAGTAGGAAGCAATTTGATACATTCACTTGTGAGTGAAAGTATCAAAGCTCCCCAGCATCATCAACATCTGTTGTGGAGAGAGAAGAAGATAATTTATGAGGTGTCTAAGGGTTTGGTTTTGGGCTTCTGTTTGGACATATATTTTGGAATTCTATCTTTCATCATGCTTTCCACAAAGCTTTCCACAAATCTACCTAGAATAGACTTTAAGGCAGGCAGTCCCAGACTGATTTCCTCCAGATCTTTTGTATAATTTGGAATCATCTGCAAAATTGGCTACTTCATTGGTCACTCTAAATTAGTCATGATTCTGTTATGAGGTGCCCCTCATACATCTCCCCATTGCTACAACTGCATGTTTACTCCAGTCCACAGCTTCCTATTGTTTAATCAGTTACCAAACCATAAAGGTAACAAGCTATCATTTTGTCCCATGATGGTTATGTTCAGGAAGGAGCTTTTGTTGAGCAACTTCTTCAAAACATTTTGAGGAAATCCAAGCATATAACAGACCCTCCAAGTTTCCTTATTTTCCAGGGGCAGTCCTGGATTTACAGATTCCATCCCAGTTTCTGATTCGATCCTGAAATGTCCTGCTTTTCCTCAGGACATCCCTATTTTAATCAGATAAATGTTGGAAGGTATGGAGCTATCTGATTCGCAAGCCATCTGAAGGCAGCCCTATTTAGGGAAGTTTTATTAATGTTTAATATTTTGTTATGTTTATATATAAGTTGGAAGCCACTCAGAGTGGTGGGAGCAACCCAGTGAGATGGGCAGAGTAAAATAATAATAATAATAATAATAATAATAATAATAATAATAATAGAATAAGACATCCCTATTTTCATCGAAGAAATGTTGAAGGGTATGATATAATGTTCACCATATTACATAGCCACCTGTGCTCAAAGAATGCCACAAACCTGTTGAGGCAAGACTTCTCTTTTCAGATGCAAGTTATGTCATTCTAAATGCTAAATAATTCTATCTTTCATCATGCTTTCCACAAATCTACCTAGAATAGACTTTAAGGCAGGCAGTCCCAGACTGATTTCCTCCAGATCTTTTGTATAACTTTAATCATGCTTGGCTATTAGTTCTACTGGCTGGAGGGCACCAGATTGGGGTAATGCTGCTTTAAACTAAAGCAGAGGTTGACAGACATTTTGGACCAGTGGGCACATTCCAAATTTTGAAAAAAAATGCTGTGAAATCTTTTTTGAGGTGAGGCAACCAGAACCGTACACAGTATTCCAATGTGGTGATGGCACAGATCTGTGTAATAAATTGTATTGTGGTATCAGCAGTTTCAATTTCAATTACTTTTCTAATCCAGGTTCAGAAGGCGCTTCTGCTTTAAGTCTGCACCATCTAAGAATGCTCAAGTCTTTGAAAGCATCTTAACATCAAATATTCCTTAGTATGAAATGATAACACATCAGAGAGAATACTTGGCCTCTGTAACTTTAGAGGGTTGCTTGAAATTTGGGCAATGACTGAAAAAAATATCAGAAGCCATCTGTTTTCTTGAGCCTCTCTATGACAAGCTGCAGAATGCTAGAATATGCAAAATAAACAACTTTATGCAGCTCAGACTACAGTATTCAAGTTTCAGGATGTAGAATTTGGCTTACTTCCTTGGCACGTATGCCTTTTTTTTCCTTGGTAAAGTACTAAGAGTCTCCAGCCTGATGACAACTATAATATTAATTTCATTCTGTCTCAGTTGATTCTTGGGTACACTCAGAGTTGCCTTCTCTAAAGGCACATGGAAAAATCGGTGTTAGGGAACATATAAATAAGCTACACAATCAATAGGTAAAATATAATAGTTAAAAAGTATGTCATTGTGGAGTTTTAAATTAAAATCCACACTTTTACTTCTGCTTGTTCAGCCAAGGCACTCCTATTTTTAATAGGAATTTATTCTGGGAAATATAATTTTCACCTGCACAGTTTATTACCTACAATTTCAGTCTGGCATGTAGGTAAAAAGTTGTCTTGGCTGCTCTGTGGCTGCTTGATTACTTCCCTGATTTTCTAGAATTTCAGCCTGTGAGGTTCTGTTTAATGAGAAACCTGCTTCTGTATGGAACACCTTTTATTATCTCCATGGTTTATAGAGTCATTTATTCCCCACCTTGCCCCAAAAGTCTGCATCTTTCAGCATCTTCAAAACCAAAGCCTGTAACGGATGAGGTTATAAATACAACTGCTGGAGTTAAAAAATGTCCTCAAATAACTTGCCTTGAGTTTAAATGATTTGATTGGGGAAAAGAAATAAAATAAAAACACACACATGACAAAACAGGGGATAGAAAATGCGCGTCGGTGATATGAAACGTCCAGAAACAGAAATATATTTCAAGGTTCTGTGAAGCTTGCAATAGAAAATAACCCTTCAAGTAAGAAGCTTCTGAATGTGTATGATTAAAATGAGGACAAGGGCATGAGATTAAGGTTTCATGCCCATCCTTAAAATGCCCTTCCAAGGAGGAAGCATGGGGCTGCCTGAAACTGCATCTGTCAGGGACTGGCTAGATGAGGAACAGCAGTGGGGAACCACCTGGCCAAGAGGCTTCCAGAGAGAGTGCAGGAGAACGTAGTCTGGACCCAGGTTCATGGTGGTGGGAAACAGGACACACCCCAGAGTAGGAAGAGAGCAGGTAAGCTGGGAGTCAGGAGTGAAGAACAGGAAGGAATAAGTGGAAGCCCCAGCCTTGAACAAGGACAGGAGTCAGGTTTAGTAGAGGCCACGACAGTTGATACTGTGTCTGTGGACAGTCTGCCAGAACTAGCTCCCACCTCTAAAACAAGAAGATTACTCCACATAACGGAACAGAAACCAGGCAGAAAAAAAGCATGTCCATGGTGACTCGCCGTAGGCAGAAGAAGGGCTCTGAGACATAAAAATTAGGCTGTATGGGAAGGACAAAACATTCTGAGCAACTATCAAGATGATGGACTATACCAAAATGGCAAAATTGACCAGGAGGATCAGAAACCAAGAAGATTGGAAGTTTGAAGAAAATGTGGATAATATTGTAAGATGCAGCAGAAAAAAGATTTACAATGGAACCCACAGAGGAATGTAGGGAAGTCCAAGAATTCAGGGAATCCTATATATGCATAAAAATTGATTATATTTGAATGTAAACGATATTTGTAAAAATTAATTTAAAAAATTACCTGAGAAACATTCTGAGCAACAGCTCATGGTGTGGGAGTCCTGGATTTTTAGAAGCTGTCCCAGTTTCAGATTTGATCCTGGAATGTTCAGCTTTTCCTTAAGATAGTCCCTATTTTCATTGGGAAAATGTTGGAGGGTGTGGTAGGATGTCCCTATTTTCATCAGAGAAATGTTGGAAGGTATGGAATAGGACATCTTTCCTTTCATTGGAGCAATGTTGGAGGGTACACATTTCTGGGCCAGAAGTAAATGGTTACCCATTGCCTATGCCAGACCTCTTCATCTGTAGTCAATAAAGTTGTGTCCTAATTTTATTCCATTCGTATTGTGCTGTGTCCTTTATTTCCATCCCAGTCAGCAAGGTGGGAGGCACGCAGGGGCCGGGCCTGGAAATGGGAGCTGGAGTTCAACAGCAGATGGTGTGCCTCTGGTGAAGATATTTTCATTGTCCCAGGCCTCTTTGGCTATCCATGTGTTTGGCTCACCTGTTTAGCTTGGTATGCTGCTTGCAGCATTGTTTTGCTCTGTTGCTTTATTTATTGAGGCATTGATTTTATTCTTCACAGGTTTTAACTTTGTCTGCAAACCACTGTGAGAACCCTTTGAAGAACAGGGTATTAAATAATAAAAAATAAGCAGGGGAGAGGGGGAACAAAGGAACTCTAAAAGATCTGTATTCATAGGAAATCAGAGGTGAAGCAAGACATTGCTGGTGTTTGAGGCAGAAAGTGTAAAAGGTGTCCCCAGTGATGGTGAAAATATAACCATAAGTGAAAAATTGCATATCTGCTACCTTTCGCTAGTACATCAAAATCTGTCATCTGAAGCCTAATGGTAGCTGATGGAAATGCCTGCATTTAAAATATCCTATATCTACCACTTAAATTAAATTGAGTTATTCAAGGAGTGAGAATTCAGTCTTCTGTTCGTACTTTAGCATTATATGAAGTTACTGTTTGTTATAACTGTTTCACTATTACAGTGGTACCTTGGGTTAAGAACTTAATTCGTTCTGGAGGTCTGTTTTAACTTGAAACTGTTCTTAACCTGAGGTACCACTTTAGCTAATGGGGCCTCCCACTGCCACCGCACCGCCGCTGCACGATTTCTGTTCTCATCCTGAAACAAAGTTCTTAACCCGAGGTACTATTTCTGGGTTAGTGGAGTCTCTAACCAGAAGCATCTGTAAGCTGAGGTAACCTTTTAGATACAGCGTATTAGCCTTGATTTTTGTGGGTCTGTATTTTGGGACTCTCATGCCTCCCTCCAATGTTGCTTTTCCATCTCTCCTTATCTGACCTCAGAGAGACACAAATGACATGGCCAACCAAGATGTTTTGCTGTGTCTGTTTTGAGTTAGAACAGGGATGTTAATCCAGTATCTCTCCTCAAAGCTGTTTGACATGTTTTGGGAACAAGGAAGTAAGATATGGGGTTAGAATGTCAATAGCCCCCATCGAAGGCCTGGTTGTCAAGAGAACTGGGGTTAAAGTTTGATAGCTGAGACCAAATGTTTTCAGGCATGGCAAATAAGTTGATACTAGTATGGAGCCATGTATGCATATATCCCATGACCTGTAACCATTCTTGATGTACGTTGAAGGATTTTTTGATGTTTTATTATTCTTTGTGTGCTGTGTAGAAGTAAAAGGTAATGGTAAAGGACCCCTGGATGGTTAAGTCCAGTCAAACCTGACTATGGGGTACAGCGCTCTTCTCGCTTCAGGCCGAGGGAGCCGGCGTTTGTCTGCAGACAGCTTTCTGAGTCATGTGGAAAGCATGACTAAACCGCTTCTGGTGCAATGGAAAATTGTGACGGAAGCCAGAGTGCATGGAAATGCCGTTTACCTTCTCGCCACAGTGGTACCTATTTATCTACTTGTGCTGGTGTGCTTTTGAACTGCTAGGTTGGCAGAAGCTGGGACAGAAAAATGGGAGCTCACCCCGTTGTGGGGATTCAAACTGCTGACCTTCCGATCAGCAAGTCCAAGAGGCTCAACATTTTAGACCACAACGTCACCTGCGTCCCTATTCAGTTCTGTTCTGATGTGTCTCGTGGCAGACCTTTCCTTGACTGGTTATTTTGCCACATCAACCACGTTAAGTTGGGATCTTCCCTATTGCACATTGGTTTAATAAAGCTAAGTCCCTCCTGGATCTGCTGGACTTGATTTATTTCCTAGGTTCCATGTTTATTTAAAGGTGTTCCCTCTCCTGGGCATGGACCAGATACAGTATAGGAGTAAATTCTTACTTCACTCAGAGGGGTCATAGGACTGCAGCTTTACTGGTATAGCAGTTATACCCTCTTCTTTCTGTCTTTTCAAAATACCCTTATTGCTGAATCTCTAATATAATGTTCTGCACTTTAAGAAAATAGAAAGTTTTTTTACGATTCTCGGAAGACCTACCTGAACTCTTCCTGGAAGAATATTTTATTTCTACTCTTTTATTATTTACTTTTATGAGTCTAATGACAAGTAACATAAAGTGATTTTTTTTTTTGTAGGAAATGGCTAGTAAAAATCTCCATAAAATATCTTCCCATAAACATTGTCTCATCAGTCAGTCACTAAAGCAACAGCTCTCCCTCCTGTACATCTTTCTGACTGCAATCCTATACTCAGTTAGCTGGAAGTAAGCCCTAGAAAATCTATGATGTTTACTTCCAGGTAGTAGGCAAGCATAGTATGCCACTGTGAGATACTTTATCTGGAAATAAGTCCCACTGAAATAAATGAAATGTAGTTCTGAGCAAACAGGTTCAGGTTGTTGATGCTGTTAATTCTTTATTTATATACAGTCATACCTTGGAAGTTGAACAGAATCAGTTCCAGAAGTCCATTTGACTTCCAAAATGTTTGAAAACCAAATTGCAGCTTCTGATTGGCTGCAGGAAGCTCCTGCAGCCAATAAGAAGCCAAAGAAGCCCCGTCATACATTTGGGTTCCAAAAGAACATTTGCAAACCAGAAAAATCACTTCCGGGGTTGCAGAGTTTGAGAGCCAAAACATCCACGTTCCAAGGCGTTCAGGATCCAAGGTACAACTGTACTGTTTTTATTACCAAAATGGTAAATGCAAAACATACCAGCAAAATCTGCAAATCACTTACTTACAAGTAATACCATACTTTCCTTAAAAGGGAAATTAATTCTAGTAATAAGTTAAACAATTTCAAAATGAAGGTTCTGACTTTTTTCTAACAGCTTGATTATATACAAATCCATATGGCGGCATGTCCACTGAATTCAATGGGACCAACTCGTAGGATCAGTCACTATCTAGGATCTCACACAGCAAGGCATATATGAATGTTACTGGAGAGGGAATTCCATAAAACCAGACTTTTCCAACAGGTGTAGATACCTAAAGAAAGCTTGGAGTCTGGTTTCCCTCCTGGCTCTGTACCCAACTTTGGCAGCCCTGGTTGTCCTCAATAACTTGCTAGACTATAACTTCCATTAGTTTCAGCCAGAAAGGCCAGTCGTCAGGGATGTTTGAAGTCTTAGCCCAAACCATCTGAAGGTCACCAGGTTGTAGAAGCCTGAATGAAATCAAGACAGTTGTTGAAAGGGCCCCAATAGAATTGTGGGATAAGAGTTAAAGGACTGCACATAAAAGCTTTCTGGGAGATGATATATAATGAAATGAAAAAAAATAATAATGCAAAAAATAACTTTTGTTAACAAACCAAAAGCTTTTCTATTAGGAATTACAGGTACCAACATCCCAAAGGAACAGAAAGGACTTTTCATGTATGGGACAACAGCTGCCCAGATGCTACTAGCCCAGAAATGGAAAGAAAACAAAGTCCCTACCAGAGAGGAGTGGCAAACCAAGCTGATAGACTATGCCAAGATGGCAAAACTGACTAGAAAACTCAGAAACCAAGAGGACAAAAACTTTATAAAAGAATGGGGGGGGGAATATAAGCTATTTAGGAGACCACTGAAAGCAGATGGAAACATTAGCAGGATTTTGATTTCACTTGTAGTGTAACAATTGCCATGGATAATGTGGATTGATATAAATGTTGAAGTATCAAAGAATATGTAGTATTAAATGTTTAAAATGGGACCCCATGGAGGGGGTGGGGGGAAGTCCTGAGATTCAGAGGAATCTCTGTAAATGGATATACATTTGGATTCTTTTTTATAACTTTGTATTTGTAAAACCAAATAAAAATGATTTCACACACAAAAAAAGAGTTAAAGGACTGCACAGTACATGAGTTAATTTCAAAGCAACTGCTCCGGAAGAGAGATATTTGTACGTTTGAAAATATACAACTCCCAGAGTATAGCTGCTTCATAGTGAAAACCTATGCATATTCAGAAGTTAGTCTTGCTGACTTCAATGGTCCTATTGAGTTGTAAACATCTGAAGGGCACTAGCTGGAATAGACTTATCAAAGGACACTGCAATATTATCCATTTTGAACATGATTAATGGTCAGTCTCTCTCTTTCCCTGGGAATTGTAGTTCTGTGTAGCTGTCTATGAATTTCTAGCAGAGCACTCTCAGTGACCTCACTGGACAAACTGCAATTGCCAAGCTTCTTTGGGAGGAAGCCATGCCACTATGCATAAAAATGTTATAAATTTGTAATGCACTTAAATTCATACCACTGGAGTGCACTAGCTCACTGTATAGATTTCCCCACCCCCTGCTGAATGAGAACAGATGTGCAACAATAAAAAAGCAAACGGCAACCTTTTATTGGCCACTGCCCATGCTCAACTTTTCCAGCTTGCTTGTATCGATTTTGTTATCACCACCTGTGGTTTACATCTGTGCTTTTAAGGCCCAGAGCCTGATAAATCTTTAAAAGACATGGCAAGTCTTAGAGCACCTTTGAGATCAGAAGGTGCTTCCCAGGCTTAATAGATAAGGAATTCAAGTGGAATACTCAACACTTCAGAAAGCAAGATTATTCCCTCAGTGGAATATTTTGTTGTACTACCTGACCCTGCACTTTTGAAAGCAAAGACAATGAGGTTGTTCTTGGGAGGGGAAAAGAACATGTCCCTAAGTACTGAACAGACGAAACTGCTAACTTCTCAGCATCTTTGTGGTATACACTGTGGAATTAGGGGCTGGATGTTGCCATGCTGTCAGATAAGCTGCTTAATGCAAGCCCACACAACTTGTGACCCCACCAAACTGAATAGGGCCAGTTTCAGGTTCAAGACCACCCTGGACAAAGTACCCTTTGGCAGTTTATTCTCTTCCTTCAGAAGGATTGATTCAGTTTCAGGCCAATGAAAGCAGGAGGATTCTAACCAGTCTTTCTTCATTGGCGATCACTCATAGCCGAGTAAGATTGCCCTCCATAAACCTGGTTTTAACAGTGAGTCCGTAAGTGACTGTGGAGGGCAATTCTGGATCCAGACGTCCTTCCACAATGGGGACATAGGTTTTTGCCTGGGAATTGATCATGGTGAGGGTTTCCCAAACGTGCCTTTCTCTTAGCACATTTCTCCCTTTCGTCCTGAGTTCAAGTGTCTTCAAAACCCATGACACCTTTGGTAAAGGCTGTTCTCCAATTGGAGCACTTGCAGACAAGTGTTTCCCAGTTGTCGGTGTATATACTGTGTTTTTTTAGATTTGCCTAGAGAGATTCTTTGAACTTTTGTTGTCCACCAGCAGTACCAGACAGCTGGCACCCCGGTCATTCTCCAACAGCTTGGCCTGGCCTTCTCTTCCAGAACCTTGAGTCTACTGGCCTCCACTTTCCTTGGATCCCCACCTTGGACTCTTCATTGCAGATATCACTGTGGATCACAGCACTTGCAAGCTTCCAGTAGGGTTGCCAAGTCTCCAGGTGTGACCTGGAGGTTTGCCTGGTTCTCCCCAGGTGGCAGATGGAGGGGTTGAATCTCTAGGTGGATGAAAGCACTTCTAAAAATGTGTGTGTGTGTTTGTTCAGAAGCATGCAGAGCATGTGGACAGCTGAGAAACTAGAGTGGAGACTGGAGAGTCTGAACTGAAGGAGGTATTTATTTTCATTTGAAGTGAGGTAGAGACTAGATGAATTATTTCAGAAAGAAATGACCACAACACACCCTGCTTCCCCCTATAATGATCCTCTCACTTCAGCTGGATCTGGGAACGCCCTCTTCTGCTAATGCTATTATCCAACCAGTGACATATTTGCTCCTATGTTAAGTTTCTGGTTTTTACCTGAATGATATGCTCCCCGTGATTGCAGCTAATGCTTAATTTGTCACTGTTAATGACATCATGGAGGTCGGCTCCATCACGTCACTGGGATCTACCTAAAGGTTCCAGGTTTGGGCCTTGAAATATCAAGGTCTGGGGTACTCCTGATCTGTGTTGTGGAACTCTCCACATTGAGAGCGTCTAGCAGAGACCAATAACTAAGCAACAAGGAGTGAAGCAAGAAGGACTTCTTCTGCAAGAATGGTGTCTAAGAAAATAGACGCTGCATACAGGTTACACACATACTTTTACAAATCTCCACAAGCAGTCTGATACATGTATCATTGATTTTAACTGCCCCCACTTGTCCCACCTTCATGTGGTAGTTATAAGCAACCTTAATTACACATTCGGGAGATTTCCACTGCACCTCTCTTCCCCCACCTAACCCTTCCCAACTTCCTTTATGCTTCTGACTTGCCATTAGTGCAATCTACTTAGTGCTCACACTTGCCTCACCAGCATTTACATACTTAACACATGGCTTAACCACAAACCTCATCTGTTACCATGTGGTATATGAGTGGCGCTGTGGTCTAAACCACTGAGCCTCTTGGGCTTGCTGATCAGAAGGTCAGCAGTTCGAATCCCCATGAGCTCCTGTTGCTCTGTCCCAGCTCCTGCCAACCTAGCAGTTCAAAAGCATACCAGTGCAAGGAGATAAATAGGTACCATTGCAGTGGGAAGGTAAATGACATTTCTGTGCACTCTGGCTTCCGTCATGGTGTTACATTTTGCCAGAAGCAGTTTAGTTATGCTGGCCACATGACCCGGAAAGCTGTCTGTGAACAAATGCCGGCTCCCTTGGCCTGAAAGCAAGATGAGCGCCACAACCCCATAGTTGCCTTTGACTGGACTTAACCATCCAGGGGTCCTTTACCTTTTACCTTCACCTGTCATTGCCTGCAACTAGGAGATGCAACTGTTAAAAGCTTACAACAAGCAAGCACTGCATTTTCCAGAAATAAGCCCTAGATTTGCACCGCTTACTTTGCTATTTTCTTTGCTTTGTTATTTTATTTAGCCAGAGTGCCTCCATTTTCTAACAAACCTAGCAACCCTAGCTTCCAGAGGTATCTGGTTGGTCAATGCTGACTTAGAATTAGACTTAAATATTGAGGTCTTTTTGTAAAATATCTTGACCTCATATCTGTCTTCCTCGAAAACTGTGCTGCCTGTGCTTAACTTAAAAGCAAGGGCAACTGTTTGCATTGTTGTTTGTTGGAAATTTGCTTGGGACTTCAACAGTAAATAGGTATGAGTCAACTATGGCACAAGTGGCCCAATAAATAGGTCATAAAGACCTTGGAGGAAGCTCTTGCTATAAATTGAAGATTACTGATAATATCTATAACAGTATGTGAAAGCTAAGTTTATTTTGGTTTGGTGGAGAGTTCCAAAGAAATGATAAAATCCACTGCCAACCATAATGTTTGGCTCTGCTGTGATAAGTGATTTTGAAGGGAATATTTTCCCACAACAAAAGAAGAAAGTTTTGTTTGGAAAGATATGGAATTTTAAAAAAGGTAAACACTTTCTGTTTATCCAGTAGTGGGAAATTAAAGAGATACAAGGTCTTAAAATGTTAAATTAGGTTAAGTCTTACAAGTCATATGGGAGAAGAATTAGCTTCTCAGTCAAAGAAATAGTCCTGGAAAGAAAAATGTAATTAAACTGCAAACAGTATTTCTTCATGAGGAAATACAAGTTAGCAGAATCCCCCCAAGTGTTGCATATTTGCATGATTTTGAAAAACAGTTTAACCAAATCTGGCAATAAAGTCACAATAAATAGTCCCAGTGTAGATTGCATTGGAGTGTGTGCCATTGCTTCTATGTACCATTTTGCCAGATGCTATTTATCTGAAAGAAAGCTATTTCTTAAACAAAAGTGGGCCTGACCACGCTACAGAGGCCCACTATGTGGTTAGCCTTTTAAGGTGTTGCTGACTGGCTGGGCAGGAGCAACACCCAATGACAAGCCATCCAGCAAGGCACCACCCTCGTAGCGCTGGTTTGAATGGTTCTATTGGCCATTTTGAATGGTCCTTTTTGACGGGAATTAGCCCAGTGGCTCCAAGGCCACAGGATGATTCCCCACAATGCCTGTTAGGCATTTGAGGTTTAGCAGTGTGGATTGAGGCCAGAGCAAATGTTGCCCCTGGGAGTGTGGTGAGTGGCCATTCTTAACCAAACGTTTGCAACCTCAAAGAACCACATGCCCATGCATTTAATCTATTTTATTGCAACTCCTATAACATCTCAATTGATTTACATCTTAGTGCCAAAAGAGAAGTAATAATCTCTTCTCCCACCCCCCACATTAGTAATTTTACCATTTGCCCCTGCTGGAGTCCTGATCTGGATAGGGTGCCTTTGTCTCAATTCATACAGTAGTTATGTATTTCTGCCATGGCAAGAGTAAAAGGTTAAGTCCCTTCTTCCTTCTCCATCTTCCCTGACATCACATTCTGTGCCAGACCCTCTAGCACTGCTATTACATTTTTTTAAAAAAATCTGCTTCAAATCCCCGTGATGGGGTGAGCTCCCATTGCTCTGCCCCAGCTCCTTCCAACCTAGCCGTTCAAAAGCATGCCAGTGCAAGTAGATAAACAGGTACCACTGGGGTGGGAAGGCAAATGGTGTTTCTGTGCACTCTGGTTTCCGTCACGGTGTCCTGTTGCACCAGAAGCAGTTTAGCCATGCTGGCCACATGACCCGGAAAGCTGTTTGTGGACAAATGCTGGCTCCCTCAGCCGGAAAGCGAGATGAGCGCTGTACCCCATAGTCATGTTTGACTGAACTTAACCACCCAGTGGTCCTTTACCTTCTTTTTACCTTTATATTTGTATGTTGTTGTTTTTTTTTTGGGGGGGGGGGTATTGTCACAAGCAGGTATGGACTCATGAGATTATTTTTGGTCTATTTCAGTTTTGGATGTGTTCATTTCTAAGTTTGTTCCATCCAATTTCTTTATTTTTGTTCATGACACACCCACACACAAAAATTCATATTTAAATACAGTGGTACCTTGGGTTACAGACGCTTCTGGTTACAGACGCTTCAGGTTACAGACTCTGCTAACCCAGAAATGGTACCTCGGATTAAGAACTTTGCTTCAGGATGAGAACAGAAATCGCATGACGGTGGCATGGTGGCAGTAGGAGGTCCCATTAGCTAAAGTTTCAGGTTAAGAACGGACCTCTGGAATGAATTCAGTTCTTAACCCGAGGTACCATTGTAATACTGTATTATGTGGTCATCGAAGGTATGACTCTTAATACAGTTTCCCAGTCTTCTTTTACAGGTAGTAGCCCATGGGGACACTCATCTTTATTCTGTGCAGCAGTTCTGCATCGCAAAATTCAGATTAGTATGAAATCCAAAGAATAATTGTGTTCCCTTCCACACATCAGTCCAAGAGCTGTAGATCAGGTCACTTCACTGTGGAATATGAACAATCAAATTCCTCAAATATTGCTAGTAACAACAATCACTTAATGAGCTGATTAACAGAGTTTTCATGTTTCATAGCCAGCATGTCATCATGAGTAGATACATTGTTGACCTCTGCAGTGAAATGCTTCCCCCAAAATGTTAATGGAACTCTGCACAGCCCACCCCACCCCACCCCCAGAATGTGCATTAGTTTTCAGAAGAGAGATAATGTAATTCAACTTTGGTTGCAGACTTTTTTTGTTGTTCTGTTAATTTTATTTCAGGGCAGAAAAGGTTATTATAAAAGTAGGTAAAATGGAAAGAGGGAGATGGAGATGAAAAGTGTCGGAGAATATGTGGTTAAATTAGTGCATTTTATCACACCTGGTTCATATTTTTTTAAAAAAAATAAATAAAAATTGAAAGGTAGTTTTTTGCAAAATGTGGAAAGATTTTGGGACAGACTGTACACTATAGACCTCAGCTGATTTTTTTTAAAAAATGCATTTTTTAAATTGGGTTTTATAAACAAGAATAATGTTATACAAACAAGTATACCAAGTTTTCTCGTATCATTTGTATATCACAAAAATAGCATAATAAAGGTGGGAAAGTATCTGCAACTTGTTTCATTAGTGGTCAGTGTGTGTATGTTCTTGGTTTATGTATTGGTTTTTGAAAAGGATAATAAACATTTGCTTTGTAAGGCATTGTTATTGTTTCCACTGGGCAGGCAATAGTAAGAACTGGGAAATGACATTTTGTTGACCAGATGGAATGGAAGTAGTTGGCAGATTTAAATATCAGAGAGAGTAATGGGTCCTTTGAGATGTGAAAGGAGAAAATGGCACTGCTTTATACAGAGAACACACTTTTCCCCAATACTGACACAATCTGAAAGAATTTACTGGGTTAACTAATGGTCACTTGTCTTAATGTATCAGCTAAGATATTGGTCTTCAACTGGTACATTGGGAACTTAAGGTGTATAAGGGGATGGGGGTCACTACCACTCAACAAATATGTTGTGTAAATATAAAATGTGCGCCCCCAAGGGCATGTCTGGGCTAAAGGTGTCTCCCAGTTCTGAAAAGGCTAAGGACTGCATGTGTTGTACCAATTTTAATGATTTTCCTTTCTTTCCTTTTTACTACATCCTTGCTTTTCTCTGAAATTTGAAAACAAAGCATTTTTAAATATAATAATAATAATAATAATAACAACAACAACAACAACAACAACAACAACAACAACAACAACAACACTTAAAAGGGATTAAACATGGATTCCAATTTTAACTTTTGGAACAGAACTCTACAAATGATGCACGATTAATAGTGTCTGGATGTTGCACTGTGAACTTTCGCTACCCCCTGTTTCAAGGGCTCTGCATGGCTGCTGTCAGTTTCTGCTTCCAACCTCTAAAACCACTTCAGTTGACTTGCAACTACTTCTTATCTCTTTCCACCAGCCACAGGGTCCAAATAAAAGCTTCCCTCCTGCAGATTGCTTAAACCTGCAGGAAATGTGCCTTTCTTCTTAAGAGCAAGGATAGGAGAGAGTAGGGAAGGCAGACAGGCAAAAATAGGATACGAGAGTGCTCTGCTGAATAAAGTGCAGAGCTGCAACCACAGAAGCAGGTTGCTTTTTCACTGCTGTGTATTACCTTTGGGTCACATCAGACAGTTACAGCCCCATTTAAAAATAATAATAAAGATGCTATTGTCTCTAAAGAGGCTGGGCTGAGATTTCATTAGGAGGTAGAAAGAGAGGTTTATTTCTTCCCTTCTTATATGCATACTGCTACTTTTTCAACAGGAATCCACTCCACATCATGAAACAGTGCAAAGAATTCCCCAGGTACATTTCTGGCACTATGATAATAACCAATGAAGCTGACGTTAAGTCAATGTGGGCCATATGTAAAAATTCAGAGACCTACAGTATTCAAAAGACTTTTAAAAATAATAGCAATGTACTTCCATGGACTGCACGTGCGGTTTCGACTTTCAATATTTTTAAAACCTGAAAACTGCTTTGCAGTTGAAATAGCTGCACTTGTTTGTGGAAAGATGATAGTCATTTTGGGCTTAGATTAATATCTTCTAAAATCTGCAGTAGTCTGAAGACTAATAATAATAATAAGTCTGTGGGCAGGGGAATAATATTGGTACGATTGCTAATTTAGTGAAAGGCAGGTCATATACTATATATTGCATCTATATTTCCTTTAGGGGCTTCAAAGTAGCATACAGTATATTTGTAGGGACGAGGGTGGCACTGTGGTCTAAACCACTGAGCCTCTTGAGCTTGCTGATTGGAAGGTCAGCGGTTTGAATCCCCCTGATGGAGTGAGCTCCCATTGCTCTGTCCCAGCTCCTGCCAACCTAGTGGTTCGAAAGCATGCCAGTGCAAGTAGATAAATAGTGTATCACTGCAGCAGGAAGGTAAACGACGTCTCCATGCACTCTGGTTTCTATCACGGTGTTGTGTTGCACCAGAAGCAGTTTAGTCATGCAGGCCACATGACCCAGAAAGCTGTCTGTGGACAAATGCCGGCTCCCTTGACCTGAAAGTGAGATGAGCGCTGCAACCCCATAGTCACCTTTGACTGGACTTAACCATCCAGGGATCCTTTTTAAAAAAAATAATTTTTATTGACAGGCCAAACACATCACATTAATTCCAAATAACAATAATTCCAAATTACACAGCCAAATTTTTAAAATTTTTGTTGGGGGTACCCATGCTTCAAGCTCTGAAAGGGATCCGATCATCTGTTTTGCTGCTGCTTTAATTACACAGTTCTGTCAAAATAATATTCACAGTTCTGTTCAATCTTCTCTTTGTTGTTTTCCTCATCTTCTTGTTGTTATCTCCTTTCTTTGTGATCTCTGATAATCTCCACAAGCGGGTTGAAGACAAACATTGTTATATTCTGTGTGGATTTTACAATCATCCAAGAGCCATAAAAGTAGAGAGACGCCATTTCAACACCTCCACACAAAACATTCCGACAGTCTGTCTTGATCTCCCCAGGCCCGCCACTCCCTCATAAATTTTCTCAGGGGGCCCTGCTAGGCCGAACCCACACTCCAACATAGTAACAGCCATAGTCCTCCTCCCCCTGGATTCCTGTGGGCGGGCCTGCCATGATAAATCTCTTTTTATAACTGCATCACAAAGGACTTACTTTCGTTTCCCGATGCTCCCATAAGCCATGTCCTTGCATAGTAATTAATTTCCACACAGTTCTTATTCCTCGTGCTTGTGATCAGTAATTGCAACGATTCTATTTTTTTGGGGGGGGATTACTGGGTACTCACATAAGACAAAAAAAGAAAAGTTTTTCTCCCCCCTCCTTTTCAGTCTTGCTCCGACGTACCGATCCTTTGATGAATCTTCTTCTTAATTTATTCCTCTTCTTGATTTATTGTTAAGTCCAGCCCGTCGCTCCTCTTCCCAGAGATCCATTTAGTTAGCAGTCCTTACTCCCGGTCATCACTCGAAGTATGTGTGTTTGCTTCTGTTCTGATTGTTTATTTTGAGCTCCCGCAACTAGCTGCGCAGATCAGAGACAGCGTCCAGGAGAGCCAACCCACACGAGGGCTTTTGTGCCTAGTGCCCTCACCCCCTTTCAAATCTGGGGGTGAATTATGGGCACAGCAGGCAAGGCAGCATTCCCCATTCCTTTGGGGTAACGAGGGAGGCTGCATACTCCCATAACAGCCTCTTAATTACCTCGTGTGAGCCAGAGAGATGGTATTGTCGGCCATCTTCCGATGCACCCCCTAGCGGCCCCTCCACCAGGGATCCTTTACCTTTACCTTTACTTTACAGTATATTTGCTAGAAAACATATCCTCCCTAGGCACTGCCTGGACTTAGACCTGTGCATCATCAGCCTCCAACAAGGAGGCTATACTTTTATGCCTTGATCTGAAACTGATAAATGAGTCTGATGAGGAAAGCAGAGACAATGAAGAATATACACTAGCTATTTTCTCATACACACAGCACTAGAAATCAGTGTTGTCCAATAAAATTGATCAGGAGCTACAGAATTCTTACATGTCTACAACCTTCATATGCATTCCCTAAAAAAACTCTGTAAGTTTCCTAGAGGCATCCAACTTTCTGCCATTGGAGAGAGAGTGTTGGATTTGACAATCTTTCGATGTGAGTCAACAAACCAATTCATATGATCTTCCCATTTCTATTTCACAAATCCATCACCATTCTATGCATTGACCTCTCTTCAAAAGGGGACTATATGCTTTTCATGGATGTCTTCCAATGACTAATTTCCTAATGTTTCCACATGGCTCTGCAACTCTGAGAGAACCTACATATGAGATGTGAAATTCAATAACCTCCATGACCAGATGGGCTTGCTCCTTATTGTGAAAATGGTATGTTCTCAAAGATTTCCTTCTGGCTACGTTCCAAAGAAGGAAACAATTTAATTATGCGCTAGTGCTGCAAGGGCCATTAGATTGCTTAAGGTTGAGCTTTCAGAAGAATTGGCACTCAAGTCCATTGAAGATTATGTGTATCTCCAACTGTACATGAGTCAATTAATAATGTGAAATTTTTCAACTAGAGGAGGGCAGGATTAGTTCTTATGACAGTTTGTTAATTGATTCCTGTAGAAATAATGCAGGCCATGATGACACCAGAGTCTAACTTTATTGAGTGGGATGTGAAGAAGACTGGGTGAATAATATTTCTCATAAAGTTCATTTTATAATTCCAGGTTCTGCATTGTGATTTTCATTTAAAGTATACCCTCTTATTTTCTTATCCCAAATGCCTTAATTAAAATTGATCCAAGTGACAGAATGTTAATAACACATTCAGTTATAATAATTTAAATTGGTTGTTCATGAAGGACTCAGGCAACAAGGCAAAACATCAGATCCTATGAATGGTAGTGTTGTGGCTGTTCCCTAACACATTTTGTGCCAATCAATTATGATGCTGTACCAAATTCACTAACAATGCAATCCTATATGAGAAGTAAGTCCCGCTGCTTTTAATCTCGCCCCTGAGTTTTTAAGCTGCATATTTATATTTTATTGGTTTTTCACCATTCCTGATTTTTTAAGAAACAAAATCTTGCTGTGAGACACGCTGAGAACCTGATTCTAGCTGGTCTATAAACACTATAAAAATCAACAACTAGATAAGTACATTTCAGATTTATCAGCTCCTGCATTGCTTCCAGTTCTCCTTCAGTTTGGACTAAATGATATATCATGCAGAACCAGAATTGAAATAAGGACCGTCACATATACTAAACAATTTTTGTTGCATCAAAAAACACAAAATGAGGTTCTTCCTTAAAAAACTGTGTGCTTATGTAGATGAGGGACCTTACATAGGTTTATCAAGAAAAGGAGTTATGAAAAATGGCAGATATAATTTTAAAGGGGACATAAATCCTTTCACTTCGTGATATGAGAGAACCTCCTAATGCAGGTTAAATAGACCCAGAGGGGAAGTTATCCTCGAACAGTTTTCAGTAGGATTTTATTCTTTGAAGTTGCTAGCGCTGGATACTGTCAGAGATAGGATATTGGGCTAGATAAACGGCTGGTTTGATTTAGCGTGGCAATGCATCAGGACTCTGCTGAATCAGCTCTGCTGATTTCAGGGACAAAGAGCAGTTCAAGTGGATCAGATATACTCGTCCTAGAAAGGAACAGGTCTGAATTTCCCTCCCTGGTTCTCTTTAAGTGGCAAGAAGCATAACCTTGAGCAAGCTAATTGCTCTCACTGTGTATTGATTTCTTTATCCCAGCCTTTGTCAACCTGTTGCACTCCAGATACTTTAGACTACATCTCTCATCAGCCCAAGCCAGCATGACTGCCATGTGGCCTGGGGTTAATGAGAGAAAACATCCGGAGGGCACCAGATTGGCTGATTTAGTCCCAGACAAGCAATGACATTCAATTTTTCATGGGTCTATTTGTTTCCTTTTTTAAAAAATATTAAATGTATGTCCTACTTTTGACCTGTCAAGAGAGGTCTACACGCAATAAAACCAATAGGAAACAATTTGGAATAAGTCAACAATTAATAAAAGAAACCAAAGCTACTATCAACTATTTCCCATTTTATCCCAAAGCCTGGTTGTAAACAGCTTCCTAAAAAATGGTAAGCATGCTGGCCTGATGTGCCTCATTTGCTGATAAATGCTACACAGAATCTGTTACTGTGGAAAAGTCTTAAGTTTGACCTGATTTTGATCAGTGAAGTCCAAGACCTTAATGCACATGGGGAGAAAGCTTCCTTTGGGGATCCTCACTGCAGGCCATTTTGGATTCTGCAGGGAAACACTTTCAGTATGAAATGGTCCTGCAAATATAACTGAAAGCCAGTGCAGTTCCATGCTCACCCATGCTCTGGTACAGGATCATGGTCACCACATTATGTTGGTGCTGACCTTTAAAGCCTCCAATAGCCTTGATCCTGTATACCTGAAGGAGCATCTCCATCCCCATCTTTCAGTCCTGACACCGAGGTCCAGCTCTGAGGGTCTTCTACCAGCTCCCTCAATGCGATAAGTTACAGGGAACCAGGTAGAGGACCTTCTTGATAGTGGTGCCTGCCCTGTGGAACACCCTCCCATCAGATGTCAAGGAGATAAACAACTACACAACTTTTAGAAGACATCTGATGGCAGTCCTGTATATGAAGGTTTTTAATGTTTGATGTCACATTGTGTTTTTATGTTCTGTTGAAAGCCGCCCAGAATTGGCCGGGGCAACCCAGTCAGATGGGTGGGCTACAAATAAAGCAACAACCTATTACTGGAATGTTTGTATACTTTTCAAAGGTAGCCCTAAGCAGATTGCAATACAGTGGTCCAAGATGGAAACTAACAAGGCATATATTATAGTGGCCAGATGTCCACCCTCCAATATCAGGAGAACCTGTGTCCCTCTAGCATGGCCAATGGTCAGGGGTGATTCGAGTTGTTAACTGAAGAGGAACAGATTCACCATCTCTGTCCAAGCAACAGACATAGTTGGCAAACTGGACAAAACCACTAAGGCTTCTTTCTGCACCAGTGTTCCATACTGATGTTCAAGCAGCTATGTTGGGTCCAGGTGAAACTCTAGACCAAGGGTAGCTAACTATGGCCCTCCAGATGTTGTCAAACCCTATATCCCATCAGCCTTAGCCAACATAGCCAATGGTCAGGGGTGGTGTGTGTTGCAGTGTGATAACATCCGGACAGCCACAGGTTACATACCCCTGACATAGATTGTGGGACTATTCCTGAAGGAGGTTGTGATCCCATAAAGAACAGGTTGGTCCCTACTCCCCATATCAACAACGGTCCCCAAAATCAACAACTCTGTCTTATCAGGAAAGAGCTTAAGCTTACTATTCCTTATTCAACTGCTGGCAAGAATTCACCACCTTCCATGATCTCTATTAGAGGAATTCTATTTGAATAACATCTATTTGAGGAATTCAGTCTCTGTGAGTTCCACTCAGACCAAAATTTAATGGAACGATGCTGTTAAAAGAAATAGAAGATCTATCTAGTTATGTAATTTGTCTAGATCCTGAAATCATATTTCTTGACAGTATTAAAGCTCATGTACTAATGTCAAAACAGCCAAAATTTGGGATTATGCTTTTAACACAAAGATCTTGCTTCTAAATGGAAATGAGGAGAGATCACCCTTTTGATAACAGAAGGGTCAATGCGCAATGATGCACAGATTAATTAAATTAACAGCATATGTGCAAAGCAGATAGAACCCACAAGCGAAGCATTTTTAAAAGTGTCCATTTGTCCCCTTAGAGTGTCTCTTTTAATGATAATTGGAGTAAAAAAAAAAAACTGGGTTGGTTAAGAACTTGAGCCAAATCCAAATGTATTTGTGGAAATTATCTGCTGTTAGTTATTAACGTGGGCAAATGTTTTGTGTACGTTTTCCCTCTGTGCTCGCTATAAAGTGCTATGCATGACATTATTAATCTCCATCTAGAATTATTGTAAGTATGAATGGGGATTAGTTAAAAACAATTTCTAACTTTTTTTTTAAAAAAAGGGATACATCTGGGTCAGGGGTCTATTCCCAGGTGGGGTGGTAGTTCATCTATCAGTTCATATGACAGAGGTAGAAAGTTATACTATTTTTTGACTTACCAGTTGCTTGTTACCTAAAAGATCTCCAAATAACTTACATTTTAAAACACAAACATAAATCCATTATATCATTTTAAAAAATATAAACCAATTACATTCTCAAACACCTGCAATCACAGACAAATAAAAACAACATTGCCCCCACGAAGTGTACTTTGGCAGCACACTAATGTCAGAAAAAACTCGACTAATCTGGGCAGTAGGAACAAGTCTTCACCTGGGATCAAAAGATGTCAGCAAATGTCCCTGGCAGACCACAACAGAAAGAGTATTCCAAAAATGGGCAGCCATAACTTGGAGAGGCTTATCATATACAGCAGCAAAGAGGAAAATATTTGTGTCAAGTGGGTAATTGGGGGGGGGGGGGAGATCCAGCAGTAAAGTGGGACTTCTCTCTCTCTCGTCCTCAAACCCAGTGGGTTGCCACGAAAAGGAGAATTCTGTCTTGTTAGGGGTCTGAACTGATTGCTTTCAGAGGGCTTCTCTTCTTCTCTTTCTTCTTCCATCCAGTGGAGTAGTGTGAGGGTGCTGCAGAGGAGTTGTTGCAAGCACAAAATTGTTAGGTCGTCCATAATTTCAACTCCCGGTGCTGCCTCAATACAGCTGCTTGCTTCCGTCACTGGGCTCCATTGAAAACAGGAACCAGGAAGTGAGCTCTCCAGACAACAGAATGGCTCTTCTTTTATTATCTCTGCAGCTGCGATCTCCTGGATGACGTGGATGCCCTTAGGCAAATGAATGTGCATGCATACTCCATCAGTTTCCCTCCTCTCCAACCAACCCTACCACCGTGTGGCCCCAGGCCCTGGCAACCCGCACTATGCCACTGCTTCAGTCACTTTATTGCAGCTCCCCCTCCCATTTCTCCCCCTCTGCCCAACTTCCCTCACTCAGGGTTCTCCTCCTGTTTGAAATTATGCTGAGTCCTGCATGTGATCTGTGGCTTTTCCACCCCTTTCCTGCCCATGTGTTACTCTTGTTTTCTGAGATCTTGCCAGAAGCCACTGCTTCCACTGCTTCTCTACCAGTGGTGCATGGGCTGGAGCTGGTGAAGGCACCCATGGGAGCATAGCTTTTTGTGGTTCTTCCACCTGAAGCAGCTGCCTCAGCTGGCCTCAATGGTGGGTCAGCTCTGCTATATTGACCCTAAAGCAAAATAAAATTCTGTGCAGGCCATTGTCCTCTTCCCCACCTCTTCAAATCTACTGGACTAATGACAAACTCTTGAGGGTCTCTGACCTCCAGGTGACTCTGTATGTTGCAGAGCTTTTGCCAACTGGATGCCTTCATGATATTTTTGACTACAATTCTGTTAGACCCCAGCCAACTTAGTCCTAGTCCATAACATGTCTGAGGAAGGCTGATTTATAACCTCTCTCACACATCTCTAGATGGATATCTCATGCTAATGGTGACTACCCACCATCACCAGCATTTTAATGTGCCTAATTTGCCAATGAAAAATTCTATCTGTCTGCTAAAGATAGCTTGGATCAAATAATCAAATAGATTTCTTTTCACATTCTCAGTGGCAGAGGAGTGATAAGGATGAGAAGGAACAATTTCTTTTTGAGGAATCTAATCGCTCCCGCAATAAAATACAAGCAGCCTTTGTAGCCATGCAGGGGTAGTCAATGTGAAACAATTTGTGACAAAAACATGCTTCCCAGTGCAAAACAACTGATAATGGAAACTCTTTGACCTGGATTACATTTTTCTTCTTTTTGGAGTAACCAATATACTTCAGCAGGAAAGAACAGCTCTCAGATTGGTCCAGAAAAAAAAGCAATATAAAATTTGCGCATTAGGTGACATGGGTTTCCATTATATATATCTATATAGGGGAACATCAGGAGATATTTGGTTTTTCCTCTCTATTACAAACTGTTTTGTTTTTTTAAATGATATTGAAAGAAAATAGCCTGTGCTAAAACAACTTATGTTCAATATGCAATAAACTTCAACAAGTTCTCTTTCACAGAGGGTGGAAGGAACACTCAACAGCCTGAGTTCTCCTGTGCCCTTTTACTACTGGGGCAGAAATCCAGAAGAAATTGCTCAGGGCCTACTGAAGTAATGAGAGTGGAAGAAAGTTTCTTCCACATGTCAAATGTCAGTGTGGTGTATTGACTGGACTACATTTGGGATAGCCTAGGTTCCAAGAGTAGCTGCTGGGAAAGTGCATCACTGCAGACTTGGTCTCCCAGCAGTGGTGTCCCTGCCACATACTAGGTTGTTCCAAGGAGAAGAAAAGGTTGGTAGTTAGGTCAGATTAGTTTGAGTGCATTGCAGAGCATGCTACATTGCATATGCCAGTGCATATGCCTTAATGCAGTCCAACCCTTAATGCAGATATTAATATTGTGCAGCTTGAAGCAATTGGGTGCAGAAAAACTGACTCCTTTTGGAATAAAACATTGTTCAGATTCATAAGTATTGATTCAAAGCTTTACTAACTAGAACTGCTTCAAAACATGTACAAAAAAAAAAAAGATCTATCCAAATAATTCTAGAAGACATGGTTGTCCAAGAAGTAGGCCCATCTTCTTAGAAATAAAATAACATAATCTGGCAAACAGATCTCTTGCTCTGCAATAGCCTGCATTCCAGCCCAAAGCTGTTGAGCTCTTGAAGAAGTCATTTTCACATCCTTCTCCCACAGTGCCTGGGGAACAAAGAAAACAGCTACCATCCTTCAATACAGTGAATTTACAATTGAATACCTTCATCAGATGATCTAAAGTTAAACACTTAGTATAAGTTACAGGTGGTAGCCATGTTGATCTGCCATAGTTGAAACAAAATAATAATAATAAATCCTTAGAGACCAACTAAGTTTGTTACTGGTATGAGCTTTTGTGTGCATGCACACTTCTTCAGATGCATGCACACTTCTTTAATTTTGTTTCGACTCAGTATAAGAGCAGAGAACATCACAGTTAATTATCAACTAGTTAAAGCTCAAAGAGCTCTCAGTATGCTGCCATGGAGAATCCCCAGTGTTAGCAATACAGATACAGGCATTCTCCATTTCAGTGTCAATGAAACAATTCTACTTAAGAACCCTGATCTTGCCAGTGTCATGCCCTACTCCTGTAGCATCCTGGGATATGGCAATGATGCCATTGCCAGGAGGCACTGCCCTCCCTGTCTACTGCTCTGCCAGGTAGATACTCCTCCAGGAAGTTTTTTCTACAGCTTTGGTTATCGTAACCAACTTAACTGGATTTTTGTGTGGATAAAAAGTGGGGGGAAGAATTAAGTCCTTTGGCTTCAGCTACTGAGTGTAATAAATGCATAAATAAATGTACACCAGTTGCCAGCTGGCACCCACCTATCTCAGGAAACAAAGGAAGAGAGCACCATTGGAGGTGATATCAAACTGCTGGAGAGCTACAGCATCTACTGTGGCTGTAGAGGTCAATATGGGAGAGACATGTTTTGCTGCAGCTGGGGCAGATGAAGGTGTCAGCGTGTGCTGATGCAGGTGTACCATTTCATTTATTCTTTCTGTGCTCCTCCCAGCAGTCATTCCTCCTCTGGTCATTGCTGTGGATATACAACCTGACTGATGGTCTCCAGGTGTTGTGGTTGTCTTTAAGCAACACCAGCATGGCAGGGTTAATGTCACCTTTGCAGGCATCTTTGTAACACAGAGTTGATCTGCCAACAGGCCTGGTGCCTGAAGCCAGCTCCCCCAAAAGGATCTTTGGCGATCCTTGGGGATCCTGCCATCTTCCATTCTGTGGGCATGACCAATCCAGTGTAGATGTCGCTGAGATAGCAGTGCAAACATGCTGGGAATGTGGGCTTAAAGGAGCATATCTTTGATTGAGACTGTCCCACCCAAATAATATAAGGTTGGATCTAACTGAATTTTGCTCAAAGCAGACCCATTGAAATTAATGTATCTGTTCGTTTTGTCCATAAATTTCAATGAGTCTTCTCTGAATAGGTCTGACATTGAAAACAACTCTCTTAAAGCAGAGGTTTTAGCCTCTTTAGCAATTTAGCAAACTGCTTTAGCAATTTTAGCTAAGCAAACAGGATGCATGGGTGAGGGGTCCTGAATCTCACCAAGGGCTTTTCGGTGACATCATTGCAGTTGTGGAATTCTTGTTCATGACTGGTATGCCAGGATATATCTCTGTATGACCAGATCTTGTTTTTAGACAGATGCTGATACCTTTTTTTTATTATTCCAATAGGTATGGTATTATTGCTTAATACTGCTTTCATGCCATCTCCTCTGGTTTTAAAAATGGCATTTTTGCTTCATTTTTAATTAATTAATATTTTCTTTTATTGTGACTTTGGTTTTGTTAGCACCAATAATTTAAATACATAAATAATGTGTGCCAAGCACCAGGAGTAGGATTTCGGTGTAGCATGGCCCCCCTCTCTAAATTGTGCCTTGAGTCAATCATGGTTTTTTTTTAAAAAAATTGTCCGTTCTGAACTATGTTACAAAATATACAGTTCTGACTTCAAATATTCATTGCTTTCTATGCTAGGCTGTAAAGAACTTGGGGGAGGGGGGAGAGAGAGAATCCCCAAAGCTATAAATAACTCCATCCCTCTCTGTATGACCAGTTGTAGATGGTGATGTATTGATTGAAAGGAAGGTTCATGCTGTAGAGCCTTTTAATGAAGGCTTAGCAACGACCATGATTTAAGACCATGAAAATGTTCTGTAGAGGTTGCTAAGAAACATTTAACAGGCACGTATCAAATCCTTAAGCCTAAGGATGAATTGTTCACTTGCTACCCATAAATTATGGTCAGCCAATGTTTAAGGAGACAGTGATAGAAGTGTATTATTGGTTCACAACAAACATCATCAGTGCTAAACTGCAGCAATAAATGCCATGTCCCTGGTGAACATCTTGGCTTAATAGAGACTCAGAGTTTTCAAAGAAAGCTCACCACATCCATCACAGGATAGAGCAAGGATTGTATCTTGGCAGCCTTTGCTACAGTATGGCTTCCTCCACACAATATCAAGGTAACACTCACATTTATGAGCATAGCTGAGTTTTAGGCTAATTTGCGGGTCATTGTATGCAGTGTGTGTTTGTGTGTGTGTGTGTGTGTGTGTGTGTGTGTGCGTGCACTTTAAAGCAAGTCACAATTTTAGACTGTGTTTGCTGGCAAAGTTAAAATTGACATAGAAATCCTGCGAACCTGTGAAAAAACTCATTGAACACAGTGGGATTTGCTTCTGAGCAAATGCACGTGGGGCCACAATGTATGTTTAGCAGTGCTTTTGTTTGAGTCAAGAAGTGTAACATCATTTGGCACTGGAATAATGAACTCCTTCCTCACTCCATTAGAAATGAGCTCCTATATTATTATTATTTATTAAATTTATATACCGCCCTATACCCGGGGTCTCAGGGCAGTTCACAGATTGAACCTGGGACCTTCTGTGTGCAAAAGCAAGTACTTTTCCACTGAGCTACAGTACAGCCCTTGCCCAAGATAAGAGGAACACAAAAAGCTGTGTAATACTCAACCAGAACATTGGTGTATCCAGTTCAGCCTTGTTTACACCCACCAGCAACAGCTCACCAGGGTTTAGATATAGGAAACTGCCTTACACCTTCCAAGTCGGACCACTAGTCTATCTCACTTAGTAAAGTCTGCACTGACCAAGGAGTCATTCCTAGCCTTACCTGGAGATGCCAGGGATGGAACCTAGGACCTTTTGCAAAGCAGATGCTCTAACACAGAGCTATGGTCCTTCCCCATATCATCTGTTCCATGTCCACTGAGCATAGTCAGTCCTCACTGGGTGGTTTTGGCTCCTCCCCCTGTTTCTCCCTACTTCTGCCAATGTTGGGGTTCTATATGAGATCCTATCATAATCTCTAACCAGAATATATTGCATTGCAACTAGAAAAATCAAAGAGTATTCTTTCAAAGAGGAGTGGGTGTGGTCCAGCTGGTAATTATTATTATTATTATTATTATTATTATTATTATTATTATTATTATTATTATTTTAAAGGCCGTGAAGGGATTTAAAGGTCAAAACCTCACCTTAAATCTGACCCTGTACTCCACTGGGAGCCAGTGCAGCTGGAAAGATAACTGGCTTTAAGTTGCACAAATATCTGTTGAGGATGCTAAAGGTACAGCGTCTTACTTCTTTATTTCCCACCTTTCCTCCAAGGGGCTGAAGGTGGCATACACAGTTCTTTCCACTGTCATTTTATCCTCAAACAAACCTTGTTAGGTAGGTAAGGCTAAAGGAGAGTGACTGGCTCATGGCCATCCCATGCGCTTTATGGCTGAGGGAATATTTGAAACTTGGTCTCCCAGATCCTAATGCAATGCTATAACCACTACATGAACTAGGAGAGGATGTTTATTATGATGGGATTTGGGGCCCAATTGGGGTATCCTAAAGCTATTCAAAGGGACGCAGGTGGCGCTGTGGGTTAAAGCCTCAGCGCCTAGGACTTGCCGATCGAAAGGTCGGCGGTTCGAATCTCTGCGGCGGGGTGCGCTCCCGCTGCTCGGTCCCAGCGCCCGCCAACCTAGCAGTTCGAAAGCACCTCCGGGTGCAAGTAGATAAATAGGGACCGCTTACCAGCGGGAAGGTAAACGGCACTTCCGTGTGCGGCTCTGGCTCGCCAGAGCAGCGATGTCACGCTGGCCACGTGACCCGGAAGTGTCTCCGGACAGCGCTGGCCCCTGGCCTCTTGAGTGAGATGGGCGCACAACCCCAGAGTCTGTCAAGACTGGCCCGTATGGGCAGGGGTACCTTTACCTTTACCTTTAAAGCTATTCAAGGGCTTCATTAGCAGAGCTAACAAAACTTACCTGTTAATAGTTGTCTAGCAGGAGTGGTGATAGGCAAATGAGTTGTTGAGTCCTATTCTGGTGAAATATTTGTAAGACTTTCAAAGTTAAGTTACAATACATACTCTGAATATGATTTGTGAAATTTCCTAAGTTCTGTATGTATGTTTGGGCAGATAAACACACATAAGGAATATCTAGATAGCACTAGAGTTAGTACTGAAGAAGGCACAAATGAAATGATATAGTAATTTAAAACAAACAACTCTCTTGATGCCTTCAGCAGAGCCAGACATATTGGTGTAGCAAGTGCTGAACTGATTAATAGAAAGCTCTTTACAATACGGAGTTGGCTGCGATTCATTTTGCGAGGAGGACGAGTAATTGCTGTGAAACAATGAAAAGTTGGTCCATTTAGAAATCTTACTTGAGATTGCTTTGTAAGAAACAACATGAAATGAGCAAAGTCTATTGTTCAAAAATCCCATTTCTGCTGACCCTGGAAAAATGATTAAAGGAAAACTTCTGCAGTTGTTAAGACTTCGTTTGTCTAAAATGAAATATAGAACCAGGACAGTTCTTCAGTATGTGTTCTTAGCAAAACTGTTTGATCCAAAACCCAAATGAATTCAGAGGGTCCTCTGATTTTAATCAGTCAAATTCAAAAGTGAGTAGCAGTTTCGCTGATCTTGGGTTTGTACATGAACTGTCATTGAAATACTGCTACACCTGCATTAATAGGAAATTGATGGCACAGGTATGTTAAAGGTGGAGATGGGCAAACTTTTCCCCTAAAACCAGCCAACCACCAAACCCCTTACCACTCATGAGCTGAGGAGTCGCAGCTGTAGTGGTGGCTGTACTATAAGTACAAAAGGGGCAAGGAAGATCAGACATCTCTCCTCTCTGGTACACTCATCACAAGCACATGAAGAAAAACTGGAAAATGTACATTTTAGAAGACATCTGAAGGCAGCCCTGTTTAGGGAAGCTTTCAAAGTTTAATAGATTATTGTATTTTAATACTCTGTTGGAAGCCGCCCAGAGTGGCTGGGGAAACCCAGCCAGATGGGTGGGGTATAAATAATATATTATTATTATTATTATTATTATTATTATTATTATTATTACATTGGAAAATTTGTCCTTACAAAATGCATATTGCCCCTCAAAAGCCACCAGGAAATTAGTGGATTCCCCCTGAGACATACTAGGGCAGGGGTCGGTAAGGCTTACCGAGCAGGGGCCGGATCACTCCTGCAGAGATGCTCTGTGGGCTGGACCAGCACAGAGCGACGCCGTAAATCACGTCTGTGCATGTCTGCAGTGCCAGAAATCGCTTCTGTGCATGCCCAGACACCAGAAATTGCACCTGCGCAGAAGTGATTTTCAGTGTCTGGGCATGCGCAAAGCAATTTTTAGCACCGCGGACATGCGCAGATGTGATTTCCGGCATCTGGGCATGCACAGAAGCGATTTCTGGAGCCATGGAAGAGAGTCCCCGTGCCACACTGCACCGGTTTAGCTCAGCATGGGGGGACTCGCCAAGCGAGCTGCTTGGTTCAGGGCTGGCTTGTGAGCTGGTTAAACTGCCTCTGTGGGCTGCTTCCAGCCCATGGGCCACAGGTTGGGGACCCCTGGACTAGGGCTTTTTCTCCTGGAACTCAGCAACAGTGCTATTTTTCTAGAAATAAGAGGTACCAGAACTTACCAGGAACACCTCCCTTGTTCTCTTATAATAGCAGTGGCGCCCACCTGAGAGGTGCCGAAAGTGAGTTCCGGTGAGTTCTGGCTGAAACGAAAAGCCCTCTTGCTGCCCATTGAGATCAGCTTTCTTTCAAGGGAATAAATGAGACATGGGCATGCTTCAAGGACTGTATCCAATATAGGAGAGGCTGACCAAGAGGATATTTTAGGAGGTATTTACTGAGACTTTCCTCAGGCAACATAAAAGGTACTAGTGGGCACACTGGCACCCATAGCCCCCACATTAGCACCCCCTGTGCTAAAGGAGCAAAATGTTGGCTCATCTAGATGCAAAAGAGTGGCTCTTTTATAAGAGTACCGTATTTTTCGCCCTATAGGACGCACTTTTCCCCCTCCAAAAATGAAGGGGAAATGTGTGTGCGTCCTATGGGGCGAATGCAGGCTTTCGCTGAAGCCTGGAGAGCCCCAGCGCCAGCCCCACAAGGTCGGGGGAGAGCTGAGAGGCGCAGCACGTCTTCCCGCTGTCCCCGGACCTGGTCTGAAGGCGGGCGGCGGGGAGAAGAGCGCTTCTCCCCGCTGCCGGCCCCACAAGCGCCTGGGGGGGGGGAATAATTTTTTTTTCTTAATTTCCCCCCAAAAAAACTTGGCGCGTCCTATGGGCCGGTGCATCCTAAGGGGCGAAAAATACGGTACTTGATGGCTGTCTGCATCTAATTGCTACATAACTCAGGATGCCATAAGGTGAACATAAAGGTAATGTTAAATAAAAGCATCCAGGTGATAACAGGATGTCTAATGATGTGCATGAATCTGAAGGGAACGGAGTGGGAAGGAACATTTTCAACTCAGGAGGAATTGTAGTCAATATTTTCCAGAAACCAACAGTAGGTAATTGCCTTATTAGAGTTTCCTGCTGCCATTTCCCTAGAAACAACAGCAACAAAACCCTGTGCAAAAATAAGTGCAGGCCAAGCCGGTGTTGGATAGACTTGATTAAGATTTTTTTTTATGCCCCATCCCTCAGCACAGTGACCACAGTGAACTGACCCCTCCCTCAACACAGTGTCCAGGTAACATCAACTGTCCCTTGCAAAGAAGATAGGAAAGAAAAGGGACAAGGACCCCACTCTATGAACCTGCTCCTAGTAAGACTGAAAATTACTAGAATTTTTTTATTTTTATTTTTTTAGAATCATAGAGTTGGAAGAGACCACAAGGGCCATCGTGTCCAACCCCCTGCCAAGCAGGAAACACCATCAGAGCACTCCTGACATATGGTTGTCAAGCCTCTGCTTAAAGACCTCCAAAGAAGGAGACTCCACCACACTCCTTGGCAGCAAATTCCACTGTCGAACAGCTCTTACTGTCAGGAAGTTCTTCGTAATGTTTAGGTGGAATCTTCTTTCTTGTAGTTTGGAACCATTGCTTCGTGTCCGCTTCTCTGGAGCAGCAGAAAACAACCTTTCTCCCTCCTCTATGTGACATCCTTTTATATATTTGAACATGGCTATCATATCACCCCTTAACCTCCTCTTCTCCAGACTAAACATGCCCAGCTCCCTTAGCCGTTCCTCATAAGGCATCGTTTCCAGGCCTTTGACCATTTTGGTTGCCCTCCTCTGGACACGTTCCAGTTGGTCAGTGTCCTTCTTGAACTGTGGTGCCCAGAACTGGACACAGTACTCCGGGTGAGGTCTGACCAGAGCAGAATACAGTGGCACTATTACTTCCCTTGATCTAGATGCTATACTCCTATTGATGCAGCCCAGAATTGCATTGGCTTTTTTAGCTGCCGCGTCACACTGTTGGCTCATGTCAAGTTTGTGGTCAACCAAGACTCCTAGATCCTTTTCACATGTACTGCTCTCAAGCCAGGTGTCACCCATCCTGTATTTGTGCCTCTCATTTTTTTTTTTGCCCAAGTGCAATATTTTACATTTCTCCCTGTTAAAATTCATCTTGTTTGTTTTGGCCCAGTTCTCTAATCTGTCAAGGTCGTTTTGAAGTGTGATCCTGTCCTCTGGGGTGTTAGCCACCCCTCCCAGTTTGGTGTCATCTGCAAATTTGATCAGGATGCCCTTGAGTCCATCATCCAAGTCGTTGATAAAAGATGTTGAATAAGACTGGGCCCAAGACAGAACCCTGTGGCACCCCACAAGTCACTCTTCTCCAGGATGAAGAGGAACCATTGATGAGCACCCTTTGGGTTCGGTCAGTCAGCCAGTTACAAATCCACTGAGTGGTAGCATAGTCAAGTCCGCATTTTACCAGCTTCTTTACAAGAATATCATGGGGCACCTTGTCAAATGCCTTGCTGAAATCAAGGTAGGCTACATCCACTGCGTTCCCTTCATCTTCCCTTCATCTACTAGGAACAACAACAAAAAAAAACACCACACGGATTAATCTGCCATCGTGCTTTTAACAGCAGGACAACAAAATTTACTTTAACCTGTGTGATCTTCACATGCCGTCAGTAGCTTTAATTTATGAAAGTCCCATTGATTTCAATTTAAAAACTTAATATTTTTATTAACACACTTCTAGTAAAAGCTGTAGGGATTTGCACTGTCTAGTGGTGGCTGGGTTGTGCCCTATTAATTTTATCTTCCTCAACAATCAATGTAGCTAAGATGATCACTCAAGCACCCTCACAAACTTACAGTGTGAACCATGAACTATTCATCCAAAGGTATAACATCTCAATTCCTCCTCTTTTTAAATTTTCCAGTCTGGGCTAAGTGGACCTTGAATAACACTCACATCTGCTGAGCAGTTAAGGACTGGATGCATGTTTAAGTGAGCTCATTGATTAATGAAAATGACGGAGCCATTATAAGAGGATAAACAGCTTTGAAAGCAGTCACTATAATGGAAATTAAGATTTGGTAGGTAATGACCCAGCAAGTCAACACAGTTTAGCTGGTGGAGACCTTTAAATGGATTACACAAAGGTTTACCTGCTCTTGATGAATTACAAATGACAGTGGGTAACTCTTCAAATGACAGACTACTTAAAAGTGTGTTTGGTTTCTGCCTGCATTTTAAGCTAAATTGTGCAACCTGTGCACAGGGGAGTGGACAGCCTCAAAACTGGAGTAGAGTAATCATCAGGAGTGCCAACTTGGCCTTGCGATTGTGGGTGCCTGGGGTTGTGGTGCCATGCAACATGCATGGCCCTGGCACTGAAATTTGTGGGTGCCTGAACACTTCATGGGGAATTTTGTGGCTGCTCAGGCACCCAGGGCCCCAAGGAGTTGGCACCTATGGTAATCATCAAACATATTATTAATATATGCTGACAAAGATTGGCAACTCCCCCCAACAACAATGCAAGAACAACAATACTGTTAGCAACAGGTAACAGAGAAATAAGAGATCTGGCTGATAAAAAAAAAAATGGTTTAGACAAATTCATTGAGGATATGGCTATCAATGTCCAATTGAAGGGGGCCCCCATTTATCTTAACTCTTTATAGGGATGCTTGGGTTGTCTTCTACACTGAATGAACACACATACAGAGGGAGGTGGTATCATGACAGCAGGCACTGCTTCTGCACAAGATAAGGAATTTTCCTTTCAAGGGTTACAGGTTGACCAGCAATGGTTCTATGCACCAAAGAATACATACTTGGCAGAGGCAAAGGCTGCCACCACTACATATTCATGTTCTGTAGAAAAGTGGGGACACCTGAAGAGGGCTTTATGTCTAAAGAGATCGTCTTTTGACCCAAGACATTTCTCCACAGACAAAGAGACTGTCTTTTGATTTAGGATGGAATTACAGGTTGCTTAGGAAAAAAATAGAGCTAGCTATAAGTGGCAGGTGTCACAAGCAATGTTGTCAACTAGCCAGTATTGCACTGATCTATTAATAACGTTCTCTCACATAGTCAGTACTAGGAACTGAAATAGTTCTGGGCTGAACATTTCTCCAATCCCTCCCACCTTCCCTGTCAATTAATGAGAAAAATGTTGGTTTTGGAAATTTTCAAAGGAGAGAGAGAGAAAATCAGTGAAATTCTCAGCTGTGAGGTATAGAGCTTTCACTTTTGAGGTGGCTGAAGGGTATTTGTAACTGTCCAGAGTGCTGAAAAATATACTGGAAAGAAAAATTCACACACACTACCCTCAGCCACCTCACGATATGGATAAGCAGATCTGTCCATTTCGTTTTTTCTAAGTTTTGCATTTCTCCAGTCTTAAAGTCCTTATTCCACATTTCCACATCAGTTTCTGGATGTTTTTATTTTTTTAAGTGCTCATGAAAATTTATCAATGTATTTCTCCAAATATACATGTTTGTGTGCAGTTTCCCCCTAATATGCACATTTTAACAAAGTAATGCATTTTATAATGCATTATAACACAATTTTGTATGTTCTTTTCACCAATGTATGCATTTTAACAAATATTTTACCCTTGATTGTTTGTACACATTACTTGTACACATTTCACAAGAATAAATAGTATTGGGGGAAGGAGGTGGCAATTGGCAAATGGTAGTTGACAGTTGGGAACTGGCAGTTGATTGGTTATTCTGTTAGTTGTATCTTGACTGCAAAGGTGTGATGTTTGGGAACTTCATGCAGACACTGTCAGGAGGAGTTTGAAAATAATACTTGTTGCTCAACTGTTACCAACCTGACAAGCAAAACGATTTGTCTTCAACTATTTGTGTAATACATATTTTTTTTATCACAAATAGTTTAAAAAGTAGTTTAAAAATTGATTCCAGTTTCTCTTCCATCCCTACTTTCAAGTACTAAAGTAAGCTCAAGCTCCACACCCACTTAAATTCTAAAGAAATTCTAATGTCCTGAGAATGAGGCACAAAAATTGAAGCTTTTTTCTCGGGGGTGAAAACCTCTGAGAAACTGGGGGACAGATTTTGGCACATATCTGAAAAGCCAGTGAAACCTAAATCATCCCTGACCCTATCCATAAACTGTTATGTTCACATCACAGTTAGATCTCTCTCTCTCTCTCTCTCTCTCTCTCTCTCTCTGTGTGTGTGTGAGAGAGAGAGAGAGAGAGAGAGAGAGCTTACCAAATTTATCTCTGGTTCTATCCCAGTCTGCCAAACTCCTTTAAAATCAGGTTTACTGGGTTCTCTCTCACAGACTACGCTCTTCCTGTTCTGTCTCTCTTGAAAGACTCATAGCTATTTGATAAGTGACGGGTCAGCATGTTCTCATACTATAGATTTTTAAACACAGAATTAATTAATTGATCTGCCTATAGTACCACGTTTCCTTCTAGTAATTAAGCAGAACTTTAATTTCGGTTAATAACATAATCATTGATTTTCCCCACCTGCCATATTAGGATTAATTTAATCTTTCCATGCTCATTGATTTACAAATTCATCAAGGTATGTTCAATTGTAACTTCTATGGTTCAAATATCCCCCACCCCTGAAATGATTCTCAAATTAAGTGCTAC
The DNA here is from genome assembly GCF_951804945.1 of Podarcis cretensis. NCBI lineage: Eukaryota > Metazoa > Chordata > Lepidosauria > Squamata > Lacertidae > Podarcis > Podarcis cretensis. The sequence continues at coordinate 19,398,265 of NC_137176.1, read as the reverse complement.
TATATTTCTGAGTCATTCTTACACAGTCTGTATGAGAAAAGGAAAGAAGTTATGTTGGGTATCCAAAGCAATGATACAAAATTAAAATTTAAAGGGAAAGCATCCACATAGGATGCAGCATGTCTCTGGCTCAGCTGATTCCCAGGCTTACCTGGTGTTAAGTCCCCAACTCCAGTTCAGCTGAAGACCTGTGCTCAATGGGGGGGGGGGGCTCTGAAGATGATCTGCCATTGGAGGCAGATGGATCCAATTGGTTTCCAGACAGCCCTCAGGGATTTTCTGGTGGATGAGTACCTGTTGAAGCCTTGGCCAACTTATGGAATATCTTGATGGCTTGGGCCATTGGCACAATTGCTATTGAGCACCCTCTCTCAATTCATGGGAGGAAACAAGCTGGGAGATGTCTGAACATGAGTGGAGGAACACTCTAATGAATGAAATTGAAATCTGATGATGGCTCATCATCAAGCCTACCTAGTGACAGTGGAGGCAGCAAAGAAGGCTTGCTTTGCTGCGCCCATTGCATCCTTATTGCACCGTCCGACAGAATTTTCCAGGTAGTGTGGGTCCTTTTACAATCTGGCCCGAAGGAGTTGGCAAAACTGATGGCTGCCCACTGCCATTCATCCGTGAAACATTTTGAGGATAAAATTGCTTGCCTCTACTGTGGTCTTGACTCCACTGTTACAGCAGATGACTTTCACTGAGTGTCCAGAGTACTCTCTAATCCTGATGTGTTGGAAGGTATTTGGGTTGGTCAGGGTGACTACTTGTGATCTGGACTCTTGCCTATCTTGGCTGACAAAAACTAGCAGGAAATGGACAGCTGCCTGGGCCAGGAAGGAGATTAATGTCTCATTGCAAGAGTGGGTGGTTCCTGCCTGCTTGAAGGAGGCAGTAGTAAGACAATTCCTTAAGTTCTGCCTGGATTTGGAAAATCTGAGTAATAATCAACCAGTTGCCAACCTCCCCTTCTTGGGAAAGGTTCTTGATCAGGTGGTCATAGACCTGATCCAGGCAATCTTGGAGGAAACTGACTTTCTAGATCCATTTCAATCAGGGTTTAGGCCCAGTTTTGGCAGAGAAACTGCTTTGGTTGCCCTGTATGATGACAGGGAAGAGATAAGGGAAAATGCCTCCCTGTTAATTCTTCTTGACCTCTCAGTGGCTTTTGATACCATCGACTATGACACCCTTTCTGGAGCAACTGTCTCAGCTGGGAGGGGGGTGACATCACTTTGCAGGAGTTCTGGTTCTACTCAGATGATGGTTTCCAGAGGATGATGCTTGAATGATGCTTGAGGAGTGAGACTTTGCACCAGCTTAACTTACACGAGCTTGCTTTATGCCAGTTTCTTTTGGATAGGATTGCTTCCTTAAGTTGCATTCCTAATAATGTCTGTTCAAAACAAAGTCCTATCAAATTCCATGAGACTTACTCCCAGGAAAGTGGAGTAAGGATTTCTGTCTCACAAATTTACAAGGAGTTTCATGTTATGTGAACAATCATACCTGCAAAGGACATTTTCAAAGTGATCATTTCTTTTATTGCTGAACTATTGCATTCTTTTTCTCTCCCCATTTCCCGAGCAATAGGGAGTTATAGGGGCTGCCTTTTATACATCCTGTTTCCTTTCAAGAAGATAGCTCTGGAGACTTCCTTCAGATGCCTGTTTGTTCAGAAAGAAACTGAACATGGGGGAGCAGGCAAACAGCTAAGCAGGCAGTACCAGTCCCTAAAGCGGTATCAGTTCCCCAAAGACAAGCAGTGTGCATTAATGCTCCCACCACCCAAGCATGGTGGTTGTTTTTATCCAGCCAGTCAGCTGAACAAGTCAGGCTTCTTTGTTGATGCACTCAGATTTTCTTTCTGCTTCCACTTGAAGTGATGGGATGTCTCCAAAAGCTAGTAACCACCAACCACCCAACGCCATTAAGGTTCATTTAAAGACAATTTCAAGCTTTTGATGCCCATTGAAGAAGGTTGTCCTAATTTGTTGGTCATATTGATAGTATAGTGTGTAGTAAGTAGGGTCCCTCCAAACTCTCCAGACTAGTGGTTTTCTAACAAAAAGCATTTTTTTAAAAACAGAAACACAAAAGAGCTGCCTTTCGGAAATTCCCCGCAGATGTCAATTTCACCTTTGAATTGAAAACAGATGAAACCAATAGGCTAAAAAAAAAAGGACTGGCGTTTCTAAAGAGTGGCAGAACATGGGGCACCTAATCTTAAAAGACTGGGGATCAGCACAATGTAAAATCATAATATTTATAACTAAAATTAATGTGTTCAAAGTGTTGGTACTGACCTTTAAAGCCCTAAATGGCCTCGGCCCAGTATACCTGAAGGAGCATCTCCACCCCCATCGTTCAGCCTGGACACTGAGGTCCAGCTCCGAGGGCTTTCTGGTGGTTCCCTCACTATGAGAAGTGAGGTTGCAGGGAACCAGGCAGAGGGCCTTCTTGGTAGTGGCGCCCACCTTGTGGAACGCCCTCCCATCAGATGTCAAGGAAATAAACAACTATCTGACTTTTAGAAAACATCTGAAGGCAGCCCTTTTCAGGGAAGTTTTTTAATGTTTAATGCTTTATAATGTTTTTAATATTCTGTTGGGAGCCACCCAGAGTGGCTAGGGAGGCCTGGACAGATGGGTGGGGTATAAGTAATACATTATTTATTATTATTATTATTATTATTATTATTATTATTATTATTCCCTCCAACATTTCTCTGATGAAAATGGGGACATCCTAAGGAAAAGTGGGACATTGCAGGATCAAATCAGAAACTGGAATGGCTTCAATAAATCCAAGACTATCCCTGGGAAATAGGGACAGTTGGAGGGTCTGCTTTTCTTACAGTAGCCCACTAGATGACCATGGGAAAGCTGCAAGTAGGACCTTGAGTAGGACTCTCCTCACCTGAGCTTACCAGCACCTAGCATTCAGTGGAATACTCCATCTGGCAGCAGAGATATTCTTTGTCCCTTTACTTGCCTTCTCCCAGCTTTGCATGACACATAACAACAACAACAACAACAACAACAACAACAACAATTTTATTTATACCCTGCCCTCGCCAGCCAAGACCGGGCTCAGGGCAGCTAACACCTGATATAAAAACAAATTGATTGAAATACAACTTAAAAACAAGATTAAAATACAATATTAAAACATTAAAATATTAAAATACAGCCTCATTTCAATGGAAACGTAAATCAAAAACTTTTTGGGGGATGAAAACGTCTAGTCTTCTCCAAGGCTAACATAGAAAGTTTAGATAGACAACATCCCTATAAGCATAATTGCAACTGACTCACCTGTCTTCTCAGTTTGGCAAGAGGTCTCCCGGCACCCAAACAAGCAACAATGGATTATTTCTGCTGTTACAAGAGGCCAAGCTGAGTACACAACCTTATCCACCAGGAACATATATTTATAAGTGTAAGATTTTACAGAACTGCAGCCAACTGCTGACATATGCTGTTTGAAGCCCATTCGGCTAAGCTTTGCCCTTACAAAAGCCCCGCTGAAACAAAGCGGAGAGGCGGCGGTTGCATTGGCTGATTGCACCCTTTGTAACTCCTGAGTGTTTTTTAAACAGCTCCATTAGAATTAGCAGCCGACGAGTGCAAAAGTGGATGCAAGGTTTTTGTCCAAGTGCATTTTACAATTACAGACAAACGATTAAGCTGCTTTGAGGGAACTAATCCTACACTTGAGCCCTGTGATTCTAGCAAGCTTTTGTCCGATGACCACTTAAGCCATATTTCCCTTATCGTTAATGCAAGTGAGCTGCGGCAGCCAGAAAGAATCGATCCGTGGCATCGAAAGGAATACTTTTAATTGAAACAGCAGACATTTAAGATACTAACAAATAGGAAGCAAAGCTGGAGGGGGCTGGGAGAGACAGAGAAACAGGGAAAGGTGCCTTCTTAACAGAATATTTGTTAGGGTTGGGTAGTGGGCAAAACTTTTCTCGCGAATAATGGTCAGATCAAAATGGCCTGTGCATTCACACAAACCCATCTACCCACCCAACAAAACTTTCCATTAGGTTTCCCAGTTTCCCAGAAGGTTAAGGAATGAGGAAGAATGCCTATAAAACTCCAGGTAACTTCATGTCTTGGAAAGATGCATTCCCTAAAACACTATACAGTGGATGAAAAAGGGGAGCTCTGTTATTCACCCAGTTGCCTGGTCAGAATTGGCCTTCCTCCCTTTCCTCCATCCATCCTTACTCTAGAGCTCTAAATAGGCAGGTTGAAACTTAGTTTTCACTGGGATGTCAAGATTCACCAACCAGAGACAGTTGGAAAATGGCATCAGAGGAGATATTCTGTATATTTAGAATGATGAATCAGGATGCCATACCCTCCAACATTTTTCCAGTGAAAACGGGGATGTCCCAAGGAAAAGCAGGACATACCAGTATCAAATCAGAAGCCAGGAAGGCTTCTGTAAATCTGGGACTGTCCCTGGAAAATAGGGACACTTGGAGGGTCTGGAATGCCTCTGAACACATACTCAGCCCAGAAGTTTGTTTTCAGGACTAGCAGCCAACTTTGGGAGGTAGCGGGTAGCTGTTTTATGGCTTTTGTTCAACAATTACCATTGCAGATCTACTGAAACTCATACCAAGAGTCACCAGCAGAACCCAATCGACCTTTTCCCCTATCCTTCTTCTGGAGTGGAAGGAAGGAGATGGATGGAGGAAGGCTCATAGACAGGTAACTACATAATTTGGTGAAGAAAGAGCTTCTCCATACAGGCTATGGTGTGAATGGACATGAAACCATCAACTTCTTGAAGCTAAACATCAACATCATAATCATCAACATCAGCAGCAGAAGCATCACCTCATTGTATACCATATTCAAAGTGTCTTACAACATGAAAATATCTACATAATTGTAAACATAGCCACCCTGTTCACTGTTTTATTGAAGAGTCTGTTCAGCAGCCTCAGCTTTTGTAGCAGGTCTGGGCCTGGTCAGTGTCTGGATGGGAGACCATCTACGTAGGAACCACACAAACACTACTTTGAGTTGCAAAATGCAAGAGAGACAGAATGTAGGGGTGACATAAATGCACAAAATGATGCAGTCTCTTGGATAGTTTCTAAAGGAGCCCACATGGAATTAATGCTGAAATCCCTCATTAAAACAATTGTTCCAGTTCTACAAGTGACTTGGCTACACAAACACTACTGGAGAAACTTCTCTTTCCCACTTTTGATCAAGGCAAGTTGACATAGCAGTGAAAGTGTTGAGCTTGAAGTACAGTAGTGGGTGCTTAGCTCCCTGCTCAACCATGAAGCTCCCTGGATGGTTCTTTGAATCATTTTATCTTTATCTATGGTTTTTGTTTGCTGCTGTAAGCTTCTTCAAGGAATGGATACAGAGATACTCTTCTTATTGAGGTCATCTCTAGAAAACAGGTATTAACTGTATAGTAGAGCAGGAGCACTGTATGGGAAAGATGATATTATTATTATTATTATTATTATTATTATTATTATTAAACTTTTTATCTCACTCTTCAGCCAAAAAACAAAAAAAAGGTTGTTTAGAGGTAAGAGTCCCTGCCCTCAATTTAAGATAATGTTACAATTAACCTGAGATAACCAGTGGAAATAGGTATTCATGAAAAGGCACCAAAGTTTAATTCTCCAGTTGCTTTTCATTTGAAAAGGATTATTATGTTTGTTTGCTCTATGAAGACGGAATAATATTTACAATTAATTGGGTGTACAGGATGGAAATAATGCTTGGAAATGCAGTTTTGTTATTGATGGGTGTATATTAATGTGTATAATTTGATTTAAAATAATTACCATTTTTTTAAAAAAAACCATGATAGAGTTGGGGAATGCCTATGTTTCAAGAAACTCCCAATCACACCATCCCTGAGCAAAGAATATAGGAGCATTAATGAAAGAACAAACATAAATAAGGGTAGATTACAGAGGTTTTGAAGCAAGAAATTGATTCAGAATCAGGGGAAAGTTCTTTTAATGCATGTTTTGCTGATTTATTATCGCTGTACTTCAGGAGCTTACGAAAAATGCATTTCCATCCATCATCCTCTTTCAAAAGGTTGATGGAAATCAGCCTCTCTGCCAAAGCAAAGAAATACTTGGTATCAGCAGACTCCCCAGACAAAACAATGGGGTGTAAATCTAGTTAGTCGGATCACATGGTTTAAGTCCATTGAGGCAGGCTTTACATCATGGCAATCAATCGCAATCGCTCTCCGTTGGTGTTCAATGGTCATGTAACATTTCCTGTTGTAGAGACTCATGATACAGTTAGCATTTATGCTCCAGCCAGCCTGGCAGGACTGCATGGTCTGTGGGAGGTAAACTGAGAGCAAGGATGGAGGAAAATAAAGTCAGGGTTGTCTATAAAAATAAACCTTAACACCTTCCAGACAGTAACCAAGCATGCTTAGGAATATTGATTTGTATATTTGGAATATTTGCCATGTTTTATTCTTAATATCCTTTTTTTTAAAGCCAGAGCCAAGAACTACTTTTGAAACAAGAGTGCCCCCTTTAGTGAAAAATATTATTATTATTATTATTATTCAGGCTTTTTGGTGCATCAATTACTGCACTTTTCCCACACAGCACTCAGTTTTTACTCTCTACCAACATCACAAGATAGCTTCCTTTGGGGATGTGTAAAGGTATAATACTTCCTTATATTAGTGTGTAATATAATCACACGTGTCTACACAGTGAATAAGGTAACATGCCATTAGGGATGTTGGAGAATTCAGTCAAAAAATGGAAACAGGAGTGGCAGTTAATGATGCTCACTTATTCATTCAATGTTTGGAATAGAAATCAACCCAGCAGATGCAGCTGGTATTCATTGTTGTTTTCAGTCTGCAAATGATATATAATTGATTACATTTCCTGGTCCATTTGCATTGTGTTTCCTATGCATTGAAGTTAATGGAGCGGAATAAAGGGATGACAACATAACTCACGCTAGTTATGCAACTTTGCCACAGGAGACCACAAAATAAATAACAACTAAAGCATCCAAGGCAGATGTCCATCAAACCTCTGCTTGAAAACCTCCAATGATGGAGAGTCCACAACCTCCCAAGGGAGACCATTCCACTATCGAACAGCTCTCACTGTCAAAAAGTGTTTCCTGATGTTTAGTCGGAATCTCCTTTCTTGTAACTTGAAGCCATTGGTTCGAGTCCTACCTTCCAGAGCAGGAGAAAACTAGCTTGTTCTATCTTCCATGTGACAGCCCTTAAGATAATTAAGATGGCTAGCCTATCTCTTCTCAGTCTCCTCTTCTCCAGGCTAAACATACCCAGCTCCTTCAACCATTCCTCATAGGGCTGTCAGCATCCGGGGGTCAAAAGGCCACCTGGCTAGCCCCCAGCTGGATCATCTCCCTCTCAGCCTTCATGCTGTGGAGATTCATCGACCTCTGGCTTCGATGTAAATCAGAGACTCAAGCTAGCTGACTTGAGCACACTATATGTAGCAGTGTAAACTGCACAACAGAAGAGGCTGAGGCTGTGGATACATACTAAAACTATGGATTTATTTTACATAAATCACAACAAAGAAACACGTCGTCTCTCCTTGCTGTCTTCTTGGAGTCTCAAAAGAAAAGCAATACACAGAGCGGAAGTTCTCCTCACAGGACCCAGCAATCTGTGCTGGAAAGTAAACAGACATGTGACACGCAACAATCCCATGTCTGCAACAAAAGGTGCAATGGAATAGCCCAACATTGGCTTGATAGACCTCAGACTTTTTGCTTGCTGAGTTGGAGCAGCAAAAGGAGCTGACACCACCCCAGCATCTAAAGTGTATTGGAGAGTGATCAAATTACTTTGGCACCTGAGACAGAAAACTCCAAAAGGATTATTGTTGGTGGCAAGCATCATCATCCTTTAAATTTCTAACCATGGGCTGCTCTTTCATGACACACAAGATCGGCTCTGCCTTACGTGGCTGTCTCCCTCTGCCTCAAAGTTGCATAACGGCACACAACATCAGTGATAGCACATAAATCTTGTTGGTTGAGAAACAGCACACACCGTGCTATGATTACATAATTACAACATCTCACAATTACAGCAATGCCAAGAATGCTATCCCCAGAAGAGACAAGCATGGATGACAATTTTGGGCAGGCAATTGAACAAATCTTACCAACCTCAGGCAAGTCAGTTTCTGGCAATGGTGAAGGCAAGTCTGAATGTGCATGGGGGTGTCAACAGCTTCTTGAATGCATTAGCGTCCCTAATGAAAATGAATTTTGTTTAGGTACAGTGCTAATGGCTCTGTCAGCCTAATTGCCAGCACTGACTGCCAGCTATTAATTAATTATTATTTTATCCTATAATTTATTTACCCTGGAAAAATGCCGCATAAACGCAGCATCTGTTTCCCTCTAAGCTCTCGCTTCATTTTACAGCTGAGCAGCAGGAGGATCCATGAAGTTGAGTTGACTTGTCCAAGGTCACGGAGATAGTAATTGACTTTTATTAGAGCCATGGAGGACGGCTGGTTAGGACGTCGACTCTTGGCCTCAAAGATCCTACTTGTTCTCAGCATCTAGCAAATGGAGTCACACAGAGACACAATGTAATTCTGCTTCAAATGTATCTGTTTGCTTCTCTTGGGGAAACTTAGAAGACTAGAGCAAACAGGTAGGGAAAACAATAGGAGGTTCCCCATTATAAGTCCACAGTAAACTCTGTCCTCAAGGTCAGAAAATGATGCAAGGCCAAAGACTTCCCTACCCTCTAAAACAGCAATGTTTCACTTCCTTATCCCCTATGGTTTCTGTGGATCAGATTTTCTCCATTTTAGTCTGTTATCAATACTCTTGTACACTCTACGCTAACCTACACTAACATTTCATTTGAATAACAGTTTATCCAGATGATTTTCCAAAATTGATAATAGAAAATCAATTCATAATAATAATAACTGAAATGGAGAACACTCAGTTTTCCCCTGCAGTTCCTTTGCATCTGTTGTACCTCCCCTACCATAAAAATGCATAGTTTCTGGGCCCCATTTAAAGTCCTGGTTTTGACCTATAAAGCCTTAAACGACTCAGGACCACAATACCTCAAGGACCACCTCTTTCCATATCAGCCTACCCAGACCCTGAGATCATCTTCTGAGGCCCTTCTTTGTGTGCCTCCTCCTTGAGAGGTTCAGAGGGTAGCAACACGAGAACGGGCCTCCTCTGCAGTGGCTCTCCGTCTGTGGAATGTTCTCCCCAGGGAAGTTCACCTGGCACCTTCATTATACACCTTTAAGTGCCAGGCAAAAACATTCCTTTTTAACCAGGCCTTTGGTTGATCTGATTTACATCCTATGCCCTTTTAAAATGTATTTTTTTGTGTGTGTGAGGGGGGCTATTGGGTTGTTGTTTTTGTTTTTATTAGGTATTTTGTGGTTTTATATCTTGATTTGATTCTGTGAACCACCCTGAGACCCCTGGGTATAGGGCGGTATATAAATCCAATTACTACTACTACTACTACTACTAATAATAATAATAATAATATGTGTGAGGATTCATGTGCACTGATAAGATGCCAATCAGAGTCAGCTAGAGAATGATGCCACATGATGGGAGCACTTAGAATTAAAGGCCAGGGTACCTCATAGCACAAGCTCAGGCTATGAAGTTGTTTCTAGCAATGGGACTCATCTCACAGTCCTTTCACTTGCTAATCCACTCATGGATCCCTGTGAAATGTTATTTATTTCCACAGCCTCTCTTAGGGGTGGGGGAGTCTTGTTCTTATAGCCACAAGCATCCTCCACTGGCTGGTGTACAGTATAATCATTTCTCTCCCTTCTTAGTCTCCTGGGATATCCATATATTATTATTATTATTATTATTATTATTATTATTATTATTATTATTAAAAAATAAAATAAGCAACAGAGATCTAGGTGATTTGGATTGTCAATCTGCCAACAGCAAAAAAAACAACTGAAAGAGCAACTCTGTAGAGCAATTTGCTCCAAGCCCTCCTCAGTTTTAATGTGTCTCGATCTCATCAGTTTCCAGTATCGATGTCTGATCATAGAAACCCCGCCAAATGAGGTGACATAAGAAGGGCACAGCTGAATCAAAAGCTGTGCCACCAGTCACAGTTGGGTTCTGCTCGAGTTTCATTAAAATTTTAATTGGAACCAAACTAGGCCGTCACGGAGCTCATGAGTATTTCCTGTTCATTCTGCCTTAGAATCAGATGTTCAAGGACTGGCAAATTAGCAAAGAGCATGTTTACACTCTGCTCCCCTATTACAAGAAGTGATTATTTGATAAGCAATGAACAGCAGCCAGGAAGGAATGCCAACATTTGTTGACAGCTTCGGTGATGTGTCTCGGTGATTACACCTCATTCTTCTGGGTAAAAAAAGGATCGGCAGCCTTGGGCAATTCTCCTGAAACTGATGTGTGTGACTCGGCAACTGTCCTAAATGTCAAATAAGCCTCCACATTGAAAGGCAGCAAGAATTCCAGAAACCTGTGAATAATAATAATAATAATAATAATAATAATAATAATGTTTTTTATATGCTGCCCATCTGACTAGGTTGCCTCAGCCACTCTAGGCAGCTGCCAACAGAATATTAAAAACACAATAAAAAATCAGACATTAATTTTTTTTGCTGTACAGGGCTGCCTTCTGATGTCAGATAGTTGTTTATTTCCTTGACATCTGATGGGAGGGTGTTCCACAAGGTGGACAGATGATTGTGACCACATGATTTACTAAGGGCTAGTTCACAAAAGCAGGTATATCACTTTACAGTGAAACCTTGGTTCTTTAACAGCTCAGTTGATGAACAAATTGGCCCCCGAACGCCGGAAACCTGGAAGTGTCCCTGTTTTCAATCATTTTTCAGATGCCAAATGTCCGACACGGCTTCTGCTTGAGTTCAGGAATCTCCGGCAGCCAACTGGAAGCCACACCTTGGTTTTCGAAAGGCTTCTGGAGTTGAACAGACTTCCACAATGGATTAAGTTTGAGAACCAAGCTTCCACTGTATTTAGGAAGATGAGCATAGGCAATGCCTTATAGCGAATCAAACCATTGGTTCATCCTTCTCAGTTTTGCCTACAGTGAGTGGCAGCAGCATTCTGGGATTTCAAATAGGAAACATCCTTGATGAGGACTGAACCTGGCATCTTCTGCATGCAAAGCAGATGCTGTATCACTGAGCTACAGTCCTGTGCTGGGATACCGGTAGCCAAAGTTGTGAAATAACTCCATTGCGATGCATCATGTTTGAGTTTATACGAAAGTTCTATATGTCCGATTTGATTCCTGAGGGCTCCTTTGCACGTCCAATTAAATAAGATGCTTCGTGTGAGAAGAGGCCCATTGATTCAAGGAATAGGTGGCACACATGGGAATACAGAGCCAGAGGAAGAATGTAAGAATAGAGCAAATGCAATGGGAAGGAAATAAAGAGAATCACGGCAATAGCTGGGATTAAACATACCAAAACAACTTGATTAACAAAACATAAAACAATAGCTGTTACACGCCCTCCAGTTTTCTTCAGATGAAAAAAGGGACATTTCTCACTGACCAACTGACCCTCCTCTCACACACCCCATTTTTTGCCCTTCCACTGTGTAGAGCATTTCCTATCCTATCTGCATAGCTGTCAACGTTTTCCTTTTTTAAGGGAAATTCCCTTTTCCAAATAGGATTCCTCGCAAGAAAAGGGAAAAGTTAACAGCTATGCCTATCTGCCACCACCACAACACCCATGGGACACAGAACTCATCCCCCCCCCCACCCGTCCTGAGAAAACCCCTTAATCCTGATTTCATTCTTTGGTAGTGTCAGGGAACTGCCATCGGAAGGACAGGTGGTGAGAAGGCTTCAGGAGAATAGGAGAGCCTCTTCTTCAGCAGAAGAGGGAACCAGTAGGGGGAGTGCGAGAGCTCCAAAGGAAAGGGAGTCGGAGGGGAGGCTCTGGGATACTTCCAGTGGGAACAGCGAGGAGGTATCAGAACAGCCCTTAAGAACTCCCACCCCCCGCCGGAAACTGTCACGCAGGGAATCCAGGAGGCGCATGTCTGTGAAACAGCTTTTATGTTGGAAACGCTTCCGCAAACGCCCACTGTCAGATTCTACCAGCGACTGAGGGAGCCTTGCTCAAGGGCTCCTCTCAAGGCAGGGTTTCACTACACTGAGTGAGCTCTGAGGGATCGAGTTTCAACGCACAAGCAGCTCATTATCCCACCACAGCAATCTGACAGTCCCTGAAAGCAGCTTGTGCAAAGAGAGGCATCATGAGCAACCCAGCCGGAGCCGGAGATGGGGGAGCAGCTGCAGCCGGTCCTAGCCTGGAAGAAAGGTACAGGATGTTGGAGGTACAGTTAGCTCTGCAAACGGCGAGGTTGGAGGAGAGGAGGGCTCATGATGCAGAAAAGGGGAAAGCCGCCCAGCTCTCGAGGAAAGTGCCAGGACTGGTGCAGAAGTTTGGGGGTGATCCCAGGAATTATCAAGCCTTCAGGACTGAGATGCAATATGCCCTCAATCTGCAGTTTGATGATTTTCCTGATGAGGATTCGAGGGTTGCTTTTGTGATTGGGCATCTCGAAGGCCCGGCCAGAGATTGGGTGAGACCACTAATGGCAGCCAATAATGAAGCCCTAAGGGACACAAGGAAGTTTTTTCGCGCCATGGATCTGATGTTTTCCAGCGAGATTGAGCAGGGAGTGGCGCGCAGGCAGTTAATGGCGTGTAAACAAGGGAACCGATCTGTCCGTGAGTACTGGACTGAGTTCACCATGTTGATCCATAAATTAGGATGGGATTTGTCAGCGGAACCGATACAAATGCTGTTCGAAGAAGGACTATCTTCGGCAGTGAAAGACGAACTTTCCCGGGGGCCCAGGGCGGAGTCTATGGACCTTCTGACTAAATCAGCGCTGGCCATAGGCTCACGCCAGGAGGCCAGAGCCTTGGAGAAGCGGGAAGGGAAAGGGGAGCGTTGGAGGGATTTCCGCATTCCAGAGATGCCAGAGCAGCCTTCTCTGCCAGCAGAGCCGATGGAAATCGGAACAGCGCGCGCGCGCGCAATTTCAAACCCCAGTGAAGGGCGGAAGAAGGAGGGAAAAGGCGCCAAGAAATGTTTTCTCTGCCAACAGCCAGGTCATTTTGCCAGAGTTTGTCCGCAAAGAAAGGAATGGCAAGGAATGGCGGGAGCTGTTGGGGAGGAGGGAGAAGGAGCTAAGGAGCAAGTAAAAGCCAACGCCTGGCTGCCACCGACGGGGCACAGCAGCCAGGCCAAGGAACAGTAAATGTGCCCACGCCAGAACCCCCAAGACCAGCTCTTGTAATAGAGGTATTGCTGGAGCTGGCAAACGGACACCCACTAAAAGTGAAGGCGTTACTAGACTCAGGCAGCTCCTGCAACTTTATGAGTAAGGAGTTTGCAGCCGCCCATCAGATACAAACCATTCCTTTAAAAAATCCCCTGCAGGTGACCACGATTGATGGGAGGGCGCTGTTGGGGGGAGAAGTAGACCAGCAAACTGTCCCCATGACAATGAGGGTGGCAAGACACACAGAACGGATAGCGTTTAATATAGCCACGTTGGGAGGAGCGCCCATCATTTTGGGGATGAGCTGGCTAGCGCTGCATGATCCGCTTGTGGGATGGCACCAGAGAGTGGTTTCCTTTGGGTCAGCACATTGTATGGGACACTGCACAGAAAGAGGGGGCCAAGTAGGGACTCAGGCCACGTTAGCAAAGATAGAAGCAATGGAACAAGGTAGGGTACCACGACAATATGCAGATTTTGCCGACGTCTTCAGCGAAAGGGAAGCAGATAAACTACCCCCGCACAGACCCTTTGACTGCCAAATCAACTTACTTCCAGGGGCGCAATTGCCAGTGGGCAAGGTGTATGCAATGTCTGACAGAGAAATGCAGGAGCTAAGGGAGTTTATTGACAAAAACCTCAAGCGTGGGTTCATCAGGGAGTCACGAGCGGTGGGGGGTAGTCCAGTGTTCTTTGTAGACAAAAAAAACTCGGACAAACCGAGATTAATTGTGGATTTCAGGGCCCTAAACGCAGTGTCCGAACCCGTGAGCTTCCCTATGCCCAGAATCGATGACATTCTGACCCGGGTGAGAAAAGGGAAGATTTTTACCAAGCTGGACCTGAGGGGGGCGTATAACCTGATACGTATGAGAAAGGGAGATGAGTGGAAAACCACTATGTTCACCCCCTTGGGGGCATTTGAGTACTGCGTTATGCCCTTCGGCCTCCAGGCGGGTTCCGCAGTATTTCAATCATTCATGAATCACGTACTAGGACCATTGCTGTACAAGAACTGCGCTGCGTTCTTGGACGATGTACTGGTGTACTCGGAGGATGAAGAGCAGCATGTGCGAGATGTGCGAGAAGTACTGAGCAAACTGCAAGAAAACCAGCTGTGGGTGAAACTGGAGAAGTGTCAGTTCCACACCAGGGAGGTGGAATTCCTTGGGTACCGGTTGTCGGACAAGGGGCTGGCCATGGATCCTAGCAAGGTGCAAGCGGTGCTGGAATGGAGGCCACCGAAAACTAAGAAAGATGTGCAGAGGTTTTTGGGGTTCGGGAACTTCTATCGGAAGTTCATCAAGAACTTCGCCCATTTAACAGCCCCCATCACGGATTGTCTCAGCAGTAAGAAGAAATTTGTCTGGACGGAAGAAGCGCAGCGAGCTTTCGAAAGTTTAAAGAGGGCGTTTGCTTCGGAAGAACAACTCTTACACGTGGATCTGCAGCAGCCGATGAGGGTGGAAACCGACGCGTCTGACAGAGCGGTGGGGGCCGTGCTTCTGCAGCCAGGAGCGAATACGTCGGAATGGAGGCCGTGTGCCTTCTTCTCGAGGAAATTGAACAAGTCTGAGAGGAATTATACAGTGTACGACAGAGAATTACTCGCTGTCCACGAAGCGTTCAAGAGATGGAGACACCTGTTGATTGGAGCGCAACACAAGGTTCAAGTGCGGACAGACCACAAAAATCTAGAATACTGGAGGACAGCCCGAGTGTTGAACCAGAGACAAGTAAGATGGGCGCAAGAGTTCTCCAAGTTCAATTTTGAGATTCGCTACGTGCCAGGGGCTGAGAATGTCAGGGCGGACGCTCTCTCCAGAAAACCTGAGTACTTGGAGGGGGAAGGAGGGGCGGAAGAAAGACATATCATCTCAGAGGACCACTGGGTTTGTGGGGCGGCATTGGTGGGGCAAAGAGAACTGGTAGAGGGTATTGAAAACGATGAATATGCCCAAGAGAAACTTAGGGAACTCAGGGAGACAGGTGAGAACGCAGGGGGGTTTGAGGAAAAGAACGGAAAACTATATTACAAAGGGGCGCTCTACATACCAGGTGGGAAACTAAGAGGGCGGGTGCTTAAGCAGTTGCATGACAGCCCCACGGCGGGGCACTTCGGGCAGCACAAAACCATGTGGTTGGTTACCAGGGAGTTTTGGTGGCCCAAGGTGCGGGAGGACGTGCGGGAGTATGTCAGGGGATGCGACAGGTGCCAAAGAGCAAAGGGAGAGAGGTTGGCGCCAGCGGGGTTATTAGAACCCTTACCCACCCCAGAAAGGCCATGGGAGATGGTATCCATAGACTTCATGACCGATCTACCGAGATCCAAAGGGAAAACCGCGGTCATGGTGGTGGTAGATCTACTAACTAAGATGTGCCACTTTATAGCTTGTTCACATGCAGTGACAGCGGAAGAAACCGCAAGGTTGTTTGTGGAGCACATTTTTAGGTTGCATGGCGCCCCCTTGAGGGTTTTGAGCGACAGAGGAAAACAATTTACTTCTAGGTTCTGGAGGAAACTAATGAGCATGTTGCATGTGGAGGTAAGTTTTTCCACCGCCAGACACCCAGAAACAAATGGGCAAGCAGAGAGGGCAAACGGGGTTTTGCAACAATATCTGAGGTGTTATGTAAAGGACAGAGAAACGGATTGGGTGGACTGGTTACCTCTGGCAGAATTTGCCTACAACAACGCGGAGAACGTGTCCACAGGGATGAGTCCCTTTCTAGCCAATTATGGGTGTCATCCTCGGGCGTTTCCAGGAGAGGGCGGGGGAAGGTGGAGTGTACCTGCAGCGGAAAATTTTGTTGAAGAGATGGAAGCGATCCACCGTCAGCTCCAACTCAACTTAGAGAAAGCCAAAGAAGAATATAAGAAGCAAGCTGACAGAAATAGGAGGGAAGGCGAAACCATAAGGGTGGGTAACCGGGTGTGGCTATCCACCCAAGGACTGCCGTTCAAGGGAGGGTGTAAGAAATTGAGACCCAAACGGTTGGGACCCTTTGAGGTCATACAGCAGGTGAACCCAGTAGCATTCAAACTCCGATTGCCCAGTCACATGAAATTGCATCCAGTATTTCACAGGTCATTACTGTTGCCATACAGAGAGGGGTGTGAGTGGGGGGAACGTGAGAGGGAGGTCACCCGGACACCCGTCATAGAAGAGAGAGAACGCAACATGGATGTGGCAGGGATCATTGATTCCAGGTGGAAGGGGAATCAGGTGGAATACTTGGTAGAATGGGAGGGGGAGGAAGAGTCAGAAAACGCATGGGTACCGGCAGAGGAAGTCAAAGACGAGATTTTAATAGAAACGTTTCATCGGCGTTTCCCAAGTAAACCACAACCAGTGGCAAGGTTTAGGAGGGAACACTTCGGGACTACAGATGAGGAAGGGGAATTTGAAGGGTTCCCAGAGTCGGAAGTGGAGGTGGAAACAGATTCCGACGAAGAAGAGGAAGAGGGGGAAAGAGGCGGTAGGCAGTGGTTAGAAGTGTTTGAATCCTCGGAGGATGAGGGGAGTTCCTTCCAGGGATTTCCGTCCTCGCCGCCAGTAAGAAAAGAGGCGGGAGGGGGTGAAGGGGGCCCTGGGGGGGAGGTGGATGTCAGGGAACTGCCATCGGAAGGACAGGTGGTGAGAAGGCTTCAGGAGAATAGGAGAGCCTCTTCTTCAGCAGAAGAGGGAACCAGTAGGGGGAGTGCGAGAGCTCCAAAGGAAAGGGAGTCGGAGGGGAGGCTCTGGGATACTTCCAGTGGGAACAGCGAGGAGGTATCAGAACAGCCCTTAAGAACTCCCACCCCCCGCCGGAAACTGTCACGCAGGGAATCCAGGAGGCGCATGTCTGTGAAACAGCTTTTATGTTGGAAACGCTTCCGCAAACGCCCACTGTCAGATTCTACCAGCGACTGAGGGAGCCTTGCTCAAGGGCTCCTCTCAAGGCAGGGTTTCACTACACTGAGTGAGCTCTGAGGGATCGAGTTTCAACGCACAAGCAGCTCATTATCCCACCACAGGTAGGTTTACAAAAAGAAAAACACACGCCAATAAATGAATTTTAGAAATGCGCAAGTTTAGATACGGTCACACAAAGAATTAAAAAAAAAATCCTTCCAGTAGCACCTTAAAGACCAACTAAGTTAGTTCTTGGTATGAGCTTTCGTGTGCATGCACACGGAAGCTCATACCAAGAACTAACGTAGTTGGTCTTTAAGGTGCTACTGGAAGGAATTTTTTTATTTTGTTTTGACTATGGCAGACCAACACGGCTACCTATCTGTAACAAAGAATTTTGTAAATGATCAAGACCCCTTGCACTCCCCTCTATTCCCCCCATCCTAGGGTTGCCTTATTTTTGGGGGAACAAACCCAGATTGCTGAGCTTTTTTGGGGATGCCTCATACATCCACTGTGTTGCCATACATCCGGGTTTCCCCTGACATTTTGCCAATTCCCTCCCTCACGTCATTTTTACACCTGAAAACCAGGACAAGTCAGGAATTTTCCTGATGTATGGCAAGCCTACCTTGTCCTTCCATGCAGGGCAGCCCAGCCCTCTGACTGCCCCTCAGAGCTTATGCACCATGTGGGGCTGGGCCCTGGCGGTGGCAGCCTCTCCTCCTCGTCGCCTATTCTCCGGAAGCTGCTACGAGCTGCTCAAGGGAGGCAATGGAGAGGCAATAGGATGCTCACTCACAGCTGCCACTGCCACAGTCTCCGCTCAAGACAAGCTCAGGCTCACCCTTCCTCCTGAGCTCAACTGCAGCAGCAACATTGGCAAGATCAAATCAGATGCTGGGATGACTTTCGTAATTCTGGAACTGTCCATTGAAAATTGGGGCACATCAATCATATGCCGTTAACAGATGTGAGCAGGAGTTGATTACAACCCTACTTGTGATTCAAAGGCTGGGAATAAGGCCCTCCTGAGATGTCCCTCGGGGGAGCGCCACCTGCCTGCGGCGAGCATCCCACGGGGGTGGGGCGGCGATGTCACCCCCCCTTAGGGATGACACCTGGGGCGGGCTGCCACCACCATACACCACTTCCTCCGCCAGTGCCCTGGCACAGCTCATTCACCCAGGATCTGCACTTGATTTGTTCACTTTGTGAGGAGAGACGCTTTTGAGCAGGCTTCCTCAACCTCGGCCCTCCAGATGTTTTGAGACTATAATTCCCATCATCCCTGACCAGTGGTCCTGCTAGCTAGGGATCATGGGAGTTGTAGGCCAAAAACATCTGGAGGGCCGAGGTTGAGGAAGCCTGCTTTTGAGAGAGGTTCACTGACTAGAGCTGTCTAAAACACAGTTGGTTGTCATACCATATCTCTAGTGCCATAGACATCAGTCTCTTCCTCTGAGTGTCCTGCCGCTCCCTATTTCAGCTGAGGTAGTCCTCTGAGAAACCATCTCATGCTCCCCATACTGCTAATGTGGGTTTTTTCATCCTCCATCTGTTGCTTCATTTACAAAAGGCCATGATGAAAAATCAACATGTGAAGTTCGCCAGGCAGCCACAGTCAACCGATTATCAAATCACATAAAAACTGCCCAGTAGATAGGGCGCCCTAGGGAATGTGAAAAAACATGCCAGCCCATCAGGCCTTCCATTAACAACAACAACAAAACCATTCCCATAAAGAGCTCTAGCTTCCAACTCCAATTTGCCTCTCACTGTTTCTCTGTTAAGACATGGCAGGAACAGGGCCTGTAGAGGTCCTTTCCTGCTTCCTGCTGCAAGTCTTGAAAGCCAGTATAAAACCACATAAGACTTTGGGTGGGGGAAAAATACAAATAGCCAATGGGGCAATCTTATCTCTAGCCAGGGAACATCAGGGCAGAATGGAGCACCAGGACCACCATCATATCTGAAGCCCTGCAACTTGCAGTGGCTAGAGAAAAGGAGCGAAATGGGCTTTCTCTGTTGTTGAGTCAGCAGTTCAAGACTGTTGTAGCAGGGAGGCCTGGATCAGCCTCTTATCTGGGGTTCTGCTTGAATTTCAATGAGTAACTACCCAATTTGTACTTTTTGATCAAGTACATGAACCAAAACACAGCCATACTTCTAAACGTGTAGTTCTCCAAATTTTGCAGTGCAAATCTCCAACCATACAATGTCTACAAAAATGCATAAATGAGGGCAAAATGTGCAAAAAATGTATGCAGTATATTCATGGAAATAACACACATAAATGCATTATGTTAAGGGAAATGGATTGCAAAAATGTGTATTTTAGTCAAATCCTGGGGAACCCCAGCCAGATGGATGGGTTGTTGTTGTTGTTGTTGTTGTTGTTGTTGTTGTTGTTATGGAGACATTCATGCTAAAATGCTGATGAATTTTCCTGAGATAGACAGATGACAGATATAATTGCAAGTGGCTGTGGAAATGTGGAAAACGGAATTTAAGCCTGGAAAATGAGAAACTGAAATTGACTGATTCACCTATCCCTGCATGTGATCCTACAGATCTTTGGTAAGCCCTGTTTTGCCCTACCTCTGATGAAGGTTTGGCCTCATTGAGGGGCAGTATTTCAATATGAGTAGGAAAATTACTAAATTCATGATTTTTGAAAGGACGACATCTGGTGACAGACACCAACAGCAAGCAGAGGAATTGGGAAGATGTTAGTGTACACAACCTCATGCCAATGTGGTAGTTACTGTGAGCTGTCAGTTGTATAATATGAGATAATGCATGTTCTTTGTACTTTTGCCCATGAACTGTATTTATTTCCTCCGATTTGAACTATAAAATGGTGATTTTCTTGAGTCAAAATAAGAGTACCCCTAAACATTCATTTTAGAAAAAAAGCACTGTTAATATCATTTATTAATCACAACCTGTAAGGCATCCCAAAGTGATTTTCACTACAATAAAAGTGTATATGAAACAATGGCATATATAAAAACCGTTAAGGAAGTTCCTTATATAAAAATACTTTTAAAAAAGTTGGTCACATATAAAATAATTAACAGCAACTATTATGTAGATAGGGACGCAGGTGGCGCTGTGGGTTAAAGCCTCAGCGCCTAGGACTTGCCGATCGAAAGGTCGGCGGTTTGAATCCCTGCGGCGGGGTGCGCTCCCGCTGCTCGGTCCCAGCGCCTGCCAACCTAGCAGTTCGAAAGCACCTCCGGGTGCAAGTAGATAAATAGGGACCGCTTACCAGCGGGAAGGTAAACGGTGTTTCCGTGTGCGGCTCTGGCTCTGGCTCTGGCTCTGGCCAGAGCAGCGATGTCACGCTGGCCACGTGACCCGGAAGTGTCTCCGGACAGCGCTGGCCCCTGGCCTCTTAAGTGAGATGGGCGCACAACCCCAGAGTCTGTCAAGACTGGCCCGTATGGGCAGGGGTACCTTTACCTTTTTATTATGTAGATAAAATACGCCACAAATCCATAAAAGAAACAACTGGGATAACAATATCTACTTAGGTTTGTTGAAAAGGGAATGTTTACAACAGTTCCTGAAAGGAAAATAGAGATGGAGTATATCAGATATATAAGAGGAGGTTATTCCAAGGGGTAGGTGCTGCCACACTAAATGCCCACTTCCTACATTGCATGGAATTACCGTAACCTCCTGATGAAATGAGATCTGCAGGCTATCCTGAGGCTATCAGTTGGGTATCTTGGGGATGAGATGGTCTTTTGGGGATCTATGCAGTCCAGGAAAGAGCCACACTTCAGTGGCTCCTTCACTGTTAAAAGCGGACCCCTTAAATGGAAGTTTCAAATGTGATTGTTAAACAGCTTTCAGTGCAGCTCCAGGACCACCATTTGGGAACAGATCAAATTTGTTATTCTTCATTAGCCCCAGAGGCATAGTAAGGGGCAGCAGGGGGGGCTGTGGCCCTGGGCACACATTTTTTAGTAGATGTAACCAGCTGCCCCCACAACAAGCACAGAGCCTGGCAGCTGATACATGGCAGTGGTTGGGTTGGTCTAGTGGGCAGGTGGATGGAGGTGTCAGGGGTGGGCAGAGGAGGAGTAGTGGTGGAGACCACTGCCCCATCTTGTCCCTTCCAGGGAGGAGGAAGAGGAAGACAATATAGAGTTACATCAGGGGTTTGCTGGAGGTCACATATCAGAGGCAGATGAGGAGGAAATTGGGAAATAATGGAAGAGGAGAAGAAGGCAGGGCTGGAGCAGCAGCTGGCTGACACGTTGTCACTAGAAAGCATTCCAGACTCTCCATGTCCCAGAATCCGGCGAGTCTTAAAAGTAGGAGAGTAAAGAGTTCAAAGACTACTTCTTTGTGGAACAGGAATTCAATAATATGAAGCAGCACCCATTATATGCTATGCTGGACCGCAAAGCCATCTTCCTAGCCCCCTCACTTGTCAAGGTTAGATCCTCACCATACTCATCCAGATCATATTCCTTGTTCATTATATTCTCCTTCTTTATCTTTTCAAATACAGAGGAAAAAGTTGCTACAGAGTGGAGAAAGGAAATGTGGTTGTATGAATCAGTTACAAAGTCACCCATATAGTTGATTATTTGATGGGTACAGGGTTGTGAATGTATATCTATTGGCCTCAACTTGATAGGGTAAAAACTGGGAAACCAATCTAAAACTTTCCCCCAATAGTAAAAGTTAATATAGTCCCCAAATAAAACTATTCGTCACCTGTTATGGAGATCCATCTTGACAGCACTGAGATGCAGTCTGACTGTTAACTGTTTCTGGCTTTACCAAGACTTAAGGCATATCCTCTTTGTGACATCACACATGACATCAGAATGGCATATTTACATGCAGCCTAGACTACCTCCATGCCAACAGCAATGACCAGTAAACCTCTACAGCCAAGTAACCATCAGCCTGACTATCCAGTTGCTTCTCTCTAGACTATTGGATGTTTATTTTTTTGCTCTCACTATCAAAGCCTGAAGAAGAGCTGTGAAGAAGAGCTGAAGAAGAACTTCAGGCAATACCAATGAGACGGAAACATGGAAGGTGCCTAAAGAAGCCAGGGTGGCTATCTAAAGAACTTTTAACTGAGTTAAGATTAAAAAAGGATGTGTACAAAAAACGGAAAAGGGGGGAAACCACCAAAGAGGAATAGCCAGCACGTGTAGACACAAAGTCAGAAAAGCTAAAGCACAGAATGAACTCAGGCTTGCTAGAGAGGTTAAAAGCAACAAAAAAGGCTTTTATGGGTATGTTCGTAGCAAAAGGAAGAACAAAGAAACAGTGGGATCACTCAGAGGAGAAGATGGTGAAATGCAAACAGGGGACACAGAAAGGGCTGAACTCCTCAATGCCTTCTTTGCCTCAGTCTTCTCCGATAAAGAAAACAATGCCTGACCTGAAGAATTTGGAGCAAATGATTCAGCATAGGAAACACAGCCCAGAATAACTAAGGAGATAGTACAAGAATACTTGGCTAGTTTAGATGTATTCAAGTCTCCAGGGCCAGATGAACTGCATCCAAGAGTATTAAAAGAACTGGCAGATGTGATCTCAGAACCACTGGCAGTCATCTTTGAGAATTCCTGGAGAACAGGCGAAGTCCCAGCAGACTGGAGGAGGGCAAATGTTGTATCTATTTTCAAAAAGGGGAAAAGAGAGGACCCAAATAATTACCGCCCAGTCAGTCTGACATCAATACCAGGGAAGATTCTGGAGCAGATCATTAAGCAAACAGTTTGTGAGCACCTAGAAAGGAATACTGTGATCACCAATAGTCAGCATGGATTTCTGAAAAATAAGTCGTGTCAGACTAACCCGATCTCGTTTTTTGACAGAATTACAAGCTTGGTAGATGAAGGGAACGCAGTGGATGTAGCCTACCTTGATTTCAGCAAGGCATTTGACAAGGTGCCCCATTATATTCTTGTAAAGAAGCTGGTAAAATGCGGTCTTGACTATGCTACCACTCAGTGGATTTGTAGCTGGCTGACTGACCGAACCCAAAGGGTGCTCATCAATGGTTCCTCTTCATCCTGGAGAAGAGTGACTAGTGGGGTGCCACAGGGTTCTGTCTTGGGCCCGGTCTTATTCAACATCTTTATCAACGACTTGGATGATGGACTCAAGGGCATCCTGATCAAATTTGCAGATGACACCAAACTGGGAGGGGTAGCTAACACCCCAGAGGACAGGATCACACTTCAAAATGACCTTGACAGATTAGAGAACTGGGCCAAAACAAACAAGATGAATTTTAATAGGGAGAAATGTAAAGTATTGCACTTGGGCAAAAAAAATGAGAGGCACAAATACAAGATGGGTGACACCTGGCTTGAGAGCAGTACATGTGAAAAGGATCTAGGAGTCTTGGTTGACCACAAACTTGACATGAGCCAACAGTGTGACGCGGCAGCTAAAAAAGCCAATGCAATTCTGGGCTGCATCAATAGGAGTATTGCATCTAGATCATGGGAAGTAATAGTGCCACTGTATTCTGCTCTGGTCAGACCTCACCTGGAGTACTGTGTCCAGTTCTGGGCACCACAGTTCAAGAAGGACACTGACCAACTGGAACGTGTCCAGAGGAGGGCAACCAAAATGGTCAAAGGCCTGGAAACGATGCCTTATGAAGAACGGCTAAGGGAGCTGGGCATGTTTAGCCTGGAGAAGAGGAGGTTAAGGGGTGATATGATAGCCATGTTCAAATATATAAAAGGATGTCACATAGAGGAGGGAGAAAGGTTGTTTTCTGCTGCTCCAGAGAAGCGGACAAGGAGCAATGATTCCAAACTACAAGAAAAAAGATTCCACCTAAACATCAGGAAGAACTTCCTGACAGTAAGAGCTGTTCGACAGTGGAATTTGCTGCCAAGGTGTGTGGTGGAGTCTCCTTCTTTGGAGGTCTTTAAGCAGAGGCTTGACAACCATATGTCAGGAGTGCTCTGATGGTGTTTCCTGCTTGGCAGGGGGTTGGACTCGATGGCCCTTGTGGTCTCTTCCAACTCTATGATTCTATGATTCTATGATTCTATGATTCTATGTATAATCTGAAAACCTGCTTCCACTGTTAAAGAAAACCAATTGTCAGGGACTGGGCAGAGGAAGTGCAGAAGTGGTGACCATCCCATCCTGACCCTTCCAGGGAGGAGGAAGAGGAAGACAACATAGATTTACAACAGGGGCTTGAGGGTGGTAGCAGCTCAGAGGCAGATGAGGGGGAAAGTTGGGAAATAATGGGAGAGGAGGAGCAGGCAGATCCGGAGTAGCAGCTGGCTGACACATTGTCACTAGAAAGCATTCCAGACCCTCCATCTCCCAGAATCTGGCAAGCCTTAAAAGTAGGAGAGCAAAGAGCTTGAAAACAGAGGGCACTTAGTGGCACCCAAATAATGATTCCTGGTGACTAGCCAGCTTCCCAACAGTAATCATACTCCTGTCAGTTCGAGTTCTTATTACACAAACAAACATCCCGAGTGGAGCTTCACACTCCTCTCAGCAACCAGTGGCGTAGCGTGGGGGGTGCAGGGGGGCTGGCCGCACCGGGCACAACATGGGGGGCGCTTGCACTTGCAGCTCTCTGCCCCTACTAAAATCCATGGGTTAGGGGGCGCAAATTACATGCCTTGCCCCGGGTGCTGACAACCCACGATACGCCACTGTCAGCAACAATAGATGCGCTAATCTGAATTTGAGTTCTGCTTCCAACAGGATCTAAGCCAGAACCTTGTATGTCTGTCCTTCCCCTTTCGCTCTTTTTCAAGGCATTCCCAATGCTGCGTTTGAGGACTGAGAGTATGACTTGTCTCTTCTCCACTGTCAGTGGACAGAGTCTCTCTCCTATCTGTTGGCAGCCTGTCCTCTCCTTGGCCATCTTCCAACCCTCCCTCTTCATCTGAGCTAGGAGTGTGAAGAGAGGGCTGCGGGGTATCAGTTTTGGAAACCAGCCCTCATCAGAATTATCAGCCTGTGAACTGCTAGCTCTGAAGTTTAACCCTTCTGCATCCTCAGGAAAGCTAGCCTCTTGTTCACTTTCAGAGGTTAACCCTTCTGCTGGGTCCTGGGGGCCCACGTTCCTGACAACCCATAGAGGAGAAGATGATAATGGGGAAGTGGGAGATACGGTGCGGGTGGAGATTCACTCAGGGCAACAGCATTATCCAAGAGGCTGGGTTCTATAGCCTCTCTCTGTAAAGTTTTTTTTTTGGGGGAAATGAGTGTCTTTATACTTTCCTGGACAACCAATCGGGAGCCACTGACAGCATCCTGACTGGAGGCAGCGAGCGAGGAGCCTATTTGAGGCAGGCTCCATTCACCCTTCATGTAGACTATCTGCGTGTCGCCTGGTGTGTGCCCAATCCACCAGAGGGCATAACACTTGTCGTGCCCCGGGCACCAGTAACTCATGCTTTGCCACTGATCAGCCCTATTCGGATTGTCTCCTTGCATAATTTAAACATGTGAAGAAGGTGTAAACTGGACTTCAGCAGTGACCCCTCATCATTATCACCTTATCCATATTCAGCATGCCATCTGCAAGGGGGCCTCTAATCTGCACACTACAGACGTACTTCCCACACAGCTAGATACATAGGCAATTTTTCAAGGCAATCCTTGATGACACATAGGTTTCAGAAACTTGGGCCAAGATATATGGCACACATGTTAATTTCTATATTAGCTCAGGTAATTCTGTGAATGATAACTGATACTGAAAAGTCGTGCGCATTTCTGTTACCAAACTTTAATGTAATGTAGTATTATTGAAAGAAGGGTGTGGGTGGGTGAGAGACTAAGGGAAAGGAAAAGAATTAACAGTTCCAAAAGAAAACAAAAAACCCTCCTGTCATTATATTTTATCCTAATAAATTTCTGGCTAAACTTTTTCTTTTTATCGTCTCCGTTAATTTGCTTCTTGCACTGTTGAGTTCTATCGCATGCCGAGTGCCGTTCCAAATATCTATTGCATTACCCTAATGTTTCCTAGGGATTATGACTCATCTTTAGTAAAAGCTGTTGCAGGCAAAAATGATGAAGAGATGAAATCAACAATTGTAATAATATATTTTTTTTTTTAAATCCAAGCAGGAGCTTTTTTTTCCTGCAGGAAAGTAAATCTAAAATTTCTTTCTTTTTAACCCTTTATCATACATTTTTATGGAAGGGTTGTGTGGAAGCTTGAGAGACTGAAGTCTCAAAATTCTTTTTCCCTCCTCAAACTCCGCGAGGAGAACTTTGTGCTGGTAAGAGATAGACCATTCCACTGCCCAGTTAACAGCAGTCTATGCTAATGATTTTTATTACAGCTGTGGACAGCCTCCCTGCCCTGTGATCTTGATGAAGGACCCTCGCCCAAAGTTGAACCAGGGATTACCCACCCTACCCTATATCTGAATTACTGTTTTTTTTTAGGAAACTGATTTAATGAGTCTGGATAGCTCAGTTGGTTAGAGTGTGGTGCTGATAATGCCAAGGTTGCAGGTTTGATCCCCATATGGGACAGCTGCCTATTCCTGCATTTCAAGGGGTTGGACAGGGGTGGCCAACTCCCAAGAGACTAAGATTTACTCCCAGAATTAAAATCTGGCAGTGATCTTCCCCTCCCCCCTTTTTAAGGGATTCAGCTCAAAGTTGAGCTTTTTTTTTTGGAAGGAGGAAAGCCCCGTTTTTTGGGGGGGGGGTAAGGTACAGGAGGGAAATTCCATTTTGGGGGGGGGAGGGAGGCAAGGGAAGTTGGAGTTAAGTCACTCACAAACACATCGCTATGGATGAAAACAGCCACATAGAAGAAGCTCCATCTTCCCTTCCTGAGTTCAAACAACAATGGAGGGTGGGACGAGGGGGAGGGGCAGGAGTCAGATTTACAGATGCAGAGGAAAGGGAGCCAGAGATCAACCGCGATCTACCAAAACATCGCAGGGATCTACTGTACCAGTAGATCACGATCAACCTGTTGGAACATCCCTGGACTAGAAGATACTCAGGGTCCCTTCCGACTCTACAACTCTATGAAACTGTTATCTATGAAACCCTAATCAAACATTTGGTGGAAGGGGGGAGAAGATGCCAATTTGCCTCTCCCTTCCCAGACTGCAAGAGGGTTTGCAAAAGAGTGCCCAATAGCAGTTGAGTGAAGGATTTAATTCTTTGGGGTGCTGCTTTAAGGGTGGGGCACTGAGCCAGAATAAAATGATAAACTGTGACTTACTGATTTAAATTATTGTGGCAATCACACAGGGTCCCTGGACAGTTAATGGTCTGTTGATCCCTGTGGCACCACTGCGCTCACTTCCCCGCTGCCACCAACCCGTTACCCTCTGGTAAAACACCGAGTCCAGACACTTGTTAAAAGTGAACAAAAAAAAAAAAAAAGTTTATTTTACAAACATTAACAAGTTTATGGTTTCTCAGATAATATTCCTGTCAGTATCTTAACTTTAGTTTCTTTACCGGCCTATACCTTCCTAATACCTTCTGACTGATTATCTCAACTGTTTTACTGACTCCCCTTAACAAATTTTCTCACTCTCTCACACCAGCCTAGCCCAACCCACAGACTTATATTTTCTGTCTCTTCTAACTGCAGACTGTCGTCTCAACCACCCTAACTCTAACTCCCCCCCCCCAAAACCTCTGTGCTTAAACCTTATATACAGTTAACTCTGCCCATTGGGTTCCCATTGGTTAGTCATTTTACAATTAGTTAACCCTTTCCTTATGAACCCAATATGATGTCACACACCTAGGAGGGCAAACGCCACAATGATATAATTGATAAGTTTGCATCTCAAAGAGTTCCAAAAAAAAAGTAACATTAAAAAGCACGAAAGGAGGATGGCTGTGTTTCAGTTTGTGTATTGTTTCAGAAAGTGCAAATTACCATATTTACGTGCATCTAATGTGCCATCTGGGACGCAGGTGGCGCTGTGGGTTAAAGCCTCAGCGCCTAGGGCTTGCCGATCGAAAGGTCGGCGGTTCGAATCCCTGCGGCGGGGTGCGCTCCCGCTGCTCGGTCCCAGCGCCTGCCAACCTAGCAGTTCGAAAGCACCTCCGGGTGCAAGTAGATAAATAGGGACCGCTTACCAGCGGGAAGGTAAACGGCGTTTCCGTGTGCGGCTCTGGCTCGCCAGAGCAGCGATGTCACGCTGGCCACGTGACCCGGAAGTGTCTCCGGACAGCGCTGGCCCCTGGCCTCTTAAGTGAGATGGGCGCACAACCCCAGAGTCTGTCAAGACTGGCCCGTACGGGCAGGGGTACCTTTACCTTTACCTTTAATGTGCCATCAAATTGAATGCACACCTCAATTTTCAAAACCTTGAAACCCAAAAACTATTTGCTGGTGAATGTAAATGCACCATCAAATCTAATGTGCACCCTAATTTTCACAACATAATTTGGCCTCCAAAGCGTGTTCATTATATTCGAGTAAATATGGTTGCTAAATTTGCATTTCAATGTGAACTGAGTCAAATTTCTCCCCTAACCTTAGTTATAAGCTTGTGGGGTTAAAAGGTCATTCTTTCTTGAAGTTGTTGTCTTTTTGGTTCCTGAGCTTTCTGGTCAGTTTTGCCATTTCAACATATTCCATCATCTTAATTGGCCATTCCTCTCTTGTGGGGATTTTGTCTTCTTTCCATCTCTGGGCCAATAGCATCATTGCAGCTGTTGCTCCTTTGGAATGTTGGTACCTATAATTCCTAATAGAAAAGCTTCTGGTTTTTTTTGTTTTTTGTTTTTTAAACATTTTTTTTCAATTCATTATATAGCATTTCCCAGAAAGCTTTCATTACCTTACATGACCACCACACACGATAGAAGGTAACTTCTTTCTCTCCACATTTCCAGCAGGTATTTGTACTTGTCTTATACCTTTCCGCTAACTTAAAGGTAAAGGTAAAGGGACCCCTGACCATTAGGTCTAGTCGTGACCGACTCTGGGGTTGTGGCACTCATCTTGCTTTATTGGCTGAGGGAGCCAGCGTACAGCTTCCGGGTCATGTGGCCAGCAGGACTAAGCCGCTTCTGGTGAACCAGAGCAGCGCACGGAAACGCCATTTACCTTCCCACCAGAGCGGTACCTATTTATCTACTTGCACTTTTTGATGTGCTTACGAACTGCTAGGTTGGTAAGAGCAGGGACCGAGCAACGGGAGCTCACCCCGTCGCGGGGATTCAAACCGCCGACGTTCTGATCGGCAAGTCCTATGCTCTGTGGTTTAACCCACAGCGCCACCCACGTCCCAACTTACTGGGAGTCAAATAGGACATTTACTACCTAAAATGGATTTCAAGGGCTGTTCTATGCAGTTTCGCTCATTTCTAGGCAAATCCAGGGTTCACCCCCCCCCCAGCTAAAACTCACCAGAACTCAGGTGGGCACCATTGCCGTTATAAAAGAACAAGGGAGGCGTTCATGGCGAGTTCTGGCACCTCTTTTTAGCTTAACTAATTTCAGATACTTGGGGGGAGCTGTACTATTTACACCAAATAATAGGCTGTCACTTTTAGCTCTAACTTTTTTTGAGGGGTGGGGTAGAAGAAGAAAGGATAGCACTGATCAGCTTTCCTTCTGCTGCCAGAATCCTCTTGGAACTGCCAATAAACCATTGCTCCTTGAAAAGCGCTGCATTTTTTATTACACTTTTGGTAACCAGGATTGTTTTTAATAGACCTGGGCAACCCCGTTGAGAAAACCTGCTGCTTTGCAAGTAGATGTTTCTTGATGTGCCTTAGGATTCTAACCTAATTAAAACTCAAGAGGATTTGTAAAGTCAGAAAGATGCAAAACTCCCAATAAATTAATGGGAGAATATTTATGCATGAGAAAAACAAGAATAACGAAGGAAATAGGTCATTTTGAAAATGCATCCAGGGATAAGGAGAGAATGGGTTCTAGTTTATGATTGATGGATGGAGAGATGTCATCCATTATCATTTTGAAAACACAGTGGATACAGTTTACATCCTTATCTCTTGTTACAAATCAACTCATTATTTGGGGGTCTTTATAATTGAGCATAGTTTCCTAAAGATCAAGAATTTCTCATTTCCCATTCCAGTAACATATCATTTTTCTTACCATCTTTTCAAGAAATGACTCGATAAATTATTTTCATTTCTGAAAACAAAAAGAACAAAGGAGGTCAGATAATTGGGAATTATTATTGTGCTAGGTAAGTTTGTTTTGCTATTCTTTATGTAACTTTAAAGGTATTTATTTTAAAGAATCTCTCATTTTTGTTGAAGCCTCGGCAAAAATGCATATCGGACCATCGGTATTATTATTCTACAGTCCCCTTTGAGATCCTAAAACCCGGAACTTCGAAGTGCAACATTGCCGGCCTTTCGTAATGATGTCGGGTGATTGACAGGTCGGTGGCCCCATCCACCTGTCAGACTTAATCCTGCCCAACAGCCAGAAAAGGTTTCTTATCCCTGACCTAAAAGGGGTGGTGGGCTCTCCTTCATTGGTGATTTTCATGGACTGGATAGCCATCTGGGATTTTGCAAGTATAGATTTCCTGCATTGAACCCAGCCTTAAACGCTATGATTCTGTGATGATTGCACAATCTGCTAGTAATGACTCTGGTGTCAAGGAGAAGAAACAATTTCCCTCCCATTCCAGGATTATCCCTGAGAACAAGTGAGTTTCTTCTATGTAACTGAATGGCTGCCTGTTTTAAGGAAGAGATCCTAGCTATAAAGTTAATCCAAACACTATGAAAAGCTAATAGACGATAGAGAATCTATCTTCCCACATTAAGGGAAGATAAGAACATTCTTTGAAAGACTAGCAAAAAGTTCAGAAACCTCAATAAGAGGATGTTAAATATATTAGAAACAGAAAGCTTGCCAGATCATTACTAGAGCCATTGTACTTTCAAGGTGAAAGCAATGCAGTCAAGGAAGAAAGATACTGCTGAGAAGCTAAATGAATTACCGTATTTTTCCTTCTATAACACGCAGATTTTTTCTCCTAAAAAGGAAGGAGAAATGTCTGTGCGTGTTATTGAGCGAATGTGTGGTCCCTGGAGCCAAATAGTGCAAGGGGAGGCAAAAAAAAGCAGGCAAAAATCAAATTGCGCGTCTCCTAGAAGGGAAACTTGAAAAGAGGAAGCGGCTGCTTTCCTGCATTCTGCCTCAGGGTCTTACTGCCCACCCACCTCTGTTTCCTTGCTGTGTTTGCTCAAACGGAACAAAGAGCAGGGAAAGCCCCTCCCCTCCAGGCAAGCAGAGGGGAAAGCTGAAAACATGCAGGAGGGAGAGAGAGAGAGAGAGAGAGCGCTGGCTGGCTTGGGTGGGTAGGTGAGGGAAAACTTTTGCCTTCCTTTCCTCCCTACCCCTCTCCTGCATTCTTAGCCAGCTGCTTCTCTGCACACCCCTTTCCTGCTCCTTGTCCCTTCTGTGTTTTTCCTTCCCTCCCCACTTAAAATGTGGTTAAAAAGCATGGATCCACATGGATCCTCAGGATCTTTGCATTGGGTCAGCCCAAATTCACCATCAGATCACATAGCATGTCCATGGCTACAGCCTGCCCCCCAAAAAAAATCACGCACCCACTGTTGCCTGGGGCTGCAATGGTGCAAAAATGTGGTTAAAAAGCATGGATCCACATGGATCCTAAGGATCTTTGCATTGGGTCAGCCCAAATTCACCATCAGATCACATAGCATGTCCATGGCTACAGCCTGCCCCCCAAAATCACGCACACACTGTTGCCTGGGGCTGCAATGGTGCAAAAACGTGGTTAAAAAGCATGGATCTACATGGATCCTCAGGGTCTTTGCATTGGGTCAGCCCAAATTCACCATCAGATCACATAACATGTCCATGGCTACAGCCTGCCCCCCAAAAACCACACACCCACTGTTGCCTGGGGCTGCAATGGTGCAAGAACGTGGTTAAAAAGCATGGATCTACATGGATCCTCAGGGTCTTTGCATTGGGTCAGCCCAAATTCACCATCAGATCACATAACATATCCATGGCTACAGCCTGCCCCCCAAAAAAACCACACACCCACTGTTGCCTGGGGCTGCAATGGTGCAAAAACGTGGTTAAAAAGCATGGATCCACATGGATCCTCAGGATCTTCGCATTGGGTCAGCCCAAATTCACCATCAGATCACATAGCATGTCCATGGTTACAGCCTGCCCCCCCAAAATCACGCACCCACTGTTGCCTGGGGCTGCAATGGTGCAAAAACGTGGTTACAAAACATGGATCCACATGGATCCTCAGGATTTTTGCATTGGGTCACCCCAAATTCACCATCAGATCACATGTCTATGGCCACAGCATGAAGCACAAAAATGATACATCCACTGTTTCATTCAGAATGTTTTTTCCCTTGTTTTCCTCCTCTAAAAACGATGTGCGTGTTATGGTCAGGTGCGTGTTATAGAGCGAAAAATACGGTATTTGCATCTGTCTTCATGAAGGGGGCAACTGGAAGAATAAAACTGTATCAACTTACAAGTGAGTGTTTCTTTTCTTTTCTAAAGTAGTTCTAAAAGAGGTTGCAAAGGAAAAAGGCGAGCAAGAACCAATTTTCAGTCAGGCCTGAAACTTCCAAATTAATAAGAGCACCTCCAACTTTGCATGGAATAGAATAGAGCATAGAAGCTTTTGCATGTCTGAACAGACCCTGGAAATCAACATTGTACACCCAAGGCACAGTGATCTGGATCCTTGGGACTGCATGTTTATCAAAATATCTCCCTGCCACAACTATGCAAATGTCATATTTCTCTGGGGATCAACGGTGGGGCTTTGAAGGGAAGTGGGAGGCAGGTCTGATATGGCCCCTTGGGTGATACTTCTGACGTGAGATGCATAATATGAAACAATGTGATTAGCAAATATTAACTTACAGTCAAATACAATATCTGAAGCCATTTGCAATTCAATCTGCAGATTATTTCCTCCATCATTCCTGGAAGCATTTTAAGTGCACAACCTCATTATTGCATTATCTGCATTTTATGTCTCAGCATTCTTAACAGTCATGAACTTTTGCCTTAATTCCATTCAGATTATTTTCTATCATGGAAGAGCAAATAACAAACAATGGTGCATTCTAGTGAAGTTGTTAGATTGATTTTCCTGTAAATATTTTTGTGAGCGTGCATCAATTTTCATTGATTGCTTTGCATTCTAAATCTCTTCATGGAAAAAAAAACCCAAACTAAACCCAAGAACATGACATTTTATAGTTTTCCAGCTAGTACCCATACAGGGGCAGCTGAATTCAGAAAGAAATAAGGTAAATACAGAGATGATGATGATGCTGATGATGATGATGATGATGATTAGTGTTCACTGTCCAAACTTTCAGGTCTCTTCTAGTTTCTTCATTAGGGACTGAAATCACAATCGGCACGGCGGCGGCAGGAGGCCCCATTAGCTAAAGTGGTGCTTCAGTTTCAGGTTAAGAACGGACCTCCGGAATGAATTAAACACTTAACCTGAGGTATCACTGTATGCATAAAATATGCATTTCAAATAAAGATGCACAATTCATATTTTACTGGTGAATGTATTGAAAAGCTTTTAAAAGTGCATATGTTATATTAAAAAGTGCACACAGTGGGATGCAATGGCACACTAAGTGAGAGAATGGGACAGAACAGACCTGGGATTGAGTGCCAGAGAGACCGAAACAGGATGAAATTAAAAACTTGTCCCATCTCTGCTGTCAAACTGCTTCCTTCTATCTCCTTTGAAATAAACAAGGCAAGGAAAGGAATCTTTCTTCTGCCTTTACCTAGGAACACAGAGTTGCCTTGCACCTGAACTGACTGTTTGAAGCATCTAAACCAGCACTTTCTAGACAAAACAGAGCTCTCTCTCTCTCTCTCTCTCTCTCTCTCTCTCTCATCATCTATCTATCTAGAAAAATAGGGGTGGTTGGCTTTTGCTGCCCAACTCCCCAAGCGACTGAGTCCCCTAAACCCATGATTGGTCAGAGATGAGTGGATAAAGGCAAGATGCAGTGAAAGCAAGGCAGATATTTATTTTTCTGTTCCCTTCCCTTCTAGCAAGGATCTCAAATATAGAATAAATATTGATAATTGCACAACGTAAACACACATACGTAAGTATATAAGCCACATGTCTAATATAGTACAGGAGAACAATCCAAAAGCCATCTTGGCTCTCCTAAATATTTCCTCTGCCTCCTTAATCCCTCTTCCCTGTGAACATGTATGTTAGATAGCAATGAGGGGAAGTTCCTGAAGGGATTCTTCTCCTATATCTATGAACCCCCTTCTGTATTAATTGTCATTGTTTGCCCAGATGCTCTGCATTGGGGAATGTTTGACAGGCATCCCAATTGTCTTATCAAATGCTAATGTTTTGCATAAACTGTGTCAGGAACTACATGAAACTTGCTAAATCCTCAGGAATATCACACCTTGGCCTGCCTGAGCCACAGTAATGTGTGATGTAATTTCAGACTGTTTGTAGTGGGGATGTCCTCCTTCTCTATGCCAAAATGCAAACCCTTAAAAGAGGTTTTTTTCCCCCTTGGTTCTGGGTCCTATAATGTTATCTATCTATCATTTGATTTACATCGCACTCTTACTCCCTGGGTGCCAATCATCCACATTAAAACACACACTCTAAAACAGTATAAAGCGAACACCTCCGCAGTTGTACGTTTTGGCTCCCGATTGCCAAAAACCCAGAAGTAAATGCTCCGGTTTTCGAACGTTTTTCAGAACCCGAATGTCCGACGTGGCTTCCACTTGAGTGCAAGAAGCTCTTGCAAACAATTGGAAGCCGTGCCTCGGTTGTCGAATGTTTCAGAAGTTGAACGGGCTTCTGGAACAGATTACATTCAACAACCAAGGTTTGACTGTACAATTAAAGGCATTCCAAAATGGATCTTGGATGAACCAGCAATACAAAATGGTTTCATACTCCAGACACACACACACACACACACACACACACACACACACACACACACAAACTGAGATATTTTGTTTGAAATATCCCAGTGTGATTTTATGTGCCAAATTGGGGCAGAAACTTTGACTTCCCAAGCACTCTGTTCATTATGGCAGAGCTGACCTTTTTGAACTGGGATGATGAAGTTGTTTAAGGCTGACTAGACCAGCAATGCTTCCTGCATTCTTTCACTCTAGTGATTAAAACACTGCTGGCAATGGAAATAAACCCAGGATGGAATGCATGCAACAAATAGATGGAAAAAATAAAAGTGGATAATTTCCCAGTAGCTATGATTGCAAGAATTGTCTGGCATTTCTTTTTCATTTTGATGCAAAAATTGTAAGGGGATTCCAGAAATTAATTTGGGTTTTTTGTTTTTTATGTTATGCATTTTTATATTGTCAACCACCCTGTGTTCCTCAGATGAAGGGTGGCGTAGACATTTAATAAATTAAATAAAAATAAATCATGCAAAGTTCTTAAAAGTCCAAGGTAGGACTTTTTATCTGTATATATATTAGCAGCACTCCATCCTTATGCAGATCCATGGATATTTATAGCAAAAGTGTAATGCGGTCTTTCAAGAAGTGCTAAAAAGCCAGATTTCTACAGTCTAGCCTGAAGCAGTAGAAGGCTTCTCCCCTTGTCAAAACTCTGCTGAATTTAACACCTGGTGATTGGTACTGTGTTCTTGTTGTCAGTCACCAAATGGAGAAAGCTGTTAAGTGCTAATGGGGAAGGGAAGTCTAGAATACACAGTGCTGCATTCTAAAGAAAAAATAATTTAGTTTCTGGGCATATCACTGTGAGCTGGGAATAAATGTCACCCTTAGAAGTGATAGCTCTACGAATATCCAACAATGACAATACCTCTTTTTTGTGTGTGCTATTAGGGCTCTACTTGGAAAATGATTACTTAAAAAAGCCCGTAACATTCTGCACACACCCAGCCAAAGAACTGCAGATTATTCCTCAATTAGAACATTTTATACACATAGATTAGAGAGATGTGAAAAGTTCCATGGCAACTTTTTGTTGCTATTTATTATCTTTATTTCTATCCTGCTGATAAGTACTTTTTTTAAAAAAAAAGCAAACAAAGAGACTTCCAATTATGAAAATGGTTATACAAATGCTAGAATTATAGTTGATAAACTAAACACAACAGTGCCTTCATTTCCATGCCTTCTTTTAAAAAGGGGGAGAGGTAAGCAAACCTGAGCATGTAACTTCATTGTGTCTTTTTCTGGTAATTTTATTATTTCTATTGGGGTTTTTTAAAAAGTCTGTGTCTATTTCTATTTTTAATGACTATTGCATTCTATTTTATGTCAACAACTTAGAGCAGGTGTGGGGAATATTTGGCCCTTCAGATGTGCTGAAGCACACCTTCTTTCATCCCTGGCCATTAGCCACACTGACTGGGGTTGATAAGAACACACCCTCCAACATTCCTCAGGTGAACATAGGGACATTTTTCACTCCCCACTAATTGACCCTCCTCAACCCCCACTTACGCCCTCCACCATTCTAAGAAAACCCCTTAATCCCAGTTTTATTTGAATTTGGGGTAGATTTACAAAAAAGAAAAACATACAGGAATAAATAAATTTTAGAAAGGGACAAAATTAGACACAGGCACACAAAGACACACAGGCACACAAAGGGTGGCACTGTGGGTTAAACCACAGAGCCTAGGACTTGCCGTTCAGAAGGTTGGCGGTTCGAATCTCCGCGACGGGGTGAGCTCCCATTGCTTGGTCCCTGCTCCTGACAACCTAGCAGTTCGAAAGCACGTCAAAGTGCAAGTAGATAAATAGGTACCGCTCTGATGGGAAGGTAAACGGCCTTTCTGTGCGCTGCTCTGGCTTGCCAGAAGTGGCTTAGTCATGCTGGCCACATGACCCAGAAGCTAATAAAGGTTGGCCAATAAAGCGAGATGAGCACCACAACCCCAGAGTCAGCCATGACTGGAACTAATGGTCAGGGGTCCCTTTACCTTTACCTTTTACACAAAGCAGTAAAAAAAAAAAAAATCAAGATTCCTTGTGCTCCACTCTGCTCCCACTTTCTTCCCACCTAGGTTGGTATTGCTTCTCAGGAGAACTTTTATATCTGGTTAGCTTCCTGATTTTGCACACAGTGTGCCAAGTTACAAGCTCCTCAGGCCATGGGCAGGGCCTATGTGGGGAGGGACTGTGGCCTAGTGCTAGCTTACCTGCCTTGCATGTACCCTCAGGCTCAGGTGAAGAGGTAGATGATGTCAGTGATGAGGACAAGTTTGTGATGGACCATACAAAGGACCAAACAGAGCTGGCCTGTGTTCTCCATCTCCAAATCCCCACAGTGAGCAGCTAGCGTTTGAAGCTGAGGATCCAACTGAACTGTAGTAGGCAGGAGTTTCTTCTCTGTTGGTTTGAAAAAGACAGAAACTCTTCTAGTATTTATTTCAACCCTGGCCAATCGGCAAACTCCATACTGCTTGCTAATCACCACAGCCGATGTGGCACAATTTCTTTTCTGTGCCCAAATAGGACCCTGGGACCTGACCTATAATGATCCTTGGCAAGCAGCCAGCCTGATGAGCAGTGAGAGACTCTGTTAGTTCCAAGTTAGTTTTTATTTACAAGAAAACACATCCAGAGTGGGGCTTCCCGTTTCCTCTCATTTACACTAGTTGCCCTAGTCTGACTCAGAATTCTGCTTCCAGCAGGAATGACGCCAGAACCCTTTCTTCGCACCCCTACCTTTCTACAAGGCACAGAGTTTTTCCCATCTCCTACTACAGGGACTAAACCCTTGGCCTGTCTCATTCCCAGAGCTTTCTGTCCCAATCTTATCTGATAGTTGCCTAGCCACGCTTTAGCCGGCATCCAAATCCTCCTCTGTGGGGGGCTGTGGGTTGCTCCGCCTGAAAACTAACTCTTCTCCCTCATCTACGGATTCAGTCTCTAGTTCACTTCCCGAGACTGCTCTTTCTGCTACGCTATGGGTAGTCACGTTCCTGACATGACCATCCTCACTAGGCTAGACCAGCTGCAGGATAAAGCAGACCCTCCAAGTATCCCTATTTTCCAGAGAGAGTCCTGGATTTACAGAACCATTCCAGTCTTCCTTCAAAGCCAGCATGGCACATGGGGCTGGGCCTCAATGGCAGCAGCCTCTCTTCCTCCTTGCCTGCTCTCCTACAAGCTGCCCACGTGTCAGAACAGGATTCTCTGACAGGCAAGACAGAGACTGGAACAGTGGAAGAACAGCGAGAATTTCTAAGAGATGGGGAGGAAACAATTAGCCCCAGGAATTCGACCTTTGTACACACAGAAGGGGGGACGTAACACAGAGAAGAAAGACAGTTGTAGAGCACTGAGAGTGAAACAGACACAGAGCGACTGGAAATGATCTCTGCCAAATCTCATCAAGCTATAAAAGTTCATGAGAGGTGTGAAAAAGAGCGGAAGAGATGGTAGGGGCTTGTCTGTTGGAGGAAGGGGTGGAGCTCAGACTCGGCAACATCAAACTTGGGGCAAGATGCTGAAGACTGAGCTCCGCAGTGATTTATGAGTTTGAGCAATAAATCTGAGATAATTACTGTCGGAGTTGTCTCACTTCTCTGGGGGAGACCCAAGCCATTACACCACGGGAGGAGGTCAGCAGTGGCAGCCACGGAGAAGCCATGGAGAGGAAATGGGATGCTCTCTCATGCAGCAACAGCCACTCAGGAAAAATGTTGGCTCATCCTCCTCTCTGAGCTCGGCTGTGGAAGCACCGTTGAGG
Source organism: Podarcis cretensis (assembly GCF_951804945.1). Taxonomy (NCBI): domain Eukaryota; kingdom Metazoa; phylum Chordata; class Lepidosauria; order Squamata; family Lacertidae; genus Podarcis; species Podarcis cretensis. The sequence continues at coordinate 19,359,253 of NC_137176.1, read as the reverse complement.
GAAATAGGGACATTCCAGGATCAAATCAGAAGCCAGGATGGCTTTCGTAATTCCGGGGCTGTCCCTGGAAAATCATGACACCTAGGTTACCAATAAGAGTTGTAGCTCAGCAGCAGAGATTTAGGAAGCAATCCTATAGCAACATCTGCTGGGGTGAGCAGGATAGCATTTAGTAGATCTCAGGCTGGTGAAGGAGATTCCTGGCATACTTGGGCTATACCACCTTAGCTCCCTCACCCTTGTCTCAGCCAGAGGATATCCCCAAACCATGAGCTGGCTTTTATGGTTGTGAATAATATCAAAGGCTGCTAAGGGACCAGGCAATATTTTCCTCCATTGACTAGTAAGGGTCATCCATCAAAGCAACAAATTTTCGGTTTCAAAATCAAACTGGAAAGGCAGGAATAGCTGTTTTTTGATACCATTATCTGACAGCATCAGACTGTTATAATTTAAGTAGCAACTACAGTGGTACCTTTGTTTTTGAATTTAATCCATTCTGGGAGTCCATTCAACTCTTGAAACCATTCGAAAACCAAGATGTGGCTTCCGATTGGCTTTAGGAGCTTCCTGCACTCAAGCGGAAGTCGCGTCAGATGTCCGGCTTCTGAAAAATGTCCACAAACCAGAACACTTACTTCCGGGTTTGCGGTGTTTGGGAGCTGATTTGTTCGACAACTAAGCTGTTCAAGAACCAAGGTACCACTGTATTTTATTTTCAGAGGATGGAACCTTATAGGATGTTGTGGCTCAGGCAGTAGAGATGACTACCTATTGTACCATATGCTAGGATAACCTGCATATACTAGTATGAATCAGCATCTGAGCTACTAAAGACCAGGTACTTGAACACAGAATGGCTCAGCTGAACTGCACAAAGACCCAGTCAAAGAGAATCAATCATCCTGGCAAGCAAGAGTCCTTATCAGAGTTCAGGTCTCTCCCTATTTCGGCTATGGGCTTGTATTCTGTTGCAGATTACCTTAGCAAGGGGAGCTTTCATCTTGGAGAGTCAGAAATCATCTGGATTCTTCTGCAGAAGATACGGATGGGCCTTTCATCCAAGGTGCATTACTGTGAGCATAGTATATTGTGAGCATCTAACAAAATTCGATGAATGGAGAAAAGAAAAGGGCCTTGATAATGATAGATGAGGAACTCTGCTCAGATAGAGCTGTGACCACAAAGCTCTTGCCCGCAAGAATATCTGCTTTGGTTGAAAATGCCCATCTCAGTCTGCTGATTTACCCTTGTTCTTTCAAAATAGAAAGTGCTGGATAAACCATTAATCCTTCCTAAGATGCAGAGGGCTTTTATTGGGTCTTTGCAATCAATTTGTATTGATGCACTGTAAGTGATGAAAGCCAATATGCTAATTGTCAAAATGTTACAGGGGCATTCTGTATGCACAAGTGATGAAGACACAAATCCTGTATTACACCGGATGCTTACAGTCATGTAGATCACGTCATTGTAAGCCCAACTTACTTCAGAGGCCATCTGCAGTACTTCATAATTAGAGGGTAGACTTATTTATTGCGGGAAAAGACTAAGTTCAATCCATTTGCTAAATGTTGCATCGGCACATGAGTCATTGAAATGAATGGGAGATGCCACTTCACTGTTGGAATTCTGCCTCGGTCAGAGGGATGTGCCAGTCTTCCAGGCACCGGCAGATATTCCTCGGTGACCTCCCGGCTGCTACTCCGCTGATAAGCAGGCGAGGTCTCGCGATTTTTCTCAGGCTGTGAGAAAAACACACCGTTCCTTCTCTCTCCCCTTTGGTGTCCCCCAGGGAGGGGAAAGAAGCAGACAGAAATCTATTTACATCTTTTATTTCTGTCTTTCACTTCAGTACAGAGAAAACATGTCTGCACACAACAGCAGTAAGAATAAACTCCACCCATGTACTTCCAGTACAGGTCATATGACACACACACTGAGCTAACATCCGGTGCTCAGTACAGAATGGACTGCCCCTTTGTTCCCATGGCAACAGTCACCCACATCCTGTTTGGCTTTCCAGCCACAAGCAGCTGACTGAGCTGCTAGAGCCTTTGCTTGCTGCTGCATTGCCGCTTTAGAATAACATTCACAGTGAAAGGCTCTAATCTCTTTAGAGAAAGACATGTCTAGTTCTGTGTTTGTTCAGCACTTATCATTAAGTGGCTCACATAATATAAAGGCAATAAACTGTTCCTGCCCTGAAAAGCTAAGTATGTAATTAAAATGCAAATTCTAGTCTATGAGTCTGTATGCAACAGTTATATAGTGCAGGCTGGTGTGACCCACTAAGTCAAAAGTAGTTCACCTGTTATGTATGCAACCTGCCAAGTAAATGACAGTTGTCCCTCTATCCCAACACACTTTCGTAGTCCACTTTTGTAGACTGCTAGGGTTGGGGGACATTGAGCATAAAAATTTAATGTGTTTCTTCCTCTTGACCCCTACTTTCAGCTTTCCACAAACACATACTTTTTGTTGTTTAGTCGTTTAGTCGTGTCTGACTCTTCGTGACCCCATGGACCAGAGCACACCAGGCACTCATTTCTTCCACTGCCTCCCGCAGTTTGGTCAAACTCATGCTGGTAGCTTTGAGAACACTCTCCAACCATCTCGTCCCCTTCTCCTTGTGCCCTCCATCTTTCCCAACATCAGGGTCAGGGTCTTTTCCAGGGAGTCTTCTCTTCTCATGAGGTGGCCAACATATTGGAGCTTCAGCTTCAGGATCTGTCCTTCCAGTGAGCACTCAGGGCTGATTTCCTTAAGAAGGGATAGGTTTGATCTTCTTGCAGTCCATGGGACTCTCAAGAGTCTCCTCCAGCACCATAATTCATTTTTTTCCCCTTTTAAATAATATTTATTAGAACTTTCAAAAATTACAGAGAAAGAAAAAAGAAAGCAACAACAACAAAAGAAAATTTTCAAAGCATATATAACAATACTTAAAAGAGGGAAAAAAGAAAAAAAACATAAAAATCAATACAACAATAACAATAAAAACACAATATTCCATATCTTTATCTTTCATTAATTTGTTTCATCGACCTCCTCACGCCTCCTTTTTTGTATTCTAGTTTAGTTATTTATTTCAGCAAATTCTTTCCATCCTTCTCAATTTGTTTTTTAAATAGTTTGTCTTAACAGTCTAACCTATTAATTAACTCAGCAAATCCTTTCCATCTTTCACTATATTCTGTCATTCAGTTTACCTTAGTTTATTTTAACCTTATCTTCCCCAAAATACCTTAAGACTTAAAACTTAATATTTATTTATACATAATTCCTTATAACATTTCTGCATTCCAACATTCTTCCTAATACTCATTAATTTTACACTAATTCCCAAAATAAATTTTTAAAAGTTTTCTTCCAATCTTCCTCCAGCGTCTCTTCTTCCTGGTCTCGGGTTATGTCAGTCCTTACTGTCCATTTCATCTAGTCCATCAACCTGGTAATCTTATATCCGAGGCTCTTAAGTCTTTCCCATGTCCCTTCTGCAGTTCTTCTTGTTTGTACTTGCACTTTACCTTGTCTTTTGTAGATCTCTTTCTTAATTTCTTTCCTTTCTCATTGTGGAGTAGGTCTCGGGGATGTTCCAACTCAAAAATATCTCCATCTCTCCTCAGCAGATTGGCCCATTCCCCACAGTCCCATTCCCCACAGTCAGCAGTGTAGTCCAGAAAATATTTAAAAGCATGTTTCAAAGTCCCTCCAAACTTAAGGGGCCCCAGAACTCCAGACCCCCCCTGGCCCACTTCAAATTCAGCCTTCAACAACAATAGCTTATGCTCCTGTAGGGCCTCGGGCCTCTCCATTTGTGTTACTTGAGGTTCAACAGCAGCCTCCTCCATTATCTTCTGCGTTTGCACTTGCTCTATCAAAACAGATTCCTGAGTTGGCTCCTGGATGGTTTCTGTATACATATTCACTGTTTGTCCAAAGTTTCTGACTGCAACAGTCATCAAATCCATCTTCTCATGCATCTGCTCCAACAAAGTGCTTGTCTTGCAAAAAGCAAGCACCAAAACTTCTTCCAAACACATTTTTGTTCAAGGTCACAGTCTGGTCCCACAATCCTAATCTCCACAGCTGTAAAATCCCCAGAACAACTCCAGCAACAATTTAACAAGCTCCCTCTAGAGGAGGCAATTTCTATTTGTATCCATCTTTTAAAAGCAGATCGAACAAAGAAAAATTGCTTTCATTTTTGGGATTTTTTGTTTCTTTTAAATGCAAAAGGCAACATTGGAATCAATTTGTTTCTCTTCTTCAACTAATTGTCAAAAGATGTTCCATTCACAGTCAATGAACTTCACCAAAAATCTCCGTCTCTGACACCCCATTCCCAGGTTTGAGACGGTGGAAATTTATCTTTCTTTACTCTCTCTCCTGCAGGCTTAAACAGTCAAATTTCCCCTCTTTACTCCTGCTTCCAAGAGGGGTTTAGATGATCAAAACAGGAGGAATTTAAAACCTTTATGTACAACTTTCCAGACTTTGGCTTGCACAATTTTTGCTTCAGACTATTTACAAAAGCGGAAGGCGGACTTCCTGTTTAGGACCTTCCCGCTGAGTGCCAAATTAAAGTGTTTCTTAGCCCAATTTTCCGTTCTACTCACGGGTACTTGTTTAGAGTCCAATTGTCCCCAGGAAAAAGTAGGCACTCTCTGGCAACGGCTGTGTGGCTTCACTCCGTAAAAATAGCGGTCGATTCAAAACACTGCGCCGCTCACCCCACGTCGCTTCAGGTCCCCGAAAAAGGGGTTTCCTTGCTTGTAGGGGGGGCGCTCCTGGTGTCAGCCGAATCCCACGTTCCCAGGCTTCCTCCGCCTGGGATTTTTAAAGGGTCTCCGCCTTTGCCGCGGCGGCAAGACCCAAATTTTGCGGAGCGGGTTCCTCTGGATCAGAGGAATTCCGCCATTGCTGATGGCGCTAACCCAGAAGTCTCCAGCACCATAATTCAAAAGCATCAATTCTTCGGCGATCAGCCTTCTTTATGGTCCACCTCTCACTTCCATACATCATTACTGGGAAAACCATAGCTTTAACTATATGGACCTTTGTTGGCAAGGTGATGTCTCTGCTTTTTAAGATGCTGTCTAGGTTTGTCATTGCTTTTCTCCCAAGAAGCAGGCGTCTTTTAATTCCGTGGCTGCTGTCACCATCTGCAGTGATCATGGAGCCCAAGAAAGTAAAATCTCTCACTGAATCCATTTCTTCCCCTTCTATTTGCCAGGAGGTGATGGGACCAGTGGCCATGATCTTCGTTTTTTTGATGTTGAGCTTGCTAAATCATGCATGCATACCCCTCCAACTAAGGATGTCCTATTCCATTATGATGATTTTATTTATACCCTGCCCCAGCCACTCTGGGTGTCTTTCAACATACATAAAAACCAAATAAAACATTAAACATTAAAAATAATTCCCTATACAGGGCTGCCTACAGATGGCTCAAGTAACTCCATACCCTCCAGCATTTCTCCGATGAGAATAAAGATGTCCTGAGGAAAAGTGGGGCATTCCGGGATCAAATCAGAAACCAGGATGACTTCTGTAAATGTGGGACTGACCCTGGAAAAAAAGGACACTTGGAGGGTCTGTGCATGTCATCATAAAACATAGAAATCCAACATAAATGGATGATGACATATATTTGGTGGGTTCCAAATTCTCCAAATCCAGAATAAAGTGTTTTTCTTGCACATGGAAAATTTTAGGAACTGGGTAGGGCTCTTAATTTATTTTTGTATAATGACAAGTACATGCTACCCATGTATTAGATGTAAAAAAAACACACCCCAAAATGACACAGTAACCTGTGGCATGCTGAAAGAAAATCACAGGTAACACTGAAGTAGGTGTGAGTACAATTCAAGATCCTAAAATTTGCATTTCTGTATGCATTTTAACGTAAAAATACACATTTTCCTATAAAATTTGATACTGATTCTTCAGCCATGAGCTGTATCACAAGATCCGTAGAAATATGCAAATTGAAGGATCACAGCATACCAATCCGCATATAAGTCCAGGGAATGTAAATCATATTGGTTTGCTTTAAAATGAGGGAAATAAAACCCCTGAGCATTAAATGATATGGCTACCTGGAGCAGGAATTTCAACCGAAAGTTATAAACTCTCTTCTTTTCCTTTTTTTAAAAAATAATATTTATTAACATTTTAAAAACTGCAAAAGAAAGACAAAGGATTAAACAAAGCAAGACAATACAATACAAAAACAAAAGCACCACACAACACCAACCCCCAAACATTAAATTAATAAAAACAAAACAAACACAATTTAAAAAAAATCTAATAAGTTCAGTATCTTAACTTTCATTTACTTGTTTCATCGACCTCCTCACACCTCCCTTTTTGTATTCCACTTTAATTAACTATTTCAGCAATTCCTTTCCATCTTCCTCTGTTTTCTGTCCTGTAATTTATCTTAACATATTCTAACCTTATTTTTCCCTTTAATATATAATTGTCTTAACATATTTTAACTTTATTTTCCCTTTAATACTCTAATATTCTATTTGCACTTAATTCTTTATAACATTTCTACTAAAGCCATATAGCTCCTTTCCAACATTTTTCTAAAACTCATTAATTTTACAATATTTTTATAAATAGTCTTTAAACTTTTTCCAATCTTCTTCCACCGACTCTTCTCCCTGGTCCCGGATTCTGCCAGTCATATCCGCCAATTCCCTATAGTCCATCAACCTGGTGATCTTCTGTCCGATGCTCTTAACTCTTTTCCAAGTCCCTTCTGCGAGTCTTCTTCATATTTATACATGAACTTTACTTTGTCTTCCACTGATCTTATTTTCATTTTCCTTCCTTTGAGGCTAAAGAGTAGATCTCGGGAAAACTCCCACCTAAAGATGATTTTATTCCTTCTCAACAGGGCAACCAAATCTCCGTAGTTGAATCTAAGATCCGAAAGATATTTCAGGACATCTTTCAGAATTTCCACTCTTGACTGTTGTTCTTCTAAGTTCTTCTGGTAGTTCCAACAGTCTCTTATTTTGTTCTTCTCTTTTTTCCCGCCTCTTCCAAGTCCAAGAGCCCTCACAGTTTTAATCTCTTCTTGACCCAAGTATAAACTCTCTTCTTTTCCAAGTATAGCTACATTCTGCAAAATGGAGTGAAACTCATCATTAAGGATAGGGCAGCAATTCTCCTCAGAGAAAACGTAATCGAAGAGCTAGCAAAGAAAAGCCTCTTAGAAGGAACAAGAGCAATATCACTCTTCTCATCACTTTTATAGGAAATTTAGCAGAGCAGCAATGAAGAAAAAAGTAGGGATTCACCATTTGTTTTTATTCAGAGGAATTTCTTCGAGTTTTTAGTTCTCCCCCAACCAAGTGTTGTGTAAGACATACTTAGACCCAATTCTGATTCTGGTAAGAAGAGATTGTTCCTCTTTTAAAATCAATCCCTACAATTTTGAGAGGGTATACATTTGCCTTTGGTATAGAAGATATAAAATGTAATTTGGAAAACACTAATTGTTTTGAACCCAAAGCATTCTACAACTGTTGATTTTTTTTTTTTTAATTGTAAAAAATCCACATTTTCATGAGATTTGGTTCGTATACAGCTGAATGTAAGAGAGTTCCAAAGAATCATTGAATCTAATTATAATGATTTGATCTGGTTAAACAATATTATGCCTTTGGCAGGAGATTCATTTTAAGGCTTGGCAGAAATGCTAACATTTGGGCTAGATTTCATGTAGAATTCTTTAATGCTAAATTGAATTGAAGATGCACTGTGCTCAAAATAGCTGCTAAAAAGGCAGAGAGGAACCTTGAGGGAAAGAAAATTGAACAAGGGCCATTGCCTCTGATGATGCATTGTTTGTGTCACTATATTTTTTTAAAAAGTTATACACATTTATTTATTTATTAATGGCTATAACTGAAATTTCACCACAGGGCCTAGTAAAATGCTGCTTTCTCCCTCTATCTTTCAGTGCATTCCTGCCATTAGTTGGAGCAGGAAGTTGGTGTGCTTCCTGTTCCTGATCCAGACTGGAGGGTGGGAAACCTGCTTTGGATGAGTGAAGTTATTAGATCAATAATTTAATCCGTGCTATATGAGAACGTAATGTACTGTGGCTGAAATCTGAGTGAACAAATAGGACAGTGCCCTAGGCTATAGACTCTGAAGGATGCAGCAGAATACTAGAATTCCTACAGAGCCCACATGTACCTAAGTTTGTAAACATGACTTGGTGACACTCTTACTCTTTTGCTAAGGAGGCCTGAAACTCTTCTCACATACCCTCCAAGTGTCCCTATTTTCCAGGGACAGTACTGATTTAGACAAGCTGTTCTGGTTTCTGATTTGATCCTGGAATGTCCTACTTTTCCTTAGGATGTCCCTGTTTTCATTGGAGAAATGTTGGAGGGTATGGCGTTCTCCGACTCCCAAGCCTTCAGAAGGCAATCCTTCTGAAGTTTTTTTTTATAAAAATGTTTAATGTTTTACAGTGGTACCTCCGGTTAAGAACTTAATTCGTTCCAGAAATCCGTTCTTAACCTGAGGTACCACTTTAGCTAATGGGGCCTTCTGCTGCTGCCCCGCCACCGCTACGCAATTTCTATTCTCATCCTGAAGCAAATTTCTTTACCTGAGGTACTATTTCTGGGTTAGCAGAGTCTGTAACCTGAAGCGTCTGTAACCCGAGGTACCACTGTATTATGTTTTTACAAATGTTGGAAGCTGCCTAGAGTGGCCGAGGCAACCCAGCAAGATGTGTGGGGTATAAATAGTAAAATTATCATTATGGAATGGGACGTCCCTATTTTCAACCAAGAAATGTTGGAGGGTATGTTCTCATCATACGTCAACCTTCACTCTCAGAATTGGAAAGACACAGCTACATCTGCTTTGGGTTCTCCCTATGTCCTTATTCATGGATGATATGGCTATCAGTGGCAACTAGCCATAAAGACTATGCTCAGCCTCCAGTGCTGGAGACCTCTCTTGCTGGAGAGGACAAGTGGGGAGAGTGTTGCTGTGACCAGGTCCTGTCCTCCTATGTTGTTTGGATTTTGGTTAAAAGCAAAAGAGATATATTAGTAGAATTCCTGGGTGACAAAGATCCAGGTTTGATGAGAGAACCCTAGCAGACATATAAAATAAAAAAGTAAAGTAGAGTGTAGAAATGTAAGCCGTTAGACCTTGAAATATCCCCCTCTAATGCATGCCAGAGAGTTATTTGTTGAGGGGCTATTATAGCTTGGTTGCTACAACTCTGAATTCAACAACGAATCATGCTGCAATTCTCACTAGCCTATAATCCTTTTTTGCGGGGAGGGGAGTGTGACCTACAAACTTCTGAAATTTTCTTTTATCTGTCTTTTCTTACAGTATCTTCTTTTTAGGGGACTGGGGTCAGATATCTTAGCACATCAGATCTTTAAAGGAACCAATAGTTTCTGAATGAACCATCTTGCAATATCTCAAACATCCTCCCTCCCATCAGTACCAGTCTTCGTCCTTGAAACCATTATTGTTGAAAATGGATTTCCCCACTTCTGGATGCCTGAACTTCTTGCTGTTATTGTACAGACCATAGCCTAGTCTGTCATTAAAAGTGTGATTTAACACAGCATGAAAAAATATTCAATGTGGAGTTTATTGAGAGTTGCCAGGAGGTAAAACAAACAAACAAAAAACAAAAAAAAACAAAAAACAAGCACAACCAAACGCCACCTGCACACTCTTATTAATATAAGGATCTCTCAATGATAACCAGAGGTGTGACAAATCACAAGGTGTTAGTACACCCACACAACCTCTCAACAGTTTACTTTTTAGCCTAGAATCAAAGTGCATGTTCATACATATGTCTCATGGCTTGATTTCTGTACCTTTCTGGTTGGCAACTGAATGTGTGAAGTACCTATACTGAAAAAGTATTGTGTCTGACGTGCGTACAGGTTTTTTCATCGGTTTTGTATCTGCCATGGACATTTACGCATGCCAGCGATCACCACTTGATGTTGCCTTCATCAAAAAATGTGTATGTGTAGCCCCTAATATTTAGAATTATTTACGCCATTTCATACTCTATTGTTTTTAAATTAAGAAGATGGAAAGGAAGAACGAACACAAACAGAGTCAGGTGCTGAAACCACCTGAATTTAACTACACCACTATCTGTCGGATGATGTAGAAATATGACCTTCAGGTTTAGTTAGCTGGTAGCTTGGCTAATGCCACTCCAACTACCTGAGCACAGTGTTTATGCAACAGGTCAGATACTGCTATTGTTACTTGGGTTTCCTGAGAAGGTGATCCTTCGGGTAACCTGGCCCTAAACTTTAAATGCTAAGCCTTCGTAACTCAAAGATGAACCTAAAGGGGCTGTGTGAACTTAGTGATCCATTACTTCTCTGAAATATACCAGAGTTATGGATCTATAATCATGATTTGAAAAGCTCCCCCATTTCTGTCTGAGATAAACACCTCAGTGTAAAACACTTTGACTCATAAGTTAGACTCATACATTTCAGTAGAACCTATATCCCAGAAATCAGGCTTAGGATTCCAGTGTTAACCTAAAGAGTTTTAACATTTTCCAGAAAAATCTATTTCCTTGTTGATTGGAAACTCATGTGCCAAGGGCAGAATGTAAGAACTCTATGACAAGTAAATTTCCATCTGACGGGCTTTAATATTTTTTTCCCTCATTTTAAGATGACAAAATGTAACAGTAAAGAGATGACAACTTCACACTGAAGGAATGTGTAATAGAAGAAAGAAAATATTTAAAGCCATTTGGTAAATTGCAAGGTTCATTTTTTGAATCTGCGGCTGTTGTAGAAAATAGACTGTGAAGTGATGCTTAGTCAACTATGCCCAATTTCCCAAGCATTTGCACTCATGAATCATTGTTTTATATTGTAAAATAAAATATAAATATGTCAGAAAAGGAAATGTGAATTGGAACATGGTAATTTAAGCCACCGCACTGTCAGCTCTGTAGGCTTTATTTGTGATCATTATTTTATGATCACGCAACACAAATTTTCATTTCTGTCAGCTCTGTATTATATCTAAAACTCTCTCTTTTTTTGGGGGGGGGGCTGCTACTGTTAAATAAAATTGCAGTTGATAAACACATCGTGGTATAAAACATGAAGAGATTACATAATGCACTGAGCTGTGTGACTTTATTTTCAACTACGTTTCAGGAAATGTTAGTCCTGTTTGTCTAAACTGAGCCAACACTGTCTTACTTTATTTAAAGAATACTTTCTTAAGCTTGAGGGTGGAATCCTTAAAAAAAATGGGGGCATGAAAGGACACAAATTAGTAAAGATATTCTGTGCTATGACTATAGAGAGCCCTTCCTTCAACAAAACAAACACCCTGGCACTTATCCCTGCAAACACAGACATATATATACAGTGGTACCTCAATTTTCGAACAGCTTAGTTCCTGAACAACTTGGAGCACAAACACTGCAAACCGGTATTTGAAGTAGGTGTTCTGGTTTTCGAACTTTGCCTCAGAATCCGAATGTGCTCCTGAGCTTCCATTTTACCCTTGCACAGCAAATTTAACTCCCGCCCCCATCGTAATTAAGGCTTTTTTCATCCTGTTTGTACCCTTGAGCAGCTAATTTAAGCCCCTCCCATGAGTGGTGTAGCGTGGAGGGTGCAGGGGGGCTGGCCGCACCGGGCGCAACATCTGGGGATTAGGGTTAGGGGGCGCAAATCCACGGGTTAGGGGGCGCAAATTACTTGCCTTGCCCCGGGTGCTGACAACCCACGCTACGCCACTGCCTCCCATTGTAATTAAAGCCTTCCATTTCTGATTGCAGTGTTCTGAGGTGATATTTGGTGCTTTTGTTTTTGGTATTTTTTGCATTTTTTGGCTTTTTTCATTTTTGTGACTGTGGCTTGTTTTTCGCTTTATGATTGATTGATTGATTGATTGATTGATTGTGTTACTGCGGAAATGTATAAAAGCCCCCATACAAACAATGACTATCATCAGTGCAGGTAAGAAAATAATAATGATTTTAATTTTTAATCATCTACAGCACTGTCTTCTTTATTTTATAGTATAGAACATTGATTATTGCTTTCATTTTATGGATCAATGGTCTCATTAGATAGTAAAATTCATGTTAAATGCCTGTTTTGGGGTTGTTTTTAAAAGTCTGGAACAGATTAATCCGTTTTGCATTACTTTCTATGGGAAAGTGCGCCTTGGATTTGGAACACTTTGGTTTTGGAACAGACTTCCAGAACGGATTAAGTTTGAGAACCAAGGTACCACTGTAGTACCGCTGATAGGAACACATTTGGGGATGTGCAGTGGTTCCTATTTGCAGAAGAAGAGAATACAGCTGAAAGACCAAGGGAAAGCAGATATGCATGGAGGCTAAATTGTGAGACCGCAGAATGATTTTCCTGATTGCATGATATGGAAGTTAAGCCCAGGTGTCTTACAATTTTCATGCTTTGGAGCACATGAAGAAGCATTTAACTCTTCTTTTAAATGCTGGGTTTTCCGATCCTAGAATCTTAATGTATTTAATGGGCAAAACCACCCAAGTGTATCCCTGTGCAGACATTCATTTTCAATAATAATAATAATAATAATTTTATTTATACCCCGCCCTCCCCAGCCGAGGCTGGGCTCAGAGCAGCTTACAAGCAGTAATAAAAACAAGTTGAATGATTACAACTTAAAAACAAAATTAAAATACAACATTAAAATATTGAAACATTAAAATATTAAAATGTAGCCTCATCGCAGGAGGAGAAGGAAAAGAAAAAAGAAAGAGAGGGAGGGAATCCAATTGGCTCCAAGCCAAAGGCCAGGCGGAACAATTCTGTCTTACAGTCCCTGTGAAAAGAAATCAGATCCTGCAGGGCCCTGGTCTCATGAGGCAGAGCGTTCCACCGGGCCGGAGCCAGAGTTGAAAGGGCGGTCCCGTAGGTACGAGGGTCCTAGGCCATGAAGGGCTTTAAAGGTCAAAAGCAGCACCTTAAATCTGACCCTGTACTCCACCGGGAGCCAGTGCAGCTTGAAAAGCACTGGGTGAATATGCTCCCATGGCAGAGACCCTGTGAGGAGCCTCGCTTCTATGCTACTGCTATGCCCACACATTCCAACCAACCCGTAAACACATGTTCCAACCAACCAGAATGTGCACAGAGGTTGCTGAAGTTACCATCTGCCTCCCCTTCGTATGGAGAGAACTAAAATGAACTTTGGCATGAGGACTGTGCAATTAGTTCAGGGGCAGAGGTGGATTTTAGGCAGTGCGACCAATTCTGCTGCACTGGGCCCCGAGCCTAGTGGGTGCTGCAGGGCACCACAGTTATGACGCAGTGAACTAAGCAGAATGGAAGGCAAGAGGACGGGGGTGGGGCGGGCATCAAATGTTGGCCTTGCACAGGGTGCCATTGAAATTTGAAGCACCAACATTTGCCCCTGTCAGGGATGAGGAACCTTTTTCATCCTGAGAGCTGCATTCCTCTCAGCAGCCTTCTGCCCACAGACAAAACTGGGTAGGCAAACTAATGCAAAATTTTACCTTTGTAAGTTTTACCTTTGTGCCATTGGCTACTTTGTATGCAGAGCTCTCTCTAGCCTCTCTCCATACGCTTCTGAGTTTAAGGACATATTCCAGCCAAAGAAAACCATTCAGGGAGTGCATGAAGCTGGGTTTGGAAGGGAGTGCAACCCAGAGGAAAGTCATGTGGTCTACGGAGAAGCGTAGTGAATTCAACCAAAGGGTGAAATGAAGTCCTGCAATTGCCATCTTGGTAGTCAAGATAACCCCAAACAAATTGATAGTAGTTACAACAATGAGCTCATACATGTTCATACAGTGGTACCTCAGGTTAAGTACTTAATTTGTTCCAGAGGTCCGTACTTAACCTGAAACTGTTCTTAACTTGAAGCACCACTTTAACTAATGGGGCCTCCTGCCGCCGCTGCGCCGCCGGAGCTCAATTTCTGTTCTTATCCTGAAGCAACGTTCTTAACCTGAAGCACTATTTCTAGGTTAGCGGAGTGTGTAACCTGAAGTGTATGTAACCTGAAGCGTATGTAACCTGAAGTGTATGTAACCTGAGGTACCACTGTAGTCACTTGCTTTGATATACAGTGGAACCTCATGCAGCGCTTTTTAGCGAAACGCTCAGAGTCCCAGGTTTTTCCAGTGCAGTCTTTTTAATGTGAGCTATATACAGGTATTTACAAAAACAGTCCATACAGAGTACCTGCTCCTTAAGGCAAATGAATACTCTCCACCACAGCACCACCACACCACAGCACCACCACCACAATTACTGTTGAACAGGCTTTCCTTTTAAAACAGGTGATAGCCAATCATATTCCTGCTGAGTCACTCTGACCTAGCACTTTACAGAGTATTGCATCAGGCTGCTGAAGCCTGCAGACTTACTCAGTATCCTGCGAATCCCAACAATGTACTGCCCTCCTTACGAATGCTTTGGGTTACAAGCTCCGCTAACCTGGACGTAGATGCCTCTTGTTGCGAACTTTGCCCCGGGATGTGAGCAGAAATCGAGCACCAATGGTGAGGCAACAGCAGGAGGCGCCTGAAGTGAAGGACATGAGGCAGGAATTGATAATGCAGGTGAGCTGTGCACAAGCAAGCTGCCAGCTAGCTCTGTGGAGGCTCCTTTTATTGACACAATATGCAAAACCCAGGCAGATATATTTGGACTGTGACTTTTACACATCTTCCAGCCCCGAGATCGTGGGGTGGTACAAAGTTATTTTGGCATGTGTTCCCACCGCGTCATTTTCCCCTTGCACAGTGTATGACGAAGGAGACAAAGGTTTCAGAGACAAAGGTTACAGACAGGACACCGCAGACTACTGAGACCACAAAAGGTTAGAGGGCAAGATGTTCAGACAGCTGTGGCTTTATCTGTGAGGGGGAGTGTGCTCCGCACCCCAAGGTCACACATATAGACAGCTGAGTCTGCCCGTGGGCGGGAGTGTGCTCCATAACCCAGCGATCATACCTACAGCACCATTAGTGAATGTGTGCCTCATGTTAAGAATGGTTTTGGGTTACAAATGGACCTCCGGAACGAAATAAGTTCATAACCCAAGGTACCACTCTACAGTGGTACCTCAGTCTACGAACAGCCCTGTTAACAAGTGCTTGGGACAACGGACTCCGCAAAACTGGAAGTAGGTGTTCCGACCAGAGAACTTTGCCCCGGAAGATGAATGGAAGCTGAACACCATGGACGGGAGGCCTCATTAGGGAAAGCATGCACCTCAGTTTAAGAACGCTTTGGTTTAAGAATGGACCTCCAGAACTGATTAAGTTCATAACTGAGGTACCACTGTACGCTTATCTGTGGGACTTTTCCTCCAAGGAGCTGACATGCCCAAATTCTCGGCACACTCCACTGAGCTTCATGGGCTCTGCTTTCATGTTTCTTTCAGGAGTGGTACTGTTTGGAAGACTAGGTGTCTCAGCAATCCCCAATAACAATCCCATGCCCTCCAACTTGAAGATTTTGCCAGACACTTGATGCTGAGAGTATGAACCCCTTGAAAATGGAGATACCATCTCCAGTTTCCAAAAGAATGCCTGAATCTTCCCAAAGAGCAGCACGGTACAAAAAGGCAGCAGTCGATCCATCTTATTGCTGGTCCTATGCAGCAGTGGCAAATGCATCATTCTGCATATTACAGGAGATATATGAAAGACTAGGAGAACATCTGGTAGCAGGTCATCCCGTTTGAATCCCCCCAGTGTTGCATGGGGAGATGGATGATTGTCAATCCAATCAGGCGAATGACCATCACATTAACTTGTTCTCGAAATGTCTGTCAGGCTACTGATTAAACCCTACTCACCGTGGCTGAAAGCCAAGACTAATTATTAAAGCAGGTAATGTCTTTGACCCTTGCTCCTGGAACATATGTTTTCCAGCTTGCTATTCGGGGAAAATTCACTGGAGACAAACTATGCACTGAGCTGAGATCGAGGAAGTACTTCTGTGCTGTTCTCTCCCCCCCCCTTTTTTATTCCTCTCTTTCTCCATATAATATTAATTTTTTCCCCCACTATTTATGTTGATTACACCAGATGTGTATGTGCGTTTTTGCTTATATGTTAAAGACTATTTTTTCCCATTTATGTGTTCATATTTCAATAAATATATCAATTAAAAACATGTGGGTAAAATTTCCTCCACTACTTGACAAGTTTTTGCAAACAACCATAGTTTCATGTACAATGTGGTAAATTTCCATCTGTCCATGATAAATGGACAGATCCCTCCCCACCAAGTGTGAAATATTTGTAGGAACTAGCAAAACTCTGATTGCATTCTGTTACCACATTAAACTGCTTTCCTTTAGTTGTTTCTTCAGTTCTTTCCTCATGGGGAGCTGTAAAATATGGCTAATCTTAGTTACAATCTTATGTTTTCAATCAAATTGGTGGGTGCGGTGGGGTCTGAGCAATTTTAATAATTGCCGTAGGTTTCTTGTGATTTTTGCACAAGCTTTGAATTTATGAAGTAGTTGGGAGGTGGGGAAATCAGTTGAATAACCTCCATGCACAGTGTTTTATTTAATATAATTAGTTTGTCATTGAAGATTTATAAAGCATTGTATTATGTGGAAAAGTTTTTTTGTTGCCATAAGAGCCAGACTAGCTTGAAATGAAATATGCCAACAGAGAATTTCTTTCTTAAAACACTGTGAAATCTAGTTAAGGCATTTTTATTGCATAGGAACAATGAACGCTATTAAGTTGTGATTTATAGTTTTAACATAATTGCCCACTAAAATGAGTGGAATGCATTACTCAGTGTAAGTAATGGGAAGGTGTAGGGAGACGAATGAGCAAAGCCGATATCTCAAACAGTTTCCCAGGAGATCCTCTCAACTTGATAATTTTTTTAAAGACATTTTTTCTGACTAGTACATGGTTATGCCAAACTAATCTGTCACCTTAACAATCTTGTCTGTGTGCCTAGAGGATTAGTGTGAATAAGCCAGGAGTGATATACAACATATAAAACTGAGAAATCACACAGCGAAACAAACAAACTAAAAAGGTTTTTAAAAATCAGAATGTCACTGCCTGTATCACAGCAGATATTTTATATTTACTTGTGAAGTCTGGACACAGATGCTTGCCAAGAAGTTTTGAAAAAAATCATTCAAGTCTTTAAATTTTATTTTGGAAAGAACATCATATTAAGGCTTATATTTGAAATGTTATTTCTTGTGTTGACATTTTCTACCCCACATCACTCCTGGAGACAGAACTATGCATAACCTTGACCAGTAGAAAATAAATGCCTTGATGCTGCAAGAGGGACCCACAAATGGAAGCAGGTTTTCACAAGAACAAGAGATGTGGCTGCAGAAATGCAGGTGTGCATCTTGGGCAAGGTAAAAAGGTAAAGGTAAAGGTACCCCTGCTCGTACGGGCCAGTCTTGACAGACTCTAGGGTTGTGCGCTCATCTCACTGTAGAGGCCGGGAGCCAGCGCTGTCCGCAGACACTTCCGGGTCACGTGGCTAGCGTGACGAAGCTGCTCTGGCGAACCAGCACCAGAGCAGCACACGGAAACGCCGTTTACCTTCCCGCTATAAAGCGGTACCTATTTATCTACTTGCACTTAAGGGTGCTTTCAAACTGCTAGGTGAGCAGGAGCTGGGACCGAATGACGGGAGCTCACCCCACCGCGGGGATTCGAACCGCCGACCATGCGATCGGCAAGTCCTAGGCTCTGTGGTTTAACCCACAGCGCCACCCGCGTCCCTTCTACCTTGGATAGTCACCTTTAAATTAGAAAAAAGTAGGGCAGAGAAGCCAGAAATTCCTTCATGTTGTCTCTGACCTTCATAGATGTTCTTTGCAAAGTTAGTATGGTGTTGTTTTTGAAGCAGTGGGACTTTTATTGGACTTGGGACCCAAGAACATGCCTCACTTTACCACCTTCTGGAACTAGCTCTTTTCTTGTTTAAAGGTAAAAAAGGTAAAGGACCCCTGGATAGTTTAGCCCAGTCAAATGTGACTATGGGGTTGTGGCGCTCATCTTGTTTTCAGGCCGAGGGACGCGGACGTTTGTCTACAGACAGCTTTCTGGGTCATGTAGCCAGCATGACTAAACAGCTTCTGGCGCAACAGAACACCATGATGAAAACTAGAGTGCACAGAAATGCCATTTATCTTCCCGCTACAGTGGTACCGATTTATCTACTTGCACTGGTATGCCTTTGAACTGCTAGGTTGGCAGGAGCTGGGACAGAGCAACGGGAGCTCACCACGTCGTGAAGATTCGAACCGCCGACCTTCCGATCAGCAAGCCCAAGAGGCTCAGTGGTTTAGACCACAGCGCCACCCGCTCCCTTTCTTGTTTATGAGTTGCTGTACAGTGTTAAAGTTAGATATTCCAAGCCCATTGTTAACAATGGACATCTCCTTTTCTGTACCATAGCTCAGTGATACAAAAGATCCCAAACTCAATGCCTTGCATCTCAAATTAAAGGCTACAAATAGCATATGATGGACCCACCTCTCTGTCCTTGATCTAAGTGCCCAAGTGGCCCGCTGCATTTATAAGCATAGCTTTCAACTTTTCCCTTTTTAAAAGGGAAATTCCCTTATTCCGAATAGGATTCCTTGCAAGAAAATGGAAAAGTTGACAGGTATGTTTATAAGATACTTGTAAATGGTGGAATATAAGCTATTTAGCACATAAATATCCAATGTCTCAAGAGTATATGCTTGTGTGGGAGAAATAAGGGCACCATGCAAGCCTTCTTGGGGAGAGTATGTCATCCAGAGGAGGAAAAACTTAAACACGTTGCAGCAGAGTTCTCAAAAATAGACCAGAGGCCATTGTACTTCATCCAGCAGAGCTTTACTGTTACTGAAGACAAATGAGCATAATGGTCACAAATCCAATACAGTGGTGCCCCGCAAGACGAATGCCTCACAAGACGAAAAACTCGCTAGACGAAAGAGTTTTCCGTTTTTTGAGGTTGTTCGCAAGACGAATTTCCCTATGGGCTTGCTTCACAAGACGAGACGTCTTGCGAGTTCTTGCGAGTTTGTTTCCTTTTTCTTAAAGCCGCTAAGCCGTTAATAGCTGCTAAGCCGCTAAGCCGCTAATAGCTGTGCTTCGCAAGACGAAAAAACCGCAAGACGAAGAGACTCGCAGAACGGATTAATTTCATCTTGCGAGGCACCACTGTACATTCAAGATTGGCACAGTCCATAAGAAATCCAGGTGCAGCAGACTTAACCTTAAACTTAACAATGACTTATAATAAGACTAAAGCTTAACACTATAGCATACAGAGCACCACACGAGAACAAAGAGCTAGAAAGAGAAAGTGAGTGAAACCCAGGCTCCTCCTGGCCTGACGATTATTGTCAGCATGACCTTGACAGAAAAGATAACAGAACCAGTTTTAACCAGCTGTACTCAGCTTCCTGGAAGGAATAACCCAAACATCAGAAAACTTCTGCCTGTTTCTTTCACATAGGAAGAAACCTTCTAGAACCCTCTTGTACTAATCAGAATAGGAAAGATCTCTACACATCAGATCAATACTTTCTGTACTAAGAGATGCAAATTGACAGAGCATCCCACAAGTGGGGAGACATAGCAGAAAAGGCTCATTCTTGTGTTGCCACCCGCCAGACCCGGTGTGGAGGAGGCACACAAAGGAAGGCCTCAGTTGATGAACACTGGGTGTGGGTTGTTTCATATGGAGAGAGGAGGTCCTTGAGGTATTGCAGTCCGGAGCCATTTAAAGCTTTCCAGGTCAAAACCAGTGCTTTGAATTGGGCCCGGAAACTAATTGGTAGCCAGTGCAGTCTCAACAGGTTTGGCATTATATGTTCAAACCATCTTACCCCAGTGAGCAACCTGGCCTCTGAATTCCACACCAGCTGAAGTTTCCAAACCATCTTCAGAGGCACCCCCACATATAATGTGTTGCAATAATCTAACCTAGAGGTTACCACAACACAGGTAACAGATTTAGGCTGCCCTGTTCAGATAGGAGCACAGCTGGGCCACCCACTGATGCTGATGGGAGACACTCCACACCACTGCTTCAAACCCACTCCTTTGCAGAGGGTGTGTAACCGCACCAAGAGCAAGCCACCCCCCATTCAATTTCCCCCCCTACAGTCTGCAATGCTACACAACCTGGCCACAGGTAAGTCATATAGGGCTTTATCTGTATGTTTTAGCTCCGTATCACTGATCAAGATAGTTCTTTTTCATTTACCCTCGAGATTACAGCATAGAGCTGGAAAAAGAAAAGGAAAAGGAAAAAGATAATAACCATGCTTCAGAAATATGCTTCCAATCAAAAGGAGGGAGGGGAATGCATTAGGTTATTTTAACAATAGAAGGTGTGAATTATACTAGTGGGTGGGATACTTTAATAGCTGCAGGTGGTGAAATGAAATTTGAGCATCGAAAAGCTCCATTTCATTATCCCCAATTTTTCCCCCTCCGTTCTCCCATCCTGGCTAATTATATCCAGAGGAATCATATTGCTCTTTCATGTTGCTTCTGAGACATTCCTTTTATTGCTGCTTATCTCTGGATGTTTACAAGTTCAGGCTGCAAGCAAATCGTAATCTGGCCACACCAGTTTTGTGGATACGCAGGGACCAACCGAAAGAAACGATCCGGCACCATTAAATGAATTATTTAAACCGTTCGGCTGGTTCGGCATAAATATTTACACGAACCACCGTGGCAGGCAAATTGTCATAGGGCTAAGTCCCACGGAGGTATTACGGCTGACGACCGACGAGGAGGCACTGGATGTGACTAAAGAACAAAAGGAACAATAATTGGATTAAGCATGTGCCGAAATAGCAAGATGAAGTGATTTCCTGAGAATGTTGAACCAGGGCTTTATTTGAAGCCTGAATTAATCTGGAGAATGGAAGTCAGCAATGCTAATAATTGCCTTTTGAGGATGCAGTTGTGTATTCAGGCGACTTAAATAGTCAAACAAAATCATGCTCATTATTAGATATATTTTTTCCCTGAAATTATTATTACAGAAATTGACAAGTGGAACTGGAGCAGGAGTTGGTAATGGAAGATAATAGATGATAATGATTTGTAATTTGTTTGGGGAAAGTGATTTGTAATTGTGAGACACTAGGTATTTAAGGTCCCTTTTCATGTAATTTTCAGTAGTTTAATGATATGCTTGCAGAGTAATGTTGCTTTTCCTGGAGAGCTGAGATGGCCAGCTGGCTACCCCTGGGCCAGATGCAGCCCACACAGCACATTTCATCTTGTCCTTGGTGGGTTTATCTCCTAAATTTTAATCCAGGTGTAGGGCGGAGGGCAGAAATTCCATTGTTTGCCTTTCGATGGGAAGAAATTAGTGGTTGAAAGTAGTGGGAGAGTACATCCATTTCACATTTTAATGCTGAATTGTGAAGTCTACAGCAACCTTCTCCAAGCGGGTGCCCTCCATATGTTTTGGACTACAACTCCCATCAACCTTTGCTTCTTCTGTTATAGAACCAATCTCATACTCACAGGGGGTCCAGGTTGGCAGGCTGTGTGGCAAAATAGTCCCCTGAAACCCTGGTCACTATCTGAGGAGAGAGGACTCTGTTCTCCGAAGAATAGCAAGGTGAAAAACAACATGTTAGTCTTCATGTACATAATGACTATCTGTACCCGAGAAATGCCCCAAGCATCTGTTCTCTATTTTTTGTCTCTGGCTTAGCCCACCAATGACATATTGCCCCAGGAAATTTGCTGAGAATGAGGCTGAAAATGGTCCCCATTCATGCCAAGGACTATTATCTATATACCCTGAATATAAGTTTCCAAATTGCTTTTGGGGGTTTGTGAGCTACACCTCAGTAGTGGAAGACATCTTATTTGTTGCCTTCCCCCAACCATACCAGGGTGGTGTAGACCGTATGGGATATCGTCCCTCCAACCATTTTATCATCACAACTTCCCTGTTTGGTAGGTTAAGGGGGAAGATGGATTGGTCTAAGGCCACTCAATAAACATCATGGCTGGAGAGGAATTTGAACTCAGCTTTGCCTTGGTCTAAACCAGGGGTCTCCAAGCTTTCCTTGCCTCAGGCCAGTGTCTCGAGTGACGATCATGTGGTGGGCTGGAGGGCAGTGGAGCACACACCCGTACACACGTGCACACACTATTTCCGGTGCTCCTCTGACCTGGAAGTGGGTCCCTGCACCGGGCCACACCATGCTGTGGTGGTAAGAGCAGGTGGCGGTGAGTGGGGGTGGGTGTCACCGCAGGCCGGATAAATGAGTCCCTCAGGCCTTATCTGGCCCCCAGGCCATAGGTTGGTGGCCCCTGGTCTAAACTTTAGGCACTATCCATTGAAACCCCTCCTGAAAGACTGCAAGTTGTCACTTAATTATGTCTAAAGTGACATTTGAGACAAAATAAGATGATTCTGTTCCATGAAATGTCTTGCAGTTTTTAGGCGAGAGCACACACACAGTATGCAAGAAATGTTCCACTCGCAAAAAACACACACATGGGAAATGAATAGTTGGGCTGCTTGCCATCGTTATAGCTACTTTTCCAAATGGTAGCCACGGGAATGTAAGACATTGTTGCACAAATCTAATATTTATTTATTTCAGGAAGACTAAGAGGTAAGCCATCTTATCAGAGCTGGTACTTCTAACTCACAAGCTTTTAACACTACATGCTTTAAGAGTCCTTCAGTAATGGAGTTGCATGTGAAGACGAGACCTTCTTACAGCTGCCATTTTTGGAGCTATTTTTAGCCAAAGCAATACTAGGCTCTACTGCGGAATTTGTCTCGATAATGTATCCTTTGTTGCAAAGTTTGGAGGGAGGGGGAATACAGGGAAAACTTAGTTGATTTATAGTTTTATTATAAAAAATTATTATATGTTACTCTTGCTTTCCCCTTCCCTCTGTTTCCATGCCGCTATCAAAATTTAGATTATTAATTCTTTGGAGATAGTTGTTGGAGAGAGAGGCTTTGGAATGTTAACCTTTTGCAGACTTTGTGTTTGAGCACTAAAAAAGATTTTTGACAGGCTTCTGCAAGCATGCCACTTGCTGGACTGGAACTATAGTTGTAAGTCTGCAGAACATTTTAATACACAGCAGAAAGCACATTTGAGCATGAATGCCTGTCCTCTACCCATAATCCACTGATTTTAATAGGATGTACATTTGAGTACTGATTCAAACATGTGCTCCCATCCCCATTCTTTCACAACCAGTTAATGCATTTTTAAAAAGCATGACTATAGTTGAACCACTGTGTTATTTGACTGTACCTTGAGTTTTCTGAACTCTCTAAGTGATTATTGAGCCTTGGGTATTATATGAAAAACCAAAAGCTGGCCAAACAAACAAAAGGAAAAGGAAAGGTTTTGTAGGCCGCATCAAAATACTGTTCAGTTCTCTCAAGATTCTTAGCAATTCTTGAGTTGAGCGTGTACACAATATAATTTGCACGAGCACCAGAACATCTTCTTAATGTGGTTTAGGTTCAGCAAACACCCTTTCTTTCACTACATACGACATCTTGGGCAAAGCAGGCACACAAAAATGAAGCCTGGAATGCACAGTCACCCAATTCACATGATCTCCTGCTCTATTTTTAATGGGAAAGAATTGCACAAAATGACCAGCCGTGTGGTTGGTTGGGCGTCAGACTAGAACATACTTTTCACAGTCGGAGGGGATGAAGTATACTCATTTCTCTACCCTGCGAAGAGAAGCAGCTGCACTAGGGTGTCAGGGACGGGCTAGACAAGGAGGAATGGTGGGAGGCTCCAACCGGGGAACCCCCTAGGGAAGCTTCAGAGGGGAAAGGCTCCAATCCAGGAGAATAGTGATGGGATGCAGGAAACAGGTCAGAGGAAGAAGGGAGTGCAGTCAGGTTGAAGACTGAGCAAGCAACAGGGTTAAGTGAAACTGAGGCAGCTGAGGAGGAGAAAGACAGGACCCCCCCCCCAGCCACATGCCAGCAGGGGCGTCTTACCCATAGAGGCTAGTGGTGCAGGGTGCCAGGGCACCAAGTTCTGGAGGTCACCAGGTAAGAGGCGGAGGCTGGACGTGGCACCTCCCAGCATCAGCTCGCCACCCTTGCCCGCCTCCACCATGCTGCGCTGAGGCAGTGACGTGCCTGGAGCCTCCGTCTGCTGTGGCCACTGCTGCATGAAGCGGCCAGATGAGCCGGGAGGCACTCCACCGGAGGAGCCACTCTCCAGCTGCTGCACGCCTCCTCCAGCCCCGCTGGCAGCGCCATCCTCCCTAACAAACTCTGGGAAATGGGGGCGGGTGCCGGAGGGAGCTTTGCATCATGGCGCCGGATATGCTTCAGACGACCCTGCCTGCTAGTTCCATTGTTTCCTTCTCTGTCCCCAAGATAAAGGAGGGCATTACTGTTAGTTTCTGTTTGCCACTGTGCAGCTGCTTAGAGTCACAGGACTCTGTTTACATCCCAGAGACAGTCCAGTCCAGGCTGTTGGAAGTCTCGCGGAAGACAGGAGACAGGATGTGACGTTAGTGGTTTCCTGTTCCTTTGTTGAGTTGTTCTCTGTTTTCATAGAGAGAGGATGCATATTTCTTTGCTCTCTGCGTAGTAAGAAATAAAGCATAGTGATGTAGCCATAAATCTCATCACTTCTGCTGCTTTGATTCTCTGCTGAACGGGAATGTGCCTGAGGACTCATCAAAGGCTCAGGTCGTTAATTATCTTTGGGGGCGATTCCGAAGGACTCAGCCAGAAGATGAGCTTTATCAGCTCGGTCACAGCAGAGATCCCGACGATTACATGTAGCAGAACAAAAGACACAGAGAGCCCCTCCTCGAAGGACTGTTGTGAAGGCAGCCAGCTGGGGAGGAGCCTTTAGGAAGAAGTGGGAGGCTAAGAGACTCAGCCCTGGCAACTGCCTCACCAGAGCTCTCCATAGAGCTCTCTGTTGGGGTTTTCTCTCTCTGAGTAAAGAATCTGAGTTTCTGTGTTGAACTGCACCATAGGGCAACATATGAACTGGGACATAATCTTGCCATTTTCCCCCAGTGAGGATAGCAGTGGTGGCCAGCCGGGGGCAAGGGGGAGTGCTTTTACCAGATTCAGCACCGCAGTATATATTCAGAAATCAACTTTGCTTTCTTCTGCATCTCATCCTAACCACCTGAGCTTCTGCCTTCATGAGCACATACACCATTTTCTCCCTTTCTTTTGTGCCTGCACAGACTAGCCTGTAATTCCAGCAGGAATTTTCAACATAGGTGAACATTTCAATATCCAAAAAGTTCTTAATTAATGCCTATCACAGGGACACCTTTATACTGGGCGGTGGGTGAAGCATATTAAATATGTCTTTGTAGTGCCTAGGAGGTGTAAAAGCTGCATTACACTTGTCTTAGCAGATGTCATAGTAAAGGATTTATCTGTGGGAGCAGGGAAAATGGATCCCCACTTGCTTTAAAACACTAAAATTTCACACTAAGCAGCATGCTCTGCTTTTCAGCTTGTCTTTTGCCTGTTCACTGTCCGGTAAATATAACTGGAAGAATCCTACAGAGAAGTAGGTGATGCATTCCACTCCAGATAATTTTTTAACCTGCCTGAGCAATATTTGGGGGATTATGATTATATTTGCTAAGCTATTTGACAGGCAGAGTGATGCATAGATACACTGATAAGCAAGTCATAAACCTCACCTGGGGTCCAGCATTAGAGCTCCCAAACAGACCAAATGTTGCTTGCCACGCCGTTGATTCCCTTCACCCCCAAATTCTACCTGCTTCCTCAGAAATGAAAGTGATGCCCTTCTGAATGGACATTATGACGTCATCGTGCAAATAAGGATTGGCTGAAAAGGGCTGAAGGGACAAAAGGGAATGAGCAGTAAGGACAGGTTAAGACTAGCCAAGTCCAAGAGGCTGATTCCCCAAAACTCTGGTTGTTTCTTAAATATCCCTGCCTGTTCAAGAATGGATCTTACATTGAAAGAGCTAGAGAAGTTACTGAAACCACACTTTCCCTATGAGCGACTGTTGTTGGGAGGTAAACCATGAGATCTGGATTTCAAATCTGTAGCAGGGTGGATGAGGAGGGATGATGCTTGGCCTTCCATCAGTCCACACATTAGGGATGGGCAACTCTAATTTTGGTCCTTATCACTTTCACATGTGTTCACCGCTAAGTCCATCCTCTCTCTCTCTCTCTCTCTCTCTCTCTCTCTCTCTCTCTCTCTTGTTCCCACAGAAAATTTATTTATATATTTATTTATAACATTTATATCCCACCTTTCCTCCAAGAATTTTTAAAAAAATGCTTTTTATTGAGTTTTCAAAAAAACACAAACAAACAAAATAAATACTCAAATATTCCACAATCATATGTCATCCCATCTCATTTTCAAATTACCTGCATTTCTTTTTTTAAAAAACCCACCTACATGAAATTTTGAATTTAAAGAATATTTAAATATGCATTTTAAGCACATTGTCCTCTCAAAGAATGTTTTTAAAATATATTTTGTTATTGTTTGAGTTGAGGGCTGTGTAAAAAAAAACACAATAAAAAATACAAAGTGGAAAAACTGGAGGATAACGTAAGTTCCAGTGTGCACATTAGTGCAAAGCAGGTCAATTTATGATGGAATTTGCAACAACTGCATTCCTCAGGCATCCCTATCCCGTGTTGCATGGAAGTATATTTTGGAACACTGGGAAGCAAGTTTTTAATATGAAGACAATGACTGGGGTTTCTTTAAAAAGAAGAGGAGGAGAGAAAGCCAGTGTTAATTCAGTCGGAACACGGAATTGAAAGTCAATCAAACAAAAATAGGAAGAGATGGAGTTGAATAAATTAGCTATCCACAGGTGAGCAACTGCAACCTTTCAGACCTGCTCCACAGTCCTGTGCTGGATTGGAGCTTCAGACCTCAGTCATTCTCTGGTTGTGGAGCTGCTGCTGGATGAACAGTGTGCGAATGGAGAAGGCTTCTCTTCTCTCGGTCAGGGTCTTCTCCAGATGATCATTTTTTAGAGACACCTTCTGTGTGCTATTTTCTAGTGCCTTTCCACTCTCAGATCTTCCAGTTTCATCTCTCAGAATCTCTTCTCAGAATCTCCTGCATCAGCAATTTGGGACCAAAAAAGATCATGCTACAACATACAGACTTATATTACATTAATGCAGCCAGCCCCTTTGACTGTGCCTGACAGAACTTAGTATATCCCGTCCTTTGTTTATCAGAGTTGGAAGATTAAATGGTCCATTATCTTGGCATACAGAGAGAATGACCAAATACAGATTAGAAATCCCTATCCCCTAATTCAGCCTTCCCCAGTTTGGCCCTCTCCAGATCTTTTAGACTTCAGCTCCAATCATTCTTGGCCACTGAGGTTTTTCAACTTCTTTTTAATTAACATGATTTATCTACTGTTTTACATAAAATAAGATTAAATAGCCATAAGAATAGAGCAATAACATCAACAGACTTTAGAAACAGGTAGACATAAGTTATCAAAATACAGATAAAATCTACCGGTTTTAATATATATATAAAATAAAATTGCATGACTGAGTCGGCTTGCCTAACCAGAAATTATTTTAGCAGGTGTTGAAAGCGGTAAAACAAAGCTGCTTGCCTAATGTTAATGGTCCATGGTGGCCGGGACTGATGGGAGTTGGAGAGCAAAACATCTGGAGGACACCAGATTGGGGGAAGTTTCTTAATAATTTCTTTTCTGGAGCCATGGAAGACAAAAGACTTGCCTTCCTGACTTAGAGTCAGGTCCACGAAGACCAATGCTCTGTTTCTGACTGCAGAAATGACACCCCCCCCCCCGGGAATTAAGCCTGGCCCTTATGTTAACTTTTCCTCCTCCGTTAATCCAATTCTATTAAATCAGTGATAAAAATATAGTCCAATTTCTTCCTGATTCCTAATTCTTCTGGTCAGTTTTGCCATTTCTGAATAGTCCATCAGTTTAATCTGCCATTCTTCTCTGGTGGGGACTGCACCTTCTTTCCATCTCTGGGCTAATAGTGTCTGGGCAGCAGTAGTCGCATACAGTGGTACCTCGGGTTACAGACGCTTCAGGTTACAGACGCTTCAGGTTACAGACTACACTAACCCAGAAATAGTACCCCGGGTTAAGAACTTTGCTTCAGGATGAGAACAGAAATCACGTGGTGGCAGCGCAGCGGCAGTGGGAGGCACCATTAGCTAAAGTGGTATCTCAGGTTAAGAACAGTTTCAGGTTAAGAACGGACCTCTGGAAGGAATTAAGTACTTAACCCAAGGTACCACTGTAGTAAAAGTTAATATATCCTCCAAATAAAACTATTCATCACCTGTTATGGAGATCCATCTTGACAGCGCTGAGATGCAGTCTGACTGTTAACTGTTTCTGGCTTTATCAACTTAAAGCATATCCTCTTTGTGACATCACACATGACATCAGAATGGCATATTTGGATTCAGCCTAGACTATCTCCATGCCAACAGCAATGGCCAGTAAACTTCTGCAGCCAAGTAACCATCAGCCTGACTACGCAGTTGCATCTATCTAGACTATTGGATGTTTATTTTTTGCTCTCACTATCAAAGCCTGAAGAAGAGCTGTGTATAATCTGAAAACCTGCTTCCACTGTTAAAGAAAACCAATTGTCAGGGACTGGGCAGAGGAAGTGCAGAAGTGGTGGAGACCACCTTCCCATCCTGACCCTTCCAGGGAGGAGGAAGAGGAAGACAGCATAGATTTACAACAGGGGCTTGAGGGAGGTCACAGCTCAGAGGTAGATTAGGGGGGAAATTGGGAAATCATGGGAAAGGAGGAGCAGACAGAGATAGTACCTCGGGTTAAGAACTTTGCTTCAGGATGAGAACAGAAATCACGTGGTGGCGCAGCGGCAGCGGGAGGCCCCATTAGCTAAAGTGGTATCTCAGGTTAAGAACGGACCTCCAGAACGAATTAAGTTCTTAACCCGAGGTACCACTGTACATGAAAAATCTATTCAAGTCACTTGGAATTTCGGCACCTACCATTCCTAAAAGAAAAGCTTTTGTTTTGTTTTTAAAAATAATAGGTTATTTTAAACATTTTTCCTCAATTCATTGTATATCATCTCCCAAAATTATTTTACTACTTTACAAGTCATAGAAGGTGCCCTTTCCCCTGTTACATTTCCAGCATGCGTTTGATCTTGCATTATACATTTTAGCTAATTTGCTAGGGGTTAAATACCAATGACACATCATTTTCATATAATTTTCTTTCAAAGTGTAGCATGTTGTAAACTTTAAGTCCCAATTCCATAATCTCTCCCATACTGCCAAATACATGTTTGACAACTGAGCCAAAAGAGCAACATGAGGCTTTGATAAGGATTTTTTTTTTTAATGCTTTCAGATATGTTTTGAGCTGCCCAGAGTGGCTGGGGAAATCCAGCCTGATGGGAGGGGTATAGATAATAAAATTGTTGTTGTTGTTGTTTGGAAGGGACATGGCTCTGACTCGGGGGTGCCTTCTTAACTCAAAAAATATCCAAAGAAACTACAATTTGACTCGTGACTCTAACTTCATAAAGGAGTCACAGAGGTGTACAGAGCTCATATCCTCTGACTATAATGGAACAACGATTCTTCGCTAGGTCAGTGTGTGAATGTGCCGATTCCATGCACACAAATATATTCTGGAGTCATTACTTGGATACAACATTGACTGCCTGAATCAAGCTCAGGAGAGGTGAATATCCTCTTCAGAAACATGTCTGTTGCAGCAATTAATCTAACAAATATTTCTACAGATTTATCCATATGAATGCATACCCCATTATCATTATGTTGAATCAAGAGTCTTATTGCAGACAGACTGGGGAAACAGAAATGAAATTAAAATGTCAAAGCACAGTGGGAAACTGGAGGTACTTGAAAATTATGCAATTGAAAGGGAAATTGTTGCTTTTCTGTGTTTAGCCTGCCTTTTATTTGATGGCAAATGTTCATATTGTAATTAAAAGAAAAGAAAGGTTTAATGATAGTCAACAGGAACAAAAGTCTAGATAGAGTGGCAGGTTTTTTGTTTGCCAGAAATGGAGATGTGTGGTGTAGTTTTTTCCTCAAATGTCTTATATATTTGGATTTTTTTATTCCTACAGAACAGTCGTGTTGAAGGGTGCCAGGCTCAGTTTGGAGAGAATGAGGTAGCATTATATTAAGGGAGAAGAGCACAGTATTCAGGACAAAAGGGCTGTGGTTCAATTAACAGCTGGACTATATATTTGTGGTTGCCATAGGGGTTAGCACATTCATTTTGAGATTTTTCCACCTCAGCCTGTAGGTTTTCACAGTATTCAGGGCATAAATTGGGGTCATAGTGTCCTTTCCTACACCCACCAACTGTCCTAGGCATTTAAAGCAAAATCATACCACTATAAACAGTCAGAGCTTCCTCTAAAGAATCCTGGCAACTGTAGTTTGTTAAGGGTGCTGAATGTTGTTAGGGGTCTCCAAATCCCCACACAGAGCTACAGTTCCCAGAGTTCCATGTGGGATAGATTGGTAAACCTTGAAGGTTCTCCCCATATCACTTAACTGTGTTTTTTTTAAAAAAAAGAAATATTATTGAGCCCAATGGGCAAAATTGGAATTTTCAGCTTGAAGGACAATAGCCATGCAATCGCCACATGATTATAACAAACAATACCAGATATGCATGACCTGATTCCCCATTCACATGCTAATTCTGTATGTGTAACTTCACTTTACCTTCTAGAAGGTGAAAAGATCCCCAAACATTATTCATTTCCCTTCTTTCTACCTGTCTGCACTGAGTGATTTCACCATACTGGGCTAAACCAAGCCAATGTGGTGTAGTGGTTAAGAGCGGTAGACTCGTAATCTGGGGAACCGGGTTCGCGTCTCCGCTCCTCCACATGCAGCTGCTGGGTGACCTTGGGCTAATCACACTTCTCTGAAGTCTCTCAGCCCCACTTACCTCACAGAGTGTTTGTTGTCGGGGAGGAAGGGAAAGGAGAATGTTAGCCGCTTTGAGACTCCTTTGGGTAGTGATAAAGCGGGATATCAAATCCAAACTCTTCTCTTCTTCCTTGGAGGCTACAGCAGCAAATTCTTCAAGTGTTCATATGTGCTGCGAGGAAGCACTTCCTTTTGTGAGCCTGAATCTATTGATAACCAGGTCCATTGGGTGACATGGTAGCTATAACACGCAGACTGGGCCTAAGGAGGGTTAGGGTTTAATTTTTGCTTCTACCTCAGGGAGTCGGATTGTTCGATTCTAGCCTGCAAAGAAAGGATCTGAAATCATATCACTGCATGCAGGATCAGTCAGCAGCAGCAAATCATATGGCATTATAACGGTAGGCAGTCCAGTGATTGAAAAACTACACACTGGTAAAAATAGAATACAGACAGAGGATTTGAAGGGGTGTGAAATCATACATACATTTCAACTGAAGCTGTGTTTCTGGCTGAATTGGTACAAAACTTACATTAATCCAAAACTATCTCATGGCATGTTTTCAATAGCAATGTGGTCAAAATGTGATTCAAGTCTTCTTGGACTAATTTACAAAGATGTGAACAACTTAGGTCCAGGGTACTTCAGGGACCATCTGAACCCTTTTATCCCAGCTTGATCATTAGTATCATCCACAGGAGCATTGGTCATTCTCTGAGTTGGCAAGACTCATCTGACAAAGAAAAGAAACAGAGCATTTAGTGACATTGGCTCAGTATTGTGGAACAATCTGACAACAGAGATTCAGGAGGTGTCTTCTGTTCCAAATTTAAAATGCCTGCTATTTTTTCCCCCTGTTCCACCAGGCCTATGCAGACAATTTAGAATCTATCTTTTTACAATTGTTCACTAATGCCTTTTTAAACTTTTTATAACATTTTATGTACTGTCCTTTGGCATTTTTAATAAATACTGGAACAAACACACAGAGCTCAGAGGTGCCAGAGCTCACCATGAGCATCTCCCTTGTTCTCTTAGAAAGGCAATGGCGCCACCTGAGAGGCGCTGGAGCTAAGCTCTGCTGAGCTCCTGCTGGAAAAAAAAGTCGTGTATGTGTGTCAATATGGTTAAACGGATTCCAAATGCCTCAGCAGCTTTGGATAAGCACTTTCAGGAGTGCAAAAAGATCATCTGATTTAGTAGTGTCCATGATCAGGATGCTTCAAACAATCCTGGTTATTGCAAAGGACAAAATTCCCCTCTGTTTTTCTGGAGCCATTCGCTCTCCACAAAACAAATGAAAAGAGGCCAAATTACTTCTTTGGGGACTGGGCAGACACCAGATCCTCCAAGTGTCCATATTTTCCAGGGGTGTCCTTGATTTAGAGAAGCCATCCTAGTTTCTGACTTGATCCCAGAATGTCCTGCTTTTCCTTAGGATGTCCCTATTTTCATTGGGAAAATGTTGGAAGGTATGGAGTTATCCAACCCCCAAGCTATCTTAAAGCAGCCTATTATAGGGAAGTTTTTTTTTTTCATGTTTAATGTTTTATTATGTTTTTTATATAGGTTGGAAACTGCCCAGAGTGGCTGGGACAACCCAGTAAGATGTGTGGGGTATAAATTGTAAAATTATCATTATGGAATGGGAGGTCCCTATTTTCATCCGAGAAACGTTGGAGGGTACGAGATGCATTCCTAAGATGTTTTAAGGGTTTACCTTACTTTACAGGCAATTTTTAACACTTTGAAAGAAAACCCACTAACATTTTCGGTGGCTGGTGAACAGAAGGCTGCAGAGGACAGGCTCTGCAGTCCTCTGACTGCCTTCCACGTGTATTTCTTTTCCTGTTCCAGATCGCTGCTACCGTAGTTTCCATCACAATCTGGCACAGGATGAGAAGCCATGAGTCTAGAAGAAACCCAAAGGCCATGCAGCTCTTGTTGGAGCCTCCGTACGACCGAGCTGTAATGGCTACTCCTCCGGGCGTATCTTCGGAACCCATCCAGGCTCTCCTCTGACGGTCATTAATGACCTAAGCCTTTGAATGAGACTTCAGGCACGCTCTCCATTGCGCAGAGTACCCAGACCGCAGCAGAAGGAGCCAGAAATATGTGCTACATTGCTACTTTATTTCTAACTATGCAAGACAGAAAAGAATATGCATCTGCTCTCTGTGAGAGACAGAAAACAACAGGACAAAGAAACGTCTCCCTTGAGACTTCCAACAATCTGGAATGTTGATAGAGTCTTGTGACTCCAAGAACTGCACAGTGGCATAACAGAAACCTAACAGCTCTGTTTCTTTTTTTTGGGGGGGGGAGGGGACAGGAAGAAGTTGTGAAGGGTTATTTTTTTGGGGGGGGGGTGCGGTGCATGTTCTGCTGGCAAAAGAAGCCTTTTTTCCTGCTGCTTCAGTCAGCTGCCAGGCAGGTTGACATGTTATCTCAAAATGCCTCAGTCAGAAGGGTAGCACAGCATGAGGGAAGCATGGGGGGGGGGAGGATCTGGCCTTCATTTGTCCGCGAAGGTTGCCCCCCACTCCACTCCAGCAATAGTGTTTCTGCAATACAGTCAGACCTAAAATACCATCAGTTCCTGATATATGACATGAAATTGTTCCAAATGAGTCATTCCAGCTTTCTAGCTTACGCAGCCGCTGACAATAGTAGCTCCATGCTGCTTGAAGCAGTGGGGAAACTTTATTTTAAGCAAGAACGGGGAGAGAACACTGTCACCTCTGCTTTTTTTTAAAAAAAAATAATAATTTTCCATACCACACTGTATTATAAATATATAGATATTTTGCCCCTTCACCCCACGAGTGGTATTACAGGATCCAGATTACATTTCTTTAAATCACAGTATATTGCACAAGTAGCATTAAGAATCTTCTTATTTAGTCTAGTACAATGGATAATAACTTTTCATTTGCAGAGTTCAGTGTTTTCTGTAACCTATAACCAAAGCAAATAACTTCATTAGTTCCAACTCTGAAAGCCACATCTGCTTTCAGAAATAAGCCCCCACACCCCCAAAAGTCACAATTTTCTTATGCTCTAAAATTGTCATGGGGCACACTCTTATTTCAAAACAAAATAAAAAAATTCCTTCCAGTAGCACCTTAAAGACCAACTAAGTTAGTTCTTGGTATGAGCTTTCGTGTGCATGCACACTTCTTCAGATACACAGTTTTGTTTTGACTATGGCAGACCAACACGGCTACCTATCTGTAACTCTTCTTTCAGTCCTTAAGTGTGGACAACAGTGAATCCGATCGTTCAGAAAGAGAGAGAGAACTTTAGAATGTGTACATATGTAGCTATAAAGGACCCCTGACCATTAGGTCCAGTCGTGGCCGACTCTGGGGTTGCGGCGCTCATCTCGCTTTATTGGCCGAGGGAGCTGGCGTACAGCTTCTGGGTCATGTGGCCAGCATGACTAAGCCGCTTCTGGCAAACGAGAGCAGCACATGGAAACGCTGTTTACCTTCCCATCGGAGTGGTACCTATTTATCTACTTGTACTTTGACATGCTTTCGAACTGCTAGGTTGTCAGGAACTGGAACCGAGCAACGGGAGCTCACCCTGTTGCAGGGATTCGAACCGCTGACCTTCTGATCGGCAAGTCCTAGGCTCTGTGGTTTAACCCACAGTGTCACCCGCGTCCCTATATGTAGCTATAGTGAAAGTCAATAAGGCTAATGGCTCAGACTGTATAAAATGCCTTTGGCAAATACAATTTTGAGAATGTAGCCATATCGCTAAGATAGGTAACAACCTCAGGAGAAACAAATATTATGTGGTATCCCTTCTGCTAGAAATCTTTTCCCACACTTATCTCATCTCTCTTATGTCAGGGCACAGAATTCAAATTTCAGTGGTCAGTGCAAATTTGCAGCAAGCAGACAGTCTCCCAGCAGTTCTCATTCAAGCTAATCAGATATTAGGTTGGTGCCTAGGGCCGTTTTTTTTTTGGGGGGTGGGAACCACCTTAGGCTTCCTTGTTGCACAGTGTGCTGTTGCTGTCAAATCACCTGGATTACAGAAAATAAAAATTTCAGCTGTTGTGTAGTTTCAAGCAAACTGTAGGGCATGCAAGTCCTGAAGAATTAGAGAATGGAAAAGGACATGGGGCACCATGGACAATCATTTACTAAAAAATATTTAGCTGGATTATATGCCAACTGATGCTATGAGTGTTTGGATTAAACCTCAGTGCGACTTTTATGTTCTCCCCTTCCCATGCTTCCATCAGAATTAAGCTGTAGGCAGTTATCTGAGAGCATCCAGGAGCTGGGACCTTGGTTCAGTGAGTTAGACATTGTTGTTCAAGCAAATTCGGGGAAGCTTTTAATAGCCATTCTTGTCTTGGACTGCACACAGATCATACACTTAAAGCATATGGCTTCCTGCATAAAAGCTTAGGAAACTGTAGTACATTATGGGTGCTGTGAATCGTAGCTCTCTCTGTGTGGGGTAAATTAAATCCAAAATTCTTTGTAGGGAGTTGTGCTTTAAATGTATGGTATATGTGCACCTTTGGAGGGCCAAGGCCAGCCAAGGAGGACAGAAAAATGCTCATTGTCTTAGAAGATATTCCAACTTGCAGTACAGTGGTACCTCAGCTTACATATGCTTCAGGTTACAGACTCCGCTAACCCAGAAATAGTGCTTCAGGTTAAGAACTTTGCTTCAGGATGAGAACAGAAATCGTGCTCCGGCGGAGCAGCAGCAGCAGGAGGCCCCTTTAGCTAAAGTGGTGCTTCAGGTTAAGAACAGTTTCAGGTTAAGAACGGACCTCCGGAACGAATTAAATACTTAACCGGAGGTACCAATGTACTGATAGCTTGTCACATGGGGAGGCTGCATCCAGAGAAGAGGATTCCCTGTTTTTGCAGCAATGTCTCCTGACAAGTTCACTTACTTCTTTTAAACATTTCTTAACCAACTTCCATCAAAAGATTCCATGAGGCGACTGACTCAGGCAGCACGATCCACAGGGGCACCAGATCCTGTTGTAGATCTTTATCCCCCCTTGTTCCTGACAAAAATCTCCACTCACCCCTTCTTTCTGGATGCCATTTTGTGGTTCGCCTCAGGTGCCAAAGTATTTTTTTGCAGGTGGTGTGGGGTTGAATAAAATTAATCCACACAACACATAAAGACAATTTAAAACCAGCAGAAAAAAGCAGAAAAAACAAGAAGACAAAGCAATCTAAAACATCAACAGTCTAAAATGCAAAATAATTGGAAGACCTTCACCTGGTAAAAGCAAACAAACAAATAAGAACTCTTATAAGGTCCATACCAGGTAAACCTTGTTAGAGAGGACATTTTAAAATTTGGATGCCACCACAGAAAAGGCCCTGTAATTTGTAGAAGTATATACCTACTAAAGAGAATGCCTGGAGCAGAGCATCTCCAGAAGAACTTAAGATAGGAGCATACAGTTTAGTAAGCTTCACAATTTGAAAAGAAGTAGCTATTGTGGGAGAAGCACCTTGGACAACTCACATTTTTTTAATTATTTATTTATACTGTAGCTCCTTCTGACCATTTTATCCCCAAAGCAGGGACCAAAAAAAATGGATGGCAAGGGCGTCAGAATAAACTGCGAGTGATACCTGCTGTGAAGTTC
Organism: Podarcis cretensis; assembly: GCF_951804945.1. NCBI lineage: Eukaryota > Metazoa > Chordata > Lepidosauria > Squamata > Lacertidae > Podarcis > Podarcis cretensis. The sequence goes on along the minus strand of NC_137176.1, from coordinate 19,322,579 downwards.
CATTGGGAAGCATAATTGAGATGGAGATATTCTAATTGTTCATTGATTAGATCCCATTAGTTTGGAAAGGCTCAAAAGCAACAGTTAATGCTGTTGATGTACTTATTGTTCACTTGGTAAGTGTTAGTCATTAAGTAAATTGGAAACTGAATTGACTTTTGATGGCACATAATTGGTTTATCTAAATGACTGACAAAAAAAAATGAAAGTAAAACGAATGGTAAATGTTTTGGAAAAATCCTGGCACCGTGATAAAAGATAATTAGGTTTAGGGACCTGCTTTTCTGGAGGACTGTGTTTAAAACCAACTGCCTCTTCAATATCCCTCCTCCTTTTTATTTTTATTTTATTTTATTTTTTAAGGAAGAGAGATTGCTTAAAATAAAGAACCTGCTTAAAATAGAGAGGCTGCTGAAAACAGAAAAGCTATCGATCTCACAATGAGCCAACATTGAGTTCATGAGCTATGGTCAAATTCTAAAGATGTGATATGCATATGTGGAAGCAAGTCTACTTATCAGTCACAACTTGGAGAATACACATTTACCATTCATGTCTCTGATAGTCTGGGTGCCAAAGGGGTCAATATAGAATATTGATGTGCCACACGTGTTTTCATTCTTTTTATATTTCCTTTATGTACAGATGCCCAAACCAGATGAAGCCACACTATAAGCCTTGGGCAATTTGAGATATTTGTCGCTAACATTTCACCGAGAAAGCCAAAAACACACAGTAAAACACACATGGAATATGAAACAACTACAGTCTTTCTGGCACCAGGTTATTTTAATTTGCCTGGGGGTTGTGTGGTCCCTGTTCTTCTGCAACAGTTTCATATTTGTGTTGCCTCTGAACCTTATTTTTGTTTGAAGAATATAATGTTGTTTTTCCTATATTGTATTTTTACGATTGGGCACAGCACTGGAATCCACAGGATGAGGGGCGGTCTAGAATGTTTCTAAGTAAAATAATAATAATTCAAGCATCTTAATTCATCAAAACCTGTAAAAATGAATATTGAAATGAAAGTTAATATTATGCAGAATAATACCCACTGTTGAGTAAGGTGGCTAATGTCATGGTGACATGGACTCTCTTGTGACACGTCCTCCTGCTGGATGTCTTGACTAGAGGTCTTTGGTAAGAGCAGGTATTTGAGGGAAGAGGGGTGGAATGAACCAAAAGAGAAGGGGTTATTGTGTTGCATACAGATATATAGCACTAGTTGGATATTTGCTTTATTAGAGAGTGATAGCATCAGAGAAAGAAGGAAAGTGATACAGAAAACCATTACATCTTTTAAAAAGTAAGTTGGATTTCTTAGTCAATTCTGTATTCTGGTCCTATCACTATTTGTTAAGATTCAGAATCACAGCAGATCGACCTTCTCCAATTATGATTAGATTGTTTTCAAAACATTATCATCACTCTTTTTGTGCTCACCCCATAAGTGGGATTGGTAAAACTTTTTCCTTGAACTTTTTTTTTTTTTGGGGGGGGGTGAGTATTTTAGTTTTTGTTTATTGATGGTTTTGTATCTGGTTTTAAGGTCTGCTTTTATTGTGCTCCTTTACATTCCCTCCCTTATAGTTGTTTTTAACAGTTTCTCCTTTTTTATCTTTTTAAAGTTATGTATGGTATAATCACCTTTTAATTATTAGCTTTTATCCCTTACCTGTTTTAAGTCTTATGTGTTCAATTTATCCATATGTTTTATCTTATGCTGGTCTTTGACTGAAATAAAGTTTGATACTGATTCTCAGCTTTTATTGTGTAAGTTGTTTTGAGATATCCTGGTGCAAAAATATAAATTATAATGGTGATGATCATCCGGACCAGTTTAAATCTTTCAGTTCAAATGGCTTTTGTTTTCTTCTGTGGGTATTTGGAAGGTCTTTTGATGAGATATTCTCAGTGCGTCCAACTGCTTACTGCACTCTCCACAAATTCTTCATGATAGCAAATTCATGTCAAACTTAGTGGTCAGATACCTCCAGTTCAGTGCAGCGACATAGAGCATAAAGACATGACAACCCCAGTTTCTCATCTTTTCTCCACTCTGCCCTAGGTTGCAAAAGCTTTCAGAATCTCTTAACAATGATGAGTCTGCCAAACCTTGGAGGATTTGTTTCTTTAAAACAATGACAACCAAACACAACCCTCCTCCCCACAGATGCATTTTGTCATGAAAAAGCAAGGGTATTTGGTCTTAGGCTGTCTGGATTTTGACGTTGAATTTGGATGCCATCAATCTCTGGTGTCCAGCCATAGTTATCTAGTCCTGAGAAAAAGTCACTGAGAGTCTCAGAGGCAAATTTATTCATTATTTATTCACATGGTCTGGGATTCAGCCCTAGATATTCAAAACAGGTTTGGAGCTGATGACAATTACAGTTCTCAAGATCCCTCATTTCTCTGAATGCACAATATCACCCAGGGCCTTTTTGTTAGCTGCGGCCTGGATGTTTCTGTAGGAGCAGTGAGTGTTTTTTTCTCTTGAATGTTTATAGGCTCAGTCTTGACATAGGTGTTGATAACTAAGAAGCTTCTTGTATATGGCAAGGTCCAGCATTCTTCAACCTCGTTGCCTCCAGATGTTTTGGATCACACACCCCATCAGCTCTGATCACCATGGCAAATGTTCAGATATGATGGGGGCTGTTGGCCAAAACATCTGGAAGGGCCTGGGTTTTGTAAGGCTGTCCTAGTTCAAAGGAAGAGGAGAGGAGAGGTGAGTTTCAAGACAGCTAGTGGGTTCTCCACCTTTAGGTTGCCTGAATTCTGCCCTAGCCAATGTGGAAGGTTGGGCTATAATGGCAACATCTGAGATACCCCATAGCTGCCTGGCCAGAGTTAGGATTGTTCTGTAACAGAACATTTCTCTAAATGTCTACTCAGAAGTAAGTTCCATGGAGTTCAGAGGCTTCTTCTCAGGTTAGTGGCTACAGGATTGAATTTTGACTAATCTTTTAAAAAAAACCTCCTTAGGCATCTGTCTTCTCCATCCATTTTATAGACCTCTTTCTGCTGATCATAGAAACACCATCATAATAGTGTATTTGACTATCAGCAGTTACCCCTGTGGTTTCAGTGAAATGTTGGATGTTTACCGAACATCCAAAAGGTTCTTTCAATAAATTTATTTATTAGCGGAATTTTTACATTTTATAGGTTCAATAATTTTTTATAGAGCTGACTTGGCTGATCTGTTTACTTGTCACTCTCTCGTATGGCACAATCACATATAAAATGAAGCTCATAAAGTACATTATGTAAATATAAACAAGAGCTTTCAGGGGAAATTTGAATATGTAGGACTTTAAAAAGTTTTCTTTTCATAAATCTTTGTACGGATGCGTCTAAGTTGAAAATAGATTAAGTTTGATTTCAATTGTCTGTCAAGCACTTTCCCAGATGCAACCAAATTATTTCTTAGAGAGCACACAGGATTTTTATATCTTAAGACTATATTTTCCAATGAAAATCTCATGCTTATTAATTAACTTCAACTTCCCAGAGACTGGCTATTTTATCTATTTTGGTGTTCTTTGTATTGTAAGAATCTGTGTTGTCCCTATACTGACAAGCTAGGAATTAACTGTCCTAGCAGGAATGAGAGGTACTCATGGCATGACAGGTTTGCTGAAGCCATCAGCTGATTTGTGGGATGGGACAGAAGTCACCATTGCTAGGGAAGAGGGGCAAACTCCTGCAATGCTGTGAAGGGGGTCAAATGGACATATGGAAGGAAATCTGCTTGTATTCATCACTTCTCTCCCTTTTCTCCATTTCCCTTCATCTATTTATAGATTGGGAGACTTGGGGAAGGGACCTGCCAAACATGTGTTGGTGTTTTTTTGTAAACTACCGTGTACCTATAAGGCACCACAGAGTTGCAGGTGATAATTGTCAAAAGTAACATATCGCTGAGTATGTCTACTCTTCAATTCTGGAGATAGCTTGAGGATACCGGGTCATCTTCCAAGTGGACGTGCTTTGTAGGAAAATTCTGCAGGAATGCAGAAAAAGAAGTTTCTCGAGTATTTCAACTTTCTTAAAATGGAAAAAAAAAGTTTGTGGTCCTTATGAAGGTGAAGAGATCCTTGATGATGTATGGGTGTTTTATGCAGAAATCTTAGAAGTCAGAGTTGATGGGTTTGGGGATGGGATTTGCAATACTTTGCATACTCTCCTCATGACCAGAGGAAGCAGAAGAACAGAGCTATACAAAATGAGGCTGGTGGGACAGATCAGTGGAACCACAAAATCCATCCAAAGCCCCTCGAACTCATGCCAACTAGGGTGGAAGGTGATGGAAGCACACCCACATTGTTTTTGCTTCATCAGCTCCAGGCTGGCTATTATTATAATAAATGTAATGCAATGTAATGTAATAATTGATTTATATACTGCCCTTCATCAAGAGATCTCAGGACAGCTCACAAGACAAAAATCTGAGGTGTCTAAGCTGGCTCCTTTCAGGGAGATAATAATAATACTAATAATAATAATAATAATAATAATAATAATAATAATAATTTCTGCAAGGACACATATTGTACAAGCTAATGGCTCCTAAAGCACTATCTTCTTGATAATAACAATAATAATAATTTATATCCTGCCTACTGGGCTGTTGTTTCCCCAGCCACTCTGGGCAACTCCCAACAGAATATTAAAAACACGATAAAACACCAAACATTAAAAACTTCCCTTAACAGATGAAAAAGCTTTGGATCCATTAGATCCATGGCTGGCCCAACCTCTGCCCCATAGAATCATAGATCCATAGTGTTGAAAGGGACCTCAAGGGTCATCTAGTCCAAACCCTTGCAAGGCAGGAATCCTGCCCCCAAACAACCATCTCTGGGTGGGATTGAACCAACAACCTTTTGGTTAACAGCCGGATGCCCTGATTCATTGTAACACCCTCTTTCAGTTCCCCAAACTGGCTATCACTGGGAGGAATTATGTGGTGATGCCCTTTCAAGCAGCTGAACCCAGTAGAGGGGTGTCTCTGTCTAATCCTAATCCCCCATATCGCCGATCAGGGAGTTAGGATTGTTCTCTGAATTTTGCAAAATCATTAAAATATCAAACTGCACAGTCAACAGAGGGTGTACAATATGGCACGACTGGTAGATCAGTCTGTCTGTCTATCTATCTATCTGGCTGAGTTCCCACAGACTTAATGTTATGCGGCTGGCTAGTTAGAAAGTTAGATAGATAGATAGATAGATAGATAGATAGATAGATAGATAGATGTATTTGTGGCAATGTTGTAGTTGTCCTCAGCCAAATTCTATTTGGTTTCATGTTCCTGCCTTAAGTAAGGTTTTTTCGTTTTTTTTTTTTTTTTCTAGAGAAGTTAAACACTTTCCTGCAGAACAACAACATAGACTGTGTGATGCATTCACAAGCGGAAATTCAGTTACTGAGAGGGAGAGGAGAACTAAATTGTGTATGGTTGTAAATAAGAGGCCACTAGAAAAGGTGAACTCAGCAATATGTTTCCCTAGAAGATAAGGAGAATTAACTTGCAATAAATCCCAGTAAACCAGCCTTACAAAGCCTTGCATTTTTAAAAAAGCAACAAGAAGACACCTATGTGTTTTAATGCAATTGTAACTTCAAGGCGGAATAAAGCTGAAAGGAGGGGAAGAAAAATGCAGCCTCAGTAGAAGTAGAAATCTCTTGACAGCATTAACCAAGAGAAAGAAAAGAAAAGGGCAAGTAGTTCATACTGTCTTCTGCAGGTGGGACCAAATATTTCACGAACACAAAAGTTCAGGTGTTCTGTGAGAGCCAGGTGAATACTGAAAATTGAATTAAAAGTATTTTGGTTTGGGCTGTTATAAAAGGAGGGGATGCATTCTTCTTCCTACCCATTATACAGCACATGCCGTTGCATGGATTAACTGGAGGGGATATGAAGAAGAGAGATGAAAACAAATATGGGACATTTAAAATAAAAAAAAAAGCTGAAACACATTAATCCTCAAACTTTCAAAATCCAACTCTGTGGATTTGGGTGGCAAATAATGTCATGATGTCTAATTGTTCAGTGAATAGGTTATATTCACCATTTGAGATCTAAAACATTTTGTGGCAGTTAATATATTACAGTGGTACCTCGGGTTACAGATGCTTCAGGTTACAGACTCCGCTAATCCAGAAATAGTATCTCAGGTTAAGAACTTTGCTTCAGGATGAGAACAGAAATTGTGCTCTGGTGGAATGGCGGCAGCAGGAGGCCCAATTAGCTAAAGTGGTGCTTCAGGTTAAGAACAGTTTCAGGTTAAGAACAGACCTCCAGAACGAATTAAGTTCTTAACCTGAGGTACCACTGTACATTTAGCAGTTGCCTTTTCCTGCTTGTTTTCTCTCCACCCACTCACCCTGTGACTTTAAAGTACATAAGGTGCAGAGTTGCATTGCATATGGCGTCATGAGAGGCAATGTATGGTTCTGGGCCCATTAGCAGGACAAATGCTCTGGATGACACCAGCCACTATGGAAACAGAAGAACACAGCATTATGGGAACAGAAGAACATAGGTTTCCTCCATAGGCATGGTGTAATTTGTTCTGGCTCCCAGTCATCCACTCTGTTTGCAATGCATGCTTAGCTGGTTGTTTTAGGGCTGAGTAGGATTTTTCACTTCACATCTCTGAGTGGCGGAGTTCCGGGAATTTTTCACATTCTCTGCAGTGTACCATCATCAAGGCAATTCTGTTTGATAGGTTAATGACATCAGGTGGCAGCAATGTAGAACTGGGCAGCATAGAAAAAGCCCAAGATGCAGAATTGTCACTGGCAAGTACCCAGAGGCACCCAGATACTGAAGGGGAGGGGTTCCATTGGGTGGTTTTTTATGAATTACCAAAGGTGTCATGGACTTTGAAGATGCTCAAACTCAGGACGAAAGGGAGAAACGAGCCAAGAGGAAGGCATGTTTGACAAACCCTTACCGTGTTCAACTCCCACTCGGAAACCTTTGTCCCCACTGTGGAAGGGTGTGTGGATCCAGAATTGGTCTCCACAGTCACTTACAGACTCACTGATAAGACCGTGTTCATGGAAGATCATCTTACTTGGCTGCAAGTGATCACCAAAGAAGAATAAAAAGATTCCATGAACACTTCCTGTTAGCACAAGGAGTTCTACTTGCACTATGGGACATTCTCCTCATGCCCATGTGCATGCCACCCCATCCTCAAATTTGGAACAGATTTGGAGGGCATATGTGGGAAGAAGGCTGTAAAGAGCATTGCACAAACAGAAATCCTTGTGCTGATGGGACCATGACTTGGTGCTGCTTGGGATACAACCCATTGACCTGAAATTCAGAGCTTTGAGATCCAGAGAGTGGGGAACAGCATTTGGCACTTGAAAGTGCTGCACACTCAGAGATTTTGGGCTCAGGTCATGGCAGTGCAGGATGCATCTGTCAGCACTAAATTTAAGCATGGCCACAAAGAACAGCAGCATCTCAACAGTACAGTTCAGATTCGGAATCACGTTAAGCATGTCCAAAATGGTGGGGAGGTAGGAGATTGCTAGCTGGTGCCAACCTCAGCCAGTTAACCCACTCTGTAGATTGATCAGTGCAAATCTCTTAGGTTGTGGCCCTCATTTAATCCAATGACACATGACTTCCATCTCATTATGGGTAAGGGGGCAAGTTAGGATGTGATTGCTGGCATGCAGTAGTTGACAGCATTCCTTCAGACATGTAGGAGTCATGAAAGCATTTGAAGGCTGAAATGCAACGGCTGCCAGCGTTTGACAATGTGTGACAGTATTTTATCGGATAAATGACTTGAAATACATTTTAGGAACTTTTATATTTACTTCGGCCAACCAATCAAAGCAGCTGAACGTTTTGGCATTTCATTGTTTGATCCCTGTGCTGCTGGGGATTTCAATGGGGACTGCAAAACACACAATTCCTTACTAGGACAATTCTGACTCTTGGCACAGCTGAGTTTGTTGATGACATTAGCATCACCAGGGGTAGAAGACTCTGCTAGACAGAATTTGCTAGGGCTGGGCTGTGGTATGATCGTAATTATACCTGGGATAGCTTAGCTGGTAGAGCACGAGACTCTTATTTATTTATTTATTTATTTATTTTATTAGCAATATACATATTATATATACAAAATGAAGAAAAAAAATATTACAAATAGAAAGAAAAAAGATCAAATAACATTAACATAACCTACAGTCAATCCAACAAATACAAAAAGAAAAAGAAAAAACTAAAAGAAGAAACAAGAAAACAAGAAAAAGAAAAATGGTTTCATATACACATCTTGTTAAGGAATACAAGCCGTCCTTACTCCTGTTAGAAGCTCCCTCTGGAAGATCTCATGTCATCTTTTCATTCTCTTCTATTTTACTAGTATCTCCTTTTACAACTTCAGGCTTGATTCCCTGATTTGTATCTTGACTCCCCTGTAACCCTATATGGCTCCTAATATCTCATACCTCTGGTTGTCTGTAATCAGTTAGTAAATCTGTGGAGAGACCTCCTAGCATGAGACTCTTCATCTCAGGATTGTGGGTTTGAAAGATTCTTGTATTGCAGGGGGCTGGACTACATTGCCCTTGTAGCCCCTTAAAACTCTACAATTCTATGATTCTAAGCTCTCTCATGAAGCTGCCTTATAAGTGAAGCTGCCTCCATCTTGTATTGGCAGTGACTTTTCAGGGTTTCTGACGTGACTGAGCCTCTTGGACTTGCCGATCAGAAGGTTAGTGGTTCAAATCCCCGTGTCGATGTGAGCTCCTGTTGCTCTGTTCCAGCTCCTGCCAACCTAGCAGTTCAAAAGCACACCAGTGCTAGTAGGTAAAAAGGTATCACTGTGGCAGGAAGGTAAATGGTGTATCCGTGTGCACTGGTTTCCATCACGGTGTTCTGTTGCGCCAGAAGCAGTTTAGTCATGTTGGTCACATGACCTGGAAAGCTATCTGTGGACAAACGCCGGCTCCCTCTGTCTGAAAGCTAGATGAGCGCCGCAACTCCATAGTCACCTTTGACTGGACTTAACCATCCAGGGGTCCTTTACCTTTACCTTTTATAGCCCAGGTATAAGAAAAACACATCTTATTTCAACTGAAATAGTTGTGTATATCCCTTTTCTTTCATATGGTTCTCTGCCCCCCATGGCCCTCAATTCAGTTGACATCAAAAATATGCAATTTAGATGCAGACCTAATTCAAATATACCTTTTATCTGTCTCTTAAGCTAAAAAGGTTGTATGTCTCTTTGGCTCAGTTGTGGTGTTCCCTTCTCAACGGTAAAGAATTACAATGAGCAGCCTTCAATATTTGTTGTTCCAGAAAGTGCTCTGGAAGTAATTTGTCTTCAGAGACTTATGACTAACAACTTAAACATGACAACAAACACAAGTGCATATTTCTGTTTTACAGTTTTATAAGGAAACGAAATCTATTATTCTCCCTAACCTATGCAAGATGAAATTCACGGTTATGAGCCATGTGTAAAAGTGAAGCAGGGAGTAATAAACCTGGGAGAGAACCTGGGGAAAATGGAATTATGTGTAGGGTCTCAGGCTTAAAACCTGCTCATCAGAATCCCATGTGAAACATTGAAAAGCTTACTTTTTAGTTATTTCTAAACTCTAACATTATTCCTTTTTTAAAAAAGTCACTGCTCTGTCCATGCCACCTCCCCAGCTCATGCGAAAATTCAGAATGCAGCAGTCTGATTGGTCCCAGAACAATAGGATTCAGAATGCAGCAGTCTGATTGGTCCTAGAACAATGCAGCAGTATGATTGGTCTACAGGAGCCACCCAATCCAGCTCCAGATGGAAGTGAATCCACAACCTGATTGGCCTACAGGAGAATTCCGGAATTAGCCAATCACGTGCAGCCCATTGTGTAAATAATGTATATAAAGCAGATACTTTGAGGGGACTTTTATTCCTCCTCACCACTATGAGCTGAATAAATAGCATGAAATCCACTCTCGACTCTGAGTATATTTCGCTGGCGACGAGGGTGGGATCCTGCTGAGCTGACCGCCACACACAGCACCGCAGCACTGCCACCTGCCGCACCACTGCCTTGCACCGTGTATCCAGGCTTCAGCTCAGAGTTGAGAGTTGATTTCATGGACCATACAAAGAAGCAAACGGAGCTGGCCTGTGTTCTCCATCTCCAAATCCCCACAGTCAGCAGCTAGCGTTTGAAGCTGAGGTTCCAACTGAAGTATAGTAGGCAGGAGTTTCTTCTCTGTTGGTTTGAAAAAGACAGAAACTCTTCTGGTATTTATTTCAACCCTGGCCAATCCACAAATCCCATACTGCTTGCTAATCATCACAGCTGATGTGGCACAATTTCTTTTCTGCGCCCAAATGGGGCCCTGGGACCTGACCATCCTCACTAGGCTAGACCAGCTGCAGGATAAGGCAGACCCTCCAAGTGTCCTTATTTTCCAGAGACAGTCCCAGATTTACAGAAAGCATTCATCAGAGAAATGTTGGCGGGTATTGCAGGATGTCCCTTTTTGGGCAGGGATAGCCTAACTACTGTTGTCTATGCTCTGGTAACATCAAGATTAGATTACAGTGGTACCTCAGGTTAAGAACTTAATTCATTCTGGAGGTCCATTCTCAACCTGAAACTGTTCTTAACCTGAGGTACCACTTTAGCTAATGGGGCCTGCTGCTGCCGCCGCGTCACCGCCACACAATTTCTGTTCTCATCCTGAAGCAAAGTTCTTAACCTGAGGTACTATTTCTGGGTTAGCGGAGTCTGTAACCTGAAGCGTCTGTAACCTGAGGTACCACCGTACTGCAATGTGTTACACGTAGGGTTGCCTCTGAAGATGCTTTGGAAACTTCCACTGGTGTAGAATTCAGCGGCCAGGTTTCTCTTTTTTTTTTTTTTTTATAAGATATTTATTGAAATTTTCCAGAATAATACATTATAAAACAACAAAAAAGAAACAACAAAAATACAAAAAAAGAAAAATATAAAAACAACTAAAAAAACCACATGAAATTTCCCTTTACTTATTTTCTTTTAACATATTTTCCAGACCTCCTCATCCCTCCCTTTCTTATATTCCACTTCAGATTATAAATTCAGCAAATCCTCACCATTAGTTTTTACTTAATTCTAAACCTTATTTTCCATATCTCTTAAAAACATTACAGCTAGAAACCACTTGATTTCTGTCCAACATCATTCTAACATTCATTAATTTTACAATATTTCTGCAAATAGTCTTTAAACTTCTTCCAATCTTCTTCTGCTGACTCTTTTCCCTGGTCTCGGATTCTGCCAGTCATTTCTGCCAATCCCATATAGTCCATCATCTTCATCTGCCATTCTTCCAGAGTGGGTAGATCTTGTGTCTTCCAATATTTTGCGATGAGTATTCTTGCTGCTGTTGTCGCATACATAAAAAAAGTTCTATCCTTCTTTGACACCAATTGGCCAACCATGCCCAGGAGAAAGGCCTCTGGTTTCTTCAAGAAGGTATATTTAAATACCTTTTTCATTTCATTATAGATCATCTCCCAGAAAGCCTTAATCCTTGGGCATGTCCACCAAAGGTGAAAGAATGTACCTTCAGTCTCTTTACACTTCCAACATTTATTATCGGGCAAGTGATAAATTTTTGCAAGCTTGACTGGGGTCATGTACCACCTGTAAATCATTTTCATAATATTCTCTCTTAAGGCATTACATGCCGTAAATTTCATATCGGTGGTCCATAACTGTTCCCAGTCAGCAAACATAATATTATGTCCAACATCCTGTGCCCATTTAATCATAGCAGACTTCACCATTTCATCCTGAGTGTTCCATTTCACAGTGGCCAGGTTTCTCACTGGAGCAAGACTGTTTGAGCATATTACACCGATCCTGGTCTGACTGCACTGGCTACCAAGTAGTTTCCAGGTCCAATTCAAGGTGATGATTTTGACCAATAAAGCCTTAAGTGGCTCAGGACCACAATACCTCAAGAACCGCCTCTTTCCATATGAACCTACCCAGACCCTGAGATCATCTTCTGAGCCCCTTCCTCATGTGCCTCCTCCTCAAGAGGTCCGGAGTGTGGCAACACGAGAACGGGCCTTCTCTGCAGTGTCTCCCCATCTGTGGAATGCTCTCCCCAGGGAGGTTCACCTGGTGCCTTCATTATACACCTTTAGGCATGAGGCAAAAATGTTCCTTTATAACCATGCCTTTGGTTGACCTGATCAACATACCATACCCTTTTAAAATGTGGATCTTTTTTTTTTTTTTTTGGGGGGGGTATTATTGGGTTATTGCTTTTATTTTAATTGTGATCTTTTCTGTGAACTGCCCTGAGACCTCCAGGTATAGGGTGGTATATAAATTTAATAATTTAATAAATAAAAAATATTTTCATCAGAGAAATGTTGGAGGGTATGAACTTCAGCAACCCCCAAGGCAAGAACATAACTAACTATGCAACCTTCATAAGACACCTGGGACTCAGCTATACAGCTGCAAATAAAACGTTTTAAGCGTGTTGCAATGTGCAATATACAAATGTGACACTAGATGGAGATGGTGAGCAATGGCAAATTCAATGTTTTTCAAAACATTTTTTTTAAAAAAAATATATTTTCACAGCGTTGTTGTTGTTTTTTTTAAATATGTGTGTAGATTCTACCTTGAAGACAGCCCTGTATAGGGAAGGTATTTTTTAATGTTTAAAGTTTAGTATATTTTTATATATGTTGGAAGCTGCCCAGAGTGGCTGAGGTGACCCAGTCAGTTGGGTAGAGTATAAATATAACAATCACAACAACACTGGAAAATGTGGTAGGGTACAGATAAAGGATTCCCAGTTCAAACACCTCAGCTCCTGACACTGGTTTCCTTCAAGCACAGGCAAGAACACCAATCCACATAATGGCATGTTGCAACTGGAAGGAACAGTATGTGGCTGTGCCACATGCTAACACATTACCATAGCCATGTAAGTGAGCACCTCAGGGAAGCAGCTCCCATGTGGTTTGACAAGTGCATGGTATGAGCCACTGTGAATCTATGAACACAATTTGGAGCACAAGGCCAAGGGATGTGTTTATGAGCATCAGGGGCTGGACTGAGGAGGAATGGTGGGGAGCACACCCCCTTCCCCTGAACCTGCCTGAGAACAGGAGGACAGTATAGATTTGGAACAGTGGTTTGCTGAAGGGCGTAGTTCAGAGGCTGCAGAGAGGAGAAGCTGGGGAATATTGGGAGGAGAGCAGAGAGCAGCAGGAAGAAGAAGAAGCACCAGGGGAGAGACAGTTGACAGACTCAGTGTCCTTGGAAAGTATTCCTGACTCTCCTCTCCCAAGACCAGACGCACACTGAAGATATTAGGACAGAGAGCTCAGAGACAGAAAGCTCAGATTAACCGATGCAGGAGTGACGCCGAATAGGGGAGACGTAGGGGGGTGAAACTTTATTTGGAGCAGCACCATTACAGTGGTACCTCGGGTTACAGACGCTTCGGGTTAAGAACTTTGCTTCAAGATGAGAACAGAAATCATGCTCCAGCAGCGCAGGGGCAGCAGGAGGCCCCATTAGCTAAAGTGGTGCTTCAGGTTAAGAACAGTTTCAGGTTAAGAACGGACCTCCGGAACGAATTAAGTACTTAACCCGACGTACCACTGTACCAGGGAAGGCTGCATTCCTTTGTTGCTTTCTATGAATTATGGAATAAATTGCTTGGCAAGAACTTTTATTGTTTTTCTGATTCTTGGGTGCTACCTTGGCAGGGAACGGATTCCCTGAAGCTTCACAACAAGGCATTGGGAACAATAACAGACTTTGAAAATACACTGGAATGTATCCAAAGGCAGGACTTCAGAACATGCTAAACCTTACCCTTCTCATCCCAAAATCTTTCTCCTTCTTATGAAAGGTCACCTACATTTGTGTTTTCACCCTGTGAAAGCAGTCTTGTATGTAGCTTGCTTCAAGAAGCTCACCAAATTTTACTGAGATACCCCTTCTGTTGAAATGTAACATCACCACCTCTGAAGCAGCTGTTTCGAATATGAATGGACACATGGAAAGTTCAAGGTGAAGCTAACCATTCAGGACAATATCTCTGACCATGTGTTATTAGAAGAAGATCTGAAGGGAGCTATTCAGAGCTCATCACGTCTTCACATATCTTCTCTAAGAATGGCAATAGGAAGAAAAATGAAACAGAACAGAGTGTTATATGAGTAGTACTCAGGCCATTGCTAATACTACCAAATCATTCTGGAGTCAAGATCAGTTTGAACTAAACAGGGCGGAAAGAGAATTAATGTGCGATTCCAGGAATGTATGAATCTTCTGAAACACATCCAGACCTTCAGAGTTCACACTAGCAAATGATCTTTGTGTGTCGGACTTCTCTTGGCTTAAATCAGCATTTGCAGTCATTTCCCGTGTATAAGATTATGTCTATTGCTAAAAGAAATTAGTTAAAAATTGGGGGTTGTCTTACACACGGAATGCACAGGGGTTAAAAGGAAGGCTACTTGCATTCCTGTGGCTGCAGTGTTGGAGCTGCCAGAACTGCCAATCCACTTCTGTAAACCAGTGCACAGACTTCTGCCATTCATTACAGAGCAACTGCTGCAGATAATAATGATAATAATAATAATAATAATAATAATAATAATAATAATAATAATTTATTATTTATACCCCACCCATCTGGCTGGGCCTCCCCAGCCACTCTGGGCGGCTTCCATAAAAACCAAAAATACAGTAAAATATCACACGTTAAAAATGATTTAATGAACGGTAAGGGGGTGCAGGGTGGCACTATGGCAGAAGGGCGGCATGGGGGCTGCAGGTCACTGGAGCCACTGGGTGATCTGCCCCCCAAAAGGTTTAACAACAACTTTGGGTGATCTCCCTCCAAAGGTCAACAACTTTGGATGATCTCAGGGTTGCTATGTCAAAGTTGTTCTGTTTGATGCTTAAAACTTTGATTTCTTAATTTTGGGTTAAAAAACAACAACAGGGGGCATCTTATATATGGGATGTCATACACGGGAAAATACAGTACTTTAAAATCTTTAGCATTCTACATTAATGGAGGTTGCATCGTGGGCAATGATTTCGGTTTGGAGCCCAAATCAAGGAGAAATAAGATTTTCAGGCCTCAGCATTGAAAAGCAGAAAGAGGAAGAGAGAAAGGGGGGGGGGGGAGGCGAAAGGACCTTGGTCCCTAGGACTTGGATCTTATGTTACTGCTCCCTGGAACTGGCTCATTTGTTGTTTATGACTTGTTGTACATTACTAAAGTTAGATATCCGGAGCCCATTGTTAACAAAGGGCTTTTCTATGCCATGGTTCAGTGGTGCATGCAGAAGATCCAAATCCAGCCCCTTGCTTCTCCAGTTAAGAGCTTTCAGTCCAGCATGAGGGACAACACAGACACACATGGCAAATTCTTAAGAATAATGCACCCATTTAAATAATAGTACAGCTTTAAGACATGTAAAAATACATATTGAATGTATTTTAGAAAGTGCAGTAAAAAATACTCACCATCTTGACTAGAAAAAATTATTTCCTAATTTATTGTGTTACAGCAAATGTCACAATGCATGAAGAAGAAAAATACTTGCATACTCTTTCTTTCATAATATTATTTTATTGTGTTTGGTAGCTAATTCCTAAATTTACCTTTCATTACCAGCTATCTTTCAATTTCCATTTCCAGTCCAAATTTCCATATAATGTGGTCCTTTTGATTAGCTCATAAATATCATTATGTTTTTAAATATCAGTATACTATTTTTATGTATATGCTTATGCATCGTTATATATACATTAAAAAACTATACTGTTTCAAGTAATGATATACTATTATTTTTCCAAATTGCTTTCCCTATGATTAAGTTATTACATTGGTAACTGTTGTAGAAACTGGAAGCACGCAATTGTAAGCTGGAAGACTCAAGATTTTCTGTTCTTTTGCATTGAAACTAAGCAAGTTCTTTAACAGTTCACTGTTCCGAATAAGTATAAACTGTGATCCAAAATGCATGTGATCACATATGGTGCCTGATGTCTTCTCTGTGAATTTTTTGGTTCCAGGTGAAGAGCTTTTTATTCACGCAGGCTTTTCAATCGTTTCAAATCCAGGCTGAAAACTTGTTTATCCTGTCTCTGTTGTAAGGAAGTGTCTTAATATGCACTCCCTGCAGCCTTCCATTGGTGAGCAATCTTCACAGGGGCAGATGTGAGTAAGTAAGTTATCAAGGGTTCATAAAATATTGTCTTCTTCTGCTCATAAAAGAAAGATAGCTAGGCTAAACCTTGTTCATCTCCAGCTCTTGGTGAAGAATATCTGAAATAACTGCAGAGACACAACCAGAACCTGTTCACTGTCAGACATTTCCACAACAGGTGTTTAAGTGTACCCATGGTGTTCAGACATAGAATCATGGAAATGTAGAGATGGAAGGGGCCCTTAGAATCATCTAGTCCAACCTCCTGCAGTGAAGGAATCTCAGCTAAAGCATACATGACAGATGGCATCCATTGTCTGCTTAAAAACCTCCAAGTGTGGGATAGTCTCATATAACCTACATGCTTAAATCTAAATAATGTGTGAATGGGTTAATGTAATATAGTGAGCTGTCCCACCAGGTTTAGCTAGGTCACACACACACACACACACACAATCTTGGGAGAGAATAGGTAATCAAGGGCTTTGTTCACCTTTAGTATTTCAGAAAACCTCAGCGTGTGAAGAGATTTTGAGCTGGTTGCTGCAACTCAGACCTCATGGCTCTTACAAGCCATTCTTGTGTTCCTATAGCAATAATTTAGGAACTTTCATTGCTGTAACTAAGAGAAGTTTTACTGCCCATGTTTTCTGGCTGAGAGATAGAAAAGCTCATGAACTTGACCTTTGAAGAGTTTATAAGTAAAACATTTTTTAACTTACCAAATGTGCGGTCTTTTTCTATGCTAGGAGAAGAGGGTGGGAAGGAACTTAGAAGGGCATATTTTAAAAGTCTAACAGCCTTTTGCTGCATAATCTGTGATTTTAAAATTATGCTGGGGTCCCAATGCAGGGAATTTTCCTTTTACTGTATTTTTCGCTCCATAAGACGCTCCTGAAGATAAGACACATCTAGTTTTTAGAAGGGGAAAGCAAGAAAAAAAAATGTCTGCGCAGAGCATGTAAGCGGCTCTCACTTTTCTTGCTTTAAAGGAAGCAAAGCGAGAGTTCCTTACATGGCTTTTGTCTCACTTTGCACAGCTCTCACTTTGCTTGCCCATCCCTGCTCCCACCTCGCTGTAAAAGAGGAGGAGGAGACAGGTGCTTTCCTTGCTTTAGAGCAAGGTGGGAGGAGAGATGGGCAAGCAAAGTGAGAGCTGTGCAAAGCGAGACAAAAGCCATGTAAAAGGCTCTTGCTTTGCTTGCTCCTTCCGTCCCTCCTCCCACTTGGCTGGGAAGCCAGAAGAGCAAGAGGTGCTGCACAGCTCTCAGTCTTTCTCTGCTGTCAGCAGAGCAGCGCAGCGTCTCTTGCTCTTCTGGCTTCCCAGTGAAGCAGGAGGAGGGATGGAAGGGAGCCCTTACAAGGAGCCCCTTCCATCCCACATCCCACTTTACTAAGAAGCCAGCAGAATAAGAGCAACAGACGGGAACCATGGCTCCGGCTGCGGAGGCATCCCTCAGCTCACAACTGCAGTGGTAGCCGAGGGATCCCTCTGCCGCCCAGTGCATTCACTCTATAAGATGCACAGACATTTCCCCTTACTTTTTAGGAGGAAAAAAGTGTGTCTTATGGAGCGAAAAATAGGGTATATCTTTTTTTCCTTGCCACCAACACAATGGAGATTCCACCACCTCCCAAGGGAGTCTGTTCCACTATCAAACAACACTTACCACCAGAGAGTTCTTCCTGATTTTTAGTTGAAATCTCCTTTCTTGTAACTTGAAGCCATTGCTTCATCTCCTACCCTCCAGAGCAGGTGAAAACAAGTTTGTACCATCTTCTATGCAACAGCTCTTTAGATATTTGAAGATGACTATCATATCTCCCCTCTGTCTCCTCTTATCCACATTAAATACACCCAACTCTTTTTCCAGGTCACCCTCCTCTGCACACGTTACCGGTTGTCAATATCCTTCTCAAATTCTGGTGTCCAGAACAGGACACAGTACTCCAGATGTGGTACCACCAAGGCAAAATAGAGTGGTAGTAGTACTTCTCTTGATCTGGACACTATTGTAGGGATATCGCGGAGCGGGGAGTGGGGTCCAGAGGGAACACACTCCCCACCAGCTGGCAGCCACATCTGCCTGCACGCGTAACTCTGGGGTGCAGGGAAATCCCCCCCCCTCAGACAAGCCACAAGCTGTCTAGAACATCATTCCCCGTGTCTGACCTTTTGTGGTCTCAGTAGTCAGCAGTGTCCTGTCTGTAACCTTTTCGCTTAGAGACCTTTTGTCTCCATTTGTCATACACTGTACAAGGGGAAAATGACGCTGTGGAACAGGTGCCAAAATAGCTTTGTACCACCCCATGATCTTGGGACGGAAGATGTGTAAAGGTCACAGCCCAAAAATGTATTTGCCTGGCTTGCATATTTGTCTCAATAAAAGGAGGCTCCACAGGAATGGTGGTAGCTCGCTTCAGACCACCTGTGCGCAACTCACATGATGATCAACACCTGTCTTGGGCCTTCACTTCACACTATACTTCTGTGGATGACACCCCCTCCAGCATTATGGTGACAACTCCCTCTGTACACACTTTTGCTTGACCAGTGTCTGGATCTGAGAGGGTTCTTTGTTTGTTTGTTTGCCCTGCCAATTTCCCCAGGAAAACCCACTGTTTGCCATTGAATTGGAACAAAAGTGACTTTCCTCAAAAGGCATGTGGTTTGGCTTGCGTTCTTGAGCGATCTAGGCACCAAACACTCTTTCCAGGTAAATAGCCCAACATTTGTCTCATAGACCCAAGTCCCAAAGCTTGCTGACACACTGTCAATTTCATATTTCATATTTATGAATGTTTTTGCCTTTCCTCCAAGGAGGTATAACCTGGTTCTTCCATAATATCTTCACAACATCTCTGTGAAGCAGGTTAGGAAGAGAGATAGTGATTGGTCCAGAGTCACCCAGCTGAGTAAATCATTATAGCACATTGGCTCAGAGGACAAATAAAGTTCTGGGCACCTTTCCCAGGTAACTGAACAATTTGAGTAATAGTCATATTTTCTTCACCTGATCCTCTACATATTAATGTATTATCCAAGGTTAATATAAGGATATATTTGACTCCCAGTTATTAATAAAGGCCAAGCTCTTTGTGGCAGGCCCAAGCATTACAGCAAGAATGGGAAATTGCTTTCAGCCTTCATAAAAAAGAAGTTTTACAATGGCAATGAAAACCACTAAAATTAAGAGGGATGGTGAGCTTTATTTCCCCATCAGAGTGGCATGTTTTGAATCAGAAATTTCCTGCATCTCCTTGGAAGACTGTAAGTACGACTTGGTTTGCTATCAGTTCAGTGACTTTAATAATAGTGTGGGGACTTTAATGTGACAGCACTGAACTGTATAGGCTTTAATAGCATCTTTTGGAAGCTGTGATGGGCTTGGGCTTGAGCATGAGCTGTCTGTCAGGGCTCTGAGTTCTCATAAACAAGTTGAGCAGATGACCAGGTAATCACTTCACTCTCCCTACTTGCTCCAGCTTGTGAAGGAAGCCAGCAGCGTGTTTATCTAGGGTTGCCATATGTCCAGATTTCCCCAGACAACACTGGGATTTCAAAGGCGGAATTGAGGTCTGGGGGGAATTTGCAAAAGATGGCACTTTGTCCTGGATCTTAGGCAAGTCAATCAAAAAATTGTGGTTTTTTGGTGATGCAAAATGGCAGCCAACACAGTTTTTACACTGAGGTCCAGCTCCAAGGGCCTTCTGTCGGTTCCCTCCCTACAAGAAGTGAGGTTACAGGGAACCAGGCAGAGGGCCTTCTCGGTAGTGGCACCCGCCCTGTGGAACACTCTCCTATCAGATTAAACAACTACAGTGGAACCTTGGGTTGCAAACATGATCCATGTGGGAGGCACATTCGCAACCCACAGCATTCACAACCCCCAGCGCCATGTCTGTGCACGTGCGAGTCGCGATTCGGCGCTTCTGCACATGTGCAAAGCACAATTTAGTGCTTTTGCGCATGTGCAAGTGCCGAAACCTGGAAGTAACCCATTCCTTTGCTTTCGGGTTCAGGGCGGTGTGCAATCCGAAAATGCTTAACCTGAAGCGTCTGTAACCCGAGGTACCACTGTATCTCACTTTTAGAAGATACCTGAAGGCAGCCCTGTGTAGGAAACTTTTTAATGTTTGATGTTTTATCATGTTTTTAATATTCTGTTGGGAGCTGCCTAGAGCGGCTGGAGAGGCCTGGACAGATGAGCAAGGTATAAGTAATATTTTTTTAATTATTATTTATTACTGCAAAACAAAGCAATGAAGAAAGAAAGAAGTTGTGCTGTTGCAATGATGAGTCCCATCCCTGAGAACTTGTTGTTTTGTTTTTTTCATCCTTCTGGAGAAATTCATTGAAAAGTTCCTCCCCCCCCCCCAATTCTGTGCCCACAATTTCGAGAGACCATTTGCACAGTCTGCATAGAACACATGCAAATCCTCAGCCATTCGGGGGGAAACGTGTAGATGTTCAGTCAGATACATAAGATTCCAGTCAGATCCTGACTGGTAGCAGTGGTCTGTGGGCAAGCAGTCTTTCAGAGAAGCATGTTTGGTGGTTCCCCAACTGTGGAGTGCAATTCCTAGTAAAGCTAAAAGGTAAAGGACCCCTGGACGGTTAAGTCCAGTCAAAGGTGACTATGGGGTTGCGGTGCTCATTTCGCTTTCAGGCCAAGGGAGTCGGCATTTGTTCACAGACAGCTTTTCAGGTCATGTGGCCAGCATGACTAAACCACTTCTGGTGCAACGGAACACTGTGGCAGAAACCAGAGCGCACGGAAATGCCATTTGCCTTCCCGCAACAACAGTACCTATTTATCTACTTGCACTGGTGTGCTTTCAAACTGCTAGGTTGGCAGGAGCTGGGACAGAGCAATGGGAGATTACTCCATCGCGGGGTTTCAAGCCTCCAACCTTCTGATCAGCAAGCCCAAGAGGCTCAGTGGTTTAGACTACAGTGTCACCTGCGTCCCTTGCGATGTGTGTCTGTCTCCATCATTATTAACTTTCAGAAGCATTTCAAATACATTCCAGTTTACCCAGGCATTGGGTGGCTGAAGGACACTGTTCCTAGCAAACCCTGAGATCACTGGGGGCAACGTTTTTAACTGTGACTACTTTTAGTTGGTTTTAATTATAATTGCTTTTAGAATGTTTCAACTGCTTTAGAATGTTTTTGATTTGTTCTTAAATTGTTTATATTTTTGCTGCCCCTGGCTCCTTGGGGAAGAAGGGCAGGATCTAATTAAATTATTATTAACAAAGATAATAATAATTACTTCACTGGTTTTCTGACTTGGGACCCTTTTACTAGCATCTAAGGAATCCAAGCATTTTCACCAGCAAAACAGAAAACACTGGATTCATTGCGTTATAAAATGGCTTGCAAACCTCAGAGAATTGATTTGTCACATCTCTTAAATATTGCTAAGCATTATCTCAAAATGTGACCCAAGAAATATTTCTGACGAATGCTGCGTTTAAGGGAAGGGGAGAAAAAGAAATCCAAATTGCTTAAGTCATTTGCAGCAATGAAATTCTTTCAGCTTCATTGCTTACCTTCATTCCCTGACCTTCATTTGCCCTGCAGTTTGAACAGCTCACAGGAATTAGATCCCACACAGATTAACTTCCACTTTGCCCGTCTACTGTTTTGCATCAGGTTTGGACCCCTCATCTAAACTTCTAATACTTTCTGGACAGAGGTCTAAAAATAATGGACTCTGTTAGAAGTATAAGAGAGAAAGGAAGAGAAAGGAATGGCAGGAAGCGCAATATCTGAGTGTCCTCACACAGGTGTAAAGAGAGGCAAATATGCTATCAAATATACGTGTGCTGCAGACGCTGACATAAAAGCAAAAATAACAGCTAAAATATATGTAGGGTTGCATCTGAAGATGCTTTAGAAACTTCAGCTGGTGCAGAATTCAGTGGCCAGGTTGCTCACCGCGGAGCAAGACGGTCTGAGCATATTACACCGATCCTGGTCCAACTGCGCTGGCTACCAATTAGTTTCCAGGCCCAATTCAAAATGCTGGTTTTGATCTACAAAGCCTTAAATAGCTCAGGAGCACAAAATCTCAAGAACCGCCTCTTTCCATATGAACCTACCCGGACTCTGAGATCATCTTCTGAGGCCCTCCTTCGTGTGCCTCCTCCTCAGGAGGTCCGGAGTGTGGCAACACGGGAATGGGCCTTCTTTGCAGTGGCTCCCCGTCTGTGGAATGCTCTCCCCAGGGAAGTTCACCTGGAGCCTTCATTATACACCTTTAGGTGCCAGGCAAAAATGTTCTTTTTTAACCAGGCCCTTGGTTCACCTGATCAACATCCCATACCCTTTTAAAATGTGGATCTTTTTTTTTTTGGGGGGGGTATTATTGGGTTATTGCTTTTATTTTTATTTTATATCCTGTGATCTTTTTATTTGAACTGCCCTGAGACCTCTGGGTATAGGGCAGTGTATAAATTCAACATCAGCCACAACAACAACAAAGCTATTGATCAGGAATCAAAAAGTACCTTGTGCTACACTACTTATAAAGGAGACTTTTCGAGATTCCCTTCAACAGTAGCTCTGGGCACCTCAGAGCTGCTATGGAAGTTCCTATAAACTTTGGGTCAGCATTTGATAGGCTGGAATGGTGTCTTGCCTCAGTAATGGACTGGATGAGAGCCAGTAAACTGAAGCTCAACCCTGATAAGACTGAAGCACTGTCAGTAGGCTGCTCCCTAGACTGAATGGATGGGAGGTTGCCTGTTCTTGATGGGACTATAGTTCCACTGAAGCCACAGGTACAAAGCTTGGGGGTCCTTCTGAATTCATTGCTGTCGCTTGAGTCTCAGGTGGCCTCAGTGGCGTGGAGTGACTTCCATCAGCTTGGGCTGGTGGCCCAGCAGTGCCCCTATCTGGACAGGGAAATTCTAAGTTCCGTCACCAGTGCTCCGTCAATCTCTAGGTTAGATCACTACAACACATTATGCGGTGCTGCCTCTGTGGATGGTGTCAGGGAACTGCCATCGGAGACAGGAGAGGAGGTAAGGTGCAGCAGCGATGCAGGAGAAGGACCCAGTAGGGAGAGAGAGCTCACTTCCGCTGGGGAAGGAGATAGGCGTTACGCTAGGAAGAAAGGGGAGGTTGAGGGAGCTTCGGAGGGAGGGCTCCGAGACTGTTCCAGCGAGACCAGCGGGGAGAGCACAGAGCCTCCGCTTGGGACGCCCACTCTGCGCAGAAAGCTTCCGCGCAGGGAGGCTAGGCGGAGACTTGGTGTCAAAGAGCTTTTATGTTGGAAAAAGTTCAGGAAACGCCCACTGACGGATTCTGCCAGTGATTGAGACAGCCACGGAGGAAGGGCTGTCCAGCCGGGGAAAAGTTTGACCAAACTACTCAGCTTGGAGCAGTTTGCGGCTTACGCACAAGCAACCCCACATCCCATTACAGATGGTTTGGAAACTGCAGCTGTTGCAGAATTCAGGGCCTGCTTTAAAAAAAATAACCTGCAGAAAATTACATGTGTAAATATGTATTTTAAATATGTATTTAAATGTGTGCTTTTAAAGGTATTTCCTTGCCATACAGACATTTAAAATGTATTTTTAAATACCTTTTTTTGAGCTGCGAACTGTCAGAATCTTCCAAAGAGCAAAAGCCAGCGCATCACTAAATTCCAACCAGCACTTTAGTGTGGGAGCTGCATCTCAGAGTTTACAAAGATCGAAGTCATCAAACATCCTTAATTGTTCATGTCTCTTTAGATCTTGGACACAGTTTTCTTGGCTTTCCCAAAAGCTTTAATTCTCTCCTTCTTTGTCAAGCATTACAAAGTAAAATGATTCACAAAGAGATACAAAGAGCAAATGGCTTTTACTTTTTATTTTGTTTGCTGTGCATTCAGGCTGTACTTTCCCAGAGTGGTAACATAATAAAAACGAATGAAAGAGGAATAACCTTGGGGAAAGGTTTCCCCCCCCCCCCAAAGCTCTTTTGGCCTTAATTTTTTGCTACTTTGTCTCTGATTCTCTAACTTGAGCCATTCAACCCAAATGCTTCTTTTGTGAGGCAATTCCCTCTTCCCCACCTTCTGCCAATACACTGGTGTTTAATCATAATACAAGAAAGCACTTGGGATGGCTTCAGCAGTTTGTATGTTACCTCTTAAATATTTCCTCTTCCCATTAAATAAACGTGCAAGCTTTGGATGACTTCAGGTTGACATCAGGAGCAACATGAATGTGGAAGAAATGAACATACGTGCTATGCCTCCACCTGGAGCACGAGTATTGCCACAACAGGAGCTTCTGCAGCCATGTTAATCCTGGCTATCTCAGTTGGTTAGAGAGTGGTGCTGATAATGCCAAGGTTGCAGGTTCAATCCCTGTATGGAACAGCTGCATATTCCTGATTTGTAGGGAGTTGGACTAGATGATCTTCAAAGTCCCTTCCAACTCTACAATTCTATGGTTCAATCTGGTTGTTATAGAAAAGTAAAGGTAAAGGACCCTTGGATGGTTAAGTCCAGTCAAAGGCTACTGTGGGGTTGCGGCGCTCATCTCACTTTCAGGGTGAGGGAGCCAGTGTTTGTCCACAGACAGCTTTCCAGGTCATGTGGCTAGCAACAGGATGCCGTGATGAGTGTCAGAGTGCATGGAAATGTCGTTTCCCATCCCGCCACAGCGATACCTATTTATCTACTTGCATTGGTGTGCTTTCGAACTGCTAGGTTGGCAGGAGCTGGGAAAGAGCAATGAGAGCTCACCTTGTCACGGGGATTTGAACTGCCAACCTTCCAATCGGCAAGCTCAAGAAACTCAGTGGTTTATATTCTTATTATATATTAAAAAAACACAAGTGGGCGATTCTCTTTTCCATGTTTCTGCCACTGGGCAAGTGCTTCGCCCAAGGACACAAACCGGCAGAGAGGCCCTGGGGAAAGACCAGAACGGGCTGGGAAAAGTTCAAGCTCCGGCTGGCAGTTCTGTCCCTCTTTGGCCCCAGCTGTGAAGCAAAGGGCACATTGGAGCCGCCGCCTCCTGACCAACAGGTAAGGGATGGGAGCCTTCCAAGAGGTCTTGACTCCCACTCTGTGGCTGTGCGGGTGCCTTTGGGAGAGAACAAGTAGCTTGGGCAGTCCTATCAATCGCTTGTTGAAAGAGCAAGCAGGAGAGAGCATGGCTGCATGTGGGGTTTTATTTGAACACTGGAGCAACAGGTAAAAGTAAGTAAGTAAGCAAGCAAGTAAGTAAGTAAGTAAATAAATAAATAAATATTTATACCCCACACATCTGGCTGGGTTTCCCCAACCACTCTGGGCAGCTCCCAACAGAATATAAAAAACACAATAAAACATCAAACATTAAAAATTTCCCTAAACAGGGCTGCCTTCAGATGTCTTCTAAAGGTAAGGTAGTTGTTTATTTCCTTGACATCTGATGGGAGGGCATTCCACAGGGCGAGCGCCACTGCCAAGAAGGCCCTCTGCCTGGTTACCTGTAACCTCACTTCTCGCATTGAGGGAACCACCAGAAGGCCAGAACTCAGTGTCTGAGTTGAATGATGGGGCTGGAGACACTCCTTCAAGTATATTGGGCCGGGACCGTTTAGGGCTTTAAAGGTCAGCACCAGCACTTTGAAGTGTGCTCGGAAACATACTGGGAGCCAATGTAGGTCTTTCAGGACCGGTGTTATATGGTCTCAGCGGCCACTCCCAGTCCCCAGTGTAGCTGCCACATTCTGGATTAGTTGTAGTTTCTGGGTCTCCTTCAAAGGTAGCTAAGGGAAGGAAGGATGTTGGGAAATGTCAAGTTTTCTTCAGCACTTTCCAACTTCCCCTTGAAGCTGAATGGTCAAAACTGGCTGTTCTTTGTGGTTGAGGTTTGATGCTGGTTCCCCCCACCTCTATTTTCTTCGTTGTCACCATTTTAAGTAGATCAGAGGAGATAGATACACACACACACAGACACATATACACACACACATATATACATATACATATACACACACACACACACACACACACACACACACATATATATATATATATATATATATATATATATATATATATACATACATACATATATATATATAGAGAGAGAGTTCCCATATGCATTTTGTGTCCCTGTGCCCCTCATGCTATGCCACCAGTAAATGCATATGTTCCACAATACTTCACCCTCCTGTTCTGACATTCAGCTGTGAGACTGAGGACCATGTCACACATTGTATGTACCTAAGATTTCTTCCAGCAGATTCCTTAAAAAAGCAAGGTATAAATGTAGCAAACATGTCATTGCAATCATATAGATCATGCAGGTACTTTGAAAGAGCACCTTGAACAGCTGGCGGTGGTGACCAGTGAAATTGTGCTTCTATAGGAAACTGCACCTTCCACAGTACTGCAGAGTAACACAAGGAGAGTCGAATTTATATCTGTATCTGTAATGGTTGGGAAGGCAGACCAAACCTTGGTCAGAACTATGCATGTATGCAGGAGGATTGCTGACACATCCCTGCAGGTATTGGCAACCATCTTCTGTGCCAGGCAGTGCTAGTCAGCCAGGAACCATGTGCTTGCACATGCACTCTCACACACACTCCTCTCGATCACTGCCTCCTTGATGGTTAGACATTCTTAGTGGGGACACGGGTGGTGCTGTGACCTAAACCACTGAGCCTCTTGGGCGTGTCAATCAGAAGGTCAGCAGTTTAAATCCCTACGACGGGGTAAGCTCCCATTGCTCTGTCCCAGCTCCTGCCAGCCTAGCAGTTCAAAAGCATACCAGTGCAAGTAGATAAATAGGTACCACTTTGGCAGGAAGGTAAGTGGTGTTTCCGTGCACTCTGGTTTCTGTCACAGTGTTCTGTTGTGCCATAAGTGGTTTAGTCAAGCAGGCCACATGACCCAGAAAGCTGTCTTTAGACAAACACTGGCTCCCTTGGCCTGAAAGCGAGATGAGCACCACAATCCCATAGTCGCCTTTGACTGGACTTAACCGTCCTGGGGTTTTTTACCTTTTTTACCTTAGAAATTCTTATTAGCAAACCCCTTCCTCAGTCTTTTTTTTCCCCAGTGGCAAACTCAGGATTGCCTCCATTTCATTGCAGAATGGTCGCTTGAACTGAGTGACCAAGTCATGAGGCCAAGCAAGATACATGCGTGTGTGAACAAGCTGATAATTGCCTTGCAGTGTGTAAAATGGTTCTGGGGATCCATCCGAATGTGCATTTATTGGCAGGGTGGGGAGAGGTCTGGGCTGTTTTGTAAGCAAAGTGTGAGACAGAAAGCAAGCAAATGGAGACTACTGCAAAAAGTGCAGAGAAACAAGAAAGCACAGCACTACAAAGTTCCTTTCCCTTTATAGAAAATTCTTTCATACAAAAGGGGAATGTGACTAGAAATGGCCCTTGCTTTTGGTGAGGGGGAAAAATTAGAAGTAGAGGCACGAGTAGCTCCTTCAAATGCAATCACAAAAGGGGCAGCCAGTACAGCAGCTGCTATTTTAAGGCCAGGAAACGTTGTGTTCTGTTTGAAAGACGAAAAGAACCAGCAAATATTCTGGCTGCCCTTCAAAAGCAAGCTGTCATTGTTAAAGGCAGCCCATGATAGTCAATAAAGCACTAGATTGTTTTGCATGCTCCATGCAGGGAAATTGAAAGGATGAAGCTCTTTGTTCTTCCGGTCCTTCTCTCAGTAAGTTGCAACTTCTTGAATTCTGAAGGAGTTTTTGGGTTTGATTCTCTGCTTGCAGAGATAAATCTCTGTGCTTACGTCCATCTTTAAATATTCCCTGTCATTGGTAGATTCACCTGGGGCACTAGATTTTCTTCACAGATATTAACATTGGCACAGTTGTATGAGTCACCCAGGAAACTGCACAAATAAGAACCCAAGTATAGCCTGCTGAAACAGGTGATTCCCCACCAAATACAGCATTCTGCTCTCAGAGTGGACAACTGGATGCCTGTAGGAAACATGCAAGCAAGACCGAAGCACATGGGTACGCTCCCCTCCTATGGCCTCCAGAATCCATTATTCAGAAGAACTACTCCCTCCAATTGTCATAATCTCGGGCTGAGCAACAGTGAGCAAAGCTCAGTGGAGTGGGAGACCAGCCCACCAGAAGAGTCTCTGAGGAGTACTTGCCTGGAGGTAGTGCCAGTATCCAAAGTCAGGTCCAATCCTAGGGTCGGGCAAACAAAAAATCACATGATCAGACATCCAGGGGGCAGGGAATCTGATGATCAAAGGTTGGGCCAGGAATGACAAGCATTCTTTCCAGCATCTGACTGCTGATGAAAGTTCTCCTTAAGAAGGCTGAAGTCAGATGGTTCTCATCAGCACCTTCTCCTCTGAGTCCTTGAAGGATGATCAGCTGCAGGTGGAGTCACTCTGCCCTCTCCCCCTTCAGGCTGCTGTTTAGCTGGCATAGCTGACTCCTGGCACATGACAGGTAGGGCTGGTGAATGCTCCTTGTTTGAAACCCCGGGGAGCCACAGCCATTTGGTGTAAACTCTACTGAGCTAGATGCACCAACAATCTGACTTAGGATAAGACAGTTTCCTATGCTGTTTAACTCACAATTAAATGAAGTCTTTCTTTTAAATCTTCTTTTGTCTATTTTTACTTTAAACCCTCATTTTAAAGTGCTAAGAGACTTAGCTCCAAGTCAGCCTGACTCCTGCATGCATTCACAATGATTTGGTGCACATGACTCATAGGAGATGAAGAAGAAGAAGTGTTGATACCAGGAGAGCCTGGGCTATACATGTCTAATTGTAAATAAAGTATATGAGCCGTCCCCTCCAGGTGTTTGAATTTCTCCACTCTACATTCACAAGAGGAATAAGAGAAATCTGTGAAAAGGAGGACCTGCAGCCAGTCCTAGACACAAAGGGGTTTGTTTCTGGACCTTTAATAATTATGAAGAAGAGCACATTTAGCTAGGGCCGTCATGAAAGAGTGAGAAAAGCTGCCACTCACAAAATTCCTTCTTTTGTATAATATTTAAGATAGAAGAGTCCCATCTTCCTTTTCATCTGGGTGCCCTAACTGCAGAAGATAACACTTTGAGAGGGACTTGTGAAGACTTCTTCAGAAGTCCGTTTCAAAGCACTATCTTGCCCAGCATTTTGAAAGCGGCTTCTGAAGATTTCACAATCAGCTGATGGTCAAATCTTCAGAAGTGCCTTTAAAAGTGCGACCACACAAAGCAGCACTTTGAAAGGGGCTTCTGAAGACCTCTGTGGGCAAAGAGAAGGTCAGTTGAAGTCAACGTGGCACCTGTCAAACTTGGTGGATGAAGGGTCAGAGAGATAACAATCTGGCCTGCAAGGGTAAAAAGGTTAAGCATCCTTGTCTTAGCACATGTGACTTATGCATCTCCATACTAGAACTGTGCAAAAATGTCTTTTTTATCATTTCTTTGAGTGGGGCAAAACAGAACTTTTCTGAAAGATCACTGGGGAGGGTTGGGTAAATTTCACCAAAATCCTTGGAAGTGGATTGTGCCCTGTGTTATATATTGTCATGAGGTTGTTAACCCCTCCCCCCCAAGTTCCACATCACTCAGAGTCTTACAAGGCTTTAGCCCAGGCATAATCAAACATGGTCCTCCAGATATTTTGAGACTACAACTCCCATCATTCCTGACCACTGGTCCTGTTAGCTAGGGATGATGGGAGTTGTAGTCCCAAAACATCTGGAGGGCCGAGTTTGCCTATGCCTGCTTTAGCCACAGCCGCCCACCAACCACACTGTCTTGACTGTCTGCTATATCATTTTACACAATGCACTTCCAAGGCATTCAGTAAAGTGTGGTCAGCAGGAAACGGTGTGAGATATACTATTCACAGCATCCCAGTTGCCAGGATCCCACCACAAAACACAATAACAGTCATTCTTACTTGAAAGTAAAGAAGATATCGTTATTCAGGCTAATAGAGAGACAGATTCAGCACCAAGGACAAGGTCAATATACCAAAATTCCAAGGTACACAAAAAAGGCAAGAGGAACTGAATGAAAGCTACAAATACGTTTCAACAGTTGAAAGGTCCTTCCTGCGAAACTCTTAAAAGATGCAGTGAGCTCACTCAAGGGACACTCTTGCCTTATGAGTCTGCTGCATGGGCACACACATGCTCTGGCTGGGTGGGTACATTTAATCCTATCTACAAAGGTGTTTCTTGTGTCTGCCCCCAGCTCCACTGCAGCTCCTCCTGTTCTGCCCCACCTTCTGCTTGGTTAAGGCTCTGCTACCCAACGAGGCTCAGTGCTTTGCCAGAGGGAGGACAAAAGAGCCAGCAGATCTACGGCTGCTCCATCTCTGACATCTAGATTCACAAATGGAAGACCTATATTACCCATCCCTGCCTGCCAGTAATCCTAACCATGATCTGCTCATTCTTCTTCCTTCTCTTCTCAGTCTGTCTAGGGCACCAAAACATGTCAGGTCCTCAAAGAGTCGAGAGACCCGTAACACCAATGAATACACTATCTGCTGAGTCCAGTAAGGAGAACAGAAGGACATCAGCCCCTATTTTCACAGAAGGAGAATATGTTTGGGAAATATGGGGAGAGTTCAGCCCATCTTCGCTTCATACTGCTTCTTCTCTAAATCGCTCCCTTTCTCTCCCTCCAGAGTCTTTCCAAAATGGTAATTTTGTAATGTCTGGATATGGAAATGTGCAGCGTAAGAGTTTGACATTGCTGAGGCCATTTCGCCAACTTGCAGAGCCGTTATGCTAATGTGCTATTACTTTTGCATGCAAATAGTTGAAATGAGCGCACAGGAGTGCAGCCACTTAAACCATATATACCCATTTCCATTTTCCCCCTCCTATTGTGGAATTTGCTTCTCTTTTTTTAATACTAGTAAAATGGTTCAGTTTTCCTCTGTTTATGGAACTCAATTTTACTTGCACATCTCCATTCCCACTTGTCGATGTGGCAGTGGCGATGGTTATGTTATGGGAGAGTATAATTTCTTTTGCAGAGCCAAAACAATTTGTAGAAACTGCTACAGAGTGCATTCCCAAAATGGAATGCAAGAAGAATGAAAAGGAAGCTGCGGGATCAAGGCAATTTGAAGAAACATAACATGCAGCTAGGACTGCTGCTTTAGGATCCTACGTGTGGGAGCTGTGAGTTTCAGAGTTCCCATTTCTAACCCTATCTCTACTAGAAACTCTGTAGGCTAGACCACCCACTGTTCACTCACACACAACCCTTTCTCTGCAACATGGGAACAACAATAACTGTTATGTATTGAAGTTCTCACCCTGGCCACCAGCGGTATTGTGTATATGGTTTTCACTCAGGTCCACGTAAGTTAATTTAGGCAGGAAACCTTGGGTTGTTGTTACAATGTTGACAGTCGGCTGCCTATAAAAGCAGGCTGGCTGAGCTGTTTGCAGTTCAGTTCAGTTCAGTTCAGTTTAGTTCCAGCTTACTTATAAAGAACTACTTGGAGAAACCTCTGTGTTGTCTGCTATGTCTACCCACAACTTTACAACAACAACAACAATAACAACAACAACATAATAATAATAATAATAATAATAATAATAATAATGAAGTGCTAGTGGTGGTGGTGGTGGGGTGTTCATGAACAATTTCACAAACAGCCCAAAATAGCAATTTATGAAGCACATCTGAACCCTACATAAAATGGGCACATCTTTCATAGTTATATTGGCAGGGATGCTATAAAGTTTTGAACACCGTTGACAAAAGCAGGATGAATGTGGGTTGTGTTTGCACCTTTTAAAAAGAGAATTGCATGTAGAGCTACATATGCTCCCATATGTGCTTTGCCCAGTTCTTTTGCCTGTCCCAGTACTGGATTAACCATTAAGTGTCAGGGGCTGGATTGAGGAGGAATGGCAGGGACTGCCTCCCCTTTCTCCTGAACTTTCCAGAGAACAGGAGGACAGTATAGATTTAGAACAGTGGTTTGCAGAAGAGCATAGTTCAGAAGAAGAAGAAGAAGAGTTTGGATTTGATATCCCGCCTTTCACTCCCTTTAAGGAGTCTCAACATTCTCCTTTCCCTTCCTCCCCCACAACAAACACTCTGTGAGGTGAGTGGGGCTGAGAGACTTCAAAGAAGTGTAACTGGCCCAAGGTCACCCAGCAGCTGCATGTGGAGGAGCGGAGACGCGAACCCGGTTTCCCAGATTATGAGACTACCGCTCTTAACCACTACACCACACTGGCCCTCAGAGGCTGCAGAGGGCAGAAGCTGGGAAATCCTGGAAGTGGAACAGCAGGAAGAAGGAGAAGCATCAGGGGAGAGACAGCTGACAGACTCAGTGTCCTTGGAAAGCATTCCTGACCCCACCTCTCCCAAGACCAGATGGGCATTGAGGGTATTAGAACAGAGAGCTCAGATGCAGGAAGCTCAGATTAACTGACACAGGAGTGACACTGAATAGGGGAGTGACGCTGAATAGGAGAGATGTAGGGGGGTGAGACTTTACTTGGAGCAACATCATGTTTAGGGAAGGCTGCATTCCTTCGTTGTTCTCTGTGAATTATTGAATAAATTGCTTGGTAAGAACTTTTATTATTTCTCTGATTGTGGGCTGCTACTGTGGGAGGGATCTGATTCCTCAAAGCCTAACACTCAACCAAATAAGCGCGTGCTTTGGGCATCAAGGGAAGGGGGGCACCCTATTGCCAGATTTACCACTGACTGTATGGTGCAGCTGAACCAGGTACCGCTAAAAGGCTCCCACAGTACACACATACACACACACAATAATAATACTGAAAAGGATAATAACATAGTAATGAAATAATAATAATAATAATAATAATAATAATAATAATAATAATAATAATAGAGATTAATGATATGCTGCAATCTTGGAAATACAACAAAATTAGAATCTAGTTACTAGTTAACTGCCACTTGGTCCACTGAGGCTCATGTGATCATTCTTATTTTGATCAGCTGAATTGGATATAGATGGGGGCACCAAAATATTTTAAGTGTTTATTGCTTCTAAAGATCTTAATCTGGCCCTGACCTGACCGTTTCCTCCACATGTCATAGTGAGAGATTATTTCAGGCAAAGGAATGGAGCGGGAACTGGAAATAGAGCTAAGCAACCCAGGAAGCTGCTTTAAACTGAGTAAAATCATTGTCAACCTAACTGTAATTATCTGACAATGGTTCACTAGGTTTGGGGGCAAGGAGCATTCCAAACCCTACTCTTCTTAGTTTTTAATCTTAATTTTTGCAAGTTGCTTTGAGTTCATCTTTTAAAAAAGTGACATCATAATCATCCCTGGATATGGCAGGGATTGAACGTGAGATCTGCTTCATGCAAATGTTTTGTCACTGAGTTTTAGCCCTTCCTTCATAAGCTGGCATTAATACACAGCTTTCCTTTGCCTATATTCTATATACTGTAACATAATATAAACACAGGGATGGAAATGTGTTTTACAATAATGGGGATAAAATATCTTCCGTGCCGTGGCCAGGTTTGCACATCATAGTAAACCATAGTTTATCAGTCTGTATACAATGCACCTTGGGCTTGTGCACTTCTTCCTCTGTTCTTCCTGTGTATGTGGCAGAAGGAGCCGAGATGCTTTCACTTCCTTTTAAAGCTTAACCACAGTTTGTTGTGTCATTTGGACTGACAAACTGTGATGAACATAAACTATGGTTAGTTTCAAGTGAGCCAACTTCAACCCATTGTTCCGGAAACTGACTTAACTAACCATAGTTAAGATTAGCCACTGTCTTGAGTCCAGACTACAAGGCAAACTACAGCTTATCACAAGCAGAAGAGAAAGCTTTTAAAATTCTCACACCCATGCAGGGGACAGGGAAAGGATTAAATTATGGTTTAGCAGGTTAGAAGGTTATGAATGCAGCCATTGCATAGTCTAGGTTCGCTTCAGCAATGACTATTCAATCTATTCACATTAAGGAAAAAGGTTTTCAATACTATGTAATTATTCAAAAGTGAATCATATGCCATAATGCTGCAGTCTATTTTAAGTAGACGGTTCAACCTAAGTTAAAAGAAGCACTCAGAGTTCCAGGAAACTACCTTTTGATCTTGCTCCCTGGTCCTGACCATATGGCTGAGCTACTGCATTAATGAAACATTCCATTTTTTTTGATGAAAGGCAGCAAGGTACTGATTTATGCCATTTAAAAATAATTGTCATAATGACTGCTGCTATAATATGAAAGGTTGTTTTTCTTTATTATTATTTTTCTTTGTGTACAGTTTGGTCATTCTCTTCCAGTTTACTTAGGAATTTTTTTTTTTTTAACAGATTCAAAGTATTCTGTCAACTTCTCAGGAAAACAAAAGGGTTAGTATTAATGCCTCTCAGGAGTTACTGCTTACTTACCAATGGTTTTGAACTGTTTTTCTAATTACCTGGAGACTTCACCCGAGGCATATGATATTGAACTTTTGCTGTAGCTTTCCAGTGCAATTTTAACCCCCATTTTGAAAGATGAAAGATTCTGAAAACCCAGCAACAACAAAAGCCATTTAAAAGACTTATGGGTGAGAGGAGCCTCTGAGAATAGTTAGGTTCAACTAGGGGAGAGGGGGGAAATCAACAAACCTTGTTGTGTAACAAAATAAATCCCAGATATCAGGAACCTTAGAAACTTTTGTTACTAAAATGCTGCACAGGACACCATTCAGAAAAGGTTTAACTTATAAACTTTGTCTTTGAGAGTTTCCAGAATGTTATGCCTCATGTTTCAAAAACAGGAAAATGGTGCAAATATCCCAAATAAGGTGCCTAGAGGGCCTTGCCCTTCTTTTACAGAAGGGAAACCAAGGCACACCATTTTATTGCTAAGCCCCTGCTAGTGGAGTTCAGTACTGCTGGCAAAGAGGAGTAGATTCTGAGATGAAGGGGCACATTAAACCTTGTCTCAAAGGCCCACCCACTTTTGGCTGAAGCAAAATTACCATACATAAGGCTTCTTTGCCCCCAAGCAGAGGCACCAGCTTATAAGGGTGATAGGGGATGGGCAAATGTTGTGTGTGTGGTGTTGTGATGTCCCAATGCTGCATGCCTGACTTCAGGACATTGGGAGAAGCCAGTGGTGGAGTCAAACCCAGTGACCACACAGCTTCAATGGGCAGTGGCTCCTCCTCTGCCTCCTCCATTGGGTACATAGGTTGAGACCCTACCTGCCTGCAGACTGTCTCAACAGAGTGGTGCATGCTCTAGTTATCTCCTGCTTGGACTACTGCAATGTGTTCCACATGGGGCTACCTTTGAAGGTGACCCGGAAACTACAACTAATCCAGAATGTGGCAGCTAGACTGGTGACTGGGATTGTCCACCGAGACCATATAACACCAGTCCTGAAAGACCTACATTGGCTCCCAGTACGTTTCCAAGCACAATTGAAAGTGTTGGTGCTGGCCTTTAAAGCCCTAAACGGCCTCAGCCCAGTATACCTGAAGGAGTGTTTCCACCCCCCATCGTTCAGCCCAGACAATAAGGTTCAGCACCAATGGCCTTCTGGCGGTTCCCTCACTGCGAGAAGTGAGGTTAAAGGGAACCAGGCAGAGGGCCTTCTTGGTAGTGGCATCCGCCCTATGGAATGTCCTCCCATCAGATGTCAAGGAAATAAACAACTATCTGACTTTTAGAAGACATCTGAAGGCAGCCCTGTTTAGGAAAGTTTTTAATTGATGTTTTATTGTCTTTTTAATATTGTGTTGGGAGCCCCCCAGAGAGGCTGGGGAAACCCAGCCAAATGGGTGGGGTATAAATAATAAATTATTATTATAAATTATTACTCCTGGTGCCACCACTGGCAGGAGGCTGCTTCAAACCACCATCCCTTCTGCAGCAGGAGAGGAGAAGAAGGAGCTTGCCACTAGAGCTGCACTACGGTCAGCTCCACACTTAGTCCCCTTGTGTTTGGAATATTGCGGGTGAGGGCTGATCCTGACCCCCAAAATAGAGGGGGCCAAAAGGGCTCGCTTCTCTGGAGCTGGCGCCCCTGCCTACAAAATACTGTTCATGGATGGATGGAAGCAGAAATCCTTTCTCATTCAAATGTGCACCAAAATGTGTACCAGAAACTCAGGCACGAGAAAGTGGTATGTGGCAGGGGGTTACGCACACACACACAAACACACACACCCTTTCTACACACCAATTGTGGTGTTTGTACAGAGCCCCTGGTCGTTTCATGGGCTATTGACCTGTACACCACTGCTTTATTCTTCTGCTGCCACCAACCAGGTTTCTTCTGGTGAAATACTGCGTCTCAGTCAGGTTGTAAAGTCAAAAACGAAGCTTGAAGTTTATTGAAGAACAAACAAGTTTTAAATATATTCAGAACGGTTTCTCAGATGTGCTCCCTTAACTAAATGTGGCACTATTTCACACTGTGACACTCTTCTCTCTCAGTTCTATCCATGTCTCTCACTCTAGCTGTCACAGCCACTATGTTCGTCTTACTGGCTCTGTCTGACTCAATGGTAAAACCCCTGGGCTGAGCCTCAAAACCAGGTAGACTCCGCCTCTGAGCTTTCTCATTGGTCAATCTACATAAACCATTTCCACCCCACCAAACAAACATAATCACAAGGAATGGGCAAACGCCACACCGATCAACCCTTGTTATACACAGTTGAATGCTCCCAGTGCTCAAAGTGGGAGGCTCTGATTTCAGGTTAGGGGAGGTTGCTTCCAGACAACTAATCTATTGAGCATTCATTCTATTTTTTTGTACAAAGTTTGTGGAGTTGTTTTATTACATTAGCTGTTTATTGAGCATTTGTTTCGATTTGTTTCTGAGCAGTGATGCTATATGACATCACTATAAGCAGTCATCCCACACTTTACAGTACATCTGCCTGACAGCAAAAAGCCCAACATTTCTGTGGTGATAGTCAGGTGAGCTTCACATGAGTGCCAGATAGGCTTTGATCTCATAACCTGAATTTTCTTGTATGTGATTGAATCCCACCCAGACTGGGAGCAGACTGGGAGATGGAATGGTTTATTTGTCTAGCTTCTTATTTAAATCATACAAAAAAGATACACCATAGCTTGTTTCAGACCTTTAAAAAAGTTAATTTATTGCTGCATTTCATAAGGCATAATCTTTGCATCTAAATATCGTCAATGATTTAAGTTTTTTATACCTCAGCAATTCCCCCCCCCCCCCCCAATTCTTGCCTTTGGTAGATTAATACTTCAAGGTGCTGTTTTGTTAATGCTGTATGTAGCACTAAGCCCTGTGACTCCTTTTGAATATGTGTGATAGTTCTGGTGAAAACCAAGGCTATATCTTTACAAAAATGACATTCAGATTTAATTAGCTGACAAAGCTCTCTTTAATTAACTTGAAACTAGTTGTATAGTGGCTGATAATACCAATTATTAGGAATAACTGTTTTAAGACTGTGATTATTAAGTCCCATAAATTAAGATCTAAGGATTAATGAAGTATTGTTTTAAGCATCTGGGATACTGAAATCTTTCTGAACTGTTTCCATGATCCCCTCAAACACACACTTTATTAGCTAAGATATTCAGTTTCCACACTCAGCTGTTCTGTAAATCCTAGAGTCATCTTTACATATATATATTTCTCATGCATTTTATTAGCACACCTTGCTATACTTATCAAGGAACTGTGAGCGACCGTTTTATGTTTCATGAACATAAGATTTTGTAATCTCCATAAGGCACACACTGAGAGACCATCTGCTTGTTTACTTTAGCTCTTTAAATGAGAGGCCGAGCTCTAAAAACTGATATTTTGCTTTTAAATGTTTGATGGCACACAGTGTTCATCGCCAATATGGTGTTCATTTGAGTGTGTCAGAAAAGCATTATTTGCAAATTAACTGCAGAGACTCTAACACAAAATGTTCCCAGTCTTCAAAGCCTAGACTCATTCTTTTATTTTGGAAGGAGTTTTGCAAAGGAGGGAAATGGGTGACGCCACCCCAATTTCAGTGGGTAAGGGTAGAGGGAAATATAACCATAGGAAGGCTGATTTTAAGCTGATTATGTGTCTTACTTACATTTCATGATGCAGTCAAACATCAAAGAATGAAATTCCATCAGAATTGTGTGTGCTTATTTTTTTCCCCCCATTTCTGCAGAACTCTCAGACATTTGAAGGTAGAACTGGCTGAAGTGGTATCAAAGCCCACAGAACCAGCTGGACCAGAATCCCTGGTGAAAGAGGAAATAATTCACATGCACCATATTTATTTATTTATTTATTTATTTAGTACATTTTTATCCCACCTTCCTTTCATCAAAATACAAGGTGGCATGCAGGGAATCTCCCATCCAGAAACAGCTGTACAATAACATCCTCAAGTCTCAGAAAACTTAACCACCCTTTGCACAGTTACAGAGTGTTTCCATGATGAGGCTTAGCACCTGTCCCAAAGGCCTTATTGCAAAGTAAAGCACCAGGGATAATTTTTTGCTTTGTATGCATACACCGTGGAGTGTTGCTCTAGATTATCATAATTTTGCTACAATAAAGCAGATCACTTTACCAGGAGTGATGCTAACGGCTTATCATGATCTGCGTTCTCTATGCCTGAAGCCATTTAATGAAACTGGACAGATCCTGGGAAATGAATTCTTTTCTGAATTATTTCCAGAAATCCAGTGGCCTGAGAACCTGTTTATCCACAAATATTACTTCGCCAAGTGACCAGGGGGGGAAAGGGAGGGGGATACAGAATTTACCTCTGGGCTGATTGCCAGGGGTTTTTTTCTGCATAAAAGTTAGACTTTGAGGCTTTTTGCCCTAATTTTAATTTTATTTTAAGCTGGATGTGTTTAAAATAAAAATAAAAGTAAGCAGATTCATTTTCACTTCAATAATGTACATGGTAGATTAGACAGTTCACTAAACAGCCAAGCTGTTGAGCTGAACCTCATGCGCCTCATTTTGCACACAGAAGCATTGCCAAGCTTCTACCACAGCTACAGCCACCACCCCCCCACCCCCAGATTTTGGAAGAGGGAAGGCCGGTGGCAGAGTAGCACATCTAGTTACCAGTAGCACCAATGAGGGTTGCTTT
Organism: Podarcis cretensis; assembly: GCF_951804945.1. Taxonomy (NCBI): domain Eukaryota; kingdom Metazoa; phylum Chordata; class Lepidosauria; order Squamata; family Lacertidae; genus Podarcis; species Podarcis cretensis. The sequence goes on along the minus strand of NC_137176.1, from coordinate 19,283,264 downwards.
TGTCCTTATTTCCCTGCAAATGTCCTTCAACGTGGTTTGGAGCCCAGCTACAGATTTGTCTCCCACTATCTGCCATCACCAACCACAGCGTGAAAAAGCTTTTGTTATTCCCTACCTGCAGTCTCATTCAGTGGCCTTGCCCAGGTACCAGAATTGCTGGAATCAAAAGCTGGTGACCCTACAAAGTTACTGGAGCCCTGTTAAGGCAATCAGTTATCCCACATGACTGAACTGCATGAGGAGGAGCAGGGATGTGCTTCTTAGCCTTGTTCCCTCTGTCACATGCCTGTCGCCGGGCTCCACCACCCTTCATGCTCTGTAGAGTGGACATCTACAGAGGGAAGATGCTCAACTCACATGGGTTCCTGAGATGATATAGAACCTTGATTCTGTAAATCCTCTGCTGTATGAAGGTTGGTGGAGCTGAGCAATGGGGAGGCGATGGAGAGCTCAGAACTTGCAAGCACATCCCTGTTGTCCCTCATGAGATTCTAATTGCATGGTGGAATCAAATGAACAAATAGTAATATTACTAGCAGCCTTACAATTTATTACGAGCCCCTCACTCTAGAGTCCGGGGGGAGGGAGGCTTACAACAACTGAGACACAACTTTAATATTAAAACACAATATTAAAAACAGTTTGAGACAACTTAAAATTACCAAAATAAAATGTGGGTTCTAAAAATATCCATCTTGTGTGTCAAAAGCCAGAGTCAACAGTGTGTTGTCAACATTTGTCTGCTGTGGGAAGGTATATAGTGGTACCTCGGGTTACAAACACCTCGGGTTACAGACTCTGCTAAGCTGGAAGTAGTACCTTGGGTTAAGAACTTTACCTCAGGATGAGAAATTGCATGCCAGTGGTACAGTGGTGGCAGGAGCAGTGCCAGAGCTTCATGCTCCAGCACTGGAGCGTGGAGAGCAGGCAAGGGCGGGGCTGGCGCATGTCCCGGGGGATTGGTGCGCTGCCCACAGGGGCGTGGCACGCATCCTGGGGGCATGGCATGCTGCCTGCAGAGGCGTGACGCCCAGGGGCAGCCATGATGGCACCCCACCAGGATCGCGCTGCCAGGGACCGTGTGCTCCCCTGGCACTCCTCTTCCTCCGCCAGTGAGCAGGAGACCCCATTAGCTAAAGTGGTACCTCAGGTTAAGAATGGTTTCAGGTTAAGAAGGGATCTCTGGAACGAATTAAGTTCGTAACCAGAGGTACCACTGTACCTCTCAACCGTTCCACTTTAAGCAGGATATCCTAAAATTACAGAAGCCGTGCCAGCTTCTTACTGTATCCCAGGATGTCCCATTTTCACTCCCATGAGATTGTGGCCTCCAAAGACACACATTTTGGGGGGCTGTGCTCTTGTGTGAGTCAGCTGGCTCCCACAGGAACATGGCCCTGAAAGACACAGGTCCTGCTTTTCCTCTCCCAGGCTAGGACCATTTATGTCTCCCTCTCTCCTTGCCTTCTCCCCTTCTTCCTTAGCCCTAGATATACTGGTCTCCTCCCCTTGACCTGTTCATCTGCTCATCTTCCTCTCACATTTGAGGCCCTTGCTGCTGCTGCATAACTTCACCACCACTCTTGGTCTGTCCTGGCATTTTTTTGCCAAGCACAGGGAAGGGCGAAGGATGCTGCTTCCAGCTGGCAGTTAAGTAACTGAAAACCTGTTAGCTGTTTGCTGTGTCTTTTTGGAATAATGAGCTCAGTGTCCTGGCCGGATCTGGAACAGAGAGGTTGCTGTGTCGTGCAGCTTGCTGCTTAGTGTCCTCCTGCATCACCGATGCCAAGGACAAATGCCCCCTTTCATCTCTTGGGCAAGCTGCTTCAGCCACTGATATGAAAAAAATAGATGGAGGCTCTTCCACCTGTGAACTGTTCATCACTTTGTTCTTAAGGCTGTGAACTTACGGTATGCGTAAGTCTGTAAGGTCCAATTTGTCTTAAACAGATTTCAGTGAAATTGTTCCTGTCAATGGCTATGGAATTCTACCCCTTTCCCCCTTTTCCTTTTCAATTCGGAAGATTTTTCAAAAGGCATAGCAGGGACTAAAATATGAAGCCCACAACTGCTTCCCACAGCCGTCTATCTATCCCGAGGATCTTTGCTCTTCATTAGTTTCTCTATGAACTAACGAGCAACGGCCCATGCACAGAGCTAGAATGAACCATAAAACATCATTGCTGTTAATGGAGGACAGTCTGTGAAAATATGCCGGTTCCACCATAGGGTGTGCAAGAGGGAGAACTAGAACTCTTACTATACCTCATTCGAATGATGAATGAAAACGCTGAGCCATTTCTCCAAGACAGATGAGCACTCAGAGTTTGTAAAAGGTTGTCTGGGTAGGGCACATCTATAAAACTTGCTGTTTTGAAAGATGACTGCAGAACCTTTCTGTGTGGGTATTAATGGTGCTTAAAATGTATTCTTGAATATACACATCTGCTTACCGTTAAGGTAGATATAAAATAGCACGCCATGCTTCACAACTCTTTCCCTTAATAAATAGATTAGTGCAACCGGCTGCCAGATTTCAGCTTCATAACTTTACTAATGTAAATGGGGAGGGGGGGAGTTTAGTTATGGATTTGACAAATGCTGCTATCCACTGCTGAAACACCATAATTTTTATCAGGAGATGTGCCGAAGTACCTGTGAATAATTTGGGCATCTGGCAAATTGTAGCTTCCATTTCTTCCTCAAAAGAACCATTGCCTATTGTCCGTGCCATCTTTCCACTCTGTGGCCAGGAAATTGCTACCCACACTGTGATGCCATTGCTTCTCGAGCAGAATTTTTATTTCATTCATTATGGTGTCTTTTTCTGAGATGTGGTATAATGCACATTAAAAGAACAGAGACCTGTGCCCGTTAATGCCTAAACAAAACCATCTCATTTATGTGATGAAGCTGAACCCTGAAGGTCTTGTTAGTTTTTTGTTTTGTCTTTTTAATAATATTACTTTGAAAGTCATGGATTGTAAACTTGGCATGTATTAGGCAGATGTCATCAGGGTTTGACCTCCAAGGTCATGCAGGTCACATGTTGATTCCCTCTTCCCTTTGTTGCCATTGATGCTGGTGGCTGGAAGTCAGGATGCCAGCAATGCAGCCCAGAATCCTCCAGATGTGGGAATCAGGTGATCTCAGAGAGTCAATCACACATTTTTGCCTGCTACGAACACATCTCCAAATTGTTGCATGTCTAGACCCCGCAACCATCCCCTCGTTGAAGAATAAAACACACCAGGACACATATATTAGGTTAATGTTATTGGGCAAATTTTGGCCACAAGTGTATTGATTACAGAATTTGAGCGGTAATTGGCTTAGGCATTGAATGGACCAGACTATATCTGACTCTGGTCCGTTGCACAGGGAGTCCGGTAAGGGTAAACCACCAGAAGGGGAAGCCCAGTCGATGCAGACCAACTCGAGGAAGTCCCCTGGCTTGCACCCCCAATTAAATGGTCCCGGCCACGCCCCCACCAGCCAGCAAATTGGCTGGCTCGTCGCTGGCACAGCCGGGATCCCGCGGGCAATGTGGGACTACATCCCCCATCCCCAGAGGAGTGTGGGTGGCCATGTGGTCAACCGCAACTCCTCCCCACAGTGAAGTGGAGCAGACTTGCATATCCTCAGTCAGGGCAGCTAGTTACAGAAGTTGGCTATGAAATCCTCCCTGCCTTGCTGATCCACTGACTCAGATATTTGTTGGCATGTGGACCTGAGTGACCAACAGTACTGCTGTGATTTATTATTTACGAATTGGTTAGCAAGATGCCCATCTTTATGTTTGGCGGATGTAATTAGTTATTTAATGGGTAGGATGTACATATTCAGGTAGTTGTATCTGATACCACCAGGAGGACATTCTTAGTGCAGTCCTGCATTCTGCTTACATGTTGTTGTTAACCAGGAGTAGAATTAGTTCTGTACACACACACACACACACACAAATGTGCAAGAGTTCCCATTCTAAACCCTACTGCTAATCTTACCCAAGACCTAAAAAGATTATGATGGCTGCACATGCATAATTCAGCCCTTATTTAAAGGTCCCTCACCCTCCATTTTCTTCCATTGACCTTCATTGATTTTCTGCTGCTTGCAATTTGCGGCAGCTCTTCGAATGTCACCTATTTCATTTTAAATTGGTAACACTACGTTGGACCATGCAAGAAAGATCTTAACTGGTTGGAATGCATAGGGGATTTCAGTAATGCACAATGCAAAATGCATGCAATTTGAATCCTAAAAAAAAAAAAAAAGGTTCCCTGTAGTCTAGCTTCACTAATCCTTGTCTTTTAAAGCAATTGCTTTTAAATATCAACTAACCTACATATTGAGAGCTAGCACAGTAGGGCGACTAAGAGGATGAATTCCATGACAAGAAGTCTCTGGTTCACAGCTCACCTTTTAAATGGCATTAGACAAGCCACAGTCTTTCTTAGGGTTAATAAAGTTGGTCTGCAGAACACAGACTTTGTAAGGATACCTGAGTTAATGATTGTGAAGTGCTTTGAATTAGGACAGAGTCAAAAGGGAAGTCCCTTTCTTCTTCTTCTTTTGCAGAAGCACATAGTGACTTTGGGTATTGTTCCAAAAGCAAATGGAAAATTGACTTATCTATTTATTTGTCTATTTATTCAACTTATAGCATGCGCTTCTTCCAGAAGGAGCCCAGGGTGGCAGAGTGGGATTGGTCCATTCAGAGAATGGGCAATCCTACTCCGGAATGAATTTGCTTCATTTTCAACTGGATTCTTCTACTCTTGGTAACGTTGTGTCAGGAACGTCCCTTCCCAGAGCAACAGTGATGCAAGGGTGATGCAAGGCCCTCCTGTCCTGGAATGCAGGCTGTAAATTCCCAAAATAGCATAGGTCAGACAGAGGAAGGTTCAGAGGAACGGCAGCCTTTAGATGTCACTCTGAGGGGGAGAAGATGGTGCCAAAGGGGGATGGACAAACTGCCCCTGAGTCCCCATGGACATGGCGAAGGCTTGGTGTCAGTCCAACAGGAGGAAGGGCAGCCGATGGAGGATATCCTGTTGGAGAAGGACCCGCCTTTTAGTGGGCTCAATGTCATATTCGGCAGATGATTGAGTTGTGAGCTCAGACTGAAACTACTGTGTAAATACTAATAAATCTAAGTGCAATTAAACTGCCAGCTTGCCGTGTTCTTGGTGTGAGAAGGACATCTGTAATCCTGACACGTTGCACCTTTGTTTCTCCTCTTACCTTCCTGCTCCTTTTCCTTTTGTGTCATTTATTTTCTTGTAAGCTTAGGGGAAGGAATTGTCTCATTAAAGTCAGCCCCACAAGAGAGGAACGGCAGACCAAACTGATGGACTATGCAGAGATGGCAAAAATGACGGGGAGAAACAGAAACCAGGAAGACCAGAATTTCAACAAAGAATGGGGGGAATTCATAATTTACTTTGGAGACCACTGTAAACAATCGAGCTCTTTAGCAGGATTTGAATAACACTTGTAGTGTAACAAGAACTTGGGATATATGGGATACTTTAAAAAAAATGGAGTGAAATATGCAACGGAAAGGGACTAGTGATGGAAACACAGAAGGGTGGGGAGAAATCCAGAGATTCGGGTGAATCTTTGTTTATTTACCTTTTTATTACAGTCCTTATAACTTTGAATATAAATTGTAATATGTAAAATGGAATAAAAACTATTATATATAAAAAAAACAACCATCAGTACATCTGAAATAAAATATATGACAAAAGCTTTTTTAAAAAAAGTTATTTGTGAGTGGGGCAGTCCAAGTCATTTTGCTGCCTGAGATAGATAAGATGGAGACTTTAGGGGCACAAAGTGCTGCATCAAACATCCAATGGATATAAATTTCCATGAATCTCCCAAAGAGACTGATCCCTGGTTCCTTCAACTGCACCAGCTCACAGCTGGTTTAGGGAAATGTACCAGTATTCACCGGGGTGAACCAGCAGGATCACTGACTCAGTGGTAGGTATATTGCTCTATTTCTCTCCATGCAACATTAGGATTGCCATGCCATTCAGGTTGGAAAGGTAGGTAAGGTATTTTAGCTGATGCAAATATTACAAAATATTACCTTGCTGAGCTATTGACAGCAATATGTCACTGTTGGAAGAGAAAGAATGATATTCTCACTATGTGAACGTAGAGTAACATGGAATATCAATACTTTCATAATAATGTTTCTTGGTTGACAAAATACAGAGCAAAGCTAAAAGTAGAACCCATTCTCATAGGGGAGATCATATCATGGTAAAAATCTGTGCTAAGTATAAAAAAGATTTAGCATCCTCACAGTCGTCTGTTGCCTAGGTTCTTTATGTTTGTTGCTTTATATGTTAGCCGTTTTAGTTTGGGGAAAAGAGCTACCATGAACACTATCATTTGCATATATGTGGCAGATTTATGCCATAGAACACCATCAGGAAGAAAATGCAAGATCATCTCCTTAATTGTTTCTCTCTCACACACCCTCTCTTTGAAAGAAAAATCTTGCCATGTCTGAAAACAAACAGGGATCTTCTTTTAAAACCTAATGGTATTTTGATTGCTATGCACCACACATTGCAGGCAGTGCAAGAACTCGCAGCCCTATGTACCTGTTACCCAATAGAGATATATCTGCCTGACAGATCTAGCAATCTCAACAAACATAGCAGTTAACATAGAGAAAATATCAAGTGAGTAAGCCCTTGCAGGCTACTAGGCCTGTTTTGGAGGGTGGGGGTATATTGATTTCTTGAAAGCACATTTAAATGAAGAAATGTATGTTTGCAATAACATTACATACCTGCAATATATTTTTTATATAAAAAATAGAATTTCAGGTGCCTCTTTAAGGATCCTAGGTTTTAAACAATTTTGATAGGACATGATTTATTTTCAAAATTCATTTGCCCTGCCTCACCAAAAAAAATCAATAAAATCCCATGTATACCAACCAAATTATACAAGGAAAGATTTTTTTTTTAATGTTATTAAAGCAGCAACAGGAGATGCCCATGCCACAGGTTGGACGATCTGAGAAACGGACAGTGAAAATGATATGTGGGACATTCTTTAGTAATTTCTTGGAAAAGGGCTTTTTGAAGAAAAGTGAAAATGTCAATCCAGCTGTAGAAAAATGGTGTAGAAAGACATAGGTTTGTCTCCAATACTAATCATACTCAGAGTAGACTTGCTGAAATTATGGAGCCTAAGGTTAATGTTAAAAGTTAATGTTCATTAACTTCAGTGAGTCTGTTTTGAGTAAGAAGTAATTGTCTACAACTCATAGAATAGTAATCTACAATTAGTAGTTATTAATGCACAGGCAGGACAATATTAATGAAATAACTGATATTGTGCATAATTGGGAAAATTATTCTATGGTGGAATAGGAATATCCCTCAAGAAAATGTATTCACAAAAATAATAGAAGTATTGTAAAGCTGGTGTTTTGAGTACATGTGACTTTTTTGCTCACAGTTTAAAAATGGTTTATTCATTCATTGTTGTAAATAAGTGTCCCGGACAACAGGTTTGAGAATATTGTTAGATATCTCCACTCCATGCACCTCCAGCAATGATTAGGGTTAAAGATGGGGTGATAGAATGCTTGAAATATCCTTGGGAACAAAGAGACAAGTTTCATAAACCCTCAAGATTGCAGGAATGTGAATATTATTGCAACCCATCCAAAATGTTTGTTGCCCAGTGCCGTAGTTTATTTGCTTGGACTATAAAGCTGGAATTGTAATACTCTTTAGGTGGGAAGTTTAAGTTCCATTAGAATCCATAGGCAGGCATCCTTAAATAGGATTAGGAATTAATTTGCAAGGTTGAAAATCCATTTTTACTCAGGAATCAGGCTACTTGAAAATGTAGCAGCATCTACATCCTTACCCACCTGCTCTGCTCATGAAGACAGCTCCTGGGACTTAAATCACGCCAATCTCTAGCATTTATAATGCATTTTAGACATTTCACATTATTGTGTTGTGGTCCTTAGACCAAACGTCTAACACAGGTCACTGCTATTATTTCCCTATAGCACCTGGTTATGAAATCACAGTGGACTCCCCTAAAGCCCCCTACTGAGTTCGCAGCTGCAGCAAGCTTCGGACCAGCGGCTCCTTGATTCATAGCTCAGTCTCTTCTCTGCTACACTATACCAGCTACCGGTATGTTCATCCATCATTATATTTCTCCTACATTGCAAGGCTGCAGCAGATATGACTCCTCGCCCATCCCTAGGTGTGACAAGTAGCTTGTCACAGATGAACTCTAAAACTGCACCTTGTTGTTGTTTAGTCGTCTAGTCGTGTCTGACCCTTCGTGACCCCATGGACCAGAGCACGCCAGGCACTCCTGCCTTACCCTGCCTCCCGCAGTTTGGTCAAACTCATGTTGTAGCTTCGAGAACACTGTCCAGCCATCTCATCCTCTGTCGTCCCCTTCTCCTTGTGCCCTCCATCTTTCCCAACATCAGGGTCTTCTCCAGGGAGTCTTCTCTTCTCATGAGGCGGCCAAAGTATTGGAGCCTCTGCTTCAGGATCTGTCCTTCCAGTGAGCACTCAGGACTGATTTCCTTAAGAATGGGTAGGTCTGATCTTCTTGCTGTCCATGGGACTCTCAAGAGTCTCCTCCAGCACCATACTTCAAAAGCATCAACTCTTCAGCGATCAGCCTTCTTTATGGTCCAGCTCTTACTTCCATACATCACTATTGCACCTACAGGTGCACAATATGGCTGAATAAATCAATTGGATTTAAGCAGCTTAGCTGGAGTCATTGGTGTAAATCCACAAGAAGTATATATTGATTTGATTCTTTTTCTAACCTTTCCCCTCCCCATTAAATTACTGGTGCTGCTTCTTTAGCTGTCTCTGCTCCAGCAATGTTTGGTTTATCTCCCTTCTATTTTATTTTATATTTTTGCTTACTTTTTGTAAGTTCTAGGAGGTGTATAGCCAGTTCGGGGAGGAGGGTAGACTTGGAAGCCCTTGTTGATTTAACTTGGTGATTTGAACTAATTGGGCAACTTTTGTTTCCTTTTAGAAAACTGAGTTAGCCAAAATAATAGTTGCCTTTGACTGGACTTAGCCGTCCAGGGGTCCTTTACCTTTTTACCTTACGTTTATAGTGATACATCATTTAAATAGCTTGGAGTCTGTATTTAAAACAAAAATGAAAGTTGAGACAGAAAGCAAATAGTGCTAGTTTACACATCCTTCAAGTGAGTAAATTTGGGTTCTGTGAGCTGATGGAAACATTTAAGATAGTCCTCCTGGGACTGCACCATTTCAGAGTGCAGGTAAGGTGATCACATTTTACAATACTTCTGTGCACCAGAAAATGATTGGGCGTGGGTTTGTAGCCTAGAGTTATCCCATTGTGCTACTTTTTATTGCTGAGTGATGGAACATTTCAAAATGAAACACCCTTGCCTGAAGTGGTGCAGTCCCAGGAGCAATGTACTATGTGCTTTCCCCTCCGAATGTTTCAATTGACTTTCAGGCCCAAAATATATGAGTTTGAAGTTCCACAAGTTAATACTAATGTCATAAAATATTGACCAGAGAGAGACTTCTTCTTTGCTATTCCCGAGGGGAAGACTATAGCTCATGGGCTTAAGCTACAGGAGAGTAGATTTTTAATGAATATTAGGAGAAACATTTTGATAATAAGAGCAGTTAAAAAACTAAACCAATTGCCTAAAGCAGGAGAACCTTTGACCTTCCAGATGCTGCTGAACTATAATTCCTCTCATAGTTCAGCAACATCTGGGGGGCCAAATATTCCCCACACCTGGCCTAAATGAATGGGGGGGCCTCTATTTTGTTTGTAGGTCCTCAAGCAGAGGCTGCTTGTTTCTTTGTTTCAAAAAGTTATAATCTAGAAATCTCACTCAAAGAATGGAGAGCCTGGGGGGTAAGGGGCTTTAGTTCCTTGTCCGTCCCCCCACTGTGCAATCCCATTCTGAATCTGAAATTTGCAATAGGAGCAAAACTCTCATTTCCTCCAATGGGCTCTTATACTATATGTTCCACACAGTTGTTTGTAAAGAATTCCCTGGACACAATTGAGACACCCACATGACTGGGTGTCCCGATAGCACTGAGTCCTCCTTATTTCAGACAACTGTGCTCAATACGCAGCTGTTGGAGGAAGAAGACATTACATCAGGGTAGGTCTAAAAACGCAGCCTCGCTCCAAGGTAAACACAACTACCGTATTTTTTGCTCTATAAGACTCACTTTTTCTCTCCTAAAAAGTAAGGGGAAATGTGTGTGTGTCTGATGGAACGTCTTATGCAGGCTGCGCAGCTATCCCAGAAGCCAGAACAGCAAGAGGGATTGCTGCTTTCACTGCACAGCGATCCCTCTTGCTGTTCTGGCTTCTGAGATTCAGAATATTTTTTTTTTCTTGTTTCCCTCCTCCAAAAACTAGGTGTGTCTTGTGGTCTGGTGCGTCTTATAGAGCAAAAAATACGGTATGTCCTACATGTTAGGAGAGAGAGGTGAATCTGTTTCCCTCCTGTCCTCATTTTCCCCAATCTTAAGTTTTATTTGCGCATTTCCACATACATTTGCATTTAAAAATAGATAAAAGTCAGCATAAATATTTGTATGCCTTCCTGTATGCATTTCTCCTGGTATACACTTTCTGTATGCATTTTAGCCCAATACACACATATTGGCAGGTAATTTCACATAATTAAATGCATTTTTGCATGTTATTTTCATCACGATACAAATTTGTTTCCACATATGCTTCATTAACATATGTATTTTTGTAAGCATTATATGACTAGAGAACTACATTGTAAAATTCAGAGAAGTTAAAATTTCAAAATAGAGCAGCGATTCAGTTTACAAATTGGTTTGAGAAATATGAACCCTGCATTAAATTATCATATGTGTCTGCCAATACACTTTTTGCTGGCAAGTTACGCAAACAAAGCTTAATCATTTTACATGCAGTGAGAAAAGCCCACAAAATTATCTAAACAGTGATCATAATGAAACACCCACTGAAAAGAGTCTCTTGATTATATGACATCTCAGTTGTCCTTTGTCAGCTTCAGAATGAACAATAATTACAGTTGTTCAGCATAAAGGAATGGGGGAAGAGAAACGGGGGGAGAGAGAGAGAGAGAGAGAGAGAGAGAGAGAGAGAGAGAGAAGCAGTGTAAACCATGGTCAAACTCAGCTTTTCTCTACCTAAAATGATGCAAGGAACTACACTGAAACATCTTGGGAAATAAGGTGTTTTTTGTTCAAAGTTAGTCAGGTAGTTGTAACAGGTAATAAGTAGCAAGGCAAGGGTTGAAGAACCTTTGGCTCCCCAAATGTTGTTGGCCTCCAGTTCACATCAGTCCCAGCTGACATAGCCAGTGATCAGGGATTATGGAATTTGTAGTCCAACAACATCTGGAAGGCCATGGGTTGCTCATCCCAGGTGTCAGGGCACTGTTAGGACACTGTATTAGATGTTCTAGCTCAGAGGTTTTCAACCTTTTTGAGTCCCCGGCTCCCTTGACCAACTATATTCTTTCTGCAGCGCCCCTGTGAGGCTCAGGAGCCCAGTTATGTCACCCCTTTCCTGCAGAGCTGGCAGCCTCTCACCCTTTCCTGAACACCCTCCCTTGTGGATTATTCCCTTGGCCTCTTCTTCCCTCTCATTGGGAGTCCTTTGGGCAGCCACTGCTGCTTCTGGTCTCTGAGCTGCCCCCTGACCAGCCCCAGAGGAACCACTTGCCTGTGGAGCTTGTAGCCAGGGCTGTCTTAACCTAAGCGGAGTTGGGGTGCAAAGATCTGCCCGGCACCCCCCTCCCAGGTTGCCCAGTCCCAGGCGTGCAGGAGGGCAGAGCCGGCCATCTGCCTCAGCATCTCGCTGGCTCGGTTGCCCCCCAAACTTGCAGCGCAGAGCCGCCTGCAGCAGAAGAGCCCACCGTGGCACTTTGACCGATGGACGGGCTCTTCCCCGGACTCAACTCTCTGGCCCCGGACTCTCGGCCTGGCGCCCCTGAGAGCCCGGCACCCGGGTGCCCTGCAACCCTAGTGCCTATGGGTAAGACTGCCCTGCCTGTAGCCTAGGCTGATGTAACAAACAGCTATGCAAGCCTTTGAGAAGCAGAGATGTGAGAGGGCATCAGATTGAAAAAAGAAGGGCCTGCATTCATCAGAACATAATCCATGAAGGGGAAGGGTTCAGATCCATTTACCTGTGCATTACTTGTATTCGGCCTGAAGCGAGATGAATGCTTAGCCGCCTTTGACTGGACTTAACTGTCCAAGGGTTATTTACCTTTTATCTTTTACCTACTTTTCTTCTCAAAATCAAATTCTTTTCCTACAGGTTCTAGTCACACCAGGTGACATGGCTGGGCAGCTGCCAATGCCTCAGCAGTGTCTCCTCACTATTTCCTCCTCCTTCCAAGCCGTGATGCCACTTCTGCCATACTGCTGGTGCTGTCACCATCACCACCACCTCCTGTTATTTCCAGTTGTGTGTATGGAGGACTTGCCCATCCACCAAATATGAGCTCAAACGAAGGGTCATGATGGCAAAAGAGGGGAGTTGTTGTCCATTGTAAGGAAAAGCTTGGGCGTGTGTTCTGAGGGCCCATGGAAAACTGCAGCTGACCCAGACAACCATCATAATATTAATACACAATTAACTAAAGTCAGTGTGTAAATTTGATTTGATAGTAAAGAAGCTGTTTCACAGTGTAGCCTGTAAAATACCGTGTGGAATTATGTACAGAATAATTGCAGGGGTTGAATCTTCCGCATTTCTTATTTTCTTTCCTTCCTTTTTTGTATTTAATTTTACGAAGTTTTCTGTTTTACAATTTAACATACTCATTTACATCCTTAAGATAACAGTGACTTCCCTTCTTCTCTTTCCATGGTTCATTTTACATATCATAAATCGCTGCATGTTTTATGAAAGCTATACCATTCAGTATTCCATTATTGCATCCACCAAACCTTGTTTACACTGTTGAATTTCTCTTAATGCTGCCAGCGCATTTCTTTGTGCCAGGGAAGTGGGGTCCAGGCTTCCTAGTTTTTGTTGTTGAACATGTAGCTCTGTGCTGAAAGGCATTTTCTCTACACAATAATCCATTTTCACTCACACCAAAATGCTTATCAGATGACTTAATATTTACATTCATTTTTTTAAAGCTCATTATCCAAATTCATAGTGCAAGGCAGATGATGCATCTTCTCACCCAAACTGCTGTTTTTCTGCTCCAATATTACACATAATATTTTGCATCTGGCCAGCATCAGAACATCCCTGGCATCGTGACTGGGTGACATATTAGCCTGGCTGAATGAATGATGTGGGCTTTGGAACACAGCAACTTCAAATATTTTAAACCACCAGAGTCTCGACTCACACACCACCTTTTGACTATCATGACTATTTAATGGCAACCTCCACTGACTTGATTGTAGGGACTATTGACTCATTTTAGTAACCACAATGTAAAAATATGATGGTGTTTTGTTTTTTCCTTATTCTCTGTGTGTTGACACTGATTCTCATGACGCAAAATAATTCTCAGCAGAGGACAATCCATTTGCTACCTCTCTGTCATGGGGATCTAATTCCTCATGTCTGCATACCAAATTCTAGGTTATGGGTGGCTTGATGAATTACATAGGGGCATACATAGAGGAATGTCTTTAGAGGAAGGGTTGTAGCTCAGCCAAAGAGCACACGCTTTGCATACAAAAAGTCTCAGGTCCAATCCTTTGCTTCTTTAGTTAGGGCTTGAAAGGCTCCTATTGGAAACCATGGAAAGCAGCTGCCAGCATACATACCTAGATTGATCAATGATCTGGCTTAAGTGTATTGCCATCTTCCTGAGTTCCATTTGACATGGACATGATCCAGGACCCAGGGAGGGTGAAGGAGAAGAACATTTCCACTCACCTCATTTGTATGGTTCTTCTAGCTAAATAGGAGTAATGGGAGGGATGTTTAATATGCCCCCTCAGTGATAAGCTCCATAAATCTCAACCCCAACATTCCTCTGAGGATTTGTCTGAGGAGCAACTTCCAAATGAAGTTTCACTTTTAGGAGAAATCCAGTGACAATCTAGGAAAGTGCAGAACCACTGCCCCCTCAATAAAACTAACCTTAACCTTAAAAATTATTCAGGTTTTAACAAATCCACTTCAAATTGTTCTGTTGGCATCCATCTGTCTTGAGAGATAATGGAGTGTGCCTCTGGGGGTGAAGTCAACGTGCTTCATTAGCAGCACTGAAGTGACCTCCCTGGGACACAAGCCTTGGCAGTGTGTATGGAGGTCCTGGGCTGTCCAGAGGACAAGACGTCCTTCTTGGCCTCACTGATGTAGTCTAAAGGAAAGCAGAGCAATATGTTTGGCACCAGGTGGGCTGCAGGAGTTGCCAGAATGAGGCGTACAAGGTGCCATTCAACCACCTTAGGTACTCCATTTCAGAATTGTGTAGGGTTTAACCCTTAGTAATTTAGACAGCATCTTAAAAAGTAGAGACATCACTTTGCCAGCGAAGGTCTGTATAGTTAAAGCTATGGTTTTCCCAGTAGTGATGTATGGAAGTGAGAGCTGGACCATAAAGAAGGCTGGTCACCGAAGAATTGATGCTTTTGAATTACGGTGCTGGAGGAGACTCTTGAGAGACCCATGGACTGCAAGAAGATCCAACCTCTCCATTCTGAAGGAAATCAGCCCTGAGTGCTCACTGGAAGGACAGATCCTGAAGCTGAGACTCCAATACTTTGGCCACCTCATGAGAAGAGAAGACTCCCTGGAAAAGACCCTGATGTTGGGAAAGATGGAGGGCACAAGGAGAAGGGGACGACAGAGGATGAGATGGTTGGACAGTGTTCTCGAAGCTACCAGCATGAGTTTGACCAAACTGCGGGAGGCAGTGGAAGACAGGAGAGCCTGGCGTGCTCTGGTCCATGGGGTCACGAAGAGTCAGACACGACTAAACAACTAAACAACAACAACAAAATTTGGCCTAAATTCTAGTTTTTTAGAAGGAGGGAGAATTGCCTCCATAGAATGATGATCAGAGCACCACATGTGTAAATAGTAGCAAAGCACACTGGTGAGATATTTGGTGCCAAATATAGCAGTCTCTATGGTATTGAGTTTGGGAAACAAATGCTCAAAAGCCTTGAATATCCTTGAAATCCATCAGCGACATAGACAACCATGTCGTTTTCATATATTAAAATGTCTGAAATTATCCTGTATGGAAGATTACAAATATTTCTTTTGAGTAGTAGACTCTCCCCACATCATCTGTGTCATAACACCATACAAGTTTAGTTCACAGTTCTTTCAGGAACATCTGAGGGATTTAAATAAGAAGAAATGCATCTGAGGAAGGGAAGACCACCCTAACGTTTTCCTTTATGTGCAGGTGTGTTAGAAAGAGTGAGAGAGATTACCAAGCCCCTGTCCCCATTCATCATACACACCAATGGCTCAGAGCAATTTTCTTCTCCCTTTGGGTCCCAAGGGTCCCAGTATAGATTTTCATTTCTGCCAGCTGGCCTGAGTTTAGGAACACTATGTACCTGACACTCTTCCTTGATGAGCTGCTTTTTATTGTCCATGTAAATACTCATTCTTATGCCAGAACTGTAGAGAAGGAGATTGTCCTCCTACACAATGACCCTCTCAATAAGAATAGACAGATACTTAGTCCCACAAATAGATGAGTTTTTGTTGTTTATGAACAGCATTTCGCCATTAGTCCCCTCGTCAAGAGTAGATTTGCAATAGGCAGTATTAAGTGTTAAGCCAAAACTCACTGTTGTTCAGTCACATTTTCTGCTAAAGGATTTTTTTTTTTGGGGGGGGTATATTTCTTCCCTTTCCCACTCCAATATTAATATTTTACCAAATTGGTATTTCCCCCCAAAAATGACATGTTGATAACATTTAGCTACAGCCCTACTAATAAGTGAATTTCATTTAGTCATGCCTCCCCCCCCCTTGAGAGATGCTATCATTTCTTTAGCTCTAATATATTTCTTAGAAATGCAGTGAAATACAACCAGCAAAAGCTATTTAATTTCAAAAGCTACAGTTCAGTAAAGCATGCCAAATACTGAAATATACTTAAGCAGATCAAGGGATATTTTATGTGGTCTGCTGTTTAATCGGGTCATTCAATCTGTAACAGAGGTTTCTTCGTGTTTGATGGGCTTTTTCTTTACTGCAGACTCAAAGATGTTTAAACAAGGCCTCTGTCTTCCTTTGAGATGGCAGTGTGGCCAAAATGAGTAAAATTGAGATGCTCGCTTAAAAGTAATTATTTTGAAGATGATATAAATGTCTAATACGCCACATGTTTTATCTATTTCTTTGTTCCTAGGAAGGCATTTAAATCTCATAGCTGAGTTAATCTAGTTCAATCAAATGGTAAAATAAAAGTTGATGGAAACTTTTGTCCGCAAAAATGCAAGACACTATTAACTATGTTCTGAAATAGCTTCACCCCAATATTATGTATCCTCAGGGAACATAATGCTGGTAAAGCTTAAATCTTATGTCGGTTGTAGACTCTCAGGGAGCACGTGTAACTTCTGATTTTCAGAAGAAAGACTGCTACTTCCGATGCAATGTAAAAGTGGGTTGAAAATTGCTTTCCAATTTCGCAGATCATAAGAACATAAGAAAAGCCTGCTGGATCACACCAACGGTCCATCAAATTCATCATCCTGCATTTGTAGCAGCCAACCAGATACCCATGGGAGGTTCATAAGCAGGACCTGAGTGCAGAGCACTCTTCCTTCCTGCAGTTTCCAGAAACCGGTATTCAGAAGCATAAAGCCTTCAACTATGAAGGCAGAGCATGTATGCCATGGCTATTTGCTACTGATACCCTCCATGAATATGTGTAATCCTCTTTTAAAGTCACTCAAGATTTACACTGAGAAATTTGTCAACTGCAAAATTGGGGAGTAAATTTCTGCAGCTTTCCTGGGCTGTAGCATGGGTGGTCCCAAACTTGCAGAAGACAAGGAAGCTGAGGCCTCACACACAAGATTACCAAACAATGATGGGATAAATGAAGCATGCAAAGTCAAAGACATGTGCTGAGCACATGGCTGAAGTTTTGAAAAGGCTAGAAAAGAATAAAGACTCCACAACCGGTGCTGTTTTTCCTAGAAAAAGAGGTGCCAGAACTCACCGTGAACACCTCTCTTGTTATCTTATAATGGCAATGGTGCCTAACTGAAAAGTGCCAAAACTGAGTTCCGTTGCAGTCCACAACTATCTCATACACTGGAGTCCACAACTATCTCATACACTTCATAGGTGTAACACCCCTGCCCTACAAACCTCAAAGTTTTCCTGCCCTTGACCCTCTTCAAATGCATCTTTGATTTGCCCCCATCCTAGTCACATGACCCAAAAAGGTTCAAATGGCCCAGATGTTTGGCTCGATTCTAACAAAAAGTGACTGTTTCCCTAGGGCACTGCTTCCCAATTTTTGAGTAGCTGGGACATAGGAATTTGAAGAGAGAGAATCTTAACTAAAAAAAAAGTTTAAAAAAGGATTTATTGCTCTGTTCCTAGAGTAACAGGCATTCATCTTCCTTGCAGCTGAGCGATAAACTTAGCCAGCAGAAAGGATGTCCAAATTCCTTCTGAATGGAGTTTGTAATGGTGGCAACTTAAGTTGTCCTAATTTACGTCAGCTTGCTAAAGGTAGGATTCCTTTTCTCAAGCCTCAGGGATGAGGCCATATTTTTCTGCGCAATAATGATGCCTTTTGAGATTTCCCTCCTCCTATCAGCTTTAGCATCAAGGAATCCAGGTCTCTCCTCTCTCCTTCATTCAGAATTACATTATTGCTCATATGCTGGAAGAGGTAGCTGGTGTCAGTGACACATAGGATCTTGTTGCTCTAAAGGGATATAGAGTGGTTGGTAAATCAGCATATGCACACTTCGGCTCCTTTTGCGGCACAATACTGTGTCTTAGCTCGTAGTCTGAGGACCAGCGCTCTGGCTACCAGTACATTTCCGAGCACAATTCAAAGTGTTGGTGCTGACATTTAAAACCCGAAAGAGTCTCAAAGCGGCTAACATTCTCCTTTCCCTTCCTCCCCAACCACAAACACTCTGTGAGATGAGTGAGGCTGAGAGACTTTGAAGAAGTGTGACTAGCCCAAGGTCACCCATCAGCTGCATGTGGAGGAGCAGAGACGCAAACTCAGTTCACCAGATTACAAGTCTACTGCTCTTAACCACTACACCACACTGGCTCTAAGCAGCCACCTTATCCATTGACCACTGCCCTGGCAGGTCAGAGCCCAGCCTTTCTAGGCAGCTTACACCACCCACAAAGATAAAAATTAACAATTCATAACATTGTTGTGCAGTATCCTCTGCTGTTTAATGTTATGAATTGTTAATTTTTATCTTGTCCCGTGCATTAGATAAACTTAAATATCTGATTCTCAGGTGTAGCTACTCAAACAGGTTTAATAGACATGCAAATGGAAATCAGGCTTTCAACTGAATGGAGACAATCTGAAGCATGCAATATTAAAGGAACATGTTTAAAGATCAGACTTCTGTATCAAAAAGTGTTTTATTTTAAACGCTTCTGTAACTTGCCTTCCAGACAGCATGAACCACTTTCAGCTACAAAGAAGATGCAAAAAACTAAGTTGGCTTTGGCAGGCCTTCATTATAAAGCTTCTGGAGGCTGTTTCAGGCAATACAATCATATATTTACTTTTTACCCTTTGAGCTGTCAGGCATCCCCCAAAGAGTTTTGAGAACTGTAATTTATGGCGTTGCTAAAAATTCTCTGCTTGAAATTTTTGCTTCCTCTATACAGAACTACAAAACCCAGCATTTCCTGGGAAAAGAGATTGACTTTGGAACCAGTTTACATCTGTAATATGGACATGCCCTTAGTTGATAATACCTTGGCCTGAATGATCAGCTGTGAATGGTCTTAGAGCAGGATTTGCAGAAAGTATGCAGAATGGACATACACTTCTTCTTTTCATTCCCTTTCCCTCTTATTCAAAAAGAACTGTTCTATCCCCAGCCATATGGCATGCGCTGGTCCCAGAAATTAAAAATGGAGTCTTTGCACAGAAGCATAATGTAGCCCTGGGGAGGACAGATGTTGCTGGTAAGTTAATGTTCCAGGCATTTGGACCAATCTATGAAGCAGACACATTTAAACATTCTACCCATCATTCCCATGAGAAAGGGGCGTTGATGGCAATCATTGATGGGAAGTAGCATTGTGGTCAGAGAAGTGTGCAGGATGGAAAACTCGAGGCTTTTGAACTTCCTGCATGACTAAAGCATTCTGGACTGGGGCGAGGGTGCAATTGCACATTAGGCCAGCAATAATAAATGCTGGACTATGGCTTCCATCGTTCCTGACCATTGGCTATGCTGGTTGGGGCTGATGGAAGTTGGAGCCCAACAATCTCCAGAGAGAGCCAGGTTGACTACGTTTGCATTAGGTCATATTTTAAAGCTCAACAAGAACACAGACTGTAGGCTGGGGAACTTCTAGATGAGCAAAGACTTCGTCTGTGTCTTTGACAGATGTGTAGTACTTGTCGGGCACAAATCTTTTTTTTTTAAAAAAAGGAGTATAAAAAAGTAGTATAAACCCCAACAACTGGGAAACACTGGCCTACAAGCATTCCAATTGGAGAACAGCCTTTACCAAAGGTATCATGGGCTTTGAAGATGCTCAAACTCAGGATGAAAGGGAGAAATGTGCTAAGAGGAAGGCACGCTTAGCAAACCCTCACCATGATCAACTCCTGCCCGGAAACCTATGTCCCCACTGTGGAAGGACTTGTGGATCCAGAACTGGCCTCCACAGTCACTTATGTTAAGACCGTGTTTATGGAGGACAATCTTACTTGGCTACAAGTGATTGCCAAAGAAGAAGACTTGTTGGGCATTACACAAGAGCACGGGGCTTTTGGTATTGTCAATTAATGAGTGGCAGCGTTTTGTCCTGATTGCATTGGGATGCAGAACAAATTGGGTTTTTGCCCATCCATAGCGCAGAACACTTACGGTTAGGAATATTCCATGTCAACAGAATATGACAAATTACCCCGCATCACACCTTGTGCTTGACTGCCAATCTTTGTCAGCTCAGCAGTCACAGGGCTGCAGTTATGCTTTCCCTAACTCTGTCGGACTGTGCATGTCCATCATTATCAGTGGAATCTATGAGTTTTCTCTGCCCTTGAGCTGCTTTCAAAATAGAGACATTTCTCTGTGGGCTGGTGGCACTGCCTTCATGTAATTTGTGCTTGTATTTGCTAACATCTGCTCTTTTTCTCCCTCACTCTTTTCTTTTTATAGATGATACGATTTATACTGATGAATGCATATTTGTACTGTGGCCATTAATTACTTTGCTTTTATTTACACTTATGAATAAATTGAAATAAAGTTCTTATTCTGTCTCATTAACTAGCAACGCACACATTACCACTTGTCCCAGCAAACTCATTAAGTGGGTGCTTCAGGCTGGTTGGCACTGTTGATTTAGGCTCTAATAAGGAGATAAGCTAGTCTGTGTTGTGTCGGAAGTGAGGCTAGTTTAGTGCTGTCTATTCTTAAACTGCAGAAGGCAGAGAGAAGAACCATGCAGTATATCCTACCAGTGGCGTAGCATCGGGGTACCACAGGAGCAGTTGCCCTGGGTGCAAAATTGTTAGGGGTGCAAAATATCAACACACAGTTCTGCCTTAATACAGCCACACACTTCCATCACTGGGCTTTGTTGAAAACAACTTCCCCATGTGAATCAGGAAGTGACCTCTCCAGACAGTGGAACAACTCTTCTTATCTTATCTCTGCAGCTGCAATCTCCTGGGTGGCATGGATGTTGTTAGTCAATTGAATGCACATGTGTACCCTGTCCATTCCTCTCCCTCACCCTCACCCACTTTCTGTATGGCCCCGGGTGCTGACAACCCCTGCTACACCACTGTATGCTACTATAATTTGAGGTTTGCATTTGACTGGTAAGACAAATTGTGGGCCAATTTGCTACTCAAATATTGCAAAATCATAGTCAAAGTAGTAGAACCTTAATTAGCCAGAACTATCATAAAGAAGCGAGAGAGAGAGTGCTGTTACAAAGCAAAAAGCAAGTTTCTAGGCAGGTGAGCTGGATGCTACTTCTGCTTCTCCATATAAGCATTAGCCATAGTTCCTCAGAAAGTGCTTCTATCCAGGGTTAGAGTCAGACTAAGAGGTGTTGTGGCAGTCTACTGAGAGATTGACAGTTGTGGAAGGAAGAGAAGAAAAGGTTATTGACCTCCCCTTTACAATACCATTCCATTTGGCTTCCGTTGACTGTGTAGGGCTTGAAATTAACCTGAATCACTATTTTATGTAAATTTAACCCCCAGCTTTGTCATGTGTTTTTATTTACTTCTGCTCTCTGCCCTCTACTTCCGACCCATCTGATTTTATTGCATGTTATCTTTTCAGATTATTGTAAGTCACCTTGGAGTCGTCGTGGGGTAGAGTTGTATGACGGAATGAATAAAATGTATTCCAGTAAGTGATGGAGGCAGATCCTAATAGCTGCAATTATTTTGTTGTTTTTCTTGATTTAAGTGGAGGGAAAGCTGTATTATATATTCCTTGCCATGTTGTTTGTGGGTGAACATTTTTTTTATATTATTATATATATATTTACTGTTTTCTGCTATTTTATGGCATTTTAGTATTTATAATCTTTGTAAGTCACACTGAGACTCTTTTATGAAATATGTAAATAAAATTAATAAATGCTGCTACTGCTACTAATACTGATGATGCTCCTTTATCCCTGTTGCCCTTGTTGCAACTGTAACCTACTTTTCACACTGTATCCTAATAGCCAGTTGTTCCTTTGGGGAGTTTTCTTAATGGGACATTATGGCAACCTGCAACTTTCTTCCAAGAACAATTTCCCAAGAAGCTTTAAAGAGCACCATGCCAGATCAAATGAAAGGCCCTGCAAATCTCACAGCTAATCCAATGAAGAAGGCTGATGGCAGAAAAATTGATGCTTTTGAATTATGCTGCTGGAGGAGACACTTGAGAGTCCCATGGACAGCAAGAAAATCAAACCTATCCATTCTTAAGGAAATCAGCCCTGAGTGCTAACTGGAAGGACAGATCCTGAAGCTGACACTCCAATACTTTGGCTACCTCATGAGAAGAGAAGACTCCCTGGAAAAGACCCTGATGTTGGGAAAGATTGAGGGCACAAGGAGAAGGGGACGACAGAGTATGAGATGGTTGGATCTCGAAGGATGAGATGGTTGGTGTTCTCGAAGCTACCAGCATGAGTTTGACTAAAATGCGGGAGACAGTGGAAGACAGGAGTGCCTGGCGTGCTCTGGTCCATGAGGTCACGAAGTGTCAGACATGACTAAACGACTAAACAACAACAACAACAAAATCCAATGAAGTCTGGTGAATGTGTTCTATAACACTGCCACTATGGCAACTGCTTCCAATGTTTAGGGAGCAAGAGGGAGGAAAACTGAAGACACCATTTGTTGTTGTTGTTATTTAGTCGTTTAGTCGTGTCCGACTCCTCGTGACCCCATGGACCAGAGAACGCCAGGCACCCCTGTCCTCCACTGCCTCCCGCAGTTTGGTCAAACTCATGCTGGTAACCTCGAAAACACTATCCAACCATCTCGTCCTCTGCCGTCCCCTTCTCCTTGTGCCCTCCATCTTTCCCAACATCAGGGTCTTCTCCAGGGAGTCTTCTCTTCTCATGAGGTGGCCAAAGTACTGGAGCCTCAGCTTCACAATCTGTCCTTCCAGTGAGCACTCAGGGTTGATTTCCTTCAGTATGGAGAGGTTTGATCTTCTTGCAGTCCATGGGACTCTCAAGAGTCTCCTCCAGCACCATAATTCAAAAGCATCAATTCTTCGGCGATCAGCCTTCTTTATGGTCCAGCTCTCACTTCAATACATCACTACTGGGAAAACCATAGCTTTAACTATACGAACCTTTGTTGGCAAGGTGATGTCTCTACTTCTCAAGATGCTGTCTAGGCCTGTCATTGCCCTTCTCCCAAGAAGCAGGCGTCTTTTAATTTCGTGGCTGCTGTCACCATCTGCAGTGATCATTGAGCCCAAGAAAGTAAAATCTCTCACTACCTCCATTTCTTCCCCTTCTATTTGCCAGGAGGTGATGGGACCAGTGGCCATGATCTTCGTTTTTTTTATGTTGAGCTTCAGACCATATTTTGCGCTCTCCTCTTTCACCCTCATTAAAAGGTTCTTTAATTCCTCCTCACTTTCTGCCATCAAGGTTGTGTCATCTGCATATCTGAGGTTGTTGATATTTCTTCCGGCAATCTTAATTCCGGCTAGGGGTTCATCCAGCCCAGCCTTTCGCATGAGAAGACACCATTTACTTGGTGCAAAACTAATTGGCAGCCACTTCCTGTTCACCAAATAATTTTATTAGTTTTCTTGTAAATAGAAGAACAACATATAACTACAGTAACTTGTCCAGTGGTACTACATTCTTAGTAAGTTTCATGTGCAGTATACAGCACACAAGTAATACATTTATTTATGCATCATCAAGTATCCTCCCCACAGAGATTCTTGTGTTGTGGGTGGAATAAAAGTATCTTCTGTCTCATTTATAAAGGAAAACAATGGAAGTCAAGTCTTGCCAAAAGTGTCTATCCTTGAAGTGCCTTTAATTACCCTTCTGTGGCGAGAAAGGCATTCCAATAGAGCAACATTCCAAATATTGTTTACCCAGATTTCAACGGGGATTTCTATAGGTTGTTTCCAGTATTGTGCTATTGTTAATTGGGCTACTGAGAATAGGAAAAAATAATAATGCAAAGTCTCTGCATTTAAGGTTATTATTTAAATTTGAGTCTAATGATAACAAGGCAAGAGTTGAAATGGGAGGAAGGGATTGCTGTGTAATTTTAGAAATAATGTGAAACACCTTTTTCCAAAAGGAGAACACCGTTGTACAACTCTACCATGCATGAAAATATGAAAAAATAAATGCAGTCATACCTTGGTTGTCAAACACCTTGGTACTCAGACGTTTTGGCTCCCAAACGCCACAAACCCAGAAGTGAACGTTCCAGTTTGCAAAAGTTTTTTGGAAGCCAAACATCTGACGCAGCTTACGATTGAGTGCAGGATGCTTCTGCAGCCAATCAGAAGCCACGACTTGGTTTGTGAACCATTCCAGGAGTCGAACTGGCTCCCAGAATGGATTAAGTTCGACAACCAAGGTACCACTGTATCCTCAAAACTTTTGGAAGGGAAGGGACGAGGTGATTATCATCATTCTGCTGCAGCATCAGGTTGTTGGAGAGGGAAAAAGGTGTAAACACCCGGCTGTTAACCAGCAACCACCAGGCAAAGATCAGAAGTGGGTGTTATGTCTGATCCCTCCACTCCTGGAATGCAGCCTCCTAAAAATAAATACCGTATTTTTCGCTCTATAAGACGCACCAGTCCATAAGACGCACCTAATTTTTAGAAGAGGAAAACAAGAAAAGAAAAAATATTCTGAATCCCAGAAGCCAGGGCAGCAAGTGGGATCGCTGTGCAGTGATCTTGCTTGCTGTCCTGGCTTATGGGATAGCTGCGCACAGCCTCTCCTGGGCAAGGGGAGCCTTCATCCCCTGCCCGGGAGAGGCTTCGCGTGGCTAATGCTCCCCCAAGAGCATTATGCTCTCTTTAAAGAGCGTGTGGAGTGTGTGTGTGGCTCTTGGGGGCTTTTCCCCAGGGAGGGAAAAGCCCCAAAGAACCGCACACACGCTCCACACGGCTCTTTTAAGGGAGCACTGAGTAGAGCCTCCCGCCTGCATTCGCTCCATAAGACGCACACACATTTCCACTTACTTTTTAGGAGCGGAAAAGTGCTTCTTATAGAGCGAAAAATATGGTAGCTGAAATCAGTACTTTTGTCTGGGGGGACTCAGGGTTATGCATACCCCTAAACATTTTGTGAGTCTAAGTTTGGCCTCATTGAGGGGCAGTATTTCATTATGAGTAGGAAAATGAGAGTACCCCTAAACATTTTTTTAGGGAAAAAAAAAGCACTGGCTGAAATGTTCCCTCTTTGACTCCTCACAAATGGGAAAGCAAAATGAGGTGTTGTCGATTGTAACATCACCTGCGTTTCTATTCAGAACTACAGCACATCTAACTGGCATCTGTTTCCAGATATACCAGTATAAATAGTATAGGTGTATAAAAAGTATCAAAATCGTACCTACACTCTGCTGTCAAAATCTTGTCACACTTCTGTAAAGAAAGAAAAGCTGCTACTTTATTAGACTGAACCTGTTTCTCAAAGATGCAGGGTATTTTATTTGTTAAGAATCAGGTGCTCTCACATTATACAGAATATCCAAAATCAAGATAAGCATTTACCTTGTATTCTTTCTCTCTATAGATCTCTTAATATGGAGCTGCCCGTGTTTCAAGCTGGTATTATGAATGTAATTCCCTGTTCCAAGCAGGAATAAAAGAGACACAATGCGGCATTCACATCTTTCAAAAGTTGCATCAGACACACTGTTGCTTGCTGTTATCTGTTATTAAAATCTTGGTAGTTTATATATCTTTTTTTTCCCTGTTGAAAAATAGAGCTTCTGTCCTTTCTTTTGGTATACAAAGCCTTCATCCTGGTCCACAATATCCCCTCCTCCTCAAACTCTCTGTGCGAGTTCTTAATGCTTTGAAGCCATGCCAAACTTGTCCTCTTTCAATCCTCTTTCATTGACAGTGCTTTGATGCAAGTCTGGCATTTACAAAGCTTTTGCCATGCTGAAAAACCATTAGGATGAAATAAAATCAACAGCTCTGGTGCTCAGAGCTTTCTC
Organism: Podarcis cretensis; assembly: GCF_951804945.1. NCBI lineage: Eukaryota > Metazoa > Chordata > Lepidosauria > Squamata > Lacertidae > Podarcis > Podarcis cretensis. The sequence continues at coordinate 19,257,343 of NC_137176.1, read as the reverse complement.
TGTAAAACCCCTTTGGTGACCAGAGGTATGAGTGGCTTCAGTGAGGCTGCCACAGGATAAATGGTACAGGGGTGGTCAACCTGATGCTAGTTGGAGTTTTAGGGTGATTCTACAGTTCACCAGAAGTGGCTTAGTCATGCTGGCCACATGAACTGGAAACTGTATGCTGGCTCCCTCAGCCACTAAAGCAAGATGAGCACCACAACTCCAGAGTCATCCGTGACTGGACCTAACATTCAGGGGTCCCTTTACAGTTCTTAAATCAATTGGATTTCCCTGGAGTTTCTTCACCACCTTCTAGAGTAGGTTCTACCATTTCTGAAGGACTGTTCACTTGCAATGTTTATGCACCACCCTTTCTTGGGAAGTGTATATTTGACTCCCAGTAGTGTCTCATCCAGGTATGACAACATCTGCATTAATTTTAAACATCCTATAACACAAGGTGTGGGTGGCGCTGTGGGTTAAACCACAGAGCCTAGGACTTGCCGATCAGAAGGTCAGCGGTTCGAATCCCTGTGATGGGGTGAGCTCCCATTGCTTGGTCCCTGCTCCTGCCAACCTAGCAGTTCGAAAGCACATAAAAGTGCAAGTAGATAAATAGGTAGCACTCTGGCGGGAAGGTAAACGGTGTTTCCGTGCACTGCTCTGGTTCGCCAGAAGCGGCTTAGTCATGCTGGCCACATGACCCAGAAGCTGTACGCCGGCTCCCTCGGCCAATAAAGCAAGATGAGCGCCGCAACCCCAGAATCGGTCACGACTGGACCTAATGGTCAGGGGTCCCTTTACCTTTACCTATAAAACAAGGTGGTCCCAAGCTACAGTTCTGGCCCTTGTGTAATACTATCAGCCTTACTGTATGCTTATGGACCACTGATAAACGCCATCTCCAACTCCTCGAAAGATTCCATCAACAGTGTCTCTGAAAAATTTTACACATCACTTGGGAAGACAGGTGAACTAATGCCAGTGTACTGGAAGAAGCAAAGATCACCAGTGTCGCAGCAATGATTCTTCAACATCAACTTTGCTGGACTGGTCATGTTGTGCAGATGCCTGATTATCGACTTCCAAAGCAAGTACTCTATTCCGAACTTAAAAATGGAAAGAGTAATGTCAGTGGTCAACAAAAGAGGTTTAAAGACTCTCTCAAGGCAAATCTAAAAAAATGTGGTATAAACAACAACTGGGAAACACGGCCTGCGAGCGCTCCAAATGGAGAACAGCCTTTACCAAAGGTGTCATGGGCTTTGAAGATGCTCAAACTCAAGATGAAAGGGAGAAACATGGTAAGAGGAAGGTACGCTTGGCAAACCCTCACTGTGATCAACTCCTGCCCGGAAACCTATGTTCCCACTGTGGAAGGACGTGTGGATCCAGAATTGGCCTCCAGTCACTTATGGACCCACTTTTAAAACTGTGTTTGTCTTCCATACTTGGCTACGAGTGATCGCCAAAGGAGGAGGAGGAGGAGGGAACCACATCCTGCAGTCATTTGAGGGTTAGTCGGTGACATCTGACAGGGTAAGAGGTTACTGATGAACCTCTCATTCTTGCAGTAAGTGGTCATGCATACACTAGAAGGCAGGGTGCATCTCATGAATGGAGCTCAGAGTTCCAGAGAGAAACACAGAGATTTTTGAAAGGTGCCAGGGTGTGCAGGTATTTTATTTATTATGCATTGCAGGAGGTTGGACTACATGACCCATGGATCCCTTCCACCTCTACGATTCTATGATTTCAAGTGTGAAAGGCATTCTCAGACAGCATACCTTGTTACCTCCTGCACACACAAACACATATTTGTACTTACAACAACTTTGTGAGGTAGTTTAGGTAGGTAGAGAGTCGTAGGTCTACCAGTATGCTACTGAATTATCTGCAACATGTCAGGTTTGACAGCAGGTGCACAGCAGTTGTCAGAAGACCGATGGTGAAAGATAGAAAGTTTCAAAACCACTGGACTGCGGAATCAACGCTGGAAATGGAAGTGGGGACGTTTACAAGTGACTTTTCCTAAGAAACATTAAAGCAGAGGGAAGCTAATTGACTCTTTCAATTGGGCGGTACAGAAAATAATGAGAATTTCTCCAAGGCTAATAGAAAACGGAAACAAAAAGAATGACAACCTCCTTCCCTAATGTGGCTGCAATCATTAAAAGTACGGGTGGTTGGAAGCACACGAAGTAAGAGTGTTTACAAGAGAAAAATTAATTCTGAGATGTTGTCAAGGAGAAATCGATTGCCAAGATTCCCCACGCCTTCTATGCAAACAGCATGATCAACATGATTAGCAGGTAGAAAGTTGTGGCAAAGAGTTTTTTGTGTTGAATCTGTCTTGATTTATATCCCATACAGAGGATAGGTATTTCCAAATTTAAGCGGCTACTGTATGTGTATATGCCAGGAAACTACTGGAGTTGTAATCTGTTTCACAGGTCTCCCAATCTAGGCTACTGCAAAATAAATAAATAAAACAAAATAAAAACACGCAAGGATAATTTTATGGTCATTTATTCTTCATTATAGAATCCATGTGAGCCAAGTACCCAAGGCTAACAAATTAAACTTAATTAATAACCTCAGACCTCTGAAGAAGGAGGGAGGCATTATCTGTGTCACCGCACACATGAATCTGCCCAGATGGGCCTGATCTTCTCCTCAGGGGCCCGTTTGTCTATTTGAGATGAGGCAGGTGGCAATGAAAGAAAGGGATGTTTCAGTGGTGACACCCACCTTTGGAATGCCCTTCCCATAAATGCTTGTCTGGAAAACCAGCACAAGATAAATACCTTTTTAAAAATTGCTGAAGCTTTTTCGAGTTTGTCTCAACCATAGGTCTTGAGTCTGGTTTTATCCTTTGTTTTTATTATTCTGCTCTTTTAGTTGTTTTGCATAAGGCAGGTGCTGCCATTTTTAACCTTTTGAGCTGTGAGCTCCCAATGTATGAAACTAAGTAAATACCCAGTTGTGTGACTAGCTAGAGCAGGGAAGGGAAACTCCAGCCCACAGTCACCTTTGACCTTTGGTCTTGCTGGCTGGGGATGATGGGAATAGTAATCCAATTTCATCCAAAGAACCACAGATTCCTTATCCCTGGCAGAACGGATGGCCATAGTTATTAGTTGGTTGTTCAGGGTATTCTAAGGTCATGATTCAGCAGAGGTAATTCAAGTTTAAGAGGAAGAAAGATGTAATTCAATGGAAGTTGAGAGAATGTGAACTGAATATTGACTCCCATCCAACAAAAGAATAGGACCCCCTTCTCTTGCAACCCATGCTGTATCTTCAAGATTCCTTTTCTGAAGCACAGCAATGGCACTGAGTGCAAACTTTTCCTTTCCAAAATGTTTCTAAAGAGAAGGGCTTGGTTCATAAACTGACTCTCTTTTCTTTTCATTGTAATATTTAATACCAGCTGTGTTTGTTCTAAAGAAGAAACTACAGGAGCCAAATAGAGTCTCTGCAGAAGATGATGCTTCTATTTATGCGGCATAGATTGTTTGGCACAAATTGCTAGAAACTGAAATGAATTTAGGCTCATCAGAGAGGAGAGGGATATTCCTCCAGATTTGTCTGACTTTTGAAGCTGCTCCAGGGCTCATTGCCGAAACTTCCATACAATATGGAAAATCGACTAAAGCAATTTCTTCCATATCTCATCTAGACATGAGGGGATAACAATTAAAAAACAACAAATAAGCCAAATTCTCTTTATTGAATGTCTCTCTCCCTTTTGTTGTGCAAGTGGTATCGATGTACAGTATCCAAAGAGCCAACTAACCAGAGTTAGGGAAACAGGTACTCCTCAATTAAAATGCTATATAGCCCTGAGATGCAAAAATTAAATTAAGTCAGCTATGCTAATGTTGTTTATTGCTAATAACTGACTTCCCTGAGTAACGATTTGCTTAAAGCAAAAAGTAAAGTGGGGATGGATCAAATTCCTTCCTTTTTTCATATGTGGTGGACTTGTAGAAAGGTGAAAGGCTTCTGGGAAATGATATCTAATGAATTAAAAAGGATGCTTAAAATAGCTATTCCCAAGAGGCCTGAAGCATTTATTCCAGGGATTATAGGGGCAGAGGTTCCAAAAGAGATGGTTAAGTCACTTATTTATGTTACTACCACAGCCAGAATCCTGTATGTGCAGAAGTGGAAAGAAGAAGTCCTAATGAAAGAAGAATGGATTTTCAAGTTAATGGACTGTGCAGCAAAAAATAAGAAATCAAAAAGATGAGAACTTTTTTGAATAGTGTAGGTTTTTTTTCGGACTATTGGAGAAGAAAAGCTATAGCCAAATAAAACCACAAGCAGGATTTGAATAATAGGCAAAGGAAGGAGAGAAAAGAAATGATTGTAATATGAGTTATAATGCTATGGAAAACAAATGGCAGTTACGGCAGCAGAGAACGGAACACAACAGGAACACAGAATGGGAAGTCAGAATGTATTATATTGAAAGTAAATTGAATAATGTTACATTTTGTGTAGAAAACTAATAAAAATCTTTTTTAAAATATAAATAAATAAATAAATAAATAAATAAATAAATCCATCCTTCTCAACAGTAAATGATTTTAAGGTTTCAAATGAGAGAAAGAATGGCTCCGTCCTCACACTCACCTCTCTATTTTGCCCCTGATCATTGCTCACATTTGAAAGAGGAAAAAAGAGGCAGAGGGAGATGAGCCCTTCTGGAAGAAGGAATGAAAGACTCATCTTTTCTTCTGTTTGCAGACATAGGCAAAACAAGAAGCACATGGATGCTGCTCCCATATGTTTTATCTCCATAGAATTGCAGCTATTGAGAGGCTGTGAGGGTAGGAAGTTCTGGATCAGAGTTTCTTATCTTTTCTTCTTCTTTTGGATACTCAAGAGCAGTAAAACAGTACAAGGTGGCTTTCCATTTGGCTCTGCCTGCCTCAATACTGATTACATATGATGTAACAGAAGACAATCCATTGCCACTTTCTCCAACTTCCAAGGCTCCGTGACTTGCAATTCCCTAGTGGATAATAAACACACAAGTATTTCGGTTTATGGGTTCAAATAGGCCACAACTTTATTGGTTACAGATGTGAGCAGTTTGGCTTAGGTATGGGGGTGAAGCCAGGCTATATTTCGACTCCCGCCTGTCTGCAGGGAGTCCATCTAAGGGTAAACCACCAATTGGGGGATCCCTATGACTTACATCAAAAGAGGCACTCTGAGGGTCCCCGCTGGGGTCGTGGCATGGCCCTAGCCCACATCCAGGCATTGGACAGAATCCACACCCCCGGATTAATTTAGCAGGATACCCTTAAAGAGGAGGGGCAGGCAGAGGCTACCCCTCCTTCAAAACAAAGGCTTACCTAATGCCTAACCTCGCAGAGTTGTGATGGTTGCTACATTGTAGGTGAAAACCAAATGGCTGGTGCCAATTTGTCAAGTGGAAAAAATTCCTACCCGGCCCCAACAATATGGCGGCTGACATTTGTCCATAGCTAGGTTGTGTCGTAGCACAGCATAAAAAGAGGGCAGGTGGGTAGGGAGATCAGGTGAAGGCCACAAGAGGAAGGCTCCCTGGCCACGCCGTGGTTTAAATTTCCTGTGGCCAAACCTCCCGCCAGCGCTGATTAGTTGGCAGGGCCACCCCTGAGAGACACAGCGCAGACAGCAACAAGGGGGACATCAATCTCCACCCCCCGCCGGATCACTGCAGGGATCCTAATGTCTGGCCACAACGACGCCCATCAGAAAAGGTGAGAGAACTTTTCCAAACTACAAATGCAAATTGAGCTATAAAACCAGGGCCTTTTGTCAGGCAGAGTTAACCGGAGCTCAGCTCTAGCACCTCTCAAGTGGGCACCACTGTCATTCTAAGAGAACAAGGGAGAAGTTTGTGGTGAGCTCCAACGCCTCTTTCCCTACAAAAAATAGCACTGTATGAAACCAAAGACAACTGGGGATCTGACAAACTGCTGAGAATAAGTCAAAATCTGAAAGGGGATGGGGAATAATTTCGATTCAGCCAATTATATTATGGAAACCAAAGCAGAACTTCTGCAATATTTTATGACCACACACATCCTGCATTTTTCAGGCTCCAACAACAGTGAAAACAATATCCATTGTTGGCTGTGCATTTGGTGTTATATGGATGGAATGCAAGTTAATGCTGATCAATGAGTGCATTTAAACAAATTCCTCCACCGTGCTTGTGATACCACATGTTATGTATACAAACCAATCTCAGCGTTCTCTGGTTTCAGTGGTTTGAGAATCAAGATGTGGATAACAATGCACACATTGATAACAATGGCTCATTTAACTCTGATTTCAGATAATGTGTGTGTTTTTCAAGCAATGAACAGGAGATTGCACGCTCTTATTTTCCTTCCTTTCAAATTTTATAAAACTGCAATCCGTATCAAAAATCTCATCAATCGACTTTCCCTGCGCTCGGCGTGTGCTTTCTGTCAAATTTGACAGCATATATTTGAGAACATATGCTCCATTTTGCAGTAGGAAAGCAAAAGATGGTAATGAATCTATGATCTCTAAATACAATTGAGGCATCCACTGAAAATTAAATCTTACCATTTTCAGCCCTGTTGAAGGTAAGCACATTTGGGGGACATATTTAAGATAATAAGAGTTGGTTGGGTTATTGATAATGAAAATGCAGAGATTTACGCAAAAAAAGATTGGATTCAACTCAGAGGCTTTCTGAAATCTCAGAAAGCAGTTGCTTTTCGAAAACTTTTATTTTTATCTTTAATCAGCTCTAGGTTCATATTCTTCATGAAGAAAAAGCTTGCCACAGTGATATATGCACTACTCTGAAGGAAAGAGAGTGAGATAATTGAAACAAGATCATTTGAGCTGGTGTCAGACTAAAGAAGAAGGGGGCACACGCTTCAGCCACAGAAAGTGGTTCACTTAATTCCTCCACCCGCCCACCCACAAGGCCCACTTTGCACACCAAGCTGTTCATAAATGAAACAGCACCGTTTTAAAACAATGGATGGTTTTATAGTAGTGGAATAATAACTCTGAATAATGCAAGTGGCTTTCAAATTGGTTTCCATGGAACTCTGGGATGCCTTGGAGATATATCAGGAGTTTCTCAATTAGTCAACCTGCAGTGGGTGGGCAAACTTTTCCCAAAGACCTCTTGCCTGCTAATGCCAATTCCCCCCCTTCCCGCAGCTGTGAGGCCAAATAAGCATGGTCCGTATGTAATGGAACCATGGTGAGGAGGGCTGCACTGAGGGAAAATGGTGGTAGCCACCCCTTCCCCCTGCTCCTGCTCCTGAATCTTTCCAAGAGCAGGAGAACAGTCTAGATTTGGAACAGTGGTTTGCAGAGGGGCATAGTTCAGAAGGCAGAAGCTGGGAAATACTGGATGGGGAACAGCTAGGTGAAGAAACACTGGGGGAGAGAGGGTTGACAGATTCAAAGTCCTTGGACAGCATTCCTCTGATCTCCCCAAAGTTGCAAGAGCTCAGAAAGTCTCAGAACAGAAAGCACAGAGGTTTCAAACTCAGATAACAAGATGTGGGAGTGATATAGATTAAAGGGACGGAAGGAGGTGTGGTCCTTAATTGGGAGCATCACCATTTCTAGGAGATGTGTTCTTTGTTCTCTCACTGTGATTATTAAAGATTCTAACGTGTTAGACTTTCCTTTCTTTGATCTTATCTCCTGCTAAGGGGGTAGGAAGCCAATTCCCCGAAGCCTGACACCATACTTGCCTCTCTCTCAATAGTCTGCCAATATTTGGTGGTCATTAAACCTACTCAGTCCTTGTTAGGTCCCTTTGGAATCCTGCCCTTAATTTTATTTCTGGAGCTGTTTTGCATTTCTCCAAAACTAGGGGCTCCCTTGAGCTTGCTGACATTTTCCCCTTGCGTGCGGGTGCTCCCATTTTGGCCATGCAATGATCCACACTTGGGGAATAAGTTCATCGTTAGTACAGAGGATTAGCATTTCCAATAATGACGTTTTCTGAATGTCAAGCACTTTTTTGAATCAAGAGGAACGTTTTCTCCCTCACAATTTTTTATGGTGGCTTTAAACCTCAGGTAATTGAAACAGTTGGCGGGTAGCACTCCAAGGAATCACCCTGTAATATTTCAAAGTTTGAGCTGTTGATTTCCTTTGGTCTTCTGCCTCAGTGTAAAAGGGCTTCCTGCCTGATGCAAGCTTTCACAAGTCAATGGTCTCATAAAAGATATTGCTGTGCTCTCCCAACTTCCAAGCACAGCAAACTTCTAAAGTTTATTTTTCATTGGATGGGAGAATGCTACGGCATCTTTGTAATACTTGCATTCATTTTTTTAAAAAAATAATATTTATTCAAAATTTAAGAATTACAAAGAGAAAAGAAGAAAAGATACAAAATACAAAAAACAAAGAATATAACAACATCAAAAAAATGAAAAAATACACTCACTTAAAAAACAAAAAAAAAAACCAGATTAAAACTTTACAAAACTTTCCTCCTTAACTTATTTCCTTGACCTCCTCACACCTCCCATTTTTGTATTCTAGTTCAAATCATTATTTCTGCAAATCCTTCCAACCTTATTTTCATTTAAACAATTTAATTTATTTTTTTAAAAAAAACAAACCACTTTTACTTTATACAACCTTAACTCTCATTCAGACCTATGTACCAATACTTATTCTTAAAACATTTTTCTAAGGTCGAAAACGATTCCCTTCCACGAATTTCCCAACTCTCATAAAAAACAAAAAAGACAAAAAAGCAAATTATATTGTATATCCTTTGAGTTTCCCATTTCCATTCCACCCATACCCCCTTCCCGGTTTCAGTCCCCACCATAAATCCATCAACTCAAAAAACCATTAGCCCGGAGATCTTACGTCCAAGGCCCTTAAATCTCTCTCATGTCCCCTCTGCCAGTCTTTTTGATAGTCCTTAATATTGAAAGCCAAATCCCGGGGAGGCTCCAACCCAGCAGCTTCCACATTCCTTCCAGCCAAGCCTCCGTACTTAAAAGTAAAGCCTATGGGGTATTCCAAATCTTGTTTCATTCTCCCTTCAGATCCAAATGTCCCCAAAACTTCAGCTTCCAACTGAATCAAGTTTGTAATCCTAGGGTCATCTGGTCTCCCCATAAGGAGATCTCTCCATCTTTCACTTTCCAATTCAGGCCAAGCTTCCATCTTCAGAATCTTCACAAAATTATATCCCCTTATTGCCAGCATGTCAAAGCTCAGATTACAGCTCTCCTTTCGCACCTGCAGGGTTACATCTCCCCCTTTCTTCTCTTCAGAGGCAACATAATTCTCCTTCTCCAATTCTCCTGTTTGTTCAGTTGAATAAAATTCCTGTGCCGAGTTCTTATCAAGTTCAATGATAGCTCTCACACTCGTGTCCAAAGTTGTAACGTTTGTAGTCAAAACACCAATTTGACCTTGCAGCTTTCCCAAGAGAAAAAATGTCCTATTCAGTTCAAACTGGATTTTCTTTCCAAAAGCCATTCTCTGCAATATTCCAAAGCTCCCTCTAGGGGAATTTAGATTTCTTTTTACTCATTCAGCACAGATCCAAAAGTCCAGTTAAATTGTAACAGTCCTTCCTTCTTTCCGAAAGCAAACTTGTAACAAATGTAGAGAACAGAAACAAAGTCCTCTTTTTGCATCTTGACAGCTAGCTTCACAGCTTTCAGATTGTTCTATAGCTCCTCAACGGGCTCTCACGGACCACTCCCGGGTCCCGGGGGGGGGGGGTGGCCCATCAATTCCCAAATTTAGCTCTTATCTTGCAGGCTCCCCTGCTTCCAAATAAAATTTCTTATAGTGTCAATCCGTAGAATTAAAGTCCTTTAAAAAAAGACAAAGGAAAAAATCTCCACGACCTTAGTTGACAGGTTCTTTGCTTTAAATTATTTACAGAAAGGGGAGGCGGACTTCCTGTTTGGACCTTCCTCGATCGTACCGAATTTAAAAATATTTTTTTAAAAAGATCCAATTTCCGTACTACTCATGGGTTGTTGTTTGCAATCCGAATGTCCACAAAAAGAAGTCAGCGCTCTCCGGCAACGGCTCCGCGAAAATAGCAGTCAATTCGAGACACCGCACCACTTACCCCACATCCCTTTGGAGCCCCCGAAAAGGGGTTTCCGTGTGGGTAGGGGGGGCACTCTTGGTGTGAGCCGAATCCCACATTCCCAGGCTTCCTCCGCCTGGAATTTTTGGAGGGTGTCCCGGAAGTCCTCTGTAATACTTGCTTTCATGTACAAATATACCAACAGATCAGAAGTGGGGTGAAAGGGCTTGCTCCTTTAAGAAGCAGAACTCACCTCCCCAAGAGCAACTGGTGCAATCCACTCCCAAGACTGGATCCCCAGTCTAACTGAAGTGGAAAATGTTGCTCCTTCAATCTGTGCCAGTAATTTCTCCTCTTTGCAATTCTACCATTTGTGCCAAAATAGATTGTCCTTGAAAATAGAAGGAAGTGGGGGATTTCAAGGGAACTTCAAAGAGTCCAGGAGGTTCATGTGTATCTTAATCCTTTGTAATATTGGAAAATGTGTATTTGTGTACTCCATTAAAACTATTATTTTAGCATTCCGAGCCTCTTCAAAGCTCTTGGGTAGGTTTTTCAGCAGAAACAGTCCAGGAAAGTGTCTGGATGTGGAATCATTGAGAGAATAACACACACACATACACACACACAAATATATGTGTGTGTGTAAAGGACCCCTGACAGTTAAGTCCAGTCATGAACGACTCTGGGGTTGCGGCACTCATCTCGCTTTACTGGCTGCGGTAGCCGACATTTCTCCGCAGACAGTTTTTCCGGGTCATGTGGCCAGCATTACTAAGCCGCTTCTGGCAAAACCAGAGCAGCAAACAGAAACACCATTTACCTTTCTGCCGGAGCGGTACCTATTTATCTACTTGCACTTTGAGGTGCTTTCGAACTGCTAGGTTGGCAGGAGCAGGGACCAGACAACGGGAGCTAATCCCATCGCGGGGATTTGAACCACCGACCTTCTGGTCGGCAAGCCCTAGGCTCAGTAGTAGTTCTCTGACATAGCCAGTCAGGCTGCTCCCTTGAACAAATGAAGGCCAACTCCTGATGCAGTTTGCAGAGGCACAGCTTTGCTTACCTGTGTCCATTACCTTAGTGTGTTCTCTCCACCCTAGCTTTTTTTTTTTTTTTTTTTTTTTGGACAAGCTTTGACTGGTAAACTAGGTTTCAAGGTTTTTCATTTGTTTGTTTGCTTGGAAATGTGAAAAGAACTGTACCTTATAAGCTTCAGTTTTCACGTTCCAGCTGCTTTATAACAAAGACAGATTATGGGCAGGTTGCTTCCTTGCCTTCCCCCGCCCTGCTTCGATGACGTTAGTTCCCTGGCTACAAAATCTGTCATGAAACGAGTGCTCTTGCAAGAGATAAAAATAGAAGTTTTTCATGCCGAGTCTGCAACCCTGTTATGATTTTTCCATACCGAAGACCGTGAGGTGCTTATTTCCACTATTCAAAGTGATGTCTGGAGAAAGAGGAGGGAGGAGAAAGCTCTTTTGGGTGGTGAAAAGAAACAGTCTTTGAAGAGAAATGTCCCGTCTACAGAGACGCTGGGGAAAATATTTGCAAAAACATCTTGCTGAAAGGTGACCATAGTTTGAAGACCCATGCAAATGACAAGTTCTTCGATGTGAAGAACACCCAGGACTTATTTAAACCAGGATAAAAGGTGTGAAAAGCCTTGTATTCCCAGTCACAGAATGACCATGAATTGCTCTCATTTCCTGCCTTGTACACTGCCAAAGGCAGTTGCTACCTTCGCAGCAACAGCAAGTGATATATGTGACTCATCACAATGCGCTGAACAAACCAGTGTTGTCAAAAAACCAATCTAGTTGTAAATAAGGGCCACGGTGCCGTCCCAGGGACCACATCGGCCTTGGCTGTGGTTTTTCAGATATCCATTGCTTTCATTTTCTCACTGGTACAACTACTGCCATTTACAAAATGCTTTCTATGAATGCAGAATGTATTTTGAATAGTGGTCAGAAGGAAAAACGGTGCCCCCTTTAATGAGCGATATATACAGAATATATATTTACATATATTATCTCCTGGAGTTTTTTTAAGTGGCTCTCAGGGAATGAGACTTGGAATGAGTTCTGCCCCACACTGTGAAGAATTACTTTAATTCAACGACAGTAGGCTACATCCTAGGGGCAAGACTTCCAGCATCTTAACATAATGAATTATAGAGTAGATCTATTTAAACCAGGCAAAAGGGCCTTCTCAGTAGCGGCACCCATCCTGTGCAATTCCTTACCATCAGATGTCAAGGAGATGTGTAACTATATAACCTTTAGAAGACATATGAAGGATCCCTGTATAGGGAAGCCTTTTAATATGTTGGAAGCTGCCCAGAGTAGCTGAGGCAACCTAGTCAGATGGGTGGGTTACAAATAAAATTGTTGCTGTTGTTGTTGCTATTATTATTATGCCCTGAACTGTATGATTATTATGATTATTATTATGCCCTGAACTTCCAACTCCCAGGGTGGCTGGGGAGACCCAGCCAGATGGTAAAGGTAACAGGAAAGGGACCCCTGACCATTAGGTCCAGTTGTGACTGACTCTGGGCTTGCGGCGCTCATCTCGCTTTATTGGCCGAGGGAGCCAGTGTACAGCTTCTGGGTCATGTAGCCAGCATGACTAAGCAACTTCTGGCGAACCAGAGCGGCGCACAGAAACACCATTTACCTTTCCACTGGAGCGGTACCTATTTATCTACTTGCACTTTGATGTGCTTTCGAACTGCTAGGTTGGCAGGGGCAGGGACCGAGCAACGGCAGCTCACCCCGTCACGGGGATTCGAACCGCCGACCTTCTGATCGGCAAGTCCTAGGCTCTGTGGTTTAACCCACAGCTCCACCCTATTATGAGAAAAGGTAGTGTATAGAGATGGAATGAAGATAAAGTCCCTACCAGAGAGGTACAGCAGATGAAGTTGATGGACTACGCCGAAATGGCTAAAATGACCGGAAGAATCAGAAATCAGGAAGACCAAAATTTTAATAAAGAATGGTGGAAATTTACAACTTATTTTAAAGACCATTGTAAACAGTTAAAATCATTAGTAGGATTGGAATATTATTTGTAGTTAAATGGTGAATTTTGAATATAATGGAAATGTAAAAGATTTGGATCATCATAAAAAATGCAGGAGGAAATGATTAATAATAGGACTCACAAAGGGGGGGATGGAAGTCCACGAGATTCCTTTGAATCTTGTTTTTATGATCTATGTTTGATTTATGATTGTAAAATTTTAATCTGAAAAACCAAATAAATATTTTTATTTTTATTTTTAAAGAGAAAAGGTAGAGTATAAATATTATTTTTTTTTAAAAAAAAAAGCTTTTGTGGATACATACTTGGTTTGCACTGCAGAGTACTCAACAGAAAGCAGGTTCATGTTTGCATTGTGACTGTTGTTAATGCTTTGTACACATGCAGTTTGAAAGCTGCCGTACTGAGACAGTCATTTATGCTGTGTGATCTGAGACAATATGGTTGATTCTGTGTCAAGGTTAGTGACCATATATGTAACACACAGTCCCTTAGGAAGTTTACTGACAGTGTGCTTGCTAATCAAAGAGGAACCCCAACCCATTGCCGAGTTGCTAGTTAATGCAGGTCAAAGGAGGCTAAAAGCAGAGAAAAAGAATGCTTGAATCACAATACTTTGCATGCTCTGCCAGAAGAAACTGACCTAGTAAAGTAAATTGCCATGTCTTACCTACGAATTTTTGAATTGATCTGCCAAGGGAGGTCCAGGTAAGATTGGCACCTAAGAAAATGCACTAGGAAAACGTCGAGAAGGGAGGCTATTGTATCAGAGTTTTATCAGAGTACAAATGAAAGAAATATAAACATACAATAGGCTTTGCTGAACAGCTGCCCGTATCCCCAAGAGTCTAAAGTATCAAGTTCTTATACATGTTCAGCAACAAAATGTTATCAGCCCAGAGTTAAGGCAATAATATCCAATTTAAATTCCGGAAGGCTAAGCTTAACATGAATACCTAGACTCACAATCTTAACTCTCTTCCCTGATGAGAAGTATAAAAACATAATCAACTATAGAAAAACACCAAAATTATTCCATAAAGTGTTTGTGTTTCGAATCCGCACTAGGCACAAGGTGCTATTTCACTCTGGTAGCGAACCCTTTGAAGGCTCCTTCTCCACACTACAATTGAAGCAGCAGATAAAGGAAGGAATTCTATGTAGCAGTTCCGCTTGTCAGATAGAGTGAAACCCCTCCCCACCAGCACCGTGTGCTGTTCTTAGCATTCACAGGGCTCTTTCAGAGCCAATTTGTGGCAAATGAGGAGAGGAAAGGGGTATGGGGAAAAATCACAGGGCTGTAGCCAGGGATTTTTTCCCCCAGCCGGAGCTCAGCTCCAGCACCTTTCAGGTGGGCACCACTGCCATTCTAAGAGAACAAGGTGAGCTCCAGCACCCATTTTTTTCTACAAAAAGAGCACTGGCTGTAGCATAGGTCCTTGTGTGGGCTTCAGCTGGTAGGGCTCATTTGCTGAATCTGCTGCCCTATGACTTTTTACACATCTTTTTTGTGTCAACACCTGTATGCTGTATGAGATCTGTGTGGTTTTATTTATGGATGCCCATTACTTTATTCCTCTGTATTTGACGAATGTGCACTTGAGTCCTTTTCAGATATTTGTAGAATGCCCTGTATACGCACATTCGTTTTAACTTCTGAACAGACCCTTGGGGGAGGGATGCCTAAAATACCTCGGCCCTGTATACCTGAAGGAGCATCTCCAGCTCTATCATTCAACCTGATCAATGAGGTCCAGCTCTGAGGACCTTCTGGCAGTTCCCTCATGGTGAGAAGTGAAGCTAATAACCAGGCAGAGAGTCTTCTTGGCAGTGGCGCCCTCCCTATGGAATGCCCTCACATCAGATGGCAAGGAGATAAAGATTTACACAAGTTTTAGAAGACCTCTGAAGGCAGTCCTGTGTGGAATGTGAAACACAAGAACATTCAAGTACAACATCCCTAGAGTGGACATAAAAGGGGACGTCTGGACCAGCCAGCTGGAACTTCCTGTTTCTCCTAGGCTGGTACAGACTTCCTCTGCATGTGACTAGAGGTGGGCTCAGGTGACAAAAGAGCAGGACTGGTCATCCATATCTCTCTCTGTGACCACATTCGTCGAAGAGAGGATAAAGGAGCTGTCTCCTTATGGGATAGTTTCCAGGTGTATATTACTTTTCTAACTTAAGTCTGCCTTCTGGGATCCAGTTGTGAACAGAATGTGAGTGAGTAAACTCTTTTTTATACTTTTATAGAAGACTGTGTCATGTCTATCTTTTTATGAGGAACTAAAGGGGAAATTATCAATGAAACATATTTTAGAGACTTTAGCGAGTCTGAGCAAACACATCCACTGTGCAAGTTTAGAAAGGGGAATGTTACTCTGCTAAACTGTAGAACTTGTTAACACAAGTTGGAAAGGATATAATCACACAATATATCCTCTCCTGCATCCCTGAACATTCCTACATCCTGTATATAGAAGTTTTTTAACATTTGTTGTTATAGTGTGTGTGTGTGTGTGTGTGTGTGTGTGTGTGTGTTTTGGAAGCTACTCGGAGTGGCTGGGGCAACCCAGTCTGATGGGAATAATAATAATAATAATAATAATAATAATAATAATAATATGCTCGGGAACTGTACTATTCTGGAATAACAATGAATGACTATTGGTAAGAGTTAGAGTTTGCTACCATGTTACCATACTTCTGCTCAAAGGTATATTTTGTTTGCTACAAACCTCTGAAAAGGACATTAAAAATGGATAAATGATTAGGTATAGAGATTCCATGGAAAAAAACTCTGGGTCTGAGGGCAGATCCACAATTCTGGTTGTCCTGTGGTCTAGAAAACACAATTCAATTCAGTGCTAAAGATTGGTTTTCCCCAGAGGGAAGTTTCAGGGCCAATGGAGGTGTGGGAAAGCCCTGAGTTTAAGTGAATTTTTACAAACATGACAATATTTCTGTATCACTATAGCAAGAACATCATGGGAGACAGCTTTCCAGCTATCCCATCCTGGGCCTTTGGAAGCCTTCTAGGAAGGCAGAAGAGGGCCTTTGAGCAACATCCTGGGAGAAATCTTTCTAGAATCAAGGTAAAACTGTCTTAATATTTTTGTTGTTGACATGAGGTGTGATGACACATTGTCAATGCAATCCTGTTATATTTATAATACTGAAATGTTGTGAGATGCTTTTTTTAGCGGGGGTATTCTATATTTGCTACAGTGTCATTGTTTTATTACTGTTTTTGAACTGTTTAGTTTTGAGATGTGTTCCTGTTTGCTTTGTCGTAAGCCTCTTTGAGCACGATTCTTTTTGTGGAAAAGCAGCACACAAATAAAAATAAGAATGAATAGATAAAAGAACCCTAAAGCACAATTCAAGCAATCCAAATAATCATTAAAGTACTGCTCATCTGCCTGGTGTTCCCTTTACATTTGCAGATCAGTAGGTGATAAAAATGCATGTGTGAACTATTGACTTTGGGGACAGTCTAATGTAGAAGTAGCCATGATTTATGGACTACAGCTGCTATGATCCCTGACCATTGGTTATGCTAGCTAGGGCTTCTGAGGATTGTCATCCAATATCTGGAGGACACCACACTGATTACCCTGTCCTAAACTATAAAGAGACTGGGGGTGGGGGGAGTTCAGTGTAGAAACATCCCTGTGTTGAATGGAACATACCCTTTTTAAAGGACCAAACCACACATGGCACTTAATGCACATATGGGTGCCCTCCAGACTGTCAGTATTTTGTGGGAGGGATCGAAATGCACACCAGGAAATTTCATTTCAAACAAAAGGGAATTAAAATGCTCATTTGCCCTAGCACAAACAATCCATTTTTGAGAGAGAGAGAGAGAGAGAGAGAGAGAAACAAAACTTCTTCTTCTTCTTCTTCTTCTTCTTCTTCTTCTTCTTCTTCTTCTTCTTATTATTATTATTATTATTATTATTATTACCCCGCCCATCTGGCTGGGCTTCCCCAGCCACTCTGGGCAGCTTCCAACAAAATATTAAAATACAGTAATGCATCAAACATTAAAAGCTTCCCTAAGGGCTGCCCTCAGATGTCTTCTAAAAGTCTGGTAGTTGTTGTTCTCTTTGGCATCTGGTGGGAGGGTGTTCCACAGGGAGGGCGCCACTACCGAGAAGGCCCTCTGCCTGGTTCCCTGTAACTTGGCTTCTCGCAGTGAGGGAACTGCCAGAAGCCCCTTGGTACTGGACCGAGGAAAGAAAGAAAGAAAAAGAAAGAAAGAAAGAAAGAGAGTATTTGTGATTAGGAAAGTGACAGGGAGATGCACTGAAAAGTATGGAAAGAGTGAATGATTAATGGGAAGATGTATAAACACCCCACAAAGCAAATCAGGATGAATGGTCATTATCATATAACTTCCCTGTAAGCAAATCAGAACAAATGTTCAATGAAGACTGAATATGATCTAACCTCTGTTTCAGCTCAATAAATAGGTCATCTGGAAGAGCCCTGAGTCTCTTGTCTTTTTTCCCCCTTTAATTACCAGCATTGTCTTCCCCAGTGATACTGAGTTGACCCTCCCTCATCCCCCATCACATGACTATTGGGCCAATGGAAGCTTTCTTCTAGACCAGAGGTCGGCAAAAAAAAAATTAGCCGTGGGCTGGTCCACTGTCCCTCAGACCTTGCTGGAGAAGCAGCACCGGGGGCAGGGGGAGCTGGAAGAAGCGGCGAGGGAGGCAAGTAGTCCTCCCCCCCTCCCAGTCCCAGCCGCCGCCACCACCACCACCGCCACTACTGCTGCTTCTCGTGAGTAGGCAGAGTGAGCTCGTCTGCTCTGCTCTCTGGCCTGCAGGAGCACTAGGGTGGCGGCAGCAGAGGGAATGATGAGTGGCACAAAAGGGCTGGCTCTGAAGAGGGGCTGCTTAGAATGGTGCTCAGCCAGCTCAGCCCAGATCTCTTCCCCCTCTAGGCAGGGCAGGGAGAAGCCAGGAGGAGGGAGGGAGGAGGCACCACCACTGTGTGTGTGAGGGAGAGGGGAGCAAAATGGAATGGCGCAGGGAAGGGAAATGGTGCAGCCCGAACGAACAGAATCCCCACGCCAATCCACAGAAAGTCTGGTGGCTGGATCCTGAAGGCAACTGGGCCTGATCCAGCCCCCGGGCCTTAGTTTGCCGACCCCTGTTCTAGACCTTGTAGCCTTGCAGGAAGATTTGGAGGAGCGGAGGCTGGGAAAGGAAAGGATGGATTTTCGTTCCCTGCATGCCAAGATTCTGATAACAATCTGCCCCCCTCCTCCATCTGCATATAATGAAATAAACTATGTAGTTACATGGTATACTTTTCAGTGTGCCATTGGACATAAAGCACATTTGGGATTGGAGCATTCATCTTCAAAACCAAGAAACTTTCTGTTTAGCTGAGGATCACATACTTTATGCCCCCCCCCCCGAAGCCTGATGCAACCCAACAGCCACTTTCTTCAGACTACTGTGATATCAGCACACCTTCTGGTCTTGCAGCTTTCCTGGACCTGCAGAAATGGGTCAGGGTGCAGAGCGCAATTCTTCTTCTTCTTCTTCTTCTTCTTCTTCTTCTTCTTCTTCTTCTTCTTCTTCTTCTTCTTCTTCTTCCTCTTCAATCGCTCGTAGCCGAGTAAGATTCTCTTCCATAAACACAGCTTTAACAGTGAGTCCATAAGTGACTGTGGAGGCCAATTCTGGATCCACACGTCCTTCCACAGTGGGGACATAGGTGTCTGGGCAGGAGTTGATCATGGTGATGGTTCACCAAGCATGCATTACTCTTAGCACATTTCTCCATTTCATCCTGAGTTTGAGTGTCCTCAAAACCCATAGCCTTTGGAAAAGGCTGTTCTCCAATTGGAGCTCTCGCAGGCCAGTGATTCCCAGTTGTCGGTGTTTATACTACATTTCTTTATATTTGCCTTGAATGGCTGGTGACCAATATTTTCCTTGGTGAGTCAAAAGTTTGCAGACTTGGTTTCAATGCCAGCCTAGAAGAAACTCTTGCTCCAGTCCTATGAGTTGCAAGAAGAGGAATGTCAAAGGCTTGTAGGCAATGACAAAGTTAGATTCTCATAATGACTATTGATGCCTGATCTGCATGGAGATTGGAAGCAATAGATTGCAGATTATAAGAATTAGTTTAGGCTGAAATTCCATTTGCTTCAGCTTGGAAGTTGATAAACATGGTAGTAATCCTGCTAGTGTGCGAGGACATTGAGCAGGAGCATATATTTGATGTGCCCTGAGTGACATTCATCCATTCTCTTTCTTTCTCAATTATAGATTAATTGACACTAACACAAATGTTCTCAGCAGAATACAAAATATTGCTGAGTGCACAAAGGCATTCACAATTGCCTTTCAGAAACATAACGCCTCCATGTAGAAAATGCTGTTTTAATGTAGCATAAAAATACAATTTTAATCTTTAAGCAGGTGTGACTGTAATGGGAAGAAAGGGTAGTTACTCTCCCCCATTTAACTGACAACACTTTCTATTATTATTTTGTTCTGCTGCAGACATTATTTTCCTTGTAACATTACGGCTAATTCATATGACTGCAAAGGATGCAGATTTTGTTTTCCTTTTTTTTCGTTTTATGCATATGTAATAGTGTCACATTTTTGCATTAGCAAGGGGAAAGAAATAATGTCCAGTGTGAAGTTGTTTTATTTCTGCAGTGAAATGCTTGCTTGGTGTGCCATGAACAGATGGTTAAGTGAATGGGCAGCAATAGCTGTTGGACCTTGACAATGACACATTCCTCCAGGAGAAGAAAGTTTCTTCTTTGGTCATTTCTTAAAAGTTAGCGTTGGATTTCTCCTTCCCTATCTTTGTGGAAATCTGAGAACTAGCTATTTTAAGAGTCAGGCTGTGTACACATTACTGCTTGCTATGACTCCACTACACTTCTGCCACTGATGTTAGAAGCCAAGTACACAATACATTAGGGGACGTGGGTGGCACTGTGGGTTAAACCACAGAGCCTAGGACTTGCCGATCAGAAGGTTGGCAGTTCGAATCCCTGCGACGGGGTGAGCTCCCATTGCTCAGTCCCTGCTCTTGCCAACCTAGCAGTTCGAAAGCACGTCAAAGTGCAAGTAGAGAAGTAGGTACTGCTCCGGTGGGAAGGTAAACGGTGTTTCCGTGCGCTGCTCTGGTTCGCCAGATGCAGCTTGTCACGCTGGCCACGTGACCCGGAAGTGTCTGCGGACAGCGCTGGCCCCCGGCCTCTTAAGCGAGATGGGCGTGCAACCCCAGAGTCGGACACGACTGGCCCGTACGGGCAGGGGTACCTTTACCTTAGACCCTCCAAGTGCCCCTATTTTCCAGGGACAGTTGTTGATTTACAGAAGCTGTCCCAGTTTCTGATTTGATCCCAGAATGTTCCACTTTTCCTTAGAATGTTCCAATTTTCATTGGAGAAATGTTGGAGGGTAAGGTAAAAAGTTAAAGGACCCTTGACAGTTAAGTCCAGTCAGGAATGACTCTGAGGTTGCGGTGCTCATCTCGCTTTACTGGCTGAGGGAGCTGACATTTGTCCGCAGACAGTTTTTCCAAGTCATGTGGCCAGCCTGACTAAGCTGCTTCTGGCGAAACCAGAGCAGCGCACGGAAACACCGTTTGGCTTCCTGCCGGAATGGTACCTATTTCTCTACTTGTACTTTGACGTGCTTTTGAACTGCTAGGTTGGCAGGAGCTGGGACCGAACAGTGGGAGCTCACCCCATCACGGGGATTTGAACTGCCAACCTTCCAATCGGCAAGCCCAAGGCTCAGTCGTTTACACCACAGCGCCGTCCCTATTTTCACCAGAGAGATGTTGGAGGGTATGGAGTTATGTGACCCCTGCGCCAAGTAGGTAAGTAACTATATGTCACTCTCAGTCACCTGTAGCTCCACCCCTTATACGGTGGCTGTCTGAGGCCCTTTGTCTATTTGCTTTCTGCCCTCCTAGTCCTAGGAGAAGGGGTGGTGGTCTGGAATGCTTTCTAATGATAACATGTCAACCAGTTATTCTGGCCCTTCTGCTCCCCTTTCCTCTCCTTCCATTATCTCCCAGCTTTGTCCTTCTTCTGTCTCGGAGTCAAGACCTTCTGCAAACCACCATTGTAAATCTATTCTGTCCTCCTCTTCTCGGGAAGTTTCAGGAAGATGGTAGCAGCAGCCTCCAGCATTCCTCTCCTGACACCATACAACCTTTAGAAGACTTCTGAAGACAGCCCTGCATAAGGAAGTTACTTGATGTTTAAAGTTGTATTATGTTTTTATATATTTTGGAAGCCACCCAGAGACGCTGGGGCAACCCAATAAGATGAACAGGGTATAAATAATAAAAGAAGTGTTGTTGTTGTTGTTGTTGTTGAATAAGGCACCCCTATTTTCATCAAAGAAATTGTTGGAGGGTATGAAATACTCCTGTTTGATGTGCTTTCCTTCAAATTAGCTTCCATCCAATTAAGAAAACAGAAGCCATGGTTAAGCTGAGGTGTGTACATTGCGCATAGGCATATGGCAGCTTCACTGAACTGTTGTTCGGTGTTGGGAAACAAATCTGGTCATGGGCGTTGGGTCAAGAGCCCACCTCAGCTCTCTCTGGTTTGGAAAGCAACATAAAAAGCAGCTTGAAACCCAGCGGGGGGGGGGGGGGACAACCTTGCTGTGTTCCAGGCCTCTAATGTGCACATAATCTCAGTGTGGTGCAGTAAACAGATGCTGGATTTAGTCTAGGGAGGCCTGCATTCAAATCCCCAGCCAGCCAAGTAGCCTGATAGCTTCAAACAAGTTATTCCTTATCACCCTGAGTACCTTACAGCTTTCTTATGTGGAGAAAATTAGATAAATGCACGTCTGCTGCCTTACATTCCTTGGAAGAGGAGCTGTGGAAAATGGTAGGATAAATTACAAGTAGAACTTGCAATAAAATGTTGCATTGTGGAGTGCATGCAGTCATAGCCATGCTATCTTCTAGGATACAGTGGTACTTCGGGTTAAGAACTTAATTTGTTCTGGAGGTCTGTGCTTAACCTGAAACTGTTCTTAACCTGAAGCACCACTTTAGCTAATGGGGCCTCCCACTGCTGCCGTGCCACTGCTGCACGATTTCTGTTCTCACCCTGAAGCAAATTTCGTAACCCGAGGTAATATTTCTGGGTTACAGAGTTTGTAACCTGAAGCGTATGTAACTGGAAGCGTATATAACCCGAGGTACCGCTGTACTTCTTTGCATTTACCCATTCTATTTCCCCCCACAGTGTCTCTGAAGACACATTGGTTTTTGTTCACTTTCTCATGAGCTGTGTTGTGGCCAGTGCTATTTTTTCTAGAAAAAGAGGTGCAGGAACTCACAATGAATGCCTTGCTCTCTTATAGTGGCAATGGCACCCACCTGAGACATGGTGGAACTGAGTTCCCGCTTTAAAAAAAGTCCTGGTTGTGGTTTTCCGCATGTTGTTGTAATAGTAATGTATTTTGCCACAGGATTTTTGTGCTTTCTCTTTAACTGGATTTTATTGGGATTATCTCTGCACATAGCAATCCCCAGTTTTAAATATAAAAAAGGATTTACTTTGCCTTGGGGTAAGCAGTTTTACAACTGTGAAAAAGCATACGACCTGAAATATCTATCTATCTATCTATCTATCTATCTATCTATCTATCATCTATCTATCTATCTATCATCTATATCATCTATCTATCTATCTATCTATCTATCTATCTATCTTCTATCTATCTATCTATCTATCTATCTATCTATCTATCCATCTATCTATCATCTCCCAAATCAAGTATTGGGCTTTCACCGGCTTAAATATAAGCAAGACTGTGTGATATGCAGCAGCTTAAGGGAGGGGGGCTGCTGCTCCTCCCCACACCCATGTCTCCATAAAAATGCAGAGCGACCCAGCATCCATTTATATGCTCTCTCCTTTCTAGCTCATCAACATGAACATTCAATTTCTGGTGCAGCACAGAGGGCAAACTCAAAGGAGGAAAATGTTTTAACTCTCTAAGTCAAACGGCCATCCATCACATTGAAGGCCCCTGATGGCAGGGAGCACTATGGACCTCCTTATGCACCAGAGTGCACCAAAACCATCTAAATTTCATGGATAGCATTAACTACATTCATTTCATGCACACAAAAGCATCAGATAGGTAGGTTTGTGTTCCAGGACTCCCCCCCCCCTTTTTTTTTAGCAGTGTCCTTTTTTATATTCATGACGAGAGTCTTACATACTCTATCCAGGTAATGTGTCTCGGGGCTTATTTTGAGCTTTGCCTCAGATAGAGAACCTTTTCAGAGAGAGCTTCTCTCACATTAGATCCACAGGGGAGAAAAAGAGAATTTGAGATGAGAAAGCTGGGGGTGGTACAAGCCTGAGGTGGCAGAATGGACTGTACTGCCTTTTGGTTTTAAAAACGTTTTACAGATTATGATATGTACTAAGTTGAATAGGATCCAAAAGGCAGCAGTCTGATTGGTCCTAGAACAATAGGATTCAGAATGCAGCAGTCTGATTGGTCCCAGAACAACAGGGTCCAGAATGCAGCAGTCTGATTGGTCCACAGGAGCCACCCAATCCAGCTCCAGGTGGAAGTGAATCTTCAACCTGATTGGCCTACAGGTGAATCCCAGAATTAGCCAATCACGTGGGGCCCATTCTGTAAATAATGTATATAAAGCAGACATTCTGGGGGAACTTCCATTCCTCCTCACCACTATGAGCTGAATAAAGAGCATGAAATCCACTCTCGACTCCGAGTATATTTCACTGGCGACGAAGGTGGGATTCCTCTGAGCTGACCACCACACACAGCACCGCAGCACCGCCACCTTCCACACCGCTGCCTTGCACCGTGTATCCAGGCTTCAGATCTGGGCCCCAAGAAACTCAGAATGGCAACCAACAGCAGCTTCTGGCTGTTCAACCCAGCATCAGGAGACTGGGAAGCATACGCCTCCCGTTTCACCTTCCTCCTAGAAGACAAGGGGGTCACCAACGAAGAAGATGCCAAGAAGAGGGCGATATTCTTTAGCGTCTGCGGAGAGGAGGCATTCAAAATCGTCCAGGCTCTCCTTGCACCCGAAGATGTTGCTGCTGTTCCTTACAGTACAATAATGGAACGGCTGAAGGGGCACTTTTCGCCACAGCCCTCGGTGGTGTCTCGTCGAAATGTCTTCTACACAAAGCGGCCAGCCTCTGGGGAAACCATAACTGGGTTTGTGACCTCCCTCCGCCAAGCCGCCCGGTTCTATTTCAGATTATAACTTCATCATATTATGGTTGCCATATTTCAAACAACGAGCTTTCTTTGCCCAATGTTGTTGAGCTAATTTGGAGCTATTTTTCAATGGAAAATCGGGCAAAAAAAGGCACAGGCTGCCATGTGTCCGAGTTTCCCCAGACATTTCCTTACCGATTTCCACCCAGACACTGCTAGAGACAGCAGTATTCCATATGTGTCCGGGAAATTCTGGACGTATGGCAATAGATAGAATAGACAGAACACTGTCTTACCTTTTTCCATTATTCAGTAGCCAATATAGTTAGGAAGAGAGGGAGAGAGAAAGAAAATACAGCCTCTGCTGCTTCTCTGAATGATTGGAATGTTTATTTTAGTAGCATCCTCATTCCTAGGCCAGTAATCATTCAACAGGTATTTCACGTTTGGCTGTATAACAAAATGGGTGTGTGTGTGACTCATCCAGGACTAAAACTATCAAAATTGTTCTGGGTGGGGAGGGAGTGAAATACATTTATTTTAGACCCCGCTAAAGTGACCCATGCCCTTCCTTGCATATACAGCTGCTGCTTCTGCCCTTGAAATGATAGCTGTGTGCTTAACTAAAGGCCACCAGCATAGCTAAGGAACAGGGGAGATGGGGGGGGGGAGTCAAATTATGTACATTAAAGTCACGTTGAGTACATACAGCTTCCACCTGAAATCTTAATGGAGCAGAGAGGGAGAGAGACTATGCATTCAAGGGTGACAAACATGCTCAGCAGTCAAAATAAGAAGTGAAGGAGGAGAGTTAAAGAACAAAACTTAGCATTTTATTATTATTATTTTTAAAAATGCAGGCGCATTAGCCGAACCTGCCCTCCATTTTCTCCCTCCCTCTCCCCGTTTTTTTTTCCTTTCTTGCCTCAAGGGAAAAAAATCAATTTGCTGTTATGCTAATTGGCAAAAGGCACAGAAAAGAAAAACAGTACAGTGTTCCTTAAAATAAAACCCACCCAAATCTTGAAAAGCATACTGTAGGGTTTTTTTTTTTTTGGGGGGGGTTGCACACTGCATGATTCAGCCAGATGTTTTCATTTGTAGATTTTGGTGTATTTAATTATATGGCTTCAGGAAGACGTCTGAAAAAAGAGCGAAGAGGCTGGCCAAGCCATCTGAAAAAAAGGGGGATTGTTTAGGAATGATAATTTCAGACCCGTCTTCTTTTTTTAAGGAAGGTGTATAGTTCAGCTCATCCAGTCGTGATAGCAAACCTCTCTTTTGATGTGAGATTGCTAGGTATTGCTGAAAGTAAAATTTGCCATACATAAATACATGGATTTACTGTACATTACAAAAAATAATAATAAAAGCGCTGAAAGCAGGAACTGAAGCTATTTATGCTAAATATCATCTTATGATGAAATGTATGACAGAGCCCATCCATTGGTTAATTTAGGCTGCAATAATATACCTGCTTACCTGTAAGGTAAATTTAACTCAGTGGGACTTCCTTCTGAGCAGACGTGTATTGGATTTCACTGTTAGTCATCTAGTCTGACTAAAGAGCAGTTTTCAAGGTATCAAAAAATACGGCTTTTTAGCTCTGCTATCAGATACCTTTGTTTTTTAAAAAAGCAGGGAATTTCAGGTAATGAATTTGGGATGATATACATACAAAACAAATAGTCACGGGGTTGTTTTTTTTAGCAGGAACCCAGGGGGGCTGAGTTCCTCTACCTTTTTTATATCAAATAATTATATGGGGGAGGGGGGAGGCTGGAACAGATATACACCCAATGCCTGGGCCAAAAACCCACCTATATCTGTAATCAATAAAGTTGAGGCCATTTATAGTCCAGATTATTGAGTTTATTAAAAACATTCTACATTTAGTCACTGTCTGGGTGGGGTGGCATTGTGACTGAGACTGCAACAAACAAACAGACAAACAAACAACCTTGGTGGTGAGTTCCCAGACCTTTTTCCAGGAAAAAAAAGCACTGTATTTAGTCTCTGGTTTGAGTCCCAAGAGGACAGGTCTGCAATACCTTTAACAGTGCTTAAGAACAGGGACACGGGTGGCGCTGTGGGTTAAACCACAGAGCCTAGGACTTGCTGATCAGAAGGTCGGTGGTTTGAATCCCCGTGACGGGGTTAGCTCCCGTTGCTCGGTCCCAGCTCCTGCCAACCTAGCAGTTCGAAAGCACATCAAAAAGTGCAAGTAGATAAACAGGTACCGCTCCGGCGGGAAGGTAAATGGCATTTCCATGCGCTGCTCTGGTTCGCCAGAAGCGTCTTAGTCATGCTGGCCACATGACCCGGAACCTGTATGCCAGCTCCCTCGGCCCATAGAGCGAGATGAGCGCCGCAACCCCAGAGTTGGTCACGACTGGACCTAATGGTCAGGGGTACCTTTGCCTTAAGAACAGGGAACTTCATCAATGCCCTAAGAACCAAACAACCCCACAAGGTTTAACAAACTTGGGAGAACAGAAAGGTCTTCTCTTGGTACTGAGAAAAAATTCTGCGGTGAAGTACTTTAAAGGCCAGCCCTTTCTCACAGGGCACACTGCTCATAATACCTTTTCCATGATTCTTTTTTCATGTGGTACTAAGAAAGGCCCTAAAACCTATTTAAAAATGTGTGAAGCATCCTGAGAAGGTTTGATAATTTTGTAGAAGACCTTGTAGAAGGGTCCAGTGACTTCTGCTGGTCCAGGCTCTTAAAACCAGCTCTTACAACTCTAAAACCATGCATCTTTTACCTCTTTCATCCCCGTGTCTGTCTGCCTGGCTCATCCTTTGGCAGCCAGAAACCATTAGCATCAGAGCAGCTCAGCCAATGGTAGGACTAGAGGAGGGATTTGCCGAGCCTTTATGGAGCAGTGAATTTGAACACAAAACCCAGTCAAGTTATGCACAAAAAATATTTTTGTGTGTTTAAAGGATGCATAAAAAAACAGAACATGGGGAAATGCATCAAAAAGCAGAAAAAATGTGTATTTTACCTAAAAAGTGCATACAACATGTATACAGTTTATAACACCTGTCCTGAAAGACCTACATTGGCTCCCAGTACATTTGCAAGGACAATTCAAAGTGTTGGTGCTGACCTTTAAGGCCCTAAACGGCCTCGTCCCAGTATACCTGAAAGAGCGTCTCCACCTCCATCATTCAACCTGGACACTGAGGTCCAGCTCTGAGGGCCTTCTGGTAGCTCCCTCACTGCGAGAAGTGAGGTTACAGGGACCAGGCAGCGGGCCTTCTCGATAGTGGCGACCGTCCTATGGAACGCCCTCCCATCAGATGTCAAGGAAACAAAAAACTATCTGACTTTTAGAAGACATCTGAAGGCAACCCTGTTTAGGGAAGTTTTTAATGTTTAATGTTTTATTATGTTTTTAATATTCTGTTCGGAGCCACCCAGAGTGGCTGGGAAAACCCAGTCAGATGGGTGGGGTATAAATAAATATAATAATAATAATAATAATAAGAAGAAGAAGAAGAAGAAGAAGAAGAAGAAGAAGAAGAAGAAGAAGAAGAAGTGTCCATGCATTCTTTCAACAACAAAATCTGCGAAAAGTGGAATGGAATGGACCTATGATCGATGGCCAGTGAAAATGAAAGGCTGCTCAGTTCATTCCTAGCAAATGACAAATGGACAAGCACTTACCTGTACTACCTAACTACTATTATAGGGCAGGGGTAAGGAACCTGGGACCCTGCAGATGTTGTTGGACTACAACTCTCATCATCCTTGACAATTGGTCATCTGGCTGGTGCTGCTTGGAGTTGGATTCCCTACCCCTGTATCAAGTATCTCATCCAATTCCTGTATGTGTCTACTCCAAAGTAAATGTGACTTAGCTCAATGGGGCTAACTTCCTGGTAAGTGGGCACAGAACTGCAGCTTTCATGAATGTTATGCTGACTGTCTCCCATTCTCTAAATGGGACATAACAAATATTTAAAAGCCCATTGTACAGCAGAGTCTTACATAATCAAATGAAAAAGGGTTCCTTGATTAGTTCATCCTGTCATTCATTTTCTTGATGATGTTTTTTACCCCCTTTCTTTGAAATTGCAGCTCTTCATCATTGCTCTTTGACAAGAGATAATCTCCTGATTACCCTTTTTGCTGTTGCTAGCTAGCAAGATTTCTAAAACAAATTTCCATAACTATGTTTATTTTCTGGTGGATACAAGCACAGATACTGACTAATGAAACTGTTGTATAGAGGTAAATCAAATCTTTTGTGTCCTGTACCAATTTGGGGGATATATTTGTATGTCGTGCCTTGATTATACCAAACAATAAAATTATAATTAAATATGTTTGTATGAAGATTGTCACATAACCTACCTTTAAACAACAACAAAAAACCACACGGTTTAGTTTTCAGCTAACTTCTTTTTTGCTTATTTCTTACTTATAAGCATATAGGAGACACAATTATCTACTGTATAATGTAGAAAATGGCAGAGTATTTGCAACTTGCTCTAAGTATGGAACGACTCCCAATATTCTATCCTTCGGTGCTGCTTCAGACCCATTTCAGGGCTTTAAGCACATCTTTAGTGATGAACAAGGATGAATATATGGTCTTATTCTTATATCTTAAACAGAAGGTTTAACAACTGCAAATTTGTTTTAAAAGTTTTTTATTTATACTTTTCAAATTTATAAATTTCTCTAGTATTACAATCAATTTAACATTTCAAAATTTGACTTCCTTCCCCCTCTTTCTGCAGTTCCTTAAATTTATTTTTTAATATCTTCTGCATATCCACATTCATTTAACTTGCTCATTTAATTATCTACTGTAAATATATACTCTTATAAAACTGCAGGTTATTACAATAATCCTGCTAATGTTTTTATCTGTTTACAGTTTATCTGTAAATATTCAATAAACCATTTCCATTCTTTTATAAAAAGTTTGTTATCTTGATTTCTTATTCTTCCGGTAGGTTTTGCCATTTCTGCATATTCCATAATTTTTTGTATCCATTCTTCCTTTACTGGGACATCTGCTTCTTTCCACTTTTGGGCAAGTAACATTCTTGCTGCTGTAGTAGCATACAGAAATAAATTTCTATATAATTTAGGTAGTTCTGTCCCTATAATTTCTAAAAAAAAAAGCTTCTGGCTTTTGTTTTGGTTTTTGTAAACGTTATTTTGAACATCCTTTTCAATT
Source organism: Podarcis cretensis (assembly GCF_951804945.1). Lineage (NCBI taxonomy): Eukaryota > Metazoa > Chordata > Lepidosauria > Squamata > Lacertidae > Podarcis > Podarcis cretensis. Next base: position 19,227,788 of record NC_137176.1, on the reverse strand, counting down.
CATTATATATCATTTCCCAGTTTAAAAAGCTGATACCTAGGCATTTTATAAGTTAAATATATAGTTAAAGCTATGGTTTTCCCAGTAGTGATGTATGGAAGTGAGAACTGGACCATAAAGAAGACTGATCACCAAATAATTGATGCCTTTGAATTATGGTGCTGGAACCGACTCTTTTCCCTGGTCTCGGATTCTGCCAGTCATTTCTGCCATAATTATTAAGTTACTTAATTAGCCATCTCTCCATAATAGTATGTCATGCGTAGCTCCATAATAATATGTCATACTTAGTTATGTAGCTAGTAGCCCTCACATTTAGGTGGAGCTATTGATCTCACAGATTTTCGTTGCCATATTATCTTCATTCACAGATGTATGTCCAAAACTTAGGCTAATTCGATGGAATTATGCAACCACATAAGCAAAAATTGTAATGTTACAAATGCCCCCTTGGCCAGATTTCCTTTAGCATTCATGTGTTTCACTGGGAGGTGTGAAAGTTTTGCTTCTCATAAGATGAAAAAGCAGAAGAACAGGAATTATGGAGTCCTTGTGCTTCCCATCCCCTTCACACCAGTGTAACATCCAAACCTGTTCAGCTGTGATTAATAGAGAATATTCATGAAGACATAATGCAGGCTGCCTCTCTATACATCATTGCAGATGTGTGTATGTGTGGAGGAGACAGCATTAATAATTGTTGTAATAGTGTCATGGTTTTAGTAACAATCATATTGTTCCATAACCTGGTTCATCTAGTCATTTTAGAATATAGGTGATTATTTGGTAAAGGTCACCCAGTGTAGCTAGTAAATGTTGGAAACATTTATCATTTTTAAATTCAATAAAGGTTTCCAGATATCTACTTATTAATTAATAGTCAACCAATATATCTGTCCCTTTCTTTTTGCTGGGATTTATCTAACCATCTGCAAAAACCACAGATATTATTTATTCTTTGTCACTGTGAATGTTGAGGATGCTTTATCTTATTTAAAGCTCAGCAGGAATGGCAAAATTCCACATCCTTCTCCCCTCAAAAAGGATGAGGTGCAAACACTCTAAAAAGACAGTTCACGACATTTTCCTAGAAGTTTGGTCCTAACAGAAGAATTTTGCCAGTAAACTGGTAAAAATTAGGAATACAGTGGTACCTTGGTTTAAGAACAGTCCGGTTTAAGAACGATTTGGTTTACAAACTCCACAAAACTAGAAATAGTGTCTGAGGTTTGAGAACTTTACCTCGGTCTAAGAACGGAATCCAAACGGTGAAAGGGTACCGGCAACAGGAGGCCTCATTAGGGAAAGCGCGCCTCGGTGCCTCGGTTTAAGAATGGTTTTGGTTTAAGAACGGACTTCCGGAACTGATTAAGTTCATAAACCAGGGTACCACTATACTTGAAGAATTCAATCTTTGTGAATTCCTTAACAAATCGATTTGACCTGTACCCAGTGCTTTTTTTTTACAAGGGGTACTCAAGGATACGCAGTACCGGAACCTTGGGTGGGGGGCGGGGAGTGTGACGCTTACTGTAGTAACTTCATGGTGAGTAAAGTAAAGGTAAAGGTACCCCAGCCCGTACGGGCCAGTCTTGACAGACTCTGGGGTTGTGCGCCCATCTCACTTAAGAGGCCAGGGGCCAGCGCTGTCCGGAGACACTTCCGGGTCACGTGGCCAGCGTGACATCGCTGCTCTGGCCAGAGCCAGAGCCAGAGCCAGAGCCACACACGGAAACGCCGTTTACCTTCCCGCTAGTAAGCGGTCCCTATTTATCTACTTGCACCCGAGGGTGCTTTCGAACTGCTAGGTTGGCAGGCGCTGGGACCGAGCAGCGGGAGCGCACCCCGCCGCAGGGATTCGAACCGCCGACCTTTCGATCGGTAAGCCCTAGGCGCTGAGGCTTTTACCCACAGCGCCACCTGCGTCCCACTTCATGGTGAGTACCGGCACCTATTTCTCTAGGGGGGGGGGCACTGCCTGTACCTCTTGAATCTGAACTTTGTCTCTAATGCACAGCCCTCATTATTTTAAATGAATCCAAAAACACACATAATCTGGAAAATATGCTGGAGCAAGAATGTGATACCCAGATCAAAGATGCAAAATGGAACCAACTTTGGGATAAAGCTTCTATTTATATGTACATCAGCACAGGCCAAGCAGTTGAGTTTTGTGTCTGGGTTTTATGACATAAATGGTTTCTTACCCCATATAAGGGACGCGGGTGGCGCTGTGGGTTAAACCACAGAGCCTAGGACTTGCTAATCAGAAGGTTGGCGGTTCGAATCCCCGTTGCGGGGTGAGCTCCCGTTGCTCGGTCCCTGCTCCTGCCAACCTAGTAGTTCGAAAGCACATCAAAGTGCAAGTAGATAAATAGGTACCGCTCCAGCGGGAAGGTAAACGGCGTTTCCGTGCGCTGGTCTGCTTCGCCAGAATCGGCTTAGTCATGCTGGCCACATGACCCGGAAGCTGTACACCGGCTCCCTCGGCCAATAAAGTGAGATGAGCACCGCAACCCCAGAGTCGGTCACAATTGGACCTAATGGTCAGGGGTCCCTTTACCTTTTTACCCCACATAAACTGTATCCTATCAGTGCTGAAGCAGTTCCTTTATACTGGAGAGCGTGCCAGGTGGTTGGCACCTACCGGCATGTGTGGTGAAAATGCCCCAGGGTAAAAGAAAAAAGGATGAGGGCTTTTGTAGAAGCCCTGTGGCTTTTCCTGGGAAAAACCTGCTGTTTACAACTGAATCAGAGAAATTTAGCTCCAATTTAGCACCAAAGAGCAGGTTTTCTGGTGGAAAGCAGTGGGACAAAGGCCAAACACTAAAAATCACAGGACAAGCAGAAAACCTCTCTGATCCATGCTTTATAAGTACAGGACGAGTTGGTGAGCCCTATTTTAGTGGACAATCCTATGGCACAGTCTGCTGGGTTTAGCATCTTATTTTATTTATTTGTTAAATTTTGTAAAATGTATACACTGCTGTTTAAAAACCCTCAAAGTGATTGACAAAGGTGGCAAAACGATTAAATTATAGGTAAAAGCGCTTAAAAACAACTACTTGAAACATTCAAGATATTAAAATCAGCAATGAATTAAAACATTCTTCAGCATTCTTCATATCTGGATAGGCTTGCCTAAACAAAAATATTTTTAGCAGGTCCCGAAAAGAATACCTAACCATCAGCATACCGGCTGAGGGAGGATGGAGTTAGAATTCAACAACATTGGATGGCCACAGATTCCCCATCCATGCTTTGCATGCCTGGTGTAGAGTGTCCCGGATGACTCCTGATCAGCCAATCAGCTAAAGACATCTCCATGTTATGGGCCCCTTAGCTCTGACATAACCATAATAATAATAATAATAATAATAATAATAATAATAATAATACCCCACCCATCTGGCTGGGTTTCCCCAGCCACTCTGGGTGGTTCCCAACAGAATATTAAAAGCACAATAAAACATCAAACATTAAAAACTTCCCTAAACAGGGCTGCCTTCAGATGTCTTCTATAAGTCAGATAGTTGTTTATTTCTTTGACATCTGATGGGAGGGCATTCCACAAGGCGGACGCCACTACTGAGAAGGCCCTCTGCCTGGTTCCCTGTAACCTCACTTCTTGCATTGAGGGAACCACCAGAAGGCCCTCGGCGCTGGACCTCAGTGTCTGAGCTGTATGATGGGGCTGGAGACGCTCCTTCAGGTAATCTGGGCCAAGGCTGTTTAGGGCTTTAAAGGTCATCACCAACACTTTGAATTGTCCTCGGAAATGTACTGGGAGCCAATGTAGGTCTTTCAGGACTGGTGTTATATGGTCTCGGTGGCCACTCCCAGTCACCAGTCTAGCTGCTGCACTGAGGGAAGCGGTTCTCCCCTTTTGTCTCTAGGAGGAGGAAGCATGTCTGTCAGTACTCCTGTGGAGAGCAGAGCTGCACCCACAGCAGAGAAGAAAGGACGTTGACCAGCCAGAGGGAGGAGGCAGAAGGGCCAGATAAATTCTTGACGCCTAGACTCTTCCTGCAGTGTTGTCCCAGCTACTATTTGTATCAGCTCCTTTTGACCACAATCGATGTGTCCCTTTGTAGTTGTTGTTCTAGGCTGATTCTAATTTTACACTTCACAAAATAACTCTGAAGTGCCTTGTGTTTGAACTTAAAGCGCACAACATTCTTTCAAATGTGGCCCATTGCGCTAACTAATTGCAACATGTTTTCTTCATATCAGAACTCTCTGTAGCGGCACTTGAAATAATTAGGCACGGTAGGGGGTATGCAATGAGAAAAAGGTATACAGTCCACTCCTGCTTGTACTTACTAATTTTTTTTAAATGTCCTACTGTGTTCACTAGGACTTACTCTCAAGTAAAAGTACAATGGTTTGAAGCACTGCCATTACACTTTCCTGGAAGGACAGTAAGTTCCTTTGAGGTCAAGGAAGTTGACTTCTGAATAGGCAGGTATATGATACTGCTATAAAATTCACTTGAAATTTACTCTCCTCCACACCTATATACACCATTATGGATACCATAAATTATGTGTGTGAAAGAGTGAATGTCTTTATTGTGTGTGTGTGTGGGGGGAGAGAACGGTAAAGGACCCATGGACGGTTAAGTCCAGTCAAAGGCAACTATGGGGTTACGGTGCTCATCTCACTTTCAGGCCAGGGGAGTCAGGTGTTTGTCCACAGGATCATGTGGCCAGCATGACTAAACCGCTTCTGGTGCAACGGAACACTGTGACGGAAACCAGAGCGCATGGAAACACCTACAGCGGCACCTATTTATCTACTTGCACTTTTTGGCATGCTTTTGAATTGCTAGCTTGGTCGGAGCTGGGACAGAGCAATTGGAGCTCACCCTGTTGCAGGGATTCAAACCGCTGACCTTCTGATCGGGAAGCCCAAGAGGCTCAGTGGTTTAGACCTCAGCGCCACCTGCGTTCCTTACATACACTCATACACACACTGCTAGATTAGTGTGCCAGAAGGGGAACAGAGCATCCCATCCCTTTTCTGCCTATTGCTTTTTGTATCTTGGGATTCATTGTTAAGAGCTTCTGGCAAAGGGGGTTTAAAATGAAACAAGCAAAATTTATAATGCATAAATCTACAGCAGGCCTGCACAATTCATGACCGACCAAGCCAAATGCAGCCCACAGCCATATATTATGGATTATCAGGTATTTGGAAAACAGTGTTTTTACAGTCCCTGACAGGTTGTAAAAACAAGAGGTTTGCAAAATGCTGGGGATCTGCCACCATTGGTAAGTAGACTCCGGCCAGCTTCAAGAGTTATGAGCTAATTTGTTATTTAGAGTGTAGGAGAGCCAGTGTGGTGTAGTGGTTAAGAGCGATAGACTAGAAATCTGGGGAACTGGGTTCGCGTCTCCACTCCTCCACATGCAGCTGCTGGGTGACCTTGGGCCAGTCACACTTCTTTGAAGTCTCTCAGCCCCACTCACCTCACAGAGTGTTTGTTGTGGGGGAGGAAGGGAAAGGAGAATGTTAGCCGCTTTGAGACTCCTTTGGTAGTGATAAAGCGGGATATCAAATTCAAACTCCTCCTCCTCCTCCTCCTCCTCCTCTTCTTCTTCTTCTTCTTCTTCTTCTTCTTCTTCTTCTTCTTCTTCTCCTCCTCCTTCTCCTCCTCCTCCTCCAGGATATTGTAGAGCTGGTTAAAGGGATAACTAAAAAGATCAGAATGGAAGCATCCTTCTTGTGAAGAAAGTTTAAGTTGGGGTTTCTTTGACAGGGGGAAGGGCAAATATTACAGGAAGATTTCTCCTGTTTATTTCAATAGGGAGAAAATTAACCATGCTGAATCTCCCACTGAAGCTAGTGACTTGAAAGTCAAAGCACTTTTGAACAATCAGAATGCAATTTTCACGCAAGACAATCACCCTGATTCTTGCCAATACAGCCTAACACACTGCAGCCCCACCCCAACATCCCATATTGTGCCAGAGGGTTCCCTAAATCTCAGGAGCAGCTTTTGGGGTGGCACAGAGTGGGGTCTGGCTAGTGGGAATCCAGGAACTGCCCTGCATGAGCCAGAAGGACTTTCCATTCACACAGCATCAACTCTTGATACAAGCTCATGGGATTTCAAAGGAAAATGCTACAGCTTAGGATTTCAAAGCAATCCCATTGCACTGAGTAGCACCCTGAAAGTTGCTTAATAATAATAATAATAATAATAATAATAATAATTTATTTATACCCCACCTATCTGGTTGGGTTTCCCCAGCCACTCTGGGTGGCTCCCAACCGAATATTAAAAACACAATAAAACATCAAACATTAAAAATTTCCCTAAACAGGGCTGACTTTGTCTTTTCAAAGTAAGATAGTTGTTTATTTCCTTGACATCTGGTGGGAGGGCATTCTACGGGGTGGGCACCACTACCGAGAAGGCCCTCTGCCTGCTTCCCTGTAACCTCACTTCTCACAGTGAGGGAATCTCCAGAAGGCCTTTGGAGCTGGACCTCAGTGTTCGGGCTGAACGATGGGGGTGGAGACATTCCTTCAGTACATCACGTTGCTGAAGATTTCCTGCAAGGTGGGCAGGAGTCAGATATAGTCTGTTGGTGCTAATACCTAAGCCAAGACCGCTCACATTCTGTAACCAATAAAGTTGTGGCCTAAATTTTGCCCATTAACATTAACCTAAAATTTTGTGTCCTTGTGCCTTTATTTTCCCAGGGCCTGGCTTAGGGGCTTTGACACGCAACCTCACTTCAGATGTCTTCTAAATGTCATGTAGTTGTTTATCTCTTTGACATCTCATGGGAGAGCATTCCACAGGGCGGGTGCCACTACTGAGAAGGCCATCTGCCTGGTTCCCTGTAGCTTTGTTTCTTGCAGTGAGCGAACTGCTAGAAGGCCCTCGGTGCTGGACCTCAGTGTTCAGGCAGAAAAATGGGGGTGGAGATGCTCCTTCAGTGGGTCACCTTGCTGAAGTTAACTGTTCCTCTTTCAAACATTCCAACCCCACAGTTGGGAATAACACAATAGGGCTTACTCTCCCACTGCACAGCCCAATATATAAGGCTGTGAAAGAGGACCTCTTGCTTTCAAAAATATATTGGTTTAAAGAAGGAAGAGCCTTTTTCTAACCCTGACATTTTCAGCAAATCAAGCTGCCTTCTAGCAATCATGAGAGTTTCGGAGGCCTGGTGGGTGACCCTGTCACTCTGTGCCAAGCCTCTAATTGCATTATCAGCTGAAGGACTTCAGAATGCTCTTTCCTTCACCGCCAATTACTCTGTGTTGCTGCCTTGATTATGTGTCCTCTAATTGTTGCCCTGTGAGACAAGGGGATCCTCTGTGTAATGGAAGCTTCAGACAAGCTGGCTTTCAGCTTATAACTGCAACCACACCAAAAGAAGCACCCAAAGTGTGGACCTATAAATGCATACTGCGAATACCCCATAGCTACATGCAGCAAGATCAATAAAAGCAACCCCATTTAACCCAAATTATGGGCAATAATTTCAAGCAAACAAGATAATCAAAAATATATTTCTGGGAAAATGAATAGAAAAGAAGTTAAAAGAGAAAGATAGAAAAATAAGATTCAGTATTATTATTATTACGTTGCCATATTTCAAAAAGTGAAAATCTGGACACAAAAGAAGAAGAAGATTTTAACCTATATTTAAGGAAAAATCGCCACCCAGGATTTCCTGGACATTGTTGCTGCTTTTCAAAAATTCCGCCCAGGCGCCGTTTTTTGCAGATGAATCTGGGAAATTCATGACCTATGGCAGCCTTACAAGCCCTACGATATGAAAACACAAAACACATAATAAAAACAAGGACAAGCCAATGCCATTTTTCTGCTTCCAGTCACCTTCTTATGGACACAATGGCTCATTTTTGGTTAGTACAATTGTTATCCTGCCCTTCCTGTCAGCCTTGTACATGTGGCGGATTCTCAACTATCCGCATGACAAGCCTATGTATTAGGCTAGATTGAGAGATTTGGCTTGTACAAAGCTAATGTGCACAATGACTTAGTTGGGATTGGGAATCGCTGTCTCAGTGGCTTGAGTCATTTAGTTCTCCTAGATGTGTGCAAACCTCTCCCCTCTTAAAGAATAGAGCTAGTCTTATAGGAACTCTGTTGACTTATCTCAAAACACTTCATTCTTTCACTCAAATTCTATCTCCCCAAATTGTTTTCTTTTAGGTCAGGTTTTGGTAAGCGGGTTAATTCTTTCCATCCCACCCCACAGACTTTCTGATGCTAATTATGGGGAACTGTTTTAAGGCATGAGTTCTTATGAAGCGTGTCAAACTCATTTAACTCATACAAGAGGATCACTACAGCAATTCCATTGATATAGCTCCACTCTCAGTCTAAGACCTTCTCCACCATGCCTCCTGCATCTAACTCTTTCATTGTATCCTTGCTATTAAGGTGATTCATGGCCATTGCATTGTGTCTTTAGGCATCCACTAGGTTGTACACACAGTTCTTTTTGTGCCTAGTCCCTGCAGAGGTGAACTCAAACAGCACATTTAAGCAGAGCTGGGAGTAATTTAGATAAATGATGCTGTTCAGAGTGATCTGTTAAGACCAGAACAAACTGTCTTTTCCTTCACAGTGTCACCCAGCTGCGATAGAGCCCTCCGGCCAGGACAAGAATTTAACATGTTTAATTGGTGAGATGATAAATTCAAGAGGCTCTTTCCTGCAATGGCTGCTAAGTGACGTTCGGTGCCTTGGCAGCAATGGTGCGCTTAAAACCATATGTTATGTGACCGTGCAAGATAGCCGTCAATCTATGTTGCAATGAGCAGAGTGGTTTTGTGGTGTTGTTGTTTAGTTGTTTAGTCGTGTCCGACTTTTTGTGACCCCATGGACCAGAGCACGCCAGGCACTCCTGTCTTTCACTGCCTCCCGCAGTTTGGTCAAACTCATGCTGGTAGCTTCAAGAACACTATCCAACCATCTTGTCCTCTGTCGTCCCCTTCTCCTTGTGCCCTCCATCTTTTCCAACATCAGGGTCTTTTCCAGGGAGTCTTCTCTTCTCATGAGGTGGCCAAAGTATTGGAGCCTCAGCTTCACAATCTGTCCTTCCAGTGAGCACTCAGGGCTGATTTCCTTAAGAATGGATAGGTTTGATCTTCTTGCAGCCCATAAGACTCTCAAGAGTGTCCTCCAGCACTATAATTTGTTTTGTGGTAGTACACACCAAAACATCTGGCCATGAGTGGCTGAGATGCCTTTATGTCAGAGACAGGCCAAGCAGGCAGGATTTCTTTCGAATGCCATTGGCTAAGCTTTTCTGCCTTTGACTGAACACCATAGATCTCATGCAAGGGCAGGGGAAATAACTCAGAAGGGAGAGATAGAAACAACATCAGCCGATCAGAGCAAGAGTCAGATTCCTGGGAAGGGAAACAGAATAAGAGGGGTTTAGGAAGTAAAGATTGGGACTTCGATAAGGGAGTGGTCCAGAGAATAGTTCAATCCGTAGAGCATGAGACTCTTAATCTCAGGATTGTGGGTTCAAGCCCCACATTGGGCTAAATATTCCAACATTGCAATATGTCCCTTATTGTCTCTTCCAGCTCTACAGTTCTATGATTCTATGTAAATAACAAGGCTATGTACATTTAGAGCATATTTAATGCATAATTTGCCCCACCCCCCAAAAAAACAGAATTCTGAGAAATGTACTTATTTAGAGTGCTGGGAATTGTAGCTATATGAGGGAGAAACTACTGTTCCCACAATTATTTTGGGGGAGAGAAGGGAAATGTGTTTTGAATGTATGGTGTGCAAGCGGCCTAAGTCAGGTGTGTCTGAGAGATCCGCTCAATTTCCCCGGTGGGCGGTGTTGCAACCAGGGATCCGGGTCCTCACAGTGATCTGGCTAGTGGGCAGGGGGGATGCCCCCCTCAAACCGACCCCCGGCTGTGTCATGCCTCTGCTGGCCAATCAGAGCCCATTTCCTTTCTCTCCTCTTAAATCTTTTCTTCTCCTTATTTCTGGACTTATTGAGCTTCTGGTTCTGTGGGAAGTCAGGATGGAGAGAGGTTTAGAGAAAGCTCTGCTGCCACCACACAGCTAGATAAACGCGGCAGATTTTAGAACAATGTGAAAATAAATAAATAAAATGTTTCAAAGAAAAGAACAAAAGAATGGGGAGGGGGAGGGACCCCAACCTCAGAGCTGTAAGCTGAAGCTGTTTTTTGTTTGTTTGTTTTGCAGGTTGACCTCCAAAATGAAAATAAAATCTGTGAATAGTTCTGGCTCTGCGCTATGTTTTCCTCCAGAAATCTGAATTCCTTGGCAAAAGCTGCTGTAGACAAAACTGTTTGCATTTATAGCATAGGCACAAGAACTCCACCCAGCTTACGAGTTCTTATGAACTACCATTGGGGAGAGGAATCAAGGCAAATTGAAACTTCATTGCTGCTACATTTTAGGGAAATGCAGCAGATCCTAACCAACAAGAACAGAACAGTCTCTTCAGATTATTGTGCTTTCCTTGAAGATCGTAAAAATCTTTTGGTGGAGATAAGAAAAGGGGAAGAAACAACATCCTCCAGTTGCTTTAATTTTGTCACATTTTTATGCAGCTACTGATGTGGGAAAGAAAAAAACCCCTGCATTTCTTTAAACCACTCTCCTAAGACAGTATATGAGAGGGATAATTTTTTGCTTGTTTGCTACTTTCAGCAAAATCCTAGCACACAGCACGATGCCTTATGGAGTGCATGGGTGAAAAGGGGCCACAGTTCAGTGGTGGAGCATATGTTTTGCACATGTAAGGTCCCATGTTCAGTTTCTCTAGGGAGGGCTAGGAATATCATACCTTCCAACATTTCTCCGATGAAAATGGGGAAGTCCTATTCCATCATCATCATCATTTTACTATTTATATCCTGCTCATCTGACTGGGTTGCCCCAGCCACTCTGGGCAGCTCCAAACATTTTTTTAAAAAACCACTATAAAACATTAAATGTTGTAAAAAAAAAAAAAAAAATCCCTATACAGGGCTGCCTTCAGATGGTTTGGGGGTCCCATAACTCCAAACCCTCCAACATTTCTCCAATAAAAATAGAGAGGTCCTGAAGAATCAAATCAGAAACCAGGGCAGCTTCTGTAAATCTGGGACTGTACTGTCCCTGGTAAAAAGGGAAGCATGGAGGGTCTGGAATATCCCGTCTGAAAGTCTGCAAAGCTTCCATTCAGCTCCATTTAAGGCATTTTTCTAGGTGTCCTGTGGCAGAAAGCTGCCAGCTGACCCTTCCCTGCAGGGACTGAACAATATTATTGCTGTTAAACTAGAAAAGAGTCAACCATTCACTACTAACTCATAATGCTAATCAGCTGCATTAAAATCCAACCCCCCCCCCATTGTCTGCCCTTCATTCTTGCAGTTCTTGCAAAGCATTTCTTGGGGTTTCCACTAGCACAAAGAGAAAGCCATACACTGCCAGGAGGGCTGTGAGCTATAGATACACGTCAATGCAACAAAATGAATGCTTCCTTGCAAAATGATTTCCAAGGCAATGCATAAATGTCCTTATAGGAGACTTGCTTGTTTTCTGCCCAGCACAGCATTCTGTGCCTCTCGAGTGAGACACTACTTATGCCGTAGATGGGCGGCGAATTGGATTCAAGAACGGCTATTTTTATTCCACAGAACTCAGCATTTTAAAACTGTTGCTTAGTGGCCGGTACTGATGTCCTTCCCTGCATGAAATGTATGCATAATTGTTGTTTTTAACCGGGCGATGGGAGGGTGGCCATGCTCCTAGCTTAGAATCATAGAACTGAAGAGTTGGAAGGGACCCTGAAGATCTTTCTGCAATGCAAGAATACGCAGCTGTCCCATAGGCAGTGGCGTAGCGTGGGTTGCCAGCACCCGGGGCAAGGCAAGTAATTTGCGGCCCCTAACCCAGGGCAAGGCAAGTAATTTGTGCCCCCTAACCCGGGGCAAGGCAAGCAATTTGCGCCCCTAACCCCTAACCTGCCACCGCTGCCAGCTTCTTCTTGCTGCTGCCTGGGCTGGGGTATTTACGGTAAGGTAGCCACAGCGGCGGCGGCGGGTCCGTGTCAGGTGATCTGAGGCAAGTTGCCGCTGGTGCTGCCGCCCAAACGACATCGCTTGCCCAGAGGAGGACGGCAGAGAGGCGAAGAAAATGCAATATGGCCCAGCGGCGGCAGCGGGGCTGTGAGGAGGGGCTGCCTGGCGCGCCCTCCACGGCCCTGATGCGCAGGGACCGCGGCGAGCGCTGAGAGCCGCTGCCTGCCGGACGCCTTCAGCCCAGACGCACGCACAGCTCGTCGGTTCCGCGAGACATGGGGCTCTGCTACAGCCTGCGCCCGAGGCTCTTCGGTGACTCCGGAGGCGGCGAGTGCGCCCCCCCCCAGATGTTGCGCCCGGTGCGGCCAGCCCCCCTGCACCCCCCACGCTACGCCACTGCCTATACGTTGAACCTGCAAACATGGCGTTATCAACACCATGCTCTAACCAACTGAACTATCCAGGCTTTTTTCCTGACAAGATGGGGAGGACTGCATTGACCTTAAGCTGAAGTGGCCTTTCTTTAAGCAAAGAAGAGGAGGAGGAGGAGGAGGAGGAGGAGGAGGAGGAGGAGGAGGAGGAGGAGGAGTTTGGATTTGATATCCGCCTTTCACTCCCTTAAAAGAGTCTCAAAGCAGCTAACATTCTCCTTTCCTTTCCTCCCCCACAACAAACACTCTGTGAGGTGAGTGAGGCTGAGAGACTTCAGAGAAGTGTGACTGGCCCAAGGTCAGCCAGCAGCTGCATGTGGAGGAGTGGAGACGCGAACCCGGTTCTCCAGATTACGAGTCCACTGCTCCTAACCACTACACCACACTGGCCAGGTAACATCAACTGCCCCATGTGTGAGAGAGAGTGGAAAAGGAGGTTGACAAAAAACATCACCTATATACTTGCATTTATCATAAACATGATCATTTTCGCTCATATGTGATGGCTTCAACCTGGTGGAATGCTCTGTCCCATGAGACCAGGGCCCTGCAGGATTTAACTTCCTTCTGCAGGGCCTGTAAGACAGAGTTATTCTGCCAGGCTTTCATTTGAACTTAGCCTGATCATTTATTCCCCTTCCGTCCCTCCCCCTCCCCTTTTTATGAAGATTACCTGCTCTGGGATCCCACAGCTAATTCTCCCCTGGTCTTCTCACTGGCCCAAATAGGACTAATTTAGCCAGCTAGCCCTGGTGATCATCTAATGTTTATTGGATGGATTTTCCCCCTAAATTGATTTTTGAATTGTGAATTTATTGTTATTCACATTTTATACTGTATTTTATGCTGTTTTTTGTGGCATCAATTAAGTGCTTTAAATTTGTTGTTAGCCACCCTGAGCCTGGTTTTCTGAACCGGGAATGGTAGGGTATAAATAAAAAAAAAATCATTATTTATTATTATGTAAGGGTATCAGGGGGTTGCTCAAGAGCAATCAGGCAAATGCCTCCCTGGTCGGCTGTAAAGCCTTGCTATTGGTGCCAAAAAAAACCTTCACCATGCAGAGCGCCACTATTCCATGGCTCCCTCATTCACTGGCAGAATCTGAGAGTGGGCAGTCCTTAAACCTTCCCCAGCAGAGTAGTTTCTTGACGCCCAGTCTGCATTTCCCCTCTCTGCGCGGAAGCCTACTGCGCAAGGAGGGCATGGGTAACTGAGGACCTCTCTCCTCCCCGCTTTGCTCAGGCAAGGTGTCCTGGCTCCACCTTGCCTCCCCTGAGCCCTGCAGCTCCTCTCCACTGGAGGCGTGGTTACTCTCCTCCGCTGAGGAGGTGCTGTTTCCCACGATTTTGGGGGGCTCTCTATAATCCATCTGGCTTTTCCTTTCTCGCCCCTGAGCCGATGGCAGTTCCCTGACAATTATTATATTTGTTCATTGCTTTTCATCCCTTCCTTCCTCTGTGGAAGGATGTGTCAGGGGCAGGGCAGAGGAGGAATGGTGGAGGACCACCTCCCCAGCTTGACCCTTCCAGAGAAGAAGACAGTTCAGAATTACAACAGGGGTTTGAGGGAGATCACAGTTCAGAAGCAGATGAGGGGGAAAGCTGGGAAATAATGGGAGAGGAGGAGCAAGAAGAAGAAGCAACAGGGGAGTTACAGCTGATGGACACAGTGTCTTTAAAAGCATTCCAGACACCCCTCTCCCAGAACCCGGCGAGCATTGAAAGTAGGAGAGCAAAGAGCTCAAAGGCAGAGGGCACTTTTCAGCACCAGTAATGACACATTAGATAGTGGGAGAGACGGAGGGGGTGGAGGCTCACTTGGGACAACAGCATTATTCCAAGAGGCTGCATTGACAAGCCTTTCTCTGTGAATATTGGATAAAAAACAGATGGTAAGGACTTTTCCTTGTCTTATCCATTCCTGGCAACCTGCCACGGGGGTTGGTTCCTCTGCTGGCTGACAGAATGTGGCAAACATCAAAATGTTAACACAATTTGAAATAATATAAATCACATACCGAAGATAATTAAAATGATCTAAAAACATTTTAACAGCAATCACATACACTACTTTCAAGGTTTCCACAGCCAGTGTCTTTCGTCAGCCGAGTGCCTCAGTAACCACCCCACTGAACAACAGAAACAGTCCTAAGAAAGGAACATTAATTGCTTAAAATTCTGAAATTGTCCCAGAGGTCATGATGTATAAGACTGCCCCAAAGGAAAGATGGGTGGCTAAGATGAGTAGGCAATCCAGGTGGGAGCTGGGCTGAGTTTTTGAAAATTCCCACTCCTGTTGGAGTTGTTGGTCTGACATCCGTTTGAAATATTTATTTCCACGAAAAGCTAATGAAGTATCAAAATGTTAGCATTATGTTTGGCAATGGATCATTATGTCACTATAATGTTCATTACCGCTCATTTGTTTATGCACCCTTGTGGAGATTGTTTCCATTTTGTATAACATGAGCTATTTTGAATGCTGGTAGAAAGGCAGCCTGTGAATTCAAGACTAATCTCATCTAATCTAATTTGGTAGAAGCAAAGGAGAATAGTTTGCGCATCCCAAAATGAAGTATATGAGGGCAGCCAATGTTGTGTCCTCCAAAAAGTTCCTGGACTACAGCTCCCGTCAACCCCTGCTACCATAGCCAATAGCCAGGAATTATGAGAGTTATAGTACATTGTCATCTGGAAAGTAACACATTAGCTTATCATTGGTCTGTTGCAAACTGCAGACTACCAATCTGAACACAGCTACACATTGTTTGATGTACACTCACATCAAACCTTTTGTACTCTGAAGCAGGCATTAAAAAGTGGCGGTTTATCGACTCCCAAGTTATGCAAGGTTCTTCTAAAAACATTCCCTGATGCTACAGCTCTGAAGATTTCATGTTTTTGAAATGCAAATTAGAAATAGGGCCTATTGATTTGGCACTTTGATAGCCGATTCCACATAAACTGTGAGGATCTATACCGTTCTCATTATTTCTTCTTATCAGATAGATGTCTTTGCCTGATTTCAAAACAAACAATCAGTTAAATTAGTAAACTGTTCCTCACACTCCTCTGCTTCTGAACTCTATTAGGTCTCTTCTTATCTATTTCCTCTTTTATTCCTTCCTGATGGTGTGAGTTATGGGATGGATTCCAAATATTTATGCCTGCTTTTCCATTTGTAGTAATGCGTGCTTGCATGACGGATCGTTGTTATGGCTGTTTCTTTTTTTCCCTGCGTGCTGTTTATGACCTGTCTCAACGTTCTCAATATGCCTTTCAAAACATTCTCAATATGCCTCCTAATGAACGCTTCTAAGATAATTCACAGCCTGTTATGCTTCTTGCCTACGCTTCTTTCTTCTCGTTCAGAACCAATTAGTTGTATACACAAACACACACACCAAAAAAAGATCAACGGAAGAGGTCTTTATGAATGACTGGTTCTGGCAGTAGGATGCAGGCAACTTTCTCTTTCACTGTGGCTGCTTAGCATGGGGGGGGGGGAGAGGGAGCATTACTGGTCCACTTTCCACACTTCAGCACCATCTTGCACTGCCAGCCCAGTAGAGGAAACATCACACAGGGAGCCAATAGCATAATGTGATTCTATAAAACTGCAGGCCTGGTTCCTCCATCTTTGCTTCAGTTAGACATCTTCCCCTGACTGCTTCTTGGAACGAATGCCAGCTTGACTCCAGACTGCCTGCCCTGACAATGGCATTGTTTTCCCTTTACACATTGTTTTGAGGGATTAGTACTCTGCACAACAACAACATCCTGTGTCAAGGTAATCCCAATTCTGTGTCAAGAAAAGCAAGGCTCTGTGGGGTTGTTTTTCCCACTTTGCCTGCTTCTTCTTCATAATTCTTTCTCCACAGTCTACTAATTTGCACAATTTGCTATGGTCATTTGAGATTTCAAGTTAGGAGTGACTGGTTCTAGCCTGGACCCCATATTATGAATTTTATTGACATACAAATTTTCTATGTTCAGCGTAGTCCCCCTCACTCCACAGCTTTCTTTATTTTATACAGTAAAAGGTAAAGGTATTAGGTACAGTTGTGGCTGACTCTGGGGTTGTGGCGCTCATCTTGCTTTATTGGCCAAGGGAGCCGGCGTACAGCTTCCGGGTCATGTGCTCAGCATGACTAAGCCACTTCTGGCCAACCAGAGCAGCACACGGAAACGCCGTTTACCTTCCCACCAAAGCAGTACCTATTTATCTACTTGCACTTTGACGTGCTTTCAAATTGCTAGGTTGGCAGGAGCAGGGACCAAGCAATGGGAGCTCACCCCGTTGCGGGGATTCAAACCGCCAACCTTCTGATTGGCAAGCCCTAGGCTCTGTGGTTTAACCCACAGCGCCATCCGCGTCCCTCTCTTTTATTCAGAGGAGCATGCAAACTTGTGATGAACCACCAGCATTGGGAAGGGGTGTATCTTCTGGAGAGAGGCACCAAATGGTGCTTTCTGAAATAAGAGGTCTATCTTTAGAAAGGATCTTTGTTACCTATAGCATATTAGTGAGCACAAAGCTTTATTGGCTTAGCTTGGTAGAACATGATGTGTGCACGAAACCTCTTAGCTCGGGAAAATCCCTTTTGAAGTTGTGAAAGCGCTTTTGAAGTGTCGACACAATGGATCATTTTCATAAGATGAAGACACTTCATTTGCCCCCAGAGAGGGAGAAACATACAATGTAAAATCTGATCTGAGGATCAAATAGAGATGTCATGACTCTGTGCTGATGTGTTCTGGCAGAAAACTAAGATTGAGTTCAAAGACATTGTGGGGGAAATCTGAGGTCTTCCAAATGCATGTAAAGAAATAAGATTCAATACCTTACATGCCTTACCGGGGGGTGGGGGGACAACCCACAGGATTGGCAACATAAGGCAATCATGTCCATAAAGAGAGCCAGTGTGGTGTAGTGGTTAAGAGCGATAGACACGTAATCTGGGGAACCAGGTTCGCGTCTCCGCTCCTCCACATGCAGCTGCTGGGTGACCTTGGGCCAGTCATACTTGTCTGAAGTCTCTCAGCCTCACTCACCTCACAGAGTGTTTGTTGTGGGGGAGGAAGGGAAAGGAGAATGTTAGCCGCTTTGAGACTCCTTAAAGGGAGTGAAAGGTGGGATATCAAATCCAAACTCCTCCTCTTCTTCTTCTTCTTCTTCTTCTTCTTCTTCTTCTTCTTCTTCATAGGTAACATAGGAAACTGTCTTATAACAAGTGAGATCATTGATCCATCTAGTGTTGTCTTCAATGCCAGAAAGTAGCTGTCCATGGTTTCAACCAAGAGACATCTTCATCCCTATCTGTAGATGCCAGAGAATGAACATGGGATCTTCTGCATGCAAAGAAGACAGATCCTCCAAGTGCCCCTGTTTTCCAGGGACAGTCCTGGATTTGCAAAAGCCATCCCAGTTTCTGATTCAATCCCAGAATGTCCTGCTTTTCCTTAGGATTTCCCTATTTTCATTGATGAATTGTTGGAGGCTATGGAAAGATGCTGCAACTGAAAGAACAAGCAAATGTTTTCCCAAGAAGTTTCCCAATAAGAAAATCACCAAAAAAGCAGGCAATTTTTAGTGCTGCAAAAAATGTTCATGGAAAATAGTGAGCAGTTCTTGTTTAGCTGTCATAATTATATGGCATGATAGAATTAGTAAATGAGAGAAGGAATGAACTCACACCAGGATCTTAATATTACGAGGAAAAACACTGAATTTAGTTTCTCCACATCCCCAAATTTATTCATGAACTGTACAGTTGTTCCCAAATAGTGTTTAAAACACCCCAAAGCAAAGCAAAACAATGCTCATTTAACTGTACTCATCCCTTTGGAATGTTTTTGTTTTTGTTTTTGCCAAAGATGCTTCCCAAGACAGCACATTTAATGTAGAATCCTTACTAATAAAACTTAAGGCATTAAGCAAATTCTAACTTTCAGAAAGGCTTCCAAAGCAATTCAAGAAAGAGATGCAATTGGTGACAGTATATTGGCTGTATATATATAACTGACTTTTGCAGTTATATATAATGACTATGCAGCATACTTTAATTAACCTTATCAACCTCAACATGCAAATACAATTTTATGAATGTATGTGTGTGTACAGCATAAATTCCTAGACATTCCCTCTGTTTCCTCGAGTCTTAAATACTGAAAGTGAACTTAATTTTGCTTTTTTGTTTGTTTATTGTTGTTTCTTATCCAGTCTTAGTCAAGGTTTTACCACAGGTTTGTCATTTGATTTACTTTAGTTAATTGACTGGTATTCTTTTGCATTATTGACTACCATGAGCAGCACATCAGGCAATATACTTTCAATATCACTAGGGGGAAAAATGTTCTCTGAGCTTAACCATGGATTTTAATTGCCAGCCTTAATTTGAAAATAATTGTTCACAGCAATTAAGTAAATGCCCCAATTTCATTAACAGACTTCCTAATTAGAACCTACAACATAAAACCACCAATGTTTGCTTCATTAGCTTTGATTTACTGTATCTAAAACCTTTTTTTAAAAAATATAGAAAAGAATCCCAATCCTATTAGTTTTATCATGCACTAGTGCATTTCAGTTAATAATTGCTACTGAATTTGTGACATGTCCTGGAGAAATATTAATAATCAGAAGATTATATTTTACAAGTCGTTCCTTACAGACTGTGAGCCCAGAAGCTAAAGAAAGATGCACTTATTGAAATTTGAGCAGGGCATCTGCCATAAACTTTAAGAGCAGAACTGCATGTTTTAAAGAATATAGGGCTGGTGCCCAAAATGCCAGTCCTGCCATGTTAATAATAATAATAATAATAATAATAATAATAATTTATTTATACATTGCCCATCTGGCTGGGTTTCCCCAGCCACTCTGGGTGGCTTCCAACCAAATATTAAAAACAATACAGCATCAAACATTAAAAATTTCCCTAAACAGGGCCGCCTTCAGTTGTTTTTATTATTATTTATTAAATTTGTATTCTGCCCTTCATCCATAGATCTTTCCTCCAAGGAGCTCAAAGTGGTGGAATTAAAGCCATGTCTCCCAGATTCAACTTTAACACCACACACTAGCTGGGCAGAAACTTGCTGGCCATTGACTCCAGCACTGCAATGCTTTAGGCCGACTGGGTGGTAGAACTCTGCAGTGTGGTTGGCCCAGGAGCGAAAAGAAGAGCAAAGATGGAAGACCGAATCAGCATTGTTTTCAGGATACCCCGTTAAAGGGGCCTCAGTGGATGCTCTTGTCCAGAAAACTGTGAGCAGACGGGCCATAGGGCTTCTGGCGATGGCCTTAGGGACACCACCTTAGTAGACTGATGTCTTGGGGAGGCCATAATCCTTGACCTGACCCTGATGTGTTTCAAGCCCTCCCACAGGAGACTGAAATGGATATACACCCAATGCCTGAGCCAAAGTTCGATGTACACCTGTAATCAATAAAGTTATGGCCATTTTTTAATTCCAGATAAATGTCTGCCACTGTGGTGTAGTGGTTAAGAGCAGTGGACTCGTAATCTAGTGAACTGGGTTCGATTCCCCACTCCTCCACATGCAGCTGCTGGGTGACCTTGGGCTAGTCACACTTCTCTGAAGTCTCTCAGCCTCACTCACCTCACAGAGTGTGTGTTGTGGGGGAGGAAGGGAAAGGAGATTGTTAGCCACTTTGAGACTCCTTAGGGTAGTGATAAAGCGGGATATCAAATCCAAACTCCTTTTCTTCTTTGTACTTTCCCACTTCACCTTAGAATTAGAGTGGGGTGGGGAGACACTGAGACTGGGACCGCAGTCAGAGTACAGGGCATATTTTGTCCTTGCAGGAGTGAGTCCCATCTCCCAAAGTGATGAGGTCTTTTCACATGCAAGGCTTTGAGCCTCTCTTGCACTATTTATTTTTGATGCCTGATCCTTGCTCATGCAAAGGAGAAAGGGAGGAGGAGACGCATTTGTGATGCGGAGGAGCGGTTCTGGCCTATGCAGCTTTTACATTTGCATTACAAACTCCGACTGAAGCGAGAGCCGCTCTAAGCCTCCTAACTGAAGACGTTCGCAGCATCTATTTAAAACAGCATCGAGAGGAGCTTCTGCGACATGACTCAAGGTTGCTTGTTCAATTGCTGAACTGCAACGGCGGCTTCCCTCAAAGGTGCTAATTTGTCAAAGTGAAATATATTTCCTGTCATTTAAATCTATTGCTTACAGCTGAGTAAATATTGTGTGGCCTCTTGATTTTCCTACAGACACATAATGCAAAGAAGAGCAGCAGCTTCGTGGAGCATTGGCCTCCATCTGTATATGTTGATTTCTATTTCTGGGCCACTTTTCATTCAAGTAAATCCCAAAGCGGCTTTGCAGCCAATAAACAACAGCAGCAGCAATAAATGTTAACGGCAGAGTATCGCAGTTACAGTACAGAACACCACAATTACAAGATCTAGGCCATTAAGAACTGAGCCTAGCGACTCATAATGTATTGGAGAAATGCACAATAAAACCATTTAAAGAAATCTATAAAACAATGTTAAAAAGACAGCAGCTAAAAAGTGGTCTTAACAAGTGTTTTATGGGGGGGGGAGCTGCCAGTATGCACATCACCCCTCCCCTTTGCCTGCCTCCTCCACCACCACTGCTTTTGCTCCCTGCACACCAAAGCAGGTCTACCACAAAGTGGCATGGCTCCTTTCTTTTCCCTCCTTTCCTTGATGTGTGGGCTGCTCTAGCCGTGCCACTTTGTGGCAGAGCAAAGCAGTCCTCTTCTCCCCCCCCCCCCCAAGTTGGTATAGGCGCTCATCTCGCTTCAGGCCGAGGGAGCTGGATTTGTGCACAGACAGCTTTTTGGGTCATGTGGCCAGCATGACCGAACCACTTCTGGCACAAAGGAACACTGTGACGGAAACCAGAGTGCACGGAAATGCCATTTACCATCCCGCCGGAGCAGTACCTATTTACCTACTTGCACTGGTGTGCTCTCGAACTGCTAGGTTGCTAGGAGCTGGGACAGAGCAACAGGAGCTCACCCCATTGTGGGGATTCGAACTGCCAGCCTTCCGATCGGCAAGCCCAAGAGGCTCAGTGGTTTAGACCACAGCACCACCTTCATCCTTGTTGATGTAGTAAGCTGCCTTGAGCATGATTTCAACTACAGAAAGACGGCATACTTGATGTACATATGTGTGCACGTATGTATTTGTATGTTCTCACAACACCCACTACTTCAGTGTTATTAAATTAATTAAAACACACTGCCCAACACTGCTGTGAATTTCCCAGATTCCAGTGTTTTCTATCCTGACACTCACCCTTCTGGGTCTCTATGCCATCTCAAGCTACTTTGGGAAATTAGAACATTGGGAAAAAGTGAAATTCCAAATGATTAATGATTAGTGATCAAAAGAAGGCAGATGAAAATCTATCAGTAGACTTCTGGTATTACCAGGGGGAACTTTGGGGGGGAACTTTTGGGACCCCTTCATCGATTTATCTCATCACAGATCTCCCTTGTCATCATGTTTGGCACTGAAACTGAGCAGCCTGGAATTATAAATGAGAAAAGGGAATATACCTGTATCAAAATCCCCACCACAGACCAATACATTCTAATGAATTTTAATGAATTTGACAATTGACTATCACATATAAAAGGAATGAAATGAATATGAAATATCTACATCATCCAAAATTAATTTCATAAGGTAATGAAGTTTTGTGCAAATGTTAAAGTTCAATTAAAACAAAATGCTAAAGAAACCTCTCTTCCCGGTTAAATGTTGAGACCCTTTTAAAAAATGGTTTGAATACTCTCGATCCTAATGATGACTCTCAGAAACTCAGAGTTATATTTCATCTTTTGGCTATGAAAATGTTACATGCAGAGACTGCACTTTAAATCTTTAAATACATTATTATTATTATTATTATTATTATTATTATTGAATAGGCTGTCCCTATTTTCATCAGAAAATTGTTGAAGGGTGTGGAAATTCTGTCCCCAAGGCAGCATGCCTGGTGCCATCATTATCTGGGTTTAGGTGCCAGGCAAAAACATTCTTATTCACCTTTGGGGGGTGGGGTGGAATTGAATCTATCTATCATCTATCTATCTATCTATCTATCTATCTATCTATCTATCATCTATCTATCATCTATCTAATACACACACACACACACACACACACATTTAATTTTATTTGTTTTAACCTTGTTTGTAATGTTCTTTTTTACTAAATGTATAACAAACAAATGTATAACAAACAAGACTAATGTTCCTTTTGTGTAAATTGCTTTGAGTTTCATTTTTGAAAAAAAAGCAAATAATAAATATAAAGAACAACAGTTGCAACAGCAACAACACAGTACCCAGGATTCTCTAGGGGAAGCCACAATGGTATGATAATGATAATGCTTTAAATCTACAGTACAGATGGAGCCTCCCTCTGTGTGTGGCCTTGGAAGTTATATTCATGGAGACCTGATTCTTCAAGGCAGCTACTTATATTAGTCAAGTTTCATTATGGATATAAAATCTGAGCAAAAAGAACTAGAAACCTGGAGGAAAAAGAACTCTGGCCGCAGCCTGAGAGAAAGATAAAAGCTGTAATTTCTGGTTCTGTAGGGGTCACTGAGAGGGGGCTAAGATGGTGTTCTGTATCCATATTGAATCTTTGCTGCAATCACAGACCTACTACAGCGACACAGTGTGAACCAACTTTCCAGCATGTTTAGAGGGGAAAGGCAGGAAAGAAAAGAGAAATGCACAAAAGGCAAGAGGTAGAAAGATAAGCATTTAAGCTAAAATAATTAGCTGGTGAGATCTATGGGAAAGCATAACGATTTCAACAAGCCTCCTGATGGAGCAGAACTCAGCATGGGGCAGATGGACTTGTACAAAGAAACTCCTTGCCTGTTACAAAGAATAGCACTCATGGAGGCAAAGGAATAGCCACACACTGGGAGCTCAGAAAAGGTCAAACTTTGAAGACTGCTAGCTAAGCTAAGTAGCATGACAAGAATAAACCAGCAGACTTTTTAATTTTTTTTAAAAAAAATAATAATTAAAAATTGTGGATTTGTTTGCTGCAAAATGAAACTGGAAAATAGAAAACAGGACTTCTCTCTCATCACAACTTTTTAGAAATGTATTTTCACAAGAGGAATTACGATGATGCTCTTTTGTAATACTTTCCTGTACTTAAGTACAGCTTCTTATATGAATGGCTGCTCTCCTATGAACTGCATTACTGGTATGGGTAAAACAATCTCCATTAGGGAGGAATCCTATAATGGAACAGAAGTCTTTAGTGGAAGAGACACCCCAAATTCCCCTTTGTACCACTGAACTCATCTGAGCCTAAGTAACTGTAATGGGTCCAGGAGTACCCCCAAGTTTATGCACCCATGGGGCCTGCAGCACGCCCAAGCCATGCACAGGCTCCACGCTGCCCCAAAAGATCCGGCCTCCACCTCCCCTCAGCTGTAGGGCAGCTGAGTGGGAGGAGGCAGGTGTCGGCCAAGCTGATAAAGCTCATTTTCCTCCTGCCATCCTTCGGAATCACCCCGGACAAATAATTACGACCTGATCCTTTGATAAGGCCTCGGGCACGTTCTTCTTCCAGCAGAGTTCCCAGCACAGGGAAAAGATGAGAGGTTTGGGCTACATTGCAAAGAGTTTTATTTCTAAACTATGCAGAACAGAAAAGACATCCTCTCTCTATGGAAGCAGAGAGCAACTGAACAAAGCAACAAAGGAAACAGGAAACCACTAACGTCACATCCCGTCTCCCTTTCCCGTGAGACAGAGTCCTGTGACTCCCAGCAGCTGCTCAGTGAGAAACAGAAACTAACAGCAGGCAGACTCCTCAGAGGCACCGCGGAGCATCCTGCCCTGGCTCGCTCTGCCCCACGGGCACCCTATAGGCTTGCTATGCCACTGATTGATGGTTAAACCACTCTGCCAAGTGGAGCTCTGTGAGTGGAGCAACTCTCATCACCCTTAACAAACTACAGTCCCCAGGATTCTTTGGGGTAAGCCATGACTGTTAAACTGGTTATGGTATTGCATTTCATGTACGATGGTATTTCGGGTTAAGAACTTAATTCGTTCTGGAGGTCCGTTCTTAACCTGAAACTGTTCTTAACCTGAAGCACCACTTTAGCTAATGGGGCCTCCCACTGCAGCCACACCACCACTGTGCAATTTCTGTTCTCGTCCTGAAGCAAAGTTCTTAACCTACAGTACTATTTCTGGGTTAGCAGAGTCTGTAACCTGAAGCGTCTGTAACCTGAAGCGTCTGTAACCTGAGGTACCACTGTATAGTACAGTTGGGGCCTAAGGGAGTTGCAAATTCTGTGCAATGAGTGACAATTTGCAGTTCAATTCTAACCATGTCCACTCAGAAGTAAGACGTCTTGAGTTCGGAAGGGTTTACTCTCATGTAAGTGGGTTAGGAATACAGCCTTAAACAAGTAAATATAGGAAATACTATAAAGTCATTCAGAAGTTGTGTTAGTGTTTAGGAAGAAGTATAGATTTTTAACTGTTTGCTACACTTCATGAATAAAAGAGGCTGTGAGACAAATAGTAGAAAACCTCCTTTGGGGATGTGAGTAGAAAATTACATGGTATTTAAACATACATTCATACGGAATGGATCAGAATGTAATCAGCTTTTCCAAAGTTCTCATCTGATTTGCATGAAATTTCAATTCAGTTGTGGGAAGATATTTTATGATTAACATTTTTTATGGGGCACATCATTTGTCATCTGGGTTATGCAGAGGCATTTTCCTGAATTATTATGATCGTTATTACTCCAGAATCCAAAGGTGTTCAACACTTTTTAAAAATAAAATAAAAAATCACAAATCAATCTTTTGGAAAGCTCCAAATAAAACTTAGACATGATTTTAGAAGATCCACTTGAAAATCAGATGTGAACTCCCAAAACATTTAAGGCCAATTAATATCTGCACATATACCAGGTACAAAACAATTCTATATAAGCTTTTTCAGAAGTAAGCCTCACTGTGTGCATAGGATTACTTGTAAGTAAAGCATGTAAATTGTCTCAATTAAAAAATAATAGGTTGGACCCAAGAGGAGTGTAAATAAAATCCTATCAATGAACTCGGTGAAATTCTGTTCTTGGTCAAGAAGCCCGATGGAAGGACATGAAATATGATGTGATTTCTGCAACAAGCGGAAAGAATAACCAGAAATGCATTTTTCAGGGGCATTCAGTTACAATTTTTTGGGTGCTTGAGAACTAACTGCTAACAAATCAAGTATGAAATGACCCTTAAGATACGTTGGTGGGAATCCTCATTTATTCTCATCCACAGAAATCTAGCATAATTAGAAAGTAAACACATACATGAAATATGATAAATCCATGCTGAATGCTTTTCCTTTGTAAATGCATAGTTAGATCATGTTGAGCATTTTACTAACCTTGAAAATTCTTTGTGTATTATTATTATTATTATTATTGTCACCATTTCTATATCACTTAATATATTAAAAATATCTCTAAGTGGTGTGTGGAAAACTGACTCAACAACAGGCAACTTAAAAAAATACAAAAATACACAATTACATATAAAAATGTTACATTAATACAAAGTTACTAATATAGAAAAAAAATCAATTCATTTGCCTTCTGACACATCCTCTCTCTCAACTTCCTGGTTTTCAACCAGGTTCCAAACAAACACTCAGCTCACTCATAAAAGTCTCACATCAAGAAGAGTTCCTGGAAACAGTGGACATCACCCTAGTCCAGACCTTTTGAAACTTTTCATGTTGGTGACACGTTTTGTAGATGTGCATCATTTTGCAACGCAGTAATTTAGTTTTACTAGCAAACCGGAGGGTCAGCTAACCTCTTTCCAGCGCCAGGAGGAGCGCCGGGAGTGTTTGCGCAACACACCTACTGTCAGGCTTTGGGGAATAGGCTTCCTCCCCTGTAGCAGTAAATAAGAAGAGATCATACAAAAGGAATGTCTTACCAGTTCGAATCTTTAATAATCACAGCGAGAGAACAGAGAACACATCTCCTAGAAATGGCGGTGCTCTCAATTAAGGTTCACACCCCTCCATCCCTATTAATCTATGTCACTCTGTAGATTTGTAATCTGAATTTGTACCCTTTGTGCTTTCTTTTCTGAAACTTTCTGAGTTCTTCTCGACCTTGAGGAGGGCGCTGGAGGAATGCTGTCCAAAGATTGTGAATCTGTCAACCCTCTCTCTTCCAGTGTTTCTTTTTCTAGCTGTTCCCCATCCAGTATTTCCCAGCTTCTTCCTTCTGAACTATGTCCCTCTGCAAACCACTGTTCCAAATCTATACTGTCCTCCTGCTCCTGGGAAGATTCAGGATCAGAATCAGGGAGAGGGCGTGGCTCCCACCATTCCTCCTCAGTGCAGCCCTCCTCAGCATGATCCCTGACACCTACACACTGCAGCCGACACACTAACATGTTGCGACACACAGTTTGGAAAGCTCTGCCCACGTCTATCACTATAGACTTGCTTTTTATGGGCAGGTCCAAGGTGGATGGTGCTTCCTCGGGCTGTCCACAGCTGTGTCCCATTCAGCTTCTCTCTCCACATGCAGCTCCAGATACAGCAGGTTTGTTTGAGTTTCCCAGGGGGTCCAAAGGTTGAGAAAAGCCTACCACCCTCCACTTACAGCTGTTTCTTTACCCTCTGTCCTCTCCTCCTCTTCCAGCTGCCTCATTAACATAGTTAGTAGTGTAACATAGTTTAGCTGACTACCTTGATGGTACCTGCTGCTTCTGATAGGCTATTTGGTCCAGAGACTTGAAATCAAGAGACTAAAATGGAAGGTTAAATTCTGATATAAGTGCTTATTTTAATATATAAGTTTATTTTTGCACTAGTTCAGGTTGATTGCATGTATTTCTATGTGTAGGCACATGGATGAACTCCAAAAAATTTATGACGTCTCCAATACACAGGTAAACAAGACTTTGCAGTTTGAAAGGATACATGTCCTGTTCTTAAATATAAAACAGTTTGCACCATCGAGCTGCTATGCAGGCCAAAGAATCTTAGCAAAGTTTTTATCATTGCTTTTGTGTCCTTTGATGGAAACACAACAGTTTCCTCTGCCTTATCTGTGTGAGCAGATAACATTTGTAGTTATAGCTTTAAGAAGACCATTCTGAGGTAGTATCTTGAGATCTGGCTAAAAGTAGGAATATCCATTTTGTCCTGTATATTGCTTGTAAAAGCTAGTAAAATGGCTTTATGCTTGACAAAATAGAAATATTATTGGTACTTCATAAAGAAGATTCCAATGTTGGTGGATATTTTCAGATAATCTGTCCCCATTTTTGGCACTAAATTTAGATTAATTTGACTCATGTTGTATCTACAGCCTTGCCTACGCTGAAGTTCACTGTGTGTTTGAGGCTGTTTGTGTTCCCATTTAATTTTGTGTTGTCCACATGACATTACCCTCAGACAAAATCAGTCTTGTTGCTTTCCCCCTGTAAACTTAGATTTACCTGATACGGGGATAATCTGAAAAGCTGGAGAAAATTGGACTCCAAACCCCTCCACTTAGTATTTATTTTGGTGTTTCAGAGCGGGTGGATCAATCATTACTTTCTCCTACTTCCCGTTTGCATTCCCTCTACTTCCTCAGCGCTTTCATGTCCTTCCAGCCATGTTTGTAACAATTTCCAGCATGCTCCTGAAAGGAATATATATATATATATATATATATATATATATATATATATATATTCTTTTGATCCCTGAGATTGCACAAAACCAGAAAACTGCACAAGCAAACCACATAAAATTTTTTGACACCAGATATAATGTGCAGCAATCTGAAAAGTGTGTGCTGAGAATTTACAATTGCTTTCATTTCTTTCTCAGCCCTGCTGAAAGCAGAGCCGTATATTTTCTTTGATCCTTCAGATTTGCAAAAAATAAAAAAAATAAAAAATCCACAAAAAAATAATAATGGAAGATTGCACAAGCAGTTCTACGGTTGTCCAACCAAGATGTGCATGAACTATATATATGTACATGCCCTGCCATGGGTATTTAAACTGTTTCACACTGTCTGCTTTTGGTTTGTTGCCAAGCTGTTCTGCTCTGATTTTCTGTTTTAAAATATTACGCAAATATACTTGATACAGTACTATACATGGGCGATGGCCCAAATGAACTTATCCCTGAGTGACTTCTTGGGTCAGGTCCAATATCTACCATAAGCTCAGAGTTAAGCATCTGGCAAAAGGGAATTTTAACAAAGGTTTCCAGTGCTCTCCTCTATGTGTCTGCTCAGAAGTTCAATGGGATTTCAGCCTCAAAGCATTTTGAAAATTAATTTGCTGTATTGCATATTACAATTCTGGACACGTTGTCACACTCCAGCATGATCAATAAAGGAATTCAAGACCAGGGCTTGAACAGGACTTGAGGAACAATTTAGGGTTGCCATATTTTGAAGACCAAAAAAAGGGACACATTTGCCGACTTCTACTTTTAACTATGGGACGTGGGTGGTGCTGTGGGTTAAACCACAGAGCCTAGGACTTGTCAATCAGAAGGTCGGTGGTTCGAATCCCTGCGACGGGGTGAGCTACCATTGCTGAGTCCCTGCTCCTGCCAACCTAGCAGTTTGAAAGCACATCAAAGTGCAAGTAGATAAATAGGTACCGGTCCGGCGGGAAGGTAAACGGTGTTTCCGTGCACTGCTCTGGTTCGCCAGAAGCGGCTTAGTCATGCTGGCCACATGACCCGGAAGCTGTACGCCGGCTCCCTCGGCCAATAAAGCGAGATGAGTACAGCAACCCCAGAGTCGGCTACGACTGGACCCAATGATCAGGGGTCCCTTTACCTTTACCTTTACTTTTAACTGTGGATTACTATGATGACTCTCATTTTACATCCCCATGAAAAAGAGGATTTGTCCTGGAAAAAGAGGAGATATGGCAACCCTACAATGATAAAATCATAGAATTGTAGAGTTGGAATGGATCCCGATGATCATCTACAATGCAGGAATCTCAACTAAATCATCAGTGACAGATGGCCATCCAACCTCTGCTTAAAAACTTCCACAACCTCCCAAGGGAGTCAGTTCCACTATCTAACAGCTCTCACTGTCAGAATGTTTTCCCTGGTGTTGAGTCAGAAATTCATTTCTTGTAACTTGATTCCATTGGTCTGGGTCTTACCCTCCAGAGCAGGAGAAGACAAGCTTGTTCCATCTTCCGTGTGACAGCTCTCTAGACATTAAGGGATGGAATCTAATTAGTGTTCTTGTGTTCGTGGAAGGCCTTTTTATCCACCAGACACACCTGCTAATCTAACCACTTCTCCCTTTCCCCTTCTGCCCCCATGTCATCTTTCAATGTGTTAGATCCCCATCTCTCTAAGAGTTGCTATTTGGAGGGACTGCAGGGGAGGGGCAATTAGCAAAAAAAAAAATAAAAAAAAAATCCTCCCTCCAATCTTCCATTAGCAGATTTCTCCCCTGGATCAAAATCCCTCCCATGAATGCAAGTGTGCCTGTTGGATTCGACCAAAGGTGAACTTAGTTATCTGTGTTACCCAATGAATTATATGTGACATAATTTCATTGTTTCTGGTTCGAGAGCATAATCAAGTAAATAAACATATTTATATCTCAGTTCTTGGGTAAACACTCAAAACGATTCATATTAAAAGTCACAACTGAAAACATGTGCCCCAAAAACCCACCACAATATCAGCATGCAGTCGTACCTCAGTTTTCAAACAGCCTAGTTCTTGAATCTTTTGACTCCCGAATGATCGAAACCCGGAAGTGCCTGTTCCGGTTTTTGAACGTTCTCTTGGAAGCTGAACGTCTGGCAGGAGTTTCCTGCAGCCAATCAGAAACCGCACTTTGGTTTCAAACACTTTGGAAGTCAATCAGACTTCCAGAATGGATTCTATTCGACTTCCAAGGTACAACTGTATTAGGTTTAAAAAGTAGCTCTCTCATTTGCAGAACTTTGTGGCATATATTTGTTTAGCAGAGTTCAAATAATGTTTGTTTCATTTGGTCAGAGCATTTGGTCAGAAAGAGGTTGTTATCTTAGTTTTGCATTGCTCTTAGTTTATGGATTCTTTCATTCACAGAAAGGGGGAAAATGCATAGTTTCTTTTTTTTATTATATGGGCAGACCCGGCCTTGTTCTCACACCCCACACAAATGCATTTGTACAGTCCAATGTGTCAGACTCATTGCAATCTGTCACACATAAGATTGAGGTTAAATAAGAAAGGTCATTCTCTGCCACTATGGAAGAAACACGTCAATTTAAAAATTCTGGAGCCTTAACGCAGCAAAGTGAGGGTGGGGTGGGGTGTTCCACTCCAACAATAGAGCTGCCTATTTTCACAATTTAGACCCCATAGGTTCATCGTGAATGTCATGTGTCAGGGAGTGCATTAAGACAACCAAGTACTTGGATTGCTCTTCAAGTAACCCATCAAACATAGTTTATCTTGTGTAAACACTTTGAAATTGCAATACAAGCAGCTATGGCTCTATAGAAAAGGAGCAAAGCCAAAGAACACGCACACACAGGGGGGAGACCTCCGCAGGTGTTGATAATTTTTGGAAACGTGCCTAACATGTTTTTAATGCAAAACCCTTTTATCAAAGACAGTTCCCTTTGCTTCATTCGTTCATAAAGCAGTGACTCTACAAAACAATACTGGAGGCACCACGATCACTTTGCAAAGGAATAACATAAGGAAGGTTAAAACTAAGAGACCTGCAGCCAATGCTTCAGTCTTCCCACTCTTTGCAGCTTATGGTGAGGTGCAACTCTTTCATCCTCATCATTCGTCTCAAATAAATGGGTAGAAGAGACAGAGAGTGAAAGAGAGAGAGAGGTCAGATTTCTTTTCTGGTTCGGATTGAATTCTGAGCCGGTGAAGAACTTGAGGGCTGTAATGCTCACCACATTTTTAAAGGGAATATTACACGACTCAGAGAATGAAGAAACACAGTGACAACGAAGATGCAGCCCAAAAGTAGGGGGTACTAATCTTCATGGACGGTGTATACATTTGGAATGTTGAGAACTGCCGTTTTGAGACCGGTGCCTGGGCATCAGTCACAAGATAGCTATCAGAAGGTATGTTGCGCAACACAAAATGCCTGTCACATTTAACAGAGTGGAACAAGAGATAGGATCACAAAATGGGTGTGCTCCCAATCCAGCACACACACCCCAACTAAAAAGGCACCTATATAATCTACCACCTTATTTACTCACTGACAGACTATGTTTCCAGCTCTCTGGAATGGAAGGGTGGGTGTCCAATCTTGGCATTCAGTGAAATGTGGCCATGTTCCATGCAGAAGAAGCAAAAAGCCTCGCATTCATTGTGTCTTTTTGAGGAAACTTTGCAGCTGCCATTGGAGGTACTGTCAGGCATAGTGGCACCAGGAGCACCATGTTTGTGACCCCAGCCCTAGAGGATTTGTGGCAGGCCTCACATGATCAACACTTAACTACACACATTTGGATACAATGAATCTTGAATTTGCACCCAATTTGCTGCTGACATTTGTATTATATGCTCCAAAACCCAGCTTGCTACTTCATTGATTTACTTATTTGGAGTTGGGTTTTCTTTTGTTTTCGTGCACGGGACCACATTTTTTTCTCTAAAGAGATAATGAAATATTAATTACAGCCACACACCCAAAATACACATGACCTTCCACTGAACTTAAGCAATGATTACGAGGGAAGCTGAATGAAAGAAACGATAAAGCATAAAACCTATTAAAAGACTGTAGGAATTAGCCCAAACTCGCTGTAATGTATGTGTTCAATTATATACGCGGGGAGGACGGAATAAACAATTGATGTTGAACGTATTAGTGAGAACCATTAACAGAATGAAAGGAATTGCTTTAATTATAGATTGTGTTTTACTGAAGGGAGAAGTGGGCGGTATCCAACTAAACAGTTCCACTAACGCAATGACTTTTCGCTGTGCAATGGAGCTTCCCTGCCCTTTCCTCTTCCCCTGTGTCCCCCTGTGCCCCCTAAATCTGTTCTGGGTTTTCCCCAACCCTGTGGAGCATATTTAGGGGGTCACACAGAGGCTGGTGTAACAAGAACAACAGAGAAGTAACAACCCCCATCCCTTGGAGCGACTGAATGTTGCAATCACTTCCACTGTTCATTGCCTACTCCCTGTGAAGCAAGGGTGCCAACTTGAATAAAATATTGGTGGGGTGCAGGTAAATCCCACCTCACAGTTGATCACATGATGTGGCACACGCACCATTTGAATGGCAATGCCCATCAACTTTGGGAGGTGGGTCCAGCCTCCTCAAATATATATATATATATTTGGGGGGCAGGCAAATGTACCTCAGTTGTATGGTTGAGCCATGTACACGCTGGCCACATGACCCGGAAAGCTGTCTGTGGACAAATGCCAGCTCCTTCAGCCTGAAAGCAAGATGAGCGCCGCAACCCCATAGTCACCTTTGACTGGACTTAAACCATCCAGGGGTCCTTTACCTTTTTTAGCTTTATGTGCAGATTTCTGGGACATTCAGCTTTACTACTGAACTAACCCCCACCCGCCCCAACCCCATGCTGGGAGAAAACATTGGAAGAGTAGTTAAATTGCCGCTAGGGAGCCAATCATGTGCAATACTGACTCTTTTTCTTGAAATTAAAATGTTTAAGATGTGTTAAAATACTCAGAAGCTTTTTATTTGCAGTACATATAGAAGAATATATGTTCACATGCTTAGACTTCCGGGTTGGCGCCATCGCCGAATGGCGGACTTCCTCCAAGCTCCGGAGGGAGCCTGCTCGGCAGGGGCTGGGTTCTACTGCGCCGGCGACGCGGGGACCCTCAAAAACCATGGGCGCTGAAACCCATGGGCATGGTAACTCGGTGGGCACCGTTTGCGTCCCCCCCGACCCGCGAAGGAGCCTTTTTAAAGGCTGCGGAGCGGGTGACGGGGGGGGGTGCTGTGAGTCCTCCGCTTCCCCTGCCGAGCGAAGCCGCATGCCATTCGACGGAGAGCGCTGACTTCTTCCATTGAAAATTTGGACTTTAAAAGAATAACCCGTGAGTAATTGGAACTTGAATTAAAAAAGGGGAAAAATTCTTTTTAAATTCGGAGCGAGCGGGGGAGGTGCAAAAAGGAAGTCAGCCTCCCCCCTGTTGTAGAGGAGCTAAAGCAAAGGATTTGACAACTAAGATCGAGTGCAACCTTTTTTTGATAAAATTATTAACTTCGCGATGGAAAATTATAAGACTGGGCTGGGGGAGAAAAGTGGAATGTGAATTAAAAGGCAACCCCCCCCCCCGGAAACCCCGGGAGCGATCCGTAAGAGCGCCGGGAGAGGAGAAATAGAGGTTTTGACAGCTGTCAAAGGAGCTGTCAAAGTGGAAGAACAAAAAGAGAACTTTGTTACGAGGACTTTGCTGGTCACATTTGTTACAAATTGGATATAAATTGTTTAAAACAAGGAATAATAAGTTACTTTGACTGTTGGGTGTGATCGGGAAGGAAACTGAGTTACTATAATCCCTCTAGAGGAGCTGTGGGACACTACAAGTATTGTTGGCATCGAATTTGAATAGGACTTTTTATCTCCTGGGAAACTGCAGAAATGGAACACTATTTTGTCTACAGAGGTTTACACACTAAAGGAGACAATAGATTTATCTATTGAAGAATGGAAGGGACTTGACGTAATGTTTTGTTCCTGAATAACAAAGCCTCTGCAGAGGAATTAGAAGCTTTTTGGAATTAGAACATTTGTGCAGGAGAGCGGGGGGGAAAAAAAAGAGGAGGAGAGAGAACAACAAGAACAACAAGAATAACAAGAACTGGACAAAGTCGGAAGATAGACTCCTTCCAAGATTGGACATGTGAAATCAAAGATGACCAAAAGACGGCAAAGACTAATAAAAAGACGGCAAAGCGGACTGGTGAAGGACTGTGGTTTAGATGTGGGAGCTCCAGGATGACAGTAGATATTGACGGACATTGGGAACGCAACCGGGAAAGGGGGGAGGGAAATTTGGAATCCAAAGGGTGTTAAATTACATTTTATTCTTTTTTCTATTTTTCTGTTTATTTTAATCTGTATTGCATATTAAAGAGGGGAACTCGTGGAAGGGAACAGGTCGATTTTAGGGGATGGGAAAATATTTTTTAAATTGGGCCAATGATAATAATTTTAAAATTTGGGGTAAGAATTTGTTGAATCTATTTGAAAGAATTGGAATACAAGAGGGGGAGGGGAGGGGAAGTCCTGGAAGGATGCCAATGAAAATAAGGTTTTAAATTTGGATGTTTTTCTTTTTCTGTTATATTTGAAAATCTTTAATAAATATTATTTTTTAAATATATATATATATATATATATATATGTTCACATGCTTATCCAAGCATGGGCTTATTTTTTACTTAATTGAAGATTACTGCTTCCTTCTTAAACAGTCAAACAAACTGTCTTTCTCTGTTTCCAGTACTCACTCTCAGCCTTCTGCAAATGACTCAGCTAGTTCCTCCTAAGAGGTTTCCACTTTGTCCTTCTGGCAGACTTTTCCTTACTGCTTCTTTGAGAGAACATCAACTGTACTTCTTTTGGTTACATACATTCACACAGAAACAATAGCGCTCCACTCCTCTATTGTGTTTAGGGAGAGCAAGAGTAATCTAACACTGTCTCTTATTCAGTGTTCATGTTTTGTGTGTTGGCGAGTCAAGTCACACACAAAACAAAATGGGGACTGCAATAAGATACCTTCCGTGTATCAGCCTGAAAAACAAGATGAGTGCCACACCCCATAGTCACCTTTAACTGGATTTAACCATCCAGGGGACCTTTCCTTTTTAAAAAGAACCTTTTTACCTCCCATGTGACCCAGAGTTAACCAATCACACAAGACTTACTGGGGAAGATTCCAGAATTAAACACATAGTAATACATTTAAGCATTCCCAGTTTCAGGAAATTAAATAATTATACTTAACAACAAATATTGGGGGAAGGCTATCACCTAGCCTTCTTTGTGAGCTTTCTAACATTATATAGTCACTCTTGGAAAGCAAATGCTGGACTAGATGGCTTTTGGTTAGTTCCAGGGATGTAATTGCTATGTTCTTTGAAGGCTACATTTTATTTATTTTCTGTTTATTTTGCTTTATCTTCCTACTTTTTCCAGAAACTTGTCTGTCCGATTCATTTACCGTGACAGTGATAGCTCTGCAATTTGTGGTAAAGTTGTAACGATCCACCCAGAACATGCAGGAAAGGCTTGGGCTTTAACAACAAATAAAGAGATGTTTTACTTGTTTGTGAGTTCTCTTTAAAAAAAAAAGCTAACAGCTTCTGTAACTGTTAGCATAACAACACTATGATTTTAAGGAATGCTGGCATTCAACATCAGTCATCTTCAGAATACTTTAATAATTCATTTTTTCAATTATTTTTTATTTTCCTGCGCTGGAAGAGTTGCTAGCTAATTAACGTATTATCTTGGAGATCTGACATTTTGCGCCAAGTAATTCTTCCGAAATGTCTGGTTCTTATGTTTCATTTTCAAAGTCTGTTAGAGATAAATCTATAAAGCCTTTTGCTGTTGATGGGGGTAGCTGCTTAAGAGAGCACAATTGTTTCTAAGAATCAGAATTCTCTCTGTTTTAGAAGTGATTTGACAAGATCGTTCCATGCAATGTTCCTATTTCATCATGTATTTATCTTTTTCAGTAGAGATAAATAGACTCAAAGTACAAAAGAATAAGTAATGAAGTAATTCAATCTGAAATGAGTGAAGGGTGACATCTTCAATTACAATATGAACTATCCTTTTGAATGAGAATGTGATTTAATAGAAACCTGATACTCAATAAGCCCAGTATTCTGTTCCAGATCCAAGGCTATCTAGCTTTACTCTTTCCTATTAAAAATGATCAGTGGCTCTCTTCCAGCAGTGCAGGATTTAGTTCGGTGGAGGTGGTTCCCACACACAGGGTACGAAGCCAAGGGGCTACAAAACTGAGAAGTTCCATAAGTGAGAAGATCCATTTGGGGACACCAAATTTTGGGCATACTCTGGTGCGATATTACCAAAGATTACCAAAGTCCTTCCTTGCTTCCAGAATGATATTGTTATACATACACATGCACCCGAGTTCAGAGCAGTGAGAAGCTTTAGGGGTACAGTTCTCACCCAGGAGTCAGTCTCCTGTGAATGAGATCACCTATTTACAAATATACAAACTGAGTGTTAGATGAAAATTGATAGTGTTAATGTTCTGGCAGATGCTGCTCCCCCATAGGAGGTTCCTAGGAGACCACCAATACTGTAAGAAAAGAAAAGAAAAGAAAATCTCCCCAAGAACAACTCAGCCTTCTCCGTATCTCTCAACCTGACCCCAAAAGCTTCAGGCTTAGCTTGCCCTCATCTCCTGGCCAGGCAGAACACAAGAGAGAATGTCATCTTCCAACTTTTCTGGCTTATGGATCAGCTGCGTTTATAAGAGGAACATCTCTGGGCAAGGTTCCTATACTGCTGCTAATCCTGGACCATTTGTCATGTGTGGAGGAAAAACTTAAACATGTTGCAGAGTTGCCAAACAATAGAACAGAGGCAGTTGTCCAGCATAGCTTTACAGCTACTGAAGGCAAATGAGTATAATAATCACAAATCCAATACATTCAGGATTGGCACAATCCATAAGAAATCCAGTTGCAGCAGACTTAACTTAAAATTTAACGATAACTTATAATAAGACTAAACATTATATACAAATAGAACACCACACCAGAACAAAGAGATAGAAAGAGAGTGAAACCCTGGCTCCTTCTAGCCTGACTATTTCTGTACTAAGAAATGCTAACTGACACCTTTTGCCACCAGAGTCACTGGGTTAAAAGAGATCACATGACACCCCACACCCATAACAGCACATTCCATTCTGACCTCCCCTTATATACCTATTTTGAATATTGTCCGCATTGTCTGGGACTCTGGAACTCAAGCAACTTAAGACTTTAATGGCTAGATGCCAAACTCAGAACCTTAAGTTGTCATTCATTGTATATGGCTAGTCCATTGGCCCTTTTATTTTATTTGTTCATTTATTATAACTCTCAGATCCCCTGAAGCTCTCAAGGTGGTGTACATGGTTCTCCTCCCTCCTTGTGGGGAAAAGATCTCTGATCTGGGGAGGGCATATGACTTGGGGAGAGTCCCAAGAGCCACATTTGGTTCCTGGGCCTGAGACACCCCCCCCCTGGTTCTAACCAATGCACCACACCGCCTCTGTCACAAAAGGGAATAGAGCTTTTCAGCAGTGGCCCCTATAACAGGCAGACATCACAATGCCCTTTATTACTGTACCTGTATTATTTGTGTGGCATTTATGTTGGCTAGTTTTAATACTAGAGTGGTACCTCGGGTTATAGATGCTTCAGGTTACAGACGCTTCAGGTTACAGACTACACTAACCCAGAAATAGTATCTCGGCTTAAGAACTTTGCTTCAGGATGAGAACAGAAATCATGGTCTGGCGGTGCGGCAGCAGCGGGAGGCCCCAATAGCTAAAGTGGTGCTTCAGGTTAAGAACAGTGTCAGGTTAAGAATGGACCTCCAGAACGAATTAAGTTCTTAACCTGAGGTACGAGTGTATTGCTCAGTTTTTGCTTTCATTTTACACATTTCTACCCTGGGGCCTTCAAGTTAAGAGTGGCCTGTGAATAAATAAAGTAAGTATCTGGATTGACCAAATTTAAAATAAAAACTTATAGCATGGCTTTCCCTCAGACTGTTTCTCTAGCTCCTAATTTGGATAAGTGACCTCAGGGACCCTTAGCCAGATAACTTGATTCTGAGACAAACAGCTATTTGCCATCAGTCATATCTGTCATCTGTCATGGATGATTTAGCTGAGATTCCTGCATTGGAGGGGGATGGAAAAAATGGGCCTTGGTGTCCCTTCCAACTCTACAATTCTACGATTCTACAATTCTTTGATATATCACATGAAAAGTATTTTTTTTACATTTCTGAATCTCAGATTGGTAGGAATAACACATAGAATTGGATAAAGTGGGCAAATTCTATTTGGATAAAATCTGATCAATTACCTATTTCGATAAATACAATGGGGTAGGAATCACCTTTTACAATTGTGTGAGTAATTCCCTTTCCCTACCAGATGGTGAGAAGCCCCATCCATTCTGTCAGAATCTATTTCTTTTTATTTAAAGCTCAGATAAAATACCAAATGGGGGATAGGAAATCGCTGGAGACATGCTAGCATAGACTAATGTTTATATTGCATTATCTGACTCTTTGCTTCAACAGTGCCTGATCCCAATTTAAGACCCTTGATCTGATCCAGGTTTGTAACATTGCAGAGCTATTACCTCCGCTCAAAGGATTTTACTCTGTTTGTATTAGAAATAGATAAGTTGCCAGGCACATCATAGTGGACTTGACCCCATACTGGGAAATAAGTGTATTTTACAATCCACATTTGCACCGTAGCTTTGTCTTTTTGCTAGATTTATTAATAAGGAATGAATCACATCTAACCGCTGTAACTGGACAATTGGGCTATCTCTGGATAAGCAACATTATGAAGGACAAATAATTTGGTAGCACAAAGGTCCGTAGCCATGGGGAGGATGGAGGAAGGGGCCTGTCTGTTACCTAAACAAAAAAATAAAAACAAAATTTTAAAAAATGGTATCTGAAGAAGTGTTCATGCACACGAAAGCTCATCCAATAACCAACTTAGTTGGTGTCTAAGGTGCTACTGGAATGATTTTTTTAAAAAAAATTTGTTTTGACTACGGCAGACCAACATGGCTACCTATCTATATCCAAAAAACAAAAAAACAAAAACAGCTTTCCTTGGCCCTTTTCAGCACCGATGCATAAGGAAAGCAGGCTGTTATCATTACAGCAAATTGTTTAATAATAAATAAATCTGAACTTGTCTGCCTTCTGCTTTTCAGAACAGAGGCCACATTCATGCCACACATTTAACCCACTATGATACCCCTTTAAACAGTCATGGCTTCACTCTAAGAATTGTGGGAGTGGCAGTTTGCTAAGAGTGTTGAGAATTGTTAGGAGACTCCCTATTCCTTTCCCAGAGTTCCCCGTGAAGAGAGATTGATGGTTAAACCACTCTGGAAAATATAGCCCTGGGAGGGGGATAAACAACTCTCAGCTTCCTTGATCAAATACATGTCCAAGAATTTTTTTTGGGGGAAACATGAATATATAAAGTAGTGTGATAGTCTTTTAAATGTATGGTGAGAATAGTGCCCAGAATCAAGCAATTTTACCGCTCTCAATTTAATTATCAAGTTTGCACCCCACTCTTCCCCCAATGATTTTGAAGTAGATCAGTCTCATTTCATCCTCTCAGTGTCCTTGTGAGACTGAGTAATATCAACATGTCCAAGGCTTGATGGCTAAGTAAGATTTGAACCTAACCTTAGAGTGTACTCCCTGCCAAACACCGATTCTACTGTATTGGTAAAAAATCACATCACTTATTTTTCTCTTATTCTATTACTTGTTTTATATAAATGATAATTGTCACTGAAAATATTCAATTTTATCGCTGGAAGCAGAAATTCTATTGATTTTAAATGTTTTCAGGTTGCTTCTGTATATACAGTGGTACCTCGGTTTTTGAACTTCTCTGTTGACAGATGTTTTGGAACTCCAATGCCGTAAACCCGGAAGTAACTGCTTCAGTTTTCGAACCCGCCTCAGAAGTTGGAACAGGAAATGCAGCTTCCGCTGAGTGCAAGACCCTGTCAGCTGTCAGCTATTGAGTTTTGGTTTTCAAACATTTCAGAACTTGAATAGTCTTCTGGAATGGATTACGTTCGAAAACCCAGGTACCACTGTATATTGTTAGTCTGTGGACAAGGTGTTTACAGCTGTGCGGTCAACTACATACCTTCTCAAGTCTTACCCAACATGGCTGATTTAAATGAGCCAGGGTGTTGTGACCAGTGGCAGACCTGGGCTTCTCAAATTTCAGGGGCATCCTGTGTGGTGCCAAAATCTGGCTCTCCTTGACTCCTGCCTTCCTTTGGATGTCATAGCTGTGGTGACCCCTGATGTGCCCCAGAAACTCTGTGCCTGGTTGAACTCACCTAGATCCACCTTTGTTATGACTAGGTAGATTCAGTGGGTTGTGATACCTCCTTCTGTGAAAATGTAGCTAATCTGGTAGCAACCCTGGGGTGGGGGGTCCTTCCCTGTTGTGGAATCGTCTTCTCCTATCATTGCTGGTTTAGAATGGTATCACCAAAACTTAAGGAGATGTAAGGAAAGAGTGGTAAAACATCTGATTTGCATGTAGAAGGTCCCAGAACCAACAGTTGACATCGCCAGGTAGGATAGAAGAGACCCATCTAAAATCTTGGAGAGGTCATGCCAGTGGGTGTAGAGGAGACAAAACTGAGTCAGTGGGGCCAATGGTCTGATTCAGCAGAAGGCAATTCCTTGCCAAATGATGTTTGTTTAGTAGATTATAGGGCTTAATTGAAATATTTTGATTTGAAGTGATTAATAACTATTGACTGTCAAACCAATAGCCTTAATTAAGATGGACTTCCTAAATCAAAGCCCATTCAAATATTCATATTTTGAAAAATCAAATTAAAAGATCCATTAATTGAAAAAAGATATACATAAATTCAATTTGGAAGGGGGGGGGGGATGTAGTCCTTCACCTGTAATGATGATGCGGCTCATGTCAGAGAACATTTCTCCTTGCAAAGTGTAGAATGGAAGCACGGCACAATGACAAACAGGATGGAATGTGTGCAGGGAATAAAACCATAGAAGAAGAAAAAGCTAGAAAATAAATTATAGGAAAAAATGATACGATGCACACTTCCTCAAACATCTTCTTTTGAGATTGATATTATTTTTCCAAGGTTCTTAGAACACTATGATTCTAGCAAATCAGCCATTTAATTTGAAAAGGAATTAAATTCCGCAGTGACATTTATACGCAAACTGACAGTATCAACAGGAGTGCATATTTTTTTTAAAAAAAGGCATTAAGTTATGTGTGGGCAATAAATTGAAGTAAAAAAGAAAATCTGATTATTTGCACCCAAACCCTTGATGTTTATATTTTCTTTTTTACATGAATTCTATAAAATCCTTGGAATGCAGGGCAGAAAGAGGTCTGCAGGCACAAAATTTACATACATTAATATTATCAACATGTTAGCCTGTCTGCTAGATTATCAGAGGCCCCATCTGCACTACATATTTAAAGCACTGTTATACTACTTTCAACCATCATGGCTTTCACCAAATAATCCCGGCAACTTTAGTTTTTTAAGGGTGCTGAGAGTTGTTTGGAGATCCCTATTCCCATCAGAGAGCTACATGTCCCAGATGTTACTGGGAAGAGGAGTTGACTGATACACTATGATGCACACTTCTACGTCCTGAGGATTTGAGTCATTTTGGCTTGTCATAATGCAGGATGCTTTGAACACTTTTTTATTTTTTATTTTAATCCATGGAGCTCAGTTCTTATGTTTGCACACACCCACCATATCTTGGGTAGGGTTAGTAAAGCAACAGCTATGTACAGGCACAATAAGGAACTTTTTCAAAGTGAACATTGCCTGCAGGTTGACTTAACTTGGGACCAATTTCATGCTGTGGGTGTTCACTAAATACCTGGAAGGTGCCCAAGAAAAGAGAGAACAGGTGTGGGCAATTGCTTTCATATTTACAAGGCATAATCATCAACACCTGTCCACCATCCAGCCTCTGCAGTGCCATATGTTTATGTCATTACTGAATAGCATGGAATAAAGTCTGGGACCAGTTTTGTGCCCATGCAAAAGAAAGAACACTGAATGTCCTTCTTCCCAGCTAACTACAGCCAGAGAAAACAAGGACGCATGGTTAAGCACTGGGGTTGTCACAAATTCATAATGCTTATGCATTGTTCTTACTTCAGAAACTTGGACCATGATAACAGAAAACATATAGCTGGAGTTTGCTCCTGTTTCCTCTCTTTGCTAATATCTGTACCATTTGCTACTGCGATGGGTTAAATCAAACACTTAAGCAATCTACATTTACTATAGATTGGTGAGGGTACTGAGTATTCTCTGGGAGAGATCTCTAGCCTCATCCCCGACAGAAATGTATTTCCCAGAATTTCCTGGGAAGAAGAGCATATTAATCAACTGAAATATGTTCTAATGGTGGCAATGAAATTTGTATTTGCAGGCTCAGAAATATGAATTTGGGTGTGTCATATTCTGGTCCATTTCAGAATCCCAAAGGGAATTAAACTGGGCAGATGTTTCAGTACCATGGATAGATCCAAGTGAGCAACTTGCTCCACAAAAGTTTGAGAAAAGACTGAGTATTTTTAATCTGGCAGATCTCCTATGAGACTTTCATCTTAATAGCAAGGCTAATCTAATAATTCTTCTGTGGCTCAGATGTAATGCAAACTATATTTAGCACTTCCTTCCTGCTTTGCCTGACACACTCTCACTTCCAGAAACTCTCACCTCCTCCACACTCCCATTTACCTTTGTTTAGCACAAGGTGGGTATGAGGGAGGGACAGAGGTCTTTCTCTCTTCCATCTTCCCTCTCTGATGCCCAACATCCTGCAAAGAGCAATGGGAAATGTAGTTCCCTCTCTCTTGCTCTTTCTCTCCATTAAACTAGCAAAACTAAGGGTGTGTGTGTGTGCCAGAGATGGCAGATGATAGGAGATTTGGAGATGGGAACCAGAACCTGATGCATTGG
Organism: Podarcis cretensis; assembly: GCF_951804945.1. Lineage (NCBI taxonomy): Eukaryota > Metazoa > Chordata > Lepidosauria > Squamata > Lacertidae > Podarcis > Podarcis cretensis. The sequence goes on along the minus strand of NC_137176.1, from coordinate 19,184,447 downwards.
GGCATGACAGGCTTGGAAGTGGAACTAGTATTAACCAAGATATTTGGTTAATGTGTTTTTTCCTGACAGGGAGAGTTCTATCACTCATCTGTGATGAAGATATAACCCTGTATCATTGATCAGTGTACTACAATCTAATTGTACAACCCTTGCATCATTTCAGTACTGGAAATTGAATTTTCCTTTGGTGTATAAGCTTGTACAGTGGACGCTCGGGTTGTGAACATGATCCACGTGGGAAGCACATTCGCAACCTGCAAAGGCCACAACCCACAGCGCCATGTCTGCACATGCACGGGTCACGATTTGGCCCTTCTGCGCATGTGCAAAGTGTGATTTAGCACTTCTGTGCATGCGCAAGTGCTGAAACCCAGAAGTGACCCATTCTGGTACTTCTGGGTTTGGTGCAGTGCACAACCTGAAATCGCAAAACCCAAAGCATCTGTAACCTGAGGTATGACTGTACAAAGGACATTGCTTTACAACAATGATTTTTTGAAATTGGAGTTTGCCTTTCCTAGGGAACCATTGCATTGCACTGGTTTACAGAAACAAAGGAGGCATCTTGATGTCCTACATGCCTTGCTATATGGTTTCATGTGGTCTTGCTAGCTTTGTGATCTATCAAGCCAACACAGACCACTTGCCATGTATGGGTTCTACCCTTTGTTTGACAACTACCTCTGTAGTCCTAGAAGATAGAAAAAGCAGCAGATTTGAGCTTCCGAAGGGCAACTGGTGGGCTGTTCAGCTGTTCTAACTACTGAAAGGCTAAAATGAAAACTGGCATCAGACTTCATGGAATTTATCAACATTATCTTAATGGTTTAGTTCTCCCCTGCAGTACTATCTTCCATTAACACCCAGACACATTTATTCTGGGATAGATGAGGAAACATATATCAGCTTATTTTTTCTGCACAATACACATATATAAAACTGGAAAACATCCTTCAACCTAGATATCAATTGAGATACAGTAAAAGGGTCATTGTTTTTAGAAAGAGCATAAATAAACCACTATAACAAGTCCACCTCCTATTTTCCTGAGAAATGCTGAAAAATATTTACTTCTTGATGTGTCCAGCCTCTATGCACTCCTCCTGTCTTGGAAGCCAAAGCAGACAGTGGACAGAATGTCTTGACAGATCCAATCTGGTGTAGCTATTAGAGTGTGGGAATAGCACCAGGGTTCAAATTCCCACTCAGTCGTGACGCTCACTGGGTGATCTTGGGTCAGTCAAAATCTCTCAGCATAACCTTCCTCACAGGGTTGTTCTGAGGATAAAATGGAGGAGTAGAATCATGTACGCCACCTCAAGATCCTTGGCGGAAAGATGCGATATAAAACCAGTACTGTAATAGTAACAACAACAACAACAGTAATAACTTGGTCACTTCTGTTCAAAGTCCAGTCAGACTAGTGATACTGTATCCCAGTATTGAAGCTGTAGAGTCCCCTCTTCATGCATATCCCAATCAATGTTATGTTTCCATGACAAAACAAGCTCCGGAAATATCTAAATTGGGTTACGGATTGGCAGAGGGTGATCAGATGAGGTTAGAATATGGGACAGGGAATAGTAAAGGTAAATATTTCCAAATGTAACTATTTCCCAGAGTAAAGTGTGGAGATGGAAATAACTGAGAAAGTGTCTTTTATTTTATAGCCAAATCTCAACTCAAAACATATGTAAGGAAATAACTTCCATCTCCACCTCTCTATAGCTGCATCTCCATATATCCATTTCCATATATCCATCTCCATATCCCTATCTCCATATCTCTTTATCTCCATTTGCATCTCTATATGTCTATATGTCTATATGTCTATATTTCCATTTCCATATCTCCATATCTCTATATCTCCATCTCTATCTCCATATTTCCATCTCTATCTCCCCTTCTCTATCTCTATCCAAATAGATCTATAGATTAGAATTCTTTAACTATGCAAAATTCCATAGTGATTTCATAGGGGTAGGCTGCCCCTTCACACTATTCAGTGCTGGTGCCTGTAGCCCAGAAGACCACAGGCCTCACTTTCCCTAGCACAGAGGCAGATATAGGGGAGCATGACCGGGTCGGTCACACTGGGTGCAGAACATCAAGGGTGATGCCAGAAGTGGAGCAAGCCGATTGGGTGCCTGGGGCAGGGCAAGCCGGAGCAGGATGCTACGTGGGGCCTCCGATGAGTCTGCCTGCCTCCTCCCACTCAGCTGCCCTACAGCTGAGAGGGAGGTGACGGGCAGACCATTTGGGGCAGTGTGGAGCCTGTGGGCACCCAAGCCACTACATCACTCCCAGGAGAGATGTGTGGCTGGGGCGTGCTGCAGGCCCTGCAGTGAGTGCTGCCTGGCGCTTTGTCACCCCCTCAGTGGTGACACCCATGGTGACCCACCCCCACCTCCTTCTTCCGCCCCTGGGTGCTGCAAGCAACGCCACAACTATTATATAGAATGGAATGCAAGAGGCAGAGGGCTGCCTAATGTTGGCATTACATAGGTGCCACTGAAATTTGAGACCACAAGGTCCATCACTGCTTAGCATCAGCCTGCAAGGACAGCCCAGCCTGAGCCCATAAATCTAAAGCTCCCTTCATGGATGGATCGTGTGAATGGAATATCACTTTTGCAACACAGAAAATATTCTAATACAGGGAAATTATATAATATGAAGTACTTTTGATTATTGCTCATGTGTTAATTTCCATCACATTTTAAACAGCTTTGCAAATGCTTTTTGCCCTTAATAATAGGGCATAAACACCTAAATAAATATATTCTAGATATAGTAAGTGGCAGGGATTAGCAAATAACCAAAGCCACCAGCTTCCCAACATTTGAAAGGAGGGGGGGGGGTATGACTTTTTAAACAAATTTTGAGTATGTGTTTCTGTTCTGAAATGCATCTGCTTTTTATTTTTATGTAAAAATGTTTTTTGGGTGCCTTTAAAGCTAAAATCCTTCTTATACTGGCTTACAATAAAATGCAATATGTCTATAGAAATAAAATTGTCAATACCAACAAGGATTAACAATACACCAAAATCCAGCCGCCACCCCATACGAAAAAAACTAAATGTTTACTAATGATGGAGAGTCATTTCGCATTCACTGAGACTTATCTCACCTGTTGTTGTTTTTTTGGGTGGGGGGGTTGGCGACGGAGGTCTTCCTTACTCTCTTATAACTCTGTTCACGTTTTACAAGCTCGACAGCTTCTCTAGCACAAGGAGATAAAGTTTATGAGGTTCCTTAATCAGGCTGGCTAAAAGTACACTGAACATCTGTGTACGGGAGACCTACCTTACTTGAGTGGTTCAGAAGAAAATAATGAAAAGATGGCCATTTTTTTTCTTTCAACACTGAAGTGAATTATGATTTTCTTTTCATTTTCAAGGATATGACCAGGCCTAGTGAAAAACAAAATTTTAGGCTTGAGTTCTCAAGTGTTGACAAAAAGGGAATTTGAAACTATGTACTTTAAGTTATAGCTCATGGCTGAACTTTCTGCAACCGTATATTTGAGGGTACACAGTTTTGTCTGTGAGGTGGGATTTTTCTGGAAAAGAACGGATTTTTTAAAAAAGTATGGTTATAATATATTGGCAAGTATACAGCATGCATAAAGGAACAGTGGTGTGGTGTGAACATTTAATTACAATTTTGTGCTGACTACTAGACAGTGAATATAATTTATCATCCTTTTATCACACATATAACTGAAGGAGCATCTCCACCCCCATCGTTCATCCTGGACACTGAGGTCCAGTTCCAAGGGCCTTCTGGTGGTTCCCTGATTGCGAGAGGTGAGGTTACACAGAAGCAGACAGAGGGCCTTCTCAGTAGTGGCACCTGCCCTGTGAAATGCCCTCCCATCAGATGTCAAGGAAATAAACAGCTATCTGTCTTTCAGAAGACATCTGAAGGCAGTCCTGTTTAGGGAAGTTTTGTTTTTTGTTTTTTTAAATGCTTTTTATTCAAATTTTAGAAATACACATGTCTATACAGATATACACTATACAGATCATCATATCACCAAACTTATAAGCATACATATAGATATACAAAGAAAAAGAAAAGAAAAGAAAAAACGCCTTTGGACTTTGTTTAGTCCTGGACTTCCCTCCACCCTATTGGTAAGTATCAAATAATCCTATATTCACGTATTTTCTCTTAGTTTTAAATATTAGTTATTCTCTGTTAGAGTTAATCAAGGCCCACCAGTGTCTTCTACAATTTATTTTCAGTATATTTCCAGTATTTACTCCAATTTTTATGAAATATTTGCTCATCTTGGTCTCGTATTCTAGCCGTTAGTCTAGCAAGTTCGGCGTATTCCACCATTTTAACCTGCCAGTCACTTATACTAGGTATGGTTTCCATTTTCCAGTTTTGTGCCAGCATAATTCTTGCGGCTGTGGTGGCGTAGAGGAATATATTCTTGTCTTCTTTTTTAATCTCTTTACCCAACATTCCTAGCAGAAAGGCTTCAGGTTTTTTGGGAAAAGTATATTTGAGAATTTTTTTAAGTTCATTATATATTAGTTCCCAAAATTTTTTCACTTTATTACATAGCCACCACATGTGGTAGAAATCGCCTTCTGCTTCCCCACATTTCCAGCATCGTTTGTTCTTTAACCTATAGATTTTAGCTAATTTCACCGGTGTATGATACCACCTATATATCATCTTCCACATATTTTCCCTCAATGCCATACACGCCGTAAACTTTGTATTATTATTCCATAATTCTAACCACCTTTCAAAATCGATGTTATAGCCCACATCTATCGCCCACTTTGTCATTGCCTCCTTCACCTCCTCATCTTTAGTGTACCACTCCAGTAGTATGTCGTATATCCTGGACAGTGCTTTACTCTTTCCCTCTATTACCTCCACATTAAACCTAGATTTTTTATCTTCAAATCCTGTTTAGGGAAGTTTTTAATGTTTGATATTTTATTGCTTTGTTGTTGTTATTCTGTTGGGAGCTGCCCCGAGTGGCTGAGGAAACCCAGCCAGATTTTTTTTTTTGGGGGGGGGGGTATAAATAATAAATTATTATAATTATTATTATACTGGTTACAATGCCCATCTCAACCCTGAGATTTTCCCTGGGGTTGAATATGCCTAAGTACAACACACACACAAACACACATACACCACCAGACAAACCCAAGCTATTCAACTGCGGGACTCTTTTCTGTACTGAAAGATTCCCTGTTCTGTGTCCTGAAAACAAATTAGCTGTCACTAACAAGTTCACAGTCAGTTTTTTGAGGGATAAGAATTTTCTTTACCTAACCCCTGTTTTGTTGTTGTTCAGTCGTGTCCGACTCTTCATGACCCCATGGACCAGAGCACACCAGGCACTCCTGTCTTCCACTGCCTCCCACTGTTTGGTAAAACTCATGTTAGTAGCTTCGAGAAAACTATCCAACCATTTCGTCCTCTGTCAGACCCTTCTTGTGACCTGAATCTTTCCCAACATCAGGGTCTTTTCCAGGGAGTCTTTAAGAGAGTTTGTGTACTGGTCCAGTAAACGCTTCCGCTGCGCAACCAGCAACAGTTCTCTTTGCAGAGCATTGATTAAGTCCAGTGCAGAGATTCTTGTTGCAGTACAAGCTTCAGAGTCTCAGCAGCAAAGAAATAACGACACAGGGAAGCCTGTCTTTCCAAAGACAGGTTTATTGCAGAAAGATAACAGAAACACTTCCGGAGCTTTCAGACATTTTTGCTTCACGCCCCCACAGGCAGAGAAAACAAACACTCTTTATATACTGAGCAACTTAACAACTTAACGAGCTTGACTACTTAAAGTCACATGACATTGCTAACTTGCCAGCGTCTTAGGTTTCACACCCTAACAGTCTTCTCTTCTCTTCTCATGAGGTGGCCAAAGTATTGGAGCCTCAGCTTCAGGATCTGTCCTTCCAGTGAGCACTCAGGGCTGATTTCCTTCAGAATGGATAGGTTTGATCTTCTTGCAGTCCATGGGACTCTCAAGAGTCTCCTCCAGCACCATAATACAAAAGCATCAATTCTTTGGCGACCAGCCTTCTTTATGGTCCATCTCTCACTTCCATACATCACCCTGTTTAGTAGAGTTAATTGATGGTCCATATAGAATGTATCTGGCAGTACATTGGTCATTCTAGTCACCTGATCATGTGAGAAGCTGATGCAAATGAGCCAGTGGACCAGCCATCTGAACTATCTCTCAGATGATCTGAGAAAAACAAATGCTGATAATGAATTGACATCTGTACTGCTAGTTTGTCCCGCATTGCCACCACGCTTACTTACTCAAACATTGGATGATCTGTTTTTGATCCTGTGCTCTTTGAGTACATTGATCCCATCGACCTCTGTAAGGCTCGGTTACTAGTTCTTCCCACAGGAAATACAATGCACTCTCCAATGAATTAATTATTCTCCTTAACCTTGCTAAAATTTTGCATTCCGGGACCAGGCAAATCTCCAAGCAGCAATGGGTTAACCAAAAATCAATTTGCAATATAAAGTGTGAGTTGATGAGAAAGGGGGGGCAGCTTTATCACATTAACCTGCTTGAGCAGCAATTGCATTTCCTAAGAACTAATTACACAGCATTTCCCAAAGCACTTGAAAACCGAAGCTTCATTCAGGAAAACAAGTCTATTAAATTTGTATATATTCATGCTTCTTCTTTTTTAACGTCTCATCTCTTAATGCAAAATTCTTCATTTTCCTATTTTATATTAAAACTGGCACACATCGTGAGTTAATTTGATGTTTCCAGAGGCTGTGAACATATCTCAAGTCTCAGAGATTGAGGTTGTATGGTTGCAGGCTGGCTGCTTGAAATGAATAGAGGACAAGCTGTGGAATAACGTTGCCAAAGATCCATGGGTTTGAGAGATTGATGCAAGCTTCTCTCTTTCAGAAGGTGTGGGGAAGGTTGATGATAAAACATCAACACCTGATCTTCTGTTGCTTCACACATTCTTGCAGCTCTCCATACTAAAGTTGGGAGAGGAAGGTGAGAGAGAATTTCAGTTTGATTTGCATAATGCAAACCTGCCTATTTCACACTCCCTGAAACAATATGTGAATGGAAACAGAACTTTCGTACTTTTCTTGTTCGGCTGTGTATGTGATAAAGGGTAACCATGTCAGGGTGAATGCATCTTCTTCTATTAGAACCCCCCAACAGCTTACAAATCAATCTGGCTAACCTGATCCAAAAACACACACACGAACCCCACTCACACAAGAAAACAAAGTTCACCACAGCCAATGAAAGACAACCAACCACACCCTAGGCCAACCCCAACCTCTCTCACTGCCAAAGGAATACAAATGAATAATAAAGAGTACTCACACAGGTGACACTGATACAAAACCCCACACATACATTAATAGAATAGAAGCATTGTCACCCACTCCCATTCCACTCATCATTCTCCCCTCCACCTCTTTCCCTTTTTTCTTCCTAATATAACACCAATGTCTCGACCAGTGAAACTGATCTGTGACTTGAAAAAAGAGACATTGCCCATACTTTCTTAAACCAAGAATTCTTCAATAATTTTTTTTTAAAAAAATAATACTTTCCCAAATTTTGCAATGTAGTTCTCCAACCACCAAATGTGTACAAAAAATTGTGCATTAGGGTGAAGTGTACATTTTTAAAAATGCATGTATTAGTGAAAATTACTTGTAAAAAATGGGTGTATTAGAAGAGTTCACAGACTAAAATATAGGGCTGTGAGTGTGCCTTGTCACACCACCAGATCTGACCTGAATCAGGTCCCTGAGTCAATTGGGGTGAGGGGTAGACCTAATGTTTAATTAGGATTTTAAACTGGATGCGGTCTGAACTTTGTACAGAAATTTATGAGAAGCATAGTGTTTCCCCTTCCTCCTTGCAATAAGGAGATATTTATATTCAAGGCGATGCTTGGGATCCATCGTTATTTGGAAATGGTTCTAATTAACTTATTCTCCAGCTCCAAGATCATATTAAGTAAACAGAAACTAATTATGAGCCTGTTACGACAGAATTAATCTCGCCCATTTTGTGTAGAGCTCTTTCGTCTAGCAGGCTAACTCACTCTTAGCAGGCAACAAAGATATCCCAGTAAAAAATGACCCTCCTGCATAAACCTTCAAGGACAGGGCCACTTTTTCTTCTCCTTCATTTCACAAAGAACCACTTTGACTCCCAACAGCTTCATATTTCTTTGAAAAAGGCAATTTGTGCATTTTATAGTTTAGGACCAGCAGTTCCAACATGAAACTTCCCGCCTGCTCTGTGGAGAGGTTTTCCCACCCCACAAAGCATCAAACAACATAGCAGTATTAGGTGTAATGCCAGAATACAGGTATTACTTAACATTTTAATAAAGGTGTGTCACCGTCACATGTTAATTTTAACCTCAGTGACAATTTCCTTCCAGGATTGTTCAGAAAGGCAGTTCCCAACACTTTCAGTTGCTTTATGAGAAGCACTGAATATTGTTTTTATTTCCCAGCTCCCAAATACAAATCTTGGTGGCTTGGAATATTCACTTCAAACAAGATTTTTATCTGAGTTGGAGAGAGAAAAAGAACAAATCCTCTCTTCCTGCTGTCGCTCTGATCCAACCATTAAGGTGACTCCCGCATTCAGAGCTTCTCCATGTGAAAGATATTCCCCATTCACTTCAATGAAAATGGTGCATAAAGGGATACATGTATGAAATGGAACTTTTTACTGAAACTTACACTGCTAGCCCTCCTCATAGGATTGTTGTGGGAATTACTGAGTTGGTTGTCATTACTGAATGGGATAACTGTGCCCCTGAAAGACCAGGTGTGCAGCCTGGGAGTCATTTTGGACTTACAGCTGTCCATGGAGGCGCAGGTCAATTCTGTGTCCTGGGCAGCTGTCTACCAACTCCATCTGGTACACAGGCTGAGACCCTATCTGCCCGTGGACTGTCTTGCCAGAGTGGTGCATGCTATAGTTATCTCCCGCTTGGACTACTGCAATGCGCTCTATGTGGGGCTACCTTTGAAGGTGACCTGGAAACTTCAATTAATCCAGAATACGGCAGCTAGACTGGTGACTGGGAGCAGCTGCCGAGACCATATAACACTGGTCCTGAAAGACCTACATTGGCTCCCAGTACGTTTCCAAGCACAATTCAAAGTGTTGGTGCTGACCTTTAAAGCCCTAAATGGCCTCGGCCCAGTATACCTGAAGGAGAATCTCCACCCCCATCATTCAACCCAGACACTAAGGTCCAGCTCTGAGGGCCTTTTGGCAGTTCCCTCACTGCAAAAAGTGAGGTTACAGGGACCAAGCAGAGGGCCTTCTCAGTAGTGGTGCCCGCCCTGTGGAACACCCTCCCATCAGATGTCAAGGAAATAAACAACTACCTGACTTTTAGAAGACATCTGAAGGCAGCCCTGTTTAGGGAAGTTTTTAATGTTTAATGTTTTATTATGTTTTTAATATTCTGTTAGGAGCTGCCCAGAGTGGCTGGGGAGGCCCAGCCAGATGGGTGGGGTACGTATGTATGTATGTATGTATGTATGTATGTATGTATGTATAAATTACATTTGGAGGTAAAGAGAATTAAAATCCTCTAGGGGAGAGACAGAGAGAGAGAGAGAGATGAAAGACCACTTTAGGACCTGCTGTAAGCTGGTCTCTTCCCTCACGCACACTGGATGTTTTGCCATCAACTGCCCCATGGGAAGGATTACTTTTCTAATACTTTAAAACTGTTGGTTGTGTTTTTAAAATAGGCAACATCAATGTAAGACAGCTTAGAAGGATGCATCTGGTGAATGGCAGAATACAGATTATTGTACTAAATGAATAATGAATGTAAGACTGTGTGTTTTTCTTTGCCGATGATCCCCCGCTGTCATGGGGGCTGCCTCCATTAAGGCAGGAGGGACAGAAAACCCAAGGTGTGGTCATTGACACAAGTTTTTCACGGTAGTTGTGGCACTGCACAGAAAAAAGGCAAAATTGTCTGACTCTCATTCGTAGGCATATTTTCTGAATCTTAGCTTCTGAATGAGTACCCAAAGCATAAGATCTTATTATTGAAGGTACAATGTGCTGTGAACAAAATTCTTGATGTGCTCACACAGAACAATTCTTCAAACTCCAGCAAGTATCCTCACCTCATTTAGCACTCCAAGGGATCCTCCTAGGCAATTAAACACCTAGCGAGTGTGTATGTGTTCTCTCTTTTCTCACATAGAACAAGGGCTTCACAGGTGGTCAAATACTTCCAGCAACTATATTACACATTTTTCACAAGTAAAAAGAAAAAAGAAAAAATGTACCCAGAGACAAAGTATACAAATAAACAAAGGCAAGGGGAAAATGCTAGATCTTCTCCCCGCTTCAATAAGACATAGTTCATCTCTAGTGAAACAGAGAGTCAAGTTATATATTGTCTTTTGGGGGATCTGTTTCTGCTCTCTTAAGATTTACATAAACCAGTTTAGGTTCATCTTTATCATACATTTATCTCCATTCCATTTTCTCAGGGAAAATGTATAGACTGCAGAAAGTGTGTACAGGGAACTAGAGAAAGAGGACTGAGCACAAGCTACAGTTCCACTGAGATCCATGAGGGAGCTTTATGGCACAATCCTAGCTATCCACAATCCTAGCTAAGCCCAGGCCCCCTCCTTCCTCCATTTCAGAGGTTTTCGGCTGTCCCTTGCTGTTGGGTATTGCACTAGCAGACTTCCTGCCCATCTACCTGTTTTGTGGGCAGCAGATTGGTGGAGCTGGGAAAGCTGGGAAGAAGACACTTCCATCTAATCTACCCCACCATCCCAGTATAAGGAGGCTTGCTCTGTCCGGTTGCAAAACTATGCACATTTGCCTTGTGTCTCATTGAACACAGTTGGTCACATGACCTGGCAACCTGGTATAGAACACTATTGTTACGAGGTGGGGCTTTGGGGGGGGGGGGTTAGGATGTATGCCTGAGCCCCCTTCTAATGTCTGGGTCCAGCATAGATTCAATTCCTGGAATAGCTAGGCTCTAAGTATGAACCATTATGGTAAGAAAGGACGTGGCTCTGTTGGATGGGCCACTCTCCTTCAACTCACTGGTAGTTAGAAAGACACGGGACAGAGTTCGGAGTTGTGTGTGTGTGAGCTAGTAGCTGGAAGCAAGTGGCAGGTTGGGAAGGCAGAGAGTCAGAGCCAAGTGATTTCTTCTGGAATCCAAGGCTGTGGATATGAGAGAAGCAAGTCCCTCTTGTGGTGTCAATGCTGTGAGCACTGCCAGCATAGACTCAGGTTGGTCTAAATAAACCATATACCATAGAGGCACCACACATAGTCTCTATTGTCCCTCATTCCAAAGGAAACATAAACCCTGGGTAAGTGCCTGGTTCCCCTGGAATCTCATACCAATTGGAGATGGGGGTGGGATGCAACACTGGTTTCCAAAGTGGGATTTGTTTTTCCTCGAGGAGGACCTACGAATGAGGTGTGCCAGAACAAAAATGGAGGGAGGAACAGCAACATCCCTGGAGTAGGTCAGGTTGATGCAGCAGCAGCTAACCATAGAATGTAGTGTAGCAGCAACAAAGACAACTGCTTGAGCAAGTGCTCCATCAGTAAGGCCAACTACTTGACAAAATGGAGCCATGACAAAGCCAGCAGCTCAACGAACTGGAGCAACAGAACAGCCAGCTGTTCAATAGAATAAAGCAGTTGCAAGCAGAGTGGGCAGGAAGTCTGCATGGAGAGGAAAGCATGACTTCATTCAAGGTGAGGACCCTGCTGGATGAGATGCTACAGGGGGTCGAAAGTGACCTAGGAGTCTAGCTGCAAAGCATCCAGATGGATGGGGTGGCCGAAGAGATTCAGAGTGTGGATGGGCAGTTCAGGGGCTGGGATTGCAAGGAGATGCAGTCAGTTGCTGAAGTTAAGGGGGAAGACAATGCATTGGAGAAGGGTGAGCTAGCTGGAGGTGAGGAGGTCTCCTGACTGATTTCTCTACTCCTTGGGAGTCTGCTGTGGAAAAAGGGGTGCAGGAGGAAAGCCATTGAAGGAGGAGGGAAGTGCCTCAGAGAAGAGTCAACTGTAGGATGGAGGTGAAGAGCTGCAGATTATAGATATGTTCCCTCCATGTGTACCAGCAGTGCAAGAGAAGATGCAAGAAGTGGGCATACATCAGCAGGAAGAACTGGAGGTGTGTGTGACCATGCAGGAGGAACAGCCAGGGCCTGCGGAAACAGTGGTAGAGGAAAACACATAGGGGGGAAATGGAGACCTGGATACATGCACCAGGGGAACAGCCAAAAGCTGCTGAATTGGGTGAGATAAAATCCTCCATTGACTTGGTCCTTGACTACCCCAAGATGGCCTTGTGGTGTGGGGACCAGTCCCTATATTGGGTGCAGTCCCAAGCAGAAAAGGTCACCCAAGGTTCCATGAGTTTTGGTGTCAAGAGTCACTGGGAGGGCTTTGTTTGGGCCCATGAAGTGCTTGAGAGACACTAGGAGTAAGCAGAGAGGGAAATTCCTCGCCACCATCTTGGGTAGGACTGGGTGGGTGAGGAAGAGTGGTGGGCACCCCCAGGGATGACACAGAGGAAGGAGACTTAGAACCAGGACGGTTGTGGTGGAACACGGGGAACCAGTCTGTGGAAGGGATGAGCAGGGAAGTGCTAGAAGCAGGATGTTTGAGTTAACATTTGGGGGGGGGGGGTCAGAAGAAGGAAGCCCTTCCAGGACAGGGCTGGGTACTGAGAGTCTCAGTGTGAGTGAAGGACAGAAAGAGGTCAGAAAGTCACAGTCTACGGCTGCTTGGGAGGCCTTGAGCCTGAGGGGACTAGAGAGGGAAGGGAGGGGCTAGACACCAGTTCCAGCAACGCCTTCAACTATGGGAGACAAGCCTAGATGAACCCTGTTGTGTTTTCACTTTTGTGAATAAAAGCTACCGTGCTTTTCTGTATATAAGACTAGGTGTTTTTACTAAAAAAATATGTTTAGAATAGGGGGGCATCTTATACATGGAAAGTTCATAGGGGGTACGTGGGAATAGTTGATGTCGTGAGCCTGAGATTGTGTGCAGCATGTTATTGGTGGCTGTGGCAAGGGGTGCTGTTGATTGGTTGTCACTGTGGCAATTGGCTGCTTCTGCCAGAGAGGGGACAGACATTAGGAAGCTTTTGTGACGCGCGTGAGTGTTAGCATAGGTCAGGCTTATTTTTGGTACTTTCCCCACAACTCTGGGCAATCTCCCCCCATTTTCTTAATTTTTTGTCCCCCCGAAAAGGAGGTGCCTTATACACAGGGTGTGTGTGTGTGTGTGTGTGTGTGTGTGTGTGTGTTATGCACAGAAAAGTACGGTAATTGTATTTTGTGTCTCAAGTCCTTTTCCTGACCTGTGAGTGACCTAAATGCACCCAACAGCCCCTTGAGACTTTAGGCAGAGCTACAGCAGTCCCACTACTGAACAGGGTTTGGATCTGGAGTAACTTTATGCTGTCTTAATTTGCATCGGCTTGCTTGATACCAGCTTCACTTAGGATTGCCCTCTAGTTATTTGGTACTTGTAGGGGAGGGGCACTCAACAAATGATTATTTTTAATGATTGCTGCTATCTCTTCAATGAAAGCTCTGTAAATGTTACCAAGAGATAAGATAAAATATAACAATCAGGCTAAAGTCTGGTTCTTTACTAATCTTTCAATTAAGCAATACTGGTTAAGACTCAGGTCATTTCTCAGGGGATTATTTAAGACCAGGGAGGTGCTGAAAACTGTTAATTAAGCCCTGCTGGTTATTAATCCCCAGAAATGGCGCTGCTTTGAGATTTTTATTGATACTAATTAAATACTGTTTACAGCAATTAAATAGAAAAAGCCCACAAAGTTTAGAGAGTTTCTCTAAAACAGGGATGATCAACTTTTGTATTTCTGCAAGCTGCTTTTTATCATTGAGTGCAGAGTGAGGAAGAAAAGTCTTTTTATTCAGACAAACTGACCCCCTTGTAGATGTCTGAGGCATTGTGGTAAAGCTATACCTGATCCAAAAATGCTTCTCCACTCAAAGGGTTATGAAAGTGGTTCAGCATTTTCAGTGATGTTTTTAGGGGTCAGAGAAAATTGGGGCTTGCTGCGACAAGCAATGGTGGCAGCAATGGTAGCAGATTTTTAATATTTGTGCTGCTTCCCTAATCAATTGTTCCAATAATGGAGATAGGTGGTTCTGGAAGGATGCCACACTAAGATTTAGCATTGTTCCAGAGGCATTGTTTAACAAACAAACATGGCAGCTCTCTCCGTCAAATATATATTTTAACATTTTGCTTTGAGCAAAAGTAAACAGAGATTCTAGATATTTTCTTGCTCTTATTAAAATGTGCAGCCTTGAAAAGGGTTTTTTTGTCTTAAAAGTGGGGGGATGAGATTCCTGCATTGCAAGGGGATGGACTAGATGACCCATGGGGTCCCTTCCTACTCTACAATTCTATGATTCTATGAAATGCTCTAAATATAATGTGGATTAAGGGTTTTTTTCAGATTTGAATTCTCTCTATGGCTTCTAGGAAGACATGATAATGTATTCCCTTTCCTAGCCAATTTCAGCTCCCACCCCCAGTGTATGTCACTTGTTAAACTTTTTGATGTGAAAGGTAGACAGTTCAGATAGCCTGCTTTGGGATGCACAATATGAACAGACACACTATATATATATTTATCTTTATCCCATCCCTCTTCCTCCAGATGCTTTGATAGCACATTAGCACCCCAGGTGGCATAGTTAATTTAGTACTACTCTGCAGGGAGTGCTTGATGATGTTTGTAATATTATCAGTAACTCCCAGAGCTTAAAATTGTTCAGGCTCTCAGATGACTCTGGCATCTATCTGTACATCTCTAGAGTATTAATTGAGAGGGAACAACTGGGGAGAATTAATTTGAGCATTACATGAGGGCATGTGGGAGGCTCAGCTGAAGATGCTTTGGACTTGGAAGACAAGATAGGAGTTCTGTTTTATTTTGAATCATTTTATGGCTCGTTGTATAATATTTACCAAGTGGATAACATTTAGGTTTCTTTCTTTTTCTTTTTTTAAACAACTTTGGGCAAAGTGTAAATTAGGACACAGTGCCAAAGATAACCATTATAATTCCTTTCAATAAAGCAGATAACAGACGTTAAGGCTGCAACGGTTTGGAATTAATTCATCGACATGTTGTGAAGAAGCAAGTGTTCATACATCATATGAGTATTTAAAGGCTGATTAAATGGATCACTGCGATAATCCTGATCCAGTGAAAAGAAAAGTTTAGTTCCATGTTCCCTGCATTGTGAAACCTGCTTCAGAACGCAAAGTTATGTCTACTCTGCATATATCAGATTTCCACATTGTCAGTTTCATCAGATCACCTTTTTCAAGAGGGCACAGAGGTGAGAATACTGAATCTAGCCTTTTCCTCCCCTTTCCTTCTCCTGAAAAAAAAGATGGTAGGTCATATTCCTTCCCTCCCACATCAGTAGCTTATCAAGATTTTTTCATCTTCTGTTGAAGGTATGAGGAAGTTTTTGGAGTACAACTCCCATCCCTGAGCTTTGGCCATTCTTGCTGGGGATGATGGTAACTTTAGATCATGTGAGAGATTTATTGGGTTGCAAATCTCCATTTTGAAAGGGTTGCCTTTAGTCTTTTTCCTTCCATGGAGTGAGGATATAAATGAAGCTCTCATGAAGGGAGATTAAACACCCTAAGGCCGATGGGGGCTGGAAAGCAGGCTATGGGAAAAGACAGAGCTCTGCTTCTAGGTCTGTTTGGATTATTTCATATTTTCTAAGATGCTGAGCCTGTGCTGAACAGCAAAAGACATTGTATGGATATTTTGGTTGTATATTTGATGTTCATGTTCTGTTTTTAAAGAATTTTGCCAGTAAAACTTTGAATAAAATGTTTATGGGACTAGACAATGATTTATTCCCCAAAGAGTCAGTTCTTATGATTGCAGTCACTTCAAACTGTGCATTATTAGTATCTGCAAAAATCATCCGGGGGGGCGGGGGCGGCACAAAACCACCAGAAAGAAAACAGGCCACTAATAATTAAATTGTGATGCCAAAGGACAGTAGTCTGTCACCATTTGTGCACAATGGCTCTATCGGATACACTTTTTTTTCTAAGAAGGTAAGCTAGTATGGAAAGAATCTACCCAACTGCCTTAGGTTATTTGGAAGTTTGGCTCCAAAACTCTTTATTGAAATACCCAAGAGGAAGTCTCCACACTCTAGGCTAGGAGAGACTTCTTTATAGACTGGCATGGGACCTTCTGAAATGGTTGACACTTAGTTTTCATCCCTTCCTAATCCCCCATCCATGTGAGATTCCTGGCAATACCATTTGAGTTCACATAAGTAGGGTGATCTCAGCCTTACTGCCTTGTTAGTTTTTGGAATTCCCAACTGAGATCATGCTTTCCTAACCTCTCAGACATTAATCCCCAGAAAAGGTCCTTGCTGGGATGAACTTAGCCTGAATTCCACGTCTGAGTACATTTTTTCTACATTAGGGATGAGAGAGAAGCATAGTCTAATTTAGTTTTCTTTAAATGTGGATCTAGCTAAATTACTCTGCTCATAATGCCATTGTGGTGTATTAGGTGGTACACCACAAAATGCTTGTTTACAAAACTATTGCACTATCAACCTTACTGTATGTTTGTGAAACATGCACCACTTATAAACACCATCTCCAACTCCTCAAAAGGTTCCATCAATGGTATCTCTGAAAAACTTTACACATCACCTGGGAAGACAGGCAAACTAATGCCAGTGTACTGGAAGAAGCAAAGATCACCAGTCACGTTGTTGGACTGGTTATATTGTTTAGATGCCTGATTGTCGACTTCCAAAGCAACTACTCTATTCTGAACTTAAAAATGGAAAGTGTAATGCTGGTGGCATACAAAAGAGGTTTAAAGACTCGGGGCAAATCTAAGAAATAAATAAATGGTATAAACACTGACAACTGGGAAACACTGGCCTGCAAGCACTCCAATTGGAGAACAGCCTTTGACAAAGGTGTCATGGCCTTTGAAGACACTCAAACTCAGAATGAAAGGGAGAAACATGCTAAGAGGAAGGCATGCTTGACAAACCCTCACCGTGATCAACTCCCACCCAGAAACCCATGTCCCCACTGTGGAAGGACATGTGGATCCAGAATTGACCTCCATAGTCACTTATGAACTCACTGTTAAAACTGTGTTCATGGAAGACAATCTTACTTGGCTATGAGTGATCACCAAAGAACAATACTAGGTGGTGAACTAGGACCTGGGAGATCAAGGTTCAAATCCCCACTCAGTTATCAAGCTGATTGGGTGACTTTGTACCAGTCAAAGTCTCTCAGTTTAATCTATCTGATAGGGTTTTGGGAGGTAAAATGGAGATGAGGGAGAGAACTATATGTGGCACCTTGAGTTCATTGGAGGAAAGGTGAGAGATAAAGGTAATAGTAAATAAATTAAGTAATGCCTAGTGATTAAACAAAATGTATCCTACAATACCATCACATGTGAGCTTCTCTACCCAGCAAGTAGCAGCCAAGGAAATGAAGCAGAGGCAGGGAAACATGCAGGGAGATACCGGGTTTAAAAAAAAGACAATGTACTTCTTAAAGAAATAATAATAATATAATAATTTATTAGTTATACCCCGCCCATCTGGCTGGGTTTCCCTAGCAGCTCCCAACAGACTATTAAAAACACAATAAAACATCAAACATAAAAAAACTTCCCTAAACAGCGTTGCCTTCAGATATTTTATAAAAGTCAGATAGTTGTTTATTTCTTTGACATCTGACGGGAGGGCTTGTCACAGGGCGGGCGCCACTACCAAGAAGGCCCACTGTCTGCTTCCCTGTAACCTCAATTCTCACAGTGAGGGAACTGCCAGAAGGCCCTCAGCGTTGGACTTCAGTGTCCGGGCTGAATGATGGAGGTGGAAATGTTCATTCAGGTATAATTGGAGGATACCCTGCCCCCCCAAAAAAAACCAACCATCACACCTGATAACCCTAAATTTCAAACTGTTGCTTGCAATATTTCAGCTTTTCAGCCACAATATGGACACAGTCTAGTGATGCCAACTAATTAAGACAGTGTGACTGAACCAAGTATATTTATTAGAGCTTCCAGGATTTATCTTCTATAAGACGTAAGAGGCAAATATTAGATTTTTCATTACACTGAGCAATTCTCACTAAACTTTAAGCTTCTGCTGAAAGTTAAATTATGGAGGTCAACAAGATTTCATCAAAGCACAACAAACTCCTGTCTCAAGTCAGGAGATGCTATAAAGCCATTTCCCCCTTGAATTATACACTTAATGAAGTGTGAAAATGATGACATTTAATATTGTCAATGAAAGCTGCTTCGGGAACGCTTCATCCCTTTAGAACTGGGAGTTGGTAATTTGACTTTACCTGACTAAACCAACACTGCTATGTAATTGCCAACTTTTAACGCTCTTCTGACCAGAAACTATCAGGTTTCTAGGAAAACACTATATAATTTGAGAAGACAGAGTCAACTTCCAGGGCTGAAAAAGGGACTCTGAGTCTGTCAGTAAGGAACTGATATTAGAAGAATCCACAGACTGTAATCCAGAAGCATACATTTAAATACATGGTAGTTGTCGTACTCACACAGAGCTGGCAAATTATATGTATGGAGCCTGGTTGCTTGCAACAAGGTGATATTCAAGAATAAGAAGGAAAGAATCCATCTTTCGGATACCAGGTTGTTGTTGTTGTTGTTGTTGTTTTAAAAATATTTTTAGCACAATGGTGGTTGAGGGTTTGTTTGTTTTTACCATTGTTCACATTGTTTTACTGGTGTGCAGCCCGTGATGCTCTGACATGCTGGTCTGTGCGCATGATCATCAAGCCCTCTCAAAACAAGAATAATTTTCTTGGTCAGGAAACTTAAATGACCAGCTTGGAAAAGCCAACTGTCATGTGGACTTCAATCCCAAAGCAAAATTAAGAATGTGTAAGCCAGTTGGTATCAGTGACTTGATCCATGCTTCCTGGACTAATGTGCTGATCAGAGTAGAGTCGTATCATGGAAGCCGAACGAAATCTGCTCCAGAAGTCTGTTTGGCTTCCAAAACATTCGGAAACCAAAGCATGGCTTCTGATTGGCTGCAGGAAGCTCCTGCAGCCAATCAGAAGCTGCAGAAACCCCATCGGAGGTTCAGCTTCCAAAAATAGTTCACAAACCAGAACAGTCACTTCCGGGTTTGTGGTGTTCGGGAGCCAAAATGTTCGAGAACTAAGCGTTTTGAAAACCAAGGTACGACTGTATAGGTCTGTACCAGATTTTGCACCAATGGGGTTCTTGGCAGCTTAACTTTTAAATATGTATTTTGAGATGCATATTCTGTTCTCACAGTGGCTAGCCATGTGCCTATGGGAATCGGGCAAGCAGAAACTCAGTTCAGTCATGTTCTTCCCTCTTGTAATTTCCAGCAAGTGGTTGTAACTAGTAGTCATTGATATGCATTTAAATCCACATTTTGAGATAAAATACACCTTTAGGCTGCGATATTATATCCACATACTTGGGAGGAAGCCACATTGAATGCAATGGGGAATACTTCTGAGTAGATATATAAAGAATTCCAGTGTTAAAAAATATTTGGGGAGAAATAAATACAGATTTATTTATTTTTCAAACTATTTGAAAGGATTTGGGTGCCCATTGTGTTAGATTGCAGACCAAGTGTTTCCCTATGAGGAGAAACCCAATATTGTGTCTCTGTATATGTGAATGAAGTACAAATCTCACTGAATTGTGATTTCAGATATGTAAGCTTCCACAGTTTACACAGAGAAATGATTATAGCTCTTTCTGTGGAAGGTCATTTTAGAAGATGAAAAATGAGGGATGAAATATTTCTGTATCTTTTAGAAGAAACTCAGAGATGGGGATATGCTCTTCTTGCTGCCGCATAGTTTTAGCATTCACTATATTTCTGAGCTGTAAAAAGAAACAGTTATATAATCAAAAGTAGAAATTTCAGGGCATTTGTTCTCCTGCAATAAATAGGGGGGGGGGATATGATCATCCATGGGGAGTTGTGTCTCAAGTGCGAATTCAGAGAATAGCAAGTGTGAGGCTTTTGTATACTGTATGGTTCCTTTGTAGGAATCCTGGAACCAGCTTGACATTTAAGACTGAATGGGGTCATGTGGATAAAAAAAACAGTCTGATGTCTGTTTTAATTGGCAGAAAAATCCCAAAGTGTTTTTATTTATTTATTTATTTAGGAAACATTGCTTATTCAATGGTCTATCTAGAAAAAGAGAGCAATAATCAGTGGGATCAGTGGCACAACCATGCCATTTCATTCCTGCCCACCCACACAGAATGACAGTAATAATCGTTCTCTACGTCAGAATGAGTATGAAGGTCAACAGCGTGTAAAAGTTAACATGCCCCTAAATACTAGGCCATTTCTGAGAGTCCCCAATTCCGAACAGAATGACCACCTAATCTGAAATCAACTTACGTCCTCTTCAGGTGTTGCAATGAGCCCTGCCTCTCATCCACTCCCACTGACTCCCAAACCATGGAAGATGAAAACCAAAAGTGGTGGGGAGATGTTGTGTACTCACAAAAACTCTCACCACATGTTTTACAACTTGGAAGCCAGGGTTCTAAAATTCACAAGAATCCTTCACATGCACAGGAGGTTCCCCTCTTCCGATTTCATCCTTCCACAAACTTGAAGCTGACAGGAATTGCAATGGAGGGGGCAGGATAGAGCTACCACGCTTGCCTGAAGAGGATCCAGTCGCCCACCATTAATATCTGCCTTTTCTGGGTTGAGCTGCTGTTGGTCATCTAAGTAGATCTGATACATCATTGCCTTCAGCTACCTGCACGGACGTTGTCACCTTACTGGGGTCTGAGGAGAAGGAGAGTTGGAACTTTGGAGAATCAGTAATACCTTTCTACAGAACCTCTCTCATCAGCTTCATGTCCAATAGCATAGGAGTCAAGCTGCCATGGGTCAAACTGCTGTTCCCTCAGCACCATGTTTTGCATCCTTCAGGAGAGGAAGGGTCTCTTTACCTTCACTTCCAGCTTTGCCAGGTGATATAGACGGACAACATGGTTGATAGCACAGAAAACTGTTTAGAGGTTCTGTGACAATTTCATTTCCCAAATTGGACCTGAATCCAAATCAGCAGCGTACATTTTCCTTGTGAAACATCACACACTTGACTAGGCTCTTTCTCTGTTCTCTGTTTAATGAGGTTATTACACTCCATTCTAGCTATTCCTCAAAAATCACCTTCAGAAAACCATGGCCTGGACTGTTGTGCACAAAGGTTACCACAAAACCTTCTAGAATAATACCCATTGTTCCCCATTTGAAAGCACACATTGGCAAACATTCCACTTTCAAAAACACCAGGAAACTGCTTTGCCTTGAGCCGGAACATGGTCTACACAATGGCTATTTTACATCGCCCCCACTTGAAAGCAGAGACCCAAACAGAGATACCGTAAATGTTTTTAGTACTTTTTTTGTTTTATTGCTGTCGTTAGATTATTGGAAGTTTGCTATTGTGTGTTAATGCTATGTTTTTATGGATATACTGTGCTTGGGAATCATCACAAGGAAGATCAGAGGAAATTATTTTTAAATTCAGTAAAAATTAGGGGGCAAGGAATAAGCAGTATAATGCAAATTTGAATAGTTGCTGCACACTGCATGAAAAATTGATTATTTGCACTATTGTTTGCTTGATTGCACCGCTTTTTACCAGCGATCTATTAATATTATTCATAACCCTGATTCTTTTTTGACTTATTTATTTTAGTGAGTACACACATAAATACATACATCATTTTATTTGTATGGTGCCATTTCATAGTTAAAAAAAACCCTTAGAACCATGCTCAAGGCAGCTTACAACATGGAAAAAAACACATAATTCTAAGCATAACAAAAGTAGTCAGAAATAATAAATATCAAAAAGTACACAACCAAACTGAACAATTCCCACATAAATCATATTAAAGATACAAAATTAATATCAATAACAGCAACAACACTCCCTAACAAAAAAAACCCTAAGCAATTCCACAGCCCAAGAGTCTATACTTTCCATACAAGTGTGGAATTTCAGATATTTGCAGCGGCGTTATATGTATCTCAGATGAAAGTTACCTCCTAACTTTTTCCCCAGGCAACTTTTCTGTGATATACTTGCAGGTCCACAAGATGGCACCATGTCAAACTGCATGTGTTTATGTGCTAGAGAACTCTGCACTAAGTTGTCACTTATGGAAGAACCAGGAGGGCATACTGTAGCCGTGACACTTGCCCAACAGCAAGAACAAAAATAGTAGCTTTGGCACACCAGTGCATAAGATTGGCCAGGTATTTGTTTATGTGTGGGCCGCTGTGTGTCAGACTGCTCCAACATATAAATCCTATTGCACAGGGGAAAGTCCTTTCAATAATGGGACAACTTCAAATGGTGCAACTCTTTGTTCACCATTTGTAAACCAAATATACCAGTGGCCAATCTCTCAGGAAAATAGTCATGGATGCAAGAGAGAGAAGAAACTTGTAAATTGCATTGCATATTAAAGTGTAGTGAAGTGATTAGCAATAATCATTCACAACATATTTATAGTTTTAGAATGGCAAGAACATGACTAGATGGAGCAGAGACGGAAGTATAAAGAGAGAGGGACTTCTTTTATATATATATAAAAAATATACCCAATTAGCTTTCTAAGATGCAGAGGAATACTAAACAGCTTTTCTTTAGTGTTTACTTGAAGCAAAAAATAAAATAAAATGCAAAATATTATTTTAGTACTCCACGTCTAGATCATTTGCCTCCTGGGTATTGTGCCTCGCTTGTCTGGGGAACTTATCGTGTGCATTCAAAATTAGGATTTAGCTGCATTCCACGCTGCAAAGTCTTTGAGATTGCAAAAAAAAAAGAGCAAGAAAAGAAAACAGCACTGGTTTTATAGGCCTTAGTTTGAAAATTATAGCTATATAATAAAAAGTCTATATAAAAATGTGCAAGTTTACTCTGTAGGTAAGAAATACAAACATAGACTTGCAGCCAATGCTAATCCCACTCAGAGCAGACCCATTGAAATTAATGACTAATTTAGGCCTATTAATTTCAGTAGGTCTACTCTGAGTTGGCTAATAACCCATATTCTATAAATAGTTCAAATGGTTGTATTCACACTAAGTCACACTCATAGCAGACTAACTGAAATTAATGGACCCAAGTTAGTCATGTCCACTAATTTCAATGGGTCTGCTCTGAGTAGGACTAGCAGTGGATACAACTCAATATACAGAGTCATAACCACATTCGTTTCTGGTTGACTCAGACCATATACAGCTCGAGTGATCTAAAACACTTAAGGACATCTGTGTTCCCTTAAGGTCCCTGACCAACATAAAGGACCAACATGGAGAAGAATCAGGAAGAAAGGATCAGTGTAAGGCTGATTAGGTCTGCTCTCATGGGCATCTATGAAGGTAGGCAGGCCTGCAGAAGAAGATCATGGAGCAGACTCATAGGAGAACATACACTCCAACGTTTCTCCAAAGAAAATAGGGACCCCCCCATTCTATAATTACAATACTAATAATTTTACTATTTATACCCCACCCATTGGACAGGGTTGCCCCAGAAACTCTGGGCAGCTTCCAATATATAAAAAAACATAAAAATCTTCCCTATGCAGGGCTGCCAAGATGGCCCAGGAGTCACTTAACTCCATACCCTCCAATTTCTCAATGAAAATAGGGACATCCTACCATACTCTCCAACATTTCTGCAATGAAAATAGGGGTGTCCTAAGGAAAAGAGGGACATTCTAGGATCATATCATAAATCAATATGGCTTCTGTAAATCTGGGACTGTCCCTGGGAAATAGGGACACTTGGAAGGTCTGGGAGAACAGCTGAACCCATGGAGATGTCTAAACGAAATTCAATGAAGTGGACACATCTCTGCAACTGACTAAAGAAAGTGAGGACAGAAAGTTGCCCAGTTATAGGGAAGAAACCTCCTGACGAGCTGTGGGAATATGAAATAAAAAATATGAAGATAGAGAGGAAGAACCCTGCTTGAGAGCCTATAGAGAAGCTGTCATTCAGAGTGGAGAGTCCTGGGCTACATGGCGAAACAGTCTGATGTGTACAAGGAGATTCTCTGTGTTGCCTATGTCTCCAGCACTATCCTCCAAAGAGAACCAAGGGTTGAAAGCTACCCTGGCATTTTCTACCAGCATTGCTCCTAGAATCAGCAGAAACAACATTCTGTTTTGCTCTGATTTGTTTTCTTGGGATGTTACTGGCCTCCTAAAGCTCGGTGTCAAGTTTCTCTGTCTCAGGATTTAGAAATGGCAAGTTTTCACAGAGGATTCTGGAAGGAAAGGTCACTATTTGAACTCTTTATCTTATCTCTGTGAGAACAGCACTGCCTAGTTCCAACACAGACACTTCTTTGTGACTGCACATGCCTGATGCTTCTCTAATGATGGCCCAGAGTGGGAACCTCTAGAGTCTCTTTTGGTGACCCCGACTTTTAGTATCAAACTATTTCAAAGTGGTCACACCAGCTTTTGAACAAAATCCTAAGGCCTCAACAGGTACTCTGCCAACTGATAATGTAATGTGAGGAGACACACTGTTATCACAGATGGTGAAAAATAGCAGTAGACAACAATAGCCCATTGAAACAGACAGCTGAGGCTAAAACCATACTGTATTATGTGAATGCTTTTGTGTTCACCCTGGAATTACCAAAGGAATTTCACCTGAAATGTAAACTGTGGAGAGCCAATGCAGCATAGCTGAAGTTGAGGTGGTCTTCACGGTTCTCCCCTTCCTCATTTAATTCCCACAATATACCCTCCAACATTTCTCTGATGAAAGTAAGGTAAAGGTAAAGGGACCCCTGACTGTTAAGTCCAGTTGTGGACAACTCTGGGGTTGCGGCGCTCATCTCGCTTTATTGGCCGAGGGAGCTGGTGTAGAGCTTCCTGGTCATGTGGCCAGCATGACTAAGCCACTTCTGGTGAACCAGAGCAGCCCACGGAAACGCCGTTTACCTTCCTGCCAGAGCGGTACCTATTTATCTACTTGCACTTTGACGTGCTTTCAAACTGCTAGGTTGGCAGGAGCAGGGACCGAGCAACAGGAGCTCACCCCGTTTGCGGGGATTCGAACCGCCGACCTTCTGATCGGCAAATCCTAGGCTCTGTGGTTTAACCCACAGTGCCACCCGTGTGTCCCCCCCCCCCGATGAAAGTAGGGACAGCCTATTCCATAACATTATCTTAATAATAATAATTTTCCTATTTATACCCCACCCATCTGACTGGGTTGCCCCAGTCACTCTGGGTGGCTTCCAGTATATATAGAAGCATCACTAAACATTGAAAAGCTTCTCTATACAAAGCAGCCTTCAGATAGCTCGGGGGGCATATAACTCCATACCTTCCAACATTTCTTCAATGAAAATAGCGACATCCTGAGGAAAAGTGAGACATACAGAATCCAGGATAGGTTCTGTAAATCTGGGACAGACCCTGGAAAATAGGGACACTTGGAGTGTTGGGAACAACTCTTTGAGGTAGGTCAGCTAAGAGGCAGAAACTGGCCCAAGGTTACCTAGTGAACTTCATGGATGAGGGATGATTTGGACTTTGGTCTCCTAGGTCCTAGTCCAACACTCTAACCACTGAACCATACTAGGTTCCTACTCCCATACTCTAACCACAACACAGTCAGCTTCCAATTTTCCCCATACTCTGGAGTGAATACACAACACAGGTTTGGGATTCAAGTCCACACACAAAAAAAATTACAGGGGAAAAAAACAAGTGCTTTCAATATCAGAGGCAGTATGAATACTGATTCTTGGAAATCAAAAGTCAGGAGAATGCTGTTACACTCAGATCCTGCTTCAGGTTTTCCCATAGGCTTCTAGTTAGCCACTGTGAGAACAGGAGACTGGACGGGATGGGTCTTTGGCCTGATAATAGCAAAACTCTTTTAATGTAACAGATGGTTCACTGCTGTACTTCTTTGCCTTCTTCTATTAACAGTGAGCAATGGTGAGGTATCCAATAAGAGCCCCCCTTCCCTTGCTGCCCA
This sequence comes from Podarcis cretensis, assembly GCF_951804945.1. Lineage (NCBI taxonomy): Eukaryota > Metazoa > Chordata > Lepidosauria > Squamata > Lacertidae > Podarcis > Podarcis cretensis. Next base: position 19,158,230 of record NC_137176.1, on the reverse strand, counting down.
GCACTCTCAGAGATGCTGTAAAAACATAAGAAGAGCCTGCTGGATCAGGCTGATGACCCATCCAAATGTCTCAAGACTGTAATACCTCAAGGACCACCTCTATTCATATGAACCTACCTGGATCCTGAGATCATCTTCTGAGGCCCTTCTTTGTGTGCCTCCTCCATGAGAGGTCTGGAGGATGGCAACACGAGAACTGGCCTTTGCTGCAGTGGCTCTTCCGCTTGTGGAATGATCTCCCAGGGAGGTTCCGCTGGTGCCTTCATTATAAGGTAAAGGTAAAGGTAAAGAATTGTTAAGTCCAGTCAAAGGAGACTATGGGGTGTAGCACTCATCTCACTTTCAGACCAAGACAGCCGGCGTTTGTCGGTACACAGCTTTCCGGCTCAAGTGGCCACCTGACTAAACCGCTTCTGGTGCAATGAGACACCGTTACAACTGCCAGAGCACACGGGAATGCCATTTACCTTCCTGCTGCAGTGGTACCTATTTATCTACTTGCACTGGCATGCTTTTGAACTGCTAGGTTGGCAGGAGCTGGGACAGAGAAATGGGAGTTCATTCCATTGCGGGGATTTGAACCGCCAACCTTCTGATTGGCAAGCCGAAGAGTCTCAGTGGTTTAGACCACAGTGCCACCCTCTCAGCCATACTACTCTGAACACGCCTTCATTATACACCTTTAGGCAAAAATGTTCCTCTTTAACCAAGCCTTCTCTGGAATGGGAGGTACCATGATCACAAAGATGGCTTTCCCAAGCTTCCTGTCCTCACATTGGCCAAAGAGATGCCTGCAGCATAGCTGCAAACCCCTCCCGGTTGCTTCCCATAGCCTGTTGCCTGCATTCTCTTCAAGCCAGTAGACAAAAAGGGTAGGACGAGTGAATATCCCTTTACTGAGTTATTGTCCTTGGGTGCTCGCAGTGGGAGTGGAGCTGAAGGAGAGAGGTTGTGTGTGGAACCAGATTCCTGGCCCTGTGCTGAGGTTCCAATGTAGCCCAATCCTCCAGGACAGGTGGAATAATTGTGCCCTCGCCAAAACAAAGCAAGAATCTTCAAGGAATTCTAAGGCTTTCTTAGCACTGTTTAGGAAACCTTCTTCTGCTCTTAGATGGCCGCAACATAAATGATAGTTAAAAGAAAGGTCTCTGTATAACACACATTTACAACAGTATCCGTGTTTAGGTTGGATTCGAGTATGTTCCATCGAGGCTCAATCTAGGGTTGAGTTTTGGAGTAAGCGTGCAGCCCTTGGCAAGTCATCACTTCAAGGACTTTTAGCCATAAACGGATCGATCTGTTTCATGGGGCTGTTGAGAAGACAGAGTGGGAGCATGTAAAAATGCCTTGCACACTAACATGCTACATAAATAAATAGTGTTTACTATGAAATGTACGGGTTATATATCCTCTCTCCTTTTTAAAGGGGATTCTTAAGTGTTAATTTGTAGCAGCATTAAACTGAAGGTGGCAAAACAAATTAGTTATAGAATCAGTGATTCAACTAACATTAACATATCCTGTTAAGCTTTTGCTCCTCCACCTGCCCATCTGCCTTTGAGTCTGGCAGGGTGTTGAATGTGATGGCTGAACTGCCTTCAGATTTCAGGGGACCTCTCTGCATTTTAACCTTTCAGCTGGAGGCAGGCCAAAGCTTTAAGATAACTTAGTATAAACAATCAAAGTATTTTTAGTCACACAGAGAATAGTATCCTGGTACTCATATCTTGATAAAAGTGTTGTTGGTGCCAGACAAAATGGCTGCCCCAGGCAGCAAAAAAAGAGGTGATACCCAGTGAGTATCCACACACAAAAGCACTGGGTATATTTAACCACCTGTGTGCTTGAATTAATGCATCATGGCTGGTTTTAGTGGGAAGACTGGGCATATATAATTGGGTCTCAAAGACAGAGAGTGGCTCCCACAGTCTGAAAGAGCTTGTGGTAGGGCCTGACATTAAGACAATCCATTCATATGAACCCTGATAATCTTAATAACCATCATTCTTATATCATCTTCCAAAGCTTACTCAGGTGGTTACATCTGGGTTCCAGGTTTTTATGAATAAAACTTATAACTTTGATCAATTCCAGTCTCTTTCTAGACTTAGTTTTGGATAAGATAGTGCCTTGGTCACCCTGGGGGATGGCCTGCTCTGAAAGATGGATGGAGGAATGTCCCAGCAGCTTTCACTACCTTGGACCACAATAATTTTATGGAATGGGTAGATGTGCTATTGCGGTTCTGTGGTTCCATTCCCACCCAGAAAGTTGGACCCAAAAGGCAGTGCTGGGAGATAGCTTTCCAATCCCATGGCCTGTAGCTTGGTTTCCACCAGATTCCATCTTGTTTCCCATGCCCCATGAGAACATTGAGAAGTTTGGGCTGAGATGTCACCAGCATGAAGGTGGCATACAACTCTACCACTCATTCACATCATCCAAGCCCAAGGAAGCAATGGAAATGATTAGCCAGCATGTAGAGTCAATTAAGGAACAAGCTAAAACTTAATCCAAGGCAAGATGGAGGCACTATTAGCCAAAAACAACTGAGATCTATGTGAGGTGCTTCAACCTGTTTTGGATGGATGAAGAAACAGGTATGTAGCTAGAGGAAACTCCAAGCTATGTAGATCTTCAGATGGCTGCAGCCATTACTTTAGTGGATCAAAAGCCTGTACAGTTATTTCAACACAAGCAAGATGTCTCAGTTACAAAACATTCAGAAATCCCTAGCAAATTTCCTATTTTGAAATATTTTCCAGAAGAGAAACATTGTACCCCTTTGCTTCCGTTGTACTCAGAAAGCTCTCCTATGAGCAGCATGGATTTCTTCAGCAAATTTCAATCCTATAACAACCAAAGGTCCATATAATCACTGCCCCGTAACTCTAGAAATCTATAAAAGAATTAAACATCCTTAGGTACAAAGAAATGTGCATAAAAGGTAATACAGAGAGTATCACTCCTTTATATCACTAAAACAACCAAGGAAACTTTATGAAGCAGACACTGCAGTTTATTGGAAATGTGAAAATTTAAATGCATAAAAATTGAGAGTTTTTCTTTATTTTTTTTGAGAGGGGGACATTTTAAACTCTTTGCCTTTTTCATCATTTTTGGAGTTTTCATAACAGAGAGTTTTATCTCATCCTAAACAGAACAGATCCAAGGGTATATGTGAACTACAAACTTAAACTGGTTTAATAGCTGCCCCTTCTGTACTGGAAACTAGTTCTGTGTAGGAGGATCTTGGGAAATCAAACAGAAAATTATCAGTGCTGTCACCGGGGTTTGTTTGGCGGAAGCCATGGCAGTTCAGCCAGAGGCGGAGCTAGCTGCTCCAGCACCCGGAGCGGTGCACATGTTGTGCACCTGGGGGGCCATGGGTGTGGGGCGAGTGTCCCAGGGGGCTAGACACCCATGGGGGTGGAGCGAGCCACCCATGGGAGGTGGAGTGAGCTGCCCATGGTGGTCCACTTCCTGTGGGGAGGGAGGGAGCCGTGCCACTTTGCCAGCAGCCTTCCTCCCTTCCCTCTTCCTTTTGACAGCTCATGGGAGGCTCTCCCTCCCCCAGGAGGCAGCCTGGGAGTGGGAGGCAATAGCGTGCCACCTGCCCCCGACTCCAAAGCCTCCTCTGAACTGTCAAAATGAAGGGGGAAGAGGAGAAGGCCGCCGGCAAGGCAGTGCAGCTCCACCCCTCCACCCGACGGCTCAGGATAGGCTTGGGAATTGCGGGTGGGTGACGCGCTGAATGTCACCCCCTTCAGTGATGACACCCAGGGCATACCGCCCTCACCGCTCCCTTCCTCTGCCCCTGAGTTCAGCTAGTATCAAACTTAAATCAATTTTAAGTTTAGACATGCCTCAACAGGAGCCCCATGCCATAGATTATGTGTGGTAATTGCCTAACATCATCCAATCTTTTACTACACAACACTCTTGCCAGGTGCTTATATAAATATCATCACAATGACCCTATGAGGTTCGTCATAATTATTGCCCGTAAGCTGAGCAATTTCATTTAAGTTGAATGTTAGTTGTGTGCTGTATACCACCTTGAGAACCATTTTGGTTATATGGTATGCCATCAATACTGTAAATAAACAAACAAATCCCCTGAAGGCTTTATCATCATCGTAGTTGTCATTATTTGAATTTGTATACGGCCTTTCATCCTAAGATTATAGGGCAGTTTGCAACAATACAAAATGAGAACACATAATACATGTCACGGCCCATCTCAGATAAGAAAGAAGCACATGTCTGATATAGGCAAGAGAAACACAGCAGTTTCCACAGTGCTGTGGGTACACACACTTCTAGTCTATCCATGGGTAGGCAAACTAAGGCCCGTGGGCCGGATGCGGCCCAATCGCCTTCTAAATCGGGCCTGCAGATGGTCCGGGAATCAGCGTGTTTTCACATGAGTAGAATGTGTCCTTTTAATTAAAATGAATCTCTGGGTTATTTGTGGGGCACAGGAATGTGTTCATACTTTTTTTCAAAATGTAGTCTGGCCCCCCACAAGGTCTGAAGGACAGTGGACTGCCCCCCTGCTGAAAAGGTTTGCTGACCCCTGCAGTGACCCACAAGTCTGAGTCCTATGGAGTAATTGCAGCAACAGGGGCCACCTCCCTTATATACCTCCTCTGACAGGTTGTGTGCCCACAACCTGAAGATTCACCTGCATGGAAGTTGTTGCTGCTCTTCTATTTCCAAGCCTTCCCTGATTCTAGGAGACAGTGGGGCTGAGGGTAGGGAATCCACTGACTTGTCCCTTGCCCAGACTGTCCCTTCTTCCTCTACCACATCCTGTTTGCCATCATCCACCTCAAACTGCCTTGACTCTCCCTCCTCCCATGGGCTCCTGCCTTGTGGATGTGATGACACCTCATGAATCGCTGGTCCCCTCTCCTGGGTCATTCCCCTGGTCCCCTGCCTCTGCGACACACTCCCTGACAATACATAATAAAACAAACACATTTAAAGGGCCATAGAATGTTAATCAGCCCAAGGCCTGGTTATAAAGGAACATTTTTGCCTGGCAACTAAAGATACGCACCGGGGAGAGCATTCCACAAACAGGGCTACTGCTAAAAACGCCCATTCTCGTATTGCCACCCTCTGGGCCTCTCATGGAAGAGGAACACCAAGAAGGGCCTCAGATGATGATCACAGGTTCTGGGTTAGCTCATAAGGAGATAACTGGTCCTTGACATATTATTATTGAGGCTCTGAGGTGTTTGAGGTTTTATAGGTCAAAACCAGCACTTTGAATTGGGCCCAGAAACTAATTGGCAGTCGGTGCAGTTGGGCCAGGATATGCTCAAACCATCTTGGTCGGATCCAGCACAATGGATGGTATTCAGCTAAGTTGTATTCAGAGTAGAGTAATCCATTGAAATTAAGGAATATTACTAAGTTAGGTCCATTTATTTCAATTGATCTGCTCTGGGTAAAGTTAGTTCAATACCACTCTATGTTTGTATGCTGCTGGTCACTTTTGACTGACTGGATGCTGAACCTGATGGACCCATGGTCTGACTTCGTATAAGGCAACTTTGTTTGTTCCTAACACAAAATTGGCAATATTCATGTAGAACGGTGGTAGCCAATTTGGTGCCCTCCAGATTTTATCCAGCTGGTACTTCCATCACCCCTGACCATTAAAATCAAGGGGTGGGGTGTTATTGGTTTGGGGGGGGGAGAGGTTATTCTTGTTTTCATCATGTATTTTGTGCTTCTATATTGTATTTTTTAATGTTGTGAACCACATGCAGATGTAAGGTGGTATGAAGAAGAAGACGAAGACGAAGACGAAGAAGAAGAAGAAGAAGAAAGAGAATTTTTATATGGCCGTAGGCCAGCATAAAGTAAAAGCACCTACATACATAAGTAGAGCATGCTAAATAGACAATAGGTGCCATACAAATAATAATAATAATAATAATAATAATAATAATAATAATAATAATAATTTATTTATACCCTGCCCATCTGGATGGGTTTCTCCAGCCACTCTGGGCGGCTTTCAACATAATATTAAAATACAATAGTCTATTAAACATTAAAAGCTTCCCTAAATTCAATAAATATAGTAAATATGAGTCTGGGGCTCATAGGAGCTGTAGTCCAATAACCTCTGCAGGCCTTGTTCCATCCTCATGATACGTATATTCTGCTTAATATCAAAATAGGCTTCTAAGCAGTTCACATGTGTTAAACAAAGGATGCAAACATTAAAATATAATCAACCATAATTAAAATACACAATAAAATTAAAATATTAAAATATAAACATCCATTGCTAAAATACTCAATAAAAGAATCCCATTAAAATGACACAGCATTTAATACAGGATTAGGAGTTGAATGGAATACTCTGGCCATAAAACAGTAGATTGGGAACAAAAATGGCAAACCAACCAGTTATGTGCCATTGAAGTGTTGCCAGTGTGTTATATTCTGCCCTGATAATTAGTCCCGCACCACATCAGTAATTTGCAAAGTTTCCATCCATGCAACTTTTACGGCTATGTATCGCTCATGTAATGCCCACCAAACTGGTTAAGGATTTCATGCATATGCTTACACAGACATGATAGAGAATTAATAGTTCTTAATTTGGACAGCTCTGTGCCCAGTATATGTAAATATTTATAACCATTCTCTTTGTGAAGCATTCATCATGTACAATTATTTTTAGTGCTGCATTTAGTACACAGAATATATATGTGCATTTTTGATTGTGCCATGAAAACAAAGTTATAATGAAGGAACTTTATCGCCCCGCTTATGATCCCTAATCTTCCTTAGAGTAATTTCCTCTACCTTCCATTAACTCTCATCACTGGCACTAAAATCAGATTTTTAAAAATGAGTTAGCCCACTGTAGTCTGCTCAAAATTTAGATTAAACAAGGCCCCCATTTTGTTTTGTTTTTTAAGGCAAAACTATGCCGGCCCGTTAAACTGTTTGCTGTGTAGATTAAAAACCATGAACTTGATCACTTGATATATCAACTTAATGCTTTCTCTGAGTGTTATGGTCTCTGGTTCTAATTTGTTTTCCTTAGACCTAATTGTTTAGCATTTAGAGAATTATACTATCTCTCTTTATAATTTATAAATCACACAACGAAGGCAGAAAAGGAAATGAGTTGAGGGAGGAACACTCATATATAAAGACGGCATTTGATGCTGAATGTACAGAATAAAACTATTCACTGAGGGGAGCCAAATATCATTGTGGTGGCCTTCTAACATATTTTTCCTAACTGTATTGAAAACAGTTTAAGATTTAAGGCAGGGAAGATATAAGATGAAGAAAATTATCTTCTTGCTAAATAGGATTGTTCTTGAGAACAACTTGACATGAGATGGAAATGTGAGCATAACAGCAATATCTTATGTCTACACAGATTATTTGTCATAGTGCTGTGTTGAATCCTGCTTGCTTTTGCTAAAGTTGGAGCTCCTTGAGAAAAAGGTGTTATTTTCTTCTGCCTCTTTTTTAGCGAGTGGGAAAACCTCACACGCATACAAAAATCGAAGGATGGGGCAAGCGGTTGCAGTTTAGGTAAAGGTAAAGGGACCCCTGACCATTAGGTCCAGTCGTGGCCGACTCTGGGGCTGCGGTGCTCATCTCGCTTTATTGGCCGAGGGAGCCAGAGTACAGCTTCTGGGTTATGTGGCCAGAATGACTAAGCCGCTTCTGGCAAACCAGAGCAGTGCACGGAAACGCCATTTACCCTCCCACTGGAGTGGTACCTATTTATCTACTTGCACTTTGACATGCTTTTGAACTGCTAGGTTGGCAGGAGCTGGGACCGAGCAATGGGAGCTCACCCCGTCGTGGGGATTCGAACCACCGACCTTCTGATCAGCAGGTCCTAGGCTCTGTGGTTTAACCCACAGCGCCACTTTGCTTATGAGGAAATGTGGTGGCTAAGGGATCTTTTTTTTAAAAAAGGAGAAAACCCTTCTTTGTTTGCTTGCAGCAATGTGTGAATGTTTGCAGTCTAGCTTTGAGCTCAGCACGGCTTCCTGGAATCACAACATGACCACATAGTGTCAGGCGTAAGCACTCTTTATCATTGCCACTGCACCTTCTCTTCAAACTTTGTCCTTTCCTACTGCTGTTTTGAATTGAACCAGGTTGCCACACCTCTAGGAGGAAAACCAGTTGCCCCTCTCCCCCAAAAAGAGAAGCCGTATTGTCAAAACAAGAAACACACACACACACAAAAGATTATACATATTTGCATAGTGGAAAAGACTGTGACCAGATGACCTGTAAACCCACTTAAAGTGCTGTCCAGCTGTGAACTGTTGATAGTCATCCTGTATCCCTTTTTGTTGTTTTTTATTTTAAAAACTGAATTTGGACCAAATAGCCCTTCAGACAGAAGATTCCAAGAAACAGTTGATGGTCCTCTATAAAGGCCATCCCAATGTCTACTTTGGTCACCTGGTGAAGGACACAGGAAGGGGCTCAACCACCCCATAATAAACCTAGCATCTGAGGTGAAGGACAGGTTTCCACCACCACCCGGCTATAGGGGTTAAATGAGGCTTACTCCCAAATAAGTAATTTCTGGAATACACATGGAACTGCAGCCTGAGAAGACTTAATTTACAAGTAGAAGTTACATGTCTAGCTGGCTTTGGGGCTGACAGGGTTTCCATTTTATATTCAATATTATGTGAGCATTATGTTGGGATTATCAACTTACACTCTCCATATTCATGTGCTTAATGTTTGCTAAGGTATTCTACAATACAGGAACAGTGGAGAAAAGCACAATGTAACTGGTAAGAGGTGGTTTGCCCCTCCACATGTCTCTCAATTTCTGAGAAATATCAGCATTTTTGAGACAGGGGTGTGATTGAGTTCTTTGCTGGGAGTGACTAATGATCTATACTGAAAGCAGGTTTCCCAATAAAAGAGCTGATTAAGAATCTCTAGATCATCCCTAGTGTTTGTATTGCTCTTTTTAGTGGGGGTACATAACTATGTCTTGTTATATTTACAGCATCACTTTTTAAGATTAATGAGGGCCACTTTGTTCCAAACTATTTCTTTTAACTTGTGGGAACTGTGGCTCTTCTTCCTCTAATTATTCTCTAGGCGCCAAATTAATTACAAAAAGCATCCGCCATCAGGAGACATTTAATTAACAAGCCAACGTGAGGAATCATGTAAACTGTATTAACTACAGAGAAGGATGGCTGATTACTGAATAAAACATTGGGATTACATTTATTGGACAACTGATCAAAAGACTGCAGTTAAGCTACAGAAGACCAAACCATTAAAGAGAATACTGAGGTACCTGCTTGAACTGAGCTGGTAAATCTGGTCATATATTTATTTTTTGATGCTGCCTCTCAGCTCACTGATTGTGTAACTCTGATCAAATCCGTTCAGCCACATGGGTGGGATATAAATTATTATTATTATTATTATTATTATTATTATTATTATTATTATTATTATTATTGCTGGCTTACAATTCCCATCATCCCAGGACATTGGCCATGCTAACTGGCATCAACATCTGAAGGGCAACATGTTAGCTACCCAAATAAGTGGTACAGTGGTACCCTGGTACTCAAATGGCTTGGCTTCTAAACAAATCGGCGCCCAAACACGCCAAACCCAGAAGTAAGTGTTCCAGTTTGTGAACATTTTGCAGAAGCTGAATGTCCGCCGTGGCTTCCACTTTAGTACAGGAAGCTCCTGCAGCCAACTGGAAGCTGCGCCTTGGTTTTCGAACAGTTTCAGGAATCAAACAGACTCCTGGAACCAAGGTATCACTGGAATAGTCTAGACCAGTGATAGATTCAACTCAGATATTTATCATTAGTAAGATAAACAGAGACCATCAAGAACTTTAGAAAACAATTAACTGTAAATTGTTGAAGCGTCCAGACAACATATAGTGGTTAGAGGGATGCTCCCCAAGTCCAATGTCAGCTCTGGATTGGAGGGGCCTTGAGCAAGATAATTTCCAAGGTCCCTCTCCTTAAGTGAGTCTATCACTTCACAGCAGCAGGACCAAGAGGCTTTTGTCCACTGCTTGTCAACTGACTCTCCCCCACCCCACAGAAAAAGGCTGATGGTTGACTTTGCTCAGTTACGATATAATTCTTCCACTTCTGAAAAGGAATTATGACGATCCTTTAAGCCAGTGGTTTGTGAGGATAAAGCAGAGGTTGTGAGTCACCATACCCAAACATATGCCCAGACCCATAATCATCTCCATCACTGGGAACAGGCAACAGCCAAAGTGAGCTTGTGGGAGGCAGGTCCAGTATATCCTGAACCAGCTTCCTGTTTGTATGAGATCAGGATGCTTGAAAGAAGCAAGAGATTCAGGACCATGGACAGGGATCCTTCATCTGAGAACGTAAGTCAGCCCTGTTTGACTGTAACCATCAGAAGTTTTGGAGTGCTGAAAGAGGCCAGTTAAGGGCCAGTGGCATTTTGTGAAGACATTGTCCCTGGGCTGTGGGGATTTGGGCTATGGAAGGTCAACATGGCTTTCTTGAATCTTAGCAGAGAAAGAAGCTCCTTCTTCACAGCTGATAGGCTAGGATTCAAAGGCCTGGGTGCAGAATGTAGTACTGGTGAGTCAACTCAGCATGGCTCGAGGGACATGCTTGTCCTCTGCACAAAACTGTTACCACTTAGGAACTGTGTCTGAGGACCCAGGTTCTGGAGATGTAACAATATAGACCTTAAGGGTGTATTCTCCACCCCAGGATCCCTGGGGTCAGTGGCTACACCTGGAAGCTGAAGTGTGCAGTAAGCAGAAAATAATAATAATAATAATAATAATAATAATAATAATAATAATAATTTATTTATACCCCGCCCATCTGGCTGAGTTTCCCCAGCCACTCTGGGCGGCTCCCAATCAAGTGTTAAAAACAGTACAGTGTTAAATATTAAAAACTTCCTTGAACAGGGCTGCCTTCAGATGTCTTTTAAAGGTAGGATAGCTGCTTATTTCCTTCACATCTGAAGGGAGGGTGTTCCACAGCGTGGGCGCCACTACTGAGAAGGCCCTCTGTCAGGTTCCCTGTAACCTCACTTCTCGCAATGAGGGAACTGCCAGAAGGCCCTCGGCGCTGGATCTCAGTGTCCAGGCTGAACGATGGGGGTGGAGACGCTCCTTCAGGTATACAGGACTGCTGTGTTGGCTTGGAAAACTTAATATTCATACAAACCTCGACAAATCCAGAGATTTTATACTGCCTGCCAATTGTAAGGGCCACTGACTTACACCTTTGTTCTATTCTTCTCCTCACTGTGCAGTGTGCTATAGCATGACCTTACACAGAACACAGTAATTTATTAAATTTAATACCAGCTTCAGACACTTAAGCATCCTGGCTCAAGACAGACTCAGGGATCTGTGTCTCTAAATTTGACCAACCCATGGATACATCCCAGTATTTCATTCAGCTCTTGTCTCAAATCCTTCCAGGGCTTACATTTCAACGTCTCCCATGGAGTCAGCTTCCTATGACACAGCTCTAACGATCCAGTTATTGTGGATACTTCACAATGGAATTGTTTCCCCTCAATAAACTGAACCGAAGTCTCTTGTGGTCAGGCATGTTACGTCTTTGTGCCCAGATGAGTTATTTGCCCACTAAGTTTTATGCAACCAAGGTTACTTGGCTGGGGATCACAACCAGCACAGATTTTGTGTGGGTTGCTTTTGTTAAAAAAAATAAAATCATTTTTGTATACTGAATGCTCTGATCTCATTGCGCAAACTCCTTTAAAAAATTTGGATGGATTTTTTGACATTTAATGAATTTTGGCTCTTATAAATCTTTGACACCTTTTGCTGAACAAAAACAAAAAGAGAGGAAAGGGAGGGAGGGGGGAAATGATTGCATAGTCTCCTAAGCCTGCACTGCCCCTGCCATATGGTGAGCACAAATGTTTCGAAAGCAGCAAATGTTCTGTCAGGAGTTCTCCGAGATGTTTTGATTGGATTGCTCTATTATCTCAACAAGTCTGCCAAAGGAAAGCACCTGTACAATGAGAAATGTGCTGGATCAGCCAGCCTGTAATACAAGAAGGAAACTGAAGCATGTAGTGACAAGTTACCTGTCACTGGAAGATATGCCGAATGGGTTATGATAGATTCCTGGGTGCAGATGTTCTGCGATATCCTCTGTGAAAAAGAAGGAATGTTTTAGCTCTCATAACCTTTTGTCCTTGAAGATGCCAGGGCACAGCTTGCTCATTGCTGTGCAACATTGGCATCAGAACCAGTGATTTCTCAAGCAGATGTTTTCAGAGGAAATATCTAGCTAGCTGGCAGCGCTAAGGTTGGAGACAGTTATTTGGGTGGTTGTTGTTTTTTCCCAGAGAGTTGAAGATAGTTTGAAACAGGTGTTTATGGTGTGTATATACTCCCTTTCACGTCCAATGAAGTAGACTTTGCAGTCTTTGGAGCTATTTCAAAAGCCAATTACACCAGAGGGGACAGCTATCATGTCTTGCAAAGCCTTCCTTCTCTTCTTAAAAAACAAAAGGTCTAGGATACATATTACATGTTTTGCAAGTTATAAGTGGATTTACTTTTCTTAAAACCAATAATACTTTTTTTACCACACTGTAGGATGCATATTTAAGGTCTGAATTAGCCCTACCTATTAGGTGAGAAGTGGTCACAAACTCTGTCCACAAGCTAGCTATGCTTAAATAACTATTGTTCTTCATGTTTTAATTTGTTGGGCAATTGAGCAATGGTCGTGATGGGCCAATCTGATTGAAACTTATTTCTTGTGACCAAAGATCTGTCTCATTTATCCTATTCATCTTTAAAATGTGCTTGATGACATCATCACAGAGCAATCCTACGCATGTTTACCCAGAAGTAAGTGCCAATGAGCTCAATAGTATTTACTCTCAAGTAAGTACCATATTTTCCGATGCATAAGACGACCCCTATTTTTTTGAACCCCTTGAGTTGTTTAGCTTCTCTGAGGGGAGTTAACGAGAGTTGTTGAACCTTTTAGGGAACATCGTCTTATACACAGAAAAATACGGTAAAAATGCAACTTTACTGGTGGCTTACCTATGTTCCTCCAGATCTTGCTGAATTACTGCTCCCTGACTATAGAGGGAGTTGGCATCCAAGAACATTTGAATGGCCACAGATTCTCTGCCCCCACGTTAGTGGATTCATTGTCAAATCTCCAAGGATAATTTCTTTTTAGTTTTTTCTCCCTCAATCCAGTTTTTAAAAATAGGTTTAAAATAAAAAAAAAAATAGATTTATAGCTTTTGTATAAATAAAGGACTGAGGACACCAATGAGGGGGAAAGTCATGATCTAACTTTTGTAGATTTTCAGTCACATGACCAATCACTGGGCCTCTGTAACAGGGAAGGCACCAGGGGGTCCAAATAATGGAAGCACTTTCACTCCTCCTGGTGGCATCCATCGTGCCCTCATTTTATTGGGTTCACAAGATGGTCACCAGCATCCTGTCATACTCTGACTTTTCCAGATGCCTCCCCCCCCCCTTTACATCATGGAGGAAAGCAAGGAGTATGGGAAATCAGATTCCAGCCTTCATGAGAGCGCCACGTGGTAATTAATGAGAGCACACAGGGGACTGTGAGGGGAAATCTCTCGCTTTGCATGGGTTTCCTGATGGGTCACAAAAACATTTGACCTTCCTGGGGTGTCCTACATAATGTGAGGTGTATTCTGTTCATTATGTGAGATTGCTCCTGGGCCAATCTCTAATTAGTCCAAATTAAACATTGTTGCTATGTTTGGGGGGGGGCAGGTTTTTTATTTTGGTACAGTATTCATCTTGGACAAGATTGTGCTGCCTCAGACCAACTTCTCCAGAAAGCCTGAATTACCTTTTCTTCATCAGCCTTGTAGAAAGATGAACAGGTGTGAGATAAGAAAGATGGCTGCCAAAGCTGCAGGCGGCCCCTGTACTTAGATGCAAGGGATTTGTTCACCGAGGCCTTCATCTCACCTGTACTCTATGAACCTTAGATCCAACCTTATAAATTATCAAGAGATAGCAACTTCCTGGGGAAAACTGTTTGCATTCCAGCCTGATCCACTTGGAGAGTTCTTCTGTTCTCACGAAGACTAGAAATTCAGCTTAGGCCTTCAGAACAGTTGTGTTCTCTGTCTAGATTCACCTGCTACTTGTTTCAAGATGTGAGTACTTAGAGACAGTCGTGTGTGTGTGTGTGTGTGTGTGTGTGTGTTTTAAAGAAGTCGACATAACTTCTAGTGAAAGTTTCTGATATAAACAGAGCAGGAGTGTAGCCCCCCCCCCCGACTCTTTAATTCAATTATATCATAAAAGCTCACTATGTACTTCAAAAATAAATTAACTCAAGATGTTACTCTACTCTCCATCTGCTGCATTGCCTTAAATGTATTTCATGTGCTCCCACATTACTTTAAGTGATTTCCCCATCAAAATCCACAAACATTTTCCCCCTTTTGGGTGGAAGAAGGAATAGAGGTGGGAGGCAGTACCTCGTCTGGTAACACCTCTCTCCCCCCCACCCGAAATTACCTCCTAAGCAGTATGTGTGCATGGCTGTTTTTCTGCAGCTGTTTTCCCACGAGAAAGTAAATATAGCTGCTATGTGCATTAACCTTTTATGTATTTCTTTTAATTTGTATTTAGTTTGCTTTTAACAAACCCCCTCATTTTCTTTCATGCAGGAGGGTCTCTTATGCAGAACATGCTTTGCTCAAGTTTACCAGATCGACTTTGTCAACACAGAAAGCAGCTTTGTGGTTTTTGCACTGATCAAGAATACTATTTTACCCAAACTGGGCTGAAGAAAGGTAGTATAACCAAAAAAAGTGTAAATACCCCAATGAAGACCTGTATATCAGATTTCAGTGAAATCAATACATTTCCAAAGTCCTGAATAAAAAGTGGCATTATCTGAAAATTAGCAAAACATGCTAGAATGGCACAAGATACTGCAAAAAAAGAAAAGGGGAAAAAAAAGACTTATTCATAGTGATCTTTTGTCCATCAGTAGGCTTTTTTTAACAGTGTATGCTCTCCAACAACAAACATCTCATTCTAGAGAGGACTCCTTTTCCATCTGAACAAAGAAGCATGATATATTACTTTCTACTCATTATTACATACCAATTTTTTTCTTACTAAGGTCATAAATTCTTTACATTAATATGTTTGTGTTCTTTAGCCTTTATTTTTGTTTATGTTTCTCATTATATAAGGCATGTAAATTCACCTAAGAGCACCAGTCAACTATATGATGCACCCAGCTGAAGTATTCTATGTTTTATGTTATTGGTTTATGTAAAAATGTTAATAAAAATATTATTGTGGTGGCTTGTAGCAAGGTTAAAGCTTACTGGGAAATGATATATCATGAATTGAAAAGGATGTACAAAATAACTTTTATTAAAAACAACAACCCAGAAGCATTTCTTTCGGGGATTATAGGGAATTTTGGGAATTATAGGGACAGAACTACCTAAATTCTATAGAAATTTATTTATGTATGCTACTACAGCAGCAAGAATGTTACTTTCCCCAAAATGAAAAGAAGCAGAAGTCCCAGTAAAGGAGGAATGGAGACAAAAACTTATGAAATATGCAGAAAAGGTGAAACTTATAAGAAGAATAAGAATCAAGATAACAAACTTTTTTATAAAAGAATGGAAGTGGCTTATTGAATATTTACAGATATATTGTAAACAGATAAAATATTAGCAGGATTATTGTAATAACCTGCAGTTTTATAAGAGTATATATTTACAGTAGATAATCAAATGAGCAAGTTAAATGAATTTGGATATGCAGATATTAAAAAATAAATTTAAGGAACTGCAGAAAGAGCGGGAAGGAAGTCAAACTTTGAAATGTTAAATTGATTGTAAAACTAATGAAAATGTATAAATTTGAAAAGTATAAATAAAAACTAAAAATATATATATTAAAAGCTGCTATTTAAAAACATTTGAATAAGATCACAGATTCTTTGAAATTATATTTATTTTTCATCATTTTATTGGGGCTGGAGGGACTGGGAATACTAAAGAAGACACAGCAGGCACTTTTCCATGTATCATCGATGTGGCACACTTAAAATTATTAATTATCACCATCATTATTTTGCAGTGAAGGCGACTGTGCAGAGATAAGCTGCCTGGTCCCATTAAGCTCACAATTTTGAGCGCTACTAACTCTTCAGAGGAACGCAGGTGGCGCTGTGGGTTAAAGCCTCAGTGCCTAGGGCTTGCCGATCGAAAGGTCGGCGGTTCGAATCCCTGCGGCGGGGTGCGCTCCCGCTGCTCGGTCCCAGCGCCTGCCAACCTAGCAGTTCGAAAGCACCTCCAGGTGCAAGTAGATAAATAGGGACCGCTTACCAGCGGGAAGGTAAACGGTGTTTCCGTGTGCGGCTCTGGCTCGCCAGAGCAGCGATGTCACGCTGGCCACGTGACCCGGAAGTGTCTCCGGACAGCGCTGGCCCCTGGCCTCTTAAGTGAGATGGGCGCACAACCCCAGAGTCTGTCAAGACTGGCCCGTACGGGCAGGGGTACCTTTACCTTTAACTCTTCAGAGGACCAGGCCCATCCACCCCCTTCGCCTTTTATTTTTGTTAAGAGGATGTTATGGACAAATATGCATTGGTAGGTCTTTGACATCCCAAGGTGACAAGCAGTTGTGGATATGGCAAGAGAAATTCACACAGCAAGCTGCCTCAGGAAAGCAATAATTCATATTGGGGTGAAGAGAGATGAGAAGCACCTAACCTTAGGCTAACTGGTTGTGTGAACCCGTCTTCAAGATTTTTCGTGTTGCCGAATTCTTTTACACGAGGCAGCTGTTGCTCGACAGGCAGCTTGTCAGATGAATCAGGCGACGTCTGCCACTTGCCAATTTGTGACTGCATCTTAGAGGCTGTGATGTATAAAATATCTAAAGGTGGGAAACTACAGCGAGCGTTTAAAGTACGTCGGTCTCATTACTGTCCTTATTACCGAGACACGCTCGGTGAGAAAACTGCAACAATCGCCCGGCCATTCCCTACCAGAATTCTTTCAGCAATGAATGCATCTTTCAAGACGTGTTGATTGACTTCCAGAACCAAAGAACCTGCCAACTTTCCTTTTAGTATTGCCAAGCAAATGAGTGAGGAACAGGTTTTGACATGTTTGACATATTTTAACTTTCGAAAGGTTGCTGCCAACTTTCCTCCTGCCCCCCGCACTACAAAAAAACAGACAACCTGCTGTGTTGACAGAATTGGCACTTACATCCTCACTTTTCCCAGTAGTGAAGAGGACAATATTTCAAGGAGAATATGTGTATGAGCAAACCCTGCAGTTTGTTTCACTTGTGATTTTCTTCTAGAGCACACCTGCACTGTAGAGTTGAACCAGTTTAAAATTAATTCTCACCCAACCCCAAGTAAGTTTGGGACTAGTAAAGGGTCTAGGAGAGGCCTCTGAAATCTTGTAGCACCCTCAGTGAAGTATAGTTCCCATCA
The DNA here is from genome assembly GCF_951804945.1 of Podarcis cretensis. NCBI lineage: Eukaryota > Metazoa > Chordata > Lepidosauria > Squamata > Lacertidae > Podarcis > Podarcis cretensis. Next base: position 19,140,678 of record NC_137176.1, on the reverse strand, counting down.
GCGTTCTGTGCATCAAATGGGGAATGTTACATCGCTGTGAAACCATTAGCAATGTGTGGTGTGGAGTAGGGTTTTTTTTAAAAAAAAAATCAAAATAAAATCAAAATAAATTAAGGCCAAAATAAATGTTTCCATGAATTTCAGCTGTGTGTGCATACAGTATGTATTTGTGGTACTTTTGTTCTACCTCCCCACTCTGAAGCAGGGTCTGCTTAGCTCATTCTGAGAGTTAGGGAGAAATCATTTCAGGGCAGCAGAGGAGGGAGCCAGATTGACCTTGGTTTGGGGTGGAAAGGCATGCCTTGTCTATATCCGGTGAGCTCTGTGTGTTTGTGTGTTTTTATTTATTTATTTATTGCATTTATTTGTTGTTGTTTAGTCATTTAGTCGTGTCCGACTCTTCATGACCCCATGGACCAGAGCACGCCAGGCACTTCTGTCTTCCACTGCCTCCCACAGTTTGGTCAAACTCATGCTGGTAGCTTCAAGAACACTATCCAACCATCTTGTCCTCTGTCGTCCCCTTCTCCTTGTGCCCTCCATCTTTCCCAACATCAGGGTCTTTTCCAGGGAGTCTTCTCTTCTCATGAGGTAGCCAAAGTATTGGAGCCTCAGCTTCACGATCTGTCCTTCCAGTGAGCACTCAGGGCTGATTTCCTTCACAATGGATAGGTTTGTTCTTCTTGCAGTCCATGGGACTCTCAAGAGTCTCCTCCAGCACCATAATTCAAAAGCATCAATTCTTCGGCGATCAGCCTTCTTTATGGTCCAGCTCTCACTTCCATACATCACTACTGGGAAAACCATAGCTTTTACTATACGGACCTTTGTTGGCAAGGTGATGTCTCTACTTTTTAAGATGCTGTCTAGGTTTGTCATTGCTTTTCTCCCAAGAAGCAGGCATCTTTTAATTTTGTGGCTTTTAATTGCATTTATATACCGCCCTATACCCAGGGGTCTCAGGGCACTCTGGTTTCCCTCACAGCGTTCCATTGTGCCAAAAGTGGTTTAGTCAGCTGGCCACATGACCTGGAAAACTGTCTGTGGGCAAACACCGGCTCCCTCGGCCTGAAGCGATATGAGCGCCACAACCCGATAGTCACCTTTGACTGGACTTAACCATCCAAGGGTCCTTTACCTTTACCTTTATAAGAGAGAGAGGTTATTTTAGCTGATGAATGCAGTATGCTTTGGAATTTCGTGAGTGCCTTTAAAAGTGTAAATAAATTTCTTATTACTATTACTTCCTCTAACCTCACTTTCATCATCCATATCTCTCTCTCTCTCTCTCTCTCTCTCTCTGTGTGTGTGTGTGTGTAGGGATTTTTAATGCAATCACCTCCCTAGAGGTAAAAGGGAGTAAGGTCCTTTGAACATATACTCAGACACTGGGCTATATTCACAGGCTCTCTTTCCACCATTTCAAACTGAGTGATCTCTGCAGAAATGACTGGGTAAGAAAGCAAGACTGTGACAGGAACCAATAGCTATTATTTGCAGCTTTAGAATCAAATATGTGGTTGCCTGTGAAAGACTTCCATTCAACACCATGCCCAGCCCAAACTGACTATAAAAAGTGTAAGGATAGCTACTGTCTTTGATTGATAAAGAGCTTAAGCAAATAGCGCCTAGCTAGACCAGCTTACGCAGAAATCTTCAAGGCAGTGGGCATGAAAGTTGTCAATCTTTTTTTGATTTGATTCATTTCAAAGAGTGCAAGTTTTCAGAACCGTCCAGCAAAGGGCTTAAGCTAAACTTTGCTAAATGTGTTGTGAATTTTAAGTTGCTTTTTACTTCATCTTCAAACCCAGAGTCCTCCTACCATCCAGGTATGATCTACAACTACTGTGCAACATCAGATTCACATACAAGTTATTAAATTTTAAATATTTAAATAGATGTCTGTTGTTAACTTACAGCTCAAAACTTCTTAAAACATTTCCTGGGAAATACATTCCCAACACTTTTATGACTGCACACTTAGACTGCAAGCCTAACTATGTCTACTCAGAAGTAAGCCATATTGAATTCAGTGGCACTCACTCTCAGGTAAGCGGGGCGAGGATTTCAGTTTTACTTGAGAAGAAGCCCCGCTGAGGCAAGTGGAACTTACTTCTGAGTCGACATGATTAGGGTTGCATTTGAATGTTACTCATTGACCTCGACTGCCCTTTGACAGATAATAACTTGCCCACAACCTCAATTTCCATATAGGTTGCCAAAATATGATGTACTGTCACCAAAATTCTCTTTAAAGTAGGGTTCTCAGCCAAAATACTTCAATGATTTTGCAGGGAGCATAGACGACAGAATTACTGAAGTTTCTCAGGTGAGTTTAATATATCTTCAGGTTATCACCTACAAAATAAAATAAATAAATAAATTGGTAGATGAATGAAGAGAAGCAATAAAACTGTCAATTTGATTATGGAAATTTCTCAGGGGAGGGGAGAAGTGTTGCAACCTGTATCAGCAACTCAACTTCGTACACACTAAATCCAGGGACTATCAGAGCACTCAACACCCCACATGAATACTGAAATTCCTATCCCCATCAAATGTGCTGAAGCCAGCACTTTCTATGAAGTAAAAGTCAATTCAATATCATAAAACTTGATTATTTTTAACCACAGGGAGCCAGAAATGCTTGAGTGACAATAGCATCAGTGTGAAGCTAGGGCTTGACCTTGTGACTGAAATCTCCACAGCCCAGGTCCTTCTCCAAAACCAACACCCAGAGAGTGACAGTTGAGTGTGAAGTCCCTCCAAGTGCCCCTATTTCCCAGGGACAGCACTGGATTTACACAAGCTGTCCCAGTTTCTGATTTAACCGTGGAATATCCCACTTTTCCTAAGAACATCCTTATTTTCATCAGAGAAATGTTGGAGGGCATACATTATACAATCCCTGAGCCAAGGGAATAACCTTTAGAAGACAAGCTTTAGATGATATCTGAAGGCAGCCCTGAATAGGGAAGTTCTTTAATGTTTAATGTTTTATTATGTTTATTACCTTTTATTATGTCTCAGCCCAGTATACCTGAAGGAGCATCTCCACCCCCATCGTTCGGCCCGGATACCGAGATCCAGCTCCAAGGGCCTTCTGGAGGTTCCCTCACTGTGAGAAGTGAGGTTACAGGGAACCAGGCAGAGGGCCTTCTCAGTAGTGGCACCCGCCCTGTGGAACGCCCTCCCTGGATCAGATGTCAAGGAAATAAACAACAATCTGACTTTTAGAAGACATCTGAAGGCAACCCTGCTTAGGGAAGTTTTTAATGTTTGATGTTTTATCGTGTTTTTAATATTCTGTTGGGAGCTGCCCAGAGTGGCTGGGGAGGCACGGCCAGATGGGTGGGGTATAAATAAATAAAAATAAATTAAAAATGTTTTTATATATGTTGGACCTGCCCAGAATGACTGGGGTAACTGAGTCAGAGGGGCAAGTTATGAACAATAAAATTATTATGATCATTATGGAATAGGACATCCCAATTTCATTACTATTATTATTATGGAATAGGACACCCCTATTTTCATTGGAAAAATGTTGGAGGGTATGAAAGTGGCAACCAGGCCTCACATCAGCATAGAATGGGGGTAGCTGGCCAGGCAGATGCATGGTTACACATGCTCATTATATTATTATTTTTACTTCCATGGGAAGGAGGGATTGATTGTTTTAAGCACCTTGGGAATTACACCTCTGTGAGGGAAATAGGGCTTTCCTAACTACACTCCCAATGATTCTTTGGGGCCAAAGCCATGACTGTTTAACGTAGTGTAAGAGTGCTTTAAATGTACAAAGTGGGTTCAGCCCTTTGATGAATTTGGCTGTGCTAGTCTATTACTCAAGCTGAAAAGAGCTCAGCTGAGAAGTCTAGGGTTAGTCTACCTGTAATTTGAGCACCTATTCATCTATTTGAACTCTTACGACTGATGTAATTTTCTCCATATATTTTCCAACAGAGCAGAAACTTGGAAAATTACAACTTAGTTTGACTCTAATTAGTACAGTAGGAGATATACCAGATTCATATGATGTGCAGTTAATAATCCTAAACTTGCTTCCTCCATTGAAATTGATGGCATTAACTCACTCATAAGTGTGTTTAGGCATGAAAATAGAGAATTATGAATAAATAATTTCTCCTAATCCTTCTCTTTCGTGACATATCACATCCCCCCCCCCTCTGATTCATTTTCACGCTATAAGTCTAAAGCCTTTTTCTCTTTCTCCGTCGACTGAAAGCCCAACATTTACATCCCCAGTCCCTACTTATCAACTTTTAAAGTATGGATTTTACATTTTTAATGCTTCAAATTTAGTGTCAATTGACATATAATGTGTTTCTACACGATTTTTGCCATATTTATCCATTACCCAACACAAACACGAATGTGCTATCGTAAGACATATGTCTTGTGTGTACAGGAATACCTGTACATAATAAGGCATTGCACGTTTTCATTCGCATTCAAGGAAACCTGAAGAATACCATCAAAATGGAAGAATCTGCTACAAATCCAAAAACATTTGGTGAATTCAATGTCATAGTAAGGCAATTGTTTGGTCAGTGCAAGCATTTCTATTTGTCTGGTGGAATGATCTACCCCTCCCTCCTCCCCACAGGTCCTGTTCTGTGGTTTCCCCTGACTGAACACCCCCCACTTCCAAGCCAATTGATTGATTGATTGATTGATTGATTCCTTTACCACTTAATATCTTCTTCTTTGGCAATCACTTGTAGCTGAGTAAGATTGTCTTCCACAAACACGGTTTTAACAGTGAGTGTGTAAGTGACTGTGGAGGCCAATTCTGGATCCACACATCCTTCCACAGAGGTTTCTGGGCAGGAATTGATCACGGTGTGGATTTGCCAAGCGTGCCTTCCTCTTAGCATGTTTCTCCCTTGCATCCGGAGTTCAACAGTCTTCATAGCCCATGACACCTTTGGTAAAGGCTGTTCTCCAATTGGAGCGCTCGCAGGCAGGTGTCAATTGGGAAACACTTACCACTTAATATATTGAAAATATCTCTAAGAAAACTGAAGCAACAACAAACAACTTAGACAAAATATTACAATACACAGTTACATATAACAATGTTACATTAATAACCAAGTTACTAATAAATATACTTTGTTCCACACAGACCAGGTTTTGCTGCTGCTACTAACTATTCTGTATTTTGGAATGAGCCTTGCATTTAAATAGATGGCTTTCTAGTTTGGTAGGATTGGGAGTGGGGTAGGTGGAGAAGCCACATTACACTAGGAGGACTTATTCTGCTGCCTCCCACTAGTGCAGCCATTCCATTAATTTTCCCCCTTCTACTATCTTGAGCTCTGGACATTTGAATAGCTGAATGGCACTATCTATCTAAGGGACGCGGGTGGTGCTGTGGTAAAACCTCAGCGCCTAGGGCTTGCCGATCGCATGGTCGGCGGTTCAAATCCCCGCAGCAGGGTGAGCTCCCGTCTTTCAGTCCCAGCTCATGCCCACCTAGCAGTTCGAAAGCACCCTAAAGTGCAAGTAGATAAATAGGTACCGCTTTATAGCGGGAAGGTAAACAGCGTTTCCGTGTGCTGCACTGGTGCTGGCTCACCAGAGCAGCTTTGTCACGCTGGCCACGTGACCCGGAAGTGTCTCCGGACAGTGCTGGCCCCCGGCCTCTTAAGTGAGATGGGCGCACAACCCTAGAGTCGGACACGACTGGCCCGTACGGGCAGGGGTACCTTACCTTTATCTTTACTATCTATCTATCTATCTATCTATCTATCTATCTATCATCTATTATCTATCATCTATGCACACACAGACATAATGGTGGGTTGGAATGAGAGGTTTAAACCAGGCATAGGCAAACTACTTGGCCCTCCAGATGTTTTGGTACAACAACTCCCATCATCCCTGACCACTGCTGGTCCTGTTAGCTAGGGATGATGGGAGTTGTAATCGCAAAACATCTGGAGGGCTGAGTTTGCCTATGCCTGTTTTAAAACTCTCTGCCCTGCCCAGAGCCTTAAGAAGCATATCCACCCCCATCGCTCAGCCCAGATACTGAGGTCCTCCTCCGAGGGCCGTCTGCTGGTTCCCTCACTGCGAGAAGTGAAGTTACAGGGAACCAGGCAGAGGGACTTCTCGGTAGTGGCACCCACCCTGTGGAATGCCCTCTCTTCAGATGTCAAGGAAATAAATAACTGTACAACTTTTAGAAAACATCTGAAGGCAGCCCTGTATTGGGAAGTTTTTAATGTTTGATGTTTTATTATGTTTTTATATATGCTGTAAGCCACCCTGAGTGACTGAAAAAACCCAGCCAGATGGGTGGGGTATAGATAATAAAATTAGGATTAGGATTAGGATTGTTGTTGTTATGAAGAATACAAATTGTGTCCTTCCTATTAATGTATTATTTGATGAACCAAGGGTGAATGCAGCCCTTAGGCCAAGAAGGGTTAGATACCTGTTCTAAACACTTGTTCAGAGTATGCAGCCAGAGCATTGTCTCAGGTATACAAAGATGGTTGGAATTTGTCACACAGCCACAGAAGAGAAAGTGGGGATGAGCATCTACGTGGAAACACCCAGGGATTTCCTGATCTCTGTAAACAAGAGCTATATTGATTCAAGATAATAACCATGAATAAACAACCTCTAAAACAACCTTGAACAACCCCGACTGCAAGCAAGCCTTTTAGGCCCTGTCTTTGCCATTAAAAACACTGCAATTCTACTTTGTATGATGCCTTTCTCTTCCTCTTCCTGGGTGTTTTTTTTATGTTTTATAGTCTTGAGGCTCAAGAGAATTGTCATTAGTATTTAGCACTGGATCTTTAAATAACCATCCTTCAGTTTTGCACTGTGGAGCATTCCCATGTCTAAGCCCCCCCCCCCCCGCCCCATATATAGGTTCCATGTCAGTGACTTCAATTCAAGTTTGTCCTGAGAATAAGTGGAAATGGTAGAATTGTAGAACTGTATTTTTGGATTAAAATAATTAGGAAGAAATTAAAAATTAGAAATAGACCCTATGGTGATTCTATGGTCTTCATAGGAGAGGAAACTAAGAGAAAGCTCCATTGAAGAGAAAGCAGAAGAGTGTTGCTCAAGCAGAACAGCAGCTTTGGATACAGGATTGGGGGGGAAAGAGAAACTGAAACCAGCAGATTCATCTCCACTTTTGACTGTTTTCAAAAATGAATATTCTTCACATCTGAGGGCAGGGAGTGGAGTCATGGGGTGCTGATAAAGAAAGGCATGGGGTCTGGGCTCATCACTTCTTCTTTAGTCATGTTCTTATCTTGCCAGGACAGTGGAGTCAGCAGAACAGTGGTGAGCCCCTGACAGCACAACTCCTCTCAAGCCGAGTTAATCGGAAAATCCTATGTTTAAAGAAATATTAAAAACAGCGAGCTGATGGTATTTATATTCCGATTTAATGTGTGGATCAAAGGGTAGAAATCTGTGGAAAACATCCCCAAATTCCTACCAGCAAAAGAAAAAATTAGTCATCCAATTAGCATTTCATTAGGGGAAGTATTAAGGTGAGAAAAATATAGAAGCATATTCCATGAATACTTAATATAAGAGATGTGTGTTCTCTCTATATCTAGAAAGGCACCCAAGAAAACTCAATAGCTATGTGGGGGGATGGGACTAGTGCTGAGCAGATGGTTTGGCCATTTGTTGGGGTGTGCGCATTCATTTTGGGGAGGAACAAAACAGGTCACCTAAGAATATAGGAGTGCTGTGGGAGAACATTGGTGAAGTTTTCATTGGTGAATAGGGGTTTGTCTCTTTTTGCTTAGCTCTTACATTACACAGTTTCTGAATAGTGATGCTCTTTTGTTTTTTGCTTCGTGCCATTCTCTGGCATTTCTTAGCCTCCTATGCTTTTAGGAATGCCCCCCTTTTTTTTGACAGGAGGGGGGAGACATTACACTATGACAGCCTTTGATCCACATAATAAATCAGAATTTAAATACCAGCAGTCATAGGGTTAATGCATGGAGGATGTTAACAGTACTGTCCCAATATGACACGCCCTGCTGCCTGCCTTCCATGTATACCTATTGAGATGTAGGTTCATATATAGGTGGTCACTTTGTAGACAGGAGGGAGTTACGCTTAGTTACGAGTCCTAGAGATGCAAGAAGGCATGATTTGCCATTCATGCAATGCTGTTTCTCTTCCACTGCAGCTCGTCTTCTGCCAAAATCTTGCTTATTTGTCTTGCTTTCTGCTGCAGTGAAATTGCATATGCTGTCATTAAATTATTTGACCCTATTCATTTCAATGCAAAGGAAACACTATGCAAATTGGGGTATGTGTGTAATTAATTGTGTATGATTTGAAGACTAAAAGCAGCAGCAGATAATACTGATCATATTTGCTGAATTGATTTCCATAATGGACATGGGATGAATAAGTAGACATGTATATGTTTTGCTCCTGTTTCTGTTTTCATTGAAATTTTCCAGCAATCCTAATTGTGACTTAATGTAATAACGTTACCTTGGTTTTAATCCCTATCAAACTATTATTCTGAATGTTAACTTGGTTTGCAGAAATGAACAAACAAATACCTTATGGTAAGAACATCTTATGTTTGTATTATCTTAGTAATTTTCTGGGGAATATTTGCAGGAAAAGATCCTGGAAATTTTTAACTTTGCTTTATGCCAGTATGCTAAGAAAAGTATATTGAACTTTCTGTCCAAACACAGAACAACTATGCCATTCTGTGTGCCTTCAGTGGTGGCAGACAACAGGGGCTATTGAACAAAGAGTGACAAAAATGAAATCTATTGTTGACTTAATAGCCAATGAACCAAACCAACCAAAAGGAGCATTAAGGGAAAGCCAATTAGATTTACAAAATCACAGCATGCAATTTACTCCCCCCCCCCTCCCTCCAGATCAAGTCAATGGTTCAATAGTAAATTAAATAGAGATGTTCTTTTTATGATACACAGAGAAAAATGGACTGCTTTAGTGCCTAGGATATTCCCTTCTTTGCTACAGTAAAAGATATCTCAACATTTGTTGGCTGTAGAACTGAATATGTGATAAAGCAGACAATTGGAATTGTTGAAATGGTGATGAATAGAAGAAATGTATTATTCACAAGCAGAAGGGGGATTTTCTTGGGAGACAGACCAAACACAACAGAAGCTCTCTCTCCCTGAGTTTGCATTCAGAAAAAGAGTGCGGAGCGAGCAATGTGCAGATAAATATTTATACTTCATTCCTATCATTGCCAACACTCTGATGAAATTAAAGTACAGTGCAATTTATCTCATAGTCTTTCTTAATTAAAACATCTGTTCTGATTCCCCGAGAACCCATGAATGATTCATTGCAGAGATAGAATGTGTTTTTATATATTTGCTTCTTTTTTGAGTCAATATTATGCAGATGGTATGATCATATTTGCATTTGTTAACATTAATGAAAATCCATAATGCTGTAGTAGAATAGGGAGGTTTGGGAACAAACAGGATATAGTATCATCACTATAGGATGATTCCATGCTCTTCATGTCTACCCAAGATGAGGAGCCTTCAGCCCAGAGGCCAAATGCATCTCTCCAGGCCTATTGATCTAGCCCTCAAAGTTCTCCTCAGACCAATCTCTTTACTTAGGCCACACTCCTCAGCAGCTCTGCTCCATGCCCTCTGGGTGATTTTATCTGTCTGAAACATTCCTTTTAACTATGATAATAATACCTCATTCTTCCCTGGATTTAAGACGGAGAGGCGTGTAGCTGTGAGCGTAAATCTCTGCCTTTTGCATGTGTGGAATGGAGCCTATCGTGCAAAGGCAGGAGTCATGTTCGAAAATGCCCCCGGTCCAATTTACGTCATCTACATTGTAGGTTTACACAAGGCAGGATCTGTCAGAGATCCAGGTTATTAATCGCACAATCCTAAGCATGTTGGCCAAGAAGTAACTATAATGGTTTTGCATGGGACTTTCATCCCAGCTCAATGTGCATACCAGATTGCATGCTTAAGGGTATTTTACATCATCTGCAAACCCGAGACAACTCCTGAATTCATTTCCTCTGATTTGCTTACATGTTATAGGGGTAGACCTGGAGGCTAAATGTTTTCTTTAATGAGACAGGTTAATTTCAGGCCTGATTTGGGGGCGTAGCTCATATATGCAGTCTCCCCAACCATGCAACCCTTGAAAATGGCTTTCCAGAAAGTTGGGAGAGTGTCTTCTGAACCATGAGTGGTGGCTCATAAGTGGGAGCGGAGTACACCTAAAATCAGGCAAAGGAACCTTATGTAATTCCTCCATCCTACTGAGACACCTTACAATGGACCACACATTTTTCATTAAGATCCCTCTGGAAAGACTTTTCAGAGCTTGCAGGGATTGTAGAGGGGTAAAAGAGAAAGACTGGGTGTATGAGCTGCATGCCCCTAGCCCAACCATTGACTATAACCCCATATCTCTTCGGAAACAACATTTGTGGGACAAAATACTGTATTTTTCAGTGTGTAAGGTGATGTTTTTTGCTAAAGAAATTTAGCCAAAAATTGGAGGTCTTTTTATACATAGATAGTGAATGGGGGGGAGGTGATAGGTGGCAGTAGTGGTAATGGTGGGTGGACGATAGGGGGTGATGAGTGATTGGCATCAGTGACCCCCCCCCCCACAAAAATCTCAACAACTCAATAAATATTGATTTATTAATTTTGGGTTTTAAAAATAGATGTTGTCTTATACACAAATACAGTATATAAATTACCACTTTCTCATTTGGGGGCTAGTACTTGCCATTTCATATGTACTCTATTTCAACTCTATGCAAAGTCAAAATAATTCAAATAATTCAGTTCTGACGAACAACTGGTGTGGGTCTATTTTCCACCTGTCCATAGAAAACAGCAAATTTGAAATAGCGGCAAACTTATAGAAAAAACACAAAGCTAGTATGTAAAAATGTCAAGAATTTCATCAAGATATGGGTTTAAAGTTCATCTCTCATTATAAAATCAGTCAATATCTAATGTAGAAACACAAGTGAGTCCAATACATGCTTTCTCTCTCTGTTTCTCAGTCTTAGGATGAATCTGTAGGGAGCAAATACTAACAAGCTGACCCATATGTTTTCCAGAGCAAGCTCTGTTAAACACTTTGCAACTGTAAAAGAGTTACATGCAAGATAAATGGCAGGACTCACCTATTTATTGGAGGTGCGGGTGACAGGCAGCAGTACTAGAATGCTAGGCTATTATCGTCTCTCTGAGCTACATAGAATTAGCTCATATTAATGCATCTTGTTTGAGAGAACAGTGCTTAGATTTTTATAAATGATAAATTTATTTATAAGTGCCGAGCGGGAGTGGGTGTCTTTAAAATATACATTCACAAAACCATTTTTGATGGGAACATAATAGTCTACATTAAACCACAACAGTAACTGTTTTGTTTCTCGTCATTCCAGATATTTGTTTACATTCCAATACACTGCAGCTTTCATTCAATGTGTTCATACCGTTCATGGAAGGCTCTATTGATCCAGATGATATTTCCATGAATTGAAGAAGCAGGAAGGCTTCCCCCTTTCTTCTGCAGCTGCCAATGCAACTTCTCATACTGTTCTAGACAGTCCACCAACTCTCTGAAGCAGATTGGGTGGGCGCAGAGGAGCTGAAGAGAGAAAGGGTAATTTGTGGAAATGCCTCACTCTTCCTCTGCTGGATCAAAGAGCTTTCCAAGAACAGAAGGACAGCATTAGTTATAATACTATGCATGAATGCCACTTTCCCATAAATATGTTAATGGGCCTAAATCTAGCATGCTGCAGTCAGATAATGGTGCATTAACACTGCGTGCTAAAGTTGCACATTTATGAATGCAACTACAACTCACTACTCTAAGATGTTAGCTGTAAGCTGGAGCAAATCACATATTCTCCTACTGCCTGGTTACATGCAGTGGTAGTAGCAGTAGTACTACAGCGGACGCTTGGGTTGCGAACGTGATCCGTGCGGGAGGCACGTTCACAACCCACAGCGTCCGCAACCTGCAGCTCTGCATCTGCACACACACGGGTTGCAATTCAACACTTCTGCACATGCGCAAAGCGCGATTTAGTGCTTCTGCGTATGCATGAGCGCTGAAACCTGGAAGTAACCCGTTCGGGTACTTCCAGGTTTCAGCATGTCTGTAACCCGAAAAAGTGCAAACTGAAGTGTGTGTAACCTGAGGTATGACTGTACTGTAGTAGCAATAGTAAGTATGATTTATACCCCACCCCACTCCAGGTTTCTGTCCAGATTGTTGTTCCATTTCATTTTTTATTTCTTATTTTTATTTATTGAATTTATATACTTCCCTATACCTGGAGGTCTCAGGGCAGTTCACAAAAAAGATCACAATATAACACCCTCCGGACCTCTCGAGGAGGAAGCACATGAAGGAGGGCCTCAGAAGGTGATCTCAGGGTCTGGGTAGGTTCATATGGAAAGAGGTGGTCCTTGAGGTATTGTGGTCCTGAGCTGTTTAAGGCTTTATTTCATTGTGTTTTGAATTCTTCAGGTGCCAGACTCCCCTAAATTCCTGGATCCAGCATGTGTTAGAATTAAATCAGAGCTTGGGGTTAAACTGGATGCCAGACTCCTAGTTCCTGGACGCAGCTTACCATGTTAAGGAAATTGCATGGGGCAATGGGACACTAGGAGAACAACAGGAAGGGGCTGAGGTATTAGGAAATCCAAAGAGAAGGGGCTCTGTGCCAGACAATAAATGGGAGGGGGCCCTCCATCAACTCAAAGTTAGTTAGAAGAAAAAAGCAGAGTTTAAAGTAGATAGTTTAGATTTGGCTGTGCTATGACTTGGCGGAGGTGGTGGTGAGAGAGGATGGAAGCTGGAGGGAGGATCAGAGCACAATGCCTGATTTACGTTTGAAATCATAGCTGCGGTTGTGGGAGAGGCAATACCTTTTTGAGGTGTTAATGCTGTGAACCCCTCCACCAGGTTGCATATACAGTGGTACCTTGGTTCTCAAATTTAATCCATTCCGGGAGTCTGTTTAACTCCTGAAATGGTTCAGAAACCAAGGCATGGCTTCTGATTGGCTGCAGGAGCTATCTAGACTCAATCGGAAGCCACAGAAACCACGTCAGACGTTCTGCTTCTGAAAAATGTTAGGAAACCGGAACACTCACTTCTGGATTTGCGGCACTCGGGAGCTGATTTGTTCGGAAGCAAAGCCATTTGACTACAAAGGTACCACTGTATGTGTAAATAAGCCCTATAGCACCACAGTCTTTGATGCGCCTCATGGCCAAAAGGAAACATGAAACCCCAGTAAGCACCCTGAACTCCTGAAATTCCACTCCACTCAGAGATTGGGGTGGGATGAAACAATCACATTGTCAGGGGAAAGAGAAGCAGGAGCTGTCAGGGCCAGTCCTGCAGACCCCGTTCACAATTAGTTACACCAAGGACTGGGCAAAACACTGCTTTTTGGTTACTTTGTGTTCCTCATATTCCAACGTTAAATTCAGTACTCCAGAATTTCCCATGAGTTTGTATTTTTTTATTTAAAAAAGTCATAAAAATTCATTAGCATTTTTGTGTGAATTTCTCTCAATAGACACACGCAACTTCCCCTAATATAACACATTTTCATGTTATTTTCACTAATAGATGTACTTTTATGCACATTTTATCTTAATATAGGTGTTTCTTTACACATTACTAGGCTGGAGAATTGCATTTCAAAAATCATGGGTTCAAATTCATTCAGTTCATCCTTTGATGTAAACTTATCTGATTTGCAGTTCCCAAACCAATCCCTTCAACTTCAAACTTCTCTGAATTTTGGGATGCAGCGGATTGTCTCTCATGGTGCTCCAACTCAGAGTAGACCCACTGAGGATAATGAACACGACTAAGGGAACAATTGTATGCACAAGAAGCTGATCTACATTAAACATTAAACTTGCCTAAATTAAGCCACCTTAAAGTCCCATCAGATAAAAACCCCATTCAGCAGTAGGACAGCTATTGCTGGTGCTCTACCTAAGCCAGGTACAGGGGAAATAACCCTTGCAAGACCAGGTTTCTAGGTCATGTGAGCAAGCTGAATGGACTTAGGATGCAGCCTGTCCACCCCCATCCCCTGCTCTAGTCCCACCTACGACCCTAACCCCAGAATGCCCATTTGGGGACTTACTTCATTCAGCTAGCTTTGGTTCAACTAACTGAGCTCCAGCTGAGCAACAATGGAGCTCAGTGGAGTAGGAAAGCGAGCCAACCAGAAGAGTCTCTGAGGTGGACTTGCCTGGAGGCAGAGGCAGCGTCCAAAGTCAGGTCCAGTCCTAGGGTCCGGTAACAACAACCCACATGGTCAGATGGTCCAGGGATCAGGGAATCTGATGATCATGGGGTCAAGGGTCAAGGGTCAAGACAAACAGGAAGCAGTAAAGTAGAGCCAGGATCTGCAAGCGTTGTTATCAGCATTTAACTGCTGCTGGAAGCTATGCTTAATAAGACTGAAACCAACTGCTTTTCATCAGTGCCTTCTCCTCAATGTAGGCTGATCATCTGCAGGTGGAGTCACTCATCTTTCCCCCCTTCAGGCAGGCAAAGCTGACTCCTGGCCCATGACACAGGATGAGCAAGTTACGTTCATAGATCTATGGCTGAATGTGGGTTGCAGTCTGGCTCAACCACAGATCTGCTGCATCCAAAGTGGCTCATCCCACTGGTCCTTGCAGAGTATTGCCTCCTAATTTAGGTTGATTAATTTAAACCTAATTTACTCTGAATAGGACTGGCATTAGGTGCAACATAATATTCCAACTTTTTAAAAAAGCATACCCAAATTTACATATTACAAAAAAGTGCGTGCCAAAAGGTATGCATGAGTGAAAATAATATAAAATATAATGCAAAATAATGCATTGTATTAGGGAGGCATGTTTGCAAAATTGTATGAGGCAAAACTCCTCACTATACATGTACAGTGGTACCTCAGGTTATGTACTTAATTCATTCTGGAGGTCCGTTCTTAACCTGAAACGGTTCTTACCCTGAAGACCACTTTAGCTAATAGGGCCTCATGCTGCCTCCGCGCCGCCGGAGCACAATTTCTGTTCTCATCCTGAAGCAAAGTTCTTAACCTGAGGTACTATTTCTGGGTTAGCAGAGTCTGTAACGTGAAGCGTATGTAACCTGAAGCATATGTAATGCGAGGTACCACTGTATATGAAAAGGAAGGTGCGTGAAAATGGGCACAGATTTTAATCACAAACAGATGCAAAAATGAGGTGAATTGAACATTAGAAAAATGAAAAATGGAGAGAAAGTCACATATCCACCCCAATCTATGTCTGCATCTTTGTTTTCATCTATAGATATAAACACATACACACACAAACAATTTTACGCAAAAATGTGTGACTTGAATATTAAGCATGGGGTTTAAAAGAATTAAGAAGTAATTTTAATACTGTGAAATCACCATACTTTTTGATAGATGCATTGCATGTTCTGAAGTGCATCAGAAGTATATATATAAATAATGTTCCCAGCCCCAACTGTGCTAATGGAAAGCAGGTGTATGATGACATCCCTCAGAACGCTTCCTATTGCAGTTCAATGGATATTGTGCTTGGGCTTAATCACTCAATTCTTACATCTATAACTAGCTTTGTTTTCCTGAGTGCCAGCGGGAGCTACACATGCCACCGCAATTTCCACTTGCCTGTTCTGTGCTTTGTGCTTTGATTCTTTGGGTGTCTGCCACCCCAGTTGGATGGGAATCCATTTTCACAGGCGCAGAACCATGGGAGTGGAGAGGCACAGTGAATGGATGAGAAGTCTTCTCTGGCTCCTCGTTTCTTGGCGGCTTTTATAATCCACTGCTGTGGGTTACTGCTGGGTGAATAGGTCCTTCTGGGGTACTATAGTCTCATGCATTGCCAGTGAATTTGTCTGCTGCCTGCTCAGAAAGCCCAGCTGCTTTTAGAGATTTGGGAGTGGGGGTTTGTTTTTGCTCGCATCTTTTTGTGTTGGGGAATGGCTAAGGAGCTTTTTTTGAGAGAGAGAGAGAGAGAGAGAGAGAGAGAGAGAGAGAGAGAGAGAGAAAGGGGGAGGATGAATCTTAATTCAAAGGATCAGTGCATCAGTTTCATTTGAATCATTGCAATTTCCATCAAACAGCCACTCATCCATTGTGGTGTTATATGCTAGGAGAAGTGGTAGTTCCTTGTATGTTCATGTGTGGAAAGATGAAGAACACAGACACACACAGAGAGAAACCTTCATTCAGATTTCTGGAGTGTCTTTGCAGGCTCCGTTTCAGATTGGTCCTTTTCTGAGTTGATCTGAAAAGAATCAGTTTCAGATTATTTTGCTTTCAGAGAGTCCTCGTTTCCATATCTTTCCCCAAAGCTATAGAGGAGGATCAAGGAGGGCTCTTTGAAACTGCTACCATAGTCCCTTGGACTTAAAGACCATGGCCAGCAGCATGGATGATAGCTTCAGGAATGCCAGAAGCTATGGTGTGGGAAGGAGAAGTCCTTTACCTTGGACTGAGAAGGACACAGACAGGAAGGGATAATCAGAGGTGGGGTGGTGTTGGGTTGAAATGAACGACAGACGAGTGGTGGGTGTCATATGGGAGGCATCTCTCGAGCATGTCTCGGGGAGTCTTTTTTATTGAATATTACAGCATTGCCACATATGTGCTTATTGCTGATTGGTTAACACAAGTACAAAGCAAAGGTACAAAGCAAAGGTTACATATAGACATTAATCATCAATAGATTAAAGGGTGGGAAAGGGAACACAGAATTGGACAGGCGTGAAAGCCTCCTTATTAAATTATAACTAGTGATTGATATAGCAAGACTTAAACAATTACTCGGTGATTAATATATAGCATTCATCCGTAAATGTGGTCAACCAAGCACTAAGAACAGGGTGGTGGTGTCCCTGTATGAAAGACAGGGTCAAAAGGGTCTCCCAGGGTGAGAGACTGGGAGAAGAAGTAGGCTCCCAGGTGGGAGAGTGGACAGTCTACCTCTCTGTATTTAGATATATATGATATAATTATGGTAAAACGTCATATGGGTATTTTCGCTCTCTTCTGTTTTTCTTTTTCTTTTTTATCTTTTGGGATTTAAAAATAAATAAATTATTATTCTGTAGACTAGTATGATTCTTATTTTATGCCCATTTTTTTCAGTTAAAAAGATTTTAAAAGAAATGCCCGAAACTACATTCCCCATGCATCCTGCTGGCAGCATGTAGAGCAAGGGATGTGGGTGGCACTGTGGCCTAAACCACTGAGCCTCTTAGGCTTGCCAGTCAGAAGGTCGGCGGTTTGAATCCCTGCAACAGGGTGAGCTCCCGTTTCTCTGTCCCAGCTTCTGCCAACCTAGCAGTTCAAAAGCATGCCAGTGCAAGTAGATAAATAGGTACCGCTGCAGCAGGAAGGTAAACGACGTTTCTATGTGCTATGGTTTCCATCACGGTGTTCCGTTGTGCTAGAAGCGGTTTAGTCATGCTGGCCACGTGACCTGGAAAGCTGTCTGTAGACAAATGCCATCTCCTTTGGCCTGAAAGTGAGATGAACACTGCACCCCATATTCACCTTTGACTGGACTTAATCATCCAGGGGTCCTTTACCTTACCTTTTACCTAGGACAAGGGTGTCCAACATGTGGCCCTCTAGATGTTGTTGGGCTCCAACTCCCCTTGTTCCTGACAATTGACTGGGCTGGCTATGGCTGATTGGAACTGGAATTCAACAGCACTTGGAGGAATCAGCTCAGTTGCTACTCTATCTCAGAAGGTCCCTTTACCATCACCAATCAGTAGCTTTTGGAACAGGCAGCTGTTGCAAGGAAGGCTGCAGGAGGGCCTTTACATCAGTGTTCTTCAACCTTCGATCTTCAGACGTTGTTGGACTGCAACTCATTCCTGATCATAGAACTGGGGATGATGGGGGTTGTAGCTCAAGAAGATCTGGGAAGTCAAGGCTCTGGCTTTGTCCATTCTCCATAGGCCCAGAGACATTAGCCATCACATGTCCTGACCTCATGGAGATGAGCTGAGGCCTGCCTTTGCCCTTTCCATTGTACAACACAGAAGGACTTTCCCCCTGGGCACCCACAATGCTACACAAACCATCACGACCTTTGGGTGACAACCTTACTTCTTTTAGCCCTAGAATTTTTGTGGTAGTCAGTAGTTGGAAAATGCAGTCAGTGCCCGTTACTAAAGTTATCCATTTTATTTCTTATTGCATTGTGACATCTGAAGGATATACATGCTCACTAGGAGTCAGCCTGACAAAGATTTACAGATACAAATGGCCAACTTGGGGAGTTTATATTTTCATTTAGATATCAAGTCATAGATCTTAATTTTGAAAGTGATTTGAACAGCCAGAAACTATTCCATTCAGAAACAGGAATGGGGCCAAAATAAGAGGCCTTAACAATGAAACAGCTGCTTAGATTTAGCTATCTTCCTTCACAGAGTAAACCATTACCTTCTACTTGGGGACAGGAACAGCCATTATTACATTTCCACAGCAGAGCTGCTAGCTCCAATCCTGAAACTCTCCTAACAGATTTAGAAGTACCATGGCTTAGTCTCTGGTGGTTCCGATTTTTGATTGGCAAACCTCATTATCTAGGATTGGATTTTGCTTAGGTTCTAGGTGTACCTTTTAAGGGGGGGAAATGTGTACATAACAGGCTTCACACATGTGCTACCAATCGAAAGGTTCACTTGAACTCAAAGGACAATTATTATAAAAGTGGTGTTCCCTCTTCGCAGCAAAACTCCAGCACACGCAGCATGATATTCACAGTCATTATTACATATATACAAAGAACAGCTGCAGTTCAAAATCACGCATCTCAACCTGTCGAATCAGATTCGGGGAGTGGCTTCCTTTGATTTCGGCACCAACAAAGTAGATGTGGAAATCTCGTGAGACGTCTTTGCTCTTTACGTTTCATTTCCCTCCTTGCCTGTGCTGCCCTTTTCTGAGTCTGAGCTTCCTCCTACCAGCTCTGGTGGGTTGTAGGGCTCGTCACCATCCCTGACCCCCTGCTCCTCCTGACTACGCCCCACCGCCTGTTCTGCATCGTGCGTCAGTTCCCTGTTTTCCTCTTCTGCCAGTTCCTGTTCAGAACCCTCCCCTGCTACTGACAAAACCACACATTCTGGCTCTTCCCTGACAATTATGGATGGGTTGTCCCCCACAACATATCCCTTAGAATGGAGTATCCCACAATTAACAAAGTGCATCAACTAATTAGAGCTGCTAGGAGTTCTGCTCATCCCTCCGTCCAAAAATGGGTCGTCGTCCCCGGTC
This sequence comes from Podarcis cretensis, assembly GCF_951804945.1. Classification (NCBI taxonomy): domain Eukaryota; kingdom Metazoa; phylum Chordata; class Lepidosauria; order Squamata; family Lacertidae; genus Podarcis; species Podarcis cretensis. The sequence continues at coordinate 19,121,312 of NC_137176.1, read as the reverse complement.
CAAAAGATGCACTCCTCCTTTTGCAGTCTCTTAGGACTCATCTACACTGGCAAAAAAAAGTCACTTTATATGTGTTGTTTATGCATTATAACACTGTGACACCAGGTGGGGCTGTGGAGTTCTGTTTTTGCCAACCCGATTTCTCATACAAAGTTTGCATCGCGTTTAACTGAAACACTTCTTGGATGTGTCTAGATCCAGCCTTAGTCGGATTGTGAAATGGGGCGAGAGGTTGAGTCCAGTCTTCGGATGCCCTGCTCTCTTCCATCCAGTTGTCTGTTCAAGGCAACAAGTATTGCTGACTGCATTTTGCCTGCAGCCTTTCTATCAAAATTTCTTAAGAATAAACAAAGTGATAAACAAAGTGATCTGAAGCATTTCTGACCCTGCTGCTTCAGAAAGCAACAGATAGGCTGTATTCGCACAGCAGTTTATTCTACTTCCTCAATGTTTTCTTAATGGTTACATAGAATCATAGAGTTGAAAGGGACCTTCCTCAACCTCAGCCCACCAGATGTTTTGAGACTACAATTCCCATCATCCCTGACCACTGGTCCTTCTAGCTAGGGATCATGGGAGTTGTAGGCCAAAACATCTGGAGGGCTGAGGTTGAGGAAGACTGATAGTCCAGCCCTCTGCAATGCAGGAACGTGCAGCTTTCAGCATTGCATTTGAGCTTTCACATGACATAAAAGCCACTCCTGGAAAACTAATGATATATAGTGCATGTTTAGTGCTCATTTCCACATTGTTTGATTCCAGAAAGAAAATCTGTTTGCAACCCGCTCAACCCATAAAATCGTGGGAGTAAAATGATAAAATTTGAGGCAGTATACCAACACATAGTTCTTTCCTGTTGTTTTCACGGGCGAGCAAAAATATGCATGTGCAGAAAGGGTTGGGGAGTAGGGAATTATGTTCATTGTTGTGTTACACCATGCCCACTGGTGTGAATGTAATTTAGTGCTGCCTTCTGGTATATAATCATAATTTAATAACAATAATTTATTGCTTATACCCTGCCCATCTGGCCAGGCCTCCCCAGCCACTCTGGTCAGCTCCCAACAGGATTTTAAAAACATGATAAAATATCAAATATTAAAAACTTCCCGAAACAGAGCTGCCTTCATATGTCTTCTAAAAGTCAAATAGTTGTTCATTTCCTTGACATCTGATGGCAGGGTGTTCCACAGAGAGGGTGCCACTACCAAGAAGGCCCTCTGCCTGTTTCCCTGTTACCTTACTTCTCGCAATGAGGAAACCGCCAGAAGGCCCTTGGCGCTGGGCCAAAAAGTTACAGTTCCGTAACACAGCAGATACTGCAACGTAAAAAGGATAGAAGAAAACTAGCATTATGACCAGGATAACTTATGCAATATTTACTGTGTCCGATTGTGCCTATGGTAATATAGAGCCATTAGCAATGAGTAAGGATGGTGGATATGTTTGTGCAAACATAGGGAGTAATTCTTTGGAACATGGTACAAGACGGTGCTACATGTCATGATGAGGGCATGAAAGGTTGGGTGTAGAGCACAGGGTTTGCATTCCTGTTAAAGCCAGGCTGTCATGAGCTGTGCTAATATCAAAAAGTCAGTGTCGGACACTTCTGCAGAGACTCTCCAGAAGGAACCTATGGTTGTTGTTTTTCATTTGAAGCCCTTCACCAAATTAACACCTGCCAAGTGCCATCTGCCCATTTCATAAAGTATACAGGAGCATGGAGCAAGGGTCTTCTCTAATGTGTCACTTATCGGCTGTGAGACTCAAGGAGGCCTGCCAGGGACCAAGGAAGAGAGCCTCAGGAGACAAGTCAAAACTGGATGTGCTCCAAAAGGGCATCTGAACTGAGTGCAAGCTGGGCAACTTGTTCCCACTTCATTCCAAAAAGAAGAGAAATCACCGGAAATGAATGTTTGTACTGGTTTTCCTTGGGAGATTTTATCTTATCTTATCTTGAGTTCAGGTTATTGTCAGCTCCCTGTAGCTTTCCTGTAGGAAAGAAAAGAGAAACCAGGAAAATGAAATAGGATACTAAACTGTGCTTTAGTATGCTACACACAGACATTATGTGCAGCACATACGCCCTTGAGGAAGAGCACATGTTTTGCATGCAGAAAAAAAAATCAGTTCAGTTCCTGTTATCTCCAGGCAGTGATGGGGAAGACCCTGATCTGAAATCTGGGGGGAGTAGCCTACAACTCCCATCAACTCTGACCATTGGCCAAGCAGGCAAGGAAGAGGAGAGTTTGTTGCTGCCACCACTGAGGTTCAGCCTTGTGTGATGTGCCAGCTCTGAGATGCAGGAAGTGGACTGGGTGGGAAGAAAGGGTACACAGAGCAGAGAAGACGAAGAGTTTGCATTTGATATCCCACTTTATCACTTCCCTTAAGGAGTCTCAAAACGGCTAACATTTTCCTTTCCCTTCCTCCCCCACAACAAACACTCTGTGAGGTGAGTGAGGCTGAGAGACTTCAGAGAAGTGTGACTAGCCCAAGGTCACCCAGCAGCTGCATGTGGAGGAGCAGGGAAGCAAACCCGATTCACCAGATTACGAGTCCACCGCTCCTAGCCACTACACCACACTGGCACTACAGCACACTGGCGCAAGGAGTCTTGGCATTGTTGTTTTTTAAATGCTTTGTGCATCTGCATCCAATCTTGCCCCTTTCCAAATTTTGTTCAATGGTGTGTGTATTTTCACCTGAGGAATGTTGGAAGGCATGTAGTAGCAGTCACATTAATAACCTAATAGGATAGGGGTGGCTAACCTGTGGCCCTCCAGATGAGATTGGCAGCTTTATCACCCTTAGGCAATATGGTTAACTAACAGGAATGATGGGAGTGGAAGAGTACCATATTAGCTACCTCTGGTTGATTATGACCTGCTTAAATCCCACAGAGAGGCAGAAGACAAGTCCCAATTAATAATAAATTTCTGTGTTGCTCAATGGCTTCTGCGGGTGATTATCCCTGGCCAAATCTGAATAATTAAGCCAAAGGCCAGAAGTTTATTCAAACAGTATCTCTTTGTTTCTGGCAAAATCCAATCACTTTGTCAAAATGATTCTGGACTCAATAATACAGATTTTTGTTGCTATGCTTGTTTTGAAATAAAAGAAAAGAAAATGCATTCAATTAGCCAAAGAATTCTAAAAAGGCCATTTTATTAGCAAGAAGATTTGTCTCATGAAAAAGCAGAGAGGTGTTTGATTTGTTTGCCTTGTTTTTACTGCCCAAGTCTACAGGACAATGTTTTCGACCTGTCCTCCAATGGCATCTAAAAACTAGATGCATCCTTCAGAGATACAGATCTATAAATTAACTGGCTCATGTTTTACAACGGAAGTAGCACTGGCTCAGCATAGCAAAGATGGGGCAGGGTAATACTGCAAAGCCATCTCCTCCATTGTACCGCCTGAATGCTGCACTAAATTGACCAATAAAATATCACATATTTGATTAAATCAACAGCTTGTAAGTGTAGTGGGTTTTAGTGCTGGCAGCGTGAGTGATACAAGATCCTGGTGTAACTTAATATAATTGACTTTAACCAAAATATATAGAAGTCAGTGCCATATTTTATCTGCAGCAGAACTTCAGCACTTTGTGATTGTACCCACAGAGCCGAGAAGAGGATATGGATTCACATCGCAATTCTAATAACTCACAGGACTCATCGTACCATGACGTTTGAACTTTCTGCTATGCAGAATCAGGAAGTGTGATTGATCAGTAAGAACGTGCCTTGCTGCATTATTACTGAAGGGTTACATGAGAAGGGGGAGAAAGTATCCATATTTAAATGAGTGACTGGGATTAGAATGCCATTGTTATTCAGGGGAAAAAAACCTATGCCTGAAATGTAAAGGTCAGAATCACTGCTGAGGACTCGCCTGTAGCACCTGCAAGTAAAATTCTCCTTCGCATGCAGAATATATATAAATCCCCTTCCTTCTTTTGGTACTATAGCAGAAGCTCCTAGATGGCTGGAGGTTTTTTTCTCCCAGAGTATGTCAGTTAAAGAACAACAGTAAAATTTGCCTAATCCTAGTAGACTAAACCAGGGTTTCCCAAACTTGGGTCTCCAGCTGTTTTCAGACTACAATTCCCATCATCCCTGACCACTGGCCTTGCCAGCTAGGGATGATAGGAGTTGTAGTCCAAAAAACAGCTAGAGAGTTTGGGAAACACTGGGCTAATCCTGTTATGATATGGATGCAATGCAGCTGCAAAGTGCTAGCTTGAAAAGTAAACATGATGGGAATGTTGGGACTGCCCATGGGAGACAGAGGGACAGTCAATTCACAGTGCGAAGCACCGGAATTAGCTCAGAGTGTAATATGAGCTCTTCCGTTTATTTCCTGTCCAGGAAGTGTTTGTCTCTTGACTGCTGGAGCTTGAAGAGAGCAGTCACATTTTTTTGTAATGCTGCAAAGACAGAAATAAAGGCATGTAAATACGTTTCTGTCTATCTCTTTCCCCTGCCCAGGGGCGGGGGGCAGGAAAGAGGGGTGTGTTCTTCTCATGCTGAGAAGGATCGCCTATTGCAACCTAGCCTGGATCTTGCTGGGGAATGCAGCCAGGGAGGTCAACAGGGAATCATGCCAGGTGCCTGGGAGAGTTGCCAGTTTCTCCTGATAAGGCTTGATTCCCGACAAATCCTATGTGCATCTACTAAGAAGTACCTCCCACTGAGTTCAGTGGAGTTGTAAATATTGGCGCTTACACTGAATTGAATTGAGGCCAAAGGCCTAGACCAAATCAGGCTGCTTTGGGGGAATCCTGGTTTTGCTTGAGCCAGTTTGAGACAGTCCTAGAGCACCATAGATTGGCTAGGGAGGCCAAATGTGATCTGGGGAAGAGAGGGAGCAGGACAACAGGGAGGAAGGAGAGGCAGGTGTCACATGGGAAGAAGCAGATGGCAGACCCTCCAACTGTCCCTATTTTCCAGAGACAGTCCCAGATCTACAGAAGGGTGGAATTTGCTGCTCACCAGCTGCTAAGTGAAAGATGTGATCCTGTGGAGTGCAGGTTGCTGCTTCTCTGAGGGATGTTTCCCTGCAGGGAAGGCACTCACCAAGTGAGCAGTACCATGCAGGATCAAATCTTCCTGCTCTCCATCAGGAGTGGGAAGAAGGAGATGCAGCATCCTCTGGTCCCCACTCCCATCCATATATTGAATTAGAGTTTTAAAAACCCTTAGCCCAAACCCTTGAATTCCATAAAGTATGTGTCCGGGGTAGTCCAGTTGGTACATGAGTTTCCACAGATCTGGAGGTCCTGTGTCAGACTTGCAAGGCAGATTGGCGGTTTGGCTCACAGCCGTATTAAACACCGTATTTCACCATGTAATGGTCACCACCGCATAATAGTTGTAACCCCCACCCCTTTCGAACTCTAAAATTGGTCCCCAGAACATTCCCTGTGTAATAGTCACAGGGGTGAAAATGCCTTCCCAGTGAGACGTTTTGTTTTGCTCGTGTTATGTACTGAGTTGAATAGGATCCAAAATGCAGAACAATAGGATTCAGAATGCAGCAGTCTGATTGGTCCTAGAACAATAGGATCCAGAATGCAGCAGTCTGATTGGTTCACAGGAGCCACCCAATCCAGCTCCAGGTGGAAGTGAATCCGCAACCTGATTGGCCTACAGGAGAATCTGGAATTAGCCAATCACGTGGGGGCCCATTGTGTAAATAATGTATATAAAGCAGACATTCTGGGGGAACTTCCATTCCTCCTCACCACTATGAGCTGAATAAAGAGCATGAAATCCACTCTCGACTCCGAGTATATTTCAGCTCAACAGCACTTCTCCGCTTTTGTAAATTAAATGGCTATTGGCACATTCGTTTCCCAGCCTCTTCGTGTCCCACTGCGGGCCCAGAACTGCCTGCGGGACTTGCATCAGCCCACAGAGAATGAGGCAGCCCAGTGAGGGGAGTGAAGGCGATGGCGAGGTCCTGCCCGGAGGCAGGTTGTTGAGGCCCATGGATGTGCCCAGCACCCGGTAACTGCCTGCACTGGGGAACAAGCAACAGAGGGTGGGGCATGCCTGGTGCAGCGGGCCTCCAGCTTCTCCATGTGAGGCTCTCAGAGTGGGGTTAGATACCTTGGCTAAGCTATGCATTTACTGTATTTCACCGCGTAATAGCAGCCACCGCAGAATAGTCGCACCCCCTTGAAAAAAATCCCATAAAAATGTGACCATTAAGCGGTGAAATGCAGTATGCATAGAATTACAGCCTTGTTTATTTCTTTTAAAAAATAAATAAATCTGGGTTCCACACATATCTAGAAAACGACCAATTTGTCCTTCCCTATTCTGGAAAGTAGCACACAGTAATTTTGCTCATGTAACTGTCTGCACACATTTAACAAAAGACGTGAAGTAGGAAGACAGCTTAATGCTGATCCTTCCATTCATTTCAAGAGAGGTTATTCTGTTAGGTCCCTCTACTGAAACGCTTAAGCTCACAGTGATTTTTTAAATACCAAAATCTATATGGTGATTATGGGCAGCTCTGGGAGATTATATCACCCTTTGTGTTTTACCGCACTTTGGAAGGCTAAGCAAAAAGGAAATAACTCCAAGCAGACCAATAAACAAATTGAGATATAATCCCCCAATATAATCTTCCAATAAATTAAGAGAGAGAAAAAACTGGTTTCATGATAAAAGACGGCTTACCCACTTTTGGGGGTGGGCAACAGTTGTGACCCAGCCCAACTCTTTGGGGCAGGAGGGTGGAAAGGGAGGGAACACTCCCCTCCTCCTTTGTGGCTGGTTGTTGGCTTCGGCCAATGGAGACGATGGGATCACCCACTAAAAAAATACAAATTTGAGTTGGCAAATCATGGCCTCCAGAGGGGTCGGAGCAGAGGGAACAAGGTGGACCGGAGGGAATAAGGCTTCCCTCTGACCTGCCGTTGTGGTATAAAGGCTTCCTGTCCTGGGAGCCGGTGGCTCAGTTGGTGGCAGATCAACTCAACCACCCTATACATAGGTCCATGAATACAGTGGTACATCTAGTTATGAACTTAATTCATTCCAGAGGTCCGTTATTAACCTGAAATTGTTCTTAACTAGAGGCATGCTTTCGCTAATGGGGCCTCCTGCTGCCGTTGCGCCGCCAGCACATGGTTTCCATTCTCATCCTGGGGCAAAGTTCTCAACTCGAGGTAACTATTCCAGGTGAGTGGAGTTTGTAACCTGAAGCATTTGTAACCTGAGGAGTTTGTAACTCGAGGTGCCACTGTAGTGTATTATTGAGAGCTTGCTGTGGATATAATCAGTTGCCATATTTGGGGCCAGGAAGGATTTTGCCTGCAGACAAGTTGGGTCCATTTGGGGGTTTCGCCTTCCTCATAGCAATCGTCTCAACTTTTGGCAGATAAGGCATTGGGTTGAACCATTTAGCTTATTTCCTGTGAAGGGGTGAATTGGTGCATCTCCCCCTTTCCTTCCAGAAGGTGTTATATCTCAGGATGCCCGAGTAAAAGAGTCTGGATGGAAATTCTGTCCAGTATGCCAAGCGTGAAGCAGATGGCAGATGGGCCACAGAGCTTCCAGATGGTGACCTGGGGGACCCACCTTACTTGACCCCCATCTTGAGGTGACCCTTAACCCAGGCATGGCCCTGTGCAAACTCCAGCCAACAAGCGGAAGTATGAATCATGATACAGGCCCACTGCCTAAGCCTAAGCCTGCCTCCATTTGTAATCAATAAATTTGTGGCCATTTTCAATTCCAGAACGTTGTTGTGTCAATTTTCTCACCTGTTACTGCCTCGCCCCTTTCTGTCCCCAGAGCACACTGCGCTTGGATCCACAAATACCATTTTCATAACAGCAGTTTTGTGTTAGCTTAGTTTGCATCATTCAGAGATATCAATCCCAAATTGTTAATAATCACCACACTTTTGCAGCCAATAGACACCAAGTCCTCCTTGCCATTTTGGCTGGAAAGAATAGATTCCACAGAGTGAGGGAATTGATCCAGGTGGTTTTTTGTTTGATTCAGCCTGGTTGTAGATAAGAACATTTTCAAATATGTTGCAGAAATCACTGAAGTTCCCTAGAAACATTTTAGGAGTTCCTGAATGAGAAGGGTAATAATGTTGGGCAGTCTTCTCCAAAGTTTGTCTGCCACTACTGATATTCAACTGTAATACAGCCACAAAAGGGTTGCAGGTGCCTAGTCAGTACATAAGGCTTTGGTGATACCAAATAATGCTCTCTCATACACCACATGAATTGAACATACGCTTTAAATCATGACCCAGACTTCTCTGTACAATGTAACTTGGCAGTGGCAGAATAGACATAGCTCCCTGAAGGTGGAAAGTCTGAAACTGCTGAATTGTTGTATTAGAAGATTAAATAAACTTACACTAAAACAGGAATGGAGAGAAACCTGCACAAATATTCTAATTGACCTGTGGCAGGTAATAGAATTTTAAACATGAAATACTTTACATTTAATATAACTAAATTGTAGCAGTAAAAATTACATTGCAAAACTGATCTAGGCAAGTATGTTTCTTTTTTTTTCCTGGCGACTGGTAACATTATATGCTCAAACATAGCGGATGACATTTTTAATTTGACTCTGTTCATCAGAGGGTTGCAACTCATACATTTCATTCAATCAGAACAGAATGAGGAGAACATCAGTCAAGCCTTCTCCCTAAGCCTGGCTCCAGTTTCATTTGGATTTCAACATTTGCTTAGAATGACCCACCATTGCCTTAACTTCTCTGCGGACCTGAACAAAAACAAAACAGAGATTTCTGCAGTCATCTAAGATAGGCGGAAATGTGAGAATACAGTAAGCACGCAAGTTTGCTGGGGGTTACATTCCGTGACTCACGCCTAAAGCCAAATTCACATAAAATCAAAACCCACTGATTTCAGTAGTGGGTGATATTACCAAAGTCATTTCCCCAGAAACCCCCTTTCTGCTGCCTTTTTTTTTTTTTTTTGCCATACATGTAAAACTGAATGTGCACAAGATAAATGCCTGTGAGTTGCAGGCTTACTGCATTGAAGAGTGACTGTGCTTTGATCTGCGTAATGTTTCGTAACGTGCAAAATAGGTAGCTTCACCTTAAACACGTCTGAATGAGTTATGCTTTTAAAATTTTGTTGTCTTCTTCTATTCTTCTCACCAGCCTTTCCATCTGTGAGAATATGTCTTCACATAATAATATAATGATATGCTATATGATCAACTGTGGAATATCCCATTAGACATTCTGGATTTGTTTTTTCACTTTTCAAAGTGATGTTGTTACTTATCGCTATTTGTGTATTATTGTTGTTGTTGTTGTTGTTTAAAAACATCCCTACTGATATATACTTTATTGAGCCTGTGGCACTTATATAGCCTAGCCTATGGGTATCTCAGAATTCCCATACAATCTCCTGTTGAAGCACTGACCTTTCTGAAACTTTATTAGCTTTAATAGTATAGCAACATCGTTTCTCCTTAGGCTTCTGAAGCTGATCTCATATGCAGAGGTGACTCCAGGAAAACTAGTTTGGTTGGTGAGAAGTCTGGTGAGAGGGGGAAAGACGATTATTAAGGAAGCAAGAAATTAATCCATGTTATATAGTGACTGAAAGCTATGGGAGGAAATGGAAGAGTGAAGAATATTTTTAGGGAGCCTCCACTAGTTCTTACAGTCATTTGGAGTCATCCTTAAACAGACCTGATCTGAACGTTAATTCCAAGCATATGATTCATTAGGTGAGATACTGTATTTTTAGTTGTCATAGTCTAGTACTGTACAATATGCAAGTCTGGCAAGTGTTCAATAGCCACAATTTATGCCTTGATTTCTGGACATTAACACGTGATGATGTTAAACCTGTGCTGTGATTATTTACTTGCCCAGTCCCATATTCCAAGCTGCAGTGAAAGGGACAAGACCAGGCATTTTTTTAAATAATAATAATAATAATAATAATAATAATAAGGCATTTAGCAATCCTAACAGTAACAAACCCAATATTCTCTCCCCGCCCTAGCTCTGCTGCTTCCAAAGAAACAGAGGCCATGCTATTTTTTTTTTTAATTCTGAGCAAGAGAGAGGGGGAAGATATTCCAGGATGAAAATAGCTGCTTTCCTTGTAATCAGCAGGTAGCTCTGTATTGTCTTGTGATGACTTCTGCACTCAGCAGAACAGTAAAAAAAGAAGTCATTTTTCTGAAGGAATTGGGAATCCGAAGCTGTGCTTTGTGTTCACTTTACACAGTGGGATTTCGTTTGGGCTCATCGGAGACAGTCATCTTAGGCCTGTCACATACATTATTCAAAAACACATAGCTTTCTGCTAATAAGGCAATCAGAACAAAGTGATTACCCTTCCAGTGTAGTAACTTGGAGATGCATTGTGAGTTATCGGGATCGGTAGCTTTTCTTTTCTTCTTCTTACACTGCATAAACTCTAGCTTGACCAAATAGTTCACATACTGATTCTTCCTCAGGTAGCAACCTGGACACACACAAAATGGCATACTGTGAGCCAGCTTAGGTGAAAATGACCAATATTGTGCAGTTTATAGCTGAATTCACATGGCAAGAGGTGGAAGAATTTGAGGAAGGGACAATATGAACAGAGGGAGGATTTATAGGTGACAAGAGAACTGGTCCAATGGCAGCATGATGACGCATACTGAAAAGTCCACCATAGTTTTGTAATCCATTCATAAATGAAGGCCGTGAAAGGTGTATTCAATTTATGATGCAACACAATGGGCTTCCTTAGAACAGGACATTGATTCCTGTTCAAATCTTGGGAATCTGGGCTTCTCTTAAAAAAAAAAAAATGCTTCTAGTCTTAGTGGTAATAGAGAAATCCTGAAGGAATGCTGTTCTCTATATTGTTTAATATAAGCCAATGCGTTTGTGACCTTTGCAATCGCTTCTGTAGTTCTACTGCAATAACTTACATACATAAATGAGCAATTGGAGAACTTATCCCAGAGATAGCATTTCCATATGAACTTACATCACTTCAAACACAACACATTCTAATGGGAGTCAGTTCACACTATCAAACACCAGTCATTGAAACCCAAGCAGATCTTCTATGTTTAGGGAGAAGCAATCGATGGAGGGGGAGTTTGGATTGCACATCCTGGTCCCATCCCTAATTTCCAGACATTGATCCACTCACCATTCTTGCTTGGGCTCTGCGTCATGGACCATCTCATTTCCATGCACTGAATCTCTCATAATTTAGAACTTCTGTAGAGAGTTAAAGTGTAAGGTAGACTAGTACAAGAGGGAGGAAGAGGAGGAGGGGTTCCTGGTGAGGGGTGTAACCAGGACTGGGACACACCAGGACAAGCAGGGGATGTGTTCTCACAGGGTGACAGAGGATGCTGAAGGGATGGGGTCAATGCACAGGAAGCAGAGCAGCAAGACCCATCACCAGAGCCAGAGGAGCCCCAGTCTCCATGAATATCGTGGGCAGGGCGCTCCAGGAGACTGAGGCAGGCATGGTCCCTCAGCACAGCTCCCTAGCTGGGCAGATGGAGCTTGTTAGCTCAGGGAGGAGGTGTGTGATTCCTCAGCTGGAGTAGGCTTGGAATAGGTGAGAGTCACACGCCTCGTCAACCCCTGATGCTCAGCATACAAGTACAAAAGGGAAGCAGAGCTGAAGTACTATGTCAGCTCAGCTTCCCATGTCAATGGGCATTTGTTTGGATGCTCCTGGACCATTATGGGACAGTGCTTTGGGATTGACTCTGGACAGTATCCTGACTGCTGGACTTCAGACTTGGCTGCTTGGAGTAACCCTGGGCTGTCCTTCTTGACTTTTAGACTTTGCATGTGTGGATTGACCCCCAAACTTTGAACTTGACATACTACCTTGCTGCCAGGTAGGTCAGGGGTTCAGGACAATTTGTGTGGACCAAGGAATCTGTAGGACCAGCAGCTGACCCCAGCCACAGCTGAAAATACTGCCAGACCCACATGTTTATTCTGTAGTGCAGGGCCTGCCAATGTGTTGCCATCTAGACGTTGTTGCACCACAACTCCCAAAATTCCTGCCCATTAGCCATGCTAGGTGGAGCTGATTGAGTCCAGCAGCATCTGGCTACCACTGCTGTGTATACAGTGGTACCTCAAGATGTGAACGGGATCCATTCTGGAGCCCTGTTTGCATCCTGAACAGAACATAAGATGTGACTGCGCATCTGCGTGTGTGTGGGTCGCGTTTCGCCGCTTCCATGCATGCGCGTGGCATCATTTTGACCATCTGTGCATGCGCGAGCAGCGGAACCCGGAAGTAGCATGCTCCGATACTTCTGGGTTGCCGCAAAGCACAACCCAAAAATACTTATCCTGAAGCGTATTTATCCCAAGGTATGACTGTTTGCCAACAAAGGTTGATATAGTTAAAGCTATGGTTTTCCCAGTAGTGATGTATGGAAGTGAGAGCTGGACCATAAAGAAGGCTGATCGCCAAAGAATGGATGCTTTTGCATTATGGTGCTGAAGGAGACTCTTGAGAGTCCCATGGACTGCAAGAAGATCAAACCTCTCCATTCTGAAGGAAATCAGCCATGAGTGCTCACTGGAAGGACAGATCCTGAAGCTGAGACTCCAATACTTTGGCCACCTCATGAGAAGAGAAGACTCCCTGGAAAAGACCCTGATGTTGGGAAAGATGGAGGGCACAAGGAGAAGGGGACGACAGAGGACGAGGTGGTTGGATAGTGTTCTCGAAGCTACCAGAATGAGTTTGACTAAACTATGGGAGGCAGTGGAAGACAGGAGTGCCTGGCGTGCTCTGGTCCATGGGGTCATGAAGAGTCGGACACGACTAAACAACTAAACAACAACAACAATGACTATATCTCCAATTTCAAAGACTTGGATCCCCCCTCCTTGCATATTCTCAATCCATAGTGCCTTCCTTAGCCTGTAGTGGTAAGGAAAGCAGAAGAAGTGGCAGCTTCAGGACTTCAGCTCTCTGGTGGAGCATCCAGATGGTATTGAGAGCACAAGTCCCAGCATTCCTGCAGTGGGAAACTGAGTGGCCACAAAAGGTAACTCAGCCATATAGCATGCAGAAAGAGAGGTGGGTGCCACTTCTTTGTGGGTGATTTTGGGGATTCATTCCATGTTCCTACTATGACATTTAAAGACCCAACGACATGTGTGCGTGGCCAATCTGTGTCACACAAAGGATTTATTGCCCACAAGCAATACAGTGATGATAGGGTTGCAAGGGCCAAACGATATGCCTCAGTTGTTATGTCAGCTCAATGGGATAAACCCATGAAAAAAATGGTTTCTGTCCCGCGTGGTAACAACTAAAGGCATGCAGCCTGGAAACTGCTCCTAATTCAGACTTGTGGAATGTACTTTAGAGAGGGGTGTTTTAGGATGGAGCCTTGGTACTCAATACAGGTGCTGGGACTCATCCCTGTTGAGCCCTGTCTCAAATGAAGCCCTGAATGTATCTTCTTTTCTGAAGGAAAAGGAAAATATTCTGGTGCCTGGAGATGGTGAATTAAACCACATCTGGCATATAAGTAAGTTTTCCTACTTTCTGAAGATCAACTTAGAAAAATAAATATACATGTAATGAAAGACAATTTTCTGTGCCAACTCGCATTTCTTCTGTTGGGATTTGCCTATTTACAAGGTGACGCATGCATAAATCTTGCTTTATTCCGCTTCCTATATTTGCCTGTGAAAAATGTGAAATCTGCAGTTCTCAGACTCACAAATGAAATCACACATGACAAAGATGCAGAGCTTTTGGTAGGGAAGCCTGAATTGTAACACTATATTTCCATCCTTTGCTGACTGCAGAATTTATGTGGAGGGAGAAAAATTGTAATGGAGCTTTTTTGTAGTTCTCGGTTCTTAAACAATGGCTTTTATCATGTATTGACATTCTCTTCTCTCCCCCAACATTCTTATTTCCCCCCGATAACTCATTTCATTAACAATCTGCAAAACCTGTCCCTTTCACTGTCTACAAACCATGCATCATACTGCCTATTTGAAAGTATAGAAAGTGATACAGATCTGAACCGCTGTTGTTGCACATCACTTGTACATTTGACACAACTTGATATGATGCAAGAGATCTGTGATTAGGATCTCTCACAGAAGGGGGAGCAAAATCAGAATGAATTCAAGTTCATAGCCGTGGACAAGAGTTTGGCTGACTCCAGTCTGACAATATTTTGTGGAACGGATTCAAGTGTATACTGGAAATTTTGATTTGCCGCCACACCTACCCCAAGTAAGTATCAAGACATTGCTTTAAGGAAAAATTGGGGCTATGCAAAGAAAAGCAATTAGCCTATCTTATTCCAATTCAGCCAAACGAAACATAATATGAGCAGGAAAGGCCCCTACTTGGTCAGAACTATGATACCACTTTGTGCAGTCATGGCTTCCCCAAAGGTTTATGAGGGCTGTTGTTTGTTAAAAGTGATGAGCGTTGTTTGTAAATGCCTAATCCCCTCACAAACTACAATTCTCAGAGTTACCTGGAAAGAGATTGTGACATCACTCTTCTGCTTGACAATCTTCTGTGATTGGCCACTGGAAACAGGGTGTTGGACTAGGCAGGCCTTTGGACTGATTCAGCAGATCTGTTCTTACGCTCTTGTGAGTTCTTCATGTTTTGCCATGTATCCGGATAACAAAATGCTAGAAGCTGCAGGCCAGAGCTTTGTGGGTTGATAGGTCAAACATTGACAGCAACCTGCTACCTTGAAGGGAACACTTACTGTTGCGTGCTTGGGGAAAAGGTTCCTCAGCGAGACTTCCAGCTTTTCCACATTGAAGCAGTTGCACTTTACAAGTAAGGACTGTAGTTGGGTTGTCGTTGTTTTAATCTATTCTAAGCATGAGGTTATAAAGAGACCCAAGATGCTACAGATGCAAGTGAAGTGCCTTTTTTATAGCACAGCGTTTTCAGCCCTGCCACAGAATTTGTTTGAAGCATTAACATGGGCCTAGAAATCTGTTTGTCAATTAGAGAGAGCAGCTAAACCCAAAGTGGAACAAAATGAGCACATGCTATTTATTCATTTAGAGTAATTCTTAAACCTCTCCAAATGTTCTTTTCAGAAAGGCAGCCATCCTTTTTGGCTGTCAACACTTCAAACCCCATTACCTGTACATATGTCATATGGAGTAACAGGAACTCACTTAGTATTATTATGTGCAGTCATACCACACAAACTCCTTTAAGCAACCCTAGTGTAACAACCTTTCAAGAGAAAAGAAAAGACGTATTTCTTTCTTTCTTTTTCAGGTGTGTAAAACAGAGGAAGTTGTGGGGAACTTGGCAAGCATAAAGTACGGAATCTAATACTCACAATCTTCCAGTTTAGGAGTTCTGAAGACTATTTAGTTAGAATACTCAAGTTCTATCTTATAGTCCCAAGAGGGTATCTCAAAGTTGATTGACAGGGTAAAGTCTGCAAAAAAGATACATATTAGTGAAAGGAATATGCAAAAAATGCATCATGTTTGGAGAAAATGCTTTGAAAAAATATGTATATTAGGCCATTTTCCATACAAAAATGTGCATATTAGGAGAAATTTGCAATAAAATGCTGATGAGCTTTCATGCAGACTTTTTAAAAATGCAAACTAATGTGGAAATATGAAGACCTGAAGAACTGAAATGGGGGGAAATGAGAAACAAAGAGAACCCAAAATCCATAGATTTGCCCATCCTTGGATTATACTCATTCCAGATTTAACTATTGCTGCAAACGCCTGTAACCTCATCCTGATATAGAGAGCTTCCCCAGCCACAGCCGTTTTGGACTAGCTCAAGAATGGCACAACCCATTCTTCCAAGAGAAGGTTCATCTCAGCCGTCCAGGGCTGGTTCAGTCATAGAGGCAAACTAAGGAACTGAGGTTGCAAATATCCAGAAACAACAGCCCCTTCTAACAGAGTAGTCTGGTCACTGCTATGACTTTGCCAAGCAGTGGACTTATCTCCCCATCCACAGCCTGGCTACCCACAGTGCAAGAAAGTTCCCCACCATTACTGATCTACTCACTGAGGAAGCTTATATAACAAGATTTATTCTGTGAACCGCCCTGACACCTGTGGGTATAGGGCGGTATATTATTGTATTGTATTGTATTGTATTGTATTGTATTGTATTGTATTGTATTGTATTGTATTATATTATATTATATTATATTATATTATATTATATTATATTATATTATATTATATTACATTACATTACATTACATTACATTACATTACATTACATTATATTATAATGTTCAAAAAAGAGATAAAAATTCCCTTGTGAGCTACATTCTAGGTCCCACATTCCAGTTGGTGCATGGGACCAGAAGAAAAAAAGGTGATGGGACAGGTGAGGGATAGTAGATGACATTCCAGCTTCTTCTTCTTCTTCTTCTTCTTCTTCTTCTTCTTCTTCTTCTTCTTCTTCTTCTTCTCCCGCCCATCTGACCAGGCCTCCCCAGCCACTCTGGGTGGCTCTCAACAGGATAGTAAAACATCAAACATTAAAAACTTCCCTAAACAGGGTTGCCTTCAGATGTCTTCTAAAAGTCAGATAGTTGTTTATTTCCTTGACATCTAATTGGAGGGCGTTCCACAGGGCAGGCGCCACTACCAAGAAGGCCCTCTCCCTGGCTCCCTGTAACCTCAATTCTCGCAGTGAGGGAACTGCCAAAAGACCCTCAGAGCTGGACCTCAGTGTCCGGGCTGAATGATGGAGGTGGAGACGCTCCTTCAGGTATACTGGGCCGAGGCCATTTAGGGCTCTAAAGGTCAGCACCAACACTTTGAATTGTGCTCAGAAACACACTGGGAGCCAATGTAGATCTTTCAGGACTGGTGTTATACGGTCTCAGCAGCTATATGGATAAATCTGTTTTCTACATCCACATGCACCCATGCAAACTCCTCCCATCCATGCAAACAAGAGATATCATCACATTTAGACCAGGCAGAAGCACTTGAAGAGGGGGCTTAGCAGGGTCTGTGAAGGCTGTGACATTCTTGAGGCCTGAGGAGAGTCCTGGGAGTCAGATATATGGGCCTGGAGACATACGTTCCAATCCAGGACCTGTCCTACCAGTTTTCAGTTCCAAAACCCCCCTCAAATGAACCATGATTTCCTGGAATATGGGGCCAAACTGTACTGGGATCAGATCTCCCCCATCTCATTTTCTGTTTTACTTTTGTGGAGAGGAAGGGGTCCACATTTTAATGGAGCAGTGGGGAAGGGCTGGGGAATGCAGGCAATTATCCTCTCATGTCTGCTGTTCTTTGGGCTGCAGTTTGAAACCTTGGTCCTAAGGCAGAAGCCTATTGTACAGTGTGCTAGGAACCAGCGGCGTAACGTGGGTTGTCAGCACCCGGGGCAAGGCAAGTAATTTGCGCCCCCTAACCCGGGGCAAGGCAAATAATTTGTGCCCCCTAACCCGGGGCAAGGCAAGTAATTTGCACCCGTAACCCCTAACCTGCCGCCGCTGCCAGCTTCTTCTTGCTGCTGCCTGGGCTGGGGTATTTACAGTAAGGTAGCCACGGCGGCGGCAGCGGGTCCGTGTCAGGTGATCTGAGGCGAGTTGCCGCTGGCGCTGCCGCCCAAACGACACCGCTTGCCTGGAGGAGGAGGAGGGCAGAGAGGCGAGGAAAATGCAACATGGCCCAGCAGCTGCAGCGGCGGCGGGGCTGTGAGGAGGGGCTGCCTGGCGCGCCCTCCGCGGCCCTGACGCGCGGGGACCGCGGCGAGCACTGAGAGCCGCTGCCTGCCGGACGCATTCAGCCCGGACGCGCGCACAGCTCGTCGGTTCCGCGAGACATGGGGTTCTGCTACAGCCTGCGCCCGAGGCTCTTCGGCGACTCCGGAGGCGGCGAGCGCGCCCCCCCAGATGTTGTGCCCGGTGCGGCCAGCCCCCCTGCACCCCCACGCTACGCCACTGCTAGGAACATACTTTAAAACACACACACAAAACACACACGTTTGGATCCAAAGCTCTGGTGATTCATATGCATGGTGACTGGCAATAAAACAATGGAGAGACACGGGGAACAAAAGAAGCGATGAGCCGGGACTTGTCAGCATAATAAATGGTAGTTTCAGCGCTCCTGCTGCTTCCTTTTCCTCCAACTTCTTAGAAACCTCAGAGAAGCATTTGACAAGGGGATCTGAAGAATGACAAAGGGAGAGCCCTGCCAATATTTATAGGAACACTGCCAGGCTAGGTAGGTGGCATTTAGCCAAAGACAAAAGTGCTTCTTCAGACTAACTTTTCTTTAATGGGACTGGCACATTGTAATGTAGTTATGTAACAATCCTAACACTAGATAGATAGGCCCATAAAATCAAACCAGTCACTGATGGACACATGATTCCTTCAAAAATGTTCCCAATCTTCCGTAATCTGTACAAATTCTGAATATTCAGAATATTGGATGTTCTCCCAGTATTTCAGCTGAAGGCACTGATGAATAACTTACATGATTAAAAATCCCTCAGACCAATACTCCCATGTTTATTTTGCTAAATTAATAGCCTTCATTTTAATGTGTGAAATGCCACACAGTTAATTCTCATAAAAAGCAGCATCCTGCTTCATACAATTTTGTGTGGCGTAAATGGATATGTGTCACAGCGTAGATTATGCATCAAAAAGATGTGCCTGATCTTCATGTGTAATCATGTGTAATCATTTTATTATGCCTTTATATGCATATAATGTGCAAGTGTTTATCATAAGAAACATAATCTGCTCCATCATTCAACCTACAGCCAAAAATTCACTTATGGTTACATGAAGTAGCACACTGAAATTGGGATATGAATGCATTACTTGGTCGAGCAAACCGCCGCAAATGACACTGGGCCCCCTTTAATTTTTAAAAGTTAGGGTCAGGCATTGAGAGGAGAAGGGTGTTTGCGGTTGCGGGCGGAGCTGACAAGACACCTCACTGTTACTAGGCAAATGATCTGGCCATCCTTTAAGCAGGGGCGGGCTGTTATTGGGGAAATCTAGATGTTGCCATTTGTTGATTGACAGCCCTATTTGTTAAATACAATGCACACAGCGAGGAACTTCCTCTTTTGCTGCTTACTTTGGATCACCCGCCCTCCCTTCCCTAATTTTAGGCTGTTTGCTTGACCTTGCTATGCCTGTCATGGGGTCGTCTGCTTTGGGGCAGGGGCCCAGTAGGAATTTTGTCCATTTGGCTGATTAGTGTGTGCCACTTGGTTTTTGCCTACTGCGTAGCAAATCGTCACAATTCGTAAGGTTTGCGGTTAGGCATTGGTCTTGGAATTGGTTGGTGGAGGGGTATGGATTCGGCTGTGCCTGCCCCTCCAAAATGCTGCTGCTGCAAGGGTTTTCCATTAAAGGAACCCAGGGGCTCCCCATGCTTTTTTCCGAACCCCCTGGCAAGGGGCTAGGGCCACGCAACCCCTGGGAGCATTCTGGGGAGAGGTGAGGCATGGTTCCCAGTCCCATCTCTCTCCCCAGGTGACTTACCCTTGCTGACTTCGCGGGGGGTGCGAATGTCAGAGCTGAACCCGGGCGGGGTCAGTTTATGCTACCAATGCCTAAGCAACCACTCACATTGCTGTAATTTGAATAAAGTTGTGGCCAAAATTCTGCCAAAAACCTTAAACAAAAATTAAGTGTCAATTGTGTTTTTCTTTGGGGGGGGTGTCTTTGGGGGGGGGTGTCTTGGGGACCTTGACGCACAAACAGCACAAACAGCTGGAGTTTTTTGGGAGGCAGACAGGAGGTGTGAGAAGCACTTCTGGCCAGGATCTTAGGCACCAGGGCTTGACAGCTTGCAACTTTCAACATAACACTCCATCGGTAACCTCTCATATATCAAGCAAATCCACTGCAAATATCACAAAAGGGACAGGAAGAATCCAACAGTGGGGCGGTGGCTGAAATGTTGATTGCTCTTTGGGCTTGTCCTTACCTAAGTTATTTACAAAAATAAAGGCAGAGATGGCACCCATGCAGGGCCATCTGGCACCATGGTGTGGGGCTGGAGGAGGAGGGCAGTGGCTGGAGGGCGGCTCCTCCGGTGGGGAAGAGGCGGAGGCTGGACGTAGTGACTCCCGGCTCAGCTGACCACTTCATGCCATGGTGGCCACGGTAGGTGGAAGCTCCAGGTGAGGTGCTGGCAGAGGCAGGTGAGGGTGGCAAGCTGATGCCGGGAAGCGGTGCGTCCAGCCTCCACCTCTGCCCTGGTGCCCTCCAGAACCTGGCGCCCTGGCGCCCTGCGCCACTAGCCTCTATGGGTAAGGTGCCCCTGGACCCATCTCCTCTATTACTCTTTCCCCCAGCACGTGTGTCAGGCCAGTTCAGCTTTGTTCATGCAATAATTGCAGGGGCGGATGCTGGCAGAAAGGCAGGCACTGTGCAGGACTCTACATGCACCCCCTCAGTTCACTCGGGCACTGAAGCCAGAAGGAGTGCGCAAGCTGCAGAGGACATTTGCTGGGGTTGAGCCCTCGTTTCAAGAGCGGGTCTGAACTGTGCCCACAGTTTAGCCAAAGCCATTGCGGGGCTGTGATGGTCCGGATCATTTGGCTGGGTCGCCACTGTTTGATACCGGGGATAGTATCTTCTGTATCTTTGGAAACCTCTCATATATGCCCCTCAGCTGCGAAGTTATAGGCCCAGATGTCTATTAGGCATCTTTGGCAAGGGATAATAGTAAAGTAGCCACTCACAGAGGACTGCCACATGTCCATACATTACTGTGATTCCAAAGGCAGAATTGACATCCGGGGGGGGGGGGGGGGATTTTCAAAAAGTGGCGCTTTGTCCTGGATCTTAGGCAAGTCGATAATAATTTTAAAATCACGTTTTTATGGCATATTTGGGGTTTTCCTTAAAAGAACTCACCAATTTTGGGTTCTTCCTAAACAAAGCTCAATCACTTTCGGGATGTCCTGCTTTTTACTTTTTCAGTAGGGTAACCCTACACCTTACCAAAAAAGAGAGAATCAAAGAGAACACAGATTTGCATTAAAAAATGCACTCTTCTAATTTGCAACATGCTGCCACCTCTGGCCATCCTATGTTACCTGCCTTGTTCCTCTTGATTTATCAGGTAGCTCACAATTTGCTAGCTGGGTTCATGAGAAAGGGGGTAGAGATGGCTTCTCCTGCTTTCCAAACTCTTCAGGGTACAACATGTGAAACCTGTTCGTGGTATCAGGCCTTTTTATTCCCAGAGCCATGACTTTTGGGTCATGTCCAGCTGTAGTTGAACCACATAGTCTGAACTATGCCTTAGTTTGATGTTTTATTGTGTTTTTAATACTCTGTTGGGAGCCACCCAGAGTGGTTGGGCGGCATATACATAATAAAACTATTATTATTATTATTATTGCTAGAGATAATTTGTATCTGTAAAAAGGTAAAGGGACCCCTGACCATTAGGTCCAGTCGTGACCGACTCTGGGGTTGCGGCGCTCATCTCTCTTTATTGGCCAAGGGAGCCGGCGTTTGTCTGCAGACAGCTTCCAGGTCATGTGGCCAGCATGACCAAGCCGCTTCAGGCAAACCAGAGCAGCACACAGAAACACCGTTTACCTTCCCGCTGGTACCTATTTATCTACCTGCACTTTGTGCTTTCGAACTGCTAGGTTGGCAGGAGCTGGGACCGAACAACGGGAGGCAGGGATTCGAACTGCCGACCTTCCGATCAGCAAGTCCTAGGCTCTGTGGTTTAACCCACAGCGCCACCCACGTCCCAGTTTGTATCTGTACATACAAATAAATGGGGCAGTGCACTTACACAATGGAGCCCACTGCTCCCTTGTGTGCCAGATCCCAGCATCAGAGAGGGCCCCTCCAATGCTTCCTCCCCTGGTTTAGGCTTGACCCATGAGTGAAGCTGCTGCAACCTCTTTGACACTTCCACCCTTGGGTCAGGCCTGTTGTTTGAGTGGAGCTGCAACCAGCTGGTGGCTTGCCCAGGGGTGGCCCTAAGGAGAAGAAGCTGCTGCTGCCACCCCCTTTGCCCCAGGCACCTGGTTGCACCCCCTCAAAAAAATGCACCTGGGGCAATGCCCCCCAGCTGCCCCCTCGCTATGCCACTGCTAGCAGGGACAGAGTCAAAGTCAAACTCTATTTTACTTGTGTTTTAGCCTATCTGTGAATGGATCGGTGGAGAGAGCCAATGTTACTTGTCCTTTAGTATTTGCTTGGTTTAAAGTACAGCCCCTGTTTAAAAAACAGCCTTTCTTAAAAGTTATAGGCACCAAGAGGGAATGCACATTAGGTGGTGGTTGTTTTTACAGATAAGCAGCTGAAAAACAATCTTTTACATGCTAATTAAATTCAGCATAAGTGGAAATAACCAGTGAACATGTTTTACAAAATGTCTTTTGTCATTCTCAATGGCATAAGGCTATTACACTCAGTGTGTCAAACATAGCATTAGAAAAAAAGGAACACAACCCACCCCTTTCATAATTGCCTTTGTTTGAACACCTCTTTAAAGAACTGGATATGCATATCTCCCAGTGTGCTTGTTACAATGAGATTAGGATGCTGGAAAGCAATGATGTGCATTCATCCTCAGCCTAACAGAACAGTTTCCAGATGGAGAAGTTTCTGCAACCCCCGAAAAAAAAATTAACACAAGGCCAGTGCAAGCAGCCTATTCCTCATGAATAAATTACAGCCCTTGGGAGAGCTTTCATCTGAATCATTTCTGGCTACTCTTGAGTATTTCAAGACATCATATGAAGATCAGATGCACTTTGCAAAGAAGCCATCACTATTAGGACATTTTGCTCTGGGAGATTCCTCTAGGGCTTCAAAGCCTCATGAATGGCTTTTTGTAAATGGTAGCTGAATGGTCCTGGGAATATGGAAGCCCATTGGCAGCCACTAAAAGTCTGAAACCTCTTCATTTTGTATTAACAAACTTATTGCCAATTGCTTTTTTTTTAAAAAAGTGTACACCTAAGTACAGTGGTACCTTGGTACTCAAATGCCGAAAACCCAAATGTAAGTGTTCTGGTTTTTGAACGTTTTTCAGAAGCTGAACTCTCGATGCAGTTGTCAGCTATTGTTTTCGGGGTGCCTGCACCAATCAGAAGCTGCACCTTGGTTTTCGAACGTTTCAGAAGTCAAAAGTTTGGCACTTTTGTTTTTGCTATTTATTTTGTGTTTTTGAGACTTTTTTGGTTAATTTGTTTTTGTGACTGTGTGGAACCCAGTTCAGCTACTAATTGATTGATTGTGTAACTGTGGAAATGGATAAAAGCCCCCCATCCACACAATGACTGTGCAGGTAAGAAAAAGAATTAATTTTAATTTTCATCATCTACAATACTGTCTTATTTATTTTATAGTACAGGACATTGATCATTGCTTTCATTTTATGGGTCAATGGTCTTGTTAGATAGTAAAATTCATATTACATTGCTGTTTTAGGGGTCGTTTTTAAAAGTCTGGATTAATCCGTTTTGCATTACTTTCTATGGGAAAGTGTGCCTTGGTTTTGAAATGCTTTGGTTTTGGAATGGACTTCTCGAACGGATTAAGTTTGAGACCCAAGGTACATGCACCTACGATGCATAATCTCTGAATATGAAAACTCTGGAACACCCTACATTTCTTTGTCCAGTTAATGAACTGTTCACCTGGGTAAAACTGAGCACATTTCACTGATCCTAGTCTGTGTCCTGAACCCCTAACCTAGCAGGCCAGTATGGCAAGTCCAAACTTCAAAGCCCAAGGGTTGATCCACATAAGTTAGGTCTAAAGTCTGAAAGTTAGGAAACAAGGTTCAGGGCCAATCCAAGTAGCCAAGTCTGAAGTCCACAATTGACACAAGAAAATATCAACAAGGCAACAATCTGTAAACAAACATAAAATGCCTCCATAAAAATGGCAAAAATAGTTTATTTCCCAAATAGGCTTTATCTTAAAAAGGTAAAGGACCCCTGACAGTTAAGTCCAATCGTGAACGACTCTGGGGTTGCAGCGCTCATCTTGATTTACTAGCTGAGGGGGCCAACGTTTGTCTGCAGACAGTTTTTCCAGGTCATGTGGCCAGCATGACTAAGCTGCTTCTGGAAAACCAAAGCAGTGCACGGAAACACCGTTTACCTTCCGCTGGAGCGGTACCTATTTATCTACTTGCACTTTGACATGCTTTCGAACTGCTAGGTTGGCAGGATCTGGGACCGAACAACGGGAGCTCACCCCGCTGTGGGGATTCGAACCACGAACCTTTCGATCAGCAAGCCCAAGAGGCTCAGTGGTTTACACCACAGCGCCACCCAATATTTTATCTTAAACAATAGCAAATGCAGCCTGAAGTCCAGCAGTCAAGATACAGTGCAGAGTCAAACCCGAAACACAGTCCCGCTGAGGAGCATCCAAGTCAAGGTCCATCAACGTAATGGTTGCTATGTTTTGAAGAGCAAAAGAAAAAGGGATAGCCTGAGCCACTGCCAGCCCGAGCTGGGGAAAGAGAGGTGCAGGTGCATCAGCATGCCTCTTCCCCCAGCTTGGGCTGGCAGCAGCCACAAAATGCAGGACAGCCCAAGACACCCAAGCCCCTGTCAAGACTAAGGTCTTTGAGGACAGAAACTGGAAAGTGCTGGAAGCTTCTAGAAGGTTCACTTCTGATGCAAATATTGTTTTGACTATCTCAAGATCATGTTGACCCAGGAGAGATAAAATCCTGCACTCAGTGAGCTGCTCTCTCTCTCTCTCGCTCTCTCGCTTTGCTTGTACATTGCATGTAACAAAGTTTTTGCCTCAGTAAAGTTTTTCCTTTTACTGTAGATCATTTGACTCTGCGTGGTTCTTTGTATTTACTGCAAGACACTGTCCACCAGCCCCACCCCCACCCCTAAAAAAATATGTAAATGTGAAAATTCACCTGGATAAGCATTTTGTCAGCCCCTCCCCCAAGAGGACATGTCCAGGTTCTCCCAGACATTTGACAACCCTAATCAACATGGGTAGCTGAGCAGACCCAAAACCTCAACTCTGCTCAGGACCAGATTTAGGTTTCTTGAGGCCCTAAGCTACTGAAGGTAATGGGGGCCCTTTATATGTGATATTTTAGGGAACAGGCTAGCAGGCATTACTTAAATCATAGGAGCCTACACAACATAAAACACTGTTGCTGTATGTAGGTTTTATTTTATTTTTTATCTTATGTTTTGGAAATGTACATCCAGTTTTTTTCCCCTTTAATTTTTTGGGGGGCCTCCAAGAGAATGGGGCCCTAAGCTATAGCTTGTTTAGCTTATACATAAATCTGGCACTGGCTGCTGCCTTTTACACACTTTCCTCACTGATTGCAGCATCTGGGCTTGATGAGGCAGGTGACTCTCACCTGTTCCAAGCCGACAACAGCTGAGGAATCACACACTTCCTCTCAGAGCTAGCGAGCCCCACCTGGCCAGCTAAGGAGATGGACTATGGGCCCATGTCTGTCTCAGCCTCTTGGACCATGCCTCCTGCAGCTCTGTATGCCTCAGAGCCCACCGTGTTCATGGAGACAGGGACCCTCTGGCTCTGGGTCCCTGCTGCTCTGGCTCCTGTGCACTGACCTCATCGCCTCGCCATCCTCCATCACCCTGTGAGTACTTCTTTCCCCATCCCTTGTTTGCCCTTAGTTTCCAGGCCCAATTCAAAGTGCTGGTTTTGGTCTTTAAAGCTTTAGATGGCTCAGGACTGTGATACCTCAAGGATCACATTTCCACATATGAAATGACCTGGACCCTGAAATTATCGTCTGAGGCCCTTCTTTTGTCCACAAAAGGCCCACAGGCATGGGCAAACTCGGCCCTCCAGATGTTTTGGGACTACAACTCCCATGATCCCTAGCCAACAAGACCAGTGGTCAGGGATGATGGGAAACATCCCAAACATCTGGAGGGCCCAGTTTGCCTATGCCTGGTCCAGAGGGTGGCAACACAAGAACAGGCCTTTTCTTCAGTGGCTCCCCATTCATCTTAAATTGGGAGCCTCACCTGGCACCTTTAATATATATCTTATGGCACCAGGCAAATCCTTTATACCCAGGCCTTTGGCTGATTATATTCTATAGTCTTTTAAATGTATTTGTGGATGTTTGGTATCTTTTTGTTTTATTATATATTTTGTGCACTCTTTGCATTTTTAAGTTGTGATCTTCAGGTGAAGGGTGGTATACTAATTTAATAAACAAGATGAATAATATAATAAACAATGTAAACTAGAACATTAAAACATGTTTTAAAACACATAATAATATGTGTTTCTGAGTCAGAAAGTATCTTGCAATCACATTTAACGTATCCGGGGATTTGTTGCTTTTTTGAAAAAGCAAAGTTGTCAAGGGATGTCAGAAGGAGTACAGTGTCATGTGTGGAGAGGAATTTCACTGTACCACAACTGTAATGAAAATCTACTTTTTTGCATGGTATGGGGGGGAGGCTTAGTTACCCTTCCTCTGCTCCAGGGGTGCCAACTGGAATAAGATATTGCAGGGGTCCAGCTAAGCCCCGCCCCACATAATCAGTCACATGGCGTAATGCACGCACATCATTTGAATGGCAATTCCAAGCAACTTTGCAGGGGCCCAGCCCCCACAAATATTTTATTGTGGGGGCCGAAGAAGTTGGATCCCATGCTCTGCTCCATTATCCAATTTAAGGCCCTCCTTCCCCCGTATTTATCATTTAAAACAAAAATAAATCACGTCTATAGGACAGCTATAGCTTCACATCAAAGAACTGACTACTTGGATTTTTCCCTCATGAGCACGCTCAGCAAATCTTTTATGTTAATAGTAATAACATTGACTTAAATTGTTTTCTTTCCTGGAGCCAAATTAGAGCCATTGCTATATTTTAGATAAGTGATGCATGCATTAGAGTAGATTTTAAAATTTAATTTGGTTGGGTGTAACATTACTTTTAGGCATGAGCGATGATAAGACACACAAGTTTATGTAGATCAATATTTTAGATTCTGCTTAAAAATAACATGCATTTCACCATGGATAGAACTTTTTCAATTAATGGGCTGTAATTTTGCAAGAGATACACTGGCAAACATTGCTGTGAGCCTTGCTTCAATGTTGTTTCTAGGTTGATTGCAGTGAGTCTGATGTAAACCCCCATAAAGGAGCATTCTAGTATGGCAGGACCAGAGAGGTGGAATTTAGGCTGGATCCTAAGCGTGTTCAGCTTGATCACATAACCTGGAGATTGAACACTATTTAAAAAGCTTATTATACATCTCTCAGGCTAAAGCAGAGTAGCAGCTCTGCTGCTGAACAGGGGCTGGAGCTGGTATAACTTCACACTGGCTTAATTTACGCCAGCTTCTTGCAGACCTTCCAAGTGTCCCTATTTTCCAGAGACAGTCCCGGATTTACAGAAGCCGTCCCAGTTTCTGATGTGATCCCAGAATGTCCTCCTTTTCCTTAGGACATCCCTATTTTCATTGGAGAAATGTTGGAGGCTATGGAGTTTTGCAACCCTCGAGCCAAGGAGATAAATAACTATACAACCTTTAGAAGACATCGGAAGTCAGCCCTGTGTAGGGAGGTTTCTTAAGGTTTAGTGTTTTATGTTTTTATATATGTTGGAAGCTATCCAAAGTGGCTGGGGCAACCCAGTCAGATGGGTGGGGTGTAAATAATAAAATTATTATTATTATGCAGGAGGACATCCCAATTTCCATGTGAGAAATGTTGGAGGGTATGTTCTTGCTCCCACAGTTATGTATGAATGTTTTGCTCATCCCCAGGCAAAGAACACATGCCTGAGAAGCCTGTCTGTGGCCTCTGCATTTAAGAAAGGAAGCCACAACTCTATGGTGCCTTCTCAGTTTATTATGTACTAATAAAAAGACCTCATTCTTAGTAAGAGCATAAAGAACATTAAGGAAACATTATTAGCCATAAATAACCTAGCAGACTGTAATGGCTCTGTTATCTTAATAAGATCTGACTTTAATAGCAAGTGGTAACCAATGTAGAATTTGAGGTGTAGAAGCAATATAAAGCTCCTCAGTATCTATAAAATGTGTACTACCCATACATCTGGAAGCAGACAACTCAATGGGGGGTATTTTCTTCACATGATGATTCATTTATGTGTTAGTTGTCCTCTTGCTTCACATAAAAATGGCTCAGAAAGCAATAAAGACAACTCAGTTTTTCCCCAGCCTAGGATGCTGTGCTATTTCTTAACCTTTCTGATATACACTGGTGGACGGAGACAGACATAGGATAGGATTCAAAAGCTATCATTGCCATTCTCCGTTGTATGGAGAAAGGGCTTTTATGGAGCTACACCTGCTTCACCGGGAACTGGATGAACAGTTGTGAGACAGTGAGCATGTTACATGAGGAACTCCAATGATCAATATGCCAGGATGTTGTGCAATGGGAATCTGGTTAAAGCACAGTGGTAAGGTGAAAGGAAGGGAGGGAGGAAAGTTGCAGCTAAAGCAAAAAGTGTAAACTCATATATCTGTGCCTTAAATAGGGGAAATGCAAAAAAATCCAAACATGTATATATATAATGCCTATTGAGTGTTTTCTTTTGCTGGGCTATATGGAATTGGGTAATAACCAGCTCTGGAAAGCAACTTGTCGAGATATTGTGGACCATTATTATTTTCCAGAGCTGAGTTCTACTTTGACCTTCAATAAGTGCCAACTAAAGGATTGGTTCTTCTTGATAGAATCCAGAAATGACATACAACTTAGTAGAAACACCAAATCCCATGGTATCCATTCCTGAGAACAAAGCATTTGAGAGATGGTTATCTGACCAAACCCTCACTAGTTACTTTAAGAAATGCCTTTATTGAACTGTGTTTCCAAGTGATGCCTAATGATATATAAAGATAGTGCCAGGCGAGCCTTCCTGGGGAGAACATTCCACAAATGGGGAGCCACTACAGAAAAAGTCTGTTCTTGTGTGGCCATCCTCTAGACCTTTTATGGAGGGGATACATGAAGAAGGGCCTCACATGATGAACACAAGGTCTGGGTCACTTCATACAGTTTGTAGAATGTTTCATATTAAATGGTCTCTGGACTTTATCTTCTATAACATATATTGAATTCAGATGAATTAACCAGAAGTTGTCATCACTGGTATATCCACGTATCTGTCACTGGACCCTTTTTCTGTAGTTACGTAACTTCCAAGTTTAAACATTTTTTGGAAAAAAACTAAGTGTTCTACATTTCCATTTGCATATTTTTCTCATTGGTTGTTCCTATGTATAAATATTCTCTCTCTCCTGTTTACTCTCTCTATCATGTTAAGTTCCATCAAGCATCAACTCTATCACTTCTAACACAGCTGCCATTACATTCATCAGTCCTGAATTATATTTCCTGATGAAATGGAATGCTTTTGTAATGAAGTACAGCTTGCAAAATCATTTCTTCCTTCATTAGGGAATTTGGAGACCTAAAATCCAGAAAAACATCAATACTTTTTACAGCGGTCTGAACATAATGAGAATGGTTGAGTGGGAATTGTTAACATTGGCTATCTCTCCCCAACCCCTTTGTGCCATATTGTTGTTTTGCCTCATTAGCTGTTCATAATTCGACTTGTCCTCTGAATTGAAAACTGAGTCAAAAATAGCTACCCAAATGTACATGCATTCCCGAGGCAGAAAGTTAGACCTCCCTTTTGAAGAGAAATGAATTAATTCCATGTTCTGTCACAGAAAACAAGCTTTTGAAACTATCTGAACTGACGATAGGAAGGAGTTATCTTGGTGAAGAGGGTGTCATCACCGATAGTTTGGAACTCTCTAGGAAAAACCAGAGAGTTTGGGCCCTGGAACCTCTACTCCAGTCCTGAAAATCCCCCCCCACACACACACACATTTCACAGCCTGAAAATGGGGCCACAAAATGGATAGGAGCACATTTTGCCCAGCTGTAAAAAGGCAGGTGTTTTTAAATTGTGAGCAGAATGGTGTGATGTGAGACAAGCTGTCAGTGAGCAGCACTAAAGAAATGAAATAAATATTTAAAGGTTTCTGTGCGATCGACACCTTGCTCCTGCAATGGAGGCAGCTGGCTGTGTCTCTGCGTGTGGTCTTGTCTCCTTCCCGTAAGCCTCTGCAGGGGTTGGGTAAATCTTCTATCTCTCTGCCTCAGGTATGATTGGATCATTCAGTCAGTCCCAAAGCAGCAAAGGTTGCATTTAGCATCTCTGCATAGCAGCACTGCACCAGGCTTGCCTTCTTCCAATGAAGTGGCACAGTAGGAAGAGTGCTGGAGAATTTTGATACTGGATAATCAGGACTCGCCGCCTTATTAGGCAAAGTGAGGGGTCTACTACAGGAGGCAGACCCTGGGGTTGGAGGCAAGAGGGCTGGAGCAGCAGCCCCATGGCATTTCCTCTGGAGCAGTCCTTCCAGGCCAATCCATTCCATTGGAAGACAAAATGTATGCTACATGGCCTGTCTTGCATCCCCTGAACTAGTGTACAACCTCAGATGTAGCTGAGTATGGTTTTGTTGCATGCCACTCCAATCTCCATGGTTCCAGGGGTTCAAGGCATACCTTAACCCAGGTTCTGTGTTTCCTTTTGGACAAATGAGGCATGGCGGTGACTGTGGAGTCCTTAGGATATATGGTTTATTTACACATATATACAACCTGAACCTAGACGGAGGAGCTTCCAGCATTGGCATCCAAAAGGTCACTGCTTCTTCAATAGCCGTAGCCTTGAACTCAAATGGACCTCCTCTCTAGCTTGCATCCAACCCACTGGTCTAAACCCTCAGCTTTTATTCCCTGAGGGAGAGACAAAGCCTATTCAATTTTCACACCTACTGCCTTTGATGCTCTGAACTTCCTAATTGTTTATCCCTCCCCAGGCTATAATCTCGCGGGAGTTTGCCTGATTTAATTAATGCCAAACACATGTTAATTTCTGAGGAGGGGTCACAATTTAAGACATCAGGCTGACTTAATTTGCATTCACATATGCTAATATCAGAGGCTTATTGATGGGCCCACCACACCTCTTACTATACCCTAAAACACACTAGGAGCTTTCTTAAATACACACAAGCTTGGCTGTTTCCTGCTTCTAACATCCCAACCTTAATTAAGAATTCAGGGTGTCTTCAACTCCCAGATTCATAGCATTCTCCCATTACAAGTGCTGAAATACAATTTTGCTGTCAGTCTAGTTAGCTTCTATATGTGGAATGGTCAGGAGGCACCATGTTTACTTTCACCTCCAATGACCTTGATCCATCCTGAGGGAGAACAGTAAATTCTCCATGCCTCTCTATGCTAAAGTGTTGGTCAACTTAGTTTGGCACCTAATAATAATAATAATAATTAGTAATAATAAATAATTTACTTATACCCCACCCTTCTGGCCTTCGGGTGGCTCCCAACAGAACACTAAAAACACAATAAAAGATCAAACATTAAAAACTTCCCTAAATAGGGCTGCCTTCACATGCTTTCTAAAAGTCAGATAGTTGTTTATTTCCTTGACATCTGATGGGAGGGCATTCCAAAGGGCGAGCACCACTACTGAAAAGGCCCACTGCCTGGTTCCCTGTAACCTCACTTCTCGCAGTGAGGGAACTGCCAGAAGGCCCTTGGAGCTGGACCTCAGTGTCCAGGCTGAGCTCTGGGGGTGGAGATGTTCCTTCAGGTATATGGGGCCGAGGCTGTTTAGGGCTTTAAAGGTCAGCACTAACACTTTGAATTGTGCTCAGAAACATACTGGGAGCCAATGAAGGTCTTTCAGGACCAGTGTTACATGGCCTCTGCAGCCACTCCCAGCATCCTTCCCTGACAATAAGAAGAGTCTCCTTTCCTGACAGTAAGTGTCCTAGAATAATCCCATTGTGGTTGTTGCCTTTGCATGACAACTAAGATCAGCTGACTGCAAAAGCTGTTAATGTGTAAGGGTTTGTGCATGCAGAGAAAAATGACAAGAAAGGGTTAATTTTGGTGTGCTGTTTAATTCGGGTGCGTTTTGTCCTGCACCTGCAGCTAGTTAGGAGTGACTAAGCACAATCTACAGTATAGATGCTGTTGTGCTTAAGGCAAGCTAGCTCTTGGTCAGGGCATCTTCTGTTGCTGTAAGGAGACTGTATCTACAATGGTATGTAACTGAAACTGCATTATAATGTCTGTAAAGTGACTGACTCTTCCTAGAACTGTTTGGTGTTTCCCTATTGGTATACTCCACTGGTATTAGGATGGGCAGTCTGTGCATGCCCCAACAAAAGCCACCTGAGTCTGCCTAAATATAGGGCCAGACCTCAGCTTTGGCTTCTCAAAACTGCGTGAGAAGGCTAGATTTGGAGGGGTAAGATTAGCTTCCACCACATGCTTGTAAAGTTATATTGTCAAATGCCGTGCTATGAAACATTTGCCCATTACCTCTTGCTAGCAGTTCCTTCCTGGCTGTCACACCACTTTTGTTGTTAATGATTGTGACATCGAGATTGTAATATTTATTTCATGCCGGCTATATGTACAAAAAGCACGGGTGATAGGAGAGGAGAGGAGATGGCTTTTGTCAAATGTGTTTATCTGAAATGTACAACACAGCACATCATCAGAAGTACAAGGTCTCGGGTTAGGTAGCAGATTTTCCTGCGAACAGTAAACAAAAAAAAAAAAAAATACTGTCACATCAGCAACTGTATAAAACGGCAGTTCATCTAAATGCCAGGAATGCGGCATGCCGTTACAATGTACACGTGTTACAGTAGCTGTATTCAGTAGAGAAGTAGGTACCGCTGCGGCGCGAAGGTAAATGGCATTTCCGTGTGCTCTGGCTTCCATCATGGTGTTCCGTAGTGCCAGAAGCATCATACTGGCCACATGACCTGGAAAGCTGTCTGCGGACAAATGCTGGCTCCCTTGGCCTGAAAGTGGAGATGAGTGCCATAAAGGAGCCCATAACTGTCCAGGTGTCCTTTACCTCTTTACCTTTTATTTAGGCATTATTTGCTTGTATCTATAGTAGACACAAAGGGACATGGGTGGCGTTGTGGGTTAAGCCACAGAGCCTAGGGCTTGCTGATCAGAAGGTCGGAGGTTCGAATCCCCGTGACGGGGTGAGCTCCCGTTGCTCGGTCCCTGCTCCTGCCAACCTAGCAGTTCAAAAGCACATCAAAGTGCAAGTAGATAAATAGGTACCGCTCCGGCAGGCAGGTAAATGGCGTTTCCGTGCGCTGCTCTGGTTCTCCAGAAGTGGCTTAGTCACGCTGGCCACATGATCCATAAACTGTACGCCAACTCCCTCGGCCAGTAAAGAGAGATGACCACCGCAACCCCAGAGTCATCCACAACTGGACCTAATGGTCAGGGGTCCCTTTACCTTTACAGAGCCAGTGTGGTCTAGTGGTTAAGAGAGGTAGACCCGTAATCTGGTGAACCAGGTTCGTGTCTCTGCTCCTCCAAATGCAGTTGCTGGGTGACCTTGGGCTAGTCACACTTCTTTGAAGTCTCTCAGCCCCACTCCCCTCACAGAGTGTTTGTTGTGGGGGAGGAAGGGAAAGGAGAATGTTAGCCGCTTTGAGAGTCCTTCGGGTAGTGATAAAGCGGGATATCAAATCCAAACTCTTCTTACCTTGTATAATAGGCACAGGACAGTCTGAAGAGAGGCTGTAAACACATTCCCTGCACACGATTCCTGATTGTCGGTCGGACTGGATTGCAGCCAAACATGCCTGTAGCCCTCCTTCGGAGCTTCCCACTCAACGCAGGACGGTCAAGGGTGGAAGTGGTGGGAAGGAAGGCCCCTCCACAGAAATATTTAACAAGCACCTTGATGGGGCAACCAAAGCGTCTGATATTGGGGTGTCAGCTTTCACTTCATAAACAGTGGAAAATGTTAGGAATGGCTGAAAACTCAGGGATACAGTAGTGAACATTGGTGTTGAAGGCAGTATGCCTCTGAGCACCAGTTGCTGGAAAGGTCTTGCTTGCAGGCATCTTGTTGACCAAAGGATGCAGGTTACATAAAGCCTTTTCTATGGTTTGAGAATTCCCAACTTAAATGGTTCAAACTGTTAAGGGTAATGGCATGCTAAAAGGAAGCGCATATTGCAGAAGCCCTTCAACCCCCTACAAGATTGTGTAATACATACCTGGAAGGTCAAATAAGTCACAAAGACCTTGTTACTTCTACCTCCTGTGCAACAGGCATCTTTTTCCTGCCTAAGGGTCCAACTAATTCCAAGTGAGAAGGGTGATTCATCATGAGTATAAATTACTAACACTCCCATAATGGCGGACATGGCAAATATTCACATAGGTATTGCAGGTTCGCTGGCATTTTAGACTTGTGTTGGCTTACTCTTGTGCACTGTGTGGCAAACAGATTTATTTTGCATAAATCCAAAGCATGCTTGGGATGGGATGGAAACAAGTCTCCAAATAGGCAGTGTGATATTAAGGAAGTTCTTTAACATCAAAGACCAGCTGTGGGAGTGTTGGGACAGGGCAGCAAGGGCAATGTCTACAGATGGAACCCCAGAACTTTCAGTGGTGGTTTTCATATGACTGATGAGTCTGCTTTTAATTCCATGTTTTAGGCAGACAGGATTAGTTACATCTGTTTAGTATAGCAATGGTACTAGAATTTCTTCGGACTTGCACTGGTCCTACTGAGAAACAATGAATGTCTCCAGGCTGTGGGAAAGGAATTTGTCTATCACATATTTCAGACCAAGATTCTATTTATGTGATAACTCACTCTATTAATCCTCACCCTCTTCAGCCCAGCCATAGAGCCATTTAATATTATGAATAAGGTTGCCATGGAATGTTAAGCAAGTAGCCTCTCACTTGGGTTGAAAATAGCTTGTTAAATGGTGATTAGCAGCTCCATGAAGCACTTAATCTGTTCATCACAGTGAAGGTTTTTACATTGGTGGATTGTTGGCTGTCAGGAAGTGCATTTTTTTTTTTTTTTTTTGAGAGAGAGACGCAAGTAGGGCCTGGTTCAATGTGAGCCCAGAATTCCTGCCAGATACACTGGGGAGGAGGTCGATACTACAGGTGTTGTTGGGCAGCAGAGGTGGGACTTTGCCCACTCACCTCCACCCTAGTTGTTCCACTCTTACCTGTGTTTTTAAAAATAAGAGATTCACACCATTCACCATGGCATGGACCTCTATGTTCCTGCTTCCTCTGTCTACACTTCCTAGAAAAACTTCAGAGCTAGGTGATAAAGTGTGTCACTCTAGGACCACCCCAGAAAGTGTGGCTCACTGCTTCCCCTCTAATAATAATAATAATAATAATAATAATAATAATAATAATTTTATTATTTGTACCCCACCCTTCTGACTGGATTGCCCCAGTCACTCAGGGCAGTTTCCAGTATATATAGAAACTCAATAAAACATCAAGCATTAAAAACTTCTCTGGCTGCCTTCAGATGTTTTCTAAAAGTTGGATAGTTATTTCCTTGACATCTGATGGGAGGACTTTCCACAAGGTGGGTGCCATTACTGAGAAGGTCCTCTGCCTGGTTCCCTGTAACTTGGCTTCTCGCAGTGAGGGAACCGACAGAAGGCCCTTGGCGCTGGACCTCAGTGTCTGGGTAGAACAATGGGGGTGGAGATGCTCCTTTAGGTACTACTGCACTGCATCATTCTAAATCCCATCCAGGCAATCTTGGTCCTTCATCTAGCCAAGCAAGAGCCATTATCAGAGTTCAAGGGCACATTCCCAACAGGTAAAAACGGGGGGGGGGGTGGCAGCACAGGTGAGGGTGTGGCTTGGGAGGGTATGTGGCCTTCCAAGAGCCCCCGGGTGTAAAGTTCTCTATGTAAACTATATTTTTTTAATTGGCACTAAAATAGTGAATGTCTGTGTGTAATGCTAAAAAAGTTTAAC
This sequence comes from Podarcis cretensis, assembly GCF_951804945.1. Classification (NCBI taxonomy): domain Eukaryota; kingdom Metazoa; phylum Chordata; class Lepidosauria; order Squamata; family Lacertidae; genus Podarcis; species Podarcis cretensis. The sequence goes on along the minus strand of NC_137176.1, from coordinate 19,085,399 downwards.
ATGGAGAAAATCCACTGAAGTATACTAAGTGGTCTCTGAACTCCTTGATGGGTTGATAATTAACCATTGTTGTTTTCTGCCAGCTAATACATGAGTGCTTAACCTTAGATCAGGTAACAAAGGTATTTGGTTGCAAATCTCCATTTTGATAAGGAGTTGCCTTTGGTCCGTTCTCAGGCTCTGGGGAAGTAAGGATGTAAATGAAGCTCTCCAGGAGCACACACCCTCAGGCAAAATGGAGGCTGTCTTGTAGGTGTGTTTGGCATTAATTTTATTTTTAAAAAGATGAACCTGTGCTGGACTTGCCCAAGATATTGTATGGAGTTATTTGGATGCTTCTTTTATCTTTTGTGCTGTTTTGAAGGAGGTTCTGCAAGTAAAGGCTTTGGATAATATCAAATGGGTCCGGACAATGCCTTATTCCAAAAAGGAGTCAGGTTTTTGTTTTTGTTTTGCATCCAGTTGCTTCAAGCTACACAATATTAATATCTGCAATACCCTATCCCTGCTTTTCAAACTCAGAGCCACTGTGCCTCTAATGCATCTAATGGCACTGGTTGTTTCACCCACATTTTGTTCTTGCCTATGGAGAATAAGCAAAGGGACCAGCGGGGACAGGAGACTCAGAAGTTGTGTCTTACACTTTTATCTCAGAGCTTTTCAAGGAGCTCAGAAGCACTATTGCTCAGTAATCGATCTTTTTTATTTTTATTTTTTTTAAACAGCAGATAGGTTCTGCAAAATAAAACTTCTTAAATGGAAGCAAACATATTCAGGGGTCCCCACTGTGGAGTTGCAGACAGTGCTTCAGATAATTAGCAGCCGGATGCTGGTGGAAGCAGCAGTGCCTGTGAAGTTAAAAGGGTTGTGGCATTTTAAGCTGCTCCTTTAAGAAGCCTGATGTCCATAGATTGCTGCTGGGCTTCTCACGTGGTCTTGCCAGGTGTTTTGTTTTAACACATCCCTAAAATATTGACTACGGAGAGAGGATCAAAGTGGGTTTGGTATTCACTTTGTTCTGAATTACCATCCCCGAGTTCAGAGGCTGTCTTTGAAGATCAATAGCAGCCTAGCTTGGCTCTGTAAAATTAAAATGGAAACCCCAAGAGAGGTTGTTCTTGGGAGACTTCCAGTACTATTGTATTCTTCCCTTTTTTGCAGAGATGGAAATAGTAACACAGGCTTTCTCACAACGCCCCTACATTATCAGTGTTTGAAAGGGCTTGGGGAATCCATTATGGATGCAACCTCATTAAAAATGTAAACAAAACTATGGGAAAACAGAAGTTCCTGAAGAAATTAAATTAAAAAACAAACAAACCTGTTGGGGGTTCTAATGTTTGAACTGAACTGCAAGATAAACCACTTTGGGAATATAATTATTTTATTTGGGTGTCATTCTTTTCTATGCCTTTCTCACTATCCTCTTATAGAAGAAAAAAGGGAGGGGTGTTTCTAGGACTAAGGTGAAACTGTGACACCCCCTTGCTATTTTAGTTATTGGATGCTACATGTTAAGTAATCTTGTTACATTTATAGTATTGGAATGTGTTTTTTATATATACATTGATAGTATTAGAAGTGTATATTCGCTTCTGACCAAACTAAGTCTCCTAGAGCAAAATATACATCAGGAGTCTTAGTTTGGTCAGTACGCCTTTCAACCGATGTCAGCGACTGGGCTCAATAACTGGTTCTACCCCGACTCAGCTAGGCGACTGGAGCACTTTCAGAGATCTTCCAATCCTGGAAAGCAGGTCCCAGTACACTGGACCCACAGCTGTCCATTGTGAGCACCAGACTTAAGCAGAGTATAAATAATGCGGAAGCTAGCTGTGAAACATAACTCCTTTTATTTCTAATAGGTACTACAAACTAACGAACTACTGGCTTGCATGAGTGTTACATCTCCCACTCAGCCATCTAGTCACTACATAGATAAGACTCTCTCTACACACAGAGTCAGGCAGTCAGTCAGGAGTGGAAGAGTAGAAGAGCAGTTTCCACCCTCTCCTTTCTCAAAACATCAGATCAGGAGATTCTGTCAATGGGAGGGGCGAAAACAACAACAGTATACACTTCTGGACTTAACCCGAAATACATTGCTTCTGGTAAATGAGCAACCAAGGCTGCTAGAGGGCTGTGAAAATTTGTGTCCCAGGCTTTTTAGACTTCTCATGTACTATCTGAAACCAAAAGGGAGCATTGATTGCCAGATGTGAAATATATTGACATTATTTTCAGCTCTCCTATGCCATTAATTGGCCTTGGAGGTCATTTAATCTAGGTCTGTCCAACTTGGGATTCATTGAACTGAGTCCTCCAGGTACAAGCACCCTAAAACCTAAGTCATTATTCCCCATATTGCAGGTGGGAAGGGGAGTGAGTGGTTTGCCTCAATTTACCGAGAGTCCCTGCTGAATATTCACCAGGAGATATTAACATTTTGTTGACAGTTTTACTCAGAAGAGAAGACAAAACATTTTATGTCATAGATCATGTGACTCCTTTTGCAAGTAATATTCAAGTTTCTATGTAAGGCTGTGTTTTAATTTATGTCCTTCATTACTGGAAAGCTCTCCTAGAGCCCAACTGCTGGTGAAGGAGATGGATTTGTGTATTGTACTGATGTTCAGTCTCAGGCTTGACAACTAAGTAAGGAACAGCCCTGCTTTAGCTACATTATAATGTTGAACTGTGTTGCATTTAAATATAAGGCAGTGGGGGGCATACAATGCCTATTGTATATTTTGTTGCATAATTTGTTTAAAATATACATTAATAAAATAATGGAAAAAAATGTGGCTCGTACAATTGAATAGGAGCAGTGCTTTTTTTTCTAGAAAAATAGGTGCCGGTATTCATTGTGAAGTTGTTACACTAAGTGTCAAACTTTTTAACACCCCCCAAAAAAGAGGTGCCAGTACTGTGTACCATTGCGTACCCCCTGAAGAAGGAAAGAAAACACTGAATAGGTGTAATTTACATCTGGCCTGATTTATAAGCCCCCACTGGTTGAGTTCTTAACTTGTCTCGTTTTGTAGAGGCCTCTCTCCTATAGAGTGCCTTGATTTGATCCAAAATGTGATGATTCATACAATTTCTAGGCCTAGCCTGTACTATCTTGCTGCTGCTCTCACTTTTAGGTCTCCCCTTTGCCCCTTAGTAAATACCATCTCGAAGCCAAGATTTCCATTGCAAGCTTATAAAATTGTGTTTTAATCTTTAAATGCCCTGTTTATCTCTGAGACCTATTGCTACTATACATCTCAAGCTGTTCACTCAGATAAGCAACTGCAAGGGATCTGATATGTCCACAGTATGGATTTGAAGTCCTTGGGGCTCTGTGCTTTGAATGGCACTGTTTGACTTGTATGGCATCAGTCCCCAGCTGAAGTTTTGGGTTCTGCATTGCCTTTGGCGTTCAGTGCTCAAAGTGAGGAGTATTTTATTTATTTGTTTCCTGTTGTATTTTACAGAGACCTCCCCACACCCAGGTGCTTCGCAACCTCAGGATATATATATATATATATATATATATATATATATCCCTTCAGGCAGGATAAGTTAATGAATAAATAGTAGAAATTTCATCAGTGAACAAAGAAAGTTTAAATTACAGTACCAGAGGGTGCACTTGAGCTGTGGCCTTGCTTTACATAATGGTCTAAAGCTCCCATTTTCTGTCTGCTTTATTGCTGTAGTACTGAGTAGCTTTTTTAAAAAAAATGGGCAACAAGCATTGCATACATGTTTGTGTTTCCAGAGTTGCAGGAGTGGCCATGAGAGTGATCTTCATTCTGCCTTCTTGCCAGGACTGTAGAAGATGCCATTCCACCCCCCCCCCCCATCATCCTAAAGGTAAAGGTAAAGGTACCCCTGCCCGTACGGGCCAGTCTTGACAGACTCTGGGGTTGTGCGCCCATCTCACTTAAGAGGCCAGGGGCCAGCGCTGTCCAGAGACACTTCCGGGTCACGTGGCCAGCGTGACATCGCTGCTCTGGCTAGAGCCAGAGCCAGAGCCAGAGCCGCACACGGAAACGCCGTTTACCTTCCCGCTGGTAAGCGGTCCCTATTTATCTACTTGCACCCGGAGGTGCTTTCGAACTGCTAGGTTGGCAGGCGCTGGGACCGAGCAGCAGGAGCGCACCCCGCCGCAGGAATTCGAACCGCCGACCTTTCGATCGGCAAGCCCTAGGTGCTGAGGCTTTAACCCACAGCGCCACCTGCGTCCCCCCCATCATCCTAGCCGATGACAAACATTCATGGTGTTTGTGTTCATTTATATCATACCTCAAATGAACAGTGACTAGGTTCTGTATTTTCAGGCTATACCATATGTGGGGGTCTATACAAATGTTTGCATCACTCAGCAGTAAGGCCTCTGTGTATCTGGAGCAAACACACTCCGGTGCTGGAGGCATCCGCTTGAGGCATCCAAAAGGGAAGGGTGGCTGGAGAAGTCCAGAGCATGGATGAGCAATTGAAGGGCTTGGGCTGCAAAGAGTTGCAGTCGATAGCTGAAGGCCAGAGCAAGATGGCACCTCAGAGTTGGACAGAAACGGGGAGCCTACTGTAAAAGATGGAGCAAAGGGGACTTACAAGTGTCTGAGAGCATGGAAGGAGAGCAACTGGCACCTTACCAAATCAGTCCTGAATGAAAAGGTGGTGGTTGTGGGAATGTTGAGGCTGGTAGGAGAGGATATACTGATTAATATTATCCTTCCTCACTCATGTTAGTGAGCTTGTAGCAGAGCACATTCCCATGTACATAGCAGGAAGCCAGTTGATTGGATTCGTGAGAATCACTTGAGTTAAGCAATCCAGTCTGGATTGTCCAGATTGGATTTGATCCTGGTAAATCCCTTTTGTTTAGGGAAGCTTTTAATGTTTGATGCATTATGGTATTTTAATATTTTGTTGGAAGCCCAGCCACATGGGTGGGGTATAAATAATAGATATTTTTTATTATTATTATTATTATTATTATTATTATTATTATTATTTTATTATTTTATTTTATTTATTCCCCTTTAAAACAATAATGAGACAGTAATCTTCTTTTAAAGTAATGATAAGGTTTACTTACATCCAGTCCACAGTGTGATCCAGAAGGCAGGCTTTAGCTTGTAGTTACAGTTATAGAGGAAAATGTGTGGGTTCATCATCTTGTGAGGAATGAGCCCATGTGCTGCTGGCTGATAACCAGCACACAGCAAAAAGGCATCAATATAGTCAAGAGAGTGAGAGAGTCAAGAGAAAAGGGCATCAAGAGAAAGATGGCAGCATGACCAGCCCTTTTATAGGCTCTCCCTGTTGGGAAATAGTTCCGTTCCACCTTAAAAAGGGAACAGGCTGTTGTGTGTCACATGCCTGTTTACTTCCTGCTCACTGGGAGTTTCCGTTTTGTATATAGCTTTTGTTCCGGCTGTTTTCCTGGACACGGAGGCAAGCAGTCATGTTTTTCCTTTGTTCTGATCTATGTTGAATAAAACTGTAAATATGCTCTCCTGTCTGAATCTTCCGTTGTGGAGACTGCTGAAAAGTGTGTGCACGAGTCTTGGAATGTCTCTGAGGCTCATGTTGCTAATTGACTGATGCTGTTCCACGGGAGACTGGTGATTGTCTGGAGGCAACTTGGAGGCCTGCCTGATGCCTCCATCTCCCTGGCAGTATCCCAACACTCCCAGGGTCATGCCCTAGTCACACACAGGGGAAGGATGCTCCCGACCAGGTGTGACAGGAAGTCCTCTTGGCTAGAGCAACAATCCCCTGTGTGTCCACTCTGGGCAAACAGGATATGTTGTATTTGACTGCTTTTGTGATGTTACATCCCACAGTGGTCCCTTGTGTTCCTGCTGAATTGGTGCCTGGGGAGGTAACCAGGAAAAGGGGTGCAGCAGATGAAAAAAAACACGAGGTTTGCATGCCTGCCGAATTTGGTGAGGTGAGAAACGTGGAGATTCTATAGGTGGTACATGACACCAGTCAAGCTTGCAAAAATTTATCATTTGCCCGAAAATAAATGTTGGAAATGCAAAGAGACTGAAGGTACATTCTTTCACCTTTGGTGGACATGCCCAAGGATTAAGACTTTCTGGGAGATGATCTATAACGAAATGAAAAAGGTATTTAAATATACCTTTCTGAAGAAACCAGAGGCCTTTCTCCTGGGCATGGTCGGCCAATTGGTGTTAAAGAAGGATAGAACTTTCTTTATGTATGCCACAACAGCAGCAAGAATACTTATTGCAAAGTATTGGAAGACACAAGATTTACCCACCCGGGGAAGAATGGCAGATGAAGGTGATGGACTACATGGAACTGGCAGAAATGACTGGCAGAATCCGAGACCAAGGAGAAGAGTCGGTGGAAGAAGATTGGAAAAAATTTAAAGTTTATCTACAGAAACATTGTAAAATTAAGGAATGTTAGAAGGATGTTGGAATGAAGCTATGTGGTTTTAGCAGAAATGTTATAAAGGATTAAGTAAAAATGGATTGGTAATTAGTGAAAGAGGAGAATGTAAAATTATAGTATATCAAGATAATTTTTTAGGATAAAAACAAAGATGGAAAGGATTTGCTGAAATATCTAATTGAACTAGAATACAAAAAAGGGAGGTGTGAGGAGGTCAAGGAAATAAGCAAAGGAAAGAAAGTTATGTAAAGGTTGGATTTGTGTTTTTCTTTTTTTTCTTTTTTTGTGCTTTGTTTAACTTTTTCTACTTTTCTTTCTGTAACCTTCAAAACTTTAATAAAATCTATTATAAAAAAAGAGAAACGTGGAGATTGGCGCGTAACAGTATTTTAACTAAATCCACCCAAATTTCTCTGCTAACCAAAGCTAAAGTATTCTGCTAAGGCAATGGAAAGCTTGATTTGAGTCCTTCTAATGCACCTACATTGTAAATGTGTTTCTAATAAGTCAAGGACAAGATGAAAGATCAGAAAAGTAGTGAATAATATAATAGTATTGAGCTAAAATCCTCTTGGCTTGTACAGATGTATGTACAATTTGTTCTGTTCAGCTTCCCGGTCTTGGTGCCAGTGGGATCTCCCAGACTTTGCATCCTTTCTCAGCCTCGCCTTTGGAAGGTCTGCATTTTCATTCAAGGTGCGAAAGGCTCATACCTTGATGCATCAGTTTGAATTAGTGCGGAAAGCTCTCATAATGCAGGTAGGTCTTTTCCCTCCTGCAATTCTCTTGCTGTATCTCTAGGGTGCTTAGCATTCTGTTTCTTGTCAAGGCATTTGGTTCTGTTGTGGTGTTAACTAAATTCTTCCTACGGGTCTGTGGGAAAAGACAACTGAGTGATTTGGCAAGTTGTAATAGCAGCCGAGAAATCATTAGCAGTTTCTAAATCAACAGCTTTGAAAATACATCATCCTGATAAAACACAATAGCCTGAGTGAAAGACACACATTAACGAGCAATACATAACAAGCTTAATTCTCCTTGGAGATATTTGCTTTTTAATCCCATGAAACCCCTGTCTGCTTCTGCTTGTGTAACTGAAAATGCTATGCAACTAATAAGCTTTACAGAGTAAATGATTTTTTTTTTGTGTAGCCTCAAGCTACTTATGACACCTGAAGAATTATTAACAGTTGTTGGAATAGGTCAGCTCAGAGTCAGATGCTCCCAGCTTTCTTTAAAACCGGGCAGGGCATTTTTAAAATGCAGTACCTCCCACTCTACTGAAGTTATATTGTGTCTGGTAATAATGATGGTTGTTAAGTGCTAGCAAAGAAGTGTGATGATAAAGACACTCCAGCAGAAATATAGCTAATGGCGAACAGTGGGAGAGCTGGGTATTAAAAAAAGGCTGTTTTGTCGGCACAGCCAGCACTCTAATATAGCAGTTTGAAAATCAAAAAAGTGCTGGAACTGGTCAAAGGCCTTGGTCATATGTTAACTGATCGTAGGGTGAGGAAATCCTAGGAGATTACAACACTACAGCTACATTCACATAGCCATACTATTCAGGTTGCAATCCGAATAACTTCCATTTTTCTGCTCTTGGATGCTACTCTGTTATTTTTAGGGGAAGGTGCAGACCCTTAATTGCACTGAAAAAGTCATTAGATTTCACAGACCCTCCAAGTGTCCCTATTTTCCAAGGACAGTCCCAGATTTACAGAAGCCGTCTCGATTTTTGATTTCTGTCCCACTTTTCCTTAGGATGTCTCTATTTTCATTGGACAAATGTTGGAGAGTATGTAATGGTGTGTAAAAAGATAGGTCTATATCAGGCTTACCTATAACTAAGGGTGTGCATCCAATTTGGGAGTGCCTATGAAAAGTATTTAGAAAGTTTCAAAGCCGACCCAGAATACAACAGCAGGGATTACTGATATGTACTAGGTAGGGAACAATCATACTAGCCTGTTTATCAGAGTACTGCTGTGGTTATCATATAGTTTTGGTGCCCAACTCAAAATGCTTGAGTTGACCATTACAGCCCTAAATTTCCTCGTTCTTGATATCCAATGGAATCTCTCTTCCCTGTGAGATCTTCAAGAGAGGTCCTGCTATGGATGCCCCACCATGAAACTAGGTGGTTCCCATATCCAATACCTTCTTGACAGTGATTCCATCCTTATATAACTCTTTGGCCAGTGTAGCACACCTGTTGAGTTCTGCAAAAAAAGTTTGTTTAGATCTTTTTATTCAGGTTGGCATTTGGTACTGCAAGAGAAGCTGACCACTTTATTTTGTGGACTGGTTTCTTTTCTTTTTTTAACTTTTAAAAATGGAGTTGCATAATTAATTCCTTTCCACTGTTTTTGGAGCCTTTGGTTCTCTGTTATAACAACATTTTTAAAATAATGTAAAACTTGTTTATTGATTATTTGGAATTGCATGGAATCTTTCACAAGCTTTTTGTAAGCTTCTATGATAATCTTTCTCAGTTATAGAGGAGAGCATAAATTTCAGAAGTAAAATACAATTATATTAACTGAGGGGTTTTTTTAAATGAAACTGTAATAAGTTGTCCTAACAGTTTATTTTTAGAGGAGAAGAGCAACTATCAGAATATTCAACTTAAAATGATTTCCCCTCTTGGCATTCAATTATTTCACACAATAAATTTCCACAGATGGGAGGGTGAATCTTGCAATAGATAAAGAGTCTTGATAAGCTGGGTCACTTTTTGTGTTATGTTTAAAAAGATTACAGAATAACTGATTCTTGTCAACACCATGAAGTTAAAAGTAAATAGTATTTAGAAGAACTACTAAGAGTTTGCTCAAATCAACATATTTCAATTCCTGAACAAAACTCCCTCACTTTCTGTTATCTTACTTTGCCCACAAAAGGAAATGGTGAATTCTAATGATGGTGTGAGATGTCAGATGTGGGGGAAACTAAAAATGCAAAGTCCCCCACTCCAAAATCTGTCCCTAGTTTGAGTTAGGTCCAGCACATTTTAAACTGGGCTTCACCCCATCTGAGTCTCTGTTTAGAGATTAGCCATGGAGAGTAACCCAAAGTGAATTGGGAGTCAAGAACCCATAACTATGGGGCAAAGCTGGTAATTAGGACTGTCAAGTGAGGATGAAAAGGAACACCAGAAGTCAGAACCAAGGAGCTCCATGTTGAAAGTAAAAGACAAACTAGGAGGCTGGACTGAGGAATTAGGCAGTAGTCAGCACCAAAGAACAAATAGGAGACAGGATCAGAGAAAGCCAAAATCTAGGAGCACTGGAACATGCTAGAGCTTGGGAAGCTCTTGTTGCTCTAGCAAAACAGAACTTTTAGATGTTTTCTAGACCTTCTTGTCCAAGATGATCCTACCAGGGGCACATTTAGGTCTGTGCAAGTGCTGAGCCAAGGGGGTGCTGTTGGAAATTCCTAGAGTCCTCCCACCTCCTTCCCAAACCCTAGTTACTGCTTTCCCAGCTTTGGGAAGGAGGTGGAGGGGCCATAGAACCCTATCAGAGCCTTTGTGTCCTCTTCCTAAAGCTGGACACCTCCTTATCCACCTTTGGGAAGGCAGCATGAGGGCTGGGGAGGACAATTTTGGCCTCACACAGGGCACTATAGTACCCAAGTCCACCACGGATCCAACCATTAACCTGGGTGGACAGTCAAGATTTTGAGATTACTGTGCAGCCTAGATAGTAGCCTTGGTACGCAGTTCAGTGACCCATCACATGGGACAACTGCACAAAAACCTGTAGGTTTCCAGTTTGAACTCCTGACAAACTCTTAACCTGGCAGTGCTACTACACAGTCCTGACTGTCAGTTTCCCCCATATTTCCTCCAAAAAACCTTACCTCATGGGAAGAGAAATGAGTAACAGACAGCAGGGAAGTCTCAATTACTTGCAAGAGAGGCTCTGAAGGGCTTCTTCTTGGCTGGAAATGATCAGTAGAGAGTCATTGCCTCTTGAGGAGATGGTGGGGCTTTTCATTAAAAAAAACCCAAAAACTCCAAGAGAAGATTTTGACATGAGTGTGTGAGAAGCCCAAATACTTTTCAGGATAAGCTGAATGGGATTCACAGATCAGTAATGCATTCACTTCAGTAGCTCCTGGTACCAGTCCAGAATCTTCTCTGTGCTTGTGCTTCCTTGTATTATTATTTTTTTAAATGGGACAGCTATTTTAAACTAAAATTGTCACTATTTAGAAAGAGTGGTCTGCTTTTGATATATATCCCTGTTGAAACCATGTCAGAATTTCAATGGGGGAGGGTTTGTTTGTTGTCTCTCGTTGTTAGCCTGAATTTCAGGGGTTGCCAACATTTTTGGACCAGTTGGCACATTCTGAGAAAGTGCTGTGTGTCTTCCTTGGGAATGTGACATAACACAAATGGCTGCTGGGGCAGGGGGCATGGCATAACACAAAATAAGAGAGAGAGCAGTCCCCTTTGCCACCGCCCCTGGACAACTGCATACTTGCTGAGGTACGTCATCTATGTCATGCTGGTTTTTGTTGTGGTGATCACACAACATTGATGACACCCAATCATCAATATTGTTGCAGTCCACAAGGAACCTTCTCCAGTACCTCTATATCTATATCTATATCTAATCTATATCTTATCTATATCTATATCTATATCTATATCTATATCTATATCTATATCTATATCTATATCATCTATATCTATATCTATATCTATATCTATATCTATATCTATATCTATATCTATATCTATATCTATATCTATCTATATAGCCCCATCACACCTACTTTTGCACATGCACACATTTGCCTTACAAATACAGATCACAGACATCTCTCTCTCTCACACACACACACTCTTGGCCCAAGTGAATCTCTCCTCCCAGTCCACACATATATACAGACCACTGTAATGGAACTTGTGGAAGAACACCAAGGTATCAATAAGTTACTATAGCATGCTGAAGCTTTCCCAACAGCTTCAGACACAGGCTAGCAACCCCTTCAAGGCCAACATTGGGGGCACCAACTCCTGGGGGCCCTGCCCTTTTGGGGGCCCAAATATTTTTGGGGTAGGGGGCCAAGCCTCTCCAAGGTCCAAAAAACATGGTGGTGAAATATGGAGTCATGTGTCATGTGGCTCTTTCTCCTTCTGCCACGGAGGGGAGGAGGGTCAAAGCAGCCTCCCAGTGATAGCAGTGCCACGAGGAGGCAAAGGAGGAGCTGCCCACAATTGGGCTGCCCACAGCAACTGCTGTGTTCTACTCCACTCCCTGGCTCTTTCCGATATCATATGCGTGATGTTGCTGCCTCCAACTGCCCTCATAACTGGCACCTTTGGCCAACATCTACTGGCTTTCCCAGGGCTTTGCATTATGCTTGGCAGATTCTCAAGGCCCAGCAACCCAGCTGCCTTATCCGATGTGTCTGAATAGCCTCTGTTGCTGCTGAGAGTTGTATTTCAAAACCTCTGGAGCACACCAGGTTGGTAAAGACTGGTATAGATGACACTGTACTAGATGGACCATTTGGTCTGACTTGTTATAAGGCAGTTGGCAAGCTGTCCAGGCACACAACAACAAGCCTATTCAAAGACCACATTGCACACAGATTGTTACCATCTGTTAACAATCTCAAAGAAGAGAAAGAAAAAGAAAAAATGTCTGAATCTGCCATTTGTCAACCCCGGCAATATGGCATGGATAAAGGAGGAAGCTTTCTCGAGCAGCAAACTTTACAAAATAAAATGTAAGATATTTCTATGGGCATGGAAACCAGGAGTAACCAGAACAAATGCAAGGATGCTAAGCCTGAAAAGTATAATAATAATAATAATAATAATAATAATAATAATAATAATAATTTATTATTTATACCCCGCCCATCTGGCTGAGTTTCCCCAGCCACTCTGGGCGGCTCCCAATCAGTGTTAAAAACAGTACAGCATTACATATTAAAAACTTCCCTGAACAGGGCTGCCTTAAGATGTCTTCTGAATGTCAGGTAATTCTTTATCTCTTTGACATCTGTTGGGAGGGCGTTCCACAGGGCGGGCGCCACTACCGAGAAGGCCCTCTGTCTGGTTCCCTGTAGCCTCACTTCTCGCAATGAGGGAACCGCCAGAAGGCCCTCGGCGCTGGACCTCAGTGTCCGGGTAGAACGATGGGGGTGGAGACGCTCCTTCAGGTATACAGGACCGAGGCCGTTTAGGGCTTTAAAGGTCAGCACCAACACTTTGAATCGTGCTCGGAAACGTACTGGGAGCCAGTGCAGATCTCTCAGAACCGGTGTTATGTGGTCCCGGCGGCCACTCCCAGTCACCAGTCTAGCTGCCGCATTCTGGATTAATTGCAGTTTCCGGGTCACCTTCAAAGGTAGCCCCACGTAGAGCGCGTTGCAGTAGTCCAAGCGTGAGATAACCAGAGCATGCACCACTCTGGCGAGACAGTCCGCGGGGAGGTAGGGTCTTAGCCTGCGTACCAGGTGGAGCTGGTAGACAGCTGCCCTGGACACAGAGTTAACCTGCGCCTCCATGGACAGCTGTGAGTCCAAAATGACTCCCAGGCTGCGCACCTGGTCCTTCAGGGGCACAGTTACCCCATTCAGGACCAGGGAATCCTCCACACCTGCCCGCCTCCTGTCCCCCAAAAACAGTACTTCTGTCTTGTCAGGATTCAACCTCAATCTGTTAGCCGCCATCCAACCTCCAACCGCCTCCAGGCACTCACACAGGACCTTCACCGCCTTCACTGGTTCTGATTTAAAGGAGAGGTAGAGCTGGGTGTCATCTGCATACTGATGAACACCCAGTCCAAACCCCCTGATGATCTCTCCCAGCGGCTTCATATAGATGTTAAAAAGCATGGGGGAGAGGACGGAACCCTGAGGTACCCCACAAGTGAGGGCCCAAGGGTCTGAACACTCATCCCCCACCACCACTTTCTGAACACGGCCCAGGAGGAAGGAGCGAAACCACTGTATAACAGTGCCCCCAGCTCCCAGCCCCTCTAGACGGTCCAGAAGGATGTTATGGTCGATGGTGTCAAAGGCCGCTGAGAGATCCAGCAGAACTAGGAAACAGCTCTCACCTTTGTCCCTAGCCCGCCGGAGATCATCAACCAGCGCGACCAAGGCAGTTTCAGTCCCATGGTGAGGCCTGAATCCCGATTGGAAGGGATCCAAATGGTCCGTTTCCTCCAGGCGTGCTTGGAGTTGTTCAGCAACCACCCACTCAATCACCTTGCCCAAGAATGGCAGATTTGAGACTGGGCGATAGTTGGCCAAATTGGCCGGGTCTAAAGATGTTTTTTTAAGAAGCGGTTTAATGACCGCCTCTTTCAGTGGGTCTGGGAAGGCTCCCTCACAGAGGGAAGCATTCACCACCCCGCAAAGCCCATCGCCCAGCCCTTCCCGGCTCGCTTTTATCAGCCAGGATGGGCAAGGATCAAGGAGACAGGTGGTCGGTTTCACTCATCCAAGCAGCCTGTCCACATCCTCGGAGGTAACAGATTGGAATTGATCCCATATAACAGGACCAGACAGAACTCTAGCACTCTCCCGCCCTGGCCCTGCTCCCACTGTGGAGTCTACCTCCTTCTGAATCTGAGCGATTTTATCTGCAAAAAACTTTGCAAAAGCATTGCAGGAGATCTTGGGGTCCCTACCAGGCCCCGGTGGTACAGGTGGTTCCGATAAACTGCGAACCACCTGAAAAAGTCTCCTGCTGCTGTTTTCTGCAGATGCAATGGAGGCGGTGAAGAAGGCCCTCTTCGCCGTCGCCATTGCCACTTGGTAGGCTCGACGTTGAGCTCTAACCCGTGTCCGGTCTGATTCAGAATGAGTTTTCCGCCACCGGCGCTCTAGCCGTCTCAACGATTGTTTCATCACCCTCAGCTCCGGGGAGAACCACGGGGCTGTCCGGGCTCCATGCAATCGGAGAGGGCGCTTTGGAGCCAGACAGTCAATAGCCCTGGTTAACTCCGCATTCCAGCGTGCCACCAGGGAATCAGCTGAAAGGCCATCAACTTGGGATAAAGCATCCCCTACCACTCTCTGGAAGCCAATTGGATCCATTAAGTGGCGGGGGCGGACCATCCGAATCGGTCCCACCTCCCTGCGGAGGGGAAGGGTTGCGGAGAAGTCCAGTTGCACCAGGAAGTGATTTGACCATGGCACTTCTTTTGTTTCGCTTTTAGTTAATGTCAGATCACCAACATCCGTAGAGGTAAACACCAAGTCTAAGGCATGTCCGTGGCTATGAGTTGGGCCAGACTTATTCAGGGACAGCCCCATGGAGGCCATGCTTTCCACGAAGTCCCGAGCGGCCCCTTGTAAGGTTGTGTCGGCATGGATGTTAAAATCCCCCAGGACAACCAAGCTAGGTGTCTCCAGGAGCATATCCGCCACGACCTGAAGCAGCTCGGGCAGGGAATCCTTGGTGCAGCGGGGAGGTCGGTACACCAGTAGGAATCCTGTACTGCCCCTATTGCCCAACTTCCAGAACATGCACTCAGAAAACTGGGTCTTCCCAATAGGACGCCTGGTGCAGACTAATGACTTCCTAAAAATCACTGCAACCCCCCCTCCCCGCCCACATGACCTGGGTTGCTGTGCGTAAGAGAAACCTGGTGGGCAGGCAGCGGCAAGGACAGGCCCATCTGCCTCATCCAACCAGGTCTCTGTCACACATGCCAGGTCAAATCCTCCATCCACAATCAGGTCGTGGATGGCAGTGGTTTTATTCATCATTGACCTGGCATTGCACAGCAACACTTTCAGGTCATGTGGGTTTCCCTTGCTGATTACTGTATCCTTCCGGTCAGGACCAGACCTGGAGGCAGGGATAGTCCTCAAACAACGACTAAACCTGCCTCCTCGGTAATGACATGGTCTGGTCTTAGCATAACTCCTCCTCCTGCCCGTGATCACTGAGTATCAGTAATCAGGGTTTGCATAACAGGCAGGTGTTTGTTCAGAGCTGGACTAAAACCCACATAGAATAATTGTTCATGAGGACAATCCAATGTGATGGTCAGAGTATCAAAGTAATGCAAAATTAGGGACCAGGTAACACATTGCTGCCACCCCCTAAAAGTTGCTACGTAACTGCAAAGGATGTCAAGCATTTCATTCATCTGGAATTGGAGTAGACGCCAGTATGCTTCTCAATGAACAAAAGCGAGAAAGACAGCAATTCAGATGACACTTATATAATAGGCTGGTACCTTTTCTATTGGAAAATAGAGAACAGGGATATATGACAGACAGATTCTCTGCAGTCCTCAACAATTGCAGAAAGCAGCAAGAAGTGGAAATCACCCATGCCAAGAAGAAGAAAGTAACCTTATTCTGTAGTGGTGTTTGCCATATGACACTTACAGAAAAAGATGAGCAGTAGCAAAACTGGGCCAAAAAATATCAGGGCATGAAAGTGGCAAGAAAGCCAGAGCTATTCTGCAGTTCATTCTAAGACTGTAGCTAAGGTCACACCATATTTTTAAAAGCCTTTGACTCTGAAGAATCCTAGGACCTGTAGTTTACTAAGGACATTGAGAACTGTAGCTCTGTGAGAATTCCCAGGATTCTTTGAGTGAAGCCATGTTCTTAAAATAAATGGTGTGGATGTGTTAAGATCCCCGTGGCCTCAGGATCAACCAGTCCTCGTCTCTTCTTTTGCTTCATCTGAGGAGGAGTTCTAAAGCACTCAAAAGCTTACACACCATTTTGTCACATTTTGGTTGGCCTGATAAAGATATTGTCCTCATGGAAATTGCTCCTCGGGGAGACTTTACATTCATAAAACAGCCCCCCCCCCCCAAGTTTTTGAATTCTCCCCCTTGTAAACTTAGGCTACCTCTTGAAGCCCCCAACCTATAGGCCGTAATCTATTCTACAGTTGTGAATATATAGCCAACTATGTGCAAGAACATATGGATTCAGGCAATAATCCCATAGTGACATTAGAAGAAGAATAGACAGGACCACACTCTGATTACCCTCCTAAAGCCACATACAGGGAAACACAAACAGTTCTGTCTGAAATCCTTTCTTCCCAGATCACTTTGCGATTATGTGGCAGTAAGAGTGCAGTTGGGGCTGGGGTGGGGGTGGGGACTGCAGATGGGACCCCCACCAAGCTGCAGAGAAATGTATTTATCGAGCCTCACACATTTTGAACATGTTCCTCAGAGGCTCTCCTAGGAATGAACAACTTCATTTTTTGCTTTCAAATCTCTGCTGTGAAAGATGATATTCTAAATGTGTTGGGTTCCTTTTCCATTTTTTGCTCTATTTCACTTCCTGGCTTGGGGTTCTCCAGTAAGAGTGCAGTCATCCATACAGGCTCATCACCAACCCTTGGCACCCTTAGGATCCCAGGAAGCCAGCAGAGTCCACCAGTACTGGGACCTGTTCCAAGCACCCCTACCTCTTCAGCAATATGCAGCCAGGAAGCCACATTTTGAAATATATGTACTGTAATATCTAAGAGCGGCTCTACATTGAGACATTGTGGGTAACTAACAAAAGCAGCAAGCACTCAGCCATTGGCTACAGATTGTAGTGCGGCTGCCTTTCACCATCTTTTTTTTTATATAATGAAAATATATAAAGAGAGTTTATAAGAAAGTAGACAAACCTTTCCTAACAACAATTCTCACATGCAAGGGGTACAATTATAACTATCCAAAGTGAGAATGTTTATAATAATTGGAAGGCAATTGCATAGTATCTAATTGCAAAGACACTTGTCTCCAGTTGATATAGAAAGTTTCATTTTGGATAATTCTTGCAACAGTAGTTACTACAGCATCACTGCATGTGAGAATTGCTGGTAGAAGCTGCTAGAAAAAGACCATGCCATTCATTGAAAGCACATGGCTTCCTCCAAAGAATCCTGAACACTATAGTTTGCTAAGGGCGCTGGAAAATATAGTTCTGTAATGGGCAAACTACAGTTCCCAGTATTCTTTGGGGATATCCATGTGCTTTAAGTGTGCTTTAAATGTATAGTGTGGATATATCTTTAAAAATAAATAAAAATAAATGATTTTTATTGGTTTTACATATAATCACATTACGTAACATCGTGTCCTCTTGTTTTATCTCTTTGGCTTGACTGAGCCTAATGACTTCCCTCCCTCTGTTCTAATGGTTTACAAATGTAAACTTTACATCTTTACATTTCGCTTTATTTCCTAACCTTGTTACATCATTACCTAAAATATTATATTACTCAACCTGAATAGGTAGCAATTTCACCTTACAGATCTTCAGATAATCCTGCTAATGGTGTTAATTGCTTACAGTTGTCTTTCAAATACAGTGGTACCTCAGGTTAAGTACTTAATTTGTTCCGGAGGTCCATACTTAACCTGAAACTGTTCTTAACCTGAAGCACCACTTTAGCTAATGGAGCCTCCTGCTGCTGCCATGCCGCCAGAGCACAATTTCTGTTCTCAACCTGAAGCAAAGTTCTTAACCCAAGGTACTATTTCTGGGTTAGCGGAGTCTGTAACCTGAATCGTATGTAACCTGAGGTACCACTGTATAATATAAATTTGTTCCAGTCCTTTTGGAACGCTTGGTCTTGCTGGTTCCGGATTCTTCCCGTCAGTTTTGCCAGTTCTGCAAAGTCCATCATTTTCATCTGCCACTCTTCTATTGTTGGTAGCTCCTGTTGTTTCCATCTTTGGGCTAACAAAATTCTTGCTGCAGTTATTGCATATAAGAACAATTTTTTTTATCTTGTCTCGGTATCTCTCTATTCCCTATACCTAATAAAAAAGCTTAAGTCTATTTTCTAGTTTATATGCTGGATGGTTAAGTATCTCCATCCATATATATATATATATATATATATTTAAAGGTCTTGATTGTAGGAGTCTTGTTTTTATTTTGGTTTCATTGATACCTGTGATAATACATTTTGACATATAAAGCCTTATGCAGCTGAGGACCCCATAACCTTAAGGACCACCTCTCCCCAGTGAAATTGTCGAGGGGCTTTTGTTATGTTTATGTTGCTTTTGAGATGTTCCATTCTACAAATCATTTCACCAGTTGCCTCCACTCTGCAGCCTACTGAGGAACTTTTTCAGATCACAAAGCAAGCTGCAGAATACTTGAAAAATATTTGTTGTTGTTGTTGTTTCATTGTTTAGTCGTGTCTGACTCTTCATGACTCCATGGACCAGAGCACACCAGGCACTTCCTCCCACAGTTTGGTCAAACTCATGCTGGTAGCTTTGAGAACACTGTCCAACCATCTCATCCTCTGTCATCCCCTTCTCCTTGTGCCCTCCATCTTTCCTAGCATCAGGGTCTTTTCCAGGGAGTCTTCTCTTCTCATGAGGTGGCCAAAGTATTGGAGCCTCAGCTTCAGGATCTGTCCTTCCAGTGAGCTGATTTCCTTCAGAATGGATAGGTTTGATCTTCTTGCAATCCATGGGACTCTCAAGAGTCTCCTCCAGCACCATAATTCAAAAACATCAATTCTTCAGTGACCAGCCTTCTTTATGGTCCATCTCTCACTTCCATACATCACTACTGGGAAAACCATAGCTTTAACTATACGGACATTTGTTGGCAAGGTGATGTCTCTACTTTTACTTGAAAGAAAAACACCACCCTTGGACACCTCACAATGATGAGGTGAGCTTGAAATCCTGCACCATCAAAATTATACAGTGCCCTGAGAATGAGGCAAAGAAGAAGAAGAAGAAGAAGAAGAAGAAGAAGAAGAAGAAGAAGAAGAAGAAGAAGACTTTTGAGAAATCTGAGGATGAATTTTGGCACAGCACTAATCCAGAGGCTTTATACTGCCTGCCAATTGCAGGGAGAGATACTGATGTCTGAAGAGGGCCCTGGGCACACGTAGAATCTCATGTCATACACTAAGCTTCATGTTCCAGGTCATGAAGCTTACCATTCAAATCTCCAGCATTCCCAACTCTCTGCACCTGGCACCAAAGGACATCTGAGCCTATATGCAAAAGCCACGTCATCGTTTTCAAATTATGAGGCGTGCACAGCTACTTGAAATAACGATCATGTATTACGTATGCCTTTCATCCATATCTGCACTGATCTCTCTCTTATTCAAGAGATTCACTTGATTTAGAAGTGCGAGTTGTAAATTTGCAGCCTTGACAGAAACCTATTCATAAAGGATGGAGATTTTGCCATACATTTTGGAGGAAAGTCAATGTTGCAAAGTGAAGTGTAAAATTATTCCTGTCTCAATGTTATTTTTGAGTCATATATCTCTGCCTTTTATGAACAGCCGGCATATTTGGAAGAATTATGTCTGAGTCATAAATCCCTATTTGCTCAGGACATGACTAATAGGTGTCTTTAACACAGTAAAATGATATTACTGTCTTATCTTGCAGATTTTTTTTTTAACCTCTGAAGCACTCACAGGACAAAATGAAATTTAAACTGCTTGACAAGTCTTAATACATATTCTGTCTAAAAAATACCAGTCACATGCCTCCTTTTCCGGTCCATTGGGTCTTGTAAACAGATACCATAATTTATCTGTAAGGGCTTTCAAAATTTATGCTTTCAATATTTAGCAAGGAAAATTGGCCTGGTTGTTTTTGGGTTGTTAGCTGCTCCAAGAGACATGGAATTTGCTGAACAAAGATGCTTGAGTAGTCGGGAAGGGACAGTGGAGATATTTAGCCAAGCTTTCCACCCACATAACGCACCATTCTCTCATTGAGTTCAATGGAAGTTTCTCTCAACGAAGTGTCTGTAGGTTTGCAGCCAGCATATCCAACACTATCACACAATCATACTTTGAAAATCATTGCTGAAGTCACCAAGACTCAGTGTGTATTGCCTTGCAGCCTACTAGTGCAATTCAGTAATGCCTTCTTAAAAGTCCCATCAGGTTCAATAGGACTTACTCCTGAAGTGTATCAGAGATTGCCAGCATGGTGCCCTCCACAGGATGCTGGTGTGCAACTCCCACCATCCCTTTAGAGATTCACTGTGACCAAAGTGTTGCTACACACTTGGAAGATGAAGCCACTCCGTATCAGAGTAATCTTGACTCTGCTCTTGTTGCAGCTCTGGTTGAAGTACCCAGCATCAGAACAGAGGATGTGTTGTGGGGTCCATTTCAGCCTATGCATTCAGCTGATGTGGAGAAGGTGGTGGCAATACATCTGGCCATGTGCCTTCAAGACCCCTGTCCTCCTTGGCTTGTTAAATCCAGCAGGTGAATGGTTGGGTCCAGAGCTTGGTTCATGATTCATTGCTCGTGGAGATGTCCCCTACTGCCTTGTAAGTGGCGGTGGTGTAGCCACTGTTGAAGAAACCTTAGACTGGACCTCTTAGACTGGAATGGCTATTGACTAGACACAAATACCCCCCCTTTAAGGGAAGATGGGGGAGAGAGTTGTAGCAGGGCAACTGCAGCCATTCTTGAAAGACACAGATTATTTAGGTTCATTCCAATCTGGGTTCAAGCCTGGCCACAGGACTGAGTCTGCTTTGGCCACCCTGTTGGATTACCTTTGCAGAGAGTGGGACAGGTGAGTTGTGACCTTACTCCTGCTTCCTGATCTCACATTGCCTTTTGATGCCATTGGCCATGGTATTGTCAGGAGCTCGTCCTACTCTCGAGTAGGACCCTGGCAGAGACACATGCCCGACTGGCATGTTCCCTCCCTCCTGGTCGATCATTTGGGAGTTTCAAAAGCTTTCTTCTGCCCAAACATCACAGCGACGGATGACATCTTACTGCATTGCTTTAAATTCACTGTATTACCTTATAGTTATTGGTCATCAATGCCTGAGGGAACATGCAGTGCCAACTGGCTTGTTTGAATTGCAAAGATTGCATCTCTTTTCAGATGCATTGGGAACAAAGAATACTGTTGTTGTTTTTTGTATATCACCAATTATTGTTGTTGTTGTGTACTGCAGCTGCTTCATCCCTGTTTGTTGCCTCAGGAGGGCCCTCCAAATTTGTCTAAAATTCTGCTTTAGCAAAGTTTAATGGCAGCTCAGAAGTAATTCCAGTATCTGCCAAGCAGTTCAATCATCCCACCAAAAAGAGCAGAGCTAATTTGGCGGATTCTTTAGCATGAAGTACTCTCTTTTATGTTTGTGGAATGGTGGTAGCCTGGGACTTATCTCTATGGTTACACACACAGAAACACGTATGGAGGGAAGATAAGGAGCAAGGTGAGAATTTGGGAGGTTGAATTTAGCCCTTTCCCAAGCATCTGGCAAAGAGCAAAGCCACTATCCGGACAAGAAATGTGAATGTGATGTGTGTAGCAAAATATGACACATTAAACAGAACCCTCAGCTTCTGCTGTGGAAGATAATCAGGTTTTACGTATGATTTTCAAGGTCTGTATTTATTTGCTTTTATTGTTCTTCCTTAGGCTTGAAATGAATGTCAAGCTATGGCAAGTGTGCAAAACTATTTGACACTATTTGCTTTTGAAATGCACATCCATCATTCCCTCCAGATGAACTCTGCTCAAGGCTATTTTGTGTATGGTTACCTACTAGGCTACACAAACACACACACACAAACAGAATGAGTTTCTATAGTTAAGGAAACGAGTTTGTGAAGTTACAGTTTGTGTCCCAAGATGAAACAGTAAGCTCTAGAAGTGTGGAACAGTGTGTGTGTGTGTGTGTGTGTAAATAAGAACAACAAAAGCTGAAATGACAGCAGTTAATGCCTTCCAGGCTTATCAAGCCAGGCCTTGAAAAAAGAGATTTCACCCTCTTGCTATGAGGCTGTCATTTCTGGATGTAAACAACAAACAAATATTGCATTTCTTCTCAGGCACTGTAAATTACATGGAAAATCTCATGTGTGGAACTCCATTGAGAAATTGTTTTAGTCTTAGCAAAACCCTTTTGGCTTCCCTCAGAATGCTTTACTTAAGTAGAAAAGAGACCTTCAGAGATGCAACACTGACTGAGAATAATTCAGGAGTAGACACTGAAGGATTTGTAAATTTGGGTCTTTCAAATTCTTATTTTTCCAACCCTAAATTCAGTTATCCCCATTTTGCAGCAATTTGTGGATTTTATTTATTTATTATTTTTTAAATATGAAAATTCTCCAGCATTTTATTGCTAATTTCTTCTAATAAACACATTCTATAGTTTTGGGTAAAGTTCATTTTTTTTAAAAGCAATTTCCCCTAATTTTTGTGAGCTATTTTCACCAATATATTTATTTGTATGCACACTTTCCCCTAATATATGCATTCTTGTAAACATCGGTTGGTAAGCTGGGTAGTAAATTTGGATAAGTGCGAATTGCAAAAATTAGCTGTGTGGCATATTGTTTCATAAAGTGCAAATTTGACAGATGTGGTTTTAAATGAGACCTGGATCACATTTTCTGCCCAGGAGTATCCAGGAGTGTTTTCCTAAACCAACCTATGCAGATGTCAGAAGCTTCACTTATCCATAGAAAGTAATGCTGTGTGGAACCATGTCCTCCAAATTCTCACAATGTTTCTTCTCCAGGATTTGTTTTAAAGTGTCAATTCACCTTCTCACGGTGTTTGTGCAGCTTTGCATCCACCCATTATTAAGTCTCAAATGCACATTTTTGGCCATTGGCCACTATTTTCCTAATGTACTACTGCAACAAGGCTGGCTCTCCTTTTAGAGGAAGCCTAGTCAATTGCAGAATGTGCTGTTATAAATGAAGGAAGAATAATGATTTTTGTTCCCTAGGCCTTATCAAACTCCCCTCAGCTTTAGAGGCTATCACATTTCCCTAGCAGACTCCTTCAGGGAGTGGTTCTACAGAGGCCGTTCTCAAGGCTGCCAGACTATTGCTTTAGTGTTGAAACAGAAGCTAAAAGCAAGTGCTACTGGGTGCTGAAGAATCCTAATCCAATCCTGTTCCTGAACTTGGGCAACCAGCTTCAAGTGTATTGGCCCTAATACTCTCACCTGCTGCAGTTCGGATATGGACAGGGGGACTAGTGTACTTTATGGGTATCAGGAGTGATAAAACTGATCTCTGAATATATCACCACAGAACTAATTCATATTTTGAGTGGCAGTTGTGTTTCGCTTCTCTTCACAGAAGGAGTAAAAGGGAGTGGGGCATCTGCAACCAGACCCTCCAAGTGTCCCTATTTTCCAGGGACAGTCCCGGACTTACAGAAGCTGTCCCAGTTTCTGATTTGACCCCAGAATATCCTGCTTTTCTGTAGGAGATCTCTATTTTCATTGGAGAAGTGTTGGAGGGTATGAATTTAGCTGACCCCCGAGCTATCTCAAAGCAGCCTTGTATAGGCAAGTTTTTCAATGTTTAATGTTTTATTATGTTTTTAGTTATGTTGGAAGTCGTCCAAAGTGGAAACCCAGTGAGATGTGCAGGATATAAATAGTAATAGTAATATTGGTATTGGTATTATTGAATAGGTTGTCCCTATTTTCATTGGAGAAATGTTGGAGGGTATGTGAAGCATGCAGCTGTGATGGCTCTCTGGCACATGTCTACAATGTGTTCCTGAGTGTTTGAAGGTCTTTCCCCCTTCGTGCTATGTGCGTATAGGCATTAGAACCCTGGTCTCTGGGTTGTCTGTGCCAGTAGTACCATATTGCAAAAGAGAAACAAGGAACAGTGTTGACTTCTCCCTACAACCCTATTTCATTGCTATTCCTTTGTCAGTTAGCCTTTGTCTTATTTGAGAGAGAGAGAGTTCAGTAAAGCATGAAACTCTTAATCTCTTTTTGCTCATGTTGGGCAAAAGAGATTCCTACATTGCAGGAGGCGGAACTAGTCACTAGATGACCCTTGTGATCCCTTCCAGCTCTGATTCTAAAGTGACTTCTGTTTTTCTGTCTCATTTGCAGGGTGCCCTAAAATTCAATAGATAATTGCTGTCAGTGCAGTG
Source organism: Podarcis cretensis (assembly GCF_951804945.1). Lineage (NCBI taxonomy): Eukaryota > Metazoa > Chordata > Lepidosauria > Squamata > Lacertidae > Podarcis > Podarcis cretensis. Next base: position 19,061,082 of record NC_137176.1, on the reverse strand, counting down.
TTGATCTTGCCTTGTGACTGCAAGTTGTCTGTGTGTTTTTTTCTCTTTTTCTGTCCCTTAAACATCCCTTCAGATTCTCAGAAACTCTCTAAAAATGCTTTTGCCTCATACCAATGATCAGATGGGAAACAGCATTGTACGCAGGCTCTGAAACACAGCCAAATCTGAGCAGTTATCAGTTATGGAAATCAAAATAGTGAAACTTAACATCCTTGGATGTCACATGAAAATATACAGCAATATTCAGTTGAGGGGGGGAGACACATGGGGTGTCCCAAACTGGCATAAAACATCCCATAAATATTCAGCAATTAATTTGACTGCCTCATTATCCACTCTGACCACCTGATTATTTACATTCACAAGGGGAGGTCATGAAGCTTATGTTTGGGAAGAAACTGGTTCCATCCATATTCGGCTTCCAGGACTAAATGTTTTAAAAAGGGAAGTGTCACACTTGTTGCTCAAACACCACCCTCTACTAAAATCAATTAATGCCAGTTGTCACTGTGATAAGATGTAATTAATGCCAGCAATCATTGTGATAAAGACCTCCCCACTGGTTCGTGGCTAAGGAAACTAATCCGTTCTGCATAGGTTAGAGAACACATATAAGACAGCAATAGCACTCAGTCGGTCAGCTGGACTATGAGTAGGTTTTGAATCTAGCTGTCTATAGCTCATTATCAGTCCCCCAAACCTTTCAGTCCCTCAATTAAGGAGTTTTCCTTTTCTCCATATGTTGTTGGGTTTGTTTTTTTAATGTATCTGTCAGTTACACATCAAAGCAGCAAACAAGCTCATGGGAAGTTATTGCCACAGGCCTTTTAAGCATTGCCAACAAAAGCTGCCTGGAATAGCCTTGTGAAAATGTCCTAAGAAGAATATGGACTTGACGTTATGGTTTCTGAAATAAGCTGCTCACAGTTTTGGTTGGCTTCATCAGCATTGCTAACCTTGCCCCCACCTCTTTTTAGTGACTTTCCAACACTTTTGTGAAAATGTTTTGCCAATACAATTACATTGCCCTCACTTGCTCTCAGAGATAACACGTAATTTATTCTCAGATCTTCGTTCTTTGATGTATCAATTGCTGCTGCTTTCATTGTGAGATTGGTTGTATTGTTTTAGTTTAGCCTGTTTTTCTTTAACAGGTTTCTTTGGGTATCCACTTTGTTTTATACCAAAACGTGAGGACTAACCAAGCACGGCGTGTACACATCTGTATAATGTGTGAATAGGGCTATGACTAAGTCTGATTGGCCACAGAGTAGTGTGGCATCATCCATTTCACTACATGGTCCCTGATTGAGTGGAATCTGCAATGTGACTAATCCAGGCAGAGGAAGAAATGTCAGCCAGAAGAACTAAAGAAATGGAAGTGATCAGAAACTATTGCACTGGGCAGAATTTTTAAAAAGTTTAATCTTGAAAAAGCAGACAAAAAAAATGTGAGGAGATGTCTGCCTCACCAATTTCTGTAGCTGCTACCACAAAACAGAATATTTGGTGTACCTCTAGCCTTTAAATAGGAGCAAGTATGGTCCATGGGGTCACGAAGAGTCGGACACGACTAAACAACTAAACGACAACAAAAATGGCATTTACTGACTAAAAAGAAACATTTGAAAATCTATGGAGGGGGGAAAAACTAGTTTTACAAGCATGAATTTGGAAGCCTTGCTCTCTCTCTCTCTCTCTTTTTAAAAAAGACCTCATTGTTTTTCATGTTTACAGTGGTACCTCAGGTTACATATGCTTCAGGTTACATATGCTTCAGGTTACAGACTCCACTAACCCAGAAATAGTGCTTCAAGTTAAGAACTTTGCTTCAGGATAAGAACAGAAATCATGCTCCGGTGGTGCGGTGGCAGCAGGAGGCCCCATTAGCTAAAGTAGTGCTTCAGGTTAAGAACAGTTTCAGGTTAAGAGCAGACCTCCAGAACGAATTAAGTACTTAACCCGAGGTACCACTGTACTTCTGACTTGGATCTCTAAGGGAGAGATAAAACTAAGTTTGTGAGAATGAGAAATAAAACCACATTAGTTACACCGTTGGTTGGAGAAAGCATATCTATCGAAGAATAGCACCTTCCGACACAATATTTTAGCTCCTTGCCTGCCCTTCAAAGCTTTATTCTTAACTGAAAATGAATGTTACTAGTACTTGTTAGCACAGCAGAGCCAACATGGTCATTGTTAGCTGATATAGATTTTTTCCCCTGTGTGAAAGCTCTTTACAATATTAAATACACCTATACTATGAATTTGAAATGCTTTTATACCAAACTTACCACCATCATAGTTCCCCTGTCAAGTTTCCTGGGAATTGTAGCTGAGGTTTTGGTCACAGCTGAAAATTCTTTGCTAAAGATCCACTCACAGAACTATAGTTACATAGCTTCTCTCAGGAGAGGCAATTACTGTGGAAATTCTTTAATACTATAGGCCAGCCTTCTCCAATTGGGTACTCTCCAGATATTTTGGAATACAGTTCTACAATCTTCAATGTTGGCTGGGGCTGAAGGGAATTCTAATCCAAATATATGGGGGCCACTAGGTTGGGTGGAGAACGCTGCCATAGATATCCCCAGATTAGTCTGTATGACAGAGCCCAGATGACCTGAGACTGATGGCCCAGATTGCACCTCATATTTTAGCCATTTAACAGAGAACTGCAATCTCCGTAACTAAGCAGAGGGAATAATTTTGTACCCGGTGATGACGAGTGAAGCAAGTTGGGTGAGCAGTGAACTGTGTTCCATTCCCAATGATATTTCTGGAGACATAGAATTGTACAGCTGGAAGGGACCCAGAGCGTCATCTAGTCCAACTCCCTGCAATGCAGGAATCTCAAGTAAAGCATCTGTGAGAGATGGCCATCCAACCTCTGCTTAAAAACCTCCAAGGAAAGAGAGCCCACAACCTCCCGAGGGAGGCCGTTCCACTGTCTAATAGCTCTTACTGTCATATAGTTCTTCCTGAATTTAAATGGATTCTCCTTTATTGTACCTTGAATTCATTGGTTCAAGTGCTACCCATCAGAGCATGAGAAAACAAGTTTGCTCCATCTTCCATTTGATAGCCCTTTAGGTATTTAAAGCTGGCTATCATATCTCCTCTGAGTCTCCTCTTCTGCTGGCTAAACACACCCAACTATCTCAACTGTACTCCATAAGGCTTGGTTTCCAGATCCTTGATCATCTTGCTTGCACATGTCCCAGCTTGTCAATAACCTTCTAATTCCCGTATCCCAGGTGTGGTCTGACCAAGGCAGAATATAGTGGTACTATTACTTCCCTTGATAATAATAATAATAATAATAATAATAATAATAATAATAATAATAAATAATTTATTTATACCCCGCCCATCTGGCTGGGCCTCCCCAGCCACTCTGGGCGGTTTCCATAAAAACCAAAAATACAGTAAAATATCACACGTTAAAAACTTCCCTGAACAGGGCTGCCTTAAGATGTCTTCTGAATGTCAGGTAGTTGTTTATCGCTTTGACATCTGCTGGAAGGGCGTTCCACAGGGCGGGGGCCACTACCGAGAAGGCCCTCTGCCTGGTTCCCTGTAGCTTTGCTTCTCGCAATGAGGGAACCGCCAGAAGGCCCTCGGCGCTGGACCTCAGCGTCCGGGCAGAATGATGGAGGTGGAGACGCTCCTTCAGGTATACTGGACCGAGGCCGTTTAGGGCTTTAAAGGTCAGCACCAACACTTTGAATTGTGCTCGGAAACATACTGGGAGCCAATGTAGGTCTTTCAAGACCGGTGTGATATGGTCTCGGCGGCCGCTCCCAGTCACCAGTCTAGCTGCCGCATTCTGGATTAGTTGTAGTTTCCGAGTCACCTTCAAAGGTAGCCCCACGTAGAGTGCATTGCAGTAGTCCAAGCGGGAGATAACCAGAGCATGCACCACTCTGGCGAGACAGTCCGCAGGCAGATAGGGTCTCAGCCTACGTACCAGATGGAGCTGGTAAACAGCTGCCCTGGACACAGATTTGACCTGTGCTTCCATGGACAGCTGTGAGTCCAAAATGACTCCCAGGCTGCGCACCTGGTCCTTCAGGGGCACAGTTACCCCATTCAGGACCAGGGAATCCTCCACACCTGCCCGCCTCCTGTCCCCCAAAAACAGTACTTCTGTCTTGTCAGGATTCAACCTCAATCTGTTAGCCGCCATCCATCCTCCAACTGCCTCCAGACACTCACACAGGACCTTCACCGCCCTCACTGGTTCTGATTTAAAAGAGAGGTAGAGCTGGGTATCATCCGCATACTGATGAACACCCAGCCCAAACCTCCTGATGATCTCTCCCAGCGGCTGCATGTAAATGTTGAAAAGCATGGGGGAGAGGACAGAACCCTGAGGCACCCCACAAGTGAGAGCCCAGGGGTCTGAACACTCATCCCCCACCACCACTTTCTGAACACGGCCCAGGAGGAAGGAGCGGAACCACTGTATGACAGTGCCCCCAGCTCCCAGCCCCTCAAGACGGTCCAGAAGGATGTTATGGTCGATGGTATCAAACGCCGCTGAGAGATCCAGCAGAACTAGGAAACAGCTCTCACCTTTGTCCCTAGCCCGCCGGAGATCATCAACCAGTGCGACCAAGGCAGTTTCAGTCCCATGATGAGGCCTGAATCCCGACTGGAAGCACTAGACTTCTGTTGAAGCCTAGAATACCATTATTATTATTTTTTTTGCATCACACTGTTGCTTCATGGTAAGCTTGTGGTCATCCAAGACCCCTAGATCCCTTTCCCCATGTATTACTGGCAAGCCAAGTGTCCTCCATCTTATATTTGTGCAGCTGGTTATTCCTGCCTTGGTGTGGAACCTTACATTTATCTCTATCAAAATTCATTTTGTTAGTTTTGGCCCAGTTCTTGAATCAGTTAAAGTCATATTGTATGCTAATTTTGTGTGATGCAGCAGTGGCTACTCCTCCAATTTTAGTGTCCTCTACAAATATGGTATCTTATTCTGAAGCCTCAGTCTAGTCCTGTTGAAATACTTGATAAAGCCTCAGCGCCTAGGGCTTGCCAATCGAAAGGTCGGCGGTTCAAATCCCTGCGGCGGGGTGCGCTCCCGCTGCTCGGTCCCAGCGCCTGCCAACCTAGCAGTTCGAAAGCACCTCCGGGTGCAAGTAGATAAATAGGGACCGCTTACCAGCAGGAAGGTAAACGGCGTTTCCGTGTGCGGCTCTGGCTCGCCAGAGCAGCGATGTCACGCTGGCCACGTGACCCGGAAGTGTCTCCGGACAGCGCTGGCCCCTGCCCTCTTAAGTGAGATGGGCGCACAACCCCAGAGTCTGTCAAGACTGGCCCGTACGGGCAGGGGTACCTTTACCTTTACCTTTAACCAACTAGCCTCAAGGTATTGACACAGGCTGGGGAAGAGCAAGCAGGGTTTAAAAATATGTGGCTAGGGGATGAGACCCATACATGGGTATTGAGTGGGCCTTATATAGAGAAATCAGGATGGTGGGCCTTATACAGAGAAAGGAAATGAATGAATGACTAAATGAAATTTGTATAGACTGTGGACTTTTATCCATCCCTATTTATTGTAGATCTTCCTGATCCATTATTAAAATGTTGTACATGTTGAAGAACCCCCTTCTTATCTGTCAAAACAATGCTTTATATGCAGCCAGCTTGTTTGTAGGGGGGTGTCTTCTTAAACTTGGGAAATTTGAGGTTAGCAACACTGCTAGCCTCCCACATTCTAAGGAAGAAAGGTTATCATCACTCAGTCAGGAGGTATCTGATCTCTGACACCTGTATGCAACACTTGGGGAAATGTGAGATTTAGATTCAGGAAATGAATACCTAGATACAAGTGCAGCCCAGGAATTTCAAGTACTGATAAAGCTGAAGTTCAGAATTGGGATGTTCAGGATATGAACTTAACTAGCCCAGTGCCTCTGGGGTAATGGCAGCCAAGCCCAAATTTCTCCATCGTTCAGCCTTGGCTTGTAATTACCTCAGCCTTGGCTCCAGTATCAGATCTCTCCGTTGCAACTTCTTTCTTGTTTCTGCTCAAACGGCAAGAAAGGCTGCTGCTTCTGTAAGTTTCATTCAATAGCAGCAGCCCTGGGAGTGTCAATCCGTGCTGGAAAAGTCATTTTGCAGCAAGGCTGGGTCCTTATAATGGATACAGAAATTCCGAGGAACAAAATCCCCAGGGATCCTTGTGCCCGGGTTATGTTATTGCATCAAGGGATTCACTGAAGCCACAGCTGCTTGTTTTAAGCTAAACCATTCAGAAGCCACCTTGAGGAAGCTGGCCATTCACTGGTTGCATGGCTCCCTGAAGTAAATCAATTAAGCTTTTACCAGTATTACATTCTGTAGAGAACTCTTAATGTGGTTTGAGGCTTTGGCGTCCTTCACACTGAGTGGAGTGAAATGGACTGGCTGTCCAAATGGAAGTGTCTCTTCTTTCCATAGGCAGATTGAATAGGCAGGAAAATATGCTCAAATAAGCAGGGTACAACCAACTCATCTGTCTGTCTGTCTGTCTGTCTATTTCACAGGTAAAGGGGAAACATACATGATGACCCCACCACAGCACTATCTGAGGATTAATATACCCTGAAGGGAGGGGAGAAAAGTTAGAACAACCTGGAAAACTACTCATAATCTAGCTCCTAGTGTCCTAGCTGAGGTGGCCTCTAGATGGTCTTCTAGCCCAATCCCCTGCAATGCAGGAATATGTTTGCCTAATGTAAGGCTCAAACCCACAACCCTGAGGTTAAGAGTCTCATGTTCTACCGACTGAATTTTCCCAATATATATATATATATATATATATATATATATACACATACACAAACACATACACACATACTGCAGCTCCTGAATGCAGTAGAGTTAAATAAAATAGGAAGAAAACTACTAAATGAGAAGTGCACAAAGTCTGATGAACAAAGTAACTGGCAAAAGTGATCACATTAAAGTAATAATTTGCAGTTAAATACATAGTATTACAGAAATTGAAACTTAAATGCATTGGCTATTTCTAGCCTTCCCTATATAGTAACTTGCTTTCTGGAAGTAATCAGTCACTGCAGCAATTTCTTTTTTCTTAAAATACCAAATGCCACCTCTAAGTGAAAGCCTATAGTAAAAGCATTAGATGTCAGGGCATAAGGTCAGAAGGGAATGCTCTGCCATTGTCAGATCTGAACAATTGTCCACATGCATTATAGACACTTTGTCTGAAGCATCAATTATGGGTCACTGCTGGAGGCAAGATGGCATACTCAGAACTCTTTAATAATAGAATGCCATCTATTGTACAGTAGAAACTTCCCACCTTCATGATCCCAAGTAACTGTGAGCTATTGTTAGTTTTTAAGATACACACCAATATTAAATCCCTTCCTGACAAACCTATTGCATAATATTGTTATATCAGTGGACTGAAGAGACTTCTCTTCAGCACTTATTATAACTGAAAACTATAAGCACTTGCTTAATAAGGAGCACCGGAAGCCAGCTGAAGTTCCTAGATATGCCAGAAACATAGGCCAACCTAAGTGAGGAAGTGAAATTAAGGAGCTGTCTGTCTGCCAGCGAACACAGAGAGAATAGATATACTGTAACTTAAACTGCTGGGCTGGATGAATCCCAAACTGGAATTAAGATTGCCGGAAGAAATATCAACAACCTCAGATATGCAGATGACACAACCTTGATGGCAGAAAGTGAGGAGGAATTAAAGAACCTTTTAATGAGGGTGAAAGAGGAGAGCACAAAACATGGTCTGAAGCTCAACATCAAAAAAACGAAGATCATGGCCACTGGTCCCATCACCTCATGGCAAATAGAAGGGGAGGAAATGCAGGCAGTGAGAGATTTTACTTTCCTGGGCTCCATGATCACTGCAGATGGTGACAGCAGTCACAAAATTAAAAGACGCCTGCTCCTTGGGAGAAAGGCGATGGCAAACCTAGACAGCATCTTAAAAAGCAGAGACATCACCTTGCCAACAAAGGTCCGTATAGTTAAAGCCATGGTTTTCCCAGTAGTGATGTATGGAAATGAGAGCTGGACCATAAAGAAGGCTGACCGCCGAAGAATTGATGCTTTTGAATTATGGTGCTGGAGGAGACTCTTGAGAGTCCCATGGACTGCAAGCAGATCAAACCTCTCCATTCTTAAGGAAATCAGCCCTGAGTGCTCACTCGAAGGACAGATCATGAAGCTGAGGCTCCAGTACTTTGGCCACCTCATGAGAAGAGAAGACTCCCTGGAAAAGACCTTGATGTTGGGAAAGATAGAGGGCACAAGGAGAAGAGGACGGCAGAGGATGAGATGGTTGGACGGTGTTCTCAAAGCTACAAACATGAGTCTGACCAAACTGCGGGAGGCAGTGGAAGACAGAAGTGCCTGGTGTGCTCTGGTCCATGGGGTCACGAAGAGTCGGACACGACTAAACGACTAAACAACAACAACAACAACTTAAACTTCACTTTAAAAACAATGGGAGTTAGAGATTGTGATATACATCTGATTTTAAAAATAAGTGTGTATCTTTAAGTGATGGATGTGGATGAGTGGGACTAGGAAACTGAAACAACTGTACTATTTTATTACGTTGCGAGCAACTATTATTTTATTGGTAAGAAGGACATAACACTATCTGGTGGAGATTTCTCTTTGCTTAGGCAGAACAACTTCTGAATAAATGTATAATTGAGTTTTCCATCTTCGGATTGCTCTGTTGTCATGCCATGGATGAGTAAAACTATTGGTGTGGATATTGGTGGAATGGATAATACATGTGACCTTCTCTGCATGCTTCAGATTTTGCAATTCTAACTCTGAAATGCAAAAGTGCTGATAGGGCTTTAAATTGCCTGTACTATGCTGTATATGTATGCCCAGGCATACAAATCCCTTGTGGGAGGGAGCTCTGGATTGGAAATCATAATGTAGAGCAAAGCACATTTGGAAATCATAATGTAGAGCTAGGAAATCATAAAAGATTTAGGGCTCCTGCCCCAAAGCATGAAAGCAGATGCTCTTATTTGTAAATAAGAAAGATATATTGATTCATACAAGTAGTCCTACAAGCCCAGAAACAAACAGAGGAGTCACAGTTTAGGAGCCAGGCAAGGAGTTCAGAACTGGACAGAAAAAATGAAGGTGTCCAAATAAGTTTCCACAGCACACCTGCCAAGCTTTTAAAGATAAGGTGTGGCAGCCTACTCATTCACTAGACTCATTTCCCTCCCCCATTTGGATTGGGATTACAGTGTTCTAGTCTGAATCCAAATTGAAGTTACCATGTGTACTCTTATTTTATTAACCAAAATAATAATAATAATGGATATCATATTTACATCTCTCAAGTTACTTGTAGTTTGGTCCTGAATTATCAAGTGCTTTATATGTGAACCAGACCTGTGCTTAGGGATGGACAGAGCAATTAATTCCACCTTGTTTCAGTCTTGCTGGCATTCAGAATGGATAGACAGGACCTATGACCATCTCATTGCATCCTACTTTGTCCCACTGTATGCATTTTGTGTACACTTTCTGATGTAAAATACACACTTTCAGTGTAAAACACAAATCTTTCAGTGCCTTCCAATGAACTCACTTGTAAAATACAGTTTTTGTATCATTGTGCACAGTGTTTGCACACCGTGAACACATTGTAATCTAACTGTAAGTTGTGCTCCAGTTATCAAGCAAATTCTAGAGGTGTAGGATCAGATTGGACTGCAGTGAGAAGAAGATCCATCAAATCCTTCCCTGGTCCCCAGCTCTGTGCATCCTATTTATCAAGCCAAGTTTATGATACCGGAGATGGGCCTTCATGTGATCTCAGCCTAGGTTGGCAAAATTCATAGCACATATTCTGTACCATCACACATTTTCACCCTTTCTCCACATGATAGATAGTAGATATAATTTTGATGGGCTCTCTGGAGTGATGTGTCTTTGAAACAGCATGTAGGGTTCTCTGAACCCCAAGCAAACCAACTCATTGAGACCATTACAGAAGAGCAGATAGTGGAATGTTACAGAAATATGTGCTAATGGCTATGACAGAAGGCTGGTTAGCGATGGCAAACAAGTTGTGCTGTCAAATACAGCAACAAGGATGGCTGAGGATGCTGCACATTAGCACACATTGCAGCACATTTTTGACAACCAATTATTATAACTAGGATCCCACACTCTCAAAGAATTCACATATACACCAATGAAGAACAGGAAAACTCATGAACAAATCAGAGAGGTGAATAACAAAGTAAAGTTTAATTTTCAGGATATCTCTCTCTCTCTCTCTCTCTCTCTCTCTCTCTCTCTCTCTGTGTGTGTGTGTGTGTGTACACATATACACACACTCCAAGGGCTTTGAATGTTTACTAATTTATTTAGATATACTTTTATTCTGTTCACAATTACAAATAAATCTTGAAGCAGTTTATAACATTAGAAATAAATATACATTATTACCGATTCAAATCAAACACCAGAAACATCTATGTCAACAATATATTAACAATAGTATAGTGTAGTACGATAGTGCTGTTACTGGGGGAAAGTGCGAGTTCACAAATTAATTTTAAATTAATGTCACAAGCACACCATAGTTTGGGGACTTCCAGGGAGGAAGATGGCAGACTAGACATCTTTTGTTGACAGTCTGTTAGCAGAGATAATTATGTGGTCATTAATGATCGCCAAGCCATAAATCTTGGTTATCACATTCTCTCTGGGAAGACAAAGAGAACAGAGATTAACCTCTAATGCTCTGAAAGGGCTGCTTTTTATGTTGGGAGACTGAGAAGTTTTGAGGGACCCGGATGGGAGAGAGTGACTCTAATCATGTCCATACACCACATAATAGTCCTGAGGGTCAGTCCTTCAGGCATAAGGTTGGCAAAACTTCCCTTTCTTTAATTGCTTTTGAGACTGTTATAAATTATGATTGAGGTATCTGTCTGCCGGTTGAAATTTGTATCTGGAATGTGAACTGACTGCTATAGCTTAAGAAGGGACAATTGTTAAAAATGCTGAAAGCAAAACAAAAAAACATGTTTTAATTGGCTGTGACTAAGAAAGATTCTAAATGGCCAAGGGGTGTTCCAACTATTAAAAATATTTATTTTATTTTACTTTTAACCTTCCATCCCTTGGATGAAAGTGCTGGCTGCAAAGCGAAACTAATTTATCTACTCCACTGTGTGTGTGTGTGGGAGGGGGGGGGATGTGGTCTGGAGATAAGGAGATGGGAGGCTCAAGCTTTTAAGGCAGAGACTGTAAGACCTTAAAGTATAGAGTGAGTTGTTAATAAGACCAAGAACACTCAGTATGATGAAAATACTGCTGGACACGCCATGGACTGCTGGCATCATGGATGAGCAGCTAAAAATAGGAGAGTGGAATGATGAAACTAGAGGCAATAGATGATGAAACAGTCATGTGGTGAAGCTGTGAAGATGGAGGAGCAGAATGAAACTACGGGCAGAGAGATTAAGAAATATTCTGAGCTGGCAGAGATAGAGTTGAGAGAGAAAGAATTCTGTGTATAATTTGGAGTGAATCTAGAGGATAAACCTACCAAACTCTCATTGAAAAAGACTGAAAGAAGCAGAAGTGGAAGAACTTTTTTAAACAGCAAGAACTAGGATGTAGATCATGGCCAACAGGAAATGTGATCAGAAGATATGGAACTGAAAGACAGGTTTGATTGTATGAAAATATGCTGAAAGGTCCAAGAGCACCAACATGTCTCCTACTGCACTTTCCATATTGCAGTGCAAGTCATTCACCAGGAAAACCAAAGCAGCTTCCATCCCAAATCTGGGATTGGCATGGCTCCAAATAATCTGTGCCACCCAATGCTGTCTGGAGTTGAGAAAATACCACCCACACCAATACCTTGCTCAAAAAAGAAAGAAAGAAAAGCAAATTTTGACACTGAATTAAAGTTCTTCAGTACAGTCCAGATTAGGTTTCTTTGGTAAATGTCAACTGCCACCTCTTTCAGGGTGATAGGGACTACCTCTTTGGTGCAAATAGAAAGCTGAACTGTGGCAAACAAAATCTCAAAAACTAGTAGAAGTAAAGATTCATAGAGCAGGTCTCAAACATCCTTGCAGTTGTTTACACCCATATCATCCTGATCAGAAGTTTTGCTGGCTGCATCCATTTCTGACACCAAAGTAGCTATAACATCCTGAAGCAGGGCCATCCACATGTCTCAGTTGTGGGTGTATGGCATTGCATGTAGATGTATAAAAAGGTAAAGGGACCCCTGACCATTAGGTCCAGTTGTGGCCGACTCTGGGGTTGCAGCGCTCATCTCACTTTATTGGCTGAGGGAGCCGGCGTACAGCTTCCGGGTTGTGTGGTCAGCATGACTAAGCCACTTCTGGTGAACCAGAGCAGCGCATGGAAATGCCGTTTACCTTCCCGCCAGAGCGGTATCTATTTATCTACTTGCACTTTGATGTGCTTTCGAACTGCTAGGTTGACAGGAGCAGGAACCGAGCAACAGGAGCTCACCCCGTTGTGGGGTTTCAAACCACCGACCTTCTGATCGGCAAGTCCTAGGCTCTGTGGTTTAACCCACAGCGCCACCTGCGTCCCATGTAGATGTATAATAGAGCACATTTTCAGCATGTCAAACGTCCCAGGCTCAAACCCCAAGTTCACTTCAGGAAGAGCTGGGCAAAAAAGACTTGATTCACAATGGCCACCGGTGTCTAAATGGCAACAGAATCTGCTGCCACATCTCAGGAACTATTGTGGCAAGTTTGGTGATGATATTGCAGTATTGCAACAGACAAACCACTTTCCAAAATATATAGTAGCTCAATCATCTATGATATATGCAAATAACTGCTCACAACACTTGTCGGGTCAGTTTAGGAGCACAACATGGGAGAAGTCTAGTTATATAAGTAGTGCTACACTTGAAATAATTCATATTGTTTATTAGTTTTCTATATCAACCTTCATCTGAGGAACACAGGGCACTTTAATATATATATATGAATACACATCATAAAGGTAAAGGTAAAGGTACCTCTGCCCGTACGGGCCAGTCTTGCTAGACTCTAGGGTTGTGCGCTCATCTCACTCTATAGGCCGGGAGCCAGCGCTGTCCACAGACACTTCTGGGTCACGTGGCCAGCGTGACAAGCTGCATCTGGCGAGCCAGTGCAGCACACGGAACGCCGTTTACCTTCCCGCTGGTAAGCGGTCCCTATTTATCTACTTGCACCCGGGGTGCTTTCAAACTGCTAGGTTGGCAGGCGCTGGGACCGAACGACGGGAGCGCACCCGGTCACGGGGATTCGAACCGTCGACCATGCGATCGGCAAGTCCTAGGCGCTGAGGTTTTACCCACAGTGCCACCTGCGTCCCTAATACACATCATAGTAACCAACAAAAACAATAATTGCCTGCAGTAGCAGATTTCAAGTAGACTGTTTTTCATGTATTTAGCACCCACAGTTCAGAGATTGTGCCATCTGATGCTTTGCAGATATATTTGTGCCCTCTTCCAGTTAACATTCATTTGGCCCCTTCTGTTTTGCCATTTAATAAGTATTTAAAATTTATCTTTTTACTATTGACTTTCCTTAAGAGAATTTTGGTGATCTAATTCAGTCTGTATCCATCTGTTTGTCTGTATCCACTCAGTGTGTCATACTCTGTCTGAGACTCTCTTGTTCTGTTTCTCTCTGTATGTTGCTTGGTGAGGGCTTGGCCATAAAAACTGACTACTACTACTACTACTACTAAGAATAATGATAAAACCGGAATGAATGAATGAATAATAAATACATATATACCTTTAGTTACCTTTAACTGAATATGCTAGAACAACACTGGGGGTTCTGTGAATGATGCATGCTAGGGAAAGCCATCGGTGTGGAATTTGAGATTTATTATTATTATTGGCAAAATAATATGGAAACACAATGGAATTCTGGGTGCAAATATGCAAAACTGGCATAGATCGATTAATCCATCTAGTGGCAAAACTGAACTAAATGGTTCAGTGATCTCCACTTCTCCTCTCCGCCCCCTTTTTATTTTTTAGAAAACCCCTCCCATTGCAAAACTAGGAAAAACTTGGAGAGCTACTGGAGGTCAGAGTAGAGAATGGGCAGAAGGTGTCAAGAGTCTGTCTCATTATAAGGGTACTGCTCTGGAGCGTAGGACTTGCACCAAAGGCTTCACGTTACAAGAAAGGAGATTCTGACTAAAGATCAGGAAAAACTTTGACAATAAGAACTGTTTGACAGTGGAACGGTCTCCCTCAGGAGGTTGTGCACTCTCCTTCCTTGGAGATTTTTAAGCGGAGGTTGAAACTGTCATGGATGCTTTAGCTGAGATTCCTGTATCGCAGGGGGTTGGACTAGATGACCCTCGGGGTCCCTTCCAACTGGATGATTCACATGATGGAACACTGCCTGCATTAGTAGACACCAATGGCATGAGCAGGTGTTTGTGTGCAGGATAGCTGATTTATTGCACATGAATTGATTATTACTTACAGTTTGCCAGCTCTGAGTGTGTTGTTGTGTTGTGTTGTGTTGTGTTGTGTTGTGTTGTGTTGTGTTGTGTTGTGTTGTGTTGTGTTGTGTTGTGTTGTGTTGTGTTGTGTGTGAGAGAGAGATGTCTGGAGGCTGACAGCCTTTGGACAGTTAAAACACTTTTAGAGGCTTCGCAGGGTCATGCTCCTTTCCATAATTCCAACTGGGCTTTTTTGCTTGGCTGGGGAGTCTTTCCAAGTCAGCCTGGAAAGCTGCACTCAGGGGATGGAGGGGGAAGCGAGACAGGTTAGGCTTCAAGCAAGGGGTTAAGATGACTTTTGCCTTTCCTCCCCAACTAATAACATTTGAAATGCATGCTCTGCGTGTGTCTTTTTGAGGGAGGGTTGCAGAAGGGGAATCCTCTGTACCTATTGGCTAGGCTCTATCAGCTGCAGTTTAGCTGAAGCTGCTGCTAAAGAGCTGTATTGATCTGAAGGGTAAATGTGGGGAGAGAGAGAGGGAGAGAGAGATCCAGTCATTTCTGAGAAGAGAGACGACCTCTGCCAGTAAGGAAGTGGTTTCAACCCGCCTGCCTTTCTTGTTTTATCTTTGCTGAATGAAAAGAGGACGCCTGCGAAAACAGTTTGTTGCGACGGTGGGATAGCGAGGCAAGGTTTTCCCTTAGTCGAAGCTGCTGTTGCATATTCCTGCTGTTGCTGCTGCTGCTGCTGCCGCCGCCGCCGCTTGCTTCCCTGCTGCAGTTTCATAGAACAGGTAAGCCTTATAAAAGCAAAACACAAAACGGTGATGATGAAACGCAATCGGGTGGCTTCTGCATCCTAAGATCCCAGACCCACAGGGATCGGCAGATTTGCAAACGCTGCGCCACTGGATGGCGAGGGCTTTTGCAAGACGGAGGAAATGACCTCGGGCATCCTTTTCTTCCTGGGGGAGGTTGTCCCACACACAGTGACAGGGGAAACTTGAATAAGTTCTCAAGAAAGTGGATGAGTGTGTGGTATGTATTGATCTGAGAGCGAGGAAAGGGGTTGCAAGGCAGTAGCTCTGTGCAGAAGTGCAGGGAGGGAAATAGCAAAGGTGCAGAAATATTTCCCTTTGCCTCTAGCTTAAAAGATGCACAGGTGGGGCTCTCGATGGTTTGAATTTGGTGGACCAGAGAACAGTTGTGTCAAATATTATGCAATATAGTTCATTAGAAGACCGCCCCCCCTTAAGGTACAGTGCAGAACTTGAGTGAGAGATTTCTGATGTTATTTGAAGGATTTTTTTTTCTTAAATTGTGGCAGCTGTTTGAGGTGCTTAAAAGCTGACCTTTTAAAAGAGGGGGTTTGGTTTCTTTGTGTTCCAAAGAAAAGCACTGCAAGGCAACTTTTCTCCAGTTCCTATTACCTGTTGTTTAACTGGATTACAGGTTCCATTTCTAAGCAAGGATCTAATTCAGCAGTCGCAAATAAGACATTTCAGTGCAAGCACGGGAGCTTCCTTTCCCCCCAAATGATCTTGCCCAAATTAATCATGTGGTGATAAGTGAAACTCACATAATTCTTAAATACGCATTTAAATGAACTATTTAGCACCAAACTGTAAACATTCACCGAAGCCTTGTCTTTTGCATGTGAGAGATCGGGGTGGGAGCAGAGGAATCTTGCTTTCTCTTTCTAGATATTTAATCCCCCCCCCCCCCAAATTAGAAATGTGACACACAGTTCTGTGACTTTGATAGCTTTGTATTCTGATCTTTACTAATAAGAGACACACATATTGTCTAAGTTAAAGTATTTCCCACAGTGGAGGGGGGGATAGGTGGCCAATGGATTTTGTTTCTGGGTTCCGTGATCTTTCACAATACTGCACATCCCTTCATCCGTACATTGTAAAACATATCCACAAGATGCTTGTTAGGAAAATAGAAACTGCTGTACTGCTGGATGAAAACCAAGAGGGGGAAAAGAAGTCATTTGTATTTCCTTTGGTTTATTGTTTTCCACTTCCAGCATGACCAACAAAAGCATAACCATTTCAGCATACAGAGCAGGTGTTAATGTCAAGCTATGCACTTTTCAATGCACACCTCACTGGATGCAAGGCAAAATATTATTAAGAATAAGTGCAATGAATGGAAGAACAGTACTGAGAATTCAGTCTCTCATATTATTCATGAACTGGTCAGGAGGTCTTTATTTCTCCCCCATTAAAACTTGATTAGATGTTTCAGTGGTTGCCACTAACTGTTGGGAGGGTTCCTAGGAGTTTTACAAATATGTCCCCAAGAAGGAGAAGCCAGATGGTTATACCACCAAAGTCATAAGCAGTTAATTGCAGAATTGATTTGTAGTCCTCTTGAACATATCAGCGCCTGAACTGCAGTGCTTACATCTTAACTGATCAAGATACTTGCCTGATGCTCACCTGTACCAAGATCAAAGGGCCATTTTTGGAAATTGTGCAGTAATATAATCACTCTGTTCTCCATAATAAGGCACATCATGGTTTAATAAGGAAAGCTACACCAGAAAAAAATACAGTTTTGTCTCCCCCACACATACAATTTACAACACTCATTGCTTGATACATTTTGTGCCTCCTTTGTTTTTTTTTTGTTTTTTTGCCAGTCAGCTTTTGAATTCACTTGCAAAATTTCTGTGGTCTGTGCCAAGCCTGTGGCATTCCCTATCTCTTTGGTTGGACTGTACAGCAGCTGGAGACTGTGAGGTCTCCCACAGCTTATGCTCTATTCAGCATGGCAGAAGGAAGTTTTGCTCAACAAGAATATGCTCAGGACTTGTTAGCCCATCCACTTTCACAGCCAACTCAACAATGACCACTTGTTATATCTGCACCATAAGCTGGTGATCGATGCCAATCTATTCAAGTTTGTTGCCTGTATCCAGGATAGGGCTGTCAATTTCTTGCCAAAATTAAAACAAGGACCTTCCTCGCAATCAGTACAAAATAGTTTTCAGCCCAGTTTACATTTAAAAGGAATTTTAATATTTTAACTCAAAACAGTCATGTAATGTCATCTTCCTCTCAAAAAAACTGTTAAGATGCAACTGCTATCCCTTGGCACTGAAATCCCAATAACATTTACTCAAATGTAAATCCCACAAGTTCAATAGAAGTTACTAGCAACAAGTATCCTGTTGGACATTATCTTACCAATTGGGAGTCAGTGCAGCTTGTGTCATTACATGCGCCACCCTGGTAACATCAGAAACACAGGATTGCATGGGAGGAGCCAGCGATGTCAACATCACCTCCTCTGAAAAATGAGGAAGGGAACCACACTGTGGATCATCCCAGATGACAGAGACCTTCTGAGATCTGTTCTGCAGATGTCCTAAGTAATGTGGTTGCTGCCGCCTCCACAGGTGCAAAGTTGTTTACTTACCAAGCCTTTGATAAGAATATATGTATTAGCTTTCCTTAGGTTGAATTGTCACATTAGCACTCTGTTGTAGTTGCCTCAGAAGATTATGTCCAGCCTGGGTAAGTCACATAGTAAAGTAGCTGTCTCTCTGTGTAGCAACCCCATCACTTTTCTGAATTACAACTGATATAGGAAGAGGGGTAAATTGATTAAGAAGACATCTGCTAGACATCCAGAATTAATCTGATTCTGATGAATTGAGAATCAGTATGCCTTTTCACATGCCCAGTTGCATCATTAAGGGTGCATAGGTTTTTGGACAAGCTGCCATGATGCCCACATCTCTATCCCTTGCACCCTCAGTATGAATCAGACTCTTTCTGCTTCTAGCCCCCAGCTTTCACTAAGTAGCATATTCACTTGATGCTCACATAGGACATGAATGCAGGCAGACCAAAGCTGTTCTGGGCAAGCCATGTCAAGCCACTGGAAGCAGTGGTCAGGGAAATCAGTACCATGGACAGATCCCAATTGCCCTTCCTGGCTGGAAATGACTCCATAAAGTCACTGTTTATGTACATACTTACATAAAGTATGTAATGTGCAATTCCATCTGAAGGTGTTTAGCTTGGTTTTATTAAACTTCTTAAATGCTATTGCGTGACCAGGCGGCGACAGCCCCAGCCCTCAGGGATCATAAGGAAGGAATAAAGACTCTGACAATGTTATATGGAATTAAAATTAGGCCACAACTTTATTAAACTTCTGAACGTAGGAAAACCTTGGCATAGGCCTTGGGCATGTATCCCTCCCAGCCCCCCAGCTGGGGGGAATTGGGGCTTATCAGGGTAAATGGGATGTGGGGGGTGCTCTGTGAGATTTAAGTGTAGCAGGCAGCTAAGCCCATATCCCTGCAAGCAGGGTAGTTCACTGACGACCTTTTAGTGTATGGCCAGTGACACCAATATATATAACCCCTTTAATAGGGGGGCCCTGGAATTGCTGCCACAGGGGGGCGAGTCACCACTTCACACACACACACAAAAAAACACACACACACCATATACAGTGGTGCCTCGCAAGACGAAATTAATCCGTTCCGCGAGTCTCTTCATCTTGTGGTTTTTTCGTCTTGCGAAGCACGGCTATTAGCGGCTTAGCGGCTATTAACGGCTTAGCGGCTTTAAGAAAAAAGGAAACAAACTCACAAGAACTCGCAAGATGTTTCGTCTTGCGAAGGAAGCCCATAGGGAAATTTGTCTTGCGAAGCACCTCAAAAAACGGAAAACTCTTTCGTCTAGCGAGTTTTTCGTCTTGCGAGGCATTCGTCTTGTGGGGCACCACTGTAGGGAAGAAAAGACTAAAGGATTCCACCCAAGGCCATAACCGCCAAAGCTGTGACAAATTGCTATAGGGAACACAAAACCTACCAATGCAGGAAAATTTCTTCCCAGTCCTTCAACAGCAACCAGTCAAAGACTGTAGCAGTGCCCACTAAGCAGGAAGAAAAAGTTAACCTGCAAACAAGAAACATTAAACAAAGGGAGGATAGGGAGTGTGAATCTCCAGAGCCAACTGCCTGGCTATTGTCAACTCCACCTCCTATTTATAAATGGGGCTGGCCCCACCTCCCAGCAAAAAACCTGATTACTGAGGCTGGGCATGAACCTCCAAAAATTAACACTGAGAGGCAAGCCAGTCCCTGTTTGCCAGTAAGCTCCCTGGGAACTGTAGCGACACGCGCGATCCCACAAAGGGCACCCACAATGTAAAGTGTGAGTGCTCATTTCTGAAAAGTCCCAAGAGTAATGCAAAGCCATATAAACAATGTCGTAACAACACCATCACAGCAGACAAAACATCAGTGGTAATCAACTAAAACAGGCATAAAAGTAACCATGCCATGCCATATCATCAAATACCTGGAGTAGAAATATCTCTCCACTTGGCACTGAAAGCATAACAAAGCCAGTGCCAGGTGGGCCTTGCAGGGGAGAACATTCCACAGATGGGGAGGCAGCACTGTCCCTTGTTAACACACTCCAAACCTCCCTCAGATGGGGTACCCAGAGAAGGGTCCTCAGTGGTGATGTAAGGGTATGGGCAGATTCATGGTGGGAAAGATGGGGCATGGGCCTAAGTCATTTATGGCTTTATAGTTTACAACCAACACTTTGATTTGGGCCTGGAAATACAAAAGAAATGCATGACCCATTCCAACTCTCTTCATGCTTATTCTGGAATTTGAAAATTGTAGGCACCAGAGCCCCAATCTACCAAGGACCAACATAATTAGGCTACTGTACATGGTTCTTTGAAATTGGACTTTGTTTCTGCTGAATTCAGCTGAAAGCTGAAATATGTTTCTACACTGTGCAAAGTGTGGCATAATATTTAACCTAAAAAGGCACCCAAAATTCCTCAAAACTTGGCTTTTTGTTAATTCAACTTTCCAGATGATGGAAAAGATGCTCAAGAATGAAAACTAGCCCAAAGGAGTCCACTTGCTGACCTAAGATTTTAATCCAAATTTCCAAAGCTGTAATGTGAGGGTCTCTTTATTGTCATGTGTACTTTAATAGCTAGATTTAAAGCTATTCCTCCTGGGGAATTTTATTGTTTCCTGTTAGAACTATCTGCTAATAGTTCTTTGCCACTCACTTTCTGTTTGACAATACCCAAACTGTACTTTTAAAAAGTGGTTTATAGCAATGAATATAATAATTTCAATCTAGAAGGACAACACAATTAATACAATGCATGAAAATGATGAAAACCTTTGAGTGGGATTGTGTGTGTGTGTGTGTGTGTGTGTGGTGCACAGTGACCACATGAAGCACCTTGTATCTGTACCAGTTGGAAGCAGGCCATTGTGTTTCACATCTGCTCTGTGTCCTTCTGATTGAATTCATGATTCAGGTCCAAATGTAGTATGCGAAATCTAAAACTCTGTCCCCCCCCCCCCCATTGGCTATAAGGGGGAAATCTAAAAATTGCTATATATTTTTTTCCCCTTAGGGCATCTTCCCCTGAGATTTAATTGAAGTATGTGAAGCTGGCTTCTGAGTGCCCGAGAGTGGTGTATTCACTGATTTTGTTTTTAATTAAAGTCTTGCTTTTACCTTAGAAAAACCATATCTTTCCACACAAATTTTCTTCTTCAATAATTACACACACAGACACACACACACAGACACTGCTTTTTTCTTGGGGTACGCATACCCCTAAACATTTTGTGAATCTAAGTTTGGCCTCACTGAGGTGCAGTATTTCAATATGAGTAGGAAAAAGAAAGTAGCCCTAAACATCTTTTTTTTTTAAAAAAAGAGAAGGCTGCAGAGTATAGACCACTAAAGTGTTGATTTGTAGGATGTAAAAAAAAAAAGACATCAACAAAATATCTCTTGACATGGTGAGGTGAGCATAATAAAAACCCAGAGTTCCAACTTATAAGGATTTCATTGAAATGTCTCCATCTGTTTGACGTCATTTGAATGGAATTTCTTTTCTTATTAATTGTTGAAGAATGGTTAAAGGAGGGGGGAGAAAGAAATTTTCAGCACAGCACTAAGTTGATTGGGTGTTTGTCTCCGTAGGCTACAAATTTGCACAGCCCTAGCTTAAAATGAGCATTAAGTAGATGAGAGGGTTCAGGGTAGCTTTTTTATGGTTCATGAATATCAATCTGGTAATATCCCAAGTCCCACAGTTTAAATATGGGATCTCTGCTCATGTATAAAATGAAAGTGTGTGTAATGTACATACACAATTTAAATGCGTTTGCATGCAGCCACTTCATTTCCAGCTTCTAACCCACTGATTTGTAAAGTGCTTTGAGAGGTCTTGAGTATAGAAGCTTCTGCTTCAGAACGCCATTCTCTTCTATGCTATAAATGGCTCGTAAAAATGCCTCCACTTTAAGTGTTATGTATAAACACGCAGACGGCTTTGTGTTTATATATATACACACACACACTTAAAGGGGTGACATATTTTATGAGTCATTTCTAAAGGAGAATAGAATTTGGTTTTATATAGCACCCCTCATAGTCAAGGTATTGCAAAGCCGTTTGCCATGCACGTGAGTTACTGTTGGTGCCGGCAATAGAGGCTGCATAGACAAATGCTTCTAAGGAGGCGTATAGACCAGGGTCATCCACTACTCTTTTTGAAAAATGGACTATGATCTTCAGCTTTTACTCAACGAGCTGGTTGCAAAAGGCACAGTAAACCAGAATCCAGCATTTTATAAAGGCAATGGCCCCATAAAACCTCAGAACAGCTCCTTTCTCCTCTCTGTTCCCTGTCCACTCCTCCCTCCAGCACCTCTACTATAGTACTATAGAATTTAGCCGACAATTGGATTTCAAGAAACTAGCCATCATGATAGGACATACATTTCTGTAGTAGAGAACATTTGAGTCCACTTTCAGGAGGACTTGGGAGCTGGTTGTGTTCTACAAACACTAATATCTTCGGGGAGAGAGTATATTATGCATTTATGTCATTGCTTTTGTGCTCTCTTGAGATGCACTTAGCTCTCTCGTGTTGGGGTTCTTGGAGGTAAAACCTGCTGCTTTAAAGTAGGGCTATAGGTTTTTAGTGATGCACTTAGAAAATGTTAGAATCTGGACTTACTGGCCCTTTAGAACGTAATGTGTATCCCTTTGCTTATTTCAAACTGTGGCGTCCCACCCTTCCTGCATTTGAGATTCTCTTGTTTCATCTTCTGAGTGGGGTCCCAGACCTGTGGCCCAAAGTCCTGCCCATCACTGTAGGTTATTCAGCCATTTCTCTGATTGCTTGGAGAGAGGATAGCTCTGGATGCAATTTCATAACCCAGTTATCAGAGGTAGCTGTTTAAATCTCCTGCAAAAGCAGAAGGCAGGGTGATCATGCTGATACTCACGACCAAGTTATCCCAAAGCAATGGAGCTTTCCTGATCCCATAGTAAGGAAGGATTCCCCCAAGGAATCCTGGGAACTGTAGCTTGTTAATGAGCTACAATTCCCAGAACCCTTGAGGAGCAAACTTCAGTTCCCATGATTCTTTAGGTGTGAGTTAATCAATGAATTAACCAAGGCTTTAATCAATTCACTGATAGTGGCCAATTTTAACATGCCAATTTTACTTGGTTTCTTGCAAATTAAGGGCCTCTGTTGCTATTTTGGGGTAGGTTTGGTCATATATATGTATGTATAGATAGATAGATAGATAGATAGATAGATAGACAGATGATAGATAATGATTTTCTTTCTCATGATGAGTGATAGAGGTTTTGATTATCTGCATTGAGTTTTTGGCCATATGCAAATTTATTTAAGCCCAATAAATTAATTAATAACTTGGAGTAGGGAGATTAAGGTAAAGTAAAGGTACCCCTGCCCGTACGGGCCAGTCTTGACAGACTCTGGGGTTGTGCACCCATCTCACTTAAGAGGCCAGGGGCCAGTGCTGTCCGGAGACACTTCCGGGTCACGTGGCCAGCGTGACATCGCTGCTCTGGCCAGAGCCAGAGCCAGAGCCAGAGCCGCACACGGAAACGCCGTTTACCTTCCCGCTGGTAAGCGGTCCCTATTTATCTACTTGCACCCGGAGGTGCTTTTGAACTGCTAGGTTGGCAGGCGCTGGGACCGAGCAGCGGGAGCGCACCCCGCCGCAGGGATTCGAACCGCCGACCTTTCGATCGGCAAGCCCTAGGCACTGAGGCTTTAACCCACAGCGCCACCTGATTAATCACCTACAATTATAAAAGTGGTTGACAGCTTGCTGTTGACAGCTGGTTAGAAGACTTCTCTTTCTAGTTTATGTTGTTCTGCAGCACAGTTAATGGGGTTGATATATTCTGCCCTAGAGATGGTTACAATTCATTAGCGTGTGCAATGACTCTTCTATAAATATGACAAGGCAATATACACATTTTCATATAAAGTTCTTTGGAGCCCTATAAACTTTGCAGCTGTTCTATTCATCACTCATAAGTTCCCCAGCATTTTTTTATTTTTAACACAGAGAGACAAATTCCTTCTACAGGCAAATGTCCATTCACCTGCACAGTTCACTTCTAGGATAAAATACACAGCTACAGGGAGAGCCAAATTTGTTGCCTGTTTGTGAGACTTTTGATCATTGTCATCTCCCGCCTACTTGCCAGGCCCTACAGAGGGCCTACTCGGTAGTGGCACCTTGGTTATAAAACTCTCTTTCTAGGAATACCCAGTTGGTACCTATTCTGTTAGCTTTAGGTATGGTTAAAATAAATCCAATTCTGCTCAGCTCTCAGTCGATGATGTATTTAATTTCTACTTTGCTGCCAGCTTTTACAGTACTGCTGATTGTTTATGCTTTTACTGCTTTTGGGGGGTAATTCTGTTAATTTTTAATATTTTAACTGATGTTTTTAATGGCTGTTACTAGCTACCTTTGGGGGTGAAATTAGGATTAAAATGTTAAAACAAATATATGTAAATCATCTTTTCCGTTCTAGACACTTGTTTGGGGGTTGTCATATTTGGGCTTCCTACTGTAGAATTGAAAATAATGCTTACATCATCGACTTCAGGCGTGTAAATAACTGTTCACCTGTGGCAAATAAAAATTCCATATAAGACAGGAAACATTTGTAAAGTGAAAGCGAGGGCCTTCCCTGACCCCTGCTTCCTTTGATGTGTCACAACTGACAGATATATGTAGTCGTCCTCTCATTGACAAATTAGTGAAAGAAAGGGTGTGGCCACACCAAATGGAATGTTTTGAGGAATCCAGCCGGCCAGTGTTCAAGACAGAATGATGGACTCAGAGCCAGAAGTAGATTATCTGGTAGGATGAATATGCTAGACGCCCAGCAGGTCAGTCCTTATTGCTTACTGAGGGGGTGAGGAGTTTGGCATGATGCAGTTGCATTAGTGAAGCTAATGTGCTGGTCCTACTGGTGCATTGATTGATTGATTGATTGAATTTATATACTGCCCTATACCTGGAGGTCTCAGGGTGGTTCACAGAAAAGATCACAATGTATAAAATCAAAATAAGAACAATAACCCAACAACACCCCCTCCCACCAAAAGAGGCACATTTTAAAAGGGTAGAATATGTCAATCAGGTCAACCAAAGGCCTGGTTAAAAAGGAACGTTTTTGCCTGGTGCCTAATGGTGTATAATGAAGGTGCCAGGCAAACTTCTCTGGGGAGAGCATTTCACAGAATGGGGAGCCACTGCAGAGAAGGCAGCGTTGCCACCCTCCAGACCTCTAGAGGAGGAGACACATGAAGGAGGGCTTCAGAAGATTATCTTCTGCACAGAATTTTGCTTATTGGTTGCCATAAATTTGATTTTAATTAATTTTTATAATGAAATGTTTTTAGAATCATTGGATTATTTTGATTGTTGTTAGCCGCCCTGAGCCCAGCTTTGGCTGGGGAGGGCGGGATATAAATAAAATTTATTATTATTATTATTATTATTATTATTATTATTATTATTATCTCAGGGTCTGAGTAGGTTCATATGGAAAGAGGCGGTCATCATTTACACGACATCAACCTCCCCACCACTTTCTCCCTTCCCCTCCCTGTGTATCTAGTGTAGCAGCTCTGCCCCAGCTGCTCACAGCCCAAACCTTTAAACCCAGTATTATTTTTGAGTTTTTATTGCAAATTATAAGTGTGTGAAATAGACAGACAGAGAGACCAACTTTTATTATGAAATGCATCTAAAGGACTCCTGCAGATTGCAACTTTCTGCAATCATTGCAAAGGAAGGAAGGAAGGAAGGAAGGAAGGAAGGAAGGAAGGAAGGAAAAAGTACCTTAGGTGCCAGACAGCAACAGAAAGGGTCAAATATTAGTTGCTGTATGCAGTGTGAGTGAAAAAGCAAGCAAAACAACACCAAGCAGTCGTTCACACGGAACATCATGTGCACATAACTTAGTGTTCTATCTTGAATGATGGCGGCTGACCTGGGAGCATTTCAGGTTTTTCAGATATAACGTGGAAGGAATGCCATTGCTCTCTAAGTGGCTTATAACTGACTTAGATCGGATGCTGGCATTTGAAATAATGTACTAACCTATTCTGTGAGCTGCTCTGTAGAAAATTCCCCTGGTGGTGTTCCTTTGAGCTACAGCTTGGATATCAGCTTGACCCACCTGGGCTGAAATGTCAGTATTCTTGGCATATATAGAATAGCCCTAAGGCTGAAATCAATTACATCCAAGTAAATGTGTTTAAGGTTATTAAGTTTTGCTCTTTAGATTCTTTTCCTCCTTGGCCATCACTACGGAGCTGTGTGAGACATCAGAGAGAGAGGGAATCTTTTTTAAAAAAACAAACAAACAAACAAACCAATGCATTTCCCTCTACATTCCTTTAACTATTTTGCCTAGACCCTTTCAAGCTCACCTTAAAAAGCAGTGGTGACTATATGAAAAAGCAGATGCAGAGGTTGTTGTTTGCCTCTGTCCGCCTCAGGAGACAACGGAGTGCACCTTCTAGGGTGAAGTCAAACCATTGCATTAGCAGCATTGAAGTGACCTCCCTGGGGTGCAAGCCTGGGCAGTGTGGGTAGAGATCCTGGGCTGCCCAGATGACAAGACCCCCCCCTCCTTGGCCTCACTGATGTGGTCCAAGGGAGCAAAGGAAAGCAGAACAAAATGCAGATTGGCTGCAGGAGTTGCCAAAATAAGGCATACAAGGCACAATCCAACAATCATAGGGACTCCACTCTGGATTTGTGTAGAGCATAGTCCATAGACTTTCCTTCTCCCAATGAAATTATTATTGCGTGTTGAGTCCCACAACGCCACCCTCACCAAGAAATCACACTTCACACATCAATTTTGTTTAAGGTTTTTGGCATGATTTTGGCCACAACTTTATTAAAATACAAATACGTGAGTGGTTGCTTAGGCATTGGTTATGACTATCTGTCCTTGCCCATGGACAGAGCTGGCCTTCCGGATTCCAGCGGAAGCCAGCGTGGGAAACAAGTATTGGGTGAGAAAATGAAGCCGGGTATCAGTCTCACACCTCTCACCCTCATGTTCCTGTGGGGCTTGCACGGCCCAAGTCCGACTCCGGGGACAAGGACGAAATGAATGGCAAGCCCCTGGATTCCTTTAACGGAATTCCCTTTCCGCACCACCATTTGGAGGGGTAGGCACTTACCCCTCTTCCAACCAATTTTAACCAATGCCTAACCGCCAACCTTACAAGTTGTGACTTATTTGCTACGCAGTAGGCGAAACCCAAATGGCCCCAGCCAATCAGCCAAATGGTAAATTCCTACCAGGCCCCCGCACCAAAGCGGACGACCCCATGACAGGCATAGCAAGGTCAAGCGAACCATAAAACCCAACCCATTAAAGGGAGGGTGGGCGGGTGATCCAGTGCAGAGGCCAAGAGGACGCCCCAGTGGAGGCGACCTGTATTTATAGCCTCTGACCCCTCCTCCCCTATTGGCAACATGCAAAGTTCCCTGGCAACACAATTAACCCTTTATGGTTTGGCTTTATCCCCTACCCAGTAACTGTAGTGTGGCTTGTATGTCCCAACCGCAACACGTGTTCTCTTTCAGGGAGAACACGCTTTGCGTGTTGAGTCCCACAACGCCACCCTCACCAAGAAATCACACTTCACACATCAATTTTGTTTAAGGTTTTTGGCATGATTTTGGCCACAACTTTATTAAAATACAAATACGTGAGTGGTTGCTTAGGCATTGGTTATGACTATCTGTCCTTGCCCATGGACAGAGCTGGCCTTCCGGATTCCAGCGGAAGCCAGCGTGGGAAACAAGTATTGGGTGAGAAAATGAAGCCGGGTATCAGTCTCACACCTCTCACCCTCATGTTCCTGTGGGGCTTGCACGGCCCAAGTCCGACTCCGGGGACAAGGACGAAATGAATGGCAAGCCCCTGGATTCCTTTAACGGAATTCCCTTTCCGCACCACCATTTGGAGGGGTAGGCACTTACCCCTCTTCCAACCAATTTTAACCAATGCCTAACCGCCAATGGAGCCCTAAGCTCACCGCCAACCACTCACAGACCCAACCAAGACCTTAGCTTGGCTACCACAGCCCCCAGCCACGCCTTATTCCCTAAGGCAGAAAGGTGCACCCCATCATCCCTGTAAAGAGATGCATCCTTAGCAAGAATCTCAGGATGAGAAATCACATCACCATCCAGCTCAAAAACCTTTTTTGAGACCGTGGCGTTAATACGCTTCCTGGCCCTCTCAATCCCAGTTGGGCAATGACTGCCTCTCCAACCACGCCTTTGTAAAAATTTGGACCAGAAAATTTTTGCTGTCGGCACCATTGCTCGCAGCACCTCCAGGTCATTCAGGATTGCAGTGCGTAACCTAACACAGCCCATGGAGACCAGGTCATTCTCGCCCAGCTGCACCACAATGGCCGAGGGCGGCCCCTCCGCGCCCAACTGCCTCCTAATCAACGGCAGGAACTCTGTCCAAGACATTCCCCTTCTGGACAGCCATGACACGTGAATGTGACGAGGAAGGCCGAGACCCGATCCCAATCCAAACTGCCTGGCCTCGATGCCGGCCCAATGCACGATGCTGTGCCCCACCATCCAGATACGAACTGCTGCTACACCTGATGAACAAGTAAATAGAAGAAACATATGTTAATGAACATAGCCTCTAAACGCATTAGATTTCCAGCGACCCAAATTCTTTATTCTGCTGGCAGAGAGGCCCCAATGTGCTGCAGTCGTGGCGGCCCCGATCCTAAAAGAGTGAGGGGCAAAACCACTAGCAGAAACACCACAGGCCACGATGGCCTTCCGCATCACCAATGCAAACTGGCGCCTAGACAGGGGCAACCCATCCTCGTGCCTCAACAGCGGACCTTCCCCAGGGGCCCGTATAGCCAGGTACTTTCCAATATCCTTAACCGGACAAGGTCCCGCCCCCCCAGTGGCAGGGAGGCGAAGAAGGGCTCCCCTCCCTCTCTGGTCCGTCTTTGAATTTCTAATCATGAGCTTAAGCTCCGCCGGGAACAACTGTACATCCCGAAGCAAAAGTCCCCTGGAACGGCCATGCTTGTGCTCCTCCCAAACGAGTTCACCAACCCTCAGAGCACCAAAAAATGCAATAGAAAAGGCTGCCGAAAAAAGGCGAGCCTCATACCTGGACCAGCAAACTTCTTGCAGTTTCTTGCGCATTTTACAAAGCAAATCAAATGATATAGGGTGGCGAGTAGCTGGCTGGGAAGGACATAGCCTACCCCACCCCTCCAGGGCCTTACGCACCACGAACTTCGCGCAAGGGTCCTTATCAAAATAAAATTTACAGAAAAAGGCAATGGCCGCAGCCTGAATCCTTATCGTCTTAGCCGCGCGTCCCAGCTGAAACAGGTGCGCCAAATATTTTAGCACCTGAGAAGTGGATGGCAAGGCCCACCTCCTTTCCCCAGCTGACCTGTGCGTAAAAGACCAAAAATCAGTCCAAGCTTTTGTGTATGACCTGAGAGTAGAAGAGGAAATAGAAGCCGCTACTCCCTGAAAAACTAATTCCTGCCAAGGCTCCAGAGATGATCCGGGAAATATTCCGGACGTAACCGAGCCTCTGGAACCAGAAGTCTGAACCGCTCCATCTGAAAACGGGACAGAGCATCAGCAATTTCGTTAGACACCCCAGGGACGAAACGGGCAGAAAACACTATGTTAAAGCGTAAGCAATGCAAAACAAAAGCCCGCAGCAGGGCTGACACCCTAGGAGAACGGGACGACAGTTTAGCCAAGACATTCACCACCGCCATGTTATCAGTCCAGAAGCAGACACGACGGTCCCTGAATTCATCGACCCACAAGTGCACTGCCACTGCAATGGGAAAAAACTCGAGAAAAGTTAGGTCCCGCGTAATGGCTTCTCCCTGCCAATCTGGAGGCCAACGCATGGCACACCATCTGCCCCTCCAATATAGACCAAAACCTAAGGAACCTGCTGCGTCTGAGTGCACCTGGAAATCATTGTGCAAGTTGAGCGTGTCTTGCCATAACGACACCCCGTTGAATTCCTCTAGGAATTCAAGCCAAATGTTTAGATCAGCCTTCACCTCACTAGAGAGGCGAACCCGATGATGAGGGGCCTTCAAACCCGCAGTGAGGCGAGCCAAACGGGAGCAAAATGGGCGGCCAGGGGCCACCACCCTACAAGCAAAATTAAGGTGACCTAATAGCGATTGAAGCTGTAGTAGGGACACCTTCTTCAACGGGAGCAACTCTCCTATAACCTTCTTCAGAGCAACCAGCTTATCCCTAGGCAAGCTGGAAGTTTGGGACACCGTATCCAAAAGGATACCCAGGTAAGTAAGGCGGGTCGTAGGACCCTCAGTTTTTTCCGCCGCTAATGGCACCCCCAATTCCTCAGTAAGGTCAGCGAATGCGCGTAACAACACCGAGCAATTGCCAGTAGTACAATCTGAAGCCAATAAAAAATCGTCCAAATAATGAGTGACTCCGCCCAGCCCTGTTTTCTCCTTAAGGGCCCACTCTAAAAAGGTGCTGAAGGATTCGAAAGCAGCACATGCTATCGAACAGCCCATAGGCATGGCTTTGTCAAAGTAATAATTACCCTCAAACTGAAAACCTAGTAGCCAAAAATCCTCCGGATGAATAGGCAGTAAACGAAATGCCGACTCAATATCACACTTTGCCAGTAAAGCAGCATGGCCAAACTTCCGAATCATCTTGATCGCGTGATCAAGGGATGCATACTTTACTGAGCAAAGCTCCGGAGGAATAACGTCGTTGACCGATGTGCCCCTAGGATGCGACAAATTATGAATCAAACGAAACTCTCCAGGAGCTTTCTTAGGCACAATGCCCAATGGGGATACATGCAGCTTAGGAAATGGAGGGGCACAATAAGGGCCAGCCATCCGATGCAAGGCCACTTCCTTTGTAATCTTCTTTCGGGCGACCTCAGGTAAGTCCCGAACTGATTTCTGATTAGACGGGTTTCTAGCCACAGGAGGCATGGCTACCGGGATACGAAAACCAACAGAAAAACCATCACTCAAATATAGTGCCGCCTCCTTATCCGGGTAACGCCAAAGCCACAATAGCAGGGCCGGCAAACGAACAGGAGTAAAGGCCAAAGAAGTCAGTGCATTACTTTGTTGTTCCTGAGGTTGATGAGGTGGGGGGGGCGGACTTGGGGGGTTGCTGAGAACCCCCCTTTCCCCCTCGAAAGGGCCGCCGACCACCAAAGCAAGAGGAAGCGGGGTGCGCTCCGTTGCACTTTTCGCAAATGTGCGCAAACCTACAAGTTAGGCGCTGGCAAGAGGCCCTGTTAAAATCCCAACATGGCAGGCGTCGGCCAGGTCTAAAAGTAAAGTTTCTCAGCCTCTGCTGCTCTGGTACCTTTTTATCAATAAGTGGGGCCACGTAAGTAGTCCACACGTCAAGATCCTTCCGATCCCAACGAGCGGAAGGAATCTTAGCAGCACGGCGCCTGAAATTCTCATCATATTTAATCGCGGCTTTCTCGCCAGCTTTAGTGAAAGCAGAGCGCACAATGGATAGATAGACCAGCAAATGAAGGGACCTCCGCGGATAAGCTGCCATAACTATGCCAGCAAAGACCTGGAAACAGTCGAGCCAACGCTCGAAAGTCCTGTCAACCGCAGAGGACCCTGCCCGTCTTTTTGTAGAAGAGCTTCCTTTGTCTTGATCTTCAGAGGGTGGGACTAACTTGAACATATCAATGTAGCGTCCATTTAGTATTCTGGACCGCAATTTTGATGACAAATGAGAGCCGGGTATAATATCCCTGGCTGAGTTAGTGGAGACTTTTACGTCAGGAACCAACACGCCATCCTTGCATTCCTGAACAGCCCCATATCTTGCCCGATGAGTGTTAGATCTGCGTTCCCAAGCCCACCGTGGGAGCCCAGAATCTAATTCGCCAAAGCCCCAATAAAGCTCCATGCTGCTACCCTCATCATCAGAGCTAGACGAAGACGTACCTGAAGGAGAGGAAGAAGAGTCATCCTTCTTCCGCTTCGCACGCTTCCGGGATGACCTCCTGCGACGACGCTTTCCCCCTAACGACTTCCTGGCAGGAACCGGGAGACTATCTTCGATAGTGGACTCCGAGTCAGGATTCCGCCGGGATGGAACTGAAACAGACTGCACAGAGACAACGCGTGAGATGCCAGAACCCGATGCAACGTCGGCTGGGGGCCGAGCCGGCGTACGCCGGCGAGTGGAAACCGCCAATGGGGCACTCCTTTCAGCGGCCCGCCTAGAGAGTCGGCCCGACCTCCGCGGCTGGTTCCGAATTGCCGGTAAGTCAGGGGACTGGGACAATTGAGGGTTCGTAATTAAGCCCCCCGATGAAAAACCCTCTCTCTCGTCGTCACTAGATGACTGCGAAGCTGGGGATGACACCAGTGCTGAAGAGGGCGGCCTTCCAGATGTGGAGGGTTGCGAGGAACAACGCTGCAAAACGCCATCCATTTCTGCTGCAAAGCGCGAAAGGGCCGCAGGGTCTCCAGCCATGCTTGCTACCAAAGATTGCACTCTCCCCACTGCTTGGCTGGAAGCGGGAGAACGGAGTGCCTGAGAAGGGCCTCTAATAGGCCGTTTTGAGGCAATGGCTGAACCAGAACGAGCAGCAGCTTTCTTTGGAGCCATACCTGCTAACAGGAAGAAAGCAGAACCCGTTAAAATTCAAAATATCACCACAGCTGCCAAACAGTTAACAAAATTGAAGCAGTATAGCCACTGCTGGGCCTACACAACTACTGCCCAGCGGCTTCCTTAATGAACCACAGTACAGCAAATGTAACCTAAATGCAGCAAATAAAACAAGAAAAAAGTCTAGGCCAAGAACAAGAAATATTACAAAGAACGAATATAAGCCACTGACTATCTGTCTTATCTAACTGTCTATCTATCTATCTATCTATCTATCTATCAAGCCAATGGGGAGCCTAATGTAAACCAAAATCCACCAGCACGCTGCAGCGCTTAGGCCAACCAGAAGGCCTCAACTATAGCTGGCTATCCTCAATAGCCTGAAAACTAAACAATGACGGTGTAATACTCAAACGGCCAGCAGGGGGAGTGTGAGGCCGGCCACTCCAGTAAAAGCAATAAGAGGCGCAACGCCACTCAGAGCCACAAGGGGGAGCCCGCGTAACCAAGCGCAAAAACCGGGAACATCCACTAGGGGGCCGGCTGGCAGAAGCAATCAGTAGGCCTACTGCCCGTCAACAGTGATTACACAGCAATTCCGCTAGCGGCTAGAAGAAGGCCCCAAGCCGCGTCAGCAAAACCCCTGAGTCACTGCAGGCCCCAAGCACGTTGGGGCGACACCCGAAAGGCCGCCCAAAGCTCAACGAGGCCTGTAGAGGCCCCCGATAGCGGGCGCCTGCACCGCTGCCACGCAATCACGCGGAGCAGGCCCCAGGACCCTGCAAGCCCGCGCGCGCTGACGCGAGGCCAAGCAGGCCTCGCAATGCTCCGCAAGGCCTACAGCAGCCCCCCGAACTAGGGACCCCCGCGCCGCAGCCGCGCAAACGCGCAGGACAGTCCCCAGGGCCCCACAACCTCGCGCGAGCCGGCGCGAGGCAGGCAAGTCACCCGCCGCCCCCGCGGTCGGCAGACGCCTGAACGACCGGCGTCCCTCCCCCGCAGCCGCGCTATCGCGGGGCGGGGCCCCAGGCGAGCTCGGCGACGGCCGAAGAAAATGGTATAGGGCCTACCCGGCCTGCGATAGCCGCCGAAGTGAAAAAACGTTCGCCGCGGCGCGGCGATGGGGGGGGGGGAGGACGAAACGCTCCTACCGAAACCGCCCACTAGCCTCCCTATCGGGCGACGAAAAAAGGGGGGGGGGCAAAGAGCCGGGGAGAGAGCCCCCCCCGAACCCCCACCCTCAAACCGGGCTCTCCTCGACTAAACAAAACGGGAGAAAACGGATAAAAAGAAGGGATAATAGGGAGAGACAGAGAAGGGGGAAGGCAATGAAAGGAAAAGAAATTAAAAGAAGGGAGAAGGGAGGAACGAAGGGCTGAAAACAAACAATGAGAAATAAAAGCAGCGAATAAGAACAGGTTTTGTATACAACCAGCTCCAACGAACTGCTCCGTGATCCAGTGCAGAGGCCAAGAGGACGCCCCAGTGGAGGCGACCTGTATTTATAGCCTCTGACCCCTCCTCCCCTATTGGCAACATGCAAAGTTCCCTGGCAACACAATTAACCCTTTATGGTTTGGCTTTATCCCCTACCCAGTAACTGTAGTGTGGCTTGTATGTCCCAACCGCAACACGTGTTCTCTTTCAGGGAGAACACGCTTTATTATTATTATTATTATTTATTTATTTATTTATTTATTTATTTATACATACCCCACCCATCTGCCAATCTGGACAGCTCCCAAGAGAATATTAAAAACACGATAAAACATCCAACATGAAAAACTTCCCTAAACAGGGCTGCCTTCAGATGTCTTCTAAAAGGTAGTTGTTTATTTCCTTGACCTCTGACAGGAGGGCTTTCCACAGGGTGGGTGCCACTACCGAGAAGGCCCTCTCCCTGGTTTCCTGTAATCTCACTTCTCGCACTGAGGGAACCGCCAGAAGGCCCACAGCACTGGACCTCAGTGTGCAGGCTGAACGATGGGAGTGGAGACACTCCTTCAGGTCCCACAAGGCAGTGGATGTTTATGATCAAAGTTTTCCCAAAGCCAAATTGCTGCAGAAAGGTAGAGAACTGAATTTCATTTGTGGGGGGAGAACTCCCCAAAGTCATCCCTAGCACGTATTAGCAATCCTCAGTCATGACTACACATCCAGCATCATTCTGGGTGATAATGGAGAGAGGAGAGGAAAGGATAGCCATAAAGAAGGACATTCCCTTTTACCTCTCCCCTCTTCCACAACTGTTGCTCTTTGCTGTGTTAAGGTCAGGGGGAAGGATTTGTTCAGCTGCAGGGGCTGTCAGGGATTGAAGTGTGACAGAAGGACAGGGCCCCGGCTTGTAGGCGTTTGATTTAGCTGAGGGACATTTTTGAGTTTCCCCTGAATTTGTGTGGGGATTTGCCCTTCCTTCAGCTGTGAATTTTCACGTTTTCAGTTGGTCTTTCAGGATGAAAACAAACCGCCTAACACAAACAGCAGGGAAATAAGTCTTGGTTGAAATGTCGGCTTAGGAGAACTCTCAGGAGAGCCAACCCCTCCTTTTTTAATGTAGTGTTTGGCTTCCTCACAGTGCAATACCCCCAAATTCCTGCAGTGTCCCCAATTAAAGCAAAGCCCGAGGATGTATTAAAAACTGGGAGGAAATCTTTGAAAGGTTCTCCTTAATTGGTTCTGAGATTCAGGCCTGTTATCAGAACTGAACAGAGAAGAATCAGTATTAACACCTGGACTCATGGCTATGCAAAATCCAGAGTTCCTAAAGCAGCAATTAAATGGCTTAATCTTAAAACCCTCCTAGGTTCAATTCAGTAAAACTGCTCTGAAGGGCAGTGCTAATTCTTCATGAATTGCCGCTTCACATTAGCCAATGCTGTTTTAATTTCCGTACCATCCCTGCCAGACTCTCCTCTGAGCTGCTTGCAAGGCTTTGAAGCTCTCCATCCCCGGTGACTTTCTTATTTGTCCTTTCAACAAGTATGAGTGATAAATATTTGTGTGCGGAAAGGCAGTTTTGTGTGTGTTTGCATATATGTGCATGCCACATTTTTTGGCACGGCTGAAAAATGATTCACCACTTTTGATAATTGTTTTGGCACTGCTTGCAAAAATGTTCCCCCGTTCATTTACATTGCCCTCTGTTCATTTCCCTCTCTGTTTGCTTCTCCTGTTCCCAGTGGTGTCGTCACACAGCCAAATCAGATTGGATACATAACACTCATGATATCATCATGCTCATGACGTGATCCCTAATGAGCTGGGATCACGCACTAGCTCAGGAAGGGGAAAGAATAACTAACTGGCGAGAAGGGGTTGGTGCCACAGCAACAGCAGCTAAACAGAACTCCGGGTGGGGGCAGGAATGCATATTCCATACGCTCCACCATTTCTCAGATGAAAATAGTGATGCCCTATTCCATAACAATAATTTTACTATTTATACCCTACACATCTTACTGGGTTGCCCCAGCCACTCTGGGCAGCTTCCAACATGTATAAAAACATAATAAAACATTCAACCCTTCCCTATAAAAGATTGCCTTCAGATGGCTTGGGGTTGAATAACTCCTTACCCTACAACATTTCTCCAATGAAAATAGTGATGTCCTAAGGAAAAGAGGGACATTCCAGGATCCAGTTAGAAACCAGGACAACTTTTCTAAATCAGGGGTGTCTCTTGGAAATATGGACATTTGCAGGGTCTGATTTTCCACATGAAGCATTTTTCCAGGAAACATTTGTACCCTTCAAAAATACCTATTTTTCAGCTCCTGCAATAAAACCTGGAGATTTTTTGGCACAACCCTACATATATGTATCATCATTAACCTGGAAGCAAAAATGGCAATAAATTTAAGCCAACCATTAAACCAATTCTCTGTACTGAGAGTGTGTGAGAGCACACATACACA
Organism: Podarcis cretensis; assembly: GCF_951804945.1. Classification (NCBI taxonomy): domain Eukaryota; kingdom Metazoa; phylum Chordata; class Lepidosauria; order Squamata; family Lacertidae; genus Podarcis; species Podarcis cretensis. The sequence continues at coordinate 19,024,587 of NC_137176.1, read as the reverse complement.
CATTCAAATGCCTGAGCTGGACATTTTAATAGAATATAAGTCCTTGGAGCATTAACAAATTCTGGAGCTTTTAAATCAACTGTGACCTCTTCATTTAGAAGGCTGCTCCAGTAATGCAATGGCTCACTAAGGTTAATGATGGATCACGGCACGGTACGATTTGCAGAGTGTCATTTAGCCCGTTATATTCCCCCAACGTTTGCTTGGGTCAGGTTATCGCATCTAAATAATGAGGCGAGCGACCCCTTCCTCCTGGAGGTAGCCAGTGATTACCGGAAAGCTCACTTTGCTGGACCAGGAGGCGCCAAGCCTTGCTAGCTGCTGGTAAATTATGATGCTACAGTCAGAGGCTGATAAAAGCAGACCAGGGTCAGGATTCTCAGTGACCGTGTGACACCTGCCTCCTGTGACTCCATCTGGGTGAACAGACGGCCCAGCTGTTAGTCAAAATGAGACCTTTGACTCCCTCTCTGTTTTCTTGCTACTGGCTTTTTTCCCTTCCAGTGGGGAAGGTTAGGTGACCTGACCTGCTGTGGCAGATTATTTACAATGAAAGCTGCCCCTATTTCTTTCCCCCTTGCTTCCACTGAGGTCCACAACATGGCCTGCATGCAAAGTGCCGCCAGTTTGAAAGCACACTGATAGTTTCCAGAGGCTTTTCATTTATTGCAAATGTCACGCTGCCGGGCCATTCCAGGCACCTAGAGGAAAGAGATGGAGGCGACGTCGCTGCCTAGCTGTGAACTTGCTACAGAGTGAACACAAACATTTCTTTCTCAGCGCTGCCAACCTTTCTTCCCTCTGTGGGGATGGCTGCAAGGAGGCTCAATTGTTCTGAAAGAAACCGAGATGATAAGAACGGGCAGCCAACAGTTCTGAATGCATTTGGATGTTTGCAGGTTGCCTCCCTCTATTCTAGGGCTTTCAAAACAACAACTGATAGCACAAAGTGCCTTGTGTCAGCTGGGTCTCCACGTTTTGGCCACATCTTTGTCCCCCACCATTGATCTTCCCATCAAGAAACTCCCGATACGTTTCTGCAAACCCCTGCAATTTCTAGGGACACCAGTCTGCAAACCACTGCTCAGTGGTGCTAAGAGAACATTCAGCATTTATGGTGAATGCACGCCAAAGCTGAAATCTGTTGGCACTGAGAAACAGATTCATTAGCCTTTCCTGCTTCCGCGATTTATGGTCTGGTGAGTTACAGAAGGGGGGGGGGGGATCTAAAGCAAGCAGTTTTGTTACCAAACTATATAAGTAACAGATAAAAAAGAGAGCGACCAACATCACCCTGGATATCGGAGGGAAATAGATTGTCTGCTTTTTCTAAAAGATGTTCCATCAGTTTCTATCATGAGCAAAAGACCTGAAGATTACACGATACAAGGATTCATTCGGGAAGAAAGCGACTGATGCTTTAAAAATACAGGGGTGACACCCCCCTCCTCACTGCTAACATTGCTGTTAAACTTTCCATCTCAGAAGAGAATGAGAAATGGGGCCACAGGAAGCTAACAAGTGGTCATTAGTGGTAGGTGAAAGAGCCATTATTATTATTATTGTTGTTTCAAATACATTATTTTCAAAACGTCTTTCAAGAAAGAAGCTCTCAGCTCCCATGCGTTGCAGATCTTTCTTTTTCTTTTTTCTTGTCTGACTAAATCAAAACTGGGAAATGCTGTACTATGAAATCATGTGGTGACCATTTCGAAAGTACAACTGGAGAGACGAATGTGGAGAGAGGGAAATGACTGAAGCATTTCATTAAATTGTGAGCATTTGCCTCATTAACATTGTAATACCGGTCCAATTTTAAAGCTGTCTTCAACACTCATTAACTCAGCTGCATTCTCAAATTCACTTACTGTGAAAATAGAGAAAAGAACAGCTTTAGAAACATTGGCTATATAACTATTTCCAAAAAGTTTTGCACACTTCATTGCACTGAAGGCTTTGACATTCTCTGTTCTTGGAAGTCTTTGATACTGCTCGATTCCATGTGTCATTTGAAGCCAGTGGTCTGTAGGCAGCCACACCCATCAGCCAAATGTTAACTATGCTTCATCCATCAATACAGGTCAGTGACATTATTGACCCACATAAGTACCTCAGACCCCTACCTGCTGGGTAGCTAGCATAGCGGCCCTGTCCCACTTGGAGAGTTGCTTTGGAATGTGGTAAGTGTTTGGGGAGTTGACCTAGGTCCTGGGAGACCAGGATCCAAAGCTTTAAAAGTCACCGGGTGACCTTAAGCCAGCCAACCTATCTCACAGTGTTGTTGTGACGATAAAAATGGGAGCTGGTTCCTTCCTCCACATGCTGCCTTCAGCTTCTTGGAAGAAGGGTGGGATATAAATGTAGGATATGTGCATTGAAAGTGTAATGATGTGAACTTGTGTGATGTAGTGGTTAAAGCCCTGGGCTAGGATCTGGGAAATCAGGATTCAAATCCCCACCTAAGGTGACCTTTGGCCAATCAGGCTAACCCAGGCATAGGCAAACTCGGCTCTCCAGATGTTTTGAGACTACAATTCCCATCATCCCTGACCACTGGTCCTGTTAGCTAGGGATGATGGAAGTTGTAGTCCCAAAACATCTGGAGGGCCGAGTTTGCCTATGCCTGGGCTAACCTGTATCACAGGATTGTTGCCACGCAGGCGAGCCTCCTTGCCCGTACTGCAGAGGGAGCATGGGGCCATGTGATGTCATCGTGGCATGTGTGACATCAGCATGGCCCATGGCATACTGATGTCACTCACGCACGTGGCGGGGGCGTGCTGACGTGCCAGGCAGGCAACCCACAGAGTGGGCGCCACTTCCCTTCATTTAAAATTTGTGGGGGCCTGGGCCTCCATAGCCCTGCATAGATGGCACCTATGTTGTCATGAGTGCTTTAGTTCAGATTTTTGCATTGCAGGGAGTTGGACTAAATGACTCTTTGGGTACCTGCCAACTATACAATTCTATGAATTGTTGTTGTTGTTGTTGTTGTTGTTGTTGTCATCTGTGTAAGCTGCTGCTTGGCCATCTCAGATCTAAACCTTAACTATTTTCCGTGGCAAACACTGCTCACATTTGAACTGCTCTTTGTACCGCTGACACGGGAAGCATAGATCCCTGAAATCTCTTAGCAAGATGTCTGGCTGATTATTTCCTATCCTACCTGGAGGTCATTATCAGCTACTTAGTGCTCTTTGATTATCTGACAGGTGGCTATAAACCTTGATGAATGCCCCCTGCCAGCAGAGCAAAATGTGAGCGCCCTCCCCAAAAAGTTTGTGAATCCTAATAACATAGATTATATGATTGATGTGCAGTATGCCATTTAATTACAGGAATAAATGAGGAAGAGGAAACTTGTCACTTCCCCATTTATTATCCCGTAATTAGACGGCCACTAATCAGGCCTTCTGATTGGCCAAAGGGATTTTAGATATAATTGACTGTAGCTCACCATTGCAACAATGCAAAGGGGGAAGATAATCATGAAATAATTTGTGGTAGGAGAAGACAAAACCGGATTCTTTAATAATAAAAATAATACCGTGAACAGACCTGCATGTTTAGAGGTGAGTAATTTAGTGCGGCTAATGAAATGCTTCTCCTGTACAATGACAGAGTACTTTTTCAATACCTAATATTTATGCATATGTGATTTTTGGAATGCAGCATAGATCAATACTGTAGAGGAAAGCAAGGCATTCATCTTGGTTTGGACTCGTATGTAATACATTCTGCATACTTTGCTTAACATCAAAACCCAATAAATAGACCAAATGGATGATGATGATGGCACATCTCCGGGATCATTATATCCTAATTGTGGCATCTTAATGTCGAGTGCAAGATTTAATTAAATCTTAAAATGGATCAGGTTTTGCCAATCTGGCCTGGCCAAGGCACCATATTTTCTTTGAGGTTCTTCCTCCGCTATCTACAAATGCTTTTTTTTCTTTTAAGGGACTGGTGTACAAAGCCACTGTTGCTTTAGGTCATGCGCATGTGCTTTCATGTTTTCCCCTGCCCTGGCATGGCCTCTGCTCAGATAGGTTTTACAAGATTTATAGTATTTTTAACCAAAGGGCATGCCTGGAGAAAGAAACTGAATGTGCTTCTCACACGCAGGAAGTCTACTGCAGGGCAGATCTACACACATGGTTTATAACATTAAGGAATGGTTTTGATAACGTAGATAGACACATGACATCCTACCTTTTATGTTCATAATGCATTATGAACTTGTATTTTGTATCGCTTAATTCTTATTCGTTTTATGCTGCTAAATTGGTGAAATACTGCTCATATGTCCCTATGTAGTGTTTTACCTCTTTTTTTTCTTTTTACTGGATTCAAACTCTGATCCACCTGCAATGGTATTTGAGTGGCAGATAACAAAGGACACAGAGGGAGGGAGAAGGAATTAAAATGTGGCACCAGAAGGTGGAGCAGAACAACAAGCGTTCAACAGCAGGCAAAGAAACTGTTCCTTATAAATGGTGTGGCTGGGTATTACAGTGGTACCTCCAGTTACAAACTTAATTTGTTCCAGAGGTCCGTTCTTAAGCTGAAACCGTTCTTATCCTGAGGCACGCTTTCGCTAATGGGGCCTCCTGTTGCACGTGCGCCACTGGCGTGTGATTTCTGCTCGCATCCTAGGGCAAAGTTCACAACCAGGAATAGCTACTTCCAGGGCAGCAGAGCTCGTAACCTGAAGAGTTCGTAACCAAAAGCGTTCGTAACCAGAGGTACCACTGTACTTAGGGGTTACCATACATCCCAGAATTCCTGGACATGTACTCTTTTGGGGGTCCTACATGCCCATCCGGGGGGAATTTTACATATTAAAGCAAATGTCCTGGATAATAATAATAATAATAATAATAATAATAATAATAATATTGTGTGCTGGCGGCTCTGGTTCAGGCTGTGGCTCCAGAGTGGGCAGCTCAGGGCTATCAGGCAATTGCCTTAAAAAAAACCTCAACAACTTTTGTGTCTGGATTTTTACATTTTGAAATATGGCAAATCATATGGAAGTATGATTTTTTTTTAAAAAAAGGTCAAAAAACATTTTAATCAAGAAGTGTGCCCTGTGATGTTTTAGAACAACATATTTAATATCATTGTAATAGGGGGAAATAATGTTAACAGGTCAGTGTAGATGCAGCCCAAGAATTTTCTATAGTTTGGATCCCAATGCATTGCTTCTCACTTTCATGTAGGGGTAGGGGCAGAATGTTGTGCAGCTTAAAATCTTTTCAAACTGATATGAGAACAGAAACACAGCTAACCTTCAGAGTTTGCATTTTCCCAAATGCTGCAGAGTCATTCTCTAACCTCTCCCAGACTTGCAGAGTGCACAAAATAATTATTAGTTGAAAGCAGACCTTTAAAAGGTGCATATTAGTGAAATTATCATACAGAAATGCTCTATACATGGAGAAATTGCTTGCAAAAATGTGTGTAGTAGATAAAGGTTCTGGGGAAATGTGCAGAAATATCCATGCATATTTTGTGTGTGTGCAAATGTAACCCAAATATAAGTAACCAGCAGCATAATTGGATTTCTGTTGAGGTACTGATCATTCTTTATTTTTAATTCAGATTAGATGAATACATGAAAACATTACACATAATAACTATTTCAGCAATGTAAATATATTGAGTCACAACAGCACTGATTGAAGAGAGCCAAAAGAATAGTTTCAGCCTGATCTTAGCCATCTCTCCTCAGAAGTAAATTCCCTCCTCCTTATTTCAATGAAGTATATTCCCAAATGCATAGGATTTTAACTTTTGGCATAGAACTGTCAATGAGCCCTTTAGCTCTGTCAAGCCTTCACCAACATTGCCAAAAAGTGACCAAGTAGCAGTGGTGTCAGGAGATGGCATGGAAGTGTTGCGTCTATTACCCAAGTAGTCACGAACTGGCAGTACAACAGGGAAGAGGAAGAGGGGTGTAGTCGGGACTGGGACACACTGGAGATTGGGAAGGAGAGGTTGGTGTAGGAAGGTGATGGAGGATGATGAGGGGATGGGGGTTATGCCCAGGAACTGGAGCAACAGGACCCATCACCAGAGCCACAGGTGTCTCTGTCTCCACAAACACAGCGGGCTCTGAGCAGCAGGCAGGGCACTCTAGGAAGCTGTGGCAGGCAAGGACCCACAGCCCAGGTCCCTAGCTCACCAGTTGGGGCTTGCTAGCTCTTGGATGAAGCTGGTGTAGGCTCAGGACAGTTGAGGGCCACCTGTCTCATCAAGATCACATGCTGCAGTCAGCACGCAAAGTACAAGAGGGAAGGAGAGCTGAGGTGCTGTGCCTGCTCAACTGACCATGTTGAAGGACCTCAGTTTAGATGCTCTAAGATGTTTGTGGGACTTTGGACCCGTGGATTGACCCTGGACTGGGGACTTGACTTGCTGTAGTACTTTCATACACACACACACAGACACACACACCCTAACACATACATAATAATAATCTATAGTTTATCAATGTTCAAAATGCTTCACCTGCAAGCTTCACAACAACCTTATCCCCCATCTGCCCCTGTTTACCACAGACAGCTTATATTTCCTAGCCCATGATAAAACTGGGGAGGCCTTCAGGTTGTCCTTCAGCCCCCAGACAGCAGGTAGTCACAGTCTTCCCAACTTTGCTGAGGTGCATTGTAGTTTTATTTAGACCATAGTACTCATTTGTAACTTTGTATCTTTAAAACACATTAGCATATGTAAATCTCATGCAAATTTTTCCCCTCTTTTGCCACCTTTTTTGGGTGATGCATGTCCTCATCTTTTTCGGTGGTGCATAACTGGTCACCCTACTCAGAGCAGATGTGCGATTTCAATGTAGGATCTTCCTTGGTCACACAGCTGAGTGTCTTCACTACCATGATGTTCAGCAGCCACTTATCTTCCTGGCAGGAAATATTCACCTGCAGAATTTCTGAGGCAATGCCCTTTTAAGGAACAAGAATGGGACAAAAAAGTGATATCTCTCATTAGTGCTTCTCTGCTATTGATAAATGCGTTCTGCCCTTCTGAAACTTTTGCACGGAAGTTAGAATTCAGAGACACCTCCCACTCTTCCCTTGATTTCTCTTGTTCTCGTAAATGGAAAAGGTAAAGATTCTGAAGATATTGCTCCAAGGAAGATACAGAGAAGAGAATATTTTTCCAAGCAGAAATGCGGTTCAAGAAAGTGGAAACGTCTGGAAAGCCTGCCCATGGGACTAATAAGTCTTTGGTAATGATATGCAGCTGCAAGCTGTTTAGCTCCTAGCTGCACTTGCTAGGGAGCCCAGCAGCCTAGCCTAGCTATCTGCAAATAACATATTCTTCCATGTTATTTCCTCAAGCCAAAACACACTCATTTAGAGTTAGCCTATAGTGATCTCCCCATAACTATTTCTTTGCCAGTTTCATATAATTCCACAAGGCTTCTTTCTATTATGTTTTATACTATCTCTCTTAGGAAAGTGAAATACACAGCTGAATGAAAATGGACTCTCGACATTTCCCACACCATTTGTGGGTGGCAAAATTTGGAAGGGAAGGTATTTTGCTAAACACAGTGGTTCCTCGGTTTAAGAACAGCCCTGTTTAAGAACTATTTGGTTTACAAACTCTGCAAAACCAGAGGTAGTGTCCCAGTTTGCGAACTTTACCTCGGTCTAAGAATGGAATCTGAATGGTGGAAGGGCACCGGCGGCGGGAGGCCTCATTATGGAAAGCGTGCCTCGGTTGTAAAACGGACTTCCAGAACAGATTAAGTTCATAAACCAAGGTACCACTGTATATATATTTAAGGGATAGAGTTGAATAGAGTCTTTTTTTCAGAAAATTCTCTTCTGAGAAAATTTCGGCTCACTTAAAAACAACAACAACAACTCTGCACTGCTTGTTCCTGTTGGTGGATGAAGAAAGCAAAGGACTAAGATAAGAGTTCTAGAAGGCACTCAGTTCCCACAGATTTTGGAATGTGGGAGAAGCCATAACCATTAAAGTGGCATGATAGTGCTTTAAATCAGTGTTTCCCAACTGGAGGTCATATGGCCCCCTGGGGACACCCCCAGGAATATTCCAAGGGGGGTCACAGGTGAAAATGGTGTAAATGGAGGGCCACAGCATGAGGCTTGAAGGTCGCAGAGGGAAGTCAGAAGTGAAGGGGGGGCACTTTTTAAAAATCCTGATTGGCTGACCGCTTGGCAAATCGTAAGCGGGTAAAGGGGCAGCCCACCAGGGCCCAACACTCCTTTTTGCCATGTTTGTTTTCTTGGTGCAGTGCAATTGCTGAGGCTCTCGATTTGACCAGTAGAGCCCACAATCCAGAATTCCCAGGTCAGGTAAGTGCGGTGGTGAGATGGCAATGGGTAGGGCTGGGCGAGCTGGAGCTGCTTGTTGCTGCCGCCAGTGCTGGGCCCAGTGGCAGCCTGGGCCTGACTCTGCAAGGTTCAGGGTGCAATCCACCCCAGGGCCTTCAGATGTTGCTGAGGGTGCAGGGCCTGTTGGCAGCACCTAGCCGAGCGGGGTTGTCTGGTGCTGCTGACTTGCATCTGGTAAATAACTGTCTACTCAGAAAAATGCCACACTGAGGTAAGAGTGTAGTGATTTATCTAGGCAGCCAGGGCTCCTCCAGATGACAAGATCTTTTTGAAATTCTCCCATATATGCAGAACTCCATGTGTGCCTTCTGGACTTTATCTGTAGGTTGCCCCCTCTGTGTCAAAGAAGGTAATGGTAAACGGACCCCTGACCATTACGTCCAGTCATGACCAACTCTGGGGTTGCGGCACTCATCTCGCTTTACTGGCCGAGGGAGCCGGTGTACAGCTTCCGGGTCATGTGGCCAGCATGACTAAGCCACTTCTGACGAACCAGAGCAGCGCACGGAAACGCCGTTTACCTTCCCGCCGGAGCGATACCTATTTATCCACTTGCACTTTGACGTGCTTTCGAACTGCTAGGTTGGCAGGAGCAGGGACCAAGCAACGGGAGCTCACCCCATCGCGGGGATTCGAACCGCCAACCTTCTTTTTTAAAAAAATAATAATAATATTTATTCAAATTTTCAAAAATTACAAAGAGAAAAATTAAAAAAATAAGAAAAGAAAAATAGAAAAGACAGGAAAAATAGAAACAATTGAAAAAAAACAAAACAAATCAAACCTTTACATCACTTGCTTTCATTCACTTACTCCCTTGACCTCCTCACACCTCCCATTTTTGTATTCTAGTTCAGTTAAATACTTCAGCAAATCCTTTCCAGCTTTGTTTTTATCATAAAAATTTATCTTAATATATTGTGATATTGCATTCTCTTCTTTCACCAAATTATTTTTACTTAATCCTTTCTATCTTTCCTGCTAAAACCACATAATTCTATTCCAACATCTTTCTAACATTCCTTAATTTTACAATATTTCTTCGAACCGCCAACCTTCTGATCGGCAAGTCCTAGGCTCTGTGGTTTAACCCACAGCGCCACCCGCGTCCCTTTCCTGTGTCAAATAACTGGGGTCAAATAAGTGTTGTTTACTTTCTATAATACATTGAAGATGGATCTCCCTTGGAAGGTCGTGGACTGTCCTTCCTTGGAGGTTTCTAAGCAGAGGTTGGATGGCCATTGGTCATTGATGCTTTAGCTGAGTTCCCTACATTGCAAGGGGTTGCACTAGAAAGATGACCCTTGTGGTCCCTTCCAGCTCTATGATTCTATGTTTTTCTGCTTCAACAATACTTCATTATGTTCCTATCACTTTATGTAATTGTACTTTGTATAAATTATAAAAATTATAAATAAAATGTGTACTATTTACAAACAAAACATTCAAATAGCTGCCTTTCTACTGGTAGGATGGGGGCATGGGTGTAGCCAGGATTTTAGTTAGAGGGGCAGAACCTCAGATTTGTATTGATTTGTGTTGATTTTTACTTTGTTGGGTGGCCAGCTGCCCCCCGTCCCCCGGACACAGGAAGGAAACAAGGTTGGAAGGGGGCCACAGTCAGAAAACGGTTGGGAAACACTGATTTATATGAATGTTGTGGGTGAATGGTGTATGTGTGTGTGTGATGACTAACTTCAGTCCATTGATTTTCTGGAAATTCACTGAATATGCCACCAGATGATGATGATGATGATGATGATAATGAAATAAATACTTGCAGTCTTATAATAGAAAGACCATTGTAAATTAATTGAATGGCAGTTTATTACAATGTTTATAATCTTTCTCTCTTTCTTTTTTATATGCTATGCTTTATGAAATTTATTGAGCTACAAGGCATGAAAATACATGATAAAAAAACTTGTTAACAGCAATGCACCTAATGGCTATAAATACATCGGATAAAAATTCATTTACTGCACTGCTTAATTAGCTGCCACCTATTTCCACAACTAGATGAAATCTGGTTTACAGAGCCATGCGATACAGGATTGCTCTTTTTTCTGCCCATTTAGGAAGGTTAAGAATGCAATTAATTGGGAAGGTAAACATCCAGTTGTTTGCTAAGCTCTGCCATAATGGTCTGCAAACACATACGGGACATTTTGATAAGTTTGCTTTCTGCAATCTGTGGATTGATAAAGGCCCATTTTGTACAAACGATGCACTGTTCTGCTTCCAAAAAAGCATTTTGCCTAGGGTTGTTGTTTGTTCTTAAAGACAATTTACAGTAGGTGAATACAAATATGCGGCTCATATGCATTTGCCCAACTCATAAAGCTTCTGGAGGGATTTTAATTTCACACAACTGTAAGGCTGTATTTCCTCAGAGCTACAAGGCTCCTCTTTTCTTCAGTTAAGGTCTGAATTCCCTCAAATGCCATCTGTTGGAGGGCTACATGTAGGCAGTGGGTGGAGCCTGAGTCAAAAGTGTTCCACCCATTTCTTTTTGTCTCTATTCTAATCCCTCTTTTCTTTGGCCCCATTTAAATCAATATCATTCTACTTTAACAGTCATGGCTGTCTTCAAAGAATCCGGCACACTCAGACCATTGACCATGTTAGGTGAGGCTGATGGGAGTTGTAGCCTAACAATTATAAGCTCCCCAACTCTGCCCAAAGGTGTTGTATCAGGAATGTGAGAAGCTCCTGAGTGTCCAGGAATTGACTTTTCCAAGGCTGTGTTGACTCTGATGCAACTATGACAGAAGTACAAAAACCTTGGCTTCCCCTTCAGAGTGGCTTTTCATTTCACCTCTCTCTCAGACTGGCCATTCTCTCATGGAGTGCTCAAAATAAATGAGCACGCTTCAGATGATTCTCAGAACCAAACTCATAATTGTTGCCATTGCCCCCTCACTCCTTTAGACCCTCTTAATTGGCTCTCTCATATCTCAGCTTATGTGCTGCATGTCCTTTCACACTTGTGGTGTCCTCTCCATTTGCATCTCTATCGCCAACAGGCAGCAGATCTCCCCTTGGAGGGAAGAGCATCTCTTTGGCAAACAAACACAAGGTGACAGCTTAGCTAGCGCTAGCTAGGAGAAGCTCAAAAGAACTAGCTGGATTATTTCCCCTGTTGTAGAATGTATTAAAAAGGGACCGTGAATAGGAGAAAGCAGGCAGAGATTCATCTTGAAGTTATCACATTTATTTGGCAATGACGAGTCAAGATGGGTGACTCTAGAAATTGCCTGAGTGGTGAATCAAAATCCCTGGTGATATGAATACATGTCCTGCCTAAGTCATATTTATAATTGGAAAATAACAATTTACTGAAACCTTGATGGCCTACATGAAGTTTGAGCTTGGATTAGCCCTTCCTTGAATTAGGCAGAAGGCCACCAACATCTCATATTTTTTGTTGGTTACAGAACAACCTTGCATTCCCATTCCTAGTGGGACGAGGTAGTTAATGTCTGTGGACTGCCCCAAGTGTCCAAATGGTCCCCAGCTTGGGAGTTGGGATGGAATGAGTCTTATTTTATCTTTCCTATAGATTTGTATTGTGTTTTTGAAATGGGGGAAGTTAGGATTTGGTGGCATAGCTATGCCCCTCCTTTTCCATGCTATTCTTGCCCCATCCATGACTCCAACCCATGTGAGGGAATCCCTGAGGGATTGGGAAATTTGTTAATTAGTGGATTAGAATTCAACGTGGCATCAGGAACCTTCCACCTTGTCCTAATGTCTTTGGATGTAGGGTTGCAGAGCAATAATAGTGGCGCATGAAAGGAGCTTTTCCCTCCATGCAAATGAGCGCAAATTTATGTTAAATTGCTGAACAACTTACTAACTGCTGACTATTAATTCAGCATTCATTCAGCACATCTGGCATTAAATAGTGTAGTAGCTCAGTTCTGTTCCTCTGTGACTGTTGCTGGTCTCTGAATTTTAAAATTAGCACAGTCAGTCTGAAACTGGAGAATCCATCAGCACTGAAACACTTTGCCTCTCTTTTCTCTCTGTTTGTACGAAGGGTAGCAGTTTGGAATGTGATTTTCTGAGTGAATATGGCCTCTTTTTCATGGACAGGTGGCAGCTAACAGAGCCGAGATGTTGGGTGTGAGGCAACTGAAATGAGTCTGACTGCCTCACTGACTGGAGAACTCGGCTCCTCCCAAGATAAATGCCTTGCTCCCAGTCCTTCTGGTGTAGCTTCCACTAAGCAATGGCCCTTCAAGGTGCTGCAGCTGCAAATCTTGTAATTTGGTTTAGCAACACAATTCTAGGCAATGACTGATGTCATGAGAAGATCATATTAGCAACCAAATGTTTGTCTCGAATGGTTTGTCTCGGATGTATGTGTGAGAAGAGCAGGATTGCATTTGCTGGCTCCATACTCCCATTGTGCTTGGCCTCCACATGTAGCTCTCATCTGCAGTATGGCCTATGTCCAGCAGACATTGGCCCTAAATGAACAATCTGGGGGGGAAATGAGAGTAAATTGTATATTCCAAGCCAAAAAATGCATGCATGATACAGGACACCTTTTGCAAACTGGATTGTGGGCTCATTAGATGTTTGACATTGTAAGGGTGTGGGGACTTCAATAGGCAGATGTCTGCTGTTTTGGATTAGGTTTTTGCACTTGGGTGGATTCTGCGAGAGATGTGGATGAGTGTAGAAACCTCTGGCTTTTGTGTGGTTGAAATACAACCAACTGTACAAAGGTAAATGTCGCATCCATTGTTCCCCACTTATTTGCCTCTGGCCATATTGACCTGTGTTTCTGGTCATGTCTGCCTTTGACATGTGGCCATGATGAGGGAATGTAGCCCTTTGGTTGAAAAAGATTCCCCACTCCAGATCAATACATCCACCCCTTTGCTTCCTCTAGAATCCAGTAGATGGTGATAGTATATGATAGACCACAACAGACTGTAGGCTATCGCCAAGGACAAATAGCTCCGATGTTGCATTAATGCACTTATTTTGTTAATCTTTTTCAGCTATGTCAACTGAACTTTAATTGGTATAAGGCAGAGGTTTTCAACCTTTTTGGGTCCACAGCTCCCTTGACCAACTACATTCTTTCTGTGGCACCCATGTGGGGCTCAGGAACCCAGTTATGTCACCCCTTGCCTGCAGAGCTGGCAACCCCTCACCCCTTTCCAAACACTCTCCCTTGTGGAGTGTTCCTTCACTCTCCTCTCCTTTTTCTTCTCCTTGGGAGTCCTCTGGGCAGTTGCTGCTGCCACCCCTGGGCTCTGAGCTGCCCCCCCACTGCCTCAAAGAGAGGTTCCTCCTCACACTGCCCCACCGGGGCCTGGGAAGTACCCCTTGGCCACTGCCAGAGGCACCATTCACCTGGGGAGCTTGTAGCCAGGGCTGTTGCAACAAACAACTGTGCAAGCCTTTGGGAGGCAGAGATGCAAGAGGGCATCAGCAGAGGAAGGGAAGGAAAGAGGGATGGAGCCCAGTGTTGCCTGCGGCACCCTAACCATCACTCAAAGCACCCCAGGGTGCCACGGCACACTGGTTGAAAACCACTGGTGTAAGGCAAGTACTGTTTGTGTCCAGTGGTGAAAACCACTGATGTAAGGCAAGTACTGTTTGTGTCCAGTATGGGTTAGAGCAAAGCTGAAATTTCTCGGATGACATTTTCTTGAGAAATTTGCTCAGATTTCCTTTTTTTTCTCACCAGTATACCGTATTTTTCTGTGGAGTTTGGAGTTTGGAGGAGTTTGGATTTGATATCCCGCCTTTCACTCCCCTTCAGGAGTCTCAAAGCGGCTAACATTCTCCTTTCCCTTCCTCCCCCACAACAAACACTCTGTGAGGTGAGTGGGGCTGAGAGACTTCAGAGAAGTGTGACTGGCCCAAGGTCACCCAGCAGCTGCATGTGGAGGAGCGGAGACGCGAACCCGGTTCGACAGATTACGTGACTACCGCTCTTAACCACTACACCACACTGTGTATTGGATGCCCCCATGTATAGGACGCCCCCTATTTTTGGGGACCCCAAATTAAGAAAATGGGGGGAAATTGCCCTGACTTGTTGAAATTTTGGGGGGCAGGATTGCCCAGAGGCTAACAGCCCCATGAGTCTAACAGGCCGCCTATCAGCTGTTCCCTCCCCAGCAATCACTGAGCTTTGGGAGGCAGAGTTGAGCTTCTTTGGGGGGGGGGAGTGAGCAGACTGTCAAGAAAGTTGCAATAGCAGAAGGGAAGGGAAGGGGACAGGAAAATATCAGGTAAAAGAAAGAAGCCATGCTGCTTCCACTGCTGATGCTACTTTCCTGCTACAATTTTTGCTTTCTGTCGCTTGTCTTGATCATGAAGAAGGGATTTGTTGCATTCCTTGTATTTCTCACAAAATAATAATAATAATAATAATAATAATAATAATAATAATAGAACTGCAGCAGAAAGTAATTTTAAGATATTAGACTTATACATTTTCTGTGCTTATTACAGGCACTGTATATTGTATATATTGTGCCTGAAATATGAATGTCAAATGCATGAATTCTCCGGTCCTGTCCTGCTCTGCTAACAATATGGTCAGCTGCTTTCTATTGTCAGCCTCTGTGCCTAATTTTATGTGCCAAACCTGGAAAACTACCCTCTCTGTTTTTCATCGAGTTTGAAGGGGGAGGGGAGTCTACTAACAGTTCGATGCCACTTTGAAAGATGTGTTTTTCAAAAAAAATATTCAATCAATTCTTTTGTACCAAGGCACAGGAATAAAAGAAATGATATTTAAACCTGTTTACTGCTTCATAAGAACATTCATTTCACTGAGAGCAGCAATAAATCTGCTGGAGGTGGGTGCTTGTGGAACGGGAATAGCTGGCTCACCATTAGTTGTGCTTTTTGAGAGATGTGACCACAAGCCAATGAAATGGCAGAGCTAATATACTACTCATCATGCCAGCAAATATACAGGCCTCTAGGCTGAAGGACAAGAAGCTGAGTTTGGTTTCTCTTTAATTTTCCAGAGCAAATAATAATGCCTTTTGTTTTTTCATAGATGGAACTGAGCATGTAGAAGGGGATGGGAACGGGGGATCAATACTGATTTAATTTTCAGATCCACTTCATATACTAACCAGCAATAAGACAGTTGGAACACTTTGGGGGATAAATTATAGAGAAACTGCAGTGAGTGTTTCTGTGTGTGTTTTCATGGCAGTGAAAGGACACTGAAAGGAAAATCTGGAGATTCCAGCTTTCACGCTTATGTCAGGGCTGCAAAAATGGTCCATCTCTCAGTACCTTGGGGCTGTGTAACAGAATTGTTTCATTTGCTTCTTTCCTCTACCTGTCAATGGAATTCCCTGCAAGAGGTGAACACAGTATTTGTGTGTTGCAAACATAAAACACATGGGGAGTGATGATATGTGGGAAAACAGTATCCCCATGTAGAGCTGTGTCGTTGCAATAGGGAATCTTTTTGGTGTTATGTTATGTTTTGTTTTTGTTTAGTCGTGTCTGACTCTTTGTGACCTTTGTGTTATGTTTAGCAAAGCATTATGTGTCACTATACATATGTACAATTAATATGAATGGGGAGGGAGATTCCTAGAGGAGAAATGGTGGGGATGAAGGATGGCACATAAGCTTTTCCAGATGGATGATTCATCTCCAACTTCTTATCCTAGATGTTTTTTCCGTTCATGCCAAGGAGACGCACCTAAGAATTTGTGCAAATAATGAGATGTGTGTGAGGAGCAGCAAGAGTTACATATGAAAAGTGTTGGGTGGTTAAAGCATCCTCCACCTGCCCACTCTATCTCCCCTGCACATATCCTCTCTGATCCAGGTTTTTCCGCAACTGTATCCTCTGACACAGGTTTCTCCATTGCCATTCTAGTGGACCAGATATAACTTGAAATTGGAGGAACAGACCTACTAAGCTTGACTCCAAAGAGAATTTGGATCTCTCTGGGTTAGTGATGATCATTTCCACCACCATGGCACTATGAAAAACAGCAGAATATTGTGTGAGATGTTCTGCCAGACATAATCTGAAATAATCATCCAAAGTTGTGGAGTGCCAATTTTGGAACTGGAGGAGCCGAAATATTTTGTGGGAGGAGGTGGCACCCCTGATCCTGGCTTGCCTCCATATGCAGACGCATATGTATGTAGGTTCCTTCTTTTCTGACATCCCTAGTGAATGTTGGGAGGTGGGGAGTCAAATGACTTCAGGATTATTGCAATGGATATAGTCCTGTGGTGGTTTTCAACATGTGGAGCCTCTTCATGATATTATAAGCTCAAGGGGACTAAAGATGCCATGCTAGCAATACAGTTTCAAATTCATCAACATTTTAGTTCAGATTTCATCTAAAATACACAGTTCTGAGTGTTATTTTGCTTAATACACATATTTCCGCAAGCAATTTCCCCTAACAGAACACAGACAAATAGATTTCCATGTCAACTGCTCCTGGATATATGCATTTTTGTATACATTATTGGGCTGGAAAACTGCATCACAAAATTCAGAAAAGTGCGGATTGAACAGGATACCTGTGTTTTGGTTTGCATTTTTTTTCAGGAGGTGTAAATTCAGTAGGTTTGCACACAAAGGCAGACAGAGGGAAATTTGTCTCCCTTTCATCCCTAGCAGGAGATGCAGACTATATGTGCAAAACTTGTGATTTTCTGTGCAAAGCACTCAGGGCTGGCAAGGTGAGGCAACCACCTCAGGTGGCAGGTTCCACAGGGGCAGCATTTTGCTGTTGCTGTTGTTGCTGCACTCCTCCCTTCTTCCCAATGTAGAGCTCCCCCCACCTCTTTGTTCCTGATATAGGTCTTCAGTCACCCCTTCTTCCCTGACAGGGGGACATTTTGTGCTTTGCCTCAGGTGCCAAAATGTTTTGGCCCAGCCCTGCAAACCATGTCCTCCCACTTTTTAGGCCACCACTTTTTCTTGCATGCAGTATAATCAAGACATTTATTAAGTCCCAGGGTGGAGGGAAGGAGACAATATCCTTCAGTATCTCACTAGGTAAAGGTAAAGGGACCCATGACCATTAGGTCCAGTTGAGGATGACTCTGGGGTTTCAGCGCTCATCTTGCTTTACTGGCTGAGGGCGCCGGCATACAGCTAGTCATGCTGGTCATGTGGCCAGCATGACTAAGCTGCTTCTGGCAAACCAGAGCAGTGCACAGAAACACCGTTTTTCTTCCCACCAGAGTGGTACCTATTTATCTACTTGCACTTTGACGTGCTTTCAAACTGCTAGGTGGGCAGGAGCTGGGACCAAACAACGGGAGCTCACCCCATTGCGGGAATTCGAACCGCCCACCTTCTGATCGGCAAGCCCTAGGCTCTGTGGTTTAACCCATAGCTCCGCCTGCGCTCACTAGTATGTCACAATTGGCTTTCTGTGTCACTGGCAGTGGGGGGAGAAGCCGCAGAAGCTGATGCAGCAGTCAAGCAACTCCAGGAGTAGGTCTGAACATAGGAGCCAACTCCTAGAGGCTGAGGACACTTCCCCCCTCCAAATAAAATATTTGAGGGGGCCCCCAAAGTTGATGGGCACTGCCATTCAAATGGTGTGCATGTTCCGTGTCTTCTGATCAATTATTTGGGATGGAGTTTACTTGGACTCACCAGTATTTTATTCAAGTTGGCTCCCCTGGGGCTCAGTTACAACTAACTTTGGCTAGAATGTCCCCAAATACAGTGGTACCTTGGGTTACAGATTCTTCAGGTTATAGATGCTTCAGGTTACAGACTCCACTAACCCAGAAATAGTACCTCGGGTTAAGAACTTTGCTTCAGGATGAGAAGAGAAATTGTACAGTGGCAGCACGGCGGCAGCGTGAGGACCCATTAGCTAAAGTGGTACCTCAGGTTAAGAACAGTTTCAGGTTAAGAATGGACCTCCAGAACGAATTAAGTTCTTAACCCGAGGTACCACTGTACATTTAAATGGAAGCAGATTACATATTCAGCTGCAAGTCACTATTAAGGGGGAAATGACATGAATCATGAGGTATTTGATTACTGGCTGAGGGGGGTTGGAAAGGAGCATAGTTTGGAAGGCTCTGCTTCATGAAAATCTTCCTGGGAGCAGGAAGCTACAAGGGCAGATGGA
The DNA here is from genome assembly GCF_951804945.1 of Podarcis cretensis. Classification (NCBI taxonomy): domain Eukaryota; kingdom Metazoa; phylum Chordata; class Lepidosauria; order Squamata; family Lacertidae; genus Podarcis; species Podarcis cretensis. The sequence continues at coordinate 19,006,076 of NC_137176.1, read as the reverse complement.
GGGCTGAATAGATCCTTTCCTCTTATTAAGCTAATTTTATTATGGGATGGAGTTTTGGATTTTCTTTCCTTTTTTAACTGGGGGGGGGGCATTTTTTAATGTCACCCCCTATGTAATGTGGCATCTTTCTGTACCTGTGCATTCTCTCTCTCTCTCTCTCTCTCTCTCTCTCTCTCTCTCTCTCCTCTCCATCTGCACTCTTAAGTGATACAATCTACTAAATTTCCTCAGGACTTTATACCACACTTTTGGCTACATGGGTAGTCCAAGTGCCATTGATCACTTAGAAAAAAAGATGAAATGTTGAATGGTGCACCTGTGACTTAGCCCAATACTCTGCCTCTCTGAGAGGAGAGATTACTAAGCTTGAAAATAGCCTTTTATGTAGCCTGTCTAGAATAATATGATAAGAATATTGATAGTAAAAGAATCACCTTAGCCAAAAAAAGTCAGTGACATTCAAAGAACATTCTATAAATGTCAAGGCAGACACATTCTTCTTCTTTTTTTAAAAAAAGTATTTTCTGGGATTCCTTCCACCCCTCAACCACAACTTAGCCACCATCAGATTATTACCTGCACAATAGTTGCATATAGCTGTTCGACACCTTGCAGTAATAGAAATCCAATTTGGCTGCATGACAGCTGATCACACTGCCTCTCTGTCAAACTGTACAAGCTCCTCCTTAGATGTGATCCTATGCTTAATTGAAAACAAAGTGCTTTGTTTCTTAGTTTGTTCAAAATGCACTTTTCATACGTTTATTTCCCCCATATATGTACATGAAAGGATATATTGCTAGATAGGACTCCCAACCCCAGAGAATAAATTAATTCACTATCCAGAAGACATTTTCTGTTAGAACTTCCTGGCATTTATGAGATGGATATATTAACCCTATCAGGTTAATAAGGTCTTCTATGTTGATTTGGGAACTAGAAGCATTTTAACTTTATAATGTATTTTGAAAACTGCAGCCCCCAAGGGTCTTTCAATTATTATTATTATTATTATTATTATTAAGCAATAAAACTCACCTTTAAATTCAGTGGATATGCCCTGTAATAAAGATTCTTCAGAAGTTTCTGGAATAGTTTGGCTGAGTCCATTTTGTTTTTTGTATAATGCTTTCCAAGGATGCATTCAGACATACATCCTGTATGATCATGGTTCTAGTCTCCGTAGATATAGTCACCATTTCCTGGAAATGACTCACAGTGATTGAAAACTGCCAACACATTCATGGAAATAGATACTTCAGCTCCAGTTCATACATGACGTTCTATGTGGTAAGGGTGGAGAACACTTTCTGATGTGATGTATTAGGATGTAAGATGATTGACAAGTCCTGCACACTGGTCAAAATCCCTTGAAATTGGGAAGAACCACAGTGTAAGGGGCATTGCTAGACTTATGCTTTGCAAGCCCCTCCACTACTTGAAACTTCTGATTTTTGGACTTTTAAAGAAGCGTCTGCTTCAAAGCAGTTGCTTCAAAGAGCAGACCGGGGAGGAAAAAGCTGAAAGAAAACAAGTTCCCTTCCCTTGAGCAAGGCATGCTCTGACTGCCCATCAGCTGTCAGACAACTGGGAACATGCCTTGATCCAGCAAAAGAGCCACCAGGAGCACACTATAAGTATTATTATTATTATTATTATTATTATTATTATTATTATTATTTATACCCCACCCATCTGGCTGGGTTTCTCCAGCTCCCAATTGTTCCTTTAAAGCCCTGCTCCCTCACCTGTTGTCATGGAGATTCCCCCCCCCCTCCGCTCTATGGGGAGTGGCCATAGTTTAGTAGTAGGACACATGCAGAAAGTCCTGGGTTGAGTCATGTCTGCTAGTTGGAGTGGAACAGAGCCTTGCTCTGAGATTTTGAAAAAATGATTCTAGTCATAGTGGACCATAAAGGTAAAGGACCCCCTGGACAGTTAAGTCCAGTCAAAGGAGACTATGGGGTTGCGGCAGTCATCTCACTTTCAGTCCAAGGGAGCAAGCATTTGTCCACAGACAGCTTTCCAGGTCATGTGGCCAGCAGGACTAAACTGCTTCTGGTGCAACGGGACATGGAAACACCATTTACCTTCCCGCTTTATCTACTTGTGCTGGTGTGCTTTTGAACTGCTAGGTTGGCAGGAGCTGGGACAGAGCAACAGGAGCTCACCCCATCACGGAGATTCAAACCGCTGACCTTCTGATCAGCAAGCCCAAGAGGCTCAGTGGTTTAGACCACAGCGCCACCTGTGTCTGTGCCACTGCCAAGCTGGTTCAGTAATCTGAGTGCACTCCTGGAGTCTTGCATGGATTTCATGAGAATATCTACATTACAAGATTTATCATTTGTTTCAATGTGCTACTTATACTTTGCTTGGTCTTGCTATTATCTATTTTGCTTATCTGCTGCTCTTCCTCACCACTTATATCTTGTTCCCAAGAGGTCCCTTGTCCAGTCACTCATCTGGGCCAGCTCCCATAAGCTTCAACACCTGAGCAATATTACATGTCCTGGAAATGTCTGTAGCTCAGTCATAAAGCATTTATTTGGCAACACCACAGGAAACAAATCCGTAAGTTTGCAAGGGTAACAATTAATGTGTGCAGCTTCACCTTTCACTCTTGTTAAATCAACTAGAATCATTTAGAGTTATTAGCCTTCCATTGCTTACCCACTTTAAGTTGTACGAATGATATGGCTCTTTTAATATAAAAGGAAAGCTCAAATCTTGTCAATGGTTTCCCTTGTTTTTTAAGACCAACCTTGGTCAATGCGTTGAAAAATTGCTACTCGCCTCCTTTTTTTTTTTTTTTTTGTCTGCAGTGTAACAATTAGCTAATTTATCAATATTGTGATCCACACTCTTCCAGACCTCCTTGCAGACTCTTCTGTAAATGCTCCATCTTAGTGGAGATCCCTGTGATTAATGAACCAATTGTAGCTATTCTTATAAAGTACATTGTGGCACGAGGGCATATGGCATGAAAGGTCAGGAATAGCTGTACTGTAACATTGATTAAAGTGCTGAAAATGAGGTATGGACAGAGCAGTGCCTCTCTCTGAAAATCTAGGAACTAGAAGGGGGTCATTAAGCTATCCTTCTTTATTTTTTGCCACAGAACCATTCATTAACCCTTTTGCTCCTGATCTAAAGCCCTTTGAATTCAATAAAGAAGGGAGGTAAAGCAACCCTAAAGCATTAACCTGATGAGCTCTCTCCAAACACCCCAGGGAAGCCACCACAGTTGCAATGGTGGCCCTCTCTTTGCTTTCTTTATTCAGAAGATGAATTCAGTTCTTTGGAAATGTTGCCCAAGGTCTGTTCCATTGAAAGGCTGGTTATGTGAACCAGCCAAAAAAATAAAGGAAGTAATCCCCCGGCGATCTGATCCATCTGGTTTTCCTCTCTGGAATTTGTATGAATGTTACTCCTCAAATTAAATGTGAATTTTGCTCGGGGTAAAATCCAGAAACAGTCCTACTTCAGACATTTCTGTGCAAATGTTGGGAAGAGTCATAATTTTCCTTAGCGGTAAGCTGGGACCCAGAATTATTTTACATATGAGGCAGGGTTTGCTAAAAATAATTACCAGCGTAGTTTCCCCAGTACTCAAATTTGAAGGGTTTGCAACCATACACTGGCTGCTTTGAATGCATGCACACCCCAGTGCCGTTTCCACCTGGGCCAAACATAACACAGGTAGCTGCTTTCTATGCATCAAGCATCTCATTTAAATTGGCTCCTGACCTTTACTATGCATAGCACAAGCTACATAGAACAGCTGCCTTTGTACTGCCTTCCAAAGGCACAACCCTGCTTGTTTTACTTGCTTAAGATGTTCACTCTTTGTTAACAATATCATTAGAGAGCCTAGACAGAGAAATATCTTAACCAATCACTTCGGCCCAAACCCTTAATTGTTTTACAAAGTCGCTAGAGACATTCTCGCCTAGAAACCTGTGGCAACACTTTACATCAGGAATGGGCTGTTGCTCCTGTTGAAGGCCACATTGTCTGGGGGTTTATTTGTTGGGGAGCTGCACTCCAGACATGAGAGAGGCCCAGAGCCAAAAGTGGTTTGTTTTCGTCCTCCACCCACCCACATATTTTAATGGCACCTTATCTTTCTGTCTTTTGGTTTTCTTTGCCACTCAAGAAAAATTGGGCCACAGGCTGTGTGAAATTAAGTTGAGGGTTAATCAGGGCAACAGGGACGCGGGTGGCGCTGTGGGTAAAACCTCAGCGCCTAGGACTTGCTGATCATCAGGTCAGCGGTTCGAATCCCTGCGGCGGGGTGCGCTCCCGTTGCTTGGTCCCAGTGCCTGCCAACCTAGCAGTTCGAAAGCACCCCCGGGTGCAAGTAGATAAATAGGGACCGCTTACTAGCGGGAAGGTAAACGGTGTTTCCATGTGCTGTGCTGGCTCGCCAGATGTAGCTTGTCACGCTGGCCACATGACCCGGAAGTGTCTGCGGACAGCGCTGGCCCCCGGCCTCTTAAGTGAGATGGGCGCACAACCCTAGAGTCGGACACGACTAGCCCCTACGGGCAGGGGTACCTTTACCTTTAATCAGGGCAACAGGTTTCCCACCTGTCTACTACAAGAAAGTCTCACGCCAGTGTCTCTTGTGCCTCCATACTTTGGTCTGAGGAGACCTTGAATACTTCTTCTTGTATTACTACAACTACTACCACCACCAACACTATCAGAGAACAGGATACCTGAAAGATAGCATTACCCCTTGTATATCCAATTGACCAATACACCAACAAAACAACCATGCGGTAATTGCTACAAATTGTTGTCTAAAGGAGAAAAATTAAGGGAGGGAAACACAGCAACTGCAGACTTGGCCATACTCAATAATAATAATAATAATAAAACTGCCAGGATGTCCTGGGATGAGTTATATCAATTAGTCCAATAAGCTAATAAACTGATAGTTATAATCTGGGAGTTATGTTTATCACCTTTCTTGTGAATTGGAATGATTATACTCTACTTCCAGACCACGGGGAAAGTGCCAGTACAGTTTATATAAGAAAATAATTTTGCTAGGAGAGGAGACCACCAATCAGAGCTGTTCTTAGAAACCTCTGAAGCGGTCATTCACTCTCCAAGAGCTTTATCATTCACTAAAGCATCTATGAGATCACTTACTTCTTGTTCTGAAATGGGGGGCCATTCTAGTAATGGCGTTAACCAGTCCTGAGTAATAGTTGGTCCATTAGGACTGCTGTTCAATAATTTTACTGAAGTAAATACACCAAGGACTCAGCTATACAGCTGCAAATAAAACATTTTAAGAGTTATAAGTGAAATATACAATGTGGCACTAAATGGCGATGGCGAGCCTTATGGAAAATTCAATGAATCGTTAAAAACGCTTTTAAAAAAAGCATTTTCAGAACGGTTTTTATATGTGTGTAGATTCCACCCAAGTATTAGCTGAGATGCAAAGCATCTAACATAGGAATAAGACCTGTGTCTGAGATCAAATTGCAGAAATGTTTTCCAAGGCTGCCATTCCCAGCTCTTTCCACCAGGTAATCATGAATGACCTCCCCCCACCCCCACCCCATTTAGTAGTTCCTTATAATTTGAATCATAAAGAGCCAAAGTTTCCAGATTAGCTGTTAATCTAAACCTGTCTCATCAGCATTGAACTCCATGTACACTGCCATGATATCTTTGGAAAGTGAGTGAAATACAATGATTAATCAATGCTGAATCCTAACAAATTAAAGACAATTAAGTATCCAGTGGTGGCTTTGCTTTTTATTTTTATTCCATTTTTACCCTTTCCCTAAGATTGATGTCTGTCTGTCTGGGGTGAATACTGTTTTGCTTGGTACAGAATCCAGTTTCTAATAGTCTTCATTACTTGCTAATGATTAAGTGTTTGACCTGAGGTTCAGCAAACAGAGAACCTATGTTTTATCTCTTTTTTTCCCTCTTAATTTCAGCTGTGTCTGGTGAGGTCTGGAAACCTCCTGCCTCAAACTTGTAGGGTTTGTTTCATACCCTGGTTATTAGACACTGTCTGAACTCAGGAGAGCTGTGTTCCAGGGTCTGAGAGGCAAGTTCTTGATTGAAATGATGGTTAAATTTGTAAGGTTGTGAAAGGCGAAAGAGAAGGGGAGAAAATCAGAGTTTTAAAATACCGATAAACACCTCCAACACAGGGAGGATGTTTCATACCGTCCACTGGTTTAAATTTCAGAACACTTTAGAAATCTAACTTTACTGCAGCATAAGCCTTTTGTTAGATATAGTTGATTACACTGGTTATGCCAGTACAGGCAGGTAGAAAGTCATCTTTAATGCTGGTATTTTCAGTATAAAATGAATGGGGTGAAACAATTCATTGCCTTTCTCATGCGAGGGATTTAGAGCAAATTGAGCAAATCTGAGTAGCATATATACTTCAATTCTTCTCCTTTCCTGATCTGCACGAATGGGGGAAAAGAATATCTTTCTTTCTTTATTTGCTTGTACAAGTTTGCAACGAAGATGTTCTTTTTAAGGCTGCTTTGGTACTGTACTGTGAAATGCCAAGATCTGCTGGAGAGCACAAGCTGTTGCGTACGGAGCAGATGGCTGGAACTCTGCTAATAAACAAGCATTAACCTGGTACCTGTTGGTGCATCTGGATATAAATCCGTAAGAGGCTGCAGCTGGCAGCAGGGATAAAGAACTAATGATGAGCCTAAGACTGAAGAAAAAGGCAGAGAGGGGAGGGAAAGAACAGGGAAGCTGGGAAAGTGACACTTAAAATATTAGAGCTTTGTGTGTTTTGCTTTTTGGATCAGAAGCTGCCTTTTCAACAAGGTAGATTCCCCCCCCCATCCAAATACAAAGCAACCAAAATCAATATGAACCTGGGGAGGAGGGGGGAACAATTGGAAAATTCAGGGCTTGGAGAAAGAGGGAAGTCAGTTTCCTGTTTGTGCCAGTACAAACTAGATGGTAGCATGGCTCCCAATTAAAGGTTCTTATGAGCGAAGAAAAACCATCCTTGGAGGTGGCTTTCCTGCTTTTTCTGAGCACAACTCACTTCTTTGCCCAACCAGACTTCACAAGGAGTAAGGAGGTAATGAGCACTGGATGGGATTGTGCCATTCAGTTGCTCCTAGGGATGGAAATTGTTGCTTGTCTGTGCTTGTTTCACACTAATAGTTTTCCTGACCTGGTTTGTGCTGATACATCGGGTCCTCCCTTAAAGAGGGCATGTATTGTGGTGAGACCTTGAAACCAATACCTTGTGTTGTGGGTGGGTACGATTGGTCAGCCACAACACCCGATTGGTAGGTCCCTCGTAGCTGGGTGCAATCTGGCCAATGGGACACAGTCCAAATGGTTCGAGGGACCTATTTATACCCATGCACGTGACCCAGAGCTTCCTCTTTCAGTGTGTGCATTCGGAACACCCGCCCACCTCTCCCTAGTTTTAGGGCTTTGTGATTGACCTTGCTATGCTGTCATGTGTTGTCTGTCATTGGGACAGGGGCACAGCAGGAATTTTCCCCATTTGGCTGATTGGCTATTGCCATTTGGGTTTCACCTGCCGCATAGCAAATCGTCACAACTTGTAAGGTTGCGGATAGCCTCTGGTTCAGGTGGTAGGGATGGGAGAACGCTCTCGCCATCCCTATGTGAAGTGTATTCTGTTAAAGAAATCCAGAGACTCAATGGTTTAAGTCAACCCCTGAGAGGGGGTTGTGCCCGTGCCTCAGTCTAGGGGGACATTTGGGTGGCAGAGACAGCCTGTTCCCAGCTTTCTGCTTATCCAGGTGTTCACCCTTGGCTGACCTATGCTGGAATCCTGGGTCAGCGCTACCTCCATGGCAGGGAGCTAGTCAAACCAGAGCCTATGCAACCACCCACTTTCTGTAATCAATAAAGTTGTGGCCTAAATTCTGCTGAAAACCAAAACTAAAATTTGAGTCAAGTGTGAATTTATTTATTTAGGGGGGAGGTTTATGGGTATGAACACACAATTAGGTGCATCTCCATAGCAGGTATCTCAACTATGAATTCAACTATACTTTTGAGTTTCAGCCTATCAAGCCAAAAACATCCACTCTAGCTCAATATTGAAGTTAAAATTTGTGTAAAAGTTTGCATTTGCAAAGCAGAGAAGTTTGCATTAAGAGGTTCCATCTCTGGGATCAAAGAGAGAAGTTTCTGGACTGTGTCAAAAGACTTAAAGGACTGAACCGCATAGTTGAATGCAATGTGTTACTACAATACAAATCATCCGTCCCCAAGGCACACAAGATAATCACAGAATAGTATGCTTTTCTTTCTTCCTTTCTTTAAAAATAGCCCTCTTTCCATATTGTATATTTTATAATGAGATATGCTTTTAAGCTGCTAATATACCCTGCACAACTTAAAAAGCATTGCTTTGCCATTTCCACCCCCATTTGGTATTCTACATAATTCTTTACACCCTTCCTTTACACTCTTCATTTCAACCAGCCACCTCATGACCAGAGCCTGTCTTTGCCTGCTGTGCACAGACTTCCAAACAATATTCATTGTTCTTCAGCTTAGCCTTTTCTTGTTTGAGAGGATTACCTAAAACACCTACACCATGGGTAGGCAAACTAAGGCCTGGGGGCCGGATCCAGTCCAATTGCCTTCTAAGTCCGGCCTGCAGACGGTCCGGGAATCAGTGTGTTTTTAAATGAGTAGAATGTGTCCTTTTATTTAAAATGCATCTCTGGGTTATTTGTGGGGCATAGGAATTCGTTAATTTTTCCCCTCAAAATATAGTCTGCCCCCCACAAGGTCTGAGGGACAGTGGACCAGCCCCCTGCTGAAACGTTTACTGACCCCTGACCTACACGATTCCACCTACTCAGAGATGAACACTTACTGTAAATCCATTTAGTTGAATCATCCAGGCATTTCATGTTACAATATAATGAACAAAGTATTTTTTGTAGAATTAGAATTTTAAACAAATACTCTATTTGGAGACAAGCAAGAGTCTAAACAAACATAAATGGCCATCACTATCAGACTTGACAACCAGCTTTAATGTTAGTCTAACATAATTATTAGTTTACCTTCCTGCACTGTAAAAGAAAGAAATGGCACAATAGAATCATCTGGCTTGCCTTTACATTTTATTTACAAATACAAAATATAAAATATAAAATAAGCTTAAAAGTAAGCCAGCGTTTAATTATCCTTGACCTTTCATGAAAAACAAACAAACATCAACTTCCTAAAATCAAGTATTCAATTAGTAACTGAATAATTTCTAAAGAAAATCTTAAACATTCAGAATAATACAAATCATTTCCAATTTAGCATAAGAGTATGGGTAATGGGTAATGAGAGAAAATGGCAAACATTGCTGCCAAGGAAATAAATCCATGACATATTCATATTCAATTCAATATTGTTTATTTGTTCTTTTTTCTTCTTTTGGCAATGCGCGCTGCTGTTTTCTGATAGGAGTGAGGAGAAACTGCCTTTAAAAATAAAAATAAAAAGTATCCTGTACATTTGCTGTGTAAGGCCAATGCAGGGCATCGAGTCATCACCTAAATATGACAGACAGAGTGACCAGACAGTTCCAATAAACAAAAACAATGTCAGTGACAGAAGCAGAGTTTTAAGCTTAAAACCTGGAGACTGAAAAAAAAAAAAGATAAGAAGTTAGGGGTGAAAGTTTCTCAAAAGATCAGTGTTGAAAACTGCTTTCTCACATGTCAGGTCAGAGATTGGTTCTTGAGCAGGGCTATGGGTTTGGAATCACTTGATGCAAGGTAGTATCTCCCTTCAGGACTCTGGATTGGCAATCAATAAGTGTCATTGGACATCTTTGCTGCATCAGGAAGGAAGTGGTCTAGATATTCTGGAGGCCCCACATCTGTTGGATAGGAAATAACAGTCATTCCTGCGACCTATGAATGGAGGACAGCCATGGTGGGTCTGCAACTTTGAGTCAAGGAATCAGGACCACACTTCAAAAGGCGAGAGCTCTTCTTCCATAGAAACCCAGCTGAATCTGATGAGAAAGAGAGCAGCATGCTGATGGCACTTTGTGCTAAATCCCCAAATCACCTCCTATGCTTAGAACATGTTGTGTTCAAAATGAAATGTGTGCAAAACTAAATGCTAACAGTTATGGTCAACACCAGCTGGTGAGACAAGGCGATGAGACCTCCACTGAGTCATGCGCAAGAGGGACAAGAGTCCTCTTCTATCCTTGGGGAGGGGCAGAATGCAAGTGTTAGAATAGTACATCGATCTGCAGAGCGATCCAAACTAAAGGAAGCCAGTGAAAAAATATGCTGGAGTAAATTATGCCTCCAACTTTGCAAATTACTCCAACGTCTCTTTAAAATAGAGTTTGACTTCCATCACCCTTTTGGTCAGTGTAACTTGTTCTGGCTCACTAGGTCATAGCAGGGTTTGGAATAGGGCTAGATCTCCCCCTGCCCTGCCCCTGCAATGCCCCATTTTGCATCAGGGACTGGCAAGATGCTATCAAGTGTGCACCAGGGGCAGCGGAACTGGAATCTGACTTGGGAGACAGGGACAGTGGTTTGTGGGGACCCGTACCAGCCAGGAGGCAAGAATTAGAAGCAGGGGAAACTTCATAGCTGAAGGGTGGAGCACAGGAAGATAAGAAGGAAGAGTCAGGTCAAACAAGTGAAGGCAGCAGTCAGCAAACCTTTTCAGCAGGGGGCCAGTCCACTGTCCCTCAGACCTTGTGGTGGGCTGGACTATATTTTGAAGAAGAAAAAATGAACAAATTCCTATGCCCCACAGATAACCCAGAGATGCATTTTAAATAAAAGCACACATTCTACTCATGTAAAAACATGCTGATTCCCGGACCATCTGCGGACTGGATTGAGAAGGTGATTGGGCCACATCCGGGCCCTGGGCCTTAGTTTGCCTACCCATGGGCTATGTGCTTCCTCACCCTCTCCTGCACCACTGTCTCCCAGAACCAGGAGGGGATTGAAAAGGGAAGAGTAGAGGTATTTTCCACACACGCACAGTCTATAGCTGTGTGTATTCAGCCCGTCAGGGGAAGGTACGTAAACTGATGGGGGGGGGGAGTGGTTCTCTGTTGCTGCAACTGCTCCATAGATCACAGACCTGGGAATAGCTGCCTGGCTATTAGATTGGTGTACATAGACATCCAGAGCTGCAGAAGTGACTGTAAGTGTTATTTTTTACAATAAAATCTATCTGCTGTGAACATTGCATTGGCTGCGACATTTTGGGGACTTACAGAACTGAGCTAAGTTAGAGATCAGTTGGAGACCTGTCTATTCCAAACTAGGCTCCTGCTGGCAGATACGGGGTTTTGATTGCTCCCTGATCTGACATTTATGTCATTATATAATATACTGGTATATCTATGACTGTGGGCTTCAGAAGAATGTTGTAGTCTCATGGTTGGGAAGTATGTGAAGATATTTTGGTTCTTAATCCCTTTTATGTATTCCAGGGAAGCAAGAAACACCAGTATAGGTAGAGAACGGCTTGCATATTTATCTGTTCCAGTTCTGCTATCAGGAGACACTCTTATTATGAGTCTTTTCAAGCAGAAATAAAGTAGTATCCAGTTGAATGCAAAGAAGCTGGTAATGGGGTAAAAAAAATCACAGATTCAACTGTGTGCAGGGTAGGAGCAGAGAACATGGGGTGGGGGAAAGGAAATGTGAATTTCCAGTGTTCCTGAGTAGAAACCATTTTGGTGAAAAAAACTTTGGTCCTAGAAAAGAAAGTCAAACTTTTTTAAAAACAGCACTGCAGACAAAAGCCATAAACAAACAAAAACAAACAACAGAATGGCAAATGCACTTTTTGGGAAATGAGACAGGGAAGTAAGTAACTTCTTTAAGAAATAGAAGGTTGCACAAAATGACATAGAGCTGAGCCAGACTAATTGACTGTGAAATGATTTCCCAAACACTGTGTTAGAAACATATGATAGCCTGTCTCCTTAAATAGTTTTACAAAGAACACAATTGTGGCAAGCGTAAAAAAGCACCAATGACGCAATGGGACAGTATTGTCATGGGACATTTGGATTTGATCTTTAAGGTGGGGATGGATAACCTGTGGCCCTCTAGATGTGATTGGACACCGACTCCCATGATACCTGACTCTATTGGTCATGCTGTCTGGGGCTGATGGGAGTTGGAGGCCAACAACATCTGGAGGGTCAGAGGTTCCACTACCCTGCTGTAAGCAGCAGTGAGTTTTCCTGGGTATAGGTGAAAAGGCTCCTTTCCCAAAGAGTTATGTAGTGAATATGATGACATAATGGTAGCAACTGACAGTATAATGTAAGGTTACCAGATTTTTTTCAATGAATCCAGGGACACTTTAAATAAATAAATAAATAAATACTCCAAGTTCGGGATGTTGATGCTGCAGCGATGGTGGTGGCAGAGGGGCAGCCGCCGCCTTGACTTCAACCTCCACGTTTACCCTTCCTCCGAGGCTTCTATTTCTTTTCTCCATGAGCCTGGGCAGCCCCTGAGTTGTTGGTTCTTCGGTGGGGGTGGGGGTGGGGGGGTGGTGTGCGGTGGGTCAGGCATGGAAGGCAGAGAAGGAGGGCCTAGAGCGGCAGAGCGGCAAGACTCGGGCAGCGCGATGCCTCCCTTCCCATCGGAGCAGTCCCAATCCCATTCCTACTTGCGTGCAAGCAGGAGGAGGTGGGGGTCCTTCAGCTGGGAAGGGAGGCTTCCCGTTGCCTAACTGAGGGATCCCTGCCCTCTCCTGCTTGCACGCAAGCTCTAATAGGCAGTGTGAAGCCTCCCTTCACAGCTCAGAGATCCCCGCCCTGCTCCTGCTTGCATGCAAGCTCTGATAGGCAGCATGAAGCCTCCCTTCACAGCTTAGTTGCTGGGGTCAGCGAAGGTGGAGGCAGCCCGGAAGCTGCTTCTTAGAGCCCCTGCACCACCATCATATGGAAACTTCTGAGCAGCTCCTGGAGCCAGCCAGAGCCAAATGCTCCGGGCTGCTGAGAGTGCCGCTGTTGCATTTCCCGGGGACATTAGATGAAATCCGGGTACATTCCAGGGATGGAATTTGTCCGGGGACTTATTCACAAATCCAGGGACTGTCCCTGGGAAACAGGGACATCTGGTAACCCTAGTATAATGACATCACAGAAAGCAAATGGCATCATCAGAGAGTGAGGGCAATGATTCCTGCATTAATCACCTTGATTACCTTGGTCAATTGGATCTCCAATGGCTGTCCTTCAGCATGGATGAGTACTTTCACCCATAATCTCCCGAGGAACATGAACAGGTTTGCAAGAAAATTTCTCTTCTTTCATGTCAGGTGAACTTGCCTTGGAGGTGGGGCTGCTCCTTTAATAGCTGCTGAGATTCAATAATTTATAACTATGAGGTCCTGCAATGTTGTGTTGCTCTTTCAAGTGTAAGGGCACACACTTTCAAGGGAAAATAGAGCCAACAGGAAAAACCTATTTGTAGGAACAATTAATAATGAATTATTCTGTTTATTTGGGATGAGACGGATGCCAATTGAGATGAGGACTCACTTTTCTCAAAATGATGAGCAGACTCATTGCAAACAGGAATTCCCTATAAGCTTAGAATGTCTGGCATTGTTTTAAATATAATAATATCATAACTCATACCATTTTCATATTACATTTCATCCAAGACCCCAGAGTAGCTTACAATAGACTGAAAAGAAAACAATATACACACATACCGGTAAAACAATGACAGAGTAGCTTGCTAAAGCCCAGGTAAACATCAAATGCCAATAACTAACACAGGAGCACTTTTTTTAAAAAAAGAGAAAAAAACCCCTAAACACCCAGATTAAGATGGCCCACAGGCCTTGATGAATGTGTTTTTCTTGTATGACAAAAGTTCACTACAAATTATGTTTGACATAATTCAAGGGATAGAGAGTCACCACAGAGAAGGCCCTATCAGTGGCATAGCATGGGTTGCCAGCACCTGAGGCCATGTGGATGGGGGTGGAAGGGATGGAAATGGATGGAGTATACCTGCACATTCAACTGCCTAATGGCATCCACGTCACCTAGGAGATCGCAGCCACAGAGATATGAAAAGAAAAGAGGAGTTGTTCTGTTGTTTGGAGAGGTCACTTCCTGGTTCGCATGGAGAATCCACTTTCAACAGAGTCCAGCAACGGAAGCGCACAGCTGTATCGAGGCAGTACTAGGTGTTGAAATTTTGCACCCCTAACAATTTTGCACCCAGATCTAAGGGAGCTTTGTATAGGTTTTGAATCTGAATGTTGCTTGCACAATATACAATGCAAGCAAAGAACATGCCAACATCACATTTGATGCAGCCATCTGTTTCTATACTTGCATGTCCACATATCCACATATTTGATCCCCTTCTGTGAATTACTAATGGTTGTCTGGGGACATTGTGTAAACAAATGCTTTTGTCATTACATTGTGGCATCAAGATTCAACAGACCATGCTTTATTGGCCAATTAATACATTTTTGGGTTTCATTGTGTGACCAAGTGCATTTAGCCAGTAGAGGTATATATTAACAGCCCAATAAAACATACCCTAGAGTTTACTCCTGCTATTAAACTGAAGCTTAAAGAACCATAGTTTATCTGGTGAAATTGTCTTTTTTTAAACAGCCTGAAAGCTTCAAGTGGTTCACTGATTTTAAACTGATTTTTCTCATTTCGTTTTAATTAAAATGTGCCTCATTGTGTCATTTTACAATGGGTTAAATACTGTTGAAAGATATGTAATAAATGTCTTTGTTCCTGTAATGACTTCCATTGCCTTAAAAAGAAAATAAAAGATCATAATTAGTCCAAGATTGCTGAGCTTTTCATTAGGTGATATTTGCAAAGGTCTTTGGTTTCTTTCTGAACAATGTCAGGCCAGTGCATTGTTCTGTTGTATTTACAGTTTGTATGTATGGCCTTATTATTTTAGAGCTTCTTCAACTGGTTTTATTATTCTTAGAGTTTGGGTTTCCGTTTCATTCTGTTTTTAACATATACACCATTTTGATGGCTGTATGCTGTATGCTGTGATGTGGTCTATAAATTTGTTTAATAAAACAAATAAACCAACAAACCATTGGCCCCAGTGTAATGGTCTATTGAAGGACTTACGACCCAGTTGATGGCAAAACATTGCAGCAACTGTGTGTGCATTCCCACCAAGTGGTACTGGCTTATACAACTGTGTCTGCACTCAATCCCATGTAAGCTAAACTATGGTCCAGCCTTCAAAATCCCCTGGAATTCATTGTAATGTTAAAAGGTAAAGGACCCCTGGATGGTTAAGTCCAGTCAAAGGTGACTATGGAGTTGTGGCACTCATCTGCCTTTCAGGCTGAGGGAGCCAGCGTTTGTCCACAGACAGCTTTCCGGGTCATGTGGCCAGCATGACTAAACCACTTCTGGCATAACGGGACACTGTTATGGAAGCCAGAGCGCACGGAAATGCCATATATCTTCCCGCCGCAGTGATACCTATTTATCTATTTGCACTGGTGTGCTTTTGAACTGCTAGGTTGGCAGAAGCTGGGTTTCATTGTAGCCAGGTACCTGCAGACATTGCCTTGTTTAAATGTTGTCCTTTAAAGTGCATGATCCCCCACCCCTTGCAGAAAGTTCAACCCTGATATTAACTTCCTAAGGTGGGGAGGAATTTTTTAGGCGGGGGGAAAGGGTAGCTCTGCCATCTCTGAAATGCTAATGACTACCGTGAGCAAACTTCAAAGGGATTGCCACCTAGGTTCAAATGTCCACTAGCTTTAGCAGTTCACAGGCAGCAAACCTGCTCGAAGGCTTGATTTTACCAGAGAAGCTAAATTAGCTCTCTCTGAAGTGCTTCAGCCAGGTAGGAAGGCCACTGTTCTCTTTGAAGTTTGGCTACTACTCGCGTTTCTCAAGCAACTGATCTTCAAAGAGAGAGGCTGGATTCCTCTTCCCCTTTTTGGTTTCTGTGTTCCGTACAGTATATCAGAAGGAGCTGTGCTGTTTGTGCTGTTTCATTGGGCATTTTGATTTTGAGAAGGGAAGTACATTTTGGGGGAGTGGCGGTCTGGAAAACAGCAGTAAGGAGATGTTGATGGGGGTGCAAAATGGTTAGTTTTTGTTTTTGTTTTTTTAAATGAGAGCTGTTTATTGCAGTTACTTCTGAAAATGTCTGTAACATTTGCAATGGTATCACTTGGTATGAAAGTCATCTCTCACACAAGGTCCCAAGCAAAGGGACCTGTGCCTTTGAAGTGTATCGATTTGACATAGGGCCTTTTCATAGAACCATGTTGTTGTCGTTTAGTCGTGTCCGACTCTTCGTGACCCCATGGACCAGAGCACACCAGGCACTCCTGTCTTCCACTGCCTCCCACAGTTTGGTCAAAATCATGTTTGCAGCTTCGAGAACACTGTCCAACCATCTCATCCTCTGTCATTCCCTTCTCCTAGTACCATCAATCTTTCCCAACATCAGGGTCTTTTCCAGGGAGTCTTCTCATGAGGTGGCCAAAGTATTGGAGCCTCAGCTTCAGGATCTGTCCTTCCAGTGAGCACTCAGGGCTGATTTCCTTCAGAATGGATAGGTTTCATCTTCTTGCAGTCCATGGGATTCTCAAGAGTCTCCTCCAGCATCAAAAGCATCAATTTTTTGGTGATCAGCCTTCTGTATGGTCCAGCTCTCACTTCCATACATCACTACTGGGAAAACCATAGCTTTAACTATACGGACCTTTGTTGGCAAGGTGATGTCTCTGCTTTTTAATATAGAACCATAGAATTGTAGAATTGTAGAGTTGGAAGGGATCCCAAGGGTCATCTAATTCAACCCCCTGCAATGCAGGAATCTTCGCTAAAGCATCCATGACAGAGGACCATCCATTTATATCCATATTCAAAATGTAGGTGCTCCTATGTTCACAGGACTGCATGTAACCTGAAGCTCACCATGTTGGGGTGCTACTCTGTTCTCCTGGAAGGACATCCCAGTTTTGGAACTACCCGTGTCAGCGAATCTGCATTTCTTTGGCAGTAAATTGTTTCAAGCATGCTCAGTGGAGTGGCCTCTTGGATTAGGGCCGGGCCTCACAAAATGTCTGCCATACAGGGGCTGACAAACAGGTCATATAACTATTTATCTCTTTCACATCTGATGGGAGGGCATTCCAAAGGGTGTTCCACAGGGCCTTGTTCATTATAAAACAACAAGGTAGTTTACAAGGTAAAAAATCAATATAATAAAAACAGTCAGGTACTAAAAAGCACAAGTACCACAGATATCTAAAAAAATTCCACTAGAGCTGGCACTAAAAATCAGTGTTTGCCCTCACAAATAGATATTTCTTGATCAAGCAGTGGAACACCATAATTGAAGGTACTTAATGTATCTCTAGAAGAAGGTCATTCTTCAACATGGGAATAGAGAAAATCAATCTTGCAGTATCTAATAATTTGCATTTTCATGTTTCTAATAAATAGAAGGTCTGTCATATAATTAATCTTCCACAGATTCAAGACGTTCATCTCATCCACCTTATCCTAACCAATATAGACTGATTCCTTTCCCCCATAAGAATTGGCACAAACAGCACAAATTGATTTGCATGAATCATGTGAAGTACACAGGGTGCTTCCTCTCACAGCAAAGCAAAGCAAAAAAGGAGTTTTTAGTCCCTTATTACGGGGGGAAATCAAAAGATTTCCATCAAAGTCTGTGTTTCATAGTCTTTGCCCTGACCCATTGCAAAGCACTGAATCTCTCTCTTCAAAAAATAATGACGATAATCTGAATTTTGCTAAGACTCTTACAGAACTGAATAAAGGATGGAATAAGGATAGCCAACATAAACCTAGATAATATACTTTCTTTTGAATATATTCCCCTAACCCTCATTCAGAACACTGTAAATCTTGGAGAGTGAGGAGTGGACAGGGCAGGGAACTGTATTAAAAATCTCAAATCCTATCCTCAGACCCCAATCATATGAGTGTCTTGTAGTGTTTACAATGTTGGATAAAGGCAAGGGAAACCCAGGTTCAAATTTACACTCAGCCATGAAATTTGTTGATCTTGGGCTACTTACAGTTTCTCAGCCTCAGCTACCTTGTAGCATTGTTGTCAATAAAAAAATGGAATGGGCGTAATTATGTACAGTGGTACCTCGGGTTACATACGCTTCAGGTTACATACGCTTCAGGTTGCAGACTCCGCTAACCCAGAAATAGTACCTTGGGTTAAGAGCTTTGCTTCAGGATGAGAACAGAAATCGTGCTCTGGCGGTGCAGCAGCAGCGGGAGGCCCCATTAGCTAAAGTGGTGCTTCAGGTTAAGAACAGTTTCAGGGTAAGAACAGGCCTCCGGAATTAATTAAGTACTTAACCCGAGGTACCACTGTATGTTGCTTCGATTTCTTTAGAGGAAAAGCAGGGTATAAATGCACTCAGTTAAAAAATACATTAACAACAAAACTCTTCCAATTTAACTCGATGTGTTGAAGAGCTTCTCACGTTTACACAAGCTCCAAAATGCCAGGAAATTTCAGCTCTTAAGAGGCATTCTCTTAAAGGATATGTTCTTCAGGCAATATTGATATAGTATGGGGTCCTTCCTTACACTTATTCCAGCTTCAGCAGTTGCTTGGGGCAGAGATAAAAGGGTTATTGAATATAATATAGTCCAACCCCATGCTTAATGGAGGAAATGAGAAACATTTCTCCTTACTCCTTCAGTACATCTTCCCCCACAGAGTTTTGGTTAGGTTTTCTTTTTGGCGGAATTAGCCAAAGAACTGAAGGGATTTCAGAACATTTGACAAGCCTATCCTTTAAAGGGTGCAAGAGAAAAGGAGTAGATAAAGCTACACAGCCACCCCTACATTTACCTCCCTCTGTCCCTGACTCTTGTATCTTTGAGTTGCCAATTTTTAGTGGGTGCAGCTCCTCCCCTAACAATCTGCTGCAACCAATTCATTTTTTAAAAATTGGGTGCAGCTTAGAAATAAGGGTAGCAAATGTTCGTTTATCCTAACCGGGCTCCCCTGTCTTTAACAACATTGCTAACTTTTACTAGCTCCTGACTTTTTGGTTGGCATAGGCAAGAGTTATGTTGGCTCTCATATCCTACAACCACCCAGGCTGATTTCTGCATGTTGCATGGTTCTTTGAGACACAGTAGCAGGCCCAACAGGAGAATTTCTGGTCAGCTGGCAAGCCCAGCCTTTAAATATTGCAATGGGGGCAGGGAAGGAAATAGTCACACAATTGCCTGCTGAATCTACTTGGCATTTTTTTCCTGAGGACTCTTCTGTACCTTCAAAAACTGATAATCAAAAACCCATCACTGTGCACCTCAGGTATACTTTCCCCTTCTCTATGCTTCCCAAACTATATGTTTCCATCACTTGTGATTTCCTCTCCCCATCTCCTTTCACATCTAACGTCTAACTGTAAATTCTTCAGGATTGAGGCCTGATCTATGGCAATCTTGCCTAGCAATGGCAAATTTCCATACTTCCAGAGCTAAGATTGGCCAGAAACCATTACTTAGCAGCAGCAGGTGACAACTCGCAAGCCCAATGACTTTCACAAGCTGGTGAAACAAAAGCATTTTAATAACATTGGCAACCATGTTTCACTAGTCTTTGACAACAGCACATACTACACATTTTCCTTGACCTAACACAACAAAGCATTTTTCAGAATGGAGAAAAGTTTCTGGAAAAACCTCTGGCAAAGTCTATGAAAGAAAAGCACACAGCACTTGTTAGCATGCCATAGTCTGTTGTCAATTGTTTAATTTGCTCTAAATAAAACATCCCTTATCTTTTTACCTCAAATTTGGCATCTGTCAAGCTTTTCACTCCTTTACTGCCAATTTTCCAAGTAGTCTACTGAAGCTGACCTTCCAAGTGTCCCTATTTTCTGGGGACAGTTTCAGATTTACAGAAGCCATCCCAGTTTCTGATTTGATCCCCAAATGTCTCACTTTTCCTTAGGAAGTCCCTATATTCATTGGAGCAATGTTGGAGGGTATGGAGTTGTGTAACCCCCGAGTAAAGTAGATAAGTAACTATACAACCTTTAGAAAACATCTGTAAAGGAAAGTCATTTAATGTTTAATGTTTTATCATGTTTTTATATATGTTGCAAGTCACCTAGAGTGGCTGTTGTAACCAAGCCAGATGGGTGGCATATAAATAATAGACATTATTATTATTATTATTATTATTATTATTATTATTAAGTAGGACATCCCTATTTTCACCAGAGAAATGTTGGAGGGTATGCTGAATGCTATGGGTTAAACCACAGAGCCCAGGACTTGTTGATCAGAAGGTTGGCAGTTTGAATACCCATGACAGGATGAGCTCCTGTTGTTCGGTCCCTGCTCCTGCCAACCTAGCAGTTCGAAAGCACATCAAAGTGCAAGTAGATAAATAGGTACCGCTCCAGCGGGAAGGTAAACGGCGTTTCCGTGCGCTGCACTGGTTCGCCAGAAGCGGCTTAGTCATGCTGGCCACATGGCCCGGATGCTGTACGCCGACTTCCTTGGCCAATAAAGCAAGATGAGCACCGCAACCCCAGAGTCGGTCATGACTGGACCTAATGGTCAGGTGTCCCTTTACCTTTACCTATGCTGAAGCATTTTTCTAACTATAAGCCATAGACCCTGTGCTTCCAATTTCTTATTACAATGGCAGGATGCATTTCAGTCAGACTCCCCCTTAATGGCATTACGATAATGATACTGGAGTTCCATGTGAGGTCCAAGGATGCCGGGTTGCCCTCCTTGTGTGGCAACACTACAGTTCAGGTGTTTGTGGTGGATGGGAATGACAATGTGCCTACAGTGGCTGGGTCATCAGAAGAGACTCCAATTGTTCTAGTGGCTCCTGTATTGTCTGGACACATGGTGGGCAAGATCCATGCCCTGGATGCTGACTCGGGGTACAAGGCATGGTTGCGATATGAGATGCATGAGTTGACCACTGGCCCTTGGCGTGTGGGGCTGTACAGTGGGGAGATCAGTACCACACGTGCCCTGGATGAGGTGGAGAGCAGAAGCAGCGAGACTCTCCTTGTGTTGGTGAAAGATCATGGCACACCTTCACTCACGGCCTATGATGGCCTGGGAATCTGATTCAGAGGCTGAACCGGAGGAATCCCAGCCTGCACAGGAGTCCCCGCCTCCAGGGCCGGCTGAGCTGAGACAGGGCCTTGAATCTGAAGGGCCCGCACCTGTGCTGGATCCTCAGGAGCAGACACCAGATGAATCCACTCTGGCTCCTGGGGTGGTTGAGGAACCCTTGCCTGCAGGTGCTCCTCTCCCAGCCCTGTCAGGGGAAGGTGAGGCGGCCTCTGGGTCCAGTAAACCTCCAGCCTCTCCTGAGCTGCAGAGGCTCAGGGCAGAGAGGTGGAGGGGACTAAGTTCTATCAGGAGGAGTGCTTGCCTTAAGGCCAGGAGAGGTGAGTCACCTGTGGGCCCAGACCGCCCTAGGCCCCAGAGGAGATAAAGTCCAGTCAGCCCAGTCCCAGGTTGCGGGAGCAACGTCGTTGGAAACCTGTTGCTGCCAGCACCCAGACCTGTTTTCCCGGAGTTCCCGACCACGCCCGGCTTCTTGCTTTGGACCCCACTTTGCCCTTGGTGGACAGTCTCCAGACCCTCAACCCAGGACCGGACTCTGACCATGCCTCATGGCATTCCCCCCCCCCCCGGGACCAGCACACGGCCACAGCCACACTGAGTTTGTCACTGGTGGCAAGTGCCCAGGCTGTTAAGACTGACACCCTTTCCAGGACAGGTGAAAGCTCAAAGACTTTGGTGGACAATGTCAATGTCTACCTGATCATTACCATCTGCTCAGTGTCCAGCTTGTTCCTCCTAGCAGTAATCTTTTACGTGGCCTTGCGATGCTTTTAAAAACTAAGCTGCTCACCAAAAGGTGTCCACATGTATGAATAACATAACATTTCATTTCGTGGAAGAAGAACCACAACCTGTGATTTTTCTTTCTTTCTCTCCCCCCCCCCTTAACTGGTCACACAAGTACACCACTCCCACAAGCAGGACATTTCATTTTGTTTTTTCTCCTCCCGGGAACCTCCTTTTGATCATCAGAATGACTCTCACAGGCACCTTTCTGTAAAAGCATAGCAGCAGTCATGAAAACAAAGAGCAATTCAGCCTCCGACTCCCCAATGCCTCCACATCTGGGAAACTGCCAAAAAGCATGAAACACCTATGGATAAGTAAACATGATCATTATTCTCTCTGATATCTCCAGTTTCTGAGGTGGCTCCTTTAGATGGGCAGCTATTTACAATAGACAAATGCAAAGGCTTAGAAAGCCTCATATTTCACTTTCTTTTATGAGCTTGGCTTCTATCTGTTTATATGTCACAGTAGAGGAAAATCAAGTAAAAGAAGTGTGATTGAAAAGCAGGGTGAGCTTTATATGTATGGCTGAATGACATAACCTGCAGATGAAAGGGTTTTTTTTACAAGAATTCATTGAGTTGTCCTTGGATTGTTGTTTTATATTCTACTGTTCTTCAAGGATACCAGGGGAGTCTCCAATATAGGCACCCACCACCCCAACATGCCTAGGTTCAGTGAGGTTGCTATATATTGGGCCTTCAAATTATGTCCTGAGACCACTACAGTGGTGCCTCGCAAGACGAAAAGAATCCGTTCCATGATTCTCTTCATCTAGTGGTTTTTTCGTCTTGCGAAGCAAGCCCATTGACGGCTTAGCGGCTATTAGCGGCTTTTAGCGGCTTAGCGGATAAGCGGCTTAGCGGCTTAGAAAAAGGGGGGGAGGGAAAAAAACCTGCAGGAACTCGCAAGACATTTTCGTCTTGCGAAGTAAGCCCATAGGAAATTCGTTTTGCAAAGCACCTCCAAAACGGAAAAGTCTTTCGTCTAGCGAGTTTTCCATCTTGCGAGGCATTCGTCTTGTGGGGCACCATTGTATTAGAAGATTAGTTGGAGTGACAGCTCAACAAATTAGATGGAAATATGAATAATTCCATTCTGTAGTTAACAGGCCTCTTCCGATGCTACCTTTTGCAAGTCAGTGGCTGGGTCCAAAAGTCTGTTTCCATGTGTACATCCTGTCTCACCCTGAGCTTGCAGCAATCAGTGCTGTTTCTATTCTGCTGCAGCTTGCCTTCCTCTAAACCTACATTATTCATCTCACTATCGGCTATAACCCAAACCAATGCAAATAATTATTATACAGTGGTACCTCTGGTTACGTACTTAATTCATTCCGGAGGTCCGTTCTTAACCTGAAACTGTTCTTAACCTGAGGTATCACTTTAGCTAATGAGGCCTCCTGCTGCCGCCGCGCCGTTCCCGCCAAATTTCTGTTCTCATCCTGAGGTAAAGTTCTTAACCCAAGGTACTAATTCCTTGTTAGTGGAGTCTGTAACCTGAAGTGTTTGTAACCCAAGGTACCACTGTAATTACAATGGAAGGCAAATGTCAAGAGCAATGCAGAAAATAATGTATTTATGTAACATTTGTGAGCTAAAGTAACAATAGTGGATACCATTGATTTTCACTTGCATGATTTCCATTTCTGACCTTGAGCAACATGCAAATTGTGACAGTTTCCATTCTCATTTCCACTGGGATCCTTAGATATCCTTATTTACCAATCCTCATTGCTGCTCTGATGTCACTTATGATGTTCCAATGGTAGTGATGCCAATAGCCAAAAGGGAAGGAAAATGCCTCTCTTATCTCCCCCTTTCTGTCCCTTTTCTCTGTACCAGTGTCTGAAATGCTGGAAAATTCAGTGATTTCACCGAGTCCGATGACATCAAGTGCTTCTGGGTTAAAGTAGCAGTACGAGAAGGCAGTCAAGTCCAACTCTCAGATGATCTTGCTAAGATCTTTAAGATGCTCAGCAGAGCAGATGACCAATGTGGAACATGATCGCTCTGTTATTGCCTTCATAGCTGGAAACACTAGAAGACATTTCCTCAACCAGGCCTATGGCCTTTTAAATGTCTCAGGGGGCAGGTCTTGTTCTCTCCCCCCTCTCTTATTATTACATTGTTGGCATCCGTCTGTCTTGTGAGACAATGAAGGATTGCACCTTTGGGAGTGAAGTCACACTGTTGGAAGTTTACAGAGCCTGCTGTGGCTGTAAAGACCAACACAAGACGGACATGTTTTGTTGCAGCTGGGGCAGATCGAGGTGTCCGGTTGTGCTGCTGCAGATGAACCATGGTGTTTCTTCTTTCTGCACTCCTTCAGTGGTCATTCATCATTTGGTCTCTGCTGAGGATGCACAACCTTACTGTCTGTCTCCAGGCACTGCCATCATCCACTCTGTATACATGGGCAACTGCAGGTGGAAGACATCATGCGCTCTTTACTATATTGCCCACTATACACTGGACCCAAGAGGCTCTTTCTTACCCTACCGTCCATACAGGAAAGATATCTCTCCCCGGCAGAGAAGAAGCCCTATGGCTTCTTAGCGATGTAAACACTTCAGTGACTCACAAAGTCACCCTTTTTGCTCTGGCAGCCAAAAAGATCAGAATCATAGAATCATAGAATAGAATCATAGAATCATAGAGTTGGAAGAGACCACAAGGGCCATCGAGTCCAACCCCCTGCCAAGCAGGAAACACCATCAGAGCATTCCTGACATATGGTTGTCAAGCCTCTGCTTAAAGACCTCCAAAGAAGGAGACTCCACCACACTCCTTGGCAGCAAATTCCACTGTCGAACAGCTCTTACTGTCAGGAAGTTCTTCCTAATGTTTAGGTGGAATCTTCTTTCTTGTAGTTTGGAACCATTGCTCTGTGTCCGCTTCTCTGGAGCAGCAGAAAACAACCTTTCTCCCTCCTCTATGTGACATCCTTTTATATATTTGAACATGGCTATCATATCACCCCTTAACCTCCTCTTCTCCAGGCTAAACATGCCCAGCTCCCTTAGCCGTTCCTCATAAGGCATCGTTTCCAGGCCTTTGACCATTTTGGTTGCCCTCCTCTGGACACGTTCCAGTTTGTCAGTGTCCTCCTTGAACTGTGGTGCCCAGAACTGGACACAGTACTCCAGGTGAGGTCTGACCAGAGCAGAATACAGTGGCACTATTACTTCCCTTGATCTAGATGCTATACTCCTATTGATGCAGCCCAGAATTGCATTGGCTTTTTTAGCTGCTGCTAAAAAAGAAGGCCCTGGACTATATAGCAGTAAACTGTAAGATCTAAACAGAGATCTAAATAGAGACTATTGTTTGTGGTGTGGCATCTCTTTTGCTTGTATTTATTTTTGATTCAGATTGTCATGGCCAGTGGCTACTACAATAAAGTCATTTGGATTGGATTAGATACAAGGGATTTTCACATGGTGGGGTTGATGTTGCAAACCAGTTATTGGGTGTTTTTATGCTGTAAATCGCCCTGTGTATATCATTTCAATCATCATCATCTACATTTGCGTGTTCAGGCCCAGAGACCTCCCTCCTAAATAAACACACATTTGACTCAAATTTTAGTTTTGGTTTTTGGCAGAATTTAGGTCGCAACTTCATTGATTACAGAAAAGTGAGTGGTTGCATAGGCTCTGGTTCGACTAGCTCCCTGCACCCTTGCAGGTAGCACTGACCCAGGACACCATCATAGGCCAGCCAAGGGTGAACACCTGAGGTAGGTGAAAAGCCCAGGAACAGATTACATGCACTCCCCAGCTGCTCCCCTGGACTCAGGCACGGGCACAACCCCCCTCTCAGGGGTTGACCAAATCAAGTTGAGTACCTGCATTCCTTTAACGGAATACCCTTCACATAGGAATGGCGAGACCGCTCTCCCATCCCTCTCACTTGAACCAGTGCCTATCCACAACCTTACAAGTTGTGATGAATTGCTATGTGGCAGACGAAACCCAAATGGCAACAGCCAATCAGCCAAGTGGGGGAAATTCCTGCCGTGCCCCTGTCCCAACGACAGATGACACACGACGGCATAGCAAGGTCAATCGCAAAAATGCCCTAAAAGTAGGGAGAGGTGGGTGGGTGTTTCCATGCATGAGCCAAAAGAGGAAGCTCTGGGTCATGTGCAAAGGTATATATAGGTCCCTTGATCCATTTAGACTGCACCCCATTGGCCAGATTAAACCCAGCAACGAGGGACCTACCAATTGGGTGTTGTGGTTGCCCAATAAACCCACCCACAACAGGGAGGTCATTATCCAGGTCTCACTACAACACGTGCCCTCTTTTAGGGAGGACACGATTTTTCTAGGCACAAGGGTTAGAGAAGGTGACAGAAAAAAGGCAGAGGCACAGGAGGAGGAGAGGAGGAAAGAAAGAGACGCACAATAAGACCTGGCACAAGGAGTTAAATTACTATGCAGTCTTTCAGCCCCTTTTCTGTTTTGTTTTGTTTTTTGTGGGGGGGGGGGTTGAACTTTTTTTACTAAAGATACAGTGATCAGTAAAACCACATTTAAAGTGAAATGGGGTGAAAAGAAACCCTTCCAGTCCAATGTCTTGAAGTTTATGTACTACCCAAGTGATTTTTTTATATATATAAAAAACACCCTTTCAATTAATAGCCCGTGTTATGTTGATGCGGCTGTTAAGAAAAGTATCCTATGGGGGTTAAACCTTGGGGTCACTACAGACCCCAAATACCATCTTTGTAGTTTATGCGCACCTGAACTATAAATAAAAAATCCTTACTTGTTTTACATTCATTTGGAGTTCTTGCCAAACAGAATGACTCCATTGAACCCCCACTATCCAATTAATGAAGTGGTGTTTTTACGAGAGCAGGAGAGTTTTAAATGTGAGCGGGGAAATGTAGTGCTAGAAGCAACCCTTCACTTGGTCTCGCCCTTAAAATGTCTATTGATTTCTTTTTTTCCCCTTGTCACATTATTGGAATTGTTTCCTTCCTAGCTGTGATTGAGACATATAAAACTTGGAGGAGAGAGAAGCCCTGTGTTTGCTGAGCATACACTTGTTACACAAGCCTTAACTACTTAAGGCGCTAATGGAATATGTCAAACAAATGCCAGATCACTGGTGATGTCAACACATTGCATTGTCATTGCTGTGCTGAATTGTAGTTTCTCTGGGCTCAGCCATTGATGGAAACTGAAATTGCATCATGCAACTGAGACATCATTACCTCTGTGAAATCAGGGTTATATAGTGGATGGCTTGAAGTGAATGTCAAGTAGTGTGCAAAAGAGAGTGGTTGATAAGCTTACAGCCCCCCCCCCCATCCCAAGAACTTTAGAGCAGCCCCAAGACATTGATTCTGAGCTGTCAATCTTATGGTGAACATTTTTGGGGCCATGTAACGCTCAAGTTGTTTGTCAGAAACTCCGAGTCATTAATCCTTCCTTGATGCTACGTAATTAAAATTTGAGGAGGTATTATTTTTTGGATTAGTATTGGAATTTTATACATGATGTCACTCTGCAAAGATCTGTTGTATTATTTCTAACCCAGCTCACTTATAAAAAAGAGTGTGTGTGAGAGAGAGACCATTGCCAAGTAAATTGGCTGCTGGTGCTATCAGCATCCTGCAGTGTTTTTGTTAATTATCTTGCCATAGTTGTCTGATGCAGATAACAATCTTTCCAAAAGAGGAGACAGATTTAAAGAGGCAGAATTAATGAAAATTGATTTGTGCAGCCTGTCATGGCAAGATCTGCTGGGAGACCCTCCTCCCTGCCATGATCCGCATAGATGTAATTCCAGGCACAGGTAGGGTCCCCACTGCAGAATACTAATTATGGTGCCTGGGCACAATGTGTCTGATGTGACTGACAGATGAACGCATGAAAAAGTCTTCAGAACTGAGTTCATTTGTAAAGTATCCAGGGAGGATATGGATCCAGCTACTGGGAGGCTGCATGAACAAAGCTTAGGAAAAATGGAGGGAAAGCCAGATGATAAATGTAGTGTTTCTGGGGTATGTGTGGATCTCATACAAACAACTTGTGCATACAGTGGTAAATGTGCATTAGCCTAAGACATAGCTGTCAATGTTTTCCTTTTTTTAAGGGGAATTCCCTTATTCCTCGCAAGAAAAGGGAAAAGTTGACAGCTATGGCCTAAGATAACATTTTGTAAGAAGAATTTCACTGGGGTGGCATGGCTGTGCGCAACCTAGCAGTAAGTGCATGGCAAACCAACAGTAGGCACACAACAAACTAACAATGGGGGATTGGCCATCTATGTAGTATCTAGGAGACTTATCCTCCAAGTCTGGAAAGATAAACACTCACCATCTATTATGCAATGGTCTGGGGAATTTACTGTCCTTGCTACTGCCCTTTGTTGGGTGCTATACTGGGGGTAGAGCAAGGGTGTGGGCCGGCTCCCTTGTGCTAAAATTGTTGTTCAATTGGGATGGGGTTTTAACTTGGCTGGGTGTTGTTTTATTTGGGGGTGAGATTGCTTTAAATTGTTTTAAATTACATTTCCAAGCACAATTCAAAGTGTTGGTGCCGACCTATAAAGCCCTAAAAGGCCTCGGAGCAGTATACCTGAAGAAAAAACTCACAATAACTTTAAAATAAACAACTTATATCAAATAAAACAATATTCAATGACCCATTAGAATAGAATAGAAAACAGCAAAATCAAATATCAGCAAATCATAATTAAACAGTTTACACTTATCAATTACTAGAATTACTAAACTATAATAAAAAATAATAATGGCAAGTCACAATGCATAAAATACCACAGAACATGAAAGCACCATGTTAAAGGATCAAATTGAGAAACACGGATGCACAACTTTAAAAAAATATTTTAAAACATATTGCTGGATTCGTCTTCTCTCTTCCCAGCTTCTGCTGCTGTTCTCACAATCATGGTCTGGGAAAGGCTCCTAGGGCTGGAGGGTAGGGCAAGGCAGGTGAAAAAACTTATTGCCTGATGGCCAGCAGAAAATCTCACCCACCTCACAGTGCGGGTCTACTTTAAGAACGACTAAGTTTGGCTGGGAACCATTGGCTTTGGTGTATCTTGAGAGATGCTGTTTAAAGGTCAGTAAAGCTGTGTGTGACCTGTTTTGTTCAGAAAATGCCTCTCTGTATGAGTCTGTTCATCTGTTAAGAAAATTTTCTTGGGAGACACCATCTTCCCACCCGTAATTTACAAGAGACACCCTCTGTGTTCTTGTGCCTGTCTCAAACAAATCACTGCCTTTGTTTGTTATTATAATTGCCATTGAAGGACAAATTGCCATTCTTCCAGTTTCAAGAACCTTTAGCTGTTTGGAAGAAGGACGTAAATACTTGTACATGGGCATTATAATGTTCATGCGGTGCAAAGCTGCAGCTGGTGAGATTCAGTCTGAACCACTGCCTGCATATTATAAGCCATCTCTTGTATATCTACATTCAAAAGAACAAATGCTCTCTGCTTTTGAATCAGCATCAGGGAAACTGTTGCAAGCTAAACAGAACACAGCATGCAGCAATCTGTAATACCAGCAGGGATGTGTCTGTGTGTCTGTGTGTGAGATAACATGGATCTCAGGCCCTTGACTGTGGTGTAAGAATGGGGTGTTAAAAGAGGAGACATAGGTAGCTGCCTTATACCTGGTCAGGCTATTTGACATCTCCTCTGGTACCATCTGTCATGACTGGAAGATGCTCTCCAGGGCTTTGGGCAAAGATTTTTCCCATCATTTGCTACCTGTTTTTGTTGTTGTTTTTTAAAACTAGAGATAGCAAGGATTGAATATGGGACTGTTTCATACAAAGCAGGTGAACTATCACTTGTAAAATGCTGAGAAGTATGAAAGAGATCGTTACAGCTGTGGGAAGGTTCATCAGCCCAGGTGAAATAGGCTAAGGAATGTTCTCCCTACTGAAATATCTATTTAAGCATAGCTGCCGGTTGACTCATAGGAAGAAAAATACAACACATCTGTTCTTTCACGGGCAGTGTTTGTGCTGATGTTGTTTTATTCCTGAGTTTAATTTGTGTCTTTTTTTAGATTCACCTGTAACATGGGAATAATTATCCTGGCCTGTTTTGCAAGGTGGCTGTGAGGATTGCTATGCTAACATATGTGAAGCACTACAGGGGAGGGGAAGATATATATATATATATATATATATATATATATATATCTCCTAGCTTTATTCTTAAGAACAAAGTCTGAGGGTTAGTGCAGGTTCCAAGGAGGCAACAATAGTGATGAAGTTTTCTTTGCAATTTCACAGAGAGCCCAAATGATTGATTAAAACAGGTTGACAAACGAATTGATTTATCTCATCACAATCTTATATTTGTCAATCATGCCTTTTATGAGAAGAGAGCAGGGTTGCCATTTTTGCCCTAGGAACAAGGTCATGTTTCTGTTTTAAAGGATGACTTGTTGGAAGTACAACATCAAAGGTCATTCCTTGTGCAAATTAAGGATTATTTCTGTTAGTGTCATAGTCAGCTAGCCATGAGGTTGTTCTTCATAACAGTTTAATGCATGAGGCATTAAACCATGCTGAGTTACCATGTGCCCTGATTGGCAATGTAGTTCTGAAGATTTTTTCCTCTGTATGTTTGGGTGAATGTCTCCTTGCTCTGTACAAGGCCTGAAGTAAGAAAGGCAAAACTTCTCTGTTTATTTCTTCTCAGATTAAACACCTTATTTTTGTTCAGCTTCCTCATCAAAGTGTTAACTGGGTTTTATTTTGTCTTTGGACTCAATCTGCATAATTTAAGTAACATTGCTAGGATGACTAACTTTTGGTACTCAAAAAGCAACTGCTCTTCAATTCTTTTAGAAACCATAGGATGGCAATGTGAAACAGATGTTTAACAATTCCTCCCATGCAAGCTGCACCATAGAAAAGAGGGTTTTTTGTGTTTTTGTTTTTTAGTGGACATGGTGTACTATAGGTGGCTTATAGCAGACATGCATGACCAGTGAGACTTTGGACTTTCTTTTTCTTTTTCTGGGATAGCTCAGTCAGTAAAGCATGAAACTTGTAATCTCATGGTTGTGGGTTCGAGCCCCACTTTGGTCAAAAGATTCCTGAATTGCTGAGGCATGAATTAGATGACCCTTGTAAAGGTAAAGGTAAAGGTACCCCTGCCCGTACGGGCCAGTCTTGACAGACTCTGGGGTTGTGCGCCCATCTCACTTAAGAGGCCAGGGGCCAGCGCTGTCCGGAGACACTTCCGGGTCACGTGGCCAGCGTGACGAAGCTGCTCTGGCCAGAGCCAGAGCCAGAGCCGCACACGGAAACGCCGTTTACCTTCCCGCTGGTAAGCGGTCCCTATTTATCTACGTGCACCCGGAGGTGCTTTCGAACTGCTAGGTTGGCAGGCGCTGGGACCGAGCAGCGGGAGCGCACCCCGCCGCAGGGATTCAAACCGCCGACCTTTCGATCGGCAAGCCCTAGGCGCTGAGGCTTTAACCCACAGCGCCACCTGCGTCCCACACAGATGACCCTTGTAGCCCCTTCCAACTCCACAATTCTGTGATTTTGTGATTCTACGAAATAGCCACCATCGTGCACTTTTGCAAACCCCTTTTTGCAACCGCAAGTTATGTTGATACAGCAGGGGGATCCCCTTTTCCAAGACTAATAAGTTTTTGGGAGAAAACATTTTGTGTGCAGAAGCTTCTGGGATATTTGGATCCTGCATGCATACATTTGAACAGCATACCGTGGGGGTTGTGCTGTATTTTAAAAGGCTTCTTTTGTGCACAACTCTTTAAGAATAAAAACCCATTTTAAAAAAAGCCACATCATTAACTGGCTCTGGTTAAATCTCTCTTTAGTGACAGCGATTTGATAGTACACACGTTTGCATCAAGATTCTTGTGGTGTTTTACTGAGTATAATATCCTGTTTTTGGACTACACACAAGGATTCTTGATGCACCCTTATGTACGGTCACACCAAGGTGACTTTGTTTGTTTAGAATGTTTTATCAACACACATATGAATGTTGGTAATATAAAGGGGAAAAAACAGAACAGTGGAAGATTCCGAATAGATCAATTCCCCTTCAGCAACAAGACAGCATCATTCAGAATGACAAAATCCATTAAAAAAAAATTCAGATGAGGAGAATTTCGGTACCATGCTTACCTTTTTTGTCTGTTGCAGGAAGATGACTGTGATGAATACTTCATAATGTCTTTCCGCCCCTACTGTTAAACCAGTACTTAGTCATTACATAATATCTTTTCATTTTTCTCTCCCCTTGCTTTTTCTTTTCTCCTATGCTGCAGCTTTTCTTGACTAAAATAACTCATAATTGCAGTAAAGGAAATGCTCATCAAGATTTGAAAGAAAACTGAAGTAAACTACCAGCAACTTCAGAATCATTTTATGTCTTCTTCATTACATACATAGTATATCAGAAGGGAATTATCTAACTCCATTTCTCTTAGCAACTAGGAAATAGAAAATGCTAAGTATGTAAGGGGAGGGGGGAAAGAAGAATATTTAAAATGTGCTCCACTGAAATGGCTTTCGTTGTGTGAAGGATACAGAATTATTGCTGATGCCAGTAGTTTCCAGACTTTCTACCCTCTAGGAAAACTTTTTACAGCAATTTGTCTGCAATAGACACAGCAACAGCAAACAAACCAATGGTCACGTAAAGCATACTCAATAAACACATGAGACATAACCGGCTGTGTTCTTAGATAAATAAGATATACTATTCATAGTATCAAATTATAAATTTCAACAGAAGTAACTCATAAAGTTCAACAAACAAACAAAGCAGAAGACCCAGTGGATCAGATCATTCTCTAGTCAGTTCATGCATAAGCTGCATCCGTGTAATGGTGTCCATTCCACCTGTCTGTTCATAAAGTCCAAACCATCCACATGAAAGGTTGTTACAGTTCCACAAAATCCTTTCACAAAGTCTAAGACAAGGATTTCCAGAATATTGGCCTGGTTTTGCCGTCCTGGGCTTCATCAGTTAGACTCCAGCTTCCATTCTCCCTGATCATTGACCATGCTGACTGGTGCTAATGGAAGTTTGAGTCCAACATCATCTAGAGAGCCACACATTAGCTAATTTTGCCTTGCAAGAATTAAGGCTATACCCTAAAACAAACACAGAACTCTTTTGACCTTGTCTGTAAATGCCAATCTACTCATTTGAAGTCCCCAAGAAACCATAAGTTTTCTCAGCACGGAGTCTGAAACCACCACCTTACATGAATCTGCATGCTCATACCTTGTGCACTTGTGGAGGTGAGACATTCATTTCAATGAAGGTTGCAACCCACTTGGTATTTTTTCTCCTGGTTATGGTTGCTGCATGGAGTGGGTGCCACAACAATCTGTTTCGATGGGCTAAGCTCTAACCTGATGAAGGTCTGATGTCTTCTTTCTCTTCCCATGAGAGGCTTGATTTGCTTTTAAGTCCTGCCTGACCTTTGAGTTTGCAGATATATGTATAAAAATCTCCAACTTTTAGATTTTTTTCAGTAATCATAATGGCTTGGATTAATTCATACATACCAAAAATCTTCTGTTGTTGGTGTGATGATATTGAGGGAGAAACCAATGTTATTCCTATTTTATGGGGAAAAGGAATGTGTGGTCCTCCAGATTTTGCTGGACTCCAGTTCCCATCATCTCTGATCCTGACTATTGACTATGCTGACTGGGCCTGATGGGATGTAGAATTCAACATCTAAAAGATCCCAAGTCCCCCACTCCTTTCATAGACTATGGCTGCATGCACACCATATGTTTAAAACATTTAGGAACCATAGTTGACCCCTTACAGAGATACTGTTATGTACTGAAGTTCTCACCCTGGGCCAGCAGGGGGATACTGTAGATAGTTATGCAAATAAGGGATCGAAAGTGATGTTCAGTGATTGGATAGTTTTAGAAAATTGTTACAGTTACGTTGTACTGGAGCTCTATATAAGCAGGCTGACTGAACCCTTCAGTTCAGTTCTGTTCTGGCCTGTGAATAAACAAGAGCTGTTTGAAGAATCGCTGTGTTGTCTGATATGTTCACCCACAGCTTAACAGATACAACTCCCAGCATCCTTAACATACCACAGTTCCTAGAATTTTTTTTAATTATTTTTTTTGTGGGGGGGGAGTCATCTGCTTTAAATGTACACACAGCCTATGTGCATTTTAAATTTCTGCTTTCTAAGCCATGGAAGTACCCTAACCATTTTGAGCATGTGAGTCAGCGAGGTCGTTCTATAAATAACAAGGATTTGACATCATTCATGCAATGAGCCTCCTAATACATCTTGACATTTTGTCGTAGGTTCCTTTACTGAGAAACTCTTATTGCCCAGAGAGAACAATTAGATGAGGATGCCTTTAGGTCACATTCTATATATGGCTAGCTGCACTTTCTAAGGGCCACACAGCTGTACCATATTTCTATCCAAAGATCTCACACCACGTTGTCTTGAGCTTCCCTTTAGCTGAAACTTTTCACAATTGCTCATTAATGAAGAAGCAAGGTGACCTTATCTCTCTCCCCCCCCCCACTTTTTCTTTTTAGTGTTGTTGTTATGAAACTTAGACCGGAGATAATTGACATACTTCGAATGGTCTCTAAAGACTAATTAGCAACTGGGAGTCATGTATTAAATCAGCCTAGGATGAATTAAATTCCTGCTTCAGGAGGAATTGAAGTGAAGCAAAGTTTCTGAAAAGCAGGTGGGTTATTCCTGCAGCTAAATCCTCTATGTAGAGTTTGACGCTAAAGGTTTTTGGATTGAAACCAACGAGGGGATAACTTCCTCATATTTTGCAAATAAAACATAATTTGTTGTGCACATTTTAAACAGCCCATTTAGAATAGGGGTTGACAAATGGCAGTCTCCTTGCATTGTTATATAGGATTTTCAATCCTAATGCTAGATCACATTGTTTAAATCCATGCTTTGTAGAGACTTCTGGCCAGAAATACATCCATTCACATTACTGCTTTCTCTTGAGTAGTCCCATAGAACTTTGTGAAACTTCAGGTATATTGCTGTACACTGAGTGTACAGCAAAGCTAAGTATGATGAAAGAGATGTAATAGTCAAGGACAACTGAGTTACGAAATGACAGATAAATCGGTGTAAAATAAATGGTAGGCTTATGGGCAGAGAAGGTCATCTTTGAAGGTTAATAGAAACTGTATACAAGCACAATTTGAAGTTTAGGTCTTGTTTATGGAATTCTTATCTTAGCGAAGAAACAGCCCCAAAATGATATTAAATGAATCAGTGAAATATGATTGGTGGGTGCATTGAGAGTAGATGCCACGAATAAATGAAGAAGATGCTCCTATAGCATAAGCGCTGTCAGTGATGTTTCCAAAAAAAGGAAAGCAGGTTCTTCATAAGTTTTAGGAGTGGGGTGTGAGCCATTTAGCCCTGGGGTCACTCTGCTTTCAGAATATTTCCAGGCCCAGAGCCGTGCTGGCGGGACCAATCACATGTGTATATGCAGGCCCCACTATCCATCCCCTTATTATGCACAAATTCAGTTATCCAAACATAAGGAATTATGCCCAGTCCTTGCTATATACCACAGATTCAGATATCTGAACAGTCAGTTTGCCCACTCCCTTACTTGTTTGTGGCTTGTTGGCCATTGCTACATGTCAGTGTTTATATGGTGCCTGTACTTTTTGTGCATTAACAATAATAAGAAGTTTGACGGGGGGGTTAAAAAAAGAAAATGGTGAAGGAGAAAGAGAAAGAACCAAACATATCACTAGAAACACATTGTGCATGCATTGTGGTCAATCGCCTTGTGCATGTGCCAGCTGTAGGGTTTCTAGGGACACACAACTCCACCACACATAGGAGTGTTGGGTTTCAAACACATAGGGCTGGTTTGTAGGAATGATCGCTGGGTTGTGGAGCACACTCCCATCCACGGGCAGACTCAGCTGTCTGCACGTTGTGACCTTGGGGTGTGGAGCACACTCCCCCTCACAGATAAAGCCACAGCTGTCTGAACATATTTCCCTTTGTCTAACTTTTTGCAGTCTCAGTAGTCTGTCGTGTCCTGCCTGTGACCTTTGTCTCTGAGACCTTTGTCATACATTGTGCAAGGGGAAAATGAAGCAGTGGAAACAGGTGCCAAAAAAACTTTGTACCACCCCACAATTTCGGGACTGGAAGATGTGTAAAAGTCAAAGTCCAAATATATCTGCCTGGGTTTTGCATATTGTGTCAATAAAAGGAGCCTCCACAGAGCTAGCTGGCAGCTTGCTTGCACACAGCTCACCTGCATTACCAACTCTTGCCTCATGTCCTTCACTTCACTGGCTCCAGACTTCATCATGCTTACTGAAATCGACGGAACTTCAGTTAGGGCTCATCCACACTTACCTTTTGTGTGGCACAAGCTTTTGAGGCACAGGTTTGTGTTTTCCTGGTCTGTGTCCAAACACTTTTTTTACCCCACAGCTTTTCCCAGGAGAACACACACTTTAATACTGAATCGAAACAAATGGTGATTCACATTTTCTGATTCAGTGGTAAAGAGGTTTTCACAGGGAAAGTGTAGGGGCAAAAAAAGCATTTGGATAGGGATCTTCAAAGAGAGCTTTAAAGCATGGACCTGCAGAGGAAAGGTAGCTGTGGATGAGCCCTTAGTCATTGGACTTATATCTTATTTTATTTCAATGTATCTACTGTAAGCGTAGGGACACGGGTGGCACTGTGGGTTAAACCACAGAGCCTAGAACTTGCCGATCAGAAGGTCGGCAGTTCGAACCCCCGCGACGGGGTGAGCTCCCGTTGCTCGGCCCCTGCTTCTGCCAACCTAGCAGTTCGAAAGCACATCAAAGTGCAAGTGGATAAATAGGTACCACTCCGGCGGGAAGGTAAACAGCGTTTCCGTGCGCTGCTCTGGTTCGCCAGAAGTGGCTTAGTCAGGCTGGCCACATGACCTGGAAGCTGTACGCCGGCTCCCTTGGCCAATAAAGCGAGATGAGCGCCGCAACCCCAGAGTCGGCCATGATCGGACCTAATGGTCAGGGGTCCCTTTACCTTTACCTTTACTGTAAGCATGGTGGAATCTGGATCAAACCCTTACTTCCAACCTAAATAATGCTGGAATGAAAACAAAGCTAACTTCTGTAAACTTCAGTGAGGTCTTAAATTGTGTTATAGATAAATGTAGTTTCTGTATCCTAGCTTATGAAAGGTTGGGAATTGTCATGGATGTGTGAATCTGTCCATTGCTGATCAATGTCACTTTTGCATGTGTTTTTCCATAATTACATTCTGTTCTATTTCCACAGTATTTATTTATTTATTTTAAAATACTATCAAAAGGGACATATTTAAATTTTAAAGACTGCACACACACTCAGTGATGGGACTTCTGATACAGATTTTGCAATAGGTTTGGTGAAGCAAGATGAGGTGACTATTATCGGTCAGGATTAATGTATTCCTGTATATCACTCAAACTCTTCTGCTTGACCAATGAACTCTTCTGCTAGGTCAGTTTGCTATTGGATTTGTGATCTGCTAGAGTCCTTTTGCCCAACATACTTCTTTCTGTAGCAGTCATCTCATGAAATTCAAATGTCAAAGTTGGTACAGAGCATCTGGATGGAAGTCAAAACGTGGTTGTATGTGTCTGCTAGAAATGCAGTGTGGCATTAAAGTCCGAGATATACCTTGGAAAACAGTTCAGGAGAGATCACTCCACTCAGCAAGATTAATTAATGGGCTGGAGACTGCTACGTCAGCTTCTAATAGCCACAGTTTGCTTACCTGGCTTAATTCAGCTTGAGAGCAGTGTAACTGATTTGGGAAATAAATAAATAAAGTTTAAACAAGGGAGCAAGGTCTTTTAACTTTGCCGGACAAAGTGGGACGTGGAGGTTTGCTAACAATAACTGAAGAAGGGTGATAATGATAAATTATGCTCTTCCAATCTATTTCCAACACATCTGCAGCTACCTACAACAGGTTATTGTACAAGGCATGACCTGCGCCTTTAACTTTATATTGCCTTTACATCTCTTAACAAATCATCCTTCCCCTTTTCCATTTTTGCAATACTTCCAATAATACTCCTCACAAAACTTCTTGCAAACCTACAAACGTCATCTGATCTTCACAAATACTTTTCAAATAGTCCGTAAATTTACTGAAGTCTTCTGTGAATTTCTGGTCCCGCCGGTTTCCAATCCTTCCTGTTAGTTTATCTAGTTCTGCATAGTCCATTAACTTCATCCTTCGTTCTTCAATCGTTGGTAATTCTTCTTGCTTCCATTTTTGGACCAATAATATTCTTGCTGCTGTTATTACAAATACATCAGCAAGTTTAATTGGCCTACTGGCATTACTTCACTTCACACACCAGGACTCATGCTGTGGTGTGTATAGACATCTGAAAAGCAGCCTTGGTGATCAGAAAGCAGGCCACGGGACTTATCTTGTTTGGCTCAGCAGTGACTAACACAGCTCCCTTAATGCCAAAGTCAAGCATGAACTTGAGTAGATTATTAAGAGAGCTTCCTTCCTTCCTTCCTTAGCATGCCCAGCAGTTCTATTTATATAAATTCATTGTTCTACATGTAACGTCTTTTAATTCCCATTCTGGCAGTACTAGTTAACTGTGTGCCTTGCTAGAGTCATTTTCCATCAAGAAAATATTGTCAATCATTTCTTAATAAAAGGGAGTTAATTTAAGACTTCTTTACAACTTTGATGTTTAAAACTGTGACTCAGCAGGGAGTTTTTAAAGAAGGTCGCAGAAACAGGGCCATGTTTTTATCATTTGTGATCTCTGTTTAAGGCTCAGCTCTGCTTAGCCACATCTCACTAACCCATGAGAAAAAGAAAGCTATGTTAACTGTATGCAATTTGGTTGGAATAATTTGGATGAAATACAAAGTAAATTTAACTGTTGTAAAATATAGTCGGTGCTTTATGGAGGACAGGAGGTTTGGCTGCTTCGTGCATAATCATTCTTTTGAAATAATAGCAAATCTTGTTCACCTGATGTAAAATAAAACCGTTTCCTTCTTCCAGGGGGGGGGGGGGGAAATCCCAAAACAAATATTCTATTAAGTCACACATTGAAAAGTAATGAGTTGGATCCTAAGTGTGCTTATGGTGATGGGAGGTGTGATAACGTATGGCATTATTAAAATCTGTGAACTATATCTGTCAAACATCCTGACAGATGGTATACTATGCTCTCATTTTGGTCCATCCTGTCCCACCATGTTCAGTATAAAGCAGGCATAGGCAAACTCAGCCCTCCAGATGTTTTGGGACTACAACTCCCATCATCCCTGACCACTGGCTTGCAGATCTCCATGGATGGATGTTTCTACATGCCATCTTTCTTTTTTTGCACTCACTACAACTGGATGTTAGTTCAGATGTTCATAATCAAGGCCAGGCCATGCATGGTGAGGAGGAATGAAGTTCTCTTCCCATCACCTGTTCAGTTTGTACAATTCCTTGAAAGTGTGGATGAAAGGTGAGTAGGACCACCAGGTTCTGAAACTTTGGGGCAGAACGGATTCGTTCCATCAGATGGCTCAGAACTACTATGGTAGCTTTCCTGCATGTAGGTCTATGTTGCTTACAGGGAGGGAGAGGGGCAAAGTGGTGAGGAGGTCAGCATGGTGCAAGTGTGCCGGTGGAACCAACCTGGTGGCCCTGCCAGTGTGTTTACACTGACCTGACCTCCCTGGCAACTTTCCCCTCTCCCTCCCCTCTAAGCAACAGCCGCCTATCTCCAGCTCCACCCCACCCTGCATGCCTCTTCACGCTACCAAAATTTCAGATTGAGTGACATAATCAAGAAACAGAGCTTGGTGATAATAATAGTAGTAGTAGTAATAATAATAATAATGTTTGCTGCTCTGTGGCATAGAGCAAAAAACACATTCTAGCAGCACAGGAGATGCACAACACAGATTTGAGCTGCGGGGCAAGGAACTAGTGTGTCTAAAGACAAAAAGAATGTCCTCAAAGAACCAAAGCAAAAGAGTTCTTTTTGTTGCTTGGCTAATCTAGACATTTCTATAGTGATCAGGCAGTAATGCATGAGATATTCTAGCATACTGATGCATGCCTGGTTGGATTGTCTTTGGTTTCACCCTTTGTCCAGAGTTTGCTCATGGCAAACAGACCAAATTCTTGTCTAGTGCCTCGTGTACTTGAATCATGGAAACCTTTTGCTCTTCCATTTCTCCACGCCAATCGGCATCCCATCATTGCTCAACTTAGGGCCAAACAAATGGTTTAACTGCTATTGTTCCTTTAACATAAACCCAGCACAGATGTTGTGTGCACACACGTGCACTAACTGTGGGAATGTCCAGGGATCCAGGAGAGGATATATTGTCTGATTATATCCTTGTCCAACTTGTGTTAACAAGTTCCACAATTTCAGCAGAGTAACATTCCCCTTAATTTTTAAGTTTGCAACGGATGCGTTTGCTCAGGCTCGCTAAAGCCTCTATAATAACTGTTCTGGTATTTTCCCCTTATTCCCTCATAAAATATAAGAGATGACACAGTCTTTTACAAAAGTATAAAAAGGGTTTACTCACATTCTGTTCACAATCAGATCCCAGAAGGCAGACTTAGCTTAAT
Organism: Podarcis cretensis; assembly: GCF_951804945.1. NCBI lineage: Eukaryota > Metazoa > Chordata > Lepidosauria > Squamata > Lacertidae > Podarcis > Podarcis cretensis. The sequence goes on along the minus strand of NC_137176.1, from coordinate 18,965,464 downwards.
GAAGTAACATACACTTGGAATCTATCTCATAAGAAGACAGTCCCTTTGTCCTCTCTTGGCTGGAAGCCAAGAGGGCATCTTTGGCTCAGTAGATGTAGTTTCTTCGATGCATGTGGTTAAAAAGAGAGAGATGGCTGCCCTGCCCTGTGCTTTTTGTCATTACCTGCACAGGTACCACACCCACCTCCAGTCACATGCAGAGGAAGTCTGTCCCAGCCCAGAAGGAAACAGGAAGTTTACCTGCTGGCTGGACAAACATTCCTCCCCATGTGTAAACATGTTCACTCTAGGAATGTTGTACTTGACTGCTCTTGTGTTTCACATACTACACTAATCTAGCCTAGGAAGAAGAGTGCTGTAACAATTAGCCTGCCCCACACCAAGTTCCAGAATCAGAATCAACACCCAGAAACACACACCCCTGTTATTGAAACGGGGAGAATTGCTTCTATTGATATCTTTTTTAGCCTTTAAGGCAGGCATCCGCAACCTGCAGCCCTCCAGATGTTTTGGCCTACAACTCCCATGATCCCTAGCTAACAGGACCAGTGGTCAGGGATGATGGAAATTACAGTCCAAAACATCTGGAGGGCTGAAGGTTGGGGATGCCTGGTTTAAGGCAACTAATCCTGCTCTTGGTCATGGATAACTCTAGTGTTGCAGTGAAACCTGCCCTTAAATTATTTGAAATTGGGGGTTTTGTCCTGTGAAAATGTGGATGATGATGATGCCTCATTCATGGGCCCCATTAGCATTTCTGCAGCATGGGGTTGAGCTTACCTTACAATTGTGACTTGGCCAATGGTGGTGTGTGTTTTTCTTTCCTTTTCCCCAGTTGCTTGTGCTTCTTGATCTGAAATGAACTCCCGTAGAGGTTGGCAACCAAGTGCCTGAGATTTGTCTACCCATTTATATTGATATTTTTTTAAAAAATAATATTTATTAAGAGTTTAAAGATTACAAAAAGAAAGAAAGAAAATTAAAACAAATCAATATAATACAATATAAAAACAAAAACACTACGTAAAACATTGAATTAACAAAACAAAACAAAAACAATTAAAAACACTTCCAATGTTTTCAATCTTAGCTTTCATTCACTTGTTTCATTGACTTCCTCACGCCTCCCTTTTTGTATTCCACTTCAATTAACTGTTTCAGCAATTCCTTTCCATCTTCCTCTGTTTTCTGTCATGTAATTAATCTTAACATATTCTAACCTTATTTTTCCCCCCCTTTAATACATTAATAATCTATCTGTAACTAGTTCCTTATAACATTTCTGCCAAAGCCATATAACTTCATTCCACCATTTTTCTAAAGCTCATTAATTTTACAATATTTCTGTAAATAATCTTTAAATTTTTTCCAATCTTCTTCCACCGACTCTTCTCCCTGGTCTCGGATTCTGCCAGTCATTTCCGCCAATTCCATATAGTCCATCAGCTTCATCTGCCATTCTTCCTGGGTGGGTAAATCTTGTGTCTTCCAATACTTCGTGATGAGTATTCTTGCTGCTTTTGTTGCATACATAAAGAAAGTTCTGTCCTTCTTTGGCACCAGTTGGCCGACCATGCCCAGGAGAAAGGCCTCTGGTTTCTTCAAGAAGGTGTACTTAAACACCTTTTTCATTTCATTATAGATCATCTCCCAGAAAGCCTTAATCCTTGGGCACGTCCACCAAAGGTGAAAGAATGTACCTTCAGTCTCATTACATTTCCAACATTTCTTTTTGGGCAAATGGTAAATTTTTGCAAGCTTGACTGGTGTCATGTACCACCTATAAATCATTTTCATTAAATTTTCTCTTAGGGCATTACATGCCGTAAATTTCATACCTGTGGTCCATAACTGTTCCCAGTCAGCCATCATAATGTTATGTCCAACATCTTGTGCCCATTTAATCATAGCAGATTTCACCGTTTCATCCTGAGTGTTCCATTTCAACAGCAAGTTATACATTCTTGACAAATTCTTAATTTTAGGATCTAACAATTCTGTTTCCAATTTTGATTTTTCCACCTGGAAGCCAACTTTTTTGTCCAAATTATATGCCTCCATTATTTGGTAATAATGGAGCCAATCTCGCACTTTGTTTTTTAATTTTTCAAAACTCTGCAGTTTTACTCTGTCTCCATCTTGTTCTAAAATTTCCCAATATTTCGGCCATTTGGCCTCCATATTGAGTTTTTTGTGTGCCTTCGCTTCCATTGGTGACAACCATCTTGGGGTTTTATTTTCTAACAAGTCCTTATATCTTATCCAACCATTTATATTGATTTTAAAGGAAGTTCTTGCTTTCAACTTTATTTTTTTTAAACTGTGCTATTTCTTTAAATGCAAAAAGGCTTCATTCCTCCCCACCCCCCCAAAAAGGAAGAAAATACTGTCAGTTGCATGGCAGGTAATCATCCTGTCTTCCCACACTGACAGAAAAGCTGAGCTGGATGCCCACGAAGAGTACCAGAAACAAGATTTGTAGAATGAAGCGAAGAACACCCACAGTGCCCCCCCCTTTAACCTCAAGAGTAAGGCAAACCCTGAACCCCGCCCCTGAGAATTTCACTGATTTTTTTCTTCCCCCTTTGAGAATTTTTGAATGCAATTTCAATTCTCATTAATTGATAGAGGCTTTAAAAAAAAAAAAACTAACTGGAGAAATTCTTGCAACAATGATGCTCAATTTTACACTGAACATATTCACTTAGCATAAAACATTGTGCGTTCTAGAGACGTTCTAAACAGGCTTCTCTTAAGTAACTCTCCTCCTCTGATATTTTGGTAAGCCCCACTTGTTTTCAGGCTTGTATTTTCAAGTGCAAGATAAGCCCAAGTATTCAAAAGCTACATCTGCTCAAAGCTTACAGATGGTCTTTTGTGTTATCTCTAGTTTCTGTATAATTATGTGCGACACTGCATTTCTTTGGGAGGTGTTGCCATGTAGAAATACATTATAATTGAACTTGAATCTGTGCATGCTCCGTAGGGCTTTCCACAATGGTTATAATGAATTTTTCAGTTTACACACTGCAACCTCCTGAGTGCAGATTAGATTTGTAGGCATTAGGTGGTGTATTTATGGTTACAATAGTCCCAGCTCAGTGGGGGAAAGAGGTTCTTCGTATTTTTGAATTTTTTTTAACCTACATGCATCTCTTTTTTTTTCTCCCCACCTCCTACCCATTGGATGATAAAACCCTCTATAGAAGAAAGCGGTAATATTTTCTTAATTGAGTCATCTAGCTGAAAATTACATTAGTGCTATCTAATTTATAAATTATATACGATAGAAAAGATGATGTATTTTACTGGGGCAATACACATTAGCTGATCCAATAAAAGCTTTCTCTATGCCTGTTAAGTAGCTCATTCTCTGGGAATGAGATGGCAACAACTGTCTACACCTGTTTCATTTTATCAAATGATATGACAGAATGAGGGATAGCAAAGGTTCAGAAGCTAGGCTCCTCAAGGTGAAGAAGGTGAATGAGCTACTTGAGCCCAGAACATTTGGGATGTAAACCTTTGCTTCACCAGCACCAGAAATTTCTTCCCAGGTGTGATAGAGGTGTTGCATTAGCTTCTCAGCTTATCAGGACAGAGAGGGACAAGACTACAGGGAGGTTGGCAGGGTGCAAAAGCAGCAGCAGGAAACACCAGCTAGCTCTGCACCAGGCTGTTGGTAATTGCTTGCTATTATCGTGGTATAGTGGGACGCAGGTGGCGCTGTGGGTTAAAGCCTCAGCGCCTAGGACTTGCCGATCGAAAGGTCGGCGGTTCGAATCCCTGTGGCGGGGTGCGCTCCCGCTGCTCGGTCCCAGCGCCTGCCAACCTAGCAGTTCGAAAGCACCTCCGGGTGCAAGTAGATAAATAGGGACCGCTTACCAGCGGGAAGGTAAACGGCGTTTCCGTGTGCGGCTCTGGCTCGCCAGAGCAGCGATGTCACGCTGGCCATGTGACCCGGAAGTGTCTCCGGACAGCGCTGGCCCCTGGCCTCTTAAGTGAGATGGGCGCACAACCCCAGAGTCTGTCAAGACTGGCCCGTACGGGCAGGGGTACCTTTACCTTTACCTTCATCGTGGTATAGCTGCAGTTTTGATGGCAGCCCCTTTCCATATGCCCAATTATTCCCTGAACTATTGCTTCCAGTTAATAATTTTATTTGCCTTGTGAGTGGTTATATTTTATCATCTACTGATCTATTGATCACCTGTTGATTAAAATTTGGTCAAGCCATTGAGTATGTGTGTGGGCAAATCACTCAGATAAATATGCTGAATCAAACCTTGAGCCACTAACAGGTCATACCTGAATTAGGATGCAAGCCTACCAAGATTTAATAGGGAGTAAATCTCACTGAAATCAGTGGGACTTACTTCCGGGTTCACACGCACAACATTGCACTGTTAAGAGCATTAAGAATGGATGCATTAAATGTGTTCAAAGAGGCTTTGGATATTGTCAGGGAAGCATGTGCAAAAATTGCTACGGATGAGTCATATACACCTGAGGATTTAAACAACAACAACAAAAGGAAAGTGATGGCGGGTTATTTATTCTTTTGGCAATTCTTCACAGGGGTGTGGGGGAATCCACTCATTGCAAAAATAGCAGGTTCCCAAAGGGACCTATGACTACAGTGAAATCACATTCATCATAATAATATTGTATTTTCCATAATGTGAAAAATCGAAGTGCTCTCTTTAACAAAAGCTCAAGCCTTCAATATGAAAGTGGTAAGAACAATGAGTAACATTTCAGGCAACCCAATAAAAGATGAATATATTGCATCTCATTTAATAGAGTTTAAAATATTTTAAATTCAGAAGGTCTGCAGAAAGAAAAGTGAGGAAAAAAGCATGAAAGTGTTCCCACTGGGTTATTTCACTGAGCTTACAGAGCACGAGAGGAGTTTATTGGAGCTGTGCAATTAGAGCCTAAATGTTCATCCTTTTTGTTTTCTAAATAGTGAATTTCCACAGTGAGTAACAATACAGAAACGGTTTTGTCACCTGTCCTTCAAATCAAGATGCTGCAATGAAATAAGAATGGATACAGCTAGTATGCTGGGTGCCTCTTGACAACAGTAGGTGTTCTGCTGCATAGGGATATGAATTGATAATGCTGTGAAAGTCATTTCCCCTGCCCTATGTCTCCAAAGCTTTCTGGCAGGTTTGTGCAACTTCTTGCCATGGTTTGTTAGTCACATAGGGAGCTCTACTCAATCAGGTCAGATTATTTTTTCCTTACAGCCTGGAATCATCTAGTATTACTGGCAGTAGCTCTCCAGAGGCAGTGGCACAGGTCTTTCCCATCACTTGATTCTCTTAACTGGAAATCCCAAGAATTTTGTTGCTTCGCTGCGATGACTGAAATGGCAACAAAGGAAATTCACTGAGGATCCCCGATGAACAGTGCAATCCTAACCCAAGATCAGAGGCACCAACTTCCAAGGGAGAGGAGGGCGGGGAGAATGCCATGTGCATGATGCCGTGTGCGTGATGTCAGGATGCTAGGAGGAGCTAGGAGGTGGAACACAGCTTCACAGCAGCAACACAGCTTCAATGGCTGATGGCTCCTGCTCCTGCTCCTCTTACAGGGAAACTTCCCGTCTTCCCCTGTCTTTCCCATATGCGGCAGGAGGAGGAGAAGCCACCAGACACTGAAGGAGCGTCTCCACCCCCATCATTCTACCTGAGCACTGAGGGCCAGCTCTGAGGGCCTTCTGGTGGTTCCCTCACTGCGAGAAGCCAAGTTACATTAAACCAGGCAAAGGGCCTTCTCGGTAGTGGCACCTGCCCTGTGGAACGCCCTCCCACCAGATGTCAAAGAGAGCAACAACTACCAGACTTTTAGAAGACATCTGAAGGCAGCCCTGTTTTAGGGAAGCTTTTAATGTTTGATGCATTACTGTATTTTAATATTTTGTTGGAAGCTGCCCAGAGTGGCTGGGGAAGCCCAGCCAGATGAGCGGGGTATAAATAAATAAATAAATAAATAAATAAATAAATAAAATTAGTATTAGTATTAGTATTAGTATTAGTATTAGTATTAGTATTACTAGCTCCACAATCAGCTCAGCTCCACAATCAGCTTCCTCTTCCTCCTTCTGCTGCTACCACTGGCTGGAGGTCGCGTCCCTCCTTCATGGCAGGAGGAGAGGAAGAAGAAGAATGAGCTGGCCACTGAAGCCACGCTATGCTTGACTCCATGGATGGCCTCTTCTGCCTCCTGAGGCTTTTTTGTACATGGGGAATTCCCTCCCCACCAAAAAATTGTTGGGGGCCCCAGAAGAGCTGGGCCCCTAGGAGTTGGCTCCTATGCCCAAGATCAACCACCATAAGAGAAGCTGGGTTTGACAGATAGGTTTTTTTCTGGCTGAGCCAGGGCTATTCAGGCCTAGGTCCCTCATTCCAGCTGAGCTGGGGCTCAGCCAGGGCTCAGTTGGCTGGACTTAAGACCAGGGCTTTTTTTCCCCAGCCAGAATTCACTGGAACTCAATTCTGGCACCTCTCAGGTGACACCATTGTCATTATAATGGTGAGTTATGGCACCTCTTTTTCTAGAAAAATGGCACTGCTTAAGACAGTGTAAATTTCCCAAAAGTGGGATTCTGTGGCAGTGGTGGGACATGGGGGGGGGGATAGGGCAAGGAGAGGTTTAAACCTATCCCAAACCTCTTTTAGCTTGGTCATGTGGCCTAGGAAAAAGGTGGAACGTTGCAAGCAGAAAGAGTGGTGTAAATCAGATTCTACCTGAAATTCATGGGCAATGGCATAATTTAGGATGGCATAATTTATGCCAGGGGACGCAGGTGGCACTGTGGTCTAAACCACAGAGCCTAGGGCTTGCCAATCAGAAGGTCGGCGGTTCGAATCCCCACGATGGGGTAAGCTCCCGTTGTTTGGTCCCAGCTCCTGTCCCCACCTAGCAGTTTGAAAGCATGTCAAAATGCAAGTAGATAAATAGGTACCACTCCGGTGGGAAGGTAAACAGCGTTTCCGTGTGCTGCTGTGGTTCACCAGAAGCGGCTTAGTCATGCTGGCCACATGACCTGGAAGCTGTCTGAGGACAAATGTCGGCTCCCTCGGCCTATAGAGCGAGATGAGCGCGCAACCCCAGAGTCGTCCACGACTGGACCTTACGGTCAGGGTTACCTTTACCTTTAATTTATGCCAGTATAAATTATGCTGACTTTCTATAGTTCGGATTGCTCTGCTTCTCCCTGAAATGACAGGGTGGCTTTACTCTTGCCTGTCTACGACTCAGTCCTGCCACCTGCTTCTTCTTTTTTGGAAAAATCTGATTTATCACCTTTAAGGCAAAAATCTGATATGTCACCTTTAACAAAGCCCTCCCAGGTTAAAGCAGTTTTAGGACAAAATTAATTTAATGTATTTATTTAACAAAATTTGTATACTACTTGACTGGAAGAAAACCTCTGTGCTGTTTACAAAATATGATACAATAGAATCAGACTATATTAAAATTCTCAGTAAAAAAAAAACAACCGTTAAATATTGGTGTTTTTAAAGCATTCAAAAGATGACGAAAACCTGCAACAGCTGAAACCCTATGAAATAGCATTGTGTTGCCTTTCCTCACTACACGTTATGTTTGGATATGCAGCACCCATGCATCTCTTGGTAACGTGAAGTTTCTTCCTGAAGCCAAGCAGCCCTCGTCTGCTAGGGGACATTGGATATTAGTTACTTCAACACCCACTCCAGTTACGATGAAACATTTGCTTCGCAGAACAGCTGTTGGTAAACTGTGTGGGACAGAACCACAAGAAAGCCAGTGGCAGCCGCTCTTTGTTATTTCTAGGCGGAAGATGGAAGGGAGGTTTGCTTCAAAGGCATCAGTGCTAATAAATCGCATTAAAGTGATCAGACATGTCTGATATTCATTCTGCTGCTCCTCCAGGCAACCTGCATGTCATAAAGTGAGAGCCTTTGGGCACAGTTTGTGTCTGTTTTTAATGCCTTCTGCCCTCCCCCAACCCTGCCAGCCGGATTGTACAAAGTATTTACAACTGCAGACTTCAATAGAGAGACATGAAGACAGTGTTATAGTGGAGACATTAATAACCTCTAGGTTTTTTGTTCAACAAATGCAGTTAATGCATAAATTTTTAAAATAAAAAAAAGATGTATTCATACAGACTGAATAATTTTTCCTTTCAGTAACTACAGTGGTACCTTAGGTTACAGGCGTTTCAGGTTACAGATGCTTCAGGCTGCAGACTCCGCTAACCCAAAAATAGTACCTTGGGTTAAGAACTTTGCTTCAGGATGAGAACAGAAATCGTGCGGTGGCAGCGGGAGGCCCCAACTGTGCTTCAGGTTAGGAACAGTTAATTAATTAAGTACTTAACCCGAGGTATCAGTGGAATTAAGTACTTAATTCGTTCCAGAGGTCCGTTCTTAACCCGAAACTGTTCTTAACCTGAACTGTTCTTAACCACTTTAGCTAATGGGGCCTCCCACTGCCACCGCACCACTGGAGCACAATTTCTGTTCTCATCCTGAAGCAAAGTTCTTAACCCGAGGTACTATTTCTGGGTTAGTGGAGTCTGTAACCTGAAGTGCATGTAACCTGAAGCGTATGTAACTCGAGGTACCACTGTATATGCAGCAAAGAAACAAATGCTGATTGCACATTTTATTTTAACTAGGTTATAGCACAAATTTTTGGCTGTTTATTCAGAAGTAATTCAAGAACGTATTCCAAAGTAAGCTTGCATAGGATTTCTGTTGTTTTGTTCTGTTCAATAAGTGGGATCATCTTAATAGATGGTCCTGGTTGCGGGCAGGCCCTCAACCTGGTCCCCCCCATCCTGGAGTGGGTGGAGCCATCACCCTCACGCCAGGGTGGCACCATGATCACCCAGGGCTATTGCCCAATCAATTTGAATGGGTGATCATGGGGGAATGTATAAAAGCGGCAGCGCGACGTGTGCCAGGCACCTGCTTCACGCTACCGAACACTCGCCCACCCTCCCTTTAATTTAAGTGTCCTTTGGCCTCGCTTTGGACTTTGGTTGGTTGCCTGTCTTGGGTTGGGGACCGGGTAGGAATTTTTCCATTTGGTGAATTGGCATGGGCCACTTGGTTTTTGCCTACCCCTTAGCAATCGTCACAACTTTGTAAGGTTTGGTGGTTAGGCATTGGCTTATTGTTGAGTGGGGGAGGGGAGGTCAGCCATCACCTGCCCCTCCATTTCAAGGGTATTCCGTTAAAGGAATCCGGGGCCTGGATCCGCTTGAGGGGCTAGGGCCATGCCAGGACTCTGGGAACACCAGGGGAGATGCAGGCGGGTTCCCCCAAAGCAGTTTCCCTTTGGGTGGTTTACCCTTACAGACTTCCTGCAAAGGGGGCAGGAGTCACATATAGTCTTTTGCCAATGCCTAAGCCAATACCACTCTCATTTCCTGTAATCAATAAAGTTGTGGCCAAAAAACTTGTCCAATAACCTTAAACAAAAATTCTGTGTCTGTGTGAATTTATTTATGCTAATGGGGGGTTGGTTTGAGGGTCTTGCCATGCAAGACTTAAATTCCAAGCCAGTGCAGCTGCCTTGCTACCCAATCTCTCCCCACACACACACATTTTCTCCCCCAACCTTATCCTGTGCACGTTACTGAAGTCTCACATCGAATATAGTTGATCTGTAAAAAGGACTTTATAATCTGAACATGGAGATGATGTATGCACTTCTGTACCCCAAGAAAACCTTTAATAAAAACAACAACAACAATAATAATAATAAATCCTATGCGTGCATACATAAAATAAGCCCTAAACCAGTAGGACTCGACTACTCTTTTTGTTGTTCTGTTGATCCTAACCAGAGGCAGTCAGCAATGTCAATCATCATCACCACCATCATCTGTCATAAGTTGGCAAACTTTACCTTTGATTCCAAACTCTGTTTGGGAGTGGGGCTACTTGCAGCTGAGCCAGGCCAAGAAAAAACAAGCTTTTAAAAGATAGTAATAGTAGTAGTAGTAGTAAGTAGTAATAATAATAGTAATAACAATAACAATAATAATAATAATTTATACCCTGCCCTTCTGGCTGGGATTCCCCAGCCATTCTGGGTGACTCTCAACGCAATATTAAAAACGTGATAAAACATCAAACATATTTCCTTGACATGTGATGTGAGGGCATTCCACAGGACGGGCGCCACTACCAAGAAGGCCCTCTGTCTGGTTCCCTGTAACCTCACTTTTCACAGTGATGGAACCACCAGAAGACCTTTGGAGCTGGAGCTCATTGTCTGGGCTGAATGATGGGAGTGGAGATGCTCCTTCAGGTATACTGGGCCGAGACCATTTAAGGCTTTAAAGGTCAGCAGCAACATTTTAATTGTGCTTGGAAATGTACTGGGAGCCAAGATCTCAGGACTGGTGTTATATGGTCTCGGTGGCCACTCCCAGTCACCAGTCTAGCTGCTGCATTCTGGATTAATTTTAGTTTCTGGGTCACCTTCAAAGGTAGCCCCACGTAGAGCGTATTGCAGTAGTCCAAGAGAGACTGACTAACACCACACTTTTTGCTAGCAAAGTTCCACTGGGTTTTCTGGTGACTTGATTGAGGTGTAAGAGGTTTGGAATGAATAGAAGTCTCTCTTTGTCCCATCCCAACACATCTATACCCCTTTGTGGGACTTACTGGCTGACAATGTCACGCTGGCATAGCCGCAGCTCAGCTAGAACTGCCCAGGATTTGTCTCCTCCTTGCAGATTCTGTGTTAGGATTTCACAGTAAACTGTCTAAAATGATAGTGCACAGGAGTAGCCAATGAGGGGGTCTTCAGCTGTTGGTGGACCATTGACCATGTTGGGTGCAGCTAACTCAAGTTGATAAAGGTTGGACAGGGACGCGGGTGGCGCTGTGGTCTAAACCACTGAGCCTTTTGAGCTTCGTGATCAGAAGGTCAGTGGTTCAAATCCCCGCGACCAGGTGAGCTCCCGTTGCTCTGTCCCAGCTCCTGCCAACCTAGCAGTTCGAAAGCATATCAGTGCAAGTAGATAAATAGGTACTGTAGATAAATAGGTACTGCTGCAGTGGGAAGGTAAACAGCATTTCTGTGCACTGTGGTTTCCGTCACGGTGTTCCGTTGTGCCAGAAGTGGTTTATGACCTGGAAAGCTGTCTGTGGACAAACACCAGTTCCCTTGGCTTGAAAGCAAGATGAGCACTGCAACCCCATAGTCTCCTTTGACTGGACTTAACCGTCCAGGGGTCCTTTACCTTTATCTTAATTTGAGTTGGAGACAAACAACCTCTGGAGGGAATCATATTGTCTACTCTTGGCAAAGAAAATTACTGCAGAAATGTGTTGGGTGGGTGGGGGATTTAAGAATGGAAGAAAGAGAAACCGAGAGAACCAAAGATCACTATATCCCTACTAAAACTATACCCCAAATTTGAAATACAACATGCCATGGATATGAAGGAGCCAAAGTCCAAATAATATACTGTTTGTGCCATCCAACCTGCTCAAATATACAACAGGTTACAGCAAGCCAGGACAATTTGTGGTCCAGCAAGCCTAACATAGCCTATCAGGCATGTGTTGATATAGACTGCTAGCATTTTCTGTCCCTCCTGAACTGCAGGCCTAGACAGATTTATTCAGCTGCTGGTGGACCACCATGACGGATTGGCTGCTTTTGACTTGGTGTGGGTCACACACTGTGCAAGGGTGGGTTATAACTTGTTTAATTCTTTACTATCTTGCATTCGTTCTAAAGTTTTACGCTCCTTTATGTGCTCTTGAAAATTTTCAATCTTCCAAAGAGTGTTTCATCAAAGCAGACAGTTTCACTTCATGCTTTCTTATCTCTCTTGCTCATTTAGTGCCCAAGAGCACCAAGGTTTAATCTTGCCCCAAATGGGTTCATTTTCTTGCTGGCCATGCTTTTTTAAACCTAGGTGTAGCCACTGGACTTCTGGTTAATTACTTTTTAAATGCTGCCAGGTAAAGGGAACGTCTGGCAAAAATGAGCGTTTGATGCTTTCAGATCTCTTTTCTCCTTGTTTGGAAGCTGTGTAGAGAACTTGTTGGAATTTTAATTGTTCAGTTTTCCATATTCTTGTGCCTGCAAGCATATTCATATCTGGAAACAAGTTAAAGGTGTGCTAGAAAATTGTCCCTGGTTTCATGGGCCCACCTTTGTCCTGTGAAAATATTGGTAAAATTCTACTGGTTTTAACAAATTTCCAGTAATTTGTCTTTTGGCAGGCAGCAACGGGTGGGTCTGGAACTTATCTTACCTAAGAACTGCTCAAGGTGGCTGTGGGTTATTTCTTTGCTGCCTTCTGGCAAAGAAATAGAGCTCTTCCTAGTGTCCACCTACCAAAGCCTGGTAAGCACTAACTAGGTTTTGGTAAGGAGCCGCCCTCCCAATGGTTTTGGGATTGCCCATGACCAAGTGAGAAGCTGTGATGTCTTAAGGCAGTGGTTTGCAACTAGTTTCCATGGCATCCTGGGGTGCCTTGAATGATGGTCAGGGCTGCCGGGGGCAACATTTGCCTCTATTCCTCTTCCCTTCCCTTCCTTCCTCTGATGCCTTCTCATGTCTCTCCCTCCCAAAGGCTTGAACAGCTGTTTGTTGCAGCAACCCTGGCTACAAGCTCTTCAGGTGAAATGTGCCTCTGGGGCTGGCCAGGGGGTGCTGGTTGCCAGGAACTCATCATCATCATCATCATCATCAAACCTTTATTGGCATCACTTACAAACATTCAGAATAAATAGGCCAATGTGATCTCGTTGCCATTTCAACAGTATAGTCATTTGCCAAAGGGAAGAAGAGGCAAGCAATCCATTTCACCTCTGTGGAACTCCAGCAAGGGCAGGGTCCTGTAGTGTATTTCGGTGGCAGAAAATCAAATAGAGGAACTTGGCTACTGTCTTGGTGAGCTCCTTGTCTCTCCCCTGTAATAAGAAGTGTATAACCTCTGTCTCTGGTTTCCATGTTGGGATACATAGGTGGTCTAAGAATTGTTGGCAGAGATCTTCATATATGGCGGAGATCTTCATATATTTTACAATTAAGGGCCATGTGAGCTAGAGTTTCCACCAGGTGGGCATCACATGGGCAGATCCTGTCTCCTTCTGCCATACCCGCGAACCTACCCCAAAGGAGGTTAGAAGGATCGCAATTGAACCTAGCCAGCGAAAAAGCCCTTCTTTCTTCCGGGTTAAACAAAAATTGTAAATAACTAAGGTTAAATTCCTGCGCCCAGGAGACTCAAAAATAAAGAGAGGAGCATGTTTGTTTGTTTTTTTTCGCAGCTGAGATTAGTTCCTGGTGGTCTATATCCCACAGCCTAGTTTTTAACATGACCTTGGCGATTGGAAAAGCCACAGCACCCAGGAGATCCTCTGAAAGCCCAAGATGCCATAACTTTGTGCAAAACAGTTGTAGCCCTGGGGAAGGGAAGGGGTGTTGCCAGGAACCAAAGTGGCCTTGGAATAAGCAACAAGTGGGGGAGCCCAGCCAGCCAGCCCACCAACCCTGTGGGCCAAGTGGGAGGCTGGGCAGGCAGGCAGACGCTATGTTGCCTTTCGTGTGCCTGCTGTGTGCAATGCCTACCAGGGAACTGGCACTGAAGGGGAGTCTTTTTGCCAGGCTGGTACAGTGGCACCCACTGCTGCCTCCCAAGGTGCATAAGACGGTGGCCTCATGTTCACCTTTGGCCAGTCTCCACTAAGGCTGGGGGCATCCTCTTCCCAGACTCCTGAGGAGCAGAGTGAGGAGGCACCTCTCTTTGGGGTGGGGGCAGACTAGGGGGCAGCAGCAGCGGCTGCCCGGAGGACTCCCAAGGAGAGGAGAAAGAAGGCTGAGGGAACACTCCACAAGGGAGGGTCTTCAAAAAGCTGTGAGGGGCTGCCAGCTCTGCAGGCAAGGAGTGACATAACTGGGCTCCTGAGCCTCACAGGAGTGCCACAGGAAGAATGTAGTTGATCAAGGGTGCCGTGGACCCAAAACAGTTGAAAACCTCTGTCTTGGGGGTTTTCATGATCGTCCCAGCATTTTCAAGGGTGCTTATGCTGAGGACACTCTTGGTGAACGGCAATTTACAGCACAAAAAGTAACATCCAATGATTAGGATACATAATTCTGCACCAATCTCATTGAGTTAAGCACACTGCACGTCAGGTATTTTTGGTGGAAATTTTATCTTCTGCCGCAGATTAAGACCAGAGGTCTTGAGCAAATCCATTGGAGATGCTCTAGAGCTCTGGACTGTGTGAATCAAGCATGGAGTTGGGACACATCCACACCATACTTTAAAATCCCTCTTATACCACTTTAACTGTCATGGCTTCCCTCAAAGATTCCTTGGAACTGTAGTTTGTTAAGGATATCCTAGCAACTCTCAGTACCATTAACAAACTACAGTTCTCAACGTTCCCAGGTGGCCTTCCAAGGCCCTCTCCAACTATGTAATTTAAGTCATTAGCTTTCAGCCTTTATAATGTGAAGAGTGCCTTATCTCAAAGAGCTATTGTTAGGGCAGACAGAAATTATTGTGACGGAACATGGTGTCCATTAAAAATAATCTGTTTTGCTTTTTGTGGAGCAAGGCATATGGAAATGAGAATTATTACATATACATGAATATATTATGTCAATTAGCTTCCTTTTTTTAAAAAAACAACAACACTTAAAATCTGGCAATTTATCCTCTAACACTGAAAGCTGCTTTTGGATCTGAAATGGCTAGGGTACACCTTATTTTAATTTTTCAGAAACAAATGTGGTAACTTAATTGCCTAACCCAAATATAGTCTTTAAAATACGCTTTGCATTTCATTTTTTCTTACAAAGAAGAACTCAGCTATCTAGAATTCAATATTTGCTTCTACTTTCCTGCCCATGGGGAAAGGATGTGTAAATCAGTTAGCCAGGATTAACCTCAAATTAGGATAAAGCTAATTAAAAATGTAGTGTTTCCTTTGGAGAAAAATCTGTTTTCTTAGCTTCCATATGAATTCTTTCTTATGTTTTCTGAGCTTCCATATGAATTCTTTCTGAGCTTCCATGTGAATTCTTTTTTAAAAAAATGCAATATGTTGTAAAATGCAATATGTTGTATTTTGTTTTTTAAAAAACAAAAAACCAAGAGAATCCTAAATTGAAAAATAGGCTATTTTTTTACCTGAATTTTGAAATAAATGTTACCTCAGTACTTTTGTGTGTATGGCAGATAAAAGAATGCCTGTATAAAATTAAATCAGCCTTGAAGGACACTATGAATGCAGTTAAATATTTCATTGTATGCACTGATTTTGTATTTGGCAGCAGTTACAAAGCCTATACCCTCCAACATTTCTCTGATAAAAATAGGGACATCCCATTCCATAATGATAGTTTTACTACTTATACCCCATGCATCTTAGTGGGTTGCCCCAGCTACTCTGGGCAGCTTCCAACATATATTAAAATATTTTTTTTAAAAAAATAAACATTTCTTAAGAAACAACAACAACAACCTTATTTATACAGGACTACCTTCAGAAAGCTTGGGGGGTCCGATAACTCCATACCCTCCAACATTTCTCCAATGAAAATAGGGGCATCCTAAGGAAAAGTGGGACACTCCAGGATCAAATCAGAAACCGGGGTGGCTTCTCTAAATCAGGGACATCCCTAGAAAAAAGGGACACTTGGAGGGTCTGAAAGCCTTATCTGTATTTATGCTATGTTTATTAAAAAAAACAACAAAAAACATGGCCCTTAATCAAATAATGATCCCAGGATGCACATAGTTAAAGCAAGAAATTAAAATCTCAATTACATCTGTGAGGTGATAACCAACTAGACCATACTCAGAGTAGACTCATTAAAATCAATGTGATTTGTGAAAATAATGTGCATGCAGTGTCTATCTGCTTGCTGTTTGGCGATATGTATATCCAGCTCCTCCTTTGCAAAGTTATGCATTCACAGAGCCCTGAATACATGGGATGGAAGCTGTTTTTGGCTAAAAGCCCCCATTCCAGTGCCAATGAATGACATTAAAAAAAAAAAATGAAACAGTAGATTACAATAAAGTGATACCAGCCAATCAATCCAAGCAATATAAGACATAATACAGTGGTACCTCTGGTTACAAACTTAATTTGTTTCAGAGGTCCGTTCTTAACCTGAAATCATTCTTAGCCTGAGGTACCACTTTAGCTAATGGGGCCTCCCGCTTCCGTCGCATGATATCTGTTCTCATCCTGAGGTAAAGTTCTTAACCCGAGGTACTACTTCTGGGTTAACGGAGTCTGTAACCCGAAGTGTTTGTAAACTGAGGTGTTTGTAACCCAAGGTACCACTGTATAGGAGGACCTGAAGAAGACCATTCCAAGCAAGAATGATAATGTAAGTGAGCTGGAAGATATAATATCTAAACTGGCTTTCAGTGAAGGCAGTTCAGATGACCTGTTTATTCAGCATTCATTCTGAGTTGTTAGCTGGGAGATTAGGTGACATTTACCATCCAATAACATCTGGGGGTGTTTGATGGTCTTGCTTCATAGCATGTTTTATCCCATTCTTTCCAGCGCATTAGAGTAATAGAACTGTAGAATTGGAAGGGACTGCAAGGGTCATTGAGCCCAATCCCTTGCAATGCAAGAATCTCAACTACATAACCCATGACAAAAGGCCATCCAACCTCTTCTTACAAACCTCCAAGGAAGGAGAGTTCACAACCTCCCGAGGGAGGCAGTTCCACTGTCAAACAGCTCTTATTGTCAGAAAGTTCTTCCTGAGCTTTCCTCCTTGCTTTTGTTATCACACCAAAATCTAATCTTTGGAGGAAGCAGGTTTGTTGCACAAGACCTCCAAATCCACTTTAATTGGATTTGCTAGTATGTGACCGAATCCCACTTTAAAATAGATCTGCAAGTGCCCTGAGGCATTGACTTATTTCAAAAATAATAAAGAAATACAATACTCATATAAAATTCTCGGAAAACAGGCAACCCAATCCATAGGAGTACCCTCACTTCCGTTACAAATCTGGATAAGGAATTAATCGTAGAATCATAGAATCATAGAGTTGGAAGAGACCACAAGGGCCATCGAGTCCAACCCCCTGCCAAGCAGGAAACACCATCAGAGCACTCCTGACATATGGTTGTCAAGCCTCTGCTTAAAGACCTCCAAAGAAGGAGACTCCACCACACTCCTTGGCAGCAAATTCCACTGTCGAACAGCTCTTACTGTCAGGAAGTTCTTCCTAATGTTTAGGTGGAATCTTCTTTCTTGTAGTTTGGATCCATTGCTCCGTGTCCGCTTCTCTGGAGCAGCAGAAAACAACCTTTCTCCCTCCTCTATGTGACATCCTTTTATATATTTGAACATGGCTATCATATCACCCCTTAACCTCCTCTTCTCCAGGCTAAACATGCCCAGCTCCCCCACATTCACACAGGAAAGAGAATCAGCAGAAATATACATGTATGTGGACATGAAATGATAACCTTTGCTTAAATTTAATGAGCTATCTTTCTGTGTTTGAAACAAAAGGCCCAGAGGGCAAGCAGTGTTGTTTCAGTTCTTCTGCTGCGAGTAATTAAAACAATGAGCTGTAGCAAATATTCTTATTTCAGTTCCTTCAGGGAAGTTGTGACACACTGGAATGCCTCAAGGGGGGTTGAGGGGAGTGGGAGCTGACTTGTACAAGATGCTCAGGGTTGTTAACAACTCTTCTTCATTTGTCTTAAATTCATTTGAAATATATCTCCTTTTCTCCTAAGACTGTGAGAATTCTCCCAATAAATGTTATGCCTACTGGCTTACATCTTGAGTCTGTTGCAAATGGGAAAGCAGGTATAATAGAGTGAATGGACATGGGGACACTGCGACAGTGTGATGCTGAATCCTGAAGAAGAATAACACAACAGCCTGACAAAGGGTTTTTTTCTCAGCAAACACACACACACACACACACACACACAGAGAGAGAGAGAGAGAGAGAGAGAGAGAGAGAGACCTAGGTTTTAACACACGTTAGCACAAAAAACACTCAAGGTTTGGCTATTCTGTTGAAGGGAGCAGGAGATGCATAGATAGGAGGATCAGGCTAAATTCCAAGTAGCTCACACTGGGTTCTGTAGACTGAGAAACAGAAACAAGCTACACAGTATTTGCTATACACAATGCAATTGGGAAGGCTACGGAGAACAGAGGACTGGTGAGATGGTTTCTAGGAAGGAAGGAAGGAAGGAGAGGACACTCACATATAGCATTGACCACCTCAAAAGTCACTGTCAGCATCTAACTAACTTGTTCCTTCAGTGCAAAGGTTGCCATTTGTGTAATGGAAATTTCCCCCTCCACTCCCACTGCGTGCCTTGCACACACCCCAAATCTGCTCTGCTGCATTGGGGAATCCCATAAAACAGATTTAGGAGGTGCATGCAGGGAAGAGAGGGGGAATGTTCCATTGTGCTGGTGGTAATCCTTGCACTTATGGAATGAGTTAGTGGGATGCTGCCCAAGTTAAGGGCATAAAAATCCCTGCACCTCACCTATGAGAATTTGACTGATTTTTTTCTCTTTTGATACTTTTTGAATGCAGTATTATGGTGGAAAAGAGGGCAAAACCTATTTTCCATCCTGGTCATTGGATAGTCCAATCCAACCAACTGAAATGTTTCAAGTGTTCACAGTTTCAAAGCGATGAGCGGTTTCCAACTTGGTAAGATGTTCCACTCTTCTGGCTCACTGTAAAGAAATGAGGATCTTACTCTAGATATCAGCAAGTGAGATCTCCTCAGCACTTCCTGCAGCACACACTAAGCAAAGGAATGAAGATATTGCCTCCGATATTATTAGAAAGAGCAAGCCTGTTATTTGAAGAGAGGCTTGAAAAGCAGGAGAGGGGGCACTGAGGTTACTCAAAGCCGTCTACTTGGGAATAGAGATCTATTCCATTTCAAGCTCAGAAATGAACTAGAGTGGATAGTAGCCTTCATATCAAGGTGAATTTTCTCTTAATTTCCTATGGCTGGAGCAAATATCATCAGTTAACTCTTTAAATTGATCCACAAGCTAAAGACAGCTCTGGTCAAACTGTTCACAACTGTAAATCAAGGTCAAGGGAGGTGCATTTCCTAGTTTCTAGGATAAATTTTGCTGAAAGTCTCTGAGATTCCACACAATAATTTTTAGGAATGCACATTCCAAATATTGGCCAGGTTGTCTGCATGCTGATCATCAACTAGCAAAAGTGCAACTAAGTCATGGTCCTTTCTATATATTCCTTGTCATTTTCAGGATATGATTATAAATGCAAATTGAGTTGAGTAATAGTGTTCAGAAACATTTAAGGACTGAGGACACCTGACAGTTTGAGATCTACTTATTGGTCATGTATAGCAGATCAACAGTTCCTGGACTTCCTCCCTGTTCACTTGCTGTCTCAGAGAGGCAGAAAAACCAGTCTGTTATCAAATCCATGGTGAATTGTGCAGTCCATGTGTATCTCAGTGATTCAAGCATACAAGAATTGGGAGCACTTCCAATGAAGTTTTTTTTTTATTATTTCTACATTAGGCAAGGAAGCAATCTGGTGGGCCTCAGTGGAAGGAATTGTTGAGACTGAAATCATAACAATAAACAGAAGCACCATCCCATTTGGAGATTTTTAAGTAGAGGTTGGATAGCCACCAGCCATATATGTTGAGATTCATGCATTGAGGACAGTTGGACTAGATGACCCTCAAAGTCCTTTCCAACTTTACAATTCTATGTTTCTGTGTTTCTACATTGCTATGTTGCTCTTATGGAGGTGGTGAGGAAAGCTGGAACACTCAGCCTATTCCCAAGGTAACCAGAAAGAATGACACTTCCTGCGATGTTTCAAAATTAGGAGGCCATTCTGGTTGCCTTGGGAACAGAAACACTTTCCCTTCCCTACCTACTTCAACATAATGTGTAAATATTTTGTCCCCTTCAAAGCCCTAGCATTCCAGTTACCAGAAGGGTCTTGGGCAGAATGTATGAAAATGCTTTTCTAATGCACCTGCGTTTGCACTCAGCCAAACTGGTGGAAAGCACAGGAAGAATTTTCATAGAATGCAGAGATATTCAGAGAATTCAGTTATGAAGCATTCCATTCATGTTTGACCCCTTCAGTTGGTTTCCTTGGGGGCTTACATATAGAAAGAACAGAAACATCACAGGTATAAATTCAGAATAGTTTGGTCTTCAACCTGTCTTTATGGTCCCAAGCAAATAAAAGAACACATGGGAAGAGCAGTTGCAGGGTAGGGAAATGCTTTCTAAAGGCAGCGCTCAACATATAAAAGCAAAGCCTAAATTTACAGCTAGCTGGAAGAAGGAAAGAACCACTCTACTGTGAACACAGTTCTCTTCTTCATATTGCTCTTGACCTCATCAGTATAAATGGCACCTAACAATACCATAAGCAAAACTAAAAAAATAAAAAAATGAGGATATTATCACTCAGTGGTAGAGGAGCTGCTATGCTTGCAAAAGATTCCAGGTTCAATCTCCAGTTTGGGGTGGAAGAGGCATCGTGGGGCTGCGGCCAGTCACCATAGACAATGCTACGCTAGACGGAGCAATTGTCCAACTCATCATAAGGTGGCTTCATGTGTTCTTATGAAGTAAATTTGAAACAGACCCCAAAAGGGCAGCTAACTGTGCAATATACACATTTCAGAAATAAGTATGGTGAATTGCTAGTGTGTCAGTTCTACTTCAGTAAGCAGGCAAGGAAAGGTAGAAATCCAGAATCCAAAGAGAAAGTCTGATGATAATTTATAAGGCTGAGGTTTTGATGGCCTCCCTAAATGTTCCATGTTCTTTGTGGGCAGTGAAATAGGGGGAAGGGATTGGATATTCTTGGGGCATGAGGTGAAACCCTCCAGCAGGTTTTTCATCAAAAACTCTCATATGAAAATATTTGCCCTAATTAATGTTGAATGGAACTTTAGTGATAGCTCATATTGGTGGATGAAGGAAGCCGTGGGTTAAGAGAGGAAGACTGGAAAGAGCAATGCTTCCAAGGCTTCCTTCAACATCATTAAAATATAAGATATAATGCATAAGGTCCTCTACTTCAGGACATCCCCTAATGCAAACACGTTCGTTTGTCAGTATGCCTCTGTGTCTCAGTTGGGCAGCGTGATATACCCAGTTTTTAAGGAGTAATCCATTTGAGAGCTCAATCAGGAATTTTTTTGGTAGCCTAGTGTTGTCCATCTGTTGAACTCTAAACCAGTAACAGAGGATTAAAATAATATTAAAAATATTAAAACTGGCTACAGTTGCACCCAAAATTCACAGACAGCAGAACTGGGAAGGCCGCTTCTCTGAGGGGAGCTGAAATTATCCAACAGTTCAGGAACAGCTAAAAAAAAACTTCCTTAAAAAAGGTGCAAGGAAACAACTTTATTGGGGGCAGAAATTCAAGTTAGGGCCAAAGGATTTCAGAAGTATCCCTTATCTCTAAATCAGACCATTGATTCATCAAGCTTAGGGGCACATGCTCTATCCAGCAGCAGCTGTCTGGGGCATTCTCATCCCTTCCCCTTGACATTTCTTAAATGCTGATAGCAGATACTGAGCTTGAGAACTTATACATGCAAAACATGCACTCTCCAATTAACTTATAGCCCCTCCCTTTCCAATGGAGGAGGTTTTCAGTTTTCGTATTGTATTTTGCATACAAAGCTCCATTTCTCAACAGAGTAAGAAACCCTTTGCTAATTGAGGTTTATCTCAGACTCATTTGAAAGTAAGCTTTTCACATTCTGAAGGATTTTAAAACAGGCTGTTCTTCCCTTGCCGAGGCTGGATGCTAATTTAATTAAGGTCATGTAATGAGAAACAACCAATCTGTTATAATATCCTTGTATGCCTCTTTGGCATGAGTAATATTTTAATAATGAAAAAGTTCTTTCTCCCATTCATAAAAAACCCCAAGCAGATAGAGAAAATTGGATAAATAGTCCTGAAATTGACCTGGGTTAGGGTTTTTAACAACGGTTCACATTGCTAAAACAATGTACATCAAAGCACGCGCCAAATTATTTGTGCTTAAAAATAAACAATAATTGATTCCATTAAGTATGTTGAAGATAGTCCTCTAGCAAAAAGGACTCCACACTGAATGAAAAATGAAACAAAGTAAGTTGGCTGGGATAAATTATAATATTTTACTCAGGCTCAGAACATCATGGAGACAGCTGAACTCCCAAGTAAAATTATAACATAGTTCACCCAATCCCCAAGAACATGCAGAACATCATGTGTGGAGTGTTTTGCAAACATGCACTTTCTGTCACTAAAAAGTACACCAATAGTTCATACAGTTTTTGTATAACACTTCTAATCACTACCTTTGAAACTCTTATATAGCATGACTGTCTGTCAGACCGATAAAGAATCTGAGGTGGAGCACCGGGCACTAATAAAGGCTGGTCTCAATAACTGACTTGTCCTACTAGAGCTCTGTTCACAAATTACTCATGTTTAAGGCAAAAGTGTGAGGAGTGGGTCTGCAGTTTTAGCCTCTAATATCACAACTTTTCCTTCCAGTCTTCTTTGACGATCACTCGTAGCCGAGTAAGATTGTCTTCCACAAACACGGTTTTAACAGTGAGTCCATAAGTGACTGTGGAGGTCAGTTCTGGATCCACACATCCTTCCACAGTGGGGTCATAGGTTTCCGGGTGGGAGTTCATCACGATGAGGATTTTCCAAGTGTGCCTTCCTCTTAGCACATTTCTCCCTTTTGTCCTGAGTGTCTTCAAAGCCCATGACACCTTTGGTAAAGGCTCTTCTCCAACTGGAGCGCTCGCAGGCCAGTACTTCCCAGTTGTCAGCGTTTATACTACATTTTTTAATATTTGCCTTGAGACAGTCTTTAAACCTCTTTTGTTGACCACCAGCATTATGCTTTCCATTTTTAAGTTCGGAATAGAGTAGTTGCTTTGGAAGATGATCATCAGGCATCTGCACAACATGATCAGTCCAGCAAAGTTGATGTCGAAGAATCATTGCTTTGACACTGGTGATCTTTGCTTTTTCCAGTACACTGGCATTAGGTCGCCTGTCTTCCCAAGTGATGTGTAAAATTTTCCAGAGACACCATTGATGGAATCATTTGAGGCGACAGAGATGGCATTTATAAGTGGTCCAGTAACCTGGTGCTGAACATGGTTGTGTGAGAAGAGCGTCCAAGGTATGAGCTCCTGCTCACAAGGAGCTGTCTGATACCAGATGTCCCAATCACAGAGAGCTCCTACTCATGAGCAGGAGCTCAAGCATTGGGTTTTCTTCTCAAACAACCACGTGCACACCCAGTTATTGAATGAGAAAGATGGCAGCATGGCCCAATACACACTTATGCGCTACATGTAAGTAGATGTGTGAGGCTACTGAAATATTGGGCCAGTCCTAGAAATGCAGTGCTTTTCGAATACATTTTGCTGCTTGATATGAGACGCAAATGGTGTTCCTTCCCTCCTCTTAGGAAAGCGCCTTAGAAAGACTCTTGCTGCACTATTCAGGGGCCAATTTTGCCATTGGTAGCTCTCCAACTTTTATATGCCTGTTGTCTTTGTCCATGGAGTTTTCTTGGCAGAGGTACTGGAGTGGCTTGCCGGTTCCTCCTCCAGGTGGATCACGTTTGGTCCAAACTCTCCACTATGACCTGTCCATCTTGGGTGCCCTGCAAGGCATAGCTCATAGCTTCTCTGAGTTATTCAAGCCCCTTCACCATGGCAAGGCAGTGATCCATGAAGAAATTAAAAGACGCCTGCTACTTGGGAGAAAAGCAATGACAAACCTAGACAGCATCTTAAAAAGCAGAGGCATCACCTTGTCGACAAAGGTCCGTATAGTGAAAGCTATGGTTTTCCTAGTAGTGATTTATGGAAGTGAGAGCTGGACCATAAAGAAGCTGAAGAATTGATGCTTTTGAATTATGGTGCTGGGGGAGAGTCTTGAGAGTCCCCTGGACTGCAAGAAGATCAAACCTCTCCATTCTTAAGGAAATCAGCCCTGAGTGCTCTCTGGAAGGACAGATAGTGAAGCTGAGGCTCCAATACTTTGGCCACCTCATGAGAAGAAAAGACTCCCTGGAAAAGACCCTGATGTTGGGAAAGATGGAGGGCACAAGGAGAAGGGGACGACAGAGGACGAGATGGTTGGATAGTGTTCTAAAAGCTATGAACATGAGTTTGACCAAACTGCGGGAGGCAGTGGAAGACAGGAGTGCCTGGCGTGCTCTGGTCCATAGGGTCACGAAGAGTCAGACACGACTAAACAACTAAACAACAACAAGCTCTCCAACAGTTTGACTATGCCCCTTCTTCCATTGTCTCCTGACACAGATGGATGCCAAACAATTCCCCCTCCTTATGGTACCACCTGAAGAAGGTTGCTTCCCCCTGCTGCATGGCAGGGCCAACCCAGTGGTCATGTTAGTGACTCATCTAACTCACTGCCCTGTTTTTGACAACAGGCCTAAAGAGGCAGAAGGTGTGGCTTTTATTTAGTTCTTTAAGATTGTCTTCTCTGTAGGGGAGGGAATTCCTATTGGAACCTCCCTTATTGGCAGCGTCCCGTAAATCTTCGACACACATCCTCAGACATGTGTACGCATTAGCAGAGTTCAGCTGACGCAGAATCATGAAGGAATCGTAGCATCTAGTCCTTTATTATAGCAAAACAAATAAAATAAACAAAACAGGCTGTGTGAGCTTTGTCTCACACATCCCCTCCATCTAGCTTTTCAGCTGGAAGAGAACAAAGAGCGGAAGCTGTTGGATTAACTTCCGCTTACACATAACAGTGATAAGGAATGAAATCATCGGGTCTTGTGACCCTGTGCTATTGTTGCACTGGAAATGCTGACAATTCCAGGTGTTCCTTATAGACTAAGCCATTTATTCATTGCTAAATTTGTTCAATAAGAGCAAAACCTTAACCACAATACCCTCCAGCGCCCAATACCCTTCTGCCCATGTAGGCCTTTAACTATCTATATCAGCAGCTCCATTGTCGTAAGCCTTCACCACTCCCTAATTGTCCATAATTCCTTTCCTTATTTTTCCCATTAAAGGTAGGATGTTAAAAGCAGTTCAATAGCTTAGGCACTTCAGCATCATCAGTAATTTAATCCCTTTCCACACTTCTTTTCAAATGAATTTAGCCCCTTGAAAAGCTGAGGCAAGGAGAGCCTTGCCATTCTTGTAGCCTCTTTTCAGAGGCTATTTGGAGCAAGTGAAATGTGTCTGTGAGCTTTGCAGAGCCATGACAAAGTCGCATGAGAACACTTGTGGTGGGGGGAGAGGGAGAAGGTAGCTCGCCCACTATGCTCCTCCAATACTGGAACTACCTGGAAGGTATTCAGTAGAATTCAGAAGACGTGTGAGATTTGTGAATACATCTTTTGTAGAGATAGGAATCTGCTGTTCTGCCCACTGAGCTATGGCCTCTCCCCTGAAAAAAATGCAATATATTTTATTTAAAATGTTACAGTGCCATGACAGTTACAGAGGCTTAGTGTGCATGTATTGTGGGGCAAATTGTGGGTACACAGCCTGTGACCCACCAAGCCAAATACAGCCCATCAATCATGTATGGTGACTTTTCTGTTGATCAAGAAGCCCCTTTCTTTCCTCAGTTCTAAAAAGGCATAAGAAATAGGAGCCTTTTTGAACCCTGGCAAGCCTTTGTACATGGCGGAGATGCCATGGCTGATTTGGTGGGATCACAATGTATTCTGAAGTGAAGAAATCAAAAGATTTCTGAGGTATCCACAGGTTTGCTCAAAGGATTTATGCAGAATATGACTGTGGAATATGGTTTTTTGAGGAATTTACACTCCATGGATTCAAAAAGCCCTGTTATCAAGGATTAGCTGAAACTTGGTTTATGTACGTTCTGTGTGCACCATCAGAAGACACATGACTGACTCTCCTTGTATTAGCACATATGCACAGTGTCTGTCATACGTGAGGTGGTCATGTGACTACACCATGACTTCAAATACAGTCAAACCTCAGCTCCCGAATGCCTCTGTTTTGGAACGTTTCAGCTCCCAAATGCCGAAATCCTGGAAGTAAATGCTCCGGTTGGCGAACATTTTTCAGGAGCCGAATGTCCTACGCGGCTTCTGCTTGTGTGCAGGAAGCTCCTGAAACCAACAGGAAGCTGCGCCTCAGTTCTCAAACATTTTGGAAACCAAAAGGGCTTGTGGTACAGATTACATTTGAAAACCAAGTTTTAATTCCATATCTATAACCTGACACATTAGAAGAAGAATGGTGATACTTTGAGTTTGCTGCCACTGCAGTGATTATTTAGCAGAAATATGGTTTGATGGGAGCCCTAGCAGGAAGATATATAACATTCAGCGTTCAAAGATGGGCTCCTTTCAATTAACATATTCCCATATAAAACTGTGGAATAGAAAGTATTCATGCTGGTGCACCTGGGGAGTTCATGATTTTCCTAATGCATGTTGCTATCAAGCAATACTGATGAAGTTATGTGCCAAATTGTTTTAGTGTACAATCACTAAAAGACGCTTCCTATAAGCTACCCTGAAGCCCACCAACTGTATAAAAGTGCTTTTAAGCACTTTCCTGAATTAGGCCCATTTTACTCCAGTCCGCAGAGTGTTCTACTGGCACCAGCTTCATTGAACCGAAGCCTTTATCATGTTTTAAAAAGCCAGTGCCAATAATACTAAGCAGTTTAGCAGACTATGTAGCTCTTCAGCCTATCAAATTTGCTTTTATTGTCAGTTCACTGCAGCTGATAGGATGGTGGGACAGGCTTTTGGAGTACCAAGTTAAAATTCCCAACTCTGACATAATGTCAGGAGGGATTAGGTGTGACCATCTATCTGCCAAACTTGTAAGATAAGAAATGTTTAGCATGTTGTATATTGAAGACATGGGACCCAACTCCTAGGTGGTGAGGGGTCTTCTCCCCTTCCCAAATAAAATATGGGCATTGCCATTCAAATGGTGTGTGTGCACTGTGGCATGTGATTGATTATGTGAGCCCTTACCTACACTCCCCCCATTTTTTTTTTATTCAAGTTGGCACCCCTATTGAAGATGAACTATAGAACTGTGTAGGAAAAGTCTAGTATGAGCCGAGTTCCAAACAAGCATCACTATGGCTACATGTTTTCAGGCATCTATAATCACTTAAATGGCAGCGCCAGATATAAGGCCATGCCATATTAGTCTAGAGGTGAACAACTGGTAACCCTGGAACACAATCAAGCTTCAATGGCTTCCTATCCATCCTTTCACATTGTCTCAATAGTCAAGGATTTGCATTTTCAGCTTTTAATTCAGCTCTTCCATTTTTAAACACTGAAGAGGGGTAGAGTTCATAGGCCCTTCTGTAGATTGTGAGTGCAAGCAGAGCTCTGTCTATAGTAAAAACTATGATGAGCCAATTGAAAATCCATTTTTTTCTGTGGGTCCTTACATCATAGCTGTCAAGTGTCCCTTATTTGAAGGGACAGTCCCTTATTCCAGCGCCATGTCCCGCTGCTGTCCCTTATTGATGGATGTCCCTTAAATGTCCCTTAAATGATGTCCCTTAAATTTCAAAGGAAGCAGCTCCTCTCCCTCTCTCCCTGCCGGCCAGGGAGGAGAGAGGCTCCAACTGTGTTGCTTGGCTGTGTTGCTCACCCAATAAGAAGTCTAAGAACGACTGGGAGCTTGCATGCCATGTGCTGATCAAATCGGCTGTGTTGCCTGGGGACTTGCCTTGCTCAGCACTTCCCAGCGGAGAGGTGACGGTGGTTTTCCTTGAGGCTTCATTTGGCTGCGGGCTGGGCTTTCTGCCTTTGGCTCAGAGGGGCTCAGAAGTTGAACATACCTGTGCTGAGTGCTTGGATCAGAATCGGATGGATACGTCATCGAAGGCCCACTCACCCTTGCCGGTGAAAAGGTCTGTCTGGAGCGGGGGCACATGGTGGGGGAAAAGGAAAGGAGATCTCGTGGGGGGGGGAGGCTGTGTGTGTGTGTGGCTAGTGTGTGGGGGTTTTTGAATGCTGGACGCCATTTTGTTGCACGTGCTGCTGCAAACTTTGCAGTGCAAAGGCAGGTCGGGGAGCCATCTTAAGTTGAGGCTGCATAGGCCTTGTGGTGCATGTGATTCAGATTCTATTCAGTTGAACCTCTGGTTACAAAGTTGGTTGGACAGTGTTCTCGAAGCTACCAGCATGAGTTTGACAAGACTGCAGGAGGACAGGAAGACTGGAGTGCCTGGAAAAGGTGAGGCTGCAGGTCCCTTATTTTCAAGGCTGCTGGTCCCTTATTTTCAAATCTGTAAGTTGACAGCTATGCCTTACATATGAAAACAGCAACAACAAACAAACAGGTGTTTACACATTTTTTTCACAGGTCAATGCATTTTTCACACATTCCTTCATTAGAACACAATTTCTATCTCTTACCCAACAGAAGAAGCACAAACATCTGTTACTCTAACTAAATTTATATTCTTTCTTTTTCCTAGCACTCTGCTTAATAGTCTTCTCCCCCCCCCTTTTTTTTTCTTGGGTGGAGAAGCTGCACTTAGCTTCAGAAGCATCTTCCCTCTTTTTCTCTGGTACTGTAAATGCAATACTACATGGAAATGTATGTGTATGTTCCCCCCTCCCTGTTCTCCCCTTCACCACCCCCATTTTTATCAAAACACCGACCATCTGTTGGGCAACAATTGGTAAAAGGCATGTTGGAGACAGTTCTCTGGGAAATTGATGCTGGCACACATTCTGTAGGTGTCAATGCCATTGATTTGAGGAAAGCTTTTCTTTTTCAGTGAATGACAAGAGAAGTCAAGGATACAGAGAGTACATATTCCCGCTGTCAATCATCCATTCTCTCTTGGCATTCCAAAGTATGCTTGAAATATGCTTGGAATTGTTTTAAGGCTTCCTTTGCATATTTATGCCAGGTTCAGTAATATTTCATTTACGAAACACATAGTGAAGGAAATCATCATAGCCTTTCTGTCTGGTTCCCTCAAGGGAGCTTCATGTGCTCTGCAGCTGTGGATGTGCATTGTACATCTTTCTCGTTGAACCTGGTGGGTACATCTGATGCAGACGAGGATGGCTGTTGCCATCTGGGGCCACCGGTTGCATGCTTCAAAACACAATGGGGGAAGGAAATTGGCTGTTATGTATGCCCAGATTCCATCATACAAAAATCTGCAGCTAAATATAGTGGTGGCTGTGTAATATATACAGTGGTACCTTGGGTTACAGACGCTTCAGGTTACAGATGCTTCAGGTTACAGACTCCACTAACCCAGAAATAGTACCTTGGGTTAAGAACTTTGCTTCAGGATGAGAACAAAAATCACACGGTGGCGGTGCGGTGGCAGTGGGAGGCCCCATTAGCTAAAGTGGTACCTCAGGTTAAGAACAGTTTCAGGTTAAGAACAGACCTCCAGAACGAATTAAGTTTTTAACCCAAGGTACCACTGTATCAGCATTTAGTTCCTGCCAGTATTAGGTGATCAAGAAAAAGATCCAAGATGGAGCTGCACAGGTGAAAGGACAGGATCCACAGATAGGAGCTGTCGGGGGCTGGTCTGGATTGTAAGATTGGGGAATCACAGCTTCTAACAGAAGAGGAGAGGGAATATCCCCACCCCCACCCCTTTCCAGAGTCTCACGAAGCAGAGAGACAGGCAGATTCCAAGACGGCACAGTTGAGACAGGAACTGCCCAGCAATACATCAATCAAGAGTGGGGGGAGCCCCCTCCTTCCCCCCGTACTCAGAGGTCCAAGCATGTCAGAAAACAAAGGAGAAGCAAGAGGAGAGGGACATCCTGTTGGCGCACTTCTTGTTGCGGAAGCGGGGGGGGGGGGAGTGAGAGGGAGCAACTCTAATCCTTGCAGAGAGATGCCAATCTGTATTCGCAACATGACACTGTAATTAAAAGGCTATAAATCTACCAGATGCTCATTAATTCTTATCAGTGAGCTAACAGGAGGGAGAGGGGAACTCTCGTACTTGGAGCAGGCTTGATTCTTAACCACTTGTATCACAAGGGTCAGGTTTAGCCCCAACCCCAGTGGAATTCTTGGCTGCATCCTTTCACTTTCTCCCATATGCATAAGTGAATGATTGCATTTTTAAATTAGAAACTTTATTGAAATTTTAAATAAAACTTTTACCAAGCTGTCTTCCAGGACAAACACATGTAGAGATGTTAAGACATGTATGGAGTCAGATGACCTCATAACAGACTTGGAAAATGCTTTAAATTACAAATTAATCTCGCATCTGTGGGTTGTACTTCAATCTAGTGTGTTAAGATAATTTCTCCATAGTGGATGCTGCGACTGGAACAGAAGGGAGATTACAGTACTATTGTTTTTAAAATGATAGAAATTGAGACCATACAGAGTAAAACCCATCTTTCTTTGTTATTCATTTTATCATCTTTGGTGATGAATTCAGCATTCCATAAAGGCTATATTGCATTTTTCATAATGGAAAGGTATTGGAGAAAGTGCAAACACTGACTGCCTTGACTCTTACAAAGGTGTGATTCATCTCTTTGCATATGTGTCAGCAAACACGATGCATCCCCATGGGATCCCTGCTGCACCCACATTGTCCATTGTATGGATGGGTATATTTCTGCTTATTAATGTTGAATTAGTTTTCAAATTCAGTATCTCTTGACTTCGTGATTTGATGAGAATTTAAGTTTTTGAAACATAACAGGACTTTGCTAGATACTGTGTAGCACATAAACTTGTTTTCTGTTCACTTGCAAATCTAGGTTTAGCTTTAAGCAAACCAGGTGAAGAAATGTTATGCAATGAGTCCCATTTACATTATGTCACCTTGGATATTTTCTTCCTGATGGTTTAATATAATCTGCTTTGCAATTTCATACAGGATAAAATGCAATACAATTTTTTAAATAAAAATACCAAATCACTCTGTGAGGTATTTTTATCAACATATTCACCCCAGAGGAATACTCTTCTCCTGAAGCATTAGACTGACTGAGTCTGGTGATCAGTTGTTTTAGAAATTAATAGAGACAATAGAATATGGGTCATTAACTTTCATTGGCCTTAGTCTTAATGTGTGATCAAACCCGAATCTCTGCAAAGATTGTGAGTGACACACACAGGAAACAGACTCAATTTTATCCCTCCTTTGCTCAGATATTGCTTTGATGAAATGATGGAGTGACTTCTTTATCTTCTGGACTGGCCATATGGAAAGAAATTCTGCCCACTGGAAGAAATGTCCTGTACTCATTTAGATAGAGTTTATGACACTTGGGTGGCTGTCTTATCTCTCTCCCATGTGTTATGAAATTGTTAGGTTATAGGTGACACCGGGCTGCTTCCTCTCTCCCCAACCTTGGCACATTGGATAACAAGGTGTGAAGGGAATTTGTTCACCTCAATGTGCATGCATCCCTGATCACAGATATGCTTGTAAGCACACTTAGGCAAATAGGGGCTTTCAAGTTCCCCTTCAGACCATCCCACTCAACATGGCAAGATCTACACAGCCCCTAACTTCTGACATCCTTTCCCCCCGTTTCTATAATTTTTATTTTTCAGTTTCCCAGTTACACCTTTTCCCCATTCTTATACAGTAATTCTATTTGACTTCCCACCCAGCATTCCATTACAGTTCTTTTTACATCTTGATTAGCTGCACATACTTTCATTCCTTCACCTTATTTCCCACACCTTTGTATCTTTAATACTGTCAACTGTGAATTACAAAGTTCCCAGGCTTCCTACATCCTTTGAGTTTTATAGCACATAAAGAAGATTTTTGAGAGGTGAACATGGATGCAGCAGGACTTGAGGATATCTTGTCGAAAGCTGAGGCACAAACTGGAGTTGCTGTCCCAGTAGTGGAAGGAAGACTGTGTGGAATTGTTGAAGTGTTGTGGGAAGTGTTGTAGGAGTTAACACTCTGTGCTATGTGGGAATGTTGACTCAGTATCATGTGATGAGTCACATATTGAGACATGGGGAATTGCCTCATTGGCCTAATTGCATGAAGTATGATAATAGTTTGGGATACAGAGTTTAATTTTGTTTCATGAATCTTTAAGGTAAAGGTAAAGGTAAAGAACTCCTGGATGGTTAAGTCCAGTTAAAAGTGACTGTGGGGCTGCGGTGCTCATCTTGCTTTTAGGCTGAGGGAGCCAGCATTTGTCCACAGGCAGCTTTCTGGGTCATGTGGCCAGCATGACTAAACTGCTTCTGGTGCAGTGGGACACCATGACGGAAACCAGAGCACACGGAAATGCTGTTTACTTTCCTGCCACAGTGGTACCTATTTATCTACTTGCACTGGTGTGGTTTCAAACTGCTAGGTCGGCAGGAGCTGGGACAGAGCAACAAGAGCTCACCCCATTGTGCGGATTTGAACTGCAAGCCCAAGCAGCCAGTGGTGTAGCGTGGGTTGTCAGTACCCGGGGCAAGGCAAGTAATTTGCGCCCCCTAACCCATGGATTTGCGCCCCCTAACCTGTGGATTTGCGGCCCCTAACCCTAACCCCCAGATGTTGCGCCCGGTGCAGCCGGCCCCCCTGCACCCCCCACGCTACGCCACTGCAAGCAGCTCTGTGGTTTAGACCACAGCACCACCGGCGGTGAATCTTTACGACTATGCCAGTTACAGTTATCCCAGCTCTTGCATTTCCCACCTCATGTTCTCCACATACACATGTATATTAGCATTTCCTGCTTTTGTTCTAGCATGCCATTCCCTACATGTTTTATGGGGTTCATCTAGGGAGAAATCCAAAATCCAATTTAAACTAGTTTTTAGCAGCACCTGTAGAGCAAAAGTGGAAAATGTGCTGTCTTCTCCCTTCAGGGCTAGCAGTAAGCTATTGGTGGCAGATCATTTTCATGGCATGATATCCAAAACTACCATTACCAGATTGAGCATAAAATAATTATTAATATGAGAAATCAGGCTCATGGCATTTGGAGGATTTCACATAAATCATCAGCAACCACACACAAAAAGACTTAAATATGACTAATGTGCTCAAATACGACAGTGTGTAAATAAAAATGGATTTTATTTACTGCACCAGAATTTAAAACATGATAGAGGGGGCCCATGATTCATTTCCTGGTTTCAAACTGAAGGTCATTCTATTCCCCAAGTCATGGCTGTGCCAGAGGAATGGAAAGCCTTGTCTGTGATAAAGGAGCTATAATACCCCATTGGCTTGTATTGTAGAAGCAGCCATAGGAGCAGTATTTGCAAGAGGCCGAAACCCTCCTGTTTCATTTTCATGATTTTTTCTTAAGTTATTTAAAAAAAAAGTTTATTCACATGTTCAGGACATTTACCAACAGTAACAGCTACTCAAATGAATTTCCTGAGTTTTTCATATAAGGTCTTATTAGAATGAATTATTTCCCATTTATTTCAGGTTCTTAGGTTGCCAGTCAGAGTAGACAGTACAGAACTAAATAGACTAGTCACGGACTTGGTATAAAGTAGTTTTTGCCTAGGCAGGCACATTATGTGACATATGAGAGCAGCAAAATAACCAGACTGTACCACGGTGATGGGATAAAATCAGGCCAAATCTTTATTGACAACAGCAAGCAAAGTAAGGGTTGGCATGACATTGGATCCCAGGATCTGTTCCTCATTCCACAAGCCCCATGTTGATGGAATGGATCTGCTGGGTTTGGATCGCTCCAAACCTGTATGATGGGAATCAGCCAGTGTTGAACCTTGCCATGGTACAAGCCAAGCGAGCAAGGTCTCACTGGGCGACCAGGGTGCAGACTCCAAGACTGCAGGTGCCCCAACTTTGGGGGTGCCCTGGTCAGTCCTTCCCTCAGGCCCTTTATGAGGGGTGGGCTATACTATGTTGATCTTGCCCAATGCCATTTCCGCCCTCATACAAACGTTCTTACACCTAACAAAGAAAGGCCGTAATTTAACTGAGGGAAAGGCAAACAAAATCTCAACCAAATGCCAATCAGGATGAAACATCCTTTCTGGCCCTGTCAGCCAGTGACTCAAAATTGCTCAGTGAAGGCTCTATCCTGAGGGTAGGTGGGTGGGAAGCAGACTTACATAGGAAGAGAAGATGGTCCTGAGCTCCAAGGGAAGCAGACTTACATAGGCTTTCCCCCTCCCCTTTGCAAGGGCTCATGGGACAGCTTTTTCCATCACACAGAGAGGATACTGGGCAAAACCTTGCCCAGTATTTTGGTGCAGTTTGTGGGCCACAGTGCTGTTGGGCAAAGGTATCCCACACTTCTTGGGTCATGAACGTGACATATAATCTGATCTCTTCAATTTCAGAATTTGCATCAAGTAGGAGGTGGTCTAATTACAGAAACGGAGGCACAGGAGCTGTGCTGAGTGTGCTATCCTAGTTCTGCTTTCGCATTATTAGGGAGACAGCATTGTGTGTGTGTGTGTGTGTGTGTGTGTGTGTGTGAAGAACATTGGCTGGCTGCCAATTATGTGCGTCTTTAAAGCTGTGTAAAACTGGCTGTCACTACAAGTGATGCTTTCTGGTAGCTTTTCACATGCATATGTAAGCAACATCAGGCTTCTCTTTATTGTCTCTCTCCCAAACACACACCTCTCCTCTCTTTACTGGATTACATATTGTGCTAACAGAAGTCGCTACTGAAACTTATTTAACAGTATTGACTGAAATAACCCCGAATCTCTTCTGGTGCGGGTTGATTTAGCTACAAATCACCTGTTCCAGTCCTGAGATCATTAATCAGCCCGAGGCTAGATACATTAGAAGGAATTTTCAGCACAGAAAGAGAGAAGAAAATATGAGCAGCTCCTTGGAAGAGCTGTTACCATCAGATTAGCTCTGATTCTCTACTGGAGCACCAAATTACCCTGAAGTAATAATTATAATACATTAGTAGAAGTTTAATGTCCAATAAGTGCTGTCTGTTTAAGTGATAGCAATCTCACCATGGCTCAGGGAACAATAGATCTTGGTGCTGGTGTGAGAGAGAAAAACCTGGCATGGAATTAAACGATAGATCATAAAATATGCATTATTTGTTCCTAAATGGGAACAAAAACTCACCCCACAACTTTCCTTGTTGCTATTTTTATAGGCGAGACTCTGTTTAGAAAATGCTTCCCCTGATGACGGGGCGCTGGGAAGATTGTCATTTATCTATAAATAAGCACTGGGATCTCTCAAGCTCTTCTAGTGTTCATTTGTATGCTCCATAGCAGGATCTGCACACAAGAGCAGAAAATGATAGGCAATTGGGGTCTGTCATAAAATGTTCCAGTGTGCTGTTCTCCTGTTCAGAGTTCCAGCCAACTGGCCATGAATTCTTTCATAACTTCTGGTTATACAGTGGTACCTCTGGTTAAGAACTTAATTTGTTCTGGAGGTCTGTTCTTAACCTGCAACTGTTCTTAACCTGAAGCACCACTTTAGCTAATGGGGCCTCCTGCTGCCGCCGCGCCGCCACCATGCCGCCACCGTGCGATTTCTGTACTCATCCTGACGCAAAGTTCTTAATCCGAGGTACTATTTCTGAGTTAGCGGAGTCTGTAACCTGAAGCGTCTGTAACCTGAAGCGTCTGTAACCCGAGGTACCACTGTATTGCTGGGTTCTGGCTTGGCAATATTTGGATTATTCTGTTGGATTTCCCTGCAAGGCTGCGCAAGAAATAGCAGCACTGGGCTTTTAATATTAGACAATGTAACAAGATGAAACACTTTTGTTCAAAGTAAAGATTCGGACTACTAGCAGGCATGTGATTCTGTGGTTGCACAATGCATCGCTCTCAGCTCCTATGCTAAACTCTTTGGAGCTGTTGAAATGACAAGGTCCTTGTTCACCTACGGACCAAACTGACACGAAGGCATCCCAGTGAGGCGCTTTGAATTTTGTACACAGCAGGGTATTTTTTGAATTCAGCACACAAGTGCAGCAAGATGCTGATTATTATTTCTTTATTTTCTTTTTTTTTTCTTTTTTAAAAGGGTGATGCAAAAGCACATATGACTGAAAAGGTTAAACTATTAAAAGAATCAGGAGTGCACACTTGATCATTTGATGGGCTAGATGATTTGATCTATTTATTCTTAACTTTTGCGTGATTGGAGGGAAAATGCTTTTATTTTAAATGCCAGTGACATTTCCTCCGGATAAGCAAACAGGAAACCAGTCGACCGTGCATCTAAGTTCCAAAGTCACCATAAACCATGAATATGCATTGCTCAGTAGTGGATAAGCTCCAAGGGCTCTGTTGTGTCTGTTCTCTCTGTGTGTACCTCACCATATGGACTGGCTCTTTTGGAGCCTGCTTACATGAAAGGAAGCATTTTTTTTAATCTCTCATCTTGAATGCCAGTGTTCTGCTCCTTTCCAAATGCCAAGTGTGCAAGCTAGAGAATTGAATCAGGAGCAGAATTTGGCTTAAATTCCGTTTCTTGGAGTTGACAGGATGTGATTTTGGAAGTATCAAAGATTTCCCAGTCAAAACGCTGGTTTAACTCAAGTATAAACATCTGGAGGGTGCAGAGGAAACTCTTTCCAATACTTTTCTGGGTGTCTGGCAGAAATCATATGCATGTGTCTGTCCTACAGTGGTGCAGTTGCATAATTGTTGACACTAAACTCAGTGGTGTTACACAGGGAGACTCTTTAAAGCCCTATACGGCCTAAGACTCTCGTACCTACGGGACCACCTCTCCTGGTATGTCCCACGGAGGACCTTACGGTCTTCAAATAAAAACATCTTGCAGATCCCAGGCCACAAGGAGGTTAGGCTGGCCTCAACCAGAGCCAGGACTTTTTGGCCGTGGCTCCGATCTGGTGGAACGCTCTGTCACAAGAGACTAGGGCCCTGTAGGACTTGACATCTTTCCGCAGGGCCTGCAAGACAGAGCTGTTCCACCAGGCCTTTAGCCAAGGCACAGTCTGACCCCCTCCTTCTGTAATCCTCATAGAACTCTATCCCAATGGTTGCCATTAATTTGATTCTGAATTGATTTTAGAATGAATTGATTTTA
The DNA here is from genome assembly GCF_951804945.1 of Podarcis cretensis. NCBI lineage: Eukaryota > Metazoa > Chordata > Lepidosauria > Squamata > Lacertidae > Podarcis > Podarcis cretensis. The sequence goes on along the minus strand of NC_137176.1, from coordinate 18,928,390 downwards.
GAATATATTTCAATTAACTGACTGTGATTTTATGTAAACTGTGCTATTTTACTGTTGTTAGCCGCTCGGAGCCCGGCTTTGGCTGGAGAGGGCGGGATATAAATAAAATTATTATTATTATTATTATTATTATTATTATTATTATTATTATTATTATGCTACCTTGTATTAGTTCACTTATTTCAAAATGTGCTAAGCCAACTCTGCTGCATTTGGTGGGCGTACAGCTCATTCTGGTGTACTTCTGCTGTCAGGTTCTTACCTGAGGGCACCTCTGCTATCCATCTCAGTCTGTACAGAATAACATCTCTCCTATGTGATGTCTGGTTGGCAAGATCCCCAATACTGTCTTCTCAATAGTGGCTCCAGAGCCCCAGCCAGCATAGCCAAAGGTCAGCGATGTTCGGAGTCACGGAAACCGACATCAGCACACCCCACATCATGCGTGTACAGCTGTCGGGGAACATTGGAGAGTGGCCCCTTTATTGAAAATTTGGGGGACCTCTGGCCCCTTGCCCTCCCACTCAATGCCAGTCTTGGGAGTTATAGTCCAACTTCTGCAAGGCATCATTTTCAGGTGCTCATCAGGGTGCATATCAATGCACCTTTGAAAAATGCTTTGTGCGTTAAATTTTTCAGTAGGTCTACCCTCCACCCTTCCACCCCCACATGGTAAGATTCATCTTCCTGTTGGGTGGAATTCAGTGTGGCACTATGTTCCATCTGTGTAAGCATTTCATCTGGGGCCAGATTTAGGTTTGATGAGGTCCTAAACTACTGAAGGTAATGGGGCCCTTTATATAGCAGGCGGGGCCCATTACTTACATCATAGGAGCCTACACAACACAAAACACTGTTGCTGTATGTAGGCTTTATTTTATTTGTTTTTTATCTTATATTTTGGAAATGTACATCCAGTTGTTTTTCCTTTAATTTTTTTGGGGAGCCCCCAAGAGAGTGGGGCCCTAAGCTATAACTTGTTTAGCTTATATGTAAATCCAGCACTGATTTCATCTTGCCTGATGGAGTAATCCTCCTCGCCCCCCCCCACACTGTTCTAGGGGTTCTCATGACCCCCCCAACAGCTGATTTTTGTGGGTGCATGGGGGGGGAGGAGAGGGGGAAAGCCTCCCTATGCAAATAGAAGTCCTTGTGTTCAGTTCTTCCACTGATGAGGCTCATTATGTGAACTCCGTTCCTCTGATAGATTATGACTAGCTCCTATAGTCATAACACCTTCCTTCTGGGTACCATTGTACATTTTCTATGGGGAAAGGGGATGTATGTACCATAAACTTGTCATCAGAGAAGCTTAGTTGCTGTGCATTAATTTCATTTTAATTCAACGGCTTTCTAACATTGTTAGATCACCCAGCAGGACTGTAGTAGTTTCAGTCATGTTCTGTTTTTGACGCCAGTGAATTTAGCGCATTCATTTGATTTCCCTCTTGACATTTTAAGGTGTATGTTTTCCCCTCACCAGTCTATATTTCTTAGTGTGCTGTAATGGGTGGGTTATGTATGAGGCAGTTGCTCAACTCTGTACTTCAGGTTTGCCCAGGTATTGATTTATGAAATCCAATGTGATTCCATTACTGTGTAAAGAGATTAATATTTTCTTAATCCTGTCAGGTTTGCGGTTTGATTTATATTTCTCACAAATGTGCATAGGTGAAGGTTTTTCTTATTTTTCACCTTGATAGATTTAAAGTCAGGGTGTCAGATACAGATCTAAATAAAAAATATGAGAGGGGCCAGACCTATATCTCTTACAGTAGTCAGAGCCATATATTTTGGTTCAGGAATAAATAGGATCTGGATCAGCAAGAAAATGTTTGTCTCGAACAGGGGCCTTGAGGGAAAGTGTTAGGAAGTTCAAACCACACCCAAACCAAGTCTATTCATATCATGAAAAGCTGAGTGAGCTTTTTAAGTTTTTCTCTTTTAAACTAAAGCAATGCACACAGGCACACACACTGTGCATAGAGATAATGCTGTTTCAGTACCAGCAACCAAGTGAGAGCCAAACTAAACATGATCATGGAGGCAGCCAAGTGGTTCATGTGAGTCTAACGTCAACATCACTAGGAGCACACAAAAAGGGGGAAACTGAATTCTCTCCCACTGTACCTCAACACCGACATAACCGTCAGTCAGACTGAACAAAATCCTTGCGTGTTCCTACAGACAACACTGGTGCTGCGATATTGGCACTTGTGTAATTGAGGATGCAGTAATTTGACTCCTTAATGTTCTTTTTCCCTCCACACTTTCTAGTGCAAAATAATTACTACTCATTATGTTTTAAAAGATGAGAGTCAAGTGCTAAGTAAATCAAGTTTTTTATTTTTTATTTTTTTGCGTTTTATGGGTTTGTCTTTGACAGATCATCATTTCCCCCCATGCAATTACACAGAAATTCACTCCACTGAAGTTCTGAGCAATGACCTATAGCAAGCAATAGGGAGGAAGTGGCTGTACAGGCTACAGGCATTCTAACCAGCCTGTCTCAAATTTCACAGACAAATCATATTAACTCATTTTTTTCTGGCATTCATCCTGCATTACTTCTTATTTCAAGCAGAGATGCATAAACCTCTGTGGGAAATTGCACTACTATTTTATTTTATTTTATTTTTTATTTTTATGCTGCCCTATACCTGGAGGTCTCAGGACGGTTCACAGAACAAAATCAAAATATAAACCCACAATATATATAATCAAAATAAAAACAAGAACCTAATAACACCCCCCCAAAAAAGAACCACATTTTATAAGTGCATAGGATGTCAATCAATCAACCAAATGACTGGTTAAAAAGGAATAAATAAATAAAAAATACCTACAAGATTCCTCAGATGATCATTTGAAGAGGTAGCCATTCCATATTTTAATCATGTGGTACATGAAGGTACACTTTCTTTTTTCTACCCTAAATCTCCCACCATTCCGCTTCTATATTATGTTCTGGTTGAGGTTATGTCATGTAATCAAATGCCAAGCTTCTACTGGGAAAGTAAGTGTATTCCCATGTGTGAGCTTTGCAAGCTTCTTCCACTTTCCAAGCATAAGGAGAATTCAGTCCAATCGTAAAGCATGAGTGAGAAAGGCCTGCTTCCTCACCGGAAAGGGTGTGTGAGAAGCTGTGGCATATTTATTACCTCTCCCCAGGGCCGTCTTTACCCGGGGGTGCAAGGGGTGCTGGGCACCTGGGCGCTGAATTCTGGGGGCTGCTTGGGGCCTACCGCTGAAGCCGCCTAAGCTCTTAACTATCTGTGCCTGTTATGAAATAATAAATAAATTTGATCAAGCTAGAAAAACAAAATACATATATACTACCTAAAAGGTAAAGGGACCCCTGACCATTAGGTCCAGTCATGACCGACTCTGGGGTTGCGGCACTCATCTCGCTTTATTGGCCGAGGGAGCCGGCGTACAGCTTCTGGGTCATGTGGCCAGCATGACTAAGCCGCTTCTGGTAAACCAGAGCAGCGCACGGAAACACAGTTTACCTTCCCGCAGGAGCGGTACCTATTTATCTACTTGCACTTTGAACTGCTAGGTTGGCAGGAGCTGGGACCGAGCAACAGGAGCTCACCCCGTCACAGGGATTCAAACCACCAACCTTCTGATCAGCAAGTCCTAGGCTCTGAGGTTTAACCCACAGTGCCACTGTTTCACTAAAGGACTTTCGACTTTGTGTGCTCACTTACCATAGGTGTGGCACACCAGCAGTTGCGCTTGTCATTCTTAACGGTGCTGTGCAAGCGAAATTAACTCTTACATCAAAATATTATGTTACATATTGTACTGAGCTGTGCTGCGATGCTATACGGCAGCGGGTTCAGCGGCACCTTTGACACGACTGATGTTTCTCCTAAGTACTTAGAAGTTTAAGTGTGGTGGTGTTGCATACTTCAGTACTGTATAAGTGTATTGTAAATAAATGAGCAAATAAAAAGATTTGTTTCTTTTTCCTCCTCTCATAAACAAGAGATAAGGCGTAAGTGTGGTGTCTGACATAAGCATAGTAAAAGTTAATTTGGGGGCTAACCTAAATTTGAGCACCCAATAGGTAGGCTTGCCTTGTTCTATCAGGCTTAGTAGCCTGCTAAGTTAAGATTTTTGATTTTATTCCCACAAATGTTTTTCTTCCTGTGCAGGTTTAATGTTGCAATACATAAAAGTGTGCACAGCAAGGTGAAAGGCCTCAATGCCTCATTGCGTGGCTTATCACATGACTGGGGATACATAATAGCATGGAAACCATGAGGGTGAAATAAGGTAAAGGTAAAGGTACCCCTGCCCGTACGAACCAGACTCTAGGGTTGTGCGCTCATCTCACTCTAGAGGCTGGGAGCCAGCGCTGTCCGCAGACACTTCTGGGTCACGTGGCCAGCGTGACGAAGCTGCTCTGGCGAACCGGCACCAGCGCCGCACACGGAAACGCTGTTTACCTTCCCGCTATAAAGCGCTACCTATTTATCTACTTGCACTTAAGGGTGCTTTCGAACTGCTAGGTGGGCAGGAGCTGGGACCGAACGACGGGAGCTCACCCTGCCACGGGGATTCGAACTGCCGACCATGCGATCAGCAAGTCCTAGGTGCTGAGGTTTTACCCACAGCGCCACCCACGTCCTGAGGGTGAAATAGAGAGGGCTTAATTCATGCCAGGTGGATTAGAATCATAGAATCGTAGAACTGTAGAGTTGGAAGAGACCATGAGGATCATCTAGTCTAACCCCCTGAAATGCAGGAATCTTTCACCCAATGTGGGGCTTGACCCCACCACCTTGAGATTTGGGTATGTCATCAGGCATGCCCCATGACTGGATACACCCAAACGAGAACCTGATCCATGATTGATCTAGATTGGATTGAAGGGAGTTCAACAACCCTACTTGTGGTCAGGCTACAGGAAAGCAAAGCAGGCCCCATATACTGACAGTAAAATTGCTCAGGATTCACTATAACGTGTCAGTTTATTGTTCATTAAAGATAATGTTTGGCTATGTTTGTCGTGAGCTCTACTCTATTAGATTAACTTGTTGAGTGGGTGTTATTGGAAAGATTCACAGTGCTACATAAAATAGTTTAAACCCTTGATTTTCTGGAAAACTTTCCAATTTAAATAACCAAATGCTAATTCTCTTTTGTTATTGATGTTCCCAAGTGTCTGAATGGAGGTGGGGGGAGGGATAAGGACTCAAACCCATTTCTTCTTTTGGCTAGATTTAATTACAATGCTTGAAAACAAACAAACTGATCCTTTTTTTAACAGTGAAACCTAATTGCTTGGGCAGTAATGATTACAGAGTATTATGAAAAAGAAAAATCATTGTAAAGTCTAATTAGCATTGAATCACTCAAGCATCTTAATGATGAAGGGTGTTTATCCAATAAAGCATCTCATATATATATAACAACAACAGCAAGGAAATGGAAGGTAGATCTTTGGTGGGGGTGGGAATGCAAGTGTCAATGAAGTGATAACATGTATGTATGTATGTATGTATGTATGTATGTAAAAGACTGGTCACTGGCATTTTGAGAGAGGGAACAAATACCTTCAAGGAATGATTAGATCAGGAAAATATTGTGGAGGGCAGACTTCACACCCCCCCCACACACAAACACCATAAGTGTTTCAGCTCTGAATTGTTCAAAGCTTTCCAGGGTTGCTTTGATCTAAAAGCAAACAACTGTATGACAACGTGACCATGGATGAACATCACATCTACCTTGGCCTCAAGTTTAACGGTCAATTCACACATACATATGCAAGTTTGATACACTCAAAACTCAGCAACTGAATGTATGAACTAACTCCACTGAAAAATCCTCGTCTTTTAGGTGATACAGTACGGTCCCCGTACTTTTCAAATTAAATCTCTTAAAAACTGATGTGTCATCATTCTTTATCAGTTCCTTCATTCTCTTCCTGCCTATAGCCTCAAAATTATAGATGATTCCCCTTTGTCTTTTCTGCTAATACTCCCACCTTTGTTTTAATCCAGGCAAAGTGTCTCATTTCCCTAAACTGCTCCATAGAAACATTCTTATTAACAAAACACAGTAATAAAAGTTGAGAGTGAGCTGAAGAGGGCCAATGGAGGGAGAAGGCATCAGGATTTTGCACTTTGTCAATTATAGCACTTATTTTTCTCCAGCTGGGCATGGCTGTATTATTTTCCTCACTTGTGAAATGGGCATTGATTTTTTCTTGGCTTGAGAACAAATTGAAGGGCACTTGGTTCTTTTGAAAAATGTGTATTCAATAATTTTACTACATTAAATAACTTCAATTCAAACACAGAAGACTATTTCTATTTAGCTGCTGCTGTTGTTTGCAGTTCCACAGTGTCTCATGTTTCTCCCCCCGAGATCATTAGCTATGGGGTTGGCAGCTTGACACATGACAGACAAGAGGAGAAAGTGGAAACACAAATGCCATTTTTTTTCTTTCTGCGCTTCTGGCTCAGCATCTGAAGGAAGAGATACATTCACATCTCTAGGGCTGAGTTGGAACATCAACCCTCCCTTGGCATCCTATTACAGAGCCTGTCCTGATTCCCCCCTCCATTTCCCTTATCTGTTTGTGGGGCAGCAACAAACATGGGTAAAAATTGCCATAATATTGTGGGAAGGAGAGTGAGAAGAAAGGGTATCCTTGTGTTGCCTTCGCAACTAGCAACATTGTCTTTCAAGTGGCTCAGATAGCATAGCACATAAATGTATGGAGTGTGGTCAGCTTTGTAGGTAACGTTCTCTATAATTACCAGCTCTATAGGGTTGAGGTGTTGCATCATAGCAGTGGCCTCCTTCAACTATTGGCCTCCTCCCAACATGTGTTGCATGTTGTGTGTGACGTCACATGTGAATGATGCCCCCTCAAGTTGGGTGCAACTCAGCATCTCTGTCCTATTTCCCAATGTCTGCTAGCAACAAGGGCTATATTCTCCTTCCACTGCTGAAGGAAGCATTGTTCATTTCATTTCATTTTATCTTTGCTTTAGGGGATGAGTGTTCAGACCCCTGGGCTCTCACTTGTGGGGTGTCTCAGGGTTCCGTCCTCTCCCCCATGCTTTTTAATATCTATATGAAGCCGCTGGGAGAGATCATCAAGGGGTTTGGGTTGGGTGTTCATCAGTATGCAGATGACACCCAACTCTACCTCTCTTTTAAATCAGAACCAGTGAAGGCAGTGAATGTCCTGTGTGAGTGTCTGGAGGCAGTTGGAGGATGGATGGCAGCTAACAGATTGAGGTTGAATCCTGACAAGACAGAAGTACTGTTTTGGGGGGACAGGGGGCGGGCGGGTGTGGGGGACTCCCTGGTCCTGAATGGGGTAACTGTGCCCCTGAAGGACCAGGTGCGCAGCCTGGGAGTCATTTTGGACTCACAGCTGTCCATGGAGGTGCAGGTTAATTCTGTGTCCAAGGCAGCTGTCTACCAGCTCCACCTGGTACGCAGACTGAGACCCTACCTGCCCGCGGACAGTCTTGCCAGAATGGTGCATGCTCTAGTTATCTCCCGCTTGGACTACTGCAATGTGCTCTACGTGGGGCTATCTTTGAAGGTCACCTGGAAACTGCAATTAATCCAGAATTTGGCAGCTAGATTGGTGACTGGGAGTGGCCACTGGGACCACATAACACAGGTCCTGAAAGATCTGCATTGGCTCCCAGTATGTTTCCGAGCACAATTTCTTTCTACATTAATCTACTTAAGGTAGCTTACAACTTTTTTTAAAAAAGTCAGTCTGCATCCTGTAATAAGAAAAAATATAACATTTCAAGAATCCATTTCATACACTCTTGCCTCTCTGCTGTACAGTGGTTAGACTAGCATTATTTCACACACACATTGTAAATCTGCCAGAAGTAATGTGACGTCCTTTCCCTGTACAAGTGTTTAATGTCAGAACTGTGATGCACTTGCTTATTTATTTGAATTTATAGCTCATCCTACCCCTGAGGTAGGGCAAGAGAACAGGGCTCCTGGTCTTTAATTTGTAGACACTAACCTGGGTGGGGTAGCTAAAGCCACATAAGACAGAATCAGGTTTCAAGATGACCTTAACAGATTGGAGAACTGTGCCGAAATGAAGAAAATGAATTTGAACGGAGACAAATGTAGGGTTCTATATTTCAACAGGAAGAACTAGCTGAGCAAATATAAAGTGTGGGGGGGAGAGACACACCTGGTTTCCCAGTAGCACATGTGAAATGGGATCTAAGGGTCTTAGTAGACCACAAGCTTAACATGAGTCAACAGTGTGATACAGCAGCAAGAAAAGCTAATGCTATTCTAGGTTGTATCAACAGAAGTATTGCGTCCTGTTCAAGGGAAGTAATGGTACCACTCTATTCTGCCTTGGTCAGACCACACCTGGAGTACTGTGTCCAGTTCAGGGCACCACAATTTAAGAAGGATACTGACAAGCTGGAATGTGTGCAGAGGAGGGCAGCCAAGATGATTGAGGATCTGAACAGTCTTATGAGGAACGGTTGTGGAAGTTGGGTATGTTTAGCTTGGAAAAAGAGGAGACTGTAAAGAGATAAAGTCATCTTCATATATCTAAAGGGTTGTCACATGGAAGGCAGAACAAGCTTGTTTTCTCTTGCTCTAGAGGGTAGGACACAATCCAATGGATTCAAGTTACAAGAAAGGAGATTCTGACTAAACATCAGAAAGAAATTTCTGATGGTAAGAGCTATTTGACCACCCCTTGGGAGGTGGTGTTCTCTCCTTCTGGTTTTTTGTTTTTTTTTTAATAATATTTATTCAGAGTTTAAAAGTTACAAAAAGAAAAAAGAACAATACAAAATACAAAAAAAGAGTACAACAGCAACAGAAAAGAAAAAAAATATAAAAATACATTCACTTAAAAAAGAAAAAGAACAGATTAAACCTTTACATAACTTTCTTCCTTTACTTATTTCCTTGACCTCCTCACACCTCCCAATTTTGTATTCTAGTTCAAATCGTTATTTCAGCAAATCCTTCCAACCTTGTTTTCATTTAAGTAATTTAATTTAATATATTATAATTTAACGTCCTCTCTTTCGTCAATTTCATCAACTCATTTTTACTTAATCCTTTATATCATTTCTACCAAAACCACCTAATTTTCTTTTTCCAACATCTTTCTAACAGTCCTTAATTTTACAATATTTTTGAAGATATACTTTAAATTTTTTCCAATCTTCTTCCACCGACTCTTCTCCTTGGTCCCGGATTCTGCCGGTCATCTCAGCCAATTCCATATAGTCCATCACTTTCGTCTGCCATTCTTCTCAGGTGGGTAATTTTTGTGTCTTCCCTTCCTTGGGTTTTTTAAAGCAGAAGTTGGATGGCCATCTGTCATGGATGCTTTAGTTGAGATTCATGCATAGCAGGGGGTTGAAATAAATGACTCTCAGCTCAAGGTGCCTTCCAACTCTACAATTCTATGATTCTAAGATAGTATCAATAAAACATCAGCAAACAATAAAACAAATAGAGAGATAGTTTCACACAGACCTGAAGTATCACTATACAACATAAGAGCTGGTCCCTTGTGAGACATTTCCACTTGAATGTTGAAATCATGGTAGTATGAATGCCACTAGTGACCCCTTACCTCTAGCCTACTACATTCATAACATGTGAAAAGACTCTGTTTTCTGGCTTAAGTTCCATTGCTTCACAGGAAAAAAGTGCTTCGCTTCTCTTGCACCCAGCTTTTGTGGAGGATTAAGTACCTGGGATGTTGTAGTTGGTTTTGAAAATGGTTTCTTGAAAGGATTACACAGTGCTTTAAGATGACTTTACAGGGTATACTTGTTCTTTGCTCTTTTGACTCTTGATTGTCGTTTGTGAGCAATGAAGGGCTGACTTCATCTGTAACACCTCTGAGCAGTTCTGCTCTAATACAACATGCTAACCACATTTTTTGTTGAGTTGTACTTCTGTGGTGAAATGTTTTTAACTCACTGAGCTGAAAGATAAAGGGCATCTACCTTTCCATTTCATAAAACATACTAGCGCCTTAATCCTGTCATTTTTAAAAGGTCAGCGTTACAGTTGTGATACTGGGCAGGGGCGATGAAGCCTAGCATTCCGGTTCTGAGCTCCCCCCCCCCAATTAAAACTCACTAATTAAAGCACTGTTTCCCTCCTAATTAAAATAGTTTCAGAAACAGATTTTGCTGTATTGTTTTATCCATAGGTTTTCATCGTGGATGCTGTACGTCATTAGATAACAAATCCTCTCTGTCTAGATATGGATCATGAGGAAACATGTTTCATCTCGCAATGACATTCGCAATGACACTTTTTTAACATATAACTGCAAAAAAAACTTGCCTTTGTTTAAGATTATTTCAGATATGATATTCCTATGTCAATAACTGTCAATAAACTGGGGACTTTATCCTTCAGTATAAAACCTTGGGTGACCCCAAATCATACAGGACCAGATTCAACTAAATAGTTGCTCCAATCAGAGGCAGCAAGGCATGTCCTGCAAGTGCAATAGGGCCCTCACTGCAGCCCACCTAATTGGCTCTGGGGGTCAGGAAAACCCTCCAGACAATGCATATAACTATGTTCTGATCCTCACATTAATCGTGGAGGTGTGGATCAGTTAAGTTATGATCAGAATTCACAGAGGTCTGATTTCCTAAGCATCCGTAAGGAAGAGAAAAATGGAATGTCTGTTTGTTAAGGAGTTCCATGTAGAAGACACCATGATGGAGAGAGACCTACTTCATGCTCATTGAAAAAGTTTTGTTAGGAGACCACAAAATACTTTTTTGGCATCACAGTACTTATGGGAGCCATCAGTAAAAATAATAAGAAATTTTCAAAAATGGACAAATATGGAAGGCTTTGAAGAATCACAGGAAACATTTTGGCATTACAGTATCATAGCAGTGACCCATGGAAACAGTATTTTTGTTGTAGTTGTAGTAGTAGTAGTAGTAATTTTTTGATGACTATGAGTAATGAAAGCCATGGTGATGAGTAATGAAAGCCATGGACAGCTTGTTGGATTTGAAACAGGGAGATCTGAGTTCCATTTCTTGCCAAACCACAGATGTCACTGTGTGACCTTGAACCAGTCGTGAGAATAAGAAAACAACCATATATTTGGGTCGGTGTGTATGTGGGGGGGGGGCACAATGACTTTCCAGATGCTGTTGGACCCCAGTTCCCTTACATCTCATCCACCATGGACAATCCTCATAGATGATGGGAATTGTAGTCTAATATCTGAAGGGTCATCAGTGTTGTTTATACAGTTCCCAGTTCCCTGGCAAAAAGCAGAGGGTGCACATGAAATAATATTTTGCGAGCGGCCCCACTGAGACTCATTGGCATCATTGTGGCTTAACTGGTTTTCACAGAAGGAACCTAGACACTGTGCAAGTTGTACCAAGGAGTAAGGACAAGATGGTGAAAATGGGACAAAATGATGCATGGGGCCCTGCTGCCTCTTCCTAGAAGAGGCATAGGCAAACTCGACCCTCCAGATGTTTTGGGACTACAACTCCCATCATCCCTAGCTTACAGGATCAGTGGTCAGGGATGATGGGAGCTGTAGTCCCAAAACATCTGGAGGGCCGAGTTTGCCTATGCCTGTCTGAAATATACTTGGAGCCGAGAGTGGATTTCATGCTCTTTATTCAGCTCATAGTGGTGAGGAGGAATGAAAGTTTCCCCAAAATACCTGCTTTATATACATTATTTACACAATGGGCTGCATGTGATTGGCTAATTCCGGGATTCTCCCGTAGGCCAATCAGGTTGTGGATTCATTTCCACCTCGAGCTGGATTGGGTGGCTCCTGCGGACCAATCATACTGCTGCACTGTTCTAGGACCAATCAGACTGCTGCATTCTGAATCCTATTGTTCTAGGACCAATCAGACTGCTGCATTTTGGATCCTATTCAACTCAGTACATAACACTGTCCTAGAAGGACAGTGTGGAAGCTCACCCTATGGAGACACAATGGGTCTGAAGCTCCCCCCATTCTCTTTCCTCTCCAACCCCCACCTCTTAATTGACAAGGTGATAGGTATAATACCCAGAGACATAGGCCGGAGTGGAACTGTGCCCTCTGAGGCTGTGGGGTTTGCAGCTGGCGGTGGAACCCGTCATATGCTTTCTCTTTTCACACATTTGCATTCACGAGTCCTTAAGTACAGAACATCCTCTCTTTAGCCACAATTCTCACTAAATATAAATGTAACATTTCCAAGACATCTTATTAAGCAAATAAATAGGTTCTGAGCTTATGAGCGCTTCTCCTCCCCTTGCTCTAATGGAGAGGAACAGCTGGATTTCCCAATTACACATATAGCAGCACTGGAATTTCAAACACCTTTAATAGATACAAAACAAAAGAAAGAGGGGGATGCATAAGCCCCCCCCCCCGAGCCCCAAAGGCACACAGTGACAAATTCCACAAGACATCGCCAGTTACCCTGAATGTTTTTTGTGCTACTTTTTCAGCCAGCTACTTTTAAAGTACAAACTTTCCAAATGCTTGTTGCTAATTAATGAGATTAAACTGTCCTTTGGCACATTGTTTTATACTATTCCCACTGGCAAAACTTTCATTTTAATAATTGTTTACGTGTTTGCTCCCCCCCCCCCCCATTTTATCTATATGCAGGCTAAGTCTGAAAATGTTTTCTTTTTATCTGTATTCACTTAAGGAAACTTCTCTCCCTCCTCCCCACCCCCAGCAAATAATGCAAATGAGTTAAGAGTTTGCAAATAAAACTTTTGTAGTTATCAAATAATGTTTTGGGCCTCGGGGAGTTCATATAGAAAATGTCATTTGCTTATCTTCTGTGCATTAGATTTAAATGGGCCATTTACATTTAATGCTCAGTGTAACATCTGGAAACTTGTCACTGGAGATACATGACATGAGAAATGCGAAATATTGATCTAACCCAACATGGCAGCTCTTAAGGCAGATTTGCATCTGGTTTCCTACAGTGACTAGCCACATGCTTCTGGGAAGCTTGTAAGCAGGGCATGGAGGCATCAATTTTTGTCTGGTATTCCAGGGTGGCATAATTTAATTATGTCTGAAGCCACATGTCCTCATTGAGAACCTTCGGGGGGGGGGGGGGAGATGGGTGACATGTCATAATGGATGAGGCCAGACTCCTTTGTGCAGTAGATTACATTCTAAAATGACAACAACAAACCTATGGTTACGTGAAACATACTCAATAAACACACAAGACATAACCGGCTGTACTTTTGAATAAATAATGTATAATATTCATTGTGTCAAATTGTCAATTTCAATGGAAATTTCATGAAGTTCAATGAAAGGATTCTGTGGAACTGCAACAACCCTTCATGTGGATTATTGGACTCTATGGACAGACAGGTGGAATAGATATTTATACATGTATGGAGCTTATGCATGAACTGACTAGAGAATGAACTGATCCACCGGGTCTTCTGCTTTTTTCGTTGAACTTGATGATACTTCCGTTGAAATCTACAATTTGACACAATGAATATTATACCTTATTTATTCAAAAGTACAGCCGATTACATCTTGTGTGTTTATTGAGTAGATTACATTCTAGCCATATAAAAGCTTGCAGTTTTTATACATGCACAGGTGCAGATCTCTATTCAGGTAAACAGGAGGCATTATCACAGTTCCAGACCTATCCCAACCAGCCGAAAGCACTCACAACATCCTTTTTTTAAAGATGTGATGAGAAAACCTGTCCTGATAATTCCAGTCAGGCACCTATGAACCAGCTGCAAGGGTAACTTAATTTTAGAAACGCATTTCACTTCACGTTGTGCCCAAAATGGCTTCTGCGTTTTATTTCCACACTCCATCAGTGAATGTGGAAAATGCATTTAAAATTATCAAAGGGGATGGGGGAAATATGGTGACATTTTCATGGGTTCCTTGCAGGGTCTTGCTGCACCTAATTTACTTTAAAGGTAACAGTCTTTACAGCTAAATCAATGGCCGTTCCTGCATTTGCTGGTCCTCAGTAATCGTACAGGTTTCCAGACCCCTTGCTTCTTGAGTTGTTTATCATTATTATTATTATTATTATTATTATTATTATTCAGTCCAACTATATTATCCACTGTAAGGTCCGTATAGTAAAAGCTATGGTTTTCCCAGTAGTGATGTATGGAAGTGAAAACTGGACCATAAAGAAGGCTGATCGCCGAAGAATTGATGCTTTTGAATTAGGGTGCCGGAGGAGACTCTTGAAAGTCCCATGGACTGCAAGAAGATCAAACCTATCCATGCTTAAGGAAATCAGCCCTGAGTGCTCACTGGAAAGACATATCGTGAAGCTGAGGCTCCAGTACTTTGGCCTCGTGAGAAGAGAAGCCTCCCTGGAAAAGACCCTGATGTTGGGAAAGATGGAGGGCACAAGGAGAAGGGGAAGACAGAGGACAAGATGGTTGGATAGTGTTCTCGAAGCTACCAGCATGAGTTTGACCAAAGTGCGGGAGGCAGTGGAAGACAGAAGTGCCTGACGTGCTCTGGTCCATGGGGTCAAGAAGAGTCGGACACGACTAAACGACTAAACAACAACAACATATTATACACCCTCCCACAAAATAGTATCTGGCCCAAAGAAGGAAGAGTTAATCCTTTAGACTTTATGCAACCTCTATAAATCTCAGGGTCATGGGTCTGAGGCTCATGTTGCGTGAAAGATTCCTGCATTGGACTGGATAACCCTCATCCCTTCCAACTCTACAATTCTATGATTCTATAGCAAAAGCAAATATATTTCTGTAGGGATCAGTAACCAAACACTTGCTACTGTTTTACTGAATGTCGGTGGGGAAAATGTTTTATTGATCACCATCTACCGCTCAAGAGAACTGTCTGAGAGAGCATATGGTGTTCTTGCATTAGTAAATCTAAGCAGGTCTCAAACCGGGCAGTGCCTGGATTGGAGGCTGCCTGGGGATCCATTTGAGCTTCTCTGAATCTCCCCACGGAAAGAGTGCAATGAAAGTGCAATAACTACCCCCCATGAAATGCGTTTTTTTTTTAAAAAATCTAAGCACAGGAAAGATGAGTGTCTTTTACCAAAGGGAGGTCTTCATTTGAATTTGTCCGTGCTTTACTGCTTCTGTCAAAGTAAAAGAATACCAAATGCTATTGAAACCCACGAATTGTCATTGATTCAGCACAGAGTTAAATCACATGTGGATGTTGTAAAGTGTGCAGGCAGTGTGTTGTGGCATAATAAGGTGGTAGCAGTAACTCCCTTTTGCCAGCTGCTCTGAGTCTCATGTGTCCAATAGCTTGAGGATACTTGGAGATATAAGCCATGTGATTTCCGAAAGCAAATTCCCTTTCTCTGTCTTTATTTCAGTGTGTGTGTGTGTGTGTGTGTGTGTGTGTGAGTGCGTGTGTGCGACCATACTTAATTAGACTTTGGGGTGTAAATCAAGGGTGATAATAGTCCTGTTGACTCAAAATTAAAGGGTTTTCCTTTTATTGCCTGCACTAGATCAAAGCTACTATGCGCTTTTTCGCCCTTTAAAAATATATATAGTTGACCTCACCTCTCTTGAATGCAGAAACTCACATCACAACGAAGCAGTTTGCCTCAGATAGAACATGGCACTTTTCTGCTTCCTCCATCCCTTTAATTAGGGTATTCTGAGCTAGGAATAGTTTTGATAAAAAAAAAGAATTCATCAATTTGTGATGAAGTAAAAAATAATTAATCAGTTTAAATCAATATTCTAAAATTGCATTTTAGGACATATGAACTAGAAATAAAAATCACCCCACAAACACAGACGGTGGAATGGATCCCTAGGTTATTTTGCTCAACTCCCCCCCCCCCCAAAAAAAAAAAAATTCCCATGGCTTTCTCATAGTTCCTTCATTGTCTTGCTTGAGGAGGAATCTCCACCTACTTTTGAAATTCACATTAAGCAAGATCTAGTGACAACCTAGGGATTTGCAGAATCCACCCCCCCCAAGGAATCTGCTAGCTTTACTTAAAATAATTTGGATTTCCTAGCAAATCCTCAATTTTTTCACCTAAGGTAAACCCAAATTCATGACAATTTAGTGACCTGTCTATATCAAGAACCAGCTAACCGGGTCTCCATTCCACTTCATTCTCATATTTGAGCTTTGTTACTGTTACAAAATCAAAGAAAAGAATGTAGAATGCACATATTTGCAAGAAATGGCTTTAAGCTATGGGCCAAACTGGACACAATGCAGGATCCCCATGATTTAGATTAAATAAAAAATGTGTTAATTAGACACACAAACCCCCAATGACTGCTTGGACTGAGGAAGGGCTGTGGCCCACTGGCTGAGCATCCATTTTGCATACAAATTATTCCAGATTCCTGGCACTTTCAGGTACAGTGGTTGGGCAGTCAGTACGGACAATACTGAGCTAGATGAAGGGTCCATCAACAGTAGGTACCTCCATATGTTCATGTGCTGTGAAGATCAGGGAAATGGTGCTTTAGAAGAGGATGTTGAATCCTTTCCCTGATGTAAATAACCCTCCTCTCACTCCCCAAGCTGTTACTAGCTCCTGGGAGACAGATACAGACACACTGATTGTTCAGGGTCATAAAGTAAGCTTCAGTGTTGAGTGGGAAATTTAAATCCAGGTCTCCACAATCTAAGACCATTGCACCACACCAGTTTTGGGGGATGCTAGAACTGCTAACTAATAGCTCAGTTGGTAGCTGTGGCGTTTGCCCATTCGTTTAGAGTCTGTCTGTACAGGTGGGAAAGATAGGGTTAAAAATGTAGACCAATAGGAAGCCGGAGGTGGAGCCTACCTGTGTATAAAAGGGCTTAGCCCAAGGTTTGAGTTGTTGTTGGAGTTGCTGGTGGGTAGTTGGTTGGTTTTAGTGGGTTGGCTGATTGGAGTTGGAGAATGGCAGTTGGAGAAGCAGTTGATAGGCAGTTGGTAATAGAAAGACAGGACAGTGGTTTCTTGAGTGAATGGAGGTAGAAGAGATAGAGAGAGGAAAATAAGACTAAGAAAGTAAAGAGTAACAATATTTGGAATGCCGGAAAAGTTTGTTTGTGTCTGAAATAAAATACACTCTTCTTTATTAATTGAGAACCTGACTGAGGCTGAAGTGATTTTACCGGGGAAGACCTGGTTGGTGGCAGCGGATTAGTGGTGTATGGGTCAATAGTCCGTGAGACGACCGGGCGCTCCGTATGAACACCACAGTAGCACATGAGACTCTTAATCTGAGGGCAATGCATTTGAACCCACGTTGGGCAAAAGATTCTTGTATGGATTGGGGGTTAGACTAGATGACCCTCATGGTCCCTTCCAACACTATAATTCTATGATTGTATGATCCAAACAGCAACTGCACAAACACAACTGCTATTGAAGATTTTTAATTTAATTTTATTATGATGCTCTGGGTATTCAAAGGTGGTGGTAAATAATGGAATTGTTATTTTTTTCACAGTGTCACTTGCGTGCATTTTTCAAACTTCATTTAATGCCTTCAAAAATCTGCTTTGAATGTGCTCTCTGCCTTTTACCATTCACAAAGTATCTTGACCAGGTTGTCACTGAACTAATTCCTTTCCTCAAAGTATATTGAAGGCTTATCATGATTATGATTATTACTATTCGGGATAGTATTTTGGGCGCCACACCCTTTCTAAGCGCTGCACGTGAATTGAGTTAACCATGAAACAATAGATACATATTTGCTTTTGTATTTTGTGTTTTTATCTTGTATTTTTATGCTATGAACCACCTTGAGTTTTGCAGATGAAGGGCAGTTTACAAATTTTAACAACAACAACAACACAGGTGCCTAGATAAGTTACTCTTATAAAACTACTCTGAAGCATATACACTATTTTTGCACTTGATTTTTTCAGTGAAAATAAGTTTTCAAGACCCACTTTAATGTCTGTACTCAATCAGTTGGAGAAGAATTTCATAACTCCGGAGCCACCACTGAGGAGGCCTTCTCTTTGTTCCTATCAGCCTAACCATTCTTAATGGTAGGCACAAAAGAAATACTTCTGCACGAATGGGATTAGGTTAGTAAAAATGGGGACATAGGAAGCTGCTTATAATGAGCAGGAAAAATAGTCTATCAAGCTCACTATACTCTACACTGATTGGCTGTGGCTCTCTGGGGTTTGAGGCAGGTATGTCTTCCAGCCCCACCTGCAGCTGGCATGAACTTTAAAAAGTAGAGAGAGAAAGAGAAGTGTGTCTGCTTCCAGGAAATGCCATTTACTTAAAATTTTAGAGGCTTCCTAATTATAAATACTTTTGAGACTCCTCTCAACCACATCACCACTCAGAAGATATCTCTTCTCTGAAGTTTTATTTCATACTTCTTAATTAGCTTTTCTACCATGCCAAGCTTGCTGGCCCTTGCAAAGTAACTCAAATTCGGTTAATGTTACAGAGATCAATAATAATTAATGCACAAGGGAATTTTTTTCAATTATCTTCTATGAAAAAGAAATCTCACCCTATAAACTTGAAACTTCCCATTAATTATATCAACCTTTACTTCTCTAACATCTGCAAATTAAAAATCATCCATTAGTTTAGACAAGTGATAGTTTATTAGTATCTCTCCCCCCCCCCAAAAAAAAAAAAAATCTGTGCACTTGGGACCATATCTTACCCAGTTATTATCTTCTTGCTATCATAGTCCTTTTAAATAAAGAACAGAATTCATCCTTTAAGTTTCCTGTGCTGATCCCCTCCTCATTTCATTAACCCAGTGAAAGCCCCCCACCCACACATTTTGGGGGGCAGGCAGGGAAATTCAGTGAAATGTCCTTTATTTATTTCTTATCTTAATTACATTACAAAATGACTGAGAAGTGTGTTCTTCCATTTACATTATTTTTCTTATAAACGGCTATGAGTGCCCCTCCACTTTTAGCTAGGCTAATTTATGAGGTGGCTGAGTGTTGCAGTGCTATTTCCTCTACTTTTTTTAAAAAAAACACCTTCATGTGCCCATGCTTCCTGCAATGCACATTTCAAGACACCTACCATTCCAGGAACTATGACTGGCTGGAAAACAGCAGAACTTTTCCCTCAACCACTCTCTAGCACTCTGCAGCCAGCCTCCTGACTTCCTAAAATGTCTATAGGACAATGTCATGCTATGTTTTCCCATAGGAATTCCACAAATTGGAAGCAGTTTGGCAGATGGGGTGGAGCCATTTCACTAGCTTCCTGACAGGTGATTCACTGTTGCTAACTGGGAGAGAGGTGGTGAGGTGGCCATGAGGTTGGTGCTGTGCAAATGCACTGGCAGAAATGTTGTATTTGCTCTGCCAGTGTGTTTGCACCATGCCAACCTCCCTGCTGCTCTCCCTCCTGGTAAGAAGCAATGGCCCACCTTCTGGGAAGCTAACAAACCAGTTCTGACCCATCCAATGAGCAACTTCTACTGGAAAGAGGAGACTGAGAAGAGTCTAAGAATCACGCAAAACTCTTGAAATAAAAGTAACGACAACAAGAGGGAGAAGAAGAACATTTGTAATGTAAATAGGGAAAGAACTAAGCAAGAATAGATACCTCCCCACACAACACACATTGAATTTGCTTGAAGTTCGCCCATGCTACTCATTTTTTGAGAGATTATTTCTTCTCCTCTCCCCGCAAACAATTAAAAAAACCCAACCCAAAACATTGGTGCATTATGTTTGGCATAATATGACAAGCATAGCTATGCTGATTTGGCAGCTCGTATCCAGGGCTGAGTTGATTATTCATAGAATTTGAATTTTACATCAGAATTTGCACACTTCGCAAGGTCAGGCTTGGCAGTGGTTCTCAAGGAAGCGTTCTTCCCTTCCACTCTGCTTGAGAACCTTTTATGCTAACCATGTAAGGGAGTCAATATGGGTCATTCTGCATTCAGAACAGGCACTTTTTTACTGAATTATGCTTCTCCCTGATCAGGCTTGCTCAACAGGTTTGAGAACTGGCTAATAGATTGACAGACAGACAGATTTTTTTTAATGGTTTATAAAACCTGTCACTGCTTCTACAGGTATTTCTGCTTTCCCCCAGGATGTTACATATCCCAGTGAATATCCAAGCAATTTCCTGAACTCGAAGCATGGGTACCCCCAACAAAAATTTAAAATTCGGCTAAATATTTGGAGTTTATGATTTGTATTGATATAATTTGGAATAACTAATATGATATGATTGGTTTGTTAAATGGAAACTTAATAAAATTATTTAAAAATATCCAAGCAATTTCCATTTCTGTGCAGATCTGAATCACTGCTCCCTATACAAGTGACCTGGGGGGCCACACACTGGGATGGGGAACAGGAGGAGTTTGGGATCTAAAACCCCACTTTTATACAACCTTAAATATATGCCAGAATCCTGTCCTTTGTATCTGGTTGTTTGAACTATTGGGTGTGCAACAGGGTACAGGCAACACCAATTCCCCAGCAGTTTCAGCCTTGTCACCTTAAAACCCCTAAGGACAACCAAATCAAATTACTTTCCCCAAAATTGTCCATTTCCCCAGTAGTGGATGCTTCTTCTATCCCCACCCCCTTGTGCCTTTACCCTTGCAGAAGAGTTCAACTTTTGACACAGCACTCAATTTAGATGAGGGAAGGGCAGCCCTTTAATCCACAAACTCCAGCTCTTTACTCCTCCCAATTGTAGCCTTCTAAGGGATGCGGGTGGTACTGTGGGTTAAACCACAGAGCCTAGGACTTGCCAATCAGAAGGTTGATGGTTTGAATCCCCACAATGGGGTAAGCTCCCATTGCTCAGTCCCTGCTCCTGCCAACCTAGCAGTTTGAAAGCACGTCAAAGTGCAAGTAGATAAATAGGTACCACTCTGGCGGGAAGGTAAATGGCTTTTCCATGTGTGGCTCTGGTTTACCAGAAGTGGCTTAGTCGTGCTGGCCACATGACCCGGAAGCTTTACGCTGGCTCCCTCGGCCAATAAAGCGAAATGAGCTCCGCAACCCCAGAGTCGGCCGTGACTGGACCAAATGGTCAGGGGTCACTTTACCTTTAAGGAGGCCATTACAACAGGTAGGGAACTGCCTGACTATCCCTTCCTTTTTAATTTGAGCACATACATCCCTTGAGCTTGGGACAAACAAGGCTTCTGATTGCAACTAAATGCCTGTTAATTGTGCTCCTGTTGTACCCCATAAGTCTGTACATCTTTGAGAGAGAGGGAAAATGCTTCCACTTTGTATTACCCTTCCATTTGTGTGACAGAAACCTGTAGTCCACAAGAATGAGGTTGTGCCCTGTAGGAAACAAACTCTGCTGCTTTTCTCCAAAACATTTCAGAGCCAATGCATCCATAAGCACTTGCAATTAGGAGGAGGAAAACATCCTTGTAATCTAACAAGCAAACAAAGGGCAAGGGAGGAGATGAGCCACTGCAAGCATCTTTAATGAAAAATGCTTTTTAATCATGAAATGGTCATGCGAGAGGATCTGCAATTTGGGCCACTTTGATATCCGCAAATGGCAATTTATTCTCATTTCTTTTTCTTGCTGGGAAAGAGAATAACCTAACTCTTGGTGCGGGTATAGCAATTTGAAGCACTTGGATTCTGCAGGAAAAAAAGCTTATCTCCCCTTCCTCACCATTTTTCTCCTTGCTACCGATTTCAGATAACCTGATTCTGAATGATACATCCAATGATAGAAAGTGATTAGAGAGAGGATTTCCGTATGTAGGTTGAAGAATTGAAGAAATAGTTTTTTTTCTCTACCACAGGACCACTATTTCTGTCAACGCTCCCATTTCCTTAGGTGTGTGTAAGCAATCTGGCACTAGTAGTGTTTGAGTGGCAAAAGCTCCTGTTTGGGGTTGCCAGCTAGCCAGCCAGCCAGCCATGCTCTCTTACAGACTATTCAATTCTCTTGACCTCTCACCTTGGGGTTTTTTGTTTTGCTTCCCTTTGCCACAAAAGATGCTTAGCTCTCACTGAGTCGTGTTGATTGCTTTAACTTTTGAAAACTTGGGATTGCCCCAAGCATGCAGATTCTGCTCTCTTGTTTCCCAGTAGGCTCATTTTGACAACATAGCAGATAGCACTCAGCACTAGGGTTCACCAAGAGTTCACTAGAGGGAGTGATTAAATGAAGGCAAGCTGGCAAAATATAATACCTAAAAATCTCAACTATAAGCAACATTTAAATCAAACCATGGCCTCGAACAAAGCTAGCCTTACCATTAGACAAGAGCTGCTATCCCAAACAGCAGATTTTGCATACTACTGTGACTGTCTCAGGAATTAATATATTGGGTGGATTTAAAGACTAATTGTCAGCCATTTGGGGGGGGGGCACTGGGAGGGAGAAGTAGATAGGGGCTTTTTTTGTGTGTTTTTTGCATCAGGTGACAGCGATATTTTGCCCAGCCCAGGCCATGGCTGTTGACCAGAAGCTAAGTCACACACTCTTCTTCAGTTGTTAGTCTACAATCTGAGAATTATAATACTGATGCATTGTACATTGTTGTTGGTTTTTAAAAAACGCTAAAGTATTAATTACTTTTAGCATCATAAAGTTCTGTACAAATATCAAATATTATTTCTGCTTATTGGCATTTATACAAGGATGTAAAAATTTTGTTGCTGTTTAGTTAATTAAGGCATGTATCATTATGAGTACAATCCTATCATGATACCCCAGGGTTTTGAAATCAAGTGAGATGCTCTCTGGGCTCAAAATAAAGAACTGGAATGAATTTCTTAGAGCTTACCACACATTTAATGCTAGGAGATGTAGGTGGGAATGCGACTTGGCAGAGGGAGGCTAAAAATGTATGAGGGAAGGCTTGGGCAAATTTCCAGGAAGAGTGAGTGGGAAAATTTTAGTTTCTCTTTCCAATAAAGCATTTGGAAGAGAGAGGAAATTATATGTTACCTACTTTAATCATGAGCAGAAACTAATGGGCACAATAGACATGTGTCCATAATAGGTAATAGGAATAGGCAATGTCATGCTGGAGTTTCAGAACCTTGGATAGCTCAGAAGGGATTCCTTCCCCCAACAGCCTTGAGCTCAAAGTCTAAGCCACTTGTGCCAGACTAGACTTCTCACCGTCCACCTTCCTGAAGTGTGCAGAGCATAAAAGAAGCATTCCTCTGGCCTAGAGCGTTAACACTTGATCACCTCCATCACCCCCATCTTGTGCAACGCCTGTTCTGGGGGGTAGGCATGGGGGAGCATGGAGTCCTGGTATGGAAGAATACTAGTCTCTCCGAAGATCTGGCTAAAGAAATGTTGTCTCTGGGACAGGAGGTGTACTAGTTTCAGGAACTTCTGGTCCAAGAGCTTTCTGTTGAGAGGCTCTGGTCCCATGGTGAGACCAGATCAGAGTTCAATATTCCTGTGGCTTCGTATCACTATGTTGAGAGCAAGGTCTGGTTTTACAGTTGACATTTAAAGTCCCGGGAAAGCTGTGGCAAGGCATTAGCTTATACATTTAACGAGATAGACAGTTCATCAAATCCCTATTCAATAGGATAAAGTTGGTCATTTCCAATTTCCAAGTCCACTTGTGTGTGTTTGTGTGTGCAAAGTATGTTTGTGTGCAAATTTAGTATTCCAGGATTCCCCACTCCCAGGTATAGCTAACAGCTCACAGGTATACCACTGCAGGGGTGCAGTTTTTTGTAAGATACTTACTTATTTTTTCAAAATAAATTTATCATCTAAAACAAAACCAAATGCTAAAATAAAATATTCCTGAAATAGACCATTTCCCCAATACTAATGAAAGGCTTATGTTTATTACAGAAAACAACAACATAGGAATAGATGTTTTGTTTATGGCAGATCACTATACTTCAAGCTTCTATACTGGGGTGAGTGGTGGAAGGTGGGGAATTGATTATAGAATGTGGGACACATTTGGAATCTCTAGAAAAAGGTCCTTCTGGGTGAATCTTCATTCCAGTGGTGTGCATAGCAACTGATAACTGTGGAATTTAGTTGATGGCATCTCAGGACCCTGACAGATGTTCTGTATTTATCTGCTATGAAGGAGAAGCAGCTATATCTAGCAACAATGGAAAGTGACAGCAGGAACTCCTCATGAATGCTATCCTAAACTGTCCACTTTTCAACCTTGTAGGAAACTATGGAAGATGCAGGAGCAAAAAAATAAATAAAAAAAAATACTACTAAACTAAGGAATGGTCCTAAAACTGTGAAATACAAGCAATGCGTCTTATGCATGGTTTCTGACAGAAACCAAATTATTATTTCTGATATGGCAGGGCTGGAGTCTACCCATCCACACTCCCTGAAAACATTCTTCATTTAGGTGGATGGGTGGAAAGGAAGCCAATTTCCTGTTGCTTATATTGAGTTGGGGGGGGGGAATAATCTCTTGATTTTGGGGGGAGGAGGGCAAAATTGTTGTTAGGAGTGAGCTAGCAGTAAAATGCATGAAGTCAGTGGAGTTAACTCTTTATTGGAAGAAACAGGATCTGCCCAGGAGTGTCAGGATTAATGAGCACAGCAACTCTTCTTGTCCCTATGAAGCAGTTGTGGAGACTTAAGGTCCTTGTCTTCCCACAGCTGTCTAAGCCCCCGGCAATCTGAGACTGCACCTACATGGCTGCCCTTGCTGCTTCTGCTTCACGCCTCTTCTGGTTCTGGGAGATCAGGTTGGAGGAGAGTTTCTAAGAAAAATGTTTAGGAGTACTCTCATTTTCCTACTCGTATTGAAATATTGCCGCTCAATGAGGCCAAACTTAGATTCACAAAATGTTTAGGGGTATGTGTACACCTGTGTCACCCCAGGAAAAAAGCACTGAGTGTACCCATTACTACATTAATCCACACAAATCTGTAGATTAGGTAACCTGTAGAAATATCTCCTATAATTTTTGTGTGTGGCCTTTCAAAATGATGTGGCCTAGAATCCTCCCAGCTTCCCTACATCCCCACAAGTACTGGGTTTCTGCTACAATGCTAAGGGTTAGTAGAGCAATTAGGCTTAGATGAGGGTGATTCCTTACCCTTAAAGTTGATGCCCTATTATTATCACCTACCTTGACCACTCTGGAACAAATTTCTTTCCCTAAGCACTGTATAGTTTTCTCTCAAATGATGAATAATGCAATACTTTTTTAAAAGCTACTTCAACAACCCATCAACTTTCTGTGACCTATTACTTATATTGAATAATGAAAGTTCTATTTGGTTAGAAATAATTACTGTTAAATAAAACATACAGTCATCTTGTTGTCTAATTGAAAAGTGAGCTTGTGCTGGGTTGTGACACTGCCTTTAGGACATTTTCATAAAGGAAATGATACGGTACCTTGTTACTGAGAACAAATAATTGTGATCAGCTATGGCGTGCTACAAATGGCAAAGCAAATTGCAACAACCATTAACACAATCCATTTTGACTATGAAACCCACTCCATTGATGTGCATAGTAGTATACATGTAAATTTGTATTCTAGTCACTGAATGCATTATAATCCTTCTAATTGTATGTTCATAATGCATTTTCTTATGGGGACAGCGGCATCATATCGACCAAAAACAACACACACACACCAACTTTAGTCAATGAGGATCTGTGTTAGTCGTTAAAAAGTGTTTTTCCTCTTCAGTTGAGAGAAGTAATAAACTCTGACACGGAATCCAGATTCCTCTCACTCTCTTAATGAGGTATCTTGTAATCCCAAAGGGAGCTAGCATTTGAGAGATGGCAAACACCTTAATAACTCCAGACGATTGAGAAGTCTGTTTACTAGCCATTTGTCGTGCTGTATAATTACTGACTTTGGAACATATCACACCTGGTTCCCTTGAGAATAAAGAATCCCAATTCAGAACAATCTCTCTTTCAAGCTTCTTTGTATGCATGTGTGCATATGGGTGTCTCTTCTCATATCTGATCCTGTTAGTTTCATCAGCGTTCATGCTTATGGTCTGATTCTGTGTATATTAGGTCAGTTCATAAGAAGATCAAAGTAACAACTTTATCATGGCTGGGCAACTTCCTGGTTAGGTTTGAGTTAATGGTGCCAGTTCCTACCTGAAGAAGGGAGGGACTGACATAGATGGTCTGCCCCTCAGACTTATGAAGACGTACAGATTCCTGAATGCTCTGGGAGATTTTCAAGTTGACTTAGCCAGTGCTCCTGTCAAGGCCCTGGTCTTACTGTAGTGTGGAACCTGTAAATTACCCTGGTTCTCTGATGAGCTTTGCACAATAAAAACAGGTTGAATAATAGCTAGAGTGCAAGTGCTACAAGACCGGTACCAAAGCTGACCCCCCCCCCAAAAAAAGGGGGGAGTTAGAGCACTGAATCTTGCCTACTGTGTGACAGTGATGCCAAAGAAGATAACTAACTTCCCTGTCTCCATTGCATCCTTGAATAGCTGCCCAGCAGAGCTGTTCAGAGTGGTTAAGCAGCTAGTGAAAGGTAGAACACAGTCAGGAGTATCTGATCACTTTGAGGCATGCTGTTACAAATTTGCTAGGCTATTTGAGAATAAAGTCACTCATCTTCATTCCAACCTTGACACAGTGATTGGTACAGTCTCAACTGAGGTCTTTGCAGCTCCCTCAGAACGTTGCTTTGGATCAATTTCAGTTATGGCAGCTGCAGGATGTAGACAAGCTGCTTGAGAGAGCAAGCTCCACTACTTGGCCTCTTGACTCTTGACCATCATGGGTTTTAAAATACAACTGTGGGGGGTTGATTTGCCACATCCAAAGACCAGTAAATGCTTTGTTGTGAAAATGGCTTGTACCAGCTGCCATGAAAGAGGTGGTGCAATGTTTTTCGCATCCTTGAGAAATCCTCCTTAGGCCATGATGATCGTGATATGTCACAAATGGATTGCTCAGTTGGCTAGAGTATGGTGCTGATAATGCTAAGGTTGCAGCTTCAATCCCTGAAAGGGACTGCTGCATATTCCTGCATTGCAGGGGTTGGACTTTATGATCCTCAGAGTACCTTCCAACTCTATAATTCTATGATAACTATGACCTGATTGATAATACTCTGTTATTCAGTGAAGATCTCAAGAAGATTGTGGCTGTGTAGAATGGCCTGCTAGAATGAATCCGATTCTCTTGACCTAGTTTTGGGGCCAAAATGACTTTGGTTGCTCCGGTGGATGGTTTGTATCACAAGAGAGCTAGGAAGTGTGAGTCTGTTGATTCTCCTGGATCCCTTGGCCACGGTATCCTCTTGGGGTGAGTGTGTGGCTCGGCAGTTGGAAGCAAAGTGATACATTGGTTGTACTCCTATCTAGAGAGCAGAGCTGAGAAGCTCCTTTGCGCCCCTTTGGGCATGTGCTGTGCAGTCTTGCAAGCACCATTCTGTCTCCATTATGCACAGCCATCAGAGGGTTTGGTATTCAGTATCATTAATTTGCAGGTGACAGCCAGATCTATCTCTCTAGTCCATCTATAGGAAACATAGCTGTTGTGGCTCTGACCTACTGCCTGGAGGCAATAATGAGCTGAATGATGACCAGTAAACTGAAGCTGAATCCTGTCAAGACATTGAGATGATATTGGTGAGTGTTCTGGTAATCAGCGAATGCCATGTTATAGATGGAGTCACATGCCCCCTTGAAGCAACAGGTTCATAGTCCAACAGTATCTATCATTGTCAAAATAAGCTCAAGTGACCTATGTGGTGAAGAATACTTACTTCCAGCTATAGCTGTTTTTCCACCTATGGCTGTTCTTGGACTGGGATAGCCTTGCCATGGTACTGCAAGCTTGGTAACCTTGTATTTTTGTTACTGTGATATGTCTGGCTTTTGTTGAATATAGTTCATCTAGTGCAGAATGATGCCCCAAGTGTTTTGACAGGTGCTTCTGTGCATATATAACACCTACTTTTTAGGATCTGCCTGTATGTTCCTGGGTCCAATAAGTGTACCTCTCTATTCACAGAGTTGCCTAAGCTCTGTGATTAGAAAGACCTTGCAATCAGTGGGTGAGGAACTCTTTCCAGGGACATAAGACAGAGCCTTTACTGCCAGGGCCGTCTTTGCCCGGGGGTGCAAGGGGTGTGGGGAACCCAGGCGCCAAATTCTGGGGGGTGCCAAATGTATACCTACTGTATACTTGTCCCTCTTGAGCCCCCCCCCCCCTATAAAAAGGTCAACAACTACTTTGGCTCCCCCTCCCAAAAATGCTCAATAAATTTGAGTTCACCCTCCCTTAAAAAATTTGGGAGTGGCTAAACTAAATTTGGGGGCACGGGGTGGATCTTTGCACACCGGCCGTGCATATGCTAAATACGGCCCTGTTTACTGTAGCGGCACCCTGGTTTAGTAGCTGCTAAACTTCCAACACCCAGTTTTAAAAGGCTATTGTCTCAGGTAGTAAATACCTGGAGATACTTAAATCATTTTGGTTTTAACTTGTGCCTAAGATCTGTATCTGTTTGATTTGCAATGGATTATAGCAAGCATAGGCAAACTCGGCCCTTCAGATGTTTTGGGACTACAACTCCCATCATCCCTAGCAAACAGTGGTCAGGGATGATGGGAATTATAGCCTCAAAACATCTGGAGGGCCGAGTTTGCCTATGCCTGGGTTATAGCTTTAAAAACTGTATGATTTGATTTATTTGTATTAAGTATTCTAATATTCTGTTGGAAACTGCCCCTTGATTACTTTGTAATGAAGCACAGTTCTTAATTCTTGCAGCTAGCTAACTAAATTTTCACAGAACTAAATCCCATGCAGCTCCAAGGGATTTCCTCCCAAGATTTTACAGGATTTCAGCCTTAGGGATTTGTGAGAGCACAGGTTTCTGATCTCCCCAGGTTCTAGTGTTGGGATATGTGGAAGTGGGCAAATAGTTTTCTAAGTGAAGAAGAAGAAGAAGAAGAGTTTGGATTTGATATCCCGCCTTTCACTCCCTTTAAGGAGTCTCAAAGCGGCTAACATTCTCCTTTCCCTTCCTCCCCCACAACAAACACTCTGTGAGGTGAGTGGGGCTGAGAGACTTCAAAGAAGTGTGACTGGCCCAAGGTCACCCAGCAGCTGCATGTGGAGGAGCGGAGACGCGAACCCGGTTCCCCAGATTAGCAGACTACCGCTCTTAACCACTACACCACACTGGCTCTCTGAAGATGTGAATGGCGATTTTTGCATGGCATGTGCATCATCTTATGATTGCCTGAGTGCATATCATGTTCCTTACCCAGAATAACAGACACCTCTCTAAGAAGCATAATGCAGATCAGGATCATTGCTGATTATTGCATACACAATTGGTGTAATTACACAGCAGCCTGTGTAGTCAGCCAGAAGTCTGACAACATATGCCACTATTTAAAACACTTCCTTGCAATAGTATGTGATACACACACAGAGAGAGGGGGGGGGGGATACACACACATTTCATATGAATTAATGATGCATTTTTGCATCTAAAGCAGGAAAGAGTATTTTTATTTTGCGGCTTTCAATTTAAAGTTTATCTCCCCCTCACCACTTGGAAGCTCTGGAACTGGTTGCAGGCCCATGCGAGAAGAGCTGACAAGATGCCCTTGTGCTGAAAAGAAAAGTGCTGAAATGAGGGATGAGACCCCCTTTGCCATTATTTTATTTCTCCCTGTCTTTCTGTCATTTTGGCTATGTACAAGGTTGTTCAGTATTTCCTGAACTGATGCACTATTCTGACAAGGCAGCCCACAGCAATCTTTTCTAGGTTAATGTCAGCAGTGTTGCAACAGACGAGCGGTATAGTCGGAGGTCTGCAGTAACCATGATCATCTGTCATTTGCCCGAGGGCTCATCCACATCTTACAGAAAAAGAGCACCCTAATTTGTGATATTACAATATAATGTAATAGGTTGCAGTGTCTTTCATTGTACTGGGTGTGTGAATGCTCAATGGAGGGTGCACACTGTCATATGTTTAGCCTTGGGATATTGGAACATGTACGCCAGAGATATGCAGTAATTTCTGGGCAGGTGTAACATAACAAAAAGGGAGAAGAATAGAAGAAGAAAAATGCCTTTTTGCTAGCTATAAGTTAACAGGGAAGCTGCCTTATATCAGGTTATTTGTCCATTTAGTCTAGTATTGCCTATTGCCCCCACACCCACATACAAGCCTAATGAGGCAAAACATTGAGATAATGGTTACATTTATTAGTATAACAACTTGGAGGAGCAACAGACCAAATTAAGTGAATCGGCAGAATTCAGAAAGTACTGGCAGATTAGGATTTTACCTAACTGTGGTAGCATCCCTCCAGACTCCTGGGCATACGATGCAGCTGGAGATTGTGGCTACCCAGCAAAGGAAGGGGGAAACTGTTCCTTCCTAGCAAGGTTAATCCCACTTTTGACCCAAAATGTGCATGTCAGGCCTATGGGGCACCCCTCCCTTCAAGTCCTCCCAGACATACCACACTGGCAGATCTCTAAGGATCTCTACCCTTACCCCAATAATGTTTCTCTCTCCAGCTTCCCAACTTGCCTGGACACAATGCCAAAAGAGCAATCAAACGACACCACTCCAAAGTGCCAATCTAATTTGTCCCAACAGTATGAAGTAGGCAAAAAAGGAGGGTGCCCAAAACCAATCAAGCAATTTCCTCGGGGGGGGGGGTACTTAGCCTCTAAAAGGTAAAGGGACCCCCTGACCATTAGGTCCAGTCACAGACGACTCTGGTGTTGCGGAGCTCATCTCACTTTATTAGGCAAGGGAGCCGGCGTACAGCTTCCGGGTCATGTGGCCAGCATGACTAAGCTACTTCTGGCAAACCAGAGCAGTGCACAGAAATGCCGTTTACCTTCCCACCGGAGTGGTACCTATTTGTCTACTTGATGTGCTTTCAAACTGCTAGGTTGGCAGGAGCAGGGACCAAGCAACAGGAGCTTACCCCGTCACAGGGATTCGAACCACCAACCTTCTGATTGGCAAGTCTTAGGCTGTGTGGTTTAACCCACAGCGCCACCCACGTCCCTCCACTTAGCCTCTAGGGACAGGTAACTAGCAAAAGTTCATATAGGGAGGGAGAAGAGCTCAAAGGAGGAAACTTTGGTGTCATCCGCATGTACCACTGGTAGCAATCACTCCTTCGATTCAGAATTGTTTTGTTATATGTGGCTCAAGCATCTGGTTGGTAACTGTGAAAATATACTAGACTAGATGGGCCTTTGTTCTGATCCAGTGCTCTTTATATTATATTTTGGAAATGTCTGTTTTTCCTAAGCCACTAATGGGAAGAGGTCGATGAAAATGAGTAAAGGGGCGTTTAGCTGAAGTTAGTCTCTTTTGGAAGCCTCACCTTACTTAACCTCCAATATGAGGAATCACCCCAAGCAAGAAATTCTTTTACACTGCTGCATCTGAGAAGGTACTTGGTTTTAAAGGAGAAGAACCTTTCTATATGCTGTTTGGGGCATGAATGGAACAGTCAAAAATATGGTTCTTCATTGACTTTAAAGTGTAAGAGAGATGCAAAGCCCAAAGTCTATTCATCATCTCAAACTGCTATGGACTCTATAATGTCATGTAACATTTGGATCCGTTCATTTCCCCCTTTCCCCTCTATCTTTGGTTCAGTAGATTTGAATAACTTAGGCTGGTTGCCTTTGAGGCAGAGTTTCCATCAGATTGCTGTATCCTCACAAATATAAATCTTTTCTTTAGTTGCAGAAAACTGTGTGACACATTTGTTTAGTTAGCATCAAATCTGAGGTGTTACCTGTCATACTTAAGCTGTCAGCAGCTTCCTTGACATTTACCATATTTCAGATACGTTGATAGAGATTATAAATGAACATGAAGTTATATTTCATCTTCTTCTACTTCATACCAAAACAATGAGTGGGGGTGGGGAGGCAGAAGTCGATTTCTTTTCATTTTTTGCTTTGGTAAACTTGAGACAAGTCTGGCACATACTGCTTGAAATGCACAAGAACAAGCTTCAAATATGACACCAGTATTGATTCTGAGGCATGATACATAACTGAGATACACAGCAAAATAGTATACCTCTTGCCCCAAGGATCATCATTGTCAGTGAGGTGTATCAGGAGTGCATGCAAAACCCAAAATAGCCACATTCCAAAGTCAAGACCATACACTACCTGACATTTAAGAAAGGGTGATTTCAGACACTCCAAGTGTCCCTGTTTTCCAGGGACATCCCTGATTTAGAGAAGCTGTCCTGGTTTCTGATTTGATCCCATAATGTCTCACTTTTCTTTAGAATGGCCCTATTTTCATTGGATAAATGTTGAAGGGTATGGAGTTATCCAACCCCTGAGCTGTCTAAAAGGCAATCCTGTATAGGGAAGTGGTTGTTTTTTTTTCCAAATGTTTAATGTTTTATTGTGTTTTTATATGTTGAAAGCTGCCCAGAGTGGCTGAGGCAACCCAGTAAGATGTGTGGGGTATAAACAATAAAATTATCATTATGGAATGGGATGTCCCTATTTTCATCGGAGAAATGTTGGAGGCTTTGTGATTTTAAGTGTGCCACAACTGGTGATTTAGAATCAAGTTGGTGTGTAAGCAGGGATGTGTAGTTTTAAAGCAATTAAGTCTCATCTGAATCATGCCAACAAGGTTGGCAGTCTACGATTCCGGAAAACGTGCAGTGTAGTAGATTTTCATAACTAATAATAGCATGTATACAACTCTTAAGTAATAGAAGGTATCAGACTATTCCAACTGAAATCTCACCAAAGAAAATTGAGGGCTAGTTGAGCATTCAGCACAAACACTCTAAAAATCCAGAGATTTCCCAACATCCAGAGATCCCTCTCAAGACAAATACACTTACAGGTACCTTTGGATCAGATTTTCAACCTACCAGTCCATGAACCTAATTAAAATCAAAAGAAGGCTGGGAGAGAAACTGTGCTATGCCACACCCATGTGCCAGCCACTTTATGACTGGCACTCACAGCATTTTCTTAAAATTCAAAATGTGTCCACTGGTCCAGAAAGTTTGGTGACCCTTGGACCCCGAAAAAAATGACACACACATAAACCAAAGAGCAACGGTACTGAGCGTAATACTTAGATTATTAAATCCGCATGACTGCAGTCCTATGTGCATCATTTCATGGGACTGAGCTCTTTGGAACTCAGTGATGCTTTCTTCTGAACACACAGGTTCAGCTTGTAGAACACACTGAAGTTTAACGAAAGATATTTAGCAAGCTGAAATCCAGCCTTTATCTCTTACTTAGAAATGCATATAATTTTGCTAGGTGTTTTCATTTAAACTGCTAGCACGAGGTGGGAACCATATCAAGAAAAAGAAACAAGTGTATAGCCCTTTCTTGATTATTTTCCTCTTCACTAATTTGTCATAAGGAAACAAAGTCAGCTTCATTGTCATCATACCTGATCGCCAAAGCTATCAGGGTCTGCCTATTGCATCACATCATGTCATCACTCACAAATATATGTTACAGTCATCATGATGAACATATATGTATGTGACAAAGTCCAACATGGGATGAGTTGCTGTGCTTGCTGTGATTTATTTAAGCATTGTCAAAGCATCAGCACACCTGTGGTTTTTTTTCCATAAGGCAATAGTCACCGCACTGAAAAAGCTACAATCCTCTAGGCAAAATATACTTTGGTGGCATTTCAACTACTGTCACTAAATAAATGTTTTCTCTGTTCATCTCTCTGGGAGGAAGGCTTTGCCATTCTGCATCAGAGAGCTAATCATCAAGCAATATTGCCTCAAGCAATAACCAATACATACTTCTCCAGATGAAAGTGCAAATAAGACGTTAGTCATGAAGCCTGTTGAATGGTGATTGCAAGGTTCTTCTGTTGATCATTTTGCTGCCTGGCACATCAATGTAAAGATCCTATTATTACCACTGCCCAGGCTATGAAACAAGGATTGTATGCAGCTGCACTCCTAACCATGCTTACTGAGAAGTAAGTTACTTTGGGTGGAGGAGGGTATTCAACTAAGTTTTATTCAGAGTGGAATCATAGAATCGTACAGTTGGAAGGGACCACAAGAGTCATCTAGTCCAACCTTCTGCAACGCAGAAATCTCAGCTAAAGCATCCATGACAGGTGGCCATCCAACCTCTGCTTAGAAACCTCCAAGGAAGGAGAGTCCACAGCTTCCCGAGGAAGACTATTCCTCTGTTGAACAGCTCTTCCTGTCAGAAAGTTTTTCCATATATTTAGTCAGAAGCACCTTTCTTGAAACTTGAAGCCATTGGTTCGAGTCCTACCCTCCAGAGAAGGAGAAAGCAAGTCTGTTCCCTCTTCCATGTGACAGACCTTAAGATATTTGAGGATGGCTATCATAGCTCCTGTCAGTCTCCTCTTTTCCAGGCTAAGCATGCCTGGCTCTTTCAAGTGCTCCTCATAAGGCTTGGTTTCCAGACGCTTGATCATCTTGGTTGCCCTCCTCTGCAAAGTAGATCCACTGCAATTAATAATTCTAACATAGTCTTTTTTTACTATTTGTGTTGGGTCTACTCTTATTATGTCGTTAGGAGTCACTGTGCAATCATTGAGCCCATGTTGTGACATCATCAGGTCATGTGCTTCTCTGCTCCCAACAGTGGGCATCAGTGATATGGAGTACAAGAGGGGGAAATGCTCAGTTGTTTCTGTGAAGTGATGAAGTGACCAAAGTGTTGCTGCTGACCTTTAAAGCCCTAAACAGCCTCAGACACTGAGGTCGTCCTACGAGGGCCTTCTGGTGGTTTCCTCACTGTGAGAAGCGAAGTTACAGGGAACCAGGCAGAGGGCCTTCTCAGTAGTGGTGCCTGCCCTGTGGAATGCCCTCCCATCAAATGTCAAGGAAATAAACAACTATCTGACTTTTAGAAGACATATGAAGGAAGCCCTGTTTAGGGAAGTTTTTAATGTTTGATGTTTTATCATGTTTTTAATATTCTGTTGGGAGCTACCCAGAGTGGCTGGGGAAACCCAGCCAGATGGGCAGGGTATATAGTATTAGTATTAGTATTAGTATTAGTATTAGTATTAGTATTAGTATTATATTTTGGGGCAGCAGAGGAAAACTCTGCATGGGAATTTGAGTGCTGCTATATCACGTGTCATGTTTGGTTTCACATCAGTTCCCTAGTAATTTCTCTTTATCAAAGCTTTAGCTGATGAATGATCTGCCTTTTAACTGACCAATCAACTACTGTTTAATACAAGTGCATATTTCCAAAAGCTCTTTGGCTACTTGGAAGCCAGAATAAAGTCACATGGCATTGAATAAACATACCACATTGTTCAAAGAAAAGTCGCCTTTAACCACTCTTTCCTCTTTTCATTTGCTCTCAAGGGAAGAATGCTAGAATCAAAGGAGCATTGAACATATACAAATGTGCCTTGACTCATAGCTCAATGGATTAGCACTTGCCCTCGCTAACTAATCAGCAAAACCTCCCATTAATTCATCTGTTGTTTCAGCCAATTAAAGCTTATAGTGCTTTATGAAGAACTCAACATTTGCTGCTTGTTTTGAAGACAGTCAAAATATACTAGGAAAAAATCCAGTTGGCAAACTGATGAAATAAGTTGACTTTAAAGAGGAAGGGATTTCTAGATTTGTAAAACTTGACAAGAAGTTGTACAAAAAGCAAGGCGTTCCTCCCCCCGCGTCCCTCTGCAACAAACTTTTATGTAAGTCGGGTGGAATTTGTTTTGGGGAATGGCTATTTGTGTCAAGATGAAGTTGCTTCTCTCAAATGCTCAGATCCCAAAACAGGGCTGCTGTTTGCCAGGAGGGGAGATGAGAAATTAGTTGACCATTATTTTGCCTTGGGCAATATGTGGTACAGGTGAAAATGCAAAGGATGAATGAATGGATTTGTTTATTTCCTTTATTTAGAATACATAATAACTAATTGATGCTTAGCCTATAGAATGA
The DNA here is from genome assembly GCF_951804945.1 of Podarcis cretensis. NCBI lineage: Eukaryota > Metazoa > Chordata > Lepidosauria > Squamata > Lacertidae > Podarcis > Podarcis cretensis. Next base: position 18,892,472 of record NC_137176.1, on the reverse strand, counting down.
AAATTGTGAGGGTCTATGCTGAGGACTTCTGTTCATTTCACTCCCTTGTGCATGGTTGCACTTTTGTCTACTAGTATATTTGTCTATGTTTTAAAACAAAGAATTTTTAGCCCAACGAGCATGTCCGGAATAGGACAAGAGATTGTTTTCAGTGGATTGAAGTGAAAATTTAAAAAGTGCATTATGTCTTGTACTTGTAAAGCTTTCTTCCACTGCAAGGAAGGTTTCCATTTTTCTGTCTCATTCTCAAGACCCTTTATAATTTCCTTCGAATTTAGGACTTGCACTTACCGTATCACTGGGAGGTGGCCATGGTATGTATGTGTGTTTCCTTAAACATTTCTCTTCCACTCTGAAACCTCCCCAGCTGCCTGTATTTCCTGATCTAAATAGGCCTCATGGGAGGAGTTACTTCATGGCATCTTCCACTGAACTTTAATTTAAGCAGCAGAAGCTGTAAAAGGTGGCTGTTGAATGCCTGAGATTGGTGCTGTCAGAGCTGCCCAAGGTCCCAGCTCACAGAGGACCAACGCCAGGTCGTGGTTATATACAAAAGTCTTTATTGAAGTTCAGTTTCCATTCCAAAGCCGTAGCGCGCAGCTCTACGTCTTAAACCCTAGACCGCCGAAGTTCCGTCTGAGTCTCCTCCCCCTAGACACCAGTTTAAGACTCTAGCCTTACTCCACCTCTTCCGTTGTTCTTTCCTCCTCTGGGTCCGTCTGCCCGCAGGGGTGTTGCCCTTTCTGGACTCTTCTGATGCTGAAGAGTCCCCGGATTCTTCCCCCTGCCTCCAGCGTGCTTTAGGACCTGGCTCCCAATCCGAGCTCCCTGCTGTCCCGCGCGCCTGTACATTTGAACTTGGTGCGCGCGCCCACCCGGCCACCTTCCTCCTGACCGTTACACTGCTCCTGTCACTGCTTCCCCCTTCGGGGGGGCTAGCTGGATCTGACTTCCCCTCCGTTCCCTCACTCAGCGATAGGGGCGTGGTCAGCCCTGACTCATGGGACTCTTCCCCCCCGCTACGCTCTGGTGGGGAAACTGGTCCCGATCTCCAGCTGCTGCTTTGGGAGTCGCTGCTGGCCCCTAGCTTCTGGTGCATCCCTCCCGGGACCCCCCTTGCCCTGGCCATCGGAGCCCCCTTCTGTGAATCTTCCGATTCGCTGGAGAGGCTCATGGAATCTCTCGGGCCACTGTCATCTTCCCCTACGCTGCCCTCAGATTCTTCCCCTTCGCTCTCCATCTCCCCTCTTCCCTGTGCTTCTGCTCCTGAGCCCCTGACAGGTGCACTCCCTGATTTATTCTTTAAGAGAAGTCCTTCCTTTTATCTTAAAATATCATTTCACAGTGATTCAATTAAAAGTACAAAGACTTTGGAAAGAAAAGAAAAGAAAAGAAAAGAAAAAAGCTATCAGGTGTGTGTTGGGCAATCTCCTCACCTGCAAGAATACCCAGCTGAGGACATCAGGGGTTTTCAAGGAAACAACCAGCCAGGAAGGTTGCAGAGTGCAGATCACTGGAGAACTGATAGTAGATTGACAGAAAGGACATTATAAATATCCCACAGCCACTAAGGTAAGCACAACCAAAAAGCTCTCATCTACTTCTGAGAATTTCACACACAAAAATCATTTCTATTTGGTAATTTTGTAATGTTTTTCTCACTGATTGAGGGAGAATAGTTAAATAACAAGCAGGAGACATGGTCAGTACAACATTAAGTAAACTAAGAAATGAATATACATTACTTACAAAACCAAATACAGTGGTACCTCAGGTTAAGAACTTAATTTGTTCTGGAGATCCATTCTTAACCTGAAACTGTTCTTAACCTGAGATACCACTTTAGCTAATGGGGCCTTCCGCTGCCGCCGCACAATTTCTGTTCTCATCCTGAAGTAAAGTTCTTAACCTAAGGTACTGTTTCTGGGTTAGTGGCGTCTGTAACCTGAAGCTTCTGTAATCTGAGGTAAGGTAAAGGTAAAGGGACCCCTGACTGTTAGGTCCAGTCACGGACAACTCTGGGGTTGCGAAACTCATCTCGCTTTACTGGCTGAGGGAGGGAGCCGGCGTACAGCTTCGGGGTCATGTGGCCAGCATGACTAAGCCGCTTCTGGCGAACCAGAGCAGCGCACAGAAACGCCATTTAGGAGCTGTACCTATTTATCTACTTGCACTTTGACGTGCTTTTGAACTGCTAGGTTGGCAGGAGCTGGGACCGAGCAATGGGAGCTCACCCCGTTGCAGGGATTCGAACCGCCAACCTTCCAATCGGCAAGCCCTAGACTCTGTGGTTTAGACCACAGCGCCACAAGGTACCACTGTACAAAAATGCTAAGATTAAAATGCAGTGGAAACAGCCACTCCAGTGATCACAGTAATACACTCCGGACATTCAAAGAACACATTCCTCCATTCCAACAGCTGAAAATAATCGTCAAAAATTAATCTTTAAAACTAAATGAATCCCCAAGAAACCACAATACAACATAAGCAGTCAAATGTCTGGAAATAAGGAAACATTTTCATCTAGCACCTGAAAGAAGCTGGCCCAAATGAAGATGGTGTGGATAAAGATTGATTTTGTATTCTTGTTAGCTGCCAGGATGGTTATTGTAAGAAAATGGAACTATTCAGAGGAGTTAAATATAGATTGATGGTATGGTCAAATCTGGTTCATAACTATTGCTTGAAAACTCAAAAATTATGGTGCTGTAGAGGACAGAAAAATAATAATTTCCAATAATAATAATTTCCAACCACATGGCAAGCAAATATTTTATATATAAATGATTATAGCAATGTTCAAATTTCTCCTGTGAAATATGCTACTGTTCTGAATTCTTAGTAACTTTTTCAGTTTCAGGTGAGATATTTATAAGGCCTTGAGGATACATCTTGATATCTCTAAAGGAAGCATTTTATTTATTTATTTATTTAAAAAAGGACATGTTACTACCCCAGAATCAATAATAATAAGATTTCCTTGCAAGAATTGTGAATTTTGCAGCTCAGATTTATATCCCTTTATTGTCTTGATGTGTGTTTCATTTTCATACAACTGCATTGTTTCCTCTTTATTTTAATATGTTATTGAATTACTTGCTTTTGGTTAATAAATAAAGATAAATATTAGGGGGGAAGTTTGTACCTGCTGAGCCTTGTACCATAAATGGGGTGGGGGATACTGAAAATAGGGGCATCCAGAAGGGCCATCTTAAAATCCAGTTTGGTTCATATCATAGAATTGTAGAGTTGGAAGGGAATGAGAGTTTTCTAGTTGAACCCCCTGCAATGCAGGAATCAAGCATCCGTGACAGATGGCCATAAACCCTCTGCTTAAAAACCTCCAAGGAAGGATGAGGAATGGTGGGAGCCTCCCCCTCCCCCTGCTCCTGACCAGGATCCTGAAGCTGCCCAGGAGCAGTAGAGCAGTATAGATTTGGAACAGTGGTTTGCAGAGGGGCATAGTTCTGAAGACAACAGTTGGGATGAACTGGGGGGTGAATAGCAAAGTGAAAAAGAACTGGAAGAGAGACAGCTAACAGACTCTCTCTCGCTGGAAAGTGTCTAGTCTATCAGTCCAAGGTCACATAGAACAAATTAAGTGGCTACACAAAAAGCACAGTGGTTGCATGATCAGGTTGGAAGGCGCGGAAGTGACTAGGGGGGAAGTGGGTGGAAGCCTTAATTGGGAACACCATCATTTTCTGAGAATGGCTGCATTGTTCTTTGGCTGTGATCATTAAAAACACTTTAAATGGTAAGCAACTATTTTCACTTTGTCCTACTTATCTATGTCCAAAAGGGGGGAAGCAGAGTTCCCGAAGCTTGACAATAACACATTGCAGTAGTCTAATTGTGAGGTTATAGGGACACAGACTACAAAGTGATGTTTTTAACCTAACAGCATGGATATATCTGAGTCACCAGCTGATGTGGTACTCTGAGCCGTAGAGGTCACTTGGACCTCCTGTGATAGTAATGGATTGTGAAGAATCCCCAAACCATAGACGTGGATTTTCAAGCGAAGTGTGGCCTCATCAGAACTAGTGAAACTTCCTGTATCTGAACCACAGAACCATCCACTAAAAGTATTTTTGTCTTGTCTGGATTGAGTTTAAGTTTACTAGTTGTCATCTAGTTCATTACCGTGGCTACAAACCCAGATTCAAATCCCCACTCAGCCATTAATCTGGACAACCTTGGGCCAGTCACACAATGCATGATCAGCTTAACATGCATCATGGTGGTATTGATGCTATTGGCTGTTGTTATTGAGAAATAGTGTGTAGAAATCAATTATTACGCTCAACTTGGACAAGCCAAGAACATCTACTTCTGTCCTTAGAATCATATTAGCATTCTCTAACTCACACACACACACACACACACACACACACACACAATTCATGTCATAACTGTGACATGAATTTCTGTGCTGTACAACAAAGTTTATGGAATGAGTGGCATGCATTTGCGTAAAGGAAACATTGAAAAATATCTCATAGCAGGCCATGAACATTAGAAATACATTCAACTATGCTGGCTATCTTTGTTTTATCAGGCTCCCCCCATCTTTTTTAAATACTTATGACAGGCTGACAAATGAAAGGCTTATTTCTGCTGTATTTCCTCCCCCCCCCCCCATTTTATGAGATTATTCTTTTCAAAGATGATGACTGTGCTTTGTATTTATCAGAGGTCTTTTTTTTTTTTTTTTTTAGGAGGACCATAAATGTTGAAATGTAGGGATTCTATTCTCTTTAAAAAGATTAAGTTTCCTACCTTTGGGAGGACCATGGTACTTTGCAACAGTGCATCTAAGACAGGAAAGTTTAATACTAGAAGTTGTGTGTGAGAGAGAATGAGTGTGTGTACAGTGGTACCTCAGGTTACATACGCTTCAGGTTACATACGCTTCAGGTTACATACTCCGCTAACCCAGAAACAGTATGGACTTTTAAGAACTTTGCTTCAGGATAAGAACAGAAATCGTGCTCCGGTGGTGCAGCAGCAGGAGGAGGCCCCATTAGCTAAAGTGGTGCTTCAGGTTAAGAACAGTTTCAGGTTAAGAACGGGCCTCTGGAACAAATTAAGTACTTAGCCCGAGGTACCACTGTATATATGTGTGTGTGTGTATGTGTGTGTGTGTGTGTGTGTGTGTGTGTGAGAGAGAGAGAGAGAGAGAGAGAGAGAGAGAGAGAGAGAGAGTTCAGCATTTATTGCTACTGCTTCCGATCATAGTAAGCACTGGGCTTTGGGAAGGTCCTGGAGTCCTCCTGCCTCCTTCTCAAAGCCTAATTTGCACCTGCCCACCTTTGGGAAGTAAGTAGGCAGCCTCTAGGACCCTGCCAGAGCCTCATGCCTCCTTCCTAAAAACTGGAGCCTCCCTTTCCTAGCCTTCAAAAGGTGGCGCAAGGGCTGGGGTGTGTTTGTCAAATTTTGGCCTTGAACAGGGTGCCATATTATCAAGGGTCTAGAGCTGTCACTGGAGTTAGTTCTCCTACAGCTGTCCTTTAATTCTGGAAATAGGGGTGGCCTTAAAGCTCATTGGCTGCACTGCTGATTGATCTATTGGAAATAAGAAATATATCCTCTGAAGAAGGTAATGTGGGAGTGGGGAGGAAGGGAAAACACCATATGGCAGAGTGTGTAAGTGAGCAATTTCTATGCAAGGTGTTTTTTTGTTTAATTGTGGCACTGTCTGTTCTGGCTAACGTGCCCAACCACTCATTATGAAGCTTTGATAAAATGTGGGTAGAATTTTGAGTCAAGGTTTCCAACTGTGAGTGTTCAGTTGCAGAATTGGGTTAATGTGGTGCACTTAGTTTGTTAGATTTGGGAGTGTGCTTCCTGCGAGAAAATAAGGATTATGAAAATAAGGGGAATTTAGCTCAATTTTGTCCTATTTGCCGTTCATAGCAATTATGCAATTATGCAATTATGTTCAGACAGCTAATAAATAGCTAGAGCTGAAATGATAGCTCGATTAAATGTGACTAAGTCTAATTAATACTTAATCGTAACAGCAATCATTGATACAAATTTACTGCTTTCTCTGGGTGTAGAGAAGTTGAGTAGCAACAAACATGGGATATAATATCTACTGCAGATATGAATGCATATTACAACATAGAATTTAACTGTTCTGGAAAACTTCCTGCCTTGAAATAGCATGCAAGTTAGGATTTAACTGCAGAAAGCCATTTGTGACCTCAAGAATGTAAGATGATCCCTCCTGGTTCATACCAAAATTCTATGTCATCCACTTCCAAATTGCAGTGTTGGCATACCCTCCAAGTGTCCCTGCTTTCCAGGGATATTCCCAGAATTATGAAAGCCACCCCAGCTTCTGATTTCATCCTGGAATGTCCCTATTTCCCCTGCCACTGCCACTGAGCTCAGGGATTAGGATGAGCCAGTACTTGTCCTGAGCGATGGTGGCAGCAGCAGTGGCGACTTTGAGAGTATCCTGTTGTCTCTTCATTGCTTCTTGGCTGCTGCTGAACTCCTCCCCTGGGCAGCTCATAACGGCCTCTGGGGAGCAGGTGAGAAGGAGAAGGAGATGTTGCTGCCCGCCTCATGTGATACATCAGCTCTGAGGTGCAGGCAGAGGGCAGGGCTGCCCCAGGCATGAAGAAAGGGGGAGTAAAGTAGAGGGCAAGTAGACTTTATTTTTTTTTTTTTTTAATGCTTCGTGATTCCACATCTAATTTTGCCACTTTCTAAAACTGATTTATTGGTGTGTGTTTTTCTTTTTGTAACTCTACCAAAAATAAAATAAAATAAAATAAAATAAAATAAAATAAAATAAAATAAAATAAAATAAAATAAAATAGGGTTTAAGAGGTTTCTGTTGAGATTTCCATACCACCTTAAGGAGCAGACGTGTGGAACTGTTACGTGTCACATGTCTGTTTACATTCCAGTACAGCTTGCTGGGAACTTCTGTTGTGTGTATTGCTTTTCCTTTTCCTGAGTCTCTCTGAGAAGATGAAGAGAGAGAGATGACATGTTTCTTTGTCCTGATTTATGACTAATAAATCTGTAGTTGTAGTATGCTTTCACAAGCCTCATGCCTATTCTGTGTGCGCAGTTCGATCTACTGATAATATGCCCTGACTTTGAAGCTCGGGCCGCTGATTTGCATTGGAGCAGAGGCAGATGGGTCCTTGCAGTGGGACGGCTGGAAGGAGACTCCCCAGATGGGCTAGCCAGCTGGCCTCCCGGCCCGCTGCATGTCAGCAGTTTCCTCAGGGCGGTGAGGTATGTGTGTGCTATGTCCCATTGGTGTAGTGGTGGTGGAAATGCTCTGCAGGGAGGGGGACAAAAATGGGGGGTCATGGAGGGTCAGTTGTAGGGGAATTATGTCCCTGTTTTCATCTGAGGAATGTTGGAGAGTATCAGGAATGCCGGCTTGGCCCCATGACAATGGGTGCCCTGCAGTGTGTATGGCCCTGCTGCCAAAATTTGTGGGTGCCTGATCCTTTCATGGGGAATTTTGTGGATGCTTGGGCCCCAAGGGCCCCAGGGAGTGGGCACCTACGGAGGGTATGATGTTGGTCATCCAGATTTCTCAAAGTAGCCCACAAATGGAGTGTGTACCTCGGGTTACAGACGCTTCAGGTTACAGACTCCGCTAACCCAGAAATAGTACCTCGGGTTAAGAACTTTGCTTCAGAATGAGAACAGAAATCGTGTGGTGGCGGTGCAGTGGCAGCAGGAGGCCCCATTAGCTAAAGTGGTACCTCAGGTTAAGAACAATTTCAGGTTAAGAATGGACCTCCAGAACGAATTACGTTATTAACCCGAGGTACCACTGTACGACAGTATTAGAAGAAAACTCAAGCCTCAATTCTTGCATTGAGTCTTCACCTGGTGACATAATCACAAAGATACTTTAGCCTTGTGAACATTTCATTTCAATACATTCCCAGAAAGTAAGATCTGCCATCAAGTAATAGTATTAAAAGACAAACTTTCCTTAAGTTAAGGAATTCGAGCAAAATAGCAGGCCTGAAGCACAACTTACGTTTTGCTATGGAAATGGTACCTAAGTTAGTCTTCCAACCCCCCCCCCCAAATGACTGCAGTAACAATCCAGACTTGAAGAGAAGGAATTGGGGGACCCTACTGAATCCCTGCAATATATTGGGGTTGTGTTTGTGCATGCACATACACAATTCATCATGGGAAGGACATTTTGCTAGTTATACTGAGATGACCTTGATGTGGGCTGTGGAGGAGGGGAGAGAAATATATTTGCCTTTTTAAAATATGAGAAACCATGCTCTTTGTGACTGTTTGTATCAATTTGCCCCCTTAGCCATTTCCTTTGTTCAGCCTCCTTCCCCACAGTACCCTGTTATTGCTTGTCAATACATTTCAGTGTCGCATCAATGCAATCTTTCCCCCCAAACCCAGCTTCATTCAACCCTGAGTGCAATGCTCCTGATCTTTATGCATCTCAGTATTAGGCAGTGGGAATTTGCTTTGCATACCAATGAATAAGAGACATGCCACCCACTTACGTATTTTAAGCTGAGGTGGGTCATTTCAGCGTCTATATTTGGGTTCCACCACAGACATAAAGGATCTCTTTTATGTGTTTTCATTTTGCAGATGGTGCCCATCAGAAAATACTGCCCCCTCCATCCCCTACATTTTGCCACATTCTGCAAAGTAATTTCCGTTGTCCTCATTCACATAACGTGCAGCAGGTTAAAATCCTCTGCATTTATATCTCTCAGGAGCCTGCTGCTTTAAAGGGGAGTATTAGATTCACAGAAATTTTATGTTTATGCCTGCCTTCTGCTCTTTGAAATCTCATCTGGATGTTATGAAAACAAAATGCAGACTGTGTTAAATTCCTTGCAGGGATGTTGTAGTGGTAAATAGCATTTCAGAAAGTATTGCTGGCTCCAATTGCTCTTGTTCTTTTCATCTGATTCTCTCTGGTTCACTCGAGACAAAATGTAGTTATCATTCCCGTATTTTTACTATGTAGTACCAGACTGGTGGAGCTGTGAATTCTTTGGTCGATGTGCAACTAACATGCCATGTCAAAGGCTTGCTTTATAGTTGTGGCAATGATAGCAATCTAGAGCTTTTATATAGTTGAAAGGAGATTAAATTATACATTATTCCAGGACAGAGATGACCTTATTTTAGGGAATGCCTAAAATAAACTATTTGTCATCTACCAGCCATGCATAACAACCCAACAGGGGTTAATGGAACCCTGGCATCAGCACACAGATTCCTCAGGCAGCTGCCTGGTAACAGGAGTAAGCCAGCAGTAAACCACACCGTGCATTTTGGAGTTAACTCTTTTAGCAAGAACACGATCTGTACAGACTTAGGGGAGTGTCATGCCTAATGAACACAGCAGCTCATTCTCCATGGATCAATTGCTGAGACTAAAGGTCCCCGCCTTCCAACATCTGCCACCTCCCCCCCACAAGCAATCTGAGACTACACCTGCATACCTTGCTTTGCTCCTCCCACTTCTGGTTCTGGGAGACCAGAAAGAAGGGGAGCTTGTCACAGCAGGAGGTGAAGACACCTATGATTCTTCACAAGCCTGACTCATCTCTGCCTCTTGGCCCCCCCTCCTCCCCATCTTCTGCTTCAACTTCTGCCTCTGAAACTGGACTTCTGCCTGTCACAACTCTTCCAGCTCACTAAGTCCTGTTACCTCTTCACCTTCTGACACCTCATCTTCTTTCTCTGACCACTGATCGTTGTCCCACCACCATTCTCTGAGCTCTGAGCCTTCTTCCCTTGGTGGTTCCTCAGCCGGTTCCTCCCCCCATTCCTCTGCATCCAAACAGTCCATGACACCTGGACACCATGCTTACATTGCCAAATAAAGAGGAAACGCATCCCCACAAAGACAACAAACAAGTACACAGATCTGCTGTGACTACCTGACCTGTGCAACTGCTCAGACCGCTGTTTAGGACCCCTACTTCTCCTACTTAAAATTATTTATATCTGGCCTGACTATACAGCCCTTCGAACAGAAGGTTCCTTCAAATAGAGCAGGAGTAGGCAACCTACACAGGTGGCGCTGTGGGTTAAAGCCTCAGCGCCTAGGGCTTGCCGATCGAAAGGTCAGCGGTTCGAATCCCTGCGGCGGGGTGCGCTCCCGCTGCTCGGTCCCAGCGCCTGCCAACCTAGCAGTTCAAAAGCACCTCCGGGTGCAAGTAGATAAATAGGGACCGCTTACCAGCGGGAAGGTAAACGGCGTTTCCGTGTGCGGCTCTGGCTCTGGCTCTGGCCAGAGCAGCGATGTCACACTGGCCACGTGACCCGGAAGTGTCTCCGGACAGCGCTGGCCCTCGGCCTCTTAAGTGAGATGGGCGCACAACCCCAGAGTCTGTCAAGACTGGCCCGTACGGGCAGGGGTACCTTTACCTTTACTTTAGGCAACCTAAGATCCATGAGCCACAAGTGGCCAATGGGGGTCATTTAACTGGCCCCCGAGCCACCCCTGAACCGAGCCGCCTGCTTGGCGAGTCCCTGCGTGCTGCACTAAACCAGCGCGTAGCAGAGACTCATTTCCGCAATGCTGAAAATCACGCCTGCGCATGCGCAGATGCTGAAAATGGCAGGTACGTGCGCTCTCACACACACGCAGTCCAGCCCACGGAGGGATCTCCACTGGAGTGAACTGGCCCAGGGGAGGTAAACCTTACCAACCCCTGAAATAGAGGGTGTTCTCTGAAAGCCCTTTGTAAGAGAGGACAGTCTTCTGTAAAGTAGGACACATGAACAGCCTGCTTCAGAGCACCAGCGGGTTCTCATTTTTGATGTCCGCTCTGCTCCCCTTTTTTATTTTATTTTTAATAAAAAAGCTGGACTCCAATCAAAACTGGATTTTGGAGCTGCCATTGTAATTGTCTCCAAAGCCCCCAACAAAGTACCATTCCAGGACACTGTGAGAAATTAAAATTGTAGTTTCCAATGGTTTAGGAGTCATTATTTTTATTTTCCACAGTATCCTCACACAGCCACTCCCAAGAATCTTCTCTGGTGGCCAGAGAGCCCCTTGGTTTTTGGGGAACCTCAGTCTTATCATGTAGCAGTGAAAGAAGAAAATATGTGATTCACTGCTTCCATCATATCTTCAAGTATGCATCCAGTATAATTGCTCCAAGAGTTTTGAGGTCGACACCAGCATCTACACCAGTTAATGTAAGGCAGACCCCTTAGAAGACTGCTATGACACATTTGTGAGGCACTTTGCTCACTTCCATGACAAATTGGATGCCACTAATGGAGAAGGTCAGAGTAAGGTGACCGGTCTGGTCTGGTTTTATGGATTTGATGTCAGCTCTTGTGGCCTGAAGATCTGGGCAATGCACTTGAGGGTGTGTGGCCAATTACATGCTCACTTGAACACTGTCCTTTATGCCTGATTAGATCTTGCTGTAGGGGATTGACCAGGTGGGTCTAATATGGGGCATATACATCTTTGCAGGAGGAACAGGTACCTGAAAATATTAAGGAGGCTGCAATGCTCTCACTTATAACAACAACAACAACAACAACAACAACAACATTGGACTGGGAAGTCCAATAACAACAACAACAACAACAACAACAACAACAACAACAACAACAACAACAACATTGGACTGGGAAGTCCAATAATTATCCTGATAATTATCACCCAGTTGCATATAATAGGTGAATGCAGAGAACCCAAGATTCACCTTGTGTCTGTTTTAAAAAATATAATCTGATTTGCTTCTGAGTTACTTGGTTCATTGTCAGCTTTCACTCTGATTCAGATCACTCTCTATGAGCAAAGCTCTTTGTACCCACTATTCCCAGTTCACTCTTATGGGTAATTCAAAAACAACTAGAATTTGTCTCCTTTGGAGGGGGGTCAGATTAAATTTGAAGACTTAGGAGCCCATCCAGAGTGAATTAAGTTGGCCAGATTGCAGACAAACATGTCCAGGGGCTTCTGTAAGAGAAGCATAAGAGAAGCATATTACTTTAATATGGATTCCTCCATAAGCCATATTAAAGTAATAACTTTAGCAGTCCGACTAAAACTTCAAAAATTAGTTTCATATTTCTAAGAGATGTAGGGGTTTATTCAATATAACTCAGGGGCAATTAAGTGATGTGTATTCTTGGCTGTACATATTTTAAAACATGAGCAGCTTCACACCAGTTGGCTTAGCTTTCTATGTGGAGCTGCCTTGGAAGTTGGTTCAGAAGCTATAACTGGTGCAGAATGCTAAAGCAGGGATTCAGCTCTTATGACCTATAGGAGAAGGTGCACACCCCTCTAAAGTGAATGGAAGTCTTTGCTGACTTTATTAACAGTTAATGCATGAAATGAAGGTGACATTTCTGGAGGGGGTTAGTGGTGGAATGGGAGACTGGCATAATAGGAGTTATAAATTCCAAAAATGCAGTTTCTTCTTGCTTATAAAGCATGCTCTTAGCAAAGGAAATATTTATCAATGTCACACAAATCTCACTCTTGAATAATAAAGTCCACACCAAGTCAGTGCATACTAGCAAAACTCAGAGATCTGATATTTCACATATTTGCCCTGACAGTTGGAGGGTATGCAACTGTCCTCTGCAGAGAACCAACCATTGTTCCACAATTTCTTGGGAGTCAGGCAGTTCTCTTAATCACCAGTTTAGGAAAGCCTGTCCCTTTCCATTTTGTAGCATAGACTTTATGTTGACATATCTCTGCTTCAAAAGTTTTGCCGTCCAGGATCTTTATCCTCTTGAAAACTCCCAGTCATGTATTGCTATTCCAAAACTACAGTGGCTAAGATCCCTTCCCAGACCACTCATTAACCCTCTCCCATGCAGTCCCTTTGCGACAAATCTCTTCCAACCTTAGTCCCTAGCAGTTGGGAAGAATGCTGACTATCCACTGTTGAGAGAAGGAGAGGTTAAACGAGCAGCTTGTCTAAATAAATGACCAGATTTGCTTGCCCACATCTAGGCAGCTGCTGGAAGAACTAATGAACTGGCAGCAATGCAACTAATTAGGCCAAATAGGCCTGGATAGCTTGAGGCAATATGATTACAAATGGCACTGCAATTTCCAAACAGGACATACATTCACTCTTCATTTGACTATAATTATTTTTACACTACTTATAATCCAGGCAGCGGTTTTCAAGCTGTGCTTCAGGGAACCCTTAGGGGTTGTTTTAGGTATTTATATCCCACTGTTCTTCCATCATGGAGCCCGAAGTGGCATACATGGCATTCACCAGCAGTCTCCCCATGCAGGCATTGTCTGGATTTGACCTGCTTAGCTTCTGCATACATTTGCCTGAGGCCTCAGAGATGGAGGGGGCCATATTAGTGTTGACAAACAATGTGTTCCAACTGAGGACAGAAGGGAAGAGAAGACATGAGAAGAGGGCTTCAAAGGAACACTCAGCTCCTGGGCTTCTCCTATGAGCAAGTTCGCTGCATTATATGCCTGTTTTCAGACCATGCCCTGAAGTGTAAGTTCCTTGGAATGAGAGAGGCACCATAATGGTAGATAAGCATCCAAACAGCTTGCCCACCATTTCTCATCTTCATCTGCTATGAATAGTTGCAGGGAATGGTTGGCTATGTGCTATGGTGCCTTATTGGGTCACCTGGAGTGATTGAGCGGCCCAACCAGCACCCAGAATGAAGCACACATGCTCTAGAATACTTCCCTGAATTATATGCAAATTGCTGGTGTTCATTGGGAAATGGCTGGACATTGAAAGAGTTCCCTGTAAAGAAAGCTTTTAATGAGCACAGATCTAGTGTGTCAGTATTTCTACCTACATAACTAAGATGCTTTGTGAATTGTTGGAGTGCCTTGGTTGCATCAGGCCACAGTATCTCATCTTGCGGTCAGAAGCTGTCAGGAATGAGCTAGCTCCTAGTGGAACTTTACAGCCGGCTACAGAACAGAGAGGTTTAGATTTGACACAGGCTGTGCTGACTCCCCTGGACTTTGGAATGCCAGTTGCCAAGGGAACAACTGAGAGTGAGCTGGAACACAGCCAAACCTCTCAAGAAGCTCAAACAGGCGCTAACAGACACGGAGACAGTCTTGCAGAACAGGAAGAGGTTGGAGCTGATCAAATAAGTCTGAAGAGTCAGCGAATGGGAGGGCTGCTAGACAGAAAGCAAAACAAGAGACAGAAGGGGCGAAAGTTCAATATCCTCTATAGGAACCGGAAGGAGTCTTCAGAAGGGTCATCTTGTGTGATAATGTTGGTGGCTTTGTTAGAGCCGTCCAGAGCTATCTGTTTGTTTTTACAATAAATCCTCCTTTTTAACTACCTATGCTTACAGTGTTATCAAGCCCGGAACCTGGACTCCTGACAGAAGCCATGCTAGACCATGACATGGTTGGCATATATGGATACATTAGGCAACTGTCACCACATATATATATATATATATATATATATATATATATATGTATATTCCTTGGTTAAGTGAGTGAGTGAGAGAATGATAGTCAGCTGCAGGCATGTCAGGATGAAGCGGATAATCTGGACCACTTCTAGTCTGGATTCAGGCCTGATCTTGGCGTCAAATCAGCCTTAGTCAACTTGATTGGTCATCTTTATTGGGAGAGAGACAGGGGACTCCTACCCTGTTGCTTCTCTTGGAACTCTCTTTGGTGTTTAACACCATTGTCCAGATATCCTCCTGAAGTGACTCTGAATTGTGGTTTTGAGTGCACTGTGCTTTGATAGTTCCACTTAAATTGCTTCCCCTCTGTAGTGCCTGGATGTGTCTAAACAATTAAATGACAACTAAGAAATGCCATATTTGGATCCATGTTAGCCAATCACCCTGTGCATGCTCTGGCTCCGTCAGCACACATGGCTTCATCTTGTGCAATCACATCCTGGACCACTCCCCTTGGCAGAATTCCACCAATCTCAGGGCATAGGCTAGCAGGTATGGTGGGGGCAGCAATCATTTACAGAAGTGATTTGACTCTGAGCTATTCAAGGCTTTGTGCATCAGTGCCAACCTTGAATTGGGCCTATAGCTCACAGGCTTCCAGAGCAATGCTTTAATAATTGGTGACATATAAACCAAGAATGCTGTCCTGTTTTAGTAGCTCAGCATTTTCATTTTGCACCACCCTGAGCTTCTGCATTGTCTTCAATGTTAGCTCCACACAGGATCAGTTGAAGTAGTCCAAATGTGTAGTCCAAAGTCCCAAGCTATGTGTATGATCCTTCAAGGACATCCAGAACAACCTAATCCACCTAGTTTCTAGGCCCATGAACATTCTGCCCATGTCACCTATAAGTTTTTAGGACTCGGCTTCAATTTATTGGCCACCATCCAGCACATTACAAACACTGGTCAACCTCTCCTGATTCAGGTGAAGTGGAGAGCTAGAGCTGAATGTCTTCTGCATGTTGTTCTAAATCCCTGGATGACAGCTCCCACCAGTTTCATGGGGATGTTTAAGCAGCACAGGGTACAAGAAGAAACCCTTCAGAACTTCATGATACAAGTGTCTTGGGGCCAAACAGTATTCCCCAATACAATTATCTGGATGAGACCATGCAGATTGTTGTGGATGAAGCCTTCTTAGTAACAGCAATCCTTTTATGGAATTCTCTTCCAGTAGAAGTATGTTTGTGGTCATGCATGTTTCTGTATTCAGGCAGTTCAAAGATAAAAGAACTGACAACACAGTTATAATGGTATTGTAGATTCTAAAGCTGGCTTTGTTTTGTGCAGAAATTTTCACATTGTTTTTAATGTAATGTCTTACTCTGTATGTATTTTAATGTTGTAAACTGCCTTGAGCATCCAACTGGAAGGGTGGTATAGAAATTAAGTTGTTGTTGATGATGATAATGCAGTAAAGAGATATTACACTGAAAAATGGGGAAAGCCTTCCATTTTACTGAAGCCTGTTTCTCAAAAAATCTGCTGATTCTGTGAATATTACTCATTTGCATCATTATGTTATGGCCATTATAAGCCTGAAATTCAATTACTAATTGATGCACATAGCCTCAATGGCTGTACAGAATAAATCTGCTTGCTATAATTGTACATGACCTGTGTTACAATTACTGATGTAATTCTCTGTCTTCCTGCCAGAAGTAGTAAACTTTGACATGATCTGCGGATACTTGGTATTCTCGCTTACTGCTGGACCAAAAAAAAAAAAAGTATCAAAATAAAGAAGGTCCAGAGTTTCTAAGGAATTACACTGGCCTGGTCAGCACATGTTTGACCTTATTAACATAAAAATGTGCATATGACATAATTACATTAATCCTGATAATTGAGGGAGGGGGGTTCCTGTATTGTTTGTCTTGCTTCTTTCTCTCAGTTGAATACAATTTTATGAATATAACTTTAAAATACAAAATCACATTTAAAAGGGTGCTGATAAAAAAAGATGGAATGTAGAGATTGTGTAGTATGGTAGGCCACTGTGATCCTATACAAGAGCACTGGGGAACATTTAGCCTGAGGGATTATTTAGACCTGACGACCTGCCATTTTGACCTGACGACCTACAAGGCCATTTTGACCAAGGTCTTCCCATCTTCCCAACACCTGGTGTCTTGTCTTATACGATTATAGAATCACAGAACTGTGGAATTGGAACTAAAGTTATGGCTGAGCAGGAAAGGGTTTTGCAGACACTGTCAATCAGCTGGTCACTGGGGGTTGCAAAGCACCAAGTATAAACTTATTATTGGGGCTTGTGAAATGCAGTGCTTTTGCCCACATGATTTTATTTCAAAGCACATACGCAAAAAATGGGTCACCTGACATCATTGTGACTTCAGATGATTGACAGATGGGCAGCTCGATCCATGGGGATGGGAGAGATACAAATCTGGACCACTGACCAGGCCTAGTTTCCCTCCCTGCTATAGACACTTAGCAGGAAGTAAGTCAATGAGATTTCATTCTAAATCTGACATAGTATTGTACCTTTAGAGTGGTTTACATTTTACCCCAGTTGTTAATTCAGTCGGTAGTGGTATGCAAGCCACTATCAATAAGAGAATAATACTGGCCAGCTCTGCAGAAATGTTGATTCTTGAAATGGTGTATGTGAAGCATTCAATCCTTCAAAGAAGCACTGAATAAAAGATAACTGTAGTTATTC
Source organism: Podarcis cretensis (assembly GCF_951804945.1). Taxonomy (NCBI): domain Eukaryota; kingdom Metazoa; phylum Chordata; class Lepidosauria; order Squamata; family Lacertidae; genus Podarcis; species Podarcis cretensis. The sequence continues at coordinate 18,875,323 of NC_137176.1, read as the reverse complement.
TACAGCCTAAGAAGATTATGTGTCCATAAATTTCCAGTCATGCAATCTAAACTACATAGGACACTGCTGAACAAAAGAAAGATTTGAGTTCATGAGTCACACCAGTCTGGCTGATACCACTTGCCCAGGAATTTCATGTAGCAGAGATTCAAAGAAATCTATATATAATCGGCCAAATAATCAGTACACTGCACCACACTAACCCCATTTTTGCACTTCTCTGTCTCCATGAAGTCTCTTATGAGACAAACATACTTATTGTGGAAGCTGCACTATATTGTGTCAATTCCAAATGGTGCTATTCATACCTATTATATACCTATTGAGAGCCAGTGTGGTGTAGCGGTTAAGAGCAGTAGTCTTGCAATCTCGTGAACGGGGTTCGCATCTCCACTCCTCCACATGCAGCTGCTGGGTGACCTTGGGCCAGCCACACTTCTCTGAAGTCTCTCAGCCCCACTGACCTCACAGAGTGTTTATTGTGGGGGAGGAAGGGAAGGGAGAATGTTAGCTGCTTTGAGACTCCTTAGGGTAGTGATAAAGTGGGATATCAAATCCAAACTCTTCTTCTCTTCTTCTTCTATTATGCTAGAAGCTCGGCCTTGCCCTCACCTGTTCTGGAAGGCTCCTATAGAAGAGTCCCATATGCACAGAGACTTTGCACCTGCCCATTAGGGGAAATAGGAAGCCCCGAACATATATTTTTTAGATGTCATTTTTATGTTGAGATTCGTAGAGACACCACTGATCCTTTGCTGAAGAGGCTCGCTGATCTTTCAGACAAGTCTAAACTAAATTCTCTCCTCTTAGGCAAAGATCACAAGACAACCTGGCTGGTAGCCAGATTCTGCACCCAGATTTGTAGGCACAGAGCATCTTCTAGAATAAAATAGGTTAGTAGGGAAATGCTGAAGTCACCCTTTGGGGTGCCTCAGGGTCAATTTTTATGGTAGCCCAAATCTCAGTTGTATGGGTGTATGTTTATATTTCAATTTTAACTTATGAGCTACTGCTGCAATCTGCTCTGATTCTATATTTTATCTTTATGAACACTGTTTTTATTGTGTTATGTGAGCTGGTCTTTGACTGTAATAAATCATCTATCTATCTACCTATTATGCTATGAACAGAGCCCGCCTTCAGGACTTTGGTTTCCTTTACCCTGTATGTCAATGAAGAGGAACCAAAGGCCCTCTAGATGTCAGGCTTGATGGGGCTGGATTCCACCAACTTCTGGTGGTCCAGAAGTTTCCAACCCCTGTTTTCTCCCAATTATTTTTCAGTAATTGTCTCTTCTTCTACAATATATGATGATATCATTAAATGAAATCTATGCCTAACAAATTAACTGTCATAATGATAGCATTTTTTCAGTTTTAAATCTTCCAGTTCTTGATACATGGTTTCTACCTCAGGTGTAAAAATATGTCCAAGTTATTTCTATTTCCTTTTCCAGTATTTTTTTAGAAATTGAAAAATTGAAATGCATCTTTCCATGCCACCTGTGTACTATTTTTCTACTGTTACATGAGCACTACACATAAATCCTTAGCATTTTTTATTTGCTAATGCTGCAGCCAGCTAGTTTTAAAACAGAGTTTTATAATGCAGTGCTCCGAAGGGAATAGTCTAAGAGGAGAGTAACCACTTGAATTACTGTTGAAAGATTACAGGGGGAAATGAGTTCTTTTAAAGGTTTAAAGTGTTCTTTCAAAAACTAATCAGGCAGGCAAAATTTAGCTATGGAAAACAAAGACAAATAATAATAGTAAAGTCCTTGGGTCAGAAGATACCTGATGGGACTGGAATATGTTCAGGTGGGATAGGGTGCTTTATTAAAACCTACAAAATCTGAACTCAGCTCAAAATGCAGTTTCTAAGTAACTGGAATATGAACATTTGTTTACATTCATCAGATGAGGCCATATGGTCAAAAGAAAACCATGTGGCTGGTTTTCTTACACTCCGCAGGTGGAAATGGTTAGCTCCTCACCTATAAATAGAACCAATACTGCTTAACAATAACTATGCAACAAGTATAACACATTCTGAGATAATAAGACAATAATAATTGATGCAAAAGATGGAACTGGTGGTGAAGAAATATTTTTTCTCCACCTCCATCACATCCTCTCAATCTTGTCCAGTGGAGATTTTCTGAGTTGCTCCCAACAAAATATAAAAATTACAATAAAACTTCAAACATTAAAAACTTCCCTGAACTGGGCTGCCTTCAGGTGTCTTCTAAAAGTCAGGTAGTTGTTTGTTTCCTTGACATCTGATGGGCGGGCGTTCCACAGGGTGTGCGCCACTACTGAGAAGGCCCTCTGCCTGGTTCCCTGTAACTTTGCTTCTCACAGTGAGGGAACCGCCAGAATGCCCTCGGAGCTGGACCTCAGTGTCTTGGCTGACCGATGGGGGTGGAGATGCTCCTTCAGGTATGCACACTGTACATCGGGGGATGGGGGGAGACAATGATGCCAAGTGCAGAGCCAATGGGGGTTGTTGCACAGGGTAGTTGTATACTGTCAATGTGAAAAAATATGTAAATATCAAAAAAGGAAAGTCAAAAGCTAAAAATAGCCTTCTTTGAATTGCACCCTTAGCTTGTCCTTTTACATCTGCCAAGATTATGTGATAATATATGGTTCTGATAAATTGTCAACTGAGAATTTGGGATGGTCCAGGGATGAAGGTTATTCAGTCTTTACGTGTTCTTAGACTTAGCCACATCTTAGGGAGAATACTTCCAGCTTCACACGTGTTATTTTCTCCATCTGTATGGTAATGTTTATTGCAGTGATGTAACACCTATGGCCTTCAAGATATTCCTGGACCACAACTTCCATCCCATTGGCTATATTGGCCAGGGCTGGTGGGAGTTGCAAGCCAGCAACAGCTTGATGTCCTCAGGTTCCCCATTTATGTTTTACTGTAAAGCTACAAAATTCATTACTGGACACTATGGAGTGGCAGTTGTGATTTCCTTTGACGGATGCCATTTTTAATGTTACATTGGACCAAAGTCGCTGTGCTTCACATTATTTTCATTGTGAGGTGATTGATTACAAAAGCGATCTTGTAATGGTAGAGAATTGATTGTGTGAGAATATGCCCTTACTTCAGTCACTTAAGGGAGACATGAGACATGCTTAAGAGCAGATTGATGGCTGCTGACAGTATGGTACATACCTAAATGTTGTTTTACCCATTAGAGATAAATGAGTAGGACATTTATAGCCGCCCTGATTCTGACCTCTCAACAGCTCATTTAAATACTCTATAAAGTGCAAAGCATCTGTCTCTGTCTCTCTTCTCACTGCAATTCCAGAAAAAGTCATATTTATTTACTACACCATTTGGGTGGTGAGCAGCAGAGGTCTCTGCACATTGCAGGTTGCAGCACAGCTGAAGAGAACCCAAAACACATAAATAGATTGTGGCTCACCTTAAGCTAGCTACCAAACTAATATTGTCAAAGCTTGCTTTTGCTAGGTTCTTTAGACAACAGTGGAGTAAGCAAAGGAAAAGTCCCTTTGCTGTCTGCAAATACCATGCCCAGTGGGAAAGAGAGAACGGCAGTTTAAAAGGGATTTTGATATGCAAAAAACTTGCCTTCCTGTCTGTGATTTTGACAGTGAGAATGACATTTTGGCTGACTTGCTTAGGGTGCATGAATGCAGGCTTATGCATTCCATGGCCAAACATCAGCAGAAAATGATTGTCCACACATCTATTCTTCTAGCTATATTTCTGCTGGGAGTGAACTGAAAACTAAGCATTCTCCATCCATCTGTAACACTAACCACAAACATGAAGGAAACTTGTTACTGTTGGAAAGTCGTTACCCCCGGCTAGTCAACCTCTCATTCGTCAACTTCTAAAAACCAAACCCCAACCAAAAGCAAAATGCTGGAAGCTTTGCATTGTTGTCCACATATCAAGCTGTAATGTTTGTCATTCAGCTTAAAGTCCCAGGCTACCAATGTCAGTGGATGTTTAGCCTGACAGAATCTGAAGCTGGCCTTGCTTTGGTTTTAGGAGTTGCTCAGCTTCTTTGACCAGGCAGCAATGAAAGATTCTGTTAGGTCTTAGGGCTCATCCAAACTTCTTTTTGTGTCATGCTTTCCAGCCAAAGGTCTGTGCTTTAAAAGTTCTGGGTCCAGGAGGTAGATTTTTTTTGTCCCAGTTCTTTAGTTTGGAAAACCTATGTTTTACCACTGAATCAGAGCAAATAGCAATCTGTGGAAAATCCATTTGTTGCCATTTGCTCCAGTTCAGTGGTAAAACACAGGTTTTCCCGGCTAAAGAACTGGGACTAAACAACAACGACAATCGACAACAACCTCCAAACTTTTCAGACATGGAGCTTTGAAGCCCAGACCTGTGCCTACAAATATGGTACAAAATGAACTCCAGATGAGCCTTTACTCTATAGTTCTGCATACAGTCACCTAAATATGGGATAGACAACAGAACTTACCAGACTGCTGCCCTCCTGAAGTTTTGGGCTACAATTCCCATCAGTCATAGCTGACATGGCTGACTTGAATTGACAAGAGATGAGTGAATCTGTCAGTTTGGGTTTCTCTCTGTTTGCCATTTTTGCAGTCTTAAATTCAGCTCTCCATATTTCCACGCCAGGGTGCCTAAAAGAAAGAAAAAGTCCTCATGAAATTCCATCTGCATTTCAGTGCAAATTTCTCCTGATATACACATTTTTGCATGCATTTTTGCCCAAGATGCATTTTTTTTTGCAGAAAATTACCGGTAATGCCTTTTTGTACATTAATTTTTTCTCATTGTGGATTTTTATAGATGCTTAGTCATGGGATATGTATTTTTGTACACACTGCTTGGCTTGGAATGACTTGGGATTGCAAAATTCAGAGAAGTACAAAAGATGACTGTACTTCCGGTTGTGTATTTATTTGGAAAGTGTAGATTAAGTAGATTTGCCTTTAAATCTGAACCAAGCTGAATTTTTTCCCCTGTCCCAGGGAAAGCATGTGATCTCTCATTGAGCTATGGGCTTTCTCTTCTTGTATCGCTTCTCTTTTCTCTCACAGCTACACCACCATCCATTTTATCCTGTGTTTTGGAGCAGCACAGTGGCCAGACTCCTCTATGATTTCCCCATCTTACCTACCAGTAGAGACCCCAGGTGTACCAGCTTCTCTTCATATCTAACCTAGTTTAAATAAATGAAACGGTCACCTCTCTGTTCTCTTTATTTCCGCACCCTACAATATTCCACCCCTTTTCAATGCCACTTCACAACTGGAAGGCAGAAAGGGGAGGAGAGCTCTGTGAAGAGAGGGGATATGCAACTGTGATTTTTATTGTGCTTTTATTTGTTTTAGTTTTGTATTTATTAAATGGTATATTGTGGGGCTTATTTGTTGTTGTTGTTTTAAAAAACTTGCTGTATGTCACTGTAGGTCACCTTGAACAGTTCCTCTTTTTTCCAGTGGAAAGATGGACTATTTAATAAACAAACACAACTCTCCTTTTCACAGCAAAGAAGCAGGAGAGAGAAAAACCACACCCTCTTTCTTAGATGTTTTATACAAGGTGAGTCTTTTTAAAAAAGCCCCGTGGAACATGTGTACTCTGTATCCACGGGGTCTCTTTGAAAGGAATCACCCTGTATATACCACCCTTTACACAAGCTACAAGGTAGTTTGCAACAAAATCCAGTAAGATAACAAGAAATCTGTTTGAAAAATGCTATCCTTAAAGTAACACAACTCATAACAAATTATTAAGTAGCTATTACTAATAACGGCAGAGGCAGCTAATCAATTTGTCTAGTCATATGTCTCCTGCTCCGAAAGCCTACCAAAAAGGGTGTGCCTTAACCAGCCACCTAAAACTATAAAGAGATAAAGCTTGAAGTTCCTTAGTTCTATATGCGAGGAGCCACCACTGAAAAGGCCATGTACTTTCTCCTGTGCAGGGCCTACCAAGAAGGCCTTTTCAAACATCCATCTACCCCTCAGTATCTTATTTGATACAGGGTTGCTACAGTAGGAACTGCTACCATGCGGCCAAAAATAGTAATGTACGCAGCAACCTGGAATTGCCATGCGCAGCACACAAGTGGAAAAGGTGTCACACTTGAGAAGGCCTCTAATTCTCAAATAATTCTGGCAACAGTGGCAGGCGAACACTATTTGAGCACCTACCTAGAGTAAATCATTGGCCTTCCTGGTTTTATTATTTGTGTTTATTTTGGGATGGCTTAAAATGTTGAAGTGAATGGCTAGATTTAGAACGCTCCATGCGTCAACCTCCTCTCCCAAATACCTAGCAGTTCAATCTGTAGGTGTGGAGAATGAAACTTGACTGTAGGATACTAGCATGTGTGGAGGGAATGCCAAACAGGTAGACACAAAACACCCAAAAAGTGTTTCCCTTTGATTCCCCTCAATAATTGTTTATGCAGAAAGTAAATCTCAATGCACAATAAAAATTTCCATAATATGGGAGACGATGCAGAAATCTACTGCTACAGGCTGCAGCAACGGCCACAAGCTTAGGTGGATTTTAAGGGGGGGATATTAGATGAATATGTGGAAATGGGGTCAACAGCAAATAAATGCAGCCTCCTTGTACAGGTGCAGTCTACTTCTCAATTCCATTTTGGGGGGCACAGGCATCAAAGGAGGGAATGACTCTTTGGAAGTAGCTGGTTGATTGTTGTTGGAAACAGCTGAGCTGGATGGGCATATCTTTTTGTAGTATTTAGGTACATCATCATCATCACCATCATTAGAGGTGCTTTCTAGAAGGTTCATAATGTGGACACGGAATTGATGGCCTTTTCTTCATCTGTGTGACTCCTGCCCAGGTTGTGAATTCTGGATAATTTACCTTTCACCATCTATCAGGAGACGTTCTTGTCGTCTTTTCCTTGTTCAACAGAAATACTTTGCCTTGCTTTATCTCTCCTTTCTTATTCATACATGTGCTTCAGAGATTTAGGTCTCCTGCTCATGCTGTGTTCCTTGATATTACTGGTGTTGATGACCCATATCTCACGAACTGGGAAGCTAATTAAATGCGCACAGGCACCCTGCAGATGAATAGGAGACACGTTGCTAACAATGCACTGTGGGGGGAAAATCACTCTGTCTGTCATTTCATATAACTGAAATAACCAGGCTTAGCATTTTTTTTTTACTGACACCAGAGCTGGATTCTTTGTGTTGCCAAGGGCTGAAAACTACCACCATGAATCTGTTTCCCTGATGTCCAGTAAAACATATAGTGCCACTATGTTTTGCATTTTCTTCCCTCCTGATCCACATCTTTGACTGTTGATGACTAGGGGCGGGAAAATACAAAACATCTCAATGTCACAATCTGTGATAAGTCCCAGTACATATTGGTTCATACTGTGTGTGTGTGTGTGAGAGAGAGAGAGAGAGAGAGAGAGAGAGAGAGAGAGCACGCGCGAGAGCGCTATAATGGCATGCTGGCTGTTCTTGGTGACAGCCATGTATTTACCAGTTTTAGCCATAATATATGAGAGGCCTGGTTCATAGAAAATAGGAAATGAGTTGGTAAAAATAACACCTGAGGCTGAACATTGGGGATCAGGTGGTTTCCTCCATGTTGGGGAGAGGAGTCTTCCATGAACAAAAACTAGAACATTAAGGGAAAGTCTGGGTGTGAGGAAGGAGGTAGAGATAAGGGAGCTGTTGTCATGCAGCTGGTTCTTGCAGATACAAGTGTAGCTTGTCATGAAAGCAATATCTGCTGAAATTCACTCTTTGACGCCATTATTAAAGGTGCAGGAAGCTTTTTTTCATCTGGACCATTGGAGCCAACTCCTAGGGGACGAGTTCCCTTTGGCCCCCCAATAAAATATTTGAGGGAGCCAGGCTCCCCCCCCCCCAGTTCATGGGCATAGCCATTCAAATAGTGTACATGTGCCACATCTTGTGATTGATTATGTGGGGCGGGACTTAACAGACACCCATATTTGATTCAGGTTGGCATCCCTCATCTGACCATTCAGCCCAAATCCTTCTCTGTGCGACGAAGAGCTCCTTCCTTGTTTATGTGGCTCTCTGGTGCTTCTGTGCCTTTCCCACGAGCAGGTCTCTGTTTATCAACAGGCCTCATTGTAGATCTAGGGAATCACTGTGGGCTGCTTTTGAAGGTGTGTGCCTTTCCTCCTAGGGGACATGGGGAACCAGTTGCCCACCTTTCTACGGCAGGGCTGCTACTTACCTTCAAACTTTGTGTGTCATTCAACTTTCCTTTCATGGACAATGCATAGGGCTTTGATTACTGAACTCCTACTCTGAGCTATAATTATTTTATTTGCCATTAGCCCCCGCCCCAATTTTAGAGGCACTCAGTCATGTTTTCTCCTGCTCTGGAGGGAAGGCTTGAACCAATGGCTTACAAGAAAGGAGATTCCAACTAAACATCAGGAAGAACTTTCTGACAGTAAGAGCAGTTAGACAGTGAAATGGTCTCCCTCGGGAGGTGGTGGAGCAGAGGCTGGATGGCCATCTGTTGTGGATGCCTTAGCTGAGATTCCTGCATTACAGAGGGTTGGACTAGATGGCCCTTGTGTTTCCTTCCAACCCTACAATTCTGTGATTCTATGTTATTCCCCATACCTGTTGACTGGAGGGGTGCAATACAGCAATCGTTTTTCCACCTCATATGTTCTTTTGAAGGTGGGGAGCATGCAGAGATTTCCCAGTGGTAGCAGCACTGTACTTATCAGCATACGGTGAAGTTGCAGAGCTGTGAGTTGACAGTGGTGCTGTCAGGCATAAGGAATTCTCTCCCTCCCCCGATGGCACCAAGCTGCAGGGAGGAAACAAGGAAGTTCTTACTTATGATTTATTTCAGTATCACGGTGAAAGACAAAGAATCCAATCATTCCTCAGTGATGGTGTTGCTCGCACTGAACCCCTTCCCCTTCACTTTTAGCAACGGCACCTGCTTCTACAGTGTCTGTCCGTGGTCAACTGCCTCTGTGCCCCTTGTTCTTGTGCACGTGACGAACACCACATTTTGGGAGAAGGGGGGGGGCGGTTATGCTGTCCAGTGATGTGTCAGCTAGCTGCTCTGCCTTCCTTCCTTCTTCTCCTAACACCTCATAACTCTGCTGTTCGCCTGTCTCTGAGCTGTTATCTTCCTCAATGCTCTGCTGTAATTTGAGACTGCCTTCTTCTTCTCTTCTCTTCTCTTCTCTTCTCTTCTCTTCCCTCCCCTCTTCTCTACAGAGGACCTCCACCATCCTTCCTCCTCTTCATTCCAGTCCCTGACAGGTGCCCCTCCCCACCAGGTGTGTGCACACCTGTGCAGTACTACCAACCACCGATCCCGAACAACCCCCTCCTTTGCTGCTGCCTTGCCCTAATGAGCACACTGCCACCAGAATACTGCCTCCCTCCACAAGCTGCTGCTGGTTGTTCATTAAATGGGCCTCAGCTGTTTCTACTTTGGGTGGTTGTCCTCATTTAGAATTCTCATCACTCTGGGGATAGCGCGTCAAAATTGCTACTCTATTTTATCCATCTCAGTGGATAAGATTTATTAAAGAAAGCTTATTGCTAGTACTGGGCAAGTCCTCAAAGTCCATTCACCTTTTTCAGTGGGCAGTGTTGCGGCCAGGTATCCAGGCCCCTGCAGTGATCTGGTGTGGAGGTAGGGAGTTGACTAGCCCCTCGTGCTGTCCTGGCTGCGTCACTGGCGCTGGGCAGGGCCACGGCCAGTGTAGCCCCACTGGCCAATCAAAATTAAATATTCTTTCCTCTTATAACCCCCATGCTCAAAAGGCATGCTCCACATAAGTTGCATCCTAGTTGTGTTAAATAGCACTTCATGGTATAATAATAAAAGTCATTTAAAAATTGTAACTTTGTGATTGTGAGCAGAGAGTTTTTTTGGGTTTCTTTTAATTGTCTTCATCAAAATTTCACTGTGTGTGCATGAGCTGTCCCTTTCAGGAGCAAAAGATCTTTGCAGGCATATGTTAAGGTTATGTTAAGGTTATTAGCATATGCTTTATGTACTAAAAATGCAAAATGTGTATAAAATGGCCACAGAACACCTGCTCACTCTTCAAGTAGAAGTGCCTCTCAAAGCAGACATAAGCAGCACCACGGTGAAGCATAATGCACTATACGTTTCTCCCCCACCCCTAAAAAGTCTTTTCCTAATGCCTCACCTCAACATTAAGGGCATTGCAGGAAGGGATTTCAGTTGTGTTTCTTATAGTTTTGAATTTCCTTTGCCTCCCTGCGTTACCGGCGATTTTGGTGGATGAAACATCTTATCTGATATTAACACTTAACAAATGTGCTGCTGTGTGTTTTGTGGATTTCATTAAATGTATCCGATGACAAATCGTACACTTGAAAATGCCAGGGAAAGAGATTTATACGGCAGCAGCACTCGGGACTCTTGATGCTTTCCCATCAGCCGCAGGTAGCTATCCCATTTTAGAAATGCATCGCTGCTTTGCCTCTTCTGTGGCAGGTGAAATACTGGATGGATTAGCTTATTTGTTTTGCAAGCGCTTGAGATAAGAGTAAGATAGATTGTCCAGGCTCATGTAAAACTGCATAGTGAATATATATATATATAGAGAGAGAGAGAGCGCTCACTGGAAGTTTGGCCTTTTCTCCTCAGAATGCAATCCTAGCAGAAGTTATGTGTGCTTCAGGGCAGTGTTCCTAGGTTGTGGGAAATGTTCCTCAACATAAGGAAGAAGGGGAAGGGAAATTTTTCTACGGAAAAAAGCAATCACAGAAACTATTTTTATCCTAAGGATTCCACCACACTACAGTGGTGCCCCGCAAGACGAATGCCTCGCAAGACGAAAAACTCGCTAGACGAAAGAGTTTTCCGTCTTTTGAGGTGCTTCGCAAGACGAATTTCCCTATGGGCTTGCTTCACAAGACGAAAACGTCTTGCGAGTCTTGCGAGTTTCCCCCCTTTCCCCCCTTTTTCTAAGCCGCTAAGCCGCTAATAGCCACTTAGCCGCTAATCCGCTAAGCCTTTAATAGCCGCTAATCCGCTAATAGCGCTAAGCCGCTAATAGGGGTGCTTCACAAGACGAAAAAACCGCTCGACGAAGAGACTAGCGGAACGGATTAATTTCGTCTTGCGAGGCACCACTGTACTGTGTGTTCCATATGTAGTGTGCTCTCACTGCTAGTTTTTTGAAGCCATATTCATGACGTTAGTCACAATCTGTATTGATTTAGTTGTTTATTGACATATGCTTCTTTTTAATGTGTTTTTCTTCCCCCTCAAGCCAACTTCAATCCAACTAGAAAATTGGATGGGGAGTAAGCTATAATGGGAACATTTGAGACAGTCCTTGCACATGTGCAGGTGACAACTTCATGAATAGGAGGGGGGTTTTTTGGGGGGGTGGCAAAAAGGCCATGTTTGTGGGGTGAAGACATCATTTTCTCCTCTCTCATGTAAGCACCATGCACATGCAGTTTGAAACACAGCTAGGGAAAATGACCTTGCTGAATTTTAAGTCACTAATGTGAACATATTCTAAGTCTGCAAGTTTCAAGGTAGCTGAATTTTCATTCTTTGTCCATGTGCTCCTAAGTTATTTCCTCAGATTGATTAAACTGGATGCACTCTGCAATTCTTTTGCTTTATTTGAAATATCTAGGTAGCACACTTTGCTTTAAACAAGCCTAGCTTTCTCCTCTATCCACTGGCTAGTCAATTCATTGGCCTGTTCCCCTCTTCCCACTAAAATTTTTGGGTACTTCTGCAACCCTTGGGGTTCCCCAAACTTTCTTTCTGCCTCCATGGATGGTATCGTTTTAGCAATATAATAATCCTTCCTTGGAGAATTAGGTTTGCTATTAGTAATAGAATTGCTCAACATTATCAACCATGGATGCTCTGGGTAATTTAAACATGTCACATATATTTTCCTTGGCATTTCCTAGCTGTAAAATGTGGGGGAACATAGGAAGCTGCCTTGCATTGTGTCTGTCCAGCTCAGTATTGTTTACACAGAACTGCAGCAACTCTGTATAGTTTCAGACAAGGGCTGGATCTACACGCATCAAAGAAGTGCTTCAGTTAAACGGGTTGCAAGCTTTGTAGGAGAAATCAGGTTGGCCAAAACAGAACGCCACAGCGCCATCTGGTGTCATAGTGTTAGAATGCACAAACAATGCATATAAAGTGCCTTTTCTTTGCCAATGTAGCTGAGTCCAGGGAGTCTTTTCCCCCAGCCCTGTCTGGAAATGCTGGGATTGAACAGTGATGTGGATTTGTGCTGTGCCGTGGATATGTAGATTTGTGCATAAGATTTATTTGGCATGAAATCCTGTATGCAAAGCGAAAGGTGCAGGCTGATCACATAAGTTCTAGATCAGAAGAATAACCCATGGTTGTAGATGTTGTGAGCTGAGAGGGAAGATCCTGCTTTCAGCCTAGGCTACTAACTCCTGACCCACTGAGAAGCCAGCAGCAAATTCTGTGTAGTCTGCTTGTAGAACACTAATATTAGGATAATTCCCACTGCAATTGTTGTTTCTTATTTTTGTGTAATGTTTGAGGATAAGAAGCGTATTTTGCTTTTTAAGCACTTGCTCCCCCTCCCCTTCTCTAGGTTAATAGTATGAACTTAGAGCTATATTTTTAGTGCTTAGCTCAGCTCAGCTCAGCTCGGTGTTCACTGAACTGGAGACAACTTCTGCAAAATGCAATTGAATTAAATGAATTTAAAAGTTATACATTTCGTAAATTGATTGTTTGTGAGTTTTGCAAATATAAGTGTTTAAGAAACCTGCCCCTTGTTTTCTTCAGTTTTCTGGGTTTACCTCTTCCTAGATGTGCACAGATAGTCCATGAATTTCCAACAGTTTTTGGACATGGGGAAAAGAAGTTCCGCAAACAGATACACATTATACTGGCAGGCTGGTGCTTTCATGTTGACATTTGACATTCATCAATGAATGTGCAATATGGCATCAGTTTCAGTTCTATTTCCCCTGCCTTACCTCGATACATAAGCACATGAATCATTTGAGTATGGGTATTTAGTGATCTTTACCTATGAGTAAACATTCTCATGATTGCAACCAAAGTGTGAAGAGCAGATTTGTGTCCCCAAGCCTGACTGGGCCCAGTGGGTTGGCTTGTCCATTGTCTAGGCCCAACACTGGCATAAACCCCACTGTCCCACCAATGCCATCTTTTCATTTGGGTTTTATTGACTATCTAAGGGGGTCATAGGCAGCATTAGAGTTTGCATTTGCTGTCTCTTTCAACTAAAAAGAAGAGAGCACTGAGGGTTCCTTGAAATTCTGAAGTAGGTGCTTCCTCTGAACATGTACTGTACTGATAACAGGCTAGGGGGCTGGTGAGGGACATTGGCAGATGAAAATGGACCATGGCCCTAGGCTTACGATACTTCACAACATCCTCATCAGTACAACTTGTGAGATTTTCAGACATTTCTTTCACTGGTCAACCAACACAAGGGTTCTGGTGGTGGAGGGATTCTGAATTGCTGACAAGTTTGAGTGTTTTCAAAGGCTGATATAAAACTTATTGATTCCCTGTTTATCCTAACTAACCTGAGGGAATGTCTCCACCACCATCATTCAGTCTGGACACTGAGGTACGGCTCTGAGGGCCTTCTGGCAGTTCCCTCACTGCTAGAAGTGAGGTTACAGGGAACCAGGGAGAGGGCCTTCTCGGTAGTGGTACCCGCCCTGTGGAACGCCCTCCCATCAGATGTCAAGGAAACAAACAACTATCTGACTTTTAGAGGACATCTGAAGGCAGTCCTGTTTAGGGAAGTTTTTAATGTTTAATGTTTTATCATGTTTTAATATTCTGGGGAAACCCAGCCAGATGGATGGGGTATAAATAATAAATTATTATTATAACTTGGGAAGAAATAAATCCCTTTAACTGATGTATTCCTACCCCACCCTGAGCAACAGTGATTAAGCCATCATATTTGGAAGGTCTATATGCAAACCAGTCATCTTTGGAGCTAAATTTACAAATATATTTTTGGATGTTTCTGAAATTAGCTGGGAATTACTTCCTGTTGTTATTGTGACCTTGGCCTTCATCGGTTAATTGGAGGCATTGTGCTATAATCTGGTATTCCTAGGTAGTATCTCATTATTTCTGGCAATTAGTTGCAACACTTGTGAAAGGCTGCTACATCTTTGAGAAAGATGAGGATCTCTGCCCCCGCCCCCATCTGCCTCAATGGTTCTTTTCATAAGTAGCTGAAACTTTGTTCAGACTATTGCAAGCAGATTGGCAATGGGTGCTTTGGGAAGGATTTGGGACTGGGGAGAAAGTGGTTCCGTTTGTGATTAAAGGGGAATATATCAAATTTGCACTTTCTGAAACAATATGAGAACCGAAACACAGCCATCCTTTGAAATTTGCACTCATTTGAATTTTGCGGTGCAATTCTCCAATCAAATTATGTTTACAAAATGCATATATTAGACTAGTGTGCATAAAAATAGCTATATTAGTTAAAATACCACACAAAAATTCACAATATTAGGTGAAATTGTTTTTAAAGGAAAAATCTGCACTGAAATACAATCATGAACATGGGGGTGCAAGGTGTCCAGGCTGGTAAAGACTGGGATTTTTAATCCATGTGTTAAAACAGATGTAGGACCCTTGTGTGTCTTAAGATATGTGCATTAAATTTTGTAGACCCACTTCTTTGGATTAGCTGCTTAACCACTGTACACCTCCCTTGGATTAGCATATGTCTTTTTCTTCTTTGGTGCTCACTCATAGCTGAGAAAGACTGTCTTCCAAAAACACGGTTTTAACAGTGAATCTATAAGTGACCGTGGAGGTCAATTCTGGATCCACATGTCCTTCCACAGTGGGGACATAGGTTTCCGGGTGGGAGTTGATCACGGTGTGGATTTGCCAAGCGTGCCTTCCTCTTAGCATATTTCTCCCTTTTGTCCTGAGTTCAAGCATCTTCAAAGTCTTTGGTAAAGGCTGTTCTCCAGCTGGAGTGCTTGCAGGCCAGTGTTTCCCAGTTGTCAGTGTTTATATTACATAATTTTTAAATTTGCATTGAAAGAGTCCTTAAACCTCTTTTGTTGACCACCAGCATTTCACTTTCCATTTTTAAGTTTGGAATAGAGTAGTTGCTTTGGAAGACAATAAGCAGGCATCTGAATGACATGACCAGTCCAACAAAGTTGATGTTGAAGAATCATTGCTTTGACACTGGTGATCTTTGCTTCTTCCAGTACACTGGCATTAATTCGCCTGTCTTCCCAAGTGATGTGTAAAATTTTCCAGAGACACCGTTGATAGAATCTTTCGAGGAGTTGGAGATGGCATTTATAAGTGGCCCATGTTTCACAAACATACAGTAAGGTTGGTAGTACAATAGCTTTGTAAACAAGCATTATGGTTTCCCTGTGAAACACTTTGGTCCTCAAACACTCGGCACTTCATCGGGAGAAAGCTGCACTAGCAAAGCTCAGGCGATGCTGGATTTCAGCATCAATGGCAGCCCTTGTGGAAAGATAACTGCCCAGGTAGAAGTGTACAGCTCCCTTGGATTAGCACATGTGAAGGATAATTAAATCAGATCTTGTGTGCTGAACCTGAATCTGCAATTCTGTGAAATCAACATGGATTCAAATGAATGGAGGCTGCCTAATTTCCTTTGGAGTAATGATCCATTAGCACAACAAAGGGAAGAACAAATCTCATTTGCAAAACTGTGGGTTTCCTCTCTCCTTCAACTGGGAGGTTAGGTTGGAAGCTAATACCAGTGTTTGAGAAGGGAGAGCATGACAGTTTGCAGTTAAGCAATGGGGGTTAGTAAGCAGTGTACAGGAGAGAGATGCTGACATTGTTCTTGGAAGCAATGCTTTCTTGGAATGTTGATGCACTGAACATCCTCCATTGAAGACTTCAGGTTGTATATTTGTGTAAATAAAACCATATACCACATAGCCACTGTAGTCTCCATTGTGCCTAATTGTAAAAAAGGAAACATAAACCCTGGGTTAAAGCACACCTGGTACCCCAGGAATCTCGCACTAATCTGTGATAGGAGTGGCATGTAACAATACTGAAGAATTTTCATGAGGATCATTCATAAATAGGGTGGTGGCGCCCGCCCTGTGGAATGCCCTCCCATCGGATGTCAAGGCGATGGACAACTACCTGACATTCAGAAAACATCTGAAGGCAGCCCTGTTCAGGGAAGTTTTTAATATGTGACATTTTAGTGTATTTTTCATCTCTGTTGGAAGCCTCCCAGAGTGGCTGGGGAAACCCAGCCAGATGGGCGGGGTACAAATAATAAATTATTATTATTATTATAAATAAATAAGCAAGCAAGCAAGCACTGCAGAAATGTGGAAAACAGAATTTAAAATTAGAAAAATGAGAAATAGAACAAACCAAAATTTGACATTTGGATGTTTACTACAGTTAACTATGGGGACCCTCCTTAAAGTGACACAAGTGTTTCTGTCAATGATCTATTTTACCAGTAAAATCTACTGATCAAACTGAATCTATTCTATAGGCTGCTTTAAAATTTTAATTATTTTTTAAAATAGAAAAACTTGATTTTTAAAAATAACATGATTTATTATTTCACATTAATTGCATTGAATGTGAAGAAGATTGAGCTGCAAGGAAGCAAAAAAAAAAGTGTGGAATTACTACTGATAAGTTTGGGACGTAGAAGGCCATTTTACACAGCAGCCAAGATTGCTACAATGGAAGCAGAGCTACTCATAGGAAAACCAATGAAACCTGATTAGGGATGAAAGAATCCATTTTCCTTTTTATTTATGCTCTGCTAACTTTTGCTTTATATCTGTTTTTTTATTTTTAATAATACATAAACCCTGCCAAGGTAACTTTAAAAAGCAGATCAACTTATGTTAAAAACAACAACTGTGTCCTGAAATGTGGGCATGACTTATCTCTGGTACCCAACATGGTGCACTCTAAATATTATTGAACTACAACTCTCATCAGCCCCAGCCAACATGGTCAGTGATCAGGGATTATGGGAGCTGTGGTCCAGCAACAACAGAGGAGTGGGGTCCACCATGTTGGCTATGTCTATGTATAGACCAAGGGCTTTTTTCAGCCAGAACTCAGTGGAACTCAGTTCTGGCACTTCTCAGGTGGACACTATTGCCATTATGAGAACAAGGGAGGCATTCATGGTGAGTTCCGATACCTCTTTTTCTAGAAAAATATGTTTGCACTGCGGGATTACTGGATAAGTGAAACTGGCCTTTTTCTTTAGCATACAGAGGCCTAAGGTTACGTAGCTTCGTACAACAATTTGCACATTTTCCTTAGAATCATAGAATCATAGAGTTGGAAGAGACCACAAGGGCCATCGAGTCCAACCCCCTGCCAAGCAGGAAACACCATCAGAGCACTCCTGACATATGGTTGTCAAGCCTCTGCTTAAAGACCTCCAAAGAAGGAGACTCTACCACACTCCTTGGCAGCAAATTCCACTGTCGAACAGCTCTTACTGTCAGGAAGTTCTTCCTAATGTTTAGGTGGAATCTTCTTTCTTGTAGTTTGGAGCCATTGCTCCGTGTCCGCTTCTCTGGAGCAGCAGAAAACAACCTTTCTCCCTCCTCTATGTGACATCCTTTTATATATTTGAACATGGCTATCATATCACCCCTTAACCTCCTCTTCTCCAGGCTAAACATGTCCAGCTCCCTTAGCCGTTCCTCATAAGGCATCGTTTCCAGGCCTTTGACAATTTTGGTTGCCCTCCTCTGGACACGTTCCAGTTTGTCAGTATCCTTCTTGAACTGTGGTGCCCAGAACTGGGCACAGTACTCCAGGTGAGGTCTGACCAGAGCAAAATACAGTGGCACTATTACTTCCCTTGTTCTAGATGCTATACTCCTATTGATGCAGCCCAGAATTGCATTGGCTTTTTTAGCTGCCGCGTCACACTGTTGGCTCATGTCAAGTTTGTGGTCAACCAAGACTCCTAGATCCTTTTCACATGTACTGCTCTCAAGCCAGGTGTCACCCATCTTGTATTTGTGCCTCTCATTGTCCCACAACAGCCTATGCATTTCTCACTGTGGATTCTTCACTTGCATGAACTGTTGGGGAGGGAAAAGCATTACCCTTAATCATACTTGAAACCCAAAGGAATCTAGGAATACAAGGCATTGTGGTTTTGGGTTTGTTTTGCTTTTTAGCAGTCACTAACAAGGCTTGCAACTGCAGTCTTGCCTGACACAAGGATTAATTGCTGCTAACTTACTCACTAACCCTTCAAAAAAATCACACCTCCTGCTGCAAGCAAACAATGGAAATAGGCACTTGAGCAGCGGTTTTTCTGTCAAACAGCATAATGTCCCACCTGGCAGTGCAGCTGGTACAGGGCATTGGCAGCTTGCCAACCCATCTTATTTTCAGATACTTGCTTTGCACTCTTGTGAAGGGCGGGGGTACGGGGGAGAATCCAACACCATAAAGCAGAGAAGAGATAGGGACTTTGTAATGAAACTTGACTTACGAAGTTATCGTGTATCTTTTTTTATATACTTCAGGCCGCTATCAATAAATTGTGCAATGAATGTTTGATATTCAACTAATTGGGTTTGTTTTTCTGTTAGCTCTGCTTCTGAGAGTCTGAAGTGTCTAATCGGTAGATACGTTAAATTACACAGCGGAGTGGTTGGGCAGGAAAAAAGAACAAGAATGGGAGTTGAATTGCACTGTCTAAAGATGAATATGACTTGGAACAACCTTTGGGTTCCTTCATGGTGAGCATTGTAAATGTGTAGCATGTCACCTTCAGACCACCTATTAAATGTGCAGTTGTCTGACTAGTGTGAGCTCCTGTGGACCCAGGCAAGAAGCATGAGCCTGTGTATGTAAATCACTGTGTGAAGGTAAAGGTAAAGGACTCCTGGATGGTTAAGTCCAGCCAAAGGCAACTATGGTGTTGTAGCACTGATCTCACTTTCAGGACGATGGAGCCGGCGTTTGTCCACAGACAGCTTTCCAGATCATGTGGCCAGCATGACTCAACCGCTTCTGGTGCAACAGGACACCGTGATAGAAGCCAGAGTGCACAGAAATTCCATTTACCTTCCTGTCACAGCGATACCTATTTCTCTACTTGCACTGGCATGCTAGGTTGGCAGGAGATGGGACAGAGCAACAGGAGCTCACTCCATGGTGGGGATTCGAACCACTGACCTTCTGATTGGCAAGCCCAAGAGGCTCATTGGTTTAGACCACAGCGCCACCTGCTTCACATTTGGGACACACACACCTGAGGCCCTTGCTGTATTTCACCTAGTGTCTGTTGTACACCATTTTAACTAGGACAGAGGTAGTCAATGTGGTACCTTCCAGATGTTGTATGACTCTAACTCTCACTACCCTCAGCCATCTTGGACAATGATGAGGGATGATGGAAACTGTTGACAAATGGCACTGTGCTGGCTAGCCCTGCCCTAGAATGTAGCTATGATTGCCTTTAACAACATCTGGATGCATAGAAATCATAACACGTAGGCTTTCACAGTGTGGAAATAAGCATTCTTGCCTGCTAATGCCAACACATCA
This sequence comes from Podarcis cretensis, assembly GCF_951804945.1. Taxonomy (NCBI): domain Eukaryota; kingdom Metazoa; phylum Chordata; class Lepidosauria; order Squamata; family Lacertidae; genus Podarcis; species Podarcis cretensis. Next base: position 18,855,703 of record NC_137176.1, on the reverse strand, counting down.
AGGTGCTGTCATGGTCATAACTGCAGAGTCTGCTTTAAAAGTTGGCAAAACTTCTTACACTTCTATCTAAAAGGTTTGGCCTTTTTTTAAAAAAAAAAAAAAGTCTCATCCTCAACTTCAGATTCCTTGGCAAAACAACAAGCAGCCTATACTTATGAGTACCTGATTATCATGCCCATTCATCTCTCCAACATTTTTTTTTTTCATATTTTCATATTTTCATATTTTCCATTACTCTAGGATATGTGGAGAGCTATATTTATTTATAAAATTACACCTTCCATTCCAATGATACTTACAACTGCATTTAGAGAGTGGAGTATAACTTTTAACAGCTCCATTTTTATCATATTTGGACTTCCAGCAACTCTTCATTTGCCATAAGGAAAGTTGATCATGTTCCAATGTTGTAAATGGACAACTGTTGAATCTAGATGGTTTATTAGAGCAAGTAATATGGTTGGGGCAGGGGGTTGATAATTATCCTCATTCTTATTTTAATGACTCAAGTGAGTGGATGTGACCTGATTACAACTCCTATAATATGAGAGCAAAGCGCCTATGTATCTGCAGCCCGTAATTTTGAGCATTATTACAGATCCACCAGAGGCGAATAATATTTGTGACACTGTACCATCTGGTTGTGTGACCACCTGTCCTTTGCTCCTGATGTTCTTTTCTCTGCTGTGTCCTAAACACTCTCAATATCTTTCTTGACTACTCATGGCCCCTCCAGAAATCCTTTTTATAGTACATTCCTGATTATTTGTGCTCATGAGGGTATTGGGGCAATTGTATGCAATCCTGCTTTCAATACTGTTTGCACCTGTAAAGGTAAAAGGGAAAGGATCCATGGACAGTTAAGTCCAGTCAAAGGTGACTATGGGGTTGTGGCGCTCATCTCGCTTTCAGGCCAAGGGAGCAGGCATTTGTCCACAGACAGCTTTCCAGGTCATGTGGCTAGCATGACTAAACCACTTCTTGTACAATGGAAAACCATGGCGGAAGCCAGAGCACACAGAAACACCATTTACCTTCCTGCAGCAGTGGTACCTATTTATCTACTTGCACTGGCATGCTTTCAAACTGCTAGGTTGGCAGCAGCTGGGTCAGAGCAATGGGAGCTCACTCTGTCACAGGGGTTCAAACTGCCAACCTTCTGATTGGCAAGCCCAAGAGGCTCAGTGGTTTAGACTACAGCACCACCCGCGTCCCCTTGCACTTGCAAAAGATGGGGTTGACAAAGTGCTTTGTTTCCAATTGATGTGTGTCCTATGACTTCCAGTTGAAATCCTGTAACTTCATACCACAAATCTTCTAATCTGTTTTTGTTTGTATGTGCTGCTTTTGCTGCGCTCTAGTGTCAAAGTGCTCCTCTAGATGGCTATAATGCAATAAAATTGCAGAAGCACTGCAGAAAAACTAACACAGTGGGATGGTGTGTGGATGGTCCAGTATAAATCCACCTTTAATGCATTGCTATTGTGTCATTGCTTTCACCCACAAAACAAAACCCCAATCAAGAGTAGCCCTTAGTTTCACTTGTGCCTACTCCAGGAAAAATTGGCAAGGAAAGGGCTAGGACGAGCTATTTGTCAACCAATAGTCCTCAGCCTCTCTGGGCAAGTAATCCATCTTTTGCCCAAACATGTATTCAGGGACCCACTTTTTATTTTTGCACCATGTGTTTGTTCCGACTAGTTAAAAACTAATGTTTTAGACTAACGGAAATATGGCAAACAACATACAATAATGCATCACGGTTTGGGAGGTGTGGGAACTCAAGCAATGTTCCCTGGTTTGAGGGGGGGGGGAGGATAATTGAAGGGAGACAAGAGGATTCTTTTTTATTACCTGTTAAATGTTGGGAGGGTGTGACTGACTTCCAAGCTAATCAATCCGGCATTCCAAGCTACTATAATAGAAGCCTCTACCATGCTTCTATCGAATACTAAAGCCACCAACATTGTGCTTTAAAGTATAAATTCAAAGATATACGCACCAGTTTATGAAATGCCATTCTGTGTTACCTATTTTGACAGAACAAAATTAGCAACTTAGCTGTAGCATGTAATATGGTTTGCTAGCTTGTCATCAGTGTATGCCATGCTTAATTCAATTCCTGCCTTGCAGGCATTGATGCTCTTGGCCCTTTGATCTTTCCTTATGGCAGGCTAATAATTCAGTTTGATTGTAGACTGTGCCCCCCCCTTTTACAAGCATTAATGTACTGGAGATTTATTGAGTGCTAATGGACATGTCACCAGTGCATTGGACTCAACAAGACAACTCAGGACCCACCAGCCATGTACACAATGGTAACATAATCCCTGACCTTCGTGGCCTCATATTCTAAAAGCGCATATTGGAAGAGCATGCAGTAGTAATCGCTAATGTGGATTAGATGGAAACTGTGGCTCCAAGCAAGCATATACTGAAAGTGTAGATGATGCCTGCTGTTTGCTACATTTGTTCTAACGACGTTGACAAGCACTCTGGCTGAGAGGATGGGAATCTCATAAGGCCAACTTGAAAGGCAACATGGGCATAGCTGTCAACTTACAGATTTGAAAATAAGGGACCAGCAGCCTCAGAAATAAGGGATCAGCAGCCAAAATAAGAGATCAACAATTACTTTGATAAAATACCTATTTTGTTGCATGCAAATGGCTTTAGATACCTATTAGGTCCATAAATTACCATATAGCATATATTCAACACAAAAAAACAGCAACAATTTGTTGTTGACAAAGCACAGCTGGACATAGAAAGGGCCCCATTTCCTTCAGTAGCTTATTTAAGGGACATCATCAATAAGGGACAGCAGCGGGACATGGCACTGGGATAAGGGACTGTCCCGCCAAATAAGGGACGCTTGACAGCTATGAACATGGACCCCAAACAAATTTTCATTTAAGATGATGGAACAAAATGTTCCTAACTGCACTGATTTCAATGCCTCTGAAGATATTGTCACTCTATCCGGTTTGATGTAAATGGCCTCGGTCCTGTATACCTGAAGAGCGGCTCCACCCCCATCATTCAGCCTGGACACTGAGGTCCAGCGCTTAGGGCCTTCTGGTGGTTGCTTCACTGTGAGAAGTGATGGTACAGGGAACCAGGCAGAGGGCCTTCTTGATAGTGGTGCCTGCCCTCCCCTCAGATGTCAAGGCAATAAGCAACTATCTTACTTTGAAAAGACATCTGAAGGCAGCCCTGTTTAGGGAAGTTTTTAATGTTTGATGTTTTATCATGTTTTTAATATTTGGTTGGGAGCCACCCAGAGTGGCTGGGGAAACCCAGCCAGATGGGCGGGGTATAAATAATAAATTATTATTATTAGTCACCCAGTTTAGCATGATGGTTTTAAAATTGCTTTGCTTTGGATGCTGCAGTCAAACTGAGCAGAACTGAACCCTCCACTCACTATCTGCAGGGGTCTGCTTTGCCAGTGTGCTGTTTGAGGGATTTGAAAGGACCACTGACATCCCAAGGCAGGAAGAAGCAAACTAAGCCCTGGGTAGGGAGAAGGGAGAGGAGGAGAAAAGAACTGACTACCACCCCTGTGTTCAAGGTCATTTGGTCTCTCGCTTTCTATCATCTATCTAGCTATCTGCAGACGTCAAATTTATTTGGAAAGATTGGATCTCTCGGTTATTGCAGCTCTTTTGATTTCTGCTATATTCAACACTCCTTTCTTCTATCACAACTTTTTAAAAGTCTTGAATCTATTCTATAATGTTAGGTGACAGGTCATCCTTGCTTCAGGACTATTTACTAATAAGCTCCCCAAATAAGTGACTTGTAAGAAAAGTTAGAGGTGGGCTACAAAGTTCAACATGAAGTTCCTCTCCTTGTTAGTATGACAGTTAGCCCCAGGCAGGTAGAAATAACCAGCACTGGAATACTACTTTTGAGTCTAGAGAAAAATGCCAAGGGGAATTAATTAATCCAGCATCTATTGAGGCTCGTGTGTATCCTGGTTAGATAACATGTTACCAATTTTATAACCTCCCCATATAAATGTTAATAAACCTCCCGGACTAAAGTGGCTTTCTTTATGGTCTGGAGGCGTGTGACATTGTTTTTATGTACTCCAGAATTAATACACAGAAAATGAATGATTTCTATTAGCAGCAACTGCCTAAGGATTACCGAATTGCAGAGATAAAAAACAAAACAAAACACCATTCTATTTCTTTCCAGGAGTGTGATTTTTCATCCACTTTCATTTCATACAGTAAGCACCTTAGAAGAAAAAAAACGAACAAAAAACTAACAAAGCACTGCACAAACAGCACTGCACATTTAAGAATTGGCTCTTTCTTCAGAAGAACAGCATAATATTACCTTAGGTACATCATAGCTAAGGTAAAAGAAATGGTAAACATTGGACATCTCTTGAGAACAAAAAGAGTTCAAGAGGTGTGCATGTGTGTGCATTTTGCAGAATTTTGAAGTGTGGGCTGAACTTTTCTTCAGGTTCAGCTGGAGAAACATGAAAGTACCGTGAGTAATATTACACTGTAACTCTTCCTCAGTTTTACTTTTGGAAAACTCTGTGGAGAAAACTCCAGTTGACTCTATTTTGTTTTATGTAATGTCTGGTGGATAGCTAGAGAAATTCAGAACTCCTTGAGGAGCCACTGGTAGCTTTGCTGATAGTCAGCACTTGGATCTGATGTAACTTTCAGAGTTGGAAGAGATCCCAAGAGTAATCTAGTCCAACCCCTGCAATGCAGGAATCTTTTGCCCAAGGTGGGGGTTGAACCCACAACCCTCAGATTTAAAGTCTAACACTCTACAGACAGAGCTATCCCAGCTGCCCAACTTTATAACAGCTTAATTTACACAGGCTTGATTTATGAAATTTCTTCCTTTGAACCTAAAAACAGTCTAACAACAACCCAGTGTGCATATCTGTTTATATGAGGTAAAAAAAATAAAATAAATCTATTCATCATTTGGTAAATTTCTTGCTAGTGTGTAAATGCTGAGGCAAAAAGATCAGTTTCTGTGAACCATAAACAGGAGGGGAAGAATACACTCAAAGGCTGGTGATAAGATTGTATAGATTTTTATTATTAATAATCTAAGCTAGAAACAATCACAAACTAAGCATTCCTTTTGGCCAAACAATATTTTCTGCTTGGTTACAGCTATTTTCTTATGAATATAAATAATATAATATCAGCCTGTGATCAAAGCCTTCGAATTCCATTTTTATCAAATATAGCGAGGGAGGGAAAGTAATATTGTGCTTTCTCTTTTCTTTGGGAAATTATAGCCTTTAGAATTTCTGGATGTGTGCAAAGCACACAATTAATTGGAAATCTTATGCTGATATATCTTAATATGAAATAATCCATATGGTTATTATGCAGACCAGAGTAAGGATGGTACGAAAAACTCATTTTTACTGAGAGACATTTCAAACAGGGTAGCTATGGAAAATATTGAGATATTATGGGAGCCACTCACCTTTTAATTTCTCCCCTTTTAATGTCTAGTTCATCACATGCCCTGTCACAGCTCCAAACCCACTACACTTCATTGGCCTGCTATTGTGGGTGTGGTGAAACTCACAGTAAAGTGATGTCATTTCACATATTTGTAGTACTAAGCATTTTGTCAGGAGCGAGCCAGCAAGCAGTCAATCACATGAAGTTAGTGGAGTTAACTCTTTATTAGAGAAAACAACAACAACCAGGATCTGCACAGAAGTTTTAGGCCTGATGAGCACAGCAACTCTTCTTCAGTCCCCACCTCCCTGCAGCGTCTAAGTCCTTTTCTCTTCTGGGTCTTCCCCAAGGGATCTGAGACTGCACCTGCGTGCCTGTCTCTGCTCCTCTTGCTTCATGTCTCTCCTGGTTCTGGTTGTAGACCAGGGGCAGGAGGGGGAGCCCCTTCACCAGCTGGACTCCTCTCTGTCACAGACTCGCCCCCCTCACTAAGCCCTGTTACCTCTTCAGCTTCTGACACCTGCCTCCAGTCATGTCCCTCTTCTCCTTTGGACTACTCATCATTGTCCCACCACCAGTCTCCTGGCTCTGAGCCTTCGTCCCTTGGGAGTTTCCCAGCTGGTTTCTCCAAACATTCCTCTGTGTCCAACCAGTCCATGACACATTGCCAAGAGGCGGAGGAGACACGGGGGCACAGAAAGCCACTGTAGTGTAGCAGTTAGAATATTGGATTGTGACCTGGGAGGCCAGAGATCAGATCCCCATTCAGCCATGGAGCTCACTGGGTGATCTGGGGCCAGTCACAGTCTCTCAGACTTCTCTACATCATGGTGTTGCTGTTGTTATGTACTGAAGTTCTCACCCTGGGCCAGCAGGGGGATACTGTAGATAGTTTTCACTCAGGTCCACATATGCAAATAAGGGATTGAAAGTGACGTTCAGTGATTGGATAGTTACAGAAAGTTGTTACAGTTGTGTTGTAGTGGAGCTCTATATAAGCAGGCTGGCTGAACCCTTCAGTTCTGTTCTGGCCTGTGAATAAACAAGATCTGTTTGAAGAATTGCTGTGTTGTCTGATATGTTCACCCACAACTTAACAGTTGTGTGGATAAAATGGAGAGAAGCAGGAACCATGCAGGCTGCCGCCACTTTTCATGGCTGATAGAATCAGGGTCCAATCACACAGGCATTTGCACCAATGTTATTGTTTCACCAAAGGCCACTGAAATGGTAGAAGGCAAAAGGGGTGGGTGGGAACAAATGCCCAATTAATTAAGATGTCCATCTGGGAAATGGGATGCAGAAGCCACCAGATCAGCTGCTTACTTGTGAGTAGCCTCAGTTCAAACAAGCTGTTTTGGAAATGTTGGGACTGGTGAGCTGCTGCAAACTGCAGAAGGAAGTTGCAGAAGGAAGAGGCGTGGCAGCAGAAATCTAGAGAAAGGAGGCTGTTTCTTGAGGGAGTGGCAGGAAGGCAAGCAAGCTATCAAGCAGGAAGGAAAGCAGGCCAGAAAGATCCCCCTGGATTATGTGGGAACTGATGGAGAGCGTGTGCTACATTTCCACCACCCTCATTATGAGTGTTCAGCATTTTAGTGTGGATATCTCCTGCTAAGCCCATTGTGTCCGCAGCTTTGACTAATGTACACTTTTCTTGCAAGCAGCTTCTCCTAATATATGCATATGCTATTTTTACTTAATAATTTCATATACACATTCCCCACCCCATCAATATATGCCTGTTTGTAAACATTCTTTGGCTGGAGAATTCGGGTAAATGTGAATTTCAAGGGATGGCAGTGTTTAGTTCTCACGTTGTTTCACAAAAGTGTGGATTTGAGAAATTCAGATTCAAATGCAAACTAAAATGTATGTGCAGAGGGCTGTATTTCATAGCACTGTGTAGGTTATCATTATTGCTTCTATAAGCTGTCTATCAACAAGATCTATGTAGGAAATTCTTCCTACAATATGTATGTAGTATTATAAGGTTAGTGCTGCAATCTTAAACCCTTTATTATTACATTAGGTTCAGAGGGAATATGTTCATTTGTTCCATCAAACATCACTATGGTTATCTCTTATCCAACTAGCAAGCTCATTGACAATCTTTATCTTGTTCGACCTAACAACAGTCCTCTAAGACAAAATAATCAAAATTCCATTTTTTGGTAGCAATGAGAAAATGAAACCACAAATGCCTACTTAACTGCCATAATTTGTCTGTAGTCTTGATAATCTGCCAGAAAATCCAGCTCTGGTTTTTCAGAATGCTCAGGTGTGATAGCTTTTCAGATGTTTCGGGTTGAAAACTGGGTCATTCATTATTAGGCAGAGAAATTTCCTCCAGTTTTATCGCCGCAAATGAAATTGGTCATTAGAGCTCTGTTGGCAGTGGGCTTTCTTAAAGCATGCTCATTTGTGTCACTAAATTTCCTATTAATAATGTTTCTGATGGGTTATGCAAAATGATAAATAAATGGCCATTTCCAATAAGTGAATTATTAGCAGCAGGAATACACAATTTATATTAATGAAAGGCTCAGTTATGAGCTGATTACAGGTGATGGTAGTGCTTTACATATTTTTTAATACTAATATTCATAGAATCAGCTAACAACTGGCTATTTTATTTTCTATATCTGAAGAGCATTTAAATTTTATGTATATTAAGAGCATGATTCACTTTCTGTGACACTCAGTAAATTGTGTCTTGCAATACTACGAATTGCTAAAACTTGCCGTCTGATTTCTGCATTATTTTGTGACTAAAAAGAACAAACCACGCAGAAGTTTGCAACGAAGTAGAAACAACATTTGTATGTAGGTTAAGTTTTTTCTAAGCTAAGGACTGCATCTAACATTTGGGAAATGAAAAATCAAGTGGATTGCTAAATTTCAGTGCACACGTTAGGCAGGGAGGTGCATATCAGGTCATTTCACAATAGATCACACAAATATTGACTTCTTCAAGCACCCAGATTTTGGGTTATTCTCCCCTCCCACAGAAACCCCTAGAAAACCCACTGGAGAGATTTTGGGGTGTGACAGATGATAAGGAATGTTGTTGTTGTTTAGTCGTTTAATCGTGTCCGACTCTTCGTGACCCCATGGACCAGAGCACGCCAGGCACTTCTGTCTTCCACTGCCTCCCGCCAAAGTATTGGAGCCTCAGCTTCACGGTCTGTCTTTCCAGTGAGCACTCAGGGCTGATTTCCTTCAGAATGGATAGGTTTGATCTTCTTGCAGTCCATGGGACTCTCAAGAGTCTCCTCCAGCACCATAATTCAATAATTCATAATTTATAATTCACCATAATTCACCATAATTCATGATAAGGAATAGGGTACAGGAAACTTCCTTTCTGTGCACTTCCTTAGGGTTCTGCCAATGGCCTCAAATTTCCTTCTAACTTCACTTTCTCATGTGCTCACTCTTTTGCATGGGTTTGTTGTCTGACACTAAGGAACTGAGCAGATGGAAAATGAAAAGTAGCACAGCTGTATCGTGGTAAGCAGTTACAACAGCAGGATTGTTGACTGTTATAGTGTTTTTAGGTGGGTTCAGCCCTGAAGGTAGGGACGCAGGTGGCACTGTGGGTTAAACCACAGAGCCTAGGGCTTGCCGATCAGAAGGTCGGTGGTTCGAATCCCCACGACGCGGTGAGCTCCCATTGCTTGGTCCCTGCTCCTGCCAACCTAGCAGTTCGAAAGTATGTCAAAGTGCAAGTAGATAAATAGATACCACTCCAGCAGAACTGTAAACAGTGTTTCCGTGTACTGCTTTGGTTTGCCAGAAGCAGCTTAGTCATGCTAGCCACATGACCCAGAAACTCTATGCCGGCTCCCTTGGCCAGTAAAGCGAGATGAGCGCCGCAACCCCAGAATCATCCGCAACTGGACCTCACGGTCAGGGGTCCCTTTACCTTTAACTTTAGCCCTGAAGGTAAACCTGGGGTATTGAGACAACTGATGTTAGCAACTTAATTGTGTCTGCTCAGATGTAGGTGTCATTGAGTTCAATGGGGCATGCTCTCAGGTAAGTGGGTACAGGATTACAGCAAAATTTCATAGTGACCCTATGGGGTGCCAGGGTGAGAAGAGAGCAGAAAGGACTCGCAACATCCTCCAGGCATGTCACAGTTACCAAAAAGACCTAGGGAAGCTTCAAAGGCAAAGTCTGAAAAGATTTGCAACTCTAATAGTCAAATTCAAATTTTGCCAAATGTGAATTTGTGCAAAATGTTGCTTTATGCTCTGTCCTAAGTGATGCCTGCCTGCTGTATTTGTATTAAATTGAACTGAGGAGCATTCCAAAATATGTAGGTTTTCCAAATTTGTTTTACCGTTTTCCCCCAGTTTAGAAACACTAGACCAGATGCAAAATATGCTAATGTGTTACATATCCAGCTATAACTCTACATGCTCACTTTTAACGTTATATTACAAATTGAGGAAGACAAAATACAAAAGTTTAAGATTTAGAATTCCTGTGTTCATTTGACAGCAATACATCCATTATGCACTGTGTGTGAGAATTGTTCTGATAAACTTGGATTGCTCCAGTGTATATTCTAGATCATTTCTTTCAGAGAGCTTTCTTTCATATTGTCATTATTGATGAATTAACAAACACAACATCACTCACAGTTTCTTTTATAATCTTGAGTTTTCAGTAGATTCAAGGCACGCTGCCTTGAAATGGTTTTTAAAAGTCCATATTTTTTGGGGGTATACATTTTATTCTTCTCTACAAAGCAAATAACCCAGCTGCAAATGGAATCAAGAAAAAGCCAGTTAATGAATTGATCCATTCTGCAGTATGCAAACATTGCCCTTACATGACATTACAAATCGTTTCCATTTCTTTGAAGTCAATAACAATAGGAAGCCACTCAAGTTGCCAAGTAGGAATCAGAAGAGGTCCTGTGCTGCATGCTAACAGTAGTCAAAAATAGCAAGAATGTTCCAGCATTAATGTAGTTTAAACATATTGTTGCTATTCATTTCAAGTGGAAGCCTTCATGTTTAATGTAAGGAAAGTACTCAGACAATGGATAGCTCAGCTGCTTAGAGCATGGTGCTGATAACGCCAAGGTTGCAGGTTCAATCCCCATATGGGACAATGGTTTATTCCTGGTTTGGACTGGATCACTGGGTTTCAAGTTTTTTTTGGGACCACAATTCCCATCATCCCTGACCACTGGTCCTGCTAGCTAGGGATGATGGGAGTTGTAGTCCAAAAACAGCTGGACAAGTTGATCCTCAGGGTCCCTTCCAATTCTATGATTTGATAATTCTATGGCAATCTGGAGCACAACATTGTTTGATTTGTTCCATGTGGCATGTAAGAGCCTGCATGAAAAGTATGGCCGATGAAGTTGCAGAATGTTCCATATAGTAGCAGCATGCTAGGCATGGAGTTGCCATTCTAGAGTGGCATCCTTATAAGTTGGGGTTGCCAACCCCAGACTGATCATTTGTTGAGCAGAGAGGGAGTGTTTAGGGCTGGGCAATATCTGGTTTTCAGTATTGTGGTATTATCACCAGCTAAACATCATGATTTACGGATATATCACAATGTCTGAAATAAGGATGGAGTTATGTAGAGGCATTGGCTGGCTTCGCAGTTTTTCCTGCATTGTGATTTTTGCATGGTGCGCATGCACACAAACACGCATCATGATTCACAATACAGTGGTACCTCAGGTTACATACACCTCAGGTTACAAACACTTTGGGTTACAGACTCTGCTAACATGGAAGTAGTACCTCCGGTAAAGAACTTTACCTCAGGATGAGAACAGAAATCGCATGGCGGCAGTAGGAGGCCCCATTAGCTAAAGTGGTACCTCAGGCTAAGAACGGACCTCTGGGACGAATTAAGTTCGTAACCAGAGGTACCACTGTATGTCAACAATATATCACCCAACCCGAGCACACATCATGATTTGTGATATATTGCCAGGTCAAAAATTATGAAACTGATATCATGATACGGACTTCAAACCTGAAGAATTAGCCATGAAGTCGCATACCGTTTTAAAAGTGATCAGACAGATTCGTTGAGACTCTGCCCATGTGGCTACAACGCGAAGCAGGAGCCTGGCACACATCGTGCTGCTGCTTTTATATTTTCCCCACTATACCCTTTGAAATGATTGGGCAATAGCCCTGGGTAATTGTGGTGCCACCCCGGCATGCGTGCGATAGCTCCACCCACGCCAGGGTGGGAGGAACCAGGTTGAGAGCCTGCCCACAACCAGGACCATCTATTAAGATGATCCCATCTACAGATATTCATGGAGATCAGTGCCTATAGTTATATGCTACCCCCAGGATCAGAGACAATCTGAATATTGATTGCTAGGGAGCAGTAGGATCAGACTGTTCCCCTCACAGCAGTTTATGGGTTTTCAACACATAGTGTAGTCCACGTTTAACTGAATCATTTCTTTGATGTTTCTAGAACCAGCCTATGTCTCTCCGGTCAATAGCAACACTGTGACAACTGCATATCTTATTATGAACAAAACTGTGTCTTTTCTCTCAGTCTGGGTCTTTAAAAATAAGTAAATTTGTGACTGAATGCAGTTATATTTGGAACTAAGCATGGGGAAATTTCAGTAACCTCCTAAGGCAAGATTTCATGAGTGTTCTTTTTAAATGCACATATTAGCCGAAATCACCTTTTCCAAGCAAAATGCTGAGCATTTAGTATTTGTTGTGCATACTGCTGCTGAATTGCTATTGTTCCTAATCTGTTTTTGTAGCCTGCTTTTTATACTATTAACAGTCCTATAAAACAGGCCTCATATGCTGACATTGTATCAAATAGTAGTGAAAGATAAACGGTGAATGATATTACTCATTCACTGTTACACTTCCGTGGCTAGATGTTACTCAATAAATATTTACTAACCTGCAGTATTCCCATGTTAGAAATATCTGTAGATTTCCTCTTCAGTAAGTGTTTACACCCATAAATCACTGTGGACAACCCATCTGGGGGGTTGGGAGATGGTACTCCTTGAAAATATGTCCTTGTTATTGGTAATAATAATAATAATAATAATAATAATAATAATAATAATAAGCCATTCAAAAGGACACAAAGTTGTGATTTCTGAAAATTGTTATTAAATCAAGGCAATTGTGGGCAAATACGATCAGAGAATAGGAGAGCCAGTGCAAATAATCTCATACGGTTCAATGTAGTTTGAACTTAGACCCTTAATTATAAAATTATTGTAAACCTAGCCTAAAAAGAAGATTTCTCTTGAGGTTGCCACAACCATCTACAAAAACAACATGATGAACACCCCTGATAATTTCTTCTAGTCTTCTTGGAACTTTCTCTTCTTTGAAATTCGTCAGTTGCTTGAACCAAGCATCTTCAGGCTCACCTCAAACTTTTAAGGGGCATTCAGTTAAGTGACATTTAGTGCAGTTATCCTCACTAAAATGAAGTGTCTACATGGCTTTTCTATAAACTTGAGAAAAATATAAGGGCTCTGACTGCATTATTTTTCATGTAACTTCACCGACATATGTTAGTCCAAAGCAGCCTTCCAATTTCAGCATGTGATTCCAATCTTAGAAGGTCATTATGGGGCTAGCCATAATACTATTCATTGCATGCTTATTTCTTTAACATGTTGTAAAGTACGGACCTCCGGAACGAATTAAGTACTTAACCGAAGGTACCACTGTACCACTCTTTGGCATTGTCCCATAACTAGAAGCACCTCACAGGTTCTGGGAAGATCGGAGTGTAAAGCATGTTCCATTCTATTGCATGAATTTTCAGTGGTTGCACTACTTAGTTCCCTGTACAATGTTCTTCAAGAACCAGAGGAAATATACAGGCATGACTTTTTATAGTAAGCTTTTTAAAGAAATGAACAAAGAATAACATATCAGAGGACTTTGGAGGAACCTTCTCAGGCAAAGTATGAAGTGTTGGTGGGTTCAATCATGACTCGAGGCCTAGGCTGGATCTAAACATATGAAAGAAGCATTTCAGTTTAAAGCATTGTTAATTTAAACAGGGAAAAGAGATACAGAAAAATGGGACTCCACTTCACCATCTGGTGGCACAATGTTATATCGCACATACAACACACATACAGTGGTACCTCTAGTTACAAACTTAATTTGTTCCGGATGTCTGTTCTTAACCTGAAACTGGTCTTAACTTGAGGCGTGCTTTCGCTAATGGGACCTCTTGCTGCTGCTGCGCCGCTGGCACACAATTTCCATTCTCATCCTGGGGCAAAGTTCTCAAGTCAAGGTAACTCTTCCAGGTTAGCAGAGTTTGTAACCTGAAGGTGTTTGTAACCTGAGGTGTTTGTAACCTGAGGTACCACTGTAAATAGCTTTTTCTCTTTTTCTCTTTTCTAGCTGAGCACCAAGATTAAGCTCAAATGGTTTTCTTACAGGAGCAAGGGGTGGGGATATTATTTATACCCCAGCTACTGTGGGCAGCTTACAACATATATAGTAAAATTAAACATTTTTAAAATTCCCAATACAGGGCTGCCTTCAGATGTCTTCTAAAAGTTATGTAGATCTTTATCTCCTTGACATCTGAAGGGAGGGTACCACAAGATTGAATGATTGGGCACTTGGCCCAGAATATATACCTTAAGCTGGCCCAGGCAATACCCCCACCACCACCTGTGATAGGTCACCTTTATGATGCAATTAGCCAATTATAACGCTGGCCCTATTTCAGCAGGGATTGGCTGCCTGCCAGCCACCAACATTACCACTGGAGCATTTTAGAATCCTTCTAGTCTCTTGTCAAGTAGATGAGTCTCCTCAGCTCAAGGAGGCATCAAGGCCTAGCAGTGCCTTCATACATAACAAAGAACATGTCACAATTATGAAGGAAGTATGAAGAAATTTCAAACAAGGCAAAATCTTATTAAGAATGGCCCAAATCCTGTTTAGAACAGGATTGGTGAGTACATACTGTGGTGATCACACAGGGTCCCTGGATGTTTCACTGTCTGTTGATCCCTGTGCCACCACTTTATTTCTCACTGCCACCCCCCAGGCCCTACCTGGTACAATACTGAGTCCAGTCAGGGTCAAATTGGAACATAAACCTCTGTTTATTTATTGCAGTTTAACAAGTGTGTGGTTTCATAAACTGTATCAGTCAATTACAACCATGGGGTGCCTATCCAGACCTATAACTTCCGCTACCTGCTCTCACTCACCACCTCTCAGATATTTACTTGTCTTCCTAGCCCATAACTCTTCCTGACTCAGCTTATTTTGCTAAACTAACTCAACCTACCCACAGACTCTATCCCAATTCACTCCCACTCCAACCAACCACCCAACTCCCAACGAACTCCCCCCTTTGCCCCTCCCAGAGCTGGTTTTATAGTCCCTCTGACTCCACCCCCTGGGTTCCGATTGGGTAACCTGTTTAACTATTTCACCTCCAGCACTCTCATATGTTAACATCACACATACATCTTTAGTTGCTAAATAGATATTCTCCTAAAGCCAGATCTGAGGAAGATGAGCAGGGGCAGGAAACATTCTGGTGTAAGTGAAACGTTTTAGGAAGAGGAATGCTAAAAGGATACGTGAAAGATACATAAGGGTGGACAAATCCAACACAGAATGCAGGTCACGGGGCCTGTACACCATGGAAATAATGGAGATTGATAACTTTTTATTCTCATTTTTAATAAGTTCTTTTGCATTTGTTTTGGCAGATCAACCTTACCAACTGTGGTCGAGTGAGGAGTTAAAACTGTGCTGCTGAGACCTTGGGTGTGAAATCACTTTTGCAGGTAGGAAACAAAAGGTTTTTTAAAAATATCAGCTGGCATGTAGATACTGTTTGGTGTTTCCAAAGGTTTGTACTCACTTGGTTAGATGTTACAGCACACCCCTGCACCTGTTCAACAGCAGGTACCTCACCTTATGCCACATCACAAATATTTTTCAAATGTCTCCATTTCAAAGGCAATTGACAAGTGGCATGGGAGAGGACATAGGCCTTGATCCACGCTGCTTTGGATCCTGACCTTTCTCTTTAAAGAATATTTATTTAATATTTATATTGAAAATGAATTTTCCCAATATCCTCTAAAATGGCAATGGATGCCAGAATGCCACTGGCCTCGAGATGGGAGTCCATGGATTAACCATGTATTCAATGCACCATGCGAAGGCTATTTTGTGAGAGTCACCAACACACCTGGTATTTTTACCCAATATGTATTTCTGCTCCTAGTTTATGTGTGTGCTAGTGTGTTATATATTCATATGCTTTTACTGCTTCTCACAAAATGTCATAAACCTGACACCAAATACACATGCTCCAGAGGTTACCATGGCACAAAGGATGTGATAAATGTGCGTAAATGCCTGTCTCAACTCAGGAAGTATGTATAGAGTAGGAACACTACAGAAGAGCCATGCGAGTGATTGGTTCCTTTTGAAACAGGTGTAAATATGTCTCTGTTCCATGTGTTTTCTTCAGGTATATATATATATAGCCTGGAGGAAATGAACGTCCTTTTACAGGGTGTTTATATTTCTGAAAGGACACAAATTCCTTTATAAACATCAGCACTGTCTACCACTGAATCAGACTGATGGGTTCATTTAGCCTCGTGCTGCCTGTGACTGGCAATGGCTTTCTGAATTCTCAGACAGTGATCTTTCCTGGCCTTGCTGCCAGAGAACCTTTTAAATGGAGAAGGCAGGGACTGAACTAAGGAACATGCAGATGCAAAGCATGCACTCTACCACTGAGCTATGGCCCTCTCCTCGGAGCTCTTTCATGGTACATTTCCTGTCATAATTATAAGGCACTGCTTTTGTCAAATGGGATGCATCTCACTTCAGAAGCGTACCTCTGAGTTTCCGAGGGAGTGAAAGACAATCATTGGCTTCCCCCTGTTTATTAGCTGTGTGCTGATTTTCTCCTTGAATTGTTCCTTACAGAATCCAACTGCACAATGAGTTTTGCCTGCATGTTTTTGTGTGCTTTTGATGCTGGGCCACGGGAGCTGTTGACAGCATTCCTTCTGTTCTTTCCTTTAAAATCTGCAGATAGAAGGGTGCTTTAGAACAGGGACTGCCAACATTTGTGCAGTGTCAATGGTCCTAACTGTGAGGCTAAAGTTCAAACAAATGCAGTGGCTGAAGCGTAAGTTGGAGGAGAACAATACATAAAAAAGACCTTGTTATTGGATCTGTTAAGGGGCCAGTGAAGGAAGGGATCACCTCAGTCCTGCAAGGGAGGCCATGGATGAAACTCCACACTATTTGATAAGAAGCCCTATATTGTAAGGGGTATTGAGGATAGAACTCCACATTATAGGGGAGGCTCCAGAAGGAAACAAGGTCAGAAGGGGGCCACTGTCAGAAAAAGGTTGAGAAACACTATGTTAAAGCATCTTCCCCTTTCTTACCTTCTGTTCTGTGCATGCTCCCAAGTGCACTATTTTGCGATCCCTTGGCTCAGCACCCTGTGCAGGGGGATTCACTCACTCTGCCCTAAACCTGGCACTGTTCTTCCTGATGTTGCTTTCTGTGGGACCAGCAGAAAACTGAGTGTGAATGGATAGCATTTCTAATACAGAATAAGATTGTACGATTAAGAGCTGGTATGTGCTGGTGTGTTCCTTTACATCAGGCCAATCTCGCTTAGCCTTTAATTATCCTGTCAGTAGCTGAGAATGCAGAGTGGGTTCTGGAACAATAGAAGTTGGGCGGTTTCAGCTGAGTTTTTCTTCCGCTTGTGCAGCTGTTGTCCCAGTCATGTTCCTTTAAAGTTAGCATGACAAGTGATCATCCAGGGCATCATAATGCCATCCACTCTTGAGATAATCTTCCCCCATCCCCTCAAACATAAAATGCAATACTCACGCAGAGAAATCGCTTCCTTACGATCGGAGGAATGCTGTGGGAGGCATGAAGAAGCTGCCCTGTTGTAGGACAACAATCCCCTATTTGCTTTATAGATGCCTCTGTAATTTAAACAGCAGGCAGAACCAGCACACAGTTGTAGATGCTCAGGGTGGGGGAGTGAGGACACCCAGAGACTCATAAATCATGGGGAGGATTAAAAGCAATGAACATTTATCTTCTTAACCCTGTAAAGCAATACTGCAAAGCCAAGGATTACAACTTGCTGTGCATGTAATCTTTGTTTGGGGATAAAAGGTGTTGAGCTTTTTTTCCTCATTTGCTTTTGTTTTGTTTTTTTTTCTTCTTTAAAAAACGATTCCCTCAATTAACAATGATGCATGCCTGTTGGGGAAGGGAGGAAAAAAAGGGGGGAGGAACCCAATTGAAAATGTATTACTTTAACACTAAATAAGGGGACTTTAAAGCTAAAAGTGAAGGTAATTGGACAGCCATCTAAAGAAGCCATGTATCTAGCTCTGAGTTACCTTCCACATTTCATAGGATTTAATCGTGTTACCAAGGCACCATAGTACTCCATGTTACTCCATTACAGTACTTCCCACATCAGATTGTGTCTAAAGCTTCTTCTCTAAGGGTATTTTGTATACTGTGTCTCCTTAAGTGCTTTGCATCAGTTATGCTCACCATGCTTTGAAAGGGCAAAAGCAGGGGGAAACCTGAACAACAAAGGGGCAAGTGGGAACTCCACTGCCCAGTTTATGTGTAAAGGAGATCTGGTCATGGGCTTGCCCACACTTCCATTCATCCAACTGATTTCCCCTGGGAAAACCCACTATTTACCACTGAATCAGAGCAGATGTCAATGGGTTTTTCTGTGGATTGATGTTTGCTCTGATTTAGCAGGAAACGGCATTTTCCCCAGGAAAAGCAGTGGGTCAAACCTACACTCATTTTGTAATAGCGCAAGTGCTAAACAGACTGGTTTAGTGGTTCCAAAACATTCACTTAATAACAGATTCCAGACTTGTCTTTCATGTACAAATGCAAGTATGAGTGGAAGGAATGCGATTCTATCTGTACGGTCAAGCTCATGCCATCTTACCCAGCCACTGTGGCAATGAATCCACTGTAACGTTGAAGCCTTTGAAACCCATGCTGTTGAAGGAGTCCCTTCTGCATGCCACAAGTCTAGTCCAGAGTTCCTACCATTCCAAAGCTGCTCTTTGGGGTCAGTTGTGTCTTGTCCCTCTTGAAGAGGGCAGGCAGTATGTAGCACAGCTCTGGAGTCATATGCAGAAGTGTAAGCCTGACTTTGCACCATAGCCGGAGCTGTGAGTGGTTCAAAAAAGGTTAACTAACCATAAAAATAAATAATGAGAAATGAGTGTCATATTTGTTTAACCATGCATTGAAAATAACCACCAGCTGGTGGGAGGAGCAGGCTAATTGTCTGAATCTGCTTAAACACAGAGTCACTGAGGAAGTTTTCATAATAATATTTCTGATGTATACAGTGGTCTGTGTTTGCCTGAGCTTGAGTCTGGACTAAGGATTCTGAGCTCCTGTGTTTTGATTTGTCCAATCACAGAACATTTCAAGATTTGGGCCTCTGCCATTGGCCCTTGAACTCTGAGTCATGATTCACAGCTTGGAAATTTAGACAGCAAATCATGTTGGGAGTGGGAGTGGCCCAGGCTTTCAGGAATGTATATAAGCAATTGCTTTGCCCCTGTTTCTCAGTTACGTAGTTCAATAACGGTTCTTGCTGTTATTGCTGTGTCTTGCCTCATGGGAACCCACCTACACTTCCATATTTATGTCTCTTGGAGGCTCTGATTGCCAGGAAGTCTAAGTGTTTTGTAATTCCAGTTTCCTTCAGTGACTTGTTGGAGTTAGGCAAACCTAAAATCACTGAAATGATTTTAGCTAGACAGAGCTAACTCCAGATAGGGTTGAGTTTTTTAAAGTGGTGACCTTAAGTGGTGACCTTAAATAACTTGTTTTGTTTTACAAGTAGAGCCAGTGGGAACCACCTAGGCACACAGGCTGTCAGCATTAGTCTCAAAACAGGATCAGTCCCCAACTCACTGAAAGCTGTAGCAGCTGTCTTGCTGGCCAAATTCCAGCAGCAGAGGAATTCCATCCACAGGTGCAAGCAACTTAAGGCACCTTAATGTAAACAGCTCTTTATTTTATATTTAAAAATGTTGTGATTAGGGGCCACTAATGTAGGGAAATATGAAAGCCTCTGTGTGGTGCAGGCTTTTCCCTCAACAAGGAAGAAAAGGCCAATCTTTACATTTGGAACAATGGCAAATGTGGAGTCTGAAGTTCCTTGTTACGGAACAAACCATATCCCAATGTTTTATCAAGAATTTCTTTTCTCCTATCCAACACTTGAGAAACGGTTGGGACCAAACCCTAAGCTCGGCGTCCTGCAGTCATTTCAGCTTCCAAGATGGAAGCCTTCCAGATTCCACTACTGGGAATTCAGGCAGGAGAACAGAGTAAAACTATACTGCATAAGTCAATACTCAGTTGAGCAAATATGAGTTTATGCAAATCACCATATGTCTTGTGAGACAGGCTCCAGCTAATAATATTTCACTGTCTCTTCCTTTTTGTGCCGCATAAAAGTCAACAAGCCCATCTGATCACTATCTGATGTCATTGGGTATGTGAAATGTAATGGAAGCTTCAGCTCAGTTCCTAATAGCCAAAAGGGTTCCTAAAAAGCTATAATCAAAATTAAATGGCACCCCATATTGTTTTTAAATGTGTGTTTGAGAAAGTGTTTAAATACGGGGTCAAAGATCTATACTTGCACCCAATTCTTTCCGTGATACAGTTGGGTACAACTACTTTCATCTTTCTCTGTATTGGAAAAGGAGAATTATATTAAAATAAATATCTTTGAAATTCAAACTTGGCTTGAAATTGTGCACCAGAAAATGCAATTAGTCCCTGAGAACAAAATATCCTTAACTAATAAGTAAACCTCCTCAAGAGACATAACCAGGACTATTCCTGAGCTACTTCAAAATAAAGGTCTGGGCATCACATGATGGAGTGTTCTGTATTAAAAACTAACAAACACAACTGCCCTGAACATAGTCAAGCATAGCCGTGTCTGAAGTATATTCCTTTTGGATGTGCAGGATTTGTTTCTTATAAAGAAATATGCAGCAATGCTACATCCCCTCAGCTGCAGTCTGAAATGGTACAGTCCTAGAATAGCTTCACCACTTCATTTGTGAAAATTTGAAGAGAATTTAATCCTATTCTGGATGAGATAATATTTAATAAAATGGTCTTTTTAAAAATTTGTTGTTATTGCCATTGAGATGTGTGCTGATATTACAAAATGCTCCTAGGGTCATTGGCATCAAAATGAAAGAGAGGTTGGCTTGCCATCCCTCAAGAGACTTCTGGTCATCTCCACTATACTTTTCAGTCATAACAACCACAAAGGAATGGCTTGCTTCTAAGACTGTTGAAAGTATTCATTGCTTTAAAAATGTCTGCCTATATTGCCCTTACTCTCAATTTGTCCTTGTTGTTAGCACATAACCAGTTCTGATTGGCTATATAACACCATTATGTTGACCATGGAATCTCCTTTGTACATAATGCAATAAGAAGAAGCACTAACCAGGTTAGGGATTGGGAATGTCACTGGGGTAGACAACGCTGGAGTGAAGAATAGCACCAGACAGACTAAAAATGGGGAAAATATTATCACAATAAAAATGCAGCCAGAGGAAGACTACTATGTAGAAACCGGTGGGATGGGGATGGGGAAATGAGCCATGACAGCAGCTCTGCACCTTGTCCTCTCACTTTCTTATTGTGCTTAATGAGTTATATTTGTTATCCCACTGCAAGGCGATAAACTTCTCTACCTTCACTCTATTCACCTCCACTTTGGGTCTCTGGAAATGCCATCTTTTGTATTGTATTCTGTATTACAACAACACAGCAAATTAAATGTGTACTCTCAGTTCTCAGCCCCGTGGATTACAATTGTCACTCACTGATTAAATTAATTAGTTTTGATGTGCAGAAAGATGCAACTATCTGCCCCAACTAAGGATCCATCATTATCCCTTAGATGGTAAGATCGTGTGGCAGACTTCATAAAGGTTTCAGCCTTCACCTTTACTTTGAGTCAACTGTTGTGAAAGCATATTCAAATCATTCTGTTGCATTTTCTAACCATGTTCTCATTGGGGTTACATTCTTCATGTTCCTCATCGGGGCTGATGTAATTCAAGCCAAATTGCCTTATAACAAAAGCATATGAAATCATAGTGTTAACATTTAACAAGATTTGACACAAATCTAATACAGAGAAGTAGCAAAACCGACAGCTAAGTAAGTCTTCAAACAGATCCTGACACTTCTTATTGTCTGCCTTTCCGCCCCTTCCAGTTATTCAGCAAACAATAAGAGTTTGAAGTCAGAAAAGCTTCAAATCACTTATGAGCGGTTTATGAAAGATTGTTCCAGGGGTGGCTATACCTGAGTTATTTTGAAAACCAATTCTCTGTACTCTTAGCAATATTATTATGTGCTAATATTTCCCCCCCTGAAAATGTTAACAAGGTCATTACCCAGTCCCTCTTCATAGGATGGGGAGCAGAATGTGTTGGCTTCAGCCAAAAGAGCCAAAGTTGGCTGTGACTAAGAGTGCCCCCAAAGAAGATATTCAAAACACATTGGACTAAAAAAAAAAATATGTGTTTCTGTGCACCTAGAAACTTCATTCCCTTCCAGATTTCATGCACTGATAGTAAAGGGTGGTGAAAGGGGAGAGGAAGAATGGGATGCAGGCCAGCTTCTCTTCTTGTCTTTCTTCCCCAATGCGCTAAGGGACAATTTTAGGAGCAGATGACCCAGGTGATGTCCTGGTGTGCTGTGCTTGGGAGACAACTGTCAGGCTACCAACTCAACACACCACTCAACTGCTGGAAGATATAGTGCAAAGCTTTCATCATTATAAGGTGCTGGTGCTAACATATAAAGCTGTAAACAGTTTGGATCCCAGTTAGTTACCTGAAGGAACATTTTCACCCATATCACCCATACTTTATGAGACCATCTTAAACTAATTTTCTGTTAGCACTTGGAACTTAAGTGAAAAAGTAGGATTCAGGGGTACCTCGAGACTACACAACTGGTCCTTCAGGAAGATCTGTAACTCTATCCAGAACAGCCTGTCTATGCATTTCTCAGACCCAAAACCTACAACCCCCACAGATGATATTCAACTTCAATTTAGTTTCAGTAGTTATATGCTAAATTCTTGAGAATTGCTTGCTTTTATGAAGTTCTATCCTTCTGCTGCCATTGTATCCATCTTGTGTCATTCAAGCAGGACCCTGGAGGGGAATTTCCTATAGTCTTCATCATCCCACAAAAGCCCCTCCAGATACGATTTTTGGAGGCTGCATGAGCTGTAAGGGAGAAGCTGAATTGGCCATTGAATCCTATTGCTTTAATCCTATTGCCTGTGGCAGCCCATAAAAAATTGCCAATAACATCTGATACGATGACATACTGGATGGTAATAAGAGAAATAATAACTGATCATCACAACCACATGTACTGACCTATAGGGGCAAATGAAGCCAAGTCTAGTCAAGGTAAATATGCCAATAAGCAAAGCAGAATAAGAATAACCTGGCCACCAAGTTTAACCATAGTGGGGGAAGGGACCACAACCGAGAGAATGATGTTGCACTAATATCCTGCTTGTGCGTTCTCATAGGCTTCTGGTTGCTTATTGTGTGTACAGGAGGCTGAATTAGATGGCCAACTGGTTTGATCCAGCAAGATACTTCACATGTTTTTAATTGTTTGGAGATGTGAGAGTATTTCATTCTGGGAAATTAATTCAGCTGCGTCAAACGTGTTTCAAAGTGTGTATTGCAATTATGGCATAGTAGCAACTCAACAGTCTCTCTAACAGGATATTTATTAAGACAACTATCTGGTATACAGGAAATGCTATCAATGAGGGTTATGCTTCAGACTTATGACAGCCATGTATGAGAGGCTATTCCCCAGACACCCAGTTTTGCAGGAACCAAGAGCTTTGTGTTGTTTAGTCATTTAGTCATGTCTGACTCTTCGTGACCCCATGGACCAGAGCACGCCAGGCACTTCTGTCTTCTACTCCCTCCCACAGTTTGGTCAAACTCATGCTGGTAGCTTCGAGAACACTATCCAACCATCTTGTCCTCTGTCATCCCCTTCTCCTTGTGCCCTCCATCTTTCCCAGCATCAGGGTCTTTTCCAGGGAGGTTTCTCTTCTCATGAGGTGGCCAAAGTGTTGGAGTCTCAGCTTCAGGATCTGTCCTTCCAGGGTTGATTTCCTTAATAATGGATAGGTTTGATCTTCTTGCAGTCCATGGGACTCTCAAGAGTCTCCTCCAGCACCATAATTCAAAAGCATCAATTCTTCGGCGATCAGCCTTCTTTATGGTTCTGCTCTCACTTCCGTACATCACTACTGGGAAAACCATAGCTTTAACTATACTGCATATTGGCAATAATCACATTTATGAAAACTTCAGAAACCATGTTTTGTTTTGCTCTGCTAATCAATAAAAGCCTCACTTTAAAAGACACTATTACCTTCAGATCAAAGTGATGTGACTGACAAATCTGAAAACTCAGAGCAGCCCTCTGCTGCAGCAAGGTAGCAACTGACAAATTCCATGCCTTTGCATAGAAATTTCAATTTGCTTGCATAAAATAACAGCATGGATTGCATAAAATATCAGTGTGCATTGTGTGCGCGCTTGTGTGTTTTAAAGATATAGTACTGTTTTTAAAAGATACAGTGGCTAAGACACTGGGACCATTTACAGGAACAAAACTTCTACACTTCTAGGAGGAGAGCAACTCCGCTATTCCTCCTCCTGAATGTTAGTCGTCCACAGCCACAGAATATGTAACTTTTGCTTTCAGTAGTTGACTGGTGTAATGCACTAGTGAAATTTGAAGGGCCACTTTTGGAGGGCCACAGGTTTTTCAATCATCCAATAGTACAAGAGCTCTCACCCTATTAACCAAGCCAAGAGTTGGCTTGTGCTGAAATAGAGCAGCCTCTGATTCCTGCCTAAAAAGCCCACTTATCTGCTCCTCCTCAATGGGAAGCCACTGGGTGCTCAGCTAGATGCCTTCAGAGCCATTGCTAACCCCCACCCCTCCACACGCAAACATATCTGACACAGCAAATGGATGATACAGATTTGGATTTGAAGGTTTAATGTAAATTGGGCTTTCAGATTAATGGCCACCAGTTGTTTTCTTTACAGAAGAAAAGCACCTTGTAACTTTTACACTTGCCTTTTTTATTATCCCCCAATATTGGCTATATAATATTAAGGAAGGATGCAGGCAACTTCTACTGTGTTATGAAAAATGTTTTATTGTGCCACAGTAATTCCAGAATGGCTAAAACTTGTATATGTGGATTCTAACGCCAGTCAAAGCAAATGGGCAATTCTGCAGAAAATAAGGAGCTAACAGGCTGCTCAACAGCACTTTGCGTTTTGAAGTCATAATAATACTTTTTTAAAAAATCACAAAAAAATCAGTGATTTGGGGAGTTCAAACCATGCACTCATACCAATTTATGGCCTGTATATATTTAATTTCCATTTGTGTGCATGTGTGTATAGCTTTTCAGATGGGATTATTCATTGTACTTAAAAACATAATGCCTATGACAAGCTGTATCTTTCACCACAGGCGTTCAAGGGTTTTATAACATTTTATATAATGCATATTTTTTCTTCCATAAAGCTTTATTGCTATTTTTATAGGACATAATATGTACTCAATGGACCATAGCAGGCAGAATACCCATAATAGTCCATCATGGAAATGCCTATTTAAATAATTTCTAAAAGTGCATAATGCACAATAATTGAAAGTCTATCAACCCTAATTCTGCCACTCTCTTACTGATTCACATACGGAACATAATACGTTATAATAATACATTATAGGGTCACCAGCTTCAATATATGAATTGTTGATTTAAGTCTGAGATTGACTGGGTTGGAGACTTCAAGGCACCTTTTTATAGCTATATAGAGATTAATTTCAATAATTCAATAATAAATAATAAATTTAAATTCACAAATCTATGTATAAGCACGAAGTAACATAAACAGAACAAAAATTAGAGATACTTCAATTTAATCTGAAATGTACTTTAATCTGAAATCTTGTATATTTCTATGCTACTAATGTACGATCCATTCATATGTGACTTTATTGCAAATTTAAAATGAGGTTTCAATATGCAAATAAAAAAATGTTGGCATTTATTAGCAAATAAGAGTTGTAAAATGGTGCCTACAAAGCAGTATTTCCTGTATTTTTGATAGCTGGGGGTCCCTTTGTCAGGAGCTCAGCCTACACTCGAGTAGGACCCTGGTAGAGACACATGCCTGAATGGCATGTTCTCTTCCTCCTGGTCTTTCGTTCGGGAGCTTCAAAAGCTTTCTTCAGCCAGAACATCACACCAACCGATGCCAACAGACATCGGCACACTTATGGATCAGCAGAGTTTGCGCAGTTGCGTAACAGACCTCAGCAACTCAGCATTTTGGCTAATCTACTTTATTTACATATAAACACACACGGAGCACTGCAACATGGCTCCCTCTCTCTCTAGCATCAGACAGCAAAGAGAAAAAGAACAAAGGACAATAGTCCCACTTCACGGAACACAGTAACACAAACATACCGTCTCCGTCACTTCCCACTCTGTGGAGTCAAAACATATACCGTCATGTGAAAGACAAAAATCCCATAACTGCAATCATGGAGCAGGAATTCTAACACCCTTTCCCCCCAAATTAAAATCAGAGAAACACTCTTATACTTCAAAACTTTCAGGTGCATACCCTTCAACATTTATCAGATGAAAATAGAGATGTCCTGTTCTATTATTAGTATTTATTTATAGCCCGCCCATCTGACTGGGTTCCTCCATCCATTCAGGGCAGCTTCCAGTAGATATAAAAACATAACAAAACACCAAACATTAAAAACCCTCCCTATACGGGGCTTCCATCAGATGTATTCTGAAGGTTGTACAGTTACTTATCTCCTTGGCTTATGGGCTGCATAACTCCATACAATCCAACATTTCTCTGATGAAAATAAGGACATCCTAAGAAAAAGCAGGACATTCTGGGATTGAATCAGAAACCGAGATGGCTTCTGTAAATCTGGAGCTGTCCCTGGAAATAGGGACACCTGGAAGGTCTGCAGCTGTGGTAATTTATGCAGAGACACAATGCTGAGATTCCTCCAAGTACTGTATGTGTAACTCTGCTGAACCTCTACACTGTGTGTCACTGAGCTACTCACATACACCCCTTGGAAAGATTCAGCATAACTACCCACCATCAGTGGAGTCTGATAGAATGAAGGCAAGGTTAAGATGGTGAATTAAAGTGAGGCAGCAAGCTGACTCCTCTTTGACTTATGGCAGCCAGTAATCATAAGTATGTCTACGCAGAAGTCTTACTGGGTTCAATAGGACTGACTGCCAAATAAGTGTGTATAGCATTGCAGGTTCCAATAATTTCTCATGGTGCACAGTTTTGGAATTACTGTCCTAGAAAAAGCTGGATCTTTAATATGTAGAGAGTCTGCTGCAGGCCTCCAGGTCTTTACCATCCTTCATGGGCTACCATAGTCTCTCTTTGTTTCCTCGACATGTGAAAAGGTTGCAGTGCCCTTGAGAACATATCGAGAGCATTCCTTTACTATTGCAGAACCACAGGTAGCCTCAGAAATGTGAGATTATAGGAAGTGGCTTAGGGCAAAGGCTGTTGCTTTCAGAAAACACATCTAATATGTGACATTCTTTAAGCAACTTATATCTTTAGATCATTCCAAAGTTTCCTGATGCTAGTCTAGGTGGAATATCACAGTCCACATATGTGTACGAGCAATGAAATTGTTGATGGGGTCAGCAGTGTGTCTTTCAGCAGTTTCTGAGCCTTTGCAAATACCTGACCTTGCTCCCTGCTGATGTGAGCTATCTGTGGATGCCAGCTTTGAGAAGACATTCATAGCTCATTGGGAGCTACAATCACAACTACTAATTGAACTATTTTCCCCTGGAAATTTGCCGAGAAGCATTTTGGCAGTTTCCTATTCCCACATCGTGGATCTGCAAGTTATTGTTTGCTGTTTCATGCTGGTAGCACTTAACTGATGTGAATTCAGCTGTTGCATTATCAGCTTGAGTTCCAGATATTGAACAATGATGCAGATGCTATTAATCAAAGCCTGTGATCCATTGGATGCACTGCTGAATGTAAATCCAGCACCGCTCTTCTTGGAAGTGTGGTCTGGGTAATTTGTGCACAGAGTTAATGTTCACATTAAAACAAAGTAAATCCATTAGTCTCCATGCCATTAAACTGAATTCTCCAAGCATGCTAACACTGTGTTGTCCCATTTGTGGGGTAAATCTTTCAGAAGGGAGATGGGATAAAGATTTAGGCCAGCACTTTAGATCACTTTAGATCTGGTCTTTACCACTTGTTAGTAGTTAGAACCTACACAAGAGAAAATATGGTGCCTTAAATAGTCCTTAGGGGTCCCCCCTCCCCGCTTTCCTACCTTTTACCATGGTTTTTCTGACTGTGACTTTTTCCAGCATTGCAGGTTGCATGGGTAAGTTCAGTTAGATACCACTTGGAGACCAGCTTGCATTTGTCAAAGATTATACTGTTGGTGGTTTCCTTTAATTTTGTTGTTCTATCCTGCTCTTCTTCCAAGAGCAGTGTACAGAAAATTCCCAGGTGGCTTAACATCCAGGAGCAGCTGACAGAACTCGATCAGAATTATGTGCTTTCAAGTATTCATGATGCAATATACCATACATGCAACCGGGTTATATTATATGCTATGGAAAGTAGATGTGGGTGAGCTCCCACAGACTCGAATAAGATTAGGCCTAGCAATTATGAACAAAAGTAGAGAACACAGAAAGGAGAAGGGGGGGAATACTGTCCACCTCTGAGTCTTAAATTTGCCCATTTTGTGTGCCTTCTTGCATGAATATCCCAATCCCATTGCCTAGGGAGTGGCACCAATTCTAATAATGCTCTCTCTGCTTCATACCTTGCTCCCTTCTATTAAACAACACTTACCACATATGCAAAACTAGCGTGTCAGGGAAAAGAAGAAGAAGAAGAAGAAGAAGAAGAAGAAGAAGAAGAAGAATTTGGATTTGATATCCCACTTTATCACTACCTTGTTGTTGTTGTTGTTGTTGTTGTTTAGTCGTTTAGTCGTGTCCGACTCTTCGTGACCCCATGGACCAGAGCACGCCAGGCACTTCTGTCTTCCACTGCCTCCCGCAGTTTGGTCAGACTCATGTTTGTAGCTTTGAGAACACTATCCAACCATCTCGTCCTCTGTCGTCTCCTTCTCCTTCTGCCCTCCATCTTTCCCAACATCAGGGTCTTTTCCAGGGAGTCTTCTCTTCTCATAAGGTGGCCAAAGTATTGGAGTCTCAGCTTCACGACCTGTCCTTCCAGTGAGCACTCAGGGCTGATTTCCTTCAGAATGGATAGGTTTGATCTTCTTGCAGTCCATGGGACTCTCAAGAGTCTCCTCCGGCACCATAATTCAAAAGCATCAATTCTTCGGCGATCAGCCTTCTTTATGGTCCAGCTTTCACTTCCATACATCACTACTGGGAAAACCATAGCTTTTACCATACGGATCTTTGTTGGCAAGGTGATGTCTCTACTTTTTAAGATGCTGTCTAGGTTTGTCATTTCTTTTCTCCCAAGAAGCAGGCATCTTTTAATTTCATGGCTGCTGTCACTACCTTAAGGAGTCTCAAAGCAGCTAACAATCTCCTTTCCCTTCCTCCCCCACAAAAAACACTCTGTGAGGTGAGTGAGGCTGAGAGACTTCAGAAGAAGTATGACTAGCCCAAGGTCACCCAGCAGCTGCATGTGGAGGAGCGGGGAATTGAACCCAGTTCACCAGATTACAAGTCCACCACTCTTAACCACTACACCACACTGGTTCTGATCCTATTTTTATCACTGGCGAATTTGTTCTGAATGTATATTTACTTTCCCCACCTGCATTGTGAAGTAGCACAGTCCAGCAATAGATACATTACACTACAATTGAGGGGGGAAGGATCACTTTCTGTTTTTCATTGGGTGTTTAGGAAGAAGCTACTATCTTCTTTAAACTTATAAGTAAGACAAGGCAATTCGGGCTTTTCTTGCCTTCTAGACATTTATTTATTTATTTATTTATTTGATGGTTTATTGGTTTACAGACTAAATAACATAAGTAGTCATTGGAAATCAAAAATAGAAGGAAATAAACAAGTATTCAATCTATGATTAATACACATTGTAAAACAACAACACGCTTGGTGATTAAATTCACTGTGACTTCCGATTCACCCATTGTGTTGCCCTGATTACATTTTTTAGCTACACATTGAACTTTATCTCCTCTATGTTGTTCCATTGTATTTGTAAGATTCTTTTATCACCCGCAGAGTCAATCTGGACCTGCCAGCAGATTTATGTTTCTGCAATATTCTTTTAAATAAACTCTATATACATTCCACTCCCTGTTGAATTTTCCATCAGAAATGTCTCAGAATCTTCTTGATAGTCTGTCTAATTCTACATATTTTCGTAGTTTGTTTTGACAATCTAATTTAGATGGGATTGCTTCTCCTTTCCAACCTTTCACGATTAAAATTCTGGCTGCTACTGTGGCATACATGAAATTTCTCCTGAATTTCTTTACGATTTCATTACCCATTATTCCTAGCAGGAAGGCTTCAGGCTTCTTGGGAAAGGAACATTTAAAAAAAATTTTTAAAAAAAGTTTGTTGTAAATCATGTCCCAGTATTCTCTGATCTTTTTACAGTTCCACCACATGTGGATCCAAGTGTCTTCCGCCTTCAAACATTTCCAACAAGTGTTTGGCCTAGCTCTAAACATTTTAGATAGTTTAACAGGTGTTAGATACCAGCTGTAGAGCATTTTCATGAAGTTCTCTTTTAAATCATAGCAAGCCATAAATGTAATGTCTTCCCTCCAGAGCCTCTCCCATTGTTCCATTTGAATGTTATAGCCAAAATCCCTATCCCACTGCATCTAGATTTCTTTTTAAAAGCTCAGCACTGATCACAGAAGCACAAGGGTCATTAGCTGCACTTCCTGGAATGCCTTGGGAATGACACCATATCTTGTTGCTTTGTGCTGCTCCCAAGACATTATGGGAAGTGTAGCAGGCAGGTAGCACTACCTTACTATATGCTTGTGAAACATGGACCACTTATAAACGCCATCTCCAACTCCTCGAAAGATTCCATCAACGGTCTCTCCGGAAATTTTTACACATAACTTGGGAAGACAGGCGAACTGATATCAGTGTACTAGAAGAAGCAAAGATCACCAGTGTTGAAGCATTGATTCTTCATCATCAACTTCATTGGACTGGTCATGTTGTGTGGATGCCTGATGATCGTCTTCCAATGCAACTACTGTATTCCGAATTTAAAAATGGAAAGCGGAATGCTGGTGGTCAACAAAAGGGGCTTAAAGACTGCCTCAAGGCAAATCTTTAAAAATGTAGTATAGACACCGACAACTGGGAAACACTGGCCTGCAAGCGCTCCAGTTGGAGAACAGCTTTTACCAAAGGTGTCATGGGCTTTGAAGACACTCAAACTCAGGATGCACGGAAGAAACATGCTAAGAGGAAGGCACGCTTGGCAAATCCACACCGTGATCAACTCCCACCCAGAAACCAATGTCCCCACTGTGAAAGGACATGTGGATCCAGAATTGTCCTCCACAGTGACTTACGGTACTCATTGTTAAAACCATGTTTATGGAAGACAATCTTACTCGACTACGAGCGATTGCCAAAGAAGAAGGTGGTGCTCTTCACATTTTCCCACTGGCTGCACTTCCTGGTGAGACCCAGCAAGGTAAGAACAAGAAATGAGAAGATCAAAAAAGGAGAATCAAGCTTGCTTAGTTATCATCCAGAGTTCTAACATTGTGCTTGTTGGGAGGTTGGAATGCGGCTGTCTTGACTTCAACCAGTATTCTGATTCTCCCATTAAAAATGTTCATGTGCTGAAACAATTATGGGCAGTATTACTCCTGAACAGATAATTTTTTTATTTTATTTTTACAATCACTTTGTTCTCTAGGCTACGATTTGAGAAATAAGAATGTGTCCATGCACATTTAGGGGGGTGGAAATCATCTTTTGTGAAATAGGAGGCCTTAAGGGAGTGGATACTACAAAATGATGTGGACACTTTTTTATGAGTTGTTGAATTATGCTGCAGTTTCCTAGATCTGCCAGCAAAATATAAGCTAAGTTTGAAGTGAATCTGGGAGTGATGCCTCAGGCCATGCATCTGAGGAATTTTGAGGGGAGACTGAAGAGCTTACATAATGAGAGTAGTGAAGTGGTTCAGAATGGAAGATTTGTACATTCCTAGATTTGTCACCAGAGTTTGGCTTAAATGAAATTTGAAACAAATGTGGTGTTCTTTTGGTGCCCAAATAAGACTTTCAAACTAGCTTCTTAGTAAGTTTCATGGATTTGCCTACAGCTCCTCCAATGAATATGCCTTTCTTTTTTGTATTCTAAAGCTTCACTACGTAGTTTCTGGAAATATATAAACTGATATAAGACCAATAAAAATGTTTTGAATTCAGACACTCCAAGAGACAGTTTTGCTTGTAAATGGGTACCATAAATATAAAACACACAACAAAAGTCATAAGCTATAAAGGTTTTCAATGCATTCATTGAAGAAGAATGGGGCACCTCTTTACAACACAATGTAATGTGCTCATTTCTACATTGCACCAATAAAACTATATGCACGTTCAGGTAGAGATAAATTACATATATGAGTCAACAAATACTAGACCTCACCTTATAAGTGATTGGAACACCCTAGTTAGAGTAAAAATGAAAATATTCTGGCTAGGATCATGTGCACCTTTTAAATATGGTGAAACAGTTCAATGTCAGGGAAAGATTTCACAATTCCCCCAAGCCAGGAAAAAGATGGGGAAAGCTTCAGAAACACTCTGAAAGTAATCCAAGTATATTTTGTGTATTTCTATTATTTATTTTTATTGCGTTGCAAGTGTGTGTGAGAGAGCATACTGCTTAATATAGTAACAATCTCTAAGTGGTGTACTCAAAATTAACTGAAGCATATTATGTTAAGAAAAATTACGTATTAGGGATGAGCATGACCACCTCCCTGGTTGCCATTCAAAACATCCTCCATGAGTTGGAAGGAGATTTTATCTAGTAGGGAGTCATTTGAACTTTGTGGGAACTCTCTGTGTATTTAAGAATATTGTAGGAAAGATCACATATTTACTTAAAACTAATGCAGAACACTTGTAGATACCTTACAAGTTGAACGCTTTTCTGAATGTCTCCAAAAAATGATCCTGCCCCATGGGGAAAACCCAAACCAAACAGAATAGGCAGATCTAGGAAAAGAATACCAGTATTTAAACCAATTAACCAAGGCAGCAGTGTACAGATGTTGGTCTTCCTAGTGAAAATATGTAAAGACCTCACTGGAACTCATTTTCAACAGATGGCATATTTTCATCTCAACCATGCCCGACAGACCAGTGAACTTGACTCCACAAAAGTATTGTCATGTGAGATGGAGTGCCACCATGTGCATCTATTCCTGCTGCCACCACCAGCCCTGCCTTCACCACTGCCCTGACCCATTCTATACCACCAAGTGGGAAAGTAGACCAGGGGTAGGGACTAGATGAAAATCTCTGGTGACTAGTTCTAGCCCATGGACTAAAAGAGTTGGCTATCCATAGAACAGATATGGATACATATATAACTGCAACTGAAAAAGGAACTATCACTAAAGGAAAGCATTTGATTGCAAATTTGGTTTCATTCTTTACCTTCAGCTTATGTTTCTGTTGTTTTAAGTTAGAACCATTTGGCAGGAAACCCAAGTAATAGTTGAACATTGCCCCATGATTTTTAGGAGATAGCATCAAACAAGGTCAGAACTATTGTAATATGACAGCTAAAAACTTCTTTTATTGTATCAAGGAGCTTGTCTCTAGATAAATGGGTAGCATTACTTTCTTCTTCAGTTTATGCATATAGTTTGTTGCTTCGAGTTATATTTTATTTCAGATATCTTTTAATTAGTCCTGGGGCACAGTTGACCAGAAGGCTCCACCATGCCTCAAATTAACTCAGCACTGCCATAGATCCTTGGTGATCTTTTGTTCCGCCCATCTCCAGATCATGTTCCACAGAGTTTCAGTGCCTCAACTTGTTGGTGTCAAATGTGAGACATACCGCAGCTTTGAAGAATGACTCAAAAATGCAATGCCCAGGGGCTGCTGGCAGAGGTGAAACGTCAGCAGTCCTGTTTGAAGCAGCACAGTGAGAAATCTGTGTGGTACCCAGACTGATAATATGCTTTACCTTCACTCAGAGACAGCTGAAGTTCAGCAATAGCTATGCAGAGATAAGGGCAGGGGTGGTGCAGGGAGAGGTACATATTGGTGAAGAGGCAGTTCAGTGTAGCCCACATAAAAGACCACACGCTGCAATCTGCTATTTGAAAACGTGAGATGTAGAACTAAAGTCACTCAAATACAGAGTTGAAGTGAAATGCTTTGGAGCTGCTTTATGCTAGCTGTGATCTGACACCTCTTTAGTTCCTCTCATAGTTCCTGTTTTATTCTCAATAAATAAAACAGGATATTTATAGCAAAAGTAATAAAAAGAAAGCCAAGAAAAGTGGTTGTATCGCGATATATTAGAAGCAAAAAAATAATAAAAATGTTTTGATGAATTGGAAGAGTCGCAAAAAGATTCCAATGAGCATATGGATTGAAAATATAGAAAGATTAGCTACATACAAAAGAATTGCTTGTCGACGCAAAATAAGAATGAATAAATATGAAGAAATTTGGAACGAATATCTAAGTGACAAGATGGATAACAGTGGGAAAGAGAGGGGAGAGAGAGTGTTGATAAAACAAGGAGTAGGCATAGGGATATTACTGTATCTAAATTTGTGTTGTAAATTGTTATTATTGTTGTGTTGTAAATTGTTGTGTTATTATTGTTATTATGGTTTTTTGTTGTACGTGTCTTTTTAGTTTGGTGTTTGTAGTGATTGGAAAAATTGAATAAAAAAAGATGCTGGGGCGGGGAGTTCAGATATGTGTCATTTTAATGTTACATTAAAGCATCTAAGTGTAAAGGTAAAAAAAAAATGGAAAGCTGGCAAAAAACAACAAAATTAAATCAAAACAGACCTGCTGTAAACATACAACCCTACCTCAATTTTCTCAGCTGTTTGTTACTTGGTAAATAATTTTGTTTCTAAGTGAAGCTGGCATGTTGCACATTGCTTGCCTGCATACTTGGAACTAATAGCATAGAATCATAGAATCATGGAATCATAGAATTGGAAGGGACCCAAGGGTCATCTAGTCCAATCCCATGCAATGCAGGAATCTCAGCTAAAATATCCATGAAAGATAGCCATCCTGTTGGGATGCATTGAAGGAAACGGGGGCAATTGGCAGGCTCCCAGCTGGCTCCAACCCACCGGCCGGCAGCCGGACAATCTCCAGTCCTTGGATCAGCATGTAACTGCAACTCGAGCTTCAGAAACCTTCAGAAGCTGAGCACACAAGCCAGCAGAGAAAAATACTCTTCGCAACACAAGGGCAGATAGAGGCTGTGTAAAGCGTAATTACAGGCATTTTATTCAGTATCAGGGCAAAGGGAAAAAACATGTCTTCTCCCCTTTGTGTCCAAGCAAGCAACTTCAGCAAAAGCTATACACACAACAGAAGTTCCCAGCAAGCTGTGCTGGAATGTAAACAGACATGTGACATACAACAACTCCACACATCTGTTAAGGTGGAACGGAATATCGAAACACATCCAACCCCTGCTTAAAAACCTCCAAGGAAGGAGAGTCCACAACCTCCCGAGGAAGACCGCCCCACAGTTGAACAGCTCTTACTGTCAGAAAATTTTTCGTATGTTTAGTCAGAATATCCTTTCTTTTAACTTGAAGCCATTGGTTTGAGTCCTACCCTCCAGAGAAGGAGAAACCAAGCTTGCTCCCTCTTCCATGTGAGCCCTTAAGATATTTGAAGATGGCTATCGTATCTCCTCTCAGTCTTCTTTTTCCAGGCTAAACCTACCAAACTCCCTCTACCCCCCTCATCCCAAATAATATCACCAATACCACCTTTTCATCTGTTGTAAAATTGATACACATGCTCTTCCAAGAAGAATGAGATAATAGGCGAGTGAAAGCTACTCCTGTGTTGGGCTCCCTCTCCTTACAACTCCCATGAGTTTGAAATAAAATGTAGAGCTCACGGGAACTTGCTGATTTATTCAGAAAATACAATTTATTTCTGGGATACCACCGCCTGCATAATGAAAATTATCAGATAGGGCATTATTAGCTAGGGATGTCATCCCATTATAGGCCATTAAGTGCTATGTGTTTTATTACCTTAATTGATCAGGCATTTCACATGGTACTTAGGGTGAACTCCTTCCAATTACCAATGATGAGATTCTGGTTTTGGGGATATATATATATATATATATATATATATATATATGCCAGTGTCTTCTGAATATTTCACTCTGCCATTTCCTTAAAATGCCCTTATAAATTTTACTTTTATGTTCCTGCTTTATGTTTCCATCTAAAAATGTCTTCTTAAAATGATGAAGTGTCACTGTCAGGCACAAATGCATTAAAATTTTGGGTATTCTGCCCTTACTTGCTGAAGTCCATTTTGCTTTAAGTCACCATTCCTTCAGGCAGTGGATATTTTCCCACTGAAAATGCATAGGTGGAAGTGGAAGGGAAATGTCTGGTAGGTCCAGTTTGCAAGCATTGTATGAAATGCCTTTGGAATTAATTTGGGGAAAGACAGAGAGAAACTAGAGGGTGGTTTTTTCCTTGTTCTAAGATAAAAAATATGTAGCATTAACTGGAGGTGTCACTATTACGGGTAATGTGTAACTAAGTCTTACTCAGAGTACACCTACTGAAATCAATTGACTGAAGCCCATTTACAGGGGTCAAATTACAACTAATACAGAATGACTAGCATTAGATATCATCCTATACTTTTGGCCACAGTAAATAAGCATTTCTCTTGTGCAAACATTCTCCTCACTGTGATCGCCATGTTTGCTTCTGTTCAGTGGCTATTAAAAAAACAAAACAGCAAAACTTGACACATGAATTGTATATTAAAAACTGAGTTCATATTAAAGGGTGGCAGAAAAGCTTTAAAACTGGTAGACATCTTCTCAAAAGTGGTAGAGATGGCAAATATATCTTGTCCTCCAATGATCTGGACTGATTTCTGGTAGAAGCTGGTATTTTGTGGGTTTAAACACACACCCACACCTGAAAAATCCAGGGTTTGCCACTCAGTTTAACCATGAACACAAACCCCTGTGTTGCAAAATGTGACAATCTACAAAAATGCAAATGCAACATGCTGGCTAAAAACTTTTAGTAAATATATAATTGGTATGATGTCATTCAAAATATTTTGAATGACATCATACGAATTATATATTTACTAACAGTTATTAGCCAGCGTGTTGTGTTTGGATTTTGAAGATATTCAGTTTAAACATGTCTGTTACCCTCCAGGGTATGAATTAAGGAGATCACTGAAGAGAAAGGAGGCACTTTATTCTTAGGTTTCTTTTGATTTTAGCTCATCTCTCTTTTTCCGCCTCTGGCAGGCAGAATCCATACATTCACACTTCAAATATTTGGTTTAATAAGGCTTGAGACATTCTTGCAGTGTAGAAAATGGCAAGCCTGAAAAACAACAAAGAAAACCCATTGATGTATTTCAGCGTGCAATTTGGTCTCCTTTTTATCAAATATGCAGTTTCTAGCAATAGGGGGGAAAGCTATATAATTGACATTTCGTAAGAAAGGACTGCTCTCTTTCTGCAACATATTTTGACACACCAATCTGATTGAGAGACGGTTTTAGGTTTTGTTAAAGCCTCGTTCCCCTTGTATGTCGTGTAAGAGGTTCTTGAAAAGCATTAAGCCTAAAACTGTCTCGAAACAAACAATGATGCCTTAAACTACGAAAGGATCTTGCACATTTTGTTGTATAATCAATGTACTGTAAAAAGATTAACATTTCTTTTATACTAAACTGTTACTGGATGACTAGGAAAGAGATTTCAAGTAGCGCTGCATGGTACACAAACTTTCTGGCTTCATTTATCCTACTGATACTCATTCATATAAGGCCTTCAGATGGTCATGAGCTGGTTTGGATGTGGGGTATGGCTAACAGCTTCATAGGCCTGTTAAAATGTCTTCGTGTTCTAACAGGTTTGCTAAATGAAAGTAAAATAAAGTGCTAGTTTCAGTGCCTTTTATTGACTGTGCTTCCTGCTTCAAGGATTGGTGTCATGCAGGTTAGTTCTTGACCTCACAGAAATCTCCTGATAAATTTTCTCTAGTCTTCTTGAAACTTGCTTCAGCCCCAGCCTTGGGCCTTAAAAGTCTTTTCCTCACGTTGTGGATAATTCCTTCACCATGCAGGGGTTTTCAACTAGTGCTCATGAGAGGCAGATGCTGCTCACAGCACAAGTTGACAAATAATCACTTCCACTATAGTTTTCAATGAGTCTCAAGCAGGGACTCTAGCTTTCAGTTCTCTAGTTTTCTTGAAACTATTTATGGAACCCTCCCAATTCCTGGGATGTTTCACTTGAGCTGTTGTTGTTGTTTAGTCATGTCCGACTCTTCGTGACCCCATGGACCAGAGCACGCCAGGCACTTCTGTCTTCCACTGCCTCCCGCAAATTGATCAAACTCATGCTGGTAGCTTCAAGAACACTATCCAACCATCTCGTCCTCTGTCCTCCCCTTCTCCTTGTGCCCTCCATCTTTCCCAACATCAGGGTCTTTTCAAGGGAGTCTTCTCTTCTCATGAGGTGGCCAAAGTATTGGAGCCTCAGCTTCAGGATCTGTCCTTCCAGTGAGCACTCAGGGCTGATTTCCTTAAGAATGGAGAGGTTTGATCTTCTTGCAGTCCATGGGACTCTCAAGAGTCTCCTCCAGCACCATAATTCAAAAGCATCAATTCTTTGGCGATCAGCCTTCTTTATGGCCGAGCTTTCACTTCCATACATTACTACTGGGAAAACCATAGCTTTAACTATACGGACCTTTGTTGGCAAGGTGATGTCTCTGCTTTTTAAGATGCTGTCTAGGTTTGTCATTTCTTTTCTCCCAAGAAGCAGGCGTCTTTTAATTTCGTGGCTGCTGTCACCATCTGCAGTGATCATGGAGCCCAAGAAAGTAAAATCTCTCACTGCCTCCATCCTTCAAATTTACCTTGGGATTTCACTTTTAGTTAAAATGTGATGAAAACTCTAGCCACTGCAGCTACCGCAAAACTTGTAGTAAAGGGGAGTAGTTGGTAGTACTCAGTTTAATACTGCAGCTTGTAGAACCAGGGTGGATTTGATTTAAATCAAATCGATTTAAATCATGATTTAAATCACTAGTCGGTAAGACTTTATTTATTTATTTATTTATCAGAAAAACTCATTCTTGCTGGTATAATCTTAATATTTTCAACCAGATGAAGGTTCCTTTTTGGAATAAAAAAAATTCAGAGCAGTTTTTACACCTTTATCCAAAATTACTGATTTAGTTATATTATTAGAAATACATGGACAGATAATTATGAAATTATTGTGAGGTTTAATAAGTTAACTGTTTATATTTGGATAACTTTTCTGCTGTACTTTATTGGAAGGAGAAAAATAATCATTTCCTTAATAACAATTTAAACAATTTATTTAACTAAAACAGTAACATTATAGCATATGTATCCATGTTTGTTAACTGATGTGGATTAACAATTTATAAAAAACAAACAAAAAACACCTTAGACTGAGTTTCAGCACACATGAAAAACTTGCCAACAAAATGAAATAGAGTGTAATTGTGAAAAACTATGCAAGGCCTATTTTTTAATATTTTTGCAGGATGTCATTTCTCCATAGATTTCAGAATTTGAATTCTACAGTAAAGTAGTACATGAATGCTTGCAGTATTATGTTTGATTTGCAAGGCGGTTGTTGTCTCCAGTGGACCATTCCCTTCTCACTAAAATACAATGGATTGGACCCTTTCCTGACACCTGCAGTTTGCGCTTTAGAAAATAATCTCCACAATGTTCTTTCATTTTCATATTAGCTTGCGGGCAATAGTTATCAATGTCACAACCCTTAAGTCATATTGCCATATCATACTTTCCTCCCGTAGATAGAAAGCTCTGTGAGAGACGAAATCGTGAATCTAATAACGATGGCATTTATATTGTGTGCCCTATATGAAAATGTGAACTATGAGAAATGCATAATGTGTAAGATACCATTGATAGAAGACAGCCTGGGATTGCAAATGCTGTATGGCTATAAATATAGTGGGTGCCAATGTGGATAGGCCAGTGCTGTTAAATAATATTGAAAATATTTAAAGCCA
This sequence comes from Podarcis cretensis, assembly GCF_951804945.1. Lineage (NCBI taxonomy): Eukaryota > Metazoa > Chordata > Lepidosauria > Squamata > Lacertidae > Podarcis > Podarcis cretensis. The sequence goes on along the minus strand of NC_137176.1, from coordinate 18,815,674 downwards.
TAGCAGCTTGGTTCACAATTAGGTATGCATAGAATCATGGATTGCGCGTCGAGGTCGCCAAGACACCCCAAATAAGAACACAATGACACCTGATTTTTGTTTAAGGTTTTTGGCATAATTTTGGCCACAACCTTATTAAAAATAACAGCAATGTGAGTGGTTGCTTAAGCATTGGTAGCGACTAACTGACCCCGCATGGGGACAGCTCTGACATTCGCACCCCCCGCGAAGTCAGAAAGGGTAAGTCACCTGGGGAGAGAGATGGGACTGGGAACCATGCCTCACCTCTCCCCAGAATGCTCCCAGGGGCTCTTTCGTGGCCCTAGCCCCATGCCAGGGGGTTCGGAGAAAAGCATGGTGAGCCCCTGGGTTCCTTTAACGGAAAACCCTTGCAGCAGCAGCATTTTGGAGGGGCAGGCACAGCCGAATCCATACCCCTCCACCAACCAATTCCAAGACCAATGCCTAACCGGAACCTTACAAGTTGTGACGATTTGCTACACAGTAGGCAAAAACCAAATGGCACCAGCCAATCAGCCAAATGGACAAAATTCCTACCGGGCCCCTGCCCCAAAGCAGACGACCCCATGACAGGCATAGCAAGGTCAAGCAAACAGCCTAACATTAGGGAGGAAGGGCGGGTGATTTGAAGCACACAGCGAAAATAGGAAGCTCGTCACTGCGTGCAGTGTGTTTAACAAACAGGGATGTCAATCAATAAATGGCAGCGTATAAATCTCCCCAGTAACAGCCCGCCCCTGCTTAAAGATGGCCAAACTCTTTTGCCCAGCAACAGTGACGTGTCTTGTCAGCCCCCACCGCAACACGTGCTCTCCATGAGGGAGAACACACTTTCTGGGATCACATGGAAGAGGGTGACTTCTGCAAGTGATTCCTTTCAGAAGAATCATATGGAAATGTGTTAAGGGAATTATTTGTGCATGTGATTTACCCCTCAGTCCTATGATCTCCAGATAGGATTCTGTTAATCGGATCATCTAGAAACATATTTCCTGTAGGAGCTCTTCACAGAGCGTGCTTTCATGCATATTCAGTGAAGGGAATAACTTATGGGAATCGGCTTCACATTTCCCCTGAGAGTAAATAAGATAACTGATAATCCACGGACACTATTTTCTTCTTCTTACAGTATCGTCGATTTGCCCACTTTTATATGTCATCTTGACTCAGAATCACTATAGTGCTTCCAGCTTCAGAAAAAAACCTTTTCTCCTTCTCTGCATTTTGATGGGCAGGGGTGGACTAAGATAGAGGTATTAATTCAATTTGCTGAGAGTACAGTTTAACTTCAGGTCATAATTATAGCAGTAAAGTTAATGATCTTGATTGTGTTCAGGCAATGACACTGTAAAATGAAGCTAACCACTGCATAGATAAACCCTGATCATCTAAACAGGAGATTTTCCTTATCCCCAGGTTGTGTAAGGGAAGGGAAAGGGAATCATCTGAGTGTTTGCATTATAGGATAGAAAATTGTCAATTATTTAGTTTTTATCACTATGGGAGTAGCATTTGGATTCTCTGCCTCAGGCACCAAAATGGCTTGCACCATCTCTGAAAATGTGAAAATAAATAAGTAACTAAAGAATCAGGGCACATGTCTATTATATTAAAGGGGGGGGAGAGAAGGCACTTCAGAAATCCCTGTGTTATTGAAAGCAACACACTGCATTATTTCACCAATATTCACAATGCTCCAGATAAGTGCATTTTTTTCTCATGAGTGTGATGATTGCTGTGTGGCTGGTGAAATGTGCAAAGGAAAACATGAACGATATGCAGAAATATTCAAAGGGCAGGGGAATCATTAATTTCAGCTATATATATTTTTTATATATATATAAATATTTATTGAGGTTTTTTAAATACAGAATGCAAAAATAATAAACAATATGACATGTATCAAAACATATTTTCAAAGCTTCTTTGGACTCCCTCACGTCTCCCGCTCCCACTTACATCATTGTAAAACTTTTTCCAGCAATTTATCATCTTGTTTACATTCTTGAATCTCATTCATTTAATTTAATCTAATAATTCTCCAAAAGGTTTATATTTTCCTCAATCTCACTTATCATCCAAATTACGTCTAATTTAGTGGTGCTCAATTATTTATGGTCTGGCATCCTTCTTAACATTCAACCAAATTACAGTATTTTTGTAAATAAATCCTAAATTTCTTCCAGTCTTCTTCAACCCTCTCCTCTCCCAGGTCTCGGATTCTGCCGGTCATCTCAGCCAATTCCATATAGTCTATCAGTTGCATCTGCCATTCTTCCAGTGTGGGTAGATCTCGAGTTTTCCAGTGCTTGGCGATGAGTATCCTTGCTGCTGTTGTTGCATACAGGAAAAAAGTTCTGTCCTTCTTTATCACCCTCTGGCCGACAATACCCAGGAGAAAGGCCTCTGGTTTCTTGGGGAAAGTATACTTAAATACCTTTTTCAACTCATTATATATCATTTCCCAGAAGGCCTTCACTCTAGGGCATGTCCACCAGAGGTGAAAGAATGTTCCTTCATTCCCTTTACATTTCCAGCATTTGTTATCAGACAAATGGTATATTTTGGCAAGTTTAACTGGGGTCATGTACCATCTATATATCATTTTCATTACATTTTCCTTCAAAGCATTACATGCAGTGAAGTTCAACCCAGTGGTCCACAACCTTTCCCAGTCCTCGAACATGATATTATACCCAATGTCCTGTGCCCACTTTATCATAGCCGATTTAACCATTTCATCTTGTGTGTTCCATTTTAACAGCAAGTTATACATTCTTGAAAGTACCTTAGTCTTAGGTTCTAGCAGTTCTAATTCCAATTTTGATTTCTCCACCTGTAACCCTAACTTCTTGTCATTTTTGAAAACTTCTTTAATCTGAGCGTAGTGTAACCAGTCTCGCACTTTATCCTTCATTTTCTCCAAACTCTGCAATTTCCAATTGTCTCCATCTTTTTCTAAAATTTCCCAATACTTTGGCCATTTGGCCTCCATATTGGGTCTTTTTCGGGCCTTAGCTTCCAGAGGTGATAGCCACCTTGGAGTTTTGTTTTCCAATAAGTCTTTATATTTTGTCCAGACATTGAACACTGCTTTTCTGACAATATGGTTTTTAAAGGCCTTATTGATTTTAACCTTATCATACCATAAGTATGCATGCCAACCAAAAGCATTGTTAAAACCTTCCAAATCCAATACATCAGTGTCTTCGAGAAGTAGCCAGTCTTTTAGCCAGCAGAAAGCTGCGGCCTCATAATACAACTTTAAGTCCGGCAGGGCAAAGCCCCCTCTCTCTTTCGCGTCGGTTAATATTTTAAACTTAATTCTGGGCTTTTTGCCCTGCCAGACAAACTTAGAAATATCTCTCTGCCACTTCCGGAAGCACTCCGTCTTGTCCACAATCTGTAGTGTTTGAAACAAAAACAACATTTTTGGCAATACATTCATCTTAATAGCAGCAATTCGGCCTAACAAAGAAAGTTTCAATTTTGTCCAACTATCTAAGTCTCTCTTAATTTCTGACCAACATTTTTCATAATTATCCTTAAATAGACTCAGATTTTTTGCTGTTATATTTACCCCTAGGTACTTTACTTTTTTAACCACATTTAATTCTGTCTTTCTCTGAAACTGTTCTGACTCTGTATCTGTCAAATTTTTTCCCAATACCTTGGTTTTCTGTTTGTTTAGTTTAAATCCCGCCACCCGACCAAAGTCTTGGATCAATTGTAGTAATCTTTTCGTACTAGATTCTGGCTCCTGCAGGGTCAAAACTAGGTCATCTGCAAAAGCTTTGAGTTTCTATTGTTTCGCTCCGACCTGAATTCCTTCCATCAACCGGTCCCCTCTAATCATATTCAGGAGCACTTCCAGAACCGAAATAAATAGCAAAGGGGAGATAGGACTGCCTTGTCGTGTTCCTTTTTCAATTTTGAACTCTTCTGTAACCACATTGTTAACTATCAATTTAGCCTTTTGTTCTGAATATATTGCATCAATCCCATTCTCAAAACCCCGTCCCACTCCCATTTCTTTTAAATTTCCCTTCATAAATTTCCAGGAGATATTGTCAAAGGCCTTCTCCGCGTCTATAAAAATTAACACTGCTTTTGTATTTATGTCTGTTTGCAAAAGTTCCAAAATGTCAATAATGTTCCTTGTGTTAGCAAACAAGTGTCTACCTGGGAGAAAGCCCGCCTGGTCCTTATGAATTACCTCATTTAAAACTTTTTTAAATCTACTTGCCAGAATGTCTGCAAATATTTTGTAATCCACGTTTAAAAGAGAGATGGGACAATAGTTCTTAAGTTGTGTCTTTTCAGCTTCCGATTTTGGTATCAATGTGATGAAGGCTTCTTTCCACGATTCTGGCGCCCTCCTCCCCTCCAAAATTTCATTGCTAACCTCCATCAGTGGTTGTATCAGATAGTCTTTTAGTGTCTTATAATACTTGGAGGTCAGCCCATCTGGTCCTGGAGATTTGCCCAATTTCATATTCTGAATGGCTTGTTCAATCTCTTGTCGTGTTATTTTACAGTTCAGGGTTGATCTATTTTCTTGTGACAATTTTGGTAATCCATTTTTTTCCAAAAATTGTTTAATCTCAATCTCATCTTGCGGCCCTTGGGTATATAATTTTTTGAAATATCTCTGGAAGCACTTTCTAATATCCACAGGTTTCTGAATGTTTCTTCCTTCAATCTCTAAATTTGTAACTGTATTTAATTTTTGTCTCCTCTTCAACTGCCAAGCTAGCAGTTTTCCACATTTATTCGCCGATTCAAAAGTTTTTTGTTTCATTAATTTAATCTTCCACTCTATTTCCTGGTTTATCAATTTAGAATATTGTGCTTGATGAAGTTTAATTTCTCTCAGCGTCGGCTGTGACTTCGGGTTTAATCTTAGCTTCTTTTCTAATTCTTTAATTTTCTCCAAAATTTTATCTTTCCTCTCATTTTGTGTCCTTTTCTTTACAGCATTCTGTTGTATCAAGAACCCCCTCATCACTGCCTTGCTTGCGTCCCAGATGGTTCTTTTTTCCACCGTAGTGTTCATGTTTATCTCAAAATAATCCTTTAAAGCTTTTTGGGCCTTCTTAATAATCTCCTGATCTCTAAACAAATTGTCATTCATCTTCCATCTAAAGGAGCTGGTTGGTATTAGTGTCATGTCCATCTTTACTGCATTATGGTCGGAGCAGGTCTTTGGGCAGATTTCCACCTTTTTGACCTTGGGTGCCAGACCTCTAGATATCCATATTTGGTTGATTCTTGTCCAGGTCAGTTGGGCTTCAGAGAAAAATGTTCCCTCTCTTCCCAAGGGGTTCTTTATTCTCCAAATATCAATCAAATCCATATTGTCTGTCATTTCGAAAAAAGTCTTTGGTAGTCTGCCATCTTTTGTAACATTTTGGCTTTGTGACTTATCCATGTTGGTTGATACGACCCCGTTCATATCTCCCATCAAAATGATGTTGTTGTAGTCCAGATAATTTCATTAATTTCAGCTATAAACAGCCCTTCCTCACAGGAATTTCTTATGTAGCAGGAATGATAAAATACTAATTAAAATAACTGCTTGAAACTAACAACATATGCCACTCATGTGGCCTACATGCTAAGTATATATATATATATATATATATATATATATATATATATATATACAAGCTAACTGTGACCAGACAAAAATGTGATCATACGAGTTTATAGCCTGAAGGAACCATTCTCATGAGAAATCCTGTCAGATGGAATTGTATCCATGGAAGATAGGACTGAAAATGGCATAAAGAAAGGAATTCCTGTTATTTTTACAGTGGCCTCTCCTTCTCCTCCTCCTTTTTCTGACACTTTACAACTACAAATCTGGGATCGTTCTTTAGTTACCCCAATACTGTGGAAGAATTTACCGGATGAAGTCTGGCTGAATTCCTTTCTCTAGGCCTACAAAAAAAGAAATATGCCATGCCCATTCAAATGCATACTACTAGGTAGGGTCCTCTTGCTATTTTTATTGAGCTGATTGCATCTGATCTTATGACCATTTCTTTCTAGTAGCTTTATTGGGTTGTTTTATTATTGGTTGCATAACCTCCAAGTGCCCCTATTTTCCAGGGACAGCCCTGGAATTGTGAAAGCCATCCTGGCTTCTGATTTGATCTCAGAATTTCCCTCTTTTCCCCATCAGCCCTACCCCAAGCGGAGAAGGATGAGCCAGTGCTTGTCGTAAGCCAATGGCAGTGGAAATTGTGAGTTATCACAGCATTGCATCTCCATAGCCTCTGCTGCCGACCTCCTCCCTTGGGCAGCTCATAGCAGCTGCTGGAGAGTTGGAAAGGAGGAGGAGGTTGTTGGAAATGTAAAGAGAAAGAGGGAAATTTCCTCCATATGTGGTGGACTTGTACCAAGGTGAAAGCATTCTGGGACACTATATATAATGAGCTGGAAAAGGTTTTTAAATACAATTTTAATTAAAAAAACAACCCAGAGATATTTTTGTTAGGGTTAATTGAAAAGGAAATTCAGAAAAAAGATGTAAATTTGTTTATGTACACCACAATGGCTGCAAGAATACTCCTGGCCCAGAAATGGAAGCAGCAGGAACTTCCTACACTGGAAGACTGGCAGATAAAGATGGTAGAATATATGGAGATGGCAAAGCTAACAGGGGAAGATCCAGAATTGGCGAGATGAACTGTTTCAAAAGGACTGGAGCAAATTTATACTTTATATGAAAGAAAATTGTAAACATTTAAAAACGTTTGTAGGCTTAAACTGAAATGCTTTGTAATGTGAAAATAAGGATCTGATTTACATATAAGGAGGTAATTATCATAGAAAAGAAGAAGTTCAAAGGTTAAAAAAGTGGTTATAGAAATCCGAGAATTTAGTAAAAAAAAGTGTTTGGAAGACAGAAAGAGGGGGGGGGGAAGGAAGTCGATGCTCTGTTTGAGCAATACTTTTTGTCATAGATTTGTGTAATGAGATGTAATTAAATAGGAAAACTTAATAAAAATTATATGGGGGTAGGAAAGGAGGAGGAGGAGGAGGAGGAGGAGGAGAACCTGCAACCGCAGCTTCCAAGGCCCAGTCTCATGTCAGCGGCAGAGGAAGCCACTCGGGTGTCTGGGGAGGTGCGAACTGCCCATAGGGGCAGGGTGCACCATGGGGCCTCTAGAGTCTGCCTGCCTCCTCCCACTCAGCCGCCCTACAGCTGGGGGAGAGGCAGCAGGTGGACCCTTTGGACAGTGCAGAGCCTGCATGCGCCCAAGCCACAGCATCTCTCCCAGGAGAGACACGTGGCTAGGGTGCGCTGCAGGCCGCGCGGTGAGTGCCGCCTGGCATTTTGTCACCCCCTCAGTGGTGACACCCGGGGCAACCTGCACCCACCGCACCCCTTTCCTTCACTCCTGTCTCACGTGATTCTCCAGCTCTGAGCCTCAGGCACAGGGCAAGGCCACCCTGGGCAGGAGAAAGAAAGGGGGAGCAGAGCTCAAGGAGCTTTGCTTTGCTTTCTTTTGCTTTGTTTTGCTTTGCTGCGCAGCCTGGGAGTCATTTTGGACTCGTAGATGTCCATGGAGGCGCAGGTCAATTCTGTGTCCAGGGCAGCTGTTTACCAGGTCCATCTGGCATGCAGGCTGAGACCCTACCTGCCTGCGGACTGCCTTGCCACAGTGGTGCATGCTCTGGTTATCTCTCGCTTGGACTACTACAATGCGCTCTATGTGGGACTGCCTTTGAAGGTGACCTGGAAACTACAACTAATCCAGAATGTGGCAGCTAGACTGGTGACAGGGAGTGGCCACCGAGAACACATAACACCGGTCTTGAAATTGGCTCCCAGTACTTTTCTGAGCACAATTCAAAGTGTTGGTGCTGACCTTTAAAGCCCTAAACATTCTTGGTCCAGTATATCTGAAGGAGCGTCTCCACTCCCATGGTTCTGCCAGGACACTGAGGTGCAGTGCCGAGGGCCTTCTGGCAGTTCCCCCACTGTGAGAAGCCAAGTTACAGGGAACCAGGAAGAGGGCCTTCTCGGTAGTGGCACCCACCCAGTGGAACGCCGTCCCGCCAGATCTCAAAGAGAACAACTACCAGACTTTTAGAAGACATCTGAAGGCAGCCTTGTTTAGGGAAGCTTTTAATGTTTGATGCATTACTGTATTTTAATATTTTGTTGGAAGCTGCCCAGAGTGGCTGGGGAAGCCCAGCAAGATGGGTGGGGTACAACTACTACTACTACTACTAATAATAATAATATGCTTTGTGTATCAACGCTAATCTTGCCCCTTTCTAAAATATATTTATTGGTGTTTGTTTTTTCTTTTTGTAAATCTACCACAGAATCAAATACAATAAAATTGGGATTAAGGGGTTTTCTCAGGATAGTGGAGGGTGTGTGTGATGTGTCCTTTTGGTGTAGTGGTGGAACATGTCCTCCTTCTGATAGGAAATGTGATGTGGGGGGGGGGATGACAAAAAATCGGGGGGTCAAGAAGGGTCAGTTTGTGGGGGGAGGTGATAAATGTCCTTATTTTCATTTGAGGAATGTTGTAGATTATGTGGTTGTTAGCTGCCTTGAGCACTTGAAGGACTGCCCAAAGATTAAGGCCTTCTGGGAAATGATTTATAATGAAAGTGCTTAAGTGCACCTTTAACAAGAAACCAGAGGCATTTCTCTTGGGTATGGTCGGCCAGTTGGTGCTGAAGAAGGATAAGAATTTCTTTTTGTACGCTACTACGGCAGCAAGGATTCTTCTAGCAAAGTATTGGAAGACACAAGAGCTACCCACGCTGGAGGAATGGCAGGCGAAAGTGATTGACTTTATGGGACTGGCAGAAATGACCGGCAGAATCCGCGACCAAGAGAAAGAGACTGTGGAAGAAGACTGGAAGAAATTTAAGATGTATCTTAAGAATTATTATAAAATTGAGGAGTGCTAAAATGTTGAGGGAAAAGAAGACGTAGAATTGCAGCGGAAAATTGTCTTTAATTTTAGGGTGGAATTGAAAAAGAGAATGAATTTACATTTAATTGGTTAAGAAGGGTTGCTGAATAATGGTTTAAAATTAAGGATGCAAAAAGGGAAAGGTATGGGGAAGTCCGGGAAAAGAGGGTTATGGAAATAAGGTTAAGAAATTATGAGTTTTTGTGTTTGTTTTTATGTTGTTTTTGTTTATGTTAAAAAATTGGAAATTAATAAAATTTTATTTTTTTAAAAAAAGAGCACTTGAAGGACTGGCCATCTATCTGAAATAAATAAATAAAATTTAAATAAATAAATAAATAAATAAATAAATAAAGCATTCATTCATTCATTCCCCCATCAGGCCAGGACCAGTAAACAGTTGACAAGATTAGATGGGCAATCCTATGAATCCTCAAAGTAGAACACTATTTTATTTTTATTTATTTATTTATTAAAAATTATACTTTTCAAATTTATACATTTCACTGAATTTACAATCATTTTGACATTTTAAAATTTGACGTCCTTCCCTCACTTTCTGCGGTTCCTTGCATTTATTTTTAATACCTTCTGCCTATTCAAATTAACTTAATTTGTTCATTTATTCATCTTCTTTAAATATACACTCTTACGAAACTGCAGGGTTTTACAATGATCCTTCCAATTTTGTTTTTATCTGTTTACAATTTATCTGTAAATATTCAATAAACCATTTCCTTTCTTTTATTAAAAGTTTGTTATCTTCATTTCTTATTCTTCCAGTAAGTTTTGCCACTTCTTCATATTCCATAAGGTTTTGTATCCATTCTTCTGTTGCTGGGACTTCTCCTTCTTTCCATGGATAGAACACTATTTTAAAGCCTTGTTTTCCCTCTGTCAGGCCTAGGCAGAATAGCAGGGTGGGATGCTCAACCGGGATGTATGTAACTTTGCACTATGCTACTACAACTTACACTGGTTTACTTTACACTACCCCTTCATGGATCACTGCCTTGCCGTGGCGAAGGGGCTTGAAGAACTCAGAGAAGCTATGAACTATGCCGAGCAGGGCACCCAAGATGAACAGGTCATAGTGGAGAGTTTTGACCAAACGTGATCCACCTGGAGGAGGAATCGGCAAGCCACTCCAGTATCCCTGCCAAGAAAACTCCATGGACAAAGACAACAGGCATATAAAAGTTATGACGCTGGAAGATGAGCCCCTCAGGTCGGAAGGCGTCCAACATGCTACTGGGGAAGAGCGGAGGGCAAGTACAAGTAGATCCAGAGCTGATGAAGCGGCTGGGCCAAAGCCGAAAGGACGCTCAGTTGCGGATATGCCTGGAAGCGAAAGGAAAGTCCAATGCTGTAAAGAAAAATATTGCATAGGAACCTGGAATGTAAGAACCATGAACATGGGTAAGTTGGAGGTGGTCAAAAATGAGATGGCAAGAATAAATATTGACATCCTGGGCATCAGTGAACTAAAATGGACGGGAATGGGTGAATTCAGTTCGGATGACCATCATATCTACTACTGTGGGCAAGAAACCCGTAAAAGAAATGGAGTGGCCCTCATAGTCAACAAAAGAGTGGCAAAAGCTGTACTGGGTTGCAATCTCAAAAATGATAGAATGATCTCGATACGAATCCAAGGCAGACCTTTTAACATCACAGTAATCCAAGTTTATGCACCAACTACTGGTGCTGAAGAAACTGAAATTGACCAATTCTATGAAGACTTACAACACCTTATAGAAGTGACACCAAAGAAGGATGTTCTTCTCATTATAGGGGATTGGAATGCTAAAGTAGGGAGTCAAGAGATAAAAGGAACAACTGGCAAGTTTGGCCTTGGAGATCAAAACGAAGCAGGGCAAAGGCTAATAGAGTTCTGTCAAGAGAACAAGCTGGTCATCACAAACACGCTTTTCCAACAACACAAGAGACGACTCTACACATGGACATCACCAGATGGGCAGCATAGAAATCAGATTGATTATATTCTCTGCAGCCAAAGATGGAGAAGCTCTATACAGTCAGCAAAAACAAGACCTGGAGCTGACTGTGGCTCAGATCATCAGCTTCTTATAGCAAAATTCAAGCTTAAACTGAAGAAAGTAGGAAAAACCACTGGGCCGGTAAGATACAATCTAAGTCAAATCCCTTATGAATACACAGTGGAAGTGAGGAACAGGTTTAAGGATTTAGATTTGGTGGACAGAGTGCCTGAAGAACTATGGATGGAGGCTCGTAACATTATACAGGAGGCAGCAACGAAAACCATCCCAATGAAAAGGAAATGCAAGAAAGCAAAATGGCTGTCCAATGAGGCCTTACAAATAGCGGGGGAGAGAAGGCAAGCAAAATGCAAGGGAGATCGTGAAACATACAGGAAATTGAATGCAGATTTCCAAAGAATAGCAAGGAGAGACAAGAAGACCTTCTTAAACAAGCAATGCAAAGAAATAGAGGAAAGCAATAGAATGGGAAGAACCAGAGATCTGTTCAAGAAAATTGGAGATATGAAAGGAACATTTCGCACAAAGATTTCCATAATAAAGGACAAAAGTGGAAAGGACCTAACAGAAGCAGAAGACATCAAGAAGAGGTGGCAAGAATACACAGAGGAATTATACCAGAAAGAAACGGATGTCTCATATACCCCAGGTAGTGTGGTTGCTGACCTTGAGCCAGACATCCTGGAGAGTGAAGTCAAATGGGCCTTAGAAAGCACTGCAAATAACAAGGCCAGTGGAAGTGATGGTATTCCAGCTGAACTATTTAAAATTTTAAAAGATGATGCTGTTAAGGTGCTACACTCAATATGCCAGCAAGTTTGGAAAACTCAGCAGTGGCCAGAAGATTGGAGAAGATCAGTCTACATCCCAATCCCAAAGAAGGGCAGTGCCAAAGAATGCTCCAACTATCGCACAATTGCACTAATTTCTCACGCTAGCAAGGTTATGCTTAAAATTCTACAAGGAAGGCTCAAGCAGTATGTGGACCGAGAACTCCCAGAAGTGCAAGCTGGATTTAGAAGAGGCAGAGGAACCAGAGACCAAATTGCAAACATGCGCTGGATTATGGAGAAAGCTAGAGAGTTCCAGAAAGACATTTACTTCTGCTTCATTGACTATGCAAAAGCCTTTGACTGTGTCGACCATGGCAAACTATGGCAAGTTCTTAAAGAAATGGGAGTGCCTGATCACCTCATCTGTCTCCTGAGAAATCTCTATGTGGGACAAGAAGCTACAGTTAGAACTGGATATGGAACAACTGACTGGTTCAAAATTGGGAAAGGAGTACGACAAGGCTGCATTTTGTCTCCCTGCTTATTTAACTTATATGCAGAATTCATCATGCGAAAGGCTGGGCTGGATGAATCCCTAGCCGGAATTAAGATTGCCGGAAGAAATATCAACAACCTCAGATATGCAGATGACACAACCTTGATGGCAGAAAGTGAGGAGGAATTAAAGAACCTTTTATTGAGGGTGAAAGAGGAGAGTGCAAAATATGGTCTGAAGCTCAACATCAAAAAAACGAAGATCATGGCTACTGGTCCCATCACCTCCTGGCAAATAGAAGGGGAAGAAATGGAGGCAGTGAGAGATTTTACTTTCTTGGGCTCCATGATCACTGCAGATGGTGACAGCAGCCACGAAATTAAAAGACGCCTGCTTCTTGGGAGAAGGGCAATGACAGGCCTAGACAGCATCTTGAGAAGTAGAGACATAACCTTGCCAACAAAGGTCCGTATAGTTAAAGCTATGGTTTTCCCAGTAGTGATGTATGGAAGTGAGAGCTGGACCATAAAGAAGGCTGATCGCCGAAGAATTGATGCTTTTGAATTATGGTGCTGGAGGAGACTCTTGAGAGTCCCATGGACTGCAAGAAGATCAAACCTCTCCATTCTGAAGGAAATCAGCCCTGAGTGCTCACTGGAAGGACAGATTGTGAAGCTGAGGCTCCAATACTTTGGCCACCTCATGAGAAGAGAAGACTCCCTGGAGAAGACCCTGATGTTGGGAAAGATGGAGGGCACAAGGAGAAGGGGGCGACAGAGGATGAGATGGTTGGATAGTGTTTTCGAGGTTACCAGCATGAGTCTGACCAAGCTGCGGGGGGCAGTGGAGGACAGGAGTGCCTGGCGTTCTCTGGTCCATGGGGTCACGAAGAGTCGGACACGACTAAACGACTAAACAACAACAACTTTACACTAGCTTCTTGTGCATAGGATTGCCCCCTAAATGTAAAGGTAAAGGGACCCCTGACCATTAGGTCCAGTCGTGGCTGACTCTGGGGTTGCGGCGCTCATCCCGCTTTACTGGCCGAGGGAGCCGGCGTACAGCTTCTGGGTCATGTGGCCAGCATGACTAAGCCACTTCTGGCGAACCAGAGTAGTGCATGGAAACACTGTTTACCTTCCTGCCGGAGCGATACCTATTTATCTAATTGCACTTTGACGTGCTTTCAAACTGCTAGGTTGGCAGGAGCAGGGACCGAGCAACGGGAGCTTACCTTGTTGCGGGGATTCAAACCGCTGACCTTCTGATTGGCAAGTCCTAGGCTCTGTGGTTTAACCCACAGCGTGCCCCTAGAGCATTCAAAATGACAGGAGCGAGAATTGAGGCTGTGTATGTGTGTGTGTGTGATAAAAATTTCTTTCTTCATTTTATTTTTTAATACTATCTTCCATGGATGCAGTTCCATCCTTACTGCCACGAGATTGAATTCTTCAGGCTATAAACCATTATGTATTATTTTCTTCATTTGCTGTGCTGAATTCTTTAGAGAAATGACATTGTAAGATAAATAGAAGATGGCTTGGCCTCTGAATAATAAAAGAAACTGACTAAAACAGCTCCGCGGATCACAAACAGTTACTGTGCAGCTGGGACACTGCAACATTGTGCTGAGGACGAGGTAAAGAATAAAAGTCTACTCCCAATCCGCCCATTTCTTCTAAAAAGGAAAAAAAAAATGCACACAGCTCTAGCTTTGTGATAGTATATCCGCAATCCCTATTTTTATGGTCACTCTTCAGAAAACAGCAGCACCAGCAACAAAACCCAGCGAGGTGCATGTTATAAGTGCAAACTGTAGTAGGAATTGGAATAGCACTGAACAGAGACCCTTAAGCTCTGAAACAGCCCTGCAATAAACGGCGAGAACACAATCCATATCAGTAGCATATATAGGTACGAAAGGAGATTATTCATTGTGTGTTTTGCAATTTTCAGAACTGCTGAACATGCTCGTGATTTTGCTTTGCTTTCCCATTGTGTGTAAAAAAACAAAACAAAACAAAACAAAACGACAACAGCAACAAAACAACAATCCTGTAGTAATTAGCTGCAAAACCACAAATGCCAAGCAGGACACATCCTTCCCCTTCAGATGTGGGCCTGGGTGGTACAGCATACAGATCCTTTCTTTAAATTAGAGCTAGGCTTATGCACCACCTGCTGGCTGAGCATGTGATCATGCTAGGCTCTTCAGTCCTGAATAAGCAAGAGGAAAAACAGTGGTACCTCCGTTTATGAACTTAATCCGTTCCGGAAGTTGGTTCTTAAACCGAAACTGCTCTTAAACCAAGGCGCGCTTTCCACCGTTCGGCTTCCATTCTTAGACCGAGGTAAAGTTCGCAAACCAGGACACTACTTCCGGTTTTGCGGAGTTCTTAAACCAAATACAGTAGTACTTCAGGTTAAGAACTTAATTTGTTCTGGAGGTCCATTCTTAACCTGAAACTGTTCTTAACCTGAAGCACCACTTTAGCTAATGGGGCCTCCTGCTGCCGCTGCGCCGCCGGAGCACAATATCTGTTCTCATCCTGAAACAAAGTTCTTAACCCAAGGTACTATTTCTGTGTTAGCGGAGTCTGTAACCTGAAGCATATGTAACCTGAGGTACCACTGTAGTTCATAAACAGGGCTGTTCTTAAACCGAGGTACCACTATACCACCACTTAGGGCTGGACCAAATTCACCATTTGTTTATTTTATTTTTTTAAAAAAAATAGAGATTGAAGGGAGGAGATTTCCTGAAGCTTCCTTTTAAATCCTTTTGCTGTCATTAATTCCTCTCCCTGCAGCATTCTATGGCCCTTTCATAGTAAAGGGCCTTCTTTAAAGAGCTTCTTTCTCTTGCAGCCCAACGAGGGATCACATATTGAATATGATGTAATGGTACTAGGTAGGCGATCGAACCTGGCTACTCATTGATATCACTGAGGGCAAACAAAATCAGGTCAGAGCTTCTGGCATAAGTAAAATGGTTAAGGAATCATCCCTGAGTGCTCACTGGAAGGACAGATTGTGAAGCTGAGGCTCCAATACTTTGGCCACCTCATGAGAAGAGAAGACTCCCTGGAAAAGAACCTGATGTTGGGAAAGATGGAGGGCACAAGGAGAAGGGGACGACAGAGGACAAGATGGTTGGACAGTGTTTTTGAAGTTACCAACATGAGTTTGACCAAACTGCGGGAGGCAGTAGAAGACAGGAGTGCTTGGCATGCTCTGGTCCATGGGGTCATGAAGAGTTGGACATTACTAAATGACTAAACAACAACAACAACAACAACAACAACAAAGATGGTTGTTTGCAGGCACTTTCACCCCCTTTCATAGAGTCATAGAGTTGTAAGGGACCCCGAGAGTCATCCAGCCCAAGCCTCTGCAATGCAGGAATCTCAACTAAAGCATCCATGACAGATGGACATCCAACCTCTGCTTAACAGCCTCCAAGGAAGGAGAGCCCACAACCACCCGAGGGAGACCGTTCCACTGTCAAACAGCTGAATGCAATCCCTGAAGAAGCACACACTGAACAATCACTGTGTAAGTTGTGTGCACCCAAGGCGAATAAACAGATGTGTTGCAGAGGCTGAACAGTCCTAAATGTTCATTTGGAAAATCCATGTTTTATCCCAAACCCTTTGATGGGGAATGAATGGTTCAGTGAAATAGTTCCAGGAGAGGGGAAATATTATCTTGGCCTTAGTTCGCTACTGGGTTATAGCCAACTAAGTCTTGCTCAGAGTAGACCCATTGAAATCAATGTCCATTACTTTCACTGTGTTTATTCTCCGCAGGATTAACATTGAGTCCATCCCATTAGTATTTTGCCACTGGACCTTTTTTGAGTCGGAGTAACATTGGACACGACCCATTATTACTGAAGACCTTTTTCTTCTAGCAGCCATTTTAATTACAGCATGACTTTATCATTTTGACTGACTTTTAACTTTTCTGCATTGGATTTTTCTGTACACTGCTTGGAGACTATTGTAGCCATGTGGTATACAAATTGTTAAAACAAACTAGCATTGATGATGACGATGATTGATTGAATTCCTTACCCACCTTTCACCATAAGGTCCTAGGGTAAATTGCAATAATAGAAAAATACAGTATTAAAACCAGTTAAGCCAACAGATGACAAATGAAGTTTAAGGAATGAAACAGAGAAAAGGCATGGTGCACATCTGATAGTTCAAATTTAGTCATTTAAAATAAAATAAAAATACACCTGCCTCTCCTGTTTCACTTACCTAAACAGAATATTTGATAGGCATATCCAGTCTGCATTTGCCACATAGCCCCATGATGCTAATTGGTGTAAACAGCAGAAGAAATAGGAGATGAGCATAGGAAGTTTCCTGGATGATCTTTTGGAAAATCTATGGGAAATGAATTTGAAGAAGGTAAGAACAGATCTCATAATCGATACCATCTAGATTATTTCATGGCCTTTTTATTGCCTGTCTACACTTCCTGGATAAATTAAGTGTGCTGTGGCGACTGACTCCATTTTCTCTTTACTGGTGCTGGGCATGCATTTTTGAGGAATTGGATTATTTACTATCAGGTGTTTGGAAGTCAGAGAAAGTCAGTTCGGAAAGGTTTGTGCAGAATACCATTTTGCCAGATGCACTGCTGGTTCATTTGTTCAATGAAATAGCAGAACATATGGATGGGTGGGGAACGATACCTTTTAATTCACAGCATGATGCCTGATGTGCCCCCACACTCTCTACTTGAGGTGTCAGAATGTTTCCAAATAAGGATGTAAAACTACTTTATAGCCAGCATCCGTATTTCCCCCCAAAGTAAAATAGCAGGAGAGTAGCTGGGAGGAACTGTGATAAATTATCTGATGCTGTGCACATTTATGCACAATTACATGTTTCGTGCAAAACATATAATTTTAGATCAACTTGGCTCAGATAAGAAGCATGTAAATCTTGCATACTGTGTCTCCTCAAAATTAAGTGATTGTCAAATTTTTAATCTTGCGAAAAATGAAGGTGCATTGTTCTGCTCTGTGTTGCATGTGTTGCACATGAATTCTTCTGTAAGTTTTCAGTCTGGACCACAGTTGACAGATGCAGCAGCCATAATACTGCCTAATCTCCTTACCATAGCTAGGCACACAGGTGCATGTATGACACTCATACTTCCTTTTCCCTCCAATCTTATCCTCACCACTCCTGTTGCACATAGATTTCCCCCTTCCTTTCACTTTTTGGGAAGTGATTATCATGATGTTGGCCTTGGTAATATTGGTAACCATCATAAAAACATCAAGCGTTAAAAACCTCATGATACAGTGACCCAGCCCTTCATAAAGGAATTGAATCCTACTTGCCATTGCAGGCTGCAGTTCTAAAACACTTATCTGTGAGTATGTTATGATGAAGAAAGTGAGATATTTCCCCCAAGTAAACATGTATAAGATTATGTTGCATATAGGGACGGACAAATGTGTCAGTTTGATGAAACCTTGCTCTGGCCTTTGGTTGAGTTACTGTGATGTCATGAAATGTTCATGAACACTGCACCTAGCCTAGGGAATGTGCCAGGAAAATGCAAGCCACAAACCTTCCATGCAGAAAATGAAAAGTCACACATAGTACCCATATAAACTGCCGATCTTCTGCACTTTTGGCACATGCATGCTTAGCATTTGGTATAAAAGGAGCAGATATTGCTATGATCCCGTGCCTGGTATCCACAGTCATTTTGAAATCCAAAGAGTCAATACAGTATACTAATTGTGGATATATAGAATCATAGAATCATAGAACTGTACACTTGGAAAGGACCCCAAATGTCAACTAGTCCAACCCCCAGAAATGCAGGAATCTCAGTCACAGCATTCATGACAGATGGCCATGCAGCTTCTGATCAAAAACCTTCAAGGAAGGAGAGTCCGTCATCTCATGAGGGAAACCATTCCACTGTCAAACAGCTCTTGTGGTCAGAAAGTTCTTCCTAGTGTTTAGTTGGAAGACCGTTCTTGTAACTTGAATCCATTGGTTTGGGACCTGCCCTCTGGAGCAGGAGAAAACATGATTGCTCAATCTTCCATGTGACAGCTCTTGAGATATTTGAAGATGGCTATCATGTCTCGTCTCAGTCTCCTCTTTTCCAGGCTTAACATACCCAACTCCCTCAACTGTTCCTCATACAGCTTGGTTTCCAGATGCTCAATCATCTTGGTCAGAGAGGTTCAGGCATTTGGTGAAATCCTAGCCATCAAGCTTTTGGGTGAAGTGGTACATCATCCAGACCCAGACCAGGGGTCTTGGTGGAAGTCTCTATCCAGAAGCCAAATGTGGGGCAGATGGGCCATAGAGCTTCTAGCGGGAGCCTGCGGATGGTCATCTTGGTAGATTGGTATCTTGGGGAAGCTGTAATCCTTGCCACAACTCTGTCAGAAGTTTCAGCCCTCTGGCAGGAGGCTGAAATGGATATACACCCAATGCCTGAGCCAAAATCCACCTACATTTGAAATCAATAATGTTGTGGCCATTCCTAACCCATATCATTGTTTGCCCAAGTTTGTTCATAACACCTTAGTTGTAGCCTAAGCATGGGGAGGGTGGCACTGTGACTGGGACTATAACTAAACATAATACGCTCCATTGCTTCTAATAGGAAATGTGTTGCAAATTGGCTGGTTATGGATATTTACCCTTCAAATGACTTTTAACTCAGTATTTGCTTTCTGTATCAACCAGATTCAGAAAATTGTGCACTACTTAAGAGTCTCAGAGCAGCCTTTTCCCTTCAGACAGTCTACATGTTTTATTAGAAGCAACCTGTATTCCCTAGAGGAGAGCTTATCTTTGTCATTTCTCAAGTTAGTGTTCTTGGTCTAGATATCCTTCAAAACAAAATGTTAAAAAACCCAAAACAAAATGCATGGAAGCACAAACAAGTATTCAGAAAACTTTTCTGGTGCTCTCTGAAACATGGTAAGTCATATTGTGAATTGCCCACACATGCTAATGGGGACCAAATGTGATTGGCTAAAACTACATGCCGAAAGTGGCAGTGGAGATTAATGTGAGGCTACATCTTTTGAAAATATTGTGCGGATGTTTCTACCAATAAATCAGAAGTGTTTCCTTTTCCTTTTATCTGCTTTTATTAATACATGCATCCTCTGGCTGTTTCTTTCTTTCTTTCTTTCTCTTAAGCAAAAGATACCAAGTGGTTATTTTTCACCTTTGTTATTGACACCAGATAGTTATCCCATTTTCTCTGCTACAGTCCTTCTAGAAATCTTTCATGCCTTTAATCCCACTACTATTAACAGCCCAAACTCATATTTTAGCACTTTATCACTGGCTTGGGAGAACAACTGGCTATGGTGTTTATGCTGTTTTGTGTGCCTCTGAATATGACTCTCTCTTACTGTGGATCCCATGTCACATTTCTGAGAATGCTTCAAGGTCAGTTCTGTTTCCCTGTTTCTAAATGCATGGGTGTTGCACCCATGAGGCATGGAAACAAAAGGTCACCAATCATGTTGCTATCTCTGTTATGTGTATGACTGAATTGTTAATGCCCTGTTGAGATCTGGCATGAGTTTTTGATTAGAGCTGGATAGACCTGGGCTCAGATCCAGGCCCAGATTGGGTGATTTTTGGCCATTCATAAGAAATGCTGTTGCTAGATCAAACAGGTCTATCTAATCTAGCATTTTGCCTGGGGACTGGGGCAAGCCAGCAGGCAGTAGTGTTCTGTTGTAAATGGCGGCTCACAATTGGTGTTCAGAAGCATACCGCCTCATATATTGGAGGTAATACAACTATATTGACTAGTAGCCTTATCCTCTATCAATTTGACTGAACCCCCTTTAAAGCTATCCAAGTTAGTGACCATCACTTCCGTGGTTTGCTAAAGCTCTCATAGATCCAACATAAAGCCCCTTTTTACTCTACACTGTCAAGGACCAGCATGGTACTATTCTTCATCCAGTACAAATATACTCTTCTCTCTCCCTTTTTTTGTAGGTATGGAGATTTTGTACAATTCTGAGTCAACACATCCCCCAAATGGAAAAGGGAGGAGGTCTTTTAGATGAGTAATTTGTAATTTGTCCTAGCACCTGTATTCCTTTGTTCTGTTGTTTCTTTCCTGTTAAGATCCTTGCTATATCCTATTTTGTTTACCTTGCTCAAAATGATACAGCGTTGATGAGAAACGACCAAACTGGCCATCTTTGTTCTTTTCCTGAGTTCTACGTTTATCGTTTGCACAATTTGTCTCTGATTGAATAAGAGCCAGAGTACAGTGTTCTTATTGCTTAAAAATATGGTTGTGATTTCAAATGGAGAACATGATGTGCAATTAAACAATAAGTGTGTGATATGCTACAATGATCCAGATCTGCACTGGAAAAGACAGCATAGTTGTTTTTGCAGATGTCCTGAACATGCCATGCCAGTGTGCAGGGAAGCAGAAATATCTGCAGAAATAAAGGAGCTAGTTTCACACATTCCGGTGGATATCGTCCCAAAATCCAATATCTGGCTTTTAAGTTAGAATGCTGAAACTCATACTCAGCTATTCACATAAATTACAACTTTATACACAAACACAATGATATTCCACCAAATTTTATTGCGAGTTGACCCAACTTAGTCAAGTTCTTTCATTTCAGTGAGTCTACTCTGAGTAAAAACCTAGCTGAATACCACCCATCATTTGCATTTCTTATTTAAAATTATGTTCAGATGTATTGCATATGCTTAAACCCCAAACATACAGACTTTTAAGTGATGGTTTAAGGATACAAAAGGATACAATTTATGGAAAAGACAGTGCCTCTGAAAGGCATTAAATGATCACACAGTTTGGGACCTTAAATATCAGTATATTTCATACATGAGACAGCATTATTAGAGAAGTGATTGTTCTATTTGTGCTCCCTTATGCTGTCACTTATATGCTAGAAAATAGGGGAAATAATATGTAAGAGCAAGCTCTTTCCAGACAGTCAAGTGGTTTGTTCTCTCATTCATATATATATATATATATATATATATATATATATATATATGGATCTTATCTGCTTGGTGTCTTCAAAAGCATTTTCACTTTTCTCAGCAGAATGTCAGCACTCGCTATGGAAGACATTCATAATAAATAAAAGGCTCTTTTTATATCACTTTTTATTTTCAAATTACTCACAGATTATCTTTCCTCCGGTCTTTTCTGCTTTCATTCCTCGAATCAGTTTATTCAGACATCTTGGTCTAAATCTTTGTAAAAGCCATTCAGGCTTGGAATCCCACCTGCTCTCCACATCCGATCTTTCCTTTTTTCAACAGCATCATCATAAAAATAGCTTCTTCAGTGAATCAATATAGCCTTTTAACCCTTAGAGACACATTGAAGATGAAGACCAATGTGACAGAATGGTCAGTTTTTAGAACCTCTGGTTTTCTTCAGAGGAAGCACACTAGTTAATCAAATTAAATATATATATATATATGAATGAATAGCCCTAGCCCAGTATATTATCTTCCCAATCTAACCCTTAAGTAACCTCTCTTATCAATGGCTGGCACTGCCACAGGATGAAAGGAACAAGGTTTTCCAGGGCAGCCTGACTTACACAGTTAGACTGTGAGAGCCATTAAAACTGCACAGCTCTTCCCCACTAGAAGCAAGATTAGCTACATTAAAGTTGGCCATTTCTAAAGAGTAGCAAGGCAGGATTTATGTGTTCAGGTCACCTTGGGCTTCCTCAACCCTTGGAAGGCAGTAGAAGAGATAGAGGTAATAATAGGAACAGCTTGTCTGCACAGTTCCTTTCTGCATGCTGGTCCTAACCCATACTGTGGCGTTTGCTCTCCTATGTGTGTGACATCATATTGGGTTCATAGGGAAAGGGCTAACTAATTGTAAAATGACTAACCAATGGGAACCCAGGGGGCAGAGTTAACTGTGTATAAGGTTTAAGCACAGAGGTTTTTTAGTTAGTTAGAGTGGGTTAGAGTTGTTGAGAAGACAGTCTGGAGTTAGAAGGGACAGAGAAGATAAGTCTGTGGGTTGGCTTAGTCTGGTGTGAGAGAGTGAGAGAATTTGTGAAGAGGAGTCATTCAAACAGTTGAGATAATCAGTCAGAAGGTATTAGGAAGGTATAGGCTGGTAAAGAAATTAAAGTTAAGATACTGTCAGGAATATTATCTGAGAAACCATAAACTTGTTAATGTTTGTAAAGTAAACTTGTTCTCTTTTTTGGTTCACTTTTAACAACTGACTGGACTCAGTGTTTTACCAGAGGGTAACTGGTTGGTGGCAGCAGGGAAGCGAGCACAGTGGTGGCACAGGGATCAATAGACCGTTAAACGTCCGGGGACCCTGTGTGATCGCCACACATACTCCTGAGGATTTTGAATACAGACAGAAAATCTGGCCACCCCATCACAAAAAGGATCCTGTATTGCCCATGTGGTACCTGCTGTAGTGTGCATTTTAAAAAGTCTGAAATATATATTCAGGTTGGGTCTCTGGAATTCAAGGGTGCTTCAGGGGCATAGAATCATAGAATTGTAGTGTTGGAAGGAACCATGAGGGTCATCTGGTCCAATCTCCTGCAATGCAGGGATCTCAACTAAAGCATCCATGCCAGGTGGCCACCCAACCTCTGCTTAAAAACCTCCAAGAAAGGAGAGCCCACAAAATACAAAGTGAAAATAACAACAACAAACCAATGATTAAACTATGATTTAAGGCAAAAGGCAGAACTATGCGGCTTAGTGGATTAGCGCTATTAGCGGTTTAGCGGCTTAGCGGCTATTAGCGGCTTAGCGGCTATTAGCGGCTTAGTGGCTTAGAAAAAGGGGGGGAAAGGGGAAAAACTCGCAAGAACTCGCCCGACGTTTCGTCTTGCGAAGCAAGCCCATAGGGAAATTCGTCTTGCGAAGCACCTCAAAAGACGGAAAACTCTTTCGTCTAGCGAGTTTTTCGTCTTGCGAGGCATTCGTCTTGCGGGGCACCACTGTAACAGAAATGCTTGCCTTGGCAGCATTGCTCACCTCAAAAGTTCTATGCCCAATTCTTCTTATGCAGAAGTTGCTGGGTTTTTTTAAAAAAAAGGCGGGGGATGAATTCACCCTTCTGTAAAATAACTGTTTTCCTTTAGCTACAGCTGAGAGGAAGGAAAATTTACTGTTCTTCATGATAAAGAAATCAATCAGAATGAAATTTGCTGTTTGTTTTGTATCCAGACAGAGAATCGCTAATGTTTTTCTAATGGTTTGTTATATGAGCTTCAGAAAACAGGATTAAACTGTGTTCTCATGCCAGTCTTGGCAGCTGAAAAGAGATTTGAGGGATTGTATGAGATTTTTAAAAACAGAATGAGTTTGGGCTGCAAGTTTCTGGTCTTTGTGAAGCTGAAGTTGCAAAGCACATATTATTTTATTGGGCTGCTCTTCATCCAAAGAACCCTGTGCTTATTCACGCCCTGATGGTGGCCTCCTAGTTGCAGCTATGATTGAGTAAAAAATATTCAAGAAGTCCTACTCAGTTTAACACAATTTATTTTGGAGAACAATAGCCTTTGTGCATGATCCACGACACCTGCACTTAGGCAGCTGGGCGTACCAGCTGTGTCAGTATACATAGCTGAAGCGCTAAGTGTTCTTGAAAATACATGTGGGTTTGTTTGTTTTTAAGAATCGTGACATTAACAGCTTTCAGTGCTGTTTTAACTGACCTGGAAGTGGGTCCTAGTCACTGCTGGGTGCTTGGCCACTGAAACATGCAGAATCCTAAAGCTAGTCAACATGGTGCCTTCTTGTTGTTGCGTCTTGAGGCCCCAAGACCCACCCCCAAAATAAATACACACGGACACTTATATTAGTTTAAGTTTTGGGGCAAAAATTTTGGCCACAACTTTATTGAAATACAATCACGTGAGCAGTATTGGCTTAGGCATTGACTCCCCACTATAACTGACTCCACCTCTCAGGGTGATCGTCAAATGGGGTAAGCCAAACGAGGGAGCTAGGTCGATGAGGACCAACCTAAGCTCACCCTGGGCTCCTGTGGTCCTGGCATCGCCCTAGCCCCTCAAGCGGAATTTGGACGAGATCCAGGACCCCCAGATTCCTTTAACGGAATACCCAGTTCCTGGAGGGGCAGGTGATGGCCGCACCTCCCCTCCCCACAATCCAACTGAGCCAATGCCTAACTGCCACCTTACAAGTTGTGACGGTTTGCTAAGGGGTAGGCAAAAACTAAATGGCTAAAGCCAATCTGCCAAATGGAAAAATTCCTACATAACCCCTGTTCCAAAACAGGCGACCCAAACCAAAGCAAGGCCAAGCGACTCTAACTAAACTAGGGAGGGTGGGCGGGTGTTCAACAGTGTGAAGCAAGTGCCCCTCCTTGCATCACACTGCTGTTTTTAAAGCCCCTGGGATCACGCCACCCACTGGCTATTGGCTAAAATCACCTGGTGTGATCCCAGGAGAATGGTCAGGACTTCTTGCTCCTACCCCCCCCATTTTAACCCTATCAGGTGAGCTCTTGGGTCCCGCGCGCAAACAGGACCATCTGTTATGAGGATCCAATTTGTTAGCTAAGTCCTCCTTTTCCTCCTCCTCCAATAGACACCTCCAGCATTCTCTTGGGTTTACTTGCTGCATCCATGAAAGTTCTACTGTTAGTTTTCGATCGTCCATCCATTGCATAAATGGACATCCCCTAGACCAGTGTTCCCCAACCTTGGGCCTCCAGCTGTTTTTGGACTACAACTCCCATCATCCCTCGCTAGCAAGACCAGTGGTCAAGGATGATGGGAATTGTAGTCCAAAAACAGCTGGAGGCCCAAGGTTGGAAAACACTGCCCTAAACCTTTTAAAATTGTAGGGTCTCCACACTAGCATTGCTTCATTCCATCAGTCTGAGTCATCTCTTGCCACATGCCCTGCATATGTCCATTTTAAGTGGGCCTTTCCCACTAGCTCCATCACTTTTGATCTTTGTCATATCCAATTGTTAGTTCTTCAGTCTTATAATGATATGCCTAGCATTGCTCATTCCATGGTATGTTCTGTTGCTCTTAAGCTGTTCATGCTTCCTTGTGTCATGGGCCTGTTGTTAGTCTACAACTCCTATAATCCTGGATCATTGGCCTTGCTGACTGGGGCTGATGGGGTGCGTAGCCCAACAACAGAGGAAGGGCACCATTTTAGTGATGTCTGCAAATATTCCATCTCTTAGAAGAACATGGCACTTGCCAATACTTTAATCTTGGAGCTGCTGAAGTGAAAATATGAGGCAGAATTGAATGTCATTGCTTGCGAGGAAGACCCAGGTGGTGATGTAACCCTCTAAAAATCTCAATTCCCCCCCCCCCAATTCCCATCTTGCTGCAACTCCACACTACCGCTACTGATTCCATTAAAATGTGAACAGTTACAATTGTGAGCTCACATTTTATACACATAACCAAAAAGTTGGCTGATTAGATGACTCATTGTCATAGGAGTCAGGGGCTGGAAGGGAAGTAGAACAGGATATGCTTTCTCCAGATTCCTTAAAAGTATGCTCACTCTCATTCCATTTCCTCTGTCCCTTCCAGCCCCAGCCCAATTCATTTCAATAAAGTTAGGATGTTAAGTGTTGCCTTTGGATCTTCAGACTCTGACAGAGAGCAAAACAGGTAAGTTTAAACTCCAAAATTATATACTTGGGGGGGGGGTGTGTTTGTGTGTGTGTGAAATGATGTTTTTAACTTGGAGCACTTCCCCTACAGTTTGCTACTACTGTCCTTGTTTGTCCCCCAGGCAATATAATCTATTGGGCAATAGTCATAAAATATTGTGGATGGAAATGCAGTTTGCTGCTAGGTTTTTGCTCCAGGCGGTCAAATTCACAAATATATACCAAGGTCCATTGGAACTGGATTCCTGGCCCATTCTTACAGCTAAGGGATTACGGGGAACAAAAAGTCTTAATACACCTATTTACATTTCCTTGGAGATGGAGAGTTCTGCATATTCCTACATGTTCACCATATGACAACTATCATGTGGCAATCTAAACTGCATGGGACTTTTGCATAAATGAATTCTTCTGCTATGTGAACTTAGTACCTGATGTTGGAGACAGGCTTTGCGCATGATATCAGTGTGGCAGATATCATGTTGGTAGATGATGTAAACTGACAATAGAAAACTTCCAAGTTCATTTCCTTGTTCAAACATCAGACAACAATTGTATGTATTATTTATATACTTAAGAAATTATGGGACGTAGTTGATCATTGTACTTATGGCTGTCAAACTTCAGTTAGGAGGAAAGTGATTTGTCTAAAAGGAGGAGAGAAATTCTGTTGAGTCAAAAAATATCTGATTTAACAATTTCACCCTTCATTGTTATCAAGTGAAAACTGAAATCGTGGGAATCCCAGGAAAGGACAAATCTGTCTTTATCAAAGTGCTTATTTCATATTACTGAGAAAATGTTTCCATCTAGCATTAATAGAGTTAATGGGGGAAATTTGAATATGTACTTCTTTTACTGAAATATCTCAGCAATTGTCAAATATGGGCAGAGCCTTGTGAAAGGCAAAAAGAAACACTCATGGTTTGAAATGCATTCTGATGGTAAATCTGTGTAAACTTAGCTGTCTGTCATTTCTTTGATAGAAGGCACCAGAGACAGTTTAATATCCACTATTTTGCAAGTGATCCATTAAGCTCAGCCTTCATGATGACTCTTGAGATTGGTGTTCATTTTTATCATAGGTATTTACTCACTCAAATCCTTTTCTCCCCCCTGCTGGGAATTTAGTGCCGTATAGATGTTTGCATGCAGCGGAAAGCTGACCTTGACGAGGTTGAGATGTTAGCTGTTTTGCTCTCTAGTGTCTCCTTCTATGGCATGCACAGAAATGCTTTGATTTTCTCTCAGAATGTGATCAGTACTGATAAAAATCTGATGTGTCAAGAGAAAAATAAGGTGAAAATGAAAATGAAATAAACATGAAGGACACGATCTAGCCACACTTTTAAGCTGAATTTATTTCAGCTGGAATATTAAGCGTATGCTTTTCTTTCATTGAAATCAGTGAGACTTAATTGTCCTTATCACTGACTAGCTACTACTTTCACACACTATATTTACACACTCAAATAGTTGAATACTATGTTGTGACAGAGATTCCTCCTTCCCATGCAACCTGTCCCACAGATCCTCCAAATATCCCTATTTTCCAGGGACAGTCCCAGAATTATGAAACCCACCCCAGCTTCTGATTTCATCATGGAATGTCCCACTTTTCCTTTGGATGTCCCTATTTTCATCAGAGAAATGTCAGAGTTTTGTGCCACCCAAGCCAATGGGAAAAGCAGCTATACAACCTTTAGAATACATCTGAAGGCAGCACGCCATAGGGAAGTTTTATTAATGTTTAATTTTTTTATTATGTTTTTATATATGTTGGAAGCTGCCCAGAGTGGCTGGGGCAACCCAGTCAGATGGATGGGGTATAAATGATAAAATTATTATTATTATGAAATAGGGCATGCCTATTTTCATCAAAGAAATGTTGGAGGGTATGATACTATCATCAGGCCATACGTGGTTATTTTTTGTTTGTTTTTTAAATAATATTTATTAAGTTTTTAACAAAAAAAGGATTACAAAACAGTAAACAGTAAACAAAGAACACACAAAAAGAATACAAAAACTGAGATTTAACGTAAAAATAAAAAAAATAAAAATCCCTCTTTCTGATATCTTACAATCATTTACTTATTTTCCTGACTTCCTCACACCTCCCTTTTTTGTATTCCCTTTAAAAATTTGTTCAGCAAATTCATACCCTCTTAATTTACCCTTAATTGTTTATCCTCACATATTCTAACTTCAAATTTTCATCTGATATCAATCCCTTCTTGCATATTCTTAATTTGCCTTATTGCTAGAACCACTTCGTTTCATTCCAACATCATTAACATTCAATAATTAGGCCATACGTTTTGTGTGCTCACAGTTTTTAAAATGTCTGAGGAACTGGAATTCTCACAAGCATTCTATGATACTTCAGCTATGGAGTCTATGGGTAGCAACAAGTTATTTCAACATTCTGAAGCCAGAATGCAAGGAATATTTCAAAAGTACAGTTTGTGTTTACCCTGTGGCTTGTTGTTAAGTTCTCTCAGGTTTATTTGATTTGGAGGTACATGGCAAAACCACTATTCTCATATAAATCTGCATGTGTTTTTATTTTATACCTCCAGAGAAAGTAGCCGTAAAAATTGATCCAAATGTGACTTTGACTCTGTAAGTTGGTATTGTTCTATGCATTGGAATTTCAGTTTGTGGAATATATCTCAATTCACCAAAAGGCTTCGCACATGTTGCCAATCACTTGGACTAAGGAGTCCATATACCCCATTTCCCCCAGCTAATAGAAACGGTGAGAGGAGAACCGCATGAGTACAGTTGACCTGGGGAGAACAAGATTCACTTTGTTATATGGAAAAATGTAACTGCTAAAGCAAGCAAAATAACTCTTTGTCGATAGAAAGGGAAAGGCAATCATCCCTGCTTCTTTTTTTAATCCATTGTGGTGATGGATGTCTATATAAAAACCCTTGATAGATAGGTAGATGATTGCGCTCATCATTAATTTACATTTGCAGGGCTATTAATGGACATCAACCACCAAATGCTACCCCTGTGCAAAGCCTGTGGAGATTAAAGTGGGGGAGGGCTGGGTTGGTAGTTTTTGCATGCTAAAGAATTGATGCATTGCTGCATCAGAACCCTTACAATCCAGATTGCAATCTAAAATGGCAGAGATTTAATTTGGATGGCTTTATAAATTGTGTGCTTCACATTCGTGATGACGTTGTCAAATAAAGCAGGAGCTATTTTTCTTCCTGCCCACAAGAGAGTCACAGCGGCGCCGCCTACATATTTTCTGCTGTAGTGCTTCCTGTTGGCACACAAAAGCACTTAGATGCTTAGATGGAGGGAGGAATTATTTTTAGTTCACCTCTATCCTTTAACATTGGAAGGTCAACTTGTGGTCTCCTTTGGCAAAG
This sequence comes from Podarcis cretensis, assembly GCF_951804945.1. NCBI lineage: Eukaryota > Metazoa > Chordata > Lepidosauria > Squamata > Lacertidae > Podarcis > Podarcis cretensis. The sequence continues at coordinate 18,786,331 of NC_137176.1, read as the reverse complement.
TTTGCAGTGCATCTGTAGACCTCAAATGGGCTCAGTGCAGGGGGGTGGGAAATAATATTTCCACAGAAGTGTACCACAATACAACAAACAAACAAACTGGAAATCAAATATATTCTATTCCTAGCTTAGAAGAGATAAGCAATCTGTGATTATTATTTTTTAAAGCAAATTTGTATACAGTATTTTCTCTGGACCAGAAGGAATGATACACAATAGGAAATGGAGTGGAAAATGACAAAGTGGCTGAATGATAGACCCATATAGATCTAGATTCAAAACATTTAGTTAAAATACAAATATTAATTGGTTCTAATTGTGTTGGTTTGATTGTCAAATAGCTTTGACATTTTCTATAGAAAGTGATTCATAAATGGAATTAGTTAAATAAATGGAAAATATATAATCAGCCCCAGATTAGACATGAAGGCTAGTTCTGAGTTTGAAAAGTTTAGAGATCACAAGCAATAAAATATGAATAGTTTTAAGCTGTTGTTTTATGCATTTGCAAATTCATTGGAGGTTCTTAAGTAGAGCTTGGATGGCCATCTGTCATAGATGTTTTGGTATTTCAGGGGTATGGTGGGATCAGGGTCAGAGAACAGGGACTTAGGCTGTATCCTAAACCCATTCAGCTTGGTCATGTGAGCTGGCATTCCAGCACAGAATACTATTTTAAAGTTTTGTCTTATCCTAACACTCACCTTCTGCCAGACTTTATCAGAGCGGCAACAGCAGAAGCAGCCCCACTGCCAAATGGTGTTTGGATCTGGTGTAAGATGGCTTAATTTATAGCAATTTGCTTTAAGTCAGCTTCATCTGCATAGGATTGCTTTCTACTTGACTTAAGATTTCTTTAATAAAATGATATTGGAGAGTAAGTCACTGTACTACAAAAAGTTTTTGTCATGTTTTTGCTCATTGATTATCAGCTCTCTTTCACAAAAGTTCTCAGCTGAAAACCATAGTACAACCAACATACGAAGCTGTTTCTTTATGTTTCCTTTTAAATATATGTGTGCAAATAATTTTAGCCAAAGAGTTGAATTTTTGTTAAAGCCTCAGCGCCTAGGACTTGCCGATCAAAAGGTCGGTGGTTCAAATCCCTGCGGCGGGGTGCGCTCCCGCTGCTCGGTCCCAGCGCCTGCCAACCTAGCAGTTCGAAAGCACCTCCGGGTGCAAGTAGATAAATAGGGACCGCTTACCAGCGGGAAGGTAAACGGCGTTTCCGTGTGCGGCTCTGGCTCGCCAGAGCAGCGATGTCACGCTGGCCACGTGACCCGGAAGTGTCTCCGGACAGCGCTGGCCCCTGGCCTCTTAAGTGAGATGGGCGCACAACCCCAGAGTCTGTCAAGACTGGCCCGTATGGGCAGGGGTACCTTTACCTTTTTATTTGCTGGAAAACCTGGAAAACCTGTTCACTTTTGGAGATTAGGCCTACAACAAAGGTAGACTACAGATCCACTCCTGGTTTTGCCTTCAGCACTCTCAGTTACCAAGTCCACCTACTATCACCAAGAGCCAGTGCCCAGAGCAGTAATGAGGGAGGAATTTATTCAGTTTACAAATCTGTACTTTCCAAAACAATATGCAAGCCTAAACACTACTATTTTTTCAAATGTTCCCTTTTCTGTATTTTACAATATGTTTCTCTAACTAAACTGTATTAAAAACACACATATGAGGGGGAAGTGTGCAAAAATGCATATATTAGTGAAAATATCATACAAAAATGCACTTTAACAGAGGTAATTGCTTGCAAAATTGTGCACATTAGAGCAGATAAAAATGCAAGCAAAATTCTATGCCCATTTCCTTTTTAAAAATGAAAACTTGTGCACAAATGGGGTGAACTAAACTCAAGAGCTGAAAAATGAGCCTCTGAAATTGACAGTGCCATTCCTTAGAATCTCTTACTTCCTGTCGGTTTTAAGAGAAACTTATATGCAGAATTCATCATGCGAAAGGCTGGGCTGGATGAATCCCAAACCAGAATTAAGATTGCCAGAAGAAATATCAACAACCTCAGATATGCAGAATACACAACCTTGATGGCAGAAAGTGAGGAGGAATTAAAGAACCTTGGAATGAGGGTGAAAGAGGAGAGCACAAAATAGGTTCTGCAGCTCAACATCAAAAACCTAAGACCATTGCCAGTGGTCCCATCACCTCCTGGCAAATAGAAGGGGAAGAAATGGAGGCAGTGAGAGATTTTACTTTCTTGGGCTCCATGATCACTGCAGATGGTGACAGCAGTCACGAAATTAAAAGATGCCTGCTTCTTGGGAGAAAAGCAATGACAAACCTAGACAGCATCTTAGAAAGCAGAGGCATCACCGTGCTGACAAAGGTCTGTATAGTTAAAGCTATGGTTTTCCCAGTAGTGATGTATGGAAGTGAGAGCTGAACCATAAAGAAGGCTGATCACTGAATAATTGACGCTTTGAATTATGGTGCTGGGGGAGACTCTTGAGAGTCCCATGGACTGCAAGAAGATCAAACCTATCCATTCTGAAGGAAGTCAGCCCTGAGTGCTCACTGGAAGGACAGATCCTGAAGCTGAGACTCCAATACTTTGGCCACCTCATGAGAAGAGAAGACTCTCTGGAAAAGACTCTGGTGTTGGGAAAGATTGAGGGCACGTGGAGAAGGGGAGGACAGAGGACGAGATGGTTGGACAGTGTTCTCGAAGCTACCAACATGAGTTTGACCAAGCTGCATGAAGCAGTGGAAGACAGGAGTGCCTGGGGTGCTCTGGTCCATGGGGTCACAAAGAGCTGGACACAGCAAAACAACTAAACAACAACAAATAATGCTTGAAGCCTCCAAGACATATTTTTAAATTCAGGATGAAACTGAGGCATACGTTAATATTTTTCATCACATATTTTTCACCACTGGATTATTGTAAAGGTATAAACTGGGCCCCAGAAATTTGCTGTTGACTTGCCCCACATGATTGTGTGCTCAGATACTCTTATGGAGAACTTTAGTATTCACTGGGTGCTTACGTGGAGACAGACAGCCATGACCGTTTTTATTACCTCAGCAGCAGCTTTCTTCTTCCATGCCACAGAAATGGCAACAACTATTTTCTCCACCATTTAAACTTTCTCGTAGTTTTTTACTGTAATGCATTTTACTAAGTTGGGTTGTATTCAACATACAATGGTAGTTCAGGTTAATAACTTAATTCATTCCAGAGGTCTGTTCTTAACTTAAAACTGTTCTTAACCTGAGATACCACTTTACCTAATGGGGCCTCCCATTGCTGCCACGCCACCGGAGCACAGTTTCTGTTCTCATCCTGAAGCAAAGTTCTTAACCCGAGGTACTATTTCTGTGTTAGCAGAGTCTATAACCTGAAGCGTCTGTAAACTTAAGCATATGTAACCCGAGGTACCACTGTAATAGGTTTTCTTCTTCTTCTCAGTCCTTCCTGCTCCTCCCCTGTGCCCCTGAAATTGGCTTGTAGGGATCAGGAGAAGTCTGAGAACAATGTGTGGGGATGATAATGGGGATTGTTCCATCTGGCAAACTGAAAAGCGTGCATTGATGGAGCAATCTGAAGGGCACAACATGTTCTATCAGAAAAGGTCATTCTTAATTTAACATCAAATACATTTCTTACATAGGAACACGGATGTGTTTCTGTAATGCTTGTCTATCACCTTGGCTATTTTTCCTCTACTATTGATAGTTTTGATCTTAGATTAGGAACTTAGTGGGCTGAAAAGCTTCTTTTCCCTCTTACTTTCTAAAATATGGTGCTTGGAAAACATCACCTCATGCATCACCTAAACAACTCAAGGTGTTATTTGCATGCCTTCCACTTATTGATCCGCATGGGTGAAAAACAGCAATATTTCTCTTAATCAGAAAGCAGGTGAAATTCTGTCATTCACGGGTCACAGGTTGTGTACACACTTTAACCACAAAACACATTCAAAACACATTCTTCATCTCAAAGAATTCTGGGCACTGTAGTTCACCCCTCACACACATTTACAGATCCAAGCAACCCTTAAGAAACTCCAGTGCCTCAAATTCTTTGAGATGAAGAGTGTTGCGTAGAAATGTAGAATGTCTAATGCATTGTCTTTCTCTGTAAACAGGAATTAAATTTTGACATATTGAACATGCTTTATTCAAAACAGCATTGTCGCACTAATGCAGCTGGAAAAGGCTAGAGAAAAAGAGTCCCACCCACCATTAAAGTGGTTATTGATTGAAGGTTAATGTTGTGTATCTAAGAGATCATTTTGCATCCTTCTAATAATCAAATAAGTGCAGAACTGAATGACTAGCTAAACAGCTTGGGTGAGTGTCCATTGGATTCAGTAGAGGATATCAGCATTGATTGCTTACAGAAGTACCCAAAGAGTCTGAAAGGTTTTGACTCTTCAACCCGCAATGCTACCGGCTGACTGGAAATGATCATATGCATATGAAATGGAAAATCCAATTTGCCCACATGAGCTAATTTTCAAGCTATGCTTCTGACTTTTACTAACATTTCAATATAGTTTTGACCTGGATCTTGTTTTTTATTTGTTTGTTTTTAAAGAGAGGACTACTCTATTTCATCAGCACGATACCTGCACATCTCATTTTAGGGTGAATGTCCAAAATGTGGCGATCATATAAAATACTTAATATGCAGTCACAGGCCAGCTAGAAAATTTGGTAAGCGCTCTCACACACACGCTAGTATATCCCTTTGTCTTTCTGCTAATATGAGTGCATGGGGCACAAGTGCCTTTGTGAACACGCCCAAAGAAAGATGGGACAACAAGATGGGACATACAGGCACATGCTGCTTTTGTGTGCTAGCCAGCCGGGTGGGAAGCATGTGCTGCTGTATATACATCACTGTTAATCAGCACTGTAATACACACACTGCCTTACAGGTGAAAGTATTACTAAGACCAGTCAATTTGGATCCCAGTAGGATTTCCCTTCCTATTTTTCTGATTAGCCTCACCTACTCCATACTGTACCTGAAGGAACAGGTGGGAAATCAACTAATAGACAATATCAGTCACAACTGGCAGAGCAGTTCAGGAAGGAAGAGCAGTACAAACATCAATGGGAAGGACCTTTTAGGGTTACTGAGGATTTTCTAGGCCTGCTCCTAGCTAGAACACCCTTGGAGACTTCCCCAAGTCACACACATGAGTCTAAGGCTCATGCACACAAATCTAACACTAGACCATAGTTTTATGTTATACCCAAGCAAGGATTCCTCCCCACACCCTTGAAATCTGTCCTGAAGAGCTACAATGTCTCCAAATATGAAAAAGTTAAAGAAATTTGATTTCCCAAAGGAAGTACTGATGATTTGGGTTCCCGTTGCAAGCTGAAACTGGAGCCCTGTTGGATCCAGATCTGTGATGAATTGGGGTCTGATCTGAAATGCCAAATTGTGCCCTGAATCTAATACTGTGTGTGTGTGTGTGTGTGTGTGTGTTGCATAGCCGTACTAACAGTACAGCATTACCTGCCCAACAGAAGGCAACACAGATCCTTATGCCTAAACAATAGTAGAATCTAATTCGACCAGAAACTTCCTCCCTTTGTTTTATTATTTTTCCTTCTGCCTAAAATAGCACAAAGCCCACCCTCAGCTGATCAAAGTGTGTAGAAATCAAGCATCAGTAGCCCCAGAAGAGACGCCAAAGATGAAAGGAAGATCATATTATTCTGGTGCATTGTCTCTTCTGTTCTCTATCACTGCCAGACAAAATCAACAGCTTTTCTACTTCCTTTCAGTTTGTGGACCATATGGAACTCCATCTCCTATTGACTGACCCTTTTTTATTAACATGGAATGTGTTCCCAAGGCATTCAACCTCAATCATGCAACTTGGCCATGAAAATATCTGAGTCTGAATTGAAATTGTCTTTTCTGTGATTTACGTGCAGCCCAGAAGTAAGTCTTCTTGAGCTCAGTAAGGTTTCCTGAGCTCAAGACGTGCACAGGATTGCAACCTGACAGCACAATCGTATGCATGTCCAGTCAGAGGAAAATCTCTCTAATTGAGTTTGATGAGACTTACTTCCAGGTAATACTTAGAGTGGAGGACAAATTATTCTGATTTCATCAGACTTAATGGAGATTTATTTTGGATTTTAAACAGGAATTTTTTATTTTTTATTTTTATTTTATTTTTTTAAAAAAACACCTTACTTAAACAGATTTTTGATGTGTTCTATGATGGAATGATGGTGAAAGTTAAAGCAATGCTGCCTTCATGTTGATATTGTTTTCTGCCTAAGGAAAACATTTCAAAAAATGTGAAGCAATATCCTGCTTCTTCTTTCATAGTTGACCATAATTTTGAACAGGATGAATTTAAGCAACATATATTAAATCATGAAGGGCACCATGTCAGTTAGGAGAAAGATTTCATTATGTCTTTGTGGATGAAATTTTCAAATGGCCTCATTCTTGGGTATATTCAAGAGAGATGGCTGAAAAAGTTGTTTGCAGTGGGAACATTTGATGGGCTCCTTCTTGTATCTTAAAGCTTTTTAAAATTATCTTCCAATAATTTTTTATTATTTTCTTTACACATTCATTCTTTCTTACAATACATTAAAAAGGTAAAGGGACCCCTGACCATTAGGTCCAGTCGTGACCGACTCTGGGGTTGCGGCGCTCATCTCGCTTTACTGGCCGAGGGAGCCGGCATACAGCTTCCAGGTCATGTTGCCAGCATGACTAAGCCGCTTCTAGCAAACCAGAGCAGCGCACGGAAACGCCGTTTACCTTCCCGCCAGAGCGGTACGTATTTATCTACTTGCACTTTGACGTGCTTTCGAACTGCTAGGTTGGCAGGAGCAGGGACTGAGCAACGGGAGCTCACCCCGTCGCGGGGATTCAAACTGCCAACCTTCTGATCAGCAAGTCCTAGGCTCTGTGGTTTAACCCACAGTGCCACCTGCATCCCACTACAATACATTAGTCAACATATAAACCTTTTAAAGCTATACTGAAATTATCAATGAGGGACGGAGAACATGTGACTCTCCTAATGTTGCTGGACTTGCAGTCCCCTCATCCCTGCCTATCAGCTTATTATGGGAGCTGCAGTCTAACCCAAAGGCTTCAAGTTCTCCATCCCTTTATGGCCAATATGGCCAAATTTGGATCTCTCTTATGCCAACGTATTTGGCGCCTCTCATATACATACCATTTCATTGTTCACGGCAGTTGCTTTGAACTTGTTTTGCTATTGACAAGATATGGTAATGACTTTCAAAATTTTAATAGCTTTCAAGGAGAATAAGATGAACTCCTGGAGGATAAGGCCATTAACAGCCAATGCCAGAGGCAATATGCTTCTGTATACAAGTGTGTGCGAGAGAAAGCTATTGCACTCAGGTCCTGCTTCCTACAGCATGCAGAATTGGAAACATTGTAGGGTTTGCAAGCTGTTGCATGTCTACCATGAAAGCATTTGCCTCCTAGGTGGGTCATAAGGAAAGGGTTAAATGAATGTGAAGTGATTGGCCAGTGGAAACAAGGGGAGGAGTTTGAGTTAGAGTCCGAGTTGTGTGGAAGTCAGTTGGGAGTTGGGAGTTGGAGAAGGAAGAGGGAGGATAAGTCTGTGGGCTGGACGAGTTGTGTTGTGAGAGAGTGAGAGGAACTGTTAGGTGGAGTCAGATAGATAGTTGGGATAATCAGTTTGAAGTTATTAGGAACGTATAGGACAGTAAAGAAACTAAGATTAAGAAACTGACAAGAAAAATTAACTGAAACCTTAAACTTGTTCATGCTTATAAAAATAAACTTTATTATTTGTTAATGTTAACAACTGTCTAGACTCCGTGTGTACCTGAGGGAAATGGGTTGGTGGCAGCGAAGAGGCAACCACAGTGGTGGCACAGGGATCAATAGACCGTCAAACGTCCGGGTACCCTGTGTGATCGCCACAGTTGCATGTTGCAAAAAATTCAGGGGTGGCAATTTTATGAAAACACATCCTGCTCGTACAGTTTCCAGGAATCCTCGGAATTCCCTGGAGGTTCACAATTTGAATCTACCAGTTTATAGCAACAATGGCTTTTGTAGTATTAGTAATTTGGATAGAAACATAGCATGAATGTTGCAGTGACATTGCCCCCCCCCCCCCCCGCTTTCTCTCAATAGCACCCTTGTTCCTCAGCACTGAACCAAAACACAGACAGAAATAATGGAGTATTGTAGTAACCGGTACCAGCTCCCCATAGGAAAAAGTCGATATGCATACTGTTAGATTTCTCAGTCCTATCTCTTGGCTGGTGTATCAGAGATGCCTAGCCGGCCTGATATGAATTGCTTTAGCTTCATACATTTTGATGAGTTTAATATTTAGTGTTCTATAAATTACCCTGGGTAACAATTAGCCTGTCTAAAACAAAGAGTCAATTTCCATTTTCATGCTAATGAAATCTTCTTTTGAAAAGGTGCTGAAGACAATCAACAAGCTAATGATACATTGTGCATGACTTGAGCATATATGTCGCTCATATCATATAGATCAAACATTCCCATGGGAAATGCAGGCGGGGAGCTTTAATTGAATGTAAACATCCCAGCCTGAAGCAGCAAAAAGAGAAAAAAAAGAAAGAGAGGAGGGAAAACCGCTCTGAAGAAAGTTACATTTTGCACACTGGCAGCAGAACAGAAAGAAAATAAATACATGCATTGATTGACTCAGAGGCAATTATATTTTCTCTCCATATATGGACATTCCTTTCAGCAGCCCTTTCTGAATTTCAGAACCCGCTCTCTTAGTGAACGTGCATGCGATCATTTTCCCCAGTGACTATATTACTTATTTGTAGTCAGTCCATTCTCATTTTAAACATTTATGTCATACATATAGCAAAAGTGGTGGCATACAGACATGTTAAGTAATACATCAAAAACAGAAATAATTAGAGCTGGAATAAAATGAATAACCTCGTTTCATGTGTGTGTGTGGGTTTTTTTTTTTCTGAGGGTAATGTGTTTCTAGCTTTCTGTAATTTTCGGAAATTTCTCCAACACTTTGCTGTTGTTGATTCGATTTTGTTCTTCTCCATGGCAATTTTCTTTGTATTTTCATAAATGCTTTAGCTGAATTTCCTGCATGCTTTAGCTGAGATTGGTCTAGATGACCCTTTTCTCCCTTCCAACTCTACAATTCTATTATTCTTTTATTCTTTCTTGTTTTTGTTGTTGTTTTGACAGTTTGCCAACATGGCCCTTTAAATCCCCTTTGTTGTTCAGCCCATGCCATTTTGTTGACAACATTATGCTAAATCTCATGGGCTGCTGAACAGATTAAATACCACTATGGGCAATTATTAATGTCAGCTGATAACAGTTCTTTCATGTGTTTTTCTGTTGTATTTGCTGAGAACAATGAAAGCAAAGGAAGAGGAGGACTGACCCAATACATTTTACTGCCTCAGGTGGAGCAACAAATGGTTCCCCACTCAAAAAAAGCAGAGTTATTTTGTCACCTGTGGCAAGAAAAATCCCTAACAGTGCCCCACCATCCCCCTGGCAATACAAATAAAATAGCACGTGTCTAACTAATATTTTCAGGGATATATTTATATGTACTATACCCAGAGAGATAGCAAGATTAAAATCAAAATAAATAAATGGATTTTGCAAAAATATATTGCTGAGTAGTGACGGGCCAATGCAGTCGAGAAATCACCAAGAAGATTTTTGAGCATTAAAAAGAAGAGAGAAATTAAGTGAATAGATCATAAATTAGATTTACAGTAATGAATGATATTAGAGAGGGAAAATGAAGTCTCCCCAATTCTTTTTCCAGGAAAAGGAATTATTCTATTAGAATACTGAATGGCAATTTCTATAGAAATAAGGGCTATTTTATTCAGGCAAAGAACCTAGAATTAAGTTGTTTTTCTCAGGCTGATGCTGCAGATAAGGGTTAAGCATTAAATTTCTGGGAAATGAGTGCATTTTAAAATTACCATTTATCACTTTTCCAATATAGAAACCTATGTAAAAAAAAAAAAAAAAAAATCCCTTCAGTTACAACACAGGTATGCAAATCTACAAACATGCACACAAGCTTATAGCAAACCACCATCAGATCAATTGTTTTACAATCAATTTATTTAGAAATTTAAATAAAAATAATGCCGTGCTCTTCTAGAACTATATTTACAAAACTATATTTATGCCAAAATGAAATCAGTCGCTGCTAAGCTATAATAAATTTATGAACATGAACTCTTCATTCTCTCATTTGCATAAAAAAAATATAAATGGGTGCTTATCCTGTATTAAAAAGGTAAAGGTATCCCTGACCATTGGGTCCAGTCGCAGATGACTCTGGGGTTGCGTGCTCATCTCGCTCTGTAGGCCGAGGGAGCTGGTGTTTGTCCACAGACAGCTTCTGGGTCATGTGGCCAGCATGACTAAGCTGCTTCTGGCAAACCAGAGCAGCACACGGAAACGCTGTTTACCTTCCCGCCAGAGTGGTACCTATTTATCTACTTGCACTTTGATGTGCTTTCGAACTGCTAGGTTGGCAGGAGCAGTGACCAAGCAATGGGAGCTCACCCTGTTGTGGGGATTTGAACTGCCAACCTTCTGATCAGCAAGCCCTAGGCTCAGTGGTTTAACCCACAGCGCCACCCGCGTCCCTTTCTTCAAGGTAATATTGTAAAATAACCTTCCTTAATGTTATACCGGTAGATAAGTCCAAACCCTACTTCCACACAAAGTTTAGAGTTCATCATCAAAAATTACTTTGTTCCCTCCGTCTCTGGATGTCCCACAACTGGATGATGTAAACAATTTTGGAAGCCCTCACCATGCATCCTATTTTCAGTAAATTTGTGTGGGGTGTGTGTGGGAACAGTGGGAACAAGCATGCAAGCTCCACCTCAGTCTTTGTTCTAATCACAAGTTGGACACTTGTCCCCGCTGCCCCTCATGCGTTTACATGAATGCTTGAAGAGGACTAAAATGTGTATAGTATACTGAAGGCTTCCATGGGGTACAGGATTTAACCCACTGACTCTGTTCCCTCTGTGCATTGATTATCTCTGTGTTTTCAGAACCTTCACATAAAACATTCACACAGAGCTGCTCAGTGTGTGGAGTTTGGGGTTGGGACAGTCAGCACGGACAGTTCCACTCCTGCTTCATGCACTACAACCTTGCCAGCTGCCATCTGTCTGTCTTGATAGACAATGGACTGCGCCTCCAGTGGTGAAATCAAGCCACTGCTTTAGCAACACCAAAGAGACCTCCCCGGGATGCGAGCCTAGGCAATGTGTATTGAGGTCCAGGGCTACCAAGACCACAAGACCCCTCACTCAGCCTCACTAAGGGTAGTGAGGCAATAAAGGTAACAACCTACTAAAATTCATGCTAATCTCATGCAGGAAAGCAGAACAATACGTTTGATATTAGCTTGGTTGCAGAAGTTGCTGGAAGGAGGCATACAAGGCACCATCCAACCATCTTGGGGACCAGAATTGTGTAGGCTTTACTCCTTAGCCTTTTCTTCTCCTGAAGATATCCTGACGGGCAGCAGAGGTTTAGGATCAGGGTTTTCCTTCTCCTAGATGGGCTATTTCCCCATGACAACGAACCCCATCTATTCCTCACTTCCCTTTATAGCAGAAACTATCTTCTTGACCATTGGTCCCATTATTGGTCTTCTGTGCTCAATCTGCCAGAGCCTGCCTTTGCATGCATAACTCACTGAGGGTTTGAGATCCATCAGCTACCTTTTCCTGGTTTAGCTGGCCAGTTGAAGCTGTTTCCTGGAGTATGACTTCTGTTGCATGCTGACATATTCTAGGAGCCACAGGTGAGAACTGTGTGCAGGGTTGGGACCAAAGGTGGACAAACTACTGCAGTGTGGCATAGGGAGAGGAAGTGTGGCTAAGATGCAGCCTGGGGAGAACCCCAAGGGCCAGATGGGGAGGTTTTGAGGCTCCCCTTCCATGCTGTAAAGGGTCTAGTTGTTATCATATGTTTGTATGTTTTCCCCAACATTTTTGAAAATGATCTCTTTTGATCAATCCCCAAAGTTATCCTCTCAAAATCAACAAGATATTTACATGATTAAATGTCAGTAAGTCCCATTGAGTATCATGGAGCTTACTTCTGAGTAAACACAAAGACAGTATTCTGTTAATTTAGGTAAAAACATAAGGTGGAAGAACTAACATAAAGGTAACAACCTACTAAAATTCATGCTAATCTCATACACTGTTAAACCCTAGATAGTTTTTTATTATTTTAAAATGTTGATAAATTTGCTCTAGTTTGCATGTTGTTGTTGTTTATTTTAAAAAAACATTTTTTAAGTTTGTTGTGTATTATTTTTGAATAAGTCTTGCAACATAGAATGGTTTATCCCTTGCCTATAAAAGCTAAAACTAATACTGTATAAATATTTTGATTTTCTTTTTTTTAATAATTTTTTATTAATATTTTAAAGATTACAGAAAAAAGAGATAAAAGTAATAACAATTAAAAAAAGAAAAAAACAGTACATATATAAAAAAAATCATCGAAAACCATAAAACAGAAAAAAAGATTAAAAAACCAGTCAAACCTATATATCACTTGCTTACATTCACTTATTTCCTTGACCTCCTCACACCTCTCATTTTTGTATTCTATTACATTCACTTATTTCCTTGACCTCCTCACACCTCTCATTTTTGTATTCTAATTCAATTTGTTATTTCAGTAAATCCTTCCAACCTTATTTTTATTTTAATAATTTGTCTTAATATACTATAATTTTACATTATCTCTTTCACCAACTCATTTTTACTTAATCCTTTATGTCATTTCTACTAAAACCACATAATTTTCTTTTCCCAACATCTTTCTAACAATCCTTAATTTTGCAATATTTTTGAAGATAAACTTTGAATTTTTTCCAATCTTCTTCCACCAACTCTTCTCCTTGGTCCCGGATTCTGCCAGTCATCTCAGCCAGTTCCATGTACTCCATCACCTTCATCTGCCATTCTTCCCGGGTGGGTAGATCTTGTGTCTTCCAATACTTTGTGATGAGTATTCTTGCTGCTGTTGTGGTGTACATAAAAAAGGTTCTATCCTCCTTTCGCACCAATTGGCCGACCATGCCCAAGAGAAAGGCCTCTGGTTTCTTCTGGAAGGTATATTTAAATACCTTTTTCATTTCATTATAGATCATCTCCCAGAAGGTCTTAATCTTTGGGCATGTCCACCAAAGGTGAAAGAATGTACCTTCAACCTCTTTACATTTCCAACATTTATTATCAGGCAAATGATAGATTTTTGCAAGCTTGACTGGTGTCATGTACCACCTGTATATCATTTTCATAATATTTTCTCTTAAGGCATTACATGCCATAAACTTCATACCTGTGGTCCATAACTGTTCCCAGTCAGCCATCATAATGTTATGTCCAACATCTTGTGCCCATTTAATCATAACAGATTTAACCATTTCATCCTGAGTGTTCCATTTCAACAGCAAGTTATACATTCTTGACAAATTCTTAGTTTTGGGATCTAACAATTCTGTTTCCAATTTTGATTTTTCCACCTGAAAACCAATTTTCTTGTCCAAACTGTAAGCCTCCATTATTTGATAATAATGAAGCCTAAATATTTTGATTTTCATCCAGTGATACATAAAGGATCCAATATTTGGGAATGCAGAAAATATCCTTAAACCTAAGTATTGGCAACCCCCCCCCATTTTCAATAACCATTCAATTAGAGAAACAATTCTTAATGGATAGGTGTGATTGTATCATAAAAAGTGCTCCATATAAGCAGCTCCAATGGTTGGAGGCAAACTGTATACATGAAACCTGATTACACATGTGGTCCTTCATCCATCAAGGCACAAACACAGAAGCTAGCTTGTATGTTCACATAGCCGCTAGCTGGATTGGGGTGATTAAGCATGGACCACAGCAGATTTAGGGGAGCTGGACATTTTCAGCCCAAGGCTGAGAGTTGTTAGGAAAAATATTTACAATGTTAAAAATTGGATCCACTGCGGTCTATTCCATGCTGCGTACCAAAGCATAATCAGGAACCCTTGCTCCCAAACACAGTTAATTTAATAGAATCATCATGTTTTTACATAGCAGTCTTCTCCCTGTGCATTTTTAACACAATGATACTTACCATCCTCATTTCTCAAGATACTGTAGCCTGCAATATATCAAGCTAAGGGCCTAGTCATTACTTTGATTCATGAGATTCATTTTACTTGTAGCAAATGATGTGGCTGTTATGGTGGCATGAATCAAATATGTACTTTAGAAAGGAACAAGAACATAAAAGTACTGTTCTTTTCTTTCTTTCTTCTTCTTTTTCTTTTTTTCTTTTTTAAAAAAATGTTATTCCTTTGCACTTTCACTGTGCTGAACTCAGTTTTCAAGCATGCATGCAAAGCACAGGGAATGCACAATTTTGCCAAGGGCATATCTACACATTGGGTGGGAAGAAAAGGTCGGGGAACCTTTGTTTATTTAGTTCACAACATTTATGTTACTGCTCAATTGGAATAAAACCTCAGAGCAGTTCACAAAAAGAATAATGTTTGACGTTTTTAATGTTGGGCATTTTATTATCTTCTTATATGTGCTGGAAGCCTCCCAGAGTGGCTGGGCAAACCCAGCCAGATGGTTGGTGTATAAATAATAAAATATTTTTTTATTACTACTAGTATTATTAAATAAAATAATCAGTTAAAAGTATTTTAAAAATCCAAAAATAATTACAACCAGAAATAAGATTAAAACATATGAGAGCTTTTAGATGCCTGGATTAAAACTGGATTAAAACATATGAGAGCTTTTAGATGCCTGGATAGGCTTTCCTAAACAGAAATGTTTTTAGCAGGTGCCAAAAAGAGTGCAGTGAAAATGTTTGCCTGATATAAATAGAAAGTGAGTTCCAAAGTGTTCGTGCTGCCATAGTAAAAGATTGATTTCTTAAAAGTGTGCAACGGGTATTGTGTGAAACTTGTAACAGTGCCACTTCTTCTGATTGAAGCAGTAGAGTATGCATGCTGTATATTGATAGGATAAGGAGATATAACACGTAAACTGGTCCCAACTTGTTAAGGGTTTGATAAACTAATTGTTACACTTTTAACTTGGCATAGTAGCAAATCAGCAAATTTCTGAACAGAAATGTTATATGCTGACAGGGTCTCACTGCTCTATGCACTAACTGTAGCTTCAGGATCAAGGCCCAGGGAAGTCCCACATACAGTACATTGCAGTGATCCAATCATTAAGTCACCAATGTCTGAACTACTGTGCTCCAGCTCTCCCAGTTCTGGAATGGTCAAAGCTGTCATATCAGTCACAGCTGATAAAAAGTGCTTCTATCCACAGAGGCTATTTGGACCTCCAGTGACAAGGCTGGATCCAAAAACAGCCGCAGACTCCGAACCTTCTCCTTAAAGAGGAGTGCAACCCCACTCAAGGTAGGCAATATTAGACATGGGGACCACTCACTGACAGTGCCTGTATCTTGCAAGGATTCAAGCTCAGCTTATTTCCTCTCATCCATCTCACCAGTGTTATTTTTCTAGAAAAAGAACTCACTAGGAATGCCTCCCTTGTTCTCCTATAATGGCAATGGTGCCCACCTGAGAGGCGCCAGTTCCTGTGAGTTTCCGCTGGGGGAAAAAAGCCATGCATATCATCAGGCACTGGTGCAGGGTCACATGGCCTCTACAGATTAAGATGTTATGGAAAAATAGAGCCACGCATCATTAGCATACTGGTGTCACCTTGCCTCCAAGCTCCTAATGACTGCTCCCAGTGCCTTAATACAGATATTGATGATGGTGATTGTGATGATTTTATTATTTATGCCCCACCCTTCTAACTGGGTTAGGTTACCCCAGTCACTCTGGGCCACTCCCAACAGAATATTAAAAACACAACAAAACCTCAAACATTAAAAATGTCCATGTATAGGGCTGTCTACAGTTGTCTTCTAAAAGTCATAATGTTGCTTATCTGTTTGACATCAGATGGGATGGAAATCCACAGGGTGTGAGCCACTACCAAGATGGCCCTCTGCCTGGTTCCCTGTAACTTCACTTCCCACAGTGAAGGAACCACTGGAAGGCCCTCAGAGCTGGACCTCAGTTTCTGGGCTGAATGATGGGGGTGGAGATACCTGACTGCGTAACCAACACGGGGCCAAAAAGCACTCTCCAGTGCTACTTTCTTGACACTATACCAGAGGTAGGATTGGAACTATGGCAACACAGTGCCCCAAATTCCCATTCCCTGGAGCTAATCTAGAAAGAAACCATGGTCAATGCTATCAAAAGCTGATGAGCTGGATTGGTTAAAAACATGTAATCACATGACACTAATTATGCCAATAGTTAAAAGGGGATTTGAAGAAAGATGATAGTGAACAGTTCACCTTTTTCACCCAGTTACTTATACAGATTTTTATATTTTCCTTTATCAGACCTTCTTAGAACACAAGATTAGAAAATAAACTGAAGTTGCTACCTTGTTCTCATCAATAATAAGAATAGAAATATAGCTAGATTTTCCAAAGAGATAGCCTGGCGAATCATGTCTGTCTTACACTATTTACTAGTATATAGTTGCTAAACATAATAAGTTAGAGCCAATTAGATTAGAAATGTTAACCATGGACATGGTTTACCCAAAAGATTTGGATTTGTGGAGTGTACTAGTTAATAAGTAACTGAAGATGTAACATGTCAAGAGAATAATAGTGATAAATATTGCACAGTATGTCAAAATGGGAATGTTAAAAAATTTACCATGCAACTTTTTCATGCTCCAATTGGATTTTTCTTCTTTTCCAGAATGTAGTCTTCATATCTAAGCAAGGGAAAATTTCTAAAATATTTTCAGTAAACCACCTCATGTGTTTACACCCCTTCCCTCAGTCTAAGCCACAATAAACTCCAGTACCACCATCATGGGAGTGGATCAGCTTAATTCTGGACTCCTGACAAAATTCATAACTTTTTCTAAAAATACAAGTCTCCAATCAATTTAGAAGCTCCACACAAGGATGAACCCTGCATTGGTCTCTCCTCCAGGACGGGAGCTCTATATGTTCACATTTTATGCATGCATAACTCCTTCAGAATAATCTGAATATATGTAAATGTCAGATCCCTTCATCCACCCTTTCTATACATGTAAGTGTTCATGTGAACACTCTTAAAAGAAAATTCTTTTTCAAAAGCTGTTAACTCCCCATTTGCTTATAGTGAAATAGTTCCAGCACATAATGCCTCACTGGAAAAACTGCACTCGAGGCACTTCATCTGTAGGAAGAACTTGATAATAAATTGCTTGCCCATGTTTCCATTAGTTTAATTGGAACTAATTTCTTTGAACTAGATAAATTTCCCATTAGATTATCATCATAAAAAAAATCAATACATAAAAGCCATGCAACAGGGGAGATAGAAGGATTTATTATCTGTACGAACCTTCTTCATATGTTTAAGAGACCTACTATAAAGGTAATAATCTATGTAATATTGTATTCATTCCTGAAGACCTCTGTTTATATTCCAAAGGGGATCTGAAGAAATATTGTTCCACATTCTTCCATAGATATTTTCTTTTCTGAGACACTTAGATGAATAAAATTTGCAACTGGCTAGCAAAACTGTTTATATTAGGCAGACCCAAGGAGCAATCCTATACATAAGAAGCTGGCATAAAGCAAGCTGGTGCAAGTTAAGTCAGCATAAATGAATAAAATTTGCAACTGGCTAGCAAAACTATTTATATTAATATTAGGCAGACCCAATGAGCAATCCTATACACAAAAAGCTGGCATAAAGCAAGCCGGTGTAAGTTAAGTTGGCATAAATTTACAGCAGATCAAACTCTGTTCAGCAGTGGGGCTAATATTAGCTGAGCTGGCCTAAACCTGGCAGAGGGAAAACAACCCTAGTGTTTTTGTTACACCACCCTTTTTTGTAACTTAACATGCCAGGTCATGTTGCCCAGGTGAATGCATTTAGGATCCAGCCTAAGCCTACCCTGCTTTTCAGGGATTATGCCTGCTGGGCTCAGCCTAGCCAGATAGGTTCTAACTGAGCCAGGATGTGGGGAATTACACTGGCATATTACCATTTCAGTCAAAGATGATGGAGTTAACCTGGTGTATCTTAACTCTGAGCTCATACCAGCAGATCTTGCTAAAGGATTGCTCCCCTAATCCCTTAAAAATAATAATAATAATTCAGTATGCATCTGTTTAAGGTGCTGTGGGTTAAACCACAGAGCCTAGGACTTGCTGATCAGAAGGTCGGCGGTTCGCATCCCTGTGATGGGGTGAGCTCCCGTTGCTCGGTCCCTGCTCCTGCCAACCTAGCAGTTCGAAAGCACATCAAAGTGCAAGTAGATAAATAGGTACCACTCCGGTGGGAAGGTAAACAGTGTTTCTGTGTGCTGCTCTGGTTCGCTAGAAGCAGCTTAGTCATGCTGTCTGCGGACAAACGCCAGCTCCCTCGGCCTATAGAGCGAGATGAGCGCACAACCCCAGAGTCGGTCACAACTGAACCAATGGTCAGGGGTCCATTTACCTTTACCTTTATGCATCTGTTTAATTACTGCATCTAGAATGGCTATTTAGCCAAACAGATTTCATAATTAAATGTTATGATGCTGACTGGTGGTAAGCACCACAGTAAATATTTCTTTTTTTAAAAAAAATATTTTTTATTGATTTTCAGCAAGGCATGAACAAAACATCAAGTTTTTCCCATTTTCCCACTCTGTCAGAATTGGTCAAAAATTTCCCATTAACTCGTTCAGAAATTTGGTGGTTGCCAATAATCAGAATGTTTGGTATAATATCTTGCAAAGAGGTAACATATTTTGATAAAATCATCTGCATCACATGTACTGTTCAAGGCATACAACCTTTGTGTCAGTTTTTCAGATCAGGCAATTGCCCATACAGTTTGTCACCATTGTGTGAGGTGTAGGTGCTCAAATTATTTCCTTTTTTTATATATATAATTTTTATTATTTTTCCAATTTTAAGACAAAACAGCATACACACATCAACAAACAAAAACAAACACACAGATATAATTTCATAACCTCATTTTCATAAGCCTTCTTTCTCGGACTTCCCCATACCTCACCCTTTTTGCATCCATATTTTACAATTTTTCAGCAACCCTTTACTCCAATTAATTAAAACTTATTATCTTTCTCAATTTCATCTTATTTCAACAAACAATTTCCGCTGCAATTCTGTATCTTCCTTTCCCTTGACATTTTCGCACTCATCAATATTGTAACAGTTCTTAAGATAAGCTTTGAACTTCTTCCAGTCTTCCTCCACCATCTCTTTCTCTTGGTCACGGATTCTGCCAGTCATTTCTGCCAACCCCATAAAGTCAATCACTTTCGTCTGCCATTCTTCCAGTGTGGGGAGTTCTTGTGTCTTCCAATACTTTGCTAGAAGGATCCTTGCTGCTGTAGTGGCGTACATTAAAAAAGTCCTGTCCTTCCTTGACACCAATTGGCTGACCATGCCCAAGAGAAATGCCTCTGGTTTCTTGTGAAAGGTACATTTAAGTACCTTCTTAATTTCATTATAGATCATTTCCCAAAAGGCTTTAATCTTTGGGCAGGTCCACCAAAGGTGAAAGAAGGTACCTTCAGTCTCATTACATTTCCAGCATTTATTATTGGGCAGATGATAAATCTTCGCAAGCTTAACTGGGGTCATGTACCACCTATAAATTGTTTTCATAATATTTTCTCTTAAGGCATTGCTTGCCGTGAATTTGATACCGGTGGTCCATAACTGTTCCCAGTCAGCAAACATAATGTCATGACCAATGTCCTGTGCCCATTTAATCATGGCTGATTTAACTGTCTCATCTATTGTATTCCACTTCAGCAACAGATTATACATTCTTGATACATTCTTAGTATTGGGTTCTAACAATTCTGTTTCCAATTTCGATTTCTCCACCTGAAAGCCAATTTTCCTGTCTTGTTTAAATGTTTCCATTATTTGGTAGTAATGAAGCCAATCTCGTACCTTGGGCTTTAATTTCTCAAAACTCTGTAGTTTAAACTCACCGCTTTCTTGTTCTAAAATTTCAGAATATTTTGGCCATTTGGATTCCATGTTAAGTTTCTTCACCTCCTTAGCCTCCATAGGTGATAACCACCTAGGAGTTTTATTTTCCAACAAATCCTTGTATCGAATCCAAACATTATATAATGCTTTCCTAACAATATGGTTTTTAAAACCCTTGTGAACTTTAACCTTGTCATACCATAAATATGCATGCCAGCCAAACCTATTATCAAATCCTTCCAAGTCCAGAATATCTGCATTCTCAAGAAGTAGCCACTCTTTCAACCAGCAGAAAGCTGCCGATTCATAGTACAGTCTCAAATCCGGCAGGGCAAACCCCCCTCTTTCTTTTGCATCAGTAAGTATCTTAAATTTTATTCTGGGCTTTTTGCCCTGCCAGATAAATTTAGATATATCTTTCTGCCACTTCTTGAAACAATCTAGTTTATCCACAATTTGTAATGTCTGAAACAAAAATAACATTCTAGGCAATACATTCATTTTGATCACTGCAATTCGGCCTAACAAGGAAAGCTTCAGATTCGACCATATTTCTAGATCTTTCTTTACCTCTGTCCAACATTTATCATAATTGCCTTTAAATAAATTCACATTTTTAGATGTCATGTTAATCCCCAAATATTTTACTTTCTTTACCACCATTAACCCAGTTTCGTTTTGGAATCTCTCTCTTTCAACATTTGTTAAGTTTTTTTCCAGAACTTTAGTTTTTTGTTTGTTCAACTTGAATCCTGCCACCTGACCAAAGAATTGAATTAACTCTAAAACTCTTTTTGTACTAGTATCTGGCTCTTGTAAAGTCAATACTAGGTCATCTGCAAATGCCTTCAATTTATAGTGTTTAGTTCCGACCTGAACTCCTTTTACCAGCTGGTCCCCCCTAATCATGTTCAACAAAACCTCCAGGAGGTGCTCAAATTATTTCCAGTTCTGGGAAGTAATCATGCTGCCACCAGGAGAAAAGTGATGTTCCTTGTATTGTAGATTGAGATGATCTTCTTTTAAATATTGTCAATCAACCCAGATTTTTTTTAATGTTTTGATAAAAGAAAAATACATTTTATTTTTAAGTTAAATATATTCTGCCCAACAAGGAAAACTGGTTCCATCTAGACATTCCCTTATTTAGTTCCTCCTCTAGAGGTCCATAGCTAACCACAGAAAAGCTTTAGTGAATTAGCACTTTTCTTTATTCACAAACATCGGATTGGTGTACTTGTAAAATCAGCGCTCCTAAGATCTCACATTTAGCCATTTTAAACACCAGAACCAGAATCTATTGCTTAGCTCCATCACTTAAAATCTCCACCTTTCTATGCTAATGAACCCTAGGCAAAGCTTATCTGTGCTAAGGACACTAGTCTCAAATGCCCCGGTTCAGCATTAAGGAAATGGGCAGTCGTTTGAGGCTTAAAACAGTCCCACGAGGCCATTGCAGGGATAAACCTGGCTATAAATTGACAAGCAACCTTGTTTGCCCTCAAGCTGTCTTTAAAATGATTTGGAAGAGTGGGGGGTGGAGAAAGAAGGCAGTTAAATGATTACCGTTTGTTTAAATTCCAGCTGTGAGTCTGTGCTATGTGAGCTTCCCCTGCCTGCAGTATCCAGGATAAATCTAAACCCTCTGGCAACATTGTTTTTGCAGCAACTCCTCCATGCTTCCCCAATCCCTAGTACAAACCAATTTATTTTGTATTAGATGTACTTGGAGAAATCATTAAATGGGATACTACTAAATAAACATGCAAAACCAGTTTTGGAATAGATGGTACTTTGGGTGCTTTCATTCATTCTTTAATGTGCGCACCTGCTGTGATACGGTCCCTGCAATTTGGGGAGTGCCAGACTTTTAAGGGCAGCCTGGTTGTATTAAATAAGGGTGAAATAAAATGGCAGCCACTGTATGCAATGGAATGGAGTGACACGAATTCAAAAGGGCATGATTTTTTAAGGAAGAGTAGGTGGAGCTGCATTCCGAATAGGATGAAGGATAAGTCCTATTCAGTCCAGTTCACATGGTGACACCTCCATTCTTCTCTCTACATTACATTTGAAATTTAGGCTTTCAGTGATATTTCCCCCACCATATGCAGCTAGTTCCAGATAGGATCCCCATACCTCTGGAGGGTTAGGTTCATAGCTTGGGGATGCATCATGATCCATTCCTGTCTGGGAATCCAGAACTATTTTCTATCAACACGGGCTGGTGGTTGTGTTTCTTTCTTTTTTATTACCTTTAATTGCATTTGTATTTGTTTTGCATGACCTCATGCAAGTTTCCTTGGAGCCACTTTAGGTACTGGGCAATAAACTGATGATGATGATGAGGATGATGATGATGATGATGATGATGATGCATGTGATATGGGTGGTTTTATAAAGATAAACATGGAATGGTAGAGAGGAGAGAATGGGTAGCTCATTTGCTCTCCTGCAACAGAATGTATTATGGAATGGCAGAGCCAATGGCTTGTTTTATAGCTCTTAATCTCTGGAGTGTATCAATGTGCTTTCTAACTGATAACCATTTGCTGTGAATGACAATTAATTAGAACACTGTTTATAATAATTCCAGCATCAGGGAAGATTAATTTGCACCACACTGTTCAATATATAGATGATGCCCTGCAGTGTGATGTACTTGGAAATGAACAGACAAACCAAACACAGTATTCTCTTAACAATAAGAAAATGTGGGAGAGGTGAACCAGTCCCTTGAATTCCACAGAAGTGATGTGAGATCCAAAGCAATATGAGACCACCTGGCCTGTATTTCAGCACAATGGGATGGTAAACTACCAAGGTGATTAAATGGACTCTACCACTTCAGACTGCAGGTGGGCGCTCTCCTAAAGTAGAAAATGAGAACTGCTGTCAAAGGGCTAGGTTGCCCAGGCAGGCACATTAGGTAACCCATGAGAGCAGCAAAATAACCAGACTGTACAACGGTGATGGGATAAAATCAGGCCAAATCTTTATTGATAGCAGCAGGCAGGGCAAAGGCTGGCATGGCCTTGGGTCCCAGGATCAGTTCATCATTCCACAAGCCCCATGTTGATGGAACGGATTTGCTGGGTTTGGACTGCTCCGAACTTGTACCATGGGAGTCGGTCCATGTTGAACTTTGCTGTGGTGCCAGCCAAGCAAGCAAGGTCTCACTGGGGAACAAAGGTGCAGATTTCAACCAGGCAGCTTTTTTCCCATGAGCCCATGCAGACTTGATACTGGGTAAATTGCCCAGTACTTTGCTGCAATCAATGGGCCACAGTGCTGCTGGGTAAAGGAATCCCATGTGTATTGGGCGCAGAATGAGGCAAAAAAAATCTCCCTGATGTGCTAGCACGTGATGTGTGTGTACATGTATGTATGTGTGTGAATATCTAGACAATGTATTGGATACAGACTACATTAGTCACACATTTCTTGCACTGAAATCAATGGGACAAGTTAGTCTGCTTTAAGTCCCATTGATTTCAGTGGGATTAAAGCATGACTATCATAGTCTGGATCCAACCTAGGTTCTTTTGTTTATATATTGAGGGACATTAAAAACTGGTAAGGTAAAGGGACCCCTAACCATTAGGTCCAGTCGTGGCCGACTCAGGGGTTGCAGTGCTCATCTCCCTTTACTGGCCGAGGGAGCCAGCGTACAGTTTCCGGGCCATGTGGCCAGCATGATTAAGCTGCTTCTGGTGAACCAGAGCAGTGCACGGAAATGCCGTTTACCTTCCCGCTGGAGTGGTACCTATTTATCTACTTGTACTTTGACGTGCTTTCGAGCTGCTAGGTTGGCAGGATCAGGGATTGAGCAAGGGGAGCTCACCCCATCGTGGGGATTCAAACTGCCGACCTTCTGATTGGCAAGTCCTAGGCTCTGTGGTTTAACCCACAGCGCCACCCATGTCCCTATTAAAAACTGGAGTCCCCCATAATTTAAAGTCTTCCTATAGTCTGAATCAATAATTTCCAGCCTTCCACAAAATTTCTGCTTAATTCTCATGCATCTCATGCCTCTGTAGAACAGACCTGGAAGGATCAATTGAATGGTCTTTTTCACCCTTTACACCCTTTGCAACTCTATGATAGAAGTTACTTTTCTATATTCTCATCACATGGTGTAGCTGTAAAGTTTTAAAACTGGCAGTCACATGAGTGGGGGGGGACTCATGCGAGGAAAGGATATGCAAAGGATATTTCTGAATTTTTTGTAAAGATTGTAAATCGGGTACAAGAGAATGTAAACTGTTAACTAAAGGTTATACAACTTAAAGTTGCATTTAGATATTTATGCACCAAAAATGCCTAGTACAAAACTAAGCAGTTGGAAATGATGCCTTCTTCATTTTGAGTTCTGTGGCTCCTTTGGGAAGAGGTCTGATTAATTGTTCTGTCAAATCAGGTCAAGTATATATCTATATATGAATCTATCTATAATCTGATAGATGCCACACAATTATTCAAGGTGTGGAGTAAGAGAACAGGAAAACCTTTCTAGAACTCAGGGCTATTCAATAAAGCTGAATGCTGGAAGATTCAAGACAGACAAAAAAAAAAAAAAAAAAAAAAAAAGGTTTTCATCACACAGCACATAGTTAGACTATGAAGATCACCCCAATAAGATGTTGTGATGACCAATGTGGATGGGCTTTAAAAAGTATTAGACAAATTCTGGCCAAAGGGCTACTGACTAAAATGACTTTGTTCTATGTCCACTGTAAAAGGCAATGTGTCTCTGGATGCCAATTTCTAGAAAACACAAATGGGGAGCATGCTGTTGCACTCTGGGCCTGTCCCATAGGAATCTGGCAGGCCACTGTGAGCTCAGAGCACTAGACTAGACTGGCATGATTATATTCCTATATATAAAGGTACACATGTACTCACAAATGCAACTGTGACTGGTATTTCTGAACCCTAAGGAGGATTGAATTAATGTCGTCTTCAACAAATGTTATGTTACTGTGTCTAGATCAATTGCTTTTTAGTCCCGCAGGCGCAAAGCAAACAAAAGCCTCCGCATATGCTTACCATTACTCTTTATTATCCAGAGGGGGAGGGGGAGAAGAGCAGGGAGCAAAGAGAGAAATATAGCTATGAATTATGGCTTCATATCCCAGAGTGTCTGTTATGTAATACATATTGAATTTCATTTGCATCCTTTATGAATATATTTATTGTGCTGAAAGCTGATTGCCCAAGTTTTCCAAGTCTTTTGAGGCACTTAGTCAGAGCTCTCCAAAGTTTGCAAGCATATTGCTTTTGACAGTCAGGAGAACATTAATTACCCTGTATACATTAAAAATGAGCTTTATGAAAGGTATGCTTTTCCAGTGTACATATTTCAGCAATTGGTGTAATTACTTTGTAATTTCAAAAGAAGCATGTGTGGTGACTAATTCAATTTAGCAGGATGCCGTTGCATCTGCCCCCCCCATGCTGTACACCCCACATATCATAAAACTTTGACACTTTAGATAGTGAAACCATAACAGCCTGCTGGTTCTCTCAACTAGACTATCACAGATTGTGAAACCCGGCTGCTGCTGCTGCATGATGATTGCTTTTTATCACAGAGGGAAAATAGTTATGCTTTACTACTTCATCTAATATAAAAAATATGCAAATAGCTACCGGAACACTTCTTTTAATCAGCCATAATATGTAATTGAAGTACTAGTTTGATTCTCTTCCCTACTCACTCCATCCCTCTATTTGCTGGCATTTTCTACCTGACATTCAAAACGTTGTGGTCACCTGCTCCAGCTCTCCAGCTCTGCTGGTTGTTTATCAGATTCGACAAGTAGTGACCGCGTAATCCCTTTCCTGTACTTCTGCACTGATTTCCTGAAGGTATAAATGTGCAGGCCACTTAAAACATTAGAACTCACGGATGCCTTCATTGATTTGAGGTTGACTGACCTCTAAGTAAGCACCAATGTGAGTGTTCTTTATTTCTCCTTTTCTTGTCTTTAACATGCTATGCACACGCACCCCTCTTTGCACGCATGGCCCATGAAATAATGCTAGATCAATAGGGGGTGAAACAACAACATGTGTACACACACATTCAAAATCTTTCTGTGAAATTCAGAGTACTAACTGACATAAGACCCCACTACTGACACCTAGAAAAACAAATTCCACAGGATAGCCATGTATCTTGCAACAAATGCTATGAACACAAACAGAGTGATCCTAGCCCTAATCATGCAGCAGTCAGACTTGACAGAGTGGTTTAGCCAGCAGTGCACCCACAGTCCCACCGCTCAGGCTTGGCAGGACAGAAGCCAGAGGTAGGCAAAACCGTCTGCTGCACTTCCTAGTATGGAACTGGGTAGTGATTGGGCCCGGATCAGGCCCAATGTCCTCAAGTGAAGGCAGTGGGGCTGACAGGTCAGTGTAATCTTGTTTGGCTCATCACCTTGTGATCCCCAGACGCTTTCTGTGGGCTGCCATTGGTGGGATTGATTATTTAATCTCTCTAAGCAGTGTACAAAAAACTGAAGCAATAACAGACCACAGCTTTTTATGGGCAATCCCATGGTGGATGGTACTTCCTCAGGCTGTCCACAAGTGTGTCCTATTCAGTCGCACTCTCAGCACCCATTTCCAGATGTAGCAGGTTTGTAGCACTAAGGAGTCCACCTTAAACCGGAGCAAGTGTGGACTATCACTTGGAAGAGAACAACTCTGTGTGCTTGATGTGAAAGATATGCACACATGGGATGCATCAAATCCGCTTTCAGCTGCCGTGTGTGCGCAGACTAGGAGAGGTAGACTGGAGGCAGTCTCAAAAATTCTCAGTTCACTTCCAACCTCTGTTGCAGCCATTTGCTCACTTGGAGCTCTCCATGGTGCTGAAAGAGCTGACCTGCTTTGCCCCATTGGCTTCTTTGCTAGGCCAGACCAGGACACTTCCCCTCTTTTCTGCAGGGAAGGAATCACAATATTTGAGCTATTGTGCATTTTGATGTAGATGGGGCACTCTTGTCTGACATACGTTAGCCTTCCTTCGTCAGTAAGTTTTGTAAAGGGCAGCAGTGACAGCAAGAATTTAAAATACTGCTTCCCTATAAACAATTTAACCATAATCATTTGTCTCTCTTCATTCGTTTTGGTACAATTGTGACGTCCAGCATCTCACTTTAAACTTTTGCTGGGAGAATGTGAATGAATCTGGCAAAGTGTGTTGGCATCTGTCTGTCTTGGGCGATGATGGAGAAGTGGGCCTTTGGGCCCAGTGAGCTCCTCCGAGTTTCATGTTTCCAAGATTGCTCAGATACCTTCTTTAGCAGGTAAGCTAGAACTGAGATAACCCATCACTAATTTTGATACACTAATTGCCATCTAAGCCAGTAGTTCCCAAAACATTTACCCCATGGACAAATTTTGATACACTAATTGCCATCTAAGCCAATAGTTCCCAAAACATTTACCCCATGGACAACTCGAAAAATATTAAGGGTCTTGGTGGACCACTTAATAATTTCCTGCCTCCTGTAGCAATTGTAATGCATTGTACTAGATGATATATTATTTTAAACTGTATTTTTACACAAATGTTTTGGAGCAACTAAATGAGACTTGGTGATCACTGGTGGTCCAAAGGCTACGTATTGGGAATCCCTATCCAGACCAAATAATATTGCATATATATGTGAATAGAAGTTTTTTTCTAGCCAGCTGTATGAATACATTTGATCTATCTCTGTAGGGAAAAAGATAAATGAACTTTGGGAATAAGAAAAGGTCCTTCAGCACATTTCCTTCCAGTGCATTAATGTATTTTCATTTTGAATTTTAGCAACTTCCTTCAACATCATTGTGTTCAGCACGAGCACACTTGAGTTTAATATTACACATTGCAACTTGTACCATATTTCCAGGAACTGCATGGTTAAACACCAATTCTCTTGGGTTTTTTTTAAAAAAATCCAAATTAAAGCACGTCTCATGTATGACCAGCCTTGAAAAATCAAACTGCAAGTTGCATTAATCTTGGATGTCAGCTCTGTTCAACCTTAAGAAAAGTGACTACCTGAAGGGAGGGAAAAAATGCACAGAGGGTGAGAAAAGACTCTGCCCTATGAAGCTGGCTCACAACCGGTAGCATTGGCACTGAATTAGTAATTTTGTTCTGGCTCTTATTAAATTGCTAGATGCTATTGGCTTCCTATTGCTTATGCATCAAGCCTCCACACATGCAGAGAAGAAGAGAAAATAAAGCTAATGAAAGAGAGTGCATTTTAGGACAGATGGATTTGTGGGGTTTTTTAAAAATATATGTGCCAATTTCTCACAGGTGAATTATGAAAGCAGCCAACAAAAGTCTGAGTATATCTGTAATAGTGTGTGTGATGTTCACAGTCTGTAATGATTTAAAATCAGATCTTTGAATTGCACAATGCACCCAGTCATTTAGAAAGCTTATTTTAAATTTTATTTTATTTTAAAGTATTTTATATAGCTATGTAAGTTGATCACAGCTAAAAGGGGCAGATTTCCCTCCTTCTGCTGCTCTCTACTAGCAGAAAAAAGTAATCTACTCAGTGTAAGCCTGCAAAATCCATGATCCACCAAGCCAAACACACGCCACCCATTGTGTACAGCAGCCTCAGCTCATTTTAGAATGGGGTTGACAATTACCACCATCTTTGGAGAACATAAAACAATCTAACAGTTCTAAATTGATTCATAGCACTGGCTGCATTGTATCATATTGCTCTTAAACTTTCAGTTAGTTTTTGTCCATGTCCTAAACAGTAATAGTTGGAGAGAGAGAGAGACAGTGCACAAATAAAATAAAATGTTCCCAACCAGAGGTTTTTAAGGCTCCCATTAATGGTACAAAAACCTGGAGGTGTCTAAGCTTGTCTGTCTAAGCACCAGGAAGCTCCATACCAAATTAGCTGATAGCTTTTGGAAATGACTTTCTGTATCCTCTCTTAGATATCTGCCCCACCCCACCCCAAGTCCATACTTTCTCAACCATTTCAGCTTATGGGGTGATCATAAAATACTACCACATGTGCTGTGTTTTTTTTAATTCAACAACAAGAGGTACAACATTCAATTTGTACTGCACCTGAATATTTCAAGCTAAACAAATTGGTGTTCCGAACCAGGCAATCACAAAGTTCAGCAACATCACTTGCAGTGCCCAATAGGGGCTCAATACAACAACAACAACAACAACAACAACAACAACAACAACAACAACAACAGCTTGTTGCTGATATGTGACTTCAGTCCCACACAATCGATGGCTGTGTTCGAATAGGTCACACGTAAGTCCAGTACAAATTGTGTGTAATAAGCATGATTTGAGGTTTTGCTAACCAACAACCAAAAATTAAAATCCTGCTTCTTTATTTGTAAGCCACTCAACTGTGCTTCAGACCCATTTCTTTTTTGCTGAGTAACTGGAAAAGGTGAGAAATTACTATATCTCACAAACATTACTTGCTATGACTCTAGCTGCAAATTTCCATTAAGGAATAATAGTATTACTAATGTAAACCACTATTTTCCAACTCTAAAATAGAGAAAGCTATCTAAACCCTAGTTTCCCTCAAAAAGTGTTTATTTTAGTTTCCATTATGATAGCAAACCACTTTTTTGAGGGGGGGGGACCTACAGCTGTTATAGAAAAAAAATATCTTTTTCCTATCTTCCTTTATTCAAAAAATATACTGGTGAGATTAGATTGTTCAAGACCTTTGCTGAAGTCCGTCACATCAAACAGAACTCAGTTATTTTCAGAGCTGACATATTATTTGCTGCTTTGTTATTCAGATGTATACCCTGCCCCTCAAATGCATTATCAGGGTCGCTTACAATAAAATATTTAAACCACCACAAAATACCTGATACATTAAAATAAGCTAAAAGCTGCATCTCTCTAAAAGCAGTATCCAAAGAAAATGTATCAAAAACAGCTACAAAGCTGGGGGGTGGGGGGAGGGCGTCACTTAGCGTGAGGAAGACATCATAATGGGTGTCAGGCTAGCTTCTCTGGGAAGAGCACATAGCCAATAAAAAAATCCCTATAAGAACTTAAGAAAGATGGATCAGGCCAAAGGTCTATCTAGGCCATCATCATAGCGGTTAATCTTATGCCTAATGGGAAGCCTGCAAGCTGGAATCCCAGCACTCTCCCAGCAATTTAGAGGTTTGCTGCTTCCAACAATGGCAGCAGCACACACCATCATTGCTAGTAGTAGGTGGCCTTATCCTCTGCTCATTAGCCACCTGTCACAGTTCCAGTGGTCAGGGAAACCAAAGAAGGATCTCTTATGTGGCTCCCTAAGGACGCGGGTGGTGCTGTGGTCTAAACCACTGAGCCTAGGGCGGTTCGAATCCCCACAACAGGGTGAGCTCCCGTTGCTCGGTCCCAGCTCCTGCCCACGTAGCAATTCGACAGCATGTCAAAGTGCAAGTAGATAAATAGGTACCGCTCCGGTGGGAAGGTAAACGCCGTTTCCGTGAGCTGCTCCGGTTCGCCAGAAGCGGCTTAGTCATTCTGGCCACATGACTCGGAAGCTGTCTGCGGACAAACGCTGGCTCCCTTGGCCAGTAAAGCGAGATGAGCGCGCAACCCCAGAGTCGTCCGCAACTGGACTTAAAAGTCAGTGGTTCCTTTGCCGTTAAGGATGAACACTCAAGGTTTTGGGGTGTTACAAAGACCAAGATTAAAAGAAGAGCTGTAAATATTTGAGACGATGATGGCAAACTGGTCCTCTCAGATAGGATTGTCAACAGATACAAATATTGGCTCTCTCTTGTGTTTCCATCATGTCTGGAAAAGAAGAGGAATGTTCTGACATTCTCCTGAATGCATGCAGGATCAGTACAGGCATGAGGCAGGGTCACAAATGCAAGCCCTGTTCTAAATGTCCCTGAGCATGCCAGCTGCTTTTTAGGTCTTTGTGTGATTAGTGGAAAGCTCTGAAGGTGATTTTTGTTTGTTTTCAAAGTGTGTTTGATCGATCCCCTTGAATGGGAACCCTGGATCATATCTCCCATTGAAAATGCTTTGGAAAACTCACCCACAACAAATTGTGTGAAGTGCTAAAGAGGATCAGGCATTCCCATGGACACGTGTGCCCGTGTTCCCATCAGCGTTGGCTCAGCACCCGGACAGGGCTAACCTCATTGATACTCTGCAGCTTTTTTGTGCAGAAGTGTCATATCATACTTGGGAAACCACCTTCCCCTTTATAAACACATTAGGCCACTGCTTACTTTGGTGCTGCTAACACAGTGGCTTGACTTCACCCCTTTATCATCACCCCTTAAGCTTCTGTACACATTGACAGTGGGGTGGAGAGGGCACAACTGCCTTATGTCAACAATGATTCCAGAAGTAATTTATTGAAGATAATACTACCACTGTATGTTTGGGTGTCAGTGGAGGGGAGGGGGAAGGAAGTGATGAGGCCCCTGGGGTGCACTCTATTGTAACTCAAGAAAAACAGATGCCAACAACAATAGATGAATAGATATTGATATAGTTGTTTTCTGATTTGTTTTTAACTACTTTTAGCAGTTTTTTGTGACGTGTGTGTGGAGAGCGACTGATAAATTATTATTATTATTATTAGTAGTAGTAGTACCAGGGGAGGGGAAATTATTATTATTAGTAGTAGTAGTAGTAGTAGTAGTAGTACCAGACAGTGGCCCTTCTGTACTCTGGCAATTGTTCTTGGCTCTGAAGCTTTGTCTTCAAGGTCAGGCAGTTCAACCAAAGAAGAACCCAACAGCTGATAGCACTGCTTGGTGCACTATTGTGACAATTAACAGTTGTATCTGCTATAATGTGGCTAACAAATTGTCCCCATGGACCCTGGATAGTCTGAGCTGCAGATGAGTGTCTAGGTTCTGGCAACAAATTTCCTTCATATGAAAATGGCTGCTGCACTGCTTTTTAGCAGCACTGCTTTCTACTTAAGTTTTTTTTTCGATCTTAGAAAAAATGAATTTCATGGGAAGACTTTGATCTAATATCTCAGTGGATGCATTTGCATGGCAAACTCTCTGCATAACTTCACAACTGCTGTAGCTTGTCTCACTTCTGTACTTTTGCGCATGTCGATAACTTCTTTTCTTTTCTTTTCTTTTTGCCAGAGGAGGTCAGTTCTGGGTTGCTGTAAATTAACAAAATGTGTATTTAGTTTTTGAGTGGATGCTGTTAACACAGATTCTTCGCTCTGTTTTCCTTAAGAATATCCCCCTTCCTGTGAATCCCAAAGTGTTCATTTGCTTAACAGACTATGCAAAATTATTCTGCTGGGGCTCAGACATTATTGTGGATTAGTGTTTTGTGACTTTGCTGGCTTTTGAAAACCTCCATTTTGGGTATTGGATTTGCTTTATTTTATTTGCAGAGTTAAATTGGTTTCATTTAACAGTAATCATTTTTTTCATCATCACACTTAACTAACTTTTTTTATTTGGGACATACAAGTACCTCTCAGATGGAGGGCTGCTTCATACATTACAGGAATGATGGGTTACTCTGAACTCTTGACTCTCCCTAGTAAACATGGGAGTATTTGGAGAGAGGTCACCTATTTGAAAACAAATAATAATCATGTGCCAATCACAGTTCCCATGAATATTTACCACACTTTCAGATTCTTCTCTCCTGCTACACACATTGTGAGGGGAATACACAGTAGACAAATGCTTATTTATCTTGCTTGTAATGTGTGAAGCAACCCTGAAAAATCTGGTAAAAAGGGCAAGATTAGAATGCATACTGATCAAGTCAACCCTTTTTCTGGGCAGTGCACTTATTTGTAAAAATAGACAATTTAGAAAACACTGTGGACTAGAAATATTTGCTAGTCACGACAAATTGAAAGTTAAGATATTTTAAGTTTAAGCCCATGTAATATATTTTAAGTATAAGCCTACCTGGGCTGCCATCTGTCCCAGGTAGGACTTCAAAGAAATACCTGAGAGAATTATTGATTCCTCATAACCAACAGAAACTTCCATTACCTTTCAGCAAGTGTCTATGTATATCTTAAGGTCTATGATATTTTAGAATCAGAAACAAAAGTAATGTGAATAAGACACTTTTAAAAATATCAGAAACTTCTACACACTTATAATGACCATCATCCTTAAATAAATATGAACTTCCTTAAGTTACTCTTGCTCTTGCCTTGAAGGAGGAATCAGATTTAAATGTATTTATTTATAGGGCAATCTTATACAGAAGTGTCAAGTTATGTGAAGCTGGCATAATGTGCACCAAATCCAAACATTATTCTGGAGCGGGGGGGGGGGGGGGGGACCAAGCCTTTAAATTGGAGCTTTCCACACTTTTCGTGTTGGTGGCACACTTTTTAGACATGCATCATTTTGCAACACAGCAATTCAATTTTATTAGCAAACTGGAGGTTAAACTAACCCCTTTCCAGCCCTGGGAGAAGCATGGGGAGCATTCGCACAACACACCAACATACTGCAGCCAACACACCAATGTGTCACGACCCACAGTTTGGAAAGTTCTGCTTTAAATCATGTTTGAGTCACACTATCCTTTTTGCTGGCTTAATTTATGCAGGGTTGTCATGTCATGTGATTAAGCTGAATGGGTTTGTGATCCAGCCTAAGTTTTCCCTCTCTGGTTCCATTCCTTCTACACCACTGGGAAATCCCATGATATAACATGATTTCCTTTTATTCTCTATATAGACAGCACAGCTAATCCTCTTAGACCTCTTAGACCTCCAGCCAATCAGATTGTGGCATGGAGCAGGTATTTGCAACAACAGAAGTGCTAACTAATGAAGATATGGATATATTTCCCAAAGGAAAATGCCGTATCTTTCAGATGCCCGTTTCCCCTACCCTATTTTTGGGTTACTGTAACTGTAATCCAAATATTGGAAGTGTATAAACACATTGTGCCATTCTCATCAATGTAAAGAAAATCAATAAAAATATTTTTTTAAAGAAACAAATTCTCTTTTGGGGAAAATATTGGTGATATTTATATGTGAACATGGCATACACTTCTGTACAGTACTGAGTGGGTATTTACCGATGATTAATATAGTCCACATACTTTATTTGCTAAGGTCCTAGCTGCAAATAACTGCTAAAGAATATCAGCTTTAAAAATATGAATCACTCTTTTTCAACTCTTTTTTCCAAAAAAAGTTTCATCTTATATTTTATTATGCTGGCAAGCTACTTTTGGATGAAAAAAAAAAACCTACAGTTGTTAGGGGAGGGGAATATTATCCTCCAATCTTCCTTTATTCAACATTATTTTGCCCAATTTGCAGCAGTGTTTCATAGCACCAGAAGAAGAAAGGAAAGCAGCCATGGATCGGTGGTGGGGTGGGGTGAGGATGTTAGAACTGTTATCTTTTTCCTCCGCTATGATGTTACAAACAAGAAAACCAAATCTCTAGTGTTGCATGCTTGGAATAAATTCACTCGAGAATAACAATGGCTTATCCTATACCTGTAGATTTTAAAAATCAAATGCAAATGATTTCTTAGAGGAAAATCAATTAAAAAATCAATTCTCTTCTCAGTCTGCTAAAATTGGTTCACTGTTCCTAATGCCAGTGTTTGTTTTGCTGTATGATCATAGATTTAAAGCACAAACATAACGTAGTATTTGGGATATAAAACAACAGTTTGTAAATTCTTTTACATGGGAGACCTAATTTTTTTTTAAAATGTACAGTAGCACCTTAGAGACCAACTCAGTTTGTTCTGGGTATAAGCTTTCGTGTGTATGCACACCTCATCAGAGACACTGTAACAGAAGTCGCCAGACCCTTATATATAGTGGGAGGGTGGGGTGGGGTTTTTCTCAGAAGGGTAGTAGGAGATGGTCTCTAAGGTGCTACTGGATATATATATATATATATATATATATATATATATATATATTATTTCAGTGGGGGACCTAAAGTCGTTTTTCTTTTCTTTGAGAGTGAGACACACAAGTTAATCCAGACCTTATGGCTCAGATGTCACACACTCACTTGTTGTTGTTGTTTAGTCGTTTATCATGTCCGACCCTTCGTGACCCCATGGACCAGAGCACGCCAGGCATTCCTGTCTTCCACTGCCTCCTGCAGTTTGGTCAAACTCATGTTTGTAGCTTTGAGAACACTATCCAACCATCTCGTCCTCTGTCGTCCCCTTCTCCTTGTGCCCTCCATCTTTCCCAACATCAGGGTCTTTTCCAGGGAGTCTTCTCTTCTCATGAGGTGGCCAAAGTATTGGAGTCTCAGCTTCAGGATCTGTCCTTCCAGTGAGCACTCAGGGTTGATTTCCTTAAGAATGGAGAGATATGATCTTCTTGCAGTCCATGGGACTCTCAAGAGTCTCCTCCAGCATCATAATTCAAAAGCATCAATTCTTCGGCAATCAGCCTTATTTATGGTCCAGCTCTCACTTCCATACAACCCTACTGGGAAAACCATAGCTTTAACTATATGAACCTTTGTCGGCAAGGTGATTTCTCTGTTTTTTAAGATGCTGTCTAGGTTTGTCATCGCTTTTCTCCCAAGAAGCAGGCGTCTTTTAATTTCATGGCTGCTGTCACCATCCGGAGTGATCATGGAGCCCAAGAAAGTAAAATCTCTCACTGCCTCCATTTCTTCCCCTTCTATTTGCCAGGAGGTGATGGGCCCAGTGGCCATGATCTTTGTTTTTTTTTTTTTTGATGTTGAGCTTCACACCATATTTTGTGCTCTCCTCTTTCACCCTCATTAAAAGGTTCTTTAATTCCTCCTCACTTTCTGCCATCAAGGTTGTGTCATCTGCATATCTGAGGTTGTTGATATTTTAACATCACAGTAATCCAAGTTTATGCACCAACTACTGGTGCTGAAGAAACTGAAATTTACCAATTCTATGAAGACTTACAACACCTTATAGAAGTGACACACACTCACTTATAACCTTCTTAATATATGCAAGAGGTCATCTGGAATTCAGTCACCAATGTGTAGATGATGCAGTGAATCTTTGAATCAATGTTTGGGGTATGCGATTAGCTGAATGTGGGCTAACAAACAGATTTCATCCAGACAAGATGGAAGTGCTGTTGTTCATCATGCTGATCTGGCATCAGTGATGTAGGGGCAATCCTATGTATGGCAACTTCTGCCAGGTTGAGCAGCTTATGATGTGGCTGATCCTGGCTCAGCCAAGCTCAGATTACATTAATTCCCCAACCCTGGTTCAACTGAAGATATGCTCATGCCAGCTCATGTGAGGTTCATCCAGCTGAAATGAAATTCCTTGAGCCAAAGCTACTGCAATTCACACAAAAGGGATGCTTCAGGAGCACGGTGGAGCCAGGACAAGAGGAGGATTTAGGCTGGATTCCAAGCCTGTTCACCTCTGTCACATGACTAAGGACCCCATAACAATATTTTAAAGGCTTGTTTTCCCTCTGCCCATGGGTGTTGGGCTGGGGTGTGTGTGTTGATCATCTGAATGTAGCCTTAAAAACCAAATGAGATCTCAGTATATCATCATCATCATCATCATCATCATCATCATCATCAAACCTTTTATTGGCATCACATACAAACATCCATAGTAAATCAATACAGAATTACCACCTCCCTAATGTCACAGAACATTTGTCAAATGAAAAGAGGCAAAACAGTCTAATGTTACACCTCTAGGTCTCCAGGGAGATCAGACGTCTGCAATGTGTTTCTGCAACAAAAAACCAAATAAAGATATTTAGCCACTTACTTGGTGAGCTCCTGATTATTCCCCAGTAATAGAAAATGTATGACTTCCAACTCTGGTTTCCATTTGGGGATGCAGAGATGATCTAGAAACTGCTGGCGGAGATGAACATATAGTTTACATTTAAGAACCATATGAGTAAGAGTTTCCAGCAGGTGGTCTTCACATGGGCAAATTCTTTCTCCTTCCACCATTCCCAAGAACCTTCCCCAAAGGAGGTTTGATGGGTTTGAATTAAACCTGGCCAGCAAAAATGCCCTTCTTTCTTGAGGGATAAGCAGAAATTCAAGATAATTGTGATTAGTTTCATATGCCCAAGAAAATTGAAAGTAAAGAGGGGAACATGTTTTCTCTGCTGCTGCTGCTAGTTCCTGGCGTTCAATGTCCCACAACCTAGTTTTTATTATAGACTTGGCAGATGGTGGAGGCATCGATCACAAAAGTTCTATTGACAGTCCAAGTTGTTGTACTTTTATGTTAAACTGTTGTAGCCCTGGGAAAAGAAAGGGGTCTGACAAGACTTCGCTAAGATGAGGATCTTTGTCTAATGTGAGGTAGATGTTTAAAAAACATAGAAGAAATCTCGGCCAGGCAATGGTCTCTACCTTGTGTTGCCCTCCCTCTAGACACAAGACTGCATAGGATATTACAACATGGGAGTGCAAAAATCTTAAAAAGGAAAGCTGCCTGCACTCGTTATACCAGCTGGTTAAACCCTGGCAGTCAGACTGGAATTCCATAGAGCAATTGAGCTATTATTTTGGCATTGAAGACCTTGAGGGCAGTATATAAAGTATGAGAAAGCACCCCCCCCCCCACACACATATATTTAGTTTCTAGTATCATAGGAATTGATGCTTTTGAATTATGGTGCTGGAGGAGACTCTTGAGAGTCCCATGGACTGCAAGAAGATCAAACCTATCCATTCTGAAGGAAATCAGCCCTGAGTGCTCACTGGAAGGACAGGTCGTGAAGCTGAGACTCCAATACTTTGGCCACCTCATGAGAAGAGAAGACTCCCTGGAAAAGACCCTGATGTTGGGAAAGATGGAGGGCACAAGGAGAAGGGGACGACAGAGGACGAGATGG
Source organism: Podarcis cretensis (assembly GCF_951804945.1). Lineage (NCBI taxonomy): Eukaryota > Metazoa > Chordata > Lepidosauria > Squamata > Lacertidae > Podarcis > Podarcis cretensis. The sequence goes on along the minus strand of NC_137176.1, from coordinate 18,748,352 downwards.
TTGGATAGTGTTCTCGAAGCTACCAGCATGAGTTTGACCAAATTGCGGGAGGCAGTGGAAGACAGGAGTGCCTGGCGTGCTCTGGTCCATGGGGTGATGAAGAGTCGGACACGACTAAACGACTAAACAACAACAACATCATAGGAACATAGGAAGTTGCTTTGTACCACGTCAAAACAATGGTCTATCAGGCTGAGTGTTATCCCCACTGACTGGAAGCATTTTTCCAGGGTTTTAGACAAGGGGATGTTCACAGCCCAACCTGGAGATACCAGGAAGTGAACCTGGGAACCTTCTTTGTGCAAAGCAGATTCTCTGCCTCTAAGCTACATCCCTTTCCCATCATACTAGGCTTTATGCATGTCCATTTCATTGCTCAATAAGTGAACATTTGTTGACTCTCTCACCTGAATGAGATAGATCTGTTTTCATTGAAAGAGAACTGTGTTTGGAGCGGACACCTTGTTAATGTGAAAATGGTCATAAATCTGTGAATCCTGGTTCATATCCCCAAATCATGCAATGAGCATTCATCAAGTGTGTGTGAACTCACTTTTAGAAAAGGCCACAATGAATCAAGGTCCTAACTTTTAAAAAATAAATTGAAATGGTTTTTTCTGACATAATACAAGATGCAGGTTCTGGAGTGTGTTTTTTCCCCCCTTCCAGTGTAACATCTGATCCCATTGTTACACTTTCAGGAAGGGGAAAAAAAGCATTTTTAACATGGTTTTTTTTAAACTAAGTAGTGTTATCAGCTGTCACAGGAGAACTGCAGTCTTCTGATTTGGCGTCTTGGCAGGGGAAAAAAGTGTTTCATCTAGCAGTTATTAAATTAACTTTAACAAAATAGGATCACATCACTGATGGAAAGGTTGAACAGTAGTGTCATCCTCCTTCTTAAACTAAAGTTCAAGTGTTAATGTCTTCTTCTCAGGAGTGTCTAACGTATGAGGCCAAATCAGACAAACTGCAAAGGAAGATTATATAGACATAGCGAAAGGGGCCGTGAAGAGAAATTGAGATTTGCAAAGAGAAAGAGTGGGGATGGATGCTAAATCTGAAAGCAGCACTGTGAATGAGAACATGTAGTGTCAAGAGAATTGATTTTTGGACCCTGACTAAGCATCAAAACCTACTTTAGACATGCATGCACCAAATGACTTAGAAAAGACTCTGTTTTCTATCAATAAATTGGAAATATGGCAAGTCTCCCTAACATGGCTGTTCTGAGGTGTTTTCTCACATTTAACTTGAAAATATTTTGTTGCATATATTAACTAGATTAATAATGAGACTTTTAAAAGAACAGCAGCACAAACCTTTAAATGAATTAACTACACCTCTTGGACAGCTCTGAGAATTGTAGTTTAGCTACCCACCATAACTTTTGCACTTTCAGAATGTTCCAACATGGCTCTTGGTTCATATCAAAATGTGTATTGTCTTTGGGAATGCTTGTTGTGGAAGAGAAATGCATCTAAAATAGATTTTTAAATATGCATTTAAATGTCAATATTTGTGGTGATGCATCAGTATAAGGCAGTCATGTGGTATGCTTTGGGGCATCACTGAAATCCTTAAATACCAAGCCATCTCCCTATCTGCATATTCCTGCCTCAGAGTTCTTCCTTTTGGTTGAACAAAGTGTGGCAGACTGCTGGGGACTGATTTTAAGGACATATAAATCTGTATACAGTGGTACCTCAGGTTACATATGCTTCAGGTTAAAGACTCCACTAACCCAGAAATAGTACCTCTGGTTAAGAACTTTGCTTCAGGATGAGAACAGAAATCGTGCTCCGGTGGCGTGGCAGCAGCAGGAGGCCCCATTAGCTAAAGTGGTGCTTCAGGTTAAGAACAGTTTCAGGTTAAGAACGGACCTCCGGAAGGAATTAAGTACTTAACCCGAGGTCCCACTGTATAGGAAAGGTTGACTGGCGATATGGATATGATTTGTCCTCTTGAAGAAAACAGGTCAATCTGTATGTTTGCTCAGCCTTTTCCCTATGAGTCCCTTCCTTGGTCCACAATATTGTTTTTTCATTATTTATACACCTGCTTTCATTCATTTACAGCTCTTTCTTTCATTGCCTCCACTGGAGTGTGGGTGGTGAGAAGCAGTTTAATAGACTGGTGGCAAAAATGATTACAAGAGCTCTAATTGGCAATATATAATCCCACTTTTGTTGTACCAATACAGTATGTTGCAATTATAATCTCTCCTCTACAGGGAGGAGAAAATACCATTAGTCGAAGCAAATGTAATAGAGTCGATAATGATGTATTGTAGTATACAGAGTACAGTGGCCAAAATATGCTTTGATAAAGTCACTATAATAAGGTATAATGTAATAATAAAGCATAATATAGGGTGTGAATGGTAGACTAGAACTAAAGCATCGTACTTCTGTGGTGGTGTTCAAAGAGATATTTGGTGAATTGCTTGACCTTTCTCTGTCTATGTTTGCCATCTGGTAGAGCCAATATATCACGCTCATAATTTACAAGAGCTTCATGATGTCAGTAAATCACTTTGACAACATTAGATACAAGCTGGTGAGAGAATGGCATTTCTGTCCTGTGACAAAAATTGTAAATCTTCCAAATTCCTCTTCTGGGATGCACAGTGCACATTACATACACAAACGGCGCAGCAAATCATTGTCCTCTATTATCAATAGGTAGTTTGAACTGTCCTGGTCCCCACGGGGCTTTGTGCAGTTTGTAAAGAAAGTATTCATGAAAAATATATATTTATTGGGTGAACTGGTTCTCAAGGTCCTGAGACCGTGGTGCTGGTTCTGACTTCTAAAACCATGGGTCATTTAGCGTAAAAGGCTTGCGGCAGAAACATGGCAGAAAATCAGAGAAAGGGTGGAGAATGAGTTGCCTTCCAGTTATTGCTGGACTACAACTCCCATCAGCCCCCAGTCACCTGGGAAGGGGAGAGTTGTCATTAGGGATGTAGAAATGTGCCTAAATCTGATCTGGGATTCATTCACAATTTCAGTTGGTGATTTCTGTTCCTCTGTTTTACACAAGTCTGTTTTTGTTTCTTCACTCACTTACTTCAGAAATATGCTTCTTTTCATATTTCTCAGTGTCAAGTAGATGTGCATACCTCAGTCATCAACAGATATTTACAAATCGATCACTATCTCAGCATGTTCCCTTTCAAAGTGAATTTCCACATGGGTAGCCCTCTTAGTCTTTTGTAGTAAAAAAGAAAGAAAAGGGAAAGGGAAAGCCTTGTGGCTTTGTAACAAAACAACAACAACAATAATAATTAATAATTAACAACAACAACAACAACAACAACAATAATAATGTGATTAGTGGACCATCACAATGTCATCTATTGCTGCAGTTTTAACCATGCAATTTAGTGGGGCTTAGCTTATTGCTAGGTAAGAAAGGTTATAATTATACCCTGTCTCACTAGTTTAACCCAATAGGATTGCTCACATGACCACATATAAGTTTTTCATTATTACAAAACGGTGTTTTTTTTCATAAATGTGTATTTTATTCAGAAAATGATCATGCGTACATGAGACATAACACTCAAGCTAAATTATGTTTTAACTTAGCCCAGAGTGGCTGGTGAAACTCAGCCAGATGGGCGGGGTATAAATAATAATTTATTATTATTATTATTATTATTATTATTATTATTATTATATTAAATGTTTGTAGTAAACATGGGCTTGTGTTTAGCAGCTTGAGATCCTTTCTATGTCAATTTATTATTGTCATGGGGAATAATTAGTATGTTCCACTGTTTTTTAAATTCATTTGGGATTTCACGGGTAGTGGGCCAAGGGCTTGTGACAGATAAAAATAATACAATGATTGAAGGGTAGGGTAGGTGGTTATATATGAGCAGTCAAATCCAGATGGTTCTCCCTCACTTTGACTATCAACCAAGGGCTTTAACTGATTGAGTATACAGGTTGTGAAAGAAAATACAAATCTCCATGCAAATGCAAAATCCCAGTAATGAATGATGCATTTCATTGGTTTTTAATAGTCACAGTAGATTAAGGGTGCAATTCTAACATCACTTACCTGGAGGTAAGTCCTGTTGAAGTCAATAGGGCTTACTTCTGAGTAGACATGGTGCAGACTGCAGCTTTTGTGCAGATAGGCTGCCTCTAGTAATGTACTATTTATATACATATAATATTAACAAATAACACTTCAGGAAAAAGAACAGCAACGAGTCACTTGTCAGGACTGTGGTTATTACACATCGATGAGTATGCAAATAATGCACATTGCAAAGCAATTTGCATATCTATTTTTTATATAATGTGTACTATGTGTGTGTATAATGTTATATTATTGTTGAGAACTGAGGCAAAAACCATTCATAGGAAGAGTCCATTCTGTGATGTGGGATGAAGGTATGGGTGGAAAGAAATTTGCTTGAAAGTTGGTTTTCAGTAGACTACTTTAACATTTTTAGTTATACTCCAACAACATTGAGAGGTCTCCAGAGTTTTGGCATCCCTGCTCTAGAGTTTGGTCACTGGGAGCCGCTGGCATATACAACATGCCAACTTACATGGCTGACAAGGAGATCGTAATTCTATAGTTGTGCTTTCTTGCCTCATCAGCCATAAATGGGATAAACCTTGTATGATACCATACTTGTCAGGTATTTCTCTCTCTCTCTCTACTAGATATCTGATTGTAAATAAAACAACAAACCCTTTAAGAAGTTTACAAGGTGGCTCACAATGACACATAAACTAATACAGGTAATATATAAATGATTGACATATAAATAATAGTTTACAAAATATAAATTAAGGAAATTTTATACTAATGTTATACAGGGTGATTCATAATGAAGTAAACTGTATACTTCATTATGAATCACCCTGTATAGTTAAACATCATAGTTTATAATGAGAAAACAGACAGTGACAAAGAAATTAATAAACTGCACTGCAACAACATGGAAAAATGGCCCTGCATTACAAAAATGTTGCAAAATATTACAAAAAAGAAGAAGTGTTCATTGCGGTTCAAGGCCCCAATGCACCCCCGAATAAATAACAACACATTGACACCGAATTTTAGTTTAAGGTTAATGGGCAAAATTTAGGCCACAACTTTATTGATTACAAAAATGTGAGTGGTATTGGCTTAGGCATTGGCAAATCTATATCTGACTCCTGCCCCCACCTTGCAGGGAGTCTGGAAGGGTAAACCACCAAAAGAGGGAGCTCCGTTGATGGCTACCAACTGAAACTCACCCCGGGGTTCCCGATGAGTCCTGGCATGGCCCTAACCCCTCAAGCGGACTTCAGACGAGATTCAGACTTACTGATTCCTTTAACATAATACCCTTATTTTTGGAGGAGCAGGTGATGGCCGCACCTCCCCTCCCTCACATATCACTAAGCCAATGCCTAACTGCCACACAAGCCTCTCGTTCGCCGCCAATACTCTCACATCTGCAACCAATCCTTCAAACCTTTAATAATCTCTGCCATCCACACATTGTTTCTGCCATTGGAAAGATGCACACCATCTTATTGCAAAGTATTGGAAGACGCAAGATTTACCCACTCTGGAAGAATGGCAGATGAAGGTGATAGACTATATGGGACTAGCAGAAATGACTGGCAGAATCCGAGACCAGGGAAAAGAGTCGGCGGAAGAAGACTGGAAGAAATTTAAAGACTATTTGTAGAAATATTACAAAATTAATGAATGTTAGAATGATGTTGGACAGAAATTAAGTGGTTACCAGCTGTAATGTAAAGGTTGAGCAACAAGTTATAATAAGTCATAAATAAGTTATAATAAGGATTTGTTGAGTTAAGAATTCGAATTGGAATACAAAAGGGGGAGGTGAGAGGAGGTCTGGGAAACAAGGTAATGGAAATAGGTAATGGAAATGATATTTGTTTTAATGGTTTTTTAATTTTGTATTTTTGTATTTTTGTTACTTTTTGTTACTTTTTGTTTTTTGTTTTTTGTATTAATTTGGAAACCCTAATAAATATCTATTAAAGAAAAGAAAAGAAAGATGCACACCGTCAACCCAAAACAGGGCTCCATTACTGAAGGTAATGCCTGGGTGGTGGATTACTCCACCACCTAGCGTCAACACCTTATTCGCCACATCACGATTGACACGTTTCCTGGTTTTGTTGGTGGCAGCTGGGCACGTGCTATTGCGCCAAACCCGTCGTACCAGGAGCTGCGACCAAAATATAGTTGTGATTGGGAAGGCTGTCGCCTTCTCATCCAAGTCCTTCTTAATGCAAGTCTGCAAGTCCACACCCTTCAACAATGACAAATCATTTTCACCCAGGATCAGTGCGGAAGGTGGGCCCCATGAGACTGCCTGAGCCTTCACAAGCGGCACCAGCTCCTTCCAGTGCATCTTGTGCCTGGACACCTAAGAAACCTTAACTTCATCAGGTAAGCCGAGTTGGCTCCCCAAGCCAGACTTATCCCCCACCCCTCCCACGGATGGGGGAGGGAGCACCTTGGGAACGCACACAATGCAAACCCTCCATTAAGAGGATCCAATTTCCCTTATGCTCCCTCATCCAAAGGAAACCAAATCTGGGTAAGACTGACCCTGGAGTTTGTCAGAGTAAAGTGGGAAGCCTTCAACAATAGCATATATCAAAGCTTCACAAACTCCATCCAGATTGGTAGAGGGTGGAATGGTTCTGTTTTGTGACAGATTAGTCGTTCACAGCATTCCGAACTTTATTTTATTTGTTTACTTGGTGGATGGGAAACAGGGCGATGGTGAGATTTATAATGTCATCCGGCAGCGCTGCCTCCATTTCCCTCTCATCTGTATTCTTCACAGATCCTATAAACATGGGCTGTCAGCCAACCCATCCTGTCAGAATTTTACGTTCCCTCCTCCTCACCACAGTCCTGTCTTTTGCTTATGCTCCCCCCGCCTCTTCGGGAATTGTACATGCTGCAACCTCAGTATGCTTCTCATCATCGCATCTCGTTCATCACTGTGACACCAAACACTGCACAACTTCTTAGAGGGGGAAAAAAAAAGGTCAGGGATATGAAAGGGAAAAGAGAAATAAACAACTTCTCCCCAGAAGCAGCTGTGCTACAAGAAACTGTGGGAGGTAAGATTGGAGCCAATTTCTTTGCCAGCAGCTGCGTTGAGCATAAAGTACTTGATGGGCAAGTCCTAAGCATTTTGAGTTAGAGGGCTGTGTAGGGGTAAAATACTGGCATTTCTAGATCTCTTTCCTAGAATAACAGATTAACTGAGGGGCTGGCAAAGAGTAGATAGGTAAGGGGAGAGGAGCCTCACAAGGGAAAGGATGAAAGAGGTTGATACATTCAACAGAAGTATTATGGAATGTTGCTGGGTTTTTTTGTTATCGAAATAGAAGTGCTGAGTGTTCAAGAAGGAATGTGCTCATGAATTGCATGTGCTCCAGCTCTCCTTATTTACCAGGGACAGTCTTGATTTGCTGGTGCTTTTTCCTAGGGCTGCTTCAGTGATCTGGTGTGGGTGAATTTCCAGATTTGTACCTGTCTATCTAGTGTGTAGAACAGACCTTAGCTATCTGCTGGATTTTGCAGTTTTCCAAATGTCACAGGGTTGTGCTCAACAGGATAAATATCTCAATTTAACTGGGTATTTTAAGAGGAGGTGCACCATGAAATGTGTGTTATCTTATGATGTATCATAGATTAATGCAGAAATGCAATATGATTATGCAAAAGTGATATGGACTGCAAGTATATTTACCTATCATTCCTTTCCCCTGGTAAAACAGTTTTCTTATTTTGTCCTTATTTTGTCATTTGGGGAGATGCTGGGGGCATATTTTTCAACTACTGTTAGAACACATGCAATAGAGGTCTTTAGATGCCAGGCCACTTCTCCAGGTCTCTAGAATTTGCATCTGAAACACCATCACCTTTCCTACAGACCCTCTCAGGTATTAAGATCAGCAGAGGGACCTTAATTCTAGTTCCACTGCCCTTACAAGTTTTGGATGGCAGTGGTCCAGAAGAGGGCATTAGAAATCCCTCCCCACAAAGATGTATCTGGCACCTTTGTTAGATAGCTTACATCATATGCTGAAGATGCATCTCTTTATCATGACCTTTGGCACCTGCTATCTCTCTCTCTATAGTTCTTTATGACCACACTATTCTTCTGATTGTAAATTGTTTTAACGGATTTTAATATAGTTGAAACCCACCTCGGGACCTTATAGTGAAGGATGGGTAAGAAATCTAATTATTAATAATAATACAATTCAGAGAGTGAGATATTCCTAGAGGTAAATGCATTCACAGAGGTAGAGAGTGTCAGTGCACTTTTGCCTTCCACCACCTATTGAGATAATAGATATTGTTTAAATCACAATCACAACGTATTAACTGCAGCTGCACATGTCTGAATTGGAACTATTATATCTGTAAAGGCATTAGGTCCATCAGGAGATTTAAAAAAAATGAAACTCTTATTTGCTAACGCATTCTACATCAGTTAGTGCAGGGCAGTCTTTCTATCACAGAAGAGATGAAGTAACTACAACATTAAAGTAGTCAGAAGAAAAACTTATGCAATGTGCTGAAGAGATGTGATCTCTTAGTGAGTGGTGCTACAAGTATAAAAAGATAGTCGTTGTTTTTATGTAAGATGTTTGAGAGTATGGTGATGTCAGAGAGCAAGGAGGACTGTTAACTTGGAAGAAGAACCACTTGTGTTCTGCTTTCATGCTCGCATATTGTCTGTATTTTTAAACAGGAACACGAGGGGAAAGATTTGTCTGCACCTCTTTCATATAATTGAACAGTTGGCAGGTGATGAGTTGTGGGGAATTTCAAAGAAGCCCAGCAGAGAGAATAGGGTAGGCATTTTCCCTACAGAGTTGCCCAGTTTAACTTATGCCTGTTTTATAGCATAATTAACCTAATGGTTATTCTGGCTCTGGCTGTATGAAAAGCACATTGGTGGGTTGATAGGGATGAGAAGAACTCATAACTGGAAATGAATTTATTTTGGCATGGACAAATATAACAACAATTATGATCGCAACTTCAAAGGATAGCTCAGTCGGTAGACCATGAGACTCTTAATTTTTCTCCATCTTGGGCAAAAGATTCCTGCATTGCAGCGGGTTAAACTAGACGACCCTCATGGATCCTTCCAACACTACAAAATCTGTGATTCTATGACTAGCATCAATTTTGGTAAAATTAAAAAAAAAAATCAATGGGGGCAGATTTTAGAAGGAAAACTGCTGGAGGGGAAAGGGCTAGTATGGCTGAGTGAAAACGGCCTCCAAAAATTCAGCTAAGGCAATGCACAAGCAGAATGTAACTTTTCCTCCCTGTCTTCCCTCCATATATTCCCGATGCCACCCTCCAATCTCCTTTAGACAATTGGAGATCCTCCCCGCCCCCCGCAAAACAAAAGATTTGGTGGGAGCAGGAACATGAAGTTGTCATTCTTCCTGTGGAATGGCTCGGTTGAATACAGTGTTGGTAGCAAACTTGGCACTGGCATTTTTCCAAAGAAAGTTTTCCAAAACTGTCAGAAAATGCTTTTCTGAGAATTTTCAGCTTCTCTTAATGTTGGATGAAACTCGATTGTTAGTTTACTTTGGTGGATGAAGGAAGCAGTGGGCCATGAGAGGAGGACAATAAGGAACTTGTTGTTTCTATTAACAATGTCAAACGTAATGTTCAACAGAATTAAAAATGGATCCACAGTTGCACCCAGAATTCATGGGTGGTGAAACTGGGGAGGGCTTTTTGCTAAATATTCTCCGGGGAGAAATGAAATGAAATCATCTCTCTCTCTCACTCTCTCTCTCTCTGTGTGTATGCTTACTATGTTTTGTACTTCATTTTCTGATGTAGATCACCCAATGACTATTTTGGTGAAGGGTGGCATAGAAATAACTTAATAAAGACAATTGTTTTTTTTTGAGCAGTTCAGAAAGAGGTCAAAAAGGGAAACTTTCAAAAGATTGCGAGAATTTTGTAATTTTAATTTTATTTTTGAAAAATTTTGTCTTAGTCATATGCTTTCCCTTTCCTTCAGGATTTCATTTTATATTGTAGCCTTTGCGGCTGCAGTTTGCAAAAGAAGAGAAATGTCAGGAACATGATGTGCAGTTTGGCAGTTACTCTTAAAGACTTTGCAGTATCCTAGTCTATAATTATGTATCATCTGACAAGCAGCTTTGATTGTGACAATATACAATCTGCATTTTTTATCCACATATGCCTAATAAGAACAGTCTAGAGAAAGTCTAGAGACAGTTCTTTGTAAAAGGAGAAGGATCAGGGATGTAACCATTTAAATTCACAAAGGCTTTTATTGGGGCTTTAGTTCCCGGGTGAGTGTTTGTTTGTCTTTAGAGAAAACCTCTATTTTCAACATGATGGTGTATAGCACTTGAGGGAAGACGTCTTGTCAGGTTTGGCCAATGCTGCTTTTTTAAATCCAAAGAAGCCTACATATTTAAATCCTAAAAGTTTGGGAAAGGGAATTAGATATAGCATCAAATCTAAAAGATGACCACACATTACAAGGGCTCCTTAGAGATTCATGCCCAGTGTGTTCATTCCAAATTGTTGATTTGTCACTGAGGAAATCAGTTGGGTCAAAATGTATCTGGCTGTGAATGATCTTTGCCTACTGCAAACTGCATGTTTTTTTCCACCTTAGGATGTATGAACCATTAGTTTAAAAACAATCCAGCATGTTTTCTATACACACCAAATAATATAGTCACCTGCAACCATTGGTTAATTTGTGTTGTGAATGAATATTGTTAGCTATGTTATTTATTATATGAAGCTATTGTATTGTATGTATGGAAGTGAGAGCTGGACCATAAAGAAGGCTGATCGCCAAAGAATAGATGCTTTTGAATTATGGTGCTGGAGGAGACTCTTGAGAGTCCCATGGACTGCAAGAAGATCAAACGTATCCATTCTTAAGGAAATCAGCCCTGAGTGCTCACTGGAAGGACAGATTGTGAAGCTGAGGCTCCAATACTTTGGCCACCTCATGAGAAGAGAAGACTCCCTGGAAAAGACCCTGATGTTGGGAAAGATGGAGGGCACAAGGAGAAGGGGACAACAGAGGACAAGATGGTTGGACAGTGTTCTCGAAGCTACAAACATGAGTCTGACCAAACTGTGGGAGGCAGTGGAAGACAGGAGTGCCTGGCGTGTTCTGGCCCATGTGGTCACCAAGAGTCGGACACGACTAAACGATTAAACAACAACAACAACATTGTATTGTAGGTTGTTTGTTCGGTGTATAAAATAGGTGTGCATTTAAATATATAGATCTCCTGAGACGCAGTTCACTTTTAAAATGATCAAATAATACAAATATCAAAGCAACATAGGATCAGCTAAAAGAGCAATAGGAACAACATGCAAAACTATCAGGAGGGCATTTCCTTTATGCAGGTCTCATTCTCTCAAAGGTCTAGCCAGTCTCCAAAAAACCCTGGCAGGGTGGTTCTACTGGCTGCTATTAAGGAGGATACCATTGCAAAGAAGGGGCTTTCTCCTAGTAGCCATTAGCCTGTTGATGGCAAATGCACCTGGAGCAAGCCATCATGCAAGGACACATGGTTGGAGGGCACATAAGTGAGGAGGTGCTCCCTAATATATATTCTGAGCTCAAACCACTGATGGCTTTAAAGGTCAGAACCATCTCTTCTCATTCTGTCTGAAAACTAATTGGCAACTAGCCAACCTCCTTCAATGCTGTTGCAAAGTCTTCCCTGTAGCTAACTTGAATAGCAGTCTGTATTCTGGACCAGACGAGCTTTCTCAACAGTCTTCAGGTGCATTCCACCATAGAACATCTTGAAGTAACTGAGCCCATTGTTATTGCCCCCTCCCCGCTATTCCCTGCCTCTCATCATTCTCTTGATGATTCTACTTCCAATTTCCCCTACTTCTTGAAGATTGAAGGCATCATGACCAGATTTTATGCCTTTAATTATAATCCTAACAAGCTAGTGTTCAGTGGCATGCAGCTGTCTGTAACAAATGAAAGAAGAAATAAAAAACACTTCTTTGTTGAGCTTTGCCCCTGGGAATACTCTCCACACCCAGGGAATGAATTCTCTGCAAGAGTCCCCTCAGGGTCCAATGAAGCTGAAGAGGAAGGTGAAAATCCAAACGCACAAAATCCCAGAGCACAAGACAGTATTCTAAAAGAATTTATGGTAATAGGGAATCTTATTGTTCATCAAGTAGTGTGAAGACCATAGATTTCAGCTAGACCATTTCCCATAGGATGCACACTACATGAGGAAAACAAGATGCTTTTGAATTGAATTCAGGGTTGTCAGTTGTATTCAGAGTTGGATGGTCTATCCTCACATAACAACGTGACAAGCGTTAGTGATTTGTGAACCTGAAGGAGTGTCTCCACCCCCATCGTTCAGCCTGGACACTGAGGTCCAGTTCCTTCACTGCAAGAAGTGAGGTTGCAGGGAACCAGGCAGAGGGCCTTCTCGGTAGTGGTGCCCGCCCTGTGGAACGCCCTCCCATCAGATGTCAAGGAAATAAACAACTATCTGACTTTTAGAAGACATCTGAAGGCAGCCCGGTTTAGGGAAGTTTTAAATGTTTGGTGTTTTATTGTGTTTTTAATGTTCTGTTGGGAGCCACACAGAGTAGCTAGGGAGACCCAACCAGATGGGCGAGGTATAAATATGATGTTGTTGTTTGTTTTGTTTTGTTTTGTTTTGTTATTTTATTATCATTATCACCACCATCATCATTATTATAACTATTACAACCACTACACAGAAATATGTTGTGAATCTTTTTTTTAAAAAAACACAAATAAATTATTTTCATTAAATTCATTGACTATTTCACTTCACCTGAGGTGGAACCTCGACAAGTTCTCGAATTCTGAGTGAAATATGGTGACTCCATAGGGATATGCTTCCCTAAAGTGTTTTTAGACTATTCACCTGAGTAGAATCCCCAAGTTTATTTTGAAGTAAACAACATTTGGTGGCAGGCAGTATTTCATTATCTTCTCTGTTGCTCTTCTTGTTGCTGTTGTTTTTACAAGGATAGAAGATGATGTAACCACCTGACTGTTGGCAACATCATATTGGTAGTAGGTGTGAAATCTGCACACTAATGCTGATTTAATGTACTGCATGCATTTGTCTGGAGTATGCAGCTTGAGGAGAAGGCGGAGAAAGGGTAGAAGAGATGTGTACAAATTGAACACATGGGGGATAAGATATTCAGAAATCAGACAGAACTAAGTCAAGCTGAGAATAAAACAAATTCTAGATTAATGCAAACAGCAGGAAACAACACAGAGTGTCTGCTGAGAATAATAATCAGCAATGTGAGTACATCAGAGAGGGGAAGTGTATTTAGTTGCAGGCACGTTACTATGTGCTGTCAAGTATAAATACAGCATTGTGACTTCATAGTCCTCAGTGCTGTCTTGAGTCACCTCTTCTTATGTCTGGGCCTAATGTGAAATGATTTGTACGCTACAAAATAAGACAGGAAAGTGCATCAGAAATGAAACTGACTTGTGAACCAGGATGCTTGAAAGACACATTCATTTATATACCATTGAAGAAATGGGGTGGGGGGGGGCTTGATATTCATGACAGCATTATAGTAGCAGCAGAGGCTCTGTAAAATGCTAATTCCATTATTCAGGGGAGGAGAGAGGCAGAAGAGAAATAAATACTAGGGAATGAAATGAAGGCTATTCAGTTAATAAACTGGAAATGGACATAGTTAGGAAGTTTGTGGTAGTAAAACAAATAGGGAAACCAAGACTGTCCTCCTATTCCCACTTACGTAAAGTTCATGTGGCTGAATACAGCAATGAGTGAATACACATAGGATTGACTTTCATTGCTAAAAACTCTAGGCATGCTTATTAGAAGGAAAGTCTGATTGAATACAGGTAACTAACCTCAGACTGAATATGGATAGGATGATGACTTTGCAATCCTAAAAACAAAAATGGACATCTCACAGCAAAAGATGGCCATTGTAAATACCTTTGGATAGTGGCCATTGTGATCCATTTGAAATGCTGGTGAGGTCCATAGAGTTTATGTACCTTTTGTCTTGATGCAACCCCATTCCAACATCACAATAAGGGTGATGCATACTACAAAGCTCATGGTGGCCCCTCAGCCCTGTGATCAAGACTGGAAAGCCTATGTGCAGGGCCGTCTTACCCATAGGCACTAGGGGTGCGGGGTACCCGGGCACCAGGCTTTCAGAGGTGCCAGGCCGAGAGTCCAGGGTCTAAGGGTTGAGTCTGGGGAACAGCCCATGCTTCGGTCGGAGCGCCACAGCAGGCTCTTCTGCTGTGGGCAGCTCTGCACCGTGAGTTCAGGGGTGACTGAACCAGCGAGACTCTGAGGCGGCCGGCCAGCTCCACCCTCCTGCGCGGCTGGGACTGGGCAACCGGGGGTGGGGGCGCCGGGTGGATCTTTGCACCCCGGCGCCACATATGCTTAAGACAGCCCTACCTATGTGACCTCATGCAAGACTTGACAGGGTTTGCTCAAAGGCTCCCAGTCACGTGTTGGTATCTGCTCTGACTGAATATGAATCAGTATGGACAATATATGTGAGCAATCAGTGAAGTTCAGGTTGTGGGTGAAGCAGCCATGCACTTAGCCTCATTCATATTCCCTAAATGTGTCTTGCAAAGAGGTCCAAAAGGTTATCTTTTTCAGAGTCCAGTAGTAGTGTGCTTGAACATACGGTTGTGATATGTTAAGATACAAAGTTAAAGATGATAAATTGAAAGAGGGCAAGGCTTTGCTGATTTGATTATTTAAATGGGAATACAAAAAGGGGAGGTGTGAGGAGGTCAAGAAAACAAGGTAATGAGTTTTAAAGTTAAAAAAGGAAAGATGGGTTTTTTCTTTTTTTCTTTTCTTTTTTATCTATTTTTTGTATTTTGTATTGTTCTGTTTTCTTTTTTCTCTTTTTTTTGCTGTATTTTGTTATGATTTTGTAAAATCTCAATAAATATTATTTTTAAAAAAAGAACATACAGTACACTAGCCAGCCTCCACTAGCAGAACACCAGTAAACATGCAGTTGAGAGGAGGGTAGGAGAAGAAGACAGCTCAAGGCACCCTTGTATAGGGAAGCTTTTTAATGTTTAATGTTTTACTATGTTTTTATATATATTGAAAGCTACCCAGAGTGGCCACCCAGTCAGATGTATGAATAATAATAATAATAATCACAACAACAACAACAATTTAGCATCTCCCTCCCCATCTCCTGTCTCAAGTGAGTGCTTGCATACTGCCTGCCTGTACCTCCTGCCTTCTGACAGTCCCAGATTGCTCTAACTGGCTTCATCCAACCCAGAGTGACCCAGGGCTGTTGCAACCTGACTCTGCCCAGGCCTGGATTCTGCTGAATCGGCCTATTTTGTTTTAGAATTTGGGCTCGGGCCAAATCCAGCGCACAGCCCTAGTACGTAGCCCTTTGGAGACAGGCACGCATGCCAAAGGAGGAGACCTGGAAGAAAGTTGACAGGAAACATGAATCACCTAAACCTCTTCTCTTGCTCCTTCGGTGAAATCATGTGCAACATGATATTCTTTGTCCCATTAAAAACGAAAGATGAGGTTGCCATTTTTATTTTATTTTTTGAATCAAAAGAATGTATGGTATCAACCCTAGTCACCCCTACAAGTTAGTAAGCCACATTGAACTCAGTGGGCCTTACTTCCAAGTAACATGCGTGGGATCGAGCTGGCGGAACCTTGTGATTTGTTTTGAATAATGCACAGAATAGCGTGTCGAATGTATATAATGCTCTAGCAGCTTTGCTACAGCCTTGACATCTCCACAAGCGAGGCTCTTTGGTCCTTTAATTTATTGTGAGAATTTGAATTCAGGTGCTGCCCTGTGGGAGAGCATGCATCATTATCTGTTACCTCCATAAATGGTCATCTTCAGACTGTGCTGTGGTTCACATTCTTTGGAGCCTTGATTCAAGACTGGAAAAGAGCAGGAAGTAGTAAAAGTTCTCCCTTTTCAAACACCATATGCTGCCATATATGAGAACAACAGGATGTGTTACAATGCTAGACAGAACAAGTGTGTTTCTTTGCTCCAAGTGGTGGGCTATGATGCCGTAGCCACCTGCTTGGAGTGGGCAAATTAGGCTGATGGGTGTGTTAGACCCCAGGCAAATAACAATGGTGATAAAAGACCTATGGATTTTCTTTTCTTTTTACAAAGTGTAGTTTTCCTATATGAAGTACCATGAGAGCTATTGAAACCATCAGATGCGCCATAGTATAGCATATCAGCCTTATTACTATATATAAAGATGACACTTTTGTAAAGCACTGAAATGCAAACTACAGGGTATATACAATGGATTGGGGGTCTGACTTTACTAAATCTTCGAAATTCTATTAATAATAGGATAGGGTGGGTTTTCCAAATGCCATTTGTTCAGAACACATTGTTTGGGATTTCTGAGACATCAGTTGAGTGGCAGACAGTGCTGAAGCACATTGCTAGTTGCTAAATACTCTCAGCTTGTCTGAAAATGAAAAACTTGTCGCAGGCTGCTAGTTTACACTTAATAATGAGAAGGTTTTGTGCACTAATTGTATCAGAACTTTCCTCCCTTTTTAAAGATTCATGTTCCGGGAACTGCTAGACTGTCTTAAGGTGAAGTTTGATCACATACTGGGAAATTGAGATTGTGCCATTGTAGCTGATTGGGAGCTTTTTCCACAACTAACTCACCTCCCCCAAAGATTTGGCTTCTTTGCAGTAAGAAAGGGATGGAGAATGACTACTTGCTGTAATGCAACGTCATCCAAACTCACAAAAAGTGAAAGTGAATGTTCAATGGCATCCAGTCTCCCTGCAAATAGATCAGGGTGCATGCTTAATAAATGGCTAACACGAAAGTGCCCTCAGACCAAGTTCACACATGCATCTAATCATTCCTGAATATTCCTGTATTGCAAGGAGTTGGACTAGATCATCATCAACGTCGCTTCCAACTCTACAATTCTATGATTCCATGATTCCAGCCCCAGTGACTTCCACTTCACTAAGGTGGTTGCCATCCAGGCAATAACTTGGAAATCTTTCAGCAGAATGAAAATAACCAATTACAGTTATTATAATAGCAAAACGTATTGTCTGGCTTATTTACAGTTGTGAAGCTAAACATGAGCAAACCACCCCAACAGGGGGGGAAATGCACAACTAATTAGAATTCCCTCAAAATCCATACTAACCTACTTGAAAAAACAACTCTAAAGGTGCATTAAATTTATTTTTCTGCAACGCGTATAAAGGTGGGCAGCATTCTTCCTTCGACACCCCACAAAATGTTGCTGGAACTAAGGAAATAAACAAATATTTCAGTTGAGAAAGGCCTTTTAAACGCATCTCAAATGCGGACGCATTTTTATTATTTTTACATTTCTATCCCACCTTTAATCCAAGGAGCTCTAGGTGGCAAACACAATTTCATTTTTCTTCTTCACAACCACCCTTTGAGGTATGTTAATCTGAAAGATTGCGACTGCCTCAAGGTCACCCAGTGTGCTTCATGACTTTGTCAGGATTCGAAACCTGGTCTCCCAGGTCCTAGTCTGACACACTAAGCACTACACCACACTGCCTCTCTCAGCTGAACTGTCTTGGCAGCGGTATGTGGAATATTATATGTACCTTAATTCATGTACCTTAATTCAACTTTGGAATTTACTAGAGTCACAGTGAGTTTAGCTATCAGTCCCTCAATGAGAATATTTTAGTTATTGGCTATTCTGCCTCCATTTCCTTGTATATCCACAAGATACCAGAAGCAAGTGGCTGTCCTATCCATTTCCTTCAGCAATAATTAAGATGCCCATGAGAGGATGCGTGCCTGGAAAAGGACAACATATTTGTTATCTGTCACTACACAACAGAAGCTAAACTGGAGGATTAATTCCCTTTTGTCTTCTGCTATTGCTCTTAATTGAGATCCCCCCCCCGCCCCTTGCACACTTTAGAATTCCATATATATCTAATTTCCCCGAATCAAAATTCACAACGGTCTGTTGACAGTGGGAGATTGTCTTTTTAATTAAAAAATCTGCCAGTCCCTTACAAAATGATACAATTTCCGCTTTAATGCCAAGGTCCACAATCAGTTTTTGATGTGACTGGTTCATATGGAGTGTATTACTCCATTCCACGGTTTCTTCGTATTTCTCCATGGACTTTTATTGGTTTTGTACCTTACATGCTGTTGTGACAAAAGAGATGAACTTGCAGTTACATCCATGACATTCATGGGAGCTGATCAAGTCTCCAAATAACAAGAAGCTGTTTTATGTAGGTTTCCCTAAAGACATGTAAGATAGATCGTGGGAGTGATTACGTTAATTCATGGAAAATAACTGTATAAGTAACTTTTCAGAACTGCAATGATTATTGCCAATGATACATCTATTAAATTTCCTCTGGCTTCTGGGTGTTCTAATGTAGAAAGGCACCCATACTCATAGCTGTCAACGTTTCACTTTTTTAAAGGGAAATTCCCTTATTCTGAATAGGATTCCTCGCAAGAAAAGGGAAAAGTTGACAGCTATGCCCATACTTCACATTTGCTTGTAGATTTGGATATTTGTTTGTCAATCCTATATTTGATTCCAGATTGACAGTAGTAAGAAGCCAACACATACAGATGGCAAACTCTTTTAGAGAATCATACAGGCAGTAAGCTTTACTATGCAGAAAAAAACTAAACTGGTGGGGAATGTGAGTATGGGTGTGTGTATGATTTCACCATCTTACCATCAGGTTGCTGCTATACCTTTATATTTCCCAGGCTTGGATGAAAAACACACGATCTTCATTGGTGGCCGCCATGATTGTTGTACTGGGGTTGGAAAGGAGGGGACATCGGTTTAAAGATGTTCTGACTCAAATGCTATCCACAACCTCCCTTCTGATCCCTTCTGACATATTACTAATTCCCATCTGTCCTTACTGTTTTTGCCTTTACTACCACCTGAAAGGAAGAGCGAAGTTGTTGACTTAGGGGCAATGGTGTGTGAGAGGGGAAATTAAGATGTGTGATACATACATGAGACAGGTGTGTGTGTGTGTGTGTGTGTTTGTGTGTGAGAGAGAGAGAGAGAGAGAGAGAGAGAGAGAGAATGGCACATATAGGGCCCAAAGCTCATAGTCTGCCCTTGAGCTTGCTGTTTCTCCCTAGAAAAAGCCAGCACAGGGATCCTATTCTAGATCCAAAGTCTGGCATGGGGTGGGGAGATGTTATCCCTTTGCTCCCTACTGTGGTCCTGATCCAAATTAAAGCCCTGGAATTTGCTTGGGGAAAGGAGGTTGCAGGTTGCAGGTGCAGGTGTGCGCTCTGATCTGAATCAGGCCCCTGTGCTAGCTGTTTGTAGAAGAAAAGTTACAAACCCCAAACCAAAACCACATGATTAATGTCACGTGTAATTTGTCCCTTGTCCTGCAGAAATGGAAAGAGAGGGCCAGATTCAGCTACTGTGCTAGGAGAAGCCAAGGCTGGAGCAAAGTGGCTTTCTCTTCTCTCTCTTCACTTGCATCTGGCAAGCAGAAATACTTGCACTGACAAAACAATCCTATTAGCGCAATGTTAAATTCCGCCCAAAGTTTGCACTTTTCAACCTCCCGTTATCTACATCTTTTGCACGTATGAGGTTGTCCTATATTCCCACTGACCTCACTGGACTTTGGGTACATCTTACATTAAGTAGAGATGATGATGATAATAATGAATTATGCATGTGTTGCTGAAAAAAAATTCATTTTCTTCTTTATTTCCTCCCGCTTTAATGATTAAAAAAATATAGTCAGTCAGGCTGCCAAAGTGCTGAACTATTTAAATGTGAAATCTATTTAATTCTGAGGTTTAATGCACCACTGTGTATCTGCTGTTTCCTGCTGTAGCACACATATCATGAATGTAATAAATCATTATGCTATTGCTGATGAGTTATAAATGCTCACTGTACCACCGCAAACAATTGTTTCCTTCATAGAACTGACGGCTGTCGCTACCTGACAAGTTACCTTGCCATTTTTAAATGAGAGCCCGAGTGTCAAATAATATCACGAAGAGGTGCCTGGGCTCCTGAAGTGATTGATAAGTTTTTAATTATAAATCAAATTTTAATTCAGTTGCTCTGTTCGCTCAAGTATAACTTATGAAATTTAAGGTATAAAATATTCATACGTGCAATAATTGAGTTTGGAGCACTGGTGGGTCCCATTGCTCAGGGATGCAAAACAGCTCCCCCCCCCCCCACCGCCCAATTGGAACAACGACTTTTGTAAGCTATGTGAGGCACTAGTGAAGAGGCTGCTTGCTGTTCTGATAATGTCATTACTGGGGTACGCTATAGATTATTACATAGCTCGGCCCCCAACCCCATTTAGAAGTAATGACAGCTAGGAATGTCAAATTATGAAGGCCAATGGAGTAGAAATTGGTAATGTTTGCTTATTTGTCCCATGTCTGGAACAAAAATCAATGCAGTGAATATGTTTGGTATTCACTATTGCTGATGACTTCAGTCCACAAATGACATGTACAGTGGTACCTCGGGTTACATACGCTTCAGGTTACATACACTTCAAGGTTACAGACTCCGCTAACCCAGAAATAGTACCTCAGGTTAAGAACTTTGCTTCAGGATGGGAACAGAAATCACGTGGAAGCGGCGCAGCAGCAGCAGGAAGCCCCATTAGCTAAAGTGGTGCTTCAGGTTAAGAACAGTTTCAGGTTAAGAATGGACCTCCAGAACGAATTAAGTACGTAAAGACTCTCCTCCTGCAAAAGAGGGGAGTGGTTGTGGGTGGAAGCCGGTCTCTGCCTCAGGCAGGAGGCGTTAGCCCCCTGCCTCCCACTCACCTGGCTGGCACCCACGCCCACGGGCAGGCACCCAACAAGGTGCCTTCGAGGGGGCGTAAACGGCAGCGTAAATTGCTGCTGCCAGTCACCCAGCCTCACTCTTTGTCGTCCTGTCACGAGTCACCCACCCTCCACTCTCTTAGAGCTCAGGGTCTCAGTTTTCTTTTGGCCTTGCTATGGACCTTAGGTTGGTCGCCCTGGTGGTCCGGGGGGGCCTGGTAGGAATTTTTCTATTTGGCATTAGGCTTTGTGGTTTTTTCGCCTACCTCGTAGAGATTTCTGTCCCAGTGTTAATTAACACCAATTTAGTTACAAATGAGACATCTACAAGTGGTTCTCATTTAAACCTTGAAAAATCCTATCGCTTTGTTAATGGTGTTCAGTGAGTGGTGGTGATCAGTAAGTGGCTATGACTGGAGAAATGATTTTGCAGATTACACTGTGCAATCTCAAATGTGCTCTCTCTTTCTCCCCCAGCAATTTCAAAAACACATTTGCACAGTCTCTGAAAGGTTCATCAGATAGAGTTTCATCATTTCTTACCATCTAGAATCCAATCCAATCCTTATGGTAAATTGCCTTTAAACCTGACTCTGGTACAGCTCCGTTGAAAATGATGGGTGGATACAACAACCGTTTCCCAAATGTAATTGTTCAGTCAGCTACCAATCAGAAATGAATGCTTTCCCAATTTATCAGGTGCAAGAGTAGTATATGTGGCAAAATGGCAAGCCACCCATTGTTTAGTGGGAGTTGGCAGATATGAGAAATGGACAGCTGGACTTGACACTCTTCCACATTAGTTTTGTTGATTGGTGGTACTTCTGGCCAATCAAATAACCCCTTCTTGTTTGCCTGGCTATTTCCCCTCTCCATCCCTCCCCTCCATGTGAAGTGTGTCTTTGGCCTTCATTCCTTCAAGCTTCACTTGAACTTTCTTTATTTTGCCATCTGGGGAGCTTCAGAGAAGATGTTTGTTCTCCTTCCACCCACCTCACCTCTTGGCTCAGTGGAGTGGATTGCAACAAAGTTTACAAACTGCTGAGTTAGAAGAATATCATCACCAGCTTCTTCCCACTGCGAATCTCTTTATGAAGGAAATTCCACTCGGGGATACTGGCAAAACTCAAGCATCTTTGTCACTGTCACCGTTCATACCCTTCCCAATTTGCTGGATATTCCCAATATCACTTCTGGATTTCTTGTAAATCAAAACCAAGCACTATTTGATTACCTCTCTCTGTAGTGGAAGGCGTTCCACAGCAGGAGATGCCGAGGAAAGCGTTATAGGATTTATTCATCTGTTTGCTTCCTTGGCTGGCAGTTTATTTCTAGTATTAGTTCCATAATAGGTGGGGAATATATTTTTTCTGTGACTGCTGTTGTGGAGCTTAAAAGGAGCCAAGATGCCTCATCTTCCAGACCAGCCCTAGTAGCAGAACAGTTAGCTGTTCATTGGGACTGAGAGCCGTTTCACACATTATGCAAAGCAAAACGAAGATGAGCATATAATCAAAAGGAAATTGCCATCAATCATTCTGCACACACATGCTCATAAACCAGCATGTGCCCCATTCACACTTTATGTTTGTAGGCAGGTCATGCAGAAACCTCTTGTGTGCCGTTAAAAATATAATTTGTGAAATGACTCTTAGGGCAGAACTAGAAATGTGTGCAGCAAAACCTGGACAGCTGCTTCCATTAGGGCACAGCAGCTTTAGGTTTGAAGAGGAGATGTTGTGAGGAGAAGGGGGTATTTAATCTTGGCGCTATTCAACAAAGTTTTACTCAGTCAGCCCATTGCAATGTAACAACATGACAAAGTTAGGTCGATTTGTTTCAGTGGGTCTGCTTTGAATCAAACTCAGTTGACCACTGCCCCTATATATGCCTGATTTTCTGCTGCAACCCTTCCTCCCAGTCCTTTGGCTCCAGGATTTGAGATGCACATAAGGGTAAACCTGTATCTGGAATCTTGCAGAGGAGAGACAGGTCGCTGGGAAGTAGTGAGTTTTGGCAGCAAGGGAAAAGCACAAGTGTACATTTTGGAGATGAGTGTGCATGCAGTCACCCTGACAGCCACCTGCACATGTATACAGGAACCATGAACATGTGTCCTATGTAACACCTGCACAGAATAGTGTTAGGAAGAGCATGGTGAGAGAACATCAGCTGTACTCCTTTGTCTCAGGAGGTCTTTATCTGAGACACTCAAACATCTTTTATTTTTTAAATGTAGTTTGTGGGGGAAAGCATTTTCAAAGACAGGGAAGAGCAGTGGTTTAAAAGAAGTGAAAACAGAACCTATTGGGGGAAATTATTCTATACAAAGAATAAATCATTCCTGTTTTGTTCAGCATTACCACTCAAAAATCAGAATTGCTACATAGGATAATGAAGTCATCCAAAAGTCTGTAGGCAACAGACCAGTTCTGTATGTAATAACAGATACTATTAAGAACAATGATAGTTGCTAGTTTTGCCCACCAATATGGTTCAGGACTGGACAGGCCATAATTTCCCCAGTTCTTGCCACCTCACCTCCGATCTCATCTATAGAAGTGCAGTAATTGCAGGAGAGGCTAACACTCTAAATAGGGCAAGGCCCAGTGCACAAAATGGCAGAATCTCAGGATAAGCAAGGAAGCCTTCCCTTCACAAAGGCACTCTGCTCATTCACAGAGGCTCTATACCAGCATCTTTATAACAGGTGTCACGAACATCTTAAGGGTGAAAGCAAAAAGGTGTGAGGTTTCCGGACTTTCCCACACTGCTTTAGCAGAGGTAGAGTTGACACAATGAGAACATCTAAACTTACTTTTCCGAACAGTTTTGGAATGAGAATTTCATTTGCCGGAAGATCAATATCCGAGTTTCAAGGAAAAAAACAAGATAATGAAACAAGTAGATCCCATCTCTGCAGGCTCAGTAGACTGCTATTACCATGGAAAGAAGGAAATATTCATCAGGTAAATTATTCATGGAAATGTTTGCTTCTTTGCAGCAAACAAAATGAGGCCTTGTGCAGCCCTCTCTCTGTTTTGGGGGCACTGCTGTATCGACATTTTGAAGAGAGAGGGAAGGTTTCACCTTGAGTGGACGCAAGTGATTGATGCACAAACTTGATGTGGAGCCTGGTCCTAGGCAGAGCTAAGCATGCCTCAGCCGATTTATTTCGTAGAATCGTATAGCTGGAAGAAGGACTATTCAGGTCACCTAATCCACACACTCCCTCAATGCAGGAAACTCCAGTTCTAGTGCATTCCCTGCAGATGGTTATCCAACCTCTGCAAGGAAACTACCCCTGTAGAAAACTGGTTTCATTGTCAAAGTGGTCTTTCCACCAATATATTTTTTTCCTTAATGTTCAGTGGTAATCTATTCTCCTGCACCTTAAACCCCTAAGATCTTTCCTTACCCTTCTGAGCAGCAAAGAACAAGTATTCACCCTCTTCTGTGTGGCAGCGCTTCAGGTATTTGAATAATGTAATCATGTCTGCTTTCCATCTTTCCCAGGTTAAACGTACCAGGTTCCTTCAGCCTTCCTTCTGCATTTGATCTCCATGCCATTGACCCATCATTCTTGCCCACCTCTGAACCCGTTTCTATTTCCCTTCACTGTACTTAAAATGCAGCAGTCAAAACTGGATTCTGTACCCCAAATGAGGTGTCAGTAGCTGTGCAGAATAAAGTGGAACTCTAGTTGTTGTGACTTGCAAACTTTGTTGTTGTTTAGTCGTTTAGTCATGTCCGACTCTTCGTGACCCCATGGACCAGAGAACGCCAGGCACTCCTGTCCTCCACTGCCCCCCGCAGCTTGGTCAGACTCATGCTGGTAACCTCGAAAACACTATCCAACCATCTCATCCTCTGTCGCCCCCTTCTCCTTGTGCCCTCCATCTTTCCCAACATCAGGGTCTTCTCCAGGGAGTCTTCTCTTCTCATGAGGTGGCCAAAGTACTGGAGCCTCAGCTTCACAATCTGTCCTTCCAGTGAGCACTCAGGGCTGATTTCCTTCAGAATGGAGAGGTTTGATCTTCTTGCAGTCCATGGGACTCTCAAGAGTCTCCTCCAGCACCATAATTCAAAAGCATCTAGGGATCTCTTAATGCAGCCAAAGATCACATTAGCATGGCTGGTTTTATGTTTAGCTTCTGATCAACAACAATTCTGGAAATATTTTGGCCTGTACTGCTGCTAGTCAAGGTATCTCTCATTCTACACCTGTGCATTTGATTTCCACACTTTCTTCTTTTGGAGACAGGGGTTGGAGGCTGAATGTGTAGCTTTGCACTTCCCTTTGTTGTGTTTCATTTCGTTAGTTTTCTATACTATCAAGGTCATCGTGACTTGTATTCCTGTCTTCCACAGTGTTGGCATGGAGGGTGGGATGAGGCAGTCAGATGGGCAAGTGCACCCTTTTTGTTTGTTTTGCGTGTCGAGGTCCCCAAGCCACCCCTCAAATAACTCACAACACACACATAATTTTTGTTTAGGTTTTTGGCATGATTTTGGCCACAACTTTATTAACATACATGATTGTTAGTGGCTGCTTAGGCATTGGTTAAGACTATCTGTTCCCCCCACCTGGGGACAGAACTGACTTTCGGATTCCACCCAAAGCCAGTAAGGGAAAACAATATTGGGGAGAAATGGAGCTGAGTGACAGGCCCTCACTTCTCCCCGCATGCTCCCTAGGTCTTGCCGTCCCTAGCCCCATTCCAGGGATTCAGACGAAAGCATGGCAAGCCCCTGGGTTCCTTTAATGGAATTCTCTTTCCACAGCAGTGCTGGAGGGGCAGGCCCAGCCAATCATTGCCCCTCCTCCAACCAATTTGATAACCAATGCCTAACCACAACTTACAAGTTGTGACGATTTGTAAATGGCCCAGCCAATCAGCCAGATGGACAAAATTCCTACCAGGCCCCTGCCCCAATGGCAGACGACCCTATGACCGGCATAGCAAGGTCAATGCAGAAAACCCTTAAATTCAGGGCGGGCGGGCGGGTGTTCAGATGCACGCAGCAAAGAGAAAGTCCCAAGCTGCATGCACAGAATATAAAGCGTTAGATCCCTCCCACCAAATTGCAACACATAAATTGCCCCAGCAACTCAGCCAACCAATCATTGCCACAGGCCAACTTTCCAATCCAGCCAGGCAACCAAGGGGTGGCCTGATAGACCCCATCACAACCCGCCTTCTCTATTAGGGAGAAAACACTTTCCCCAAAAAAAACTACTGCTTATTTCCTCAGGGGCAGATCTAGCAGTCAGGAGGATAAGGGCCCCAAAATCAGCTCACCCACAATTGCCCTGCATACCTCAATTATTTTGGCTTTCCACTTCTCCTTCTCTATATTTGACCCTATCATTCCTGTGGTTCAGTTTTTGTGCAAAAGCAGAAATAAGACATTGGTGGGTGTGGGGTTCCAATGAGGGAGGGGAATCAAAACTCTAGCTGTGTCAAAATAATTTTGCTCATTCACACTCTGCTGCAGAGGCAGGACTTGATAAGAGCTGTAATCCATAATCTCTGGAGGGCAACAGGTTGTGGAAGGCTAATTCTGTGCAATGTCAGAATAACCACCACAAATCAATTCTGAAAATACTATGGGAGGCTAGCACAGGAAACACTAGCCTACAACCATCTGACTGTACTATTGTATGGAAGGTCTGCAATAAGTAAATTAATGAAAGACAGCAAGTCCAGAGAGTAAGATACGTACATGTCGAAATCTCCTTCCACTGCTAGCTGCATCCATCCATGTTCTCACCATGAACTGCCCATTCATTTCAGATGCATCTTACATATGTAGCCCTCCTTTCCCCCCTTCCTCTTCCTTGTTTTACATGCTTTCATTTTCATTCACTGGCAATCTGCCAACTGAAAAGAGTAACTTGTTGCAAAGCATTTGCCTGGAGAATTTTGGGTCATGGTGCTTTGGCTGTGGAGATAGCTGGAGGCATTTGGCTAAGCAACCTGTTTAGTGGATTGTGGATGCCTACATAGTTCTTCATGTGATGAACACTGCCAGTATCAGCTTACGGTCTGCATGGAGAAGCTAATCTGTCTTGAGTGGAAGGGATGGAGCTAGGCAGCAATATACTTTACACTTTACCTCATGCCAGCTGAAACGATTACTAGATTTTATGGAAGCTTCTTTTTCTACAGTTAACGGTTTTAAAACAAAAGCAGGAGGACTACCTCACCCCTCTGCATAGCTTTTCCTTCCTGATTATCACTTAGAAACAGACTAGAAAAGCTATGAGGAGAGAAAATGTCGCGGGAGACCAATGGAGATTTTTTGTCTCCAGGTCTAGACTCTGCTAAGACAAATGGAGAGAGACACAGAATTGATCTGCACAATGTCTTTCCTTATTCCTAAGCCTAACTCAGAAAACACTTCCTGTTGCAGATGTAAGTGATTTTAAAATGGTATGCTTATTATTTGCAAGCATGTGTCTATAAATATTAGCAAGTGACTGGTGTAATTGGGAGGAAAAGAGAAAGATTGCTAATGTTGTTTCATGGCCAAAGTAGGTGCTTGTGTGAAGATGTCCCTCTGTGTGTGGTGAGGCTCTCTCAAACCTGACCCACCCCACGTCATTCTTCTCTCTTGATTTCACCTAATACTAACACTCTGAATGAAAAGAATGCTGTGTTTTGATGTTCATATTGTTCAGGAAAGTGCAGATTTAAAATACCCACCTTTAAATGTGAACTGAATCAGATTTCTACCCCATTCCTATGCCCACATTATGAACCTACTCCTTCAGGAGGAGGGGTGAAACTTGTTAGCATGCACGGATCCTGCAGCTACACAGGTTTAAAACAATGCAGCAATGTCTCCTTAAAACAGAAGGTCTTGGTGATGCACTGTCGGTCTCAGGGAGATTAGTGCAGGTAATATGGGCAGTTTTTTTTTTTTAATTTTTGTTTTAATCTGTGGGACTATCCTCAAGAGCAATGGAGCATTATCAAGCTTTGAACATTGTTTTGAACTCATGCAGTAGCAGGAGCCCCATATGCTGGCTAGATGCTCATCCAGTAGGTTTCACTTTTTAGAGAAGGTGGGAAAGGGAGGCAGCCCTCAGACCACTTCATAATTGGAATCAATGATCAATCAAGGAATCCAGCAATGTATAGATTTGAAATTGGGCTGCGAACTGAAATGCACAATTGATATGGACAAAGTTGATCAGGGTTGCCGGATTTGGGAACCAAACTTGCTGGATTCATCTCCAATCCCTACTCCAGGCATAATTTCAGCACCAGCATAACTTCATCTGGTCTGGATAATATGGAAAAATAAAGCTGAGTGCATCCAGATACTGGAAACACTGAACTCCCTGATGATCACTCTAAACATTTTCATGTAGATGAACATGTAGATAAATAGCATAGGAGACAGAACAGAATCCCGTGGAGCCTCATATTGCAACTGCTATGAGGCTGAGCAGGAACCTCCAATGGCCACTTTCTGGACATGCCCCTGCAGGTAGGAGTGAACCATGTTTATCACTTCCAACCCACATAACCACTCCATGGTCATTGGTATCAAAAGCTGTGGAGAGCTCAGGGAAAATCCACAGGGTTGCACTCCCCCTGTCTCTTTCCCCAAACAGGTAATCAAAGCTGTTTTGGTGCTGAAATCAGGTCTGAAGCTGGTTGGGAATGGGTAGGGACAACCTGGTTCATCCAGCCATGTCCACAAGCCTGTTGCACAGTCACCAATATTTTGATGACGTTGCCTCCAAAACTATTGTGAAGTGCTTTTCATGCATCTTAGATCCAAGGCAGGGATCTTGAGGAGTAGGTATGCCTCTCTCTAGGGGGCATTTACCATTCCCTCCAACTACCTGATACCTTCAGATTTGGCTGCAATTTGCAAGGGCTTGGTGGTATATCTGGGTATAGAGAACTCCAGTCAGAAAGTTACATGCAGGACCATCACTTAGAATTATAGCATCAGAAAAGGCTGTAAAGGTCATCTGGTCCAATGCCCAGCATTAATACAACAGCATTAATAGGAGTCCATCAAGACTCTGCATATAAAACTCTAACAAAGGAGGACACTTCCTTCGGAGACAATAGTTTCCACTGTCAAACAGCTCATACCATCAGGACGTTCCTCCTAACACTTAGTCAATAAGGCTTTTCTTGTAATTTTAACCCACTGGTTCAGGTCTTACCCAGAAAAGATCACAGGATTAAGTGCTCATATATTTGGCTTGAGAATGCATCTAATTACCGTAACTTCTTTGAAAAGGACCTTCAAGAACATTTGAGAAATAAAACAAGCCCTGAGATATAAATGAAACTTGTGGAATGGACGAGCACTTCTGGGGAGTGATGATAATAGGCAAATATATTCATTTCTGTTATATTGGTACATGTCCCTTGATTTCCGTAAATGCATATCAATATTTGCAAGAAATTCCATTTTGGGGACACTAAACTTGAGAACGCATCAAGGACAACCCAATAGGAGGTTTTCTCGGGGGAAACATAAAAACAAAGGAATAGATCGACTGAAGCCAGAGGTATATTTGGAAGCATCTGTTGAGAGATTGTAGCAGAAACATGAGATCAAAGAAGAGAAGATGAAAACAGACTCCTGAGATACCCCTCTTTTTGATTGTATTGTTGCTTTGGTGCTTGAAGAAACATTAAGTTACTTGGGATCACAAAGACACACATACTAAAAATATGCATAAGCACCCATCTGAATTTTAATTTAAATGTTCCCCTTTATCTTTTTTTTTGGTAAAATTCTAAGCTAGCTTCAGATTTAGACCAATACATTTTTATTGCCAAAACTTGAATCAGAAAGTACTGCGAATGTGGAGGTCATTTAGTGGAATCCGCTGTTACTGTGGTGTTCAGCGTCACTGAGCCTTTATGTACCATGCCAAGCACTCTGACTCTTATTTTCATTTTGCTCGGAAAAGACTAAGAATAAAGCTTATGGACAGCAAAAGCAAGAAAGTTCTATTTTGTACCGAATGACCTTGATCTGAATTGGTTAATGAAATGCATTAAGTATGCATACCAGTGTGAGAACTCCAGACATGCAGACGTCTTTCTCATAAGCTAACTCATAACTTAATCGAGTTATCCAAGAGCAGATCTTGAAACTGATCCTCTTACGAGCCCGTTTAAGTACCACTCTTAAAGTACTATCACTGCCTTAGCCTCCACATGAAGGTATATACAGGAATTCAATCTCTCTGTTCATAACTTTAATTATGCTGCTGGTCCAACTTAAGTGCTCCTTGCCTAATTTTTCATTCATTCTGTAACAACCTTCCTATTGGTTTCAGGGCTGTCTTAAGCATATGTGGCGCCGGGGTGCACAGATCCGCCTCGCCCCCCCCCCCCCCCGCCAGGTTGCCCAGAATTATCAACTTTTTTTTAGCAGAGGAGCCCAGCGCAACAAACCAGCCTGAGGCATGCTCTGGGTGGGCTGTCAAGGTGCACATGGCAGAGCTGGCCGGCCACATTAGCAGCAACAGAGGATTCCGAGACAGCGGCAGCAGCAAGGCTGGGGCCGGGTGCCTTGCGGGAGACAGTCCACAACAGTTGAGCCCGAGGTCGCGGCGGCAACTGAGCGAAGCTGGGTGCCTTGTGTGAGCAGCGTGTGTGCGCTGGACGGGCCTCTCAACAGCCTACCAATCCCAGGCCCACAGGAGGGCGGGGTCGACCGGCTGCCTCAGCGCCCACAGCAGAAAAGCCTGTGGCACTCCGACAGGCTCTGCTCCGCCCGGCAACAGCTTTCATCTGGCCTGGCTCTCTTCAATCCCCAGACACCAAATCTCGGCCCCGGATTCTTGGCCTGGTGCCCCTGAGAGCCCCGTGCCCGGGTGCCCTGCATCCCTAGCACTTATGGGTAAGACGGCCCTGGTTGCTTGATATCTCTAGTTGCAACAAAATAGTACAAGTGCTAGTGCGAAATGCAATGTCTCTGTGGCATGCCATGACTCTCATTACATATGTGCCAGCTGAGGGCATATGCGCATATGGGTTTGCATGAACAGATGATGGCAGACATGTAGCAGCACCTGGTGGCGAGTGCAATTTGTGCTCCAGTCTTGAGGAAATAAACTCCCAGCTTTATGTCCCTATTGCAGAAAAATAAAAAAAATCCAGCCCGTACAACTACTTGCTGATGCCATTCCTTCTCTTCTCCCATATGATCTGTGCTGCTTTGCAATGATGTAAGGTGAAACAAGAATTGTGGCCCACTGGAATCAATGGACCTAAGGTAGTCAGGTTAATTAATTTTCATGGGACTGTTCTAGGTAGGACTAACATTGAATAGAACCTTCTGAATAGAACCACTATGATACCAGGTTGTCATTTTGGGTGGTGAAACTGCAGTGTGTACTCAAGGCTTAACAGTGCTGTCCTGTGCCTGGCTATGTGTTATGTGCACCCAATTCTGTGCACTGGTATTTACTTCCTAGTGACTGCAGTGAGTATTGTATCTTGGCTCAATTAAGCACTCATAATTAAGAGAGTGAACCACAGAGAGATAGAGATAGAGATAGACACTTTATCGGTGTGCCATTCAGTGGCTGCAGCATGAAGTAATGGCTAGCCTGTGCCAATATCACCACAGATACAACAATGCCACAAATAGAGTTTATTGCCAACACCACTCCTAATGTTTCAGTAGAACTGGTTCACCTATTCAGCTGCCAGTCATTATATCCAGGGAATTCAAGAGATATGCATGGATGCATGAACTTGCCTTCAGCCTAACACAGTGCTGAATGGAAATGCCTCTCACTGTTAAAAGAGTTACATGCTTCTGTGCCCTGTGAGGCCAACAGCACACTGAATTGAAAGGGGACAAATGAGGCCTCTAGCCTAAAATTCCTAGGTGAGGATTTCAGAAACTAACTAACAGATACCTAGTTCTAGGGATTTCATCAGTGCAAGGTCAGTTATAATTCCTGGGATTCTCCATGATTGTCGAAGTGAATAAGAATACTTTAAATGTATAGTTTCAATGTGATCCATGCCTCACATTTGGACATGTTTAGAATACCCTAAAACCTAGCTGCGCTTTGGCTGAAGAAGTGCAGGGCTTTTATGTATTTTATATATCAATATGGTTTATATTCAGGGCAAGCTAGTCCAATAGGGTGAATGGGGGCACAAACCCACCAACATATCCTCTTTCAGCCAGCCTCCATCTACTTGGAACCAATTGGGAGGTGGCTCTTTGGCTAATTAAACTATCTATGGCATTTTAAACTGTGTGGTATTGTTTTTGTTATAATGTTATGCACTGTTGTTTTTAAATGGTAAACAATCCTGTCACCCTCGATTGAAGGGCAGTATAAAAAGGTAAAGGGACCCCTGACCATTAGGTCCAGTTGTGACCGACTCTGGGGTTGCAGCGCTCATCTCGCTTTATTGGCTGAGGGAGCTGACGTACAGCTTCTGGGCCATGTGGCCAGCATGACTACGCCACTTCTGGCGAACCAGAGCAGTGCATGGAAAAGCCGTTTACCTTCCCGCCAGAGCGGTATCTATTTATGTACTTGCACTTTCACGGAGATTCGAACTGCCGACCTTCTGATTGGCAAGTCCTAGGCTCTGTGGTTTAACCCACAGCGCCACCCGCGCTCCTTAAAGGGCAGTATAACAATTTAATAAATAAGTAAAATAAATATTGTTGGTTCCTCTTCCTTCCACCCTACCAGTCCCAATGGCCCACAGCCACCACTGTCTATTTGGATAGCTAGCTAGCTATCTGCGCACATCGCACCTCTGAATTTGTTCAGATTGGATCAGGAAGATAAAAAGGGGAAGAAAATATTAAAACACTACAAGTGTAAGATCCCAAGTTTACACTGGGGCAAAGTGTTTCTCAGGCCACTGGGAAGGAAACACTTGTTCTGATTGAGGTTTAGATGGATTCGGTGGGCATGTTTTCCAAATGATTCTTCAAAAACAATTATGTCTACAATAATTTTCAGCTTCAAGTCATCTGTACAAAAAAAAAAAAAAAGGCAGCATGCCACAGAGTTTGTCAACGAACCAAGAGAAAGTAAAAGCTACATGCGAAGCAATTCTCTGTCTAAGCGCAACATTGCACACATTAGCACTTTTAACCTTGGCTAGTCAAGCAAGCAAGCAGGAGGTGGAAACTAGTGAATTTATCCTCTTCTTGAAAGAAAGGCTGCACATTTCTGTGGCATGAAACTTCCCCGCACAATCAAGAGATGGAAGAGCTAGGTGCCTGCAGGGAACAATATGAAGTCAGGAATGAGTTCCATTTCTGAGCTCCCTCACCCTTCTTCACCACTTCCATGCTAGCTTTGGTGCTTCAACCATGCTTTGATGTTTCATACCTATTATATCTTGTTTTCCATTATGTCTAAACCAGGGAACTCAGACAATACCAGGGAAAAAAAGCCAGGAAATGATTTAAGGGATAGAAAGTGTGTTCTACTTCAGTATTCATTCCCAGTTTCACCAACCATGGTTTATGAAGCTGAAAAGGGCTACCAAAACACAGGTGTGTTCTTCATTTTGGTAGGTTCAGCATCAAGAAGATGCAAAGGTTTCACTAAAGCTAATAGGTGGTCACTAGGTGGTGCATTTTGCACCTTACTCTATGAGGCCAAATTGACAAAGGCAAATCAAAAGCCCCCCAGCATATTCCTTTCAAAACTAGTTTCACTTTCATTAAAAAAGTACAATAAATCCACAATATATGCTTCTGAAACTAGATAATCAAACATACCTACATATATAGAATCCAAAATGCATATATTGATTCTATAAACCAACCAAGTGTTCTGCTTTCTATTTAGTTTTATCTCATTGGTAACGATGTATCCATATCTGATGCAATCTTATTCTAACATTACTGATGCTAGCTTTGCCTTTGTATACAATTCTGAGTCCTATGTTCATAAGGCAAATCTATCCATAATTTATTATTATGCAATCATTCTAGAGTAATTATTTTTGCTGCCTGATCCTTGTTGTTCGCTAGCTTGTGAGGTAATAGGATTTCTCTCACTATGCTTGCAGCAATTTTCTGGGTTCTGCTGCTGAAGCATCTAATTGCTCTAATTTTTCAGCCTGATAGCTTATTTATTCTGAATTATGAAACAGAAATTTGATTGTGGACAACATGTCACTTCCAGGAAACGAATCATACCTTGAGCTTAAGCTGAAGAGTGAAACTGATCGACAAGCTGAGCTTAAGTAACCAACCAGCACAACCTTATATATGTTTAATCAGAAGCAGGTTTCATTGAGCTTAATGTGGCTAGTTTGATGGGTCTTACTCGCAAGCAAACATGCAGAGGATTGCACGGTACATTTTTAGGAGTATGAAAACCTTCCTGTGAAATTCCGCAAGCCTTTCATAAATTATTTTTGCTTCCTTCAAGGGCATGTTGTTACTCCTCTTGGCCAAAATGTTCCTAGGACTTGTACTTCTTTTATGCATTAATCTCCAGATGGGAACCCTGTGCAAGTGAGATTACTGATTGTGGGTGAGGTTACTTGTTCTGCAGACATTCTGGGATCAAATCAGAAGCTGGGATGGCTTTCATAATTCCGGACTGTCCCTGGAAAATAGGAACACTTGGAGAGTATGGGCTTATGTCACAGAAATTGCCTTGAAGGGTGCCTGCACATTTTCCTGTATAACTTTCCTTCTTGTAGGGCTAGGGAAAGGCAGGGAGGAAGGAGAAAGTCAGTCTGGCACCCCTAACAGACATAGGCCCTGGTGCAGGTACACCATTATTTATCTGTGGTCACATGGCTCTGTATCCTTCTCCATGGCGCCTCAAAACAAATCAACATAGAAGGGGAATGGGCCTCAACAACTCTCTGGTTTATTCAGTGAACAGAAAGATAAGATCAACCCAGTAGCTGGGATAGGTTAACTTAACCCTATGCTTTGCCTATCTTGTTTTTGGTCCTTCAAAGCTGCAAGTTCCACTTTCCTTTTGAGATACATTGTCATCCTCAGCCAAGGTTGTTACTGCTGATCTTCTTGTTTCTGATTGGATGCAGTTGTAACATACCCTCTTTGCTCACACCTCAACCTCTACCCTTGGCCCTAGCCAGCTGTAGCCTCAGCTACATTATAGCACTAGTCATGCCATTTTCCTTCCTAGCCATTCAGCTTCTTCTTACCCAAACACACCATACTTCTTTATACACTAGTTTCTTTTAAAAAAGTAACTCTTGCCTCGTATGCCGGATCCAGTAACTCCTACCACTTGCTGCTCACTCTCAGTATCTAACCCTTAACTAGCCAGTGGCTTGGTCAACCATAACCCCTTTTCCCTTGTGTTTTCTTCCATGACTTGTCCTGCCTCTGGATCTCCATTCTGGCTGGATTCTTCTGCTCATATCTCACATATGCCAATCTTCAAATTAGAGAAATAACTTATGTAAGTTACATTGAATTCAGTGGGACTTATGCCCAGGTAAATGGGGTTATGATTGCAGCCTGAATCAATGGGTTACTTGTAGCCAGTTCACTCTTAAGTATTATTTTCTACTTACGGAGCATGCTTTTTCAGTGATCATGGTCAATATCATTATTGGTTCCTCCATTCCTGGTCATTTATGACATCCATTTTGATCAGTTTATAGTATTAAATTGTTTTGTGAGATGGTTGTTAATGTTTGCAGTTATTAATATGGCATACAATTCAACTCCATTACACCAATGACAGGTTGGCAAATCACTTCAGTGGGATATAGATTGCTCCCTTGCTCAATAGTATATCCTCTATTGGTAGGCAAGAAATGGGTCTATAGATTTTTCAGGACTGCTGGAATTGCTATCCATATAATTATATATAGGCAGAATAATTCAAAATTCATTGATGGAAATCTGACAATCTGTCGTGCCTTGGTGTAATTTTTTAAGGTGCCCGTATTTTTTTAGTTCTTTACATCAATAACTGTACCAATATCATCTTTCTCTCTCTCTCTCTCTTTTTTTTTTTTTTTTTTGCTTATATAATTTATATTACTTTCTATTACTTTCAACAGACTTCTAAAGCAGACAGAGAGAGAGAGAGAGAGAGAGAGAGAGAGAGGTTGCTAATAGAACAGTAGATATATATTAAATCGTTAGAGGATACACAACACTGGTTGAGCTCCAGCCTTATCATTTTATATACACATTTAGGGGCATATTTGCAAATATTTGCTGCAGCAAACTTTATTATTAATGTAAGAAGGAGACTAGTATATGCAACAAAATAATTTTACTTGAAATATGCAACCCACTTCCAATGATACCTACAATGATTGTGCTTTACATTTACATTCCTTGTGTGCTGTTTGAAAAACCTCTTTCCTTCATATTGTTACCAAGCGGTGGCAAGAGGCCATGGAGTTCCAGGGCCTGTGCTGCTTTGGAGAATTGAAGATGTGGCAGAGACTGTCATAGCTTAAAGAAATACAGTGGTACCTTGGGTTACATACGCTTCAGGTTACATATGCTTCAGGTTACAGACTCTGCTAACCCAGAAATTGTACCTTGGGTTAAGAACTTTGCTTCAGGATAAGAACAGAAATCGTGCTCTGGCGGCGCGGCAGCAGCAGGAGGCCCCATTAGCTAAAGTGGTGCTTCAGGTTAAGAACAGTTTCAGGTTAAGAATGGACCTCCAGAACGAATTAAGTACTTAATCTGAGGTACCATTGTATGGTTTATTCATGGGAAGGAGTCCAGATCTTACAGTATGGTTATCTCAAGAAGGGTTTGTTCCCTACATCTCCTAATTCTGCTGTTCCTAAACACTATGTCTCCTTTATTTGGTTGTATTCTAATGGTCATTTCTTTTGATGCTCTGAAGTAAAAGGTAAAGGTAAAAAGACCTCTGACCATTAGGTCCAGTCGTGGACGACTCAGGAGTTGCAGCACTCATCTTGCTTTACTGGCCGAGGGTGCCGGCATACAGCTTCCGGGTCATGTGGCCAGCATGACTAAGCCGCTTCTGGCAAACCAGAGCAGCACACGGAAACGCTGTTTACCTTCCCATCGGAGTGGTACCTATTTATCTACTTGTACTTTGACATGCTTTCGAACTGCTAGGTTGGCAGGAGCAGGGACCGAGCAACGGGGGCTCACCCCATCGCGGGGATTCGAACTGCTGACCTTCTGATCGACAGGCCCTAGGCTCTGTGGTTTAGACCACAGTGTCATCCGCATTCCAGTGGCCATTTCTTTTGATGCTCTGAAGTACTAATGGTTAATCCCTCCCAGGTGCCACCCAACAAAGGAGCTTCCCTGAGTTCATCAGCACTTGTTGACTAGGATTAAAGACTGGTACACACTTAGGATATTTACATAGGTTAATTAACTCTTCACATGCTAATTGCTGATACTCAGAACTAGGTGCACACATTCCAAAATGCAAGGGACTTGATTATGTTCTCAAAGTCTGACAGTCTTTACACATAAACACTACTTAAATACATCAAACCCTTTGCATAACCTCCTTTGTAATACACTTTGAGACTCCCTTATTGCATATCCCAGTTATTACATGCAAGTTCTAATTTAATCCTAATATTTCCTAAACGTAAACGTTTAGCACCGCAGATCTATTACAGTACGATTGCTCGCAGTGTTTGGTTACTGCTAGTGACTGTTGATACAATACTCATAGTAACTGCTGGATACTGTAAATCTCTATTATTATGTGCTAAAGTTATATAAAGGTATGGATTTATAATCCAGTTACTCTTAGTTTTGTTCTGTGTTAAAGTTCCTTGGCTTCCTTTTCTTTTGCCAACCTTAGCAGAATAGAACACTAAGACACCGACATCAATAGTGCAATCTATACATGTTTTATCAGAAGTAAACCCTATGGGGTTGCGCTTGGACTTACTTCCAAATAAATGTGTGTAGAGTAAGGACTCAACATTACTTAAAGGTAAAGGTACCCCTGACCGTTAGGTCCAGTCACGGATGACTTGGGGCTTGCGGTGCTCATCTCACTCTATAGGCCAAGGGAGCTGGTGTTTGTCCGCAGACAGCTTCCGGGTCATGTGGCCAGCATGACTAAGCTGCTTCTGGCAAACCAGAGCAGCGCACGGAAACGCCGTTTACCTTCCCACTGGAGTGGTACCTATTTATCTACTTGCACTTTGACATGCTTTCGAACTGCTAGGTTGGCAGGAGCAGGGACCAAGCAACGGGAGCTCACCCCGTCACGGGGATTTGAACAGCTGACCTTCTGATTGGCAAGCCCTAGGCTCTGTGGTTTAACCCACAGC
The DNA here is from genome assembly GCF_951804945.1 of Podarcis cretensis. Taxonomy (NCBI): domain Eukaryota; kingdom Metazoa; phylum Chordata; class Lepidosauria; order Squamata; family Lacertidae; genus Podarcis; species Podarcis cretensis. Next base: position 18,710,111 of record NC_137176.1, on the reverse strand, counting down.
ACCACCCACATCCCTCAGCATTACTTAGCTAAGTAATAATAATAATAATAATAATAATAATAATAATAATAATAAATTTATTTGTACCCTGCCCGCCTCGGCCGGAACCGGGCTCAGAGTGGCTAACATCATATAAATAACACAGTATACATAAAAACAGGCATCAATTAATTAAAATACCTTGGCCCTGGCGGAACAGCTCCGTCTTGCAGGCCCTGCGGAAAGATGTCAAATCCCGCAGAGTCCTTGTCTCTTGTGGGAGAGCGTTCCACCAGGCCGGGGCCATGGCCGAAAAGGCCCTGGCTCTGGTCAAGGCCAGTCTAATTTCCCTGGGACCTGGGATCTTCAGAGTGTTATTGTTTGCTGACCGTAAGGTCCTCCATGGGGCATACCAGAGGAGGCAGTCCTGTAGGTACGAGGGTCCTAGAACATATAGGGCTTTGAAGGTTAAAACCAGCACCTTAAACCTGTTCCTGTACTCCACCGGGAGCCAGTGCAGCTGGTGTGCACTGGGTGAATGTGATCTCGTGGCAAGAAGAAAGAAACTTTACTAGTTCTATTTCTGCAGCTCATCTATTGTTTACACAAAGTAAGTTGCACCAAAATAATGAGGGTTGGGGGTGGCATGCCCTGTCCTCACAACACCCAGAAGTTCAGCTGTGATAATCACTTTGCTCTTAACTTTTAGCACAGCTCTTATCACTCACCCCAAATTCTTCTGTGTCAGAGTCATTTGCAATAGTTGCAAACTATCGCAAAACTATTGGTCCATGAAGGAAAAGGTGGGGTCTGGTGATTGAACGCTTTGGCCTTGGAGTGCAGGGAGCCAGCCAGCATCTAGGCTAAAAATCTGCTACTCATTGTCCCTCATCTGATATGAATCCTTGCCTACAGTGTATTATGATATCAATTATACATCTGTGCATGCCATTTATAATTAAAGGGTTTTTTCATGTTAAGACTGGAGCTACAAATCTGTTGAATGTTTATAGCAAAGAGGATCATTATTTTTTCAGGTACAAAGGCTGCATGGGCAGAATTTTTTACAAGCTGGTTTAAGACAGGTAAGCCTGCAGAGATTTCCCCCCCCCCCTGCCTCCCCTGTTTAAAATAAGAAGGAACACATTAATGTGCAGGAGTTAAGAGTGCAGGAGTTAAGAGTAAAAGGGACGCAGGTGGCGCTGTGGGTTAAAGCCTCAGCGCCTAGGACTTGCCGATCGAAAGGTCGGCGGTTCGAATCCCTGCGGCGGGGTGCGCTCCCGCTGCTCGGTCCCAGCGCCTGCCAACCTAGCAGTTCGAAAGCACCTCCGGGTGCAAGTAGATAAATAGGGACCGCTTACCAGCGGGAAGGTAAACGGCGTTTCCGTGTGCGGCTCTGGCTCGCCAGAGCAGCGATGTCACGCTGGCCACGTGACCCGGAAGTGTCTCCGGACAGCGCTGGCCCCTGGCCTCTTAAGTGAGATGGGCGCACAACCCCAGAGTCTGTCAAGACTGGCCCGTACAGGCAGGGGTACCTTTACCTTTACCTTTAAGAGTGGAAGGATCTCATCTGAAGGCAGATATGCAGTTTGTTAATATTACTTTGCTTTTTTAAGGAAAATAGAAAAATGCAAAATATAACAAAATAGTAAATTCTATCCATGTCTCTGCATCTCTCACACAATATTTGCCTCAGCCTTTCACATTTGTTTTTGCAGTTTCACAGCATATACATGTTTAGGAATCTGGTAGTCTAATTGGACGCTAATAGGATATACTTAACAAAGAAAGTTAGCACTTGTTTGGTGATAATTTTTTGTACTGTTGCCTACTGTGCAGGAAAAATAATAACCTAACTAGATTTGCTGTGAGTGTGTGTAGATAAAGATGATATAGATACAGGCAGTTGCTCCCACATATATATATATATTCATAGACTGCACAGTGTATGCATGTGCCTCTTTCATATCTTCCTGAATGAAGAAAGATCAGTGTAACAGCTTGGTAGTAACAGCTGCAGGGTTTGCAATTGTACCTATTTCCCTGTACAATTTCTTCACCTAGTGCTAGAGCCCAAATACAAGCTCTGCCTGCAACATCTGCTAGCACCAGCCACAGAAGTAGTTAAGTACCTTTTGCTGCTATTGGATCCCTCCAGGCTTTATCTCGGATGCCAGCAAAATGTCAAAAGGGGTTTTGTTTGTTTGTTTGTTTGTTTTAAACAAACTGGCAAAACTAGCACTTTGTCTTAGACATGCATATGTTAACTTATAGCTGCCACAATGAGGTCATTTTCAATCGGAACACATAGTAAACCACTCATTTGTGACATAATTTGGACAATTCCATTAGAGGCTTGTGTCTGTGAGTGTATTTACATGCAAATATGTACCTAGAATGTTTTTGCAAAAGTGGTTACCCACTGAAAAGTTGTGGCAAGCATTTTTTTTAAAAAAATAATTTTTATTAAGTTTTCCATTGTTTCCCAGTATTACATCATAAAGACTCTCCTCCCTGAAAGAGAGGGGAGTGGTTGTGGGCGGGAGCCCGAGCACCGCCCAGCAGGGGGCATTTGCCCCCTGCCTCCAACTCACCTGGCTGGCGCTCACGCCCCCTCTGTGGCCATCCAACCAGGTGCCACGGAGGGGGCGTGTTCAGCAGCCTTTTGCTGCATCACCAGCCTTTCCCTGGCCTCATTCCTCGTCGTCCCGTTGCGAGTCACCCACCCTTTTAGTTAGGGCCTAGGTCATTGGCCTTGCTATGGACCTTAGGTTGGTCGCCCTGGTTGTCCGGGGGGCCTGGTAGGAGTTTTTCCATTTGGCATTAGGCTTTTTGGTTTTTTCGCCTACCTCGTAGCAATCGTCACAACTTTTGTGGTATTGGTGGGTAGGTTAGGCATTGGAATAATGTGTTGTGGTGTGTCGAAGTGCTAGGTGTGGCCATCGCCTATGCCTTCAATGTTTAGGGGTATTCCGTTAAAGGAATCTGGCGGTCGTGTATTCTGTCCGATGCCTGCTTGTCGGGAGGCCATGGCACGACCCTCGGTGACAGCAGGAGGTGAGCCTATAGTTGGATCAGCATCAACAGGCTCCACCTACTGGTGAATAAACCCACTTGTTTCGATCCAATGCCTAAGCCAATACCTTTTCATTGCTGTAATCAATAAAGTTGTGGCCTTTTCTAGCCCATTAACCTTATATCACGTGTCCTTGTGTCTTCATTTCACTTCGCGGGGTCGGGTCCTCGAACCACAACAAATAACATAATTCACAATTCTAAAATTTCCCTACCCCCCCCCCGACTTCCCTCAACCTCCTTCTCTGGTTTATTTCAAAATAATATGATTTCCTGCATATTTCCTGGCAAGCATCTTTATTGATGGCATCTGGGATGGTCATGCAGGAAAGAGATACAGTGATTCGGTGAGCTGCTATGACCTTTAAACTGCCCCGCTGTGACACTGCTTTAAGCAGCTATGGCTTCCCCTAAAGAATCCTGGGAACTGTAGTTTGTTAAGTGTGCTGAGAGTTGTTAGGACGCCCTGTACCTTAGGGAGCTACAGTTCCCAGAGTTCACTAGGAAGAGGTTGTTGTTGTTTAGTTGTTTAGTCGTGTCCGACTCTTTGTGACCCCATGGACCAGAGCACGCCAGGCACTCCTGTCTTCCACTGCCTCCCGCAGTTTGGTCAAACTCATGCTGGTAGCTTCGAGAACACTATCCAACCATCTCATCCTCTGTCGTCCCCTTCTCCTTGTGCCCTCCATCTTTCCCAACATCAGGGTCTTTTCCAGGGAGTCTTCTCTTCTCATGAGGTGGCCAAAGTATTGGAGCCTCAGCTTCACGATCTGTCCTTCCAGTGACAGTTAAACCACTCTGGAAATTGTAGCTCTGTGATGGAATTTTAGGTAGAAGCCATGACTCTACAGTGGTACCTCGGGTTACATATGCTTCAAGTTACATACACTTCAGGTTACAGACTCCGCTAACCCAGAAATAGTACCTCGGGTTAAGAACTTTGCTTCAGGATGAGAACAGAAATTGTGCTCCGGCAGCGCGGCGGCAGCGGGAGGCCCCATTAGCTTCAAGTGATGCTTGAAGTGATGCTTCAAGTTAAGAACAGTTTCAGGTTAAGAACGGACCTCCGGAACGCATTAAGTACTTAACCCGAGGTACCACTTATAGGGACGCAGGTGGCGCTGTGGGTTAAAGCCTCAGCGCCTAGGACTTGCCGATCGAAAGGTCGGCGGTTCGAATCCCTGCGGCGGGGTGCGCTCCCGCTGCTCGGTCCCAGCGCCTGCCAACCTAGCAGTTCGAAAGCACCTCCGGGTGCAAGTAGATAAATAGGGACCACTTACCAGCGGGAAGGTAAACAGCGTTTCCGTGTGCGGCTCTGGCTCGCCAGATGCAGCTTTGTCACGCTGGCCACGTGACCCGGAAGTGTCTCCGGACAGCGCTGGCCCCTGGCCTCTTAAGTGAGATGGGCACACAACCCCAGAGTCTGTCAAGACTGGCCCGTACGGGCAGGGGTACCTTTACCTTTACCTTTTACCACTGTATAGGTCTTATTCACCTCAACATGTACAGCCCTGGCCCCTGTCACTCCCAGCTACCGCAGACCCTCCAAGTGTCCCTATTTTCCAGGGACATATCTGATTTAGAAAAGCCATCCCAGTTTCTGATTTGATCCCAGAATGTCCCACTTTTCTTTAGGACATCCCTATTTTCATTGGAGAAATGTTGGAGGGTATGGAGTTATTTGACTCCTGAGTTTTTTTGAAGCAATCCTGTACAGGGATGGGTTTTTTATGTTTAATGTTTTGTTATATTTTTATATATGTTGGAAGCTGCCCAGAGTGGCTGTTACAACCCTATTTTCAGTGGAGAAATGTTGGCGAGAATGCTACAACTTCCTATTTTTGCTTACTTCTAGCCATCTGTATTCCTAAACTAGCTGGCTAATGGGGAATAGACCATGAATCTTAAGCTTTTGAGTACCAAGCAGGGATTGCTGACCTTTATCAAAAATCTTTTAGTTCCCTTTATAATTCCTACAGATGTTTCTTCTGAGCAGGACCTTATAAATGTTTATAGTTATCTTGTTTTATTTATTGTGTTCTGCGCTGCTTTCTTTTTTCTTGCGTAAATTGCTCAAGAGGCCTTTTGCCCTAGGAAGGCAGCCAAAAAAGTATTTTAAAGGAAACTTTTAAATAAAGTTCACTATTATGCATTTATTTAGTAACTATTTCTACTTACAGCCCATCCTCCACTGAATAATTGAAGGGTGGGCAACAGAAAATATGGCAGTTAATGTAATTATTAATAGAATTGATTATATTAAAAGTAATAAAATAAAAACAGTGAACCAATGACAAAGTTAGTAAAACAACAGCACAGAACAATAGTGTAGCAGGAGGGAAGGCACACTCTCAACCCCTGTGATTTTTATTTAATTATTTATTTAGGATATCTAGTAAAACGCAAGTGTAGGGATGGTCATTTTTCATCCCTCTAAATTTATTATTTTTCCAGTCCTATGTTCAGCACCCCACAGTTCCACTTCAGTTTGCAATTATTATTCTTTTAAGGTTCTGATGAAATTTCATCAGTATTTTACTGCAAATTTCTCCCAATATACACGTTTGCATGCAACCTTTTCTAATATAATGTTTTTGTAAAAAAGCTTTTCTTAATATAATGCATTTCTGTTTAATAAATGTTGACTCTTCAATAGATGCTAATTCCATCTGTAGAAGCCATCTCCTCTTTTGTGTGTATGTGTGAGAGAGAATTCCTGCTATGAGAAGGGAAGGAGATTTTGTGCTTCTTCTGGCGAAGTACAATAAAGTTTGGGGGTGGTTTTGCTTATCATAATTCTTGATGAGGTGGCCAGGAGTAAACACTGTTTTGCATTTGCCAGACTTTCCCATTAAATCAATTTCAGGCTGTGGTGCTGAGAGATACTCTTGAGTCGTCCATGTTTCCCACAATATTTAGCCACCATAAGGAGGAGATTGTTTAATTAGAGATGTCTTGCTTAACGTCTGTGTTCAGTCACATTATCCACCCCACCACCTCTCACAACTTTTATTTAGGCTTCTCTGCCACCGGAGAAAATAAAAGAGGATTTCAATCAGTTTCTCCCTTGCCTTGGATTACAGCTGCATTCATTTCAATTTGACATTTGTTTTATTTCCTGACTGATCTGATTTGAACGCAATCACTCTTGAGCAGGAGCAAGTAAGGAACTGAAAATAGACATCTTGACCTCATCCTCCAGCTATTCTCTTTGTCCTGTAGCCAGTATCATCTTCCCCTCTCTTCTTTTTATAGTTGTGAAAAACAAATATTCATTTCTCAGAAATGATAGGGTTACTTCAGAAGCTGTCTAAGCTCGGGGGCGGGGGGCGAGAGAGAGAACTCTCAATTGTAGGAGAAGCAGATGCCTTAGCCAGGGTTAACCCACCTAATGCCTGCCAGATGTTGAACCACAACTCCTATGCTTTCTGGGACCGATGGGAAATTGGGTCCACTTCCTGGTGGGGCCTTGTTGCGGTCCGGCCCCCTAGCCACTCTCCTCAGCGGTGGGACGGGACAGCATCCCACATCATGCTGGGGGAGACCCCGGCCACATCAGGATGTCAGGTGCCAATCAGCTTGCCTGGGGGCATGGCCGGGGATGATTTAAACCTTGGCATGAAGGTTGCGTTATTGGCCTTGCTATGGACTTCGGTTGGTCGCCTTTGAGGAGCCTGGTAGGACTTTTTCCACTTGGCAAATTGGCACCAGCCACTTGGTTTTCACCTACCTGGTAGCAATCGTCACAACTTTGTAAGGTTAGGCAGTTAGGCATTGGTTAGCGATGTGCGAGGGAGGGAAGGCACGACCATCACCTGCCCATCCGTGCTCAAGGGTATTCCGTTAAAGAAATCCGGGGCTGTGGATCTTGTCCGAAGCCCAGGGAGGGGCTAGGGCCATGCCACAACCCTAGCATGAAACCCAGGGGGGCTTGAGTCAGTCCGCATTGGCGGGGCTCCCCCTACTAGAGGTTTACCGTTACCAGACTTCTTGTAAGGCGGGCAGGAGTCAGACATAGTCTGTTGATGTCAATGCCTAAGCCAATACCGCTCACATTCTGTAACCAATAAAGTTCTGGCCTAAATTTGCTCATTAACATTTAACCTAAAAGTTCTGTGTCCTTGTGTTTTATTCTCCTGGGGATGGTTTGGGGGCCTTGACACGCAACATGATTTGGATGTTACCCCATCGGTTACCCCTTCCTTAAGCCCCACCTGCACAAATGTTTTAAGACACATTGTTTTAGTGTAGCGTTGTTTTTCCTGAATTTAGCTACAGTGGTACCTCGGGTTAAGTACTTAATTCGTTCCGGAGGTCCATTCTTAACCTGAAACTGTTCTTAACCTGAAGCACCACTTTAGCTAATGGGACCTCCTCCGGCTGCCGCGCCACTGGAGCATGATTTCTGTTCTCATCCTGAAGCAAAGTTCTTAACCTGAGGTACTATTTCTGGGTTAGTGGATTCTATAACCTGAAGCATATGTAACCTGAAGCGTATGTAACCCAAGGTACTACTGTATTCCCATTTATTCCATAAATGTTGTCCTTTACAAGTCTCAAAAAAAAAAAAATATTTTTTTTGTTCTCATTCATGCTGTATCATGTATTTTGCAGTCTATTGAAGACTTCACATTCATTCTCCTTTGGATGTGAATAGTGACAGCTGAGAGCTGATCCTTGTGTAAAAAAAAAATGGCATCATCCATGCATGAGAGGGAGATTTCAACAGGCCTGGGGTAACCCCAAGGTTTGCAGAAGCAGAAGCACACATGCACACACACAAAAAATGTTTAGAAGGAAAGAAAAACCCTAAAAGAGGGACACAAAATAGTTCAACATACTCATTGACCATAGAATGTTAACTACCTGAAGCAGGTAGGGTAAATTGAATAGATTATCCTGAGAAAGGGTATGGTTGGTTGGCTAGAACCCCAAACAGAAGTGCATTTTGTTGCATGCTCCAATTGTTCCATCTTTTCCTCTTTTTCAAAATGTGTTTACATTTGTGGCCTTGTTTTTATATTGTATTTTCCACAGTTGTATACTCCCAATTGAGCAGGAAAGGAATGTGATAAATGAAACAAACCTGCTAAGTAAATGAAGGGCATCCCTCGCTAGCCCATCACAATTTCTTTTCTTCTTTTTTTACACTTACTATTATTACTACTAAGTTAAAGGGAAACCAAGAATGCTGAATTGCACTGAGCAAAAGGCCTATAAGCAATATATGTCCATGTACGTGGATAGCAATATGAGATTGCAAACTACAGAAGAAGAGTGTAATTATGAAGCCTGGATGGGACATGAGAATTGGAGAATTAGAGAGAATTAGATTAGAGACCTGATGAATTATTTGGTTCTAATGTTATTTCCAGAAAATGTGTTTAATATTACTGTCTGCTTGGTGAGGGAAGGAATGACTTATTGGGAGAAAGGCAAGGATGTTGTCAGCTGGGGTATGAAAACTCAGGTGACTAGATTGCCTGGTAGCATTATGGATTGTCATTGCCTGGTAGCACTATGGATAAACTGGCCATCGATATTCACTAAGGTAGGACCTGACCAATACATTAATGTGCTACTCCAATCTGTCTCATCAATTCTACCAGTGTATGGTTGATATCCACCATTGCACCAACAGATATGGCAGGATCTCCCCTTCCTCTTCTCCTTTCTTCAGCCATCTTCTGCCCTTCAATTTTCCCTGGAGGGTCCCAGAAACTGCAGAAGGGGAAAGACACATTTGTGCAACAGGAAGACCATTTGGTTGGCATCATTGGATGGCATCCAAAACCTGATAAACAAATCAGATTAGTGCCAGTACAAATGAAAGGACTGCAAGCCTAGGAAGTGTCTCTTTTGCTACAATACAAACTTTTTTTTGTGCTCTTATGTAAAAAACGAAAATAAATTTAATAGCAGCAAAAGCAACAGGATGTCAGAAGTATTTTGGTATTCATTGTGAGGTAGCTGGGAGCCATGCTCATCTCTAAGATTACAACTTCAGCCTTACCATTGGACAGTGATTCTTCATGACGGTTCTCTCTTACTCTTAGTTGAGGGAATGCTTGGTTCTGTATCCTCCTGAGATGATGCTACTCATTTTAGAACATCATGTTGGACTTTGTAATTCACTTTGTGCAAGCCTCCGAGAGAGGATTTTAAAATTAAGCTTGTATAAATGTGCAATTGCATTTGTATATATTGTACAGATTCCCCCCTTCTGCAGGCTGCTATTAATGGACTATATGCAATTATGCAGGAGGTGGCAAAATGTCAGGAAGCCATAACACTAGCTTTATTTTCCTCCCTTTAATTAAAAAGTCACTTCTGGATAATGTGAGTGTGCTGCTTATGTAGGGTTCCTTCTGTGCGTCTGCAAGGTGTTCCTTACAGCACAATCCAATGCATGTATACTCAGAGCTAAGTCCCATTGGGCTTGCTCCCTGGGAAGTTGATATAAGACTGCATATCTAAACAGCACCTGCACAACTTATGAGCTGTCAAACTGAGCATAGCTCTGCATCTCTGAACTGAACCTCCTGTTTGATTCTCATCTGGCATTGCATTGCACTGCATTGCGTTGCAACAAGCAAACATGAAAACCTCAGGTGGTTTATTGAGCTCATGGTGGGACATAATATTTGACCAGCAGGCTTCATTGGACTTGGTGACTCCAAAATTGTGTACACATCAGCTCTCTAGGCTGATTTGAATAAAACTGCATAACAGTCCTCCTATGTTCCATGAAATCCTACAAAGCTCGTGGGTGTCACAGTGCTGAAGGTAATTTCATTCTGGATTTAAGTATGCTTTCAGACAAGATTGAGTCTGCCAGAACTTATTTTATGTGCTTTATTTGGCTCGCCACTCTCTATCAAACATTATTTTGACAGAGCCACTGTAGCAGTCGAATGACCCAGGTCTCGACCTATTAATGTGAGGCAAGTATTTTTAAAATGACATTCTTGATTGTGAAGGAAAGTAGAAGTATGATCTGCCAAAGTGGATTAAGGTTTGATCTGTGCTACATGCTAAATGCATTGCCATTTCTGCAGCTGCTTTATGAAATATATAGAACATCAACTGGTGGTTTGACTTTAGTTTTTACTCTCCTTCATTCATTTTTTTTAATTATAAATTTTATTAGATTTTCAAAAAATTAGCATATAAACTTCAATACATGATAAATTTATCTTTATCTGACTTCCCACCCCATTTTCCAGGTTATTTTTTATTTCTTCCCCTCTGCTGCACACTGCAGTCTCTATCTCTTATGCCATGGAAACAATACTATATTATCTAATTCCTTCAGTTGTTCATATTATCTTAAATAGTCCGAAAAGGGCTTCCATTCTTCCACAAAGAAATCATTGTTAGATTCCCTTATTTTGGGTGTTAACTTTGCCAATTCAGCATAGTCTATCGCTTTACTCTCCTCCCTTCTTCACAGTAACGTATGGGAGCATGGCCCCGTAATTTGTAATAAGTGTCTAAATAAAGACAGAAGACTAAACCACTTCCTAATATGTGGTTTTGGATCATCATGTTATGCCAGTGAGGTGGTGTCTAGACTTCAGGAAATCCCATCTCTCCCACAGTGGGATGCCAAGAAGTAGATAAACAAGTAGCGTTCTTACAAAGTAGTTCATTCAATATTCACAGACAGAGATGAAGGAATGCGGTCTCTCTTAGATAATGCTCCATCTCCTCAGTCCCTCCTATTCTACGTCACCTCTGTGCTTTCTGCCTCTGAGCTTTCTTTTCTACTACTATCAAGGCACGCCTGGTCTTGGGAGAGGGGGCAGGTCAGGAAGGCTTTATAGAGACACTGAGTCTGCTAGCTGTCTCTCCCCTGGTGCTTCTTCTTCTTCCTGCTGCTCTCCCAATATTTCCCAGCTGCAGCCTCTGAACTGTGACCTTCTGCAAACCACTGTTTTAAATCTATACTGTCCTCCTCTTCTTGGAAAGGTGCAGGAAGGGGTGGGCGGTTCCCACCATTTCTCCTCAGCCCAGTCCCTGACAGGTGTTAGCACTTCTGCCAACTGAGCAACATGGAAGGTTCCACCACTGTGCACCTTCATTTGTCAGTGCAAATGTTCCAAAAACTGAGATGATGTTGGCATGAGGATGTGCTGTAGTATATAGGCTCCTCTCATGTAGTCCATATCTTCTGATGTCAGTCCATCAATATACATAGGAAGGGATAGCTCTACTTCTTTAACATCACCATTGCAATACTTCCCATGGGAAATTTGTATTCTGTTGCGTCTGCCCATTGGGTGGTTGAAACATATCCCACCTATATCATAAACTGAGTCATTCCAATCAGAAACTGAGTAGGAATGTTTTCACTATAGGGTTGCCATCTCCTACTCAGGGCATGAGGTGGAAACTTTTAAATCTCCATATGCTGTAGGACTCAAGGCAGACACAGCTGCTACTTCCTGTTTGCTTCTTGATTCTGTCCCATGCCTACCTCCCCTGCCTACTGGAGCAAATAGTTGTCCTGATTCACTTTTTGTTCTCATCTTAGTGGCAACTCTACTGCTGTGATGTAAGTGAAATAGAAATTATAGAGTTGCCACCAAAATTGCACCCGGAACAAACTTAGAAATTAATTTTGTGGGTTAACCATCAGGAGAAACATCTGAGAAATGTCAAGGGAAGTCCAAAAAGTTCTGGAATGCATCAAGCATTTTGGATGAAAGGAATTCATGCATTCCTGCCACTTAATAAATGTTTTTTTGTGTGTGTGTTGACCCAGAATATCCTCACATTTTCTGGGCCAATCATGATTGCATCCTCTAAATCCTGCTTTAGGAAATGGTATGAAACTGATGCAAGGTTATGATTATAGTACGTGTGACACTGATCAATACTTTTGCTAAATAGGGATGCCTTTCAATAACTTACTATTTTTTATATATATACAGAATCTTATTTGAATCTGGTTCAGGATGATTTCAAGCCAACGTCTTTCTACACCCATGTTTTTCTTAACAAAAATGTGGTTTGATGAAATTCCTCTTTCCAATTCGGATATGATGGCTGCAAAATCTTCTAGTGGGAGAGAACCCAAAACGTTAGGGTTTTGCATAGTGCAGAATCCATGTGATTCAATACTAATTGGCAGCATGGATAGAGCTTGGAGATCTCCTGTTCTGCCTTGAGACTGCTATCTCATCTATTTATACTGCGGTGGGCAGCTAAACCCTATCATCACCCCATCAGGTCTGATTTGTGGCTGTCGATTTGTCTTCCTTTCAAACCTGTACTGGTGAGGTGATGGAAGAGGTGGTGAGCAATTGCCTTAGGAGAAATAACAAAGAGCCACCCTCCCAACTAAATGTTTAATTTGTCAAGTTTGGCGAGTATCGCGCAGGGTTTCCCTGTGTGAGCTTTGCACGACCCATCTGGATTCCAATGGTTTTTATTTTTCCTTCCTCAAAGTGTCATGCAGAGCCTTGGCAGGGATTAATAGAGGACTCTGGCTCCTCTACATGTTGCCCTGTGTACTGTGTGTATATCCAGATTGCTAATGATAAACTAGCTTATACTTGCAGCTCTGCTAGCAAATATCCATGCATTTCAGGGAACCGGGCTCTGTTGGTTGGTGTGTGTGCACCATAGATTCTCAATTTGCTCCTAGCATGCCTCTCCATTACTTGACTTATTTTTTTAAAACATAATAGTCTGCTGTAATCCAATTAATCAGCAGAAACATTTTTCTAGGAATGAAACCAGCTGCAAATGGGGTTTTAACATCATCACTCCTCCTTCAAGCACCCCCCAAAAAAAAAAAAATATACCAAGGAGTCTGAAACAGGCAAGTTCCAAGATTATCAAATAGTTGGGCATTTTGCAGATTGTATAAGTGAATGGAGGAAAAGTTGAAATGTATTGAATTTAGCATAAATAAATAAATAGCTCCAATAGTGGGGAAAGGATAGAATTTGACAAAGGAATAACAGTAGATGTGGGCTTATACTTCAGTAGGGATGGAGGAGAAATGTGATTCAGTTTCACATTTAAAGATGAACTTTCCTAACTAATGGTATCAAAGGCACTGAGAAGTTGAGCGTTAACAAAGACATATTTCCTCCGTCTCTCTCCCATCATAGGTACAGGCCAACCAATGCAGCTTTGGTTGCAAACTAAGCCTAAACACTGATTGAACTGAATATAGAAAATCAGTTTCCTCCATGAGTGCCTGGATGTGGTCTGTGACCACCCACTCAAGAAGCAGAGATTGGCAAGTGTCTGGTAACTACTTAGATTTTCTGAATCCAGTGAGGGTTTCTTGAAGAGTGGCTTTCACCACTGCCTCCTTCAAGCAGGCAGGGACCACCCCCTCTTGCAAGGAAGCATTGATCACCTCCTTGGCCCTACCAGCTGTACTCTCCCTGATAGTTTTTATCAGCCACAAGGGGCAAGGGTCCAGTGTGCCAGCAGTCATGTCCTCAACCTTTAGTAACTGAAACTCATCCAAGGCAATAGGACTAGGCAGTGTTCTGGACATTCATCAGAATTCATCTGCTGTGACAGTGGAGCCAAGGTCCCGTTGAATGCAACTGAATTTTTGGTTACGGTAAAACAATTTGCAGACAAGTTTCAGTTCCACCACGTCCTTTGGGTCAAACTGTAAAAGGCCCCACACTACCTGGGAGAGCTCTGCTGGACAGCACAATAAGTATGCCTTCTTTGCTGCCTTCACTGTTACTAGTTGAGAGCCAGTGTGGTGTAGCGGATAAGAGTGGTAGACTCGTAATCTGGGGAACCGGGTTCGCGTCTCCGCTCCTCCACATGCAGCTGCTGGGTGACCTTGGGCTCATCACACTTCTCTGAAGTCTCTCAGCCTCACTCACCTCACAGAGTGTTTGTTGTGGGGGGAGGAAGGGAAAGGAGAATGTTAGCCACTTTGAGACTCCTTCGGATAGTGATAAAGTGGGATATCAAATCCAAACTCTTCCTAGTTAGGCTTGATGATGAGCCCCACCAGTATTTGATTGTATTTGACTGGAGTTTTCCTCCACTCAAGTTCAAGCCATCTCCCAGCTTGTTACCTCACCCTAAGCTCTGGTGAGCACCAAGGAGCCAAAAAGTGGAAGTGGGCATTGAAGACTGATCATGTCAACAGTCTAAGCCATTTGGATGTTCCAGAGGTCGCCCAGGGCTTCTACAAAAGTGCCAGTCATATCAGCCAGAAAATCCCCCAGAGCTGTCTGGAAATCCATCAGCCTCCGAGGGTGAAACATTCCGTGCAAGGGGGAGGGTAGAGGCTGAAAGACTAAATCTCACTTTCAGATCACCGCCTTCCTACCCAGCTGAGAAAACAAGGTCCAGAATGTGGCCTGCAACAGGCTCTCTTCCATAGCTTGGGCTTTGAAAGAACATTGCTATGTGAATTAAACTATTTCCTAAAGCCTCCTTTACTACTTTTATAGTACAAATGTAGCCAGAAACCACTGATATGAATCCATATGTGTTTGTCAGAGAGGGTAAGATTCCAGATGAAAATAGGAAGGCTTAACAAAACACACACAAACAAACACACACCCCACACACTTCACTTTTCTTTCTTTCTTTCTTTCTTTCTTTCTTTCTTTCTTTCTTTCTTTCTTTCTTTTTACAAGCAGGATAGAATTATTCCAGCATTTCATACCACACCAATTCCAGGCAGAATAGCATTCAAAACGCTCCCTGTGTATCTCTGCTCTGTTACCCACATGGAAAAAAATGATAAATTGATTCTCTCTGTGCATGCTGTATCTTGTTGCAAAATGTCTCCTATCGGTGTAGATTCACCTGTTCATTTCCTGTAATTATAATGTGCAAACTGTCTCGCCATTGACATGTAGAGCTTGCCTTGCACTAGTGCTGTGCTGACTATATATATCCTATATTCTGCAGCAATTAATGAAAAAAAGAACTAAATATCAAAGGGAAGACAACGTTTTGGTAAAATTTCCATGGGTAGGCTGCAGAGTTTTAGTTGAGCTAACCTTACTAGGTAACTGGAGGAACTCTGTGTGATCCTTCCTTCCTTCCTTCCTTCAAATTTTATTTTCAGTGGTGTTCACTCTGTAGCCTTCTTGGGAGGCTGTGTTTCCTGAAAACTCCATAATCTCATCATCTCAATTTCCTTGTAAGTCTGGAAAAGTAGGGAGGCTGACAACTGTACATCTGAAAGCTGTTCCTTTGTTTTTCCATGGTGTGTTCAAATTATGGTATGTGGGTGGCACTGTTTAATTTAATTGCTGTTTAATGTGACTCCAGCATGCTCCTGCCCCCCCCCCCTTTTAAACTGGCTTTATACAATGTTAGCCACAATCAATTTGTATTCTGCACCTTTAAGAGAATTACTCCTCTTTCATGACCTTTCCCACCAATCAGCTTCCATGTGATTCAAAAACGGAAGCTGCATTTCCAGTTTGTGAACAGCTGAGGCAGCTTTTGCGCATGTGCAGAAAGGGGCTGGGGAAATGCAGTGGGGGAAAGTGACCTTGCAATGTTTCAAGCTGCTAATGTGAACATAGCCTAAGTTATGTATTATCACTTCTTAGGAAATAATTGCAGATGGAATTCTTTTTTAAAGCTGGAAGGAAAAGCTCAAACTAAAATCAGTGAGTGCTCCAATGTTAGGCACTTAGCAGCCAGCCTCTCCAGCTTCCAGTGCTTTAGCTGAAGCTCTTCCCATGGGGCTTTATTAGATTGGGAACCACAGGCAGCTGGGGAGGCTGCAGAGTGTTGGGAAAATTTATAAATGGAAAGAATAACAGCCCCCCCCACCTGCAGGCAAGTTCCTGTGAAAAAATAAGCTCAGCCTAGAATTCCCCTAAATTATAAATTCTAAAATGCCCTGAGAAAGAGAGAGATAATGGAAGAAATTATTATTATTATTATTATTATTATTATTATTATTAGGGGACTGGTTTTGGCACCACACTAGCCTACTCATGTTGAAAAGGATCTATGAATAATTTGCTAACACCCAACATAAAAGCATGGGATTCTCTTGAGTCTCCTAGATTGCAATGCTATGCATGTCTACTGTGAGGCAGGTACCATTGAGTTCAATGGGATTTGTTTCCAGGTTTGTGAAAATAGGATTGCAGCCTTATAACATGTGGATCAGGATTGTTGTCTTTTTAAGTACATTTATGTCACTTAAAGAATTCCGTCTTGTCATACACCACTGATTTTGAAACTTTATTTGGGACCACTCTAGGTTTCCATGGAGACAGACATTGGTCATAGTGGGTGACATATATTGCTAGGTTCATTGTTGTCCTGCAAAGCACAATAGTATTAGATATGAGTAATAATGTATTCTCTATACGTGTTGTGGGATGTTGAGGGCAAACAGGCTATAGGAACATAAGAGACCTGCTGGGTCAGACCAAAGGCCCATCTGCTCCATCATCTTCTTCACATAATGACCGCCCAGTTCTTACTACACATCCTTGGCATGCATTACTAAGACATGGGTGGAAGAGATGTTTGGGTAGGGTTCTGTCATTTGTTTCCCTTACGGCTATGTAAACTCACCTGAATTAATTACTGCTGTAAACTTGAATCAAAGCTACTTTTCATCCTGAGAGTGATTATTGGCCAAAGTCATCATTGGTTTGAATTCAGCGGTGCTAAACTGGAAATGAATCGGACATGAAAATACACAGACCATGGCTTTTCCTTTATGTCTGAAAATGGCAGGTGCAATTGGTTTGGAAAGGGATAAAGCAAAATTGACTTGAGCCATGACCTTCTATGCCAAGTTAAAGACCAGAACAAATTTCTAAAAGGTTGAGTTATAAACCTCAGAAGAGCAGTTTTTATTGCAAAAGTGCTGATGCAACCTTAACCATAAGTGTGGGTGACTGGTGTGGCTATAATTTTGTTAAACAGCAGATATGGGTGCCTGTGCCCGTTAACAACTAATATATCATGAATGGCAAATGCTGAACAGAGGAAATGTGGAAGCAAAATGCAGCAAGAGATGAGCAAGTAATTAATGCTAAGAGTCCACAGGAGGGCAAGAAATCTTCCTTTGACTAGCTGTGATGGAGGACATATCTTTTATCAGTTGTTAAATCCATTAATTGGAATGTTTCTGGTGTTTGCATGAAAGTGGTGCACAATAATTTATGGATATTCAGGAAGTTGTATATTTCACCATGTGCCGATTTTCTGTCAACAGAGAACAAATCACATCACAATATTTCTACATTTTGTAGTTAAACGCGCAAATTTAGAGTGATCAAATTTCGAATGAAACCGGAGCATTACTTTTTACTTGTGAATCATGGTTTGGCTATTTGGCATATGCTTCCACAACACTATATTATAGGCTTGGGCACACTTTTGTTTCTGTATGTTTCTGACCAAGGGATTGTCCACACTCCCACTTCTCCCACCACTTTCCCCCAAGGAAATCCACTGTTTCCTGCTGAATCAGAACAAACATAAAATGGGTTTTCTGCAGATTAATGTTTGCCCCCATTCAAAACACGTGTTTTCCCAGGGGAAAGTGGTGGGGTCACCAAAAAAATTCTTGGACCTATGCCAAGAAAGCATGGAAGAAGAGAAAGTGTGGACAAGCCCTGACAGCAGAGGAACAAATAGCTGAACAAGAAGCTGAAATAGAACCTATTGAATTGCAACACCAGTTATTCCCCCACCCCGACGGTTCTCATCTATAGTGTGTTGCAAAGACCCATCACAAAGCATATCAGAAAACAATGGTTTTATCACATGGTATAAGAATTTGACACCTAAGTTGAACATTGTATTACAGAGTGTGCTAACTGACTGAATCAGGGGAAATAAGGCCAGTCTAGGTGAAACAAAAGTGGTATAGTTAGAAGTGGTATAGCCTCATCTGAGTACTAGCTCCCCCTCTTTCCCCACTGACTCTTGCAGGTGGAGCTGTGGTCTAAACCACCAAGCCTTTTGGGCTTGCTGATCAGAAGGTGGGCAGTTTGAATGCCCGCAATGGGGTGAGCTCATGTTGCTCTGTCCCAGCTCCAGGCAGCCTAGCAGTTTGAAAGCACGCCAGTGGAAGTAGATAAAGAGGTACCGCTGCAGCAGGAAGGTAAACAACATTTCTGTGCGCTCTGGTTTCTGTCACAGTGTTCCACTGCACTGGAAGCGGTTTAGTCATGCTGGCCACATGACCCGGAAAGCTGTCTGTGGACAAACACAGGCTCCCTTGAGCTGAAAACGAGATGAGCACCGCAACCCCATATTCACCTTTGACTGGACTTAACCATTCAGGGGTTCTTTACCTTTTTCTTCTTCTTTCTTTTAACCTTGCACAGTTGAATTTTAAGCTCCTAGATAACTCTACAAGTTTGCTACCTGGAAATGTCAGGGCATTTAAAAAAAACCAAAAAAACCTGCTTGTACAATCACTTGAAGGTGGTGTGTGCATACATTGTTGCCATGTATGAATTAAATAGACCTCTGTCCTTGCAGGCTCCTTTCTTGCAGAGGGTGTATGTATGCTGTAACTCACACTGGACAGACCTTGGAAGTTGAAGGAGACAAACTCCAGTTCCTCCTTTTTTCCTTTCCCTCAGCTGCTCTGGGCAGAGCAACCCTGAGTATAGGAAGCTAGTGGGATTTATGGTGGCGTAATTTAAGCTGATATAAATTACCTCTCTTCCAAACCCCATTCAGGAGTGAGGCTAGGGCTGACTGAGCTGGCCCAAACCTGGCAGAGAAAATCAAGTCTTTAGGACAGAGTTTGACTTATGCCACGCTTTTTGCCTGCACAGGTTCTGCCTAAGTCACATAACTGATCTGAAGGTGGTTTGGAATGTCCCTTTCTGGGGATAATTTCCATTGACTCAGCCAGCAGGTTGCTGGCTGTTCCAGGTTGAGGAAATTACAGCCATAGGAGTCAACTCCTAGGGACTGAGATACCATTGCCCCCCCAATAAAACATTTGAGGGGTCTAGCCCCCCTAAAGTTGATGGGCATTGCCATTCATATGGTGTGTGCACGTCACATCAATTACATGGGGTGGTGCTTACCCAGACCCTCCAAGTGTCCCTATTTTCCAGGGACTGTCCCAAATTTACAGAAGCCATCCCAGTTTCTGATTTGATCCTGGAATGTCCCGCTTTTCCTTAGGGCATCCCTATTTTCATCAGAGAAATGTTGGAGGGTATGGAGTTAGGCGAGCCCCGAGCCAAGGAGTAAATAACTATACAACCTTTAGAAGACATCTGAAAGCAGCCCTGTATAGGGAAGTTTCTTAACGTTTGATGTTTTAGCAGGTTTTTGTATATGTTGGAAGTCACTTAGAGTGACTGGGGAAGCCCAGTCAGATGAGTGGGGTATAAGAAGAAGAAGAAGAAGAAGAAGAAGAAGAAGAAGAAGAAAAGAAGAAGAAGTGTAGGACATGCCTATTTTCATTGGAGAAATGTTGGAGGGTGTGCTTAACCTCCCACCCAATATTTTGTTCACGTTGGCACCCTGGTTACAGCCCAATATTACCCTGTTCCAAACACACTAAGGCCAGTGAATCTTGCTTTGGAGTAAGCTTTAAATGTTAGAAGAGTGTGTGTGTTTCAGCCGGATCCTTCAGAGCTCCAGAGATTGCTCACGTAATACTTTCAGGATGCACAAATGTTGTTGTTGTTGTTACACTGTTACTGTATTTATTATTAAAAACATATCCTTCCCTGCCTAGCAACCATGCTTTAGGAGGTGACTGGTGTCTAGGCAGGCAGACATTCCAATCAATATCAACCCCCATTTTCTCCCCATATCTCTTCCTTCCCCCTTTAACTATCTTTTTCTGTGTCTCGGCAGTGCTCCTTGAGATTGTCATGTTACTTTTGCATTCCTTTCACAAGAGATTCTAGTGCAGAGGACAGCCAAACACTCTGTTTCAACTCGCTGTCTCTGTGTCAACACAATGCTCAAAGGAATATGCTTACATAAGTGAAGTTCCTCTCTTAACAACTTGTGCTGATGAAACATACACTAGAACAAAATGTAACTCGAAGCTTCCATCGATCTGGGACGTAGCCTAGTATCTGGACGTTTAATGTATATACATATTCCCTATGGCTGGCTTCTTATCTTCCTTTTTGTACCTGTGCCATGGAGAAGCTTTAAAGTCGTGGACATGAGAAAAAGGGAATGCAAACTTGGCTGAAAGCTTGGGTTTCTTCATGCATTCCGCCAATCTTAGGGACAAAGTTACATGCAAATGTAACAAGACATTAACAACCTTTTAAAAGGCGCTTCAGATGCCTGTGATCTTTTGAGTGAAAGTGTGTTGAGAGGACTGTGTGCTTTGGCAGTTGTTCCTCCCTCAGGCTCCCTGCAATTGCTTTCCACTGGTGGAGCTCCAAATGTATTAATAGACTTGTAAACTCACACCTGGAATTACACAAGAAGTGGGGGGGGGGGGGGCTGATGCGGATGGAGTGTGACTTCTTTTAATGCAGAGAGAGAGAGAGAGAGAGAGAGAGAGAGGAAAGAGTTAAGCACCCCCCCCCTTTCTTCATTCTTTTAATGTGCTTTTTTAATTTTATTTTTTCCTTAACAATGCAATCAGTGAATAAGAAGGGGAAAAGAAAGATCAGCAAGAGATCATAGCAGTTTGTAGTGCAGTATTATACAGTTAAAGTAAATACAGTGGTATCTCGGGTTACATACGCTTCAGGTTACACACGCTTCAGGTTACAGACTCCGCTAACCCAGAAATATTACCTCGGGTTAAGAACTTTGCTTTAGGATGAGAACAGAAATCGTGCTCCGGTGGCGCAGCAGCAGCAGGAGGCCCCATTAGCTAAAGTGGTGCTTCAGGTTAAGAACAGTTTCAGGTTAAGAATGGACCTCTGGAATGAATTAAGTACTTAACCCGATGTGATGGGATGATGAGCTGCTTGTGCGTAAAAGCTTAGTCCCTCAGAGTTTGCTCAGCTTAGCAAGACTCTGTCTTTAGCGGAGCCCTTAAGCGTGGCTCCCTCAATCGCTGGCAGAATCCGACAGTGGGCGTTTATGGAATCTACTCCAGCATAAAAGCTCCTTGACGGAAACGCGTCGTCTGGATTCTCGGCGCGACAGTTTCTGGCGAGGAGTGGGTGTACCTATGGGAGGACCTGAGACTTCTCCGCTGTTATCGCTGGAAGACTCCCTGAGCCATTCCTTCGTTTCTCTCTCTCTCTGATCTCCCACTCTCCCCCTGCTGGTGCCTTCCTCCGCTGCTGAGTCTCTCCTGACTTCTGAGAGACCCTCCACCTCCTGCCTTTCCGATGGCAGTTCCCTGACACCCGAGGTACCACTGTACAATCAGAACCAAACTAAAGGGGAGTGGAGTGTGGGTTGGTTTTTTTTGGGGGGGGAATAGCGGGACACAGGTTCCAGGAGAGCTTGCTTGGCATATCCCTTATGCAAACAATTTCAAGTCTGAGTGTTTATTTAAATCACAATAAACAAATTTTTTGGGCAGTCCATTAGACATGTTTTTTTCTGTAATATGTTCTTTGTCTAGGCCACTTTTTTGTTAACCTCAAGGAATATAGGTACTACAACACATGGCTTGTGTGCTCTGTTCAGTTTCATTGGCCCACAAGTTGTTCCGGCCTACTCTCTAAAAGCGATCACTTTATCCTATTTAACCTTCAAATGAACTTCAAACTTTTCAGGGTTTTGTTTTGCTTTAATTTGTGCCGAATTGGGATGTGTGAATTCATCAATTTCAGTTCCTCTCAGTTTATCATTTTTCCAATCTTCAGTTCTCCACATTTCCACATGCATGAATTTCTCCTAATAGACACATTTTTGCAAAACATTTTTTTGTTTTGCAATGGTCCCCTAAAACTATGCATTCTGTCTGCTGTTTTCACTAATATATGTCTTTTTATGCATATCCTAATATGTACATTTTTTCACCTATTTCTTGGCTGGAAAACTGCATTGCAAAATTCAGAGAAGTGCACATTTTGAAGAATGGCTGTGTTCTGGTTTGTGCATCTTTTCAGAAAGGACATATTAATTCAGTTTACCTTTATTTATTTATTTTTTTATAAATATTTATTAAAGTTTTACAAAATCATAAATACACAAAAACAAGAACAACAACAAAATACAACAAAAAAGGAAAAACAAAAATATGCAATACAAAAATCAAGAAAAATAGAAAGAAAAAAGAAAAAAATCCATTTTTTTCTCTTTTTTTAACTTTAAACTCATTAGCTTATTTCTTTGACCTCCTCACACCTCGCCTTTTTGTATTCCCATTTACATAATCAAATCAGCAAATCCTTACCCTCTTTCATTTATCATCATTAACTTTGTATCTTAACATATTACAACTCAGTATTTTCATCCCTTATCAATTCATTTTTGCATACTCTTTCTGACTTTGTCACTAATGCCACTTATTTTCAATCCAACATCATTTTAACATTCATAAATTTTACAGTGTTTCTGTAGATAGTCTTTAAATTTCTTCCAATCTTCTTCCACCAGCTCTTCTCCCAGGTCTCGGATTCTGCCAGTCATCTCTGCCAACTCCATGTAGTCCATCACCTTCATCTGCCATTCTTCCAGGGTGGGTAGCTCTTGCGTTTTCCAATGCTTTGCGATGAGTATTCTTGCTGCTGCTGTAGCATACATAAAGAATGTTCTATCCTTCTTTGGCACCAGTTGGCCGACCATGCCCAGGAGAAAGGCCTCTGGTTTCTTCAAGAAGGTGTACTTAAACACCTTTTTCATTTCATTATAGATCATCTCCCAGAAAGCCTTAATCCTTGGGCACGTCCACCAAAGGTGAAAGAATGTACCTTCAGTCTCTTTACATTTCCAACATTTGTTATCAGGCAAATGATAAATTTTTGCAAGCTTGACTGGTGTCATGTACCACCTATATATCATTTTCATAATATTCTCTCTTAAGGCATTACATGCCATGAATTTCATACCGGTGGTCCACAACTGTTCCCAGTCAACAAACATAATGTTATGACCAATATCTTGTGCCCATTTAATCATAGCTGATTTAACCGTTTCATCCTGTGTATTCCATTTTAACAGCAAGTTGTACATTCTTGATAGTATCTTAGTTTTGGGTTCTAATAATTCTGTTTCCAATTTTGATTTTTCCACCTGGAAGCCAATTTTTTTGTCCAAATTGTAGGCCTCTCTTATTTGATAATAATAAAGCCAGTCTCGCACTTTATCTTTTAATTTCTCAAAACTCTGCAATTTCAGTTTGTCTCCTTCTTGTTCCAATATTTCCCAATACTTCGGCCATTTGGCCTCCATATTGAGTCTTAATTCAGTTTACCTTTAAATGCAAACTGAGTCAAGTTTCTTGCCCAAACCCAATGTTGAGACACATGTGAGTGCTTTATTTCATCTTGGCTTCTAATGTTTTGGAGCTATATGCATCACCGACTCTTGTCTTTCTCTGGAATATTCCACATGAAGTTGCGCTAAATGTCTAGGAAGTGGCAAAATATCTATTATGCCATCATTTTGTGGTAGACCACAGTTCAAATGGTTCTTTGATAAATAAAAGAGACTAACATTGGAAGGAAGCCACTCTTTAGAAAACACACAAGCTGCAATTCAAACTAACATGCTAAAGGAGAGTTTGCCTGTTTAATGTGACCCACATTAAAAATAAAAGTAAAGGGACTCCTGACCGTTAGGGCCAGTCACGGACGACTCTGGGGTTGTGGCGCTTCTTGCTTTACTGGCCAAGGGAGCCGACGTACATCTTCTGAGTCATGTGGCCAGCATGACTAAGCCACTTCTGGTGAACCAGAGCAGTGCACGGAAACGCTATTTACCTTCCCGCTGGAGCGATACCTATTTATCTACTCGCATTTTGATGTGCTTTTGAACTGCTAGGTTGGCAGGAGCTGGGACCGAGCAATGGGAGCTCACCCCGTCACGGGGATTCAAACCGCCAACCTTCTGACTGGCAAGCCCTAGGCTCTGTGGAATTGCCATACAGTGGTACCTGGGGTTAAGAACTTAATTCGTTCTGGAGGTCTGTTCTTAACCTGAAACTGTTCTTGACCTGAGGTACAACTTTAGCTAATGGGCCTCCTGCTGGCGCCACGCCACCGGAGCACAATTTCTGTTCTCATCCTGAAGCAAAGTTCTTAACCCAAGGTACTATTTCTGGGTTAGCGGAGTCTGTAACCTGAAGCGTCTGTAACCTGAGGTACTACTGTATTTTAACTGTTCCTTGAATACATACATACAGCAGTGTGTGAGGTTAGGAGTTCTTCTGCTCCTCAGCCTGGCTCCTCCATTCTTCTTGTGTGTGTTGGATCATATACCAGTATATTGAATACTGATCCCTTGGGTGCCTCAAATAAGTCCCACAAACATAGCCAGGATACCTGTGCCCCCCCCAAGTCCTTAACCCTAAAGAAGGAGCATCACGAGGCACTGTTCTCATTAAAATGTTACCTTATAGTTTCATCGGCTTCACTGGAGTTGGTGCTTGAGGCAGTTTGAAATGTTCTGCTGCCTCAGCAGGATACGGCTTGGCTTGCTCTTCAGTGCAAGTCTAATGAAGGATTAATGGCAGAGAGATCATGAACACCAAGGGGCTTTTTCACCCCACTTGATGACTCTCTACTGAAAATCTCCATCACATGAGCCAGTTTCTTTTTTAAACCAGCTGAAATAATTGGGTTGAAGCATGTGTAAGTAGTCTGTGGTCAATTTGTGTCTCCGAAAACACAGATACGCATATGCAGGTTGCTTGATGATTATATGCAGTGATATTTTTTTCTAGAAAAAGAACACCTCCTTTGCTCTCTTATAATGGCAATGGTGCCTACTTGAGAGGTGCCAGAACTGAGTTCTGGCGAGTTCCAGCTGAAAAAAGCCCTGATTATATGTAGATAGAGAAGCCCTTCTGAATCAAGCCAAACCTCATCTTTTCCAGCATCCTGTTCTGGTATGGGCGTGTGGGTCTAGGCATAGGCTGTCTTTAGGAGTTTCTTATTAAGGGGAACAAAAACACAAGGTGGCAATTATATTCACAAAACTATGGCATTTCTGAAAAGCTGTACCCAACACTGGTTTTTTAAAGTGCTGGCCCCTGAATGGAAGAACAGAGATGTCTGGAGGACTTTTGCAGGTAAAGTTATGACAAAATGTGGTAGTTCAGGTGCAGAGGTGGAAGGGAGTTTTGCTAGATCAGAGGCCTACCTTGCAATCCATGGGAGAAATTTGGCTGAACCTGGTAGCATCTACTTGGTTTTGAGACAGGGATGCCCAGTAAAATACCTGGAGCAGTGAAATACTTGGCTGCCTTTGAGACAGATCCAAGGTAGCCGGGCCGGGGGGGGGGGGATCCAGGGTTCGGTCTTGTCTCCACAGCTCCTGGCTAATGTGGGTGTGTCAGTTCAATTTGGCAGATCCTATAACCTTTTCATGGGCCTTCAGTTTGGGAAGGTAGTCAGTATTTGCAACAATCATTCATTCATGCTCTGCAGCAAAGCTGTGTGTTTGGAAACGACAATACAGCTGAATTGCAGCAGTACCAAAATTGGAATTGAGTTTGAAGCTAGGTAGCATTCCTTTCCCTTGCATCTCCCCCTTGCCTTGGTGGGTTTGAATATGCACACACATTGTTCATGTAATTGCATTAATCACATATCCATTTTATGTGCAGCCCAGTTAAGAGGGGGATTGTATCTGCACAAGCTTTTTTTTTTTGTCCAGAATTAGAGAGGCTGTCATTTTGCTGCCATCTCTTCTAAATGGCCACTAGTTAAGCAGCTGTGCATAGATAGCCCACAATGTATAACAGAACCACGCTGTTACTCTGGGCATGTTTTGGAAAGCAGAAATTAAAAAGACTTGAGAAAAGCTGTCTTGCAGCATTTGCCAGAAAGCCCGCGCCAGGCAGGTCTCCAACAGCCAGTTGGCTTCCATCAACCCTTTGATTCTTCTCTTAACATTGTCCTCTACCTAATGGTCAATTAAACCAAATCAATATTGCACTCATACCTGAAGATGCAGCTGCGGAATAAATAACTGAACAGTAATTAACATTGGGTTATGTTAGTTCCTAGCTGGCTTCTACCTCTCTTTCATTTATTTATTTTTAAAGGATTGCTTATTATTTTGTTAAATACTTGTCAAGAGTCCCGCAAATTTCCTCTGCTTGGCTGGCAGCTCTTTGAATTTACTAGGCCGTGATCCTTGCACCCCTACATCTCATATTACTCAGGTTGAGACTAGTGTCCATTGGGACTGATGGTGCGGAGGCTGACATTAGATGGAGGCAGAGCAAATTGCTGCTGGGGCCAGAACCAATGAAAAGCAAATTGGAACACTGGAAAGAAGGAGGAGGTAATAGTCAGTGCCATCCCCCAGGCTGGTTGTAAGTACAGTGGTACCTCAAGTTAAGAACTTAATTTGTTCCGGAGGTCTGTTCTTAACCTGAAGCACCACTTTAGTAATGGGGCCTCCCGCTGCTGCCACGCCGCTGGAGCACGATTTTTGTTTTCATCCTGAAGCAAGGTTCTTAACCCGATGTACTATTTCTGGGTTAGCAGAGTCTGTAACCTGAAGCGTATGTAACATGAAGCATATGTAACCTGAGGTACCACTGTAATGTGACAGGCAAATGAGGGCTGGCTGAGCGTACACTGAGTTTGGAAGGTCAGTGCCCCATTTGTCATAATGGACCAGCCTCCACTGTCATCCTGCTGGCAATGGCATGTCATAGAAGAGTGTGGCGTTCGTACAGAGCCCCCAGTCATCTCTTCTCATGGACTATTGACCCATACACCACTAATCCGCTGCCACCAACCAGGTTCTCCCCGGTAAATCACTTAGTCTCAGTCAGGTTCTCAAGTTAACAAGGAAGATTGTAGTTTATTGCAAATACACATAAACTTTAAAAGGTAAAGGTAAAGGGGCCCCTGACCATTAGGTCCAGTCGTGGCCAACTCTGGGGTTGCAGCGCTCATCTCTCTTTATTGGCCGAGGGAGCCGGCGTACAGCTTCCAGGTCATGTGGCCAGCATGACTAAGCCGCTTCTGGTGAACCAGAGCAGCACACGGAAACGCCGTTTACCTTACCGCTGGAGTGGTACCTATTTATCTACTTGCACTTTGACGTGCTTTCGAACTGCTAGGTTGGCAGGAGCAGGGACCGAGCAATGGGAGCTCACTCCGTCGTGGGAATTCAAACCGCCAAGCTTCTGATTGGCAAGTCCTAGGCTCTGTGGTTTAACCAACAGCGCCACCCGCGTCCCTACATAAACTTTAAATGCATTCAAAACACTGTTACCCTTTATGCTCTTAGTCTTATTTTATCCAGTCTCTAACTCTTCTACCTCCCCTCACACAAGAACCAACTGCACTGTCTCCCTATTTCCATCTGTATGCTAACTGCTTCTTCCCAACCAACTAACCCACTAAACCTTGTGCTAAGCCCTTTTTATAAACAGGTAGGCTCCGCCTCTGGCTTTTCTACTGGTCTACCTATTAACTCTTTCTCTCCCCGTGTATAGACATTTCCAAAAGAATGGGCAAACGCCACAAAGAGCCTAGACACATATTTATCCACCCTGTTTATAACTTCATTGTTTGATCAAAGCAATAGTAGAAAAAGATCCCTATGGGGGAGGGGAGTACAGTATCTATCAAAGTATTTTGCTGGCATTTGCCATTTAAATATGACATTCTGGGATGTTTTGCCCACTAGTTCCACAGGGGGCACTAACATGTCAGCTGATATCAAATGCCAGTGGGTTCTGTTCCATTAAGCTGCCCTCATTCTCTCACTTATCTGGGGAACTCCCACTGAGGTCAGGGGTCTTTCTTCTGAGTAGACATGAATAGGATTCTACAGTCTGTCACATTTTATCCCTTCGTGTGAATGTTCATGCTTAAATTCCTCAATTTACCTTGGGTTAAGTACTTAATTCGTTCCGGTGGTCTGTTCTTAACTTGAAACTGTTCTTAACCTGAAGCACCACTTTAGCTAATGGGGCCTCCCACTGCTGATGCACCGCCAGAGCACAATTTCTGTTCTCATCCTGAAGCAAAGTTCTTAACCCGAGGTACTATTTCTGGGTTAGTGGAGCCTGTAACCTGAAGCGTATGTAACCCGAGATACCACTGTACTTTGTATTCCTCCCGTTGACTGACATAAAACTGTATGTTCCATGCTTCACTATCAGCTAATTCAAAAGTGGTTTGTTTTGTTTTTTTCCTTTATTAGTTTGATGGGGCCATCATTTTTCTTCAAATTTGTCTGCCCCCTGTTTCCAAATGTCCATGTGAACCTTTGGAGATTAGTGAGGAATATTCACTAATTGTACATTTTGAATCCCCCCCCACACGTATAAATCCCATTGATTTCAATCAGATTCTCTAATCAGAAGTGTGCTGCCAAATAAAATATATGTTGAGAACTATCAACCAATACTGCTGTTCTTGGACTTCAAAATGCAGATGCAGGGATTCAGATGGAAGGAGGTTCTCGTTTAAAAAAAAAACACTCTGCCTGTGGAAAATTGTAATGCCCTGGAAAAGGGTTGAAATCTAGCCTACCTTCCCCTTGACATACTGACCCCAAGACAATCTTGCAGTCTTTTGAAATCTTGAGATGATAGATATATAGATGGATGGATGGATGGATGGATGATAGATAGATGATAGATGAGAAAGAGAGAGAGAGAGAGAGAGAGAGAGAGAGAGATGATAGATAGATATTAGATAATAACACAACAATGATAGATAATAACACAATGAGTAACATTTGTTGGAAATTTCTGCTTCTGTTTTTGTCAAAATTCTCAATTCTCAAGACATTCTGATTTATGTAGAAGGAAGGGCTTTGTCCCTCTATAGTAAGACAATGAAGCAAGAGGGGAAAGGAACAAAGAACATTAAATTCGTTTGTAGGAGACAATGTATTGGGAAATGAACAACATTGCTCTTGTTTGAAGGAAGCCTATGAATAAAACATGTCAATGCAAGTGTTGACTCGAAATGCATAGGCATCAGAAATAAAGTATACAAAGCAGCAGACATAATTAAATAATTCCAAACTTGTTGCTTGCCAGTTTTCTAAGAGATGCTACCAGTGCTATTTTTCTAGAAAAAGAGGTGCACGGACTCACCATGAATGCCTCCCTTGTTCTCTTATAATGGCAATGGCACTCACCTGAGAGGTGCTGGAACAGAGTTCCGGCCAGTTCCGGCTAAAAAAGGCCCTGGATGCTATTGTCATTTTTCATTTCAACTTGCACAAGGTGGCTTATATGTTTTAAATGCTCTTGGAGGTAGAATGTTTGTTATTAAAAAGTAATTAATACTTAATAAGCATTAATTAAAAAAGCAGAGACATCACCTTGTCAACAAAGGTCCGTATAGTTAAAGCTATGGTTTTCCCAGTAGTGATGTATGGAAGTGAGAGCTGGACCATAAAGAAGGCTGATTACCAAAGAATTGATGCTTTTGAATTATGGTGTTGGAGGAGACTCTTGAGAGTCCCATGGACTGCAAGAAGATCAAACCTATCCATTCTGAAGGAAATCAGCCCTGAGTGCTCACTGGAAGGACAGATCCTCAAGCTGAGGCTCCAATACTTTGGCCACCTCATGAGAAGAGAAGACTCCCTGGAAAAGACCCTGATGTTGGGAAAGATGGAGGGCACCAGGAGAAGGGGACGATAGAGGACGAGCTGGTTGGATAGTGTTCTCGAAGCTACCAGCATGAGTTTGACCAAACTGCGGGAGGCAGTGGAAGACAGGAGTGCCTGGTGTGCTCTGGTCCATGGGGTCACGAGGAGTCGGACACGACTAAACGACTAAACAACAACAACAATTCTGATTGAAAAGAATCTAGCCAAATAAGAAAGAATGCCTTTGTGTTTCTGGATACACCTGGAACCTTATCTGGAGTCAGATCTTTGGCCCATTTAGGTCAATATTGCCTGCACTGGCTGGCAACAGATCTTCAGGATTTCAGACAAAGGCCAACCAGGAGATGTCAAAGGCTGAACCCCGGACCTTCTACGTGCAGAACCGCAAAATTCTAGTGACAGGCCTTCAGCCTTTGGAAATCTGTGTTACCTTCTTGGTTTGTTGTTCTCATTGATTGTTTCCTGCTGTTGAATCTAATTAGATATTAGTTTCCTGTTGTGTTTTGATGTTTCTTTTTTTATTGTGTTTTGATCTTTCGATTTGATTGTTGTTATTGTGGCTTTAAAAAGAAAATTGTGATCAGCTTGTAGATTTTCAAGTTCCAATCTTTTAATGTGCAAGTATATGTGTGCACGAATCTGACCATATAAAGATGCCTGGGCTTCTGTGCCTGACAAACATATTAACAGGTGGGAAGCTTAGATTTTATATGCACATAGGCAAATGATGCTCCTTGGTTAAGAGAAACACCTGAAAATGGGATCTTCTCCCATCATTGCCTTGGAATTTGGGACATGAAGGGTGAGAAGGCACAAATGGAATGGCATAAACTCAAAGCAGCCCTATTTCCCAGGGACAGTTCCAGAATTATGAAATCCATCCTGGTTTCTGATTTGATCCTGGAATGTCCCTATTTCTCCTTCCAGTGCCTCCACTGAGTTTGGGGAAGAGGATGAGCTAGTACTTGTCCTCAGTGACGGTGATGGTGGTGGCAGTTGCAGCTGCAAGAGTGTGTCCTGTTGCTTCTCCGTGGCCTTTTCATGGCCACTGCCAGTCTCCTCCCTTGGGAAGCTCACAGCAGTTGCTGGAGAGTGGGTGAGGAGGAGGGGAGGCTGCTGCCATCGAGGCCCAGCCCCATATGACCAGCGCCTCTTTCCTTTCTCCTTCTGTGATGGAACTCCTATTTGGGGACTTCCCTGGCTTTTTTCTGGCCCACGTAGGACAAGTCTGGATAGTTGGCCTTGGTGAAGACATGATGTTTTCATCTCCCAAAAGGTTTTTGATTTGAGTTCCTACTGAAATGTGGCTGCATTTTAATGTTGTATTTTAATCTGGTTTTTAAGTTGTATTTCAATCAATTGTTTTTATACCTGGTGTTAGCCTCCCTGAGCCTGGTCTTGGCTGGGGAGGGTGAGGTATTATTATTATTATTATTATTATTATTATTATTATTATTATTACAGCTCTGGGGGCAGACGGAGGACAGGGCTGCCCTGAGCGGCAAGAAATGGAAAGCAGAATGGAGTGCAAAGAGTCTTGATTTTTAATAATAATAATAATAATAATAATAATAATAATAATTTGGGCATCCACGTCTAATCTTGCCCCTTTCTAAAATTTATTTATTTGTGTGTGCTTTTCTTCTGGTAAATCTACCCAAGAATAAAAGAAAAGAAAACTGAGAGATTTCTTGGGACGGTGGCAGGTGTGTGTTCTGCGTCACATTGGTGTGGTGGTGGCACTAGCCCCTCTTCTGATAGGAAATGTTCAGTGGGGAGGTGCAAAAATGGGGGAGGGGTCACGAAGAGGGTTAGTTGGGGACGAGTGAGAAATGCCCCCATTTTCATCTGAGGAATGTTGGAGGGTATGGAATGGAAAAATAATATTATGGGAATTCTCCATTCAAACATGTAAACCAGATGGGATGGGGAGGAGATTTGTAGAAGGGGGGAGGGGTTATATGTTACACCTATATGTGGGCAATCTAATACAGTGGTACCTCGGGTTACAGACGCTTCAGGTTACAGACTCCGCTAACCCAGAAATAGTACCTCGGGTTAAGAACTTTGCTTCAGGATGAGAACAGAAATCGCGCGGTGGCGGCACTGCAGCAGCAGGAGGCCCCATTAGCTAAAGTGGCACCTCAGGTTCTTAACCCGAGGTACCACTGTATAAGCTAATTCAGCTTGTAAGACCCACTGCTTTCAATGAGAGTTACACTCTTGCTTTAATGCTCTTCCGTTCAGATCAGCAATGCCTCTTAACACCGGCTTATATCTGGCAACATGATGTCTGTAGTGTGGACCATGGTCCAAACATAACATGAGGGGAAATGAACCATTGATTCAACTTTTCAGAGTGGACAAGGGTCAGCCTTGACAGGCAGGTAGATAAAATAATTTATGTCAGAAACTTGCATTAATAATAGAAGCTTCTCCTTTTAACTGGTGAAATAAATTCTGGGTACTCCATCATAGTGTCAGGGTTGGTACTCAGTGAAGTTCCTTTCTTTATGTACCAGGAAGCCCAACTAAACAATCTCACAACAAAGTTTCATTTTTTAAGAAAACCACCCGCAGTAACAGGGATATTTGGAGCAGCTTAGAGGACAACTACATCCCCAGGCTGTTTTTACTATTTGAGAAGTTGCAGCAAAGAATATAGAGGAGTCAGCAGTACACACAGCATTTTTGCAGTGGGGGCTCTGATTATATCTACCTTATTTAAAGCACATGTAAGATGTTCCACAAATAAGCCATTTAAATGTGGAGCTCCTGTTGATATGACATAAACAGTTGGGATTTTTATCCGTTAAATCCGGATACCTTGTGGGAGTCTCTCCAAAAGTCATTTTACTTGTCATCTATATTTATTTCTAGATTAAATTTCTCTCCTTCTGTATGCTTCTTAACCTTAAAAGGGGCAGGTATGTGGTCAGAAAAGAAACGTAGTAACCGTTTCTTCACAGGTAAGATTGCAGCCCCCCCTTTTGTTTTTATAGGGAAGATTTTGGCTTCAGTACTGTCTCTGCTTCCTAGGAAATAGGCCCCATTGAACTCAATGGGGTAAACATGTATATGATTGCACTGTTCAGTTTCCTCCACACAGTCAATGTTTTTTTTTTCCCCAAGGGGATTCAAGTGTATGCTGGAATTTTAGGTGTGGTTCAGTGGATTAAAGCACAACCCCCAGTTAGGAAAGTGATGAGGAAATACATTTGGGAGGAATTAATGGGTAACATTAATGGGTTGCCAACAAAGGTCCGTATAGTTAAAGCTATGGTTTTCCCAGTAGTGATGTATAGAAGTGAGAGCTGGACCATAAAGAAGGCTGCTTACCAAAGAATTGATGCTTTTGAATTATGGTGTTGGAGGAGACTCTTGAGAGTCCCATGGACTGCAAGAAGATCAAACCTCTCCATTCTGAAGGAAATCAGACCTGAGTGCTCACTGGAAGGACAGATCCCGAAGCTGAGGCTCCAATACTTTGGCCACCTCATGAGAAGAGAAGACTCCCTGGAAATGACCCTGATGTTGGGAAAGATGGAGGGCACCAGGAGAAGGGGATGACAGAGAACGAGATGGTTGGGCAGTGTTCTCAAAGCTACCAGCATGAGTTTGACCAAACTGTGGGAGGCAGTGGAAGACAGGAGTGCCTGGCATGCTCTGGTCCATGGGGTCACGAAGAGTTGGGCACGACTAAACTACTAAACAACAACAACAATGGGTAATAGCAAGGCTTTTTTTCCGGTGGAACTCACTGGGCTGTGTGTTAGGGGAGGTGGGCTCAACAACTTTGGTTGTTGTTCCCCCTGAAAAAAGCTCAATATCTTTGGTTCCAACACTTATTTTTCTGTATATAAAAAAGCCCTGTGTAATAGGACAACTCTGGACTCTGGACAACAACTGCCAGGCAAAAGGAGACAGTGCCAGCCTAGAATGATGAATAGTTTGAGGTGGTAGAAGGTATCTTCCTATGTACTGTAGAATTTGCTACATAAGAGTAACCAACAGTGCCAAGCCTGTCCTTAGCCATTACATTAAACCAGCCCTTGGATGTAGCTGGTAATAGCAATTTTTGTGGACATGAGATGTGGAATGTGTCAAATATTATTTTATTTCATTTACACTTGGGTCTTCCCACCCGCAACTACCTATGGAAATATAATACTTTGTATTTGCTCTGTTGGGGACCCATTATTTTATAGATCTAGCATAGGTCATATCTATTTGCGTAGACCAAAGTGATGTTTGCAAATGTATATTGATAGGTGTTGTGTTTATTCCAGAAAGCGGCTGCTTGAGGATATCACTTTAATGAAGGCTGACCTCCTGAGCCTTGCAACAATTGAGTTGGGCATGACAATTATTTAAACTTGGCAGCAATCTATGATTTGTTGCCCAATTTTAGTTTTTGAATGTTCTCCGTGTGGCTCATGTGGACCTTACATCTCCCTCTGATTGCGTATTTCATATCCCATAAAATATTTGCAAACACCGAGGTCTTTAAAGGTGACCATTTTTAATCTAATCCAACTCACTGAAGTTTGCTTAGGCTTCACTAATGCAGTGTTCAGCTGGGAAAGGAGGGAAACAGAGTGATGACCTATATAGTTGTCATTACTTTTATTACTGCTGGGACAAAGAGTATTGAAATTTTAAGTCCATAACTGTCTATGAAAAGAGGAAGAAAAGGATTGTTCCTTTGGGCCTCGGTTTAGAAGGAAGAGTAACTGAGTCACCTAAAGTGAAACAAAAGGGGAGTGGTTTGGAAAGGTAGTAAAATTAGTGTACCTTGTCTTTTACAGAATGATATTCCATGCCGAATAGACACTTGAATTGGATCCAAAATATCCAAACAAAAAGGAGATAATTCATTGAAGCCTGAAAAGAAGTAGGACATGTTTCCGAATACTTTATGTACAGTTAAGAGCTGAAATGGGCTAAGGGCTCATCCACATTTCCACTTATCCAATCATTAAAATCTATGAGTCTGAGTGGTTTTCCCTTGCCTTTCCCAGGGAACAAATGGTAATCTGAGGAAAACCCAATTGCCATTTGCTCCAATTAATTGTTAAAGAGTGGTTTTCCCTGGGGGGGAATGTAGTGGAACCAGAGCAGCTGTGGATAATTCCTAAACCATGGATAGGCAAACTAAGGCCCAGGGCCAGCCCCGGCGCAATCACCTTCTAAATCTAGCCCACAAACAGTCTGGGAACCAGCCTGTTTTTAAATGAGTAGAATGTGTCCATTTATTTAAAATGCATCTCTGGGTTATATGTGGGTCTTGCCTGGTGTTTTTACATGAGTAGAATGTGTGCTTTTATTTAAAATGCACCTCTGGGTTATTTGTGGGGCATAGGAATTCATTCATTATTATTTTTCAAAATATAGTCCAGCCCCCCACAAGGTCCAGGGTTTCAGACACGGGTGTTCCCAGTCCTACTTGGAGGTCCCAGGGATTGAATCTTCTGCATCCAATTCAGCTGCTCTACCGCAGAGCTATGACCCTTCCCTGAGCTTCATTGGCTATACAGCTTTATATGATGTCATCACTGTTGCTTAGAGAGTAACATAGTCAACAACAAAAAGGACAAATCTCTTCTGTTAAAAGTAGCATTTTGACCACAATGTAGTTGTGCTGCTATTACTTTGTATCTTGCTTGCAAGAAAGAATGAACACCCAGCACTGCCCAAATGCCTAGGAAACTAAGATTGCAGAGAGAGGGAAAGAAGGAGGTGGAGAATCATAAAGTACAGTATGTGTACGTATAGACAGATAGATGATAGACATACATTGTGAGATGTGGAGAAGTGTGCAATTGGACTGGAGTTCTGCTCTGATCCATAATCAAGCTAGGGAACTTTGGTTAAGGATGGTTTACTGTCAAAAGCAGACCAAACAAGTTCTTTCCCCTTATGTAGTCAAAAATTCCCCAGGTGTTGTTGATGAGGAGGTGGGAATTGAAATTTGTGGCTGATGTTTTTAGCTGTGGCCACTTGTTTAACCCGATCAAGCCCAGTGATTTCAGTGTTAGATTTGTCATGGCTTTCTGCAGTCATAACTGTCAAAGTCTTTCCCTGTCAAACTGTTTGACATATTTTGGGCTGGAGATGCCGGGGATTGAATGGGTGGCTTTATGGTGCATGCAAAACATGTGTAATAACACTGAGCTTTTTACTGCACCCCTAGCTTCAAAAGGCAATTTAGAAAACATTAAAACATTTTGGATGGGTGTAAATGATATGTTAAAGAAGGTTGCGGGACCCAAGTTAATAAGACAACCTAATTGTAGGGAATGCATGAATTGCTATTCACATACAAAAAAACCTTTATTTTTCTTTTTTTTTGGGGGGGGGGCTATCTCCATTACTAGACGAATGGGGAAAAGCAATGCTTTTTTCTAAAAAAAAAAATGTAGGGATACTCTCATTTTGACTCAAGAAAACCACCATTTTATAGTTCAAATTGGGGAAAATAAATACAGTAAATGGACAAAAGTACAAAGATTGACAAAATGTTTAGGGCATATGAAAAGGGTGTTGGTATACAAAATAATGGATTATTAAGAAACGAGGGATGGTAGTGGAACTAATAAAGATTCATTAGAATGTTCATTTGGTTTCCAATAGAGTATAAAATTAAACAAACTACCAAAATGTTTGAAAAGAAATGCTTGAAGCTGTTTGAAGATAATTTGAAGATAATTAGGAGAAAAAATGTTATGTTTCAATAAGTAAGTCATTCTTTTTCTAATCACATGAGTTTCCTCTGTCTGTGTGCATGCATGCACACACACAAATGACAATTTATGTACCTGTATGATGCATCTCAGAGACGCGGGTGGTGCTGTGGGTTAAACCACAGAACCTAGGACTTGCCAATCAGAAGGTCAGCGGTTCGAATCCCCATGACGGGGACTGGACCTAATGGTCAGGGATCCCTTTACCTTTATGATGCATCTCAGTTATCTAGCACATGAGATCTATTGAACTGATATAGAGCTGTCAACATGATATTTTGCATGATGCTAAGATGATGGATATGCATGTTGTATTCATGTTCTGCTTGAAGGCTTCACATGGATATCTCACTGTCGACAAGAGAACATGATGTTGGACTACATGGGCCCTTGGCTTGATCAAGCAGGGCTCTTAGGGGTGTGCAGTTTTGATTCTGGGGCCCTTTAGATTTGGCTGCATTATGGTGTCATTGCAGAGGGGGGTGTGGGTGGGTGGGTGTGTAAGTGTAAGAGACAGGAGATAAGGGAAACAGACTGTAGAGCCAGTTGGAAGATGGAGTAGTTGTTGTCACTGCACAAGTGTATATCTTTGACCCAACCCTAGATCTGAGACCAAAAGTGAAGTGAGGGGAAAGAATATGTCAGAAAATATGGTCCGATTAGTAGGGTAGGCAGCGTTTTGCAGGTGAATTTTGCTTGTATCTTGGGAGTCCAGGGGAGGGAAAGAGACAAAAATTGTTTAAGTTGATGCCTACATGAATTTCCCCAAACTAATCAACAAGCTGCTGATATTCTCTCTCACAGAAAATTGGCTATTTTGCTAGTCAGTGAACTTGAAAGGGGAGTTGTTTTAAAAAGTCCAACCCTGGAGTCCAAAGGAGAAATTGCATTTTGAGTTGACAGTGACAGACTGTAAGGGAGGGCAAAACTTTGTTTATACATTCCATGAAGTAAAGAAAGGCAGGCGTAGTTTCATACTGATTTTTCTCATACGTTCTTTCCAGAGCCAAAACTTCTATTAGTTAGCTGTATTTGACCATAGATTTCTGTCAACCAGCTAAAGCTGAATCAAAAAGAAACTCTCATTTCCAAATCTTGTGTGAATATAAATAAATAAAGGGATAGGGTGGAAGTATTGCTAAATGCTATTTTTTCCTCCTTACATTTTGCTAGCTAGCCATGATAGTTTTAAAATTTGAAGGGCATGATTGACTTCTGTAGCACAAGCCACCCTGTTTTATATTTCACATGTGGAACAAAATTGATGCTGAGGGGTAAGTCATGTTATTTGAATTCATATGTTGTAAAATGAAATGTTGATGGTTGTTCCTAATTCTCATAACGAGTAAGTGTGCAAAGAGGACAAAATTCAGCACTACTAGATGCAACAGGAAAGAATTAAATACTATGCTGAATTATCCCTTTGCAACCATTGGGCTTGAGTAATTGGCTCGAGCAAACAGAAACCAAACACAGCACCTTCTTCATTGCTCCTAAAAGTTAAAAATGTTCACCTATTCCTGAAAAACACACTAAGATCCTGCTGCTATCCCTGCAGTTGCTTCTATACGATATTGGCACATGCACAGGTTTTCATCCACACAGAATCATAGAATTGTAGAGTTGGACAGGAGGAAGTCTGTTCCACTGTCAAGCAGCTCTTTGATTTGCCGTGGTGTAATATTTGCCGGAAGGGACGCGGGTGGCGCTGTGGGTTAAACCACAGAGCCTAGGACTTGCTGATCAGAAGGTTGGCGGTTCAAATCCCCGCAATGGGGTGAGCTCCCGTTGTTCGGTCTCTGCCAACCTAGCAGTATGAAAGCACGTCAAAGTGCAAGTAGATAAATAGGTACTGCTCTGGTGAGAAGGTAAACGGTGTTTCCGTGCGCCGTTCTGGTTTGCCAGAAGCAGCTTAGTCATGCTGGCCACATGACCCGGAAGCTGTACGCCAGCTCCCTCGGCCAATAAAGTGAGATGAGTGCCGCAACCCCAGAGTCAGCCACGACTGGACCTAATAGTCAGGGGTCCCTTTACCTTTTTAATATTTGCTGGAGGCCTAGGCAGGCCGGGTCATCCTCTTATATACCTGCTGGGATTGACAAGGCATCTGACCCTCACCTGAATCTCATAGCTCTCCTGACGAGCGCTTTGGTCTGCCCACCAGATACCAGGCACTGTACTATTCTAATTAGATATTTAGTTGTCATTTGCAAATGTAGCTGCCTCTGATTAGTTATCGTTTAACTCTTGGGGTAAATAATTAGCATCACATGTAATGTGCATGGAAGTTGCTGAACCAATTAACCAACTAGAAGGATTACTGCTAATAGCACCAGTTTTCCTATAACTTGACACTGCTGAATAGTTTTGAGAAACTGCAAAAGCATTTTTAGTTTGCTTTCTGTTGCCACCCTGGAACTTTTCTTTATTAGTGCCACTTTGTGTTGTACGATTCCTTGCAAATGAAGGAAAACAACTTTTCTGCTTGTATATGTTGATAATATAATTTTGGCTACTGAGGACAAACAAGATTATACAAAAACAAGATTGGGTAAAGACCTGGCCAAGACATAGGTGTCCAGACTGTGACAAAGGTGACCTGTGTGCTTGCTTCCTTGATTAACAGCTGTTGGGAACTTCAAGGTCCCTGCTCTCCCTTCTTATGGTCTGTAAAATGAAGCACGAGAGATGGGGGGAGTGCCAATTTTTGGTGTCGTATAGGGTGCCACAGAAATGTGAGAGCCCAATTTTTGCAACTGACCCAGGAGTATCCTGGTATAAACTGGTACTCACATCCTTTGCGACGTTACAAAGCACCAGTCCTCTCTAGCAGATGTGTGCTGAGTCTGAGACCGAGGCCCTTCTGTGTCTGAAGTCACATCAGTCTTTGAAAATATAGCTTTTGAAATGTTCTGGGTTGAAAGGTTGGAAAGTCTACTCACATTAGCCCCGGTTCACATTGTATATTCTAGGTGTGCTGCGGGAAGGTGTGTGTACCTGAGACTTGCTCCCACACCTTGTTGATAGTATAACCTCCAAGGTCGCTTGTGTATGAATCAGCCCTGAATCATACACTGCTTCTGACTGAAACAGAGCAGTGTACATAATGCATCTATTAATTGCTTATTAAATAAAAAATAAAATCACAGCAAGGCGAACACAATCTCTATATTATGACAAGCAGTTGCAGAATAAACACAGCATTTGTTGTGAACACGTTCATTCTGTAGCACACCCTGGGGTCTTATGGTAAACTGTGGGTGTTAATTATAATGACAATAACGTTCAAATATTTGGCACCACTTTCGTTCCTCCTCTGCAAAAACACTTCTATTTAATGTCATTAAACAGCTGTGGCAACTCACATGGGTTTTGCCAGTCACACCATGGCATGCCACATGGACTCCCACAATCAATGGAATTAAACAGAAATGAAACTGAAAGTGTTTGGGGCACAGATGTGGAAAGTTGGGACAAGCAACAATAGCAGCCACCAGCCAATGAGCAGCGGGCAACTATAGCATTCTAAGTGTTCGGCAAGATGAGAAGAGCTCTCCCCCCCCCCATTGTCTGTTGTACTTAATTATTATTTCTTTAATATATTCATACCACAAATTGAAATTAAGATGGAAAAAAACCTGTGAAGCCCTATTCTCAATTAAAGATCTAAAATTGGCTCTGAATCCCAGCTTAAAAATGAAAATTGGTTTGTACTGGCCATGCTTAAAGGCAAGAGGAATTCACATGTGAGAAGAGAAAAGGGGGCACACAGGCCTTTACTGTCAAGGGGGTATGAAGTCTGCATAGATTTCTGATCTGAATCTCCACTTCAGCGCTTGATGATTGGCTGTCAGTATTTCCTCAGTGCGTGGAGAAAACTGAGAGAATATAGGTGATCATTTTCCTGACTCTGAATACGATGTTTTATTCAATTTACCCGGGGGCTAAATTGCATGGCCCATAGATGTGTGCTTATTTTCAATTCAGACTGATGTGTTATATCAGCCCAGATTTTGGTTTTGTTGTGCACTGCTGAAAGCGTTGTCAGAGTATTCTATTATGGGCAAAAACTCCAACCACGCCAGAATGGATTGATGAATGCCTGCTAAATCATATTTTATGCCTGGTGGAGTGTGCAGATGACCACTGTGCCATAAGCCCATCAGAATCTGGGTTTGAAAGGTAGGAATTTAGTACCCACCCACATGCCTGTATGTTGTGTGAGGCAACCTTCAGCAGTTCCCCAAAGTTTAGATGCAACAGCAGGGATAGAAAAATAAGCTTTAAAATATTGATAATGTAGCAATAGCAGCCCTTCCAATTGTCCCTATTTTCCAGAGACAGTCCTGGATTTTCAGAAGCCGTCCCAGTTTCGGATTTGATACCGGAATGTCCAGCTTTTCCTTAGGATGTCCCTATTTTCATTCAAGAATTGTTGGAGGGTATGGAGTTAAGCCATAAGTAACTATACGACCTTTAGAAGGCATCTGAAGGCAGCTCTGTATAGGGAAGTTGTTTAATGTTTACTGTTTTATTATGTTTTTATATTTGTTGGAAGCCACCCAGAGTGGGTGCTGATGAGTTATAAATGCTCACTGCGTCACCAGCCAAATGGGTGGGGTAACAACAACAACAGTAGTAGAATATTATTATTTTCATGTTAGGGGGTATCATAGCTTCCTGAGAGAGGTCGCAATCCAGCCAGTCATGGCCTGCCTATTGTGTGTTACATCCCCTGATGGACAAATACACATTCCTATGCAAATTACCCGTTGTTATTGTCCATGGAGTTTTCTTTGCAGGGATACTGGAGTGGATTGCTGGTTCCTTCTCCAGGTGGATGGGTAAAGACCCTGATGCTGGGAAAGATTGAGGGTACAATCTCCTGGGTAAAGACCCTGATGCTGGGAAAGATTGAGGGTACAAGGAGAAGGGGAAGACAGAGGACAAGATGGTTGGACAGTGTTCTCAAAGCTAATATGAATTGCAGGTCATATACTGAATTGCATGTCTGTGGGGCCTGGGTGACTTTGGAACACAGATTGGGATGTGAATCTGCATTGGCTATATAGTATTTGCAGAAGGAACCTTTGCAAACATGCAGGATAAAGGTAAAAAGCCTGTGAACAATAAAGACTGGATTCAGCTGGTTTTATTTCTCCAAGCCTTCTACATTTGAAGGACATAAGCACTGGGTGTCCTATGCATGAGGCCCTCCCTCTCTAATGTTGTGCTCCTCATTTTTAATGTTGCACTGTGTTCTTTATTACCATATGTAATAGAGCTACTGAGCCATTTGAGGAAATTGATTTTAATTTTATTGCCTCTAAATACACTGTAGTTACAGGGCACTTTTGCGACTTCAGAATTTATTTTTATACGTGGTGAGCCATGTCTTCTTTTCTGTTCTTTTTTTAAAAAAAGAATAGAAAGGCAATACTCGCAACATAAATATTCCAAATGCCTGGAAATGTTCCTTTCTCATACACACACAGAGAGAGAATATACTGTATATGTGTGTGTGTGTGTGTGTGTGTGTTTCTGTGTGTGAATGAGAATGATTTTTTTTCTAGGTATCTGGAATGTGTGTGTGTGTCTACAAATACACACACAGAGAGAGTGAGATTGTGTGTGTGTGTGTGTAATCCACACACATACACACCAGCAAAAGTACAAATGAGACATAGTCTATCCCGGTGAAATAAAATGAGAGAGAAAATAGTCACTATGCCCCAAATAGTCACTATACCCAAAATGAGAATTTAGAGGGGGGCAGCAAGGAGATTCCACTTTAGCAAAGGGATGGGGAACCTATGATCCCCCCAGATGGTGTTGGACTTCCGTCTGGTCCAGTAAGAGATTATTGGAGTTTCAGTTTAAAAAAATCTTGTGGGCCATAGATTTCCCCATGTCTGTTTCAGGCAAAGGTGGTGGTGGGGAGGATTTCATAAGAAAAGTTCAACTCTAGAGATGTACAGAACCACTATGGAAGCTATGCTGATATTCGAAAGGTTTAATTTCCCTCATGCATTTAATTTCCCTCATAACTCCAGCTGATGTCAGTAGAAACGGGTGGTGCCACTCCACTGAAACATTTCAAGCTTGCACTGACAGTGTGACACACATTT
Organism: Podarcis cretensis; assembly: GCF_951804945.1. Lineage (NCBI taxonomy): Eukaryota > Metazoa > Chordata > Lepidosauria > Squamata > Lacertidae > Podarcis > Podarcis cretensis. The sequence continues at coordinate 18,667,528 of NC_137176.1, read as the reverse complement.
AATTCATCACTGGATATTGTAGACATCAAGTGTTGAACCTCTCTGAAGCCATTTTGGGCTATCGGCACTGATGAAAGTGAATTGTGGCTTTTTCAAGCACTCCCAAAATATTATATACATACTGTAAAATTCGGATGAGTAATATTTTGCCGGTACTCCTTAATATCAGGCAGGAATGCCCTCTATCTGCCCATTCCTGTCTACTTTCACTAACGTCACAGGACAAAAAAATATACAGTGGTGCCCCGCAAGACGAATGCCTCGCAAGACGAAAAACCTGCTAGGCGAAAGGGTTTTCCGTTTTGGAGGTGCTTCGCAAAACGAATTTCCCTATGGGCTTCCTTCGCAAGACGAAAGCCCATAGGGAAATCTCCGGGACAGCGGGGAAGAGCAGCCTTCCGAAGGCTGGCGGTGGGGCGGAGAGACCTGCTCCGGCCGCCAGCCTTGGGATGGCTGCTCCGAAGGCTGGTGGTGGGGCAGAGAGACCTGCTCCGGCCGCCAGCCTTGGGATGGCTGCTCCGAAGGCTGGCGGTGGGGCAGAGAGACCTGCTCCGGCCGCCAGCCTTGGGATGGCTGCTCCGAAGGCTGGCGGTGGGGCGGAGAGACCTTCTCCCCGCGCCAGCCTTCGGATGGCTGTCCTGAAGACTTGCGGTGGGAGGAGGGTTTTCCTTCCCACCGCCAACTTTCAGAATGCTGTTCTGAATGTTGGCGTGGGGAGGAAAAACCCTCCTCCCACCACAAGCCCCGGGAACAGAGGAGAAGCACTGCGCGCCTTCCCCTCTGTTCCCGTACCTGTCCTGAAGGCTTGCGGTGGGGAGAAAAGCCCTTCTCCACACCACCAGCCTGGCAAGCGGTCTCCATAGGAACGCATTAATTGATTTTCAATGCATTCCTATGGGAAACCGTGCTTCGTAAGACAAAAAACTCGCAAGAAGAAAAAACTTGCGGAACGAATTAATTTTGTCTTGCGAGGCACCACTGTACAGTACCCAGGCATGGATCTGAAATCAGCTTTCAGTGACCATTTTGTTACTATTGGTGCTTCATCAACATATATTTTTATCCTGTATTATCTTCATTTGCACTTATGGGTGTTAGACAATTTCCCCCAAGCATTTGATAGCTAAAGTAATGACCGCTCCCCACTTAAAACGGGGGGCGCCCTTTGCGGGGACGCGTGCAGCCCTGGATCTGGAGTGGCCCTATCAGCATAGGCTTTGCCTTCCCTCAGGTGGGATACCTGGAGGTCCCCGCCTACCCCAGTGAGTTGTCCAATCCCACCTGGGGGAAGCGTTGCCAGGGAAACCAGGCCAGGTAGGGGGAGGGATGACCTGCCCACACAATAGAGGGTGGATCTTATGTACAGTACTCAGGCATGGATCTGAAATCAGCTTTCAGTGACCATTTTGTTACTATTGGTGCTTCATCAACATATATTTTTATCTTGTATTATCTTCATTTGCACTCATGGGTGTTAGACAATTTCCCCCAAGCATTTGATAGCTAAAGTAAAGTATTGCAGTAGTTTTTTTAATGGAGAAAACCTCCTCCTGAAAACACTTTCCTTTTAGTATGTAAGAACATGGATAACCTCCCTTTAAAGGGACCCACTGGTGAAACACTGATATTCTGCCTATGCTGATATAGAGTTCTGGCACAGCATCACATCATGCTGCCATGATCACAGGAGCGATAAAGTCATCCATTCATATCTGAAGCTTAGATATGACAGATAGTGCTTGTTCATAACTTGTTCATAAATAATCTGAAGCAGGGGTCAACAGGGAGGTAGCCAGGTTTGCTGATGAAGTCAAACAATGATAAAAACAAAAAGGGAATTGTGAAGCACTGCAGAGGGATCTCTCCAGGTTGCATGAATGTGCATTAAAATGGTGAATGTGGTTTAGGTGCACACTGAGGCAAATAAATAGATAAATAAAATCCCTAGCTTCACATATATGTTTACTGTTATGTACTGAAGTTCTCACCCTGGGCCAGCAGGGGGATACTGTAGATAGTTTTCACTCAGGTCCACATATGCAAATAAGGGATTGAAAGTGATGTTCAGTGATTGGATAGTTACGGAAAGTGGTTACTGTTGCGTTGTAGTGGAGCTCTATATAAGCAGGCTGGCTGAACACTTCAATTCAGTTCTGTTCTGGCCTGTGAATAAACAAGAGCTGTTTGAAGAATCGCTGTATCGTCTGATATGTTCACCAACAACTTAACATTTAGTGATGTGAAAAGTCAGGGACTGACCATTAAAGAGATATTGGGATTAAGATAGATGGTTTTGGTGACCATGGCAGGGATCATCAGGAAAATAAAACTGCCAATATCATAATGCTGATACACAAATCAATGGTGTAATTGTATTTGGAGTACAGATTCAGGTCTCTTATTCTCTCACACACCCTGAAAAACAGAACAGAACAAGTGTAGGGGAAAGGCCCAGGAAAAGGTAGGCTTCCAATTATAACTTTAAAAATCTTGGTTTTGGTAGAACAAGTGCCAGCCACTGATGCTAGCTTACTCTAACAGTTTGTATATGTGCATCTAGACTGGTAATGCATTGACATGTATTTAACACAAGTGTGTGATTATACAGTTATGCACCTCAAGTCAATTGATGAAAGGTAATTCACAGGTTTTTTTTTTTTTTTTCATAGGTAACAATGGCACAGTGCGCTTTTATATCTCCTGTGTGGCCTTATAACAATTATCAGTATCATTTCTTAAAATTAAATGTAATAGGCATTTAACCATATGTGATTCCACAAAGGGGAATCATTAAATGAAAGAGGGGAAACAAAGACTGCTGCCCTGAAATGACTTTCTCAGAAGTAGTGACAATATAGGCAAGGCACAGATTAAAAAAAACTAAGAGGTCTCTTTTTAAATGGTGATGCTAAATGGAAAGAAGCAAGGTTGCCCTTTCATAAGCTTTAGATCGCATTATAATGTTGCTCACAACAACCGACCAAATCAACCTCAACTGCCTTGCACTAAAAATATTTCAAATGTTTATTTTTTTTTTCTTTTCCTATCTGGTTCTTGGCAAGGCACACACTTGGGCAGGCGAGGAAATTAGATATAATCATTAGATAATCATTGGTATAAGATGGCTCCTTTTCTATTGTTAATTTATACATAGCGTATGGATGCTTTTAATTTAGTCTGAAAATGAGGAGATTGCATTTGGGAATGGCTAGGAGATTAAAATCTTTGTATTGTAATGGAACGGGTTGTGTTTGCACAATTTCCCATTATCATTACAGTGTGAGTGGGTTCATGTTGATCCATATTCTCATCTCATTACAACTCTTGTCACAGGAATATATATCTCCCTCTTTCCTGGTGGCAGTCTGTCTGCCATCATAGACAGAGTGGGCCACTCTTGGTATTTTGCCTGTTGGCTGGAGCCAGTCCTATGACTTGTTACAATCTAGGAAGCAAGCCATTGTGAGCCACCTGTCTATGTCTCTTCACACATTATATTCTTAGGTGTACACTTAAGATTTTAAAAATATTTTTAAGTAGACACGAGGCTGTGCAAAGTGTCAATGAATGCAACAGGCATGTGTATCACAGAAGTAAATTCGTTCATTCCTTTTGGCACAGTTGCTTTTTAAATAGATCTTCTCAGTAAAGGTAAAGGTAAAGGGACCCCTGACCATTAGGTCCAGTCGTGACCGACTCTGGGGTTGCGGCTCTCATCTCACTTTATTGGCCAAGGGAGCTGACGTACAGCTTCCAGGTCATGTGGCCAGCATGACTAAGCCGCTTCTGGCGAACCAGAGCAGCGCACGGAAACACCGTTTACCTTCCTGCCAGAGCGGTACCCATTTATCTACTTGCACTTTGACGTGCTTTCGAACTGCTAGGTTAGCAGGAGCAGGGACTGAGCAACGGGAGCTCACTCCGTCACGGAGATTTGAACCGCCAACCTTCTAATCGGCAAGTCCTTGGCTATGTGGTTTAACCCACAGCCCATCTTCTCAGTAGGTACCTGTATAAATGTAGGATTTTTGAAATTGTTGTTGTTGTTTTGTGTCCCCTTGCCCTGGCACTCAGTGCAGGGGAACCTAAATCTGGTGCTGCACACACATACATACACACAGGACTTTGGGCAACACTGTGCCTGCTCTGATATAACCCTCTAACACTCTTCTGATGAAAATCAGGATCTGTGTATTTTGGTGATGGGCTACTGTGCAAGTGCACAGCATCACTGCAAATGTGAGCACTGGCTGCAAGTGTTGGGCACATCTTCCTCTTCAAACTCAGTGATGGTGCTGGATGAGGGGAACAGGACATTCCAGGATCAAATCTGAAGTTGGATTGGTTTTTGTAATTTTGTACTGGGAAAATCGAGACAGGGTATGACAGTATTGTACGTCTCTTAACAAATGGATTGGCAGAAACTGAAGAGGTAAAGCTTTTCTTCTTTCGTTATTATAAAAGATGATACCTTTTGAATTTGAACATGCCCATGTAGATTTTAAAAGCACACCTATTTCATTGGGGGGGGGGGGGAAGGAGAGAGATAAAGACGTTTCTGCCTGAGCAGCTGGATAAGAAAAAGCATCAACCGTCTTATCAATTTTTCAGGTAAACCACAAAGAATGGGGGATGGGAATCATGAAATAGGTCAGCATGTGATATATTTACAGTTTTGTTGTAGAGATCTGGGGCTATCCATCTGTAGAAATGTCAAGACTTCCTTAAGATACGGTTTAACAAAGAACATACACAAGTTGAGAAGAAAAGATAAGAAATGCTTAGCCAATTGCAACTTGAACCTTGGATGTTTTGAAGTTTCTTCTTCTGAGCAGACAAGATTTCAAGCACTATGCTCCAGGAAAACTTTGTTCAAGTTCTCATTATAGACTCTACAATAGCCAGTTATTGAACCAGACCCATTTTGCAATTGTGTCTTATCTTAGCCTTATACTACAGGGCAGATGATACACACACACACACACACACACACACACATTTATATATGAGACGTAACTCTAAAGAGGTCAGTCTAGACTTGAAAGTCTAATTTGTGCTTTACAAATATGCAAACTGGAACACTGTCACCCCCAGAAATTTGCACTTCTTCAAAATTGTAAGTGCAAATTTGTAAGTGCAAATTTCTCTTAATATACACATTTCTGATAATATATTAATATTATTATTAATAATAATAATAATAATAATGCATTTTTTATATGCAATTTTCACTAATATTTGAATTTCTGTGTAAATTTTACCTTAATATATGCATCTTTACACAAATTACTTGGCTGGAGAAAATCATTGTAAAATAGAAAGTGAGGTCAGAAACATCCACTTCAGGAAAATAGGCATTACCCCAGAAAGATGGAATATTTATCCACCTTGGCAGAGGATTCAAGGTTAAAAAAATACAGTGTTCGCCCCCTTGGGAGGCTTACTATTGAAGTGGGAATTAGTCCACAACAAGGGGATCAGGGAGAATCTTATGTTTGGATTGCACACCTGAGGAAGCAGAACCTGAAAGAGAATTAACCTTTGACACTCCATATCCATCTTGAGGCGAAAATAGATGGAAATGCATGTGAGTTTCCTCTGCTACCTGAACCAATGACAGTTGTGTAGTTTTGTTAACCAACATCAGTTTCACACTTGAGTCCTTTGAAAGTGACTTGTTCCATTTGTGGTTTGTCAGTTAGCTCCTCTAATGTCTTCAACAAAGGTGTAATGGTTCAGAGGTGGATAATCTTATGGATATCATCCAATGGTGAGGGCCAATGCAAATAATTCATCTAACCTTACTGCTGTTTCCCTATCCTGCTCCAGTAACCCTTACATTTGGAGCAGAGTTTGGACGATGAAAGACTAAGTAGGAGCATTTTTTGAATTAATTTTAAGAAGTGTCACAAGCTGCTATATATCATTGCTTTACTGTTTAATCTAAAAATGTAAATTTATATTATTAGCAATATAGGGCATGGCCTAGCACAACTCTTTCACGTTCTACTGATTTTGGTGTGAGAGTGTTAGAAAAACACCGGGGCCTAATTTGCAGAGTAGAATGTCTGTCATCTGGTGTTCTGCTCTGGAATCGGCCCCTACCATCGTGTTTTCGGTTAAGTTCATGATGTTGTTTCAGTTTCTCTTGGATGGTGTGTTACCTTGTTACAGTTTTCTTTATTACTAAAGCTTTGTTTGACATATATGTGAGCCGCTTACTTTGCTGAAAGAATGAGCTAAGATCTGGCTGGATCATGACCTTAGCTATAAAGTGATAATAAGGTATTCAGAGTGAAACTACAGCTCTATGCAGTTAATAATTTTAATCATTTTTAATAAATTGTTTTTGAGAGGTTTGTATGGAAACAGCCTTGGAATATGGGGCAAGTTATTGTATCACAAGGCAGCTTAATTATTTTCTAAACTGTTTTAAAGAAATCTCATCCTGGTCAGGATGAGGCTAGGCGTATATAGTATTTATGCTCTGGTTTTTCTTGCAGGGATTAATATTTCATATGTAGTATTAATCATAAATAAGTAAATTTGGGTCTTTTGTATCATTAATGATATGGGACGGATATACATGCATCCAGGTGATTTCTCATGGGCCCTGTGCAAATGTCACCGTGATGAGTCAGTTTGCTGTCCACCACTTTTTGCTGGCATACATTTAATTAAGCCATAAAAGAGTGTTCAGAATCATTGTTATTTACTGTATTCTTGAGGAAGATTCCAAAGGGGAAATATATGGAAATATGGCAGATGATAAGAATGACACTTAAATGTTTGAGAGCCCGAAATAAACTTGCATTCTTTGAAATGGTGGCATCAGCAACATTCCGATTGTATTTAACAAACTTCAATTACGAAATGTGCTGAGGCAGGGGCTTTATTTCAGGTTCTGGAGCCCAAGAACCAGTGAGCACTGTATATTGACAGTTCAGTATTGAGCTATAGAAAAATAGCTCTGTAACTGTGTGACTCACACCCCCTTTTTAGAATAGCTTTTGTTGAATTTGCATACCAGTGAATGGCACATTTTATTAACGTCTTTATTATACAGAGCCTCTGCTGGCCACTACAAATCTAAGGTAGTTAACATGGCATGTCATTGTCTGCTATACTTACACCAATATGGCTACAGATACCATGACCTTCCGTGAAGACCTCTAAATGCACCCTTTCCATTTTTGGCCTCCAGGGTGATTTTAAGTTCCAAGAGATGTAGAGCAGAGGTGAGGAACCTCAAGTCTAGAGGACAAATGTAGCCTTCTAAAGTTCTCTCCCTGGCCCTTGGGACTTCCCCAAGCCACAATCCTCCTCTCCTTGGCCACACCCATAACAGGCCTTGCTTCACATCCTCCTCAAGTGTTTTTGCCCGGCTGGAACATGACCTTGCATTCAAGTAATGCCTCTTGCTTACCTAGATGAAAGATCATAAAACCATAGAATTGTAGAGCTGGAACGGACCCCAAGAGTCATCTAGCCCAACCCTTTGCAATGCAGGAATCTAAATGTAAACCACTGAGCCTTGGGCTTGCCGATCGGAAGGTCGGCGGTTCAAATCCGCATGATGGGGTGAGCTCTCGTTGTTCGGTCCCAGCTCCTGTCAACCTAGCAGTTCGAAAGCACGTCAAAGTGCAAGTAGATAAATAGGTACCGCTCCAGCGGGAAGGTAAATGGCATTTCCGTGCACTGCCCTGGTTTCACCAAAAGCGGCTTAGTCATGCTGGCCACATGACCTGGAAAAACTGTCTGCGGACAAACGTCGACTCACTCGGCCAGTAAAGTGAGATGAGCGCCGCAACCCCAGAGTCATTCATGACTGGACTTCACTACCAGGGGTCCTTTACCTTTTAGGCATGTGAGTGTGTGAGAAAGAGAGAGAGAGAAGAAAATAACTTATTGCATACCTTCCAACATTTCTCTGATAAAAGTAGGGATGATGATGATGATGATGATGATGATGATACCCAACCCATCTGACTAGATTGCCCCAGCCACTCTGGGCAGCTTCCAACATATATACAAACATAATAAAATATTAAACTTTTTTTTTAAAAAAAATCCTATACATGGCTGCCTTCAGATGGCTTGGAAGGTTGTATAGTTGTCTTCTAAAGGTTGTATAATTACTTATCTCCTTGGCTAAGTGGGCACATAACACCATACCCTCCAGCATTTCTCTAATGAAAATAGGGACATCGAAAGGAAAAGTGGGACAATCTGGGAGCAAATCAGAAATTTTTGTAAATTCAGGGTTGTCCCTGGAAAATAGGGACACTTAGAGGGTCTGTTATTGCACAGGTTATTTTTTTCTTACTGCTTACATTGAACTTACAGAGACACTAGGGACTTATACTGCTCATACCCCTTACCTGTTGAGTCATAGTATACATTTAGACACGTGTGAATTATTGTGTTGGTTTTCCTGGTTAAAAAGCTAGTGTCTCTGTCCCAGTTTCTAATGTTCCTTTTATACTGCATTATCTGTTGTGTCAGTGAACTGTTAATTCACCAAGGGGGCACAATTATAACACAACAGTGAACATCATTGTGCACACACACTTTGGTTCCCTCATGATTCACCCAATGAAAAGGGCAGGAAAGAACTGTGTGCCAGTTCTTTTGTCAGATATTGACATGATGCAGGAAAGCCACAAGGAAATTACAGTGGAAAACCAGAGCATGGTTGGCCTGGAGAGTCGAGGGGAGTACATAGAGGCTTGGGGTTGCGGCACATACAGCACTGGCACTGAGGTTCCCCACCCACTCCCTCTGGAGGAGACATTAAAAGTAAGATAAAAGAAAATTAAAACAGTGATATAGTGGTACCTCGGGTTACATACGCTTCAGGTTACTTACGCTTCAGGTTACAGACTCCGCTAACCCAGAAATAGTGCTTCAGGTTAAGAACTTTGCTTCAGGATAAGAACAGAAATCGTGCTCCAGCGGTGCGGCAGCAACAGGAGGCCCCATTAGCTAAAGTGGTGCTTCAGGTTAAGAACAGTTTCAGGTTAAGAACGGACCTCCGGAACGAATTAAGTACTTAATCCGAGGTACCACTGTACATTTCAACAATAAAAATCTGCATGGTATAAGCAGTGAATAACAGTCAGCAGCAATCAAATTAATCAGTTCTTTTTTTCTTAAAAAATATTAGGGGTACTCTCATTTTCCTACTCATTTGAAATACTGCCCCTCAATGAGGCCAAACTTAGATTCACAAAATGTTTAGGGGTATGCGTATCCCCGTGACCCCCCAGAAAAAAGCACTGAAGTTAATAATAATGAAGCACACCTCTCAAAGCTGAAATCAACCACTTGCCATCTGACAAAAGTCGATAAAGTTACCAGAATAATGGGAAGACCATTTCATAACCTTCCAGTTTCTTGAAGGCAGCAGATGTTTTAGTCTCTACTATCAGAAATTCCCAAAGGGTAGGATGAGTTTGGATTGTGTGGTGAAGATGAGCAAACTGGTAGTTTGAAAGGCAATCTTGATTCTTGAGGAACACCAGTTGGTCCTTTGGCTACTGCCCCCGGGCAAGAAGTGTGTGAAGGCAGTGTTGGCTATTGGAAATTGGACTTGTTTGCAGACTGTTTTGTGGGATTATGTGGGCCTCCATCTGTCCTTTAAAATGGTCCTTGTTTAAAACCAAGAGTGGCACGATTCTCCAGGCAGGAGGGAGCCACTCCACCTCATTGTTACAGAATACAATACCAAGGCATTATGCGGGATCTTAAAATAGACACCAAGACAATGAAGGTTGGATACCTTGATAAACCATGGCTAGCAAAGAGCATTCCAGAAGGTGACTGTGGAATTGGCAAGCGGAGGCAGACTGTGTTGCTCTAAAGAACATTTCAGACACCTTCTATAAATGTCCTCTGTCTAAAAATAGCTATGATGGCAGCTATATTTAGACTATTATATATAAAATAGTACAGGTTGATGTTCTATTTTGAGTTGATTATAGCAATGACAAAGATCAATAATTAAGCCACTCTTCCTGTTGCAGCAATGGCGTCACCGCGGCAGGGGGATTTTATATAGCAACCCATTCCTTGCATTTGGATGAAATTCGCATACACAGCACTTGAGAGTTTGCTGCTGCTGCTGCTTTATTAAAAAAAGAAAAGAAAAGAAAAGAAAAGAAATGTCCTCTTTATATGCCTTATCCCTCTTGGAAACAACCAATAAGTTACATTTACCCAGGAGTTAGAATACTGCATTTCCCAGATCCAAAACAGAAGCCTCTAATAATCAGAGCTGTTTTCTGCACTGGAAGCCTGCATTACCAAACCACCCCTATTCCATGCCTCCGATTGCTGTTGCCATTACACTGTGGTTGGTATGCATGCATTCATCATTCCGCTATCTCTTTATCTATTATGACTGCTGAATAGGGAAGAAAAGTGGACTTGTCATAGTTACCATTTCGATGCATTCATCACATGCTATCAGTAGAAGAGAGCAGGAAACCATCAAATAGTGCTGTAAAAAATTCTGCCATTGCTGCGGCTGGTCACATCATTCTTGCAATTAAGAGATGCTCAGGTAGCGGTAATCAGATTGACTAATATAGATATCTATCACATGCAAGCAACTCAGGTGTATTCCACAGCTTCACTTATTCACGTCCAAGCAATCAAATGAATGAAGGGATCTGGGAAAACTCCAGCCAGTTTGGGATGCTTATCTCCAAACTAGGAGCTCAGTTGAGCTTGCTTAGCCCAAACACTTGCGATTTATATTATAAACTACTGTTACTCCTGCTTTTATATATTTGGGATTGTGGATCAATGATAGCAACTTCCCAAGTGAATATGTATCATAGACAGGATTTGAACGCAGGTCTTTAAGGATCAAGTCTGTAGACTGATCAACATTCACTTCTGTTTCTGTTTTCTCCTCCTCAGTTCGGTGTGTTTGTGTTTTGAAGTGACTGACTTAGGACTGCTGCAATGTCCTGCCTGAAATGAAATTCAGATTGATAGCTGACATTCTACTACCATTGGGTCAAAATTTTGGGAGATGCATACTGCGCTATGATCTACTGCTTATTCATCCAGAGAGTGTGCATATACACTGGTAAAGTGTGCATCAAAAGCCACATATTGGTGGAAATATACAAAAATCCATTATATTATAGGAAATTACTTGCAAAGCAAAATTGCGTATAAAATGTGTATATGATGAAAAGTTGGTAGGAAAAAATTGATAAATTTTCTGGAGGACTTTTTTCTGAAATGCAAACAGGTGCAGAAATGTGGAGAATTGAAATCAAAACTGGGAAAATATGAGAAATATGCTGTATTCAGACATTATTCTGTTTTCCTGATGGTTCCTTACCTGATAATTTCTACATTTTATGTAGAAACAGCATCTGGAAATCAAGTACTCATTTCCATGTTGATTATTCCCAAAAACAGATCATTTGCAAAACAATTAATTCAGAAAATTGTGGGCATTTTCCATTGCAATTCCACATGATTAAATTTGGCGTGGTCTTCCCGCCATTTCAAATTTAGTGCAAAATGGTGATACACAAATCAGAAAGCTGCAGTTCCACAATGCAGCAGGTACTGCAGTGTCAAAGGAATGTTACATGTCAGGACAGAAGTGCTGGCATTATAACCAGTAAAACCAGCAAAACAATCCTCACATATGAATGCAGCCATAGAAACCAAAATTGACTGTTTTGTTCATCTCTACTTCCAGTATGGAAGAAAGCCTCACTCTTCCTTAAAAAAAAAAAAGGGGGGGGAGTATTGGTTTCTGATCCAATGATATGACAATATCCTGAAATAATACACTATCAAGAGGATTTTAAAAATCTATTTCTACATATGCTTATGCCAGGAAACTAGATAATCCTGAAAATAATCTCACTGGCAATCAGGGAATTGAACTATCCCCCTGCCCACTTTGTTCAGTTCAGCTTTCGATTATTTAGTATTACTTGTTTCAGTTTTCTGGCTTGATTCCAATTCAGACGCTAACTGTTAGCATGTTTTTTTAAATGGTCTGGTAAGTGGTTCAGGTGTATTTTGAGCCATGCCGTAATAACTTAAAATCAGAATATAACTGTTTTAAAATTAATATAAGCATAATTTGAGAAAATGCTTAAATTTTGCATGAACTATTACCATCCTCCTCCATAACACTGACAGTCATCTTTCGCCACCGAGAAGACAGAATTGTCTTCGGCACCCAAGCAATCATTCTATAATGACTGGCATAGAAAGAATGGGAAACAACCCGACCGGAATAATAATAATAATAATAATAATAATAATAATAATAATAATTTATTATTTGTACCCCCCCATCTGGCTGGGTTTCCCCAACCACTCTGGGCGGCTGCCAACAAAGATTAAAAATACATCAGAGTGTCATACATTAAAAACTTCCCTGAACAGGGCTGCCTTCAAATGTTTTCTAAATGTCAGGTAGTTTATCTCTTTGACATCTGATGGGAGGGCATTCCACAGGGCGGGTGCCACTACCAAGAAGGCCCTCTGCCTGGTTCCCTGTAGCTTATTCACATTTGCATTTGCACACTTGCCAATAGCATGGAGGGGGGGCTAGTGGGGCCATGACCCCAGGCGCAAAATCTGGAGAGGGTACAACCAGGTATCCCCACGCAGGTGCCGGCTTCCGTGGGGATCACCACCCACCGCAGGTGGCAGAAAATGAAGGGAGGCACACAAGAGGTGATCCCAGCACAGCTCGGTGCTCCCTCTCTATGGGTGTCAGGAGATTCGCCCTTCAAGGGCTGTGTTGGTTGGGTTTTCCCCTACATGGATAGGCAGGCAGCACAGCATGGACCCGCTTGGCTCTGGTCAAGGTGTGTATGCTCTGATGGCGTCAGCGGCTTGCCGAGCCACGCGCCAGCAACGTACGCTTCTTGGCTGACATTTGCAATACATTTATGTGTGCTTTTCATGCACACAATGAAATCATGCAGCAATAGTCTTCTTAGATGTTACAAGACTTCTTTCTTTCTTTCTGTCTGTCTGTCTGTCTGTCTGTCTGTCTTTCTGTCTTTCTGTCTTTCTGTCTTTCTGTCTTTCTGTCTTTCTGTCTTTCTCTGCAGCAAATTAACACTGCCACTCACATGAACATGAAATTTATTACGGTCGGAGACCAGCTTGTGAAACACAAATGGAACTACAGTCCCAATAGCAAAACAAACTTTTAAAACAATATACGACAATGGATTTAAAGTTTTAAAATGTGGTAGGCATAAAAACTTTAAGATAGACAACCTTAGAGAAATGACCCAGAATCTCCCGTGGATCTGAGTTTGGGAATTTTCTTAACAAACTAGATTGCCACTCCTCCATAAAATACACTGTCACTCCTCTATAAAATATGATGTGTCGATGCATGCAGCGGGTTGCCTCTTCACTTCAAGGGAGAGGAGAGCACCATTGCTGCCTCCAGCATTTTCCCAAAGGAGAATTTGAAGTGTACTTGGGACTTCCTGCTCTGATAAAACATTTAGAAGAGTTGGAAGGGAAGCCCAAACTGTCCAAAATGATAAGGGTGTGTGAGAGAGAGAGAGCATCCACACACCCGTGTCTGTTCCTCAGGTGAAATCCAGAGACAGGCCAACCAATATCTGAAGCCCATTTGGAGGTTCCTGCCAAGAAACTGGGGGAAATTGAGCAGCCTTTGATAGAGAAGCAACATCTCTGGTTGGTGGGGAAACATCCTTATAGATATAGATCAAAAAGTACTGTTTCAGTTTAAATAAAAGCTATAAATAAAATAAAAGCTAGCATTGAGGTTGGGGGAATAATTTAGGTGGCCTAATCACTTTATGATCATCTACCAGTGCCAGATTATCAAACAGGCAGAGTAGGCACTGTCTTATAGGCCCCATGCCTTTTAGGGGCCCTGTGTCAATGGATCAAAATAATACTGATTTGATCTTGAAAGAAAATTACAATCAAGATTTCTTAGTTCAATGTTATCCCACTAGAGCAGCCTTTCTCAAACCGTGGGTCCCCAGATGTTGCTGAACTACAAGTCCCATCACCCCTAGCTAGCAAGTCCAAAGCTCAGGGATGATGGGAGTTGTAATCCAACAACATCTGGGAACCCACAGGTTGAGAACCGCTGCACTAGAGCATTTGCATGAGGGCCCCCCTCCCCCCAAGTTTTTGACTGCCTAGGGGCCTCCACAGGGTTTAATCCGGTACTGTGGTCCACACCAACTTCTTTTCTCAGTGTGATTGTGATCTGTAGGTACATGACTAGGTGGATAAACTTTACTGGAATGGTGCTGACAAAAGTTGGTGAATATCACAATCTATATTTTCATGGCTCATAATGTTCATGAGCTGGGCACTTTTTTCATTACAAGTTAGCCCTCTTACTCTGGAGCTCTTGTTCCATTCATAATTGATAACACAACATGTTTTTGGAGCTGATGACCCACTTCTGCACCTGCACAGTCAGCATTCAGGAGACCAGGCAGGTGAGGTTGGCAGCCATAATACACACTCAGATCTTGTTTTAACCACTTACTTGATCTTTGTGAAAACTGCGCTTACTTCTTGATAGCTGCATTCCAACTCATTTTAGATCACCCTCCCACATTGTGTATGTCTGTGTTTCCAAGCTCAATATTTGTTTTATTTAATATATTTTTTTATAAATGTCACTAGAATTTATAAAGAGAAATGCAAAACTTCAAATATCTTTTTATACAGCATTAATGTATATAAGATAAAAAAAACTTGCTGAAAAAGAATCCAATCCCAATATTTGAACCAACAAGCCCTACTGCCTGCCCCCACTGATTTTATATATATATATATATATATATATATATATATATATATATATATATATATATTAGTTCTCCCAGGAATCCAATGTGGTCGCAAATCAGCATCAGATTCCAATTCCACATTGGGAGGAGTGGGGAGTGGAAGATATGCCCCATTGGAATAGCCACCTTTTTGCTGCCTGGCCTCTGCCAACATGTGAGGCTACTGAAGCCTCTTTTGCATTCTGACAGCCATTCATATGAGCCAGAGCAGCAGGACTCACGATGCACTATGAACACGATGCACAATGCTGTTTTGGGGTGACATGTCACTGCCCTACAGTTTCCAAGCAGCGCTGAATAACTGAATATTTCAAAACATTGCAAGCCTGCTTGTGTGTGAAAAACACATGGGATCCAACCTCGCTCCCTTCTTCATAATTAGAGGCACAAATTTGATTTGAGTGGGTTCAATATATCACTAATAGGAGTCTGTTCATGAGGGGGCGGCCACAAACCACAATTGTAGTTGCCCCCTTTCAGATTGCTGGCATGCTGGGAAGATGCTTCCCATGTGTAAGGACCTCAACCTAAAGTCCGTTCAGGGGGCTGCATGCACGAGTGCACAGTCATGCAGAGGGAATAAGTGCTGGTGCTTGGCACGAACCAGCCTTTAATTATATAAAAGGGTAGCAAGTTGTGACTCGCCCTCTGTCTCTACGAAAGAAGTACAGATGATTTATTGGTGGGATATTTCCTTTTTCACAGCTAGATATTGAGGTTGTCACGCACCGAAAAACTCACTGATGTAGATCGGAATGTTTCTGTTGGCTGAGAAGAGTCTATGAGGGCTTTAGTACTTTTGTAGGAATCCACTTCTTGAAATGGGGTGGGGATGAAATCCCCATTATGTTTTGCAATGAATGATGCCGGGGGAGGGAAACATTCTTTTTTTCTTTCACATGCAGTTAATCGAACCTTAAGTTGAGAGGCCTTCAGTTGAAAATAGGATGGGGGGGGGAATACATTATAATAAAATGTCAAGCTTCCTGATATCAGATTTGTTTGCATAGATTATTATTTTTGTTTAAGGACAAAGACGAATGTAGAAAACATTGCAAAAGTGCACTTTAAACAAAATCAATGCATTATGTTTTTCAGGATCAATTTTTTGGTAATGCACTGCTGACAGTACCTGTTTTACGATGGTTGTGTTAAATTCTTCACCAGCGCTGCGTCATTATATTCTGCGGCATCTCCATAATTGTCCCATCTGCTTGCATTGCTCTCTTGTATTATGCCTGTTTTCCTTTACCTCTCCCCTTTTAGCCTCAAGCAAGACTCTTAACCTCTTTTTTTTCTTTTCTTTCTTCCTTTGCCTCTGCTTCAGAATCAGTAAAACATAACTACTAAATGTTATAATCAGTAAAACATAACTACTAACTTGCAGCACACATAGGGAATATATAAAGCACCTTTGTACTGAGTCAGGCCATTGGTTGGTCTAGATTGGCATTTTCTCCTCCAGCCTTTGCCAAGGTCTGCTTACCACCAGCTGGAGGGGAGCTGTGGTTGGGGTCTGGCATGGCCACGATTCAAGGCAGTCATCTGGCTTTGGTGCAGATAGGGGAGGCACCACTTTTTCTCCTCCACAGGCTGTGCTGCCTGCTGGGAATTGTCCACAATTGTAGCCAATTGTGGGTGAGATAGGGGGTGCAGTTTGGGGAGTGGACCAGAGGGAAAATATTTTCCTTCTGGTCTGCTCCCTGGTTATAAAAACCAGGTGCACCCAGATCTCAGCCTTTGCTACTGAAGTGTAGGTGGGTAGGTGGGTTCACACAAGGCAAGACACAGTGATAACAACATGTGATAACAACAAGACACAGTGATAACAGCAGGGGCAAAGCAACTGCTTATATACATTTCTGAAGGCCTGGGCCACTCCCACTTTCTGTGTGATTGGTTGTCTAAACTTCCAAGCTACGAATCATGACTCAGAGTTTAAGGGCCAATGGCAGAGGCCCAAATCCTGAAAGGTTCTGTGATTGGATACCATTTATCGAATCAGAACACAGGGGCTCAGAATCCTTAGTCCAGACTCAAGCTCAGGTAAACACAGACCGCTGAATACATAACAGCTACCTTTTATGTTCTAAGGACTGCCGGAGGATAAGCAGGCAGGCCCTGTGTAAAACCTTGCTATGGAAGTCTTTGGTTGCCATATTCAGGGCCAGGGAGGAATTTGCTTTCAGGTGAATTGGAGCTGTCTGGGGGTTTTCCCATCCCTCACATCAATTGTTACAACTTCATGGTGGATAAGGCATTTGATCAGTCTAGTTGGACAGGGGTGGTGGTATTGGGTCCACCTCCCGCTCCAAGGAATAAGGGTATCCCTTTAAAGGGATCCACGGGGAGGTGCTTCTGTCTGGATACCCAGACAGGGGCTGATAGGCAATAGCACTCCCAAAACTGTGGTTACCTCCAACGCCCTGATTTGTTGTAAGCCATAGGGCGATCCTTAACCTTGGTTAACCCTGCCAAATGATCAATGAGCAGCAAGTTGGTTGATTCAGTTTACCAAGATAAAGTGCACATATTTGTGAACAGGATGCTGGACCTAGATGGGCCACTCCCCTGATTCATCAGGCTCTGCTTAGGTTCTGATGCTGTCCTGTAGCTTCTAGAGGACCACGCATTCCCAAGTCCTGACCTTGAGACTATCTGGGCAAGTAAGACCTAAAGGGTTATTTCACATGTGATGTAGTACATGCACTTGAGTTGGAGATGGAGCAAGTGCTGGTTCTCTTGACAAGAGCCATGTTGCATGCATGCTTAAATTATTTAAGACTTTGTACATTAAAACCAGTGCCTAAACGTTATGCAGAAGCATCAGGAGAAACCTTTCAGCACTGGTGTTGTGCCCTTCAGACACATCGGGATAAGGCATTGGAAAGTACTCTGAATTCCCAAGAGAACTAAAGTGCTTCAGAAAAAGAAGGGAAGCCCTTTAGGAATTAAACAAAGGTTATCTGTATTGACATATGTTGTAGAACATGATCTCCTGATTAATGTGGGCCATCACAAGTCATTGGAAGACCTGCACTGCATTAATTATTACATCAGCATGCTGAATTTGCTCAGAGGAAAACGCTTGAATTTAGTGGACCTAAGTTAAATGTGCAAATTCATAATTTCAGTGGGTCAACTCGGAGTAGGGACTAACATTCCATGTAACCCTTAATTCTCATTCGAGTATAGCAATAGACTTATCGAACATCTTTTTGTCCCAGAGTTGCTCATGAACATCAAACTTAAAAAAAATCATCACACAGCAAGGTGTCTTGTTTGCTTATTTAAGGAAGAGACCTTTAATGTGCATTAGCATGCATTTCAGCTCACAACAATAGAGCTGAAAATAAGAATATAGTCAATGTCCTTTCAAGTCAAAAATGGTGCTGAAGCAGCAGCAGGTGAGGTGAGGCATGGCAAAAAAAAAAAAAAAAGGTGTGAAAAGGATCTTGAAAGAGAGGAAGGTAGGACTTTTTTTGATGGACCTTTTTGCACCCTTTCAAATGTCACTTTTCACACTGACAGCTGAACTTCACAAATGTGTGGTGCAGCAATAGTAGAAACCAGGTAACAGGAAGAATGGGTAGGGACAGTATCAGGACAGGGCTGAAAATCTAATAATATTTTTAAACATATCAGTCCAATCTCTTCTTTTATTTACTTGGAGTATTTGTAGCCTTCTCAATAACCAGAAACGTATTTGTCATAAACATTCTGATTTACAAATACCTTTTTTTTGGGGGGGGGGGCGGCTGTAATCACACTGTAAGTCTTCAATTACATTCCCAGTAGTTCATTTCAGTAACTCATTTTGTCAGGCTTATTTCTTGACTTAGTCATCCATAGTAAAGGAATCTCGAACACAGTGGGAGTGTTTTGCTTGGTTGTTGTGTTTTGGTGGGGGGGTCATGTTTGTTTTTAACTTGGAGGAAGGGTTGCATTGGGGGGGGGGACAGTCACAAAACATAAGAAAGACTGAAGCAAATGTTAATGTCATCAACTTAATTCAGGAGCATCCCTATGAATAAGCAGCTATATAAAGGAAACTGCTGTAAGTTAAGCAAACACCAAAATATACCAGATCCATACTCCATTCAGCAGTGGGGCTGTTGTTTTGTCAGCCTTGGAAGAATGAAAGCAAGCCTTCAAAATAGTAATATTTGGCCGGTTGCCATGTCATGTGACCAAGATAAATGGGCATATGGTCCAGCCTAAAGCCACCCTCTCTGGTCCTGCCTCTGCCACCCCCTATTTTTGGGTCTTACGCCAGCTTTGGCTGAGCCCCAGCTGAGTTAAAATGAGTAACGTACACCAGTGTATCTTCCACTGAACTGGAATTTGGAATTAATGCCAAATGAGCCTGTATGAGCCAGGAATCAGCCAGCTGAGCTGGAGGTCCACTTTATCCAAAGCTTCTAATCCCAGTGGGACTTGCCAGAAAGGAATTTGCCTGTAGATAAATTGGCTGGTCTGAGGTTTTTGCCTTCCTCATAGCAAAACATCACAACTTTGGGCCGTTAAGGCATCCTAGTTTTCAGTCTTTGGGTGAAGTGGTGCATCACCCAAAGACTGAACCAGCAGCATAATCAGGGTACTCTCTTAGAAGGGTCTCAGTGGAAGTCTCTGTGCAGAAACTAAGTGTGAGGCAGATGGGCTATAGAGCTTCTAGCAGCAGTCTTTGGACAGCCACCTCAGTAGATCAGGGGCTTGGGGAAGCCGTGATCCTTGGCATGACTGTGAAAATGTTTCAGTTCTCTGCCAGGAGGCTGGAACAGATATACACCCAATGCCTAAGCCAAAATTCCACCTACACCTGTAATCAAGTTGTAGCCATTTTTAATCCAAATCATTGTGTGTCTGAGTTTGCTCTATCAAACCTCACTCTGGTCTCTTATGGGGTGGGTGGCACTGTGACTGGGACCTCAATTACCTTTTTTTTGGCCCAAGAACCACACTGCCTCAGCAGAAACCTGTTGGGAGTCACATGTCAGTGGTGGGTGTGGACAAATCCCAGAGTGGGCAGAGCTGCAGTTGTTTTCTCAATCTTCTGCCTTTTCCAACCTCCCATAATAGCAATGTCATACATAGCACACAATCACATGCAACCTTAACCAAATGGAGCCTTCTTCATATTAGTGTTATTTTTATGGATTCTCTGCAGTGCCCAGAACTTGTACTAAAGCAGGGGGCTACAAAGCACTTCTGGACTGAACAAGCAGTTCTGCGCTGTACAGGGATCCCCCTGTACTGTAACAGGCTGTAGCTTTCAGAAAAGTTTTAGGCTCACCTAATAGCCACTAACGTTGCTCAGAAGAAGACCCATTTGGTCACATCTAAGCAATCTGACCCTGTGCAGAGTCTGTGCAGAAGGAATTCATTCCCTGTCACCCATCACTCAGAACAACACCACCACCAGTGTCACTAAGAAAAAAATGGTATGGAGGCTGGCAGACACTTAAAAGACTTGGTGGGTCAATTCTGGCTCAAAAGTCAACGGTTCGCCAATCATTTATATGTATGACAATGCTGTTATTGTTTATGCTCTAGAATTTGTTTCTTGCCTATTTTATGCATATGCTCTAATTGTTGTTGTTGTTACAATCAGGATCTCTTCTTTATTTTGCACATAATTTGCATAATTCTGTTAATTTACCGTAACTGTTACTGCTACTTATTGTTCATTTGGTGAATTTTTTTACACTGCTATAGTGAATTGTATTTTATCTTTTCAATTGTTCCATAGTCTTTTATGTAAACTTATTGAGAGGCCTTTTATTGCATAGAGAGGTGGTGTAAAAAATGGCTAAGTAAAACAAACATAGGGGACTTTTTAATGGCAACTGGTCCCAAAACAAAATGAATTTTTTTTTCTTTTTTTAAGCCAAGCTATACTTCTCACCGGTAAATTGGCAACCCTAGAAGCTTCACTGGCAATAGGATGGATAGGCAACTTGATAGTCAGTGACTTGAAGGCTGCAATTCCTCCACCTACTCTAAAGCATTAAATTTAAAAGTTTAAAGTCTGCCTACAATTTAGGGAAGGTAATTATATCTCCTGTCCCCAACCTGCCCTTAAGAGTCAGCATGCAGCAATTCCCATTACCCACTGAGTCCACCCCAAATTTTGTGGTGCTGGATTTCCATGTTGCCTGAATCAGGATATCTACCCTACATCTCTGTGTTGTGTTGTTGTTGTTCTTTCGTTGTTTAGTTGTGTCTGACTGTTCATGACCCCATGGGCCAGAGCACGCCAGGCACTCCTGCCTTCCACTGCCTCCGCAGTTTGGTCAAACTCATGTTAGTAGCTTCGAGAACACTGTCCAACCAGCTCGTCCTCTGTCATCCCCTTCTCCTTGTGCCCTCCATCTTTCCCAACATCAGGGTCTTTTCCAGGGAGTCTTCTCTTCTCATGAGGTGGCCAAAGTATTGGAGCCTCAGCTTCATGATCTGTCCTTCCAGTGAGCACTCAAGGCTGATTTCCTTCAGAATTAATAGGTTTGATCTTCTTGCAGTCCATGGGACTCTCAAAAGTTTCCTCCAGCACCATAATTCAAAAGCATCAGTTCTTCAGCAATCAGCCTTCTTTATGGTTCAGCTCTCACTTCCATACATCACTACTGGGAAAACCATAGCTTGAACTATACGGACCTTTGTCAGCTAGGTGATGTCTCTGCTTTTTAAGATGCTGTCTAGGTTTGTCATTTCTTTTCTCCCAAGAAGCAGGCGTCTTTTAATCTCATGACTGCTGTCACCATCTGCGGTGATCATGGAGCCCAAGAAAGTAAAATCTCTCACTGCCTCCATTTCATCCCTGTCCATTTGCCAGGAGATGATGGGACCAGTGGCAATGTACTGTGCTGTGGCAATGGCTAAAAGTCACCTTGAGGTTGAAATTTGATCAGATAAAATTCTCAGTAATGTGATTCTACCAGAACTGACAATCCACTCATGTGTTGAAAGATGTGTGGGGAATTCCTTGTTTGTGGAATGCTCTTCCTAGGGAGACTACTGTATTTTTATGTTGTGAATAGTCCTGTGATCCTCAAATGAATGGGAGTAGTAATAATAGTAGTAGTAGTAGAAGAAGAAGAAGAAGAAGAAGAAGAAGAAAGATTTATCCTTGTGCAGAAGAGTCCTATGTGTGTCTATCGCCACATAGATAGGGCTGTGCATCATGCATGCAGCTAGCATGAGTCATGCATCATACATATTTAAAAAGCCATAGAATGTTAATCAGGCAGGACTTCTTCTTCTTCTTCTTCTTCTTCTTCTTCTTCTTCACCACCCTTCATCTAAAGATCAAAGTGTGGTTTATGGTAACATTCAAAATGTTTCACTTTGGCTGCCTCACACCTTCATTCATTGTCAGTACTTTCTTGCTGATTTTTCAGTAGATGAAATTTGGATGAAACAGTTATGGTTTAAAAGTCAAACCTGCATTTTCTATAAACAACTGACATTTTTGGTGCCCTTTAATGGTACCCAAAAAATTGCCACCAAAGGTGAGTTAGCTCACCGTACCGAATTCCAGGGTCACCACTGAAGGTATCCACCAAATCCATTGCATGTACTCTGCAAACTAGGAGTCTTCCTACAATATTAACTGTATCTGAAACACTCTATTTCCCCCTATTTTGTCCAATCCTCTTTTAAAGCCACCCAAGTTGGTGACCATTACTGCCTCCTGTTGGAGCAAACTCCATAGTTTAATTTTGTGCTGCATAGTTTACTTGAAAGTTACTTAATCCCCACCCCCCACAAGTGTGGCAACTAGCATAGTACTTTGTGGCTGTGGCAGCTAGAAACAGACGTTTAAAGGAAAAAAAGAAACTTGTGGAAATGTAAGTTGGAACAAACCATGCTCTGGCCAGACATGCAACCTAGTCCACACGTCTGTGTTCCAATATCAGCACAATCTGTTGAAATCAGACTGGAAAATTCACTCCAGATTGTGGAATGAAATGAAATCCTCTCTCATCCCTAGTACAAATAAATAATCTAATTAACTTATGTTTTAAATACTTATTATTTAGCTGGTTCATTGACACCCTCCCCATTTTAAAAAAATGATCGCTCAAGTGCCAACTGCAGGAGGGGTTTTGGTGGTGGTGGGACTTGTTTTGCAGCATTTCAGTGAATTTGACTGCTCATTCCTGTTGCTCTCTGCCAACCTGATAACCCTGTTTTTTGAAAGGAGCATTTCTCTTCTGGAAAAATAACTTTGCATGCTTAATGGCTTACTCCCGCTGACAAATGTGCCAGGCGGAACCTGCCTCCCTCCCACCCAACAATAGTTAATTGCCATCTGGGAGATTTGCCCACCGGAATCACTTTCATTTCTGTTCGGCTGGAACCTGAGTGTCCGTCTCTGTGCTTATATAGGAGAGCATGTGAAGTCCCCTCAGCGTTGCATACTGTGAGCATCCCATAATGAAATAGGCTCCATCCGTTGGCTCAATTAATCAGCTATAACCTGTTCGGAACGCTGATGCACCTTGGAAAAGGCAGCGTTGCAGGAATGTGTTTTGCTTTTTGAAATCGTTAGAGGGTTTTGCACAGTGCAGAGCCCACCTTGCAAATTACAACCTCAGCTGCAACAGCAGATCTATTAATCTGGAAGAGATGACATTCCCAAGTGGCCTCGGTGCCTTTCGCGACTCCCCGGCGACCCAACTATCCTCCCGGTGCTTTCTCCACATGTAAGGAGTGTGCTGTGTGTTAATCAGGTCAACGATCATCCCACGGCTCGAGGGAGATGACAGAAACCTATCGTAGCTGCCACAAGATCTTTCAGACCTGAGCACGTTTTGTCAAACACCCCCCTTTTAAGCAATGGAGCTTTTGTACTCTTTCACTTACTCGGCTCCCTCCCGAGGATTCCAGCTTATCTCTCCTTCTCTCTCCTTTTTCTAGACAGTGAGGAGTTCAACGTCAACAGCAAAAGACAGCCTAGGATGCATCTCTACCTGGAGGGTGCTGATTGAAAACTTAAAGATTGTCCTCCAAATAACTGCTGATTTTGAGCCAGTGCTTCCTCCTGTTAGCTTTGTCAAAAGCGAGGGTTTTCAATTAAGGTAAGTGCTGCGTTATCTGGTTGACTGCATCACTCTGAATTTTCTGCATTGAAAGTTCTAAATGAGTAAACTGACATTCTGCACTGCAGCAGCTCAGCTTGTTGTGTCAGGAAGGGAAAAAAGGGGGAGGAATACAGGGGTTTAGTTTAGAGAGAAAGCATCCCAGAATAGAACTATTGTCTCTGGAGAATGTATGGTGATTTTGTTTTGTTTCTTACCTGTACCTGCAAAAGTGCAAACTCTTACAGGAGATATTTGATGACACTGGCAATCTTAGTAATCCCATGGAACTGATTTGATACATGGATATATATGTCTGTGTACAGGCACATGAATATGACATGTAAGAGACACCTTATTTTTTCAAATGTTGATTAGACAGCATCACTAGCCCAATAAAGATCTCATGGTTTCAAAGTCTTGCAACAGAGGCAGGCAGAGGGGATTCAAATGCATGTCAAGGTTGGCTGTTTGTTCAGTGTTCTGGGTTGCAAATGAAGAATATATGAGTTATATTCAAGGCATCTAGAAGTAGATATGAATTTTAGGTTTAAACATACAGCGTCTCCCCTAATGTTCCCCTTGCAAGATTAGCAGCTGAATTGCATTGGAGGTAGAGGGTGGAAATTGCTTCTGATGCGGTCGGGAAATGAAATCTATAGTTGTCAGCACTAATAAAGTGTGACATGAATAGTCATTTTGATTAAAAGGTCGGGAAGAGATAGAACAAAGCAAGCACGGTGGCGTGTTAAGAGAGAGAACTCTGCTGACAGTCGAGATGTTTTATTTGAGAAGGGGGCCAGGCAGGTGAAACCGGCATGTCCTGGAAGATTAACAATCTTTTTAAGTAAAAGTCATCAGATGTTCACATCTGAGGCTGCTGCCGGGCAGCCAGCTGAATTGTGGCTGCAACAATGGCAAATCCAGAGATGTGTCCATCCCATTCTGGTTTGAACTAAGAGCTTAGAGATTTGTGGATTAGAGAAGTGGCAAAATGTTTTAAAGTTTGCCTAAACGTGAGAGTGCCTATGGCATAGTCACCTTTCTGCTGCCTTTAAAACTCAGTTTTTGTTAGAAAACATTGGAGTGTGCCATACAACAAAAGAAAATGTTTGGTAAAGTCAGTGCAAATATAGCTCATGCAACATAAGTAATGGCATTTTATCTGTGGGGATTTCCAAAGTTGGTTAAAACCATTAACTATTTGCATGGAACCGAAAATGCTAATATATAACATTTATGTAGTGCTTATCAGGTCTTCAGAATGTTTCACTTATTACGGTACTTTAGTCATTTTTACAGCTGTCCTCTAAAACATACCTAAAACAAGTAAGGAACTCTAAAACAAGTAAGGAAGGGTTTGAGGCAAAAGATGCTCGTTTAAAGCACATCAAACACACGAACACCCAAAGAATTCTGGGAACTGTAGTTTATCCCTCATTGAGCTATCGTTCCCGGCATCCTTAATAAAGTACAGGATTTTTGGTGTGAGGGAAGGGAAAGGTGTTTTACATGTATGGTGTGCATACATCCCAAGATAACCTCATGAGTTTGTTGTGCTATTTAAACAGTACTTCCTGGCTCGTAGCTTAAACTTTTAGACATTATAAAGCACAGATATTCTACATTCCACATACTATACAATATTATCATTGCATAAGGCACACATATTCTTAATGAACATATTTCATATGTATTAAATTCGTGCACATTTTTTTTCCTTTAGGAACTCTTTTTTTCTTTTTAAAGAAAATTATTGAGAGAAGTTGGGACCTGAAGTATAGTTATTTCCCATCCACCCCCTACCATCTTGTGTGGAACATGCTTTGTGCATAGTTTTTACTGCAACTGTTCTTAAGCACAGTTGCAGAACTTCATTGGAAAATGCCATATGAATGCACTGTCCATCTGCCATACTGGGGCACGGCAGTGACATGACAACAGGACAGTGAGATTGTGGGGAAATATGTAGAATGACTGGTGTGTATCCACAATCCAGCTGAAGTTGCAAAGGGACCAAAGAAAGTTGCTCCGACTATTTGTCCAACAAGCCCAGTAGGGTCTACTATGATTGGTAGTGGCTCTCAAGGCTCTTGAATAGAGTTATTTTCACATCACCTGCCACCTGATCATTTTACATGGAGATGCCAACGAACTACAGTTTTGTGGTTGGAGTCAAAGGGAGAAATGCAAATAAAATGTGCCATCAGTTTCAGATTGAAATTGATGAGTCTTGCAAGCACTTAATGAGGTTGGGATTAATGTGTGTGTGGATTCAGCCATACAAACCACTGGTATAAAGCAGGTATAGGCAAACTCGGCCTTCCAGATGTTTTGGGACTACAACTCCCATCATCCCTGACCACTGGTCCTGTTAGCTTGGGAGGGCCGAGTTTGCCTATGCCTGGTATAAAGAATGATCCCCTATCCAATGAACCAGTGAGCAGCATGCTCAGTTCAGTTTTGGGGTGGGGTGCAGTTTCTACTCTGCCACAGATAGTCTAGGTGGCTTTGTGAGAAGCATCTCTGTTTGATCTCAGGCTTCTCTCCGTCAGTGTATTTATTTATTTATTTATTTATTTACTAGTGTTTCCCATCCACTATCTTTTATTTAAATACTTAATGCCCTACAAACAATATTTTTAAAATATAAACTTTTTTTTTTTTGGCTAATATTTTAAAATAACTCCACTTTTCCTGCCAGAATCCCCTTGTTATGGGTGGGAACTATTGGTTGAAACTGTAAAAAGTTGGATGGCGAGAAACAATCCCAGGATCCTAAAACATTGTGTGGTGTCTCCAGACCCACCAGATGTATCTGAATTGTTCCTGTTGTTCCACAGCCTTTCCTGCCCCTCACCTCCTTTGTTAAATAAATCCTACCTGCTGGGTCCCCCCCCCCTATTCCATTAAGTTGCTCACCATTCTTCACAACATATTCCTTTCTACAACATGGGGCTAGAGGCACTGTATGCTATTTTGGGAGCCAGGCATTCTTCTTCATCATCCATCTTGCTACAGTTGGAACCTATGCTCCATAGTTCACTCCACAATAAGAGATCAGTAATGAAATAATGTTGTTGTTGTTTTAAAAAAGGGGAAAAAACAAAGAAGTGACAATTGAGCTCCTCCATTTTGTGGAAAGGCTTTGAAAATGGAAAGTGTTTCAACAAAAAGTCGATTAAAGGTGGGGTCTAGAAAGGATGACCCTATGGCCCCATGGTTGTCACCTTTTGGAAACGATGGGACACAGAGCACAACCTCCTCTGCTGATCTTTATGGGCAGGTACATGGTGGAGGAGGTGCAATCTCACATAGACATAGCCCTGGCTTTTTCAGAGTAAGGCTGGATAATCTTTTCCAGCCTGTGGGCCATGTTCCTAAGTTAATGTTGGTGGTGGGCAGGGCCACTGGAGTTGGGCCAGAACCAAAAGTGAGCTGAGCAATTGATGTAAACATTCACCTTCGTAACCAGCCATGCACACACTAGTGGCTTTCACACCTCATTCCCCTACAGGAAAGCAAGAGGCATTCTCAAAGTGCAAGGACACATGCCAGCCAGGCAAAAGCAATCCAGAAAGACCCTAAGCAGGGTGGATGAGTGGTGTAATGAGATTCTTGAGGGCTGAGAGGCTACATTTGGGCCTTGTTCCCCTGGTTTCCAATCTGTTTTAGAGCTTCGAAGGTAAAAACCAACTGCTTGGCTTGACCTTACACTGCGAGACAGTTCAATTAGGCTATCTTGTGAACTGCCCTGAGGTCTCGGGCAGGGGCGAATGAAGGTGTTGTGACACCCAGGGTGTGGCATTGCTATGTACAGCGCATGTGCGGCGTCGCCACATACAACACATGCACTGTACATAGTGATGCTGCATGCACATGCGCTATACATAGCAGTTTGCCAGTGGCGCCGCCCCAGCGCCGTACGGATGGTGCCAGGATCCCTCCGTCACCGCTCCAGCCATGAACGGAGGATCCTCCACATGTGGCGGTGGCAGTGCGATGGTGGCTCACGCCGCCATGAGCCCCCGCAGGGTGCCTTCTTGTCACTCCCCAGACATGGCACCTGGAGCGAACAGCCCCCCCTCCCCCCGTTGTGACGCCACTGGTCTTGGGATGAAGGGTGATATATAAATTTAATAAATAAACTAAACTAGGGTGAATGTAATTGACTTTCTGCCCTTATGAATAGTTGAAGCAGAGTTCTGTGGGGGCTATAGTTTCCAAGTATTCTTCAAGAATATCCACACATGAAGTAGACTTCAAGACTCCAAATGGAAGGAATATGTGTATGTGTGTGTCATTGTAGATGGTTTGATGATTAAACAGTATAGAACTCCGATTAAATAAATGAAGATGCTGAAATGTAGGTGGCAGTGGCCAGATCATAGTAGCAGAATTGAGAAAATATTGCATTGGACTGAGTCTAGCATGAGCCAGGCTCAATTCCCTACTCAGTGATGAATCTCATTGGGCGATCTTGAGCTAGTCACATCAATCAGCTTAGCCTAAGCTGCCTCCCAGGGTTATTCTGTTGAAAAGGGCTCCCTTAGCTTGCAAAAAGATCAGGTTAAGCAGGTACCTGTATATAATATCATACAATATCATGATGATCGAGGATGAGCTCATGTGATCTGGGTGCCTAAAAATGTCACTAGCATATATCAACCCCATATCAATAATATTCAGGTATATCTGCCTTTCTTTCTCATCCACTCTTCCAAAGATGTATATACTTTCCCAAAGCAGCTTGAGTAAGCTAAGTAGCTCCTGATTTAACGATCTGCGCTGAATCAAGTTTCATAAATAAACAATGCACCTTCAACATAATTAGTATATATTAATATACATGAGTCGAAGCATTCTTTCCACAAAAGTTAATCAAAAGAAAACACCCATTGGTATCTCTCTCCCTCCCCCCAACATCCCCACCTTTCTAGACTTCAGAAATGAATATATCCTTCCATGGAATGAATTGTAAGAATTTCCTCCATATTTGTGCAATTTCCACACGTTAATTATATTAAGCCTCTGATGTAATAGCTAATATCTCCTTAAATTTGCATGGGAGTTGCAGAATTAAGTGAATGGGAAACAGAACATTTGAGACCTCACACAAGTTGGTTGGGGTAAAGGAGTTTGCAGTATAGCCTAGGGAATGAATCACAGTCCTCAACAATATTCACAGTATAAGAGATTGTTTGCCCTCACTGGAAGATGATGATGATGATGATGATGATGATGAGATGATGATGATGATGATGATGATGATGATGATGATGATGATATGATGATGATGATGATGATGATGATGATGATGATGATGATGATGCAGTGTGGAGCCAAAGTTGCTACTAGACATGCATCCCTCTGGTGAACATATAGCATTATGTTGAGCACAGTGGAGACATGTAGCTATGCATCTCCAGGAAGCTTCCTCCCATTTTTGAGAGGATGGTGGGGGAAGGATTGCACAAGTTGGACTGTATGTATGATTCCCACCACATTATATGCTGGTTGCTCTGCATGATAACGATTGTGATTTATTCAATTTGTATACCTTCCTAAACCTGCAGGTCTTAGGGCAGTTCACAGAATAAAATCAGAATAATACACTCACACGCTCCACTGTGTCTCAGCCAAGTAACTGAATGAACTGTGTTCGAAGCTTCAAATGTCAGTGCAGATTGCTGCCTTGTGTGACATGCAGTTGATTTAAAATCTGTATTCCTGCACATTCCTAGTGGGTAATCCTATGGCAAGATGCAGCAGCTCCCTGGCTCAGGAAGGCTCGGCTAGCATTAAATCCTGAACCCTGGCTTAGCCAAAGAAACATAATTTGCTCACCTCATCTCAGTCATGGCCAGTGTACATTCCCCAAAAGGGGCAGTCTAGAGATGTGACAGAGAGGAGAGGAAATAAGGGAGACCTGATCTAAGCCCATTCACCTCAATCATGTGACCTGGCAACCTGGCGCAGAATGCTATTATAAAGGGTTGTTAAAACTCTGCAGGCTAAGGCAGAGCAGCTCTGCTGTTGAATGAGGTTTGAATCTAGACCACAGCACCCCCCGCTCACTGGAGTGTTGTAGCACCATCATGGCTAATAGCATTTGATAGCCTGTTTAGATATAGATAGATATAGATAGCAAGGCATAGATAGCAATAGAGTTACCAGGTGTCCCCAGTTCCCGGGGACAGTCCCCAGATTTGCAGATCTGCCTCCGGACAAATTCCGTCTCTGGAATGTCCCCAGATTTGCAAATCTGTCCCCAGGAAATAAGGCAGCAGCAGCCTCAGCAGCCCAGAACCAGCCTGGTAGTGCAATTGGCTCTGGCTGGCTTCACGAGCTGCTCGCTGTTGTGGTGCTCGCCATTTTCCTCTTCAGAAGTCCCCATATGATGTGTCTTGTACGCAACACATCATATGTGGACTTCTGGAGAGGAAAAATGGTGGGCACCACGGCAGCGAGCAGCTCCTGAAGCCAGCCAGAGCCAACTGCACTACCAGGCTGGCTCCGGGCTGCTGACTGCCACTGCCAAAGGGGAACTGGGGATGTTCGGTGGTACAGATCTCCTGCCCCTTTCCCCCTTTGCTTTGACTGATTGGGTGAGGCTCAGGAGTTGTGGGCGGGTGGCTGTTGTGTTGCCCATTTTTTTTAAAAAAAGCTGCACATTTATGTTTCACAGGGTGTGAAAGAAGGGCTTTGCACCTTTATATAATATGCATGTGTGCTTGGGCCCAGGGTCTTTTGCCTCACCATCCCCACTACTGACTCCCTGTTGCTACTCAGCTTAAAAAAAGGGGGGGGCGAGTGTCCCCAGATTCATTGAAAAAAATCTGGCAATGATAGATAGCAATCTAGATAAAGATAGCAAGAGTGTGATGCTGCAGTGAGAGAAATGAGACAAAAAGAGACCCTAAATCATAGAAGCCTAGTGACTTGGATATTGTTCCTTTTTTCTTTTGCGCTACAACACAGGAAGACACACCTTTCGGTCTTCTATAGCTTTTACAGCTATAAAACTCACAAAAGTTGCCAACTTCACAGAAAATTGTTATCTCCTCTCGTGACATCATTTTTCAGAGAAGACAACTTATCAGGCTTAAGAGTTTAATGGCAGAAATAGGGCTGGGATAACTTTTACACTAAGTAAGCCTTAGAGTAGGGACCTAATTTCCCTAAGGCCTTTGCTGTCGTCTAATTGCCAGACTTCCTTTTCCCTTTAGGCTCTTTATAAAAGTTCATAACTTGGAACACAGAATTATTTTCTGTTGCTCAAAACATATAAATAAATGACTAGCTATTTCCTTAGCTGTATGGCATTTGCCTTCCTTGTGGGGAAAAAGTTAAATCATTGATGTTTCCACATGTGTGCATGAGAGCGTGTGCACACACACATATACATTTTTTTTTGTAAATTGCCCTGGAAGTTGTTCAGCTGAAGGGAGTGAACACAAATAATCTGAGTAAGTAAACATGATGGAATCTGATATGGAAAGCTTTTGGCCTCTGTTTGCTTGAGGTGCTGACAGAGGAGAGGCTAGACTCATCAATCAAAGTTTGGGACCTCAGAAGAAGTTTTCTCTCCTCATTGCCTTCAATCTGGTCCTCAGTGCTATTTTTAAGTGCTAAACATTTTGTGCCAGCTAGTGCAATGTCACTCAGTTGTGTGTGGTGGTGAGGGGGCTTTTGTGTTGCAAGGACTCCCACAGGCACCGTCTCAAGGGTCATTATTGGGGGAAAGTACCATATTTTTTTGCTCTATAAGACTCACAGTTTCCCTCCTAAAAAGTAAGGGGAAATGTGTGTGCATCTTATGGGGCGAATGCAAGCTGTGCAGCTATCCCAGAAGCCAGAACAGCAAGAAGGATCGCTGCTTTCGCTGCACAGAGATCCCTCTTGTTGTTCTGGCTTCTGAGATTCAGAATATTTTTAAAAGTTTTAAAGTTTTAAAAAAACCAAATTATTGAAGAATCAATGATTCTATAGAAGGTCTATACTAGTCATGGAAGGACTAAAGTATTGAGAAAGTTACAGATTGCGATAGCACATAATGGCTGCTCACTGCGTCTATGGGGGGTGACTGCTGTGGCCCCCTCATGCTCTACCTACAACCCTGGCAACTAGGCCATGCTTACTCTCCAGCCATTGCTGGGGAATTCACCTTGGCCAGAGGTATCAAGGGGCAGCCTTCCTGCCAAAGAGGGTGGATTTGAATGGGCCAATCAGAGGCCGCACTTGGAGGCTGGTGCCATGCTGGCAGGCCAGGCATTGGCTGCTGCCCGGCCTGGCCTAACAGCAAGGCTTAAAAGGCTGGCTGTGCATGGCTACAAAATGCAATGGCACATAATGATCTTCCATGCTGTTTTGCTGATGAATGTGCAGTGGACTCCAGAAGAGCAAGCAAAACAACTTATTTACGTTAAGTCTCCCCATAATTTAATTTCTGTTTTGTGAAAAATGTGAAATTCATATATCAGCTGTTCCCCCATCATGTAACATTGCCTGAGTAGATCAATGAAGCTATGTAGTCTGTTCTGCTCTCAATTTTTCAGTCTCTTAGTTTTGTGTAATTTTAGGAGGATGTCAGAATGGGGACGGGGGGCTAACTGCAATGGACACAGGAATTGCTGGCTGCTTATATCTTTACTTTTGCCCCACCATCTCCCATCAGCCCCAACTACTATGGCCAGTGGTCAAGGATTGTGGGAGTTATAGTCCAACAACAGTTGGAGGTCCTTCCAAGTCACATACATCTGCTTTAGAGGGTTTGACTCTGCTCCAGCTTTGCCTCCATAGCAGTAACTACAACCACTGCTTAGTCACATTTGGTTAAGGAAGTTTGAGGTGTCCTGTCTGAATAGTAAAGGATGAGCATTTGATAGGCTTCAGAATTGTTGGCAGAGTGAATTATCTGGCAGGGTGCCGTCATATTGGCTTAACTGCCACTCTTTCTAACATCGACAATCCAAGCAAATCAATGCAAGGACATGTCTGAGATGGGCCAGTTGAGAAATGGCATGACCTGGCTGGCGGTTTGGAAAACAAACAGAACATGGGGAGCTATCTAAGCAGTTTTAATAGGTCAATTGGAAATGAGCACAGACAAAGAGGATTTAGAATATATCTTTAAAACCCCTCTTCCTCTCTCTTTGGGTGAAAGTTGTCCCAACCCCACTTTCCACCCTCCTAAGCTTGTTATTTAAACTTACCGTTTCAAGCATTTTGTAATTCCTGCAGGCATTATCTTCTGACAAACAATGAGCTTTTTTCCTCTCCTCCTTTTAGCACAAATGCTATGGAAAGGTCACTTATTTTAATCAACTCCCTTATCTCTGTAAAAGCCAGATGACATTTTTTGCCCTATTTCTGACCAATGAGCATGCATATTTTAAATCAGAAAGTTGCATACTTGAGTGTCTTGTGGAACGTCACCTTTACTGAGCACAACAATTGGTAATGATATGGCCTAATTCAAAGGAGACACAAAAGTTCAGCTAATTGTCATTGACTTGAGATGGGCTTATGAATGTTAAAATTCCATCCAAATCAGTTCAACTTTATACGTATTGGGCACATGGGCAGTTTTACCTACTGCATACAGGGCTTTGACTTATACACACACATAACATGATGTGCGAATCCACCCTTGTGCCTTGGATTTTGAATCTTATGTGAACTTCATTCCACAGGACAGGCTGGGGCATAGATCAATAGCAGAGCATGTGATGTGCATGCAGATTCAATTTCTGGAATCTCCCAATTAAAGAATTTCAGTCCAGGCAATAAAACAAGCAAACAAACCTTGCTTCCCAAGCCATGGAAAGTTGCTACCAAGCAGATAAGACAATACTAGGCCAGGAGGACCAGTGAGATACCAAGGTGGATGCATATATTGGATTATGGTCTCAAACTTTGAATCTTCATTTCCCCAGTAGTAAAATTACCATGTTCTGGAGCATAGTGTGGGATGACCCATCCTTTCCATGCACACAGTTCACAGACCTACACATGTGAAAAATTAGTCCCCTTTTGGCAGTATTGAGCACTTTTACTCTCCCCTACCAGCTTTTGGCTTGGGCATCTGTAGTGGTAGGCTCACTTCAATGTACCTAGCCACTACCTGCAATGTGTGGCCTGGGTATGCTTCCTGTAGAGCAGCCTTTTTCAACCTGTGGATCCCCAGATGTTGTTGAACTACAACTCCATCACCCCTAGCTAGCAAGGCCAGAGCTCAGGGATGATGGGAGCTGTAGTCCAACAACATCTGGGGACCCACAGGTTAAGAACCGCCGCTGTAGAGGGATCAATTGGCCTTCTTCCACCATATATCCTTCAAACCACGATTAAATTGTGTGTGGACCCTGATGATGAGCGAGACCAGTGTTTGAAGCTCCCATTGTTCTAGGCGAATTTTGCGACAAGGAATTTCATTAGTGTGAGCCATTTCTGAGCTCCAAGCACAGTACTGAGCCTAAGATTTCAAATTAAAACTGAAGAGTGGAAGGAAACAGGACTTTTTTCTGCCTTCCCACTTCCAAGTACTCTCTGAAGACAGGAAAAGAGACCCTTTTAAGAATATTAGGGGGGTAGGCAGGGGAAGGACTAGACCATGTGAAAAATGAACATTATATTTTAGCTGCAGTTCATTTATTTTCAGCTTTGTATTCTTCTTTTAAAAAAGTGCACCTAGACATTGTGTTGTTGCACCCATAGCCTAGGTTTAAGGTGCCATTTAGCCCCTAGCTTTCATATTTCAGTTTCTAACACTGAGCGAGACTCCATGGATTATTCTATGGGTAGCATGCGGTGGTCTTCATTTCATAAATAACCTGCCCTGTACTACTGTGCATGCCTGGCCAATGGCTTTTGGAAAATGGAAGCAAAGGTATGGCCTGTATCTCTGCAGTAAACTACATGCTGTTCATATAAGATCCTAGCTTCATTTCCTTGCCATCTGATTAAAAGGATCAGGTAGCAATTGACCAGATCTCTGCCTGAGAACCTGGAGGGCAGGGATAGTAGTCAACACAGGCCAAATGCAGGCAAGACTAAAAAGGCAAGGCTTGCTTTGGTTTTCCATTTCTCTGCTCTTCCCCCCCCCCCCTTTAATCTGGTTTTGTTGAAATTGCACATTTCGAACTGGTACTCTGAGTGGTTCAACGTGTATCTTTACTGCTGGCTAATTAAATGCTGAAGTCTCAGGAGTCTCCCAGGCAATATCACTTTCCCAATCCACACCCTCCTTGAGTGCCTTTGCTTGGTTGGAATGTGTTCTTGAACTGTGATAATAAGCCTCTTGCTCACCATGATGGACAGAGGTGTGTGCATGTAGATATCCTGGACTTTGGTGAGGCTGGGATGTAACCTACTGCGCCAAGGTATGTTGCATCCATGCCTCTGTTTACATGTTGGTAGAAATCAGCCTCTTTGGCTGCAATCTATGTAATGAAACTGCCCCTTTTTTGACTAGCACATGAGCTGTAGGGTGATTAAAAAACAACAACCTTATTTAAGAGCACATTCTGTTGGGAGAGGAGATCCTGGGTGCAGGTAGCTAAAACTGAAAGCTTCAAATGGAAATTGCACTTCTTGCAAAAAAAAAAAAGAAAAGAAAAGAAAAGAAAAAGGGGTGTGTGGCAAGAACGTTTTGTATCAGTCCAATCGGATTCTGCTGATAAGTTGCACACTGCAAAGAGAGAAGAAGGAAATATTGAATTCAAAGGACACATAGGAAATGTTTTAAACAGTGTGGCCGGCGGGTGGAGGGGACGGTAGCATGGAAGAGATTTTAATGCAGATCCACAAAATGTAATGTATTTTACTAGCTTCAGTGCCCCTCAAGGCAAACATTTGAAAAGGAAGGGGAGACTATAACATCAAGATAAATGTTGTCAGTAGGACCTGGGGATAAACAAAGTGCAAAGATAGTAAATAAATATTTCTTGTCAGAAATGGGTAAACACATTGTTCACCAAGTCTATGTTACTTTAGAGAGCTAATTAGATGCTAAGATTTCCCCTTTCCAGATAAGACTTTGCTCTTGGTAAGTGCTGTTTCTTTGGCCAAAATAACAAATATAAAAACACACATTATTGAATGAAGTGATTATTTATCTTTGGGACTTAAAAGAAGCTATTGTAAAACCTAACAATTTCTATAGGAAAATAAATGCAATTAGAAAACATTTTTGGTATTTGGATCTAGCAACATATCCCCACCACGCCTATACTTGTCTGTAGAGGAACCCCTGAATATTTCAGATGTCTCTGGGAAATATAATTCCCATCACGTAGGAAGTGAGCCTGAGGCTTGCCTAGACTCATTCCCATCCCAATGCCCAGCGATCTAAAGTTTTAACATATTCACCAAGTAATTTCATCACAGGAGAATGAAATTCACCCTTTATTGGTGAAGACACTAGAATCAGAAGATGGCTCATTCCCTCAGGATGTCTTCATTAACCAACTATGGACATTGGGTCGCCATCACTCTGCCCTCCTCCTCCCACTGAAATTAGGTTTGAAAGAAGAATACTTTCTTCTTTTCCAACAAAACCTAATCACGATGCAGGGCGTATGAATGTTTGGCCGTGCTGTGTGTAGATCATGTGGGGTGTGTGCAAGTGCCTGTGGGGTGCCCACAACACTTTCCCAGTTGCTCACCAGGTTGATAACTCCTGCTGCAGAAACACTTTTAAATTATTTTCCACTGCCTTTACTCAAAAAGAGTGCCTAATGCATTTATTTTGTATGATGCTTTGCAGTATTTTAGAAACTAGTATTTTTTTACTTGCTCGGCTTGTGAAAATTGAACATTTGTCTGCTGTGGGTCACACTTGTACCAATGTGGAATAGATTGTCCAGCATCTCTGCATAGTGTGATGGAAGCAGATTCACTAAAGGGCTGTAGGTCAGTGGTTAAACATCTGCTTTGCATGCAAAAGATCCACAGTTCAGTCCCCAGCATCTCCAGGTTGGTCTTTGAGAGATCCCACCTGAATACCTGGAGAGCAGGTGCCAGTCACTGTAGATAATATAGACCTAGAGTGGCCAATGTCTGACAGTATAATGCAGCTTCCTACACTTCCATGGACTAATATGGGGGGTATAGCTGGCATGTGTAAATATCCATTGATGCGCACATTGCATTGGATCTCTTCCTTTGCCCTTGTTTATGTAGGTATAAGGTGTGTGGCATTAGTACCAATTCTGATGAGCAGTGCAAAAACAAAATCTATGCTTCTGTGACCCATGCGCGCGCACACACACACAATATGGCAGGTAGAAAGAAGAAATTATTAGGCACTTTAGCTCATCCACTCAGAAACTTTAAGCCAATGCTACAAAATGCTCAGCAATACTCAAAATGGGGAACTTGAGAGTTGCTAAGAAGAGCAGGAAACAATTTTCCTTAAAAACAACTGATAGATATAGGTGAAATTACACACCTCCAATTTTACTCCAGGGCATTAAGAGCCTGCAGCACCTCAGCTATAATAGCTTTTATTCCTTGCATTTGTTACATTTATACCCACTTGTCTTCCAACAAACTTGAGACATTATATTATGAGGCTATGTGTCAGTCCCACATAGGATAAATGGCTTTGACCAAGGCTATTGTCGTGTGCTTTGTGGCTGAGGATTCAAATCCAGGTCTTGGTCAATGACCAGCACTATGTTCAGTGTACCTGGAGATGTTACTGGAGTCCAACTTCCATCATCCTTGAGACCATTGGAGGCTGATGGGAGTTGTAGTCCAACAACATCCAGAGGGCCTCAGGCAGTGGTGAGGTGTTGAAGAACAGAACTCTGTGTGCCCCACAGCCTGCCCTATGTTGCCTAAACTAGATTTCTGTCCTCATCTGTGATTGAGGACCCCATTATGTTCAAGAAATATTCAGCTGCCAGTCCAATCAGCTTCTGAACATAAAATAGGGTGAAGGAGTCATCTTGTTCTTTGACTCGGACAGCACAACGTCTTGAGCTGGACTCCCCATTCCTAGAATCATGGAGTATCATTTGGTCTACCTTATGGATCCATAGAACCATGATGGAGAGAATAAATAAAATTGAAATCCATGTTTATTCAGGAACTAGACTTTAGGTTTCAGAAGTTTCACTTGTGGAAATACATCTGCATCTCCAGTTGCTCCCTTATCTTATTATATGCGATGGTTATGTTGTGAAGTTGACTTTTATAAAATATTTTTTTTTTCATGATGATGATGCTGGTGAATATTCTTGATACGTCAAGATCATGGCTGCTCATAGGCTAACTTGAGCCCACTGGTTGAAAGATAGCAGTCCCAGAATGTTATGTTATCTGTGACTTCACTAGATTTATGGTACATCAGGAATGCAAAAAGCATTGCCATTATTTTTTGCTCATTTCTCAAATGCAGTCACAGAACTTCTGAAGTGACTTCTACATACCTTTCATGGGTTGCAAGAAGTCATGTCAAACTTCACACTTGTACACAAAGGAGTCAGAGCATGTTATTTTGCACTCTTTGTGTAGCACAGTTCTGCTGTTGCGTTGCCTAGTCACATGTTTTCATAAGATCATTATGTCACATCACTTTGACTGACTGTCATTATGCTATTTCAGTTAAGTCACAGCTACTTAAAATGGGATTTTCTAGAAAGGAGCAATGAAACATCTTCTGCTTCCTGATGCTGTGAAAACAAAAACTAAAGTATTAAACATTTCCTTTGTCCTTGCCTATATTAAATTGTTAAGGTGGGAGAGGTGAAGGAAAAAAGAAAGAAAAAAGAGGGGGAGGGAAGAAGTGTTTGCCACTTCACACAATATACTCATTCAAAATGTCTATTCTTCCACTGTAAGATCAATAGCCTGCAATTCATTTCTTTTAAAAAATACACTTTGGTATAGTGAACTTCACAATGGTAGATACTGTAGATAGAAGGATGCTGGTAGAAGCTTTCAAGTCACAAAGGAATAACAGA
Source organism: Podarcis cretensis (assembly GCF_951804945.1). Classification (NCBI taxonomy): domain Eukaryota; kingdom Metazoa; phylum Chordata; class Lepidosauria; order Squamata; family Lacertidae; genus Podarcis; species Podarcis cretensis. The sequence continues at coordinate 18,628,624 of NC_137176.1, read as the reverse complement.
GCTTCAGCATCCATAATATAGCTCAGAGCATCATTATTTCAATATGAGGATTAATTGTGAAAATGATTATGTTAGTTTTCAAATTATTCAGATCTTAATTACAACTGTGTTGGCCCAATTAGTTTGAAACACAAGGCTAATGTTAGGGTTCGGTGGCTACTTGGCATCTGTGCAGAAGTGAGAGGCATCTGTTACCGGGCGGCAGAGTGATTGGAAGTGTCAACTTGCCAGCTGCAAAGTCAGGAAAGCTCTTTTAAAAAACAAATTTGAGCCAACGTAATGGTTTAGCACACTTCAGCACGATGGGTGGGAGATTTAGCGCTCATTTCGCACACATAAGGAGAATGTGCAACAGAACCTAACTGGAAAACATCACAGAATAATATTGGAAAGACACTGTGATAGCAGGTGGAAGCCTCTGACTCTAGCAAGTCTCTGCCCTGGAAATTATTATTTGTAGTCTGCCTTTTTCTAATAAGGCTCCAAGATAGGTAACAAATCTCTGTTCCTCACAGCTATGCACTCCACCTGTCACCTTGAACTGGAACTGGAAAGACAAAGACAACTGATGAAAATCTTTGAACATGGGGCATTTCAGTGTGTGCTGCTGTTTGATTTTTGGTTTAACTTATGCAAAGTGCCACATGACGGAATTCATTCCTTTGAAGGCACACATAGAGGGACACTTCCCCCAACTTCCCAAGAAATAAGGTTCCAGAGTTTTGGAGCCACGAGTTAGAAAGCCCTGCAACTTGTGCTTGCCCGACTGCCCTCAGAAGGAGATGCCACACTCAAGAGCCTTTCTGGGCATATATAAGATGGTTGTTGGCATCTGCCTGTCTCAAGAGATAATGGAGTGCACCTCTATCAAAGTGACCTCCTGGGGGACCAAGCCTGAGCAGTGTGCATGGAGGTATTTGGCTGCCCAGATGCTTTCTAAAGGAAAGCATCCAAGATAGTGGGGAGGTTTATATGGGGGGGGGAGGAAGAGAGAGAGAGACATTCTCTTAGGTAGGCAATGCCCCATTTGCCTATGGCTTTAAAGATCAAAACCAGCAACTTGAAATAGGTCCAGAAACAAGCAGATAATTAATGTGGAGCAGTTTGAGAATCAAGGGCTCTTCTGAGAATTGTATAAAAACTGGGTTGTACACACAGTTGTACACACAGTACAGTTGGTGTTTCCAAACCATCTTTAAGAGGCAGCCCCTACAGTCCTCCAACGATGATGTCTTGCCAAGCATGAATGGCAGAGTTTGTTTTCTGTTGAGCAGACTGCAGAAAGAAAGATGGGCATGGTTGCTAGGTACCATAATAATAGAAAGATGGAATTGAATATTGTGAGTGATTAGCAGATGCACTGTCTTTCTTGGAGAGGAAAAATCTCTTTAAGTAGCATTCATTAAGATCTTGTAATACCGGCTTCCTTTGGTTCTACATGTTTTTGGGGGGAGGCAGAGAGAGAGAGAGAGAGAGAGAGAGAGAGAGAGAGAGAGAGAGAGATTATGAATTGCAGAAATTCAATTGTTTAAAGCTATGAAATTCAGAGTGGCAGGGAGGGGGTTTTATGTCTCTGACAATTGAAACCAATCTTGGTAACTTCTGATATTGCCTTCCTCAATTGAGGATATTAATTGTATTGCAAACTTTATGGTGACATGCTTAATATTAATGTGTTATTAACATTTAATGAAACAGCATAAACTTTGCTGAAAGGTAATCAATTGGCAGCAAGGCAGGAAAAAGGTGAACACTAATAGCAGAAGCAGGATTGCATTGAGCACTAATGCATTCACTTTTGACCTAGTTTTTATTATGGATCTTTTGTCAGCAATTTTGCATGGTTCTGGGATTCTTGTTTTTTGTTTGTTTGTTTACTCATAATGCAGAAAGTACAGGTGGAGGAATGTGTTGGTTGCTTTTCTTTGGATAATTATTTTAATTTATTAGATATTTAAAACAGTTCTTACAGTGTAAGGCAACAATTTAAAAATGCAATATCAAAACCTGTTAGACTGAATGACAATCTAAATAATTGCATGGGTTGACATATAGTAGGATTCATCCAATTCTCTTGACATATAAGGTGTCAATGGCCAGGGTAAAGAGGTGCTGCTGTTTTAAATTTGCATGTAATGCATGAATATGTTGGTGCAATGCAATGGTATATGAGCTGGACTTTGAGCAGGGATGAAATGTGTGGGATAACCAGCATCATATAAACAACAGGCTTGACTCTGATTAATGCATGAAGGGCTTAATGCCATAGAGTAAGCTGTTACAACAGGCTTAGCTAGGTCACTCCCTCTCACCTGTGGAGAAAAATAAGCAAGGTCTTTTTTTCCACCTTTAGTCTACTTGTGTGTAATGAGGTCTGAGCTGGTTGCTCCAAGCTCAGACCACATGGTTCTTACAAGACTCTCTTGAGCTCCTGTACCAATACTTTGGGAAATTTTGCCGCTGTAGCTAAACCAAGTTTTACTGCCTCTGTTTTCTAACTACATGAATCTGACCTTTGAAGAGTTTGTAAGTAAATGAAATTTTATCTTAGCAAATGTGTGATATGAGAAGAGGGGAAATTTGGAATGAACTTAGGTGATATTTTAGGTCTAACAGCCTATATTTTCATGCTTTACTTTGCCGCATATTTTGTTATTTTAAATCTCTGCTGGGGTTCTCTCACCAAAGAGTACTTGCCCCAAACCTGGATGTTGACATCCAGGGAATCCTCCTTTTTATGGAAACAATGTATGTACATAAATATTGGTTTCTTTTAGAGATACAAACATTTATCCTTCAAATATATTTCCATTTTCCTGCATTTTAGCATATGTTTGAGATACTTATCTACAAAAGTATATACCTAATGCTTTCTTTTCTTTTTTGTAATGTAGATCTAAAGCATTGCCTATAATATGTGTATCAACCCAAACTGGAGTAACTGAGCTCCTTATTGCTAGTTCAAAACAGACAGCAATGCAAGTCTGAATCACTGTTGTGGATGACAGGCACAATTAGTTTAATTGTGAAATAGTTTGTGCAATTTAACTGTCACCTTTTTTATTTACTCAGATATAATGCTGTAACCATATTCCTATCAACAAGTGCCTATTTGTTCAGTTTAGCTCCACATTACTTGTTTTCTTTGCCTACCTTTGCTTTGAAAGTGCCAAAAAAAACCATAATTTTCCCCAAGAGGCCCACCTCAGACAGTTTTCAAAAGTTTTCCTCAGTAATGTGGCACCACCACAAGAAGCAGACATCTGGCTTGCTGAATGGACAACATTAACTTACTCCACAATGGATGGATTTTATGTCATTGTGTAATTTATTTTATTTAAAAAGAACCCAAAAAACTCACACTGTTGCATCTCTTATCTTTTAAACTTTTTTTTAAAAAATAAACATCTTTATTGAAAGTTCAAAAAGTACATAATTATATGTGCACTAAACATGGTGAGATGTAAATAAAAGAAAAAGAGAAAGACAACCCGTGTAGAACAGAAAATAAAGGTGGGGGGACCCAAAACTATATATCTTACAAGGCTGTTATTGTACTTCACCAGGTCTTAACCTATTGCAGTATTTATAAGAATGAATTCCAAATATTACTGAATTTGTCCATGGTAGGTCTGCATTTACAGTGGTACCTCAGGTTAAGAACATAATTCATTCTGGAGGTCCGTTCTTAACCTGAAACTGTTTTTAACCTGAGTTACCACTTTAGCTAATGGGACTTCCCGCTGCGCTGCCGCCACACGATTTCTGTTCTCATCCTGAAGCAAAGTTCTTAACCTGAAGTACTATTTCTGGGTTAGCAGAGTCTGTAACCTGAAGTGTCTGTAACCCAAGGAACCACTATATATGCAAGTTGTTCATATGTTGCAAGTTTGTATAAGTTTTCAATCCAATTGTAAATCATTTTTAACTTTTTAAATAAAATGTATTATTAGCAGCCTCAGGCATTAAACTTGGGGGGGGGGAGGAGCCAGAGATGTGTGCTTTAACAAATAACATACACAAATGTGTCGGTTTGTGGGGGAGTAAAAAAATGTTGCCTCCCCAATTTCCTTCAGTGCAACTTTGCACCCCCACTTCCCAGCCCCACTGGGTTATTTGACTTTTGCTTTTTCTATTAATAGGGTTTGTGTAACTTGGGGTGGAACATTGAGAAATGTCCCCTTCATGTAATATGTTTCTGCCTTGTAAAAATTCAAGTGATAGGGTTGCATCTAGTGTGGCTTTGCACTAGTAGAAGCATGAGGCACTCCTATTTTCACCCATCTCTGTTGTCAACATCAGCCCTCTATACCATATCCAGCACTCCAACAGATAATTTCTCAGTCTTCAGAACTAGCTCATGGAAGGCACAGTAAGGCTGCCCTTTATGATGATGTTGTTGTTGTTGTTGTTCATTCCATTTCTATACCACTTTAAATTTTAAGAAAAAAATATCAAGTGGTTTGCAACCTAGGTAAAGGTAAAGGCACCCCTGACCATTAGGTCTAGTTGCAGACGACTCTGGGGTTGTGGCGCTCATCTCGCTTTATTGGCCAAGGGAGCCGGCATACAGCTTCCAGGTCATGTGGCCAGCATGACTAAGCCGCTTCTGGCAAACCAGAGCAGCGCACAGAAACGCTGTTTACCTTCCCACTGGAGCAGTACCTATTTATCTACTTTCACTTTGACATGCTTTCGAACTGCTAGGTTGGCAGGAGCAGGGACCAAGCAACGGGAGCTCACCCCATCGTGGGGATTTGAACCACTGACCATCTGATCGGCAAACCCTAGGCTCTGTGGTTTAACCCACAGCGCCAGCTGCATTACATTGAAACATCAAATCAAATAATCCAAAATGAAAAACTACAGAAGAAAGACAAATATGTAGAAACTCAAAGCATCAAAATTAACTGGAAACTGAAATATTATCTTAAACATTTCAAAATAAAACATTGCAAGGGAAGTTAAATGCCCATGTAAAACAGCATAATTAGCTTGCAAATGAATATTATCATGGGCATAGAGTGTATCTGTTGCTGCCAATCCTGTCAATGGTGGTTCATGGCGGGCAGTGGCTGTGGATGTTCAGGCTCAAGGACCTGAGACTCCACCAAGAGACAGCCAAAGATGGGTCTCTGGCCTTTATAGCAGCCTCAGCTTTTGTAGCTGGAGTCAGTCAGGGCCCTCCCCTCCCTGGCCAGATTGGGAAAGGCCTGCAAGGCAAGTGTTCCAAAGCTCACAGCCAAATCAGCAAAATATCTGGTACCCTGTCTTGAGGAAGCTGAATCAGTTCAACCATTGGATAGAGCCCTTGCAAAACCACCTCACCATAGCTGGCACAAGAAATTTTCCCACTTGGGTCAAAGGACATGGTGGTGCCACCCCCTCCATGTTCAGAAAGTGACTGGACTGAGAGCTGACTCAAATGTCAATGCTGGCAACAGGATAGCAGTGTTCCCTGGCACACCTGATGGCAGATGGCTAGGTTAGGGGGTTGAAAGCATGCCACCTGACACACCTATGATTGCCAACCAGAAGAGGGGAACAGTGCTGCTGGCACTCCTCAGTTTTTGCTACCCAAAGCAGTTACTTCCCTCTGCACAGTGGTCACACCAGCCCTGCAGTTCACTAGAAATGCATTCATGTTCTGGAGCTGAACATGATGTAATGGAAACTGAATTTTCACATCTGGTTGTGAAATCCTCTACTCTCTTACTTGAAATGTAAGGCCCATTGCAACTTCCTCGGAGATAAGCAGACATTGGATTTTCCCCAGAAAATGGGAAGTATTTTTTTGCTATGCAGAGTCTCTTTTGTAAAGAGCAGATTCACTGCCAACGTTAGTACTGATGGCAAACTAAAGCACAGTCCACACAGCGGGATTGGGGGGTGACGAAGAAAGCACTCCATAACTCTCAGCAGTGATCACTGGGCCATCTTACTTACATCCATGTGATGAACACTAGCAAAGATCCAAAGACTTTAACCTCTGAGCTCCACACACTTTGCTTGATGAGTATAGATGGTGGATAAAATGTTCAGTACAGCTATTAAGGGTTTTGTCCCATTCTCTCATAGTGGTTGAAGCTGTAAGTCACCTGCCAAATTGCTCGCCATTTTAAATCAACCAGACAATAGGAACAGCCCATGTATACTTTTACTAAACAACTTACCAATTCAAGTGGGCTGCCTGAGCTGCAAGAAGTGAACTCTGAAGTGATAAAGCATAGCATTGCTTCAGTAAAATGGAATAAGAAATCATCTTGACAGAGCCTAGATCTTGGTCTGGGCTGCTGAATGTACTTTTCTCCCCTCCCCCTTCCCTTTCAAGGTCGATGTTCCCTATTTCATGTGGAGTACATCTTGTATGACAGCACGGGAAGAAAAGCGGGCAGGCTGGGTTAATGCATTTGGGGTCAAAATGGACTCACAAATGAAGGAAGGCAGCACCCATGAGAAATGGGACTGACACCCCGGCAGTAAAAGTGATTGGTGATTAAACCTCAGCTGCCTGGAGTGCATACAAAAGTCACGGGGGTGTATGTGCTTGTGCACAGATTGAACAAGATTTTTATTTATTTATTAATGGGGTGATATTTGCTTGACAAAACCTCTACAGAATCTTCTGCACATACATCTATCAACCACATTAGTCTTCCATCCCGCTTAGGGGTAACATGCATGGTCCCTCCTCTTCCTTTTCCAACGATTTTGCAAGGTTGATTAGACTGAGGAGTAGTGATTGGTCCAAAGCCATTCAGGTAATTTTGTGGCTGAATGAAAGTTTGAATCCTTGCCTGTCAGGTGTTACAACCCTATCCAGTATCCCTCACTGGTGCTTTATTTAATTTATGAAAATGAATGCTTTTTAAGAGAGTTTGTTTGTTTTAATGGATTTTGGAGGAAACATTTAAATACGTGCAAAACTCCTTTTCATTGCGAACTTATTTTGCTACAATATGGGAGCAATCCTTTGTACAAGAAGCTGACATAAAGCTCGCCAGTATAAATTAAGCTGGTTTAAAAATACACCAGCTCCAAGCTCATAGTCAACAATGTGGCTGTTGCTGTTTGAGCCTGGTAGATGGAAAACAAGCCTTGAAAATAGTGTTCTATGCTGGGTTGATGGAATATTCCTCAAACCATAGTAGTATCCAACCCTTTCCCCCAATAAGTGACTTCAGATTTCACCCTGGCCTGCCAAGTACCACCTATGAGGAAGGATCGGTGATAATATCTATTCAATTAGCATGTCAAGGCAAGCCTGACTAATTCACTGTAGACCTGGAAGGGACCATGGTGGCCATTTACCCCAACCCCTTGCAATGCAGGAATCTTTTGCCCAATGTGGGGCTTGAATCCCTGGCCTTGAGATTAAGACTCCCATGCTCTATCAACTGAACTGTCTTAAAAATTCACACATATCAGAATTTTGCAAGGCAATTCTCCAGCCAAGTGGTGCGTACATAAATGAAGATATTGGGGTGAAGTGTACATGTAAATGCATGTCTCACTGTGTGAAAGAAAATAACATTAAAATGCATTGTTTGGGGAGGAATCACTTTGCAAAAATGTGTATATTCGAAAAAATTGCATAGTAAAATGTGTGTATTAGACAAAATTGCATTAAAGTGCTGAGGAATTTTCATGTGGACTTTTAAAAGAAAAAAATCAAACTAATGTGGAAATGTGGAGAACTAAAGTTAAGGTTCTTCCCATAGTTGGCCTCATTGCCTTCCACCCCAGCAGTCCCAATGAGTACCAGCCTCCACTGATTAGTGGCTAGATCAAGACCTACCTTAATTTCTTTTGAGTCTGAGGCCATAAGGACCTGCCTGCCTCTGCTGCAGAACCTTTGCTTGGATTCATCATCTATTCACAGAAATTTCTGAATGCCGTGCTCTTTGGTTGCCTGCAATCAAGCATATTGGCCTTGCTGCAAACTTGATCAACCCAAAGGAGGCGGACTTCCAACATTCCTGCTTTTGCCATGAATATTTATTAAACTAGATGAAATCACATCTCTCCAAAAACTGGACATGGCTGTGCTGTATCTATCTCTATACCACAGAAGAACAGAAATGACTCGGGGCTGATTTGAGCATCACCTATATTTCTGAGTACGGCAGCTAAGGGGTGATATGATAGCCATGTTAAGGGGTGATATGATAGCCATGTTCAAATATATAAAAGGATGTCACATAGAGGAGGGAGAAAGGTTGTTTTTTGCTGCTCCAGAGAAGCGGACACGGAGCAATGGTTCCAAACTACAAGAAAGAAGATTCCACCTAAACATTAGGAAGAACTTCCTGACAGTAAGAGTTGTTCGACAGTGGAATTTGCTGCCAAGGAGTGTTGTGGAGTCTCCTTCTTTGGAGGTCTTTAAGCAGAGGCTTGACAACCATATGTCAGGAGTGCTCTGGTGGTGTTTCCTGCTTGGCAGGGGGTTGGACTCGATGGCCCTTGTGGTCTCTTCCAACTCTACGATTCTATGATTCTAAGAAACAAATGATGGAAGAGTTGTTATGCCTCTGCATGCCTGCTCATAATGCATAGATGTAGAGAATTATTTGCTCAATGATAAATTTACCATGGCGAATCTATAGTCCAATCTTGTGTCCTCCAGATGTTTGGGACTACAGCTCCCATCAGCCCCAATCAGTTTTTAATAAGGAGGAACATTGAATCATGCGCTCTTTGGGTTGTCATTTGTAGTCTTAAGTGGCAGAACCCAGGAACAGTTTTCTGCCATTTTATATGCTGTATGTGTGGACTGGTGGACATACAATCATAAGGGGTGTTAGTTATCTGCAGCATCCATTTATGGGTAAAAATTTCACAATGGCCCTGATTCCCTGGCTAGATAGGTAATTTTTGTCTGTATTCACTCATGATTTGATGTTAACGAGCGACATTGATCATCTCACCCACAGCCTGATCTGATCACTCCAGAATTCATTTTAGTACCTTAGCCAGTGGTTTTAAACCAGTTCCTGACATCTTTGGTTAAAAGGTTCAGATAGTAAGTGATGTGAACGACCCTCTGCTGGACACAACTTATAAAGTTGCAGTCGATCAGAATAGACAGTAGATGGATCAAAAGTTTGATTCAATAGAAAGAAACTCCATATGTTCACCCTGACAGCTTATTGCAATCACCTTGATTCATTTCCTAACTTGACTATAATAGGACAAGCCAATTAACCTAGTGCATATGTGTTTTCTTACTTTCAGAGGAAGTTCTACATATCACGTTTCAGTGTTTTTTTGGTTTTTTTTTTTAAATGAAGCCCGGAGACCATTTAATGAGTATATTTTTAATCTCCTTAGAGACTTGTTCTGCCAGGTTGTCATTGCTGAACTTTAGTTACTAGAAAGTATCTGGCAGCTGTTTGAAAGGAGGTCAACAGCTGAGAAGTTAAAGGCCTATCAGTTTTGGAAGTGAACATGTGGGCAAGTTCCCCTCCCAACTGTTTGGGTAAATACCATACAAAAAAGGTCGTATTCTGCCCCACCTTTTAAAAATGAGATGAGAAGTGTCATGGAAAGCTGTAAGTTAATTAAAGTAGTGGCACGAGGCACTTGTTCTCACCTAGAAGACCTGTGACTATATTGCGAAAGCAGATGTTTGTAGGAAGAAGTAATTTTAAAGGGCAATTCAAAAACCAGAATCCTGTTTATGTACTGGTTATAGTTTTGGCAGAATCATACTCCTATGCCTTGGAAAAAAAAAAAAGCTTTCTTGTTAGAAAACCTGATTTGTGCCCCCCTTCTTTGAAATTTGAGTTGAAAAGCACAACATTTAGCTTTGATCCAGAAATTAAATCAGCAGCCTAGCACTATTGACTTCCATGTCCCATTAACAAGCATAGGATTAAGCATGTTCAAGTGACAATGAATTATTTAAAGTAGCTTGAAAGAACACACTTTCCATTTTATAGTTTAAACCCTCCTCCTCCCTCCTTTCTTTACAGCATCAGACTGCAGTTGGAGTCCAATGGACTCCTTTGAAGTCCTCCCTGGGAAAAAAGTACACGATTTATTTCAAAACAACTCCAGTTTAACATGAAAAAAGAGATTTAATTGGATTCACATTCCAAAAATATAGCCAAACACAGAAGTCACTGCAGGACACTGGACCTCACAATACTCATTTAAATTCCTCATGGAAATTCCACCTAGGTGTTTTGGGGGGAGAAAGCAGAAGAAATGCCTTGGTGGAATACTGGTCTGAAAGTAAATAATGGAAGGAATCTGATATACCCCAATAGCCTCATAGGGACCCTATGAGGCTATTGGGTTATATCAGATTCCTTCCATTATTTACTTTCAGACCAGCTAAAAATAACACTATGAATAAGAAACCAGTGTTGCAAATTTGCACAGTAGGTAGCATCCTAAAAGAGCTCAAATAACTCTTTAGACCACACTGGTGGTCCAGGTTCTGAAACAGGCATGCAAACAGAACAGCTTTGTTCATTTCAGTAGTCAGGGTCCATTTTGGTGGGAGGGGGGAGAATGCAGATTAATTCTTTTCAATGTTGTGTATAACCATGGATTCTGGGGGTGCTTTTTGGGGCCTCACCGATTTGACTGAAGCAATTTAAGGGTTATTTATTGAATGAATGTGTCAGTTTTGACACTTGGATCATTTCCACCTGCAAATCTGTGAACTCTGATATTTTGGAACATCAAAAGGACCACATTATATCAGAGCTTTGCTGATTGCCTTAATATGGTTTCTGCAACAAATGGAAGTTGAGAGAGACATCAGAGTGTTCAGACTGTTACCCCTCCACCCTACCCCTTCATAGCATCAGATATATTGAGCTCTCCTTAACCATTAAGCAAGTAGGAAGAAGCGGGTGACAGGGGAGGAGTGGAAAGGGGGATATGTAAGAGGCAGATATTGTATTCCAAGGACTTGCACATTAATGAATTGAGCTTTCCTGGGGAAATATTGTATGTTTACATTGTCTCTTGGCCAAGTGATTGATCTTTTCTCTAAAAAGGCGAGGCCCTGAATAGCTACTATTGGGTTGTTGTTTTGTGTGTCTTTTTTCTTCTATTCAGAGATACTTGATGTTTTAGTATTTTATTAATCTGGTGCTCCCTGCTCCCCCAGGAGGTTCAGACACACTACTAGATCATCTGAGCTGTTCGACCAGATCCATTTTAGGGTTTATTTTTTTCTTTACTTTAGATTCTCTCTAGGTCTTTGTGGTGGAAGACCCTTGCTCCAAAAAAGCGTGGTGAAAATTAAAGGGTTCAGGAACTCAGACCAGACCAAATTTCATGAAATCATACCCAGATTTTACTAAAACAAAATTCTACAAGAAAGAAAAACTCCAAGTAATTACACAGATTAAAATATCTCAGAAGGTAAGAAAACAACAAACACTAACTTATCCAGCTAATTAACATAAACACTTACACTTAAATCTCAGTAGGCTGAGTAACGGAACAAGATTCTGTCAAAAACCCAAATAGGCACTGATCTTGGCTCATTATTTCTGAGATTCTAACCCATTCCCATAAACCAGTCCTATAGGGGCGATATCACCACAGCATTAATTTGCTGTTTTACCTCCCTATTAGATTACATAAAAGCACAACTTCACAACAACCTCCATAATTATCTCTCCTTCTGCAGAAACTGAGTGTGGCTCATGTGAGCTAGGCCTGTTCCAAATCCTAATGTGAATTCTCTGAGAGAGATGCATTCATGTCCAGGTGTGATGACTGATGAGTCCCATAACATTTCCAGTGAGGAAACCCACATTATAAAACAGTACATTGTGAGGGGACCAGGGCAGATTCATGCTGTGCCCATATTGGATTAAATGGTCCAACTGAGACAAAATTAGATTCTGTGGCATCTTTGATCATGAGTTCTGGAGAAGAACATTGCATTCCTCTTGAAGACCTTGAAATTCTGCTCTTTGGTTTGTGTGTGAACATAGAGGAATGTGGAATATAAAAAGGGGACAGAGACATGACTATGGAGTGTGATCTCTTACATACATAAGAAGCAATGCAGTAGTTCTTTGGGCATCATATTTCTTTATGGAAAGAGGGGGGCGGAATTGAGTCCCAAGACCCATTCTCTATTACATCTATTTATAACATGATACAGTTCGTCAGCCACAGGTTTCGTATACTACTTAATGACTTCCAGTGATTGATTGTCTTTGGCAGTGGCTAATTGCACTTGAATGCAGGCTACCAAAATAGTTAGCAGATGATCCCATCACAGGAGAATATTTCAAAGCTCATAGAGTAGCTACCTTTTTGTAAGATATTTCTCTTTTATTAAACAGCACTTGTTTCCCTTACCTTCAATAATTTCTTGCTATCTTCCCCCATTCCCTTCCCCATCCACATTTACTTAAAATATGTATATTTCATTGGAATGGGGGCTAAAAACCTTGGACTTTGTTAAAGCCACCCCTAAAAAGGTAAAGGTAAAGGACCCCTGACAGTTAAGTCCAGTCGCAAACAACCATAGCTGTCAAGTGTCCCTTATTTGAAGGGACAGTCCCTTATTCCAGCGCCATGTCCTGCTGCTGTCCCTTATTGATGGATGTCCCTTAAATGTCCCTTAAATGATGTCCCTTAAATTTCAAAGGAAGCAGCTCCTCTCCCTCCCTCCCTGCCGGCCAGGGAGGAGGGAGGCTCCAACTGTGTTGCTTGGCTGTGTTGCTCACCCAATAAGAAGTCTAAGAACGACTGGGGGGTGGAGCTTGAATGCCTTGTGTGTGGCTAGTTAATGCAAGCTGAGGGGTTTTTTGAATGCTGGACGCCATTTTGTTGTACATGCTGCTGCAAACTTTGCAGTGCAAAGCCAGGCCAGGGAGCCATCTTAAGTTGAGGCTGCATAGGCCTTGTGGTGCATGTGATTCAGATTCTATTCAGTTGAACCTCTGGTTACAAAGTTGGTTGGGCAGTGTTCTCAAAGCGACCAGCATGAGCTTGACCAGACTGCAGGAGGACAAGAAGACTGGAGTGCCTGGAAGAGGTGAGGCTTCAGGTCCCTTATTTTGGCTGCTGGTCCCTTATTTTCAATGCTGCTGGTCCCTTATTTTCAAATCTGTAAGTTGACAGCTATGCAAACGACTCTGGGATTGTGGCACTCATCTCACTCTATAGGTCGAGGGAGCCAACGTTTGTCCACAGACAGTTTTTTTCCGGGTCATGTGGCCAGCATGACTAAGCCGCTTCTGGCAAAACCAGAGCAGTGCACAGAAACACCGCTTACCTTCCCGCCGGAGCGGTACCTATTTATCTACTTGCATTGGTGTGCTTTTGAAATGCTAGGTTGGCAGGAGCTGGGACAGAGCAACGGGAACTCACCCCATCGTGGGCATTCGAACCACCGACCTTCTGATCAGCAAGCCCTAGGCTCAGTGATTTAGACCACAGTGCCATCCGCATCCCTGACCCCCATCTATGGAATGCTCTCCCCAGGGAAGTTCGCCTGGTGCCTTCATTTTACACCTTTAGGCGCCAGGCGAAAACGTTCCTTTTTAACCAGGTCCTTGGTTGATTTGATTGACATCCTATGCCCTTTTAAATATGGTTCTTTTTTGGGGGGTGTTATTGGGTTGTTGTTTTTATTTTAATTTTATATATTGTGGTTTTATATTTTGTTTTGTTCTGTGAACCGTCCTGAAATCTCTGGGTATAAGGGGGCGGTGTATAAATTCAGTAAGTAAGTAAGTAAGTAAATAAAATAAAATAAAATAAAATAAAATAAAATAAAATAAAATAAAAACCCATGTCCAAGGTAAATGTCTGAAGTGGGTCTCTGTCAACAAAGGAAAATTTCATATGCAGGAAATCTAGTGAACCTTTACTCATAACTTGAGTGTACTGTTCATTTTAATATCAAGTTTGCTGGTCACTTGATTTTTCTGCAAGTGGTGCGTTTGTTTCTGATATAAAGCTGTAGGTGGTGTGCATAAATTCTAAAAACGAATAAAATATTATCTGTGTTGCAGCCAGCTTCAGGAATGCCTCATTTTAATACCTTCATAACTCAGGGAAATTGTTTGTAACGTTAACATTTTAATTGTTATTTATTTATTTATTTTTTTTAGTATCATCAGCCTGCTAAAGCTGTTTGGCTTTGCAATCCAATTGTTTTCCTATCTCCCCCCACTCTGTAATATATTCTGCAATATTTGTTAAGCACGCTAGCACGACTAAATAGCTTAAAGCAGCTTTCTTTATTACATTGCATCAGCTGCAGTGTGAATCTCAGTATTGACTTTACATAAAATATTTTCACATAAAGAAGTCGGCAGCATAATATGCTGTCAGCTTTACTTATTTATTTATTTTAAGATTCATGTCTAAGAGACTGAAAAAAGGATACGTGTGAGTAGGCTTGCACTTTTTCTACTCCTCCCCAAAAGTCATGGCCTTGACTGAGAAAAACAAATGTGTTGAGAACTTTGCAAAGCGCAACTAAAAAGGTCTAAGGATGAAATCCTATAGCAAGATCTCCTGGGATGAGAGGAGGAGTTAGATCCAGTGGATCTATGTCTGAACTGGAAGGTTCCCTGCACACCTAAGCTACACCAGTGTAACTCCCTATCCTTGGCTCAATGGGAGATACATTGGCACATCTCCCCTATTGAGACTGAGCTATTGTGACCTATTTGGCTGAGTTGAGCCCACTAGATTTTAAGACACCGTAAGTACTAAATAAGGGGTGTTTTGGTTGCATGGAGGGGGTAGGACTAGAGATAGAGGGGACCTAGTCTGGATCCTAAGCCCATTCAGCTCAGTCATACAACATGGGAATCCAGCATAAGTTAAGGTAAATGGTAAAGGACCCCTGGATGGTTAAGTCCAGTCAAAGGCAACTATGGGGTTGCAGTGCTTATCTCGTTTTCAGGCTGAGGGAGCCGGCGTTTGTTCACAGACAGCTTTCCGGGTCATGTGGCCAGGATGACTAAACCACTTTTGGCACAGCAGAACACCATGACGGAAACCAGAGTGCACGGAAATGCCATTTACCTTCCCGCCACAGTGGTACCTATTTATCTGCTTGCACTGGGGTCCTTTCGAACTGCTAGATTGGCAGGACCTGGAACAGAGCAACAGGAGCTCACCCCATCACGAAGATTCAAACCGCCGACCTTCTGGTCGGCAAGCCCAAGAAGCTCAGTGCTTTAGACCACAGCGCCACCCGTGTCCCTTTAACTGGGCAAGTAGGGTGGTGTAACTCAAACACTGTTTTAAAAGCTTGTTTTCATGCTGCCTAAACCAGCCATGGCCCTCCAATTTTGAGTCTGAGTCCTGCCTACTTTGCTGTGACTCAGCTTAACTTTGCATCAGCTTCTTGTGTGTAGGATTGCCCTCTTCATGAGCTGTCCACTTTCCTTGAAAGCCATTTGATTCTGGATGCCACCAGACACCTCACCCAGACTCTGTCTGCAAATACACATCTGCTAAAATTCCTTTAGATAATAAAAACACCACTGAAAATGTGGACCAACTGCTGTATTTATTTCATTGTTGTGGCCATTGGCAGTATATAATCATACACAGGTGCATCCACACATGTTTGTGTGTTTTTTTAAAAAATGGAAATACATGTCAGATGCTGATGGGGAAGACTTGTGAAGCTGGAATAAAGGCCATGCAATTCACAGGTAGCAAAAGCATTCTTCTCCATTAACTTGTGATTCCTCTTGCTCTGGGTCTGGTGGGGTGGCTGAGTATGGAATAGAAAACCTACTATATATAACACCGAATCCTTTCGTTTTAACACTGCAGTGGCTGAACTACAAATGTGCTTTAAAAAAATTCATTTCCTAGGAAGAAAAAAACACCTTGGTGAAGCTGGCTACATAAAAGATATCACGCCTACCTACAAGGTATCTCCCATTTTATGAGACTAATGCTGCAAACCTCTATACAGCCAGATTATATAGTATCATTTTATTTGTTGCTTTATAGGGAACAGCTATAGTGACAGTCAAGAGTTCATGAATGTTTCCTTTAGCTTTCATTTCACTGCATTACATACCAATGGTTTTTGGAAGGAAGGAAGGAAGGAAGGAAGGAAGGAGGGAAAGAAAGAAAGAAAGAAAGAAAGAAAGAAAGAAAGAAAGAAGAAAGAAAGAAAGAAAGAAAGAAAGAAAGAAAGAAAGAAAGAAAGGGGTTTGTGGCTGTTACAGTGTTGCACATACATTGTGCCTCAACACTCTTCCTAATGCTTTTTATCCATTGTTCAGTAAAATCAGATAGTAAAGCTTTCCTGGACTATACACAGGGGCAGAGTGATATTTAAAAAATTCTACCCACAAAAACATATACCTGCATATACAAAGTAGAATTCAGTTTGCCTTTCTTGATGTAGAGTTGTAAAAAAATAATGTATAAGGGTACTCTCATTTTGAAAGGGGATGGGGGTAGCACTGTGGGTTAAACCACAGAGCCTAGGATTTCATGATCAGAAGGTCAGCGGTTCGAATCCCTGCAACGGGGTGACCTCCCATTGCTCGTGCCAACCTAGCAGTTCGAAAGCATCAAAGTGCAAGTAGATAAATAGGTACCACTCCGGTGGGAAGGTAAATGGCATTTCCGTGTGCTGCTCTGTTTCACCAGAAGTGGCTTAGTCATTCTTGCCACGTGACCCAGAAGCTGTATGCTGGCTCCCTCGGCCAATAAAGCGAGATGAGCGCTGCAACCCCAGAGTCGGCCATGACTGGACCTAATGGTCAGGGATCCCTTTACCTTTACTCCTAGCCATTTAAATTAATGAAGATGACACAACTAACTTAGGTCTATTAATTTCAGTGGGTCTACTCTGAGTAAAACTATGTTAGACTATTGAATATCAAATAATGGTACAGTTGGGAGGTATTTTGAGGGTCATCTACTCCAACCCCTTGCAACATGGGAATCCCAACAAAGGCATCCATGACAGATGGCCTTCTAACCTTTGCTGAAAAACCATCGTGAAGCAGATTTCAACACTTTTCGAGGGAGCTCATTTTGTTATCAAACAGAAAGTTCTTTCTGTCGTATAATCAGAATCTTCTTTCTTGTATATCCAAATAAACACACACAGCACACTTTTAAAACCACTTTCCAGAACAGTATAAGAAGATGCTTTTTATTCATTTTTTAAAATATTGATGTAACTCAAAAATAAGTTCAAGGAAGTCGTGGAAGGCTCCAGCAATTGATTCTATATGGTGAGTTGGGAGAAGCAGGTGAGAGTAGCCAAAGGTAAAAGCGTCTACTCTACTTTTAACATTATGGGGATGCCGTAGAGCCCACTCAACATATATGTCTTGACAGAACAGATGAAAAGGATTGTTGAACCATGAAGGATAGCCTTGCCTGTGGGTTTGACTGGTGTGGGAAAGGGATGTGTGCACCTAGATTTCCTCCACATGGGGGGGGGGAGCTCTGGCCCAATCAAGGCCCTTTGTCATGTGGAGAAGCTTTATATGTATATACATCTCCTTCACATGTCTACCAAACATATAGGTGGGGGAGATGAGGCTAGATCATTTAAAAACAAAGCTACCTAATTCACACTTTTGAAAGTAATACATAAAGCAAAGCATCACTTTGCAATTTGCACTTCTCTGAATTTTGTAATGCAGTTCTCCAGCCAATAAATGTGTAAAAAGATGGATATGTTAGGGTGAGGTATACGTACAACTGCAGATATAAGTGAATAACATATGAATAATGCATTCTATTAGGGGAAATTGCTTTGCTAATATGTGTATGTTAGGCAAAATTTCATGCAAGAGCGTCTCTATTAGGAAAAATGTACACTAAAATTATGAATTTTCATGAGATTTTTTTAAAATGCAAAATGATATGTTAGAAAATGACAAATGACAAATGAAGAGAAACCAAAACTGACAGATTCATCTATCTTTAGGTAGGGCTTGCCCATGCAGCCACATAACCCCCCCACACACACACACATACACACACATGATCTTTCAATACATGGGTTGTTGCTTGAATCTAAGCTTTGTGATGAAAACCTAGAGGGGAACAGAAAATGAATTCAAAAGAATACATTCCATGCTTGCAACTAGGCCTTTGCCTCTGTGAATAATTTGATCCAGAAATATAGATTTGGGCATGATGGAAAGGATATCCTCAATGTGTTTACTTTGGTAGTCAGTTTCATCATGATGCCTTCTTTATTTTGGTTGCATTTTGGTTGCTGTGATTGGATCCATAGTGAAGAACAAAACCTGCCAGAGCTGGTGGTTTAAAATCAGGAATGGCTAGAGGATTGGAAAATATTCATGAAAATTCACCAGCATTTCAGTGCAAATTTATCCTGATAAACAGATTTCTCCAATATACACGTTTTTGCATGCAATTCCCTCGTATAAAATGCATTTTCACCTTACATTCACTAATAAAGAGATTTTTTCCTGCACATTTCCTCCATAATATACTAATTTATGGTCAGAGTTCTGCACCATTCTAAGAAGTGTCAATTTCAAAGCACTGCTGTGTTTCAACACATGTATTTGATTGAGTGAGTCAATTTATATGCCAATTTATATGCTTCATCTGAGCATCTCAGGGCCATTTACAGTATAAATCCACAAAAATACATAACATTATAACAAAACAATAACCACCCCTACCCCACAGTCTAAAAGGCCATAGATTGTTTAATTAGTCAAAAGCCCGGGAGAAGAGGAATGTTTCTGCCTGGCACCTAAAGATACATACTGAATGTGCCTCCCTGGGAGGAGCATTCTAGAAATGGGGAGCCACCACCGAAAAGGCCACTTCTCATGTTGCCACCCTCTAGTTTGGATTCGTCTGAGAAGTTCTAATTAGGTAGTTTCTCATTAAAATGCAAACAACATTGAAATTCTCCCTCATATTTATTTTTCATTTAGTGTGCCTTGAGCAATTATTTATCTGTTGCTTGTCTGTTGTTGTTTTTTTCTTTTCAATTTTGCTTTGTGTTGAGAATTGAACAGGGGATTTCTGCTTACTTACATTAGCTTGTGTGGGTGTTGTTTTCTTGACTATAACCATGCACCCACACTTTCATTAATGTATCCACAGAGTTAACACATCTGTGTTGGATTATGTGCTTGACGTTAGGTAATGGGTATAGCTTGTCGACACTGAAGGATCTGCTTTAGGAAGTATATGAGTGATATACAGGATACTTACTTAGGCATGTAATAGGCTGCAATTTTCCTATTAAATGAGATGAGATAAAAGGAAATGGATTTGAGGAGGCTGGGTCAAAAATAGTTTGTCTTGTTAATAGATTAAGTGACAGAACTATCAAAGCTCATGGTAGATATGCAGTTACATTTATGAGTGCAGTGAAGCTCACTAAGTGTGATGTTAAGTATGAGATGTATTCTCTTTTAAAACCCCAAGGTCTGGTTCACACACAGCTCCAGCCTAAAGTGTTTCCATGTAGCAGGGCACAAGAATGAACTGCTTTTGTACTATGCAGACAATCAGGGATTCCCCCCCCCCCCGAGGGAACTCACAAGAACCCAGTTCTGGCACCTCTCAGGTGGGTTCTGGCACCTCTCAGTTGGGTGCCATTGCCTTTCTAAGAAAATGAGGGAGGTGTTCATGGTGAGTTCTGGCACCTCTTTTTCTAGAAAAATAGCATTGCAGACAACCTTCAGTGTCAACTGAAGCCTACATGTCTATCAGAGTAAGCCCAGTTCATATGATTCATCTGCTGCGAAAAAGGAGCAGGTATGTTTTACTCGTGGGACCTCCTTCATGTCAGCATTTGCAAGCATGGGCTTGAGTTTTAATCCTGTTCCCACACTGCCTGCATTTGAGGCTATTTGTGAGACAAAACACAGAGACAGAAATGCCCATGAACTGTCTAAAGGAAGAGATGGCCGGTTTTCAAGTGACCTCTTGTGCTGTGCTGGTATTGGGTTAGGGAATTTTAAACATCTGGCATACAGACATCTTATTTCAGCTGAATCACTTTCAGAACTGCATTAAGAAAAGAGAGAGAAGGCTGAACAGGACAGGTCTCGGGGGATGAGATCCAATTTAGGGGGCTTCCATTTTCAAAAGAAAGTCGCGAAGCAATCAAAGCTAAAGAAGTGAACAGAATGGGTGTTTCTGGGAATTATTTATGACGGCGGTATGAGGCATTTGCATTTGCTTCTTGTTCTGCGCTTCAAAATCTGTGACTCATCTTTCCCTTTGTGTTATCTCAGGAGCATTTAATCTGATGGAACATGTGTGTCAGCTCTTGGTGGTACATCAGGCACTCATTACTTTGGGGGCAATTTGCAGCCAGTTCTAGCTTTGTGTTAATGCCTTCCTGGGGGCTTCCTGTAAGCCAATTTGTGCATAATTGCATCTGTGTGTACACATGGGTTGTTTGGCCTTTTTAAAGCTAACATTAGCTATAATTAAAAAGCAATCTGCACTAGACCTCTGTTGCTTTTGGGTAGGGAAAGGAATGTATTGGAATTTCCCCTACCCCCATAGTGAGAGAAAGATTGGTGTGCCTATGGAGGGGAGTTCAGGTTTCTCACTGATGCCATGCATTCTTTGCTCTCGTGTTCAACAGCACTATTGTTTGGTGTTCCAGATTCTGGATGAGTTTTTGTGTATATAGCTGCAAGTGTGAAAGCCCCTTCTCTACATACATCAAGCTGTCTATGGAGGGCCAAGTTATACCCTCCAACTATATACTAAATACTAAAATTGTCACAAAAACGGTGAAGCCACCACAGCTTCTCACTTTTCACACAGAGTCCCGAATTCCCAAGAAAAGCATGTTACTAGAAGTTCAGGTCCATGTGTCCCCCCTAACACATTTCTTATATCTGTGTCTCCCATTTCCCTCCCCTCTCCGCTCAATATGACATCACTTCCTGTTTTTATGAAAACAAGATATGGGTCGTTTGAATGCCACTATGCAAGATTTTCACCATTTCCCCACTCCGCACTCTTTCAGGCTCCCATAAAAGCAGTGGGTTGAGGAGCAAAGAGGGAGATTTTTCTATAAGTCCCACAAGCAGGACCTGAATGGAAAAGCACTCTTCTCACTTTGGATTCCCAGCAATTGGATTGGCATTTTGATGCCAACAACAGTGTGCAAAAAAAAATCTTGTATGTAGGAGAAATGCTGATCCCACAATGGTATCCATGTGGAAGCACCCAGCCTTCCATTAGCCCTCTGCAACCATGTTACATCAAGACGGCTGAGGCAGGAAAAGCCAAAATTTCCAGTTTCCCACATAATCCAGTTTCCTTGAATGGGAATGCATGGATAGCTATTTCCTTCCAATATCTGCTCTCCTGTAAGATTTGAGAGATTCAAAACCTGGTAATATGTTGTGTTTTTAATAATAATAATAATAATAATAATAATAATAATAATAATAATAATTTATACCCCGCCCATCTGTCTGGGTTTCCCCAGCCACTCTGGGCGGCTACCAACAAAACATTAAAATACAACAGTCCGTCAGACATTAAAAGCTTCCCTAAACAGGGCTGCCTTCAGATGATTTAGGGATACGGCTTTTTGCTATACCCTTCTCTGAGCCTTTTGGATAAGGCAGGCTGAATATTATAAATACATAATTCAGAGTCCCTCATGTGTAGGGGCTCCCATTACTCTTCCATAGGAAGAAAAATCAAAGTATGCACATGATAATGTATGAGTGTGTGCGCACAGTGCTCCCATGAATCTGAGCATGGGGGATTTCTTATACATTTGAATAAGAAAAAGCAACCTGTCGCCCTGAGCTGTCAGGGGAAATCTTTCATGTGATAAGATTGCCATTTAATCACAACTTGTCATAGGCTGTGGGGAGTGTTCCAATGCATGTTTGGACACAGGTAAATCTAAATCTAATCACATGGTAGCATGTTCAGAGCAATGCTTCAGCTTAAGAGAATGACGAGGAAGTCACTTTATGATGACTCTGTCATTAATTATTAGATAAACCTATCCATGATCTATCTTGAAGCTAAGATAAAAGATTGTGATTGTGGACAACATTTTGAGAGCTGGAAAACGTATCAGCATCACCTGATGACCTAACTGCTATGGGAAGGTAGTCACACACAGAATCATATAATATGTGGATCCTCTATGCCCACCCTGTCCAGTGCCATTTTTCTAGAAAAAGAGGTGCTAGAACTTACCTTGAATGCCTCCTTTGTTCTCTTATAATGGCAATGGCACCCACCTGAGACGTTCTGGCGAGTTTCAGCTGGGGGGGGGGGGTGGAGCCAACAGTCAGAATTTCTGAGGAAAACAGAAGGGATTGTTTTGAGAGAACATTAAAGGTAAAGGGACCCCTGACCATTAGGTCCAGTCGTTACCGACTCTGGGGTTGCGGCGCTCATCTCGCTTTATTGGCCGAGGGAGCTGGCGTACAGCTTCCGGGTCATGTGGCCAGCATGACTAAGCCGTTTCTGGCAAACCAGAGCAGCGCATGAAAACACTGTTTACCTTCCCGCTGGAGCAGTACCTATTTATCTACTTGCACTTTGAGGTGCTTTCAAACTGCTAGGTTGGCAGGAGCAGGGACCAAGCAACAGGAGCTCACCCCGTCGCAGGGATTCGAACCGTCGACCTTCTGATCAGCAAGTCCTAGGCTCTGTGGTTTAACCCACAGCGCCACCCGCGTCCCTGAGAGAACATTACAGCCACCCTAATAGAGTATGGTACAAGTTGAAGAACCTCACATTTTCCTTGGAATGTGACTCTTGAGCTGATATAATTGAAATGATATTACTGTAACTGAGGAAGGAACCCAATTCATGCCATGATAACTCATATGATGCAACCCCAGATAGCAATTTTATCGTTGGAATTAAATATACCTCATATGTGAGCTGCTTTAATTGACCACAACTCTGAGAGAAGAGCTATAGATTTTACCATTTTATTTTAATAAGTTGAGATCAATGACCTAAAAATAACCAGACTGTTATACAGTATAGGAGAATACAAATGGATATTTATTTATTTTTGGATCCAGGCTTAGGCTGTTCTTTTAGCTTGTCTCCAGGTATCTGTGATGCCTCAGAGAGGGAATAAACAGCTTGTATAATGAGTTACTGTACCTTTCAGAATGATAAAAGTACAGTTGTTACTCATTAGTTGTGAGGGGACCAGGCCTTTCCTCTAGGTAGTTCTTCTGTGGCAGAGATACAAATTTTTACCAGCATTTGATCTACAATATTTTGTCTCTGGGAAAATGCAATTTCCCCCCAGCTAGCCATCAATTGTAACTGGGAAATGTGGAACATGACTGTGTGCATGTCATTGACCCTTCTCTGATGGTGTCTGTAACATTACTTGTGATAGATAACACAGCTCCTTCTTCATCCCCCCACCACTTTGTGAACATCTATATATGCACCATATATACACAACTTCATAATATTTCTCACCAGATTGATCAAATATAATGGAGCTAAATTTCTCAAATGCTACCAATTTGAGTGCCCCCTCCTCCTGGTTCTGACTGAGTAAGGGATTTTCTCTTGGGAAGTCTCTCCAGTTATATCCACCCTAAATGAATAAGATGCACATTAAGAGCTTCACATTTTAAGCAACCCAAGTCAACTTATATCTAACATAATTGATTTCATAAACCCTTTTGCTCTTAAGACTTTGTATTCAGTCATTTTGAACACCGTGCTATTCTCCAGTGGCACTGTCACATTCCCTTTTTTAAAAGCAACAAATAAAAGCACAACTTTCCAACATAGAGATAGGCTTGGGTAGATGGGAGTGTTGAATGGGGACATGAGTTCAAACTCTTTTCTTATCATATAGAGTAAGAACAAGACAGAGCTGGGAAACCCCAGAATTCAGTGGGGTAGGCAATTTATTGATTTCTGAAAGGCCTCTTTATAACTCTTTACCTAAACCTCTTTTATCACTGAACACTGCGAGTTTTGATAACTGCAGTAAAAACAACATATTTCGACAAGCCCTCAGCCTAAATCAAAGGGCACTACATTCATCATTTTAAACCCTTAAGAAACCATAGGCTCAGGGGTCAAATGTGATCTTCCAGACCTCTCAATTTTGCCCTTGGGACTTTTCCAGAGATGTGGGTCCTCATCCTCAGATGCCTTTCCTCAAATCACATTCCTCAGCAACCCAACTTTGCACCCATCTTAAATGTTTTTGCCTGGCTGAAATGTCTTCTTGAAGACTGATCATGTGTCTTGCTTGCTTGGGTGATGGATAGATAGGCTATAAAACTAACCTACTGTTCAAAGGTAAAATTTGCAGCTGTTGCTCCACACACTTTTGCCCCTGGTTCCCTTCACCACTGGCTTCCGGCCCTCTTGAAGGTTTCTCAAAGGGAATGTGTCCTTCGAGCTGATGGTTCCCTACTCCTGCATTAGTCAAATGCCCCACAGACGGGAGGCAAGATAAGAGGTGGTAAGGATCAGAGAGCTCTCTGTTATTTCATTGTGCCTGTCTAGGTACTATGTCAAACTTACTGAGAAGTTCTTTTTGAAGAGGTGCTGAATGGTAGCACTGAGAAATTTAGGAGCTCGCTTTCTGAGAAAACTGCCCATCCAGTGGTTGATGGGATCTGTGAAACATAAAAAAGAATATATGTTAGACTTGCTTCAGTAACTTTATGCTCAAGACAGCTGATGTAAATGCAAATTTGGAGTAGCTGTCCTTTCCAAGATCCCATCTGTGGATATAAATTTATGGAAGACAGTATTCTGAGGGGAAATGCAAAGAATTACAAAGACACTCCACTTGGGCCACTGGGAATGAGCTTCATCTGTTGATGTAACTGATGCATTTATGTATGTTTTGTGATAGATTTAATTGATAATTAGCAAACAGGGGGTCCAATCCAGCTAAAATTAATCAGTTTTAATGCTTAACTTTAAAGATTAAGGATGTGCATAATTTTCCTGTTGAAAGCAGTGGGTCTTAAAGGTGCTTAAATTTGACAGGTTCTTGCAGTATACCTGCATTAATGTCCAAGAAACTACCATTGTCACACGATAACTATCGCTATGGGCATAGCTTCCTGTTCCACTCTCTTTAATCTGTGCTTATCACATAGGCACACTAACTTGCTTTAGCATCTATTGTTGTATCAAACTAAATTCTACTCAGAATAGATGTATGAAAATGAATGGGTCTAGGTTAGCAACGCCCATTAATTTGAAGGGGCCAACTCTAAGTAGAATCATCATTGATACAAATCTATGCTTCTTTCTTGTTGAATATAAATACTTTTTAAATGCACTTTTGGCATGTAAAGGAGTCCTGCAAGGGCAAAATTTGTGGAAGAGAGTGAGGTGTGGCTACACCAGCCTTTGCCAACTCCTCAGTGCGTGACTCGTGGAGTGGAGTGACTCATATGGGAAAACATCTGGTGGGCACAAGGTTAGAGAAGGGCTGAGCTATGTAACATCTCAGCAACTTGAATTGACCCATGTTTCTTCTCTGAACTCCAGGCAAACATTTATTTCTGGTGTTTCAAAGGGAGAGACTCTGAACAGACTCAGGAACACATCTGCAAAAAAACCAGTATTTTGTCAGTAATGCAGAACTGAGTGTGACTTTTCTGATCCATGCTACTCCAGTGTAGCGGATTTCCTTTTTACTCATTAAAAAACTCTTCTGGTTCATGAGGTGATAAGTGGGACTGCTGGTCTTTAAGTAGTTGTATCCTTTAACTCCTCTTTGCTATGTTCAGTCCTGTCTCTTTTCTCCTTCATGCTTCCAGCCCTCCTTGCTTTAGAAAGTGAAGGTTTGTTGTTCCATCATAATTCATCTTCAGGCTTTCTTTCTACTCCAGTCTCTGGCCTGTTTCATCCAGGAGTTACAAGGTAGATCCAGGGAACTCAAGGATCCTGTGTTTCTTTGCAGTCCTCTGGAGATCAAACAAGAAGCAACTCTTGCTCTTAGAATACCAAGATTAGTGTTTTAGATTAGGGTGCTCCCCCCTGACAGTTTTTCATGGACTCGATGCAACTCATGCTTGGAGGTTGGTGCAGGGTCCACACAACATCACCCTCATCAGTGTGCCCCCATTTATATTGGATTTAATGTTTCCATGTTTGTATTTTAAGTTAACAATGTCCCACAGAAATGCTATATCCCAATTAAATGGTAACAAATATGGGACAGCATTTTGATAAGAGTGGTGTCGTGTGAACACTGCACTACACTTGCTTGCTCAAGCAGCTCTGAGTCCACATTACTGTGTTAACGAGCTGTGTCTAAGCTTTATTCAGAGTAGGCCCATCAAAATTTATGGGCCTAAGTTAGTCATATGCATTCATTTCAACAGGATTACTTTGAGTAGGAATGGCCTTGGATACATCCCAACAATAAGAGCATATCAAACTGAAACAAGATGCCAAGGATGTTGCAGATTGTTCTCTATTGTAGGTTTTGGAAGAATGTCTGGTTCTGTTGTGTGGTTGTCATAGCAGTGACACAGACTTATTGACTCATGAGTTTATTCTACCTTTTAAGATTCTACAGTACCAACTATTAATAGTTTTACTGAGTTACTGTATTGTTTGCTGGATGATCCAGCTTCTCTCCTTCCCCATTTTCCTGGACATTGCCCATGATGAATGCAGAGTACCGTACATACATGGCTATTGTGCTGAGTGGCATCCTTAGTGCTGAGACTTATAACTTGCTGTATTTCTATTTTTCTTCATATTGTGTCACTTTCTGTTTATTAAGTCTTTATGGTTCCCCAACTGCAGAGCCAAAAATATCCCTCATCTTATTTTCACTGGTGGAAGCACGTGCCCGAGACAGCGTTGCATTAACTACAGCCAGCTTGACAAGGTATAGGCATCATAGATCATATATGAGACTTTATTGCAAATCTACAGGAAATTAAGTTTTGAATGACTTATGGTGCTCCCTGCACAGTCACAGAGCCTAGGAGGAATTCAAGTCTCTGAGTCAGTTCAAACAGTTATCCATCTGATCACCTACATAGTGTGGAGATTTGATATGCAACTCAACCTTTAATGGCTGTGTCCTGGCTGTGCACCCAGGTTTTCTATTGGATCTGTTGGTTCACATGGCATCAAGGGAATAAAGATAGAGTTCCATTTTGATCCAAGCGGCATTCAGAACTACTTACTGAAATATTTGTTTTATGATTATTTAATTGAATGTATAGCTCAGCCCATACTAACCCTCCTTACCTTTGGCCATCAAATGTCAATCTGGGTAAAGACAGCTTGTGTTACTTCCAGGACATGTACAGTTTGGTGAGTCTCCTGAGGGAAAGAGGGTGTATAGTGGACAAAAGCATCAAGTATAAACCAGAATATCCTTGGAACAATTATCTACAGGTCTTTTATGAAGTTTAGTCTCTTGTGACTAAACTAAGACAAATCAGGTCAAAGTGCTGTGGACTCACAGCTTAGAGTTGTGAGCACCGGATTCACTTCCACAAGAAGACAGTCGTCGCACAGCAGAGTATAGCAGAGTCTAGCAGAGCATAAATGACTTGGAGAGCAGCTCTGTAGAATATCTTCTTTATTCTATCTACAACTATAATACAACTATATACAGAGCTAAATGAGGCCTAAGCATAAATGAATGCTGCACTACATTGAGTATCTGCAGCTGCTCTTAGCAGCAACCTTATCTCTACACACGATCTGTAACACTCAGTCTCTCTCTCTCCAACACACTGACTGACTGACTCTTTGATGTGGTGCTGGAGCTGAATAAGTAGAGAGTAGAAAACCGCCCCTCCTCTCTGGAGAATCAGCAGACTCATCAGGAGATTCTTGGATATGGGAGGGCTGAAATCTCCTCACAGGCATGGTGTTTGGAGAGAGTGGGGGCACTGTCCTGTATTATTGTGGGGCTTGTACCTGATCGTTTTATTTGTTTCTTTGTTTAGGAAAAGCATATATATTGTGTCCTTCACCCAAAGGTTGCAGGGTTTATAAGATGTTTTGGCACTCTGATTCTGTATTTTCACAGTAAAAGCATGGTTCAAACCAAGTTAAGGAGTGTAGAGTGCCATTGATTTCAGTGAGGAAGTTTAAACTTGTCATTGAAATCAGTGAAATGTGTGAAAGAGGTAACTTTAGCTGGATTTTGCCTGATCCTATGTGTGTTTGTTCAGAATAGAGTCCCTTTCTTTTAGTGGTGCTTACTTCTAAATGGGTATGAGAGTATGACTAAGGGTTTACTCAGAGTAGACCCATTGAAATTAATGCACCTAACTTAGCCATATTCATTCATTTCAATGAGTCTACTCTGACTACAAGCTTAGTTGACTACCCGGTACCTAAGTGTTGAACAAAAGTTTGGCTAAATTATCATCTTAATAATAGGAGTATAATATATATTTCTAGTAGGTCCAGTATCTATATTTGCATAGCTACGATCAGTATTTAGAAACATCTAAGATGAATTGTTTCATTATCTAAAGCTGGAATATAGGCTGTGTTTGATCAGCATATAGAACTCCCATTAATGGTGATACCATACTACTCAATAACTTATTCCAATCCGTTCATCCTGAAATGATTAATACTGCCTCTCCAAGCACAACTGCTCAAAGAGACAGAAAAGAGTAATAGTCCCTTGATTGTAAAGCTTCTTTGAAACAAAAACCGAGATGCAGAGAGATTATGCATTAACGTTAAAGTGATGACAAGCTATACCCAATAACTTTTCATAGCACTACTAAACCTTAATTGCTCTAAGCAGAGGTATTGCGGGAGAAAAATGTGTACACTATTTGCACACAGGGAGGAGTCTAGTAATGGCTTTTATGATGACATATCTTCAAATGGTAAAATGCTTCTTCCATTTATAGGGCATAAAAAACACATAAGAAGGCGAGGAAGCCTGTGGGTTTAAATGACTTAAGCTGTTATATATTTTATACCAGTTTCCAGACTTGAAAACACCACTGCATTTTATCCTTCAGGATTTTGTATAAGACGGACAAAATAAAATACTTGTAGGCACATAGTTAAGTTATGGGATTTAGTGCCACAGGGTGGTGATCATTCAGGTTTCCATCCAATACTGTGGGTTTTCTCTCCTCCCTTTGTGTGTCCCAAAAATCTACTCCAGAGAGTCCCCTACCCCTCCAGAGCTGATTTTGAATAGAAATAACAATAATATAAATAAATAAATACTATGATTGTATGAATAAATACAGTGGACCCTCCAGATACGAATTTAATTCGTTCCGGCGGTCCGTCTGCACCCCAAAAATTCCGTAAGTAGAGGTGCTGCTTCTGCGCACATGCACAGTGTGATAGAGCACTTCTGCACATGTGTGAGGCATGCAGAGCGCTTCTGCACATGCACATGTGGCAAAACCTGGAAGAATACACATTCGCAACCCAAAAGTTATGTTACCCAAAGGTAACGTAACCCGAGGGTCCACTGAAATATAAATGCAACTGAACCCAAGGGCACCATTAATTAATTCCTGACATGAATCAAGGGTTGAGTGCACAGGTATCCCTTTAACAAAAGCTGAAATAGTATCACCATTGGCACTTACCAGAGCTACAGTGGGAAGTGATTCAATAGGAAGGGGGGGGGGCATTACAGAGAAGGCCTTACCTCTGGGTGCTGCTAAGCGATGTTGCCGCACAACCATGCCAGACTGAATTGAATGGCCCTCCATGTATATTCAGAATGCTCACAAAGGAGCTGTAGAAATGTACTCTGTAAAGAGAGCTGATTACTGCTCTGGTGCACAGTCAATACTCCCATGTGCTTGCATATTTCAGGGCAGGATGGGTAGCTGTGGAAGGATGTTATCTGAAGGATCCCACTTTGAAAAACTCTGCTATAGGATATAGAAATGAGGTAGATACAGTCAACCTTTAAAACGAAATGCTGTATTGTCCAGTTTCTCCAGTGTGCACAGAAAAGTCTTAAATACTGGAATGAGTTTCTGAGCTGCTTGACAATATTGCAAAGAACGATACTGCCTTTTCTCGCAGTGGCCTTGAGATCAAAAGAGATGCAGCTTTGCACATTTTTAGGCATGCTCATCATCCAAAACATGGCGGGCAAATTGCTTTAAGTTTTGTAGAGACAAATCTGTCAGCTTCTGACAGCCAATTTGCTATACCTCTAATTAATAATGAAGTGCCAAGTCTGTTGCTATTTATGAAGAGCTAGCAAGTGTCACACAGAAATGAGGCTGTCCTTCATGAGCAGGCAAGTGAGTGTAACATGTGCAAAGGCTTTGGAGAGGGAAGAGAAAGAGCTGAGTGATCATTTGTGTTTTGAAAGTAAGCATATGTCCCCATTTCCCTACATATTTAATGTCCTGGCTTAAGCACATCTGCTATGCTTAACCACTCTGACCTCATCCATGATCAAAATGATGCACAATAGTACATAATTGCATTAGCTCACATTCATATCTTGCTACCCTTTCCTCCTTTCCCTTCCCTCAATTGCCCAGACTAATATTGAGTATGTTTCAGCCAAACTCATGTTTCAATGGGCAGGAATATGTTTCAATCCCTTCCATGGAAAGGATGAAGTTTCAAAAGTACTAATGTCTGGAGTGGTTGCATCTTTATATTGTATACTCATTGCAGCAAGGACCTATCATATATTTTGAAGCTGAGATGGGGAGCCTTTTTCATATTGATTCCCTCTTGAGGGAAATTGGACATACACTCCTAGTGGAGTCCTTATGCAGGGGGCACTGCCAAAACAAATGGTTTATGGATACCCCATAAACCATGCACACAGCACATTCCACATACACCTACATACATAAAGGATAGGGAGTGGGTGGCGTTGTGGTTTAACCATTGAGCCTCTTGGGCTTGCTGATCAGAAGGTCAGTTTTTATGAAGGTCAGTGGTTCGCATCCCCACGACGGGGTGAGCTCCCGTTGCTCTGTCCCAGCTCCTGCCAACCTAGCAGTTCAAAAGCACACCAGTGCAAGTAGATAAATAGGTACCACTGTGGCGGGAAGGTAAACAGCATTTCTGTGCGCTCTGGTTTCCATCACAGTGATCTGTTGTACCAGAAGCAGTTTATTCATGCTGGCCACATGACCCTGAAAGCTGTCTATAGACAAACGCCAGTTCTCTCGGCCTGAAGCGAGATGAGCGCCGCACTCCATAGCCACCTTTGACTAGACCTAACCATCCAGGGGTCCTTTATCTTTACTTTTTTACATACATAAACAGTCCATATACACCCAGCTGAGCAGCTATACCTACTTGATCTCTTCCTACCCCACCCCTAATACTTTCACTGGATTGGAAGGCTCTTGATAGCCCTTTTGTTTCTTGGATTACCATCTTCAGCCAAAATTGCTTTTTAAAAGAAGACTTATTTTAAGAAGTCTTGGTTTTATGAGGGAGAAATTCTGGTGGCTTTTTGTGGCTTTTTTTTTTTTTTTGGTGTTTTTTAAGGCAAAGCTACCTAATTCACTTTCTCCTGAAACAATATGTGAACCAAGACACAGCCATCCTTCATAATTCACACTTCTCCAAATTTTGTGCAGCTGCTTTCCAACTGAATAATGTGTACACAAATGTGTATACTGGGGAAAATTAGCATTAAATGATGAGGATTTTGCCTAAACACTTTAAATATAGTCAGGGAAGCTTCACAAATGGGCAGTTCACTACCCATGGTCTAAAGTGCCAGAATGTCTCCTTTGCCTCCTCCTTTTCCTCACACTTCTTCACAGGGAGCCTTCTGTTCTAATCTTTAAGCACCTATTGAAAATCTTTCTATACCACCAAGCTTATGCTGGTAATTAAAACAAACAAACATTTATATGGTTTTTATTATATGGTTTCATGTATGATCATCGTAAACCACTCTGATTTTTTTTTTAAAAAAATAATAATAATGGTACATAAATACCATTATGGTCATAGTTGTTGTTAAAAGTACCTTGAGGAAAACTTGTGGAAATTGAGCTGTGGAGTCATCGTGATAATATTACAGGCCACATTGCAGAATGCTCCAGTTTCCTGGAGTTATACAAGCAGTTTATTTACCCCTCCCTCTCTTTTTTTTTAATGATGGAAGAGGAGCATTGGGCTCTTTTGAGTGATTTCTGCTCAGTCAAGCTAATTCCATTATCTGTTAGTCATGTTTACACCGGGCTAATAACTCATGCAGAACTCTGTAGCCATTTTTAATCTTGCTCTTCATCCAAGCCAATGCCCAAAGAGTCTTGCTTATTAAAGATGATGTGCAAGTATCCTGTCAGCCTTCACTTCACAGAATCTGAATGAGGGACAAGGTCAGGCTTTCCAAACTGGCAGTGTGGATTGACATATGCTAATAGCTGGTATCCAGTCTATTCAGAAGGGGGAGTAGGTATGATTATCTAAGAAGCTAGAGACCTCCAAAGGGCCTTATTTGTTCTCTCATAACCCCACAAAATGTTTGAATGATTGGCAGGGGTGGAGGAAGTCTGTGATATTAAAAGCCGGGGGGGGGGGGACGCACTTCCTGACAGTTCAGCAGAAGGCTGTTTCTATCTATGTGAATTCTTTCCCTTGGCAAAAAGAGAGAGAGAGGAAAGTTATCTCACAAAAAGGTTTCGGAATCCCAACAGACAGAAAGCCAAAGGATGCATTCAAAGTGAAGTCAAGAATGCTTGACATGCTTCTAAAAAGTTTGCCCTTAATGCATTTCTGACTGACTGAACGGCGTGACTCAAAATGTTTAGCTATCCAATTGTCTTTGTGCTCCTCTAGATGATCTGCTTATTGAGCATTCATCTCAATCTGCTAGCACAAAGCTTGATCAGACTAAGTCTGGTCTAGTGAGCATTTGTTCTGATACAATTGAGGGGCAATAAAACAGCTATAGGCATTCATCCTGCTTTTCATTTGTTTGCTCAGTGCATTTCCATGCCTCTATCCTAACCACAAAAAGTCATATGTTTATGTGTATGTGTGTGTTTAAAAAGGATTTGTGCTAGAGCAACAAAGTGCTTTAATTTTACTTGTGCAAAACTGATTCTCCTGTAAAAGAGGCACCCTTTCTTTTTTATTCACCTCTGATTTATCACCCCTTTACTCACTCCTCAACATTCAATTTGGAAAGTTCAGTGGCACTGCCTGCTAGAAGCAATAGCAGTGTCATGGGCTAGGAGCTTTGCCTGCTGAACAGCAGCCTGAAGGGGAGAAGGTGGAGTGACTCCACCTGTAGCTGATCAGCCTTCAATTACACACACAAAAAGGCACTGATGAGAACCAGCTGGTTCCAGCCTTCTTAAGCAGAGCTTCCAGCAGCAGTTCCAGATGCTGCTAACACTTGTAGTTCCTGGCTCTACCTTGCTGCTTCCTGCTCATCTTGTCCCTTGATCATTGGATTCCTTGATGCCTGGACCGTATGACCACGTGGAATGCTGTTCACCCAACCCTAGGACTGCACCTGACTTGAGACACTGACTTGACCCCTAGGCAAGTACACCTCAGAGACTCTCCTGGTGGGCTGGTCTTCCACTCCACTGAGCTCTCCACATTGTTGCTCAGCCACAAGACTAAGGCAAGTAGAGCCATGACTGGAGGCAAATTTCTGTTGTTGTTGGTTGTGGGAAGTCCTGTAAAATGACATCCCAGTCAACACAAATAACACAGCTGGACTGTGGGAATCAGCTGGACTGTGGGCTACAGCTGGCCTATGGGAATCACACCTTTAGCTCCATACCTGAGACTGTGCAACTTTCCCTATCATTCTCTTGATGAGAATGACCTTCCTGTGGTGTAGAGTTCTTAGCTGTGCAGGAAGCCTCCATGAATGCAAGAAACTCCCCATTACAGAAGTTTCTTCTCTTCACAAAAAGAGCAAGGCCTGCTCCAAGCATTTTGAACTGGTGCAAAACACTGCAACTAGACTGTTTCTGAGGACAGACTATTGCCAGTACACAACTCGTGCTCAAAAAATTGCACTGATTGCCCAGGTTCAAGGCCAGGTCCAAAGTTCTTCAATTAATATGCAAGGCCCTTAACAACCTGGGTCCAGGATGCCTCAAGGACTAACTAATATTTTATATCCCTGCCCATTCACTGAGGTCTTCTGCCATGTTTGCACTAACGT
Source organism: Podarcis cretensis (assembly GCF_951804945.1). Taxonomy (NCBI): domain Eukaryota; kingdom Metazoa; phylum Chordata; class Lepidosauria; order Squamata; family Lacertidae; genus Podarcis; species Podarcis cretensis. Next base: position 18,594,543 of record NC_137176.1, on the reverse strand, counting down.
GAACTCAATGCCTTCTCACTCAGTGGTGGACCTTGGAGTCTCAAATTTCACTTTTGCCCTGTGGTTCTAAATCATGGTTGTGGCATCCCCAGCAGCATCCCTGAGGCTCCAAACAAGTTGCACTCCTCTAAAGTTGCCTCTGTCTCACTCCTCATCCTCCCAGCGACTCACTTGCCAGGAGGTCAGGTAAGCATCTCTGCCCCACTATGTCATCTGCTACTGGTGCAACTGGGAAAGTTTCACTTGCTAGATATTTCCTTCCTCTGCTTCTAGTGAAGGTACAGGGAAACTCTTTGAAGCTGTGAGCTGCAATCCCAAGCAAAGCTGAAAACACAAACTTGCTGCTGAATGAGAAAAACAGGACTCCCCTCCCCCACCGTCCACCAGTGAAATACATCTTTACATAATCCCTTTCAATAGTATTCAGCACTCCACTGTGATGGCACATCAGACCCAGAATGCTGGAATAATAGAGTGAGATTTTGACAGCATTCATGCCACTGTATAAGAAAACAGCTTGGTGCAGACTCTTTCAAACATGAGTGCTTTGTCTTGGAGCCTAGTGCTATAATGGAAATTCAAGGAAAAATAATACTTTTTTGTTGTTCTGTGTTGCAATGAGCCCAGATAGGAATTCAGAGGTATAATTCCATTGTCAATACTCCTGAGCAAGTCCTGTTGACGTGTGAATATGCATTTGCACAGCACTCATACATTTCAGTTGGGAGGTATGCACAAGGGAATTCATGTTTCATTTTGACCTTGAACAATCTTGAGTCTGTTTCATCTTTTAATACCGACTTTGAACAGTTTTGAATCTGTTTCATCTCTTAATACCTTATTAAATTGATTCTGCCCCAGCTGGTGACAGGGACAAACTGGGAATTGGCATGGTCTGGATCCCCCATCAAATATATATAGAATGTAGAAGAGTTACCGGTACATAGTTTATATGTCACCTCTCTTTCCTCCTCCTCTCCCCCACCACATGCTATTTAGAGTCCTTATGCTGGGAACTGTTTTGCATTTATAGCCTGAAGAGATAAATAGAAACTTAAAATTATCATTCCAAATAATTTTCATTCCCAATAATTGCAGACTTGACAGCCCTATGCTGACCAGCAGGGCAGTGAAATGGAGTCACCCATGGGATCATGTGGGGCAGAGGGGATCCACAAACCCTAGGGATTCCACAGGTATTGCAGGAAAATATTACTGGGAAGATCAGAAAAAAATGACAACTATAAACAGAACTATCTAGAACCGTGGTTCCCAACATTTTTTTTTTTTTTTGGCCATGCCCCACCTAAGCATCTCTAAAATCCTGATGCACCCTCCCTGCCATGACATATAATTCTTATTATTCAAAAAGTGAATTCCTATTCTTGTGAAGGAAGCCTAAAAGGCCATTCGCTGTTAATAACTCATTCTCAAATTACCCCCTTAAAAATAAAATTGCCCCCCTGTGGGACGTGTGCCCCACACTGGGAACCATGGATCTAGAGGGACCAACTTGTTCCTCTTTCCATACAATGAAGGGCGGGGGGAATGAACTCTTCCAGACAGGCGGAAGTGGGGAGGTAGACTCCTGATTTTGCATTATTAGAAGGACAGGAGGGATGGTTCCAGCAAGCCACATAAGCAGCTAAACCAGTAGACTTCCAACACTGGAAACCCCAGGCCACACAAAGCACAGAAAACTGGATGCAAGAGCTCTTGCAACTAGCACCGTGTTGGTAAGTTACACAATTCACCTTGATAAGTTACACAAAACACAAGTTTGCAAGATATTCGGACTGCATTTTGTTAACTCCTTCTCAAGGAGCATTGTATGACGTATCACTGTATCTTCATAATAACTCCACAAGTTTGGTTAGGCAGGGAGAGATACGGACTGGCTTGCAGACACCCAGTGAGTTTATTGTGGGAATGTGAACCTAGGTTATTGTGGTTCTGTTCTCCATCTATTACATCAGGCATAGGCAAACTCTGCCCTCCAGATGTTTTGAGACTGCAACTCCCATCATCCCTGACCACTGGTCCTGTTAGCTAGGGATGATGGGAGTTGTAGTCCCAAAACATCTGGAGGGCCAATGTGGCAATCACACAGGGTCCCCGGACATTTGACGGTCTATTGATCCCTGTGCCACCACTGTGATTACTTCCCCGCTGCCACCAATGCATTTCTCTTGGGTACACACAGAATCCAGACAGTTGTTAACATTAAATCAAATAAGCAAGTTTATTTTATAAGCATTAACAAGGGTATGGTTTCAGATAATTTTTCTTGTCAGTTTCTTAATCTTAGTTCCTATACTGGCCTATACCTTCCTAATAACTTCTAAATGATTATTCCAGCTATCTATCTGACTCCTTCTAACAGTTTCCCTCACTCTCACACATCAAAACTAGACCAACCCACAGACTTGTCCTCCCTCTTCCTTCTCCAACTCCCAACTGACTTCCAAACAACTCCAACTCTACCTCTAACTCCTCCCCTTGGGTTCCCACTGGCCAATCACTTCACACTCATTTAACCCTTTCCTTATGACCCACCTAGGAGGGCAAACGCCACAGCCGAGTTTGCCTATGCCTGTATTACATGCTAGTTGTCAGTGGGCCCATTATGGCCCCTTCAATGGCGCCTGATGAACATTGCAGTATGCATGCATATCCAGATTAATGTCTGCTCAGAAGCTTTCTACTGCGCACGGATCTCTCTTGCTGGATTATGGTATGTAATGAATGGGTCTGTGGTCCCTCAGATATAATAAATAGGCTGCCTAAAGTAAGCTCCAATGAAACATACTCTGTTTCCAGCTGCCACCCGACTATAACACTTGAGGATAAAGCAAATCAGAATTGAGATTTGGGACGGCAATGAAATCTCGGGAGAATTGAATCTTTGCATAAAACTGCTAAAATGAAGTAAAACATGCTGTGCGTGGAAATGCTGTGCTGTGACGGGAAAGTCTTTTGCATCATGCGGTTACATCCAGGCTTTTTGTGTGTGAGGCTGTGACAGCTCGTCAAACCACCACACTTTTTTGAAATCAGAAAAAGCGATAAGTAGCTGGCGGCTTTGAATCCGTTGGGAGTTGTTTGGATCCCCTGGCACTGGATTGCAGGATTCTCCTTCCTCCCACAGCAAATCTCATTTAATCACACCTTAGTGAGAAATCTTCCTGTTTTCGTTTAGGATGTGTCATTATTTTGATACATTCTGCACTGCAGAAAATAGCTGCATGTTGAGGAACTAACTCGATGGAAGCGATTTCTTAGGCCTCTCTTCCCCAATCTGGTGCCTGTATTTGCTCCGACCTATGACTATTATTATTATTATTATTATTATTATTATTATTATTATTATTATTTATTATTATTATTATTAATAATACCCCTCCCATCTGTCCGAGCCTTCCCAGCCACTCTGGGTGGCTTCCAACAAAATATTAAAATACAGTAATTCTTCAAACATTATGCTCCCATACATAATTCTGACCATTGGTCATGCTGCCTGGGGCTGATGGGAGTTGCTGTCCAAAACATTTTGAGGACATCAGCTTGGGAAACACTGTCTTAGAACATTCATTTATGTTTTTAGAATATGATTTAAAAAAAAAAAATCAAGGTGCTGGCAAGTCGCTTCTTAAAATCATTGTCACCATTGCTTCTTCTAATAGTTAATTATGGTGGTGAGTGATACCAGAATTATTGTCCCAATGGGGTCAAAATGGGGTCATGCCTGGGGCTAACTGTGAGGTTTACATAAATAATAATAATAATAATAATAATATTAATAATATAATAATAATAATAATAAATTTATTATTTATACCCCGCCCATATGGCTGGGGTTCCCCAGCCACTCTGGGCGGCTTCCAACAAAATATTAAAATACAGTAATCCATCAAACATTAAAAGCTTCCCTAAACAGGGCTGCCTTCAGATGTCTTTTAAAAGTCTGGTAGTTGTTGTTCTCTTTGACATCTGGTGGGAGGGCGTTCCACAGGGCAGGTGCCACTACCGAGAAGGCCCTCTGCCTGGTTCCCTGTAACCTGGCTTCTCGCAGTGAGGGAACCGCCAGAAGGCCCTCGGCGCTGGACCTCAGTGTCCAGGTAGAACGATGGGGGTGGAGACACTCCTTCAGGTATACTGGACCGAAGCTATTGTGCATTTTGTTGCAGGTCTACTGTATTAATAATGATGACAATGATAATTAACTGAACATAGTGTCCATTTAACACCAATTCCTGCTGGATCCATTTCACGTATTTCTTTTCTCTTCTCCGGTACCGCACAGATAATATCTGGTCAAAAAACAGTCACTCAGACACTCATCTAACCTTGGGTGTCAATCTCATTTAAAAGACTAATTCCATTAGCTTCGCAATTGTGACTAATAACTACAAAGGTCCATTGAAAGCAGTAATACACTTAAGCTCATGCATCATTCTTCTGATTAACCCCCCCCCATAGAACATAAGGTCGCAACCTTGTGCTTTAATAATAAAAATAGTAATGATAACTATTATTATTATACAGAGTCAGGGCAGCACATTCTATGCCTTGGTCCTTCCTAATTTGTAGAGTGGTCAGGTCAGGGCTATTATTGAAGTTCCATGTAGATTAAAGTGGTGTCTGTGAATGCAGCGCTATTAGCGAAGCAGGGACCTGGTGTCTGATGATGGTTTCAAGCAGACTCATTAAGACAATTGGTGATCTGACAGAAGGCCCTTTATTTCTAAGTGTGCATGAAGTAATGACAGCATTTATGGATGCTGCATGATGGATATGGCTGTGTAGGTACGGCATGAAATCAATCTGTTGACTTTCCATGTTGTGATTTTTTCCATCCTCAACTAATACAATAATTATGCAAAATCAGTACCAAAGCTGAACAATGTGTGTGTGTGTGTGTGTGTGTGTGTGTGTGTGTGTGTGTGTGTTTGCATTTATTTTGCTTTAAAGAGAATGTTTAGTATTGGCAAAGGAAACGACTTTCAGCAAAACACTGGGAAATCCTATATTGAGTAGTATTCAGGAGCTAGATAAACAGATACCCTTCACTGAGCTAACTCTTTTTCTTCACTTCCCTCTATGCTTCCATTCACAGAAAAAGCACTTCTAAGCATACATTTAAAATCCATGGTGACAGGTGTCTTTATGCCAGTGATCCATATTTCTGGTTGAGTGCTATAGGTATTCCACCAGAGGTGTAGGAAATAGAGAACACCCAGTATGTGTGAGGAACACACACTAATTCTGCTGGAGAAATTATGTGCTTCCAAACATGTACCGCACACACTTATTCAACCCAGGACCTGAGACTTCAGTAGCACTAGGTGCTGAGTAGTAGGAGAATGGGGGGTGGGGGTGGAATCACTATGCTCCATTCATGTCTTCCAACAAGATGTTGAACATCTGACTAGTTCATAAATGACTCTGACTTCTGAGTGAGGCTCATCAGTGCAGCAATATACATGCACAGGACAAATTTCTGTGCATTTTTCCTCGTGTTGGATGGGTGTCACTGATCCTGCCACTGCCCCTTTGTCAGCCATGGACATGATCTGGAGACCAGATGGAGCTGAAGGCCGATCATTCATAGCTGACCTTGATTTCTCATTCATCCACTTTAATAGGGCAGCATATGGCTCAGAACAGTATGCTAGATGCGTGCCGGCTTGTGCTCACAACGCTATCCCAAAAAATCCATATGGATGAGCAGTTTTGTCCTAAGGTTTCCATGTGTGTCTCTTTATGGAAATCATCACAGAAACCTCTTTTAAGAGGAAAGCATTTTACTGAAACAACAAAGAACCTGGAATGGTTTCCCAAGTGTAAGACGTCCAAGAGTTTATGCGAAATAATCCATAATGAGTAGACTGCAACAGATAGGATGTGCTGCAGCCTTTCCCAAGCTGCTGCCCTCAAGATGTTGCTGGACTGCAATTCCCATCAGTTTCTGCCAACATGGCCCAGTAGTAAGCATTTAGCCCAAAGCATCTGGTAGGAAGTAGACTGGGGAAGACTGGTGTACTGAGTGAGATATAAATAACCTCAAATATAGAATGATATTGACATCACCCACACTGTGAACTAAAAAACAATGTGTAGAGTTGGCACCATTGTTTTTGTCTAAAGCAAAACTCGGAGTGAATTTGGAGCTTCTTCCACATGCAACTGGGGAATTTTGATAGGAGCCAACAGACTTGTAGTAGTATGAATGAATGAATGAATTTTATTATTTCAGTCACAGACCAGTTCCAGCCCACATACAATATCAAGGAAGTCATAAAACACGATAGGGATACATTTGAATTTGCAATTAGGTATAACAGGGAAAATACAGATATAGCAACAGTTAATAAATATATAAATTAAAAGTTAGTCATTAACATATAACCTAAAATTATCATTTAAAACCTTAATCATTATGATAGCACAGCTTGTTCCCCAAGTTTTATGGCAATCACACAGAATTTGGCTACCCTTAACGTGATCTCAGGATCATTGTCCTTCAGGATTTTAGACACTGAAGTTCAGATTCATTTGGAGATTTTGAGTTGTAGAAGTAGTAGTAGTAGTAGTTTTAAAAAGGCTAGCAGAAGTCCTCTGGGATGCTTGAAGAATTCACTCTGCAAATGCTTACACAACCTGTTCCACTTCCCTTGGACAAATGATCAGGTAGTTAATTTGTCCATCCACCAGATCATTTTCTCCAAATTATGTGGCACGGTTTTCAGCAGTTTAAATGTGTAAATTAAAGACTCTACCTCTACTAAGATACATATTTATGTATACATTTAAACTTTGAGATTGTTTCATTGCAGATTAACATGCAAACAGAAGTGTGGGTACACTCGTGTGAAAGTGGTGCAAATGATAGAAAATTGCCCTCATCTCAACCACACTGAGGCTGCATTCACATTCCCTTTTATGGGGAACACACTATATTTTCAGTGCTGGATTTTTAAGCCACGTTCGCACAACTTGATCCAAATTGCACGTGTACCCTGATTTTGTTATAAGATACTACTGTTTGGTGTGTTCTCGAACAACCTTTACAATGACAGGAGTTCTTAAGCCATCCCTAATTCATCTCCTGCCAAGGTGTGAACACCTTTGCAGATTGTGAAGACATCCTTACTTTGTGGTGGTGTGCACACTAACAGAAACCAATCTGACACTGATGAAGTTGTGCTGATGGGAACAGATATGAAGGAAAGAGTTGTGAAATATACCAAAAAGCATCACTCACTATGCCCTGAGGCTGTCTACTTTTCACCCTGAGATGGTTGTTGCTGTTGTTTTTGTAATTTGCTCAGTCAGACTGAATGCTCAGAATGAAAGCTTTGATGATGAATTTATCCGCTTCCAATCCTCTTCTTAAACAGACAACCCCCCTACACATCCAATAGTATTTACCAGAAGCAACCAACAAGCAGAAAACCCTAGCCATAGTTCTTAGGAAACAGCAGGAGAAGGTGAAGAGGTTGGAAGGGGAGGAGGGCCATTATTCTGAAAGATGAACAGCTGGGAGTGATTCAATTCTCAACCAAGTTGCAGCCTTTTCTCCTTGATTTCCTAGGAGCACATGGATAATCAATATGAGAGAGGAAGGAGAATTTGTAATACTTAGCTTTGGCTTTGCTTGCAGAAAATCAACATTTATCTTCACGTAATGGAATAGCCCTACCTTGACAATAATCTCAGTCCTTGTGATAAGAGTTTACCATTCCTCATACATTAAAAGACATTTGAAAGGCAAGATAGAAAAATGTTGCTTCACCTAGTTGGGTTGCTAATAAGTTGGAAGCATCAGATGCTACTCATTTTCTGTGGCTGCTCTCAAACGGCTGTTGATTCTATCTTCCCAACATTTCTAACCTGTTAATCTCTGCATTTTCCACACAATGTTAAAGCCACTTCTGGAGGTCTATTAGAACAAGGGTGCCTGGGGGTCCAGGTGAGCCCCACCCCACATAATCTATCACAAGGTGTGGCACACACACACCATTTCAATGGTAATGCCCTTAAACTGGGGGGGGGGGGCTCAAATATTTTATGGGGGGACTGAAGAGACCTTGGACTCTGGGAGTTGACTCCTATGCAGTGGAGGTTTCATTGTGAATTGCTTCGGGTGGGGGGGGGGGTTGCAACCCTGTTAACCCAGAGATTTGTGCTGTAATTCTCCCTCTGTTCTCATGAATTAGGCCATGGGACAAAATGTGGGGTGGTATTTTAGTGTACAGTTCCTTTCTGCCATTTTCGTGGCTGAACCAAAGGAGAACAGAAGGCCTAAAGACTGGTAACACCCAGTGTTGTCTTCTGAACTTCTTCTGGATAAGTTCCTGAGTTCAACACATTTCACAAATGGGTTGAGATCGAGAAAATTCCTGTTGCAACCAAGCAGGCTAGCTATGCTTGACACATACCCTCCAAAACACTCGCAGTGGTAAGTCTGCAATACAAACATACACCTATCTGTTACTTGGGTGCAAAAGAGGGCAGGGCTTCTGCAACCTTAGTTGTGTAAGTGAAGGCACTGCAGAAAATGTACCTTTTCTTGTGCTAAAATCTGCTCATCTACACAACCATTAAGGTTGCAGGAGCCCTGTACTTTTTGCACCTGACCACCACCTATACTTCTCTGTGTGCCTCATGTGCACATGCATACGTATGCACATGCACACACACACGTGCACACACACACAGTGGAAGCAGACATGCAGCTGCATCTTATGCATCCCCTGAATGAGATCAATGGGGGCTTGCTCTCAATAAAGCAAACACAATTGCAATCTAGTTTTAAGAAGCATGTACTCTTGCTGTTCATAGCCTCAGACTGATCTCTCGCTCACATCTGGTATCAATCATGACCTTCTCGGCTAAAATCAATGATACAGATATGTAAAGAGAAACTGGAGAGTTCATTTTGCTTTGGGTTAAATAGAATAACTATTGAGTACTCATATGTAGATCAAACAGGTACTTAATCTTTGCAAAGCCTGCCAACAATTTGGCACAAATTGCCTCCCTGTGAATGAACACATCTCTCCTGGAGGTGTCAAGCAGCAGCACCAAGTAGAAAAAGAACTAACCTAAGGAAGGGGTTGAGGAGAGATGACTCCTCCAGCTTTCCTTAGGTGTGGTGCACCCTTTCCAGATCTACTGGCCAGGGTTGCTCTCAGCAATTCATCCATGATGGTGGTAATCACAGTGCAATCTACTATGGCAACTCCATCCCCTGATCACACAGGGCTTGCTGTCTTTCCTAAGTTGTGTCAGAGATGCTCTGTTATCCTAGGGTTGATCACCCCTGGCATTTAAGACAAATCCCTGCATGCTAATGCAAGCTGAACCTCCTGGATCCCAACCTCCAAAATGGCAGAGATTGGGTGGTCATTGGACAAAGCCACTCCTGACCTAAGGGGGGGGGGTTGCGGGCTCACGTCCCCATCTACATTCTTGCGGGGCTGGCTCCAGCCCCGCGGGACTCAGGGATTCCCCACTCTGATTATTATTCAGTAACAAAAACTTTAAAATCTCAGCGCTCTCTTGGTATCTCTTCATGGAGAAAAAAACCTGTGACTTTTCCAGTATTTTATCAAAGATAAAAATGCCTAATGCAATGCCCACCGGCCCTATTTGTCTGAACCTTGGTGTGTTTCTTATACAGGAGCTCCCACCTCATGGCCCCTAGAACACAAAACAGACCCAGGTGGTATCTCTTATTCTTTGATTGGGTATGCCCTTTTCAAAAGTGAAGATGGCTGGTACACTGGATTTCTCTATTGCTGAGGCCTGGCTGACCTCTCTCGTCATCCCAAACTCCCTGTCCTCTGCCACACACACACACAAACACACACACACACACCACACACCCTCACTTTCTTCTCAACATATATAAAATATAATAGGCAAGTCAGCTGGCAAGCACTAAAAATTCTGCACGGTCGCTGCTACTGCTGCTCTCTTCCAGGTGTGCTGAGAGAGAGAATAGTCAATCGGTTGCAAGACCCAGTGTACAACAGGAAGATGAAGAATTTGATGTTCTGGGTTGGCCAAGTGCAACTACTGCTAATGGCCCATTTTATGCAGTTCCTATGTCCTGGTGGGCTATGTGTGGCCAATCACTGGGGGGGAAAGGACTAAATAGCAGAGCTCTCGACACCCTTCCAGAAGGTGGTTATTGAAGAAAGTGCTTGGGGAAAAACAAGAAGTCTCTTCCCCACCACCACCACTTCGATCCAGAATTTGTAGGGATGGGGCTGCAATGACACAGGGCACATGAGTGGCTAGTTAGGTTTCTTTCTACTCTACTAGCCAGTAAAAAGCTAAACTAAGTCTAATGAAGTGTATCAAGATGGGAAATGTGGAGAGACAGAATGGCTTTTGTCTGTAGGCTCTCAGGCAGTTCTCCGGTGAGAGAATAACCGTGCATCAATTGTGCATCATAATTCATGCCCATTTATCCCCCCCCCCCTTTGAGATCTTGCAATATCATACAGTGGTGCCCCGCAAGACGAACGCCTCACAAGACGGAAAACCCGCTAGATGAAAGGGTTTTCCGTTTTGGAGGCGCTTCGCAAAACGAATTTCCCTATGGGCTTGCTTCGCAAGACGAAAATGTCTTGCGAATTCCTGCGGGGTTTCCCCCCCCCCTTTTCGAAGCCGCTAAGCCGCTTATCAGCTGATCCGATAAGCCGCTAAAAGCCGCTAAGCCGCTAATAGCGCTAATCCGCTAAGCCATCAATGGGCTTGCTTCACAAGACGAAAAACCGCTAGACGAAGAGAATCGCGGAACGGCTTCTTTTCGTCTTGCGAGGCACCACTGTATTCAAGCCTTTTTTTTTGGGGGGGGGGTTCATGCACAGCAGCAAATTTATTAAGTTCAAGGGCAGGAAAGCACCTATATATGTAGCTTCTCTGTAGCTATCTATCTTAGGTGTCATGACCACATCAGTTGAATTATATATGTTTTTTCAGTGAGTATTTACCATGGATTACAAGGGCCAAACTAGATTTCACTAGGGATGCTTGAGGAACTTTTGAATTTCTGAACTGACTTGGTCCACACCTCCTGGACTAATGTGTAGATGGGAAAGTAGCCAACCTTTGGTTATTCTAGGTTTCCACATTTTGTGATGCAGTTCCTCACTCAAAAAGCATATAAAGATGTGCTTGGGGGGGAATGCATATTTGGAAGCCAAATGTTTCTAAACGTGCACTTTGTGTGTGAAAGTACATTTAAAATGCCTACTTAAAATAGTTACGTGAATGCAAGTGTGTGGGCAGGTGATTATTTTGAGATGGAAGGGACTTCTGAATGAAAATGTGCAAAAGTGGCAACGACTGATCTATCAATACTTAGATGTGACAGCAGGACAGTCACTGTTATTTTTGTTCATGTGTCTGAATCATTCACTTATGAAGCAGAGCTGTGAGACTCATTTTTTTTCAACCTGCTAGTTAATTGTCAACCCCTGCTAGCTAAGGTTACTTCCCTGGGGATTGTTGGCCTGATCTCCATTTCTTCATCCCACCCTGTAAGCTATCATGGGGTCAGTGAGGCCTCCCATTGCTTTCTCAGTTCATTGAGTTGCTCATGTAGTGAGCAAAGCATTCAAACACATAGGAGACAATTAAACACAAATTGTTCTAATATGAATAGGTTTTAAAGAACCTTGACACCTCTTCTGACAATTCTACATTTCTTCCCAACCCCCCACCCCAGAGAAGTATACTTCTTACCCCCCTCTTTCCATGACTACTTTTAATATTTCTCTGGCTTAATCAACCTTTGCAACACTAACAGGTTATGAAAGGTCAGTGTAAGTGATAGGACTCCATGCTGTGACTGTAATTTTCAACAGCCAGCGTGTAATAACAAACCTTTAAAAGGCAAACCAAATTTTCTACCCATTTCATTCTTTCCAGTTTCCCCCCAACGTGATTGCTTTGTTTCATCTTAACAGATGAAGAATCAAAATGTTAAAGCAAAAGACTCAAAGCCCATCCTAAATTAGCTCATTTTCCCCTGCCACTAAAGTTTGCAGAAGAAAGAAGTAAAAGTAAAATAAAGGGGAGGGGGGGCTGGGCTGGATCCCAGAAACCTACATGCTGAATTCTGTTCATGCAACAGGACTGAGAGGGTTCCTCTCCACCCTCAAAAGCCCCCTGCACATCCCAAAAGCTGTCCATGTGTGACATATGAAATTGTGTGGGATGGGGAAACTGAGAGAATTTGTCAGGGCTGTCTTAACAAGTAAAAGTGCCTTTTCCACTCACATAAGACATTTCAGGATCCAAGGTAGTGACTGCTTATTTTTATTTACAATTTCCTTGCCTTGTTTACTATTTTTCCTCATTATGATTATTATTTTAAAAATCATGAATACTACTTGAAATTTACCATAGAGCAGGCAACATTGGAATATATTCTGTGTACCAAATCCCCAAATCCATCATCATTATCTGTAATATTTATGGCCTGGTTCTTTGTGTAGCTCAAAACAGCAGTTCCTAATAGTTACGTGCCATACCACCACACTCCCAAGAAATCCATCCTTTTAGTTACTGAAACTTTGTTTCATCCAAATTCTCCAGAAATTTTACCTAAGCAGGAACTTCCAAATTTGGTTTTTGCTTTAAGCAACATTTGATGGCAACTATGACATGTGTGGAACCTCTCTGAGACAGTTTGCGTGTCTTAAAAAATATCAATCTGATTTCCCTTGGCATTTTCATGTATTTTGCCTGGGCAGGAACTTCCTTTTTTAACTTTGATTTATCCAGAGGCTTGCAACATCTGTATTTCACATATGCTAAGGTTCCTAGCACCAATGCAGAGGGGCAACTTCATGCAATGACCTATAGAAAGCTAGCCTAGAGCTTTTGGGAGGGTCAAGTCTAGGTCTTGAATTACAGTGGTACCTCGGGTTACAGACGCTTCAGGTTACAGACGCTTCATGTTACAGATTCCGCTAACCCAGAAGTAGTACCTCGGGTTAAGAACTTTGCTTCAAGATGAGAAGAGAAATCGCACAGCAGCAGTGGGAGGCCCCATTCGCTAAAGTGGTACCTCAGGTTAAGAACAGTTTCAGGTTAAGAACAGACCTCCAGAACGAATTAAGTTCATAACCCGAGGTACCATTGTACCTTGGACAACACTCCATACAAAAAAGGTTTTAAGGGGAAAAAAAGCATAATGGAACTCATTGATTAGCAACTGGCCATTAAGAAGAGGATATGCCTAAATGGTCATTTTTCAAAATGGAGGAAATTAGCAAGCAGTGGTGACCTCGATCATATTAGCTGGGAATGATGCTATCATATTTATTCATTGATTAACAGGAAAACAATGGAAACACAAAATGTACACAATATTTGGAAATATCATCTTAAACTGCTTTAAAAGCAGGCAGTGAGTTCCAAAAGGACCTTGCAATGCAAGGAAAGTGAGCAATTAAAATGGCAGATGATGTTCGGTGCAATGTAATGAGAGAGAAAAACAAGTGTATGAAACAAATGATGTTTGGCTGAACACTAGTAACTCTTAGCATTCAGGGAAGCAGAATGGTTGTGGAGAGTTCCCTGAAAATATCAGCTCAGTGCCATCAGAAAAACACTAGAAAAGAGCATTCCAGAGTGTAATGCAAAGGTAATGGATTTTCAGAAAAAGGAAAAGATAGTTGATTTGGAACGGGGAATCGTTATTTAAGATATAAAGAGGTTGTATTATACTAGGTCAGAACACTGGTTCATATAGTGAATTGAGCTGGTGTCAGTCAAAACTTTAAAAAAACGAAATAAAGAGCAGTAGTGAATAGCTTTGGCTTCCTGAAAAGAAGTGTGCATTAGTGGGGGATGCTGAAATTTAGTCCTGTCCTCTATGCATTGCTGCCCTGTTGTTTCTAGAGGGGGCTGCCCTTGAATACCTTCTTAGAGCAGAAAGTGGTAGCTGATCCCTTTCAGGTCACATTGGGACTTGGAGAGCATATTGCAGTGGTGGACTAGGGTACTATGGCGCCCCCAGTGCAAGGCAACCATTTAGCACACACACACACTCTTTGCACGGCCGGGTAAGGAGGCGCCTGGCTTTGGGAAGGATGTGTGAGGGCTATAGCAGAGGCCTAGAGCCCTCCCATCAGCTTCCCAAAGCCAGGAAAGTGCTAACTAGGTTTTGGGAAAGAGGCAGGGGGACTCTATCAGAGCCCCTGCCTCCTTCCCAAAGCCCAGCACCATACTTACCGGGTTTTGAGACAGCAGACTCAGCTACACCTGTCATCATAACTGCGTTATAAACATGTGGCACCAGATGGTTCTGTAGAGCAGTGATCTGTTGCCAATGGGATGTTCCACTGAGAGCTTCTATAACATGTTTTTTCTATAGCCTTTTTTATAAGTATAGATCTAGCCTGTGCCTCCTCAGCTCCCAGTGCATGAGCAACACTCACACAGCCCTAAATCCACCCCAGAAGATTGCACCAATTTTAATAATTATGTAATTTATAACCTGCCCCCAAGTCGTCTTATAAGAGAAAAAGAACATATAAACAACCCATACTATTTTCTAAACATTTTATATATTTAGAGTCCATATTTTACATTGAAAATCAACAAGACAGCTGGCATTACTTAAGACCTCAACACACATTTTGATCGACAACAAAATAATAACAATATAAAGTTAATAGCAACCCAATAGCCACCTCCCAAGAACAGCCAAGGAAAAATAATGAAGGCTTGCAAAACTTGAAATGCTGGCTAGAGAAGTACTGTTGTTTACCAGATGCCTAAATATTATGCAGACTGTGTGTGTTGAGTGCTGTAATGTTCAGGCCTAGCATATTTTGTTTTGGTAATTAAAACACAAGTTAAAAGCCACATTTTCTACTAATACCATATCAGATTTATGTTTCCTCACTGGCCACCTCCACCAATTGCCCTCTGACATCTCTTGAGAAAATGAAATAGATACTTGTGTTAAATTGGCAAGTGGGTCACTGTATGCTCAAAGCAACTATGCCATGTTATAGATAGATATATGCTTCACAAACCATAGTGGTCCATTTTTACAGGTTAGGCTTCTTAAGGAGCAATCCTAACAGCACAGGGCAGCTAGCTGGAAGGTCATGGGAAGCTTTGGGCTTCCTTTCCATGGTCAGAGAGAAAGGGAAACAGTAGCTGGTGGAAGTTGCCAAAGGCCTCCTGAGAGCAACAATGGAAAGCTTTCAGCACTGTTGCCACCCTCAATATTCCAAGGGTAGCAAGGTCAAAAAAGGCAGGTTCCAGGGTCATGTTGTCATGGGCCAGGAATTGGCTCCACCTGTTGAGCTGCAGCCTGAAAGAGCAGAAGGCAGAGTGACTCCACCTGCTGCTGGTTAGCCTTCTTGCTCCTAATGTGAACCAGCTGGCTTCAGCTTTCTTCAGCAGGGTTTGCAGCCTCAGTCAGTTGCTGCAAACTTTTGTCATTCCTGGCCAGACCTTGCTGCTGCTTGTGACCTTGGACTCTCAGCCTCCTCCTGACCTTAGGACTGGACTGAACCTTGCATATGGACTCTGCCTCCAGGCAAGTACCCCCCTGAGACTTGGCTGCTTGGCTGGCCTCACCCGCCACTGAGCTCTGCCGTGGCTGCACAGCACAGGACTGCATCATGCGTCCAAGGTAGGTTGAGATAGACTTTGGATTCACAGGCTGTTTCTTAGGCAGCCTTCTAGAAGGAGGAAAGCAGCTCTGGAGATGGAATAAGATAGCTGAACACTATGCTCTAATTAGGATCACGTTCATCTCTGGCTAGTCATCGTCTTTCCTCCCCATTAACCGAAAATGTGAGCTCTTTGCAGATGCTTACTTGGGAGAAGGCATTCTGACTGACACATTTCCACTTCATTAATGTCATTGCTGCAGCTGTCTCAAGGTTTCTCGGTTACCCACCATGTAACTGGAACATTGCTATAGCCCAAAAAAAGAGGGATTCTGATCTTGTGTTTCTGAAGCGCAAGCGTTGTTTACTTAGATAATGTCGCTCTCCCATTTCAAATCGCCATTAAGTGGCATATATAAATTAATTAAATCATAACTATTATTATAATAAAGGTTGGTTTGCCCCGAAATGGAATGGGACAAAGATTCTCTGGTGGTGTAGCCTTGCAGAGTGTGCTATTACTACTGCAGATATTGATATTGTGCAGCATTTAGCAATTAGATGCATAAAAACTGAACCCTTTTTGAATAAAAATTGCCCAAATATTTATTTACATAACTATTATTCAAAGCTTTACCAGCCAAAACGTCTTCAAAAACAGGTACAAAACAATCAATGATACATCCAGGAAGCTGGATAAAGCATGTGCATATTCAAGAATAGGTTCTCCCTATGTCTCATACTGAGGACTGTGATTGGTCTTCCTTCAAGGGAGCTAAATAGCATGGTTTGGTGTGTCCTGAGTTGGCTGTTGGGCTCCATATCATATTGCCCAGTCCATAGTAATCTTGGCCTTTGATTTTTCTCTTCAGTTTAATGCTTGGTGGTGTTGTGCAGGTAGTGAAGGCAACACATAGGTAAGACCTATCACTCCAGGGTACCTGCAAGGTGAAGGAATGCTAACCAAACACATGTCTCATTAAAGGCTGGCTCAGTATGGTGGGAAAAGTGGCAGGCTTTGTCCTGGAGATACCTCTCTGGCCAAATGCAAGCCAGTTTTTAACAGGAGGGGCAAGCGTGAGATCCCCAGCATGCATTTAGGGCAGGAAGATTGTGATAGGCATTCATTTCTCAGGTCAATGTTTGAAACGGTGGTGTCACCCATTCATGTGATTCTAGGCGCGTCCCCCAAGGCCTCTTGCAGTCACTGGCACCTATACATGGTTTGTTACTGCCTAGTTGCAGTTCCTGGTTCATATTAATAAAAGGGATGTTTCATCCTAATTCCATGTTCAGGAAATAGTGAACAGATATTATCTCTGTTTTGAATGGAATCAATGAGGGACCGTCCTATAATATAAATACTGTGTGAACAATTTGGCCACTATCACTTAAAATCTGATTAAATTTGCATTTATATTTTAAGTAGCTTTAAACATTTTTGACTTTACATAGAGGTTTTTTTTTTGCTTTTTGTGGTGACTTAATAATAACACTAAGGAGGAAACTGTAGGCTTCCAGATAAAGATTTCCAGATATGAAACTGGCTTTGTATTTCCCTTTGCAGCTCATGCTTTGAATACATAAGGTCCCAGATTAAATCCCCAACATCTGCAGGTAGAGCTAGGAATGACCCTGTCTGAAACCCTGGAAAGCTGCTGTCAGTCAATGTATCAGCGCTGATGGATGGACTACTCATATGATTCTGTATAAGCGATCTTTCTTTGTTATTTGCCTTGCAGACATTAATGGAAGTCCTTCAAGGATTTAGCCTGTTCTTGTATGTATAGCACTGCCTCCATAATCTCCGTTTTCTAAAGTGTAATGATTGAATATGATGGAACCCAATAACATGTCTATGTATAGTGTTTCAGGATGCGCAGTTAGATTAAATTGCTTAAATGGGACAAGGTTTGCCCCCCCCCACCCAGAAAAAGCGCAGGATGTCAATTCAAAGATATAAAGTAACAGGACAATACAAATTGTGGGTTTCACAATTTGATAGTTGTGTTGTTGTTTTCTGCTTAGGAATGTATTGGGAATTTTATACACATAAGCTGTACGTTGAATCATCTCATTTAGCTAAAAAGCTGGGCTAGTGAACAGTTATGGGCATGCAAGTGAAAGTTCATCTTCCAGTTATTCAATTCCCCAAACATTTTCTGTGGGTTTCACTTGCCTAATTACTCTCCAGGTAATTTTCAGAAACATTAAAATATGCAAATCCTAGTAATTTGAGCAAGAGGTTTTCATTTGCATTTTCAGCCCGCCCGCCCGCCCCCCCCCATGTATTTTTGAGTAATGATCTAGAGTGCAAATAATTTTCACTTGATTGGCTGAATTCTACACTGCATACACATTAGAAAAAAGCAGGCATTCAGTGATGGTGCATGATTTACCATTGTATTTTGGGCTGTTTACCTGGCGGCTCTTCAGGTAAATATTCACCTTGACTTCTTTTTCATCCCTCTGTCATATATTCATATGGTTGCTGAATCCTGTGCTAGATTGTTCTGCATTAAATATGGAAGCTTCATCTGAGTTTATCAAAAATGAATAAGGGATAATATGCACCAGTGAGATGCAAATATGTGTGCAATATTGAAATAGATGTGCACAACAATCGTTTGGCATACGTTACAGCATGCAATATTCAGTTTTATTAAAAGCACTGACAAAATAATTTTAATGTTTCCCAGGCCTTTTGCAGTCCCCAAATCTTTATAGAGAGATGGTAGGGGAAACATCTACCTACGAGTTAATATCGATTTATTTAAATTTCCAGGAAAGCTTACAATACAATACTAAATGAGCAAGTTAAAAGTAACATAATGAAAGCAGTAGAAGTAACAGAGCTGCATATATTCATCAGCAGAGATAAAACAAAAATATCATCAAAAGGTCTGGGAAAGCGAAAAGGTCTAAAAAGCAGCTTGTAAATACTTTGAATTAATAAATGTTAGAATGCTTCTCTCACAGAAAATACTCTCACAGACAAATCTGGCATGTCAGGGAGAAAACGTCTGGTCTGCAATGGTGGGTAATTAAAAAAGAAAATGAAACAGTTCCTTATAGCCCAGTAATAGACGTCAAAATTCATAATAAGGCAAGGTGGGGCATTTGCCAGTGTGGTGAGGTGGTTAAGAGCGGTAGACTCGTAATCTGGTGAACTGTGTTCGCTTCCCTGCCCCTCCACATGCAGCTGCTGGGTGACCTTGGGCTAGTCACACTTCTCTGAAGTCTCTCAGCCCCACTCACTTCACAGTGTTTGTTTTGGGGGAGGAAGGGAAAGGTGAATGTTAGCCGCTTTGAGACTCCTTCGGGTAGTGATAAAGCAGGATATCAAATCCAAACTCTTCTTCCCTTCTTCTTCTTCTTCTTCTTCTTCTTCTTCTTCTTCTTCTTCTTCTTCTTCGCTGTAGGAGGACCATGGAGAAATCAAGGTAGAAAATATCCCAAAACCAGTGCAGCGAGCAAGAGGCTGAGAGGCTGCATAGGCTGGGTATTTAAGCTTCCCCTGGGTGTGGTGCCAATCACTGCTACTGACCAGTTGGCACTGCTCCCAGCAGAATGCACCCTAAATTCCTGCTGTCATTGACCATTTTGGCAGCAGGAGGATGATCCAGGTTGCTAGAGTCAGATTCACAGGGGAAATATGGTGCCCACTCGCAAAGCCTCCCTCCCAAGGAGGGCAAATGGACTTCCCCTTTCTCTAGATCAGCTCATCCTTGCTTTATAGAGGCACCATTTTGCTGAAAGCATGTCTCATGTGCCCAAATTCCTCTTTCCCCTTCTCCTTCATTCCACTGTAGTAGTGCTCTATAAATGATGCATTCTCCTTTCCACACTTGGGAATGGAGCTCTCGATCACAGAAGCAGCAATTGAACGGTAGCTGTGCTGAAATGGAGTTCCATGAAGAAGTGTGTTGCTTTTGCTTCTATGGCTCGGCAATCTTCAGCTTTATTTTGAACAGCCAGGTGGGCAGAAGCATATGAAATCTTATCTAAGGCTTGAACAAAGGGCAGATTTTTCACCGGCACTTCGACTGATGTGGAAGCAATGTGTTTTCAGTGGGTAGCATAGTCACTCGTAGCCCTGTGCAGGCATTTATTTGGGTATAATGCATAGAGGGAACTGTTTGGGCTCACATCTGGCCTCATTCCCTGTCTCCATATCTTAAAAGTGTCACTTTTGCATGGAGGGCTTTACATCTGTAAATGCCACCAAGGATCCTCCATTTTCCTAGGTGCAAAGGGGTTTATACATATGCGAGTGCTTTGGTGTAAGCTTAGTATAAACCTCAGCTGCACAGAGGTCAAAGATAGGGCCAGTCAGCCTTACTCCTATCAATATTCCCAACATATTCATCTGTCTCCAAATGAAGAGGACTTCTGCTGTTAAGTTCCATTTTCTAGCATTGTAAGCTGCCAAGGTTTGATCCCCTATAGCCACAAAGCCTCTGCCAAAGCCACAGATTCTAAATTCCAGTAACAGCAGTAAGCTAGCAGTGACAAGCTGGGTGCTGCAGGGTTCCGTTCTGGGCTCATTGTTGTTCAACATCTTTATAAATGATCTGGATGTTGGAATTGAGAGGATGCTCATCAAATCTATAGATGACACCAAAATGGGGCAGGTAGCTAATGCAGTAGGGACAAATGTCAGGTCCTGCACTTAGGCAGGAAGAACCAACTACATAAGATGGAGGACACCTGGATTGCCAGTGTGAGAAACACAGTTGTGTTTCCGAGCACAATTCAAAGTGTTGGTGTTGACCTTTAAAGCCCTAAACGGCCTTGGCCCAGTATACCTGAAGGAGCTTCTCCACCCCCATCGTTCTGCCCAGACGCTGAGGTCCAGCACCAAGGGCCTTCTGGTGGTTCCCTCACTGTGAGAAGCAAAGCTACAGGGAACCAGGCAGAGGGCCTTCTCGGTAGTGGCGCCTACCTGTGGAACACCCTCCCATCAGATGTCAAAGAGATAAACAACTACCTGACATTTAGAAGACATCTGAAGGCAGCCCTGTTCAGGGAAGTTTTTAATGTGTGACATTTTAATGTATTTTTAATCTTCTTTGGAAGCCTCCCAGAGTGGCTGGGGAAACCCAGCCAGATGGCAACAGTGTGATGCAGCAGCAGCAAGAAAAGAAAAAGAAGGCAATGCTATTCTGGGCTCCATCAACAGAAGTCTAGTGTTCAGATCAAGGGAAGTAATAATGCCACTCTATTCTGCCTTGGTCAAACTATACCTGGAGTGCTCTGTCCAGTTCTGGGTGCCACAATTTAAAAGGATGTTGGCAAGCTTGAACATATGCAGAGGAGGTCAACCAAAATGATCAAGGGTCTGGAAACCAAGCCTTATGAAGAATGGTTGAAGGAGTTAGATATGTTTAGCCTGGATTGGAGGAGACTGAAGAAGGAGATATGATAATCACAATGGAGGCTCATACAGAGCACATGCTTTATTGTTATAGTTATAGTTCCATTATCAGACAGCGGGGGTGTGGTCTAATACCATGGAAATCATGAGACTAGGGAGACTTATTTCCAGTCAGCATGCACCAGGGATGGAGATTCTGAAGCCCCGCAGTCTTGCTAGACTACAAAACCCATCACCCTGATTATTGGCAATGCTGGCTGGGGTTGATGAGAGCTGGAGTCCAATCACAAGTGGAAGGCCAAAGATTCCACATCCCTGAGATAGACAGTCCTGGTCCAGATAGGCTATCATTCTGTCTTGGGATAAGGCAGTTTCATGTTTTTGCTTCTCTTAGCTTTAGGTTGGTTACTGAAGTGGTACAACTGTATTATGTGCTGTACCACTTCAGTCTGCTCATAGAAAGCTGGCATGTGAGGAGAGAAGTATTTTAGGCTAGTCTTTGGTTGCTCTAAACATTTCCACAGCAGGTCCAAGAAGTTCTGCCCAGCTCTGTGGGTAGCTAAGAGAAATATGCAAAATACTTTAGTCAGAAAGGAGCCAAAGTGTGGTAAACAATATATCAAAGCACTGAATAAATCCTCATTCAGCGCATGAATGTAATGGCTTAATTTGTATTTGTTAAACCAAAGGTCTAGTAAAATCCTATAGATATAATCTCAAAACTTTACTCAGTTTCTGAGTCGCAAGTCTTAAATTTTAATACTCTTGAAGGCAACAAGCTACGCATAACTATGTGTGCAAGCATCAAAAACAGTGTTTTAAACAAAGACTTGTTTTAGTCCCTTTTGAAATGGAAAATATGGCTCCTTCGGGGGAGGAAACCCTCCCAGGAATATCAAAATCTCGAACATCAGAGGAACCTTTAGTTAAAGCCTGGCAAAGTAACAAAAGCCATTTGAGATGGAATCCCTTTATAGAGGTATGCTTTCATTGTCTTTCATACCCTTGATTGTCTTTTGCACCTTTCTGACAACCCCAGAAAAGCAAATACTTGGAGTTATGTAGGGTGAACTTTCTACCCGATGGTGTCTTCAATAAACTATCACAAAGGAAGTGGAAAATGACTTTGCTATCAACAAGAGGATACCTGTGTCCCATAACTGCTTATGACTTTTGCTGCCTTGAATAGTAGTGCTTGCATTTTTGCTTCAGAAGAGTTTGTATGTCTCTCTGTGCGTGTTCAGGTTTGAGATACTTGGCTGGTTTTGCTGACAACTACATAGCTCAGGCAGTGTTGGACATATTAGCAAAATACCTCTGAGGTTAAAACACACAGCACTGAAATACGGATTTAGGGGTTACTCTTGAGGAAAAACATCCAAGGATTTTTCAGGAAAGTAATCTATTAGACCTTGGCATTAGCAAATGGTAGTAGAATCTCTGTTGCTATTTTAATGTTACCTCTAGTTCTATTTTATTTTGATTGCACTGTGTGGGGGGGGGAGGGGGTTGACCTCAACCTTCCTGTCCATGCTGATCTCCCTATTTATGGGGTGCGATGAATTTGCCACACCCCCTCCTCCCCTGCTGGGTGATGTTTGCTGCAGTCGTGTTCTTTCAATTTGGCTAATTGGCATGTGGTCCAGGTAGGTGAGTGGACTTCAGAAAGATTGGAAGACTTCCCTCAGGCTTCCTCAACCTTGGCCCTCCAGATGTTTTGAGACTACAATTCCCATCATCCCTGACCACTGGTCCTGCTAGGTAGGGATCATGGGAGTTGTGGGCCAAAACATCTGGAGGGCCGAGGTTGAGGAAGCCTGACTTACCTGAAGCCGTGCTGGGTTGTGGTATCCCTTAGTCACTGTTGTCAGGCATGGCGTGGGGGTGCTGGGAGTGGGGGTGCTCTTTGACTTGACAGATGCATCAGAGTGAATGTTGGCCTTGTTGGGATACTGCCGGGAAGACGGGGGCATCAGGCAGGCATCAGGCAGGCACCAGGCAGGCCCCCAGCTGGCTCCAGCCACCGGCCGGCAGCCAGTCTCCCTTAGAACAGCATCAGTTAGCGACACGAGCCTCAGATATGTTTAGAGACCCATGCACACTCTGTCAGCAGAGTGTGTAAATCTTTTCACAGCAGAAGAGGCGGACAGAGAAATGTGTAAGCATAATGTACAGAATTTTATTCAGCATAGTTCAGGAACAGAGGAAAACATGTCTGCTTTCCTTCGTCTCCAGCAAAACAGCAGTAACAAAAAAGCTATATACAAACGGAAGTTCCCAGCAAGTGCTGGAAGTAAACAGGCATGCGACATACAACAGTCATGCCTGTACCCTTTTAAGGTGGAACAAAACTATATCCTAACAGGCCAATGGGGCACAAAATACCTGTCAGGCTCTTATACCCATGGCCCATTCAGCAGAGAGGGAGGAATCTTAGGAAACCTTGCTACATGCACACAGTGTGAGGCTGCTAACTTGCTCAGATGATGCTCAGGTTAATAGATATCAAACATGCTACAGTCAAAACCATTGATTCCCTCTCCATGGAACTATATCCCCACTGAGCTTGAATCAGCCACCAACCTTCATGGTATTTCAGAGGTGATGAACACATGCACCTATGCTTTCAGGATTTTGTGGGTCCTTAATTTCCAGTAGCTTAGTTCCAATGGTAACCCTCCTCTGGGTTTCAGCTGCATTTTGTGTATTCAGGCAGATAGTAATTTTAATGGTGATCTGGGCAACAGAGTCACTGCTACTTACAGGGAGGGGGAGAAGCAAGGTAGTAGTGAAGTAAAGCTTGCACTGGTGGAGCTGTACCAGTGCTCCCATTGATGTGCTGGTGAGGATGTAGCTGCATAGACACATCTCCGCTCCCAGTAAACAATAGTGACCCCACCATCAGGAAATTATGGCAGTGCATCAGACCCCCAAGGAGACTTATTCCCAGCAAATGGGCTGTGAATTAAAAAAAAAAAAAAATTACCACCTTTTGTCTGTTGTAAAAGGCAAACTAGGAATTCTTCATTAAATAAATAGAATCACAGCCAGACAGATTGAATGGCGGTAAGGACAGAGAAGGTACAGAACTTAGAAGATGGTATGAAGAAGGAAACATTTGCTGAACATTCTGAATGTCCACACACCTATACATAAACACACACAAACACTGGCTGCGTGCAGTGATTATTCCAAAGCCAAATTTGAAATTCAATCATATCTATTGCCTCCATGTATCGCCCTCAATCATTTTCATCTTTGTGAAAGAGATCAACAAAAGTTGTAGCCTTTGTCCCACAAACACATGCTCACAAACAAATGTATGTGTGTTTTCAGGCAACTCAATACTCCCCAACACTGAGGTTTAATGTGCAATCAATTTCCCGTTGCCTCTGGTCCCTGTATCAAGAACCACAGTGTGGATTGGCTTCCTTGGCTTGCAGCTGATTCAAAATAACACTTGTGTAGCTCTTCATGCACTTTGGAACGAAGGTTATGCTTTATTCCAGCATGGAGTTTAACTTGCATTTGGAGAATTCTTACTGTGATGTAAATGAAGGTCCTTGTGTGCTTTTCCAATTACCATGCTTCCTCACTGTTTTAAGTAAACCAATTCTTGCCACCTCTTCTCTCACCAATTTAATTTACCTCAGTTGGTGGGGGAAACTAAGAATTGCATCGGCATAAGTTAGTACATATATAAACAATTGCGCCTCGGGCTCTCTACTTGAATGCCATATAGGCCACAAATCCCCACATAGCTTTAGACAGCATGATCTGTGCAGCTACAGCCTGTGGATTGATTCCAACTCACACAAGGCTGTATTTTAACCATAAGTGTTGTTTATTTAGGGGACAGGAAAAGCAACCATATAGGCCAGGAAGTGGGTGGGCGGGGGGAATAAAAAATGTTGAGTTAAAAATGACTAGAAAAATCAGAAATCAGGAAGACCAAAATTTTAATAAGGCATGGGGGAAATTTACATTTTTTCTTAAAAACCATTGCAAACAGTTAAAACCATTAGTCGGATTGGAATAACGCTTGTAGTTTAATGGTGAATTTTGGACATAATGGAGATGTAGAAGACTTGGATTATCATAAAAGTTGCAGGAGGAAATGACTGGCAGTAGGACCCACAAAGGGGAGGAGGGAAGTCCAGGAAATTCCTTGGAATCTTGTTTCTGTGTTGTATGTTGGATATGTCTAAAGGTAAAGGGACCCCTGACCATTAAGTCCAGTCGTAGACAACTCTGGGGTTGTGGTGCTCATCTCGCTTTACTGGCCGAGGGAGCTGGCGTACAGCTTCCAGGTCATGTGGCCAGCATGAATAAGCCACTTGTGGCAAACCAGAGCAGCACACGGAAACACTGTTTACCTTCCCGCTGGAGCGGTACCTATTTATCTACTTGAACTTTGATGTGCTTTCAGACTGCTAGGTTGGCAGGAGCAGGGACTGAGCAATGGGAGCTCACCCTGTTGCAGGGATTCGAACCACCGGCCTTCTGACCAGCAAGCCCAAGGCTCTGTGGTTTAACCCACAGCGCCACCCGCGTCCCTCTTGGATATGTCTATGTGATTGTAAAACTTTAAGCTGAAAACCAAATAAACGTGTGTGTGTGTGTTGAGTTAACCAAAATGTTTGACTTACTTAAAAAAGTCATATTTAAGAGTTGTATCAATGGAACGTAGGAGTCGGAGTTGGAACAGACCAACTATAGGAATATGGATCCCATAGAAAGTTTGCTACATATGTGAATTTATGGCATTGTCTTATTCCAAGTCAGCCCTTTGTGTCATTCATAATAATAATAATAATAATTTATTATTTGTACCCCGCCCATCTGGCTGGGTCTCCCCAGCCACTCTGGGCGGCTTCCATAAAAACCAAAAATACACTAAAATATCACAGATTAAAAACTTCCCTGAACAGGGCTGCCTTAAGATGTCTTCTGAATGTCAGGTAGTTATTTATTGCTTTGACATCTGATGGGAGGGCGTTCCACAGGGCAGGCGCCACGACCGAGAAGGCCCTCTGCCTGGTTCCCTGTAGCTTTGCTTCTCGCAATGAGGGAACCGCCAGAAGGCCCTCGGCACTGGACCTCAGCGTCCGGGCAGAACGATGGAGGCTGGTACTGTCTGTTACCACAGCTGGTGCCTCTCTGAGGAAGTCTTTCCTATCATGTTTTTTAAGCTTCTTTCTGCTAGAAGTGCCAGGGATTGAAACTTCTGCATAGAAGGCTTCCACTCTGTCACTGAGCTTCAATCCTTCTTCAAAGCGGAGCTATGGGGGAAAGAACTAATGTGACTCTCAAGGGACTGCCAACATGCACAATGTCAAATTGAATTGAATTTAGGATCAATCTAGGACCTGGTTTGTATATCACACAAACTTTCCACCTACTGATATAGTCTGGCAAGGTTCAAAATTAAATATGGGAATCCACTAAATTTCCTATAAGGTACAGGGAGGCTGCAATTGGAGGAGAGTTACAGAAGAGTTAAGTATCTCTTTAAATGCATATGGAATGGCTGGTGTCCCATGTGTGTGTGTGCGCGCGCGCGCTATTCCAGGAAATGTAGGAAGGAGTATCAATAATGTCTTCCTCTACGCACTATTCCCTTAAAGGAGGTTACTTCAGAAAATGGGGAAAGAAATTACATAATCCTTTCTCCTGAAATAAACAACAGGATGGAGGCAATTAACTTGAGTAGCTGAGATGAATCACTCATTGGCATATACGTTTTGTTTTGAACTCGGTGGGTGGAATCAAGAGACATTGATCAAAATCCATTTTCAATCATGTATCAAAGTGACCCTTCCAGCTGCAAACTAGCTAATAAAATACTTTCATTACTTTCTCTCCAACCAGGGAGGACATTATAGAGGATTTTGTTTTCAACCCACTCAAGCAGTCTTTTTCTGGTAGATCTCTCACTTGTTCTGTGTCCCTGCTTAATGTAAGAACCAGGAATGGGCAAATCTGTCCATATCAGTCTCTCATTTGTTCTAATACTTACATTCGGTTCACCCCATTTCTCCACCACTTTAGTATTTATTTAAAAAGGAAGTTACCTATTATTGTAATCATTTCTCCTACGATACACACTTTGTATGCAATTTCCCCATATATAGTACCTTTTTGCATTCTATTTTCATTGAGAAGATGCATTTTTTGTGCACCTTGATAGACATTTTTGGTTGGGAAACTGCTCTGTAAATTTGGCAAAGCACAGATTTTGAAGGATAGGGTTTTTTGTTTTGTTTTTAGATTGCATATTGGTTTGGGGAGTGTGAATTCAGTGGATCTGCATTAACATGTCACCTGAACGATTTTTTTCTCCATCTCTTGTAAACAGTCTCTCTGGAAACTTTCCAAACTCAAATTACAAAAGTTAGCCATAGAAACCAGCCTTGTTGTTTAAGAAATTTCTAAAAGCAGGGGAAAGGGGATCAATCAAGAAAAAACAAAAGGCTTGAGGCTTAATATAAAGTTTGCAATAACATTCTGCTCCTGTGGCTGCAGTTACTACTGTGCAAGTCATTGCTATTTGATTGAAATTCTGAGGTGGCTAAGATCTATTATTTCCTCCTATTTTCCTTAAAATAATTACATGTCTGCCATTTCAATGGGAAAAAATGTAAATGTCAAGATTTGACACAAAGAGCTTAGGTAAATGTCTGCTCCCCCCCCCCCATCTACACCTAGAATGCTGTGTCTATCTTGACCATAGAAGGCAAATCTCAAAACTCCAGGAATAGGTACAGAAAAAGAACAAGGAATACATTACAAAACATTAAAAGAAATCCACAGTAAATGCTCCTTCCTTCCTTCCTTCCTTCCTTCCTTCCTTCCTTTCTGAAATTTACACTGCCATCCTAAACAAATTTACCTGGGAATAAGCACCACTGAGTTCAATGGGATTTACTTCTGAATGGACATTGCTAAGATTGTGGCCTCACTATTAAATATATCCAAGAACAGGTTTTTCATGGCAAGCTTTGAACTATCTAATTTTGGCCCTCCAACCTCCTGAAACATGAGGTGGTTTCCTGCACTTTAGCATGGCAGAGGGAGTATTGAGATCACCTTCCAAATAATAGGAAATGTGGAGTAGAGAAATTAATTTGGGAAAACATATATTCTGAGCAGCAGCAGGAGGAGGAAGTATAGATGGGCAAAGAAAACATGATAATGTTATCTCTGTGTTTTGGCAATCCAGTGACCAATCTGTGTTGTGGAGACTAGGGGTGTGATTCACCTAATGAGTCCTGTCTGCAGAAGCCCTGTGGAAGAGCTTCTACTTGTGCAATGGGGTTTCCCACCTCCAACCCCAAATTGACTCTGTGGGGGCTGGGAGAATATGCTTGTGGAGACAGAACATTTATAACAGTGTGATGTTGAATTCCCCCATAAGGTGGTTGAGAGACAACGGAGTGCACCTCTGGGAGTAAAGTGCACCTTCGGAGGGGTGTTAGCAGCACTGAAGTGAGCTAGGTGCAAGCCTAGGCAGTGTGTATGTAGGTCATGGGCTGTCCAGACAAGAAGACCTCCCTCTCGGCCTTGCTCTTGTGGTCCAAAGGACAGCATAGCAATGTGTTTGGCACCAGCTTGGCTGCAGCAGAATACAGATTCCCAGAAGGATACATTCAAGGTGCTATCCAAGCATCTTAGGGACTCCACTCCAGATTTGTGTAGGGTTACTCCCTAACCTTTTCTTCGCCTGAAGATATCCCACAAGGCAGCAGAGGTTTAGGATCAGAGTTTTCCTTCTCCTAGATGGGCCTCATCAACCTGAGAAGGTAGCCAATCTGCCCCTCACTTCACTCTCCAGCACATGCAGAAACCGCCTTCTTGACCACTGGGCCCACTATTGGTCTCATCCGCTCAGGCCACCACAGCCTGTCTTCACATGCAAGGGAAGCTTGTAACTTAGAGACTTACCCCTCAGCTACCCTCATCTGGTTTAGTTGGCCATTCAAAGCCGTCTCCTGTGGTGTGTCTGCTGTGGCATGCTGTCAGCTTCTAGGAACCACAGGTGAGAGCTGACTTCAGGGTGGTGGCCAAAGGTGGACATGATGTGTTCCCTACCAGAGGTGCTACCCCTCCTCTTAACACCGCATTCACTTACTTGTTACGTTTTGCTTATGTGTTTTGTGTGCTGCTACCCTTGGGGTTGGCCCAGAGACTGCAGCTAGTGCAGAACATGTGGCTAGCCTGCTTGTGGGACACGCTACTACATCATATTGCACCTTGCTTGTGGGATTTAACTGGCTGCCGACCTGCTTCTGGGCCAAGTTCAAGGTTTAGGTACTAACATATAAGGCCCTACAGCTCAGAACCAGCTTAAGTAAGAGATGACCTTGTTCTATATATACCCAAATTATTCCTGTTGGAATGTTTCATCTCCACACACACACACACTCAATCAATCAATCAATCACTGAATTTGCCAAAAAATCCCCCTGGTTTATGAAACTGTGCTCTTGCCTAGCCTTTTCCAGAATATGCCACCCTTTTGAACGTGTGGGGTCTATGTGTGTTTGGTGTTGTCTTTGAAGCATGGGGATGTTCACACATTTAAACATGCTATCCACCAGTAGTAGTCAGAAATACCAGCATTCTAAGAGCTCTGTCCCTTATGATTGTCAGGAAAAGATGGCTCTTAGTACACCCAATCATACTTTCTTTTGTAAATTTATTATACTTATCTTAGTGAATAATTCAGTATGAGTCGCCCCCCCCATGTCCATTCCTTTTCTAATTTGAATGTATTCTTTGAGTACAGGAGACACATTGTGAATTTACTCTTCATAGAATATCTAGGCAATCTGCTGTACGTAGCGGCATTATCTCTCACTACAATGCCATTCATTGTTGGTGAGTTTTGCAGAGACAGTATTTCATCAAGGACCGTGTCAATGCATGACTTCAGGGAAGCTTAACTTTACAAATGTATCATTGATTTTGTATCTAAACCTCATGCTGGCAAGCTACAATGAACAGACAAATTTATGCTTATTTTCAAAGGCTAGACACAATAAACATTATATTAAATCTATTGATTGCCGTTCCACCTATTGAATTCAAGAAAGCATTACAATAGAACATATAACTTGATTTTGGCTTTAAGCAGTGGTATTCTAAATATTCATCAATCATTTCCATGGGGTTGAAATACTCACTGTAAAACCCTCTTTATGAAATTCATCTTTTCCCCACTCTCCTGTTTAGTACTAGTTTTTTCCCCTCAAGCTGCAGCTACTTCCCCTTCCACTTATTTCTTCTTTTTCTTCCTGTACTGGTCACATGGGTAATGCCAGCCAAACAAGTATCATCAGCAGGATGATGTTGCAATGCTACATAACCAGTGAGATTTGGTTTATGTGATTACATTAACCAAGAAACATGAAGGCTGCATTCACAAAGCGGTTTTATTCAATTTCCTCTACCTTCCCCTGACTGTTAATTTCAGCACTACATTGATTTGAGCTTTTGCACAATGTAAAAACCACTTCCAGAATTATACAGAGCTACAGTAGAAGTTTAGCACTCATTTTCATAATATTTGCAACTGGGTTTTTCTTTTCTTTTCTGGAAGCAACGTGCCAGTTACAAAGGAAGCTGAATGATAGCCTGAAATCGCTTTTAGACACATATGGTGTTGAAAGTGTGATTGCTTCTATCCACCCCAATAATGAATGCTCAACAAGAAAAACATCTGGAGGGGCCTTCAAACTGCTAACTTAACAGCAACAGGTTTCCTCCCTATCAAAATTCGGTTGCTGAAACAAAGAATGATCTGGAGAAAACCAGGAGTAGGTTTCTGTCCTGGGCTGAGCAATTTTGTTCCCTGAGGCAAAAGGCAGCATATCCCATACAGAAGCTATTTGAAATGACACTTAAATCATATTTTGACAGTGACAATAGGGTTGCATCATCCTGGGAACTGAAAGCTGGCATAGGAGGCACCAGCAGGTTGCCTCTCAGTATCTGGCCACCACATCCTGACTGTTGCCGTCTCCTGCCTGAGGTGGCCACTTCACTCTTGCCTTGTGGAAAGAGCCACCCCTAGAAGTGACCTATTTTTCATTCTCAAAATACATCCTCCCTCCTCTGTTTTGCTCATTGTTCCAGTTGGTGGACCTCAGAGTTCTGTTATCTCAGAAGCTCACCATCTAGCGACCCCTGCACTACAATACAAGCTCCATAATCCCTGGCAGGGAAAGATGCTCGGAGACAAGAGTAATTAAGATAACAGCCTGTTGGATCAAGCCAGTGGGCCATATAATCTAGTATCCTATTCTCATAGTGGCCAACCAGATGTGGGTAACCTACAAGCAAGACCCAAACACAACAGAGCTTTCTGCATCTGCAATTCCCAGCAACAGGCATGCAAAACAGCCATCATGGTTAGTGGTCATTGACAGGGCAGGGTAGTGGTGGTTGTCTCCTTCGATCAGATTTGAATACTTTGAATTTGTTCACTGTGATCAAGCAGGAGTACTTGCTTACCCCAGCACCCCTGCGTTAAAAGCTTGCCCCATCCCTACATGAAAGTACCCTTTTGTTAAAATAGCTTTCCATCTCCTATCCAAGATACAGCGTGAATTTTTAGGAGATGTTACAGCTACATTTCAGGGCTGCCAAGCCCCCTGAGTGCTGGAAGCCAACTCAGCATCTGTTGTAAAATTACTCAACTCATTAGTCATGAGTCTGGGAAATGTGCAGAGTGCACACGAGAGACGCTTGAGGGTTCCTAATCATGTAGGTCAAGCAAAAATCCTGTCTTCTCTTACTTAGGGAGTTAGTGTAATTTCTTTCTCTTTTTTTCCTTTAAAGAAAGAAAACATTAAAGAGTTATATAGTGGGTAAGACTGGAGAACTCCCCTAGGAAAGTTCTGAAGGGAAAATTTAGTTGTTTCAACACTGTTGTGACATCTTCCCAACCAGAGCTGTCTTATCTCTGTTTTAGAAATAAATAAATAAATAATAATAATAATAATAGTAATAATAATAATAATAATACTAAATAAATAAATAAATACCTAGGGACCGAGAGACATGTAGCTGGATAATTTGCTTTTAATAATTATTTCCAGTTTCATCAGCAAATTTTTTCGTGGGGGGTGGGGAGGTGTAACTAGAAAGGGACAGCATAAGAGTTTTATAAGTAAGGGGATAGAGAAAAACATTTTCCTCCCTCTTGTGTAAGTTTGGTTTGTCGACTGATGTTGATTGGCTGTCAGTTCTGGATAATAATAAAAAAGTAATTCTATGTTCGCAGAAGTCATAATTAATGTATGACAGTCTCTGGCACTAGATCCAGATCCAAAAAGGGACATTGGTTTAAATGGCTTTAAACTAGACAAATTTGTGTGAGAGAAGAAGGCTCTTAGGCATGTTAGCTAATGGTAGCAACAAGCACAGAGGCAGTACACCTATTAACATCATTTGATGGGGAGCTAGGAGCAGGAAAAGACAGTTGCCAGCATACCTTGCTTGTGGACTTCTCAGGTGCAACTCTTTCTGGGTGGGTGAGGAAATGGCTGGTGGCACCAGCGAAAGGACTACTGGACAATAATGAGATGGGTGTGAGGGATGGGGGAGTAGGTGGAAGCCCATCCAACTGAAGTGGTCAGGGTGACAGCCATTAACCCTACTGACAAAAAAGCAAGGATTCCCTGACAGGTGAGTGGCCCTAGTTCTTCATGACTGTGACTTCCATGTGAGAATGATAATAATAGCAGCTGTGATGGATCTTGAACTTTCTAGACACCACAATATACTGGATGCAAATGAGCCACCGAGTTAAGTTAAAGTTGCTGGCATTATTCTATAAAGCCTTATATAGCTTGGTACCAGCATACCCAGTTGATACTCTGTGCTGGGCAGGTCAGGGTTTTTAACAGATACCATCCTACCAGGAGGTCCGTTCCACACAATGAAAGAAACTGGCCTTCATTGCTGTGGCATACCTACCCTTTGGAATTAGCCTCTTGAATATTAGTTTCTATTTTCTTTTTGGCACCTATTGAACACCTTCCTCTTTAAACAAGCCTTTGGATCTGAGATGTTTTAAATGTTGTTTGTTTATTTGCCACTTTTTTTTTTACCATCCTAGGCTCGTTTGGGCGGGGAAGGCAGGATACAGATGTAATAAATACATAAATGAAGTGAAATGTATAGGGTTTTTTGGTAATGTAATGAACAACCTAGAACTCAATTAATTAATACTTGCATGTAGCTGCTGATGGTTTTGCTTTTTCTTCTGCGGGTCAATGGTCATTGATAGACAAAATGTTCTCTATCCTTGAACTAAGTATTCTGCATGACAATTCTCCTCTCAGTGGTGTCTGGGAAAGCAGGTGAAAATTTTCTTTTCAAAAGTGCAGAAACTCAGATATTCCCATTATCAGCCTGCATTTAAATTGTGAATAAAGGGCATATTTTGGGACACGATAGGGAGGAAACTGTATCTGCAATCTCCTGAAACTCTGGCTACTCTGAATGCGACCCACAAGAGCTGCAGCTTCTCTATCTTTTCCTTCATGTCTGTCCTTATCCCATTTCAATCACTCTGTTGGAGCATTTTGCACTAACATGCAAAGTTTCATGAGGACTGCAAACTGTTCTGGAAATGTGGAGAACTGAACTTAAGATTGGAAAATGGATAAAGAGAGAGAAACTGAAATTGAAAGGCATTTGACAAGGTGCCCCATGATATTCTTGTAAAGAAGCTGGTAAAATGCGGACTTGACTATGCTACCACTCAGTGGATTTGTAACTGGCTGACTGACCGAACCCAAAGGGTGCTCATCAATGGTTCCTCTTCATCCTGGAGAAGAATGACTAGTGGGTTGCCACAGGGTTCTGTCTTGGGCCCGGTCTTATTCAACATCTTTATCAACGACTTGGATGGTGGACTCAAGGGCATCCTGATCAAATTTGCAGATGACACCAAACTGGGAGGGGTGGCTAACACCCCAGAGGGCAGGATCACACTTCAAAACGACCTTGACAGATTAGAGAACTGGGCCAAAACAAGCAAGATGAATTTTAACAGGGAGAAATGTAAAGTATTGCACTTGGGCAAAAAAAATGAGAGGCACAAATACAAGATGGGTGACACCTGGCTTGAGAGCAGTACATGTGAAAAGGATCTAGGAGTCTTGGTTGACCACAAACTTGACATGAGCCAACAGTGTGACGCGGCAGCTAAAAAAGCCAATGCAGTTCTGGGCTGCATCAATAGGAGTATAGCATCTAGATCAAGGGAAGTAATAGTGCCACTGTATTCTGCTCTGGTCAGACCTCACCTGGAGCACTGTGTCCAGTTCTGGGCACCACAGTTCAAGAAGGACACTGACAAACTGGAACGTGTCCAGAGGAGGGCAACCAAAATGGTCAAAGGCCTGGAAACGATGCCTTATGAGGAACGGCTAAGGGAGGTGGGCATGTTTAGCCTGGAGAAGCCTGGAGAAGAGGAGGTTAAGGGGTGATATGATAGCCATGTTCAAATATATAAAAGGATGTCACATAGAGGAGGGAGAAAGGTTGTTTTCTGCTGCTCCAGAGAAGCGGACACGGAGCAATGGCTCCAAACTACAAGAAAGAAGATTCCACCTAAACATTAGGAAGAACTTCCTGACAGTAAGAGCTGTTCGACAGTGGAATTTGCTGCCAAGGAGTGTGGTGGAATCTCCTTCTTTGGAGGTCTTTAAGCAGAGGCTTGGCAACCATATGTCAGGAGTGCTCTGATGGTGTTTCCTGCTTGGCTGGGGGTTGGACTCGATGGCCCTTGTGGTCTCTTCCAACTCTATGGTTCTACATGTTTGCCCATCCTTAGTGAAAGGTCCCTGGAAATAGCCATGTGTCAGAAGCAATTGACTGCATCTGGTGGCATAGATATGCATTGCAGCCACCCTGAATCCTTTGCAGTCTTTGGCAATCACTCATAGCCAAGCAAGATTGTCTTCCATAAACATGGTTTTAACAGGGGGTCCGTAAGTGACTATGGAGGCCAATTCTGGATCCACACGTCCTTCCACAGTGGGGACATAGGTTTCTGGGCAGGAGCTGATCATGGTGAGGGTTTGCCAAGGGTGCCTTCCTCTTAGCACATTTCTCCCTTTTGTCCTGAGTTCAAGCATCTTCAAAGCCCATGACACTTTTGGTAAAAAGCTGTACTCCACTTGGAGCACTCACAGGCCAGTGTTTCCCAGTTGTCAGTGATTATACTACTTTTTTTTTTTTTTTAGATTTGCCTTGAGAAAATCTTTAAACCTCTTTTGCTGACCACCGGCATTACGCTTTCCATTTTTAAATTCAGAATAGAGTACAGTGGTACTTCTAGTTACGAACTTAATTCGTTCCAGAGGTCCGTTCTTAACCTGAAACTGTTCTTAACTAGAGGTGTGCTTTTGCTAATGGGGCCTCTTGCTGCTGCTGTGCCGCCGGCACACAATTGCTATTCTCATCCTGGGGCAAAGTTCTCAACTCAAGGTAACTCTTCAGGTTAGTGGAGTTTGTAACCTGAATCATTTGTAACCTGAGGTGTTTGTAACTTGAGGTACCACTGAAATTGCTTTGGAAGACAATAATCAGGCATCCGCACAACATGACCAGTCCAGGCAAGTTGATGTTGAAGAATCATTGCTTCGACACTGGTGATCTTTGCTTCTTCCAGTACACTGGCATTAGTTTGCCTGTCTTCCCTAGCAATGTGTTAAATTTTTGGAGACACTGTTGATGGAATCTTTCAAGGAGCTGGAGATAGCATTTATAAGTGGTCCATGTTTCACAAGCATGCAATACCTAGACCCTGACTTGGCCTTTCCTGTAAGCATGGCAGGCATTTTGCCAGTTAGATGTTAAACCTTTAAGTGTAAGCTTTTGAGTTGATTTGCATGCTATTTCATTCCAGTACATAGCAGTCTGATAAGCAATTAATGAGTCACAGTATAGCTCAAATTAGCAAGATTGATAGCAAGCTTAAAACAGACTCACCTTCATTACAGCAGCTTTCAGCAATTGTACATTGAAAGGCACACTTCAGTCACAATCTGAAATCTTACAGTCATTGTCAATTAGAATTCTGGACAGGTTTTTCTTCGGGTTATATTCCATCATATGACATCACTCCTGAGTAAGCTGGATGAAAGGTGGTTTCATGGAAGTCTATCATCAAACTTTGACATTGATAAATTTCACATATATACAGAGAATGTTTGCAGTTTGTTTGTTTTTGAAGGAATCCTCTAGATCATTGGCAAAATGGTAACAATAACCTTCAAAAAGTTTGTATTCTTGAAATAAGACCCTACTGTTCCTTTGACATTGATATAACACTGGGGGGGGGGGAAGTTGAGTGGAGCTGTCCTATAACAACTTGACCACTTTCACTAGCACAAAAAGAAGCACCTGCTACAAGAAGTTTAAAAGACAAGCTTAATTGACAGCTGTGGCTTCCTTCAGATATTTTGAGTGAATCAGAATATCACAGTTCACACAAACTGGCATGAGAGCTTGGGTGTTTGGCATTTTCAAAGTTTTGCATGGGGAGCTGGATGAGCACTGAGAGCCCATGTGCTGAGAGATCGTGAAAAGTATGCAAAAAGTGGGCACTGTCCTCGATTTGCTTACAGTGCTCTTCCCCCCCCCCCCCACCTCGCTTTGTTGGTGGTAAATGAATTTGCTACAACCTCCACCTGTACAAGAAGAAGAAATGTGTGTTTTTCTGGGGTGGTGTGTACTTTGGAATGTGGGACCATAACATATTAGATTTCCCACCTAATACCAGAGTTTGAAATATTGTGCATGTTGCAGGAGCTCTATAGTTGCAATATTTCAGGAGATGCTGAAATGCCCTCCCCCCATATCTCCTCTGCAATTTATGCTGTGTTTTATAACTCCTCTGACTGTTGTCAGTGAGGTTGTATTGTTCATGTTACATTTTTGTCTCAGCAGAATTCTTCAGGTTTTGTGCAGCTGCAGGAGTAGCTCTGTTGTCTGCCCATTTTACTTTGCCAAGGTAATATTTTTAGAGCAGATAGTATAGTCCTGAGGCTTTATATCAGCTCAGTGTTTTCCATAAAAATGGTGTTGGAGCCTTGGAACTCATTCTAAAACACCAGCCATGACTCATGGGAGTTTGAATTGTCTATTGAGTTGAGCAGCCTAATAGGCTCTTCTACACAACCTTAGGTATTGCCTCCCCCATCCCTCAGAAATGCATCAACCAAAGATAGAAATTTAGAAGATTTACATAGAAACTCAATACAGTGGTGCCTCGCAAGACGAAAATAATCCATTCCGCGAGTCTCTTCGTCTAGCGGTTTTTTCGTCTTGCGAAGCATCCCTATTAGCGGCTTAGCGCTATTAGCAGCTTAGCGGCTATTAGCGGCTTAGCAGCTTAGAAAAAGGGGGGGAAAGGGGAAAAACTCGCAAGACTCGCAAGACGTTTTCATCTTGCGAAGCAAGCCCATAGGGAAATTTGTCTTGCGAAGTGTCTCGGAAAACGGAAAACCCTTTCGTCTAGCGGGTTTTTCGTCTTGCGAGGCATTCGTCTTGCGGGGCACCACTGTATATCTCACCATTAGGGTTGATGTGGCATTTGCACCTGTTCAATCTGCTGCCCTGATGTGGACTGTTGATGAGCAACTTTAGTGCCTCTCTTCTCCTTCCTTGAACATGAACAGGATAGACCTTCAGATGCAGGACATCTTCAAATAGAGGATTGCCCCATGTAAAGGCCACCCTATGAATACATTGCAAATATATGTGGGATCCACTGCACCACAATTCATGGGATAAAAAGTGGGGAATAGTGTTTCACCAGCGCTAGGTACCTCCATTGCTCAGATTGAGTGAGGCTTATACGGGCCCCCAAATATTTTATTCAAGCTGGTGCCCCTGCACACGATGCTGATATCAACATTTTATTAAAGGGTCTCCTGAGACCTGGTCTACACAAAGAGTAGATAATGTACAAATGTTTCTGTTTTGCAACATGTTGGAGTATGTGTTCTCTATTTAATAAACAAATAAGGAAAAATGTACATTTGTAAATGTCCGCATGGGTATATTTCATGTAGATACTTTTCATAGATTGAATTTTAGGAATTATGCATGGTGTAAAGAAAATGAATAGAGAGAAGCTTTTCTCCCCTTTTCATGGTACTATCATCAGGGGTTGTCCAATGAAACTGAACGATAGATGATTCAGAACAGAGAAAAGGAAGTTCTTCTTCACCCGGACCATACTTAACCTATGGGATTTGCTTCCACAATGATGTGTTGATGGTCACCAGTTGGGCAGAACCATGGAGGTTGCTAATCACAATGGCTATATCCCGACTCCAGAATCAGAGGAGTCATGCTTCTGAATATCAGTTGTTGAGGAACAACAGCGGTAGACGCTACTGCCTCATGTCCTGCTTGTGAGATTCTCATAGCATCTGGTTGTCCACTCTGGGACATGGGATGTTTGTTGTTTAGTTGATTAGTCATGTCCGACTCTTCATGACCCCATGGACCAGAGCATGCCAGGTACTCCTGTCTTCCACTGCCTCCCGGAGTTTTGTCAAATTCATGTTGGTCCCCTTTTACTTGTGCCCTCAATCTTTCCCAACACCAGAGTTTTTTTTTTTCCCCAGGCAGTCTTCTCTTCTTATGAGGTGGCCAAAGTATTGGAGCCTCAGCTTCAGGATCTGTCCTTCCTGTGCGCACTCAGGGTTGATTTCCTTCAGAATGGATAGGTTTGATCTTTTCTCAAGAGTCTCCTCCAGCACCATAATTCAAAAGCATCAATTCTCCGGCAATCAGCCTTCTTTGTGGTCCAGCTCTCACTTCCATACATCACTACTGGGAAAACGATAGCTTTAACTATACGGACCTTTGTTGGCAAGGTGATGTCTCTGCTTTTTGAAATGCTGTCTAGGTTTGTCATTGCTTTTCTCCCAAGAAGCAGGTGTTTTTTAATTTTGTAACTGCTGTCACCATATGCGGTGATCATGGAGCCCAATGAGGTAAAATCTGTCACTGCTTCCAATTCTTCCCCTTCTGTTTGCCAGGAGGTGATGGGAGCAGTGGCCATGATTTTAATTTTTTCGATGTTGAGCTTCAGGCCATATTTTGTGCTCTCCTCTTTCACCCTCGTTAAGAGGTTCTTTAATTCCTCCTCACTTTCTGCCATCAAAGTTGTGTTATCTGCATATCTGAGGTTGTTGATATTGCTTCCGGCAATCTTAATACCAGCTTGGGATTCATCCAGTCAAATAAATCTCTGGTCTGGTCCTGCAGGGCTCTTTCTGTAACCTTATGAGATTATAGCTCTGCATGTGCAGGAATTCCTACCACCACCACCCCCCCCCCCTTGTTGGGAAACATCCGTCCATTTGATGCAACTCTTGCAATCTGAAGTCCAGTAGCAATTTTGTACTGGTATCTGCCATTTGTACAGATAAACAAGGCCTGAAGCTTATGTGAAGAAAGGTTGTGTGAGCTATGTCACAATACCTTAAGCTTCTTGCTTAAGAAAAGCCATTCTTTTCTCTCTGCACAGAGAACACGCACAATGGAGAATGGATTACAAATGTTTCATATTTGTGCTTGAATGCCATCTTCAAGCCTCAGAGGGGTGGGGGTGTCCTTCTGAGCCTGTCAATCTCTTTACATTACTTTTGGTTCCCTGTATGATACCTTAAAAGCTCCCCTGACTGACAGAAATGGCCTGAGGCTGAGATTTACAGAAAGGCATTCTGTATTGAATAGAACCTCCCTGGGAGCTGCTGCTGAATTGAGCAGCAAATGGTTTAGGGGTGACCACGGAATCATAAAGTGTTGTTCTGAAGACCCCACACCCTAAACAATTATTTTCCACTGTAATCTAGATACAGGAAGGTAGGGTTGTGGAACAGCAGGCTGTATTTGTTGTTGACATTTTGCCATCCAAATTAGGCAGGTAGCAGCAGCCGCAGAGCTGAAGGCTGGTGCTTGTTAATCTGCCGGACCTGGAAATTACATTATTGATGAGCCTGGTCTGATTGTAATACCGTATAGTGTATGTGTGCATTAAAAAGGAAGGAGCATGGAAGCCCTCTGATCTTTTAAATAAATAAAGTGGTTAAAAGAAATGCATTTCACATGTACTAAACCCAAGCACTTTTACCAGGCCAAAATATAATGGGTGCCTCGCTTACATGCCTACCATTAATGGCAGACAACCCAATAACAAGAAGGGATGTGTTTGTGTATTATTCATGGTTTGCCCTAAGCACGACCCAGGAAAGAGTCCAGTGGTGGAAGAAAGGCCTTGTGAAAATTGCTAAGAAAGTCTTCATGTGAAATGCAAACTTTATGGAGTAGATGTCTATACTTTCTTCTCCGCTTCAGATACCACACATTAATCCTTTCTGAACACAAGGATCAGTCAGGCATTTTAACCTAAACATATTTTCACTGCCCTTTAATCTCTCGTTTTATTAATCTATCTCTCTCTCTCTCTCTCTCTCTCTCTCTCACACACACACACACACACACACACACACACATTTTGCATATATATCTGGTTTCCCTTAAAGATCTTGAAACAAACCAATTTTAGTGGAAGGGGAACTGATCTGAACTTGTATTTTTAGTGTGGGTGTCGGTACAAACCTTTCTCCTGTCTCAGGGTGGAAATAAACATAGATTATGTTTCTTCTCTTCTCAGAACTTAGATTTTCCAGAATCTTTAATTATATATCCTTAATGATAAAAGAAATCAGCCTACAAGTAACTAATATTAGTATAATAGTTACTTATAAGAACAATATAATAAAAAGAGTAGCTCTGCAAATATTTGATCTTAGGAAAATATAACAATTTCAAAGACTTTATTGTATGCTTCTTGACTTGTGAACATTGGGTCGTCGTCCCCCACAAACACATAAGAGAAATGGGAGAGACTTGCATTTTAACAGCATCCGAAATAATGGGCCCAGTGTGATTTACCATTTTACTCATCTGCAAAACAGAAAAAATGAATGGGGGTTGGTGGGGGCAGATACAATGTCAGAGCAGAGAAATTGCATCAGAAGAAGTGAACAAAAGAGGTAACAAATTTGCATATGTGTATTGGTGCATATTTTAAAATCTTTACATCTCATCATATTGTGTTAGATTAGTGCTTCCCAACTTTTTTGGCCATGCCCCACCTAAGCATCTCTAAAACCCTGATTGCCACCCCCCCCACCCCTGGTGACATATAATTCTTATTATTCAAAAAGTGAACTCCTATTCATGTGGAAGAAGCCTAAAAGGCCATTCACTGTTAATAACTCATTCTTGAATTGTGCCCCTTAAAAATAAAATTGCGCCCCTGTGGGGTGCGTGCCCCACGTTGGGCACCACAGGGTTAGATGGAGAGTGGTGTGTCTACCTGCTCAGTCTGCTGACCAGGTGCTACTAACTGTTGATGGGAAACTTCAATGTTCCCACTCTTTATTCCTTCTAGTTTCTTATCTTAAAATCAGACTTCAACAGCCCTCACACTCAAGTAGAGGCCTGTCTTCTGTAATGTAGGACACAGGACCATCCTAAGTTTAAAAGTATGCAAAGTAAAGGCAGTCACATAGACACTACCCAACAGTGTGGGGTCAGGCCACAAGGCAGTGGCATCCATACCACAGCAGCTGCATGTGGAAAGAGCCCTTAACAAATCTAGTTTTAGGCACAATCCATTATATACCAAGGTGAAATAAACTTTGCCTACAGGTCATTTGGAGAGGAAAATGGGATAAGAAACAGGTTTATCCTCCCAGTTCCCTATGTATCCAGCATTA
Source organism: Podarcis cretensis (assembly GCF_951804945.1). Classification (NCBI taxonomy): domain Eukaryota; kingdom Metazoa; phylum Chordata; class Lepidosauria; order Squamata; family Lacertidae; genus Podarcis; species Podarcis cretensis. Next base: position 18,552,685 of record NC_137176.1, on the reverse strand, counting down.
TAATCCTTTCCTTTTTCCAAAACTTCACTTCTTTTACTTTACTTTTTCCTAAACTGGTTCCAGTTACTGTTATGGTGGAGGGGAGACAGTGAAATGCTTTGTTTTGAGGATGACTTTGCAGCAGGAAATGATGTATTTCTATTTCCTGTGTGTCCCTGTCGGAGATCGCCAACACACCTTCCATGGAGGCGCTCTGGTGACCCTGAAAGGGACGTGCCAGGGCCAAGCGTCTTCATCCTGGCACATCCTTTTGAGGATCACTGCAGAATTTTTTGAAAATATGGGGGCAGCTCGGGCCCCTTTCTCTCCCCCCAGATGGCACCCCTGTTCTCCACCATAAGAATGCACTTTAATACTTTACTGCAGAACAATCTTCAATACCAGTTCCAATAAGATAAATGTTACAAAATAACCTACTGCTGGCAAGTAGTAATTGCAAGGCAAAAATAACCAACCTTCTCTGACGCATTTGCCAGAGTGCAACCTCTTTGCCTTAGGTAAACTTCCCATTACAACATTTTTTTTTTAATAATATTTATTGAATTTTAGTTTAACAATAAAATACATAGATAATAACACAATCTTTTCCAAAATCCACATTTCATATTCATCTTTGGACTTCCTCACAACCCTTGTTCCTGCTTTATAAACTCATAAATTTTACCAGCAAATTATTAACTTGGTTTAATTCATATACTATAATTTTTTAATATTATTATCTCAAATTTTGGAATTTAACATACTCTTATTGAAGCTTAATCATAAAATGTTACTTATCCAAAATTTATCTTTTCATCTTCCAATTAAATTTAAATTTATATTCTTTATAACTAGTTTATTGAAGCCATGTTTTTGCTAATCTTACATCTTTCTTAACAATCATACAATTTACAATATTTTTGTAGATAGTCCTTGAATTTCTTCCAATCTTCCTCCACCAGTTCTTCTCCCAGGTCTTGGATTCTGCCAGTCATCTCCGCCAGTTCCATATAGTCTATCAGTTGCATCTGCCATTCTTCCAGTGTGGGTAATTCTTGAGTTTTCCAGCTTTTAGCGATGCGTATCCTTGCTGCTGTTGTAGCATACATAAAAAAGGTTTGATCCTTCTTTTGCACACTCTGACCAACAATGCCCAAGAGAAAGGCCTCTGGTTTCTTAAGGAAGGTATACTTAAATACCTTTTTCAGTTCATTATAAATCATTTCCCAGAAAACCTTCACTCTAGGGCAAGTCCACCAGAGGTGAAAGAATGTTCCTTCAGCTTCTTTACACTTCCAACATTTATTATCAGACACATGGTATATCTTTGCAAGCTTGACTGGGGTCATGTACCACCTGTATATCATTTTCATAATATTTTCTTTCAAGGCATTACATGCCGTAAATCTCAAACCTGTGGTCCATAACTTTTCCCAGTCAGCAAACATGATGTTGTACCCTATGTCCTGTGCCCATTTTATCATGGCTGATTTGACCGTTTCATCCTGTGTAATCCATTTTAACAGCAAATTATACATTCTTGAAAGTATCTTAGAGCTGGGTTCTAACAGTTCTGTTTCTAACTTTGATTTTTCCACCTGGAATCCTACCTTTTTGTCCAACTTAAAAACTTCTTTAATCTGAGCATAATGTAGCCAATCTCTCACTTTATCTTTTATTTTCTCCATACTCTGCAACCTCCAGTTATCTCCATCTTTTTCTATTATTTCCCAATATTTCGGCCATTTGGCCTCCATATTGAGTTTTTTCAAGGCCTTAGCCTCCATTGGTGATAACCACCTTGGGGTCTTGTTTTCCAATAAGTCTTTATATTTCAACCAGACATTAAATACTGCTTTTCTAACAACATGGTTCTTGAAATTCTTATGTATTTTAGCCTTGTCATACCACAGATATGCATGCCACCCAAACGCATTGTTGAATCCTTCCAAATCTAAAACATCAGTGTTCTCAAGAAGTAGCCAGTCTTTCAACCAGCAGAAAGCTGCTGATTCATAATACAACTTTAAGTCTGGCAGGGCAAAGCCCCCTCTTTCTTTAGCATCAGTTAGTATCTTAAACTTAATTCTGGGCTTTTTGCCCTGCCAGACAAATTTTGAAATATCTCTCTGCCACCTCCCAAAACACTCCATTTTGTCCACATTACAACATTTTAAATACAGTGCATTCAAACACAGCATTTCATGCACATTCAGCTTGTCATTTTAACAGCCTGGCCTGCCCCTTTACATCCCAGTAAGCAGCAACAATATGACTGACTGGAGGACAGGTGAGTGATGCTGCCCCATCACGCTGTTCTCTAATGCTTGTGAAGTTATAAAACTAGTTTAATCTCTTTGGTCTTCACTCAGATGGATGTGCTGTCCTCCTTGCAAATTCTAATCCCTTTCCCCTTTGTAACTTGTCTTTCTAATGTAGGAATCTTTGGGAAATACCTCTACTTAGCTATGTATGCCTTGTGCTGTTATTATTACTACTAGTAATAGTACCAACAACAAACCGCCTGTTGCTTATCTGCCATTTGTTCCACCCAAAATGAACTAAAAGCTTCTGCGTCGCTGTGCTCATTAATTCAAGCCCTAAATTAAGTGAAATCTCTTCTATTTGTCCTTAATAGTGGAAATACTTAATTACATCCTTTTAATGTTATCAAGTTAATAAATAGCTACAATTATTCAGAGGGATTCATAAATGTGAACAAAAACATCTCTAATTATAGAATGCGGTTGGAAAACACTTTTTATATAGCTATTTTGCATGTCATGTATTACTAATTACATTAGTCAGTGAATGGTTCAGGTTCAATCCATCAAGATATTGAATGGGACAGCTTCCATTCTTTGCAATTTAACTTGTATAAGAACTTCTCATTGGGTTGTGCTCTAAAATTATAATGCGTGATAACTCACTAAACTTCAGAAAGTGCAGAAATTGTGTGATTATCTTTCTGAACCCAGCAGGTATGCCTGATTTACAGAATTATTTATAGCTACTTATAACTAGTAGAGCTAATGATTTGTGTTCTACAACAGGGATTCTCAAACCTTCTGCCCCTGAGACATGCTTGAGGTGGTTGACTACTACACAGAATGATGGTGCAGAGAGAGAGATTCAGCTTCACTTTCCACTGATACCTAATTCATCTTTGAAAATTGCTAAATTCTTTGCCACAGCATTTTCCTTGCAACAAGGAGTTTTGTAGTTCAGTATTGTGATACAGCCTCCCCATTTTAGGCAGTATTTGCTAATCCAGAGGCTCTAAGAGATTTAGAACACACACACACACACACACACACACACACACACACACACACACACACTTTCCCCCTTTTCTATCCATCATTTTGCTCTGTCCCAGCTTCTGCCAACCTAGCAGTTCGAAAGCACACCAGTGCACATAGATAAATAGGTATTACTGTGGTGGGAAGGTAAATGGTGTTTCCATGTGCTCTGGCACTCATCAAGGCACTCCGTGTGCCAGTAGTGGTTAAGTCATGCTGGGCACATGACCCGGAAAGCTATCTATGGACAAATGCCTACTCTCTCAGTCTGAAGTGAGATGAGCATCACAAACCCCATTGTCGCCTTTGATTAGACTTAACCATCATGGGGTTCTTTACCTTACCTTTACCTCTTTACCTTTTATCCATCTCCTGCAATTTCTTCTCCTCTTTTCCTGCCTTATCTCCTGCCTTTTCCCCACCTCCTCAGACATCCTTCCTCCCATGTCTTTGTACACATACTTCTCATAACAGCTTTCCTCTCTGACTCTCTCCATTTCTCTACCCACTTTGCTCATTTCCTTCAACTCCTCCACAGCCCTTTCCTTTCACAAGAGTGATACCTTCATTTCCTCCTCTTCCTCCAAAGTTCTCTGTCTCCTGACTACTTTTTAAAAAATCTGTAGAAAGCTAAGCAAACGCAAACACACGGCTTTAATAAATGTGTCTCTGTGTGTGTACACACAGACACTGTGATGTAGGTAGCAACACTACCATACCTACTGATAGGTTGACTCTTTCTCTCAGTGCTCCCCCTTCTGCTTTCCCCCGAATGAATCCTGAGTAAATAATATCTGAATTCACTGGTGTGTAACGGCTTTATTTTATAACTGGGCCATAAAGGGCGGGCTGCGTGCTTCTCTTCAGACAGACACTAAAATAATACAAAGCAGAAGGAGAATGAAGCATTCCTCTTGTCCCCACGCAGTGTTCTGTTGCAACGGGATGCTACCGTCTGAAACACCAAAAGGATATCAACCTCCACAATGTGTTTGTCTCTCTCTCCCCGTCTTTAGAAACTAACTAGGTGTGCTTGAGAGTTTGGATGAATACTTCAGTGTAATTTTATATAATTTCATGTTGCCATGTAAATCTCTTTTATAGGTCTCTATAGATGGAATTTAATGCGGCAGAAACCTTGTCACCAGAAGGATTAATGTCTGCATTAGCATTTCGGCAATAAAAAAAAAACCTCGGAAGACAAGTGGTGGAGGCCCACGGACAGCCTTAAACCTGGATTCTTCAGCTCGGCATTCACCATTGGAGTTTTTAACTGCTTGCTGTAGGGAAACCATCGCAAATGCTTACAAGGAACTGCTTATCCCTGGTTCTCTGGGTCCTATTCGATGGAGGTCTCTTAAAGCCACTTCATCCACAACCACAACAGACTTTAGAAGGTGAGCTGAGGGGAAATGTTGTCACAGCACCAGAGAGGAGGACACCCGCCGTGCGGGTCAAGCGAGGCTGGGTGTGGAATCAGTTCTTTGTGTTGGAAGAATACATGGGCTCCGAACCCCAGTACGTGGGAAAGGTAAATGTTTAGTCTTCTAAAAAGCTCAGTGGACTAAATGTTGTATGAAAGAAGTACATGTGTTTTAACATTACAATCCTATACTCAGAAGTGAGCCCCAGTGAGTTCAATGGGACCTGCTCCCAGGTAACTATAGGATTCCAGCTTAAATCTTCCAAATTCTGCAAAAGTCGAACGTCAAATGTGGCTTCTGCGGCTTCCAATTGAGTGCAGGAAGCTCCTGCAATCAATCGGAAGCCGTGCCTTGGTTTTCGAATGGTTTCAGGAGTTGAACGGACTCCTCGAACAGATTATGTTCGAGAACCAAGGTACCACTGTGTATTGTAGTCTAACTTTTATGAAATCGTGTTTTTGGATGTCATGTTTTTATACAGAATTGTTGACATTGGTTTTCTGTGGCTTAAAAAGGAAGCTATCAACAGTTGCAGAGGATATAGTAAGCAATCTTTGAAAGATAGGTCACCAGAATGAGGTGTTTTTGTTTTTGTTTTAGACTAGTCCTAAATAGCAAGGCCACTGCACACCCACACAGGGCAGGCAAATCATTTTGCTGATGAAGATATCATCTCTGGATTGTGTCTGAAACCACCATGTGATGACCGTGGGCCTGGTAAAGGGTCTATTGAATTCCTGGCCAGCTCTGTCCCTCCATCCCTCAAGATTCCCCTTTTTCATGGTTTTCTGCAGGCTGCCACTCATGAGTGACCACAACACTTCCAACCAGGCCTCAGCGAAAGCAATTTGGATTTCAGCCTTAACATGTTTAGATAAGCTTCAAAATGCTTTGCCAGTTCATACAACAAAGCCTCTGAGCGAATGTTTAATTTTCAGAAATGTCTTGGAACTTGCTTGTGTGGCAAATTCATGTTCATATTTATTCTTCTATATGCTGAGTTTAAATTGCTGTGGTTCCCACCTCACCCCCAATGACTCCTGTTTGCACAAATAGCAAGTCTATTACACTTTGATTATTATGTTTGCTTGTCAAGAGTACTTTTCACATGCCCATTTTAAAGACTCGTGATGCCTCCCTCAATGCACTGATGCATCTTTCTGGATAAATAATGTATAACACTTTGTGTCAGGAGAACCAACTTGGCACAGTTTGGAAGTGGTACAGCAATTCTTGGGTCTAGATTAGGTGATAGTGAAAAGCAGTAATGATTGTAGAATCAAAGATCCAATAGAAAGCAGTAATAAAAAGGACCCCCCCGACAGTTCCAGTCAAAGGCGACTATGGGGTTGCTGCACACATCTCACTTTCAGGCCAAGGGAGCTGGCATTTGTCCACAGACATGTGGGACACGTGGCCAGCATGACTGAACTGCTTCTGGCACAACAGGACACTGTGATGGAAACCAGAGTGCACAGAAACGCCAATTATGTTCCTACCACCTATTTATCTACTTACACGGGCATGCTTTTGAACTGCTAGGTTGGCAGAAGCTGGGACAAAGCAACAGGAGCTCACCCTGTCTCAGGGATTTGAACTGCCGACCTTCCGATCGGCAACCCCAAGAGGCTCAGTGGTTTAGACCACAGTGCCACCCTCGTCCCCAGAAAGCAGTGATTCATTGACATTGGTCTACATCCATGTTGAGCTGCTTCAATCTCAATTTAAGGGTCTCATAATGATCCACATGATAGGGCAGTTGTTGAATGGAGAGGGTGCCTCCATTTTGACAATTTCAGCTATCTTTTAAAGTATTGTAATGTATTTCCCCCTTAAACTTACATGCCATCTTTCTTCCGGCATTGAACCCAAGGCAGCGTAAACTTGGTTCCTAGGCTCTCCCATTCAGACACTGACCCAATCCAGACCTGTTTCGCTTCAGCCTCAAAATGAATTCAAACTATTCTTTGTCTTCAGTCTAGCTTCTATAGCTTTGTAAAGCAATTCAAAATTACTTACTGGAAGAAAAATAAAAGCCTCTGTTTCTATAACTCTAAAGGATTTGTTATAGGAGATATTATTACATTCACTGTGCCTTCTGACCCCTTACCTTCCTTGCAACTTTTCTGTTGTGCTGAGTGACCTTGAAAGGTTAATCTGACATGGTGGATCCTTTTGTATGGTTTCTGCTTATTTAAGTAGCATGTGTGAATGAGGAAAGACAGCTAGCTGCGATTGCATTCCTGTTTTGGAAATAATTTCCTATACATATTTGTGAGAGCTATTGTGTGTGTCTGTGTGAATCTTAGGAAGCAAAATGGTAGTTTCATATGAGCAGAATAAGCTTCACTGTAACTCCCATTTTGTATATTTCATCAAAAGTATCCATGTAACTGAAGGCTAGGCTAGAATTCAGAGATAGTTTCCAGTGTCATATCCCCTGCCTGTCATTCTTATCATTTGCATGCGCACTCACACAGAGAGGACTGACTTGGCTTTCGGTGAGGGAGAAAGAAAGCAATATGTCAGAGAGATGCAAAGATCCCCCCAACTAGATCTTGAGAGGGACATTTCATCCCTCACAATTCAAGAATTGACATGAGTCTGAGCAGGTAGTGGTGGATGAGGCAATGTGTTTCTATTCTATCCTTTGATCACCCTACAGCAGATTGTGTCATACCCATATTTTTTTAATGTACTTCATCATTTGACTATAGATTCTTCCTCAGTTCGGTAAACTGCATATTTTAGTGTGACTTTCACTAATTATAGTAAGACCTAATCCATTCAGTTTGCATTTTAGTTCAAAACTACCAAATCTGCATTTCACAGAGCAATACTTGAACCAAACCAATACACAAACCCTTCCACATTCACACTTTTCTAAAATTTGTGATGCAGTTCCCCAACAAAAGAATGCATACAAAAATGTTTATACCAGAGAAAAGTGCATGCAAATGTGTGTACGGCACAATGTTTTTTACATATACAAAAATGCATTCTGTTAAGGTAAAATTACTTGCAAAAATGTGTTTTCTTGGCAAATGTTTGCATATTAGGAGACGTGCATAACAAAATCAAATCAATGTTCATGCAGCCTTTTTTTAAAAAAAAAAAAAAAAATCCAAACATATGCAGAAATGGGGCAAACCAATTTTAAAGCTGGAAAAGAGAAACAGACGGTAACAGAAATTGACAGATCTTTCTATCCCTAATTATACCCCTTAAATCTGCATTAGCGGGTATCCTGCAGATGCCCATACAGTACAACGCAGTGTACAATGTATAAGAACTCTCAGGAATATAATAATATACTCCTTGAGGAATATTGCCGTTGCCTCACATGGCTGAGAGTTCGTGCTCAAGTCAACCAAGGAAAGAGAATAAAGGCCAAACCATACATTGCAGTCAACGTGAGGCTGCCATCCAAACTGACAGACCCACGTTGCATCTCCCCTCACTTCTTGTTACATGTAGCTTCATTTACCTCATGACAAGTCATTGTCACGCCATGCATTTCCATGCCCCTGCTCCATTCCATTGGCCTCTGCCTTACCGTATTGGTTGGCCCAGTGTGACATAGCAATTGAAGCATACAATTTAAGGATGCTGCGTCGCAGGCAAAGTGAAAATACATTATGCAATGACAAAGGAGAGAACATGACCTGGGGTGTTGTTTTCAGCAGTACCCAGGCCTGTGCAGTGGGGTCAGCCAAGTACATTTACCCAGGGCTTCAAAGGGCTAAGCTGGTTGGTGCTCCCCACCAGAGGCCTGCCAAGAAGTCCCTGTGCCTCCCTGTCAACCGGGGGCTCCCACCCTTGGCCTCAGAGAAGTTCTGCATGGGTGTGGCACTACAGTCATACCTTGGTTCTCGAATGCCTTGGTACTCGTATGTTTTGGCTCCGGAACACTGAAACTCTGATGTAAGTGTTCCAGTTTTTGAATGTTTTTTTGGAAGCTGAACATCCAATGCGGCTTTTGCTTGAGTGCAGGAAGCTCCTGCAGCCAATCGGAAGCCACTCCTTGCAGCGGCGTAGCGTGGGTTGTCAGCACCCGGGGCAAGGCAAGTAATTTGTGCCCCTAGCCCCTAACCTGCCGCCGCTGCCAGCTTCTTCTTGCTGCTGCCTGGGCTGGGGTATTTACGGTAAGGTAGCCACGGCGGTGGCGGCAGGTCCGTATCAGGTGATCTGAGGCGAGTTGCCGCTGGCGCTGCCGCCCAAATGACGCCGCTTGCCCGGAGGAGGAGGAGGGCAGAGAGGCGAGGAAAATGCAACATGGCCCAGCAGCTGCAGCAGCAGCGGGGCTGTGAGGAGGGGCTGCCTTGCGCGCCCTCCATGGCCCTGACACGCAGGGACCATGGTGAGCGCTGAGAGCCGCTGCCTGCCAGACGCCTTCAGCCTGGACGCGCGCACAGCTTGTTGGTTCCGCGAGACATGGGGCTCTGCTACAGCCTGCGCCCGAGGCTCTTCGGCGAGCGCGCCCCCCCAGATGTTGCGCCCGGTGCGGCCGGCCCCCCCTGCACCCCCACGCTACGCCACTGACTCCTTGGTTTTTGAACGTTTCGGAAGTCGAACAGACTTCTGGAGCGGATTACGTTTGAGAACCAAGGTACGACTCTGCCCACCATAATGTCTAGTTTGAAGCTAAGGAATCTTCTAACCTGGAATTATTTATAGTGGTGTGAGCTCATAGGTTCCTAGTGGGTATAAGCATTTTAATGTCACTGTGATATGAGGAGAGGTAAGTCTTGGCTGAAGATGTACATTTATTATAATAGACCTTTGTTCTTAGCTGAAGTCTTAGCATGCTGTAGATATTACATGAATCTTTAGTTTGGTCCATGGGGTGGATTCCTAAATTCTTATTCCTCTATTTCAAATGTGATATGATCACATTTAAAGGTGTGTTTTTTTGTTTGTGTGCCAGTTTCCAGACTCCAGCAAAGATGGCTGGCTCATGTAAGAGATGTACCCACTAATGTTCTGTGTGCCTCTAAACAATTAAGACAGGCATGAGTACCAGCTATATTAGGCTATATATCAGATTAACATGGCTCAATTGTTACTTAGATATTTTTTAATGGGAGGGGGAAGTCGTAATGATGAAAGAATCTTCTGCCGCACAGGTTGCATGGGTGTAATTTCACTTTAAGATAAGTGATATTGTTGCATCCTTGAGTACTAAGCGCACACTTTTAAGCAAATGTGTCCCTAGTGTACCACTTCTATCCAGACAATAAAAATAAAATATGGAAGGAGCTGGATGATAGAATGCCAAATAACGAATGCATAACGGATACTTCATTAACAAGGAGCCAGGAAGCATGGACTGTGAGCATGAAAACTGTGCCTGTTGAACAGCTACTGGACTGACATTTATAGCTGACTTCATCAAAGCAAGATTTATACCAGCAGAAGTTTGCTGCAGCATCCAGCTCCTAAGGTCAAAGGAATGATTTCCTCCCCTCCCCACACACACCTCTTTTAGCAATTATTTATCTGCATCATTTCCTTAAATAAGTAACAGGTTGGTGTTCCAAACTACAGCAATATATATGCAAATGACTGGTCCAATCATATAGAGTGCATTTGTTGTTAAATTCACACTATGGCTGTTGTTAAACATCAGCAAATAGTGCACACCACAATGAATTTCCACCACTTCTTCCTTCATGGAATGTCACAAGTGATATTTTCTGACACGAGAGAGAGGGTTGTGACGATTGCTGTGAGGTAGGTGAAAAAACCAAAAGGCCTAATGCCAGATGGAAAAATTCCTACCAGCCCCCCTGGGCAACCTGGGCGACCAACCTAAGGTCCATAGCAAGGTCAAGAGAAAAACTAAGCCCTTAGCTCTAAGGGAGTGGAGGGTGGGTCACTCGCAACGAGAAGGTGGAAAATGAGGCGGACTGGCTCGCGCAGCAGTATCTTAAACTGCAAACCACGCCCCCTCCAAGCCGCTCAGTTGGGTGCTCAGTGCCATAGCGTGGGTTGTCAGCACCCGGGGCAAGACAAGTAATTTGTGCCCCCTAACCCATGGATTTGTGCCCCCTAACCCATGGATTTGCGCCCCCTAACCCGTGGATTTGTGCCCCCTAACCCTAACCCCCAGATCTTGCGCCCGGTGCGGCCGGGCCACCCTGCACCCCCCACACTATGCCACTGTGGGTGCTTACCTGTGGGCGTGGTGCGCCAGCCAGGTGAGTGGGGCAGGGGGCATAACGCCCCCTGCATGATGCAAAAATCGCGTCCCGCCCACAACACCTCCCCTCTTGGAGGAGGAAAGGCTTTGTCAAAAAGGTACACTTTTCAATGTTGCATTTGTTTGTTCATTTTAAAAATAGCAATTCCTTACCCCATACTCTGATCAGGCTATCGTGGTGTGCTATTCTGACAGGTGCAGTGATCGTTCCATGACTTATTATAGAACTGCAGCACTAACAATATCAGCGTAATTTATAAATAGGGCTTTAATGGGACCTATTAAATCAGCCGCCAATTTCACTAAACATTTTGGGATGACTAGTTAATTTTGGAAGCCACCTGGAAGAGTACTGGAGAGTTTTACAGCAGACATGTCAGATGCTATCAGCCCAAACTCTCAATCCATTTTATGCTGGCTCTCCCCCCCCCCCCCCCGGAGAGTATCTTAAAAAGTGTCAGGTTGCAGAAACTGATGGGGATTAGGCAAGTTCATGGTGAGAGAGTCTGAAATAGTGCTTGAGGTTGACACTTTCAAACCCATTACTAAAAAATCCTTATGACAGTCCGCTTGGGCCATTGTAACCCAAGCTGTAAATCAAAGTGCCTTATGCCTTCATATTATATCAGAATACAGGATTTTGAAGGAAATATTTCAGCTTTACAGGCAAGAGTCAGACACCCTTTAAACATACTAGGGCCAGAAGAGATCTAAACTGTTTCCCTCCCCCCTCAACAATTGGGCTTAAGTCTGTCGGAATTATTACTTTTTGTGCTGGTCAGAGGAGTGTAGAACTAGTAGTCACATTTGCACAAACAAATCTCAGTTTAATGAATGAGATATAAGCTGCCCTTTGGCTCCCCATTTCACTCCTCCATGCATACAGGTTTGTGAGCAAGGCAGGAAGAAGCAGCAGTAACATGTAGCTTCCCATTACATCTGAACTAATGGCTCCAAAGTAACCGGGATCTGGAAGCCAGTTCCCATGGCTTCATACTCTGGCTTGCTTAGCAGTTAACCATGGCTTCCTCTTACATCAGAACCAGGAAACTATGGTTAATTGTGCATCCCTTGCTTGTTTCACCTCCATCAGGATGGAAGAAAGTGGCTGTGCATCATGAATATCTCTGCTTATTAAGCCAGGATTTGACTGTGCAAATGTGGCTGCTGTAACGGATATCAGTAACCTATACTTCCTGAATTGATAGCGGTCAATAAACACACACCTCTCTCAGCATTGTGGGAAGCTATGACAGGCCAGAGTGGGTCAGCCATAGGGTTGTCATGCATCCAGAATTTCCCAGACATAGCTGGTAGTTGGCCATTGGAAACAGTGTCCGTGTGGAAATCGTTGAAACATCTGGAAAAATCTGGACCTATGGCAAAGCGTGTTCTCCCTCATGGAGAGCACGTCTTGCGGTGGGGTTTACCAGGCCACCCCTCTGTTGCCAAGCAGGATTCCTGTGGAAGCCTGTGGCAACGATTGGATGGCTGGGTTGCTGGGGTAAATTCCATGTTGCAAATTGGTGGGAGGGATTGGATGTTTTAAATCCTGTGCTCGGATCCAGAGCGTTCTCTTTCGCTGCGAGCAACGGATCACTCGCCCACCCGCCCTAATTTTATGGGTTTGCGTTGACCTTGCTATGCCTGCCATGGGGTCATCTGCCATTGGGGCAGGGGCCTTGGTAGGAATTTTGCCCATCTAGCCAATTGGCTGGGCCATTTGGTTTTTGCCTACTGCATTGCAAATCGTCACAACTTGTAAGGTTGCGGTTAGGCATTGATTATCAGTTGGTTGGAGGAGGAGTTAGGATTGGCTGGGCCTGCCCCTCCATGGTTGCTGCAGAAAGGGAAATTCCATTAAAGGAATCCAGGGGCTTGCCATCTTTTCATCTGAATCCCTGGAATGGGGCTAGGGCTAGCAAGCCCTGGGGAGCATGCGGGGAGAGGTGAGGGTCTGTGTCTCAGCTCCCTTTCTCCCCAGTATTGTTTTTCCCTTACTGGCTTTTGGTGGTGCCCGGAAGTCAGTTCTGTCCCCAGGTGGGGGGACAGATAGTCTTAACCAATGCCTAAGCAACCACTCACATTTATGTATTTCAATAAAGTTGTGGCCAAAATTATTCCATAAAACTTAAACAACAATTATGCGTGTGTTGTGAATTATTTGAGGGGTGGCTTGGGGACCTTGACACGCAACCCATGTCAGCAGTGTTGTAATTTGTGATTTCCCTTAAAAATAGCTCATAAATTTCATTTCCCCCTGAGATTTTTCAAAAAAGAAGCTTTTCCACCACTTTTTGAAAAATGGCAACCCTAGACAACAGATAGGGTTTGGATCAAAATGTCAATGAAACCCAACCTTTGTAGTGAATTTTCACCATAGGTAAAACAAGTTGAGGTTGATAAGGTTGTTAAAATTCCTTCAGGCATGTTGTTTTGTACATTTCAGAGTTAAGGACTGGGTTCATGCCAGAAGAGATGTTCAAACAGGCGAAGGAGCATGGGCATATGAAGTCATAGTGAAAACTGGACTGAAGAGTCTTGTGACTGAAAGTGAAGCTCAGTGCCCCCTCCATTTCCATGAATAGGACAGAATATACTGTCCTTTCCCTTCCTGCCTTTTAACCTGTCACATGTGCTGCTGTTGCTGCTTTTAGCCTGGTGCTTTATTTTGCTCATGCTGAGGGAATGTTTTGCAAAGTAGGTTTCACGTAGGTTTGGAGATGTGTTGCATCTGCTGTTGGTAAGGCTTCTATCAGCAGAATTGGGAGGGAAGCATAGTGTGTGTGTGTGTGAGAGAGAGAGAGAGAGTGTGTGTGTGATTATCCATCCGTTCTGAAGCTTTCACATGTCTGACATGTTGGGAGACACCTCACCCCAAGCAGATTTCATGGGGCTGCAGGGGGAAGAGAGAATAGCAGGAATTTGGTCCATATCCCACCCCATAGTCTGCTGACCATAAATTCAGTGGGTGCAATTTTCCTCATGCCTGTATCACCTTACTGGGGAAAACTGTGTGTCAATACTATTTTAGGAATGGACTCAGATTCTGACATTTATTCTGATTGCAGCCTATGTGCTATTGACACATAGCACAGAGCTCTGCTAATTTTCTCCACTGTTAATGTTCTTATAAGGGGTTTATCCCACTCGACTCTAGATGCAACTTGAAAACAGCTGCTTCCAAAAGAAACAGAAAATAGCAGTCTGGTGTTCCTACTATTCATATGCATGATGTCAAGTTTCAAAGATAGATAACAGATGATGCTGCATGGGCTGTTGCTTTAAACATATGTTCAATCAGTCCTTTGAGAAGGACATTACAGTTGTTCAGTTGTTGGCTCTGGAGTGAACACTGCAAATTAGATCTAATGAGCAGTTGTTTTAATACTTAGTTAGAGATGGGCAAAATCATTTGGTTCCTCTCTGGAAAGGTTTCCATGTACCCAGAACTCTGCATCAGGAGATGACTGAAGTGTCTGGACCTAAGCTGGAGTCATGAGAATCCCTAGAATGGCCATTATGGAATCACCGACACATAAAAAAAGCACATCAAACTTCTGACATGTCAAAAGGCAATGCAGATGAATAGCATCAGAAATACACAAAACGGCTCACCTTTAAAGCCTTAAACAGCTCATGTCCAGAATATTTAAAATGCTGTCTCTACCCTTTTGAGACTTCCCAGTGCCCAATCTGTGGTAACATCTAGAGAGCATCTCTCTTTGTATTTCTGGTGGGAACACAAGAGGGGGGCTTCTCCCTAGTGATGCAAGTCCCTACCCAATAATATGTGTCTGTTCTGCACTGTGTGATGATTTTATGACCTTAATGTAGAACGTTTTGTTTTGGCAAGTATTTGTTTACCACCTGGTTAGTTTATTAATTTCTGTTATTCTTGATTTGTTCTCCCTCCTCCCCATTGCCTCTATCTCCTTTGAATTTTAATTTGCATCTGTCTTGCATTGTGAGTTGCTTTGAGTGAGCAGAAAGAAGAGATACAGGGTCAAGCCCCATGTTGGGTGAAAGATTCCTTCATTGCAGGGTGTTGGGACTAGATGACCGTTGTGGTCCCTTCCAACTCTATGATTATATGAAAATCTATGAATAAACAAATAACCAACACATACCAGAGGCAAGGCTCAGGGCAGTCCGAACATGTTTTGCAATACATTAGTCCTGCCAATTGAATTTGTGAAGTCCCACTGTATGGGCAGAAACACAAATTTGTCACTGTCATTTGGACTGACCCAAATTTGGATTGTGTGTGTGGTATCACTAATTATTATATATTTGGTGACAAAAGAAATTGCAGCTGATGCTCCTTTATATCTATTCTCCTTTATATCTATATCTATTGGGGATGGTTAACTGTCTGGTATAGCCATTCCAGCAATGTAATTATCACATAACATTGCTCAGATAAGAATGTAACCATCAGTGCTTGGATAGTGGAGCAGATCCCATCTGCTGGAGCTAGATCCACCATCAGCCTGCCTCCACATTTTCATTGGGTCTCCTGCTGTGCAGTTATATCTAGGATTGACATGTCTATGAATTGGGAAGAAACACACCCATCTTTCAGAATTTGTACTTTGATGAATTTTTCACTGAAGTTCTCTAGCCATTTTGTGTAGATGGGGAAAGTGTGCATAAAATTGTATATATTAGTGAAAATAACATACAAAAACACAATATATTGTGTTGTGGAAACACAAGGGGGAATTGTTTTGCAAAAAATAAATAAATGTATACAGTATACCTCTGGTTACGAACTTAATTCATTCCGGAGGTCCATTCTTAACCTGAAACCGTTCTTAACCTGAGGTACCACTTTAGCTAACGGGGCCTCCCACTGCTTCCGGCCCACTAGCACATGATTTCTGTTCTTATCCTGAGGTAAAATTCTTAACCCGAGGTACTACTTCTGGGTTAGTCTGTAACCCGAAGTGTTTGTAATCTGAGGTGTTTGTAACCCGAGGTACCACTGTATTAGGTAAAATTGACATTAAAATGCTGATGAATTTCCATCATGACAGTATCTTAATGTAAACTGACAGAAATGTGGAGAACTGAACACTGAGACTGTGAAAATGAGAAACGGACAGAAAATCAAAACCATCAGATTCACCCAGCCCTAACTATGTCAGCAATGTCAACTTCTGACTTTTTGAAATGGCCTGAACAAGCAAGTTTGAGGAATTTGTTCATCTCTGGAGTCCTACTTCGTAAATTACATCTAAGCCAGTCAGTGAAGAGAATCATAGCACAGGCAATCCTTGTGCTTCAGGAACTGAAAGCATGTTCAGCCTAGTATTACTCAACGTTAGTTAAGAACATGATGTTTGAACCAGCTGGCTTCACACATTTCTGTTAGTGGAAAAGTGAGGATTATGAAAGCTTGGTGCTCAGTGACTTGCATAGTTCATAAGATGTAGAATAGGACTGACATGTGCACATAATATTCTGTAAATGAGATTATAACGGATCAGAAACATAAATATAGTAGGACAAACCACAGGTTACACACACAAGGCTGTCATTCATTTAAGTTGTTGTTTTAAGCTGGTTTGGCTATATTGCATTTCACAAAATTCCAGGTAATTATGCTCACCTAACTGGTTTGTCCCCTTCATGGATCACTGCCTTGCCGTGGCGAAGCGGCTTGAATAACTCAGAGAAGCTATGAACTATGCCGAGCAGGGCACCCAAGATGAACAGGTCATAGTGGAGAGTTTTGACCAAACGTGATCCACCTGGAGGAAAGTCCAATGCTGTAAAGAAAAATATTGCATAGGAACCTGGAATGTAAGAACCATGAACCTGGGTAAGTTGGATGTGGTCAAAAAAGAGATGGCAAGAATAAATATTGACATCCTGGGCATCTGTGAACTAAAATGGACGGGAATGGGTGAATTCAGTTCGGATGACCATCATATCTACTACTGTGGGCAAGAAACCCGTAAAAGAAATGGAGTGGCCCTCATAGTCAACAAAAGAGTGGCAAAAGCTGTACTGGGATGCAATCCCAAAAATGATAGAATGATCTCGATACGAATTCAAGGCAGACCTTTTAACATCACAGTAATCCAAGTTTATGCACCAACTACTGGTGCTGAAGAAACTGAAATTGACAAATTCTATGAAGACTTACAAGACCTTATAGAAGTGACACCAAAGAAGGATGTTCTTCTCATTATAGGGGATTGGAATGCTAAAGTAGGGAATCAAGAGATAAAAGGAACAACTGGCAAGTTTGGCCTTGGAGATCAAAACGAAGCAGGGCAAAGGCTAATAGAGTTCTGTCAAGAGAACAAACTGGTCATCACAAACACGCTTTTCCAACAACACAAGAGACGACTCTACACGTGGACATCACCAGATGGGCAGCATCGTAATCAGATTGATTATATTCTCTGCAGCCAAAGATGGAGAAGCTCTATACAGTCAGCAAAAACAAGACCTGGAGCTGACTGTGGCTCAGATCATCAACTTCTTATAGCAAAATTCAAGCTTAAACTGAAGAAAGTAGGAAAAACCACTGGGCCGGTAAGATACAATCTGAATCAAATCCCTTATGAATACACAGTGGAAGTGAGGAACAGGTTTAAGGATTTAGATTTGCTGGACAGAGTGCCTGAAGAACTATGGGTGGAGGCTCGCAACATTATACAGGAGGCAGCAACGAAAACCATCCCAATGAAAAGGAAATGCAAGAAAGCAAAGTGGCTGTCCAACGAGGCCTTACAAATAGCAGGGGAGAGAAGGCAAGCAAAATGCGAGGGAGATAGTGAAAGATACAGGAAATTGAATGCAGATTTCCAAAAAATAGCAAGGAGAGTCAAGAAGGCCTTCTTAAATGAGCAATGCAAAGAAATAGAGGAAAACAACAGAATGGGAAGAACCAGAGATCTGTTCAAGAAAATTGGAGATATGAAAGGAACATTTCGTACAAAGATTACCATAATAAAGGACAAAAGTGGTAAGGACCTAACAGAAGCAGAAGACATCAAGAAGAGGTGGCAAGAATACACAGAGGAATTATACCAGAAAGATATGGATGGCTCGTACACCCCAGGTAGTGTGGTTGCTGACCTTGAGCCAGACATCCTGGAGAGTGAAGTCAAATGGGCCTTAGAAAGCACTGCAAATAACAAGGCCAGTGGAAGTGATGATATTCCAGCTGAACTATTTAAAATTTTAAAAGATGATGCTGTTAAGGTGCTACACTCAATATGCCAGCAAATTTAAAACTCAGCAGTGGCCAGAGGATTGGAGAAGATCAGTCTACATCCCAATCCCAAAGAAGGGCAGTGCCAAAGAATGCTCCAACTACCACACAATTGCACTCATTTCACACGCTAGCAAGGTTATGCTTAAAATTCTACAAGGCAGGCTTAAGCAGTATGTGGACCGAGAACTCCCAGAAGTGCAAGCTGGATTTCGAAGGGGCAGAGGAACCAGAGACCAAATTGCAAACATGCGCTGGATTATGGAGAAAGCTAGATAGTTCCAGAAAGACATCTACTTCTGTGTCATTGACTATGCAAAAGCCTTTGACTGTGTTGACCACAGCAAACTATGGCAAGTTCTTAAAGAAATGGGAGTGCCTGATCACCTCATCTGTCTCCTGAGAAATCTCTATGTGGGACAAGAAGCTACAGTTAGAACTGGATATGGAACAACTGATTGGTTCAAAATTGGGAAAGGAGTATGGCAAGGCTGCATATTGTCTCCCTGCTTATTTAACTTATATGCAGAATTCATCATGCGAAAGGCAGGGCTGGATGAATCCCAAGCCGGAATTAAGATTGCCGGAAGAAATATCAACAACCTCAGATATGCAGATGACACAACCTTGATGGCAGAAAGTAAGGAAGGTCCCATCACCTCCTGGCAAATAGAAGGGGAAGAAACGGAGGCAGTGAAAGATTTTACTTTCTTGGGCTCCATGATCACTGCAGATGGTGATAGCAGTCACGAAATTAAAAGACGCCTGCTCCTTGGGAGAAAGGCGATGGCAAACCTAGACAGCGTCTTAAAAAGCAGAGACATCACCTTGCCAACAAAGGTCCGTATAGTTAAAGCCATGGTTTTCCCAGTAGTGATGTATGGAAGTGAGAGCTGGACCATCAAGAAGGCTGATCGCCGAAGAATTGATGCTTTTGAATTATGGTGCTGGAGGAGACTCTTGAGAGTCCCATGGACTGCAAGAAGATCAAACGTATCCATTCTTAAGGAAATCAGCCCTGAGTGCTCACTGGAAGGACAGATCGTGAAGCTGAGGCTCCAGTACTTTGGCCACCTCATGAGAAGAGAAAAGACCCTGATGTTGGGAAAGATGGAGGGCACAAGGAGAAGGGGACGACAGAGGACAAGATGGTTGGACAGTGTTCTCGAAGCTACAAACATGAGTCTGATCAAACTGCGGGAGGCAGTGGAAGACAGGAGTGCCTGGCGTGCTCTGGTCCATGGGGTCACGAAGAGTTGGACACGACTAAACGACTAAACAACAACAAAACTGGTTTGTGGGTCTGGTTGTATATCTCCCAGCACTGCACTTTTGAATTTCCTCTCCTCCGTTGTTCAGTTATAATGAAACTGTTGACCTCAAAGGTGAACTTTCGAGAATGGGTTTTCTCAGAACGAGGTTGTAAACTTTTAGGGCACTAAACATCAGACAGAATAAAGGGCCCACAAAGCTTAATGTTTTTGAGAGCCTGTTGTGTGGTACAATGGTACCTTTTTCAATTGCAAAATAAAATCACTAATATATGAGAGGTGAGGAAGTAGAGAAAAATACAGACACAAAATTGCCCTGAGCAGGTTCACTGTTTTCTTATTATTGTTATATCACATGCAGTGCTTGTCCAGATCCCTGCTTGTCCCATGCTTGACATGTGCTTTCTAGGCATGGGTTTTCAATCCTCCCTTACACCTTTTCCAAGAAAAGACCCACTCTTTAGCTTTAAATAGGAGCAAATCCAGCTATAACACAAATTGCTGTTTGCTCCTTCTTAAAGCTAAAGAGTGGTTTTCCTAAGGGTCAAGGGTTGGGCGTTGAGCAGCAGAACAAGTGAATGAGCCCTTGGAGAATACCCTGAGAATGGTCAAAGGAATGGTAGATGATTAAGAAGGAAGGAAGGAAATTATGAGAAATTGGAGTCTGGTCTGCTATCCTGACGTGCAAAATGAAACGACAACTTATCTAGGCTACCTGAGTGGCTTACTTGATGGTTGATATTCTTTGAAACTAGAGTAGCAGTTGTATCCACCAGCCGTTGGCTAAGAAGCTGCTTAGGGGGATTGCAGCAACTCATGTTACGCTTGGGAGACTGATGCTGGGTTGTTGTTTAACTACCACTGAATGTCTCTCAACTTCCCTGCTCTAAAGAATTCAACCCCTTACTTGTGCATGCAAGCAAGAGAGTGTAAGAAGAGCCCCGTTGGATTGCACCAAAGGCCCACCTCATGCTAGTGTCCTCCAGGTCTTGTTGGACACCTGCTTCCATCAGCCCCAGTCAACAAAGTCAATGATCAGGGATGGTGTGAGCTGCAATTCAGTTGCTACTAGAGGACACCATATCAGAGAAGTTTCTGAAAATCTGCAAAAAGGGTTTTTCTCATGTGACCCAGAGCTTCTGACATAAGATGTCTTGCACCAGCTCCTGTCAGCTAATGTAGAAAGGGACTCTAAAACTAGGGAGGTCTGAGTAAGCCCTCTTCTATGGCCCTACAGAAAGAGAGCAGTTGGATTCTACCTTAAACAAGGGTTATTTTTGGCTCAAAAGCTCTTAAAATAGGATTTCTTCAAAATGGATTAGAATCAGGTATATGAAGTAGCATGTTTTGTGCTGATTGCTGCAATAATTCAGAAAGTGGGGGAGTTCATTCAGAAGCACATGATTTGCTACAAGGGAGATGGCCTATTTTAAGGTTAAAAAAGCATTTGGATTCTTGCCGTGTATCCTGTTTTAATCTTGTGTGTTTAATTATGCTAATGACTTATTTATGGTTCGTCTCTATTCTTTGAAAACTTCTATTAACTTGGGTCTGTGATTAATATTCTCGCCCTGCTTTTGTATTCTATTGTTCTGGCATATTGGCCAGAACAATAAATGTGAAAACCGCCAGGTTCCTTCTACATTGTTTATAGTGCAATCTATTGATACCAAGTATAGAGGGAACAGGGGAGGGGAACAAAGTTCAGTGAAAAAGCACATGCATTGCATGCAGAAGTTCCAGTTTCAATTTGTAGAAGCTGTGGCTAAATCTAAGATTATAGGCTGGAAAAGGCTCCTGAACCTGGACCGATAGATGCTCTGTATAAGGCAGCATCATTGGCAGTCCTCCTATTTTTCTTGCTTCTTTCTCCCAGAATCAACATCTATGGTAACCTCCCATTGAAAAGATGTCCACTGAAAAGATAAAGCCTGGTTGGAAACATCTTGGAATGTTTTGGACAATGTGACAGATGCATCAAGTTCTGTTGAGCAAAGACATTCTTTATTTGGGGGCATTTTTCAGTTTCTGCAAAATCACTGTCTGTCACTGTTTCATCCTATTCTCGCCATTTAGGGGTGCTTGGTTAACATTTTGTTAGCATGAGTTGATGGACCCGTCGTTCAAGTTCCAGCTCCTTTCCCAAGGTCTCTAGAAGTTAAATCTCTGAGTGGCAGGAGGGTGGGCTCTGTTGTCTCTAGTGCCTATACATCTAAGTGTGTGTAGATGGACACTGATACCATGTAGTAGTGCACACCATGTCATTTCATTTGCTGCAACTGCTGGGTATGTTTTGAATTGTTTACCTATTGTAGGGCAATTGTGTTCTTCTAGTCCAGGCATCTCCAAACTCGGCCCTCCAGCTGTTTTGGGTCTACAGTTCCCATCATCCCTGACCACTGGTCCTGTTAGCTAGGGATGATGGGAGTTGTAGTCCCAAAACTGCTGGAGGGCCGAGTTTGGGGATGCCTGTCCTACTTTATCAGTATTGAAGTCACAAATGCTGTATTGGCTTTTAAATCAGTTGATGGAAGGCTATTGTAGGGAAAATGAATAAAGAAGATGGCAGAGATGGTCCATCATCAAGCATGCGGAGGGGAAGGGAGCTGAAGAGTGGTGTGACCCTGTTTTCATTTGTGAAATATTATCACATTTGTTGGGCATAGTCAGAGAATCCTGGAGAAGAGAAGGCTAATGGAAGACATGCTAGCTGTCTTCAAATATCTGAAAGGCTGCCATGCAGAAAAGGGAGCAGACATGGTCTCTTTTGATCCAGATGGACCTAAAGCAATTGGGTGGAAACTGCAATGTGTTGATTTTTAGCTAAACGTAAGGAAAAACTTCATAGTGGCAAGAGCACTTTTACAGTAGCCTTCCTCGGGAGGTGTTTTTTTTTTTTCCCTGCAGATGGCCATCTGCTGCATCATGCATTTCAGGTTCCCCCAACTGAGTAAGAAAGCTGGACGAGATGCTTCTGCAGCCCATTTGAAATATTGTAGAATAATATTCTATGAAGCACATTCTTTTTAAGAGCATGGGCACCTATTGGTCAAAAGAGATTTGTTGAGAACCTAAGGATGTGTTAAATGAAGAGATGATGTATAATAAAATAACATCATTATGGGTGTGGGGAGGTTAGGGAGTACTAACACTGCCATCCTTGGGCTGCAACGTTTGGCTCAGCAGGCCTAATCTTATTATGCTAGCACATGTAAATTATATGTAGTTTATACCAACAAATGTCTTTCGACCAATATGTGCCCAGGCTCCTAAATACAACTTGCTTCATTTCCCATCCCCAAATATCAATGGAAATTCTGAAAGCATAAACTGCAGCTGTAAATTAGTGTCAGATTAGAATTCATATCCAGTTATGGATGCTGTTCTTAGATTTCAGTTGAATGGGTTCCATTCTTGGCCAGGTTATGCAAGCGTTTGTGCCTTCAGGTGCTGACATTTCCCTCCCCTGGATGGAAAATAAAGACAGAAATTGGCTTTGGTTTAATTGTACCACCAGCAGAAATTAAAATACCCACTACAGAAATTTTGCCTTTCAGATTTCTGCCCTAAACAAACAAACAAACAACCTAATATCTTGGGGAAAGTAGGAGCAGGATAGATGTGTGACCTGACCTAATGAATCTTCCCCACCAAGACTTCTGCCCTTTTAAAAAACAAAGTGTACTATTCACTGCTTCTTCAGTTTAGTAAAATCATTGCTCACTTACCTGAGGAGAAATCCTGAGGAGGGATTTTTGTTCAGGAGAGGGGATTCACACAATTTCCATTCTGAACATTTCAAGAATCTTCACCCGCCAGAAAAGGAACTTTGAATTTTATTTTTTTCTTCAGGAACTTTTGAAGCCACTCTTAATTCCCTTGAACTCTATATAGAGAAAGAAACTTTCATAGTGCGCTCTCTCTCGCTCTCTCCCTCTCTCTCTCTCTCTCTCACACACACACACACAGAGAGAGAAATCTATATTAGAATAATATAAATATTTACAAAGTTGTGAGTCTTCCCCACCTTTTAGTATTAAACTAAAAACCAATTAATGGTCTTCTCTTGACAACACCAGCTGTTTCAATCCAACAGCAGGTAACTGCTTCTAGTTTAAGCCTAATTGATGCTCCTGGAAGAAATGTAAAATCAATTTATGAATGTGAGAGTCTGTGGATATAGAAGGAAAATTCACACTAAATCCTAATGAAAAGTGGCAGCCTGCATTCGTATGGCTTAACAGCTGTCATAAAGCAGAAACAGTGACCGGCTTCTTTTAAAGCATTTGTTTTTGTTTCTACATCTCACTTCAGTTCACAGTCAAGGGGCTGTTGTATTGTGTAGGCTGTTTTCCAAGATTGCTGGGTACAAAACAGCAGTTTATGAAGTCAACAGATAAATAATGTTATTGAATTAAATGGCTGATCCGAGTGATTGCAAGTTTCATCACTTTGCTTTTCAAGAGTGCAAGGTTTGGAACAGTGCCAGCTTCTGATCAACCCATGGCATAACATTTCTCTTGTGCAAAATACTGTGTGACCAGCGTTGCAAATGGAATTTGTCTGATAGGGAATTTCAGTGGAAAATGCAGAGATTTTTCTCTCTCAGAGAAGTATCAATGGCATGTTGAGGAAAGCAGAAAGAGCTCCAATCATACTAGTGACATGGGGGGGCGGCAAAAGAACTGTAAGTAGCTAGTCAGTAGGGAGGGACGTTGTAATTTGCCTGACCTCCCAACATGAGTGTTGCTACAATTTATTGAGTGGGGGTGATTGGTGGATTGCAGGCTCCTAATCGAGCCAGTCTAGTGTGTTTGCCCCACACTGTGATCTCCCTTCCCCCTCCTCTTTCGGATAAACTGCAGTGACGTCCATGCTGGGAGGTCAGCTCTGTGCTGGCCAATCCTGAAAAGAATTCCTGCTTGCTGCCAAGTGAGGACTGAAAACAGTCTCCCTGGGTGCACATGTGCCAATGGGGAAAAAAACCCATAAAAACCCCAGAAGCCACCAACTGGTGAGACGGGTGCTGGACTCATGTGGGGTGCTGCTGCTGCACGTGCTTCTGAAACTGTTGCAATATGTTAACTGACGAACAGGAAATGATTTTTCATAAGGAGCCCATTCTCAGCACCACCAACTATGTGTGCTACAGCTGCAAGCTGTGTTTACAGATGTGTCTTGGTAGACTTTGAGGCAAAGTCTAGGCCAGTGTTTCCCAAGCCTGTGTTTTTGAACTACAACTCCCATCATCCCTGATCACTGGTCCTGCTAACTAGGGATGATAGGAGTTGTAGTCCAAAAACAGCTGGCAACACAAGTTTGGGAAACACTGGTCTAGGCCTTGAAATGCAATAAGGCTGGTTTAGCCAAGTTCGAAGTAATACCAATAGTGGGTGGCAGGGTGGACTAATGCACTTTTCTGATTGGTCATGTTGTTGCTGCTTACTGGGATGTAAAGTGAGAGGGGCAATGAAAACCACACCAGTTGTGCCAATTCACATAAGCAGCTGTGATGTGAATGACTGGAGATCAAGTGAGCATTGCTGCCCCATCACATTGCCTGCAGCTGAATTAGGTGAGGCTAAGACCAGAGTCTAAAATTACTTAACTTCCCCACCATCTCTATAGCAATGTGTGCAAATATTTAGTGAATGTCTGAGGTCGGGATTACATCCACTATCCTTGCTCCTGCTCTCTGCACATCTGTCTGAAGCTTTGGAGGCTGGCACTTACAACTCTATGTACATAGACTCCACCTCTGTAATAAAGGATCCTACCTTATGCAGAGTTTCTGGTCATTCAAAGAGGTCTTACACAGATAGGCTCTGTTCAGACCTGTGGAGATCAAGATACCAACAGTGGGCATTATCCCAGTTCCTCATCCTTCCCCCATGAACATCTCTTCCCCCACAATGATATTTTATTAAGTTGCAACATTTTCAATATATACAGTCAAAACACAATTTCAACTTTTATTTTTCTCGACTCCTCACCCTGTTTTCCGTGGAGTTGTTGTTTCTCCCCTTCAATCCTGCTCACGAACTCATCATACTATAATATTTCTTTAATTTAATATTTAATATTTCTTTAAATAGTCCAAAAAAGGTATCCATTCTTCCACAAAATGCTCATCATTAGATTCTTAGAACTACTTCTTTCCATTTCTGTACCTACAGAATCCTAGCTGCTGCTGTTGCATACATAAACATCTTTAACAATTTGGGGGTTGATTTCTGCTGCTATAATCCCTAACAGAAATGCTTCAAGCTTTTTAGATATTACCCCATGAACATCTCCAGCAGGGTTTCTAACTGCAATACATGACATGCTACCATGGCAGGTATGTTGACTCTCAAGGAGTACAGCCCCTGCGAGGTAGGTAAAAACAGGTAAAGGACCCCTGGTCAGCTTGACTATGGGGTGTGGTGCTCATCTCCGCTTTCAGGCTGAGGGAACATAATAGACATGACAAATAAGCTTCCAGATGAACAAGGCCATAGCAATTAGACTGAACATACTCCAATGACCCTTAAGTCACAGATTTATATTTTGTTTCACTACTTAACAGAATAAATAGTCGTCCACACTATGTATGTACAATGTAAGTGGAGTGCTCCGCCGTGAATATTCTCCTTCTGATGAATGCCTTTGGAAGCAAAAGTGTGCTCCCCATTATACAGATGTGGAATATCAATAGGTCTGGGCCTAGTTTAAAAGAAGAAAGAAAAGTGGGGGAGAGCAAAAGGACTCGCTGATGAGGTTTTGGTTCACCTAGTAATTGGCACTCTTGTTAGACTGTGTGTTCAACTTCTAAGCCAGGCAAATTGACATTAACTGTTTGAAATTCACAGCTGCAAGGGGAGCAAAGCTCCAGGGGATGCGGAGAATGGGGGAGGGAGGCAGAAGGGAAAGTTGTCATCTCTTACAAGTTTACAGGCATGGGTCATCACTCTGAGCCACTCTATTTAAACCGCAAGGGAGAAAAACAGTCAGCAGAAAGCATTGCATGCCATTAAAATTCATAAGGTCCACTTGCTCCCTCCCTCTCTTTAATGCCAATATTTTGTATATGACCCTGCTACTTTCCCCATGGAAAATAACCTTTTATACTTACCTGTATCACAAAGACTGCTGACCCCAAACAAATGATTCTGCAACACTTTGCAGCACGTGCTTTATCTCCCTGGAGAGCATAAAATCATTCTAGTAACAGTGGATGGTTTTTGTTAAAGCTAGCCATGGATATCAGAAAAGGGCAAGCTCCGTAAACAATGCAAACTCGTTATTCACCATCCAGACATTATTTTGCAAATGCTTTTTTTCTAAGAAAGCAAGCTACAACCTCCACAACCTCCTCTCTTAAGAATAGGGGGCCGTTTGGCCATGCAGAACTGAGGCAGCAGTATTTGGACCCTTTCCATCACCCTTTGCTTTTCTATAGCACCTTTTCTCTCCCAGCCACTTTTCTTCTTACAGGGTTCTAAACCCTTCTTTGTGGGTGCAAAAACTCACCTTGAGCCCCATAGTGTGAAACTTGGAAAGGTCATTGCGTGGACAGGCAGAGTCCCCAGATCCTGAGCGGTCGTCCCCCCCCCCCCCGTCATGTGGAATAATGACTCTAGACAACGTGCTATGGGATTAAATTGGCCACAACTTTATTAAATTTCAAATGTGGGTAGACCTTGGCTCAGGCATTGGGCGTTCTCCCTCCCCAGTCCCCAGCCGGGGACCTAGGGAGCATCAGGGTTATCCAGTGTGTGGGAGTGGGGGGGTGGGCTGGCTCTGGAGAACATATGTTCAAGCAGAGATAGCCGCCCCCGTTACGCCGCCGCCGCAGGGGCGAGCAATGACGACCTTTTGGCGTACGGTCAAAGCCTCCCTTCAGAAACCCCTTTAACAGGGAACCCTGGTATTGCCGCCGCAAAGAGGAAGATGGACTGAAGGATTCCACCCAAGGCCTGATACCGCCAAACTTGTGACGTTTTGCTACGGGAAAGGCAAAACCTGCCAATGCAGGGAAATTCCTTTCCGGCCCTTTAACAGCGACCTTAACGTAGCAGCGCCCGCATACCTGTGAAGAAAAGTTAACCTGCAAAATAAGACATTAACTGAGGGTGGGTAGAGTGGGAGAAGCTCTGGAGCCAAGTGAGGATTCCCAGGTAAGATCCTCCCTCTATTGTGTGGGCAGGTAATCCCTCCCCTACCTGGCCTGGTCTCCTTGGCAACACTTCCCCCAGGTGGGATTGGACAGCTGACTGGGGTAGGCGGAGACCTCCAGGTATCCCACCTGAGGGAAGGCAAAGCCAAGCCTATGCTGATGGAGCCGCTCCAGATCCAGGGGCTGTGCGTGTCCACGCAAAGGGCACCCCCTGTTTTTAAGCGGGGAGCGGTCATTTCTATATAACTTCAATATAAGGACATTTCCTATGTTCCTAAATGGGGAGGCAGGGGTTGTGGAGGGAGAATGACACGTAGGGAAAGGATTAACCACCACTTTACTCCCCCCTTGCACCCGTTCCTCACAGTTTATCCATTCCAAATTACCTCCTGCAAGAAGCTGTGCCTCCTTAGAAAAAGGTCCCCCCTGGGAGTTTCTTACACACACCTGCATTTAGTGTGTTCTTCTACTCCAAGATTGTTCCATTATGAATTGCCTTTGATTTGTCTTCATATTGTCCTGGGTAATGGGGAAAATAGATGCTTACTAAAGTATGTGATGCAAATCTGATAGATTGGCTCTTTTTATGTGGAAAAAAGAAATAATTACTAATTAGCAGCACATAATCCACTCTGCTGAAAATAAATACCCATCCCTGCCACTCCTGCACGTCGGCTCCCTTTTTTGTGTGTCTGTTACAAACTGTCAGTCAATACGTTAGCACAAAGCCAGATGAATACGCACACATTATTTGTGTCTGTAGTCAGATAGTCTCCAGCATAAATGACAGGAAGCCCAGCTCAAGTGGCCGGAGGTGTAAATGGAAGATGAAGGAAGAAGCAGGCAAAAATAGGCAATGATTTTGCAGTATGGTTGACAATAGATGTTGATCGCTGGAATGATCCAGTTTAGGGCCAGCACCAAACTTTTGAAAATGGAAAGTGATCCATTTGGCAAGTGGGGTACTGCCCCACCAACTTTGGTTTGCCCTCAGCTGCCCCCCCCACCTGCATGTCTTTCCCCTTAATCTCAGACTGCATTCACAGTTAATGTCATTTCCCTAACTGTTAATGCCCACATGGTATTTGAGCTTTCACACAATGTAAAGACCACTCCCAGAAAACTAATGGACTATAGTGCATGCTTAGTTCTCATCGCCACATAACACATAATTCCAGGGGAAATACTCATTTTCAGCCCCCTTAACCCAGAAAAATGTAGGAGTAAAGTAACAAAATTTGGGGTCAGATACCAGCATACAGTTCGTTCTTGCTGCTGTTATGGAGTTGTGGGGAAACAGAAGCATGCACAGAAAAGATGGAGGAGAAGCCAAACTGTTTGTTTTTTTGTTGCATCATGCCCATAAGTGTAAATGAAATTCAGCGTTCAGTCAGAAAGCCGCAGTTCCATACCATGATAGATACTGCAGTGGGAAAACGACATTAGAAGATGGGGCAGCTGAAAGGCTTCCCTGAACAATAATTTTGAAAAATCCTCTACTTGAAAGCACGAGAAAGATTAGTGCCTGTTGTTTTCCCCAAGACAATCACGAGGCTGACACCACCACTGAAAATTCCCTGCTCCATGCCTTCACAGATCTTGCCTCCATAAATGATATGGATATGAAAGACACTATCACATACTGAACTTAGGAGGCAGAGAGAGAGAGGTGGAAGAAAGCACCAAAATCTCATCTGCTGGAGAATGAGGTAAAACCTTTGTGAGGTGTGGAAGAGCCTTACATTCATATCAGTAGCTGGTCCATTGCAGTACACGTAGCACAATGCATACCTTGCTAAAGGTAGGAGTAGGGTGACCAACTTGCCCTCCACAAGTGAGGGCCTAGCATCACGTGACACATCCCACCTCCGCCTGGCGCATGAGCGCTCACTCGGTGTGGCCTGCGGAGGGTGATCTTCACCCTCTACGTGTCCCCCCCCCCACTCAGCAAGTGGTGGTGGAAGATGGTGGCCCCTTCCCACTGATATTGAGGGAACCAAAGCCCCTTCTGCCCCCTATAGTTAGCACCCCTGGTGAGAAGGCAATAAAACTGGATTCAGTAGACTGCTACTGAATCCACCTGCAGTTATTTTTGTTTGTTCCATCTGTGTTGCATAGCAGGGGGCAGAATGCAGAGCAAATTGAGGACTCTCCCAGTTTTAAAAGTTTGAGGAGTACCACCTTCTGCAGAGGAGAGCAATAGACAGGGCCGGCCCTAACATGAAGCATAGTGAGAAAATGGCTTCAGGTGGCAAATTCTGAGAGGTTAGAAAGATATGCCATGCGGTCTGCCCTGCAACCCCTAACCTAGCTTGCTGTCCAACTTGGCAGCACACCAATGAGGTGACCTGCTTTGCATGGCATGCTCCTGCCTCCCCACCTTGCCACCCCACCGGGGTATGAGTCTGGATCTGTAAGGGGAAGCACTGGTGACACATCTTGCCTCAGGTGCCAAAGGGTCTTAGGCCAGCCCTGGCTGTAGACATGTAAAACATGATTTATTCCCTGCATATTGAAATAGCAAAGCCATTTATAATCTCAGTATGGCATAAACTCTAGGGGAGGGTGAACAAGGCC
This sequence comes from Podarcis cretensis, assembly GCF_951804945.1. NCBI lineage: Eukaryota > Metazoa > Chordata > Lepidosauria > Squamata > Lacertidae > Podarcis > Podarcis cretensis. The sequence goes on along the minus strand of NC_137176.1, from coordinate 18,522,541 downwards.
CTGAAAAAGTGCCTGCACAGGAGGTAATAGCGACATTTGTCTAACAGCTGCCGATATGGCACAGATTTTGACAGTTTTATTCATGCAAAGCAAATGCCTTTTCCAGAAACAGTGTTCAGTAAATAGATAAAAGCCTATATTCCATCGTTCTGTTTCATTCCATGATAGCTTGGCAATGATTTTGTTAACAGCCAGTAGTGCATCTTTTGCTCGTCACTTAATGCAAAGTTACTGGAGTTTCAGTTATGCAGGTAAACATACATGTAACGTGAAGCGATATTTACTGGTCCACACAGTAACACCGATCACTTCTAGATGACCTGTTTATTGATCATTCATCCTAATTTGCCTGCACAAAGATTGCAGGGAGGTTAGATGCTTGTTCAATGAGGATTCTTTCTCATTTGTTTATGGGAGAGGTTACATGACATTGCATCCTGCAAGTGTTCTCTCATGCTTTCCAGTGCATATCTCCATTGTTTCTTTTATCACAAAAAGTTCAGTTGGGAGGCGAGCGGTTTTGTCCTACAAGAGTACCAGAGCAACTTTAATTGTGAAACCTGAGTTTGATAGTATGCGATTGAATCCCATCCCAAAATAGCGACAGTTTGGAAGCAGCCTCGAACATTTCTCCAGTGAAAAGAGGGATCTGTCTTGGGAAAATTAAAATACTGTTAAATGCAAATAATTAAAGTGGCACTAAAACCAAATGTGCCCTGTGAGATCTTTAAAGTGCTGTCATTCCTAAATGTTAATAGTTTTCATCTGAAACTGTGTTAACCACCAAAAGCTTGCAATCTCGTGTTGAAAAGGTTCTGCTTCTTACATTTCTATACAGAAAGATAAAAGCAACAGATAAGGTATGCATGCATTATTCACAAATCTTAATAGCGAGTTCTTGTACTCTGACTCCAGTTCAGATTCGGTCTGCTTCCCTTTCCCTGTACTTCTGAAATGTATTGCATTGTCCACATGTAAAATCCATTTGCTTTTTATTCGTCTTGCCATTAGTACGTGCCCAGCAAAATTGGCTACTGAGGCATGACCTAGAAAAGGTGTCTTACACGTGTTAAACAGTAGTCTAACTTTGCTCTTAACTGCAGTGAAAGGAAAACAATGGGATTCGAATAATGCTACAATATATTATGCCAAAGATGGGCAAAATCGCTTTATTAGGTCACCCCCCCCGCCCACATATTTCATCCGTGGTTTTCTATCAAAATAGCAGTTATGTGTGGCATGTCTGGATAGCAAGATGAGGCGGGAGGAATAAAGGAAGACTCAAAAGGCAAAGGGGTTGGAATTGTTGTTCCAAGTGGCTTGGTGTGGTGTTAAGGTCAGTTTTTTATATTTATTTGTTATTTACTTCATAAAAAAAATATATCCTGCTGCATTGTAAAGGCCAAGGTAAAGGTAAAGGACCCCTGGCAGTTAAGTCCAGTCGCAAATGACTCTGGTGTTGCAGTGCTCACTTTACAGGCCGAGGGAGCTGGCGTTTGGCACAAAGGAACCAGAGCAGCGCATGAAAATGCCATTTACCTTCCCACCAGAGCGGTATCTATTTATCTACTTGCACTTTTTTTGGCGTTCTTTCGAACTGCTAGGTTGGCAGGAGCTGGAACTGAGCAACAGGAGCTCACCCCGTCATGGGGATTCAAACTGCCGATCTTCTGATTGGCAAGCCCAAGAGGCTCAGTGGTTTAGACCAGAGCGCCCAAAAAACCTCAAAGCAGTTTACAAAACATATAAGAGTAAAATCAAGGGGGGGGGGAGAACCCTGTGTTATTTATTTATTTATTAAAAAAACTTTAACAAAAGTTAAAATACTAAAACAGTTTTAAATCACTTCAATTTTCTAAGTATTGGAGAAATGTTGGAGAGTATGACGGTTGACTACTTACAACTTTTTGCTGTGACTATGTTGGTGAGAGGATTTAGAGAACAGAATAGGAAGGAGATTTATCAGTCCATCCTTCTGATCTGGAATCACAGCGTATTTTCAGGCAGCAAAATGATCAGTAGTGCTTGAACCACAAAATTCCAGAGTTCTATGGCATACTTAACAAAAAAACAAAAAAATGTGTTTGGAGATGAAGGAAGAGCCCAGCCTCTTGCCATTGGCTCAATCTTTTTGATCTCATCATTCATTATTCATCTATTTTGGACCCTCCGGGTTACCACGGGAAGGTGAACAGCGAGAGATCTGAATGAATTATGGATGCTCTTTTATAGGGTCTGAAGCCTCACTGTTCTTAAGAAGTCAACTCGCTGTGACTTGCCAACAGTGTAGTGCCATAATGCACCTACCTTTCCATAGATCATTATGATGAAAGCTTGAGGTGCTACAGTGTTACACTAACAAATGTGATTTGTGCATAGTATCATGAGAAAGGTACATTCTGTTTTCTTTAATTTCTTTAAATTTCATATATATATATATATTTCTGAGAGGGCCAGCTTCCCAGTGGCAAATACGACTCTGCCCTAAAGTACTCTTTCATCCTAATGAAAGTGATATCTCTAGCTGCAGTAATTTTAAACTTTGCTTTCTCAAAGACATCAAATACGACAGACAGGCAAATTGACTTCTGTCAACTTGCATGATAATTAAATAAGAATTAATTAATGGATTCAATGCTGAGCTGCCGAGTGAGCACAGCTTTGCATTCTAATCATGTGCATGGGGGGGGGGAGTGTGTAACCCGACCCCTTCCTAATATAACAAAAGCATCATTCCTCCTAACACTGATGCTGTATAGGAGCAAAACTTTGTCATAATTTTATAGCACCAAATTTCATTCCATGGCATGCATTTGGTATCCCTCAACACCAATGCAGGCTTCCTGTAGATGTAACATTAAAATGAAAAATCTGCACTTTTAAGGCAGGCAAAGGCTCATTTTTCTTACATATTTGTTGGCATGTTTTTCCCCCCAACCGTATTTTTTATTACTCTAAACAAGGCCAGCTGGAGGCCAATGAGTGATGACACCTCACACAAAGTTTTGAAGTGTGCTATAAAAGCGAGGGCCTTTGTTTGTAAAATTAATTCCATCTGCCAAACCAACCAACCCAGGATTCTTGTTATCCAATCAGATTTAGATTTATTGGAAATTCTGAAGGTGGTGATTTGGAACCACGATGTTGGGGACTGGCTGGTTGAGGACGCACTCTCATCCAGCCAGTCCCTTGATGCCCAACAGAGGAGCCCCCCAGGGGAAGGCGCAGATAAAGAGAATTTTGAGGCTGGGTACTGGTGGTGGGACACTGACCACACCTCAGAGGAGGGGGTTGAGCTGGAAAGTGCTAGAAACAGGGCGCTTGAGGGATAGCGAGGAGACAGGACAGGGAGGTTTCCAGGTTGGATGCAGGCCAACAAGCGATGGCGGAAGAGAGATAGACCCTGCAATTTTCCCTCAGAGCTGCTCTAACATCTTGTCTGCTGACAGCTTACCCGGCCCCCACAATTCTAGAACGAGGCATTTATTGCATGTTGCAGAGCAGGGAGTGAAGGGGAGGCTACTAGCCAGTTCGAACAACTGCTTCAGTAAGAAAGGTTTACCCTTTAGAAGTCTCCATGTGCTGTCTGTTTTGCTTTCCTTAATAAGAAAAACTAACTGAAAGATAGCCAATCCCCCCCCCCCTCTCTCTCTCACACACACACACACACATCTGTGAACAACCTGCTCTGTCTGTTGCTCCCTGGCACCCTCTTCTGCTGAGAAAGCCCAAAGTGAATCTGGGAAGTGTCTCATGTTGGATACAGAGCTGAAGGAAAACCATACTGTAAACTGTCCTGTGATCTTCGGGTGAAGGGTGGTTTATAAATTTAATAAAGTAAAATAATAAATGCCCAAGGCTTCCCCACCCATTATAGATAGGGAGGCTTATCTGTAGCTAGTGAAGAAATGAATGTTTGTTTCTTCTTCTTCTTCTTCTTCTTCTTCTTTTATTACTTATACCCCTCCCATCCGGCCACGCCTCCCCAGTCACTCTGGGTGGCTTCCAACAGGATATAAAAAACACAATAAAACACCAAACATTAAAAAAAAACTTCCCTAAAGCCTTCATATGTCTTCTAAAAGTCAGATAATTGTTTATTTCCTTGACATCTGATGGGAGGGTGTTCCACAGGGCAGGCACCACTACCGAGAAGGCCCTCTGCCTAGTTCCCTGTAGCTTCACTTCTCACAATGAGGGAACCACCAGAAGGCCCTCGGAGCTGGACCTCAGTGTCCAGACTGAACGATGGGGATGGAGATGCTCCTTCAGGTATACTGATATATGTATCACCGAATAACCAGGTTCCAGGCATCAGTTTACAAAATGTGATGAAAAATATAATTTAAAAACCAAGCTTCTAATATTAACATACATGTTTGGTGAACATCACATTGGGTACCATGAAAATCTTTGTGTTATTCCCAGCAAATAAGTGTATTGTCATGCTTGAGCCACAGGATTCCTTACTGCAAGCCCTGTGCTGGGCTCCATCAGTGATTGAAAAGCCAGGATCCTGCAATGAGGCTGAGCAGGGGTCATCCAGACCCAGTGTGACTTAGCCTCTGAAGCTGAGACTAACACCAAAATGCGTTTAAGAGAGTGTATTTTGGGAGGAATGCATTTCAAAAGGGATATTTGAAGTAACAAATAGTCAGAAATGCCCGCTTTGAAATGAAATGCATTTGGAAAGACATATTTAAATGCAGATTAAAACAGCAACATGCTGAATAATGTGGAATTATATAGGGTTGCCATACAGCCGGAATTTCCCAGACATAGCCGGGAATCGGCTGTCGGAAACTGTGTCCTGCTGGCAAATGCTGTAATATCCAGCAAAATCTGAATGTATGGCAACCCATGTCGGAAGTGTAGATTTGCGGGGGGAAAGCTCAACAACTTTTGTGTCCAGATTTGCACTGTTTGAAATATGGCACCCCTAAATTATGAATATACACATGTGAAATTGACACAGACAAGAAGTAAACTGACTTGTCCCTATTTTCGTCAGAGAAATGTTGGAGGGTATGCAACTCATCTTTACACAGGAGACCCACAAAAAAGAATATTTTTTACCTTCTGACAATGGATGTTCCCAAACTTTAAACAAGCAAACAAACAAACAAAAACCTCCGACAGTTTCCTTGAGCAGGAACCTGTATATTTGTCTCCTCAAGTTTTGCATTCGTCAGAATTTGATGGGAGCTCTAACCAAAAGTAAGTCTTGGAATAAAAATTGAAGGCTGTAGCCATAATTCAAACTGAGAAATAATAATGATCTTGTTACTCATGTACACACTAGCAGAGGACTTTATTTATTCTTAACGGCATTTCATGAAGCAGCACATGAATTTCTCCAAAGTGTCATTGGAGGAAGAAGTGAAGTAAATAACGAAAGAAATAAAGTTGTGGTTTAATCAGTAAGAAATCTTTCAGGAATTGTTGTTTTTAATCATACACAACTTTCAGACTGTCGGTTTTTGTGAGTGCGACTCAATGTATACCAGCAAATGTGGGCTGCAAATTTATTTATATAGAATTTCTTACCCGTACTTCATCATAAGATCCCAGGGCAGGTTACAATAAAGCAATGTTATACTTTAATATTAAATAAAACCAATATTTAATATAATACCAAGCATCAAATTTTATACCAAAAAATGTAATTTCTAAACATTAAAGTGGATATGTCATTTTTGCACAGTTCAATCAATGATAAGCTCAGTTTTTAAATAGTGTTCATTTTTTGTGGGAAGAAAAATGATGGGGGGGTGGAATGTGAGAGAATGGTATACTCTAATGCCATATAACATCACTTCAAAAAAATCAGAATGAATGCCCACTAAGAACAACTATATTTCTAAGCACATCTACCCAGGAGTAAGTGATGTTGAGCTCAGTGGAGTTTACTTAGAATCATGGATCATCTAGCCCAACTCCCTGCAATGGAATGTTTCTGAGCAGACATCATGCTAACACATACTGAAAACATGTAAAATGGTTATTCCATAAAAATTGGCGTGTTGCTGCAAAAGAAGGCTGTTTTTCTAAAGTCTGAATAAAATCAAATGCTCTCAGCAGCTTACATGTTCAGAGAGAATTGGCTATTCTCTATTCAGAACGCAAATTAATTGATGTTCCCCAGCAGAGCTGTATTTCCTTGTGCTTGCAAAAATCTCTTTTGGTGTGCTCCAGAAGAGAGAAATGCAAACTTGGCAAGGTTACCTGCTTAATATAGCCTCATTTTGTTATAGATTTATCTTGTGTATCTTTTTGCGTGTTGAGGTCCCCAATCCACCCCCCAAAATAACTCACAACGGACACGTAATTTTTGTTTAAGATTTTTGGCATGATTTTGGCCACAACTTTATTAAAATACAAACTGTGAGTGGTTGTTTAGGCATTGGTTAAGACTATCTGTCCCCCCGCCTGGGGACAGAACTGACTTCCGGGCACCACCGAAAGACAGTGCGGGGGAAAGCAAGTCAGGGAAGAATTGGAGCTGAGACACAGACCCTCAACTCTCACCCGCCTGCTCCCCGAAGGCTTGCCGGCCCTAGTCCCATTCCAGGGATTGGACGAAAAGATGGCAAGCCCCAGGATTCCTTTAACGGAATTCCCTTTCCGCAGCAACCATGGAGGGGCAGGCCCAGCCTATCCTGAACCCCTCCATGGAGGGGTAGGCCCAGCCTATCCTAACCCCTCCTCCACCAGATTTATAACCAATGCCTAACCACAACCTTACAAGTTGTGACGATTTGCTACGCAGTAGGCAAAAACCACCCAGCCAGCCAATTTGCCAGGTGGAAAAATTCCTACCAGGCCCCTGCTCAAAGGCAGACGACCCCATGACAGGCATAGCAAGGTCAATGCAACAAACCCCTTATTCTAGGGCGGGTGGGCGGGTGATCCGTTGCACGCAGCAAAAGAGAAAGTACAAGGCTGTGTGCAGAGTATTTAAACCTTTTACCCCTCCCATCCAAAATTGCAACATAACTTTTGCCCCAGCAACTCGGCAATCCAATCAATGCCCCCCGGCCATCTTGAAGAACTTACCCAGCAACAAAGGGGGTGGCTCAGTAGACCCCACCGCAACACGTGCTCTCCCTGAAGGAGAACACGCTTTGCGTGTTGAGGTCCCCAATCCACCCCCCAAAATAACTCACAACGGACACGTAATTTTTGTTTAAGATTTTTGGCATGATTTTGGCCACAACTTTATTAAAATACAAACTGTGAGTGGTTGTTTAGGCATTGGTTAAGACTATCTGTCCCCCCGCCTGGGGACAGAACTGACTTCCGGGCACCACCGAAAGACAGTGCGGGGGAAAGCAAGTCAGGGAAGAATTGGAGCTGAGACACAGACCCTCAACTCTCACCCGCCTGCTCCCCGAAGGCTTGCCGGCCCTAGTCCCATTCCAGGGATTGGACGAAAAGATGGCAAGCCCCAGGATTCCTTTAACGGAATTCCCTTTCCGCAGCAACCATGGAGGGGCAGGCCCAGCCTATCCTGAACCCCTCCATGGAGGGGTAGGCCCAGCCTATCCTAACCCCTCCTCCACCAGATTTATAACCAATGCCTAACCGCCAATCGAGCCCTTTACGCTCGCCGCCAACCACTCACAATCCCAACCCATTCTTCAACCCTTCAATTACCGCATCCAACCAGACATCATTCCCCAGCTCGGAAAGATGTACCCCATCATTGCGGTAAAGGGCCAGAGCCTTGAAGGTAATATCCTGGTGGTAAATCACCAAACCACCCAATTCCGTTACCCTCTTGCTCACTGCGGAATTAATGCGCTTCCTGGCCCTTTCAGCAGCCTTGGGTTGAGAAATGCCCTGCCAATTGCTCCTTTGCAGCAATTGTGACCAAAATATTTTAACGGTAGGTATTAAGGTCACCAACTCCCCCAAGTCTCTTTGAATCGTGGAGCGCAAAGTGGAGCAATCAACCTTTGCCATATCATTCTTCCCCAACTGCACTACAATCGCCAAAGGGGGACCATGTGAAAGCACCCTCCGCTTAATTAGTGGGATGAATTCACTCCACCGCATTCCCCGTCTGGATATCCACTACACCTGTACGTGCTGTGGGAAGCCAAGATCCGGTCCCCTTCCAGACTGCCTCGCTCTGATGCCAGCCCAGTAAACGATGCTGTGCCCCACAATCCAAATGCGGACTGGAGCTAGAAACATGGGCAGGAAGGCCAAGATGGCGCCCCCAGTCCAGACTCATCAGGGTGCTTGCCAGCTCAGTGCATGATGCTGTGGCCGACAATCCAAATGCGCACAGCTGCTCCTATGAGGGGAAAAATAAAAGGAATAACAGACAGGCATCATTGGCGATGCTTCCTGAGATAACCTTTGTCAGCATCATACTTCCAATGACCCGTATTCACAATCCTGTCTACTAACAGGCCCCAGTGCGCAGCCTTTGCAGCAGCACCTATTTGGAAGGAATGAGGCGTGTTCAGCGGTAGGCAAGCCACAGGCTGCAATAACTGGTGCACGACGTGAGCAATTAGATGCCCATCGAACTGGAACCCATTTCTGTGCACTAGGATCGAGCCAGCCCCCAGGGGAATGAAAAGCCAAATATTTCCGGTATCCAATAACAGGGCAAGGGCCCACCTCACCTGCGACTGGAAGCCTGATGGTGGCAACCCTGCTCACTAGGTCTGACTCAGAGCTCCAGACACTTATGACAAGCTCCAAAGCAGATAAAGAAAAGTCCTGAGGCAATAAGCCTCCAAACTTTCAGCCCCATGCTGGCTCCAACACAATTTCCCCAACCCTCAGTACACCAAAATTACAATGGAATACTGAAATAAGTCTCGTCTTGATCTTGAACCAGCCGACAAGTCTTAACTTGTTGCGGATACTGCATAGGTCAAAGATTGACCGGCTTCCTGCCTGCTGTCCTGTGAATGTTGGAGCTTATTCCAACCTTCCGAGACCCTGCGCACGACACACTTTTTGAAGGGTCTCTGAAAAATTAAAGCTTTACTCTAGCAGACATTGCAGCTGTCTGAAGTCTGATAGTTTTAACACTGCATCCGATCTGCAGCAGGTGGGCGAATTACTGCAGGTCCTGCTCAGAGGATGGGGGCAGGTTCCTTTGAATGGCCGAGGACTGCCAGCTAAATTTTAAGAAATCAGTCCAGGCCTTCTCATAAGACCTGAAAGCGAATGGGGAAACGTAAGCTACTACTCCTCATAATTATTAATTGTTGCCAAGTGCCACAGGAGCTCCAGAAAAATCCAGCTATAGCTGGGTGTCCAGAGCCCAGGATCTGAAGCTCTCCAACTGAAAAAACGGGATAGAGCAACCGCAAAAACATTAGATGATCCTGAAATAAAGCGAGCAGAAACACAATATTAAACCGTAAGCAGTGCGAAGACTCTGCCAGAGCATGAGGACTGTTTTGCCAGGACTCTCACACTGCCTGGTTATCAGACCAAGACAGACCCGACGGTCTCTAAACTCCTCAGTCCAGATGTGCGCTGACACTACAATGGGGAAAACTCGCGAAAAGTTAGGTTACATGTGATTGCCTTGCCCTGCCAGGCTCAAGGCCACTGTACATGATGATGAAGGAACCCCGGGCCATGAGACCACCTGGCCAAGCAGGAATGGAAGGGGCAGCCTGGAGCAACCACCCTGCATGCAAAATTTAACTGACCTAGGAATGATAGGATCTGACAAAGCAACACTTGCTTCAGAGGAAGCATTACAAGAATAACATCCTTCAAGGCAAACAGCTTTTCCACAGGCAAGCAGAAGATTGAGCAACGGTATCCAGCTAGCCCCCAAATACATTAAAAGGGGCAGTAGGACCCACTGTCCTCCATTGCCAACAGAACACCCAGCTCCTCAGGGAATAAAGGGGCATCTAGTAAGCTAAGCAGAGGCTGGTGTCACATGAACCAGCCAGTAAAACAATCCACATAACGATACCCCCAGTTAAACGAGTCTTGACTCGCAATGTACAATCCAGAAAGGCACTAAAGGACTCATGTGCTGCACAGCCTATTGAGCAACCACTGGCATCGCCTTATCAATATAAGGACCATCCAATTAAAGCCTAACTACTTAAAATCTTGAGGGTGAACCGGCAGTAGCCTAACAGCCGATTCAATATCGCATAATGCCAACAAAGCACCTCCTCCAATTTGTTGGTAAGCTCAACTGCCTGATCCAAAGATGCATATTTCACGGAACAATTCCGGAGGGATAGCATCATTCACTGAGGTGCCCTTGGGATGCGATAAATATGGATCAGATGGAATTATATGGGGCTTTCTTTGGGACGATCCCCAATGGGGATAAATGAAAATCGGGACTAGAAGGAGAATCAAGGGGATCCCACCATACGTCCCAATGCAAGCTGCTTCCTAACCTTCTTTCTGGCTACCACAGGTAGCTCTCTAACTGGCTTTTGAGTTGCTGTATTCTGAGCCACTGGCTGAAAAGCCAGAGGAATCCCAAACCTTGGGAAAACCCTTCCCACAAGCACAAAGCTACTGACCCATCTAGATAACCTTTTAGCCAGACTTTCAAGGGCGATATTTTTACGGAAATATGGGCAAGAGGTATTGAGTTATTGCTTGCCAGCCCCCGCTTGGGCAAGATGCCCTGCCTTGTGTTGCCACCATGATGTGTAAATTTACAGGGCCAACACTGGCCAGAAACCCTAAAGAAGTCCCAACAAAGCTGCCACCGGGCCAGCTTCCTGCATACCAGCTTCCGGTTCTATTGCTCAGGGAATTTCCATTTGAAATGTGGAGCTGCGCAAGTGGTCCACATGTCCCCGTCCCTGTGATCCTAGCGAGCTAAGGGGATGATGGCAGCCCTGCGTCTAACATTCCCATCATAGTGAATTACCACTTATAGAATAGTGGGGTTGGAAGGAACAGTAAAAGCTTCCCTAAACAGGGCTATTTTAGATGTCTTCTAAAAGTCTGGTAGTAGACATCTGGTAGGAGGGTGTACCACAGGGCAGGTGTCACTTCCGAGAAGGCCCTCCAACTGGTTCCCTGTAACTTGGCTTCTCACAGTGAGGGAACCACCAGAAAGGCCCTCGGCGCTGGACCTCAGTGTCCGGGTAGAGTGATGAGGGAGCATGCAGCTGTCCCATACAGGGACCAATCCTGCAACCTAGGCATTACCGGCACCATACGCTGACCAGCTGAGCTATCCAGGATGATCCCTAAAGACCTGGAACAGCCTCACCCTGACCCCTGGAGAGGTCCAAGGTGATGTCTGAGTCATCATCAGAGCCCAGTGGTGATTTACCTGCAAGGAGGTGTAAGCATCATCCCTGCTCCGCTTTTTCCTGCCTCTGAAGACCTTCCTTCTGGAAGAAGGCATCTGGGGCATCAGCAAGTCATCCTCTGCAGGAGAGGCAAGCTCTGGAGGCATCTGCAAAGGCCCTGTCATAGTCTGCAAAAGGAAAAAACCTAACCAATGTGAGGAACAGGTGAAACTAATGCTTTGTGCACCACATGGGGACACTATTCAGGCCAGAAACGCTGCCAGAGGCCATCAAATTCTAGGGCCAAGCGGGCCAAGCCCTAGGATCACCTGCCAAGCCAGACATAAATGTTTCCAATGAGATAACAAACTCGAGGCAGCCCACCGCCTGTCCAGGTACCCCTGTTTGCCCTTTAGAGGGAAGCACCCCCTCAAGAAACCCAAAGGTTTTTTTTTTGTTTTGTTTTGGGGGGGAGCAATATCACAAATGGGCCAAACTACCAAGCAACAAAATAGTCCAAAAGGAGCAGCTTGTTTTGCTTTGTTATAACAAGGGCTAAGTGGGGGATATGAAGCCTGTCTCCCAGGTCCTAATCCTGTACTCTAGCCACTAAGCCACAACGGCTCGCCTCTAAAATGGCAGTCGCCACTATCAGGGCAAAACAAACTTGAAGAAAATAAACTTGTTCAGAAACAGCATAGTTAAAGAGCATACAAAGAGTGCTCATTGGAGGCACAGAGAGCCTCTGGCTCCACTCTGTCTGCCTAAGATATACATTAGCAACAAGTGAGCCTGCAAACAAACAGATACATTCTTAATAGAGAGAATGAGTCACATGTCACAGAGACTTAACAATTTACTGTACTGCTAACTGGAGCAGGCTTAGGCTTGAAAAATATGTGCAGGCCGAGCAGGCCGTGAAAGCCTCCATGCTTCTGCTCTCTGCCTTTTATAGTCTCATTGCAATATTAAAGGAACTCAATATAGAGTGCCCACCCAAGGCTAGATTAAAACTTGGCCAACAGCACTGCATGCACCCAAAATAAAGCCAACCTATGAGGATACTATAAACGAAAGTGATCCCAGGTAAGCTGGGAATGTATTGTACTGCTAACTGTAGCAGGCTTAGGCTTGAATGATATGTGCAGGCCGAGCAGGCCGTGAAGGCCTCCCTGCATCTGCTCTCTGCCTTTTTTGTCTCATTGCAATATTAAATAAAGGAACTCAAAATAGTGCTCCAGCCAAAGGCTAGATTAAAATTTGGCCAACAGCACAGCAATCACCCAAAATAAAGCCAACCTATGGGGATACTATAAATGAAAGTGATTCCAGGCAAGCTGGGAACAGCCCTGAGTAGCCCCACAGTTAAACAGGCAAAAATGGGGAAAACCTTTTTGCAAAAGAAAGCCCCTAATGGGGGCTCTCTCCTTACTGGGAAAGGCAAGCCAAGGAGGATTATGCCCAGGCAGCGCTCACAGGTACAGGGAGAATCTTCCCACAGGGTAGGGTAAGGGGTGGGGTGAGAAATCAAACAGGGGAAAAAGGGGAAATTAAATTAATTAAGGGACTAGAGAAGATTAAAAAGAAGGGGAAAATAAAGAAATGTAACCAGACAATGAGAAGATCACTCCACTGTCCTCCAGACGGTCCAAGTGCTCCAGGTGATCCGTTGCACGCAGCAAAAGAGAAAGTACAAGGCTGTGTGCAGAGTATTTAAACCTTTTACCCCTCCCATCCAAAATTGCAACATAACTTTTGCCCCAGCAACTCGGCAATCCAATCAATGCCCCCCGGCCATCTTGAAGAACTTACCCAGCAACAAAGGGGGTGGCTCAGTAGACCCCACCGCAACACATGCTCTCCCTGAAGGAGAACACGCTTTATCTTCAGCTCTTAGTCATGATGCTATTCCTCACTTGAAAATAGTTCTCATTATTAAATATTGCCTATTTACAGGATGGGTTATGTACAGATCCCCATGCAATTTCATCATCTGGTTGGCATAGTGTGGCAGCTGGCCTAAGGAGGTTTAGAGGTGGTTCTGGACAGAGACAAAACGTGGCATGAAAAATTCGTTTTCTTGTCAAATACTGGTACATTTTTATGGCCACTTCTTATTGAATAGTTCAGGTCTGGAAGGAATCATCCCAAATGAACAACTTGGTTAGTGCCAATGAGACTCCAGTTCCAACAGGAATGAATCTTGTTAATTACACAAGCAACTCTCAACTTACAAATTATGTGCCAGGGATAGGATGTAAAGCCAAAATCATGTATAGTCAAAATACAGTGGATTACGGGATTTCCAAAGTCTTATTTCCTGCCCCCTTTTCAACTTCTATTTATTTATTTAGCCAAGTGCCTAAAGCTAAATGTGTTTAAGTTGCAAGTTACATGTAAATTGTTGACCATTCTTTAAAATCACCATTGGGGTACCAGGTATCAGATTCTTCAGGTATCTGAAGAAGTGTGCATGCACACGAAAGCTCATACCAAGTACTAACCTAGTTGGTCTTTAAGGTGCTACTGGAAGAAATTTTTTTTATTTTGTTTTGACTATGGCAGACCAACACGGCTACCTATCTGTAACTGTGTTTTTATTATCTTGGAAGCCGCCCAGAGTGGCTGGGGCAACCCAGTCAGATAGATAGAGTATAAATAATAAAATTATTGTTATTATTGATTAAATTTCTAATAATTATAGTGTTTGGACTACATTTTAATCAAATTATAGCCTACTTGTAAGTGAGGCAGTAACTTAACTGTTCATAGATGCTTTTTTTCCCTTTTGTGGTTACATGGAGACATGCTGAGGTGTTCCCTTCATACTTCTCAAGTAATTAAAGGATTTTTTTTAACTTTGTATAGTTTGGATGGCAGCTTTCTGTGTGATTTGGAAGTACAATGGTACCTCGGGTTAAGAATTTAATTCGTCCCAGAGGTCCATTCTTAACGTGAAATGGTTCTTAACCTGAGGTACCACTTTAGCTAATGGGGCCTCCCGCTGCTGCCGCGCCACCACCGCATGATTTCTGTTCTCATCCTGAAGCAAAGTTCTTAACCCGAGGTACTATTTCTGGGTTAGAGGAGTCTGTAACCTGAAGCATCTGTAACCTGAGGCACCACTGTAGCTTAATTATTAGGGGAGATGCTTTGAATTATGTTTTGGAGGTTGTTGCTGTTGGTGTCGAAAGGCGTGCATACAGTATCATAAGGGATGTGAGTGGTGCTGTGATCTAAACCACTGAGCCTCTTGGGCTTGCCAATCAGATGGTTGGCGGTTTGAATCCCCATGACGGGGTGAGTTCCTGTTGCTGTGTCCCAGCTCCTGCCAACTTAGCAGTGTGAAAGCATGCCAGATAACTAGGTACCGCTGCACCGGGAAGGTAAACAGCGTTTCTGGGCCCTCTGCTTTCCATCACGGTGTCCCGTTGCCCTGCTGCACCAGAAGCGGTTTAGTCATGCTGGCCACATGACCCGGAATGTTGTCTGTGGACAAACACCAGCTCCCTTGGCCTGAAAGCGAGATGAGCGCTGCAACCCCATAGTCGCCTTTGACTGGACTTAACCATCCAGGGGTCCTTTACCTTTACCTTTACCTTTTTTACCTTGCAATTTCATAACAATTAACATTCAGTCCTTACTCCAAGAAGTTTTGGGTGGCAAACACCATTCTTCCTGCTCCCCCAAGACAAAGGTTAGGTTGTGATTACCTAATGAACTTCATAGCTGGGAATGGGTTTAAACTCATTTCTTTACAACCCCATCCAAGCACTTTTAACCTTTACCCCATGCTTGCTCACATTTTCTTATTTTTCTAGTTACTGGGCTGAATAAAGGTGCACTAAGGTACTTGTGATCTGTATTAATTTTGATGAACTCTAGCTCATCTGGGAGTACTCTCCCACTCTGAATACCCCAACAATTAGTTTGTCAGTGAAGCATTGGCATCTGTTATATTTATTATATATAGCATGTTACAGTGAATGGTTACAAAATACAGGAAATGTTGGCTGGAGTGAAACAATGTCATCAGTCCCATGTGAAATGTTATACAGTGGTACCTCAGGTTAAGTACTTAATTCATTCTGGAGGTCCGTTCTTAACCTGAAACTGTTCTTAACCTGAAGCACCACTTTAGCTAATGGGGCCTCCTGCTGCTGCCGTGCCGCCGGAGCACAATTTCTGTTCTTATCCTGAAGCAAAGTTATTAACCTGAAGCACTATTTCTGGGATAGCAGAGTCTGTAACCTGAAGTGTATGTAACCCGAGGTACCACTGTATATACAAAATAATAATAATAATAAATCATTCCAGTAGCACCTTAGAGACCAACTAAGTTTGTTATTGGTATGAGCTTTTGTGTGCATGCACACTTCTTCAGATACTGTATTATATATGCAGTAATATAAAAATGGGCAAAGTTGGTAGTGCATAGCCCATGTAATTCAGAAATCAAAATAAAAAAAGTAATATTCAGCAGATCAGTGTAAAAGGCTTCCACGTCGGATTCAGATATAATGCTCTCAAAATCCGAACAGACTTTTGTGAAAAGAAGAACATAGAAAAACACAGCAAAAGATGCATTTGCTCCTGAGGGTCTCCATCACTGTCAAATTAAGCACTAGCTTTATATGAACCCTTTAAAATCTTTGACCTCAACAAATGCAGTGGATTTGAATCAATTTTCTTTCAGTGCCTGCAGCCAACAGCACATTTCCTGAAAGGGAGACAAGGTGGTTAGTAGGTTGTATCTGTTTGTCTTTTGCTTTCAAGTTAAATGGAACGCCTCCTAGCACTCCTTGGCTTTGTTTGTTTACCGAGTGGCCATGCAATAAGATGTGCATTCTGGGATGGTGGAGAAGGATGATACAGTGAATCTACCTATTTTGATGTTTCTGAATTAATATGAAAACTGAAATGCAGCCATTCTTTGAAATTTGCATTTCTCTGGATTTTGCAGTGCTGTTATCCAGCCAAGTAAAAATGTATATACTAGGGTAAGGGTGCATAAAAATGTGTATATTGATAAAAATACAGTCATGGGGTGCACCCGCTTTTAATCATGTGGTTTTATGTAATGGTAAAGGTACCCCTGACCATTAGGTCCAGTCGCGGACGACTCTGGGGTTGCGGCGCTCATCTCGCTCTATAGGACGAGGGAGCTGGCGTTTGTCCACAGACAGCTTCTGGGTCATGTGGCCAGCATGACTAAGCTGCTTCTGGCGAACCAGAGCAGTGCACGGAAACGCCATTTACCTTCCCGCTGGAGCGGTACCTATTTATCTACTTGCACTTGATGTGCTTTCAAACTGCTAGGTGGGCAGGAGCTGGGACCAAACAACAGGAGCTTACTCCGTCACAGGGATTCGAACCACGACCTTCTGATCGGCAAGCCCTAGGCTCTGTGGTTTAGACCACAGTCCCACCCACGTCCCATAGTTTTATGTATCAGAGCCACCCGCGTCCCGTGGTTTTATGTATTAGGGCATAAAATTAGCAGGCCTAAAAATTAGGAAAATACAACCTCAGATGAACAACAACACATGACCTATGACACCGTGTCATGATTTATTTAACAGAAGTCAAGGTTAAGGGGTGATATGATAGCCATGTTCAAATATATAAAAGGATATCACATAGAGGAGGGAGAAAGGTTGTTTTCTGCTGCTCCAGAGAAGCGGACACGGAGCAATGGTTCCAAACTACAAGAAAAAAGATTCCACCTAAACATTAGGAAGAACTTCCTGACAGTAAGAGCTGTTCGACAGTGGAATTTGCTGCCAAGGAGTGTGGTGGAGTCTCCTTCTTTGGAGGTCTTTAAGCAGAGGCTTGACAACCATATGTCAGGAGTGCTCTGATGGTGTTTCCTGCTTGGCAGGGGGTTGGACTCGATGGCCCTTGTGGTCTCTTCCAACTCTATGATTCTATGATTCTATTCTATGATGTCCCGCAAGATAAGAAACAGAATCCAAAGTGGCTGAAGGAAGTGGGCAGTGTAAGAAATGGACTGAAATTCATAATTCTGAGAGTGCATAGGATGGCAGAGATAATGGCCAGAGGGCAAGAAGGCAAGAAGAGTGGAGGGGCAAAGAGAAAAGAAAGTGAGCAAAAAGGATGTACTCAGTGAAAGCTTTGTCTAGAGGCAGAACTGGAGAAGTTAAACTTATGCTACACTGTCACCCCATTGTTTAGGCTGTTGGTCAAAAACGAGCCAGGCAGGTAAAGCTCAAGAGAAAGCAAGTCATCCAATCAATTAGCAGGCAAGCCCTGTCGTCTACACCCAACTAATGATTTGGTCAGACTGAAAAACCCTACTGAGGCTACTCTCCTATCTAGAATAAACAGTTTTCCAGGACCAGGTGGATCTCTGCTAACCTTTTTGCTGCTTAACCCCTCAGGCTAAACTGTTCTGACACCATTCTGCTGATATGTAACGCACAACTACTTTTGAAATTATTCAACAAGAATTAATGTTGAAGCTTTTTAAAAAGAAATCCGTCAAAGTCCAATAAGGGGAGGGGGGAGGCTTTGAGGAGCTTACATAAGTCAGAGAAACCTCTAAGTTTTCAGTGGCTTGAATATAATAGTCACCACTTTTTTTGGGGGGGGGGGGTTCTGGCTCCACCCACCGCTGCCCTACAAACCCCAGAAGAGTTGCCCAAGTGGAAACGTAGCCCTTTGGACTAGAGAGGCTTCTCCACCCTGTTCTACAGGTCAAATTCAGATTTTGAAATGTTTGCTGGATTTGGAATTTTCTAAAAAGCAGTGTTTCAGCTCAAACAACCTCAATCCTTCAGACTGCTGACATGCCTTGACATCTGCATTTACTCTTTTCCCCACTTTGCATGCAATCCCACTATTATATCTGCTTGGCCTTCAGCGACGGACTTTGAGTTGTTAACCTTGTAAAAGAGGCTCATTTCTTTTTCTTTTTCTGTCCTTTCCAAGATCGTTTTATCTACTACTTCCTCAGAGAGTTCCTTCCTTAGTGACTGCCTCAATAACACTTAATGAGAGGGTTTTTTTTTTTCCCACCCCCTGTCTCTTTGTTGCTGGACTTAATTTTTCCACTGAAGCACAAAGTGAAGCTGCAGAGAGACCCTTTTACGTTGCAAAGTGCACTGATCGGCCTTCGCAGCGTGACATGATTTCTTCTGAGTGGCACAGCTTTATGAGTGAAAAACCTGTGGTGTGTTAAATTCTGAATTAATTTGATAAGTTCTATTGTTTAAGTCCCCAGGGGGCGGTTCTTTTACAAGAGGGGAACCTGATTAACCAGGAGACCTGCTGGCAAAAACTAAAACGGTATTCAGGACTGGTTCAAAGCCAGAGTCCAAGCAAGCAGTGTTGACAGCAAGGTTCAGGGGAAAGTCAGAACAGGCCACAGTTTGGTCTGGTATAGGCAGGCAATCCGGTAGCAGGTTGGACTGGTGCACAAATATTCCAGCAGCTTTTCCAGACAAACACTGTGTGTGTGTGTGTGTGTGTGTGTGTGTGTGTGTGCATGTGTGTTTATAAAAATAATAATAATCTGGAGCTGTTGAAGCCACACCCCAGTTTCAGCAGACTCCTATCAACTCTGAGAGAAAGGTCTTACTTCCTAGGGTATCTTTACTCCTGATCTCCTGATGAATCCTTGTTGTCACTTTTCCAGATAGAGTAGCTATCTATGTGACAGTTAATGTACTGCCTCTTCATTTGGCTTGGGACCAATGTCAGGGGTTGAACTTCCCCCTGGTGTAATGACCCCCTCCCCAGCCTCACCGCTGGATCCTGGCTCCTCACCCCCAGATGGAGTCTGATCCAAGGCTTGTTGTATGGCTGGGGCCTTCTGTTCCTCCTCCTCTATGAGGTATCCCACAGGTAACGCACGCCAGGGGTATAATTTTCATCTAAGCTATAACTAGAGAGCAACGAACACTGACTCAGCCCAATAACATCTGAGAGAAAAGCAAAGAACTTGTTAACCTTCTCCTAATGTGAACAGCAATAGAGGCTTTGGCAGATTCCTCCATTTAAAGACCTCAGCTCTTCATTTTTTTCCTTCCCTGTCTCTTAACTTCCCGTGAGAGTGAGCTGCTATGGTCAATAACTTTCAGATAACACATTTGTGATTCACACTAGGGAAGAAGGGGTTAAAGAGCCTTTCAAGCATGAGAGAAAGTGGTTGAGCTGCCTAATTTATTAAGTAATTTAAAATATTTATATCCTGACATTTGGGCATAGTTTCCTTAAGGCAGCTAATACAAGCAATGCTAAAGAACAAAACATAAAATGATCAAAGTACTTAAACCAAAGAACAAAAAATGACACACACACAGAGAGAGAGAGAGAGAGAGAGAGAGACCCCAAATCACCAATTGCAACACCTTAGCAGCAGAATAGAATAGCCAGGAGATTGTTTGGCCTCAAAGGACCATTTTGGGCAGCAGTACCCTTATATTTATTGCCCAGGCAAGCATATTACATGACCCACAAGAGCAGCAAATAACCAGGCTGCAGAACGGTGATGGGATAAAATCAGGTCAAATCTTTATCGACAGCAACAGGCAGGGTAAGAATTGGTATGGCATTGGGGCCAGGACCTGTTCATCATTCCACAAACCCCCACATTGATGGAATGGGTCCACTGGGTTTGAACTGAGTTTATGAATGAAGAAATGAGAAACTGAGAGAACCGAACTGGCTCAAACGTTGGAAGGTTAAAATGAAGTACAGTGGTACCTCGGGTTACATATGCTTCAGGTTACACACTTCGCTAACCCAGAAATAGCGCTTCAGGTTAAGAACTTTGCTTCAGGATAAGAACAGAAATTGTGCTCCGGCGGCACAGTGGCAGCAGGAGGCCCATTAGCTAAAGTGTACTTCAGGTGAAGAACAGTTCCAGGTTAAGAACAGACCTCCGGAATGAATTAAGTACTTAACCCGAGGTACCACTGTATACGTTTCTGACTTTTCCACCATAATCTATGCTTCATCTATGCTGGCCTATGACCCTAATAAAGATTTGTATTGTATTGTATGTTTAGTGTGTTAATGCATTAAATGGATGAACCTCGTGGAAGCAGTTATCTCTGTAAGGGTAGAGCTCCTAACATCTCTGTATCTCTATGCTCTCATTCAAATATTTGAGTAACTTCTTTTATGCAAATAAGACAGGTTGAGTGTGAATACAGGAGATGCACCCAGGCTTCCCATTCTTTGAAATGACCTTAAAATAGTCATTGAGGAGGGTGGAACAGGCTCTTTTGAGCCCCATGGAGAACACCCATATTAGCAAGATCATTCCTATTGCATTAAATAGCCATTAATTACTTGTTAAGTCAATATCTCTTGGTACAGTGAACCACCCTGTTTTTATAGAGGAGGTGAATGGCTATTAAATTCATTTCAATTTCAGGCTCAATTAGTTACTCTGCTTAATTGCCTGACAAACCAAACAAATGTATATTTTATTTAAATTAAAAATAGTCAACTTTCTTAAAATAATACTTACGTAAAGTTCATGAATGTCTCCCAAGCAATATAATTAAATGAGATGAGTTTTCTACTCCAATTTATGAATCAGGTTATTGCAGAAAAAAGAAAAAAAGACAGACACCAGCAGAGAAATGGTTTAGCTATTATTTGATACGTCTGTTAGATAGGGATAGATTATTGAATACATTTAGCAATTTCATCACATTAGTACAATGTAAATCAAGCTATAAATCCTAACAGTTTAAGGTAACACACACACACACACACACACACACACACACAAAATAGCATTCATTTTAAGATCAGCGACTGTACTCAAAGTATTAGAGATATAAGATACCATGTTTTGTACATGTTTTGATGGAGTGACTAAAAGTACAAGGGCCACACATCAGTAATATAGTAAAAATTCACTTAATAGGGCAATCTTTTATAGCAAGATCTGGCGATGTGTGAACAAACTTGACATGAGCCAACAGTGTGACGCAGCAGCTAAAAAAGCCAATGCAATTCTGGGCTGCATCAATAGGAGTATAGCATCAAGATCAAGAGAAGTAATAGTGCCACTGTATTCTGCTCTGGTCAGACCTCACCTGGAGTACTGTGTCCACTTCTGGGCACCACAGTTCAAGAAGGACACTGACAAACTGGAACGTGTCCAGAGGAGGGCAACCAAAATGGTCAAAGGCCTGGAAACGATGCCTTATGAGGAACGGCTAAGGGAGCTGGGCATGTTTAGCCTGGAGAAGAGGAGGTTAAGGGGTGATATGATAGCCATGTTCAAATATATAAAAGGATGTCACATAGAGGAGGGAGAAAGGTTGTTTTCTGCTGCTCCAGAGAAGCGGACACGGAGCAATGGTTCCAAACTACAAGAAAAAAGATTCCACCTAAACATTAGGAAGAACTTCCTGACAGTAAGAGCTGTTCGACAGTGGAATTTGCTGCCAAGCAGTGTGGTGGAGTCTCCTTCTTTGGAGGTCTTTAAGCAGAGGCTTGACAACCATATGTCAGGAGTGCTCTGATGGTGTTTCCTGCTTGGCAGGGGGTTGGACTCGATGGCCCTTGTGGTCTCTTCCAACTCTATGATTCTATGATGTGTGGGGTTAGGATTTAGAAGGTTTCTGGCAGAGCTGCAACCAGCGGAAGACCCTCAGGACCAAAAAGTGAGAGACTTAGGTTGGATCCCAAGTCCATTCAACGCAGTGTAGTGAACTGCCAACCTGGTTTAAATTAAGCCAGCAAACAGGGTTGTTGTTTAGTCATGTCCGACTCTTCGTGACCGCATGGACCAGAGCACGCCAGGCACTTCTGTCTTCCACTGCCTCCCGCAGTTTAGTCAAACTCATGCTGGTAGCTTCGAGAACAATCCAACCATCCAACCATCTTGTCTTCTGTCGTCCCCTTCTCCTTTTGCCCTCCATCTACTGGGAAAACCATAGTTTTAACTATATGGACCTTTGTTGGCAAGGTAATGTCTCTGCTCTTTAAGATGCTGTCTAGGTTTGTCATTGCTGTACTTTTCAATCATTTACTGCTAAAATGGTGGAATGAACCCTCCAGGATTAGTGAAGACTTACCAGAGTCCCCCAGTGGCAGGCAGGGTGGGATGGGGATTCCTGCATGGGGGTGCTTGGTTCATGCCTACTCAAAATCATGTGCTTAGGGCTATGCCCCCCTAGCCCTCCCTCCATGCTATGCCCCTGGCTGTTAGCACCAATCAGCTCATGGGCAAAGTGAATACACATTCAAATGAGCTTGCTCTCAGCAGCACCAAATATGCAGTGATCCACTTCTCCATCCCTGTTCTAGGAAAACCAAAAGCCAGTTCCCCACACTTGTTCCAGGGAACGATCTGTTCCTTCATTGTTTTTCAGCTGTGGGGCAGCTACCTAAAAGGCCTTGCTCTTGCTTAGGCATGGAAATATTATATATCAGCCCACATTCATAATGGTAAGTTAATGTATTGTGTGTTCCAACCCCCTAAAAGCCCACCTTTTTCACTGACTCAAAGAAAGTTCTATCACAAATACATTCCCCTACCTGGAAGTGAATGAGGCATCACTTCCATGCCCACAACTCGGTGTGCATCCTGGGAAACATGCAGATAGGCTGGTTGGATTAAGGCAACTACCTATACATAGCTTTTATGCTTGCTGTTGTATATACATATAATGAGTTGTAGCCTCTCAGACATGCATTTTTAAAAATATTAAATGCACTATTTAGGTGTTGTTGTTGTTTAGTCGTTTAGTCGTGCCCCATGGACCAGAGCACGCCAGGCACTCCTGTCTTCCACTGCCTCCCGCAGTTTGGTTAAACTCATGCTGGTAGCTTCGAGAACACTGTCCAACCATCTTGTCCTCTGTTGTCCCCTTCTCCTTGTGCCCTCCATCTTTCCCAACATCAGGGTCTTTTCCAGGGTGTATTCTCTTCTCATGAGGTGGCCAAAGTATTGTAGTCTCAGCTTCAGGATCTGTCCTAACAGTGAGCACTCAAGGCTGATTTCCTTAAGAATGGATAGGTTTGATCTTCTTGCAGTCCATGGGACTCTCAAGAGTCTCCTCCAGCACCATAATTCAAAAGCATCAATTCTTCGGCGATCAGCCTTCTTTATGGTCCAGCTCTCACTTCCATACATCACTACTGGAAAAACTATAGCTTTAACTATACGAAGCAAACAGGGTAGTGTAATTCAAACACTATTTCAAAAGCTTGCTTTTCCTCTGCCAGGCTTAGGATCTGGTGTGCCTTATGTTGGCTTACTTTACACTGTGCTTTTTTTCTGAGGGTAATCAAGGTTACGCAATACCGGCACCTTCTTTTTCCAAATGTTAAATGTAACAAATGTTATTGTAACAACTTCATGACGATGTTGATAATGACATTTATTTATTCATTCATTCATTCGTTTGTTTGTTTGCCACCCATCTGACTGGGTTCCCTCAGCCACTCTGGGCAGCTTCCAACAAATTAAAACCAGTTAAGACATCAAACATTAAAACGTCCCTGAACAGGACTGCCATCAGATGTCTTTTAAATGTTATATAGTTATCAATCTCCTTGACATCTGATGGGAGAACATTCTACAGGGAGGGTGCCACTGCCGAGAAGGCCCTCTGCCTGGTCCCCTGCAACTTCTTGCAGTGAGGGAGCCACTAGAAGGCTCTTGGAGCTGGATCTTAAATGAATGATGGGGGTGGAGACGCTCCTTCAGATATACAGTGCCAAAGCCTTTTAGGGCTTTAAAGGTCAGCACCAACACTTTGAATTGTGCTCGGAAACGTACTGACGTGTTTTCTTCTGTAGATTTTTTTAGTTCAATGAGAGCCAGTATGGTGTAGTGGTTAAGAGCGGTAGTCTCGTAATCTGGGGAACCGGGTTCGCGTCTCCGCTCCTCCACATGCAGCTGCTGGGTGCCCTTGGGCTAGTCACACTTCTCTGAAGTCTCTCAGCCCCACTCACCTCAAAGAGTGTTTGTTGTGGGGGAGGAAGGGAAAGGAGAATGTTAGCCGCTTTGAGACTCCTTTGGGTAGTGATAAAGCGGGATATCAAATCCAAACTCTTCTTCTTCTTCAATGGGACATGCTCCTGGATAAGTATAAGACTGTAGCATAAACTATTACAGGAATTGTATAGGTCATAGACATCAATTTTAGAATACAGAAAAAAGGGACTCAATCCTTTCCAAGTCACTATATCCTTATAGTTGAAATATCTGTAGCAGAATACAAAATGCAGAGAAAACATAGACAAGCCAACAGCTCTGATTTGCACATTCCGGCTTACCATTGTAGGTTAGGCAAAGTATTTGCTCTGCTGCTACTTCAAGACCTTTGATATCCATCTTTGTGTGGTGATAATCCAGATGATCACAGCTATTATGCATTCTTCGATTGAATAGACTAAGAGCACTCTGCTTTGGCAAATCCCATAAAGAAGACTACCGCTCTCCTTATTGACTTTAGCGCAGTGCTGTGGCAGGCAAAATGACAAAGGATAATCATTTTGAAGTCAATCCAGACAAAGCTCTTAATAAACAGTTTCTCAAAGAGAGCTACAGGCAGCTCGTTTTTATCACACACATTCTCTATTAGTGTACTGCTGCGTGGGGTTTGTTATGCTCCTCTTAAACAAGAGGCTGTAAATTTTCAGTAATGAATCAAATGCTTCTGGTGGCTATCGGAAAAGAGGGTAATGGGACTGAGTTGAAAACTGGTCACTTTCCCAGCAAAATATACATTTTTGATGGAAGATGGACAGAAATCTTAATTGCTTGCGGGTGGGGCGGGGATGACCCCAGCTTTGGAAGTGTCATGCAATTCTTCCATTCCTTTTCCAGCAGTGTGGAGCAGTTTGGATCACATGGTCCAAAATCACAAGGTCACAAGATTTGAAAGGGCACCACAACCCTGTGAGGTGAGCTGAGAGGTAGTGACTGGCCCAAGGGTCACCCAGTGTGATTTGATATAAAATTCTCACTGATGTAAAGGAAAGAGGGGGGTTTGCCCTGCCAGACCTTAAGTTATATTATGAAGCAGCAGCTTTTTGCTGGTTGAAGGATTGGCTGCTTCTTGAAGACACGGACATTTTAGATTTGGAAGGATATGATAATGTTTTTGGGTGGCATGCATACCTGTGGTACGGTAAGGCTGAAATATATAAGGGATTTAAAAACCATATTGTCAGGAAAGCACTGTTTAAGGTCTGGGTGAAGTATAAAGATTTGTTGGAGAATAAAACCCCAAGGTGGCTTTCACCTATGGAAGCAAAGGCCTTGAAAAAACTTAACATGGAATCTAATTGGCCTAAATATTGGGAAATTTTGGAGCAGGAGGGAGACAAATGGAAATTGCAGAGTTATGAGAAACTTAAAGATAAGGTGCGAGACTGGCTACATTATTTTCAAGTAAGAGAGGCTTATAATTTAGATAGGAAAAATGGTTTCCAGGTGGAAAAATCAAAGTTGGAAACAGAACTGTTAGAACCCAATGCTAAGATATTGTCGAGAATGTATAATCTGCTGTTGAAATGGAACACTGAGGATGAAACGGTAAAATCCGCTATGATAAAATGGGCACAAGATGTTGGTCATAACATTATGTTTGCTGACTGGGAACAGTTGTGGACCACCGGTATGAAATTTACGGCATGTAACGCCTTAAGAGAGAATATTATGAAAATGATATATAGGTGGTACATGACCCCAGTCAAGCTTGCAAAAATCTATCATCTGCCCGATAATAAATGTTGGAAATGTAAAGAAATTGAAGGAACATTCTTTCACCTTTGGTGGACGTGCCCAAGGATTAAGGCTTTCTGGGAGATGATATATAATGAACTGAAAAAGGTATTTAAGTATACCTTCTTGAAGAAAGCAGAGGCCTTTCTCCTGGGTATGGTCGGCCAATTGGTGTTAAAGAAGGACAGAACCTTTTTTATGTATGCTACAGCAGCAGCAAGAATACTCATAACGAAGCACTGGAAGACGCAAGATCTACCCACCGTGGAAGAATGGCAGATGCAAGTAATAGACTATATGCAACTGGCTGAAATGACTGGAAGAATCCGAGATCAAGGAGAAGAGCAGGTAGAAGAGGATTGGAAGAAGTTCAAAGCCTATCTACAAAAACATTGTAAAACCTTTGAATATGGAGGACATTGAAAATGAAACGAAGGGGTTCTAGTGATCAAGTTAAATAAGAGTACAAAGGGAGGGATAAAGGATGAAAATGAATAACGAATGATCCTGCTGAATTAATTATTAAATGGAATACAAGAACGGGAGGCGGGTGGAAGTAAGGAAAATAAGGTTTTGAAGGTTATAATCGGAAAGCGAGGTTTTTTTAAAAATGCTAAATTTGCTTTTTTCTGTGTTTTTCTTTTTCTTTTTTCTTTTCGTGTGTTTTCTTTCTCTTTTTTTGTAACATCTGTGGATTTTTATGTTGGATTGTTAAATTTTTCTTTTTTCTTTGTTCTTTGTAAAACTCAATAAAATATTATTAAAAAAAAAAATGAACCCTGGTCTCCCAGGTCTGACATGCTAACCATTATACCATACTGTCTATTTAAGCTTGTAGAACCCATTCTTCCATTTTCTCACCATTTGGGAGAGCAAAGAGCTCATTTCCTCTCCTTGCTGACGTTCTGGGTTGATTTGAAAGGAGAAAGAAACTTCCTAAGTGTTGAGAAGAAAAGTAAAGAGGCACTGCTGTCCATTCTACCCTGTATTGACTGCATACTGTACTGGTTTTCTGCTGCAGTTTGCCTTCCTCCAAAAACTATGCTACTCATTGCATTGTCCCAGACGCTCCAAGCATCCCTATTTTCCACAGGCAGTCCAAGATTTACAGAAGCCATCTAGTCTCTGCTTTGATCCCAGAATGTTCCACTTTTTATTAGGATGTCCCTATTTTCATAACAGAAAAGCTGGAGGGTATGGGGTTATGTGCCCCCCGAGCCAAGGAGATAAGTAACTTCATAACTTTAGAAGACTTCTAAAGGTTAGAAAAGTTTTTTAAAATAAAAAAGTTTAATTGTTTATTATGTTTTTATATGTGTTGGAAGTCATCCAGATTATCTGGGGCAACCCAGTTGGATGGGTCAGGTATAAATTGTAACATTATTATTTTTATTATCAATTACAGAATAGGATCTCCCTTTTTTAATTGGAGAAATGTTGGAGGGTATGCTCCCCTGTGGCAAAACTACCTAATTTATGTAATTAATTACTTATGTAGTTATTATTACAAAGGTTGCACAGCACCCCTAATCTCTACTGAGTTGTAGCAGAATTTCAGGGGGCTCCAGGCACTTACCCAGGGTCAGGGGTGCCAACTTCAATAAAACATTGTGGGGGCCCAGGTAAGCCCTGCCCCCACATAATAAATCACATGATGCAGTACACACACACACCTTTGAATGGCAATGTTCATTGACTGGGGAGGTCTGCCCCCCTGAAATGTTTTATTGTGGGGTGTGAAGACCCCTCAGCCCCTAAGAGTTAGCTCAAATGGCCAGGGTCGTGTTTCCGTTGGGAATCAAGAAGAAGTGGAGACTGTCATATCAGAGATATTGTTCATTAACACATATTTACACCTGAGTCTGTTCTGGAGAGCGTTCAGTGCGTTACATCTCTCTTTTTTATGATTAATTTTTATTCAATTTCCAATATGCATTCCATCCATGTTTAACATCCACTTCTAACATATACATCTTTTAGGCTTCCCTCAGCCTGTCTGACAATTTTCCATATTATCACAATTACTCACATTTCTTAAATTTATATTGTGCTTTAACAATCTTAATCTCATCATATCTTTTAAGCAACATTTCTATCAATCATTTTCACAGAGCTTCTTGAAAGCCAACAAGCGTTAATTGTTCCTCACATACATTTTTGATATACTCTGTAAATTTATTCCAGTCCTCAGTGAATCTCTGATCGCGTTGGTTCTGAATTTTCCCCGTTAATTTATCCATTTCTGCGTATTCCATCAGTTTCATTCTCCATTCTTCCCTCGTCGGCATTTCTTCCTGTTTCCATTTCTGGGCCATCAAAATTCTAACTGCTGTCACTGCATACCTAAATAACTTCACATCCTTCTTTTTAATTTCATTCCCTAATATTCCTAATAAAAATGCTTCTGGTTTCTTAACAAAAGTATATTTCAACATTTTCTTCATCTCATTATAAATCATTTCCCAGAAACCTTTTACTTTCTTACACTTCCACCACATGTGATAAAATGTTCCTTTTTTTCCCTGACATTTCCAACATTTATTACTGACTTTATACATCTTACCAAGTTTCACAAGTGTTACATACCATCTATACATCATTTTCATAACATTTTCTTTTATTGTAGTGCATGCAGTGAATTTCATTCCTTCTTTCCACAATTTTATCTACTCATCAAATTGTATATTAAAACCAAAATCTTTGGCCCACTGAATCATAACTGATTTTACTTCTTCATCCTTTGTATGCAACTCAAGTAATAATTTATACATTTTTGATAAAATTTTAACATCACTATTCAAGATTTCTTAATGAAACCTAGATTTCTTTTCCTGAAAACCTCTTTCTGACATCTCTTTTTTGAACATTGCATTCAACTTACCTGGCAGGGGAGACACCTTGATCATCAGTGTGTTACATCTCAACAGCAGCTTGTCACCCAGCCATGCAGCACTAGATTTCCAAGGCATCCTGAGCATCTCCCAGCCTGCCAAGATGGTTCTGGCCTTCAGCTCCCATGTGGAGTTCTGTCCCCTCCTTTTCTTCTACCCCAAAGCCCCTGCTCAAAACCTCAGTTTTAAAAGAACTCTTGTCTTGCTGTGGAGCCATCACACAAGCTTGGCAACCTCCAGCTTCATTGTCAGCTGCTGAATGTCTCACCTTTTGTCAGGGTCATGAATCTTCTATGTTTCTTAAGGCTGAATTCAGGCCAGCCTTACCAGGCTAATCTGGTCTGTTAGCGTAGGCTAAGTGCAGGAATTTCTGTGTTTGGCACACCTTCATTCTAACTTTTGCTAATTCTACCAAAACCTATAACATCATTATGACATTCATTTCAAAGCAAAGGAAATGCAATGAAAGGGGAGGGATGAAATCAATTAGGTACCATTTATGGACTGAAAAGGGATGCGGGTGGTGCTGTGGGTTAAACCACAGAGCCTAGGACTTGCCGATCAGAAGGTCGGTGGTTCAAATCCCCGTGATGGGGTGAGCTCCCATTGCTCGGTCCCTGCTCCTGCCAACCTAGCAGTTCGAAAGCACGTCAAAGTGCAAGTAGATAAATAGGTACCGCTCCGGCGGGAAGGTAAACGCCATTTCCGTGTGCTGCTCTGGTTCGCCAGAAGTGGCTTAGTCATGCTGGCCACATGACCTGGAAGCAGTATGCCGGCTCCCTCGGCCAATAAAGAGTCATCTGTGACTGGACCTAATGGTCAGGGGTCCCTTTACCTTTACCTTTATGGACTGAAAAAAAATCTACAAAAGTGAATACCAATATTTTTGCCACATTGATTCATGTTCCAGATGGGATGGATAAGTGAACACCAGCAATTTCCATTTCTGTTTTTGTTGGAATTCTCTGACATCCCTAGGTGAGAATGCTGAAGGATGTGGAATTGAACCAATTGAAGATGTAACCCTGTTGTCAAGTAAACCACTTCTCTAGTTTTTTCTGGGAGGGCTGGAGATAAAAAATAAGGTTCACTGAGGGATGAGGTAAGGTCCTTGAAAGGAAGGCAGCAATGGTTCTTTTCTACTTTGAATCCTTGTTACAAATATTGAAAATGTTGCATTTTATTTCAGTATTTTATTTATGTTTGGATTCCAAACTCTTTACAGTCAGGGTGGTAACGCACAGGGTGGGTAAAACATTGAAATAAAAAAAGTAAACAGGCCACAAGTGATGAGGTGGGGGAATGAGCTGTGAAAACAAAGCTGTTGCTCTGCTTGCAAAAGGACTGCACATTGTGGATCATATTTATTTACATGACTAAATTTTAGTGGTTTCATGAGAATGTAACTGTCATGGTCGCTGCCCCCCTCCATTTAAGCCTCAGCTTTGTAGTTTAGTATGGGTGCTGAGTATTCAGTCAACAGTCCTTATCCCATACCCTCCAAAATTTCTCTGATGAAAATAGGGACATTCCCATTCCATGATGATAATTTTACTATTTATAACCCACACATCTTATTGGGTTGCCCCTGCACTCAGGGCAGCTTCCAACATACAGTGGTACTTCGAGTTACATACGCTTCAGGTTACATACGCTTCAGGTTACAGACTCCGCTAACCCAGAAATAGTACCTCAGGTTAAGAACTTTGCTTCAGGATGAGAACAGAAATCGCACGATGGCGGCGCAGCGGCAGCAGGAGGCCTCATTAGCTAAAGTGGAGCTTCAGGTTAAGAACAGTTTCAGGTTAAGAACAGACCTCCAGAATGAATTAAGTACTTAACCCGAGGTACCACTGTATATAAAAAACATAATAAAACATTAAACATTTTAAAAAATATTCCCTATACAGGATTGCCTTTAGATGGCTCGGGGGTTAGATAACTCCATACCCTCCAACATTTCTCCAATGAAAATAGGGAGATCCTAGGGAAAAGCGATAGGGACGTGGGTGGCGCTGTGGGTAAAACCTCAGCACCTAGGACTTGCCGATCGTATGGTCGGCGGTTCGAATCCCCGCGGCGGGGTGCGCTCCCATCGTTCGGTCCCAGCGCCTGCCAACCTAGCAGTTTGAAAGCACCCCCGGGTGCAAGTAGATAAATAGGGACCGCTTACCAGCGGGAAGGTAAACGGCGTTGCGTGTGCTGTGCTGGCTTGCCAGATGCAGTTTGTCACGCTGGCCACGTGACCCGGAAGTGTCTGCGGACAGCGCTGGCTCCTGGCCTCTAGAGTGAGATGAGCGCACAACCCTAGAGTCTGGCAAGACTGGCCCGTACGGGCAGGGGTACCTTTACCTTTTTACCTTAGGGAAAAGCGGGACATTCCAGGATCAAATCAGAAACCAGGATGGTTTCTCTAAATCAGGGACGTCCCTGAAATATAGGGCCAGTGGCGGGGTCTGTTTTTCCCAAGTTGTTGACTCACACTTTCTGCGGTTCTTTGAGGAGAAGGAATGGACGTGATGCATTTTAAGTCTATTGTAAAGTTGTGTCATTTGTGGCATGCAAAAGGGCTATTAACAGACGTTTTCCAGTTCCAAAATAAATGTCTGTTCTCCAAGAAGGATTTGAGGGGTTTTTTTATAACTTATGCATTGGGATCAAAGGAGCAAGCCTTTATTCTGTGCAAATGCTTTCTGTTTCCTTACAAGTTGGAAGCAACAAAAAGTCAAACAGCAGCTCTTTAGAAAGCCCCAGCAGATGCTCTGCTTCTCTTGGTGGCAGATTTTTTTTTTTTGTATTTGTATTTTTTTTAATCTTTGCATGCCATCTGATCCAGTTCAGGGAATGTCAACAATAACACCGCCACGAAACAGATGCCTTGGAGGCTGCCAGTGTATAGTTCCACCTCGCCACACACACAAACAACTGTTTCTCAATGTGTCCCATACACCCACAAGCTGAAGTTAATCCGGAGTTCTGTTTAGAGTGTAATATCAGAATGAGACAGGTTACAGCCAGCTAACATACTTTATCTTTTACTCCTGTAGAAATCCGTTCTATTTAAATGGGTATTTATCATAATAACGGCCCTGCTAGATCAGACTGGAGGCCTATCTAGCCTAGCATAGGTGCTGTGGACAAGGGACGTGGGTGGCGCTGTGGTCTAAACCACTGAGCCTCTTGGACTTGCTGATCAGAAGGTCGGCGGTTTGAATCCCTGCAACAGGCTGAGCTCCCGTTGCTCTGTCCCAGCTCCTGCCAACCTTAGCAGTTCGAAAGCCTGCCAGTGCAAGTAGATAACTAGGTATCGCTGTGCTGGGAAGGTAAATGGTATTTCTGTGTGCTCTGGTTTCCGTCACGGTGTTCCATTGTGCCAGAAGTGGTTTAGTCCTGCTGGCCACATGACCCAGAAAGCTATCTGTGGACAAACACTGGCTCCCTCAGCCTGAAAGCAAGATGAGCGCCGCAACTTCACAGTCGCCTTTGACTGGACTTAACCATCCAGGGGTCCTTGACCTTGACCTTAGACGCCTGTGGGAAGCCTTCAAGTAAGACCTTCTGTGCTGGGGGAGCAAGCGCACTCCACAAAGAGCTGTTTCCTAGTTCTGCTGGATCTCTCAGCGGCGTTTGATACCGTCGACCATAACATCCTTCTGGACCGTCTAGAGGGGCTGGGAGCTGGGGGCACTGTCATA
Source organism: Podarcis cretensis (assembly GCF_951804945.1). Classification (NCBI taxonomy): domain Eukaryota; kingdom Metazoa; phylum Chordata; class Lepidosauria; order Squamata; family Lacertidae; genus Podarcis; species Podarcis cretensis. Next base: position 18,489,972 of record NC_137176.1, on the reverse strand, counting down.
CAGTGGTTCCGCTCCTTCCTCCTGGGCCGTGTTCAGAAAGTGGTGGTGGGGGATGAGTGTTCAGACCCCTGGGCTCTCACTTGTGGGGTGCCTCAGGGTTCTGTCCTCTCCCCCATGCTTTTCAGCATTTACATGCAGCCGCTGGGAGAGATCATCAGGAGGTTTGGGCTGGGTGTTCATCAGTATGCGGATGATACCCAGCTCTACCTCTCTTTTAAATCAGAACCAGTGAAGGTGGTGAAGGTCCTGTGTGAGTGTCTGTAGGCGGTTGGAGGATGGATGGTGGCTAACAGATTGAGGATGAATCCTGACAAGACAGAAGTACTGTTTTGGGGGGACAGGAGGCGGGCAAGTGTGGAGGATTCCCTGGTCCTGAATGGGGTAACTGTGCCCCTGAAGGACCAGGTGTGCAGCCTGGGAGTCATTTTGGACTCACAGCTGTCCATGGAGGCACAGGTCAAATCTGTGTCCAGGGCAGCTGTTTACCAGCTCCATCTGGTACGTAGGCTGAGACCCTATCTGCCTGCGGACTGTCTCGCCAGAGTGGTGCATGCTCTGGTTATCTCCCGCTTGGACTACTGCAATGCACTCTACGTGGGGCTCCCTTTGAAGGTGACTCGGAAACTACAACTAATCCAGAATGCGACAGCTAGACTGGTGACTGGGAGCTGCCACCAAGACCATATAACACCGGTCTTGAAAGACCTACATTGGCTCCCAGTACGTTTCCGAGCACAATTCAAAGTGTTGGTGCTGACCTTTAAAGCCCTAAATGGCCTCAGTCCAGTATACCTGAAGGAGCGTCTCCACCCCCATCGTTCTGCCCGGATGCTGAGATCCAGCGCCGAGGGCCTTCTGGCGGTTCCTTCATTGCGAGAAGCAAAGCTACAGGGAACCAGGCAGAGGGCCTTCTCGGTAGTGGCACCCGCCCTTCCAGCAGATGTCAAAGCAATAAACCTGACATTCAGAAGACATCTTAAGGCAGCCCTGTTCAGGGAAGTTTTTAACGTGTGATATTTTACTGTATTTTTGGTTTCTATGGAAGCCGCCCAGAGTGGCTGGGGAGGCCCAGCCAGATGGGCGGGGTATAAATAATAAATTATTATTATTATTATTATTATTATTATTATTATTATTATCTCATAGCTGTTTCAAAGTGCTGAAATTGAGCAGGTATGCTCAGTTATGGTGGACCTGCAAATATTCCAGAAAGGTAGAGGAGTTATATCACATGCCATAAATTTTAAAAGCTTTAGTGCTCTGAGAATTTTGTCATAGGAGGTGGTGATGTTCTGAGCAGCCTAATTCCATCACATTTCAGGTTTACTGACACTCATTCAGAGATCCATTCCATCCTATTTTCTACAGTTTTGGGTTTGGTTTTTTTAGGAATGCACAAAATCTTGTAGATACCCTCCAGCATTTCTCTGATGAAAATAGGGACACCCTATTTGATGATGATGATGATATTTACACTCCAACCATCTGACTGGATTGCCCAAGCCACTCTGTGTTGCTTCCAACATATATATAAACATAATAAAACTATACATGGCTGCCTTCAGATGTCTTCTAAAGGTTCTACAGTGGATCCATTGCTAACGGGATCCGTTCCAGAGGCCTGGTCGCATCCCGAGTATTTGTAACTGGAGGTGCTGCTTCTGCGCATGTGTGTGGTGAGGTTTAGCGCTTCTGCGCATGTGCATGGCACATAGAGCACTTTTGCGCATGTGCACGCAGCGAAACCCAGAAAAATACTTCCAGGTTTGCCGCATGCATATCCTGAAGGATACGTAACTGGAGGTGAAGGCCACTAGAGGTACCACTGTATAGCTAGCTTTTCCCTTGGCTTGGGGGGAGGGGGTCACATAACTCCATACCCGCCAACATTTCTCTGATGAAAATAGGGACATCTTAAGGAGAAGCAGGACATTCCAGGATCAAATCAGAAACCGGGATGTGACGGGGTGAAAAAATTCTGGGGACAAATTTACGAGGAATTGAAAAAAATATTGAAGTATAACTTCCCTAAAATACCCGAGGCGTTTCTCTTAGGTATGATTGGTGAGGAGATAAAGAATGTGGACCAAACCTTTTTTCAGTATGCCACGGCGGCGGCTAGAATTTTAATAGCGCAAAATTGGAAATCCCCCGATATGCCTACGATCAGAGACTGGCAAGTGAGACTGCATCAGTACATAGAATTAGCGAGATTGACACAAAGAATTAGGCATCACAATAAATTAAAAAATGATTGGAATAAATTTATAAGTTATATGGAGGTTAATTTTGGAATTAATAATTTAACAGCAGACGGTACTTAATACCTACCACGTTTTAGTATGATGGTATTAATAACTGCAGAAAGAGTATAAGATAACGTAACCCTAAACCGAGTTGGACGGAGGTCTATTGTTTGTAGGTTTGTAAGTTTGTAAGTCTTTTGTATATTTTACTCTTTATTTTTTTCTTTTTTCTTTTCTTTTTTTTCTTTCTTTTTCATCTGTGTTTGCTTTCTTCCTATATGGTTGTTATTATCTCTGTTATATTTTTGTATGTGGTTTTTAAAACTTGCTTAATAAAGTTTATTAAAAAAAAGAAAGAAAGAAACCGGGATGCTTTCTGTAAATCCAGGACCGTCTCTGGAAAATACAGACATTTGGAGGTTCTGCTCTTATGGTTGTATCCAGCACCATGTGAGCAGTTTTACTATGACTCCCACTTCCTACCCCCACCCCAAATCTTCTCCAGAGAGTGCCTCAATCCCATCCAAAAGTCTGCAGTTACATGGCATGAATTTTAGTGCACACTTTAACTAAAATATGCACTTGCTAACATGAAATGCACACTTTTCAATGCATTCATATGTTAAATACGCATTTTACATAAAACGTGTTTTTTTGTCTGTACTTTTGTATACCTAAACTGCGTAGCAAAATCTGGAGAAATACATTCCGTGACTTAGGTTTGTCTTCGGTTCGCAAGTGAGTTTTGGGATTGTTGGATTGGATCAGTCCTCTGTAAAAAGTGACGTGAACGAATTCCTCCCCTGTCTCTAATAGGAATTGGGAACAGTGTTAAGATCCTGGGTTTTCAGGTCTGTTGTCTCCTCTGAAAGGAAGTCACAATGCTTAATTGTAAGTGCAGAAGGACAGGCTTCAGTAGATTAGTGGTATCACTAAGGCACTCTTTTTGTACTTGGGGGTACTTCTTTATCATATAACACTACTGTACTTCATAGATGTATTTTTAAAACACAGAAGTGGCCTAACCATGGATGGGAATGTTGATAAAAAGGAAAGATTGGTGGTTAGAGGAGGAATACTGGTGCTATTAGCTAACAACGGAAGCATGCCCCCCACAAGCTAATATCCCTCCATCCTACTTATAGCACTAGGCTAAAGGAGGAACCATATGCCAGGCCTGCTACTTTCCTACCACGGGATAGTTGTAAAATTATGAATAAAAACTGTTATTTACTAGTTTATGCTCCTTCTGGTGCAATTCAGCTGCAATGCACCAGCAGGAACATGACTGACAACTGGAACCTCCAGAGGTCAGTAAGGGAAAACATACTGGGGGAACACAGAGGCAGATTTCCACCTGTTAGTTCACCCCAGCTGCTCCCAGGAACTCTGGCATGGCCCTACCCCTGAGAGGGAATCGGACAGAGCAAATTGAGCCCCTGGATTCCTTTAATGGAATTCCCTAGCAGCAGCAGCAACAAAAATGAGGGGCAGACACAGCCAATCCATAATCCCCACCACCAAAGAATGAACTAATGCCTAACCGCCAACCTTACAAAGTTGTGATGATTTGCTACATGGTAGGCAAAAACCAAATAGCACCAGCCAATCAGCCAAGTGGCAAAATTCCTACTGGGCCCCTGCTCCAAAAACAGATGACCCTAGACAGGCATAGAAAGGTCAAAAACACCACCTTAAATTATAAGGTGGGAGATCCGCTGCACAATGTGAAAGAGAAAGTACTTTGCCCTGTGCAGCCCCTTAAATAGCCCCTTAGTTGCCAATCAAACCCCAACCGACAGAAAATTATCCCCAGCAACAAAGGGGCAACCAATGAGGTGCAGAGGACATCCAAGCAGGCCTGCCCCAGCAACAAGAAGGCAGTTTGGTGATATCACCACAACACATGGCTCTCCATGATTTGGAGGACACAATCTGTGGATTTGGAAATAATGGGGAGGGTTTAGATAGTGGAGGCAGGACCTTTCAATTTTGCCTTTTAGGCAATGAAATGGAACAGGCTGTCCCTGAGTAGAAGGAAACCTCTGTACTTAAATTTAGAACCAGTGTGTGGTAGTGGTTAGAATAGTGGCACTGATCACAGGAGGACCAGATTCATCTATGAAATTAAGAGTGGTTTGGAGCATTAACAGTGCATTTGCAGAAATAACAACTATGTCACACTCCCTGTGTTTATATCAAGCACATTCGAAGTTCTCTTGGTACCTCATGCATTTCCCCGTACAGGAAATGTGCAAACCCATTTGAAGTCAAGTACAGGAAGTGTCATTAAGCAAGATGTCCTGTATCTATGCATAGCATTAACTCCAACCTGGGGCTTCCTTCTCCAAGATAACAACACAAGAAGTGCAACTGACATTTCCTGAACTATCACTGAAGTCCAAACCCACACTGATTGGATGGCTATGGGCAGGCTGGTGACTCTCAGTCTAATCAATCTCAGAAGAACACAGAGGCTAACTGAGATAAGAATTATAAAATAATCTGCATGTTGTTATTTGTAATAATTTCTATAAACAGAGTTAGGTACACTTAAAGATCCCAAAGGGTTTGTGCATTGTTCCTGTCTTGCTCAGAAATAGCAACTTTCCCATTTGATGTCGTTAGAGATTGAAATGATTTTTGGATTAATACTTAAAACGAAAAAGCTACCGTTCTTCCATCCATGAATTTCTCTTATTAATTACTTTGACCTTTTCTCTCTTTTTCTGTTAAGCTTCATTCTGACTTGGACAAGGGAGTGGGAAGTGTTAAGTACACGTTATCAGGAGATGGTGCTGGTACAGTGTTTACCATTGACGAGACCACAGGGGACATTCATGCCATAAAGAGCCTTGACCGCGAAGAGAAGCCTTTCTACACCCTCCGTGCTCAAGCAGTGGACATCGATACGAGGAAGCCACTGGAGCCCGAATCTGAGTTCATCATCAAAGTGCAGGACATTAATGATAATGAACCAAAATTTCTCGATGGGCCTTACGTTGCCAGTGTCCCTGAAATGTCTCCAGTAGGTAAGTCTGCCTCTTCTTCTTCCTTCTCCTTCTTTAAAGGAACTCTTCTTACCTAACCTGCACACTTTAGCCTCATTTGTTCTGGAAATGAACCTGGCAAAACAACAACAAACAAACATATGGTCACGTAAAGCATCCTCAATAAACAAACGAGACGTAACTGGTTGTGTTCTTAGGTAAATAAGGTATACTATTCATAGTATCAAATTGTAAATTTCAATAGAAGTTAACTCATAAAGTTCAAGAAACGAACAAAGCAGAAGACACAGTGGATCAGATCATTCTCTAGTCGGTTCATGCATAAGGTCCATCTGTGTAATGGTGTCTGTTCCACTTAATCTGTTCATAAAGTCCAAACCATCCACATGAAAGGTTGTTACAGTTCCACAAAATCCTTTCACAGAGTCTAAGACAAGGATATTGGCCTTGTTTCCCTGTCCTGGGCTTCATCAGTAGTTAAATCACTAAGTGATGCAAATAAATACAATATCATGATCTCACGCATTTTACAGCAAAAATAATATAAAACCATAAATAGCTGTGCATACCATATGTTAGATTACAGGACAGTGGATCTTATGGCATGGTAGTAGCTGCAGTAAGCAGCAACTGTTACAAAGTAGGGTTATATGGACAAGCACAATATTGATTGGGTTACAGGTGTTGGCAATCCACAGATACAGAATATCTTTCTTAAAGTGACCCATATGGCGCAGCAAAAATAAAACAAACTTAATCCATGTTCAGATGATATACATGTAAACACTAATACAAACTCATACATTAATGTAAACAATTTTTGGATCTAAAGTAATAGCAATCCACAGATGGACAATTAAGTGCTCAAAATAATCCACTTGGCCCATAGAGGTGATATTGTTGAGCATCATCCCCAGGAAGGATGGCCAGTAGCCACAGATGATGGGAGCTGTAGTGGTTGAGGGGTATCTTCACACGTGTTGGTGCTCTCAGCAAGTTGCGCCAGGAAGATTGAAGGGAGATTGAAGGGAGTCATTGCTGCCAGATCATTCTAGGTGACCTGTCTCCTCCATGTGTGTGAAGTATGTTTAATCACTGAGATTTCCATGATGACAGTAGCCCTTTTTAAAGCAGCATTATTTTGGTAAGGGTGTGGGATGCAGGTGGCGCTGTGGGTTAAAGCCTCAGCGCCTAGGGCTTGCCGATCGAAAGGTCGGCGGTTCAAATCCCTGCGGCGGGGTGCGCTCCCGCTGCTCGGTCCCAGTGCCTGCCAACCTAGCAGTTCGAAAGCACCTCCGGGTGCAAGTAGATAAATAGGGACCGCTTACCAGCGGGAATGTAAACGGCGTTTCCGTGTGCGGCTCTGGCTCTGGCTCTGGCCAGAGCAGCGATGTCACGCTGGCCACGTGACCCGGAAGTGTCTCCGGACAGCGCTGGCCCCTGGCCTCTTAAGTGAGATGGGCGCACAACCCCAGAGTCTGTCAAGACTGGCCCGTACGGGCAGGGGTACCTTTACCTTTACCTTATTTTGGTAAGGTGTCAACTGCATATGCAGCGCACATGAGAGTTACAAAAATGGAGCCTGAACATAAACACATCTCATATGTAGAAGTCCCACATGTGGCCAATACAACTACATGGGGTTACCGTTATGCTCCCCTGGTAGTGTGGGGGATCGAGTCTCAGCGAGATGTAGATTTAACTTTACCCCTTGCTATTTTTTTTTCTGCTTCATGCAGAAAAAAGCTGTTGTTTGCCCCTTGAGGCAAAACACAGAAGGGAGGTGTTTGGATGGGCATGCCCTTTTGAGGGCCAGTTATTATGATAGCTGGGACGGGGGTGGTGCTGTGGGTTAAACCACAGAGCCCAGAACTTGCCGATCAGAAGATTGGCGATTTGAATCCCTGTGACAGGGTGAGCTCCTGTTGCTCTGTCCCTGCTCCTGCTAACCTAGCAGTTCAAAAGTATGTCAAAGTGCAAGTAGATAAATAGGTACCGCTCTAGCGGGAAGGTAAATGGCATTTACGTGCACTGCTTTGGTTCGCCAGAAGCGGCTTAGTCATGCTGGCCACATGACCTGGAAGCTGTATGCCGGCTCCCTCGGCCAATATAGCGAGATGAGTGCCGCAACCTCAGAGTCGGTCACGACTGGACCTAATGGTCAGGGGTCCCTTTACCCTTTACCTATTATGATAGACCTTTCAATCAGTATTTAAATCAGGACTTCTCTGCCTATGTGGGCAAAATTGAGAGTGAATTTATTATTATTTGTGCTACCCTTTTTAAGCTCAAGGGGGAAGAGATCAGAGAGTTTGACATACGCATAGTGATAAGAATAGCCATACTCATAATGACCAAGTCATGCCTCTGCTGCTAAATTAATCACCAACAATTTCTTTTTTATATAAATAATTTTTATTAATTCATCCCAATTAATAACAAATCAAAGCAAATCACAATGCAAAAGAATAAGAGCAAATTACATTCCGAATTAAAAAATAAATAAATCTGAGGGACTTCGCATGTACTGGATGTCTGGAGAAATATCATTATCGAAGAATTCATGTATCAGAAAACTAAATACTGGATGGCAAAGTCTTACATTAGCAATACCAACAATTTCTAAGCAACAAACATTAGCTTTTCTGCCAATGTAAGACTTTGCTGTCCTGTATTTAGTATTCTGATACATGAATTCTTCGATAATGATATTCTTTTGCCTCCGGGTGATCTTTCAGCTGAAACAAATAATGTGTCATAACTGTATGATTTTTTTGGTAAGCTAAAAAAAATACCAGCTTTTTTATAAATCATCAAAATGAAACGGTTGTTTTCATCTAAGATTTCCTCTTCCTGCCATTCATTTTGTCTCCTAAATTGCTTTAAAAGCATTCTTTAAGGATGTAGACTGGCCTACTTTCTACCTCAGCTTCCTTTCAAAAACCCAATCTATTACTGAGCCTCCTCTTCAGACCACATATAGATATACTGTCGGTGTTGGCATTCATGACCTCTGCTGTTCAAGGTTGAGTATTAAATTAGTTCTGTGTAGTAGCTACTCAAAGAGCATAGGCCTGTGTAGGAGCTGCTTGAGACATCGTACCATACTGGATAATGGATGCACACCTCTGGTTTGAGTACACTTGAGCAAGTGAGACAAATATTCTACATCACCACCATTTTAAGATATCAACAGCAATTACTTGCTGCAGACATGGCAGTGGGAGGCCCCAGGAACGTATGCAATCAGTTGCTTCTGCTTGTGTATCTGTGGCCATCTCCTTCGTTGGCTTAGCAATAATAATAATAATAATAATAATAATAATAATTATTATTATTATTATTATTATTATTATTTATACCCTGCCCATCTGGCTGGGTTTCCCCAGCCGCTCTGGGCAACTTCGAGCAGAATATTAAAAACATGATAAAACATCAAACATTAAAAACTTCCCTAAACAAGGCTGCCTTCAAACATCTTCTAAAAGTCAGATAGTTGTTTATTTCCTTGACATCTGGTGGGAGGGCTTTCCACAGGGTGGGCGCCACTACTGAGAAGGCCCTCTGCCTGGTTTCCTGTAACCTCACTTCTTGTAATGAGGGAACCGCCAGAAGGCCCTTGGCTCTGGACCTCAGTGTCCGAGCTGAAAGATGGGGGTGGAGACGCTCCTTCACGTATACTGAGCCGAGACCGTTTAGCAAGGTCTTATGGAAGGTGTTTAATATTTGGTTACTAAGGGGTTTGTATGTTTGTTTTGGAATGTGTTCCTTCCCTGAAACATTCTTAGTTATTCACAATGGCCACAATCTGACCCCATCTACTTGCAAAAGTTGCAGCACCCCAACAATTTGTTCATCTCGCCCAGTACAGTATTGTCTTTTCTTCTTGGGAATGTCTCTCCAGGTTCTCAGCCAGAGGGCTACCTTATCCCTTTAATGAATGAACTCAGGACCTTCTGCTTGTTAACTGCATGCTCTGCATTACTGAGCTATGGTCCTAATGTGCCAGGTTCATTTGCTTTCCTCTTTGCCTCCTCTCTCCTCTGTTGCCTGGACACTGAGACCTTGCTCCTTCCCTGGGTGCATCTGACAGCTGAGGCCTCTACTGATAGACTACTCTTATCAAGATTAGAAATAGCTTTCAGCATGAGACTATGGTATTGAATGATATTGAACGTGCACAGATACTATCAGTGCCTTGCAGCAGAGAGGAATTTGGGTGGGGAGAAGGGGATCTGCCCCTCCCTTTTCATCCTTCACAGTCTAGTTTTCTGTACTCTCTGCCTTGCTATCTATGTTTACAGGGGTTGAGTCATAGTTCATGCTGTTTCCTGTTGACCCCATAATTATATTTTGCTTCAAGCTACAAATCTTATTTATTTAGGTCATTTCTATGCATGCTTGCTGGCAAAGCCAGAAAGAAAATAGAATCCCCTGCAATTCTTTCCACACTTATGCTTAACAAGTGTGACCTCTATATAAGTACATCAGAACATCTGTTTATAGTGTTTCAAAGAGGAAGAGCAGGTTGCAAGTTTAAAAATGCATGGCAGTAAAATGAATAAAGAAATGCACTGGCAATTTGTCCTGTCAGAGTTGTATACAACTGACAAAGCATCTGCTTAATGCACCTTGCTAACTGTTTTGTCACTGTAAATTCTTCCCCAACCTCAACACTTGATTTTGTGTTTTTTTAAAAAAATAAAATAAAAAATAATGTTGAAGATATTGTGTGATTCTACCAGCTTTTTTTTTTAATGTTTGTTGGCAGTTTGGTTTGTTGTTGTTGTTATTATTTAGTTGTTTAGTCTTAGCTCTTCGTCACCCCATGGACCTGAGCATGCCAGGCACTCCTGTCTTCCACTGCCTCCGCAGTTTGGTCAAACTCATGTTCATAGCTTCAAGAACATTGTCCAACCATCTCATCCTCTGTCGTCCCCTTCTCCTTGTGCCCTCCATCTTTCCCAACATCAGGGTCTTTTCCAGGGAGTCTTCTCTTCTCATGAGGTGGCCAAAGTATTGGAGCCTCAGCTTCAGGATCTGTCCTTCCAGTGAGCACTCAGGGATGATTTCCTTCAGAATGGATAGGTTTGATCTTCTTGCAGTCCATGGGACTCTCAAGAGTCTCCTCCAGCACCATAATTCAAAAGCATCAATTCTCTGGTGATCAGCCTTCTTTATTGTCCAGCTCTCACTTCCATACATCACTACTGGGAAAACCATAGCTTTAACTATACTGATCTTTGTCTGCAAGGTGATGTCTCTGCTTTTTAAGATGCTATATAGGTTTGTCATTGCTTTTCTCCCAAGAAGCAGGGGTCTTTTAATTTCGTGACTGCTGTCACCATCTGCAGTGATCATGGAACCCAAGAAAGTAAAATCTCTCACTGCCTCTATTTCTTCCCCTTCTATTTGCCAGGAGGTGATGGGACCAGTGGCCATGATCTTAGGTTTTTTGATGTTGAGCTTCAAACCATATTTTGTGCTCTCCTCTTTCACCCTCATTAAAAGGTTATTTAATTCCTCCTCACTTTCCAAACAGAAAAAGTGTTTATTAACAGAGTAGCAAAAGTGGAGCTAATTACAAAGGATGGCTCAGAATTCAGCAGATTAATATGAAGGTCTCTAAACAGAAGCCTAGCAGAATGAAGAGTAAATGATAGCAGGACCAGAACTAGGTGCCTTGGTAACTGGGGCAAACAACCTGACATTTGCCCTGAAGTTAACCCCATATTTTGTGTAATAAAATGATAAACAAACAAGTATTGATCACTTAAATATTTAGTTTGATTGCGATAATGTTAGGGTAGCTATTAAATCAAACATGGGGGGGGGGGCTATAATATTCTAATGTTTACTACAACATTATTGTGTCTGTTCCCAAACTGAAGTATCAAGAATAGAAGGTGTAGGAGGCTTAGTTTAGTCAGAATGGAATATACACTTTGAGAGTTAGTGCTAAATACCGTATATTTTGCTCTATAAGACTCACATTTTCCTTCCTAAAAAGTAAGGAGAAATGTGTGTGCGTCTTATGGAGCGAATGCAGGCTGCACAGCTATCCCCAAAGCCAGAACAGTAAGAGGGATTGTTGCTTTCACTGCGCAGCGATCCCTCTTGCTGTTCTGGCTTCTGAGATTCAGAATATATTTTTTCTTGTTTTCCTCCTCCAAAAACTAGGTGCGTCTTGTGGTCTGGTGTGTCTTGTAGAGTGAAAAATATGGTACATTACTTCTGGTATATGAGCCAATATAGCTGCTAGTCAGCTGTGAAAATTTGTGTCCTGAACTTTTTAGACTCGTCTACCCATGTACTATCTGAAACCAAAGGAGTGCATTGGTTGCCAAATATGACCCCCCCCCCCCAGTTCTTCCACCCCACTATATTGATAATGGGTTTTGCAGAATTTCTACCTTGTGAACGGATTTCCTGCTTTATTTATTGGATGGAAGCTGGTTTGAGGGAAAGTGTATCAAACAGCAGCATTTCTCATGAAATTGCAGGATACTTACGGATTGAAATGTCATGTGCTCTGGGCTTCAAACACCAGAGCACACTGGAGCTGGAATCAGCAATAATGTGTGCAAAGCTTCTGTACCACTAAGTGGATCTAAACCTGAAGTGTATTTTTAAATGGATTACTTCGCCTAGTCGCCCAAACGGCTGTAAACATTAACTATATTTTATAGGAAATGACTTTTTTTCCTGGCTACCGACTGAGTGGCTATGAGCATTATTTTCCCTTTCCAGCTGCTGAGCTATTTTTCTCCTATTAGCTCGGATCTATTTATATTTCTCACATCAGAAAGTAAGCAAAGGTTGCCATCACTGAAGCAGCTCTCGCTTTATGACAAGCAATAATGTCCCAGTCGTCGAACTCTCATAAAGACATTGGAGATAATGAGAGCAAGCTGAGATTTAAACGGATTATAATGGATATTTGGCACATGCCCCGACTGCTTTATCTTAAAGCACTCCATTCCCCTCTCCTCCCTTTCCTGCTTTGGAGTGTATTATATTCTGTTTTGTGTGTGAGGAGGGGCACGAGATGCCCTGTGCAACAGGGCAAGCCAGTTCTAAAGACCAGACACTGATGGATTGTAAGAGTCAGTCAAGGGATCAGCAGCCTTGGAGGGCGAAAAGCAGGAAAGACTTAAGGATGCTAAGCAAGTGGGTATCAGCAAACCAAACATGATTAACGACTGCAATTCTATGTATAGAAATATCCACAATAAAGCAGATAGTACCAAACCCCAGGAAGTGTCAGAGTGATAACAAACTGAACATTAGGGGCTTGATTAATGAGAGAGTAGAGGGGGGAAATTACTGATGGTAGATATTGTAAAAAGGGAAAACACTCCTCAGGTTCCACATGGATTTGTTTCTTTTCTTATTTTGGTTGCCGTGATTTTGCCTCTACCTCTTGGACAAAGCCAGCCTGGACTCAAAAGATCTAGGGTAAGCCAAAGATATGGCAGTACTGGTGCCTTCAGGTAAGAGTGGGATAAAGGTGGGGTCTAGGAATATAGGAGAGGCTGTCACCTCATACTTTCACTTGGCCCATATATATATGGGCCAATATGATATATATATATCATATTATGTACAGATTAATTCCCAGTGGTCCAGAACACATAGTCTAAGATCCCTGCGGAGTTTTCCTTCGCATATCTGGAACCAGAAGATCATATTTATGTCCTGATCACATTCCATGCATCTTAGTCCTGCCATTATGTCAATTTTAGGCTCTACCTACACAATACATTTTAAGCAGCATCATGCCACTTTAAACCACTATGGCTTCACCCAAATAATCTTGGGAACATGTTAAGGGTGCTGAGAGTTGTTAGGCAACCCCATCCCCTTCAAAGACCTACAATTCCCAGAGTTCCCTGGGAAGAAGGCTCAGTTGTCAGTCTGAAAACTGCAGCTCCAAGGTTAGATCTGGATATATGAGCCACTGGTCATCTGGCCCTACTTTACAATATTAAACAAATACATACTGATAATCATTTCCTTTCTTTCTGTTTTTTTTTTTTTTGAAAATAATATTTATTAAAGTTTCAAAAATGTTAGAAAAATGAAAAAGAAAAAGAAAATAAAAAGATACAAAATACAGAAAATACAGAAAAATAAAAACAATTAAAAACATTTCAAACTTTCCATGTCTTATCTTTCACTTACTTGTTTCCCTGACCTCCTCACACCTCCCTTTTTTGTGTTCTAATTCAGTTAGCAGTTTCAGCAAATCCTTTCCATTTTTGCTTTTATCTTAATAATTTATCTTAAAATATTATAACTTTACATTCTCACCTATTCATGATCCAATTTTACCTAATTCTATAACATTACTGCTAAAACCACATAACTTCATTCCCACATCCTTCTACCATTCCTTAATTTTACAGTGTTTCTGTAAATAGTCTTTAAATTTCTTCCACATACTGATAATCATTTCCATCCATCAAATGCATATATACAAGAACATCTGCTATTGCTCTTAGACACACTCTCCCCCCCCCCCATCAGAGCATCTATCCAGGAACATAAAAAAATCTATCAATCATATGTACAGTTAGGTGAATCTATTTCAGTTTCTCTCTATCTCTTATTTTTCCATTCTTAAGTTCAGATCTCCACATTTCTGTGTCAGTTTGAGGTGACAGACCTCAAGAAAATTTGTTAGCATTTTAGTGTGTGTTCCCCCCATTACACACATTTTTGTACACAGTTTTCTATGCAGTTTTGGCCACTATATGTATATTTACAGGCAATTACCACTATAGTAGGGACGCGGGTGGTGCTGTGGGTTAAACCACAGAGCCTAGGACTTGCCGATCAGAAGGTCAGCGGCTCGAATCCCCATGACGGGGTGAGCTCCCGTTGCTCGGTCCCCGCACCTGCCAACCAAGCAGTTTGAAAGCACGTCAAAGTGCAAGTAGATAAATAGGTACCACTCCAGGCGGAAGGTAAACAGTGTTTTCGTGTGCTGCTCTGGTTCGCCAGAAGCGGCTTAGTCATGCTGGCCACATTACCCGGAAGCTGTATGCTGGCTCCCTCAGCCAATAAAGCGAGATGAGCACCACAACCCCAGAGTCGGCCACGACTGGACCTAATGGTCAGGGGTCCCTTTACCTTTACCACTAAAGTAATGCATTTTATTTTCACTGGTATATATGCATTTATTTCCCCTTGGTTAATGGATTTGTGGTGGGAGAACTTAACTAATGGAAGTGCACGTTTCCGCTGTGGTTCAGTTTGCATCTTGCTTTGGGACAAACAAACATTCTTGTGTCTCAGATTCATGCACACAGTGAAAGTCAAAACAGATGTCAGTGGCTTCTGTGTCCATCCTGAAGAGCTTGAAGGCCTGAGCTTAGACATCAAGTCAGTTTAGAAACTACTTGAACAGTTCGGTAGCTACTTCTCTGTGGCTTTCTCTACCAATTTGGTAACACCAAATTTCAGTAATCACAGAGGGCAAGCAAATCATTCAGTGCATAATTTTGTTGATGCCACAACTCTCATACAGGTCAGCATCACTGACATAGTTATGCTCATCCAGCCCTGCTCCTTATTGCCTTCATGGCAGTTCCATTGCATTCTTATCAACCCTTTTTTCTCCATGCAAAGGTTCTGTGCTTTTGAAAATGCCTGATGTTTTTTAAAGCAACAGGAAAAAGCTAGTCTTCAAACACTCTGTTTCCCAGTGCTTAGTCCTATGAGAGGTATTAAAGACACTGTAGCTAGAATTAGGCAACTTGCTTACTCCCTCTTTGGTTCAGTGACTCCAGAGTCATCTGCTTTCCCTTGTGATTTCCACTCTATGTCCCCTCATGCCTGAAAGCGAACCAGACAGTTTTCAGCAGATGCTCTGTCATAGCTCTTGCATAGTTCTCTCTCTCTCTCTCTCTCTCTCTCTCTATATATATATATAATACTCCATTCACAGCTTTTTAGTCCTGAACCAACAATAATCACTGAACATAATCCAGCGAGACAAAACACCTTGCTTTTCAAATAATAGATGATCTAGCTGCTCACCCATCTGCTGCTATTAAAGCAGCAGGAGGAACATTGCCTTCTACATGTTGTAAAGAAGAGGAGGGGACCCACTATTCCAAATCAAGTTGAGAAAATGCATTGAGGATGATAACATGGTAAATCTTGACCATCTGGTGCAGGGGAAATGTTGTGATTATGCGTTTGCAGGGAGGGGGATTTGTAGATGTTTTAAAAATGCAATAAAATTCTAATTACTGGGGTCATAAGGTAGGTATATTGGAAGTTTTCAGCACACTGGGAGCTAAGCCGTATTGAAGCACACGTGAGTTCTAAGGTGCAAATAACATTGTCAGGTGCAGAGTAAGCTGATGAATAATTTGAAATCGCAGAGGAATGAGGATTGTATAAGGAAGGGCTGGAGGACCTCAGTCCTGGGGGATGAATGCAGCTTCCCTATCAGATCTTTAGGACTCTCCCCACGCCCTTCTTTCTCCTCAGGCTGCACCCTACTCACCCACACACTGGCCCTGCTCCATGCCTTCTTTTGCCTAACTGGAATGCTCTCTTTAACTGTAACAACACCTGGATAGAGAGATGTGTGTATCTTTAGTAACCTTTGGCTTTTGTGTGATTGGAATATAGCCTGACACTGGGGGAGCCAGCTCCAGAGACTTGAGCCATCTTGTTCCCCCCTATTTTGGGGGGTAGGGGCCGACCCCCTCTTCATGTTCATAAAACATGGAGGAGAAGTGCATAGCTGACCATGGCATGTTTCCAGTGACAGCCTCCTTCTCCTCTTGCCATGGAGGAGAAGGATGCTCAAAACAGCTTCATGTCAGTGGCAGTGTCAAGAAGAGGCAGAGGAGCTGCTGGCCATGCAAGCCACATGGCTGCCATGTTTAGCCAGGGCTGTCTTAAGGATATGCAGTGCCGGGGTGCAAAGATCCGCCCGGCGCCCCCCCCCCCAGTTGCCCAGTCCCAGGCACGCAGGAGGGCAGAGCCGGCCAGCCGCTTCAGCGTCTCACTGTCTCGGTCGTCCCCAAACTCACAGGGCAGAGCCACCTGCAGCAGAAGAGCCCACCGTGGCACTCTGACAGGCAGGCTCTTCCCTGGACTCAACTCTCAGGCCCCAGACTCTTGGCCTGGCGCCCCTGAGAGCCCAGCGCCCGGGTGCCCTGCATCCCTAACGCCTATGGGTAAGACGGCCCTGTGTTCAGCTCTGTGTCCTGATGTATGAGGTTGGGACGTCCTGGTGTCATGTGCACGGCGTTCCCCTCCCCCCATCACCATCTCAAGCTGGCGCCTCAGCCTGCCACACAAATATAAGAGTCACACCCATTGCTCCACCCAGTTTATCCTGTGATTATACTATGGATGCCTGAGAATTCCAACGAAAAAACCGGAGCAGAAATTGTCAGTGGGTTATTAGACTGGCAAAGTAGTGTTGAGGCATTCCTTTGCTTAGACCTGGGGAAAGTTGTCTGTGGGGGTGTTGGCTCTGTTTTTACATGTAGCGGTGTTATTGGGTCTGCTTCCTGCCTGCTAACCTCAAGTTCAGTGATCATATTCTTACTAGCATCAAGCTCAGAGTCATTTAGGTATTGACACTGTAGCCTCTGACTCTGTGTCCTGGCTGTTACTAGACAAGGTTAACTCAGTCTCCAGCATCCATCGGTGCTGTGTGATTCTAGCATACCCCCTTTCCCATCTCAAAGGCAAGGTAGGGGGTACCCATTTACATTCCTGGTGTCCTCAAACTTAGTAAACCATGTATTAGCATGGTAAAAGTCATTAATAGATGTGAACTGTCCTTGCTAATAGAGGAGTGAAAAACTTATCCCAGGTAGAATGCTAAAAGTGTTAATCTGTGTCAGTGTTTCATAAGCTGCCAAAGTCCTGGCTAACAATTAGTAAGCCTAGATGCCAAGGAGAACAGTGGTGTTTTGGGATAGATTGATTCAGTGTTTTCCATTTACATTTTGCTTGCACTCAGTCCTACATCCATTCTTTCCCGTTTTTGTTGATTTCGTTAAAAAAAACAAAATACATTTCAGATGCATGACTTTTGTATGCATTCTTACACTAAAACATACTATTTTGTATTTTCCCCGAAATAGGCATTTTTGTGCACATTTTTCAAACTGAAACTATATAACAGTTTTCAGAAAATGTGTTATCTGATTGATCCACATGTACATAAGTCTGAGAATGGCATATTGAGTTTGTTCGCTTTAGAAATGTGAATGATTTTCTCCTCTGTTCCTACTTGGACTGCTGGTAGTTGTACAGAGGACAGAATTTTGGCAGCTGCAGCCTCCGTTCATGACAGCAAGCTGCTTCTGCCAGATCTTCTCTTCTATACAACAAATAAAGGGACAGGAACCATATCCCTATTAGAATATGGTCATGTGACTTTTTGCAATATATATTTTAGATATCTTTATCTCTGTGTGGAGAAGAATTGGCTCACAGCTGGACAAATGGGAGGGAGGAGATTCCTAGCAATTCAAAAGCCAGATCATCAGTGGCCTATGGCTTAATCTATATGACATGTCACATAACTAGCTGAGCACAACCTGCCAGCCGTATATTGTGGCCTGCCAGGTGCTTGGCAGCCTTCTTAATGCTGCTCCAAGCAGGCATAAAAACCCTGATATGTTGCCATACAGGCAGATAGTCTGCATTTGGCTTAGTGGATCATAAGTTGTGCAGGCTTAGTGTAATTCACAAACTAGCTACAATGGAGCATGTAGTTCTAAACAAGCCTAGTCCTGTTGATGTCAAAGGGAGTGACAGCATTCCTAAATATTTATGCCGGAGTTTCTGCCAGTTGCACTGTTGCAATATCCCCACACTGGCAGAAGAAATTCCCCATCCTAAATCCATGTGGACTGCATCACAGTCATCCATGTTAGCTGCTTTATGTAGTCTGTTAATTGTGTAACCTGCCATTTCAGTCCTAAGAGGGTACTTTGTGATATGTTCAAAGCCATTACTCTGCCTTTGAGTTGACAAGTCATTCGTTCCTGAGCTCTGGAAAACTACTTATAGGCCTCACTATCATTTTTTATTCTTTCTAACAAATGAGCTATATGACCATTACTGGAGTGTGACAAAGCTTAATTTGGAAAACTGACTTCTCTTTTGAAGGGTCTGTGGCAGAATATGGGCTCTCCCCTGACTTTGTCGTCATACCAATATTTTCAGTGTGAATTCCATCCTTTCACTGTGGGGAAAACACTGCAGCAACAGTAGAGAAAAGCAATGCTTGAAAGATTGGGCTGGGTTCACAATGTTAGGTATAGTTGTTTAATTGCACATTGAAATAGAAAATGACTAGGTATATGTATTGTTAAAGGGAACATATAAATTTCCATTGAAGCTAAGTAAGGCTCTCTGAGTGCCTAATAGGCTGCTAATTTACTGATAATGTACCTCTGCTCTCCCTTACATGGTGTTTAACTTTAGATCACATGAGTAAGGTATTCAGTGGCAAATCTTCATTTTGAGGGAGTTGTCTGTTCTCAAGCCACAAGATAAAAGGGTGCAAATGATGTAATGGAGACTGTGTGGAGAGAAAGACCTTTGATTTCAGATTTCTTTGAAGTAATTTTATATTCTTAAGATGCTGAACCTGTGCTTGGACAAGCACACGATTCTATGCAACTATTGGGATGTATCCTTATTTTTATAAGTCTGTTTTCGAACAAGTTCTATTAGTAAAGCTTTGGAGCCATATTTTTTGGTATGGGTGATTTTTTATTCTAAAAGGAATCATTTTTTATTCATCCTATTGCTTCCAAATGCACAATATTAATAACCACAATACCTTGAGCTGTGTGGAAACTGTGTCACCAGCTGAAGAATGCTATTGATTTTCCCTTCTTCATTTGCCTACAACCCAAAATTGAGATGATGAGCTTGCCATGCTACACTACCATTATACCACAATATACAGAATATGATTGACATATGTGGGTCACTCTTCCCTAACCAACGTTATGTGAATTGTATTGGCAGTCAACCTTTGTCAACACTGGGTGCCATTAGCAAGGTGGAAGGCTTTGGAAGTAATATAATGTATTTGTGGAACCTGTATTGGTTAGGGTACAGTTTTTAAAATTCCCTTTCTTCCTGGCAGTGGCATTGCTAGATGACACTGTTTTCTCCTGATTTAGGGATCCATCAATACCTTGTATTCCAATCCCCACCAACATTCTACCTCTTTTTGCATAAATAAGAAAACAAAACAAAAAGGAAAGGGGCAAACACTAAGGAAGGGGACGAAGAAGAGAAATGAATGTGGGTATACAAAACTGAGCAACAACCAGAACGGCTACTCCACAAACTTGCCCAGCATTTGCTAGATACTAGATAGCACTCTTGCAACATGCATACATCTTCAGAATCCATCCTTAGATTTCTTTTTATGGAGTCCTTTGCATATACATTCACAAGATTGAATGAGGTCTTTTGGTTCAAGAAGATAAATCACTAATATAAAATTATTACAAAGTTCAAGGGAGTGTGAAATCACACTGCAGCCTGGATGCCATCCAAGCTGTGAGGGTAAAAAAAGATATCCCTCCCCTCACATTGCAGTTTTGACAATATGATCCTTGTTTCCCTTTTTCTTGCTAAATGAGAAAATCCATGTATGGGCGGGTGGCTGGGTGTAAATTAGAAACACAATTCAGTGCATAGCAGTGGAAACCAGGAGGGGACACACGTCATCAATGAAGAATATGTTATGCAAATAATGGTTTATCCAGTAAGGATATTTGTGTTGTCTGTCTGTCTTTAGAGACAACAAATGTGCCTCTTTGGGTGAAATCAAACTTCTGAAGGGTACTGCACCTGCTATAGCTACAGAGACCAGTAAATTATAACTGCTTCTTCCCACGTTGTTTTTGCTGCGTTGGGATAATCCAGGAATCTGAAAAGACCACAGATTCTGTTTTTATTTGCTAATAAGTAAGGCATTTTGAGCTGTGCAATTTTTCTGGAAAAAGAGGTGAAAGAACTCACCATGAACACCTCCCTCCTGAGAGGCGCCAGAACTGAGTTTCAGTGAGTTCTGACTGGAAAAAAAGCCCTTGTTTTGAGTAAGGTCCCTTGATCTGCCTAGAATCTGTACGCACATGAAAGCAAGCTTCTGCTCACATATCCTTAACTGGAAGAGGAATTAGATGTGAAAATGAAGTTGTGTTGCTCAGCTCACATGATCCCAGGCAGAGCAATCTGATCTGCCCCATTGGAGAGGGTTTGGGAAACATAGCTGTGCCTATATGCTCAGCTTCATCTGGTGGTGCTGGGCTCCACTGACAGGGAGGCTGTGCTGCTGCAGAAATCCCCTCTCTGCCCATCAAAAGCATAAGCAATATCCCCACCAGTAAGTAGACTTGAAATGGAAGTATTTTGGAAGGGAGCTGGGCAGAGCTGAGTGACCAAGGATCTACTCAATCTTAACAGTGACCCCCAAGTTGCAGTGGAGGCCCTGATCCAAGCACATTTGTGTTGCCAGCCATGGAGCTGGTGTGGCAACAGTAAAACAACCCTGCTTTCCCTGAAACATAGGAGCTAACTTCTAGGGGCTGAGGTCCATTTGCCCCCCCAAAAAAAGATATTGGAGGGGGCCAAGCCACTGCCCTCCCAAAAGTTGATGGGCATTAAAATGTTGTGCATGCGCCATATCTTGTGATCGATTATGCAGGGCAGAGCTTACCTCCTCCCACAATATTTCATTCAAGTTGGCACCCCTGTTCTGCTATAATAGAGATCTGAAGGGGTCTCAGATACACAACAGAGTACCTTACATTTCTTTTGCAATACAGTGGTACCTTGGTTTATGAACTTAATGCGTTCTGGAAGTCCATTCTTAAACCAAAACCATTCTTAAACCGAGGCCTCCCACCGCCGGTGGCCATCCACCGTTCGGATTCTGTTCTTAGACAGAGGTAACGTTCTCAAACCGGGACACTATTTCCGATTTTGTGGCGTTCATAAACCAAATCGTTCTTAAACCAGACTGTTCTTAAATGGAGGTACCACTGTACTAGGTTGGGTGCAAACCAATCAGTTAAAATTATATGAAAAGGGATTTAGACAAAATCTAACAAAGATCTTCATCACAGTTTGACTTTTTAGACAGGGGAACATATTGTATTGGGAAGTGATGGCCTTTTCTTCTAAGCAGAGGTTGGGTAGCAATCTATCAGAGATGGTGTAGTAGTGGCTCTCCTGTATTAGCAGTGAGTTGAATTAGATGACCTTGGAGGTCCCTTCCAACCCTATTATTTGGATTTTCTGTACTTTACTCTTTTTGGTATGGTGCTGCTGCAAAAGGTTTGTCCATTTGAATGCCTTGACCAGGACACTTCTTTCTGAGGACCAAAGAAGTAAATTTTAGTTTATTGCTTTGGTTTGAAGTGTGGAGCCATTCTAACACTTGGCGATGATTTGTAGACAATGGGGCTGTTCTCTCATTCTCCTTAGGATTTATGTGGGCAGTCCCAGAAAAGCTAATGAAGGTTATATAACTAGGCCAATGATTGGTCAATGTGCTGTGTAAATCTCAGTCAAGCTAGGGAGTTTTTAAACTGTTCAAACCAGAGGAAAAGCTCCCACTACATATTAAGCTGACATAGTTAATTTAGAGGTGTCACCTCGTTCTTGATTGGCCCCATATCTTTTCTGACACGTCTCTCTCATTCTCTCCTTTACATAAACTGACACATGCATGTAATGGATGAGGAAAACAGCAAATAACCTTTCTGAATCCCAGAGAATTAATTTTCAGGCTGGTCTACCCCAGAAAGTAATATTATATGTGTCTGTGTGACCTTACACATTTTCAAACAAGGTGGGGGTAAAAGTTGGTCCAAATTTTAACTGATAACATTATCTCCAATACTTACATATGTAAGAAAAAGATTTCATAACTCACTGTTTTCGTTTCTTGTTGAATTTTTCATGCAACACTGTGTAGTTGAGTATATGTGTTCCTCAATAGCAAAGGCTTTGAAGCAATGGATGCTTCCTTTACCACAGAGCTTGGAAAGGTTAGATTTTGTGACAAATGATATTCCCAGGCCTTTCCCATAGATTGCTGTCTGGCAATTACTAGAAAGAAGAGAGAGAGAAATGCCATTCCTGCTGTATTTCATCAGTTCCTCACTAGAAAGCCTATAATATCAACTGTGGTGTCATTATGGAAATACACTGGGGGCAGACATCCAGGTCTCTGCTCAGAAGAATGACCAGGAAAGTCCTCAAACACAGCAGAGCTGGCTTACCACATTTTGAAGTAAGAGATGCTATCCACATAAGCATCTTATGACTTCCTTTCCTTCATCAGACCATTAACTTCAGAGTTTTAAAATTACCTAAATTGCACCACTGAATATCAAGATTATCAAGTGTTGGTGCTGACCTTTAAAGCCCTAAATGGCCTCGGTCCTGTATACCTGAAGGAGCGTCTCCACCCCCATTGTTCAGCCCAGACACTGAGATCCAGCGCCGAGGGCCTTCTGGCGGTTCCCTCATTGCGAGAAGTAAAGTTACAGGGAACCAGACAGAGGGCCTTCTCGGTAGTGGCACCCGCCCTGTGGAATGCCCTCCCATCAGATGTCAAAGAGATAAACAACTACCTGACATTCAGAAGACATCTGAAGGCAGCCCTGATCAGGGAAGTTTTGAATATGTAATGCTGTATTGTTTTTAATATTTGATTGGGAGCTGCCCAGAGTGGCTGGGGAAACTCAGCCAGATGGACAGGGTATAAATAAATTATTATTATTATTATTATTATTATTATTATTATTATTCTGCAAATCACCAGTATCTTAAAATTCTCAAATTAAGAACATGACCCCTCCTCTTTTGTTATATGGTGAAATAATAGCTTCCATATTGTAGAGGAGGTCAAAGGTGTCCTACTGGTAGAGACACATTCAGCTATATAAGGAGCTGAATTCCCAGTTGGGCTTGTGCCTATTTTCTTCCAACTTGCAGACAGCCACCGGCCTAGCTAGCTTTGATGAGAGACAGTTACCTTTAGGTGGTGACCCAGTGTTGGATGCATTAATTATGAATTGGGAGAGAGGCAGTTCTTTTATTCATTCAAACTCCGTTCCGTATGTGCTGCTAAAGAGGCATGTTTTGGCAAATCGGCTAATTACACTTGTGTGGCCTGGTAATTGTCCTTGATTTGTTTCTGAGGCTCCTGTGTAAATATCAAAGTGTGTATATTAATCCATCACTGCAGATTTCCTTTTTATGTTTCCCATATTCTTCTGAGTAATTGCTTTAAGCTGTGACTGGAAATTGGTCAGGCTGTCTCCCATGTGGGCTATTCTTTAAGTGTCCATTCCTGCCATTACATTTCTCTTCCTTTCCCCCAGAGTCCTTGCGCTTGCTGTGATGCATTTGTTCTGACATCTCTCATTCATTGCCAGGAGTTTCTATGATATGAGCACGTTGATGCTTGTTGTTACAAATGGCCATGAACTCTATTCACTTCTCCTTCCTTCCTTGTTTGTGGCCGATGGTTATAAATACCAATGGGTAAGATATTGCTGAGGTGGATGGTGCCAATACACACTTCAGCAGAATCACTTACAAAAATGAAGTGTATTACAAGAGCTCTTTAAAACTGGCAAGCAAACAGCTACTGGCAGGCATCCTTCCTGAGACCTATAGCACAAGATCACAGTCTATAGGGTCTGTCATCATGGTGGTGAAAATGCACCCTTTTAGGCCTCCCCTAAGTAAAACAGGACGCAGGTGGCGCTGTGGGTTAAAGCCTCAGCGCCTAGGGCTTGCCGATCGAAAGGTCGGCGGTTCGAATCCCTGTGGCGGGGTGCGCTCCCGCTGCTCGGTCCCAGCG
The DNA here is from genome assembly GCF_951804945.1 of Podarcis cretensis. Classification (NCBI taxonomy): domain Eukaryota; kingdom Metazoa; phylum Chordata; class Lepidosauria; order Squamata; family Lacertidae; genus Podarcis; species Podarcis cretensis. The sequence goes on along the minus strand of NC_137176.1, from coordinate 18,465,823 downwards.
CCTGCCAACCTAGCAGTTCGAAAGCACCTCCGGGTGCAAGTAGATAAATAGGGACCGCTTACCAGCGGGAAGGTAAACGGCGTTTCCGTGTGCGGCTCTGGCTCTGGCTCTGGCCAGAGCAGCGATGTCACGCTGGCCACGTGACCCGGAAGTGTCTCCGGACAGCGCTGGCCCCTGGCCTCTTAAGTGAGATGGGCGCACAACCCCAGAGTCTGTCAAGACTGGCCCGTACGGGCAGGGGTACCTTTACCTTTACCTTTAAGTAAAACTACCTGAGGTGTCAAGTGCTTGTGAATGCCGTTTTGTAATCTCAGTGTACTGAGATTAAAAGACCAACAATACTGAGATCCCCAACTTTGAGTGTTGGTAGACAACTAAAGAACAGCGTAAATGTGACAAAACTGAGCTTTGTTTCCCTCTAGTCTAGGGGTACATGGAACCCCGCTGAAAAGGTTTGCTTGCTTTATCCAATCTGTTTAGTCTTCTCCTCAGATTTCTCCGGTGTTTCACCCAAGGATACCCTCACATTCACTAAAATGCTACTGTTGGCAAAATCTTGTGATTTCCTTAGACATTCTACAGTGGACATTCTAAGGAGTGTTGATAAACAATCTAATTGTTGATTTTTATTTTTTAAAGTCCAGGCAGCAATAAACCTAGGGCAGTGGTTGCCAACATCATGACATCCAGATGTTGTGGACTCCAACTTCCAGATGTTGGGGGCTCCAACTTCCATCTTCCTTGATTATTGGCCAGGTTGTCTAAGTCTGATGGGAACTATAGACCAAAATATCTGAAGGGTACCGCATTGGCTGCTTCTGAACCAGGGATTAGATGAGTTTGTTGTTAGGAAAGGGTGCAGCAAAGGGAGGTGTCAGAGCTGCCCTAGGTCCCAGCTCACAAAGGACCAACGCCAGTTCTTATTACATACAAAAGTCTTTATTGAAGTTCAGTTTCGATTTCAAAGCCGCGGCGCGCAGCTCTACGTCTCAACTCTAGACCGCTGAAGCTCCGTCTGAATCTCCTCCCCCCCAGGCACCAGTTTAAGACTCTAGCCCTGCTCCACCTCTTCCTCTGCTCTTTCCTCCTCTGCGTCCGCCTGTCCGCTGGGGTCTTGTCCTTTCTGGACTCTTCTGACGCTGACTCCCCTGAGTCTTCCCCCTGCCTCCGGCGGGCTTTAGGAACTGGTTCCCAATCCGGGTTTCCTGCTGTGCCGCGTGCCTGTACATTTGAACTTGGCGCCCGCGCCCAGCCGGCAACCTTCCTCCTGACCGTTACACTGCTCCTGTCACTGCTTCCCCCTTCGGGGGGGGGGGCTAGCTGGGCCTGACCTCCCCTCCGTTCCCTCACTCTCCAACAGAGGCGTGGTTAGCCCTGACTCATCTTCTCTCCCCGCCGGAGGAGACGCTGGCCCTGACGCATGTGACTCTTCCCCCCCACTACGCTCTGGTGGGGGAACTGGCCCTGCTGCTTTGGGAGTCCCCGCTGGCCCCTTGCTTCAGGTGCGTCCCCCCTGGGACCCCCCTTGCCCTGGCCATCGGCGCCCCCTTCTGGGAATCTTCTGATTTGCTGGAGAAGCTCATGGAATCTCTCGGGCCACTGTCATACTCCCCTACGCTGCCCTCCGATTCTTCCCCTTCGCTCTCCATTTCCTCACTCCCCTGTGCCTCTGCTCCTGAGCCCCTGACAGGAGGTGACAGCACTAAAGTAATGGTAATTAATTCTTAGACTACTAATGGTGTATATTTCTGACAGTGATATTTGAGTACTCCCCCCCCCTCTGATAAATGGGGGCTGCTTTTCTGCTGCTACCAGAGGGAAGATATCTCCAAAATTGTCGGGGGGGGGGGGGCTGTTACTGGATGAGATTCTGGATTTCATCAGGAAATGCAGCCTGCAGAATGCTGTAATGATAACCTTGTGCCTCTTCCCACCAGTCATACATCTCAGAAGGCCTTTGCAGTGATGTGATGTGGCATTATTCCCAAGGTATCCCAGGAAATACAATCAGCAAGTTGCTTAGAAACAGAGTAGATGAGTGGTACAGGGCTCTTTTCTTCTCTTCTCTTCTCTTCTCTTCTCTTCTCTTCTCTTCTTTTTTCAATTTAAAAAATCAAGAGAATTGGGAGGGGGACTTTTCAATGAGATTAAATAAGGAAAGTGGCAGCCTTCTTCCAACATTTTCAGATAAATTTCTCTTTTCCACTCTTTGCTTTTTTGGGAGGGTTCTTCCTGGCATCCCCCACCCAATGAATGGTCCAAAAATAATATTTTTATATGAACACCCATCATTCTTAAGGCTATGAACAGTGCTATTTTTTCTCTAGAAAAAGAGGTGCTGGAACTCACCATGAAAACCTCATTGTTCTCTTACAATTGCAATGCTGCCAACCTGAGAGGTGCCGGAACTGAGTCCCAGTGATTTTTGGCTGAAGAAAGCTCTGTCTATGAATATGAATGAGGTTGCATGTAAGGGAGTGAACAGGATATAGGCACGGGAGTGGTTATAGCATCCCCATAAAGGTAGTTCTATGCCATAAATTTAATTTTCCAATAGATGCCCATATAGAAACCCTATACAGTCATACCTCGGGTTACAGATGCTTCAGGTTGTGTTTTTTTGGGTTACAAACCGCTGAAACCCAGAAGTACCACAATGGGTTACTTCCAGGTTTCAGCAGTCACGCATGTGCAGAAGCGCTAAATCACACTTTGCACATGCGCAGAAGCGCCAAATCACAACCTGTACATGCACAGATGCATCACTGCAGATTGCGAACGCTGCAGGTTGTGAACATGCATCCTGCACGAATCATGTTTGCAACCCGAGCGTCCACTGTACAATCTGTGGCAGGATTTTTTAAAAAATAATGGGATTATGCTGGACAGGCAGTGAGGCAGGATTGACTGCAGCAGTTGCCCTGAAAGATGTTGCTGGTGCTGCACAAGAGTAATGCATTCTGGTTGCCCCGTCGTCACCACCTAAACATCATATTGTGTCATTGCTACCTTACATTACTCCCAGCTGCCTTCACTCATCACAGGGCAGGCCATTTTAAACAGTGAGGAGATGAGAAATGATAATTCATGTTCCTTGAAGTTGAACTTAGAATTTGCATTGGAAATCTCCTCCTCTCTCTCTTCATATTGTATTGTTGGTTGTTTGGTCAGCAATACTTGGAATTTCAGCATTTGTGGAGAACAAACAGTGGCACCTTTAAAAAAATCCAAGGGGAATGGCGGTCTAAAACAATAAATTACATGTTAGGTATCAGATGAAGTGAGCAGAAAAGGATGAGGCAAGGCAACCTTAAAAAGCAGGGTGTAAAATGACAAAGCGGGGGAGACCACATTAGCCTAAGCTATGGCATGCCAGCATGCAATACATTATGTATAATATTGCGGTGTGCCATTTTGCTGTTGTTATGCTTCCTGTTCTCCATAATCATCTGTCTCTGTAGGACGCCATGTAAATTCCAAGCACAAGTGATCCTTGGTCTTTTTAAAGGAATATTTCATTGGAGGAAAGCACCAGGAGGTGTAATAACAATATCCTGATTACCCGGTGATCCCCTGGTTCTGGCTGCCTTATCTTTCAGCCAGAGGGGATTTGAGTTGCATCTGCTGCCTAACCTCTTCTTAATAGCATTTGTGAGTGCCTATTCCAAGCAGTTTCTAATTAGACACACCCAGATGGCCGCCACCAGGCAGCTGTGTGCCCAGCTGGGTGTGTACACGGAAGCAAAGGTACCTCCGGGCTGTTGGCTGATCTCCTTCCCCACAAGGCTCTCTTGTTTTGCTTTTGTTTAGAAACACAGAATAGAGGAAACTTGTCAACATTCGTCTTTAATATGGGGCATCCAGTTTTTCAAAACAGTCATTTTGAAATGGATAACTATTTCCCGCCATGAGCCAGGGGATCTGCCTTCACTCAAAAGGCTGCTCCACAAGTTACATTTCAGGGGGAAATTGAAAATGTCAGAGGAGTACATCTGAAAATTGTAAAATACTCCATGGACATCATTACACTGTATTTCCTCTTCAAATTATGAAGGATTCCAATGTTTTCTTATCTCACACGCCTTTTCTTATTGACCCAGTGCAATACTTCAGGGAGCACGTCTCCCATATGAACTAATCCAGACCCCGCAATTATCATCTGAGACCCTTCTTTGTGTGCCTGCCCCACGAGCGGTCCAGAGAGTGGCAACACGGAAATGGGCACTTTTTTTGCATTGGCTCCTCATTTGTGGAATGCTCTCCCCAGGGAGACTCACCTGGCCCCTTCATTATACATTTTTAGGCACCAGGTAAAAACATTCCTCTTCAAACAGACCTTTGGTTGATCAACGTTCTATGTCTTTTAAAATTTGTTTGTAGAAGATGAGGTTTTTCAACTTTTATTATGGTCCAGAGACCCAACAAATCATTACAAATCAATACACAATTCATACAGCCTACCTCCAAGTTAACCAAGCATTTTGTTCAGAATTTAGGGCTCATTTGTTCTTACAACCGTCAATAAAAACTTTGCCACTGCTAACCTTCCAGCATTTGTCCGGTCCTCCAGTAGGAACCTGACATAGTGGACATAGATGAGGTTTTTGGTTTGGTTTGGTTCTTGTTATCTTTTATGTTGTGTTTTTATAGTGATTTTTTTGTACTGTGAACTGCCTTGAGATCTTCGGATGAAGGGGGTATACAAATTTAATTTAACAACAACAACAGCAACATTCATACATACATACATACATACATACATACATATTTTGAAAGCAAGTGGGAAGTATTGTGATTTAAATTGCCTTTGGCATTGGGGTTCTGAAAGACATACATGACCTCTTTTAAATGATAGGAAGCAGGACTAGAGCTCTGTCCATGCTTTGAATGGGGAAGGTCCCAATTTCAATCCCTGGTAGCTGCAGTTAAAAGGATCGTGAAGCATTGCCAGTCAGAGGAGACAATACTATGCTAGATGGAGCCGCTACAAGACGGCTTGCCATGTTAGTATTTCCTGTAGTCCATGCTACCTGCCTGTGGTGATCTAACCCCCACAGTCCAAATTACAATGTGGAGCATAGATTGAAGATTTAGGGCTGTGTCTTTCCAAACATATAGCTTGGGCAATTAAATTTCTGGAAGTGAGGAAGAGACATGAATTGCCGCAGCAAAACATAAGGGCATTTATTAAGCTTTCCTTGTTGTTGTATTGGGTGAAGAGTCAGATTCTGGGTGACCCCTATCCCTGCTCACCCCCAATGAATGTCCAGTATTGTGCAACTGGGTGATCTTGGCCATCTATTCCTCAGGGACAGAGAGAACTTGACATGTTGCAGTAAGCACACAGGTCTCTGCTGCCTGCATTCATCTTTGGACCTGGGCCACGTTATTTAAGATTTGTGGCTCTGTGCTGTTTTTAGGTTCATTTTTGCTCCCTAACTTATTAGAGACTTAGTTCATGTATCACCTTCCAGTTATGCTGTCATTTTAATGTTGACTATAATGACTCCACTAATTGAAAATAATGTTTATAAAGAGATGCTCTACCACTGTTGACATATTAACTAAAAAGATTATTTGCATTTTTATTAAAGTTTTTTTTTAGTAAATGAAAGTTTAATTCCACAGCCATTCTTCAAAATAATGTTTTGAGCCTTCAAAGCATGCTTGCTGAAAATAATGAAACTCATTCCTAACATGAACAAGATTCCTTTTTTAAAAAATTTTTAGAAGTTTCAAGTGAAGTCATACATCATTCACTTGCTGGCCCCATAGTTTGTTGCAGCAGCATATGCCAATAATTTTGGAAAGAGAGTTGTTACATTTAAAGTTCTGAAAACTGGGGAGGGATGTGATACAAAATGACACATTTCCATTACTCAGTGCATTAGCAAAGATTGATTTTTTTTTTTTTTAGTCTGCTACACTTTCACAATATTCTTTAGAAAATATTCAGGCATAAAAAGGCAAGAATCCATTAATACAAATAATGTGAACTATGCTTATTTAAAACTCAACACAATCAGTGATTTACAATATACATGCATAGTAAAGCACAAAACCCAAGAGGCCACACTTCAAATATCTCTTTACAATGGATTTTGCCTTTCCCTCCTCCCCAATAACATTAGTGCTGGCGTAGTCTTGGTGTTTACACATCAAATTGAGAATTACATATAAATGTACCAAACTTTCACTGAGATACCAATACTCAAGGGAAGATAATGCATTCACTGTGTTGCATGTTTTTCCAAGCCTGCTGGAAAATGGTGTTAAAGTTGAGCTGAGTTTGATATTGAGGTGTAGAATTGTGTTTTGACAAGGGTTGGGGATTTCAGGTCATACCTAATTGTGCAAAAGTGCAAGCATACCTATTTTGCACTTTTTGAGATAATGCACAAACCAAAGCAAGCCATCCTTCGAAATAGACACTTCTCCAAATTTTGCAGTGCAATTCTCCAGCCGTGCAATGTGTACAAACATGCATCTACTAGGGTAAAGTGTGCATGAAAATGTGTATATTAGTGAAAACAGCATACAAAAATGCATTATATTAGAGGAAATTCCTTTGCTTTGCAAATCAGGAAAAATAGCTAACAAAAATGAATATTATGAAAAAAATCACTGATGAATTTTCATGGTGCCTTAAAAAGAACTTATGTGAAAATGTGGGGAACTGAACTTTGTACTGGGGAAAAATGAGACACAGAGAGAAACTGAAACTGATCGATTTCCCACCCTAGTGCACACCTACTGCCATTCTGATATTTCACCATATATACATCAATGCAGCTACGTTACAGAGAGTGTTTTGTCTCTATCCTCCTTCAAAAAGAAAGGCCAGTGGTTGACTATTCCGGCCACTGCCACCCCCAATCTGCCCTTCTCAGTGTAAGTGGTGGGGCTGCAGATGTGAACGCTGGACATTTAAATCCGAAGCATAACAAATATAGTCCCACCAGATTACATAAAATCATTCTGGGTGGTTTGTTAGGAGACTCCTGTACCCCTCAAACAGCTAGATCTCCTTCAGTGCAGGAACATTGTAAAATATTCATACACACAAACATTCATCTCAGTTTTTGAGCAATGTTTACCCTAATCTGCCTGTGATCATACACTACAGCAAGGTGAAGCACCTAAAAAGTCTTTTGCCCAAACTTCAAGGAAAAAGAAGAGATGATTGGGTATGTCCGGAAGTGCTCTGCACCACAGTGTCTCCAGATGTTGGGACCTTGGGTCTCCAGATTTTGCTTGACTACAGTTCCCATCTTCTTCATCAATCTTAGATCCAATGGTCAGGGGCAATGTTTACAATTCCCAGCAACATTTGGGGACCCGGGGTCTCTGCTCTAAGCAATGGTGCTTCTCTGGCTTACCAGTCTGGGAGCTTTCCATCTTCTTCTAGATGCTAATACAGGTGAACAGGAGGAACACTCTAATTATGCATTAACAGTGCAGATATGTGTCACCCATAAATCTTGCCATGCTGAGCTGCTCATTTGTCCAGTGGGAATAGATGCAAAGAAGCATAGGAGCTTCAGGTTCATTGTGGGCTAAATTAGTGCAAATCTAATAAAGCATAGGTTTGTTTTTAAAGAATCATAAAGCCTGGTTATGAAAGAAGTTCACTAAGTTTGAAAAAAGTTTTGTTTTGATATTACTTAAACCTTTTTGTTCAAGCTGTCTGTTCTTTTCATAAGTTCATAAAGAAAAGATCTTCTTGTGCTTGTTTTAAATATGATTCCATATTTATTTGAGGTTTAAGTGGATTTGCTCTGGTGTAGGAAAGTAGAGTTTTTGCTAATACATTTGATAAGTTTTACACCTTTGGTGCAAACCATAAAAGAAAACCAAGAAGATTTATGTGATAATAATCTAAAACATAGAACCATCAATATCTTCTTTTCCTTGACTCACACTTGAAAGGCAAGAAGGGGACTGAAATTATGCTGACAAGTCTTCTCTTCAAGTTAAAAGAAAGAAAATTAATTCATTTTCAGTACCCTAAGATTAATACAAAATGCAAGTCAATGGATCTTGGTTGATGCTTCTCCCTGAATTTAACTAACTTGATTCCCAAACCTGAATCAGTATTCCACTGGTTATTTTGTCCTCTTAATTCACATGTAAAATGCACCCTCAAATGAACTAAAAAGCCCCTGCTTTTTATTTTATTTTTTAAAAAAAGCTAAAGGGATAAAGATGGAGAAGGAGTCATAGCAGCCAACTCCTTGGGGCTGAGGTCACTTTGCCCCCCCCCCCCATAAAATATTTGAGGGGGCTGCCTCCCCCCCCCAAAAAAAAAAAGAGTGCTGGACATTGCCATTAAAATGGTGTATGTGTGCCATGCCTTGTGATCGATTGTGCAGGGTGGGACTTAACTTGTCCCCTCCCCAATATTTTACCCAAGTTGGCACCTCTAGAAGGAGTCAAGTATTTTTTAAAAAACACACTCACACAGGTTAGTATTTGATTTGCTAACAAACAATTGGACTGTTAATGTGGTGGCTCAGAACAGGCAAAATGAGGTATTTCTTCACACAGCAAGTAGTTAAACTATAGAATATGTTACCAAAAGATGCAGCGAGGGCCACAAACATGGACAGTTTTAAAAGTAGTCTGCTACTTAGAATGGCAGTATATTACAACCAAAAACAAAGGGAATATGCCTTTGAATGCCAGTTATTGGGCTCATGACTAAGAGAGTGCTATAGTGCTCATATTCTGCTTACAAACTTCCCATAGGCACCTGTTTGGCCATTGTGAACACACAATGCTAGACTACGTGGGCCTTTAGTCTGATTGAGCAAAGCTCTCCTTATGTCCTTACGCTTTTCTGTGGGATTTATTTACAATACATGTGAGCTGCTAAATTGTTGTTGTTGTTTAGTTGTTTAGTCGTGCCCGATTCTTCGTGACCCCATGGACCAGAGCACGCCAGGCACTCCTGTCTTCCACTGGCTCCCGCAGTTTGGTCAAACTCATGCTGGTAGCTTCGAGAACACTGTTCAACCATCTTGTCCTCTGTCATCCCCTTCTCCTTGTGCCCTCCATCTTTCCCAACATCAGGGTCTTTTCCAGGGAGTCTTCTCTTCTCATGAGGTGGCCAAAGTATTGGAGCCTCAGCTTGATGATCTGTCCTTCCAGTGAGGACTCAGGGCTGATTTCCTTAAGAATGGATAGGTTTGATCTTCTTGCAGTCCATGGGACTCTCAAGAGTCTCCTCCAGCACCATAATTCAAAAGCATCTATTCTTTGGCGATCAGCCTTCTTTATGGTCCAGCTCTCACTTCCATTCATCACTACTGGGAAAACCATAGCTTTTACTATACGGACCTTTGCTGGCAAGGTGATGTCTCTACTTTTTAAGATGCTGTCTAGGTTTGTCATTGCTGTACTTTTCAATCATTTACCGCTAAAATGGTGGAATGCACCCTCCAGGATTAGTGAAGACTTACCGGGCTCCCAACAGTAACCATGCTTGGCCCCCCCTCCCCCCAAATTCTCCACACCGTGATCCAGAAATTGTGGATAGGTGGGGGTCCTGCATGCATTTTAATAGAAGCATTTCTCAGTTGCACAGGAAGTCAATTCATACATTTATTCTAGTAAGACAACATTTAGAACAGGCTTTGCCATAGAGGCATTCCCTGGCATGTCTGGGGTCCCCTCCCCTTGCCAACATCAGGCTGGGAAGAATAGTTTGTTCTGTGTGCTTGATTGCAGGATGTGTATGTCATGCACACAACAGCATAACCTTTTTCTGCCCATGAGCAGAAAAAAACGTTGTAGCCCCTGATCTAAAATATCTCAACAAATTGAATTATTGCATCCACAAGGAAAGTTTCTAGGCAATCCACAAGATGTTTGGGGCAATATATATTTTTTTATTAAAGTTCCATTCCTTTTTCAGTACCATTTTGAGGCATGCCTCTTTTTCCTCTTCAAGAAAGTTTTTTGCATTGTTAGCAAGGATGACACTGGAATCTTAAAAGTGCCTTCTCCAAGTCGCAGCCTGCAAACTATCAATGAATAAGCTTGACATAATCATTTCTTGAAGAGCTCAAGGAGGTGGCAAAGTATGCTTGAAAGAGGGACCTAGTGGAACTTAAAAATATTGTTGAAGAGCCAAACTGTAGTGATGAACAATAATAAAAGTAAGTCAACATAGGGCCCACAAGTGTACAAAATGTGTTGATGTAGAGTGAGAGGATAAATTAAGGACCTTTTGTAATCGAGTTCAGAAGCCTGCAAGGAAAATAGTGCCCCCTGGTGACAGAAGGCCATGACTGAAGAAATAAACTGCCAGACATTGTATTGATTTTGTGTGGAGCGTCTGAAGGTAGGAAACCCTGTGTTTCTTATGAGGAGGAGTGTCAATTTCCGTGTAGTAAAGGGATACTAATAGCCAGTGCTATAATTCTCACAGTTTGAAGGAAAGCAGGTTGTGATATTATGGCTACACTCTGAGAATCAGGGTAGAATATAAAGTTTTTAGTGGGGTATGTCTGTCATAGCTCAATACATTTTCACTCCCTATTTCCCTGATAATTTGTCTTATTCTTAATGCGGTTGGGAAAGGGAAAGGGGTAGTCGTGAACAAGTTATAAGAAACAACGAGGCTACTTGCTAAGGTTTCTCCGACTGGCACAAACATATGTTGAAGATGAATAATTGAAAGGCAGGTAATACGAATTTAATTATATGTTCATTTGTACTAATATGTGCTATAAAATATCTGTGACCAAAGGAGGCTTTTAATAGCTGTGTGAAGGAGAATATTTTGGTAGGTTCTTTTCTGTTCTTGGGAGCTGTCCTAGCCAGGTGTGGCATAGGTGTATGGCTGCCAGTGATTGTTCAGCACCATGGACAGCTCATGGGCTGGAGTGAAGATCAAGCGTAAACCCAGACTTGCTGAGAAAGAAGGAGCTTGGGCTGTTGCTCCAACAGTAGTTGAGGTAGTATTTGAGGGTATGTTGGTATTCCTGTTCTATTCCTTATTATAATGGATTTGGCATTTTATCTGAAAATCATAACCATGTTTAATAGAACAGATGCCTAGTGCAACCCTAATGACAACTGATCAAAAAATGCTCTTATTAGCAGTGTGAGCCAGCAGGCCAATGGTTAGAGATAATGGGAGTTGGGGTCCAAAACATATGGAGTACACCAGATTAGGGAAGACTGTAAGGCACATTAACCTTTCGGGGCTTGCAATAACTGTATATCTATAGCACAAAAAATGTTTCATACAAAGGGGAAAACGGTATATTCATTCATTCAAAATCCTTTATAAAGCACCTATATTTCCACAAATCTCTAAGTGCCTTTCTTACTTTCTTTCTTTAAAACAATTAGAAGAATTTTCTGACTACTTGGCATTGATTGGGCTTCTGGTGCAAAAAATCAAATATAAGTTTTTTTTTTAAAAAAAAAAATCATCATCATCATCATCATCATTTTTTCAATGAAATACACTGCTGATTGTAAGAGATAAAATAAAGTCTTAATTCTCAGAGGCCTTTTTGTTACCAGAACAGATTAACAACCACGGGGCTAGATCTTAAAAGTCCCTTCTCCAAATTGTAGTAAGAAGCTAGTAATGTGTGTGTGTGTGTGTGTGTGTGTGTGTGTGTACATACACAATGTAAAAAGATAATAAAAAACAGAGAGGTTCAAGACTTCAGTGAGAAATGTCACTGGCCCTTGAACTTAAAGGTAAACGGACCCCTGACCATTAGGTCCTGTCGTGGCCAACTCTGGGGTTGTGGCGCTCATCTCGCTTTACAGGCCGAGGGAGCCAGCATACAGCTTCCGGGTCATGTGGCCAGCATGACTAAGCCGCTTCTGGTGAACCAGAGCAGCGCACAGAAACACCGTTTACCTTCCCGCTGGAGCGGTACCTATTTATCTACTTGCACTTTGACGTGCTTTCGAACTGCTAGGTGGGCAGGAGCAGGGACCGAAGCAATGGGAACTCACCCCGTCACGGGGATTCGAACTGCCAACCTTCTGATCAGCAAGTCCTAGGCTCTGTGGTTTAACCCACAGCGCCACCCGCGTCCCTGGCTCTTGAACTTATTTGGGGCTTTTAGTTTTGGGGCTCTGAAATTCCTCTGTTGTTTTCATGGGGAGAATCTTCCTTGTTCCTGTCAGAGTTCTCCTTGTTTTCAATTCAGTTAGAGTCCATAGAATTCCTCAGGTATTTAGCACCTGCAATTTCTTAGGTATTTAGCACCCAGCCACTCCAGATTTGCTTCAAACTACCTCTTTAGGCTCAATTTCTGTAGCAACTCTTATTAGAAAGTGTTTTGTGTATCAGATAGCACAGCACTCTCACACCGGCCACTAGTCAATTAAAGCAATTAGAGGTGTCACTTTTCTTGCTTTGTGCGGCTTGTTCAGAAACAAATCCCATTTACTTTACACCTCTGTTTCCTTCTGACCTACTCCGAGCTGCTGCTGAGACTTGCAATTCTTTTTGTCGTGCGCAGTGCTAATCTATGAGAAGTGCAGCATGTCGGAAGCTTTGCATATTAGAGTGGCCATCGTGGTTTTATGGCAAGCTTCTCCTTGAGCTCTCGTGTCATGTCCAATTTCTGGGAGGCCATTTGTCATGCTATGCGTAGGTCTCTTTATCACACACCTGGCTTTTTGAAGGCAACACAGCCACCCAGGAGCACGCATCAGTCGGTATGCAAATCGGCTCTGAAAATGTTTCACATGGCTGTCCTCTTGTTCTGCCTGGTCTTTGGATGATGCTACCGATTTTGAAAGGCAAGGGCTGATGGCCATGAGTGCTGCATGTTCTGAGTGACATTACGGTTGTCGAGCTGCATTAATGTTCAAATGCTGGGCATCCGTCTATTTCTGTTCCCACCCTTCAAACTAAGTGTGACAGCCCTTCCACCCCTTTGTGGCATTCTGCTGAGGAGCTTTTTCGGATATTTTGAAGCTGATGCTGCATTTTGGAGATGGAGGGAGGAGAATCGAGAAGAGACTCATCAAAGCTTTTTTTTGACCAAAGGCCAAATGATGGTGCTGTTTACGTGGCATGTATTAAAATCAGAGGCCTACTTTGGAGGGGCTTGGACAGAGCTTCTCTTATTTTTACTGTTCCATCTCAAGTGGCAGTAAACTAAAGGTAAAGGTAAAGGACCCCTGACAGTTAAGTCCAGCCACGAATGACTCTGGGGTTGTGGCGCTCATCTCACTTTACTGGCCAAGGGAGCTGACGTTTGTCCGCAGACAGTTTTTCCGGGTCATGTGGCCAGCATGACTAAGCCACTTCTGGTGAAACCAGAGCAGCACATGAAAATGCCATTTACCTGGAGCGATACCTATTTATCTACTTGCACTTTGACGTGCTAGGTTGGCAGGAGCTGGGACTGAACAATGGGAGCTCACCCTGTCATGGGGATACGAACCGCCGATCTTCCGATCGGCAAGCCCTAGGCTCAGTGGTTTAGACCACAGCGCCACCCGCGTCCCACGGCAGTAAACTAGGAAGCCCAAATTTACTGCCCAGCAAATCTCCAACAGGCAACTGACACATGTAACTGATCAAACTGCATCCTCTACCTGCCCCACCTCATGTCATGTATGATGTCAGGTGTGGGGCAGGTAGGTGTGGTTTAGGGGAAAATGGCCCAGTAAACCAAGTAGGAAGCCTAGTGGACCAGATTTGACCCATGGGCCAGAGGTTCCCACACCAGTGGGGTAGAACAATGGAGGCACCTAATAATAGACAGGGACCTTCAGTACTTCTTCTCACACTAATGTTCAATCAGCTATTTCTTTACAACTAGAAGATGTATTTGTGGTTTTTTTTCTTGAAGGCTTTGCATTCCTTTGCATTCCTGCCCCCTCTTCAGTCACGCAAACTGACAGCATGGATTTGAAAATGCAAGATGAGCAAACTCAGTCGGAAAACTTCCATTGTTATCCAAACCCTTGTGCACTTACATACTTGCTAATAAGGTTGTGTGCTTCTTCCCACTACAATATTTTTTTTTTGGGGGGGGGAGGTGTTCTGTCCCTGCAAGTCTTTTTTTTTTTTTTTAATAAGATATTTATTGAAATTTTCAAGAATAATACAATGTAAAACAAAAAGAAAAGAAACAACAAAAATACAAAAATAAAAACAATTAAAAACACATAGAATTTCCATTTACTTATTTTCTTTTAACTTATTTTCCAGACCTCCTCATACCTCCCTTTCTTATATTCCAATTCAAATTATTAGTTCAGCAAATCCTCACCATTAGTTTTTACTTATTTCAAAATCTTATTTTCCATGACTCTTAAGCATTACAGCTGGAAACCACTTAATTTCTATCCAACATCATTCTAACATTCATTAATTTTACAATGTTTCTGCAAATAGTCTTTAAACCTCTTCCAATATTCTTCTGCTGACTCTTCTCCCTGGTCTCGGATTCTGCCAGTCATTTCTGCCAATCCCATATAGTCCATCATCTTCATCTGCCATTCTTCCAGAGTGGGTAGATCTTGTGTCTTCCAATATTTTGCGATAAGTATTCTTGCTGCTGTTGTCGCATAAATGAAAAAAATTCTATCCTTCTTTGGCACCAATTGGCCAACCATGCCCAGGAGAAAGGCCTCTGGTTTCTCCAAGAAGGTATATTTAAATACCTTTTTCATTTCCCAGAAAGCCTTAATCCTTGGGCACATCCACCAAAGGTGAAAGAATGTACCTTCAGTCTCTTTACATTTCCAACATTTATTATCGGGCAAATGATAAATTTTTGCAAGCTTGACTGGGGTCATGTACCACCTGTAAATCATTTTCATAATATTTTCTCTTAAGGCATTACATGCTGTAAATTTCATACCGGTGGTCCATAACTGTTCCCAGTCAGCAAACATAATATTATGTCCAACATCCTGTGCCCATTTAATCATAGCAGACTTCACCGTTTCATCCTGAGTGTTCCATTTCAGCAGCAAGTTATACATCTTTGACAAAATCTTAGTTTTGGGTTCTAACAATTCTGTTTATAATTTCGATTTTTCCACCTGGAATCCAATTTTCTTGTCCCTGCAAGTCTTTTTAACATGCATTCTGGGTACAGCCTATTAGCTGCTAATTTGAACAAATGCATTTCCTTTAGTCATGCAAACACGATAAATGTTAGGTAAGCCAGAGGACTGTCTAAACTTCCAGATAGCCTTGTAAATACATAATCATAATCTGCATTTTTTACTAAATTTATAAATATTGTAAATACCTTCTTGCAATTAAGAAAAACCATGCACATTGACTGCAAAGTGTGGCAGCAGGTTCCTATATTTTTTTAGGTTCGCTTGTGACTTTTCATCTTTTTCAAAAAGTTAAGAGTTTCTTGAGCATGGCAGAACTGTATAAAAAGGTTACTTTTAAAGAAAAAAAGTCTTGGGAGGGAATTTTTTTGGGTCCCCTCCCCCCTCCCCAAACTCTACCATCCATGGAAAAGAAGAAAGAAATCCTAATGATTTGTGATGCATTGGAGCTATTACAGAGTAGTATCCCTGGCAGGAAAGTAATGAGATGACTGCTAGAAAGCAATTCTGTCTTGATTTACCCTTCTCACTATCTAGGACAGGGATGTAGCATGCAATTTTATTTTATTTTTTACCTGTGGAATCTTGCCTCCTATCCTCCAAACAGTATGATGCATGGTACGTGTCTATGTGAGATGCATATGAGATTTACCTTTGAGTAGGTGTAGTTAGGACTGCGCTATAAGAGGATTTTGATATCTGATTCATGGCACCAATCAGTGTTATGCCAGATTAGAAGCAGGTTCTCTTTGTCATTTAAATTTGTTCAAAGTGTTCCTATGCCACATTGTGATGAAATGTCTCTTAAACCAAGGCTGGATGAGTGATATATATCAATTAATGTTGCCTTTCATAATATTAGGAAAGGAACTGATGCTAGATAGCGATTAAAAAGGGGAAAATTGTCCCTTTTTTCGATTTGGATGCTGAGTATTAGAAAGTGTAGGAAGAAATTGTCATAAGCCATTAGTCCATCCAACTCAGTATGTCTGTTGACTGGCAGAGGCTCTCTGAGGCCTTTAACCAGATTCTTCCCCAACCCTACATCAAGATGTCAATGATTGGGACCTTTTGCATACATGGAGCTCTACTGGTGAGCTGCAGATCTTCACCTAATTTTGGTAATTTTGGATTTTCTGAATATTGACTGTGCATTGCATAGGATGATCAGTTGTTGGATGCAACTGATGTTGTTTAGCTGCTCTTGAATAATCCCTTGATAAACTTCTGCTGAACCAAGGTTTCCCAGAAAATAGCTTGAAATGATTTGAAAAGTTGGTATATGGTATATGTCCTTGGTAAATAGCATAGATGGTTTGTCATAATTGATAGTTGGCATAAAGGTAAAGGTACCCCTGCCCGTACGGGCCAGTCGTGTCTGACTCTAGGGTTGTGCGCCCATCACACTTAAGAGGCCGGGGGCCAGCGCTGTCCGGAGACACTTCTGGGTCACGTGACCGGTGTGACGAAGCTGCTCTGGCGAGCCAGCACCAGCGCAGCACACGGAAATGCCGTTTACCTTCCCGCTATAAAGCGGTACTTATTTATCTACTTGCACTTAAGTGTGCTTTCGAACTGCTAGGTGGGCAGGAGCTGGGACCGAACGATGGGAGCTCACCCCGCCGCGGGGATTCGAACAGCCAACCATGCGATCAGCAAGTCCTAGGCGCTGAGGTTTTACCCACAGCGCCACCCGCATCCCTTTTCATTTTTAACATTAGTTAGCATTTGACAATGATATTGTGGTGGGAGGGGAGATTATTCTAGCAAGAACATGAGATGGTTATTGGTATTTAACATTTAACAGTTATGAGATTTCATGTTTGAAAATCAAAACAATTGAGAAACGTAACATAACTTAAAGCATTTTTATTTTGCAATCAGGAAATATGTTTACTTTTCACTTTAAAAACCCCTCATTCATAACTTTGAATTGAGATTTTTCAAAATACATCTAATTTTTCATGCTTGCATGCAAATATCATTTCTGGTACTAGATGGGCCTGCACAAAATACGAATACATTTTCTTCCCATTTTGTATATATCCCTCTCTAACATGTAGAGGACATGTATAAATAAAATCCTGACTTGCTATTATTCATAACACAGATTGGCTGGACTGTTTATGTGAAGAATGTTACTTCAGACAGTTGGAAAAGAGAAGATATATACATTTTCAGGAATGTATAGCAGGAGATGGGAATGCTCTTTCTAACAGCTGAGATACTGATGGAGCCAGCAAGCTCATTCTGTTATCAGGGGCAGCCCAGACACAAATGTAGCAAGTTAGAAAAAAGCTCTTCTCTAGGTCAAATATTTCTTTCTCATATTACTTATGGAGGAATCAACTTCAGGAGTTTATCTTTACAGCACATAATTGGTAATTTCCCCCTCCCCTAAAAGACAGGCAATGTCAGCATCTCTCTTTACAGATGCTCCATATACTTTCACGGTCATAAGGCTTTGCCAATGACAGGTCAGGAAAATGCAGTCTGCATCTAAGGCCTTCCTGATCTGAATTGCAATATACTGAATCCTTAAATCTCCTTTGCAGTTCTTTCATGGGGGGGGACACAGAAGTTGAGGGCAAGGCAGCAAGGTGGATGGATGTTGATTGATTTTGCTGGAATACAGAAATAAGGACAGGCTGTTCTTTTTTTGGGTGACAGCCTGCTATATTTGGCAATATTACCACTGCAAGTGTTACATTTTTAGAGCAGCCATATGAATAATAAGAACACCACCCTGCAGTTTTAAGAGGAAAGCTAATGCAGAATGGCCAGATTTTATACTCTGGCACAGCTAGTGAATATCAGAAATGTACATGTGCATTACAGAACATGAATGCCACTTGTTGCATTCCACCTGAAGTTCCTTAAAGATGTATAGAATGACAGGATATTCCCCCACCTTTTAACTCTATGATGTTCTGAATAGACCACTCTGAGTCAGTTCCTTTCTGTCACCCCAACCTTGGCTTGGCCAAATGCAATTGGGAAAATGTATTCACTTGTCAATAGATGTCTCCTCTAGAGTATCTACACATACCCAGTTGAAAGGTTGGAGGTGTATATTGTAGGAAGTTGTAGTGTGGCAAGATTAGTGAGCCTTAGAGGAAGGTGGGCTTGGTCAATCTCAGGAGCAGCCCTTAACTGCCTCTACCTACACAACACCAAGCCCTTAAGCCAGGGGAACAATTTGTGGTCCTAGGGCAGGCATAGGCAAACTCCAGCCCTCCAGATGTTTGGGGCTACAATTCCCATCATCCCTAGCTAACAGGACCAATGGTCAGGGATGATGGGAATTGTAGTCACAAAGCAGCTGGAGGGCCATGTTTGGGGATGCCTGGACTAGGAGAACACAATTGCCCTACAATAGGTAAACAATTCAAAACATACCCAGCAGTTGCAGCAAATGAAATGGCATGGTGTGCACTACTACATGGTATCAGTGTCCATCTACACACACTTAGATGTATAGGCACTAGAGACAACAGAGCCCACCCTCCTGCCACTCAGGGATTTAACTTCTAGAGACCTTGGGGACGGAGCTGGAACTTGAACAACGATAGGTCCATCAACTCATGCTAACAAAATGTTAACCAAGCACCCCTAAATGGCAACAATAGGATGAAACAGTGACAGACAGCGATTTTGCAGAAACCAAAAAATGTCCCCAAATAAAGAATGTCCTTGCTGAACAGAACTTGATGCATCTGTCACATCTGGAGGGCCAGATACAGATAGGTAGCCGTGTTGGTCTGCCATAGTCAAAACAAAATAAAAAAATTCCTTCCAGTAGCACCTTAAAGACCAACTAAGTTAGTTCTTGGTATGAGCTTTCGTGTGCATGCACACTTCTTCAGATACACTTCTTCAGATACACTAGTCAGTGTATCTGAAGAAGTGTGCATGCACACGAAAGCTCATACCAAGAACTAACTTAGTTGGTCTTTAAGGTGCTACTGGAAGGAATTTTTTTATTTTGTTTTGACTGGAGGGCCAGAGTTTGCCTATGCCTGCCCTAAGGCTACCTTGGTCTTCTTTCATTCAAGTGGTAAGATGGGAAACACCATGGAGGGGAGGGATTTGCAGAGAGACAAAAAGGTGCGCCACTCACCTTTCATTCCTGCCCCGCCCACTGCCAGCATGTAAGTTTTGACATTTAACCCTAAGAGAACACAGTCGTTGGCTCAAATAATTTGCACTCCCAGCACCTATCAGTTAGCCAGACATTCTGCAGCTTTTACAAAGGAAATGAGGGAAACACAAACAGGGGATAAGATATTGATATCTACTACTTATGTGGGCTACCTGCTGCCTTCATGATCAGAGGAGATGTGCCTCGCCTGGAGAGTGCTGTTTGCCTGTCGGTCCTGCCTGCAAGGCTTTCCACACCATCTGGTTGGACAATGTGAGAAAGGGATGCTGTACTAAATGGGTCTTCAGTCTGATCCAACAGGGTTCTTCTTGTGCTCATTGATCTGCTTTGACCCATTTGTATTGAAGCTTGTTTTAAGCATACCTTGAGTGTTCACCTTGAATATTACTTCATCCAGAAAACTAGATCCACAGGAGTGAAACTGTATTACCGCATTGTCCTGAATATAAGCAGCACCTTTTTTTTCTAAATTCTGACTATGAAAAGTTAAAGTGCTGCTTAAATTCACGACCTTACAAAAACTGGCTTTTACGATATGGCTGCTGAAACAGACATACGGTAAAACGGAATGGGTGTGAGTGCCTGCAGAGTTTTAAGGGAGCTGCTTATATTTGGGTATTGTCTTTTTTCTCTCCCCCCCCCCCTTGAATTTTAAAGGTGCGGCTTATATTCGGGTCAATACGGTACTAAATGAAACCATTTTCTCTCTCCCTCTTTTCACCTTTTCTTAGGGGCATATGTGCTACAGGTCAAAGCAACCGATGCTGATGACCCGACCTATGGAAACAGTGCCAGAGTGGTTTACAGCATCCTTCAGGGACAGCCATATTTCTCCATTGATCCCAAGACAGGTAATGAACATATTTGCCAGGGAGAATCGTATTGCTTCCCACTTTCAAATATCAAAGTGATTAGATGCCCACCTGAACAGTCTTTGTCCGATGACAGTGGAAGAAAATGTGACAGTATTATTGTTTGTGGAAAAGCATCAGCTGTTTCCCATTAACACAAGGTAAGTAGAATTGCCTTTTCAGAATTCAACAAATACAAGGATTGCTCTGCTGAATGAAAATAAAGGTCTATCAGAGAAATGAACAGGCAGTGTTCCATATGGGAAATTTTGTAAAACAGCTTCCAGGTGGTAAAGGATGGATGGATCAGCCACTTCACAGTCCATGCCAATTTCCCATGTGCTAATTCATATGATGTTCACTGTTTTTTTGGCATTATCCTGAGTGAATAACACAAAAAAGAAAACACACATATAAATGCATATTCAAAAATACATTTTTGGATGTATTTTCTTACATTTTGAATTATGGTGCTGGAGGAGACTCTTGAGAGTCCCATGGACTGCAAGAAGATCAAACCTCTCCATTCTTAAGGAAATCAGCCCTGAGTGCTCACTGGAAGGTCAGATCGTGAAGCTGAGGCTCCAATACTTTGGCCACCTCATGGGAAGAGAAGACTCCCTGGAAAAGACCCTGATGTTGGGAAAGATGGAGGGCACAAGGAGAAGGGGACGACAGGGGATGCGATGGTTGGATGGTGTTCTTGAAACTACCAGAATGAGTTTGATCAAACTGCGGGAGGCAGTGGAGGACAGAAGTGCCTAGCGTGCTCTGGTCCATGGGGTCACAAAGAGTCGGACACGACTAAACGACTAAACAACAACAGTTTTCTTACAAAAATATGCATATCTAAAGATTTTTATTTTTTATGCCTTTGGTTACTTTTCTGTGCCAAGAACTTCATTGAAAAATTCAGCACATGAGATCTGGAGAACTGCATTCTGAGCCATTCATTAATCCAAGCATTGCGGACTGGGTCCCTTTCCATGAGAATTTACAAATAAACAATTCTTCCAATACTGCCCACAAAGGTTCAAAAAAAAAAAAATGGGTGCAGTTACCATGTTTGAAATTGCCACATCTGTGCCACCTCACAAAAATAACTTCACAGGTAGAATGGAGCCCATACAATTCAGCCTATCGTTTACAACACTTAACATACTGCAGAAGGTTGCTTTATACCAGATAACAGCTGACAGCTATTTGTTATAGATGTCAGTGACTCCAGTTGCAATCCTAAGCAACTTCATTGCAAGTTAGGAGGGAGAACTCCTGTGTGCTGCTTCTTCCCTGTGAATGCCTTCCCCACACCCCAGATACAGTGACTGCTACATAATAAACACAATTCCCATGCCCCTTGATTGAAACATAACAGCTGTTTGCAGAAATTGTGCACATCTTGCTGAATTGTATCATTTCCAGCCGATGGGGGCTGGAATCACAAGTTTAAATGTTTCCCTGAATAAAAGGGCCATTGACATAGAAAACTAGAATGTCAGGGAAGAGGGTAAGCACACTGACATGCTAGGTTTCTCTGTACAAATCCCCACCACCACCCCTTCTGATGGTACATTTAACCATCAGCAATTTGAATCTGACTTAGAATTCGACTGTGGCTTATATAGCAGACCAACTCCGAATGCTACATTGAGTCAACATATTAAACAAAGGTTTACTGTGATGCAAATGAACAATGGCAAGCCTCAGGCTTCTGTGCCACCACTCCACCCCTCACCTTCAGCATGGCCAGGAGGAGGCATTTGGAAGCTTTAATTTCTGATTTTGATTAACCACAGTTGGTTGTGTTATGCAAATTCAACACACTGTGGTTACTTTAAGCATGGGTTGTTTGAAACAAGCCACTTTAAACTGTGGGTTACAGACCCTCCAAGTGTCCCTATTTTCCAGGGACAGTCCCAGATTTACAGAAGCCATTCCAGTTTCTGATTTGATCCCAGAATGTCCCACTTTTCCTTAGGACATCCCTGTTTTCATTGGAGGAATTGGGGGGGGGGTGTCTGGAGTTATCCGACCCTTGAGCCATCTGAAGGCAGCCCTGTATAGGGAAACTCTTTAATGTTTCATTATGTTTTTAAATATGTTGGAAGCCGGCCAGAGCAGCTGTGACAACCCAGTCAGATGGGTAGAGTATAAATATTATTATTCTTATAGAATAGGATGCCCCTATTTCCTCAGACAAATATTGGAGGGTATGCAGTTATGAAGCTGACTTCTTTCAACAAACCATAGTTAAGATTAAGCACAGTGTAGGATTTGAATATAATGCTAAACTATGGTCAATCAAAAACACAAGCAAAGGCTTCTGAGTTCATCTTCGTGGCAGAACTGGAATGGGAGATGGAAAGGAGAATGCATGAACTTCAGGCTCATTCCTAACACAATAAAGCGTAGTTTACTGCGCTATCCAAACATAGACAAAAGGTTTAATATAATATGAAAGCTCAATGCATGATGATATTCCCCCCCCCCCCTGTTAATCTGGTTTAATCATACCCTGAGCCAAATTTCCAGTAGGCTATATTCTGCACATGAGTTTTAGCTAGGATCTTCTGAGCATGTGTGCAGCACTGCTTGGATGCTACAGGAAATGTTTATTAATCTGGAATAAACCAGGCTTTTAATGAACATTGGTGTTCAGTGGGAAACCTGCCTTTCCCCAGCTGCTTGCTTTTGGCATTTGTCTGGCCTGGAGGATGGGAGACAAGCAGTAATGTCAGGCTGTTGTTCAGAGTCCACTAGATGTTCTGGTAGAGGGACCCAGAAATGCTCCTGGGACAGGATGACAGTTAATTGCATATCTTGCCCTGTGTTCCGAAATGTCACTCCTGCTTCTGTATTTAATAATTCAATGACTTAACCAAAATGCTCTGCACTAAATTCTGCCAATTATGTGCCTTGAATGCAACGTAAGAAAGAGCTTGCCTGCCTGCCCCCTTTCTGCAAATGGAATTTCTTTTCCCTGCAAACCTCTCCTTGAATGTCAGATGGAGTGTTAAAGACCCTGGCTTCCTGGCTAATCAATGACTGGAGGTGGAAACAGCATAACACTGTCAGTGCAGGCACTGTAGAGGTCATGTCCTCTGTCAAATATACCCTGTTTTAACAAAAGATGATATCGCAAGTGTGAATCAGAGAGTTTACTTTTTAAATTAGGATGAGGATGTGTGTGTTTTCCTCCCTTCCTCGG
Source organism: Podarcis cretensis (assembly GCF_951804945.1). Classification (NCBI taxonomy): domain Eukaryota; kingdom Metazoa; phylum Chordata; class Lepidosauria; order Squamata; family Lacertidae; genus Podarcis; species Podarcis cretensis. Next base: position 18,442,536 of record NC_137176.1, on the reverse strand, counting down.
GCTCTAGGGGATAAAAATCTCTTCCTTTAATGTTCTTCTTTTAATTAGATCTCGCTGACAATACAGAGGTGTTAAAATCCAGGCTATACGTGTGTTATATAAAGTTTCTGGATGAGATGAATGATGACAACAAAGATTTCCCCAGGATCCCCTGCTCCGCTTCTTTCTGCTTTTGTTCTCAGTGCCACCTTCATTAATTATTTTCACTCAGAAGCTGGGGATTTTCACACTGGGGAAAAAATGCCATGGTCATTGGAGATGGGTGGTCTCAAAGCATGGGAGCTTGTTCAATCCACTTCTCCTTAAACCACAATAGCCCTATCTGAAAGCCATTATCCTTCTGGGGGTCTAGGCAGCTTTCCCAGTGATTTGTCTTTCTCCACTGCTCCCCGTTGGGACTGATCGCTTTCCTTTCCTGTTCTTTATATAAGCTTCTCCTCTGCCTTAAGCTCACAGACAGAGGTAAATGAACTGGTTGAGCCCATAGCTGCTAAGGAACTTGAGCAGGTTCCTGCTATGGAAGCAGAGGTTTTTATTGGCCATAAGCCTGCAGAACCCTAGCTGGAATCCAAAATCTCATGGGTGGCTTTCCCCTGTATTCCCAATACAAGTCATGTACTTCTGCATTCTTCTGTGCTTGCCCAAGAATCCAGGGTTGACAGCAGGTGGGAGGCCACAGAAAGGAGAAATACTCACCTTTTCTTTTCTTTTTTAAATAATATTTATTAATTTTTTAACAGAAAAGAGTTACAAAATAATAACACACAAGAAAAAATATACAAAGATACAAAAACCAAAAAAATTAACATAAAAAGAAAAAAAACTAAAAAAACTAAAAATCCCTCTTTTATAATATCTTACATTCATTTATTCATTTATTTTCATGACTTCCTCACACCTCCCTTTTTGTATTCCATTTAAAAATTTATTCAGCAAATTCATAACCTCATATTTTACCCTTAATTATTTATCTTCACATGTTCTAACTTCAAATTTTCATCTGATATCCATCCCTTCTTGCATATTCTTATTTTACCTTATTACTAGAACCACTTCATTTTATTCCAACGTCATTAACATTCAATAATTTTACAGTGTTTCTGTAGATAGATTTTAAATTTCTTCCAATCTTCTTCCACCGACTCTTCTCCCTGGTCTCGGATTCTGCCGGTCATTTCAGCCAATTCCATATAGTCCATTACTTGCATCTGCCATTCTTCCAGGGTGGGTAGGTCTTGTGTCTCCCAATGCTTTGCAATGAGTATTCTTGCTGCTGCTGTAGCATACATAAAAAAAGTTCTATCCTTCTTTGGCACCACTTGGCCGACCATACCCAGGAGAAAGGCCTCTGGTTTCTTCAAGAAGGTATATTTAAATCCCTTTTTCAATTCATTATAGATCATTTTCCAGAAAGCCTTAATCCTTGGGCACGTCCACCAGAGGTGAAAGAATGTACCTTCAGTCTCTTTACATTTCCAACATTTATTATCGGGCAGATGATAGATTTTTGCAAGCTTGACTGGGGTCATGTACATGAAATACTCACCTTTTCTCTAGAGAGTTGGTCCTTTAAAACATTCACATTTCTGTAGTATTGGGGTGCAGCTTCAGATTCCACCACCCGCTTTTGAAGAATCATGATTTTATACATTGATAGTTAGTTCCACGAAGCTGGCCATGTGCATATAATGGAAACAGGGATCCCTAGAGGATAACATTTGCAAATGTGTACTGCATTGTGATTCCTGACCTCTAAGAAGCCTGACAGAGGCTGTCAGATCACATGCCACTCATGCCTTCATAGTGATTTGTTGTTGTTTAGTCGTTTAGTTGTGTCCGACTCTTCATGACCCCGTGGATCAGAACAATTAGATTTAATAATTTTTGCATGTACAGATGATCAGCAGTATGGTTTGTATTCCACTAACTCATACTCAGAGTAGACTAATTGGAATTAATGACCCTACATTAGTCATGGTTGTTAATTGCAATGGGTCTACTCTGAGTAAATGTTGAGTGATATGTCTAGGGCTACATCAGGCATTGCCAAACTTGGCCCTCCAGATGTTTTGGGACTACAAGTCCCATCATCCCTGACCACTGGTCCTGTTAGCTAGGAATGATGGGAGTTGTAGTCCCAAAATATCGGGGGGGGGGGGCAAGCTTGGCCATACCTGGGCTACATGATAAGATTTTTTCATTGCAAATGGATTAGAACTAAATATTTTGCTTCCCCTGTCCAAATATTTGGCCTCTGTTTTTGTACAAAATACCATTATCCCTAGTTCTCTGTCCCCTGCCTATGAGTCTGTATTTTTTTTAATGTCACAGATCAGATTTTTACTGCAGTCAAGAAAATTCTATAGACAGAGCCATGGTATAGATCCCTTATGTCGTTCGGCAAGGTGCAGGCAAATAATTAAATATTTTCTCTTTTTCTTGGGAATAAACTGCACATAATAATTTGCTCTGGTTAAGTGATTATGGCACAGCTCATGAACACCTGCTTTTGAAGAGACTGTTTCTCATTTTAACTTAGACTTTTAATTTGTAAAAAAAATGAGAGAAGGAAGAGAATATTGCTCATGAGCTCTTTCAGACATGACTATTATTATCATTGATTTAAAACAAAAACAAAACAAAAAACTGAAGACCGAGTTCTATTACATAATAAAAATTGGAACAAGCCTTTGGACATCAACCCAGGGGAGGAAATCATTGCTTGATTGAGTACATCTGTAGTGAGATGACAGACAATTGTTCATTAGGAAGACTTTGGCTAGATTTAAAACTACTTGATGATATTTTTGATACAGTGCATGAATAAATATAATCACAGTGTTATACTAGATCATTAGATCAGGCAAGTTCAGAGCATTTTCCTTTGTTTCTTCATATGTTTGAGAAGGCTGATTATTTATTAAATTTTGGGCTGCAGCCCCCATACTATGATCCCAAAGAGCTTCTCCCTCACTCTGTGCCACCCAGCAAAGCCTGCATCCTTGCCAGTACCATCCTCCAACAAGACACTGACTCAGCAGCTTCTGCAACTCTCCACAGGAAGCAATTCTGCTCAGATCCAAAGCATCACGAAAGATGCAACTTCACACCTGGCAGGTGCCTCTTCCAGTGCAAATGAAACGGATTCAGAAACCTCTGGGGTGTCCTGTCATTTGGGGCTGTTGAGAGGGCTTTTGTCAAGCTGGAATGATGAAGGCAGAAGTCTCTCGTCCATTATTGGGGGTATGGCATATAATAAAGTCTGGATGGGGGCTCATCAGTCTTAGCTGCGTATGCTGAAACAGAGGCTACTACTGGTGCACATGGGATTTATACAGGTAGTTCCTCCTTAACAGAGAAAACATCTGTTCTAAAAGCTATTTATTATTATTATTTATTGAATTTATATACCACCCTATACCGGGAGGTCTCAAGGCGGTTCACATAAAAGATCAACATAAAAAACACAATAAATATAATCAAAATAAAAACAACAGCCCAATAACACATCCCCCCCAAAAAGAGCCACATTTTTAAAAGGACATAGGATGAATCAAAGGCCTGGTTAGTAAGGAACATTTTTGTCTGGCACCTAATAATGAAGATCTGATGTTTGATTGATTTTGCTTTTGTTTAGTGCAGTGTTTCCCAAACTTGGGCCTCCTGCTGTTTTTGGACTACAATTCCCATCACCCTGACCACTGGTCCTGCTAGCTAGGGATGATGGGAGTTGTAGTCCAGAAACAGCTGGAGACCCCCAAGTTTGGGAAACACTGGTTTGGTGTATGTATTGAATGAATTCACCAGGCATTATCTTTTCAGGCTAACTTAGTTGTAGGCTGAGCTCAAATTTTGGTGGAAAGGCGCAAAGAGATTTTGTTGGGCAGACAAATGGGGTAGGGGAGGAAACTGCTTTCGCCTCTTTCAGCAAGACATGCTGCTACCATGCATCGGCTGATGTGTGGTTGAGAGTGTGCTATGCTGCAGCAAAAGGAGCACTCAGGAGCCCACTTTCAGCTTCCACTTGTTCCTTTGAACCCCTCTTACTTGCCCCATACTTGATGTCATGTATGGGGAGTGCTGAGGAACCATGTTTTGCATGGGTTCCCTGCCTTTTCTATATACTCTCCCTCAAAATGGGAGAAATTGAGAGATATATAGCCATACCAGCAGCATATCTCTTCTTTCTCGTATCCAAAAATGCAAGAAGGGCTTTTACACTCGCCAGAAGCTCGGCTCAGCCCTCGCTGGTCCTGGAAGGATCCTTTTAAAAAGTCCCATAGGCTCAGAAACTTTGTGCCTGTCCATTGGGGGAGATAGGAAGCCCAGAGCACTTGTTCTTTAGATGTCCCTTTTATGAAGAGGCACGTAGTGAGACCATTGATCCCTGCTAGTGAGGCTCACTGGCCTCCTGGAAAAGCAAAAATTTGACCTTTTCCTGTTAGGCAAAGATCATAAGACAACCCGGATGGTCGCCAGATTCTGTGTACAGATCTGTAGGCGCAGACCATCCCCCGACCCAAACTAGTTCATTAAGAACATCCCCAAATTCGGTTCCATGGGTGACTCTGGGTCATCTCTCTGTGGTAGCTTATCTTAAAGTTTTAAGTGTCTATACGCTTATCACATTTATAAATTTTAAATTTATTGTTGTACATTGTTTTAAATGTTTGTTTTCCTTCTGGGATTATACCTCCAAGTGTGTTTTATAAGCTGGTGCCCAACCGTAATAAATTATCTATCTATCTATCTATCTATCTATCTATCTATCTATCTACCCTCACTCAAAAAGTACCTCTGATTATTGCCAAACAACCAAACAACCAACACCCAATGGTGTGTGCCCCCCTTCCCAATTTAAATAGTTTTTTTAAAGCTCCTGTTTTATTGTCTACTAGCATAAGAGTGGTATGCATCCAATTAATGTTCATTTTCTGTGAACACTGTTCAGTGCCAAACAATGCTATGAATTTGATGCCGTGGGTACAGTATTCTGTCTCGTAAATGTTCTGCTACCTCACAGAGAAACTTCATTTTGTTTCTTTTAAAAGGTGTCATACGAACAGCCTTGCCAAACATGGACAGAGAAGTCAAAGAGCAATATCAGGTTCTCATTCAGGCCAAGGACATGGGAGGCCAGCTTGGAGGATTGGCTGGAACTACTACGGTGAACATCACTCTCACCGATGTCAATGACAATCCGCCCAGATTTCCCAAGAGTAAGTTCTATCACCTATGAGTAACATTCTAGATGAAAATGGTTGTGTTTACTATATCACTCTGATGAATGTTCAAAGTGACTTGTGCTATGGGAGCATGGTTCCACATGGTTCAATTTATAGCATGACATTAAGACAAACTTTTGCCAGTGGAGAGCTGATCTAGACATTGTATCCCTCCCTTGCCCCTGCCCCAATGCATTATCTGTTGCAACATTGTATGAGTCAAGGCCATCACTTGACCATTGACCACACTGGCACAAAACATTCAGAAGGTACCAGCTTCCGCAAGTATTGTTAAATGAAACCGCTGGGGAAGGAAGCTAATCTCAGATCTGTGGTGAGTGAAACTGTTTCTAGATTGGCTCTGAAATGCTTACTGGAGATTCCTTAAATCTGCTTATAATTAAGCACATACAGGGTGATACGGTACATAGGGACGCAGGTGGCGCTGTGTGTTAAACCACAGACCCTAGGGCTTGCCGATCAGAAGGTCAGTGGTTTGAATCCCCATGATGGGGTGAGCTCCTGTTGCTCGGTCCCTGCTCCTGCCAACCTAGCAGCTTGAAAGCACATCAAAGTGCAAGTAGATAAATAGGTACTGCTCTGGTGGGAAGGTAAACAGCATTTCCGTACGCTGCTCTGGTTTGCCAGAAGCGGCTTAGTCATGCTGGCCACATGACCCAGAAGCTGTACGCCAGCTCCCTCAGCCAGTAAAGTGAGATGAGCAGCGCAACCCCAGAGTTGTCCACGACTGGACCTTATGGTCAGGGGTCCCTTTACCTTTAGGGTGATTCATAATGAAGTATACAGTTTCAACGCACTATAAAAAAGAAGAATATTATATATCTTATGTTACCTGTAACAGAATTATAGGGAAATGTTTAAAGGTTTTTTTTTTAGAAACAGTCACAAATGCCATTGCACAACAGTTACAGATTCCGTTCTGCTCAGTTCAAGAACAAAACATGCCTTCTCCACTGCAGACACAGCCATTTTGCCTGACTAGTTACGTGAGACGCACACTATCACCTACGTCATTTTCCTCAGTAGCGGAACACAAACTTTATGAGTACATCTGCCTCACGGTTCACAGTTGTGGTCTGTGTCGTTGCCTGTTACTGTTTTACAGCATCTGGAAACTGTATACTTCATTATGAATCACCTTGTATTTCTGAAACACCAAAGTAGTCAACATTTTCTCCCCCCCCCCCAACACATTTCCAACCGTTACCCTGCTTCTCCGCAAAGCACCTGATTTTCAAGTTGTTATGTGCAACATCTGACCTCTCCAAAGAATTCAGGCAGAGGTCTGCATTTTCCCAGATGCCTGGTTTCATATAGTCTTCTCTCCAGCAGTGCTTTTGACTGTTCCTGCTATTGCTTAAAGCAGGCCCTGAATATTGCTTTGTAATAGATGCTGTGGCTTAATAGACCCAGGCATTTCCAAGTGCAAAGGGAAAAGAGTGCTAGCAAACACACATGTCAAACACTCGTTCTCTATTTTATTTTTATTTTGTTCAGCAGAGATGTCATGGGGTTTTTTCTTTACACTTCCAGGGAACTAATCTTGTAGCTCTGTGGCCGTGAATACAGAGCGGTTTCCTCCTTGGCAATGCATTTGCCCTCGGAAAAACCAACACTTCTACCCCGACTTCCCTTCCGCACGCAGCTCAAGTTGAAAACCTTTCACCTCTACCGCATAGAATGTCACAAAAGCCAAATAATAGCTGTCAGCCTTTGTGGGAATAGAGGAGAGTACGCGAGAGAGAAATTGTGAGATGCAGACTGGGGCAAGGAAGTAATATTGAACGAGAAAATTTGCATGAGCTACGGCAATCATGTCATGGAATGCTTTGCTGAACTGTGGAGGGTTTAATCAGAAGAGACACTTTAGTGGGAAGTAGGGTAACTTTAGGTGTTTTCACCCATAAAATTGATCCCACAAAAGAAACTGCTACAGCTGCAGCTGAACTAGAATAGCTCTGCAGACGGAGGCAAATTTTGCCTACACCAGGACTTACTGGGGGGTTATATTCTCTAATATGTCATATATTGTTCATACTGAAAGGGGCATGAATATAATTTATTGCTTGCTTTTCTCAGTAGATTCCAAATTAATCTCATCTCTGGTTTCTTCAGGTATTTTCTTGTAGGGCCAGTTAAGAGATTGGCCCAAATCATTCTGAATTTCTGACTGTTTTCCTTTGCGGTGGCCCCCTCTGCTGAAAAGCAAGTTGGTCTTCAAAGGGGACAAGTGCTTGTCACTTCAGCAGTTTGGAACATGAGCCATTCTTAGATCTAGGCCAGTGTATGACATCATCAGTGATGACATCTTTAGGAGCATCTTCAGGTCTGAATACTGGGCATCCCATCTCCTGGAGGTTCCTAAAACCTCACTGTGACTTCCTATATATCTCATCCTTCTTTTCTTTCCCCAAACTCTCCTAGGGTAGAGCAGCACTGTCGTGAGTGTGTGTGTGTGTGTGTGAGAGAGAGAGAGAGAGAGAGAGAGAGAGAGAGAGAGATGAAGGGGTGTGTTTTGTGTAGCACTTGGTTCTGGCTTTTGGCCTGTTGCGAAATTAGAGGTGCAAGGCAAGTCCATTATTATTTTCACTCCCTAAAGCAAAAGTTGTGCGTTGTAACCTAAGTAAATTGCACTCGGAGCAGAAGCATTTAAATGAATGGACATAGGCTAATCATTTCTGTTAATTTCAATGGGTCTACCAGGAGTATTTCTGACATTGGCAACAACCGTGTGCATTTGCACTGAATTTCTAAAGCAAGGTTCTGTTTTAGACTCAAGGTGAACTTGGTTATATCCAAAGTTGTCTGAAGTGGGGAGGGACCTGGTATCAGAAGCAAATATGATGGTTCAAAACCCTGCCTTCCTGTGCACTCCCCTATGGGGTGGGCTTGTTTGAACAGCTGACCACCTAGTCAGTTTTGGAGCTGAATGAGATTTATTCCCCCCTCCAGTCAATTTCAATTTTTCTTCCACTTTCCCCTCCCTCATACTATGGAGCTTCTCCCAAGTTCCCATTCCCTAAGATCTCACTCTCAGAGTTCCAGCAGCTGGGGATTTTTCTCCCACTGTCTTTGGTCAAGCGGAGTTGGTTCTCATGTTTCATTTTTGATGTAACAACAGCCCACACATGGAAGTTGTAGCGCTTCCATTTCATTCATCTGGGGAACAAATTGTACAACTCGGAGCCCAGATGAAACAAATGAAATCTCACCACATCACAGAGAGCTCTAGTTTAAAAACTTTCTCTCTGGGGAAAGGAGAAATGTTGAGTCGCCACAGAATATCACCTCCAGTGGAACTGAAAATGAAGGTTTCTATGTCAGTGAAAATTCCATGGAATTTCAAGGAAGGCTATAAAGAGTTTTATAAGGCTGACTAAACTTATCAGGCTTGTTGCACTAATTGAAAATAATCTAATTGAAAATAATAAATAGTTTTTATATATGCAACTGTTTTAACTATTTTTATATATGTTGACTGTTTTATATATGTTATATTTTAAGTTGTTTTGGCATGTCTCATGGGAAGGAGTCATAACAGGAGGTGGTGGTTAGAATAATAATAAGGGGTGAGGGAAGGAAGGAATATCAATCTATTTATATTAGCTTGTAGTATTGCCACTATGTGCTTCCATTAAGTGGTGACTCAGTTCATTTCTCCCCCACAAGGAAGTCACTTACTGTCAGGGACTCAGCGGGAGCGCAGGGAGGAGAGGAGATGGAGAGCGAGGGGGAGCAATCCGAGGGCAGCGTAGGAGAAGATGACAGCAGCCCGATAGATTCCATGAGCCTCTCCAGCGAATCGGAAGATTCACAGAAGGGGGCGCCGATGGGCAGGGCAAGGGGGGACCCAAAGGGGACACCCCAGAAGCAAGGGGCCAGCGGGGACTCCCAGAGCAGCAGTTGGAAATCAGGACCAGCTTCCCCACCAGAGCGTAGTGGGGGGGAGGAGTCCCAGGTATCAGAGCCCACATATGCACCACCAGTGAGAGAAGATGAGTCAGGGTTGGCCACGCCTCCATCGGAGAGCGAGGGAACGGTCAAGAGGAAAGTTGCAGGCTGGGCGTGCGCGCCAAGTTCAAATGTACAGGCGAGCGGCACAGAAGGTAGCCCGGATAGGGAACCAGGTCCTAAAGCCCGCCGGAAGGAGGGGCAAGAATCATCAGGGTCAGCGTCAGAGGAGTCCAGAAAGGATGAAACCCTAGCGGGCAGGAGGGCCCAGAGGAGAAAGGAACTTAGGAAGAGGTGGAGCAAAGCGAGAGTCTTAAACTGGTGTGGAAGGGGCGGAGACTCAGACGGGACTTCGCCGGTCTAAGGTCGAGACGTAGAGCTGTGCGCTGCGGCTTTAAAATGGAAACTGAACCTCAATAAAGACTTTTGTACATAACTACAGCCTAGTGTTGGTCCTCTGTGAGCTGGGACCTGGAGGCAGCTCTGACAGTAAGTCCCGTCTCTTTCAAAGAACCTTGCAACGTGAGAGGACGCGGGGGGGGGGGTGAAGATTGGTGCTTCGCGAGCTCACAAAAGCAGCACAAGATGACTACAGAAGAACGACTGGCAGCTTTGCAAGACGCCGTTGCACAACTTAACGCAGAAATACTAGCGGCAAGGAGGAGAGAAGAGGAATCAGATGCTGTCTGCAAGGATCTGCAAACCAGGTTGGAAATGTTGACTAAACAGGGGCCACCGGGAGCCAAATCAGAGGGGATTGGGCTCAGGAAGAGAGGAGGGAGCCTTGTGTCGCATTTCGATGGGAGTCTGCAGCAATATCCTAACTTCAGAGCAGACGTAGTTTTTGCGCTAAAGTTGCTGGAGAAGGACTTTAGAGATGAGCAGGAGAAAGTAGGCTTCATACTAACGCATCTCCATGGAGAAGCTAAAGCATGGTTGCGCAATCTGTGGAGAGATAATGATCCAGCCCTCCAAAAGGCAAAAGCCTTCATTAAGGCAATGGACGATTGTTTTTTATCGGAGATAGATGTGGATGTCGCTAGAAAAGAGATTCACGGTTTGAAACAAGGCAGAGCCACTGTAAGGCAATATCATTCCCGCTTTTTTGCTTTGGTCAACGCGCTGGGATGGAAAAAAGACTCAGCGTCCGTCAGGGACCTGTTCTGGGAGGGGCTGAACGGGGCTGTGAAAGACGAAATCGCAAGGGGGGAGAGACCACGGAGCACTCAAGAAGTGGTCCAGAAGGCGCTGACGATTGGTGTGCGGCTGGAAGAACGTCCCTGGAGCAAAGATGAAGGGCGTTGGGGACGCACGCCAGCAAGGGCACCTCCTTTCTTTCCCAGAGACTCAGCGCGCGCTCAATCCACGCCTCCACTGGGAGGGGGAGAGGAGCCGATGGAGATAGGTGGTGCCAAGGCTCAGTCAGCAACCAGAGCCCTAGCGCCAGGAGCAGCCAAAGTGAAGCCTCCTAGAGGGAACAGGAAGTGTTACATCTGCGAAAGTGCTCAGCATATGGCAAAAGAGTGCCCCCAGAGGCTCCACAAGCACAATGCAGCCTCAGCAAAAGTAACAGAAGCAGTTCAGCAGAGAGAACCACAGCAGGGAAACGACGAAGTCTGGCTGGAAGCAGAGCCGCTGGGGCCCAGCCAGACGAATCAGTGAAGCAGTCCCCAGGAATCTTACAGCCCACAGACCCCCTCCCGCCCAAACCAGTGGTGCAGCTCACCGCAACACTCCAGCTTCCCAATGGGCTCACCATGGAAGTCCCTATTACCATTGACTCTGGTAGCAATGCAGACTTTATAGGAGTGGATTTCATCAAGCAACATAGCATAGCGCTCCTGCCTGCCACGATGCCCCTGAAAGTAGTGACAGTCGATGGAAGAGAATTGCTGGGGGGACAGGTGGTACAGCAAACGCCGCCAATGGTGATGCGAATTGGAAATCACCGCGAAGTCATCAGCTTCAATGTCACCCAACTGTCAGACACGCCCATAGTGTTGGGCATGAGCTGGTTGGACAGGCACAGCCCGGCATTGGCATGGTACCAGCGTAAATTGACCTTCTGCTCCTCCTACTGCGCAGAACATTGCATCATGACTAACCAGGAGGACGAGGGGCAAGAGGATGACCCACAGCTACAACTGGGCATGCTGCAAGCAGTACCCGACAAGTACAAGGCGTTTTTGGAGGTCTTCTGCGAGAAGGAAGCGGACAAGCTGCCTCCCCACAGACCCTACGACTGCAAGATTGACCTCCTGCCGGGGGCAACGCTGCCGACCGGAAAACTGTACTCCATGTCTGAAGACGAACTGCAAGAGCTCAGGGAGTTCATAGATCACAATTTGAAGCGGGGATTCATCCGAGAATCCAAAGCAGTGGGGGGCAGTCCTGTGTTCTTTGTGAAGAAAAAAGACACACCCCAAAAGAGGCTGGTAGTTGATTTCAGAATTTTAAACTCGAAAACCAAGCCCACGGCTTTCCCGATGCCCAAGATCGACGACTTGCTCGCGACGGTGAGGAAGGGACGCATCTTCACCAAGTTGGATCTACGAGGGGCGTACAATCTTATACGCATGCGGGAGGGCGACGAGTGGAAGACGGCCATGTTCACGCCCTTGGGCACCTATGAGTATAGGGTTATGCCCTTCGGTTTACAAAATGGCTCCCACTGCTTCCAAGCCTTCATGCATCACGTGTTAGCGGGGCTCCTCTACAAGAAGTGTGTCTGCTTCCTGGACGACATTCTGATCTTCTCGGAATCGCAGGAGGCTCACGAGAGAGATGTCAAGGAAGTCCTGCAAAGACTACGGGAGCACAGGCTTTACGCCAAACTGGAGAAGTGCCAGTTCGACATGACGGAGGTGGATTTCCTGGGCTACAAGCTGTCCGACAAGGGAATCGCCATGGACAGCGCCAAGGTACGATCAGTACTGGACTGGAAAAGCCCGCGCAATCGGAAGGAGGTCCAGAGGTTTGTCGGCTTTGCTAACTTTTATCGCAAGTTCATCAAGGGTTTCGCTATGCAGACGGCGGCCATCACGGACACCCTCAGCTCCAAGAAGAAGAAGTTCATCTGGACGGAGCAGGCGGAGCAGTCCTTTCAGAAACTCAAGCGTCTTTTCGCTTCCGAGGAACAACTGCTGCATGTGAACCCCAGCAGACCCATGAGGGTGGAGACGGATGCCTCCGACAGAGCCGTGGGGGCAGTCCTATTGCAGCAAGACCCGCAAGGGGATTGGAGGCCGTGTGCTTTCTACTCCAGGAAACTCAGCAAGTCGGAGCAGAACTACACCATCTGGGACAGAGAGTTGCTGGCCATTCATGCAGCCTTCAAGGCGTGGCGGCACTTCCTCATCGGAGCCAAACACACGGTGCAAGTTCGCACGGACCATAAGAACCTGGAGTACTGGCGCACGGCGCGGTTCCTGAACCAGAGACACATCCGCTGGGCGGAGTTCTTTGCGGATTTTGACTTCAGGATAGAATATATCCCTGGAGACAACAACATCATGGCTGATGCGCTATCCAGGAAGCCGCAGTATCTGGAGGAAGCAGCACCGGTAGCGGCCAAACACATTTTCGCACCCAAGGCGTGGGCATGCGCTTCGGCCACCGTAGACCTGGAATCAATACAGCGCGAGCTGCGAACAGATTCCTTCGCACGATCCAAGATGGAGGAGGTGCGCAGCGGCACGGCGAAGGACGACGAGTTCCAGATACGCGACGGACTGCTCCTCCGCAAGGGGGCCATCTACGTGCCGGGAGATGAACTCCGCGCGACAGTACTGCAACAGCTACACGACGCACCCAGCGCCGGACATTTCGGCAAGGACAAGACGGTGGAATTAGTAGCCAGAGACTTTTGGTGGCCCAAGATGCGGGGAGAAGTCGCGGATTACGTCACGAGGTGTGACACATGCCAAAGGGCCAAGCCAGTACACAGACCGCCGGCGGGACTGTTAGAACCGCTACAGACCCCGTCCGAACCGTGGGAGAGGGTGGCCTTGGACTTTGTCACTGACCTGCCCAGCTCGAGGGGCAAAACAGCAGTACTCGTGGTAGTCGACATGTTCACCAAGATGGCGCACTTCATTCCTTGCGCGAAGGTGGCCACAGCGGAACAGACAGCCAAGCTGTTCATAGACCACGTGTTCAAGGTGCATGGCCTGCCACGGTCTATCCTGTCCGACTGGGGGCGCCAGTTCATCTCGAGTTTCTGGCAGAAGCTGATGGGGATCCTGAACGTCAAGGTCAACCTAGCGTCGGCAAGACACCCGCAGACCAACGGACAAGCGGAGAGGGTCAACGCCATCATGCAGCAGTACCTGAGATGCTACGCCAACCAGCAGCCCTCGACCTGGGTGGACTACCTGCCCCTGGCCGAGTTTGCCTACAACAACACACAACACGTGTCCACGGGGGTGACACCGTTTTTCGCCAACAACGGGCGACATCCCAGGACCTTCCCGGGCTTAGAGAAAGAGGGGGAGGGGGAGCCGCAGGGAGCAGAGGCATTGGCAGAGGAGTTACAGGAGGTCCATGAACAGCTCCGTAGGCAGTTAGACCTAGCAAAACACATATACAAGATGCAAGCAGACAAACACAGAAGAGTGGGGGAGGACATACGGGTAGGGGACTGGGTCTGGTTAGCGGCCCAGGCAGTGCCGGCCAGATCCTTAGCTAAGAAGAAGCTAGGACACAAGCAGCTAGGCCCTTACCTAGTCGAGGCACAGATCAACCCAGTGGCCTTCCGTTTGACACTACCGGAGGGTTCCAGAATGCACCCGGTCTTTCATAGATCAGTGCTAACGCCCTACAAGGCACCTCACAGGTTTCAGGAGACAGGGACAGCTCCCAGTCCGCTTAGAGACGCACCCATGACAGGGGGGTCGCCGAGGGCGGAGCCACTCAATGAGGTAACGGAGATTTTGGACTCAAGATGGGGGGAAGAGGGGGTCGAATATCTCCTCGCAAGGGAAGGTGCCCCGGCCAGCGCCAACAGCTGGGTGCCATACTATGCGGTGGAGGAGCACTACCTTAAAGACGAGTTCCATGCACTCTTCCCACACAGGCCCATGCCGGAGGATTATTTTGACGAATATCTTTTCACCCCCACACTCTCAGCCAGTACATTTCAGGGATTCTCCTCGGCTGAGGAGACGGCTCCAGAGACTACCTCGCCAGAGGGGTCGATCTCAGACTTGGGTGCGGAACGCTCTTATTGGTGGGACACTCAACCCGAGGAGGAGTGGCACAGGAGACTGCTCAGAGGGCCCTGGCATGCAGACTCCCCAGAGGAAATGGTGGAACAAGGGGGCATGGACGGGTTGGGGGAGGACCCTGGGTTCGAGCACACCGGCAACGAGATGGAAGCGGAGGAGAGCGACGTCGATGTACCCGTCACGGACTGGCAGCATGCCAGGGGGGAAGAACTGTATCCGGCATGCACCCCCACAGCATTGGAGCACCCGGAACCCACGCCAGAAGAGGGGGAGGGGGGAAGGGGGGGCTTCGAGGGGGGGATGGATGTCAGGGACTCAGCGGGAGCGCAGGGAGGAGAGGAGATGGAGAGCGAGGGGGAGCAATCTGAGGGCAGCGTAGGAGAAGATGACAGCAGCCCGATAGATTCCATGAGCCTCTCCAGCGAATCGGAAGATTCACAGAAGGGGGCGCCGATGGGCAGGGCAAGGGGGGACCCAAGGGGGACACCCCAGAAGCAAGGGGCCAGCGGGGACTCCCAGAGCAGCAGTTGGAAATCAGGACCAGCTTCCCCACCAGAGCGTAGTGGGGGGGAGGAGTCCCAGGTATCAGAGCCCACATATGCACCACCAGCGAGAGAAGATGAGTCAGGGTTGGCCACGCCTCCATCGGAGAGCGAGGGAACGGTCAAGAGGAAAGTTGCAGGCTGAGCGCGCGCGCCAAGTTCAAATGTACAGGCGAGCGGCACAGAAGGTAGCCCGGATAGGGAACCAGGTCCTAAAGCCCGCCGGAAGGAGGGGCAAGAATCATCAGGGTCAGCGTCAGAGGAGTCCAGAAAGGATGAAACCCTAGCGGGCAGGAGGGCCCAGAGGAGAAAGGAACTTAGGAAGAGGTGGAGCAAAGCGAGAGTCTTAAACTGGTGTGGAAGGGGCGGAGACTCAGACGGGACTTCGCCGGTCTAAGGTCGAGACGTAGAGCTGCGCGCTGCGGCTTTAAAATGGAAACTGAACCTCAATAAAGACTTTTGTACATAACTACAGCCTAGCGTTGGTCCTCTGTGAGCTGGGACCTGGAGGCAGCTCTGACACTTACGTTGAAAGCACCTGTGTAATTTCTGCCTTGCATCCAGCTGTTATGCAGTTTAAATAGCTGCATATGAAATCATTCCATTCATTTTCTCATTTTATTTTTATTTTATTATGGTTATCACACCCTTGTGGCTTATGCAAGTTAAAACAATAAGTTAAAACAACAACATCAGCAATAAGGTATTGTAACCAACAGGGGAGCAGATCCAGATCCATATCCAGTGTAACATAGAAAGTAATAGATATAAAAGGCATATCTTCAATTATCTTCAAACTGGTGAGCCACTTTAGAGGAGGAGTTTGAAAGACAGGGTGCCAAAGCCTTCCCTACATCCCTTGGATGTTAAGATTGGGGGCCACCCTTCGATACTTGGGAGGGGCAGTCTAGGAGAGGACATTGTCTGTGGAATTCCCTGTCCCTGTCTACCACAGGCATAGGCAAACTCGGCCCTCCAGATGTTTTGGGACTACCATTCCCATAATCCTTGACCACTGGTCCTGTTAGCTAGGGATGATTGGAGTTGTAGGCCCCAAACATCTGGAGGGCCGAGTTTGCCTATGCCTGACCTACCACCTTCATTACATAGGTTTTGCTTTTTTAATAATTTTTAAAATTTGATTTTAAATAATATAAATTACAAACAACAATTCAAAGTCCGAATATTGAGATTACTCTGAATTTCCTTATTCTCCCCATCACTTCCATGATAATATCTACAACAGCATATCAATGTTTATCCAATTTTTTATCCTTCTAAATTATCCATACTTTCTGTTACTTTACAAATGTGGTTAAAATCCTGCCGATGTTTTAACTTGCTTTCAGTGGTTTCATAAGTAAGTCACAAACTTTTCCCATTATTTTTGAAAGGTATTGTCTTCTTGGTTTCTGAGCTTCCCAGTTAATTTTGCTATTTCTACATAGTCCATCAACTTGGTTTGCCATTCTTCTCTAATCAGGGTTGTTTCTTCCTTTCATCTCTGGGTTAGTAGCATCCATGTGGGTGTTGTCATGTACATTAACAGTCTTTTCTGGTCCTTTGGTATCTTGGTACCTGTAATTCCTAATAAGAAGGCTTCTGGTTTTTTAACATTATATAGGTTTTCTTAGCATACCAGGAAGAAGAGTGGATAAATAGGATCTGCAAAACAAATTAACTCATCAGAGTCAACCTATATAACCAAATCAAATTACGTTTGGCCAGGTGTTCATTAGTAAATGGAGGTGAACAGCATTGCCATAGGCTGAAGATGCACCTATTCACCCAGGTCTTTGATATCTGAGAGACACATATATTAGGATTCACCCTATTCTTCTGATTGTGAATGGTTTTTTTAAACTGATTTCAATGCTGCACTTCATGTTGTTGTAATCCAGCCCGGGAACTGATGATAAAGGGTAAGAAATTCAACCAAATCAATCCACCAATCAATAGATACTGCACCATCTCCATCTAACTTACCTCTAATGGTTAGTGAAACTCAGAGAAAGGCTCAGAAGATGATCTTAATAATCAGACAGGTTGATGCAGCCTTTTAAGAAGCTACATCATAAGCCATTTGGGATGCTAAAGCCTGTTGCACTTTAATCATGATGGTGACACTGTAGACTCTTCCTTACTCCCTCTCCAAATACTGAGAAGGTACCCTTTGGCTTAGGGCTTAGAGCAGTGATGGAGAGCCTGCAACTCTCCAAATGTTGCTGGACTACAAACACCTACAATGCCCCACCACTGACCAGAGAATGGGAGAATGGAGTCCAACAACATCTGGGAGGGCAGAGGTTCCCTGCCACCCTCTTGGGCATAATTCACCCATGGCAGCTGTTTCACCCCATTCATGAGTGGGCCAATCCTGGGTGTAAGTACCAAAAAAGTGGCCTTCTGGGGGCATGGTATGGCAGCGCCAGAGAATGGGAACTTAAGAGGGACTCTAAGCCCATTCATCTTCATTGTGTGACTTGCAACCTGGTGCATAACATTATTTCAAAGGCTTGTTTTCCCTCTGCCAAGCTAATGCAGAGCGGTGGCAACAGCATCACTGCTGATTGGAAGTGGTATAACTTTATGCCAGCTTCTTACACATAGGATTCCTCCTCTAGTCTGGGAGATGTGAGTTAGGTGAGTTTAGTTAAAAATGTAGACCAGATGAAATTCTATGCCGTCTCTCATTTTGGCATGCCCGGGATGGAACTTGGAGCCTAACGGAGGAATAGCTAAGTATTGAGATTCCCTCTCCTCCATCATTAGGAGCTTGAAACTGTTAGAACAGGGGTCAGCAACCTAAGACCCATGGGCCGGAACCAGCCCGTGGACGTCGTTTGACTGGCCCAGGAGCTGCCCCCGAACTGAGTTGCCCACTCGCACGTTGTGCTAAACCGGTGCAGCGCAGCACAGCGACTCACTTCCGCGGCACTAAAAATTGCATCTGCGCATGCGCGATCCGACCCATGGAGGAATCTCCACTGGGCCGATTTGGCCCAGGCAAGATAAACCTTGCTGACCCCTGTGTTAGAAGTTTCTTATATTGCAGAATGGTTGCAATTTATGAATTAAATCTGCATAGTTAGATCCTAAAATATAATTGCAGATGAATGAATAAATGAATTCATTAAATTCAAGTAACTATTAAAATAAATAAAAATAAAATTTCCAGAGATGCTTCTAGATTTGGAATGAGAACTAGCCAAGTCATTCATCTATTTCACTTGTGTGTTTTTTAAAACACATGGCAATCTAACAAGGCATTAGCATGGGGGTGGGGACCTATGGCTCTGCAGATATCATTAGACTTCAGCTCCCCTAAGCCTCAGCCAGCATGGATAATGTTCAGGGATGATGAGAGCTCTAGCTCAGAAGCAACTGGATGGCCACAAGTTATCCATCTCCACACAGCTGAATCTGACAAGGTCAGAAATAAATCCACCATTTGAGAGTTGGGATAAGGCAGTATTCTGTGGTCAATTAGAAGGGTTGGAAATTTCTTTAGATCTGAAAAAAATAGACCCCACTGTTGTAAAATGTACTGTGATCAACTCTAGAACTGCTACAGCTTATTTATAGCAGTTTTAATTAATCTCCTTCAGGAGGAGAAAGCTTTACTTACACATTTAAACAATGGAAGATGTATAATTAACTGAGATAAATGATACATTGTGGAATCATGCAAATTAAGTGAAGAAGTTAATTCATGTTTTGCAGTATTTTTGTTCCATAACTTCTTCATCACCTTATTTCTTTGTGTTGAAAGAGAGAAAATGAAAGCATTTAGCTGTATAATGTCTTTTATGCAATGCAATATATGTCATAGGAATATTTGGATTCAAAGACCCACTAACACAGACAAAGGTAAATATCCTACTGAGAGACAAAGATCACAAAGAAGAAAACAATCACTATGAACATTAATTAATTGTATTTTCCCCATTCTAGCTCTAGCAAATCATAGTCCATCTTAACCTAGCAAATCATAGTAGGGAGAGCTTTTCTTGGTTGAAATAATAGAAGACCCATAATTCACCTTTCTTTTATACTGGAAATAGCTAGCAATTCAGGTAAAGAATGTTTTTTCCCCCAAAATGATTTCCAAATCAATAAAGATTTTATGGTTTGCCCTGATATCATGTCATGTAAGTGAGTGGTTTGAAATTGTTTGCATAAAAGGAAAATAAATGGAGAACAGGATGGTTTATGATATTATTAAAAAGATACACAGACTTTTGCCTTCCAGAAGTCCACAAAAACATAAAGACTTTTTTTAAAAAAGTGCTATTCTTGCACAGCTCATTTAAAGTTTGGTGGTCTTCATGTAAGAATCTGCTCATACATTAAAGTCAGTTTCTTCTTTCATTGCTGCTGCAGCTGTTGTTAATTTATTAAATTTCTAGGCAACCCTTCCTACTAAAGGAGCTCAGTGAAGTGGAACATGCACTATAGAAAGCCCAGAACTTTTTTGCACACTTTTTTCAGATATGGTTTTCAATCTTTCTTCCCTGAGGGAACTCTTTTTGCATCAACTTCCACCAGATAATATTGCTTGACTTTCAGCCAAAGAAACAGTGGATTTGGGGCTTGTGATAGGGCACTGTTAGAGCAAGAGACAGGAGCATGTCAGCAATAACACACGCAGTGCCAGCCTCTGTCTTGGTGTGCCTTGCGATAGATGTTTTACTCTCCCACAGTTCAAGCATGTCCATATCTCCTGTCTCCTTCCTTCATTGCTTGGTTCCCAGCCTGTCCCCTCCAGTGCCAGGCAGATTGCCAGCATTTGTGGATGATGACACAGCTACTGCCACTCCTACTCTTCACCTATGGACCTAAAATAGACAGATCTGTCAATCATTGGTAGTGGTGGACAAGTTGTCCTTCACAGAAGCTTGTCTACTGTTGCTGTTCTATTTATTAAGGAGCTCTTGGTAAGCTACTGAGGAACTCTTGGGCTCCCAGTCAGAAAACCATTATCCTAGAACCTGACACAGTTTAACCAATAGCAGGTGTATTTGTCTTTTCAACAGTAGCTGGACTGTGCATGATTCTCTTTTTGTTTGCAGCAGCAGCAAAATAAAGCTAATGTTTTCTAGGCTGCATCAACAGAAGTATAGTGTCCAGATACAGGAAAGTAATAAATGTAAAGGTAAAGGGACCCCTGACCATTAGGTCCAGTCGTGACCGACTCTGAGGTTGCGGCGCTCATCTCGCTTTATTGGCCGAGGGAGCCGGCGCACAGCTTCTGGGTCATGTGGCCAGCATGACTAAGCCGCTTCTGGCGAACCAGAGCAGCACACGGAAATGCCATTTACCTTCCCACCGGAGCGGTACCTATTTATCTACTTGCACTTTGACGTGCTTTCAAACTGCTAGGTTGGCAGGAGCAGGGACCAAGCAGCAGGAGCTCACCCCGTCGCGGGGTTTCGAACCGCTGACCTTCTGATCGGCAAGCCCTAGGCTCAGTGGTGTAATGCACAGCGCCACCCGGGTCCCAGGGGAAGTAATAAGGTAAAGGTAAAGGTACCCCTGCCCGTACGGACCAGTCTTGACAGACTCTGGGGTTGTGCGCCCATCTCACTTAAGAGGCCAGGGGCCAGCGCTGTCCGGAGACACTTCCGGGTCACGTGGCCAGCGTGACATCGCTGCTCTGGCCAGAGCCAGAGCCAGAGCCAGAGCCAGAGCCGCACACCGAAAGGCCGTTTACCTTCCCGCTGGTAAGCGGTCCCTATTTATCTACTTGCACCCGGAGGTGCTTTCGAACTGCTAGGTTGGCAGGCGCTGGGACCGAGCAGCGGGAGCGCACCCCGCCGCAGGGATTCAAACCGCCGACCTTTCGATCGGCAAGCCCTAGGCGCTGAGGCTTTAACCCACAGCGCCACCTGCGTCCCAGGGGAAGTAATAGTCTTGCTCTATTCTATCTCGGTCAGACCACAACTGGAATACTGTTTCCAATTTTGGGCACCACAGTTTGAGAAGGATGTGGGCAGGCTGGAACATGTTCAGAAGAGGGCAACCAAGATCATCAAGGGTCTGGAAACCAAACCTTATGAGGAACAGTTGAAGGAGCTGATTATGTTTAGCCTGGAAAAGAGGAGACTGAGAGGAGATATGACAGCCATATTCTAATATCTCAAGAGCAGTCACGTGGAAGAGGGAGAAAGTTTGTTTTCTCCTGCTCTGGAGGGTGGGACTCGAACCAATGACTTCAAGTTGCAAGAAAGGAGATTCCAAGTAAACACCGGGGGGGGATTTTTACAGCAAGAGCTATTCGACAGTAGAACAGTCTCCCTCGAGAGGTTGTGGATTATCCTTCCTTGAAGGTTTTTAAGCAGAGGCTGGATAACCATCCATCATGGATGCATTAGCTGAGATTCCTGCCTTGCTGGAGGGGGGGGAGCATTTAGACTATATGACCCTTGAGGTCCCTTCCAACTCTACAATTCTGTGACTCAAAATTGCAGCAATGGAGTTCTGTATGAAATCGCATATATAAGATGTAAGTCAGCACTGGTCGAAAATGCAAAACCTGACTCATACGTTGTTGTTACAAATGAATAAGCTTGGTCGTGTTGACATTCTATAAGCACAGCAAAATAAAAGGCCTGAGGAAGGAATCAGCACCAGACACTTGCCGTTTCTCTGATTTAACACCCCCCTTTTCGTTTTATACAACTTTTGAATGAGCCACATTGTAGCATGTACAGCGGCGGAGGATGCCTCATAGGCATCTGGGGTGGGGCGCCCCGTCCATAGGGATGCAGAGCGTGCAGCTCCCCCTAGGGATGCGATGTGCATGTCCCATCCCACCCACTGTCTGCCCGCTGCCTCCCCCCCCCCCAGCTGTAGGGCGGCTGAGGCCCCACACGTCGCATCCTTATGGGCGTCGTGTGTCCCGTCGCGTCCCTATCAGCATGGCGGCAATCTGCCCAGGTGGGAATTTTGTCACTCTTTCAGGGATGGCACCCGGAGTGAGCCACTCCAACCCCCCTGCCTTTCTCTGCCACTGAGCACATATCAGGCTGTTTGTCTGTCTCATGGTCATTAGCCCCTAAATGATGAGTCTTTGTGCGATGATCACCCTAGAGGTACCACACTGAGGCTAGTGAAGAGGAGAAACCCTTCTAGTTGTATTCACAGATTGCATTGCACATGTTGTTATAAATTCCCTACTCTATTAGAAATCTGTTGCCACACAAACATTAGATGGTCCACAGGAGAGGCAAAAAGTAAAGCAGTGAACTTAATGAAATTTGACATTTTCCCCCAGTCACTGTTGCCATTTGGGTAACTTCGGCTAAGCAAAAGGCAATTTGTGCATGTGTAAATTACAATGTGTTTCCTTTAAGTAAATCAAGCGTGTGTGACATTTGGATTCAGCTTGCCCTTTCCAATGTTCTCGAATTGACCCTTACCTATGTGACCGCAGCCGTAAATCCAAACTTTGCAGATTATGCTGTTCCCATTACTATTCTTTGGTAGAACCAAGGAGCAAAATTATTCTGACTTATCCGTGAATACATACCCAGCTCCCTTCTAAAACTTCTCCACAGTTCTTATTGTTAGCTGATGCATCAAAAGTGAAATCTTAACAAAAGTACATGACTGCAGTTCAGCAAAGCTTAGAGCAGCCCTGGGCAAATTGTTTCCTTCCATTCCAAACAGTCCACTATGATGGGTCCACAAGTAAGTTGGCAAGCCTCCCGTTTTTCTTGCCTCTCTGAGCTTGCAAAAATCAGGGGTTTGTCAGTAACATGGAAACCACAGTGCTTTGGGTGTGGTAGGTTTGCCTTAGAGAGAAAATTAGCCAAAGCAGTTGTGTGTGTGCACCTGTATGTGTGCATATATGTTAAGGGGAATACAAGTTGAGCAGTTAATGTGCATAACAACAGACCATTGTTATCTGTAATCTGCCCTTGAAGAAGGAATTTTGAACATTTCCCAGTAAACATGCATCATCTACAACAGGTCTTGGGGAATGGGCATATTTTGACTGAATTGTATACATTCTGTGGTCAATGTGCAGAATCTCCAATATGTCATAATCTCTCACTGATCAGTTTGGAAATGGGAAGAAATAGACTTATGGATGAAAGCATGCAAGAGAGACACTGGCCAGAGATTGAGTGATCTCCCCATTCTTATATGTATATAGGTATATGTATGTTTTGTGATACAGGGGACTGTCTTACAGCTGTGCAACACCTTGCATTTATCATAACAAAAGTAGACAGGTGTAAATCAGACTTTGACTGTTGAGATATTGGAAGCTCCCAGGGATGCAGACAGATAATGCTGGAGGGAATTGTAGGGGCCTACTCCTCCACTGTGAATCTCTGCTTATCTTCTATCTTCTTAGCAGCTAATTGTTCCTAGGAATTAGGAAGGAAAGAAACAACTGCCAGCTCATTTGTCTTCAGGCATCCTCACTTCTTCTTAGTTCACACTAGGGTAAAGGATGAAGTTCAGTTCTAATATGATGTGCTTGTAACAGTATGCATAATGAAATGCAGGTATCCTTAGAAATTATCATTTCTCCAGTTTTTGCAAAAAAAAGTACAAAAAAGCATCGGGGGAAATGTGCATAAGAATACGTATATTAAAGAAAATAACATACAAAATGTATCATATGAGAAAAAATGTTGCAAAAATGTGTATATTGGGCAAAACTGCATAAAATGTGAATATTGAAAGAAATGCATATTAATGCAGAAATATGACAAACTAAATTTAAGATTGAAAAAATTAGAATCCGAGAAAAACAGCAATTCGACCTCGTTCGCATACAGAGACTTCTGAAAGAACAATTACTTCTTTTCTTTCTGTCACATACTTCTGAGGATTATGAGCAGGGCTTGCTGGTAACAGGACATACTGCTGGCAGGAGGGAGACTCCTGTTTCTCTGCCCTACCTTTAAAGCTTTCTGTTCTGAAACAGTGGCCCTCCTCAAGAACCACACAGTTTTAAAATGTCAAGGACAAACAAAATTGATTTGCTTCACAGTAGCCTCATGTTCCGTTCATATTGCTCGTTTCATTGGAAGAATATGCAGGTGAAACTCAGGTTAGAGGGCTTTCATTACGATTCCTCTGTGATTATAACATCAGCACTGACCTGCTCTCATTTTATACTTTGTCCTTTTGGTCTTTCTCATCGCTTCAGCTTTCTCTTTCCTGTTGTGGATAGTCCTGTTACATTTGTTGTATCCAGATCAGGTCTGCACACAGAGCTGAGCACAGCCTTGTATGTTGTTCCATGCTTAGCACTGCAAAAAGGAAATGGACAAAAGGTGGGTGGGTGGGAGATTGCCAAACACCTGGCAATCCACCAACAAGTGGTTGTTGGGTCTGTTCAGCTTACCAGGTTGTTATTTGCATAGAACATATGGTTCATAGAGAACCAAGGTCTCATAGTATTGTAATATTGTGCTTTCTTACCATGGGGCATTTTTGATGGTGAAATGCAGAGGAGAATGTATAGTGAATAGATCAGTGTTGGGTAAAGTCCACCTGAGTGGTCAGGGATGATGAAAATTGCAGTCCATCAACATCTGAAGGGCTTCAGGTTCCCCATCTCTGCAATAAATCCACACACAGTTCACCACATGGTGAAGCCACTGTAGGATAACATCATCACATAACCAGTTCACCACATGGCCTAAATTTATTGGTGCCATTGCAAAGCTTGCTGACAGCTAGGGTAGTGTACTGGAGCTCAGCATCCTGCCTCAGCCATGAAGTGTGTTGAGCATTCTTGAATTTCAGTATCTCTAAGTTGAAATTACCTTGCAGAGTTGCTATGAGAGGAAAGCATAAGATGAATCATAAACCCTTGAGATACTTTGTGGAAAATTAGAATTGCCACTGAATTTCCCCTGGGGCAACAGCTGAAGAAAATTAAAGATTCTTCCTCAGGTGAAACATCCATTATTATAAGAAAATAATTGGGGAAACACTTCATTAACATTTCACAGGAGGTGTCTACATTTCTGGGGTGGATCAAAATGTGATTTATAAATGTAGTTTGAATTGTAAACACAGTGAATATGATAAAGTCACATGGTCTCTTTACCTTGTGCCAACTAGTCTGTACTTTTGATCACACAAACTGCTTCCATAAAAACAAAGCCCTGATGGATCAGGCTAACGATCCATCTATCAGGACTGGAGTACAACAGAATTCTCCCTTTTTATGATTTGCAGCAACTGTATACAGTTCCATAGTGTGTCATGTACTGAAGACATCAATCCCCTTGGTCACCAAAGCTAATAATGCAAGACAGAGGGTGGATCTACACTCATGGTATTTAATGTTAAGGAAGGGTTAAGGAATGGTTTTGATAATGTAGATGGACACCTGGCATCCTACTTTTTATGTTAATAATGCATTATTACCTTGTCTTTTTTATCACTTAATTTTTATTCGTTTTATGCTGTTATATCGGTGATACACTGCTTAAATGTTCCTCTATAGGGTTTTTATCTTTTTTACTGCATTCAAAGCCCCCACCCCCACAATGGTATTCAAGGGATGGTGTTCAAAGGACACAGAGGGAGGGAGGGAGGGAGGGAGGGAAGATTAAAATGTGACACCAGAGCAACCAGCGACCAGATTTTGGGGGAATGATGTGGCCGGGTATTGCTTACATTTGATGTGGGGGGGGGGGGGAACCAAGGTAAAAAACATTTTAATTAACAAGTATGCCCAGCGAGGTTTCAGTACAACATATCTAATACTGTTCTATTATGGGGAAATAACATTAAACAGGTCAGTGTAGATCCAACCAGAGAGAGTGAATTGACAATAAATTTGAACAAAGGAAGATGAACAGCCGCACACATGCTTTGAAAGGCAGCTGCATGCTTTTTAATTTGTTCTCCTCTTACATCCCCCCTGCCCCATTTTTAGTCAAAGGGAAATAGCAAAGTGGATTTAACATTTTACCCTTCAGTTGAGTGAAAACATGCATTGTTTGTTTTCATTACTTCCCTTAACAGCATGCTGCCAAGGTAAGAGCCATTAAGATGTTCCATATGTTACTGAGGTACCATTACTGAAGGATGGTGGCAGCCTAATTACACAGTACATCATTGGAAATCTGAGTTTGGCAGGAGCTGAAGAATCCTTCAGAGTTTCAGATTAATCCAAATGACCCTGGCTTTTATTGCTGCTGAATTTCTGGAAATGCAACAGAATGCCAAGTTGCTGTAAATAAAACACTGCAGCCTAAACAATTTGAAATAAGTAATATACAACTGCCTTGACTCACATGTTCCCTTCATTGTAGAGCCATCCATATTTCTTAAAACAGAAAACAAGCTCCTCATTAACTGGGATGTTTTTGCAACTTTGTAAGTGAAGAAAAGGGACAACCAGCATTAGAAATTCACCCATTGTTTTATGCTGACCTAGACCACAAAAAATAAGGCACCAAAGCCCTTCTCAAAAACACCAATTTAACAATGTCTTGTGCAATATCTGTTCAGTCAGGCCCAGCCCAACCCACCAGCCATGTACACTGGCCTTGACAAATTTCTTGTTACTGTTCCCTACCTGGGATTGCAAAAACGGGAGTTCTGTCAAATGGTTGGGAGGCCAGATGGCATGGTTGGTGGACCTAGTCAGAAGCTATACACATTTGATTTATGAACAAGTAAAAGAAATCTAGAGGACTAGATTTGCTATTGAAACCTACAATAACATACCTTCCAACATTTCTCCAATGAAAATAGGGACGTCCTAAGGAAAAGCGGGATCAAATCAGAAACTGGGATGTCTTCTGTAAATCTGGGACTGAAAAATAGGGATACTTGAAGGGTCAATATAATCATATAATCGTAAACCTGTTTTCTGATGGCTTCCCATCTACACCACTCTATCTAGCCCTTTTGAACTGTTTTAGGTGCTTTTGGGTGTCAAAAATGAATTCAGTCTCCAAGTTGGTAGTGCCATTTCTTGCCTCTGAAAAATGACATTTTCTGCATCTGGTTTGTTACAGTTGAAAGAAGCAACTGTATTTGAGGTCAGGAAACAGGAATGAAGGAAAGAGATGGCTTCCCTCCTACTATTTTCCCATTCCCTCACAGTCTACAGAAAAGCAGAATGCGTGTATCTTTGTGTGCGGCTCTGTGTCACTCTGTTCATGTATGTGTTAAATTGCCTGCCTGAATATTTGTGTTTCTGCCTGTTTCCCTGCCCTGTGTGTGTGTCTGCATCTGTACAAACCTTGGGCTGGAAAAAAAGGTAGCCACTCCTGTTTTACAGTATCCTACTTTTCACCCATTGAATTAAATGGGTTTCTATGTAGTTTCTCTCCCATCCAAGCACTGTCCAGACATAGGTTTTCCTATTTGTTTGTTTGCATGTACGCTCCAATTTGAAATGCTCTTCTATAAGTAGTTTATAGCTGTAGCAAGGTTTTAGGCCATGTGCTTTTATACCATACGTGGACATGGCAAAATCAGATGCACCTCTTTCCCTGATTTATTGACACTAGAGATGTATCTTTTTAAGACCCACCTTATTTCTGTAATTTCAAGTAGTTTAAAACTGTTTTTTAATATTGCATGATACTGTGTTCCAATGCTAATACTGTATTTTAATTGTTGTAACCCATCCTGGGTCCTTAGGGTGAAGGATGGGTAAAAACAATAATAGTCAAGAGAGCTGAACTTTCTGGATTGAATATATTTACTTAGCCTTGGTATGAATGGAATCAGGCCAACGGGCCTAACAAACCGGGAAACCCTCATTCCAGCATGATTAATTTCTAGAGAAACCAAGCCCACAGGAAGCATCCCTCTCCCCTGCTTGCGTCAAGAACCTCTCTTGAAGTACAAAAGGGGGTTGGGGGTGGGAAATGACTTCACTAAAATTGATCAGCACAAAATCCCTGACTTCTGTTTTTGATGAAACGTTAAAATTATAGCTTCCTCTGAAATGATTAAGGAAAATGTTGAGGACATTCTTCTTCCTCAGTAGAATACGAGTGCCTTGTAGCAGTGGGAGCCATTCTGTCAAAATTATGAAGCTGTTAAAATTCATGCAACAGACTCGGGCAGTGAGAACTTCTAGCAGCAAAATGGCTTTATTCCAGTCCACTTGTTTTAGCTATGTCTAACGAACGTGCTGTGTAGAAAACAATGTGAAATGCTTTGGTGAGAAAGACACTGTGGTGTAGGCACACCTACTTTTTGCAGACATCTGTTTGCTGCTACACTACTGTAAGTACAGACCCCAGTGTAAAAAAGAAAGTGCTTTTGGTTTTAGGGGTATCTGTAGATACTGAAGGGCCTATGACCAGACTAGGCATTTTACCTGAACAGCTGATGTAATGGGAATAGCATTTAACGGCTTGGGATGTTTCATGGTTGATGCTTGCCCAAAACAAAACAACCAGGACATGGCTGAAAATCTAAAACTCTCAAATGTCCACTTTCCCCCAGTTTATATTTAATGTATTTATTTATTAAATTTGTGTGTCAGGGAACTGCCATCAGGGCCAGAGGGAGAGAGCGGGCTCCGGAAGGGTTCCAGAGAGCGTCCCGGGATGGGGAGAGGCAGCCCATCTTCTGGGGAAGAGAATCAGCATAGCACCAGTGGAGAAGGGGGGCAGATGAGGGAATCGGCGAGGTGGTCCCATGACTCCTTGCCAGGGACCAGCGGGGAGAGTAAGGGTCCTCTGCTGCCTACACCCTCCTTGCGCAGAAGGCTTCTGCGCAGGGAGAGTAGGAGGAGACTAGGCATCAAAGAGCTTCTTTGCTGGAAGAAGTTCAAGAAATGCCCACTGACGGATTCTGCCAGCGATTGAGACAGCCACGGGTGAGTGGCTGTCCGGACAAAAAAGGTTCACTCAGGCAACCAAGCCAGGCGTTGCACCGGTTTACGCACGAGCAACCCCTAGAACCATTACCTTGTGCTTCACCTTTAAAATCAGAACTGGAAGGAAAAAAATAGTTTTGGCATGGCTATTATGATGGGGATTGTATAGTGCCCTAATGTGCTATATGAATGGTAGGGACGCAGGTGGCACTGTGGTCTAAATCACTGAGCCTCTTGGGCTTGCTGATCAGAAGGTCAGCGGTTTGAATCCCTGCAATGATGTGAGCTCCCGTTGCTCTGTCCCAGCTCCTGCCAACCTAGCAGTTCGAAAGCATGCCAGTGTAAGTAGATAAATAGGTACCACTGTGGCATGAAGGTAAAGGGCATTTCTGTGCACTCTGGTTTCCATCACAGTGTTCTGTTGCACCAGAAGCACTTTAGTCACGCTGGCCACATGACCCAGAAAGCTGTCTGTGAACAAACACCGGCTCCCTCGGCCTGAAAGCAAGATGAGTGCCGCAATCCCATAGTCGCCTTTGACTGGACTTAACCGTCCAAGAGTCCTTTACCTTTACCTTTTTACGTATATTAATGGTAGCAGCATGCATTACAACTATCTGTAATTTGCCAAGATTTCAGCTGAATAACTGATTATTAATTTTCCATAGGTATCTTCCACCTGAAAGTACCTGAAACATCTCTCATTGGTTCAGCCATTGGAAGAATCAGAGCAGTTGATCCTGACTCTGGGAAAAATGCAGAAATTGAATATACTATTGTTCCGGGAGATGGAGGGAACTTGTTTGACATCGGCACAGATGAGAACACACAAGAAGGGGTCATCAAGCTGAAAAAGGTATTTCTATTATTATTATTATTATTATTATTATTATTATTATTATTTATATACTGCCCTATACCTGGAGGTCTTAGGGTGGTTCACAGAACAAAATCAAAATATAAAACCACAAAATACATAATCAAAATACAAACAAAAACCCCTCTCCCCTTGGAAGTACATAGTGGTTTACCTAAAAATTACTTCACACAGTTAAATAAGTTGAAATCAGACTTACATCTTCCAAATGTTTAGGTCAAGAACTGCCTCCCTTCATAGCACCTAACCCAAAAGACAAACAAACACCATCAACAGAAGAGGGCAGCAACATGGTTTCCACGGTCAACCTTTCTGTCAAGTGTATTAGGCAAGAGAGATCAGTATAGATTTCTTGTTAACCAGAAGTCCATTTTTATCCTCAGCTGGTGATGGATAAATCAGTCATTTTTTGTTACTCTCCCTTTGCCATTTCCCCAATATACAGGTCTCTAAAATTCTGCATTAGCTTGTGGGTGGTGTCTTTTTTAAGTCCTTGTGAAAATTTGTCAGCGTTTTAGTGTGTAGTTCTCCTGATATACACATTATTTTTCTTTTTAAAAACCAGTTTCCTCTAGCATAATGTATTCCAATGTTATTTTCACTCAGATATGCATCTGAATGCAGGCTTTACGCTAATACGTGCATTTTATTTGCCTGAATAACTGCATTACAAAATTCAGCAAAGTGTAAGGTTTGAGGGATAACTGTGTTTATTTTTGGAATTGTAAATTATGTGCATACACATTAAAATAAGTATGGAACTGGATTCCTTCCCCCGCCACCTCACATCCCCATCCTCGGCCCTGTTTTTATATTTACCTGGCACCAAGCTGTCAGTCCAGCCCTATTGGAATCTTCCAATGGATAAACTTGTAGCTATGTAATCCCGCTGAAGGGCAAAGAGTCCATTGTATCTCCCAGCCAGGAAGCTGCTCTCTCCTGTGGTTTTCAAAAGCAAGTACATTTTCAGCTCATATCAATCACTCTCTATAGTAACTAAGAGCTTGCGGCATTTCGGTTGACTATTGCAAGTGGGCCGTAAAGCTCCGAAGGAACACAAATGGTGTTTTAAAAACAAAAGCAAAATTAGTAGCCATAAAAGATTTAGTACTTAACATGATTATGTGCCCAGTCTTTTGAGTGAGAGTATGGACCAAAAATGGACAAGGTACCAGTCCTACACCATTCACACAAATAGAAATTGCATGAATAACTTGTAGAAGGCAAGATGTAAGCACATCCCCTCCAGTGTTTCTCAGATGAAAATAGGGACATCATTTTCTGTATTGAGAAGCTTCTCCTGCATTTGATCTTGCTGCACATGTATATGTTGTATGCACATATACATCTGTCACCTTGAGCCAGTTAAAACCTCTCAGCCTAGCCTACATCGCAGGATTGTTGCAAAGAAAAAGTGTGCAAGGGAAAGGATCGTGTACAAACCTTCCACCAGTCAATAGAATGAAATAAAATTTTAGCTGTAAGCTGCCTTGAGTCCCTGTCAGGGAAAAAAATCGAGTAATAATAATACTGCAGTACCTCGGTTTATGAACTTAATCTGTTCCGGAAGTCCGTTCTTAAACTGAAACCATTCCCTAATGAGGCCTCCCACTGCCGGTGCCCTTCCATCATTCGGATTCCGTTTTTAGACCAAGGTAAAATCCGCAAACCAAGACACTACTTCAGGTGTTGCGGAGTTCATAAACCAAATCGTTCGTAAATAGGGCTGTTCTTAAACCAAGGTACCACTGTAATAGGAAACTGTGAGAATGATCAGGAACATAGGTAAAGGTAAAGAGTAAAGGGACCCTTGACCATTAGGTCCAGTCGTGGCCGACTCTGGGGTTGCGACGCTCATCTTGCTTTATTGGCCAAGCGAGCCGGCGTTCAGCTTCTGGGTCATGTGGCCAGCATGACTAAGCCACTTTTGGTGAACCAGAGCAGCACACAGAAACGCCATTTATCTTCCCGCCAGAGCGGTACCTATTTATCTACTTGCACTTTGACGTGCTTTCGAACTGCTAAGTTGGCAGGAGCAGGGACCAAGCAATCGGAGCTCACCCCGTGGCGGGGATTCAAACCGCCAACCTTCTGATCGGCAAGTCCTAGGCTCTGTGGTTTAACCCACAGCTCCACCTGTGTCCTGATCAGGAACATACCAGAGAATAAATCCTATTGAACTCAGTGGGACTTAATTCTGAGTAAAATTGCTTAGGATTGCAGTGTAAGGCGGCACAGTCTTTACCCAGTTAACTGGGAATAAGCTCCATTGAATACAGTGGGACTAACTTCTGAGTAGACATGTGAACACTTGCAAGTGTGGGGCTCCATTTACAATAAAGGAATAAACATTCCAGTGTTACCTAAGAATTGCTGGCTGCTGAAGCATTGCATTTAAATAAGTTAAAGTGTAGCATCTTTCCTAGTTTGGCCATGGGAGCTTATAATTAGGAAGCAGGGCCCACAACAAATATGTGGACTCAATGCATGGGTGTTTGTTGGAAGCCGTTTCCCATATAGTTGTAGAAATGTCGGTCTCTTCAGTGCAATGCCTTCCTTCTTGCAAGTTTTTTTTTTTTTTTTTTAAATGTTCCATACACATCAGAAGGCAATTCATACAAATCATTTCCATTTTTCAACAGCTAACACACCGGAAAAGTAAAGGCAACAAACTGGGCCTATAAAACTACCTGCCAGTCTGTGCAGCTATTTAAGATATGAATATTGCTTGGCCTTTGGAACTCTTGTTTTCTTGGTGACACACATCAGGTCTCTCTGCCTGACAGCAATGACTGAGTTTCTTAAGAGAATAGTTAAGGAGGTGTGAACTAAAAGCAAGCCTTACCTAGCCAGCAGAAGGTCAGTGCCCCGCTGGAACAAATAGCTCTAGAGATGGGGGAGCAATTTGGTAGCTTTGAATTCCAGAGTGAATTTGCCTGATCCATACCTCCTGGACCAACATGAGGCTGAGATATGAGCCCACTTCAAAATCTTAACTCCTGCCAGAATCCATTATGAAGTAGCACACTACTTATTTCTTTTTCCACACATACCTGGAGCTGCTGGCATGCACAGTTCCTGCCACATGGGTTGAAACTCTACCTGCAATTCTCCTCAGGCAGAGCAAGATATGAAGACATGCTCCTACTCTCAGGGCATGCTCCAAATAGGCTTCCAAGGAGATTGAATAAAAGAAAACATGGCTGCCATGTGGTTTTCTTTTTTCCTCTCTCTACCACATAGCACATTTTCAACTCATATGGCGGAAACCATGCACAGACACTGCTGCAGGTGACTAGTGTCTGTTAAAAGAAAGTAAAAAAGAGGAGAGTCTAAGGACTGGCTAACTTCTAAGTATTTCAAGGTACATTTTTAAAAATGTGTGTAGACTGACAAGAACCGTATCACAGCATTCAAAAGTGTGTGAAATCTGTTAAATGCAGATCTGCATGTTTGTGCAAGAGGTTTGAATTAGGATGCTTCAATAGAAATGTAAAAGAAAAAAAGTCTCAGAGTCTTAGGATTTGAGAAGACCAATGTTTTATTCCCTATTCTCAAGCAAATCACTGAATACAGATGGTCTGGAATAACCAACATTCAATCCAAAAGGTATCTGGGCTTGTTACTAATTCAAGTTAATAGTTTAACACTTGTCAGTTACTCTGTTGTTGCAAAACAACAACAACAACAATATACACTGGGTTTTTTTTAGGAAGGAATAAAAATATATATGCTGGTGAAAAACAGGGTTGGCTGGAGGAAATTACAAACCAGACCCTTTCCCTCATTATTTTCAATAGCTGTCGTAATCCAATATTGCTAAGCGGGAGGTATGTTTGTAGCACATCTGAAATCTCATAATGTGGCTGCTGACTCTGTGACTTTGAGCTTTGAGTCCCAGGTACAACCTCTGTTATCTCTTAGAAAGGATCAAATGCATTTCCATTTGAGTATCTTGTGTCTTCTAGTGCCACATGGTGGTTGGCACTGAAACAGCAGCCAAAGGGAAGTGAAGCAAGCAAGTTCTACTGCCTTATTAGCATTGCAATCAATAAGCTTTTATGATCTCTAAGTGGATAAATAGATTCTTACGGTTCAGAAAGTTAATTTTGTCTGTTATACGTTAACATCAGGCCTCCCAAGCATGTGACTCACTGAACTGAACACAGCCCACCAGCAACCATGAAAAAAGGCCTACCATCAGTTCAACGGAGATCTTGCATTTTCTGTTTGTCCAGGACAGCAAAGTACAGTGGTGCCTCGCAAGACGAAATTAATCCATTCCGCGAGTCTCTTCGTCTTGCGAAGCACGGCTATTAGCGGCTTAGCGGTTTAGCGGCTATTAACGGCTTAGCGGCTTAGCAGCTATTAACGGCTTAGCGGCTTTAAGAAAAAGGAAACAAACTCGCAAGAACTCGCAAGACATTTCGTCTTGCGAAACAAGCCCATAGGGAAATTCGTCTTGTGGAACGACTCAAAAAACGGAAAACTCTTTCGTCTTGCGAGGCATTCGTCTTGCGAGGTACCACTGTAGAGGAAATATCATCTACCTGCCAGGCCACAATATATGACTGGTGGGCTGTGTTAGATACAGTTGCTCACAAGTTAGCTTGTTGTACAAACCTAGACAGCATCTTAAAAAGCAGAGACACCACCTTGCCAAAAAAAGGTCCGTATAGTTAAAGCTATGGTTTTCCCATTAGTGATGTATGGAAGTGAAAGCTGGACCATAAAGAAGGCTGATCGCCGAAGAATTGATGCTTTTGAATTATGGTGCTGGAGGAGACTCTTGAGAGTCCCATGGACTGCAAGAAGATCAAACCTCTCCATTCTTAAGGAACTCAGCCCTGAGTGCTCACTGTTAGGACAGATCCTGAAGCTGAGACTACAATACTTTGGCCACCTCATGAGAAGAGAAGACTCCCTGGAAAAGACCCTGATGTTGGGAAAGATGGAGGGCACAAGGAGAAGGGGACAACAGAGGACGAGATGGTTGGACAGTGTTCTTGAAGCTACCAGCATGAGTTTGACCAAACTGCGGGAGGCAGTGGAAGACAGGAGTGTCTGGCGTGCTCTGGTCCATGGGGCACGACTAAATGACACGACTAAATGACTAAACAACAACAACACCTAAATAGTGCATTTAATATTTTTAAAAATGCATGCCTGAGAGGCTACAACTCATTATATGTATATACAACAGCAAGCATAAAAGCTATGTATAGGTAGTTGCCTTAATCCAACCAGCCTATCTGCATGTTTCCCAGGATGCACACCGAGTTGTGGGCATGGAAGTGATGCCTCATTCACTTCCAGGTAGGGGAATGTATTTGTGATAGAACTTTCTTTGAGTCAGTGAAAAAGGTGGGCTTTTAGGGGGTTGGAACACACAATACATTAACTTACCATTATGAATGTGGGCTGATATATAATATTTCCATGCCTAAGCAAGAGCAAGGCCTCTTAGGTAGCTGCCCCACAGCTGAAAAACAATGAAGGAACAGATCGTTCCCTGGAACAAGTGTGGGGAACTGGCTTTTGGTTTTCCTGGAACAGGGATGGAGAAGTGGATCACTGCATATTTGGTGCTGCTGAGAGCAAACTCATTTGAATGTGTATTCACTTTGCCCATGAGCTGATTGGTGCTAACAGCCAGGGGCATAGCATGGAGGGAGGGCTAGGGGGGCATAGCCCTAAGCACATGATTTTGAGTAGGCATGAACCAAGCACCCCCATGCAGGAATCCCCATCCCACCCTGCCTGCCACTGGGGGACTCTGGGCGCCAGAGCCTGGCCTAGCCCTACCAAAGCATCCCTGACCCCCCTCGCTGAATGGCCGTCTCCCAGCATTGGGGGGGATGTGCCTGCCAAGGACAGGCTCCACCCTGGACAGTTTGGCAGGTGGTGCAGAGCAGCCCCTTGAACCCTCTGTGCCCAGCGCCTGTCTGGCAGTGTTGAAGGTGAGGGCTTGAGTGGTGTGGCAGGTTTTGTTCACCCTCCGTACCCCACTCCCGGTGCATGTCCTGGGTGCCAGCAAGGGATGGAAAGCTGCTGCTGACAGCACATACTCAAATGACTCCTTTAATAAATAATAATAAAATTTTATTTATATCACGCCCTCCCCAGCCAAAGCCAGGCTCAGAGTGGCTAACAACAGTAAAATAATACAGTATTCTAAAATCAATTCATTATAAAATCAGTTCAGATCAAATTGCCGAAAAAGCCCTAGCTCTGGTTGAGGCCAGGCTAACCTCTCTGTGGCCCGGGACCTCCAAGGTGTTTTTGTTTGAAGACCGTAAGGTCCTCCATAGGACATACCAGGAGAGGCGGTCCTGTAGGTACAAGGGTCCTAGGCCGTATAGGGCTTTAAAGGTTAAAACCAGCACCTTGAACCTGATCCTGTACTCCACCGGGAGCCAGTGCAGCTGGTAGAGCACTGGGTGAATGTGATCCTTCAGTGAGGACCCCATAAGGAGTCTCGCCGCGGCATTCTGCACCTCTGGAGTTTCTGGGTCAGTCTCAAGGGCAGCCCCTTGAATGGACTTTGAAGCCCATTTGCAGGATTCAAACCAAACACACACACACACCCATTTGTAGGTGTAGTCTGCAGTCATAGTCAAGCGAATTAGTGCCTGTGATTCATACAGGTTTGATCACAAGGACCTATGGAAGGTGGAGTCAGACTGTCTTATTTGGGCCACTTCACAAGCTGGGATAATATTAAGCCCTTTTAATATAATGTTTTAGTTGCAGTGGGGTTCAGGCCAAGTTGCTGCTGCACATTGGAATGGAGCAGTGGCAAGGTCAGCAAGGTGCGAATGAGCTGGCAGGAGCACCAGATTGGTTCTGCTGGTGTATTTGCACCAGGCTGACCTCACTGCTGCCTTTGTCCATCTCCATCCTGCTTTGGAGTAGCAATTCAGCCAGAGAGATATCAGGTAAGCTGTGCAGCCCCACTGTGCCATCTGCTATCATTTAATTCAAAGTTCTGTTATTATGTGATTAATGCATGTATTAAATTTTTTGTTTCCTTAACTGATAGAAGAAACAGAAAGCCTGCTTGATGGGTTGCATGTTGGCCCACAGAGGTGAACAAACCTCTTGTTTTATAACCTTCTGGAGTCTGCATACCCTCCCCAACAAAAGAAAAACCAACAACAAATAGTGGGTTTGCAATATGTGACAGGTCAGATGTTTTCGGCTTGGTGTGTCACACATTATGCAGTCCTGAAACAAAGAGAGCAATCAGGTTTCTCTACACTGGGGTCTAAAGCACATTGATAATGCAGCATAGGAAAATGTCTGGCTGTTCCTATTCATGCAGGGCCTGCTCTGTGGATAAATATAGAAACTGTTTAGCTGTGCAAGTCTTCACAGATAGCAGACAGCACTGCATGTCTCCTGTCACCGTGCGGAGACTGTGAATGAAGAGAAACACTTCTCAGTATTTGTGCTGTGTTTATTGCAGCAGCATATTCAATCAATTTCAGCCTGTATTGCATTCTCTGCTTCAAATTTTGATTTTGCTTTAATTTTGAAAGAAAATGTTCTATTCTCCCTGTCTGCATGAAAGCAGAACCCGCCCTCCCTCCCCCCCCCCCCCGGCAAAAAAAAAATCAGCATATTTTGTTCGAAAGTAGATTAGTACAGTTCATATCCGAGTTCATATCTCGGTGGGACCTCCAAAGGGATGCGGGTGGCACTGTGGGTTAAACCACAGAGCCTAGGACTTGCCGATCAGAAGGTTGGCGGTTCGAATCCCTGTGACGGGGTGAGCTCCCGTTGCTCAGGCCCAGCTCCTGCCAACCTAGCAGTTCGAAAGCATATCAAAGTGCAAGTAGATAAATAGGTACTGCTCCAGCGGGAAGGTAAATGGTGTTTCCGTGCGCTGCTCTGGTTCGCCAGAAGCGGCTTAGTCATGCTGGCCACATGACTCGGAAGCTGTATGCTGGCTCCCTCAGCCAATAAAGCGAGATGAGTACCACAACCCCAGAGTTGGCCATGATTAGACCTAATGGTCAGGGGTTCATTTACATTTTGTTTAGATTAGTACAGACAAGATGGAGTAAAATCCCAGGTTTCCATTTTACTTAATTGTTTATAGAAGAACTGGGGAACCATAGATGTCTAGAGGTTGATGGACTCCAATTCACGTCAGCCCTGAGAATTATGGGAGTTGGAGTTCAGCAGCATCTGGAGAGACAATGGTACCCCAGCCCTGATTTATAACAATAGCTGGTTTCCAGAACTAGTTGCACAATGATTATATTCACGATAGATGCATGTAGGAAGGAATCAGAATTCTGGTTAGTGCTTAACAAACTCCTTGGCATGCTTCTCACACTTTGCTCCTGCCTGCCTGCCATCCATGTGATTGACTAGGCTTCCCTCAAAGTTCCTCAGATATGATTGTCTAGGCTTCCTTCAAAGTTCCTCAGATGTTTCTCCCAAGGACGAACCTCCATAGTCTCTTCCATGTAAGGCACGATGTGGTGGCAACCAAACTCCTAAGTGTTTGCGGAGGGTATCAACAGATACCAATGCAACACAGACCATCTCAGTGCAGCCTACGTACCACACAAATCAAAATGTACAGGTCATGGGAAATGTCTTCACAGAGCTCCTGAGTAATAATCTCAGGCTGAAATATGAAGCAGAAGTCTAATAAATCAGGACTATCTGATTGATTTTCATTGTCATCATTATTGAGTTCATTGAGTTCAATTAGTGCTATATAGGTTTGTTCATTCATGCTTCTTCCTCTGAATGATGTAGATTAATCTCCTTGTCTCTCTCTCAGAAACCTCTGAACAATTTAGACTGCAATCCTAACCCTACCTACCTGGGGAGTAATAGGTCTTACTTCCGATTAGTCATGGTTAGGATTATAGTGTTCATCAAGCTTATAAAATTAGATTTGTTTCTCTAAAATTTCCTCAGGCATTTCACCCAAGCAGGAATCTTAAAATTCACTTCAAAAATCTCACTTCTGTCAAAATTTGGCAACAGCTTTGGGATTGAGCCACACATAAACACTGAAGAAATTCCCCTAGCCTTGTTGAAACACCTGTTGCTCCCCTTGAAACTCCTCAGATACCTTCATTGAGGAGAGCTCTGTGAATTCATCCCAAATTGCAATAAATACAGTGGCATAAGATTATCAGAAGAGCTTTGCTGAGACAGACCCATGGCCCGTTTATCCAGCTTTCTGCTTACACAGGGTCAAAGCAGATAGAAGCAGGCTCAATAGTATTATCCCACTCATGACCCCCAGAAACTTGTACCCTTATCCTCCACTAATCTATCTAATTCTCTTTTAAGCCTCTTTCTGTGTCCAGTAAGTCCGGGACGCCTTTGCCTGGTGACACTGTGGCCCATAGATTGTAGCAAAATACTGGGCAAGGTTTTGTCCAGTATCCTCTCTGTGTGATGGGCTTGTGGGGGAAAAGCTGTCTCACGAGCCCTTGCAAAGCCTATATAGGGCTGCTTTCCCTGGAGGTAAGGGTCATCCTGCCCAGTGCCCACCCACCCTCAGGTTAGAGCCTTCACTGAGAAATTTTGGGTCACTGGTTGACATGGCGAGAAAGGAATTCTTCTCTCTCAACCTGATTGGCACTTGTTTGGGGTTTTTTCATCTCTCCCTCAGTGAAATTATGGCCTTCATTTGTTAGGCAGAAAACCAGTGTTTGTACGAGGGTGGAAATGGCATTAGACAGGATCAACATAGTATGGGGGAGCTCCCATACGTGGCCTGAGGGAAGGACTGACTAGGGCACCCCCAAGCTTGGGGTATCTGCTTTGTTAGAATCTGCACCCAGTGACACCTTGCTTGCTGGCTTGTGCCATAGCAAGGTTCAACATTGGCTGACTCCCATGGAACAGGTTTGAGGTGGTCCATACCTGGCTTGATCCATTCCATCAACATGGGGCTTGTGGGATGTTGAACCCAATGCCATGCCAACTCTTACCCTGCCTTCTGCTATCAATAATGATTTGGTCTGATTTTATCTCATCACACTCTGGTTATTTTGCTGCTCTCGTGGGTCACATTGTGAGCCTGCCTGGGCAAAGCTGTTGCTATGACTACTGCATCCTGCAGGACAGAGAGAGAACCTTTTTCTCTACCCACCATGCATGATGTGAGTTTTTTACATTTTCTTTCATCTCTGCAGGCACTGGTTCCTCTTGCATCCCCTTTTCTACAGCAGACATCCATGGGGTGGAGAAATCAGTTTGAGGTAGTTTCTCATTGACAGCCAGGCAATCTTTCTCCTCCTGCACCTCTTTTTCCACAGTAGGTTCCCAAGGGGCAGAGAGATCAATTAGTAGCATTTCTTGTATGTTCTCGGGTGCCTCCATTTTCACCACCTGTACAGCAGGTTCCCCAGGAGTAGAAAAACCTTTCGACAGTTTAGGTGTGGTTGGACACAATATGTCGCTCCTGTTGCACTTGCACAGTACTGACCTCATTCACCCTTCTCCCCCTCTATCTCCTGGTAAACAGCAGCAATATGTGGTGTGGTGCTGTTACTCACCTGACCTCAAGCCAGTCATATTGCTGCTAAATAGATACTGCTGTGACAGGAAGGTAAACAGCATTTCCATGAGCTCTGGCACCCATTACGGTGTCCTGTGCACCAGAAGCAGTTTAGTCATGTGGACAAATGCTGGCTCCCTCTGCCTGAAAGCGGAGATTAGTGCCGTACCCCATAATCAAATTCAACTGGACTTAACCACCCAGGGGTCCTTTACCTTTTACCTTTTTATTTATTGCTGCTTACCAGGAAATAGACTGGTCATCATACAATGGGCCCAGAATAACCAGAATCTAAGTTCGTCACCGTGTGTGTCCTATAGCAAAATTTGAACAAACTTTTGGAGGTTTCTGGTGAATGGAGACATTTGTGGGATTTTGCTAAGATTTGTAAAATTCCTCAGGTCTGAAGCAACACTTGAGGCGAATGTAGATATAGCTCCTCAGGCAATGAATCTGAAGAATTTTGAGAGAAAAGGCGTATCAGTCAGAGATGCATCCCTGTGGAAAGTCATCATTCAAACACTTTCCAAAACTTGCTTTTTTTGTTTCTTTCTTAGAGTGACTATTAATCTCTTGCAAAT
This sequence comes from Podarcis cretensis, assembly GCF_951804945.1. Classification (NCBI taxonomy): domain Eukaryota; kingdom Metazoa; phylum Chordata; class Lepidosauria; order Squamata; family Lacertidae; genus Podarcis; species Podarcis cretensis. The sequence goes on along the minus strand of NC_137176.1, from coordinate 18,401,749 downwards.
TCATAATAAACCCGTTTTTGTTGCCAGTGCTATAAAAAGCAGAGATTGCCTTCATGCCAGGTAGGATATTGGCAGAACACGACTAATTGCAAGAGAAATTTCAAAAGTATGCATTAATTTTTGTACATTGCAAAACTGTAAATTTCAGTTCCTTCTAATCCCCTCTCTGTTCCATGCATTTTGAAACTACACTGCTGTGTGATGTTCCTAAAGCTGACCACGAGATGTCACTGCTAGCTAAGCATCCACAGTAAACCATCACAAGAAATCAGGGGCCCAATCCAGTTAAATGTCTGTAAAGACAGCAGAGCCTCTGTTTCTTTTTTATCATCAGCAGGGTAAACTGTGTAGACTTCTTGTGTGCGTGATCTCAAAAAAAAGGCAACGTATTATTATTTTTGGACGTATAATGGGATAGATGTGGGACAGAAACGATAGTTCTGATAGGAATGACTGAGCGAGGACAAGACAGTGCTCGGCAAATAAAAAGATTTCAGACCATCGTGTTGGTAAATTACCTGGACTCATGCTGAATGGTGGAACTGATTGATTCACAGTATACGTAGATATTCTGTCATGCTTGTCAGCCTCAGGCAGTATAAGACATAAAGACATTCATTACGGCATATTGAGGTGGAGGGTAGGGTGTAAAATGGGCAGTGATCCATGGCTTTATGTATAGAATTCTCAGGTCATAACTTCCTCCCCATCCCAGTACTTCTAAAAATAATTACTGAAGCGGCTCCTGATTCCTCCCCCTTCCACCATGCTGGGATTTTGATCCACTGTTCCCTCTAATGCTGGAATCGCCTGCTGAATGTTTCAATATATATATTTTTTGCTACATAAAGGGGTGCTGCAGGATGAAGAGCCTGGCATTTTTGGTGGCACACGTGGATGTTATATGTGTCTGCACAGCCTAGCATGCCTTCCCTTCTGCCAAAAGCTTATCCTCTCCACCTACTCTCTAGGTGGCTGGGGAAAGGAAGCAGGCCTCTTCCAAAATGACAACCATCCAATTTGCTCTTTTTGCCTTAGTTTTTCAGTAAATTTAAACAGGTGACCATTCCTGCCACCCACACCAATCTTTTCTGACAAATGAAACCAAGCTGACTGGGGAAGCAGAGCGTGAGAGAAGAGGTGATGGAGAGCATTGTGGCTGGTGATACTGGAGCCACTGAGGTCCAAAAGAACCAAGAGGGCCACATTTCCCTGCTGCATTACTGAGCCGCCAAAAATTTATCGCAAACTGAATTCAAACCAATGGCCTGTAATTCAGCCATGTAATGGCAAAGGTGTCTCCTAGCCCTTTTCTTGTTGAACTCCATTGCTTCATGGGTATTGAACATGGTAAAAGGTAAAGGTAAAGGACCCCTGACAATTAAGTCCAGTTGCAAATGACTCTGGGGTTGCGGTGCTCATCTCGCTTTATTAGCCGAGAGAGATGAAGTTTGTCCACAGAGTTTTTCTGGGTCATGTGGCCAGCATGACTAAGACACTTCTGGAGAACCATTTACCTTCCCGCTGGAGTGGTGCCTGTTTATCTACTTGCACTTTGACATGCTTTCAAACGGCTAGGTTGACAGGAGCTGTGACTGAGTAACGGGAGCTCACCCTGTCACAGGAATTCGAACCGCCAAACTTTCAATCGACAAGCCCTAGGCTCAGTGGTTTAGACCACAGCACCACCTGCGTCCCTATCAAACATGGTAACCACAAACAATTGTTTACTACAACTCCCATCTTCCCTGACAATTAGCAATGATGATGGCAGTTGGGATTTCATAGCATAGCAAGTGGGGATGGTCACATGGGCTAACTCTGTGAGATTCCAATGATAGAATTAAGGACATTATGTATGAAAAATACATGCTGTTCTACTGAGCTGCAGCCCCTCTTGTCTGCCATTGGTCCCTTCCACCCCACCCAAGACCGAAATGCATATCCAATATAAATATACTAAGCAAAACAGTCCTCTGTTCAATATTTTAAATATGCATATGTCTTTTCTCTCTCACCAATAGGTTTTAGACTACTTGATCTGACGTATTTTGCATTCCTCTTTATTGTAGCCATTGGACTTTGAAACAAAGAAGGCATACACTTTTAAAGTAGAGGCATCAAATGTGCATCTTGACCATCGCTTCCATTCTGTGGGCCCATTCAAGGATACTGCTACGGTGAAGATCAATGTGTTGGACATGGACGAACCGCCCATTTTCAGCAAACCTTTGTACACTATGGAGGTTTATGAAGATACTCCGGTCGGGACCATTATTGGAGCTGTTACTGCCCAGGACCTTGATGTTGGCAGCAGTGTCGTCAGGTGAGAAAATGCCCTTGTCTTCCCAAGTTGAAACTGTCAGTGATATATAAATGCATAAAGCAACATGAACCTCAGGAGCAGTTAATTCTGTTTTCAAAACGAGGAACCAGCAGTTTAGTCCTTCTCCAAGAAAACAAAAATTCAGTGAATCCAGAGCACTTACAATCTGGAGGAACCTTCTGGATCCCACACTTCAAGTGTAGTAGAATGACAAAGGTTCCCCAAGTCCTGGAGGCCAAAAGGAAGGCTTCCAGTCTAAAACAGTGTATGTCTGTACAATGTTTAACAAATGGAAGGAGGTGACCCATGAGTTAAAATGAGGCAGGGGTGACCCATGAGGTAAGATGAGGCCATTTGTCTCAGCCCCGCTGGGGCTTTTGCTGCCCTCACTGCTGCACCTGTTGTGCTCTCACAGCTGTGCCATGTTGACAGCACAGGTGCAGCCATAGGTGAGGGCACAGTTACAATGATGGGGCTGGCAGCAGCACAGCAGCAGAGGCAGGGATGCAGATCTGTGGGCAGGGAGTAACAGGGAGTGACGGCTTCAGCACATTTTGCTCACAGTGACAAAACGTCATGGGCTGGCCCTGAATTCTGGGAATCCCCAAACTGGCTTCTGTTATACATGACCATTCTGCTCACCCTCAAACCATAGATTGGAATGACTTGCAAAGGGATGAAACAGGATGGAGCAAAGCTATGAGTGAGTGTCAGTGAGACCACAAGGGGATGGAATAAGCTGATCAGCCCATCCCTCAAATAAGTCCAGCTCTCAAATAATTCCAGCTTCCTCCCAAAACTCCTGTTTTCTGAACATTTATGCATCATCTTCCTCTTCTACATTTGCCTCCCCTTTTCTTTCTTTCCCCAATTTTTCTTTTTAGTTTGCAAGCCCCACAGGTCAGGAACCTGGTTCTTTAATTCTTTAAAATGCCATGTGGCATGTGAATGACATCTGCTAATAATGTCACTAATAATAATCCCAAATAAGTATTTGAGTAAATGTGCTTCAGCACAAATGTAATTCAATTTAAAATTAGGGTGCTTAGAAATGCCACTTTCCCGACTACAAAATATCTACCTGAAAATATTTATAATAAATCTGGATTTCAAGGGATGAGGCTAGGTTATTGGCTTTACATGCTCTGGCTCATTGGCAATGTCTAACCCTCTTATTGTGAAAATGAACAATCAATGGCTTAAGATACAGTGCCTCATTCAAATTTAAATAATAAGCTGTCCAACAGAGAACCATGTGCTTATGGTTGATGAAAGCAAGGCAATTCTTAAATATCACTTCAGTAAATTGGCTTATGACACATTTAATTTGGTTCACTCCAGTAAAGCATCCTACATCTGATTCCACAATCAGATTATTTTAGTGTCAAGGTGATAGATGTGCTCTGAAAGATCCTTAAGGTAAGAATCAACTATTTGCCACCCTGTGTCTATTGTTAGAGGGTGAGGAAAGTGACCCATATTCTAAACCCAAGAGTTTGATCATCATTCTTAGGTTTCTACAGTGCAACAGATGGATTTGACCTAAAGGCTTTTGGGGGGTGGGGCTAGCCTTGATAACCACAGTCCCCCCCCCATATTGTTGCTCTCTCTCATACCCCGGCATTGGCTGACTGCTGTGATGTCATGGGGTACTCACAAACATTTTGATAAAAATGAAGATCCGATACACAGCTTTTGCAAACTACAGCTGATAAATATAAATTGAACAATTGGTTGGTCTTTTTTTTTGGGGGGGGGGGGTGGAGGCAGAGGAACTTCATACAGGACTGGGAGTATGTACTGTTTGGTGAATGGGGAATTGAGCACAAGCAAGGAGACTTAGGACCTGATTGGAAAGAGAACCTCAACAATGTCTAGGCAAAACAATGACCATATACATATGTAATAGACAATCTTTATAGAATTCCTTCAAATCATAAAATGTTCAAAATGAACTTTTTAGTCTCAAAGTCTCTGAAAATCTTTAAATGAAGCAAGGCGCCAAACATTGTACGGTGGAAGACAAGCTGTGAAGCTTTGTGTATTCAACACTGATGTCCAACACTGAACAGTAATTCTGGATATTGACTACTGTTTCATAGAATTCTTCGTCAGTGTGGTGGGTGGATATAGAATGCTTCATAAACTGAAAATAAAATTTTACAGGGGTACAAAACAGGTAGTTTTCCTGAGAAACCAGGGATGAACATGGATCAACACTTGGAGTTTCTGAAAGGAAAGCATATATAGATATAGACAGTGCTTTTTATGGGGGTACTCAAGGGTATGTAGTTCTGGCACCTTTTTTTCTAGAAAAAAAGTACAGTGGTACCTCAGTTTTAATATCTTAGAGGTTGAACATTTTGGTTTTCAAACACTGTAAACCCAGAAGTAAATGCTTCGATTTTCGAACACGCCTCAGAAGTCGAACATGCCACATGGCTTCCACTGAGTGCAAGATGGCTAGCTGTTGAGTCTCGGTTTTTGTGTGTTTTAGAATTTGAACTGTCTTCCAGAATGGATTACCAAGGTACCACTGTACTAGATCTAGATACAAGATATAGGGGAAACTCACATAGAGCCTATAGGATGTTCTCTCCTATGGATCAGGAGGGTTGAGGCTGAATGGAATTCAGCATGGTTCAAATACACCAGAAGAGCCAATCTGGTGCTCTGACCAGCATATTTGCACCATGACATGCCAAGCTCTCCACCGGTCCCTCACTCCCCCCCCCCAGTGACCTACCTGCCGAGAAGCTAGCCTATTGATTCCACCCCACCTGGCAAGCCCCTTCTGGAACCTTGTATTGGTCTAAATCCCCAACATGGGGAGAAAGTAGCTAACGGACTAGGCTGTAGCACGTTTGTCTGAAAGCGGCACCTTCCACTCTGTCCCTTAAAACAACAGAGATTTAAAACTGGATAGCCACAGAGGGGGAAAGAAACCACAGTGATGGGAAATGATCAAAGGCTAACCCTAACTGACTCTAGCTTGGAAATGCTTGTCTGAAAGCTGACGCCTGAAAAATGCTGAAGGGCTTTTGATTAGGAAATTGCTTTTTACAGCAATTGGACTTTACCAATTGGTAGGGTGAGCGTTGCTCCCGGACGGGAGGAAGGAAGTCAAATGACACCGAGGGTTGGTTCAGAGAGAGATTATCCTGCTCTCTGGAGAGCAGAAGGCACTTGCGTGGTCAGCTCACAGCAAGTCCAAAGAAATGATAAATTTCATGCAGTATATATATCCTCCAGGCACCCTCTCCCCCCTTTCCCAGGAATCCAGCCACGTCAGCTTATACACGCAGGTTGACATCACAGATGTTCCTGCTCCAGTACTTTTAACCATAAAAGGGTGTTCCTCTTCCTGTACTCTTGACCATATAAGAGTATTCCTGTTCTGGCACTCTTATCTTGGGGTAAGAAGGTCACCAACTCTCCTGGCGCTGTTCCCGGACTAGGTCTGTGCATCAGAGTGTGGTCTTTGTGGTCAGGATGTAAGATAAGACCCAGATGCGCCATCCCTGCTCTACTGGAACAGTCAAGGTCATACATTGCCGTCACGGACTGATAAAGGAGAGCGCTTTGTTTATACAGCTGGGTTCCTGTTATGCATTTGCTCAACAGCTCAAGTTAATGCATTTTAGAAATGCTCCCTTGGAGAAGGAAAAATGTGGATTTTGGGGCCTGTTCCAGACTGACTACACAGTCAGGTTTTTAGATTTGGGAAACCCATTCCTTCATTACCAGCCATGTTTAATGTGCAGGTGGAGAAAAGACAGAGCTTTTGGGGTCATTACGGTGGCCACAAAAGGCCTTCTTTACAGTTGTTTTCCACCACCCAGTTTCAAGTGAACATCACTGCAGTCATAAGGACTAGAATCTTGATTTTTTTTTAAAAAAATGAAGGCTGTTGTTTTTTTTTTCCCTTAGGATAAATAACGAGGGCCCTTCTTGGTCCACATAAATGAACTCTGAAGGTTTCAAAAGGTCTGTAGGTTTTGGCTGCACTCTTGCATTTTTTTTGCAGAAAATGCCTTTGGTGCTTTAATATGTAGGAGTGCTGATTCGGAGATACTGCAGTTTATTTATTTGAAAAGGATAATTGTCAAGACCCCCATTTCCTATTTATTAAGCTGATCCTGCTTATTTATCTATTGGCCTAACAGAAGGAAAGAAAATATATGCAGTTGTTAGTTACTGATGTATTAGACTTCAGTGCTCCATAAGGTTTATCTCCTCTAATTGAAGCTAAAAAGTCAATAAACAGAAGTTAGCAAAAGCATAAATTAGTTGCAAACAGTTGTGTGTGCTTACAACTTCCAAGTGTGTCTTACAACCATTATGCTGTGTTAGCTTTTTAAAACCTAGTTTGCCTTGTCAGGGTAAATAATGGCCTGTGTCACTTTAATAATATTTTAAAGAAAGAACTTGCAAAGCATAATGCAGTTGAGGGGGACTGGAAAATAGGTCTTTAAGAAGACAGTGGAAGACAATAAGTGTTCTCGTATGCAATAGGCAATATAATGTGCTGTGCAGTATAGTTTCATTGCAAATTAATTCATTTTCTCTGAGATGTTTTCCAGGCACAGTTTTAGCCATCACAATGCCTATTACACAAATCTGTAATCTGCAAAACAATGGAGACAGGAACAAAAGATAGATCTGTGCTTTGTGCAGCAGACGGCACAACTCCAGAGAACAAAGCAGTTCAAAGCAGCTCACATTAGCAGAAGTAACACTAGTCCTGGCAATTTATTACACTTTATCAGGCAAAAAAGGGACTTTCAAATCTGTTAGCTTTGACATATGGGGATCAGAAGATAATAGCTAAATGATAGCAGAAAGGAAATCCACTTATTTAAAGAATAGAGAAGGAGGAAAACTGTTTTGCAGAAAGTCATCGAGAATGCTGAGGTTTATTTTTCTTGTTTGGATAGAATCAAAGCAGTCAAAGTTTCAGCGAAGGAACGAGTTTATTGGGTGAAGATCAAAGCTGTCAGGAATATAGAAATAGAGAGGCAAGCACTGAATGAAGAAGAAATTGAGAAATCCTGAGAGGATGTGTACCAGATGCATGAGGCAGCTTCACTTCACATTTTAAGGATTTAGGGGTCTCAGAATTTAGTTGTTCTGTATTGTGTGTGTATCCAGTTAATATGTCCTATCAGTGCAAGGATTTACACTTATACAATAGAATTTCCCTCCTATCTCTCCCCACCCCATGGTGGCTTTAGGGGAGTGTGACCAGTTTACCAGCACTGGGTACTGAGCTGAATCAGTGTCACAGAGGGCCCTGAAACAATGACTTAATACAGGAGGCAGGCAGGAGGGCTGCTGAAATTCAATAGCCCAAAGTCTATTTATTAGGTGAAACCCCAGAACAGATATAGGTAAGTGCAGAGGGAGGGGAAAGAGGAATTTCCCTATGCAAGCTTAAAGGTAAAGGTAAAGGACCTATGGATGGCTAAGTCCAGTCAAAGGCAACTATGGGGTTGCAGTGCTCATCTCGCTTTCAGGCCGAGGGAGCCGGCATTCGTCCACAGACAGCTTTCTGGGTCATGTGGCCAGCATGACTAAACCGCTTCTGGCGCAACAGGACACTGTGACGGAAACCAGAGTGCACAGAAGCGCCTTTTACCTTCCCGCTGCAGCAGTACCTATTTATCTACTTGTACTGGCGTGCTTTCGAACTGCTAGGCTGGCAAGAGCTGGGACAGAGAAACGGGAGCTCACCCCATCATGGGGATTTGAACCGCCAACCTTCTGATCGGCAAGCCCAAAAGGCTCAGTGGTTTAGACCACAGCGCCACCTGCATCCCTTAAAGCTTAAAGCCTTTCACTGATGGAGCACATTGGATCCTGCCCACAGTATCCACGTGTAGTCTCTGACATGCAGCCCTCTACACCAATAGGATAGAATTAAAAAGGGCCTTTGTGTACATATTCTGTAGTAGTTGGTACTTGGGAATGCAAAAATAAAAATAAAAAAAATGCTGAAATTGCAGAAATCCCCATAGATTTATGTTCCTAGTGAACAAGATACATTTTCCCATGTTATTTTGTATGAATAAATGAGATGGCATGGGCAAAGCAGCTGTTTTCATGGAATTCAATGTATACTCAGCTCATTCATTATTCAGGCATCATTCAGATGCCTGTATCATTCACTGGAAAACATGTTCAAAACATCTGTGATGTTATTAAAACAGAGGACATGATTCTGTCTCCCCACCCCCACCCCACTTTCTGAGTCAAGCATCATTGCCCCCATAACCCAGCCGCCTGTGAAACATTAGAATCGAATAAGCATTTTCAAAGATCAACATTTCTTGATAAACCGTTTAGCTCATTATGAGAAATGAAAAGCCGACAATGGAGATGACAGGAGCATTTGTTAAGCAAATGCACAGCGCATCTTAGAAGGGCAAGGCGAGGAGCAATGAAATGTGTAGACAACAGTTAGGAAGTGCTTCTTAATCGGAATACAGCGAATCTCTCTCTCCCACCCCCACCCCCACTTGTGTAGAGCTGTTTGGTAAAGCAGGAATATGAAATGTACTGGTATTTTGGAAGCATTAGCTGCTTTAGGTTTTCTCACTCCCTGCAGGACTATCCATGTAAATTAGTTTTGCATCCTGTCAAATCAATAATTGCTTTGCTCATTGGGCCCTCGCAGTAAAATGGTGTTTGTTCAGGTCAGCAGAACTGGTGACATATCTCTCACCATTGCAAGCAGCAGGGAAAGGAAGCAAACAAATCATCTCATTTGGGTTTGAGCATTCAAAAACTTGGTGTCTGCCTGAGTAATGAAAGAGTATTTTCATGGCAGACATGTGCACTTCTTAGCCTATGTAAATGGAAAAACATCCAACAATATGGGCCTAAGCCAGGCAGTGATTGTCCATTGGGGCTGGTACGGCGGAAAGGAAGCCAAAAGTAGGGGGAGCCAGAGCAAATGACAGACAGAGGGAACTCATTCTAGTTTTGCCTCCATTCTCTTTTTTTATTTGATTTTACAAATTCTTTCACACAGATGTTATTACAAATATTAGAATTGCACAAGGTTGTTCCGAATCCCAAAACTTCCCTCCTCCCCTTTGTGGGTTCTTTGAATAACTTTCTTAACTGCATATTGTAAGTCCATCTATTTTACCATCCTCCATTATATCCAAAGTGTACGCGTCATTGCAATAGTTATTTAAAGCCTGCCAAATATTTCAAGTGGTCTTTCAAGTACAATATATATTTGCCCCATTCTTTGTTGAAGTTTTGATCCTCCTGATTTCTGATTTCCCCGGTTAATCTTGCCATCTCTGCATAGTCCAATAGTTTCACCTTCCAGTCCACCCTAGTAGGTATCTTGTCGTCTTTCCTGCTGTGAGCAAGAAGCATCCTTGCAGCTGTTGTAGCATACCTAAACAGTCTTTTCAGTTCCTTTGGTATCTCTGCACCTACAATTCCTAACCAAAAGGCTTCTGGTTTTTTAACAAAGGTTATTTTAAACATTTTTTTGGGGGGGGGAGGGAGAGAAATGTAGTTTTGTCTCCAGTCTCTGCCCTGCTGAATTCTGCAAGGGGCAGCATTGAGACTAAGCAGAAGTTAAGGTAAAGGGACCCCTGACAATTAGGTCCAGTCGTGACCGAATCTGGGGTTGCGGGGCTCATCTCGCTTTATTAGCCAAGGGAGCTGGTGTATAGCTTCCAGGTCATGTGGCCAGCATGACTAAGCTGCTTCTGACGAACCAGAGCAGTGCACGGAAACGCCGTTTACCTTCCCGCCAGAGTGGTACCTATTTATCTACTTGCACTTTGACGTGCTTTCAAACTGCTAGGTTGGCAGGAGCAGGACTGAGCAACAGGAGCTCACCCTGTCACGGGGATTCAAACCGCCAACCTTCTGATCGGCAAGTCCTAGGCTCTGTGGTTTAACCCACAGCGCCACCCGCGTCCCGGAACAAGGAATAAATTAAGCCAATTTCACAATTCTGACCCAGTCCCAGATTGTGCTCAGCGCCACCCACGTCCCTTCGTAAGCAGAAGTATGACGCCCTAAACTAGTTGTAAGTAAGAAAGCAGGCAGGTGGGGAGCAGCTGAAGGTCAAATGTGGTTGGTGGGGCAATACTCCAATTGCTCAAAGGGGTCAGCCACTACTAACATTGGGTGAAATATTGCAGTGTTCCTCTCTCACCTCAGTGACAAATTACTTTTCAAGCATAGGCTCCCCAATGACAACCGTTGTGAAATTAGCACAATCCTTCAGGAAGTTCTCCTGCATGTGTCTCATTAAAGTGCCACAAAAGAACACAGTAGCGGCATGTTGTCAAACAGAGCACGGATCAAGTTTTGTTTTCCCAGCAGGTTGGGAGGTGGTTAGAATTTTAACATGAGCATACATAAAGCAAAAGGCAGCTCTTTGTATATATGCATGTATTTCTCAGGTTTTCTTCAGCTATTGATACCATTGAGCATTGAAAGAAAACCAATTGGGCACCGGAAGTGCATGGTTCCAGATGGTAAACTGTCACTTTATGTTAGACCACTGGTAGGCAAACTAAGGCCTGGGGCCACATCCGACCCAATCACCTTCTATAGCCAGCCCGCAGACAGTCCGCAAATCAGTGTGTGTTTACAGGAGTAGAATGTGTACTTTTATTTAAAATGCATCTCTGGGTTATATGTGGGGCATAGGAATTTGTTCATTATTATTATTTTCAAAATATAGTCCCATCCCCCCCAAGGTCTGAGGGACAGTGGACTGGCCCCCTACTGAAAAAGTTTGCTGACCCCATGTATGGAAGGTGAAACTATTCAAGAAATGTTTCCCCTAGCACCCAAGTTTCATGAAAAAGGAAGGCATGAAAAGATTTTAAGTGGGCCACAATAACCATGTTGGATTATTTGCTAGCCCACCCTGCAATAATCCATATAACAGCAATTCATGGAGCTAAACTTGCAGATCCTCTGACAGAGCAAACATGAGTGTTAACAGCATGAGTAATGTTAATCCATCACCAGATAGGTACTCACAGTTTGTTATGGCTCTCTCTGCGGCATCTGCTGTTATTTTTGCCTAGCTGAAGATAGTGGAAGGGTGAAATAGAATTTGTATTAAATTACAGTTAACATTCCACATTCTGTATTTGTAAGGCAAAACATAATCCACAGTCCTATTTGCTTTGGAGGTGCCAACTCAGTTCCTACCCACTTGCTAGAGCCAATTTTTATTTAATATATTTTTTTTTCATGATTTTGGACAGTTTGAGAAATGAGACGCTGATGTCAATACAGGAACTGAGAAATCGTTTGTTTTTGGATCTGAGAGGGTTAACTCTGAAACATTTCCAGAAACTTTTTCTTACTTGGGATATTGGGAAATTGTGGCACTTTTGTGGAGCTCATATTTTTTATGATCTAAACCAGAGTAATGTTGAAGCACAATGGATAATTGTGCCCAAGCCCACAAAACAAAAAAATCCAGATTTTGACTGCAACCTTTGTGTGAGATGAGTTCTGTGATACTTAATCTCTCTTTGATTATCTCCCATATCCCATAAGAGTAGTAGGAGACACTTGCCTTACCCAAGCCATTCAACAACAACCACAACAACAACAACAAAAATTATTATTTATACCCCACCCATTTGGCTGGGCTTCCCCAGCCACCTAGGGCAGCTTCTAGCAAAATACTAAAAATAATAAAATGTTGGACATTGAAAAGTTCCCTGAACATCCTTCAGATGTTTTCTAAAAGTTGTGTAATCCTTTATCTCCCTGACATCTGATGGGAGATTAGCTTTTTCATATCCTCCCTAATAAGTTAAAACTGAACCACCTCCTGAAATCTCAACACAGTAGTTTGTTTTCAAAAGAGCACAACCTATGACAACCTCTAAGGTTCTCAATGTTATAGAACTTGAGAGATAGATTTGTATGTCTGGCTTTTCAGGAGGTTTTCTATTTATTTATTTGCAGCATTTTATCCCGCCTCTCTATAAAAGGCAGTTTACAATCAACAGCATAAATCAGTGTAGCTTTAATCTATAAAATAATCATAAAACAGCAATAAACAATGAAAGTACATGGTGAAACATGCTTACTGTGGTGGGAAATCACCATTGGTTCATTGCCTCGTGGAGTCAATAAACAAGGCATTGAGGCAAAACTTCAAGCTTTATTCTTGGCCAAGAATTGTGTCCTTCCAACCTCACAGTTCAGGCAGAAGACACCAAACATACCCATCTATAAGCTTTCATAAATAGGTAGGTAAAGGTAAAGGTAAAGGTACCCCTGCCCGTACGGGCCAGTCTTGACAGACTCTGGGGTTGTGCGCCCATCTCACTTAAGAGGCCAGGGGCCAGCGCTGTCCGGAGACACTTCCGGGTCACGTGGCCAGCGTGACATCGCTGCTCTGGCCAGAGCCAGAGCCAGAGCCAGAGCCGCACACGGAAACGCCGTTTACCTTCCCGCTGGTAAGCGGTCCCTATTTATCTACTTGCACCCGGAGGTGCTTTCGAACTGCTAGGTTGGCAGGCGCTGGGACCGAGCAGCGGGAGCGCACCCCGCTGCAGGGATTCGAACCGCTGACCTTTCGATCGGCAAGCCCTAGGCGCTGAGGCTTTAACCCACAGCGCCACCTGCGTCCCCATAAATAGGTAACAAGATACAAATGTAACTATTCACACATGACACTGTTTTCCATATGACACTCATTTACAGATTGCACTCTTTCTTTTCACTTTATGGCAACTTTGCTATACTGTGATCATTATTTTTCCACAACATTTCTAAGTTACTATGAATACAGCCAGCAAAACAAGTGTACAAATTGGATTTATGAAGAGCATTAACAAATATACATTAAAAAGGTTTGTTCTAAACTTTGATGGTCTTGGGCGTGGGCAGTGGGGAAGTGAAGAAGGCATGCACTCCAAAACACAAATTTGAACGGACAAAATACAGTCAAATATTATTATACAGTATATTTTCGGTTAACTGTTTTCTCAAGTCCATCTTTCTTTATTCCTTTATTTAGCCTTCCAACTTGGCATTGAAGCAGTCATTACTTCTTCATTATAAATAAGGGAAACCAGGGTAGCAAAATTGATTATACCTCACCAACTGCTATTATGATAGCTAAGCACTGCTATTTCCTTCTTGTTTTTCTTTCTCCCCCGAAACACATCTGCAGGTACTTCATAGACTGGAAGAATGATGTGGACAGCTACTTTACTATAGATGAAATGGAAGGAACTATTGCCACAAATGAACTGCTGGACAGAGAGACCACTGCACAGTACAATTTTTCCATAATTGCCAGTAAAGTCAGTAAGTATGGCAGGAAAAGACTCATCCAATATTCTCTTTCCTACATGATTTGTTCATTTTATGCAAGGTCACATTTGGCCCATTTGGGGTGGGAAGGTAAAATATATATTTATTTCGAACGGTTCATGCAGTAATAATTTTGTGTCTCTGCTGTGTGTCAGTGTTTCATCCTTCAAACTCCATACTTCTATGATTCTATGAAATGACTTCCTAAGAGTCGTTAAAGGATTTATAGTTCTTGATTGGGCACTCTGGGCATGCTTTCGCAAAACCAGTTGATCACAATTAAAGGTAAAGGGACCCCTGACCATTAGGTCCAGTTGTGACCGACTCTGGGGTTGCGGCACTCATCTCGCTTTATTGGCCGAGAGAGCCGGCGTACAGCTTCCAGGTCATGTGGCCAGCATGACTAAGCCACTTCTGGTGAACCAGAGCAGCCCATGGAAACGCCGTTTACCTTCCCACCGGAGCGGTACCTATTTATCTACTTGCACTGATGTGCTTTCAAACTGCTAGGTTGGCAGGAGCAGGAACTGAGCAACAATTAGATGTAGCTAAAAGCAGTGGAATGGAACCTCATCATGACTTGGTCAGTCAGTCAAGGGGACTTGGTTACAACAAGCTTATGCTGGACCTCTCAATACTGTAAACATATTTAATTATATGAAAATCTTGCTAGTTCAAGAACTTCAGTGGATGTCCTGCTTTAATTATCCCAGTGATCCAGAACATTTGTTCCTGGAACTATATCTCATGTTCTCTCTTCCTGCTCTGCTTTCTTCTTCATCAGATAGTCAATAACACAGAATTACATGATTACACCCCCCCCGACCTTTTATTGTGATCTTAATGTTGTACCTGATGAGTAAGTTGTGTGTGTTTAAAAAATAAATAACTAGTGATCTTCAAATATCTGAAGGGTTATCACATTGAAGATGGAGCATACCTGTTTGCTCTTGCTCCAAAGGCCAGAACTGAAACCAGTGGGTAGAAATGACAGTGAAGGAAATATTTGAAGAAACCTAAAGTATGAGCCATTTGATAGTTGAGGAGTGGGCTCCCTCCTTCAATGGAGGTCTTTAGGCAAAGGCTGTAGTTGTATCCTGCACAGCAGATCCTGTCCTGAAGATCAAATAAATGACCTTCTGAGTTTCTCAGTTATTTCCCATCATGACCTGTTACGGCAATTTGAACACTTATCTCCAAATATGGAAAAATGTCAAGATTGCCCTCCCATTTGTAGTTATAAATAAAGCCCGCCATCTGGATTCCTGTCAACTCTCAGAAACTACAAATGAAATTGGACTTTGCCACTTTCCGTGGAGACTCAGATGAAGGTCAAGAGCAGGTGTCTACAGGATCAGCTGTGCCTGTCTCATCCCCAGAGCACTCTTGACAGTTGTTTCCTGAAAAGCATCTGTGGCTCTTTGAGATGGAGCATTATTTAGAACCAATGGTGATGCAAGGCTGATGCTTATCTCGCTGCTCTCTCAAAGCAAATAATCTTTACTAGGAGTGATTTGAAATTCTGTCGAGTCTCAAGAGATCAAGTTGGCTTTTTGCTACCAGAATAGATGCTGTGCAGCTTACGCTGATAAAGACAATGGTGGGGAATATGCAATAGAAATGAAGTGGCAGATGAATGATTAGTTTTTCTTAGCAAGGCTGGCTGGCTGACTTTGGGCCATATAATACCAGATCAGAAAGCTCTGTCTAAAAATGCCAAACTATAAAATAGTTTCCAGGGTTGGAAATTCTGTTTTGTTCTTTTTACCAAGTTCTTCCATTCAAAGCTATATATATATTTCTGTCATGACCTGGGTTTAGTTCTCTTGGAGGTGGTGAACCTGTGTCCACCCTGTAGCATGCTGAATGTCAAAGAGGCATAATCTAGCTGAGCCTTCCACCTGGCATGCCAAATTTCTGTGCTAAGGGATTTATTATTACAGTGGTACCTCAGTTTAAGTACTTAATTTGTTCCAGAGGTCTGTACTTAACCTGAAACTGTTGTTAACCTGAAGCACCACTTTATCTAATGGGGCCTCCTGCTGACGCTGCACCTCTGGAGCACGATTTCTGTTCTCATCCTGAAGCAAAGTTCTTAACGTGAAGCACTATTTCTGGGTTAGCGGAGTCTGTAACCTGAAGCGTATGTGTCAGGGACTCAGCGGGAGCGCAGGGAGGAGAGGAGATGGAAAGCGAGGGGGAGCAATCCGAGGGCAGCGTAGGAGAATATGACAGCAGCTCGATAGATTCCATGAGCCTCTCCAGCGAATCGGAAGATTCACAGAAGGGGGCGCCGATGGGCAGGACAAGGGGCGACCCAAGGGGGACACCCCAGAAGCAAGGGGCCAGCGGGGACTCCCAGAGCAGCAGTTGCAAATCAGGACCAGCTTCCCCACCAGAGCGTAGTGGGGGGGAGGAGTTCCAGGTGTCAGAGCCCACACATGCACCACCAGCGAGAGAAGATGAGTCAGGGTGGACCACGCCTCCATCAGAGAGCGAGTTAACGGTTAAGAGGAAAGTTGCAGGCTGGGCGCGCGCGCCAAGTTCAAAGGTACAGGCGAGCGGCACAGAAGGTAGCCCGGATAGGGAACCAGGTCCTAAAGCCCGCCGGAAGGAGGGGCAAGAATCGTCAGGGTCAGCGTCAGAGGAGTCCAGGAAGGATGAGACCCTAGCGGGCAGGAGGACCCAGAGGAGAAAGGAATTTAGGAAGAGGTGGAGCAAAGCGAGAGTCTTAAACTGGTGTGGAGGGGGAGGAGACTCAGACAGGACTTCGCCGGTCTAAGGTCGGGACGTAGAGCTGCACGCTGCGGCTTTAAAATGGAGACTGAATCTCAATAAAGACTTTTGTACATAACTACAGCCTAGCGTTGGTCCTCTGTGAGCTGGGACCTGGAGGCAGCTCTGACAGTAAGTCCTGTCTCAAATTTCAAAGAACCTCGCAACGTGAGAGGACGCAGCGAGGGGCGAAGATTGGTGCTTCGCGAGCTCACAAAAGCAGCACAAGATGACTACAGAAGAACGACTGGCAGCTTTGCAAGAAGCAGTGGTACAACTTAACGCAGAAATACGAGCGGCAAGGAGGAGAGAAGAGGAATCAGATGCTGTCTGCAAGGATCTGCAAAACAGGTTGGAAATGTTGACTAAACAGGGGCCACCGGCAGCCAAATCCGAAGGGATCGGGCTCGGGAAGAGAGGGGGGAGCCTGGTGTCGCATTTCGATGGGAGTCTGCAGCAATATCCTAACTTCAGAGCAGACGTAGTTTTTGCGCTAAAGTTGCTGGAGAAGGACTTTAGAGATGAGCAGGAGAAAGTAGGCTTCATACTAACGCATCTCCATGGAGAAGCTAAAGCGTGGTTGCGCAATCTGTGGAGAGATAATGATCCAGCCCTCCAAAACGCAAAAGCCTTCATTAAGGCGATGGACGCTTGTTTTTTATCAGAGATAGATGTGGATGTCGCTAGAAGAGAGATTCACGGTCTGAAACAAGGCAGAGCCACTGTAAGGCAATATCATTCCCGCTTTTTTGCATTGGTCAACGCGCTGGGATGGGAAAAGGACTCAGCGTCCGTCAGGGACCTGTTCTGGGAGGGGCTCAACGGGGCTGTGAAAGACGAAATCGCAAGGGGGGAGAGGCCAAGGAGCACTCAAGAAGTGGTCCAGAAGGCGCTGACGATTGGGGTGCGGCTGGAAGAACGTCCCTGGAGCAAAGATGAAGGGCGTTGGGGACGCACGCCAGCAAGGGCACCTCCTTTCTTTCCCAGAGACTCAGCGCGCGCTCAATCCACGCCTCCACTGGGAGGGGGAGAGGAGCCGATGGAGATAGGTGGTGCCAAGGCTCAGTCAGCGACCAGAGCCCTCACACCAGGAGCAGCCAAGGTGAAGCCTCCTAGAGGGAACAGGAAGTGTTACATCTGCGAAAGTGCTCAGCATATGGCAAAAGAGTGCCCCCAGAGGCTCCACAAGCACAATGCAGCCTCAGCAAAAGTAACAGAAGCAGTTCAGCAGAGGGAACCGCAGCAGGGAAACGACGAAGTCTGGCTGGAAGCAGAGCCGCTGGGGCCCAGCCAGACGAATCAGTAAAGCAGTCCCCAGGAATCTTACAGCCCACAGACCCCCTCCCGCCCAAACCAGTGGTGCAGCTCACCGCAACACTCCAGCTTCCCAATGGGCTCACCATGGAAGTGCCTATTACCATTGACTCTGGTAGCAATGCAGACTTTATGGGGGTGGATTTCATCAAGCAACATAGCATAGCGCTCCTGCCTGCCACGATGCCCCTGAAAGTAGTGACAGTCGATGGAAGAGAATTGCTGGGGGGACAGGTGGTACAGCA
The DNA here is from genome assembly GCF_951804945.1 of Podarcis cretensis. NCBI lineage: Eukaryota > Metazoa > Chordata > Lepidosauria > Squamata > Lacertidae > Podarcis > Podarcis cretensis. The sequence goes on along the minus strand of NC_137176.1, from coordinate 18,383,758 downwards.
AACGCCGCCAATGGTGATGCGCATTGGAAATCACCGCGAAGTCATCAGCTTCAACGTCACCCAACTGTCAGACACGCCCATAGTGTTGGGCATGAGCTGGTTGGACAGGCACAGCCCGGCATTGGCATGGTACCAGCGTAAATTGACCTTCTGCTCCTCCTACTGCTCAGAACATTGCATCATGACTAACCAGGAGGACGAGGGGCAAGAGGATGACCCACAGCTACAACTGGGCATGCTGCAAGCGGTACCCGACAAGTACAAGGCGTTTTTGGAGGTCTTCTGCGAGAAGGAAGCAGACAAGCTGCCTCCCCACAGGCCCTACGACTGCAAGATTGACCTCCTGCCGGGGGCAACGCTGCCGACCGGAAAACTGTACTCCATGTCTGAAGACGAACTGCAAGAGCTCAGGGAGTTCATAGATCACAATTTGAAGCGGGGATTCATCCGAGAATCCAAAGCAGTGGGGGGCAGTCCTGTGTTCTTTGTGAAGAAGAAGGACACGCCCCAGAAGAGGCTTGTAGTTGATTTCAGAATTTTAAATTCGAAAACCAAGCCCACGGCTTTCCCGATGCCCAAGATCGACGACTTGCTCGCGACGGTGAGGAAGGGACGCATCTTCACCAAGCTGGATCTACGAGGGGCGTACAATCTTATACGCATGCGGGAGGGCGACGAGTGGAAGACGGCCATGTTCACGCCCTTGGGCACCTATGAGTATAGGGTTATGCCCTTCGGTTTACAAAATGGCTCCCACTGCTTCCAAGCATTCATGCATCACGTGTTAGCGGGGCTCCTCTACAAGAAGTGTGTCTGCTTCCTGGACGACATTCTGATCTTCTCGGAATCGCAGGAGGCTCACGAGGGAGATGTCAAGGAAGTCCTGCAAAGACTACGGGAGCACAGGCTTTACGCCAAGCTGGAGAAATGCCAGTTCGACATGACGGAGGTGGATTTCCTGGGCTACAAGCTGTCCGACAAGGGAATCGCCATGGACAGTGCCAAGGTACGATCAGTACTGGACTGGAAGAGCCCGCGCAATCGGAAGGAGGTCCAGAGGTTTGTCGGCTTTGCTAACTTTTATCGCAAGTTCATCAAGGGTTTCGCTATGCAGACGGCGGCCATCACGGACACCCTCAGCTCCAAGAAGAAGAAGTTCATCTGGACGGAGCAGGCGGAGCAGTCCTTTCAGAAACTCAAGCGTCTTTTTGCTTCCGAGGAACAACTGCTGCATGTGAACCCCAGCAAGCCCATGAGGGTGGAGACGGATGCCTCCGACAGAGCCGTGGGGGCAGTCCTGTTGCAGCGAGACCCGCAAGGGGATTGGAGGCCGTGTGCTTTCTACTCCAGGAAACTCAGCAAGTCGGAGCAGAACTACACCATCTGGGACAGAGAGTTGCTGGCCATTCATGCAGCATTCAAGGCGTGGCGGCACTTCCTCATCGGAGCCAAACACACGGTGCAAGTTCGCACGGACCATAAGAACCTGGAGTACTGGCGCACGGCGCGGTTCCTGAACCAGAGACACATCCGCTGGGCGGAGTTCTTTGCGGATTTCGACTTCAGGATAGAATATATCCCCGGAGACAACAACGTCATGGCTGATGCGCTATCCAGGAAGCCGCAGTATCTGGAGGAAGCAGCACCGGTAGCGGCCAAACACATTTTCGCACCCAAGGCGTGGGCATGCGCTTCTGCCACAGTAGACCTGGAAGCGATACGGCGCGAGCTGCTAACAGATTCCTTCGCGCGCTCCAAGATGGAGGAGGTGCGCAGCGGCACGGCAAAGGACGACGAGTTCCAGATACGCGACGGACTGCTCCTCCGCAAGGGGGCCATCTACGTACCGGGAGATGAACTCCGCGCGACAGTACTGCAACAGCTACACGACGCACCCAGCGCCGGACATTTCGGCAAGGAAAAGACAGTGGAATTAGTAGCCAGAGACTTTTGGTGGCCCAAGATGCGGGGAGAAGTCGCAGATTACGTCACGAGGTGCGACACCTGCCAAAGGGCCAAGCCAGTACACAGACCGCCGGCGGGACTGTTAGAACCGCTACAGACCCCGTCCGAACCGTGGGAGAGGGTAGCCTTGGACTTTGTCACTGACCTGCCCAGCTCGAGGGGCAAAACAGCAGTACTCGTGGTAGTCGACATGTTCACCAAGATGGCGCACTTCATTCCTTGCGCGAAGGTGGCCACAGCGGAACAGACAGCCAAGCTGTTCATAGACCACGTGTTCAAGGTGCACGGCCTGCCACGGTCTATCCTGTCCGACAGGGGGCGCCAGTTCATCTCGAGTTTCTGGCGGAAGCTGATGGGAATCCTGAACGTCAAGGTCAACCTAGCGTCGGCAAGACACCCGCAGACCAACGGACAAGCGGAGAGGGTCAACGCCGTCATGCAGCAGTACCTGAGATGTTACGCCAACCAGCAGCCCTCGACCTGGGTGGACTATCTGCCCCTGGCCGAGTTTGCCTACAACAACACACAACACGTGTCCACGGGGGTGACACCGTTTTTTGCCAACCACGGGCGACATCCCAGGACCTTCCCGGGCTTAGAGAAAGAGGGGGAGGGGGAGCCACAGGGAGCAGAGGCATTGGCAGAGGAGTTACAGGAGGTCCATGAACAGCTCCGTAGACAGTTAGACCTAGCAAAACACGTATACAAGATGCAAGCAGACAAACACAGAAGAGTGGGGGAGGACATACGGGTAGGGGACTGGGTCTGGTTAGCGGCCCAGGCAGTGCCGGCCAGATCCTTAGCTAAGAAGAAGCTAGGACACAAGCAGTTGGGCCCTTACCTAGTCGAGGCACAGATCAACCCAGTGGCTTTCCGTTTGACACTACCGGAGGGTTCCAGAATGCACCCGGTCTTTCATAGATCGGTGCTAACGCCCTACAAGGCACCTCACAGGTTTCAGGAGCCAGGAACAGCTCCCAGTCCGCTTAGAGATGCACCCATGACAGGGGGGTCGCCGAGGGCGGGGCCACTCAACGAGGTGACGGAGATTTTGGACTCGAGATGGGGGGAAGAGGGCGTCGAATATCTCATCGCAAGGGAAGGTGCCCCGGCCAGCGCCAACAGCTGGGTGCCGTACTATGCGGTGGAGGAGCACTACCTCAAAGACGAGTTCCACGCACTCTTCCCACACAGGCCCATGCCGGAGGATTATTTTGATGAATATCTTTTCACCCCCACACTCTCAGCCAGTACGTTTCAGGGGTTCTCCTCGGCTGAGGAGACGGTTCCAGAGACTACCTCGCCGGAGGGGTCGGTCTCAGACTTGGGTGCGGAGCGCTCTTATTGGTGGGACACTCAACCCGAGGAGGAGTGGCGCAGGAGACTGCTCAGAGGGCCCTGGCACGCAGACTACCCAGAGGAAATGGGGGAACAAGGGGGCATGGACGGGTTGGGGGAGGATCCTGGTTTCGAGCACGCCGGCAACGAGATGGAAGCGGAGGAGAGCGACGTCGATGTACCCGTCACGGACTGGCAGCATGCCAGGGGGGAAGACCGGTATCCGGCAGGCACCCCCATAGCATTGGAGCACCCGGAACCCACGCCAGAAGAGGGGGAGGGGGGAAGGGGGGGCTTCGAGGGGGGGATGGATGTCAGGGACTCAGCGGGAGCGCAGGGAGGAGAGGAGATGGAAAGCGAGGGGGAGCAATCCGAGGGCAGCGTAGGAGAATATGACAGCAGCTCGATAGATTCCATGAGCCTCTCCAGCGAATCGGAAGATTCACAGAAGGGGGCGCCGATGGGCAGGACAAGGGGCGACCCAAGGGGGACACCCCAGAAGCAAGGGGCCAGCGGGGACTCCCAGAGCAGCAGTTGCAAATCAGGACCAGCTTCCCCACCAGAGCGTAGTGGGGGGGAGGAGTTCCAGGTGTCAGAGCCCACACATGCACCACCAGCGAGAGAAGATGAGTCAGGGTGGACCACGCCTCCATCAGAGAGCGAGTTAACGGTTAAGAGGAAAGTTGCAGGCTGGGCGCGCGCGCCAAGTTCAAAGGTACAGGCGAGCGGCACAGAAGGTAGCCCGGATAGGGAACCAGGTCCTAAAGCCCGCCGGAAGGAGGGGCAAGAATCGTCAGGGTCAGCGTCAGAGGAGTCCAGGAAGGATGAGACCCTAGCGGGCAGGAGGACCCAGAGGAGAAAGGAATTTAGGAAGAGGTGGAGCAAAGCGAGAGTCTTAAACTGGTGTGGAGGGGGAGGAGACTCAGACAGGACTTCGCCGGTCTAAGGTCGGGACGTAGAGCTGCACGCTGCGGCTTTAAAATGGAGACTGAATCTCAATAAAGACTTTTGTACATAACTACAGCCTAGCGTTGGTCCTCTGTGAGCTGGGACCTGGAGGCAGCTCTGACAGTATGTAACCTGACGCGTATGTAACCCGAGGTACCACTGTATTATTATTATTATTATTATTATTATTATTATTATTATTATTTATTTGTACAGAGGAGCAAAGGCTCAGAACATAGGCTACATCCTCAACAATGAGGTGGGAGAAGGAGTCTTAACCATAAGCCCATCTCCCTTTGTGGGAAAGTGTAGATGATCCCAGTCATCTGCACAATCCCATGACCCAGAAAAGTGCTGCCTTGTTAGGGCCTATGTATATGTAGTTTGCACATAGGGTTGGATTACAACTGTTAGTAATAAATAGCTCCCAGTCAAATCAGTGGGATTTAACTTGGGCTGCAAACCTAAATGCGTCCATATAGAAGTAAGTCCCATGGAATAAAATGGGGCTTTCTCCCAGGAAACTAAGGTTAGGATTGCAGATTTAGTCATGGCTAACTTTTCACATTGATGTCTATGACGCACAGCGTAAATAAATAATGCAGAGTCATCTTCAGTAAAAGAATAAAAGCTTTACTGAGCTAAAGTAAACTTGTTTGCAAATAACAGCATAGTGAACAGAAGATTAAACTAGCTTCAGAGCATACACAGGGTTACACAGAGTCTCCACTGAGCACAGGCTTCACAGGACACAGGCTCCACCACACACACAGTAGCTGACTGACGCTGACACACTGTGTCAGACACTGAGTTTGCCTGCAAGCAGATACAATACTTATACAGAGAATGAGTCACAGTGACTCAGCACGCTAAACGGTTCTGCAGCTTTTCAGCATTTCACATTTCTAGACTCCTTTACGGCTTCTGCTCTCAAATACCTTTATCCCATGACAGTCCATGGGGCATAAACTCAGATAATTTGCAGCAGCATCCTAACTTCCCCTGGCCAACAGGACTTTATGGAGTGACAGGACCACCAATGCAGCCATAGCAGGGAGTGCAGAAGATGAGGCAGGATGATGAGGTCTCAGTGCCACCACATGACAGCAGTGAGGCCAGCTTGGGATCCAGTGAATCCCATGATGGCAGCCCTACTCCTTCTTGCCTTCAGAATGTCCCCCATTTCAGGACCTTTCCACTGGCTCCTGCCCACCCACACGTTTGAAAGGCAGAAGGGGGAGGTTCAAGTGCTGTAATCCTTGTATCACTCTGGCATGAGGCTGGCTTAGCTGTGAGATCTGGGCAGAAGATGCCTTGGCTCATCTCTCACACACCCTCCAGTATAAGAGGCATTTGGATTGCCCTGCTATGTTTGGATTTAACCTATAGATTCCAGGTGATGTGGAGTTAATGCAAAGGGAAATGGGGATATATGTGCAAGAGAGCACATTTGTAACTACAGTGGTACCTCGGGTTACAAACACTTTGGGTTACAGACTCTGCTAACCTGGAAGTATTACCTCGGGTTAAGAACTTTACCTCAGGATGAGAACAGAAATCAGGCGGCGGCGGCGGCAGCAGGAGGCCCCATTAGCTAAAGTGGTACCTCAGATTAAGAACGGTTTCAGGTTAAGAACGGACCTCCAGAGCGAATTAAGTTCGTAACCAGATGTACCACTGTATTGTGTTGTAACTAAGTATTGTAACTCTTTTCCCACATCCTACTTATGGCACTGTCAGTTTTAGCCCCTAAAGGGGAAGTGCTAAATGTTTCTATATAAGCATGCTTAAATTATATAGCTTGGTCCTCTGCCCCAACTTCATATGACTGTTAGGTGCAACCCCTCTTGAGTGAGCCATTTGCCAGACCAATATGAAAGGCCATGTTAAGATATATCTGTAATTACGCCTTTCACTGCCTTATGTGAATATATAATGTTGCCTTAGAAGTCATAAGTATTCCATACCTAATTTCTTTTTATTTATTTTTCTTAATAGGCAATCCACTATTAACCAGCAAGGTCAACGTCATCATAAATGTCCTAGATGTCAATGAATTTCCTCCTGAAATTGCAGTCCCCTATGAGTCCTATGTGTGTGAAAATGCAAGGCCAGGACAGGTATCTCTCTCCTTTTTAATGTTACCTGTGGATGTAATCATGAGAAATGATTATAATCATGTGCAGTGGTTAACCAACATCAAAAGCAACTTAACGATAACTATTGGTCTTCTACTTTTTGAGTATTTGAGGTATTTTATTTCCTTATATATTGAATGCATTTCTAAAGAGAGAGGGCTGCATTGAAAACAACTCAGAATAAAAATAATACTTATCTGAGCAATGCTTACAACAACCCTGAAAAGTGAGCCAGTATTCTCCTATCCCCGTGTTGTATATTGGGAGCTGAAGCTGGAGAAACATTCTCTGCCAAAAGCTACATAGCAAGTTTGTGGCTGGGATGCTATTTTAACCAGGAACTTTCTAGTTTTTAGTGAATCCCATTAGTCACAGTCTTAAAACTGTATTTATTGGATCAGGCAGACATACCCTGTGACCCACCAAGCCAAGCACAGACCACAAACTACGTTGTGGCCTATTAAAGGCTTGAAAAACCACCTCTTATAGCTCCTTGCCTGGGACTGCCAGAAACAGAGGTGTATGTTCAGCACCTGGCAGACTTCAATGTATGGACAGCAGCCTGAATAGACAGCAGGGTGAATAGTCATTCAGGCTTGTATTTGATAACTGCATTTCTTGTACGGTGGACACCTTAAAAGATAGTGTATCGACTGTTCTGCAAATTAACTGTGACTCTCCAAAAGATGTATTCAGCCACCATACATAGCTGGCCCCCAGGGATCCACTGAAGTTAGGCAGTATAATCACAAGCTCCCCTTGCCTGGGAACAAAACTCATAAAAGACAGCAATTTCCTTGCCAGGATGAGCAAAACGTTAGCAGACTGAAAAATAAAATATACGGCCAGTGTAAATTCTGCTAACCCTGCTTCTCATTCCCACCCCCATCGGTCATTAAGTTTTCCCAAACCCTGCTTTTCTTGAGGTGCTGCTCAATGGTAATAAACATAAGAATATCTGCACTGTTATATTCTACCATATATAGTCCTGTTTATAAGCCTTGCAGAATCAAATGGAGAGAGTTCCAAGACTCCGGGCACTTTTAAAAAAACAAAAAAACCCACCATCATTCAACACTATTGCCCAGAGGAGATGGGATTTGCAGCCTCAACAATTCTGTTACTTGAATTACTACACCTATGGAGCAAAAAAATATTTCCTCAATCTCCTCAGTATAGATAGTAACTGGTTTAAATAACTGCCCATGGCAACTGCACCTTCCACAGTGTTTGCTTCTGTGTGGCATGTAATAAATGCATAGAAGTGCTACTGAAATTGTCTGAAATGATCAGTCAGCAGCTGTAGGAGAATGCTTGCAACCATCCGCATATGAGCTGGTCCAAGTGCAGGGATAAGAAGGAGATTGGTGTCATGTGGCAGTGTGCAGCTTAGCCTTCACTCAAGGCTGATGGCAGAGGTTGAAATGAATGGAGGATGGTCACACTTTATATATCTATGATGATTTGCAATGTCCAGACTCAAAACTGAAAACATATCTAAAATCTCATATTTATTCACTTTGGTCCTTATAGAGAGCACAGGTTTCTCCCTATTAACATTTAGGGATTTCTTCTGCATTTCATTTCAGACAGATCACAATAACGTACACCGTCCTCAGCAGCATCCTGTGAAGTTTCTCTCAGCAGCTATTCTCCTCACACACACTGAGAGAGAAGCAGAAAGCAGTTAAAAATGACAGTTACTTGAGTAACAGTCACAACAGAATGGAATGCCTCCATGCAATTTAACTTAAGCAAACATTCCCATTTCAGGACATTAAACCATTATCCTTAACAGTACTAACATCATGCCCCCTGTCTATTTTACCTTCAGGGATTGCCTCCCTTTGGTGATTTCTGCCCACAGGAAAAGACCGGCTCAGATTACTGTCAGGGCAAACAATTGCACTTTTTCTTCTTTTATTTGCACAATTTCTTTTCCACCCTGTATCATAAATGACCTCAGGGTGGGTAACAACAATTTAAAATACAGTCGTACCTTGCTTCTCAAACTTAATCCATTCCTGGAGTCTGTGTGACTCCTGAAACTGTTCGAAAACCAAGGCACGACTTCTGATTGGCTGCAGGAGCTTCCTGCAGTTAAGCAGAAGCCACATCGGACATTCGGCTTCTGAAAAATGTTCGCAAACCAGAATACTTACTTTTGTGGCATTCGGGAGCCAAAACGCATGAGTACCAAGGCATTTGAGAACCAAGGTACGACTGTACAAGCAATCAAGAAAGAACAATATCTTTCACATGCCGATAGTTTGCCAGGTGAAAACCTCTCAACCAAGGGCCAGCTGTGACTGAGAGTAAAATTCATTCCTAGTCATGTAAACCAGTGGAAGACTCTCAAAACTGAGGGAGGGAGGGAGGGAGGGCTGGCAAATCATACTATAAGGGAAGGAATGATGCAATGGTGGGCAACCTTGATTTTTAAGAGGTCAGCTGCCATGCCCATGAGGGGCCCAGTGAGATCCTGGGCTGGATTGGTCCCTCCCCTGGCCATAGCTGCCCAGCAAGTCGACCCCAACCTGGTGATGCACTGAACCATAAGGACATGAATATTCCAGAACACCTCAGCAACTGAACCAACTGACAGTCAAATGAAGTCAGAACTCTTGCAGAAAATAGCTACAGAGGGTTTGAACACTGCAGCCTATGTTAACTTTAAGCTTTACATTTTGAGTTTCTTTCTTTGGGGAGATATGTTAGTCAAACCCTTCTTTTTTCTGAAAACCTGTGTTTCAGTTTGGTGCATTATGTCCAAATTAACATACTACAACATGCTAATCAAATTAAGACATTTTCTTTCACACAGAAATGTGTGCTGAAGTTTTTATTCCATTGTGGTTTTAGGTAATTCAGATTGTCGGTGCAGCAGACAAGGATTTGTCACCTGCTGGACAAAGATTCTCCTTTCGACTCTCTCCTGAGGTGTCTACAAAGCCAAATTTCACAGTCCATGATTTCAGAAGTAAGTTTCTATTTTGGATTATGATGATAACAATTGTTTTGTTCAGTTATTCTGGTGGCTACAGCCTTCTATTTATATGTGAGACAGTGAGCTGCTTCAGTATGCAATTGTTTTCCAGATATCACACAAGGGAGATGAAAACAGTGCTTTACAGACAAAGGAGTGTTGGGGGTCTACTAGACAAAAAAGGTGGTGGAGTTCCATCAGCTTGAGCATCATGGTGAAAGACTACAAAGCAAGGGAGAAAGGGGAGGAGACAAATGGGTTTGGAGTAACTGAAGGATAACTACTCAGAAATAGGCACCATCTGTACTATGCTTAGTAGCATAGTATTAACATAGGATGGTCCTAGTTGGGTGTGAGACATTTATTAAACATATCACAGAGGACACAGAGGAAGATAGTTGAGTCCTGCAGATTCATATTGATTCTTTATGTGTTTTCATAATCCAAGGTATATTTAATCCTTAAAACTAATGTAATTTATTTCCTCAAAATTACTGGCACCTACCAGAAAGGTGCACAATTAATGACAACACTTCTTCACACAAAAGGGAATGTGGTCCATATCTTACCTGTGCATCTTGTGACATTCTTGGCCAAATAATTCTCACCAACTATGTCTTTACAGATAGATGAATCCATCTTTTTCCACCAGCCATTGTCCTTTTCACACATTTTCACTATGTTTGGTTCTGTATCTTATCTGCATTAAAAAAAAAAAACTGCATAAAAATATGCATATCTAAAACTATGCATTTCTAAGGTACAGCTCAGGCTATTTCATATCAAAAGTCACAAAGCCCTATTGGGCCTGCCACATCCTTGGTGATTTTGGATCTCTTAAATATCTGGGGCTGTGCATGCCTTGCTGGGTCACAGCTTGTACAGGCTTACAAGAGAGCAGATGCCACTGGATTCCATCTCATATCAGCCCCAGCAACCATGACCAATTGCCAGGGATGATGAGAGTTGGAGCCCAGCACCACCTAGAACACACCATGCTGGATACTCCTGCTATAGAGTACCAGAGTCTGCTGGACCCAACCATTCAAAACAGCCTCAGACATTAGCTTCCTGCCCTGCCCAGTTTGTTTCTGCTTCAAATCCATCAGAGAGACAGAATAGTGAGCTGAGCGAGATAAGGAAAAGCTGTTACCCACTATGTACTTTAGTGATGCTGTAAATATAAAATGCTAGACATATATTTCACTTGTGGTTTCAATGGTGGTGCAAATCTGGCAATTACTTTGCACCGTGCCACCAATCAACCCTCCGATTATATCACATCTGTGAAGAATAAAGCTGGACTGTAGGGTGGTGAAAAGTACAGAGCTTGTCTCCCCTGCGTTCAGTCTGAATTGGACTCATACATTCTAGCCGAGTCCTTACCAACTTTGTGCCTACTAAGGAAATAGATGGTAGCTATGATAAGCTATAGTATATCAGAACTATTTTTCTAGAAAAAGAGTTGTGGGAACTCATCACAAATGCCTCCCTCATTCTCTTGCAATGGCACCCATCTGTGAGGTGGCGGAACCCAACTGAAAGGTGCCAGAATTGAGTTCCATCTTTAAAAAAAATTCCTGAACTATACAATATGCATAACATGGCATGCGTGAGTCAGCCTGAAATCCTTTTCATGAAGGACAGCCTGTGGCCCTCTGTGTGGTGCTGAACTACAACTCCCCACAACACCCAACTTTTCGCAATGCTAAATGAGGCTGATGGGAGTTGGAGTCCAAAAACATCTGGAAGGCAAAGGCTGCTGTAACGTAACTGGGCTGCAAACTGCACAAGGCCTACTTATAATGTCATAGCATCTACCTGCAGACTTTCCCCTAAAAGCAACACTTGTCTTCAGATACTCAGCAACTGATGGCTCCACTGGGATCTGAGCCTATCTACAAGGAAACAGGATCTGTCAGTTCATCTCTCAATTCTTTTGCAGCAGCATTCAAAGAGAAAAAACATCCAGTATAGAGAGACATGTAATGTTGTGGGAGATGCTGTGAACTAGCGAGTGTTGGAGAGATAATAAGGCAGGAGAGAGAGCACCGCAGGCAATCCCAATCAGACCTGCCAGCAAATTGGTTTCTAATCTCACTCCCTGCTTAATCCTTTTAATCTTTACATCAGTTTTCTCCCTCACTGGGTTTCTTTGATTCAGGGGAAAGGCGCGATAACCCAGCCCCTACCAGGGAAAGCAAGAGAAACACCACTCACAGAGGCCTGCATTCACCTTAATCAGAGATTACTGGCAAATGTTCTAATGGTATTGAGTGTCTCGGTTGATTTCTGGTGGGACTTTTCTTAATCATCTCTTCTGAGCAGGTGCTGCATCAGGGAAGGTTTCCTACCTTTCTAAGGTGCCTCCAGTGGAAATTAAGAAAGCCACATTTCCCTTCCCACTGGAGAACTGAATGGCAATCACAGTCGTTGAAGGGCATCCAGGCAGACCTGAGGAAAAGCAAGAGATGTGGCAAAGGGTGGTTTTCGGGGTTTTTTTAAATATATTTTTTGTGTGCTATGACGAGCCTGCTGTCAAACTGAGCCAGATTCATAAGAGAAGAGTCACAGTAATTACCATTTGCCCAGGGAAGAGAGGAGAAGATTCCATTACCTGGCATCTCATTTGAATATGATGCTTTGGGTAATGATGAAGCAAAGAAACTATACTGATTGTGGAACCTCAAACAGGCCATGTCTGAGTGTGAAGGTGCATGAGAGATTGACATTGGAAGCAGCAGATTGATTCCCCCTCCTCTCTCTCCCACAATGCCGAGAAACAGGGAATGCATGATATGATGGCACCCCATTGCAAATTTCCCCCACCCTCATTCCACCTTATTGACAGTGAAGAAGCTTACAAGATGATTTTGCACCATTTCCATTAGTTTACATTACTGGGGAAGGGAGAGAGAAAAGGGGTACTTTTGCTTTCAGTGCACAGGAGCTGCAATGTCAGGCATAAGTTTCTCATTGTTCTGCATTTTTTTTCAAGTCATGACACCAAGGAGAGAGGAAGAATCTTATCTGTAGTGTTCTTTTGTCCCGTCCCCCTCCAGACAACACAGCTGGAATTGTGGCCAGAAGAAGTGGGTACAGCCGCCGGCAGCAAGAGTTATATTTCCTTCCAGTTGTGATAGAAGACAGCAGCTACCCCATACAAAGCAGTACAAACACAATGACAATCCGGGTTTGCAGATGTGACTCTGATGGCACCATCCTCTCGTGCAATGTCGAGGCAATCTTCCTGCCAGTCGGACTCAGCACAGGGGCCTTGATTGCAATCCTGTTGTGCATTGTTATACTTCTAGGTTAGTAGTCTTTTAGAGAAAGAAGTTTCACTGGTACTACATAGTCTATTCTTCAGCTGTGTTACAAAATTCCCAAAAGGCAGCTCCTGTAAGCTGCTTTTAGGGGTGGGAGTTTTCGTGAGCACAGCCATATAGCATTAGATACCATGTACTGAAACTCGGATCCGGTGAATGGTGCAAGAGGGCGGCCTCCCCGCCACGTTGGAGTTTAAATTTGCCATAGACACACTCCCATCGGCGCTGATTGGTTGGTGAGACCCACTCTTTGAGCAGGGCCCTGCCCAGCACCGGCGGCATGGAGCGTGACAGTCTCTAGCCCTCGGCTGGGTCACGCAGGACCTAGAGTCCGGCCGCAATGTCACCCACCAAATAAGGTAAGCAGACTTTTTCAAAGGAGAGTTTGATGGATTCTCCAGATTCCACTGGATCCCCCCAAAATCCCCAGATGTGTAGTTAAGGTTATTCTGTTTGGAAACCAATCTGGAATAAAGGGGGGGTAATGTACTAAATGTTGGATACAGTCATACCCTTGGTTTTCGAACTTAATCCATTCCTGGAGTCCACTTGACTCCAAAACTGGTTTGAAAACCAAGGCGCGGCTTCCTATTGGCTACAGGAGCTTCCTGCACTCAATTGGAAGCCGTGTCAGACGTTCGGCTTCCGAAAAACATTCGCAAACCGGAACACTCACTTCCGGGTTTGTGGTGTTCAGGAGCCAAAACGTCTTAGTACCAGGACATTTGACAAGCAAGGTACGGACTGTATACTTAAACGTGAGCATTGGCAATAGAAGTTGGCAATAATTACATGAAAAACATTGTATGGCCTTCCCCAACCTGGTGCCCTTCAGATGACCAAAGTTTGGAGATGATGGGAGTGATAGTTGAACAGCACTCGGAAGACATCAGGATGATGATGTATAGGCAATATAGCAGATATGATAGAGTACGTGACATATACTCTGCAGTCATGCCCAGTTGTCTCAGACTCAGAAACATGAAACTCTTGATCTGAGACTTTCTGAATTCTTAAAAAAAAAGACGGTATCTCTGGCTTGCCTTATGCTGGAGTGTCTTTGACTTCAGCACCATTTTGAATTCTGAAATGGCCTGAAAATAAGACTTGGGTGGGAGGCAGTTAGGTTCATTTGGTTAAAGGTGTCCACCTAAATAATCCTTTGCTTTGCTGCTTCCAATGCTACATTTTTTACCAGTCTTTATAACAAAGATAATTTGCATCTAGTTAGACCTCTGTCTAAAGGCTATCTTATTAACCCTCATTTTACACAGGAAACTGCTTAATTTGGTTTCTTGAACAAAAGCCCAATAAGCTCTGAATGGGGAGCCAGAATATGCCTACCTGCCCCATGGTACATGATTATTGCAGGCTTTTAGGACCTTTGTATCCAAGGTTGCCCATTTACTTGATACAATTAAAGGATATAATTAAAGGCTGGTACCACATTAGCTTGGACAATTCCCTGCAATGCACTGAGGAGTTTAAATGCAGAGAAATGACAATGAGAACCTTAACCACAGGTATTAGATTTACGTGGCAAAATGTTAGCATGGCACCATCAACTGTGAATGGGTACATCTGTGTTTGTGTGATAAGTGGAGCTGTTATAATCATTGTTGCAAAGCACTTAGAAATGTGTGGGTTGTAGTTTTAGGGGATTTTTTTTTACAATCCAACAGCATATACATTTTGTTAAATAAACGTAATACAGAGTAATCAAAATCTGTAAACTGCAGCTAGGGTTGCACTCAGTGCAATCAATATTGAATGTAAGGATCACAATGCTTTATAAAAAAATAAATAAAGTGGCTTCTTTAAAAAATAAATGCTCAGGCTTCCTTTCTGTTAAACACAGAAAAATAAATCAGATCTTTCCCCATTTCATGGTTGTCGGGAAAGCAGAAAATCCATGTGCGCCATTTGCAGTTGACGATGCCAGGCCTGCATTTTGCCATTTAAACTCAGGTCCTGTTTATACCTGAGATCAAAAAGTAATTTGTGAGTCACCCCTGACAGTTCCTAGATATTAGAAGGTGATGCAGTATTTTATTGGAAGAAAGCCGGACTCCTTCCGCGCTTAATTTACCATTCTCTTCTTGTCTTAGTCATCGTGGTGCTGTACGTGGCGCTGAGGCGGCAGAAGAAAAAAGACACTCTCATGACCTCTAAAGAAGACATCCGAGACAACGTCATCCATTACGATGATGAAGGAGGTGGCGAAGAGGACACTCAGGCTTTCGACATTGGGGCCCTGAGGAATCCAAAAGCAATTGAGGATAACAAAATACGCAGGGATATAAAGCCAGATGCTCTCTGCTTACCTCGCTCAAGACCACCCGCAGAGGACAACACAAATATCAGAGATTTCATAAATCAAAGGCTGAGAGAAAATGACGGCGATCCCTCAGCACCCCCTTATGACTCACTAGCGACATACGCTTATGAAGGAAATGGATCTGTGGCTGAGTCTCTTAGCTCTGTAGATTCGCTTGCAACTGAGGCAGATCAGGATTATGACTATTTGAGTGACTGGGGACCACGTTTTAAAGTCTTAGCAGACATGTTTGGAGAAGAAGAAAGTTATAATCCGGATAAAGTCACTTAGCTGGGGGGGCAGGGAGGGGGGAAGAAATGTAAACCTACAACAAATTTTAAAATAAACAAGCTTTATAGGAAAGGATTCCTTTGATTATAAGAGACAGCAGCTGTCCCAGTGAGCTCCTATATTTATCATACCGTCAATCTTGGTTTACCTGTTTGTCAAGGGAAGGAGCATCCTTGACAATCTGTTTCCTTTCTTGGTGGATTTTGTTTTTTATTATTACTTTGGAATCACACTGAGACAACCTCAGGCCTATTAGCTACAATTTACCGATACAACACAGAAAGAAGGATATCTTTCCGGCATGGTGGTGGAAGAGTGGTAGATTTTTCTTAATTCCACTGAAGTGCCTATTGAAACTCTTACTATTTAAAGTGGAAATGACTGCAGCAAATGGCGCTAAGGGAAACTGACATAAAGAGGACATTAACTTTTATGTCGAGAAGCAATAGCCGCACGCTGACTTCTGGTTCTTTTAAAACAAAAAGTGTAGAACAGTGGCTGGATTCTGTCTGTCCAGCAATTGCAACTCGGTGGAGATTGTGTTCTGTTTGGTTTTGTTTTTTAACCAAGGAAGCAAGTTGTCTGCCAGGACATCACATTTCTTATGCCTACACTTCACAAAGGAAAGTTTTAAAAAGCTGTTATTCCAATTCAAGTTGTAAAGCCCACAGTCTTTAACTGAAGTCAATGAATATTTAAAATGTTCATCAAAATGTTACACTTTTTCAAGAATTAAAAAAAGAGAGAGAGAAGTGATGGAAGTATACATTTCTTATTTGGATGATATAGTCCTTGCAGAATGCTCTTCGTATTCAGAGAAAGGCTACTGGTGTTTTTGGAGGGTTTAGTCAGACGGAGGGGATTATTTGGGTATCCCTTTTGCTGTGTATACCTAAGGTGGTATATGTAAATAATATCACTGCTTGTCTGCAGCAGAGATGCCAACTGCTCATAGGGTGTTTTGTTTTTTTAATTGATTGTTCATATTTCCAAAGCTCTGTCCATAAGAAGTAACAAAACCTGTTATGGACACAGTATATCTTACTGCCTTCCATTTGAGAAAAATGCATTTGTAAAATTGTGTATCGATAATAAGAAACTTCAAAAACCTCGAAGACTTATTTTCCAGTTTGCTGTCTAATAATCTTAATTATTAGACAGAGAATTGGGAAACAGTTCTTCATGAGATGCTTGCCCACTGGTCTTGCCCTCATTCTGCCCCACTGGTGCAATGAATGGCTGGATTGCCTATAAATTGCCAAATTAAAACTTGGCAACTCTGTTCTGCAGGTACAGTAAAGCCTTTACATAATCCACTAGTTATCCAGAATTCTTTTGTATACAAATTCATTCTATGTCCCCAATAGAGCCTGCCACATGTGCTGTAGTCTCCTGCATTAACCCACCAGGGATGATATGGGATATTTCTGGTGGCATTTCACCATCAGAAATTCACCATTTGGCATGCTTTTAACACCAATGTCCCATCTATCTAAATAGATCTGCATGTGTAAGCAAGCTTATGCACACCTTGTCATGTACACACCAGAGTGTAGGTATAGGTCTTTGCCACACTTAAACCTTTGACCTTCTCTTTCCAGGCAGAGGTCTGCAGTTTAATACTCTGTGTCCAAGCACATTTTCTGCTTTTTCGTCCAGAGCTTTTCGTGCTTCTAAAAGCCAAATAGGAGCAAACGTCAATTCAGGTTTTCCATGGATTGATGTTGTCTCTGACTGAGCTTTAAAGAACAGGTTTTCACAGGGAAAGATCTCCAGCAAATCAAATAATAATAATAGGTGCTCAGGCACATGCCTGGAAAGAGTAGAGGAAAGGTAGGCGTGGATAAGCCCATAGTCTATTTGCATCGCATTGCATTGCTTTCAATACGATGTGTATTCAGATGTGCATTCTCCTCCACATTCTGGTGCAGCTAGTCATGAACAAATACTATTTAAAAGTAAAATTACATTAGACTGGGGTGCCCCTGTGTCACTTGTTCTAGTACTGTAAAAGCAGGGATAGATGCAGGCCTAGAGGGGATGGTGAGAGGAACAGAAAAAGGTGCAGAAGTCAAAAGAGTCTGCACAGTTGGGTTTTCATTTCTCCCAATTAACTGAATTATATGGATGAATCAAATGAAACATATGCCCTATATTTTCCTGTTTCAAAAATCTTTAGAGAGCTATGCAATGCAAGAATGAAGTGTTGTTGTTTTATTTTGTGTGTGTGTGTGTGTGTGTGTGTGTGTGTGTGAGAGAGAGAGAGAGAGAGAGAGAGAGAGAATGAAAATCATTTAGGAGTGTTCACCAGTCACAATATTTGACTTCAATATATAGATTTTGGAAGCAGACTGATGTGTTTTGGAGCTGCTCTGTGTCTTCCTTATTTGACTCATTATTCAGGACCAATTTAGATCTGTTTTCTCCCTATTCACTATAATGGGTAATATAAAAATGGATAGAACTTACCGCCCTTTTGGCCAAAGTAGATGAAATCTGCAGGCATAGCAGCCCCTCCAAAGTGGATTAAGCCTGCCAAACCATAGGTGGATGCATCCAGTGGTGTTCATGGAAGGCACTTTAAACATCTGATTAAAAAACACAAAAGAAAAGTCTGTAACTTTTTTGATTTTCTGCCAGAATTACTTACAATTTGCAGGCATGGTCACCCCTCCTGATGCAATGAAACCTGCCAAATTTCCGAAAGATGGCTGTGGTGATGGTTCTGAAAGGGCAGATTTTATTATTTGGGATGAATACAGGAGAAAGAGTGATAGTAAGAAGAAGAAGAAGAAGAAGAAGAAGAAGAAGAAGAAGAAGAAGAAGAGGAAGTGGAGGAGGAGGAGGAGGAGGAGGAGGAGGAGGAGGAGGAGGAGGAGGAGGAGGAGAAAAGAGAGAGAGCATAGATGTCCAAAAAAGACTGGGGTAGAGAAAATGTCACACATATCCTAGGGAGGGACCCTATCACTCCACTTTGATGAAGAAGTAGGTAATTGGCTGTTGCTGTGTCAGCTGACTGCAGCTTACAGAATGCAGTAGAAACTGTGGAGTTGTAGCACCTGCATTATGATGATGACACTGCACCAGTGATAATTCCCTTGCTTAATCTGGTGCCTCAGGAAGTAAATCTCTTCTGGTACCATGTGGTGTGTTATTCCTAGCAATTTTTCACCTCCCTGTCATAACATGCATGGCTACTTGAAAGTAGTTTGGGTCTTCCACACTTCAAAGCCTGCCTGCTGCCATTATGATGAACCCTTCCAAACTGGTTGAGAGGGCAGCGTCGATGGAGAGTATGCATGCACTTTTTAAAAATTCTTTGGAACATGAATCTTTGTGGAAATGTCCAAAGTACCCTTAAATGGTTGCTTTGACATTCTAAAGAGCTGACCTTCGCTGAGCAAGGTCGCGGCTTTGAAATTAATGTGCTGACTCTACGGCCCTAACATGCTTCTCAAGCTCTGTTTCACAACACACTTATTCAAGGAAGAGAGAAAATTGATTTGCACCGAAATCACCGTACGATGGGAGAGATGGAATGCAAAAAGGGCCTCAAAGAAGTGAAAGCTTATTATTAATAGCAATAACAGGACCAATAAAAAAGAATAATTTCCACAGATGAGGAATTTTATGTCCCATTAGCTTGGTCCTTAGGGCTTTGTGTTTTTGTAAGCTAATTCACAACAGCAGTGTACCAAAATAATTCCCCTACCCTGTTGTGTTATATGTTCGTTATGTGTGCCTTCCCCTCTTCAACATCTCCTGAAGCAGTAACAGCAATTTTGTGTGGGAGGAAATCATTGGTTTCAATATGCAGGACACTGTGGCTTTTATTATAGTTGTTATTGTTAAAATAATTCTCAAGAGTAACATTTAAAGTCCTCCGGCTCTACTGTTTTCTGACTGATACCTAAGCAAGGTAAGTCTTTGGGACAAAAAGCATACAGGTTTGGTCCAAAGTAAACTCATTTAAATAAGCAGAGGCTCTGCAGGAACTTGGTGAGGTTAACTTGGTGAGGTTGTGGCATAGGCTATTTTTAGAAATAAACAGTATAAATGAAACCTGAACCAAAGTGTCACAGTGTAGCTTTCCTCCTAGGACAAATTCAAGGCTTAGTCCAGGGGAATACAGACCATTTGCTCCATATCAATTTTGCATGTGTTCGTTTGTAAACTCATTCTGTCCTGTTTTTGTAACAAACTGCAACTTAAAAAAAAAAAAAGAATCCATACACAAATCTCAGTTACATATGCATTTAGGTATGTAGCTTCTCAAACAATACCCACTTAAACATTTATTTTATCTCTGTGTACACATTTTACCATGTATTTAATCTTTAAAATTCATATTGCCTAATACATTTTTGGTATACTTTTTTGAGCCAAGAACTGTATTGTAAACTTCAGCAAAGTGCAAAATCCAAAGGATAATTATGTTTTGAGGCATGTATTAGTCCAGGAGTGGCAAATTATATCTGTTCACTAAACCACGTAGAGCCAATGAAATTCACTTCCATTTTATGTAGGCCAGTCATCTTATGCCCATTATGAAAGCAGTCATTTCAGAAAATCTATCTTTTTCTTTGTCCTGTGCTGGACACCTGCAATTATGCTGACCAGTTGGGTGCTAATGTGGTAGACTGTGTTTCACAATATAAAGAAATTTTGTTCAGTCTCTTGCCCTGATCTAAGGTGCTAGTTGTGCTGTGTAGTTGGTGGTGTAAGAATTTGGGTGAGAATTCACATTGGGATACACGCCGTACAGCAATGCAATGTGAGATATTCACTTGGGTTCACCACTGAATGTTAACCATAGATATCAGCCCAGTAAGTGATAAACATGGAAGTCTGTTTTTTTTAATGGATCTCCTTAGCTTGATGGGGCGAGTCGTTCAGTGAAAACAAGCGATAAAATAAATAAAAACAATTTGTCACCAACAGTACCACCCAACCAACTAGTTCAGGCATGTTCAAAGTCTATTTTAGGGGCCTAATCCGGCCTGCCGGTCAATTTATTCTGGCCCCTGTGGCAGTATATGTCTTGGGGTAAAATCCTAAAAAAAAAGCTCACCAACTTTGGTCGGCCCTCATGCATGTTCACTTCATCAAATCTGGCCCTGAAAAAAAGTTTGGGCACCCCTGAACTTGTTGGTGGCAAGTTTTTCAGTGTTCATCTTTGGATCATGCTATTGTTACTTGAGCTCAGTCCTTTTGAGTTTTTCATTTTGTTAAATTTATATGACCTTGGCCCAGCGAGGCCATGTGTGAAAATAACGTTACTGTTTTCAATTATCCTGTTCTTATTTGCCATACTGCTGTCATCTATTGTCCATCATCAAGTAGCCATCTCCATTCCCCGGGGGAATTGTATTTATTATGTTTCAAATCCATGATACATAATTGTGTCAGGGACATGAGAGGTAAAGTAAGGAATACTGAATGGGAATAGCTATACATAAGCAGCTAAATATTACAATAATGAACAGAGCCTCTGAACAGAGTCTCTGAACAGAGCAGAGTCTGCTGCTCCCAGACTTGAGTGGGCATGAATTTCCCATACCCTTCATTGAAGAAGAGGAGGAGTTTGGATTTGATATCCCACTTTATCACTACCCTAAGGAGTCTCAAAGCAGCTAACATTCTCCTTTCCCTTCCTCCCCCACAACAAACACTCTGTGAGGTGAGTGGGGCTGAAAGACTTCAGAGAAGTGTGACTAGCCCAAGGTCACCCAGCAGCTGCATGTGGAGGAGCGGGGAATCAAACCCGGTTCCCCAGATTACGAGACTACCGCTCTTAACCACTACACCACACTGGCTCTCGTATTGCCTGAGAAGATGCCTCCAGTGGTTTGTCCCACAGAGGCTTAGGATTTGGCATGTTCAGTGGAAAACATTTCAGCAAACCTGATCTGATGGTAACCCCAAAACAATGACAGCAAAGTAAAGTCATTATAGGAAATCATGTCCCGAGTGTTGCTAATGACACCTGACTTTTCCAAAACAACACTGGTATCAATAAAGATGGAAACCAAACAGCTCACTTGGTAGGTAAATAAACTGCTTCAGAGCTCACATTCATGTTTGATTATGGCTAAACTCTCCACCATCTTTAGTAGGGAAAAACAGCCTTCCTAAGCAAAGAATCATTGAGTGGAGGGGACTATTTGGACAAAGGATCAGGTTGCAAGAGCAAGGCTGGATCCCACTTGTCCAAAGTGATGTATGGCATTGTTTACCATTGTGAGTGAACAAAATATAGAATTTATAATAAATCACCACTAGCCACCGTTCTGTTTCAGATCTGCTATCTAATTACCTCCAAATAATTTATATTTAACAAGAAATTTAGACACATGAAGGACCAAGTGATAAAATATGTGCAGAAAGGGATGCATGCATCTTCGGAGGATATTTGTATTCTGTTCTGCTTTACGTTCAAGCAAATCATTATTCAATTTACTGCCTTGGCTCTTTACACCCCGGATGGAGATAATCGGATGTTTGTTTAACTAACAGCCCAGGACCAAGTGTTTAAACTGAAGAAAAATGAAGAATGGAGTACTCAATTATTCTTGATAATAAAAGCAAGATTCATTCATCTCCAGTAGAAATAAATAGCCTTTCCAAAGATGAGAGGTTGAAAATGAACATCATAGGGGCTTCAAGATCTATAGCTGCAGAGCAGAAGTCCTGAACCCATTTACAAGCTAACCTTCAGACTGTGGTTATTAATTTGACTGTGGAGATGTGTTATGTTCCTGCTACAGAGATTAATCAAACTTATTCCAGAAGTGACCCAGGCAATTCCATTCTAAAGGTGCCAAGTAGGAAAGTTGCTGACAAAGAAAGTTCTAAGCAAATTGGCCTGGGTAATGTTTGTAAGTGCTATATATATATAATGCTATATATTAAAGAGTAATACATAACCAGCCCTGATCTATGGCTTTGCCAGCGATATGGGCTCACACATTGCAGATTGGAAAATGTATCATGTTTGTTGAACTTTCATCAGTTATGATGAAAACACCCTATTATCTCCACACACCAAACCAAATTTATTTACTAAGAGGCAATGCAGAAGTAGAGAATGGGTAGAAATGGACACAAATAGCTAGAAGGGGGAAGGAGGAAAAGTTTATAAAGTGGGACAGAAATGGTAATAACAAGACATTGTCATCTTAGGTGTCAACGTCCTTTCATATGGACCCAAACATAGAAGAGGTTTCGGGAGGCATGTAATAACTGTGTAGTTTTCAACTGGTTGGCCAACTTATCCTTAAAGCACACCTGGATTTTATGCAAGCATCCCTCGTTCTACAGGTCACTAGCAGCCCTCATTTAAAGAGCAGTGGGACGCAGGTGGCGCTGTGGGTTAAAGCCTCAGCGCCTAGGGCTTGCCGATCCAAAAGTCGGCGGTTCGAATCCCTGCGGCGGGGTGCGCTCCCGCTGCTCGGTCCCAGCGCCTGCCAACCTAGCAGTTCGAAAGCACCTCCGGGTGCAAGTAGATAAATAGGGACCGCTTACCAAGACAATTTGCAGCCATTGATTTAGAGTTAACAATTAAGCATACAGTAAGCTACCAGCTTGTTTAAGCTGTTCTGTGTTAAATTAAAAAAAGAAGCAGCAGCTTCCAGAAGTGGTCCCCAACAAGATTGTTGTCCTCAGTTTTAAAAATATATTTATATAACATGAAGCTCACAAATCACACTGAAGTGTGCACCCAGAAATGTATAATTATCCTATACAATTTATATATATATATATATATAAAACAACTCATGCAACACTGGGAAATATTATATGGACAGAAGTATATTAAAAATTTTAAATAAAACTTTGTGTAACAAGTACACAGATGATTTAGCCATAAATGTGACATTTCATCAGTATATGGGCAGGTTGTGAAAGCAGCCTATTGTACATCTTTTGCAGGACAACCCTTATTAAGATGGGTCCTAAAGGTAAAGGTAAAGGTACCCCTGACCGTTAGGTCCAGTCGCAGATGACTCTGGGGTTGCGGCACTCATCTCGCTTTATTGGCTGAGGGAGCCATGTGGCCAGCATGACTAAGCCGCTTCTGGCGAACCAGAGCAGCGCATGGAAAGGCCGTTTACCTTCCTGCTGGAGTGGTACCTATTTATCTACTTGGGTCCTACAAGTTGGAAAATACCACCTTCCCCCAAATCATTACACAGTTAAGAGCTTGGATAGTTGTTGGGGTTTGGGAGAGAATGCAGGCCCTAATACTTCCCATGACGTCAGAAAAAAGATAAAAAACAGGTCTCATAGATAACCAAGTTGATTTCTTACGGGGTGGGTGATGAGGCTAGTTTTCATTTAACCAGAAGGCGGGGGTCACCCATCACAAATAATTAGTGGGACATCCAAAGTACTTTTCTTATTCCCCTTCTTCAGCTGAAACAACCCTAACACAAAAGCACTAGTTTTGCTCCGAAGATCAAAATGGATGAACGTTTAGCACAGCTCTAGTTCATACTGATATATTCTTACATCTTTCTATATCTGTTTGTTTCAACAAGTACAGTGATAAGAGCCTGAAGCCAAACCATAGTCGTACTGCTTGTTTCCTTTGTCTTTTGGACTCCAACTGATATTTTTTATCTATCTTTTGATAAGAAATATTCAGCATGTTCTGAAAACAACCGCTGAGAAAAATCACCTTTATATTGTGTCCGAATGGAGATGACAGGCCTAGGCTTCTGGCATAACCTCATACAGAATTAATGTTCTCATCAAAGATAGTAGTGTGACTTGTTGGGTCATGTCTTATTTTTATTTTATTTATTTTTTAAAAAGCAAAGCAAAGAATATTTTCTTGCAACATCAAATGTGCATTGTAGGCACTGTGATTCCCACCTTCCACAAATGCGATTTAAAGCCCCCCCCCCAGCTTGCTTGTATAGTTTAGGAAACTTACACACTGAGTCAACTCCCTTGAGTCAACTACCTGAAAGCCACAAAGGATGATGAGGGTAGATAGTTATTGTTATCTAGTTATTGTTATCTAGTCTGCTCCACAAGAATAGAATTCCATTTCTCATTGGAGTGTCGCGAAATCTGAAGATACGTAGGAAATAGGAACAGGACAATCTGCTACTGATTCCATTGAATATAGTGATGTACAGAGAGAAATTATTATTAATTTCTATTCCAAACTTTAAAATGGAAACCATAATGCTGGTGGTCAACAAAAGAGGTTTAAAGACTGTCTCAAGGCAAATCTAAAAAAATGTAGTATAAACACTGACAAATGGGAAACACTGGCCTGTGAGCACTCCAACTGGAGAACAGCCTTTACCCAAGGTGTTGTGGGCTTTGAAAATGCTTGAACTCAGGACGAAACGTAGAAACATCATAGGAGGAAGGCACGCTTGGCAAATCCACACCGTGATCAACTCCCTCGCAGAAACCTATTGAAGACAATCTTACTCGCCTTTGAGTGATCGCCGAAGAAGAAGAAGAAGAAGAAGAAGAAGAAGAAGACAGAGAGAAGTGGGGTACTTAATGGGAAAGACCCATGAAGCACCTCATTTTAACTCACCATTCCCCGGGACAATGCATGCTCTTAAAAATTAATTTTTTTCAAAATTATGATCTGAAGAGGTGATAATAGGAAAAAGGCCTTTCTTCCTTGGGTCTTGATTATGCATTGTAATTTCTAAGGGACAAAATTTGAATTCTGTCTTATGGCAGGCTCAGAATGGGTCATTAGTCCCCAGTGAAAGGGGAGCATTTGGGGCAGAATGGGGGTAGTTTTCCTTGATACAGGTCACACAGGAGGAAGCTGTAATCTTTTCTTTTAAGGAAAAGAAAAACCACCACTTAAAGTGGCAGCAAAATAATACTGGGGACATTACTGGGTATGTTTTTTAAACAAACAAACACCACTGGCTTCCTCCACCGAAGCTGTTTTCATCCCACCCACACCCCCTAAAACGAAATCACTAGTCTGAAGTAACTAATTATGACAGGATGAGTCAGTCTTCTAAGATTTATGATGCTGTTCCAAGACAAGCACATAAATGAAGCAAAGACATCCATATTGTATTGAAAAAAAAGAAGAAGCAGCAAGACATTCTGCCATTTCTTTATCCTAGAACTTGCACCTTGTATTCTTACTTCTCTTTATATTATTGGAGATGGAGGACATTGTAAGGCAGGCAACTAAGGACCTCCATATTGGGGGGGGGGAAATAAATTTATAGGTGAGCCATTCTGCCTTTTTTTAAAATCAAAGACCTCACAACTTGTACTTTTCTTTATCTTTATCTTCTTGGAAGTAGAGGAGTTCTGGTTGGTTTACACTGTGAATGTCAAACTATCCCAACTCAGGCCACTGCATGAATTTCTTCCATTTGTATCTTTTCTCTCCTTTCATATTTTTTATTTAATAAGAAGAAGAAAGAAAGAAAGAAAGAAAGAAAGAAAGAAAGAAAGAAAGGGAAATTCAACTGGATTCTTGTTTTCTTCCTGGTTTTCTTGGGTGCTAATGGACTCATCAGGGCCCAGTCTCTGCCAATCAGTCTGTCTAATGTCACTCTCTCGCTCTCTCTGGTCTCAAACAGAAAGGGGTGGACCCTCCAAGTTCTTACCTGGGAGCTTCCCTTTCTTTCTCCTAGCCTATCACCCTGGAAGCTCCTCCCTTCCCTGCCTCTCATACAGGGTCCTTCACCAACCATAAAAACAATAAAACAATGGAAGAAGAAAGGAGAGAGAGAGAGAGAGAACTAAAAATGACTTCGGATTCTTCACCCATCAATTACATATAAAAAGATTACTGAAAGTATTCACTCCAGGATGACATCCAACTGTTCCTCTTTCTGCTAAGCGATATTTTACCAATCTTCAGATCCAAACTTCTCAAATTCATTCATTTCCCTTCCACACAAAAAGGGGCTCTCCAGTTATTATCATTGATAAATGTCAACAATAATCTTCCTCCAGTCCAACATAGCAACTTTGCCTCCAAGAACTTCAACAACCACTCCTTCACATTGAAAAATGATAAAATTATTTCATCTTTGTTCACACAAGAGGTTCTCCACTGCAATTTTATGTTATATATGTTATATTTAAGGTATAGCACAGAGTTTCTATTTAGCTTCAATGGGATGCCTAGATGTTGATGCTTCAGTGCTGTCTAAGAGGCAATGGACTTTATATGAACTACAGAGTAACTTCATATGCATCAGAGTTTACAAAACTTTGAATAGTGCAGAGAGAAAAGAGGGAGATTCTCTTTACCTCTCATAATACTGGAAACCCAGAATCATATAAGAAAACAGACTGGACCACCTATTGCCAGTCAGACAAAACGAGTAAGTTTTATCACAGAACAAAATTGAATTTATGGAACTTCGTTGACAATATGTGGAACTATGCCCAAATTCATCAGGCATTAAAACAGCTATTTGACAGATTCTTACAGGTTAAATCCTTAAATTGCCATTGGCCTTGACAGTTAACCAGAACCTCCATATGGCAGTATAATTTTATGCACAAGATGGAGGCAAGCTGGCGAAAAGAGCTGTTGCCTTCAAACCCTGCCAGTGTCTTCTGGATGGCCTCTGTTGCAAACATAAGGTTGGGGGGAGCTGGACGTTTGTCTGATCCATCAAGGAAGTTCCTACGTTCTTAATAAAACCTCAATGCTCATTGACAAATTGCAGAACAGTAACTTTTTGTGATTGCTGCTCTGGGCAGGAATACTGTGGAATTTATTGATGTTTGGAATCCAAATACTGTATTCTTTCAGAAGCTCAAGCAAGCAGAAGGGATGATCCCACCTAAGAGATGAAGTCAGAGATCATCTCCATGTGCTGCCACAGCCTCAGCCTTCTTTGTTTCCAAGTTCTTCATAAACATTGCTGAAAAAATTATTGAGACTTCCCCTTCCTCACTCCTAGCAGCTTACATATACGGTTCCATCTATAACTTCATTTCCCTTGACTCTAAACTGTTGAGACACACCACAACTGTACGCCTTGCCTGGGGGGACGGGAAGCAGTTTTTTTCACTCCCCTGCAACTCAGGTAAGAGCAGAGGCCCTGACCCATGTGGAAGAGGGCAGGCCTCTTTCGTTCAGTTATATGTGACTTCTACTAGGACGACATTGTGCTGCAGTAGCTTGACTGCCCCCTGGGTAATAGCTGAACAGGCTGTGTCTTCTAATTGCAATGATATCTGATATTTCATTTTCCTGAGGATTGCTAATCAGACAAACAACATTTTATGATATCCTTGCCAAGGCAAGGCCTGTGCTTCCAAGAAGACAGCTTGCTCCCCTGGCATCAGTTAGGTATGTTCTGGCCTTAGATTTTTTTTTTATGTGTGTGACCCTTCTGTACTGTTAACATTATAAATGAACCATCAAAGATTTATTAACACCCCCATGTCTTCTCTTCCTGCCAGTTTCTCAGATACCCTCTTTATCCTGCCAACCTATCACGAGCTTGCCAGAAATAATACTTTCCCCCATTTTTTCTTTTAAAAGTTCTAAAACGAGCTTTCCCTTAAATTGCTCTCATCGAACTGCACCTGCCGTTTGCTCTTTGCCAGGAACTAATCTCCTCTACTTGCCCTGATAAAAATATAAACTACCATCAAAGTTGGGTCACAGGGTGGGAGTACTCTTGTCTCAAAAACAAAACAAAACAAAACAAAAAAACACTAGTCGAGAATCTCATTAGCTTTCCTTGAGAGAAAATATATGTCACCTGTGAGCTGAAGTGAAGTGACTTTTAAAAGCCACAATTCTGTTGCATTTCTAGACTGGACCTCAACATTCAGAGCTCAGAGAGAGCAGGCCACCGATCTGTTGCCACCAATGAAGATACCTTTTTCTTCACTCACCACTCGCCAATATGAAGGTCTCAAATACTGTAAACTTTGCATGCATAACCTAAACCTTGCATCTATCTAGGGATGGACAGATCAGTCCATCGCAGGTCCATATACTACTACTACTACTACTAATAATAATAATAATAATAATTTTATTTATACCCCACCCTCCCTGGCCAGTGCCAGGCTCAAAGCGGCTAACACCAAATATAAATTACAATAAAAAGTAATAGAAAAAAACCAATTAATTAAAATACGGCTTAAAATATAGCTTAAAATGCATCTTCATTTTAGTAGTAGCCCATAAATCAAGACCATAAAGGGAGGAAACATCAGATATTCACCTGAGCCAGCTATCCATGCTGGTCCTACATGGGCCAGCAAAAAAGCCAAGGGAAAATTTATATGCCAAATCCCATATAAGAGTGAATCTGAGCTGAAGGCCAGGTGGAACAGCTCCATCTTGCAGGCCCTGCAGAAAGATGTCAAACCCCACAGGGCCCTGGTCTCTTGTGACAGTGTGTTCCACCAAGTCGGAGGCAGTGCTGAAAAAGCCCTGGCCCTAGTTGAGACCAATCTAATCTCCTTGAGGCTCGGGACCGCCAAAGTGTTGTTATTTATGGACCTTAAGGTCCTCCACAGGACATACCAGGAGAGGTGGTCCCATAGGTATGAGGGTCCTAGGCCACGTAAGTCCTGTTTCCCCATTTAAATGCAATTTTGCAAGTCCATATGAAAATTCATATTCAAATACTTACCACATTTTTCTGTCTATAAGATGCCCCCATGTATAAGACACGTCCTATTTTTGCGGCAGCAACCAATTGCCAGTCCACCCTCAGCACTCTCCATGTATAAGATGCCCCATAATTTTTTACACTATTTTTTTAGGGGAAAAACCTAGTCTTATACAGAGAAAAATATCGTATTTATCACAAAACACATATTTAAATATGCATTTTATCGCAATGTATATAGTTCTAAATGTATCTTAATAAATATAATTTGGTACACTGAGCTAAAAAAAATGCAAAATTCAGAGAAGTGCAAAATCTTTTTTTAAAAAAGCATTATGGAAAGTCTGGAAAGTGCAAATTGACCCAGTTTGCTAGGAAAATATAATCAGACCCTATGGCATTCTCCTCCATCCCTAGTTTTGACAGACTTTTATTAAGCAAATTTTGTGATCAAATTAAAATCAAGAAGGGTGGGGGGAAGCACTATTATTTTCTTTATTCTGGGACTTGACATGCTGCCTTAGATTTTTTTTTTTAATGTATTTTCAATCTGGCTTTAAAATAAAATAATAAAACACAGAACAAAATATCTACAAGAACAATGACTTAAAAGATCTGGCAGCTGAAAGCAGAAGAAGACAGCAGCAATAAAACTGGGAGTTAAAAGGTTGGATGACTTCATTTAGTCTTGAAAAAAATTGGTAGGATCCCCTGTGCAGAACAATCCACAAATGGAGCATTTAGTGAGGGCCTTCATTTTTCAATGAAACTTTAAATGAAGGGTTTGGGGGTTGTTTTTTAGCCCCGCCTGGAACTGTATTGGGCTGTGTACACACTGCACCTTTTAAGCATTCTGGGCATTGTAGGTTGTTATGGGTTTGTGGGAATCCTCTCCTGTAAATGGCCCCTGGGCCATCTCAATCCCCCAAGCTTTGGATTATTAAGTATCAATATGCCGTGGGAGAAAAGCAGCCATATATGACAGACCACACAGGTTATAGATGCACAGAACTCATTAGGAAGTTTCACTAGACTCAAGAGAAACTGTTTGTTTGCTTCCCTTGAAATTCTTCACTTGTTCCGCCTTAGGCAGAGCCTCCAGACTGGCCTCGAAATTTCACTTCTGGCCAAACATGGCAGCAACTTTTCCACAGGCAGTTAAAATCCAGCACCTCTGTATGCTTGTTACTTTTAATCATATTGACAGACAGTAAACATTGGCATAGGAATTATGGGATCCTATAAGCGTGTCACTTTCTGCAGAGTAACAAGAATGCTTTTTTTAAAAAAAAAGAATAATAAAAACCACCCTCCTGTCAGGAGAAATGTACCTGCTGAATTGCTGATGGAGTAAAAATGCTATCTTAAAGGGTCATACAAGCTCATGGACCAGCAGGGCTGAGGATACTGCCAGCTGCCTCCTCCGCTCCCCAAGATAGAAGCCTGCTGAGAAAATAGCAGTGATAGGAACTGGGCTGTCTGTTTTCTGATAAGATAAGAAAAGAACTGGACTGCATTTTTGCTCGGCTTGAAAAGTTGCACTCAGCAGATTCTGTGCTGCAAGTCACAAGTCAGATTGACTCCAAAGTTCATGGCCTGTACTAACCACCAAAGAACCTGGGCATTCAACCAAGCTGATGGGCTCATAGGGGGCTTGCCAAGGCATGAACTCTAACTCTCTGTTGCTTCTACCAAAGAAAAGAGTTAAGAGGCAGTGTCTCAATCTGTTCTCCTTTCTGGCTTGAAAAAAATTAAAATATAATCCACCAGCCAGAATGTCGAGTGGGCAGGAAACTGAAACAGTAGGAGAGGGGGAGAGAGAGAGAGAGAGAGAGAGAGAGAGAGAGAGAGAGAGATATTAGACAGCACTGATTGGCAGAGATTGGACCCTGATGAGTCCATTAGCACCCAAGAAAACCAGGAAGAAAACAAGAATCCAGTTGAAGCAGGATGGAGGTAAACTTCAGGGAATCAGCAGGATGTTAATGTGTGGTGATGGTTTCAGTTTACCAGATTTACTTATTACCCGATTCATTAGAATCCAAGTTCTAATAAATCACTGGGCTGCTTTTCTCTCTAGTTTACATGTTGTGGATGTTGTTTTATTTGATTTCTTAGCCATCCCTCACCATAAAGTCCAGGGAGGGGTTACAACAATAGATGAAAATCAGCTGGTTGTCAGGAGCCATTGAAGCACTGCACAAAGTGGGGACCCCCGCCTTCATATCAGTTGGCACAACAGGAGAGCGATCCTGCAGGGAGCTCTCTGACATGCCCAAACTCAGCACTAGGCAGGATCATTCCCTCTCCATTAGGAGACGATCACGCTTAGCACTGGGCTCAGGAAAGCAGTCGGGCATGTCAACATACTCAAACTCAGAAAGTGGCAGGGAGTCTATTCCCTCCCCTTTTAAGCTCAATTTTGTTGCAGTCTTAAAGAGAGAGGTGGAGACTGCCAAAGGCTTCTGCACCCCTCTATGTTAAGCCTGACCTTGCTGTGAACTTAAAGGAAGGGAGACTCACAAATGCTTGCAAAAGCCTTCATCTTTTAAGATTGCAGTGAAATTGGTGTTACAAGGAACTCGCAACATCCCTGAATATAGAATAGGTTTGAAGAACCATTAGTCCTCCAGATGTTGATGTAGTACAATTCCCATCGGCCCAGCCAGCATGGCCAGTGACCATGGATGTGAGCTGTAGCAGAGCAGCATCTTAAGGGCTAATGATTTCCCAAGCCTGGCATAGACAACAATCCTCTAGAAAGACTAATGGTTTATAGGATAGCTCAGTCGGAAGAGCATGAGACTCTTAATCGCAGAATCATGGGTGCAAGACTCACATTGGGTAAAAGATACCTGCATTGCAGCAGGTTGTACTATATGGCCCTGGTGGTCCCTTCTAACTTACAATTCTATTATTCCCTTGAATGGACTGTGCATGGACTTCATATAAAGAAGATTCCATCAGCTCCATCCATCATGAGCTATGCTCAGGGGTGAAGGAAACCATAATTCACCAAGAACTGGAAGGTTGCAGGTTAACCTCCCCAGCTTTAAAAGGTTTTGCTGCACCGTTCCAACATCAATACCTGCTTTCATCTACTCCTTCTCCCATGATGCTGACTGAAACAACTATTTTAATTCTGCCGCATAGTAGGGCTAGCCTTGGATACAAACCTCTTTCCTATCTCATATATATATATATATATATATATATATATATATATATATATATATATATATCTCCACTTACATGAGAGATAATTACAAGGGGAGGTTTTTATTATAATAATACATTTCAGCTTCTCCTTGCCTTTCTTTCAATCATCATGCTCCTGCATGCTGAAAATAGATAATAATAATGAAGCTCTTAGAAAAGAAAGAGAGGATTCTTAAAAAGAAATGTTTATCCCAAGAGCAACCCTCATCACACAGAAAGATTGAAATGCAGCTGCCAAGTTTTAACATTTGCCTTGTTGCCAATGACTCAATCGAGCGAGTCATTCCAGAAATGCCCACACTGTGCTTTGGAGCATCTGAACTCATAATCAAATCTGTTTGATACAAAGCAACCTGCTGTTCTGAGATTATCTCCTTGGTATCAGTTCTTTTTTTTTGGGGGGGGGATTTCAGCATTTGCAGCTGTTTTCCCTTTTCACTGGGAGCTACTTTAATTGCTTCTTAATAGATCACTAATTATAGGTATG
This sequence comes from Podarcis cretensis, assembly GCF_951804945.1. NCBI lineage: Eukaryota > Metazoa > Chordata > Lepidosauria > Squamata > Lacertidae > Podarcis > Podarcis cretensis. Next base: position 18,351,139 of record NC_137176.1, on the reverse strand, counting down.
GCAGTTTAGATGATTGTGCAACATAAATTTAAGAGTTTTGATTTTTTAATAATAATAATAAATGCTATGGAAGTGGTTTAAATATATATATTAGAGATGCTTCTGAAATTCTCCTCATCCAAATTCACCCCCCAGGTTTTGGAGTTCCAAAATACTTGGACTTTTTTTGTTTTGTTGCAAAACTGGAACTCATGCATAGTTCCATTCATCACAGAGTTTTGTACAAAGCACTGTGAATGTATTCAGTAATTGGGAGTGACTCTCAGGGACATCTGTATAGGAGGGATAGCCAATATGCTGCCCCACAAATGTTGTTGAACTACAACTCCCATCATCACTTGCTTTCTGGAAGTGATGGAAGTTGAGAGTCCAACAACATCATCTGTAAAGTAAAACCTTTGATGTCTACAATTGCCGCCTAGGAGACTCAGCAGTAGTGCAAGAAAGGCCTTGTTCAAATCTTGCTTCTCCCAAGAACTCCATAGATGGCTCTAGGGAAACTGCAATGAAATCTCCTTTGGGGAAGGTTCTCAGGCAGGGTGGAAGGAGAAAGAACTTGCTATGTGAAGACCACCTAGTGGAAACCCTTACACATATGGTTCTCAATTGTAAACTGTATGCTGATCTCCGCCAGCAATTTCTATATCTGTATCCCCAAACAGAAACCAGAGTCAGAGGTCATACATTTTCTATTACTAGGGAATCATCAGGAGCTCACCAAGTTAGTGGCTAAATATCTCTATTTGGTTTTTTGTCGTAGAAATACACGGCAGACGTCTGATCTCCCTGGAGATCAAGAGATGTGATGATAGACTGCTCTGCCTCCTTTCTGTTAGCAAATGTTTTGTGCCACTGGGGAAGTGGTAATTCTGTATTGATTTGTTTTGGATGTTGTATGTGATGCCAATAAAAGGTTTGATGATGATGATGATGATGATGATGATGATGAAATTGCAATGTCTCAATCTCAGTGACCTGGTACAGTATGAAGATGGTAACAGTATTAACATAGAAAGCAACTGTAATGGTTGTGAGGGGGTTACTTGTGCGTAAATTGCCTTCAGATTAGTTAGATTGCTTGCTCAATCATGTTTAGGGTTAGAGCTCGCCCTCCGTGACCTGTTAGTCACTTGCAGAATCCGTCAGTGGGCGTTTCTTGAATCTCTTCCAGCATAAAAGCTGTTTGACCCCAAGTCTCCTCCTTTGTTCCCTGCGCGGAATGCGTCTGCGCAAGTAAGGGGAAGGCAGGGGCGTGCCAGCACTCTCTCCGCTAGTTTCTTTTGAAGGGTCTCGGAGCCCTGACACCGATTCCTCTATCTCCCTCTCCTCTCTATTGGTGTCACGCTGAATTCCTTCCCCCTTGCTGGTTCCCTCTCCGGCATCGCTCTGGAGCTCTGCCTCCGCTTCTCGCTCTGATGTCAGTTCCCTGACATCCACCTCCCCCCCAGGACCCCCTCCACCCCCGGCCTGACCCAGTGACGTGACCTTGTCCCCGTCTTCAGCCGACGGTGCAGGGAACCCTCGAAAGGAGCTGCCATCATCGTCTGAGGACTCAAACCCCGCTTCCCACCCGCTCCGATTTCTGACGGGAGGGGCTTCCCAATCTGTTTCCTCCTCTCCTGGCGATTCTCCTCCTTCCTCTTGGGACGCTGGAAAACCCACAAAATCCTCCTCCTCCTCATCGGTGGTGGCAAATTGCTCCTCCCAGAATCTCTCCAGGGGTTTGGGCTTCCTCGGATACCTGTTGTGGAACTCTTCCACCAGATACCCATCAACTATTTCCCCTTCTGGAACCCACGTGTTTTCTGACTTGGGTTCCCCCTCCCAAGCTACCAGGTACTCCACCTGCTGCCCCCGCCATCGCAAATCCAGGATCTCCATCACCTGGTGGTGGTGTTCCCTCTCTTCCAGTGGTGGGTGTGTGAGCCCTTCTCCTCCTACCTCCTGGACCCTCCGCTCCCCTCTGTACGGTGAGAGCAGTGACCTATGAAATACCGGGTGGATTTTCATGCTGTCTGGCAACTTGAGCCTGAATGCCACCGGGTTAACCTGGTGTGTCACCTCAAATGGTCCCAGCCGCTTCGGCCTGAGTTTCTTACACCCACCCTTGAAGGGTAACCCTTGAGTGGATAACCACACCCGGTCCCCCACCCTAATGGTTTCCCCTTCCCGGCGACGTTTATCTGCTTGCCTCTTGTACTCCTCCTTGGCCCTTTCCAGATTCATCTTAAGCTGCTGGTGCAGGGCTTCCATTTCTTCCACGAACTGCTCTGCGGCGGGCACGCTCCACCCCTCCTCCCCCCTCCCGGGAAAGGCCCTGGGGTGACACCCATAATTAGCCAAGAACAGGCTCATCCCCGTGGACACATGCTCCACATTGTTATACGCAAACTCAGCCAGTGCTAGCTTATCTACCCAATTGTTCTGTCTCTCATTGACGTAACAGCGGAGATATTGCTGTAATATGCTGTTCACCCTCTCTGCTTGCCCGTTAGTCTCCGGGTGCCTTGCCGTCGAGAATCCCACCTCCACCTGCAATAAGTTCATAAGCCTCCTCCAGAACCTCGAGGTAAATTGTTTCCCTCGATCAGAGATAACCCTCAAAGGAGACCCATGCAACCTGAAGATGTGATTGACAAACAGCTGTGCGGTTTCCTCTGCTGTCACTGCATGAGAGCATGCTATAAAATGGCACATTTTGGTTAGCAGATCTACTACTACCATGACTGCTGTCTTACCTCTGGATTTGGGTAAATCTGTCATGAAATCTATCGACACCACCTCCCAGGGTCTTCCCGGCGTGGGTAAGGGTTCTAGTAGCCCTCTCCCTTGGCTCTTTGGCAGCGGTCACACCCCCGTACATATTCTCGTACATCTTCCCTTACCTTTGGCCACCAAAACTCCCTAGTGACCAGTAACATAGTTTTGTGTTGCCCAAAGTGCCCCACTGTAGGGTTGTCGTGAAGCTGTTTGAGCACCCTTTCCCATAGGGCCCCCCCTGGCACATACATTGCTCCCTTGTAATACAGTAACCCTTCCCTTTCCTCGAAGTTTCCCCGGTCTCTCCCATTTTCCCTGAGTTCCCTGATTCTGGTTTGGGCAAATTCGTCCTGGCAAATCAGCTCGGTTAGTTCTCGTTTCCCAACCAATGCCCCCCCCCCCACAAACCCATCGTTCCTCCGGGAACACATGTTGAGCTTCCGGTGGTCCTTCTCCTTCCGTGTACTCCGGCTTCCGGGAAAGCGCATCTGCTCTCACATTCTCTTCTCCTGGCACGTACTTGATCTCAAAGAAGAACTTGGAGATCTCCTGTGCCCACCGAATCTGTCTCTGATTGAGAACTCGCGCTGTCCTCCAGTATTCCAAGTTCTTGTGATCAGTGCAAACCTGAATCGTGTGCTGAGCCCCTATTAGGAGATGTCTCCACTGGCGAAATGCTGCATAAATAGCTAACAGTTCGCGATCATACACCGTGTAGTTCTGTTCCGACTTGTTCAGCTTCCTTGAGAAGAAGGCGCACAGCCTCCAGGTGTGTTGGGCCCGTCCCAGCTGGAGTAACACCGCTCCTATCGCTCTGTCCGATGCGTCGGTCTCTAGCCTCATTGGCTTCTGCAGATCCACATGCAGGAGCTGTTCCTCTGAGGCGAACGCCTTCTTTAGCCTTTCGAAGGATCGTTGGGCACTTTTTGTCCAGACGAACTTCTTTTTGCTACTGAGACAATCTGTGATGGGTGCAGTCAAGTGTTCGAAGTTCTTCATGAACTTCCGGTAGAAGTTGCTGAACCCAAGGAACCTCTGCACATCCTTCCGGGTTTTGGGGGCCTTCCACTCCAGCACTGCCTGCACCTTGCCGGGGTCCATGGCTAGGCCTCTGTCTGACAACCTGTATCCCAGAAATTCCACTTCTTTGGCGTGAAACTGGCACTTTTCCAGCTTGACCCACAGCTGGTCTCTTGTAGCCTCTTCAGCACTTCCCTGACGTCCTGGACATGCTGTTTTTCATTGTCCGAATAGATCAGGACGTCGTCCAGAAATGCTACGCAGTTCTTGTACAGCAGCGGACCCAGCACATGGTGCATGAAGCTTTGAAAACAGGCTGAGCCCGACTGTAATCCAAATGGCATGACTAAGTACTCAAAGGCCCCTAGGGGGGTGAACATAGTGGTTTTCCATTCGTCCCCCTCTCTCATTCTAATCAAATTGTATGCTCCCTGAAGGTCCAGCTTGGTAAAAATCTTACCCTTCCTTACCCTAGTTAGAATATCATCAATTCTGGGCATTGGGAAGGTCACGGGTTCCGATACGAGGTTCAACCTTCGATAGTCCACGACCAGCCTGGGCTGATCCGTGTTTTTTTTTGTCCACAAAGAACACAGGGCTGCCCCCCACTGCCTTAGATTCTCTTATAAACCCCCTTTTCAGGTTCTTGTCTATAAAGTCTCGCAACTCCTGCATCTCCCGGTCCGACATGGCATACAGCTTACCCACCGGCAGCTGTGCCCCAGGGAGTAGGTTGATTTGGCAGTCAAAGGGCCTATGTGGCGGCAGCCTGTCCGCTTCCCTCTCGCTGAAGACCTCTTGTAAGTCCGCGTACTGTGGCGGCACTTCCGCTCTCTGCTTCAGTGTAGTTGCTGCCACTCTGGCCAACCTCACCCTGGGCTTCACTCCCCCTAGACAGTGTTCCAAACAGTGCGCTGACCCGAAGGTGACTGTCCGTTGATGCCAAGCCACCATTGGATCATGTAGCACTAGCCAGCTCATGCCCAGTATTATGGGGAGTCCCGCCAGTGTGGCCACGTGAAAGGCAATGGTCTCAGTGTGCCTGGACACACTCATTCTCATGGGCGGGGTTTGATGTGTCACCTCCCCCCCAGCAGCTCCCTGCCATCTATCGTGGTCACTTGGAGTGGGAAATCAAGTGGCAGCAGGTGGATCTGGTGCTCCAGTGCAAACTCCTTACTAAAAAAATTACAGGAGCTGCCTAAGTCCAGCATTGCCTTCACCTTGACTGGGTGTCCATTTGGGAGTTCTAGCACCACCTCTATCGCTATAGAAACCTTGGGTGGGTCCGGTTGGGGCACTTCTGTTAGTTGTTCGCTTGGCTGCTGCGCCCCCCTGTGGGCAGTCAAGCGCTAGCGTTTCCCTGCACCTTTTCCTCTGCCCCCTCCTCCTCGTTTCCAGCGGCTCCCACCATCCCTTGCCAAGCCTTTCTTTGTGGACAGACCCTGGCAAAGTGTCCTGGCCGTTGGCAGAGGAAACATTTGTTGGTGCTTTTCCCAGCCTTTCCCTCCCTTTTGACTCCTTAGTGGGCGCTCGGAACCTCACGTGCTCCGTCAATTTCCATTGGCACCACGTCATCGGAAGGCTGCTTTGGCATCTCAGGAATGCGGTAGTCAGGGCAACGCTCTCCTCTCCCTTCCCGCCTTTCCAAAGTGCGCGCTTCCTGGCGAGCGCCTATCGCCATCGCAGCATTTGTCAGCTGATCCATAGTCTCCGGGCAGGGCGCGCGGGAGAGCTCGTCTTTAACGGTTGGGGACAACCCCTCCTCAAACAGCATCCGTATGGGCGGGCTATCTAGATCCCATTCGAGCCTGTGTATTAGCATCGCAAAGTGGGACCAGTAGTCTCTAACAGAAAGATCCCCCTGCCTGCATCTCATCAGCTCCCTCTGTGTCAGACTCTCCCCCAATTGGCTTGAATACATAGCGTCCATCGCCTGAAAAAACTTCTGGACGTCCTTCATGGCAGGGTTCTGCGCGGCCATTAGGGGTCTAACCCATTCCCTCACGCTGCCCTCAAGGTGCCCCACGATATACTCCACCTGCGCTGCCTCGTCATCAAAGTCATCATGCTGCAGCTGCAAGGCATACTCTATTTCTGTTCGGAATCCATTATATTCCTGGGGCTTCCCCCCAAATTTGTGTACCAGTCCGGGCACCTTTTTTGCCACTGGGGTGGGTCTAACCTGCGCGTCCTGGATGCGCCTCTCATCCAGCCGCGCCATCAGCAGTGCTACATGCCGTTCCAGCTCCTGGTTCCTCTTCACTAGGTCCTGCGCCCCCGCAGCTTGCTCCACTGCCCCGGCGCCTCCAGTCTGGCTCATGTTTCCACTGCTTGCGCACGAGTAACAGCAGGGACTGACGGATTGCTGTAATGGTTGTGAGGGGGTTACTTGTGCGTAAATTGCCTTCAGATTAGTTAGATTGCTTGCTCAATCATGTTTAGGGTTAGAGCTCGCCCTCCGTGACCTGTTAGTCACTTGCAGAATCCATCAGTGGGTGTTTCTTGAATCTCTTCCAGCATAAAAGCTGTTTGACCCCAAGTCTCCTCCTATGTTCCCTGCGCGGAACGCGTCTGCGCAAGTAAGGGGAAGGCAGGGGCGTGCCAGCGCTCTCTCCGCTAGTTTCTTTTGAAGGGTCTCGGAGCCCTGACCCTGATTCCTCTATCTCCCTCTCCTCTCTATTGGTGTCACGCTGAATTCCTTCCCCCTTGCTGGTTCCCTCTCCGGCATTGCTCTGGAGCCCTGCCTCCGCTTCTCGCTCTGACAGCAACCATATACTACTATGAGAGCATTTTGCTCCATACCATCTAAACTGTTGGGCAGTGGCTCTCTAGGATTTCAGTGTAGGTGCTCACCCGTCATCATCATCATCATTTTTAATTTGTATACCGCCTTTCTATCTTACAATACTCAAGGCGGCTTACAAGCTGAAGAAACAAAAATGTACATCTTATAACAATCTGATGCAATACAAAAATGTGATAATAAAACATAACTTTAAAATAGGCAACCTCCATCAAAAAAGTAACATTCAACAATCATTAGAATAGTATAAAATAATATCAACATATAAAAGTTAAACAGAAATCCACTCAACACTTACAATAATATCTAAACTATAATCAATAAAACAATGGGAAGCCACAGTACATAAAACAATACAATACACATTGAGAAGCAGAGGGTAAAGCCAGGCAGGAGGAAAGAGGCCTTGCCTGATGGAGTCTCTCCCCTCAGTTCTTCCTCCAGGAACAGCTCCCTTATGAGGACTCCTAGGGCAAGGGGGTGGGGCAAGGCAGGTGGAAGGAGGCCTTGCCTGATGGAGTCTCTCCCCTCAACCTGGAGATGTCATAGATTGAACCAGGAACCTTCTGCAGAAGAGGATAAACTCTACCATTGAGCTTCCTCCTTTATCTCAGTGCCAGATTTAGGGCGATGCAGTCGGTTCCCTCGCACAGGGCACTGAGCCAAGGGGGCACAAAACTGAGAAGATCCATCATTGAGAAGGTCCATTTGGGGGCACCAAATTATGGCCTCACTCAGGGCACCGTACAATAAATATTATCCAACTCCACCCCTGCTTCTTTGAATAGCCTTTCAGGGTTGTTGTAGCGATTACTGAAATATGGTAGGTAAATATTGGAATGCACACACACACCACTATAGTTTCTGGTATAAACAGATGTTCCTCCCCCACCTTCAGTATTTTAAAAACTTGCTAAACCTGATAGCCCAGAGAAAATAGTGAAACAAATAAAAACTAAGGGAAGGGCCATAGCTCAGTGGCAGTGTGTCCTCTGGTTCAATCCCTGGGATCTTGAGGTAGGCTAGGGTGGGGTTGGGTAGGGAAAGACTCTCTGCCTCAAATCCTGGTGTGCCAGTCATAGTGTAGACAGTACTGAGCTAACTGGGCCCATGGCTTGACTCAGTATAACACAGAGAATTCTTGGAATGTACTAGGGTTCAGCTGAATTTTCAGGAACCTGGAGCTTTGGACCAAATTTGGCTTGGAATAAAAAGGGGTGGGGGGGAATCAGGTCCCTCTTTTCCCATTTTGCAGGGTAGAGTATGATTTTAAGGGGTGGGCTAAATCTACTAGTCCCATTAAGAGAGCAGCCACCATATTATTCCACAAAACTGAAGATGGCGACCACTAGCCAGATGGAGCCCATAGCACTTCTGTAAGTTTTGCCCACAACCCATCCTATGAATTGAGAAAATGCCACCCCCAAATTTCACAGCAAATTGGACCCATGAAATTGGTTTGTGGGCAATGAGGAACACTTCCTCTATCACCAATTTAAAAGCTCTTAAAATGAATGTCTTGTTATGTTGTTATGCTAGTCCACTTTCAGCAGGACAACTCTAACTTAGTTAACTCTAACATGGTTGCCCATTGTTTGTATTGAACCTGTGAGTCACACTTTCTTTGATTCTCACACATGCACACATGCACACACTCGCTCATAGGTTGAAGGCATATTTATCATCAAAAGTTACTGCATTCTATAATATATACTTTGTAGGATGTAATTATAGATTCCTGAAATGTAAGAAGACCAAGTTGAGCCCAAGGCAACTATGATATAAATATTTTAGAGAGTCATGCTACAGGGGATGCATAACAATGAAACAAAACAAAAGGGCATGGTTGTTAGGTTTACACTCATTATCAAAACTGAGAGGAGCTGAAATTCAGATCAAAAGTCGTGGATCAGTCACTTCAAAATCTCCATAGAGAGTTTGCACATAATTCTGAAACCCAACATATGTTCAGGGAAAAATGCTGAGACCAAAAATTGTTACTATTGGGAAAATGTACAGGATACACAAGAGGGCAGCCATTTTCCTCTTACTGGGAATCATGCTTCATCATCACCAAACAATGTGCCTACCTTCATTTTTAAAGATAGTTTTAAAGCTCTGACCCTGGGTTTCCCCCAACATGGGTTTTATAAGCTAACCACTTTATTGCTTTTCTGGCAACATGAGCAGCTTTAATGAGAAATACAGGTAGACAGCATGCAAATTCAGTCCAACAAAGGGTCAAGGCAAAGGTTGACATTTCTTTCTCCTCCATTCCTAGCTATTGTATACTTTCTGCTCTCTATTTTATCCCCCAATTTGGTTCTACTTACAACAATTGATAAACCAGAGCAATTGAGGTCCTGAACTAAATAACCTGAAATGTTAGGGAAAATGCACTTTGAACAAAATTGTTTTGTACTTCAAACCTATTCACTTTTGTATTTAGGGAACCTTCATAATATCACTTTGTTTTTCAAGAGGTAACGCGCAAGTCTATCTATTAAAATTGGAAGCAGACACACACAGAGATGGAATAATGGATAGAAGATGCTGCTATATAGGAATCCCCAACTGAAGGACCAAGCAAAACCTTTGCTTCTTAATAGTATGAATCTGACCTATTTTATTAGTTCAATCTCTTTTACAAAGATCATCAAGGCTCGTCCCCTTGTCTGACGGCTATAAAACATGGGTCCAAACAGTTTTCTGCTTGTCCCATGATTTCTAGGCATGGGTCTGAGTGGTTTTTGTTTGCCCCCCCTTCCACTGGAAAACCTGCTCTTTAGTGCTAATCTGGAACAAACATTAATCCATGTGAAACCCAATTTCCATTTGTTCCGATTTAGCAGTAAACTGAGTTTTCCTGGGGGAAAGTGGAAGGGTAAGTGGAAGTGTGGATGAGTTTTAAACCCATTTGTAATATAACACAACCCCCCATTTCAATCTGTAAGCACTGTCAGTGCTACCATCTAAGATCCTTTCGCTGGAAGTGCCTAGGATTGAGGGTTTATCGAAACTTAACTTTCCTCCGTTCTTTCCAGGCATAGTCTACAATTTAAAGCTCCGTGTCTGAGCACCTCGTTTCTTGCTCCATAGCTTTCCCCGTGAAAACCAGCTGTTTAAAAGCTACGTCAGAGCAACTGTCAGCAAACACCCAAATTGAAGTTTTTTCTGATTCAGCTTTGAAAATTGTGTTTTCGTAAGGAAAGCATATATATATATATATATATATATATATATATATATAGCGTTAAAATGTGGATAAACCCAAAGCTGGGACCTTTGGAATGCAACACATTTGTGCTTTAGCCCCTCTCAAGAGTGGCATGTGTCAAATCTTTGGTGTCAACTGTAAAATACAACCTTTCTAAACCCATGAATTGCCTAATCTGAGTATGTCAGCTCATTTTAGTACCTCCTCTCTCTCCCCAACCCCATTTTTAGCACCACATTACACTTTTTGCACCATTAAAAACACATAATGGAATTTCTTCCTCTTTTGGATTCAACGTTTGCTTTATAAAAGCAAAGCAATTATCTCTCTGTAGTTTCCTCTTTCTTTTCTTTTCCTGTCACCCAAATAAGAAAAGACCCTTTTGTAAAGAACAAAAGATGCAATTCTTCCGCAGCTACTTTCCTGTATGCTTTTTGGAATGTGTTAAGCAAGGGAATGCTTGCTCCGTGAGCAACAAGATACTTGCCTCATGTGTTTGGATCATTTCTAAAGAATGTTACAAAGGCGTCAAATGCATATATGAATACCCAGACCAAAAAAAAAAAAAAAAAGAATATGAAGATTCTCTCATTCCAGTGAAGGGGGAATCTGTCTCATAAATGCACACAAACTGTGCCTCATTTTTATTTTTATTTTTAAAAAGCACAATTCAAGTTGCTTGTTAGAACCCTCCATGACTTCCTTGTTTATTTATTCAGGCCCATTGCAAATATTGATTCAGTCAAAATGGCAACTGTTGGCCATGCTGACTGGGATTGAGAGAACTACAGGGTTGTTTTCCTGCCTTTGCTTAGAGTTGCTTAACTTCTTCCCAAGGCAGACTGACTAAATTCAAGCAGAATTACTTTTCTGAAACATTGTTCATAATTCTGTGTAATATCTGGTCAACTAATTGGATAAGTTCAAAACCAGTGCTGTGCTGGAACTTGCCCCCTTGTTTTATTCATTATTCCACCTCAAACCCACCCCACAAAAGCAAAGCATATTTTTCTGCAGCTTTTGCTGATGGGTGTGTTTAGAGAACTTCAGTTAAATCTTCTATGGAGCAGTAATTGCCTATTGTCCGTCCCCACCTTCTTAAATTGATGTCACAATTTTGTTTGTTTGTGCTTACTTTCAAACCCTTTTCTAGCTTGTAGCCTCCCTGAAGTTTCTGGAACACTATAAAGGAGTGGTTTTCAACCAGTGTGCCGTGGCACCCTGGGGCACCTTAAGTGATGGTCATGGGTGCTGCAGCCAACCCTGGCCTCTTTCCCTCTTTCCTTCCCTCCCTCCTCTGATGCCCTCTTGTGTCTCTGCCTCCCAAAGGCTGGCACAGCTGTTGGTTGCAGCAGCCCTGGCTACAAGCTCTCCAGGCAAAGGGTGCCTCTGGGGCTGGCCAGGGGGTCCTTCCTGTTAAGTTGTGGGTGAACATATCAGACGACACAGCGATTCTTCAATCAGCTCTTGTTTATTCACAGGCCAGAACAGAACTGAACTGAAGGGTTCAGTCAGCCTGCTTATATAGAGCTCCAGTACAACTTAACTGTAACAATTTTCTAAAACTATCCAATCATTGAATGTCACTTTCGATCCCTTATTTGCATAACTATCTACAGTATCCCCCTGCTGGCCCAGGGTGAGAACTTCAGTACATAACACTTCCCATGCCCCTGTGAGGCAGTATGAGGAGGCACCTCTCTTTGGGGCAAGGGGTCAACTTAGAGACCAGGGGCGGCAGCCCAGAGGACTCCCAAGCCCCAAGGAGAGGAGAGAAGCTAGGAGGCTGAGGAAACACTCCACCGGGTGGGGGTGTACTCAAAAAGGGGTGCAGGGCTGCCAGCTCTGCCGGCAAGGGGTGATATGACTGGGCTCCTGAGCCCCACAGGGATGCTACAGAAAGAATGTAGTTGGTCAATGGAGCCATGGACCCCAGAAGGTTGAAAACCTCTACTATAAAGCAATTGACCAACTTGGGCCCTTCTAAGGGCTAATGCTATCATTAGGCAAACTAGTCAGCCACCTTGGGTGCAGATCTCAGAGGGCTAAAGTACTAAACTGATTAGTTTTTGTTATATCTTACACATTTCTGATAATATTTTACCTTTATTTTATATTCTGAAGAATTGCATCAACTGACATATGTTCAACAATGTAGCAAAAGAGACTGTTTGGCTTGGCAACGATATCAATCAGACAAGCCAAACATCAGCACTTGACCTGGCAACAAAATTTGGAAAGAAAAAGGCAGGCAATGTGAGATTTTTATGTGTCTGAAATTGAACCTTCTAAGAGACTTAACACAATTCACATGATAATTCAAAAGGATTTGTGGTCTGAAACTTTCCCTTTTGTATTTAAGAAAGATAATCAAAAATTGTTGCATTACTTATTCTTGAAATTTAAAATAAATTAAGTGTTGTGCTTTTCATTTTTTCCACAAGACAACTTGAAAATTGAAGTTAGCATTTTTTTAAAAAAAAAATTAGGAGCACAAACTAGCCTGGCACTAGAACTGACTTTTCTAATAGTTCATCAGCCTGACTCTTCTTGCTGGAGTTACCATGGGAACCAGAAGTTTTCACGGATGCCACAGCAGGTGTTGGCGAACTATAAGAAAGTCAGGAGGGTGTTTCAGCTAATATTTGAAATCCCTACCCTCCCCCCCCACATTTCTGAATAAATTTCCAGCTCACCCATCCAAACTTCATTCTGATTTCGATTTGCCCACCCCTCTCCACAAATGGTTAAGTTAAATGCTGGTCAAAATATTGGCTCTGCAGCATTTAAAACACTGTGATCAGCTAAAAATGGCACATCAGATTTTTCCTTTCATTTCACGCAGAATAAAACTGCAAGTTAAGGAAGTTCATTAAAGAAAGGTTTCTAGCACCTTTCTTTGCCCTTGAAGCCATTTGAGCCTCAGAAGCTTCTCTAGAAGGTGAATAATGTGGGGGGCATGGAGATTGTTTTAGGCAGGGGAAAATCACCCCAAAATGGGACTTTGATCACAAGACAATTTAAGCAAGTATATGGACACTTCTCTTCCACTTGTCAAAAAGGGGAGTTGGGTGGAAAATTTCTACTCTGAGTTTGTCAGCTTCGAATCCAAGCCTATATTTTTGGTCATATGCGGTATCTTGAAAGTCAACGGGGCATTCTTCTTAAAAAGACATGCATAGGATTCTGCCATGAATTATTTAGCCAAAGCAAGCATTTTTGACAATATCGGAAGCAAGCAAGAGGTAGCATTGAGCAAACATTAAACTAATTCCCTCAAGCATCTAACCCACTTCAGATATGACCTATTGAAGATGTTCCTGGGCTGTTAAAAAAAGGAAAATTTTAATTTTAATTTTGAGATTATGGCTGACATTTTCTTCTTTTCCCCACTTAAATACTAAATTACACTTGTCACACGCATCCTAGATACAGATGCAGATTTGTGTTAATAGATCCACAGAAATGCATCACATGGATTTTGTCTATTACAGCTATAACTATGGACAGAATTTCCTCCCAAGCTTTTAATGTTTGGTTTAATTTTGTTAAGATGGCATGTGGTTTATCTTGTGCTTAGTTGTGTTTTACATTATTGAAATTGGAAAATAAATCCACATGGCATACAGTACCGCCTTATTAATATTTCCAAGTAAATTGTTTATCATTGCTAGGTGTAGACTATAATAGTCTGTCATTCTTATTACAAAAGCAATAATACAACAGTCTGCTTTATTGTGCTACGTAAGTCATATAACTTGGGTGCCTTGTAATGGCATTTGCAAAGAAAAGGGCAGAGCCTCTTGCCATCAAAAAAATAAGAATTAAATGATGTAGCTAAATAGCTGAAATGTTTCTCTTCCAGAATGGATCAGATGGCCAACCACCCTACCTTTCTTATTACAAGGCATGGAAAACCAAAAGCCAGGCTTTTATGGAACAATCATAATCATCAGTGTTCAATTCCTTGAGTGAGGGATGACTGGATTCTCTTAGAATCATAGAACACCTTATAATGCAGGAATCTCAGCTAAAGCATCCATGGCAGATGGCCATCCAACATCTGCTTAAAATTCCCCAAGGAAGGAGAATGTACAACCACCCAAGGAAGTCCATTTCACTGTCAAACAGCTCTTACAGTCATAAAGTTATTCCTGATGTTTAGCTGGAATCTTGTTTCTTGTAACTTCAATCCTTTGGTTCAAATCCTATCCTCTGGAGCAGGAAAAAACAAGATTGCTCCATCTTCCATGTGATAGCCCTTTAGATATTTGAAGATGGCTATCTTATCTCCTCTCATTCTCATCTTTTCAAAGCTAAACATACCCAGCTCCCTTAATCATTCCTCATAAGACTTGGTTTCCAGAACCTTGGTTGCCCTCATATTGGTTGCCCTCTTCTGCACATGTTCCAGCTTGTCAATATCATCCTTATTATGTTATTTGTATAATGCCCCATGTACGTAGATCTCAGGGTGGTTCACAACATCTTAAATTGTGGCACCCAGACCTGGACCCAATATTCCAGTTGTGGTTTGAACGAGATAGAATTGTTGTTGTTTAGTTGTTTAGTCATGTCTGACTATTCGTGACCCCATGGACCAGAGCATGCCAGGCACTCCTGTCTTCCACTGCCTCCCACAGCTTGGTCAAACTCATGTTTGTAGCTTTGAGAACACTGTCCAACCATCTCACCCTCTGTTGTCCCCTTCTCCTCATGCCCTGAGTCTTTTCCAGCATCAGGGTCTTTTCCAGGGAGTCTTCACTTCTCATGAGGTGGCCAAAGTATCGGAGCCTCAGCTTCAGGATCTGTCCTTCCAGATAGAATAGAATGGTACTATTACTTCCCTTGACCTGCTCACTATATTTCTTTTGGCATCTTGGGCACCCTTCTGTTTGAGTATTTCTGACCATGGGATCTCACCCAGTAGCTCCTTAATCTCCCCCCCCCCCAGCTAAAGTGTTTGGGACCTGGATGTTCTCACTCCACCAGTGGCTTGCAAATGTACAATGCAATACCACCAGGCTTAAGAAATTGAAAGTGTCTCTCGGTGAAAGATTTTTCACAGAGGCCTCTGCAGCAGTCTCATTCTTCTCAATGGAATGGAAGCCCATTAGATAACAAGGGGCAACTGACTTTTCTCCAGCCTTCCTCATGTGATATTGAGAGTGTGAAGCATAGCACCACTATTTACTCTGCAGGGATCTGCCACTCTACCACTGAGCCACAAGGCATCTCCCTTCTGTCAGTGGTGCCTAATTGGTAATGGCTCATTGTAGAGCTATTGTGAAATGTGTTCCTGCAATTACTCTCCTCTTCAATTTCCAGAGAGGGCACACTGAAAGAAGGCATTTCATCAACTTTCAGAGGTGGGGAATAAAAAATGGCAACTTGTTTTGCGGGAGGTCTGAGTATCTTTTCTTCAGCTTATTTATGAACCTTCTTCTTTCCTTCCTATTCCCTCCAACTGTTCTGGAAAGTGATGTACTATTTAAGTGGCTTGCAACATGACAGGTGCAGCTGTAGCTGCCAGCTAATTGGCTGGCAGTCACAATTTTCTTGTTCCAAAGTGCACCTCCTCCTTCATAGAGCACCTCCTTTCTGCACTGAAAATCTTTAAGGCATGGAAATGATGGCTACTAGCCAGTATCTGCAGCAGGCACAGCCAGCCTTGTCTGGTGGCTGGCCAGCCACATAGTTTTTGCTTTCACTGAGTTATGCAGCTTTTCTTTCTCTCGACACCAACACCTATTCTCAAATTTTCACCTCTCAAAGAAAATCACTTATCCCATTTCAGGTACACCACCCCTCTCCCCAGTTTGATAAAACAACCCAGTTTAGCTAACTGCAAACCATCGCTTCAATGACCAGCCCTGCTTGAAAAGCTTACTGATTTAATTCTAAACTGCATGCTGCCATCTGAAACTGAACACGACTGAAATTTTCCATGACTCCATATATTTTCCCATATGTTCTAGGGGTTAGGATTCTTGGTTTTCACACAGGTGGCCCAGGTTTAACTCTCAATATAAGAAATTGCATGCCACCCCCCACTGGAGAGACAGTGTTGTATAGTGGTTAGAGTGTCTGGTTAGGACCTGCAGGACCAGGTTTTAAGTCCCTACTCATCTACAAAGCTTATTGGATGACGTTGGACCAGTCACTGCTTCTCAACCTAACCTACCTCACCGCAGGAGTACCAACTTGAATGGAATATTGTGGGGCCCAGGTAAGCCTTGCACCACAGAACTGATCACATGACACAGTGCATGCACACCATTTGAGTCACAATCTCCATCAACTTTGCAGGGATCCAGCCCCCTCAAATATTTTATTGCGGGGGTTGAAGCCCCCACAGCCCCTAGGAGTTGGCTCCTATGCCTCACTGGGTTGTGGTGGGGATTAAATGAGAATAGAGAGCACCATCTACACCACCTTGAGCCAGTGGTGGAGGAAGCCACTCAGGTGCCTGGGGTGGCGCACCCAGGGGTGGGGTGAGCTGCCCATTGGGGTGTGGTGCACTGTGGGGCCTCTGGAGTCTGCCTGCCTCCTCCCACTCAGCCACCCTACAGCTGGGGAGAGGAAGGCAGTGGGCGGACTGTTTGGGCAGCATGGAGCTTGAGTGTGCCCAGGCCAAAGAGTCTCTCCCAGGAGACACGCCTGGCTCAGGTCCCGTGGTGAGTGCTGCCTGGCATTTTGTCACCTCCCTCAGTGGTGACACCCGGGGCAGCCTGCACCCACCGCACACCCCTTCCTCTGCCCCTGCCTTGAGCCTCTTGGGGGGAAAAGGTGTGAGATATGAATGCAACAAATTGATAGATGATGGTGAACTGAAACAGAAGAATTAAAAAAAAGTTACAAATGAAAGCAGGAAAACGGGGGGGGGGGTGTTTCCTGAATATCTTGTGGTACATAGGAGACAGCCTTGTATTGAATGCAGTACAGTATTGTCAACACTGATAGACAGTGACTCTGCAAAGTTTCTGGTAGAGCATCTCTCCCAGACATGTTGGGGATTGAATTTCAGACCTTGTACATACAATGCATGTGCTCTACCACTGAACCATGATTTCAGTGAGGTGAAAGTGAGGTGATCATTCATTGTATGGTCATTGTCTAACTCCACTTAAGTAGACCCACCAAGTGCAACATTTTCAAGAAATGGGGAGTAATAAATATTGGGTATTCATTTCCTCCTGTAGAAAGATTGAAAGGAAACCATCGATTTAACTGGAAGGAACAGAACAATGCAGGTGTTCAACGGGAGTCCTTCATTCTCATCGATAGCATGCAGCACTGTGATTTGCATTCTGCTGTATAAACATATCGACTGGGTTGCCTGTGCCACACTGAAGTCATTTCCAGATCATTAAACTTGAGAAACAAGCCTCATTTGGCCGGCAGTACAGCTGCACATTATACATAGCTATATTTATTCTTCATATTTTATAGAATAAGCCAGACATGTTTTAATACTTTCCTGAATTTGTAATCACTGAATATAAAAAACTCAGGTCCTGATGTATGAACGCTGTTTAATCTGTACAATGCTAGAACACGGAGAATTAATCAGCTAGTCAGTTTCATACTGTTCACAAATAATAGGCCAGGTTCATTGATCACTTGCAATTGTGTCAGATAACTTGAGGCTACAGAAAGAGGCTGTTGAGTTACACAAAGATGGGAAAGGCACAAAGATATGGATGGGTATACAAAAGAGTATCAAATTACATAAGTTAGAGGTGTTTGGAAGCTCCCCCACCCTCCAAATAAGTTTATACCTTTGCCAAAACCCCTCCCCTTCTCCACATTCCCAAGTAGGAACCTTGACTCAATAACTTTATTTTCATTGATGGCAATTCTTCATAGGTATAGGAAATGAAGATGAAAGACTTATGAAGAATTGCTATGACTGTGACTGCACACACATCATCGATTGAAATCACATTATATCCTACAAAGAATTCTGGGAACTGTAGTTTGCCCCTCACAGAGGCACAATCCTCAGCACACTTAATAAATTTTTATTCCCAGTATTTTTCAGGGGAAATAATGTGATTTAAATGGATGGCATGTACATATTCTTGAGGCATCTGCTAACCACATATTCTTGAGGCATCTGGCTAACTCCTAACTTTGATCTACTAGAGCTCTTCCTAAGTTTCCATGTCAGTGGGACATGTCTCCTCCTGAATGCGGCACACCCATAGGTAGTTGCTGTGTTGCAACAATTCTGCTGTTGGCTCAGGGGTTCTGGTATACTATTGGCACTCTACCCCTTTGTCTAACAGATAGGCACTGGACGACTCAAGTTCAGAGTTAGAAGAAAGGGGGAGAAAGTCACACTTGCAGTCTTCCTCCTGTAAAAACCCACAGAGTACAAAATACTGTACTTTTTCAAATATGGACAGAATATTCCCCCCCCCCCCATTCACAGGTCAGCAAAGGCCCTGTTGACTTTTTTTTTTATATAAATTTTTTTATTGATTTCCAATTTTTTAACATAAACAAAAAACAACATAGAAACAAACACAAAAACTCATATTTTCTTAACCTTATTTTCATAACCCTGTTGACTTTTGAATTAATTTCTAACATACATGTGAAGAGCAGGGCTTGTCCAGTCATCTCCATTTTTATTGAAAGCTTGAATTTTAATTACTGAACTAAGTGCCTACAAACTTCATTATGAAGTGAGCGTCAAGAGTAGCTGCGTTGTAGTGAAACAGTCTATAGCACATTGATTCTTTTTGAAACACACACACTTCAAATATGTCAATGCAATTGACATTTTTGTGAGGAATATTAGGCTAAAGGAGGGTGACAGCACTTATTGAGCTTCTCGGCTCAGCAGGGATTTGTACTCAGTTAGATCTCGCCTAGGGACCCACAATGTTATCTCACTATCCCCCTCTGTGCATGAAACACAAAGGGGATAATTTGCGCTTACCATGAAAAGCTAATTATTCCCATCCCAGATGACAATACTGCCAAAAAAAAAAAAAAGAGATGAACCAGAATATGTTTGAATGTGACAGGGAATATTTATTATTTTATTTTTATTAGTTTATTGAATTTATATACTGCCCTATACTTGGAGGTCTCGGGGCGGTTCACAGAAAAGTCACAATATGCTGTGTACCAGTTGTAAGGAACATTGGCAAGAGAAGTCATGACTGTACTATTATCATTTTTAAAGAAATGTAAATTCAGGTCTGCATGGGAGCCAACAGAGCCCATTAATTTCCTCTTAATGGTATGCATCCAAACATGCTACACAAATAAAAATGGTTATTAATTAGATGGTGATAATTTAGGTTATTCATTGAGAAGGGGGTGAAGAACATATAACTTAAAAGGGAGAGAGGTAAAGTAAAAAAAGGGGGTGGGTGGGTGAGAATCACCACATCCATCACCTATGCTATGTCTGAAATACATGGTGGAATGTCAGGCACGCACCAATAAGGTCCCTCCTGAATTTCAAGAGAACATTCTACTTCATCAGAAAACTCAGATTTATGTCTAGGACTTTCCCCCAGACAGACACCCAGACAACTTTTCTGACAGAGTTTTCCAGTATCTTTGCTTCCGCTGCTCAACTAATTTGTACCACTTGATGTCAAGGGAAGCTCTTCAATATATCCTATCCTTCAGCATAGAGGGACCTTCACACAGTCCTGGGATATCTTTCCTCCTCCATGTCAGGCAAGAAGACGCCTACAGGAGATGGAGCTTATCAAGCCACGTAAGGAGGAATCGGGTTCCTGCCCAAAGGAGCTTTCAATCTAAACTTGAATAAGATTAGAATGTAAGGAAACTGCTAGGATGTTGCAGGATAAATTGTGAATTTTGTTCAGACTGGTAACCACTAATGTTCTTTAAGCAGTAATGTACAACACAATTAATTCCAGTTAAATAAGCTTTGCTCATTAAGGGTTGAAAAAATTCAGGAGAAATGTTCAGCACCACACTACCCTGAAACACTTCTTTTGCAACAGCCCTCAAACATTGTGATTGTCTGCTGCTGCCTGCTTCTCCTTGTTTTCATGCATTGCCTTTAGGTTGTGCTGTTATGAAAGACTCTCTGTTGGAGGCTTTGGAAGCAACGTCACATATCACTCAGATATGAGGTTAGAGGAAGTGCAAGTTGGCCTTCCTTGCATTTTACAGCTGATGTAGATCATAAAACCAGGGCAGGGGAGGAGGATGTTCAAGGTATGGGTGATGAAAAAAGTACTTCCATGTCTTCCTAAAAATTATCTTTTCAGAAACAAGAACCTAATTTATACTCTTATTCCTTCTGCATTCTTGTTCATGCACAGATACAACTCGGGGTCATCAAATGAAAATGATTGGCCACAGACTCAGGAGAGACAAAATGAAGCACTTATTTACACGGTGTGTAACTAATTTATGGAATTTGCTGCCAAAAGATATGGGGATGACCAGACCTTCGATAAATTCCTGGTGGGTAAGTTTATCAATGAATGGCTGCTAGGCATACGGTTGTCACCTTTCCTTAGAAAAATGAGATCACCCTGGTTTTGGACAAAAGTGTCCCCTGTCCCATTTGGACTTCAAATGGGACACATTTTTCCCTGTATCCGAGCTCGGGCAGTTCAAAATGGCAACTGCATTGCTGTTTGTGTGGTTGACAAGGAGCCCAGTGTAAGCAACAATAGAGAGAAGGGGGGAAGCAGCAACCTCCTCTCCTTCCTCTGCCCCTCCTTCTTTACTTCTTACTGGTGCCCCTCCTCAGCCATCAGTCTAGCATGGTACAGGCCCACTGCTGCTTGGGCTGCCCCCCTGCCCTTTGCCTCTCCTCTGAGGTGCAGTGCTCATTTCACTTTCCAGGCCAAGGGAGCCGGTGTTTGTCCACAGACAGCTTTCTGGGTCATGTGGCCAGCATGACTAAACTGCTACTGGTGCACGGAGGACTGTGAGAGTGCCAGAGTTCATGGAAACACGGTTTTTCTTCCCACCGCAGCAGTACCTATTTATCTACTTGCACTGGTATGCTGTTGAACTACTAGGTTGGCAGAGCAATGGGAGCTCACCCCGTCGCGTAGATTCAAACTTCTGACCTTCCGATTCACAAGCCCAAGAGGCTCAGTGGTTTAGACCACAGCGCCACTTGCGTTCCTATATGTGGGGCAGCACTGGAAGAGAGTCATTGCTTCCATGTCTTGATAGTCAGCTTTCCAGTGACACCAGTTGGCTACTGTGAGAAAAGAGGATGATGGACCTCTGTTCCAACTGTCCTCTTAGAAAATCAACAACAGTTCATTGTGGGGAAGATTGCCTGCTTCCTTGCTGCAAGAGTCTCCTCTGCCTTTGCATAGCCATGACAGGGATAAAGTTAACATGTGAAACCCATGTGTATCATGGGAAACATCATGTAAGAGATATGCAGCTATTCAGTGCCTTTCTATCATGGAGTACAGGGAATTATGCCAGGAATTCTGACTGAATAGGGTGGAGTGTATTCAGAGATGTTGGGGGTAAGCAGAACATCCATTTGCACCTAGATGAGGCAGTAGGTTGCAGTTTCTTATTCCCTCCATCAATTTCCCAGCTGGATTGCTTTGCATCTCTGTGTGAACCAAATGATTATTGCTGGCAGCCTACTGCTATTTGTCCTGTTTACCTTGCACACTCCTGGGCAAGTATTAATTGGCTCTGAAGAAGAGTGCTTGAGAGTTGCTTGAGAGTTATTTTAATATCATATCCTATTGATCAAACAGCTCTCAAAAGCAATGGATGTGCATTCCTGGCCTTGCACGGTGTATTTTTAATAGTTAAATATTAGACTGCTTTCTCCTGGTTTTATGTGGCTTCCCAGTGCATCCTCATTTTTAACAATCTTTTGTTTTGGTTGACTAATTATTGCCCTGGAGCACAAAAATACCAAGTCGTTACACACACACAGTTTTTAACCGACTACACAGTGTTCCAGAGAGCTAGTCCAATTTTGCTTTTAAGGGAACCTATTGCAAGGCACAGGTTTAAAAATGCTGAAGGAGCATTGATCTTGCGCACAAAAAAAATGAGATTAAGCCAAACCTATCCCGGTGAGAATATTGTGGGAATTGGAATTTTAGATGCAGGAAAGGAAGCAGGCAAAATCCAGAAGCCTCATCTTTTTGAAAAATCTAATTAATAGTAATGAAACCTACACTGTTCAAGTGACTAGTGAAATGAAAGCTACAGTAATTGGAAATCTCTCAAAGCAGGTATTTTTCATCTTGGCTGGGGCTACCACTTCCTACCCAACCCCCGCACCAGCGAGACTTCTGCCCCATTAACAGATATGTAACAGGCAGAAATTCTACAGTATAAGCCTTTTCACATCATTCCTTCTTCATGTGAACAAATGCTGCATTGGTTAAATTTCTTAACAGAAAGAAGTGGCAATCTTATATATATATTTACTGAAAAGTAAGCCCCATTGTGTTCAATAAGGCTTGTTCCCAAAACTTAAAGGGAAGGTTTAAGATTGCAACCTTTGTGTTGTTTGTTGAAATTGACCTTTTGATTGATGATGATTTGTATACCTCCTTTCTACAATATATTCAAGGCAGCTACCGTAATTGCTTTAATTGTTTTAGATAAGATGTTGCTTTCACTCGATTTGTTAAATCCAAGATGCTCTACATTTCCCCCTGGTATTTTCTACTCCTACTGGCAATGGATCTGCAACATTTGCTGTTCTACCATGAACCTATGCCGCATCCCAAAAAAATAAATAAAAAAAATACACAGAGTTATGAGTCCTCTTTGCACATGCCCAATCCACACATGCCAACTGTGTGCTGGAGAAATTTTTGGAAGCGATGACCTCAGTTTTGCTATATGCCTGTTAATGACAGAGCTGGCATTTTTTGCATTACTCTGAATTAAGTTTTGTTTGCATTGCTAACATACAGTCAAGCAATCCACTGTGCAGAGCTTGTGAAATGCAAGCTTCTGTCTGTAGACAGTCCCTCCCCATCTTTGCCTCCCCCAAATTGGAAACTGAGTTGCCCAGCTCCTCTCCTACTTCTAAACACAGTTCACCAAGCACATTAATGCCAGTGAAAAGTTAGCCTTGAAATGAACTTTCCACATAAAGGAATTAGACAATAACTTGATAAATATGCCCCACCAGGCATCCTACCAATTGATTTTGTTTCTTGTCAGCTAGGTTCTAGCACTCAAGCAAGAACATGTTGTTTGTGCATGAAGGCAGGTGGCAGAATAAGACCGTATGAAGCAGTTTCTCTAGTTTACAGTGAAATGTCTCACTCACACCTAGTCAGGGTCGGCTGTACTGTGAAACAGAGTAAGACAGCTGCCTCAGGTGGCAGATGCTGGCAGGGGTAAGGAGTGGTGGCAAGTGGTTGGACAATGGAGCTGTACATGCCTGCATACATGCCGTGCATGTTATGTACTGAAGTTCTCACACTGGGCCAGCAGGGGGATACTGTAGATAATTTTCACTCAGATCCACATATGCAAATAAGGGATTGATACTGACGTTCAGTGATTGGATAGTTACAGAAAGTGGTTACTGTTGTGTTGTAGTGGAGCTCTATATAAGCAGGCTGGCTGTACCCTTCAGTTCAGTTCTGTTCTGGCCTGTGAATAAACAAGAGCTGTTTGAAGAATTGCTGTGTTGTCTGATAGGTTCACCCACAACTTAACAGTGCATTTAAAGCACACAAACACCAGAATACCAGAAAGTGTAGTTTGTTATGGGTAAACTGAGGAGTAATCTACACTTTCCAGGATTCTGGGGTGGCGGTGCTTGAAATAGGTTGCATTCATGCCATACATGTCATGTGAGTTGCCCTGTACTCCCTACATTTGCCTGAAACCTTTTCATGTGATAAAGTAAGATCATAGAATTGCAGTGTTTGAAGGGACCCAATGGGTCATTTAGTCCAAACCCCTGCAATGTAATGTCAGTAAGTATTCAGCTGCCATTCCAGGTAGCTTCTGGATATGAAAAAGGAGGGAGGTTAGTAGTACCATTTAGTTGTTTGTCAAGCACCAAAACTATTCATCACTGAGTTCTAAGCTGATCTTCATGATGAGCTCCCTGCTAGAATTCTAGTTGCCACAACTGCCAAAATACATTTTGCGTGTGATTCCACTTTGAATCACCCCTTTGTCTTTGATTTCCAAACCAGCCCCTCTCAAATAATGTATTCGTTTTGAACCATGTGGGTCCCCATCCTTATTCCTAACCCCAATGGGAAAAAGGATGTGCATCAATTTATTCCCTTCTGTTTAAAACTGAAGAGACAGAAAGGCATGTGTCACTTCAAAGCAGGCCCTGAGAGAACACAGACCTATCCAGTCATTTTTATTTCCTTCTGAGCCTTAATCTCCATTGTCATTAACGTATGAAGAACTTAAGAGCCTCATGATTGCAAAAGGCCATGTCTAAAGCCCTTCTCTAAAGCTGCCCATAGAGAATTTGAGGCAAACGGAATAGTCCTTTATTAACAGCCGCAGAGGATATTGTGTGGCTATTCCCTCCCCCCCACAGGTGGAATAAATGAAGACAACGGACACAGAGTTTTAGGTTAATGGGCGAAAATGGCCACAACTTTATTGATTACAGGAAAGAAGGGTATTGGCTTCGTCTCCAGGGAAGAAAGGGGGCAAGCCAGGGGCTGCCCTGACCTTAAGTGGCCCTAGGAAGGCCCGCCCCTGCCGCCAGCCAATTGGCTGGCACCACAGGGTATGCTAATTGGGTGAATCCCTGTCTCCTGTGAGGCTGACGCCAGCCTCGCAGAGTGAGTGTGGGCGGGGTCGTGATCCCACAACCCCCCCTCCTCCTGAAGATCGGAAGGGGCATTGCAAACCTGCCTTACACATTGGTATGGGTAAGTTTAAAAGTTCTAAATTAAGGTCATATCTTTATAACTTCCGCATTGCTAAGATAAAGGCTGTTTCAAAGTGCCACACATTCTTAAAAGGTCGCCGGGTAACTTATATCTCAAAACATAAACACATTATATCATTAAATGTTTCAAACACAGCATCAACATTTTCATACAATACCAACAATTTGTTATATAAGGGTAGGTTGGAATATGAGTTTTGCCATCTTGTTTTATGAGTTAAGCTCCCATGCTCTGAAATCCCCCCCTTTCATAATTCAAGTAGAAATATTTTATGAACATAAATGCTGATTGTGACCGACATTCACCAGGCTAGGCATCAGAAGTTGGTAGCCTTTGCTAGCATATACTTAGAGACTGATTACTTTTAATCCCTTACTTAGAAAGCAACAACAGCACAACTGTCCTTGATGGCTAAATCTGTCTGATTTTGAAAATGGGAGTGTTTTCCTAGGGTAGCTGCAAAATGCCTCTCGCCCCCCCCCCCAATTCACCATTTCATTTGCAGAATGTGAATGTCATAGGCATATGAATGTTCTTTGCAAGAAGTGTCCTCCTTTTGCCTCTCTTCTTTCAGCCATCTTTGGTAGCAACAGCAAACCTCCCAGAGAAAAAGGTTAAGAATCACTGGTGTAAGGCATCTAGCCAATTTAATAAAATAATTAATGTTTTCTGAACTGCTTCCATCAAGAACATACACCTCCTTCCCCAACCCCTGAACAAGGATTCCTAAGTGGACTTGCAAAAAAGCAACACTTGTGCAAAACACTGTTTAAGCCAATTTAGAACTCTTATTTAAAAAGTATTTTGAGCAGCATTCTGCTACTTACCCTTCTTGACTCAATTAGCATTTGAGTAGAGTTCCTACTTCCGCAATAAACAATGTAGCAAGCCTTCTCTGATGATTTCTGCATACAGTTGTGAAGTCTGAAAAACAAAACAGAGTTTCCTCAACACCACCAAAACAAGCAAAACAAGACTGACCATCTTCCAGCTATCTTCTTGTGAACCCGGTTGCTCTTTAGAAGCTTATCGGGGTTTCCTAAATGCAAAGGTCAGTAATGGTCAAAGTGTCCCTGAGAAGAAACATTTTCACCACTGCAATTCCCTCCCCACCTTTTAAATGCATGGGATGTTGTGGGTATTCTCAAATGCTGGTTCATATTAGGCAACAAGGCAATTCAATAGGCCTGGCTTGTACTCTGCTTGAAGCAGGCAAACACATTATAATAATCCCCCAAGCCCCATGCAACACACAGGGGGGTTGTGGCAAATGTGTATCTTGAAAGGCAAAGCAGGGCAGGAGGGGTTTCCTGCAGAAAACATCTGAAAACCACTGTGATAGACAACCTCTGCTGTACGTAGTCTCCTAATTGTAACAGACAACAAAAAGGCAGCAGCAATTTCATATGACACAAATGACTACTTCTGATAGAAATATGCATAATTGCATTTTCAGACAGCACACAATTTTAAGCTCAGTTGATGTCAATGTAAGTTTCCCCGTAGATTTAAAGAATGAAAATTGCAATCTCGGGCATAAATCATGTCTCCTTTCCATTAACCCACATCAACTTTCATTGTTGAAATTAAACTCAATCAGAATTTCCTTTCTTGGGGACCACTTGCAAGAGAGAACTGGGATTTGTGTGTGAAGAGGTGCTTAATGCTTACCCTACTCTCCATTGATTCACTAACGGGAATTTTTTTTCTTGAAGCTATGCTGAAAAATTGAAAGTATGTCCAGCTGGGAAATGGGGCACATGAAAGGAAGAATTGGTGGGCCCAGGAGAAATTAAGCATCTATAAATCCTACCCACCAGTTCCCATCTCACTCACAGCTGACCCCATCTCAAGTACAAGTTTGAAACCATGATGCAGTTCTATGCACAGAACTGTGCATAGAAGGCAAATAATTTGTCAGGGATGTGTATACCTGTGAAGAGATCCAAGATTTAGAACCTCAAAGCCAAAGTGAGAGCATTTGGGTCAAAATTAAGGGAGAGAAGAATAACAGCGACCTCATTGTGGGAGTTTACTATAGATCCCCAAGCTAAACGGAGGACATAGATGATGCCTTCCTGGAACAGATGGCCAAGCATGCAAAAGGAAGGAAGATAGTAGTAATGGGGGACTTCAATTACCCGGATATTTGCTGGATGTCAAACTCAGCCAAGAGCATAAGGTCAAACAGATTCCTCACTGGCCTTGCAGACAACTTCATTGTCCAGAAAGTGGGAGAAGCAACAAGAGGAACAGCCATTTTAGATCTGGTCCTAACCAATGTTGATGACCTGGTTAGTGGGGTAGGATCATTAGGCGCGAGTGATCATGCTCTTCTGAAGTTTGCTATACAGCGGAAAGGAGCAGCCAAGCATACTAGGACTCAATTTCCTGACTTTAAGAAAGCCGACTTCATAAAACTTAGGGAAGTGCTGGGTGAGATCCCATGGACAGTAATACTAAAAGGAAAGGGAGTTCATGATGGCTGGGAGTTTGTTAAGAGGGAGATAGTAAAAGCACAACTTCAGGCAATACCAATGAGACGGAAACATGGAAGGTGCCTAAAGAAGCCAGGGTGGCTATCTAAAGAACTTTTAACTGAGTTAAGATTAAAAAAGGATGTGTACAAAAAATGGAAAAGGGGGAAAACCACCAAAGAGGAATTCAAATAAATAGCCAGCACGTGTAGACACAAAGTCAGAAAAGCTAAAGCACAGAATGAACTCAGGCTTGCTAGAGAGGTTAACAAAAAAGGTTTTTATGGGTATGTTCGTAGCAAAAGGAAGAACAAAGAAACAGTGGGGTCACTCAGAGGAGAAGATGGTGAAATGCAAACAGGGGACACAGAAAGGGCTGAACTCCTCAATGCCTTCTTTGCCTCAGTCTTCTCCGATAAAGAAAACAATGCCCGACCTGAAGAATTTGGAGCAAATGATTCAGCAGAGGAAACACAGCCCAGAATAACTAAGGAGATAGTACAAGAATACCTGGCTAGTCTAGATGTATTCAAGTCTCCAGGGCCAGATGAACTGCATCCAAGAGTATTAAAAGAACTGGCAGATGTGATCTCAGAACCACTGGCAGTCATCTTTGAGAATTCCTGGAGAACAGGCGAAGTCCCGGCAGACTGGAGGAGGGCAAATGTTGTCCCTATTTTCAAAAAGGGGAAAAGAGAGGACCCAAATGATTACCGCCCAGTCAGTCTGACATCAATACCAGGGAAGATTCTGGAGCAGATCATTAAGCAAACAGTCTGCGAGCACCTAGAAAGGAATGCTGTGATCACCAATAGTCAGCATGGATTTCTGAAAAATAAGTCATGTCAGACTAACCTGATCTTGTTTTTTGACAGAATTACAACCCTGGTAGATGAAGGGAACACAGTGGATGTAGCCTACCTTGATTTCAGCAAAGCATTTGACAAGGTGCCCCATGATATTCTTGTAAAGAAGCTGGTAAAATGCGGACTTGACTATGCTACCACTCAGTGGATTTGTAACTGGCTGACTGACCGAACCCAAAGGGTGCTCATCAATGGTTCCTCTTCATCCTGGAGAAGAGTGACTAGTGGGGTGCCACAGGGTTCTGTCTTGGGCCCGGTCTTATTCAACATCTTTATCAATGACTTGGATGATGGACTCAAGGGCATCCTGATCAAATTTGCAGATGACACCAAACTGGGAGGGGTGGCTAACACCCCAGAGGACAGGATCACACTTCAAAACGACCTTGACAGGTTAGAGAACTGGGCCAAAACAAACAAGATGAATTTTAACAGGGAGAAATGTAAAGTATTGCACTTGGGCAAAAAAAATGAGAGGCACAAATACAAGATGGGTGACACCTGGCTTGAGAGCAGTACATGTGAAAAGGATCTAGGAGTCTTGGTTGACCACAAACTTGACATGAGCCAACAGTGTGACACGGCAGCTAAAAAAGCCAATGCAATTCTGGGCTGCATCTATAGGAGTATAGCATCTAGATCAAGGGAAGTAATAGTGCCACTGTATTCTGCTCTGGTCAGACCTCACCTGGAGTACTGTGTCCAGTTCTGGGCACCACAGTTCAAGAAGGACACTAACAAACTGGAACGTGTCCAGAAGAGGGCAACCAAAATGGTCAAAGGCCTGGAAACGATGCCTTATGAGGAATGGCTAAGGGAGCTGGGCATGTTTAGCCTGGAGAAGAGGAGGTTAAGGGGTGATATGATAGCCATGTTCAAATATATAAAAGGATGTCACATAGAGGAGGGAGAAAGGTTGTTTTCTGCTGCTCCAGAGAAGCGGACACGGAGCAATGGATCCAAACTACAAGAAAGAAGATTCCACCTAAACATTAGGAAGAACTTCCTGACAGTAAGAGCTGTTCGACAGTGGAATTTGCTGCCAAGGAGTGTGGTGGAGTCTCCTTCTTTGGAGGTCTTTAAGCAGAGGCTTGACAACCATATGTCAGGAGTGCTCTGATGGTGTTTCCTGCTTGGCAGGGGGTTGGACTCGATGGCCCTTGTGGTCTCTTCCAATTCTATGATTCTATGATCAGGAAAGCACTAGCACATGTTTTGAATTCAGGTTAAGAACTTTGCTTCAGGATGAGAACAGAAATTGTGCTCTGGCGGCGTGGCGGCAGTGGGAGGACCCATTAGCTAAAGTGGTGCTTCAGGTTAAGAACAGTTTCAGGTTAAGAACGGACCTCCGGAACAAATTAAGTTCTTAGCCTGAGGTACCACTGTATGCGGTTCTGACTAATATATGTATTTCTGCAAGCAAATTCCCCCAATTTCATGTTACAGTAGTACCTTAAGTACTTAATTCGAGGTACCACTGTATTTTAACCAAAACGTTTATTTTTATGTACATTTTCCCCAAATGTACACATTTCTTTTTGCCTGGAGAAGTGCATCACAACATTTGAGAAGTATACATTTTGATGGATACATGTGCTTCAGTTTGTGAAGAGAAGTGTGAATTAGGTAGTTTTTCATGAAATTGTGAACAGAATCAAATTCCTTCCCCAACTCCTATCCTCAACCGGTCCCATATATATTTAAGTCCAGTGACCACTTAATGAATAAGCTATCATCCTCTTCAGAAGTTATGATCGTAAAAGTGTGTATAGTGCATGGGGTCACACACTCCAGCCCTGACAGGGTTCCTTGTCATGGGAAAGCTCATAAACACATTTAAGGACACAAATAAGAGATAGTAGATGGATCAATAAATTGATCTAAGTCTAATTTTTGACCTCATACTGTCTGTGTTCCAGTGATGTAGCTCTCATGAAATGACTGTATCTAACTCTCATAAATGCCAAGCACAATTAAAAGTGTTTCCTTTCAGATGTATGTTGGAGTTTATTCATAGTGACAAGTGTATCTTCCCATGTGAACTTTTCAACTTTTGGGTAGCCGAGCAGTGGGGAAAAAGGAGTGCTGTTTTCTGGTCACATGCAAGACAGAACCATATGCACACAGAGAGAGAAAAGAGCTCAGCCAAAGCAATGAGTAAATGGTTGTGCTAAAATCCTCTGTTCTTTAGGGGTGCAACCTCCTGGAGATGATTTTTCAAAACATGTAGAAAGTACTTTCCTACACACTGGGGATGTGTATGTAGGTTATGTTGGGGTTATGCTTCCTCCTGTACCTTTGACAATTTACAGGTCAAGAGTGTCTTTATGGCATAGAACTAGCCATGAGTTCCATTATCACCTGCTCATTGCTACAAATCAGACTGCTGTTGTTTAAAAGTCGACTACCTCACCAATAGGGATAACTCAGCCTTCTCTATTGAGGTTCATTCACAAAGTGCAACTGGAGAGCATATTCTTGTCACATGTCCTTTCTGTGATTGGCTGCAATTAGCCCTGGGCTTTGGTAAAGCCAAGTTCAGGGCAAGTGCACCCAGCAGGTGGCACTGCTAGTCAGGAAACAAGCAGCATGGTAGCTTCCTGCTCAAAGACTGCAATGCACAGCTGGGCATGAGGGAAACACTTCTGGAAGAAGGCTGTCACATATCCTAGAGAAAAATAGAAGCAGTCTTTCCCCAAAGGCTTTTGTACTCCTGCTGCAGTATACTTATTGAGGCACTCTGCCCTTTCCTGAATCTTGAAGGACTCTTGCTATGCAACCTACTTGCTTTATTATTGCCACCTATCTCACACAGAATTTGTTTAAGAAAGTATGCAAATATAATACTTGATTTATTCTCACCTTGAGTTTGATTTATTCCCGTATATTTTTCCATATACAGTGGTACCTCGGGTTAAGTACTTAATTCATTCCAGAGGTCCATACTTAACCTGAAACTGTTCTTAACCTGAAGCACCACTTTAGCTAATGGGGCCTCCTGCTGCTGCTGTGCCGCCAGAGCACGATTTCTGTTCTCATCCTGAAGCAAAGTTCTTAACCTGAAGCACTATTTCTGGGTTAGCCGAGTCTGTAACCTGAAGCGTATGTAACCTGAAGCGTATGTAACCCGAGGTACCACTGTACTCTTTCTGCTGGCCCTTTTGACTTTGCTTTTAGCTAAGCTATCTCTCTGTTAAGTCACAGTTTCAGAGTCACAAAACCAGGTAAGAACATGGGGATATGGGGAGGGCATTACATATGGTACACGCAAGTTCAGAGGAAGACTAACTGATTAACTAGTGAAGTTTATGTCATACACTCAATATGATATAAAGTGCCTCTCCTAAACACTCTTACACCTTAAAGGTGTAAGACCCCTTTTTCTTCTTGCCACAGACATGCTAAAGAATGATAAGATCAAAATAAATGGCTGTTCTCTGTTGGTCCTTAAGTTTTCCCCCCAATGCTATATTTAATAAATATAACCTTTTACAGTGGTGCCTTGAGTCTTCATTGGGGTGGGTGTGATGGCAATAGCTAATTGCAAATGTATGTCATAGGCAGCACAGCTAAATTAAATGGATCAAGGCATTGTGGGTTGCCAGTGTGTCTCCTAACTGGGCTGTGGGTCTTGGCAGATGCCCGGTGATACCCACTGAGATCTTTTTTCTGCCTTCAGTCTATTAGAGTTGTAGTTGAGTGTTCAACATTCCAGCAAACAGCTCTGAAACACCATGTGAATTTGTCTTTTGTTTACATGTAGAAATCAGATCTAGATATACAGCAGAATGAAGTTAGGAGAGTAGGAAATTCCACTTCATTCTCTGTATGTGTTCCCTTCCCCACAAATAAATCCTGTAAACAGAAAAGGACTACATCTGAGAAATGTTGGGATCCTTCCATGAACATCTCTAAAGTTTGCTGTCTACTTTCAATGAGTTTTTTTTTAAAAAAAAAAAACTGTTAAAAAGTGATCTGCTTTCAAGTTGAAACTGTAGAGTGGTATCCAACTAATGTGTCCCATTAGGTCAGTGGTTTCCAGTTGCACAATGGACTTCCCTGCCTCTGTTCCCCATTTGTGTGTCCTGTGACTCCCCAAATCTGTTTCAGAGGGTTGGGGGGACCCCTAGAATAGATTTATAGGGAGTAGAGAGAGCACATGGGCAAGTCTTGTTGCATTACTCAGACACAACTTTGGATACAACCCAAATACTCCATTGTACCATCTCATTCTGCTTCATCTATTGATGAAGGATGCAGTTGTGTTAGTGGACCAGTGCATGTATTTATTATTTTGAGGAAACTTCTCTGTCCTGATCTTTTTCTACATGATGTTTCAGAGTTGTAGAGCAACGGTAATTTCAGATTTATTTTTCCAATGCTATGCTGTATACTTTTTTCTTCCTTTTAATAGCTTTTCAAATCGGTAGTCGTGTTGCATATTACATAAGCAGAGGATTTTTCAGACCTCTGTGCTCACATTAATTAAGCAGCTAAATAGCAATCCATAAAAGTAATGGCAGCAGTGGTTCTCTGACATAATAAGTCATTTCAGCTTGTTTTTCCAAGAGTAAAAATGGACAGCTTAGGAAGGCTCTGGCCTGTATTTTACAAGGAAACTCAGACCTAAGTTTAAGGAGGCCAATCAAAGCACTAACTTACCAGTGGGAGAAATACAAGCTAGTAATTATCTGTCATCTACTTGGAGGAGAGAGGAAGGTGTGGAAGTGATTAATTAGTTGCAATTTAGGCTATGCATTGAAGATGAAAAGCCAGCAGGATAAATCATGTGCATCAGGAACTTACAAACTCAAGCTGAGTTGTCCCTGTGTAAGCAGTTTAAAGACCCAACACAACACTCTTTTTTTACTGCAAGCAAGTAGAATCGTTCTGGCTTTTGCCAGCCACTGGCCCAATAGTGCAGCTGGCGATAGAAGAATAGATAAGTGTGTCATTTTAGTCCCTCTAGATGCTGATGATTAAACTGACGTGCAGGCTTTCAACTTTAGCCTTCAGTTTAAAAAGGGCAATCAATGCTAGAACACTGAAATGAATGCAATGGCATTGATCAAGGGGATTTCCTTGTTTACTTCCTTGCAGTGCTTTGCTCTCATATTAACCTGCAATCTGTGTAATCTGAGTCGATGTCTTTCAGTATCCTTATGGGGGAGAAAGGAGAAGCAGGTGGTTATTGGGATGAGGATATACAGAAGAAGTTCTTGGAAGGAAAGGGAAAAATAAATTAATTGAAGGCCAGTGGCACCCACTGCACTCACCTAAGTGTCATCTGAGCATGAACTGTGCATAATTTTGAATTCACTTCTGAATAGTGATGAGCAAAAATGCTCTGAGAAAGCTTGCAAGGAATGGGTGTTAACTATTAGCTAGCAGTAGAATTCCTCAGAATTTCAGGTAGACCCAGACAATTTTGCAAAGTTGATTTGGAAATATATGAAGCAGGGGAATTCTGAGACATTTAAGACATAGAAGAATGTAGCTGAAGCCAAATAGCATTCTATGTCCCACACAGATATCCAACTACATCAGTCAGTCTCAAAGTTAGTGTGAGTCAATTAGCATTAACTAATGTAATTAGCAGTAATTATCTTTAAACAATTATGCATCATTGAGCAAATTGAATGTTCTCCAAGTACCATTATTTAGGCTATAGCTGGTCACTATAGGTTTATTCATTAACATTCCAATGGGGACGACTATTTTAAGGAAAAATTAGCATGCTGTTTCTATTATTTTTAGCCACATATTTCTAAAACATTAGCGTCTGATTCCTAGAGTAATGATGGCACATTAACTTAAGCCACTTCTATTAACAGGATGGTGTATAGAATGTGAAGCAAGAGGGTTGTGGCATTATTGTAGTGGCCGTCTTTACTTGTTTTCTGTCACATAGAGCAGGTGTGCAGAACCCATAGACAGGATCACAGCTTCTCTAAAATGCAATTCAAAAAGATTTTGGAACCTCCACGTTTGACAAAGAATATATACTACTGCATAGTGATATATCTTACTCTATATTACATCATTTGCAGTATCAGTGTAACCCTTGCAGAAACAAATTGTTTCAATGGATTTTTGAGTGCTAACATTGGCACTGTGGGTTAAACCACAGAACCTAGGGCTTGCCGATCAGAAGGTCGGCGGTGAGCTCCCGTTGCTCGGTCCCTGCTCCTGCCAATCTAGCAGTTTGAAAGCACATCAAAGTGCAAGTAGATAAATAGGTACCCCTGCAGCGGGAAGGTAAACGGCATTTCCATGCACTGGTTCGCCAGAAGCGGCTTAGTCATGCTGGCCACATGACCCGGAAGCTGTACGCCAGCTCCCTCGGCCAATAAAGCGAGATGAGCATCGCAACCCCAGAGTCGGCCGTGACTGGACCTAATGGTCAGGGGTCCCATTACCATTTAACCTTTCATAGCATTCCATGAATGCCATCTAAATGCCATCAACCCAAATGGAATTACTGGGATGTATCCAACGCAGAGTGGGCCTATTGAAATTAATAGCATGAGCAGCTTAGGTTCATTCATTTCAATAGGCTTATTCTGAGTAGATTTTAGTTGGAGACAGCCCTTGATTTTGGTGTCTTTTCAACATTCCATCAATTTCATAGTCAACAACCAGTAGAGGAGCAAGAAAGATCACTATAGATATTATATTGGTCATGAAAATGCTTCCCTATTATTTGACATGGTTGTGATAATATCCCAAGTCAGCTCCTTCTGCTACTGATAATGAGGCCATTGTTATTAAGCTGTACTGGCTCTCCAGCCATAACTGGAGTCTCCACAGTCTTGCCTTGACACAGCAGGCCTAGAGATTGCTCATGATTGTTCATATACATAGCTAAGGCAGCATAGAAGATCAAAGAAGATCAAGAAGATCAAACCTATCCATTCTTAAGGTAATCAGCCCTGAGTGCTCACTGGAAGGACAGATCCTGAAGCTGAGACTCCAACACTTTGGCCACCTCATGAGAAGAGAAGACTCCCTGGAAAAGACCCTGATATTGGGAAAGATGGAGGGCACAAGGAGAAGGGGACGACAGAGGACGAGATGGTTGGATAGTGTTCTCAAAGCTACCAGCATGAGTTTGACTAAACTGCGGGAGGCAGTGGAAGACAGAAGTGCCTGGCATGCTCTGGTCCATGGGGTCACGAAGAGTCAGACATGACTAAATGACTAAACAACAGCAGCAACAACAAGGCGGCAGATATATGTTGTGACATGCATGTGCACAAATTTCAGAAATCCAAGTCAGAAGAATGATGAAAAACAAATGCACCGATGCTTCTTTGGAACCAGAACAAGATCATTCTGAACCACTAAAATGTGGGGTGGGCAGAGGCGTCAGCTTCTCCAGAGGAATGAGGGGACCCAATGCAATGTCACACAACGTCTTGAAGTTGCAAACGTGACATTGCATGGAGTCAAACACCCTCTGAAAAATCAAGGTGGCCCAGCCCCCTCAGAAAATATATTTGGGTGCCCAAAACTGTCTCAGACTCTAGGAGTCAGTGCCTATGAGGTGGGGTGGAGTGGTAGTTGAGAGATGCTGAGGGGGTAAAATTCTGAAGCATCCCTAATTGAATTTGTGGGGAATGTGGACATGAAAACAGTTGTTCCTCTTTGCCTACTGAAGTCCAAGTACAGTGGTACCTCGGGTTAAGAACTTATTTCGTTCCAGAGGTCCTTTCTTAACCTGAAATGGTTCTTAACCTGAGGTGTGCTTTCACTAATGGGGTCTCCTGCTGCCGCTGTGCCACTGGCGCAGGATTTCCATTCTTATCCTGGGGCAAAGTTCTTAACCTGGAGCAACCACTTCCTGGTTAGCGGAGTTTGTAACCCAAAGCGTCTGTAACCCGAAGCATCTGTAATCTGATGTACCACTGTATACCTTGCCTGTGGTCCTCCTTAAATTGAGTGAAGCACCTCAAGGAGGCCAGCCTTATTACTTTAAATTTTCATCCTTGATCTCAGTCACAGATGGAGCCCCACAGTTAGCTACACTTGAGCCTGTTCTCGCTGAGTGATGCTTATCAGAACTATGATTAATGCTCATGATTTAGAGAGTGAGTTACATCTGCATCTATCAAAGACACAGCAGCTGCCAGATTTATCTTCATTTGTAGGTGAAGGAAAGGATAACGTTAAAGGAATAAGGAACAATGTGTTTGAATAGCTTATAATCAAAGATGATTTCTCGCAAGAGTGTTGATATCCTCAAAGATTTCCCACTTGAAAGAATTTCCAGACTTACATCTGGATAACCTTTGCAAACCATTTACGTTCTATAGTAGCAACTGCTCTTTTTGACGTTGTTCTTTTGAACATTCATCCTTTTTTTGTTACTTATGTTCCACACCCACCAGTTCTTTGTGTGTGTGATTTTCTTTTCTTGCTTCTTCAGCAAAGGTCAGTTTTACCAGTCCTTTCAGCAGCCTCTAACTCACTGACCACAAGGTTTAGGCATTGGGATTGTAAAAATGGGGGCTATACTTCACTGAGCTGGTTTCTTTCTGTCAAGAAAGCATTGGTCTAGACAAGCATTAGGTCACATGGAAATATTGTTCATTCATGGTGCCATTTCAGCTTGTAGATTGTGGTGGTAGGCGTCATATTAAAATTAATGCCCTTGCATATGCAGAATTAAAATATTGAGAAAAGATTACCTAGTCTTATCCCAAGCTAGTTTTTTTTATTTTGAGGTTTTTTAATTATTGAAGTAGCATTCAATATCTGCTCCTGCCCACCATTTTAAAGCAGCAAATTTTTGGAACAGTTCTACCATGTGATAGCTCAGTCAGCAAATACCTTTACTAAGGTCACAAGACCCATTGAGGTTAAAATACACAAGAGACACTATTTGTCCAATTTAGCTGCAACCCATTTGATAGCTGTTCATCTAGATTAGACTATTCTGTGTGACTGGTGGCTGATTATTAGGGTGGTCAGATGCAAAAAGAGGACAGACTCCGTGCACCTTTAGTAATTTGGTAGAAAAGGGGGATAACAATCAGTGTGGCTTGTCCTGGCAGCTACATTTGCTGAAATCTCATCTTCACTCCAATTAAAGTTGCAGATCCCCTGCCCTCTTTTGCATCTGGCTACCTTGATTCTCATTCTCTACAAGACCTTTTCTCTTGGGATTCCACAAAGACACCTCCCCCCCCCCCGGAACAGCTTTTAAGGGGGCACAGGAAGCTACAGGTGGAAAAGTATGCCTTTGTTGGATCAAAAGCCCTTGTGCTCACTTAAGCACACTAGTATTGTATTGCATTGCATTGCATTGCATTGTATTTCATATTATTTCATTTCATTTCTATACCGCCCTATACCCGAAGGTCTCGGGGCAGTTCACATAAAGTATCAAATACATGAAATCAAAACAAAACCAAAAATTCAATAACCCCCCTCTCCAAAAAAAAAAAAAAAAAAAGCCAGCATTTTTTAAAACGGTATAGGATGTAGATCAAGTCAGACAAACGCCTCGTTTAAAAGAAACGTTTTTGCCTGGTGACTAAAGGTGTATAGTGGAGGCGCCAGGCAAACTCCCCGGGGAGAGCATTCCACAGATGGGGAGCCACTGCAGAGAAGGCCCATTCTCATGTTGCCACCCTCCTGACCTCTCACGGAGGAGACACACAAAAAAAGGGCCTCAGAGGATGATCTCAGGGTCCGGGTAGGTCCAATTGGGAAGAGGCGGTCCTTGAGGTATTGTGGTTCTGAGCCATTTAAGGCTTTATAGGTCAAAACCAATACTTTGAATTGGGCCCGGAAACTAACTGGTAGCCAGTCCAGTCGGACCAGGATTGGTGTAATATGCTCAAACCGTCTTGCTCCGGTGAGCAACCTGGCTGCTGAATTCTGCACCAGCCAAACTTTCTGAACTGTCTTCATACTGTCTATGTATAATGCATACAGTTACATACTGTATACAGTTACATACAACTAACTAGATATAGAGTGTTAGAGCACTGCACCCCATAGTCACCTTTGACTGGACTTTAATTGTCCGGGGGTCATTTACCTATTTTACCTAGATACAACCCAGCATCAACAGCACACTGATGTTGTCCATCACTCTCTCCCTGTCCCCTTGTGTTTGTTTTTCAGTCTTGATTCTCAGTATCAGTCTTGGACAACTGCCTTGCGTAGCTTTCACATTTATACTAAACAAACATCATTAGAAGTTATAACTAGATGTATCTCAACCTTATAATATGATTCATTGCTTGGTAATAATATTTTTTTCAATTAAAAGGGATGCCTAACCTGTTTTAGCAAAACAGTGAGCTGGTATTTGCAAGATCTGGCTGAAACCTATCCAATGTGTTTTCACTGTCCAAATATCTGGTCTTAAATGGTATTCAGTTTCATTGGCATTGCATGAAAGCTCACCGTAATAAATGTCTTCAGTTATCTGGGCATAATGCAAACATAATACAAAGTCCCACTGAAGCATGATCCCAATAATATATTTTCTTCTGTAAACACTGATGAATTGAATTTATGGTAGAAGTGGGAAATTATATTACTCCATCTTGTGCCTTACGGTAACGCAAATCAGATGGCATCCTCATTTATATTGTGGCAAATACCTCATTAATCTACTACCAACCTGAACATTGTTCTGTGTAGTACATAAGATCAGTGGAGTAGATAATATATGCACAAGGGAAGGAACAAATTATTATTTTTTTGACACTTATTAAGTGGTTTCCTCGTTTCCTGTCTGTGTACTGCCGTTGTAAGTTATCACTTAGGCAGTAACACTTCCATTATATTTTGAAATGGGCTTATCAATGAAACACTTGGGTAGATAATGTATAAAAGTGAAACAAATAGTGCTAGTCTAATTATTCACTCCTAATAAATTACTAAGCAATCCTAGACCCAAATCAGTCAATTAATATTAGAGTAAGCATCTTTACATGAGGGCATTGTATTCATTAGAATTGTTTCTTCTTGTATAGAATAACTGGGACAAACTCTCCTCAGAGCAATGCATAATAATTAAGGCTGTCAACAAAGTGAAGAAATTTTAGTTGCTTCATTATCTACCTTTTAAGTGATGTGTTGATTACATTTCTACAAATTTGCTTATCGAAACCACAATATGGGTGTCTTTTTGAAATATCAAAAAATGTGACAGCTCACAATTACAGACACATTCTACCTTCAACCCCTCAAGGAAAATTCTCAGTCCATATTGGAACATGGCCTCACTCACCCACTGAAACCAGTGAGAATTCAAAGTGCTTGCTTTGGATTTTTTTTAGCTAAGTTTTGGACCAATGTTTAGGAAGGATAGACCAGTTCACTTCTATCCCAGGTCTCTTGTACATGTGTTCAATTGTGAGTCTCTTTCATTCCATTTCTACCTTAATCTGTGATTTATTTATTTTTTAAAAAAACATACAAAAAGTCACATTAAAATATGGATATTGAGTGTAGTTACTATACTCTGAAAATACACCTTGTAAAAAGCAAACAAACTATTTTGATGCTATTTTAAGTGGAGAACTGTGCCATAGCATTCCAAAATCTGCAAAATGCAATGGAGGGCCAAGTTCTATTCCACTCATTAGCCTGGGAGATGCAAGCCAGTTCACATTGGAATTCAGAAATATGAAATTCCTCAGTTCTTTTTTGTACAATGCATGATAGGAGCACAACACTGAGTATGATTGCAACCCTAATCTACTTTATAAAGCAAATATGTTTTCATCCATATGGGGTTTCACACTGTCCCAGGTATTATGCTTCTGCTATCTTTCATATGACTGACTTTGCACAGCAGAATAAACTGTATTTTATTAGGCTTTTCCTTAAAAATGTTGTTGGATTACATTTTTGCTGTTGGTTCTAGATAGCCATTATGCTCTAATTTCACCCATTAACACATTTCAGGGTTAAGTTTAAAGGGAGGGGGGTCATCGTTTTGTGTGCACCTCTGCCATATTATTAGAATCTGTATCCTGCTTAAAGTTTAATTTAAAAAAATAATTGCTACGTATTAAAATCTCCTCCATTATGTTATTGCTGGTCATGCAGAAAATTACTTTGCTGCAAGAAACAAATCCATCCAATATAATCACTTTTCTCCTATAGAAGGATAGATAATTGGATTAATCACAATACAAAATCTCGGAAGTAAAGTGCATTGTTTGCTAAACTGAGCTGTGTCCGTCACTTAGTAAAGAAGAGAGAGACAAAAGCTTTAGCAAATGGTTTGCCAGCCTCAGCAATTCCTCAAAGATCATCTCAACAGTGTGTGTTTGCACTGGCAATTTCGTGCTGGTTTCCCACTAGCTGAAAATGTTCCCACTGTGGCAGATTTTTTGCTTCACAAAAGAAGCATTA
This sequence comes from Podarcis cretensis, assembly GCF_951804945.1. NCBI lineage: Eukaryota > Metazoa > Chordata > Lepidosauria > Squamata > Lacertidae > Podarcis > Podarcis cretensis. The sequence continues at coordinate 18,310,715 of NC_137176.1, read as the reverse complement.
AGGAAGTTCTGGGTGACCCTGAAGTATCCCCTCTTCTACCCTAGTGAAATTTGCAGTTAAATTAACATGAGGTGAGGTTTGGAGAACATCACACATGCTGTTCCCACAGCAACTTAGGAAAGAGGGAGAGAAAAAAAAGCAATTTTTGCATTCCGTCTTTCCTCCAAGGTGTTCAACACAGTGTACAGTCGTACCTCGGGTTACATTCGCTTCAGGTTATAGACTCCGCTAACCCAGAAATAGTCCCTTGGGTTAAGAACTTTGCTTCAGGATGAGAACAGAAATTGTGCTCTGGCAGCACAGCAGCAGTAGGAGGCCCCATTAACTAAAGTGGTGCTTCAGGTTAAGAACAGTTTCAGGTTAAGAACGGAACTCCGGAATGAATTAAGTACTTAACCTGAGGTACCACTGTACCCCACCACTGTATTATCCTTACAGCAATCCTGGTGGCGGGGCACGTTTTGGAAAGCATGCACAATGTTTTTCAAAACACAACTTGCAATCATTTAGCCGAAATTTTCACCCCCATCAGGCCACTTGGCTGAAAAATAAACTGTTTTAAAATGCTAGGCCATGTGCCCTGATGGCATACCCTCTAACTTTTTCCAATGAAAATAGAGAAATCTGATTCAACAACAACAACATTTATACCCCACACATGTGACTGGATCACCCCAGCCACTCTGGGTGGCTTCCAACATATTAAAAAACATTAAACATTTTTTAAAAAAACTTCCCCTGTACAGAGCTGTCTACAAATGTCTTATAAACGTTGCATAGTTACTTATCTCTTAGGCTCGGGGGTCGAATAACTCCATACCCTCTAACATTACTCTGATGAAAATAGGGACATCCTGAGGAAAAGAGGGGCATTCTGGCATCAGATGGCTTCTGGAAATCTGGGACTGTCCTTGGAAAATAGGGACACTTGGAAGGTCTGTATGGGGATGCAAATCACCCCCTTTGTGCCCTCATGGCAGCTGATTTACATGGATCAGCTGAGGAGGGGGCTGTGTGCCTTTGTGTTGGTGTCCTGTGTGTTCATACATGAGTCTAAGACGGCTGCATGCACTTTTGACCACACCGACTGCAGTCCCCAGAAGAACTGACCAGGTTTCAATGAGGCAACCCCAAAAAAATACCCTGCCCTTGTTGTGAATGGAGCTTTGCAGAGATATTCTCATCCCCAACACAACACCATGCCATGCTTTGTCTGGCCTTATCCAGAACCTGTAGTCTACTAAAGCCATCAGTTGGAACAGAACTATAGCCTATCATTATTAGTATAAATTATTAAATTTGTATAGTGTCCTTCATAAAAAAAAAACACAAACCACAGGGCGGTTCACAACATAGGCCTTTCTATTCTAGCACATTTCAACTGGGTGTACTGCAATGAATTTAGACATTGCCCTTTTAGGTCTCTCGTGGAAGTATCTCAACGTTCTGATACCCTCTAGGCCTCCAGCATAATGGTAATGGCTTTGTAGTCTCATGCTGAGTAACAGCAAGCAAGTTCAGTAGAGTGGAAGGCCAGACAGCCAACATAGTCTCTAAGGTGCACTTACCTGTAGGCAGAGTCTGTATTCAAAGTCAGGTCCAGTCCTAGCATTGGGCGAACAGCAATTCACGTGGTCAGAAGGTCCAGGGGTCAGGGAATCCAATGATCAAAGGTCAAGAGGAGCAAGAAGCAGCACGGTTGGTCAAGGAAGGAGAAGTGATGTTTCCAGCATTAGACTGAAACTGGAAGCTCTGTTGAGAAAGCTGAACCCAGCTGGTTCTAATCAGTGCCTTCTCTGTGTTCTTGCAGTCTGATCAGCTGCAGCTGGAGTCGCTCTGCCTTCTCCCTCTTCAGGTGAAGCTGACTCCTGGCCCATGATAATGACTGCAACAGAAGTGGAGGGGAGAGCTCAATAGACTTCCTTCACATACAACTTTGCTTTTGTTCAGCTCATCAAAAGAAAGGTTTGAAATATAGCTTGAAGTGACATAAACAAAATTTTCATGCAGCTCATGCTTTAAATAAGGTTATGGGCAAGATACGATACGATACGATATCTTTACTGTCACTGTCCCATACAGAACAATGAAATTGAAAATCTACATAAAACATTCAGAAACCCCTAAAAACTCTGAAACCCCATTTTAAAATACAATATACTATAGAGACTCCTCATGCTGCATTTAGAACCAGAATTGTGTTTGTGTAGAAAATGTTTCTCAGGTGGCTAGTCCTGGTCTTTATAACCCTGTACCTTCTTCCAGAAGACAGAAGCTGAAAGAGATCATTTCCGGGGTGCGTACTATCCTGCGCTGTCTCTGCAGCTTTCTTATGGCACCTGACAGCATAGATTTGATCTAAGGTGGGAAGAGTGCACCCAATTATTCTCTCTGCAGTCTTTACAACCCTGGACAGCATTGTTTTTTCCCTGACCGTGCAGCTCCCAAACCACACACACAGACCATAAGTTAATCCAGCAAGAGTTAGGCCCATTCAGACAGCTGTTCCTGCTGTTAGTGGTGAACTTCTCCACCCGACCCCAACATGCACTGAAGAGCACCCTCCTTGCCTTCAAATTTTGCATGCACACACGTTTGAAGAAATGGCAGCTGGGCTCAATTTCACCAAAAGTGAAACTCCTATGAGAACTTTCCTCTCAACCCAGTCAGGAGTCATGATCCCCCAACTTGTGCCTTCAATATATTTTGGACTACATTCCCCACAACCCCACAACTGTTAGGTATGGCGGGTGGGGCTGCTGAGAGTTATAGTGCAAAGAAATCTGGAGGGCAACACGCTGGAGAAGCTTGGTATAGACAAATCATTTCCGGAAGATCCAAAGCTCAAAAACTAGATGAGATTCTTGTGTGTAGCATATACTTCAAAGTTTTGTATATGATGTTATCTATTTTCTAATTTAAAATAAACTCTCTCAAGCTGTTGATCATCAAAATTTTATTTTCTTGGCACTTGGAATGGATGGTTTGATGGATCAATTCTGATTAACGGTGGCAAGGTTTTTCATATACAAGCCAGGATTGATTTTCCTTGGTTTATTTTGCTTATTACATGAATTTGATCACTTTTCATCTATCTGCTTTGCAGGTAGAAGGATATTAAAGCAGTCTGGTGGTGCACGATTAATTCAAGAGCAATAAAAATCCGCAATTTTACATCTAGCCATGGAATTATTGTGGGATTAAAACAGTATCAAAGTACTTGTCATGTACTGAAACAGTTTAAAGGAGAAGAAAAGGGAAACTTGCAAAAAAGGCATTGACTAAAGGGGAACATTATCTGATGAAAATGTAGAAACGTGGGAAGCTACCTCATAGCAAGTCAGACCACTGGTCCAACTCTGTCAATATTGTCTACACTGACTTGCAGCAGGCCTACAGGGTTACAAACACAAGATATGTGTCCCCTAACTTGCATGCATGATAGCGGCTGGCAGTTTGAGCTGGGTCTGTGTGTATACAACACTGCCGGCCCCATATAAATGTTGAATAGCAGTTGATATAACACTTGCCAGCAGTGTGCATACCCAGGGGGGAAATGATGCTATAATTCTTAAACAGAGAGAAAATAAAAGGGGAACAGTTGTATCCATGCTTTGTTATTTACACATTCCTTGACATTTCCTCCAGCAAACACCCTTAGAGTCCCAGCAGGTAATTTTGCCATATTGTATCTCTTTTACTTATGGACAGCATCCAGTGCCAATGAAAATAATTAATGGCCAAGCGACATGACTGGAGTAAAAGAAATCACTTTAAATATACTGCTGTGCCACAGTCAACATTATTTCTTCAAGATTTAACTACCAGTCTGCATTCAAAAAGAATGTAGCTGGGACTGAACTCAATGGTTTTCTGGCTCTACAATGTATCAAACAGCTGACATCACCTATGTGAATTGGCTTCTTTTCTTTGAATGTGCAGCCAATGTAGCATCTTTGGGCACAGCCACAACTGCATGTGCTCCTTTGTAATATCCCAAACTTGAACTTCAAAGACCTGGTTCACACACATACAATGCTAAGGCAAAACTTGGCTTAGTGAGAATGTGTGAGTGAAGTTTGTGGCCTCTTTGCTGCACTGCCATAAGCTAAGCCACAGTTTGGCTTAACATGTCATCTCCAACCCCAAGGAGTCACAAACTGTAAGCACAGTTTGTTCTTGGTTTACAGATCATGGGTTGTCTAGAGAGCTACAGATGTTTCTAACAAACTTGTTGAATTGCACACCTCCTGGTTTATAGCAAGAGGCTGTAGGACCATTTCATGCAGATGTTGATTGGTAATAAAATGCCAATGGGGGCTGCCAATGAGGTCCAGCGCCGAGGGCCTTCTGGTGGTTCCCTCACTGCGATAAGTGAGGTTACAGGGAACCAGGCAGAGGGCCTTCTCGGTAGTGGCACCCGCCCTGTGGAATGCCCTCCCATCGGATGTCATGGGAATAAACAACTATCTGACTTTAGGAAGACATCTGAAGGTAGCCCTGTTCAGGGAAGTTTTTTTTTTAAAAAAAATAATCATCTTTTTATTTGATTTTCAAAAAAAAAGAGAAAGAAAGAAAGAAAGAAAGAAAGAAAGAAAGAAAGAAAGAAAGAAAACATATATTTTTTTTAATAAAAAAGTACAAAATCCAAATATCGAGATTGCTCTGAATCTCCTGATGTCTCCCTATCCCATCCCATCCATGGGTCCTTTCAATTCTATTTTCAACTGCATATCAATGGGAAAGTTTTTAATGTTTGAAGCTCTATTGCGTTTTTAATATTTTGTTGTGAGCCACCCATTATTATTATTATTATTATTATTATTATTATTATTATCATTATTATTATTATTACTACTACTACTACTACTGCCATTTTTACATGTCCTCCAAAGGATAGTTCGCAACAATAAACCGTTTGGGTTGCAATCCTCATGCACAGCTGGGCTGCTGAAATCACTTTGAGCCCCCTGGGATTTATTCAGCCTTCACTGTGGCCTTGGGATTTAAGATGCCACAAGACTCTGCCTTGTACCTTTCTGGATTTACAGTTCTGCTAGCCTTGCAGATGATAGCTGGCTGTGTATACAAACAAAGGCAGCAATGTGTATGTTGGTGAGAGTGCTGAATTCCTGTTTACTCAGTTAGCTTTTCTCAAGGGTATTTCTGTATCTTTCCTTTCTATATTGCTTGAAGCAAGTTGACAAGCTATAACATGCCCTCTTTTGTTCCCTTCCCTTCACAGTCAGGGTGGACATCCTTGTATATACCAACAGTGAACACATTCTCTCTGTGTGGTTTCCTGCAACCCAAGCAAGGATACACAGGAGGGAGAAATCAGTAGGCCTGGGAGAACCCCAAGTTTTGAAGAAGTACAACAAAATATTTAGCAATAATGGGGGTGAGGGTATGACCCAATGACCACTGAGCATGCTCAGTGGGCAGAGAATGCTGATTGGCTGGGAGGGATGGAAAACTGGGAGGAGGTGAATGTAACAGAACATCCTCTGCGAGCTGGTTGGAACTCTGAACAGGAACATCCACAGGACAACATTTTGTTGCAGGTCCCTCCTGTCCCCAGCAGCGAAATATGCTGCTTAGCAATAAAGCTCCCAAGCGCAGATTTGTGGTGATAAAAGTACCTCCTCCCATTTACAGTGATACCTGTAAATGTGTTACAGATGCTTCAGGTTACAGACGCTTCAGGTTACAGACTCTGCTAACCCAGAAATAGTACTTCAGGTTAAAAACTTTGCTTCAGTATGAGAACAGAAATTGTGCAGCGGTGGCACAGCGGTAGCAGGAGGCCCCATTAGCTAAAGTGGTACCTCAGGTTAAGAACAGTTTCAGGTTAAGAACGGACCTCCAGAACGAATTAAGTTCTTAACCTGAGGTACTACTGTATAAAGCTCTGTGCTGCCCTCCAAAGGCACTCTCTGCTTGCCATTTAGGATGATGGCCGTGATGGTGGGTTGCCTAAGCACAACCAACAATTCCCCTCAAATAGACAACGATCTCTTCTGCTCCTCCACCTATCCATCACCCCACTCCTTTCCCAGCTGACTATGGCCGTGCACACATCATACATTTAAAGCACAATTCCTCCCACAAAGAATCATGGGAACTATAGTTTCCCTCTCACAGAGGTAAAATTCTCAGCACCCTTATCAAACGACAGTTCTGGTTTGGGGTTTTGGTTTTGAAAAAAGAGGTGTGTGTTAAAGGCATGATGTGTATGCATTGTATGACTGGTGTATGTACTGTATGTAGCCTTGGCTTCCAGATGGTCCAGGTGACCTGAGGATTGAATGTACTCCCTAGCTGCTAGAATTTGAGAAAAGTTGGTTTCAGCCCTTCCCCAATCCCATATCTTAGAAGGTCCCAGTTCTATTCCTGGTATCTCTAGTTTAAAAGATCATGTATGATCTGATGTGAAATGTTTCTTCTTTAACCCCTGTTGAGTGCTGCTAGCCTGTCTGATGAGATAATGCTAAGCTACATGGATCAATGTTCTGACCTGGTATGTGGAAGCTTCCTATGAAGAACTATGCCATTGATAGAGACATTCAGATTCTGGGGTCTGGAAACTGTGGTCCTCCAGATATTGGTGGACTCCATCTTCTGTCAGCTAGCATGGACAATGAACTGGGATGATGAGAGCATACCACACTCTTGAGATGTGGATCTCAAAATAAGCATAGGGTGATGAAGTGTCACTAGAAATGTAAGCATTTTTTACTGATCTTCTGTCTAGTTTAAACTTTAACACTGAAATCCTCAGCATGTTCAATGATACTGAACCCCAAATAAGTGTGCCAAAACTTCCTGCAAAGAAAAGGCCACAGCATTTCTTATAAACATCTTAGCACTCTACTATATTAGCAAGTGAAGCTTGCAAAAGATTATTATTGGAAACAGTTTCGATTTTCAGAGTAATGGTTTTAAAGTGGATAAATAAAAAAAGAAGGTCAGCAGGAGGTGACAACATATACCTTTCTTTTTGAAACTGGAAGAGAAAAGAAAGATTGCTCATGAATTGAATTTTCTTTTTTAAAAAATAAAATAAAAAATAAATCCGTGATTACATTGTATTTGTACTGCACAATTAAATGGTCTAAGTAGAAGCAATTTCCTCGTATTCTGATTACCTAGAGGAGTGGGGAGAGAAGAAAAATAAGCAGGTCTTTCTAAAAGGGTGCAATTAAGGACTGTTAAATGGAATCTAACATTTTTTAAGCATCTTGAGCAAAAAAATAAATAAATAAGCAAATGTGGGAAAGGCACCAAAACTGAGTTGTTTTCCATTAAAAGTGACCCATAAACTCTCTTTTTAAAAAAATAAAAATAGTAATAAAAACTATTTTATTACAATTTTAGTATTAGTTATTTCGTAACTATTATAATTGTTTTGGGTTATTTCTACACCCCCTCCTGTGAAACTACTCACTCATTATGGCTTCGATTTTATAATAAACAGCATTGTAATTAATGGCTCCTATTCAATGAAGTTATATGCTGAGTGGACCCAATGAAATAGACGGACCCAAGTCAGACATTTTCATTAATTTGAATAGGTTTACTTTAAATATGGATTCGACTCCGTGGTATGTACATCTGAGTGGACATGTGTTGGACTGCACTGGAGGTCAGTGGTTCTACTCATGAGAAGGACAGAAATCTCAAATTTACATGCCACTGTACAGCTAGTGAGTGAGCAGGATGATGCCTTTATGCCCATCTCCTGCTATATTGTCTGCAAAGTCAACCCATATAAACGAAGCATGAAATAAGTGGACATTTTCACATCCAGATTTACTTTTAAGAAGCATGTTCAGTTAGATTGATGTGTGGGCGACAGACACAGTAAAATTATATTAAAACTAGAGCCTCAAAATATATGGATTAGGTCTTGAGGGTGATCTTTAGAAGAGATGATGAAGTTCATAACACATTAGTGGCAAAGCTTACAGCCTGGCTCCCCTTAGGAGAGCTTTGGGTAAACAATTTCCACTCAATTAATGATCTTGCTGTTTTGGAGAGCATCATTTTTATTTTATGTTTTTATAAAATTTTTATTGAGTTTTCACATTTTATAGACACAGACACACACACACAGACCAAGACAACACATATAAAGTTTCATATCCTTACTTTCCTAACCCCAGTTCTTGACCTCCCCCCACCCCCCCTTCATACATCCTAATTCAATTAAATTAGCTCAGCAAGTTCATATCTCTCATCCTTTACATATTATTATTATATATATATATATTTAAAGAAATACTTAATTCTTATTACTTGGCCAAATTTTACTTATCCAATTTTCTTATAAATATTAAATCCTTTTCTAAGGTCGACTCGAATTCCTTCCACGAATTTCCCTTTTATCTTAAAAATAGGTCATAATAATCAAACACAAAGGTCATAAACATTTTTTTTAAAGATTCTTTCCCCCCCCCCCCGCCCCGGTTTCTGTCCCTTCCCAATGTCCCCATGTCCACAAAAACAGTTTTTAGCCTGGATTCCTCACATCTGAGGCCTTTAAATCTCTGTCAGTCTCTCTCTGCCGATTTTGTTGGTAGCCCTCTTTGTTGGTCCTCGGGTCTCGAAGGAGTTCTAGCTCAGTCTCGTCAGATTTTCTTCCATCCAAAGTACTTGGTACCAGCTGCTGCGAAAGGTCAGCCAATCCATGCTCAAAGAGGAAGCCCCAATCATATTTCTTGTTTCTTTTAAATTCAAATATTCCAAGTGTTCCAGGGGCTTCCTCCCTCCTCTTTCGCATCTTTCGCAGATTTGTAATCCAAAGGTCTTCTTCTTTGTGTTCTGACAATGTAGGCTTCTGGTTGGTACTCTCCATCTGTACTGGCCCTTGTTCCCTCTCCTCCTGTTCCGAAGTTGTCTCTTCTAATTCAGCTGCAGATTTTTTCCCGGTCAAGTCCATTGTGCATTCAGCAGAGTCACTTATTTTAGAGTTCAAGGTTATAAGTTGTTTACTCATAGCCGTAGTCTGCTCCTGCAACTTTCCCACGAGAAAAAACATTCTTTCTATCTCTGCCTGTAATTTTCCATCTGCAGCCATTGTAGTGTTTCAATGTTTCCCCTAGGGGGATTCTGGTTACTTAATAGTCTTTTCCCAACAGTCCGTTACTTTATTATTTCACTACTTTGTTCCCAACCACTTTAATTTAAATATAACAAATTTAGTCCAGAAAGGTGTTAAATAATAAGATTTTTAGCTTTCACTGCCCGTTTGACAGCTCCTTTGACAGCTGTCAAACTCCTTGTTCCTTTTTCTCCAGCTCACATACAGGACACTCCTGGGTCGGGGGGGGGGGTTAAACAAAAGCTTCTAAAATTCCACTCTTACTCTCCAGCACAAATCTTCTTCTGTCAAATTCATGAAAATATTATCTTTTAAAAAACACCAAAACGAAAAAACTCTCCACCTTAGTTCTCCGATCCTTGCTTTAAATCTTCTGTAAGCAGGGGGGTGCGGACTTCCCTTTAGCACATCCCCCGATCGTACCGAATTCAAAGGTAGAAATTTTAAAGTCCAAATTCCATTCTACTCACGGATTAATTAAAGTCCGAATTTCAGGGAAGAAAGTGAGTGGTCTCCGGCCATGGCTCGCGGCTTCGCTCCACTGCAGTAGCGGTCCACTCACAGCACCATGCCACTCCCCGTACCCTCTCCGCAGCCTTTAAAAAGGCTCTTCGTGAGTCGGGGGGGGCTTTAGGTGCCCGCCGAGTCACCAAGTCCGCAGGCTTCAGCGCCTGCGGTTTCTGAGGGTCCCCGCGTCGCCGTCGCGGTAGAACCCTTCTCCAGCGAAGCCGATTCCCTCCGGAGCTCGGAGGGAAGCCGCCATTAACCAGATTGCGCTAACCCGGAAGAGCATCATTTTTAAAATGCACAGACACAAACCTGAAATGTCTAGATAAGCACATTTGACTCCTAAAGATTCTGAAACTGAACAACAAGGACAAACACTTTAGGAACACAAAAATCCTTATACTTAACCTTGCTTGATCTCTTGCTGTGCAAAAAAAAAAAAAAAGTCTCATGCTAACAAGCAGTTAGCAAGGTGGATCAATAGAAAAAAATAGGGGGTTCTGCAATATAATATCTGCACAATGCCCCCCATGGGTCTGTGTACAGCTCTGCTCTTTGTCTTGCAGAAAGCCTTTGTGAATCAAGGTTCTCATCACTACTTAGAGGTCAGAAAGGTGTTCACCAAGCAGAGAATGCTATTTACAATTGATGCATTGATTGGAACTTCTATGAAGCTTCTGAACCACCATGGTAGGACTTGACTGGGGCAGATTACTCCTCCCCACCTTGTCTGGTGGTTACAATACATTTGACACAAGGAGCCAGGACCCATCCAAAAACCATTGCAGAGCACATATAAGGAAGTTTCCAGGCAGCATATAAGGATGTTTCCTGTTTGCTGAGCATCCTTTCATCCTGATTTCTTTCCAGGGAGATGAGAAGTTGTTGGCTATTTAATGGGCATTCATCCTGATTTGTTTGCAGGGAGGTTAGATGACATTGCAAGAGTTATCCCACACTTTCCACTTTGTTTTCCTGTCACTTTCCTTATCACAAAGGTCCAGTCTTGGGGAAGTGGGTTTGTTGCGCAAGACTTCCCAATCAACTGTAATCATGCAACCTCTATTTGCCATTTTGTGATTTAATCTCACCCAGAAACAGCAACCAGCAGGAGATTGGAGGCGATATCTTTAATCCTGCATGCAACCTTACTGAAAAGACAGCACCTCTGCCTGACTGTGGACTGCTGCATTTCAAAGGTATTTGGGGGCTACCTTAAGTGTTGTTGTTGTTGTTGTTTAGTCGTTTAGTCGTGTCCGACTCTTCGTGACCCCATGGACGAAAGCACGCCAGGCACTCCTGTCTTCCACTGCTTCCTGCAGCTTGGTCAAACTCACATTCGTAGCTTTGAGAACACTGTCCAACCATCTCGTCCTCTGTCATCCCCTTCTCCTTGTGCCCTCAATCTTTCCCAACATCAGGGTCTTTTCCAGGGAGTCTTCTCTTCTCATGAGGTGGCCAAGTACTGGAGCCTCAGCTTCAGGATCAATCCTTCCAGTGAGCACTCAGGGCTGATTTCCTTAAGAATGGAGAGGTTTGATCTTCTTGCAGTCCATGGGACTCTCAAGAGTCTCCTCCAGCACCATAATTCAAAAGCATCAATTCTTCAGCAATCAGCCTTCTTTATGGTCCAGCTCTCACTCACTTCCATACATCACTACTGGGAAAACCATAGTTTTAACTATACGGACCTTTGTTGGCAAGGTAATGTCTCTGCTCTTTAAGATGCTGTCTAGGTTTGTCATTGCTTTTCTCCCAAGAAGCAGGTGTCTTTTAATTTCATGACTGCTGTCACCATCTGCAGTGAACCTTAAGTGTAACTGGACTATTTATGTTACTGTGTAGTAAAGTTATGGAAGTGCTCCTGTAAGCGTCAAAGCATAGTAAGAAGAAAATACATTCTACTAGAAGAAGAAGAAGAAGAAGAAGAAGAAGAAGAAGAAGAAGAAGAAGAAGAAGAAGTAGTTAAGCAAAAATATAGTTTCATAAATATAAATCATTGGCAATTACATAACTAATGTATATGGGTTATATTGTTATCATAACTAAGAGTTTTTTGTCACCTTAAAGACTAACAATTTATTTATGGCATAAACCTATATGGATGAGTTTAATCCTTTGGAAATTCACTTCATTGAGTTTAATCCTCTGGAAATTGCTACCTTATCAGTGTTATTTATGATATGATTTGCACTTCCACGCATTATTTCTGCAATCCTTACAATAGTACAGTATTGGAAATGCCAACATTTTTTTTGCCCATATTACAAATGGCAGGCAGAAAAATAGGAGGCTGTTCAAGGGGTTTCATAGCCTATGTAAGAGTTCAGCTAGAAACTTCTTGGACCATTCTTTCTCTTCACAAAGTATACAACTGAAGCTCTCTGTTACTTTATCTGGGCAAGTCATATTAACCTGCTCTACACTGTAAGCCCAGGCTGTTAGTATGGTTGGTTGAAGCCAACTCCTAGGTACTGATGCAAGGAAATGGGTAGTCCATTTGTGCTGGGATGCTTATAGCAGTGATGGTGCCATTATACCATTACTCCAGAGCACTCCAGAACAGTTTACTGGATTAGACTCTAGCAATGCAATGCAACAAATCTACTCAGAAGCCCCACTGAGTTCAAGTAAGTGGGTGTAGGAATTGGTGGATGATGCGATTCTTAATCTCAAGGCCATGGGTTGAACCCCAGTGGGGCAAAAGATTCCTGTATTTCAGGGAGCTGGACTAGATGACCCCTGTGGTCCTCTCCAATTCTATGATCTTTATGAACTATGATTAAAGTCTAAGTATTGTTTGTGCCTGCCAGCTCAGGCATTTCAGCAGTTTGCTCACTGGAAAGCCTTGGGCAAATCATCCTGTTTCACCTTCCTCAATAGATTATTTAGAGGCTAAAAACCAACTATCAGCTTCTTGGGTGAAGGGTGGATACAAATGTAATGCTCAAATAAAGAAATAAATGGCAAAATCTAAAGCACTTGTGGTAGATCATAAGACAATAGCACTGATCAAAGCAAGGAGTTCAATTAATATAGTGTGTGTGTCAGAGTTGTCTTTCATTAATACATTACTTTATGGTCCATTTTTTCTTCCTTTCTTCTAGCTGCTGTACATGACTTATTATTATTGCCATGCAAGTTACTGTTTTTTAAAAACACATATCTATATCTATTGAAGGGTGAAATATTTAGTTCTCTGTACACTGCTTGACTTCTGAATTGTGAAGCAAGCACAGCCATATACAGTACACCAATCACAAAGGCACAAAACACTCCAAACATTACAGTCTTTTGCCTTCTATTTTGATAAGGGGTTTTATTTGTCATGCACACCAGTTGATTATTTTAATGGCATTACACCATCTCAGAGCCACAAAGAAAGACGCACACATTGCTTTTGGTACTTTATGTTCTTGAACATTTTTATTAGCTCTGAGAAATATGGATTTATACAGTTTTAGTGCTCCTGTATTTTCTATTTTGAGTATAAGGCAATAACTTTAACTAGAACACATTTATGTTCCAATGGCTATATTTATATCTATGGTTTTGGCCTGGAGTTTTATTGCTGTAGGAATACTGTGAAACTGCCAACCTTACTGAACCCAATCTTCATTAGAATGCACAAAGGAACCGTATTAATAAAAGCAGAAAACCAGATCAAATGGAATAACATTAAAATTGTTTTTCTGCTAATCTTGTTTCAAAGACAAAATGGGAACATTGCTACCTAAAGGATCATGCTATTGGTTGGTTCGAATGGGACATGGAGGGAGCTGCTGCTTCCATCTTCTACCACATTTCATCCCTAACCCATGCTGGCTGTTTTGCTGAACCAAAAATGGGGAATTGGGTTGCAAATATTAAACAACCACAGGATCTAATAACATCATGTTTCTACACGCAAATGCCTCCATTCACATTTCAGGTAAGTACCTTTAGACTCTAGGGACATATTTGTTTGTTGGAAAATGCTTGGTAAAAGAAGAAGCATGTATACATTGAACATCATATTTCTGTGCTTTTCTGTGCATCTCAAATGGGACATTCACATCCTTCTGTGAGATATGTGGGCTTCTCCTGTGCTTATTTCACCATATGCGTCAATTCCTCAAAATATTTGGGTTGTAGTCGATGCTAGTCCTACTCAGAGTAGAACCATTGAAATTAATGAACAGGACTAACTTAGGTACATTAATTTCAGTGAAACCCTCTGAGTGAAACCCCTGTGCTACACGTGGTAAGTTTTAAATTCGTTGCAGGTAGACTTTCTCATGAACATAGGTGCAGATGAGTTGTATCCAGGTACAGCACAATGTGAGAACATCCTAATAGCTGGACTGTACAAATGAACAAGTTTACACTCTTTCACACACACGTTCATTCATATGTAGTGTCAGCTTGCACTTGTGTTGAGAATCATGCGCGTTGTTGTTGTTGTTTAGTTGTCTAGTTGTGTTCAACTCTCTGTGAACCAGAGTATGCCTTGGAAACTCTCACTATCTTCTCAAAGCTTCTCCTTTTTTATGTCCTTGGAGTTTTCTTGGCAAAATACTGGAGTGGTTTGCCAGTTCCTTCTCCAGACGGATCACATTTAGTCTAAATTCCCGGCTATGACCTGTCAGTCTTGGGTGGCCCTGCACAGCATAGCTCAGCACTTCTTGGAGTTATTCAAGCCCCTTCACCACAACAAGGCAGTGATCCATGAAGGGGTAATGTGTGTACAGAACCCAAAAATGAACACCAGGATTTCTCCATAGGCAGACACTTCTGTCTCACTGTTAACAACCATTAGAGCAACCAGAGCTCTCAACTTCTGATTGGAAGAACCGTGGGGATACACCTCTGCTCCCATGGCAATGAGGCTTTATTTCCTGGAGTTTCCTGGGTTGCAATGGTGGTTTCATTGCCCACTTACATTGTGCAGAAGAAGAAATGTGCCCTAATGGAGCTCTGGAAGCTGCTTGTAATGTGTGACTCATTTTCACAAAATGCAGATGGAGATGAACTTGCAAGTGGATTAAATATCCATGGCTAGATTGGATGGAAAAAGCATCAACCTGGCTGTTTGTTTAAACATATCTCTTTCCCTCTTCTTTGACATCCAACCCCATACAAACAGATTCACAACCTTTTGCAAATCTCTGAATAGGGAAGCTTATTTGGAGAGGGATATTTGAGAAACACACTTTCAGTTAAATTCTAAAAGACATCTCAATTTATGTATGCCATAAATTTTAGCATTTTTTGCTATAAAAATTGTTTTGTTAGTCACTGCAATATATAGACACACAGAGAGAGCACTTGTCTGACAGGCTAATAATTATTAAAATCAAAAGAGGAAGGAAACATTCCAGCTTTGAGTTTGTAAGAATAAATTTAGCTGAACAAACCACCTTGTGATTTCCCTCATTAAACAGACTTTCCTCCCAAAGTGCCTTGGTTGTTAATATGAGGGGACAATTTCATTGCTGACCTATGTTCTGATCTTATTAGTTGTAAGCAATTAAAGGACTAATTGACAATTAGGTTGGTATGTCAATTCTCTTGACTCATTTTTTAAAAGGCCATTTGCTATGGTATTGTATCAGTCTGACTAAAGCACAGAGTAGAAAGAAGCTCTGTGGCCTTGAAGAATATACTGAAGTAGTGAGTTGTCTTCTCCTTTGCCTACAACTTAAGCCCAAACTCTATGTGATGCTGAACAATATGGACTTGCCACCTAAAATGGAAGATGCTTCTCCTATACCTCTGAAAAGTTTGGTAGTATTTACCCATGTTGTAATTTCACAGCACTCTACTTGTAGTCTGAGTAAATATGCCAATTTTGGAGTTCCTCTCAATTTCTAATTTTTCCCATCTTAAATTCATAGCTCCATAGTTTGCATTTAACATCTCCATGAAAATTTGTTAGCATTTACCATTTGCTGGAAGAACATCTAGTTTTAGGAAAGGCAACTTTCTTGCTTAGATGAGGCAGTGCTGCAGAGTGGATGTGCAAGTTGAACTCAGATGGGGAAGGAAGAGAAAGACTGAAAGATTTTATATTTACAAATGTACAAATAAGCCTCCTCTAGTGAAATCCAACAAATAAACAGGATCAGAAGCAAATGCCTTCAGAAATTAGCAAACTATTGTAAGTCTGCATCAGGTTTCCAGAACACTTGTTATAAATTATACCTTTGATTGTGGTGACAAATTCCCATATATTCAATATATGAAATGTCCCACCATGGCATCTGATATTCATGGTGAACTCTCCAAAATACCTGTTGCCCTTAAGGATGAACAACTAATAATAACTGTAGCCTTCTGGTGGTTCCCTTACTGCAAGACGTGATGCTACAGGGAATCAGGCAGAGGGCCTTCTTGAGACCTCCCATGAGATGTCAAACAGATAAACAACTATTTGACTTTTAGAAGACATCTGAAGGCAGCTCTGTTCAGGCAAGTTTGTAATGGTTAATGTTTTATTGTGTTTTTAATATTTTGTTGGGAACTGCCCAGAGTGGCTGGGGCAAACCAATCAGATTGGCATATAAGTAAAATAATAATGATAATAATAATAATAATAATAATAATAATAATAATAATAATAATAAAAAATTACTAAAGATGGGAAATCAACAAAAGTTATTTTATGCTCAGGTTAAAACTCAGAATTAATATCCTTTTTTATGAATATTAATTAAAACAGTTGTAGTAAACTTCATTTCCATAGAGCAGGAGTAACCAACATGATGTCCTTCAGATGCTGTTGCATAGCAAGGCCCCAAGCCCTCCCCATTTCTTGGATAATAAAACACATGAACACCAATATTTTGGGTTAATGGGGTAATTAAGGCCACAACTTTATTGGTTACAGATGTGAGAGGTATTGGCTTAGGCACTGGAACTGAACCGACTATATCTAAATCCTGCCCACCATGCAGGTAGTCTAGTAAGGGTCAGCCACAAGTAGGGGGAGCCCTGTTGATGTACATCAACTGTGAGCTCCCCCAGGGTTCCCGATGGGGTCTTGGCATGGCCCTAGCCACTTCCTGGGCTTCAGACAAGATCCACACACCCAGATCCCTGTTCATGAGGAGTACACGAGGCTGGCCTGCAACCCCGCTCCTCTGGGAAGAGGAGCGACCTTGTACTATGTCTCTCATCTTCCCTGGTCACTGGCTACGCTGGCTGCACTAACAGAATTCAGAGACTAATATAAGAACATAATATAAGAACTGCTGGAACAGACCAAAGACCCATCTAGTCCATCATCATGTTCTCAAAGTGGTCAACCAGATGTCTCTTAGGAAGCCCACAACCAAGGGATAAGTGCAACAGAACAACCCCACTTGGGCTCCCCAGCAACTCAAACCTGATTGCTCTTTGTTCTTATTCAGCGCTAAATTGTGGATTTTCCCCAGGGGACAGCAGTGGGAGAAGCCAAGGTGTGGATAAGCCCTGCACCATCTGCTAGTGGCACCATCTGCTACTGGTCATAACTTAGTGGTGGAACATCTGCTTTGCATGCAATCAGTCCATGTTCTATCCTTGGCATCTCCAGGTAGGGTTGGGAGAGATTCTGGAAAGAAGAAGGAGGAGGAGGAGGAGGAGGAGGAGGAGGAGGAGGAAGAGGAGGAGGAAGAGGAGGAGGAAGAGGAGGAGGAGGAGTTTGGATTTGATATCCCGCCTTATCACTGTTGGAAAAATGCCCCCCCCCCCCGGAATGGCTGCCAACTTCCCAGGTCTCCGGATCATCTCTCTGTCCGTAAATCTCCCTCAGTCCAAACAGACCGGTAATAAGCGACCCTTCTCTCCTGAAAAGAGCATTTCAGTCTTCTGGCATATCACAGCAGAAGAAGGACTCAATTGTAGTTCTAAAACTACTTTATTTACAGTCTTATATACAGAAACTCCATCAGTACATCTATGCCCTCTGAACACCAGTACAGAACTCGTGACACACACAGAAGTGAAACTAACGTCCAACAGTAGACAGCAGGAATAGATAATACAGACTTCCTTTCTCACGCTCTCTCAGACACTCACATGATGTACACAAATCATAGTACCACAGTACCACTTGCTGGAGCAGCTCGAATAGATAAAAATCCTAACATTCACTACCCTAAGGTGCCTCAAAGGGCTAACAATCTCCTTTCCCTTCCTCCCCCACAACAAACATTCTGTGAGGTGAGTGAGGCTGAGAGACTTCAGAGAAGTGTGACTAGCCCAAGGTCACCCGGCAGCTGCATGTGGAGGAGCGGGGAATCGAACCCGGTTCACCAGATTACGAGTCCACTGCTCTTAACCACTACACCACACTGGCTCACACTGCAGAGCTGCTCCCAGGCATTGTAGATAATACTAAGCTACAGACCAAGGGTCTGATACAGCATAGGGCAACTTCCCAAGCACCACTGTGTCACTGCTTTAGAGACTGCATGGCTCGGAGGTTTCTTGCAAACTCCCCTTGTCCGATCACAGTGCCATTGTAATTGAGGAAGCTGTAGGTGCTGAATATATCTCTGGCAAATAGCTTTTAAAGACAGGTGTTATGTACTGAAGTTCTCACCCTGGGCCAGCAGGGGGATACTGTAGATAGTTATGCAAATAAGGGATTGAAAGTGATGTTCAGTGATTGGATAGTTATGGAAAGTTGTTACAGTTGTGTTGTAGTGGAGCTCTATATAAGCAGGCTGGCTGAACCCTTCAGTTCAGTTCAGTTCAGTTCAGGCCTGTGAATAATAAAGAGCTGTTTGAAGGATCGCTGTGTCGTCTGATATGTTCACCCACAACTTAACAACAGGTATTGATAAACCCAATATAATAAGAGGAAATCAGCTATTTATAACTGCTAACACTGTTTCCAAGGATGGTGTTTGCAAGAATGCTACCACGTCTTATCAAAATACAGGTGTCTTACAGCAGAGAGGTGTTATTTCCTGGATAGGAGACTTTTAAGAGTAACGGATCAGTTTGTTTTCTGTGTAACAATGACCTAGAGGATTTATGTTCTCCTGACAGGTGACAGCGTAAAGGTCCCTTTGGCGTTCAATCTTCCATTTGTCTTCTGCCAGAAACAATGTCAGAACAATGGCTGAACGTCACTGAATGGATGAGACAGGACTATTGTATTTCTTGATTTGAATCTATTAAACTCAAATTCACAAGAGAAATCTCAGCTACACTATAAGATCTGCAGGGAAAAGATCCCTTTCTTTAAATATTTAGTTAAAAAGAAAGAACGGAATCCTAAGAAACAACATCTCAAAGCAAACAACTGATTCTTGGGACTTTTAGCATGTAAATTTAATTAAACATTGATATTCTGTTGTGCTTGGTACATTTGACTGCTTGCAGATTCCTCCACCTCTTGTTTTTGCTTGTGGAAAATAGAACAATATGTTTGTAATTTCAATTTAATGTGTAGTTATGCCACTGACATGTTTTATAAATATGGAAATATGAAAAAATATGAAAAAAAGAAATGACAGTTACTTTAGAGGGACTTGGTGCATTTTATTTATTTTTTTAGGTGAAGAAATGTTTATCCTTTCTGTAGTACTATTGAAGGAATACTTTAGGAATTGTCTTTTGTTTTCTTCCTATCTGCTTTTCAACTGATTTTACTTGTTTTTATCTTGTGCTGCTGTAAGTTGCTTGGAGATTCATATATATATCAGTTTGAATGCCCAATCAGTTTGAATGAGTGGTCGTGGGAAGGTATAAAAGTGGCAGCGCAACGTGTGCCAGGCACCTGCTTCACGCTGCCAAACACCCTCCCATCCTTCCTTTAATTTAAGTGTCCTCTGGCCTTGCTTTGGACTTCGGTTGGTTGCCCATCTTGGGTCGGGGACCGGGCAGGAATTTTTCCATTTGGCAAATTGGCATGGGCCACTTGCTTTTTGCCTACCTTTTAGCAATCGTCACAACTTTGTAAGGTTTGGTGGTTAGGCATTGGCTTATTGTTGAATGGGGGAGGGGAGGTCAGCCATCGCCTGCCCCTCCATTTCAAGGGTATTCCATTAAAGGAATCCGGGGCCTGGATCTTGTCCGAAATCCGCTTGAGGGGCTAGGGCCATGCCAGGCCTCTGGGAATACCAGGGGAGATACAGGCGGGTTCCCCCGAAGCAGTTTCCCTTTGGGTGGTTTACCCTTACAGACTTCCTGCAAACGGGGCAGGAGTCAGATATAGTCTTTTGCCAATGCCTAAGCCAATACCGCTCACATTTCCTGTAATCAATAAAGTTGTGGCCAAAAAATTTGCCCAATAACCTTAAACAAAAATTCTGTGTCTGTGTGAATTTCTTTATGCGAATGAGGGTCTTGCCACGCAAATGAAAATCATAATAATAAACACAGCTCAAGGCAGTGGTCAGGTTGGTGCAGTGCAGATGCACACCATGAGCCAATCCAGTGCTCCAGCTGTTGGATTTGCACCATGCCAACTTCACCATCACAATGCCTCTCCTTCCCAGTAGGCCACATCGATGCCAGTGATGGGAGGTCAGGCTCTGCTACTGTCACAAAGGGTTTCGTCAATCTCCTGTTTTTGCTAATGCCTTGCAACTGCATAGAAGGGAGGAACTCAGCAGATCACTCAGTTCACAATTGGTTAAGGCTGTGTTTCGCATGGAAGATCTAGCACAGAGCTTAATGACACTTATTCCCTGATAATACAAAACAACTATAAAAGCCGTTCAAAAAAGTGTTACTGACAATACCAACATGATTTGAATGTGCACCTCATAGAGAAGAAAATTAGGCAGGTTGGTGGGGAGGTGGGAACATGCAAACAAGAGTTATCAATTTTGTTTGAAAGATGGAGCCAGTCAAATCACTTTTATACTTGGCTCTATTCAAAACACAGCTCAAAAGGAGATTGTCAGAACAAACTAGGTTGATGGGCTTGCCCTTGAGACAGTTTAATGGGGGGGGGGGGAGGGGGCACATAACAATGAATAATCACCAATAAAAGCCACCCAACCAAGGTCTTAATTCATTTCCTTAGGCTGTTCCCCACATCAGCGACTGATTTATATGAATTGTTTGACTTTAACATAATTACACCTAATCATTATCATCAGACAATGAAAAGTACTTTAAAAGGAAAAGCCAATAAACAGGGCCACCATTACAATATATTTCAGCTTAATGATTCAATCAATAGTCATCACTTCAGTTTGTGTATAGCTGCAATATTCTATTTCGGTCAAATTCCGTTGTGTTTCCCAATGCTCCTGTCCAAGGTGTCATCTTAAAAGGCACCCAATCTCTTGTTTCCTTACATCAGTCTTTCAACAGTGAGAGTTCCATTCAAGGCTAATCCTTAAATCTTTTGTGTGTGTTGAGAGAAGGAGTTATATTGATAGAAACACAGACAGAGAGACAGAGAGATATTCCATATCTCCAGTGTTCATTTTAAAATCATTGCCTGTATAGAATAGTGAATAGAGTTCACCAGTGCTTTTTTCTGAGGGGATGCGGGAGTACACACACCCCTAAACATTTTGTGAATCTAAGTTTGGCCTCATTGAGGGGCAGTATTTCAATATGAGTAGGGAAATGAGGATACCCCTAAACTATTTTTTTAAAGGCATTGGAGTTCACTCAGAACTAGTCTTGTGTTATCATGAATTTAATAATTACTGGATTCCTCATCTGTCATCTGGGGGCAG
The DNA here is from genome assembly GCF_951804945.1 of Podarcis cretensis. NCBI lineage: Eukaryota > Metazoa > Chordata > Lepidosauria > Squamata > Lacertidae > Podarcis > Podarcis cretensis. The sequence continues at coordinate 18,289,433 of NC_137176.1, read as the reverse complement.
CCATTTTCATCAGGCTGCCTCAGTGGGAGAGATAGGAAGCAGGGTTCATTGCCTCTGCTTTCCTGGAGGCCCAGCTCCACCAGGCACCTTATGGCCCTGGACTGTGCCTGCTGGCCACAACAACAACAACAACAATTTATTTATACCCCACCCATCTGGCTGGGTTTCCTCAGCCACTCTGGGCAGCTTCCAGAAAAATATTAAAAATACAATAACTCATCAAATATTAAAAGCTTCCCTAAACAGGGCTACCTTCAGATGTCTTCTAAAAGTCATATAGTTGTTTATTTCTTTGACATCTGGTGGGAGGGCGTTCCACAGGGCAGGTGCCACTACCGAGAAGGCCCTCTGCCTGGTTCCCTGTAACTTCACTTCTCACAGTGAGGGAACTGCCAGAAGGCCCTTGGCACTGGACCTCATTGTCCAGGCTGAGTGATGGAGTTGGAGATGCTCCTTCAGGTATACTGGGCTGAGGCCGTTTAGGGCTTTAAAGGTCAACACCAACACTTTGAATTGTGCTTGCAAACGTACTGAGAGCCAATGAAGGTCTTTCAGGACCAGTGTTATATGGTCTCGGCGGCCACTCCCAGTGCCCAGTATAGAAAATAACTATTTACAAATGTGTTTCTGCATTTTGAGTTTTATTTCCCTCTGCCCTCCTTGTCCCTTTCCACTTGTGAGCTGTATATGTATTTATTTATTAATTAGATTGTAAGCCTGCAGGCAGGGAGTGTCTTGTTTTGATTTTGTGTAAGCCGCTCGGGGGACCCTTTTGGCTGAAGTGCTCTCAATAAATAAATGTGAATTGGCTTTTCCTCATGCAATGAGAATTCCCCTTCCTCATCTCCCTGCTGCTTCGGCCTACTCCTGAAGGCAGCAGAGGCAAGCAAAGAGTAGGGCATTTTAAAAAATACAAATAAAATTGATTTGAATACACAGAGAGACATATAAATAAATTAAATCCACTAGTAGCTTTCTAGGACTTCTTTCTAGGAATATTTATTTGGAGTATTTACTATGCAGAATATTGAGTGAAATACTAAGAGGTCTTAGTAATTTTGAGTGGATGTCCTTGCCCTGAATCTTGTACCCAGGGGAAATGACCAAGATTCCAGATGTCTACTCAAGTTTGCTATGCTTTTAACCTTGCTGAGTTTTTCTCTGGTCGTAGAACTGCAAACAAGAAGCTACAGACCAGCGTTATTCCACAAGTAATGATCAGAAATGGCTTTTGTCAGTGTTTGAAAATGAAAAGGTTCTGACTTCCTTTGCCTCCTTTGCCTGGTCCTCGGACTCTAGTTGGCACAAAGAGCCCTTGAGAAAGAGTACTTTGCAGAGTATTGCTGCTTTTACAGTGGTACCTCTGGTTACGTACTTAATTCGTTAGGGAGGTCCGTTCTTAACCTGAAACTGTTCTTAACCTGAAGCACCACTTTAGCTAATGGGGCCTCCTGCTGCTGCCGCGCCTCCGGACCCCGATTTCTGTTCTCATCCTAAAGCAAAGTTCTTAACCCGAGGTACTATTTCTGGGTTAGCGGAGTCTGTAACCTAAAGCGTATGTAACCCGAGGCATCACTGTATTCTAAAAAAAGTCTTCTCCAACAACGACTGACAGCTTTATACATATTAAACTCAACCAACTTTCTACCATCCAACCAACCCACACCACAGCAAACAGACCATCAATGACCACCCTATATATACAAGCATGTGCAGGTGAAAGGTTGCATGAGTCATGCAGGCTTTGCCAATTCATTGTAGGCCACCGACTCATGCTGACTCAGTTCCTTTTGTATTAAAGAAACAGCAGCCAATTTTAGGCTGTGACAGCTTTATGGTTGATTTGCTGCATAGAAATCTACTACTGGGAGCCATGTCCATATACCTCCCTTTGAAAAAAAGAAGAAAAGAAAACGAAAAGTGGCGATACTTCTTTCTCCTTAAAGAGCTTATCCACTTTTGATCTACATATATGAGTGCACGCAGGAAGGTATCCAGTCATAGGAGTTAGCACAAAATCAAAGTAGCAATGTCCCTTCTTATGTGTGCACAAGTTATCTTATCCACAGCTTAAAATGGCTTTTTCCAGATTCAGTGTGTACAAACTTCAGAGGCCGGACTTCTTACAGCATATTGTGAGAAGCTTTGATGTTGTCTAGCATTTCAAAGCAAGTCACTTCAAGAAGCAGTGCAGCTGGGCTACAGGTCTTCCTAGATATATATCTAGATACTTGAAGATTACACCAAATGCATATTAAGATTATTGGAACGTGGCTTCTGTGAAGAAGGTCTTCTTTCAAATCATGCAATAACCAATAAAAAATGGATTGGCTTTCAACATCTGGATCAGAATATTTTTTTGAACTGTTCAGGTAGATCAATCCACAAAAGCAGCAACATGGACTGGAGTCTGGATATATATGTCACTCTAGAGAGTTGAAAGTAGTATATTATAGCATTCACTGTTCATAGTACAACTATGTGTGCTCTTTTCCTTTTTTGATCCACTGTAATATTCAGTTGAGGGAAGCAGGTGGCGCTGTGGGTTAAAGCCTCAGCGCCTAGGACTTGCTGATCGAAAGGTCGGCGGTTCGAATCCCTGCGGCGGGGTGCGCTCCCGCTGCTCAGTCCCAGCGCCTGCCAACCTAGCAGTTCGAAAGCACCTCCGGGTGCAAGTAGATAAATAGGGACCGCTTACCAGCGGGAAGGTAAACGGTGTTTCCGTGTGCAGCTCTGGCTCGCCAGAGCAGCGATGTCACGCTGGCCACGTGACCCGGAAGTGTCTCCGGACAGCGCTGGCCTCTGGCCTCTTGAGTGAGATGGGCGCACAACCCCAGAGTCTGTCAAGACTGGCCCGTACGGGCAGGGGTACCTTTACCTTTACCTTTAATATTCAGTTGAATGGGGTTTTTTGGCTTTCTGTGGTGATTCATGCTGGAAACACTATTGCCTGGGAGTAGATCCCATTGAACTCAGTGGGACTTACTTCTGAGTAGACACATTGAGGACCAGAGGCACTATGATGAAAAGAGAAATGTGTGTGTACACCACAGACAACCATGGCTCTTTAATCTAGGGGTGTGCAGATTATACATCTGAACACGTCTCTGAAAAACTGCAAGGGCTTTCTTACTGCTTTCAGCTTTGAAGGTACTTTCTTTGAAGCAGAACTTTCCATGTTCATTTAAAAAGCTTTCCACTTCAGTGAAACAGGATAGTTGTATACAAGTTATGCTCCAAGAGGGTGAGCAAATCTCTTCAATTCTGTCCAGAGTTTTGGAGAGGAGGTTTTCATTCTCCATGATATTGTCTTGCAAAACTCATTTTGTCTGGCCTTGTGCAGTAAAGAATATCATGGCCATATTACTTAGGCCATAGATTATTGCAATGCTTTTATGCATCACCGTACAAATCCAAGGTCATTGCTGAACTAAGGTGAGGTTTTTCCCCTCCAGACAGTAATTGCACTTTTGGAAAGCTTCCTACCCATATATAATGAAATATATAATTAATAAATGTATGAGCCGCACTATATGAAGATTCCATTTTTAATGTTTTTTGCCAGCTTTATTAATTACTACTTTAAAATCTGAAGTGGTTTTCCCCCTGCTAAAAGAACATAGCTTTACTAGTGCTAAAGAGAAATATTCACTAAGACATTTGCTCTGATATTGATACATCCTCTTCAAATGGCACAATCCACCGAGGTCACAATCACATCATACATTTATAGCACAGTCATGGCTTCCCCCAAAGAATTCTGGGGCCTGTGCTTTGTTAAGGGTCCTGAGAATTGTTTGGTGACTCCTATTCCACTCACAGAACTAGCTACAATTCCCAGAGTTGATTGTTAAACCAATGGTCTACGGTTAGCCAACATGATATTCTTGTGTGTATTTTTTTTTTTTAAAAAAAGATACATTTCCCTCAAACCATGAAAACCAAAACTAGTTTAAACATTTCAAGTCCCCAAGGACAATTAAGGCTGTAACGCAGTACATTCTCCTGTAGACACTTTGGATGAGGCCAAAAGAAGAAGCAGGGATCCATTCTTTTCCTTTCTGTTTAATGGTTCAGTTGGAGGTGAAATATAAAAGATGTGTCCTTGAATAGATAGTATCTTCTGCTTTTGGCATTCTGTGCCTTGATTTACCACCACTACATTTCGAAACACAATGCTCCCAGGAGACTCTTCTGTCGTTAAGTATCGCTGAAGCACACAGAAGTATGTTTTGAATGAGGTTATCTTTAATTGGAAGCTGGAATATAGCTCCCTGTCAACCTTAAAATAAGGATTTTTAGATGCAGAAAGCAGAATTTATCGTGGTTTTGAACCAGACCCATCTATTAAGCTATTTAAAAGGGTTTGGAGGAAACTTTGCAGTCATGTTGGACTGAGCAGTAAAAATATTCTGAGAACTAATTTGGGGGCTGAGATAGGAATTTGCCACTAGAACATAACTTCTTCCTCATTTTACTTCATCCTTTGTCTCATAGCTGTCAGTGTAAAAAAGAATACAGCAGGCTAAGGAAACAGTCTGAAGGATGCTTATCAGAAAGTACGTCTCATTAAATACTAAGAGAGTATGTGTTATGATAACTGTGGAGCAGTCCATAGAAATAATCTTCCCTAAAGAGATTTTTTCATTATGAAGAGGACAAATCATGTTGTGCAATACATCTATAAGTATTTTATAGACCAGGTAGGGATCAATAAATGGACACTTGTTACAATTGTAATGTGTGCTCCTCCAAAATTCATTGGGACATAGTTCCAAGTAACTATATTTGGTATCAGACTTTTGTTCAAATTACCCCTAAAACACTGAGTTATTGGAGAATGGTATACTTTTCAGCATCTTAGATAATTATTCCTATTTTATGAAAGCTACTAGAACAGCCTTTCTCAGCCAAGTGTCCTCCCATCAGTCTCAGTTAGCTTGACCAACTGATATTCAAAGTGGCAAACTGAACTTCTGGAAAAAGGAGAAACTTGGAGAAACCAAAATTGACAGATTTTTTATTAACACATCTATGATGCATTGAGGATACACTGCAACGTTTTGTTACAGGTCCTAGCTGTAGATGTATGGACTGTTAATTCTGAACCTCAAATTTGATAAAGTAAATGAGCCATGTACAATCCACCACTCCAGCCCCCTCCCCAATTTTTTAATTATTGAAAAATCAATATGTACATAAATAAATTTCCTTCAGGGCTGTTCTTTCCAAAACTCACATTACAGTAATTCACAAAACACAAGCATTTCTCAGTAAATTATGTATTGTGGAAAATACCAATCCACTCCTGAAACAGATAACTCAATATATTCCCAAAAGTGAAAATCCAGATGCCGTTTTGACAGCCCAATTACTGGAAGTGTGGGGGAAAACCTGGATGTATGGAAGCCATTCCCATATCAATGGGACTGAAGCAGTCAAGATGGGAAAGAGAATTGGGCGTTTATCATTCTAGAATGAAGACAACTGTGAAAGATCTCTGCTTATTGATAAGGGATGCCCAATATAATTCTTTTTTGTGAGGGTAGGTTGGATGGAATATGTATGGAAACATATCAAATGTTGGAAGTTCTAGGCTGAAAAACACACACTTAACACACAAGCGATGGAATCACCAATATGCTTATGAATTTTGGAGGCATTTTTTGCATCATATAAACAAAATGATGAGAGTAACTTTGAGACTCCCATCAATGTTTACTGTATTTAACTGGATGGAGGAAGACACGTCTGCAGAACAAAAGACTTTGGATATGATGGTAAGAAAATGGGAAGACTCTTAGCCACCCCATTCTTGACAAACCAGTCTCTGTGCAAAATCATTTGGGTCATTAGCTGGTCATGAAAACACCAAACTATGTCATTCTCTGTTTACAGCTAGGCTTCCCAGAAAGAAATCTGAAAGTTTTGATCTGTAAATCACGTCAAAATCCTCTCGAGCACTGCTTCTGAACATAATCCCTTCCCGTTTCATCTTATCTCTGTTTAGACAAACCTTTTATCACGTGGTGGCAAAGATCAAGCACAAACATTCAATACAACAGTGGTGTACATTCTACTGGGGCAGGGGGAGATTCAAATGCAAAATGACATGATAATCTGTTTTTGCTTATTTGAAATGGATTTTTTTTGGTGTTAGTTACAAGTATATACTTTATTACTTCAAAGTGATTATTCCTTCCAGTGTAAGCCTATTTGCTCAGTAAAAGATAAGTGAGGAAAATATGCATTATACAATAACTGTATTGCTCCTGTCTCTGTTTGAACTGATCACATTTTGGTTTCTGGGGTTTTCTTTACTTATAGAACAGACTTTGTGATTAGTTTAAAAATCTGTGTATTTGCTTACAAGCAACTAAGGAGGAAAAGGAGTACATTTCTTTCAGCATTAGACTTGCTTACAGTGTAAGTCAATGTCCCAGAGCAAGAGATCAATACTGCTTTATACTTTTCATCACTACTCATAAGGTTTTTCAATCATTTTAAGGAACTGCTACTGAAATCAGGTAGCCATTGATTGCTTAAGAGTTTGTGGTTAATATGAAGCAAATGTAATCTTAGATTCAATTATAGGTGTTCCTCTGTCCCTGAAAAAGTTTTTTCATATGGAGTTAAGACTTATTGCTAGCAGAGTGTAAAATTAGTGGGTTCTCATTAAAAACAAATGGATCTATGTGGAGGTTATCTAGCCCAGAGATTAAATGGCTGTTTTGTTTTTGCAAACACTTCCAGCGGTGCATTAAAAAGAAATCCTCCTTTTATGGCTGTACAGCCTAGCACTCCTTGCAACATGTTCATGTTTAGGGAAGTTTTTAATTTTTGATACAATATCGTGTTTTTAATATTTTGTTGGGAGCCACCCAGAGTGGCTGGGGAAACCCAGCCAGATGGTTGGGGTATGAAGAAGAAGAAGAAGAAGAAGAAGAAGAAGAAGAAGAATTCACATCACCCAATCTTGCTCTCACTCTCCATTGATTTCACTTACCCTCAATGACATCATCAGGTGGACAAAGCTGATTGGTGAGGTACTATGAAATATGATCCACAGGCAAACACACGGTGCATTGGTGGGAATTTTTTTGCAAACACTAAAAGGCCCCTTCTTGAATAGTTTTAAAGTGCACTTGACAATTATGATACTTTGCTTAATATAGTGGTACCTTGGTTAACAAACTTAATCCATTTTGGAAGTCTGCTCTTAAACCAAAGCATTCTTAAACCAAGGTGTGCTTTCCCATAGCAGCGGGGGACTCAATTTACAAATGGAACACACTCAACAGGAAGAGAAACATGTTCTTATTCCAAGGCAAAGTTCACAAACCAAAATACCTACTTCCAGGTTTGCAGCGTTCTTAATCCAAGTTGTTCTTAAACTAAACTGTTATTAAACCAAGGTGCCACTGTACTGAATTCATCACCACCATTTAAAATAAGTGCCTCTTGAAACATCTCGAGATAGCAACTGCTCAGCAAACATTCCCTGAGGGAAATGTGTGGTAGCAAGATACACGGTGCAAATGTCGAAACTGTCCTTGGTGATATGTTTATGTAAATACACACCTAATCAAGTAAAGAATGTCTGAAACAGAACTGGAATGTGTAGCAGAGGCTCTCTTCTCTGGATGGAAAGGGGATGAATTAGAATGCTTGAGAAATTTGATGTTTATGACTTGGAGTATGAACCAACCTAATCCAGATAACTTGAGCTACTGTGCACATATTAACTTAGTTATTCACTGGCTTTTGAGCTCCTCATTGTCCTTGGCAAAGAAGAAGAAAGAAAGAAAGAAAAAAGAAAGAAAGAAAATATAAATAAATGATTATGACCCATAGTTTGAGAGAAAACATACATATTTAAATGCAAATGTTTGTGCAGATTTTAAGCAAGAAAATAGAAGATTGATGCAGAAATAGAATGGAACAGACCTGTGGTTGAGCTCATGATGTGGTTGGTTGGTTGGTTGGTTGGCTTAGGACCATTTTGCCCATCCCTACCTTGAAAGTGCTGATATGCGCATGAGACTGATTTATTTTTATATTTTACTTTTCCTTAACCTCCAGCTTTACAACTTAACCTCTGCTTTACAACTTTGCTTAACCTCCACTTTACAACTTTGCAGGAAAACTTCCATATTTAAGCAATAGATGAGGAGCCAAAAGGAACCTTAACATCACATATCCCAACACTCCACTAGAGAACCCATATGGAAATAGCAGAGCAGAATTATACACGAGAAAACCCTACTGGTCTTCTCTATTGTCTTTTCAATGGCAGCAGTTGTCATTTCAATTGCTACACCTATCATAATGAACTGCTCATTTGAATTAAGTAATCTAATGCTTGTCCACCAGGATGCACTATTGCACTGCTGAGTATAAAGTAACACACCTATTCATAGGGGAACATATATCCCTTTCTTTTTTTTAGTCCTTCATTATGCAACTGATTTTCTCTCCTTTTTATACTGCTATATCAAGGGCTATTGTTAAATGGTCATGGTCTGCACAAGCTAGGGGACACAGGCCAGGTCCTATTAAAGTTCCAGAGAATCAATGAAGTGTGCTCATGATTTCTACAAGTGTGAGATCAGCAGGACTGCAGTCAAGAGTGAGATGTTAAGTAAGGCATGCAGGTTATCAATGGCTTCAATCTAAAACCCCAAACTTTATTTTCAGAAATTACCTTAAATTACCAGATGAGGTACTCAAGATTAGCAGGAGGATAGATAGTGACCCCCTTCATGGATCACTGCCTCCTCTTCATGGATCACTGCCTTGCCGTGGCGAAGGGGCTTGAAGAACTCAGAGAAGCTATGAACTATGCCGAGCAGGGCACCCAAGATGAACAGGTCATAGTGGAGAGTTTTGACCAAACGTGATCCACCTGGAGGAGGAACCGGCAAGCCACTCCAGTATCCCTGCCAAGAAAACTCCATGGACAAAGACATCAGGCATATAAAAGTTATGACACTGGAAGATGAGCCCCTCAGGTCGGAAGGCGTCCAACATGCTACTGGGGAAGAGCGGAGGGCAAGTACAAGTAGATCCAGAGCTGATGAAGTGGCTGGGCCAAAGCCGAAAGGACGCTCAGTTGCGGATATGCCTGGAAGCGAAAGGAAAGTCCAATGCTGTAAAGAAAAATATTGCATAGGAACCTGGAATGTAAGAACCATGAACATGGGTAAGTTGGAGGTGGTCAAAAATGAGATGGCAAGAATAAATATTGACGTCCTGGGCATCAGTGAACTAAAATGGATGGGAATGGGTGAATTCAGTTCGGATGACCATCATATCTACTACTGTGGGCAAGAAACCCGTAAAAGAAATGGAGTGGCCCTCATAGTCAACAAAAGAGTGGCAAAAGCTGTACTGGGATGCAATCTCAAAAATGATAGAATGATCTCGATACGAATCCAAGGCAGACCTTTTAACATCACAGTAATCCAAGTTTATGCACCAACTACGGGTGCTGAAGAAACTGAAATTGACCAATTCTATGAAGACTTACAACACCTTATAGAAGTGACACCAAAGAAGGATGTTCTTCTCATTATAGGGGATTGGAATGCTAAAGTAGGGAGTCAAGAGATAAAAGGAACAACTGGCAAGTTTGGCCTTGGAGATCAAAACGAAGCAGGGCAAAGGCTAATAGAGTTCTGTCAAGCGAACAAGCTGGTCATCACAAACACGCTTTTCCAACAACACAAGAGACGACTCTACACATGGACATCACCAGATGGGCAGCATCGAAATCAGATTGATTATATTCTCTGCAGCCAAAGATGGAGAAGCTCTATACAGTCAGCAAAAACAAGACCTGGAGCTGACTGTGGCTCAGATCATCAGCTTCTTATAGCAAAATTCAAGCTTAAACTGAAGAAAGTAGGAAAAACCACTGGGCCGGTAAGTTACAATCTAAGTCAAATCCCTTATGAATACACAGTGGAAGTGAGGAACTGGTTTAAGGATTTAGATTTGGTGGACAGAGTGCCTGAAGAACTATGGATGGAGGCTCGTAACATTATACAGGAGGCAGCAATGAAAACCATCCCAATGAAAAGGAAATGCAAGAAAGCAAAGTGGCTGTCCAATGAGGCCTTACAAATAGCGGGGGAGAGAAGGCAAGCAAAATGCAAGGGAGATCGTGAAACATACAGGAAATTGAATGCAGATTTCCAAAGAATAGCAAGGAGAGACAAGAAGACCTTCTTAAACAAGCAATGCAAAGAAATAGAGGAAAGCAATAGAATGGGAAGAACCAGAGATCTGTTCAAGAAAATTGGAGATATGAAAGGAACATTTCGTACAAAGATTTCCATAATAAAGGACAAAAGTGGAAAGGACCTAACAGAAGCAGAAGACATCAAGAAGAGGTGGCAAGAATACACAGAGGAATTATACCAGAAAGAAACGGATGTCTCATATACCCCAGGTAGTGTGGTTGCTGACCTTGAGCCAGACATCCTGGAGAGTGAAGTCAAATGGGCCTTAGAAAGCACTGCAAATAACAAGGCCAGTGGAAGTGATGGTATTCCAGCTGAACTATTTAAAATTTTAAAAGATGATGCTGTTAAGGTGCTACACTCAATATGCCAGCAAGTTTGGAAAACTCAGCAGTGGCCAGAAGATTGGAGAAGATCAGTCTACATCCCAATCCCAAAGAAGGGCAGTGCCAAAGAATGCTCCAACTATCGCACAATTGCACTAATTTCTCACGCTAGCAAGGTTATGCTTAAAATTCTACAAGGAAGGCTCAAGCAGTATGTGGACCGAGAACTCCCAGAAGTGCAAGCTGGATTTAGAAGAGGCAGAGGAACCAGAGACCAAATTGCAAACATGCGCTGGATTATGGAAAAAGCTAGAGAATTCCAGAAAGACATTTACTTCTGCTTCATTGACTATGCAAAAGCCTTTGACTGTGTCGACCATGACAAACTATGGCAAGTTCTTAAAGAAATGGGAGTGCCTGATCACCTCATCTGTCTCCTGAGAAATCTCTATGTGGGACAAGAAGCTACAGTTAGAACTGGATATGGAACAACTGACTGGTTCAAAATTGGGAAAGGAGTACGACAAGGCTGCATTTTGTCTCCCTGCTTATTTAGCTTATATGCAGAATTCATCATGCGAAAGGCTGAGCTGGATGAATCCCTAGCCAGAATTAAGATTGCCGGAAGAAATATCAACAACCTCAGATATGCAGATGACACAACCTTGATGGCAGAAAGTGAGGAGGAATTAAAGAACCTTTTATTGAGGGTGAAAGAGGAGAGTGCAAAATATGGTCTGAAGCTCAACATCAAAAAAACGAAGATCATGGCTACTGGTCCCATCACCTCCTGGCAAATAGAAGGGGAAGAAATGGAGGCAGTGAGAGATTTTACTTTCTTGGGCTCCATGATCACTGCAGATGGTGACAGCAGCCACGAAATTGAAAGATGCCTGCTTCTTGGGAGAAGGGCAATGACAGGCCTAGACAGCATCTTGAGAAGTAGAGACATCACCTTGCCAACAAAGGTCCGTATAGTTAAAGCTATGGTTTTCCCAGTAGTGATTTATGGAAGTGAGAGCTGGACCATAAAGAAGGCTGATCGCCGAAGAATTGATGCTTTTGAATTATGGTGCTGGAGGAGACTCTTGAGAGTCCCATGGACTGTGAGTTTGAATGTGAGTTTGACCAAGCTGCAGGAAGCAGTGGAAGACAGGAGTGCCTGGCGTGCTCTCGTCCATGGGGTCACGAAGAGTCGGACACGACTAAACGACTAAACAACAACAACAACAACACTTAAGGTAGCCCCCAAATACCTTTGAAATGCAGCAGTCCACAGTCAGGCAGAGGTGCTGTCTTTTCAGTAAGGTTGCATGCAGGATTAAAGATATCGCCTCCAATCTCCTGCTGGTTGCTGTTTCTGGGTGAGATTAAATCACAAAATGGCAAATAGAGGTTGCATGATTACAGTTGATTGGGAAGTCTTGCGCAACAAACCCACTTCCCCAAGACTGGACTTTTGTGATAAGGAAAGTGACAGGAAAACAAAGTGGAAAGTGTGGGATAACTCTTGCAATGTCATCTAACCTCCCTGCAAACAAATCAGGATGAATGCCCATTAAATAGCCAACAACTTCTCATCTTCCTGGAAAGAAATCAGGATGAAAGGATGCTCAGCAAACAGGAAACATCCTTATATGCTGCCTGGAAACTTCCTTATATGTGCTCTGCAATGGTTTTTGGATGGGTCCTGGCTCCTTGTGTCAAATGTATTATAACCACCAGACAAGGTGGGGAGGAGTAATCTGCCCCAGTCAAGTCCTACCATGGTGGTTGAGAAGCTTCATAGAAGTTCCAATCAATGCATCAATTGTAAATAGCATTCTCTGCTTGGTGAACACCTTTCTGACCTCTAGGTAGTGATGAGAACCTTGATTCACAAAGGCTTTCTGCAAGAAAGACCCTGATGTTGGGAAAGATTGAGGGCACAAGGAGAAGGGGATGACAGAGGACGAGATGGTTGGACAGTGTTCTCAAAGCTACGAATGTGAGTTTGACCAAGCTGCAGGAAGCAGTGGAAGACAGGAGTGCCTGGCGTGCTCTCGTCCATGGGGTCACGAAGAGTCGGACACGACTAAACGACTAAACAACAATAGATAGTGACATCATGTGTTTTTGGTGAACCATCTTGGTTCATCTCTTTGAACTTGGTTGGCTGATAGGCTGCTGGGATTTTCCGTTCCACCTTAAGGAACAGGAATGTGGAATTGTTGCATGTCACATGTTTGTTTACACTCCAGCACAGTATGCTGGGAACTTCCGTTTGTGTATAGCTTTTGCTTTAGCTGTCTTGCTTTGGACACGAATGAGATCAGATATGTTTCCTTTTGTCCTGATGTACACTAAATAAACTGCTTGTAAATATGCTCACAGTGCCTCTCCTGCTACTTCTGTTGCGCAGACAATTAAAACAATGTACTACAATAATTTTAGACACACTGTGCAACAATAAACTATCCCAGGGAGTTGACTCAGAGTCACCCATGGAACTGGGTTTGGAGATTTTCATGCTGGACTATTTTGAGTTGGGTGATGGTCTGCGTCTACAGATTTGCACACAGAATCTGGCGAACATCCAGGTCTTCTTCTGGTCTTTGCCTTACAGCAAAAGGTCAAATTTTTGCTTTTGCGGGAGGTCGGCGAGCCTCACCTGTAGGGGATCAATGAACTTACTGCGTGCCTCTTCGTAAAAGGGACATTTAAAGAACAAGTGTTCTGGGCTTCTTATCTCTCCCAATGGACAGGTGCAAAGTCTCTGGGCCTAGGGAACTTTTCTAAAGGCTCCATCCAGGACTGGCGAGGGAAGAGCCGCGCTTCTGGCAAGTGTAAAGGCCCTTCTTGCATTTCTAGATATGAGAAAGGAGAGATATGCTGCCGGTGCAGCTATGTATCTCTCAATTTCTCCAGCTGTTGCACAGCATTATCTCTGCTGAGTAGCATGCCCTAGCTTCTGAAGGTCAAGTCGCAGATTCATGCCAAGGACTGGAGATTGCCTGGCACACCACCCGGTGGGCTGGAGACAGCTGGGGGCCTGCCAATTGGCCCCGTTTCCTTGGCTGCATGCCAACAGAGTTGGATGTACCAGGGTGACAATCCTAAAAGCACAGCTTTTCTATTGAAGCCTGTCCAGAGTTCTTATGTACCCTAGAGATAGACCTCACTCAGAAATGGTGCTGCAATGATAACAACTTTGCAAGATCTCATGCACAATGTCAAACTCTGCACTGCCAGCGTGGCTGTACATTAGGTTGTTGGTGCCCAAAGTGGTTCTTCTCTCTTGTCTTGAGTGAGACCATCAACTGATAATTTTTCACAGCATGCAGCCCTTTTTCCACTAAGCCTACCTGACACTAAAGCACTCTGTGGCTTAGAAGTCCAGACTTTCTTCTTCAGAGGTTGTTCCTCTTGGATGAGATCTGACAAGCAACAAAGTGAGGGATATACCTGTGTTCGTGCCATGCCTGTTCAAGAGACAGGTGATCAACCTCTCTAACTCTGAATTATTATTATTATTTATATTTTTATTAGTTTTTTAACATATCATTTTCAAATAATTAAACATACTTTTACATCTTATACAATTTTTTGGACTTCCATCAATCACATCTGAAAAAGTTTCCAGTCACTTAATATACATTTCATACTTTCACTATTACCTTTAAATCTCATAACTAATTTCTCTTCTTTCTCTATTTTGCAATATTTCATATATTTTTCCTTACAAAACTTCTTGTAGTCCTACTAGCATAATTTGTTGATTACAGTTGCTCTTCAAATAGTTTGTATATTTCTTCCAATCTTCTGTAAATCTCTGGTCCCGCAGGTTTCAAATCCTTCCTGTCATTTTATCTGATTCTGCGTAGTCCATTAATTTTGTCTGCCATTCTTCTTTCATTGGAATTCCTTCTTTCTTCCATTTCTGGGCTAACAATATTCTTGTCGCTGTTGTTGCATATAAAAACAATTTAACATCTTGTCTATTAATATCCTCACCTATAATACCAAGTAAAAATGCTTCTGCTTTTTTTAAGAATGTATATTTCAACATCTTTTTTCATCTCATTATATATCATTTCCCAGAAGTTTTTTACTTTCTTACATTCCCACCACATATGATAAAATGTTCCTTCTTTTTCTTTACATCTCTAAGCAACTGTGGTGGGAGGTTAACCCTTATGATGTTGCCTTTAAATAGCAGATTGTAAATAGTTTAATCTTTATTTAGTTTTTAATGTTTGATGCTTTACTATACTACACTTGATCTTAGCCAAAAGGCCGAGAAGCGATTACTGAAAAGTAGATATATTATGAATGAGCAACAGTGGAAAGCATTGGGAGATGCGGCACTTCAAAAGGACTCACTGAAATTTTGGCATCTGTTTGCCCAAGGTACAAATGGGCTGGGCTACTCATTTGAAGCATCTGTTCAAGGAAAGGATTTGGTGACATATTTTACAGGAATATATGGCCCCCGTTCTGACTTACCCTCATAAGTTTACCACACTCAGTTATTAGGACTGCCAGAATGGCCAGATGTCATGCCCAATCAGATTAAGAGGCTCATCACAAGTCAACTAGCCAATAAAGCTCCAAGAGATTGATAAGATAAGACCGGATTTCTTCGCAAAACTCCCATCCTCACAAAACTGTTCACATACATAAACAGATCAGTCTGCATACCGGAAGGGTGGAAGCTGACTATAATTGCTCCAATATTTAAAAGGGTGATAAGAAAAATCCTGCCAATTATAGACCTATTAGTCTGTTAGATGTAGCCTCTAAACTATATGCCAGGCTCCTTCTTGGGAAACTGGGAGAATGGGCAGATACAAATAAAGTGATATTTGAAGTCCAGGCAGCTTTCCAAAGAAGAAGAAGAAGAGTTTGGATTTGATATCCCGCTGTATCACTACCCGAAGGAGTCTCAAAGCGGCTAACATTCTCCTTTCATTTCCTCCCCCACAACAAACACTCTGTGAGATGAGTGGAGCTGAGAGACTTCAGAGAAGTGTGATTAGCCCAAGGTCACCCAGCAGCTGCATGTGGAGGAGCGGAGACGCGAACCCAGTTCCCCAGATTACGAGTCTACCGCTCTTAACCACTACACCACACTGGTGAAATCTACATTGGACCAGTGCTTTGTGATGAACTTTTTGTTATGCAAATACATCCATAATTTGAAGCAAAAACTATATGTCGCTTTTATCGATCTAAAGTCAGCTTTTGATATGGTCCCTAGACATGCATTGTGGCAGAAATTGGAAAAAGACGAATATAGATCGTTGCTTATTATTTCTCATCAAAACACTATATGCTGATACTTTGATACAAGTAAAAGTGGACCTGGCTGGCCATCTCGCTACTAGAATAAAGACCATTACCAGAGTTAAACAAGGATGCGTTTGGGTGCCTTTTCCATTTAACTTTTATATTAATGCCATGGTTAAAGAACTGGATGGCCTACAGTTCCCCCCTCTTACAATTCTCGACCAAAAACTTTCAGTTTTAATGTATGCTGATGACCTAGTACTTGTGTCTAGAACCCAGGTGGGCCTGAGATGACTGCTTGCAAAATTATAATAATAATAATAATAATAATAATAATAAATTTTATTTATATCCCGCCCTCCCCAGCCGAAGCCGGGCTCAGGGCGGCTAACAACATTAAAACAGTGTGACATTATAAAACATTATAAAAATGAATTAAAATCAAAATTGATGGCAACCATAAACTAAAGCTTTGTAAAGATTGCCAGAGGAGGGGGTCAGGCTGCGCCCTGACCAAATGCCAGGTGGAACAGCTCTGTCTTGCAGGCCCTGCGGAAAGATGTCAAGTCCTGCAGGGCCCTTGTCTCTTGTGACAGAGCGTTCCACCAGGTTGGAGCCGCAGCCGAAAAAGCCCTGGCTCTAGTTGAGGCCAGCCTAACCTCTCTGAGGCCTGGGACCCTCAAGGTGTTTTTATTTGAAGATCGTAAGTTCCTCTGTGGGGCATACCAGGAGAGGCGGTCCCGTAGGTACGAGGGCCCTAGGCCGTATAGGGCTTTGAAGGTTAAAACCAGCACCTTAAACCTGATCCTGTACTCCACCGGGAGCCAGTGCAGCTGGTATAGCACCGGATGAATGTGATCTCTAAGCGAGGACCCCGTAAGGAGTCTCGCTGCGGCATTCTGCACCCGCTGGAGTTTCTGGGTCAGTCTCAAGGGCAGCCCCACGTAGAGCGAGTTACAATAATCCAGTCTGGAGGTGACCGTCGCGTGGATCACAGTGGCTAGGTCAGGGCGAGAGAGGTAAGGAGCCAACTGCTTAGCTTGGCGGAGATGAAAAAATGCCGCCTTTGTTGTAGCTGCAATCTGCGCCTCCATGGAGAGGGAGGTATCGAAGATTACACCCAAACTCTTAACGGACGGTGCTGGCACCAATTGCACCCCCGCAAGAGATGGGAGTTGCCCCCTCAGTCCCATGTCGTCCCGTCCCAGCCAGAGGACCTCTGTCTTCGAAGGATTTAACTTCAGCCGGCTCCCACGTAACCATCCAGCCACAGCCTCCAAGCATCTGATCAGTGTGTCTGGGGCCGAGTCCGGGTGGCCGTCCATCAACAAATAGAGTTGGGTGTCATCAGCATACTGATGGCAGCCCAGCCCAAAACTCCGGACAAGCTGGGCGAGGGGGCGCATAAAGATGTTAAAAAGCATCGGGGAGAGTATTGCACCCTGAGGCACACCACACACCAAAGAGTGGCGGGATGACAATTCCCCCCCAAGCGCCACCCTCTGTCCCCGACCAGAGAGAAACGAGCGCAGCCATTGAAGGACTGTGCCCTGGATCCCCACGTCGGCAAGGCGGTGGTCCAGAAGTTCGTGATCGACCATGTCGAAGGCTGCTGACAGGTCTAGAAGAATCAGCAGCCCCGACCCGCCTCGATCCAGCTGCCTGCGGAGATCATCTGTTAGGGCGACCAGAGCCGTCTCGGTCCCATGACCAGCGCGGAAGCCGGACTGGAATGGATCCAGAACTGATGTTTCATCCAGAAACCTACCAAGCTGTTCAGCAACCGCTCTCTCAATCACCTTACCCAGGAATGGAAGATTCGAAACCGGGCGGTAATTGGATAGATCTAAGGGATCTAATGATGTTTTCTTTAAGAGC
This sequence comes from Podarcis cretensis, assembly GCF_951804945.1. Taxonomy (NCBI): domain Eukaryota; kingdom Metazoa; phylum Chordata; class Lepidosauria; order Squamata; family Lacertidae; genus Podarcis; species Podarcis cretensis. The sequence continues at coordinate 18,271,717 of NC_137176.1, read as the reverse complement.
GGGCGCACCACTGCCTCCTTCAGTTCCCCTGGGAATGTCCCGGTGCCAAGGGACAGATTGATGATATCCCCCAGGGGGGCCCACACCTCTTCTGGACACGCTCTAATCAGCCAGGACGGGCACGGGTCGAGAGGACAGGTGGTGGGCTTTCCAGCTTGGAGGAATCTGTCTACATCAGCTGGGGATATCCAGTCAAAGTGGTCCAATACTGAACCCGAGGACAGTCGAGGGGCCTCCAGTTCCTTTATTGTATCCAAATTGGCAGGGAGGTCATGGCGGAGCAACAAGACCTTCTCCGCAAAAAAGCTCGCAAATGCCTCACAGCTGTGTGTCAAATTGTTATTTAAATTTGGCTGTCCTTCGAGGGACGTTAAAGACCGAATTATACTAAATAATTGTGCCGGGCGAGAGCTAGCGGATGCAATGGAGGCCGAGAAGTAGGACTTCTTAGCGGCCTTCACTGCCATCTCATAGGTTTTCATAAAAACCCTATAAGATGTTCTTGAGGCTCCGTCACGGGCACCCCGCCATACTCGCTCTAGCCGTCTGAGGTCCCGCTTCATTTTCCGGAGCTCCTCGGTAAACCAGGGAGCCCGGTTTCTGTGGGGTCGCAGAGGGCGCTTAGGTGCGATCTCATTGATGGCTGCCAGGAGCTGGGTATTCCAGGCCTCAACAAGCTCAGTCAATGAATCGCCAGGGGGAGAAAGGTCCCGCAAGGCTTGACGGAATCTATCAGGGTCCATCAGCCTCTGCGGGCAAGCCCAAATTGGCTCGCCACCCAAGCAGGGTGGGGGTGGAACGTCAATCCTGGCTTTCAGAGCATAGTGATCAGACCATGGCACCTTCATCGAAGGAAACATGATCACATCTATACCGACGCCAAAGATCAAATCCAGCGTGTGGCCTGCTTGATGTGTGGGGCCCAAAACAAACTGGGAGAGCCCTAGTGTCGCCATGGAAGACACCAGGTCCAGAGCCTGTGAGGAGGGAGTGGCATCAGCATGGATGTTGAAGTCCCCCAATACCAATAGGTTAGGGAACTCCAAGGCCCAGCCGGCCACCGCCTCCAGCAGGCCTGACAGGGTGGCTGCTGGTGCGCTAGGTGGCCGGTACACCAGCCAGACAGCCAAGCTCACCTCGGAGCCCCACACTAGGCCAACACATTCAATGCCGGGGATCGATGGCGATGGTAGAGCCCTGAAAGAACAATCTTCCCGGATTAATAACGCCACCCCTCCCCCCTGGCCCACAGTCCGCGACTGGTGAAGGACGGAGAAACCCGGGGGCGCCATCTCTCGTAGGGTAACAGTATCCCCTTCGCGCACCCAGGTCTCAGTCACACATGCCAGGTCAACCCCCTGCGAGGTGAAGAAATCTCGCAGGGTGGCGGTTTTGTTGCCTATAGACCTGGCATTGCACAACACCAGTGACGGAGGTGAGTAATCCTTGCTCACCCTACCCTCGTCTCTCGGGATGGGGCGCAGATTGGAAGGGGTACGAGCATATCCGTATCTCGATCCCCTTCGCCTATGATATCTGCCCCCACCGCCATACCTCCCTCGCCCCTCCACAGTAGGAATCCCAAGCCTCATACTTGCCTCCATTTACAGAATATAAAAGCAAACAAACAAAAACAATTACATAAAAACAAAACCAATCCCCACCCCACTCCCCAACCACCCCACCCCAACCCACAATAAATCAAAACAAAATAAAAGTACATGGATAAAAACCACCGCTTATGGTGGTACAACAAAGCAAAAAAAATAAAAACAGTTTAAAACATATAAAAACACTTCCAACAACCGCTGCAGCAGCACCAGTGTCCCCGAGGCTGCGTCGGTGGTGAGCGTGGGCCCCGCCCCCTGGCCTGGTGGAGAGTGGGCCTGCAGGGGGAAGAGCCCTCCCCACAAACGCACGGCAGAGTGGCAGCAGCGATGTTCCGAGGCCTCCGTGGAGCCTTATATGCTGAGGTGGAGTCTGGGGCCCGCCCCCAGGCCCAAGGTGGAGAATGGGCTTGCAGGGGGAGCGGTCCTCCCCAAGACTCACCGGCAAAGCGGCAGCAGCAGTGTCCCGGGCCTCCTTGGAGTCCTTCACGCTGAGGTGGAGTATGGGCCCGTCCCCAAGCCCAAGATGGAGAATGGGCTAACAGGGGGAAGAGCCCTCCCCACAAACGCACGGCAGAGTGGCAGCAGCGATGTTCCGAGGCCTCCGTGGAGCCTTATATGCTGAGGTGGAGTCTGGGGCCCGCCCCCAGGCCCAAGGTGGAGAATGGGCTTGCAGGGGGAGCGGTCCTCCCCAAGACTCACCGGCAAAGCGGCAGCAGCAGTGTCCCGGGCCTCCTTGGAGTCCTTCACGCTGAGGTGGAGTATGGGCCCGTCCCCAAGCCCAAGATGGAGAATGGGCTAGCAGGGGGAAGAGCCCTCCCCACAAACGCACGGCAGAGTGGTTCATATTGCACGGGTAATGCTTTATCTATAAGCTATAACAAGATGCAGGTCATCGTATTTGGGAAACGCCCTAAAAAGCATATTTGGCGCCTGGATGAGCACATTATAAATCAAGTAAATACCATATTTTTCATCCCATAGGACGCTCCGCCCCATAGGACACACCTAGTTTTTTGGGGGGGAAATAAAGGAAATTTTTTCCCCTTTCTTTCCCCCCCAAAACCAGGTCAGGGAACAGCGGGAGGGCGGCACTGTGCCTCCCCGCTGTCCCCCGAGCTTGTGGGGCTGGCCGATGTCTGCCCGAAGCGCGGGGCGCTCTGCTTCAGGGCGCCCCACGCTTCGTGCAGCAGGCTGCTATTTGCAGCGTGGGGAGCCCTGCGGGAACTCCCGCAGGGCTCCCCACGCTGCGGATGTCTGCCCGGAGCGAGGGGTGCTCTGCTTCAGGGTGTCCCGTGCGCCGGGCGGCAGGCTGCTATCCGCAGCACGGGGAGCCCTGCGGGAACTCCCGCAGGGCTCCCCATGCTGCTGATGTCCACCCGGCGCAAGGGGCGCTCTGCTTCAGGGCGCCCCACACGCTGGGTGACAGGCTGCTATCCGCAGCCTAGGGAGCCCTGCGGGAACTCCCGCGGGCTCCCCAGGCTTGCTGATAGCTTCCTGAAGCCTGGAGAGCTAGAGCCTGTATTCGCCCCATAGGACGCACACAGATTTCCCCTTCATTTTTGGAGGGGAAAAAGTGCATCCTATAGGGCAAAAAATACGGTACGTTTAAATATTTGGGACTGGTCTACTCAAAAACAGCCTCTTGGAATATATAACTATCTAACATTAAATTGCAAGCCTTTAAATCGGCAAAAGCTATTCAGAAATTTGCCGCTGGTAAAGGTGGAAGTCTGTTAACCCAGCTCTATCTGTTTATAAAGCAAAATCAGTGGCCCAGATTTTATATGGCGCAGAGGTTTGGAGTACCTCAAAGGTTTCTGGTTTGGAACCCTCACAGATGGTTTGGAACCCTCAGAGATGTGCAATCCGCCATGATTAGCCTGGAAACTTGTATGTTGAGCATAGAGAGCCAAACAGATAAAAGAATCCTTTGCTACTGGTTCAGAGTTCAACAGATGGACGACACCAGGTTCATAGAATCATAGAATCATAGAGTTGGAAGAGACCACAAGGGCCATCGAGTCCAACCTCCTGCCAAGCAGGAAACACCATCAGAGCACTCCTGACATATGGTTGTCAAGCCTCTGCTTAAAGACCTCCAAAGAAGGAGACTCCACCACACTCCTTGGCAGCAAATTCCACTGTCGAACAGCTCTTGCTGTCAGGAAGTTCTTCCTAATGTTTAGGAAGTTCTTCCTAATGTTTAGGTTACCCAAAAAAATGGCTGATTGAGCTTGCGAATGGATTACCCCCTTAAAAACTGGGTACATCATGCTGCCCACCTGATGGGCAAATATGACCTCTCAGTGACTGAGCTCAAAAAACTTTCCCTACACTCTCAGATAAATATTTTTAAACAGACTATAAGGGCAATGGCCACTAAAAATGACTTAAACTCCATGTACCCATCCTCATGTGTCCCATTATATTTTAAACTTAGAGAGGACCATGAACCTCTCTTACTTCAATGAACTGACTTTTGTACAACTCCGGAAAGCTTTTACAGAGCTACGATTAAATACAATAAACTCTGCTTATAGAGATGGGAGACATAGAAGCATACCAGTAATTGATCATTTGTATTAGGGGATGCCCTGAATTAGAGGACCTTACGCATTATATCTTGCACTGCCCCTTATATACTGAAGCAAGAGAAAGGTTTTTGACACCTATAATGATAAGGTCCCCTGGCCAGAATCCTTCTGACATGATTCTATATCTCCTTGCAGACATTGATAAGTATGTGACCTGGCATGTAGCACTTTTTGCACCTGTTGCCAGGAAAATTAGAAAAAAATTATATAGCCGAGATCACTATCAACTGTAAAGGATATGAATTTATTTGACCCCATCTACACTAAGCTGTATCTTTCTCACTAAACTTTGTACCTTTGTGCCTTTCAACTCTACAATTTTATGATTCTGATGTAAATAAATGAATGAATGAATGAATGAATGAATGCATGGACGCAAGAAGATCAAGCCTATCCATTCTGAAGGAAATCAGCCCTGAGTGCTCACTGGAAGGACAGATCCTGAAGCTGAGGCTCCAGTACTTTGGCCACCTCATGAGAAGAGAAGACACCCTGGAAAAGACCTTGATGTTGGCAAAGATTGAGGGCACAAGGAGAAGGGGACGGCAGAGGACGAGATGGTTTGACAGTGTTCTCAAAGCTACTAACATGAGTTTTACCAAACTGCGGGAGGCAGTGGAAGACAGGAGTGCCTGGCGTGCTCTGGTCCATGGGGTCACAAAGAGTCAGACATGACTAAACGACTAAACAACAACAAAAAGGTAAAGTGTGCCTAAAATGCATATATATTAGTGAAAATAAGATATAAACATGCATACAAAAATGTGAATATTAGGGTTACTTTTCACAAAAATGCTGATGGAGTTGCATGACAACTTTTTAAAGATATCATGAACTGATGTGTAAATGTGGAGAGGTGAACATTACTTCGGAAAAATGGGCAAGAGAGAGAAAATGACATTGACACATTTGCTCTTCCAGTAATACCTGAACGTTGTGCATTCATATTCTCTTGGTTCTCCCACCTGCAGCAGCTGACATGTTACTTAATGAGAACTCAGTTGGTGCTGCAGCACTTGCCATACAGAGTAGGGATAGTCCTGTCTCATGCTTACTGCTATTCTGAGCATGCAAAAAATTGGAACTACTTTATCAGTGTGTGGCAGAGAATTTAATTTCATGACCAAAGCAGCAAGCCAGCAACCTCAAAGAGGATGAGATCCAAAAGCCATCCAAATCAGTTGGACACTTTCCACTCATGTTAGTGAGGTTTGGTCAGGCCACATACAGTCTGCCATCTAAAGTTTTATAACTCTAATCTCCAAGCTTCAAAGACACTTATTCATGCAGTTGATTGCCTCTTGCAAATCCTTACTATAATGTACATTGAGAAAATGATTTGTGTGCGTCTTGGAAGAGATGGACATTGTATTAAACACTTCTGATACTGCATTATGCACAGAGATGTTTTCACCCAGCAAGACTGATCACTATTGGCAAACATAAACTCTGCAGCTTGGTAGAGTCTGATTAAATTTGACCATAACTATGAAACTTGCTTGGCAAAATTATAGTGTGTTTCTAGTAAAGAGAGCATTTACTCACTTGAGGTTCTAATATATCTCACCTTTGTGGGGATGGTCACTATAGAAACATCTCATACAATGTTCTCTGCCTGTCTAATTTGGGGCCAAGTAGGGATTTCTTCTTTGTCTGTGCAAAAACATAGGCAGTTTGTTTTTGCCTGGTGTGTATTATAAGCAAGAGGAAGGGAAACAGTTGGAGAGCAATCCAAGCCCAAGAACTGCTGGGATGAGCCGAGGTTAAAATAGGTAGATTTCTGGCAGCATTCAACTGGGGCTCAAATAGCTGAAGTCCCTCAACCTGGATCAGTTGGAGATACACTGGAATGAGTTATCTATCCTGGCTTAGATAGGACTTAGCTGGATGAGCCAAAGTTGGCCAAACTGAGGTTGGGGTCAGTCACCCCAGAATGGTATGGTGGGGGGTGGGGCAGAGTATGGGGAGTCTTCACCTATTCCATCCAGCAGCAGCACCATCTGCATGCATGTATCATCACTATGTGCTATTGGAAAGCAAAACTAGTGTTTCTCCCCCTTTCCCCAAATACTTGCCAAGAAACTTTGCAAATTCTGTTTTGTTTTTTTAATGATATTTTATTAAATTTTCACAATAAAGAAATTATAAAGCAATAAATGGAAAAAACACAAGAAAATACAAAACCACAAAAATACAAAAATACAAACACTCAACATAAAGAAAGAAAGAAAAAGAAAAAAGAGAACACTCTTTTCAAATTCATATCTTTCATAACCTTATTTTCTTGACTTCCACCCGCCCTCCTTTCTTGTATTCCTCTTCAAATTTAATTTAGCAAATTCATTTATATTAGTTTTATCCTTTAAAAGTTCCTCCAAATATTATATTATTCAAATTTTCATCCAATATCTTTCCCTTCTTTCATATTCTTATTTATCTTATTCACTTGAATCTCTTCGTTTCATTTCATTGTCCTCAACATTCAAAGATTTTACAATATTTTTGTAAGTAGTTTTTAAACTTTTTCCAACCTTCTTCCACCTGCTCTTCTCCTTGATCTCATATTCTGCCAGTCATTTCTGCCATTTCCATGTAGTCCATTACTTGCATTTGCCATTCTTCCAAGGTGGGTAAATCTTGTGTCTTCCAATGCTTTGCAACAAGAATTCTTGCTGCTGCTGTGGCATACAAAAAGAAAGTTCTATCCTTCTTTGGCACCAATTGGTCGACCATGCCCAGGAGAAAGACCTCTGGTTTCTTCAGGAAAAATCGAAACTTTGCAAATTCTGAATTGATTCTGATTTGAGCCAAGGAGAGTTCACCATTTATTGATATGTATAGACTGATTTCACAAACTTAAGTTAAGCTAAGCAGATATATAAGATTGAATGTTTAATTCTTAAAATACCAAATTACAATCTCAATAATAAAGTTACAAAATAATAACAAGGAAGTCACACATGGGTGGAAGGAAGGCACAGGGCAAAAAATAAGAAATGGATAAATGTTGGTACATAATGAAATGTGAAAATGTGAATTTACGAATATAATGCATATGTATCATTATGTAAAGATTCCATATGTGTATTGCAACATAAATAAATAAATAAATAAATAAATAAATGGAGAGAGAAAAAGGAGAGTTCACCAGTTGCTAGCACCAGTACCCCACACTAGGATTGAATTACTTTGGATTATCTATAAACTGACCAAAGGAGTGCAGGAGGTGTGCTGGGACTCTGCCATTAACAATATTTGGTTTGAGTCTGCTGGAGCCTTACACAGACCAACCAACCAGCCAACCAACCAATAAATAAATAAACCTGGTAGAGCATGTCATTTGCATGCAGAAGATCCCATCTTCAATCCTTGGTACACTCTGTTAAAAGGATCAGTTAGGAGTTAAACTTTTTTTCTTGAGACCCTGGAGCACTGCTGCCAGTCAGAACAAACTATACTCAGCTAAAGCAAGCTGGTGTTAAGTCAAACTTGTATAGAGTTGCACCAGATCCAAACCCTGTTGAGCAGCAACGCTATGGCTGCTTCTCTGCCTAAGCCTAGCAGAGGGAAAACAAGCCTTTAAAATAGTGCTTTACACCAAGTTGCCAGGTCTGACTGAGTTGAATGGGCTTAGGATCCAGCCTAACTCCCTTCCCAGTCCTGCCCCCCCACCATGGCCCCCTTTGGGGTACTTACACCAGCATTGGCCCATCAATCTTGAGCCATAAATCTTTAAATGCTGGGCGTGATCCATCTTTCAATGCATGGAGTCCTAAAGCAGAGCAGACCAATTTGTTCTACTGCTGGGATGGGCAACATATCTCTCTCCAGTTTTGATAAACTCCAACTCTCATCATCCATAGCTATTGGTCATGATGGGGGGTTGATGGGAACTGGAGTCCAACCACATATGGAGAGGCATGTGGTTCCTCATCTCTAGTCTGTATATGGGAGTCACATGAAGGTATCCCAAGGCATGACTAAGATGGCTCAGTTGGTAGAGCAGGGCAAAATCTCAGGGCAAAAGATTCATGCATTGCAGGGGGTTGGAATACATGATTCTCGTCTGTTCCAACTCTACAGTTCTATGATTCTATGTAATTCACTGGAGTTCATGCATACCCAAGAGAGGGCTGAGGGGGATTCAGAAGAGAATAAAGGAGTGGCCTCATGGGAGACCTATACAAGTCTCTTATTCTTCATTTTCATGATTTTTAATATGTATCACATTGAGGTCCTCTTTAGGCCCAGAATAACAGGGGGAGGGGAAATAGATTAGTTAAAATCAATGCAGTAGCAAACCACAGGATTCAAACACTATAGTTCAAGGCAATGTAAGCATAAACACCTCCAAAGAATTGCAAAATTTATCTTTTCCTGTCAGTAGCAACTAGCATGGTTAACTTGAATGCCACACTGTGATTTCTGGTTCTTTCAGACACAAATATATGGCTAGCTTCCTGACTGGTAGACTCTAAGGCTTGTTCCATGTGACACTGAAATGCGTTCAACTGTAGTTGTGAGACACTGGAACATACTGCAGTGAGCCATGCCTCTTTCCCATGCCTCTTCTTACTATTGCAAATCATTAATGATGCTGATTTTATTTTTTATTTTTACTTAAAGCAGTGTGTTGTTATGATTTCAAGATGTTTGTTCTAATTTAAGTTTTTGTCATAAGGAATAGCGTTTGAATATTTCATGTCCTGATCACATATTGCATGTAACCTTTCATTTGAAAATGTGGCACTGAGTAAATGTTATGCAGTAACAGTGCTAGAACTTGATATTTGAACCTAAGCTGTTGTTTATAAATTGCTTAAAGATTCCATTTTAGAACAGATAATAAAATATAATCCCTAGCATACGAAACAGCCTCTGAACTCACTGGAGGAGTCTTTGTGCTGGGGACAATCGGGAAAAAACACATTAAAACAGGGACATCAACTTGTTCTACAAATCATTAAATTTAATGATTTACAAGACTTGAGGTCTTTGTGGAGACATGAAAGTTAACATGAGAATGGGGAGAGTGTAGAGATCAACCAGCTGCATTCTGAGCCATGAGGACACCTCTTGAGATCCAGCAACAGTGAAATAGAAATACTTGTCTTTGGATAAGGGCAAGTAGATCTCTTTCCAATTCATAACCATTTTGAGATTACCAGACATTGCATTCCTTTGTCTTCTGCTGATATGCTCCAGAATTGCTTGAAGTATCACTAGAACTAGTAAGAGGTATGCCGCATTGATTAAATGCACTCTCCAACTCAAGTACATCGTGATACTGCTGACTGGTTTTTGCATGAAGTCTTGGTGTGAAGATTGCTGGTTAAAAGCTAAAAATGGCCCACTGATGGGTGTTGATGGTTACTGCCTACTGAAAGATTTCTTGGAAATACAGTGGTACCTCGGGTTAAGAACGTAATTTGTTCTGGAGGTCCGTTCTTAACCTGAAACTGTTCTTAACCTGAAGCACCACTTTAGCTAATGGGAATTGCCACTGTTGCCGCGCCGCCAGAGCACGATTTCTGTTCTCATTCAGAAGCAAAGTTCTTAATCCGAGGTACTATTTCTGGGCTAGTGGAGTCTGTAACCTGAAGTGTCTGTAACCCGAGGTACCACTGTACTTCCTTCAGATGTACTCAGTACAGTAGAGTAATTTCTTCCCTGTTGTTGCTGGCACCTGTCTTTCTGTCTCAAGAGACAATGGAGTGCACCTCCAGAGGTGAAGTCAAGCAGCACCCAAGGGATCTCCCTAGTTTCGCAAGCCAGGGCAGTATGTATGGAGGTTCTGGGCTGCTCAGAAGACAAGACCTCCTTCTCAGCCTCGCTGTTGTGGAAAATAGAACAGTACATTTGGCACCAGCATGGCTGCACGAGTTGCCCGAAGGAGGTGTACAAGGCACCCTCCAACAGTGTTTGGAAATCCACTCCAGCTTTGTGTAGGATTTACTCCTTATCCCTTTCTTCTCCCAAAGATATCCCACAAGGCAGTGGAGGCTTGGCATCAGAGGTTTTTTTCCTCCTAGATGGGCTACCTTCCCAGGTTGAGCAGCCCCTCTATACCACATGCCAAAACTGCCTTCTTGACTGTTGGACCTGCTGTTGGTCTCATCCACTCTATCCACCAGAGCATGTCTTCACATGTGGGGCAAACTGTTTAAAAACATTTAGTGTGTATTTGTTTATTCAGTGGTCCAGAGCCAGTGTGGTGTAGTGGTTAAAAGCGATAGACTCATAATCTGGGGAACTGGGTTCGCGTCTCCGCTCCTCCACATACAGCTGCTGGGTGACCTTGGGCTAGTCACACTTCTCTGAAGTCTCTCAGCCTCACTCACCTCACAGAGTGTTTGTTGTGCGAGAGGAAGGGAAAGGAGATGGTTAGCTGCTTTGAAACTCCTTCGGGTAGTGATAAAGCGGGATATCAAACCCAAACTCTTCTTCTTCTTTTTTGTTTGATATTTTTTTTAGAGATCCAGATGTTGTGATATGGATTTCTGTCCATTTCTGTCCATCATTTCTCCCTCCCTCCCTCCCTCCCTCCCTCCCTTTCTTTCTCCATTGTTCATATCCATTGTACAGTGGTACCTCTGGTTATGAACTTAATTTGTTCCGGAGGTCTGTTCTTAAGCTGAAACCGTTCTTATCCTGAGGCGCGCTTTCACTAATGGGGCCTCCCGTTCCTGTGGCACACGATTTCCGTTCACATCCTGAGGCAAAGTTTGCAACCAGGAGCAGCTACTTCTGGGTTAACAGAGTTCGTAACCAGAAGCATTTGTAACCAGAAGCATTTGTAACCAGAGGTACCACTGTAATGTGTATTTACCATAGAATTTGCTGCTGTTTACTTATACGGAGTGATCATTTGCCAGTTATGGGAGTGGAGGGAGAGAATGAAAATGTCTTCCCTGAGGGGCAGCTCAAGCAGGTAACACTCCCAGATGTAGCTGGAGATGCTGGGGATTAAATCTTGGACATTTTGCATGCAGATCAGATGCTCTACCACTGAGTTATATTTCTTTCCCAAAAGGTCAGGGTTTGGGCATATTCCCTTCATCTTTCTTACTCCATCTTCTTTTATATTCCTGTTCTTTGTTGAACTTTAGTATATACTGCATTTATCACTTCAAATTATGTTACGAAACTCCAAAAGAAATGAAAATAAATGGAAAATGTGTTTTGGATTTTTTTAAAAGATTCTATTGCCTGCATGTATTTATCTGCATGTCAAAAGCTGGAAGTTCATATTGAATTTTCAAAACAGAGCCTTGTAGAAAAACAACAACACAATTTTGTCACCCAGAAATGCAGCAGCCCTGCTCTGTAGGTGCTCAGTTGCCCAAGATTCTCATAGTGGTGACATCTGATATCTTTAAATTATCACATTCATTACAATCCCTGATGGCTCAACATTCCCCCCTCCTCTCTGCATGCCACAAGCAGGTGTCTCGAGCAGCTACAATGATATGTGGTGGCAATGCTAATTAGAGACGTTTATCCTCTGTATTTCCCCCTTAGGAATATAGCTTGTTTCTCCAATTAGAACGGAAAGGTGATAAATTCAGCTCAGGATGAAATTAACTAGCGGCAAACTATGTCTGAACAACAGGAGAGTCATTTTACATTTCAGGCCATTTAAATTTCAATCCCGCTGTCATTTTATTGCCAGCTTGCTTCACTTCTTTAGGATTCTAGGAAGCAAGATGAGGGGCTCTTTATATACTGAGCTGATGACACCAGGAAGCAACTCAGGACCTGGGTGTCAGTTCTGCTGATAAAGAGAAGAACAGGAGAATGTGATTTTATGGAAAATGTCAACAGTAAAGAAAAGGAAACAGAAAATTCCTGGAACAGTCTCCACTTTGACTCTAAAATGACCTGCATCTAATGATAGCCAAGCAACTCATCTTCATCTCTCCATCCATCATGTCCAAATGCTCCAAAACATCCGATGGTGTGATATCATCCCAGTTTAAATTTGCCAGGAATTGTAACAAACAAGATAGGAGCCTGAGTTTTAAAGCACATGTTGGTTTCTTCCAAAGATGTCTTTGATCATCTTTCGAAAAGCAATCATGATTAACAAGAAACATGCAAATGATGCCTCATCTATTATATGGTGTTGCACGCCTGGGGGAATTTAGAAATATTACTGCAGTTTGTCTATATTCTCCCCATTTGTTTATATCATACTGAATAATCTGCTTGTTAGCTTTCAGCTTTTATGTTCTTTGCCCCCTCCTTCTTCCTCCTTCCAATGTAAAGCACTCATTGTTCACCACCTTTCATCTTTTAAAACTGTGCATAAGCCCCAAATATCAAAGTATCTTAGCGATACAAAATTGCGAGCAGGATTCGAGATATGAGCGGCAGAAAAAATAAAAGATAAGATGGGAGTTAGGAGGTTCAGGAACAAGTATAATGCAGCAACTAAGGATAAGAATAAAAACATCAGGGTGGGAGGGGATGGAAAGTCAAAAAGAAAAATATAAATATTGTATCCAAAGTAAATTTGTTGAAACCTTTGAAAATCTAATATATCATCTATCATCTATCTATATCTATCTATCATCTATCTATCTATCTATCTATCTATCTATCTATCTATCTATCTATTTATCTAATCTATCATCTATCTATCTATCTATCTATCATCTATCTATCTATCTATCATCTATCTATCATCTATCTATCTATCTATCTATCTATCTATCTATCTATCTCTATCATCTATCTATCATCTATCTAATCTATCTATCTTTCATTTATCTATCTATCTATCATCTTTTTAAAAAAAACAACAACTGTGCATAAGCCCAAAATATTAGTGGGACCACGCATGTTGTTATCTGCGAAGGAGTCCCACATCAATTGTGACATTCACATGCATGTAAAGCACTCTTTCCACAGGGCCAGCCATAACCTTAGAAAAAGATGGCTACCTTTTTTCCCCTTTTTCTTTTAGTGACATGAAAGCAGCAAGCTAGATATTTAATTCATTGTATTTTTATTGACATGGAAAGGGGAACAAAAGTTGTAGGGGGAAGAAAAAAACATTCTTAGCTCAAAAATAACTGGATTGGTCTTGTGTGTGATGCACCTTTGCTCAAGTGGGGACCAGGCTGCCTCCAGCAGCAAACACCTTAACCTTAGTCTCTAAGTACAATCAATTGCTTTGTACCTTGCTCCAGTCAAATTATCCTGTCAGAGACTGAAATGATGTTGCCCTTATCCTCTACACTCCAATCGTCCAGGGACTCCCTATCAAAGGAGGCAAACAGTTCAATGGCACCCACTTGTATGTCCTTACAAATGTGCACTTGGGTTATTTAATGGGAAGGAAGAATTGGCATCTGAACATGTGTGCAGAAATGAGAGTTTTTGTTAGAGATGGTGGGAGTGCAGAAGTTTAAACAGAAGGCAGAGTCCTTGACATTGAATCATGCAGTCTGAAGACAGGAATTGTAGATTTTTGTAAGACATGCCTGAGAGGGCAAGGAAAGCATTGCTGAGTGATATATTGGCTGTCTGCCATCCACAGAATAGCTGTCTGTCAATGCAACATGTGACATCTTTCAGATAGAGAGCTCTTTCAAGCAAGTCCATCCAAGCAGCTGACAATGAAAGAGAAAGAGAGAATAAAAGGATGCCTTTTGTGTGTGTGTGTTGTTGTTGTTTTTTTAGTTTTCATTAAGACCCAGAAACAATTCTTTTCTCAAAGGTTTCAAAATCAAAAGCTCCGAAATGCTTTCAGTAGCTAGTGACACAACAGGACAATCGCAGTGAGCCTAACACATCACCGAAGACTTTCCCCTTATTCATTTTGATATCATATGAGATAGATAGAAAACACATGTTTCCCCACATCAAATTTGGCTTGTTTTCTCCTCCCATAAACAAGTCAATAGAGTTGGGGACTCTGTTAGACTGTTGAAATGTGGTATCTCCACTTCTGATCTGTCCTTGGATCCATCTTTACCTCACCAGTTATCTGCCTCTCTTCCTTCCTCAAAGTTGTTTGTGAAGAACTGCTGGGTCATCGAAAAGGTGGAAGTGGGATCACTGCAGCCACAACGCTCACTGAGGTTCTTATGCTGGTACTGAAAGGTAGCTGTGGGGTAATATGATTAGTTGTTTTCCTTGCACCTGCTCTGTAATTCATAGGAATCATTGCAATGTTGCTAGCAGAACAGAGACCATGGCCAGCTCAAAATTCTGCAGGGCATCCACTGAAAAGAGGTCAAATTACACTGCACTTGGATCCAGCCTCAGTCCAGGAAATTCTTGGCCCCTGGTTAACATGGGTCAGGGAAAGCCACAATGTTAAATTAGCCACAACACCTCAGAGTGATGCTACACTGACCCAGTGTGAGTAATTATAGCAGCAGGTGTTTCACAGCGACTTGCTGCAGATTACTGTGGAGAGCACTAAAGTTGGAGTCTCCCTACCAAACAATACACCTGGAATTGGCCTTAGTCTTTTATATTATAACACACACACACACACACACACCAGCCATTCTGGGTGACTTCTAGCACATATAAAAACATAATAAGACATCAAACATAAAAACTTCCCTATACAGGGCTGCCTTCAGATATCTTCTAAAAGTTGTGCAGTTCTTTATCTCTTTGACAACTGATGGGAGGGCATTCCACAGGGAGGGTGCCACTACCAAGAAGGCCCTCTGCCTTGTTCCCTGTAACTTAACTTCTCGCAGTGAGGGAACCACCAGAAAACCCTTGGAGGAGGACCTCAGTGTCTGGGCTGAGTGATGGGAATGGAGATGCTCCTTTTTGTTTACTAGGCTGTGGCCATTTTGGGCATTAAAGGTCAGCACCAACACTTTGAATTGTGCTCAGAAATGTACTGGGAGCTAGTGAAGATCTTTTAGAACCGGTGTTATATGGTCCAGGCGGCCACTTCCAGTCACCATTAAATAATTCTTGTTATAAATGATGGAAGGAATAACTTCTCCCCAGCAAATAATACAATTACACAGGTGCATCTTTTCAAGTAAAATGAACCAACGCTGCAAGCCTTTCCCCCAATTAAGTCCCATATTTTGCAATGGCGTTTTCTGAGTGTTCCTGTGGTTCCTGTGAGATAACGCTGTCGCACAGCTCCTTGGCATTGCAGGCCACCAGATTGCCCTGCATTTTACTGCTGTACTGTCCCCCATCACTATTTTGTTCTGACTCTATCTACCAAAGCCACACAAAGAACTTGATCACAAACTCACAACAACATTTGTGTGTGTGTTCCTCACCTAACTGGCCTAACTGCCGTAATTGTCATTTCCCCAACTTTCCAGTTCCCTTGGCAACAGTTACCAAGGCTGTCGAGAACTATCTCACCCCTAAATACAATTTTACTCATCCCCTGTTTTCCCCAGGCAAGTAGCTTTATGAAATATATTAAAAACCCAAACAGCAAAGCTAAACATCTCACCACAAAACTACAGGAATCTATATATACATCACCTGCCACACTTAGCTTAATTGCATCACCTTTAGTTACATCATGGGTAGTAACTAAACTTTTTCAGTCATAGTCAGCCTTCTGAAGGTCACATGGCAGTGGTGTATAGGGACTGAAGGAGCAGTGGGTGGATTAATGGATGTAATTCTCAAAAAGCAGGACTACATTTCATCCATGCAAAAGCCAAATATTGTTGCAAACACTCATCTACATGCAGATTTTTTCCATTTAGCCAAGCATGAGGCATGGTCACAGTTTAAGGAGACGTTTCAGTCAAATAAAAAGACTTGAACAAGGATGGTGTTAGTATGGCCTTGGGAGAATCCCAAGGACAGGATAGAAAGATCTGGAGGGCCACATTTCAGCCCCCAACCTGAGGTTCCCAATCCCTGAGTTACATCAAGGAAAGTGGTTTGTTCTTGTTGTTTTTAAAAAAGAGTTTGTTTTATTTGTAGGAGGCATCTAGCAGAGAGAGGTGCATGCCGACGAATTCTGGCTGATTAGGAAGGTGTGCTTCCCAAATCCAGTCTTGAGACTGGGTTTGCTAGAAAATGAAAGGTTGGGACAATTTTTCAGAGATTAGTTTCCAGGAAAAATCTGTAGCCATGAGGGCAGTAAGCATGATCCAGGTAAATCTGTAGCCATGAGGGCAGTAAGCATAATCCAGGTAAGCATGATCCAGATAAGTGGGGTGAAATGGCAGGTCTAGACAGAAAGCGAAATATGCAACAGGTAGCCAAAGTCCCAAGGAACAGTAATGCAAATGTAATTGCTACAGAGACAAAAGTATCCTACTAGTGAGTACTCAGAAAAAAGTGTGGAAGTGGTCTTCAGCCCCAAGAGAATTCCAACATTGGGAGCCACATTTCTATTGACAAATGCATCTAGGCCTCAAGACAGATATTTCTGGTTTCAAGTCCGCCGGTGGTTTAAAGCAGAAGTATGTCCCCTTTCTGACATTGCAGGGGATTTCTGAATTGCTTCCTAAAAATCCTTCATTATCACTGAAACTTTAGAGACCTAGCCTTCAGAGAATTCTACACATACCAAACCAGCTGTCACATCCCCTCTTCAGAAACTAGCAGGGACTCTTTCAAGGCAAAGGGTGAGTGTGAGAGAGAAATAGTTCCAGCTAACCAGTTATGGATGTCACATTGCGAGAATTTCATGACTCTGTGTTCCTAATTCTGGATAGAACCTTGACATATAAAATGCTTCTCAGGCTTACTTCAGCACAGCTTGCTTCCCACTTTCTTATTTTGATTATCTCCCACTGTGTCAAGTGTGAGCAAAATTGGCCTCGAAGGAGGCTTAGAATCCTAGAGGGAGCCTTGTAGGCCACCATCTAGTCTAGCCTCTTGTTCAGTGAAGGAAATCCAGAGCTAGAGTATTTCCAGAAGATAGCTCCTCACCTCTGTTGGAAGACCTCCAGTGAGGACAGACCACCACTCTTCTAAACAATTCCATTGTTGAACTGCTCTTACCTTGAAAGTGCTTTTCCTAACAGTCATCTGAAATTTACCCATCTGTAACTTAAACCCAATCAGCCTTCTGGGACAGCAGAGAACAAATCTCCACATAGGGCTGGGAATGTCCTCTTCCTGAAACCTTGGAGAAACACTGCCAATATCAACAGTACTGAGCTAGATGGACTAGTTAGCATCTTGGATTTAAATTGGGGAGGAATCGAAATTCAGCCATGAAATTGGCTGAGTGATATTGGGCTAATCACTGCTTTTCAGCCTAGCATAAAATGAACTACGTCATGTACATCACACTGAGGCACTTGGAAGAAGGGTAGGATACAAATGTGCTGGCTGCACTAGATACCAGTACTAATATTTTATAAATTGAATGCACTTTTCTAGGTTAGATTGTAGAACAGTAGATAGCAATGTTGTACTTATGTCATACAAGAAAATAGAAGAAATTCTTCATTTAAAAAACAAAGAGTTCATGGGAAGACTGAATGAATTATGCATAACGTAATAACCCAGTTTGAGACAAAAACAGGCTTGTACATCTCTTCTGTATGCCAAAAAAATGAAGATGCAGTGGTCTGCAAATCTAAGAGCTTGTCATGTAACACATCACTTCATAACTTGCCTGAGAAATCCAGGAGCTAGACTGTTTAGGGCTCTGAAGGTCAAATCCACTACATTGATTTGACTTCAGAAATAAACTGGTAATTACTGTACACTATTCAGTATAAAGCATAATGCACTGAGCTGTACAAAAAGCGGCTTTTTTTTAATGGCCAGTGGTTGATTGTTTGGAGGCAAAACAAAATGCTCCTGAAACACCATATTTTTTTTGAGAGGTAGTTGTGGTTTACACATCATGAGGTAGCCAGGGTCTTTCCATTTTCCCGTTAACTTCCTTAACTTTCTTTTTTAAGACCCACTCTGTTCACAGTGGGAGAAGGCTTTCCCCACAGTTTCTTCCTAGGTGCACCTCCTAGAATGCCATGAAGTATTGCCACATCTCTGTCAAATCTTTTCAAAGGCATTCTGGGAAGTGTGGTCAGCAGGAAGTGGCACAATGGTCTCTCCACCACTCCTCATCACTTCCTGGAAAGACACATTAAAGGAAGCGGCAACTACATCCTAAGAAGTTTCTTTCCCTCTACCCCAATATAGATAGATAAATAGATGATAGATAGATAGATAGATAGATAGATAGATAGATAGATAGATAGAGTGAAACTGAAAGGGGAGTGTGCCATTTTTGCCCATCCTTAGTAATAAATGCACCACATAAGGACTGACATTCCGTGCTAATTGGAATTCCAGAACTGTCTTCATCATGAGCAGTCCTCCTTAGAGAGTTTGACAATAATTTGTGCTAGAGGTCACCAAGACATGAATGATGGTAGTCAATAAAACCAATACAACATTATTCCAATGCATAATGTCATTATAAAAACACCACACAGTTACTCTGCCCTCAATAGTCCAAAGATCAGGACTTCACAACTTGTCTAAAACAATGAGTAAGTTATCCAGCTGTGCCTTCCTGGGAACTGAGTTCCAGAGGAACAAGGCCACCACTGAAAAACCCCAAGCCCTAACTGTCCTGGTCCTCAGTCTCATAAAGCAGCCAGACATTAAGATGTTTGGGCTCCTCTATATATTCTGCTTATTCAGCATCCATTTTGATTTGCTTGCACAAAACTTACAAAGTTAGCTTATGCCCAGTCTTTATTGAGCATTCATTCTGATTCATTTACAGGGCAGTTATACGACAACGAGTATTTGTTCTGCATTCACCCTGATTGGCTTGCGGGGTCTTTGCATTTAATTCCTATCAGTCAGTCATTCATTCCATGCTTTTTGATGCATTTCCAGTTGGCTTCAAAATCACAGAAGTGGGTTTGTTGTGCTAGGGTAGCAGAGCACTTTAATTGCCAAAACCTAAAATATGAACTTGAATCCCTCCTCTCACAAAACAGTCTAGAGGCACGCTTATTGTGCAACATTTTCATTGTTTACTTAAATTAGTCCCATCATGTTCAGCCTGCTCTCAGGTAAGCATGCACTGGGTAGCAATCCTGTCAGCAAAAAGAATAATTTTATGTTGTATAAAGGTAAAGGTAAAGGTACCCCTGCCCGTACGGGCCAGTCTTGACAGACTCTGGGGTTGTGCGCCCATCTCACTTAAGAGGCCAGGGGCCAGCGCTGTCCGGAGACACTTCCGGGTCACGTGGCCAGCGTGACAAAGCTGCATCTGGCGAGCCAGAGCTGCACACGGAAACGCTGTTTACCTTCCCGCTGGTAAGCGGTCCCTATTTATCTACTTGCACCCGGAGGTGCTTTTGAACTGCTAGGTTGGCAGGCGCTGGGACCGAGCAGCGGGAGCGCACCCCGCCGCAGGGATTCGAACCGCCGACCTTTCGATCGGCAAGCCCTAGGTGCTGAGGGTTTAACCCACAGCGCCACTTGGTTAAAAAGTCAATAGACACCAAATACAGTAGCATTACATAGAGATGGAGGGATGAACTGTTAGAATGCAAAGCCCAATATTTGGGATGGTAGAAAACCAACTTTATTCAGTTTTAGGATGATTTTGGAGAAGATGACTACCCTGCTATACATTCTTTGCATGATCATGCCTTGCCTCCTTTGGCTTTAATTATGAAATGTGCCTTAATTATGAAATGCAGTTAGTCAAGGAAGAAACAGAGAATAAATCACATTCAGCATGTATTTGCTAATTTGAATCTCAGAAGAAGGTGAATTACAATCAGCCAACTTGTTATTCTTCTGCTGTAATCTTTCAGAAATAATAGTCCCTAGCAGATGAATGTTTTCCCCTTTTATCCATTGCTGATCAGAAGCTGTAACTTGCAATCTTCCCATACCAAATCTGTAAAGTTGAGAAAAGGAAGGGGGGGACCCCAGAGTAGCATAAAAACAGATCACATCCCTTCACTGACACAGTAAAGGCCTGATAATACTCTGGAAGATGGGAGCTATCATTCGTTCATAAGAAACTAACTGAACTAAAGAAGAGTGATCTGCCACAGAATTGTATTTATTTATTTATATAGAACCCTCTCATAAGTTCCAGGTACAGATAGGTAGCCGTGTTGGTCTGCCATAGTCAAAACAAAATAAAAAGATTCCTTCCAGTAGCACCTTAAAGACCAACTAAGTTTGTTCTTGGTATGAGCTTTCGTGTGCATGCACACTTCTTCAGATACTTCTGCATGCACACGAAAGCTCATACCAAGAACTAACTTAGTTGGTCTTTAAGGTGCTACTGGAAGGAATCTTTTTATTTTGTTTTGAATAAGTTCCAGGTACAGTCATACCTCGGGTTGAAGTAGCTTTGGGATGAATATTTTCGGGTTGCGCGCCGCAGTGACCCGGAAGTAAAGGAGCGCATTACTTCCAGGTTTCACTGCTCGCGCATGCACAGACGCTCAAAATGATGTCACGTGCATGTGCAGAAATGGTAAAAATGTGACCCGCGCACGTGCAGACACACAGTTGCGGCTTACGTTTACTTCAGGATGCAAACGGGGCTCTGGAATGGATCCCGTTCGTATCCAGAGGTACCACTGTATACAACAATATAAAAACATGGGGGAGGGAATGTTAAAATCAATATAAAACCATCATTAAAATTATTGGCTGCTCAATAAAGAACTTTTAAACAACTTCATAGACCTGTCAGCATTTAAAAAAAATTGTTGAAGGGGCACCTGAAAGTAAAAAATGACACGGCCTGCCAAATCTCTGATGGAAGAATAGCTTTGGTCCAGCAACACAAAATGCACTACTTCTGGTCGAAGCCAGTCAGTCCTCTGTAGCACAGGGGAAACCAAAAGTGTTCCTCCAAACGTTATCAGTGATTGGGCTGGGATATGAGAGCTCATGTGGTTCTTAAATATTGTAAAGTTGTTAAGGGCTTTGTATATCAATGTAAAAACCTTGAACTTGACAGTGTGGAGTACCCCTGCTCTAGGTTCCAGCCAGAAAGTCATGTTTTTCTTTCTTTCTTTCTTTCTTTCTTTCTTTCTTTCTTTCTTCTTCTGCAGCCTCAGCATTCTCTCACACTTGCTGCTATCTCCTTCCTGTTCCTTCATGGGGTCATTTTGGCTGCATCAGAACCAGCACTCATCTCTCGATTTTGGAAATGCAGGGATTTAGCCAATGGTGGAATGAGATGTAATTATGTGAGAAGCAGCTGCTGCAAAAAGCAGCAACCCTGGGTCGCTTCCTCTGGTAATGCCGAACTGCTGCAAAATGGATGATGTGATGTCACTGTGCTGTAAGTCCTCTCATGGTATCTAACTTCATGACCACATTTCATGTGCGTTGTTGTCACATGAATGAGCTCTTATCTAAACCCTACCTTACAGTCAAGTAGTTTATTTATTGAGTAAGCATTTGTGGTCTTTGCCAAAGTTATTGCAGTGCCCTAAAGGTAAAGGTAAAGGGACCCCTGACCATTAGGTCTAGTCATGACCGACTCTGGGGTTGCGGCACTCATCTCGCTTCATTGACCGAGGGAGCCGGCGTACAGCTTCCAGGTCATGTGGCCAGCATGATTAAGCCACTTCTGGAGAACCAGAGCAGTGCACGGAAACACCATTTACCTTCCCGCCAGAGCGGTACCTATTTATCTGCTTGCACTTTGACGTGTTTTCAAACTGCTAGGTTGGCAGGAGCAGGACTGAGCAATGGGAGCTCACCCCGTCACGGGGATTAAAACTGCCAACCTTCTGATCGACAAGTCCTAGGCTCTGTGGTTTAACCCACAGCGCCACCCGCGTCCCAGAATATTGCAGTGCCCTAGGAATTATTTTTTTAAAAAATCGAAATTTGTATAGCATTAGATTTTGTCCTCTGTGTAGTCTATACAAATGGTAAAGGGACCCCTGACCATTAGGTCCAGTCGTGACCGACTCTGGGGTTGTGGCGCTCATCTCGCTTTACTGGCCGAGGGAGCCGGCGTACAGCTTCTGAATCATGTGGCCAGCATGACTAAGTCTCTTCTGGTGAACCAGAGCAGTGCACGGAAACACCATTTACCTTCCCGCCAGACCGGTACCTATTTATCTACTTGCACTTTGATGTGCTTTCGAACTGCTAGGTTGGCAGTAGCAGGGAACAAGCAATGGGAGCTCACCCCGTTGCAGGGATTCGAACCGCTGACCTTCTGATCAGCAAGCCCTAGGCTCTGTGGTTTAACCCACAGCGCCACCCATGACCCTGGGTAGTGTATAGTCCCTGTGTAGTGTATAGTGTATAGTTAATGCAGATTCTGTCCTCTGCAGTGTATAGATAAATGAGCCTTCCAATATTTTGTTTTGGGGCACTAGCTTGCACAACACTTTGTACATTATAGTACTGTCAGAAGCCCTAGGTCATGTGGAGGGAGTCAGTGATGCATCTGCTTCCCACTCCTAACCTGAACCTGAGTGATCTCTGTCACCAGGAAGAGGTGATAGCTCAAAAAAGACAGCAGATGCAGATCAGGACTGACTAAACCAGCTTAGCTCTGGAGTGAGGTCAGGACCCTGCACAGAAAAAAGGGGTTCAGGACCATGGACAGTAATTCTGCAGAGGTTCAGGACAATGGACAGCAATTCTGCAGTTGAAGAAAGAGTAACAAGTTGGCTTGCTTGAACTACCAAAGCTTTATAGTCTGGCTTGGTGAATCAAGTTTGAAATCTCACCTTCTGAGTGCTGCAACATTCCAGTTCTTTTTTAAAAAAAAATAAATAAAATTTTATTAACCGACCAATCAAATCAAATTAAATCACATCACATAAATTCCGAATTACAAAGCCGAATTTTAAATTTTTGTTGGGGGGACCCATATTTTAAGATCCAAAGGGGGATTCTGATCATCTTCTTCCTACTGCGTTAATGTCCAAATCAATCCAAATCAGTCCAAACAGGGTTCATAATTCTATCCAGTCTTATCTTGCTGTTTCCGCATCACATCTTGTTCATATATTTTCTCTTTTTTCTTTATGATCTCTTCTGATAGTCTCCTTAAGCCGATAAACACCAATAATAATCCTGTGTGAATTTTTCCGTTCTTCCAATCCTCAAATCGAGATGGTTTCCATATATCATTGCCTTCATAGATAACAGCGCTCTTTCCATCATTAATTACAGAACTGTCATTCTTAAGTCCCACTGAGGAGTTTCACCCACAATATAAAAACAGCTCTATGTCTCTATTTCTCCTCTCAGACTTAAGTCCTCTGACAGAACTTCCCAATATGGCGACGGCATTTTTAACTGCGTCATTCCAAAGCTCTTATACATTCCACGCTCTTCTTAAAACATGCTTTGGTTCGGAAGTTTATCTCCACACAGCCTTAAATCCACAGCTTAAGTCCTTAAAACGACATTTCTGACTCGTGAGGGGAGGGGGCAACATTCCAGTTCAAGGGTTAGTGATGTTTGGTGCTTTGGGATATGGGTGGGATACAAATATGATTAATCGTTTAGTTTTGAAAGATGTCTGAACTCAAATTGAGTCTCTAGGAAAGGATGAGTTGGAACCAGTAATGTTTAGACCAGAACTCAATTTCAAATCTTTATTAGGATGACTAACTTGTGGTCCTCCATATGTTGTCATGCTCCAACTCCTGCCATCCCTGAAAATTGGTCATGCTGGCTAGGACTGATGGGAGTTGGAGTCCACTGAAATCTGGAGGGCTACAGCTTTGTCACCCTTGGCTGGGATCATGGGTGGGGGAATGATTTTGAGCCCAAGGGTTATGCTTCCCTCATGAGCAATCTTCTGGGTGGACAGGGCCAGAGGAAAAAGTGGGCAGAGCAATAGCTGTGACTCTAACCTTTATTCAATAAAGGTTGAATATCCATATACCCAAATTCCACACAGATCTCTGCATCCTTCATCCAGGCAAGCATGAAGTATTTATCACAATTCAAGGACATTCAGCTGCATTCAGGTCCCAGGCTTGAGGTTCCTCACCCATGGTCTAGAGTAAATATCAAGCAAATAAGTAGCCTTTTGAATTTCTAGTAGGACATGTAAAGAAAGGAAGCTGAATCTACAAGCTGCACTTTAGTCATCTTTGAAACAGGATGGAGAAAGGAGCCGTGTTGTCATTTCTCTCTCATTTTTAATAGGGTAAAGTGAACATATCCATTCTAAGACATTCTTGTGGAGTCACCTTACCTTTATACTCTCCATATCTCACATCCACAGGGGAAAGCAACTTGACAACAACAACAAAAAGGACCCAAGATGATTAAAAGCCCATTTTGACTCATTACAGAAAGCAAAAAATAATAAAATAAAATAAACCCTTGGAAGCTGTTGGAAATAAAGAGAGAATCATTAGTGGAAAGGAAGCAGCACTGGAGGTCATCACAGGAAGTCAGGACATGCTTATTACGGAAATGTTAAAAGATTTTAAAGGCTTTTTTGATCAGGGAGGATTTTTTAAAAATGATTTATAATATCTGAATAGCAGGTATATCTGTCAGCTTCAAAGATTGAGACCTGGGGAGTGTTACATTGAAACAGTTGTGGAAAAGTTGTATGTGTGTAGTGGAGGATTATTATAAACCCAACATTACCCTTTCCTATGAATAGCCAGGAAGAGATGAAAGAATATTATTTGAATTAAGGGTGTAGCTGTTATTTGAACTAAAAAGAAGGGATACTTTTGGCTGTTTTACCTGTTGGGAAATATCTCCCCTGAAGAAGCTTGAGAAATATCCCTTTGCCCCCATCTCCAGGTACGTTCAACAATATAAAATTAATTATATCCTACCTTTTGATCCAGGGATGAGATCCTTTAAGCAAGGAACAGAGTTCAAGGAGATAGCTTTGTAGTTTTCTAAAATTAGAATCACCGTATGTAGATGTGTTTGTCTGTGTGTATACACACACATAACAGGCAAGCAAAACCATCAACTTCTTAGGATAAACACAACTTCTCCCTCACACACATGGTTTGATTCTGGTTTGGAAACTTGATCTAAAAGCAAATGATGATTTGAGCAAACCACAGTGAATGCAACTTCCCAAAACACAGGGACTGGAGTATAGAAATCTTTGCATGTCGGGGCAGGAGGGAGGGAAAGGGGATAGAGTGTGTGCAAGCCTGAGTCTCAGCTTTCCTTGGCATTTTCTCCTGTGAGTAATGGCAAATCATGCTTTGAATCATAGAGCCTTGTAGGCCATGCAACCCAACCTCTTGTTCAGTTGAGCAAGAGCACCCCAGCAGAGGGCTGCTCAGCAGTGGCGTAGCGTGGGGGGTGCAGGGGGGCTGGCCGCACCGGGCGCAACATCTGGGGGTTAGGGTTAGGGGGTGCAATTCCACGGGTTAGGGGGCACAAATTACTTGCCTTGCCCCGGGTGCTGACAACCCACGCTACGCCACTGCTGCTCAGCTTCTGTTAGAAGACCTCCAATACAGGAGAGATCACCATTTATATAACTGTTTCCATTGCTGAACTGCTCTTACAACCAATCTATAAGTTTGGCCTTTTGTCTGAATGCCAGCAATGCTTTTCAGTCACGTTAGTTCTCAAATTCTTATGAGAGTCACGAACCACTGAATAATCAAATGATCACATTATTCTGTGATACCTCATTGTCTCTTAATCCTGCAGCCAATAAATTCATGTGGGAACTTGCTCTATTGGAGGGTCTTTCCTCATTCCTCAAAATACAAATATGTATTGCACGATTTGCCTATCCAAGGGAATTTGGTCAAACTTCTTTCTGTTGCAAACTAAGACGAGCACTGGGGCACAGGTAAGATGGTTCCTAGCTCTTTTATTATTATTATTATTATTATTAATTTTTTAAGAAAATTTTTCTTTTACAAATTTAAATAACACATTCGTATCCACTATAATACAAAATTCTTTTGGACTTCCCCCCACTCCCTCCACAATCCTCATAATTTTATATTTATTTCACATTTCCTTTATGACTGTATTGCCAGTTAATAAATCTTTACAGCTCTTTTCCCTCTTACAATACCCTTTCTCCTCACAAAGCCTCTTTAAATCCAACTAGCGTTGTCTGTTCATCACAAATATTTTCCAGATAAATCGTAAACTTTCTCCAGTCCTGTGTGAACTTGTGATCTTTTTGGTATCTAATTTTTCCTGTCAGTTTATCTAATTCAGCAAAGTCCATCAGTTTCCGTCTCCATTCTTCCAATGTTGGTAATTCTTCTTGTTTCCATTTTTGAGCCATTAAAATTCTTGCCGCAGTCACTGCATATTGAAAAAGTTTATAATCACTTCTATTAATTTCTCTTCCTGTAATTCCTAACAAAAAGGCTTCTGGTTTCTTCACAAACGTATATTTAAACATCTTTTTCAACTCATTATATATCATTTCCCAGAAGCCTTTTACTTTCTTACACTCCCACCACATATGATAAAATGACCCTTCCCTTTCCTTACATTTTCAACATTTGATACATGTCTTATACATTTTTGCTAATTTAACGGGAGTGATATACCATCTATATACCATTTTCATAATGTTTTCCTTTATCGTCATGCATGCAGTGAATTTCATATTTTCCTTCCATACCTTCTCCCAATCTGTTAACTGTATATTATAACCAAAGTCCCTGGCCCAATGTATCATAACCGATTTAACTTCTTCGTCCTTTGTTTGCCATTCCAATAGCATTTTGTACATTTTTGACAATACCTTATAATCATTATTTATTATCTCTTTCTGAAATCTAGACTCTCCTCCAATATATTTCCTCTCTTTGCAATCCTTTTTAAACATTTCATTTGTTTGGAAGTAGTGCAACCAATCATATACATATTTTTTGACTTGTTCATATGGCTTCAATTTCCATTTCCCCCCTTCTTTAATTACAATGTCTCCATAAGTCATCCAATCCTCTCTCATGTTTGTCTTTTTGACACTCATGACCTCCAGTGGGGATAACCAATGAGGTACATTTGGTTCCAAAATATTTTGGTACCTATCCCATATTTCTATTAGGGCACCTCTGAAAATATGATTGGCAAAACTTTTATGAGCTTTCTTCTTTCCCGACCATAAGTAGGCGTGCCAGCCAAACCTGTTGTCAAACCCTTCCAGATCCAATAACTTATTGTCTTTTAGTGTTATCCAATCCTTTATCCAACAGAGACAAGATGCTTCATAATAAAGTTTCAGGTCTGGCAGGGCGAAGCCGCCTCTTTCTTTCGCATCAGTTAGTAACTTAAATTGTATTCATGGCTTTTTGCCCTGCCAGATATATTTTGAAATCATTCTTTGCCACTCTCTGAAGATCTTTGTCCCCTTAATTATTGGAATCATTTGAAATAAGAACAACATCTTTGGAAGCACGCTCATCTTGATTGAAGAGATTCTGCCCCAAAAAGATAGTTTCATCCTACTCCACGCTTCGAGGTCTCTCTTAATAGTGTTCCAAGTTGTCACATAATTGTTTTGAAATAAGTCAATGTTTTTTTGGGTTAACCATATTCCTAAATATTTTACCTTCTTTGCCACTTCCATCTCTGTTTCTCTTTGCACTTCTTCTATCAAACTTTGGTCCAAATTCTTCACCATAAGTTTAGTTTTCCTCTTATTTAATACAAATCCGGCCACTCTTCCAAATTGATCAATTTCTTTTATAACTTCTTTTAGACTACTTGTCGGATCTTCCACCGTAATTACCAGATCATCGGCCAAGGCTTTAACTTTATATTGGTTTTGACCTACTGTTACCCCCTTTATTAGTTCGTTTTGCCTAATAGAACTAAGCAGGACCTCCAGAAGCGTGATGAATAACAGTGGTGAGAGAGGGCATCCCTGTCTTGTACCTTTCTTTATATTCACATCCTCTGTGATTACATTATTTACTATCAATTTAGCTCTCTGTTCTGAATATATTGCCTTTATACCATTATAAAAGTCTTCTCCCACTTCCATCATTTCCAAATTTTTCAACATGAATTCCCATGAAACATTATCAAACGCTTTCTCTGCATCCACAAACATTAGAACGGCTTGTCTCTCATTACTGGCAGTCAAATATTCCAGAATATTTATTATATTTCTTACATTGTCCTTCATATGTCTGCCAGGAAGGAAACCTGCTTGATCTTTATGGATATGTTGTTGCAATATCTTCTTAAATCTTGTTGCCAAAATACCCGAGAAAATCTTGTAATCTGTGTTTAGCAGAGATATCGGTCTATAGTTCTTCACTTGTGTGAGATCAGAGTCTTGTTTTGGTATGAGTGTTATAAAGGCTTCTTTTCATGTTTCTGGTATGTCCTGTTGTTTCAAAATATTATTCATAACTTCTTTAAGTGGTACCGTCAGGGAGTCCCTCATTTCTTTGTAATAAGTTGCTGTAAATCCATCTGGTCCTGGTGCCTTCCCTTTTTTCATCTGTTTTATAATTTCTACTATCTCCTCATTCTCTATTGGGGCATTCAGTCTGTCTTTCATTTCTGTCGGGATCTTTTGCACCTTTTTTCCTTTCAAAAATTTCTCTATCTTCTTTATATTGTTTCTCTCTCGTTTTGCATATAAATGCTTATAGAAATCCAAAAATCCTTTTCTGATACCTTTTGGGTTCTCTATTTCCTCGCCATCCACAATGATTTTGTTAATTGTACCTTGCTCTTTCCTTTTTTTGATTTGCCATGCAAGCCATTTTCCAGGTTTATTTGCGAATTCAAAGTTCCTTTGTCTCAGTCTTTTAATGTTCCATTCGACTTCTTTGTTTATGATCATGGCAAACTGTGTCTGCAAGACTTTAATATTTTGTTTTATCTTGATGTTATTTGGCTTTTTAATTAACTTTTGTTCATTGTCCATTATTTGTTTTAGGATTTCCTTCTTCCCTTTCTCTCTGTTCTTATTTTTAATTGCATTCTGTTGGATGAAGAATCCCCTCATTACCGCCTTGCTTGCATCCCAAACTGTGCTGATCTTTGTGCCTTTGTTCATATTGTCTGCAAAGTAATCCATCAATTTTTTACGGGCATCTTGAATGATTCTTTCATCTTCCAAAAGGTAATCTTTCAGTCTCCATCTGAATGTTCTTTCTTCATATATCTTTATCTCCATTTTTATCGGATTGTGATCCGAAATTATTCTGGGTTGGATTTCTATTTGTTGGATTCTAGTAGTTAGTTCATTCGAGATCCAAATTTGATCTATTCTTGACATGGACTGATTCGGTTCCGAATAAAATGTGAACTCTTTTTCTAATGGGTGTCTAAGTCTCCAAATGTCAATTAACGCTGTATTGCAATCACAGCAGGACTTTGGACCACAATTCAGCGCCAACATATATAGCTGAAATGAGCAGAACTAGCACCATCCCAACCCAGCTGAGATGGCTAACCACATTTTGTTTCAGAGAGTCTCTGAGAAAGCTAGCTAGATTATGCATTCTACCTCTCATTTTTATTACCCATTCTTGTTCTGACTCTTTTTTGTCATTATTGCAGTATAATTGGTTGTAATGGCATATTAAATGGTCTTTACCCCTTTGGTATTTTTTATTGTTGTTATTATGGTATGGTTTATATAAAAGTCAATGTTATAAAAGTCAGCTTAAGGACCATTTGGAGGAGTCACAAGTGGCAAAGTAGTAGACCCTGAATACATAGATACATATAGTCAGGCAAAATTAAATCCTTTTCTTTCTACATTATTATTTTGTGTCCTGTAAATATTTGGTGGAATTATGGAGAAAATGCTGAGAGTGTAATGAACTACGCAGGGCAAGTTGTGGCAAAAGCAATCATTAATTTGACACAACATGACTTCTTTTCAAGGGGATCAGCTATTTTGTAAATAGGGTAATTATACCCTAGTTCAACATCTGCTTCTTATTTTGCTGGTAAAACAAGGGCATAACACTACACAGATAATACTTAGCAAACCTCAGGACGGAAGCACATGTTCATTATGTAGGTAAATTAATTTAGTTATCTGGCCCGTGCACAAAGGACAATGTTGCAGCTGTGCAGTGACCGCTTCCGTTCAAACCACTCAAAAGGTTATTTCCTGATAATGTGCAAAACACATACACAAAGCAAGCATAGGCACAAAGTCTTTATTTGAACAGCATTCCATCAGTTTGTAGAGTTGGAGCAGCCATGCTTATTTTATGATAACAGAAATATAGGGGGGGGGGGGATGCACAAACTATAGTGATGTTGTCTTTGTCCAAAAGTAGAGACATCACCTTGCCAACAAAGGTCCGTATAGTAAAAGCTATGGTTTTCCCAGTAGTGATGTATGGAAGTGAAAGCTGGACCATAAAGAAGACTGATCGCCGAAGAATTGGTGCTTTTGAATTATGGTGCTGGAGAAGACTCTTGAGAGTCCCATGGACTGCAAGAAGATCAGACCTATCCATTCTTAAGGAAATCAGCCCTGAGTGCTCACTGGAAGGACAGATCCTGAAGCTGAGGCTCCAATACTTTGGCCACCTCATGAGAAGAGAAGACTCCCTGGAAAAAAACCCTGATGTTGGGAAAGATGGAGGGCACAAGGAGAAGGGGACGACAGAGGACGAGATGGTTGGATAGTGTTCTTGAAGCTACCAGCATGAGTCTGACCAAACTGCGGGAGGCAGTGGAAGACAGAAGTGCCTGGCGTGCTCTGGTCCATGGGGTCACAAAGAGTCGGACGCAACTAAATGACTAAACAACAACAACAACATTTTACTGCTTTGCAATTATTAAGATTTGTAGAAAAATCAATATAATTTATTGAAAACCCATTCCCTCTTGCTGTCATTGAACCAGCAATTTCTATGCTTAGTCGTTCCCAGTGCAAAAGGAGAACAACAAGCAAGCCCAAGGGTGACTGCCTTGGGTTATTTCAAAGACTCCAGATAATATCAGTGCTACCTATTTCAGCAAGAAATTTTAGAGATTCTTAGGGATTTCATTCAGTCTCCATTTTCAAACCAACCAGCATGGTTTCCACTTCCCCATCTAAGAAAGCCAATGGACTGCTTTTAAAAATATCCCAGAAGCTGCAGTTGATCCAGAACATACCTGCAAGATTGTTATCCATGGCTGGGCAGTTTGACCACATAATTCCTGTGCCTCGTCAGCTGCAGTAGCTCACAGTCCATTCCTAGGGCCAATTGAAAGTGTGTGTCTTAACTGCCAAAGCCCTAAATGCCTTCAGAACAGAGGACCCGAAATATTACCTATATTTCCCTTTCTTGGGTACCCCATAGAAAGACATGAGGGGGGCACACAGTTGACAACACAGTGACAACACAGTTATGCTAGAGACTTGTTTGGTGTCATTTTTGCAGAATGCTAACCTTTCTAGTCATCCAAAAGGTTATAATTACACAATGAATTAGAGCAGGCATTCCCAAACTCAGCCGTCCAGATGTTTTGGGACTAGAACTCCCATCATCCCTAGCTAGCAGGACCAGTGGTCAGGGATTATGGGAATTGTAGTCCCAAAACATCTGGAGGGCCGAGTTTGGGGATGCCTGAATTAGATCCTCTTTTTGTTTTATTTTTATAAAATGAAGGTTGTGGTGCAGCAAGTTTTGTTTTGTTCTACATATCTAGGGTTCCCCCAGTGGTGGACTTTGGTATCTCAAATTTCAGTGGCGCCCTATAAATGCTAAAATTTGACAACACCCCCCCCCCTGCTACCCTACAACCTCTCTTGGTTCCCCCATCTTGAGTAGTTTTGTGTTTTATTTTGTATTTCATTTGATTTTTACTTTTTGTAATCTGCCCAGATATCTTTATGCAATGGGGTGGTGTACAAATGTCATAAACAAAGGTATGGATTGGAACAAAGTTGTTTTTAGTTGTCACAGGTCATTGCAACACAGTCTCCTCTTCTTCCCCCCCCAAAAAAAAGCACACAAAAATGAATATTTTAAGGTACAGTTTCTATACCAAAAATGTACACTTTCATTCTTTATTTTTTAAATGTAGAATGATACAGAAATGAGACAGAACAGACTTCAGGCTGGAAGCAGCTAAGGACATAAACCTTAGCTCCACCACTGACTGAGCTAGGGGTTCTCAGCACAGCTGGGCTAAAGGTAAAGGTAAAGGAACCCCTGATGATTAGGTCCAGTCGTGGCTGACTCTGGGGTTGCGGCGCTCATCTCATTTTACTGGCTGAGGGAGCCGGCGTACATTTTCCAGGTCATGTGGCCAGCATGACTAAGCCGCCTCTGGCGAACCAGAGCAGCAAACGGAAACACCATTTACCTTCCCACCGAAGTGGTACCTATTTATCTACTTGTACTTTGACGTGCTTTCGAACTGCTAGGTTGGCAGGAGCAGGGACCGAGCAATGGGAGCTCACCCCATCACAGAGATTCGAACCGCCGACCTTCTGATCAACAAGTCCTAGGCTCTGTGGTTTAACCCACGGCGCCACCCGCATATAAGCCCTAAAAATGTGGGTGGGGTGGCAAGGTTGGCTGGATCCTTAGTGTCAAGTTCCCTCTAGTCTCCAGATCTTGCCTTCTTTAAATTAACTTTTCTTTACTTCTTAAGATGCGGGACATATTTCACTTAAAGCAAAGCTATTTTGCTACTAAAAGGCGATCAAATTATGGGTTTAAACTTACATAAAAGAGAAATATTTTGTGAAATGCATAAATCAGTAGAAACACACACACACACTTATGTAAAGCATTTTTTTGAATTGCAGGTTACAGTCAAGTGCATACCATATATTTTTTGAATACCATAAGGTTCCATGAACATTTTTATTTTTAACACAATGGTCTCCAAGTAACTGTTTGTTACTGAGTTTTGACATTCCAAAAGTGACTTGTTGAACTTCTGTACAACACTGGTTATGTGCCAGTTAGATTAAATGGCCACATGGGAATAGCTGCAGAACTCATAACCAGAAGTTGACATTAGCCTGACAGAGGAAGCCTGAAGCCTGTGCACACACATATCTAACTAGTCCACTCCTGACATCCTTTGAACATAAAAATGCAAAGCCGTCAGAGAAACTCTGGGAAAGAAACTCTACTACTACAAAAAAGAGAAGCATGTGAAAGGACACCAGTGCTTTGAGCACAAACTGATTTGAAATATATTGCCGGTTGTGATATTGGATAGCAACAGGGAAGTATTTATGTCAGGTGACTTTGCTGGGAAGCTGAAACTTTTGGACCAAAAATCAGTCTTATACATGGATGTTCGCCTGCAAATCTAGCATCACACTGAAACTAAGGGGTCATTTTCATGATTTGATGAAGAGAGAAAGAATATTGCGACTCTTACCAGGAAAATGTTTTGAAGCATAACAAGATGCTAATTGTGTACTTAAAATATATGGGAATTCTAGTTATCCCTGTAAATTGGTAAATGTCTGTTGTCCTGACTGCTTGTCCTCAGAAAAGCTCTCTACCAAACTAGTCAAAAAGGAAGATTATTACATCATTAAACTCTAGTAACTTCTGCAATAATCATATTACAGTCTCTGTTCTGAGCAGTGTCTGTGTTAGTGGGGGGTAGACTGGTTAAAAGCTGAGAGAGAGAGAGAGAGAGAGAGAGAGAATGAGAATAGATTGTTTTGGAGAAATCTCCAGCCTTTCACCTGGAAAAGGCATTCACACATGTTCTCCTAGGAACTGCATGGGGGAAGAGAACCCTGTTCCCCAATTTCAGGAGGTACTGGAGACTTTTGATGGCCTCATTGTTAACTTGTCCTGTTATAAGGTATGCATCTGAGACCACCATGTGTATAGACCCAACATACACTCCTAAAAGGAATTGTGTGGAAGCAGGATGCAATGGGTCAATGCATCTGGCTGTTGACCAAAAGCCCATCCAGGGATGGCTGTGGGTAGGATTCCATAGAAGTGCGTGCAGACACAGACGCACACACACACAGGGTCTAAAGAGTAACCATTGGTTCAATGTAGCTCCATATGGACTACTCTGATGGGCAGTGGCTTTCCACAATTTCAGGCAGGAAATTTCCCCAGCTCTACCTGGAGACACCAGTGGTTGAACCTTGGGTCTTCTGTATGCAAGGAAGATGCTATACCACTGAAATTTGGTTCTTCAATAGCCAATAGGAAGAAAATAGTTAAAAGCTTTAAAAAATGCAGGCAGATAATATGTGATCATGACAAAAGAATTAATTCCTCAAATGTGAATTTCTTCTTCTTCTTCTTCTTCTTCTTCTTCTTCTTCTTCTTCTTCTTCTTCTTCCCATAATTCATTTAATATGTTTCTCCACCCTTCTGGATTTTAGCTCAAGTGGTTCTCACCTATGCCAAGAATTTTTTATAATGCAGTTTTAATTTTGTTTGTCAACCTTCGCCACAGGAGTTAAATTACTTCAGATGAAACATTCATGTTTGATTCCACCTGGCATTGGGACTGTGTAAAATGCCAGTAAGATAAGAAGGAGGGAAAAAAATGAATTGGCTCCTTAAGGGCAGGAAGAATTTTCCCCTTATTATTATCTAATAATAGTCTTTCTTTTAGCTGTCCTTTCAGCCAATACAATCAGCTTAACCTATAGCATCCTAGTTAAACATTACTATTTGGGAAATTGCTGGAAGGAATTGATGATAGGATTACATATGTCTAGTTTTGTCTTTGGTAGGATTTCTAGTTAATGGGTTTCTGCAAAAAAAGGTGAAAGCAAAAGGTTTTCTAGCATGGACTCAGGATCTTAATTTTAAAAGCTGCTTTTCATTGGAAAAGAAGCAGCAGAATCTAGCTCTCATGGGGGTCTTGCACCACTGGAATTGCTGGCTAGAGGAAGGAATTTCAGATAGTACTGTAGTTCCTAACCTAGAAAGACAGTGGATAGCATTGGCTGCTATCTTCCCTCAGCCTGAGCAATCACCCTGAAAGTGGTCATCAGTTTCATCCAACCTAAGCTTCTTCCAACTTGAGCTTTCAACTTAACTTTGACCTCTAGCCTACCTGCATCTGAGCCTGTTTGCTGTCATTCTATGGGGCTCCTGTCCTAGGATCTGACACAATCACCTGATCTTTTGTTGTGGGGACTCACTGCCAATAATTCACTATGTATGTGGAAACAGGTAAGTTCATGGCTTATCACATAGGAGGGAGAACAGGAAGAGCGAAGAGGAGGATAAATAAGTCAGGTAATAATGTTACTCATCCCAGGGTATGGTTCAAAGGCACATGTAGTGTAAAGGTTACTGAAGCTAAGCAGCGCCATATTAACACTATACATCTAAAGCACTATGCTACCACATTAGACAGTCACGGTTTCCCCCCCAAAAAATGCTGGGAACTGTAGTGTGTCAGAGTTGTTAGGAGACCCTTATTCCCCTCTCAGACCTACATTTCCCAGATATCCCTATTAAGAGGGATTGATTGTTAAACCACTCTGGAAATATAACACTGGGAGAGGCATAGGGAAGGTGGTATGCCAGGGGAGGGGAATGGGGATCTTCTAATGACAGGAGTATTTTTCTACCCTACCTGGAGAGACCAGTGATTGTACTTTTGGAATATGAAGAATGTATTCTGCCACTGAGCTACAGCTCTTCTTGAAGTCAATAGTGGCACTGAAGTCCTCATAAACTGACAAAGGAATAGACTTGTTAAAAGAATAATTTCTTATGCCTAAAAGAGAGTGAGGAAAGCTACAGAACCTGCTTTCTATGTATCCAGGCTGTCAGAGCAGGTTTCATAAAAACCCTGGGGCCCTCTGAAATTAATAGCTGTTTAATGAATGTATCTGTTTTAAAAAGTCACATTTTGCAGCGATCCGGTTATTGATTTGACAGTATTTAATATTTTATTTATAAGCCCATAATCCTGCTTGTGGATGAAGTTAATTCTAAGTGCACACTGTAGAGGAGAAATGAAATGGCTGTCGTTCCCAGCAGAGCAGGGCAGCAGTTTTGATAATTTTTTGGTAAAATTACGAGAGCTCAGCAACTCTGAGACCAGCCCTCTTTAAAGTAACATCAGACGTAGCAAGTTTCTGAGACAAAGGCACCCCAAACACCCCAAACTATGTCTAGAGGAGGCCAGTTGAAATCAGTGGGATTTAAACTAGTCATAGCTAATCTAAGACCCATTGATTTATCTACTTGGAACATGACCAAGTCTAGATCCAGCCCAGGAATTTTGGTGACTGCTTCACAAAGCTATAACTCTTTCCTTAGGCATAGAGATCTGTCCCCTGTCCAGTTGTCCCCAGGCTACTGCTCTCCATATGTGGGGAGGCTTCTGAGTATGTAAGAGGTTTGGGGACCAGAGACTCCCACATGTAAAGCAGTGTGCAGCAGATGAGCAGATGATTCAGTCCTGCAAGGTTCTGCTTTGCTAGTGTGCACCCCATAGGGAACATACTGGGGAAACAGATCCCATCAGGATTGCATCCGTCACTCTGCAGCTGGTGATCAGAGGATTCACATCTGCTGGCTGTAAGGCCAGTCTCTGTAAGTTCCTCTCAGTCTAACCTTACTCTCTTAGGGCCGTTGCGAGGAGAAGATGAGGAACAGAACCATGTGTGCAGCCTTGAGCTGCTTGGGTGAAAGGTGATACACACACACATACAATAAATAAATATTAAAGTAACAGCACCCAGCAAGATTGACCCTCCTGCTCTCTGCAATGGGGTCAGGTGTGTGTGTGCAGGGGAAGGCAACACCTCACCTCCACTTCCAGATTGCATGTTTATTTCTGTTAAAACCCCTCTAATTCAACATTATCCCCACTCCCTGAATTCATTTGGGCTTGGGTCGGCCTGAGTCAACCTCACAGGCGATCTGGGCCCCTGAACTGGGTTGTGGGTAAGCTAAAATGCACTTTCTGTGATGCTGTTGTTAATTGTACTGATTTTATCTCTGTTGTATCATCTTTGTAACTTTATTGCAGATCGTTCAGAATCAACAGTGCTAAATTGTATATAAAATGTAAAAACAAGTAACTATAAAGTTGCAGGAATGCTTCTCTATTTTTGTATGTGTTTTATCTTTCCACAGCACTCACATCCCATGCAAGTTGGGGACTCTATATATTGCCTGTTCTTTCAACCACTGGAGTTATATTTTCGGGAGTGAGTTTATTGGCAAGTTTATTGGTAAATAGGAAGAGGTTTCAGCTATTGTGTACATAAACACAATGTGGAAAATGTGCAGGCATGATCACAATGAAAAGGTGATTTGGTGTGCTTTGTCTGGTCAATGTACATGACCATCAAGAGATGTTTGAAGACTTGATTATTAAATGCATTAGCCATGGATGTGCATTGTGCCTAAATGGAGAATACGCATATGATCGACATACATAAAATGCATTGTTCGTATTGAGAGGTTGAGGGTGTTTCCTAGCACAATATGCAAAATTCCATTTACATGTTAATTTGTGCACATGCTTGACAATATCTTGTGAAAATACACAATGATTCGAGTTTGTGCACATTTTCTATTCAACGTCCCAACTATAGCCTTTCAAAGTATAGTACTAGATGATCTAGTTGTAACTATTTCTATATTAAGCTGCGGGTGGCAGAACAAATCAAAATCAAATCTGTCCCAAATCTGACAAAGAGAAGCCACAAGAATCGTGCTGCTTTCCTCCTCACACAATTTGTTTGTTTCTTGAGTTATCTCAAATATTGTACTATTAGGTCTCTTATTGTGCAAGGGGCTATTAATATCTGTTAGAAGGAAGGTCAGGTTTGTTTTCATGGTGCCGTTTTTGTATTCTTACATTACTTTATTCTCAGAAAAAGGTTTTATACCTGGTGTGCCTTGTTCCTTTAGCTCCTGGCACTCTGCTTCATCTCCTTATCGCTTTATCTCTCCTAGTGTGAGGTCACTGATCTGTCTATTTAGTTCCTTCACATGATTTTAGAGCTTTAACTTTGTCATCCTGCTGAATGGATATTGCAGAAACTTCCTTTTTGTTGCCTGCTGTAGACTCCGTTCCTAATACTATGCAATGTGCTTTGAGATTTTGGTGGGTTGACAGCATCACTTCATGTACAATGTTATTGAAAGCCTTGCAGATTCAGGCCATGAAGGGTCATCGTAACCTAATGTACAGCACAAGAACTGTCACCCAGACTTTTTTTTTCATAGTCTGTTTCTGAAACGTATGCAATGAATTGGGCAGAAATAGTTCTAATTTAAAAGCTAGTCCTTTGAACGGACTAATTTAAAATTTACGGTGGGCTTGCACAGCTTGTGACTAAGATTGGTTTGCATTTAATGGGAACCTACCTAATGGGCAAGGGACGTGGGTGGCACTGTGGGTTAAACCACAGAGCCTAGGGCTTGCTGATCAGAAGGTCGGCGGTTTGAATCCCCGTGGCGGGGTGAGCTCCCGTTGCTTGGTCCCTGCTCCTGCCAACCTAGCAGTTTGAAAGCACAAAGTGCAAGTAGATAAATAGGTACCAGCGGGAAGGTAAACAGCATTTCCGTGTGCAGCTCTAGTTCACCAGAAGTGGCTTAGTGATGCTGGCCACATGACCTGGAAGCTGTACGCCGGCTCCCTTAGCAAGTAAAGCGAGATGAGCGCCGCAACCCCAGAGTCGTTTGCGACTGGACCTAATGGTGAGGGGTCCCTTTACCTTTACCTAATGGGCAAGGGACGTGGGTGGCACTGTTTCCTAGGGCTTGCTGATCAGAAAGTCGGCAGTTTGAATCCCCGTGGCGGGGTGAGCTCTCGTTGCTTGGTCCTTGCTCCTGCCAGCCTAGCAGTTTGAAAGCACAAAGTGCAAGTAGGTAAATAGATACCAGTGGGAAGGTAAACGGCATTTCCATACGCTGCTCTAGTTCACCAGAAGTGGCTTAGTCATGCTGGCCACATGACCCGGAAGCGCTACACCGGCTCCCTTGGCCAATAAAGCGAGATGAGCGCCACAACCCCAGGATCATCTGCGACTGGACCTAATGGTCAAGGGTCCCTTTACCTTTACCTTACCTAATGGGCAGTTCTGGAAACAATGCATGAGCTAAAACACAGCTATCTTCACACAAAATTCACACAGTTCTGAATTTTTCAATGCTGTTCTCGAGCAAAAAAGAAAAGAAAAGAAAAAGTGTACCAATATGCATATGTTAAGGAAGGTGGTATGTGCATTAGGCTGAATTGCATGCAAAATGTGTATTTTAGAATAAATGTCCACTAAAATGACTTAAAATTGAAGTGAGCTGAAATTCCACACCGCTCCACCACCCCATTCTTCATAGAACTACACATCCCAGCAAAAGCGAGGGGTGGAATATGTGGTGATTTCATAGGGCAAATTTCTGAGAACCATGTTGAGTGGAGTGGATTACCTTCGTTTAAATGAGGTGGATTTGTGCTTCGAGCCCCCAAACCCATCCCAAATGGAAATAAAGACACAGTGGAGACAGAATTCAGTTTAAATGTTAATGGGCAAATTTTGGCCACAACTTTATTAAAATACACAAATGTGACTGGTATTGCCTTAGGCATTGGTATCAAACTATATCTGGCTCCTGCCCTACCCTGCAGGAAGTCTGGAAGGGTAAACAACCAACAGGGGGAACTCCGTCAGTGTATATTGACTGGTGCTCACCCCTGGGGTTCCCAGGAGTCCTGGCATGGCCCTAGCCCCTCTTCGGGCT
Source organism: Podarcis cretensis (assembly GCF_951804945.1). NCBI lineage: Eukaryota > Metazoa > Chordata > Lepidosauria > Squamata > Lacertidae > Podarcis > Podarcis cretensis. The sequence continues at coordinate 18,231,955 of NC_137176.1, read as the reverse complement.
TCGGATGAGATCCAGACATCCAGATTCTTTAAACGGAATACTCTATTCATTGGAGGGGCAGGTGATGGCCACACCTCCCCTCCCCACATTCCCCTAAACCAATGCCTAACTGCCAAACCTTACAAAGTTGTGATGATTGCTAAGAGGTAGGCAAAAACCAAGTGGCCACAGCCAATCTACCACATTGGAAAAAAATTCCTACCTGGCCCCCATTCCAAAAACAGGCGACCAACCGAAGTCCAAAGCAAAGCCAAACACGGCCTAATTAATGGGTGGGTAGGCGGGTGTTTGGCAGCGCGAAGCAAAAGGAGGTCCCTACGTCGTGCTGCCAAATAGATACCCCAACCCCCAACCTTGCCACGCTGCTGATTGGCTAAAGGCCATTGGCATAACTGTGGCACCACCAGCTTGGAGCGGGGCAAGCCCCACCCACAAGCATGTTAGGGAAGAGTTTCAGGGCCGAGCACAAGATGGACCCTCTGTTAGGAGGATCCAACTCCCCCTCCCCCAGGTTGCCACAATTATATGGGGTACTCATAGCAGTGGTGTGACCTCCTAGCCACACATTTCCTGGAATAACCATGAGAACAACAGCTAAGGTCTAAAGTAAGGAAAACCAGCCTTCAAATTTCTCAGTCCCTGCCCACAACTTTTGGGGTCCCCTCCCCAATTGCAAAAAGGAGCTAGCCCAGTTTTGAGTTAAAACAAAACAAACAAATAAAAATCTATGCTCTGGTAGTGTAGCCAGTAGGGCTTGGTGATATATAAATACATTGTCTGAAATTGCATTTATAATTGTATAAAAAAACAGTGTTAAGAAACCATTAAACAATTAGAAACAACTAAATATATCAAATCATGTACTCAAGTTGATATGCTTTCGTGGAGTGTGCAATTCAAATAAAGTTCAGGAAAAAATAAAAGCATGAATATGAGCGGATTGTGGGGTATTTTGAAGGAGAATCTGGTTTTACAAAAAACGATTACAATGTTTGGGGGTGAATGTATTAAATTCCTTACAAGAACACCTGCCAGCTACAATTTCTCACATCGCTGTCACTCCTGAAACATTCTGCAAATGATACCTTGACCTGAAGGACTGCATAGATTCCTTCTGAGGTGATCTCAAAAACATGCTATTCTACAGACAACCTCTATGACAAATCCACAAATTCGGTGCAATAATCCATCCAAGAGTTATAGTGCCGACCATTCAGAGCCTGATTCTAGACATACTTTTATTTTTTATTTAGATGTCTTTACTCATGTGGAGCATCTTAAAAAGCAGAGACATCACCTTGCCAACAAAGGTCCATATAGTAAAAGCTATGGTTTTCCCAGTAGTGATGTATGGAAGTGAGAGCTGGACCACAAAGAAGGCTGATCGCCGAAGAATTGATGCTTTTGAATTATGGTGCTGGAGGAGACTCTTGAGAGTCCCATGGACTGCAAGAAGATCAAACCTATCCATTCTTTAAAAAATCAACCCTGAGCGCTCTCTGGAAGGACAGATCCTGAAGCTGAGGCTCCAATACATTGGCCACCTCATTAGAAGAGAAGACTCCCTGGAAAAGACCCTGATGTTAGGAAAGATGGAGGGCACAAGAAGAAGGGGACAACAGAGGACGAGATGGTTGGATAGTGTTCTCGAAGCTACCAGCATGAGTTTGACCAAACTGAGGGAGGCAGTGGAAGACAGAAGTGCCTGGCGTGCTCTGGTCCATGGGGTCACGAAGAGTCAGACACGACTAAACAACAACACTCATGTGGAACCTCCTTCAAATACATGTGTTTGGGATAAGAGTTCAAGGTCACCCAGTGAGATGCATGACTGAATGGGAATTGGAACCATGGTGTCTGAGGTCCTAGCCCAACAATCTAACCATTACACCACTCAGACTTTCTGTATTGTTTTGAGACAAGTAGAAGGGATATAGCTCTGCTCCCACTCCTGACATCATATGGCTTCCCTGGCCCAGTATGCAGCACCCACAAACTGTGTAATTTGATCCCACTACATAGAGCACACATCTTAATTGTTGCTGAAAACTGTTTCCATCTTGCCATTTCTAGCATCACACATGTTATACGTATCAGATGGCATACAATAAATAAAAAGAATTGCAGGTCAAACAGGGAGGAAACAGTCTATTAATCGCATCACATATATTCAGCACTCTCATTAATTTTAGCACCAATATTTATTACATCATGAGAGCTTAAAGCTAATTACAAAACCTACTAAATTTAACACCCACAAATGCTTTGGGAGATTAACAATCTTTGACACTTGTTCCCATTGTTTATTCTCGACTGTTTAATTCAACCCCTACGTTTTGGTTTTCTAGGTCACCTTTCCTATTCTGACAGTGTGTGATGTTATCACTTCAACACCCACATTCTTACACACCTCACTAAAATTAAATGTCCACAATATATTTTGCAGCTTTAAGAAATATATTGTGCAATGTTGCTTCTCTCCTTCCAAATATCCTGTTATCACATGCCAGCTAATCTGCACTTAATATGTCCACAGAACTACGATAAAAGTGTGGGCGAAACTGAACACCCAAAGCCAAACACTGAAATGCTTAATCATTTCTTCCAGAATCATCTCACTGAGAGCATATTACTCCAGGAACTCCAGTTTCCAGCCTGATGTTTCTTAGAAAAAGTGAATACAGATCTGTCCTTCTTGCAGACATACTGTTCTCTTCCACAGTCTCTACATCCTTGTTGCAGTGTCAGGGTGAAACAAAGAACCCAGCACAAAACAATTATTATTAATTATTATTATTATTATTATTATTATTATTATTTATACCCCACCCATCTGGCTGGGTTTTCCCAGCCACTCTGGGTGGCTCCCAACAGAATATTAAAAATACAATTAAAAAATCAAACATTAAAAACTTCCCTAAACAGATTTTTAGAGATATCTGTAGAGATATGGCTGCCCTGAAAAGTGTTCTTGGAAAATTTCATGATGATTCGAATATTCCCCCATGTTAAAAACAAGAGCAACACACTATACTAGGCACATGAAAGAGTAGCATCATGTCAGAGTTCCAGGCTTTCTCCCAACATGCCAGTTTTGTATGTGCAGGGAGTCCATTGTACAGAAGAGCATGCAAGTATATAATTTCCTACTTCTAACTTGAAATGGTGCAGCCCAGGAAAGGCTGCTCCCTATGTAGTTTGTTCTCACTTAACAAAACAGAAATAGATCATGGCAAGGGACAATAAGAACGGGGAACAGCAGCCGAAAATTCAGCAAGGATATAACACGTTTGACAGATCAATGCACCACAAATATGCAATTAAATAAATAACACAGGAAGTGTAACTTTGGTTCAAGGTTACACAGCAGTTTAACGATTTGGCGCTTTGTCTTTTTATGGACAAATCAAAACTTTTGGTTGTTTGTTCCAGGAAAGTGCTTCTGAGTTAAATCCTTGCTATTACTTTCATTGCAGTTCAGATGGGAAGACAGGGTTACAATAATGCTGAATTGATATATGTATTGATGAAACATTTAGATTGAGCCCAAAGAGAGAGGTTGCTGAATTATGAAGATTCAAAGCAGTTATCCAATTAATTGTATCATTAGTCAACATGAACAAACATAGCATATGGGGATTGATTCTTGGGATCTGTCTCTTGCAGTGTTTATAATTTGAGATTATTGCATTATTTTATAGTCACAAATTTATGATGGCGCACAAGTGGACAGATGGGTGGTGAAGTTTCATTTCAAGCAAGCAGAAGTCCCCATTTTGAGAGAAACATATTTTTCAACTATATTCATGCAGATGAAATTGTTTACACTCCACTGCAAATGCAGAGCTGAATTAACTTAAAGCCAACTTAAACACCATAGTGTAGGGCAACAGACAATATAAAGCCCCTATAATAAAATGTAATAGTCATATAGAAACACATCCATCTCAGCCATGTACCCTGCTGCTGTCCCAGTTCTTTATGGGGAAAGAGGTAGAGTAATACAGGAACCAGGAAAGCCATTTGGGCATTTGTAATGCTTGCTTCATATTTAAGGCAGCTAGGTAAAGGTGGAGATGCGGGTGGCACTGTGGTCTAAACCACAGAGCCTAGGGCTTGCCAATCGGAAGGTCGGCGGTTCGAATCCCAGCGACGGGGTGAGCTCCTGTTGCTCAGACCCTGCTCCTGCCAACCTAGCAGTTCGAAAGCACGTCAAAGTGCAAGTAGATAAATAGGTGCCACTCCGGCGGGAAGGTAAACGGCATTTCCGTGTGCTGCTCTGGTTCTCCAGAAGCAGCTTAGTCATGCTGGCCACATGACCCGGAAGCTGTACGCCGGCTCCCTCGGCCAATAAAGCGAGATGAGCACCATAACCCCAGAGTCGGCCACAACTGGACCTAACGGTCAGGGGTCCCTTTACCTTTACCTTAGGTACCTATTTGTCTACTTGCACTGTGTGCTTTTGAACTGCTAGGTTGGCAGGAGCAGGGACCGAGCAACGGGAGCTCACTCCGTCGTGGGGATTCAAACCTTCTGATCGGCAAGCCCTAGGCTCTGTGTTTTAACCCACAGCACCACCCATGTTGTGGGCCAATTCTTGTTTTCAAATCCAAACAAAGTATTATGAATTTTGGCAACTTCACTAGTGATAAAGCCTTTCCTCCTCCCAGGAGGGGAGGGGTTGTGATCGGGAGATGATTCCCGCATCATGCAGGGGGCACTCCGCCCCCTGCTTCAACTCCAGGGCTGGCACCATGCCCCTCCCCAGTTGGGCACCCAATAGGGAAGCTCGACAGGGATGTGGCTTGCTGCTCAAACGCAGCCGCGCCAGCGATCCCCACCATTGCACACACATTTTCTTCGAGTCACCCACCCTCCACTCCCTTTAGATTAGCTGTTCCTGAGACTTTGCTATGGACCTCTGGTTGGTCGCCCTGTTTAACCAGGGGGCCTGGTAGGAGTTTTTTTTCCAATTGGCTAAATTGGCCCGGCCTCTTGGTTTTTTTCGCCTACCTCGTAGCAACCGTCACAACTTTTGTGGCATTTGGCGGTTAGGCATTGGAATGTGTTGTTGGTGTTTCAGGTGGCAAGGTGTGGCCATCACCTTCCCCGACAATTTTGGGTATTCCGCTAAAGGAATCCGGCAGTCGTGGATCCTGTCTGATGCCCGTGTGGTGGGGGGCCATGGCACGACCCTCGGTGACATCAGGAAGAGAGCCTATAGTTGGATTAGCATCAACAGGCTTCCCCTACTGGTGGTTAACCCCTCCTCAGACTCACCCCTCTACGAGTGGGTGGAGTCTAATGTTCCGTGGTCCAATGCCTAAGCCAATACCTTCTCACATGCTGTAATCAATAAAGTTGTGGCCTTTACCTTACCCATTAACCTTACATTCTGTGTCCACGTGTCTTTATTCCCCAAGCAGGGATCGGGTCCTCGAATCACAACAGGACAAACCACATAGTAATGCACACAAATAGCAATGCAAACCAGTGTTATATGGTCCCAGTCGCTGCTCCCCAGACTGGCTGCCATATTCTGGATTAGTTGTAGTTTCTGGGCCACCTTCAGGGGTAGTTCCACATAGAGCACATTGCAGTAGTCCCAACAACAGGAGATAACCAGAACACGTACCACTCTGGTAAGACAGTGCACAGACAGGTAGGGTCTCAGCCAGATGGAGCTGGTAGATAGCCACTCTGGACAATAGTTCAGAGATGAGGTTACCAACACATGTATCACATTGTCCATGCTATCCCTGTACGTAAAAGGTGATCATATATTATTTTTTATTGATTGATTGATTGATTGATTGATTGATTTTTTATAATGCCCTATACCCAAAGGTCTCAGGGTTGTTCATATAAAATATATGCCTTTGCCACAGAGGCTAAGTAGACCTTAATGGGCTGAGATGGTTCCAAGAGCACCCCTAAACTGTGTACCTGTTCTATCAGAGGCAGCAGAACCCCATCTAGAAGAATCAGACTCTCCAGTCCTCAGTCCTGCAAATGACTTACCTGTATTGTCTCCATTGTAGCAGGATTCATCTTCAGTCTGTTGACCCCCTCATTCACTTCACTACTGCATCTTAGGAGAAAAGTCTGCAGATTGCCCTTCTTTTTCTAGGGGGAAGAGTGAGGAAAAAAGACAAATCTCATAAATTTTCTCAGGGTGGAAAAAGTAATTTTAGTAGGATTTGATAATGCTAAAAAGTTATCAGTAGATAAAAGTCTGTTTCTATACACTGATTGCTCTTGCTGGATTGAGGCAAATACGATTATACAGATTTGGGTGCTTTTACCCAATCTAGGTAAAAATTCAAGACAGAATGCCTTTTTTTCCAAACTTTGTTGCTTGGCTAAGCTAAGGACTTAGAAGAACTAATCAAGTCAATATTTGTCGAGTAGTATTTTTTTTTTTTGTTTAAGTTTGCTATTTTTGAATCCTTTGATCACAGCGGCAGTTTGTTCTTCTCTTATACTTGAAGAAATTGAATAAAAAAGTTAATTCTTAAAAAAAACCAAAAGATTTATTCCCATATGCCTCTTTTTGTCTAAGAAACATTGTTCTGAAACTCGCAAACACAAAAACCATGATGATTGCCAGAAAGGGGAAAAAAGAGGATGAAGAGAAATAAACTTGGCAAATTATGTTTGCAAGACGCTCCCATTTGTCTAAGAATGCAGATGCCTCTGCATTAAAAAGCTGGCAGCCATATGGCTAGCAATCAAGCATGACGCTTGCTGGTTGTGTATTTATACATAGGTGCCTAGAGGGTAAATTTTGCTGTTAAATCAAAATGCTAAAAAATAAATAAATATGCTGATGAAATTGAATGCAAATCACATACACACGAGAGAAAGAGATAGAGAGAGAGTGCAGTTGATTAAATAAACGTAATTGATGAATCATATGCCTTTTAACAGATTATTCAGTCAATTATATGTAGGCAGCAATCACATACTCATTCTTCTAGGTATTAGATATATTGAATCCAATGGGGTTTACTTGTATAGACATGTGAGGGACTGTACTGTTAAATGGATTGCATTTTTCACAAGGACAACAGTATAACTGTTATTCTGAGATTATTGAATTAAGTCTTAGATAAGCTACATAAATGAGCCACTCATTCTTAGGAAGAAAAGCAGCCTTTAATCGTTTTTCTCCTTTACCTATTACAGAAAAATCATAAATAAGTACAGTGGTACATCGGTTTAAGCACAGTCTGGTTTCAGAACGATTTGGTTTACAAACTCCGCAAAACCGGAAATAGTGCCTTGGTTGAGAACTCTACCTCGGTCTAAGAACAGAATCTGAACAGTGAAAGGGCACTGGCGGCGGAAGGCCTCATTAGGGGAAGAGCGGCTCGGTTTAAGAACGGTTTCGGTTTAAGAACGGACTTTCGGAACGGATTAAGTTTGTAAACTGAGGTACCACTGTATAGTGCCATCTTCACCCAAGATGTCCTGAACTTGAACCTGAACTTGGGCATCAGTGTGTCCAACCCCCCCCCCAAAAAAAAAAAAACAAAAAAAACAAAACGATAGCAGATTTAAAATGTTTTTTCATCCATCTATCTGGGTACTTGGAATGAACTAGTTTGGCTGAACGAAGTTCAATTAAAATAATTAAAGTAATAACTTTCACTTCCCATAATTAATAAGTGAACTAAGGGTAAATTAATTTCATTTTGGGGTAGACCTTTGAATGATTCCTAGGTCATTTTCAAGCTCATTCCCTCCCTCCACCCCATTACTGAGCAGGAAGGTCAGACTGAGTTTTGTTTGTTTCTTTGTTTGCTTGTTTGCTTAGAAAAGACAATCAGACATCTATAAAGAAAGCTGGAAAGCAAAATATTGAGGCAATGTTCTCAAGCTTATTGCACAGATAAGGATGCATAGGTTTGATCTGCCATGGATGCTTTAGTTGAGATTTCTGCATTGCAGGGGGTTGGACCAGATGACATTCAGGGACCCTTCCAGTTCAATATTATATGATTCATGTGATAGAAACAGGACTGTCGAAAATGTCATTGAATCGGATAGATAATGAAATCTTGAAACTGAAGAGTGCAACTTCTCTTGAACTAGAAAGTCAGGCTTGGACATTTTGTCTTAATACGAAAAGAAAATCAAGACCTTATAGCAGTTATATGAAACAAGGAAATCATCATTGGAAGAAGAGTTAATAATGTAAATGTATCATTTGAATTGGCTGGGCGGGAGAGGAGAGAGAAAAGTAATATATTCATCGGCTTGGAACACATTTCTCTGCCTAATGAGACCCAAGGGGTTTAGCAGATGTAACAACTGTTTTACTTCATGTCATATACTGGTACTAATGCATTATGTGGACCAACTGTTTCATTCGGCAGCAATGTCTATTCCTGTGCAGTGGAAGATTGATTTCGCTCAGCTCTATCTGGAATTTGGTTTGGTTATTTCAAAAAAATAAAATAAAAATGAGAAAATATATTATATTTCCAAGCCAAATTTTAAATTCAGAAACTTCATTGTGCTCATAAATATGGTGAGGTGAGGCCTAAAACTCTCACCCTTCCACCTTCCCAAACTCAACAGCTCCTACATCCTTGTGAACCTCCTGCCTCAATTCCCTTGCCAAAAATCTACCTGGTTGTGGCACAGACAAACAAGTCTCTTATCAAGGCTTCTATTCGTCCCTGATGTCTTAAATGTTTCAACGGTACCCTTTCTAGCCTTGAGACCTATCGTTTTCAAGTACTCAATAGAGACATCACACACACTGGGAATCATATGTCCCAAAGAGCTTTCTGCTTAAAGTACTGCTGAGCATGCTGGGATATGTGGTCTCCAAGGTATACAACATTGCTACTGAATCCCCAGACCTGCCCATGGTTTCTCTCAGCTGAATAGAGGGGACCGATTTAAATAATGTCCCCGAATTTGCAATTCATGTCTTTGCTGAACAAAAGAGCATACTAATTAGTTTCAATTACACTTCAAAACATCCACTTGCAGTTAAGTTGAGTTTTGTTGAAAAAGTTGTGTGAAAACCTGCCGTGTTTTACAAACTAGTCTAAACATAAGACCCTATATATCTCTCCAGAATAAAAATCCTTTGGGAACCTTTTAAGTTATTAAGACATTTCTGTTTATCTTCTGGCATATCTGATTGTTTTTCACCCTGTTCAGAGGTGCATTGAGTTTGATAACACAAAGGTCTCCATTACTTTTCAAAGGAATCTAATTTAAAAGCTTTCCAGACATACATTTTACATTTCCTATTTTCTTTGCTTCTTAACATTTTGGTGAACTACTGTGAAGAACAATGATGTGATTTCATAGAAAGATTATTCAGAATGTAATGCTTCTAAAATGTGGTAATCCATTCAAAAAGATTTGTAATATGCTTCATTATAGATGGCATCACCAATGTTTGCTGATATATAGAAACATATAGAAATCCATCTTTGAATTTGATAACCACACAATGCTTGCTTGGTCCTAGAAAACATTATTTTATTATTATTGTTGAAGCCCAAACACCAAAGATTTTCTCGCTCTGTTTTCTCAGACATTTGTGTTTCGCCTTCTACCAATATCACTTAGTTGAAATTCACATGCCTACATTATTCACTTTATCACCACAACATCATGTGATAACTTGCATGAGTAAAACAAGTCATTTGAAATAATCACTTCCAACCAATCTCCCTTAATATGATGACTTTAAATGCTTCCATAATCAGTTCCAAGTCCATTAGTGGTCCTGCTCTCTAGGACTGGGCAATATCTGGTTTTCAACATCACAATATATTACTAGCTAAACATCACAATATCTCAATGTATCATGGTATATATTTGCAGTGGCAGAGGGCTTTGTTGGATGGCAGAGGGTCCCTCTGTAACTCCCTGCAGCGGCGGAGAGTGTACCACACTTTCCCACCGCAGCAGAGGGCCTTCCGGGTGTCCCCGTGGCCGCAGAGGGTCCCACCATACCTCCCAGTGCTGGCAGAGGGTGCGCTGCATTTTTTACCACCATTGAGTTGCCCTATGATGTTTAGTCCTTGGGCTCAACTCCATTGTTCAGAATCATAAAATAATAGAATTGCAAAGTTGGAAGTGTAGGTCATTGAGCTCAACCACCTGCAATGGAAGAATCTTTTGCCCAGCATAGGCCTTTAACCCACGACCCTGATATTAAGAGCCTCATGCTCTACTAACTGAGCTATCCCAGAATATACCCATTCTGTCACATTCTTATTTACTCAACATTTTTGTGCCAAAGAATGCTAATAGGCACTTCTGCAAGATATATTAACATTATATTATATTTGCTACAGTCATGCAACCCCAAATGACCTCATTGTGATGAGAATAATCTCCCCAAGTGTGTATTGTGCTTTATTTTCACAATAGAATCACTCTCAACACTCTCATTCCATGTTCGTGGCTCCACTCAAAGAGACATTAAACTCACAATGTGTATGGCTGAAATGTTCCACATGTCATGGCCAGAATCTGGTTCCTTTGCTGTGGAGTGGGTGGGTGATTTTCAATGATATCCCTGTGGCAGATATAATGTTATTACCATTTGAATGATATTCTAAAAAGGCAAAGAACTCTTAATTGCTTTTTGCAGGTTCAATACCATCATGATTAAAACTACTCTGTATAAGCAGGAGGTAAAGTTGTGGATGGTAGTTTATTGCATACTATGCATGGAATGTAAGATTTCAATCCATATGCTCAGTTGGGAATCTAAAAAAGAATGATCAGCAAAATTTCATTGCAACAAAACTGTATTAAAGTTGATGACAAACTCCAAACGAACCACAACAGAAAAATGGCAGAAAGTGACCAGTGTATGACAAACAGAACATATATTTAGAGCGTTGTGTGAGCCTGTCTCCTCAACCCGATAACATATTGTTTTTCAAGTCTGATCAGCTGCTACACAAATACAGTCTTTGGATGTGCAGAATGCAGCTATTTCCAAGAGCTTTATCAAAAATATTGGCTTCCCTTGGAACTCTCCAAATATTTTGCCAGATTTTATGCCTTGAATTTCACTTATAGGTGAAATTTCAGTTTCAAAGCTCTACTTTTGCTTTTACTACATGCAATATTATCAAAAGAACAGAGGCTTGGCTCCTGGCTAGCCATCCATGAATGAAAGAGGATCTTTCATTCACAGAGGGAGCTGGGATCCAGCAAAAGATCCTGCTAAAGCAGGAGTAGGGAACTGGATCCATTCAGCAGGCCAGATCCTTACTTCTCACACCCCTTGTGGGCCAATTTTGACAATGGGACAGGACTACCCCCCTGTCAATCACCTGGTGCCAGAATGATACCAAGTGATTGACAGCTATCTGAGTTCAAAGGTAACTGATGATCAGCTGATCTTCTACAGCAAGGCCCTTTGAAGACTGTTAGGAAGCCCTGCTTGCAAAATAATATATTATATCATGTCTAGATCAGATCAATGTGGTTTGTAGGAAATGGCCTCATGGGCCACACTGGGAATTGTTCCAGGCCTTATTAAACCTGCCAGCCGGCACTCCCCTTTGCTTGTGCTAGAAAAGCATTTTCTATCAGTTTCTCCTTCACCCTGCATTGCCTTTCATCATAGGAACCAAGTCCTAGGGGCCAAGGTCCCTTCAATAAAATATTTGAGGGTCCAGGCCCCCACAAAGCTGATGGACACTGCCATTCAGATGGTGTGTGTGACCCACATCTTATGATTGATTTTGCAGGGCAGGGCTTACCTGTTCTCCCCCCCCCCTCATATTTTATTCAAGTTGGCACCCCTGCCTCCCATGCTGCTTTGGATGATGGCCCAATCCAAATCTCTCCCCCAGAAGCAGGAATTGGCAGAGTGGAAGGCAGTTGAAGCAGAACTACCTTGACTGATATAGTGATGGCGCTTTGATAAGATCTAACGCCATCAAATGAGGGCACCTTGGGATCCAGTGAGACTGGCTCAGGATCCAATGGCTCCTAGACTGGCTCAGACCCTCCCTACCTACAGAATGCCCTCTATACCAGCTACTGCTGGTGTTGACATTGGTTAGCAGGAGGCCAATTAAGTCAACAGTGGTGGGCAGACAACCTCACTTAATCCTATCTGCCCACAAACTCAGCATTGGGTCTACTGTATGTGTGTGCTCTGTCCATTCGGATCTAAGCCAGAGGGTGTTTTCCAATAGTACTTGGATGTCAATTGGGCATATACATGTAGCTTCTTATTAGAATATGTCCAGTTTCCATTCTTTAATAGTTAATACAACAGACACATTCTTCTTCAATGCCCTTGCTTTATTTTAGGAAAATTTGTAACTATATTGTCAATACAACACTGCTCCCATTTATCTAGGACATATTGGAGGACATAATTAGCTGGCTTCTTACATTTTACACCCTGTTGCTTCATTCTCTCCATGCTAGCTCACTGGCGGAAATTCTCATTGATAATTCAATGCAGATACTTAAAGCATGTGCAGTGCCAGGAGTCTTGTTGAAGTTGATGAATGAATATCTTTAGGAATAAGACCGTACATCTCCTTAGGATAGCTGAGGGCTTGTTTGCTTGTTCGTTTTTAATCAAACATATGCATTTGTTCCTCATTACTTGAAATTGTCATTTCCACCCCCTCCTGTGTTTTTGACACTCCCTATGATTTTTTTAAAAAAATTAAATCCAAGCCCCAGTCTAGACATTGTGGTGCATGCAATAAACTATGACAGGGACACACAACTCCTTTGAGAAGAGGGGAAGATGCATTTAGTCCAGCACTGGAAAAAGATCCCCATATTCCCAAATATTCCCATTCCTGCACCACTGGCCAACAAGAAATAATCAAGTTACCGTATTTTTTGCTCTATAAGACGCACCAGACCACAAGACGCACCTAGTTTTTGGAGGAGGAAAACAAGAAAAAAAAATATTCTGAATCTCAGAAGCTAGAACAGCAAGAGGGATTGCTGCACAGTGAAAGCAGCAATCCCTCTTGCTGTTCTGGCTTCTGTGATAGCTGCGCAGCCTGCATTCACTGCATAAGACGCACACACATTTCCCCTTACTTTTTAGGAGGGAAAAAGTGAGTCTTATAGAGCAAAAAATACGGTATTTTGATAATACTCCAAGAAGGCAAAGGCAGGCAACCTTGTCCTATCAAATTCTGTATTCTGTTATCTGTTGGGGTCAAAGTCAAAATTTGGTGGGGCATCCCCATTCCTCTCTTTCTCCTGCCTCCCCTTTCCTCATTCTTTTACCCCTCTCCCTCTTCTTCCCTACCCAGCAGTCTGTGGGTGGATGGACAAATCACTTTTGTCAGATTTCTGAACTGATACCTTGCCAGGATTTTTTGAAGTTAGATGGAGTTTTGCTTCTGATGCTAAGACTAAAGATTGCCCATCCATGCAATGGGGACAGAGTTTACATGGTGAAGGTACAATTGCAATGTGATATAGGGATAGAACATAGATGGGTGGGGAAGCTTGTCGGCTCCTATACCATGAAGGAAATATGGCATCAATACAGCCCGCCAAATCTGAATGTTAACATTTCAGCAAATATTTGTCTGAGCCCTTTGGTTTCATTTTTTACTGTAGTGGACTGGGGGCTTATGGGAGTTCAATCCACCAAGAGCAGGAAGAACAGAGACTAGTCAAACTGGATATACAGTGGTACCTTGGGTTAAGAACTTAATTCATTCTGGAGATCCATTCTTAACCTGAAATTGTTCTTAACCTGAAGCACCACTTTAGCTAATGGGGCCTCTCACTGCTGCCTCGCTGCTGGAGCATGATTTATGATCTCATCCTGAAGTTCTTAACCCGAGGTACTATTTCTGGGTTAGTGGAGTCTGTAACCTGAAGCGTCTGTAACCCGAGGTACCACTGTATGCAAGAAAGTCCTAATGGAGTGAAGAAGGAGGCCACATGATGCAAACACATCCAATTTAAACCTCAGGGCTTTCCCCAAAGGCTGAAATCCCAGGAACTGGCTGTTCTGGAGTGTGAGTTAGATTCAGTCTCCACCCCATCCCACTCTCCATTCCCGGCCAAACAGCTGATTGGTAGACTTTTAGCTTCCCTCCATATGTGTGAGATGGAAAAAAACCCAATCATTTCATAAAACTGTATCATTTTGATGATTCCATTTTCTTTTGAGCCTATGGCCTGGCTGAACTGAAAAGGTCTGTGGCTGCCTGCCTTTTACAATACAGAGCTAGTTGTTTTCAGGTACACATGCCCATTCAGAAAACTGAAAAGAATAAACTATTAGAATCTGTGATGGCCACTGTATGCATGAGAAGAGAATTGGCTGGGCATGGCAATTGTGATTCATCTTGTTTTGTAGACAGATGAAAGAGGATATTGGAAGATATAGGAAAATTAGTCAAAGTCCTAATAAAGAAAGACGTTGAAAAATGATTATATGTAATCACATGATACTATGATGAAGGCTGATCTGAAAAGCCAAATGATTTTGATTGGTTCAAGATGAAATCATTAGTTTTCATCCTGAATAAGATTGCTGCAATCCTTTACTGGTGAATAGAAATCACGTGTGTAATAAAAAAACACATTTCTTTTGATTTTCGTCTTTGCAGCCTCCTCTTTATTTTTGAGGCTTTCCCTATGCACATTTGTATTTCAATAAAGGCTTATCTTAGGGACGCGGGTGGCGCTGTGGGTAAAACCTCAGCGCCTAGGACTTGCCGATCATCAGGTCGGCGGTTCGAATCCCCACGGCGGGGTGCGCTCCCGTTGCTTGGTCCCAGTGCCTGCCAACCTAGCAGTTCGAAAGCACCCCCAGGTGCAAGTAGATAAATAGGGACCGCTTACTAGCGGGAAGGTAAACAGCGTTTCCGTGTGCTGCGCTGGCTCGCCAAATGCAGCTTGTCATACTGGCCACGTGACCTGGAAGTGTCTGCGGACAGCGCTGGCCCCCGGCCTCTTAAGTGAGATGGGCGCACAACCCTAGAGTCGGACACGACTGGCCCGTATGGGCAGGGGTACCTTCACCTTTACCTTTAAAGGCTTATCTTTGCCCCTGGAGCCTGCATCCTTTTTGGGGGAGTTTCTGGGAAGGGATACATCCAGTCTAGGAACCCCTTTTAAATTTCTCCAACGTGTGTGGAGAGAGGGAGGGAGGGAGAACATGCAGTCATGGGTTATCTGGATGTACTTTGTCGGACTCAAGTGTTACTAGCAAGTGTAAAATTAGGTTCAATGACAAAGCAATAACAGACCCTCCAAGTCTCCCTATTTTCTAGGGAAGTCCCTGATTTAGAGAAGCCATCCCGGTTTCTGATTTGATTCCGGAACGTTCCACTTTTCCTTAGGATGTTGTTATTTTCATTGGATAAATGTTGGAGGGTATGGAGTTATCCGACCCCCAAGCCATTTGAAAGCAATCCTGTATAGGGATTGCTTCTGGTGCTAAACATGCTAATCCTTATTAGGACTGGGAAGGAATAATTTAAACAGTGATATTGATGTTCAAAACAGTCTCCATGTTTGCATGGAGACATCTAACGACGTCTAATGTTATTTGGTTGCCAGATTGATTAAATAATATGCAAGTCGTAAGTCCACTCAGTTTTATGAATGGCCTGTAGATGGCATAGAAACACTTAGAAGATATTCTGCTACTGAGACAGGTTACGTTTGCATTTATGTCAAGACAGGATACATTTGTTTGGAATGTTCTGTTTCAGATAGGGTACTAAAGGATATTAAGAAAAACTTTTCATCATGCATTTGTAAAACTGATATGTTAAACAAAAAAAAAAAAAAGATTGGGGGACGAGGGGGGTGCTAGGTCCTCTCAAGAGAGTAACTCATGATACCTGATTTTACCATAGCCTTTGAAAAATGTCTTATGCCCTGATTTTCACATCATAGTGGCAGCGAAAAGCTTTGTTTGCAAATAATGAAATGCCACCAAATTTCATCTCAAAGAATTCCAACTTGGAAAGCATATATGTTTAACTGAGATAGAAGTTTAATGAAGTTAGGTAGGATTAGTGATATTCTGGCGGCAGACAGTTTCATATAATCCAGCAAGGGGGGGAGAGAAAGATTATTATTTTTCCATGAAAATAATCAATTGAAGGTTCAGTCAAGTGGTGCACATACGTATGTGTGTTGGGATTTCATTCCTCTGTTGCTGGATGTATGATTGTTTTCATCACATGTCTGTGTTGACATTCCATACTGTTGGTGTCATGAGAACGAAAGTTCAGTTACACTGTTCTGTTATGTTGTACTATTGCTTTTAGTCTGTTCTCTTGAAGAAGAAGAAAAATGAGACAGGAGCCATGTTCCTCTGTTGTGTAACACTTGTATAAACAGTGGTACCTCGGGTTACAGACGCTTCAGGTTACAGACTTTGCTAACCCAGAAATAGTATCTCAGGTTAAGAACTTTGCTTCAGGATGAGAACAGAAATCGTGTGGCGGCGGTGCAGCAGTAACAGGAGGCCCTACTAGCTAAAGTGGTGCCTCCGGTTAAAAACAGTTTCAGGTTAAGAATGGACCCCCAGAACGAATTAATTTCTTAACCTGAGGTACCACTGTAATAGGGGATGCAGGTGGCTCTGTGGGTTAAAGCCTCAGCGCCTAGGACTTGCCGATCGAAAGGTCGGCGGTTCGAATCCCTGCTGCGGGGTGCGTTCCCGCTGCTCGGTCCCAGCGCCTGCCAACCTAACACTTCGAAAGCACCTCCAGGTGCAAGTAGATAAATAGGGACCGCTTACCAGCGGGAAGGTAAACGGCGTTTCCGTGTGCGGCTCTGGCTCGCCAGAGCAGCGATGTCACGCTGGCCACGTGACCCGGAAGTGTCTCCGGACAGCGCTGGCCCCTGGCCTCTTAAGTGAGATGGGCGCACAACCCCAGAGTCTGTCAAGACTAGCCCGTACGGGCAGGGGTACCTTTACCTTTACCTTTACCACTGTAATAAAGTAGCTTAGTTGGTTCAGAAGCCCAGCATAGTTTAAATGTGCCAACAATGTGAACCTACTACACTACTTCTGTCCCTGATTTTTGGAAAGTTTGAAGTTGGATGCAATGGAAATGCTGACTTCTGCTTCTTTCAGCTATTAAAAAGCACAGGCATGAGAGAGGCGTACATACCCACCTGTGTACCCCTCCCTAGCAGCCCTGCTGACCTGATACCTTGGTTCTCGAACTTAATCCATTCTGGGAGTCCATTCAACTCCCGAAACTGTTCGAAAACCAAGGCACAGCTTCTGATTGGCTGCAGGAGCTTTCTGCACTCAAGCAGAAGCCACATCAACTGTTCGGCTTTCCAAAAACATTCCCAAACAGCATTCGGGAGTCAATTTCTTCAACAACTAAGCCATTTGAGAACCTTGGCAGACTGGGAGGAGGAGGATAAAAACACCAGTGGTGGCTCATTGACTGACTTCCAGCCCATATGCCACTATTTGAAGCAAAATAAGCATGTGTTTAGGGCATCAAGGGAAGGTATTTTTTTCATTACCGGATTTACCATGGTGCAGTTGAAGCAGGTTCCACAAAATGGCTCCCACAATACAGTGGTACCTCGGGTTAAGTACTTAATTCATTCTGGAGGTCCGTTCTTAACCTGAAACTGTTCTTAACCTGAAGCACCACTTTAGCTAATGGGGTCTCCTGCTGCTGCCACACCGCTAGAGCATGATTTCTGTTCTCATCCTGAAGCAATGTTCTTAACCTGAAACACTATTTCTGGGTTAGAAGAGTCTGTAACCTGAAGTATATGTAACCTGAGGTACCACTGTAGATGAAAGAATTACATATATGTACACTGATAAGAAAATAGTAATAATAAAATAGCAATAATAGAGATTGATGATACACGGTTTGTTATGGTTTATATTTTTAGTTAGAAATATATGGGGGCACCAATATATTTCAGGTGCTTAGGGCTTCTAAAGGTCTTCATGTGGCCCTGTTTCTTTGGGTGAGAGAGAGTGGGGTGTGTGCACTGCCTCACATGAGAGATGGGATGGGAAAAGTCAGTAAAGCTATTTGGTTGCTTTAGCCGGTTGTCCTGTCTGGTTAAATTGGAAATTCTCGTCATTGTCCTCATTGCTGTTTAGTTTTGCTTGTTGAATTATAGATGTGTTGATCTGTTTGTGTTGGCCTGGATTTATTGGACATGTGTTTATGGATTTGCTATTTTTTGTATATTGCTGTCTCTTTTCCGCCTAGTTTTATTGTTTTATTTCATTATGGGGTTTAAATATTCAATAAACTGCAGTTTATAATACTCATAGTAAATTAAATAATAAACAGAATGAAGTTGGCTCAGAATCCAATTTGGCAATGGAGCAAGCTCAGATGCTTGACTCTTTTCAGTCTCCAGTCATTTAAAGGCTGCTTCACCCATGACCATCATGACATTTACCTGGGAGTGTTGGCAATCAGCTGCTTGGGGAGTGTTTTGCAGGAATAATACATATGCTAGGGGTTGGGGATGGATGTAGATAAGCTTTATTGCACTAGCCAAAGGACATGACACTATACAGACCATAAAGACACTATCCAAGAAAGAAATGTCTATAAATCTATAACTCTTTATAGAAAAATATATATATATATAGAAATAGAACCTCGGTATATAAAATCTATATAAAAAACAGAACCTCTGCCTAAACCATCAGGGGATTTTGTTGCTGTTGCTTGCATATGCTATTTCATATTTAACATATGTGTATATATGAAAAGGAACTAAAAGATGAAAGCAACATATGTTTATATAAGAGATTATATGGGAGCTGGAGACCAACCGCTTCTGAATAGCCACAGGTTCCCCAAACCTGATATATTATATTCAAACATGTGAAAGTTAAGAAGTAATTATTATTATTATTATTATTATTATTATTATTATTATTATTATTATATCTTTTCTATCATTCATAACTATACACAAATAAAAACCTATCCAACGTAATCAGGGTGAGATACAGTGGGAAATAAATGCAGTGTTAGGTGTGATACCATCTGGTTCTTTTTACATAGACACCCCCATCTCAATGTCCCTGAAGTCAGGGCTGGTTCAGCACAGAAACTCAGAAATGAGCGTAAGGTTAATTCTTTATTCAGAGAGACAAACCCCCAACAGAGAACTCCACAGGCAGAACTAGCCCCGTTGAGGCAGTTGCCAGGACTGAGGATCTGAGCATCCCATATCCTCCTAAGGCTCCTCCCCAGCCTTCCTAACAGTCACAAACTCATTTGAGGAGGGGCTCTCTGTGCTTTTTTTCCTGCTACATGTAACCCCCTCCTTGTTCTTGGGGACAGCGGAGGAGGGGAGAAGGAAACAGTGGAACTGGCAGGTGGCTTGGGGCCTGTTGCAGTCTCAGCCTCCTCCTCCTAAGCTGCCTTAAAACAGGTGCTTGCTCAGTTTCCAACCCATCTTCACTCCATCCTTCCTCTGACCTGTCTCTTGCATCCCACTGCCATTCTCTTGCCTTCCCCATCTGATGCTTCCCTGTGGGGAGGTTCCCTGACTATAGACTCCCTTACATCAGATAAGGCGGCTAATGGATTGAGGTTGAATCCTGACAAGACAGAAGTACTGTTTTTGGGGGACAGGGGGCGGGCTGGTGGGAGGACTCCCTGGTCCTGAATAGGGTAACTGTGCCCCTGAAGGACCAGGTGTGCAGCCTGGAAGTCATTTTGGACTCACAGCTGTCCATGGAGGTGCAGGTCAATTCTGTATCCAGGGCAGCTGTCTACCAACTCCACCTGGTACGCAGGCTGAGACCCTACCTGCCAACAGACTGTCTTGCCAGAGTGGTGCATGCTCTAGTTATCTCCCGCTTGGACTACTGCAATGTGCTCTACGTGGGGCTACCTTTGAAGGTGACTTGGAAACTACAACTAATCCAGAATGCGGCAGCTAGACTGGTGACTGGGGGCGGCGGCCGAGACCACATAACACCGGTCTTGAAAGACCTACATTGGCTCCCAGTATGTTTCTGAGCACAATTCAAAGTGCTGGTGTTGACCTTTAAAGCCCTAAACGGCCTTGGCCCAGTATACCTGAAGGAGCGTCTCCACCCCCATCATTCTGCCCGGACGCTGAGGTCCAGCGCCGAGGGCCTTCTGGCGGTTCCCTCATTGTGAGAAGCAAAGCTACAGGGAACCAGGCAGAGGGCCTTCTCGGTAGTGGCGCCTGCCCTGTGGAATGCCCTCCCATCAGATGTCAAAGCAATAAATAACTACCTGACATTCAGAAGACATCTTAAGGCAGCCCTGTTCAGGGAAGTTTTTAATCTGTGATATTTTAGTGTATTTTTGGTTTCTATGGAAGCTGCCCAGAGTAGCTGGGGAATCCCAGCCAGATGGGCGGGGTGCAAATAATAAATTATTATTATTATTATTATTATTATTATTATTATTATTAAGATCCTCTCAGTGAAGTTTTGTTAGACCCCTTTCTTTCCCCAGGGCTACAACAGTTTAACGAGAAGGTACAGCAGCTTGGGCTGTCAGTGGAACTTTTGCGATCGATATCCCTATCATCTGCCAAGGCTATAATAAAAACTAGGTTGTGGGATATTGAATGCCAAGAACTAACAGTAGCAGCAGAGGAAACATGTTCCCCTCTTTATTTTCAACTTTCTTGTGAGGCATCTAATCATAAGCCTGAATTTTTATTAAAGCTTATATGTTTAATCAGGGCTTGTATTTTAAGAATGAGCTTAAAGATCTTCAACTGTTTCATGCCAGGCAGAAGACCAGCTGCCTAAAAACCTTGGCAAGATGTTTTTCTCCTAGACAAGGGGCCCCCCTGATTTATAGCAGAAAACAATTCTCAAAGTCGTAAAAAGGGAATTACAGGCTGAGAGCCAAGGTTACACTGACCCTACAAATTAAGAGTGGATAAATAGTAAAATGAGCCATATCTTCTTCCTAAGGTTAAAAAGGTCAAGAGCAGTGAAAAAGCAACTGGTCTGGCTGGCAGAAACAGAGCATTTTTGGGAAGTCTTTTCTAAAGCTGTTTCTTTCTTAAACTAAGATCCTTTTAAGATTTCTTTTCCTTTTAAAAGGTTATTTATGTATTAAATATATTAGCTTAAATATAATTATGCAAAGGATTTAAGAAATGCTAGATTCTTATTTCATATAGTTGGAAGAGATCACAGGGGCCATCAGCCACCAGCCCCCCTTGTCAGACAGGAGACGCCATCGAGCACTCCTGATATATGGTTGTCAGGCCTTTTGTTTAGAAACCTTCAAATGAAGGAGATCTCTCAATGTTGATGTGAACTCAAAATCCTTGACATATGTTTAAGATAAAAATTCAAGATTAACTATCTGTTTTGGAAGGCAATAGGGCAAGGAGGGCAAGAGGTGAGCTGGTAATTAAGATTCCTTGTTGAGACACATGTAAGATATATTACTACTTATTTGTCATTTATAGATAGAAGAATGGAGGGACGCAGGTGGTGCTGTGGGTTAAAGCCTCAGCGCCTAGGACTTGCCGATCGAAAGGTCGGCGGTTCGAATCCCTGCGGCGGGGTGCGCTCCCGCTGCTCGGTCCCAGCGCCTGCCAACCTAGCAGTTCGAAAGCACCTCCGGGTGCAAGTAGATAAATAGGGACCGCTTACCAGCGGGAAGGTAAATGGTGTTTCCGTGTGCGGCTCTGGCTCGCCAGAGCAGCGATGTCACGGTGGCCACGTGACCCGGAAGTGTCTCCGGACAGCGCTGGCCCCTGGCCTCTTAAGTGAGATGGGCGCACAACCCCAGAGTCTGTCAAGACTGGCCCGTATGGGCAGGGGTACCTTTACCTTTACCTAGATAGAAGAATATATAGCTTTTTGATTTCCATAAAAGGACAGAAGGAAATGGGTGTATCTTTTGTGATTGGTTCTAGCAAATAGCCAATAGGAATTTCAACCAGGCTGATTGGACAGAGGCAGCCACAAGAGGAGCAAGGGGGCTGGATTAAGGAAATATAAGTGCTGGCCAGAATGGCAAGAGGCCAGGCCAGAGCTTGGTAACCATATACCACTGTGCCTCATATTTATTTGTCTGACAAATAAATTACTATTTTAATTTCTCTATTGCTGCG
Organism: Podarcis cretensis; assembly: GCF_951804945.1. NCBI lineage: Eukaryota > Metazoa > Chordata > Lepidosauria > Squamata > Lacertidae > Podarcis > Podarcis cretensis. Next base: position 18,209,866 of record NC_137176.1, on the reverse strand, counting down.
TTGAATATTTCATTCCAGCTAAGCGTTAACCACAAGCAGGGTGCTACACTTGGGCACATGAAACCAACCATAATTACTTTGAATTTCTGCTTAACCCTCAAGAAAGAAGGGCATTTTCACTGGCCAGGTTTAATTCAAATCCACCAAACTTCCTTTGGGGACAGTTCTCAGGCAGGGTAGAAAGAGAAAGAACTTGCCCATGTGAAGACCACCTGGTGGAAACCTTTACACATATGGTTCTCAATTGTAAACTATATGCTCATCCCTCATTCACTATAATGTGGGACTTAAAAACTGCTATACCTTTTACTCTTTTGGTCAAAGTGGATAAAATTTACAGGCACAGGCGCCACTCCAGATTGGATTAATCCTGCCAAATTGCAGACAAACAGGTTCAGGTGCTTTTTTTAACGTGGAAGAGATTCACTGTCCTCCATAATCTCTTAAGAGGAGGCAGGGATCTATGTCTTCCTCTTGTTTTCTCTAAAGGCAAGTGGTTTGTGTGTATTCTTGGCCTATACTTTTTAAAGAAAAAAAAATGCAACTTCACATCAGAATTTTTAAGTTTGTTGTGTCCTCCAATAGGCCCCTGATGGGCCTTACAACATAAGGCTGGCTAGAATACTGCCTGCAGAGTTCTTAAGAGCCCTGGGTTGCTTTCCTGTTGTTAAAGCAGAGCAATGTAGGATTTTTAAAAAAGATATAAATGATGCTTTTAACTTTTTTTCTTTTTAAAAAAATCACCTCTGCTGCTATGGTTTAATAACAAACAAGTAATCCAGAGCTCCTAAGTGAACAGCATTTTGGACAGCCTCACCCATAAACCTAGAGAAAAAGAGATGCAGAACAATTCTATATGGTACAGAAACAAATAGACACAAGACTTTGTGGGGCCCCTGATATCACCCAGGGGGAAATGTGACATTGTACATGTACTCAAGAGTGGGGAAGAAGGCCCCCAAATCATCCTGATGTGCTATTTGACCTGTTTACATAGCCAATGTACCCCCCTAGTAAAAACTTAACTGGAGGCAAATGAGTTACTCCGCATAGCAAGAACTTTGCAACAGTGTTTAAAGGGCCAGAAAGTGATGGACTATATGGAACTGGCGAAAATGACTGGCAGAATCCGAGACCAGGGAGAAGAGTCGGTGGAGGAAGATTGGAGGAAATTTAAAGACTATTTACAGAAACACTGTAAAATTAATATCTGTTAGAAGGATGTTGGAACAATATTATATTATTTTAGCAGGAAGGATATAAAGGATTTGGGAATAACTGACTGTTAATTGGTGAAAGGAGGAAAAGTAAAGCTACATTATATTAAGACAATTTACAGGACAAAAATTTTAAAAGAGGGAAAGGATTTGCTGAAATAGATAAGAGACCTAGAATACAAAAAAGGGAGGTGTGAGGAGGTCAAGGAAATAAGCTAATGAAAGAATGGTAATGAGAAGATCTGATGCATCTTCTTTTTTGCGTTTTTGTTTTTGTTTAATGGGTTTTATTTCTCTGTTGTTGTTTTCTCCCTCTTTTTGATATTGTGGTGTGTTGTTTTGTTTTTGTTTAATGTGGTATGTTTATTTTTTCTTTCTGTAATTGTTGAAACTTTAATAAATATTATTTAAAAAAAATAAAATAAAGGGCCAGTAAGTGGCAGAAACTGCTTCTGATATGTAGGAGGGCAACACAGTATGATTGGGTACAGGTACATGAAAAGGCTTCTGAGAAAGAGGTGGAAAATGAAGCTTTTAGTTATAAAAGTTGCATGATGCTACAAGGGAAACCACTAGGAAAATACCAGAACTTTCCTGCCAAAATAAAGAACAAGCAAACATCAAAATCTCCACTCACTGAAACAAGCCCTTTCCAAAGTTAAAATTAAAAAAGTGCTCCAATTTCCTTTCAGAACTCAAACTGTCAGAGTGCTTTTGGGGGGGGGGAAATGAACATTTTCTCCTGCCGGAACATTTCATCATAGTCCATTAAAATACCAAAAACGTAGCTTTATATTTGGGTTGTGTTTTGACCTATTTTTCTGACACATTCAGTCCTCTCGAAATGGACATTCTATTTCAGCAAAAACACAAGTAATTGACCTTTTTATACAAAAGGGTGCTTCTTTCAGGATCATTGGCAATAACTGCAACCAAATAATTGAGCCAAAACCATTTATTATTTTAAAAATAAAAATAAAAATAAAAAAACCCTAACCAGTTCCCATTGGCCACAAAAACCTTAGTTATTCTGTTTTTAAGTGATTTAAATAAATTAAAAGTCCTGCTCATAACATCCTTAAGAATCAGGCAATACTATATATAAACATCCTTATGCATGCAGTATATATTTTAAAAAATGATATGGAAAGGGATGGTCCTGTTGGTTTAGGCAAGTGAAGGAATGATGCCTGCAGCAGTGATTAGATGAGTAGCCCTCTTCCTTGCTATCACTTGCCTGTTTACATGCCCCCTTGGAATGTGTGAGCAAAATGTTCCTTAGTTGTAGCCATTAGTTAATGCCTTTTTTACATACATTCACCATTCATACATGGCACACTTAAAAGACCACTCGCACCTTATTGGGTACAGGGGAGGAGGGCTGTTCCACCTGTTAAGTCTCAGTCAGTTATGGTTTGTAAAGGACCACTACAGTGATTTGTACTCTCAGAGTGACAGAGAACCAGGCAAGAACAAGGCCCTGGGTGGTACAGCCCCACCAGAAGCTGTGCTCTGTACCAGCCTCTTAATGGCTCTCAAGGGTGGCCTCATAGGAAATACATTAGAGTGATCAAATCTCAAGGTTACAGAGCCGTGAATGATAGTCACAAGATGCTGAACTCAAGAGACTGACTGGTTAAATGGTCTGCATCGCCATTGCTGCAACTTCACCTTTCTGACAGTGCATCCAAAACAGACCTGTGAGCAGTGCCGGATTTACGTATAAGCTAAACAAGCTATAGCTTAGGGCCACACTCTCTCGGGGGCCCCAAAATAATTCAAAGGAAAAAAAAAAACACTGGATGTACATTTCCAAAATATAAGATAAAAAACAAATAAAATAAAACCTTCATAAAGCAACAGTGTTTTGTGTTGTGTGGGCTCCTATGATGTAAGTAATGGGCCCTGTCTGCTAGCCTGCTCCCTAAAATATCACTGGATTTCTCATTTCTATATGCAGTGGTACCTTGGTTCTCAAACTTAATCCGTTCTGGATTTCAGTTCAACAATTACTTTGAAAAAATGCATATTTTTAATGTGCAAATGGCTTTAGATAACTATTAGGTCCATAAATTACCATATAGCATAATTCAAGACCAAAAAAAAGCGACAATTTGTTGTTGACAAAAGACAGCTGGACATATAAAGGGCCCCATTACCTTCAGTAGCTAGGGCCTCATCAAACCCAAATCTGGTGCTGCCTGTGAGCAAAAAGTTATGAAGAGGATCACCAATTTAACAACAAGAAATAGCTATCAGGAGGATGTCCTAGGTCTAAGGGTAGAAGGAGCTGTCCATTTTGGTTCTTCCAGTGTCTCACTTTCCCAATCTTATTCAGTACTCTGCACTTCTGCTGCAAATTGGGGGGGGGGGGTTGTTTTTGTTTTTTGTTAAAAAGAAAACTCACCAGCATTTTGGCAGGTATGTTTACCATTTGCCTTCCACTTTTCTGCCTCTCCAACAGCATTTCAACATGTGATGCCATTTCTGTAAAGGTAAAGGGAGCCCTGATCATTAGGTCCAGTAGTGGCCGACTCTGGGGTTGCAGAGCTCACCTTGCTTTATTGGCCAAGGGAGCCGGCGTACAGCTTCCGGATCATGTGGCCAGCATGACTAAGCCGCTTCTGGTAAACCAGAGCAGTGCACGGAAACACCGTTTACCTTCCCGCCGGAGCAGTACCTATTTATCTACTTGCACTTTGAACTGCTATGTTGGCAGGAGCTGGGACCGAGCAATGGGAGCTCACCCCGTCACAGGGATTCAAACCGCCAACCTTCAGATCGGCATGCCCTAGGCTCTGTGGTTTAGACCACAGCGCCACCTGCGTCCATTGCTGAGGACTAAGCAAATGACAGCATTTGATTTAATTGGGTATGTGAAAATTGGGGAGGGGAGATGAGAGGAAACTTCTTTCTCTGTTCAAGGAGTATGTGAGGGGGCCACAAGACTAGCTCTTCTACCGCCCACACACTGGATGGCCATGCCCCCAGTCAACCACATGTTCAGCATGCATGAAATGGAGGTCTATGAACACACCACTGTATCCCAATGTAGTTTCACAGCTGCACAAATCAATTTTGAGCTTCAAAGACCCAGCATGAACTACCCATCCCACTGTATGCACATAGAACTATGTGTCATGCGGCAAGTGTTACTGATAAATTCAATGTGCATATGTTTGCAACTGCTTAGGGCCTTTTCTCACACATGCTGGATGAGTGGCCAGCTAAGTTTGTGGCCTGTACGCACAGTAAAAGGAGGGAGCTTTGGTCACTTGCCACAATGCCACACCATTCTTTAATATCCCTTTGCCAACAAAGGTCCGTATAGTTAAAGCTATGATTTTCCCAGTAGTGATGTATGGAAGTAAGAGCTGGATCATAAAGAAGGCTGATTGCCGAAGAATTGATGCTTTTGAATTATGGTGCTGGAGGAGACTCTTGAGAGTCCCATGGACTGCAAGAAGATCAAACCTCTACATTCTGAAGGAAATCAGCCCTGAGTGCTCACTGGAAGGACAGATCCTGAAGCTGAGGCTCCTGTACTTTGGCCACCTCATGAGAAGAGAAGACTCCCTGGAAAAGACCCTGATGTTGGGAAAGATTGAGGGCACAAGGAGAAGGGGACGGCAGAGGATGAGATGGCTGGACAGTGTTCTCGAAGCTACCAGCATAAGTTTGACCAAACTGCGGGAGGCAGTGGAAGAAAGGAGTGCCTGGCGTGCTCTGGTCCATGGGGTCACGAAGAGTCAGACACGACTAAATGACTAAACAGCAACAACAGATTGACATCCCTACTCTTACTGGTCCTAGGAAGAAATGGTGGGACTGCAATGGCTGACGAAAAGATGTATAAATTAAGTAATTGAGGGGAAATTTGGAGAAATTTGGCTGCCCTCATTTGCACCAAAATATTCAGTTGGCAACAAACAGCAGAGCCCTATTAAATTCCCATTAACTCGAACAGGTGAAGCACAAATTAGTAAGTATTGAAAAACACTTCATCACCACCCTGTTATATAAAGATATGGGTTTAGACTTAATAACTCAAAAACTCCACTTCAGAATAGGAATTTCTAATCAGGATCACTTCCTTTTAGCTCTTTATAAATTACCTGTTTTAATTCCTCTTCCCCTTTAATCCTCTTTTAAAATCCTCTGACCATATACATATTTGAGAAGAAAGCTTTTCCTTCCCTTTGTGTTTCTTAATTCCCCAACTTAATAGCAAACCTGATTCAAACACAAAACTTCAATGGCTCAGGATGATGAAAATATCAACATGACAGTGTCGATATGAAGTCCAGTGGCTATAACCAATTAACAAGGTGCTTTATTTTAAAACGGATTTTTGTGATATTTTCTAATAACCTTTTGGAGCTGGGCAGGGAGTATGAGAGAAAGAGTTGAGTTTTTTCTTTTAAAACAGAGAGTTTATGGGTCACTTTAGATAAGGGGTCAGCAAGATATTTTTTTTGGGGGGGGGCTGGTTCACCACACCACAAACCTCCTGGTGTGCCAGAGTGCATGTATGTGCATGCACACACGGCAGAGGGGGCTTCGCTCTCCCTCTCTCTCTCCCCAGCCCCTCCTGTCTCCCTGCCTACCTAGGGTGCTGCCAAGAGGCAGAGGCTGGTGGCGGCAGCAGAGGAGGAGGAACAAGCAGCCCGAAAAGGCTGCTTGCGGGCTGCTCGTTCCTCCTCCTCCACTGACGACAGTGGCAGAGGTGGTGGAGGAGGAACGAGAAGCCTGGAAGGGCTTGTTGCAGGCTGCTCATTCCTCCTCTGCCACCGGCGACAGCCTCTGCTGCTTGCAAGGGCAGGCACAGGAGCAGGACGGCCTAGGACCCTCGTACCTACGGGACCGCCTCTCCTGGTATGCCCCACGGAGAGCCTCAAGGTCCATAGATAGCAACACCCTAGTGGTCCCGGGCCCTAAGGAAGTTGGATTAGCTTCAACCAGAGCCAGGGCCTTCTCAACACTGGCTCCGGTGGAACGCTCTGCCTCATGAGACCAGGGCCATGCAGGATCTGATTTCTTTCCGCAGGGCCCGTAAAACAGAGTTGTTCCGCCTGGCCTTTGGCTTGGAGCCAATTTGATTCCCTCCTCCTCTTTCTTTTTTCTTTTTCCTTTCCCCTCCTGTGATGAGGCTGCATTTTAATATTTTGATGTTGTATTTTAATCTTGTTTTTAAGTTGTATTCATTCAACTTGTTTTTTATTATTGCTTGTTAGCCGCCCTGAGCCCAGCCTTGGCGGGGGAGGGCGGGGTATAAATAAAAAATATTATTATTATTAATCAGCTTGCTCTGACAAGGGGCTGCTGGAAATGCGCTTGGCCAGCTCAGTCCAGCCCCGTTCCTCCTCTCGGCCATGCACAGCCGCTGCTCGCCCATTGGCCAGGGCCTCAAACCTTAGTAGGCGATTGGCTGGTGATTTGCTACACCAGGGAGGGAGGAGGGAGGAGGTTCCTCCGTGGTGAGGGAGAGGGGGGGAATGGCGCCTGCGCCGCAGAAAAAACAAACCATGGATTCCCCTCACCGATCCACGGAACCTGCCATGGGCCAGTTCCGGGAGGCCCATTGGCCGTATGCAGTCCATGGGCCTTAGGTTGCCGACCTCTGCTTTAGATCCTCTAGCACTGGCTGCAGTGGCACGAAAAGAAAGTTCTAGAAGAACTATCAATAAGAAAACGTTAAAAATTAAGGAAAGCTGGTTTGCACATATTATCAAAGTGAGTAGAATATTGTGCTGTATTTTGAATTACAGTGGTACCTTGGGTTAAGTACTTAATTTGTTCTGGAGGTCCGTTCTTAACCTGAAACTGTTCTTCACCTGAAGCATCACTTTAGCTAATGGGGCCTCCCGCTGCCGCCGCACTGCCAGAGCACGATTTCTGTTCTCATCCTGAAGCAAAGTTCTTAACCAGAGGGAATATTTCTGGATTAGCGGAATCTGTAACCTGAAGTGTATGTAACCCAAAGTACCACTGTATTTAAAATTTTGCTTACCACATGCAGTTGGAAGTTTCACATTTTATCCAAGGGGCAGGGGAAAATAGCCTTGGGGACAAATAATCATAATGAGGGATAGCTATTCATTTTTCTTACCTTGCCATTTCCTTCTACTACCCATTTTGCTCTCCCGAAAGGCAAGATTGATCCCTTTATTTTATATTTTCATCCCATGAGAGAGACATCTGTGGCCAGATATGCAGAATAGACAAGAAGAGCGACAGCAAAATCCATGAAATTATGCAATTTTCAACCTGAGGATGCTCTACCTTTCTGTCTCTAGTTTTGCAGGTTCAACATGGATGACAGAGCCGACTTTTTCCTATAATGATATTATGCCTGTCTGAGGCATTATTCTTTCAGCTTCCCACCCACTGCCACACATTCAGCTATCTTGACTTTTGCTACATCCTTGAAACAGCATCATTAGATGGGATCAAACACAGTGACAGCTCTGATTTTACAAATCAGAGAGATTTCTCTAGAGATGAATCAGGACTTGGGGTTGGGCTTTGGGAGTCTCCTAGACATGGATGTGTTTTGCACTTTGGCTCCAGACCCATCTGGAAAATATCCAGACATGAATGCAGATTGGGCTATTGTAGGTCTAATATCAGCACCTCGAGTGATCAAGGCAAATTTCTGGGACCACAGACCATGAAGGACCACCAGAGCTCCTCTTCCTTGCCCTTCTTCTCCAGTGGTTTACACTTTTAATTGCTCAGCATTGTAAAGTATATACCCATGCCACAAATTTCTCCTGCATTTTTCTACTCTCTTCCAGCAATAATGAGAAAACAAATTACACCCCAAAATTATCAAAGGGACGGAAACTCTTGGTGAAATTCTCATGAATTGGGGGCATAGCTGTCAATGTTTTCCCGTTTTTAAGGGAAATTCCCTTATTCCGAATAGGATTCCTCGCAAGAAAAGGGAAAAGTTGACAGCTATGATTGGGGGTGATGTTTTCTTTCGTTTTGACCATTCTCACTTTATTTTTATCAGGCTTCAGGGAATCCGACCCTGCTCCCTCACGGCAGGCTGCCAGTAAATGGAAAGAGAAGAAGCTCTTACCAAGGTATTTTATTCAATATTCACAGAGAGAAACACAGGATGCAGTCTCCAGGATAATGGCATTGTTCCGAGTAAAGTCCCAACCCCTCCGTCTCTTCTATTGTACATCATCCCTGCACTGGCTGATCTGAGCTTTCTGCCTATGAGCTTTCTGTTCTACTACTCTCAATGCCCGCCTGGTCCGGGGGGGGGGGTCAGGAATGCTTTCTAAAGACACTGAGTGTCAGCTGTCTCTCCCCTGGTGCTTCTTCTTCCTGCTCTCCTTTCCCAATATTTCTCAGCTTCTTCCCTCTGCAGCCTGTGAACTATTACCTCCTGCAAACCACTGTGGTAAATCTACACTGTCCTCCTCTTCTAGAGAAGTTCAGGAGAAGGGAGGGTGGCCCCCACCATTCCTCCTCATTCCAGTCCCTGACAAGTTTTGAGGTGGCCAAAGTGTATTTCTGAGTGTTCATTCATTCAAGTGATCTGCACTTGGCAACCTTCTGGAAGAATAGCATGTAAGCACTGCACTGTCCTCATCTGGGTTTCCTTGAAAGGTGGAGAGGCTGCCTATTCTGTGCCAGACAGCTGATCACCACTCTGTTTTTCTTCTGAATTAAAAGAGTAACCCACAGCAACCTCACAACGATAAGGAGAGCTCAGTCCTTATTACTGGCTAGTGATGGAAGAAAGTGTCTCTGCCTGTGCTAATTTGGGGAGTGGCAACAGAGGAAGCAAGCTGGTAAGCCCAGAGTAGTTCAGAGGGGGGTGCTTCTCCTCTACCACTTGGCTGGGTATTGTCACTTCTGCAATCACAATCCACCTAGAGTAGCACATTCAAAGGGTAGCCAGCAATGGAGGAGAATGACCACTGCCTGTTGTACTTTGGATTCTTCTTCTTCTTCCCAAATTGGGAGATGGAAAGATTTAAAGGTGCCTCAGGACCCTGAGAAGCACAGATTGCAGTGCTCCTCCATCACCACCACCACACCATTGCTCAATAAACCTGAGGAAGCATGAGGGGGTGCTCAAGGAGGGTACATTGCCCAGGCCACTTCTCGGCAACTGCCCAACATTTTCTAAGTGCGGCAGAGAAACCTGAGACCATAATGCTGTGAAGATGGTGGTGTCCAGAAAAAGGTTTCATTTGTTGCATGAAAGCCCCAGAGGCTTCCAGGCTTCCAAGACATGGCACATTGCAATGATTTCATCACTTGACATAATCCAGAGTTGTTGTTGTTGTTTTCCAGATATCCTGCCGATGGATCATATCTTCCTGAGCATTATGGTGTAAGAACTATTTTCATTGCAATTTGCTTGATGTTCAAAACGGTGCACTGCCTAGACTGTAAGAACTTCAGATGTCTTGCTTTCTATACGATGGGACCCTTTCAAAATCCACTCGTGTCCCAGTGATGTTTTGACTGCACTCTTTTATTATCTAAAAACCACTTAATTATAGCAACAAACTGAAATGGATAATATTCTTCTTGATGTGATTATATTTTATTTATCTGCTGTTCTCTCTCGCATGGGTGTCCATTTAATTACCTGAAATGCTAAGAGCCTAATTTTCAAAGAATTCTACTGGGGTAAGTCCTATTGAAGTCAATGGTGAACAGTTCCTCCAGGATAATGTTATGGCAGCCCAGTCTACCTGTAATACTTGCACTGTGCACTTCATTGTGAACAACGCAGTTTACAAGCAACTATATTATTTTGACTGCATTTCTGACTGTACCCTAAGAGGCTCAGTTAGTATGTGAAAAGCTCCAGGTTTCTGCTTGCTGGTCCTTGTATCCATGAAATAGTCTTAATCCCCAAGAAGCTGCAAAACATCACAGTGCATTGTGAGATACTCTATCTATCTATCTATCTATCTATCTATCTATCTATCTATCTATCTATCATCTATATCTATCTATCTATCATCTATATCTATCTATCTATCTATCTATCTATCTATCTATCTATCTATCTATCTATCATCTATCATCTATCTATCTATCTATCAATCATCTATCTATCTATCTATCTATCTATCTATCTATCTATCATCTATCTATCTATCTATCATCTATCTATCTATCTATCTATCTATCTATCATCATCATCTATCTATCATCTATCTATCTATCATCTATCTATCTATCTGAATGTGCAGACGCATTCATGGGTACCAATTGGTTTAAAGCTACATCATATGCACCACTGGGGTGCACATCGTTAAACGTTACAAGCTCCACTGGAGAACATGACAGATGTTTATTATGATCTGAAATTACCTTAAAGCCACTTTCCATTTCCCACTGAGATGCAGAGGTGCTAAAACAAAACAAAACCCTCTATGGGATCCAAGGATGCATGCTATGATCTGAAACAGGCTTAAAGCTGTATCATATTCACCATTGGGAACCACAGTGTAATAACTATTGTGGGCCATGGATGAATGGTATGTCTGAAATTCAGAACCTGGAGGACTTTGTGGGGTTTCTAGGGAACATGTACTCAACAGTTTCACTCTGTAGTGGATAAGTTTGTTCATTCAGTCGAAAAGACTGATAACCATTTCAAAAGTGCTGCATAGACCGAGGCCCTGGTCTTCAAAAATGAAATAAAAGCATTTATTCACATCAGAACCTAGAAATACCCAAGTGCTTAGATTGCAACTTCACCATCTCAACATCAGCACAGTTCTCCAATTGATGCGTTGCCCTGGTGTCAGGATCAGATCCAAGACTGACTCCTGGAACAGTATAATTGCCCATTCTGCGGCAACAGTGCTACCTCCTTCCTTACTCTGACTGGTATATTGAAGACACATAGAGTCATTATGCAACTCTGATGGAAGAAACAATGCTGATCGGATATGGGGTGGGGGAGAGAAGGTGAGCCCATGTGAAAACAGTCACTTTGTCCTCCACCCATCCATCCTGGACCAGAGCCTGTTCACTTAATATTCAAACAGCAACCCTGTGATGGATCATTTAGAAGTACAGGGAAAGAGAGCATTTGGCAGCTCACTGTTTGCACTGTTGCCATTAAATAAGATTGAATAGGCTCAAGGTGGAAACGGAAAGATTATACAATCTTAGCTTTAAAACACTTCACTCTATCAAGTGTCCCTTGCACTGGAGTTGTGTGCCTGCAATTAATTAAAGACAAGAACAAGTCAGAGGCGTAGCTGCACACTGCATATTATATTTAATATGTAGTTTGGCCTTAAGTGTGAGATTTTTCTTTCTCACATAGCAGTGGTGCCCTCCCCAGATTTGGACCTAGCAGGGACCTAGTTTCATAGTGGCTATGATCCAGGCTGGGGCCCCTGCACCTCCATTTTTCCATAGAAACTCCTCTCCTAGGGCAAATAGCAGGTGCTTGGGGCATGTTCTGGCCTGGGATCACAGCAGAAGGCAATGATTAAAGCCTTGGCCACATCAGGTTCTGAACTGAATCAGGGTCCTGCCCTGGCTATTCATGAAATTAAAGAATCCTGCACTTAAAGGCAAACTGTGTAATTAATGTAATGTGTTGCTTGGCCCTGAGATTTTTCTATGGAACCAAATGATTTTTGAACACACTAGAGTCAAATACAGGTATCTATCTCCCCACTTGACATATGCATCCATACTTTCTCAATAGTTAGCTAGCTTCTCCTTAACCCGCTATACTCTAATTGTGTCATAAACTTGCAGATTACAAATTATGGGCTGTAATCAGTGTGTTTCCTTTCCATCCTCCTTAATTCCTTATATTGTTCTTTTGTGGTGTTGTCTTTTTCTCTTTTCTTGTCTGTGTTTTGACACAGATTTCAAAAATTTAATGTTGAAAAAGGCTTTCAGTGAGACAAGCAAAAATTATTGTGTATCCTGCAAATGCCTATGTTTTAACCAGATTTCACCTAATGTGAAATTTTAAGCTTTTTTTTTTTTGGGTTGTGTGTATGCGTGCGTGCATGTGCTAAAGCAGAGAAATGTTTGAGCGCTCTCTCTCTCTCTCTCTCTCTCTCTCTCTCTGAAAAATAAACAATATTCCAACAACATTCCAAATTCAACATTCAATGAATCTACTTCCCTCCCCCTTCCTCCATGGTTTCTTTAAAATTTCAATTCACACTGCATATTCTGATTGCTTGTTTAAGGTGGCTCATATGTGGTGGTTTGTACACTAATAGCAAACTCAATCTCTGAGAGTGGATCCTTTATGTAGACAAATGGCACCATCCATGACATAGCAGCAGACTTGGAAGAACTTCAAGATTTGCAGAAGTACAAATCTTGTACTTGTAAATGTAGCAGGGACACCCAAAACAGTCCAATGAGGGCTGCACATGCACGGAAAACCAGGAAAGGAATGAAGTATCCTGTGAGAGTCCATAACCAGGGCAGTCAACATGACTACTTACTACTTGTTCTGATGCAAGTCTTTAAACACCCTTGCTTTTTTCCCTCCCCCCACCCCACTAATTAAAATGCAACTTGATAGGCTTCCATTCAATCTGTGTGGTAGCCATAGGCACTGTTTCTTGTGCATCACCTTCATTCTATTAGCATAAATTAGGCAGTCATTAATTAATAAAAGAATTCCCAGGGAAAGCAAAAGGTGGCAGCAAACGATGACAAGAGAGCTTGCCTACCTAGATTATTTATTTGCTATTTATATGCTCAGGTGCTTCAAGTCTGAGTGACCTGCTGCCCCCGATCCTCTGCCTCCTGTCCTAAGCTATTAACATAATGTTCATTTCCTGACTGCAGTGATGTGGCTTCTAAGTAAGGGAAAAGTAAGAAGTTGCCCAACTACCATATCCACATACAATCTACTCCTGTTACTCAGTATCTGAATCTATTTTGCTAAACAGGAACATGAAGTCAATCACCATTGGAATCAGGGCTTTTTTCCAGCTGGAACTCACCAGAACTCAGTTCTGGCAGCTCTCAGGTAGACGTCATTGCCATTATATAGCATACAATTCAGTTATTCTGTTTTAGCAAACAACCATTACACACATAAAATAATAATAACAACAATTGCCATTATAAGAGAACAAGGGAGGCATTCATGGTGAGTTCTGGCACCTCTGTTTCTAGAAAAATAGCAGTGATTAGAATCACAGGTACTGATTAATTGATGAAAGGATTTGGGTTCTCTAGATATTATTTGTGACTTATGGGAACTCCTGGGTAAGAGAAGAGGTGAGAGAAATAAAGACTGGATTTGGACCTCAAAATAGTTACCATTCCCAAAAAGCTGCATGACACGAAACGGTGACTCTTCAATGGCCAAAACCAGTATAAAGACTCTTTCAGAGAACCAAAGCCTTGTGCTCCATGCTTTACTGGGGTCAGTATGAGAAAAGTATTTTGTTCCCAACTTGTGGAGGGTACGCAAGCAGATCAGTCTTTGATGAGTGATTTTGTTGCACCTGTTCCAACAAAGTGTGTTCTCCCTAAATGAGAGCACATGTTGCGGTGGGGTCTGCTGAGTCACCCCTCTGTTGCCAGGTAGGGTGATAAATATTATCCTGGCATTTAATTGGATGGCTGTGTTGCTGGGGGAATTTACTTGTTGCAAATTTGGTGGGAGGGACCAAACTGTTTAAATTCAGAGCACGCAGCTTGATGCTTTCTCTTTCGCTGCGTGAGCCGAATTACCCACCCACCCGCCCTGCGTTCGGGAGGTTTTGCTTGACCTTGCTATGCCTGTCATGGGGTTGTCTGCCGTTGGGGTAGGGGCCTGGTAGGAATTTTGTCCATCTGGCTTGCCATGATTTCGTCCGAATCCTTGGAGAGGGGCTAGGGCCGGCAAGCCCTAGGAAGCATGTGGGTGAACGCTGAGGGCCTGTGACTCAGCTCCATTGCTCCCCAATATTGTTTTCCCTTACTGGCATCCAATGGAATTTGGGTGTCTGTTCTGTCCCCAGGCTGGGGGGGGGCAGATAGTCTTAACCAATGCCTAAGCAACCACTCATAAAATTTGTATTTTAATAAAGTTGTGGCCAAAATTATGCCAAAAACCCAAACAAAAATTACGTGCGAGTTGTGAGTTATTTGAGGGGTGGCTTGGGGACATCGACACGCAACGTTCTCTTACTCTTTCTCTCTCCCCACCCAAACTGCCCCCCCAACACTATGGGCATTATTGGACAGTGGAGAACAATAAATAGCAGAAGAACCTTTTAATCAGGAAAGTGTAGGGAGATTTATCAGTGTAACAAGTGCTTTGTACAGAATGATTGCTGTTTCTAAGAGCAAGAAGTGCAGGAAAGCAATACGAGGGGAATTCTTAATGCTCCTCGCTTCAATATACAGTTTGATTTACAGAGCGTATATCACATCTTCTATCAGTGTGAGCTGTATGTGTGTAAGAGAATGTGTGTGTGGATTTCTTGTTTGAAGACGCTTATCTCTATCTTTAATTAGAAGCATCAACATCTTCACCTCCCCTCCCCTCAAAAAAACCCACTACTAATTTGATTTAAGTGTGTAGGTGCTTCTTGCAGTAATTTGCTACTACTTACCTGAGAGGAAATGATGTCCTTAAGAAATGGTTGATTGACCTGTTGCAAAATAGACTAATTCCACACAATGTCAGAAGAGCTTTCAAATGAGCATTGCTTGCTTGGCTCAAGGGGATAGAAGAAGGACCTTTGCCAGAGTGTAGAATTAAGTCTAGTGCTAGCCTTAATTATACAACTTGGATCCATGGCCTGGAATGGTTTAACTAGATTTGGCAAGAGGTACTAGGAGATGGGGTGGGGGGAGAGAGAGGAATGAAGATCCTACCCTTCATTAAATCTCTTTGCAGCATCTAAAAGGCAACCTGCTTTTTGGCACTCTATGGTGCTGGCACAAGTGTTTGATTATGCAAATATGCATTGCATTTGACAAAAAAAAGAGAGAGAGAAAAGAAGAGGTAGCCTGAATCAGTTGAGCCAACTAAGCTGAATAAGTTACATGAGCAAATTATTTATATGAGTCCCGTTAAGATTTTTCTTTAATATTCTTTTTTTAAAAAAGAAGTTCCAAAATATACATTTCCTCCAAGTTGTGATATATTTGTGGGACAAACAAATAATTAGCCACAAGTTTTGGTTGTGACCACCAGCTTGATAGTGGAAGGTTTGTTTGTTTGTTTGTTTGTTTGTTTGTTTGTTTGAAGCAGAGGCCAGTTGAGAAGGAGACAGAATCTCTCTAAGCACTAAATGTTGGGATGCAGGTGGTGCTGTGGGTTAAACCACAGAGCCTAGGACTTGCCGATCAGAAGGTCGGCGGTTCAAATCCCCATGACGGGGTAAGCTCCCATTGCTTGGTCCCTGCTCCTGCCAACCTAGCAGTTCGAAAGCACGTCAAAGTGCAAGTAGATATAAATAGGTACCGCTCCAGCAGGAAGGTAAACGGCGTTTCTGTATGCTGCTCTGGTTTTCCAGAAGCGGCTTAGTCATGCTGGCCACATGACCCAGAAGCTGTACGCCAGCTCCCTCAGCCAGTAAAGCGAGATGAGCGCCGCAACCCCAGAGTTGGTCACGACTGGACCTAATGGTCAGAGGTCCCTTTACCTTTACTTACTAAATGTTAGGAACACATGGCAGGGAATGGTCATCACCTTTCAAACTGCAAAGAGCATTTGACTGCAAACTGCATGTGAGTTGCAATGTACCACCTTGCTCATTACAGCTGAAGATATAGATCTGGAGTGATAGATAGAGCTGATAAATAGAGGCTTGTATCCAACGCAATGCTAAGTCAATGTTCCATCATTGCAAGGATTCATCCTTGTGCAATGGGAATTGCCCCTTTTCTCCCCCCACCTGTCCCTTAAACCTGTTCTAGAGCTGCATCCGACCCTCCAGGGCAGGTTTGGGGTGGGGGTGTGAGGCATGAAAAATGGGATAATAGAGGGGTAGACCTGTTGCACAAGTGTGAATTCTTGTGTTTATGGGTTGCTTCCTTAGCACTGCATTGGATACAAGCCAAATTCATTATTGTTGTCACGGTTGAGACGGATGGATTAATGTATTTCTGGCCCATGTCACTTTCACATACATTCACTCCTAAGCCCATTAAGCTCCGATAAAAAATATATATCCGTATGGAAATTTGCATTTGAAGATGTATATAAATCTGTAATTTCTGTTAAAATATGCATTTATATGAGTGCAATGCCATGGGTCCTGGGAGAGCACCCCAGAGGTCATAGAATAGATTGGACCAACTCCTTCAAAAGCAGTGCATTTCAACACTAGAGGAGATGCAGTGTTGGAGCCTCCCTTTCCCACTGTTGCTGGGTCCTCTGACACTTTAATGGTTGAGCTCAGCAGGGTATCAGATAACAAGGTCAAACAGTCTTTGTATTTCAGACTTAATTGAAATATACTCCGAGTTGAGTGTTGATTTCATGCTCTTTATGGTAAACAGTGAGTGTGACCCCCCCCAAAAAAAAACCCCTCTGGCTATATATACCTTATTTACACAATGGGTCTCACGTGATTGGCTGATTCAACTCCCTGCCTGGAGCCAGACTGGGCTGCTCCTGCAGGCCAATCAGGTTGCTGATTCACTTCCTCCTGGAGCCAGATTGGGCGGCTCCTGCAGACCAATCAGGTTGTTGCCTTCTAAGGATCCT
The DNA here is from genome assembly GCF_951804945.1 of Podarcis cretensis. Classification (NCBI taxonomy): domain Eukaryota; kingdom Metazoa; phylum Chordata; class Lepidosauria; order Squamata; family Lacertidae; genus Podarcis; species Podarcis cretensis. The sequence continues at coordinate 18,192,958 of NC_137176.1, read as the reverse complement.
ACCTGCCTATTGGATCCAAGCTCAGTACATAACATTAATAATTGTTCTCAGTCAATTATCTTTATATAAGTACTTTTCTCTGTTCATAGAAATGTGTTGTAAAGCATTGCCTTCAGTGTTTCTGGAGCAGAATGTTCCTGGCCTCCTTTATCACAGAAGTCTTCAGATTTCATGGTTGGCTTCAATGCCAAGCTACCAATGTGAGGGACATACTTGACCGTGTATACAATCTGTGGGATATGCTTGCCAACATTTCCCTGCAATGATTAATATTGTATGAGAATGATGCAACTGATGAACAATTGCACTGGAGAAAATATCCAATGAAGTAGTATCTGCCACCTGAACCTATGAAGTATGGCATACAATTCTGGCTGCATTGCAATTTCGATATGTCATATGCTTATGATGCAGACATGTATCAGGCCCAGCAATTCAAAACCTCAGCCGCATGGTGGTTGAGATGCTAAGAACACATATTAATTTATTCACTAGTGTGCAATTGGCCAAGTCATGTTGTGCGGATGCCTGATTATCATCTTCCAAAGCAACTACTCTATTCCGAAATTAAAAATGGAAAGCGTAATGCTGGTGGTCAACAAAAGAGGTTGAAAGACTCTCTCAAGGCAAACTAAAAAAAATTAAAATAAACACCAACAACTGGGAAACACTGGCCTGTGAGTGCTCCAATTGGAGAACAGCCTTTACCAAAGGCGTCATGGGCTTTAAAGATGCTCAAACTCAGAACAAAAGGGGAAAGAGCGCTAAGAGGAAGGCAAGCTTGGCAAACCCTCACCGTGATCAACTCGCACCCAGAAACCTATGTCCCCACTGTGGAAGGACGTGTGGATCCAGAACTGGCCTCCACACTCACTTACGGACTCACTGTTAAAACTGTGTAAGACAATCGTACTTGACTAAGACTGAGTACCAAAGAAGAAGAAGAGAAGAAGAAGGGATTTTTTTTTATTTAAAAAAACCTGTTGGCACTTTGAAAAACAACAACCATAGTCCCCTGCCCATAAATACAAAAGTGTCAGCAACAGCATTTTGGGTTTTCAGTGAACACTGAATTTTACTTGCCAAGTCAAGGATGGTGATTTTCTTTTCTTCAGGGCATAACAATGAAGCAATTTCAAACTGGAATTCCCATCCTGAGATCAGGAACCACTTAACCCTTTCCCTTTCAGATACTGTACTTTTGGCTGATGCAGTGGGGACCTCTGCAGTGTGGCAGGAAACCCCCACCAGTAGTCTTGGTGAAGGAACATATCCACTGCATTCAAACCTCATCCAGCATAGTGGATCTGGGGTTCAACTTCTAGGTTAACCCCCAAGTTCTATTCTTCTAAAACCTACCACAGTGTCCCATAACTGGAGGCTCCCAGACTGACTTGCACAAGCCATGCCTTAATGTTTAAAGTCACTCTGTTATGCAGTTATTAACAATTCAAAGCAAAGCCATTGAGAGGAAAACAAAAAAGGCTAAATCGCATAAAAGGTTTCCTCAGTGGCACAAATCATTTGGAAACAACTGGGATTATTCACTGTTAATGAAGTTTCATTGTGTTCATTCACTTCAGTATTGAGAGCATATGCACCAAACACTTCCATTTTCCCCAACACTTACTACCAAGCAGATGGTAATCTCAAAAAATTATTCAACCCTTAAGAGGAATAAGCTTCCATTGTGTATGTTTGTTGTTCGTTCCTCAAAAATATTTGTTAAAATGAAATAAACTACTCTCATTTCCTTCTCAAACTTTTCCAAGGCAATTTCTCCAGCACAATATTGCAGGATACAATCCAGAGAGAGCTAAGCCAGTGCAGATCTTGCAAATGCAATTTTAAGTACTTTTACTAAAGGCATCTCATGCCTTTATGCCCTCTCCCTTCTTTGATCTAGTACTGTACTGAGGAATCTAATGGGTGTGGCCAGTGAAGGGGTTCCATTCCATGCACAGAGTGTCACCCAGCTTTGTAAAATCAACTGTACAGGGGGTGAGTTATCTCCTGCTTGGACTACTGCAATGCGCTCTACATGGGGCTACCTTTGAAGGTGACTCAGAAACTACAACTAATCCAGAACGCGGCAGCTAGACTGGTGACTGGAAGTGGCCCCCGAGACCACATAACACCAGTCTTGAAAGACCTACATTGGCTCCCAGTACGTTTCTGAGCACAATTCAAAGTGTTGGTGCTGACCTTTAAAGCCCTAAATGGCCTTGGTCCAGTATATCTGAAGGAGCGTCTCCACCCCCATCGTTCTACCCGGACACTGAGGTCCAGCACCGAGGGCATTCTGGTGGTTCCCTCACCGCGAGAAGCTAAGTTACAGGGAACCAGGCAGAGGGCCTTCTTGGTGGTGGCGCCCTCCCTGTGGAACACCCTCCCACCAGATGTCAAAGAGAACAACACAACAACTACCAGACTTTTAGAAGACATCTGAAGGCAGCCCTGTTTAGGGAAGCTTTTAATGTTTGATGTATTACAGTATTTTAATATTTTTTTGGAAGCCTCCCAGAGTGGCTGGGGAAGCCTAGCCAGATGGGCGGGGTATAAATAAATTATTATTATTATTATTATTATTATTATTATTATTATTATTATTATTCTGAGTTGATGAGCAGGAAAGGAGGTCATTCTAAAGGGCTGTTCCACAATCTTGCCCCAGGATTGGCCAGGGGGCATCGGTGTCTGCCGGCAATAAAAAAAATCTGTTTGTAGAGGTGACTTTGCTGCCAAGCTCAACAAACAAGGTGTTCATGACTTCATTGAAATTATCTGTCTTATAAATCAATGAAAACCTAATGAAACATTTCCCTTCTTCAGAGAGATACCGCTGAGATCTAAGAACTCCTTCTTGGAGGTTGGGTACAAAAAGCTGGCTCAGAGAATCACAGCAATGTTCAAAGAACGCAGAGCTCAGTGCCCTAGAACGGAGCCAGCGTGCCAGTGTGAAAGAAGTTTGTAATCTATAGAATTTATAATATGTGTTGTGGTTCCAATACCTGTAACAGATGGTCAGTAGATTAGAGAGCTCTCCCCAGCAGGCACAGCTGAGTTCTGAAATCCCAGTGCTCAAGCCACAGATGGCATTGGCTGAGCTGCCTGCTGGCTGGAGAGATTAAAAGAAGAAGAAGAAGACCCTTTTCCCCCCTATGGTGCATAACTCAGCATAGTCTTGGATAATCCACAAAACTGCTTACATAAAATAGTGTCTTGGATTGATTCATCAGTTCTGTCTGTCTGACTGGCAAGGCTATCAAACTTCTGAAGCTATCTGCCCTCTAGAAACCTTAGAGACTTTTGTAGCCAGGATGAAGTCAATATAGAGAAGGGTGTGGGTGTACAAGGCAGCACTGTATGCAATGATGTACAAAATAAGTGGTAGTCATGAAGGACTATGGGGCAACGGTCTTATAACATTGTGAAATATGTGAGACAATAGTTCAGAATTATACCTTCACACACCACTCTTTAAAGCCTCCTGAGGATTTTTACTATATTATCAAAGCTTGTTTGCCTTGTCTTGAAATTCTTTGAAATTCTACTCTCTTTTTTTGAACCAAAAAAACCCCTCCAAATGGGTTTCACATTTTACTTTAGGCAGAATTCATTTGTAATTTAGAACAGTAAAGATTCCTCCATCTAGATTTTTCTTTTTCTTTTTAAGCAGACCTCAATATTGCTCAGATATTTCTTTCAGGAGTTATTCAAAGATTAATTTCAATCTCGATTTAGGGAAACTATTTGTGGCGAACTTCTTTTTGTAGAAATTATTGTGGCGGGGGGAAAGTCTTTATGGGTCAGGGGTGCAACCATAGTTTGGGACAGAGTTTCCATTTCTTCAGTATTAATAGTGTAGTCTTATTTTCTAAGAATGTACCAAACTGTTCAGCATCAATCATACCAGCTACAACTGTCAGCCTGTCATTCCTTAATGGTCCTCTAATTAATACATGCAAATCCATACATAAACATTACAAAAATTAAAAAAAAAGATGAAAGGAGCTATAAAGTACAAGAAAAAGTTAAAATGGCTGATTCTAGCAATATTGTATTTAATTAAGTGTGGGGGGTTTCAGTTTATTGTTCTTAGTGAATCAAAGAGAAAAAAACCATTAGAACAGAAATTATTCTTATTCTTATTATCAGTGTTTTTTTCTGGGGAGTTGCAGGGGTATGCATACCCCTAAACATTTTGTAAATCTTTGTACTTTTGTCCATTTACTGTATTTATTTTTCCTGATTTGAACTATAAAATATGAAAGCATAATAATATATTAAACATTTTAAAAACTTCCCTATACAGGGCTGCCTTCAGATGTCTTCTAAAGGTTGTATAGTTACTTATCTCCTTGGTTTGGGGTCACATAATTCCATGACTAATGAAAATAGGGACATTCTACCATACTCTCCAACATTTCTCTGATGAAAATGGGGATGTCCTCAGGAAAAGCGGGACATTCCAGAATCAAATAAAAAACCAGGATAGCGTCTGTAAATCTGGGGCTGTTCCTGAAAAATAGGGACATTTGGAAGCTCAGAGTAAACTACTCACACACTTTTGTATTTATAAAGGTAAAGGGACCCCTGACCATTAGGTCCAGTCACGGCTGACTCTGGGGTTGCAGCGCTCATCTCATTTTATTGGCCGAGGGAGCTGGCGTACAGCTTCTGGGTCATGTGGCCAGCATGACTAAGCCGCTTCTGGCGAACCAGAGCAGCATATGGAAACACCATTTACCTTCCCGCCAGAGCGGTTCCTGATGGGAAGTTTTGCTTCTGCACATGACTCTGGCAAACCGCTCTAAGCTGAAGCGTTCCTTCCTCACCCACCCTAGAATGTTTAGTTCACATTGAGTTCATGAAACATCGTACCCTGACCTGTTCTCGTACCCTGACCCGTTTACCTTCCCGCTGGAGCGGTACCTATTTATCTACTTGCACTTTCGAACTGCTAGGTTGGCAGGAGCAGGGACCGAGCAATGGGAGCTCACCCCGTCGCAGGGATTCGAACTGCCGACCTTCTGATCAGCAAGTCCCAGGCTCTGTGGTTTAACCCACAGTGCCACCCTCATCCCGTTGTATTTATAACCTGGTCTGTATTGGATATTTTCAATCCCATTTCTCTGAATTTTTTGGGCGGAAGCCATGACTGGCAAAGTGGTATAAATGTGCTTTGAATGCATTGTGTGTGAGACAACAAAAGCATATAACCTGTTTTCTACAGCATCACGGCATAAGGTCTTGGGTTGTTTTGTTTTGCTTTGAAAGATCTGGGATATGCCAGTACAAGAATGTTTAATTGGTTCACAAGATTGGGTGTCCCCTCCCCAAATTAATAGGCAGCATCATTTTTATCAGTAAATGCCTGAAGGGCAAATTCTACTATGACTTCCTGAACAAATCCTTATCATTCTAATAGGTGGCCAGACTGTAACAAAACCCTAACACTGTAGGCGCAAAATTTGCTAGCAAAAAGAATAACAATAATCTGCCTCATTATTCTAAAGTTAGTCATGCTTCTCTATCTGTGGTTCACATTGTTTATCAGTCTTCCTGCAACTAAGAATGCATGAAAAATATTGTGTGTGCGCGACTCATTATTTTTTAATATTGCATTTGACAGGCCCAAAATGGAATTCAAATTGCATTCATTATGAAGAGGGTTCATGGCATAAGCATTAAAATTTCACCATTCTTAAAGCAAACAGCTACTTATCTGGAATCGACTTTTTTATATATAAAAAAAATGCACTTTATTCTACTGAGTGAAGGATCTCTTTACTTCAGAGGATAAATATTTTTAACAATTGCTGTAAAATGCTCCTTGGTTTATAGCATTTCTGCTAACAAAGAAATAACCAGTGTGGTGGTTAGAGTAATGATTAAAATACCAAACAAATATCTTAACATGTAAGCCTGTCCCCATTTGCTCTATTCATTTAAGACATTGGGAGAAGGACTGATTGTTAAACAGTCCTGGGAATTTTAGCTGTGTGAGGGAGAAAGGATCTCTTAATAACTCTCAGCCAGTGTGGTGCAGTGGTTAAGAGCGGTAGTCTCGTAATCTGGGGAACCGGGTTCGCGTCTCCGCTCCTCCACATGCAGCTGCTGGGTGACCTTGGACTAGTCACACTTCTTTGAAGTCTCTCAGCCCCACTCACCTCACAGAGTGTTTGTTGTGGGGGAGGAAGGGAAAGGAGAATGTTAGCCACTTTGAGACTCCTTAAAGGGAGTGAAAGACTGGATATCAAATCCAAGCTCCTCCTCTTCATCTCCTTCTTCTTCTTCTTCTTCTTCTTCTTCTTCTTCTTCTTCTTCTTCACTCTTAAGAAACTCAGTTCCCAGAATTCTTTGAGGAATTCTTTGAGGACTGGAAGAAGAAGAAGAAGAAGAAGAAGAAGAAGAAGAAGAAGAAGAAGTAGTTCGGATTTGATATCCTGCTTTATCACTACACTAAGAAGTCTCAAGGGACGCGAGTGGCGCTGTGGGTTAAACCACAGAGCCTAGGGCATGCCGATCAGAAGCTCGGCAGTTCGAATCCCCGCAACAGGGTGAGCTCCCGTTGCCCGGTCCCTGCTCCTGCCAACCTAGCAGTTCGAAAGCACACCAGTGCAAGTAGATAAATAGGTACCACTCCGGCGGGAAGGTAAACGGCATTTCCGTGCACTGCTCTGGTTCGCCAGAAGTGGCTTAGTCATACTGGCCACATGACCTGGAAGCTGTACGCCGGCTCCCTCAGTCAATAAAGTGAGATGAGCGCCGCAACCCCAGAGTTGTCCGCGACTTGACCTAATGGTCAGGGGTCCCTTTACCCTAAGAAGTCTCAAAGTGGCTAACAATCTCCTTTCCCTTCCTTCCCCACAACAAACACTCTGTGAGGCAGTGGCGTAGCGTGGGTTGTCAGCACCCGGGGCAAGGCAAGTAATTTGCGCCCCTAACCCATGGATTTGCGCCCCCTAACCCTAACCCCAGATGTTGCGCCCGCTCGCCACGTTTCTGGCGCGGCCAAAGAGTAGACAGCAATCCACCTGTCTGCCTCTCGCCGCCTACCACTTCAGGAGGGCGTCAGGAGGCGAAGCCATCGGAGGCGCCTCTGGTCACTCCCCCTGCAGGGAGAGTCAAGCAGGACCCCGCGCACCCCGCCCCCTAAAGCCTTTCCACGCTCGGTAAGGTTGGCCAGAGCAGCGCCCCCGCTCCACCCCTCCTCCCCAACGCCGGACATGTTTCCCTTCTCCAAAGAGGCAGCTCCCTGCCACCTTCTTGGCCAGATCTTTGCCCGCCTCCAACATCTGGCATAGCCATGACTCTCTGATCGCACGTCTCTCCACCCCCGCCGCAGGCACGCAGAGTGTGCCGCCCCTGATCCCCAATTTTGGCCTAAGCTGAAAAGGGCACATTGGATCACCCCTCGTCCTGGGGCCCAGCTGAGCCCCTGGGTGCCCCCACTGCCGTCGGCGGGATGAAGCCTTTGGAGAAATTTCTGAAGAAGCAGGGGTCTCACTTGGCTACCCGGGCTGGCCCCGGGAGTGGTGGGCAGCTGCCTCGCAGGCAAAGCGTCTCCAAGATCCTGTTGCCTGGATTCCTCAAGGAGCCCCCCGAGGAGCCCCCCCCCCGAAGGAGGCACGGACACTGCTGGCGATGGGCGATGGCTGGAGTTGCGCCCCCCCCCCGATTCCTCTCTGCGCTCCCCAACGTCCTTCTCCTCTGAGGAGCTGTCCCCAGGCGGTGGCGGAGGAGGCGAAACCCAGCTCAGCCGGCGTAAATCCTCTTTGGAGAGAGAGAGGGGTGGAGATTCTTCCCTCCCCACCTCTGCACCCAGCAAAGCGAGGCGCGTGCCCTTGGCCCCCGCAGGGCTTTCCCCAAGCCGACAAAGCGTCCCGGCTTGCTTGCAATCTGAATCTCTCCTGTTTCCTCCGCCAGCCCGCAGCCTCTGCCTCATCTCCTTCGCCTTTGCTACTCCGTGCGCCCTGCGCGCGCGCGCCCTATTCGCCAGGCTGCTGCTGCTGCCGCTGCAAGCGGGAGTGAGCCAGGTAGGGGCAGAGAGCTGCGAGTGCGCCCCCCAAAATGTTGTGCCCAGTGCGGCTGGCACCCCCTGCACCCCCCACGCTACGCCACTGCTGTGAGGTGAGTGAGGCTGAGAGACTTCAGAGAAGTGTGACTAGCCCAAGGTCACTCAGCAGCTGCATGTGGAGGAGCGGGGAAGCAAACCCGGTTCACCAGATTACAAGTCTACTGCTCTTAATGACTACACCACATTGGTTCTCAGTTTCAGGTGATAGAATACTGTTTTAAATATATAATTAAGATGGGACTAGAAAAGCCTTCCACAAAGAAAAATGATATTATCACCCCACTTTGGCCCTCTGCATGTAGGCTTCATGTGAAAGGTACTCACAGGCAGAACGAAGTTGCAAGGCCACAGCTCTAGGCTTCCTCTTGTGGTCACTCAACACTACCAATCCTCCGCTGATAAAAGGTAAAGGACCCTTGGGCAATTAAGTCCAGTCAAAGGTGACTATGAGATTGTGGTGCTAATCTCGCTTTCCGGCCAAGGGAGCCGGCGTTTGTCCACAGACAGCTTTCCGTGTCATGTGGCCAGCATAACTAAACCGCTTCTGGTGCAATGGGACACCGTGATGGAAACCAGAGCACACGGAAATGCCATTTATCTTCCCGCCACAGCAGTACCTATTTATCTACTTGCACTGGCATGCTTTTTAACAACTAGGTTGGCAGGAGCTGGGATGAAGCAACAGGAGCTCACCCCGTTGTGGGGATTCGAACCGCTGACCTGATCGGCAATCCCAAGAGGCTCCATAGTTCAGACCACAGCACCACCCGCGTCCCCCTCCACTGATGTGCATGCATTGGATGTGGATGTCTGCAATGTGAAGCCTACCTCTGTTGTGTATATCTCTATGCATTTAGCTTTTGCTTGCATTCTGGAACTCCAATCAAAAGGCTATCAGCCAGAAATTCTTGTTGGTTGCTTCTGGTCTCACTCTCTCTCTTTTTTACAGGTTACATAAAACATCCCTATCCTTGAAAGCATGCTAGCAGAAAACGTGTTCTCCTTCAGGGAGAGCACGTGTTGCGGTGGGGTCTACTGAGCCACCCCCTTTGTTGCTGGGTAAGTTCTCCAAGATGGCCAGGGGGCATTGATTGGATTGCCGAGTTGCTGGGGGAAAAGTTATGTTGCAATTTTGGTGGGAGGGGTAAAAGGTTTAAATACTCTGCACACAGCCTTGTACTTTCTCTTTTGCTGCGTGCAACGGATCACCCGCCCACCCGCCCTAGAATAAGGGGTTGTTGCGTTGACCTTGCTATGCCTGTCATGGGGTCGTCTGCCTTTGAGCAGGGGCCTGGTAGGAATTTTTCCACCTGGCATATTGGCTGGCTGGGTGGTTTTTGCCTACTGCGTAGCAAATCGTCACAACTTGTAAGGTTGTGGTTAGGCATTGGTTATAAATCTGGTGGAAGAGGGGTTAGGATAGGCTGGGCCTGCCCCTCCATGGTTGCTGCGGAAAGGAAATTCCGTTAAAGGAATCCTGGGGCTTGCCATCTTTTCGTCCAATCCCTGGAATGGGACTAGGGCCAGCAAGCCTTCGGGGAGCAGGCGGGTGAGAGTTGAGGGTCTGTGTCTCAGCTCCAATTCTTCCCCGACTTGCTTTCCCCCGCACTGTCTTTCGGTGGTGCCCAGAAGTCAGTTCTGTCCCCAGGCGGGGGGACAGATAGTCTTAACCAATGCCTAAACAACCACTCACAGTGGCCAAAATCATGCCAAAAATCTTAAACAAAAATTATGTGTCTGTTGTGAGTTATTTTGGGGGGTGGATTGGGGACCTCGACACGCAAATATATTCAAATCCAAATGGCTTTCTGTTAAATGCATCGTCAAAAGAGAGAAGCAAATTGATGGTGGGGTGAAGTTGTTAAATAAACAGTGAAATACCAGAGCCACAATAAGGGGAGTGCACATTGCAATGTGAACTTTTAATCCAAAGTGCTTTTCTGCCCATACAGTGTTATTACTATTATTATTTTGCTCTCCTTGTTTGCTTTTGTTATCCTTTTCATTTCTCAGTTTGTTTCTTTTTGTCCTCACATTTTCAGCGCATGTAGGAGCTGATAATATTGGCTCCAGCTTTGCTCTGTCATTATTTTGCAATTATTTGAAGTGCCCAGTGTAAGTTTCAGTATTATGGATGAGCAGGGGAGGGAGAGGGGGGAAAATATCATCACCGTTTCATCTCCACTTTCCATTAACGGAACAAGCAACAAAATCAATGCAGCTTTTTCATACACAAATTTGCTGCATTTACAACTTCCTAGGCTGAACATTGTATTTGCTGCTCCCAACATTTTACCATGTTTCTCACAGACAAAGGATGTTATTCTAAATGCTTTTCCTTGTAAGTTCCACAAACATGGCCAAAATGATCTCAAATCTAAATGGATTTTTAGATCACAATGTTAGCCCTAAGATTGGAATGAGACAAGTTTTTGGAGGTCATCAAAGAGTAGTCTCCTTTGCATTACTAGTGAGATTATGTAAGTATTGACTGAGGATCAAAGTTTCTCTGCAGTATTTCTGCAGCTTTTGGGTACCTTCCTCTCAAAGACAGTGTCCCTATCTATAAATCCAATCTGATGATTTTCTAGTGGCAAGTGAAAATGGTAGTACTGTATTAACCTGTTTAGGTAAAGGTAAAGGGACCCCTGACCATTAGGTCCAGTCGCGGGCGACTCTGGGGTTGCAGCACTCATCTGGCTTTATTGGCCGAGGGAGATGGCGTAAAGCTTCCAGGTCATGTGGCCAGCATGACTAAGCCACTTCTGGCCAACCAGAGCAGTGCACGGAAACACCATTTACCTTTCCGCCGGAGTGGTATCTATTTATCTACTTGCACTTTGATGTGCTTTCGAACTGCTAGGTTGGCAGGAGCAGGGACCGAGCAACGGGAGCTCACCCTGTTGTGGGGATTCGAACTGCCAACCTTCTGATTGGCAAGCCCTAGGCTCTGTGGTTTAACACACAGTGCCACCCACGTCCCTTTTAACCTGTTTTGTGTCATACTATATGGTTGGGAGAGCATACCTTCCAATTTTCTCCAATGAAAATAAGGACGTCCTATTCCATAACAACAACAACATCCTGCCCATGTGACTGGGTTGCTCCAGCCTCTCTGGGCAGCTTCCAACATATATAGAAACATAATAAAACATTAAACATTTTTTAAAACTTCCCTGTACAGGGCTGCCTTCAGATGTCTTCTAAAGGTTGTATAGTTACTTATCTCCTTGGCTCAGGGGTTGCATAGCCCCATACCTTCAAACATTTCTCCAGGGAAGTCCTAAGGAAAAGTGGGACATTCAAGGATCAAATCAGAAACTGGGATGGCTCCTGTAAATCTGGGACTATACTTGGAAGATAGAGACATTGTAGGGTATGGAGAGGAAAATTCTGTTAGATATTACAGATGAGCAGAGCGCCCTATGCAACTACAATAAATGATAACATAGAAACAATATAACCAAAAGATCACTAAACTACCAGCAACTGTTACTTGTTTAAAAAGAAAAATAGGTGAAATGCAATAGAATAAGCACAACAAAACAGCGGTGAATAAAAGAAAACATCCATTAGCCTTCTCCTGAAAAACAAAACGGCATTGGCTGTTCTTCTAAATGTCTCCAGGGAAATCACTTGGCAGACCTGCTTGGTGAGAGAGTTTCACAGCACAAGTATCACAAACAAGAAAGCTCCACCCTTGATGAAGGAATATCAAGCAGGGCTTTGTTAAATGCTGTGAGTAAGTGATGAGGTTCATGCATAGGTCTTTAAAGTTAAATGCCAGCACCTGCATTGAGACCCTAAGGTAAATAAAAGGAAAAACAATAGAAATTCATATGCAAAGACCCATAGGAGAGAAGGAAATAGAGGAGAATGCAGTGCCAATGAGATGAAAACCTTTGAAAGCTGTATGGCGTGCTAGTTAATTGCAATCGACACAACAAATGGACTCCCAGGCTGCTATCAAGACATTGCAATAAATTAACATGCAAAAAGACCTGTAGGGAAGTAGGAATAGAGAAGGATGCAAAACCAAGGAGATGAAAATGTTTGAAAACTATATGGCATGCTAATTAATTGCAGTCGACATAACAAATGGACTCCCCAGCTCCTATCAAGATGTTGCAATAAATTAAATTTGATTTCATCCATTTGCTGACGTACTGCAGAAACACAGCACACCATTGAGAAGAGAAATTAAATTGACATTGTGTCATTTCTCTTTAGAAATCTCAACCTAAGCAGGCTGCTTTTGAGGTGCCTCCTAAACCATTTGGCTGATCGAATTACAGAGGAAATTACTGAACCAAAATGGTGTTTGAGAAAATTGTTCTCCATATACATTTCATGCTGTCCCTGTCACTCAAAGAATTAATCTTCTTTCTTTCGAGATCACACACACAGCAATACAAGTCTTATTTCCCTGACTTCAGAGAACAAAATGGCCTCCTAGTCTTTTGGAGAATTTCAGATATGCATATTATGGAATCTTCTCAGAAGAGATTTTGTCAGTGTTGGTGAATAGGAGTGGTGGTAAAGTGTAGAGATTTTTAAAATATTAAACACTCTTTAAATGCTTTAAAATATATAAATAATTCCCACTTCCCTGGTCCTGTCTCCTACACTGAAGTCTGAGTGTGTTGCCTTCTATGTTGACAACTTAATTTCGTACACAGATAGAAAGGGCACTGACATCTGGACAACTTTTCACAAGCTAGGAATTGATGCAACATGTTGGCTTCACTATTGCCTAAAGATGGTTGTGCACTATTCTTTAGTCTTTTAAATACAGTTTGATTCTGCTGAAACATCAGTGCAGTTGTGTGCATTACTTTTGGTTTTGTGCTCAAGGCCATCTTCTCTCTGTTTCCTCCCCCCTCCCCAATACCTGTCACTTTTATTTGACATCAGAAAGAAAATGTGCTAACACCGGCAAAAGTTTCTTTTTTTGGTGTGAGAAAAAAGCTAAATAAAGGATATAACATAATTAGTAAACTCAAGACTTGAACCATAAAGGGACCTGTGACTGTTTTAGCTCTGGATAAGCAAGTGAAGATGCACGGTGTGTGCATGATCAAATAGAAACTGGTTTGACATTTCAAGGTCAGATCAGAGAGGGCAGGAACATGAGAAAATAATGATTTAGCATCATTTTGAACCTTATAGAAAAAGAAGCTACTGATGAAAGAGCTCTTGTTTAAACAACCCAGGAACGACAGCGTGAAACAAAATTGTTGTGTATTAAAAATGTAATGTCTGTTTTCGCATCGTGCTATTCATCTGACACATATGTGGTGCAATGGGAGAGACATGGAAAGTGTTGTGTTTAGAAATACCTATGCTCAAATTGTCATGCATGTCAGTTATTAGCTTTGGTTATGTCTCCTCCCTCTAGAGCAGGGATGGAGAACCTGCAGCCCTCCAGATGTTGCTGGACTCAAGCTCCCTTCAGTCGCAGCTAATATGACCACTAATCAGGAATGATGGGAGTTGTAGTCCAACTACTGGCAAAACCTATTTGGTGTTTTGCAACTTTCTGACTAGTTGCAGGATCTTAGCCAGACCTAGCAGAGTAAACGCAGAATCCACGGAAGCAATTGGCAACTTGGCTGCAGACAGGATAGACGAAGCAGGAACCAGGAACTTGTAGTTAGGTGTTTATTATACACAGTGGACTATTTACAGGAACAGAACAGGGATCTTTTGCTAACTCTCTCATACACGACTCACAACTCATACACTGACACACAGAACTCTGAACAATGAACTCCTGAACTAACACATTCCAGTTAGTAGGCCATTAATTATCACTCATTTGAGAGAGCTCGACCAATCAGGGAGCTGTCTCCATGTCTCTGTTATCACCAGGCAGATTTACTCCTTCACATGACCTTCTGGCTGTCTGCCAAACCTTAATTGACTCTGTGTGAGTAGCTGCACGTATTCAGATTCCCAACACCAACAGCATCTGAAGGTCCACTGGTTCCCCACTAATGCTCTAGTTGGCTAGCCTTTGTGTTGCAATAGCAGTTTAAAAGGCAAGAGAAAACTCCTTTGTCTGTCTCTTGTTTCACCACCACCACCTGTTGATTCATTTCCTGCCTCCCTGCTATTTTTTTCTTCCTCTTTTGCTCATTTCTCCTTTCTTCCTGTCACTCATCCTGCCACACACACACCCTTCACCTCTGCTTCTGCTGTCTCCTTTTCTCCTTGGCTTTCTCCTTCACCATACCTTGTGTTAAGTTGTGGGTGAACATATCAGACGACACAGTGATTCTTCAAACAGCTCTTGTTTATTCAGAGGCCAGAGCAGAACTGAACTGAAGGGCTCAGTCAGCCTGCTTATATAGAGCTCCAGTACCATGTAACTGTAACAATTTTCTAAAACTATGCAATCACTGAAAGTCACTTTCGATCCCTTATTTGCATAACTATCTACAGTATCCCCCTGCTGGCCCAGGGTGAGAACTTCAGTACATAACACCTTGCTTTCCTTCTTGCTTCCATTTCCCCTCATCTGATGGCTTCCTTCTGCTCCCTTCTTCCTTAATGCATAAGACACAGGCAGCCATGAGCTGTTGTGGATGTTGTAACAGGAAAACGATGTGACAATAACTGAGTGCAGTATGATTCTTTTAAATTTTGAGGAAGAATTTGCCCTCTTCTGATATAGGTTTCTTTCTTTTCTATTTTCTTACCCTTACACATCTTTGCATTCCACCAGTCGTGCTAGAATGTCCTTTTGGTTTGCAAGGAATCATTCTGGCTCCAACCTGATTGGCATGGGCCATTCTGAACTGGCTCAGTTTCTAGAATTCCAAGGGGTTAAAAGGATAAAACTATAATAGTTTGTGAAGCGTGACAGCAAGAATCCCCTTTTTCCTGTTTAGTATTTTTATTGGACTATGGGGATGATTTTGTAGACAATTAGCTGAGTGAGTAATTAAGAAAGGGGGATTTGTAATATCAAGCACTGATTTAAAAGAAAATGGCATCTATTTGAATCAAAGAAGCACTTTATGTCCCAATAACTGTGATGGAATAAAGAAGCTCTTAATTGCCTTCAAGATTGGTACATTTCCTATGTAATAGCAAGTCGTCTTTTTGACAAGTAGAGTTGTTGCAAAATGGAATCTGAGGCAAATGTTGGACTGCTTTTTCTCAGGTGTGGGAAATATTGAAGAGCTGGGAGGGTAACCAGAAGGAACACAATTTCTGGCCTGATCTCTGTGTTCTTTCCCTTCCTGTGCTTGTAAAATTACTTGAAATGTTAAAAATAAGATAATAGAGTGAGATTTTCTTAGAATGTTGCTGGGACTCTGAGGCCATAAAACCTGCTTATAACCCTTTGACCATATGAATTTGACTTTGTACTGCAAGACAAGCTTATTATTTTCTGTTGAGTAGCACTATGAATGATCAAATATATCATGGTAACTGAACCATTAATTCAATCTCTTTCACACGGCAGTCAACTATTCCCTTGAGCTACAAAGCTGAAATATTTGATATAATTGTGCTCACCGTGAAATAACAAAACTGCTGCAAAACACATATATGAATCTGTATGACTTAGCTCCTTGTAAGACACCCACCCTCCTCCCCAACAATTTGCCATGGATGATCTAATATGAAATTTCTCTTCTGGTTAATAGCCCGATGAGTAGTGGCAGTATTAAATGATGATACTAGGTCTTGTTAAGGGAATGCCATTGGATTTTTGCATTTAGCATTGTGCCAAAACCTACAATGTCTATGTTGATGTTTGCCTTTAGGTACCATTTCCATTCTGTTCCCTCTTTCCTTCTTTCTTTTCTAGAACTTAAGTCTTAATCTTCTGGCAGGATTCCTCCCCCCCCCCCTATTTCATCTTGTCATGTGTCAAAAATACATTTAAGGGGTCTATTGAAACAATGTATGTTCATTTATCTTAGATGTCATGAACCCCAGTGATGTGTTAAGAGATTTGTCACTGCTGCTTTGGTAACTTGAAATCTGTGACACCAAGGACAATAAAGCAACTTGGGGCTGGACACTGTACATTGGTTTGTAAGTTTCTTGAAGACATCAAAGGAACCATGGTGGAGAGCTGCTGTCCTTCAAAGCTCAGCACTTGCTTTATAATAATTGCTCCTGGAAAGTGCTTCCATGGGGCTATCAGGATGTTTCTGCAGCATCCAGGTAAAGCTAATTGTGAAGGTGCAAAAAGGCCTCTCCTAAAGACCTTGGTGAGAGCTGGACCATAAAGTGAGAGCTGGACCATAAAGAAGGCTGATCACCGAAGAATTGATGCTTTTGAATTATGGTGCTGGAGGAGACTCTTGAGAGTCCCATGGACTGCAAGAAGATCAAACGCATCCATTCTTAAGGAAATTAGCTCTGAGTGCTCACTGGAAGGACAGATCCTGAAGCTGAGGCTCCAATACTTTGGCCACCTCATGAGAAGAGAAGACTCCCTGGAAAAGACCCTGATGTTGGGAAAGATGGAGGGCACAAGGAGAAGGGGACGACAGAGGACAAGATGGTTGGACAGTGTTCTCAAAGCTACAAACATGAGTCTGACCAAACTGCGGGAGGCAATGGAAGACAGGAGTGCCTGGCGTGCTCTGGTCCATGGGGTCACAAAGAGTCGGACACGACTAAATGACTAAACAACAACAACAACAACAACAACAACAACAACAACAACAAAAAAGACTTTGGTACCAATGCAGAAAGAGCCTTAAAGCAGGCCTGTGTCATTGTGTGACACATCAAGTTAACCTATATGCGTGTCAACCTCACTATGTTGAAGTTCCAGGTAGGCAGCCAATTCAGTAGATTATTTGGGCTCATCATGGGTCACCACACGTAGGAGGTGAGTTGGGTTCTGTGTGGTGGGCCATGGGATGGTCAGGCTTAGTGTAAGAAAAAATATTTCTAATGGAAAATCCTATGGCAAGACCCATTAGGATGGGCAGCTTAGGATGCATTGGGGGTTTAGATAAACTCATGTGTGCCTACTTGTAGGGGATTCCTCTCCCAAGAACTCTCTCCCATGATGCTTTCTCCTGCCTTGACCCTGCTTACTAATTACCAACCTCTCTGTTTCTCTTTCTGGGCTCCTTACCATGTGTCTTCCAAGAGACCACTGAAGACTAGGCCTAGACCCTGCAGTGACCATGACATCCCTCACCTTCTAGTAATGTTGGCTGCAACACTTAGTATCTCTGCCACACACACACTCAGACTTTTAACTTCCCCTCAAATGAAGCAGAAGCATAACCTTTATTTTGGTGTAGCCTATCCACATCCCACCCATCAAGCCAAGTGTGGTCCAACAGCAGCCAGGGAGACCCAGAGCAGACTGGAGATCCCTGTGGGTAGATGGAATGTGGTGGAATGAGGCCTCAGGCCACATACATACCACAGGCTGCAGGTTTCCCCCTGTTGTAATCCAGAGTGTAGCTAGATCATGCAGAACTCCCTCCCTGGTGACAGAGTAGCTGGTTCTGACTTTACTGAACATCCTGGGTAGTGGCTCAGAAATGTAGTTCAACCAGGGTTCTTTCCATTTAGTCTTACATCTGGGCTTTGCTTTATCAGGAGGCCCTACAACAGAAGTCCATGAAAAATAAGGAACCAGTCATGGGCACTCCAGCCACACGAGTTGAAATTCATTTTCTTCTTGGCCAGTAATGGGCTACCACAAATTCATTTGCTTAGTCTGCTCTAAAAATTTCAAGGAGCTGTTGTGATATGATGATTCTGCTTAGTGCATCTAAAACTTCCACAGTTTTATATATATAAATGTTGCTTCATTGAGAGCCAAATAAGTCTCCCAGTGAAAGGTCAAATGCAGGCTAGAGAGAGAATACTAAAGTGTTTGGGTTCCAGTCCTCATTCAAAACCTGGTGACCCAGTCGCTATCCTCAGGTGCTACAAAATCCCCTTACAGAAAGCACTATTAGGAGCACTGGGGACATACTACCCAGCATAAGAACAGTTTTCCTGAAAAAGAAATCTGGATCTTTGTCTTTTTATACAAACTTTGGCCTTAGCATTATCTGTTCAAACCAAAATGGTTTCCCTTGACAGCACAGATCAAAGCAAGAAAAGCCAGGCCAATAACTCTGACTTCTAACTAAAATTGTTGCTCTGAGTGAATTATGAAGCAACTTGTTGCCACAGGTTTCCCAGCCCAATATCTTCATATCCATTATTAACTGGACCTGAAATGGAAAGGGATCTGAAGAAATAGTAAATACCTGGGCATTCCCCTTCTGACTCCCAATACCTTGGGGGGGGGAGTACTTTCAGAACCTGAATGTTGGGTTGGGAAGGAGAACTATTCAGGGGTCTTGCAGTTAACCTCTTAACTGGCAAGGCTTGAGTGGAAATTCATTGCAACTTCCAACTTATTGGTAATATTGTATGGTTCCAGAGACAACCACAGTCTGACTCACTATACGATCAATGATTTCTGTCAATTCTGTGGTGCTTATGTACTGCTCATAAGAAAACCTAGCAGCTATTTGCATTCAGATTTAATTTGTGTTGTCCACAACTCCTACAATTGTGACTTTTATACACCCTACATGCCATAAAATTGGCTCACTGTGGACCTTTGAGGAAGGCAAGGGCCCTAAGGAAATAAGATCACCAATGGTTTCTTGGATGGAATTCAGCTGGGTCACTGGGATAGTCAACACTCATGCAGAGTTGCAACACTGCAAGAAGGAGGTGATAGAAAGAAGAGAATAGCATGCAAAGCTTTTTGGTGGCAAATGTCCAGAATCCCATGGCTATTGCTTAACAGAGAATGCCACCTGAGTTGCATGGACACAACTATCTGATTGAACCACAACAGCCAAAAACCTTTGATTGGTTTAGACTCTGTCTAAGCTCCTTTTAAAAATTTGTGACCCAAGATCTGTGTAGGGAGACAGCTACTAAGCTAGGCATACAAATCACTGGCTATGAGATACTTGAACACTGAGCCTGAATTTTAGAAGACATTACTTGATGTCTGAGCAATGAACTCATGAGAGCTGAAGGTTTTTCCGTTTTGTTTTTTTTATAATTAGTTAGCCTCAATGTTTCACCTCCTCTGATCTATAAACCACACCAGTATTGTGGATACTCTTTTTAGAAGCATTTATGGCAAAAGGAGAGTAAAATTGATGCTGTATTCTGTTCTTCCATTAAGCAAAGAATTGCTTTATAAAACATTAAGCTGAACAGTAGTCAATGAGAATGCAGAGTAGAAATAATGAATGCACCAGAAGATCTTTACATTTTAATTGCACTGTCCTTTGATACATTATATGGCATTGCTAGAATATATTGTTATGAAAAAACTTGCCAGGAAGAAAATTGGAATATTAAAGGGAATAATTTGTTCATTTCTTCTTGGGAGGTGGCAATCTATGCAGCAACAGAAAGTTAATATATGAACCAAAAAACACAAAGAAAAATGCATGTGGGGTGGGAAAATACTTGTCTGGTATGGGAAGTTTTATGCAGAAAAAAATGACACACCAGGCTTTGTTTTTTTGCTAATGATGTTGAAAGATGTTCTCCTATGCATTTAGCTACATTCTACATATTAAAGTACCGTATTTTTTGCTCTATAAGACTCACTTTTTTCCTCCTAAAAAGTAAGGGGAGATGTGTGTGCGTCTTATGGAGCGAATGCAGGCTGCGCAGCTATCCCAGAAGCCAGAACAGCAAGAGGGATTGCTGCTTTCACTGCGCAGCGATCCCTCTTGCTGCTCTGGCTTCTGAGATTAAGATTATTATTTTTCTTGTTTTCCTCCTCCAAAAACTAGGTGCGTCTTGTGGTCTGGTGCGTCTTATAGAGCGAAAAATACGGTAACTTGGAAACATAAGAAATGCTACAGATCAGCCTACCAATTCATTTAGCCAAGTTCTTTGTCTCTAACTGTGGCCATCCAAATGCACATGGGAAGCACAAAACAAAGAAGTTATGTTTATTTATAAAAAAATTTTTGTCTGTAGCATCATGCAATAGTCAAAAAGATATTGTAAATATTGTAAAGTTGGGATGCCAACTTGAATCAAATATCAGAAGGCCCAAGTAAGCCCCACCTTGCATAATTGATCACATGACACGGTGCACACAGACAATTTGAATGACAATGCCCATCAACTTGGGGGCCTCCTGGCCCCCTCAAATATTTTATTGGGGGCAAAAGACTCCTCAGCCCCTAGGAGTTGACTCCTATATCATATAGTAAAGGTAAAGGTAAAGGGACCCCTGACCATTTAAGTCCAGTCATGACTGACTCTGGGGTTGCAGCGCTCATCTCATTTTATTGGCCGAGGGAGCTGGCGTACAGCTTCTGGGTCATGTGGCCAGCATGACTAAGCCGCTTCTGGCGAACCAGAGCAGCACATGGAAACACCATTTACCTTCCCGCCAGAGCGGTTCCTGATGGGAAGTTTTGCTTCTGCACATGACTCTGGCAAACCACTCTAAGCTGAAGCGTTCCTTCCTCTCACCCACCCTAGAATGTTTAGTTCACATTGAGTTCATGAAACATCGTACCCTGACCTGTTCTCAGTGCATGGTTAACCACATCTACGGAATGCAATAGTTATGTTCTTTTAAGTCTTGTTATAGCAGTCATTAGTAATAGTTTAATAAGGAGGTTTTCATACCTGTCCAATTCTGTGTTCCCTTTCCCAACCTTTAATCTATTGATGATTAATGCCTGTATGCAACCCTTGCATTGTATTTGTGTTAACCAATCAGCAACAAGCACATATGTGGCAATGCTGTAATATTCAATAAAAGGGACTCCCCGAGACATGCTCGAGAGATGCCTCCCATATGACACTTGTCATTCGTCTGTCGTTTATTTCAACCCAACAGGTACCTATTTATCTACTTGCACTTTGACGTGCTTTCAAAATGCTAGGTTGGCAGGAGCAGGGACCGAGCAACAGGAGCTCACCCCGTTGTGGGGATTCAAACTGCCAACCTTCTGATCGGCAAGTCCTAGGTTCTGTGGTTTAACCCACAGCACCACCCGCGTCCCATATATCATATAGTATGGGACTACTAATAATACCAAACCCATTCTCCAAGTATGTGTATAGTCAACAAAGCGCCCTCCATACCCAAGGTTCATTTTTCTTATTCTTTCTATCTATGAGGGCACATACATAGGCCCATTTCATGTGTAACACTAAGCCAAAAAAAGGTTAAATATGAACGAGCAGTAAAGTGGGTACTCAGAGCACTTTACGTGAAAGACCTTGAGTCCTTTGTCTCTGCACACTAAATTAATGCAAGGGAATAAATACTTTGCCCAGGGGTCTGATAAGTGTGTGATTTTATGTACCTCTAAGGAGGCATACAGAACCAGGCCATTTAATACGTCAGATTGGGCCAAAGCTCTGCAAATGCTCCTGTTTACATGACAACCAAGTTTTTGACATTGCAACCAGATGGCTCCTAATAGACCAGTGAAATGTCATTGCAAACAAGCACATGTTTCTTTCTGTAACAGGGCATTAGCTTTGTTGTTTCATAGAGTTTATTGCTTTGACTGTTGGATCAATGACTTACAGTCTTTTGAATTGCCAATGTGATCAAATTGACCACTTTGCTTGACCAAATCTAGACAAAAGCAGCAGAGAGATACATGGACTTATGAAACTCAGCTATACAACAGGTCTTGTGATAATGGAGCATTTCAAGGACTTTTTCATTAACCTGAAGCAATTCTCTGAAATTCATTGAAAGGATGCACTCATTTTGAGGAACAGGTGTACAAATTTGGTGTTTTTTGTTGCTATTGGTTTTTTGTTTTGACTTTTGCTTTTTTTTAAAAAAAAAACAGCATTCTCTCGGAACCGTGCTATATTCAGCCATGGAGCTAAAATGCAGGGTGAATGAATAAGAGATGAAGACACAAAAACATTTTGCATAGAGTGCCATTTTATTTACTGATAATGTCCTATATGTTGTTTCAGAGTGTGGGGCAGGATATGGCAGCCTCCAGTGTAGGGCCACTGCCATTGCCACTGAGATTCTTGGGCTTGCCGATCAGAAGGTCGGTGGTTCGAATCCCCATGATGGAGTAAGCTCCTGTTGTTCTTTCCCAGCTCCTGCCAACTTAGCAGTTCAAAAGCACGCCAGTAGATAAATATGTACCGCTATGGCGGGAAGGTAAACAGAGTTTCCGTGTGCTCTGGTTTCCGTCATGGTGTCCCATTGCACCAGAAGCGGTTTAGTTATGCTGGCCACATGACCCGGAAAGCTGTCTGTGGACAAACGCCAGCTCCCTTGGCCTGAAAGCGAAATGAGTGCCTCAACACAATAGTCGCCTTTGACTGGACTTAATCATCCAGGGGTCCTTTAACTTTACCTTTACTTTTACATGAGTTGTGCACCTAAGAACATAGGAACAGCCTCCTGGACGAGGGCAAGGGCCAATCTAGTCTAGCATCCTGTTCTCACAGTGCTAACCAGATGCCCATGGTAAACCTTTGACTGGACTTAACTCTCCAGGGGTCCTTTACCTTTTACCTTTACCCAGAATAACCAGACATCCATGACTTTGAAGGTAAATAAAATTCTGGCCTCTAGAAAGCAGTCAACAAGTAGACTTATGTTGGTATGAGTCAGGTAACACACACACACACATCCCGAAAATGGTACGAATGAACATTGAACCAAATGGGCCTCATTCAGTTAAACCCTTTCATTCATTCCAAAACAAATGCACTCTTTTAAAAAGGTATCTTCTACAATGCTCAGATACAGTCCATGTGACAATATCATCCAACGATATGCTAATTTTGCTATTGTGATTTGCTTTAATGATCATTGTGGATGAAAAGTTTAGGTATATTCAAAATAAACAAAACTGTTTACAATAAATTAAAAAATAAAGGTTATTTATGGAGGCTATCCATGGAAATTGATCTCCTCTGAAGATCTGCAAATGTGAAATTTTACTACCTTGACATTTCAGATTAACTGAGTCACAATTTGACATGAACATTTCAGCTGCAGACACTTAGGAAACAACTTCACAAAAAAGGGGACAACCAAGTTTTATAATGACTATGCTCTTACATTATAGTGAGCCCTCTGCGTTTCTTGGAAAACTTTGGAATTCTTGATCTGTATGAGCCTCTCTATACCATGGGTGAAACATATTTATAGACATCCATGAAGATTCTGCAATGCAAGCAAAATAAAATGTAAATAAATGGTGTACAAGGTTCAGTGTCAAATATATGGACCTCTTTCGACATGAGCATATGTTCAAGTTATTTTTCATTACCTATTAATATAGTGAAAAAATACACATCTAGCTTGTTTGCAAATATGTAAGCCTTGGGAAATAATTGTCCACGTATTGTTGAATTATGAAATAAAAACAGTCATGGGCAAAATAAAGTTAAAGACTTACATAAAATATTGTTTCCGCAACCAATATTTCCCTGTTAATTTGGGTTTTTGTTTTTGGGGTTTTTTTTTTTAAAAAAAAAAAGAATAAAAGAGTTGTTGGGCTCAGACAGTGCTGATCTCTGACCTCAAAGGAGGAGAGAGAATAGGTGGGAAGGTAAAAATAGAGATGCAAAGCTTAGATGCAGAACAGAAATGTGGTTTGAGAAGGTGCATAGTGAACTTAGTAGCTGTATAGGATGGGAAAGGGAAGCTCTAGGGGGTAATATGGAGGGAATAGCAACGGGTTGATGAGTAGTAAGAGTGCAGCCTCTAGTATTATTACAAAGCGTGTTCTCCCTGAAATGAGAGCACGTGTTGCGGTGGGGTCTGCCAAGCCAACCCTCTGTTGCCAGGCAGGTAAAATTGGCTGGTCTGGGGCAATGATTGGATGGCCGGGTTGCTGGGGCAAATTGCATGTTGCAATTTGGTGGGTGGGACCAAAGGCTTTAAATATTGGGGCACTCAGCTTTTGCTTTCTCTTTCGCTGAGTGCATCGGATCACCCACCCGCCCGCCCTGAGTTCCGGTTGACCTTGCTATGCTTGTCATGGAGTCGTCTGCCTTTGGGGCAGGGGCCTAGTAGGAATTTTGTCCATTTGGCTGATTGGCTGGTGCCATCTGGTTTTTGCCTACTACTTAGCAATTAGTCACAACTTGTAAGGTTGTGGTTAGGCATTGCTTATAAAAATTGGTGGAGGAGGGGTCAGGATAGGAGGCCTGCCCCTCCAATGGTGCTGGAAGGGAATTCCATTAAAGGAATCCTGGGGCTTGCCATGATTTCGCCCAATCCCTGAAATGGGATCAGGGCTGGCAAGCCTTGGGGAGCTGGTTGGGTGAGCGAAGGGACTGTCGCTCAGCTCAACTGATCCCCAACATTGTTTTCCCTTCACTGGCTTCCGAGGGAGTTCAGAATGTCAGTTCTGTCCCAGGCAGGGTGGACAGATAGTCATAACTAATGCCTAAGCAACCACTCACAGATTATGTATTTTAATAAAGTTGTGGCCAAAATAGTGCCAAAAACCTCAAACAAAAATTACGTGTGATTTGTGAATTATTTTGAGGGGTGGCTTGGGGACCTCCACACATAAAATGAAAGATTTGTCATCACTTCTTACTAAGTTTTCCTCACCCTACACAACTTCATTGGTTTTAGGGATAATGTACAATACCTTGTCACATATTTCAGCATTACATTTCAGGAGCAACACATTTAGGCAGCTCTGTAAAGTCGACTTTCTGAATGACAAGCTTCTCTTTTTTATTCCCTCTACCTTCAATACATGTGTTCATTTGTTAAAATATGTGATTCCGGCCATTTCTCATTACAAGTTGATATTCAAAGTCCAAGCTGCTCATTGCCTTTGATTAAAAGCATAACTCACATGATCTATTTTTATTTCCCAACAGGATAATTACATTTCCAATATGAATATCTTCCCGAGATCACATCTAACTCAATTTAAATTTTGCTGGCCTTGCCACTATAACTCTTTAGCAGCATCCTCAGATAAAAGATGTAAGCAGAGGAAATGAACTGAGATAAACAAATGTACTTGCAGAGTTCTTGCAATATCTAGTTGTGCAGGGAGACATGTGAGCAGGCATTGCTAATTTTACTTTAATGTGCATCTAGTATCCTGGGAAGGTAAATCTGGCCTGCAGATGACTCATTAATTGGTCTACTACTTACTTCTTCCAGTCAGTGGCTAAGAGGAGTATCACAGCACCCCACCAGATATCCTTTCTATTGTGCATACATGGTGATTTATGCTCATGATGGTATTGGGATGGTTATGTGCAATCCTGTTTTCAGTATGGGTTGCCCCTTGATAACTTTCAGGGCAAAAATACTGCTTCATTTCTAATCACTGCCTGTTCCTCTAACTTTTCATGCCACAAACGTTCTGGGTGAGTTTTTTTCTCCCGCTTTGGCTGCACTTATTGCCCTTCCAAGCAGCAATAATGTGGTAACATTGAGGAAGCATTACAAAACAACTTTGTGGTTTTATATTCTGATTTTATCCTGTGAAACATCCCGAGACCTGCAGGTATAGGGTGGTATACATTTTTGTAAAAATACATACATACATACATAAATACATACAGTGGACTGATGTATGAACAGCCCAGTACAAATCCACAACTAATGCATCAATTATGCATTGCGTGTTGAGGTCCCCAAGGCCACCCCAATAACTCACACATCACACAAAAAAAATTGTTTAAGGTTTTTGGCATAATTTTGGCCACAACTTTATTAAAATACAAAAAATGTGAATGGTTGCTTAGGCATTGGTTGCGACTATCTGCCCCCATCATGGGGGACAGATTGACATTCCACACACCTGCAAAAGTCAGAAAAGGGGAATACACTTGGGGGTAGCGACAGAGCAGGGAACCTGCCCTCAGCCCTCCCCAAATGCAGCCAGGAGCGCTTGCAATGGCCCGAGCCCCCTTGACAGGGTGGACAAGCAATAGTTAGCCCCTGATTCCTTTAATGGACTCCCTTGCAGCAGCAGCATTAGAGGGGCAGGCACAGCCAATCCATGCCCCTCAACCAACCAAACCATAAACCAATGCCTAACTGCAACCTTACAAGTTGTGATGATTTGCTATGCAGTAGGCAAAAACCAAATGGCCCCAGCCAATCAGCCAGATGGACAAAATTCCTACTGGGCCCCTGCCCCAAGAGCAGACGAGAGCATCAGTGGCCAACGATCAATTAGCCCGCCCCCAACTTTGGAGTGTCCTGGCGGCCCCCACTGCAGCATGTGCTCTCCATGAAGGAGAACACGCTTTGCAGAATATACCTGCAAAACTGTAGCACCCTGCTTGTGGTTAACACTTAGCTGGAATGAAATATTCAACGCAGCAATAGAGAAATTAAAATAGTAATTTATTTGTCAGACAAATAAATATGAGGCACAGTGGTATATGGTTACCAAGCTCTGGCCTGGCCTCTTGCCATTTTGGCCAGCACTTATATTTCCTTAATCCAGCCCCCTTGCTCCTCCTGTGGCTGCCTCTGTCCAATCAGCCTGGTTGAAATTCCTATTGGCTATTTGCTAGAACCAATCACAAAAGATACACCCATTTCCTCTCGCCCTTTTATGGGAATCAAAAAGCTATATATTCTTCTATCTATAAATGACAAATAAGTAGTAATATATCTTACATGTGTCTCAACAAGGAATCTTAATTACCAGCTCACCTCTTGCCCTCCTTGCCCTATTGCCTTCCAAAACAGATGATTAATCTTGAATTTTTATCTTAAACATATGTCAAGGATTGAGTTCACATCAACATTGAGAGATCTCCTTCATTTGAAGGTTTCTAAACAAAAGGCCTGACAACCATATATCAGGAGTGCTCGATGGCGTCTTCTGTCTAGCAAGAGGCTGGTGGCTGATGGCCCCTGTGATCTCTTCCAACTATATGAAATAAGAATCTAGCATTTCTTAAATCCTTTGCATAATTATATTTAAACTAATATATTTAATACATAAATAACCTTTTAAAAGGAAAAGAAATCTTAAAAGGATCTTAGTTTAAGAAAGAAACAGCTTTAGAAAAGACTTCCCAAAAATGCTCTGTTTCTGCCAGCCAGACCAGTTGCTTTTTCACTGCTCTTGACCTTTTTAACCTTAGGAAGAAGATATGGCTCATTTTACTATTTATCCACCCTTAATTTGTAGGGTCAGTGTAACCTTGGCTGTCAGCCTGTAATTCCCTTTTTACGACTTTGAAAATTGTTTTCTGCTATAAATCAGGGGGGGCCCTTGTCTAGGAGAAAAACATCTTGCCAAGGTTTTTAGGCAGCTACTCTTCTGCCTGGCATGAAACATTTTAAGCTCATTTTTAAAATACAAGCCCTGATTAAACATATAAGCTCTAATAAAAATGCAAGCTTATGATTAGATGCCTCAAAACCATAGAGAGAAATTCAGGGTAGCACTAAACTGATCACTTCATTAGCACAAGCATTTTTGCTTGCTTTATGGAGCAATCTGACCCCTCCTATCCCCCTGTTCTGAGGGTTCTCCCACCCCTTGAGGCAATTTGGGGGGAATTGTCAGGGAAGCAGAGGGAAAAGGCCCACTGTGATAGTGGAAGCCCTTGTGCAGGCTTTGGGTGGTGAAACTAGTTGAATCCAGCTGACTGTTTATAAACCATGGTTTATGATGTTGTGCAAATCAGGCCACCCTGTACCTTTTTCCAGCCATTTTCTCCTCTTCTCTCTCTCTCTCTTTCTTAATTTACGGCTTGTAATAGAATTTTTGGGGTGGGAAGGGGACATACACAAAGTTCTCATGGTTAATAGAATATGGAAGAATGCTTAATTGTTTAATGATGAAGAATACTGTGATCACTTAGCATTAATTATTTGCATTTGGATGAATTTAATCAGCTACCCAAATCCTTCTTGAATTCACACATTAGCAATTGCATGAATTTAATGTTTCAAATTTCCTATTTCTAATTTCAAAAAGCTGGTCAGATAGGGCAGAAACATGATCCATTAAAACCAATGGGGGATGCTATATTGATTTCAATGGGATGTGGACTGCACCCATAAAAAATGAAATTAGCTATGCCTCTGACTTACTCAAATTGCCATCTGCACTACCAATAAAAACTGTTGGCTGTGAAGGCAAAAATCCATTGCTACATAATGTCTACCAAAGCATCAGAGAAGTAAACACTGCAAAATGGGGATTGTTTCTTGCATATAGGGTCCTGGTTTCAATTAAGAAAGGAGTATCATTAGGAAGATTTAAGGCATTCTTAAATATGTATAAGGATGAAGCGAGCTTGCCTTATGCTCTGACAGTGGACAGAGTTATTATATACAATTCAAATTTAAATTACCAACTATAACTTCCATAACAGTAGAGTATGATTAGGAAATTAAAACAACGCTAGAGTCTCAAGAGGAACAGATATATGATGCATCATTGTACCCAAACTTTAATGAAATGATGAAAAAAGAAAAGCTTTCACCTGCACAGTTCATCATTTGAAATGGAACATTATAATCCTGCTGTGCAACATCATATTCTCTAAATTCTAACATATAAATCAACAGGATTGCCAAGGACTTAGAAATGTTGTGCTGGTTTCTAAGAGCAGTCTGACACGGCCACAGTTAATCAATAGGAGATGACCAAAACCTAAACACAAGGAGTCTAATATATTTACAGTGATTTCATTTGGAGCAGACAAACTTCTTGCTAAACAATGGGGTGAAATACAGCCAGGATGCTTCCCTGCCTCCCCACTCTTATATATCTGCAAGTAAAAGGGTCAGCAACAAAAGCTGTGCTACAAGTGCAGATGTGCAGAAGAATTGCCATGGTAATGCCATGAGGCCCAATGGATCTATTTGCGTGTTAAGATCCCAAGACCTCCCCCAATAAATAGACATAATTGACACGGAATTTAGTTTAAGGTTATTGGCATCATTTTGGCCACAACTTTATTGATTACAGATCATGAGTGGTTTGCTTAGGCATTGGTTCCCAACTAGCTGCACCTGACCTCAGCAGGGCAGCACTGACACCTGGACTCCGGCAGATGCCAGTAAGGGAAAACATCCTGGGGGAGAATTGGACCAGGTTCAGACTCAAGCTCACCCCAAATGCTCTCAGGGGCTCTGGCGTGGCCCTAACCCCTAGAAGGGGATCGGACAAAAGCAACGCGAGCCCCTGGATTCCTTTAATGGAATACCCTAGCATTGGAGGGGCAGGCACAGTCTATCCACACCCCCTCCACCACCATTGAACCAATGCTTAACCGCCAAACCTTACAAAGTTGTGACGATTTGTGACATGGCAGGCAAAACCCAAGGGGCACCAGCCAATCAGCCAAATGGGAAAATTCCTACCAGGCCCCTGTCCCAATGACAGACGACCCACAGTGGCATAGCAAGGTCATAATGAACCCTAAATATAGGGAGGGTGGGTGGGTGATCGGGTGCATGAGGTGAAAAAGAGGAAGCTTGGCGCAACATACAGTGGTATATATGCGTCCCTTGGTTAATGCATGAAATGATCCCATTGCCCAGATTTACCCCAGCAACTGAGGGACCACCAATCAGGTTGTTGTGGCTATCCAATTGCTCCCACCCACAACAGCAGTGAGGTCAGCCTTGATGATCTTCCCGCAACCCGTGATCTCTGGAAGGAGGACACAATTTCATCCTTCCCTCTTTTTGACAAGCATGGCAGTTCTTATTAGAGAGAAAGGTAATTTAGGTCAGTGGAGCTGGTCGGGTCACCAAGCAAAGGGGGTACAAAACTGAGAAGGTCCATAACTGCAAAGATCCATTTCTGGGTGCTAAATTTTGGTCTCAAACAGGGTGCCCTATTAAAAGATTACCAAAGTCTGCCCCTGGTAACAGTTCAGGAAATAAGAAGAGGCATATTCGAAAGGTGCACAGGGACAAATCATTTTTTAAAAGCCCATTGCATTTTGAATCAAAAGACCAGAATATATTATTACAGTCTTCTTCACTTTTCCATGCAGGGTAGCACATATATGGGTTTGGAAGGATGCCACTGGAGACGTAGTGTATGTTGTTTTGTAACATTTGAGCTTATTTATTAATATACAGGTTAAGCATAGTTTGGGGATGGCTCAAATGCTCTAACAGACAGCCAAATCCATGACTTCACGTGAGATCTCAAGAGAGAGGTATGCCCCAAAATAAAAGCTCATTGCAGAGCCCCCAAAGCTCAGTGCTCTCTATCCCAAAAACCACAGTCTGCCCTCCAATAAAAGGTTTGTTTTCCACTCACAACTAGCTTGCTCTTTCTCTCACTGGCTTGAGGGGGAAATAAAAATAAGTCTTCTCCAATCATCTCTTAGCCTACATGGTCTATAGTTTTCTCTTTTAAAAAAGATTTGCTAGGTAACTGCCATTGACTATTAAGGGAGTCTCCAGAAGTATTTCTGGTTACACTGACACTCTCCTGTACATATCTTACAAAAGGATATATCCCATTAAAATTAGCACACCATTTGTGTCTTACTCAGAAGAGTGACATTCAGAAGGCGTATGAAAGTGGGACAAATAATGGAGATAAATATAGAATTTAAGGTAAGTCTTTAAATAAAACAATGTTAGGAGGATGGAGTCCAATAAATCAGTTATCCATTACTAAGGGATATGGGTATCTGGGGCCTGGCTTGCTGCTTACACAGCCCTGGGCTGGAATGCAGCTCCAGGCCTCAGTATGTCACTCACTGGCTAGAGAGATGCTCCTAAATGAGACTTTGTGTGAGGTGAAGGAGGGCACAGGCCCTTCTTCCCCTTTCCTCGCAAATCTTCCAAGTTTCCCTCTGAACCACCTAATTAAAAACTTCCACAGCAGTTCCTCAGTATTGGCCCAAAATGTTGCCTTCCAGGCACCCTGCAGGAGGCTGCATGTTACAGGGTTCTCAAAAAGTAACGGTGTGTTCATTCGACCATGTATATATACCTGGGCACATGATGCACACTTTGGATTTAGCAGGATTCTAGTACAGTGCAGCAATGTTTCCAAACACCAGTGGAGGAGGAGGGGAGAGTGTTTTTGTACTCATGTTCCGCTGACTGGTTTACCACGGGCACCTCATTAGCACTGTGAGAACAGGATGCTAGACTAGATAGGCCCTTGCCTTGCTATAGCAGGCTGTTCTTATGTTCTTAGCTGTACAGATCATGTAAATGTAAAGGTAAAGGTAAAGGACCCCCGGGTGGTTAAGTCCAGTCAAAGGCAATTATGGGGTTGTGGCGCTCATCTTGCTTTCAGGCCGAGGGAGCTGGCGTTTGTCCACAGACAGCTTTCCGGTCATGTGGCCAGCATGACTAAACCACTTCTGGCCCAACAGAACACCGTGGCGGAAACCAGAGCGCATAGAAATGTTGTTTACCTTCCCGCTGCAGCGGTACCTATTTATCTACTTTCACTAGTGTGATTTCAAACTGCTAGGTTGGCAGGTGCCAGAACAGAGCAATGGGAGCTCACCCCATCGCAGGGATTCGAACTGCCAACCTTCTGATCAGCAAGCCCAAGAGGCTCAGTGGTTTAGGTATAAATGTGCACAGACCGAAACCCACTACAGGAGTAATAAGTAGCATTCCCGGCACAGGTACCTAATGGCCATGGCGGGTGAAAGAAGGACCACAAGAATGACACAGGAGACTGGTGTTGGGTTGAATTAGGTCACAACTTTATTGATTACAAGAAAGAGTAGGTTTGGCTAAGGCTCTAGGCATGTGTTCCGCATCACACAGCCCGTCTGCTACCTGATAGGAAACTGGTGGGGTTAAACTTGTGCTGGGGAGTCACCCTCAACATGGACTGGATGCCACGACCCCACACAGGCCTCCATTGGGAGAGGTGTATTGGCCCATTGGTCCCCAGTGGACTCCCAGACATAGTCACCCCTCCTGGACCCTTCTAATGGGGTACCCCTGTGATTAAGCATCTAGCCCTATGCTTTATCCACCAAAGATGTGACAGTAGCTATGAGGCAGGCGAAAATCTGCAAGCTGGCCAATTTGCTTGCAAGAGAAAATTACTCCCTGGCCCTGAATATGGTGACCAAACAGACCACAGCAAGGTCCATAGGCAACATGCTTGCTTCTCCCCTGGGTGGGCCCAAAAGACTGGTTGGAAAATCACAGGAGGATCAAGGTTAGTAGCCATTGATAGCCTTATCCTCCATGATAAAAGCCTTTACTACATTATCTTTGGAGCAAAATGGATTGGTGTGGCAAACCTAATCCTCTAGACCAAGAGGTCAGGAAAGTGTATAGATTGGCTCTACAAAATAATAGCCATACCATAACATGTGAACAGGCTCTGTACCACCACTTTCAGGTGTACTGTACCAAACCTTCCTTCTCATTTATTCATTTTAATACAATTTATACCACTGCCTTTCAGATCTTTACAAAAGACTTACAACATTAACATCCACATTATTAAAGCAATGCAGTTTGAGCAATGAAACTTTTCTTGTTGTTATTAAAAAGCAATATGAAATGAATCATAAGTAGGTAACCCTTTATTCATTCCAGAATGAATTCCAGAATGAATAAAGAACAGAAAAGATGGAACACAGAAATGGGACACATCAGCCCATCTCAAAGGATAGGATGTTCCACCAAGGAGAAGACCTTTCCCAAAACATGTAGGGCTCTGTAGGGCGATCATGAGACTGATACTGCTCTTCTGGCCTTACAGATGACCAGCCTACGTAGTTGTTTTTTTGTTGGCATCTGTCTGTCTCTAGAGACAATGGACTGTGCCTCCAGGGGTCAAGTCCAACTGCTGGGTTAGCGGTACCAAAGTGACCACATAGTTACCACTTAGCAAATGATTGCTTATATTCATCCAGTTCCTTTGTGAGCTCATACAAATGATGTTTTTTCTTAACTCAATGTATTTTGCTATGGGTACTTTTTGATAGCAGGGGATAAATACACACACATACAGATACATAAACACACACACACACAAACTTTGTCATCTTCAGTTTGCTGTTCAGTAACAGTTTCATAAGCTTCCACCCCCAGTGTTCATTTTGAGGCATGGGGGAGTTTAAACAAGTGGGAAGTTTTTAATGATTAGCAATTTCAGATTGTGGGTGGAAGGGTTGCAGTAAGTATCAAGGTGGTTCAATTATTGCCTGAGATTTATTTTGATTAGACTAAAATACCGAAGGAAAGACACTTGAAAACGAGATACTGGTTATTTAAGTGTGCCATATTGAAGAGGGAAGCAGGAGGACAACCAGATAGAAGAAGAGTTGGTAACTGGTTTCAAAGGAAAGTAAAATAAATAGCTCACTGATGTTGTTTTCAAATTGAGCCTAGCAAGCGAAAGCTGAAATAAAAGATACACCAACATTGCACAAATGAAAGAAATAACAGGCTTTTCTTGTTAAATGTGGAGATAGCTTCCATTTAATGCAGAGATTAGAAATATTGGAAACACCCACCTGCTACTTTAAGGAAATGGAAGAACGTTTTCCTTAGTATAGCTCCTCTGCTTTGAATCAACTGGATTATGAGATACTACATCATAATAGCAGATGAATCAAGGTAGAATTTTTCGCTTATAAGGCAAATAAATAAATAAATAAATAAATAAATAAGGAGACGCTCCCGATTATTAAATTTAAATAAAAGAATATTTGAACTATGGTATTAAAAACATGTAGCAACTGTGCAGATTAAAAAAGAACTTTCACCACCACCACCATCAAGCAACCGGATCAAAATAGCATCAAACCCCCTTCTTTTTTTTAAGTATTTGCTGCACTTTTCAATCAGGTCTCTCTGAAGAGGGAATTGCACAATCAGAGTGCCACAACCAACTACAGAGTGCTGTCTCTCAAACAGAAAAAAAACCTGTGACGGTGCTGGGACATGAAGCAAAGCTCCATAGCTCAGCTACAGTGGGTGGGCATGTTGATATGGAGAAGGTGCTTCTTCGAATATCATGTGTGCTTAGGTCTTAAACAGTCTACCCCACTCTAGGGCAATAGCAAGAAATTGTGGGTTTATACCATTTTAAGTTGGGGATTGTACCCATCTCACTAAAATGCTGTGCATTTCTGGGGGGGCGGGCAGTTGAGGATGATGATGGCAATGGTTAGATGATTCTGAGCACCAGGTTTGCTGGTAGCAATAAGCCATCTCTTCATAGGCACACCTGCTGCTTCAATTTGCTCCACTGCTGACTGCTGTCATGCTTCAGCTCTCCTTCAAATCCTCTGCCAATTTATCCAGCAAATGCCAGGGATATTCATGAGCTGCCTTATTGTGAATCCAGGAGAAGGAGAGAGCATTAGTCCCGGGATTATGGAGAGGCAGAGTAAGGGAAGATGGTGTTCATGATCCCATAAGCTGGAGGAAGGATCCATAGCCTGGCTGCAGCTGAGGATTTCCTTGTTCTATGCCAGATGCAGTAGAATGAAGGCAGAGGAGGAAGCCAACATAGTTGTTGGACTACAAATCCCATTGTCCCTTGTGACTGGGCCTGTTGGCTGGGGTAGCTGCAAGTTGCAGTCCAACAACATATGGAAGGCACCACATTGGCTGCTGCTGGACTAGAGCTTCTACAGCATGGGTAGGCAAACTAAGGCCCGGGGGCTGGATCCAGTCCAATCGCCTTCTAAATCTGGACCGCGGATGGTCCGGGAATCAGCATATTTTTACATGAGTAGAATGTGTCCTTTTATTTATAATGCATCTTTGGGTTATTTGTGGGGCATAGGAATTTGTTTTTCTCCACCCCCCAAAAAAAAATATAGTCCAGCCCCCCCCCCCCAAGGTCTGAGGAACAGTGGACTGGCCCCCTGCTGGAAAAGTTTGCTGACCCCTGTTCTACAGATTGTCAGAATGCATAACAATCTCCCAAGGTCCCTTGTTGAGAGCAATAGTAAGTTTTCAGATAGATTTCAATTTGTAAAGGTAAAGGGACCCCTGACCATTAGGTCCAGTCGTGGCCGACTCTGGGGTTGCAGCACTCATCTCGTTTTATTGGCCAAGGAAGCCGGTGTACAGCTTCCAGGTCATGTGGCCAGCATGACTAAGCCACTTCTGGTGACCCAGAGCAGCACACGGAAACGGCGTTTACCTTCCCGCCGAAGCGGTACCTATTTATCTACTTGCACTTTGACATGCTTTCAAACTGCTAGGTTGGCAGGAGCAGGGACCGAGCAATGGGAGCTCACCCCGTCGTGGGGATTCAAACCGCCGACCTTCTGATCAGCAAGTCCTAGGCTCTGTGGTTTAACCCACAGCGCCACTCGCATCCTGATTTCAATTTGTAGTGTAGACCTATTTTCAAAAGTAATGGGCTAGTCTGAGGGGTATTCCTCTGTTCCATTTCTGTGAGTTGTATGTATTTCTTGGCAGCACACAGCATCAGACAGCTAAGTCCACAGTCTCGTTTTTCAATATTTTATCCCATTAAAATGTATGGTTTCTCTAGGCTTCAAAAGAAAGGAAGAAATATTTGCTTATTTTAGAATTATTTATCATGGGGATAAGTTGATATGTGTTGGCTTTTTCTCTTTTTTTTAGAATTAGGCAAGCATGATGCTCTTCTCAGTAGTGAACAGAAGTTTAAATTAATGCACCATGTCATACTGTCAGCCTGGCATCTTCAAAACTATAGAGATGGGTTTCAAGAAGAGGTAAACAAAATACTTTTAGTTAGAACTGTGAAGCTTTTGCACGAGAAGCCTCCGGGGATCCCCATGGTTTTATCTTTCAGCATCACATTGACAGGTACATGCTTAAAAATCTGTTTCTCCCCAGATGAACTCCAGCGTCTAGACAGGAGGTTGTATGGGTGTGCACGTTAGTATGTACATGTGTTGTCTAAAAAACAAAGTAGGCTATAGTAAAATCTCAGGAGTAAGGGGCATAAACTGCAGAAATGCAGAAGTTTTGAAACATTCCTCTTTCTGCTTGCATTGGTTTGTCCTACAGGAGAAAGGGGGAGAGAAGCCCACCCTCCAACATTTCTCCAATGAAAATAGGGGTGTCCTATTCAATAATAATAGTTATACCCCCGTCCATTTGACTGGGTTGCCCCAGCCACTGTGGGCAGCTTCCAACATATATATATATATAAACCACAATAAAACATTAAAAAATACTTCCTGATACAGGGCTACCTGGCTTGGGGGTTGGATAACTCCATACCACCAACATTTCTTCAATGAAAATAGGGACATATTAAGGAAAAGCTGAAGGGACGTGGGTGGCGCTGTGGTCTAAACCACAGAGCCTGGGGCTTGCCAATCAGAAGGTTGGTGGTTCAAATCCCTGCCACGGGGTGAGCTCCCGTTGCTTGGTCCCAGCTCCTGCCAACCTAACAGTTCGAAAGCACGTCAAGTGCAAGTAGATAAATAGGTACCGCTCCGGCAGGAAGATAAACAGCGTTTCTGTGTGCTGCTCTGGTTCGCA
Source organism: Podarcis cretensis (assembly GCF_951804945.1). Taxonomy (NCBI): domain Eukaryota; kingdom Metazoa; phylum Chordata; class Lepidosauria; order Squamata; family Lacertidae; genus Podarcis; species Podarcis cretensis. The sequence goes on along the minus strand of NC_137176.1, from coordinate 18,156,431 downwards.
AGATGCAGCTTAGTCATGCTGGCCACATGATCTGGAACCTGTCTGCGGACAAAAGCTGGCTCCCTCGGCCTATAGAGTGGGATGAGCGCCGCAACCCCAGAGTTGTCTGCGACTGGACCTAATGGTCAGGGGTCCCTTTACCTTTAAGGAAAAGCTGGACTATTTGGGTGGTTTCTGTATATCTGGAAAATAGGGACACTTGGAGAGTATGGAGAAGTCCATGTGCCACCACCTAAAGCCTGCTGGCCCCATTCCAGCCATGGCAGGAAATGGTAGAAGGATGTGGTTGGTGGAAAAATAACTTTAGAGCCAGCACATTTTCCCTCTCTTAAGAGGGGTGTGTTGGAGCAGCAGGATTGCTTTGGAACATGTGAGGCCAAGGGAACCAAGAATGGGGACTCTTGGGTGGAGGAATGTATAGGGCTTGGATCCAGTGGATCCAAGGCATCAGCACACTGCCCTACTTTGAACCTTCCTGTGTTCTACTGTCAGTGGAAGAACCGGTGGTGGGAGCTTACTACCCAACTCAGCAAAGCTCAGGGCCTCCATCATGGTAGAGGCTACCATCCGCCAGTACTGCTTCTCTCTGCCAGCAGAGAGAAAACCATCGCACACACACACACCCCAGATACTAGGGGAGTTGGAATTAAAATTGTACCTCCTGCACTTCAAGGATTGAACCCAGCTTGAGCGTTCCTCCACAACCCATTCTCAAGGGAGGCAGGAAAAATGATAAAACAACACAGTTCCTTGAAGGCTGAGACGCTAGAACAAAAGTTGCCAAATTTTATGCTGACAGGATAAATTATCTTGATTGTATGATTAATAGAATTTTCAAACTTCATAATGATAGAAGCAAATGCTTGCCTCACATGGTTCTATAATTATCTAGGGTGAACATTTAGAACATGTGGAGCAAGAAAAGGTTATGTCACTTTACTGAAAACATTCTGAAGCTGTTCTTAAAGTTTTGATGCATCTGAATGTGGCAAAGTATTCCCAAAGACTTCCCGAAGCTCACAGTGTTGGCTTAATAATAATTTATTTCCATGCATACAGCTAATGAGGGGTAAATCAGAAAAAAATAATCATTTTACACCAAGAGTTCATTCCTCCTTATACTGTTCCTCGTGTACACTACCCCTACTCTTTCATTTTCTGTTTCTTTCTTTAGAATTTTCCTTTGTTTCCCTCTTCTTTTAGAAATTTCAAAAGGTCTCCTCCCATTATGTCTTGACTCATCCTTCACCAAACTGAACAATACTTAGAAGAGCAAATGTTTCTGGGGAGGAGAAATCAGGAGACGTTGCTTAGTCAGTGCAATGGGGGGTAGAGACATTGTAAAAGAAGAAGAAAAAAGGAGTAGGAGGCTTTACAATCTGTCATAGAAAGGATGAGACTTATTTTTCCTTGAATAGTTGCTTAAATAGGGAGGTTTTGTTCTTCCAATGTAAAGAAAGTTCAATATAAACTTTTCCTCATCTCCTCCCTCACATGCCCCCTAAATCTGTGCAGAGGTTTTTCCCAAACCTCTGGAGCAGATTTGGGGAGGACAGAGGGCACAAATAGAGAGGGGAAGTTCTGAAAAATCTGTTGTGCAAGTGGAAACCCATGGAAACAAGTTAGTTGGATACTATCCACCAATTATTTTCAAGTAAGCTCTCATGTTCCCTCCAAAATGTTAATGTTTTTGTTCCATCTCAGTTTGTCCACATTTTTTGCCCCTTTTTGCCTCCTTCCACTCCACCCTTGGATTTGGAGGAAAATTACTCTGAAGAATCTTCTGACTGAATTATTGCAAAAAGCAATCAGAATTATTCTTGAAACACGTCAGGTTTTATATTGGTTCCATAGACATTTCCACTTTTGTAGGCAATCCTTAAGTGATGGAATTGAGAAGATTGAGGCAAATTGCACAGGAAGGAGATGAAGAGAAAGCTTGGCTTTGGGAAATGAATTATATTTGTGAAGGAAATGATGTCATCGGGAAGGCCTTCAGGTGAAGAAGTGTAAAGAAAAATTAGTTAAGGCTTTATCACAGTAAATATGATAGAAACATGGTGTGCCTGTGCTTAACTTTTGCATGCCTCACTTCAGTTTAAAGAGCTTGTAAATCATTTTTCCAAAGCAATATCATGTGAGTGCAAAATTTGCTCATCTTCCTCTGTCACAAAACTGTTAGACACACACACACACACACACACACACACGAATAAAGGTGGCACAGCTGGGGAACTCATGAAATTTTCTTTACAGAAGAAGACAGTGAATGAAATGCTAAGTCTCTGAATGCAATGCTAACACTCCATGTCACTGTCCATATATGTTGTCATAGAAATATCCCATAAAAGACACTCTCCATCTCTTAAGGCATGGCATGTAGGAGTGTATGCTCAACTTTTGTGTACACTTAGGCAGGAAGAACCAGATGCACAAATATAAGATGGGGGACATTTGGCAGTACATATGAAAAGGATCTATGGGTCTTGGTGGAGCTTAACATGAGTCAACAGGGTGATGCAGCAGCAAAAAAGAAAAGAAAAGAAAAAAGAAAAAGCTAATGCTATTCTAGGCTGAAGCAATAGATGTATAGTTTCTAGATCAAGGGAAGTAATAGTACCACTTTATTCTGCCTTGGTAAGACCACATCTGGAATATTGTGCAAAATTCTGGACATGACAATTTAAGAAGGATGTTGACGAGCCAGAACATGTGCAGAAGAAAACAACCAAGATGATCAGGGGTGTGGAAACCAAACCTTATGAGGAACTGTTGAAGGAGCTGGGTATGTTTAAGCTGGAAAAGAGACTGAGGGGAGATATGATAGTCGTCTTCAATTATCTCAAGGGCTGTCATGTAGAAGAGGGAACAAGCTTGTTGTCTCCTGCTCTCAAGGGTAAGACTCAAACAAATGGCTTCAAGTTACAAGAAAGGAGATTCCAACTAAACATACAGAAAAACTTTCTGACAGTAAGAGCTGTTCAGTAGTGGAATGGTCTCCCTTAGGAGGTTGTGGATTCCCGAGGCAAACTTGAATTGGATCCTGGTTTTTGGTGTTGAGTTTCTTTTTAAAAAAAGTTTGATGATGATAATAATCCTCCTCTTGGTGGAGCCCAGAGTAGAACACAACAATCTTAAAACACACATCAGAAAACGTATACATGAATGTTTTAAATGCTTCATATCAAACTCAATCAAAAATAATATAGCAGTCCATCATCTCAGTTTCTGGATTGCATGACATCTAAGTTACAGTTGCCTGGGCAAATAAAAGTACATATCAATAAACAATTGACCTAGGAGCCAGCCAGAACAAAGTAATTTTGTTTTGTTATCTTCTAATTGTTGGAATTCTGCCTCGGTCAGAGGAATGTGCCTACCTTTTCAGGCACCGGCTGAATTCCTTTGACCTCCCCCTGCGACTCCCGGCAGGAAACATGCGAGGTCTGTATTGGTGATTTTTCCCAGACTGTGAGAAAAACACACCACTGCTTCTCCCTCCTCCCTGCTCCCCAGGGAGGGGAATCAGACTCAGACAGAAACGTATTTACATGTCTTTATTTCTGTCTTTAGCAGCCATACAGATAAACATGTCTGCACTCTTCACAAACAACAGAGAGAATCATGACTCCACCCTTGTACATCCTGTACAGGTCATAAGTCACACACTGAGCTCACATCCGGTGCTCAATACGGAGAATGAACTGCCCCTTTATTGCCATGGTAACAGTCACAAACATCCTGTCTGGCTTTCCAGCCACCAGCAGCTGGTTTAGCTGCTGCTTCTTTCTTCTGCATTGCTTCTTTATAGTAACACTAATAACTGTTTTTGATCTACGAAGTCAATTGACTATGGTTGCTGTGCTTTTTGTCTGTACACAGCTGGAATGAAACTCTAGCAACCCAACACAAATGCTTCATATATGGTATGGGAGCATCAGGGAGTGGTGAAAAATTTCCCCTTTTGTTATTTCAGTATGCATTATGTCAGTGTGCATCTAAACACAGGAGTCTTACTAGTGCGTTGTGGCATATCTTTTGTTTACACACAAATTTACAGGTTGAGGATAGGGAAATATGCAGTTTAACTCCAACTGATGCCCCAAGTTCTCTCCTCCTCATTAGATTTCTGAGCCCGGCCTTGGCTGGGGAGGGCGGGGTATAAATAAAAATTATTATTATTATTATTATTATTATTATTATTATTATTATTAGGTGGACACAGCCTGCTCCCCAAATGCTGTTAGCTTCCAGAATCAGTCTCTATTTATGATTATGTGTATATCCAAACTTCTACATGACATCCAGCTCTACCTCTCCTTTAAATCAGAACCAGTGAAGGCGGTGAAGGTACTGTGTGAGTGCCTGGAGGCGGTTGGAGGATGGATGGCGGCTAACAGATTGAGGTTGAAACCTGACAAGACAGAAGTACTGTTTTGGGGGGACAGGGGGCAGGCGGGTGAGGGGGATTCCCTGATCCTGAATGGGGTAACTGTGCCCCTGAAGGACCAGGTGTGCAGCCTGGGAGTCATTTTGGACTCACAGCTGTCCATGGAGGCACGGGTTAATTCTGTGTCCAGGGCAGCTGTTTACCAGCTTCTTCTGGTATGCAGGCTGAGACCCTACCTGCCCGCAGACTGTCTTGCCAGAGTAGTGCATGCTCTAGTTATCTCCTGCTTGGACTACTGCAATGTGCTCTACGTGGGGCTACCTTTGAAGGTTTCCCGGAAACTGCAATTAATCCAGAATGCGGCAGCTAGACTGGTGACTGCAAGTGGCCGTTGGGACCACATAACACCAGTCCTGAGAGATCTGCATTGTTTCTGAGCACAATTCAAAGTGTTAGTGCTGATCTTTAAAGCCCTAAACGGCCTGGGTCCTGTATAACTGAAGGAGCGTCTCCACCCCCATTGTTCAGCCTAGACACTGAGATCCAGCGCCAAGGGCCTTCTGGCGGTTCCCTCATTGTAAGTAGAGAGGTAACTGGGAACCAGACAGAGGGTCTTTTCGGTAGTGGCGCCCACCATGTGGAACACCTTCCCTTCAGATGTGAAGGAAATAAGCAGCTATCTTCTCTTTAAAAGACATCGGAAGGCAGCCCTGTTCAGGGAAGTTTTTTATATTTAACGCTGTACTGTTTTTAACACTTGATTGGGAGCTGCCCAGAGTGGTTGGGGAAACTCAGCCAGACAGGCGGGGTATAAATAAATTATTATTATTATTATTACATGCATAGACACCTAAATGACATCACCTCCAGCCAAGAGACCAGGGAAGAAGACAGGCTTACTTTAGAAGGCTGTCACCTTCTTGAGGTGCCTTCAGCTATTTTATTTCTTTGGCAACATATTGCCCCAGCTTACATTACAAAGGGGCTTCTGAACATACTTGGCCAGGCATATTTACTTAACACCACCCTTTTTTTGACCATTTTAGCAGTCCTTTTCCTTTCCAGATTATAGCACAGGAAGGGACTCCAAGATGGTATTCAGCCCAGACCAATCCCATAATAACATAAACCTGCAAGCTTTTCTAATGCCAATTGTACTTTTCTGATGTTAATTTGAGGATCAATAGAAAAGGCCAATATAAAGATTGGAAATTAACTGGAAAATAATACTGCGTAGTAGAAAACAAACAAGTCATAGGATCCAGTCTTTAGATTAACAAGCAGTAAAATATTTTACGGCCAGTCTTCTCAATGATGCTACAAAATGCCGGGCATACTAGCTCTCAGGTTCTGATCACTTAATCATATTCTGAATTCTATGCACATTTTTTATTCAAGGAGACAGAATGGCCCCAATTTCGAAAGTTCCAAACATTTATTATTATTATTTTAAGATACCGGTACAAAGCCTTGAATTATTCAGAGAGCAAAAGCACCGTTGAGAAAGGGTGAAATATGCCAAAAAGTCAATTCTTGGAAAACAGTTCTAAAAACAACAGCATGATGTTAAAGAGGGTCCGTCAGATGTTTCAAGAGTTGGAAACAGCAGTGGTGCCTTTTTTCTTCTTTTTTTAAGCAGAGACATTCAAACTGGCCAAGCATAACAACTAAGGGTGTGAGCTGAGGTGCTCCCAGTTCAAATCACACTTCAATTGCAAAGATTACAAGCCCAAGCTAGATGCAACATTAGTTTTAGTTTAAATTTCCAAACTTTGACCTTCCCCTTCTTCTCCCAGTGTATCAGAATTAAGTCCATAAACTGAAGAAACACATACTTTTATGCAACTTGAATCTACTGTCAATCCATTTCGCCAGGTAATTGCATGTTCCAACATTATGGGAGGAAATCCCTTCATAAACTTCTGCCATAATTTTTAGGTCTCTATCCAACTTCTCTTATTTAAATAAAGCATTGAACCACATATACTTTGGCACAAGACACCCATTTTATTTGATTTTGTTAACATACATTGAAAAAGATTACTGTATATCTGCCAGACTTCAGATATAGAATTTGAAAGTACATATGGAAGTATACTTGAAAGTATATGGAAAGGTTTTATACTTTTGTGTGGCCCTCAATCTGTTTTCCTATGTCTGGATAAATAATGTACTCTATATGTGAGGAATAAAGTCTCAACAGTTCCTGTCAACATAAACAACACTATTTTCTGCTAACCAGCACTGCTTGGCTCATTCCTTTAAAATTCTTTAAAATTCCTTTAAAAATTCTTAAAAATTCTGTTTATCCAGGCTAACCTTCCACAATGCCTTGCCCTTGAGCTGTTTGGCTTGAACTCTTCATCTCCAGGTGGCTCAAAATAGCCCCAAAGTACCAGAGATGGAGTTGAAAGGCTTGTTATTCATCAATGCAGGTTGATTGCTAGGGAATAACCATGCTAAAATTACTGACCTTTGTAACGATACACAGATCCTTCCACATTAACCCAGCCAATTTTAATACATAAATAAATAACGCAAAGCTTTTTGAATCAGATGCAAAAGAAGCAATTCTGTTCACAGTTAATGCACACTCCATGCATGATTACCTCTTGTTTTATTTTTATTACACTCTCTTGTTTCCTGTAAAGCAGAATAATGTCAAAATGACAAGTCAAGAGCACTGCTATCTCTTGACTCTTAACCTATAAGGATAACATGGGGTGTGGCGGTCACTACTAATGACTGGCTAATAATGTCTGTAAGAGCACCTTCTAGTATGATAATCAATTTTAATTTGAAGGCTCCTGGAGGAGGCTTTAAAATATCTCTTTGTGCCTTAATTGATCAGAACCACCGAGCAATCAATTATTCCAATGTGAGCTCAGAGAGATCAGTCCAGAAAAGTTTCTGATATCTAGGACTGGAAAGGAATCTGGCAATGTTTCTATAGGCATGGATTATTTTGTTTTTGGAGAGACCCATAATTTCTGTATCAATATGAAACTATAATGGTATAGATAAGAGGAATGGGAGGGGACAGGAGGAGATAAGGTGGTGTTCTATTGTCACCATAAGTGAAGGACCAGAAAGAGTCTGTATCTGTGCTGGAATTGAAATTGTTTTTATATATGAAGTGGCTTCCATTGTTTTTATTGTTAAGTTGCTTCAAGACATAGGGAGATTAAGAAAAGAATAACAGAACATATTAAGAAACCTGTTAAAGTGGATGAAACTGGATATGGTGGAAATATAAAAATGCAATTTTCTTTAATCTTGATTGTAAACATCGGTAGTGGGTGAGCAGGAAGTCATTAGTATCGTAGGATTGGATATAACTGTTGAGTGACAAAATGTAACTTTTAAGCTCAAAATAAAATAAAATTTTAAAGACAGAAAAGATGCATTGTATGAAACAGTTCATTAAACAAACAAATAGGGAATGACTGGAGAAAAAGAGATATTTTCAGCTGGGGTGTCTCATCTTGGTAAGACTTGCTTAGAACCAAGTTTGGTTTCTGTCATCTATGATGAACTGTAAATGGCAATGCATTGCGGATCATGCTTGACGATGGAAGTGCTGGCTTGCTTCCTGGTATCTAAATGGAACATCTGGTTTTCTTAAAACTTGGAAGAGCCAATTAGAAGCACTGTTAGAACAAGACAAGTGACATTTCCAATGGTGAGAGAGGAGAATTGAGGACCTGTCGTTTTTGAGAGACAAAGAGAAGTGTGCATCCTCTTGTGATATGCTCACTCCAGAACTAGAGGGAGAGGGATGTATCCTTGTTACAAATGTGTACAGGGCCTAGAGAAATTACACCGACTAGTTGCTTAGCTCCCTCCCAGAAAAATGGGACAACTTTGCTCCAAGCAACCCAGGGTAGTGATCCTTGCATTTGCTTTAAAACCATAAGGCCCATACTGTTTACCTTGGAATGGAAAACAGCCCAAACCAAGCTAAAGTAGCAGCACCCCACCTGATGGGAAAAAAGAGTTCGGCAGAAGGAAGGAAATATTCAATGTAATTGGTGGACCAACTCTGTGCTTTACAATAGGCACTTATCCGTTAATTAAAATACAATATTTGATATTGCATTTGATTGTGCCTTTTTCCAACAGGAAAAGTCATAAATGGCAGAAGGGATTTACATAATAGAGCATAAATATTTTCTTTCTGCTCTGATAAATCCTCTTTATTAGGAAAAAGCAATTATAGTCAATTGAATACTGACTTCAGACTTGTTGTAGACATATTTGTGGGATTCAATTACTTTCATTTTTCAACATTCAGTTTAATAATTAACAGTTTCACAAGCATCAGTATTCAAAACGTTGCAGGAGTAATTTCTAAGTGCCCATTTGGAGAAATCTCTTATTAAGTACCACAAACCCAAAGGGAAGGGAAGGTGGAGCTATTCAATTATTATTGCTTTTTGACACTGCATCTCTGAAGTTCATTTTGTTGCTAATAAATTAAAGAAAGAGAGAAAGGGTATTTTATACATATGAGAGTATATATGTGTTTTCATAAGATATTCCCAAATAGTTACTTATGTTGTTGCTTCTGAACAGCTTAAACATGCTAAAAGTGGGGAAAATTTAGGATTTTTCCGTCGCAGCTCCAAACCATTTTCACTGAGATACTGGAAACCATCCTGTTATAATCCTGTAGCTAACCCACAATTGCACAGCCTGAGGTTAGGATCCTGGACCTCATGTGAAAGAATAAAATCTCCTGGGACCTTTTCTTGTGGAGGATCCTCATAAATGGGAACAGTTCAGAAGATGAGATGAGATCAGTGTGCTCAAGTACGGAACAAACCCAGCTCTATTACCACCACAGCAAATCTAAATGCAAATCTCTAAGCTACATCTTCAATAATCATCATATTTCAATAGACTCCTATCCTCTAATGCTACTGTCTAAATTATTAACCACAGTGGAAAAGGTCGCATTTGACATTCATTAAAATGTATTATGCTGTCATTTGCATGAGCGTTTTAAATGTTTGGTGCATAAAATAAAAGGTAATGAAATGCAATCCTGAAATCACTCTGCTCCCCACCTATGCCATCAAATGTAGGTGTCAAGAAATCTTGCCCCTGCCCCCCGAGCAGGTTATTAAAATGTATTCTTTTTAACTTAGGTCCTGGCTAGATTCTGGTTGAGCGTGGAGATCTGCAAGAACCAACCATTTCCAATTCCCACTCATAGTTTATTTATTTATTTATTAAGCCTACTATTTGAATATGCTCAAAACGCTGTTTGTATATATAATCCATTGGCAGCAATCCATCTCTCCGTAAGATTATGGGAAACAAGATATTCTTGCGGGTGAAAGTGTATGTCCTCCCCATCGTCTGTAGTCAAAACCAGAGCAAGTGATGTGCATATTCATATTTCACCAGTGTATGATTTTCTGTCACAGACCTAATCCAGAGAAAGGGCTGCTGCTGCTGCTACAACTGGAGTCAGCTTGTTTGCAAGGATGTCTTGGCTAATATATGTTCTGTCCACCTACTGCATGACAGGGTCATTTCCTGAATTTAGCAAGCTGAAAAGGTATTGCAGTGGCTACTCAGCTTTGAAATATATCACCTTCCAGAAAGGCAAGGTCTAAATCTGGAGCAACTTTTGGAAATGGCACAAAACACTCCCTTTAAATAAATGAATGAATGAATGAATGAATGAATGAATAAAACAAGCAAGCAAGCTATTATTTAGCTGTCTTTTGATGAACAGTTTTAAGCTGATCTTTTTTCTACCTGTTTTAATCTGCTGACTGGCCCTGGCCCTTTTGAATGAATAGATTTTAAATATAGCAAGATGGAAGCCTCTTGGCAATATGAATTGTGGCATCAAATGCCAAATATTGATTTTTTATTTTATTTTTTGACAATAATTTTTTATTGATTTTCATTAAACATACATTCATTATACAAATAAATCCCACATATATCCTTGGCTCTGCCAAGCTTCAGACTTCCCTCCACTCCTTCGATAAGTATTGTATATTTTCTTACATCGCGTATTCTGTTTGTTTATCTGGTTGACCATAAACTATTAGAGTTAATCTAACCCTGCCAGTGTCTTTAAGGTTTTACAATTGTCTCTTGTATAAACCAAATATTTACTCCAGCTTTCATAAAACTTCTGTTTGTCCTGGTCTCGTATTTTCCCTGATAATATGGCCAGTTCTGCGTAATTCATCATTTTAACCTGTCATTCCATAATAGTAGGTATTACATCTGTTTTCCAATTCTGGGCCAGCATAGTTCTTGCTGCCATCGTGGCATACAGAAAAAGGTTTTTATCTTTCTTTTTGATTTCCTTCCATATCAATCCCAATAGAAAGGCTTCAGGGTTTGGGGGGAAAGTATACTTGAAAACTTTTTAAAGTTCATTGTAAATTAATTCCCAGAAGCCCTTCACTTTACCACAGGTCCACTACATGTGGTCTCAAATGCCAAATATTGATCAAGCTGGTTGGAACCTCTGCATCATCCACTGTTGCAGGAGCATGTAAAGTGGTTTACAAATTCTGAATCAAATATAGCTGTGTTATCTGTGTGCTAAACAGCATTTGCTGGCACAAGAAAGTTGCAACATAAGCATGCTATATTGTCCTTTTATAAGAAGTCATTTTGTAACTGCAACTAAGGGGTAGTTTAGTGCATGATGAAGCTGATTAATGCACTCTTTGAGTGCTTAAATTCATGGTCTCCGCTCAGTCTTGCATGTGTCTGAGGTAACTTTAATCAGTATCATTGCATGGTCTGTTGTGTTTTACTGTTTAATTAAATCATAGCTCCCGTGGTTTTATTTTACAGTTTTGGGTTATATTAAACAAAGTATGAAGGTGGAGAAGACAACATCACTTTATGATGGCTTTTTTAATGCGTGAAAGAAACAAATTACTCAACAGCCCCAACAATACTATTTTCATAATGTTTCTCATATTCATTCACTCTTGTTTCCTCAGCCCCAAATCATTCTCATTGTGTAACCTGAGGCTTTTGCAGCTGCATACTGTCATAATCCTGATCCTTCCATATAAGCCTCCTAGCAAGGGCAGTGGCAACTTTAAAGCCAGAGGAAGGTGGAACATTAATATGGGAGTCCATATTCGTATCCTCATGTGGACAGCATGGGGACAGAACTTAACAGGGCCTAGTTAAAGCAGTCCTTGCCCTCTCCATCTCAATTTTATCTTGGCATCAAGGATGGACATCAAGAAAGGAGTCAAGAACTTCTGAAGCAACCAGAAAGCGGTTGTCCAAGTGGACTCATTGTTTGCATCTTTTTAGGCAGTAGCGGTCGGTGCGGCGAGGGGGGTAGACCTGCATGGTATGCCAACATTTCCCCCCTCTGGCTATAGTGCAATACCACTCAACTTGTGGTGAAACAGCCATTGAGGATTGCTTAATAGCAGCCACCCAAGAGACATTTGAAGAAGCAAGCAAGTAGGCTTTTCCTCTCTTGTAGAGCTGAGAGCCAGAATAGGACAATGACAGGAAATAATGATTGGTAAATATGTGTAGGTTCCAAGAAGTCCTGCCATTTCCCATGGCATGGGGCTTGGGGCAGGGAACGCAATCCCTTTGGAATGTGACTGGGTCACAAACTCAGAGTCTTGGGTCCCAGGTGGGTGCACCTCAAGGGAGAACCTCCTTCATCACCAAAAATGGGTGGCTGAAGGGCACAGAGACTAGAAATCTCTAGATTTGGGGCTGGGTTAGGCATTTGGTCATCTGGAAGAGCCAGCATTACTTTGTGCATTAACAAATGCCCACATAGTTCAATCCATTGCAGAGTTCTTTTCTTGTAATATTACTGTTTGCCAATATCAGGCATCTCTCGTCTTTTCTTTTCTTTTCTTTTCTTTTCTTTTCTTTTCTTTTCTTTTCTTTTCTTTTCTTTTCTTTTTGGCTGTGGGTGCAATTATACTGAATACCTTGGGCTTCTGTTATATAAATAACTGTGTTAATTAACTATTTTACAGTGTTATTTCTGTTAGTGTCATTGGCCCAGTATTGTGGAAGAATCTGCCAATGGAGATTCAGCAGGCACCTTCTGTTCCAACTTTTAAAAGCCTGCTGAAAACTTCTGTATTCTGTCAAGCTTATGTGGGCAATTAAGAGTACTTCCATAAAGGTTGGCTGAATTCTGATTTTATCTATTCATATGGTTTTATTTGTATGGTTGTATGTATAATTGTTGTTAAACTGTTCTGATTTTTTGTAATGAATAGCGGTATATGAATATTTTTATAAATAAATAATGTAGGTACATCACAGAAGCAATCCACACTGGGTTTTTATTCCACTGTAAGCAGAGTGCTGGTTAGGTGGGTTATTTATTTATATATATTTTAAGAATTTATATGCTGCTTAATGCAGTAGCTTCTAAGTAGTGAACAATAAGGATACAGCATGTATCATAACATCAGTTAGAATTAACCATATGACCAGAAAACCCACTTAGTTCCCCTGCTGATATAAAATAAAAAAGTTCCCATCAAGTGCCAGAGGTTCAACAGGAAATTCACCCAAGAGGGAGATTACAGTGTACAGTCTAAGCACAAAAACATTCAGCATGATTATACAGTTGATTACCATTTTAGGCCTGTCCAGTTGACATGAAATCACAGACAATTGGGTCATTTTGGTCCTTTTCTTTTTAAAGAAATCAGTGTGGATTTTTTGAAGGTATTCTCTTTAAAATAAAAATCACCAAGTGCAACAATCTCAGACATTTGACAGTCCGCCTACCTTACTTCCCAGGCTCAGGGGAAGATGTTGACTTTTCCCATGGGGCTTTTTTCAGACCAGGTAGCTCAGGCAACCAGCGAGACTGCAAAGTGATGAGGAAGTTTCATAGAAATAAAAATCCACACACTGCCCACAATGATCTTGGAACATTCAATCCTGCACCCACCAAAATTCTGAACAAATTTAAAAGTGCCCTGATAATAAGGGAGAAAAAAATAGTATTCTTTGGAGGGAAAGAAATCATTTGAGGAATTGGACAATGGGTTTCTAACTTAGATCCCACAGAAGTCAAAGAGAGGGTGAATCCTCTCTGTGTGCAGGATTGAAACCTTTGTTAGCTTGTTCGTTCTAAGATGGCAGTGCCCTTGATCCTCATTGAACTCATTTCACAGATTCAAGTCAGCATCTATTAATCTCAAGGATATGCACCAAGTAAATGCCTTTTAAATGGTTCATATTATGTGATTAATATTTTCTTCTGCTTAAGAAGATGGAACCTTGGGTGTAGGTTAAATAATAGTTCTCGAGAAAGCTGGCCTTTTCTCCACGGTGCCTGCTGCAATCTGATGAGTTAAATTGGGCTTGTCATCTGCTGTGACGGTGTTTGCAAATGAAAAGTTTGTACACCAACTTAATCGAGCCCATCAAATGATGGATATCGTGGATTTAAGGCTACATGTACATAAATCCATATGGAACCAGAAAGCCTGCAAGTTTAGTTCTGCTGAACTAAGTGTTCTTATCCATTATATGTTGCCAATAAATACTGATTCCTATATCTGCCTTCAGTGATTTTAATCTTTTGAATGAGCTCAGGAACCACAGGTCCCTCTAAGTACCCAACAAGTAGATAATTGGAAGAATAATCCATATGCACAGCTTAGCCTTGACCTTGTAGTATACACAAATTTGTGCTCAGCTTTCACATGAATAATATTTCCACAAGGGACTAATTCAGGGACTATTAGTAGCACAAGAAAATGTTGGGGAGATGTGAAGAAACTCAGTGAGGTCAGGTGTGAGGTTTGGGGTTTGGTTTTGGATCGACAACTTTTAATGGAATAATTTTCAAAATAAGAACATAAATATTGTCAGCATCGCCCTTGAGCCAGTGTCACCAACTGGACTCATGCACTTCAACCCCGACTGGGCTAGGCGAGCTGGGTAGCACTTCCAGAGACCACCAGGTCAAAGTGCTGTGGACTCACAGCTTAGAGCTGTGAGCACCGGATTCACTTCCACAATACAGTCGTCGCACAGCAGAGTATAGCAGAGTCTGGCAGTGTATAAACAACTCGGAGAGCAGCTCTGTAGAATATCTTCTTTTATTCTATAACTACAGCTATAATACAAAACTATATAGAGAGCTAAATAGATCTAAGCATAAATGAATGCTACACTGAGTGTCTGCAGCTGCTCTTAGCAGCAACCTTATCTCTACACACGATCTCTAACACTCAGTCTCTCTCTCTCTCTCCGACACACTAACTGACTGACTTGGTGCTGGAGCTGAATAAGTAGAAAGCAAAACACTGCTCCTCCTCTCTGGAGAATCAGCAGACTAGTCAGGAGATTCTTGGATATGGGAGGGGTGAAATCTCCTCAAATATATGCATGGATATTTGCAGCAAAATCACGTTGGTAGTTTTACACTTTTTCATTTAAAAAAGGAAGCCAATCCCATGTTTATATAGAGGTAAACTTATTCAAATTACTCTCATTGTAATTAAATTCACAACAGACTCATGACAGCCAAACCTTTGAAATTAGCTTTGTTAAAAATCTTCATAATCATCATTCAAATCAATGACGTTTTTGAAAGAGGAACAAACAAGTGCTTTAGAGTAGCATGCTTCTCAAGAAAAAGGACATGTATATTTTTCATTTATTTACTGGATATGTCCCATAGTATTCTTCAAGGCTCAGATCTACTTCTTAATTTATCCTAGGTATGTTACTGCTAGTGTCCATTTTTGTACACCCCACCCTAAGGGGTGTCTAGATCTTCTCCCATCCTAGCCAATCATTGGCATTAATTCCTGCTGACTTTGGGCCCTAGGAAGAATAGATGGGTGAAACATTGCCACATGTTGAAAGCAAGTTTTTGAAAGTGCTGCTAAACTGTTATTCATTCCTCATGTTTGTTTGTTGGTTCTGTCTTTCTAAAGATAAAAATTTGTGGCTATTTTGATGGAAAATGAGCTCCTTCCTTCCTTCCTTCCCACTCTTTCATCTGTCACAGAATCCTGATCCAGAAGGAGATCTTTGTGCAGAAACACTGTTTTCCTGGATGGATCACCGCCATAGATCAAGGTAGGAAGTGACTCCTATATCAGAAAGAGTGTAATGTCTGAATCGGCTACAATGTCTACTATATTCAGGATCACAGTATCATTGTTTAAACATTACCTTAGCATTCTGCCAAGGTCACTGTCAAGTTGAATTATTGTCAATCTGAGCCTTTGCCATATTCAGTCATCTTCAATTTCACTGATTTATTTTTGCCAAAAAAAATTCTATTGCTATCTCATTATCTGTATCAAAATGCACCTTCCTCCTGAGGTCCTTTCCGTGTAGATTTCTGCAGTTTCATTGCCAAAATTCTTGTTAATATAAAGAATGGAGATGAATGATTGACAGCTGTGTTGGATGAATCCTGCTGCCCTTCTGGACCAGACTGAGGCTCCATCTAGTTCACTATCCTATTTCCAACAGGGCAGGAAAGCAACAGCTCTTTCCTGCTAGACCCTGAGCATGGTGTATTAAAGAAGTATACTGCCACTGACATTACAAGTGGTGTTTTAGGTATAAAGCATCTCTGCTTTGCTTCTGTCACACCATGCAAAGGAATTCTCTATCTTGACATTTTTTTAGTTATTGGAAATTCTGGAAGGGAAAGAACACCTGCTCCTTATTTAAGCTTGTAGTTTGCAAATAATGGTGATCATCTCACAAAAAGGAGAACAAGTGACTTTTTTCCCTACCAAGGGTCTCATTCCTTCAGGGGTAATGTTTTAGGGGTTGTATTTTGGTGGCAGGTAGGCTCAGAGCCACTCCATACTCTTCCTCCCTCTCTCTCTGTTAAGAATCTTCAGAGAGAAAGAGTATGGGTGGTGATCATTTTAATTATTTGTCACTCATTCATGTACATGCACACATGCTCCCAGTCTCACACTCTCCCTCTCACACAAATCCATTCACATATCCTAGCCTTTCCTGATAGAAGGGTACATGGGGGAGCTTCAAGACCCACCACTTCATGACACTTGGAGCACCTTGGGGCAGAAGCCTCAGCAATCATGTAGGCACCCTGCACAATTTAGAACTCTGATCTTCCAGAGTGCCACATGAGAAGGTTCACTGACAGCAGAAGATCTCAACTTTTGGAAGCCAACGAAGCCAGGGATGAAACTGAGTGGGTGGAGACAATGGACTCATTCTCCATTTCATCTCATGAGCCTTAAATGCTTGAAGAGGGAATTGGATTATGCTATCCAACGTGTGGAGAGAGGAGTGGGACTGATTACTTAAAAAGTAAAAATGTCATAGTAGTTCGAAATGGATTTAAATCTGATGGTTAAATTTTGGGTGCACCACTTCTTACCATCACCTTCATCTAATTGGTTTGATTGGCTTGTGCTCAACAGATGTCAAGTACATAAATTCCCGGCTGTGTACTTTACTACTCTTCCAGTCTACTGCTCGTGCTCCTCTCTTCTTTAATTTCCCCTTTGATTCAGCAAATGCCATTTGGCTGTCAGATTCCCCTCTGCCCTGGAATGCAGCCCAGGAAGCTAATCTTCATATCTTGCCTTGGCTATGAATAGATGGCCAGTTACCTTTACAGTTCCTCATACCTGTCTCTTTGTTGCTCTTGATTTTTGTCCAGCTGCAATCTCTACTGTTCTCTGGCAGGCACAAAATCCTTTGGCACCTCTTTCCTATGTACCCAGAGCCCACAACAGAGGACGCTCAATTATTACTCCATTATTTCCAGCTACTTCTGCAAGTATTATGTGCCCTGCCAACTCTCCATGGGCTGAGAACCAAGTTATTCTGAACACATGCCCATTTCCTAGAATCTACCTATTTGTGAATACTTCCATTTATCTCATAATCATTTTTATGCAGAGCCAATTGGGGAGTATGGGAACATTTGGGGTTGTACGGTACTACAGTGAATTTGTGCTGTTGATCAGACATCTGATTTACATCACTGAGAGAGATTGTAAAGAAAAAAGACAAAAGAGTATAATGTAGAAAAGAAAAGAGGGAAGGATATTGTATTCATTGAAAGATAATTTCACTGACTGTGCCCTTTTAGCTTTGGCAAATGCCCAATAATCATAAGAAAGCCACTGTCATGAATTCAATCTGGAAGTGCTACAAAACTTCACAACGTTCAAAACTATAGCCTTCCTAAACAGATTCAGCTCCCAGGATCACAGTGTAAAACAATTGGTGTCATTGATAAGTATCATTCTTGACACTTACGCTGCCAACAGATTTTGGTCACCATACAGAAATCAAAGAAAACAGCATGAAAATGGACTTCAGTAATTTCTAATAAACCTATTGATAAACTGGTAAGTTCCCAGTAAGTCTGAAAGTTGTAACTAATTTTCCTTGGAGTAAATATTATAGCAAGTGCAGCCTAGAAAATTGCTCAGGTTTCTCACTTCAAGAACACACCACAAAATTTGCTTCTAAAATCAATTTAAGCCTAGTTCAGTGAGAGTCTAAAGATGTTCACTTTCTCTGACCCCGATAAATTTCCACCATTCTTATTAAACTATTTTGGCTTCCATCAGTTCCCTGCTCTCAGCTCCCTGAAGGTTATCCTAAGAAGGAAGGACCCCTCAAACTTGGTTTGAATTTTGGTTTAGAGGAAATTTGAGTAACCCTTCAAGCAAGCACTTTCATCAATGGATATGGAAGTCAAGCACCCCTGCGAAGCTGCCCTACATATGGAAGTTAGAGGTGGAAAGGAGCAATATACTCCAATCATTCTCACTATGCTACTAGAATTGTTTTCCCCACCTCCTCACCTCCCCCATCCACTAAACCTGAGTTTAGACAAAAAAAGATTGTGTTGTATTTTTGGATATTGCTTATAGATTTTTAAATATTAAGTGGTTTAGAAATGGTTTAAAATAAAATAAGTTCAATTAGGTTTGATCAACTGCCAGACTAAAATTCTGTAACTTTTAATCAACCACATGGGGAAGCTATGTATTGTCACATTGTATTGTTCATATACTTTCTCCCATCATATTTGTTCACTCTAGTCTTTATAGCTTCAAGTGCCGTCCTGAAATGCCTGCTTTAGTAACTTTCAGAGGAACTCTAAAAAGCCTTTCATCTCCAGGTTCTGTATCTTGGCTCTTTTCTTTTGTTTCCCTTCCACTTGTATTTGAGTAAGTATTCAACACAAACCTTTGCAAGCTTCAGTAAGCAAAATCAGTTAGTGAGATCTGTTGCTAACTCTTTTTTGTGTCCATTGCATATGTATGCATCCCCATCTCAAAAGGTTACATACAAATAATATCTGAATGGTGATCTAAGGTTTCGTGTAAAAATGAAAGTGGGGTGCTTGATTCTTGGTGACCACATCTCACTGAAACATCAAGGCGTTGAAAAGCTTGCAAGCAAATGGACTCTGTTGCAACCATCATAAATTCAACGAAAATGTCTCTTTACATCTTTCAGCCAAAAAAGAGTACAAATTTTCCTGTGCTTTTCAAAGAGTGTGAATGCTCCAGTGTTCGTTTGTGCGTCCACCTCCTTAAACAAGGTGAAGGACTTTTTACGCTGCCTTCAAAATGAACGTCTTCAGGTCTGGCACAGCAAAGTAAGCTCTCCGCAGCAATCAATAATCTAGTAAATGCCCTACTTAGACTGCACGTGCTGCAGTCCTTTCACACAAGGTGGTAGAGATTAATGGTGGCGAGGTCAATAAATACTTCATTAGCTTAATGCCATTGTGCTCTACTTGTTTTAGATAATGAAACTCAAGGTCTTGGAGGCCAACGAAGAGGATTCATATCTTGTTTCTAAAAGCTAGCGAGACAAAGTAAACACTGCTTGCTGGGCCCAAGAGGATGTGACACACCATGGTCTAGCTAATGTGTTAATCTATTAAAACAATTACAGTAGCACCCACTAAAAGGTAAAGTCTCTGTGTCATGCAGACAGCTGCCTACAGTGTAAAAATAAAGGATATGTGGGGCCCAATCAAAGAGACCATAGTGGATTAATCATAGGAACATAAGGAGCTGCCTTATCCCGAGTCTGAATCTTGGTCCATTTAGAGCAATATTGTCTACAATGACTGACAGCAGCCTCCCAAGATTACAGACAAGCATCTCCCTGGCATTTCTGGAAAAGCTGGGGCTTATACCTATGGCCTTTTGCACACAAAGCAGATGTTTCATCACTGATAATAGTGGGTCATTCCTCCATTATTAAATGTGTGAGAGGGACACAAAAATGTTTTGGTTTTTTTCACTTTCTGATTATTTCAGCTTAAAAATCCAGTTTACCATGTTTGTGGTTTTATTTCTTTACAAAACCACAATTTCTTTATTTCCACATCAGTTTGTGGTTTATTTAGTTACAAAAAAAAATCTCCTCATGAAAATTCATCTACATCTTAGTGTGAATTTGCCTTGATATACTCATGTTTCTATGCAATTTTGCCTAATATGAACATTTTTATGAAGCCATTTCCCCAATAGTTATATTTTCAGCAACGTGTGCATTTTTGTACAGCTAATTTCCTTAATACAGGTATAATGCAGTTTTTATGTTATTTTCACTAATACATGCATTTTTATACATATTTGCCTCAGAATATGCATTTTTATACCTATTACAGTGGTACCTATGGTTAAGAACTTAATTCGTTCTAGAGGTCTGTTCTTAACCCGAAACTGTTCTTAACCTGAGGTACCACTTTAGCTAATGGGGCCTCTCACTGCTGCCGCACGATTTCTGTTCTCATCCTGAAGCAAAGTTCTTAACCAGAGGTACTATTTCTGGGTTAGTGGAGTCTGTAACTTAAAGCGTCTGTAACCTGAAGCGTCTGTAACCCATGGTACCACTGTACTAGACTGAAGAACTATATTGCAAAAATAGGAAAAGTGCAAATGTCAATGGCTGGCTGTGTTTCAGTGCTCCTTGCCTCCACATCAGTTTCTGAATTAATTTTATTATTTTTAAAAGTTCTCATGAAAGTTAATTAGTATTTTAACGAAAACATCTCCTGATTTGAATATACAATTTTGTTTAATTTACACATTTCTGCAAAGCACACAGTACTTGGCTGGAAAATGCATTGCAAAATCTGTGTAAGTGAAGATTTTGATTCATGTATTGTTTCAGAAAGTGCAGGTTATTATTATTACTACTGATATAAAAGGACCAAAATGCATAACAAACAGAAAGTGATATGCTCCCCCATTGGAAGAGCTTAGAAAATTAGAAATTTGCTCTGCACTTCTGGATTCAAAGGAGGACCATGGAAAAAAAATAATTGGGTAAATTCACCTTTAAATGAGAACGGAGCTCAATTTCTCCTACATTCCCATAATACCATCACACCTGGTATACTGTCATACTTTTTTCTCATTGCTTCCTTTAAAGTAGCATGCTGTATCGCCACTGCTGTGGAATATTAAACAAACCAAGAATACAAAAAAAAATGCATCTTTAATTGCATTGTTTCTTGTACAGTGGTTCAGATAAAGAAAAATAATCCTCCAAGGAGAATCATGGCAGAACCAGATGGGCTGTTGAATTCCTAATGTGCATTTGTCAAGTTTTTAGCATGCTGCATCTCCACTCCTTTAACAGAGCACCTTGGCTCTTCGCCACATTACAGTAAAGCTGCTCTGGGAAGTTGGAAGCCACCAGGTGGGCTCGGATTAATTCCTTGCACTCTTCATTTATGTTTGCCAAACTGCATTCCCATCTGCATCCTGCCCTGGTGCTACAGAGGTTCCTCATCTCTGTAATCAAACACATCACTCTAAAGGTGAAACAGCTGGTATTTCAAGGATGGATATTAGTGATTTCAGTTAGGACCAGCTAATAATTTTATTTTCCCAGTTGCAAAATCCCCTGATCACTCTTGGTTTATGCCGCTAGGTAGAACACGATACGTGGAGGCCAAAAACCTGAATTAAGGATAAAAGGCTACATAATGAATCCCTTAAGGGGCTTTGGAAAACCCAAAAGCTTTAGGCCTACTCCACATGTAGCACCCTGCTTGTGGTTAACGCTTAGCTGGAATGAAATATTCAACGCAGCAATAGAGAAATTAAAATAATAATTTATTTGTCAGACAAATAAATATGAGGCACAGTGGTATATGGTTACCAAGCTCTGGCCTGGCCTCCTGCCATTCTGGCCAGCACTTATATTTCCTTAATCCAGCCCCCTTGCTCCTCCTGTGGCTGCCTCTGTCCAATCAGCCTGGTTGAAATTCCTATTGGCTGTTTGCTAGAACCAATCACAAAAGATACACCCATTTCCTCTTGTCCTTTTATGGGAAACAAAAAGCTATATATTCTTCTATCTATAAATGACAAATAAGTAGTAATATATCTTACATGTGTCTCAACAAGGAACCTTAATTACCAGCTCACCTCGCCCTATTGCCCTCCAAAACAAATGGTTAATCTTAATTTTTTATCTTAAACAGATGTCAAGGATCTTGAATTTACATCATCATTGAAAGATCTCCTTCTCTTGAAGGTCTTTTAAACAAAAGCCTGACAACCAGTGCTCTAATGATGTTTCCTGCTTGGCAGGGGGGGGGGCTGGGCTGGTGGCTGATGGCCCCTGTGATCTCTTCCAACTATATGAAATAAGAATCTAGCATAAGGATTTAACATTTCTTAGCTTCTAATTCCTTTGCATAATTACATTTAAGCCAATATATTTAATACATAACATAAATAACCTTTTAAAAGGAAAAGAAATCTTAAAAGGATCTCAGTTTAAGAAAGAAACAACTTTAGAAAAAGACTTCCCAAAATACTCTCTTCCTTTCTGCCAGCTAGATGCTTTTCCATTGCTCTTGACCTTTGAACCTTAGGAAAATATGGCTCAAGTTTAATGGGAGGCACATGGTTTTATTTTACTATTTACCCACTCTTAATTATGTTTTTCTCTGCTTTTTTATCTTCTGTAATATGTAGGGTCAGTGTAACCTTGGCTGTCAGCCTGTAATTCCCTTTTTACGACTTTGAGAATTGTTTTCTGCTATAAATCAGGGGGCCCCCTTATCCAGGAGAATAAACATCTTGCCAAGGTTCTTAGGCAGCTGGTCTTCTGCCTGGCATGAACATTTGAAAATCTTTAAGCTCATTTTAAAATACAGGCCCTGATCAAGCCTCAATAAAAATGCAGGCTATGATTAGATGCCTCACACTGAGACAAGTTTTGTTCCCTGCCGTGCCAAAAAGGATAAGTGCTTTTGGAATGTGAATTCATTAGTAAGCAGACAGGTACTTCAGTCTTCAAATCAGTTTAGCCAAAATGCTTTGAGCAAAACTGCACATGAACTTTAATGCATCTATGTCATCATTTAATGCACATGTGTTTAAAATACATCAGTGCATGGAAGTGGGGTTGATCATTAATATGATTAGCTCAGGTGTGTGCATGTGTGGGATTCTAACACTTTAATGGGGGAGGAGAACTAAAAAAGATTTCACATCTGGCAACCAATTACGCATTAGGTTTCAGATAGCACATGGGTAGACAAGTCTAAGGGACAAATTCTAGCAGCTATGGTGGCTTGCTGACCTGATGTAACATGTTTAGCATTAACTCTGGAAGTGTATACAGTGGTACCTCGGGTTAAGTACTTAATTCGCTCTGGAGGTCTGTACTTAACCTGAAACTGTTCTTAACCTGAAGCACCACTTTAGCTAATGGGGCCTCCTGCTGCTGCCGTGCCGCCGGAGCACGATTTCTGTTCTCATCCTGAAGCAAAGTTCTTAACCTGAAGCACTATTTCTGGGTTAGCGGAGTCTGTAACCTGAAGCGTATGTAACCTGAAGCGTATGCAACCCAAGGTACCACTGTACTCAGTTCTGACCAAACTAAGCTTCCTAGAGCAAAATATACATGTACTATCTGAAACCAAGGGGGCACACTGGTGAAAAATATTGGCATTATTGTCAGCTCTTCTACTCCCACTACTGTGGTTCAGAAGCTAGCGTTAGCCTTCAGGGGAAATTCCTTGTTGGCACCAATGGGAGAATCCCTCCAATATATATATATATCTGATTCAGAGGAGGACTTTTCCTTAGAACTGCAAGAGGGCAGTGTGAAATTCTCCCTCCATGCCTGCAATGAGCCTATTAATTATCAGCCTTGCCAGCTGGTGCAATTTGCATGAAAAGAAACACCTGCAAATGAGATGCAAGGATAAATAGGGAGAACAAGGTGGGTGTGAAGACAGATGAGCCAACTTTACTTGTGTTCTGCTAGGTTTAAGTGTTTTTCAGAATGACAATTTAGGGAGAAGTTCTCTACACAAAAAAACAAATCAGGTCCTCCCTTAAAGAGGGCATGTGTTGCAGTGAGACCTGGCAACCAAACCCTGAGTTGTGGGTGGGTAAGATTGGATAGCTACAACACCCAATTGGTAGGTCCCTTGATACTGGGTTTAATCAGGCCAATGGGACACAGGCTAAACAGATCAAGGGACCTATATATGTGACCCAGAGCTTCCTCTTTCAGTGTGTGCATTGGAACACCTACCCATCTCTCCCTACTTTTAGGGCATTTTGCACTTGACCTTGTTATGCCGTCATGTGTCATCTGTTGTTGGGACAGGGGCACGGCAGGAATTTTCCCCACTTGGCTGATTGGCTGGTGCCATTTGGGTTTCACCTGCTGTGTAGCAAATCATCCCAACTTGTAAGGTTGCGGATAGGCTCTGGTTCAGGTGATAGTGATGGGAGAATGCTGTTGCCATCCCTATGTGAAGGGTATTCCGTTAAAGGAATCCAGGGACTCAATGGTTTGGTCGACCCCTGTGAGGGGGTTGTGCCTGTGCCTGAGTCCAGGGGGGTATTTGGGTGGCAGAGATAGCCTGTTCCCAGCTTTCCGCTTATCCAGGTGTTCACCCTAGGCTGACCTATGCTGGTGCCCTGGGTCAGCACTACTTGCAACGGTGTAGGGAGCTAGTTGAACCAGAGCCTATGCAACCACTCACTTGCTGTAATCAATAAAGTTGTGGCCTAAATTCTGCCAAAAATCAAACCCAAATTTGAGTCCTGTCTGAATTTATTTAAGGGGGAGGTTTAAAGGTCTGAACCAGTGTAAATTAATCCAGTGTAAAGTTGCAAAAGTTCCAAACTCTATTCAGCAGTGGGCAGCTCTATTCAGCAGTGGGCAGCCTAGTGGGCAAAGCGGGTGGCGCTGTGGGTAAAACCTCAGTGCCTAGGACTTGCTGATCGTATGGTTGACGGTTCGAATCCCCGCGGCGGGGTGAGCTCCCATAGTTCAGTCCCAGCTCCCGCCCACCTAGCAGTTTGAAAACACTCTTAAGTGCAAGTAGATAAATAGGTACAGCTTTATAGCGGGAAGGTAAACGGCGTTTCCGTGTGCTGCGCTGGTGCTGGCTTGCCAGCTGCAGCTTCGTCACACTGGCCACGTGACCCGGAAGTGTCCTCGGACGGCGCCGGCTCACGGCCTCTAGAGCGAGATGAGCACGCAACCCTAGAGTCGGACACGACTGGCCCGTACAGGCAGGAGTACCTTTACCTTTACCTAGCCTAATCCTGGCAGCGGGAAATAAGGCTTTAAAATATTCCTTGAGCTACACCACCCTTTTCATTGGCTTGCCAGCTTGCATGACTGGTGAATAGGCTTAGGATCCAGCCTACATCTCTCCCTCTTATCCTGCCCCACCACACTTCAAGAAGGCTACCTTTTCAATGTTTATGCTGGGTCCCAGCTTGGACAGAAGCTGAGGCAAGGTTGAGGGAGTTGCGCCAGAATAGCTCAACTGTGCCAGGACCATCTTGGCAGATCTTGCTATAAGATTGCTCCCTAGAATGAAGATGTTCGTGTGTGTATGTTTTAAAGCACAGATTAATGTGGAAATACTAACTGTGTAATGGGTTTACGTGTGAGAAAATGGGATACAGTGGTACCTCGGTTCTCGAACGTAATCCGTTCCGGAAGCCCGTTTGGCTTCCGAAATGTTTGAAAACCAAGGCACGGCTTTCCATTGGTTGCAAGACCTTCTTGCACTCAGTGGAAGCTGTGTTGCATGTTTGAGTTCCGAAAAGGGTTCAAAAATAGAAGCATTTACTTCCGGGTTTTCGGCATTTGAGAACCGAAATGGAGGCATTCAGGAACTGAGGTACTTCTGTAGATAGGAAATAGCCTGAATCTTCCTTCCCTAAACTCCATTGTACAATCTCAGAGTCAGTGACAAGATATTAGGACTGGAGAATGAGGACACAGTTCCCATCCTCCCTAACAGACACAGACAAATAGGCTTGGAAACTGGCAAAAAAAAATTAAATCCCTCCATAACTCTTTTTTGCAAACTTTTATCTGGATCATATACTTTTCAGATTGTATTGTGGAACAAAAAGCAACAGATATTTTACTGGGAATATAAATATGTCAAAAAGTCTGCCCTGCTTTATGCTGGCTACAGTTCATATTTTAAATTTTATTAGCCTGAAAGGACAGTGGATTTTCCCTTGTATGTAGGAAACCTCAGTGGTGTGCATTCTTATGATCTATGTAGCATATATAGATCAACATTGTAACTGTTATCTTTTAATCTAGCACTTCTCCACTGAGAACACAAGCCATTTGGAAGTTCTTTATTCTAAGTCATATCCTGGTGCCGCTTTAGTGCCAATGCACAACTGTTTGTGGCAGATATATTACAGAAACTTTATTAAACCCATCTGTTCAAATGCCTGTTTGTCTCTCCTTTATGTGAAGTCATTGTTTTAATAAACCCACTGTGCAGGGATATGAAGAACAAAAGCCATGCAAAGTCAAGTCACCTTTATCTGGCTGTGCTGATGGCTACCAACTGTTCAGTGGGCCCATCAGATGTCACTCTAAAACTGAAAAGCTCCAGCAGTGCAAAGCCTGCAATCGTATTAAAACAAGTTGGTGGAAATAGTTTTTCAGAATGAGGAGGTGCAATTTGAAAAGTCACACATATATATCCTCATAAAACTAAAAAAACAGAAAACTAATATATTTTCCTTGAGCAATACCAGTTCAAATTATATTTTCTGTATCTTAAAAACATATGGGTTCATTAGCTGAGTGAAGTGGGGCTTTTGGTTTCACTCACTGCTGAGCATTCTTTGTTTGAATAATTATGTTATGGATAATGTAAGTTGAACAGTTAATGTGCATAATGACTGGCCATTGTGCACATTCACCATGCGACATGGATAATGTGCACATCATGTGTTGATGAAGAAGGGTTGTGCACATTTCCTGGTCAGTGTACACAATATCCAGCTGATTTGGGGGACTATGCATATCTCAACCATTTGCATGTAAAGTGGTACCTCGGGTTAAGTACTTAATTCATTCCGGAGGTCCGTTCTTAACCTGAAACTGTTCTTAACCTGAAGCATCACTTTAGCTAATGGGGCCTCCCACTGCCGCCGTGCTGCCGGAGCGTGATTTCTGTTCTCATCCTGAAGCAAAGTTCTTAACCTGAAGCACTATTTCTGGGTTAGTGGAGTCTGTAACCTGAAGCGTATGTAACCTGAAGCGTATGTAACCCGAGGTACCACTGTATGTGTTTTCTGGTCCTTATGCATAATTTTTAGCAGGCCTTAGGAAATGTGCATCATTTGACTGCATCAGTCCAGCACACATAGTCTCTGCTGGGGCTCTCTCACCAAGAGTTTATTTGTCCAAAACCTGGATCTAGGCATTTGTGGAATTCTTCTTTTACTCCTTTAAACCAAGTACAACCAAACACATTAGAAGCCAACAACACACACACACACACACACACACACACACACACACATACACACAGAGAAAAATTGAGTTGTCATCTTGGCACACCTTGCTGATATCGAGCTAAATCTCCTTCTTTGCCTGAGTGATCTCTGTGGGGTTTATCAAAAGAGCAAGTTGAGGCTGGAGAGTCCTGCCCTTATATGGGAGTGGGGCATGAAAACAGCAGCTTTGAGACATAAGAGAGGAGAGAGGGAAGATGTGCGAGAGAACCAAGGTCATGACAGAATAAGAGAAATCCAAGCAGGGAGAGATTAGCTCCTGGGGCTGATCTTTTGTTTTGCAGATTGCAAAATCCTTTATAGATACAGCTCTGGGGGATTTAAATAAGAGACTCCTTCTCATTTCCCTTTCATTTTAAACATTTCTCTCTCTTGGAACCTTTTGTGAGTTCCACATTCAAACCCAAAACCACAAGACGTACAAAATGGATTAACAAAGGATTACAAGAATGGAGAGAGGAGGGGCAAGTGTCACTGTATTTCCAAATCCTTGCTTCTGCTCCATTAAAAAACCGACCTCCAATACTGAGCTGCTGCATATATACAGAGGGACACTTTTTACACAGAGCCATATGCTAATGAGACTGTCAAGAGAGCAGCTTTTTAAATTAAAAAAGAAAATAGTGCACAGATTGGTAGAGGATTTAGCTGGTTTTTAAGAAGGTTAATGTGGACATTCATTATAAAGTTACAATGTCTAAGGATTTGAATGCATGCCTAGGCGCTAACTACACTAGATGTGCAACTGTACCTAACGTAGCTCTGCCACCATTTTCTTTTTAAAGAAAAGTAGCTTGGGAAGATGGGGATTTGGGATGAAGATACAGTTGCTGCTGCTGGGGATATAAATCTTTCCTAGCTCAAAACTTTCCAACTACTCTTCAGTTGCTTCCTTCTGTCCCCTTGCTCCCCTGCTCTTTTGCTGCCTCCCAAAATCCCTTTCTTGGAAAACAAAAACTAGCACTATGGCTATGTTTGAGCATCATACTTAGTTAGCTCCTTATGCTATTCTTTCTATATATTTTAATTATAATAGTGAAAGAGTTGTTCTTTGTATAAGAGATGTAGCCTTATTAGACTATACCGACTGGTGGGGTCTGCGTTGCTCCCGGGAGGGAGAAAGAAAGTCAAATGACACTGAGGTTTGGTTCAGAGAAAGAGTTTATTCTGCTCTCCGGATAGCAGAAGGCACTTGCGTGGTCAGTCCACAGCAAGTCCAAAGAAATGAGAAGCTTCATGCAGTATATATATCCTCCAGACACCCTCTCACCCCTTGCCCAGGAATCCAGCCATGTCAGCTTATACACGCACATTGACATCACATTGACATCACATTGACATCAGATGTTCCTGCCGGTACTCTTAACCATAAAAGGGTTTTCCTGTTCTTGTTCCTATACTCTTATCTTGGGGTAAGAAGGTCTCCTGGCACTGTTCCCAGACTAGGTCTGTGTGTCAGAGTGTGGTCAGGATGTAAGATAAGACCCAGACGTGCCATCCCTGCTCCACTGGAACAGCCAAGGTCATCCATTGCCGTCACAGACTGATAAAGGAGAGCGCTTTGAGCACTTGTTTATACAGCTGAGTTTTGTCTCAAGAACTCAAGTTAAAGCATTTTAGAAATGCACCCTTGGAGAAGGAAAAATGTGGATTTTGGGGCCCGTTCCAGACTGACTACACAGTCAGGTTTTTAAATTTGGGAAACCCATTCCTTCAGAGATGGAGTGCTGGACTTGGAATGCAGAGACCTTGGTTCAAATTCCTACTTGCCTATGGAGTTCAACAAAGCTAAATGGAGAAAATGTTTATTCACCTAGCTCACCTTTTCCTCATCTATAAGATCTAATGTCTGTACAATCCAGAGCTGGTTTTCTCCATTTCTTCACTCTGTCCCATGTATTACCATTGACCAGAAACCACAGCCTCTTATTTAAGCCCTGGTTGACCTTAAACTGATCTGTCTACTAAATATAAACACAGTGCCTTATTTGAAGGAATAAGGAGGGAGGGCTATAACTTATCTCATCTAGTGGCAAGTGTTCATATTTTGAAAGAATGTCCTCAGTAGCAAGGACATCTTTATTTCAAGTCAGCATTGATAGTTTCTCCCATTCTTTAACATTTCATATATTATATCCCTTATTAAAATATTTTACATAAAGCACTACTGCAAGAAGAGGCACTGGTGGGCTAACCCTGTTAAATTTCAGTATACTTTTAATATGGAGATGTTGGGTTTGAACAAGAAATGTCCCACTGCAAGCTGAAGGCTGCTTCTGTTTTCTTCTCCTTCGTTAGAAAAGAGAACTGAAATTCAGCAGAAATGTGTTTCTGTTAGCGCAATGCATTGCAGTGTGTCTTAAGAAGTACCATAAGTCAGTGGTAGAGCATCCGTTTTTGCATGCAGGAGGTCCCATGATCAGTTCCTGACATCTGCGGGTAGGACTGGGATTGTCCCCTGTCTGAAACAATGGACAGCTGTTGCCAGTCATTGTACACTTGTGAGCTACACAGACCAATAATCTGTTTCGGTGTAAGACAACTTCCTATGTTCCCAAGACACCTGCTAACAGCTAGATTTCAGCAATTTCTTGCGTATCACTTTACACAATGTTTGCTAACATCACCATCATCCATTTTTTTATTTTTATTTTTACCCTGCCTTCACTTTGATATTTTATTCATATTTAGCCTCATGTGCTATGTCCCTGTTTGGTGAAGTTTCCCACAAGTTCTTGTGCAACAGCTTGCAGAATGGTGCCTCTGCTTTAATTTCTGAGACTGGCATTTCTTTGGATCCAACTCTATATCTTTATTATTGCCTTTGTTTCTTGAACTAGATAGAAACTCTGAGGCCCTTATGCTATATTTCAAAAGTCTGGGAGAATATTGCTGTTCTGTTACTTTCCTCTGAGATTCCCTTTCTTTCGTTGCCCATTCCATGAAAGACTGAACTTGGTAGACATAAAAATACTTAACGAAGCTGGTTGCCACTCACACATAGGCCCCTCCACTGTGCCTGACAATAGGAGAGGAGCAGTTA
This sequence comes from Podarcis cretensis, assembly GCF_951804945.1. Classification (NCBI taxonomy): domain Eukaryota; kingdom Metazoa; phylum Chordata; class Lepidosauria; order Squamata; family Lacertidae; genus Podarcis; species Podarcis cretensis. Next base: position 18,126,184 of record NC_137176.1, on the reverse strand, counting down.
GCAAAGTCTTCTGCCTGCCCAAGCAGCAAAGACCAGCAGATGGGCAGCTCCTTGTACTGGATCTGAGAGGGAACTTGGGTTCACTCTTGAGCTAGACATTCATGAATCCACCTGGCCCCGCAGGCTAAACACTGCTCTAATCTCTGTCTGTAGCCTGAGGTTTCACAGGCAAGATACTTGTTCATCTGAAGCATTGTCTTCTGAAGCAATTATAAGTAACAACTTTCATTTCAACAGAACCATCTTAGCATTTAGACTCCAAATATTGCTTTAAAAAAGAACAAGTTATAGGAAGTTAGCAAACAGAATGTGTCATTGAAAACCCCCCTCCAGTCATAGTATCTTCTTCCAATTCTCACAGACCCTTAGGGGATTCTGGTTTTTACATAATTTGTCCTATTCAGTAGAAAAAATATGCTAATAATTGCATGGAAAAAGGGTTTCATTGTTGCCTTCAATTCTTTTTTCTTTTCCCCCTTTTGCCTTCTTTTATTCAAATGATACAGATAAATTGAGAGCTCTGATAAGGGCATGCTTATGGCAAGACAGGGGTTTTTTTATATAAAAAATGCAATTATTTGCAGATAGATTTCATTGACTAGGATTTAGATATGATAGTGAAAAGGAATATTGTGAAGATAAATGTGTCTACATGGTGCTCATTTTCCAAGAGGTTCATTAACGTTAGTGCAGAAGAAGTTAAAAATAATAATAAGAAAATGCATTTTCTTCCACTAGTGCTATCATCTTTCTGTCTATTCCAAACTTAAAAAACACACAATAGTTACAAATAGCTTGTGTATTGTTGGTTTGAAAACAGAAAGATGGCAAGGCTACCATTGCCTGCCTCCCCTGCCCAATGCTGCCACATCTGGGGGAGAGGACATGGTGAGAGGAAATGGAAAGAAACAAAGGTAGGTGACCACATAAAATACTCTAGCATAATAATGGGCCTTGTTCTGTACCCAATATATGCAGGGCACCTTTGCCCGGTGGCCCTGGGGCCAATAGATTACACCAAAATACTGGAAAAAATTCTGTCAAGTATCTTGCCCTTGCAATGGGCTCATGGGAAAAGCTGTCCCATGAGCCCTTATAAAGGGATGAAGGAAGCCTATATAAGGCTGCTTCCACTGGCGCACAGGGCCATTTTGCCTCAAGAGCTTCCCAGCCACCCACCCTCAGTTTAGAGCCTTCTCTAAGCCATTTTGGGTTACTGATTGACAGGGCCAGAAATGATTTCCACCCCCCCCCCAGCCATGATTAGTGGTTGGGTTTTTTTCACCTTCCCTCAGTGAAATTATGCTCTTTCTTTGTTGGGCGGAAGAACATTGTTCGTTGAGAGCAGAAATAGCATTGAGCAGGATCAACATAGTATGGGGGGGGGGCGTAAGGTGCCTGAGGGAAGGACTGACCATGGTACGCCCCAAATTTGGGTTAGGGTATGTCCCTGGTTGAAATCTGCACCCTGGTCGTTGAGTGAGACCTTGCTTGCTTGGCTTTCAAGACAGCAAGGTTCAATACTGGCCAACTCCCATGGAACAGGTTTGGGCCAGTCGTAACCCAGCAAACCCGTTCCATCAACATGGGATTTGTGGAATGGTGAAATGATCCTGACCCCAGTGTCATGCCAACCGTTACCCTGCCTACTGGCCTGATTTTATCCCATCACCATTGTACAGTCTGATCATTTGCTGCTCTCATAGGTTACATAATGTGCCTGCCTGGGTAATCAACATCATCACCATCATGTTTCTTCCAAGGGAACTCTGGGAACTGTAGCTCTTTGGGGGGGGGGATAGGGAACTCCTAACAACTCTCTGCACCCTTCACAAAATAGAGTTCTCAGGATTCTTTGGGGGAACCCAGGGCTGTTAAAAGTTGCATCACACTGATTTAAATATATAGTGCAGATGGGGCCATGGAGGCTGTGTTAGGATTACGGAATGATTTCACTGTTCCTTAGGATAAAAAAAACACTGCTTCACTTTTTACAATTGCAAAGCCGTAACCCAAGCTGACTGGACTAGACAGAAACATGCTGAACAAAATGTTCTGACAAATTGCATGTAATTTCATTTAAAAAGCTTTCCCTGGCAAAAGCAACAGAGCAGCGCTAACTGTGAACGGAATACCTCCTGGTTTGTTGAATCAGGTCACAAGTCCCATTGGTATAATGCCCTTCCAATTTCAGATGATATGGCTTGTTGAAATATTTAAGTAGGATAATGCTTCTATATAAGGAAAGATACAAAAGTCGCTGCCTTCCTATTTAAAGAAAGCACAGAAAGAGCCAGAGGAGGGGGTGGGGAAGGAACTGCCAGAATATTATTTTATGAGTTAAACAGAATGAGAAGCACCAAATGTTAATCGGAAAAGTAAATCATATTGCAATTTCATTTTTTAAAAACCAACTTAGTACTGCTGATTTGAACAAATTAGTTATACTACCTTGCCCTCTTCTTTGAAAGTCTTTTAAATGTTAAATCAGTGGAAGTAGCTTCTTTCTTAAATTATGGCCACTGAGATGCTGTCTGAAGGGCAGGCTGTTATCAACTGGGAGGGACAACACAACCCCACACATGTAAGGCCTATTGACTAGCTTTGTGTGTGAATATGAGAACACTTCGAGAGAATGAGGCTTCCCACTTAATTTACTCCTATAGAAATGTATGTTATACAATTTATGGAGCAATCCTATGCGCAAGAAGATGAAGCAAGTGTAAGTTATGCTGGCTACATCAATTACAAACCCCATTCAGCAATGGGGCTGCTGTTCTGGCAAAAGGAAAACAAGCCTGTAAAATACAAGCAACTGCCCACTTGTGCAGGAGTTGTGTTCCTGGCCACTGTGCATGTCAGTGGGACACACAGAAGTCTGCTCCACTGCATTCCATCTCATTCTGCCCCTACCTCAGTCCATTGCAGTGCTGAAAACTGTGCATGCACCAGCGGTTGCACACGAGTGGGGAATTGCCTGTAGTGTTCTTCGTCAGGTTGCCAAGTCATGTGACTGAGCAGAAAAAGGGCTTAGGATCCAGCCTTAGCCCCATCCCTGCCGCACCCCTATAATGCCCCTTTCAGCTCAGCTAGGTGAGCCTTAGGTTAGCCAATGGGTAGGCAAACTAAGGCCCGGGGGCCAGATCCAGCCCAATCCCCTTCTAAATCCAGTCTGCAGACGGTCCGGGAAACAGCGTGTTTTTACATGAGTAGAATGTGCCTTTTTATTTAAAATGCATCTCTGGGTTATTTGTGAGGCCTGCCTGGAGTTTTTACATGAGTAGAATATGTGCTTTTATTTAAAATGTATCTCTGGGTTATTTGTGGGGCATAGGAATTTGTTCATTTTTTTCTTCTTTCCAAAATATAGTCTGGTCCGCCACAAGGTCTGAGGGACAGTGGACCGGCCCCCTGCTGAAAAAGTTTGCTGTCCCTTGGCGTTAGCCGGTTTGAGCAAATTATGCTAGTTCATCTATGGCTGATCTGGATTGGAGATTAATCCTGGGTGAGCCCAGTGGAACCATCTCAGTCAGCTGAGATGGAGGTCAGCTGCATCTGAAGCTGCTCATCTCAAAGGATCTTGCCATATAATTGCTTCCTTAGTCTTTATGTGATAGGGAGAAATTAAATTCATCACACCTTCAAAGGCAAATATACCAAATTTGCACATCCCAAAGCAACAAGGGAAGCAAAACACAGCCACCCTTTAAAATTTACCCTTATTTGAGTTTTGTGATACATTTCTCTAACGAAGCACTGTTTATACAAATGCATAAAGTGAAGTGTACATAAAATGCATAGTAATGGAAGTAGCATACAAACATGGATTGTATAAGTATTATTTCAAAATAGCATATTATTGGGAAACTGCACTAAAATGCTGATGATATTTCATGAGGATTTTTTTTAAAAAATATATCACAAATTGGTGAAGAAATGCAGAGAACTGAACTTGAGATTCAAAAAATGGTAGACTGGGGAAAATGAAATTGACAGATTCTCCTTCCCTACTCTAGTAGAAATATAAATTCATGACATTTATTACTCTTGAGTGATGCTAAGCTAAATATAGGCATAGACAAACTCGGCCCTCCAGATGTTTTGGGACTAAAACTCCCATCATCCCTAGCTAACAGGACCAGTGGTCAGGGATGGTGGGAATTGTAGTCCCAGAACATCTGGAGGGCCGAGTTTGCCTATGCCTGGCTTACAAGGGGAACTTATAGCCCAAAGTGTGAATCATACTATCCATACCCCCTTGGCAATATTTCTTCATGATTTAACAAAAGACCCTGCTTTAAACCAGCATCAAATTAGCCAGAGTCCCTTGTGTGATAGGATTAAGTCTGAATCTGCTATTCTAGTATCAGCTTATTGATTTACACTATGGAAGACAAATCTAGAATGCCTCCCCGGGGTTTACATTTTGCTGCTAAAAGGAAGTCTGTTTAAAAGCGACGAAACAAACGTGAGTAGAAAATACACCTGAATCTGCAAAACCACTCTAGTTAACATATTTGTTCAAGCAGTAGGAAGCACTTTGTTCCCTGAGAAGGTTAAGCCAGAAACCTCGAGAGATTGGTGAACAAGATCCTGCCAACTGGGGGGTTAAAAAATATGGATTCCTAAATGCTACTTGGACCTAATTCACACAATTTTCACACAATGCATTCTACATAAGCAAGTCCTAGCTCACTCACATAATGTTACTAGACCACCAGCATGCACAACACCAGGACACTGTTTTCCCTGGCACTAAAGCCCATTCCACAAGTGGTCTCCATGTGTGCATGGAATGGGAAGAGGGAGAATAGGTCCACTTGTCCCACTGCCTCCATCCCCCAACTCAGTGGTGGACTTTGGGCTCTCAAAACTCAATGGTGCCCAGTGCAATGCTAACATCTGGTGCCCCCTGCCTCTCATGCTCCGTTCTATGGCATCGTTGTGGCACCCTCCACAATGCAGTGTCCAGTGTGGCCAAACAGGTCATGCTACCCTAAAACCACCTCTGCCCCACCTCAGTCAACATCCCACTGGCTCCACTCCGTAACCTCCAAAGGTCCTACAGAAGGTCTGGAGAGCCTGACCATGTCCAGGTGCACATGCACAAACTCCCCATTCTGCCTGTCTGTCAAAAAATGCAGAGCTAGGGGGATGGACATGATAGGCTTGTTGACATTGGAGAACCCTCCAATGGGCAGTGGGTGCCAGCCGCCTTCCACCTCCGCATGTTGAATGAATGCATGGAGAGTCTTTAGTGAATCTTCACGTAGATTAGGGCTCCCGCAGAGGCTTGGAGCATAGCTAGGGATGGATTGGTCTTGGGAGTTCCCATCCAGAAATAAGCTGGCTATTTTGCTTGCTATCAAGCAACAATCCTTTATATCTAGAGTATTTCTGAATTATGTGTGCATGTGAGCAGATATGCCATGTAGGCAATCGGCTGGCCACTGTGAAAACAGGGTGCTGGACGAGATGGGCTGGTGTGATCTTTTCTTATGTTCTTAGCAGAATCATGGATCTGTAATGATGCAATCCAGCTCTTTTCAAGTTGAGGCTGCAGAATGGAAACCCTCCTTTTAGTGGTAATCCTAATCACATCACATTATCCACTAAATCATATTTGATATATACGTGCAAAAGTATAACAGTGTGTTTCATGTCCCCCCTTTTTTGGACAATTCTCTGTGTATTTAATATTCACAGCTTCCTATCATTTAAAAAAAACAAAAAACCAAAAAAACCCACACACCTTTCCCCTGTAGAAATGATTTCTTTTTCATGTATATTATTACATTTGAACGGTTCCAGGCTGTTATAAATCAGTCTCTTCCCAAACAGAGTTGCTTCGCCCCCAAAGGAAAAAAGTGAATCAACAGCATTCAAATCTTCATTTTGCACCCTGCCAATTTGTGACGGCGGGAGGGGATTTTGAAGATAATTGAATTTTTCTTACAAATTATCCCAATATAACAAAATGTGTGGATATGCTATTTTTCAGCAACTGTATATCCACTTTAATCACGTAGGCGTGTGAATGATAGATGGTGGCAACGTTTTCTCATGGTCACCTTCCCAGAAGACCCAACAGAGTTTAATTCTGTAACAATATATTTGTCAGGGGTCATACTACTAATTCACGAGCCTGCTTTCTCTCAAAGTCATTGAATTAATTGCATGCATTGAGTCCCTGCAAAATAAGAAAGGGGAGGAGGAGTGTTCAGTGGTAGTGATGAAAGATACAAAATGCAAAACATTTTCAAGTAAAAAGTACCAGTAGATACCACAACCTAAATAGCTTCCACACCGCGATGGATTTGTCAATTTTGCTTCTCTAAGCTGCTCATTTTTCCAAATCTTGAATTTAGTTTTTCACATATCTGCAGCATATTTACATTTTTTAAAAAAAAAAATCCTCATGAATATTAATCAGTATAGTAGTGCAAATGTCTTCTAATAAACACATTTTTTGCATGCAGGCTTGACTACGCATTTTTGCAAGCAATTTTTCCTAATGTAAGGCATTTTTGTATGTTATTTTCATTAATATATATGGTTTCATGTACATATTCCCCAATATATGCATTTGACATCTTTCCGCGGGGCCTGCAAGACGGAGCTGTTCCGCCAGGCCTTTGGGCAGGATGCAGTTTGACTTACTTTCCTTGTATGAAAAAAGCTGAAGGAGGCCACCAACCCGCTCACAGGTCCTTGTATGATCAGTGGAAATAGTTGGTCCTGGCAAGTATTTAACCACTCTCAGTTCCAACCTGATAATTGCCACCTGCCCAGATGTTAATTTATCTGAATTAATTTTAAGTTGTATTTTTATTAATTGATGTTTGTTTTTATACATATTGTGTTGTTTTTATGATGTTAGCCGCTCTGAGCCGGCCTTGTCTGGGGAGGGTGGAATACAAATAAAATTATTATTATTATTATTACACATATTGTTTCATTGGAGAACTGCATGACAATTTTTGCGAATGTCAAAGGATAGCTGTTTTTCTGTTTGTGCATTGGTTGTGGAAATGCATATTAAGCAGTTGCTCATTACAATGCAAACAAAATTGAATTCCTCCTCCACCCCTGCAATGCAAGGGTAAAGGTACCCCTGCCCGTATGGGCCAGTCGTGTCCGACTCTAGGGTTCTGCTCTGATCTCGCTCAAGAGGCCGGGAGCCAGCGCTGTCCGGAGACACTTCTGGGTCACGTGGCCAGCTCGACTAAGCGGCATCTGGCGAGCCAGCACCAGCGCCACACACAGAAACGCCGTTTACCTTCCCGCTATAAAGCGGTACCTATTTATCTACTTGCACTTAGGGGTGCTTTCGAACTGCTAGGTGGGCAGGAGCTGCGACCGAACGATGGGAGCTCACCCCGCCGTGGGGATTCGAACCGCCGACCTTGTGATCAGCAAGTCCTAGGCACTGAGGTTTTACCCACAGCGCCACCCGCGTCCCTGCAATACAAGGGGGAAGATGACAAAGAAGAACACAGTTCTTTGCTCTGTCATAAGCTTGCCTTGATACAGAGAGCTCCTTCTACTTCTCCTCCTGCTGTCAGTGGTGGGCAGGTGGTGGCCAAACGCTAGGACCTTTCCAGTGGTGGTGCCTAATCTCTGTGATGGCCTTCCCATGGAGTCTTCTTGCCTGGCACAATGTTGTTATCTTTTTGGCACCAGGTGAAGGCAATTTCATTACTCATGATGCATTCCATACCCTAAATCCCTTAGGTTGAGGGAGATGGGCCACTGTAACTCCCTCTTCCCAGCTCAGCTAGGTCTAAGCAGGCTGAGCCAAGACTACAAGAACTTACATGAATATAGCCCCTGAAAAAGTAGGCATTCTGGGGGTATGGGAGGGAGGAGTGCAGAGGTGGGGACTTACACTAGATCCCAACTTTGGTCAGATCAGTCATGTAACCTAGCAACCTGGTAGACATTCTCCTGGTCAAAGGGATGATGTTAGTAAAACTTTGTTTTAATGTCTTGATTTACCTCTGCCAAGGAAAGGGAAAAGAAGAAAGGGAAAAGGAGAAAGGAAGCAGGAAGCAGGAAGCAGGAAATAGGAAAGGAAAAAAGGTGGGAACCTGCAAATGGGCAGGGAGCACAACAGATGCTGCCTCACTGCTCATCACATGAGTGGCTGTGGCCTGAACATGCGTAATGCAAAACTTCCACAATTTCCCCCTGGGTTGAGAGCACTGTAAACAGATTATTTTCCAGACCCAATGAAAATGGAATTGAATAGTAAACTTGAGCTATATTCCATTCCATTCCATTAGTTTTCAAGAATTGGTTTTTATGTCATGCAAAAGCTCAAATATAATACAGAAAATAACAGTTAGGGAAGTGTCAGAAAAATGAAATAATTTGTCATGTGAACGCAGTCCTTGTTGGTATGAGGATTATAAAACAGGATAATCTCTATGTACAGCACTTACTAGCTCCTTGGTGGAACACTGGGGTAAATGTATGGGGGTGGGGTGGAATAAAAGGAGCATGATGCAACTGGCTCTTGGCTGTTTTGGAACCAGCCTGACTCCTTGCTTATTTTTCACATTTTTATATTTCATTATATATTTATAATCAGAAATTGATACAGTGAATTATTCAAGCAAACCACCACAAGAGAATGTGCTAATATCATCAGTCTCGAATGCACATTCCTCCATGTGCTATTGAACATAGTGGGGAATTTTTTTCATCCTTTTGAGGAAATTTTGAGAGAAGCCATCAGGTTCCAGGTTTCAAAAGCAACCTTCCTCTGAATTCTAGAAAAAAAGGGGGGAGTAGATTGGGAGAGTTGGGAAAACGTGGAGGGAGGAGGGGGGGAAATCCCATTGAACTACAGATAATTTAGTTGAATACCTCTGAAAAATTATTGATGGAGACTGGATTTGTGAACACTGTGGTGCCACAGAGTGCAAGAAATGTCATTTCATGTGCTGAAGGTAATTTTGAAATTTTATAAATAATAATGGAGCTATTGCTTTAAAAGCCCGTGTAATTTTCTTTAACCATTCTCATAAGTGGCCTTACTATTGAAGCACCACTTGCTACTTGAAGTCTATATCAAATCTTGAAGTGAACGTGGAGGTTTCTGCTCTGGCAAAACACTTGAAGAATCCAGGGGGGATTGAGAAGCATTTCATACTGAGAGAAGTAAAATTTCTCAGTGAGAGGGCCTATAAGTTTACAATTTCACCCAACCCTAAAGCAAAATGCCTTTCAATTTCACCCAACCTTAAAATGGAAAACCCATGCAGGGCAAAAAAAACATTAGAGAAATTTAGTTTTGTGAGGACAAGATTTCCCAAAGGGGTTTATCTAATCTTACCTCATTAGCCCTCTTCATGTGACATATCCATGGATACGGACACATGGAGGAGAGGAAGGGAATCAAACCTGTTGACCCTGCCACTAACATAAATGCATAATCTACATGCAGAATATCCATTCACAGATTTTCATTGCAGTTGGAGGTTGGGGCCCTGTTCTGACCCATCAACCTGCCTGTCTGTTGCCATGGATACCAACATAGCCATTTCTTACTTTAACTTCAAAACAGGCCATGGAGATGAACTTAGAATTGGAAGAAGATGGCTGGCATTCTGCTGGGCATCCATTAATAAGCAGGAGAGCTAGATTATTTATTTTTTCTATTTTATTTTTTCCCCAAGGCTCCCTACCTTCTCCCCATCCTCCCACCAGCCACATATCTGCATGCGCACGTGCGCGCACGTGCGCGCGCACACACACACACACACACACACACAAAGATAGACATAATGTATTGTTGCCTTATTTATAATACTCAAATTCATGTGCTGAATACACATAAATGCAATGCAGGGGGAAAGAAGCTTTGAATGGGAGGAGCAATAACTAAACTAATATAAATTGTATCTGTCAAAGTGCAAATTGGGAAATATGTAGTGTGCATAATATATCAGCCAATGCCATTATTGTCCACAAAGTTATCTAGAAAGTTAATTACAAATTATTCCTGGATTCCAACTTTGTTCTGAAGAAGCTCAACTCACCCTGAGGTATTTTATTCCCCAAATAAGATTATCCTTTGATTAATAAAATCACTTACAAGAGCATAGAGATAGGCATATAAGAACTGACTCTGCTCATTTTCATGGGAGAGGTTGTTGGCTGACAGTCCTCTTATACTTGTGACACAGGATCCCCTCCCCCAATCTTTGTGCACCTAATAGAACATACAATGTTAGTTTGCCACAAGAAGGCCTGCATACTTGGAAGAGGGGTGTTTATATACATATATATATACATACATACAGTGGTACCTCGGGTTATATACGCTTCAGGTTACACACTCCGCTAACCCAGAAATAGTGCTTCAGGTTAAAAACTTTGCTTCAGGATAAGAACAGAAATCGGGCTCCAGTGGAGCGGCAGCAGCAGGAGGCCCCATTAGCTAAAGTGGTGCTTCAGGTTAAGAACAGTTTCAGGTTAAGAACAGACCTCCGGAATGAATTAAGTACCGTACTTAACCTGAGGTACCACTGTATATCTATATCTATATATATCTATATCTATCTATCTATCTATCTATCTATCTATCTATCTATCATCTATCTATATATATATTCTTCTTAGCCGCAGTTTACATTGGGGGAAAACAAAAGGCAAATTTAGACGTTCTTCATGTTATCCTCTAAACTGTGTTTTAGGATTTGCCATTCAATTTTAAGCAAAACCACTGCCTATATACGGTAATCCATAAGGGCTAATTAGACTTATTATTTTAAGCAGATTCCCTTAAAGATTCCCCACTTCTTGTGCAGGGTGCCCAAAGCTCACTATCTTTCCCAACATATGTACAATGTACACACCTGGCCTGTGTCTGAAGGAAATAAATAGTATTGCGTAGGTGAGCAATTCAGTTCAAAGCATAATCTATCAATTTTTCAAGTTCCAAAACAATATGAAAACTGAAGCACAGCCATCCATTGAAATTCACACGAATCCGAATTTTTCAATGCAGTTCTCCAACCAAAGAACATTTGCAAAAGTGCATATATGAGAGGAAAGTGTGCCTAAAATCAATTTTAAAAAGCACACAAAATGCATTCCATTAGGAAAAATTTGCTTGCAAAAATGTGTGCATTAGTCAAGACTGCATGCACAAATGTATTTAAAAGGAGAAATTCATTAAAGGTGGAGGTGAAGCCGTTGCATAAACAGATTAGTGAACAGCAGGCCTACTGGTCGATGACTGAACTGAGAAATCGGGAAAGCAATCTTAGACTTAGAGCTATTCCAGAACTTGAACAGGAAGATCTGATTGGTTATCTGACATTAGAATTTTCAAAGTTCTGGGGTATTGAAGAGGATAAGGATTTTAAAATTGTGACTGCTTTCAGATTGGGAAGAGTGACGAGGAGGGATAAACCCAGAGACTGTTTGATCATTTTAAGATCTAAGCAAGAGAGATATAAAATATTAGACCTTCATTTTGGAAAATCACTTGACATCCGCGGCAACAGAGCTGAAATTTACAGAGACATACCAAAACAGCTTTTGGATCTTAGAGCGACGTATATAGAACTTGCAAAATTACTGAGAGGCAACTCAATTCCTTATAGGTGGGAGTTTCCTCAAGGACTATCTTTTAATTTCAAAGGAAAGAAAGTTAAAATTAGAACAGCAGAAGACCAACAAAAGTTCTTGAACGACCACGAAGAGGATCTACAGAAAGGGACAACAGGAGCCTGGCCACTGCCACCGCTTACACCTATACTGGCACCTACTCCCTCGGGACCAGAGGACCAAAAGAAAGGGACATCACCACAGGACCAATAGATTGACCCAGGATGTCTCTGCAGCTTCTTAGTTGGAATATAAATGGCGGAAATTCCCCAGAGAAAAGAAGAATTTTTCATATATTGAAAAAAGAACAATTGGACATCATCTGCTTGCAGGAAACACATGTGACCAGGCTCCATAGAAAAGTCTTGATTAATAAAAGATTAGGCCAAGAATTCATCTCATCGGATAAAGTAAAGAAAAGAGGAGTGGTGATTTATGCAAAGGAGAGCCTGTCACCAAAATTTTTATTCAAAGATGAGCAAGGAAGAGTTTTGGCTATTGAAATACAGGCCCAAGGAGAAAAATTTTTGCTATTAGGAATTTATGCACCGAACGAGGGGAAATCAGAATTTTATAGGAAACTGCATGAGACAATCCTGGACTATTTGGACTACACCAACATCATTATGATGGGAGATATGAACGGAGTGGTCTCTACAAATATGGATAAGTCACAAGACCTAAGTCTAACAAAAGATGGCAGACTACCCAAAACTTTTTTTGAATTAACTGACAATATGGACTTAATTGATATTTGGAGGACTAAGAATCCCTTAGGTAGAGAAGGAACTTTCTTTTCTGAGGCTCATCTGTCATGGACAAGAATAGACCAAATATGGACAACTAGAAGGCTGGCACCTATGATTAGAAAAGTGGAAATCTGCCCCAAAACTTGCTCCGACCATAACGCTATGAAAATGGAATTAAGACTTACTCCAATCGGCTCCTTTAGATGGAAAATGAATGACACCCTATTAAGAGATCAGGAGATTGTGAAGAAGGCCCAAAAAACCTTGAAAGATTATTTTGAAATAAATTTGAATACTACGGTGGAAAGGAGAACAATCTGGGATGCAAGCAAAGCAGTTATGAGAGGGTTTCTGATACAACAGAACACGATAAAGAAAAGAATCTGGAATGGGAAAAAAGATAAGATTTTAGAGAAGATAAGAGATGGAGAGAAAAAGTTGAGATCTAAGCCAAAATCGAAGGAGATCTTGAGAGAAATTAAATTTTACCAAGCACAGTACGCGAAACTGATAAATCAAGAAGTTGAGTGGAAAATTAAACAAATGAAACAAAGATCATTTGAATCAGCTAACAAGTGTGGGAAACTATTAGCATGGCAATTGAAAAAGAGACAAAAATTGAATACAGTCACCAATCTAGAGATTGAAGGGAAAGATATCCAGAAACCCGAAGAAATTAGGAAGTGTTTCCAGAGATATTTCAAAAAGCTCTATACTCAAGGGCCACAAGAGGAGAAGGAGATAGACCAATTTTTGAAAACAAATGGTTTACCAAAACTTGCCCAGGAAAAGAGAACAATCCTGAATCATAAAATAACACAACAAGAAATAGAGGGTGCCATCCAGAATATGCAACTAGGCAAATCTCCAGGTCCGGATGGGCTTACCTCCAAGTATTATAAGATATTGAAAGATTATTTGATACAACCATTAATGGAGGTATGCAATCAGATTTTGGAGGGGAAGAAGGCACCGGAATCGTGGAAAGAAGCCTTCATCACATTGATCCCTAAAGTGGAAACTGAAAAGACTCAACTTAAGAACTACCGTCCCATCTCACTCCTAAATGTGGATTACAAAATTTTTGCAGATATTTTGGCAAGTAGATTTAAAAAAGTATTAAATGAAGTAATTCACAAGGACCAGGCAGGCTTTCTCCCAGGAAGACATTTGTCTGATAATACTAGGAATATTATTGATATTTTGGAACTTTTGCAAACCAACATTAATACAAAATCAGTGTTAATTTTTGTTGATGCAGAGAAGGCCTTTGATAACATTTCTTGGAGGTTTATGAAGAAAAATTTGGAAGGGATGGGAGTGGGACGGGGGTTTGAAAATGGAATAGAGGCAATTTATTCAGAGCAGAAAGCTAAACTGATAGTAAACAATGTGGTGACAGAAGAATTTAAAATTGAAAAAGGAACATGACAAGGTTGCCCCCTATCCCCTCTGTTATTTATTTCTGTTCTGGAGGTGCTTTTGAACATGATTAGGGAAGACCGGTTGGTACAAGGAATACAGGTCGGAGTGAAACAATTTAAATTGAAAGCTTTTGCAGATGATTTGGTTTTAACACTACAGGAGCCAGAATCTAGTACGAAGAGAGTGTTAGAATTAATTTATGAATTTGGTCGGGTAGCGGGGTTCAAACTGAACAAGCAAAAAACCAAGGTTTTGGAAAAAAATCTGATACCTTTGGAAATAGATGGGTTTCAGAAAGAGACAGAGTTAAATGTTGTTAAAAAGGTAAAATACCTAGGGGTAAACTTGTCTGCCAAAAATTTGAATCTATTTAAAGATAATTATGAAAAATGCTGGTCAGAAATTAAGAAAGATTTAGAGATCTGGTCAAGATTGAAACTTTCCTTGTTGGGTCGAATTGCAGCTATAAAGATGAATGTATTGCCGAAGATGTTATTTTTGTTTCAGACCCTACAGATCGTGGACAGAGTGGAGTGTTTTGGGAAGTGGCAGAAAGATATTTCTAGGTTTGTCTGGCAGGGCAAAAAGCCCCGAATAAAATTTAAAATATTAACGGATGTAAAAGAGAGAGGGGGGTTTGCCCGGCCAGATTTAAGGTTATATTATGAAGCTGCGGCTTTCTGCTGGATGAAAGATTGGTTACTCCTTGAAAACACTGACATCCTAGATCTGGAAGGGTATAATAATGTTTTTGGATGGCATGCATATTTGTGGTACGATAAGGTAAAGGTTCATAAAATGTTTAAAAACCATATTGTCAGGAAAGCTATATTTATGGTCTGGACAAAATACAAAGACTTATTGGAAGGTAAGACCCCAAGGTGGTTATCACCAGCGGAGGCCAAGGTTCGAAAAAAACCCAATATGGAGGCCGGATGGCCGAAATACTGGGAAATAATAGAAAAAATTGGAGATAATTGGAGGCTGCAGGGCTTTGAAAAATTAAAGAATAGGGTGCAAGACTGGTTTCATTATGCTCAAATTCAAGAGGTTTTTAAGTCAGACAAAAAAATAGGATTCCAGGTGGAAAAATCGAAATTAGAGACAGAACTGTTAGAACCTAAGACCAAGGCGCTTTCGAGAATGTATAACTTGCTGCTTAAATGGAACACCCAGGATGAGATAGTCAAATCAGCCATGATAAAATGGGCTCAGGATATTGGGTACAACATTATGTTAGAAGACTGGGAAAGGTTATGGACCACTGGAATGAAATTCACGGCATGTAATGCCCTGAAGGAAAATATTATGAAAATGATATATAGGTGGTATATGACCCCAGTCAAACTTGCAAAAATATATCATCGGTCTGATAATAAATGTTGGAAATGTAAGGAGGCTGAAGGGACATTCTTTCATCTTTGGTGGACTTGTCCAAAAATGAAGGCCTTCTGGGAAATGATCTATAATGAGTTAAAAAAGGTGTTTAGGTACACCTTCCCTAAGAAACCAGAGGCCTTCCTCCTGGGCATTGTGGACCAAAAGGTGTTAAAGAAGGATAGAACTTTTTTTATGTATGCAACTACAGCAGCAAGAATACTCATTGCAAAATATTGGAAGATACAAGACCTTCCTACGCTGGAAGAGTGGCAGACGCAGTTGATGGACTATATGGAACTGGCTGAAATGACTGGCAGAATCCGAGATCTGGGAGAAGAGACAATGGAAGAGGACTGGAAGAAATTTAAGGACTATTTACAAAAACATTATAAGTTGTATGAATGTTAAGAATCTGCATGACTTGGAAATTTTAGCTCCTGCAATTAGATTAGGAAAATAGAAAGTTAAGTTAAAAGTAAGAAAAAGTTGAAATTTAAAGTTATTTTATGTATTATCTTAAGGTATAAATGTTTGACAAAAGGTACTTTAAATTTAGAAGTAAAACACTCTGAAAGATATAAATAAGATACGAAACAAGGTAATAATTTGCTGATATGTTTATTGTAAAGAACGCAGGGTGAGGGAGATGTGGGGAAGTCCAGTTAGTAACCTAAAAATGTATTTTGAAAGTTGGATTGTTTTTCTTTCTTTCTTTTTTCTGGTTTGTCCTTCTTTTTCTTTTCTGGAAACTGAAAATGTAATAAAAATTTTATTAAAAAAAAAAAAGGAGAAATTCACACTATAATGCAGAAGAATGTTCATGTGTATTTTTTAAAGAAGAGTTTAGCAGATGCCGAAGAAATTTAGAGAACTGAATGAAACATTGGGAAAATGAGAAACCAAAAAATTGACAGATGTTTCCCATCTTTATTTGAGGAGTCATCATAAACAAAATTAGTTTAAATAGCATACTATATTCTGTGCTAAATAAATATATAAGATCTTATAGTTTTCTTCCTCTGGAATTTTGGTGTAAAATGGATGTAGAGTTGTGGGGAATCCTACACAAACAGGCTCTGGTTCTTTCACCACTGCTGAGCCTAAACTCAATTCTTACTGCAAGATCTGCATTCCCAAATCACCCTAGTTTTTTTTGTTTTTTTTTTCTCCACAAGGCCTAGGCGGCGTGGTATTTACATTGTTGCCACCATCCATTAGCATTGATTGCTCCATGCAATTAAAGTTGAAGTACATTTGGAGGCAGTAGCAGCCAATGTGCTTAATCTCCACTGGGGGCATCTAACAAGCAAATCCATCTCTCTAAACACTAAAGTTGCTGATTAATATTGGGGAGGCAAATTTGAAAACAAAACAAAACAAAAAATGGATTGTGCTTTCCTTAAGCGATTGCAGAGCATGCAACAGATTTATGCAGGGGACTATTTCACCTACCTTTTCTCAATTAAGCTAACAAGCACAGGTTCCGCTTCTCTTCATAACAACGGTAATTAATTGGTCAGGAGAGCAGTGCAGGCCTAAATAATTGTTTTCAATGCGTTCACTTTACAATTCTCTAAATCTCTGATTTGTACCCCCTTCACTGAGAGCCAAGTTAAAATGGACACACAAATCTCTTAGGTGTTCTTTTGACATGCAGGGAAGGTTGAAATGATGGAACAACAACAACAACTGCCAAAACTTTGTCAAGTTGGCAGATGCCATTTGTACAGTGGTC
Source organism: Podarcis cretensis (assembly GCF_951804945.1). Taxonomy (NCBI): domain Eukaryota; kingdom Metazoa; phylum Chordata; class Lepidosauria; order Squamata; family Lacertidae; genus Podarcis; species Podarcis cretensis. The sequence goes on along the minus strand of NC_137176.1, from coordinate 18,109,273 downwards.
AACTGCCTGGCATTCAACAGTGAACCCCACTACATTTGCAAAGCAATAATCAGTTTACTGCCATTGTGCAGGGAGTGAGGCCTCAGTAAATCATTCTGGGTCTCAAATAATCAGCGTTGGTATACAGATATTAAGACAGATGCCATTAATTCAGCCCTTTATTTATCTGCCTGATAACCATCTATTTACCTGGCACTTTACAGAATAACATTGGCGAAACAAGATGAGGCAACACCACAATCAAAATTTTGAAAACAGAGGGTATATAAGGCTATAAGAACTCTCTTGCTAGATCAGATCATCTAGTCCAGTGATGGCCAAACTTGGCCCTCCAGCTGTTTTTGGACTACAGCTCCCATCATCCCTAGCTAACAGAACCAGTGGTCAGGGATGATGGAAACTGTAGACCCAAAACAGCTAGAGGGCTGAGTTTGGCCATCACTGATCTAGTCCAATTGCTGCTTTTTAAGCAGTGACCAGCTAAATACTAGCAAAAGCTCAAAATCAAGCCATGAAGGGGAAAGAGGGACTCATTCAATACACATTATAGAAATAATGACCGATTTCAGACTTTTTGTAATGTGTGAGATGAATGTGCACCACAATGTGTGTTTACACAAAACTCATGAGAGAAATCATTTTAGCGGAAAAAGAAGCAAGAAACACATGGCACAATTCATCTATTCAAGACAACCAGAATGGATCCATGTGGATCAGTCCAGTCCAGTCCTGCCACCATGACACCCCAGACGAATAATGTGAGTTCATGAGACGCTAGGCAATCTAAGCTTGAAACCTCATTGCTGCAAAGAAGAACTTGGTGCCTTCTCGTTTTGTCCTCAGTGACCTCTCCCCTCCCTACAAACTTATCTGAGGCAGATGTTTCAATTTCTAAAGTTCTTTTGTGTTCCATGACACCGCTATTCATTTTCATCCAGGCTGAAAGCTGTAATCAATACATCAATGAAATTAACCAGTAAATTAATTTATCACAAATAAAACTGTAAATGTGCAATCCATTTTAATCAGAGTTCTACAAATGAAAGAGACTTCAGCGATAATGGCCTGAATGCATTAGGGATGGGACTTCAGGTAATCCTTCTCATGTCTTATAGAAGTATTTGTCACTTTGGTGGTTAATCAAATTCAAGGTCACTGCAATTGTGTATAACCTCTCACATAAAAGCAGAAAGATTTACAAACATTGAAATCTTGGAATGTATAAAATCTTCAGTGGACTTCTATCAATAGACTGGTAGATCAATACGCGACAGCACACGTATTGCTACTGAATTATTACAATGGTATGCTCCCTTGGAAAGTTGAAACTGAAATCAGAAACCTGAGTAAAAGAATAGACTTCTTTAAAACAAGCCTTTCATATTGAGATCCAGACTTCATGTTTCATAACAAGTCATTGTAGGTGCTTAAAAATTGACTTACAAAACAATCCAACTCCCCAAAGTCTTTGACTGCAGCACAGGCAACCCTTTGCTTGGCTCTGTTGCTGGTGGGCCTTTGCCGCTGTTCCTCCTACCCCCGCCAAAAGCATGGCTGGGCAAAAGTGTCATCAGCAATATATCTTCCAATAGTAGTCAGTGTAAACTCCTGAAACTGGGCATTGCTGGGGCAGGGAGGGTTAAAGCGGGATTCTAAGCCACTCCAGCTACTGATGATGGACCTGATCTGGGCTACTACAGGGAGCACTACAACTGTGATGTAGAATGTAAAGCAAGAAGCACTGAATTTTGGCACCACATAGGATGCCGCTGAGATTTGAGACCCCAAGGTCTGCCACTGATTGTAGTGTCGGTATCAGAAAGAACACTGAATCTACTTTGTGACACTAGAGAGGAGAGCAATGTTGGTGGCCTACTAGGGATGGGTGGGCTAATCTGTTTTGAGACCATGACACTTTCACACGTGTTCATTTGTGAGTCTATGTCCCATTTCTACATTATTTTGTCATTTACCACTTTAAATACATATTTTCAAACATTTTCCCCAGAAAAACAATCTTTTCTTAATATAATTCAGAAAAGAACCAGAGACTTCCGGGTTGGCGCCTCCGGCAATGGCTGAGCTCCTCCGATCGGGAGGAACTTACTCCGTGGAAAATAGGGTCTGACCGCCACGGCGAAGGCGGAGACCCACTGAAATCACAGGTGGAAGAAGCCTGTGAACCTGGGATTCGGCTGGCACCTTTTGCGCCTCCCCTACTCGTGGGGAAACCCTGTTTTGGGGATCCGGAGCAATGTGGGGTGAGCGGCGCGGTGCTTTGAATCAACTGCTTCTTTCTTTCACGGAGTGAAGCCGCATTGCCGTTGCTGGAGAGCGCTGACTTTTTCCTGTGGACAATTGGATTTTAAACAACTACCCGTGAGTAGAACGAAAAATTGGATCTTTAAGTACCTTAATTTGGCACCAAAAGCAGGAAGGTCATAAACAGGAAGTCCGCCTTCCGCTTTTGTAAATAGACTGAAGCAAAGACGTTACAAGCTAAAGTCTTTGAAAGCTTTTGATAAAGGATTAAATCTCCATCGGTTAAAAATACAAAAAACCCCTTGGAAGAAGGTGAAGAGGGGGGAAATTTTGAACTTAGTAAGCCTGCAGGAGTGAGGGGAAGATCAAATTACCACAGCTCTGAACCTGGGAACGGGCTGCCAGATGACGCTTGGGGAAAGTTTATTGACAGAACAGATTTGACAGCTAGCTAAAATAAGAGCAAGATACTGTTTCCATTGTCCTCTTCTGCATTTAAAATGGAGGAAAAAGTAACTGAAAATCGAAACTATGTTTAATGCCTGAATTGTGCTTGAAAGAACTGATACAAGTGGAGACTGTTTCCCTCTAGAGGGAGGCTTTGAAATTGTTATAGGAGTGTAACTGGGAGGTCTCCAGCTGCAAGATAAGGATTCTGAGAACAAGAGATTGACCTTGGACTATTCAAAATGTTGATAGGAGAAGTTATTTTGACTGCATTATGTAAGACAAACTATTTGCTGGAAGAGATTCATAAAAAGATGGATGACATGACTTTTAAAACTGATAATTTGGAACAGAAAGTGACTAATATGAGACAAAAAGCGAGCACCAAAACAGAAATAATTCAGGACCTGGCACAGGAACCTACCTAGGCAGAACAAATGGTGGAGGAAAAGGAGAAAGTCGTTTTTGAAGCTAAAATAACACAAGCGGGATCCTTAGTTCTACAGAAGCAAATTGAGGACTATAAATTGAGGCCTTTTATGATTGAATCTAGAAAAAGCCAGATTTTGAGGATTGGATCCCGGCTTGGACTGAAGAAGGAAAGTTGGAAAGATCTCTCTATCCAGGGATTAATTGACTTTTGGGACATGGACTTGGATTTGAAGGAGATTGAAGTTTTGGGGGCCTTTGGATTTGGAGGAATCTTGAAATACGTCCTGAAACACTGTATAGACTCTAGATTCAACTATGGAAATTTGGCCAGAAGGAATAAAAGTAATGTTAGGATGGAGTTCTCTCAAGATTTGCTCTCTAGCATTAAAGAATATGAAAAAGATCTGCAGAAGGGACCTGGAAAAGAGTTAAGAGCCTCGGACATAAGATATCCAGGTTGATGGACTATATGGAATTGACGGAAAGGACTGGCAGAATCCGAAACCAGGGAGAGGAGTTGATGGAAGAAGATTGGAAAATTTAAAGTTTATATATAGAAATATAGCAAAATTAATGAGTGATAGAAAAATGGTGGATTGATATTTTATGGATTTAGCAGAAATGTTATAAGGAGTTAAGCATATATAAGTATTTTAGTTTTAATGTTAAAATAAGGTTTAAAAAATTGGTGAAAGGAGGGAAAGTAAAGTTACATTATATTGAGATAAAATACAGAACAAAAATTGGAAAAGATGGAAAGGATTTGCTGAAATAATTAATCAAATTAGAATACAAAAAAGGGAGGTGTGAGGAGGTCAAGGAAACAAGCAAATGAAAGATAAGTTGGGAAGATTAGTTGTGTTTTTTGTTTTTGTTTTTGTGGTTTTTTTCCGTTTTTTTCTTATTGTGATGTGTTGTTTTGTTTTTGTTTAATATGGTGTTATTACTTTTACTTTTGTTTTTTGTAACCCTTAAAAAATTTCATAAATATTATTATTATTTTAAAAAAAGAACCTTTTGTTTTTTGAACCAAGGTCTGTATCACAAAAATCAAAGAAGTGTGCAATCCAATATCTGCATTCTGGTCTTCATATTAGTCTAAGAAGTTAAGGTGTGTGTGTGTGTGGAGTACTCAGTCCCCAGTTCCACATTCTCCATAATAGCTGAGCATCCACACAGGCTTTTGTTCAGGCAATATACACATCTTTGTTTTGTTTCACAGTGCTTTGTTTTAATAAACTGCACAGTCATAAGAGGGAATTATAGAAGGTTTACCATATTAATTCTATGTTCTGTATAATCTCTTAGCTCATTAAACTAGGATTTGCCAAAGGCACTTCTGATCTCAACTAATTTACAGATTAATTTTTAAAGGAAATATTGTAATAAAAATCTTATTGGTATCCAATTAGGAAGGGGGGGTGAATCCCATCTCCTTTTGTACAGCAGCAATTTAAGAAGTACAGAAGTATCCAGAGTACTGCAGCATGCATTTTTATTTCTTGCAGCCAGTGACCAATGCCATACAAATGGCAACAAACAAACAAACAAACAAATCCAGGACTAATTTGTAATCTATAATTTTTTTAGAACATCAATTTAGCAAACTTAAATCTATGCTCAAATCATTTAAACTGAAAATCTCCTTGGCAGATGGCACTGTTTGGTGTAAAAAAAACTCGCTCATAACTATTCTACAACCATATATTAAGCTGCCCTTCAGGCAACTTGCTTCTCTACATAGGCCAGCAGCTACCTACGGTAATTTGAAATCACCTGACTGACCACCTTGAAATTTCTGAAATGTATAGATGAATTGATCTGAAGGTGAATTGTGTAAAGAGAAATATAGACTAGAGCGCAAAATGTTTTCATCTGGCCTGATCCACAGACACAAAGATGATCATTTGTTGGCCTTTTAAACAGGCCGGAATCTATCATAAACATAACCATTAGGCCTGCGTACACTATACATTTAAAGTGAAATTAAAGCATATGGCTTCCCCCAAAGTATCATGGGATCTGTAGTTTACCCGCACAGAGAGAGAGCTATAATTCCAAGCAGTATTAACAAACTACAATTCCCAGTATTCTTTGGGGGAACTCATGTATGTATGATGCGTATGCAGCCAAGATTAGTCTTACCCAACTGCTAAGGTGCTGTTGCAGAAACTGTCCATAATTCTGGTTTCCAACATTAGGTTTACTGTCTATGTCATGGGTCCACAGTGCTTCCTCTTTTAGCATTGTCAACATAAACAATCCACTTTCTGACATTTTTTTAAAAAAAACAAAGTATTCAATTTTAAACCCCTCATCTCACCCCTTTGCCTTTTTTAAAAAAAGCCTCAGCAAGAAAAATCCATTGTCTTAAGAAGGGGATTGTCTTTCTGTGTTTCAATTCCAATAGTCTACCTTCTCTCCTTCATCCTGCTATGTAAAGCAGAGGGCAGGGGTCATGCTGATAAATCGAGGAACTGCTCATTTTAGTTCCATACTTAGAAACAAGGGCACCGGAGCTGGCGAAGAACCTTTGTGATATTCACACAGCCATGCCCAACATTTTCTCTAAGTGTCAGTTTAATCAGAAAGGCTCCCAAACCTCCACACACCCCATATATGAGCTAGATCTCAGGGAATTCTTTCAGCTTGCTGTAGATATAGTAGATAATGTTAATAGAACAGTTAACCCATTCTTAATAGTTTGAAATCTTACAGAAGATCTTAAAGGAGATCACCAAAACATCTCTGTCCTTCAGAAATAATCTCTAATTATTGGACTATGTATAGCAGTGATGGCCACACTTGGCTCTCCAGCTGTTTTGGAACTACAACTGCCACCATCCCTAGCTAACAGGACCAGTGGTCAGGGATAATGGGAACTGTAGTCCCAAAACAGCTGGAGGGCCAAGTTTGGCCCTCATTGATGTATAGGAAAGATTCTAATTTCCTTGTGGCCTGTCTTTATAGGAGATCGGCACACCTTGTAACCCACAAAGGTGAGCACAATTCATCAATGGTGAATTATTTATTTTACTTACTTACTTATGCCATTTCTGTATCTTCAGGAGAAGAAAGAGCTAAGAAGCAAAACCAGCACAAATAAGTGCAATCCCAAAAATGGTTGGATGTCACCTTGTACTCCTCCTTCTAGCAATTCCTGCACCCAAGTTGTCACCAAACATATTGCTTTCCATTCCTTTAGACTCCACCATTGAGGCTGAGAGAAGGGTTCTTATCTTCTGGGCACCCCAGGACCTCCACATACACTGCCCAGGCTTGGCCCCAGGGAGGCCACTTTGGCGCTGCTAATGCAGAGGTTTGACTTCAACCCTGGAGGTGTACTCCTGCATCTAAGTTCATGCCATATGTATTGCTTTTGCTTTCCTCTGGACCAATCAGTGAGTCCGAGATGAGGATCTTGTCATCTGAGCAGCCTAGGCTTGTGCTGTTAATGCAGCAGTTTGACTTCACCCCTGGAGGTGCACTCTATTGTCTCTTGAGAAAGATGGCTGCCAGCTCCCTGGGGCCTTGGGTGCCTGAGCACCTACAGTATTCCCCATGAGCACCTACAGTATTTGTCACCCACAAATTTCAGCGTCAGAGCCATGCACACTGCATGGCACCCACAGCCCTGGGCACCAATGGGCACAGGACCAAGCTGGGACTCCTGATGCCAACAGTATTTTTAAAAAATATATCTCTTAGTGGTATACTAAAAGCAACTAAAAGCAACAACAACTTAGACAACAAATATTACAAAAATTAAAATGCTGCATTCATATAGAATAACTAATAAATATATATTATTGTCAACTCATACACCTTTGGCCCCACTTGGAGTGTCAGCCTGCAGAGACTCACCCAGGACTCCACCCACCCACCCCCAGCTCTCACCCAGGGTCCAAACTAACTCTCAGCTCACCCACGAAAGTCTCACAAAGGGTTGCTGCTGTCATCACCCTAGACTCTCACTCTAAGCTTGCATTTTATGGGGAGGCCCAAGGCACACAGAGCTTCCTCAGGCTAGCTATAGCTCATTAAGTAGTTTGCTGCCCTCTCCACATTCAGTTCCAGGTAAATCTAACCTGAGAATTTGGTGTATCCCACTTTCAGAGCATCAACAGTGTACAAATCAGGGTTTTATCAGCAAAAATATGAGCTTTCCAACCCCAGATTACTTGGTGGAATGACAAATCCTCTAACACTGGAGCTTCCTGATTTCCTAAGTAATTTCATGGCTGGTTAATAGGTAAAAGGAAACCCTTACGAAACTTTTCAGGAGGATTCCTCGCACACCCCCAGAGACACGCATACAAAGAGCTCCTCTCACAATTCTGTATTTGGTGCCTTCAAAAGAAAAGAAAAAAAGACACAGTTCATTTCCTTTGGGGAAATAAAACCAAATCAACATATTTTATAGCCGTCTAATAAATGGCAACTGCAGACAATGCCTTGTCTATTGCTGAGTCTAGGGAAGGCAAATTACATTTCCTCCCTTGCATTCCTATGATAGGTATTTTTAACAGCAATTTGTGCTGCAAAGACAATGGTTTGATCAATAATTATTATGTCACTTTCTGGTAAGAAACAAAACCTTCAGTGTAATTTAGCTGCCATGTAATTACCTCTTGAAAGAATGAAGCTGTTGCTGCAGCAAGCAGGCACAAGTAATTGAGTCTTCACCACAGTATCACCTGAAGTTGCTGGATGTCTGTGAAGTGCATGTGGTGGATCAATGTTTCCAAACTTGGGTCTCCAGCTCCCACCATCCCTAGCTAACAAGACCAGTGGTCAGGGATGATGGGAATTGTAGTCTAAAAACAGCTGGAGACACAAGTTTGGGAAACATGGTGGTAGATGGAGGTGTCCTTAGACCTGCCAAAGAATGCCAGAATCAGGGATACATAGAGGTACTAAAGCTTGCCATATGCTTTCTTAGCCCCAGCCTTCATGCATTGCCATTGAGGAACCTATTATTGATTGCATGTCCCAAGTATCTGCCATCTAGCTTCTGTAAGGAAAAGAATTACTGTCAGTTTGTCTGAGATGAACATGTCATGAAGGGCAATCTGATAGCTGAAAAGAGGTCCAAGGATACAGAGAACCCAAGGAACAGGAAAACAGAAGAGCTTCCATTGGTAATGGAGATATGAGAGTTGAAAAAAGGAGGACTCATGAGCTTTAGAAGGCTTGGGACTCTGGATCAGGTATTTATGGGACATAGGGTCACTTGAGTTGTGGCTTCTATGGTCATGACACAATTGTGACCTAGCAACCCTAAGGAAGCAATGGGGGGGGGGGGTTGAAAGGGGTTGAATTTCACATATTGAGCGGAATTCAACTACATTATTGGACTAGTGGAAGGATCAGTTTGGAATTCCCATATTATTCTCTAGAACAGATTTGGACGAAGCCAGGGCAGAAATGGGGAGAATATTCCATTGCACAAGGAGAACAATGAGAGAACATTCACCTTAACACCACATTGAATACAACCCATTGATCTGAATGAAACAGCTAAGGCTTTGGCTGTAGGTTCCTAATCATCCACAGTATTTCCTTGATCTATCTAATGTTCTTATTTTTGCTCACAAAGTAGGTTTTCTGACAAACACATAAAAGGCATGGCCTTTTACCCCATTAACTCACAGCTTCTATCTCATACACACTGTGATGAGGCACATGGTGAGACCAGCAGGCTATTAGAAGACCTGCATGTGATAATGTCCAGTATTTTTTTTACTAGCTCTCTGACTGCTGTGACAGATCTGCAGGCATTTGTGAGTTCATGTGTGAGCCTCTCTGTGCATATTTCTTTAAGCTGCCATTAAATTCTGGGTTAAGGCAATAATGAGCCATCTGCACCGTCTGGTCCTCCTGGAAATAGCCTTAATGCACTTTCCTTTAGATTACTAGTGCAACTTTTATTTGATATCAAAGCAACTATCATGCAAATTGAAAATTCAATAATGGGACAATACAGCAACGTGCTGTAAATTATGGAAGATGAGAAAGAGAAATAAAGACATGTTGGGGTATATACAGAGTATAATTTATCCGTCTCGATGCTGTTCAACTCAGCTTTGTCTTCGCTCTCCCAGAACAAATCTTCTTCTGCAGGTATGCACAGAACTGTAGGCTGAGTTGTTATTAAAAAAAAAAAAAATCCTCTCAGGAAATGCTGAATCTATGCAGTTGGCACTCAGAAGCACTTAAATAAACTTAATTCACTCCAAAACAGTAAGAACCATACAATGGTATTATGAAGTATCTATGCCTCAGGTGATTATGTAAGGCCAGCCCTACCATTAGACAGAGGGAGGAAGCTGCCTCGGGCAGCTGCTATTAGGTGTCATGTGGGAACAACAAATTGGTAATTATTTAATTTGACACTTTGCATTCTTAGTCTGAGGGAGAGGTAATTGTGGGATTTTCTGTTTCAGGAGTCACAATCCTAAACAAATGCTTTCCCTCTTCAGGTGTTCAATTAGAACACAAGAATAGGAAAGCAGGAACAGGCAGAGTGAATTTTGCTCCATTGCTGCTGCTGCATATGCTAGGTGCACTTCTCATATGCCGGTTATTCTGATTAAATTCTATCTGCAGATAATTATTGCTGTTATGGGCAATATGTTTGCACAATACCAGTATTAGTATGCACAACTGATAAGGAAACAATGGTTTATTCATCTCCTATTGGACCTAACAGAAAACATAATTTTAAAAAATGGGACAATGCCCACAATCCCCCGACCCCTTGAATACATTCCACAGAAGTGGAAATACTGAGGATTCACCCCAGATCTTTCACATTTTTTGTGGTAGAAGAAAATCAATTTCATGAGTATATCACTGCAGATCAGCAGCTGAATAATGACTATGTTGAAAATGTGAGAATGCCAATCATGAGAATAACAATATATTTTTAATAAACTGAGCAACTATACCAATATAAAAGGTAAGTGGGAAAAGGCTCATAGACAGAGCCTGGAAGAATCCGAAGTTCACTGGTATTTTCAGATGCAAATACTGGTTGCTTTTCCAGTCCTGTTAGTTGTCTGGCAATCAAATACACACTCTGAAAGATGAACAGAAAAGCTGCCAGAATTATATTTTGATCCTGTCAGTTTGACTCATAAGTCCCCCAACTATTAAAGCACTGAACTTGTGCCATTTTACTTAGTAGATCTCTATTTATTAACACAGCTTGTAGGTGTATCATTATGCCACATAATTTATAGTTGCAGGTACATATATTGAAAGGCATAATAATGCCCTACCAGTGAGTAAGCTAAGGGTATATTTTTAGCCCACTACAGCTATAGATGATACACTTCAATCCAGTGGTGACTACTGTTTAATTAAATAGGACACATTTCTTTTTATGTAGTTCCCTCACTCCACTTTATTTTTTTTTTAGTTACTAAGTACCAAATATGAGATACATTGGAAGTTTTATCCTCAAGAGATGCATTAGATGAAATGTTGATTTTATTCTCAAGGTGAAAGTGCAATGACTACAGTTAATGTCTGACATATGTTGCTGGATTGAAGTTGAGGGATTGAGGTTTATAATGACCACACACACAAAGATTTTGATGGCAAGGCCCCGAGCCCCACTCCACATGGACACCAATATTTTGGGTTAATGGGATAAATAAGGCCACAACTTGATTGGTTACAGATGTGAGTGGTATTGGCTTAGGCGTTGGAACTGAACCAACTATATCTGACTCCTGCCCACCATGCAGGTAGTCTCATAAGGGTCTGTGGCGTTCGTAAGGAGCCCCCAGTTGTCTCATGGACTGTTGACCCGTACACCACTAATCTGCTGCCACCAGCCAGGTCGTCCCTGGTAAAATCACTTCAGTCTCAGTCAAGTTCTCAATTAATAAAGAAGAGTGTATTTTATTTCAGACACAAACTTTTACAGCATTCTAAACGTGGTTGCTCTTTACTTTCTTAGTCTTATTTTCCTCTCTCTATCTCTTCTACCTCCCCACACTCAAGAACCCACTGCCCTAACTGTCTCTCTATTACCAACTGCCTTTCCCAACCAGCCAACCCACTCAAACCAACCAACTACCCACCAAAAACTCCCAACCAACCCTTTCCCAAACTCCTTTTATAGTCCCACTGACTCCACCCCCCTGGGTCCTGACTGTGCAACCTATTTAACTATTTCCCCTCCAGCACTCTCTCATATATGTTAATGTCACAGTGCCAACCACCAGAAGGGGGAACCCTGTTGATGTACATCAACTGTGAGTTCCCCCAGGGTCCCCAATGGGGTTGTGGCATGGCCCTAGCCCATACCCAGGCTTCGGACAGGATCCACACCCCTGGATCCCTTTAACAGAATACCCTTAAAGAGGAGGGGCAGGTGAAGACCATGACCTCCACTCCCATAAACCAAGTTTACCAATGCCTAACTGCCACACAAAGATCTCTGTACACACAAAAATACCAGGTCAGGGGAAAGAGTCCTGATGCGGTATTATCCTAAGTACCATAGTTTGCCTTCTGCAATGATTTTCCACATCCATTTGATATGTAATGAAGCAAAGCGGGACAATGAAAAGGGCTTCCCACTCCCGCATTAGTGACTCAATAATGGCAGCATCCATGAGGTTATGGGTAGCTGGTGTGAGCACACACATGCACACACACACACACACACACAGAGAGAGAGAGAGAGAGTCCATGATTGAAAGATCTGAAGGGTGGATAAGCAAGTAGTACCACAATCACTCTATTTCTGTAATCAGGGATGACCTGGGATATTTGGTTGTCAGAGCAGGAGCACCAATGCTCAGTGACAGAGTATCTGCTGTGCTTGCAGAAGGTCTAAGCTTTACATCTTTGGCATCTCCATGTAGGCCTGGCAGATAACCTACCTGACACCCCGGAGAGCTTTTGCCCGTCAGTGTGGCCAATATTGCATTAGATAGACTTATGGCCTGACTCTGTATAAGGCAGCTTTCTTTATTCCTAATAGCACCCCATTCCCCCTGCCATAGTTGTCAACTTACAGATTTGAAAATAAGGGACCAGCAGCCTCAAAAATAAGGGATCAGCAGCCAAAATAAGGGATTTTAGTCAACCAGCTCCTTTCCTTTCCCCCAGAACAGTCAATCGAAGGAGCCTCCAAAACAAATCCAAAAGCCCCCCTCCCAAGAGATCGCTGCCCGGCATTGTACTCAACCAGCTTCTTTCCTCCCCCCCCCCGCACCATGTGCCCCCGCTCCAGACAGACCTTTCCCCCGGCAAGGGTGAGTGGGCTGTCAATGACATATCCATCCGATTTCGAGCACAGGTATGTTCAACTTCTGAGCCCCTCCGAGCCAACGGCAGAAAGCCCAGCCAGCAGCCAAACGAAGCCTCAAGCGGTGGTTCCCACAGCACAGCAACCCAGAAAAGGGGATGCAGCAAGGAAAACCACCGTCACCTCTCCGCTGGGAAGCGCTGAGCAAAGGCGAGTCCCCAGGCAACATGGCCGATTTGATAGGCACAAGGCATGCAAAATCCACCCCCCAGTCATTCTTAGACTCCTTATTGGGTGAGCAACACAGCCAAGCAACACAGTTGGAGCCTCCCTCCTCCCTGGCCAGCAGGGAGGGAGGGAGAGGAGCTGCTTCCTTTGAAACCCGGGAAATTTACGGGACATCATCAATCCGGGACAGCAGTGGGGAACGGCGCTGGGATAAGGGAGTTTCCTGCCAAATAAGGGACGGTTGACAGCTATGCCCCCTGCCAAGTTGCCAAAGCAATGTAACTTGTGGGCATTCAATGGCACCGTATATTAGAAGATTCAGGACAGACAAAATGAAGCATTTCTTCACAGAGAACACAGTTTAAAACGATGGAATTCAACCCTATGGAATTCAGACGTCCAACCAACACGGCTTAAAAAATTAAAGGATTAGATAAACTCATGAAGGACAGGGCTATCACTGGCCTTTAGCCATAATGGCTGTGTTCTCCTTCCACTGCTTGAGGCCTCTGTGTACCAGTTTCTGTGATTCACAAGTGGAACGTGTGCTGATGTATCCAGATTCTGCTTGCCGGTTTCCAATAGGCACCTAATTGTCCACTGTGGGAACAGGATGGTGGAATAGATGGCCTGATGACCTGATCCAGCAGCCTCTTCTTATGCTCTTAAGGTGTATAGTCCCTAAGGCTAATCAAATTATTTCTGCACCTGAGAAAATGCCACAAAGGCCTCTCCCTTCCCTGGATGTAACAATACCAAAATAATAGATTAAATTAAATTAAAAATTAAAAAAAGGAGTGGGAATGTTTTGATGAATATATGGTAAAATATTGCTCAAAAAAAGATATGCTAATATGCCTGGATTAAAATGTGAAGTAGCTGAGGGAAGGTAAATTAGTAAGGAAAGATAATAAGAATGTTTAGAAGATTTGAGAAGATTGTAAAATGCAAAGATAAATGTAATCTCAGAATATAGAGGAAATTGAGTGGGGGCGGAGGGAAGCGGGGGGAGGAACAAAAGAATATTAGGTTTGTTTGATTGATGGTTATATATACGGGGGGTGGGGAGGATGTGGTGATGGTTTTTGTTTATTTATATTGTGATGTAATATGGGGGGGGGAAATAAACAGTGGTACTTCTGTAAAAAAAAGTAAAATAAATATAATAGATTAAATTACAAAAAATGGCTGCCTTTTCACAAATCAGCTGCCTGAGACAGCCACTTTATTCTGCCTAATGGGAGAGTTGGTCTTACACTGTAGTGTTAAGTGGAGCTGTCCAGCAACTAATATATATATAAGGTATCTGTTTTTTTTCCACTTTTTAAATCATAGAATCATAGAATTGGAAGGGACCATGAGGCTAATCTAGTCCAACATCTTCACATGGTGCAACCTGTGCGTGTACATGCACTGAGGAAACATATTGGATTACAGTGTCCGCAAACACTAATCCTGCTTTCTAGGGATTTGGGTGAGTGAAATGGCTGTAAAGGGAAACACCATGCTCTTCCCACCTATTGTGGAGAAGCAGAAGCTTGGATTGGATGTGTCAGTCAGATGGTACTGACCGTGGTTGTCTGGTGGCCACTATCTTCATGAGGAAATTCTATAGGTAGGTTCAGCGGAGAGTTAGTATCAGGATTCAGCCCTGCCCAGACTTCAAGATTGAGCTCTCTTCAGATGACATACAAGAGGAGCAGGACCCTCCTGTAGATCTCAGATCTCCACTGAAGAGCCAGTGGATCCAGCTATCCCTGTTCCAGGGCTACCATCCCTATACCTTCCAAGGTCCCATGTTTCCCAGGGCCACAAAAGCAGCAAAGGTTGTGAACTAGGCAAAAAGCTACAGCCTTCCTGTCCTGAGGGAACATTGGATGAACATGTTTGAGACATTGGCAAGGATGAAGTGTCAACAGTGTGCAGCATACTGTTCATTTGTTTATGCTCGTTGCGGTTTACTAAACTTCATTGCACACATCACATAGAAGAATATGCAATGCAATGGTCAGCGTTCCTGGCCAGAGGTACACACAATTATCTGGTTGCTTCTTGCAGTCAATTAACTTCTTTGGCAAGTTGGCGATTCCATTTTTCCTCTTTGAATCTGATGCTAATTAATTGTGAATCACCTTTCCACCCAGAGGGACAGCACTTCATTTTCTATGAACCCACTCCTCCAGATTAGAAGACACAGGTGAGCAGGATTCCATTCACTTACTGTGGCTTTAATAGTGTTTCTTTCCCAAGGAGGAGGAGGATGGATAAGGATCACCAGTCACCAGGAGCACATCATTCAACAGCAGGGGAGAGGTGAATAGGAGGAAAGGCTAGCTCATCGTGTTATTCTTGGCAGTGTGCCTAGGCAATGATGCACACAAGCAGGTCTCAGTGATTTAACAAATTCTTCATACATATATGCACATCCCAGCTCTAGTCCATGTAATCCTGTACTTAGGATAAAGCGTCCCTGAAACTATATCTTTACAACACGACAAATGGCAGCATTGCAATTCACACTGCACTGGGTTCCTTTGGGAAGTGGAGGATATAAATAATAATAAAAAACACACAAAAAACAAACAGATATGGTTCTGTTGAGGATTAGGGACTTGGAAAGTATTTGTGTATGCTTGGTTTTATCCTGTGAACCAACCTGAGACCTGCAGGTATAGGGTGGCATATAAATTCGAAAATAATAATAAAATAAATTATCCTTACAAAAATTGCAGCAATGAGAAACAAACCACTGATGGTTTAAGACAACCAACAACTCATGCTGAATCATCAGTTGACCTGTTTCCAGGTCAGTGGTCTAATATACATGCAACATAAGACAGAGGAAGGCACTTTGTTGGGTTTCTTGCATCTAACTGACCTGAGCAAAGGCCAGTCTATAGAAGTAAAGGTAAAGGTACCCCTGCCCATACGGGCCAGTTGTGACCGACTCTAGGGTTGTGCGCTCATTTCACTCTAGAGGCCGGGAGACAGCGCCGTCCGCAGACACTTCCGGGTCACGTGGCCAGCATGACGAAGCTGCTCTGGCGAGCCAGCAGCAGCGCAGCACACGGAAACGCCATTTACCTTCCCGCTATGAAGCGGTACCTATTTATCTACTTGCACTTAGGGGTGCTTTCGAACTGCTAGGTGGGCAGGAGTTGGGACCGAACGACGGGAGCTCACCCCGCCGCGGGGATTCAAACTGCCGACCAGCAAGTCCTAGGCACTGAGGTTTTACCCACAGCGCCACCCGCGTCCCCCTATAGATGTAAGATATACTATAGAAGTAAGATGGTCCAATAATAAAACCTTTGTGTTAGTTAATTTGGTGAAAGGAAATAAATAGTAAAATAAAAGAAGAACTCCCTAGATGCCTAGATCCAGGTTTGAGGCAAGTACAGTGGTACCTCGGGTTACATACGCTTCAGGTTACATACGCTTCAGGTTACAGACTCCACTAACCCAGAAATAGTACCTCGGGTTAAGAACTTTGCTTCAGGATGAGAACAGAAATCGTGATCCGGTGGTGCGGCAGCAGCAGGAGGCCCCATTAGCTAAAGTGGTGCTCCAGGCTAAGAACAGTTTCAGGTTAAGAACGGACCTCTGGAACGAATTAAGTACTTAACCCAAGGTTAGAGAGCCCCAACAGAGTTTGACTTATAGCAGTTTGGCAGCCAGTGCACACTTTTCAGGTCTGGTGTTACATGTTCCCACTAGGCCAGGCATCCCCAAACTCTGCCATCCAGATGTTTTGGGACTACAACTCCCATGATCCCTAGCTAACAGGACCAGTGGTCAGGGATGATGGGAATGGTAGTCCCAAAACATCTGGAGGGCCAAGGTTGCCTATGTCCCCACTAGGCCCTTAAGACTGATTTGGAAGCTGCATAACAGTCCACCTGCCACAACTGCAGCTTCCAAATCAGTCTTAAGGGCAGTCTCACCTAGAGTGCACTGTAGCATCTCTGGGGCCAGGTTGTATCCAAGGCACATGCTCCAGTTGCCCCACCCTAGTGACAAGTACATATGGGTGCCAGTTCTCTGTATTTCTCTGGATGCAAAAATGAAATATGCTTCTGTTTATTTTATCTTATCACATTAGCTTAGTATTACTTCTTGCTCATAACAGCCATTCAACCATGCTTGGCATTTAACATACACTACAGCAGTAAAGATGGTAATCTTTTAAATAAGTTTTAGGCTTATCTGACACGACATTTTTCTTACATATGGCTATCTGCAAGTAGTGTGATTAAGGATAAAAAAAATGCCGTTATTTTCTTTCCTCTCTCTAGTAAAGCTCTGCTTTAAGAACATCAGGTGTAGCATAAAATATAAACGATTATATACAAGAGACTCCCCTCACCGTCTTCTTATAAACCCCCTCTGTGCTCCCCACTATTTACTTTTTGCAGCAACAACATTGCAGCTTCATTGGCATGACTAGCACTGAGCTGCAAATCAGGATTTAAAGGAGAAGTTTAAGAAGAAGGGCTGCCTTTAAATTTGATTTTAAAAGAAACATGATGAAAAGCTTAACCATTCCATTTGAGAACATCACACACAGCATGAGTCTGTAGCATCTCTGACCATTAACTGCATCACAAAAGGGATCCCTCTGTACAGCAGCAAATTCTGTCGCCAGCAGGGGAGGTGGAATCCCAGGAGCTGGGGACACAAAACCAACAGGAGGAGATCTGGGGAATTCTTAGCAGCAGGCTTTGAAAGCCAAGGTGCTATGATGCTCACTTAACAAACTCCCTAAAAGGACTGGAAGCAGCTGTTAGCTTTCCTTCAAACAAAAGCCTTTTGTCCTGCTCTGTTACTTTATTACCCCTCTTCTCTTCTCTGCCTGAAAGGCCAGCTCTTCCATTAGGGAGAGTGAGGCTGCCACCTGTTTAGCATCATGGAAGGACGGACAAATTGGTAGTCATTTAAGTAAAATGTATTCTACACGCACTTCCACTTGTGACATTTTTTTGCCTCAGGTATCAAAATAAATTGACTGACCTGGAATACCTTGACTGTGGTGTGTGAGTGGGTGGGTGGCACTATTTACCTTTTCACGTTAGATAGCAAAATATCTTGTGCTGGCAATACTGTCCTTCATTGCACTCCAGAATTCGAGATTGGGATATTTTTTTAGAATTATTTCCAGAAGTGGAGAATAAGCAGGTTAAGACAGTTTGCAGCCCATTATGTCTTACAACCAGGCAACCATTGGGAACATATTTGTTAGTATGTTATGTATTTTTGTGTTTTTATATTGTGAACTGCCCCGTGATCCTCAGATAAGGGGCAGCATAGAAACTTCCAGTTATGAAGACCAGGACAGGCCAAGATGGAATGTTAACCAAGCACAAAACTTGTGGTAGCCCTATACCTGTGGGGTTTTAAACCCAAAGATTTTCACTGGAGCACAATAACTATTTTTATCCTGATCAAACTATCATATCTGATATTTGCATCCAATCTTAGACAATGACAATGGACATAGTTCATTAAAATAAAAATGCTTAAATATGTACCCAGGACACATTATTTCATGTTTCCTTCTCCCTTTCTTTTAAGATGTGCTCATAATTATTTATTGCATTTGTGTTCTGTTTTTTCTCAATAGAACCCACATAATAGTGCACATAACAACAAACAACAACCGCAACGATAAATGAATCCCACTCTTCTGTGAGAAGAACCCCAGAGAGGCATACAGAATAACCATAAAATGATACAATATAATCATAATCATACAGCTAACAATTTCTAAAAGCAATAACAAAGAGCATATAAAACCATCAGCCTAACATCAGCAAGGCTAAAAGATATTGCACATTAAAACTGACAGTAGTAAAACTAGATGTTACATATTAAAAGGCTGTTGAATTCTTATCTGTCCTGTGAGATGGGCTAAGCTTCCCTGAGGTTACATCAGGAGCTTAATGACCAAGTAGACATTTAAGTCCAGGTCCTTCAGCTCTTTCAGCTGGAGGAGAAAGCAAGGGAATGGACTCAAGGAAGTGACGCAAGAGTTTGGGAAAGTGATGCAACAGCTGAAAGAGATCAAAGGGGTGTAGAAACTTTTTCAGCCCGGAGGCCTGGGCAAGCAAATGTAAATTTTACTTTTGCAGAGAAGGATATGTTCTACACACATTCTACATATGCCAGAGAAGCAAGCGGTATTACCAGGTCTCAACGACTCATTGCAGCCAGGCAAAAACATTTTAGATATTAAGATCAGCAAGTGAGGCATGTGGCCTGGAGAACTTCTGAAGATCCAGTTAAAGCAGGCTTCCTCAAACTCAGCCCTCCAGATGTTTTGAGACTACAATTCCCATCATCCCTGACCACTGGTCCTGCTAGCTAGGGATCATGGGAGTTGTAGGCCAAAACATCTGGAGGGCCAAGTTTGAGGAAGCCTGAGCTAGAAAGACTTGGAGGACCACATTGAAATTTACCATACAACTTCCTCAATCCTGGATAAATTTGAGATATAAATGGAAAACTGTCTTTGGCCATATTTGTCTGTGGACAATGTTTGACTTTGCTTTAGGCCTTGTATCTCTAAGGTGAAAGCTCTGTGTATCCTGCAGAGTTGGAAAGCAGTTCAGTTTGAAATCAGAAGTGTCAATAAGGACTGCGTTTGGAAAGGATGTCCTTCAGGGATTCGAGCATTTTCCAGGTGACGAAGTCAAGATTGGATGAAGGAGCTGAAGTCACATCTCTTGAAGGATGTGAAGATTTGGAAATAAATTATCTGCAAGCAGGGCTGGAGGGAAAAATTTGATTCAGGTCTCCTATGAAGCCTATTCAAATTTACACTTTATAAAACAAATCAAAATGCAGCTATCTTTTGAAATCCACACGTATCGGAATTTTACTATGTAGTTTGTTAACCAATGTTTACAAAATAGACATATCACAGGAAAGTGTGCATAAGAATGAATATTGCTTAAAACAGCGTATTTGAGGAAATTGCTTGCCAAAATGTGCATTAGTTAGAACTGCATATAAAATGTATTTAATTAGAATGAATTTGCCCTTAAATGCTGATGAATTTGTATGGTTGTTGTTTTTTAATGCAAATTTATGGGGGGGGGAGGAATGCGCAGGACTGAATTTCAACTTGGAGAAGAGAGAAACTGGGAGGGCCAATATCGACAGATCTTTCCATCCCTACCTGAAAGTTACGTAATGCATACAACAACCATATGTACCCACCATACGTACCTGTATATTGCCCAAAATGTAAATATTATCAAATAATATTGTATTAAGAACAGATGCTTTCCTATTAAACTGCTGAGATTGAACAGAATAACTGCATCATTGTCCTTCTACTGGTGTGTAACAGATGCAATAAATTTTGCCAGGATTCCCGAGTTGCAAAACAGCACACTTTTATGGAAAGATGGCCCTTTCCTCAACATATATATACTAACCAGCTGTGGATTCAGTTGAGTTTTAATATGTTTGCTTTATTGCTAAACTTTCTGAGCAGACAAATAGGAAGCAAAACTAACAGGCTTTTTGTCAAGTGCCACGCAGCACAGTCTTGATGGAAGAGAATCCTTTTTATTATTATTATTCTCCAGTTGTTCTATGATATTCCCCACAGGTTTCTAAAGGCCATCCTTGGAAAGGAAAAACAAAAGAAATGAACAAATAAACAACACAATAAATCATCAAGCTGTAGCAGAAAAGAAAAGAAAAACTTTTAAGGTCTTGCAGAACATCTATTTGATGTGGCACGAGGGATGAGCTACAGAATGACTGTTTGCTGCCCCCAAATTGCAAATAGGTTTTCTTGCAACGATCACATATCTCTTGTTTTGCTTACACCCCACTCGCCCTGCCTGCAGCCACTTCACTCCATAACCAAACCATGCTAATATTCTGTTCCCATTGACAGGACCAGGTTGGGAGAAAAGGCTGGGAGAGCCATAGGAAGGACAGTGTGATAATGTGGGGCTTAGTTCCACATGTTAATAGTCTTGCAAAAGAAATAATGGTGTATTTCACACTGATATTCCCATCCTAAACATTTCCTCTGATATATATATATATATATATATATATATATATATATATATATATAGTTTGCTTCTATGGAGTCAACATTCAAGCAAACATATTTTGGGTTCCAGCTAGGAATGGGCAAGACTTTTGATTCAGTTTTCATTTAAACCCAAACCCACATGAGAGAATACATGAACTGAAACACAGCTGTCCTTCAAAATCCACACTTCTCTGAATTTTTAATGCAGTTCTCCAGCCACGCAGTGTGTACAAAAACGCAAATACTAAGGTAAGTTTCCATAGCAATGTATATATTAGTGAAAATAATGTACACAATGCATTATATTACAAAAAGAACCAGAATCTTGGAGAAAATGTGAGTTATAAAAATGTGTGTATTAGGCAAAATTGCATAAAAGTGTGAATATTGGGATTAATTTGCATTAAAATGCTGGTGAATTTTCATGAGGACCTCTTCTGCAAACTGATGGAAAATTGTAGGTTTGAAAAATGAGAAACCAAAACCAACTGATTAACCCATCCCTATGTCATCTTTGTTTTAATTTCCAGGTTATGTTTGGCTATAAATTGTATGTGAAAAGTGTATTTCTTTCAAATGACCAGGGGGGTCACCATTTGTCAGGAACAGCAGAAGACAATATTGCTGGGATGAGGTGCTTCTCCCTCAGATATGTGCTGTGGCAGCCTGATCCCCTTCCCTATGTTAGCTTCCACTATGCTGGCTATTGAGATGTTTTGTCCCCAAAGTTGGAAGGCACCAAGTTCATGAAGGCTGCCCTGTGTCCTAGCACCTGCTTTAGCAACCTGCTCTTTTTTCTGCAGTGATCCTTCCCACTTTCTGCATTGGGAATGGCAAGGCAGCAGCAGAGTTTGTAGAGAGCTGTGCTGGCTTTCAGAGGCAATCCCAACTGACTCTATATTTTCATGCTAAGCCAAGAAGGTCTGGCATCTCCACATCTCCTAGCTTTAACATAAGAGCATGAGAGCCAGGACAGGCTGCCACTGCTGCTGCAAAGGACAAGATGGCACTACTCTATTGTCACGGTCCGGGTTACAGGCAGTCAGAGTCCCAGCTTGGTACGTCGGGACCAGGGTAGTGGTCGGGAAGCAGGAATCAGCAGTCTAGGGTCAGCAGTCCACGGTTCAAGAAGCCAAGAGTCCACGAATCAGGAAACCAGGAGTCAGGAAGCCAAGAGTCCGAGGGTCAGGAAACCAGGATTCAGGAAGCTGAAGCACAGTTAGGCGGGTAGCGTGTTGCTGTCGCAAAGAGCCAGAGGGAACTGCTGGTCTTATATACCCCTCCTGGCCCTTGCCACCAGGTGCTACGAGTCTTCTGTCAAGCCTCACCTGTGTGGCCACACCTTGCCCTACCAGGCCAAACTCAGGAAGGCCCCAGTCTTGTGAGGCCCTACCAGTCACAGGGCCTGGCTCCTGCACGCACTCCTGACGTCTATTCCACAACTGGCTTGGCAATTGAATCTTACTTCACTGTTGGTGATGGGATAACACTCCCATCATCCCTGAATCTCAGCCATACTGGTCAGGTGTGATGGGAATTGTCTTCTAGATGCTTTGGACTACATCACATGGGCCACCACTGCCTTATGGTGTGTTTTTTCCCCTAGTGCATGGGCAATTGAGAAGCCATAAATCATGGAAGAAATGATTTGTAGAATGGATGAAAGGATAAACAACCCTCATCCACCTTAATGGTAAGTGCAAAAAAAATTATGCACCCCACCCATGAGAATTTGACTTAACTTTCCTCCTACCTTTGATAAATGCAATTCATTTCCTTCTTAACTGATGGAGAATGGTGAAGAACTAGAAAGAAAGAAACCATGCAGGAGGAATTTTCAGCACATACCACAAATGAACTCCTCATGAAGCACAGCTTACATAAGTGCAATTCAAAGCTTTTGTGGATGCTGCTTGACAGTAGAGACCAATTCATTTATAATCTTTCAAAACAAATTTAAACCAAAGGATTTCTCTCAACAAATACAACGTTGTAGGAATTAATAGAGACATGGAGTGTTTTCAGAGTCCAAAAATCCTTACTGAGCCTTATTCTAGTAGTATTTATATTCTATTGTCAGATGACAATAGAAGAACACTGGATGATACGGGAAAAACAGCTTGTTCTAGAAACACACAGAGACAGAGACAGACTAGAACCCAAGTGCATAGCCAGCAAGGTAGGGATGATATAAACTAGATTCACCCTGATGTCTTATCTTTAAAGACTTCTTACAGGGCAAGGCTGCCTTCCTCAAGCTTGAACTCTCCATATGTTTTGGACTATCTTTCCCATTAGTCACAGCCAGCGTGGTCAATGGCAGGCATTATGAGAGCTGTTGTGGAACAACCTCAACACAGAAGTTTGGGGGAGACTGAGCATGATTCAAACAAGACTAAATACCATACTTTCCCGTGTATAAGACTAGTGTTTTTTTTTTTTTACTTTAAAATAAGGTTAAAAATTGGGGGGCATCTTATAAACGGATAGTGCATGTGCCCATTTTCAAAATTTGGGATCTCCAAAAGTACGGGGTGTCTTATACGGGGGGGGGGGGGGGTTATACACGGAAAAATACTGTATATTTATGAATCAAACCAGTTAATGTGAAAGGGAGATATATCTAACTTTGATCTCTGCAGGCTGGTTTTTTTTGAGCAAGTATACAAATGCCCCAAAGAAGGCATTTAAACAATCATTGTATATCTTGGACTGTTTTGACAACAAAATCCTATTTTTTCCAGCATTTTGAGATACAATCCCATTTGGGAGCTCGATATCACAAGGTTGGGTAAGAATGGATATGGGTATATGTTATCAGGTTTCGAACAAGACTAAATCTATTTATAAATCAAAGCTACACTTTTACTTAGGAGGAAAATGCATTATTTTATTTTATTTGGGGAACATAGGTAGTGAGCAATTTTCATGAAATTTTGGTATTCCTCTTGAAAGAATTGCACTTATTTTCCATTTCACCACTGCTGCTCTGATAAAAGTCCCAGACCTGAATTCTGCCTTCACTACACTGCTGCTCCTCCATGTGGAAGGTCACACTTCCCTCCAACATAGCAGATTATTTGCCATCTGCCTCAGCTTTCTGATGGCGCTTTTGACTGCACTGGTGAAGCAGTTCTGGGAGAGAAGGATGGGCAGACCAATGAACTGAACACAGAGACATTGTTCCTGATACAGAATGATAAAAATAATCTTCTATAAAAAGTAAGAGCTATACGTTCAGTTAACTTTGATCAGTTACTTTATTTCTTCCGCAAACACAGATAGACTTAATGCACATTTGCTTTCCCATTCCTGAGTGATATCAGTCAGTGGCCTGTAGTTTGTAGGGCTATTTGTATGAGTAACGGTTTGGAAGATGGAGCCTCTAGGCCTCATGAAGACCACTTTGAACTAGAAGGAAACCACAGTGCACATATTTGAAAAGATCCTACAAGGAAGATCTGTTCTGTAAACAGTAATAAAAGAAAGCAAATAATCCCCCAAGAATGGAAGAACATTCCTCTAACAAAGAGAAGCAAAGCTAGTAAAATAAATCAATCAACCCTATGGGAACACAAAGGCAACAAGACCAAGATACCAGAATCCAATGTAAAAGGAGGAGGAAGTAGTTTGGTTTAAACATTTCAGGAACTTGTAGTACCCATCAATGGTAGCACTAAGATTCTTAGTATGCATTGGTCCCAGCAAGTGTGGCTAAGCACCAGGGATGGTGGGATTTGTTCTTATTGGCATCTGTCTGTCTTAAGAGACAATGGAGTGCACCTCCAGGGGTAATGTCAAACTGCAGGAGAATCACAGTGCCAGCTGTGGCTGTAGAGATCAGTAACTCAAAACTGCTCCTTCTGCATTGTTGTTTTTTTTTTTCTTCTGTATTAGCAGCATCAAAGTGATCTCCTTGGGGTGCAAGCCAGGACAGTGTGTATGGAGGTTCTGGGCTTCCCAGATGACAAGACTGTCCTCCCAGCCTAACTGATATTGTTCAAAGGAAAGCAGAATAATATGTTTGGCACCAGCTTGGGTGCAGGAGTTGCTGGAAGGAGGCGTACAAGGCACAATCCAACCGTCTTAGGGACTCCACTCTCCTCCCAAAGAGGAGATTATTATTTTTTTGTCTAATAATATCTATAGGGCCATGGATTCCAGACCCCCATCTTAATGTATAAGTATACCTGACACTGGTTAATGTCGTAGGATGCTGGGTAAAGTTACAAGAATTCTACTGCAAATAGTTATGCAACAACTTACCCCCAGAGAAACCTTCTGCATAATGCTAATTCCTGCTTAGATCTGCATGTCCTCTCTATTGTGGATGTTTCATATCCTTTTCAATACCCTCAGTTTTATTTAATCCATTCTATTATCACAGTGGATAGCCTTGCTATTCCTATAAATGACTTTCTAATGAATACAGCCCTATTTCAATTCTTGATTATTAAGCAGTCACAAGCTAACTTCTGATTACAAAGTTGAACATTTCCAAGCTTAAATGTAATAGTCTATAAGGAACAAAGCAATATCTGCAGAAAAGATTGTTTTGTCCACAAATTGTGACAGCCTCACCAAACCAAGCCGATTTGTGCTGCGCTACTAATAGAGAACTGAATATCTGCAATATGTATATATATTAAAACCAACCATGCTTTTAATTGCACTTTGGAATTACACTTAATTCCAGGCTTACTGGAAACAACAGGAGATTTCTGACAGTCTTTTAATTAGCTGTGAAAGAGGAAAGTTGGGAGTTTCTGAAACAAAGTAAGGAGCCAGAAATGAACTCTGCAACTTTAACATGATCTTAGAACAAAGTTTCTTATAATCCTTTTTGTTGCTGTTACATATATATGTCAAATGGTGAAGTTCTTAAAACATTATATAACCATGCATGTCTGAATTCTACCAAGTTGGTAAGTGCTGTGAGGCAGCCTACATACTATGGGAGGGATATGGGTCCTCAAAGGCAGTATGAAGAAAAAGCACCCGAATATGCCATAGACTGGGACACGGGTGGCACTGTGGTGTAAACCACTGAGCCTAGGGCTTGCCGATCAGAAGGTCAGCAGTTCAAATCCCCATGACGGGGTGAGCTCCCTTTGCTCGGTCCCTGCTCCTGCCAACCTAGCAGTTCGAAAGCACATCAAAGTGCAAGTAGATAAATAGGTACTGCTCCAGCAGGAAGGTGAACGGCATTTCCGTGTGCTGCTCTGGTTTGCCAGAAGCAGCTTAGTCATGCTGGCCACATGACCCGGAAGCTTTACACCGGCTCCCTTGGCCAGTAAAGCGAGATGAGCGCCACAACCCCAGAGTCGTCTGTGACTGGACCTAACGGTCAGGGGTCCCTTTACCTTTATACCACAGACCAACATCAGAGCAAAGTCACAGTTTTAAAGCCACAACCATGGTGTGACTACGGGATATTTACTTCTGTATGATCCAAGCTGTTCGAACACAAATATTCAGTTGTGTTCTACATAACAGTACTTACACTGTGGTTATAAGAATGAGCTAGAAAGTAACAATGCTTGAGAAATTTGATCTTAGCAAATTCTGATATGAACTAAACTGATCTTCAGTTGGCTATTTAGTTCCCATAGGCTAACTATTTAATTCTACATATCACCTGTAGTTTGCATAATAAAAGGATGTTCCAGACCAGACTAGTCCAGCAGGTTTTCAGTCATAAAACATGTAATTAAATAATATTTAAGTTCAATGCTTTGCACAGGTTTCCCCAAAAAGGCATTTAATGTAAAACAGGACAGTATGGACTTATGGGTAAACACATGTGAAAGTCACACAGACCAAAACCAGACTGATTTGTCAACACCTACTTTGAAATTCCAGGTTCGAATTTCATCTAAGCCCTGGATTCACTATTTTATTTACTTATTTGGAAAATGTATATCCTGCAGGGCTACTGCAAGTATAAAATAAATGGTGGGGGGCAGGTAAATTGAATAAAACATTAGGGGGCAGGTAAGCCCCACCCAGCATAATCCATCACAAAATGCGTTGCTCACACACCATTTGAATGCCCGTCAACTTGGGGGGCAGGCCCTACAAATACTTTATTGTGGGGGTAAAGGGACCTTGGCTCCTAGGAGTTGGCTTCTATGGGAGCATGTTCACCCATTGATTTTAAGGATTTCGGTATGAGTTTGGCAGTTTGTGTGATCTATTAACAGTCTTGGTTTCCATGGATGAAGTAAAAGTATACTTTTTGCATTATGTAAGATTGTCAAATACTATTTCCAACTCCCAAAGACAGTGAACCTTAAATTTTGTTGTACTGATGACCTCTCCCTTTCCTTGTTTGATTGTAGTTGTGTGGGAGGGTACTTGAAAGGATTCCAAATTAAAACTTGGACGCTTTATTTTTCTGTTCTATGGCTACATGATCCAATCAAGTGATATGGCAGATGATGTTTCCTATTGAAGCCACTTCCACCACAGTGGGTTTTTACCTGCACAATAGTCCAAATTTTCCACATTACAGATTTTACAGAATGATACCATCAGTGAGATGAGCATGCGATGAGGCTAGGGACTGGGGATGAAGATACTGGAAGAAAGAGCAGGGCAAAACTTTATGCCACCATTACATTTTCAAGTTAGCATTTTGTTCAGACTGTTCTGTACCATTTATTGGAAGAGCATTTGAATTTTCTGGAAGATAACTGTATCAGCAGAAATATATATGCGCACACACACACACCCCACACTGTTCCCTGGTGTTCTCTGATTGCTAATAAAATGTAGCCTCTGTAAATCTATAGCTGGGGATTATATATCTTGCCTGAATGAGAACACTATAGAAACCTATTTATCGAGGCCTCTAGGGGAAAGTTGCTAGCCTCAAACATGATTTAAAGGATTATAAAAAGTGATGCCCGCAATGGGCTATTTAATAGACATAAGCCCCTTAAAGTAATGATCCTGTTGACTGACTGACTGACTGACTGGCTGGCTTTCTTCATTCAAAAACTGAACTTTTTTCCCAGTTCCTTTGTGGACACTGGATATATTATAGCAATGCAACGTGCACACATTTGCTGGATACATTGATTCCACTGCTGGTGTAACATGTGGAAATGTTTGCAAAAGAACTGTGTTTCTGTGTGCACTTGTCTAACTGTTACAATGCAATGATAGAAATTTTATTTGGGCTGCAGATTTTGTTAACAAAAACAAACACCAGCAGTCACTGGAGTGTATTTGCCTATTTGAGCCTGAAATTAAGTGCAAGAACTGCTCTATATTTTCATAGGTAGAGAATTGTGTTTGCAGTTGATCCAATCAATGCTATCATCTAAAAATGAGAGAGCAAGCGGGAACAGCAGGCTGCAGATAGGCTTTTGCGGAAGGATGAATCACTGTCCCCGAGAACCTTTTCTGGCAGGATCCCATGGGGTTACATCAAGTCCTTGGAGGCAGCAGGGGGGCGGGACACACACAAACAGAAGCCAAATGAGAAAGAAACAAAAATGTATCTTTAATTCTGAAAGCATTTCAAATGCCAGTTTTTTTCCTCAAGGGGGAAAATATGGTCCCCAACTGAAAAAAAGCAAAACCTTCTACTTTGCTTTTAGGTTTTGCAAAGCATTTTTCCCTTGAGAAAGGAATACCAATGTTCAAACATTTTGGGAATTAAAAATGCATTTTTATCTACTCTGCTAGGACTGCTGCAGTGTTGTTGTTTTATTGTCTTTTTCATTATCATCACTACACTTGCAATATTTCTGTTGCAGCTTTTTCATGCTTCTTCCTGTTTAACATAAATGATTTCTAGGTGAAATATGATTAGTTTGGAACTGGATTTTACGTTTATATTCATTGTGAATGCTAATAAGCCCCAATCCTTATGACGTATGAATCTATCCCTGTAAGCTCATTGTTTGTTTGCTTCTCCTCCTCTTGCTAT
This sequence comes from Podarcis cretensis, assembly GCF_951804945.1. NCBI lineage: Eukaryota > Metazoa > Chordata > Lepidosauria > Squamata > Lacertidae > Podarcis > Podarcis cretensis. The sequence goes on along the minus strand of NC_137176.1, from coordinate 18,080,641 downwards.
GTCTATTCCAAGAAGACTAAACTTTAGCAGACATCGCTGCAAAGGGTGGTGACCCACAACACTTTGGTACCTTTGTCTCACATGTCACTATATGTGTCAGTCTTGAAAGTGGTACAGGGTATTTTGCTGTCTTTGTTGCATAAAAAGGTAAAGGACCCCTGGACACAGGTGGCACTGTGGGTTAAACCACAGAGCCTAGGGCTTGCCGATCAGAAGGTCGGCGGTTTGAATCCCCGCGACGGGGTGAGCTCCCGTTGCTCAGTCCCTGCTTCTGCCAACCTAGCAGTTCGAAAGCACGTCAAAGTGCAAGTAGATAAATAGGTACTTTTCCGGCGGAAAGGTAAACGGTGTTTCCATGTGCTGCTCTGGTTCGCCAGAAGCGGCTTAGGCATGCTGGCCACATGACCCAGAAGCTGTACGCCAGCTCCCTCGGCCAATAAAGCGAGATGAGCGCTACAACCCCAGAGTCGTCCATAACTGGAACTAATGGTCAGGGGTCCCTTTACCTTTAAAGGACCCCCAACAGTTAAGTCCGGTTGTGAACGACTCTGGGGTTACGGCGCTCATCTCGCTTTACTGGCTGAGGAAGCCAACGTTTGTCCACAGTTTTTCCGGGTCATGTACTTCTGGCGCAACAAAACACCAACACCAGAGCAGTGTGCGGAAACAATGTTTACCTTCCTGCCGGAGCAGTACCTATTTATCTACTTGCACTTTGATGTGCTTACGAACTGCTAGGTGGGCAGGAGCTGGGACCGAACCACGGGAGCTGACCCCGTCGCGGAGATTCAAACCTCCAACCTTCCGATTGGCAAGCTCACTGGTTAGAACACAGCACCATCTATATTATAAGAGTAAATCTTTTCCCATGTTCAGTTTGACAGACTACCTTTTAAAACTGCTGTTGATGAGACCTGTTTATAGTATGGTTTATTTATATTCTGCTTTTTAGCCCAAAGACTCCTGAAGCAGTGAACAACATTAATATAAGTGGATACAAAAATGTACAATAAATGTACACTATACAGGAGCTCAAGTGAGCAACTGGCGTTATTTAGCATTGCAGCTTGTGTATTTTATGTTTTGCTCTACAGATTTGGTACCTGCCTTGAATGCTGTGGGGGGACAAGGTAGGGAGATCTATATTTTATATAAAAAAAATATTATATATAATACAAAGGGAAATAAGCTAAAGCAAAGCAAAATGTTGTAACTCCTCCACTCCTCCTCCATGAGAGACCATCCTGTCAACCACAAGAGCTCATAATTTCATATCTGGGTTGCTGCAGTGGCTAAGAGAACATACACTAATAAAAGGGAAGGAGGAAGGGTGACGGAAATGATAGAGTTCTCTTTTGATTCACTGTGCACTGGTAGCCTTTCATGCTCTGTTTGTAGCTCTTCTGATCCACACACACAAAGGGAAGCTCTTAACTCAACAGGTGGGTGATCATATATCAGCTGTTCCCAGTTGAGCAGCAATGGGTTGCCCTCAAACAATTATTGACATAATGATAGCAATTAATTATATTGCAAACAATTAATGAAGCCAAAGGTTCCATTGACAAAAAAAACAAAAACAAAAAAAACCCATGCTTTCTGCTGGCATGAGATTGCGTGATGGAAATTATTGTCCGGGAAGGTAGGGCTGAGAATGTCCTTCCTCTGAAATCCTGGAAAGTCACTACCAACCGTTGCTGACAATACTGAACTAGATGAACCAATTGTCTAACTCACCATAAAGTAGCTTCCTATATTCCTATGAATTAGGAACTTCTGCAGATGCCTGAAAAAATACTGCTAGGGTTAAAAGGTAAAGGTAAAGGACCCCCGACTGTTAAGCCCAGTTGCAGATGACTCTGGGTTGTGGCGCTCATCTCGCTTTACAGACTGAGGGAGCTGACATCTGTCCACAGACAGTGTTTCCGGGTCATGTGGCCAGCATGACTAAGCCACTTCTGGCAAAACCAGAGCAGCACACAGAAATGCTGTTTACCTTCCCGCCAGAGTGGTACCTATTTATCTACTTGCACTTTTGGGCGTGATTTTGAACTGCTAGGTTGGCAGGAGCTGGGACCAAGCAACAAGAGCTCACCCTGTCACGGGGATTTGACCCACTGACCTTCTGATCAGCAAGCCCAAGAGGCTCAGTGGTTTAGACCACAGCACCACCCAAGTGGGTTACACAACATCAATTTACCCCTCTTTGGTGTTTGTCCTGAACAGAAATCTCTACATACTCATCCAATTTCTATTTTTGGCTGAATTCCATGGCAACTTAAGCATTTCATAGAATCAAAGAATTGTAGAGTTGGAAGGGACCCTGAAAGTCATCTCATCCAACTCTCTGTAATACAGGAATATCAACTAAAACATCTGTGGCAGATGGCCATCCAACCAATATTTAACCCCCCCCTCCCCCAGTGAAGGAGAGGTTTGTTGTCTAGCAGAGACTAATAACCAAGAAATGGGTAGCAAGCAAAATGAGTTATTCTTGTACAAGAATGGTGTCTCATTCACCTTGTGGTGCAGAAAAGAGACCCCATCTACATGTTACATAGTTTATAGTTTTTCACAAACAGCTCAACACATACATTGAGAGGGTGCTTTGCCTCCTTGCCCCAAACCTCTGCAATTCAGCAATAGAAGACTAGTAAGATTGCAATACTACTGCTGAATCTAAGCTTCACTGAGGTTCAGGTGGGGTTTGCAGTGCAGTACAAAAGCTGCCCTCGATCCTCTTCACATCCTGAAGAGTGAAAAATGTGCTCATTATTTTACTCTCACAGAATCAGAGTGATTTGTGGAAGCCATTCTGGTTTCCAAGGTCCACTGCTGAATTTAGGTGAGCTAAACTCATTAGGTAGCATAACATCGTTCTGCTCCAACTCAAAGCAGGCACTTCCACAATGATCCTTAAGCATAAGGCTGTTTCATAGGTTCAGTTTAAGCATGTATGGACTTCTCCTGGGAGATTTTGCCAGACTTATGAATCTCTTTGGGTGCCCTCTGATATTTCTCAGATGTTTTGCCTGACCAAAATCCCTAGATTCGCCTTGAAATATCCTTTTAGGCAAATTCATTTGGTCAGCTACACATGTAGTTGTGTTTCAGTTTGAAATAAAAGTACTTATGGGTTGAAATTAAAGGAACTCCACTCATATGATGCTCCCATTGGAAGAAAGGCAAGAGCAGAGATGATTTATGTCAACTGTTCCTTCCTCTTGTAGGCCCCTATGATGATGATAATGATGATGATGATGATGATGATGATAATTATTTATTATTTATACCCCGCCCATCTGTCTGGGCTTCCCCAGCCACTCTGGGAGGCTTCCCAAAAAATATTAAAATACTGTAATACATCAAACATTAAAAGCTTCCCTAAACAGAGCTGCCTTCAGATGTCTTCTAAAAGTCTGGTAGTTGTTGTTCTCTTTGACATCTGGTGGGAGGGCATTCCACAGGGCAGGTGCCACTACTGAGAAGGCCCTCTGCCTGGTTCCCTGTAACTTGGCTTCTCGCAGTGATGGAACCGCCAGAAGGCCCTCGGTGCTGGACCTCAGTGTCCGGGTAGAACGATGGGGGTGGAGACGCTCCTTCAGATATACTGGACCGAGGCCGTTTAGGGCTTTAAAGGTCAGCACCCTGCAGTATAAGTTCTGGATCAGTACGTATTTATCTACTTGCACTTTGGGGCATGATTTCGACCTGCTAGGTTGGCAGGAGCTGGGACCGAGCTCTATGAAGATTATCTATGGGGTTTGAGGACCCTCTGCAAAAGTTTTTGGCGTGTGTGGGACAGGTGATTTTCAGCTGTTGGTCCTTCCACCTGTGGGACCCCTTGCAGAAAGGACATTCTGGATCCAGCTCACTGATCTAGCTTTATGCTGCCTTGATGCCTTCAAGAAGAAAAGCAACACATGAATGTAATCAATCAACCAAATAAGCCCTTGAATTTGCCTGGAATTGGATGATGGTTGTGCATTTCCCCAAGAGCCTGTTATAGGATAAGCATACAAAATGAGGAGCTTATGCTGGCAAGAGAACCTGAACTTTTCCATACCCAAAAAAAGCAGGGGGGACGAGGAGAAGGGCTTTCAAGGAGAGTAGGCAGGATCCATTTTAGAATATGCCAGACAAGCATATGCATAGTTTGCCCTGGGGTGTGGTCCAGAATAATGCTGAAGGCAAAGCTGTAGCTTATACATCTTTTATGATATCTTCAGGGGGGAAATGCACAATTTTTATAAGCTGTTCATCAAGAAAATGTACAGAGCTACAAAAGGGGCTTTCTCTGAGGTATAGCATGATCATAAATGTTTGACCTGCCACTTGCTTGTTTATTTCTACGACTCAAAGGATATCTGAAAGGAAATCACATTATACTTGGCTAGATGTATATTCCAAGTAAGAAGTCCTACAGAGGCCAAGATGAAGCAGGACATGAAAGATGGGGCTGCCATAAGTAACAGGAGGCCTGAGACAAGTGTTTCCTCAAATTTGATCTCCAGCTGTTTGGACTACATTTCTCATCATCCCTGACCACTGGTCCTGCTAGCTAGGGATAATGAGAGTTGTAGTCCAAAAACAGCTGGAGACCCAAGTTGGAAAAACACTGCTCTGGGCATCAACAGGGGGGTGCAAGAGGAGAGTTGACACACATCCCAGATGAACCATAATGATCAGATCCTGATATACAAGGCAAAATGTATCACACCATTCTTCTAATTAAAATTGTTAGAAACTAGTCTGCATACCCACCCACCTCATAAAAAAGTATGTAGACATATATGTCCTTCTGTAATTGCAACTTATTTAATCTGCTGGCATCATTAAATTGTGTATGTCCCCCACTCCATGTCACAGGGATTCCATGAGCTGAAGACTTGGGCAAACGGTGGCCCTCCAGAAGTTGTTGGACTCTAATTCCCATCAGCCCTAGCCTGCATGGCCAATGGCCAGTGATAATGGAAGTTGTAGTTAAGCAACATCTGGAGGGCCAAAGGTTCCAGAGCCTGGCACTAGCAGAATCAGGAAAACCCATGATAGAATAGAATCATAGAATCATAGAGTTGGAAGAGACCACAAGGGCCATCGAGTCCAACCCCCTGCCAAGCAGGAAACACCATGATATAAGGATGCAGATATCACTAGCGAAGGGAAGAAATTCATATGGGAACTGCTGTTTTCTATGACAGTCAACTGTTTGGCAAATGTCAGCTGAATAAGGCATTGGCTTAAAGGTCAAACATATAATGTGTCTTTGTGAAAAGGAGAGTGTGTCGTAGTCTTGTTGCCTGAGCAACAATGTGCAGAGCTCAGTGGAGTGGAAGACCAGACTAGAAGAGTCTCCGGAGGTGTACTTGCCTAGAGACAGAGTCAGCATCCTATGTCAGGTCCATAGGGAGAATAGCAGTCTATGTTGTCAGGTGGTCCAGGAGTCACGGAATCCGATGATCATGTGGTCAAGACAAGCAGGAAGTGGCAAGGAACTGCAAGCATTGTTTCCAACATCTGACTGCTGCTGGAAGCTCTGCTTAAGAAGGCTGAAGCCAGCTGGTTCTCATCTGCGCCTTTTCCTCTGTGTCCTTGAAGGCTAATCAGCTGCAGGTGGAGTCATTCCACCCTCTCTGCCTTCTCCCCTTCAGGCTGCTGCTCAGCAGGTGAAGCTGACTCCTGGCCCATGACAGAATGTAAGATTTGCCTAGTGGATCAGACTAAGATCCAGCATTTTATCTCCCAACAGTAGCTAGATAATCCCTCAGGGATGTCGGAACGGGAAATAACAGTGTGGCAGTAATGCATCCATGTGCATTTTACAGAAAACACTCATGAGAAGAAGCACTAGATTCCTGTCCACTCCTTCCGGCTTATCAAAGGAAATGTAAAGTAAGTTGCAATTTAATAAAAATGAAATGCTGTTATAGCAGTAAAATTACAGAAAGCCCTGCGATTTAAATGGTTTGTTATTAATTTCCTTTTTACAGTAGCACACAATAGCCAAAGTAACCTCTCACATGCTTAGGCTGGCTCCAACAGCAGTAGTGCCACTCCCGAACAGAGTTTGGATCTGGAGTACTTACACTAGTGTAAATTATGCAAGCTTCCCATACTTAGCATCGCCCCCTACATTACTACTCTATTTTCCGTTGGTAGCATTGAAGTATTGTTCTTTTTCTTTCTTTCTTTGTGCTTGCCTTTGCCCTCAGAAAGGGACACGCAAGGAATTTAAACAAGTACCTGGTGAATGGTTCAAACCATAAAACAATGCTTTTAATTTTAAGAACAGGAGTAAGAAGAAGAAGTGACAAATCTGAACATGTTCCAGACTGCCCTGGGTTACTTGAAATGAAATTTTCTGCATTGTTTAAGCTGTAAACCCAACAATTCGGTCTTGGTGTTCCTGTAAAGCTATATACCAGGAGAGCTATGATTCTCTCTTTATGGATCAAAGTCACATTTTAATATAACACAGTGCACTGGAACTGTACTCAGTTATAACATTCATTCCCTGGACTATCTGAATCACTTTTATCAACCTTTCTCCTTGTCGCTTAGGCTGAGCAAGCTCCAGTATTTCTTAAGTGACTTCAGCAATATCTCTTCCAGAAGCTTGTTGACTTACAACAGTTTAAAACAGAATTATCTCTGGAGGCCTGTAGGAATAAGAGCTATGAACCCAACAGCAGTTTGGACTTTCATTTCTTATATAAAGTAAAGGCATCATATTTGGGATGTTTACAGTGGCTGGGGTATAAGGAGATGCTGCAAGCAAAATGAATGGCCTTTTAGCTGAGTACTGTCAATTGAGTCAGAGCAATCTTCTCAAATCTCATGCAAAAAGATGGTAGACTGGCTGCTCAAGAGACTTTAATAAGTGATGCTGCAAGTGTAGTCTAGGTTTGCCATCTTTAATCTGGAAATTTTTAATGAAAGGTGAAACATTTCAGAATTTTCCGTTGGTTCCTAATGGCTGGGTACCAATCCCCTCAGCTTCCAGTCTCTCATTCACCACCACCCCTGAACACTTTTGCAAACTTATCAAGATGTGAGGGGGACTGAAGAGGAGGGGGAAGAACAGTCAAGACTAAATATGGGGGGAAAATGGTGATGATAGGCATTTGTATGCTGTTCACATTTAAACACAAACCTCCCAAATTTGCACTTTCTGAAACAATATGCAACCATCCTTTGAAATTTGCACTTCTCTGAATTTTGCAATGGACTTCTCTAGCCAAGTAATGTGTACATAATGCATTGAAGTCAAGTACAAATATTAGTAACTATAACATAGAAAAATCCTTTATGTTAGGGAGAATTACTTTGCAAAAATATGCATGTTAGAAGAAATTCACACTAAAATGCTGAGGAATTTTCATGATGACCTTTTAAAAAAAAAAGCAAATTGATGTGGAAATATGAAGGACTGAACTTAAGACTGGAAAAATGAGAAACTAAGAGGAATCAAAACTGGCAGAATTGTCCATTCTTACCCATAGCATAAAGTTCTCTGGGCAGCTTAAAGTAAATAATGAAATACCATATGGATATGAAATAGAATTTCTACGTTTTTCCTGAAACCATGAATTGTGGTAAGTGGGTGGGGTTTTTTGGCAGGGGTGGGTGGGTCTATACCTACTAACCAAGGGGAAGAAAAATCCATAGTTCATGGAGGTCAGCCATATTTGTTCAGTGAAGGCTTTATAGCATGTTCATTGCCGGCATTGGTCACTCGAGAAATGTAGTTTAGATTCCATTTTATTATTAGGAATTAAAAATTATACATTCAAATGCTGTTGTTAATAGTCAAGGTTTTGAGCATGTACATCTTTATTGCAGAAATCTAGAGATTAAGGGGAAAACACCTGCAAATTCAAATATTTTGAGAAAATACCCATCCTAAAGGGACAATTTGAAGCAAATGTGGAGTTCTATCCTCAGATGAATTGCCTGAATATAGAGAAGCCCCCCCCCAAAAAAAAAGCTTTAATAAGATTAGACAAATTAATTGAACAGGGTTCTGTATCCCTAAATAAAGGCCTTGGGAAGTAAACAACTGAATAAAAATGCAATTTCTACACACAAATGTCAGCCCACTAGACATTGCAGCAAATGTGTAGGAGTTGCCAGAGATAGCAGCTGTCTGATTCCTTCTTTTCACTCATAATGCCTAACAGAACTTACCTCATGTTGTGACATCATGAAGTTCTCCCCAACACCACCACTGCCATCACCATCTGCAGCCAATGATGCAGAGTGTGGGTGAGGAAATGCAGACTAATGTGCGTTTCACAACACATGGTAAATTCTTTCAGGCATTCTGAGAGAAGAAGGGCAAATTAAACACATGGTCACCATTTGGGGCACATGTTTATTACAATGCGTAGTTTGACTGCAAGTTTTTGTTTTCTGGGAAATGCTATATTTCCCTGGAAGACTGGATTTGCTTGCTCACTTTTTATAACTTCAAACTTTCCTAGTGGATTTCTATCAAAATGAATTCCAGCTTTTAGCCATTAAAGCTTGCAGACCTTCTGCTGCTGAGCTCCTGTGCCTAGGTCTTTTTGACCCAAGAGGAAGATAAACCTTTTAAATGGAGGTTTCTGTGCCATCAAACTCAGCCACTCAGCAATTTTATTGCCTCTTTTGTAGGTAGACTTGGGAAGCTGGTGCTTCTGTCAACATAAACAGCAGAGACTGCCTGGCTCCCTTTTTCATTTTGAGCTGGGATGAGGGAAGTATGCTGGTGTATCTTCAGCTGAGCTGGAATGTGAGACTTATGCTAGCATAGCTGTGCCAGGTATTGGCTGTTTGAGCTAGAGATCCATGGGATCTTAAAAAAATCCCAGTGGATCTTGGGCTTGGATTGCTTCCTGAGATAGAAAGAGGGCTTTGCCATCAGGTTCTGAGAGACTTGAGAGCCTCTGGCAGTCAGATGAGACAATACAGAACAATGCTGTATCATCCATGCTGTTTCAAGCCACTCATGAAAACCAACCATGTCTTTCTTTATGGTGAGTTATAAGGAAGAAACTACCAAAAATGCTCTTAAAAATACAGTGGCTGATCAGAGAGAGAGAGAGAGAGAGAGAGAGAGATTGAGTGTGCAAAAGAGTCACAAAAGAGTATACAGTGACAAACAGAAGAGATTACAGTCAAGGCAAGCAAGTAGTGCTCCTTAAAAACTCCTCAGCTGTGGTGAAGAATAGCTAAAACAAACAGAGGATATATAGATAATGCAGCAACTTCAGGTAACTGAGCTATTATAAAACACAGTAACTTGTAGTTCACTCCAGGTAGTAATCAGCTTGGGGAAAGCTGCCATATAATCTCATGGGTAGGAGGTTATTTGTAGATTTTCCCAAGGAACTGAAAAGGGGTAGGGGGAGAGAAAGAAACTACTCTCAAGTTATTATAATGCTTTTGCCAATACATTATATTGCTTGGTTGCTGCTCAGCCTGAGGGAGACTTGCTTGACTATTCTCTAGGAAGTCTTTCTTAGGCCAGCAGCCGTAGTCTTCAATTATTTCCTTTTTTATTAGTTGTCTCCCCAGAGAAGGCAACTACAAAGCGTTGGGGAGAGAGATTGCACCAAAATACGAAAAGAGGAGCTCATATATTGTATCAAATCATATCACTTCATATTTACTACTGGCAGCTAAATTGGAACTGGCAAAGAAGAAGAAATAAACTTGAGACATATCTCTTCAGCAATCCACAGCTACAGGAAAATGTGAGGTTTCCTCACACTTGGAAAGAAAAACAACACCCCAGCAAATCAAAGGAAATTTAAGAGGATCTGTACCAAGAAGGGTTTGGTTTACCCTGAGACTATTCATCTTCCTCATTCCCCCCCCCCGCCCCATTTTTGTCAGTCAACAATTTTGGAAACTAGAAAATGTAAAACTATCGATGCCATAGGCATCTTTGAGAATGTTTGAGTAAGAGAAAACAAGTAAAATGAGGAATTAAAAGATGGGTTTGATTTTGCAGCTAGAGAGTAAAGTTAAGTTGACAGGAAAATAGGAACCTGTCTTAAACAGAATCAGACCTTAAGTCCATGTACCTCAGTATTGTGTAGTCTGTCTAAAGTGAGGAAATTGTGACTTGGGACAACTGGGACTTACTGTTCTTCATAATATCCTAATACACCATCTTTGAATTTCCCTTGTATGATATAATCTACATGCATTTTTAGGGAACTTGGTACAGTGTGTAAAATAGTTTGTGCAGGGAATAAGATTTATTGAGAAATAAAAGTAAATACTGTACAATAAACATAGATGTGTTATCAATACATTTAAGTTAAATGAACCAAAATACAAAGCATGAATATGCCCATATACAGAAAATGGGCATATACATAGAATTACATACAATGTCTGGATGCATGGAACAATATTGAACATAAATAAATAAATGTTCTGGTTTGTCCAGAATCCTATAGATTCTGCGAGTCAGGAAGCATGTCAAGAAGTTTCCTTAATTAATGTCACAGAATCTGCTTCATTCATAAGGTCATAATGCCCCTTCCGATCTTCAGGAGGAGGGGGGGGTTGTGGGATCACGACCCTGCCCCCACTCACTCTGCGAGGCTGGCGTCAGCCTCGCAGGAGACAGGGATTCACCCAATTAGCATACCCTGTGGCGCCAGCCAATTGGCTGGCGGCAGGGGCGGGCCTTCCTAGGGCCACTTAAGGTCAGGGCAGCCCCTGGCTCGCCCCCTTTCTTCCCTGGAGACGACGCAGTTTCCCACCCACCCGCCCTTTAGGTTTTGCCACTGATCTTGCTATGGGCTTCGGCTGGTCGCCGCAAGGGGCCTGGTAGGAGTTTTTCCATTTGGCTAATTGGCTGGTTTTGTGAGCCACTTGGTTTTTTCGCCTACCTCGTAGCAAATCGTCACAACTCCCTCGGTTTTGGCGGTAGGCATTGGCCGGGGTATTATCATGCAGATGAGGTTGGGGGGGAGGAACGCCATCACCTCCCCCAATGCTTGAAGGGTAGTTCGTTAAAGGACTCCGAGGGGCGACGCCTCGTCCGAAACCTACAGAGGCTAGGGCCTAAAGCGCGCCCCCGAGCGGTAACCCCTCGGGGAGCGCCTAGGGATATGCATCTCGGGTGGCTCCCCCTGTTGGTGTTTAACCCTTCCCGGTCAGACCGGATAGTCGGTTAGGGCCAATGCCTAAAGCCAATACCCTTCTTTCCTGTAATCAATAAAGTTGTGGCCATTTTCGCCCATTAACCTAAAACTCTGTGTCCGTTGTCTTCACTTATTCCACCTGTGGGGGGGAGGGAATAGCCACACAAATTAGGTAACACACAGCACTATTTTTTTTTATAAAAAAAAGAGGTGCCAGAACACACCATTAACTTCTCCCTTGTTGTCTCATAATGGCAATGGTGCTCACGTGAGAGGTGCCCAAACTGAGTTCTGGCGAGTTCTGGCTGAAAAAAGCCCTGGTAACACGCAAGCCACTTAAGTAGCCCCAAACCAATACAATCCCGATCATATATGGCTTAATGCGTAATGAGCAAGCAGATATATTTATTTTATGTTCTATTCCAAATGGAGCTCATGGTGGAAAATGTGGCATTTTCCATCCTTACAACAACTCTATGAGGTAGGTTAAGATGACAGAGAGTAATGATATTAAATGCATTTTATATGTTCCTTAAGCCAAGAGCTACACCCAAACATTAGTGAAGCATACAACTCTAATTTCTCATCTGTGCATTAGTCTGGAAGTGGTGGATGAGGTTGGTTCATATCATAATTCACAAAGACAGAATTCCACAGATGCATGATTATCATCATCTGCTAATTTTGTTGATTGGCTAATCCTGGTCACGACTAGGTGGCTTGAAACACAAAACATGTACCTTAATACAGATCCATGTTCTAAATTCAGCGTTCTACAATAAAACACATATGTGACATGACATACTTGGGTGCATACATACTACACCTCTACTGAAGAAACTGCACTGGTTGCCAATCAACTTCTAGGTGATGTTCAAGGTCTTATTACTAACATAACAACTTAGGACCAGGCTACTGCATGTATAGTAGACCTGTCAACCACTTAAATCAACAGGAAATTTTGCTCATGGCACCTTGCCTTACAGAATATTACAGGGTGGTGACCTGAAAACAGGCATTTTCCACGAAGAAATAAAGAAAATATTAATGAATATCAAATAGTAAAAGGCCAGAGGCATTCCTTTTAGGAATTTTAAATGACAATATTCCAAAAGACAAAACTATTTTTTTCTTATACGCAATGTCTGAAGCAAGAATCCTGGTGGCTAAGAACTGGAAAGGGAATCAGTTACCCACCAGGGGAGAGTGGCTATGTAAGCTTTCAGAATACTTAGAATTAGCCAAATTGACAGACATAATAAGACAAAAACCAAAAAGTGAAGTAAAAAAAGAATGGGAGTGCCTAAATGAATACCCCAAAAGTCAAGGTTTGAGGACAGAAATCTGGCTGAGTCTGGAATAACCTTGTGAAGTGAAAGGATATGAAAGAGGGATTTATATCTAGATGTTAGGATAGAGATGATAAAGAAAACAGGAAAACAGGAAGACACAATGAGAGATAAAGGAGGTGCTGTGGGGTTGGAGGAAGTCAATGTCTTGTTGTTTTAGTGTTTATAATATTAACTTGTAAGATACGGATTTGTGTTTTTTTGTTGTTGTTGTTCTTGTTGTTGCTTTCTTTAGTTGTCGAATGTTGATTTTTGTGTGTATTGTTATTTTTAGATATCTTTCGTGTTGTTGTTGTGGAAAATACTAATAAAATTTTTTTTAAAAAAAAATAAATTTCTTTAAAAAAAAGAAAACAGGCATCTTCTGCTATTCCTCCATGCGGTCTGGAATGCCCTTCTACCTGTTGTATGTATCAGACATTTCTGATGTCTTTTATGAATTTATATTTTTGCCCAGGTTTTTCCCAACCCCTTAGACTGCACCTTGTTTATAACTGAGTTTCTGTTTTTATTACAGCATTTAATGTTCACACCCTGATTCTGTTTTCTTGTTTTTATGCCATAGTTTTGCCTACGATGTGAGAGGTTTTAAAATACTGAGCAGTTTAGAAATGCTTTTCAATAAATAAATGCCCAACATCTATGGATTCGCCTTTGCATTCATGCAAGATACATGTTTGTGAGATTATTCTCATTCACTGCACTGGATGGGTTTGTGAGAAGATTTTGAAGTGCACCACATGGAGATAACCCCATCCCTACCCTTGCATGCATATACGTCTGTCAGAGCTGCCCCTAGGTCCCAGCTCACAGAGGACCAACGCCAGGCTGTCGTTATGTACAAAAGTCTTTATTGAGGTTCAGTTTCCATTTCAAAGCCGCAGCGCGTAGCTCTACGTCTTAAACCCTAGGCCGGCGAAGTCCCGTCTGAATCTTCTCCCCTCTGACACCAGTTTAAGATCCTAGCCCTGCTCCACCTTTTCCGCTGCTCTCTTCTCCTCTGGGTCCTCCTGCCCGCTGGGGCATTCCCCTTTCTGGACTCCTCTGATGCTGAGTCGCTTAGCTTCTCCCCCTGCCTCCGGCGGGCTTTAGGACCCGGTTCCCAATCCTCATTCTCTGCTGTCCCGCGCTCCTGTACATTTGAACTTGCCTCTTGCGCCAACCCAGTGACCTTCCTCCTGACCGTTACACTACTTCTGTCACTGCTTCCCTCTTCCGGGATACTGGCCGGATCTGACCTCCCCTCCGTTGTCTGACTCTCTGATGGAGGCGTGATCAGCCCTGACTTCTCTCCTCTCCCTGCTGGGGGAGACGCTACTCCCGATACCTGTGACTCTTCCCCCCCACTATGCTCTGGTGGGGAAGCTGGTCCTGATTTCCAACTGCTGCTCTGGGAGTCCCCGCTGGCCCCTTGCTTCTGGGGTGTCCCCAGCCATAAGCCACTCAGCTGTACGGTATAATGCAACACACGTCCATGACCCCCTCGCCCCCTGTCGCCTGGGACACCCCCGTGGACACGTGTTTCGTGTTGTTGTAGGCAAACTCAGCCAGCGGTAGATAGTCCACCCAGGTCGAGGGCTGCTGATTCGCGTAGCATCTCAGGTACTGCTGCATGATGGCGTTGACCCTCTCCGCTTGTCCGTTGGTCTGCGGGTGTCTTGCCGACGCTAGGTTGACCTTGACGTTCAGGATGCCCATCAGCTTCTGCCAGAAACTCGAGATGAACTGGCGCCCCCGGTCGGACAGGATAGACCGCGGTAGGCCGTGCACCTTGAACACGTGGTCTATGAACAGCTTGGCGGTCTGCTCCGCCGTGGCCACCTTCGCGCAAGGAATGAAGTGGGCCATCTTGGTGAACAAGTCTACTACCACGAGTACTGCTGTTTTGCCCCTCGAGCTGGGCAGATCAGTGACAAAGTCCAGTGCCACCCTCTCCCACGGTTCGAGCGGGGTCTGTAGCGTTTCCAACAGTCCCGCCGGCGGTCTGTGCACTGGCTTGGCCCTTTGGCATGTGTCGCACCTAGTGACGTAATCCGCGACTTCTCCCCGCATCTTGGGCCACCAAAAGTCTCTGGCTACTAATTCCACCGTTTTGTCCGTGCCGAAATGTCCGGCGCTGGGTGCGTCGTGTAACTGTTGCAGTACTCTCGCGCAGAGGTCGTCTCCCGGCACGTAGATGGCCCCTTTGCGGATGAGCAGTCCGTCGCGTATCTGGAACTCGTTGTCCTTCGCAGCGCCGCTTCGCACTTCCTCCATCTTGGATCGTGCGAAGGAATCTGTTTGCAGCGCGCGACGCACTGCTTCCAGGTCCACGGTGGCCGAAGCGCATGCCCACGCTCCGGGTGCGAAAATGTGTTTGGCCGCCACCGGTGCCGCTTCCTCGAGATACTGCGGCTTCCTGGACAGCGCATCAGCCATGATGTTGTTGTCCCCGGGGATATATTCTATCCTGAAGTCGAAATCCGCAAAGAACTCCGCCCAGCGGATGTGTCTCTGGTTCAGGAACCGCGCCGTGCGCCAATACTCCAGGTTCTTATGGTCTGTGCGAACCTGCACTGTGTGTTTGGCTCCGATGAGGAAGTGCCGCCACGCCTTGAAGGCTGCATGAATGGCCAGCAACTCCCTGTCCCAGATGGTGTAGTTCTGCTCCGACTTGCTGAGTTTCCTGGAGTAGAAAGCGCACGGCCTCCAGTCCCCTTGCGGATCTTGCTGCAACAGGACCACCCCCACGGCTCTGTCTGAAGCATCCGTTTCAACCCTCAGGGGTCTGCTGGGGTTCACATGTAGCAGCTGTTCTTCGGACGCGAAGAGACGCTTGAGTTTCTGAAAGGACTGCTCCGCCTGCTCTGTCCAGATGAACTTCTTCTTCTTGGAGCTGAGGGTGTCCGTGATGGCTGCCGTCTGCATAGCGAACCCCTTGATAAACTTGCGATAAAAGTTGGCAAAGCCGACAAACTTCTGGACCTCCTTCCGATTGCGCTGGCTCTTCCAGTCCAGCACCGAGCGGACCTTGGTGCTGTCCATGGCGAGTCCCTTGTCGGACAGCTTGTAGCCCAGGAAATCCACCTCCGTCACGTCGAACTGGCAGTTCTCCAGTTTGGCGTAAAGTCTGTGCTCGCGTAGTCTCTGCAGGACCTCCTTGATATCCCTCTCGTGAGCCTCCTGCGATTCCGAAAAAATCAGAATGTCGTCCAGGAAGCAGACGCACTTCTTGTAGAGGAGTCCCGCTAACACGTGGTGCATGAAGGCCTGAAAACAATGGGAACCATTTTGTAAACCAAATGGCATAACTCTGTATTCATAGGTGCCCAAAGGCGTAAACATGGCTGTCTTCCACTCATCGCCCTCCCGCACACGTATGAGGTTGTACGCCCCTCGAAGATCCAACTTGGTGAAGATGCGTCCCTTCCTCACCATTGCGAGCAGGTCGTCGATCTTGGGCATCAGGAACGCCGTGGGCTTGGTTTTCGAGTTTAAAATTCTGTAATCAACTACAAGCCTCTTTTGGGGCGTGTCTTTTTTCTTCACGAAGAACACAGGACTGCCCCCCACTGCCTTGGATTCTCGGATGAATCCCCGCTTCAAGTTGTGGTCTATGAACTCCCTGAGTTCACGCAGTTCATCTTCAGACATGGAATACAGTTTCCCCGTCGGCAGCGTCGCCCCCAGCAGGAGGTCAATCTTGCAGTCGTAGGGCCTGTGGGGAGGTAGCTTGTCCGCTTCCTTCTCGCAGAAGACCTCCAAAAACTCTTTGTACTTGTCGGGTGCCGCTTGCAACATGCCTAAGTGTAGCTGGGGTCCATCTTCCTGCCCCTCATCCTCCTGGCTAGTCAGGATGCAGTGTTCTGCGCAGTAGGAGGAGCAGAAGGTCAGTTGACGCTGGTACCATGCTAATGCCGGGCTGTGCCTGTGCAGCCAACTCATGCCCAATACTATGGGCGTGTCCGACAGGTGGGTGACGTTGAAGCTGATGACTTCGCGGTGATTTCCAATTTGCATTACCAGTGGCGGTGTCTGCTACATCACCTGTCCCCCCAGCAGCTCTCTGCCATCGACCGTGACAACGTTCAGGGGCATCGTGGCCGGCAGGAGTGCTATGCGATGTTGCTTGATAAAGTCCACTCCTACAAAGTCTGCATTGCTACCAGAGTCAATGGTGATAGGAACGTCCATGGTGAGTCCATTGGGTAGTTGGAGCGATGCAGTGAGTTGCACCACTGGTTTGGGCGGGAGAGGGTCTGTGGGCTGTAAGATCTCTGGGGACTTCTTCACTGACTCGTCTGACTGGCCCCCAGTGCCTCTGCCTCCAGCCAGACTCCGTCGTTTCCCTGCAGTGGTTCCTCCTGCTGAACTGTTCCCTTTACTGTTGCTGAGGCTGCAGTGTGCTTGTGGAGCCTCTGGGGACACTCTTTCGCCATGTGCTGAGCACTGTCGCAGACGTAACACTTCCTGTTCCCTCTAGGAGCCTTCGTCTTGACTGCTCCTGGTGTCAGGGCTCTGGCTGCTGACTGAGCCCTGGCACCACCTATCTCCATCGGCTCTTCTCCCCCTCCCATTGGAGGCGTGGACTGAGCGTGCGCTGTTTCTTTGGGAAAGAAAGGAGGTGATCTAGCTGGCGTGCGTCCCCAATGCCCTTCGTCCTTGCTCCAAGGACGTTCTTCCAGCCTCACTCCAATCGCCAGCGCTTTCTGGACCACTTCTTTAGTGCTCTGGGGTCTCTCCCCCCTTGCAATTTCATCTTTCACAGCCCCGTTTAGCCCCTCCCAGAACAGGTCCCGGACAGCAGCTGAGTCTTTTTCCCATCCCAGCGCGTTGACCAATGCAAAAAAGCGGGAGTGATATTGTCTTACAGTGGCTTTGCCTTGTCTCAGTCCATGTATCTCTCTTCTGGCGACATCTACATCTACTGCTGATAAAAAACAAGCGTCCATCGCCTTAATAAAGGCATCCGCATTTCTGGGTCATTATCTCGCCACAGATTGCGCAGCCACGCTTTTGCTTCTCCATGGAGATGAGTTAGTATGAAGCCCACTTTTTCCTCCTCATCTCTAAAGTCCTTCTGCAGTAACTTGAGCGCATAAACTACGTCTGCTCTGAAGTTAGGATACTGCTGCAGGCTCCCATCGAAATGAGACACGAGGCTGCCTCCCCTCTTTCCTAGACCAATCCCCTCTGGTCTGGCACCCGGTAGCCCCTGTTTGGTCAGCATTTCCAACCTGGTTTACAGATCTCGGCAGGCAGCGGCTGCTTCGTCCTCTCTCTTCCTGGATGCTGCAATTTCCATGTTAAGCCTTGTCACTGCTTCTTGCAAGGCTGCCATTCTCTCTTCGGTATTCATCCTGTCCTGTCTTCGTGAGCTCGCAAAGCACCAAGCTTCGCCCCTCGCTGCGTCCACTCACGTTGCGAGTTTTTTTGAGAGACGGGACTTACTGTCAGAGCTGCCCCTAGGTCCCAGCTCACAGAGGACCAACGCCAGGCTGTCGTTATGTACAAAAGTCTTTTTTGAGGTTCAGTTTCCATTTCAAAGCCGCAGCGCGTAGCTCTACGTCTTAAACCCTAGACCGGCGAAGTCCCGTCTGAATCTTCTCCCCTCTGACACCAGTTTAAGATCCTAGCCCTGCTCCACCTTTTCCGCTGCTCTCTTCTCCTCTGGGTCCTCCTGCCCGCTGGGGCATTCCCCTTTCTGGACTCCTCTGACGCTGAGTCGCTTAGCTCCTCCCCCTGCCTCCGGCGGGCTTTAGGACCCGGTTCCCAATCCTCATTCTCTGCTGTCCCGCACTCCTGTACATTTGAACTTGCCTCTCGCGCCAACCCAGTGACCTTCCTCCTGACCGTTACACTACTTCTGTCACTGCTTCCCTCTTCCGGGATACTGGCCGGATCTGACCTCCCCTCCGTTGTCTGACTCTCCGATGGAGGTGTGGTCAGCCCTGCCTTATCTTCTCTCCCTGGTGGGGAATGCACTGGTCCCGATCCTTGGGACTCTTCCCCCCCACTCTGCTCTCGTGGGGAAGCTGGTCCTGATTTCCAACTGCTGCTCTGGGAGTCCCCGCTGGCCCCTTGCTTCTGGGGTGTCCCCCTTGGGACCCCCCTTGCCCTGGCCACCGGCGCCCCCTTCTGTGAATCTTCCGATTCGCTGGAGAGGCTCATGGAATCTCTCGGGCCACTGTCATCTTCTCCTACGCTGCCCTCAGATTCTTCCCCTTCGCTCTCCATCTCCCCTCTTCCCTGTGCTTCTGCTCCTGAACCCCTGACAACGTCTGAGTCAAAACTGAGCCATTGTGACCACATTTTCAACCCCTTGGGCACATCAGATATTCACACAGCTAGCGAGAAGAATGACGGATAGCTGCTGCTGTTTGAGTTTCAGATCTCAGAGAATTCCCACTTCCCCAGCCATAAGCCACTCAGCTGTACGGTATAATGCAACACACATTCATAAAGCACCTTCCGCGGAGAGCATCTGAAGGTACACGTACAGGAGAATAAATCACAAAACTAAATAGGACTGCCTGAAACGCTCCAGAGAACAAAAAATTTCTTCAAACAGGGATATCGAAGTGGCAGGGAATTCAACAGCCTCAGGCAAAAGGCGGGTGGGGGGAATGACAAGCCACTTCTAGTATTTAGAAGCTGTTATAAATCAGCACAAGAGGAATACGCAGGTTACAAGCAGAGGGAGACAACATTTAGTTCAAGGCCAGGGACGTGTAAATTATTATGTGATGGAGGCGTACACATTTAAAAATCACTTCGGCGTGATGGGAAACTCAGGCAGTGTTTGAAAAGGCTAGAGAAATATGATGACAGTGTTGCATGGCACCAAATAACCTTGCCACACAATTCTGTCATTGTGGTTTGGTAGTGTTGTCATCCCCCCCCCCCCCCGTTCCATTTCTGGTTTACTCCTGCAAAATGTCGAGTAACCTCAAAACCATTTCAGTTCATTGTCTCATGCCCTGAATAATACTTTTGAAGTCATCGGTTTCCAGTTGAGATCAGGGATTAACAATGTCCCTTTGACTGCAGGTTAGTTGAGATAAGGGTATTCTAGGAATCTGCTTTCAGTTTCCACATAAAGAAATTTGAACTCCTTTTAAAGCTTCAGTCATAAAATTCTTGTCAGGTAGTATGTTGGATCCATTATTCAAAGTGCCTGTTTAATACCTGGATAAAATAAAAATAAAAAGGGCCTAATGCTTCAGGTTAGTAGAGGTAATGGTAAAAGACCCCTGGATGGTTAAGTCCTGTCAAATGGTGTTTCCATGCACTCTGGTTTCCATCAGGGTGTCCCGTTGTGCCATAAGTGGTTTAGTCATGCTGGCCACATGACCTGGAAAGCTGTCTGTGGACAAACACTGGCCTGAAAGCAAGCTGAGTGCAGCAACCTCAAAGTCACCTTTGACTGGACTTAAGCGTCCAGGGGTCCTTTACCTTTACCTGCAGGCCAGTAGACCCATCTGGCCCAGTGTCCTGTTCTCACAGTGGCCAGCTAGATTCCTATGGGAAACCTGCAAACAGGACTCAGGCACAAGAGCACTCTCCCCTCTTGTAGTTTCTAGCAACTGGTTTTCAAATGCACATTCCAAAGGAGACAGCATGGCCACTAGGCCTAGTAGCCTTTATAGCCACATTCTCCTTGAATTTCTTTAATCCTCTTTTAAAGCCATCCATATTGATGGCCATCACTGCTTCCCATAGGAGGGAATTCCATCATTTTACTATGCGCTGTGTGAAATAAATACTTTCTTTTAACTGTATTTTTTAAAAAAATGATTTTTATGAGGTTTAAGAACACCAACACCAACCAACAAAAACATCAACTCTTATTACATATATCCTACTTTATGCTCCATAGAGCCATTGACTTCCGTCCTTCCCTTCCACAAGTTTTCCTATTCCAATCCATAATTCACAGTTTCTTTAATTAAAAAATTACACCATGACATAAGATTTACTTCAATCCTGCCAACATTTTCATATTTGTACAGTTCTCACTTATATAAACCATAAATTTACCCCATTCTTTTTGGTACTTCATCTCATCCTGATTGCGAACTCTGTGTGTCAATTTAGCCATTTCAACGTATTCAACCAGCTTTATCTGCCATTCTCTTATCGTCAGCATCTCCTGTAGCTAATTGAATCTTTTAACTGTATTTAATCTTCCAACATTAATCTTCACTGGATGTCCATGAGGGAGAAAAACTTTTCTCTGCCTACTTTCTTTGTGTCATGTGTCATTTTTTAAAATTCTGTCATGTCACCCCTTACTCACTTTTTCTCTAAACTCAAAACTAAAAGCCCCAAAATGCTGCAACCTTTCCCCACAGAGGAGTTGCTACAGCCCCTTGATCATTTTGCTTGCTTGCCTTTGTTCGGTGAGACATTCAGAACTACAGTGGTACCTCAGGTTAAGAACTTAATTCGTTCTGGAGGCCCGTTCTTAACCTGAGGTACCACTTTAGCTAATGGGGCCTCCCGCTGCCACCGCACCACCACCACACAATTTCTGTTCTTATCCTGAAGCAAAGTTCTTAACCTGAGGTACTATTTCTGGGGTAGCGGAGTCTGTAACATGAAGCATGTGTAAACCGAGGTACCACTGTATACAGTATTCTAGGCGAGAGGTGGTGAATTGAAGAAGGTTGATAGAATATATAATTTTGTATTTTTGCGGGTATGTTTCTTTTTTGTTTTCCCCCCCCTCTCTCTCTCCATTATTTTCCTTTTTATTATTTTCCTCTTTTTAGATATTAGCTTTGTTCGTTTTTTATTGTATTATATGCTCTGATCTGTGCCCCATAAGCACGGAATGTCTTTGCCTAGCGGCGATGTGCCCCATAGATTGTTGCAAAATAGTGGGCAAGGTTTTGCCCAGTATCCTCTCTGTGCAATGGGCTCATGGGAAAAAGCTGCCCCATGAGCCCTTGCAAAGGGGAGGGGAAAACCTATATAAGACTGCTTCCCCTGGAGGTCAGAGCCATTTTGCTTTGAGAGCTTCCCACCCACCCATAGTTTAGAGCCTTCACTGAACACTGTGCTATGGGCCTTTCTTAATCAATGACCTTTTACTTATTGTCCATCTTGTGGGAATGTTCAGGGATGCAGGAAAGGATATATTGTCTGATTATATCCTTATCCAACTTGTGTTAACAAGTTCCACAATTTTAGCAGAGTAACATTCCCTTCTTTTAGACTTGCAGAGGATGTGTTTGCTCAGGCTCGCTAAAGCCTCTATAATAACTGTTCGGGTATTTTCCCCTTATTCCCTCATAAAAGATAAGACACAACACAGTCTTCTACAAAAGCATAAAAAGAGTTTACTCACATTCTGTTCACAATCGGATCCCAGAAGGCAGACTTAGCTTAGAAAAGTAACATACACTTGGAAACTATTCCATAAGAAGAAAGTCCCTTTGTTCTCTCTTGGCATCGATGCATGTGGTGAAAGAGATGGAGATGGCTGCCCTGTGCTTTTGTCATTACCTGCACAGGTGAGGCCACACCCACCTCTAGTCACATGCAGAGGAAGTCTGTCCCAGCCCAGAAGGAAACAGGAAGTTTACCTGCTGGCTGGACAAACATTCCTCCCCATGTGCAAACATGTTCACTGTAGGAATGTTGTACTTGACTGCTCTTGTGTTTCACATCCCACATATCTCTCACTTTTTACTTCATCCCTGTTTTGAATACCGAAGAAACTGTCTTGAAAGAAGACATCAGTTTTGTGAAGTTTTAGTGGACTGTTTCTGGGATGTCCTTCCCTTTGAGAAGAACTGCTGCCTGCTGGAGTCCCATTTCTAATATATTTGAGTCACTGTCAGAGCATATAGGCCAGAGAGATATCATCTTTCATATCAGCATCTGACATTTTACAGCTTTTGCTGGTTCACCCTGAAAGGCACTAGGAGACAACGGGGTTTGCTTTTTATTAATACAAGATGTCACCAGTGGAACAAGCCACCAGATATAGCACTGACTGAATGCCAAATCAACTACACACAAACCCACACAAGAGAGGCAGCCTTCTCTCACACACACTTTCTGTGTTTATTACTGCCATTATTCACCACTTCATTCAGATAAGTTATCTAAACATTGCAGATGCAGTCCAATATGTATATCCTTGGAGACCTTTCTCAGAATTGCTCTTGAGGTGACCAGTAGACTTATTACTGAACGTGGTTTAAGAATGCTATTTCAGGTTTCAGTGGCAAGTGATAGGAAAAGAAACAGTGGAAGATACAGTGGAAGGATCCACAGGATGGTTCAAAGATTTGTTCTGCATCGGTTGAAGATTAAATTTTAGCAATGCAGTGTATTTTCATAGCATTTGTGGAGATTTACAGTGGTACCTCGGGTTACATACGCTTCAGGTTACAGACTCCACTAACCCAGAAATAGTGCTTCAGGTGAAGAACTTTGCTTCAGGCTAAGAACAGAAATTGGCGGCGTGGCGGCAGCAGGAGGCCCCATTAGCTAAAGTGGTGCTTCAGGTTAAGAACAGTTTCAGGTTAAGAACAGACCTACGGAACGAAGTAAGTACTTAACCCAAGGTACCACTGTATTATTCTTTAATGCCTCAGAATGACTGTAGGTGGCAAAAGATTGCATTCTAAGCCACACAGGGATCATCTTAGTGAAATTTGGGATTTAATTTTCCTATAAATAAGTGTTGCTCAGGAATCATCACATGTGGAGTAGGACAAGACCTGCTAAGGAAAAGAATTTATTTATGTATGCTACAACGGTGGCAAGAGTCTTGATTGCACAAGGATGGAAGAATGAGGAAACCATGACAAAAGAACAGTGGCAAGAGAAATTGATGAACTATGCAGAACTGGCGAAATTGACATGCAAATTATGAGACAAGGACAACTGTGACTTTAAAGAAGAATGGGAACCTTTTACAAATTATTTAAAAAGACAACAAAATGAATTGGACTCCTTGGCAGGTTTTGAATAAACATACACAAATTTATTGAGGGTTAACACTGTAGATAGATAATATAAGGATGTATACAATTTTATAATATGCAGAAGTTTACATTGGTTGAGAAATCAGAGAGAGGAGCTGAGGGAAGTCGTAGGGGGGAAGGAGGGAGGGTTTGTTGGGGAGGTGGGAGGTGGGAAATGGGGGGGATAATGAAGATGATTTGTTTTGATAATTTGTTATGCTGAAACTGTTAATAAAAATTTATATAAAAAAAGGAATCATCACATGTGGTAGTGTATCAATGTTACATAAATGGTACCCCTGACATGAGGACCAAGGTCTTAGCAGTATTGTCTCATGCGGAAGTAACTTCTTCATTAGTTCCAGATTACTAATGGGAATCTGATGAGAGACAGAAGACACTCATAGCACAGGTTGCATATAAAAATTTGCAGGTTGCAGAACCCATCAAAGAATTTTTCCTAGCTTTCTATTATTATTCAGCTTTGTGTATTTATTATTAACTTTGCTTCTCTCAAAAATATTTGGATGTGTCACCTAAGTACAAACCTCCAAATGCATCTCAGCGTTTTGGTGTAGGCTCAATGTGATGGCTACTTTAGGTTAAGCTCAATCATACTATGCCCACAAAAGCAGATGTTAGTAGGAGGGACTCAGAGTCAGAAGTCTCTGCTGAGGGGGATTAAATTTACAGAACATAATTTATTACAGAAGGAAAATGGCCCTGTCACATAAAATACCATAAAGTTCCATGGTGACCCTGAAAAACATAACAGCATTATTCCTAAGTGACTCAAAGCTCTCTTAGCAAGTCAGTGCAATATTATTAGTCTCATCAGAGGTCATAAATGACAAGCCAGGTGAAAATTTAAAGGCCTTAATTGCATACAAAGTTGGTACATCCTGACAGGTATTACTATGCTATAAATATGATTAGTATACTTAAATACACCTGTAACATAATTTTAGGATTATGTGTCCCTTTTTTTATTTCTCGCTGTTCCTCTCTAATTACAAAAGGTAAACCAAACCTGATAGCATCTTATGTACTTTAGTGGAACACGGTTCATCCATGTGAGCAAAGCAGCTCTGAATGGATATAGCAATACTTAAATTGATTTCTTTTATATTCTAGTAAGAATCAAGATTCATGGTCCTTCAAAAAATTACACTGACCTCCTTTTTATATGAGTTTATCTTTACCTCTTCACTCTTCACTGGCACCTCATGGAAAATCAATTGTGGTGTACAACACTGTCTCAGAAATCCAATGATTTGGAATATATTGCTTTATTTATATTGTTTATTTGTTTATTGGCAAGGTGATGTTCCAGCACCTCACAAGCGAGCGGCTCATAACTTTATTGGGCTTCCCTTACAATTCTGGAGATATGAACCCTACCATTACACAAGGAACTTGGAATGATAAGACAGGCTCAATTCTGCACCCACTGAAATTCTAATGTACACTGTGAGTCAGGCAGAATAACAGACTTATTTTACAGGGGACGAATACTTTCAACGTATTGGATGACGGGTTTCAGCAGACCGCTAGTTCCGAGACTTGGAGTGCACAGCAAAGTCTCAGAGTGCATACTATGTGCCTAACACCTTTGCAAGTCCTTTGTGGAAATAAAACCTAGCTCTTCTTGCCTTAAGAAACCCCCTGGCCATTTGAGATGTGTGATTAAAAACCTTCTGGAAAGAACTGTCATAAAGTTTACCAGAAACAATAAACAAGCATGCTGTTATTAAGATAAAATCCGCTACATAAAAACAATCACTCAGACAGCTTTTGAGGTTTACTATTGCTTTCTTGATGGATCGTTAAGCTAGCATAGCCCATCCACAAGTCATTGAAACTAAAATTAATTATTTTGCAATACGTGCATCAATACTTTTGATATTGAACTTTCTTCAATCATACGTGAAGAATAAGCTTGGAATGTCAGTGAAAATTCACCCTATCCTTGGGGGTAACCAGACTGTAAGGTAGACCTATTCATTAAGACATCACATCTGCTGAAGTGGTGAATGCTGACTTGATGTCACCAGTTTTAAATGTATTGTTATGAGTTGGCGGGCCAGAGTGGGCTATATACCGAGACCATCCTATACCTTGGCTCTTTCTAATACCTGGATCCAGCAAGTGTTGACATATTGGCCAGGCAAGCTTCCTGGTGAGGCAAGAGTGATGTGTCATTAAGGGGAACAAAGGGAAGGGGCTCTATGTGAGAAGGCAAAGGGGTGGGCACTTACGGATAGTTAGAAGAACAAAGCAAGAGTTGAAAAGAGAGGGTTTCAAGTGATGGGAGCTAGAAAAAAATCATCAAGCTGGTAGGAGAGAGATAGAGAGAGAAAACAATATTTGATTTCTGTTTGAATCCAGGGCCACAGCTATGGAGGAAGCAAATCTTGGGGTGTTAATGCTGTGAACCCCTTCATCATAGGCTCAGGTTGCACATATGTGTAAATAAACCATATATCATAAATACACCACAATCTCTGCTGTACCTCATTCAAAAGCAAACATGAACCCTCAGTTAGCCTGGAATCTTGGAGATTGGGATGGCTGGCAACAGTATAAAAGAAGATTAGAATAATTCATGGAGAACAGGCTATCATCGGTTTTGTGCAGGCATAGGCAAACTCAGGCCCTTTAGATGTTTAGGACTACAATTCCCATCATCCCAGTGGTCAGGGATGATGGGAATTGTAGTCCCAAACATCTGGAGGGCCGGAGTTTGTCTATGCCCAGTTTTGTGTCATGATGACTATATAATTACCATCAGGATCAGAAGCACCATGACTCTTAATATCAGTTTCTGAGGAGCAACAGCAGAAGAGGGCTATTGTCCTCCTGTCCTGCTTGTGTGCTTCCAATAAGCATTTTGCTGACCATTGTGAGAAACAGGATCCTAGACTAGATAGGTCTTTGGTCTGATCCAGTAGAGTTCTTCTTAGCATCTTAAAGCTGCCTTGCAGAACTTGCAACCCAACATGCTGAACGCACCACACCGCCAGGCATGACTTTCTTGCCTATCTGAAAATTGCAAAAATAAGGGTGGCCAAACACTGATGCACAAGCTGGATCCAGCAACACAGCCCCACTCCCTGCACATCATGTGGAATCCCACATGAAGGCATATGCACAAAAGCCAAAGTGAATTTTCTGGGTATGTCTCCAACAGAGACATTTGGGATGTTGGCAAAAGCAGACTTGAAGTATCATGCCCATACATTGTGTGTGTGTAAATGGGTATAAAGGTAAAGGGACCCCTGACCATTAGGTCCAGTCATGACCGACTCTGAGATTGCGGCACTCATCTCACTTTATTGGCCGAGGGAGCCGGTGTACAGCTTCCAGGTCATGTGGCCAGCATGACTAAGCCGCTTATGGCGAACCAGAGCAGCGCACAGAAACGCTGTTTACCTTCCCGCCAGAGCGGTACCTATTTATCTACTTGCATTTTGACATGCTTTCAAACTGCTAGGTTGGCAGGAGTAAGGTCCGAGCAATGGGAGCTCACCCCGTTGCGGGGATTCGAACTGCCAACCTTCTGATTGGCAAGTCCTAGGCTCTGTGGTTTAACCCACTGCGCCACCCACATCCCTGTTAATAGGGATACATGTGTGCTTACATGCCTGTTTTAAAGAAGCCTGCCCAATTTGTAACCCAAAAGTAACCCATGTATGGCACACTCAATAAATCTGTTCTTGTTGCATTTTTCAAGCCACAAAAATCGGTAGTGGGACAGTCCCAACCATTTGGTAGGCTTAAAAACATGGCTGCTGGGCTGTTTTCTGCTTAGTAGGTCTCTGTTGATAAGGACTTCTAACTTATTTAAGCTTGTAGCTAACTGCAGCTAGGGAAATGAAGCACTCCTGTGTTTCTATTTATGCATGAAGGAGGAGATAAATCAGTTTTACAATATCTGGATAGAACAAAGCTAAGACAGAGAATTGATTAAGTCAGGTATTAACTTATGCCTGTGCATAGAAAGTAAAAGGGGGGGAAATAATGTCACTTTGGCTATGCTCTTATTTATTTTATTTTTGCTGGAATGTTATCCAACTAGCAGAATTTTTAAAAAGGTCAAGATCGTGACTGGATGCTTCACTGCATCCCTTTCCACATGGACATGCCATTTTGCTGAAAATATCAGGCACATAGATCAAGGCTTCACCAAAGTGAGTTGCTTGAACTAATAGGAAAATCCCATCTTAAATGAGTTTGAGGGTTACTGCAGCATAGGTTAATTGTTTTGTTACCCATAAAAAGGCCAAAAAGCATGAAGTCTACTCAAACAATGCTAGCAGCAGTGCTGAACTACCCAGCGGGAGTACTCTGAGTAGAAGAAATAGCAGAGAAAATCTAAATGACTATGTAAAGCTCCTCTGAATTTGAATTTTGTTTATATGCTAGGGTCTCATTAATTTTGTACATGTTGAGTGTTTTCCATGTTAGGGTCTAACCTCAGTCACTCCTATTCAGTTAAGAAAATCAGTGTATGTAAGTATACTGTATTTTTCACTTTATAAGACTCACTTTTTCCTTCCTAAAAAGTAAGGGGAAATGTGTGTGTGCCTTATGGAGCAAATGCAGGCTGTGGAGCTACCCCAGAAGCCAGAACAGTGAGAGGGATCGCTGCGCAGTGATCCCTCTTGCTGTTCTGGCTTCTGGGATTCAGAATATTTTTTTTCTTGTTTTCCTCCTCCAAAAACTAGGTGCGTCTTATGGTGTGGTGCATCTTATAGAGCGAAAATACGGTACTTCTATGGACAGTTTACTTGCAGGGTTGGCAGTGGCGTAGCGTGGGTTGTTAGCACCCGGGGCAAGGCAAGTAATTTGCGCCCCCTAGAGTGAGTGAGCCAGGTAGGGGCAGAGAGCTGCGAGTGTGAGCACGCCCCCCCAGATGTTGCGCCCGGTGCGGCCGGCCCCCCTGCACCCCCCATGCTACGCCACTGAGGGTTGGGATATGTAGTCATTAATCTGTTGCACATCCAAATGCACATGGGAAGATGCATCTAAGTGCCAAAGTTGTTTATCTCTGGACTTCGTTGGAAGGAAGGGCCAGATATAAATTTAATAAACACATAATGCCATAATGCAATTATTATTTTGAATTGTTTGACTTATTGTTGTTCATTTGATGCTATGAACCAGCTTGGGAACATTTTTGTAGGAAATAAATGGATGATACTTTCAGACAAATCCACTTAAAACTACATTTAAAATATAACACCAATACCCTGAATTTGGCAAAGAAAGAGAGAGATTTTTTTCTCTCCATGAAATTATACACCGCTTGCATAACCCCAACAACTTCAAAGCAGTTTACAAAAAGTTAAAACCATAAAAAATTACAACCCTATTTTAAAACATACAAAAGTTAAAATACTAAAACAGATTAAAAGTAGCCCAGAGCTAGAACCTCTACAATACTAGCTGCAGATATAAATATATTTGGTGTGTGAATTACATCACATAGAAAAGGAAATAAAAGTTAGGGAACAATTGTACATTTGTACATTCCTTCTGATTTATGCTATGCTGTTGTTGCAAAAGTAATGACATTTTCGTAAGAAATGCTCCACATTTGAACATTGTTTGTTTGTTTGTTTCTATCACATTGCTTGGGGAAAAATTTTTTTCTATTAAAATCATCAGGGAGTTAAGGTACACCAAAGTGGTTCACTGACAAAGCTGCATACATTACAGTACGATGATATTTAAATTCTATTGTTTTTTGATGTTTGTTTCTGTAATCCTCAGACACCTTACAAATAGGCTTATAAACAGGCAACTTGTGTAGCCCCTGAATCATATTACTCTGTTCGCTTCTTGGCTAGTGGGTTTTTGAGATGTAGCAGACCTTCCAAGTGTCCCTATTTTCCAGGGACATCCCTGATTTAGAGAAGCCATCCTAGTTTCTGATTTGATCCTGGAATGTCCCACTTTTCCTTAGAATGTCCCTATTTTCATTGGAGAAATGTTGGAGAATATGGAGTTACCCAATCCCTGAACCATCTGAAGGGATGTTGTTGTTTTTTAATGTTTGATGTTTTATTATGTTTTTTATATATGTTGGAAGCTGCCCAGAGTGCTGGGGCAACCTAATCAGATATATGGGGTATAAATAGTAAAATTATCATTATGGAAGGGGGCAACCCTATTTTCATCAGAGAAATGTTGAAGGGTATGATGTAGGGTTGTGTTCTATGAATTTGAACAAGTTCCTTTTAACTACAATGAATAAGACTTGAAAAGAATATAAATGTTAAAACATTAATTTCTTATTCTACACTGAATTATGCACCTACAGTTAAGCACATGTTAATGCCTTTTTAAAAAGGGGGGAGGGGAGCCCTTGATGAATGCGAAAAAGGAGTTTTGTTCATCTGAAAAGTCTTATTTTTTTTTAATAAAGAAGAATGTATTAATTCAGAACAGCACTTAACATGCTTATTTCAAGCTGAACATGAAGCAGAATTTTTCTCTCTCAGATAGACCATTCACAAATTAATCACTCTGACTTTCAGATGGGCATCACATATTCATACAAAATGAGACTGGCCGACAAAAGGCTAGCATAGCTTGCGACCCATTGAGCCAACCACAGATTATCAGATAGGCCAGCCAAGAGCTTGGCAGCCTCCCCACCCCAAATCCAGTCTTATTTTTCTATTTCTCAACAAACAGCAAAAAATAATAATGCTAGGCCTATGAAGTCTGCTGCTGTGGCTGACTGCGCTACTTCATCTTGGCAGGTCACATATTTTGCAGGCGTGATCTACAGTAATGTTTTTATTGGCTGAGGATGCCACTAAAATTGTTCAGTTGTGTGATGTGCAAACATGCTTGTCGCAAATCCATGATTGCCTATGTGATAGCCCTGTAAGATCTTAGCTCACCAGAGACACAAACATGCTGTGTGAAGAGACCCAGATCTGTCAACAGGAACAGACCCTCCAAGTGTCCCTGTTTTCCAGGGACATCCCTGATTTAGAGAAGCTGTCCTGGTTTCTGATTTGATCCTGGAATGTCCCACTTTTCCTTAGAATGTCCCTATTTTCATTGGAGAAATGTTGGAGGGCATGCAATTATATGATACACACACACACACACACACACACACACACACACATACATATATACTTCTATGACAAACTATCCAAGTGGTTTCAGCACACACAGAGAGAGGGAGAGAGGGAGAGAGAGAGAGAGACAGACAGACAGACAGACAGACAGACAGACAGACAGAGACACACACGGAGGGAGAGAGAGACACAGAGCACTGCAGTCAAGAAAGCTCAAGGTATAAGCCTGACAGAACTGCTGATTAGCAAAAAGGGTACCTGGATGGAGTGCAATGAACTTTGCCTCTTCTTTCCCCTGCAGTTAATGATCCTCAGCCAGGGGTGGCCCATCTTATTTAGCCACCTGAGGAAAAAAGAGAAGGTGCCACCTCCTGCCCCCACTGTACCCCACACCCCCAGCAGTCAGGATTGCTCCCCCTTCTTGCTTGTCCTCCTGCTTGTCCTCCATGCCCCTGTCTCTTGTGTTTCTACCACCTGAGACAGGTGCTTCACTGTTGCCTGAGTCATTGCTCTGTTCACTCTTGGGGGATCCTGGTTTGCAGTAGCAGATGTGAAGCTTCCTGAGGATGGTTCATTCCGCTTATTAATAATAGCATCACACCCATAATTACAAGGTGTGACCGGAGAGTTCAGTGAATGGTGACAGAAATGGGAGAACGGGAAATATTTGAACATTCAATCGGCACCAGAAATGCTCACAATTGTGCATGGAGATGAATCTATCACTCGAAAGACGGTGTATGAGTAGTTTAAGCGTTTCCGTGAAGGGCGGCAAACCATCGAAGATGACCCTTGGTCTGGTAGACCGTCAACGACCGTCAAGTCGCAAATGTTGACAGAGTTCGTGAGTTATTGATGCAGAATTCGCATTTGTCCATCTGAATGAGGGTGGAATAATTGCATATTCCGCATGAAATTGCTACTGAGGTTACTGAGTTGTCCCACCCTCCATATTCTCCTGATCTGGCCCCACCAGTTTCTTTCTTTTTCCAAAACTGAAATCTGCACTGAAAGGGCACAGATTTTCCAACATTCCACACGTTCAAGCTGCTGTGACAAGGGAACTGAAAGCAGTATGAAAAAAGGACTCCTCCGGAAGTTTCCAACAGTTCTACGAACGTTGTCAATGGTGCATTGTATCAGGGGGGGGGGGCTACTTTGAAGACTTGTAACGTATATAGGTTTGAATATATCTCACTGTCTGATTTCTGTGACCATTCACCCAACTTTCTGGTCACACCTTGTAGGAATAGCTATACACGCATGGCATGATGGTCCATATATTTCTGGTACGCCTTGAAGGCTTAATGCATCTCTGCTCACAGTGATGCATGGCATGCCACTAGGGCATCCCTGTCAGTGGAGAACAGGCCCCCTGCTCTCAGGGACACAAAATATTGACTTTTATTCTTCTGGAAAATTATCTTCAAATGCAGTTCTTATTTTCCCTGCTTTGCACAAATGTCATCCATTAGGGGACACCATGGGGTGGGGGTTAATCATTCTCCTTGCCCCTGCTGATCCCAATGTATGTAATCAAATTTATGTTTTAAACTGAGCATCTCAGTTGTGCATCAGACTTCAGTCATATAAAGCATTGACTTCAAAGGTAATCTGGGGTTTGGATGGAAGCTTTCACATCCAAACACCTCCAAATTTATCCTCACCATTTCTGTGGGGTGACTT
This sequence comes from Podarcis cretensis, assembly GCF_951804945.1. Lineage (NCBI taxonomy): Eukaryota > Metazoa > Chordata > Lepidosauria > Squamata > Lacertidae > Podarcis > Podarcis cretensis. Next base: position 18,048,401 of record NC_137176.1, on the reverse strand, counting down.
GTTGGCTCAGCCCCAGTTATTTATACAACTTTGCAACCAATTAAAACACCAAAGATCACTGGGGCAATTCAAACTTCTGCCCTTTAGTTATTCTTATCAGTTTTGTCAGGGATACACTTTACAAAATAAAATTATTAACCAGATCTTAATACTCTGCTCTTAAATATAAATGTATTCCTCCAAGCTCCTGTCAAAAATGCATTTCTTCCCCACTCCCCCAGCGTTAATAAGACCAAGGCAAGAACAAGATAAACAATATAATGACTCATCTGGATTTCATTTCTACTGCAGTAAACATTAATCTCACAGCCCTCTGCATAAATCAATACAGAATGATGATGAGGCTTCCTATCGCAATCATACTTCTCAAGTTATTACTGAGCAAAGTTTTATTGGGGAAATTGAATTTTCAAGTGGAGAAGAAATTTTTGTTCCTTGTAGTTATATCTAAGAATGATATGAGTGTCCAACAGCTCAATGATTATTGCAATAAGTAGCTCATAGCTAACTGTGTAGGTACTCTAGTTCAATGTCTTCGTCTATCATTATAATGTCAATGGCTGAAGTCAATATTTCACATTCCAAGTAAGGCTTGGAATAATGTTATTGCACTCCAGGTCATTGTGGAACAAGAAAATACAGAATGAAGATACCATTATCACAAATACTTCTTCTCAAGAGTCAGGACATATCCTGTTAGAAGCTTCCATTTTTCACTAAAGCACTGAATAAGAAATTGCCACTGCCACGGGGCACAGGACTTTGCCCATATATTATTTGACTGTATGGAAATTTCTGTTAGGTATGATGTCTTCTGTTAGCTATGATGTCTAGTAGATTGCTGGGAATGAATGTGTTACAGCAGGGCCATTTTGAACCATTAAACAAATAACTGCAGATATACGCACGTCTAACTCTGCATCTGGAGCACAAACATCTCCACATGTGGTAGAGGAGAGATAAATGGGATTGGCCTGGGATGCTCAAAATAAGAATTGGAAGAGAAAGTGAACCCACTTGTACTTTCTTTTCCTTGCCTCAAAACCAGCTCTCTTGCTTAGAACACCCAACTGCATTGAGAACATATTCATTTGATTAAGCCATTTAATCCAGCATTCTGTTCCTTCAAGCCAGAGATAAACCAGCAGCCAAAGGATATATCCAAGTTCTCATTATAGTTCTCCAATTCATTTGCTGAAGCAAAATGGCATGCTGTCATTCTGCCTACTCTATGCTTTGATCAGCAGTTGAAGGAATAAAAGGGTTCCTTACATCTACAACCCTTCAGGGCAAAGACAGGCAGTCCGTAACCCTCAGCCTACTTTCATGCAGCCCTTTCCCTAATTTGAAAAGCCCTCTAAAAGTGAAAAGTTCAGACTTCTGGCTAGAAGGATCTCTACCCTGCAAAGAGTGGAAAAGAAGAAAGAGATAAATGATGGGAACTGGTACAAAAAGAGAGAAAGTAGGCGCCCCCACTTCTGGTTCTGGTGCTGCCAGATATTGATATCGTATAGTTTGAAGCAACTGGATGCATAAAAACTGAGTCCTTTTGGAATAAAAACATTACTAAGGTCCATAACTTTAATTTGAAAGTTTACTTGCAGAACAAAAGCATCAAAGATACATCCATACAATGCCTTGCACTGTCCAGCACAGGCCCAGCATCTTAGAAATAAACATAGCCTCTCTCTGTGTGTGTCCCAGGTTTCATTGCCTGCATTCCAGCCCCTTTAACCTGGAGCTGTTTATCTGGAGAGCTTCATTTACATCCTTACTCCATGGAGTTTTGGGGAAAACAAAACTAGCCAAACAGACCTATAAGCAAAGGTCTCTCTATTCATATATCCTCCATTTCTCCTGGAACTGTTTTCTCTCCCTTCAGGAAAGTCTTTCACATGTCTATTACTCCATAGAATGTGAAAGAACAAAAGACTCTAACCACCACCCTTCCAAGATGGCAAATTTGCAACTCAAGACCCTCATCACATGACCAAAGGTTACACTGAATTGAGAGTAGAAAGCAATCCACAGTTAATCATTAAGTCATTTAGGAGATTAAAGTCCCACATTATGGAATTTCCCCATATTAAACCATCATCAATAAGCACACACATTTTCCATTGTTGTGTCAATTAAACCAATTATACTTAACAAGCCTAATCAGGCACTGGCTGAAGGCTCAATGGATCAACCTGCCACTCATTCAATCACCTGTCCACCAGATACAGCTTCCATTTGCCATGGCAACCACCTATCCAAACACTTCCACTTCCCTGCTTCCTCACCTGAGGCCTAGTTTCTGAGATAGTTTTGTGGGTCTCTCCCCCCCACCCCCGCCTCAGGCATCCTGCGTGAGGTGATCAGAAAAAATGCCTGCTATTTGCCACAACGTCTAGAAAAGACCTAAATTCTTTTTTAAAAAATCTTTTTTTAAGAAATGAAGTTTTGAACATTTTTCAAACTGTCCACTGCAAACAGCAGGAGTGGCTCAAACATTACCAGAGACCAGGAGGCAGTGAAGAAGTCACTGGTGCTGCCACTGGAATTTTAAAAGGTAGGAAGACAGGAGGAAGAGCATGTTGGCTGGGGAGGGAAGAGGAGGGTGGTGATGGGACTAAGACTGAGCAGGAGTCAACATTGCAGTGTTAACATTTCAGAACCTGAAACATTTCAGAATCTGAAAGCCGCCTTAAGACTCATCACTGTGGCAGTGCCATGAGTTTCCACACTGATAACAACTCTGCAGAGATAGGTAGGCCACCCAGTGATTTTCTGTAACGTCTCTGTGAAGTCTTATATTATGCAATGTGTGAGCACACATTTCCTAGAGTGATTCAAAAAGAGAAGGGACCTCAAATCATTTTAGATTCATTAAAAAAAGGATGAAAACTAACAATGTATTCTTGAACAATTAATAATTAAGCTGTTGCGTTGTCCTTGCATTTTTAAAGGTAAAGGTAAAGGTACCACTGCCCGTACGGGCCAGTCTTGACAGACTCTAGGGTTGTGCGCTCATCTCACTCTATAGGCCGGGAGCCAGCGCTGTCCGCAGACACTTCCAGGTCACGTGGCCAGCGTGACAAGCTGCATCTGGCAAGCCAGTGCAGCACACGGAACGCCGTTTACCTTCCCGCTAGTAAGCTGTCCCTATTTATCTACTTGCACCCGGGGGTGCTTTCGAACTGCTAGGTTGGCAGGCGCTAGGACCGAGCGATGGGAGCGCACCCCGCCATGGGGATTTGAACCGCCGACCTTTCGATCGGCAAGTCCTAGGCACTGAGGCTTTTACCCACAGCGCCACCCGCGTCCCCCCCCCTTGCATCTTTAGATTTTGACAAATAGTTTCTCTGGCAATTACTAGACCTGTAATATATAGGGTATATAGATGAGCTGCACTTGATAAATATTGAGTTTCATCAGCATAATTCAGAAGTTACCATTTCATTCAAAGAAACATAAGTATAGGGGATGAAACAGACAATTCTCCTCAGAGCTCCTCATTAAATATGCACAAGTAGGGAAATATAGAGGAATGTTTAGCCACTGACATACTTTAACATTCAAAGCCTTTCAAAATCAAGATTGCTTGCTTACCGTCACTGTGGATGGCAGTATAGCAGCTGGTCATTCTGGAAACCCTTGGCCCTTTCCTCATTCTGCTCTAAGGTGTCATTCAGTATTATCAGATGTTCTCTGTAAAAAGTTATGGAAAAGTCAAGAAAATATTCGGTAGCTGGGCACCTGTATCCTGGTTTTTCTCAAGCTTTGCATTTCCCCTGTCTGAAAAGCTTGAACCCAGGATCTACAGCTATGAATGTGGTGCCAGAATGGTGTCTAACCATTCATTAGAGTGTCTAAACATTCACCAGTCATCTGACTTCCAGGTTTTCTGTGTTCGGCTTCTGAAATGTTCAGCAGCAGAGACGTTCAAAAACCAAGGTTCCATTGTACTTGTGTAGATATTAATAGCCTACTACATTCTACATAAACTCTTTCCAAATGTTATCATACTTCATGCACAGGAGATTGGGGTAGACTGTAGATTAAACATTTCTTTGGCATGGGAAACAATTTAGTGATCCAGTGCTTGCTGGTCTGGATGCATCAGAAACAAAAGTTCTAACAAGTGTATCTATACCAAAATTTTACACTATACTTGTAAAACAAAATGTGTTTTACTATTCCGCACATCTGTCTTCATTCCATTGTGATTATTTGCACCAAGGAACTACCATTCTCTCATCCCTTGTTATTATTCCATCCTTAAAACTTCTCCTTTTCTTTCTTCAAGCATAACTCAAACAATATTTAATTTGCAAGCATAGCATCTCTCCAGAGAGCTCTTTTAATTATTTGCTTCTTCTGTTACTTTCTTCCCCACCCAAACACCCTTCAAGTTTAAGAATGAGTCATATTCAAATTTCAATTATGACAGGCAGAGTCTGTAGCAAGGCAGGGGAAGAAAGAAAGGAATCTCATCTGCATTTTAAAACAGAAGTAATTTCTATATTTGGAAGCAACATCAAAGTATTACTACTTCTCTCCCCAGGAACAAGGGATAAGATTCTCATTTGTTCGGAAGAATTTGCAATGTAATAAGCTGAACTATACTAGTAAGGAAAAGGGAGAGCTGCATAAAATGCTTTATAATCGTGATGTTCTTCTGTCAATCTTTTGTTTTAAAATTGTGCTACTCTCTTGTGGGGGGGGGACTGCTTCTTTATTGTGAATACCACCCAGCATGAAAAATAAATGTTCATTCTGATACTATTTGATTTTGAACCACTACATTGAACCAGGAACGGACCAAGACATTTTGGCACCTGAGGCGAACCACAAAATAGCAGCCTCCCCACCAGGGAAGAAGGGGTGCGTGAAGGCCTAAATTAGGAACAAAGGGGGAATAAAGATCTGCATCAGGAACAAGGCAAGAGTGAAGAACTACATCGGGAACAAGGGGAAAATAAAGATCTTGTGAGGAGGTGTGTGTGAATCCAAACTTACGTTATGGCTTATCTCTCTATATCATGCCATGAGTATAAAGAAACATTAGACATTAGACTAGCAATCTACATTGGGAACAATGGGTTGAGTGACGATTACATCAGGAACAAAGGGGGAAATTAATCAACCTTACCTAATGGATTCAGTGAGGCTCAAAGGCTGTTGTGCAGGGAAAGGGGGCCCACTCTGAAGGATACAAGGCGGGTGTAGAAACCAGGAGAGCCTAGAGGACAGCACCCCCAGCTTCCTCTCTTGAAGGGGGAGGAGAACACTGGTGCCCCCTATTCCCCGAGAGGCTGCTGTAGAGGTGGTGTGATGAGGACTGCCAAGGAGGGAGCAGATCAGGTCTCCAAGGAGCACACCATAGCCATTGTAGCCACTCTGCTGGCAGCAGCAACAGTAGGGAATGCATTCCTTGGAAGCCAGATCAGCTGCCCTTGTGGATGCTGCTGCCAGATGTGATCACCTCACTTTGCCTCTTGCTAGAAGGAGCGATGTGGTGTGAGCATCCCAAACTTTGACTCATCTGTCATTTATCATGTTTCTAAAAGGAATGAATCAGATTGCAGTGTACCTCGGGTTACATAAGCTTCAGGTTACAGAGTCCACTAACCCAGAAATATTATCTCGGGTTAAGAACTTTGCTTCAGGATGAGAACAGAAATTGTGCTCCGGTGGCGCGGCAGCAGCAGGAGGCCCCATTAGCTAAAGTGGTGCTTCAGGTTAAGAACAGTTTCAGGTTAAGTACAGACCTCCAGAACAAATTAAGTACTTAACCTGAGGTACCACTGTACTGATTGGATAGCCCATAGAATTACAAGAGCACACCGCAAACACAGAGGCTGAGTGCCAAAAGATAATTTGCCAGAAGGGAAAAAGTAGAAACCATTAGCATGTTCAGGGAGATCCTGATATTGCAGAAATCAGTTAAGAAGCTTGGGGAAAACACACCCAAAAAGCAGTTAAATGACCACCAAGCATACTTGGTAGTAATGGAATGATCAGGTATTTACGTTCAGACTTTTTTTTTTTACAAGCAACATCCCTGGAAATAGAAACACTATTATGCCGTCGCGTGTTCTCATTTTCCAGAGGTATCTTGGGTTTCAGCTCGCAGCTTGGCAGCAGGCTGACAGAGGCAGCTGACCTATAGCTTGTCAAACTTCTTGAAAAGAAGAAAAGCCATCACTGCACACTGGCCATGCCTTCTCATTAGAATACCCCCCAAACACACACATACACAAAGAAAAACAGAATCACAAAAGTAGGCATCTTATTTTTTAAAAATATATATATATAAGAGGAGGTTAAAAGTGGCTCATGAGTAAGGGTAATTAACTGAAGGGGGAAATATTTCGGAGCAGGATCGGAGTGTTAAATAGTTTCTCTTTAATCAATTTACCTCCAACTAAGAAACTGGGAGTGATATGTGCTGGGGTACAAACTCACTGAAGACCTATCTGGGGCATTTGGATGGGAAATTACTTAGCTTCCATTTAAATTCTGGTAATATCAATTAGTACTTGCAAATTTGTAACTACTTTCTCAGTGGTAGAGTTCCCTTTTTATGCTTAAATGTCCAGCCCAACTGAGAAAGGAAAAAGAGAAAACTCATTTGAGTAGAAATGAAATAGTCACCCAGTGACGTGTTATATGAGGCTGTTAGATTGCAGTTGACTTTGTGGATCACAAATAGTGGAGGTCTGATATGGAAAATACCAGAATTCATACCAAGTAGCATTCATCCAAAATATATTGGTGGGCCAGAAATAGTGCAGGTGTGATACAGAATATACCAATGCTAATCTAAATATATACTTTTGCTCCCAGGCGAATACCGAGGAGCAAATGTAGGAAAGGGCAAGATGCATATATTGTATACAATGTACATTGTTTATCATAATAAATTTACTTTGTATCTCTTGGGTTCCTCTAATAGATTTTGGTGGGAACAATCTTTATCTCTTGTTTAGCCAAAAGGAAGATCAGGCTATTTTTGTTATAGAAAATACCACAACACGGGGGAAATAAATCTGAAGCACTATTAATGAAATAGTCTTGAAATCGCTTCTAGGGGAATATGATTGGAGATAACAAAGCAAATGATATTCCCATCATCAAGGAAACCATTAAATTGCTTATTTTACTAAATAAAAAGCAAGCCATATATACACAAACATATACAGAACCATGGCATTAATAAGGCATTTGATTAACCAAGCTTCTTAGCGGAATCCCATTAATTTCACAATCTTTGTTTTATATGCCATTTAATTAAATTGTAATGTTGGGTGCAGGAATTATTTCCTAGGTCCATAAAGCACAAATAAATGATTAACCATTCATTTTCCTGAAGCAAAAGCAAAAGAAAAGAAAAACCCTTTGACTTGTGTGCAAATTTTCAACAGCACATTAAAGACCTATGTTTACTTATGCAAAAAGAAAAAAGGTAAAGGATGCCTGGATGGTTAAGGCCAGTCAAAGGTGACTATGGGGTTGGAGTCAACGTTTGTCCACAGACAGCTTTCCAGGTCATGTGGCCAGAATGACTAACCACTTCTGGTGCAACACAACACAGTGACGGAAACCAGAGTGCACAAAAAATGCTCTTTACCTTCCCATCACAGCGGTGCCTATTTATCTACTTGCACTGGTGTGCTTTTGAACTGCTAGGTTGGCAGGAGCTGGGACAGAGCAACAGGAGCTCACTCCATCGTGGGAATTCGAACCGCCTACCTTCTGATCAGCAAGCCCAAGAGGCTTAGTGGTTTAGACTACAGAGCCACCCACTTCCTGCTGTAGGGAAATACTTACAGCAATGTGTGCAGAACAATAGTCATTAATAGGAGGGCAGAGGGAGTTCTGCTATTATAATCCCAGGACAGTGGTACCTCGGGTTACAGACACTTCATGTTACAGACTCCGCTAACCCAAAAATAGTACCTCGGGTTAAGAACTTTGCTTCAGGATGAGAACAGAAATCACACGGCGGCGGCGCAGCAGCAGCATTGGGAGGGCCCATTAGCTAAAGTGGCACCTCAGGTTAAGAACAGTTTCAGGTTAAGAACGGACCTCCGGAATGAATTAAGTTCTTAACCTGAAGTACCACTGTAGTGAACCAGCAACAGGGCACACTGGAGCACAGGCCAGAAGCAAATGATTATTGGAGTAACCATGAGGTGCAACTATTGCTGGGCTACACCATTTCTGCTGCTGTTGGGAGAAGCCACTTGTTTAAATGCTCATGCCCATGTTAAAGCAAACCTTGCATGTACCAAGTTGGTTATTATGGTGGGGACTGATTTTGTATCCTTCCCTCTGATAATCTAAATAACTTGTGAGCCTGGGGTTCACCACTGCTGGTTCTCAAAGTGACTTACCAAGGGCAGTCTCTGCGGCTCTAGGGCAGCACTGGAGGTTAGAGCAGGAAGCTCCCAGAATATTAATTGGTAGCCTCCCAGAGGGTGGGGCTCCAGGGGCAGACCAAATTTAAAACTGGCTATGCTCTGGTCCGTAAGGGACGGGGGTGGCGCTCTGGGTTAAACCACAGAGCCTAGGACTTGCCAATCAGAAGGTCGGTGGTTCGAATCCCCGCAATGGGGTGAGCTCCCATTGCTCGGTCCCTGCTCCTGCCAGCCTAGCAGTTCGCAAGCACGTCAAAGTGCAAGTAGATAAATAGGTACCACTCCGGCGGGAAGGTAAACGGTGTTTCCATGCGCTGCTCTGGTTCATCAGAAGCGGCTTAGTCATGCTGGCCACATGACCCGGAAGCTGTACGCCGGCTCCCTTGGCCAATAAAGCGAGATGAGCACCGCAACCCCAGAGTCGGTCACGACTGGACCTAATGGTCAGGGGTCCCTTTACTTTACCTTATGCTCTGGTCTACATTGTGGAGTTTGGAACTGACAGGGTTAAAACTCCGTGGTGTACTGTATCTGGGAGGAGCTTGACGCAGAGAGGTGCGTCACAGTCACTGTTCAGACTTGCTTTCGATTCTGCCTGAGACGCAGCTCAGCAGAGAGGCTGCGTGTGTGCTTTTGGGAGCACGGAGAGATGCCGGAAAGCTCCGATGGAATGAGACTGATTTATGGCTTGTAAATAAACGCTTCTAGAGATAAGAACCGAACTGTCTTTGGACTTGATTTATCCCTTATCTCACGCGGACGCAGGACCGCTGCTACTCTGCTCTCCTGCCAGGTCGGCTCCCTAGCAGAGCTAACGCAGGGAAGCCTGACTGGACGCAGGATTTGTTTACAAAAATACATCTGGAGTATATAAAGGTGGAAACCACTGATCCTCCAAACCATAGTCTTCTCCCAAATCATACTCTCCTGTGGGTGAAGATTGGCTTACAACCTGGAGGTTCCCCACCCTGCACAGGGTTGCTAGTTTGGCGAGAAAAGAAGTGCTGGGAGAAGTCAATTAACTCATTCCTCCTGTGCACAATCTAAATCACCTCCCTAAAGTGGTTTTTTGAGTCCCCCAAGGGGGAGGGAATGAAGGTAGACATTTTTATCTTTTCCCCCTCTGGGGGTCATAATTTAGAAGGCAATTTAAGTTGGGGGGGGAAGGGTTAAATGTCCTTCGCCACATCACCACTATCCCCATCATAATGCCATACCTGTGCCACTGTTTTCAAGTTCAACAAAAGCAATCTAAGAGAGAGAGAGAGAGAGAGAGAGAGAGAGAGAGAGAGAGAGATCCCGATCACTCATCTGCTGTGTCACGCAGACTTGTCCCACAGTCTTAACATTTAAATCTGAAAACAACCGTATCCATTAAAAAAAATAGATGGATGGCATAGCATTATTGCAGCACTTGTAGAGAATTACTTTTCTGTTTCTAATTTACTTCAAGGGATTGTGAAATTTGCTTACTGGCCCCTGAACAATTACCCAGCTGAAGAGTTAGGTAATGGAAAACTATCTGCGGAAGTAAAGAGTTCTCATTCCCCAACCTGCTTTCCTTTTGAGAGCCTGGAGATGAGCAAACATTTATTTACTTATTAACTACCTTTCTACCCCTCACTTGAATACAATAGCCCTCCAAGGCAAGGCATGCTGACAGACAGGAATTTCCCCAAGGCCACCTAGTGATCTTCAGAGCTGAGAGATTTCTTACAGTCTAGGTTTCCAGCACCCAAACCCAAATATATTAGTTAGAATTCTAAATTAAGAAGCCTCAGCGATTTTGGTTTAAGAACACTTAGAGCACTTACAGATTTCTCATGCACCAAGAAGAGGAGTAAAGTGGGGGGACACCATGGAAGTGGTCAATTTTTTTTTACAGTCAAACTCCAAGTCTCTACAAATTCACCTGGTCTCATTCCTCTTCCTCTACAAACTCCCCCCCCCCCTTTGGCATGCATACAGGTCATTTCTTGATAGCAATAACCACTCAAATAACTGAATTGGTCAGACATAGGTGAATGTGAGAAATGATCACATTCGGGCTGGAATATAAATTCAGTGAAGGTAATGCCTTCCCCAAATGGTCATCTTCATCTGCTAATTAACCTTGAATTTCACTTTTGACAATATTTGGCGGTAACTCTAACTTGACTAAATGATCATGTGGAGAAAATAAGCATTGTTTGTTTGTGTGAGCCAACTCTCAGAGGCCTTATTAGGAAAGCTTCATCAGTTAAAGCTAAAAAGAGACTTTTGTTGTTGAATGCTTATTCCGCTACATGTTTCTAGTTAGCTAAGAGGTGCAGTATCATACACAAAATTCACATTACTAGGTTACAGCCCATTATCCATTATGATGATACCTATCATATCTTCAATCAAGTTACTACGTAACAGAGTAATGTTATCAAAAGTATCTGTGTTTACTCAGTACATCTATGGCCATTCACTTTACGCGTATACTATGACTTACAGTCTCTAATTAAAAAGTACAGAATGGAATAGTTTAACGTGAAGATTCATTAATAAAACTCTGTTTGCTAAGTGGCTTAATAAACATATGCTGGGCACAGTTATATTCCCACCAGGAAATGTAAAATGCTCTTTAAAACAGTGAAATTACCATAATTGACAGAACACAGATGCTGTTTAATAATCTAGCCAATTGCATTCTCGATGGGAATGCTCATTAATTCTATTTTAAGACATAGTGTGATTCACCTGTATTTCAGATAATTAGTATTGAAAGCCAGGTAAGCAGAACAGTTAATGATGCAAAGTTTGATGACTTTGCTATAGCAGGAGCAATATTTAAAGTTTGACTACAATGATACTGTCTTCTTCTCTTCCAGGCAAAATGAATAGTTGCAAAACAAAGCATGTTTGCATTTCTCAAACAAACTGGACTCCATCTCTTCTTGTGAAGAGAAAAGCAATTGATTGGATCTCAACCCACCCCCTCCATAGAACATTACAGTGGAATGTAGTGTGCATTTCATCTAATAAAATGTATGGTTTCTTTGTTGTTGAAGTTATTATGAATGAATGTTGTTGATTTCACTGTGGCCCAAAGGTCATAGTGAACAATTGATGTGTATGTGTGTGACACATACACACACTCCTCTGTGTGTGCATATACACACTAATTTACCATCAAGAATACAAGCAAGACATCAAAAACAAAAACACAAAAGAAAAAAGCTATATACAAACAAAACAAAACAAAACAAAACAAAGATACCTCGTCTGACTTGTTTTTGTTGTTCGTATCTTTATAAACACACCAGCAAAATTAGCCATATTATGAATTTACAGTAATATCTCTTCTAAGTGGCTGCACTAATTGTATCGCTACATGATGTGTCAGTCTATTCAACACAGAAACTAACAATTCCACCATTATCCCCACGAAGGCTACCTTTTAAGAGATAATGAGGCAAATTTTTCACCACTCCCTCTCTCTGTGCTTTGTGTAAAAAAAATCAATCTTGTTATAATGAAGCATCTAATCATAGCCTGCATTTTTATTAAGGCTTGATCAGGGTCTGTATTTTAAAATGAGCTTAAAGATTTTCAAATGTTCATGCCAGGCAGAAGACCAGCTGCCTAAGAACCTTGGCAAGATGTTTATTCTCCTGGACAAGGGGGCCCCCTGATTTATAGCAGAAAACAATTCTCAAAGTCGTAAAAAGGGAATTACAGGCTGACAGCCAAGGTTACACTGACCCTACATATTACAGAAGATAAAAAAGCAGAGAAAAACATAATTAAGAGTGGGTAAATAGTAAAATAAAACCATGTGCCTCCCATTAAACTTGAGCCATATTTTCCTAAGGTTGAAAGGTCAAGAGCAGTGAAAAAGGCAACTGGCTTGGCTGGAGAAGAGAGGTTTTTTCCTATCTTATTTTGAGGCTGGAAACTGTTCCTTCCTTTTTTTACTTTGAAAAGGTTTATTCTTCTAAAAAGCTATCTATGTTATGTATTAAATATATTGGCTTAAATGTAATTATGCAAAGGAATTAGAAGCTAAGAAATGTTAAATCCTTATGCTAGATTCTTATTTCATATAGTTGGAAGAGATCACAGGGGCCATCAGCCACCAGCCCAGCCCCCCTGCCAAGCAGGAAACATCATTAGAGCACACATATGGTTGTCAGGCCTTTGTTTAAAAGACCTCCAAGAGAAGGAGATCTTTCAATGATGATGTGAACTCAAGATCCTTGACATCTGTTTAAGATAAAAATTTAAGATTAAACCATTTGTTTTGGAGGCCAATAGGGCGAGGTGAGCTGGTAATTAAGGTTCCTTGTTGAGACACATGTAAGATATATTACTACTTATTTGTCATTTATAGATAGAAGAATATATATCTTTTTGTTTCCCATAAAAGGGCAAGAGGAAATGGGTGTATCTTTTGTGATTGGTTCTAGCAAACAGCCAATAGGAATTTCAACCAGGCTGATTGGACAGAGGCAGCCACAGGAGGAGCAAGGGGGCTGGATTAAGGAAATATAAGTGCTGGCCATAACGGCAGGAGGCCAGGCCAGAGCTTGGTAACATATACCACTGTGCCTCTCATTTATTTGTCTGACAAATAAATTATTATTTTAATTTCTCTATTGCTGCGTTGAATATTTCATTCCAGCTAAGCGTTAACCACAAGCAGGGTGCTACAATAACAATGCTTTCAGCATAGCTTGAAACATCTAGCCTTGTCCCTTCACTCATGGGAAGATTGGTTTTCCTAATTTCCCCCCGATTTCCTGTAAAACACACTACTTAAATAATGAAATATTAGTATTAAGCAGCATAAAGCTATGCACGTCAATGCAGAGACAAATCCTTTTAAGTTCAGTTGGCCTTATTGTTAGGTGGATGGAACAGCCAATTTCCATTCCTTTTTAGTTTTCCTTGGGTTCAGCCATTCCCGGTGTGTTTTTTGTGATGCTTTTTAAAGTCATGCTTCAATTTATACAGGTCCCCTCCCCTTCCCCAGGGGGTGGTGTTGCGGGAGAGCCTCCAGGCCTCCCAGTAACCCGACTGTGGGTAGAGGGATACTGCCTGTGTCATTGGGACTCCCAGCCACATCACAACTTTGTAAGGTTAGGCATTGGGTAAGCCTTGTTTATGGGAGGGGAGGTTGTTGCCTCCACCTGCCCCACCTTGTTAAGGGTATCCTGTATTCTTGGCCAGCATGACCAGTGGTCAGGGATGATGGGAGTTGTAGTCCAACATCATCTGGGGGACCCACAGGTTGAGAACTACTGCTTTAAAGGGATCTGGGGAGCGTGGTTCCTGTCTGAAGCCTGGGCATGGGCTAGGGCCATGGCATGACCCCATCAGGGACCCTGGGGGTGCCCCGATTTGATGTATACCATAGGGCTCCCCCTATTGGTGGTTTACCCCTGCAGGCAGGGAGTCAGGATATAATCCAGTTTCACTCAATGCCTAAGCCAAACTGCTCACATCTGTAACCAATAAAGTTGTGGCCTATTTTATCCCATTAACCTAAACATTCATGTCCATGTGTTTATCATCTCAGGGAACCGCGGGGCCAGGGCCTCGCCACGCAATGCTCTTCTACCAGGGGCAAGTACCAGGTAATCAGGAAAAACTGGAGTTTATGCAAACAGGCTTTGAAAGTCTGCCAAAAGATTGCAGGTTGCTCTTTAGGTAACAAAGTCCCCTTGGGTGGAAGCAGTTGCATAGTTCTTTTGATCCTGGGGTACTTGTTCAATTCAGGTCAATGGGATATTTATTATATGTTAACCTGAACCATTCAAAGATGGTCAGCAGGCTGCAGCTATCAGTGTTGAGTGCCTCTGTGATTATTTGTTCCATACTGTTGACACACAAGGGAAAAGTCTCATGATCATTGCAAGGTTACATTGTTTACACTCCATTTCTCCATTCTCGCTGAGCAAGCAAATGTGATAAAGTTCCAAAGCTCTGGTGTTTGAGGCTAAAGTAACTTCTTAAGTCCCAAGTCTCTTGTCAGCCAATGATGGCATCAATCACACAGCTTGATGAGCTTCTGAGAAAGTTCACAACCCTTATTTGCAACCCTTTACGGTCCCATTGAAATGTTGATGGATCTCAACCAAAAACTCTCCTACTGACTGCTTAGTCTGTGTAGTCCAGGATGACGACTCAGGAACATAACGTGCTGAGCAGTAACTTGATTTGTATTTGCTTTTATTTTATACAGAGTATAGCACAGCTGTGTACAAGTTACTATATGCACAGACTCAATTCAAACTGCACACCAACCTCTGAACTCCAACACCAAACTACTGTGTCATGCTGCTGTGATAGGAATTTTGAGGTTTTAGATATATGGTAATGTTCATAACCGCACGTACATAGATCAGCACAGGAAGACCGACCTGAAGCCATTTTGATTCCTAAAGTGAGCAAATGTTTTCTCCGCAAGGTGAAAGTGGGAAAGCCTCCCCATTGTCTTTTCTTTCACAAATCCTGTCTTAAGGGTATGTCTGTGTTTGAATAGGGTGTGAGCCTGTGACCTGGGGCCCAGGAACTAAGTATGTATCATTACAAAAGAATAGCCAGGCTCCCCAGGCAATCCAATCAAGTAACCTGCCACACAGGAGATAAACAAGGACAGGAGAAAAACAACATTCAAATTTCTGTTTAGACCGCCTTTTTTGTGATGTAGGTATGATGTATCTACAGGGTGGCAATTTCAAAAGTCTTTATAAGGCCTTGCACACCATTTTTCTGGGTCCCTCCTCTCTCCTGCGGGTGAGGGGATCACCCTGTTGCAACAGATCAATAAAGGCCAAGCCTACAGGCTGCTGTTTTGCTCCAAGTTATCCTGGTTGGTGTCTTTGTTTTTGTCCAAGGGAGCCCTCAGATTTTTCCGTTAACACTGCTTATAAGGGAAAACTTTTAGCCAATCACCACCTGTTGCTAGACTTCCCTATCTCCAAGCAGACTTTCTCACTTACCCTTGCTTAACTTGGCTTCTTGCCAACTCACTAATTGTCCACTTCAAAGCTCCGACAAAAATCAGCAGCACAATGAAAGGGAAGCGCTGCCGCGGATGCAATTGAGTGGCTAAACCCCGCCCCCAAGCCTCCACCTGATTGGTTGGCTGCCAGGGGGTGTGGTGTGGCAGCCGGGACAGCTGGGAAGGGGCCAAAACGCCCCTTGCAATGCTGGAAACGGCTCCCGCTTCTGTAAGGAGGAGAGGCTTTCTCACAAACCTCAACATGAAATCCCTCTAGTGAGCAGGAATCTTCGATTTCAGCTTGGAATTTTGGTTTACTTGAAATTTGGGAACACCTCTGCTAAGTGTTTTTTTGGGGGGGACCAAATCCTTTATATATATATATATATATATATATATATATATATATATATAATTAGAGTTTGAAGGACTCCAAGGGTCATCTAGTCCAGTGTTTCCCAACCTTTGGTCTACAGCTCTTTTTGGACTACAACTCCCATCATCCCTAGCTAGCAAGGTCAGGGGTGATGGGAATGGTAGACTGAAAACAACTAGAGACCAAAGGTTGGGAAACACTGATCTAGTCCAACCCCCTGTAATTCAAGAATCTCAGCTAAGGCATTCATGACAGATGGCCATCCAACCTCTGCTTAAAAACCTCCTGGGAAGAAGAGTCCACAACCTCTTGAGGGAGACTGTTCCACTGTCAAACAGCTCTTAATGTCAGAAAGTTTTTTCCACATGTTCAGTCCGAATCTCCTTTCTTGTAACTTGATGCCATTGGTTTGAGTCCTGCCATCCAGAACAGGAGAAAACAAGCTTGTTCCTTCTTCCATGTGACAGCCCTTAAGATATTTGAAGATGATTTATTGCCTTTTTGAAAGGCTGCAGGGAGTCAATTGAACAAGCCAAAGTCACTGGGGTAAAATAGAGGGTTCCTCCAGATGTCATTTTCATTGCAAATTCATGATTATGTGTGTTCACAATGGTATTGGGGCAGTTACACATGATATTGCTTTTAGCACAAATGAAAACATTTCCAATCAGTGCATGTCCCATAGCTTCTAGAACAGCCCAGGGACTGTCTGAAAAAAAATTCTCCCTATTATAATATTTCCATTCATGCCTGCTTACATTCTTTTTCATCTCAGTCTTTGACACTGAGATGCCCACACTTTTACTGTGTGAGCTACTGCAGATTAAGGTATTGGAAAGGTAACCTATATTTTTACTCTTTCCATGAACATGATAATCAATGCCATTTCCTCAAAAGTGAGAGACTGGTGGGAAGTGGTGGGGGGGGGGGCTTGCATAAATAACAGCAGATAAGGATACTTTAGTTGCTGGAAGCAGTGGGAGTGCAAGAAGGAACTGCCAAATGGCTACTTTGGAAAGGCAGGATTGTGTTTTTGCCAAATATAAATTGCCACTCCCAAGAAAAGACCAGCTGATATACATATATCCTTAGAGCTACAGAAAAGGCAAGAGGCAGTTTCAAGGATAAAACACATCAGAATAGGGGGGGAAATAGTAAAAAATTAACACATGCAGCTTGGGCGTTTATCATGGTAGAAGTCTGAACAATTGGAGGAGGGAGATCAAAAGCAGGCTGCTATATGAAAATGTTTTCTTTTATAATTTAATGCAGCATAGAAAAGGAAGTGGATATTTAAGTGGGTCATGGAGGATGTTATAAAATGACAGCTAAAAAAATTAAAAAAAAATGTAGTGGAACTACTCTATTAAAATTTTTGGTACACAACCTGAATTCTTTGGTCCTATATTAATCTTTGCTATTATTCTTATTGATTCAGTTTATTGGTTGCTTGATGCATAAGGCGTTCCAAGTGATATACAAATTTTAAGAGCATAAAGCATAACACAAAATCAGGAAAAAAAACAATGCAGTAACCCATAAACCTACAAAAATACACGATAAAACAGCAGCAAAAATAAAACCAAACTATTGGAGTATGGGTGAGTTTCTGCTTTTGCAACCAGGACAAATTCAAGGCAGATTCATCTATTAGTTGTTCCACGGTGACATGCTTCTCTTCCATATAAAAAAAAAATTGATCCTAGTGTAACCCTTTGTGGCCCACTGAGATATTTGAGCAGTCAGATTCACATGGTTTTCCTCACTTTGACAAAGAGGTTTGGGATTTAACTGAGCAGCACAGATATAATCCACAGGCATTTCCCTCCCCACAAGCAAACGTATTTCCATATGAAAAAAATAATAATGAATGAAACATTTCCTTGGATTTAAACTCCACAGTAGGAAGCAGGTAAAGTGTGTATAAGGTACTTCTAACAATGGGTAGCAACCTCTATGCACCAAAAGTCAAGAAACAATGCTGGGGGGGGGGGGGGGGAGCAATGAGACACTTGTCAGGACAGTAGCAATTTTGTATCAATGAAAATTTAAATATTGCATATATTGCATACCCATTTATGTATCCACTTACAATTTAATCCAATGAAGCCCTTGTGTAAGTGACCCCATAAAACATCACTTCCCTGTCCCCATCTCCTTTGGGAATTTACTCAACCCTTAGGAGCATATTCAGTAAGACCAGGGGTGGGAGAGAGGAAGGGAAAAATTATTTATGTAGGTCATTCTGTTTCTTCAAGGTCTTTGGTGGATTAAGCCCAATGTGCAGGTGTTAATTTAAAAAAAAACACAACTTTTTTAAAACATCAATAAACGTTAACCCAGACCCAAATTAAAGCTTAAAACAGCATAAACCAGGCATTCCCAAACTTGGTCCTCTAGATGTTTTGGGACTACAACTCCCATCATCCCTAGCTAACAGGACCAGTGGTCAGGGATGAAGGGAATGGTAATCCCAAAACATCTGGAGGGCCAAGTTTGGGGATGCCTGGCATAAACAATCTTAAAATGGTGATTTTCCCTGGCATGCCTTGTTTTTGTTAAAAAGTCCCTCTTTTAACAAGTGTTGAAATAAAACCTAAATAAAAGCATAAAACAAACATGCATTCTGAGAGCTATAAGGATACATTAGATGGACTTTGGTAATCCTATTTTATTTTACAAGTAATGCTGCTATTCATAATTGAAAGTTATTTAAAATGAAAGATTTGCTGTTCTCTGCCAATTCATATATTACCTATTTGAAACACATATTCCATCTAACCTGTGCTCCTATGCATACATGAATAAATCCTTATAAGATACCTTATAAGTATACTGGTCAGCCCTGGAAGGGAAAACATCTGGAAAATAAATCAGGTTATTCCAGGTAAAGGTTTTCTGCCTGAGCAGTTTGACATCATAGTGACTCACTTGTAATAATCTGCCATGTGGGTTGCTCAATTTACAGATTTGCTCACTCATTGGACAGTGTCCTCGAAGCTACCAGCATGAGTTTGACCAAACTGTGGGAGGCAGTGGAAGACAGGAGTGCCTGGTGTGCTCTGGTCCATGGGGTCACGAAGAGTCAGACACGACTAAACAACAACAACAACAATGTATCCAAAAAGCTATGGAAATGAATTTGAATCCCTCTCCAAGTATAACAGCATTTGATATTAGATTTATCAGATTTTTTTTCTTTATTTGGAAATGTAGAATGCTCTGTAATGATATAACCAGATTATGCCTGTGAAACTCTTTGAATGCTAAAAAATTCCATATAAATGTCTGGTGTTGCTTTTATTAAATAAATATATGTGGTTTTCTGACACCAGGATTCCACTGTCTAAAGTTCTGAATAAAAAAAATAATGAATCCCTCTTGTATACCTTAATCCAGCCACCTGCATAGAATAGGTACTTATCTATGTGTTATTCTCTTTATCTAGTCTTGTCTCAAATGTTTCTAAATGAAACTCTCTAAGTAACTTCACAATCCAACATCGTTTGATCATTATTACAGAGGAAAGGCATCTTTAGACAATGATCCTAGACCACTGTTCCTAGTTGGCAGAAGACTTCAGTAACTCCTTGAGCCAGAAGATTTCAAAGCACACCCATGAATCTTCCTTTGAAAATCCCAATAAGAGCAGATCAGACACCAGGCTAGAAAGATCAGTGCTTCAATGAATGCCAACCTCGCCTCATGGCCTCCCCGCAGACTTCTTGTGACCCACAGGCAGTATGGGAAGAAAACATGGCTCTCTCAGATTAGGTAACCTTTCTGAATAGTTCAGCCCACTGCAGTGTGATGGCCTTCAACCATGAAAAACTTTGATGTGGAAACCTGCAGAGATTTTAAGTGAATCTAGGCTAGAAAAGGGTGTGTGTGTGTTGTTTAATTTTGTACTCCAAAACCTCCACCGATGTGCTTCATGTGCTATGCTCTAAGGTTAATTTCTTGTTCTCTTTTCATTTGTTCATCATACTAATGGGGAAGTATAAGTAGACTAAGAGGAAGGGGGCACAGTTTTATCAACTTATTCTTCCCTTGGGGTAAATTAAAATGAAATTAACAAATCAGGCAGATGTTTCAATCCACTCCTGAGTAAATGATATAAATAGCTGCTGGAGGAAGAATCTGTTTCAAGGAAGCCCAAGTTTGAGAGACCAGATTGTTGTTTCCTAACCTTCTCATAGCTGAGATACAATATTTCTGAGTTAAAACTGCATGTGTACTTCAGTTATGTCCCACCAAAAGATTTCTTATTGAGTATAAGAGTAAAGCATGCCACTAATTTTAATTAGTAGTTAAATAAAATTATTGAGCTGCATTTCAGGCACAATGCAAAAGAATACTGATCCCTGCAGCCTTATTCTCACCATATTTCCTTAAAAGTAAAACATTCATTGATTTAAAAAAGGGAAGTGTGAGAGTACTTCCAGTGCATCTTCTCTACATTGGCTGATACTATTCTGAGTGTAGTAGGATATGCAGTTTGGACTTTGAGAAAGCTGATTTCAAAGAGCTTAAGGAACTTCTGGGTGAGATCCCATGGTCAGAGAAATACTCAGAGAAGGGAGTTCAAGAGGGGTGCAAGTATCTTAAAGGTGAAATATTGAAGGCACAAATGCAAACAATAAGAAAGAAAAGCGGGAAGCATCTAAAGAAACCAGTGTGGCTGCATAAGGAGTTTACAGATGAGCTGAGGTTTAAGAAGGGGATGTATAAGAAAAGGAAGAATGGGGGAAATCACAAATGAATACACATAAGTAGCCAACAGCTGCAGGGAGAAGGTCAGGCAGGCCAAAGCTCAGAATGAGTTCCCGCTTGCAAGAGAGATTAAAAATAATAATGAAAGTTTCTTTTGCTATGTTAGAAATAAGAGGATGAACAAGTCAGTAGTAGGTCCTCTGCATGGAGAAATGCTATTGGGTGACAGAGAGAATATCTACCATATTTTTCACTGTATAGGACGCACCGGACCATAGGACGCACCTTGTTTTAGAGGGGGAGAACAAGAAAAAAAAAAATCTCCCCCTCTCTGCTCAGCGCTCCTTCAGCGAAGTGGCAGGAGAAATGGAGCCCCTTCCATTTCTCCTCCTGCTTGGCTGAAGGGGCACTGCACAGCTCTCCCTCTCTGCTGAAGCCGGGAGAGTCTTGCTCTCCCAGCTTCAGCCAAAGCAACACGAAGCCTCCGGAGCACGGAGGGAGCGCTCCCTCTGCGCTTCAGAGGCTTCGCATTGCTATCGCTGAAGCCAAGGAGCCTGCATTCGCTCCATAGGACACACACACATTTCTCCTTACTTTTTGGAGGGGAAAAAGTGCGTCCTATAGAGCGAAAAATACATTACTTTGCCTCTGCCTTCAGCCAAAAGGAAAACAGTGCCCAAACTGGTGATAACAGAGTAAATGATGCATAGACTGAGCTGCCCAAGATAGAGGAGAAAAGGTGGTAAGGGAACATCAAGCTACTTTAAATGAATTCAGATTTCTAGGGTCTGATGAGCTGCATACCCAAGGAAGCTAAAGGAAATTGTGGGTGTAATCTCAGAGCCTCTGTCTGTAATCGTTGAGAATTATTGGAGAACAGGTGAGGTCCCTGCAGATATGAGGCAGGCAAATGTTGCTTCCATCTTCAAAAAGCGAGGAAAAGAAGACCCAGGTAACTACAGACTGGTCAGCTTGATGTTGTTACCAGGAAAGGTCCTACTACACATAATTAACAGTCTGTGAGCACTTAAAAAAGAATGCTGTGATTACTAAGACCGAGCATAGATTTCTCAAAAACAAGTCATACAAGCTTGGTCGATCAGGGGAATGTTGTGGACATAGTGTATCTTGATTTAGGTAAGGCTTTTGACAAAGTCCCTCGTGATATTCTTGAGGAAAAGCTGGTTAAATGTGGGCTGGATGGTGTAACTGCAGCTGGTAGACTGACTGAACCTAAAGAGTGTCCATTAATGTGGATTCTCAGAGTGAAGGTCACAGCTGCTATGTAACCAAGGGCCAGGGGAGAATTGCAGCAGCTGCAATCTTTGCTCCAGGAACTGACACATTCATTCACACTAACAGATTGGTGAAGCATTACATGCAAACTGTTGCTGTTCTTTGCATCCAACTGTCTTGAAAGATAACAGAGTGCATCACCAGTGGTGAAGCCAAAGCACTGGAGAATCACTGCATCCATAGTCGTGGCAGAGACTGGTAACTGCTGTCTTCTGTGTTGCTTTTGCAGCACTGAAGTGACCTCTCCAGGGCACAAGCCAGGGCAGTGTGAAATGAAATTCTGGGCTGCCCAGACAACAATAGTGCCCCCCCCGGCTTTGCTGATGTGCTCCAAAGAAAAACGAGGGCAATACATCTGGGACTATCTTGGCTAGAGGAGTTGCTGGGAAAAGGTGTACAACACTCCGCTGTGGATTTGTGTTGGGTTTATGCCTTAGCGTTTTCTTCTCATGAAAATGTCTTGCAGGGTACAGATCTTTCCTTGGGGTTCACTCCAGAATCATTTCTCAGAAATGAGTATAGCCACAAGGTAGCAGAGGTTTCAGATCAGTGTGCTCCTAGGTAGGTTACCTTCACAGATTGATGAGCCCCATCAGCGCCTCACTTCCCTCTGCAACACATGCAGTAAATCAGATCCTTCTAATTGAGGGTCCAAGTTGCACGCGGGCCAGAGGTGCCTTGACGTGCAAATGCCTTCTTGACATTAGCCCCACTATTGGTCTTGTCAACTCAATCCACCACAGCCTGTCTTCATATGCAGGAGAAGTCCATAACTCAGAGAGGGTTTTAGACCCATTGGCTCCCCTCACCTGGTTTAGTCACCCAGTCAAAGCCATTTCCTGGGGTGTGGCTGCTGTCACATGCCAACAACTTCTAGAAGCCACAGGTGGGAGATAAGTGCAGGGTGACCACCAAAGGTGGACAAACTACCCTGGAAGGAGCATGATGTGTCCCCTACAAGATGTATGGGGTGTTAAGGGAGGAGTGGTACATCTCACATGCAAATTAAGTCATAGAACACCAAAGGATAGGGAGACACAAAAGGACTGTTGCTCTTGCGGCTTTCTTGTCAGCTCCGCTGAAGCAACTATCTGGTCATTTTTAGCAAAAGGATACTGCACTAGATGAACTTCTTGTCTGATCTTATATTCTTACTCTGCCAAATGAATAAATAATACAAAAACATAAAAAACATAAGCACGCTCTACAAACACATTTATTCTATTACAGTCGTACCTTGAATCTCGAAAGCCTTGGCTCCTGAACAAATCAGCTCCTGAACGATCAAAAGTGAGTGTCCCGGTTTTTTAATGTTCTTTTGGAAGCCGAATATCTGAAAGGGCTTCTGTGGCTTCTCATTGGCTGTAGGAGCTTCCTGCAGTCAATCAAAAGCCGTGCTTCGGTTTTCAAATGTTTTGGAAGTCAAATGGACTTCCAGAACCGATTCTGTTCGACTTCCAAGGTACAACTGTAATAGAATAAATGTGTTTGTAGAGCGTGCTTATGTTTTTTATGTTTTTGTATTATTTATTCATTTGGCAGAGCAATTATTAACAAACAAAAATTAGGAAGAAGAGGAAAGTGTTTTTAAATTGTACCACATGGAACCAAATGCTAATTTAATATAATAAATGCATCCAGGAGATGAAAATAAATTGGTGGATTTTTTTCTAACCTGGAAAACAGAAGCAACAGGATGCTGCTGCTATTACATTGCTGTGTAAACAAACGAGTAAATTGATGATGCTCATATGCACTTTCGATGCAGGCTGCTGTTTGGGAAATGAATAATAAGTGACATAACAAATGGGACTTTAAGGAAGCCCTATTAAGATAAGTAGAAGTAATGTGACACTGTGAGCAAAAAGGTCACTGGTACAGACCCTGCAACATGGTTAGGGAGTGGGGAGGAATAGCTATTGCTATTCTAGACTGCATCAACAGAAGTATAGTGTCTAGATAAAGGGAACTCTATTCTGCCTTAGTCAGACCACACCTGTAGTACTGTGTCTGCTTCTGAGTACCACAATTTAATAATAATAATAATAATTTTTATTTATATCCCGCCCTCCCCAGCCAAGACCGGGCTCAGGGCAGCTAACACCCGACATAAAAACAAACTGATTGAAATGCAACTTAAAAACAAGATTAAAATACAACATTAAAACATTAAAATACAGCCTCATTTCAATGGAAACTCCAATCAAAAACTTTCTTGGGGATGAAAGCGTCAAGTCTTCACCAAGGCTAACTTTCCAGAAAGTTGCACTGCCATAAATCTGCCTCTGGATATGGGCTAGAGAGGGGCTGGGGAAAGTCTCTTGAGTGGTATCTCAGGCAGTGGCGGAGCTTCATGCTCCGGCACCGGGGGACGTGGCCCGCGTCCTGGGGCGGGGCATGCCGCCTGCAGGGGCATGGTGCCCAGCGCAGGCAGGGGGGCGGCCGCAATGGCACCCAACCAGGATCGCGCTACTAGGGGCGGTGCACTCCCCCCGCACTCCTCTTCCTCCGCCAGTGATCTTAGGTACTCAGTAATGCTGTTAATAACATAGCAAGAAACCTCCTGGATCAGATTAAAGATTCATCTAAGCCAACATCCTGTTTTCTAGTGGCCAACTCTTTTGGGAAATGCACAAACAGAACTTGAAGGCAATAGCCCTCACTCACTGTTGCTTCCCAGGAACTGATTTTCATTCAGGACCTGTGCCTGTGATTGCAACCATGTGAGTTTTCCAGAAAAACAAATTGGGAAATTTTCTAGAAAAAATTAATAGCACTGGAGGCTTTCAACGGATGAGTCACTTTGGACAGTGGGGTTCCTTCTTTAATAAAGAAACAGAAATTCCTCACTAGAAATGTCTCAAGGTGGATCTCTCCCCGCCCCCTTCTCAGCTTGATTTGTAGTTTTAATTCACAGTGGGCATCAAAAATATCCCAGAGATATTGTGAAGAGGCTCCTCATATTATACAAAAACAGTTGCACAGAAGAGAATGTGATTTCTTTCTATGACCCATTAAGAGGGGAAAGGGACTGTGAGAATGGCTTTAATTAAACCCCTGTTGTGACTGTTCTGAGTCACCAACTTGGTGCTCAAGAAATTTTTATCAGAAAGCCGAACAATAGCTACCTTTGCAATACTATTACCCACTCAACACAGAACTGCAGTAATTATGATTTCTGCACAATTTGCTTCACTGCTAGCCGGTTTTTACAGAGATAGTTCTCACCAGCAGGAAACCACAACCGATGCAGGTGGTAAGAGTGAAGGTTATTTTGGTAAACTGAAAGGTAAACAGGCTATCACCACTTTCATATCTGGGATCCAGTAAGGCGAGATGCAAAAGAACTACACAGTGAGCGTCTCTTTCACCAGAGAGGCTTTGTTTTGCCACCTTTGTGCCACAATTAAACTGCCTTTGAAACTGTGGGGGCTTTTGTGATAAGGCATGGGGTTTTATCATTTGTTTGTTTGATTGAAGGAACAGTGGGACAAGGTTCCAGCCACTGCCAACAGTTATTACAGTAATTCCAACCATGTCTTCCTATAAACTTATTTTTATTGAGCAATATCCTTACATTTTACTGCAAGGTTCAACAAAGTTTTGAAATTCATTGGAAAGGTGAGGAGGGGGAGTGACTGGTCAAATAGCAGTGGCCTCAGTCCAAGTATCATACTACAAAGTAAATTGTGCATATCTAACTGTACAAGAAAAAAAATGGAAAGGGATGTGTAAACTCACCAACAATGGGTATGAGTATGTTTTATAATGTACTTGTTCCTTTGGCTACATGCTCACATGAATAAATAATCTATACAAAGTTAAGCACTTGCAGGTATTACTAATTAATATGAGTATTAAGCATGAGCTTTAATTGAGCACATGCTTAATTCTCTCCTATTTAAAGACTTGAGATCTTAAATCATTGATGTTTGGCTGGATTGTGTTATAAATAATGGATTGTATTCAGCTAAACCCTACTCAGAGTAGACCCACTGAAATTAATAAACCTAAATTCACTGTGCTCGTTAACTTCAATTGGCCTACTCTGAGGAAGACTAGCACTGAAAACCACCCAGAGCATTTTCATTCTGTTGTTTTTGTGTTTGTTGTTTTCCTACAGTTCCATACTTGTCATATACAGTGGTACCTCTGGTTATGAACTAAATTCGTTCCCGAGGTCGATTCTTAACCTGAAACCGTTCTTAACCTGAGGTACCACTTTAGCTAATGGGGCCTCCCACTGCCACCCCACGATTTTGGTTCTCATCCTGGGGCAAAGTTCTTAACCCGAGATACTACTTCCTGGTTAGCGGAGTCTGTAACCCGAAGTGTTTGTAACCCAAGGTACCACTGTATTTAAGATTTTCAGTCAGGCGTTGAGGGATCCCTCCCCCCAAAGTGAACAGCTCAATTAGATGAAATGTTTGCTGCTATTTTTACAGCATTTTAAGTGCAGTTAAAAACAATCCTGAAATTTTAGGGAATTTAGGCAGGAAAATAAAGATGCATCCAGTATCCAAAACAAACTGAACATTGCTAGTTAAACTTTCTTCTAACCTTCATGAAATTGCACAACACAATGTTTATTCCAACAGTCACATTCAATAAAAGCCAGTGGAGAATCAGTGCCTCATCAGTGTACTCTTATCTGCTAGGTAATCTTAAAGACAAATTGCAAATTTTGAGAACCGAATAGCAGCTTCCTCCTCCTTTTATAGTAATGGACTGTCTTCTTTGTAAAGGGCCTAATAGAAAACAGTTCTTATGATTCCCATGGAATTTAACAGAAACCAGGCAACTTTGAAGATACAATAACTACTCTTTCTCTCAGCTTCTCACGCACCGCACGTGCTCACATAGGGAATTTGGCCACAAAGTCAATTGTTCAGAACACTTTTCATTATACCTTCTCCAAACTTCTTAATTTTCTTTCATCCATGACCTCTGACCCTCCTCTTATGCCCCAAGCAATTCTGTTTCTAAAGGCTAAAGTGGGATGCATGCCTCAAAGGTGTTTGGAATTCAAGGTTAATTGGCTTTTGCAGTAACAAATGCATATATATATATAGCAAAATTCTGCTCTGTCTTTCACATGGAAGCAGCTGAAGAGTGCCACACTTGCTGAGATACTGACATTTTAAATCTTAGCATGTTGCTATGTTTTCCCAAAAATTATAATACAAACATAATCTGAAGGCTGAAATCAGCTCAAAGATCATGCATATACATGTTCATATCCATTAATATATAATATAATATAATATAATATAATATAATATAATATAATATAATATAATATAATATAATATAATATAATATAAATGTACAACTATGTAGATACTTTTCCAAATACTTATGTCCATTATATGTAAACTAAGGGACAAGTCACACTTGGCAAGGCACAATGGGCATGCCATATATACATTGAAGCAGAAACATGAACCCCCACATTTTCTGGGGGCACATAGGCAGCAAGCATGAAAAGATGGGTATTATTTTTTAAAAAAGTAAACCAACCACACTAGAGTTCTGCATCAAGCAGGATTTTTTTTATATTTCTACAGTTATGACCCCAATTAATAAGACATATAACAAATCTAGGATCCAGCTAATGTATTGTGATCTTAATTATTCAGAATTAAGTCCCAATACATTAGCAACAATTGTGCAGTGTTTACTGTCCATGGCAACAACAAACACAAAGATAGTTACCTGTTTTAATTCCCTTTATTTCAGTGAAACGTAGGCATAGGTTCCTTAGGAAATATGCCAAATGAGTTTAGTAAAGATGTCTTGATGGGAGGCTACAACCTCTCTGTTTTGCATTTAGTTTCTCAGAAGTATTATGTTATCACCAAATTTCACACAAAGTGAATCTGGACATCTTGCACAAACAAATCGTGAAAAGAGTGTTGAGGGAAAAAACAAAAACAGAGTTGGGTTTTTGGATGATATAGCAATATACCACCCAGCCATAGTCAAAAGTGACAGAATAGTTCAGCAACTTCTGGTGGGCTACAGGTTCCCCACACATACATTTACCTGGGAGTAAGTCCATACTTGACGTGGGTGGCACTGTGGGTTAAACCACAGAGCCTAGGACTTGCCAATCAGAAGGTCGGCAGTTAGAATCCCTGCAACAGGGTGAGCTCCCGTTACTCGGTCCCTGCTCCTGCCAACCTAGCAGTTTGAAAGCACGTTAAAGTGCAAGTAGATAAATAGGTACCGCTCCAGCAGGAAGGTAAATGGTGTTTCTGTGCACTGCTCTGGTTCGCCAGAAGCGGCTTAGTCATCCTGGCCACATGACCCAGAAGCTGTACGTCGGCTCCCTCGGGAAATAAAGCGAGATGAGCACCGCAACCCCAGAGTCGGTCACAACTGGACCTAATGGTCAGGGGACCCTTTACCTTTTTAAGTCCATACTTGAGTAGGCATTGATATGGTTCCACTGCTAGTGACCTTTCCCACAGTTTGCATAATGTCACAAAATGGCCCTAAGTAATTGTGTGATTAATTATAATGTTATCCACAATTATTTACAAGTTCAACATTTTGAATAATGCTGCCTGAAATCAAATTTTATTTGGTGTGTTTGCCCCACTTTAATAGCCTAATAAATCAACAATTAGGCAGTAATGAAAAACTTTGAAACAGAATTATTGTTTATATCGGAGATGACAAACTTTAAGGTCTCTATTATTAGATGAAAGCATATCATTCATTATATGGAGCATCTAGTAAAATACAAAGTATACAGATGCACAGATATAAAGGGGCATAAATATTGTAGCTAATATACATTTGGATCCCTATTAAACTACTAGATATAACATCTGAAATGGGGAGAATTGAGTTAAAGTACAGCAACTATGGTAAAAGTTGGCCATTTAGAAGTTGCAGCAAACATCAAAGGAAATTGTCATGCCCCCATTCTGGTGGCAACCAGGTGATCTGTTGCTACTCATGTTCCCAGCCAATTTCTGTTGTTGTTGTTTAGTCGTTTAGTCGTGTCCGACTCTTCGTGACCGCATGGACCAGAGCACGCCAGGCACTCCTGTCTTCCACTGCCTCCCACAGTTTGGTCAAACTCATGCCAGTAGCTTCGAGAACACTGTCCAACCATCTCGTCCTCTGTTGTCCCCTTCTCCTTGTGCCCTCCATCTTTCCCAACATCAGGGTCTTTTCCAGGGAGTCTTCTCTTCTCATGAGGTGGCCAAAGTATTGGAGCCTCAGCTTCAGGATCTGTCCTTCCAGTGAGCACTCAGGACTGATTTCCTTAAAAATGGATAGCTTTGATCTTCTTGCAGTCCATGGGACTCTCAAGAGTCTCCTAGCCAATAGACAGTCTTAACCCAATGACATCATAAGTCACAGTTGTGCTCTGTGATTCGAAGGTGGTTTTGTTGGCATCCCAAGTAAACATTGTGAGGCTCTATAATAATTCATGCCTCAGATCCATGCTTCTTCTGCCATAGCAGAACTGCCCAATATCAGATTTGTCCCCCCCCCCCCATGTCTAATCTTTAAACACCAAAGTATTTAAATTGATGATGGTTTTGGAAGGGCCTCATGCAAAACAACCCACGTAAATTTATGAGGCTTTGCTTTCCTCTCATTCACAGCAAACTGCAGCATTACCTAACTTTTAAAAATGCCTGGTAAATATGTTTAGCTATATGCATATCGTTGGTATGGAATTTCATTGAAATGTTTTTTTTCATCTTCAACACTGTTAAGCTAATATTAAAAACAAATATACTTATGTCGAGCTGTAAAGATTATTTGTGATGCAAACTTAATCCGGTAATATTTGATACTGGATCAGATCAGACTTTATGGTCTCTAGAGATTTCATGTACATACAACACACACACACACACACACACACACACACACAAACAAACACACACACACACATATGCCAGGACCTGAAAATGTAATTGCTTAAAAGCAAAAATGAGCTAGCATTTCAAACCCAGGCTGTATTACTGGGCAGTTTTCCCAGTTCACAATACATCCTATTCATGGCTACACAGAATTAAGCCTCCTTGAGTTTACTGGGACTTAGTCCCAGTTAAGTGCATATAGTATTGCAGCAGCTTTTATTACACCTTTTTAGGCTAGAAGAGTAATTTCAAATGTAAAATAGGTTGTATCGTGAATTGTTGCGCTTATTGTTAATTAAATTGTTGCAACGTTCTCTGCTGCAGCGGGGAAAGTCCTTAAGATCATCCACCAAGCAGTAAGCCTCCTCAGCTAATCCCTCTTCCGTGTATTTACTCATCCTCAGAAAGCTTGAAGACACAAGAATCATTTTCCCATGATGGCATTCCTAGCAGAGTCCCTACTGCAGCAAAATATTAAGAAACCACCCTGCAGATGTTCTCCAATCACCATCAGCCAAGCAGAAAATATTACATCTCCTGAGAGACCCAGAATGCCATGGAGCAGGGTGTTCACAGCTCTGAGGGCCACCATCAACTAAGGAAAGAGAATCAATCTCCTACTGGGAGTGAAGCCAGACAAATGGGCTGCTAGGTGTTTTTGTACGGTCCCTGACAGAATCAAACAGGCTGGGTTTTCTAACAAACACTTAAGATTTAATCACATGTTTTACAGAGCTGCTCTAGTCAGTAACCTCTCTCTCTCAGGCCAGAAGCAGTGGATCTTGCAATTAACCTCCTCTTGGGTCCTCCCAGGAAACAGAACCCACTCAGGCTGTATCTATCAATTCTTTCACATTGTTTCACTAGATGCAACAGTTAAGTCACACAGAGCTCAATGGAGCTTTCTTTCTTTTCTTTTTTTAAAAAAATAATCTTTATTACTTTTCAAACTTACGGCAGAAAAGAAAAAAAAGAACAAAAGAAAAAACAATACAATAAACAATACAAAACACAACCTTAACACTAAATTAAACAAAACAAAACAACAATTAAAAAAAACTTATAGCATACCATTTCATTAGTCTATCTTTCATTCCCTTATTTCATCAACTTCCTCTCACCTCCCTTTTTGTATTCCACTTCTGTTACTTGTTTCAGCAAATCCTTTCCATCTTTCTCTATTTTTATCATTATGAATGTCTTAACATATTTTTAAACTTGTTGTTGTTGTTTAGTCGTTTAGTCGTGTCCGACTCTTCGTGACCCCATGGACCAGAGAACGCCAGGCACTCCTGTCCTCCACTGCCCCCCGCAGCTTGGTCAGACTCATGCTGGTAACCTCGAAAACCTCGAAAACCCCTTCATGGATCACTGCCTTGCCGTGGCAAAGGGGCTTGAAGAACTCAGAGAAGCTATGAACTATGCCGAGCAGGGCACCCAAGATGAACAGGTCATAGTGGAGAGTTTTGACCAAACGTGATCCACCTGGAGGAGGAACCGGCAAGCCACTCCAGTATCCCTGCCAAGAAAACTCCATGGACAAAGACAACAGGCATTTTAAAACTTATTTTCCATTAATACTAAAATACTTATTTATACTTAACTCCTTATAGCATTTCTGCTAAAGCCATAAAGTTTCATTCCAACAATTTTCAAACACTCATTAATTTTACAATATTTCTATGTACAAACTTTAGACTTTCCCAATCTTCTACCACCATCTCTTCTCCCTGGTCTCAGATTCTGCCAATCATTTCCGTCCATTCCATATAGTTCATCAACCTGGAGATCTTCTGTCCAAGGCTCTTAAATATTTTCCAAGTCCCTTCTGCAATTCTTCTTCATATTCTTTGATGCTGAAAATGCTGAAGAGCAAGTCTCGGAGAGGCCCCAACCCAGCCATGCCCCATTCCCTCTCGACAGGCCAGCCAACTCTCCACAGCTAGAACCAAGGTCCATACAATATCTCAAATCATGTTTCAAGACTCCTCCAGATCCAAAGACCCCCACAACTCCAATCACCTCCTGACCCAGATTCAGAACCCAAAGGTCAATAAATCCCTGCATGAAAGAGTCTATCCAACCTTCCTTCTCCAGTGCAGGCAGGGCTCCAATCTTCAAATTCTGACTTTTTCTATATTCATTCATAAGAGGCCTCCACTTATAGTCCTTGATTTGACTCTGAAAGGCTGGGGCTTCCACTTGTATTACTTTAGGTTCAACAACCACAACTTTCTCCTTCTCCCCAGTTTGTCCTGTCAAGGTAGTTCCCTGTATCAAATCCTGAGCAATTTCTGTATTAATGGTAACTTTTTGTCCCAAATTTATCACTTTTTGTTCCAAGTTCTCAAGTTTGGAATTTCTTCCTAGCTAAGCATGTTGAAGACTGCAGCTTTAGTAAACCATTGTTCTCATGTGTCAGGAAAAAAAGTGACATCCAGTTTTTTCTCATGAGATCTCAGTGGCAATTTTGGGTGCCCCACTTCCTCACTCCCTCCAAAAGTGCTTTTTTCAGAGCTGCGATCTTGCATGCCATGCAAAAATGTGTGTTTTGGGGCACCACACAAGAATTTGCCAGCCAAAAAACTGCTTATGGGAGGAGAGAGCAAGGTGTGGGTCACATGACACACCTAGGAACACATCCCAAAAGATGCACTTTCCGGTTTTGCATCAGAAGAAGTTGGATGGTTTGTACTCAATGATGAGCAAGCATCTCTCTCATCTGATAAGTTCTGCTTATGGGAGGGCAAGGGGAAGAAATGCTTTTGGCTGGTTGCTGGGCAGAACCCATGCTCAGTAAAAAGGGACCGATCAAGGCTCCTTTCTATCGGATGTCTTGTGGCTTTTGGTGGTAGTGTAGAAGCATAGGTTCATGTAGTTTCTGGAAGGACACCAACAATGACCATAGTCTAACCATTATCTGGACCATAGTCTGAAGATAGCTAAATCAAGGCCATTTGTCAACATTAACTATCCAGCAATACAGTCACACAATTGGTAAAAACACTGGTAAAGCAATATGTGAAATTAGTGTGCTCATTAAAATAACACCCCCACCCCATTTCACCAATTGCAGGCTGCAAAATGGACTGAAACAGTTAGCAGAGAAAAGATGACATACCACCCACCCACCCACCCACACACACACCAAGCCTCTGTTTTCAAGGGAACATGGAAGGCGACACTATGTCCAATAGTCCAGTTTATGGGCTGATGGGCCATAGTGCCCCCTACCAGATTATTTGTAAGGGTTCACCTGAAAGCAATTCACACTATAGTGGACCCTATTGTTAGACAATCCCCCTACAGGTACAACGGTGTTTCTATCAGAACTCAAGCTGCTTGATCACTGGATCCATGCCCCACGTCTATATCAACCCTATTTGCTGCAGATTATCAATAAAGTTGCGGCCTTATTTCATCCCAGATATGTCTTGCATTTTGCTTTGTTCTGCATCCCCGCAGATGTGCAACTGCACTTTTGTCCTCAGCTTAAAAACTATACAAACAAATACTGATCATGTTTGCTTGACTGATTTCCATTCCTGAGCACAGGCAAATATGTCAACTGCAGCTATTTTTGCTTTCTTTTCTGCTTTCACCAGAATTTTCTGGCATTCCTATTTATTACTCTCCCTCCTCCTTCAGTAAGACCCCAACCTACCGAATGAGACCCACTGGATTAGATAAATGTTTGGAAAGGGCAGTGAAGGTTTGGAGCAGAACACCAGGATTCCCTAAAAACACACCATCACTCAGAGCAGACTCACACTTTAATTAAAAACCTTACCCATAGGCTCAGATATAGGAAAAGATGGGAGGTATGTATGTGCCTGTTTAGCAGACTGCTCTGTACAAATTATTCAGAAAAAGGTTCCTTTTTACTCTCAGCTACGTAAACCTAGGATAGTAAAATGTTTATTTGGGGAAAACACAAGCCTGTTTCAAGGTGTTTGGGGAATATTGACAGGCATATTTAATTAAAGCAGCCTGCTCCGTTCACACCTTGGAGAGCTGTGAATACATTCTTACATGATTCCCCAGAGTCAGAGAATTCAGGTGACAAAGAAATGGAAGAGCAGAAACCGGCAATCAAAGCTCTACAGGGAGCAGTTTTCTCTCGGCTGTACCATTTCAGGCTGTTGAGGGAAAGAAGACTTGCTTGGATAGATGATAGAAATAGATAGATATAGATGTACAGTAGTTGCTGGTACAGAATACGCATCTCTCCTTTTTGGCAGCCATTTTGTACTGCCAGCCAAGGCACTTCTATCAATATATAGTATGAGTACCAGTACCTAATTTATAACCACCACCAATAAAATCCCAAACAACCCAGGGCAGCTTCTGCACAACTCTGTAAAGTATAAGGACCACAGGGATGAGGGGTGCTAAAGTCCAGCAAAATCTGGATGCCCACTAGTTCTATACCCAATTTAAATGCAATGACATTTTGTAACACACACTCTGAGAGCCATAGTTTACTCAACAGCTGAAAGTCAGGCAAGATCACAGCATATTCAGGGTCCCAACCCACAAAGACAGCCTATGCACTGACATAGGCTACTCAATTTTGGGATATGATGGTGTGTCAGGGTGCGACAGCAAGGCCAAGGTGAATGAGGGCAGCCCAACCTCTCCTGCAGTTTACTGCATGTCTGCAAAGTCCAATAATTGCTCATTTTCTTAGAAATGTTGGAGTCTATCCAAAAGTAAAGGAGATTGTAAAGGATCTGCAAATAAATATTTCCTCCAGAAAATATATTTCAGAAATTATAATGAAGCCCAAACAGCACATTTAACAGGAACAACAGAATCCTACATAAATATTTACAGAACTGTCAAGTATCGCCATTTTGTTGCATGCCATCGCCCATCTGTGAAAATACTTACAGATGGAAAGGTGAACAATTAAGGTCTCCAGCTGAACAGTCTAGCTCTATGGAAATGTTTGTCAATGTGACTAGGTTCGTAGCGACTTCTGGCAAGAACCAAAAGAGCAGCCAGCAAAAGAACAGCCACTTTGCTAAGAGCAGTGGGAAATGTAGCTATGTGTATGGTAAACTACAGTTCCCAGGATCCCTGCAGGGAAGCCATCTGATTTAAATGTGTGGTGTGTAAGCAGCCATGGATACCTGTATTAAACAAAAGTGTAAGCCCCACCAGATTCTACTGGTGAACCTAGGCAGAACTTAGGAAGCAGAGCAAGGATGAAGGATGCAGAAAGGAAGCCAAGACTACAGGGACCATAAAAGCATCATGCTTGGCTCCACGATCAGCCTCCTTCACAACTGATTGTTCTCAACATGGGGAGGGGGGGTATGGAACTGGGTCCCTTAGAATTGGTGCCTATGGTAGGGACCTAGGAGGACCATACTGTACACCTAACGATTTCCATTATTCCATTTTAATGGCTGGGACTCCAGATATCTGGCATGTTTGTTTCCCGACTGAATGAATGAATCATTATTTGCATCAGCCATTCGCCATAGCAATAAAACAATATGATATACAAAGAACAGAAATAAAATGTCAATTATATAAAATACATTTTAGGGTTTTGAAATAGTCAAATAGTGGATCTTATTCTAATTGCCCCAGCTAAAAACCTTGCAACCTTTGCTGTCACCTGCTCATCTTGTTCTGCCAAGAGAAAGGACACTGTGGCAGTGGCTGGGTGACCCGGAATGGATAATAAAAGAGGGGTGATAACCTCATTCCTCAAGTCTTTATAAAGAGTGCAAGCCAAAAGGACATGCACTACCGATTCGGTACTGCCATCTCCACAGGGACATAAGCGTTTTTCGTGTGGAATCTGTTGGAATTGTCCCTCAAGTACAGCCAAAGGCAATACGTTCAATCTTGTGAGAGTAAAAGCACGTCTATATTTTAGAATTGCTAGGTTATGCAGATAGGGTGCCAGAGAGTCAAAATGGGAAGGTGGAAAATAGTCATACCATGGGCAAAATTTCCTTATTGTGGCCAAGTTGTTCTGATGCTCGATATCATTTAGACACTGACAAATTAGACTGTTTGCTTTACTAAAACCCAAAGTGAGTAGCTGTTGTGGTGATAAACCACAGGAGTGAAGTTTCTGATAGACATTTTAGTCCAGGCACTCTTGTAACAATCTTGCAGCACTATGGATATTAAACCGGGGGGATTTGAGTTTAGGCGAAGCCAATAGTTAAGTGTCCTACGCTAGATCCATAATTCTACTGAGGGAAGATTAGCCTCTAGGCACAATGATACGTTTGGGACACAGGGTGGTACAGAGAAAAGTTGGCTTAAGAGCTTTGATTGGATAGCTTTCATTGATCCAAGATAAGTGCCTGTCAGATTTGGAGCCCCACATAATAACTGTGCTAGGGGTTTAGCTTGGAACACTTCCAGGACTGATGGTATATATGTACCACCTTTCGTGTAGAAAAAGCATGGTGCTTTGGGATGCTTTTTCTTCTGAACATTTCTGGTGTGCTCCCCATGACTCCGTAGACTGGAAAATAAGTCCAAGATATTTGAAAACTTTGACCTGTTCAATTAGCTGGTTTTCCATGCGCATGTTTGTTTGTTTTATGGAAGTCGAGGAGGCAGACACCATAAATACACCACTGCTCCCGATCTAAACAAATACAAAATATTTTGCAAATACTTGTCTCACAGTGAACTTTGCTTACTTGGTTATTTATTCTGCACGGTACGTTGAGTTGGAACAAAGTGTTCTACAATAGAAAATTTCAACTGGAATATAGTTGTCAGAGAATTCTGAAGCAAAATGCTTTACAGTTCACCACAATGCATAAATGTACCTCATTAACATGTTTTTTTTATTATTATTAAAAAAGATGTTGATCTTTTGCCACATACTATTTCCCATGAATTAAAAATTAAAGCTGTTTAGCATTTGCAAAATGCATTGTCAGAGAAAAATATAAAGAATCCAATGAACAGTGATATGAATTCTTTTGATGGAGGGTGGGCCTTTTAGCTCTTTCTAAAGCAAAATACAATCTATTTTAGAATACTTTGGGCATTTTGCAAACTATTTTCCATATGTTAAAAATAGATCTTAAAGAAAACTTATTAACATTTACAAAATATGGTTTTTTTAAAAATAAAAATATCTCAAATGGATATATGAAATAAATGATATCCCATGATGTGAAAAGCTGAAGGGAGGAGAGAGATTATGGGAACTGTTCTCTTTTTCAATGATAATTATTCAGCCCTCCGTGCAAATGCGCCAACATGCTGCATTTGAAGTGGCCATAGCTTCTCAGTGTACTTGTGCATCCACTCCACTCCCTGAAAAAAAGAGGTGATTTGCTTGGGGTCCTACCTTGCAAGAGAAGAAATGAGGAAAGTCATCCAAAAGTGGGAAAGAGGTAGCAATGAAAAGAACTAAGATTGCTCCCCCTTCATCCCGACCTGAAGATGCTGGAGACTGAACCTGCAACCTTTTGCAGGCAAAACAGATGCTGCACCACTTGTCATATTCCTGTGCTGCCAGCCACAGCAGAGCTCAGTGGAGGAGAAGCCAGCCAACCAAACAAGTCTCAGAGGGGTATTTGCCTGGAGGCAGAGTCCATATACAAGGTCCAGTCCAGTCCAAAGGTCAGGAGTATAGCAGTTCAAATAGATGATCCAGGGGTCAAGAAAGCTGTAGATCCAAGATCACAAGAAGCAGCAAGATCTGGCCAGGACAAACAAATGTTGTTTCCAGCAACTGACTGAGGCTGGAAACCCTGCTGAAGAAAGCTGGAACCAGGTGGTTCTCATCAGGAGCAAGAAGGCTGATCAGCAGCAGGTGGAGTCAATTCTTCTGCTGCTTCAGGCTGCTGCTCACCAGGTGAAGCCAACTCCTGGCCCATGACACCACTGAGCCAAAACCCTTCATCTTATAATATTGTCTCTAGTCTCCCTCTCTCCCTCCCCTCTCCCCCCCTTTCTCTTAACCCATTCCAACATCTATTTTCTTTGCTGCATTTCTTCCCAGGTGAACACAGTTGCACTTTCAGGCCTTTGACACACCTCTTGTGTATTCTGTTTTGTAAATGCTTCCTTCTCCCTTTTGGTTCATGGTCCTGCCCTCAGGTGCCACCATTATGTAGGAGCTGACAACAATGAACATCAACTTCATGGACATTGATGTGAATTTTAAGAAAATTCACACAGTGTGAATCCTTAGTAAATGAAGCCTCCCGCACTACACATTCCACCTGCTGTTGTTAACTTTCTCCCCCCTGGGCACCTTTTGATGAAAAGACTCCCATTTTATCTCATACTCTTGACCTTTTAGATTAGCCTTCTCTTTGATACGGTAATGTATGCCTTGAATAAAATC
The DNA here is from genome assembly GCF_951804945.1 of Podarcis cretensis. Classification (NCBI taxonomy): domain Eukaryota; kingdom Metazoa; phylum Chordata; class Lepidosauria; order Squamata; family Lacertidae; genus Podarcis; species Podarcis cretensis. The sequence goes on along the minus strand of NC_137176.1, from coordinate 18,010,399 downwards.
CAGCTATACCACATTCACCTCTTTCTCTCATTCATTTTTGTCAACCTTTGAAGAATTATATCAGATATGTCTGGCTAAACCTGTTCTTTGTAATTCAAGGGAAGCAATCAACAACCTGGATTCTTGTTCTCATGGAAACATGTTGCGCGCGCGCACACACACACACACACACACACACACACATATATATATGGTTTAATATGTCCTATAGTGATGCCCACTTCTAAGTCACCCTGAATGCACTCAGTTCAAAAACATGGATGGAGAAAAGTTGGATAAGGGAGGAAATCCCACCCAGAAAATAGCAGTTTTACAGCAAACGTCCCTATAAGCCTAGGCTATCAGTTCTACCCAGCAAGTACTTATTCTTTGTATGAATGAGATGCTTGACTGCTGGATTCAGGACTACTCTTTGTGGAATAACTGGTACCACAGCTGTTCCTAGCGACTCAGGTCAATTCTTTGTCCAGGACAGGTGTCTACAAGCTACATCTGGTACGCCAGATGAGACCCTACCTGCCTACAGACTGTCTTGCCAGAGTGGTGCATGCTGTAGTTATCTCCCGCTTGGACTACTGCAATGCGCTCTATGTGGGGCTACCTTTGAAGGTGACCCAGAAACTACAATAATAATAATAATAATAATAATAAATTTTATTTATATCCCGCCCTCCCCAGCTGAGGTCCAGCTCTGAGGACCTTCTGAAGGTTCCCTCACTGTGAGAAGTGAGGTTACAGGGAACCAGGCAGAGGGCCTTCACAGCAGTATCGCCTGCCCTGTGGAATGCCCTCCCATCAGCTGTCAAGGAAATAAACAACTATCTGACTTTTAGAAGACTTCTGAAGGCAGATCTGTTTAGGGAAGTTTTTATGTTTGATGTTTTATCATGTTTTTAATATTCTGTTGGCAGCTGCCCAGAGTATCTGTGGAAACCCAGCAAAATGGGCAGGGTATAAATAAATTATTATTATTATTAATTATTATTATTATTATTATTACCACCACAAAGCTCCACTCTAAATCCTATTGTAACTGTAATGTGGGAGGTGATAGTATATAATATAATAAGATCCCTGTTTCAAAGGGAAGTTAGAAAACTGTTGCTATTGTTGCTGTTCTTAACTTATATCCCACTTACTGCCCAAATAGGCACCTGAGACTGCAATCCAAATTTGTTACAGCTGCAGAGCTACCAGCCCAGAGGCTCAAGGTAGCAGAAAGTGGACGTGGGAGCAAGCAAAGTTTAGTCTGATATTTGTGCCAGCTTCAGGCTGGCACAGCAATCAGCCCTGATCAGACTCAATGCTGGCCAGCACCAGTTGTAGGATTCAGCAGATTGTGGGCTGGCTCATCCCCACCCAGCCCCACTTCATGACAATACACCAGGCTCTGCCAGCAGGAATGGCACTGGGGTACCTTGCCCAACCATATATTGAGTGGACATAAAGTTGCACCTTTTGGGAGAGGTAGTCCCTGAGTCCCAGACCATGGATGGTTTTTAAGATCAAAACCAACCCCTTGCAGGGGCTTGCAAAATAGCTTGTGCTTCATATAGATATCTCAAAACCAAAGAGATGCATTCCTAGTGAATCGTCCTGGTCAAAAAGTCTTGCCTTTTAAGTTAAACGTGGATTCCAAACCATTTTTAAGTACGGCCCCACCTAAAACAAATTTCATTTCAGTCGTACCTCAAAAGACAAACGGAATCCATTCCAGAAGTATGTTCAACTTCCAAAATCAAGGCGCCGCTTCCAATTGGCTGTAGGAAGCTCCTGCAGCCAATTCGGAACCTGCAGAACCCACATCAGATGTTTGGGTTCCAAAGAACATTTGCAAACTGGAACACTCACTTCCGGGTTTGCGGCATTCAGGAGCCAAAACGTTCGAGTTGCAGGGCATTCAACTTCCGAGGTACGACTGTAGTTGAAATAGGATGGTACCAGAGAATGGATTGCCATTGCCAGATTATCCTTGTCTGGGAAATGTACTAAGTATTGACAACTCATTTATGCATAAAGGGTCATTGAAGAAAACAAGATAAATTAACATCCCCCAAGGAAGCTGAATTTTCAGTAAAACATCATTTCCTGCCACTGCAATCTATAGGTGGTAGACCGTAATTTGCAACCTGTAAAACAACTTGACAGGGAAGTATTTTATTTTCAAAGATTTTGCGGGAAATGAAGAACTAAATCTGTACCAAGAGAAAAAAAGTAAAAGAAATCCTAGCTTGACAAATAAATGATAATTACTTAATTGCTTATTCCCTTCAGTTGAAAAGGAAGTTGTCATACAACTGAGCCTGGGTTTAATACCAGCAACTGATTTCCAAGTTGCATGCTGGTTATGAGAAACATTTCAAGCTGTTCATGACATTTTTTTAATGCTGACTTTTACAATTTTTAAAGTTAACCGTGACATGGGGGCAGGGGATTACATGGAGGTGACAAGGTCTCAGGCCTTTTCTAGAGATAAAACTAAATCAGCAAATGTGCTATTAAAAAATCAAGTTGATTGAAAAATTGTGCAGGAAATAACTTTTAAAGGCTAGCCTTTTATTAAGGAACAGTGTTACAGTGCACAGTTGACTGCATTAATCGTTCTTGCTTGTAACCCAAATAAATTTTTGTCAAAAACATCTTAATTTTCTTGAAGTAATGCAATTTCTTTGGAATTAACACTCTTTGCAAATAACTCTCTAACAAAATAACTTCCTAGCTTTTTAACTCCCCTGACCTGCTTTTAGCAGAATGGCATTCAACAGGAGGACATGTCACTGTTACTTAGCAACCTTGCTCAACAATGGGCATTGTTCCTTTTATACATCAGTGATGTGATTGACCAAATGTCAGGTGAGTGCCAGCAGCCTACCCCACCATCCACAACTGCTGTTTCTTCCAAGACTTTCCAGTGTTGGTCCTGCTGTGTTAGAGAATCAATGCGTTAGTGACACAGTTATAGCACAGGAAAGAAAAGTCATTTCATTAGCTAGAGTAATAGAGCATTAGTTAGGAAATCAAAGTGTTAGACTGAGAGCTTCCATTTGCTAAACAAATGTGACCTAGGTTGATAATGTTTCTATAGTTATTTTGAGGAATAAAGAAAAATGAATTACTACCACAAAACGTCTTTAAATATACGGAGATTCACTTTGAATATTGTTATGTACTGAGTTGCATAGGATCCAAACTGCAGCAGTCTGATTGGTCCTAGAACAATAGGATCCAAATTGCAGCAGTCTGATTGGTCCTAGAACAATGCAGCAGTATGATTGGTTGGCAGGAACCACCCAATCATGCTCCAGATATAAGTGAATCCACAACCTGATTGGCTTACAGTAGAATTCCAGAATTAGCCAATCATGTGCAGCCCATTGTGTAAATAATGTATATAAAGCAGATACTTTGAGGGGACATTCATTCATTCCTCCTCACCACTATGAGCTGAATAAAGAGCATGAAATCACTTTGCGACTCTGAGTATATTTCAAATATGTATTGGCTCTTGATGAGGGATCTCTTCTTAGCTGAAATGTGAAATGGTACCTCATTACATACACCCAGAACTGTGAGGGTTAGGATGTAAAAATAACTGAATAAATGAACTTTAAAAAAAAGTACAAAACAAAAAGTTAGATGTAAAGCATAGTTGATTTTTGATGGCTGATAAGGCTGCCTGTTTCTGTAACTTTCTGTTTATTCAAGCATTCAGTTTGTTTGCAAATGCTCTGCACAAGTGCACCGATGTAAAGTGAAGATGTGTCAAACTATTTGGAAATAATGTGGATTTGTCTTATCTGTTCTAAGTATGAGCAAATATTCATACATTAGTTCTGCTTTATTCTAGTACAACTTTAACTGCATGACTGCTGCTGAGCATTTCAGGTACACAGGAGAAAAGCATCTCTGGTTGACTGAGCAGATTTCCTTAGGAGAGTGAGGGACAGGGAATCAAAATGAAGAGAGGGGAGAGGCAAAAGATGAAGCCCCCTTTAGGAAAGCATGCCACAAAGACTGGTTGCTTCTACTGAGCCCAAATTAAAATTAAAAATAGCATAAATCTTTCCTCTGAAAGCTTCTGCTTCTATGAAGGTGAGAGGTGAGTTTCCCGTCTGCTTATTTTTTTGCTGAGCTGTCTAATTCAGAACTGCGCTACTTGTGACTCAGCAAGCCAAATGCAGTCAATCAGCCATGGATTATATGCTGTCAAGTGTTCAGCAACGCTCCTCTGTTTTGCACTGCCAGGCAACTAGCAAAACAAAGAAGCACATTGACCCCTGGTGTACTGTCACACATGACTGGCTGATTAAGTTATGTATAAGGTATATAAGCCAAAGGCAAAACTTCATTACTCACTAAGTGGGCAGCCTTGTCCTGCTATATATTTGCATTGTCAAGGTCAATGAGTAGTCCACTACCACTTAGACTACTGCAATGCGCTCTGCGTGGGGCTACCTTTGAAGGTGACCCGGAAACTGCAATTAATCCAGAATGTGGAAGCTAGACTGGTGACTGGGAGTGGCCGCTGGGACCACATAACACCGGTCCTGAGAGATCTGCATTGGCTCCCAGTACCAAAGTGTTGGTGCTGACCTTTAAAGCCCTAAATAGCCTTGTTCCTGTATACCTGAAGGAGCGTCTCCACCCCCATCGTTCAGCCTGGATACTGAGATCCAGCACCGAGGGCCTTCTGGCGGTTCCCTCATTGCAAGAAGTGAGGTTACAGGGAACCAGACAGAGGGCCTTCTCGGCAGTGGCGCCCGCCCTGTGGAATGCCCTCCCTTCAGATGTGAAGGAAATAAGCAGCTATCGTATCTTTAAGAGACATCTGAAGGCAGCCCTGTTTAGGGAAGTTTTTAATATTTAATGCTGTATTGTTTTTAACACTTGATTGGAAGCCTCTTAGAGTGGCTGGGGAAACTCAGGCAGATGGGCGGGGTATAAATAATAAATTGTTGTTGTTGTTATCACAGTCAAAATATGGGAGGGGTGGGTTCAGTGATCAGCAGCAAGGTTCTGCTTCTGATTCCATGAAGGGGTACCTGCATCTTGAGAAGTAGGTTGGATTCCATGTCTTCTGAGGGCCCCACAGCCACATGCTCTGCCTCATAGTCCCTTGAAATGGTGTGCTCCTCTGGAAATTTCTATATGCCTCTGAAGAGGATTCAGAAGATGTAAGCTTTATCTGAGCACTCGTATTGACTTCATTGAGCTCTGTGTTCAAACAAATGGCAGCTAAAAAAGACATGGAAACTCAGGCTGGATCTAGATGCATCAAAGAAGTGTTTCAGGAAAATGCGTTGTAAACTTGGTATGAGAAATTGTGTTGGCAAAAACAGAAGTTCACAGCACTATCTGGTGTCACAGTGTTATAATGCAGATACAGTGGTACCTTGGTTCCCAAACTTAATCCATTCCATAAGTCTGTTCCAAAACCAAAGCGTTCTAAAACCAAGGCACACTTTCCCATAGAACGTAATGCAAAATGGATGAATCCGTTCCAGACTTTTAAAAACAACTCCTAAAGTAGCAATTTAACATGAATGCTACTATCTAACGAGACCACTGATCCATAAAATGAAAGCAATAATCAATGTACTGTATTATAAAATAAATAAAACAGTATTGTAGATGATAAAAAATATTATTTTTTCTTACGTGCAGTGATTATAGTCATTGTTTGTTTGGATGGGGGGCTTTTATCCATTTCTGCAGACACACAATCAATCAATCAATCAATCTGAAATGGGTCCCACATAGTCACAAAAACAAGTCACAAGCCACAGTCCCAAAAAAAGAAGTCACAAGCCACAGTCACAAGTCAATCCCATAAAACAAAGAACAAGTCACAGTCAAAAAAAAACAAAACAGCCACAAAAACAAAAGCACAAACAAAAACTCCAGATATCACCTCTGTGTTGCATGGGTGCTCAGGACTCAACAGCCGACAGACTCAACAGGAAGCCTCTGATTAGTAGCGGGGGACTCAATTTACAAACGGAACACACTCAACAGGAATGTTCCGCTTCCAAGGCAAACTTCACAAACCGGAACACCTACTTCTGGGTTTGCAGCATTCTATTTCCAAGTTGTTCATAAACTAAGCTGTTCTAAAACCAAGGTACCACTGTACAACACATCTGAAATGCTTTTCCTTTACCAATCTATCTGAGTCCTCAGAGTCACATCACATTATGGAAGAGGAGGAGGTGGAGCAGCCACATACGTCTTATAACCCCCCCCCCCCCCCCGGACCACTTAATTCAACTTCTTGGGAACGTATCTTATGTAATTGGCACTCTCTTGTTGTTGGAGCTATTTCTATGTTTCTGCATCAGCCAACTGCTACCAAGACTGAACAAATTGCTATTTGAAATGCAATACTGAGTTTTTAATTATATAACATTTAAATATAAACTAGCTAAGGAACTAGGGGTGTGGTGGAGAGACTTCACATTAACTAGCTGCTGGCTGCCCTAAAAACAACAACAACAACACAACAACCCTTCTTAAAAACAAGTCCCTATGGCAACTTGCTAAGCATCTTTGCCTTCAAGATGTGAAGACATATTTGAGCATAATAAATGAAGTTTTCATCTGAAAACAATTCCAAATGTAAACAAGGCTTTCCAAGCTTTGTAAATGCCATAGGGATTTGACACATTTGAAGGAACAGGAATCCAAAAGTCAATCATAGTTTAATGGCTAACGCAGAGCTACCAGAGCTTTTCCTGCAAGAGACGCACACAGCTCTTCGGAAGAGTGCCAGCTTTTATTTTATTTTGCAGAGTCCTGCATGAAATATGAAACCCCAGCTTTGCCTCTTTAATTTTCTCCTGTAAAGGACTCCCGCTCCGCAACATTTTTAAAAGATGGCACTGATGTTGGAAAAATCACAACTTATTATGAATGACACTCATTGGGATTTTCAAGCTGTGTGCTGTGAGAGAATTGCCAGTATGCCAGGAGGAACAAATGCATTAAATCACTGAAGTCTCCCATGAACCCAAACTCAGAGAGGAGGTAACTCTGCCTGCGGTGTCTTTCTGCATGATTTACTGCTCTGCCTCTGTTCCCATTGAGGGTGGGTGTGTCTGCCATGTATCTGTCTTCCATTATGTTGGATCGTTTCCAGAAGCTAGAGCTAAGCTGAAAATTCTCCTAGAAAGATTTTTCTCTGCAAAGTCATATAATGCTGGGGGGCTAGATGGGAAAATGAGCCCCACTCATGATAATAATAATAATAATAATAATAATAATAATAATAATAATAATAATATATTTATACCCCACCCATCTGGCTGGGCTTCCCCAGCCACTCTGGGCGGCTTCCAACCGAATATTAAAATACAGTAATACATCAAACATTAAAAGTTTCCCTAAACAGGGCTGCCTTCAGATGTCTTATAAAATTTGGTAGTTGTTGTTCTCTTTGACATCTGGTGGGAGGGCGTTCCACAGGTGGATGCCACTACCGATAAGGCCTTCTGCCTGGTTCCCTGTAATTTGGCTTCTCGCAGTGAGGGAACTGCCAGAAGGCCCTTGGTGCTGGACCTCAGTGTCCGGGTAGTAAAGGTAAAGGTACCCCTGCCCGTATGGGCCAGTCTTGACAGACTCTGGGGTTGTGCGCCCATCTCACTTAAGAGGCCAGGGGCCAGCGCTGTCCGGATACACTTCCGGGTCACGTGGCCAGCGTGACATCGCTGCTCTGGCGAGCCAGAGCCGCACACGGAAACGCCGTTTACCTTCCCGCTGGTAAGCGGTCCCTATTTATCTACTTGCACCCGGAGGTGCTTTCGAACTGCTAGGTTGGCAGGCGCTGGGACCAAGCAGCGGGAACGCACCCCGCCGCAGGGATTCGAACCGCCGACCTTTCGATCAGCAAGTCCTAGGCGCTGAGGCTTTAACCCACAGCGCCACCTGCGTCCCTCAGTGTCCGGGTAGACACACTTTAAAGACACATTTGTAAGTGGGTCATGTGTTCAGGGCAGCAGAGAGAGATTTAGGACAGAGTCAAGGGGGGGGGCACCACAACTATGACATAGTGCACACAAAGAATGAAAGGCAAGGGGCACTGAATTTTGGCATCACACAGGGTGCCACTGAAATTCGAAAAACCAACCTTTGAGGGCAGGTGAGCTTACCAAGAAAGAGTAGTTGCACTGCATGGGGGAAATCCTCCCACTTATTTCTTAAATTAGTTTTTTCTGCTGCCACAAGAAGCAATAATGTACAATAGTCAGCCAGCAGGGTGCCATTTCCCCCTGAAACTAGTCTCCTGGTGCTCCACACACTGAGCATTCAGGAGCAGATTGCTTAGGCACTTTTTTGGTATCAGGATTGATCCTCAGATCATAGAAGACTTAGATCATAGAACACAGAACCATAGAGTTGGAAGGGACTCTAAGGATTATCTAGTCCAACGCCCTGCAGTGAAGGAATATGCACCTGTCCCATGCTGGGATCAAACCTGCAACCTTGGTGTTATCCTGCAACCTTTTTCAACTCAACTATACAGCTGAAGATAAAGTGTTTTAAGCATGTTTTAAGTGCAATATACAATGTGACACTAGCTGGTAATGGTGAGCCAATGGGAATTCAATGTATTTTTAAAAACACTTTTGGAAAAAAAAAACATTTTCAAAATGGTTTTTATATTTGTGTAGATTCCACCCAAGATGCACTCCTGGTTCCTTCTCATCTGTGCCTTCTTCATTTTAACTCCTAAACTTCTCTCTCTCTCTCTCTCTCTCTCTCTCTCTCTCTCTCTTTCTCTCTCTCTCTGGAACTTACCAACATAGCTGATAAAGGCACTTTTCATCCTCTTACATTCCTTTGGACATATCATCACTAAATTAGGGTAGGTCAGAGGTGGAAGCTAAAAGGTATTCCCCACACCCAAATGCTTCTTCCTGCCCTTTCCACCCACTCCTCTTATCCCTTGTGAAACTTTAGGAAGCGCAGAGTGAGCTTAGGCACCTAATAGGTAAAGGATCTAATTTGCATGTAACATGGAAGGCTTCAAGCAGAAACATTGTCAATGCAAATGCATTTAAGTGAATACATTTTATGCCTATTTCTTTGCCTGACTCATACCAACCAAAGCACATCAACAATTATAGTTTTGCTATCACCGTAACTCATGGTTGTCAGAGATACAAGGCTATAAATGCCAATTTAATAGACAGTTCGTTTGTGATGCTTGAGCGTTTAGGAATCATCAATGTGCACAGTGTAAAATAAAGAAGAGAAAGGAAGAGAGAAATGTTTAGAAAGGGTTCAGAGTCAGCGGTCAAGGGTAGGTTTGGGGGTTTTTTTTACATAGATTTGAAGAAATTGCTCTTAAGAGAATAGAGAGCATTCAGTGAACATATTTGAATGTAAATACAAAACTGAATGAAAAGGAAAAGTACCAGGTAAAATTTAAAATGCCAAGGTAAAGAAACGTACTTTGAAGTAGAAATGATACAAAGTAAACAGCTTAGACTTTATAAACTAAGGGACACTTTACTCATGCAGTAGAACCAAGGATTAAATGAGTACCACTTCAGAATGAAGCTTTCCTTGAGAGTATCACTTCAGATTAAAGGATGAAGATCACATCTTGGAACATTCCACTGCCAAGAAGTCATTAAATGGATGCTTCTCCCATGTTTTTTTAGTTGCAGGGAGTTTATTATCATGGGAGCATACTCAAGCAAGCATTCAGCACCACTACAGTGTGAAGTGGCAAATTGGAAAAGTATTGTTTGATCCTGCTGAATATATAAACTGGCCTTCAGATACTAGATAAGCTAAACAAAGCTTTCATATTCACAAAACCTTATTCAATTTAGGACCTAATTCTTGTTACTAGAGCAATGGGGAACTGATTTCCTAGAAGATGGACGTCATGTGCCATTCTGACATTTGCCTGAGAAAATCATATGTGAAGGGTAAATGAAGTGGGAAAGAACCATGCCAGGCCTCCAGTGAGGTATCACTTTTGTGGTAAGAATTGGCTTCGACATCACCTTGTTTGTTACCCAGGTGAGGGACCACCTTTTAGATAAGCCACAGAACCAAGAAAACTAATTCAAGTCCATTATCCAGGAGGGACCCAGTGTTTATTAAAACTATTGCAAGAAGACAGCCTTGCCAACCAGCTGCTCAAGTGCTAGTTAAGTGGACTGCCCTGAGGTACATCAGAACAAAGCTTATACAGTCATACCTTGATTCTCGAACACCTTGGTACTCGTACGTTTTGGCTCCCGAATGCCAAAAACCTGGAAGTAAGTGTTCCGGTTTTGGAATGTTTTTTGGAAGCCGAATGTCCGATGTGGATTCCGCTTGAGTGCAGGAAGCTCCTGCAGCCAATCGGAAGCTGCACCTTGGTTTTCAAAGATTTCGGAAGTCGAACGGACTTCTGGCACGGATTAAGTTTCCGGCACAGATTAAGTTCAAGAACCAAGGTGAGACTGTATAGGCTACTAACACAGAGCACACAAAGGGCCATCAAAACATCCTTCTACATACATCAAGAAAGGTTACGGGTAATGGGATGTAAGATACACATGGTTTCATACTGATATCAAGTTCCTTGGGTTGCTCCAAAACATGTGGTCTCAGCTTATTAACTTATCACACAGTTGTCTAGGCAACCAGACCTTCAGTGGAGGCTGTTGACATTGGTTACCTGTAACTGTCCCTGGAACCTCTCAAGAAGATGCTGGTGCTAACTCACAACAGGAAAGCATCCTCCTATTTCTGCCACTTTCAGGGTCAGACAGGAGAGAAGGAATGCAGCAAAGGAGGGAGGCGTGAGAGTCACAAAACACAAGCAGGAATCATGGATGCATTCTAGCCAAAGGTTAAAAGCAATTAATATTGGGACATTTTTAAAATGACCGCTCCCCGCCTAAAACGGGGGGCGCCCTTTGCGTGGACGCGTGCAGCCCCTAGATCTGGAGCGGCTCCATCAGCATAGGCTTGGCTTTGCCTTCCCTCAGGTGGGATACCTGGAGGTCTCCGCCTACCTCAGTCAGTTGTCCAATCCCACCTGGGGGAAGCGTTGCCAAGGAGACCAGGCCAGGTAGGGGAGGGATTACCTGCCCACACAATAGAGGGAGGATCTTACCTGGGAATCCTCACTTGGCTCCAGAGCTTCTCCCACCCTACCCACCCTCAGTTAATGTCTTATTTTGCAGGTTAACTTTTCTTCACAGGTTTTGCAGGTTAACTTTTCTTCACAGGTATGCGGGCGCTGCTACGTTAAGGTCGCTGTTAAAGGGCCGGAAAGGAATTTCCCTGCATTGGCAGGTTTTGCCTTTCCCGTAGCAAAATGTCACAACTTTGGCGGTATCAGGCCTTGGGCGGAATCCTTTAGTCCATCTTCCTCTTTGCGGCGGCGATACCAGGGTTCCCCGTTAAAGGGGTTTCTGAAGGGAGGCTTTGACCGTACACCGAAAGGTCGTCATTGCTCTCCTCTGCGGCGGCGGTGTAACGGGGGCGGCTACCTCTGCTTGAACATATGTTCTCCAGAGCCGGCCCATCCTCCCCCCACAGTGGATAACCCTGATGCTCCCTAGGTCCCCGGCTGGGGACTGGGGAGGGAGAACGCCCAATGCCTGAACCAAGGTCTACCCACATTTGAAATTTAATAAAGTTGTGGCCAATTTAATCCCATAGCACGTTGTCTTGAGTCGTTATTCCACATGCCGGGGGGGGGGGGGGCGGACCGCGCGGGATCTGGGGACTCCGCCTGTCCACGCAATGGGTCTCTAAATCTTATATCACTCTGATGCAGCTACTTCCCACATTTCTCTTGTCCCAAGCGATTCCTCTGTCTAAACATAGGGATGATGTGAGCACCAGCCATAGGCTCTCATACCACAGTGTTTATGCACAAATTAAGCCTAGTCCAAAGCCACACAAGAAAGTGTGTTCACTCGGGCTCCACCAAGCTATACCTGGATAACCAGTGGAGAATGGTCCCTACCTGGTATTCTTTTTGCAATACATCTTACTGCTGAATCTTTCTGTGACAATGTAAGATGATGGTGTAACAAGCTTAAACTAGTCTTCTCTGGTGCTCAAGCAGAATTTCAGGTCATCTCATGAGACCTGGGGACCTGGAATCGGAATATCATTTTTGCAGTTCTTTGCACCTCTTATCCCAAGATGAAAGCACACGGTACATAATTACATTGAGTTCACTGATGCTACAGTAGAGATGAATTTAGCCATCTGTCTAACAGTCCCTAACGGATTCAGGTGCCCTATCTTTTTTAGCACTGTGCAAAATTTAGACTTGCAACTTCGGAGGAATAGTCAGCAAAAGCTCTGCATCCTCTCTCAGGTTTTACAATAAAGACTGACTCAGCCTGCAAGGCAGTAGTCTTAGTATGGATTGGATATATTTTGTCAATGTGGAGTCCCAACAGCTCCTCGGGATTTATGGATTACTCTGAAAACGAAAATATAATATGGTGAGAATACTTTCCACTCTGCTTTTAAAAATCCCTGCTACACATGTCTATTGAAGAGGAGATTGTGCCATTTATATATGTGTTTGTGTTTCCAGTCCTCAGGATACTTACACCTGAGTGGGCCCTGCGATTCCAGTGATGTGTGGCTGCTATAAAGAAACCATCAGCATATCTCTGACTTCTCTCTAATTCAATGTATGTGATGTTATTATCCAGTTTTCCCCAACCCCTGCTACACTTCACTAGTTGCAATTTAGGCAATGGACAATCTCATTTTATACTAATGGATGTTACCAGAAAAAGGGGGAGGCAGAGATTCTAGATCAAAGTGCAAGTTGATGGCTATCTAAGGCATGTACAATTATTTCTTCCTCTGGGATGGACTGGACAACTCCTATATTATTGCTGTTTTATTTTGTGTAGTGCTTAAAAGAAACTAAGTGCTTCCCCCAGAATTCAAAAATCAAAAGCATGGCATTCCGTGTCTGGGAATCTACAATCTAGGTAAGACAAGAATCAAAAAGCTAAGGGGCAGGGAGAACAGAAAAGGCATTTCAAGTATCTATGGACAGTTCCTTTGTAAAGGTGGACAAATGCTAAAAGTTGAAGGAAGTTTTGCTGGTAACAACAAAACTGAAAATGAACTTCAGGGTTGGGCTAATGACAGATCAACTCATATATGAGCAGCTCTCCTGTTGTTTTATTTGGCAGAGTGCTCAAAAAGGAACAGAAACTGTCTCCTGGCAAGTGATGTCTATTTCTATTTCTCTCACCACCAGACACTTGTGCTGTCTATATTTATGTTGGAATACAGTGGTATCTCGGGATACAAACACCTTGGGTTACAAACATTAACCCAGAAACAATACCTCAGGTTAAGAACTTTACATCAGGATGAGAACAGAAATCGCGTGCCGGTGGCCCGGCGGCAGCAGGAGGCCCCATTTGCTAAAGTGGTACCTCAGGTTAATAACGGTTTCAGGTTAAGAACGGACCTCTGAAATGAATTAAGTTCATAACCAGAGGTACCACTGTATTTGCTTCTTCAGTGCCTGCAGTAGTTTGTAACTTCCTTCCAGCATCATCTCAGAATCTCTAATCAGATAGATTGGCTTGTACCAATAGATCTTCCGCTGTCCTTGAAATAAGCAGTTAACTCACGAGAGTCATTTCATAAAGCCAAAAAATGGTCACAAATTCCAACAAAACAAATGCTCGTCATTAGATATTCAATTCCTGTCATCTTTTCTGGTTGCTGCTTCAGTGAAATGATCTACATCTGACACATGCACAATTTTGAATGTTTCACATCCTAACAATTGTCATAGGCATTTATTGCCAGGGCTTGTACCAGAAGTGGGTCCCCACCCAATACTAGAACTGGGTGCATTCACCCTGCGTATTAACACCCAGCTCAGCCAAAAAGGTAAAAGAAACCATCAGAGAAGCTCTAAGCAGCAATTGAATGAAGCTGGTCAAGTGATACTTCTTGACCTGTCTTGAGGTATTCAGGTCGGGCCTGTTCATTGAGCAATTTGGAAGCTTTGTTCCTGCTGAGGGTTGGCCTGGCCTTTTTTTCACCTGGCCCCCTCCTCTCCTTTCCATACATTGCTTTGCCTCAACCTTCACTAGAGCTGGGTCAGACACCAATCCAAAATAGCTCTTCACTCACCCATGTGTAGCTTATTCTCATGCTGGAGGGCATAACCATCCTTGCAAGCAAAAGCAATTGCTTTTGAAACCATGAATAAACTGAGTGAATCTCATATAAAGGGAAAGGCGGCATCTTCTAAAGAAGGTGCGGCTTCACTTCAGAATACCCACTGAGCTGAAGTGTTCCGGTTTGCAAACTATTTCTGGAAGTCAAATGTGCTCTGTTTTGAGTGTTACACTTCCGTTTTGAGTGCCAAACTTCCATTCTGGGTGCTGGTTCTGCTATTTATTTCGTGTTTTTGTTTTTGCGGCTTTTTTGTTTGTTTTTGTGACTGTGTGTAACCCAGTTCAGCTACTGATTGATTGATTGATTGATTGATTGATTGATTGATTGTGTGACTGCGGAAATGGATATAACCTGCAAAGCCAAGATAACCATTAACAGAACAACAATAGAGGTAAAGAAGCAAATTATTTCCAAGCGTGAAAGTGGTGTCTGTGTAAGTGATCTGGCAAGTGATCTGTTTTAGGGGTTGCTTTTAAAACTCTGGAATGGATTAATCCATTTTGGAACACTTTGGTTTTGGAATGGACTTCTGGAACGGATTAAGTTTGAGAAACCAAAGGTAACACTGTATGTGGCTTGCTGGGTCTCTACTACGGCCAGACCCCTAAGATGTTCTTATACTCTGATTTTTTCCCCTCTTTAGTATTGCTACCTAGGGTAGAAAAGTGAAGAAGCCTCACATATCACCGTGACTGGAGGAATCACACTAGCCTAGAGCATTTTTGACAGGGATGTGTTGAAGAAGGATTTATTTGGGACAGACATTTCTCCATGCTGTTTCTATGAACCACAGAGTTTGTATTCCAAAGTTTATGTTACATAACCTCCTATATTCCAGCATATACCTTCTCATGCAGCACATTTCTCAGTGAGTTAGGTCTTCTTCATGACGAAGCATGCATCCACAGACAATTAAACACCACAGAGCCACCTCCCTTCTGAAACCTCAGTTTTAAATGTAGCATAAATAAAAATAAATCCAGCATGTTATTTTTAAAAATGGGCAAAATTAGCATAACACGCCAAGCCTTTTTAATCATTAAATTCAAGTTATTTTCCCTTCTTTCACTTTTGCTGCCTAATCTGTTTGCACCAGGGAACAATCATTAAATATATTATGCCTTCTAGCTAAAAAGCACTCTGATTAAAATTATATAGTAAAAAAACAAAAAAAAACCCCAACTCATTGTGGACACACTGCAAAAACAAAAAAAACAAAAAAAAGTTGCCTATGTGAGCATTTCCATTCTTCTCCATCCCTCTCAGCTGTCTGGAGCAAACACACTGGACAAAATGAAAAGTTCAAAAAGAGATCGATGTAACCATCAGAATTGTGTTGCAAATTATATAAGCTAGAAATGAAAAATGTCATCTCATTCTCTACAACGTTGATGGCTGATTGAGCAATAACATGCTGTGTCACTTTGTGACAAGTCTCTTTTCAGATGTCTCTTGGAATGAAAGTTCTACCATGATCCTCTTTTCAGTTCCATTTTTTTTTTTTTTAAATAGACATTCTCTATTGGAAGTTTTCAGGGGCTAAATTCCTGGTACACCCTGTTTGCATATAGATATCTTTTCACTAGTCCCAGAAGAGCCTGGTTACTTATCTAGGCCTTTAAGGAGTCATAAACTCTAGCCTGGAACTTACTTCCAAGTAAACTCATTTAGGATTGGACTGGAAATCTAGCAGGTGGCCTAAAAGTGTCATGCAGATTTGACACATATCATCTCACTTCAATCCCTTGTTTCTCTTACAGAGCTTAAGGAAGTTTAGGAAACTCATATGAGGAGAATAAGAAAACTGCTCCCTGTTGGGTTTTTTTAATAGATGTACACATTTTTACCTTTGCAGTTTGAAATTATAGAAATTTTCATCATTGTAACAAGTTAGGAAACACAGGAAAGGAACTGGCAGTGAATATCAGAATATTTTTCTTTTGCAAGATTTGTCAAGAGAAATATACATTTTACTTGTAGTGCTTAGAATTACATGAATTCTGATCCTTTTAGTAACAGACTTGCTTCAACAATGGTAATTTGGATGTTATTTTTTTAAGAAGAGTTAATAGTAATCTGTCAAGTTAAGAGCATGCAATTCAGAATATTATCACTCAAACCTTATGGTATGATTTTTGAATCAATCATCATGAATGGCTGTACAGGTTGGGAAGCATGCATCCTTTAAAAAAAATGCTTCAAAATTGTTATAATACACATTAGAGGTGAAATTTTAACAGCTGCAATTTATTGTATTGTTGAAGTCAATAGAAGGAGCTAAGTCGAGCCTACAAACTTTCAAAAATCTTGCCTGCAAATAGCTTGGGAACCTAAGAGACCAGCGAACAGCACAGGTAATTTTCAGTGCCAGGATCTGAGACAATTTAGTTCTATTAACTTCAAAGGGAATAAATAGGTTTAAATTCTAGCGCTCACACTTAATAAAGTTTTGCAGATTAGGTATCATTGTGAAAGGCTCATTCCTTGTTTGGCACACCATTCTATTCATGTGTACATAAAATATATTTGAGTTCCATCTATCTGACATCTTGATGATGGCATACATTTTGTATGAAGATATTATTATTATTAATGACATAGTAAGCATAGTAAGCAATGCCATCATGGTTTTTTTTTTTAAAAAAAACATGTAGCAGTTAGGGGAGAGTTCTGATTGGCACTGCAGCATATGAGGGAGAGGGGTTTAAATCTTCACTTTTCAACCATGATCTTGGTATGATCTTCACACTTTCACATGGTAATTAGCATTAGGCAAAAACAATTGCTGATTGCATGTGGAGGTCCCCAAGCCACCCCTCAAAATAATTCACACATCACACAAACAGTTTTAGGTTTTTGGGCACTATTTTGGCCATTACTTTATTAAAATACAAAATCTGTGAGTGGTTGCTTAGACATTGGTTATGACTATCTGTCCCCCTGCCTGGGACAGAACTGACATTCCAAGCTCCATCGGAAGCCAGTGAAGGGAAAGACAATGTTGGGGATCAGTTGAGCTAAGCGTCAGTTCCTCACCGCTCACCCAACCAGCTCCCCAAGGCTTGCCGGCCCTGGTACCATTTCAGGGATTGGACGAAATTGTGGCAAGCCCCAGCATTCCTTTAATGGAATTCCCTTCCAGCACCATTGGAGGGGCAGGCACAGCCTATCCTTACCCCTCCACCACCAGCTTTTTATAACCAATGCCTAACCTCAACCTTACAAGTTGTGACGAATTACTAAGTAGTAGGCAAAAACCAAATGGCACCAGCCAATCAGCCAAATGGCAAAATTCCTACTAGGCCCCTGCACCAAGGCAGATGACCCCATGACAGGCAAAGCAAGATCAACCGGAACGCAGGGCGGGCGGGCGGGTGATCCGATGCACTCTGCTAAAGAGAAAGCAAAAGGCAGAGTGCCCCAATATTTAAAGACTATGGTCCCACCCACCAATTTGCTGCATGCAATTTGCCCCAGCAACCCGGTCAGCCAATCGTTGCACCAGGCAATAGCCATTAACCTGCCTGGCAACAGAGGGCTGGCCTGGCAGCCCACACCGCAACCTGTGCTCTCATTTTAGGGAGAACACGCTTTGCCATGGGGCAATTAATTAAAAATTAAGATCTCAGGGAGAGAAGGCTTAAAACTTTTTTTCATATGTACCCTGCCAACAACCATCTTTCCCCCAATACCAAGCCCTTGTATTTAGTCTGAAATGTTGTTAGCTTCTGACACATGTTCTCAATGAGGGCTTTTTTGTGTATATGTTTTTTTAGCCATCTTTAATATGCAGGGCTGTTGTAATCCATTCTTTATGAGCCCACAGGTAGCCCATTGGCATGGCAGTGTTTTAAATGTCTAAAATGGGATATTCTGCTGGTTCCATCTTGAAGTGTGGATATTTAGATTTCACTGGTAGCCAAAGGTCTACACATATACTATGCCAACTATACCCTTCCCTAATGACGTCAGGTGTGCAGCCTGGGAGTCATTTTGGACTCACAGCTGTCCATGGAGGCGCAGGTTAATTCTGTGTCCAGGGCAGCTGTTTACCAGCTCCATCTGGTACGTAGGCTGAGACCCTATCTGCCCGCGGACTGTCTCACCAGAGTGGTGCATGCTCTAGTTATCTCCTGCTTGGACTACCGCAATGCGCTCTACGTGGGGCTACCTTTGAAGGTGACTCGGAAACTGCAATTAATCCAGAATGCAGCAGCTACACTGGTGACTGGGAGTAGCCGCCGAGACCACATAACACCGGTCCTGAAAGATCTTCATTGGCTCCCAGTACGTTTCCGAGCACTATTCAAAGTCTTGGTGCTGACCTTTAAAGCCCTAAACGGCCTCGGTCCTGTATACCTGAAGGAGCGTCTCCACCCCCATCATACAGCCCGGACACTGAGGTCCAGCGCCGAGGGTCTTCTGGTGGTTCCCTCATTGCGAGAAGTGAGGTTACATAGAACCAGACAGTGGCGCCTGCCCTGTGGAACGCCCTCCCAGCAGATGTCAAGGCAATAAACAACTATTTTACTTTTAAAATACAACTGAAGGCGGCCCTGTTTAGGGAAGTTTTTAATGTCTGATGTTGTATTGTTTCTAATATTCGGTTGGTAGCCGCCCAGAATGGCTGGGGAAACCCAGCCAGATGGGCAGGTATAAATACATTATTATTATTATTATTATTATTATTATTATTATTATTATTATCTGCCCATGGTAACACCTAGTGCTTTTTTTCTGGTGGTACGCAGGGTTTCACATACCCCTAAACATTTTGTGAATTTAGGTTTGGCCCCATTGAGAGGCAGTATTTCAATATGAGTAGGAAAATGAGAGTACCCCTAAACATTATTTTTTTTTTAGAAAAAAAAGTACTGGCAACTCCTGCCTTAGTGACATCTTGCATGGATTACTATAATACTATGTGTGGGACTGTCTTTGAAGAGTATACAGAAACTTCAATTACCGGTAGTTCAGAACACTGCAAGCCCATTATAGGTAGTGAGTGTCTCGCAGGTTAGAACAGCTAACTTCATTAAAACCCATGCACTATGTAGAAATGTGGAGAGACTGAATAAACCAGGAATAGGGAAAGTTTGCTTCCAATAGCATTTGTATCTCACAAGAACCATAGCTGGGCAAGACCCTGGTTATGGGTCGCAGCAGGGAAAATCCTCTTTGTAGTCACTATTTTGGAGAAGATCTTTGGTGAGAACCACTGGGGCTTCCCAAGGTAAAACAAAATAAGGGCTAAGCTTCTTTGATAAGTGAACTGTCACTTTCCTCCTAGTCCAGAGCAAAACCAAATTACTCACCTAGTCTCAGAGAACATAATCATATGTAACATTCTGGCTTTCTACATTGTTTTTTGTTTGCAGCTCTTGCTTCTGCCCTGGAGGATTTTTAATTTTTTTAAGCTTCAGAAAGAACCAGAAAAATCTATAGACAAGTGACTTATCCTTCTCCCTAAATATTATTCACAGTTAGGATAATTGGTTACAACATTGGAAGGTTGGAATTGGCTGGATACTTGAAAGAGAGAGATGAGAATCTGGGCAAGCTTTTTTTTTAAAAAAATAATAATAATATTTATTAAGTTTTTAACAAAAAGAAAAAGGTTATAAAACAGTGAACAGTGAACAAAACACACACACAAAAATTACAAAAACCACAATTTGACGTAAAAATAAAAATGAAAAAATAAAAATCCCTCTTTCTGATATCTTACCACTCATTTACTTATTTTCATGACTTCCTCACACCTTCCTTTTTTGTATTCCATTTAAAAATTTGTTCAGCAAATTCATACCCTCTTAATTTACCCTTAGTTGTTTATCCTCACATATTCTAGCTTCACATTTTCATCTGATATTAATCCATTCTTGCATATTCTTATTTTGCCTTATTGCTAGAACCACTTTGTTTCATTCCAACGTCATTAACATTCAAAAATTTTACAGCGTTTCTGTAAATAAATTTTAAATTTCTTCCAATCTTCTTCCACCAACTCTTCTCCCTGGCCTCGGATTCTGCCGGTCATTTCCGCCAACTCCATATAGTCCATTACTTGCATCTGCCATTCTTCCAAGGTGGGTAGGTCTTGTGTCTTCCAATGCTTTGCAATGAGTATTCTTGCTGCTGCTGTAGTGTACATAAAGAAAGTTCTATCCTTCTTTGGCACCAGTTGGCCGACCATGCCCAGGAGAAAGGCCTCTGGTTTCTTCAGGAAAGTATATTTAAATACCTTTTTCATTTCATTATAGATCATCTCCCAGAAAGCCTTAATCCTTGGGCACGTCCACCAAAGGTGAAAGAATGTACCTTCAGTCTCTTTACATTTCCAACATTTATTATCGGGCAAATGGTAGATTTTTGCAAGCTTGACTGGAGTCATGTACCACCTGTATATCATTTTCAGAGAATCTGGGCAAGCTAATGGGTTAAATAGGCACTGGGTGGCATGGCAAAAGCATATAACAACTATTTGCTTACAGGATAAAGAGATGAAGAAGAAATCTTACTTTATGACACTTGTAAAGCGTGTTCTCCCTCATGGAGAGCACGGGTTGCAGTTGGGGATGACAAGACACCTCACTGTTGCTGGGCAAAAGGGTTTGGCCCTCTTTAAGCAGGGGCGAGCTGTTACTGGGGAGATTTATATGTTGCCATTTATTGATTGACAGCCCTATTTGTTAAATACAATGCACGCAGCGACGAACTTCCTCTTTTCGCTGCGTGCTTCGGATCACCTGCCCTCCCTTCCCTAATTTTAGGCTGTTTGCTTGACCTTGCTATGCCTGTCATGGGGCCATCTGCTTTGGGGCAAGGGCCCGGTAGGAGTTTTATCCATTTGGCTGATTAGTGTGTGCCATTTGGTTTTTGCATACTGCGTAGCAAATCGTCACAACTTGTAAGGTTGCAGTTAGACATTGGTTTGGAAATTGGTTGGTGGAGGGGTATGGATTCGGCTGTGCCTGCCCCTCCAAAATGCTGCTGCTGCTGCTTCAAGGGTTTTCCATTAAAGGAACCCAGGGGCTCCCCATGCTTTTGTCCAAACCCCCTGGCAAGGGGCTAGGGCCACGCAAGCCCCTGGGAGCATTCTGGGAAGAGGTGAGGCATGATTCCCAGTCCCGTCTCTCTCCCCAGGTGACTTACCCTTTCTGACTTCGCGGGGGGTGCGAATGTCAGAGCTGTCCCCGTGCGGGGTCAGTTAGTGCTACCAATGCCTAAGCAACCACTCACATTGCTGTAATTTGAATAAAGTTGTGGCCAAAATTATGCCAAAAACATTAAACAAAAATTAAGTGTCAGTTGTGTTTTTCTTTGGGGGGTGTCTTCGGGACCTCGGCGCACAAAAAGTTCCATATTTGCAAGGGAGCATTGTACTTCTCTGCTTCTCGAGGCCATTGGCTGAGATCTTGCTCTATGTTCTATCATTTAACCATGTGGGGACAACAGAGGACATGCAGCAGGACCCTTTCTGTTACCTCCCTCTGGAACACTTTCCCAAGGTATCTTGAAATGTCTCTTTCCACATCTGTAGTATCACCAGCTGAAAGTGTTAATCCCCCCCCCCCGGCAATGCTGACTTTTTCTTTTTTCTTTTAATAACTAGATGAATTCTGTTGTTTCTGGTTCAATTTCCCCCCTGTTTAGTTGGTGACTCATACATTTTAGCAATAAACAGATATTTTAGTAGGCTTGATTGTTGGTACTGGATTGATTTAATTTTCTAGAAACATGTTTTCCTATTCAATGAATAATGAGTGTTTAGGCTGTATACCTCTGAATACTCAGTGCCCTGGATAAGGTCTGAGATCGGAACATTTTCAGAGACATCTGGCAGCTTGCCAGCATAGTTTGATTTAAATCAGCAAGAAACAAGGCTGGGGTGGATTGATTTAAATCATGAGTTTAAATCAAACTTCCCAGTGACTCCTTCATATATTACCCAGACAGTGGCACAAATCTGACAACTAAACAATGATAATTTACAACTAAATAGAATATTATTTACATTATTGTTTCTTTCTTCCACTCTGGCCTTGCCTGTCTTTCTTGCACCTTATTTATTTTGCACATTCTCCTTTAAAAACAAAACAAAACAAAACTTTATATATAGAGGGCGTGTCCTTAGGATATTCTGATAAGCAGTCCCATTTGAGAAATTAAATATGGGGATATAAGAATCTGCCCACTGGATTTTATATATATATATATATATATATATATATATATATATATATATATATATAACTTTTCTTCCTTCTTGTGTTTCCTCTTTCTGTTCCACTCTGCCTTGGCCCAGCCCCACTCTCACAAAAACCTGAAACAAAAATGAAATGCTGATGACTCGTAGCTTGAACCAAGATCTGATAGTCCTTCGGCAGACTCAAGCGCTTTACTTTCATCAGGTCAAAATGAAATGCCTATGTTTTGGTAAGCAGAGCTTAAATATATTCAAATCTAGGAAATGATCAAATTAATTTGTATAGAAAAGGCAACTTCAACTCAACCTATCTCAGAGAGGCATTGATTTGGTTTAGAGACTGAGGGCTTCTCTACATTTTGCATGTCCTGCAGATAGAAAGCATGAGTCCGAGCGGTTTCCTGCTTGTCACATTCTTTTTAGGCATGGGTCCAAATGGTTTTGCATTTGCCCTTTAGTTTTCCCCTGGAAAACACATTCTTTATTGCTGAATTGGAACAAAAAGCAATCCATGGGAAACATGACTGCCAATTGTTCTGATTCAGCAGAAAATCACAGGTTTCCCAATTTTATTTTATTTTATATTATTCTTTGGTAGATTTTTTTTAAAAAACTGCCCCTTTCTAAAATTTATTTATTGGTTGAGCAGTGTTTTCCGTTTTATTTGTTTTCCTTTTTTTGTTTTTGTTTTTTTTTTGTTTTTTTTGTTTTTGTTTTTGCAAATCTACCAAAGAATAAAATAAAATAAAATTGTGATTAAGGGTTTTCCTAGGACTGTGAAATATGTGTGCTCTGTTGGTGAAGTGGTGGAGGCACTTGTCCTTCTTCTGATAGGAAATGCTCCATGGGAGGGGGCAAAAATGGGGGGTCAAGGAGGATCAGTTGGGAAGGAGGGAGAAATCTCGCTATCTTCATCTTAGAAATGTTGGAGGGTATGGATTATGAACAAAGAAAGTCTTGCTCGTAATGCCTAGCAATCTTCTTACTCATTCCCTTGTGCCCTAACATTTCTCTTGGCATGGTGATTTGACTTGCCCTTTCTGACTTGAACATCTGTGTCCCCCATCCTGTTTCTTCTTAGCACGTGTACCCAAATGTACAAGAATATTCTTGCTATCCCAACTATAATGCTCTTGACACTAACAGAAGGGGTATTTTTCGGCCTTGCCCTTTCACCCAGAATTTTAAAAACTTCTTTCTAATTGTGTTGGAGCAATATTTTTACTCCTGCTTGCTGAAACAGGCTTTTAATGTTTCTACCAAGAGCTATGCATTATGTTCAATTAAAATTTAAGGCAGCAGAGGCTGGTAGTCAAATCATTTAAATCAATAATAGGAGGTGGTATCTCAAGGTCTCACACGTACATTGGTGATGCTAACATAATACTATAGCTGTCAGAGCTTAACAAGCCCAGCAATTTTCCATTGTCAGCTTTTGCCCTATTACCCAGTTCAGTATTACTCATTTCAGCATCCTTATAATAATCTGACAACCATTTTTGTTAATAAGACCATTAATTATTTCCCCTCTCTGTGTAACTTTTTCTCATGTGCAAAGTATAAGTGTGACCATGCCCTGGGGCCTACTGCCAACATATGTGTTTATACCACAGAATATTTTCTCAACATTTGTAAATTTATAACTTCAATATGTTACTCCCTCAGGTAACAGATAAATTTCCATAGGATTCATTATGAATTCAGATATTTTACCCAGCTTTTACAGAGTTGAGCTGGTTTATGCTAGCATAAATAGTAATATGGAAGAATTAAAATCTTAGCTTTCTTCTAATTATGCCAGTATCCTAAAATACATGTATATTAGTAAGCGTTAGATTTTCTCTTTCTTCTTTGTCATAGTGTTGGGTGACTAGTCACAGACTCAGTTACTTAATTCAGTGAGTGTTCTGAAAAAAACTCATGTATTCCAAGAGTTTTCTTCCAACTAGTAATGCCAGCACATGCATACTGCTGAACACTTCTGTATTATCTTGGAGAATTGTAGTGTGATTTCAGTTTCTGTGCATGTTTTAAAAAAATAATCCTCAGGGCATTGTAAAACACAATATGCTCTGTTCTTACTTTATTTTTATTTTTTTGCAAACCAATGCCTTCCCAAAAAAAGCATTTAAGAGCACAATGTCGCATTTTACAGTGCCCCTGGGGAAGATTTTATTAAAAATGCTTTGGGCCTAATAATAATATTTTGCACACCTAGAGGTTTCCACTCTTTTCCTGCATTGATTCCATTTTGTCTTCCTTTCGATGGCCTTGCATCTACTTCATGGTGAAAAAGCCCAGGGAACATCATCATCATCATCATCATTATTATTATTATTATTATTATTATTATTATTATTATTCAGGTTGTTTTCTGCTGCTCCAGAGAAGCGGACATGGAGCAATGGTTCCAAACTACAAGAAAGAAGATTCCACCTAAACATTAGGAAGAACTTCCTGACAAGTAAGAGCTGTTTGACAGTGGAATTTGCTGCCAAGGAGTGTGGTGGAGTCTCCTTCTTTGGAGGTCTTTAAGCAGAGGCTTGACAACCATATGTCAGGAGTGCTCTGATGGTGTTTCCTGCTTGGCAGGGGGTTGGACTCGATGGCCCTTGTGGTCTCTTCCAACTCTATGATTCTATGATTCTATGATTCTATATCGCCCTATAACCAGGGCGCTCTCTCTCTCTCTTTCTCCCTACCTCCCTCCCTCTCCCTCTTCCCCCCGCCCCCACCAATACACCCAGGAACAAGAGAGAGTTTTAGACCTAGATGTGACATAACTACATAAAACAGGTGCATGAATGAAGTACAGTGGTACCTCAGTTTTCAAGCATCTCAGAAGCCGAATGTTTCGGTTTTCGAATGCAAAAACCTGGAAGTAATTGCTTCCATTTTCAAACACGCCTCAGAAGTCAAACAGCTTCCACTGGGTGTTTTTCCATTTTTCCAATTGAACTTGCAGCCAGAATGTTTTGTAAGTTGAACATTCTTCCGGAACGGAGGACATTCGAGAACCAAGGTACCACTGTAATTGATTGACTCAAGCACAGAAGTTTCTCACCCTCCAAAGGTCTGTTTGGTTGGGAGTTCTAGTCAAATACTTTGGAGCAATCAATGGGAGCTTTGTCTAGAGCAGGCATGTCCAAAGTCTAGCCCAGTCTGTTTAATCCTGTCCCTCTGGCAGTTTATTTCCTGGAGTAACAACCCAAGAAAGCTCATCAGATTCAATCCTAAAAAAAGCTCAACAACTTGGCCCCTGCCCTCTTAGAAAAAAGTTTGGACACCCCTGGTCTAGAGCAAGCTCAGGCACCTAGATTTCTGAATTTGCATGCTCAGAATCTCAGTCCAATAAGAACTTATAAGGGAAATGGCACTCAATTTGTAATACAACCAAACATTACAATTGGAACGTATTTGTATAGCAAAGTGGCTTAGCTGCAAATTTGGAGAGATCACTATTTTATATAAGCCAATGGTTATGTCACACTCTAATATCCCCAAGATTCCATTGCACTCAAGAACCTCGCCAAGAACTTTGATGCTTTTAAAAGAGGATTAGACAAAGTCATGGGGAGAGGAGAAGGCAACTAGCTATGATGGCTATGCTCTTCCTCCATGGTCTGAAGCAGTAATGTTCCTGGAAAGCTCAGGAAGGGAGGATGTTCATGTGTTCAAGTCCTGCTTGAAGGTTTCCCACATGATTCTGGTTGGCCACTGTTATGTACTGAGTTGAATAGGATCCAAAATGCAGCAGTCTGATTGGTCCTAGAACAATAGGATTCGGAATGCAGCAGTCTGATTGGTCCTAGAACAATGCAGCAGTATGATTGGTCCGCAGGAACCACCCAATCCAGCTCCAGGTGGAAGTGAATCCACAACCTGATTGGCCTACAGGAGAATCCTGGAATTAGCCAATCACGTGCAGCCCATTGTGTAAATAATGTATATAAAGCAGATATTGTGGGGGGACTTCCATTCCTCCTCACCACTATGAGCTGAATAAAGAGCATGAAATCCACTCTCGACTCCGAGTATATTTCAGCCACTGTGGTAATAGGATGCTGAACTAGATGGGCCACTGGCATTCTTCGGTGGATTCTTCTTGTGTCCAGGAAACACAATTCAGGGCAGGGATATGTAAATGAAGACAATAGTACACAGGTAGTAGCTGTTTCCATTCTTAATGGGTTTCAGTGAGTTGCCTGGGAAAGCCTAAAGAGTTTGCAGTCTAGCAATAATCATTTTGAGCAACATGTTAGTGGCCAAACAGCAAATCAGCTTAAATTTGGTCCTGGGGCATGGTGTACCATTTCACAGCTACAAGTGAGTACCAAGCTGTGTTTCCTTATATTAAAATGTGAACCTGTGGTGAATGTAGTTTTGAGTTGTCAGTTTCAGGAAATTTAATTATTTCCATACTGAACTTCCTTACCGGAATTTGACCACCTTAGTTGTCTGGAAGGATCACAGCTTAAAACAATTCTGTTGTTGTATCTTAAGCTATTGAATTCTATTTAAGCAGACACAAAAATGAAGCAGAAACTCTTACAGTGAAACATAAATTTATAGTAGCTTCTTGTCATCTAGATGGCATTGCAACTGTAAACACATGGAATAATTACCAGCCATAAGAAGCCAATGAAATTGGGACACTTCGTAGTTTTCTGTGATAACAAAGAACCTTTGACCTTTTTTTTTTTTAAACATACATTCAGATTAGAATTTTGGAAGAATAAAGCCTTATCAAGAGATGCGTAGCATTTGGGAAGCTTTTCTTTGCTAGATTATTTTTAATTGCTGCCTTGAGCAAGCTAGCCTTTTAATTTTAGTCTCCAAAGGAATGTAAACAATTTGAATCAAGATGGCAACCAGGTTTTCACTGCAACATTTTTCTCTGATGATGCCATAGGCATTACATACAGAAACACAGACGTTACATAAATTATTTTATTTTATGCCACTCGATTGTAGTAAAACCTCCAAGTGGTTTACCTTTTAGGAGTCTCAGAGTCCAGTGGAACCTCGTGTAACACCAACATTTGGCATCCACCACCTCTTGCCTTCCATTCTACATTGTAGTGGTGGCTCCCCCAAGGCCCTGTGCCCAGTGTGACCAGTCACACTCCCCTAAAACTGCCTCTGATATATATCTATAAAAGAAAATAGTAATACCCTGCTGTGTGCACACAGTGTGGGGTTGTGTTGTGGAGGTAGAAATTACCCCCATCTATTAACAAACAGGGACGCGGGTGGCACTGTGGGTAAAACCTCAGCGCCTAGGACTTGCCGATCGCATGGTCGGTGGTTCGAATCCCCACAGTGGGGTGAGCTCCCGCCGTTCGGACCAAGCTCCTGCCCACCTAGCAGTTCAAAAGCACCCTTACGTGCAAGTAGATAAATAGGTACCGCTTTCTAGCGGGAAGGTAAACGGCGTTTCTGTGTGCTGCGCTGGTGCTGGCTCGCCAGAGCAGCCTTGTCACGCTGGCCACGTGACCCGGAGGTGTCCTCGGACGGCGCTGGCCCCCGGCCTCTTAAGAGAGATGGGCGCACAACCCTAGAGTCTGTCAAGACTGGCCCGTACGGGCAGGGGTACCTTTACCGTTATTAACAAACACCTGCCCGGAATTAATTTGATTTGATCACATTGGTTGAATCTGACTACAGTAATTAGTTTGTTTTGCACACCCTCTGATTGTTATATTTAATAAATATAACCTATTTATCCATATTTGGATAAATTATGTCTTGATTATTCTTCCTGGTATGCTGGGGAAAATGGCACTGGATAAAAAAAAAATCTGGATAAGATAACTTTTTGTGACTGCCACTTTAATCTTATTTTCTGTTTTAAATCTGATTCTGTATTCATTTCATGAGTTATAAACAGATGGAAAAGAGATTGTTTTGGAGGTTAATTTATTCACAGCAGGAGTTATCAAATGGTAAAGCACATTTTCCCTGTTTCCAGCTGATGGCCAGATGACCATTTATTTGGATATTGACAAGAAACCACACAAGACAAAGCAAAAAAACAAACGCACCATGATCTACTCTTTATCTACATTAAAAGGTATAAATTTCTGACATATCAAAATAGGCAGCAAAAACAAACCTTGTGCATAAGTGGACCGACTTTCCACATCATATACACATTAAAACCAGGTTATTAGAATGGGAAACAGCACCTGTTCTAAACACCAAAAACTTCATCTCAACATCCCAAAAGGATAATCATGCAAGACAATTAAATTAAAGAATGCAGAATTCTGACCCGGAGCTTAATTTTAATAAGCACAACTGAGTGTGTTTGGAGAAAACAGTTATGTGTGGGTAGGGGGTAAGGACTATGCTAGATTTTTATTTTTTTTAACAGCCTATTTACGGCCAGCATAATTGCAAATCTTCTCAGTTGGTCCATGTTTGTGAGTGATTTAAGGCACATTAAAGGAAACTCATCCGCAATTAGGAAGTGTGGAGCAATATCTGTGCCTTAGTTACCATTTACAAGAAAAACTATGAATTTCATGAAACCGTTGCCAAAAGAGATTACAAATGAGGCCCACAGCTCTTCTCTGGTTCCATCTAAGGAGTCAAATATGTTGTTTGAATAAAATACCACAATGAGATCCTTGGCTATATCAAAGTAATTAGTTTTGAGCAAATATCAGACCAAACTTAAGAGAGATGAGTGAGTATGTGTTTTAACAGGGTTTTCTTTGCTTTGCTCTTGTTTCTTTTTGTGCTATCTCCCAGGGACAGGGTTTTGTTTCAAGAACTTGTTGGGCTACATTAGCTGCTCAGCTGAGTGAGTCACAAGTTGTGCAGACACAGGCTGGATCTAGACACATCAAAAAAACCTTTCAGGAAACCGTGCTGTAAAACTCATAATGGGAAATAATGCTGCCTAAGGATCAAGCTCTACAGCGCCATCTGGTGTCACAGTGTTATAAAGCGTGTTCTCCTTCATGGAGAGCACGTGTTGTGGTGGGATCTGCTGAGCCACCCCTCTGTTACCAGGCAGGGTCTCTAAAGATGGCCTGGCGCAGTGATTGGTTCACTGGGTTGCTGGGGTAAAAGTTATGTTGCAATTTTGGTGGGAGGGGTAAAATGTTTAAATACTCTGCACGCAGCCTGGAGCTTTCTCTTTGTTGCGTGCAACGGATCACCCGCCCACCCGCCCTTGAGTAAGGGGTTGTTGCATTGACCTTGCTATGCCTGTCATGGGGTCGTCTGCCGTTGGGGCAGGGGCCTGGTAGGAATTTTGTCCATCTGGCTGATTGGCTGGGCCATTTGGTTTTTGCCTACTGCGTAGCAAATCGTGACAACTTGTAAGGTTGTGGTTAGGCATTGGTTATAAATTGGTGGAGGAGGGGTTAGGATAGGCTGGGCCTGCCCCTCCATGGTTGCTGCGGAAAGGGAATTCCGTTAAAGGAATCCTGGGGCTTGCCATCTTTTCGACCAATCCCTGGAATGGGACTAGGGCCGGCAAGCCTTCGGGGAGCATGCGGATGAGAATTGAGGGTCTGTGACTCAGCTCCATTTCTCCCCAACTTGTTTTCCCGCACTGTCTTCCGGTGGTGCCCGGAAGTCAGTTCTGTCCCCAGGCGGGGGGACAGATAGTCTTAACTAATGCCTAAACAACCACTCACGGTTTTGTATTTAAATAAAGTTGTGGCCAAAATTATGCCAAAAACCTTAAACAAAAATTAAGTGTGCGTTGTGAGTTATTTGGGGGGTGGCTTGGGGACCTTGACACGCAATGCGTTTAAAACACATTTATTTTATTTTTTTTACTAATATAACCGAATCCTTGGTATGCAAGGTCCATTCTGTGACATTTCTATCTCAACATGTTTTGGAGAGGATCTTTGTTTGGGCTCTATTGAAGAACCACTGTCAGTTAGAACAGGGGGAAAAATGTAGATTCAGGTAGGTAGCAGTGTTGGTCTGATGCAGTCGAAAATAAAAAATTAAAAAAATTGTCCAGTAGCACCTTAGAGACCAAGTTAAGCTTCTTCTGGGTATAAGCTTTTGTGTGCATGCACACTTCTTCAGATATGGATGCTTTATACCCAGAACAAACTTAGTTGGTCTCTAAGATGCTACTGCACAATTTTTTAATTTAGAAAAAAAATTGTGTTAGGTAGACAGTACACTGATACTATGTTATGATGTGATCTTCAGTGTTCAGGTTTTAAATCAAACCTTTCCAACAGTTGACCTGCAAGAACTGCATTCTACTAAGGCAGAGGTTTGGATAAATTAATGAATTAATTAGACCTAAGAGTGAGATATGGTCACCTAGTAACAACTCACTTTTACCATTTAAGCATTCCATGTCTGCATACCACAAAATTTAGGCAAGTCACTTAGTAATTTTAGAAGATGCTTAAATATTTTCTTTTTTTCCTGTGCTCAGTGGTAATACCCACAAAATCTTCCTGCACTGCTACATGTTGCTGACTACATCAATAAGAAGAATCACCCGATTCTGCCCCAATCTCCTCCTCAAGTAAACTTTTCAAGTCAAAGGAAATTGTGCATCTTGCATACAGCTCCTGTCTTCCTGCTTGTAACAAAAGAAATGCAATTTCCCAACAGCACTCACCACTGATGTTTCTAGTATGCACTTTAAATTTAAGATTATATTAAACCATCAGACTGACTTTATTAAAATATTTAAATAAACATTTTTAAATAAAAATAAATTAAGAAAAATTCAGTGCATTTAAAAAGCACACAAGAAGAAACTTTCCAGGCACAGAAGGCATGTAAACTCTAGAACATATGAATGAACAGCCTGCAACCTCCCCCAATTTGGTGCTCACCAGATGTTTTGGACTACAACTCCCATTAGCCCCTGCCAGAATGGCCAATGGTCAAGGATGATGGGAGTTGTAGTCCGAAAAACCAGGAGGGCACTAGTTGGAGGATGTTAACATAGCACTATGTTGTCGTTGTTGTTTAGTCGTTTAGTCATGTCTGACTCTTCGTGACCCCATGGACCAAAGCACACCAGGCACTCCTCTCTTCCACTGCCTCCCACAGTTTGGTCAAACTCATGTTGGTAGCTTTGAGAACACTGTCCAACCATCCTGTCCTCTGTTGTCCCCTTCTCCTTGTGCCCTCAATCTTTCCCAACATCAGGGTCTTTTCCAGGGAGTCTTCTCTTCTCATGAGATGGCCAAAGTATTGGAGCTTCAGCTTCAGGATCTGTCCTTCCAGTGAGCACTCAGGGCTGATTTCCTTAAAAATGGATAGGTTTGATCTTCTTGCAGTCCATGGGACTAGTGAGCACTATAGTGGAGTTTATTCACCGATAAGTAACAGCAACCAGTATTCACACATGTGGAATTAGCAGAATTTCTAGGTCAGAATGAATGTGGCTGTGAAATCATAGAGAGAGATTCTTGAATGAATCTTTGAACACAGTCCTGACTTGGGCAATCAGAAAGATTAATGCACATAAAAGTCAATGTCCTGTGAATCCAAGGGGAATTGATGCTACTCATGAGTTTCTTCCATTTTAATGTTTAGATCCCCCGCCCTTCTTTAATACATGGAATGTCTCAGGAAATCAGTGAGGTGGGCATCATTCAGCCATTTTGACTCTGCCATTGTTGACCAGGAGTCAACAATAAGCAGTGATGTTAGCCAAGTAGAGTCTCCAGTGCTGTTTGAAGAAGCAGTGCATAAATGGTGGCACTGGAGAAATCTGTATATCCAAAATGGCGCAAGAAAAGCACGTCGACTCACATCCTGAAGTTCCATTAACTTATCCTAAATATTTCAGCTTCATTATTTTTCTTAAGGCATTCCCTTTGAGTCCTTGCACTGCAGGGAAAGCTTCAGAACATTAAGACAGGGCCTGCTAAATATACAGGCAGGTAGAGCAGGGAATCCCATTGCGAGTGCTTTCAAATGAGTCTTTCCATTGACTCTATAATCAATAGCATTCCCTTCTTCCTAATTACCTGTTGACTTTTTAAAACCCCCTAAAGGTCATCTCTTTTTCTTTTCATTCATCATATGGTGATCGGAAGTTTGCCATCACAGGAACATGATGCCTGCAGAGTGGCAAAGGGCAAACCAAAGAAATAAGCACAGGAGATTTGTAGTGGGTTGAAATAAAGCATGAATTTATTGATTACAGGTGTAAGTAGTTTTGGGCCTAGTCATTGGGTATGTATCAGGTATCCAGTAGCCCACCTGGTTGACAAGGTGGGGGTCAACTCAGAACTGGGGAGTCACCCCTGACATGGATCAGTGTTTGTACTGACCTTGAAAGCCCTAAATAGCCTCAGCCCAGGAGGGGTGGAGCAACCTGCCCTGGCACCTGGAGTGGTGTGGGGGCAGGGCTAGCTGGCTCATGGGGATGGGGCTAGCCACCCACACCGTGAGCGTTCCTAGTTGCCCATGCGGCAAGCATCCCAAGCTGCCTGCCCCCCGTGCGGGGGACTCTGCTAGCTGCCCACACGGCGAGCGTCCCTAGCAGCCTGCATGGTGAGTGTCCCTAGCCACCTGTACAGTGAGTGTCGGGGTGCTGCTAGCTGCCCCCAGCAGCAGTGTCCCTAGCGGCCCACCACCCATGTGGCAAGCATCCAGGGGCGCTGCCTCAGCAGCGAGGGGTGTGTGGTGATGTCACCACCCCTCCCGGCTGACACCCGGGGTGGACCGCACCCCTCTCACCCATCTTCCTTTGCCAGTGCGGCCCAGTATACCTGAATTAGCGTCTCCACTCCCTATCATTCTGCTCAGACACTGATGTCCAGCTCCAAGGGCCATCTTGCAGTTCCCTTATTGCAAGAAGTGAAGTTACAGGGAACCAGGCAGAGGGCCTTCTCAGCAGCAGCTCCCTCCCTGTGGAATGTTCTCCCATCAGATGTCAATGAGATAAAGAACTACACAAATTTTAGAAGACATCTGAAGGCAGCCCTGTATTGGGAAGTTTTTAATGTTTGACATTTTGCCGGAAGCAACCCAGAGGGGCTTGGTTAACCCAGCCAGATGGGCAGGGTACAACAACAACAACAACAACCATCAGGTGCTTTGAGCCCACTTGGGCCACCATTGGGAGAGGTGCTATGGCCCACTGGTCGCCATTCAGACCAGACAGAGACACCCATCCTGGACCCCTTTAAAGGTGCATCCAATCAGCTAAGGATCCAATTCCTTATTCTGCCCAAGTTCTGACTGTTGCAATCAGATAAGTGAAAACCCACCAACTAGCCAATTTGTAGGAAAAATCCCTCCCTGGCTGTGAATATGGCAACCGAATAAACCATAGCAAGGTCCTGCCCATCCACCTTCGGACAAGCCACTTACAGCTTGGGAGGGCAGCTGATGAATCCCACGCTGAACTCCTAAGTGGCTAAACCACCCAAGGTTACCCTCTTAAGTGTGGCAGGGGCAGGCCTGGTTCAGCCCTCTCTGATGTGAGGCTAGAGTCAGGCTAGAGTGGCTGGAAAAGGGGGAGGCAGGCACACACACCCCAGCCACACAGCAAATGCCACTCCCCTGGAGCCCCAGGTGATCAGAGAATGTAGATGGACCAGATTGCAGAAATGTTTGTGATATTGATATGATACTGCTTTGAAATTGGAATCACTGGGCAGCCTTGTGCAAATCACCATCTTTCATCCCAAGATTCCATACTTGTTGTTTAGTCGTTTAGTCGTGTCAGGGACTCAGCGGGAGCGCAGGGAGGAGAGGAGATGGAGAGCGAGGGGGAGCAATCCGAGGGCAGCGTAGGAGAAGATGACAGCAGCCCGATAGATTCCATGAGCCTCTCCAGTGAATTGGAAGATTCACAGAAGGGGGCGCCGATGGGCAGGGCAAGGGGGGACCCAAGGGGGACACCCCAGAAGCAAGGGGCCAGTGGGGACTCCCAGAGCAGCAGTTGGAAATCAGGACCAGCTTCCCCACCAGAGCGTAGTGGGGGGGAGGAGTCCCAGGTATCAGAGCCCACATATGCACCACCAGCGAGAGAAGATGAGTCAGGGTTGGCCACGCCTCCATCGGAGAGCGAGGGAACGGTCAAGAGGAAAGTTGCAGGCTGGGCACGCGCGCCAAGTTCAAATGTACAGGTGAGCGGCACAGAAGGTAGCCCGGATAGGGAACCAGGTCCTAAAGCCCGCCGGAGGGAGGGGGAAGAATCATCAGGGTCAGCCTCAGAGGAGTCCAGAAAGGATGAAACCCTAGCGGGCAGGAGGGCCCAGAGGAGAAAGGAACTTAGGAAGAGGTGGAGCAAAGCGAGAGTCTTAAACTGGTGTGGAAGGGGCGGAGACTCAGACGGGACTTCGCCGGTCTAAGGTCGAGACGTAGAGCTGCGGGCTGCGGCTTTAAAATGGAAACTGAACCTCAATAAAGACTTTTGTACATAACTACAGCCTAGCGTTGGTCCTCTGTGAGCTGGGGCCTGGAGGCAGCTCTGACAAGTCGTGTCTGACTCTTCGTGACCCCATGGACCAGAGCACGCCAGCCACTCCTGTCTTCCACTGCCTCCCGCAGTTTGGTCAAACTCATGCTGGTAGCTTCGAGGACACTGTCCAACCATCTCGTCCTCTGTCGTCCCCTTCTCCTTATGCCCTCCATCTTTCCCAACATCAGGATCTTTTCCAGGGAGTCTTCTCTTCTCATGATGTGGCCAAAGTATTGGAGCCTCAGCTTCACGATCTGTCCTTCCAGTGAGCACTCAGGGCTGATTTCCTTCAGAATGGATTCCATACTTAAAGGTAAAGGTACCCCTGCCCGTACGGGCCAGTCTTGACAGACTCTGGGGTTGTGCGCCCATCTCACTTAAGAGGCCAGGGGCCAGCGCTGTCCGGAGACACTTCCGGGTCACGTGGCCAGCGTGACATCGCTGCTCTGGCCAGAGCCAGAGCCGCACACGGAAACGCCGTTTACCTTCCCGCTGGTAAGCGGTCCCTATTTATCTACTTGCACCCGGAGGTGCTTTCGAACTGCCAGGTTGGCAGGCGCTGGGACCGAGCAGCGGGAGCGCACCCTGCCGCAGGGATTCGAACCGCCGACCTTTCGATCGGCAAGCCCTAGGCACTGACGCTTTAACCCACAGCGCCACCTGCGTCCCATACTTACATGATACATATTCCATACTTACATGATACAAAAATAGAGATCAAGGGATATGTTTAAGCCACCAGAACCCAGATGACATGGTGTAAACATCTTAATACATAAATATGATGCAGCATTGAATTATAATATTGGTAGACATTCCCAACGGCAAAAGATTGGAACTCATTGTCTCCTTTGCTGTCTGTATTGTTGTGTTTATGACTGGCTACTCAGTTTGTTTATTTTCATTTCCCGTAGGCAATTTCTTCGATCCTCTGTAACAATATGACATTTTCGAGACTTTTTGGGTTCTGCAAAAGATCCAAATAAAAGTTATTAATTCCTTTCTTTTTAAAGATACACCAACAATGTTAATACAATAGATAAGCCATAATAATTAAAATTAACAGCTCTTGGCCTTCCATCTTCAGGAGGCATGGGCTGGCTGGTGTTATTAGAGATGCACAGTTTTCCCAATACACTGTGCCAAATTACTATTCTGAACCAGGGAATTACAGGGCTTAGAGTCAAGCCTGGTGGGTGTCTGCCAGGATTGTCTTGTGTGCCGAGTAGGATAGGATGATGTAAATGTGTTGCACTGCAGATGTTTCATGCATGCAATAACAGATGTTTTCTACTGCTGTACAAGGATTTATCCCATGTATACATAGCTGATATGCATGTATTATAATACGCCAGACTCTGTTCTGCCTGCAATAATACCATAGCAGCAGAACAAACAGCAGAAAAAGAGAGAGATAGGGGGTGAGGAATCTACAAGGTATACATAGGCCACTTAGTATACTGCAGAAACATCTTGATGACATTAACCACAGCTGGAGGAATAAGGCTTTAGGATTGCACTGTTAACACAGCTTTGCTGTTATGAAAATATTGTCATTGTTCTTTAATAAGTTGCTATTATAAAATATGCTACTGTTGTGTTGTCATAGTGTTACCTTGTTGAGAAATTCTATTGATATTCTTTTTCAAAGAAATAATTTAAGACTTGCTTTCAGGCTTTTGCTTCTGTTTGTTTTTGCTGTTCTTATAGGATTTTGCTGCTGCTGCTTTTAATTGTTTTCACTGTTGAGCTGGTTTTATAATTTTCCTGGATGTTGTCAGCCACCTCAAAATAAATACATCGGGGGAAAGCATCCCTTGATTTAGTCAACAACAACAGCAGGATCTTTACCATACTACAGGAAGAATACATTCATGTTATTAAGTGATCACTAAAGGGACCAGATTCTTAAAATGAAGAAAATAATATTGAGCATGTTGAGAATTGACAGATATTTTGACACTGGAAAACATGGAACAGATCTCACACAGGAATGAACGTACTTCGTCACACATCAGGACACATAATCAATTAAAGAAATTGCTTCCAGAACATACAGTGATATTCACCAAGTTGGATAGCTTTAATTATTTATTTAGTCCATGGAACTCAATGTAGCTTACAGGGGGTTTTCCAGGTGCTCACTCAGACCTAGACCTGTTCAGCTTCAGCAAGGTGACTGCAGCATGTGCCGTCAGCTCAAATTAGTCAACTAGTCAGCTTCACAGAAAACCAATGTATCAATAACTATCAGGCATAATAGCTGAAAGAAGAGATGCCTTCATGTTGAGAGGTGGATGCTAGGGTATAGTAGCAGAGGAAAGTTGTTTAATGGCTTGCTACTAAGCTTCCCAGAAGTATCCGATTGGCTCAGGAGCAGCTTGTCCAATGGGCTAGAGCTCCATCAATGGCCTCTTGTTGTTGCCGCTTACTGGAATAGGGAGCAGGAAGGCAATGGTGAGACTGGGACTCTGCATGTGCTTTGGTGGAAGGGCTAAATTTAATCCTTCAGTGCACCTACACAACTTCAACTTTCTTGATGCTTGACTACTCCCGTTCCAAGTAAATGGTGGTGATGCCTTTGCCAGGAGGTTGTTACTGCAGTTCCATCTTACCAAGTAAGGAGCTCCAACACTGTCTACTATTGGAAACAGAATACTGAACTAGATTGATTTTTGATGTGATCCGGCGGAGTTCTTGGTATATTCATAATGCAGCTCTAATTTAAGATTTAATATATGAAGATGAAAATGTGCTTAAAATTAATTACCAACCAAAATTCTTCTTCACTGCAATATTAATCAGCTTCTAGATGGACGAGCTCAAAAATCCACATTTTGGCAGTACAGTTGTTCAGGTTTAACGCATCACATCCCTGAACTCCACATGTTACAATTCTAAAAGTCCTCATTAATGTATCTGCAACAATGTAAGCTGAAGTCGGGCTGCACTTTTGAATCGCCATCATGAAAAAAATAGTGGAAGTGAGACAAGGCGCTCAAGTGGAACTTGAACTTACGATTGTAGAATTTGTAGAAAGAACTTTACATTTACTGATGTCTCATTCTTTCTTGTGCCACGGTGAAAATATTCCTCATGAGGTAGGGATTGGCAGATCAACCCATTTCCATTCTGTGGAATGGAAGGCTCCTTCCATTCCATACAGGCTCCTTCAGTCCTGGTTTTTGTGGATTGAAAAATTGGAAAAAACAACCCACAAAACATTCATGTGTGTATATGTGAGATAGATAGATGATAGATAGGTAGATGATAGATAGATGTGGAGCCAGGGGGCACAGCTGAACATGGCAGCAGCACAGCCCCAGTTGCTGGTGGCTCCTGTCCTCCGCCTCCCACTACCACACAAGGGAAAGATGGGGGAAACCACCCCTGGCCAGTTGTGGCAGCAGTAGCCACTGACTCTGAGTTTGCCCTCCTCCACCCTCTGAACAATACGAGGGCTGGCCCCCTCAAAAAAAATAAAAACAGAGGGGGCAAAGTGCGGCGACCCCTGGGGTCAGTGCCTGTGACCCTCATGGTCCCTTCCAACTCTACAATTCCATTATTCCAGTGTCTGTTTCTGTATCTAGGGCAGAGCTTCCCAGATGTTTCATGTTGGCGACACACTTTTTAGATGTGTATCATTTCACGACACAGTAATTCAGTTTTACTAGCAAGGTCAAACTAACCTCTTTCCAGCCCTGGCAGGAGCATGGGGGGCATGTTTGTGCGATACACCTACACACTGCAGCTGACACACTAACGTGTTGTGACACCCCATTCGCTGGATCATCACTTTGTTATGGTGAGTGGGTTTGAATGTTCCTATGACCCTTCTGAGTGAAAGATTCCATCAATGGTGTCTCCAAAAAAATTTACACATCACTTGGGAAGACAGGCAGACTAATGCCAGTGTACTGGAAGAAGCAAAGATCACCAGTATTGAAGCAATGATTATTCAACATCAACTTCGTTGGACTAGTCACGCTGTTCGGATGCCTGATTATCATCTGCCAAAGCAACTACTCTATTCGAAACTTAAAAATGGAAAGCGAAATGCTGGTGGTCAACAAAAGAGGTTTAAAGACTGTGTCAAGGCAAATATATATATATAAAAAGCAGTATAAACACCAACAATTAGGAATCACTGGCCTGCAAGCACTCCAATTGGAGAATAGCCTTTACCAAAGGTGTTGTGGGCTTTGAAGACACTTGAACTCAGGACACAAGGGAGAAATGTGCTAAGAGGAAGACACACTTGGCAAATCCACACCGTGATCAACTCTCTCCTGGAAACCAATGTCCCCACTGTGGAAGGATGTGTGGATTCAGAATTGGCCTCCACAGTCACTTACGGACTCATTGTTAAAAAACCTTGTTTATGGAAGACAATCTTACTCGGCTATGAGCGACCACCAAAGAAGAAGCTTTGAAACGATAACAACAGACACTGTAACGCTCGGCATCCTGTGTTTTGCTTTTAATCTGTTAATGTAATGAGAGTTCATGTTGCCTTGCCCTTTCGCAGCACAGGGCAAGGTGTGCCTGCAAACCCAGGGCTGCATTTGCATCCTCATCCCATTTTAATCAGTGCTCTGTCTCGGCAATCAGCATATTGCCGAGCAAGGAAACTGCAGGCCTAAATGAGATGTTGCCTTGTTCCAGCTGATTAAAACATGATCCAAGGTGACTTTTAGGTGACACTAGAAATAGTCGGAAGAGCAGCGCTTTGTTCTTTAAAGGTTTTGGGCAGGGCGGTTGCTGAGAGAAATGAGTGAGGGATGTTTATTTTCCTTGATGAGAAATAAATTGACATCTGAAATTATAACAGTGGTGTGTCTATGAGAAAATACAGAAATGTTTAAAGCACCCTATTATTAAGCACAGTGGAAACAACATCTTGGAGAAGCCTCCCATACTGTGGGTAATTATTACAAGCCACAATGCTAATTGCTTTTCGATCGTCAGTCTGTTGCCTCCAGCATGTCTTCCTGAGGGCTACTGTGGCTGCAGCAGGCTTTGCAATGTAATGAAGCTTGCTTGTTATTACAGTACAGTATTACCTATTTATTACTAGGCAGGGAATGAACATTTAGGCAAAAGCTTTTTTTTTTTTTAAGGAGAGGACACAAGGTAAGCAAAAGAGGATATTGCATCTGTTTTATGTTTGGCTGTGTTGTTAAGATGTCAAAGTAAAATGGCTTTCAATACTGCGGAAGACACTAGTGTGTTCTGTTCCCAGAAGAAGATGAAATATATTGCATTAAATGACATTGTTTGTTTTCAGAAAAACTAGGCTATAAAGCTATCAAGAATATTATAGCTGCAGGGAATTGGTCTGACTTAAAAAGTTATTAAGTGAAGATCAAGTTCTGCTCCAGTAAAAACTCTCTGAGGTCTTTTGAATCAGGACCTCAGAGAATATAAACATTTCCTGGAGGCTAATTGTGTTTTAAATTTGTGAATAAAGTTTGATTAGTCATATCATTTGATTGCTCATATTTGATGTGGCCTCCTCAATGAATCATCATTACAACAAATCATGTTGTTCATCAATTCCACTTCAAAAGTTTTGACTTTTGAACTTATACTGCGATATTTCTTGGCAGTTTGTTATTTTCATTACAGTATATACCTGTTAATATAAATTGCATTTTCAATTATACAAATAATAAAATATGGAAGTTATGATGAGTGAAGTGCCAAGGGCATTAACACTTCCTCACCCCCATTAAAATATAGTCCTTTTCTGACAGTTAGGGGTGCTATGAAACAAGGTGAAAATGTTGTCTCATTTATAGTGATAGAAAGATGCCTTGCTTGGATTTGATTCCATAGTGTCATCACATAGACAAATCTGATTGACTATGTCATGTTGTCAGGAAGCCTGTTCAGAGCAAGGAAGGAGACACGATTGAATACTCAGATCTGATTGTCTAGGTGGCATCTTGATATGACCACATTAGTGATGTGATCCATTGGCAGGAACATGTACTCAGCTATAATCTTATTCAAAAATATGACACCACCATATTTGGCATTTGTAGCAGTGAAGATGCAAAACTTGGAGCAAATAAACAAACATTCATGGCCATAGTTAAGCTGCTGGGCAGGGTTCACACATAACACTACTACAATGTTTAATACAATATACAGTGGTACCTCGGGTTACATACGCTTCAGGTTACAGACTCCGCTAACCCAGAAATAGTGCTTCGGGTTAAGAACTTTGCTTCAGGGTAAGAACAGAAATTGGGCTCCGGTGGCGCGGCAGCAGCAGGAGGCCCCATTAGCTAAAGTGGTGCTTCAGGTTAAGAACAGTTTCAGGTTAAGTACGGACCTCCAGAACGAATTAAGTACTTAACCCAAGGTACCACTGTAGTCTAACTTGACATCTTTCCTTTCACCCCTTGAAAACTGGTGCAAGGATAGAGCTGCTATTTGAACATGCAATGTAAAATTGTGTCCTAATATGTGTACCAAGAATCATTCTGACATCTTAGTGTTTAACAGAATTAGCACTTTGCAATCAAACTGACAGGCATACAAAGGCAGTATTCAATGGGCCAATGCTTAAACTCATTGGGTTAGTCATGCTTAGAGCAGAGTCATTGAAACCACTGATTTCAATGAGTCTACTACTCTGAGCATGATTTAGTTAAATATCACCTAAGGCAGGGGTCAGCAACATTTTTCAGCCGTGGGCCGGTCCACCGTCCCTCAGACCATGTAATGGGCTGGACTATATTTTTTTTTGGGGGGGGGGGAATGAACGAATTCCTATGCCCCACAAATAACCCAGAGATGCATTTTAAATAAAAGGACACATTCTATTCATGTAACAACAGACTGATTCCTGGACAGTCCATGGGCCGGATTGAGAAGTTGATTGGATGCATCCGGCCCACAGGCCTTAGGTTACCTACCCCTGACCTAAGGCTTCACTTTGATCGGCTAATTGGGTACCGACATTTTAGGCTGGGCAGTACATAAATGCAACTTTACACCATGCTCATGGTGTTTGCCTTGAGTGTGTGGATTCTCTTGCATACT
The DNA here is from genome assembly GCF_951804945.1 of Podarcis cretensis. Classification (NCBI taxonomy): domain Eukaryota; kingdom Metazoa; phylum Chordata; class Lepidosauria; order Squamata; family Lacertidae; genus Podarcis; species Podarcis cretensis. The sequence goes on along the minus strand of NC_137176.1, from coordinate 17,968,526 downwards.
GTAAATGACCCTTTTGTTGAGTCATAGAATTGTAGAATTGGAAGGGACCCTGAGGTTCATCCTGCAATGTAGGAATCTCAACTAAAACATCCATGACAGTTGGCTATCCAAACTCAGCTTAAAAAGCTCCAGTGAAGGAGAGCCCACGACCTTCCAAAGGAGTCCATTCCACTGTCAAACAGCTGTAACCACCAGAAAGTTCTTCCTGATGTTTAGTGAGGATTTACCTTCTTGTAACTTGAATCCATTGGTTTGGGTCCTATCCTTCAGAGCAAGAGAAAACAAGCTTGTCCCATCTTCTAGCCCGTTAGATATTTGAGGATGGCTATCATGTTTCCTCTCAGCTTCCTCTTTTCCAGACTTAACATAAGCAACTCCCTTAACCATTCCTCATAAGGTTTGGTTTCCAGATCCTTGATCAGCTTGGTCGCCCTCATCTGTACACGTTCCACCCTTAAAAGAGTAAATTCTAAAAACTTTGCTGCCTTGCAGTAAAGTCACTCAAATGGGGTGTTTATATTGGAATGATTGACTCCTTCGTAAAGCAGCACAGGTCAGTGGTGATTTTTGTTTGTGTTTGTGTGTGTCCCTCAGAGTCCATTATTACTCTCTAATACACAGAAGAGATTGTAAAGGGTGTTGCACACCCAAGAAAGCAACACACAGAATTAGCTGGTAACCTTTGCAAAGGTAAAAACAGCACGAGCACACAGCCTTACCTTTGGAGACATGAATAAGCAGTTGTTCAGAAGTCACAAGGACTCATTCATGCTGTCTATGGTGAAACTCATCAAATTCTGTATCACAGACATTATAATCATGAATCTCCTTCATGGGCAAATTGTAAAGTAAGTAAGTAAGTAAGTAAGTAAGTAAAAATGCATTAATCTAATGGTCTGGAGAGCACATAGCATAACTGCAGGGACAAAACCACTAAATACAACTCTTCAATGTAAGACATTAAATAGTATGGTTTTAATATCAATTTGCATAACAGTTGATCACAAGTATACATGAGCATTGACCTTTTGTGCTGCTATTGCTCTCATCTTGTCATTAAATTCGAAGGGTATCTTTTCAGGAGCAAGAAGGTCACTCGCTACACCCCAATTGCAAATCTTCCCTTTTCACACACTTGGAATTTTGCATGTGTGCCTGACCTTGCTCATATTAAAGGCACATTGAAGCTTTAAAGAAGGGCACGGGCCATTTAGTCAGGTGAAAGGCAATTGAAACAGGAGAAATGATCAAGGAATTATCAAAATGATGTAGGCTGGGGAAATTATCTTTTGAACTTTATATGCTATGAATTCCCTGCTCTCTTCATATAGGGGAACAGCTTGGGCAACAAAAGGTAGTATTTCTTTTTGCTCATTGCTGTTTCAAATTTTCGCTAGTGTCCACATTTACAAAGGTCAGGTGCCAGTATGATCTAGAATAAGACTATTTGTTACCGATTTTTTTGAAAGGTTACTGAAGGGAAAAATTCTTGTATATGTAAAGCCTAGGGGAGTTTAGCTGTCTTCTTCCCAGCACCATCTAATATAAAAGAGATCCCAGAACTACAGAATGCGCAATTCTTGGTTAAATAAAAGGAAGCATATTTTTGTAACTAGCAATATGGTAGAGCTGTTGATGAAATTTGGGATGGCCGGGAAAAGTGAAATTTATTAAGCCTTTCCATTTAAACCAGCAACAGGGAACCTCTGGCCAACCAGTCCATTTTGGTCTAGGAAAGCCACACTCACCAATGCTATACCTGATGTCATATATGGTGTCAGTTACAGGGAAAGTACAGTAGTGGCTGGGTGAAAAAAAGGGAGTTTCAGACATGCAAGTGCAGCTCTTAAGAGTGAAACAGCTCAAAAAACTCAGACCAAGCATCCTGGGATCTTCATGTGTTCTTGAGGTTTATCTCATTTGAGTATGGATGCCCTGATGCAAACTGGTTTTCGATATGACATATCCAAATATATAGTAGGCACTGTGATATCAGTGGTAGATCACATAAATTGCACACACAATTTCCTGCATCTAAAAGAATCTTATATAGTGGTACCTCAGGTTACAGACGCTTCAGGTTACAGACGCTTCAGATTACAGACTCCGCTAACCCAGAAATAGTACCTCAGGTTAAGAACTTTGCTTCAGGATGAGAACAGAAATCACATAGCGGCAGTGTGGTGGCAGTGGGAAGCCCCATTAGCTAAAGCGGTATCTCAGGTTAAGAACTGTTTCAGGTTAAGAACAGACCTCCAGAATGAATTAAGTTCTTAACCCAAGGTATCACTGTATCTAGAAGTCTAGGAAAGGCCTCTTCCTCAGACCCTGGAAAGTTACTGCCCATCAGAACAAACAGTATTTGACAGGATGGACCAAACTCTTGGTTCAATGTAGCACATTTCTTTAGCTCCTTATTGCTTCCTATAAATCCTGGGAGGTAAATATATAAGCTCCTTTCTATTGACAGGAGGTCTGTGATCTGACAGTTTCTAAAGGAAATGTTGCAACTGTGCAAGGAATCATTAGTATAATGATTCATTAGTATATCTAAAAATCTGAACCTGTCTACCCAGTAGCTTTGGGACTTTTCATATTAAAGCAGCTGGATTTAGCCAAATCTATATCTGATGCACAGCTGCATGCAAAGCCAACAGAACAAGGTGGAATCCCAAGCTCTGTGGGTAATCTTTCCTTCAGACATGGATTTGTTTTTCTACCACAGCATCATTTCCCCCTCCCCCAAAATAGATTCAACCAAAGTAGCATCCCATGAACGCAGAAAGGTTTGTTGCTAGAAGCCCTTTCTGCTTGCGCAGAGGGGGAAAGAGGTTGGATCCTAACCATCGTCTTCAATATTTGTGTAATTCCCAAGCAAAATCAACATGTGGACCAAGATTTATAGCATGCAGTTTAACGACAATACTGACTAGACTATTCAGTAATAGGGATTATCATCCATCAGGTTTATGCTGCTTTCAAATTTTGACTTGTTTTTCTTCTCTAATAAACAGCCTTTCTCCATGAAGAGGGCCCATTAGATTACAAATTACTGAGGCAACAAATTAAATGATGTTCCTTTTTAAGGAACAAATCAAGTTGCCCTAGCTACAATGGGAGGATCTCTATATCTATATGAAGAATGCAATAGGTGAAGTTTTGGTGTAAAGACAGTTGATTAGAAATATTGAATAGGATTGGAGCAAGATGTAGGAAGATCAGTGAAAGGATATCTTCTTTGAATGCAGAAAGTGCTGGATTTAATCCCTGGTGTCTTCAGTGACCTGTGAAATATTTCCTATCTGAAGAGCATTTGCCAGTCAGTGAGCAAGATGGACCAATGGCCTGATTCAGTTGGAGGCACCTTCCTATGTGAACTTATGCAAAGATGGGAGAGTGGACAATCAGGCATTATATGTCAGGAGTGAGTGCAGGAGCCAGGCCCTGGGATCAATAGGGCTTTGCAAGACAGGGGCCTTCCTAAGTTTGTTTTGGAGAGGCAAGGCGTGGCTGCACAGGTGAGGCCACTCAGTAACTTGCTGCACCTGGTGGCAAGAGCCGGGAAGGGATATAAGGTCAGCATTTCCCTTCGGTTCTTTGCTACAACAACACGTTTCCTGCCTTGCTGTGTTTGGCTTCTTGCTTCCTGATCCTCGGACTTCAGTTTCTTGACTCCTTGCTTCTTGACCCTCGAACCCTTGACTTCGTGACTCCCTGCTTCCTGAACCTTGGACCCCTGGCTTCTGGACTCTCGTTCCTGCTCCCACTCTGCCATCTTGCCCCCGGTCCCAATGTCCTCAGCCAGGACTTTGATCACCTGTATTACCATGGCATTATAGGATGCATTCTAAGCAATTGAAGATACGGTTGAAGGGATGTTGAAATGAAGAGGTGCAGAGAAAAGATCTACCTGCGATCCTATACAGCAAATTTTAAGAGAAGAAAAAAGGCAGAGGACTTTCTTGGCCTGACAAGTCTTCTGCATGGCACAGAGGAGTGGAGCGATTTGAAGGAACCAATCTATGTGCTGAAACACAAGCAGAAGTTGAGTTTTATATGGTCACATATTTCAAGAGTACCTTATTCTGAAAGAACAATGGGCCGGATCAAGAGAACCATGAGCTGAACTCTGTTTGCATATTGGGGCACTCCTGGCCCCCTCTTTGGCACAGCAGCCTCCTGGGTGCTCCCAAAAGCCATGCCTAAGGATCAAGGGACCCTCAGGAATGGGGTGGGATTGAGGGCAGAGAACTGCAATGGGAGAGTAGAATTTGATGGAGTTCCCTGGCATATGTGGAAGTACCTTTCCATTTGGGATCCAAGCCAGTAGATATTTTAATTCATTCCCATAACTGCATCTTCCCTTTTTAGCACTGGGAAGCTCTAGATGGTACTCTTAAGATGAACATTTTATTACTGTGGCTGTGTTGCATCTGACAATGCCAAAGCCAAATTATACTTAAAAGAGCACAAGTCTTTTCAAAGAACTCCAGCAGACCTACCAACTTTGTCACCTGCTAGGCTGAATGTAGCTCCCCAGCTATGTCTATCGGTCCATCAGGGGTTTAGCAACTTTCATATTTTTGCTGTATTCTTAGGGAAAAAGAAGCTTGAGGTTTTCTAGCAACTTGCAGGCCACAGAATAGGGCTGATGAGCTGCATTCCACTTGGTGGCTAACAAATTGCACAAGCATTGCCTGTTCCTGGAATTGAATATAGTTGTCTTGCAGCTGCTAGTAATAGAAACTCCTGTGATATTAGTGAAATCAGCTAAGATTCTACTGTTCTACCAAACAATCCCATAATCCAGGAAAAAACATTACAGAGTTTTAAAAGCCTACAGTGTATTCTGAGGTCAGAATTAATGTCATTGACCAACTGTTTCTCTTCTTCACCTGCTGGATTCTTTGTGAATATGGTGCATTAGCTGAAACACAACCCATCATTAATACAAAAAGGAAGTAAAACCATCCATTTCAATAGGATCTATCCTCTGTGAACCTAAAAGTCGCCGGCAAATCATTTGGTGATAATTTCATGAAGTTGTGTTCATGCCGTCCCTTTGATGTTCTACGAGGGCCTACACACAAACTTCAAGAAGCTCATAATGACTCATCTTTCATTTCATGTAGCTGTTCCTTTGTACCACTGGAAACTGAAGTTCTGACGATTCAGCACAGTGTGGTAGTTGATCATTATGGAACTTATGAATACATTACAACTTGCAGTTTTATAATCTGTTAATTACCTGGTACTCCTGCCGGCAATAAAGAGTAGCCAATTAATACAGTCATACCACTAATGCTCTGCTGGTAATTCCTCCTTTCAGAATTATAAGTTGGAAGCACCTTACCTAGGCTATTTGTAAGACTTATAGAAAAGTCTCTTAGGGCCACCATTTTCTGCAGTGGTTGCTATATACTTAAGTTGGAATTTAGGGACAGAAGCATATGTCCTTAATTTATTATGAAATTAAACTTCCAAGGGATTCATATGCCATCTTTCCCAATCCTATCAATATAAAAAACAACAGCCCTCTGTACTACATTTCAGTTCGTTTTCCAGCCCAGCCATTGCTTGATATGTTGTGACATCACAGAATGTTCATTGAAATTCTAATTACTGATGGGAAAACAGTTGTACCTTGGAAGTTGAACAGAATCCGTTCCGGAAGTCTGTTTGACTTCCAAAACATTCAGAAACCAAAGCGTGGCTTCTGATTGGCTGCAGGAAGATCCTGTAGCCAATCAGAAGCTATGGAAGCCCCGTTGGACATTTGGCTTCCAAAAATAGTTCACAAACTGGAACAGTCACTTCCGGGTTTGCGGTGTTCGGGAGCCATAACCTTTGAGAACTAAGCTGTTTGAAAACCAAGGTACGACCCTATCTAAAGTCTCAACTTAGCACTCTGGTTCCCATAACTTTAATAGAGTGTTATTGAGGCTTTTCTCTAGGTTTTTGCACAGCTAAGTATGGAGGAAAAAGAAAAATGCAGGAACCTGCTCAGCCCAGACAAGACAGAGTGTAACCTGATATTTAAGCACTAGCCTGGTAGGCATAGATGACCAGGGACTGCATTCAACTACTACAATTTCTGCCTTTGCAATGGGACTTCCTCTGATGATGGAACATCATCAGATACAATCCCAAGAACTGAATGTAGATGAGTGCATGAAATTTGAGCTGATGGAGAGGGGGAGGGCTATAGTGGTCTATGAGCGGGGAATGTTGTTTAGTGATTTTTGGGTGGATGTGTAATGAGTGAATGAGTTTTCAACAGAGGTGAGAGGACAAAAGAAAGCCAGAAATTATAAAGTGGTAAACAATGTCATAGGTGACCAGAGAATAAACCTGAATTTTCTTCTATTTCGTCTACTGGCTAGAATATTGTAAATGAAATGAAAGCAGTTATTAGTAATACCTTCTGAAGTCTTTGAAGATAATATTTTTCTGGCATATCTTTGACTATTTCACTCAATAGGGCAGCTCTGCCTTCCAGGGGAGTTTGCTGGATTGCAAAGTAATCATAGAACCATTCCCAGGAGACAGATAGGGTATATATACTTCCATCATATTCCTTTATTTCACAAGATTGTGCATAAATGCTATATAAATTCTGGCAATGACAGCTGTGGTAACCCTGGGATAACCTTGTTTGATGTGGTAATGATGTCTGATATTCTTTCAAGACGTTGGCCTTCTCCCCTTGAAATATCCACATGGCCTACATTTAAAGCAATAAGGTCAAGGCAAGTTTTATGCAAGCAGGAACAAACCCTTACAAAGCCTTTTGAATGGAATGAAGAGAGGCCATTTAGAGATAAAACCTGCATATCTAGTAGGATTTTCTCCCTTCAGGTTTTTAGCACCATCCCTTACCAGCATACACAAAGAATCAACTCAAATATGCAATTCAAAGACTGAGCAGGAGAGTAAATTGGCTGAGAGATTCACCGTGATGGGTGTCATTACTGGATTCTTCAGTAGTCGATTACTTACATCATGTGAATGTGTTGTACTGTGAGCAGACTCCACTGAAAAGCATTGTGTCTGAAGGACTCTGAGGTACAATGAAAGACCTGCCCATGATGTTAGATCTGTAAAAGCTTATTTGCACATGAGCATCACCAATGGATGTTCAAGTCATGAAGGGATGGACATGTCTGTGTGAAGCTAACCAGTATTTAATACCTAAGGCCAGAAAAATCTTATTTGTTTATTTGGGTATTTGTATACCATGTTTCATAAAGAAATGCAGTTTCTCATCTAAATTCAAAATTAGGCAATTAATTTAAAACAGTAAAATATTGTCTTCCTAAGAAACCAAAGGACATAGAATAGCTTGATTTTTTTAATTAAAAAAATCCATAGACTAAGCGGCTAATGCAGAGTGCCATCATCACTTTAGATAAATTATTCTGCACCAACTACTATGTCCATCTTCAAGGATAGTATTATGTGTTGTTGTTGTTTAGTCGTGTCCGACTCTTCGTGACCCCATGGACCAGAGCACGCCAGGCACTCCTGTCTTCCACTGCCTCCCACAGTTTGGTCAAACTCATGCTGGTAGCTTCAAGAACACTATCCAACCATCTTGTCCTCTGTCGTCCCCTTCCCCTTGTGCCCTCCATCTTTCCCAACATCAGGGTCTTTTCCAGGGAGTCTTCTCTTCTCATGAGGTGGCCAAAGTATTGGAGCCTCAGCTTCAGGATCTGTCCTTCCAGTGAGCACTCAGGGCTGATTTCCTTAAGAATGGAGTGGTTTGTTCTTCTTGCAGTCCATGGGACTCTCAAGAGTCTCCTCCAGCACCATAATTCAAAAATAGTATTATGTAGAGGGTAGTAAATATGTAGCCTTGCAGATTCTACAGTGGTCAAATCAAGAGGTTACCAGAACATGGGAAACTGTGGCCAGGATATCTTGGTTCAGGAAATAAAGTGTCTGACAAACACCACAGGGCTGGGAAAATGTGCTCCAAGCCACAAAGGCCACCTGGTTCAGGCTTCAGGGAAACGACTTCCTCCCTCTGTGGCAGGAGATAAGCAGAACAAAGGGAAAGGAGTCTTCTTACCAGTTATAAACTTCAATAATCACTGCGAGAGAACAAAGAACCTATCTCCTAGAATGGCGGTGCTCCCAGTTAAGGATCCCACCCCCTTACGTCCCTATTAATCTATATCACTTCTATGTCTTGTAATCTGAGCTTGTTCCATTTGTGGTTTGTGTGCTTTCTGCTCTGACACTTTCTGAGCTCTTCTTGACCTTGGGGAGACCGAAGGAATGCTTTCCAGAGATAGTGAATCTGTTAACCCTCTCTCTTCCAGTGTTTCTTCTCCTAGCTGTCCCCCATCTAGTATTTCCCAGCTTCTGCCTTCTGAACTTTTTCCCTTTGCAAGCCACTGTTCCAAATCTATACTGTCCTCCTGCTCCTGGGAAGATTCAGGATCTGGATAAGAGGGGGAGGCTCCCATCATTCCTCCTCAGTGCAGCACTCCTAACACCTGGGCACCCAATGACAAAGATGGATCAAGGAGCACCAGCAAACTATGAACTTACTCCTTCACATGTGTATGTGTGTCTTAATCCAGAACAAGTAGAATATCAAGTTTCCAGACATAAGAATCACCCATCAACAATGCCTTCAGCTTATCAGGTTTCAGTTTCACTTTGTTGACTTTCATTCAAACCATGATCACCTTCAGATACTAATTCAGCACCAACACAGCTACATCTGGTTCAGAGGGTATAGAAAACTGGATGTCCTCAGAATACTGATGACCCTACTCCTTTAACCGATTACTAATGCTACTAAGTAGGGTGGAAAAAATACCCATATCACCACAAGAAGTTTTTGTTAAATCTCTTGGGATTGTTAAAGCCAAACTGCACACAAAATTTATTGTAGGCAACTAAATAACACATGTGACTTTTAAAAAGAAGTCTATAGCTACCAGGATTGGGTGTAGCAAGAAGGATTGGAACCACAACACCCATTGGTGCCATCATCATCATTATTTTATTTCCAGGTTGTTTTCCATTATGTTGTTGATGATGTCGCAACGTTATGTCTGATGTGACAACATTCAGATTTCCACAAACAGTAATCAGATTAAACAGTAATGTAGGGAAACGAAGTTGAGAACAGACAGCACAGAAGGTAAATGGCACTGAGAAGCAAAAGCCAGGCTAAAAAACAAATGAAAGGAGGACTTCCGGTCGGTGCCAGCGTTTAATGGCGGTCCGAGCCTCGAGCTCCGAGGCAGGACTGCTCCGCTAGTTCGGGTCTTACCCGCTACGGCGAGCGGGGGACCCTTAAAATCACAGGCGCGGAGCCTGTGAACAAAGGAGATTCGGTGGGCACCTTTTGCGCCCCCGGCACTGGGAAGGAGCCTTTTTAAAGGCTTCTGAGCGGCATCGGGGCAAGCGCGGTGCTGAGAGTCGTCACCCAGCTAGCGGAGTGAAGCCGCGTCGCCATGAACGGAGAGCGCCGATTCCTTCCTGTAACTGAAAATTGACTACAACACCCGTGAGTAAGACTGAGAGATTGACGGGACACTAAAATTAGAAATTTGGCTGAAAACGGGAAAGGCATAAACTAAGGAAGTCTGCCTCCCCGGAGCTGCATGAGAAACAAAGCAACGAAAAACTAAGCTGCATTTGAAGGGAAATTTTTTTCTTTTTTTTAAGCTGTCAAAACTGACATCGGACTTAAACTTCCCCCCCGACAGGCAGGAGAAGGGGGGAAGGGATTGGGACATTGTTAACCTGCTGGAAAGTTACTGGGAAAATAAGACCTTCCACTGCCAAATCCCCCAGGTCGGGCTGCCCAAACAAGACACCGGGATGTGAACTGTCATTTTAAACTTTTTAAAGTGGGGGTTTGTCTGTAATAAAGTTACTGGACTTTAGCTTACCCTGCTGCACTTTGGCTACATTGAAAGACTGAGAGTTTACAGTGTGGACATTGGAAATTACTGGCTACTGTTATACCTTCTTGCTCCTTTGTTTTTCCTCGCCATTTGGATACAATTGAATGCTCCCTCTAGAGGGTTCCAAGTGAAATTGTTGCATTGAAAAAGTAACAGTGGGATTTTCCACTTGGAAACTATTTCTGTGAGAACGACCTTGAGGATATGAGTGGCCCAACAGAAGAGATAGTAACAAGGCTTAAAGCAAAACAATCTCAGAAGAAAAGGGGTTCAATATCAGGCACAGCACCAGCTGCACAGGAAAAAGCAGCAACAGCTTCTATGGATCCTATGACACAGGCACTCCTTAAAATAAATCAATCTCTGGAAGCACTGACAAAGCTGTCGACAGAGAACTCCAAAAAATTGACAGAGTTGACAGCAAGACTAGATGTTAATACAGCCAGCGTAACGTCTAATACAGATTCCATAAATAGATTAATTCAGGAGAGCTCTGAAACACGAAAGATTGCAGAAAGTGCAACAAATACCGCTGAGGAGACAAGGGAAAAGTTTGGGCCTATCATTAAAAAAGTGAATGAGCATGATGCAGCCCTCTCCTTACTGGAACTTCAGAGGAAAGAGAAAAACCTAAAATTAAGACTGGTTCCTGAAGGGGAAGGGGACAACCTTGTGGAATTCCTTACAGAGAACTTTATATCTTTCTGGCAAGAGGAATGGGCCGAAGAAGACGAATTTGAGATAACAACAGCCTTTCGACTGGGCAGGAGACAGGACAAGAAGCCAAGGGATTGTCTAATTACACTGAGATCAAAGGAAGAAAGAAATAAAATACTGAACCTACACTATCAAAAGCCATTGGTGATCCAAAACAGTCAAACACAGATCTTTAAAGACATCCCCAAGTACATCTTAGAGGTGAGAACCCTCTATAAAAATTTAGTTGACCTGCTGAAGAAAAATACTATACCATTCAGATGGGAGTTCCCACAAGGATTGTCCTTCAACTTTAAAGGAAGGAAGATCAAAATAAAAACAATTCAGGACAAAGAACAGTTTCTGGAGGGATACGTGGAGGACCTGCAGAAAGGAACTGTAGAGGAGAAAGAACCACCTGATATAGCAGATCTATCATTTGGACTTTTACCACCACCATCGGAGGAAGAACAGAAGCTTGGAGCAGTTGGAGGAACAGGTACTTAAACACAAAATGTCTCTGCAACTTCTTAGCTGGAATTGTAACGGCTTGAACCTTCCTCGGAAAAGACGACAAGTTTTTCACATTTTGAAGAGAGAACAATTAGATTTAATATGTCTGCAAGAAACCCATATTGCCAGGATACACAGGAAATTATTGATAAATAAGAGGCTTGGTCAAGAATTTATCTCATCAGACAAAGTGAAGAAAAGAGGTGTGGTGATCTATGCAAAGGAAAAATTGGCTCCAAAATTGATATTTAAAGATGAACAAGGAAGATACCTGGCAATTGAAATACAAATTCAAGGAGAAAAGATTTTGATTGTCGGAGTATATGCCCCAAATGAGGGGAAGGCCGAATTCTTCAAGAAGCTGCATGAGACACTAGTTGACTTTATAGACTATAAAATCGTAATGATGGGAGATATGAATGGAGTTGTCTCAACAAACATGGATAAAGCACAGAGACAAGTGATTTCAAAAGAAGGGAGACTACCAAAGATCTTTTTTGAAATGACTGAAACTATGGATTTGATTGACATCTGGACAACAAGGAATCCTCTAGAGAGAGGGGGAACTTTCTTCTCTGAGGCAAAAATGACATGGACAAGAATTGACCAAATTTGGATTTCTAGTAGTCTGGCGTCAAGAACAAAAAAAGTAGAAATCTGCCCAAAAACTTGCTCCGACCATAATGCTGTGAAGATGGAGATGAAACTAACAACAACTGGATCCTTTAGATGGAGAATGAATGACACCCTACTTAGAGATGAAGAGATTTATAAGAAGGCCCTTAAAACATTAAAAGATTATTTTGAGATAAACAGGAAAACAGAAGTGGAGAAAAGAACAATTTGGGACGCAAGCAAAGCCGTGATGCGAGGTTTCCTAATTCAACAGAATTCTATAAAGAGGAAGAAACAAAATGAGAGGAAAGAAAAAATCCTAGAAAAAATAAAAGAAGGAGAGAAGAAATTGAGGTCCAAACCAAAGTCCCATGAGATTTTGAGAGAAATAAAGTTTTATCAGATGCAATACATGGAGCTCATGAACCAACAGATAGAATGGAAGATAAAGCAAATGAGACAAAGAACTTTTGAATCAGCGGATAAATGTGGGAAACTTCTGTCATGGCAATTGAAAAAAAGGCAGAAATTGAACACCGTGACAAGTCTAGAAATGGATGGAAAAATTATCCACAAACCTAATGAGATAAATAATTGCTTTCAAAGTTTTTTCAAGAAATTGTATGCACAAGGGCCAGTTAACGAACAAGAAATAGAAGAATTCATCAGAAAATACGGTTTACCAAAAATTTCAGAACAAAGCAAAAGGATCTTAAATGAGGAAATAACAGAACAAGAAATAGAGGGTGCCATTCAAAATATGAAATTGGGAAAATCACCAGGACCAGATGGCCTGACGGCTAAATATTATAAAATGCTGAAAGAATGGTTGATACAACCACTGAAGGAAGTTTGCAATGAAATCTTGAAGGGGAAAAAGGCACCTGAATCGTGGAAAGAGGCTTTCATCTCACTTATACCGAAAACAGAGACTGAGAAGAACCAGGTCAGAAACTACCGCCCTATATCTTTACTTAATGTGGATTACAAAATTTTTGCAGACATTTTGGCAAAAAGATTGAAAAGAGTATTGATAGAGGAGATTCATAAGGACCAAACAGGCTTTCTCCCAGGGAGACATATGTCAGACAATGTGAGGAACATTATAGACATTTTGGAGTTGTTAGACGTTGATATTAACAGGAAGGCAGTTCTGATTTTTGTGGACGCGGAGAAAGCCTTTGACAACATCTGTTGGACTTTTATGAAAAAGAATCTCCAAGGGATGGGGGTAGGCCAAGGTTTTGAAAACGGTATAGGTGCAATATATTCCAAACAAAAAGCTAAGTTAATTGTAAACAATGTGGTAACAGAAGAAATATCCATAGAAAAAGGTACACGGCAGGGATGCCCAATATCCCCTCTGCTTTTTATATCAGTCCTGGAGGTTTTGTTAAATATGATTAGAAAGGACCAGTTGGTTAAAGGAGTTCAGGTCGGAGTTAGACACTACAAACTAAGAGCATTTGCAGATGACCTAGTATTGACCTTGCAACAGCCAGACACTAGCACTAAAAGAGTATTAGAATTAATTGAAATATTTGGTCGAGTAGCAGGTTTTAAATTGAACAAACAAAAAACGAAAGTGTTGTAGAAAAATTTAACAATGGAAGAAAGAGAGAGATTTCAGAATGAAACAAGCTTGGAAATAACAAAAAGGGTAAAATACCTGGGGATAAATTTAACGTCCAAGAATGTGAACTTATTTAAGGATAATTATGAAAAAAGTTGGTTAGAAGTAAAGAAGGATCTGGAAATATGGTCAAGGTTGAAACTTTCCTTGTTAGGCCGAATTGCTACTATTAAGATGAATGTATTGCCTAGAATGCTGTTTTTATTTCAGACGTTACAGATTTTGGACAAGATGGACTGTTTCAAGAAGTGGCAGAAAGACATATCAAAATTTGTCTGGCAGGGCAAAAAGCCCAGAATTAAATTTAAGATTTTAACTGATGCAAAGGATAGAGGGGGGTTTGCCCTGCCGGACTTAAGACTCTATTATGAATCGGCAGCCTTTTGCTGGTTGAAACACTGGCTACTTCTTGAGAACACAGACATTTTGGATCTGGAAGGGTACGACAATAGCTTTGGTTGGCATGCATATTTATGGTACGACAAGGCAAAGGTGTATAAAGGCTTTAAAAACCATATTGTAAGGAAAGCATTGTATAATGTTTGGATTAGATACAAAGATTTGTTGGAAAGTAAAACCCCTAGGTGGGTGTCACCAATGGAAGCTAGAGAAGTAAAAAAGCTTAATATGGACTCTAAATGGCCAAAATATTATGAAATTCTAGAATATGATGGTGAAAGGGTTAAACTTCAGAGTTATGAGAAACTAAAGCCCAAGGTTCGAGATTGGTTGCACTATCATCAGATAAATGAGACATTTAAACAGGACAGGAAAATAGGATTTCAGAAAGAGAGGTCAAAACTAGAAACAGAATTGTTGGAACCCAATACTAAGAATTTATCAAAAATGTATAACTTGCTGTTGAAATGGAATACACAGGATGAAACGGTGAAATCAGCAATGATCAAATGGGCACAAGATATTGGTCATGATATTATGTTTGCTGACTGGGAACAGTTATGGACCACCGGTATTAAATTTACTGCATGTAATGCTTTAAAAGAAAATATTATGAAAATGATCTATCGGTGGTACATGACCCCAGTCAAGCTTGCAAAAATTTACCACTTGCCTAATAATAAGTGTTGGAAATGTAATGAGACTGAAGGCACCTTCTACCACCTTTGGTGGACCTGCCCAAAGGTTAAAGCTTTCTGGGAAATGATCTATAATGAAATTAAGAAGGTCCTTAGGTGGACTTTTCCTAAGAAACCAGATGCTTTTCTCTTGGGCATGGTTGGCCAGTTGGTGTTAAAGAAGGATAGGATTTTCTTTATGTATGCCACTACAGCAGCAAGAATTCTACTGGCAAAGTATTGGAAGATGCAAGAACTACCTACTCTGGAAGAATGGCAAACAAAGGTGATGGACTTTATGGGACTGGCTGAGATGACGGGCAGAATCCGCGACCAGGGGAAAGAGACAGTGGAAGAGGACTGGAAGAAATTTAAAATATATCTCAAAAACAATTGTAAAATTGAGGAATGTTAAGATGTCAGGGGGTAAGAGGTAAAGAATTGCAGCAGTAACTAAAAAACTAAAGGAAACTTTATGAAAGGGAATTAAGACAATTGACTTAAGGGTTGCTAAAGAATCATTAAACAAGGATGCAGGGATGGGGAGGTATGGGGAAGTCAAAAGAAAGAAGAGTATGAAATGATGATTTTGAAGTTATATTGGTTTAATTGTTTTGTGTGCCTTGTTTGCTTTTTGTTTTTCTTTTGTTTGTTTTGTTGTGTCTTTATTATCTGTCTGAAAAACGAATAAAAATTAATTAAAAAAAAAAAAACAAATGAAAGGGCCAAACAGCTTCAAAATGCCTAGGCTGATCTAGACACATCAAAAAACTGTTTCAGGAAAATGTGTTCATAGTGGGAAATCAAGTTGGCGAAAGACGGGACTCCACAGTGCCATCTGGTGTTATAATACATATAGGACACTTCCTTTACTAATGTAGCTGAACCCTTAGTTTATACTTAGTGTTATAGTACAGTTCGAGAAAACTAAAATATATTAATCACTTATTCTTGGGTATGGCCTTGGTTCTTGATTTGCTGATTTTTTTTTATTATGCATGCATCTTCTTAATATCCATTTCGTAATTGAGTTACATATATAAAGCTACACGCTTTGATTAAATGTGACAATTGATGTGCCTGAAACTATTTCTCTGATTAAATATCTCTGGATTGTGGCCTTGATCAGTATAAGTCTTATGCCGTTTAAGCAGTCAGCAGATACTCTCCGGCAACCAAACCTGACAAGGATCACATTCAAGGAGGATAAGGAATTTATGACAGACAGTGACTAATGAAACTAGATGTTCTCTTTTTGTGCCTGCTGTGAATTCATTGACTGATGCAGCAGCAGCACATCAAGAGAGCTACAGACACAACACTATAGTCACACTACAGTCCTGAGCTGCTCAAACCAGCAAGACAAATGTAATGAATGGAGAAAGTTGATATTACATGAAGGGCTTGTATCATATCGTTCCTTTTGTGTACATTCTATTAAACTGGATTGATAGTTCAAATTATTATGGTGGAATTGTGAAAGAGAGAGATGGGTGGAAGAGATTGGGCAATGGCAATTTCTTATTCTATATAAGGAACTTCTGATGTTGTATTGCTCTTGGAGTATGGAAGAAGCAGTGCCTCTCACACTGTCTGCACTTCAGTGTTAAGCAGTACTACGAGTTGCAAAGCACACAGTCATGTTAACCTGGAAATCTAAGCATATATGCTTGTAACAAATAGATTGAAGAAATCCTTGTGCAGCCTGTACAGTGGTACCTTGGGTTACATACGCTTCAGGTTACAGACTCCGCTAACCCAGAAATAGTACCTCGGGTTGAGAACTTTGCTTCAGGATGAGAACAGAAATCGCGTGGTGCTTCAGGTTAAGAACAGTTTCAGGTTAAGAACGGACCTCCAGATTGAATTAAGTACATAACCAGAGGTACTGCTGTAGATAGAGATTAAAGGACTAACCATAGAGGTAAAAGGTAAAGGACCTCTGGACGGTTAAGTCCAGTCAAAGGCGACTATGGGGTTGAGGTGCTCATCTCACTTTCAGGCCGAGGGAGCCAGCATTTATCCACAGACAGTTTCCCAGGTCATGTGGCCAACATGACTAAACTGCTTCTGGTGTAACGGAACACCGTTACCACTGGTGAAGGAAGAGGAGTGCGGGGGGAGTGCCCCCGGCAGTGCAATCCCAGTGGGGTGCTATCGCGGTTGTCCCCTGCCCGTGCTGGGCACCACACCCCCTTAGGCGGTGCGCCACACCCCCAGGAAGTGCACCACACCCCTGCGGGCAGTGCGCCATGTCCCTGGGATTCATGCCAGCCTTGCCCCCACCTGCTCTCCGCCCCCTGGTGTGTGAGCATGAAGCTCCGCCACTTACTGTGATGGAAACCAGAGTGCATGGAAACATCGCTTACCTTCCTGCCGCAGCAGTACCTATTTATCTGCTTGCACTGGCGTGCTCTCAAACTGCTAAGTTGGCAGGAGCTGGGGCAGAGCAACAGGAGCTCACTTTGTTACGGGTATTCGAACCACCAACCTTCCAATTGGCAAGCCCAAGAGACTCAGTGGTTTAGACCACAGCGCCACCCATAGAACTAGACATAGAACCATGGATAGTTAGTGTACAGCCTCTCTTTTCACTCAAGCTCTCAGTTGGTCTACTTCTGTTGGGTGGGAGGTTCAATCTTCACTCCAACACACATGGACAGTTGGTCCTTTTTTGTGGGAGGGGGAAATGGAACTTTCAGATAGGAATGATTGACAGCTTGCTACCCTCTAGCAAGGTCGTTTGTTACAGAAGGAGATTAAATTTGTCAGAAAGTTCTCAACCTTCTGAGGCAGTGACTCCATTTTTGACACCAACCTGCAACCCAGGAACCAATTTACAGTGAAAGCCTATGCATGCTTACTTAGAAGTAAGTCCCACTGGACTCACTGTGACTTATGCATTGGTTTGTCACCTTAATTTTTTTTTTCTTTTTATGTATACACCTGTCCTTTTCCTTCATTTCTCAGACAGTCCTTTCATTCCCCCCTCTTCTGTTCCCCTCTTTCTCCGTTCGTCATCTCTTGGAAAGCTTAAACCTAAAAAAAAAAAAAAAGATTGGTGATACGATGGTTGTACGGCAGATTAAGGTGGGTTGCAGCAGTGGTACCACCCATTTTTGTTATTTGGTTAAGACTCATCAGCCTGAAAATCTGTTTGTTAGGCTAACAGCTTGTCTTCTCCCATATCCTGAAGACATTCCTAATGATCAATGTTGGCGACAAAATTAAGGCAACAGTAGTTTTCTGAATGTGCCTAATGCTATGTATGCACCATGCTTTTCAAGCACATCCCTCCCTCCCAAAGAATTATGGGAACTGTAGTTTACTTCCCACAGAGCTACAATTCTCAGCACCCTTAACAAACCACAATTCCCAGGATTCTTTGGAGGGAGGAAACATGCTTTAAATGTATGGTGTGTATGAAGCCTTAACTTCTTTTAGGCTGCTGGCAGGAGAGTGTCTGAGAAATTTCTTCCTAGCCTTCATCCCTGTTGCAGCATTGCTCATTTGGCATGTTTTGCTTTGAACTAGGCATGAATTTAATCCCGATCTGCTGGGACAGGAAGCTCTCTAAGTGGTTCATTGTCAGGATGTTCCTTCTGACCTTGGCTGTGTTGTATAATCCTCCACATCATCTTCAATGAGGTTTTTTAGAGTCTTAATTCTACGGAAACTACTTTTTTCAGCATTACTAAGGCTCCCTTGCAAATTGCTCTGAAGCAGTCTGCTGTTCTACAGTTTTTTTCCCCATTTAAACTTCTTTTTTCAACTTTGAGAGGAATGGACATTCAATTTATAATTGTGTGAAAGTTTTTTTTTCCTTATCCTCTCGAACCAGCCACCAGTTTGGGGGGGGGGGGGAGAGAGAGAGAGAGAGAGAAAGAAAGCAAAAAGTAAAAAGTAAACCAAAAAACAACCTGTTATATTCTAGATTTGTAATGCAGAAAATAATACATTTAACTCAGTGAGCAGGCTGGGACATTCTCTTTGTCAGAATAACCATGCTTTAAAACATCCCCTCTAATTCTCAACCTATCTTGGTTAGGTTTAAAAGTCTCTGAAAAATTCAAAGCAGAATCCTGTGACTTTTCTGACATTTTCTAATTAAAGCTCCTGACTTCTGCAATGATTTTAGTATCACATTATTTATGAGTTATTCTCCACTGTGGTTCATTATTCGATGTGGCAAAAGAACACACTCTTTTAATTTTCCAATTTATCTAGACTAAGCCATTTTATAAGCCAGCATAAAGTAGATGGCATGTTTATGAAACGAGTTTTGCGGTAATGGTTAAAAACAATATATTCTGCATACTTTTGCTTTTGATGTCCCAATATTTCATACAGGCTAACTGAAGAGTGAGCAATTTGATATGAATTAACTGCCACAGTAAAGAATCTTACTCAGATGTTGACATTTATTTACATCTATTTAGTCAGTTGTTTCTATATCTTGCGCTTCAGCCAAAAATGGTCGTTTTGTTCACAATACAAAAAGACATGGCACAAAAGGAAAATGAATTGGAGAGAGGAGGAAATAAATAAATTTGGGTCCAAGTTCTAGTGACAAGATGGGATGGAAAAGCTCAAGGAAATAAGACACCAGAAGTTGTGTGTCTCTTAGCTGTATTGAGAGAGTGGCGTTTGATCACTCCAGGGGGAGTGTTACTACTGAACCATGATGGAAAAAGTATTGTTTTTATTGATTGCATTTGAAAATTTACATTGTTCCATGGTTTTGTAATATGCTGTGAACTGCCCTGTGACAACATGGACTCAGATATACAGCCACAAATATAACGTTTTAAGTGCATTATACAAATGTGTCACAAGATGTTGATGATGAGCTAATGGCAAATTCTATATATATTTTAAAAACTTTTTTTTTAAAAAAAAAAGCATTTTCACAGCATATATATATATATATATATATATATATGATCATATACATTATATATGAACATTTTAAAGAAATCATCTAAGATTGTCTTCAGTGAACACGTTTCAAATAGGACATCTGTTATTAAATGATCACTAAGAAATTTCATTTGCGTGTTGAGTTCCACAGTACCACCCCCCAAAAATTCACACATCACACGTTAATTTTTGTTTAAGGTTTTTGGCATAATTTTGGCCACAACTTTATTAAAATACAGAAAATGTGAGTGGTTGCTTAGGCATTGGTTATGACTATCTGTCCTTGCCCCCAAGGACAGAGCTGGCACTTCCGGGCACCTCGGAAGCCAGCGTGGGAAACAAGTA
The DNA here is from genome assembly GCF_951804945.1 of Podarcis cretensis. NCBI lineage: Eukaryota > Metazoa > Chordata > Lepidosauria > Squamata > Lacertidae > Podarcis > Podarcis cretensis. The sequence continues at coordinate 17,948,799 of NC_137176.1, read as the reverse complement.
TTGGGAGAGAAATGAGGCTGGGAATCAGTCCAACACCGCTCACCCTCATGTTCCGGTGGGGCTTGCACGGCCCAAGCCCGGCACCACGGACAAGGACGAAAGAATGGCAAGCCCCTGGATTCCTTTAACGGAATTCCCATTCGCATCATTTGGAGGGATAGGCACCTTACCACTCCAATCACCAATTTAACCAATGCCTAACCACCAACCTTACAAGTTGTGACGATTTGCTACGCAGTAGGCAAAAACCAAATGGCAACAGCCAATCAGCCAAATGGCAAAATTCCTACCAGGCCCCCGCTCAAAGGCGAACGACCCCATGACAGGCATAGCAAGGTCAAATGAACCCAAGAACCACCCTATAAAAGGGAGGGGGGGCGGGAGATCCGATGCAAAACGGCCAAGAGGGCGTCCTCTCGTCTGTCCCCTATATTTATAGACTCTGACCCCTCCTCCGAATTGGCAACACTCAAAATTCCCCAGCAACCCAATTAACCCTCACAGGCTTGGGTTCTCACCAAATTTTGCCTAGTCATGATGGTGGCCTGTTCCCCCAACCGCAACACGTGCTCTCTGCTAGTGAGAACACGCTTTGCGTGTTGAGTTCCACAGTACCACCCCCCAAAAATTCACACATCACACGTTAATTTTTGTTTAAGGTTTTTGGCATAATTTTGGCCACAACTTTATTAAAATACAGAAAATGTGAGTGGTTGCTTAGGCATTGGTTATGACTATCTGTCCTTGCCCCCAAGGACAGAGCTGGCACTTCCGGGCACCTCGGAAGCCAGCGTGGGAAACAAGTATTGGGAGAGAAATGAGGCTGGGAATCAGTCCAACACCGCTCACCCTCATGTTCCGGTGGGGCTTGCACGGCCCAAGCCCGGCACCACGGACAAGGACGAAAGAATGGCAAGCCCCTGGATTCCTTTAACGGAATTCCCATTCGCATCATTTGGAGGGATAGGCACCTTACCCCTCCAATCACCAATTTAACCAATGCCTAACCGCCATGGAGCCCCCGGCTCACCGCCAAACCACTCACAGCCCCAGCCAAGACCTCAGCTTGGACACCACCGCACCTAACCAAGCCTCATTGCCAGAAGCAGAAAGGTGCACGCCATCCACTCGAAATAAGGATGGCTTCTGAGAAGAAATCTCAGGATGAAAAATCACATCTCCGCCCAACTCCAAGACCTTTTTCGTCACTGCGGAGTTGATGCGGCCCCTGGCTCTCAATGGCGGCTGGGCAACGACTGCCCCTCCAAGCGCGCCGTTGTAGCAGCCTTGACCAAAATATTTTTGCTGCTGGCATCAGAGCCCGCAGCGTCTCCAAGTCCGATAAAATTGCAGCACACAGGGAAAAACAGTCCATAGAAACCAGGTCGTTCTCACCCAGTTGCACCACAATGGCCGACGGGGGTCCTTCCCATAGCAACTGCCTCCGAATCCGAGGCAGGAGCTTCGACCAGCGCATTCCCCTTCTGGACAGCCAAGACAACTGAATATGTCGAGGAAGGCCGAGACCTGGACCCATTCCCGACTGCCGTGCTGCGACACCAGCCCAATGGACGATGCTGTGCCCACCATCCATATGCAGAAAGCTGCTAAACTAAGATAAAACAAGCAAAAATTGTAAGACACCAATAATGTTAACAAACATAACCTTTTAATGCATTCAATTTCCCACAACCTGTGTTTTATTCCCACTGCCTTATTAACACGCTTTCCGGCCTACTCGGTGGTAGTTTGTCTAGGCATTGGTTCACGACTAGCTGCGCCTGACCTCAGCAGGGCAGCACTGACGACTGGGCCCCACCATATCGTCAGTACCAGCAAACGTTGTAGGGGAGCAAGAATCCCAAGGCAATCGCATCCCGTCAGGTGTCGTTCCCCATTAGGGGAAAGATGCACCCCATCTGCCCTAAAGAGGGCAACAGCCTTGAAGAAAATAGCAGGGTGCAATATTACAGAACCGCCTAAAGCAAGGACCTATTTTATTTTATTTGTTATTTGTTAATTTATTTTATTATATTTACTTTATTTTATTCTATTGTCCACCGCCTTATTAACATGCTTTCTGGCCTGCTCAGTGGTAGTTTGTCTAGGCATTGGTTCCCGACTAGCTGCACCTGACCTTAGCAGGGCAGCACTGACGACTGGGCCCCACCATATCGTCAGTACAAATAAACAGCATGGGGGAGCAATGAAACAGGATCAGACTCAAGCTCACCCCCAAATGCTCCCAGGGACTCTTGTGTGGCCCTACCCCTCGAAAGGGGTCGACAAAAGCATAGCGAATCCTTGGATTCCCTTAATGGAATATCTTTGCGCATTGGAGGGGACAGGTGCTCCAACCCCCCCTCCAGACCACCTTGAACCAATGCCTTAAATTATTATGAGTCCAGGGAGAGCTGCCATCAACTCAGTCCAAGCCCTCTTGCATGCAGGAATGCAAACTTATGCTGGAGGAAGACAGCAAACATTCTCGCCCAGCTGTACCACCAGCACTGCGGGAGGACCTGCACAGGTCACACTCGACCACACCCAAGGAAGGATCTCCTCCCAAAGCATTCCCCATCCGGACATCCAGTAAATGTTCACATGGGCAGGAAGACTGAGATGGCGCCCCAGTCCAAACTCGTCAACATGCTTGCCAGCCCAGTGTACGATGCTGTGACCCAAATGTGCACAGCTGCTCCTATGAAAAAAGGAAATAACAGACAAGCATCAGCACAGACATCATTTGACACTTCTTGATATAACCCTTGTCAGCGTAAGACTTCCAATGACCCGTATTCCCAATCCTGTCTACTGACAGGCCCCCAGTCTGCAGCCTTTGCAGCAGTCCTACTCGGAAGGAATGAGGCATGTTCAGCGGTAAGCAAGCCGCAGGCCGTAATAACTGGTGCCCGACATAAGCACATTGATGCCTGGCTAACGGGAACCCATTTTCATGCACTAGGAGCGGGCCAGCCTCCAGGGAATGAAAAGCCAAATATTCTGTTATCCATAACCGGGCAAGGGCCCTCCTCACCTGTGGCGGGAACCCTGATTGTGGCACTCCTGCCCACTAAGTCTGTTTTAGAGTTCCCGATTCTAAAGACAAGCTCCAAAGGATAAGGAAAAGTCCTGAAGCAATAAGCCTCCAGACTCTCAGCCCCATGCTGGCACCAACAACCATTTTCCTAACCCTCAGTGCAAAAATGCAATGGACTACTGAAAGGAATCTCGCCCTGATCTTTAACCAGCAGACAAGTTTTAACTTGTTGCAGATACTACATAAGTAAAATTGACCAACTTCCTGCCCGCTGTCCTATGAGGTTGGAGCCTATTCCAACCTTCCAAGGCCCTGCGCACTACAAACTTTATACAAGGGTCTCTGAAAATTAAAGCTTCAGTGTAACAGACATTGCAGCGGACTGAATTCTGATAGTTATAACAGCACGCCCAATCTGCAGCAGGTGAACCAAATACTGCAGGATCTGCTCAGAAGATGGGGGCTAATTCATCTGAATGGCCGAGGACTGCAAGCTTAAGGCTAAGAAATCCATCCAGGCCATCCCATAAGAGCTAAAAGCAGAAGGGGAAATGGAAGCTGCTGCTCTCTGTAAATACTAATTGTTGTCAAAATGCCACAGATGGTCTGGAAAAGTCTGGCAACAACTGAGTCTGGAGCCCAGGATCTGAAGCGCTTCATCTGAAAATGGGATAGAGGGTCAGCAACATCATTAGAGGATCCCGTAATTTGGAGAGTAGGAAGCACAATATTAAACCTTAAGCGGCGCAGCTCAAAAGCGTGAGCGGAGGGGCGGAGAATCTGCTGGAGCGTGAGGACCGTTTTGCCAAGACGCTCACCACTACCTGGTTATCAGACCAAAAGCAGATCCGATGGTCACTGGACTCCTCGGGCCACATGTGAACTGCTACAACAATGGGAAAAACTCAAGAAAAGTTATGTCACATGATTGCCTCACCACACCGGGCTTGAGGCCATAGCTTTGCACCCCAGCGGCCCTTGAAATAAAACCAAAGGGCAAAGATCCAGCAGCACCAGCATGAACCTGAAAATCCCTGTGCGGGTTCAAGGTATCCTGCCATGGCGAACTACTATTGCATACATTCAGGAATTGTTACCATCGCCTGATATCTGCCTTCACCACACTTGGTAGGCATAAGGGGACCTCAGGCCGCAAGCCTGGCCTAGTGGGAAGATTAATTAAGTGACCCAGCAAGATCGGATCTGATGAAGCATCACTTGCTACAGAAGAAGTATTACAAAATAACTTCCTTCAAGGCAGACAGCTTCTCCATAGGCGAGTGGTTTGTTTTAGCAACGATATCCACTGGATCCCTAAATAAAATGGGAATATGGGCAAAAGGTATTGAGCTATTGCTTGCCAGCTTCCAGCTTCCAGCGCTTGGGCAGGGGGCATCTTGTGCTGCCATCATGATATGTAAATTTACAGGGCCGACGCTGGCCAGAACCCCTAAAGAAGTCCTGACAAAGCTGCCGCCGAGCCAGCTTCCTTTTCCGACACACACTCTGTGCAATGCAACTACACACTCCGTGCAATGCAAAAAACACGCTCTGTGCAATGCAACTACGCACTCTGTGCAATGCAACTACGCACTCTGTGCAATGCACACACAAACCCTCTGTGCAATGCAACTACATACTCCATTCAATGCAACTACACACTCCGTGCAATGCAACTACACACTCCCTGCAATGCAAAAACATGCTCTGTGCAATGCACACACAAACCCTCCGTGCAATGCAACTACATACTCCGTTCAATGCAACTACACACTCCGTGCAATGCAAAAAACATGCTCTGTGCAATGCAAATACACACTCTGTGCAATGCACACACAAACCCTCCGTTCAATGCAACTACGCACTCCGTTCAACGGAACTACACTCCATGCAATGCAACTACACACTCCCTGCAATGCAAAAACATGCTCTGTGCAATGCACACAAACCCTTCGTGCAATGCAACTACTTACTCCGTTCAATGCAACTACACACTCCGTGCAATGCAAAAAACATGCTCTGTGCAATGCAAATACACACTCCATGCAATGCACACACAAACCCTCCGTTCAGTGCAACTACGCACTCCGTTCAACGGAACTACACTCCATGCAATGCAACTACACACTCTGTGCACTGCACACACCCTCCGTTCAATGCAACTACACACTCCGTGCAATGCACACACACTCCTTGCAATGCAAAAACAGACTCTGTGCAATGCAACTACGCCCCCCATGCAATGCAAACACATTCCGTGCAATGCAACTACACACTCCGTGCAATACACACACACACACACACTCTGTGCAATGTAACCGCACCTTCCGTACGATGCAACAACACCCTCCGTGCAATGCAACAACACACTCCGTGCAATGCAACAATACACTCTGTGCAATGCAAACACACCCTCCGTGCAATGCAACTGCAAATCTCACACGAAATGCAATGCAATGCAATTGCAGCCCATGCAGCACCGTGCCCTGCAATGCACAGAGCAAACTACAATGCGGGCACGCAAAGGTGCTTTCTCCCACTTGCATATTGCGAATGTGGCGCCCATTACATCCCTCGCAGTGAGGTAACCACCAAAAGGACCTAAGTGTCCAGGTAGAGCAATGGGGGAGCATGCAGCTGTCCCATACAGGGACCAATCCTGCAACCTAGGCATTACCAGCACTATGCGCTGACCCAGTGAAACCAATGCTTATAGACCACATGGGGACACTATTCAGGCCGGAAACGCTTCCAGGCCATCAAATTCTAGGGCAAAGCCCTAGGATCACCTGCTAGGCCAGGCATAAATGTTTCCAGTGAAATAGGAGAGTTGAGGTAGCCCACAGCTTGTCCAGGTACCCCTGCTTGCCCTTTTAGAGGGAAGCACCCCTTCAAGAAAACCCAAAGTTCTTTTATCACAAATGGGCAGAACTACCCAGCAACAGAATAGCCTAAAAGGAGCAGTTAGTTTTGTTTTGTTATAACAATGGCTAAGAGGGGGATATGAACCCTGTCTCCCAGGTCTTACACTTTAGCCAGTAAGCCACAATGGCTCGTCTCTAAAATGGCATTCGCCACTATCAGGGCAAAACAAACTTAAAGAAAATAAACTTGTTCAGAAATGGCATAGTTCAAGAGCATATACAGAGTGCTCATAGTCCTTGGAGACACAGAGAGCCTCTGGGGCCCTTTGTCTGCCTCAGATATACATTAGGAGCAACTGGGCCTGCAAGCAGATACATTCCTATAGCGAGAATGAGTCACGTGGCAGAGACTTAACAAGTAACTGCTACCTGTAGCAGACTTAGGCTTGGAAGTTAATGTGCAGGCCGAATAGGCCTCCCTGTTTCTGCTCTTGAGAATCTTAGTCTCATAGCAATATTAAAGGAAGCCAAATTCTTCCCACCCAAGGCTAGCTTAAAATTTGGCCAACAGCGCTGCACACACTCAAAATAAAGCCAACCTTCGGGGATACTATAAACGAAAGTGATTCCAGCTAGGCTGGGAACAGCCCTGACTAGCCCCACAATTAAACAGGCAAAATGGGGGAAACCTTTTGCGAAAGAAAGCCCCTAACGGGGGCTCTTTCCCTATTGGGAAAGGCAAGCCACGGATATAGGGAGAATCTTCCCACAGGGCAGGGTAAGGGGTGGGGTGGGAAATCGAACAGGAAAAGGGGGGGGGGGAATTAAATTATTTAAGGGACTAGAGAGGATTAAAAAGAAAGGGGAAATAAAGAAATGTAACCAGACAATGAGAAGATTGTCCAAGTGCTCCATGTGATCCGATGCAAAACGGCCAAGAGGGCGTCCTCTCGTCTGTCCCCTATATTTATAGACTCTGACCCCTCCTCCGAATTGGCAACACTCAAAATTCCCCAGCAACCCAATTAACCCTCACAGGCTTGGGTTCTCACCAAATTTTGCCTAGTCATGATGGTGGCCTGTTCCCCCAACCGCAACACGTGCTCTCTGCTAGTGAGAACACACTTTTTAAAAATGCAATGCAACTTACTGTTCATGAAGCAGAAGCTTTTCAACTTAATTATGTAAATTAAATATCCCTCTGTCTTACAGTAGGCATGTTTCTTTCCAAGGTTCCTTCAGATCAATTAATTCACCCTGTGCAAATAAATAAATAAATAAATAAATAAATAAATAAATAAATCCACCACAATAAGATAGGATTAAAACATTGGCTACAGATAAAGATGTCTTATTTGATTACAAAAAACTAGGCTCAAGTTCTAATTTACATGACAAATATTCACTTCTCCTCTCTTTGGTTCTATGGCTGTTTGCCGTACCTTATGTCAAGTGCCAGTTATCTGTAAATATTTTTACAATCACTGTAAATATATAGATATATAAATCAACAACCACCACCCCTTGGAAACGTTATGATCTAGAACAATAATCTGTTCGTCAAAATGCACACACACTCAATCAATTTTCCAAGATGAGCAGCCCTTTTGGCCAAATTTCCCTTTCACACCAGTATACCCACATGAGTTACTCACATGAATAACCTGTCTGATATAATGTCTTCGAGTCCCTTTTATTGTATTTATCCATGGATCATTTCAACAAGACATTGACTAATAACAGCCTTAGACCCAGCAGTGCCTGGAGAAGTAGGGTGGAAGGAAGAGAGACCAACAGGAGGAGGAATCAGAACTGGTGAATGGCAGAGCCAACTAATTCCATTTCTATTCCCATCCTCCTCTCTGCTGTGTTCTACAAAGACAACACTAAGACTAAGAAAGGTGAAGCTGAGAAGCACTACCTGTCAGAATTTGGGGGTTGATAGGCCAGCTGACTCAGCCCCAACTGGATCGTCGCGCTGTGGAAATGCATCAACCTCTGGCTCGGGCGTAAATCAGCAATTCAAGCCTGCTGACTTGAGCACACTTTACTTAGCAGAGTAAACTGCACAACAGAAGAGGCTTGAGGCTGTAGATACATAATAAACTGTGGATTTATAATACATAAATCAGAACAAAGAAACATGTCGTCTCTCTTTTCCGTCTTCTCAGAGACTCAAAACAAAAGCAATACACAGAGCAGAAGTTCCGCTCATGGGACCCAGCAATCTGTGTTGGAAAGTAAACAGACATGTGACACGCAACAATCCCATGTCTGCAACAAAAGGTGGAATCGAATCTCCCAACACTGCCACCCCCCTGCAATGGTTGCAAGTCGGAAAGTGAAGACTCGCTGAGAGCAGACTGAGGTTGGTTGGGTAGTGCCCCATTTGCCCTAATAGACCAGCTTCCATGGTCTTAGGAAAGAATAGAGCACACACTCAAAAGCACAATATTTGAGCCACCTCTTATTGAATACTTTTACACAGGTACATCAGTGCAATCATCCTATACAGTGGCACCTCGGGTTAAGTACTTAATTCATTCTGGAGGTCTGTACTTAACCTGAAACTGTTCTTAATCTGAAGCACTACTTTAGCTAATGGGGCCTCCTGCTGCCGCCGCGCCACCAGAGCCCGATTTCTGTTCTTATCCTGAAGCAAAGTTCTTAACCTGAAGCACTATTTCTAGGTTAGCGGAGTGTGTAACCTGAAGCGTATGTAACCTGAAGTGTATGTAACCCGAGGTACCACTGTACTACCTACCACAAGGTTATTTCAGTTCTCCAATAATGACAGCAGTGTGAGCTTGCTGTTACAAGGATGCCAGTGCCTGCTTCTGCCACAGTTTTACTACACAGGTTCAGATGCCCGAGTTCAAAATGCATATACGCCCATGAAGGTACACATTTAATGACTGGCTAAAATGGGCTCTGTTCCTATGCTGTCAAAAGGGGAAAACTATGATTTATTCCTTTGTAATTGCTGTGAAATATCTACCCTGAATGCCACAGCAAATTTGAATGGTTCATTTTCTAGTCATCTTTTGAGGGGGATAACTGAATATTTTGGCTTGTTTCTGTGATTGTGCTTCTCGGTTGTGATACCCAGAAGGTTTGAAAGTAGAACAAAGATTTAGAGAAAACTAACCTTTGGGTTGTGTTCTTTTGTAATACATATGACAAGTTCAGTTTATGCCATGCCCAAGAGTCCTTTTCGAGGGGTGTGTGTGTGTGTGTGTGTGTGTGTTTGTGTATTCTGAATCATTAAATCTGAGCAGCAAATACACATCTCATCTAGTGTTTGAATTCAATAGCAGCATTTTTGTGCTTGTAGTGCAATTGAATGGACTTCCTTTTCAAATCTAGAAGGGTCTCTGAATGCCACTTTCAATGCCACTTTTAAAAAACAGAGATCCTACCATACATTCCAGTACACACTGCAGAGCTGGACACAGCACAACTGGGCATCTGGAGTCTGGCCATCTTAAACATAATAAATTCAAGCCTCCTCCCCCTCAAAAAATAGAATGATTCCTGCACAGAGGAAACACCAAATATCTTAAAAATGAACCAGGATGTCCTCCATATGACAGTATATTTCTCTCTAGCACTAGTCAGTTACAACCCTGACTTCACTGTTTAGTTAAAAACACTGAAAAGCACATTTTAATTCATAACTCTCATTTTACATGTGCTAGACACTTTTTATATAAAATGAAAGCTTAGAGTTTGCCTCCTCTGCTGGCCTGGGGGTCCAATACAGTAGTACCCCTGTACCCCTTTCTTGACGGACCTGTGTTTAGTTCAAAACCATTACAGATTGAAATATGGGGTGCCTCAAAGCCAAAATTAAACTCCCTTGCTATTCTCCTCTATGAATTTTGATGGGATATGTGTGTGTGCAATGTGATAAATGTTTGACCTTCAACATCAGCATTTGACAGCTGTCACACCACCTAGCATTAGATATGCAGCAATCAGTATTTGACAAATATTTGACAGCTGACATTCAGAAGATCAAAACACTTGATGACAGCAGACAGAGCAATCAGTGTTTGGTGGTATGTGGCAAGTGAATTGCGCTTCAAGTTAGATATTTAATATTAATGTAATTAATTCATGAACAGCACAATAAACTTCATTGAGTTCAATTGGATTTACTCCCAGAGAACTGGGCACAGGGTTGCAGAGCTGGCAAGCCTGAATGGATGAATGTTGATGTCAAATTTCAATCAAAAAAATCCAAATGCCTTAATTTTGAGTTCAAATATTTTATTCCATACCATGGGAGGGAAAACATGAGCATACAAAGAGACAATCAGTTATGTAATAAAGAAAAGTAAAAGGTAAAGGTAAAGGACCCCTGGACGGCTAAGTCCAATCAAAGGCGTTTCTGGGGTTGCGACGCTCATTTCACTTTCAGGCCGAAAAAGCCGGCGTTTGACCACAGACAGATTTCTGGGTCATGTACACAGATTTCAATGTCTGTACACTAATGCGCAAAGCATGGGAAATAAACAAGATGAGCTTGAGCTCTTGGTACAGCTAACTAAATATGACATAATAGGCATCACTGAAACCTGGTGGGATAAGTCCCACAACTGGAATGTAATAATGGAGGGATACAATCTATTTCAGAGAAACAGACCAGACATGAAAGGAGGAAGAATGGCGTTATATGTCAGGGATGTGTATACCTGTGAAGAGATCCAAGATTTAGAACCTCAAAGCCAAAGTGAGAGCATTTGGGTCAAAATTAAGGGAGAGAAGAATAACAGTGACCTCATTGTGGGAGTTTACTATAGATCTCCAAGCCAAACGGAGGACATAGATGATGCCTTCCAGGAACAGATGGCCAAGCATGCAAAAGGAAGGGAGATAGTAGTAATGGGGGACTTCAATTACCCGGATATTTGCTGGATGTCAAACTCAGCCAAGAGCATAAGGTCAAACAGATTCCTCACTGGCCTTGCAGACAACTTAACTTCGTTGTCCAGAAAGTGGGAGAAGCAACAAGAGGAACAGCCATTTTAGATCTGGTCCTAACCAATGTTGATGACCTGGTTAGTGGGGTAGAAGTGGAAGGATCATTAGGCGCGAGTGATCATGCTCTTCTGAAGTTTACTATACAGTGGAAAGGAGCAGCCAAGCATACTAGGACTCAATTTCTTGACTTTAAGAAAGCCGACTTCATAAAACTTAGGGAAGTGCTGGGTGAGATCCCATGGACAGTAATACTAAAAAGAAAGGGAGTTTATGATGGCGGGGAGTTTGTTAAGAGGGAGATAGTAAAAGCACAACTTTAGGCAATACCAATGAGACGGAAACATGGAAGGTGCCTAAAGAAGCCAGGGTGGCTATCTAAAGAACTTTTAACTGAGTTAAGATTAAAAAAGGATGTGTACAAAAAAATGGAAAAGGGGGGAAACCACCAAAGAGGAATTCAAACAAATAGCCAGCACGTGTAGACACAAAGTCAGAAAAGCTAAAGCACAGAATGAACTCAGGCTTGCTAGAGAGGTTAAAAGCAACAAAAAAAGGCTTTTATGGGTATGTTCGTAGCAAAAGGAAGAAGAAAGAAACAGTGGGGTCACTCAGAGGAGAAGATGGTGAAATGCAAACAGGGGACACAGAAAGGGCTGAACTCCTCAATGCCTTCTTTGCCTCAGTCTTCTCCGATAAAGAAAACAATGCCCGACCTGAAGAATTTGGAGCAAATGATTCAGCAGAGGAAACACAGCCCAGAATAACTAAGGAGATAGTACAAGAATACCTGGCTAGTCTAGATGTATTCAAGTCTCCAGGGCCAGATGAACTGCATCCAAGAGTATTAAAAGAACTGGCAGATGTGATATCAGAACCACTGGCAGTCATCTTTGTGAATTCCTGGAGAACAGGCGAAGTCCCGGCAGACTGGAGGAGGGCAAATGTTGTCCCTATTTTCAAAAAAGGGAAAAGAGAGGACCCAAATAATTACTGCCCAGTCAGTCTGACATCAATACCAGGGAAGATTCTGGAGCAGATCATTAAGCAAACAGTCTGTGAGCACCTAGAAAGGAATACTGTGATCACCAATAGTCAGCATGGATTTCTGAAAAATAAGTCATGTCAGACTAACCCAATCTCGTTTTTTGACAGAATTACAAGCCTGGTAGATGAAGGGAACGCAGTGGATGTAGCCTACCTTGATTTCAGCAAGGCATTTGACAAGGTGCCCCATTATATTCTTGTAAAGAAGCTGGTAAAATGCGGACTTGACTATGCTACCACTCAGTGGATTTGTAACTGGCTGACTGACCGAACCCAAAGGGTGCTCATCAATGGTTCCTCTTCATTCTGGAGAAGAGTGACTAGTGGGGTGCCACAGGGTTCTGTCTTGGGCCCGGTCTTATTCAACATCTTTATCAACGACTTGGATGATGGACTCAAGGGCATCCTGATCAAATTTGCAGATGACACCAAACTGGGAGCGATGGCTAACACCCCAGAGGACAGGATCACACTTAAAAATGACCTTGACAGATTAGAGAACTGGTCCAAAACAAACAAGATGAATTTTAACAGGGAGAAATGTAAAGTATTGCACTTGGGCAAAAAAAATGAGAGGCACAAATACAAGATGGGTGACACCTGGCTTGAGAGCAGTACATGTGAAAAGGATCTAGGAGTCTTGGTTGACCACAAACTTGACATGAGCCAACAGTGTGATGCGGCAGCTAAAAAAGCCAGTGCAATTCTGGGCTGCATCAATAGGAGTATAGCATCTAGATCAAGGGAAGTAATAGTGCCACTGTATTCTGCTCTGGTCAGACCTCACCTGGAGTACTGTGTCCAGTTCTGGGCACCACAGTTCAAGAAGGACACGGACAAACTGGAACGTGTCCAGAAGAGGGCAACCAAAATGGTCAAAGGCCTGGAGACGATGCCTTATGAGGAACGGCTAAGGGAGCTGGGCATGTTTAGCCTGGAGAAGAGTAGGTTAAGGGATGATATGATAGCCATGTTCAAATATATAAAAGGATGTCACATAGAGGAGGGAGACAGGTTGTTTTCTGCTGCTCCAGAGAAGCGGACACGGAGCAATGGTTCCAAACTACAAGAAAGAAGATTCCACCTAAACATTAGGAAGAACTTCCTGACAGTAAGAGCTGTTCGACAGTGGAATTTGCTGCCAAGGAGTGTGGTGGAGTCTCCTTCTTTGGAGGTCTTTAAGCAGAGGCTTGACAACCATATGTCAGGAGTGCTCTGATGGTGTTTCCTGCTTGGCAGGGGGCTGGACTCGATGGCCCTTGTGGTCTCTTCCAACTCTATGATTCTATGATTCTAGGATTCATGACTAAGCCACTTCTGGTGCAATGGAACACTGTGACGGAAGTCAGAGCGCATGGAAATGTTGTTTACCTTCCTGACACAACTGTACCTATTTATCAACTTGCACTGGTGTGCTTTCAAACTACTAGGTTGGCAGGACAGAGCAATGGTAGCTCACCCCGTCATGGGGATTCAAACCACTGACCTGATTGGCAAGCCAAAAAGGCTCAGGGGTTTAGACCACAGCGCCACCCGCATCCTAATCAGTTAAGATTGCCCATTGACAGAAGGGAATCTGTCAGCAGAACAGAAAGGGAAGCAATACTCCATGTCCCCTTTAAATCTGCTTCCAAGGATTTGGGAGGGCATGGAATGCTGTGGGCAGGGATTCGTATTACTGAAAATTGCCTCTCTCTCGTTTCCACAGACAGATTCCCATCCATTAGCAGGCAATCTCCAAAATGTACTATCCAGACCAATTATTTTTTAATACTTATTTTTTAAAAGATAGGAAAATAACAGTACTCACAAACAATCCAATAAAACTGTTTACAAATCTCAGTAGGACAGAATACAAACTTTTGCTGCCAAATCAGCCAGGCAACTGGGTTTTTGCTTTAGTTGAGATTTCTGCATAGCAGCAGGTTAAACTAGATGATGCTCAGAGTCCCTTCAAATTCTACAGCTCTATGATTCTGTGATGTGTCAGTGAACTGATAGAGTAGACACAGTTGTCATAGTAATGGACTGCATGTGGTTTTAATACTCCCCCTTTTTGTATTATAGTTGTATGTTTTATACTACACGTATTCTGAGATCACTAGTTTCATGAAGTTCTGTGTCTGTCTGTGTGTGCACACATGTGTGTGCATGTGTGAAGAGATATAAATAATTAATTCAGTAAGATCCATCCTGTTCTGAGACGCAGCAGGAAAACTAGGCTGTGAAATGTTCAAGCCAAAGGCTTCTTACCTCACAGAAATTCAGAACATAGTTAAAATATTTAAATCAAACTGACAACTGTGTATGCAGGTCAAACATCCTGGACTAAGACACCAAAATACAGTATGTAGCATGCACACCATGCAAATAAAATATAAAGCTAAGAAGGTAAGAGTGTGTGTGTGTGTGTGTGTGTGTGTGTTAAAGCAAAACAATAGGTTGGACTAAAAGTGCACCATCTGTGTGCCATTGAGATTAAATTGCTGCAGCAATTTGAAGCTCATGTCATTGTGTCAAGTGCAGTGATATGCTGAACAAATATTTGTATTGCCTTTATCTTTTTACAAATGCTACCCTAATAAGATCTGATGCACTATTCTTTACTCTCACAGCTGGGGGATATGCTGCACATTAACATTTTCTCTCTCACTGAAGATAAAATAATCTCTTTCACTAGGATGGCTTAATTAATGAACCCTTTATTGTATTATCTTTTTTCCCTAATCATGAAGATTCGAGGTACACAAAGAGAGTTCTATATTTAATCCTACTCTAAAAATCACACCCTTGAAATGGCTGGAGGTTTTTTTTTGGGGGGGGGGGACGGACATACAGGAGCATACCTCTCCCTACTGGACCCCCCACCATCAGCTGCTATTTGCAAAAGCTACAAAGATATGGAGAAATATTCAGGCATCTCCATCATTGCGTCTAGTTGGGTCCCAAGACACTGAGCTGTGAACTTGGAAGCACCTGGTTCAAATTTTTTCCCCAAAATAAACTCATTCGCTGGCCTTAGACAACCATTCTTTTCAACCTCAGTTGCCTGTTTACAAAATGGTGATAATAACATTCATATGCTTTTCAGGATTGTTGTAAGGATTGCTGAGATGATGTAGTCAAAGTGTTTTTCCCCCCTCCCCTTCCTGGCTGGGCACTCACTGTATATGGCAGCCATTCTGTCAATTCACCTGTAGCATATATCTCCAATGGTGGCATGATGTGATCACAGGATCACTCTGTTAAGCACATGCTTACTGCCCCCATATAATGCAATGGGAGGCGGACATGTTTAAAATTGACTG
Source organism: Podarcis cretensis (assembly GCF_951804945.1). Classification (NCBI taxonomy): domain Eukaryota; kingdom Metazoa; phylum Chordata; class Lepidosauria; order Squamata; family Lacertidae; genus Podarcis; species Podarcis cretensis. Next base: position 17,933,557 of record NC_137176.1, on the reverse strand, counting down.
GATCACACACATGACCTGCAGCCTATTATTGTTAGTAACTGAACTACCTCAAAGTTTATTTTAATCCATAGTGGTCCATTTTCTCCAAATCATTCTCAAAAGGAAGAATGAATGGAAGAAACGTAATTGTGATTTTAATAGGCATGGTCAAGGCAGAGTTAAGTACTTTTAACAAGTCTTCTATTTCACTGGGAGAGAATTTAAACATGCTGCATTAATCTATAGAAATCAATGGTGTCTCATGTTGGCTCAGTCTTAAACAATACCAATAAGAATCCGTGCAATGTTGAAAAAGTTCATTAGTCTTTGCTCCCAAATAAAATGAGAAGGAAAGTGATGAAAACTTTCTGTTGATTTCCCTCCTTTTTGGACAAACTGGAGTAGACTGATTTGCTGTACAGATGTTTTATATTCAGCTACAAATTTTAAAGATGACACATAATTCCTGCAAATGCAGGAGTTTTGCAGTATATGTAAATATTGTGTTAACATTTATAGTTCCTAAATATTCATCAGGACACCTGCTTACATGTTGTTGTTTCTAGGTCGCAGGTTATTTTTGTTTTCCCCATTTCCAAAATAATTGACTTTTGAATGTGTGCACATAAGCATATCTTAGCTGTGCGAACTAATGCAAAAGCAAAGCAAAGCTCAAGTAACCAGAACCTAAAACACACTGCCATCACCCCAGAAAATATGAAATCTTACTGAAAGTTCTTATACTTCATTCTAATTCTTTAGGTGTTTCCCCTGTAGAACCCACGCATTCGCCTCACCTTCAGATGGAAGTCAGTGGATGCTTGTAATACCTCCCACCTGGCCTTATGAGCTTTGATAGTCTCTTCAAAATCATTTTAGCTTCCCTTGAAAATTCTCCCATGTTCAGCCCAAGGAGAACCTTCTTCATTCATCTTGGGAAAATCCCTGCTGCAGAGTACACAACAGAATCAAGAAAGTGTTTCCACATTTTTCTGCACCATCACCCCAGTGCATTTTTTCAGGGGGTACTCAAGTGTGCTGGTCCCAGGGGGTTACCAGGTGGCATAGTCTGAGTCCAGTCCAAGGTCAATGGTGTGGTATGGAGGCTGTCTGTCAAGGCTGAAGCGGGGTCCAAGGCAAGGAGTCGGGTGAGGTCAGGAACTCTGGCAGAAGAGCAGGACAGGGTGCAGGCAGGAACAGGCTACCAACAATGTTGCTCCCACAACCTGAGACTGGGCTGGCTGGCTTTTATCTGCCCTGAGGCATAGGGCGGCCCCGGTTCACAGGTGACTCTCCTCTCCTGGCCTGGAGGCGAGCACTCCTCCTGCAAGAACTTAGTTCCCTCCGCCTCTCTGCCCTGAGCCTCTGCAGCTCAGGAGAGGCTGGAGGGTTACTGGACCCAGAGGCAACCTCACCTTCCCCTGACGGGGCTGAGAGTGGAGCACCTGCAGGCAATTGGTCCTTGATCACCTCCAGAGCCAGAGCAGATTCAGCTGGTGTCTGCTCCTGAGGATCCGGCACAGGTGAGGGCCCTTCAAGTTCAAGCCCCAGCCCCGGCTCAGCCAGCCCTGGAGGCGGGGACTCCTGTGCAGGCTGGGATTCATCAGGTTCAGCCTCTGAATCTGATTCCCAGGCCATCACATCAAGCGTATGCAGAACCAGCACCTTTTTTTCTAGAAGGAAAGCACTGCATCACCCTATATTCAAATGAGACCTCTCAAGGGGCTGCCTGACTGATGTGTCAGCAGGCAGCAAAACAAACAAATCTGCAATGGGAGGATCCCCATGTTTCTTCCTCCACCTCCCCCCATCTTCAAAAAGTTTCTCAAGCAGTTGCCTGCTAAATGTCCCAAGTAGCCACTAGGCAGCAAAATAGGTGGTTTCCTTATGTCTTCCACCACCACAACACACATGTTTCTTGAAAATCTCTCAAGTAGCTGCTTGCTGCCTGCTCCATGTGGCTGGCAGGCAGCAACACAAAACAAAGAGAGTAGCAAATGGGTGAATCCAAGGACTAGGAAATAAGACAGAAGCTGGGAAAGTGTACTTGAGGGGGGAAGAAAACAGCAGCTCTTTAGGACCCCAGGGAACAATTCACTTCTCAGTCACAGCTCTGACTTCACTGAAATTGCTTAGACGAGTACCTACACATTTTGCTCCATAACCTGTTTTCTAGGAGGGCTAAAGCAGGTTGGGGAACCTTTGTCCCTCCAGATATTACCAAACTACAGTTCATGCAGGAGAAGAAGAAGAAGAAGAAGAAGAAGAAGAAGAAGAAGTGGTGGTGGAGGAGGAGTTTGGATTTGATATCCCACTTTATCACTACCCTAAGGAGTCTCAAAGCTGCTAACATTCTCCTTTCCCTTCCTCCCCCACAACAAACACTGTGAGGTGAGCGGGGCTGAGAGACATCAGAGAAGTATGACTGACTCAAGGTCACCCAGCAGCTGCATGTGGAGGAGCAGAGACATGAATCCGGTTCACCAGATTACGAGTCTACCACTCTTAACCACTACACCACACTGGCTCTCCTTAGTAACCTTCTCTGTACTTGTTCATCCCCAGTTTTTGCTGTCCAAGCAGACTTCAAAAGCAGGTTTGCTAAGCTCTCCCGCCAAACATGGCTGGGGGGCCTGCATTCAGCATGTCAGATCACAAGTTCCTTAGGCTTGCCCTACAGAAATCAGTTTTTACACATGGCTAACCCCCTTCATTCAATTGAGTGCATTAGCTTGTCTTGTTACGAGCTTTTCTGGAAGACTGAAACAAAAGCCTTGCTGGGTAAAAGCTTTGCTTTCGGGGGGAAAGCATAATATTGTACTGGAGTTGGATTTCTACTAACGCTTTTGAAGTGTTCCTTTACATATTGACTAGCTAGATATGCTTTTTGTCATCTTCCCCTTGCAAGATGTTTGCATTTTATTTGTGTTATTATCTAATGTGTGACATGTCTTACTAATAAGAGTTTTAGCTGCATAAATATGAGCCACAACATGCTTGAAAGTCTCTCTCTTGCACAAATTCTAAGTTACTACTTTAGGAAATACCGTAAGCATTTTAATGGTCATCATGAAACTTTCTTGGCAGCAAAATGGCATGAATAGTTTCATTCCAGCTACCAGCCCATTTATCTGCATCTGCATACCTCAAGTGCAGTGCTGCTAGCTTGACATTTGAACCGCTTTGTCAGTTAGAGGAAAACAAAGTCACAGTTATAAAATCAAAAACTCAAAGACAGCTGCTATGGTTATGTGCTTTCAAAAATGAAGAACAAGAAGACCTTGAGGGAAATGAGAGTACACATATAATTTCCTATAGTTATCAAGCCATCAAAAAAAATTGTGCTGAATGAACTATATGCATGGTTCACTAAAGCACCAGTGCACCGTGTAAACAAAAAGATAAGTTTTCTGTTGCTAAGGAAGCATTATGAGTTCACAGATAGACATAAAATTGCCAAGGGTCAATTTTTGTAGCTTCTCTCTAAATGAGACAGAGTCTATTGTGCTTATCTTTCAGGGATGTGATGTGAAACTCCCAGGGTGGGGGTGGGGATTTCACTTGTCTCATCAAAAAACCTCATGTGTTCTGCTTGAGGATAAACTCCAATTTTGCTTCATATTTCATTGAATTTGAAATTATGGGACAATGTATAGATTTGCTACAATCACCCTGATAAATGATTCTAGTCTTTTCAGAGCTCTTTTGGCTTCTCTTGAAGTTCCTCATCTCCACACACCCAAGGAGGACCCCTCAGACTTGAATTTAGGTGAATTTTGGATGAGGTGACTAACTCTCAGTGGATAACCAATTAATTTACACCTAGGCTTTATTCAAGCTTCTGTTTTTTTCAAGACTTTCACACTATCTGAGGGATGCAGACACTGTGTGTGTTTCAACATACTTCTGCATTTGTAATGTCAGAAGTCCAACATTCGGTGTACCAACCAAAATGGTTCAATATGGTTCAAGAGTCCAGTTCAAACAGATTTTCAAACCAGACACCAACATAAAATGGTATAGGGACAGAAGTAGCTTGCCAAGTGGGGCAGAGTCACTATGCTAGCTTCCCACAAGGTGGTTCCTGCTGTTTACCAGTCAAAGAGGAGCGATATGCAAACACATTAGCAGGAGTGCTGGTTTGGCCTGGTGTGATGGCATCATACCAACCTCTCCACCACCTCATCCCCTCCTTCCAGTAAGCAACAGCAACCCAGCTGCCAGGAAGCTAGCATAGTGACCAATGGTCTAAACAGCTATGTCTTTACTAGCTGGCTGAAACCGTATTGTGTTGGGGCCTGGTGCCCCTCACTGGGCAAGGCATTCCATAGGATGAATGCCAACAAAGTGAATGCCTTAATCCTGGTTGCCATCAGTCATGAATTATGAGGTTGAGAGATTTGGAGCAGGGCCTCAGATGATGAAGAATGCACAGAGGGACATATAGAAGAAAGTAGGTTGTAAGGTACAAAGACATTTAGGGCTTTAAAAGTTAGCACTAGCACCTTGAATTTGGCCTGGAAACCAACTCGTCGCCAGTGTAGGTTGCACAAAATTGGCACGATGGAATCAAAATGCTTGACACCTGTAATGACTGCTCCCCCCATAAAACGGGGGGTGTCCTTTGTGTGGACGCATGCAGCCCCTTGATCTGGAGCGGCTCCATCAACATAGGCTTGGCTTCACCTTCCCTCAGGTGGGATACCTCGAGGTATCCACCTACCTCAGTCAATTGTCCAATCCCGCCTTGGGGAAGCATTGCCAAGGAGACCAGGCCAGGTAGGAGAGGGGCTACCTGCCCACACAATAGAGGGAGGATCTTACCTGGAAATCCTCAGTTGGCTCCAGAGCTTCTCCCACCCTACCCACCCTCAGTTAAGTCTTATTTTGCAGGTTAACTTTTCTTTACAGGTATGCGGGCGCTGCTACGTCAAGGTCGCTGTTAAAGGGCTGGAAAGGAATTCCCCTGCATTGGCAGGTTTTGCCTTTCCCGTAGCAAAACGTCACAACTTTGGTGGTATCAGGCCTTGGACGGAATCCTTTAGTCGATCTTCCTCTTTGCAGTGGCGATACCAGGGTTCCCCGTTAAAGGGCTTTCTGAAGGGAGGCTTTGACCGTACGCCGAGAGGTCGTCATTGCTCTCCCCTGTGACGGCAGCGTAACAGGGGCGGCTATCTCTGCTTGAACATATGTTCTCCAGAGCCGGCCCACTCCCCCCCCCCACAAACACACTGGATAACCCTGATGTTCCCTAGGTCCCCGGCTGGGGACTGGGGAGGGATAACGCCCACATCTGAAATATAATAAAGTTGTGGCCAATTTAATCCCATAGCACGTTGTCTTGAGTCGTTATTCCACATGATGGGGGGGGGGCGCCCGGGATCTGGGGGACTCCGCCTGTCCACGCAAACAATCGTGCCACAGTATTTTGTACTAGCTCCTGTTTCTGCACATTTTTTGAGGGCACAGTATAATAGTCAGCATGACTGATCCACTCTGCAAGGTCAATCATACTTCTGGCTGAAGCCTTCTTTAGTCCAGCCACCAGTCTTCTTACTATTTGCTGCAGGAGTGTGTAAGTGGATGCCCAAACAAGGTGGAAAATCTGTTATTTCTAACTCCATAGATTTAAAGAAACTACAGACAGTCCATTCAGAAACCTGTGTGGTATTCTGTGTGAATTAAAATGTTATCATTCTCCTCGCTCAACTGAGCACAAAGTTGTCGGTTTCCTATGAAGGAAAAGCATAGGTGAGTGCAAAACTTTTTATTCACCAATTAAAACATATGGTGTTGCTTCCTCCTGACAGAAAATGAGAAACACTAAATTCTGTAGCATTATCTGTAAAACACAACCCTGCAGAATTAGAACAGCTCAGCTGCAAATCATACAATACTAAATAAAACACAATTCCATTTTTAAGGGTGTTGTGTCCTTCAGGGATACAATTGAAACAGACTTAGAAGAAGAACTTTGTAAAAAAATAAAAATAAAATAATGCGTACATAGTACAGTACAGTGAATGCATCATTCAGAAGCTAAGCCAATCTTTGCTTTCTTTGCTTCACAGGGTCAGAAGATATTTATTATCAACTAGTATTTCCTCAAGTGGACCAAGAAGGATTTTCAGCCTTTCCTTACTAACTAATCTTAGGAAAGAAAAAAATGAAAAGACAATCAGTTCTTCCTCATTAAATTTGAGGAAGAGATTTGAAAAAGAATGAAAACCGAATAAGATGACATTTCTCAATAACTTTGTTCTTCTCTCCATTCCACCTCCAATGGATGAGTGGTAGGTATGAGAGAGAGAGCTGTTTCGAATAGCAGAAGACAGAAGACAGAGCTTTGCTGAACTGAAGTTGGAAGAGGGCATTGAGTGGAATCCTTAGTCCAGTTCTGGGTTGGGCTGAAGTAGTGCCTCACCCCAGCCTCAAGCAGGTGCGATCTCAAGGTAACCCATTAGAAGGGTATAAGTGGAACTCTATGTCCAGAAGCCAAGTATAGGCAGATGGGCCATAGAGTTTCCAACTGAGGGCCACATTTTGAGGAGCCCTCCAACCAATTACAACCCTGTTTTAGCATTTGCCCTCCATCTATAGGCTGATAATGGATATAAGCACAATGCCTGAGCCAAAACCTACCTACATCTGTAATCAATAAAAGTTGTGGCCAGTTCTAAATCCCAGAATATTGTCTTGTCTGGTTTGTTTACACCTGTGGCTGTCTTTGGTTTTGCCTATTGGGGAGTGTGGGGCGCTGTGGGTGGGTCCACAATTGTAAATTCACCTTCTGCTTGTATTCTTGAATCTGGGATTGTTCTCCCACAGTCTAAGGTAAAGGTAAAGGTACCCCTGCCCGTACGGGCCAGTCTTGACAGACTCTGGGGTTGTGCGCCCATCTCACTTAAGAGGCCAGGGGCCAGCGCTGTCCGGAGACACTTCCGGGTCACGTGGCCAGCGTGACATCGCTGCTCTGGCGAGCCAGAGCCGCACACGGAAACGCCGTTTACCTTCCCGCTGGTAAGCGGTCCCTATTTATCTACTTGCACCTGGAGGTGCTTTCGAACTGCTAGGTTGGCAGGCGCTGGGACCGAGCAGCGGGAGCGCACCCCACCGCAGGGATTCGAACCGCCGACCTTTCGATCGGCAAGTCCTAGGCGCTGAGGCTTTAACCCACAGCGCCACCTGCGTCCCACAGTCTACCTTGTTACAAACTCTGGATACATAAAGTTTCTGAAGAGAATCTCAAAATCTATGGGCGCCACCCCCCAAAGTGCACAAGTTGTTTCAGGGAGGAAAGATATAAATAACCGAAGGTCTCAAGAATATATGCCCTTGAGACCTAGTTCTTCAATGTTACTGTGAAGATAGAAATCACCAATTTACCTTCTGACTGCACTTTGTGGACAAGTGAGCAGATAAGATAAGTAGTGACACCAAATCAATGAAAGGAGATAGGTCCTGGCATCATCAGCACCCATGGCTCAACAAGTTTACTATTTGGCCACATTCAACCAAAGGTCTGAATGTAAATTTAACATTCTGAATATGTACTCTTTCTCTGACCTCTTGTTATGAGATATCATCTCTCTAGCCTGAAACAATATCATGTCAATCTTATATCCTTTTACAAATAAACACATTTCAAGTAAAGCACAACTCTGGCCATTATCCACAGTAGAGGCCCTAACCCTAATGAATTTCATGTTTTCTTGAAATAAAGACAGGCAGTCTTTTAGTTACAGAGACACTTGGTGAAATGATCCATTCTATGCAGCCACTGGTAGTCTAGAGGCGTTCTCTACAGCCAAACCTTGAAAATCCTAAGCAATAGCAAGCTCTGAGAATCCAGGGACTCAGTTATGCAACTGCAAATATAACATTTTAAGTACATTTTATGTGCATTATACAAATGCGACACTAGATGATCTACTGGGATGGAAAATAAAACTCCCAGGTGGCTTTCACCTATGGAGGCCAAGGAGGTAAAGAAACTTAATATGAGAACTAATTGGCCGAAATATTCTGAAATTTTAGAACAAGAAGGTGGTGAATTTAAATTACAAAGTTATGAGAAAATAAAGTCCAAGGTACGAGATTGGCTCCATTATTTTCAAATAATGGAGGCCTATAAACAAGACAGGAAAATTGGTTTCCAGGTGGAGAAATCGAAACTAGAAACAGAACTGTTAGAACCCAATACTAAGAATTTATCAAGAATGTATAACTTGCTGTTGAAGTGGAATACATTAGATGAGACAGTGAAGTCTGCTATGGTTAAATGGGCACAGGACATAGGTCATGACATTATGTTTGCTGACTGGGAGCAGTTATGGACCACAGGTATTAAATTTACGGCATGTAATGCCTTACGAGAAAACATTATGAAAATGATTTACAGGTGGTACATGACCCCAGTCAAGCTTGCGAAGATTTATCATTTGCCCAATAACAAATGTTGGAAATGTAAAGAGACTGAAGGTACCTTTTTCCACCTTTGGTGGACCTGCCCAAAGATTAAGGCCTTCTGGGAAATGATTTATAATGAAATTAAGAAAGTGCTTAAGTGCACCTTTAACAAGAAACCAGAGGCATTTCTCTTGGGTATGGTCGGCCAGTTGGTGCCGAAGAAGGATAAGAATTTCTTTTTGTACGCTACTACGGCAGCAAGGATTCTTCTAGCAAAGACACAAGAGCTACCCACGCTGGAGGAATGGCAGGCGAAAGTGATTGACTTTATGGGGCTGGCAGAAATGACCGGCAGAATCCGCGACCAAGAGAAAGAGACTGTGGAAGAAGACTGGAAGAAATTTAAGATGTATCTTAAGAATTATTATAAAATTGAGGAGTGCTAAAATGCGGAGGGAAAAGAAGACGTAGAATTGCAGCGGAAAATTGTGTTTAATTTTAGGGTGGAATTGAAAAAGAGAATGAATTTACATTTAATTGGTTAAGAAGGGTTGCTGAATAATGGTTTAAAATTAAGGATGCAAAAAGGGAAAGGTATGGGGAAGTCCGGGAAAAGAGGGTTATGGAAATAAGGTTAAGAAAACATGAGTTTTTGTGTTTGTTTTTATGTTGTTTTTGTTTATGTTAAAAAAATGGAAATTAATAAAAATTTTATTAAAAAAAAAATAGATGATCTACTGGGAAATTCAATATATATTTTAATTTTTTAAAAAAACAAAACAAAACAAAACATTTTCACAGCGTTTTTTTTATATATGTCTAGATTCAGCCCAGGTGTGAAGGGAATTGAATTTTGTGGTTCGAGGACCCGACCCCGCGAAGTGAAATGAAGACACAAGGACACGTGATATAAGGTTAATGGGCTAGAAAAGGCCACAACTTTTATTGATTACAGCAATGAAAAGGTATTGGCTTAGGCATTGGATCGAAACAAGTGGGTTTATTCACCAGTAGGAGGAGCCTGTTGATGCTGATCCAACTATAGGCTCACCTCCTGCTGTCACCGAGGGTCGTGCCATGGCCTCCCGCCAAGCAGGCATCGGACAGAATACACGACCGCCAGATTCCTTTAACGGAATACCCCTAAACATTGAAGGCATAGGCGATGGCCACACCTAGCACTGCGACACACCACAACACATTATTCCAATGCCTAACCTACCCACCAATACCACAAAAGTTGTGACGATTGCTACGAGGTAGGCGAAAAAACCAAAAAGCCTAATGCCAAATGGAAAAACTCCTACCAGGCCCCCCGGACAACCAGGGCGACCAACCTAAGGTCCATAGCAAGGCCAATGACCTAGGCCCTAACTAAAAGGGAGTGGAGGGTGGGTGACTCGCAACGGGACGATGAGGAATGAGGCCAGGGAGAGGCTGGCGCTGCAGCAAAAGGCTGCTGAACACGCCCCCTCCATGGCACCTGGTTGGATGGCCACGGGGGGGGGGCGTGAGCGCCAGCCAGGTGAGCTGGAGGCAGGGGGCAAATGCCCCCTGCTGGGCGGTGCTCGGGCTCCCGCCCACAACCACTCCCCTCTCTTTCAGGGAGGAGAGTCTTTGTAAACCACTTGGAACTTTGAAGAAGGAGAGGTGCGGGGGGGGGGGGTCCCTCAGTGAAGTGAACACACATTGAATCGTGGGGGTGTGAATTATACCAGACTTTGCCTTCAGTTGGGCACAATCGTGTAAAGCAGAGTTGGATTTACAGCAGGCATCAGACAGCAGAAAAACAGTAGATCCCACCAGATCCCCCCAAACACACACACACAGCAAAATGATCTGTTATACACATTTTATATTGATCCGTAACTAGAAGAGGAAGACTTTTCCATATTTTGCCTTAATTGCATATATAGGTGGATCCATATGAGTTGTAGACTAGGAATTACCATAATCTAATTGGTAAGGGCAACAGTGTAACTGGATCTCTTGCTTCACCATCCATTATTCTCCCAGAGCACTTGGATGCACTTCCACATTGGCTTTTCAGAACAATATTATGGCTTTTGTTTTGGCTTCATGGCTATGGTTTCTTTCAGATAAGTAACATCTCATCATGCTGACATCACAAAGTTTCCTTCTAATCATCTAACCTTTCAGGAAGCCGTGGCTTCACATATCAAGCACAGACGTCCAGTGCAAAGCTCCAAGTGGGTGGTGCAGCAGTGATACAGAGTTGTACATTCAGAGCCAGCCCAACAACGAGACAGGTGTGTGAAGCAGGTGCCTCAGGTGCCATTAGTGCAATAGCTGGCATGCCCCAATGCTTCTGCCACTACCAGAATCCCCCCTTTCACCAAGTTTCAGTGAGAGGAAGGTGTTGGGGTGCACAGCGTTGCTTCTTGCCTTCCCCGCCCCTGGGGCAAAGAAGATGAGTGGCAAAACCCTGGTCCCCCCATGTATGGTGAGAGTGGTGGGCCCTGTTAGGATTTTTGCTTCGTGTTGCAGTCATGGGATTGTTGTCTAACACATGATGGTGTATGTTTTCATTCCACAGTGTGGGAAGTGACGGAGACAGGATGTTTTGTACTACTGTGTTCCGAAATGTAGGACTATTGTCCTTTGTTTTTTTTTCTCTCTTTGCTGTCTGATGAGAAAGAGGAAGGAGCTAAGTCAGAATGATCCAAGTATGTTCTATGTAAATAAACGTAGATTAGCCAAAATGCTGTGCTCCTGAGTTTGTTATGCAAACTGCCAATACTCTGCAGGATTGTAAGTGTGCCTTTTGTATTCAGTCGCTGTGATGTTCGGGCTGGAGAAAGCTTTTGAAGCTGCCGAACGACCAACCAGGAGGGAGAGAACATGCCAGTCGGTCATGTGTCTCTGCCAGGGTCCTACAAACGACTAGGATGAGCCTTTGGCAATTTCAGCTAGAAATTGGGCGGGTGTTCCAGTGGTGGTAGAAGTGGTGGGGAAGGCAGGGCATGGCAGCAAGGCAGTCAGGAGGCAGTACATTCCCATTTCACTTCAGGGGCAAAATGAGACAGGCTACGACTTGTATGTACTTCATCCATTTCTCTCCATCATGACTGCTCTAATGTGTGCTTTAAGTTCTCTGTTGTTACTGATTCTACAAGCCTCACAAGGTCCACCAAAAATAGGAGTTTGGGTCTACTGGAGGGCAGAATGTTGGAGAACAACCTGTTTTATTAGTTAAAAAGGAGTTAGGGGTTAGGATGAAGGGAAGATGGACTTTTTAGGTTAAGAATAGGTCAAAGAGATAAGATCTCATTCTTAGAAGCTTTCTGTGCAAAAAAGGAGAGGTTCATATCCTAAGTAGTGCTGCATTCACCGCCATGCAACTTTATATTTATTTTTCGTTCTCTCATGAATAACATATGGTAATTTACATTGCTAATCCTGTTATGTCTCCCATGGAATTCACATTTTAAGGGTTAGAGTGTTGACTTCAAAGGAAATAAAAGAATGACACAGCCCTATTTGCTTCAGTTGCTTGGTATTCCAATACAAGAAAAGCTATCTTTTTTCTTCTATCTTTTCTACTTTGCTTGTAGATACCCACCTTAAAATACGTACATGTGCTTCATATCTGTCACAAATAGTGCATGTATCTCCAGCAGCACAACCCTATACATTGTCTACTCAGAATATGATTGCAGCTGCTATCTCAGCAGAATATACTGAAGAGGCAATTAAGATTTGATAAGGTTGCCATTGGTTCATCATACTGAATGATTTTTATATTTCAGACTCTCTGCACATAACAAGCAGAAAATATATTATGGAAGGAATTTTCCCCCATATCTTTTTGTGATGAGGAAATGTGAACCAACTAACTTCTCCTTTGACAATGTATTGTGGTGGTGGAGGAAATGTATTAGGAATAAAATGGCTTAAATTAGTATTAACAGACCAATAATAAGAGTAAGCTGCTGTGTAGAAACTGGCTGTTTGTTCTGCTGGTTTCTAGTTTTTTTGCCTTTAAGTATCTTGTGCCACTTTGCTGTGTTTTAATGAAATGTTTTATATATGGGGATGTTTTATACATCAGTGCTTCTCAAACTATCTGATGTGATGGACCAACAATTGCCCTCCTCCAAAGATCCAGGGTCCGGTCCCATATTTGGTCCCAATGCTGTGGTGGAATCACTGCAGACCAACATCTGATGACTCACTGAAGAGGACCAATCCATGGCCACCACTTTGAGTAGCACATATCATATTATTTCTAAAAGGTGGGATGTATAAGTATTAAACAATATATAAATGCATGTTGGTTTGTAGGAAAATATAGGGGTATGATGACCATTTGGCATTAGTGAAGAGTTTTTTAGTTCCACATTTAATGATAAAGAACAATGTGACTAGGAAGCTATGATTCAAGCTGTGAACATTTTCCAAATATTGATTATTAGGCTGTGGGGGATGCATTGTGAAAGAAAGCCACTCCCAACCTAAGGAGGGGGGGTTGCGGGCTCACGCCCCCGTCTACATTGTTGCGGGGCTGGCGCCAGCCCTGCAGAACTCAAGGATTCCCAGTCTCATTAATATTCATCATCCACAGCGCCAGCCAATCAGCTGGCGGTAGGGGCGGGCTTACTAAAGGGCATTTAAGGTCGGGGCAGCCCTGGCTCGCCCCTTTTCTTTCTTTACAGCAGCTGCGGTTTCCCACCCACCCGCCCTCTAGGTTTGCATTCGGACTTTGCTATGGCCTTCGGCTGGTCGCCGCAAGGGGCCTGGTAGGAGTTTTTCCATTTGGCTAATTGGCTGTATTTTAGAAGCCACTTGGTTTTTTCGCCTACCTCATAGCAAAACGTCACAACTCCTCGGTTTTGGCGGTAGGCATTGGCAGGGGTATTGTTATGCAAATGAAGTCGGGGGGAGGAACGCCATCACCTCCCCCAAATCTTGAAGGGTAGTTCATTAAAGGACTCTGGGGGGCGTCGCCTCGTCCGAAACCTACGGAGGCTAGGGCCTAAAGCGTGCTCCCGAGTGGTAACCCCTTGGGGAGTGCCTAGGGATGTGCATCTTGGGGGCTCCCCCTGTTGGTGCTTAACCCTTCCCAGTTAGACCGGATAGTCTGTTAGGGCCAATGCCTAAAGCCAGTACCACTCCTACCTGTAATCAATAAAGTTGTGGCCATTTTTCACCCATTAACCTAAATTCTGGTGTCCGGTGTCTTTATTTACTCCATCTGTGGGAGGGGGCGGGAATCGCCATGCAAATGCTTTCCCCCAAAACACTCTTGACCTGTTCAGTGCCATTCTTTTCCTTTGCTATTTCTGCTGCAGTTTCTTTCATGACTTTCTTTCCTTCTTTCATAACTAATTTTTAAAATGTTGTGTGTGAAGTAGCCCTAGTTTGCAACTAGAATATTTCAAAATTGGGATCTTTTAGAACTGGGGTAAGAAAGTTGCTTCTCTCACTACCCAATAGACATTAACACATCAGGAAACCAACAGTTTATGCTTTACTTTTCATTCACCTTAAAAATAGTGAGTAAATTAATGAGAGAATGTTTTATTACTTTCACAAGTCTGTTACCAAGTTGGTAAAAGAAAGTAATTAAAGCAGATCTAAAAGGGAAACAAATTAGATAATATTCACATGCAAACAATCACTTTTATTTAAACAGGAGTTTGAATGTAGCTTCTGGCAATCTCAGCTCATGATGTTTGTTATGCACTAATTTGATTCCTCAAAACATTGTTTTTAATTCATGATTAAGTAAGTGTTAGCTAATTTTAAGATGGTTTAAGATTAGTTTAACTTTTATTTTTTTCTATACATATTTATTTTTTGTTAATTGTATCCCACTTTTCCTCCAAGAAGCTCAGTGTGACATATATGGTTCTCACCTCTCATCTCCATTTTATTCTCACAACAATCTTGTGAGGTAGGTTAGGCTGAGAGATAGCGACTGACCAAAAATCACCCAGTGAGCTCCATGGCTGAGTGGATATATGAAACCTGGTCTTCCAGAGGTACCACTTCCCGTTTGATCACATGGACACTTCAGTACAATTTGTGAACATACTGTGGTAAGCATCTCTATCCCTCCATGTTGGAGCCTTTCCCAAGGAAAGTAAAACTATGCAAATCGGTCCAAAATATGAGGCTGAAGGACTTCAGTCCCACAGGTGGGAAGTACCCTGCTTCCACAGAAATCCCACATAGCAGAAATCTGACTATTTCTCTTCCTTGCTCTTTGTTCTAATAAACCTCAAAGTGACCATATAGCAGAGCAATGATATTATTTTTTGCTTTATAACTGGCTCTAGTGGGCACTGAGTTTGCATGTACTTGTTGTTGTTGTTGTTGTTTAGTCATGTCTGACTCTTCATGACCCCATGGACCAGAGCACGCCAGGCACTCCGGTCTTCCACTGCCTCCCACAGTTTGGTCAAACATGTTAGTAGCTTTGAGAACACTGTCCAACCATCTGGTCCTCTGTCGTCCCCTTCTCATTGTGCCCTCAATCTTTCCCAACATCAGGGTCTTTTCCAGGATGTCTTCTCTTCTCATGATGTGGCCAGAGTATTGGAGCCTCAGTTTCAGGATCTGTCCTTCCAGTGAACGCTCAGGGCTGATTTCCGTAAGAATGGATAGGTTTGATCATCTTCTTGCATGTACTTAGATATGAACAAATCAGTAACTTTACATTCTGCAGGGTTCTCACCCTCCCTCCATATTAAATTCAATTCTCCACATTTCTGCAATAATTTTAGATTTTTTTAATTTAAAAAAATCCTTATGAAAATTAACCAGCATTTCAGTGCAAATGTCTCCTAATAAACATGTTTTGTATGCAGTTTTGACTAATATACACACAGAGCTGGATTTAGGTTTGATAAAGCCCTAAGCTTAGGATAATGGTAATGGGGCCCTTTATATGTCCAGCTGTCCTTTGTCAACAACAAATTGTGGGTGTTTTTTGTGTTGAATATATGCTATATGGTAATTTATGGACCTAATAGGTTTCTAAAGCCATTTGAACATAACAAAATATTTATTTTATCAAAGTAATTGTTGAACTGAGATACAATTAAGAACAAGTATATTTTTGGGGGGCCCCAAGAGAGTGGGGCCCTAACCTATATCTTGTTTAGCTTATACTTAAATCCAGCACTATATACACACATGTGCAAGCTGTTTCTCCTAATATTATATATTTGCATGTGATTTCCAGAAATCTATGCATTGTTATGCAAAAAAATATCATAATAGGTGCATTTTTGTACACATTCCTTGCTTGGTGGACTGCACTGCAAAATCTGGAGAAATGCAAATTCTGAAGGATAGCTGTTTCTTGGTTCATGTATTGTTTCAGAAAGTGCAAATCTGGTAGGTTTGATTTTAAATGCAGTCTGATTTTAATCCCCCACCCCATCCCTACATGGACCTAGGATCAGGTTTTAGTATTCTGGGTTGCCTATTCTCTTTTAGAAAGGCCAAAAACCCTTGAGAAAATGACAGCTGGCTGTAACCTCCCCTAACCTGTTGTCCTCATAAAGTTTTGAACTCCTTAGCTGGGGTTGATGGGAACTATAAGCCCAAACATATGGAGAAACTAGGTTGGGCAAGGATACCTGGATTCTAACAAGCCATTTGTTTCACCTGAGAATAGTTCAGGGGCAGCCAGCATTTAGTTCCATAAGTTGGCACCATTTAGCATTCAGATATTCACAGTTAGGGAGCATGGGTACCCAAAGTTTAACATTGCACACAAATGAGTACATTTATATACAAATTCAAAATAGAATTTTGTTTCTTACAACTTGGAAGCACATTCTGGAAGACACATCAAAGGTGAATAAAATTGTGTTGGAAAGTTCCATCTGTTTTACAGCCAGCCAGTTGGCCATCCATGATTTAGGGAACAAGCTAGCTCTCTACTCCTGATGTGAATTAAATGAGAGGCTGCTAATTCTGCCTAGGGATGAAACTCCAGAAAATATCCCAGAAGGTGTTCAAAGGGTTATAAATGTACACATCCCCTAGTGGGGAAAAGCATTTGTTTTCCAAGAGGGATTACTAGCAATTGTTTGCCAGAATGTGAATCTAGTGAACAGCTTGCAGCAGTTCTGGTCATAATTGCATTTATCCTACCAAAAAGAAAAAAAAGTGAGAAGTATAGAAAAACAGTTGCATTAGTTATATTAGTACAGTGGTACCTCGGGTTACAGACGCTTCAGGTTACAGACTCCACTAACTCAGAAATAGTACCTCGGGTTAAGAACTTTGCTTCAGGATAAGAAAAGAAATCGTGCTCCAGCAGCACGGTGGCAGTAGGAGGCCCCATTAGTACCTCAGGTTAAGAACAGTTTCAGGTTAAGAACGGACCTCCAGAACGAATTAAGTTCTTAACCCGAGGTACCACTGTATACCCTTGGGTAAAGGCCAATTTGTATTCATGTCAGGATGCTTCCTACATTAAATCTGTGGTGGAATTCTTCTACCCCCCCCCCCAAAAAAAGAAGTTATTTGACACAGGTTTAGCAGAATTATAAGACTTACAGTGCCTTCTGTATTGTGGAACAGCTGTTGGTGCTGCCAGGTTAACTTTGCTGAGGCTGTTTTGTGGAAGCTGCTATTAGCACCTATATTATCACTTGAGCTTGCGAATTGATCAACCCTGAAATAGCGAGTTTGCTAACAAGAGCTTATGCAGCAAGGCACAATGAACGAGGGAATCTACTCTGTGTTGCTAAGGTAATTACAGTTTGACCTGTTGGTGTCTGCAGACACACTAATACAAAAGTGCTCTTTAAAATGTGTGTAGTTTGGTTTCCATTCATGAGTTGCACTTTGATGCAACCTAAGGTGTCCTATGGGGACGCGGGTGGCGCTGTGGGTTAAACCACAGAGCCTAGGACTTGCCGATCAGAAGGCCAGCGATTCGAATCCCCACGACGGGGTGAGCTCCCATTGCTCGGTCCCTGCTCCTGCCAACCTAGCAGTTCGAAAGCACATCAAAGTGCAAGTAGATAAATAGGTACCGCTCCAGCAGGAAGGTAAATGGCGTTTCCGTGTGCTGCTCTGGTTCGCCAGAAGCAGCTTAGTCATGCTGGCCACATGACCCAGAAGCTGTACACCGGCTCCCTTGGCCAATAAAGCGAGATGAGCGCCGCAACCCCAGAGTCGGTCACGACTGGACCTAATGGTCAGGGGTCCCTTTACCTTTACCTTAAGGTGTCCTATAGGAAGAAAATTACAAGTTCAGAACCAAGTGGGTTCAACTCCTCTTCTCCAGCAGTTAGGAATTCGTTTCTGTTTTCTCCCATTGTCTTCTTGGTTATAAATGCATAGGTAATTGCTGGGGGGAAAACCCACAGTCAAGGCAGTGATGGAATAAGGAGAAGAGGGAAGGTCTTCACCTCCAATCTACGAGTACCTGCCCATCACTTTTCTTACCATCTTTACTTCCTAATCCAGGGATTAGGAACCTGTGGACTCTCAAATCTCGTAACTCTCATAAGCTCCAGCCAGGAGAGTGGGATAGTGAAAGTCCAATGCAAAACATTGACCAAATGAATACCTCCCTATCTCTAATTAATGCTTGCAACACACACTTTTCTGCTGCAATTCACCTCCTCTCCCAAGCTTTCTTTCCTTAGAAGCAGAAGCTGTTGGGGTTCTGTTATACACACTTACATGAAACTTGTTGTTAGCCCCTTGTCTTCTGCTTCTTTGGGATGTAGCAAATTGCTCTGCTTTGATGCAGAAAAGCAAGTGCTAAACAACCATCTTTGATGGTTGGGTTTTTAAGGGTTTCTCATAATCATGCATCACAATTAGCAATTAGTATTCAGGTCTTTAAAAAAAGGAGAGGCACCACTATAGTATTATAAATGGATTGCTCTCACAATTATTCACAAACAAGAGCAAAGAGAACAAAAAAAGCCCATACTAATCCCCAAGTGCTACAGAAAAGAAACTTGGTTAGTTAGATTTTAATTAGCACTTAGCAACCATTTAATGAATATGGTCTCAAAGCCTCATCCATCAAACTGGAAGCACTATATTGTTTGCTTAAAAAGAAACATATTAACTTTTAACCATGTGGCAGCCATACCTGCATTTATGAATGGCGCCAGCAAACCAGTTACCAGCAGCCTCCAAAATTTGGGTAATACAGAAAGCTTGGTGCTTTCTTGAACTGTGAATGCTCTGTAAACACTCTCCTAAGGTGGTAGCTACTCAGTAATGAACAAAGCGAAAGAGAAACTTAATCACAAACTGGGAATTTAAAATAAGGATTCATTCCTCAGCATGCTCAATTTAAAGTTAACCAAGGACTCAACTTTACAGCCACAAATAAAATGTTGTGAAGTGCAATATACAATTGTGACACTAGATGGCAACTATGAAGAATAGCAAATTAAATGCATTTTTCAAAACGATTTTTTTAAAAAAACATTTTCACAATGTTTTTAACATGTGTGTAGATTCCACCTAAGTCTCAATCGATATGATTCACATCAGAGAAAATATGTTTAGGATAGGATTTTAATGTGAAATATAAACCTTATTTGACTTTCAGACAACTGGCATATAAGACAAAGCTTGCCTCCACATTACCCTTTTTTTGTGCTCCTCCACCTCCGCCAATATACATTCTGGTGGCCAAGGGAAAAGTGGTCAGGGCGCCTGCATTTTTTATCCTCGTTCTGTGCCCAATTAGCATGTGACGCCTTCACCCAGCGGCACTGAGGCCTATCAGTTGCAGAAAAATTCTGGGCAAGGTCTTGCCCAGTACCTTGTTTGTACAATGGGTTCATGGGGAAAAAGCTGTCCCATGAGCCCTTGCAAAGGGGAGGGAACTATATAAGGCTGCTTCCCCTAGAGCTCAGGGCCATTTTGACTCAAGAGCTGCCGCTTATCCGCCCTCAGGTTAGAGCCTTCCCTGATCAATTTTGGATCACTAGTTAACAGGGCTGGAAAGGATTTTTTTTCCCCCTTAGCCTGATTGGCACTTCGCTGGGTTTTTGCTGTTGTTGTTTTTTGACTTTCCCTCAGTGAAATTTTGGGCATTATTTCTTAGGCAGAAGAATGGTGTTTGTATGAGGGTGGAAATGGCATTGGGCAGGATCAACATAGTATCAATGTTGGGGTATCTGCCTGGTTGGATTCTGCACCCTGGTCACCCATCTTGTTTGCCTGGCTTGCACCACAGCCAGCTCTCTGCCAATTCTGAACCCTGATCAGCCAAGAATCTCAGTGGACATACTAGTTCAATGGCCTCAGGCTGCAAAGTGGTACAGAAATCTGAAAATACATAATCAACCATGCAAAAAATCTTCACACTCAAAGCTTGCAAAGCGGGAAGTGAAATTTGTGCAAGGACTTTTTGGCTCAACTCTAGATCTGTTGCTCCGAACAGGAAGACCGGATTGTAGTTCTGACTTGTTGTTTTTGCATATGACCTTTAAAATATAGACAAGATGAATCCTAGACCTTTGCCCACCTGCCTTCCTCATCTGAGGTTCTTTCTGCCTCGATAAAGGTATCTCTCCCCCCCCCCCATATAACCAGCTGCAAAGAAATCCTTTCAAATAGCCTTTTAACATGTCAGCCCATGGAAGGTGGCAAGGTCATGACACTCATGCTTTACAATAGTTTGGGTTTCAATTAGTTGTAATCAGGTGCTGTCAGGTGTAAATGGCTAAAATGGCAGTCCAGGAAACTGAACTGCTGTTAAGATCTTTGCACTAATCATGGTCTTTGCTAGTCATTATACACTCTTTTACCCAAAACACACACACACTGCTCAAGATGTAATCAGAATTACTTTGTGCTCTCTGCTAGTAAAGCTTGAGCCTGAGAAATGTACTTCTGGGAAGCTCAGAAAGAGTAAAGTGTGTTCTCCTTCATGGAGAGCACGTGTTGTGGTGGGGGCTAACAAGACACCCACTGTTGCTGGGTGGGAAAAGAGTTTGGCCACCATTATCATTGAGCTTCCTGTTGCCGGGGAGATTTAAATGTTGCCATTTTGTGATTGACAGCCATAGCTTTTAAATACCCTGCGTGCAGCGTTGAGCTCCTCTTTTTGCTGCGTGCATCAGATCACCCGCCTTCCCTCCCTATTTCCAGGTTGTTCACTTGACCTTGCTATGCCTGTCATGGGGTCATCTGCTTTGGGGGCAGGACTTATGTCCATTTGTCTGATTGGCAGGTGCCATTTGGTTTTTTGCCTACTGTGTAGCAAATCGTCACAACTTGTAAGGTTGCAGTTAGGCATTGGTTTAGGAATTGGTTGGTGGAGGGATATGGATTGGCTGTGCCTGCCCCTCCAAAATGCTGCTGCTGCAAGGGTTTTTCAATAAAGGAACCCAGGGGCTCACCATGCTTTTGTCCAAACCCCTGTCAAGGGGGCAGGGCCATGCAAGAGCACCTGGGAGCATTTGGGGAGAGGTGAGGCATAGTACCCAGTCCCGTCTCTCTCCCCAAAATGTTTTCCCTTTCTGACTTTGTGGGCGTGAGAATGTCAGTCTGTCCCTGTGCGGGGTCAGATAGTCGCAACCAATGCCTAAGCAACCACTCACATTGCTTGTAATTTTAATAAAGTTGTGGCCAAAATTATGCCAAAAACCTTAAACTAAAAATCATGTGTCAATTGTGTTTTATTGGGGGGGTGTCTTGGGGACCTTGACATGCAACATGAACACATTGTGTTCATGCTGACTGTGTTTCACACAATCATTTTATTCCAACCATTAGCTGTGTATGTGTTCTGTCTCTGAAGTGTAGGTAGGTTCCCAGGCGGCAAGACACAGTGATAACAGCAAGAACCTTTATTGAACTACAGAACTGGACAACAGGGGCAAAGCAACTGCTTATATACGTTTCTGAAGGCATGGGCCACTCCCACCCTCAACGTGATTGGCTGTCTAAACTTCCAAGCTGCGAATCATGACTCAGAGTTTAAGGGCCAATGGCAGAGGCCCAAATCCTGAAATGTTCTGTGATTGGATATCTTGTATCGAATCAGAACATAGGGACTCAGAATCCTTAGTCCAGACTCAAGCTCAGGCAAACACAGACCACTGGATACCCAATAGTCTCACTAAGCTAGCCTTGTATTTAAGCACTTTCCTGAAAGGCACAGGCAAGAAGGAATTGCTTGCAGGCATGTGAATGAGCTGGTAGAAGAGATTTTGACTGCTTAGTCCATCCTGTGCACCCAGAATAGAACCCAAACAAGCAAAGCCTTTCTGTCAACACCCAGAATAGCAATGTAGTAGACTGCTGGCAGGAAGAATCAGACTATCTATATTTCCTCTGCTAGCCCACAGCAGGCTAATGAGATTTTTTGCTGTTGCTGTTGCTGCTGCTGTGTAGTATCTAATGTTGTGCCAACCCCTGCCTGCTTTTATCATAAAAATATTTGCTCCTCCCTGCTACTTTTGTGCATTTTGAGGGAACTGTGGAGGGAGGGGGGATTGGGACCAGGCTGGTGTATGTGCATACCTTATAAACTTATAAGGTTACTGAAAGCTTCTCTCTTTCACTGCAAACATTTTATTTATTTAAATGCATTCATAAATTTCTTAATATTTGAAAAAAATAAATTTCTTAATATTTGAAAAAAGTGGCATACTATACATAGGTAGAGGGGTATATAACACTAAAGCAAAAAAATACAACCTAAAAATCTATAAACATGCAATATTAAAACATGTAAAATAATGTAAAACAAAATTTGGGGGGCATTTAAGCACCTGATTGTGTGGGTCAGGGAAAGCCTGAGCAAAAAATATACATCTTCTCATGATGTCTGAAACGACTGATGGTTGCTGCTTCATGTATGGCAGAGGGAATTGCATCCCCCAGGGCACCAGCACTGCTGTTTTGGGGTCATCACCTTGTGATATTATGAAAGGTGCTGTGCCATCAGCAGAATTGCCCCAGATGATCTAACAGATCATGCAGGTCTGAACATGGGCAGGCAGTATTTCAGGTAAACTAGTTCTGAACTGTTCAGGTCCTTATGCGTTAACAAGACAAAGGATGGAGGGGAAATTCGATTCAGCATCTCAAATCAGCACTTTCTGAAGCAATATATGAATAGAGACACAAGGTGCATTTTGCACCTATATGAATTTTGTGCGGCAGTTCTATGACCAAACAAAATACATATAAAATGTGCATAAAATGAATCTATTAGCGAAAATAACATACAAAACTTAGGTAAAAATGCTTGCAAAAATGTGTACATTTTCTAAACCTTGTAATTTGTGTTTGTTTGTTAATATTCAAAATTCATATGCACAGTTCCATTATGGGTGGAAATGGAACACAAATAGCCATTAATTGCGGATGAATGGCATCCATTGATGCTTCTGCTGCTACTGCCAGTTCATAGCCCTGTTCAGGGAAGTTTTAATGTGTGACATTTTAATGTATTTTAATCTTTGTTGGAAGCCACCCAGAGTGGCTGGGGAAACCCAGTCAGATGGGCGGGGTACAAATAATAAATTACAAATAATAACTTCTTCTTCTTCTTCTTCTTCTTCTTCTTCTTCTTCTTCTTCTTCTTCTTCTTCAAGCAGCCATCTTTCCATAGGCAAAGTTTAGGAATCCTTACAAAAAAGGTAACATTAACTACCAAGATGGGGAAGCTGGTGTCCTCCAAACCTTGTGGGGCCCCAAGGCCCAGCTTCCCTGACCCCAGCTAGTTCTATACAGTGACCAATTGGACATGATAGATGGTTTTTAACAATCATTTACTTCCTAGGAAATAAACCTACATGCTCTGCCAAACCTTTTAAGATAATCAGTGCTGCTCTTCTTTTAGTGTTTTTATTTTATTTTGTATCTTATTGTTATTTTCCTCTACAATGGTCTATTACCATGATAATTGGCATCTACATACCACTTCAGCTCTCCAAAGTGGTTTATATATATCACATCCAAAGTGGTTTATATATATATATATATCATAAATCCTTATGAGAGCAAGGATGGGGGACTTGTGGTCCTTCAGGTGTTTCTGGATTATAACTCCTATCATCCCTGACCTTTGCCCATGATGGCTGGGTTTGATGGATTTCAGCAACATCTGGATGACCACAGGTTCCCCATCCTTGAATTAGAGAGTTTCTGACAACCTGGATAGGCAATCAGCCCTTGTTTTCTTTACTGGCACCTTGAGCAACAACTATCCACTTTCTCTGTTCATCTGCTCAGTTTCCAACACTCCTCTGCAGTGCTGGCAAACCTCTATTAAACGTGAGGGAGCAATGTCACCTTAGATTTGTAATTAATCCAGCCCTTGATGTCTTCTCATTTTCCTTTTTATTGTTTTCCATTTACCTCTAGGACTTTGCTTTATGTGGTGAGCTCAGATGTATGAATCCAAAAATAAAAGAATAACTGTTGAAGGAGCTGATGGTGAAATTAGATCCCTCAAAGCTGACATGTGGAATTGCTGTCAAACAAAAGATTTTATCTACCTCATTCTGCATTAGGTGTCATGCCAATCATCTCCAGATGCAGTGCTTGTATCGAGAAGAAATGAATGCAAAGAATGCCACTGACGCTTTCTTCTCCTTCTTCCTATATAGACTCTTTGGCTAAGTGTGCTGTATATTTCTGGTGCTTTGCAGCTGCCTGCTTTTTGCAGTTCACTGCCAATATTTGATCATGCCAAAACGTCTGTGATTTTCTCCTCATGGAGAAGAAATTCAATATTTGCTCTTGCAGTTCTGTGAACAAATCTCTGAAAAAGCAATAATTTGTGCAACCTATTTCACAATCCCAAATATCGCACAGCAAGGATTCAGATCAGCCCAGTCTAAGCCTGCAATCCTATACTAGCTTACCCAGAAGTAAACTCCACTGAGCTCAATGGGACCTAACTCTGAGAAGACATGTTTAGTATTGTACTGCCAGTCTCTGGGCTTCTGAACTGGGAATCATGAACAATTAAATTCGGAAATTCTTCTCATTGGGCAAAACACACAAACATCTGTTTCATATTGGTGTACTGTTCCAGCTTAAGAGATACCATAAAGTTCTTGCCTGGTTTCCTGATTGGTGTGTACTCTAAGCCATCTATGGTACCACCCTTCCAAGTAACACAGGGCTTAACATATTAGTCACACAACAGCCCTGCGAAGAAGCATAATGTGAGAGAGAATGTATTCCCCAAAGCTGCTCAGCATCAATGATTTGAGAAGCAAATGAAAATGTGTATCCAAAGTAAACCTTATTGTGGGCTTAATATGCCTTCACAAAATGACATTGAATTCCTATTAATCAATTTCATCTTGAAGGGTTAGTGCAATCTGAAACCCATGAGTCTACAAAGAAGAAAATTGGTGTGTGTGTGTGTGTGTGTGTGTGTGTGTGCAAATTAGCACGTTCCAAACAATTTATCTGAAACTGTTAGTTTGGGAGAGACTCGGTATTGAAAACAGTAACAAAGAGCCTTCCAGGCCATTCACAGAGCACTGAAGAGGCCTTTTTGATCAACATACACATTATGTTAATTGCATGTAAGCAACTAATGTGTGCTGTTTCAAAATATGTAAATAGCCACCATGAGCATCAGGTGGCAGGAATAAACCCTAGGATGTGAAAGGGTTTTGAAAAACTTCTTCTTCACCTCCTGCTGAAAAATGCTTTCCCATCCCAAACCAATCATGGAAATTATGACTATCCTCAGAGAGATGCTTCCATTGGTGCCAATAGCCAGCCTCAGGGAGATTTCTTTCAGGGCCACAGTAGGGCAAATACTTAACCCATCCCTATCCCCTTGTGTCACAGTCCTGATCTCACACCCTCCCAGTGGCAGCTATTAAAGAAAGAAAGAAAACTTCGTGCTTTTTTTTACTACCTAACTAATTAACACACACACACACACACACACTATCAGACTAGGTTGCCCCAGTCCACTCTGGGCAGCTTCCAACAGGATATACAAAATATACAAAGACAAAACATCACACATTAAAAGCTTTCCAAGAGAAGGCTGCCTTCAGATGTCTAAGGAAGGTTGTATGATTATTTATTGATTTGACATCTGATGGGAGGGCACCACTACCCAAAAGTCTCTCTGCCTGGTTCCCTATAACTTCACTTCTCACAGTGAGGGAACCTCCAGAAGGCCATCAGAGCTGGACCTCAGTGTCCAGGTTGAACAGTGGGGGTGGAGACATTTAGGGCTTTGAAGGTCAGCACCAACACTTTGAATGGTGCTCAGAAACCTACTGGGAACCAATGTAGGTCTTTTAGAACAGCGGTTATATGGTCCCAGCAGCCGCTTCCAGTCACCAGTCTAGCAGCCACATTCTGAATTAATTGAAGGTTTCCAAGTCACCTTCAAAGGTGCTGTATACAAAGTGCTGTATACCATTTTTATCCTCATTGGCTTTTCCAGCCTTACCAAATTGTTCTTCAGCTACTTTTACAACGACAGTAAAGCAGGACAAGGCAAAACTTCCTTAGAAAATTTCTCTAGTTTTTTATATCGTTAGCCTGAGCATGTAACTTAAATCTCACTTCAGGTTTGGCCTTAAGCAATTGGTATCATCTTTCAAAATTGCCTTTGCTGGGGTGTTAGAAATGTCAGCATTCACTTTCAATGTTGAAAGTGTTTCAGTACTGAATATTTCCAAAACTGAGTATGTTCCTTCTGATTCTGTTGTGCTACAGGTTTGCAACAGCTCTTGCCATATCTGGCACAAAGTAAGCAGGGAAGAGCAGGCAAAAGCACAGAATTGGGCTTTGGCAGTGCAATCCTGTAATGTCTACTCCAAAGTAATTCTAATGTAGTCGAATGGGACTTTCTTCTAGCTTTGTGGATACAGGATTACAGCACTAGTTATAAAGTAATTTTTATGTCAATCTTTAGCTAAAAGGGTGTGGGAAAAGTTGGCTGTGTTTCAGTTATCTTATTGTTACGGAAAGTGTGAATTTGGTAGATTTACATTTGTCTCCCACTCCTATGTATGGGGCAACTTCGGCATGTGAGTGGGACACACAAAAATGGTGACCTGGGTTCTCCGTGTGAACACAAAAACATTGCATATACAGTGGTACCTCGGGTTAAGTACTTAATTCATTCTGGAGGTCTGTACTTAACCTGAAACTGTTCTTAACCTGAAGCACCACTTTAGCTAATGGGGCCTCCTGCTGCTGCCGCACCGCCGGAGCACAATTTCTGTTGTCATCCTGAAGCAAAGTTCTTAACCTGAAGCACTATTACTGGGTTAGCGGAGTCTGTAACCTGAAGCGTATGTAACCTGAAGCGTATGTAACCCGAGGTATCACTGTACACTGTGTAAAAGAATGAAAATTTACTACCCCAACCTTTTCTCTCCCCCCTCTCTCTCCCTGCCTCTCTTCTTCCCCAACCTTATACTGTCTATAACACCTGTGTCTTATATCAAATATAACTGATCTGTAGAAAAGCTTCTATGAACAGGAAACAGAGACACTGTATGTAATTTATTAATTCAAGGAAATCTTTAATAAAAAACATGTTTTTTAAAATATATTTAAAAAATTGTGACCCAAGAGTGGTTTCTGCCCAACTATAAGCCCTCACTTTGTCTATGTTGCAGTTAGGAGCTGAACACAAGACAATGTTGAGGAAATATTCTCTTGCACAACTGTTTCTTGTTGCTGAAGGTGCCGCCAGCTTTTATGGCTGCCCGGACAGCTGGCCAACCAATGCCCTTTCAGCTAGCGAGGCGCGCCCTCAAGAGCTGGCCTCTCATTGGACAATTTGAAATGCAAGAGCTGGCGGGAACTCCAGCCAGCTACGCAGGTGACCAGGGAATTCCCCAACTGCCTCCTGGCTGCCCAGGAATGGTGACCAAGTGTGAGGATCTGCAACTGCCACCCATCAAGAGGAAGGGGTAAGTATCCATTTCTGTCCCTGGAGAGGCAACTTTCCCCATTCTATTTTAGTTAAAGGCTGATGCACAAATGACCTCATAAACGGAACTTGCTGAATACAATCTTGATCCATTTTGTGCATTAAAACTAAGTAATTCCACGTGAAATGTAATTAACGGTGGCATATGATGATGACCTTTCAGCTTGGTGAACAACTTTACCTCAGCAGCCAGATTTTTGTGATGCCATTAAAAAGCAGAAAGTTGACAATTATTTTATTCATGTTTATATTTTTACCACCAATCTGGATGTTATTGGTGTTTCCTGCCTCTCTTAATGGTGAAAGGTTTGCAAACTCTGAAAATCTTTTCAGAGCTATTTAATGTTTATTCAAATTATGGGGGCGGGGGAGTTCTCATTGTGTTCTAAGCATGTTTATAATCTATGTGACGGTTCTTGCTTTTAAAGAAATGTCTATATGCAATATTTCATATTTTTATTACAAATTATGTCTGTGTGATCCAATTACGACTTTGTTCCCTAACCATAAGGGAATAAAAGTATTAATTGGGTCTTGTGTACTCAAGTGAATTTAATGATGCTGTTTGTACTACAAGAACATACAGCTTTTCAAATCAGTTTATTTGTTCAAGAAAAGAAATTACACACACACATATTTCAGTTCATAGCAATTAAAGAAGCTTGGGGAACATAGTACAAAAGCAATCCCATTAATAAAGTGATGACATGTGAATTAGAGGAAGTTGGAAATTGTAATTTATTTGGCTCTATTTATTACAATAAATGTGCTTCCATGGCAGGTGATACACTGAATGAAAGAATGCATTAAGGGAGTGGGGATTAAAACTGAAAGACAGCACATTGTGATCTAGAAAAAAAGAAATGCTATGGCTATTTCATCTTATTTGAAGGAAAGGCATTTGGCATAGTCCGGAAATAGAGAGTTGTGTATAGAAGGAGGCTTCCACAAGTGCAATTGATGTAGATTCAGATGTTGACTTAGAGGCACATTTCCGGAAACATTCTCATATTTATGAGGACATCACAAAGGGGGCAATCCTATGACAAGATTTTCCAGGATAAGTGCATCTCTAGATCAGCCAGGCATAACACTCCAGCTAGTGTTATGTGGCTAGATGTCAGGGACTGGGCAGAGGAGGAATGGTGGAGACCGCCTCCCCAGCCTGACGCTTCCAGAGAAGAAGAAGACAGGTCATAATTACAACAGGGGTTGGAGGGAGATCACAGCTCGGAGGCAGATGAGGGGAAAAGCTGGGAATAATGAGAGAGGAGGAGGAGGAAGCACCAGGGGAGAGACAGTTGACGGACTCAGTGTCTTTAGAAAGCATTTCAGACCCCTCCCTCCCAGAGCACGGCAGGCCTTGAAAGTAGGAGAGCAGAGAGCTCAAAGGCTAAAGGCACTTTTCAGCATCTGTAGCAATGACTCATGAGGAAGTGGGAGGAGACAGAGGGGGTGGGGGCTTTAGTCAGAGCAATACCATTACTCCAAGAGGCTGCATTTCTAAGCCTCTCTCTGTGAGTATTGAATAAATAGCATTGGTAAGAACTTTCCTTGTCTTATCTGTTCCTGGCAACCTACCGTGGGGGGTCCTCTGAACCCTGACACTAACCCAGACTCAGCCAGAGGTATGCTGGTGTAAATGGCTCATTCCGGCTCAGCCAAAAGTGGCCGAGCCAACACCTTTGCACATCCCCCAAAGGGGTATTCTAGGGGTATGGTGCAGGAGGACCAGAGAGATGGGACTTAAACTGTATCCTAAGCATGTTCAGTTTTGTCATATGGTCTGGCAACCTGGTATAGAACACTACTTTAAAGGCTTCTTTTCCCTCTCCGAGACTTAGGTTGTACCAATTGTATCATAGAATCACAGCACCATCGTACATATGTATACTCCAGTCTGACTAAGCTCAATGGGGCCTCCTCCCATATAAGTGGGCATAAGTTTGCATCCCCAGTCCTCAACTCCACCCCCCTTGAAAATGAGCATATATTTTGGCACAATGCTGATCTTTGTGTTCATCTTCACAATTAAGTGTGACTTTCATTAAGGCTATTCATAATAAGATCCGATGGTGATCAGAATGCAACTGGCAATGGTGTGGGGTGTGCAAACCATCACCAAAACTACCAGGAGCCTACATGCACAAAACATGTATGACAACGTGTTTAGTTTCCTCTTCAAATGTTACCTTGGCCTTGAGTGGCCAGATACAAAAAAGGATAGGGGCCCTGCACCATTAATAGTTGTGTGGAAGATGAAAGTTCTGCAGATGGAGATTGGATCATGCGCAGCACTTGCCGAAATCCTCTCTTCTACACAACTATTAACAGTAAAGAAGCCCTGAGATCTTTTGCATCTGAACAGCCTCCCTTGGCCAAGAATTCACAGGGTGACATCACTGGTGGACTTCGGGCTCTCATCCACCACCTCCTGCCTCTGCAACATTGTTGTGGTGCCTCCTGCAGTGTGGTGTCCAGTGCAGCCACACCGGTGTCAGGGACTGGCTGGATGAGGAGGAATGGTTGGTGGTTCCAGCTGGAGAACCCTCTAGGGTAGCTCAGAGCCAGGGAAGTGGTGATAGGACACTGAGGATAGGTCAGAGGATGAAGAGGGGGGCAGATGGTCTCTCCCAGGTGTAGCTTAAGGATCCTTGGGAGACATCCAGCTGGGGAGAAGACTCAGAAGAAAGTAGGAGGTGCAGATTGTCATTGTGGGGGCCAGTCTTCTCCTGAGGTTCCTCTGCTTGTATGCTGCTTTCTCAAATAAAGAATTAATTTTACAGCTCATCTCTGAGTCTCCATGCTGACTTGCAGCTGAACCAGCCCTGACAGCTGGTCACACTACCCTAAAACATCATTTAGTGCCATTAGGTTAAGTCACTATTCACTGTGACCTAATTGGAGGGCAATTGTAAGCATAGCTGAGAACCAATTTATAATATAAATTCCTTATGTGTCTCTGCCGATTGCTCATGCAAATATTTGCTGTCTAAATGCTAATACATGTGGGTATTTGCATGCACCTAAATGTTTGGTTGCCAGTGGAATGCTTCTGGGGTGCAAAGCTGTGCACATCAAACTCATGTGTTTGTCATTATCTTTAAATGGAAAGGTGAGTGACAACTATTTGTTCGTGCCATTTCAGGCAACCAAACAGACAAGTGTGATGCCTGGAGAATATTTTTTCACAAAGACTTTGTGAAACAATTGGTTCTCTTTAGAATTACCAGCTATTGAAATAGCCTCCATCCCTGCAGTTTTAATAGCTGCATGGTCTGCAGTAAGTAGGATGCTGTGGAAACCTGAACCTGCTGGTGTCTGCTAATGAAGCGAACATTAAAGACAGAAGAACAAGCCATTTATTCTCCTCTCCAGTCAATTGACAACCAGAGGTTCTCTTGTCATCAGTTGCCATTTGTGACTTCATGAGTCTATACTGAGACAATTCTTGATCGAGGTGCAATATGGACTGTGTGCAAGCTTTTGTTCCATCTTTTTCATTACATTCCTGATCAGGTGTGTGTGTGTGTGTGTGTGTGTGTGTGCACGTGTGTGTTAGTAATGGGCTTTTTACCTCAGAGCTCTTGTAACATTTTCCTATTCCATTCAAATTGTCTTCCCCACCCACCCACAACAATTCATTTTGGTGTCTCCTGTAGGACCAAGCCCCATATTAGCCATGACAGCTTCAGATGGCAACCGCCAAGACTAAGTTCTGATTCACAGCTAAGCCAAGCCCTCTTCAGCTATTCTTAATTTTGGCTGTTGAAGTGGCATGGGGCTGCATCCACCATCCCCACTCCTCCCTCTTTCCACTCCCTGTGGTGAGTGGAAAAGTGTTAAGGGATTTTAGATGCAGTCATCCCTGCAGTCAGGAACCCTGATCATAATGCCCAGGGAACATCAGAGGTGAGGTGGTCCCACCACAGATGAAATATTCATTCATGTATTCATTTTAATGGGTTTCAGAAACTGTTAATTTGCAGGTTTTGTATTATGACTTGCAAATGTCAAACACATTAAGCTTCTCAGGACATGAAGGTTTGAATAGTCTATGGTTTGGGTAAGAGGAGGTACCAAAAGGTACAACATACTATACTGTAAGGATATCTGTATAGGGATGTCATAAATTTCATCGGAGGCTGTTGCTAAAAATAATTTTATTAGTTTTAACTTTTCCTCTTTGATGGTAGTTTTGATGCAGGTGAAGTATTTTATTGTTAGATTAACTAATATGAACTGCTAAATGAATTGGTTAATATGGGGCTAACACTGATATTATTGGTAATGGATATTGTTAGCTAACCTAGGAGTATATTTTGTGCTTACTTCTAGCAGGTTATGTTAGAATATCGCAACAATTTTTAGAATGTCAATAACTTTAAAAAAAATTCAAAGAAAATTGTCAACAAAATGCAGCCAAAAAGAATCTGTCTTGCTTTGAAATGAACAAACGTATTCAGGATTTTTGTAACACCCATCTTACATATTCAATAATTGGAGAAGGTTTGTGGGTTTGGTGGGCCCGCTTGAGCCCATCAGTTTTCAATCACCAACTCACCCTCTAAAGCTGCCACTGGCTTTTTATCAAATTAGGAAGGATTTGATCTCTACTATTCCCTTGAATTTTTTGGATGCATTTAAACAAGAAGTCCCTCTCCCCAACTCCTGGAATGTACTATATGTTTAGGACAAAAGTGGCTACAAACAGCAGAATAATTGACCAAAAAAAGGACAATTTTAAACTGTTGTCTTTCATCCATTTTTTAACTGACCTTTCTGAAATTTGATCAGAGTAGACTGTTAATATTTAAGTGTGTTGTTTAGAAGTTTAGTCGTGTCCGACTCTTCACGACCCCATGGACCAGAGCACGCCAGGTACTCCTGTCTTCTAACATTTAAGTACTCTATGTCAAATTCTGCATAGGTTGGGCATTTGCAGGAGGGGGACAATGTGAGAGTGCTTATGCTTTATAATAGCTGAGTCAGATTGACATATCTGGTTTAACTATACAAATACAGAAGTACCACATGCTGCAAAATACTCTCCCACCCCCAGTTCAATATATTTTGCAATGTGACTTGCATGTAGAAGAAGCTGCACTACAAAAGCAGAATATATTTCCTAACCTAAAGATGTTTGCATAGGAGAATATGAATGGCTATAATTTGATTATCTCAAAAAATGTTATAAATCAGAACTATACTTTTGTATTTATCACAATATTTCTCCCTTGAAAGTGCACATCCTATGTTGATTTCATTCAAAGGCATCATTTATTCAGTCTGATAGCACCCTTGATGTCAATAAAGCCAGACAAATATACAAATCAAATAGGCTTTTAAAACCATTAAAAACAGAGTAATGTAAATTTCCAAGACAAATACATTCAGGGAAATAAAGACAATCACTATGCCTTCTGATTAAGTGTTCTGGTACAGATAGAAATGCATGTAAAATGTCTTTTGCTTCATCACATTGCATACAAAATAGCAAAACTAGAATATCCGCTGAATGCCGTTCAGTGGAATGGGCAACATCTTTTGTATTTGAGGGTGAAATTAGAAAACAGTTCAAATGTTCTGAAAGCAGGGCTGCAAGCTAACTTGCATGAATCTGCATATAGATCATCAGTGTAATATGCCTGGTAGGGTGGATGCAAGCCATCACTCCAGATTCTCATAGTAGACTAAAAGCACAAGCTAAAAATATAGCTGCTGCAAACTGGAAAGTGCTCATTTTTAATATCTTCTGAGCTTGTTTTAGATAATTCAGTGCCTCCCAGCCTCAGTTTCCTGCCTGTAATGTGAGAATTATAGTAAGGCTGCTCCAAACAGTCTACAGTTTACCGTATTTTTTGCTCTATAAGACTCACTTTTCCCCTCCTAAAAAGTAAGGGTAAATGTGTGTGCGTCTTATGGAGCAAATGCAGGCTGCGCAGCTATCCCAGAAGCCAGAACAACAAGAGAGATCGCTGCTTTCGCTGCGCAGTGAACCCTCTTGCTGTTTTGGCTTCTGAGATTCAGAATATTTTTTTTCTCGTTTTCCTCCTCCAAAAACTAGGTGCATCTTATGGTCTGGGGCGTCTTATAGAGCGAAAAATACGGTAATTTTTAAAGTCTTCTTTCCTATACCCCCCAATATCCTTTGTATTTCACATTCATGATGATTTGTGCCCTTCAGGGTTGTCACACATGGTCCCTTTGAAAACTTTTCAACACAGGTTCTGCTTGCAAATTTTTGGAGTGGTTACACTACTTCATTCCCAGTTAGTGCACATCCCATAACGTCCCACTGAATCCTTCTATACCACAATGTTCTGCTTTATTTTTGTCCTTTTTGTTGTTTGATAGCCTCCCATCACCCCTCGGCCAGCAGTGATGAAGTAGCATTAGGGAAGTGAGAGAGGTCTGTAGGAGACACATGAACTCATCTTTGCATGAATGCAGACAGACCTCAGCGTTCCCAAATGCACAGGGGGTTCTGCTGATGTCCCACCCCCACCCCCAAAAAGTGAAATCCCTTTGCAATCCTTGCTCATTCAGCATGGGGAGGTCAGGGGCTGATGTGTGTGAGGGTGCAAACACCACTAGACCACCCTTTCCCCTAATGCACTCCACTTGCCATTTGAGGACAAAGAATGGGGTTATAACTGATCAGAGGAATGAGATGAAAAAGGCATAACGTTGGGAGATACATGTGCCCTAAACAACAGGTAATGTTGCCACAGTTATGAATAGCATGTTTTCTTATAGACCTGAATAGTCTATGAAAAGAAGAAACCTAAGGCAATGTCTTCCCCACTCCCAACTTGCCAGCTACCAAAAGCCCAGACATTTAGAACAGAACGGGAGAAGTAATGTGGGTAGAAGCTTAGTGCAGATTGTTAGAAGCTAAGCAACAGAGTTAGGAAGTGGTGGACTCGAGAGAGGAGGAGCAACATTTGGGTGGGGTCTGCTTAGGATCAAGGCTGCTGTAGATATGGGAGAACCTAGAGGCAGGAATGCTGTGGGCCCTCCGCTGTAGGCTCAGGTTGTATATATGTGTAAATAAACCACATGTCATAAAGACACCCCAGTCTCCGCTGTGCCTCATTGCTCATTACCCTAGTGGGTAAACTGGAACTCCTGGAGTCTTGCATTACTGTGGAGATTGAAGTGGAATGTAATATTGAATATTTTAAAAAGTAATTCCGCTCTCCCTTAAGCTCTATGGTCACTACCAACTGAAACATCTGCAAAACTTCTGAGTTGATCCACCTGGCACATGAACCTTTGTCTCTGAGATTCTGTCTTGAATCTGAAAGAAGTCTCTGACTAATTCTATCCCAAAAACGCCTTAGATCAGTGTTGTGTTTCAAAGGCTTTAAAGGAAACAGTGGCTTCTATTTTTGCAGAATTCATCTGCAACAAAGTGTTCTAATTGAAATGTGACACCTATCAGCTTAGTTTTTCCAACAGCATAACCCCATAACCCCCAAACAAATGCAAACAAGATTTTTATTTTTAATGCGAGTTCATTTCCTTCACACCATATCTACTTATTTCCATTCTTCCTTTCTGCATTTAGCTTTGCAACCTTAAAGTAATGGTTGCAAAACTACTCTGGGGATTGTTGATGACATAGGTGCTAGCAATCAACTTCTCACACAGTTAGGTTTCCCTGCTTCAAGCTCACTTGCTCCAAAACCCTGCAGAACTGGAATCAAACCATAGCCAAATAAGCTGAATTTTCTTCCTCAGAGAAAGAGGGGTGGATTTCAAATGCCATACTTTTGGTAGGGTGTTTTCAGTAAAAACAGAATAAAGCACAAGCTGTAGGAGCAATAAAATCAGTTCAGCAAACTATAAAACCATAAAACCATCCATACAAACTCTAAAAACAATGAAACCATTTCATAAAGTATAAAATTGATCTTCCATAAAGGACTGGGCTAGACCTCAGGGAAAGCCTCTCTAAACAAAAATGTCTCCAGTAGGCAGTCATATTTAGTTTAAGATGTTCATGAACGAAGATTTTTTAAAACTCTTTACCTTTCCATTGAAGTTATTCTTGAGACAGGCAGAGGCTTGTCAAGCTCAATAACTCAAAGAACCCATTGATTTCAGTGGGGGAAAGTGGTATAGGCTTAAGAGGTACCAAATTTTGATTACGTGGATGGTTTTCAAACTTTGTACCCTTCAAGCACACTTTCCGAATTGATTTGTCTGCTAAGAAGCCTCTGCGTGTTTCAGAAAATTCTGGAGCATTTTCCAAGGTAGCCAATGTGTTGTTCTCCAGATGGTGCAGGACTACCACTGCCATCTTCCTTGCCCATTGGTCATGCTGGCTGGGGCTGCTGGAAACATCTAGAGAACATACTTGATTATCCCTGATCTAGGTACAGTTTATGAAGGACACTGTCCAAGCACACAGAGCCTCACCAACACCCTGCAGCTGCAGATTGGTATCACACTGGGGTCAGGATCAGTTAATCATTCCACAACCCTCATATTGATGGAGCAGGTCTGTTGGGTTTGGACCAACCCAATCCCATTTCATAGGAGTCGGCCAGTGTGGAACCTTGCTGTGGTGCAAGCTAAGCAAGCAAGATCTCACTAGGTGACCAGCATGAAAATTCCTACCAGGCAGATACCCCAGCCTGAGCTTGGGAGTGCCCTGGTTAATCCTCCCCTCAGGCACTTATAGGCCCCCTCTATACTGTGTTGATCTTTCCCAATGCCACTTCTGCTCTCAACAAACAATGTTTTTCTGCCTAACAAAGGAAGGCCATAATTTCACCAAGGGAAAGGTGGGGGAAAGAAACCCAACTAAGTGGAGAGGGGGGGAAATCATTTCCAGCCCTGTCAACCAGACCCCAAAATTGATCAGTGAAGGCTCTAAATGGAGGGAGGGAGGGTGGGAAGCTCTTGAGTCAAAATGGCCCTGAGCTCCAGGGCAAGCAGACTTATATAGGCTCCCTGCCCTGCTTTGCAAGGGCTCTTGGGATAGCTTGCCCAGCATTTTGCTGCAATCTATCGGCACCTGCACCACTGGGCAAAGGCACCCCACACTTATTGGGTGTGGAATGAGTCTAATCACACACAGATTCTACCCATCTGATTTGTCTCAAATGCAGCCGTGTCCAGATTCAGTTGCTGGGTAAAGTCTATAAGAGAGGACTAGATTGTCAAGATCACATTCTTCATGTGGGGCTTCATGTAGTGACGTGCTTCTCTTTAGAGACCCTTAATTATTTCCCATGTATAATAAATGCTCTAATTTCAGTAGATGCCTCCTGTAGA
Source organism: Podarcis cretensis (assembly GCF_951804945.1). NCBI lineage: Eukaryota > Metazoa > Chordata > Lepidosauria > Squamata > Lacertidae > Podarcis > Podarcis cretensis. The sequence continues at coordinate 17,896,974 of NC_137176.1, read as the reverse complement.
GTCACTCAAGATGCATCTCATTTATGCCTTTCTGATAATCAGCCACCTGTGTGATCCAGCAAGACTTTTGGACATGATTTCATATTTGCATTTCATATAGTATAAATCACTGCAGAGTCAGAAGGAACTGAAGCAGAGAGCTTTCAGTCTCCAAGCAGTATCATTGCCAGCTGAGGCAAGTAGGCTTATTCATTTAAATTAAAAGCAGAGGACGTTCATCCAAACATTCTGTTTCAAACATAAGAAGTATGTGGCTTCTTATTTTTTTCTATGTGTTTTGCTTATCGGTCCCCACTTTTCTTCTGAATCTTATGTAACTCACTGCTGATTCTCAAACTTAATTATTTTTCCTTTATCCTCTTTATCCTCTCCAGGAGTTGGCAATGCAATATGGGGGGGGGCACTCTTTGAGAGCCACGGTTCTACCCTCCTCCCCCTAACTAAACAAGAAATATGGACTAAACTAGGAAAATTGTGAACCCCTTGGCTAGTATTCCACCAAATCTGCATTTTTTTGCCAACTCAGTTACCAGTAAGGCAGCCGCAAGACCATTAACCCTTTTTAAAAGACTTGTAATATCTGTAGAAGAACAAGGCCCAGGACTAACATCTACAATCTCTAAATTTTTACTCAATGCTTCAATGGGTTCACTTTACCCTGTTTAACACCAGTGGGGATGAGATATTAGATATGAACTTGACCCAGGTCAATAGAATAGAATTTGACCAATTTAAATCCATTTTGGCAATCAAAAGAAAATTAACCCTAAAAGCCCTACACAGCTGGTACCTAACCCCCTAGGAAGCTGGCAGTGATCCATCCTGGTGCTTCACCACATTGCTGCAGGGGCTGCCCCACATCCTATACATATTTCCACATGTGGTGGAAATATATATTTATCTCCACATGCTATTATTCCAAAAATACAACAATTAATAAATCTTTACAGATGATGTAAATGCATTCCAAGTATCATTATATTTATTCATATGTAATCTGTGTCTAAAAGCAATCCATTAATATATTGGAAGCATTGTCATGTTTTCTATCCATTGTTCAAAGGAGGGCATAGTATTATCTTTCCCATGAATCAGTCTTATGCATGTAGTGGGAGTATGGAGGGGTGTGGGAAGAACCCTGGCCTTTAAACCAATCAGCAGCCAGAATGGGAATGGGAATTGGTCCATTAGTGCATGTAGACTCGCTCGTGTGATCCATCCACTGCTTTTTTCACAGTAGATGAGTTACATAATCGGAGCCTATACTCAGAACAATTTATGTGTGAACATTGTGTAAGTAGTAATATAAAAGTTCTCTCTGTGATGTTTTAGTTACGATGGCACATTTACACATGAAAGTCGTCATTTGATATCGTAGTAACCATGTGATGAAGGAGCATGTATGTGTAAACCAAACCATAGTACTTCAGATTTTGCTTATTTCGGAGATGTCAGGCTTCAGGGACTCAGCTTCCTACCCCACTTCGGCTGTAGATAAGCAGAACAAAGCGAAATGAGTCTCTTACCAGTTAGAAATTTTAATGATCACAGCGAGAGAACAAAGAATCCATTCCTTGGAATGAAGGTGCTCCCAATTAAGGGTTCCACCCACTTCCTCCCTTGCCACACACTTCATTTCCGCATCTTGCAACCTGATCTCGCAACCACTGTGCTTTCTGTGCTACCACCTTATCTGCTCTCCTTGACCTTGGGCTGAGCAGCTAGACACTTTCCAGTGACAGAGAGTCTGTTAAAACTCTCTCTCTCTCTCTCTCTCTCTCTCTCCAAGTTTTCCTCCTCCTAGCTGTTCCCCACCCAGTACTTCCCAACTTCTGCCTTCTGAACTATGTCCCTCTGCAAACCACAGTTCCAAATCTATACTACTTCACTGCTCCTGGGAAGATTCAGGATTCTGATCAGGAGCAGGGGGAGGGGGAGGCTCCCACCATTCCTCCTCAGTGCAGCCCTCCTCAGCACGGTCCCTGACAAGAGATAATCAATTTCAACATTGGTGTGCGGGGATGTAATTACATCTCCTTGATCCATACAAGGATTTCTCTCACACACACTCATGCTCACTTGGTTTTACATACCCGTATTTTTCGCTCTATAACACGCACCAGACCATAACACGCACATAGTTTTTAGAGGAGGAAAACAAGAAAAAAAATATTCTAAACGAAATAGTGGATATATGATTGTTGTGGTTCATGCTGTGGCCACAGACATGTGATCTGACAGTGAGTTTGGAGTAGCCCAATGCAAAAATCCTGAGGATCTATGTGGATCCATGCTTTGTAACCATGGAGGAGGAAAGGAAGGGGAACCATGGATCCTCTGCTCACGACTGCAGCAGATCCCCCCCGCCACCCGCAGGCATTCGCTCCATAACACGCACAGACATTTCCCCTTACTTTCTAGGAGGAAAAAGTGAGTGTTATGGTGCAAAAAATACGGTACTTGGTTTTATTACATCCAAAGTGCAAAGGGGTGGGGAGCTGGTGGAGCCAAACCAATAGGAGCTGCCCTGGAAATGAAACAGGCTCGTGTCTTGACTGATATAAATTGGTATAATCAGAAAAGTTAATGAAATCATTCATTTTCTGCTCCCTTTGTTGAAAATGCTCCTCACAAAATTCTGGAATTGAATGGATTATAGCAAGTGTTTTCCTGCTGAAAGAAACACACAGGACTAGGCTTTTCTGACTGATGTAATACAAACATGGGGATGGACAACTTAATTTTATTCTCTTCCAGGTGTTGATCAGCTATTATCCATTATTTATTATCAAAGAGGATACATGGCTCAGTGATGGTGCAGGTGTTTTGCATGCAGAAGGTCTCTTCTTGATCCCCAGGAAGTCAAGTTTTTTAAAAAAATCAAGTAAAAGAACTAGGAAAGGCCTCTGCTTCAAACCCCAAAGAGCCAATAATGTCCTGTTGCTATAAAGCAGCTTTCTAGTGTATTCCCATGTGCCCACATTTATGAACTGATTCTAACATTTATACTCTGCTTCCTATCCAAGAAAAAAACAAAACGAGAGAAACTGTCATAGCAACTAACAAAAAAAAAAAAAATCATTATTGTGATGGGAATCAATTTCTGCAATCTCAACAGGAAGCTGCAGCCAATAAAAATAAAATTTAAAAGTAAACCCAATAAAGAAAACTTACATCATAAAAATGTTAAAAGTCGTAAAATATTTACAGTCATTGACAGCCATAGACCCTAAAAGCAGCAAATGCAATTAATTAAGCAACTCTGGTCGCATTAAAAGCCAGTCAACAAAACCAGTCCTCCGCTTCTGTCAGCACTGCAGAGATCTTCACTAGGCCTTGATTAAGGCAGAGTGGATGTCCCCTCCTTTATTTCCGTAACATGGCTTGACTCTGATCAGTATTCAGCTCTGCCTGCCTTCCAGTTTAACTTGGAGAACTTGTAAAATTAATTTTGGCACTGGCACACTCGTAGGCTCCCACAAGTTTCAATTTGCCATCTTCCCGTCTCCCTTACAGGTAACTGGCATGCATGAGCATAAATGTGCTCAAATTAAAGCCCAGCGCAAAAGGAAATCTTGATGTAATACTGCTCCATAAGAAAAGATTGCTTAATTCCAGATGGTGAAAATTTCCCAAGTAACGTTACAATTGAGCATCTTAATTCAGATTGAGATGATTGAGCTGGCCATGCAGGAGCACTTGAGGATAACCAGCAACATCCTTTTATTTCTGTAACTCTGTTTTTTTTTGTCCATATATTATAGTGACACATTTGTAGTTATTAATGCTGTTGGGAAGTAAGAGCTGAGGTATAATTATTAGATAAACAAGGGGTGCTAGATAAAAACTCTTTCCTGTCCATCATGCTGTCTGGGGCTTTGGGATTTGGAGTCTATCAACATCTGGAAGTGTAGCACCCTGCTTGTGGTTAACGCTTAGCTGGAATGAAATATTCAACGCAGCAATAGAGAAATTAAAATAGTAATTTATTTGTCAGACAAATAAATATGAGGCACAGTGGTATATGGTTACCAAGCTCTGGCCTGGCCTCTTGCCATTCTGGCCAGCACTTATATTTCCTTAATCCAGCCCCCTTGCTCCTCCTGTGGCTGCCTCTGTCCAATCAGCCTGGTTAAAATTCCTATTGGCTGTTTGCTAGAACCAATCACAAAAGATACACCCATTTCCTCTTGCCTTTTATGGAAAATAAAAAGCTATATATTCTTCTATCTATAAATGACAAATAAGTAGTAATATATCTTACATGTGTCTCAACAAGGAATCTTAATTACCAGCTCACCTCTTGCCCTCCTTGCCCTATTGCCTTCCAAAACAGATAATTAATCTTGAATTTTTATCTTATGCATATGTCAAGGATTGAGTTCACATCAACATTGAGAAATCTCCTTCATTTGAAGGTTTCTAAACAAAAGGCCTGACAACCATATATCAGGAGTGCTCGATTGGCGTCTTCTGTCTGGCAAGGGGCTCTGCTGGTGGCTGACTTAATTTCAGGATAGTTACAACTCTTACAACTATATGAAATAAGAATCTAGCATTTCTTAAATCCTTTGCATAATTATATTTAAACTAATATATTTAATACATAAACAACCTTTTACAAGGAAAAGAAATCTTAAAAGGATCTTAGTTTAAGAAACAAACAGCTTTAGAAAAGTCTTCCCAAAAATGTTCTCTTTCTGCCAGCTAGATGCTTTTTCACTGCTCTTGACCTTCTTAACCTTAGGAAGAAGATATGGCTCATTTTACTATTTATCCACCCTTAATTTGTAGGGTCAGTGTAACCTTGGCTGTCAGCCTGTAATTCCCTTTTTACGACTTTGAGAATTGTTTTCTGCTATAAATCAGGGGGGCCCCTTGTCTAGGAGTAAAACATCTTGCCAAGGTTTTTAGGCAACTGGTCTTCTGCCTGGCATGAAACAGAACATTTTTTAAGCTCATTCTTAAAATACAAGCCCTGATTAAACATATAAGCTTTAATAAAAATGCAAGCTTATGATTAGATGCCTCAGAAAGTCATAAATTTTCCAGCCCTGCTGTACAAGATATGGGGCCAACCAGATATTCCATAACAAACATATGCAAGGTTTTCCCAGTAGGGCTTTTGTTTTGTTTTCATGAAAGACAGCAAAGGGAGGCTGCAGTTAAGCTTGAACAAGAGGTGATGCTTTACCCTTTCCCTACACGACCATTTTTCAGCTTTAAATACATCGTATTTTTAGATCTGTAAGCAAATCTGTTCTCTGGGTAATTGCTAGGAAAGATTTATGGCTGAGCATCAGGGAAATGTTTCATTTCAAAGCAAAGCCCATCATCAACATAATATTCAGTGGATTTTCTTCATGAATAACAACATGAAGACACCAACAGCTATGTTTATTTTTCTTCCTGCCCCCAACTCATCTAGAAGTTTGTCTAGGCTGGAAAGATTTGAGAGATGGGGTTTTGGAGTGCTGGTGCTTTTGTCTTTAGTTTATCTGTTTGCAGGATGCAACTGCAATTTTCTTGTGCAATGAAGTGAATCTAAAACAGCAATATGTATATTATTAGGCCAATTTCATACTCTGTTCAGGCAAATCTTGCCCCGACTTCAAAGGGAGCCTGGCCCAAGACTCTGCAGAACCAAGATTTAAGATTGCTGCTGCAGCCAACCACAGAACATGTTTATGATTGGCAAGCTTAAAAATTACAGCTGAAATGGTTCCTTCACCTGCTATCAATACACAAGCAATAGCTAGGAAAACAGAGGAAGTTGCCTTATAAGTTTGACTACGGTCAATCCAGCTCAGTACTGCCTTTACTGACCCATGCTCTCCATGCTTCACTCAAGAGGACAGTCTTTCCCCTCCCTACCTGGTGATGTGGTGGAATGAAACTGGGACCTTCTGTACCCCACCACTGAGCTATGGAAAGATCAACACCTTCCCTCAATCTCCTTTGCTTTCCTTTTCCTCCCTATGCCCATGCCTCCTTGCATGACTAAAATCCTGAGTTCTTACTGGCAAGCTAGTCCCTTCTGTTGATGCAGAAGGCCCTGAAACTGTGTCAAGCACATCACAGTGCCCCAACATACGCTGCCCATTTCCCTCTCCCCCATCTTACCAGGACCATCAACATGTTGCTGTTTCCACAGTAGAACCTCTCTTAGGCCACAGAAGCTGCTGTGAATGTGCAGGACCATGAGAAATGTGAGTCCCCATAGCCTTATTGGATCAGCATCTATGGATACTGCTGTACAATCTTGGGATAGTATCAGTAGGTGCTGGGAGATCTCAGCAGCACCCAATGTGAGAGTACTCCACCACAGTAGCAAGTTTAAAGGAGAAAGTGTTTATGCTGGATGCTGAAACAAGAGTTGATTAGGATCAGGCCTAGCCCATGGCAGTATCTGTGTCTAGTTTTAATTTGGATCATGGGGGTGCATGTCAGGAGACTGAAGCCCAAGCACCAACACAGCTGTCCCTCTATTTTGGACTTTGCCCGGCTGTTACTTTTAGATCATTCATTCATAGTGTGCTTAATCTGTACAAATATTTGGTGAGCAAAGATGAGAATGCAGATCATCAAACTCTGAAAGGTTCCCCCCCCACACACACCCTGAGTCATGTGACTTTCCCCCCTTCTCCAGGTGACACAAAATCTTCCTCCCATCCATTTCTGCACCCAAGTCATGTTCAAAGTGACAGCACACTATAAGATCCATTTGAAACATTACCCGTGTCTCACCAGTCCAATGCAATTGTTTGCTTGCAGTGGTTTAGTGTTTGAAGAAAAGCTAGCGTAAGTAGTGGATTGCACTGAGTTACCATGTTCATACTAAGGTTCTTGGATGGGTCTGTTAGCCAGAATGAGAGGCCCTTGTCAAAAAGCTCACCATAAGCCACTCATATGTACACACTGCAGTAGTGGAGGTGAAAGCAAGTTTTGTCAAAGGATGCAGATTTATGTTAAGAATTCATTGCTGGAATAGAGACTTAAGACACCAACAAAGCAAGCCTATGCAGGTCTACTCAGAAGCAAGGCCCACAAGGTTCAATGGGGTTCACCTTCTCCAGATAAAGCACCTATGCTCCAAAGGTGATCTCACTTTGGCTCCCAGTTTCTGAGAATCATTTAAACAACAACAACAACAACAACAACAACAACAACAACAACAACAACAACAACAACAACCCTGTCTTTGCTTCTCACTACCCAAGGGGACTGGCAGAGTCACCAACTGGAACTCTTCATTGTTTCATTCCCCCCCCCCCAATTTTGTATTATTTTACACACATAGCTTATGGAAAGCTGCCCTCTGTATTACCTATGTGCATGTGCCACTACTCATGTTTTTTTTTCCAGTTGCTCTCTTACTCCTACCTGATGTACACAGGGCCTGTCCTCTCATTAGGCCGAGTGAAGCAGGGTCTTTACATGATGCATGATGAATCGGGGTGGGGCAGCAAAGTGTTGGAGAAGTAGTGACAAGAGGACAGAGCTGCCTGAGTCTCACTGCCTGCTCTTCAACCCCTAAGCTTACCTTAGTTATTCTGGAGGATGCTGTCTTGTCGCCAGTGTGGGAACTAGATTCAACTGCCACTCTAGTTGGCTTCTGTACGTGTTGGGGTATGGCACTATCGTGTCCTCTTTCCTGGATGGCAAAATGTCTTGGGCCAGCCCTGTATATATACTTGCATGCATTGATTAAGTACACAAGCATGCACACACAGAGAGAGAGGACTCTATGTTTATGTACAGTGGTACCTTGGTTCTCATACATAATCTGTTCCGGAAGTCCATTCCAAAACCAAGGCACACTCTCCCATAGAAAGTAATGCAAAATGGATTAATCTGTTCCAGACTTTTAAATATGACCCCTAAAACATCAATTTAACATGAATTTTACTATCTAATGAAACCATTGATCCATAAAATGAAAGCAATAATCAATGTAAAATGTAAAGGAACCCCTGACCATTAGGTCCAGTCGTGACCGACACTGAGGTTGTGGCGCTCATCTCTCTTTATTGACTGAGGGAGCTGGCATACAGCTTCCGGGTCATGTGGCCAGCATGACTAAGCCACTTCTGGCAAACCAGAGCAGTGCACGGAAACACTGTATACCTTCCCGCTGGAGCGGTACCTATTTATCTTGCACTTGGAAGTGCTTCCGAACTACTAGGTTGGCAGGAGCTGGGACCGAGCAACGGGAGCTCACCCCATCTCAGGGATTTGAACCGCCAACATTCTGATCAGCAAGTCCTAGGCTCTGTGGTTTAACCCACAGTGCCACCCGCGTCCCTAATAATCAATGTACTGTACTATAAAATAAATAAGACAGTATTGTAAATGATAAACATTTTTTTTAAAAAAAAAATTCTTTTTTTACCTGCACTCATGATAGTCATTGTTTGGAGGGGGGGGGGGCTTTTATCCATTTCTGCAGTCACACAATCAATGAATCCATAGCTGAACTGGCTTTGACAGTTCACAAAAACAAATTAACCAAAAAAGCCTCAAAAACACAAAATAAATAGCAAAAACAAAAGCACCAAACTTAATCTGTTCCGGAAGTCCGTTTGACTTCCAAAATGTTCAAAAACTAAGGCTCAGCTTCTGGTTAGTGCTGGTGCCCAGGAAACATTAGCTGACAGCTGCATTGGACATTCGGCTTCCAAAAAACATTTGAAAACCAGAACACTTACTTCCGGGTTTTTGGCATTTGAGAACCAAGGTACCACTGTATTTATACATATGGATGTACCTGGGTGTTTTGTTTGTGCCTATTTTGCCAAAGGGCAAGGGGAGTGCATGTGCAGTAAAACATTATACAAAATAAACAAGAATGATCACGTGTGTATTATCACATCAATATTTTTTGGGGGGTGGAGAGTGACCCCCCTTTTTCAGGGCTCCGTTGCCTGTATGAACTGCACAGCAAGCAGAAACAAAACAGATGAAGTTTTTCCTGCCTTGCAGTCAAATTTATTTCTATTCTGGATTTCTGCACAGCTACCCAGCTGCTGAAGACAGAGGAGCCCTACCTGGGGGCAGGGGAGAGAGATGGCAATTACAATTAATTATAAGAAGTAGTGTGATTGAGCCCTGAATCTGGTATGCTTAGATACTATTGTAATACAAGTAATATACTAAATCATGATGGTACTTCAGAACCCAGCACAGATTAAAGTTATTTATAAATATATCCACTAAGTATAGGGCTGCCAAGTTTTACTACTGCAGCGAGAGAAATGTGGAAAGTTCCATTAATTTCTCTTCTTCTAGTCCCCAAGCAAGAAAGCAGCCCGAAGCCCAACTTTTGCTCCATCTACTCGGGATTGGTTTTCCTATTTATGAATCACCTTTCATCGAAGGTGATTTGCAACCGTACAATTCAAAGCAATTTGCAACGATGCAATTTAAATAACTAAAAGCAAATTTAAAAACAATACAGAGAAACACCCCAAAAAAGAACCTAGTTCTTTCCAATCCAGCTGGAACAGTTTGTTGAAACAAGAACCTCTTCAGTGTTTCTTGAAACTACAAACAGTGGGCTATATCTCAACAGGGATGCTGTTGCATGTCAAGGCCCCGAGCCCCCTCTTTTGTGAATAATGAAACACACGGACTCCAGTATTTTGGGTTAATGGGATAATTAAGGTCACAATTTTATTGGTTACAGAATGTGAGTGGTATTGCCTTAGGCACTGGAATTGAACTGACTATATCTGACTCCTGCCCGCCATGCAGGTAGTCTAGTAAGGGTCAATCACCAGTAGGGGGATGGAGACTTTTACCCCATGTGGTGGACTTGTAACAAAGTTAAGAACTTTTGGGAGATGATCTATAATGAATTAAAGAAAATATTTAAATACACTTTCCCCAAAAAACCAGAAGCCTTCTTGCTGGGTTTGATGGGGAAAGAGATCAAGAAATCGGATCAAAGACTGTTTATGTACACCACAGCAATTGCAAGAACCATGTTGGTCCAAAATTGGAAACTACAAGAAATTCCAACCATTGTGGAGTGGCAGGCGAAAATGATGAACTAAGCGGAATTAGCCAAGCTGACCGGCAAGATTCGAGACCAGGACGACCAGAGATTCATAGAAAGTTGGAGTAAATTTATGGTGTATTTAAAGGATAATTGTAAAACTTTAAAAACACTGGCAGGACTGAAATAACTCCTGCAATGTAATAAATGAGAGATTCAGTATTTAAGATACATGATTTAAAGAAACAAGGGATACCTCTTGAAGGGAAGGAGGGAAGTCATAAGCTTGGCAGAGCTAAAAATATAGATGTGATTTGATGTATGATATGAAACTGTGTTGAGAAAATAGTAAAAATTTATTGGGGGGAACTACCAGTAGGGGGAGCCCTGTTGATGTACATCAACTGAGAGCTCCCCCAAGGTTCCCAATGAGGTGGTGGCATGGCCCCAGCCCGTATGCGCGCTTCAGACAAGATCCACACACCCCAGATCCCTTTAATGGAACACCCTTAAAGAGGAGGGGCAGGTGAAGACCACAACCTCCCCTCCCTTAAACCAGGTTTTACCAATGCCTAACTGCCAAACCTTACAAAAGTTGTGATGATTGCTACGAGGCAGGCAAAAACCACATGGATGGTGCCAATTTGCCAAGTGGGAAAATTCTTACCTCGCCTCCTCAACAGGCGACCAACTGTGGTCCATAGCAAGGCCAACATGCAACACATGAAAACAGGGCAGGAGGGCGGGAGATTTGTGGAAAGAGGTGGTGAGAAGGAAGAACCCCCAGCCATTCGACTGCTTAAGTAGCGCAAGCCACCCTCCCCGGTTGACCGGATTGGCCGGCAGGGGTGTGCGACTCAGCTGGCACTCCCAGTGACGCGGGCAGTGCAACCTTGCCCCCCCCCACTGTACACGGGGAGAGTGTGTGGCCTGCCTGCACAACCGCCCCCTAGGGAGGAGGGAGCAGCCTTCTCCAAGCAGGGGCAACTACACTGAAAGCCCTGTTCCAAGTTGTTGTGACACAGGCCTCAGCAGAATGTGGTGATATGTTGAGTTTATAAGCATAAAGTCAGGACATATTTTTCAGCCAGAACTTGCCAGAACTCAGTTTTGGCACCTCTCAGGTGGACGCCATTGCCATTCCTACCTGCTTAGCTTAGTCCAGTTTTCTTCATAGTCACAGTAAAGGGAGCTGGAAATGTAGGGATAGGCCTGACAGGTAGACTGGTTGAGGGCATGCTTCTCTAAATGTGTGTGTGGACACATGTATGTGTACATGCATATGTGTCTGTATACTGGTACAATGGCCAGATGCAGGCAGGCAAATAACTCCTGCACCTTCAGTAGTTGTGTAGAAGAGGGAATGTCAACCATTTGTGGTTTGTCTTACAAGCATCTCCTGTTGAAAATCCTTCATCTTCACCCCTGTTAAAGGTGAACTTCCACACACACACACCTTGCCTTTGCACCATACATTGAGGTGTTTGGGTTGTGAACCAGAGACTGTGAGGTGCTAGGAAATTGGGTGGTCAATGGGCTAGAAAACAACAACAATGTTGGCCTAGTCTGGCTCTGTTCCTTTAAGAAAGATCTGATCTGCAGGCATTGGATGGTGAAACATACTACATGGCACCAGTGCTTTCCCCCCTAGAAAAATAGGTGCTGGGAATCACCATGAAGTTGTTACTGTAAGTGCCACACATTTTAACAACAAAGAAAGAGGTGTCCATACTGTGTACCCTTGGGTTCTCCCGGTGGGGGTGGGGAGGACTGCATGGCACCAAGCTGAACATTGTCACTTGCTAATTGACTGCAGATCAAAATGGCGGTTAATGGGACAGCTGCAGGGGCTAGCTCAAGAGTTTGCAACCCACCTAAGGTTTAGAACAAGCTGTTATTACCTTGTCACTTCAGGGAATGCTGAAACAGAATGTGCATGAGGCAGTGAGTGTGGACTGTCTCTTTAAGAGACATGCCTAGCTTGTGATAGAAACTCCCCTCTTCAGGTGCGGTTCCCTCAATAGTTCAGTGGAAACTAGTTGGAACCTTAGGCCAGTGTTTCCCAGCCTTGTGCCTCCAGCTGTTTTTGAACTACAACTCCCATCATCCCTGACTAGCAAGACCATTGGCAAGGGATGATGGGAATTGTAGTCCAAAACAGCTGGAGGCACAAGGTTGGGAAACACTGCCTTAGGCTTCCCTGTGTAGGAAGTCCCAGCTGTTCTCGTTTTCATAAATAGATGCAGCTGCTGAAGCTCTCCTGCTTCCTCACACAGCAAGTACCCTTCCTATACTACAGTGTAGAGAGGTGTCTGTTTGTTTTGAACCACCCCCCCCCCCCAAATTATTTCATGGTTGCAAGTCAATCTTTTTGTATAATTCTGTAGAATAGGGATGGGAAACTGGTGGTCCTCTGGATGTTGTTGGACTTGAATGTTCAAGCAGCCCCAGTAGACAGTATGGTCATTTAGGAAGAATGCTGATGGGAAACTGGAGGCCTGCAAGTAACTCCTCCTGGATGTAAGTCTTGCTGTAAAACTTGTGTGTCTTCAAGATTGCTACAGGATCTGAGTCCAAGGAATGAAGGAACCTACTTGGAGGTAAACAATAGAACAAGAGCCTCAAAGGTGGAAATTTGGGGGATTTGGTTTTAAATGCAAATTGAATTGAATTTCTCTGTCCCTTGTTGGGAGTGCTTCCCTGATTGGAATTATTCATGTGGTGCCCTCCTTTCTTACACAAAGTACTAGCAGAAGTAAGGCCCTAGGCTCTTTTAGGTCTTACCAAGGTAGCATTCTGCTCTTTCGCTTTTGCTTCTTTATTAGGAGTAGGTGTGAGAGATCACGGAGCTCTCCCACCATTCTCTGTATGGTTGTTCCCCACTTCCCACAGGGCAACCTGTTGAGAGGTGTTGTTGCAGTGAGAAGCCATAAGGCATGCCTTGGTGTATATTAAAACTAATAGCAAGTTGTCATCTGTTTTAAAGCGGAACTGACTGGACCTGTCTTGTATTCAAGGCAACAGCTTTAGAAATGGAGCACCCCAACGTGCTCATTTGGGAAATAATAGGCAAATCTCTACCTACATTGGCATTTAGGGTGGCACTGTTTATATTGTCAGTGTTGTGCAGTGGTTAGAGCAAGGACCAGGAAAGCACATTCGGCCATCCAGCTCACTAGATTACCTTGAGCCAGACATTATCTCTCAGGCTAAACTACCTCACAGAGCTGTTACAAGGATGGGTGGGAGAAGGACAACATGTACTGCTCTGAACTCTTTGAGGGAAGGACAGGAAAAATGTAGTACAGTCGTGCTTTTGAGAAATGGGGAAGGATCATAAGGAAATGAGACAATTTGGCCCATATCCTTGATCAAATATGCCTTTGAGCATCGCTGGTGCTTTTAAAACTGTTGTGTGAATGGAACAATATTTGTTCAAATGAAATTCACAGTATGACTGCAATTCTATGCCTACTTCTGAGAAGACAATCAGAAGATTGCAGAGTTAGACTGAATATCACCCTTCCCCCAACTACTTGGGAGTAACTGCCATTGAATTTGAGAGGGACTTAATTCTGTATAATTGCATATATGAAATGCGGGGACACTGTTTTCTGTTGCACACTGTCTCCGCCCCCTTAAGCTTGCTATAGCACTGCTGCCTGTGCACAAATCAGGTTGTATAAATTCCTTGCAATACTTCCCTCACATCCCAATCGTATCCCCAGATTTTGTTTTCTAGGGTGGCCAAACCATGGGGCTCAAGTGGCTGCAGTACATGGAAGTAAACAGGAACAGAAGTTATTCATTTGCCCAGTAGAAAAACAGCAACATAGCGTAGGGTTGCCATATTCTGAAGCCCCCAAACATTCACATGTTTGGAGCACACACCCCAACAACCCACATCTCCCTCACTCACCCCCTCCCTGCTGCTGACCCCTTCCTTGCCTGCCTGCTCCTTCCTTCCTTCCTTCCTTCCTCTCTCTCTTTCCTTTGCTGTCTCTCACCTCCTGCTATCTGGACGATGGGAGGCCGAGTGGCCCCAGGAAGGTCATGCCAGGAAAAGCTGCTGGAAGGACCACCAGGCCTAGTGCCACCCCCAGAGTCCAGCGCAAGGTCAGAAATCCTAGCAGCTGCTCCCCCCCCAAAATAAATAAATAATAATTTAAGAATCTCCAAAACCCAGACATTTCATATAAAATAGAAAACTCTGCCATCCCCCCCAAAAAGAGGACATGTCTGGGGAAACCCCAGACGTATGGTAGCCATAACGTAATGCTTTGGGGGATTTCAAATGGTTTTAATCTGTGATGTCAGCAATCCTTTAAAATGCTCTTGAAAGATAGGCCAGTGTCCCCATATTGCAGAAGGAAAGCTGAGCGAGGAAGCAGCTTTCCTAAGGAGACACCTGGTTCATGGCAGAGATGCCATTCCGATTCTGGACCACCTGATTCGTAGCTCAGTTATCCACCACACTGTGCTAGTTATTCCTAGAGTCAAGCAGAATTTTTTCATACTCGTTCCACTCTCTCAGCCACACACTGAACTACTTACTTGGGCTGAGGAGGAGAGAGGAAAGAGGATGGCAAAATTATGACAGCAGAAGCAAAGATTTGGAGCTGTAAAAAACAAACAAACACTGGGACCTAATTTGATTAGTAGAATGTCTGGCATCTGGTGGGCAGGGCTTTCGTGTTGTGCCCTCTCTGTGTTCAGTTCAGTTAAAAAGAGGCTAGCTGCCACTTGCCTCAAGATGTTTCTTTTCTCTCAGTCAGTATGTCACTCTGTTACATTTTCCTACTTTAAGACTTTGTTTCATATATGTATATATGTGGGCTGTTTGCTTCACTGGACGAAGAGACAAACTCAGCTGAAGGAGGAGAAGGTGGCTGAGTGAGGAGACATTTCCCTGACAGGAAGACTGATTTTTAGTCACCTTCCCCCTCCACCACAGGAGCTAGGGTGGCCAGATACAAAAGAAGGCTGAGCTTGGTTGACAAGCCTTTCTTAAACACATCCATTAATGGTACCGCTGGCCTGCCCTCTCTTATATTTGACTACCCTAGATCTGAGAATCGGAGCCTGGGATAGGCAAAGGAGTAGCCGATGTAAGGGGGCCGCCACGTACAATGAAATGGAGGGACACAGGCAGAGTGTCAAGGGAGGGACAAACTGGGATGCATGTTTCAGCGTTTCGGACTGGAATAATTATAATGCTCCATGTCTGTCCTGCAACTCCAGAAATCAGATTGAATGTGTATGAGGGCATGAGGATATTTTAACCCCAGCGCACAAAACATTCAGCCTTTAACAGGTCCTGCGTGCAGTGCAGGCTGGAGAGGCAGACATTCCCACCTTTTTACCTGACCTGTGCTTCTTAAACTGACACATGCCAGAGTGAAATTGGGCGCTGTGTTTTGAGAGAGACAAATCCAGCTTTGAATGCAGCATCTCCTATTATCTCCCTCTTTCTTTCTAGGAGGATTGGGTAACAGTGTAAAAATTTCCTGGTTTTAAACTCTTACTGTTTTTGTGCTGCTCTTGGAAAAAGACCCTGGCCACCGGCAGCAGAATCTTGCCTATTGATTGGCTGTTTAAATGGGGGCCTGTTGGATCCAAATAAGCTGGATTGATTATACAGCAGCAGAAGGAGCTGAGTGCACAGTGAGCGTTGAGGCGAGGAAGCAAGAGAGAGAGAGAGAGGAAGAGAATATGTACTATGGCATCAGTATGTAACTGCTGGAGCCAGATAATCCTGCTACCTAGCTCCCTCCGTGGACAACTTACTGTGCAGCTTTCTTCCTTCGTGAGAGGATGCCAGCCGTATGCCGGTGAATCAGCTAATAGGACTGGACCTTGGAATAGTTCAATTGACTCATAATCTGTGTCTTTGAATTGAAGATTCACTACTGACAACAAGCCTGGGGTCAGTAAGCCCCCTCAGAGCTGAAGATGCTTATTGAATAAGGTAAGTTTAAATATGTGCCCTTATCACTAGGATGTGATTAAGCTTCAGGTAGTACAAGCCTGGCATTTTTGCATCCTTAAATGTACAGGCTTGCATGTGTGTGGGAGAGCAAGAAAGAGAAGTACTAT
This sequence comes from Podarcis cretensis, assembly GCF_951804945.1. Classification (NCBI taxonomy): domain Eukaryota; kingdom Metazoa; phylum Chordata; class Lepidosauria; order Squamata; family Lacertidae; genus Podarcis; species Podarcis cretensis. The sequence continues at coordinate 17,880,881 of NC_137176.1, read as the reverse complement.
GTATAGCAAGAGAGAAAAAACAAACTGTAAAAGGGAATAATGGTTGTTTAACCTCAACCCAATAGTAGTGAAATGATGCTCCGCTAACTCCTTGGGAATTGTTTTGCTAGCAAACTCCCCCCACAGCCCCTCCTCCACAAATAAGCAGCATATGGGGGTGGACAACGTGGTAAGTTGTTTTATTTCTGTGATTTTATTTATTTTTTACTAGTCCTGCTGTACTTGTCAAATAGCTTGCTTTGGGGGGGTATTTTTTACTCCTGTTTTTGCTGGGCATTTGCAACTGCTTTAAAACAAATCTGTCACTTGTGAACTTAACTCCCGTGCAAAAGCAACTGTTGTTGGTTGTCTAAAAATAACATGGCTTGGCAGGTCCAATAAATGGTGCCCTGACACTAGAATGCATCTGCCTGCAGAGACCAGATCAATATTTCTGAGACAGCATGTGAATCCCATGAGGTTATGATCTTGTGTCTTCAATTTCTGGAGCATTTGTCCCAATTCTGAATGGATTGCCTATTCTCATGGGTGAAAACCACAGGTTTTGCTTCACCTGCAAAATCGTCAAGATTGGAAGGAAATACTTTCTTTAGCCCCGTCTGGAAACTCACAGATGTGAGAGGAAATTCTCTCTGTAAGCTGTGTGGACATTAGGAGTCTGCTTGATTTTGGTTTGTGTAGGTGATGGGTGTATATAGAGTTAAAGCAGTATCACTTCAGATTAATAGGCTTTGCATTATGTTAATCCAGCTGTGCTGATCTGCATCACCTTTTAAATATCACCTAGTCTGCTTATTCTGCTGCTTATGATCACAGCCAAAAGGGTTTTGTGTTCTGTTATTTTATGCTGCTTAATTGCTAGGATTTCTTCTTATGTGTAGAGAAATGGGAGTTGCTATAATGGAGCTTTTGATTAGCTTATTTGCATACTCAGCCACAACTTTCCTGGGGGTTGTCCAATTAACACAATTTGCATAGCATGCTACCCTCACAACAGTGACTTCTTACTCTAAAAGGTAGTCTCACATGGCCAACCATGCTTTTATGCATACGGTAATTAATATTCCATCCCCCCCCACTCCCCTCCAGTAGATTAAGCTCAGCAGGCTCTGTGTATGCACACACACACACAATTATTTTTGACTGATATCCAGTTTTGTTAAAATGAAATTCGGTGTCAAAATACTGGCGTAGTCCAATGCTGGGCATATGTATACTGCACTGTGTTAACTGGCATTTACTTCCAGGTAGCCGCACATAGGATTTTCGCCTTAGTTATTTGTGATAAAGGAAATGTGGGTTGTGGTTTCTGTACACACTTGAACTACACCTATTGAACTCAGTGGGACTTTGTTCTGAGCAGACACGCTAAAGATTGCACTGTCACACTTTAAAAATCTGAAGCCCTTTGATGAACCAAGGTATCTGTTTGAATTGTGAACTGGAGGAATCAATAACAGAAGGGTTTTATTTTAAGAATCAGTACAGAAGGAACACTTGCAACCCAAACACTTAACATGTTGTATACAATGGCAGGCAAATAGGCTGTGGTATTGGTTGTCAACCAAATACACAGCTTTTTTTTTTTTCCTTCAGCAAAACTCTAGGAACACGGTCCAGCCAAACTCTTATATCCCAACTGAAAAGTTCGATACTTTAATGTATCTTATGGAAATCAATGGGACTGAAACCTGAGCTAGCTGGATCATGCTTTAAGTGTGTGCAGTGCTCATATTTTAGAAAGAGGAATGTTGACTTACCTGTATGTAGTATGTATGCTGGTTTCAGCTAAGGCTTTGGAAATCCATTTTGCATTTATGCAGTTGCACAGATCACCATCATTTAAGCAGGATTGTAATAGCCTTGTTTACATTATGAAGAGGCTCGATTTAAAACCAACATATCCTTGGGCAAGGGAGGATACCAGACAAATGGGCTGAGGAATATTTCCTGTCTCTGTCTTGTGAGGTGGACTGGTTGTGGCATCCTGCACATCATGCCAAATATAATGAAGTCTCTCTCTTTTACATTTCCTGCATTGGATATCATTTTGATGAAGTGCTCTGGTGAAGCTTCATGACATCCTTGGTCATTGTGTCTAGGCTCTTTAAGGACAACATATTACTTATCCTGGGGAGATTTGCTTTTTCTTCACTGTCTGCGAAAGAATCTCTCATAATAATTAGCAATGTCATTTTGCAGCAGAGGGAATATAATTGACTCCCACTCATACACAGTGTCTAAAAACATTACCACTATGATATGCACACTTGGGTAACTCAAAAAAAATGGAGCTTCTAGAAGGATTTTTACAAACTAAAGATATCAGGCATGCTCTTTACTTCTGTATGGTAAAGCTAATATGGATTGGAGAGTTTTTCAAGGATGACTGAAAGCACATGTGTTCTCTGCTGTTGGCCCTGTGATGGAAACTCCTAACTATCTAAAACTGGTTTTACATGCTTTGGAAATGTCCATTTTTGCTTTTATACCTTTGAGCATAATCAGTCCGTATTTTGTTCTGATGTTTTCATTCGGGCTCACTTAGACTTCCCCGTTCTAATAACTTTGCCTGTTTGGGAACAAATTTTCTTTATGCTGTGGAACAGAAATCCTTTTTTTCTTCCCCTGCAGTTAACTTCTTAGAGCCATTAGGGGGCTCTTTCTTCCTATGTTATTCACGCAGCAGGCTATGTTACAAAAATACAATTGATCCTTTCTGCCTTGCTTTACTGATTCTAAAAAGTTCTGCTTCAATTGGCTTATTTTAAATGTAGTGATACTGTATTTAGCTAGAAATATTTGTCCTCCTTGATATTTGATGATAATGAAAAAAACTGTTTCAGATGTTATTGGATCACCATACATTAATATATTAGGATTTTTCTCTCTCTCTCAATCTCTCCTTGAAAAGATGGAGTGAAGTGTTATATAATACAGCATAAACATTCTTAGCATATATAGGATAAGAATTCTGGTATCAAAAGGTGTTTGGGAGTTGATTGAGGAATAGGACTGAAGTGGTTCTGGGTGGCAGGGATAGTTGAAGGCACAAACTGATGTCTGGTGCAGAAAGATTTGGTGCTGGAGGAAGGCATGATTTGGCCTCCACTTCAGGCAGCAAAATGTCTTAGGCTGGCATAACCCAACCATATTCAGTCCTTGACATCATTACTTAAGGAACACTGGGTAGCAGAGTTGCCAGACCCAAAACATGTGCTCCATCTAGATGTTTGAATCTGTTCTTGAGAGATGTGGGGAGAGAAGATACTGCAGGAGTTCATATAAAGCTAATGAAAAGGATGCTGTTGGTTCAACCTATATGGGCCACAGTCCTTGGGTCACTTAGTACTCGTAGTGAGGCAAGAAGCTACAATATAACCTGGTTAGGCTTTTAAGTAGGTTGATGTACAAGTTTAAGGCAAATAATTTTTGTGCCCAGTTCATTGGGAAACAACTGTCTCATTTTCAGTGGGACATCCTATTGACAGAAGCGTCTCTCGCTTCCCATCCCAATCCCAGCTGTCCTGTTTTGGCTCCCGTGCTTTGGCTGTGCCAGAGGATGCAGCCAAAATGCATAGCTCACTTTTTCCCACCCTGTGGCATGAGTCAGTTGGCTCACGCCAGAGCGCAGGACCAAAAAAAGTTGGCCAGATTAGGCACAGGGTGAGGCCCTAAGAGCTTGTGAGGGCCCCTCACTGACCCAACCTGGCCATGCAATCATTTACTGCCCAAACTACTGGGCTCTCAAATGCTTTTTGGTAGCAGATAGGCAGTGTCAGCTTTGAATGGGAGCCATCTTTTATTATTATTCGAAAGCAAAGGAAATGCCACATTTATCTTCTTCTTTTTTAGATTATGAACCAGTATCAACAGTCCTGGTTTGTTTTTTGTTTTTGTTTTTTTTAAAGCACTATATAAATATTACAGTGGTACCTCAGGTTACAGACACTTCAGGTTACAGACACCGCTAACCCAGATATAGTACCTCAGGTTAAGAACTTTGCTTCAGGATGAGAACAGAAATTGTGTGGCGGCGGTGGGAGGCCCCATTAGCTGAAGTGTTACCTCAGGTTAAGAACAGTTTCAGGTTAAGAACGGACCTCCAGAATGAATTAAGTTCTTAACCCGAGGTACCACTGTACTAACTGTTTTTGCACTAAAATAGCTCTTCAGGTCTAGTGCCCAAAACATCTGATAGTGTTTAATTATATAATTGCTCATTTCACTTGGGTTTTTGAACTAGAGAATTGCATAATTTATTGTTAGACTTGAATTCCAGTATTAAACTTGAATTTAAGGTCTGTGGAAAAACAACAGATGTATTGGATTCTGTTCGTTGAATGATTGCACTTAGTATAAGGATTTCTGTTGTATGCATAAAATGGCTTCTTGCTTTCGGCATAATACTGATTTGTTTTGTGAGTTATTCCATAGCCATGATAACCCATGAAGTATCAAGCTCACATTATTTTTGAAGTAAGTCTAAGTAGTTCTTATAAGCGAGATCATCAGCTTTGATAAAGTACAACCTCTCTTTCCCTGAAATTGCTCTGGAGAAACGAGTGAGCAGGGAGTTAGCTATTGTTGGAGAGAAGCCTCACCAGCTGTTCCTTTTCTTGTCAATATATCAAGTAAGATTTGAAATACCGATGTGCTAAATGCAAATTTCAGTTAGCACGTTACAGTTTTGAAGAGCTTCTTTCCCCCGCCCCTCTGCATAGTATTTCCCTGTGATAAAATGTTCTCTCGATGATTTAAGACAAGCCCATCTTATAAGCCACCAAACTGAATGCAGCCATTGCCAGGTGCTTGACAACCATTTCTTTCCCCACTTTTGTAATCACAGGAAGGAACCAAAAGATGGAGGATTATTGATTACTTGCTGGGATCCTTATATGCAGCTGGTGGGCTGTATTCAGCTCAGTGGGCTTGCTTTAGTAAATCTTGGTGGCTCAAAATGCACGAACGTTTAGGTATCCTGGAGAAAAAGAGGGCAGGGTTCCTGCACATTTTGATAGTTGTGTAGAAGAGGGGATTACAGCAGGAGTAGTGGTCATGGCAAGCTACACTTGTTGAGGATCTCTTCTGCACAGCTGCCCTCATTTTCACCTGAGTCCCCTATGCAGACCTGCTCTCATATTACAGTATTGTTGGAGTAGAACTTTTATTCTTCCTGATATACCTCAAGTGAGTAGTGCAGATAAGTATGAACTGCATTTAAATGTTGCTTTTGTGAACGCAGAACCGATGCATGTAGCATAGGTTGGGAGGCAGAAGAACTCTGAACTACAGGTTCTCCGTTTTATTGTTTCTTTTATAATCATTTTTTAAGTGCATATGCCTGGAATTTTTCAATTGCACGTTAAGCTTCTACCCATGCACACATTTACAGTGGATCTTCTTGGGATCTTAAATTTCAGTGATGACCTATGCAATACCCTCACCTCTCTGCTTCCATTCTACCTCATAGTTGCAGCACTCCCTGAGGCTCTGCACCCAGTGCAACCAAACTGGTTATGCCCCTCTAAATCTGTTCCAGGCTGCCACTGTTACTGCCGCTACCTCCAATCACTGCCATGAGGCCTCACAGGCTACCACTACTGCTGCCACCTACTGTCACTGCTGTGTGGACCAAAGCTCCCATCACTAAGTGATCAGCATTATCATTTATAACAAGGAACAAGTGGGGATTGTGCAAATGTTTTATTTTTTGTCATCATAGCTGTCAACTTTTCCCTTTTCTTGCGAGGAATCCTATTCGGAATAAGGGAATTTCCCTTTAAAAAAGGAAAAAGTTTGCAGCTATGGTTGACATTAATAATTATCATTTTTATATCCCATTCTAAAGTGTTCACAATTCCTTCAGACTGTAATGCTTACATTAACTTGCTAAGATATGTCAATATTCTTTTCCACATTCCGAAGATGGGGGACTGAAGTTGAGAAAGAGTGGCTTGCTTACCAAAGGCTATCTTCTGAATATGTGGCTGCTCTGTTTATTCCTGACATCATGATTTTTATAGTGGTTGGCAAATATATTTCCTTTTATGTACTTTTTACATTGTTCTGAAATTCTTCACAAGGGAGAGTGGTGCAAAGTGATTCCATGGTAAAGATAAGTGATTCTGAAACACAAGCTAATGAAATCTCTTACAGTCTGAGGCATGGTGCTTAAATATAAATAAAACATTCAGCAATGCTGAATGTTTAAAGATGGCTAAAGCAATTTTTCAGATGTGTCTCAGTATGAATCTGGAGGAGCATCCTAACAGGATTTCAACAGACCCACCGACATGCCAAATACTTAAGATTCCTTCTAGTCTTTGATGTTCCTGGATCTCTTATGAGACGCCTACCTACTGATCCATTCCAGTTGGCCTTTTGTATTATCTGGATGTACACATTCCTAGAGGTCCACAAGTGGCTGTGGAAGACATGGACACCAGCATGTCCCCCCCCCCCCAACTCAGGGCGACAGAGAGTTAATACTCCAAATAAATCAACATATGTAACTAGAGTCAGATAACAGGTTTGCCACTTCTGGTACATCTGATGGCTGAGCAATGACTCCACCTCAACGTGGGTGGATCTATCCTCAGAGAAACTGGGGTTCCAGATCTACCCCTCCATTGGTTCTCAATAGGTATAGGTAAAAGGTAAAGGTAAAAGTCCCCTGGACAGTTAAGTCCAGTCAAAGGTGACTGTGGGGTTGCGGCGCTCATCTCGCTTTCAGGCCGAGGGAGCCGGCGTTTGTCCACGAACAGCTTTCTGTGTCTTGTGGCCAGCATGACTAAACTGCTTCTGACACAATGGAACACCGTGAAGGAAACCAGAGTGCATGGAAACACCATTTACCTTCCTGCCACAGTGGTCACTATTTATCTACTTGCACTGACATGCTTTTGAATTGCTAAATTGGCAGGAGCTGGGGCAGAGCAACGGGAGTTCACCCCGTTGCAGGGATTTGAACCGCCGACCTTCTGATCGGCAAGCCCAAGAGGCTCCATGGTTTAGACCACAGTGCCACCCCCTCCATTGGTTCTCAGTAGGTTTACCTGCAGTCCACCTGAAGGAAGTGCTGGATCTACAAACTTTGTCATGGAGGACAAAAACCTGTACTGCCACTGCCACCCCACTCTCCCGGTTGTGAAATCCATGTGACATTTTTTTTTTTTAAAGTGTTGCCTTTGGAAACTTTCCAAATGCTGTCTGTTGACCCTCCCAGCATTGGTGAAGGATACACCACCAGCGGGCCTCACCTCGGAGAGGATGGGAGGAAGGCAGCTCTAGCTGCAGTGAAGTCCCTGAGCCCTGCTCAGCCATGACACTACATGCAGTCCTAGTCCTGGGCCCAATGAGAGTGACCAACGTGCTCCTAAGTAAGACAGCGCATAAAAGGGCACCTCTGTCAAAGACCACCCAAAAGCACCCTTGCCATGTTTCCTTAGGAGTCAGTGGAGCTTGCCTACCCTGGGAGGGGTGTGGACTGGCAGAGGTACTTCTAGCAACTGCACAATTGAGCAGCTGTGGACGTGGGATCTGGCAGACTTACAGCCAGGCCGATAATGTGACTGCTGGTATCTCCTGCTTACCTTTTGCAGGGCCTTGGAGAGAAGGCATCCATGGACAAAAAGGTTGTTCTGAGGCTCACATGTTCTTTTTGCTATACAGTAAAAGCTGGTCCAGTGTCGAGGGCCTTCTGGCGGTTCCCTCGCTGTGAGAAGCCAAGTTACAGGGAACCAGGCAGAGGGCCTTTTCGGTAGTGGCACCTGCCCTGTGGAACGCCCTCCCACCAGATGTCAAAGAGAACAGCAACTACCAGACTTTTAGAAGATATCTGAAGGCAGCCCTGTTTAGGGAAGCTTTTAATGTTTAATAGATTATTGTATTTTAATATTCTGTTGAAAGCTGCATGGCGGGGTATAAATAATAAATTATTATTATTATGTAAAAGCAGAGGAGCAATGGGCTTCCCCTGCCCATTTTGAGGGGTATGGTGGGCCTACAGGAGAATTTCCTCCAATTTTGCCACCTACCTAACCTACCACCCAGGGTACATGCCCCCTTTTGTACCCCAGATCTGGCACTGTCTGTGGGTGGACCTGACATCCAAGCAATGCCTTTCCACTCATTGTTAAAACCCTCAGTTCATTTCTTGGCTCCATTCAATGCTTCCAGCCTTAATTAAAGGTAAAGGTAAAGGTACCCCTGCCTGTATGGGCCAGTCGTGTCCGACTCTAGGGTTGTGCGCCCATCCCACTTAAGAGGCCGGGGGCCAGCGCTGTCTGGAGACACTTCCGGGTCATGTGGCCAGCGTGACGAAGCTATTCTGGCGAGCCAGCACCAGCGCAGCACACGGAAACGCCATTTACCTTCCTGCTATAAAGCAGTACCTATTTATCTAATTGCACTTAAGAGTGCTTTCGAACTGCTAGGTGGGCAGGAGCTGGGACCGAAAGACGGGAGCTCACCCCGCTGCGGGGATTTGAACCGCCGACCATACGATCGGCAAGCCCTAGGCACTGAGGTTTTACCCACAGCGCCACCCGCGTCCCAGCCTTAATTAATTGTGCCTAAATCACTGGCTACGAACACGAAGAGGGGGAGCAGGTGAGTTTCTCATGTAACAAATGACAGTGATAGTGCTTGCACTTTTCTACAAATGCTAGAAATATTCTGAGAAAGAAAGAAAGAAAGAAAGAAAGAAAGAAAGAAAGAAAGAGGGGGAGGGGAATCTGGGGGTTATAGTTCATCCAGAGGGGCAACTGCCCCCATGCCTGTGGCCTTCCAGACGTTGTTGCACCCCATCTATTCCAGCCAAATATGACATAGGAGCGCTGATCAGTTTTGCATGTGGCAACCCCTGGACTTTCCAAAACTGCAAGTTCAGTCCACATAACAAAAATGTAGGAATGATTTGTTTTACCATGTGGGTAGACAATGCAGTATCGGCAAAGCAACAATAATTACTGTAAGTGGGGGAAATGTACTATATCTTGAAAAATGTACTTGGTCAGTATTAAAGGCTGTAGATAGGTAGCCGAAGTACAGTGAATTTCTTGTATCCCATGTGGAAGTGATCCTCATTGTGGAGACAGCCAGAGATAGTGCTATTACAATTGCCTTTACTTGAATTTCAGAGTCCTTAGAGCTAAGCCAGAGACACTTCTGCTCAGCTAAGACGCTGATTATGCTTTGGACTAGAACAGTGCATGGACAATAATTAATGACATAGGTCTGTAGAGTACAAAATACATCAAAAGGTTCCTGCAGAAGAGCTGATAGCAAGAAAACGTTTCTTAGGGCTTATTGTCCTCCATCGGCAAAATGGCACTTTGGAAAATTAAGCTGTTTACTGCAAAAACAAACTCATTGCAACGCCTTTAATTATTTATACCGTCTATTTTTAGCTTAGGTCTTTTTCATGGATTCTGGTAGTTATGGAGGCACTGTATCAGGGAGTATATACTGTGCAGTTTATTGAAGAGTTTCCGCATAAATCAATGCAAGTTTAACTTTCTGGTCATGGGCTGTTTTGGCTGCTGATAACATATGGTAATGAATTGCTTTCTCAAATTCACAGGAGGCGGCACAAAAGTTCGCAAAGTTTGAGGTTCAGAACAAGCAGTAATTTCTCTAACCTGTTGGTGGGAGCAGGAGACTTTCTCTCACTGTGCTTCCCTCTCTGGTCTGCAGCCCTCTGCTAACATTGAAGGGCAAGCAGCAGGGCTATTTAGGGCTCCTTGACAGTTCATGGGATTGCTGAATGTAGAACAAGATTTTTAACCCAGCATAGTACAACTTAAGAGCTGGGGATGGTAGGTATGCATGTGATCTCTAGTGCAGGGATGGGGAACCTCAGGCATGCCCCCCGCCCCTGAGACTCTGTTTTGCATGCCAAGTACTCATCTAGAATGTAAAGAAAAAGTGATTTATATATGTTGTATGTGCGATATGGTGATGCAGGTGGCGCTGTGGTCTAAACCACAAAGCCTAGGGCTTGCTGATCAGAAGGTTGGCGGTTTGAATTCCTGCGACAGGTGAGCTCCCGTTGCTCGGTCCCTGTTTCTGCCAACTTAGCAGTCTGAAAGCATGTCAAAGTGCAAGTAGATAAATAGGTACCACTCCGGCAGGAAGGTAAATGGTGTTTCCTTGCGCTGCTCTGGTTTTGCCAGTCATGCTGGCCACAAGACCCGGAAGCTGTCTGCGGACAAACACCAGCTCCCTCGGCCAGTAAAGCAAGATGAGCGCCGCAACCCCAGAGTCATCCACGACTGGACTTAATGGTCAGGGGTCCCTTTATCTTTTTATGTGTGATATAACATTGTGTCACCAGATAGCGACGTGGAGTCCCGTTTTTCTCTATCTGTTTTCCCTGTTTAAATTGACAGTGCTTTAAAGAAAGAATAAGAATGAAAAACTAGAATCCTGAGAAGCTTTCCCAGAATGCTGCATTTTCCTCTTCGTTATTACACAACGGTAATTCAGATTGTCAGTAGACAGTGGAGTCAGTAATGTGTAGTCCTCCTACAAGTGTTGAGTAGTAAAGTGAGGAGAAACTGGGTGATACGTATGCCCATGTGAGAAGCAGGACTCTACTAATTAATTGTATGCAGCAGGGGTTGCCACCCTTTGTGGATACATAGGCACATTTGCAAACTGGAGCAAACACAGAGCAGTCAAGCACATACTGCAACCTATTATCTTGACTACAGTAGAATGGTTCTTTCAAGGCGAATTTCAGCAGAGGAAGGGGACCCAGTGGGTGCCAGAGAAAGCTTCTGTAGATTCTTGTGGACCTGTGGGCACCATGTTGGTGGTTTCAAGGGTGGAAGGGGTGGAATATCCTAAATGTTGGAGGGAAGCAGCAGCAGGAGAAGGACTTATTTTAGGCAGGGTAGATAACACTCTGAGAAATCCCACGGTAACATCACTCTCACTTAAAGATCTCTGAAACAATTTTACAAGAGCTTTGCAGCAGCTCTTGCTGATATAACACATGTGGAGGCAGTTTTTTTTGTTGTTGTTTTCAGTGTCTCTGCAAAGCTAGTGTTAATTGCAATTCTAAGCCAATGAGATCCTATGCTTAAAATATATGACTGCTTGCTTTATGCTCCTAAAGAATAGCAGGGGGTTAGAATAAAAATCACATCATGCTTTCTTTCTTTTTTTAAGTATACAAATATATTTGGTGGTTGGTTGTTCTCAAAGATCTGTACAATTCAGCTAAACTAAATGACAGCTCTTTGTTATAGTAGAGGAAATAATCATATAAACTTCAGCTTCCTTAAAGTAACTGGCAGATAAACAGACAACAATACAAATAGCTACATACAGACTATTAATACATTATGTGGCTGCTTCATAGAGAAGTTTGATCAGCTCCTTCCCTGTTGTCCTTCCACTGTCAGACAAAGAACTTTTTATTCCAACAGGCCTTTAGGAACTGACTGGAAAGAACTAGTGTTATGATGATGTTGTTTTGTACCTTGGAAGTTGAATGGAATCTGTTCCGGAAGTCTGTTCGACTTCCAAAATGTTCAAAAACCAAATCGTGGCTTCTGATTGGCTGCAGGAAGCCCCTACAGCCAATCGGAAGCCGTGGAAGCCACATCGGACACTCAGGTTCCAAAAGAACATTTACAAACTGGAACAATCATTTCCGGGGTTGCAGCATTCGGGAGCAAAAACATCCAAGTTCCAGGGCGTTCGGGATCCAAGGTATGACTGTATCTGTTTTTTTAATGTATCTGTTTATATTGTTTTAATTCTGTTCATGTTTGATTCCATTTTAATGACTATCTTTTCCACTTTTTTTCCTTTTTCTATTTTATCTGTAAGCTGCCTTGAATCCTGGTCTGGGGAAAAGATGGGATATAAATAAGTATTGATGTATACCACCCCAATCTCCGAGCAGTACAGTGGTACCGCAGGTTACATACACTTCAGTTACATATGCTTCAGGTTACACACTCCGCTAACCCAGAAATAATACTTCAGGTTAAGAACTTTGCTTCAGGTTGAGAACAGAAATCGGGCTCCGGCAGCGTGGCAGCAGCGGGAGGCCCCATTAGCTAAACTGGTGCTTCAGGTTAAGAACATTTTCAGGTTAAGTGCAAACCTCCGGAACGAATTAAGTACTTAACCTGAGGTACCACTGTACAAGATTCCAAGTTTTCCAGGCACTTGCCTGTGGTTCATGGTTCCTTTTGGAAATGAGGCAAAATGGAAACTGCACTGTCTTTATGATATATGGTTTATTTACACATATGTACAACCTGAGCCTATGATGGAGGAGTTCACATCATTAATACCCCCAAAGAGTCTTGTTTCTCCCATAGGCAAAGCCTTGGATTCAAAGAGAAATCAAACATTGCTCTCTGATCCTCTCTCCAGCTTTCTTCTAGTTCACATCACAGCCCCAAACTTCAAACTTTAAACACCACCATGATACTTGAGCATCTCTCACGCAAGCAGGTGCAAACATGCAAACAGTCCTATGCAAGTGAAACTCGACTGGATCAAAACTGCCTGATTCAGTGTATAAATTGCGATAAAAGGGATTCCTCCTCCATTCCTAAGCAAAACCAGGTTTCATTGCAAGTACGCAGAACAAGCTCCGTAGTTGGGGGGAATTATTCACCAGAGTGCAGCGCCTTTCTCTCTTCTTCTCTCAGAAATAATTATCCTCCCTGGTTTCCAAAATGAAGCCTTGAGTAATGTTGCCGATTATATGACTTGACTCCTCCATATTTTCTATCTGCTTCCTTTCTTTACCTCATCACAAATACAACAATCCTGGCAGCTGGAGTTACTATGCCCTTGGAGAATGAATAGGAGTTCTGCTTCTGTCTTTCCAATTCATCAGATTCTATTCTTACTGGCACATTGTCCAAAATCAGGAGCTGGCATCCAAGAACTTGGTAAGCCATAGCCTTTAGATCAGAATTTGCTAAACACACACACACACACACACACACACACACACTTACACTTAACTCACTTACTTTGGTGAATATGTTATCACAATCTATCCTCACCACTCCAGTTGTTTTTGGACTACAACTCATATCAGCCACAGCCAGCATGGTTGTGCTAGCTAGGACTCTTGTGAGTTGTAGTCCTAAACATCTGGAGGAAAGCAGATTAGCACAAGTTGCTTACAGCTGTTTAGAATGAGAATGGGAGTTGGGTTTAATGAAGTCTGTACCACCATTTTACATGTGAGAGTGGATCCTTCCCGTACACTTACATCATCACAGCTCGAGTACAAATATCATCTAATTGAAATATATTCTCAAACTGCAATGAGCAGTGCCTACTATAATTAAAAATGTCTTTAAAAATGTAACTTTATGTCACATATGTCACAGTTAACGTGCAAAACTTGGTGAATGTCAACACTCAGATGGGATGGAAATACTGATGTGATCCAATATGAATATTATGAATGGAATATTTTGAAAACCCAAAGACTATTTGATTGCTAAGACAATGTTGCTGGAAACCTGTTTAGTAATTTAAAACTCTAAAATCTGGAAAAGCTGAGATGGGGTGGATTTTATAGGTCTTCATAGTGCGCTCAAATGCACACTTCATGGGACTTTGTGTCTACACATTCAGATGTGCAATTTGTCCAGTTTCTGCTTTTCTTCTGCCTTTCTTCATTTGGAAAAGAAAACTGCAATCAGGAAAATTGTGCACAACATATTTACACATGTACACCAGGGCCACTCACACATGACTTCCTAGGTGGAAGGCAAGGAGTACATGATCCTTGGGGTTTATATGCACACTCTTTTGAGGAGAATATCTGAACCAGACCGAACTGCACCTAGAGGAAAAAGTGTTGAGTCAATGATAGCTTCATTGTTTCTTTTCATTCCGCTAGTTACTACCACTTGAAAGACAATCCAGTGGTTTGTCTCTTCATCCAGCAAATGGAACAACAGATGTCTATGTGATTTATCTCCTCCTGATACATAATGTTGATTAGGGTAAAGTTAACTCCTGTACAATTCTCAAATAGTAACAGATTGGATGGCTCCACCCACCTCTGAAAATGAAAACTGGATGCAAGTGATGTAGCCATTTTTATTTGAAAAATAAATAAATGAAAATTTACCCAGTAAATAGAAACTTAGCGATTTGAATCATCCTGGCTCTAGTGATTGCAAGCAACCTGGTAGTTCAATACCTGTGTTTGCTGTTGTGGCTCCTCACTTGCATTTAGCAGCTGTTGATTGCTTGGTTCACTGAAGCATATGATGCTGAACAAAACCATGGGTCAATAAAGTCATTTATAATGATCCGTCCACTAGCTAAAATGGGTGATGAATCAGTCTAAATTCCCTCTGGTGCCAGTCCTAACTGGAGAAGTCCATGGTTTTGTAGGAGGCAATCACATAATGGACCAGCAAACCACACATTTCCATCATTAATTTTTATTACCCTTGTCAGCATTTTAAATCTGGCTTTCTCATCTGAAATAAAAAGACACAGAAGCATCAAACACAAACATGGCATGATACTGGAAGAGATTGAAAATTTTAAAAGGTCTTAAAGAGCTGTTTCTTAGATTAGATTCTGATGGTGGTAATTGTTGGCAGCCAGTTCTCCCATACTGTGTCTGTTTTTTCCATGTTCACCTGGCTTTTCCACCAGAAGAGGGGACAGGTGTGTGTCTGTGTCTTCCTATATACATGAAAATGTAAAGGGGGGGGGAATGAAGGAGGGGGGTATGGGAAATTATAAGTCCCCCCTTCATGCAACCTGCACATGCTTCTTAGCATGTGGTTAGGGAGAGATGTTAATCCAACCACCACCAAGAAAAAAGGGAGATGCCAAAAGCAGAAAGATATTTAAGAGAGGCTGAACAGCCACATATTAATAACAATATAGCAATAACAATAACAATATTTTTTTTTTATTTGTATCCTGACTATTTGACTGGCTTGCCCCAACCACTCTGGGCAGCTTCCAACAAATTGAAACACAATATGACATCAAACATTAATAACTTCCCTGAACAGGGCTGCCTTCAGATGTCTTCTAAAATTCAGATAGTTGTTTACATTCTTGACATCCGATGGGAAGGTGTTCCACAGGGTGGGCCCCACTACCGATAAGTACCGGTAGTTCCCTACTATTCCCATAGGTATCTGTTGACCACAGCATAAGAACAGCATGCTGGACCATCAGGGCTCTTCTGATAGTCGTGACATTACCACAGTGTTTATATTTCCAGTGGTGCTAATCTTAGAACTTCGTATTAGCTATATTGTGCTGAGAAAACAACTATCTTTGCTGGGGAAGCAACAATGGTGAGTTGTATTTGACTTCTAGTAATTGTGTATATGTTTGCATATATACATATAAAGTAGAATGTGCAAATTATACAAATTAGTGTCTCTTTTTTTGGTGAAGTGGCCATTCTATATACCAATAGCATTCAAAGAATGGTAGAAATACAGCATTTCTTTTTGGAGACTCAATTCATTAAATATGTCCTTTAAAAAAAAAATCTGGATCCAATGAATATGCAATGAAAAGTCAAGTGTGTGCAGAAGTTATAGTAAGCAAAGCAGCTGTGAGCCAGAGCTCTTCAGGAAGAAAGGTAGGAAGCTGCCTTATACTAAGTCAACCTGTTGGTCCATCCTAGCTCAGTATTGTTGACACTAAATGGCAGTGACTGACTGGGGTTTCAGGCAGGAGATATCTGCAGATGCCAGGAGCTGAACTTGGGCTCTTTTGTATGCAAGGCAAGTGCTCTACCACAGAACTATAACCCTTTCCCCTGCGTGTTTAGGACTCAGATGAATCAGCATACAAAGCATTTCCCCAGAACCAGCAGCAGAAAGATATTTTATCTGCATGCAAACCTCTGCCATATCACAGACATTGTGATTTCTGCCTTTTGAGATTGGTGTTTACATCCAGTTTGTTCTGATATAGGTAAGACATCAGGGGAAAGACATGTCTCCACACATTATTCATCATGTTGCATTAAACGTGCATGGTGTTTCAGGGGGGAAAGTGTGATTATATGCACCAGAATATAAAGTCTGTTCACCCAAGCAATGTTTTTAACTCCAGCAGGTTAGTACTTACTGCACAAATATTCAAAATGATGACCCTATGAGAAAAATGTTAGTTGCAAGAAAATCCAATTGAAAGCAATGAGATGAGACTGTAATGGGATTATTTTTAAACATATGATGAGAGACATGAGGCTTCAAGATTCACCCTTAACATCTTCCTTAGAGACCTGATGTCTGAAAATGGAGACATGTAGGCAACTCCTGTGCATGTTTTCTTGAAAATAAGCAAAACCTTCCTACTTTCTTCAAAGGAACTTGCATCCAAGTGACTACAGATACAACTGCAGTTCCACCTAACTTTGCAGGATTGATAATAATAATAATAATAATAATAATAATAATAATATGACTTATACCCCAGCCACTCTGGACGGCTTCCAGTACATATAAAAATGTAATAAAAGTCAGACATTGAAAACTACTCGATACAGGGCTGCCTTCAGATATCTTCTAAAAGTTTTGTAGTTCTTTCTCTCCTTGACATCTGACGGGAGGGCGCTCCACAGGGAGGGCACCCCTGCCAAGAAGGCCCTCTGCCTGGTTCCTTGTAACTTCAGTCCTCTCAGTGAGGGAACTGCTGGAGTACCTCAGTTTCTGGGCTGAACAATGGGGACTTTATCAATAGATTGAGGCTGTGTACTTAAAAGCACACAAATCCCTGAAAGAATCCTGGAAACCGTAGTTTGCTAAAGATAATGGGAACTTTGGGGACGCAGGTGGCACTGTGGCTTAAACCACAGCCTAGGACTTGCCGATCAGAAGGTCAGCAGTTCGAATCCCCGCGATTGGTTGAGCTCCCATTGCTCAGTCCCAGCTCCTGCCAACCTAGCAGTTCGAAAGCACATCAAAGTGCAAGTAGATAAATAGATACCGCGGTGGGGGGGAAGGTAAACGGCATTTCAGTGTGCTGCTCTGGTTCACCAGAAGCGGCTTAGTCATGCTGGCCACATGACCCGGAAGCTGTACGTCGGCTCCCTCAGCCAATAAAGCGAAATGAGCGCCGCAACCCCAGAGTTGGCCACGACTGGACCTAATGGTCAGGGGTCCCTTTACCTTTACCTAATGGGAACTTTAGTTATGAAGGGTAATTCTTAGGGGAAGCCATGTGCTTTAAATATATGGTGTGTATGCAGCCTTAGTGATGTCTCGGGGGGGAGGGAGGTGGCTGCAGCCTTTATGCATTATTTGATCTAACTTCCACATAATTAATAGTTACCTCTGAACAAAATGTGATTCATCCATTTCAAATAATAATAGTTCGAATAATAGATTCATTCCCTATTTATGTAACCTCTCTGTTTTGAAACCCCTCTGTTTTCCTAAACTACCACTGCCTGTCTAAAGCCATGCTTCCTAAATCAGATTCCTCTTTTGTTTACTTTTATTTTTCAATGTGAAATTACAACATAAATTATAGATACAAAACCAGAAAAAGAAAAAGGAAAAAAGAAAAGAAAAATTATAATGTTCAGAGTACATAGATTTTGACTTCCTTCCACTGTTTTGGGACTTCAAATTTTCAATCTTCTTAATTGCTGTGTTATATTTATATTACTTCTAGCTTTATACCTATTACAACCATTTATTCATTTACTTCCCAAGTCAGATTCTAACAGATTAACCCATAGACAGTGCAGTTTCGAACATCCCGTTCTGTTCAGCTCACTATATAATCTCAAGGGGCTTTGTAGGAAATTGGGGTAACTTTAAATGTTTCCTTTAAACCACTAGAATGGAAGTGCATAATGGAACTGAATAGAATATGCGTAGAGGCAGAGTAGACTCTACAGCAAGTAAAAGAATATAGGAAAATATTGAATTCTGATTCCTTACAGCTAAGATGTGCATCATCATCATCACCATTATTTTATTTGTATGTTGCCTTTCCACAGTTAAAACAATGCTTAAGGCAGCTTACAATATGAAAAGCTTTACATAATTACAAATATAGCAAAGTAGTCATAAAAATAAGTAAAACACATTAAAACTACAGAACCAAACCGAACAATTTCCACATAAAAATAAAGATACAAAAAGTTAATATCAGTAACAAGGGCAAAAATTCCCAGTGAAACTTTCCCCAAAATACCCCAGTCCTTGCTGGACCGCAGCAGCAGTCCTTATGAGGCCTGTCAGGCCCTGCTCTGGGCCAGGTGGAGAGAGGCATACATTATGTATTTGGGTCAATATTTTGTCCCCAAGACGTATGTGTTCCAGGTATTTATTTTTTTTAAAAAAACAAGTCTTTCATCTTTTAAGAAAGAGCAGGAATAAGAAAAGGTTCATTTAGTGGCTCATAGTGGCTTGTCATATATGGCCTATGTGCTTCATTCAGCTTGATGGGCCACAGGTTGTGCAGGTCTGCCTTATCTACCTCTTGGAGGAAATCTAATTTATTTTCATTCATCTTACAGACAAGAGTTTATTCAGATTTTAGTTCTTTTAGAGGTGCTCGTCTTTGCTTTAGAGGTCAAATGAAATCTTCCTTTCCTATAGTGACGGGCACACGATTTAAAGATAAATTGTGCCCCTTAGATAGTTTATTTGACAAGTGACAACCAGGCTTTATTGCATTGTGTTAATGTTTGGCAGGTTGTTTAAATATGCTAGACAAGATGGTGGTATTTTTCCCACTAACACATGCTATTATATGCAGCTATTCATTCAGTGAGAATTGTGGATTACCTGGGAGAATTCTGGGAGGCAACTGATAAAGGGGCTTATTTTTAAAGCATTTGTGCTCCCTTTTGCATTTTCATAACAATGGCTGAGCATCAAAATACGGTTTTCAAAGCCAGTCTGCTGATGCTGTGGGAGCACTGATTGGAATGTACCACATTACCAAGTTTGCTGTCACAATTCACAAGCAGCTCCTTATCTGTTTTAATTTAGGAGCTATAGTATAGGCATATTGATTATTTTTTACTCAAATTAGACCAGACATTTACCTTGACAGTTTGCTTCTGTTGTCTGAAATGCTTCCTCCAAATATTTCCTGAACATATCTGGCTTAACCTTCCCCTCTCAGCAGTATGCAGTTAACAACATATATTCTATATTAAAAAAAATATTATGTTGATGTTGCCCATTGTGAGCCCAAACTGAAAGCCCAAGAATTACAAGAAACACCTTCCCCTATTAATCAGAGGGGAAACCAAGTCAGGTGCAATCCATTCCATGCTTGAGCCTGATATGCTGTCAACCTCTAACACAGAGGTGAATAACTTCTGTATTTCCAAGAACATGGTAGTCTTGGGAATGTTCTAGTCTCCACAAAGTCTCCACCCAGATATTGTCATGCTTCAGGGGCTCTGCATCCTTCCCCCTTGGCCATAGAAAAGCAATGCAAAGTTAAAGGAATCTATTACCAGTAACAGAAATGTTTAATGAAAGCAGCAAAAGAACAAGTGACCATTCTCAGAATGCAGGTGCTCCCAATTAAGTTCCCACCCACTTCCCTCTAGTCACTTCCATCCTTCCGTCTCCTAGCCACCTGATCTCTCAACCTTTGAGCCTTTTGCGCAGCCACCTTATCTAATCTCCTAGCCTTGGGACTGAGAGACTGCATATCTTCCAGTGAGAGTCAGCTAGCTCACTCTCTTCCTGTTCTTCTTCTTGCTGTTCACCTCCCAGTTCTGCCCAACTATTGTCTTGCGAACTGTGCCCCTCAGCAAACCGTTCTTCCAAATCAACACTACTGTACTGCTCCTATGGAATTTCAGGGTTCTGACTATGAACAGGGGGAGGAGTAGGCTCCCACCATTCCTCAACAGAGTTGTACTCCTCAGTCTGGTCTCTGAAAGATACAGGGTCACCATGTGGCCTGGATTTGCTTGGATTTTTAGCCATGCTACCCAGCACATGTTTAGAATATGAGTTCTCCATCTTCCTTAAACTGTAAATAAATACAGAAATCAATTGCAGAACATTGAATATAGTGCTATAGTGAAACAAAGGTATTAGATCTCCCATTTTCCCTAGAATGTTGTTGCTTTGATAGAAAGTTTAAAGCCTTCCTTTAAAGCATTTTGTTCCTTTTCTCTAGAATTTGTGTGATTCAGGGTGCTTTATCCTACCATAAACTATTCTGAGAAGCTGAATGCAATTTATATAAGAGTACCCGGTATTCTCTTTTAACTTTCTTTTTTAAGAACCATGGAGGGAATTTTGGACTTCTTCTTCTTCCTCTTCTTCTTCTTCTTCTTCTTCTTCTTCTTCTTCTTCTTTGCAGCCTTTCAGACTATATAATTTTGTAGCAAGTAGCAACCCTCCAGTATTGAAGGTTGTAGCTTCCAAACCAGGAACCCCCCCAAAAGAAAACCCCCGAACAACACTAGAATCTTTTAGAGTTGCTGAGACAAAGTTATAGTTAGCTGCAACTACTGCAAGCAAAACAAAGCATGCCATGCTAACAGATATGAGGAGGTTGTCTTGACCTGCTGAAGGCAATGATAATTGCTAAATTATAATAAAGTCACAATTTTTAATAATAATAATAATAATAATAATAATAATAATAATAATAATAATAATTTATACCCCACACATCTGGCTGGGTTTCCCCAGTCACTCTGGGCAGCTCCCAACAGAATATTAAAAACACATTAAAACATCAAACATTAAAAACTTCCCTAAACAGGGCTGCCTTCAGATGTCTTCTAAAAGTCAGATAGCTGTTTATTTCCTTGACATCTGAGGGGAGGGTGTTCCACAGAGTGGCGCCAGTACTGAGAAGGCCCTCTGCCTGGTTCCCTGTAATCTCACTTCTCACAGTGAAGGAACCACCAGAAGGCCCTCAAAGCTGGACCTCAGTGGCCAGGCTGAACGATGGGAGTAGAGATGCTCCTTTAGGTATACTGGGCCAAAGCCGTTTTGGGCTTTAAAGGTCAGCACCAACACTTTGTGTTGTGCTCGGAAACATACTGAGAGCCAATGTAGGTCTTTAAGGACTGGTGTTGTATGGTCTCAGTGGCCCCTCCAACTTACATTTGGGCAGAACCATTTATATTTGCTATACTCAGTAAAATTATTACCACAAAGCTGTTGTACTTCTGTTTTGTTCTCTAAATTTAAGATAATGTGTCAATTTAGGGAGCCATGAATTCCCAAAGTTTCTCCATTCATTTTTTAATAGAATCCCAATCTCCATATTCTGGCAAGGAGTATTCTTGCTGCAGCTAGCTTGTCAGAAGATACTTTTGTATGTCCTGGCAAACCAGTGAACTTTTTCACCTGAGACAAAAAGGAAAATACTGGCTGGAGAGGAATGTCATACTCTTAAGACCTTTTTAATTTAATTTAATTTGACTTTTAATTTTTCTCCATTACTTGTTTTTGCAACACCATCTTCCCACCACATGTGAAAGAAATCTCCTTTGGGCACTTCTGGCATGTGGTAGGATGGGTTTTATTGATTGTTTTGTATCTGTCATTAAATTCTTCCTGTTCATTCTGATGGTTACATAGTGACGAAATTGGCTTTTAATTTGTTAGTTCCTATTATGGAATGGGGAAAGGGTTTTAATTGCTGTCTTCTTCTGTGCAGGCAGAGCAAGTGCTCATTAATTTATTTTAAATTTTATGAGCAGAAATTTGTAAGTGTGCTCATTACAAAATAAAATAAAAGAGTGAGGAATTGCTCAAGCTACAAAGGGGGGGGGGGACCTGATCCAGCAGGCTGTTCTTATGTTCTACTGCTGCTATATTTTTAAAGAGCTATTCTAAAAGAAGTTGGGAGGACAACATGGAAAACACTGGAAATCAGTGATTGTTGCAAAGTTACCTTGGGAGCTTCATAACTAAGTGGGGATTCAAATTCAGTTCTGCTTAAGCCTCTCCTCCCTCCAAGAGGCGAGGTGTTGTGGGCGGGATGTGATTTCTGCGTCATGCAGCGGGTGTTATGCCCCCTGCCCTACTCACCTGGCTGGTGCACCCACACCCACGGGTAACCGCCCAACCGAGCGGCTTGGAGGGGGCGTGGATTGCAGTTTAAGTTACTGCCGCATTTTCTGCCTTCCCGTCGTGAGGCAACCTGCGACCTCACCCCTAATCTTGGGCTGCCATCTTGGGTGCGAGTTTCCTGGTTTTCAAGGCGGGGCATGCGTTGGGAGGAACTCATGCCATTGCGGAAAGGAAAAGTTGCCACGTTTGGCCCCCCTGACATCCTTATCCTTCAACTGGGGGAGAATGACCTCGTCAGCAGAAGGAGTGTGGACTTGTTGTGGAGCATGAAAAAAGACTTGGGACGAGCTTGCTGCTTTATGTCCCGGAACAACCGTGTTCTGGTCCTCGCTCCTAGAGAGAATAGTTTGGTGCGGTGGCCATTGAGAAATCCAGGAAACTCTTAAATCGTGCGATTGCCCGCAAAGTGCGCTTTTTGAATGGCCTAGTTATTTCTCATCAGGCCTTGTTCCGGGATGATGGGGTTCATCTTTCGGATCGGGGAAACGATATTTGGTTAGGTAGCATCATCAGCAGTATTAGGGATTGGTTACAGCTGTGAGGGTATTGGCAGCGAGACTCTTGGGCTCGGGTAGCGGTTAGGCATTGGAATGTGTTCTTGGTGTGTGGAAGGGCTAGGTGTGGCCATTGCCTACCCCTTCAATTTTGGGTATTCTGTTAAAGGAATCCGGCGGTCGTGGATCCTGTCTGATGCCTGTGTGGCAGGGGGCCATGGCACGACCCTCGGTGACATCAGGGGAGAGCTTATAGTTGTATTAGCATCAACAGGCTCCACCTTCTGGTGAATAAACCCCCTTTGGGCTCACCCCCTCTCCGAGTGGGTGGAGTCAATCTGTCGTGGTCCAATGCCTAAGCCAATACCTTTTCACTTGCTGTAATCAATAAAGTTGTGGCCTTTTCTTGCCCATTAACCTTATATTCTGTGTCTGTGTGTCTTCATTCCACAAAGCGGGGATTGGGTCCTCGAACCACAAGTCCCCATTATCCACTACACCACACTAGCACTCCTATATGGCTGTGTGTGTGCATTATCAAATAACTGAATGTGATCCTCTTGCTTTCCATTCACTGGAATCTTCTGGAAAGCAATTTGTGAAAAATAGAAAATAAAATACCAAGTTACAAAATGTGGTAGCTGAAATGATACATTCCCAAATTCCTCTTTTAAAAGTATTAATACAGTTGTACCTTAGATCCCAAATGCCTTGCAACTCGAACATTTTGGCTCCCAAACGCCTCAAACCTGGAAGTGAGTGTTCTGGATTGCGAACGTTATTTGGAAGCTGAATGTCTGATGGGGCTTCTGCGGCTTCCAATTGGCTGCAGGAGCTTCCTGCAGCCATTTGGAAGCTGCACCTTGGTTTCTGAATGTTTTTGAAGTCGAACGGATTTCCAGAACAGATTGCGTTCAACTTCCAAGGTACCACTGTACTTCCAATATGACTTACAAAGATATATTTTTTCCTAAGTCAGTGATATCAAAACAAAGCATACGGTATAGTGATGTTCAGGCATTTTTAGGGCAAAATAAAACCTTTATCGAATAATAACCTGTAACATTCTTTCATGACTCTCAGCTTCACAAGTATGTTTGTGTTACCTTCTGGTTCACATTCAATCTAGCCTGCAGATCAGAAAATACAACTACTCATTTCACACTTTTACATTTTTAGCAAAGTTACTAACATAGGTAACACCAGCCTTTAAATCCTTAGCTCTGAAAAATAAGAGGCTAGTAATCCTGAAGATTGGCAGAATTAGAGTCTAAAGAGGGATTAAATAAATAATAATTACTATCATGCAGGAAAATAAAACCTGGAAATTGTTGATTAAATGACCAATTAAGATGAAGTGGCCCAGTGGCCCAGTGCACTTGGATTCTTTAGAAAGATCTCCCACCAAAAGTTCATGAGCAGTGCCATCCTGCACTGTTGGGATACTGCCCGGGAAACAGAGGCCATCATGCCCCCATGCCGTCTCCGGACGATCTGTCGATCTCTCGTAGAAACGCAGTATTAGTCAATTAGCGACACGAGCCTCAGAAATAACATGCCACATTCCAAGGCTGGTGCACGCTCTTTCAGCAGAGTTCGTACAATGAAAGATGCACCCAGGAGAGCATTATTTACAACTTTATTCAGCGTTGGTCAGAACAAAGAACAAACATGACTGCCTGCTTCGATGTTCAGGCACAGAGAGAAAAAACAACAGCTATATAAACTTCCTGTGAACAGGAAATACGCAGGCTGTGACACAACAACCTGCTCCCTTCTTAAGGTGGAACGGAAATATCCTAACAGTCTACACAAGTTCCATGGAATTCATAGGATAAACTCTTAGATACGTGGATAGGGTATAGAATAATGAAGTGCAATAATGAAGAATAATGAAGTTTACACATGCATGCTAATCACTATTATGTGCAAAACTGTCATGATATATCAAATGCCATAATGCCATGAACAGCTTTTAACATATACAGTTTCCCATATCCACTTAGAAACTTATGCACAGAAGCGGGATTCAGAGTTACTATTCCCAGAAGTGTGGAAAACAGTTTCTTTGGGTATAGTCCAAGAGTAGGCTACATGATGTTCTCCAGATGTTTTTGAACTACAACTCCCAACATGCTGATAGGTCTTAATGGGATTTGAAGCGCAACGATATTTGGAGGGTACCACATTCTTTATCTACTTCTGCATAATGTATTTCTGCCAAAATAGGGTAAAATCTGGTAGTCACTGGTCAGATATCTTATAAAGATAATCTCTTTTTTAATTATGGACCCAGTTGTCTTGCAGTAAGTCCACTAGAACTGAATGAGTTCTCCTATCCACATAGCTGAGATGCATATTGGAACCTGATCGGGGCCTTTAAAGCAAGTTCAAAGGGAAGTTCAAGACAAGTTCATTGCCGTTTAGTGAAACAATTGAGGGATTTCAAGGTGATGCTGGCAAAACTATTTATTTAAGGCTAGAAATATTTTATAGGTGACTTGGGGCATTATAAGCACGTAAGAAAAGCCCTGCTGGATCACTGATAGTGTTCTGTTGTCATAGTGGTCAACCAGATAGCTGTGAGAAGCCCTGAAACAGGGCCTGAGTGCAACAGCATCCCCCTTCTTGTCATTCCCAGCAGATGAATAGGTAAAAGGTAAAGATAAAGATAAAGGACTCCTGGATGGTTAAGTCCAGTCAAAGGTGACTATCAGGTTGTGGTGCTCATCTCACTTCAGGCCAAGGGAGTTGGTGTTTGTCCACAGACAGCTTTCCAGGTCATGTGGCCAGCATGACTAAACCACTTCTGGCGCAAGGGAACACTGTGATGAAAACCAGAGCTCGCTATCAGCCATTTACCTTCACCTGGCAGCGGTACTTATTTATTTACTTGCACTACCATGCTTTTGGAATACAATGGTTCCTCGAGTTAAGAACTTAATTTGTTCTGGAGGTCCGTTCTTAACCTGAAACTGTTCTTAACCTGAAGCACCACTTTAGCTAATGGGGCCTCCTGCTGCTGTGCTGCCACCGCATGATTTCTGTTCTCATCCTGAAGCAAAGTTCTTAACCCGAGATACTATTTCTGGGTTAGCGGAGTCTGTAACCTGAAGCGTCTTTAACCTGAAGAGTCTGTAACCCGAGGTACCACTTACTGCCTTGTACACTGGAGGTAGAACATGGCCATCACGTAGCTGTGGCTAGTATGAGAGCCAGTATGAGAGCATGGTGTAGTGGTTAAGAGCGGTGGACTCATAATCTGGTGAACTGGGTTTGATTCCCCGCTCCTCCACCTGCAGCTGCTGGGTGACCTTGGGCTAGTCACACTTCTCTGAAGTCTCTCAGTCCCACTCACCTCACAGAGTGTTTGTTGTTGGGGAGGAAGAGAAAGGAGATTGTTAGCCGCTTTGAGACTCCTTAGGGTAGTGATAAAGCGGGATATCAAATCCAAACTCCTCTTCTTCTTCTAGTAGCCTTATCCTCCATGAATTTGTCTAATCATCATTTAAAGTCATCCAAGGTGCTCCCCATCACTATCTCTTGTGTGAGTGAATTTCATAGTTTAACATTATGCTGTGTAAAGAAGCACTTTTTTTTCCCCTCGCCCAAATCTTACAGCATTCAGTTTCTTTGGATGGCCTCGAGCTCTAATATTATGAAAGAGGGTTAGTGAATCTCTAGTGGGTGCTAGAATGTGTGAATTAAAGAAGTCAAAAGTGAAGTTGAAAAGTCCTCTGTAGTATTATGCAGCTAGGTGAAGGAAGGAAATGGGCAGAAATCAAAGATCCATTTTGGGACTTATTTCATTATAATCACTCTCGTGAAGGGTGCAAAGAGGGGCTTACTAAATGCTGCTGCCCTTGTAACTGCTTTCAAAATCCTGTCTTTTGCTTTCAACTGCTTTCAAAATCCTGTCACAGGCTGTGCTGTTTTCAAAATATGCATTGTCACCATGTTCTGCAACTGAATATAGTCAGAAGTTTGTTGTCATCGATGCATCAAATTGCCAGCTTATCACCACATAGCTGAATTTGCTATTCCACACTAAAATGACAGGTTGAAGTTTACTCACTGGAAATTTGTTGCCTCGTATTCAGTTTGTTACGGGACGCAGGTGGCGCTGTAGGTTAAAGCCTCAGCGCCTAGGGCTTGCCGATCGAAAGGTCGGCGGTTCGAATCCCTGCGGCGGGGTGCGCTCCCGCTGCTCGGTCCCAGCGCCTGCCAACCTAGCAGTTCGAAAGCACCTCCGGGTGCAAGTAGATAAATAGGGACCGCTTACCAGCGGGAAGGTAAACGGCGTTTCCGTGTGCGGCTCTGGCTCGCCAGATGCAGCTTTGTCACGCTGGCCACGTGACCCGGAAGTGTCTCCGGACAGCGCTGGCCCCTGGCCTCTTAAGTGAGATGGGCGCACAACCCCAGAGTCTGTCAAGACTGGCCCGTACGGGCAGGGGTACCTTTACCTTTACCTATTCAGTTTGTTGGACGTTTGTCCCAGCAAACTTTGGCTTGTGGGTCTATTTCAGCAGCAGCTTGCATTTATATAAGAAAGCAATCCAAACTTCCTGCTGCTGCAGTGCCAGTGCTGTACAACGTGTGCGCCACTAACTTGGCCACTCATGGTGGCAACAATGCTGGGGAGGCCGGTGAATGAGGCCCAGTATTGGCCAGCACCAACTGTGAGAGCAGCTCAGGGTCCAGTGGATCCCAGGCCAGCTCAGCCATGCTCATTAAATGCCTCATTTCAAGGGCTTCAGCCAGTAGGGAATGTTCCAATAGGTCTTTGATCTGCCTTCACATTCAGTGGCCAGCTGAAGGTTAGCTGAGCTGGTAGAAACAAGAGGAAGGATCCCTCAACTCAACACACACACACACACACACACATCAGCATAAGTAGGATTGGTCTTGCAGCCTAAGGGGGTTAAATAGTTCTGCTAGTATGCCTATTTTATTGTTGAAGTAGCAAATACCCTCCCATTATCCAAGCTTTTCACAGTCTTCTTTAATTATTTGTGTTCCCCACTTCATTTATTAGTAGGAAGTTCTGGGCAAAAACCTACAGAGACACTCTTTTGTGATGAACATGTACTGGGGGCTTATGATGTCTTGCATTGTATCTGTTTATAGACTAGTTGGCCAATGTCGAACATGCAAGAGTGAAGACACACGCATCTTTCAGCTTCTTTGCTGCAAAGAACGGTCTATTCATTCATTCACCAGCTATATTCCAGCTGCCTGACTTTACTCCTCCATTCCTGAACCACACCAGAGAGATGTGCCACCAGCCATCAATAACAACAAATTGGCTTGATCCAGGTGGAACGTTGTATTCAACATTAGTCATATTCAGAATAGTTGGTTGGCATTAATCTGCCTCGAGAGAGGGTGGAAGAATGTGCTTTCAGGGGTTAAGTCAAAAAATTAGAGAGTTACAGTGCCTGCTGTGGCTGTAGAGATCGATACAGGAGAGACATGTTTTGTTGCAGCAGGGTCGGGTTTAGGCATCTGGTTGGGCTGATGCAGCTGTACCATGGTGTTTCTTCTTTCTGCATTCCTCCAAGTGTTCATTCCTCGGTTCACTGCTGTGGATACATCCACAGAGAAAGGGCTTAAAACTTTTATTGTAAATGTAGCAGATGCTTCACAATAAACCATTGAAATAGGTGGGTGTGACTAACTTAGGTCAGTTAATTTCAGGGGACCTATTCTAGCTGACTGAATTGGAGAAGTGCCTTTCATATTTTGATTCGTTTAACTAGATCCTGGTGAAGGGGCCTAAACTACACTGTGGGTGTAGAGTTCTGTTCCCTTTTTCTGAGCATTTTGCCCTAATTTTGCTTATCTGCACTATAGAATGCCGCAATACAGATATAAATAATCTTTGTAAACAATTATGTTTTGAGAATGTGTCTGCTGGAGAATGAGCTGTTCATTACTTCTATATAATGCTCTTTTTATCACCCGGCAGGAATTTATTTTGGGTGGCTAATTATGTGTCAAAAGTGCCATTAATATTCATCTGTTTTGTAAATAGAAAGGGAATAAGAAAGGAATGTAACAACATAAAATATTTCAGGAATCAAATGCTTGTTCACTAATTTCTATTTAATTTGGCTCTTGCTTAAAGGCATTTGATTGCTATTTAGAAAAGTTGTTTTCTAAAAACATGCCATTGTACTGTATATTTATTCTTATATTTTAAAAAAATATTTTTATATTTAGACCCTATGATTGCCAGCTTTATAGTCATTTGCCGCTATTGTATCTCTGGTAGCATCTCAAAGTGTAGTTGTTAGCAAGGTGGTAATTTTTTCCTGTATGGCATAGAGACAAAGTATCTCTGGCTGGTTTCTGCACTTCTGATTGCTATCAAAGGCAGAAGATTAGACCACACTGCCATTTTTGCTGCAACTTCTATGCACAATAATGTGATTTGTTCCTCCACTTTCACTGGGAAAACCCACTGTTTACTGCTTAATTGGAACAAATATAAATCAAGTTTCCATGGGGAAACCGGTGAAACAACCCTCCCCCCTCAGACTTGCCTGCAAATCACAAACATGTTCCTAAAAATTACAGCAAAAAATTAATTCTAGATGAGTCCTCAGTTGTTTCTAATACTTTCACAACTTCGCTAGGACTAAGTTCTGCAGTGTTGCTGTCTCTCCTCGCCACACACATATTAATTAGGGGAAAGAGACCCAGGAGGCAACCCCGCCCAGTTCTTAAACTATTAGTAGGCCACCTGAGAATTCAGCTTTTCAGACAGAATCATTTTTATAAATAAATAAATAAAAAGTTCTCAGAGGCCAACAGCCTCTGGTCTGGACTTCATTGATATTCAGTAAACAAAAATGAAGTCAATTCCTGTCAACATCCAATTTTTCACAAGGGACAGGGAAATGTGGTGCGGAGATTAATGATCATGATTAACTCTGAACAGGTTGTGGTTTTATGCCCCAGTGATTTTTCCATTGTTTATCCTGGGAAAGATGCTAAATTAGCCACATATGCCTTCAGCCGCCAGGTTGGATAGAACCTTAAACATTTAAGTTGTTTTTTTAACTGAATATTTTGCAGACTATGGTAAGCTAAGCCAACTCCATAAGACACCCTGCAAAACAAAACAAAACAAAACCCACCCTGCTCTACGTTAACTATAGTAAGTAGTCTCCAGCCTGAAACAATAGAGAAATAAATAAATAAAATGTATATGCTTGAACATGCCCTTTGGGTATTCTTGATTGTTTATCTTTCTTGCATACTGAGATTTTAGAATGAAACTTGGTCCACACATTCAGGAGGGAATTCTGCATTTCAAGCTAGAACACCATCTCAGTCTCCACCAAGTTGTTTTCAAGAGGAGGTGGAAAATGCAGCATACACTATATTATAATATTTATCTGTAAGAGAAGAAGAAGAGGAGGAGGAAGAGGAGTTTGGATTTGATATCCCGCTTTATCACTACCCAAAGGAGTCTCAAAGTGGCTAACATTCTCCTTTCCCTTCCTCCCCCACAACAAACACTCTGTGAGGTGAGTGGGGCTGAGAGACTTCAGAGAAGTGTGACTAGCCCAAGGTCACCTAGCAGCTGCATGTGTGGGAGTGGAGACACGAGCCCGGTTCCCCAGATTACGAGTCCACCGCTCTTAACCGCTACACCACACTGGCTCTCAGTGGCTGAGATATCACAATAACTTTTCATGGATTGATTGATTGATTGATTGATTGATTATATCTTTATGCTGCTTTTAATCCATATGAATCTCAAAGTGGCTTACAAACAATAAATAACAATAGCAGAACAGAACATCACAAATACAACAAAAATTATATACAGTAATTAAGAAATTATCAGTAAAACATAATAATAATACCACGCCTACTCTGAGAAACTTCCAAGGCATATAAAAACACAATAAAACATCAAACATTAACAATTTCCTCAAACAGGGCTGCCTTCAGATGTCTTCTAAAAGTTGTGTAGTTCTTTATCTTCTTGACATCTGATGGGAGGGCGGTCCACAGAGACTTGTAACAAAATGTTGTGATGATTCATCTTGTTCTTCCAATCACCCATGACTTCTTCCACAATTCTCAATTCAATTCCATTTCCCCTGAGTTTTCATCTCACCTCTACTGTAGCAGACATTAAGCATTCTACCACTATAGAGCATGCTCAGTCTTCACAGGGCTATTCTCTCCTTCTGCCAACTTTGGGATTCGCTCAATTCCCTCTTGTGCATGGATAGTATTGTCTTGGCTTGAGCACTGAAAATAGAAGAAGGATTGTGAGTAACTACAATGGCCAGCAGAGGATTAAAAAAAAAAAAAAGAAATAGAGGGAGAGATATGTACAATGGTACCTTGGGTAACAAATGCTTCAGGTTACAAACTCCGCTAACCAGGAAGTAGTACCTCGGGTTAAGAAATTTACCTCAGGATGAGAACAGAAATTGCGCAGCAGCAGCAGGAGGCCTCATTAGCTAAAGTGGTGCTTCAGGTTAAGAACGGACCTCCAGAATTAATTAAGTTCTTAACCAGAGGTACCACTGTATGTGAATTTTGAACATCACTTATGATTGTGGAAGGAAATAATTAAATTATTTTATAACGTAAGGGAAAGGCCTTCTGAGTATTATAATTTGCTATTGTATGTGTATGGAATTTTGATGCATCCATCAACCTCCAGGTTTGCTTCAAGTTGTTGAGATATGGGTGACAGCTCTTCCAATCTTCAAAATCTGGCTGCTGCACAATGGTTGGTAATAGAATGAACTACCAGTAAAAAACCTGAGGCATCTGAGAATATTGCATGTGTGTCTGGTACTGTTGGCATCCATGTGTCTCGAGAGACAATGGAAGAGTGTGCAATCGAGGGTAAAGTCAAACTGTTGGAGAGTTACAGCACCTGCTGTGGCTGTAGAGACTGACGTAGGAGAGGCATGGGTTTTTTGTTTGTTTTCTGTTTGCAGCTGTGACACATGAAGGCATCCGATTTCACTGTTACAGATGCACCATGGTGTTTCTTCTCTCTGTGCTCCTCCCAGCAATCATTTCCCCTATGGTCACTGCTGTGGATAAACAACCTGTTTGTCTGTCTGTCTCCATGTTCTGTGGTGCTGTAGTGGTTAAGAGTGGTGGACTCGCAATCTGGTGAACCGGGTTTGCGTCCCCGCTCCTCTCCTTGCAGCTGCTGGGTGACCTTGGGCTTGTCACACTTCTCTGAGGTCTCTCAGCCTCACTCACCTCACAGAGTGTTTGTAGTGGGGAAGGAAGGAAAAGGAGATAGTTAGCCCCTTTGAGACCCCTTAGGGTAGTGATAAAGCGGGATATCAATTCCAAACTCTTCTTCTTCTGCTTCTGCTTCTTCATCGGCAAGGGATTTCCACCCAACAGGTTAACATTGCCAACCTTCTTGTCATATTTGCAGACATCTGTATAACACAGAGTTAGTCTGCCAACAGGCTTGGTGCCTGAAGCCAGCTCCCCATAAAGCACATCCTTGGGAACCCTGCCACCTTCCAATCTGTGGACATGACCAAGCCATCGTAGATCTCATTGAGACAGGAGTGCAAACATGCTGGGAATGTGGGCTTCGGAGACCACATCTTTGTCCTGTCCTAGACATATGGAAAGTTTTGAGGCACTGCTCCTGGCAGGTGTAAGTTGCCCAGTAAAATAAGATAAGATACCAATAAAATGAGTAAGACACCAATAAGAATATTGATGCATCTCAGAATGCTGCATATGTCTCTGGTATAATGAACATTTTAATATGAAAAGGCTGCTTTCTAGTTTGGGCAGATGTCCTTTTCAGCACCAGCAGTTTGATTTGTTAGCATTAGTGGTAGGGTAGTTTTGTTCATAGGTACAATATTCACACTTGTACTAGTTGAATGGTAGAAGAAGAAAAAGCTGCCCCATTTAGTATTCTTATAGATTCACAGGGTGATTAAAATGTCATGTCAGCAGCCAGGCCGCTATCAGGAGACGGATGCAAAGTGATCGCACCAGCAAATTTTCCTCCAGCAATTTTTTTCTACCATTGCAAAAAAATAATAATGTATATTCAAGGCATGCACGTTTAGATAGCAGTTTTGACAAATGATTGAGAAGCTGAATTAATAACATAAGCCAAACTCATTTTGGCTATTAAAAGAACCTTAAATTATTTACTTTTCTTCTTTTATATGCACACTTTCATTACTTTGCACAGCCAGGCTATTTTGAAATCTGATGCAGCAACAGACATATGCAAGTACAACTGATTCAATTCTACATCCTCATCACAATGTTCTTTGAATTCCACTAAATTGACTGGATGTGTCTCTTGCAGGTTGGGATATGCATTCATATCACTTCCAGTGAGACTAGTTGTGCATGGCAATAATTTAACTGAGGCCAGAGGCACAAACTTACAAAGCAGATGGGGGAGGGCTGGCAGCAATTGTGTGACGTCTCACACAGGAAACTTGGCATGTGTTACACCACACCAGTATTAAATTCATTGCTGCCCACAAAAACAACAGCAGCAACAACAACAGCAGTGCCAGGGATCAGTGGCTAAAGAGCTCTCTGCTCCCAAGTTCCATACCCAACCACCCCAGCCGCTGAGACTAGCATTTGCTCCCGAGGCCTGGGGCACTGGGTCTGCTGAACTGTAGGACCAATCTGCTGAATTCTGTATGTTCTGGTGGCAGTGGTGGGGCAGGATTTGGGATTTGGGAACAGAGAACTCACAACTTCAGCTCACAAAAACAGCAGCAGTAACAACAGCACTGGGGAACAGTGGCTAAAGAGTGCATCGGCTGGGCTCGGACTCTCTTTTTCCCCTTCATGCAGGCAGCACCGTGCAAGGCCAAAAAAAGGAGGCATTCTTGCAAACAGCAGTAAGAGCATTGTGGTGATAGCAGCAACATCCACTCCTCAGCCCAAGTGATCAAGGCCTTGCAGCAGCAGCGAAGAGTCAGGCTGCCTGGAGCAGCTTTCAGTCTACCCCACTGCTAGAGGTTGGGGCTCTGGGGAAAGCTGGTTAGGAACAGGCAGGCAGGAGCTGCTGGAAGCTTTCCATTATTCCATACAGAAAGTAATGCATAAGCCTAGATCTTCGTTGGCACTTTAAAGTGGAGAGGGAGAATGAGCAGAAGGGAGAGAAGGATTTGGGGGGCATGGCGTCCTGCCGATCAGCTGATCAATGGGGCAGTGCAGCACCAAAAGACACATCTGTTTAATGTTAGCCATGGAAGTATGTTGCACTTGGCCTCCTCTGCCGCATCAACATTGAGAAGGCTTGGTCCCCTTCCAACAGATATTGAGGAGCCCAGCGACATCTCGGTCCCATAGAGGTGGCACCCCTGACTGATACCATTATGTATTTTCAAGTTCTAATTGATTTTTAATATCCCTGCTGCTGCTGTCTCCCATGCAGGCAGCATTCACACAGCAGCCTACAACGTTTTTAAACACTTCCCCACTTCCCCTAGAGGCAGACAGCAACAGCAGGAGAATCCCACCACCAACAGAATAGGATCTCAGAGGCTAAGCAGCAGTATCATTATCACCCTTTAGTGCATACATAACACTGGGCTCATCCAAACTTCCAATTGTCCTGTGCCCAGAAAGCATGGGTCTGAGTAGTTTCCCCCTTGCTTTACTCCTTTCCCAGGAAAAACCTGCTCTTTTGCTCTAAATTGAAACAAATGGCAATCTACAGAAATTGCTGTTTGCTCCAATTGAGCAGTAAAGAGTGGTCTTCTCTCAGGGAAAGCAGTGTAACATGAGGAAATAGGGATAAACCCAGTGTCTAAAATAGCTGCTCTTTATGCCCTTTACCCATAGTGATGTGCACTCTTTATCCTACTTGTATTTCTACCCACTCTATAACTCACTGAAGGCCTTGATTTCTGGCCACTTCTGCTTGTCTCCACTAGATGTGCTTTCTTTAGCCTGTTGACAACCAGCTTTCCTGAGAGTGATTAGATGATGTTCTGGCAGCTGATT
Organism: Podarcis cretensis; assembly: GCF_951804945.1. Taxonomy (NCBI): domain Eukaryota; kingdom Metazoa; phylum Chordata; class Lepidosauria; order Squamata; family Lacertidae; genus Podarcis; species Podarcis cretensis. The sequence continues at coordinate 17,846,320 of NC_137176.1, read as the reverse complement.
ACAACTGTTGGAATGTAAAGGCTACCAGAAGATCATTAATTAAGCATTACATTAAGCATGCAAAACAAGTGAAGAAAGTCTAATCATTTATTATTGTTACATCAGTCTAAGTTTATAACCAGTTTCATGATTTACATCCCAATTAAACTCTGCAGTTCACTGCAAATCATCTTCCTGGGATTAATCATGCAAGCGTGGTTGTAATTTATGACTACAAAAGCAAAGGCACTGAGATTTCCAGTGTTGATTGGTATAGAGGTTTCAAATTAGTAACACCCCAAGTATTAAAGCTCTCCGGAAGGCTGTCAGAAAGGCTTGTGTGTAAGAGCGGTATCAGATCTTCAGGGTACTTGAAGACCCCAGGGCTGCAGCATGGCTTATTTGTTGGCATTGCAGCTGTCAATCTGTGTCTCCCCAGCCCTCTTAAGTGACTGAGGCTATCCTACTTGACCTGGGAGCCTTTGAAAGAACTTTTGGAAGGGATTCAAGCAGTAGTAATCTTTTCCTTTCCTTTTCTTTTTTACATAATATGCTGGTTGGGAAATGAAGATGTTTTTACAAGCAACACAGTCCCTCTCCTTTTCCAAACAAAGATTTGGTTCCACCATGCATATTAACCATTTAGTGATTCTAGTGTGGTGGCTGGAAACATGAGAGAAAACCTTTTCTGGGTTGGCTCCTCACCCTTGGAATGGCAGTTTGCATCCCGACAGTGTTGTAAATGAACACATGAATTCCTTATCAGAGGAATAACCATGCAGTTTTTGAGCAGCCATTTGGTGAAGCCTCCTCCCCATTCACCTCCATAACAGTAAATATAATCATAATTTTAAATGGACAATAATGGAGGACTGGGTTTCAACCTCTCAACTGCGCTTTCTGCAGGAGGAGGAAGGATTAAAAACAGGAGTCAACATTTCAGATAAATTGTGGATTTCCTTCAGCATTTTCATCAGATGTTTTTGAATCCTATTTTTTCACTAAATAGATTAACCATTCAATAGTGTATTACCTTTCTAAACAGTGTGTGATCCCTTATTCATTTTTATATTTCTTCCTTTCTTTTCTTATTGAGTTTCTCATTTTCAGTTTCAAGTTTGCCTGATCAAATAATTGTAGGGCTAACCTTCCCAAAATGTAATCAAATTTGATCAACTACAACAAAACATTACTGATTAGCATGTTATGTTATGTGGCTTCCATTTAGGTACTTGTGGTATGGAATAGCAGCTTCAGCTGCTATTCCATTGAACAGACAAATGTGATGGGCTGAGAACCATCTAGCTTCAGGCTTGAAAAAGCCACAATATGATACCAAACCATATCCACATTGCCTAAATAACACATCTGTTAAGGGATGTAGCCTTTAACAGCTGCAATTTGCTGGTATTTTCCATGTAATTGTTTTGAATTTTTTGTATAAATGGGATTGTTTCAATTGTTGGTGACAGTCTTTCAAGATATTTTATAGGAAGTGACTCATATATGGAATCAAATGAATAAATACATTTTGGAACCTGGGTGAATTTGAAAAAGTCTTAACACAACATGACAAATTGAAATATTTTCTCGTAATTGAATTTGTTTAAAAGGTGCTTCCTCGGGGTCGTTTAGGACATTCTTCTGGTAAAAATGTGCATTGAAGCAGAACTCTGAGGAAGCAGCTTTTGAAAAGGGACTTATATAATTGTTGCCCCTGTGGACTATTATTTTGTCAAAATGTTTCAGGCTGCGTATTTGCAACAATCAGTGGCTCTTCAGGTAATAGTTTTTGTTCTCCTTTTGCTCTAATTAGAACAGATTCATCAAAATCTGGCAATGCAAACTTATGCTTATGGAAATCAAATAGTGTAAAATGTGCAGTGACAGACCTTCAGGTCTCAAATTCCACTGGCGCCCTGTGTGACACCAAAATTTGGTGCCCCCAGGCTCTTGTTTGCTCCATCCTAAATAACAGTTGTGGCATCCCCTTGGGAGGCCTAGGTGCTCCACACCCTGTGTGGCTGAATCGGTTGCTCTCCCCTAAATACACTTCTGATACAAACCCCCTCATTGCTGAACCCTTATATAAAATGAGATTTACATTTTATGTGAAATAACATCATCACATGCTAAAGTGTTGATTTGGGCAATTTATGACAACTTCAAGTGAAATAATCATGTGAAATGTAATGGATGGTGCTTAGACTATGGGGAATCTAAGAAAAATTGGCCTTTTTTAGAAGGAGGCGGCTCTTTGCTCTGTATGCAGAGATAAGAAGTTTATTCTCCTGTTAAGCTGCATAGATTATTCTGATTATTATAGAGTACTGATGACTTACTGGTCCTCAAGAGTAATGTGTGAGGCCTCGTGAGAAATAAAACTAATCAAAGTTTTGCTGTCCAAGGAATTTCTTAGCTATTTCTTCCAGGCAGGTACCTCCAAATGTTTCTTTCTTTTAAGGAGGAGGAATTTGATAGCCAATGCCAGCCCCTTGGCTGGTTGTAAGTGAGAAGGCAGACAAGCGGGGACACCACATCTGCCTGAATGGACCAGCCTTCACTGCTGATCCTATCCATTTCCCTCATTACAGTAGTTGTGTGTGGGTATATGTATAGTTTTTGCAGAAAAGGAGGATAAACATGAAAAGTGCAAGCTTGCAGTACAGATTCATGTGTGATAGGTGAATATGAAGTCCCCCCCTACACATGTATAGAATTTCCAAGTGGTGCTTCTGTGAATTGTGTCTCAGGATCAAGGTGCCATGTTAGTTAAAGTAACATTGTTCCTTGTGCAGTAGAGTTGTAGAATGACAATACAAGCTTTTGTTTTTCTTCCTGGCAAATTTGCATACATTTTCCCATTTGTCTGAAGTTTTCCTTCATCTCCAGCTGTTTATGAAAATCACGTATGAATTTGCATTTCCCCGCTTTTGATCTCCTTGCTTCTCTGCCCAATGCACCCCTCCTATAAATGTTTCTAATGTGCTACATTAAACTATCATTATTTGGCTAATGAAGTTGTGTTTGGAGTTGGTGATGATATTATTCAAGCATTTATTAAGGCTCCAGAAACGATCAAAGACCTATCATATTTAAAACTTTGATACATTATCTATTCTTTTGCAGGATGACATATGTAGTCTCTGTTATCTTAGGATCAAAGAATGCAAAACAAATACCATATAACTGAATTGATCACCCCTCCCCCATAATAAGTAGTTTAAAAATAAATTGATCATAGAAACTAGTTGCCATGGCAGCATAGGACCAAGTGTGTGACAGTGTTTGCCATAGTCAACAATTCAGGTTTTGGTTAAGTACGGTATAACAGAAGGGTATATTGCTATGTTGACAAAGGACTATGTTTTCAAGGGTATTTTATCATGGCCTATATAGATTATTACTGAAGACCCGTTACTTCTTTTGATCTGATGAGGAAACTTACTGAAATATATTATAGCTAATCAGATGCTACTCTCATCCTTACTCTAAGTGTAACACAGACAATTAGTTATAATTAAACACACATGGCATATATTTGTAAGAATCACAACTGTACCCCTAAGACTGCCAGAATAGCAACAGTTTTTGCCGTAGCCCAAGAGGGTATCACAGAATTTCAACTAAACCAAGCCCATTCAACAGTTGAATCCTGGCGACCAACCAATGTGTATATGGATGGTGGGCCAACCAGCCTTCAGTAACTACGGCAACTTCTCCTTCTTAATTTTGAGCTACATAAGAATAACCATTTGAAACAGCTTATGTAAGAACATTTAGCAATGATCAGAAATAATAATGCAGGCAAAAGGTTGAATGTTGTAAGTATATTTGCACAATATATTTGGTAATATATTTTTTAGTGTTCTTTTATTCTGTGAAGGGCAAAAAATATATATAAAAGCATCTGCACATGCACCATGCACACAGTAACATGTGTATGTGGGGATGCTCTTCAATGCTACTAAACAAAAAGTTAAAAAACAATAACACACCAAACAGCTTCAGCTGTCCCCCCACCTCCCAATCAGCTGGCTAAAATGTTGAAACAGTATGCTCTTACAGCTTGCTCAGAGGCAACAGAAAAAGGATCCACCCCAAAATATTTATCTTCAAAATTGTTTCAGCAATAATATTTTATGACAATTGCTGTTAAGGACTGCAAACCACGATCCCCCTGTGGCGAAACCGGATGCAAGCGTGCAGCTAATAGAATGGCATTTCAAATTTTCCATTTAACAATGCCAAGAAAGTTGCCATGGTAACATACCCCAATGAACAGAAAGACAACCTGAGATCTTCATCACCTCCCTAGTTTGAGGAAGAAAGAAAGAAAGAAAGAAAGAAAGAAGAAAGAGTGGTGTTTGCACTATTTTATGGTGAAATTGATCTTAAAACAAAGAATGGATCATATACCTGCAACTTCACTACTGGAGATATATGTAAGAGCCATCATTGTCCAAAAACCATAGACAGAATGTCCACTTGCCTTTCAACACAGACAGAAAAATGTTTATGAATGAATGAATGTATCAACTGTCCATTATTGGTTTCCATTTGAGAGCCAGGATGGTTCATTAGATTGAGACAAATTCTGCTATAATTCAATGGAATAACTTTAGGTATCTCTCAGTCCCCAGTTCTACATCTGTAATACGATAATCCTTGAAGTTGTCTTAAAGTTGTGCTGCTAATTTAGAAAATTAAAGTGCCTAATATAACAACAGGGACGCAGGGGGGGGGGGGGGGCGCTGTGGGTTAAACCACAGAGCCTAGGGCTTGCTGATCAGAAGGTCAGCGATTCGAATCCCCGTGACGGGGTGAGCTCCTGTTGCTCTGTCCCTGCTCCTGCCAACCTAGCAGTTCGAAAGCACAAAGTGCAAGTAAATAAATAGGTACCGCTCCAGCGGGAAGGTAAACAGTGTTTCCATGAACTGCTCCGGTTCACCAGAAGCGGCTTAGTCATGCTGGCCACATGACCCGGAAGCTGTACGCCGGCTCCCTTGGCCAATAAAGCAAGATGAGCGTCGCAATACCAGAGTCATCTGTGACTGGACCTAATGGTCAGGGGTCCCTTTACCTTTAATACAACAACAAGTGAGCCACAGTTGAATAGGAGTTGGGGAGGCATGGGAATGCCATTACTTCTCCAGCACCTCTGATGTTTGCCACCAGGAGCCAGAAGTTACACCAGGAACTGTGAGTTACAGAAGCAGCAGTGACTAGCTTCATACAACTAGTTCAACCATTATTTCTACCATGACTCCCTTTTTAAAGTCACCTCTCACAAATAAGATGTGAGCACTATATTTCTATCCTGCTTAAGATCCCCAGCAACTTGTGTCCATAGATATTCTGCTTATGATACCAGATGTAGTATAGCCATAATCATCAGTAAGCATTGACAGCCTTACCCTCCATTGCCTACTAGGCTTTTAAAGGATACAAGTTAGTGGCCATTGCTACATCTGGTGGCACTGAATTCCATAGTGAAGCATTACCTATTGTCTGTTCCAAATCTCCCACCATTCATTGTTACTGGATGACTCCTGGTTCTAGCATTTTGAGTGAGGAAGGAAAACTTCACTCTATCCACTTTCTACATAATGATGTTGTTGTTGTTGTTTAGTCATTTAGTCGTGTCCGACTCTTCGTGACCCCATGGACCAGAGAACGCCAGGCACTCCTGTCCTCCACTGCCCCCCGCAGCTTGGTCAGACTCATGCTGGTAACCTCGAAAACACTATCCAACCATCTCGTCCTCTGTCGCCCCCTTCTCCTTGTGCCCTCCATCTTTCCCAACATCAGGGTCTTCTCCAGGGAGTCTTCTCTTCTCATGAGGTGGCCAAAGTACTGGAGCCTCAGCTTCACAATCTGTCCTTCCAGTGAGCATTCAGGGCTGATTTCCTTCAGAATGGAGAGGTTTGATCTTCTTGCAGTCCATGGGACTCTCAAGAGTCTCCTCCAGCACCATAATTCAAAAGCATCAATTCTTCGGTGATCAGCCTTCTTTATGGTCCAGCTCTCACTTCCATACATCACTACTGGGAAAACCATAGCTTTAACTATACGGACCTTTGTTGGCAAGGTGATGTCTCTACTTCTCAAGATGCTGTCTAGGCCTGTCATTGCCCTTCTCCTAAGAAGCAGGCGTCTTTTAATTTCGTGGCTGCTGTCACCATCTGCAGTGATCATGGAGCCCAAGAAAGTAAAATCTCTCACTGCCTCCATTTCTTCCCCTTCTATTTGCCAGGAGGTGATGGGACCAGTAGCCATGATCTTCGTTTTTTTGATGTTGAGCTTCAGACCATATTTTGCACTCTCCTCTTTCACCCTACATAATGATATTTACCTCTATTATGTCCCCCTTTACTTGCCTTTTCTGTGGTGTTCATAATGAATCTGTCCTCTGACAAAGGAGAAACTGTTTTATTTATATAATAATGGCTATCATTATTATGGATACATTCCGATCTCCCTTGTTATTCATTAATTAATTAAGCTTTGTTAGTGAGTTATTTTAAAAAAGTATTAGAGCCGTTTAACAAGGTAAAGTACAAACAGAGGGAAACTATCTAAAAAGAAAAGAAAATATAAAACAATATTCAATACAAAATACTTAAAAAGATCATCCAGGAACATAACAGTATAATAACTTAATAAGAATGGCAAGTCCTACCCAAGAAGGACAAGTTCTTCGATTAATGAGCTGAGTATCCCATAATGAAACAAAACATTTTGTTCCTTGAGACACTGAGAAACAGCCTTCTGTGATCTGAACTGCTAAGATAGAAATTGCTAAGTGAAACTCAGTGGAAGACTGGTCAACCGTTGCCTTGTGAAGAAAAACAACCACTGAAATTGGCCTCAAAACAGGAAACCTGAGCAAACAATGTCAGTTCACACACCTCTGTACTGAGCTTTGGATTCTGAAATTGGTGCAAATTGAGGTGCTGTTCCACTCCAGTAAATTTGTTTGCTCAGCCAATCTTACATTGAACAGAGCAGCCTTCCCCAATATTCTGTCTTCCATATGTTTTTAACTACAAATCTTACCATCTCTTACTAATGGCTGAGATTGATGGCTTTAAGGTCCAACTATCTGTGGCGGGCACTGAATGGGAAAGGATGGGATAGAACATAGGCTTCTACATCACGTCGAGTCAAACTAATTGTCTGTCTATTGTCTGACTGACAGCAGCTTTCAAATGTCTCAGGAATCAGTCTTTCCTATAATCTACCATCTAATCCTTCTAAACTGGAATGTGATGTAAATCATTTCCTAGCTTCATCTGAGCTGATTCATTGCTTGTTTCTCTTAGTAGATAAACCAGCTGAGTAGACCATGTGGGTGTGTTATTGGGGAAGAAATTAATTTGTATTGTGTTTTAATGTAGGCCTACCTACCTAATTCTCACTCCCTAAATCAGTATGCCACCTGAAATTAGCACTTTTCCAAATTTTGAGATGTAGTTCCCCAGCCAAACCATGCTTATAGAAATATTTGTGCTGGAAAAACATTAGCACAAATATGTAAAGAATAGTCAGAAAAGTACAAAATAAATAAATAAATCATTATATTATTGGAAGGGATTTACACAAAACTACTTAAATTTTCCTAAGAATGACTATGAGCCAAAATGTGCCTGTAAATATTTTCACGTGGACTTAAAAACAACAAATAAATCACAAACTGATACAAAAACATGGCATACTGAACTTGGAAAGAATTGGAAACTGGGAGAAAACCAAATCTGTCCAAACTGATATGTTTCGTATTCTTGGAGAGGCTGGAAGCAACAAGCAACTCCATTAGGAGTTCAATCCTTTTAGATCTTGTCAGATCAGTTACCTTCCTAGGCACTGCTTTGTATCGCATTTTACTTTTGTTTACCTCCATTGGGTCTGTGTTTTGACACAGAATTCCACATCACTGGGATTTCCCATCTCAGGTTGTGCCCATAACTGTTACATTCAATTTTCTTAACACTTTAAAAAGTTTGCCTAATGATCCTTTAAAGCTGTTGGCAGCATGCCCACCAGAGAGGAAAGAGCGTGGTGATTTTGCCACACGGGAACCTTGCTTCAAAACTAATTCCAAGAATCGTGTTCCCTGTGTCACCTTAGGACAACCTAATTATGTAATACATTCTTTGGATCTATTCTTGAAGGCGACGGGAGAGGCTGCACTTAAATATGGATCATGAAATTGTATTGATTTATCATGCCATTTTTCTCTGTCATTATCATTAGAAATTATTATTCTGCAAGTTTTCAGACTCTCTATAAAGGAGAGAGTGGATAGATCCTGACTATTCTTTTTTTTAACCTACAATTATTCCCGAAAGATCCAAGCAACACAGCATTCTAATACTGTTGGCAAAAACATTAGAAAGGAAGAAAAGAGATGGCAATCAAAATAAGGTAGTCCGTGTGGTGTCCCCCAGATGTGGTTGAACTACAGTTCCCATCAGCCCTGACAATCGGCCATGTTGGCTGGGGCTGATGGGTGTAGCTGACCAACAAAATCAAGTGGGGAACACATTGGCTACCCTTGAAATAATAAAGAAAATGCCTTACTGTTATGAGTTGGGCCATTTAAGCACAATTGGTGAAGGGTTGCATATAGTCTCTCTCTCTCTCTCTCTCTCTCTCTCTCTGTGTGTGTGTGTGACAGTTGATTGAAACAAGGGAGGAGCCAGCCATGGTTTCTGGTACTGACTCATTAGGTTGTTGTTGTTGTTTAGTCGTTTAGTCGTTTAGTCGTGTCCAACTCTTCATGACCCCATGGACCAGAGCACACCAGGCACTCCTGTCTTCCACTGCCTCCCGCAGTTTAGTCAAACTCATGCTGGTAGCTTCGAGAACACTATCCAACCATCTCATCCTCTGTTGTCCCTTTCTCCTTGCGCCCTCCATCTTTCCCAACATCAGGGTCTTTTCCAGGGAGTCTTCTGTTCTCATGAGGTGGCCAAAGTATTGGAGTCTCAGCTTCAGGATCTGTCAATTATCTCTCATCTTCAGATGTCTCCTCATTTGGCCCTGCCAGAGGAGGAGAGAGGAAAGGGAGCATGTGAGACCAAGGATTGCCCAAGCAAATTCTCAGTGTTGAAATATGCTGCATCTGACTGAGCCGGTGGCAGGGGTTCTGTAACCTAGCCCTAGTGAGCTAACATGTGCTGAGTTCACATAAGGAAAAGAGGTGAATGGGGTGGGTAACATCAGCCTTTGCAGTTGGTTAGCAGTGTGAAGCCTCTTGATTGGCCAGGCCTGCTATCAATGCTAAGTGTTTGGTTTCTACCTTTGCTTCATCAACAAATGCATGCATTGCTGACATCTTCAGATACAGCCACAGGCACCCAAAGCTGAAACGCACATTTGCCAAGTCAGGATTTGGATATGGTTAGTCATGACCCCAGCCTCACCCTAACAATTAAACATTTGCAAATCCTAATTGATTTCAATGGGTTGATTTTTCATGTCCTTAAATTTATCACATTCACATCAATCGGTCCATAACTTTGCCTGGGAACAATGAAGCTTCTGGCCATAATTGTGCCTTTCTCTCTCCCTGCTTTTAAAGTAATCTAAGGATTGACAGCCACAGTTAATTAGAGGCATAGAAAAGATTTGGACAGCCTTGGTTGGACCAAGCAAGAGGTGATTTCTATTAATATTCGTCACCTTCTTCTTACGTACCTTCAGACATCAAGGGGAGACAGACACGTTTATCCAACAAGCCATCCATATTCATTTGTTTGAAAGTGCCGTTGAGCACAGTGGGATGACAGCTGTGAGCAGGGTTCTTCATCCTATCCCTACATAATCAGCAGCTTCAACAATGTGCTCTGAATAATCCTCTGCCCACAGTGAAAGTGGTTCAGTAAGAAATAAAGAGAAGAAAGGCTCTCCCACTGTTGTGGCAACCAGCCGACTGGTTATCTGAGAATATAAGTATTCAGGGCCATGCTATGTGTTACACGTAACTATGTGCAATCTGAGCTTGATGCCACTATCACCACCAGTATACAAGCAGCGGTTTAGAGTTGGAATTCTCACTGTACGCCCATAGCGATACTTGAGAAATCTGATCTTCTGCATTTTTATACAAAATGGCTTGATCTAACTAATGTGTGGATTGGAACAGAATGATCCATTTGCTTTCACACATCTCTGAATGTTGATGCAGTTCTTGTCTCAAGAAAAAGTATCAAAATGCAATGAAAATGTGTGTTTTGAGAGAAAACGGGTTTAAAAAGCAACTAAATGGGTACTTAGATCAGAATTCTATTGTGGATAAAATGCAGAGTTCATTTCTCTATGCCACACATGAAACATTTCAGTTTTCAAATTAGGGGATTATCATGTATCGGCACAGACAATTTTGTGTGTGTCCAATTAATGCACAACCACCAATGCATGGGTCCTAGAAAAGGGCAGAAGAGGGCTAACAGGGGGGCTGGAGGTGGGGCTTATACATTCTCTGCCAATGTGCACGTTCTGGAGGACTGTTTGATTTCCAAAACATTTGACAACCGAGGCACAAATGGTGGTTGGCAAAGTCAATGGAGAAAAAAAAGGGGGGAACGCAGCAGAAGTCATTCGTCTTCTGAGGTGCATTCGAAAACGGAAGCAATTACTTCAGATTTTTGGCGTTCAACTCTTGAAAACTGAGGTACTACTGTGTGTGTCCTACAGACCACACACAATAATTGTTGCAATGCTTTTTTGAGTTACTGTGATTGCAGAAATCACGATGGCTACATGGAACGCACCCATGTGGAGATGCTAATACATACAATGGGCATTTTCCTGCAATCCCAGACAGATTGCAAGTCTGAGGTTGGTCTGGCACTTCACTGATGGAGGCACTGTCATGTGAGCTGGCAGGGGATAAATCTGCCCAAAGTTGTCCTGTATTTTAATGAACACAGTAACCGTGCACAGTTAGTTTTGTTGAGAAGCTGAGCTGTTAATAATAGAGCAAAACAGTCTGAAATAATCTTTTCATGCATAAGACCTTTTAGTTTATTTGTGTTTGGAGTGAGGGGAGGAGGGGGATTTCTAATAGGCTAGTGTCTGAGACAGAAAGGTGAGACCAGAAGCTGGTTAAGAATGTAGAGCTAGATTTGAGCATTAAGAGAAAGGTTTGTTCCATTACAGAATTCCCAGGTACTAAACCACTTCTGGTGCAACGGAACACAGTGATGGAAACCAGAGTACACAGAAATGCCATTTACCTTCCCACCCAGCAGTACCTATTTATATACTTGCACTGGTGTGCTTTCGAACTGGTAGGTTGGCAGAAGCTGGGACAGAAAAATGGGAGCTCACTCTGTCATGGGGATTCGAACTGCTGACCTTCCGATCAGCAAGTCCAAGAGACCCAGTGGTTCAGACCACAGCACCCCCCGCTCCCAATCAGGTGACCTTTAATGAACAGCTTAAATGGCTGCCTCAGTTTACCAAGTGCATGATGAAGGCAGCTATAATTTGCATCCTTGAAGAAATGCCGAGAGGAGATTGGGAACTAATAATCAGATTGCGAAGGGCCACTTTATTTGCAGTGTTGCAAACGAAGCTTTGCACTGGACCAACATTTACACCAACATTGGAAAAACATTTTAAAAATGGTCCTGGCAGGCCCACATTGCTGTGCTTTGCGTAGGTTATATCCCAACTAAGTTCTGCAGAGAGTAGCCTTATTCAAATGAATGGGTCTAAGTCATGCTTCCACAGATAGTTATCAAATCATAGGTGGTGTAAAGGTAAAGGGACCCCTGACCATTCGGTCCAGTCGTGACTGACTCTGGGGGTGCGGCGCTCATCTCGCTTTATTGGCCGAGGGAGCCGGCGTACAGCTTCCAGGTCATGTAGCCAGCATGACTAAGCCGCTTCTGGCGAACCAGAGCAGCGCACGGAAGTGCCGTTTACCTTCCCGCCAGAGCGGTACCTATTTATCTACTTGCACTTTGCCATGCTTTCAAACTGCTAGGTTGGCAGGAGCAGGGACTGAGCAATGGGAGCTCACCCCATTGTGGGGATTCGAACCGCCAACCTTCTGATCGGCAAGTCCTAGGCTCTGTGGTTTAACCCACAGTGCCACCTGCATCCCTCATAGGTCCTGTAATATGGGACAAATGGTACTGCAGCTAACACTTGCAGGTTTAGTGATCACATCTGCAAACTTGATGGAGTGCAGCAGAAGCATGTGGTATGCTGCACGTGTGAAACCAGCCCTTTAGCCCCATTCTGCTATGCTGAATTGATCTACATGTTTGTAATGGTGTAATATAGCCTCTGGAAATAATTCCTATTCCATAGTTTAATGACACTTCGTTATCAAAGGATGGAACTAAATTCTAATTGCCAAGCACTTAACATAATCTTTGTATCTTTGTAATACCTTAATAAAGGCTAAAATCCAGCCTCCATTGCACCAGTCAGTGCTATAAATAACCCAGGAGCTTACGAGTAAACAAGTTTAAAATAAAAGGCTTAAAGCTTATCAACTTTTGTCAGATTTGGAAGCAAACTGTTGTCACAACATTACTGCGGAGGCATTTGGATTTGAGAATGCCTCAATTTATTTATGATAGAGGGGGGTATATCTAACCTTCCATTCATTATAATGTATCTCAGGACCGGCTACATTACAACTAAAACTCCACATTAAGCAATCACAGTTGAAGACAAATAGAATTAAAACCTACTACTACTGCTGCTGCTGCTGCTGCTGCTATATTTATACCCTACCCATCTGGCTAGGTTTCTCCAGCCATTCTGGACGGCTTTCAGCACATATGTAAACATAATAAAAACTTCCCAATGTTGAATCCAATGTAGTGTGAATTTTCCATCAATGCAAGTATTTATGCTTATGCAATAAAACATTCTCCCCCTCTCTTTCCCCATGTGCCCCCTTAATCTGTTCTAGGGGTTCCCTCAATAACCAATTTGTGGAGTATGCAGAGCCAGGGGAGAGGGATGAATGTCTTCTGTTCAAATGGAAATTCTTGCACTGAGTGGACAAGTTATTTTAATACCACCCTAAATCCTTAAAATACAGATCCTCTGTTAAACCACAGAGCAAGCAACATCCTCCTGTGATAACTAAGTAGAACTGCTATCCTTTAGATGCTCTAGCCATCAAATAGGTTGGTGCTGGAATGAGAAAAAAGTTGGCACCAATCATGCCTCTAATGGGAGGGTCATCCATAACTGGGGTGCCACTCCTAAGAAGACCCTTTCCTGTATCACCATGTAGCATACAGTGTTCAATAGTGGTGCAACAAGAGGGGCTTCTGCATGGGAAGGCTGCTATACTGAGAAGTGTTGCTTTTGGTGTTTCCACCCCAGCTTGTTTAGTGCATCATTAGCCCCTTGAATCTGTCCTGGAAGCCGATAGGCAGCCGATGTAAGTCCTTCAGAGTCAGTGTCACATGACTCCAGGATGCTGCAGAAACAGAAGGGAGAAAAAGCTAATCACTGTTCACTGCTATCACCACTTCCTTCCTCTAACCCCACTGGCAGATAAAGGAATGTGGAGAGGGTAATTTGGGGGCTGAAACGTTTGCGGTGATAGGTTTTGCAGTTTCCCTGCTTCATTTCTGGTGCATACGTTGATTCTACCCAGAAAAAGGTTCAGATGTTCTTCCCTTGGAAGTCTTTCTGAGTCAGGCTCAGGCAAATTCTGATGGCATCTCTAGACTTTTAATGGGTGCTTGACTAGCAGAAATTTGGCAAGCAGTCAGGTGCATCATGCTGACTGGAGATGATGAGAGTTGAAGGCCAACAAGTCATGGGTCAAGTTTGCCTTTACTTTTTTTTTTTGGGGGGGGGAGGTGTTCGCTATTTTACACACACACAAAAAAACCCCATTAGTACAAAAACACCATATGTCCTCAGTACAGAATAGATGTCTATGACTACCCTGTGGTCACTGAGTCCATTGTATTATCGTCACTTCTTGTTCCTGAGTAAGCCTTCTTCATATATTGTTGCTGTAAAAGCCCTCAGCCCAAAATGGGAGGGAAGGAGAATCATATTTCATGAGTGTGCTGACATATAACTGAAGTGCTGCAAGTTGGTTTTCTTTAATTGTATTGCCTTAAAACCTTGCAAACTATTGCCTAGTGCTGATAGGAAATTGCAGAGTTCATTATTTTTAAAGCAGGGCTCCTTTTGTTAAAAATGATTGCACTGCGTGGACTCAATACAGACGGTCTGCCTTTACGATCATTATTTCTGTTTCCAAGCCAGAATTGGTTAATTTTCTGTGAATTGCTGTATAGATTGTGTTGACTGCTGCTGTTTGCCTGTAAATTACCCTAATCAGCATTTGCTTGGCTCCACTCATTTGAACATTTTTATCGCTAGTCCAGCTCAGAGGTCTTTGGAGCTGAAGTGGTACTTCCCTTTATTTATTTCTATAGGCAACACTGGAGTATTTTCACCGGTTTTATAACATCAAAAGCACATGTGGCTTTTATTACAAGGTCTTTGATCCATCAAGTGTGCTATTTTGATCTAAGAAGCAACTAATTGCACCAAAGAAGCTCACTGCTCATCATTATTCATCACAGTGGAGCTATATATAGGTGAAAGCAACCCCTAATTTTCCATAGAATAATCCACCTTCAGAATTTTGGGAGTGCATCCCCAAATAAATTTTAATGGAGATCATAAATTCCTTCCTGCAGAGTTCTCAACACCAAGGCATTCTCATGCCTGAGGTTGTGGGGTAGGAGTGGAGGTGGGAATTCATTAAGCCTATCATTCTTGTGAATCTTAAATGACTCCTCGTTGGCATTCCATTCCATATCAGGAACCATTTTGAATTCTTCTATAGGCCAGCATTCAGTGGTGACTCTAGATTTCATTTTCGTTTGTTAGCTGGGCAGAATTTTTTAATTATCTAGGGTAGTGGGTATGCAGCCCTTCCTGAGACTCACATTTGTTTACCCTGAACCTAATTTCTTGGAGCCTTTGAAAAATGGAAAAGTCAATAACATCTCTCTCCCCCCCACCACCACACATATATGCCGAATGTCCTATTTTTAGCTTCCTGTCTCATTTTCCTAGGGTAGCTTTTGGGTGAATATTATTGCCACAATCAATACACTTTTAAGAAAACCCAGCAGATGCTATGCAGAAAGATCAATAGGTTAATACCTGTTTCACTGTTTGGAGTGCTTAAGAAATGCCTCTGTTGGATATATGCAAAGCTAGGATGAGGAAGATCAAATGAGGATCTGAGCTCTTTTGAACAAGCAGATAACTTCAGTACGAAACACATCAGTTAAGTGTTTGATCTCTTTACTCTAGCTGGTCTCGGAAATTACACTGAATGAACTTTGTTTAAACTCTGACTTCTTGTACAGAGGACTTAAGGAAATCTTAATGATTCCCCCCTCCGCCCCCACCCCCAGAGCTCAATGTCTTCCATCAGGTTCAAACCAAGTATTTATTTTATTTTATTTCGAGAAGCTGAAATGACTGTGTTGGTCAGCAAACAGGATTAGTGGAAGATACTTGGGCTACAGTGTATAGATTGCTTGTACCAAGTTGTTCATCTGGTAAAAAAAAATACAGCTTCAAAAACTAGATCTTTGAATGTTGTTCTTTAAGTGTGGATGCTTGTGATTGTGTTTCCATCTAAATCTCAAAACATCATTTCTGCTGCTTTATTACACACAACTATAAAAGGTAAAGGTAAAGGTACCCCTGCCCGTACGGGCCAGTCTTGACAGACTCTGGGGTTGTGCGCCCATCTCACTTAAGAGGCCAGGGGCCAGCGCTGTCCGGAGACACTTCCGGGTCACGTGGCCAGCGTGACATCGCTGCTCTGGCGAGCCAGAGCCGCACACGGAAACGCCGTTTACCTTCCCGCTGGTAAGCGGTCCCTATTTATCTACTTGCACCTGGAGGTGCTTTCGAACTGCTAGGTTGGCAGGCGCTGGGACCGAGCAGCGGGAGCGCACCCCGCCGCAGGGATTCTAACCGCTGACCTTTCGATCGGCAAGTCCTAGGCGCTGAGGCTTTAACCCACAGCGCCACCTGCGTCCCCACACACAACTATAGTTGTTATCAAATTTATCCAAAAGTTGATTACAGTGGTACCTCGGGTTAAGGACTTAATTCGTTCTGGAGGTCCGTTCTTAACCTGAAACTGTTCTTAACCTGAAGCACCACTTTAGCTAATGGGGCCTCCCGCTGCGACTGTGGCTGCGCCGCTGCTGTGCAATTTCTATTCTCATTCTGAAGCAAAGTTCTTAACCTGAGGTACTATTTCTGGGTTAGCGGAGTTTGTAACCTGAAGCGTCTGTAACCCAAGGTACCACTGTATAAAGATGATTTTTCTGTTGGGCTGGGTAGGCCCAAAGAACTGGTTGGGTGTTGGACGTTCAGGTTCCAAAAGAATGTTTGCAAACTGGAACAATCACTTCCGGGTTTGTGGCATTCGGGAGCAAAAAATCTGAGTTCCAGGGCTTTCAGGATCCAAGTTACGACTGTATGTGAAAATGAACAGAATATCACACTGCTTGAAGACTGGGGTGGTGTGCAACAATATTGTGTGTGTGAGAGAGAGAGAGAGAGACTATTTCCCCTCTATTCATTGCCACAGTTGCTGAATATTTTGTACTCAAGTTTCTATCCCTGACTACAAAACATATCATACTGAACAGCTCTTAGACTCTGTTGCTATCTTGGAACTTGACCTTGAGCTTTTGTTCCTCTCAGTAGTACAGCAGCTGTAATAAACCTTTCTCACCTCAATGGGAAATAAGTAATTAATGTTTGTAAAGCACTTGGAGTTCCTGAGATGAGTGGTGCTATATAAATGCCAAGTATTAATGTATTTGATTTATATGCAGTGGTTTCTTGGGGTTTTGTTTTGTTTTGTTTTTAAGAGTCTAAATGTTTTTACAACACAACCCATTGGGACTTTTAATACAACAAAGAACAAATGTTGTTGTGCAAGGGCTCCTCAGTTCCTGCAATCATGGGTATCCCTTCCTATGTGTGCAGAATAGTTTAATGGCCTGTCCCTCAGTTGTGCTATTTCATTGCAAATAGTTCCCAAAAGGGCAATGCCCCATATCGTGTTAAGATTAAAGCAAAATTAGTTTTAACTTTCTCACAGGAGGATAGGATGAGCTATAAATCATCCAAAATTATGATTCCCCCCCCCAAAAAAAAAAAAAACCAACAACACAAAAAACAAAAACAGAAATTGGGCTTCAGAAATTCAAAGTAGTTGGAGGACCTAATGTGGCATAATTCTTCCAAGTCTTAGAAGTACGGATTTGCCAAATTTCCTGTAATGCTTTTGCAGACTCCCTCCGCCCTTACATTGCCAGAAAGTGGCAACACTTCACAAAAAAGGGAACATGAAATTTTCACAAGAGCAGGATTTTCCTAACAAAACTAGCTTTATTTTGCATTGTTTCCCCCATGTAATAGCAGAGAGCGACTATCTAAACTACGTATCCATCAGGTCTATCTAGGGCTCATCATATTCCCCAGTGAATGTAAAGTCTTGTTAACTTTTTCACATGGGTGCTGAGCCAATGTTCATTGTAGCTTTCCTTTCAGTTGCTGCCCAACCTGTTACTGTGTTCCCTTTTATCATTGTGCAACATTGGCTCAAATAGTCAATACACCCTGAAAAATGTCATTTTTTTCTGCATCAGTAAAAAATATCCAGGAATGTCCACAGCTGTGAAATGCTAGCATAATTCCCAAAGAGATCAATCACAGTCACATCCCTACTCAAATGTTGATAGGTTTCTTGTGTGAGAGATGTTCTTCAGCACACAAGAGGGAAACGGGACACAAGCAGAATAGGCTTTTAAGGAAGCTTGGCTCATGTGACTCTCAGCGATTCTCTAGCGCCAACATTGTGATTTTTTAAATGTAGATGGGCTAAACTCTGCTTTTCTGTGCATCTCTTCCCCACTTTATATTTACTATATTGGTTCTTTGTTTATATAGTCTTGGGTGCTGACATTTTTAACCACCAAGAGTCAAGACGCGCTAAGTACACAGGGACTGGGGGGTTTTTGTGCCCACTTTCAGCTTGATTTGGTCTTGCTTTAATTCCTTTATAGTGTAAACAAGTAAGAGAAAGAAGGAGGGTAAGGAAGGAATTGCCATACCATGATAACTTGTAATGTAAGCAAACCTAAAGAATGTGTTTAGTATACTTCCTATGTGAACTGATAAAGACTCTCCTCCCTGAAAGAGAGGGGAGTGGTTGTGGGCGGGAGCCCAAACACCGCTCCTAGCAGGGGGCGTTTCCCCCTGCCTCCAGCTCACCTGGCTGGTGTTCACGCCCCCCCGGTGGCCGTCCAACCAGGTGCCGTGGGGGGGGCGTGTCCAGCAGCCTTTGTGCTGCAGTGCCAGCCTCTCCCCCGGCCTCATTTCTCTTCGTCGTCCTGGGCGAGTCACCCACCCTCCACTCCCTTCGAGTTAGGGCTTAGGTCATTGGCCTTGCTATGGACCTTAGGTTGGTCGCCCCGGTTGCCCGGGGGGCCTGGTAGGAGTTTTTCCATTTGGCATTAGGCTTTTGGGTTTTTTCGCCTACCTCGTAGCAATCGTCACAACTTTTTGTGGTATTGGTGGGTAGGTTAGGCATTGGAATAATGTGTTGTGGTGTGTCGAAGTGCTCGGTGTGGCCATCGCCTATGCCTTCAATTTCTAGGGGTATTCCGTTAAAGGAATCTGGTGGTTGTGTATTCCGTCCGAAGCCTGCTTGGCGGGAGGCCATGGCACAACCCTCGGTGACATCAGGGGTGAGCCTATAGTTGGATTAGCATCAACAGGTGATGAACCCCTGCTGAATAAACCCACTTGTTTCACGATCCAATGCCTAAGCCAATACCTTTTCATTGCTGTAATCAATAAAGTTGTGGCCTTTTCTAGCCCATTAACCTTATATCACGTGTCCCTGTGTCTTCATTTCACTTCGCGGGGGTCGGGTCCTCGAACCACAACTGGCTCCTGCTAACTGAACAGAATCCATAATATTGGTTGGTTGGTTGAATTTATATACCGGCCTATACCCAGAGGTCTCAGGGAGGTTCACAGAACAAAATCAAAATATAAAACCTCAAAATATATAATCAAAATAAAAACAACCACCCAATAATCTGGTATACAGAATCTAGTATATAGTCCTGTAATGACACCTTGGAAAGTGGATAAATTTATGTTGTTCATCTCATGTGCCTGCTATTCATGATGGCTATGGGCTCCTTCTGCCTATGCCTAAACCACAGTTTCAAAGAAAATTTGCATGGTCTCTGTTAATTGCTGGAGATAGGACTGAGTAACATCTTGATGTTATATCTGAAAGAGAGAAAAAAGGTGGCTCATCCATGATTTTCTTTGTCTCACCAGTCATCAATGCAACAGGAAACCTCTTGCTACCTCTTACAGGTCAATCTGATCAATTCTGCACTACTTATCTAACACTCCATCTTACAACAGCAGATTTGATGACTTTAACAATGCATCAGACTTTTCTTACCCCCTCCCTTTTCTAAGAAGAATCCTGAAGAGTTTAAAAATGTGTGCACTAATTTGTGACATTTTTGTACAGGCATGTCCAAAGTCCATTCCGGGGGCCTAATCCAGCCCACCGGTTGATTTAACTCTTTGGGGTAAACTTGTAAAAAAAGCTTTGGTTGGCCCTCACGCATGTCCACTTTATGAAATCTTGCCCTCTTTTGAAAAAAGTTTGGGCACTCCTGTCTTTGTAGGTACAAAATGCGGACTTTGTATTGTTCCCCCCTAAGGGTCAGCATGGTCTGTGTGTCTAAAATCTACAATAGGACAATATTTAAGCAGCTACCTGTGATTTTAAGAGGGCGTTCTTCTTTGGCAATACATAGTAGAAAGTTCAAGATGTGTTTTTGTGTAGCCAGAAACATTTCTCAGAAGAGTTCTGCACATTTTTAAATTCTCACCGACATTTCCTGCAGTGAAATTTTGAACTGAATTTGCAAGTTTTGTCCCAGGAAAAAAAATGCAATGAACTTTGAGGCAGTTCCACATAGATTAACAAAAATTCTTAGGTGTGTGTGTTCCACATATACCTAACATATACTTCTCTAGCAATTGAAATAGCAGTTTATTGACCACTCTGGATCTTCTGAGGCTCTGTGTTGGTTTGGCAAGATTAGAAGAGCCTGTAAGGTCACTTCTATTCATGTGCTACCTCAGCAACTTTATGTTATATTTGGGACTTTGGAACAGCAGAAAAGAACTATTTTAACATAAGGTGAGAAATGGGGCAGAATGTAAAGCTAATACCAAGAGATGGAGAAGGGGGTGGGGGGATGGGGAAAAAAAATACTAGTAATGAAAAATAGATGCAGTGTATGTATATGCTACACACACAGGCCTTTCACCTTATTCCAGTCAAGCTTTGGGGAATTGTTCTGTCCTTAATGCATGACTGAGAAAGTACTCAAGACTAATAGCTCTGCACTTCAGCTAGAAAAACATGTTTCGGCTGAATGAGCCTTATTAAAAATATGACTTTAAATAGGAGAAATAAAAGGTTGGTGAACTCAGGAACTTTTTTGCAATCTTCCAGAATAGAAGGCAGCTGGGAAAAATGTTAGGCTTCCATCAACTCCATCCATTATTTACATACAGAGGATGGGAAAGAGGGTTGGGCTGTCCTGTAGGGCAGTCCAAGCTGAATGCTGGAATTCAAAACGGTGGGCATTTGCCCTTGTATGTGTCTGCTTTCCTTGTCTATTTTTGTTCCCATGTATTGCTTTGCATTTGTTTTGCACCTTTCCTTCAAGGGTGAGGTATACAAGATTCATACCATTCTATCCCAACAAGAATCATGTGATTGTTAGGCTGAGAGATGATAAGGTAAAAGGTAAAGGACCCCTGGATGGTTAAGTCCAGTCAAAGGCGACTATGGGGTTGCAGCGCTCATTTCATTTTCAGGCTGAGGGAGCTGGCATTTGTCCACAGACAGCTTTCCAGGTCATGTGGCCAACATGACTAAACTGTTTCTGGTGCAACGGGACACCATGACGGAAACCAGAGCACATGGAAATGCTGTTTACCTTCCCACCACAGCGGTACCTATTTATCTACTTGCACTGGCATGCTTTTGAACTGCTAGGTGGGCAGGAGCTGGGACAGAGCAACAGGAGCTCACCCTGTTGCAGGGATTTGAACCGCCGACCTTCTGATCAGCAAGCCCAAGAGGCTCAGAGGTTTAGCCAACAGCACCACCCGCATAAGGCTGAGAGATGATGACATGCCTAATGCTACAGTGTTTCTCCTCAATCATCAACCTTCTCATCCCCAGGGTCCTCTGTGGACCACCCACATCTTCTGATGTCACTCTAACTTGGCCAACCACTGCTACTTACATAAATATGAGGTGGCTGAACATTTTTTTTTTTTAACCGCTATTCCATAAATTTACATTGGGCACTCTGCAGAGAAATGCTACTGAGATGCTGTGATCGGCCAAGCTGCTATCTGAAGTGGTGGCAATAAAAAATGCCTTGGGGCACCTTGGATATAAAATAGCCACTTTATTTCAAGTAAGCTCCCTCCCAATCAATTCAGCCTTGGAGGGGACCTTGTTTGCCAGCTGAACGATGCAGCAGGAACAAGGGGCTGGAGATATGCTCCTGAACTCAGCTGTTGCCAATATGTAGGCATGTAGTCCTTGTATGGTGGCCATTTTACAAGTATAAAAAATTCTTTGAAATGGTTTCAATCCCTTCCCCCCACTTTTTCATATGAGGGAATGGAAAGTAATTAAAGACTATGCAGGGAGGTCTGTTATATGTGATAAAGGATAAGTAAGCTATTCAGAATGAGCAGCTGGATGAGAGGCAAGGAAAAAAAGAAGTATAACTGCTGGGAATGGAGGAAGGAGGAGTCGGAGAAGAAAATGAATAAATAAACAGGGACAGGAACAAAACACATTCTTTTCTTATGAGCTACTGCCAATGGCTGGAGTTCACCAAAATTGCAGATATAATGTAAGGCAGCAATTACAGTTGCATTTGCTGGACTCCTGTGGTTTGTACATTTAAATCAGGTTTTCTGCAGTTCAGGTTAACCAGTAGACTTAAAAAAATACAGTATAAATTACACTTTGACAAGATGACAAAATAAGAATAGTTTCTATATAAGACTTTCACATGCATTACATCAGTAATACTCACAGGGCCTCTGTATGACTATCTCCGCATTGCCGATAGGGGCTTGAGGTCTTCCTCAAGGAGCGGCTAACCTCAGACCACCTACTGAGTTCACTAAGGAGGTGAGATTTTAACCAGGAACTTCCTAGCTCACTACTCTGACTCTTAACTGTTGAACTGCACTGGTTCTTTAAGGAAGTGTTCTGCTGAAAGAATGCACCTTTAGCATGGTGCATGGGACACAAACGCACAAACATAACCTATGCAAGTTCACAAAATTATCAGTATGGTCCCTGACTGTCCTTGTTTAGGAAGCATACTGATAGTATGCACTGCATGAATGACAATCATCTGAACAGAACTAAAGTTTCGGTAGGATGAAGCAAAGCAATTTTATGCTCCACTGCCCGGAAGCCGAGGTCCAGTGCCAAGGGCCTTCTGGCAGTTCCCTCACTGCGAGAAGCAAAGCTACAGGGAACCAGGCAGAGGGCCTTCTCGGTGGTGGCGCCCACCCTGTGGAATGCCCTCCCACCAGAAGTCAAAGAGATAAACAACTACCTGACATTTAGAAGACATCTGAAGGCAGCCCTCTTCAGGGAAGTTTTTAATGTGTGACATTTTAATGTATTTCTAATCTTTGTTGGAAGCCACCCAGAGTGGCTGGGGAAACCCAGCCAGATGGGTGGGGTACAAATAATAAATTATGATTATTATATTATTATATTATTATATTAAATTGCATAACAAATTGAAGTAGGATGAAACAGCTAATATTTTCTAATTGCCAGAACAGTTGAGCAGTGAAGCATGATGGAACCTCATATCTTGGTTCCTTACAGAAGAAGTTTGTTTTAAGTATAGGGAATCGTGTTATTGAACGGAAGGGTGGACAAGATGAACCTTAACATCATGTCCAGGTCTTATGAGTCTATAGTGTAAGAATTGTCTCCGTAGGAAACAAATGACATATGGGCAATATATTTACTGCATGTCTTTCCAGCATAGCCTGTCTTCTCTTTATTGTGGACAGCTATTGTCAGTTTTAAGACATTATCCAGTTATTGTGTGAGGTAGTATAATGGGCATTATATTACAGCATTAGTTTTGAGCTGGGAATTTGATTTGCATGCCTAAAGATGTGAATAAGTACCTACCATTGCCAAGTGATAGAACAAATAAGCAATAAACATCAACATCAAAAGTAATTATGAAAAAAAATAAAGATTTAGCTTCGTGTCTGGTTGTTGGATTTTATTAGTGTACTTCTCAGGTCTGGCGGTTTTTGATGACTCGGTCATTATGTTTAAATGAACAGTGAGTTTTATGAAGTAAAATAAATTGGGAGTTTCATAATTTAAGTCAGAAGCTAAGAAAATTTACTAAATGCATTGTTCAGGCACAGCTGAGTGAAATCCATGCTTTGGGAATAGATTTTATGTTACATGGGGCTTCAAAAACGATTGGAAAAGGTGTATGAGATGTCTGCCAATAGAGCCTACTTCATCCTCACTGAAAAGTTGATAGCTGGACCTGCTGGACCAAGTTTACACCTTGGGCTAGAGGTTCTCAATTGGTGTTTTAAGTCTTCTTTTGGAGGTTTCTGGAGAAGTAGTAGAATTTCAGAGTAAAGGGACAGAATCAAGGTGGCATGCTGCTTTGTCCTTGGAATGGACCAGAAATGGTCCATATTGAATTGAAAGCACTTTACAAGCAGGATAGAATATTCTAAGTCCAACCAATGAGAGAAGACCCCCAAATGGTAAACTCTATAAGGGAAAAGCCAGAAGTAGCAGCTATCTGCAGCTGTCACAGTTCAAGCTACACAGAATGACTGTCTGTACAGGCTTTGGAGGGCAAAGTTTATCTTGCTAGGTGAATCACATTCAGCGGGGAGAAGGCACAGTTTGAAACTCCCACTGTTCTAGACTCATTTTGCGACAGGGAATTTCATAAACGCAAGCAGTTTCTGAGCTCTGGGCATAGTACTGTGCCTAAGATTTCAGGTTAAAACTGCAGAGTGGAAGGAAAGGAGGACCTTTTTCTGCCTCCCCACTTCCAGCTACTCTCTGAAGACTGGAGAAGAGACCCTCTTAAGAATATTAGGGGGGTGGGCAGGGGAAGGACTAGACCATGTGAAAAATGAACATAATATTTTAGCTGCAATTCATTCATTTTCAGCTTTGTATTCTTGTTATAAAAAAGCGGGCCTAGGCAGCCCACTGTGGCGCCCATAACCTAGGTTTAAGGTGCCATTTAACTCCTAGCTTTCATATCTCACTTTCTAACACTGGGAGAAGGGATGGGTGGCAAGGTTTATACAGAGTGTGGCTTGGAATAAAATGTGCTGCAGAAATAAGCAGAAAGCATGAAGCTCTGGGAGGCTTCATAATGTGGAGTGGAGAGGAACAATTTTGCCAATGAATATGACCCTGGAATAAACTCCTATCTCAAGTAATTCATAGAAGGGGCTGGGTGTTTGAATCCATCCTTTGTAGTCTGAAATAATAATAAACTGCAAGAGCATTTTACTCCATAAACCTAGTGAATACCTTCACAGTTCCTATTTGTATACAAAGATTAGTTAATAGGTTCCACTCACCCCCATCTCTTTATCCCTTATGAGTTTCTGTGAGCCATTAAAGTTAATGGGGAAAGGATCCATGAGAAGCAAATTTCCTGATTTTATTTAGAATGTTTTCTCTCAGAAGAGAAAACAATTAACAGAAATTATTTTTGCAGATTTCTAGAACAGCTTGAAATACTGAAGTAAAAAGGGGGGAAAGATCACTAATTGAACAGTAGTATTTTAAATGTCATTTGAACAGCAGCTGAACCCTTTTCATGACAAAACACAGAGGGTGTATTGAATTGTTCAACTGAAGTAAAAAAAAAACCAAGGAACTGTTACTTTTAGCAGTTTTTCCTCAAAATTAAGGAAGCGTGTTTTCAAGCTTCCTGTCCAAGACATCAGGAAACACATCTATTTACCACTGCATCAATTAACCAAAACTATAAAGTTATTGTTGTGTACCAAATCAGAATAAGGGTACAGAGTCAAAGGCCAAGTATTGCCCATCTTTACAAAAACACACTATCCAGTGAGCTGTGAAAGAAGAACTGGCACTCTCCTTTTCATGGTAAAAAACAATTATGGATGGGAATTGTCATTTGGTCTTCTTATACTAATTTAAATTTCTGATAGCTTTTGTCTCTACACAATGCTTTGCTGCAGGCTGTTGCTTTCAGGATACATATGCTAAAGTTTATTTATATTATTTGTTATGTTTGGGCTGTTCTGCGATGTGATCCATTCTACAACCTTTCCCCTTCTTTCTAAATGACATATGTTTTATCTTTCTCAGAAGTTACAAGAGGGGTGGGTGGAGTCCAGATTTATCTTAAAAGCAACATTTCTGAAATACTGAGAAGCTCAGTTCAACAGAGTCACCATATGTGAAAATCTCAAACACGGCTGGGCCTACCATCAGACTGTGTGAATGTTAAGAATAGTGTAGCACCCTGCTTGTGGTTAACGCTTAGCTGGAATGAAATATTCAACGCAGCAATAGAGAAATTAAAATAGTAATTTATTTGTCAGACAAATAAATATGAGGCACAGTGGTATATGGTTACCAAGCTCTGGCCTGGCCTCTTGCCATTCTGGCCAGCACTTATATTTCCTTAATCCAGCCCCCTTGCTCCTCCTGTGGCTGCCTCTGTCCAATCAGCCTGGTTGAAATTCCTATTGGCTGTTTGCTAGAACCAATCACAAAAGATACACCCATTTCCTTCTTGCCCTTTTATGGAAATCAAAAAGCTATATATTCTTCTATCTATAAATGACAAATAAGTAGTAATATATCTTACATGTGTCTCAACAAGGAATCTTAATTACCAGCTCACCTCTTACCCTCCTTGCCCTATTGCCTTCCAAAACAGATAATTAATCTTGAATTTTTATCTTATGCATGTCAAGGATTGAGTTCACATCAACATTGAGAGATCTCCTTCATTTGAAGGTTTCTAAACAAAAGGCCTGACAACCATATATCAGGAGTGCTCGATGGCGTCTCCTGTCTGGCAAGGGGTGGGGGGGCTGATGCCTGATGGCCCCTGTGATCTCTTCCAACTATATGAAATAAGAATCTAGCATTTCTTAAATCCTTTGCATAATCATATTTAAACTAATATATTTAGTACATAAATAACCTTTTAAAAGGAAAAGAAATCTTAAAAGGATCTTAGTTTAAGAAACAAACAGCTTTTGAAAAGTCTTCCCAGAAAATGTTCTGTTTCTGCCAGCTAGATGCTTTTTCACTGCTCTTGACCTTCTTAACCTTAGGAAGAAGATATGGCTCATTTTACTATTTATCCACCCTTAATTTGTAGGGTCAGTGTAACCTTGGCTGTCAGCCTGTAATTCCGTTTTTACGACTTTGAGAATTGTTTTCTGCTATAAATCAGGGGGGCCCCTTGTCTAGGAGTAAAAATATCTTGCCAAGGTTTTTAAGCAACTGGTCTCCTGGCATAAAATATTTGAAAATCATTAAGCTTTTTAAGATACAGGCCCTGATTAAACATATAAGCTTTAATAAAAATGCAGGCTTATGATTAGATGCCTCAATAGTAGGAGAGGATATATTGATTAAATATTATCCTTCCTTCATTCACGCTAGTGAGTCGTGTAGCAGAGCAGATTCCCCTCAATACAGCAGGAAGCTAGTTTGCATATTCATTTGAATCTCTTTAGTTAAGCAATCCATTCTGGCTTGATGAGACTGGATTATTCCGGGTGTCCCCTTTGATCCCTCTTAAAAGAATAAAGACAGAAGATTATTTCCTTAAAAGTAACAAGAAATTTACTCACATTCAGTTCACAGTATGATCCCTGAAGGCAGACTTTAGCTTGTAGTTACAGAACATAGTGTGAGTTCATCCCTTACGGGGATTGAGCCCATGTGCTGCTGGCTAGGAGCCAGCAGACAGCAAAATACATTAAGAGAACAGCATCAAGAGAACAAAATGGCAGCAGGAGAGCAGCATGGCATTAAGAGAAGAAAGATGGTTGCATGACTCGGTTCTTTTATGGAGTCAGCCAGGGTCAACCTATCTCCCTCGTCACATTCAGGGGCAGGACGCTCCAGACCAGTGGAACAGGAAGTTATACTGACTGGAGTAACATCCCCCTGCTGTGCCCGCTCTAGGGAAACAAGGAATGTTGTATTTGACTGCTCCAATGGATTACATCCCACACAGACAGAATGTGGGGTGGGCAGCAAGGAAGAAAACTAGGCTAGAACTGTCCTTGCCTTGGCTGGTTGGCTGTTTTGAACTTTGTGGGGCATAAGGCATTTAGACCAACTCAGGTTCTAACTAACTTTGACCAATGACAGCCAACTTGTTTACTGAGTATTTATCATGATTTGTATGCAAGGAGATTGGAGTATTTAATGTGCATTCACTACTATTTGTTTGCTAAATAATGCTGCCTCAAAGCAAGCATTATCCCACACTTTTCTGCTATTTTCCTATTACTTTGCTTATTACAAAAATTCTAAGCTTTTGAGGAAGCAGGTTTGATGCAGGAGACCTCCCAATCAGCTGTAATTGTGCAACTAAAAATTGTGGGAATGTGGTTAAATCCCACCTGAAAATAGTAACAGTCTGGAAGCTCCCATTCAGAGAGGAAAACAGGTGAAGAAGGTGGCTTCAGTTGTAGATTGTTCTCACGTATCAAGAGTAATGAATGCTGTTATTTGGACAAACCTGCACACTTTTGATCCATTAACTTCCCCTCCTCCCGCCCCCAAGATGTAGTCTAGTCAACTGAAGGCTTAACAAAATTCCTGTTCTCACTGTGACAGTCTATATGAGGGGGTATTGAGCATCTGTGTGAGGCAAGAATGAATGGCTGATGGATTGAATTCAGCTAGGGATGTCAGAGAATAATTAAGCCAGTGTGGTATAGTGGTTAAGAGCGGTAGTCTCGTAATCTGGGGTACCGGGTTGGCGTCTCCGCTCCTCCACATGCAGCTGCTGGGTGACATTGGGCTAGTCACACTTCTTTGAAGTCTCTCAGCCCCACTCACCTCACAGAGTGTTTGTTGTGCGGGAGGAAGGGAAAGGAGAATGTTAGCCGCTTTGAGACTCCTTAAAGGGAGTGAAAGGCGGGATATCAAATCCAAACTACTACTACTACTACTACTACTCTTCTTCTTCTTCTTCTTCTTCTTCTTCTTCTTCTTCTTCTTCTTCTTCTTCTAAGAAAATGGAAAAAAGGAAGTGGAAATAGCTGCTGTTTGCATGTTCATATGTGGTTAGCAGTGGAAATCAATCAAGGGACTATGATTGGTATTCATTCGCATCAATGTTGCTTATTTTAAGCCCACAAATGATAACATTGTTGTGGCAGGGTGTGGGTTTTTCATTGTTTCGATGTTTTCTGAAATTGATATAATCTATGTAAATACTTACATGAGTTATATAACTTACATTAATGGCATAAAATGACAAACAAGACCAAATGTCAGCAGCACGGAAACCGCACTGGTTGTAATGACTACAAGTTGAAGTGGAAATCAGCACCTTCTGACATTCCTATATTCAGCAGAAATATTCAGGTCTGGTTCAAGACAGGGCATTGCAGAAAATAATGCTAAGATTCCCTGTCAAATGGCTCTATCTGGCATGATTACCAGTGATATAAGAAGACTAAAACCACATGAAGTGGAAGAGCTGTGTGCATGTATGAGCATGATTCATGTAACATTGTTTCACTGCTCTCCTATATGCTTACATTATCAGAAGTAGTGTGGAAGAAAGTTGTAGCTGTCACTGAGAGTAGTGTGAGATGGAGCTGTTGGGGAATGGCAGCCATGCTTAAGAACCTCTGGTTTCTTCTTCATAAAATCTGTTCTTATCTAGAAACCACAGAATAATACAATTGCAGGTTTTGTAGTAGTAGTAAAAAAGAGCAGCATTTAACACCTTTCTACCACCAAGCTGGTGTTTCTGGAAGGAAAAAGACAACAACTGCAGCATGCTAGGAAAATAAAAGGATGTGTGTATGATATGAATTCCAGAGTGAATAAGGAATGCGTGAATGAATGGCTACCATGTAAGAAGGTTGCTGCTTGCAGTTCTGCTTGCTATTGCTATGCTAATGCTTTCCCTGCTGCTCAGAAGTCCAGCTGCTGACAGTAATCAAAAGCACAGTGGTTGAGGACCACAGAATACATGAGAAACCAACTTAGACATGAATGGTTGGCTTTTCCACATTGTGTGATAGAAGTGTAAATTCATTTTGTATAATCTCTTCTTTGCAACGTGTGACAATGCCTTATGCCCACCTGCATGTTCCTAAGAGGCTGGGAATCAAAGGAGCTGAGGAAACCACAGCAGGTGAAGACCACAGAGAAGTGTCAGATCCAGACTCTATCTCCACATAATCCCATCAAAAAAAATGTAGGAGAAAGCCATACCTAGGATGCTTTAAATCTGTAGTCCTACGTGTGCTTTAAAAGGACAACCATTTACCTTGAAGTTATTTGTGTGTGTGTAATTTTAGATATCTGTCACTTTATCTGGGGAGGTCAAGATTTTTGCTCCCCCACCTCCAAGGGCCACATGAAGCAGTGGGTGAATGATTGGGGGCTGTGTGCCTATGGGTGTGGCTGGAGCTGGTAGTGGACTGGTCATGGGTGGGGGCATTGGACTTCTGCAACACACTCTATGTGGGGATACCTTTGAAGGAGACCCAGAAATGTGGCAGCTAGACTGGTGACTGGGAGAGGCCACCAAGACCACATAGCACCAGTTCTGAAAGACCTACATTGGCTCCCAGTGTGTTTCCAAGCACAATTCAAAGTGTTAGTGCTGACCTTTAAAGCCCAAAACAGCTTCGGCCCAGTATACCTGAAGGAGCGGCTCCACCCCCATTGTTCAGCCTGGACACTGAGGTCCAGCTCCGAGGGCCAATCTGACTTTTAGAAGATATCTGAAGGCAGCCCTGTTTAGGGAAGTTTTTAATGTTTGAGGTTTTATTGTATTTTTAAAATTTTGTTGGGAGCCAGCCCGAGAGTGGCTGAGGAAACCCAGCCAGATGGGTGGGGTATAAATAATAAATTAGTAGTAGTAGTAGTAGTATTCACACACATGCATACACACTTGCACATGGGATGGAGAGATGCCTTCAGGGAGGGTTAACCATAACAGTCGCCATCACTGTCACATCTTCCCATCCCAGCAAACACTGTGCTGAGAAAGGATGGTGTGTGGCAATGACCAGCTGTGTGTCAGCCTCAATGTGTCTATTGTACTCCCTTCAGCCTGTACAACTCCTGTTTTGATAGAACTCAGTTGTGATGGAAAGGATGGTGTGCATGAATAATTAACTCTGTTTGCCATCCTTCCCATCACAACTGCACAGCTTGGCATGGTAGGAGGAATTCGGCTTGGGCGGCTTGGACATCTGTATGGACCACACTGAATGCCTTTAAAGTCCATGTGCTGTGACTTGATCCAAAATAGACTGCTTTAGCTATACATCAGAGAATGAGAACAACCTTGGGTTCTTTACAAGCTGGTGTGGCTCAGCAGGTAACAGTGTAAGGAAATCTTGGCTCAGTTCTTACTTCACGTATGAATACACAAAATGGTCTTAGATAAACTGCTGTTCTCTCAGCATCAACATCTCTCCAACACCTGCAATCTGAATAATAATGGCCTTCCATGCAGAATTGTTATTGATTATAGTATGATGTTCACTGAACATTTAAAATGTAGAGCTGTTGAGATGTATAATTATTCTTATATATGTCGTGCACTCTTTATATTCAAGAGTAATTTTTCCACAAGGAAGGTCACATTCTGTGAAACCCAGTGAAGAGACATGAGTTTTTTATGTCACTGATGAGATACATGCAATACATGTTGTAATAAACAACAATTTTATTTGCTTTCTCTAAACATGATCTTTGTTTGTTTGTTTTTTTAATAGTTTGTCTATTGTTTTGAAATTTCTGAATAGCTTACCTATTGTTTTGAAATTTCTGAATAGCTTACCTATTGTTTTGAAATTTTTGTATCTACCCAATATTGATTGATCTCAGGACAGGATTTTACTGAATCTCTCTCTCTCTCTCTCTCTCTCTCTCTCTCTCTCTCTCTCACACACACACACACACACACACACACACACCACACCTACGCTTCACCCCTGCTCAATTTGTTCATCCACTCTACTTACTACACTCACTAAGTATCACTAACACCAACCCACTCCCTAGGCCTCAGTAATTCCTCCCCAATTCCCCCCATTTCCACCATATGCCACCACTACAGCCAAGCAAATTGAATAGTTGGTGTCATGAACTGGTTGGACCCAGTGGAATGGTGGGAGGAACCAGCTGGGAACCACAATGGGAGTAAGGCTCAGAGCTGGGGAGTGGTAGTGGGACAGTGATGAGTGGGAAGAGGGAGAAGACTGGGAAGAGGAGGTGTTGGAAGCTGAAAAGGTAACAGGGCTTAGTGAGCTGGGGGAGTCTGTGGCAGAGGGAAATCCAGAATCAGGGGGAGAAGCTGAAGCAGGAGAGTGGGATGAGGGAGGCCAAGAAGCAGAGAGGAGTCAGGCTGGTGAAGTGTAACAGGTGTCTCCTCTTCCTGCTGTGACAAGCTCCCCTCCCCTTTGTCTCCTAGAACCAGAAGAGGCATGAAAAGGGCAGGGGAGTGGTTGGCTGCATGCAGGCACAGTCTCCGATTTATTGCAAAAAGCCCTGAAGAACTTAGACTTAGACAGTTATGGGGAGTTGGGAACATTCAGTCTTGACAACTGATGCATGGGGAAAGACCTACCAGAGATGAGCTGCAGCGCTCATTAGGCCTGATCCTCAGCCAAGTAATGACTGTGTTTTTGCTAAGAAAGAGTTAACTCCAACTTTCAAAGGTATGATTTCCTGCCAGCTTGCTCTTTGACAGTTGGCTTGGCAGGAGGAACACCACAGGATGGAGGCCAGAAGTGACCACCAGATTCCCAGCTGCCATAGCTGCCTTAACTGTGCTGACTCTTCATCCTAATACTTCATCCTAATACTCAAGAGCAGCAGGCCAGCAGACCACCTTCCTTCTTTCCATGCTGTTCCTCCTCCTGCCAGGTAAATTCTTCAGCTTCAGCAGTGGCAGCAGAAACAGTGAATCACCAAGCTGACTAGGGAGAGGAAGATAGCCAGTACTAGTGCTTGCAGGCCTGAAAAACTTGGTCATGGGGACAGCCCCCCCCCCAACTGGCAAGTTAACGAGACACAGAATGCAAGGAGGGGGCTGTTCTGGCCTGTTCTAGCTGTCTCTCTGCAGCTCACCTGGGCCATCCATCAAACATATCTCATCACACTTTAGTTTGCAGCAGCACCTAATGATGACATTATTACATTTTTATAATATGTATGTGTGCATAACTTAACAGAATCGCAATAAACATTAAAACCATACAGATCAGCAACTAAGCTTTATTGCAAGAGATAGATGATGCCATCAGTAGGGCACAGATAACTCTAAGCCTAATGCAGTCCACAGTCTGCCCAGCATTGGTTAAAACCAGGGCTCCCCCCCCCCCCAGCCAGAATGACAGGGTTTTCCCAGATATTTTAACTGATTGTCAAAAATTCCACCCAGACACCATTTTTGAATGATGAATCCTGGCTATGTCTGAGAAATTCTGAATGTATGACGGCCCTAGCTGAAACTCAGTTCTGGCACCTCTCAGCTTGGCGCCATTGCCAGAACAGGGGAGGCATTCATGGTGAGTTCCAGCACCCCTTTTTCTAGAAAAATAGCATTGGTTACAGCATTCTTGCTTTGGGATCCCTCTGTGGAGTAGTGGAGAGACCAGCCCCCTGAAAGAGAAGTAACAGCAGGTTCTGAGGACTTTGACATAGTAACCAACAAAGCCATTCCAGAATTAATTTGGTTTTCCTGAACTTGACAACTGTGAGTTTACCTACCCTTAGATTAAATAAATTGGGGACCGTTATCTTCTCTGTGTTGGTCAATTGATGAGCCAGTGTTGGGGATAGGTAATGAGAACTGTGATTGTTTGAGAAATTATCCATATTCCATTTTCCATTAAATCAGAGAGCCCAAGCCTGCCCTGTGTCATGAGAGTCTGTTAGCTGATTGTGTGATATAGTAACTACAAGCCTCGAATAACAATGAAAGCCATGTAATGAGCATTGTACTTGGCGTATTATAAGTCACAGCCTAATAATTCAGTTTACTTTCCAGTAATTACCTGTAGACTTCTAAATTATTCCCTTGCTGTTGATGTTCATTAGTCACTGGAAATAAAAATGGCAAGGAAACCAGTAGTGCATAATTTGGAACATTTTTTTTTTATGTTTATGGATTTCTTGGGATGATTAGAAAACAGAAGTATTACTATTATTTTGACTGGATCGATCTATTTAACTGTAATACCCGTCTTCTCAAGGACAATGATTTAACATCACTGGAATTATTACTCTTTGGGTGCATTTTGCTCTCCTTCATTAGTAGTAGATAACAAAGTGAAGATTTAAATGCACACATGCCACTTGAAGGACATTCAGTTACTGAGTTGCTGTCCAACACATTTTAATTTTTTTACTTGAAACCTATACTCAATTGGGGGCCACTAGGTGGCGCATCGGAAGCTGGCTGACAATAACATCTCTCCGACCCACACGAGGTAATTTGGAGGCTATGATGGGGGTAATTAGCCTCCTTAACCCCCCTCCAGGATTATGGGGGGGGGGCGGCCCTTGCCTGCTGTGCCCTATACCACCCCCGAATTTGTGGGGGTGGGGGCACTAGGCACAAAGCCCTCCTGTGGGATTTTCGGCACTCCTCGACGCCGTCCCCGATTCGCGCCGCTGGTTGCAATGATCTTTAAAAGAAATAATTTAGACATGATTAATTGTACATACATCAAGGAAAAAGGGAAGTAAATACTGCTGACAGAAGAGATCTCTGATAACAAGACAACAATAAAATACGAGAAGAACGTCAAGATACGGTAATGACTGAGGGGGGGGGGGAACCTGCCTCTACCTTTTTATGTGATTTAACAAGAATCCCCCTCCCCTAATGAGTCAGAAATTAAGGACTTAAGCTGTGGATTTAAGGCTGTGTGGAGATAAACTTTCGATCCAAAGCAATGTTTCAAGATGAAGCTGGAAAGCTAAGAGTTTTGGAGTGACGCAGTCAGGAAAAAATGTCGTTCGCCATTTTGTGAGGCATTGTGGGAGCTCTTGGGTCTGGGAGGAGAAAGAGAGAAATAGAGTTGTTTACATATCGTGAATCAACTCCTCGGTGGGACTTAAGAGCGACAAATGCCAAAATTTATGATGGATAAAGTGATGTTATCTACGAAGGAGATATATGGAAACCATCTGGACTTAGTGGAGGAACGGGAAATCCACACAGGATTATTACACTTGCTATCGGCTTAAGGAGACTAACAGAAGAGATCGTAAAGGAAAAAGAGAAATTATACGAACAAGATATAATGTGGCAACACCAAGATAAGACTGGATAGAATTATGAACTTTGTTTGGACTGATTGGGACTGATTTGGACATTAACGCAGTAATAAGAAGATGATCTGAATTCCCCTTTGGATCTTGAAGTATGGGTTCCCCCAACAAAATTTAAAAATTTGGCTTTGTAATTCGGAATTTATATGATGTGATTTAATTTGATGTGATTGGCCAGTTAATAAAAATTATTAAAAAAAATATGAAACCTATACTCAATTATATTTAATAAAATTCTTTTTTCCCCATATTAATTTTTATTAGTTTTCAATTGCAGTCCAATAATAGCCTCATTATAACAATATCAATATATAATACAATTATTAATGAGGCCGGGGGGGAGGCTGCCACTGCAGCATAAAGGCTGCTGGACACGCCCCCCCATGGCACCTGGTTGGACAGCCACCGAGGGGGGCGTGAGTGCCAGCCAGGTGAGCTGGAGGCAGGGGGCAACGCCCCCTGCTAGGAGCGGTGCTCGGGCTCCCGTCCACAACCACTCCCCTCTCTTTCAGGGAGGAGAGTCTTTATTAAAACCCATCTTTCAAATAATGATTATATAATGTAGATGATGATGATGAGGATATTATATTGAATTTATATAACACCCTATACCCAGGGGTCTCAGGGCAGTTCACAGAATAAAAATAGATAAAGTGGCCCCCGCGTGCAAGATTTGATGGTTTGATGGTTTTCTTTATTTCTGCATTTCAAAATCTTCTTAATTTCAGTTATGTTCCAGTCATAATAATAATCCCTTATACAGCAACTGCAATATTAATAACTTCTATTTGTGTTGACACATTAAATGATCTATGAAACTACAAGTGAGGAACTCA
This sequence comes from Podarcis cretensis, assembly GCF_951804945.1. NCBI lineage: Eukaryota > Metazoa > Chordata > Lepidosauria > Squamata > Lacertidae > Podarcis > Podarcis cretensis. The sequence continues at coordinate 17,810,743 of NC_137176.1, read as the reverse complement.
AAATATATCCTTATTCTTCCTGTGTGTGGCAATTTTTCTGTCTGTGGTGTTTCTTCCTGTGCTTGAAGATGTTATGTCTTTCTATCCCTTGGTTGTTGCTGTTATCCGTCATGCCTTGGGCAGAGCTGATATCCCATTGCTGTTCCAGAAGTTTCTCCATCACTCAGTTACATGCTTCGTTGTTTTGCAACTTTGACAACAGCGGCAAACGTCACTCTGTCTCAGTAAATAACCTATTTTCATCATTTTTCCTCTCAGCCTGGGAAGAGGAGTGGTCTGCCCAACTGCAGATGACTCAGTAAAGAAACTTATCAGTTCCTTGGCAGATCACAGACACCTTTTATCCTTCCAGCTGAAGATATATGAGCAATTATACTTCCAATTAAATTAAATTCCAAGTCCTCTTAGCGTTATTCAGCTCACTTCGTAAATAATAAAAGATGGGGAAGAGTCAGCTCTAAGTTTCCATCGTAAACCTTTTGCAAAATAGAACTTTCCTCCCTTTTGCCTTTTTTTACACACACAGTTCCATTTGATATTATATTCCATATTTATAATCCAATTTCTTCCATCCCTGCTTATAAAAATATAATTTGAACTAACATTCAGAGGAGGGTGGCCAAATCATAACTGTAGAGAAGAAAACTTTAAATAAAGAAACCGTAGGCTCCCCACCCCACCCCACTGTCTTTTGCACCGAATGAAATCTTATCTCAAATTCAAACCTTAAAGTCCTTGCAGCTGGTTTGCTCTGCAGTTTGTGATCTCATCTCTTCTAGCACATGCCTGTATTTAAGTCCATTTAAGCTCTGATTAACAGGAGAACCTCTGCTACTTAATGATGGCATCGGAGGGTTTTCGGCAGGCAAAGTGCTTTTGCACTCAGCGCCTCCCTGCCCCCCACATCCCATGCCGGAGCGAGACCCAGGTACCAAGACAAATTGCGGAGTGAATCCTGCTCCCTCCCCCACCCCCATTCCTGGAGGGAATTTGCAAGGATAATTACCTTCAATCATCCTTGATCTCCCGTTGTTGTGGGGGCTGCCTCCATTAAGGCGGAGCAGAACCGGAAGCCTTTAATAAATTTGTTTTACGCCACTGATTTTCAGTCATTGTTCAGGAAACAATGTTTTATCAGGTTTCCTCTCAAGAAGAAGATAAGCAAAAGCAAAACTAATTAATGAAACAAAAAAATTCTGAAAAGACAGCTTGTTTGACATTACAAATCTTCTCCAATTTCACACTGGTTTTATTGTGCAACATCACTTTATTTGGCATTGTGGTGAACCCTAAAAACCCTAAGCCTTACATTAACTAAGTATGCACCATAGGAACACCACCCCCAACCAAAGTGCAAGTGACAAGGGTTTTGTAGCAAAGATTCAGGGGTTCCTGTAGAAAGGATTCCCTGAAGATAGTGAGTTTGAAATTTTTAAGTGCCTTGGTTCGCCTCTTCATTTTATCGCAATAGAGTTGATAGGTTAGGCAAGCTGTGACTTTGCCTTACCAAAACAATTCCAAGCAGTACAATGCCAAAACTGAAAGAGGTTTTATAAGAATTGAGGGTCAAATGATTCAGAACCATGGCAGGCAGGGAGAGGGAGTTTAACCCTTTCTCTCTTACCATGATCCTGACAAATACACCTCTCCTCAAAGCTCCTATTTGTACTGGAAGAAAAACTCCCATTGGTACCAATGGGATCTTTTGTGCAAATACAAATAGTAGCTGCTGGAAGGGGGTGGTTTTCTTTTGGACTATGGTGGGGAAATGGATAAAATTCACCACTCAACAAAGTCCCAGTGCTGACTACCTTCCCCTTTCACCTGCAATTTAATGTAACATGTAATCTGGTCCTCAGAACAACTCTGATATCCATTCTCTCACAGCCTCCCCCTCATTTCTTGAACTAAATGTCAGAATTAAACACTGGTTCCCTCTTTCTATGTAAATACATTCAGATGTCCTTGATTTGACATATCACTTTGCAAAACAGTATTAAAATGCAAATTGAAACATGTCAGCTGTTGAGCTCATTCATTTGCAAAATAAAGACTTATTAGTTCATAAGATAGTTACATGTGTAATCACTTTCCCCAAAAATGCACAAACCAGATCAATTCTTACTCTCTTTTAGATTAATAATAATAATAATAATAATAATAATAATAAATGTGCTATTTTGAATGTTAACTAAAGCAAGCAAAAAATGATATTAGTTTGTAATTAAATTAACTGACTTTATTTGACTTATCTAAACTTGCCATCCATTTGAGTACACTGGAGAGATAAAGTCAGTCTCAAGACTATGAATAGGGAATCATTTTAGATTGCAATATATCCTATATCTGCTTAGATTGTGATATATCCTATATATGCTAGGAAGAAGTCGCATTGAACACAGTGGTCTGAGTAGACACGCATAGGATTGGACTGCAAATTTCCTTTTTCCTCCAGCACAATCTGTGCTCCAATACAGAAATGCCACCCTGATTGTTATTTTAAAGAGAGGAGAGGGGTGTTTCTAGAAGTGGCTCATTGGTAAGCCTAAAGGAGGTACCTAGCCTGGCTGTAAACACTTCTAAATTGGGTGTGTGTCTTGCTCATAGCAACACTGTAACTTAGGCCTTCCCTGTTTGCCTTGTTTCCTCCTGATCTTTACCTTCCACATGGTGCATCGCATCTTAATGACATAGGAAGCTACCTTATACCAAATCAGACCATATGCACATCTAGTTCAGTGTTGTCTATGCTTGTTGGAAGGGTTGTCCAGTGTCCCTGGTTTCAGGCAGGAATCTTTCACGGTACTACCTAGAGACACCAGAGATGCATGTATTCCACTAATGAGTTATGAATTTCTCCCAACTCATTTTGGACTTCCCCTTTTACTAGAGCAATTAAATGGCTTTGTTTGAAGTTTGGTGCTGATGTTTCCCTCTATTGATTGCCTGTGGCCCTACTTTTCTCATGCATGTGCTTGCAGAGGTATCTGTGCCCCACTCAATTTAGTTGCCACTGATACAAACAGCATACTCAATACAGTGGTACCTCGGGTTACATACGCTTCAGGTTACATACGCTTCAGGTTACAGACTCTGCTAACCCAGAAATCATGCTTCAGGTTAAGAACTTTGCTTCAGGATAAGAACAGAAAACGTGTTCTGGCGGCATGGCAGCAGCAGGAGGCCCCATTGGCTAAAGTGGTGCTTCAGGTTAAGAACAGTTTCAGATTAAGAACAGACCTCCGGAATGAATTAAGTATTTAACCCGAGGTACCACTGTATGGGGGGACGCAGGTGGCGCTGTGGGTTAAAGCCTCAGCGCCTAGGGCTTGCCGCTCGAAAGGTCGGCGGTTCGAATCCCTGCGGCGGGGTGCGCTCCCGCTGCTCGGTCCCAGCGCCTGCCAACCTAGCAGTTCGAAAGCACCTCCGGGTGCAAGTAGATAAATAGGGACCGCTTACCAGCGGGAAGGTAAACGGCGTTTCCGTGTGCGGCTCTGGCTCGCCAGAGCAGCGATGTCACGCTGGCCACGTGACCCGGAAGTGTCTCCGGACAGCGCTGGCCCCTGGCCTCTTAAGTGAGATGGGCGCACAACCCCAGAGTCTGTCAAGACTGGCCCGTACGGGCAGGGGTACCTTTACCTTTACCTTTACCACTGTATGGGACGCAGGTGGCGCTGTGGGTAAAACCTCAGCGCCTAGGACTTGCCGATCGCATGGTCGGTGGTTTGAATCCCCGTGGCGGGGTGCGCTCACATCGTTCGGTCCCAGCGCCTGCCAACCTAGCAGTTTGAAAGCACCCCCGGGTGCAAGTAGATAAATAGGGACCGCTTACCAGTGGGAAGGTAAACGGCATTCCGTGTGCTGCGCCGGCTCGCCAGATGCAGCTTGTCACGCTGGCCACGTGACCCAGAAGTGTCTACAGACAGCGCTGGCTCCCGGCCTATAGAGTGAGATGAGCGCACAACCCTAGAGTCTGGCAAGACTGGCCCATACGGGCAGGGGTACCTTTACCTTTACCTTTACCACTGTAAACACATGAGACATAACCAGCTGTGTTCTTAGATAAATAAGATATACTATCCATAGTATCAAATTGTAAATTTCAACAGAAGTAACTCATAAAGTTCAACAAACGAACAAAGCAGAAGACCCAGTGGATCAGATCATTCTCTAGTCAGTTCATGCATAAGGTCCATCCGTGTAATGGTGTCCATTTCACCTGTCTGTTCATAAAGTCCAAACTATCCACATGAAAGGTTGTTACAGTTCCACAAAATCCGTTCACAAAGTCTAAGACAAGGATTTCCAGAATATTGGCCTTGTTTCGCCATCCTGGGCTTCATCAGTAATGAAAGCTCATATGTGATATTACAGGACAGTGGATCCTATGGCATAGTAGTAGCTGCGGTTGGCAACTGGGTGGCCAGTTGCTCCAGAGCACAGAGCTCCTGCACCCTTAACAGTTGTATAGAAAGGGGAAGATATACCTATTGAATTCCCTCTATAGTGGAACCTTGGTTCTCAAACTTAATCCATTCCGGAAGTCCATTTGACTCCCGAAATTATTCAGAAACCAAGGTGCGGCTTCTTATTGGCTGCAGGAGCTTCCTGCACTCAAGCAGAAGCCGCTTCGGACATTCGGCTTCCAAAAACGGTTTTAAAACCAGAAGACTTACTTCCGGGTTTTCGGCGTTCAGGAACCAATTTGTTCATCCACTAAGCCATTCGAGAACCAAGACACAACTGTAACTGCTGTAGAAGCCCTATCCTTTTCTTGCCCTGGCAACCCTCATTTTCATCTCATCATACAGGGTTAAGAAAAGATGCTGAAACCTTCTAGCCTAGAGGCACAGGGGCCCCTCTCTTGCAATTGTGCATGCCTTCCCTTTGCACATTACTGTATCTACTGTCTGCAAGATTTCGAGCATTGTGGCTGATTTCTTGATCTAGTTTCATGGTGCTTTGAGGAACAAAACTGTATCCTTTTGAAACTGAAAGATCTATTTCTCTTCATCTTTTTTTTTTTTTTAAAACACACACACACACCACAAAATGCAGCCCACTGATAAATGTCATCACTTTCCACAAAGGTTTCATTTATGCTTTGAGACTGCAGTGCCTTTGTGTACACTTGATGAGTACCCTTGAATCTTCTAAAACCCCTACACAGTCGCTGTGCTTAAAGGCGGGTTCAGTGTAGGAGGCTGTTAAGCATAACCAATGTAATTTAGTTTGCTTAATGTCAAACATGGGCCCATACTACAACAGAAGTACTCTAAATGTCAACACAAATCAATTTTGCAAATGTCAGTCCGACATTAATGAAAACCCAGCTCTCTTGTGAAGGATGCCCTCCTAATTCATAACAAATGTTACAGCAGCTTACACCGCAGTCGTTTTATAACACAGGAAATGGTTGCAGCTGCATTCCTATTAGAATTGCATTTTTATAAATTCAGATGAATCATTTACAAGTCTACACATCATAATGACATGAAAAATTATCTTCAAACACATGTAATAGACTCATAATACACTGTTGGAAAATGAAGCTGTGCATTGTTCTACATGAAAGTGGATGGATACAGAGAAGTATGCTTGAGGTGATAGACGTGAGAAAGGACAATAATTCACAAATAAGAAAAATCAGATTTGCTTGTTTTATTTGGTGACATATCCTACCCCAGTCACATCAGTGGGGCTATCCCCATTGGTGCCTGTGAGAATGGGTTGACATGGGTCTAATCAGAGGGTGGAACAGCTGTATATTACTCTGGATTGAACATTTGAGTTTAGAGGAACTCTTCTGTCTATAGCTGACAGAAAGATAGTTGAAAGTCACTTTTACTTATTTCCTTTTTTCTTAGCTTTTTCTTTTTATTATGTTATTATTTCCTTTAATATCCTTACTCCTTTATTTTCTTTGTTTTGCTTCTGTTTCTGCTTTGTTCTGATCTTTTATTGTATTTTAAAAAGTCTTAATAAAATCTTACACACACATGTCTAATCCAGTGCTGGATTTACGTATAAGTTAAACAAGCTATAGTTTAGGGCCCCACTCTCTTGAGGGCCCCCCAAAAAATTAAAGGAAAAAAAACCTGGATATACATTTCCAAAATATAAGATAAAAAACAAATAAAATAAAACCTATATACAGCAACAGTGTTTTGTGTTGTGTAGGCTCCTATGATGTAAGTAATGGGCCTCATCTGCTAGCCTATGTATAGGGTGCCTACAGTCTGCATAAAAGGGTGGCACTGTGGTCTAAATCACTGAGCTTAGGGCTTGCTGATCAGAAGGCAGGCAGTTCGAATCCCCATGACGGGGTGAGCGCCCATTCCTCGGTCCCAGCTCATGCCCACCTAGCAGTTCGAATGCACGCCAGTGCAAGTAGATAAAGAGGTACTGCTCCGGCAGGAAGATAAATGGTGTTTCCATGCGCTGCTCTGGTTTCGCCAGAAGCAGCTTAGTCATGCTGGCCACATGACTCGGAAAAACTGTCTGTGGACAAATGTCAGTTCCCTCGGCCAGTAAAGCGAGATGAGCACCGCAACCCCAGAGTTATTCGCCACTGGACTTAACTCTCAGGGGTCCTTTACCTTTACCATCTGCATGGACTGTTTGCATGGCAACATGTAGCAGGCAGCTACAGACAGCAGAGCAGCACAGTTGAATGTAGGTCAAGCTGCTGTACCTGTTATCTAATTAAAGAGTGCATGTAGACTGATAATCAGGCAGCACAGACTAAGGGTATTAATCTTATGCCTACTGATATTTCATGTAATACGCAATTTATTTCTTTTGATCCCATTATAAAATTATTATTAATATGCTTATTCTTAATTGTATTTCAGTTCAACAATTACTTTGATAAAATACATATTTTGTTATGTGCAAATGGATAGATACCTATTAGGTCCATAAATTACTATATAGCATATATTCAACACAAAAAAAAAAAAACACTGACCATTTGTTGTTGACAAAAGACAGCTGGACATATAAAGGGCCCCATTACCTTCAGTAGCTTAGGGCTTCATCAAACCTAAGTCGGGCCCTGGTCTAATCCGTCAAATGCAAGGCACTTTGGTTGCCAAACAGTGGTAAAGAAGTTTTAGTGTTGTGCTCCACACCCTTTCTTACTATTGGTTAAGTTGCAAACAAAGGCGGCTGAACTGGTTGCACTTCCCTAAATCCCCCTCGGGGTTAAACATCCCACGACATAGCCACTTTTCCATACTCTATAGTGGAAATATTGTGCTAACATTATACATCATGAAAATGTAACATGTTCTTTTCTTCTCAGCAGAAGAAATTATGCACAGTCAGAACTATGATAGGCTATAGATTATCTTAAAATGAAGTACTTTTGCTGAGAAATATCCAATCATTTGTTCAGAAAAAAGTATCATAATCCTGTACAATACTTGCTGGTGACAGTATGAATCTGTGTAGCCAAATTCTGGAAAGTTGCAGAATATAATAGTAGCAAAATATAAGTGCTGGACCTGGTCATCATGGGAAAAAATAACATATGTTAAAAGTTAGAGAGGGTACTTAAATGTCAGTTCATTCTAGAAATAACAACAGTAAATAATTTGTATTTATATATATGGAATAACAAATGGAAAAGGGCCTTTGTTCTTTGTGAGATTGGTCATCTTGTAATAATAATAATAATTTATTTATTTATTATTTATACCCTGCCCATCTGACTGGGTCTCCCCAGCCAATCTTGTATGTGATATTTTGTTGTGAAACACATTTCCCCATTTTATTGTTCTTGTACTGATTAAGGATGTGTGGAATTGCATCCAATTACTTTCCTGAAGTGGTCTGTCATTGCCTCATTATGTTAAAGGTAAAGGTACCTCTGACCATCTCGCTCTATGGGCCGAGGGAGCCGGCATTTGTCCGCAGACAGCTTCCAGGTCATGTGGCCAGGATGACTAAGCCGCTTCTGGCGAACCAGAGCAGCGCCCGGAAATGCCATTTTCCTTCCCGCCGGAGCAGTACCTATTTATCTACTTGCACTTTGACGTGCTTTCAGACTGCTAGTGTAGCACCCTGCTTGTGGTTAACGCTTAGCTGGAATGAAATATTCAACGCAGCAATAGAGAAATTAAAATAGTAATTTATTTGTCAGACAAATAAATATGAGGCACAGTGGTATATGGTTACCAAGCTCTGGCCTGGCCTCTTGCCATTCTGGCCAGCACTTATATTTCCTTAATCCAGCCCCCTTGCTCCTCCTGTGGCTGCCTCTGTCCAATCAGCCTGGTTGAAATTCCTATTGGCTGTTGGCTAGAACCAATCACAAAAGATACACCCATTTCCTTCTTGCCCTTTTATGGAAATCAAAAAGCTATATATTCTTCTATCTATAAATGACAAATAAGTAGTAATATATCTTACATGTGTCTCAACAAGGAATCTTAATTACCAGCTCACCTCTTGCCCTCCTTGCCCTATTGCCTTCCAAAACAGATAATTAATCTTGAATTTTTATCTTATGCATGTCAAGGATTGAGTTCACATCAACATTGAGATCTCCTTCATTTGAAGGTTTCTAAACAAAAGGCCTGACAACCATATATCAGGAGCGCTCGATTGGCGTCTTCTGTCTGGCAAGGGGGGGCTGGTGCCTGATGGCCCCTGTGATCTCTTCCAACTATATGAAATAAGAATCTAGCATTTCTTAAATCCTTTGCATAATTATATTTAAACTAATATATTTAATACATAAATAACCTTTTAAAAGGAAAAGAAATCTTAAAAGGATCTTAGTTTAAGAAACAAACAGCTTTTGAAAAGTCTTCCCAGAAAATGTTCTGTTTCTGCCAGCTAGATGCTTTTTCACTGCTCTTGACCTTCTTAACCTTAGGAAGAAGATATGGCTCATTTTACTATTTATCCACCCTTAATTTGTAGGGTCAGTGTAACCTTGGCTGTCAGCCTGTAATTCCCTTTTTACGACTTTGAGAATTGTTTTCTGCTATAAATCAGGGGGGCCCCTTGTCTAGGAGTAAAAATATCTTGCCAAGGTTTTTAAGCAACTGGTCTCCTGGCATAAAATATTTGAAAATCATTAAGTTTTTCTTAAAATACAAGCCCTGATTAAACATATAAGCTTTAATAAAAATGCAGGCTTATGATTAGATGCCTCACTAGGTTGGCAGGAGCTGAGACCGAGCAATGGGAGCTCACCCCGTCGCGGGGATTCAAATCACCGATCTTCTGATCAGCAAGTCCTCGGCTCTGTGGTTTAACCCACAGCACCACCCGCCTCCCCTCATTTTGTTAGATAACCACAAAACTTTGTGGTGTGTCCTGCAGTATCTCCAGAGTTCCCAAACTACTTCTGTGGGTGTGCACATTTTCCAGTTCCTCCCATCTTGCTTCTTTTCCTCTTACCTATTTGCTTATACAACAGTTCTTGCATTCAGCTGCTGGTCTTGGAAAATTCAGTGCTCACCGTGCAAAGGATTCTGCAAAGCAGTGGAGAAACTGATACGTTTTCTCCCCACCTTTGCAGAGAGTCCAGGGTTGCTTCCAGATGATCCCTATTCTGTGGGAGGGATTCAGCTGCATTCTAGCAAATTTAGGTTTGTGCAACTGAAGTGGATTGAAGTGGCAAAAGCACGCAGCAGTAATAAACTTGGAACTGCTCCAATTAACCGAGTTCCATCCCTGTAGTTTCAATATTTCCAAAAACAAAGGAGGGTTCTCAACATTACAGTTAACATATCTACCACAATACTTCTGGTGGGACAGGAAGCACATTTCTTGACAAAAGACTGATGCATTTCCCCTTTACACCAGGTTGGAGGAATCTGAAATCCCTCTCAAATCACACACCTTTCTCCTTCCATCAACAGCTGACCAAGCCAACTGATGATCTGCTGACTGGATCCCCCACTGCTGAATGCACACTTTGGTGCTTGCCTTCAGATTATGGCTGATGTGAAAGATATGCATGCAACCATGCTGGAAGTCAGCCACCTGTATTGATTTGTGGAGTGGTCAGGAGAATCTTACACTTCTGTGCTGATGAAAAATCTAGAGAAGTGAGGCTGTGACAAAGTTTGCATTACTACTTTGTAAGCCTGTCATAGATGACTAGCCTAACAAGTCCCTAGTGTGCCAGGGGATAAGTGCCAGTTAAGAGCCCAACCTTCTTATTTACTTCTGTAGGAAGCAGCTCCAGGCTGTCTTACTCAGAATGGACAAATGGAGAGTGGGTGAGGTCTTAACCTTTCTCTTGCAAGCATATTTTAAATCCATCAGGTGGGGCCTTTTTGCAGGGAGAATGAAGTGAGCATTTTTTTAAAAAAAATATTTTTTAAAAAAATATTTATTAACATTTTAAAGACTGCAAAAGAAAGACAAAGAATTAAACAAAACAATACAATACAATACAAAAACCAAAACACCACACAACACCAACCCCCAAACATTAAATTAACAAAACCAAACAAACACAGTTTAAAACACATCTAATAAGTTCAGTATCTTAACTTTCATTTACTTGTTTCAACGACTTCCTCACACCTCCCTTTTTGTATTCCACTTTAATTAACTGTTTCAGCAATTCCTTTCCATCTTCCTCTGTTTTCTGTCCTGTAATTTATCTTAACATATTCTAACCTTATTTTTCCCTTTAATATATAATTGTCTTAACATATTTTAACTTTATTTTCCCTTTAATACTCTAATAATCTATTTGTACTTAATTCCTTGTAACATTTCTACTAAAGCCATATAGCTCCTTTCCAACATTTTTCTAACACTCATTAATTTTACAATATTTTTATAAATAGTCTTTAAACTTTTTCCAATCTTCTTCCACCGACTCCTGTCCCTGGTCCCGGATTCTTCCAGTCATATCTGCCAATTCCCTATAGTCCATCAACCTGGTGATCTTCTGTCCGATGCTCTTAACTTTTTCCAAGTCCCTTCTGCGAGTCTTCTTCATATTTATACACGAACTTTACTTTGTCTTCCACTGATCTTATTTTCATTTTCCTTCCTTTGAGGCTAAAGAGTAGATCTTGGGGAAACTCCCACCTAAAGATGATTTTATTCCTTCTCAACAGGGCAACCAAATCTCCGTAGTTAAATCTAAGATCCGAAAGGTATTTCAGGACGTCTTTCAAAATTTCCACTCTTGACTGTTGTTCTTCTAAGTTCCTCTGGTATTTCCAACAGTCTCTTATTTTGTTCTTCTCTTTTTTCCCTCCTCTTCCAAGTCCGAGAGCCCTCACAGTTTTAATCTCTTCTTGACCCAAGTCCCAGTCCCAAAAGTCATCAAATTCCTGTGTAAGGAAATCTATCAAACTTTCCTTCTCCAGTTCAGGTAGGGCTCTGATCCTCGAAATCTGATTTTCTTTAAATTCAATCATAGCAGGCATCAACTTATGGTCATCAAATTGCATCTGTAAGGCTGGGACTCTCTTTCTCTCCAATTGTGTTACTTTAGGTTCAACGGCAATAACTTTCTCCCTAGCCTTCTCCACAGTTTGCCATGTCAAAGTAGATTCCTGTGTCAGTTTCTGAATAGTTTCTATATTGGTGTTCACTTTTTGTCCCAAATTGTCAATTTTGGTAGTTACCACATCCACCTTTTTGTGAAGCTGTTCCAGTGAGTCATTTATCTTACATAATACAACCACTAAGGCCTCTTCTGTCAACATTCTTAACCGATTCAAGGTCCCCAGAATCTCACAGGTTTTTATCTTGCAGCTGGAAATTCCCCCAGCTCAACTCTTGTGACAGTTTCAAAAGCTTCCTCTAGAGGGAAACAGTTTCTATTTGTATTAGTCCTTTTAAACTCAATTCAAACAATAAAGTTAGTTTCAATTTTCTGTTACTTTTACTCCTTTTTAAACGCAGACGGAGACCATGGAAACAATGCCTTCCTCTTATTTAACTAACTGTCAGTGAACGTTCTAATCACGGTCAGTCCTGTTGGCAGCCCGTTTCCAGGATCGGAGCGGTGGTATATTAACTCTGTTCGCTCTCTCCTGCAGGTATACTCAGTCCAAAACTTTCCCCCCTCTTCTCCTGCCACCAAGGGGGGGGGGGATTTAGTATTTTTTACTGGTGGAAATTTAGTCCTTTACAATAGGCTTTCTGAGACTTCAGCTTGCACCCTCATTGCTTCAATCTGTTTACAAAAGGGGAAGGTGGACTTTCTGTTTTAGACCTCCCCGTTTCAACACCAAATTAAGATGTTTAAAAATCCAATTCTCCACTCTACTCACGGGTAGTTGCTTTAAGATCAAATTGTCCACAGGAAAAAGTCAGCGCTCTCCGGCAACAGCTATGCGGCTTCGCTCCGTGGAAGAAGCAGTCAGTTCGAAGCATCGCGCCGCTCACCCCACGTCGCTCTGGATCCCCGAAACCGGGTTTCCCCACGAGTAGGGGAGGCGCAAAAGGTGCCTGCCGAATCCCACATTCACAGGCTTCACCCACCTGTGATTTCTAGTGGGTCTCCGCCTTCACCGTGGCAGCCAGACCCGGATTCCTATGAAGCAAATTCCTCCCGATCAGAGGAATTCCGCCATTACCGGAGGTGCTGACCCGGAAGTGCTGAAGTGAGCAAATAGATGGGGAACTATCATGCACAGTTCTCTCAGGCCTTTACAAAGTTACTTGCCTAAAGAAAAAGCAGACATACAGAAGAAGAAGAAGAAGAAGAAGAAGAAGAAGAAGAAGAAGAAAGGAAGGAAGGAAACAATGTTATGGAGGTAGGGAAGGAGAATTAATGTAAAGGTGTCAAAGAGTAATGCACTTTTCATTAATGCCAAATGCATTTCAGCTCAAACAGGCTTTCATCAGGAGCTTTTCTACAATTAATAAACCATGCTTAAAACAAGTTTGTTTTCTGTTTCCTTCCATGTATTGGGGAATCCTGAGTACCTCACAGAATTTGTAATATTTGTCTCTCGTTTTAGATCTGTGAAACCTCAGATTGTTGTTTTATTTTAGAAAGAATTATTCAGTACTGCTGCAGTGCTATACATTGTATGTGAGATGGACGTTTTTCCTGCAGCTATCGCTTTGTACTTACTTAATTTTTTGAACTGCCTGGTGGCTCTGCAGAGATTTGGGCAAGCCAAAGTCGGTGTAATTTGGAACACAACATCATGCCCAGCGTTGATGTTAAAATACAGCACAACTCAGCACTAATGTGGAAGAAGGAAACTGATTAATGATTTTGGCTAATCAAGGTGATGTACATGGAATTATTTTTAGACTGGCTTTTGAAAATATACTAGGCTAATTTGATTCAGAATGCTATAACTGATCTTTCAAGCGCTGAAGAGATTGGTTCCCAGATATCTGTAGGAATGCTTTTTTCAGTGTGTTACCACTCATCTTCTACAATTTTCAGACAAGGTACAGAACTTGCTGGAAGCATGGGCTGTAAACAATAGTATTTTCTGTTGTGACTCTTCACCTTTGGAACCTCTTCACCTCTTCTCCTTAGGGAGTCCTGCCTGACTGATCATCAGCATTTAAAATCTGTTATGACCACTCTGCTTAGAGAGGCCACTGGGCCACTAAAAGAGTGCTAGAGATGGCTTTGTAACAGTAACGTTTAGTGACCCTACTTGAAATCATGGATGGCCTTGTTGCTGTTGCCATTTTGATTTATCAGCTTTGCTGCTCCTTTATTTTGCACTCCAGTGGAAGAAGAGTGCTGCATCATGCAAAACTGATCTGTTTGGAATATGCTGCCACCAGAAGCCCATCAGTGTCACTCTTCTTCTTCAGAGCTTAACAGGGCGAAACGCTGTGCTGCTTTTTTAGCTTTTGCTTTATTTGACAAGGCTAGTAATGTGACACAGTCCCAGCAAACTGCATCAGAGTCAAAATGCACTGGATATCCCTTGATTATTGCAGTCATCTGAGCATGGCAGGCCACTTGAAAACAGGGCCTTTCCCTTTTGTTTCCTCGTGGGCCTTATTTCCTTTCCTCTCATTGTTATATGAGGATCATAGAGAATTCAGCAGTGCAATGTTGTGAATGCTCCGCTTCAGACCTGTACCAATTTGTGATCCACCAAGCTGAGCACACAACCCATCAGCCATGTACTAAAGCCTACCAGGGTCTTGAGAAATCATCTCTCTATACTGCCTGCCTGGTACTGCAAAGACAAGGGTGTTGTCAAGTGCTTGGAAGACCACAGTTCACAGCACAGCCTCTGGCTTGATGGCATGGGTGGGTGGGGGACATACACAGGGGGAAGAAGGAGGGGGGACTTCTGTTGTGCAAATGTAAATCTTTGCACCAACAGGAATGAACTGAATACTGCTCTGAGACTCAAATTGGTAAGGCTCCTGACAATAGCAGACTTTGGACTCTTAAATTTCAGCGGCACCCTGCATGGTGCTAAAATTTGCCACCCCTTCACCTCTTGTGCTCTGTTCTATGGGATTGTTTTGGTGCCCTCTTCAGGGTGGTGGCAAGCGCAACAGCACCGGTTGCGTGACCATGAAACCGCCTCTGCTCCTGCAAAGCTATCAGTGTATGATTGCTTGCAAAGAGACTCGTAAGATAGGTTTTAGTGACACCACTTACAGCAGATGATCAAATACTCTGAAATTTGGACCATGCATGCTCAGATTTCAAAGCACCACTTTTAAAGCAACCTTTCTAAGAACTTTGAAGTATTCACATGAGTAAAGTGAGAAGAATACAACATAGCACAGAACCTATTGCTCTTGGGGAAAGCATTTCTTGCTTACCTGGTGGAATGATCTGCCCTCTCCTCCTGCTATGCCCTGTTCCAGGGCTTCTCCTGAACCTTCAGAGCCAAATTGCATTACACTTATGGATGTTCTCCACTAGCAGGGCTCATTAGTTGAACCCCACTATTTGTGAAAGTAGGTGACTTTTGTGAAATTATTTTTATAAATGTTTCAAACCTCATAGGCTTTGTGCAGTGATTTAAACACAAAACAGGGTTGTAAAGGTTTGCGTGGAAGACCCTCAAGCCGACCCCCCACTAGGGTAAATAAATTCACACAGACAGGGATATTTTGTTTAAGGTTTTGGGGCAAAAAATTGGCCACAACTTTATTGATTACAGAAATGAGAGTGGTATTGGCTTAGGCATTGGCAAGACTATATCTGACTCCTGCCTGAAGGGAAATTGCTTCAGGGGAACCTGCCTGCATCTCCCCTGGTGTTCCCAGATGCCTGGAATGGCCCTCACCCTTCAAGCAGCCTCGGCTCAGTATACCTGAAGGAGCGTCTCCACCCCCATCGTTCTGCCCGGATGCTGAGGTCCAGCGCTGAGGGCCTTCTGGTGGTTCTCTCATTGCGAGAAGCAAAGCTACAGGGAACCAGGCAGAAGGCCTTCTCGGTAGTGGCGCCCGCCCTGTGGAACGCCTTCCCATCAGATGTCAAAGAGATAAACAACTACCTGACATTCAGAAGACATTTTAAGGCAGCCCTGTTCAGGGAAGTTTTTAATGTGTGACATCTTAGTGTATTTTTGGTCTTTGTGGAAGCCGCCCATAGTGGCTGGGGAAACCCAGCCAGATGGGTGGGGTACAAATAATAAATTATTATTATTATAATTATTATTATTAGCGGACTTCGGACAGGAACCAGGACCTGGCTTCCTTTAATGGAATACCCTTGAAACTGGAGGGGCAGGTGTTGGCCGACCTCCCTTCCCCCATTCACCATAAGCCAATGCCTAACCGCCAAACCTTACAAAGTTGTGATGATTGCTAAGAGGTAGGCAAAAACCAAGTGGCCTGTGCCAATTTGCCAAATGAAAAATTCCTACCCAGCCCCCAACTCAAGCCAGGCAACCAGCCAAAGTCCAAAGGAAGACCAAAGGATCTAAATTAAAGGGAGGGTGGGCAGGTGTTCGGCAGCGAGAAGCAGGAGCCAAGCACACATTGTGCTGCCACTTTTATACTCCCCCCCATCACCCTTTAACATGATTGGGCAATAGCCCAGGGTGATAGTGGTGCCACCCCCACGTGAGGGCAATAGCTCCACCCATGCCAGGGTGGGGGGAACCAGGTTGAGAGCCTGCCCGCAACCAGGACCATCTATTAAGATGATCCCATTTCTCATTCACTTCTCCATGGCGAACATTTCACATACGTAAGTGGCACAGCCATGGAAAAGCACCTTCCCCAAGCCTAAAAAGCAGCAGTTATTTTGTGCTTTGTAATCTCCTACCATACTATTGAGCAGAAACAATACTGTATAGTTCTATAGCCATTGTGCTACCCCCTCTCAACCTTATAAGAAACTACACATTTTCAGTGATCAAAAACAAATAGCTTACAAAACACACAGTGGGGATCTACAGTTCATGTTCTTCAGATGGCACCTCAGATGCACACATAAAACTTATAAAAGATATTGATTTGTAATTCAATAGCAAATTTCAAATATTTTCCTGGGCTACTGCCACTGAATAGAAAGGATACACACACACACACACACGCACACACACACACACACAAATACTCTTTGTTCTTAACAGGGCACTTCATTGTGAAGAGTGCCTTAGAGTCACAAATCAAATGTATATAGTTCCTCTCCATACGTTCGTTTGTGCACTCTTCGTTTCCTTACCGATCAGGTAATGACACCCATTTAACTAACTTTTTACATATTTAAGGCTCGCCTTTCTCCCATTATCCAAAGGCTGCAACTCTCAAACATGAACTGCCTATCTAAATCAAGATTGTACCCAGTAATGGATTTTATACATAAGGACAAGGCAGGCTGCTTTTCTCCTGCTCTCAACAATGAGCGAGAAATTAAAGTTTGATTCCTTTAGCGTTTAGATATTCCAGACAAAGAGCGTCCCATTGTGTGCTAATTTAAACACAACGACAGCAACATAACAACTTGAATCCTCAGACCACCTGCTCCACATCTCTACAGTATGTAATGGAAAAGGAGCAATTCCACAGGATGTCAAAGGAGAGCATTTCAAGAAGCTTTACCTTCCGTAGGCTTACTTTCACAAAGACTTGTTGTTGTTTAGTCGTTTAGTCGTGTCCGACTCTTTGTGACCCCATGGACCAGAGCATGCCAGGCACTCCTGTCTTCCACGGCCTCCGCAGTTTGGTCAAACTCATGCTGGTAGCTTCGAGAACACTGTCCAACCATCTCGTCCTCTGTCGTCCCCTTCTCCTTGTGCCCTCCATCTTTCCCAACATCAGGTTGTTTTCCAGGGAGTCTTCTCTTCTCATGAGGTGGCCAAAGTATTGGAGCCTCAGCTTCACGATCTGTCCTTCCAGTGAGCACTCAGGGCTAATTTCCTTAAGAATGGATGCGTTTTATCTTCTTGCAGTTCATGGGACTCTCAAGAGTCTCCTCCAGCACCATAATTCAAAAGCATCAATTCTTCGGTGATCAGCCTTCTTCATGGTCCAGCTCTTACTTCCATACATCACTACTGGGAAAACCATGGCTTTAACTATACGCACCTTTGTTGGCAGGGTGATCACAAAGACTACTAAAGCACAACTATGGTGTGACAGAACATTCCTTTAGATCACTGTTGCTAGCCATTTCCAGCCAAATTCTCCCTTTGCCAACCCTAACTGTGGATATGGCCAGCAGTGGGTATGACCACCTCATACTCTTTCACACAAAGACACAGGCACAAAAGATACATTCAAGCTAATCCATGGAAGTCTGGATAGCTCAGCTGGTTAGAGCATGGTGATGATAATGCCAAGGTTGCGAGTTTGATCCTTGTATGGAACAGCTGCATATTCCTGCATTGCAGGAGTTGGATTAGATGATCCTCAGGATCCTTTCCAACTCTAAGATTCTATGAAATCAACTGGCAAATGGGGCTATGGGGTTTTGCATCCCCGTCTGGGCTCTGTCCCACTGTGCTGTGTCTATTTAAATTCCCCTGCTTTTTGCTGCCACTGCCAAAATTGCTGGAAGGCCTGAAAAATGTGCTTGGTTGCCTGGATCAGGCCTCTGAACCAGGGGTGAGTAACCTCTGTTTTTCATATACATATGGGAAGATGAATGGGTGTGGTTTTTCGTAACTGATGTGAGTATCACAGGCCATGCTGTGTGCATTACAGCTGAGCTAAATTTTCTTGGCTTTTAATTGATGTATTTAAAGTTGCACATTTTGCGGGGGGTGGGGGACAAGCTGGAGAGGGGGAAATACCCCCATCCCAATGGGAACAGTTCCAGAGCTCTGTAATTTTCACATAAGAAAATGAGAGGAGGCTGCTGGATCAGGCCAATGGCCCATCTAGTCCAGCATGCTGTTCTCACAGAGATGACCAAGCTGCCTGTGGGAAACCTGAGTGCAAAAGAACTCTCCCGTCAGAGGTTTATAGCAACTGGTATTCAGAAGTTTTACTGCCTCTGTGGACAAAGTCATGATGGCTAGAAGCCACTGGTATGTTTTTCCTCAGTGAATTTGTCTAATCCTCTTTAAAAACCATCCAAGTTGGTGGCTTTCACAGCCTTCTGTGGGAGCAAGTTCCACCATTTACACTATGTGCTGCATGAAGGGGGACTTTATTTTATCGTTTATATAATGTAGGGCTTACATTTTCTCTTAGATAATGTAGGGCTTACATGGATCAATTTTTGGAAGCTGGGAGGCTCCCTTGCTTTGAAAGGGACAAATTATAGACTGGGTAGCCTCTTACTTCAATTGAGTTCATTTTAAGAGCAATCCTACAAAATCATTCCGAACAATGTATAATCAATAGACGTAGGATGACTCATGGCAAAAATCTAGCCTGGCAACCTGGCATTTGCTAATTGCTTAAAATAGAAACTGTGGACTGGAGCTTGTCAGTTTTGCGTAATGCTTTGGTTTCACAGCCTACCTATATTGACACATATAAAAATCACTGTACCTCGTTGTTGCCACACTGCGAGTACTCATAGGCAATTCATTTTGCAATATCTTCTGTGCCAGCATAATTCTCAATAATGTAAGGTCACCAGGGGGGTCATCTGAATTTTTTTCCCCTTCCTCCCCTTGCTCCTCAGGGGACCAACTGCACAGTATGCAGGAGGAGCCTGGAGAGTCGCTACTAATTAATTACAATGGCTATGAGATTCCTGCTGACGCAGGGCACTGCATCTCATCAAAACATATTAATTCAGCAAGCTTCCAAAGTTAGACTTTCATTGTATTCATCAGTACATCGAACATGTTAATCCACATTAGGAGACAACATCTGAGAGGTTTGAGATTTTTATCTGGGTTCTCCATTACTTTATCACTTTGCTGGAAGAAGCTGTTGAGCTGAATGAGCTGGGAGCCTAGTGAAGGACAGAGATATACAAAGCCCTACTGATTTTTATTTAATTTATTTATTTGTTTGGGTGGTGGTGGTTTGGGTTAAACTTCTCTTATCTATCATTCAAATGAGAATTCCCTTTAAAATCCCAAAGGTTCTCATATAATTTTACATATGTACATCAAGCTATTATAGAAATGCTCCTCAGTGGTATTGTTTTTAAAAAATCCAAATGAAAATAAATATAATTTTTACTATTCTAATGCACAAAACTATGCGGGAGGAAGGAAGGACTTGCATGCATGCCCACCGAATAAACAAATTACAAACATTGGCTTTCATTCAATCAGCATTTATACAAAGGAATTAGTGGAAGAGGCAACTTCTGGCACATTTGGTAAGCAGTGCCAGATCACGCTCAAAAACTCCAATTTCACCTGGAAAAAAGGGAGCATGGAAACTAACTTTTTAGATTTTTGTTCCATGTCCAGCACAAATGTCAGTGTTGATAGGTCCATGTTGTTTTGGGGCCCCCAACAAATGGCCAACCTTGCCAGCCTCAGAGGCTTCCCCTTGCAGTAAACATGTCCCTGGCTGCATAACTTGGGAAGTTTAACATACACTGAAAACAGAAGTTCCTTAAGCTCTTGCTCAGTTGAAAATATAGTCACTATCAATGTTATCTGCCAGGTAGAGGTGTGCAATAGATTCCCGAGAAGATGGATTTTCATGCTTGCTCACTATCACTAACATGTCCGGACATCACATTAAGCCATAGTTTAGCAAGACAAGCATGAGTTTAGTGCCCCATCTGAACCCTACTGAATCTACTTTTCTTAATCTTAAGTATGGTTAGTTGAAACAAGCTGGGCCCATTAACCAACAAGTTTGAAGCTGACTTGTTTACCATTGTTAAGAGTTGCCAAGTTGGGACAACATAGCAAATTGCGCTTAATATTAGGCAGAAACAAAAGCTCCTAAACTTCACCAGAGGGGAAAGTAAGGTTTGTACGATTTCAGTAGCTAAGCTAAAGTTTAGCATGATGTCAGAAAGAAGCCAATGACTCCATTGCAAACATGACAATGAAGATACAATAGAGAGTGGTATTCATGTAGCTTTCACCCAGTGTCATCTCATTGAAATGAATAAACATGATTAAGTCAGGCCTGAGGGACGCGGGTGGCACTGTGGGTTAAACCACAGAGCCTAGGACTTGCCGATCAGAAGGTCGGCGGTTCGAATCCCCGCAAACGGGGTGAGCTCCCGTTGCTTGGTCCATGCTCCTGCCAACCTAGCAGTTCAAAAGCATGTCAAAGTGCAAGTAGATAAATAGGTACCGCTCCAGCAGGAAGGTAAACAGCGTTTCCATGCGCTGCTCTGTTTTGCCAGAAGCGGCTTTGTCATACTGGCCACATGACCCGGAAGCTGTACGGAAGCTCCCTCGGCCAATAAAGCGAGATGAGTGCCGCAACCCCAGAGTCGGTCACTACTGGACCTAACGGTCAGGGGTCCCTTTACCTTTAAGTCAGACCTATTAATTTCAATACGTCTACTCTGAGTAAAACTTTCTTGAACACCAAAATGTCTCAATTGGGTTTTCTTTTTTTGTCGATCTGCCATTTGCGCCGAACTGCTATAACTCCTTGGGAATCCAAAGCTTCAATGTGCAGAATCGCTGGACCCCTTCAGGCATGATTCCATAGAGGTTAATTGGGTGGCAGAATGGCCTCCAATGCTGGCAATAAATGTCCAGCAACTTCATAATTCCCTCATTAAACAATGAGGTCTTAATATGGGTGATCACATTTTATCGAATCAAGCCCAGAGATGTCTCTGTGATAAGCCATCCTTCAGGTAGTAAAGCTCAGCCAATGATGCCCCCTGCCAAGTTATGCACCTTAATTCAATTGGGCAGAAGACAATTAGTATTAAGCTGTGAAGATGATGATGCTACGGCTGGCTGTGTGTTAACTAATAGTAATAACGATAATTGAAAATCTCCCCACAGGAGAGATAAACTCTAAAAATCTTTTGTTCCCAATTTTTTTATTTCTTTTAAAACCAGGCGCCTTCATCTCATAACTTATATATTTTTATTTTATTTTATAGAACTGAGCAAGAAAAGTACATATTGCTGAGAGTGTATTTAGGCAGGTTGTCTATACACTTTTATTCTGACAGACGCTTGGTTTTTAGTTTGTGGGGGCCGCATTGTTTAATGAACACTTTACTGTCAGTTTGTGGCTATTATCAAAGCAGAAGGGAAATGAATGCCTTACTTTCAATTTGTGACTGTTATTGAAGCAGCAGGGAGCTTATGTGGGTTCCTTGCACAATGTACAGCCTTGATTTCCCAGAGTTACATATTATACAGGGAAGCTTAACCAGTAGAGCAGAGATGGGGGGGGGGGGGGTTAGAGCTCCTACGTACTGACAGATTGGTTTAACCTGGAAAATGAATGCCTAAACTGGATCACTGTGAGTGGGGCAAAGTCATCTCATGATGTTTGGTGATGACTGAGTCTCTTTAGTACTAGTTTGACACACTAACCACTGTACAACTCTGTCTCTCACTGAATGAAACACCTTGTGTAGAAAAATCATATGCATTTTCTTAAAAAGAAAGGAAGGAGGGAACCCTTAATTGGCCAGACATTCCTTGAGACCTAACTGGCACTGATGTCATCTCAGGGTGGATTTAAACACAGGAAAGAAACACTATAAATAAGGCAGAAATTAGATCGTTCCAACAAAAGAAAAAAAATGCTATAGGAAGTGTTGTTTTAAACAATTCCTGCTCTCTGGCGCCATCTGGTATTGCATGTTTAAGAAGCATTCAACTCATTAACTAATGTAGCTGCGCTCTCTGTCTCCCCCTGGTGTCAGTCCTTGGAAGACAGCCATGACAGCACCAAAGGTGGAGGATGACCCAGGAATCATTAGGATATCCCCTCATTTTCTACTGAGAGTTGCTGCTGGTTGGATCAAAAGTAGCACCTCATTTCTCAGCACAGAAGTGCAAGGTTGTCCCCAAGATTAGGAGGGGCAGCATGCATTGTGTGTGTGTGTGTGTGTGTGTGTGTGTGTGTGTGTGTGTGTAACATCAAACATCTCCTGACACTGCAGCCTTTTGTGATATTGCGATGGGCGCCCTCAGCATGGGGGAATGGACGGACCGGGTCACATTCAAACAAATATTGAGAGGGCTGAAGACACATCTGCCCCCTAGAGTTGGTGTGCCTGCCTTGGGACAACGTTTTCAGTACTGAGATGACTGTGGTGCTGCTGGTCACCTCAGAAGTATTGCATTATTCTTGGAACCAGTACAGATACATTGGAAATTTTGGTGCGTCCTCCCCCCCACACCTCATTGTCTATCCCTAAAGGTAAAGAGACCCCTGACCATTCAGTGAAACCAGAGCAGCGCATGGAAACACCGTTTACCTTCCCACCGGAGCGGTACCTATTTATCTACTTGCAGTTTGACGTGAGGTTGGCAGGAGCAGGGACTGAGCAACCAGAACTCACCCTGTCACAGGGATTCAAACTGCTGACCTTCTGATCGGCAAGCCCTAGGCTCAGTGGTTTAGACCACAGTGCCACCCGTGTCCCTAATTTTGACCTCAGGCGAAAACTGTGGTAATCTAAGAACACTGTTGTGTGTGTTCTTATTTTCCTTGTAGAAGATTGCTTACGCTATGTTTAATTCTGTCTCTGTGGGCAGCTTCAGCACAGCCAATCCCTTCAAAAGGGTGCCTGCTGTGATTAGAAAAATGGGTTAACAAAGTGCTTTGAAGCCTGGGCCATTTGTGCTGCAAGGTTAACTTGTTAATTGAATAGTGAGTGAGCATAAGCAGGAATCTTCTAAGAGATGTCCAGTTATTATAACTTCTGGACTTCCTACTGTGCTGTGGAGAGAGGGAGGGAGGAAGATGGGGGGAGGGGAAGCAAGGTCTTGGCCTTTATATATGGTGAAGCTGCCATATACCACTGCTCTTTTGTCGCAACAGCCAATGATATTGTTGCTATGGCAAGAACAAAGGATAGCTTGTGAGCAAAAGGCAGCCAAAGTTGAATTCTCAAAAGGAGGCTGAGAGTTAAATATAGAAAAGTACATTTATTGAAGCAGTGCAAGAAAAGGTCCCCCAATCTAGCTTTTTGTGGGTGTTAACATGGGGCAGAAAGGACAGCTCCTAATTTCCATCTCTCCCATCTCTACCCCCACCCCTCACTTCCTAAAGATGGCAGGGAGTCTATTTTCACCTTGGGTTTGAAATCACAGCAGTTCTGGCTTTCTTCTGCTTTTAAAAAAGGAGTCTCACCAATGTATAGCTCTAAACTAAATATTACAGCCGTACCTTGGATTTCGAGCGGCTTAGTAGCTGAACATATCGGCTCCTGAACGCCGCAAACCCAGAAGTAGGTGTTCCGGTTTGCGAACGTTTTTGGGAAGCTGAACTTCCGACACAGCTTCCAATTGAGTGCAAGAAGCTCCTGCAGCCAATCGGAAGCCACGCCTTGGTTTTCAAATGGTTCTGGGAGTCAAATGGACTCCTGGAACAGATTAAGTTCGACTGTACAGCCAAATAGATTTTTTGGGATATGTGGATATTGTGAGCATGTTCTTGAAACTAGTACGATGTCAAATCATGTCCCCAGAAATGAAAGAAGTTTCTGTTTTTTCTGCTTCGTTCATAGATGTCGGGTGCAGAATGCCCAGAGTGAGGAATTAACTCTTTATTGTCAAAAGTGCACTTACAAATTAGGAAAGGGCATGTCCATTAGTCCTACATGTCTCAGCTAGTCCTAGGTGTACACCTGATAAGGCAGTTGCTGCACAAGAGAGACCTCGCCCCAACCTCAGCTTATGTATATGCCTTCCTGAGCTGTGTGCAAGCAGGCAAAAACTGTGTCTGTATGCAACCTGCTTCTGCTCCTCCCATTTCAATCTTCTTCTGGTTCAGGGAGCAATGGAGCAGGAGAGATGGGGCAGGAGGTGGTGGTGTAGCAGTCCTTTACTCAACACAAGCCTGAGCTATCTCTCCATCCTCCTGCACCTGTTCTTCACTCTTCAATCCTGAAGCAACTCCTGCCTGTGACTCTCATCTCCTGGCTGTTACAGGCTCTCCCAGATCACTGCTCACTTCTTCCAAATCAGTCTCCTTCTCTTAGTGCCCACTCCTTCAGTTTTCAGCCAGTCCCTGACAACAGAGTACTTTAGGATTACAGGGAACATTGTGTTAAGCTTACTTTTTTTCTTTTCTTGTAAGGAGGTCAAGTGTGGTATGAACTCTACTTGTCCAATGCTCTGCAGCCTCCCTGGCTGCCCACACTTCCCTGGGCTTTAATTGATGTTTGGAAAGCTGGGGGCACATGGGTTCCAGGCATCTGAGACTGCTGCACTTGGGTTTTAATGGGAAAGTTCTTCCTTTTACCTTTAAGAAAAACACCACAATGATTTATTTAAAAGTGAAGCAGAAAAGTAAACAAAATATATAGATAGATGTTAGATAGATAGATAGATAGATAGATAGATAGATAGATAGATGATAGAGAACAGCTATCAAGTGTTTGATAGGGAACTTCTTCAGCTTCATACACTTAGGGGAAAGCTCAGCTGAGAATTTTATAGATATTTCATGAGGTACAGGCACCCGAGAAGGCTGCAGAAGGTGGAGCATTTGAGAGATAATTCATAGAATGAAAGAAAAGACACACAGCATGAATGGGATGGGGGCAAGGCTGGCGCCTCAAGTGTGAACCCCTATCCAGGAGATTTCACCAACATTTTGTTTTCCCTTTGATCATTTTAAAATGCTATTTCTTTTCTTATTAACCTTTCTTATTAACAAAGTAATTCCTAGAGTAGTTTTGCCCTTTCAGACAACAACTCCACCCCTTAACAAGATGAAGAATTGACCATCAGGTCCAGTCGTGACCGACTCTGGGGTTGCGGCACTCATCTCGCTTTATTGGCCGAGCGAGCCGGCATACAGCTTCCAAGTCATGTGGCCAGCATGACTAAGCTGCTTCTGGTGAACCAGAGCAGCGCATGGAAATGCTGTTTACCTTCCCACCTATTTATCTACTTGCACTTTGACGCGCTTTCGAACTGCTAGGTTGGCAGGAGCAGGGACCGAGCAACGGGAGCTCACCCCGTTTGCAGGGATTCGAACCGCCGACCTTCTGATCGGCAAGTCCTAGGCTTTGTGGTTTAACCCACAGCACCACCCGCGTCCCTTCGGCACTGGGGATAGTCTTGTCTAAAGCATATGGGGTGCATGGTCAAGCCTGCTGTTTGAAACAGCATTGATTTTGCTGGTATGCTGAAGTGACAGATTTTGCCTCTGTCATTTCAGTTACAAAGCTAGGCTCACCCTTTTGCTGGTTAAGGCATGCTGTGACCTCTGGTTTTGCTTGTGTTCACTCTCTGTGGCAAGAATTGTAGTAGTAGTTGGCTGTCATGTAAACTTCTTGCAAGGAAAAGGGGTCAATTTATACATTCAGCAGAATCAACTGCCTAATAGAATTCCTAGCTGGACTTGTACTCAGAGATGATCTTGTACGTGGTGTTTATGTCTCCCCGATTAGTTGTCCTGCAGGACTTCAGCTTTCTTTCTTTCTTATTGCATTTTCACATGCAGTAAACATAATTCAAAGTGCAATGAACAACAATAAAATCAGCTAATCTGTCATTTCTTCGAAAAAGGCATAATAGCAGCTTAAAATTGGAACAACTACAGTGGTACCTTGGGTTACATACGCTTCAGGTTACAGACTCCGCTAACCCAGAAATAGTACCTCGGGTTAAGAACTTTGTTTCAGAATGAGAACAGAAATTGTGCTCCAACAGCGCGGCGGCAGCAGGAGGCCCCATTAGCTAAAGTGGTGCTTCAGGTTAAGAACAGTTTCAGGTTAAGAACGAACCTCCGGAACAAATTAAGTACTTAACCCAAGGTACCACTGTACATAAAATCAGTTTGTATGTATATTAGAAACTTTCATAGGCCTCTACAGATGTTTCTGTGAGTCCGGGGAGGTTGTCTTGCTGTATTGTTCCATCTCATATGGGAAATAAATGGATGTCAGATGTTGGAGAAGGATAAAGGATTCATCTTGCCTCTGGCTGCCTTGTTCAGGCAGGTCAATTACTTGGCCAGAGCAATGGGCCACAGCTGAACATACCATGAGTCTATTGACAGGCCTATTGGAGAGTGTCAACATTTAGCTATTTCTAAGTGAGCAGCTACCAGCAAAAATGCCAACATCTCCTGGTGAGATAAATGTTGATTCGATCCCTCTATTATTTCTAGCAAGGCTAACTAAGCAGCCTCCATGTTGTGGACACCTTAGTTTGTTGGGTGTCACTCAAAGCTGTATAGCTGCCATGACAGCCTACCAGCTATTATTATGGGGGATGCGGGTGGCACTGTGGTTTAAACCACTGAGCCTCTTGGGCTTGCTGATCCAAAGGTTGGCAGTTTGAATCCCCGTGATGGGGTGAGCTCCCGTTGCTCTGCCCCAGCTCCTGCCAACCTAGCAGTTCGAAAGTACACCAGTGCAAGTAGATAAATACTGTAGGTACAGCTGGAAGGTAAATGGCATTTCCATGCACTCTGGCTTCTATCATGGTGTTCCTTTGCACCAGAAGCGGTTTACTCATGTTGGCCACATGACCCAGAAAGCTATCAGTGGACAAACGCTGGCACCCTTGGCCTGAAAGTGAGATCGGCACCGCAATCCCATAGTTGCCTTTGACTGGACTTAACCATCCTTTACCTTTTTTCTTTTTTTTTTTTTACCTGCTATTATAAAGTTATCTGAACCTCCTGCAATAAGTTAGCTTCACTCTTCTTAAATGCAATGTTTTAAGATCAGTTTATACATTCAGCAGATTTAAGTGGATGGTACATTTCAGACTGCAGGTGAACATGAGAAGACTGATCTGAATGTTATCCTTCCTGAACATACAAAACAAGGTTGTCAGTGAGAAGACTCATCTTTGCCCTCTTCCCAACTTGTTATTCTGGCTTGTGTGTGTGGCATTCCCCTTACTACCTGAAGGAGCAGAGCTGTGTATCTGGTCTGGGCAAACAAATCCCATAATGAGTCCTGCAGCGGCATGCGGGAAGCAGCTACTGCACTCACAAGTAATGCCAGTAAATATTTTTATGTTATGGTAATCTAGCAATACCGAGGTGCTGATAGTCTTTTGATATATTTAATCTTGTGGGATTTTTATGGAGATAGGCTGAGTTTCAGCAGCACAATTTTTCAAAGTGGCACCTTAGGTGCTCTGGTCACTTCTATCAAATCTGCTTCCACATTTAGTGGAAGAGAATGCAATTACCTGCAAGTTGTTTTGCATAAAAGATAAAAGGGGAGCATCTATGCAAAGCTTGATGGAGGTGAGCAACCTTTTGAAATCTAATCAAGTAGCATGGATGGTTTCATTCTTGACACAGTTTTTTGCAACTTCTAATCACTGAGAAAGCGCAGATACTTAAATCTAGACAGTGCAATTAAATTGATGGCAAGTAAAACATCCAAATTGGTTTGTATTTGTTGTAAAGGGACAGTTCTCAACACAAAGAACAATGTTAACTGGTGCTTTCCATGTATCTACTTGCCTATTTAGGAGCACAGAGAGGCGAATAGTTAAATAATCCAGATGAATGTTATGTTTTTGCTTTTAACCATCTTAATACTGCCTGAACCCAAGGGGGGCATGGTACAAGATATATTAGGTAAAAAAGGTAAAGGACCCCTGAGCGATTGAGTCCAGTCAAAGGCGACTATGGGGTTGCAGCGCTCATCTCGCTTTCAGGCCAAGGGAGCCGGTGTTTGTCCATGGACTACTTTCTGGGTCATGTGGCCAGCATGACTAATCCACTTCTGGCACAATGGAACACCATGGTGGAAACCAGAGGGCACGGAAACACAATTTACCTTCCAGCCACAGTGGTACCTATTTATCTACTTGCACTGGCATGCTTCCAGACTCCTAGGTTGGCAGGATCTGGGCCAGAGCAATGGAAGCTCACCCCGTCGCAGGGATTCAAACTGCTGACCTTCTGATCGAAGCAAGCCTAAGAGGCTCAGTGGTTTAGACCACAGCACCACCTGCATCTCTATTAACCTTCTCTATAAACCTGTGCAGCATCCCACTCTGGGTGGGATTCATCTGATGAGTCCTTTCAGTTCAAGTCCTACATGAGGGCTTCTGCTTGCATAGTGGGGCTTTCCCCACCTCTCCTTCCCCTGCACTCCCTTGGTGCTCCCCCCCAAAGTAGATGTCGAACAGTTGGGAGATGCTCCTTAACAGCACATGCAGGAGCAGAGGGGGAACCATTCTGTCGGGCAAACTGCAATGCTTGAGCTGATACGATTTGATTGATTGCATTTCTTTGCCACTTTTCTTTCATATGAATCACAAAAGGGCTTTCAAACAATAAATGACAATAGCATAACAGTACATAATAGAGCGGGACGTGGGTGGCGCTGTGGGTTAAACCACAGAGCCTAGGACTTGCCGATCAGAAGGTCGGCAGTTCGAATCCCCGTGACGGGGTGAGCTCCCATTGCTCGGTCCCTGCTTCTGCCAACCTAGCAGTTCGAAAGCATGTCAAAGTGCAAGTAGATAAATAGGTACTGCTCCGGCGGGAAGGTAAACGGCGTTTCCATGTGCTGCTCTGGTTCGCCAGAAGCGGCTTAGTCATGCAGGCCACATAACCCAGAAGTTGTACGCCGGCTCCCTCAGCCAGTAAAGTGAGATGAGTGCCGCAACCCCAGAGTTGGTCACGATTGGACCTAATGGTCAGGGGTCCCTTTACCTTTACCTTTACATAATAGAGCATCACATATACGGCACAAATCATATGAAACAACTGACAAATCCCCAATAAAACAAAACAAATACAAATACTATGAGCAACGCAGCGAGTAAAAAAATAAGCGAAACCTCACCATTACAGGGAAAGTCATATGATTAACAAATCAACATGGCATTTATAATCCATAAAACAATATTAACGGAATAACAACCAAAAGAATACACACATGCACCATGCCAACATGAAGGGATGTTCACCATAGTACAAAGTCGAATTCCATCTCCTGTAATTTCCTACATTAAAGAGTCTGCTTGCTTTGTGCAGCTAAAAAAAATGTCTTCTATTGACCAATTGAATAAAGCTTAATAGACATGCGTAGCATTCCACCAGTGGTTCAACAAGCAAACTTCTTTTTTTTCTGCATACAAAGGATTGCAGAAATAAAATTGTTATCAAGCATTTAGCAGGTCAGATGTGGAGGAGGCAGTGTGGTAGGGTCTGCTTCCAACTATGGTTGAAAGCAACTTATTTCCAATACTATCCCCCAGAGACTGGGATCAAAAAGAGAGGTGTCTGGGCACAGGTTAATGGCATTCCTTGCTGCTGCCTTGGAGCCTGCAATCCAAGTTCAGCATCCAATGGCAGACCCAAGTTTCAAAAAATGGACAATCAAAAAGGGAAGCAACCAAAGGGGCAAATAGATAGGCACTTTACAATAGCAAGAGGAATCCAATTAAAGTGAAGCACTTACATCAACGGAAGGGGCAAACATAAGCTAAACTGTCCTGGATCATGCCTTCCATCTCCCTCCCCTCCCCATTTGTCTTTATTAATTCACTTGGTATGCCTATATTGATTCGGGCTTGATCTCAGCATCTTTTGATAAAGGGTTGCTTTCTTGCTGTTGGGAAGCCTGTGGTGGAACTCAGCTGGGTTATCTGATTTCTTCCTGCCAATCAAATATATCTTTTTCTACCCTAGGCAACTATAGATTTACTGTTTCTAGGGATGGGAATGGTGTGTTAAGGGGGACGAGCTTGGAGAAGACCTGGCTCTAGGTGCTGTTCTACCTGCTATATTCTACCTTCTCACGTGCCCTTTTGTATTTTAGAATGAGCAATGCATTTATGTTACAGTCAAAATACCCAGGATGCTTTATAATGTGGTCTGTATCCCTGAAAGGTGGCAATTCATTGAATGAGTTCCCGTCTGCATGCAGGAGGCTGTTATTTTACTGAAAGCGTCTTTTTTTAAGAGTCTTGTGTGAAATATGTGTCTGCCGCCAACAAATGACAATTCCATGTTGAGGCCCCTTTCTGCAACTCCCAGTGTACAGAACAATGCCATGCACTCAAATTATTATGCTGAACATTCTTCCCATCCCACAGCAGGCAGCAGTATAGAGTGATTCATAGTGATAGTGGTAAGTGGCAGAAGACATACATTATAAGAATATCAAGACACACAATAAGCAGTACTGGAAAGGGATAGAGTTGGATTAAGACCTTTACAGGCCCTAAGCTTCTTCTTTTTTTGTGCCCCTGTATATATCTAATTCAAAATGTGAACAATAAAAATAAAATAAAATATTTTTTTCAAAATGAAGCAAATCTTACAGTAAGATGGGAAACAATGTTTATTTTTGTATTTTTGTATAAATAATGTTTATTTTTGTTCAGCTGCACAATATTGTCAGTGGTAAATCTGGCAATGGAATTTTTCCTTGATGTCCTAAGCACGTGCTTATTTCACTTAATGGTTAATCCAACCCTCGAGAAGGGAAAGGGGACATGGCATGAGGCTGCTGCTGAAAACATTTTTCATACACCTTGTCAGTTCATCTTAGGTTAATGGATAAGGCAGTATATGAACCTTCTCAGCAGTGGCACCCTCCTTGCATGGCGAGTCCCCTCCCCCCCAAGTGAAATGAAGACACTGAACACATTATTTAAGGTTAATGGGCATAAAAGGGGCACAACTTTATTGATTACAGGAATTGGAAGGTATTGGCCTTAGGCATTGGCTCCTATCGACTACCTGGCATGGGGACTGTTAAGGGTTATCCACCAGCTGTGGGAGTCCTGTTGAAGTACGCCAAGTAGGATCCCATGGGTGTCACCGCTCGGGGGCGTGCCAGAGGCCCTCACCTCCCGGAGTCCTCTACTGGACTACCCTTTTCATTGGGGGAAGGTGATGGCGCTTCCTTCCCCCCTCATTTGCATAACAATTAACCCCTGCCAATGCCTAACCGCCAATACCGGAGAAGTTGTGACGTTTGCTACGAGGTAGGTGAAAAAACCAAAAGGCTGGAAGTGTGCCAAGTTGGAAAAATTCCTACCAGGCCCCTTGCGGTGACCAACCGGAGTCCATAGCAAGGTCAAAGCTAGCTAAGCCTAAAGGGAGGGTGGGATGGGAAAACCAGGCAGCTGGAACGGGACAAAGAGGGCGGTCCCCGGGTGAGCCAGCCTTAAATGGGCTAGGCCACACCTCCCCTGCCCGCCGATTGGTGGGCCGGGTCGCAGGCACGCAAGGGGATTCCCTCTTCTTGCGGCGGCTAGAACCAGCCCCCGCGTGTGTGGGAGGGGGTAGCCCGCAACCCCCCTCCTCTCGAGCTCAGAAGTGGCTTTGTGGAATGTCCTCCAATCAGATGGCAGGGAGATAAAGAATTACACAACTTTTAGAAAACATCTGAAGGCAGCCCTCTTCAGGGAAGTCTTTAATGTCTGACATTGTATTATTTTTTATATTTTGCTAGAAGCTGCCCAGAGTGGCTGGGGAAACCCAGCCAGATGGGCAGGGTATAAACAATAAAAATATTGTTGTTAACCAGCTCCTTTAAGCAAATGTTGTCATGAGGTATCCCAGAAACTTCATTCTGACCCAAAATTGTCTCAGGACCCCTTTTGGTCAGTTATGTGAGGCCTGGAAGAGCTGTAGCTGAGGACAGAATTCCAGATTCTCCAAGTGTACCTATTTCCCAGGGACAGTCCTGGATTTACAAAAGCTGTCCCAGTTTCTGATTTGATCCTGAAATGTCCCACTTTTCCTGAGGATGTCTCTATTTTCAGTGGAGAAATGTTGGACGGTATGGAGCACGGCTGTTTTCACACACACCAACATAATCTGGTATTGACCACAGAGTTGAAAATTCCAGGAGACTGAAAAAATGGTTTTCAGACCTTATGGCAGTGAGGAGGAGCTTAAAGTAGGTGCTGAAAATTGAGAAAACTCTAAAGTCAAAGGGAGAGTTCAGTACAATCTGCCATGGCTCATTGTCAAGCATAACTCACTGTCCCAGAAACAGAACTCTTGTTGCTGTTTGATAAGCAAGGGAGACAGGTCCCTTGGCAGCCCTAAACACACCCTGCCCAAGGATAACAAACAGGTGGTACTTTAATCATTTATTGACAAAGCACTCGATTGTGGCATCTCCCAAGTTGCACAGGGTATACACAGTACTTCTAAGTAGGTAGCTAGGCATCTACAACCCAGGCTAATGCTCTGGAGCAACAGCATGCCTACACCTTTCCCCAAACTTAAATTCTGTACCCTCATCTGATGGTAGCTGCCACTGTGCCTGGTACTTTAAGCCCCTGTCCTTGAAGCCCCTGAAGGAGGGGGCAGAGGAGATCCCAATGGACCAGTGGGGATGTGGGTGGCGCTGTGGTCTAAACCACTGAGACTCATGGGCTTGCTGATCAGAAGGTGGGTGGTTCGAATCGCCACTACGGGGTGAACTCCCATTGTTCTGTCCCAGCTCCTGCCAACCTAGCAGTTCGAAAACATGCCAGTGCAAGTAATTAAATAGGTACCACTGCAGCGGGAAGGTAAATGGCATTTCCGTGCACTCTGGTTTCCGTCACGGTGTTCCGTTGCGCCAGAAGTGGTTTAGTCATGCTGGCCACATGACGCAGAAAGCTGTCTGTGGACAAACGCCGGCTCCCTTGGCCTGAAAGGGAGAGACTAGGGTAGCATCTACAGATGAATGGGACCAGATATTAATCATGGTTGCAGTTGTGGT
The DNA here is from genome assembly GCF_951804945.1 of Podarcis cretensis. Classification (NCBI taxonomy): domain Eukaryota; kingdom Metazoa; phylum Chordata; class Lepidosauria; order Squamata; family Lacertidae; genus Podarcis; species Podarcis cretensis. The sequence goes on along the minus strand of NC_137176.1, from coordinate 17,777,610 downwards.
TGATGATAAATGGGCTAGGTTAAAGGCCTCATAGAACAAATTGTGCAAACTGGGGGAATATATGCATATATGATTGATTAATTTACACAAGCCATAATGTTCAGGTGTTCTTGGTGCAGAATTTAGGTTAAATTATTTATAGTGCAGAGCACTATACCCCTTTTAAGTTTATCTCTTCCTCCAACCTTCCCATAGTCCTGGTGTATCAGTGTCCAGAATAACACAATGTAGGCATTTACCAGCTGTCTATGATGGAGTGGCTGGATGCAGAGGCATGGTGGGAGGACCTAGCTGGGGACCCCTCCCCTCAAAAAAGGGTATTAGGGTCAGAACCTGGGGATTGGTGGAGGGATGACAAGAAGTGGTCAGAGGGAGAAGACTGAGAGAAGGAGGTACAGAAGCTGTAGAGGTAACAGGGCTTAGTGAGCTGGAGGAGTCTATGGCAGAGTCTCATTAAACTGACACTGTTTTTGCTAATAAAGAGTTAATGCCAATTTGCTCAGCGTGATTTACTGCTGGCTTACTCCTATCACTGTAACTACAAGTCTTAAACTGGAGGACTGATGTTCTGGGGCCATTCTGGGACAGGAGAATAAAACTATAAAAGGCTACATGTCATCACTGATGTGTGCTACTCCCAAAATCAAGGTGGCATACCTCTGGATATTAGTTGATGGGATTACAGATGAAGGAAGAATCCATCTTAAATGGAATTTGGTGGTTCTGACAAGTTTGAATATTTCCCATATCAGAAAGCCTATTGCATTAGGCAAAAAGATATGTCCAATCTATTCATGTGTTGTCCTTTTAAAAAACAACAACCAAAAAGACTAATTATTTGCAAAATTAGACACAAAAATACATATATTATACATATATGTATAAAAGTGTCATGTCACATGTACTGTATTGATTGATTGAATTTATATACCGCCCTATACCTGGGGGTCTCAGGGTGGTTCACAGAATAAAATCAAGATATAGAATCACAAAATACATAATAAAAATAAATACAACCCAATAACCCCCACAAACCAACACATTTTAAAAGGTCATAGGATGTAAATCAGGGCCTGGTTAAAAAGGTACGTTTTTGCCTGATGCCTAAAGGTGTATAATGAAGGCGCCAGGCGAACTTTCCTGGGGAGAGCATTCCACAGATGGGGAGCCACTGCAGATAAGGTCCGTTCTCGTGTTGCCACCCTCCAGACCTGCATAATAATTTTTATACAGCTGTATGATGCATTGTCACATGGATCTGATTCTGTGCTGGTTTCTTTGGAAAGCCAAGAGTGTATGTGCATATAATATGTGAGAATTTTTTTGCATTTTTAGTGAAAAGGATAAAAGACGAAGGCGCAAGACAGGGATTCGAAGAAATCAGTGCAGATAAGGTTGTCATCGAAGTTTTTCAGAAAATGTGATTGCTAGCTAGGGATCAAAATGAAAGAAAGTGCTGTGGCACTCAGGTCCTGCATGCAGGCTTCCTATGGGCATCTTGTTGGCCACTGTGAGAACATGATGCCAGACAACATGTTCTTTGTTCTGAAGCATCAGGACTTTCTTGTGTTCTTAGGAGACACGGCAAGGATGCCAGTGTGCTCTGCCTTTGGGAGACGGAGAGAACTTCAAAGACAATAGCAGTCTTTACCCTATTCTTTGTAATCAGCAACTTTGTGCTATAAAAATTGATATTGAATTCATATTCATATTAACTAAACCCCAGTCATTACCCTGGGGCTTTATGAAACAAGCTGTCGATTGTGTTCGTTGCTTGAGAAGCTTAAGACCCATTTATAAAGGATGCTTCTGCCTTCTGACATGTAGCTGATTTTGCATCCAATTCATTCAAGCCTTATATAGCATCTTCCCCCCGGTAGCTCAGTGTTTTGTGGATTTTTCTTGCCAGCTAAGATATTTAGTTAGGTCAGTAAACTGACCTCATTCAAATATATTTATTGTACACTTGCTTGCTATAAAAGGGAGAGAGAAAAACCTTCAGTTTAGAAATCTCCCAACTTCATACAAATAGCCTTACGGGGGATTCCTTTTCGATATAGAATAATAGAATTGTAGAGTTGGCAGGGACCTAAAAGTCATCTAGTCCAACTCCCTGCAGTGCAGGAATATGCAGCTGTCTCACTGAGGAATCAGCACCATGCTCCAACCAGTTGAACTATCCAGGCTATATATTTTCAGTGTTACCCAGAAAAAAGTCAAAGGTTAGTTTGAGTATCAAACTAGTCCTTGTCTTCATCTGCAGCAAGAGGATATTATTTTTGCCCTATCTGAACAAGCTGTAATTAAGCATCCTACCAAATTTCAGGTAAAACACTCTTTGAGTTGAATCTGGAGGTCCCTAGGCAGGCAAAACAGCCATTAAAGCCATTGTAGTAGCACCTGGCTCGAGCACTGTGTCATGGAGCCAGCTCTGGAAAGAACCACTGTTTCTGCAGCTTACGGAGATGGTTCCTTCACTAGAGCAGAGAGGCTGCATCTTGCAGTGGTGATGGTTTTTCATGATGCGAAATCCAGAGAAGTTTCCTCAGACCTGCTGCATAACTCGGGTGTTTTCTGGCTAGAGCTAAAGTGCCGGCTGTTGTTGCCAGAGCTGACTCTATGGGGCCATGCTAAGAAAACACAAGAGATCCTTTCTCTGAATGAACCAGGCAATTCCTGATTTGAGCAGATGGGCCCCACTATCAAGCCAGCAGGTATAGGGAACCTCAGGCCCAGGTCCATAATGCAGACCCCCCCCCCCAGACATCTCCAACTGTCCCATAGGACTTTTCCCTGGACACACACCCTCCCAAGCCACACCCATGCTTTGTATCATCCTTTAGTTGTTGTTTTTTACTTTGATGGAATGTGACCTTGAACTCTGATAACACCTCTTGACTTAAGGGAGCTGTATGTGTAAAACTAGCCTACCGTACAAGGATAAAATTTGCATCCATTGCTCCACCCACTTTTGGCCCCACCCATCCCTAGCATAGGGCCCCTGGAAGGAAAAGTGACTCTTGGGCAGAAAATGATTCCCCATCCCTGCTCTGTGGAGTGTTAAAGCTTTTGGTGGTGATGAAGGAAAGGGAAATGTTCTCCTAGCTCCGGTGCTCTTGTTCCCTTTCTCAAACATTTTCATGTCTCCCCATTTATGTATCCCTCACTGCAAAGCAACATCCGTCCTACCATTAGGTAGACTGAGGCGGTGATTGCAGATGACACGGTCTGGGGAGTGCCAATGTCTTGCCCAATGCAAGGTGGTTCTTTTAAAATGAGATTCAGAAGCAATACAAAACACAAGTGAGTGAGAAGAATAAATATTTTATTCTAAACAGCAAGCAATATATACACACCAAGCATACACTTCAATCTGCCACTTGGAAGCCCTTGAGAAGCAGCAAAGGGACTCCCCCAGGTAGCCTCAAGTTGCACGACCCCACAGCTGATCAGTCCATGCACAAGCTTCAAAGAAACTATGCCCAACTGATTTATAGATAGCTAGCCTGTTAGCCTGTGGGACTTGCTCAACTGGCTATGTGCAGATTATGCATTAGCCACTTCTCTCAATGCCTCACATTCTCCAAACAATGTCTAATATCTAATAAGGTGGAGTACTCAGCACTATCATTTCATTCCACAGATTAGGGCATTAAAGGTTGTTCTCAGCCATCAAAAGGCTTAACAAAAGATAGGGAAAGGGAAGGAACAGGGGGGAAGGAAGGATAACCATGTTAGAGCACTATCTCCTCAAAATACAAATATCTTCCCCAGATAGATTGCCCATAGAGGCAAGGAGGTGTTGGAGGACACAGCTGTTTGGGCCATGTTCTCTGCTAACCTGCTGCTCTCAAATGCACTGGAGATGCTATTGCATGTCCCATATCTTTGACATGTAATTTTTAAAAATATAAATGTACATAGAATTAGTCAAGATTTTTTAAAAAACAAACAAACAAGCAAGCAAAACCCAGCTCTTATACAAGTGGATGCTTGACACAAGAAGTGATTAGGACCAATGACATGTGGTGAATTTTTTTCCTAGGGGAACAGGAGGAGGAGGAGTTTGGATTTGATATCCTGCTTTATCACTACCCTAAGGAGTCTCAAAGCGGCTAACAATCTCCTTTCCCTTCCTCCCCCACAACAAACACTCTGTGAGGTGAATGAGGCTGAGAGATTTCAGAGAAGTGTGACTAGCCCAAGGTCACTTAGCAACTGCATGTGGAAGAGTGGAGACGCGAACCCGGTTCCCCAGATTACGAGTCCACCGCTCTTAACCACTACACCACACTGGCCAGAAGTGCCATCTTGCAAGGGTTATTGAGGGAGGCAGCAACATCACACAAGTGAGCATCGAGCCTGCCCCCCTAAGCCTGGCAAAACCTTCCCAGACTTTGCAAAGGAGGCATCAGGCTTTCAACAGGATGCTGGAGCACTCTTGCTTCCTTCCCAAAGTAAGGCGGGCTTTGGGAAGGTGACAGAAGGGCTCTTGGACCCCATCAGAGCACTGTGTCTCCCTCCCTGGGCTTCCTGGGCTTTGGAAAGGAGGCACCAGGGTTTAATACTCCAGTTTTCCAGGAACATTCAGAGAACTAGCCTAGTCCCCCTAGTCCACTGACCGCACACCACTGATCAGGACATAATCACTCAATTCCATGAATAAATCAAATTCAAGCTGATACCTTCTCTATCCCAAATCCCAGTCAATCAGATGAGCTAAAGGAAAGAAAATAGCATCTCTTTGAAGTCCCTGCAGCACCAGGAGTCTGTCTCCCAAAATTCAGACGAGACCAAATTCTGCAGGTTTCATTCAAACTCCAAACTTCTTTTAAAATGCACCCACTAAACACACTCTGATCTCAGACCTCTCCCTGAAGATAGTTCACCAATTCAGAAAACATTCTCAGCTATCGGCTAAACAAAAAAGTATCGGTATGTACTTTTTTTGGGGGGGGTGAAACAGCTGTAAGAATATTGGCAAAGGTGAAAAAAAAATTTCAATCAACTTGGCAAACCCATGAGAGAATTGTGCAATTCTTTTGTATACCAACACCAAGAAGCTTGCAGTAGTTTCCAGTGGAACCTGGGAGGCACAACACACATCATCATAATAATATAAAGAAATATATATATATATATATATATATATATATATATATATAAAATAATTTTATTTATACCCCACCCTCCGCAGCCAAGACCAGGCTCAGGGCAGCTAACACCAGGGATAAAAGCAATTGATTAAAATACAACTTAAAACAACATTAAAATACAAGATTAAAATGCAGCCTCATTTCAGTAGAAACGCAAATCAAAAACTTTTTGGGGATGAAAACGTCAAATCTTCACCAAGGCCAACTATCCAGATTGGTCCTATGTGGGCCAGAAAAAAGCCAGGGAAGTCCCCAAACAGGAGTTCCATCACAGAAGGAGAAAGGAAAAAGGAAAGAGGGGGAGGGGATCAAGTTGCTTCCAAGCCAAAGGCCAGGCAGAACAACTCTATCTTACAGGCCCTGTGGAAAGAAATCAGATCCTGCAGGGCCCTGGTCTCATGAGACAGAGCGTTCCACCAGGCTGGAGCCAGTGTTGAAAAGGCCCTGGCTCTGGTTGAGGCTAATATTGAGTGCTCCTCTTTCCCCTTGTCGAACACAAGGTGACAAGCAAATTCTTTTCCTTGGTACACACACTGCTCAGACCATAAAAGGCACTAAATTCAAGAAAGCAGATATTGAACATCACCAACATGATACCTAATTGGCTTTCTCAATAATGCCTTTTCATGTAAATGTTTGCGACATAATCCCTTGTTAATAGAATGTAAGGTGTTGCACAGTATGCATGAAATTCAGACTGGATTAGAAAATCTTTTTTTTTTTCCAGCTACTAGCACCTCTGGCCAATGTTACTTCTGTATTTTTCATGAGTAGCACCCCAGGCCAAAATTCCTACTGCATTTTGCATGAGTTGGGTAGCTCTTTACCAGTGTTCTAGGTGCCAGATGGAACTATTGTGTGATGCTCTGCAGGAGTGGAGAGGGGGGAGAATGAAGAGGGGGACTGGGTGTCCTGTAAAGAATCTGTGTGTTTCATGGACAGATGGGAACCAAAAGGATAAAATGTGCCCCACCATGCATAAAAATGGAAATGCAAGGGATAATTTTAATACCCTTGTTTATCCTGAATAGCTCATTCTGAAATTAAGTGCTGTTGCCAATTTCTTTCAGGAGTTTAAGCTTCTAAACTCTCTATTGGCAGCTAATGCAAAGATAACATATAAAAGGGCCTTTTGTTTTACACAATGTGAATCTGGTTTTCTTCTACAGCTTCTCCATCCCACCTTGGGGGATAAAGTACATATTTGAGAAATAAAGGATCAATGCTTTTAGCATGTGGTCTGTCTTTAGGTTGCAAAATTTGCTTGTTTTTTTGCTTTTATTTTAAATGAAATGCTGACAGATTCTGAAAGATGTTGAATTTGCAAATGATATGCAAATAAATGGAGATGGTTGGAATCTCCTTCCAAAGAAATATTGTTAATCATATCAAAATATTTGAAGTCATATCTCCATTTATGGACCACTTTCCTATAGGCCAAATGACAGCTGAACATGTAGAACAGGACCCTCCAGATTAATTTCTAATATTATTTTAGACAATACAGATATACACAAGAACCTCAGAAATGTTTGTCATTGAAATTCACTTTGAATGTTGAAATCCTATTTAAAGTATTTTCTGAGCTGGTGTGCCAGCGAATAAAATATTGTTGCGGGGGCTGGCAGGCAGGTAAACCCTGCCATGCGTAATTGATCACAAGACACAGTGCACACACACCATTTGAATGGCAATGCCATTCAACTTTGGGGTGGCCCTGTCCCCTCAAATATTTTACTGTGGGGCTCGAGGGACCTTGGCCCCTAGGCATTGGCTTTGTATTCTAACTAACTAAAAAATGAAGGAGGGGCCCCATCCATTTGTTTTCTTGCACAGAGCCCCCTCTCCTTAGCTTTCTTAATGGGCCATCACTTTTCCTTTGTTTTCTTAATAGCTCCCCACCTGTAATGATATCTGGCGGGTAAGCAAGTCCCAATAAGAAGTGATGACTCTCACTTCCGGTCGGCGCCAGCGCTTAATGGCGGTCCGAGCCTCGAGCTCCGAGGCAGGACTGCTTCGTTAGTTCGGGTCTTACCCGCTACGGCAAGCGGGGGACCCCTAAAATCACAGGCGCGGAGCCTGTGAACAAAGGAGATTCGGTGGGCACCTTTTGCGCCCCCCGGCACTGTGAGGGAGCCTTTTTAAAGGCTTCTGAGCGGCATCGGGGTAAGCGCGGTGCTGAGAGTCGTCACCCAGCTAGCGGAGTGAAGCCGCGTCGCCATGAGCGGAGAGCGCCGATTCCTTCCTGCAATTGGAATTTGACCACAGCACCCGTGAGTAAGATTGGAAAAGTAACGGGACATTAAATAAGAAATTTGGCTGAAAACGGGAAAGGCATAAATTAAGGAAGTCTGCCTCCCCGGAACTGCAGAAGAGATAAAGCAACGAAAATCAAGCTGCATTTAAAGGGAACCTTTCTATTTTTTTAAGCTGTCAAACTGACATCGGACTTAAAACTTCCCCCCAGATTGGCAGGAGGAGGGGGGAAGGGACTGGAACGCTGTTAACCTGCTGGAAAATTATTGGAAAATTAAGATCTTCCATTGCCAAATCCCCCTGGGTCGGGCTGCCCAAATAAGCCACCGGGACGTGGACTGTCAAACTTTGAGAAGCGGGGGTTTGCTTGTAACAAAGTTACTGGACCTTAGAATTATTCTGTTGCATTTTGGCCACATAGAAGATAGAGACGTTACAGCTTGGATATTGGAAACTTTTGGCTACTGTTATACTTCCTTGCTTCTTTTGTTTCTCTTTATCCTTGCCACTTGGATACAATTGAATGCTCCCTCTAGAGGGTCTCAAGTGAAACTGTTGCACTGGGAAAAGTAACAGTGGGATTTTCCACTTGGAAATCAACTCTGTGAAAACGACCTTGAGGATATGAGTGCCCCTACAGAAGAGATAGTAACAAGGCTGAAAGCAAAACAATCTCACAAGAAAAGGGGCTCTATATCAGGAACTGTTTCAGCTGCACAGGAAAAAACACCAGCTTCCATGGATCCTATGACTCAGGCACTACTTAAAATAAATCAATCCCTGGAAGCACTGACAAAGCTATCGACAGAGAACTCTAAAAAACTAACTGAGTTGACAACAAGATTGGATGTGAATACAGCTAGTGTTAAATCTAACACAGATTCTATAAATAGATTAATTCAGGAAAATTCAGAAACACGAAAGATTGCAGAAAGTGCAAAAATAACGGCTGAAGAGACAAGGGAAAAGTTTGGGCCTATTATTAAAAAAGTGAATGAGCATGATGCAGCCCTCTCCTTACTGGAACTTCAACGTAAAGAGAAGAACTTAAAACTTAGATTGGTGCCTGAAGGGGAAGGGGACAACCTTGTGAAATTTCTTACAGAGAACATTATAACTTTTTGGCAGGAGGAATGGGAGGAAGAGGATGAACTTGAGATAACATCAGCTTTTCGATTGGGTAGAAAGCAGGATAAAAAACCAAGGGATTGTTTAATTACACTGAGATCAAAAGAAGAAAGAGATAAAATATTGAATCTGCATTATCAGAAGGCATTGGTGATCCAAAATTGTCAGATACAGATTTTTAAGGACATCCCCAAATACATTTTAGAGGTGAGAACATATTATAAAAGCCTAGCAGATCTGCTGAAGAAAAACACCATACCATTCAGATGGGAGTTTCCACAAGGATTGTCCTTTAACTTTAAAGGAAGGAAGATTAAAATAAAAACAATTCAGGACAAAGAACAATTTCTGGAGAGATACCTGGAGGATTTGCAAAAAGGAACCGTGGAGGAGAGGGAACCGCCTGATATAGCAAATTTGTCATTTGGACTTTTACCACCACCATCGGAGGAAGAGCAGAAGCTTGGAGCAGTTGGAGGAACAGCTACTTAAATACTTAAATACAAAATGTCTCTGCAACTCCTTAGTTGGAACTGTAACGGTTTGAACCTTCCTCGGAAAAGACGACAGGTTTTTCACATTTTGAAGAAAGAACAATTAGATATAATATGTTTGCAAGAAACCCATATTGCCAGGATACATAGGAAACTACTGATAAATAAGAGACTTGGTCAAGAATTTATCTCATCAGACAAAGTAAAGAAAAGAGGTGTGGTGATCTATGCAAAGGAAAAGTTGGTTCCAAAATTGATATTTAAAGATGAACAAGGAAGATACCTGGCAATTGAAATACAAATCCAAGGAGAAAAGATACTAATTGTGGGAGTTTATGCCCCAAATGAAGGGAAGGCCGAATTCTTCAGGAAGTTGCATGAGACATTAGTTGACTTTTTAGATTATAAAATCCTAATGATGGGAGATATGAATGGAGTTGTCTCAACAAATATGGACAAAGCACAGAGACAAGTGATTTCAAAAGAAGGGAGACTACCAAAGATCTTTTTCGAAATGACTGAAACAATGGACTTGATTGATATTTGGAGAACAAAGAATCCTCTAGAGAGGGAGGGAACTTTCTTCTCTGAAGCAAAAATGACATGGACAAGAATAGACCAAATTTGGATTTCTAGCAGTCTGGCGCCAAGAACAAAAAAAGTAGAAATATGTCCAAAAACGTGCTCCGACCATAACGCGGTGAAGATGGAGATGAAACTAACAACAACTGGATCCTTTAGATGGAGAATGAATGACACCCTATTTAAGGATGAAGAGATCCACAAGAAGGCCCTTAAAACATTAAAAGATTACTTTGAGATCAACAGGAAAACAGATGTGGAAAAAAGAATAATTTGGGACGCAAGCAAAGCCGTGATGCGAGGTTTCCTAATTCAACAAAATTCTATAAAGAGGAAGCAACAAAATGAGAAGAAGGAAAAAATTTTAGAAAAAATAAAAGAAGGAGAGAAGAAGTTGAGGTCTAAACCAAAGTCCCATGAGATTTTGAGAGAAATAAAGTTTTATCAGATGCAGTACATGGAGCTTATGAACCAACAAATAGAATGGAAGATAAAGCAAATGAGACAAAGAACTTTTGAATCAGCGGATAAATGTGGGAAACTCTGTCATGGCAATTGAAAAAAAGGCAGAAAATGAATACTGTAACAAGTCTAGAAATGGATGGAAAAATTATCCACAAACCCAATGAGATCAACAATTGTTTTCAAAGTTTTTTTAAGAAATTGTATGCACAAGGGCCAATCAACGAACAAGAAATAGAAGAATTCATCAGAAAATACGGTCTACCAAAAATTTCAGAACAAAGTAAAAGGATCTTAAATGAGGAAATAACAGAACAAGAAATAGAGGGTGCCATTCAAAACATGAAATTGGGAAAATCACCAGGACCAGATGGCCTGACGGCCAAATACTACAAAATGCTGAAAGAATGGCTGATACAACCATTGAAGGAAGTTTGCAATGAAATTTTGAAGGGGAAAAAGGCACCTGAATCGTGGAAAGAGGCTTTCATCTCACTTATACCGAAAACAGAGACAGAGAAGAACCAGGTTAAAAACTACCGCCCTATATCTTTACTCAATGTGGATTACAAAATTTTTGCAGACATTTTGGCAAAAAGATTGAAAAGAGTGTTAGCAGAAGAGATTCATAAGGACCAAACAGGCTTTCTCCCAGGTAGACATATGTCAGACAATGTGAGAAACATTATAGACATTTTGGAGCTGCTGGACGTTGATATTAATAGGAAAGCAGTTTTGATTTTTGTGGACGCGGAGAAAGCCTTTGACAACATTTGTTGGACCTTTATGAAAAAGAATCTCCAAGGGATGGGGGTAGGCCAAGGTTTTGAAAACGGTATAGGTGCAATATATTCTCAACAAAAGGCCAAATTAATTGTAAATAACGTGGTAACGGAAGAAATACCTATAGAAAAAGGTACAAGACAGGGTTGCCCAATATCCCCTTTGCTTTTTATATCAGTCCTGGAGGTTTTGTTAAACATGATCAGAAAGGACCAGTTGGTTAAAGGAGTTCAGGTCGGAGTTAGACATTACAAATTAAGAGCATTTGCAGACGATTTGGTACTGACTTTGCAACAGCCAGACACTAGTACTAAAAGAGTATTAGAACTAATTGATATATTTGGTCGAGTAGCAGGTTTTAAATTGAATAGACAAAAAACGAAAGTGTTGGAAAAAAATTTAACAATGGAAGAAAGAGAGAGTTTTCAGAATGAAACAGGCTTGGAAATAACAAAAAGGGTAAAATACCTGGGGGTAAACTTAACATCCAAGAATGTGAACTTATTTAAGGATAATTATGAAAAATGTTGGTCAGAAGTTAAAAAGGATCTGGAAATATGGTCAAGGTTGAAACTTTCCTTGTTAGGCCGAATTGCTACTATTAAGATGAATGTATTGCCTAGAATGCTGTTCTTATTCCAGACGCTGCAGATTGTGGACAAGATGGATTGTTTCAAGAAGTGGCAGAAAGACATATCAAAATTTGTCTGGCAGGGCAAAAAGCCCAGAATTAAATTTAAGATTTTAACTGATGCAAAGGATAGAGGGGGGTTTGCCCTGCCGGACTTAAGACTTTATTATGAATCAGCAGCTTTCTGCTGGTTGAAACACTGGCTACTTCTTGAGAACACTGACATTTTGGATCTGGAAGGGTACGACAATAGTTTTGGTTGGCATGCATACTTATGGTACGACAAGGTAAAGGTGTATAAAAGCTTCAAAAACCATATTGTAAGGAAAGCATTGTATAACGTTTGGATTAGATACAAAGATTTGTTGGAAAGTAAAACCCCTAGGTGGGTGTCACCAATGGAAGCTAGGGAAGTAAAAAAACTTAATATGGATTCTAAATGGCCAAAATATCATGAGATTTTAGAATACGATGGAGAAAGGGTGAAACTTCAGAGTTATGAGAAACTAAAGCCTAAGGTTCGAGACTGGTTGCATTACCATCAGATAAATGAGACGTTTAAACAGGACAGGAAAATAGGATTTCAGAAAGAGAAGTCAAAACTAGAAACAGAATTGTTGGAACCCAATACTAAGAACTTATCAAAAATGTATAACTTGCTGTTAAAATGGAATACACAGGATGAAATGGTGAAATCAGCTATGATTAAATGGGCACAAGATATCGGTCATGATATTATGTTTGCTGACTGGGAACAGTTATGGACCACCGGTATTAAATTCACTGCATGTAATGCTTTAAAAGAAAATATTATGAAAATGATCTACCGATGGTACATGACCCCAGTCAAGCTTGCAAAAATATATCATTTGCCTAATAATAAGTGTTGGAAATGTAATGAGACTGAAGGCACTTTCTACCACCTTTGGTGGACCTGCCCAAAGGTTAAAGCTTTCTGGGAAATGATCTATAATGAAATTAAGAAGGTCCTTAAGTGGACTTTTCCTAAGAAACCAGAGGCTTTCCTCTTGGGCATGGTGGGCCAAATGGTGCCAAGGAAGGATAGGATTTTCTTTATGTATGCCACTACAGCAGCAAGAATTCTACTGGCAAAGTATTGGAAGACGCAAGAACTACCTACTCTGGAAGAATGGCAAACAAAGGTGATCGACTTTATGGGACTGGCCGAGATGACGGGCAGAATCCGGGACCAGGGGAAAGAGACAATGGAAGAGGACTGGAAGAAATTCAAAATATATCTTAAAAATAATTGTAAAATTGAGGAATGTTAAGATGTCAGGGGGTAAGAAGTAAAGAATTGCAGCAGTAAATAAAAAACTTAAGAAATTTTTGATGAAAGGGAATTAAGACAATGGACCTAAGGGTTGCTAAAGAATTATTAAATAAGGATGCAGGGTTGGGGAGGTATGGGGAAGTCAAAGAAAAAAGGGCATGAACCGATGAGCTTGAAGTTATACTGTTTTATATTGTTCTTTATTATTTGTGTGGAAAATTAATAAAAATTATTATAAAAAAAAAAAGAAGAAGTGATGACTCTCCAGCAGTTTTCTGTATCTCTGTTTACAACAAAACACATCCTGAACACGGCTTCTCACCTGCTCACATTGACAATAGTTGGTCAGTCTGAATCTTTGCCCCTCTCACAGCAGGAGGGATGCCAAACTCCCACCCTTCTCCTCTTGCCCTTCCATTGTTCTCTGATCTTATCCAGTTTCCTTGAATGGGGACTGAGAGGCTGGCCTTCACCCTCCCTACTTTCACTTGACATAGTCTCAATGCTCTGGCTGCCTTCCAACTCTTCCTCTTCTTGAGAGCTAACAGTGTCTTTCCAAGCACAATTCAACGTGTTGGTGTTGACCTTTAACGCCCTAAACGGCCTTGGCCCAGTATACCTGAAGGAGCATCTCCACCCCCATCATTCTGTCCCGGAGGTCCCATGCCGAGGGCCTTCTGGCGGTTGCCTCACTGCGAGAAGCAAAGCTACAGGGAACCAGGCAGAGGGCCTTCTCGGTAGTGGCACCCGCCCTGTGGAACACCCTCCCATCAGATATCAAAGAGATAAACAATTACCTGACATTTAGAAGACATCTGAAGGCAGCCCTGTTCAGGGAAGTTTTTAATGTGTGACATTTTCATGTATTTTTAAATCTTTGTTGGAAGCCGCCCAGAGTGGCTGGGGAAACCCTGCCAGATGGGCGGGGTACAAATAATAAATTATGATTATGATTATGATTGTCGAACTGCCCTTTCTTGACTCTGTCAGCCAGCTCTCATCTGCAGAGTCGGTCCCTCTTTCACTTTGTTCAGTTTCTGACTCTTACTCTTCCCTCTGGTGAGCCACGTTCCTGACACCACCCTAGGCCATTGCCTCATCAGGAAACGTGCCTGGCTTCTATTTTAACCCTTGCTGTATTCAGGGGTTCAGGACGCTTGATTAAATTCTAGCACTTACTAGTTCAAAGAAATTTTTTTTGGGGGGGGGGGGTCTGGATCCCCTGATCTCATAACAATGCAGTAACCATAATTTGCTGACCGTCATATGCTGATCAGTCTATGAGTCACTCGACACATTATTCTTGGATTGAATATAGCTGTGAACATTTCAGTGTGTATACGTGACTCATAAAGCGTCAATGGGAAATGTATTGAGTAAATTATTGATTGCAAATGATATGCCAAGCCCAGCCTGCATCTTGCCCTTTTCCATTTTTTATATTGTTTGGTCAATTTGCTGCTTTTGAGATGAGGCTTGACTAAATGTTTGCCAGGGATGGAGATGGTTTGTCCTCCTAGGCATGTTAAGATAGCAATTGGATATTCAATTCAGCAGCTCTGGTAAGCAACAAGCAATGCCTTGAGGCAGTTGCTTGCAGTAAGCAGCCTATCTGAAGAAAGTCAGAAAAGCACAGCAACCCTCAAGAAATTAGCAGTGCCAGGCAATGGAGTGTGTATGCAAGATCACTCAATATGGATTTGTTAACAGCCTTTTGGTATGCAACACCGACCACATTTCGAAAAACATCACCAACTTTTCACCAGAAGGCAAAATAGACACAGTGAGTTAGCAGGGACAGAAAATAGGGACAGTTGGAGCTGTGTGTGCTTAATGCACACTTAAGGGCAATGTTGAGATTTCTGTCTATATTGTTGTTGTTGTTTAGTCATTTAGTCGTGTCCGACTCTTCGTGACCCCATGGACCAGAGCACGCCAGGCACTCCTGTCTTCCACTTCCTCCTGCAGTTTGGTCAAACTCATGCTGGTAGCTTCGAGAACACTATCCAACCCTCTCATCCTCTGTCGTCCCCTTCTCCTTGTGCCCTCCATCTTTCCCAACATCAGGGTCTTTTCCAGGGAGTCTTCTCTTCTCATGAGGTGGCCAAAGTATTGGAGTCTCAGCTTCAGGATCTGTCCTTCCAGTGTGCACTCAGGGCTGATTTCCTTAAGAATGGATAGGTTTGATCTTCTTGCAGTCCATCATTTCATGTATGACTATCCCATGTGAGAAGGGTTGTGAGACTGCATAGACCAGTTTCTTCCCTTGCTGTTGATGTGTACAGCGCGGGTGACACTGTGGTCTAAATCACTGAACCTCTTGGGCTTGCTGATCCGAATGCCAGTGATTTGCATCTCTGCGACGGGGTGAGATCCTGTTGCTCTGTTCCAGCTCCTGGCAACCTAGCAGTTTGAAAGCACACCAGTGCAAGTAGATAAATAGGTACCGCTGTGGCGGGAAGGTAAATGGTGTTTCCGTGTGTTCTTGCTTCCGTCATGGTGTTCCGTTGTGGCAGATGTGGTTTAGTCATGCTGGCCACATGGCCCACGAAGCTGTCTGTGGACAAACACCAGCTCCCTCAGCCTGAAAGTGAGATGAGCTCTGCAACCCCGTAGTCACCTTTGACTGGACTAAACCATCCAGGGGTCCTTTACCTTTACCTTTACAGTGCATATACTTTCCATGTTTGACTGGTGCATAAAGGTGTATACATGACTCATAAAGCTTCAATGGGAAATGTATTGAGTAAATTATTGATTGCAAATGATATGCACAAATGTGTGTACAATAGCTCTATGCAATTTGGGATGTCAATGGGGCACAATCCCCCCTAAATTCACGAGCTCTATGTGCTCTATGTGCATACACCTGTAGAGCACCTTCACACACCAATTGGCAGGGGGCATAGCCATTACATGTGCCATTGGTGAGGTGTGGGGCTAGTTGACAAATTTTCAAACCCTCCTCCTGTGTTTTGTTTTGTTTTTGGTGCTTGGTGTGTGTGTGTGTGTGTGTGTGTGTGTGTGTGAGAGAGAGAGAGAGAGAGAGAGAGAGAGAGAGAGTCATCTTCTGACTGCTCTTTAAATACTCTACATATAACATGAAAATTTATTTGTTTGTTTAAGCAAAGTAGGGTTGTTGTTGTTGTTTTAAAAAACCTCAACTAGCCCTGCTTTTTATTCTTTTTAATGCATCTTTTTGCTGAGTTTGTTTATTGTTTTTATTGATGTTTATGTATAAGTTTACTGGGCAGTTTATTTTGTGTTGCACCCTATCTCAGTATCAATATTGAGGAAAGAGGGGCTATAAATCTTTTAAGTGAATAATAAATAAACAATGTAAGTCTTGCAATATGATTCTTATTCTTATCCAGCTTTATGCTTTTCTTGCTATCTGTTCTGCTTTCTGTGCAATTCTGCTTCTCAGTGTTAGCCCAATAAATACATACTCCTTTGCAGTCCAGAATAGAAGGGAGACAAAGCTTTATAGCTGAGGATCCAAAGATCTTTCACTTGTAGTAAGTAGCATGTTTCCTCATGGGAAACAACTGGGGCATAACAATAAAGAAAACTACAAATCTACCATGAGAAATATATTAGCCAAATACAAACGTGTGATATACTAAATGTAAAAGGTAAAGGGACCCCTGACCATTAGGTCCAGTCGTGACCGACTCTGGGGTTGCAGTGCTCATCTCGCTTTATTGGTCAAGGGAGCCGGCGTACAGCTTCCGGGTCAATTGGCCAGCCTGACTAAGCTGCTTCTGGCGAACCAGAGCAGTGCACGGAAACGCTGTGTACCTTCCCACCGGAGTGGTACCTATTTATCTACTTGCACTTTGACGTGCTTTCAAACTGCTAGGTTGGCAGGAGCAGGGACCAAGCAACGGGAGCTCACCCCGTTGCGGGGATTCGAACCACCGACCTTTTGATTGGCAAGTCCTAGGCTCTGTGATTTAACCCACAGCGCCACCCACATCCCTATACTAAATGTACCAGTACTTTTAAGACCGGGACCATTTTTCAGCTTAAGGGCCAAGTTCACCACCCTTCCAAGGGCTCTATGCTAATATGTACGGATACAGCACGCTCCATTTCTGCCTGATAGGTGTGGTTTAATCCCACTGGACATGGCTCTGCCACTGTGAGCATGCATGCTGCAGCAAATAAATTGCTGCATGGGCTGCTTTGCCATGCTGCAAGATAGCTGTACCTCTGTTCAGCATTACTAACAAAGAGGAAGCTGTTTATGAACCTGTCTTTGTTGAGTTCTGCCATGAGATCATAAACTTTTAGGGCATCAAAACCTGAGTGAGCACCTCATCACCTAAAACTAAAACAAAAACTAAACCCACCTGGGAATCCCACACACACATCCACATGTGCAAAGAGCATCTATTCTTCCTTTACAGTTACTTGAGCCACCTCCAGGTTGTACGATTCCATTCTGCTGCATGTATAGGCAAGGCCTAAATGACTGAGTGGACTCTGTTAGAAAAGTATTACATTTCAGGTGATTTGCAAGGTCTCCCTGCTGTGTTATAGCTGTGATGCCCCATTCAAATATACAAGTCATTTCTTCAGGATGCCAAGCGATGAATGTGCTTGTGCAAGACCGGCCAGATTCGCTGCCCAGAGAGCTTACAATCTGCATTCAGCTGTTTGTAATACACCCAAGGCACACATTATGCTTCTGCTGCAGCTACTTTTATGACATGGCAATCAGCTTGCATTCGTATGTCTCCCTTTTAAAATAGAGAAATGCAGAATTCTATTAATCCTTGATCATGGCGCATGAGAGAAAATTAATCTCCTTAGGGGGGAAATATTAAAGTTAGGGTTTTGATGTATTTATAAACTACACCAGCTTTGAAGTTCATTGCTACTGGCAAAGCGTACATATTTTACACAGCTATTCACTTATGGAACATTGGATATAGACAACTACACTTTAAAACTCTCTTTGGCTCCGACTAGCTTGACAACTGCATTTGCTTTGTAACCAAATGGAATAGTCATAAATATGTCACAATAAGAAACTAGTTCCATTATCTGTTCAGCTACCTAGAAATCCAAATTAAATCTATTCAGCCATAGAGGAAGTATTTTAAAACTGGCTTTTGGTGCTCCAGAATTCATACTCTCTGTAAACAACATATTCCATTTACCAGTCGTAATATATTCCCTTAATGTAACTGTACCCCACCCACCCCCTATCCCAAACAATGACTTGTAAATATTGTCAACCAAGGCAGCAATGGGATATATGTCTTCTAGTTGATATACCTAGTTGCCTCTTTAGATAAATAGGTCAGCAACATTTGTTCAGCCACTTTATTTTTTACAACAGTTTTTTTCCTCATTAATATGTTTGATTTTATTTGTTGGCTTCAAAACTGTGAAAATGGGGTAGGAAAATCTCTGAGTCAAACACCAATCTTATGGGGGCCACTATGAACCTATAAGCCACCATTTTCCTTCCTTGAAAACCCGGTGTCCTTACTTGGAAAACCCGGTGTCCTATGCCTAAGTCCCACTGCATTTCTCTCCCCCCCCCAAAAAAAAAAAAATTAATTCATTTTATAACACAAATAAAAAACACAAACAGAAAAGACAAACAATACAAACAAATTTTTGTCATATCCTTATTTTTCTAAACATTGTTAAGTGGGCTTCCCCAAGTCCCACCTATCTGATTTTCATTTTACTTCATCTTTAGCAGCTTACATATATCATAATTTCTAACCATCTTTTTTTATCACACTTAAAATAACTTCACATTTTATCACTTACAAATAATACTATTTTAAAACACCCTATCATCTACTTCTAACCCTACAGCCTATATATACTTCCAAAGCTATTCTGAGGTTTAAATATTAACACATTTTTTTTCAAATATTCCTTAAACTTCTTCCAGTCTTCTTCCACCATCTCTTCTCTCTGGTCTCGGAGTCTCCCAGTCAGTTCAGCAAGTTTCATATAGTCCATCATCTTATAGTCCATCTGCCATCTTATAGTCCATCTGCCATTCTTTGATAGTTGGTAAATCTTGTTTCTTCCAATTCTTCGCTAACAATATTCTTGCAGCTGTTGCAGCATACAGAAAAAAGTAACATCCTTTTTGGGGATTTCACCCCCCACTATACCAAGTAAAAAGGCTTCTTGTTTTTTAATAAATGTGTTTTTTAACACTTTTTTCAATTCATTATAAATCCTTTCCCAGAAGTCTTTTATCTTGGGGCACGTTCACCACATGTGGTAAAAGGTTCCTTCTTTTTCTCTACATTTACAGCATTTATTATCATGAGTACGATACATTTTTGCTAACTTCACTGGTGTTAAATACCATCTGTACATCATTTTCATCAATTTTTTTCTTCATACATTACAAGCTGTAAATTTGATTCCCTTTTCCCACAATTTCTCCCAATCCACCACCATGATATTGTGCCCCACATCCCTGGCCCATTCGATCATTACAGATTTCACTTGTTCTGGCTCAAGGTCAGCAACCACACTGCCTGGGGTATATGAGACATCCATTTCTTTCTGGTATAGTTCCTCTGTGTATTCTTGCCACCTCTTCTTGATGTCTTCTGCTTCTGTTAGGTCCTTTCCACTTTTGTCTTTTATTATGGTAATCTTTGTACAAAATGTTCCTTTCATATCTCCAATTTTCTTGAACAGATCTCTGGTTTTTCCCATTCTATTGTTTTCCTCTATTTCTTTGCATTGCTCGTTTAAGAAGGCCTTCTTGTCTCTCCTTGATATTTTTTTGGAAATCTGCATTCAATTTCCTGTATCTTTCACTATTTCCCTCGCATTTTGCTTGCCTACTCTCGCCCCCCCCCCCCGCTGTTTGTAAGGCCTCGTTGGACAGCCACTTTGCTTTCTTGCATTTCCTTTTCATTGGGATGGTTTTAGTTGCTGCCTCCTGTATAATGTTACGAGCCTCCATCCATAGTTCTTCAGGCCCTCTGTCCACCAAATCTAAATCCTTAAACCTGTTCCTCACTTCCACTGTGTATTCATAAGGGATTTGACTTAGATTGTATCTTACCGGCCCAGTGGTTTTTCCTACTTTCTTCAGTTTAAGCTTGAATTTTGCTATAAGAAGCTGATAATCTGAGCCACAGTCAGCTCCAGGTCTTGTTTTTGCTGACTGTATAGAGCTTCTCCATCTTTGGCTGCAGAGAATATAATCAATCTGATTTCGATGCTGCCCATCTGGTGATGTCCATGTGTAGGGTCGTCTCTTGTGTTGTTGGAAAAGCATGTTTGTGATGACCAGCTTGTTCTCTTGGCAGAACTCTACTAGCCTTTGCCCTGCTTCGTTTTGAACTTCAAGGCCAAACTTGCCAGTTGTTCCTTTTATCTCTTGACTCCCTACTTTAGCATTCCAGTCCCCTATAATGAGAAGAACATCCTTCTTTGGTGTCATTTCTATAAGGTGTTGTAAGTCTTCATAGAATTGGTCAATTTCAGTTTCTTCAGCACCAGTGGTTGGTGCATAAACTTGGATTACTGTGATGTTAAAAGGTCTGCCTTGGATTCGTATCGAGATCATTCTATCATTTTTGAGATTGCATCCCAGTACAGCTTTTGCCACTCTTTTGTTGACTATGAGGGCCACTCCATTTCTTTTACGGGATTCTTGCCCACAGTAGTAGATATGATGGTCATCCGAACTGAATTCACCCATTCCCATCCATTTTAGTTCACTGATGCCCAGGATGTCAATATTTATTCTTGCCATCTCATTTTTGACCACATCCAACTTACCCAGGTTCATGGTTCTTACATTCCAGGTTCCTATGCAATATTTTTCTTTACAGCATTGGACTTTCCTTTCGCTTCCAGGCATATCCACAACTGAGCGTCCTTTCGGCTTTGGTCCAGCCGCTTCATCAGCTCTGAATCTACTTGTACTTGTCCTTCGCTCTTCCTCAGTAGCATGTTGGATGCTTTCTGACCTGAGGGGCTCATCTTCCAGCGTCATAACTTTTATATGCCTGTTGTCTTTGTCCGTGGAGTTTTCTTTTGCAGGGATACTGGAGTGGCTTGCCGGTTCCTGCTCCAGGTGGATCACATTTGGTCAAAACTCTCCACTATGACCTGTCCATCTTGGGTGGCCCTGCACGGCATAGCTCATAGCTTCTCTGAGTTATTCAAGCCCCTTCACCATGGCAAGGCAGTGATCCATGAAGGGACCTTGCTATATTACAACTTCTCAAAACCTTCTTCAATCCCCTTTGCCCACAGAGCATCTCCCTTGTGCCCCCAACAGAAGCTGAGCTCTTGCTAGAATTACCCTGTTGACACCCAGATTCTCCGTAGTGCCTTTGTGTCATCAGTGGCTTTTTTTTCTCTTGATATGTTTGTCACTCGTGCCATAACTCTTGATTTCTTTTTAAAAAATAAATTGTCTTGCCCGATCCAATTTGCTTAAAAGAAACTTGCACCGTGTGGATCCACACAATTAAACATATCTTTGGCATCTCAGTAAACATTTGTTACGGCCAATCTCTGAAGGAAATGTCAACCCCAAGCTGGGGCAAGTTGCAGGGAGCATCAGAGATGGTCAAATAATCATGGGCAGCCTGTTTATATGCAGGGGGAAATAATGCATGTAATGAAGTGGAAAATCTGGATTGCAGAACACACATACCCTCATTTTGTAAGGCATGCACATTCCAAACTCCCACTGTAGTCAACAAGCCTAGGCAAATATGCAGCTGCTGCTCTGAACTGTGGGCAAGGGAGTTAAGAGTAGCCAGTGTGAAATCACTTTTAAATTACCTTCCAGGGAGTGTGGATGTGACACGAACGGTTCAGTTTATTTGGTATCTTAATGATGCCCCACTGAATTTGGAAAGGCTCTAATGATCTGAAGGGCTCTTTGCCTTCCCCCGCCCACACAGATAAAATTTGTATCTCTCTGGATGTTAGATATAGAGTGAATACTGGTATAGTAAAGGTAAAGGTAAAGGTACCCCTGCCCGTACGGGCCAGTCTTGACAGACTCTGGGGTTGTGCGCCCATCTCACTTAAGAGGCCAGGGGCCAGCGCTGTCCGGAGACACTTCCGGGTCACGTGGCCAGCGTGACATCGCTGCTCTGGCGAGCCAGAGCCGCACACGGAAACGCCGTTTACCTTCCCGCTGGTAAGCGGTCCCTATTTATCTACTTGCACCCGGAGGTGCTTTCGAACTGCTAGGTTGGCAGGCGCTGGGACCGAGCAGCGGGAGCGCACCCCGCCGCAGGGATTCGAACCGCCGACCTTTCGATCGGCAAGCCCTAGGCGCTGAGGCTTTAACCCACAGCACCACCTGCGTCCCTTACTGGTATAGTAAAACTGTTCAATTATTGCAGCATTTCCTGCACCTACAAGAACAAAGGCACCTTTTTTAAAAAGTGGAGGTGCGAATTATTCTTATGCTCAGAAAGATTGACCTTTTGAGTGTGAATGAGTGAACGTTATTTCTGTTTGGAGAACTCCACCCTCTCTTCATGGAGTGCCTCTTCATTGTCAGAAGGCAAGCCCAAAGCAGGGACTTGTGTAGAATATTCTTCTGCAACTGTGTTTTGGGATCCAATCGAACCTGCTGGTGGCAGGCATGTGTCAGAATTACCCATGTCTCTGAAAAGTCTGATTGGAAGGAGGCAAAGTCAGAACAGTGAGTCATACATAGACGCAGCAGGCAGTCTCTTTTGTGGATGGATACGTTAGACTTCTGGGAGATTTACTTAATTTAGTTTCTCATGACACAGTAGTATGTGCCCTGACCTTAAAGCACAAATGAAATACTGCACAAGGGTAACCAGGAGTAGATATATGCAGGGCTCCTGTGCCTTCGGTAGCTGTGTAGAAAAGGGAATACTGGCAAGTTGTGATGAGCTTTCCCTGGCCTCATTACCTCTTCCATGCAATTTTTACAAGTATACAAGCTCTGCCATCTTTTGCATCTGCCTTAGGCTCTTGACATGCAAATAAGGAAAATAAACTACTTCTCAACATTGTCATGTGATGCCATGTGATGTCACATGGTACATTGCACGGCTGTGATTGGAAACCCCAGTGTAACTTGCTTCATCAAAAAGCAGCTCTGTTCGGATTGAGGGTCACAATATGTATCTCCTTCTGCATCTAATTGCAGCTCTAGGTGAGGGGACCATGATGCTGGAGGAAAAGAATGGACCCCTATACATTACATCCCTGATAAATATCAGGCTGCTCTGGAAGAAAATGGGAATAATGCTGGCTGAGTCAAAATAGATGTGACACTGGAAATATACCTCGGGTTAAGAACTTAATTTGTTCTGGAGGTCTGTTCTTCACCTGAAACCGTTTTTAACCCGAGTTACCACTTTAACTAATGGGGCCTCCCGCTGCCGCCATGCAATTTCTGTTCTCATCCTGAAGCAAAGTTCTTAACCTGAGGTACTATTTCTGGGTTAGCGGAGTCTGTAACCTGAAGCATCTGTAACCTGAAGCGTCTGTAACCCGAGGTACCACTGTACATGAACGCACATCCAGCCTTTGTGTGTGTATGTCAGGATTACAGATGTCCCCTTCACACCAAGAACAAGGCAAGCTGGAGGTTTAATTGCACTTAGATTTATTAGTAGTTACACAGTAGTTTCAGTCCGAGCTCACAGCTCAATCATCTGCCGAAGCTGACATTGAGCTCACTAAAGGGTGGGTCCTCCTCCAACAGGATATCCTCCATCGTCGACCCCTCCTCCTGTTGCACTGACGCCAAGCCTGGACCCTACTCCTTTGCTGTGTCCATGGGGACAGTTTGTCCATCTTCCTCTGGAGCCATCTCCACCCCCCTGAGAGCGATGTCTAAAGGCTGCAGTTCCTCTGAACCTGCCTCTGTCTGACCTACACTATCTTAGGAATTTACAGCCTGCATTCCAGGATGGGGAGGGTCTTGCATCACTCTCAGTATGGGAAGGAAGGAAGCCTCTATTTCCCCCAGCCTGCCACACCTCCCCCTCAGAGTCCTCGCTGTCACTCTGGGAAGGGACATTCCTGACACTGTAGTTGCAAGGGACCTATTTGTTCCCCCCCCCCCCATTTGTTCATGCCTTGGCTCAACCTGAATTGACAACCTACAAGTACATATACGAATAAGAAAGAGAGATGAAAAATGCATTCATGCATGCATCTTTCGCTTCATGTCTAGTCAGGCCTTAGGAAAGAATCTGCAGGGCAATGCAGATTTCCAAACGCGATTCTCAATGATGACGGTTGGGCAGTGGAGGAAAACTGCTGCATTTGATGGCTGCCATGTTGATAAGAGCGCCCTCTGCCTCTCAACACCTGTTGACAGGAAGTGCAGAGCAATTCTGTATCATTAGAGGTCCAGAGGACTTGAAATATGAGTTCTAACACACCCACACCTATTTATCATGGGCACTTTGCTAGTAATATAGTAAGAATGGATCAAAACCTAAATCCTCACATCTAACTAACTACAGTACCCAGGATTCTTTGCAGGGGATTTCAATGCACGATGCAGATGTGACCAATAATCCAAGCTTCAAGTCAATAATGGTCACAAATGAATGTCATTTCTGAATGTCCGTTTGTCCTTACTCTTTTGTTCTAGGCATCCCTCTTTAGGATAAAACATTCTTGAGGGAAGGAGAGAGGAAGAGGGAATGAAAAATTAGCTCTGTGTAACGGTTCCTTTCATTGGCAAACCCTGCTAAGAAGCAGCAAGATTTATTAGTTAGCGTGGTGAGAGGAAGTTAAATAACATGGGCTAAGCTGTGGGTCTGTGCACAGGGGCCTAAATGTTTGAAAATGCTGGGTTCAGATTCAATTTAAGAATTCATGAATCAAAGGATGTCTCATTTTACAGTGCAACAGAGTGCCAGGGGGCAATCCGGAATGCAACCGAACTCAAGCAATCAATAGAGGCAATTAACAACAAGTGTTCTTCTAGCAATCTGAAATGTTTCTTCATTTTCTGGAAGTGAGAAGAAATTGATCTCTTTTCTGCCTTTTACTTCACCTTGCCTGGTGTTAGCTACATTTGTTGTAAATGACCTTCTACTCTAGGGAGCTTCTCATAGACCTGGTGCAGCCAACTGAAAGGCAGAGAGCCCCCTGGTGTGCTTCATGCATCTTCCCTTCCCCAGCACTGCACTTGATCTCAAAGGACTCCAAAATGTTGCACATCTCCACATCTGTTCCCTGAATTCCTATGCTGGCAAAAAAGCACTTTCCCCTCTCCTCACTAAGAACTTCCACGGACTCCATGGTCAGCCCTCTAGCCTCATTTATTTGGTTTCCCCCTCCCAATCAATCAATTAAGCTGTTACCAAAGTGCTCTAGGCAATTTGCAACAATAAGGGGAAATAATTTGTAAGTGTTGATTTAAAAACAATCCAAATGGAATAAAACCAATGGAGAACTTGCCACTGCCATCAACCATTAAACCAGACAATAAAAGCATAATTCAGCGGTAGTCTGCAGAGAGCCATAGAAAACAAACATTCCCTTCCCCCAGCTAATGCAGGAAAACATAGGGGAAGCAGACCAGCTGGAGTTCCCTTGGAATGTAGTTCCAAAGGGATGATTCTACAAATGAAAAAACATGATTTGGTGCTCTCCTGGTTCTCCACAGCTGCTGAGTCCCATGTGTGAGACAACAAGACACAGGCAAATGAGAGTAAGTTCCTGGAATGTACAAGGGAGAGTTTTTCTTAAGCCTGTTGGCATTCACTGTGGTAGGGATCAGGCAGAAATTCATCTCAGTTCAAATTCTAATGTGAATCTGCCTAATTTACTCTTTCCGAAGTAATACGCAGACCGAAACGCTTCTATCCTTCAAGATTGTCACTTCTCTGAATTTTGTGATGCAATTCTCCATCGCAAACATTGTGTACAAAAAAATAAGTATGTTGGGGAAAAGTATGGTGCATCTTTTAGTGGAAGAATACACATTTAAATGCATTATGCTGGGGAAAAATGTTTGCAGGTGTGCATATCATACAAACTTGCATTAAAATACATGTTATTAGATACTTGCTGACAAATTTTCATAAGAACTTTTAAAAAGAATTAACAGACTGATACAGAAATGTGGGGAACTGACTGGTAAAATGAGAAACTGAGAGTAACCCAAACTGAGAGGTTCAAACAATCCCAAACTGTTGGCAGGAGAAATTGAGAACATCCTTTGCCCATGTCTCAAAAAAAGACTCTTGTTGGTTGGCCAGGCAGAGCCAATATAGCTGCCTTGCTCCATTCAAAATATGCCTCTTATTAGCAATTAGTTGCCGAATAGGGCTTTCCCCCATTCTCTGAAATATGTCTCAGTATTTGGATCAGTTTCAGGGGCCATTTTGTTTTCAAAACATTGTATGAGTTGAATCCACTGAGTTAGGGTTGCCATCTGGACCTCATTTTAAGTGCTTCAGTTTTGAATCAGTTTTTAAATCAGTTTTGAAAGCTCCTTCTCTTAACTCTGCAACCATACAAGGCATTAGAGACTAGGTAAGACTGGCCCGTACGGGCAGGGGTACCTTTACCTTTACCTTAAATCAAGGGTAGGCAGAA
This sequence comes from Podarcis cretensis, assembly GCF_951804945.1. Classification (NCBI taxonomy): domain Eukaryota; kingdom Metazoa; phylum Chordata; class Lepidosauria; order Squamata; family Lacertidae; genus Podarcis; species Podarcis cretensis. The sequence goes on along the minus strand of NC_137176.1, from coordinate 17,751,246 downwards.
AGTTGGTGAATTTTTACTAGTGGATCTCTGGGTGATTACCAGTAAGATTAACATAGGATTCTGACTCCCAGTTGTTTAACAACAAAACAAAAACACAACTTCCCTCCACAGAAATTAGCATGCCAAGATGGAAAAAGAGTTAATCAGAGGTGGGTTTCTGTGTGAAAACCATGTGAGTCCCATTCAGTTCTGGTACTGAAAACTTATTCCTAAACTCAGTGTTCTTGAATGCTGACTGCATGCCTTTTCTTGAATGCTGACTGCATGCCTTTTCTGCCTAGTGCTGGCTGAGGACTAGGAGTAAATATTCAAAAAAATGATATAGGTAGTAGATGACCCCAAAAGAGCTCTAGAGCTCTATTATTGGGATCCACACAATAGTTGTGGCTGAATAGGCTTAAAGTTGTGACTGTCGTTTGCTGAGAGAGAGAGACATACGGATGCTGATTTTGCATTCGCTCACAAACATTTTCTTTCTTTAGAATATGCATTCATCGCCATTCTGCTAAAATCACTCAAGGTGCTGCCCGACTGAGAGATTAAACCACTCAGGCAATATAAAACAACAGTGCAAAGCAATAAAACCAGAATGCAATGTTTCAAATTAAAATTGTTTGAAAGGCGATAGGCTTTGGTGCAAAGTAAAAACTTTTGTAAGTGCTAATGATGAAGTAGTCTGGCAGGCTGCCCTGGGTAGCTGCTTCCAGCGCTGCAGCACTCCACACCACGGAGAATGCACTAACCAAAATATTTGAACTCCACATAGAGAAGGATCCCTGAGCAAAGCAGATCTTTGGGAGCACAGAGGTCCTTATGGTCAAACTGTTTGCAGTAATTATCCAGTTTTTACAACTTCTGCTATTGCTGTCAACAATCCTACTTCACATTTATTTTTTCACGTGTTTAAAGCATTTCACATGCATTAGCCTTGTAATCCTTACAGGAATGAAAGTTAGGTCAGCATTATTATGCCACATATTGGAGACAGGAACTGCTTCTGAGAGCTATTACCTATGGCCACCAGCTGTGGTTTTGGTTGAGGTCACATTTGAACCTGTGAGGTCTCAATTCAGCTCTTAGTCTCCTAAACACTGCACCTTATTAGCTATGACATCTTTTACAGTGCTAGGAACAAGCTAAACTGTTCTTTTGTTTGCATCTGGGCTATGTGCAGATACAGTGGCTGACTTTTGATTGTTGAGAGAACAAGGAGAACATTCTGACAGTTCCCCCTCTATCCAGGCATAAAATGACTTGGCTGCCTAGGCTATGTGCAAATGATGCCACCTTCAAATCTCAAGGATCTATATGATCAAATCATCATTGTCAGTGGCCTACATGTTCCCGTTTACCTTTCCTGCAAGGATCTCTGGTCAAACTGGTTGTATAGGTTTTTGTTTTCTTTCAAATACCTGCCAAACCCTTTTGGCCAGAAATTGTAGAATGAAAAAAAAAAGTACACACATAAAACATAGACAATGATGGTTGTGTATTAAAACCTCATTTATTTCTTATTTTATGGAGGGGTGTATACATTTGTTAATTAAAATGTATATATAAAGCAGTGCACAAAAGAGAAGAGCAACGCATAATAAAATAGCCTAAAACCAAAACAAAATGTAATAATTTCACATAGTGCCAGTAATCTGTAGTAAGCCTGAGCCACATAAAGTTTTGGTTAAAATGAAGATTTTCAGCAAGTGCCAAGAACATGTAGCATGGTATTCAACTAAGTTTTATTCAGAGAAGACCCACTGAAGTTAATGACCACAACTAGGTTAGCTCATTTATTTCAATTTACTCTGAGTAATGCATGGACACATGACTTATTTCTAGGGGGAGGGTGTACAAATAGCTGGAGCTACTTTGCTAAAGGTGTCCTGCCCTCCAGGAATTGTGCTCTAGGGGTCCTGGAGAGGGTGTTTCTGTCCCCATGCCCAGGTGAGGACTAGGGCCATAGCATTCCTTGAGTTGGAGATCTTGGAGAGGTGGCACCTTTTTGATGTATGTCACAGGGCCTCCTTGACACTGGTTTCGACCCCTGGATTGATCATCCAGCAGACGTACCAGTTGGTGTCGGGTACGCAACCCACAGGACTCTTTTCCTGGGCTCATACTCTCCCCATTCGGAATTCCCCCCAGGCTTATCATCCTCTTGGCACCGCCAGCCCATGGTAAAAGGCTGATCACTGGATAACCACAATATAAATCACCAGAGCAAGCAGGCAACACCATTAGGTGGTTATGAAACCATATTATACAGCCTTGCTCTTGGTCACCATGTGGTCAACGTAGGGTTACAGGTCATGTTGATATCTACGCACACATCCCTATTGGACTAAGTTATTCACACAGATCTGTTCTTGTACGAGTGGTCTGTAATCCAGAGTCTCACTTTGTGAATATCCTAACGGTTTTCAGAGGCACTTAATGAATACAGTAAGTTTTAAAACTTTAAATCTTAAACCTTACTCTTCACCAGTTATTCTGTGTGAGATTCCCCAAGCATTTATTCAATGCTTTGCTTTAATTGAAGCAACGAAACAATGTCCTATTGTTCCTATTAATGGCCCAGCACTGTTTGTTCTAAAATTAAATAAGTGCTTGCAAAAGACCTGATCAGATGAATCAATAATTAATCTCTCCCTCCCTGCAAACAAAAGATGCACCTTCCAGGAGTTCATTTCTTTTAGACCCACTGCCTAAAATAACACACAGCTGCTTTTGTTGCACTGATAAATTATATATTATTAGCAAGGCAGCAATTTGGGTGGCAGATGTTATTCGATGGCAGAAAATGACAGTAAGAATATTCAGTTCAAAACAGAATGTGGTCAGGCCACCTAGTGCAGTGGCTCTTATTAACAAGCCTGTGGACTTGTTCAGATTTATGACCATGGCACTACTTCCTACCTCCATGTCTGGGTTTGGTATTCAAAACTGATTAAGGGAGAGAGGAACCAGTGCTGACTTGCTAGATTAGTTGCTGCAGTGTAATTCACAGGCTATAGTTTTGTCCATGTGACCTAATTGTGACTATTGTGTGTTACATATGTTCTTGCATGGTGGTACATAACATAAGACTGTGAAACTGCACACCAGGCACTTGATCAGCAAATATGCCAATATCAGCACAACAGTGGAGGAAGCTAACATGGTCCCATGATCAGTCGGTGCTGCAAACTAAGTTTTTCCGAGTCAACATGTACTCAGGCAAGGCTCAGATTACTTAGTGATGAAAAATGTATGGTCTGACCTGTCCCACAGTTTAGGTAAGAGATGCCCTTATAATACTGTCAGTACCCTGCTGGGCTTGGAGGGGAAGTGGAATCAAGTCAAGGTCCTAGGCAGCTCCCAATCTGCCCTTGAGAAACATTAAAGATTGAGGGGGGGGGGGATGAGATCTAAGGTTGGGATAGTGTAGGACAGGGTTCTGAGAATTCCCCCCTGATTTTTTATTTGACTGAATCTGAGTATTTTCCCAGGGTGGCACCGACACTCATACTAATGATGTTGCTTGGTAGAGACTGCCCCTGAGCACAAGCAATGAGTTCAACATGTTACACAGAGTGGTTTTCATGTGATATTGAAGGTCAGAGGGTTGTCCTATCAAGGTCTCTGTCAGCAGTTTTGTGCCCTTGGAAAGTTGAGAATGCAAAGGTTTCAAACTGTCTAAGGCACATGTATATGTACACATTCCTTGACTACGTAAACTTTGGGATGGAGAACACCTACCTTTTAGATCTGGTTGCTGATAAGGCTGTTCTTGGCCAAGGCAGGCTAGTCAAGTATCCCTTCCATACAAATCAGTAGTACAGGTAACAATGGAATCAAAGAAGATTTAACTTCTTCCAGTAGCACCTTAAAGACCAACTAAGTTAGTTCTTGGTATGAGCTTTCGTGTGCATGCACACTTCTTCAGATACACTGAAACAGAAGTCACCAGACCCTTCTATATAGTGAGAAGGTGGGGAGGGGTATTACTCAGAAGGGTGGTGGGATTGGGTGATTGGCAGATAGCCGTGATGAGCCTGTTGACGACTCTTACCTATTGCAGTCGTTGGTCTTAGTTGGTCTTTAAGGTGCTACTGGAAGGATTTTTTTTATTTTGTTTTGACTATGGCAGACCAACACGGCTACCTATCTGTAACAAGATTTAACTTAGGAGACTTAGACTGGATAGCTCAGTTGGTTAGAGTGTGGTTTTTGGACATGCACAGTTTCCACAAGAAGGACCTAACAACAACATTTTGTGTAACTTGTTGTTCTTTTGCTTGGGACTTGCAGCAGAGAGAGAGGCTTGGACTCTTGATGAACTCTAAGTATGCCTTTACCACAGCTGTGGTAAATGGTTGTATATACAGTCATACCTCGGGTTACAGGTTGCACACCGTGCCGAACCCAGAAGTCCCGGAACAGGTTACTTCTGAGTTTTGGCGTTCGTGCATGCACAAAAGCACTAAATCGCACTTTGCCCATACGCAGAAGCACCAGATTGCGACCCATGCATGCGCAGACGTGGCATTGCGGGTTGCGAATGCTGCAGGCTGCGAACATGCCTCCTGCACGGATCATGTTCGCAACCCGAACTGTATTTGCTACCAATTATGCTTTTATAACCTGTCAAGTAAAACTCAATCTTTATAGAGTTCATGAGTGCTTATTGCCTTCTGTGTGTAACTATGACCTCAAAGTTGCTTCCTTGTTAGAAGGAGCAGCTCTATAAGCTGATACTCTGCTAATTGTGAGGCTGGCACACGGCACACAGTCAAATAACGCCGGACGGTGTCCTTTATGGGTCATCCATCAGTTTTATGGATTGATCCAACAGGTTTTCCATCAAGCTTCATAGTCCTGCATTGCAGGGGATTGGACTAGATCACCCTCAGGATCCCTTACAACTCCACAATTCTATGATTCTATGATAACACAATCACAAGTAGAGTGCAAGCATTTGTTCACTGCATGTGTAAGACTGTGGGTGTTCATTTTTTAAAAAAGATCCCTGTTCTTCAGACTTTGGTAGCAAATCATGTAGGCATATTTTGGTAAACAAATGGAATCCAATTAAAACTGAATTAGGTACTCAGCTGATTACAAACTTATAGATCGCCGCAATATTGTGTATTGGCCAGTACTGGAAAAGCAAAATCCCTCTTATTACAATCAATTGCTTGAAGAAAGCATTGGAAATTGCACAGTTAACTAAACTGACTTATAAAACAGAAGTTTATCTGAAGAAGTGTGCATGCACACGAAAGCTCATACCAAGAAGACAAATTTATAGAAAGATGGGCTTTGCTTATTAACTTTTGTAACAGGAAAATTAAAAAAAAATTCCTCCCTTTAATCCTTTTTTTCATCAATTTAAGTAATTAACCACTACCTCTTAATGGGTAGAAATAAGTATTTGAGAAATGGCGCAATTTAGTTACATATTTATCCCCGCCCTCCTTTATTCCTTTCTGTAATTATTGTAAAAATAATAATAAATGGAGTTGGTGAATATATAAATAATTTTGAGCTGATTCGTTATTATGCTTTTATGTACAACCATAGGATAGGTAAAGAGCAGGTAAAAGTTTTGTATTTTCCCTCCCCTCTCCCCTGTACATCTTATCTATTTATAATTGTATTTGTTCCATGAATTTATAAGCTTGCCTTTCAACCAGTGACCTCAAAATAGGATACTTTTTTAAACCAGTTAAAAATAACCAAAACATAAGTGCACTGCAGATGAGAATGGAAAGTCATTCCAGAAACAAGGCACACTGTAAGTAAGTAAGTAAGTAAAATTTTATTTATACCCAGCCCTCCCCGGCCAAGAGCGGCTAACATCAAATATCAAATACATTAAAACAGCAGAGAAGGCCCTGTCTTAATATGTACAAAAGAGGTGCTCACTCATTTTAGCAGTACTCATTGAAGATTCATGGGAAAACATTAATCACCATTAAAACCCAGTTCCATGGTGGGTAACAAAGAGGAACTGAAGGTTGCTCTCTCAGTTTGGGCATTTGGAGTTTTGCTTTCTTTAAATTGGAAGCGCTCTGGGGACAGAGCCCCGTGAATATGTAAAAAAAATAAAAATGCTTCTGCCTTCTCTGATATATTGGAACTGGTCAGTTTGCAAATCAAAATAAATGGGTGTCTCTGTTGCTCATGCCTTTGTTTCAATAGCACGCATCATTAGGAAATCCCAGAAACATTTATTGCAGCTCAAGAAAACATAGAAAGCGCTAATGGGGGAATAGTGTGAAGCAAATTGCTTGAGTTTTCATGCTCTTAAGGTAAAACTGTTAGGAGTAAGTAAGAAATTGGCCCAATGGGGAGGCCGCCTTTCTTCACATTTTCTAATATATTTGTAGAATTCTTGGGTTTCTACTTGACTTCTTTTCAGGATTTGTCAACATTCTTGCTTATTGCTCTGAATATTTGCACTTCGCCATATTTTGGCATTGGGTGCTTGAGATATTTATCTTTTAAAACAGCTATGGATATTTTTAAAGAGTTACTTAATATTTGGACCTAAGCTTTTTTTTTCTTTTTTGCTTTTTTTCCCCTTTAGGCCCAGAAGAGCAAAATATGCCTCAGGAGGCTTAGTTTGGTCAGAATTGAGTATACACTTCCAGAGTTAATGCTAAATACATTACTTCTGGTAAATAAGCCACCATAGCTGCTAGAGGGCCATGAAAATTGTGTCCTGGGCCTTTTAGACTTGCCAACCCACGTACTATCTGAAACCAAAGCAGCACATGGGTTGCCAGATGTGAAATATTTTGGCATTATTTTCAGCTCTCCTCCACCACTAAAAGGACCTCAGGTGGTCAATTGGGGTGGGGTGGGACTTCTTTCTGAAACTTTAGAGAGTTTCTGCTGATCAGATCATAACATATTGGAGAAGATGACCTTGGTCTGATTGAAAGCCTTCTGAAGGAGGAATACATTCCTTGTGATATTGTTGTTTCAGCGCTAGCATAAAAGTTGTTTACTGCACGGCAGAAACTTGCTACCATAAACACTTACAGATAGATCTTGATGGACAATCTCTGAGAACTAATGCCTTGACCTCGTTATTTCAAAGTTCACCCAAGGAGGCTGTTACAGGAGCAAAATAAAAACAGCGACAAGAAGCAACAACAACACAACACCCATGATTTTATGATGGTTACTGTTCAGTTGCAAGGCAAGCACTCCTAGCTGTAATCAATACTTCTATTTGTTTCATAGTCCTGGAAAGGTCAGTGGGCCAGGTCTATGCTTGGAGAAAACATTTAGTCCGGAATAGCCTCAAAGCCACCGTGTACAATGACAACTCAGTCTTTCTCTTCTTTATAGGTTTCTGAGAGAAAAGACTCCATTAAGGTATATACCATGCTGCAAACCTCTTAGGAGGATCCATCTGATTGGCTCCTGCCTCTGTGTTTGTGTGGCTCAGATGCTGGCTCACATGGAGACAGGGAGAAACAGCAATTGATCAATGAGCCAATGAGAAACTTCATAGGGCTAGCCTATGCTTCCTGATGGTTTTCTCCAGCTGCTCTTAGAGATGTGATGGTGAAAGAGATTTTTATGGTGAAAAAAATGAACACAGCTTCCATTGAACTCCAGAGGTGTCTGAGTGCATTTCACACTCAGGGCCTCCATATGTTTTTGGCATAGTGCAGAGAATTCAGCATTTTGGAAGTTTTCACATTTTTATTTCTTCCTTTGAGCTACTTGTGACTTCTTAATGCATGGGCTATCAACTGATTAAATCACTTTTCTTTGACTGGATCATCTGACTTTAACTGTTAATTAATTAACCAATAAATTAATTTTAATCTGCATAATACCACAACCTTAGAATAAGTTAATTTTCTGAGATGTTTGCAGAAGTAGAAGAACAAAACTGCCCTTTCCATCAGAAGAGAAGTCCAAATATATTCAGTTTTGAATACAGAATGACAAAGGTGGGGGCATGAGAGCAACTAATAATAAAATTATGCATGGCTTGGAGAAAGTGAATAGAATAAATACAATGTTGCTGCGCATCCCCAACTCCTAATGCCAGGGTGGTGAACCTAAGGCCCTTCGGACATTGTTGGGCCACAGCACCCATCAGTCCAAGCCAACATGAGCAATGGTCAGGATGATAGGAGTTGTAGTCCAGCAACAGTTTGAGGGCCATAGGATCTGAATCTCTGCCCTAATGAGAAGGACTTTGGCCAGGGTTCAAGCTAGCATGGACAGGAGTTATGGGAATTGCAGTGTCCTCTCAATGTTTTTGGTACTACATTGGCTGCCCCTGCTTAAGACATGAGGAAGTAGGATGTTGGGTTGAACCTGCCTTTGTTCTGATGTAGCAAAAGAAACAGGGCTTGCGGGTGGCGCTGTGGGTAAAACCTCACTGCCTAGGACTTGCTGATCATATGGTTGGTGGTTCGAATCCCCACGGCGGGGTGAGCTCCCGTCGTTCGGTCCCAGCCCTGCCCACCTAGCAGTTCAAAAGCACTCTTAAGTGCAAGTAGATAAATAGGTACCGCTTTATAGCGGGAAGGTAAACAGCGTTTCCGTGTGCTGCGCTGGTGCTGACTCACCAGCTGCAGCTTCGTCACGCTGCCCACGTGACCCGGAAGTGTCTTCGGACGGTGACGGCTCACAGCCTATAGAGCGAGATGAGCACGCAACCCTAGAGTCGGACACGACTGGCCCGTACGGGCAGGGGTACCTTTACCTTTACCTTTTAACAAAAGAAACCAGGAAGCCATGGGCCCATCTTGCTCAGTATTGTCTGACTGGCAGTAGCTCTCCTAGGTTTCAGACAGGCCCAGCCATTAGGGGGGGTGAGACCACTGCCTAAGGCAGTGGAAGCCCTCAAAGCAGCACCTCCACAGGGTCCTGCCCTGCTCTGCCGACTCTGCTAGTGGCTGAGAATCGGCACCAATTTCTGGTGAGATCACGTCCATTTTAAGTGAGATCTCACCCAAGATTGGCACAATTTCACTTGAAATTTGTGCCAATGGTAGAGGTAGTGGGGGCAAGTTGGGCACGTGATGCAAGTGGGGCGCGTGGTGCAGGTGAGAGCAGCAGAGTGGGTGCTGTAGGTGGCAATGACAATAGCAGATATGATGGCACTGATGGTGGCAGCAGAAGTGGCCAGGCTGCTCTTCCCGCTTCCCCTCAAGCAGTGAAGCAGACCCACTGCCCCTAGACAGGAATCTTTCCCAACCCTACCTAGAGATCCTGGGGATCTAAATTAGAACCTTCGCCTATCAGAGCTCCATATGTGTCCTAATGAAACTTCAGGAATGTAATAGCTCTATTTTATGTTCTCAGATCTAATGGATGAATCTGAGTCTATTGACTTAACTTTTCTTTTTAATATCCCGCCTCCCCTCCATTCAAGGTGACTCACCGATCCATTAAAACAACAGCAACCAGATTATCAAAACAGCATTTGTATTCATTTGCTTTGTCTGGCTTTGCAAAAGAATGTTCACTGGCTAATTTGTTGCACCATTTTATTTTCTTTCATCTCTGATTCAATATGATTTCCTCTTGGGGGGTGGCTAACAGCTCTGAGAATAAACACACACAACACTATCTACTGCAATAAGGAAGATTAGCCTTCGTTGTACAAGAACCCTCCTTTTGCTAGCGGGGTTTAAATATGAGGAGTGAATTCACCTGTATGCTAATAGAATGTCTAGGAGTTCCTCCCAGATGGGGGCTTAATACTGTTGTTATTGCAGATAGGTAGTTGGAAAATGCTTGGTTTTTCACTTACAGTGGTACCTTGGGTTAAGTACTTAATTTGTTCCGGAGGTCCGTTCTTATCCTGAAACTGTTCTTAACCTGAAGCACCACTTTAGCTAATGTGGCCTCCTGCTGTCACTGCGCCGCCGGAGCACGATTTCTGTTCTCATCCTGAAGCAAAATTCTTAACCCGAGGTACTATTTCTGGGTTAGCGGAGTCTGTAACCTGAAGCGTATGTAACCTGAAACATATGTAACCCGAGGTACTACTGTACTGGATTTTCATCTGAAAGGATAAGTCTGGATTAAATGGCGGTGGGGGGATAAAGTCTGGTATTTTGATGACAATGATGTTGTGTGAATGCTGTGAAAAGCTAGTGTGCCTGAGGAGCACTGATCCCACGATAAACAGCCATCTTGAAGTGTATCTGTGGCACAATGGGTCAGTGCATTTGGCTGTTAATGAGAAAGTTGGTGGTTTGAGCCCACCCATGGGCAACTGTGGGTGGATTTCTTGCATTGTAGGGGTTTGGACTAGATGTCCCTCGGGGATCCTTTTCGATTTTTACAGTTCTATGAGATCCTATCCTAGGCCTTTGAGAAGTGTCCATCCCAGGCAGCGATGGCTAGTGCCTGTTGGGATTGGTGAGGCAGAATGCAGGGAGACCAATGCCAGGTGATGCTTGAGCCAATGCCAGGCAGAGCAAAGTAATTCTACTTTTGCCCCCATCCTTCTCCCTGCTGAGTTCTACAAGGGAAGCAACAATGAGAATTAAGGAGGAGGAAGCTGATGGGAATTGTTGCCCCTTGGACTGGTTATAAGTAAGAAGGTAATTGGATAGGGGCTGGCTGACCTCAGACTGATGTTTAGGGAAGCTTTTAATGTTTGCTATATTATTGTATTTTAATATTTGGTTGGAAGCTGCCCAGAGTGGCTGGGGAAGCCCAGCCAGATGGTTGGGGTATAAATAAATTACCGTATTTTTCGCTCTATAAGACGCACCAGACCACAAGACACACCTAGTTTTTGGAGGATGAAAACATGAAAACAAATATTCTGAATCTCAGAAGCCAGAACAGCAAGAGGGATCACTGCATAGTGAAAGCAGCAATACCTCTTGCTGTTCTGGCTTCTGGGATAGTTGTGCAGCCTGCATTCGCTCCATAAGATGCACACACATTTCCCCTTACCTTTTAGGAGGAAAAAAGTGAGTCTTATAGAGCAAAAAATACGGTATTATTATTATTATTATTATTATTATTATTATTATTATTATTGGAGCAGTGTCTCAAATGCCACTTATCCCAGGTGTTTTTTTGTTGTTGATGGTGAAACTAAGGGAATTAAGGGGATGTTTCGCTCTTGCTTTCCATATCTGCCCCGCGCCCCCCAAAAACCCTATGTTAGATAATATATTATATATTTTTCCACAAAATGTTGTGAAACGGGCTTTTAATTATATTATGAACCTGTATCTTCATTACTCAAAAGTATAATTCCCAGCATTAATGCACAGGAACTACTCAAAATGCACAAGGACTGATACTAAATTATGTGGCATCACACATTTCGGAAATGCACCCTAGCAAGTTGTGTCTGTGCAGTCATGGGGAAGGTGGGAAAAAACCCCTAAAGTTATTGAAAGTCTACATTTTATTCATAGTCTTGCTAATTTGTGATCAGTAGGGACTTACCCATATCAAAGGTAGAGCTGGTAGGAATCCTTACACTGGAGATATGAAATTCTCATAAGAAATTTTGCTAGTTTCAGTGCAACTCTTATACATATATAGGCTCCATCTGTTTGTCCGATCACTAGTAGGCCCAAGGCTGTGGCAAAGTCCCAATTTGCCACATCATTTGCAGGTGATGAATTCAGAGGAGGTATTTTGCTTATTTATTCATGGTGGGGGTGGGTGAGTGGTGACATTAATTTCCAGGTTCATTTAACAGCAGTGGCTCTTTCTTTCTTTCGCTCTTTCTTTCTTTCTTTCTTTCTTTCTTTCTTTCTTTCTGATTCAACATCCATTTTGTGCCGGCTTCCATTTTGTTTCCATTAGAATGCCATGGATGTATCATAATTCCTGGGCATTAAGGGGGGAGGTTGCAGCCACTATCATGCATGAAATATTCATAATATCCTTTCACCCTGGAGATTTGTCCATCCCCACCAAAAAAGATGTTACATACATTTTTCTTAGGTGGTGGAGAGAGGCCTGTGTGTGCCTGGAGCTTTCTACTTCATGTTGCCAACTTCCTCTTCCCCAAAGTAAGTTTTTGCCACTTTGGGCACTAAGAACAGATAGCTGGATAGGAGAAGCGATTGATATATTTGTCAATTTCAGTTCTTTCCATTCTCATTTTCCCATTCAGTTATTCCTATTTTGTAGCTATGTGCTTATTTAAAATAAAATCCTCACCAAAATTCACCAGCATTTTAGTGCAGATTTATTCTAATGAACACATTTTCATAGGCAGTGTCAACTAGTGTACCTTTCTTTGCAAGCAATTTGCCATAATATATTGGGGGTTTTTTTGTACATCGTATTCACAAATATCTTTTATGCACACTTGCCCCTAAGAGATACATTTATTTAGTTATTGTAAATATTGCTTGATTGGATAACTGTTTTGCAAAATGTGGATACTTGCAGATTTTAAAGGGTATTTGTGTTTTGGTTTGCATATTGTTTTCAAAAGTACAAATTTGACACGTTTGGTTTTAAATGCACACTGAATCAAATCCCACCCCCCTGGTTTTAAGAGAAAAGTATGCATCCAGGATTAATTAAGTCATATTTGCACCATACTATTTAAACACTCTTATACCACTTTTAGAGTGATGATTCCAAGCCCCCCCCCAAAAAAAAAGAATCCTGGGAACTGTAGTTTGTTAAAGGTGCTAAGATTGTTAGGAGGTCATTAATAATCTACAGTTCCCAGGATTCTTTGGGGGAAGCCATGACTCTTAAAGTAGTATAAGCATGTTTTTAAGATTGTAATTAATCATTGCTTGCGGTACAGTCCTGAGGTTTCAACATTCCTTTCTGTGCTGTGATTAAATCAATATGTATGTGGACTTGTTTGCATCACAATTTTGTAAGAAATAAAGATGCAAACAGAAAACTGCAGCAAACCGAACACGACAGCTGTCATACTAAGGCCCAGAAGTAAAAATAAGAAGTAATGAAAATAATGAAAATGGAATGATGGACATATTGCTGCTGCTCCAGTAACTTGATCAGGTAGTTTGGAATACCCCAAATCCAGAGAGAAATTTGGATGGAGAAACTTTAATAAACTTCCTTGAATTGAGAGTGCTTTTGCATGACTAGGAAACTTTAATGCACCCAGAGTTCTTTGAGACATTGCTGAAAGCATAAAAGTTAGTTAATGATCTAATGCATGCTCATTTCATTTGTTCATTGGCTGAATATTATTGGCATTTAACAAGCTCATTAGCTCTGAGGTTCGTGAGCTGTTAATCACTTTTGTCACTTTGCACATGGTGTTCCCCCCTTGCCTTTTTTCACTTTTTATTAATAGCTTTGCACATGCATAAATTCTGAAGACTACAGTATAATCACAGTTCCCCTTCATGATGTCATGAATCATTATAGGGTATGTTCAGCATGGAGGTTGCAGCAGGAGATCATTGCAACTCCTAAAACCATAGGCACTCTAGAAACCTGATTTATACACAAGGGCTCACTGTCTTTTCATAAGCCTACAGAATATCTTGTTTCTTTCTCTCCATTGGGGACCCTCTCAAATCAGCTAGCTTTGCTACACACATGGGGGGAATATAGTAGCAGAGTGGCCAGGCAGTATGAATCTGATGGGTTCTACCAGAAACAAGGACAAAGAGAAGAAGAGTTTGGATTTGATATCCCGCTTTATCACTACTCAAAGGAGTCTCAAAGCGGCTAACATTCTCCTTTCCCTTCCTCCCCCACAACAAACACTCTGTGAGGTGAGTGGGCCTGAGAGACTTCAGAGAAGTGTGACTTGCCCAAGGTCACCCAGCAGCTGCATGTGGAGGAGCGGAGACGCGAACCCAGTTCCCCAGATTACGAGTCTACTGCTCTTAACCACTACACCACACTGGTTCTGGCATATGATTTTATTATGCTGTTTTTTGTTGCTTAGTACCTTTCCAAATTCAGTTTCCTTTCAAATATAATGGCATGCTTTGATTTCAGAATGGTTCCCCCAAGCAACAAGAACAACTATAAGAGCAGAACTATACATTCCAAAGAAAATTGGACTTTACATAAAAATGGCAGCTCCACATTGAGCCCCCTTCCATAAAGTCTAGATCAACCTACTGTATATACTGTACATTCCCATAATTATCATGTCTGTTTTCTCACTCCCACTTCACGTTGGCTGCAGCTTGCAAGCCAAAGATGTACACCAAAATGATGGCTGGACTATTAAATGTGTTGGACTAGATATAATGGGAATTTTGTATCTATCCTCAGCCTTTTAACAGCTGAAAAACAACTGGTACAATTTTTGACTTTTTGTGTTTAGAAAAAATGAATGTTATTGATATTGAGGATGAGATCAAATATCACACCTGTCAAGTTCAGCAGATGTAAACTATCCCTTTAATTTTAGCTGCAGTCTTATGAATGCTCGTGTTATAGCAATGGAAATGAGTGCTTACCATTATAAACTAAAGTTCTGTAAATGAGAATTGAACACAAATAGATAGATAGATGTGAGTTCCAAAGGTCTATTTGCACATTTGCATGGCCAAGAAAATGGAATACAGTGTGGTGTAGTGTATATGAAGTAATGGATCCATGCAGGTAGGACCAGGATTGATTATTGAATGTATCTCAAAGTGCATTCATTTATTTCATATAAGTAGGTACTTGCCATTTTCTCTATGGGAAAAGAGCAAGTGTTCTTGGGAATGCTACTTTTACCCAGAGCAATACCTATCATCAGCCCCCAATACTGAGTGACCTGCTGTTAGGAATCTAGCCAAGAAGTGCAATGGGTCAGAAGATAGACCCCTATCCTGGGGTCCTTGCAATGTTGTCATTCTCCTTCCCTGTCATAACTGTGAACATTTTGTAGTATTTATGTTTTGCAGGGCTGGCATCAGGTGTCAGCATCACATGAAAAAGTCCCACACTCTTGTGGTCCTGCATTTATTCTTCCTCTTTGCTCCTCAGGACACAGGTGGCACTGTGGTCTAAACCAGGGTTTCCCAACCTTGGGCCTCCAGCTGTTTTTGAACTACAATTCCCATCATCCCTGACCACTGGTCTTGCTAGCTAGGGATGATGGGAGTTGTAGGCCAAAAACATCTGGAGGCCCAAGGTTGGGAAACACTGGTCTGAACCACTGAGCCTCTTGGGCTTGCCAATCAGAAGGTCAATGGATTGAATCCCCGCAATGGGCTGAGCTCCCGTTGCTTTGTCCCAGCTCCTGCCAACCTAGCAGTTCGAAAACATACCAGTGCAAGTAGATAAATAGGTACCAATGCAGCTGGAAGGTAAACGGCATTTCCGTGCACTCTGGTTTCCATCACGGTGTTCCGTTGTGCCAGAAGCGGTTTAGTTATGCTGGCCGTATGACCCGGAGAGCTGTCTACAGACAAATGCCAGCTCCCTTGACCTGAAAGTGAGATGAGTGCTTTGCTTTGACTTTCATAGTCACCTTTGACTGGACTTAACCGTTCAGGGGTCCTATAGCTTTAACTGCCTGTTCACCTACCCCCTCCAAGCATTTAAGCAGTAACATTAATCGGGAATAAAGTGGCATTCTCTCCAGTTCCCTTTCCCTTTGGGATTTGGTTCAATGGAATGGGCAGGGATGATGATGACAGAACTGAAAGGTGGACACTGAGGGGAACTCATCCAAGGGTAGGAGTGGCAGACAGGGTCACAGACCTAGCCTCCCAGCATCAGTATTGCTACCATGTACCAGGATGGGACAGGGCATGGCAGGAGCAAAGTCAGGGTCATTTCTCCCAGCAGCTGTCATCATTGTTTAAGGAAATGTGGCTAATGGGCTAATGGGAAACACAACACCTCTTAAAATGGAGAGTACTTGGATTTTAAGTTGTTACCACGGAAATCAATGAGGGGGAAATCGGTGTAAAATCAAATGCATTGATTAATCTGAATTACTCATTAGACTGAGAGCTGACAGCTAATCCTGTCTTTATATCATAATTTGGGCGTGCTCAGAAATATGCTATTTTATATGTTTCACAGAGAAGTGACAAGATCAACATACCCTTTGCAAGTCCTATAACGGTTTCACCCTGATGGGATTTCATATTTAACCAACATTTGTTGGTCACTAAGTACAGAAGCAAGGTTCATTTTCAGACTTCCTCCATTTCCACCAAGTCTCCTTTATATATCTCATGTTTGGCCCATGCATATTGTGGAAAATCAAGTCCAAAACTACTTTGCAAAAAAGGATAGAAAGTAAATAATATAAGAAAACATTCCAAATCCTGTAATTGAATCTGCAACTATTTTTTACACATAAGTGGGCACGGAGCTATGGAAGTTTGACCTTTTAATTCTTTTGACTTCAGGAAGTATCAGAAGGTCAAATTGCCTACCGAGCGCAATTTTTTAAACATCCTTTGCATTCTCATTATTCTACATGGAGTCTTGTCCTATGCGTAATATTGATTTTAATTCATTCTAGTTACCACAAAACAGATAGTAATTTCCTGGCGTCGTTTTTAGAACCAACTGTTCCATTTTATTTATATTTTTAATAAATAAAGCCTATTCCCTTTGTACGCCTCTCTTTCCCCAGAGAGCCTGGCTTTTCACATTTCCTCAGCAATCTGTCACAACAACAATTATGGTATGACTCACAGAGACAAAAGAAAACTGTCTGCTCTGGGAAAAGAGAAGATGAAAACTCACATTCTCCACCACTGCTACACCATCATACAAGCTGAGAATATTCTGGCTACTGGGAAGCCCAAATCTGATGGTGGTTTCACAGGATAGTTTCAATACACAGAAACCACTTCCCAAAATATGCACACATAGCATCAGCTATAAAAGCTATCCATGTATATGAATTTTTGGGTTGTCCCTTCAAAACACACATTGCCAGTAACCCAAGAATGATTTTTTCCTCCTTAAATACAAAACTAAGAGCATGATCTTTTCAAAAATTGGCTGTGTTGAGACTAAGGGTATAGTAGACATGGATGAACCTTCCTACCCTGAGCCCAGGAAGCAGCTTATGGAGCTTGAGGAGGAGAACCCAGTTGCAGTGAATGACTTAGAGTATCAGGACCACAGACAGCTCCCTGTTGCCAGTTTTCTCCAGGGAAGCCTGGAACACAGCTAAGGTATTGCCTTCCTCTTTGGGCATTTTCATCTCTCAAGCTCTGCATTCTTCCTGAATCATGGAGAGCCTTAAAGGGACCTGTCAGTTCCTGCTGAGAGAATTGTCCATGTTTGTTACATAATAGAGACAGATTTATCTGTACAAGTCTGATTCATGCCATATTATCATGTTCCTCTAAAAGGTAAAGGTAAAGGACCCCTGACAGTTAAGTCCAGTCATGACTCTGGGGTTGCAGCACTCATCTCGCTTTACTGGCTGAGGGAGCCGACTTTTGTCCACAGTTTTTCTGGGTCATGTGGCTAGCATGACTAAGCAGCTTCTGGCGAAACCACAGCAGCGCACGGCCATGCCGTTTAGCTTCCTGCCGGAGCTGTACCTATTTATCTACTTGCACTTTGACATGCTTTCAAACTGCTAGGTTGGCAGGAGCTGGGACCGAACAACAGAAGCTCACCCCGTAGTGGGGATTCGAACCGCCGACCTTCTGATAGGCAAGCCCTAGGCTCAGTGGTTTACACCACAGCGCCACCCACATCCCACTACAGAGCTACAATTCCCAGAGTTCCCTGGGAAGAGGAATTGACTGTTAAAACCCTCTGAGAATTTTGGCTCTTTTTAATCTAATGCCCAGAGAACAAATTTGCTAATACTTTCTGGAGCTTTCTGATGTGCGATTTCCTATTTCAGTGCTTTCATTTGTTTCTGAAGCACTCCAATGACTTCTCACGCCTTAATGAGGTATTTTTCACCACAGTTGCCTCTTGTCTTTTGACATGCTCATTTAGGAGTGTCTGCTGCCTCTGATGAAAAGTATGTTATACTTTAAATGTGTTAAGAGTGACAAGAAACTGAAGCACATCTGCAAATAAATATATAATTTTTCAGCACTTTTCCAGGTTTAACTCTTTATTTTATTCCTCTCTGAAGATCTGTGCTTGCTCCATTTTTTCCTGCTCCCTTCAGTCAGGAATCCCATTGTCAAAGCGTGTGTTCCCCTTTTTGTTACAGAACAGAACATGTATATGCATCACAAGCCATGCAATTGTCAGGCAGTGTGAAACCTCTCAACTGGTAAATATTAACAGTAAATATCAAGTTTTATGCCTGTTGCATCTCTAGTCTCCAGTTCGAGCTAACTCAGCTGCTCCAGAGGTTGATATTTCAGTCCCTAGTCTTGGTACTCTCTGGAATTAACACTTTCCACATACAGCAGAGATGGGGAACCTGTGGTCCTCCAATTCCAATTATCCATGACCATTATCCATCTTGTGTGGGGCTGGTGGGAGTGTAGTTCAACAACATCTGGATTGTTTGAAATCTGAGATACCATATTTTTCGCCCTATAGGACGCACCTTTTCCCCTCCAAAAATGAAGGGGGAATGTGTGTGCATCCTATGGGGTGAATGCAGGCTTCAGGAAGCTCTCCGCAAGCCTAGGGAGCCCGCGGGAGTTCCCGTCGGGCTCCCTAGGCTTGCGGATAGCAGCCTGCATCTCAAAGCCCGGGGCGCGCTGCACAGCGCGCCCCGGGCTTTGGCTCCCCGACCTGGTTTGGAGGCTGGTGGTGGGGAGAAGCCCCACAAGCTCGGGGGACAGCGGGGAGGCGGAACGCCGCCATCCCGCTGTTCCCCGACCTGGTTTAGGCTTCAGGCAGATATCCGCAAGGTGTGGGAGCCCGGTGGAAAGTTGTGCCGGTCTCCCAAGGCTTGCGGAGAGCTGCCTGTTCTGGGGGCTGGGGTCGGGGGAAGCTCGGGCTTCCCCTGCCCCAGCCCCATGCCTGGCGGGGAAATAATTTTTTTTCTTTATCCCCCCCCCCAAAAAAAAAAACCTAGGTGCGTCCTATGGGCCGGTGTGCCCTATGGGGTGAAAAATACGGTACCCACGTAGCAGAAGTTTCCCCCAGTTCCAGTCACCACACAGAGGCAGCTTAAGCAGTTTACAGTCCAAAATAGTTTACTGCTATAGAATGTAAAGCCTCAGCAAAACAGTTCTGAATATTCATATATTATATACATACAGCTTGGAGGATTTGCAAATAGAGCTACAGATATATACAAATACAAAGTATACCTGTTCCTCCAGAATTTCAAGACATAACAAAGACTTTGACTCACTTCACAAGACTCACTGATAAATGAGCTGACATTCCTTAATCAATTATATAGATGGTAATGAACCATTGCCATAGCAACTGACTTGGCTGACCTTGCACTTGTTGGCTTATCTCAGACCATGGTATGATTTACACTCATGAAGCATATTAACCCCTTCCTCCATGTCCACGGACACATTTTCCAAGTGGGTACTTTCAAGCAAGTTATTCTCCACATGAATTCTGAAGTAGTGCAGGGTTAAACCAAAAGTTTTTGCATGTTTGAATCAGCTCTTAATTAAATTATTTTCAGAAATAATAATGATAAATTTAATAATAAAATATTTAACAATGGAAACCTGCAATAATTCATTCTTCAGAACTCTGGGTCCTTTTTCATTCAAGTGATCAACCAGCATAATGACAGTTTTGTAACCCTCCAGAAATCATTATGTATAGCTTGGCACCATCTCATAAATAAAAGCCAGCAATGATTCAACTCAGTAATAATTTGCTTTTAATGAACAAAAGAAATGATAGTTTTATCAGTGTTCCAAAGTCAGCAGCCATCATCAACACTGAAAAGAATAGAGGGACATTTCTGTGGGGAAACAGACAAGACACTTTGTAATTTAAAATTTTAATAATTTAATTTCATCTCACATATTTAACACTGTAATATATGAAAAATGATTTAGTGAAGAGTTTGCTATCATATTTTAATGTTGTCTTGCTAATTTAATTTGAAATACAGATAGATCTGAACTTCAGCTGGAGAGAGTAAAACTTGCTCTAATTTCAGCAAGACTATTAATTGTTTCTGGGACGCAGGTGGCGCTGTGGGTTTAAGCCTCAGCGCCTAGGACTTGCTGATCGAAAGGTCAGCGGTTCGAATCCCTGCGGCGAGGTGCGCTCCCGCTGCTCGGTCCCAGCGCCTGCCAACCTAGCAGTTCGAAAGCACCTCCGGGTGCAAGTAGATAAATAGGGACCGCTTACCAGCGGGAAGGTAAACGGCGTTTCCGTGTGCGGCTCTGGCTCGCCAGAGCAGCGATGTCATGCTGGCCACGTGACCCGGAAGTGTCTCCGGACAGCGCTGGCCCCTGGCCTCTTAAGTGAGATGGGCGCACAACCCCAGAGTCTGTCAAGACTGGCCCGTACGGGCAGGGGTACCTTTACCTTTACCTATTAATTGTTTCTAATTTTTCATTCTTATCTAAATTCAGTGGAAAATATGGTAGGATTCTTAGAAGTTCTCTAAGTGTGTGTAGAGGGAATCACGGGTCATACATCATCACTCCTATTCAGTAGGAATGGACAGATCTTTCAATTTGGGTTCTCTTAGTTTATCGGTTTTCCAATCTTAAATTCCGTTCTCCACATTTTGCAACAATCTGTGATTCTCTTAAAAACTAAACTAAATTATGAATTTTCATGAGGATTTTTTTCTCTATATAAAAAATCCTCATGTGGTGGAGCAACTTGTGATGGCTTTCAGAAGAACTCCAAATGTACTTTCTGAATCTCTCCACAATATATAAAAAAAAATTGCAAAGATTTGCATGGATTTTTGGATCTGTAAATTGAATTCCTAATTTAATGAAAGTGGCTGTTAATACCCAGTTCGCTTACCCTTCTGGGGCACCCAGGTTGTTCCCAGATGACATATTTATTGAGCATTCAACCTGATTTGTTTGCACAAAGTTTCTGGGGATGTTAGCTACATTGACTGTTTAATGAGCATACAATCTGATTTCTTTGCTGTATGACATTTCATCAGTCAAGTGTCATTTGACACTTCCCAGTGCATTTTCCTGCCAATTTCCTTGTTGCAATTTTGTGTCTGTGTGTTGGGGGGTAAGGAACAGGTTTGTTGTGCAAGAGTGTCAAAACAACTTTGTGTGTCCTGGATTTGTTGGCATGTGAGTGAATCTCACCCCCAAATAGTGACAATGTAGAAGTACCTTAAACTAGTACGTGAGGGCCAACCCTCATTCCTCGTGATAACTCCTACCCTAGCCTTATATAGTCTAGATTTTCAGCAGTTGTATACCGCACAGTCAAAAGGACGCTCTAAATGAAAGAAACAAAGGTTGGGAGTAGGGGGATATATTTCTGTTAGGGCAACCTAGAAACAAAACCTAACTCTTATCAGATGTCTTTGAGGAAGAAGATAATATCGATGTGCCTCAGCCATATTCACTAATGCTCAATGAGTGTGTTGCCAATTGCATTTTAATAAGTATATGGCAATATAGCACCATATTGAGAGATGAGGTGCAGTCATACATTAGTGATGTTATCCTTTGAGATGCACATGCATTTATGAGCTATTTAGGGACTCTTAAAGGACAGATTCATTGTAAATGGTGATATAACTGCCCTAGATATTACAGAGTGATGTCTGATTTCCAAGCATTGTGTATAATATGGATGTGTGTAACTATGTAACCATTTCCAGGCTTTTAAAGTATTTAATGAGCAGCTAATACACTCAGGCACTCAATGGAGTCAGCTACTTTGGCTTCTCTACTGTGGACCAAATGGAGCTTAGTGTTGCAAACTCTGCCCACTTTACATGACATGGTCAGCCTTCCCTAATCTGGTGCTCTCTAGAAGTTTTTAACTATAACCCTCTAACCCTCCCCAGCCAGTCTTTTGGACTACTACTTCCATTAGCCCCAGCCAACATGACCATAGTAGTTCAAAACTGCAGAGGGTTTGACATGATGACCGAACATTGTACAGAATACTAAAAAAAGAAAAAAAGAAAAAAAGGTAAAGGTAAAGGATCCCTGGATGGTTAAGTCCAGTCAAAGGTGACTATGGAGTTGCGCTGCTTATCTCACTTTCAGGTCGAGGAAGCCAGCGTTTGTCCACAAGCAGGTTTCTGGGTCATGTGGCCAGCATGACTAAACCACTTCTGGGGCAATGGAACACTGTCACAGGAGCCAGAGCACATGGAAACGCTGTTTACCTTCCCACCACAGCAGTACCTATCTATATACTTGAACTGGTATGCTTTCAAACTACTATGTTGTAGTTCACTACATGCTGAGTGAACTACAACAAGCCAGGTGATTGGACACTGTACAGTGGTACCTCGGGTTGAGAACTTAATTTGTTCTGGAGGTCCGTTCTTAACCTGAAACTGTTCTTAACCTGAGGTACCACTTTAGCTAATGGGGCCTCCCGCTGCCACCACGCGGCCGCCACATGATTTCAGTTCTCATCCTGAAGAAAAGTTCTTAACCTGAAGTACTATTTCTGGGTTAGCGGAGTCTGTAACCTGAAGTGTCTGTAACCCGAGGTACCACTGTATTGATGAGAGTGACTACAGTGGTACCTCGGGTTAAGTACTTAATTTGTTCTGGAAGTCCGTTTTTAACCTGAAACTGTTCTTAACCTGAAGCACCACTTTAGCTAATAGGGCCTTCTGCTGCTGCTGTGCTGCTGGAGCACAATTTCTGTTCTCATCCTGAAGCAAAGTTCTTAACCCGAGGTACTATTTCTGGGTTAGCAGAGTCTGTAACCTGAAGCGTATGTAACCTGAAGCATATATAACCTGAGGTACCACTGTATTTCTGTGTGCTTCTTAAGTCTCTGGGCCTCTGCAGCAGCATTTTGGGCACCAAAGCCCCAGACTATTGTTGTTTCTTGGGGCTTTCGGATCTTTATCCCTTGATTTTGGAATCCAGAGTCCTGTTTCAACATTCTGGAGCCTAATCATAGCTTACAGTAGCAGTGTTTTGCATTCCCAGGTGGGAAGGAGAAGCATGGAATTGGGAAGGGGGTTACAGTACAAGAGTACTGGGAGATTATTTTGTTTCCAGTTACACCAGTGGGAGCATGATGAGATCTGGAATTGTACTCAAAATTCGAAAAAGAAGAAGAATACTAAGGCAGGTAGAAGCTGTATTTGCTTTTAGTTTTATCCCTGTCCATAGAAGTGCAGCATAGCAGAAAGTTTGAGTGAAAACTGGTTTAGACACGATGTTGCATATCAAAGCAAAAGAAGTAGTATCTGGAAGGCATATGTTTCAAAATGGATTATGCATTTTCTGAGGTAAGCAGTCATTTCTTCAAAGAAACTAGGTGTGCAGGAGCATAATTAACTAATTCACGATCAAAGGTTAGGGAAGAATAAGTATTCAATATTTGACTTAAATATCGAGGAGAACCTTACAGGAAAATTCTACACATCTGGAAGAAGTATCACGAACCACATATTAGTTTAGAAGAAAGAGGGGAAACTTTGGTATTCCTGGGGACGACATTCTATATTTCATACGAAAAGCACCCTCTTTTCCACTGCCACAGAGGGATCTGCAAAACGCACCCTGCCCTTATTCTTTTAACCCTTGACAACTAACGTTTTCAAATAAAGATAATAATCTGGGGCAGTGCTATTTTTCTCGAAAAAGAGGTTTGGAACTTACCCTGAACACCTCCATTGTTCTCTTATAATGACAATAGTGCGCACCTGAGAGGAGCTGGAACTGAGATCCATCCGCCCTGCCCCCCACATAGGTATAATTGCATAGATTCTCTGCACTGGAACACGTGGGTGCTTGGAAGTGAGAGGTGGGACTATTGGGTGCAAACCTGATCTCCTTTGTCTGTTGATTTCTGCCTAAAGGGATTCCCGAATGAGGCTAAAATGATATCATGCCTTTAAGGAACCACTCTCAGGTTTCTTCTTCTTTAATTGAGTTTTCCTTGAAAATCCCACAGATGTGATTTTTCTTTTCTCCTCACTGGGCCTAAAAGTTTGTGGCAGAAAGCATCAGACAGCAGTGAAAACAGATATGTGCATGTCAAAATAATGCTTTGACTTCATATTGCTTTGTATCACTTTCTGAGAGCAGGGGAATTTTGAGGTTGATGATTTGTGAAGGAGAAGACTTTGCTTAATCTGGTCCTATTCCAGACTTGATTAGGTCTGAGGCAAAAAACAAAAACAAAACAAGCTCAGTGTCTGGAACAGCCTTCACCAAACTTGTGCTCTCTAGATGTTTTGTCTGTCAACTCCTATTGGCCCCAGACAGCCCAGGTGACAGAGATGCACTCCAAAACATCTGGAGGGCACCAAGTTGGCAATGCCTGCTCCACAGCTTAGACACATGCAGTCAAAAGATTTGGCTGGGTGTTTCAAATCAAGATATGAACTTCAGCCCACCTTATCTTTGTAGCTTCAGAACTTGCTATCTTCTCTTCTCTGTCCCATTCCTCTCCTTGCTATCCTTTGTCTCTCAAGAATATATGCAGTGGCAGACTTTGGGCTTTAAATTTCAGTGGCACCCTGTGTGACACCGAAATTCAGTGGCCACCAACTCTCTCCTTCTGTTCTATGTTGTGTTGCCCCCTGTGGCACCCTCTCAACTCAGTGTCCAGTGTGGGCGAACTGCTTTCACTGCCCTAAACCCACCTCTGATATTATGAGTGCTAGCAGAATGCACCTGCTGGTGACATACACATGCAGACCATACATCTGCACATATTTGGCATTAATGAGAAGGGACCCCATAGCAGGTTCA
The DNA here is from genome assembly GCF_951804945.1 of Podarcis cretensis. NCBI lineage: Eukaryota > Metazoa > Chordata > Lepidosauria > Squamata > Lacertidae > Podarcis > Podarcis cretensis. The sequence goes on along the minus strand of NC_137176.1, from coordinate 17,726,536 downwards.
ACCTGCTGAGGAGCTGTGTCTAATCAGGTTCTTTTTTAAAAAACATAATTTTTATTAACAGGCCAATCATATCACATTATTTCAAATCACATTAATTCCAAATTATACAGCCAAATTTTTCAATTTTGTTGGGGGTACCCATATATCAAGCTCCGGACGAGAATCCAAACATCACTTCTATTACTGCTTTAATTAAACAATTCTATCCAGTTCTGTCCAGATAGTCTCTTTTTTACTTTCTTCATCTTCTTGTTGTTGTCATATATTCCTTTCTTTGTGATCTCTGATAATCTTCACAGGCAGGTTAAAAACAAACATCGTCTGTGTGGGTTTTACGCACTCCACAAGTCATATCTCATAGGGACAGCCGCCATTCCACTTCTCCTTCGAAAATTTATCTTCAGTCTGCCCTTTAGTTTTCCCAGGCTTGTAAAATATCTCCTAGAGGGCTCTGCCAGGTTAAAGATCAAATTCCAAACATCGTTCACTTTCAAATAGTCCTGGTTCTCCTCCCCCCGTCTTTCTTAAACAAGCCTGTCTTGCGAGATGCCATTTTAAAACTGTGTCATAAAATTTTTCCATTCTCCGATCTTTACCAATCCTCTCTTCATTCATCATTAATTCATCCCACACAGTTTTTAGATTCCTGCTTGTGTAGTAAAATACAGTGGTTCTTTTTTCTTTGGGGTGGAGGGTTATTTATGCTCATATAAGACAAAGAAAGAAAAGTATTTTCCTCCACCCCACCTTCTTAGCTCCAAACATACCCATCTCTTAATGGCGCTTCATCTCTTTATTTATTTGTCTTCGCCCGCTGCTCCGATCCCAGAGATCCATTAATCAGCAGTCTTATCTCCCGACCTTTGCTTGACGTAAGTGCTTTAACATCTTCCAATTATATATTTCCAATTATATTTTCGTGTTAAAGCAAACCAGCACGCACAGATTGGAGACAGTGTCCAGGAAGAGCCAACCACACCGAGGGCTGAGCCAAGTGACCGGCGCACCCCCTTCTGTCGAATCTGGGGGTGCATTGTGGCCACTGCTGGCAAGGCAGTCTCCCCCATATCCTTGGGGGGAGGAGACTGCATACTTCCCACAGCAGCCTCTTAATTACCTCGTGTGGGTCGGAGAGATGTTATTGTCGGCCATCTTCCAATGCGCCACCTGGTGGCCCCCTGTGTCTAATCAGGTTCTGGTTGGGTGGAGGAGTGCCATCTGCACATAGCTGTACCTGCATAGGGCCCCTTTTCTCATAAAAGCTAAACATGCTGTGTGGTGTGGTGTGGTGTGGTGTGGTGAGTGGTGCATTTGCATGGGGGTCATGCTTAGTGTGCATGTTTTCATTGAACTTATGAGGAGGTTCATATAAGCACTTCTGCCAGACTTTCCCCTTTGACTTGCAATCGTTACTGTGGACCAGTTCTTTTCACAATGCTCAATTCCTTGGCTGTTACGTATCTCACTACCTTCTTGGGCTCCAACCCTCTCCTTTCATAGCTTCATTTTTCTACATCCCCTCATTCCCTAGGCCATTCTGCCTCTCCAGCCCTCAGTTAGGAATCAGAGGGGGCGGGAACCAATGGCAGCCCCCAATGCACATTACTTGCCCATTAGTGCAAGGAAAGTTCAACTCTTCTAGAAGCATAATTACAATCACCACCAAACCCCTTAGTTTATTAATATCATAATTTATAACCAGCCATTTTCAAGCAGGTCCCTGAGTGGGTTACAACAAATAAAAATTCAGGCAGTTAAAACAAATTACAATCACTACAATAGAGTGGGTCCCCCAAAAACAGGTCTTGGGTTTCAAAGGCCAGGGTAAAGAAGAATGTCTTCAGCATTCATTAAAAGCTGTCTAGTGAAGGTGTCAGATACACCCCTGTAGGGAGGGAATTCCACAACTTATTCATCCAAATAAGAATAATTTCTGTATGTGAAGTTTTCAACCACTTGCAGCTCTAAGATAGAGAACCAACAAGTGTTGTTGGAAACCCCACCTTCAACTTATTAAGTGGGGATGTCACTGCCTGTAGAATTGTTTTAAAATCCTATAGGGTACATAAATAGCAGCTATAATTATGTTAATAAAGATGCATGCTGTGCTCGCTCTGGCATAATAAAGTCCACTAAATTAAACCGAAACCTCCTCTTCTTCTTTAGCTATTAACCACAGTGCTGTTTTTAGGGTTGTATCATTTTATTGCTTTATAAACAGTCCTACTAAATTACACATCACATATCAATGGTAACTTCCACGTGTTGCTATCGTGGGAACAATGAAAGTCCTACATCTGAAAGCAACATAAATTAAAGCTCCCTTTTGTGTGTTTGTGTGTGTAGTGCTTAAGAAAAGTGGATCAACAGGCATAAAGAAATGATTAGAAATTCTGGTCAAGATTCACACGATGCATTTGTAGTACAGGCCGTCTTGGATTGTACTAGTTCATATTGCAATGGAGATCATGTTTGAATATTTTCCATCCCAAGGCAAACAAAAGCAAAATCTAGTGATGCCCGGAATAGCCAACTTGGTGTTAGACTCTCACTCCCATGAACCACAGCCAGCATGGCCAATGGTCAGGGACGATGGGAGTTGCCCCCCAATGGGGAAGATGATTAGGCCTGGAGGCCCCTGAAATTTTTGCCTAATCTGCTCTTTCTCTTTTCCCCAAACTTTAACTGGTGACAGCAAGAAGCAGCCTTGAACTTGGTCAGAATAGCATTCCAGACACCAGAGTAACTGGAAATGGTCATTTCAGAGGATTTCTAAAGCCATAGTGACTACCCAAGATCCCTTGCCAATCATCAGTAATCATTGCCAGGTATCTTATTGGGTATCAATATCCCTAGAAATGTTGTTTTTTGGGGGGATCCTGTTCCTTTAGTAAAGATCCAGACGCTCTGGAACTAATAACTGAATGGTTGTGGCTGAGGCAGTGGTGCTGCCAGTTCAAATTATGGAAGCTCTTCTCATTTCCACTAGGTAAATGACAGAGCGAAAGTATGGGGGGACTAATTATGAGCTGAGCTGAACTTTAGAGAGGGCTGGAGGTTGGCAGTTAATTAGCCCTGAAATTCTGCACTCAGAAATTTGTACTCAGTTCTGAGCTTCAGGTGATCTATAGTGATTTAATTATTTCACACATGTGCTAGAGCCTGCTGGTAATCTTTAAAAAGGCGTAGGGAGAGATAGATAGACACATATCAAAAACTGTGACAAATTGTATATGTGCAGTGATCTGAGTAATGCCCAGAAATTAAATAAAATGAAAAAGGGCACAAATGGCAGTTTGGAAATATGATTTGAGGAGCAGTTGTATCCTGGAGAATGCTGGAAGCATTCCCATGTGCTCCTTTAAATATGCTTTAAAAATGGCATGTTTAGAATTCAATGAATGAATGAATTCTATAAAGACAGGTACTTCTGTGGCTGGAATCAAGCCCTCTCCCCACCCCGAGACATTTTATTAGTTTTACAAATAAAAAGTACAAATAAACAAACATCAATAAAGTCATACTGTACATGGAGATTTTCCAAATATTAGCATGTACTCCAGTTTTTATATCGAACCATATTATCCATAATGTTTTTTACACTACAAGTGTGTCAAAATCCTGCTCTTGTTTTCATCTGCTTGCAGTGGTCTCCTAGAAAACTTATAAATTTTCCCATTCTTTTATAAAGTTTTTATCCTCTTGGATTTTGAGTTTTCAAGTCAGCTTTGCCACCTCAGCACAGTTCATCAGCTTGGTTTGCCATTCTTCTCTGGTAGGGACTTTGTCATCTTTCCAACTCTGGGCCAATAATATCCGTGCGGCTGTTGTTCTATACATAAAAAGTCTTTTCTGCTCATTTGGAATGTCGGTACCTGTAATTCCTAATAAAAAAGCTTCTTCTTTTTTTTAACAAAAGGCTTATTTTAAACATTTTCTTCATTTCATTATGTATCATCTCCCAGAAAGCTTTTGTTACCTTACAAGTCCACCACATATGGTAATAGGTACCTTCTTTTTTACATTTCCAGCAGAAATTTGGACTTGTCCTATACATTTTTGCTAACTTTCTAGGAGTCAAATTCCACTCGTACATCATTTTCATATAATTTTCTTTCCTTGTGTATGTGGGTGGCGCTGTGGGTTAAACCACAGAGCCTAGAGCTTGCCGATCAGAAGGTTGGCAGTTCAAATCCCCGTGACGGGGTGAGCTCCTGTTGTTCGGTCCCTGCGCCTGCCAACCTAGTAGTTCAAAGCACATTAAAGTGCAAGTAGATAAATAGGTACCACTCTGGCGGGAAGGTAAACAGCGTTTCCGTCCGCTGCTCTGGTTTGCCAGAAGCAGCTTAGTCATGCTGGCCACATGACCTAAAAGCTGTACGCCAGCTCCCTTGGCCAATAAAGCGAGACGAGCGCCGCAACCCCAGAGTCATCTGTGACTGGACCTAAAGGTCAGGGGTCTCTTTACCTTTACCTTTTAGAACACGCCGTAAATTTCAGATCTGATTTCCATAAACTTTCCCAATCTACCATCTGTATATTACTCTTTTTTAAAAGTAATAACAATACAGCATTAGTTTCTGCTGATAAACCAAAGCAGAGGGCATCACCCACCCATGTCTGAGTGCATTGATTTTAATGGGACAGAAGCGAACATATGATTATTGAAATCAATGGGACTAAAAGAACTTGTGTTGGGCTGGATTGTTCCATCTGCCTTTCAATTTGTTTTGTAGTAACACCATAAAGTTTTCTGCAGACTTCCCCCACCCCATTAATTTATGATTACTAGAGGTAAAAGCTCCCTTTTTGGGTATGACTTTTAAAGTAATATTTTTTTTCATTATTTTTTTTTAAGAAAAAAAAAAGGACTTGGAAAACCAGCATACCTTCTGCTGCTTTTTGTTCTGGGTTCCTCCCATATGTGCCATAAAGTCAACGTCAACAGACTAGCAAGGCCTGCTGAGCCCAGTGGGAACTTATATCAGCGAATTTCCTCTGTTATCCTTGGTCTCAGCATCATGCTCAGTTAGAAAAATGTCTTGGCGGTTTGGCTTACTTTCTCTCCCCACTCCCACCCATGAACACTGCGGATGCAAGAAAGAAAGGAAGAAGGAAAGAAATAAAAGGAAAGAAAAAGGCTTTCTTTGCTTACACAAGTGTTCTTTGAAGCCTTGTTGATTTTACCAGCACAAATTACTAGGAATAATTGAAATTACAATTCTGGGAGGGAGTTTATCTTCCTCCAGCACACCTTACATTTTGCTCTCCCCCCCCGCCCCCGTTCCTTTTTTGTAAAATCACCTTTATTGGAAATACAAAGGGAGCCACAGCAGATCAGCGAAGACTGCAGAATTCATTAATAGTTGGTAGAGCAACATGCTGGGGGTGTGCTATGAGATGGATGCTCAGGGAATGACAATTAGGCAAGTGGTATGATCGTGGGGGAGTGGGCCACTTCAGAAGAAGCATTGCTTGGAGTTTTCAAGCTTTTTCTCTTCTTTGCACCAAAACTGAATAACTGATACTTTTTTTTCCATTGGGAAATAGCCAACTTTGCATAATTATAACAGTTTCAGCTCACCATGTCAGGAGGACACCATTTGGTTATCCTTGTTTTTAATCCATTGTCAGACTGGAATATCCACTGGCACAGAGGGGAATCCGTTTACTCTGCACACCTACTCTTTCCACGCATTTGGATGATATATTTGTGCCACCCTCTGGAGCAACAAGAACATCTTAGGGCTCATCCATACTTGCTTTGGTGCAATCAGTCTACTCAGAGTAAAACAAATACCCAATCTTTTTCAGCTTTTGCTTTAATTATTTACTTGAGAATATATATATATATATATATATATGAGAAACATTCTCAAGAAGCTGAATTCTACACTAGAACTCAGGTCTGTGCCTTATGATTGAAACACACCTCTCACCACAGGGGTTTTGTTTGCTCCCATTTTATCACCAAAGTTTTTGCAGTATTTTAAATGAGCCAGAGGGTTGCATTTTTAAGTGTCTTTTTCATAAATCCTGAACATCTGAAAGGTCAGTAATAGCACAGCTGACAATCAGATGCAATTTCCTCAGATAGCTAAGTTGCACAGTGTTAAGAAATTTCAGTCCGTTATTGTTCTGGCACAATTTTTCAAAGCTGTGATTGAATTCGAAGAGGCAACTTACTTCAACATTTATTTATTTTTAAGAGGGGTGTCTGAAAGAGCATGAGAGATTTTGTGCAGCAGCAGCAGTAGATCTTGGTAACATTATGTATGCCTCTTGTCTAAAACACCCAAGCTTGGCACATCTGCCTTAAGGCAACTTTCCAACCGGCTAGTGAACAGGAACGATGCCCACCAAACAGATGGCTACCAGAAGCAGTGTCCAAAATACCATGTTGAGACACCCCATGTGCTTTGTTGAGGGCAGGACTTCCACCTCCAAATATTCAGAGCTTGCAAAAAAATTGCTGAAGGGGGGGGGGGAGGAATGCTCTCACACTTTGTATGAATGCCATTCAAGATGAAGACAAACACATACATCTGCTAAAGTTTCAAGCTGATTTTTTGCTGTTTCACAAATTAACTTTTAGTTATTCGTTTGTGCCTTTCTGCGTTTCACAGACGAAATCAGGAACACCCATTTGTACTTGCAAGACACCTATTCCTACAACAAGGATTATTGTCTGATTATTACCCCTCCCACATTGTTGCAAGCTGCTAAAAAATTTTTCAAAATGAATCTGCTTCTTCTCTGATACACAGTCATTTGTTAACAGTTGAAAATGACATCAGCTCTCTGCAGTCTGTGCAAGGGCAGACTGAGAATTACATGCTTCCAGGCAGCACAATCCTATGCCTGTTTACTCAGCTGTAAATATCATTTATTCAGTGACACTTACTCACAGGGAAGTGTGCATGGGATTGTAGCCTTAGTATTCTTTGATGTGGATTGTTGCTAGCTCAGGGGTCCAACATAATATGATTTGCATGCAGAAGGTTCCAAATTTTAATCCCCAACATTTTCAGTTAAGATATCTCAAGGATCAGAGCTGGGAAATTTCCATGCCTTCCATGCTTTGGAGAGTCACTGTCAGATCACAATATGAAGCTACAACATCCTTAGGCCACTAGTCTACTCCAGGGATGTGGAACCTGTACCCCTCCAGATGTTGTTGTACTACAGCTCCCATCAACCCTGACCATTGGTAATACTGGTTCTGATTTTTGGGAGCTGAGAATCTAAAAACATCTGGAGGTGTGCAGCTTCCCCATCCTTGGGGAACTGATAGTGGCTTTCTTATTGTCTTACCCTGCCTTGCTAACCAACATATTTTTAAATGGAGATGCTCAACCAGTGATTTATAGTCCCACCCTGTGATTATACACTCTAAATTATAGACTTCCCTCCTTTTATATCTAACAATTAATCTTTAAATATCTAATTGAGTCCTCTGGGGTCGGCATTGATTGGCCCATAATTCAAGTTATCTTTGACTTGAAGAATGGCAGGCAATTGATCCATCATAGGGTAATGTTTCAAAATATTTATGTATGGATGTGCTTCAGAAGATAGACAGATAGATTGATGGTAATGATCTGGTTTCTGTTTCATAAAAGAAGTTCAAAATTTCATTGGACACTTCAGTAAGATGGCTTTGCAGCAAAAGGACACATCCTCAAGTACTGGGGGTGGTGGACACTTAATGAGTGGAAGTCTTTGAACACACGCACACATACCTGTAATTTTTGCTAATGCAGAGAATATCAACTTCTTGCCTGGCATCTACATATCTTTAGGCATTAGGCAAAAACATTGGCCCAGGCCTTTGGCTAATTGAGCAATCTATAGCCTTTTAAACTGTGTGTGGGAGGGACTGTTTTTATTTGTTACTGTGGAATGCAGACTGCTCTGTGATCCTTGGATGAAGGGCAGTATAGCAATTTAATTAATAACAACCACCACAACAACATTTGTTCTCAATGGTTACTCTGTTCTCCACACACTGATCCAGAGACTGGAACCATGTGATACAGTTATGGATAGTCAGCCTCTATATTAAGGTAATTAAGTAGTGAGGAATTCACAGTTTCAGACCCAAGTGTTCGGATGGTCATTGATTGGAGATTGGTGTGTAAGGAACAACACTTAGCTTTCCGGGATCAGGCAAGATTCAATGTGTTCAGGGTGGTGTGGCCATAGGCAGCTTCCTGCAAGATCATTCAAGATGCAGATTGCCAGTGACACTTTCCTTTTCCAGACTGCACATGTGAGACAAGTGTGGTAACATTTGTATGAAATATACATGGGAACTCATTGCTTGTTTTTCTTAAGAGATAAGCTGAGCGACATGGCTTGTTCAGGCTACTGAGAGCCACATACAATTCCTCTGTGTTTGGATTGACCATCCCTACCTTACTGAGTAATCAAAAGAGGGTGGGGTTGAATGAGCTGATCATCAGTTTAGTGGGGAGCTCCCTCAAGGGAAGCAGTAAAACCAATGTCATGCACACAACTCCCAGGAGTTGTGTTCTGTTCAGTAAAATCAAGGAAAGAGTGTTTGATGAAATATTCAAGATGCAGATAGTGCTTTCTGTAGTTGTCATTATACAATAGTGATAATAATAATGCTGAGCACCATGTTTAATTAATAGTAATGAGTGAAAAGGACTATGTCTTAAGCAAGCTCCTTGCAGTTGTGTTTGCTTTCCTTGGAGAAAGTAAAGTGCAAAATGCCAAGGCCTGTATTCATAAATGTGTTGTAGAAACACCTGATCCAGTTGCTAATGTGTGAATGTTTAAGACCTTGACATTCCCTGAAGATTATTTACAATGCAACACAAAAGAAGAAGAAATTATAAGTGAGTGTACCCAGGTGTGCAGAATGTTAAGTGTTGAAGACTGGAGCTTAAAATGAGGTTGAACATCTTGTAAGTCATTTGCAGCTAACAGCAATACACACAATTTAAAACAGGGATACCACTTAATTTTACCCCCAGCTGGCTTCTGGGCAGAAAACCCACATGCCAGCTGGAGTAGAAGCATTTCAGCAGTAGAACCAGGTTCCACCACGTCATAGTCCTGGCTCTGGAAACAACCGGAGACTGCTGACACAGACACAGGGAGGGAGGTTTTTTGTTTTTAAAATGTCATTTGAGCCTCAGTAGCCTGATGGCATGTGTGGCAGGAGTCTAGTATAGTGTAGCCTGTTCATGCAGTCATAGACCCTGACTTGGAAGCCCTCAGGTTTCTAGAACATGGAAGGGGGGAACACTAGGCCTATTTGTGAATGCCTGGCACAGACTGTGGAACCCATTGCAGAGTCCCAGATGAGTGGCATGGAATCATTCCACTCTTTGCCAAAGCTTCCAGGCAATGATGAGGTTCTGCTCAAAACTCGGCCAAATGTTATTGAGTTTATCAGCAAAGCAATGTGGTGCTGGCTTACACAAGTACAGCTATAGCCTGTGGGGATTCCTCCCCTTCTGGGATAGTTGAGCTCCCTCTCTGCATTTTCAGTCTTTAGTCATTTTACTTGTAGAGGAATGTAAAGCAAAGTGTAAAAGCAGTAATTGCTCACTAAGAAATAAGCCTTCTCCTGTCCTCAAAGTGACTTAGTCAAAACCTTATTTTAAAATGTTGCCTTTTATTTCCTTAATCATGGATACAATTAAAGCTGCAATTCTATACACATTTACCTAGAAGAAAAATGTTAAGCCTGCTGGGCTATGTCAACCTTCAGGAGTGGAAACATGCTGGGAATCTGGGCTTAGGAGAGCACATTTTTGTTTGGAATTCTGTCCTGCCATTTCATACCCAAAATCATCCTGACACAGCACATGTGGAAGGTGTTGAGGTGTCACTCTTGGTGTTCGAAGTTGCCCACGATTCACTTCCATAAAGCGGTGTGCTCAATGTACAAGCCTTGTAGATACAACTACACATAATCCAAAATGAGCACTCACACTTTATATGTGGGTGCCCTTTGTGGGATCGCACATGAGGCTACAGTTCCCAAGGAACTTACTAGAAATAGGTGGCTGGCTGGCTTGCTTCTCACTGTATTATTTGGAGGTTCACGCCCAGCCTCAGTATTCAAGTTTCTTGCTGGGAGGGGGAGCCATCCCCAGTATAAATAGGGGGTGGAGCCAATAACAGCCAGGCAGTTGGCTCTGGAGATTCACCCTCCCTACCCTCACTTTGTTTAATGTTTTCTTGTTTGCAGGTTAACTTTTTCTTCCTGTTTAGCAGGTGCTGCTGTGGTCATTAACTGGTTGCTCTTAAAAGACTGGGAAGAATTTTTCCTGCATTGGCAGGTTTTGTCTTCCCCATAGCAGTTCTTCACAACTTTGGCGGTTATGGCGATTATCCTTTAGACTTTTCTTCCCTATAATGGGGGCGGGCGGCGTGAAGTGGTGACTCACCCCCCTGTGGTGGCGATTCCAGTGTCCCCTCTTAAAGAGGTTATATATATGGGTGTCACTGGCCATACACTGAAAGGTTGTCAGTGAACTACCTTGTGTGTGGGGATATGCGCTTGGCTGCCTGCTACACTTACGTCTCGCAGAGCACCCCCATATCCCATTTACTCTGATAAGACCCAGTTCCCCCCATCTGGGTGAGGTACACGACCAAGGCCTAAGCCAAGGTCTTCCTACATTTGGAAGTTTAAATAAAGTTGTGGCCTAATTTTAATTCCATAACACATGTCAGAGTCTTTATTCCTTTGTTGTGATCCCTGGGGGCTGGGGCTGTCGGCCTGGTCATGCAGTACATAGTAATCCAACTACTTTGAAGTATTCATAATTGAAATATATAATAAACCCATTTGGGCAGCCTAACAGTTAAACAAGAATATTCCCAGGACATTCAATACAGGATCTCAAAGCTGCTGTCTTATTACAAAAGAATTGCAGAAACAGACTTGAAAGAGAAGTTGTTGAATTACAACTTATCCCTAAACTGAAAACTATGGAGAGACCAGGTCTTAATAGAGATATTGGATTCCTGTCTCATTACATATGCTAATCATCTGCATACTATCCCTTGCTTTTTCCTCTAAGACTAATTGCAGTCGTTAACAGTCATCAACAGGTTTACCATACCCACTGAGTCAATCACCAATCTCCTGCTACCCTCCTGAGAAAAACCCCACCCTCCCACTATATATAAGGGTCTTGTGACTTCTTTTTCTGAGTATCTGAAGAAGTGTGCATGCACACAAAAGCTCATATCAAGAACAAATTTAGTTGGTCTTTAAGGTGCTACTGGACAGGGGTTTTTTTTGTTTTTGTTTTTTAAATATATTTCAATGGTGTCAGACCAACCCTGAAGTTAAAACAAGAATCAGAGCAGGAAATTCAGGTCAGGAAATGAGGAATATGCATTTCCAAAGAGAGGTGTCTTCAAGGGCTAGTAGAATTGCAATAGTGATGAGACCTCTCATAGTTGCTTAGGAAGCGTGTGGAAGTTGTAATCCTAAACAACTGGAAGGCACCAATTTGGGGGAGGCTGGCATGGAGAAATAGGAGTGTTATTTATTCTACCTTTTCCTGGATCTGCATTGTAATGTTCAGTATTTTGGCTGCCATTTTTGCATGGACACCTTCCCCCCCTCCCAGAAGGTCATCAGTTCTGTAACTAATAAATATAAAGCAGTTCAACAGCTGTTATTGCACTTTTTGATGGGTGGAAGTATGACTGTAGTTATTTTTAGCCAAATGTCCAAATTTGATCAAACACACCATTTTATGTTGGGAGTGATCATTGTTGCAGCAAGTGGTTATAAGTTTAGATCTCAAACAACATTTGGCTAGAGATATTGCTTGCTCTGTGGCTGTGAAGTGAGCAAAATACAACCTCTAATCATTTTAACGGAGTGGTGGTCTCTTTATTCTCCCCTCTCTTTGGCTTAATTAGAACTCTAAATAAATTCCTGGGAGAGGGTAGCTCTATCAATAACATCAGTCTGAATGCTTTGCTTGGCAGCTGATCAATTATTTGTCTATGAAAGCTGAGCAAAAAAATCATTTTTAAAAATATGTTTAAAAGATAAAACTTGTTTTAAGACGCATGGCTTGGTACTCCGAGAGCATGAACAAATGTTAATAGTGTAATTAAATCAGCAATGCTTGTCAAATGGTTCTGTGCCAATGAATCACATCAATTGCCTTCAAGAGTACCACTTATGCTCAGCAGTTTTGCCCCCACAGAAATATTCTAAAAACCAGAGCTCATTATACATTTGCTACATGTCTTCTTCCCCCCACCCCTCAAGACCTGATGTTTCTTGGTATTTCTGAAATACTGAATTATAATATTGAAAGTGAAGATTCCCAGCACCTAAAGTTTCTAAGCAAAAGTTTATGTATTACAGAAAGGATTTTGGCTTATTTTAGAGCTGAAATGAATTTCCTTCCCAGAATTGTCCTCAATATTCTCTGATGGTTGATATCAAATGTTCTCTAATGACCTTTTTAGTTAATATTATGTGGGTCTATACAGTGGTACCTTGGGTTACATATGCTTCATGTTACATACACTTCAGGTTACAGACTCCGCTAACCCAGAAATAGTACCTCGGGTTAAGAACTTTGCTTCAGGATGAGAACAGAAATTGAGCTCCAGTGGCGCGGCAGCAGCAGGGGACCCCATTAGCTAAAGTGGTGCTTCAGGTTAAGAACAGTTTCAGGTTAAGGACGGACCTCCGGAATGAATTAAGTACCACTGTATTTTAAATTCAGTTGCATTTGAATCACATAGTTGAGGTGTCACTCCAGTCTTTGATTTTAATATTTGATATGTGATAGTTGACATCCATTGTCATTTCTTTTGACGTTATTTAATGGGTGATCTGCAATATTGGTTAGTATATGACCTTATGGCTGATGTGGAATAATATTTAGTAGTTGACAGCTGGACATTTATGAAATTTACCATGGGATGCTGCCATAGCAAGTCAAAGCAGCACACCAGGAGGGCATGGGATGAAGGTGCCCATCTTTAGACCAGAGGGTTGGCCCTTTAAGGCTCTTAAGTTCTTTCAAGGGGGTGGAGCTTGGAGGAAGTAGTCTGGAGGCAGAGGCATAAACGGCCTCAGTCTGATCCCACCATTTCTAATTTTTTAAATAATATTTTTAAAGTAATTTTTAGCATACAAATTTGTTTAAGACATACCACACAAATTATTATACATATGTCCTTGTTTGGACTTCCTCCAGCATCTCTGATAGCCTTCCGTCTTGATTATTTCTCCTGCAATTCTTAACTTAATATTGCCTTTACCTTTTCTAAGAAATCATTTCTCCCTTTGATCCCACCATTTCTTGGAGCAAGTTGCTCACTCAGAGTTAACTGTGGTCTTACAACTTTCAAGCCACCTTTCTGCTTTCCCCATAAGTTGCAGCATCTGTCAAGAACATTACACTTTCCTCTTCCCTTCTGTGCAGCAAATATGTGAGCAACTAGGAGTGCTGCTGGCTGAATCTCCACTGGTGGTGACCAGTGAAAAGCATTCCCCTCATGGTGCATTCCAAGGGCAGGGAGAGCTGAGCGTCACTCATGTACTGGGAAGCTGCTCTGACCATGAACATACTAATCTTGGAATTGGAGAGAGAGGTCCTCTGGTGCCCATTCTTTCCCAGGATCCGGGAAAGCAAACTGCGGGAACTGTGTGATGGGAGTGGGAGGTTATACTGCAATACAATGAGAGCTAGATTCTGTCCAGTGATCTTGTTATGAACTGTGTTGACAGCCAGGCAATGTTTTTTAAGATGTCTGTGTTTTCCTAAAAACAGTTGGCAGACCTTTTAGAATGAAATGTCTGAGAAGATGAATTCAGCAGAAGGAGAACAGTGGATGTAACAATAAAGCAGTTTTCCATGGAAGTGAGAAAAATCAACTTGAGTGATTATATAATTTTAATAAGAAAGCACATAGTGTAGAAAGCCCTATTTTTAAGAGAGTCTCATTAGTTATAGTCACTGCCTCTGGAACAATGCAGTATTCTAATTCTCTGATGTCCCCTTAATTTAATACACGTTAATAATTTGTTATGTAGGGATTGTTCTGAAGCAGAGTTTCACTCTGAATACAATTATCGCTTTTTAAAAAATCAGGTACCTTCTCAAAGCATAGCATAATTGATAAGAATATTTTTTTTCCATTAATCACATGATAGAGGCACATGTGCAACCTAGAGATTCCTGGTCCATTTCTGTTTCAAATGTGTGCATTCATCATTCTGATCTGTCCAGGTTCTGCATTAATCTGCATTTTTTTAAAAAGTATAATAATATACATATTTAAATCTGTACTTAAATATACCCCCCAAATATTGATTTAAATGCTATTTTATCTCACTGTGCACATTTCTTAATAATCCTAAGATACACATTTTAATGCACATGTGTATGTTTCTTTGAACTTAGAACTATATAAAATTTGGAGATGTTAGGATGGGATCTGCACATTTGTCTAGGCTGGTCAAGTCAAGTCAGTTTGCACTGAAGTTAACAGAAATTAAATTACTCAAGCATCCCTAGGGGAAAAAATTAGTAAATGATCTCCTGGTCACTTGATCTCTTATCATGTGTATAGGAAGATCAGGAATCAGGGAGATCGTTTGGGAAGCCTCCACACACAGAGTAGTCTCCTTGCTGCAGACATCATGCTCAGTGCAGGAACGATCAGAGCAGGAGGAAAAGAAGCACGTCAGGGGTGCGGCCAAATGTGTGGCTTCACAGCCTCTTTCTCCAGTAGCATTAGGTGAGATGGTGCAGGTAGGACAGCACTGCTTACCTGTCTCCCAAACTCTGACCATTTCTGTAAGTTCCTGAGATAGGGAGTGGTGAGGTACAGGTAGCTCAGTGCAGTGTGCATTGGCCATTTACACCCAAATAATGCATAAAGAAGACCTTTGTGGAGCTGATAACATCAACTTCCTTTTCTAAATGATTGGTGTCTTGGGGAGGTCATAATCCTGGCATGACCCTGAAGCAGTTCCAGCCCTTTGGCAGGAGGCTAGAATGGATATACACCCAATTATAGATATACCCTGCCTATCAGGCTGGATTTCCCCAGCCACTTGGGGCGGCTCCCAACAGAATATTAAAAACATGATAAAACATCAGATATTAAAAACTTTCCCCCAAAAGGGCTGCCGAGATGTCTCCTAAAAGTCAGATAGTTGTTTATTCCCTTGACATCTGATGGGAGGGCATTCCACAGGGCAGGTGCCACTCCCGAGAAGGCCCTCTGCCAGATAATTGTTTGCCTGAGTTATTACTCATATATCACATGTAGACATTGACCCGGGTATGAACGACACTGTGACTAGGCCTGCAATAAAAACTTGCTTTTCGAAAGTCCTAGGTAGGGATATGTTGGCGCTCTTTTCCTCTTAACCCCAACTCACAAGATATTTCACTGACCTTATATTTATTTTTACTTCTCTTGTACTTACATAGTTTTCATCCAAGCAGAAACCTCCCAATTTTCCTTTATGTTAAGTTCAGTGGTAGCTCCAGTAGAGAGAGATGAATAATCAGTTGGGATTTTTACTCCATTAGTGCCCTCTCTTGGTAAAGCCACCAGGTGTTCAAAGCTAAATGATTTCACCCTAGAATGAAATCTCATTTTACTTGGACAGCTAATTCTGTTTCCAAGCATTGCTGTGCTGATAATACAGTTTCTTTGTAACATGCTCAAATAAAGGGAAATATTTTTTAATGATTCTGAAATGGACACCAGTATTTCCCAAAGCTGCCACTAAATGTTGGCACCTCAATCTTTTAAAAAGGGAATGGAAAAAATACTTAGAAGCCCCTTGTTTATTTATTTCTTTAAAGCTGCAGTCCTGTACTCACTTAGCTGGGAAAAGGGATGAAGGAGAAATACAGTTCAGTTCACATTTAAAGAGAAACCTACAAAATTTGCACTTCCTAAACAATACACAAACCAAAACACAGGCAACATTTTTGAATGTTGTAGTGGATTTCTTCAGCCAAGTAATGAACATTAAAAAATGTGTATACTAGGGTAAAAAAAATGTATAAAAATGCATATGGTAGTGGAAAATAACATGCAAAAAAGACATTATATTAGGGGAAATGTTTTGTCAAAATGTGTATATCAGGCAAAATTTCATACAAAATTTGTATTTCACACAAAAATGCTATACTAAATTGCAGCACTAAAATGCTGATTAATTTTCATGATGTCTTTTTTAAACAAACAATGTGGAAAAATGAGTAACTGAGAGAAATCAAATCACCCATCCCTACCTGTGAGTACGTCTCACTACTCACAATGGGGCTAACATGCAAGTGATTGCCATGACAAATGCACTTTCTCTCAAAATACAATTTTCAAAATAAACTATTTGTCAAAATAGGCATAAATAGTTTTATGTCATAACAAAGTTTGTTACACTTAAGGCACAACATTTTATTCATAGTTCATGGTTTACAGAAATAAAATTATGTCAAGTCTCATATACATATTTCAGCAGTTTACAAAACGTAACCACATTTCAGCAAACTTTGCATTGTGAAGGTTTCCATTTCTTTTACGAACCATGTCAGTCGGTTTGCTACTGTCACTTCTAGACACTTGAGTCTAGATGTCTGAAGGCGCTGAATCAAAAATGTTGCTCCAGCTCTATCCCTAGCCATCACCTTGAGCTATTTTTCATAGAGCCACAGTTCTACAGCTTTTAAAAATCAGTCAAAAATCAGACAAATAGTTCTGAAACACATGTGGACTAGCAAACTGAATGTAACCCATCAACCATATTTATGGATTATTAGATGCTCAACAGTTCTTCTGCTTCTGCAGACTAAGGCATGCCTTAGAAGTAGGAATCCCCCCCCCCCAAATCTCTGGTGAGATACTAGCTACGTTCCAACCCAGAAAAAAAGTCTTATTCGTTTCTAGGCACCAGAAGATTCCAAGACAACCAGCTGCAAGCTTGATATCATTTCAAGGAGGTAATGATTGAAAAGGTGCCTCTTCTCATCAATAAAAGCAGTTATTCTCTGCCTGTTATTGTCAAGACTATGCCAGCAGCATTGAAAACCTCTGCATCAGATTAACTATATGCCTACTATGGTGATACAGGTTTCTAAATGTGAGCATATGGAGCTGCTTAAGAGCACTGGTCCTTCAAGCTGACTTCTGCCTATTCTGACTAGCAGTGGCTCTTCAGGTTCTCAGGCAGTGCTTTTTTGCCAGGGGTACACAGGGGTACGCATACCCCTAAACGTTTTGTGAATCTTTGTACCTTTGTCCATTTACTGTATTTATTTTTCCCAATTTGAACCATAAAATGGCGATTTTTCTTGAGTCAAAATGAAAGTACCCCTAAACATTATTTTTGAAGGGGGGGAAAGGCGCTGGTCTCAGGTCTTGCTACCAAGTAGCAAATATACCATATTTTTTGCTCTATAAGACTACTTTTTCCCTCCTAAAAAGTAAGGGGAAATGTGTGTGCGTCTTATGGAGTGAATGCAGGCTGCGCAGCTATCCCAGAAGCCAGAACAGCAAGAGGGATTGCTGCTTGCACTGTGCAGTGATCCCTCTTGCTGTTCTAGCTTCTGAGATTCAGAATATTTTTTTTCTTGTTTTCCTCTTCCAAAAGCTAGGTGCGTCTTGTGGTCTGGTGCGTCTTATAGAGCGAAAAATATGGTATGTTTGTTTGATGGATATGTCATGGACCTCAGTGTTCCATGTCATCGCCAACTAAGGATTGTACCTGTCAGGAGTCCAATCCACAGCTTGATGACACAGTAAGTGTAGTTAATGAAAAAGGATTATTTATTGTCGAAACAACAGATAGCACCGGACGGCTTAACACAGCCTCCGCCATCATCAGTCAAGATGACCCTCTGAAGACTTCTTCCAGTTACAGAAGATTTTGAACTTTCTCACTTTGTGTCTCTTGCTTTGTTTCCGGTCTAACGGTCTAACCCTACTCTTAGGAGGGATTATCAACTGACATTCCAAGGGGGCGGGGGAGTTGGCACTAGCCGATGTACATCCCACATGGCAATTAGGCCTCTCTGTTCCTGGCTGCTTTCTTCAGTTGGCTGCAAACCTTCACTGGGAGCTGGCTCATACATGACAGTACCCAACTAAATCAGTGTCTGAATGGGTAAACCTCTGCTCATGGAATTTCTCCATCCACTGTGTGGCCTTCCCTTAAATCTTCTCTAGGTGGTTGGGGAAACCACAGAGCACATTTGTTGGTGAGTACAGAAGGCATTCAGGGGGAGGAGAAGGAGGGGAAGTTTCATTCTTAAAGCAAAAAGGCATTCTGCTCATGCAGTGATTCAGATAGGTACAATTGGATGTTACAGTCAATACAGTCCAATACTTACCTTTTTCTTGCTAGTTAATGATGAAAAGTGAAAGCTAAAAAAAAATGCACCAGAAGAAAAATCCTCACCTGTGAATTTACACTAAAAGATGAACTAGAATTGACATCGGGAGATCATAAATCATAAATTATGCTTGGATATGTTTGCTTTTGATCTGCATTTTGTTTTGAGAGCCTAGCTGTATATAGACCATGTTCCGAACGCTTTGAGCTGGCAACAGATGAGTGTAGGGAGGGAAAGAAGCACTATTAATCTTCATTTCCTGTTCCCTGCACTTCTCCATCTTTTCCTCAATCACCTGCAGAGATGTGAAGATCAATTTCAGACAAGACACGGACACTCAGGCCAATTGGGCATTCTATTCTGTCTTTTTCTTTTTGTCACTTCTGAAACAGCTCTGAGAAAAATGAACTGCCTGAGACAAATAAGTTAAGTTTTGTACAACCTAGACAAGTTAGACTGAATTAGAGATTTGGTGTTGGATCTAGGTGTGAGAAACCCAGTAATCAGGGACAGCCCTAGAATAAATAGTATAAAGTAAAACTCTGAGGTGCATCATGATGTTAGTAAGGCTTTTGACAAAGCTCCCTCATGGTATTCTTGTGGAGCAGCTGGCAGAATGTGGGCTGGACAAGGTAACTGTTAGGTGGATTTGTAGCTGGTGTGCTCACTAAAAAGTGGCAAGTGGGGTGCAGTTGTTTTAAATGGATATCAATCAACTGCCTGTCAGTGAAGTGCTGTGTGATCAAATGCTGCAGGGGTGTGTGTGTGTGAGAGAGAACTGGCTCTAACTCATATAGGTCAGAGGATGCTGAGAAAGGGGGGAGAGTTTAGGTCAGTGGTAGGCCATATGCTTTTGCCTGGCGTCTCTGTGCAGGGCTGTGAAAGACCCTGTTTGAAACGATGCATAGCTTCTTACAGTAAGTGTGGAACAGCCACCTGCAACCTGGAATCTTCCATATATTTTTCGGCTAGAACTCCCATAACCCCCAGCTAGCATGGTTAATGGTCAGGAATGATGGGAGTTGTAGTCCAAAACATCTGGCAGGTGCCAGGTTGGCGGAAGGCCTGTTATACAGACAGTACTGAACTACAGATGGAACAGCACTCTGACTTGGGGTAAGGCAGCTCTCCATGGTCCTATTGGCTTTCTGTAAAATCACAAAACGTGTGTGTTTATGTGTGTTTCAAAGAGGCCTCCAGTTCTTTTAGCTGAGTACTGCAAAAATGTAGAGTTTGCATTTGAGCGTACTTCAACTCTTATTAGAGTTCTCCAATGGGTTGCATTACTAATGACATTCCTGAATAATGAGCAGCAATTACTTATTTATTAGTTCTAAGCCCTCACTTTGAAAGAAAGATCAGTGTGGATGAGATGCAGGAGAAATAAATTATGATGCGGGAGTAAGGGAAAGTGCTTAGCCATTGTCTATAAATAGCCTTTGTGCCTTAAACAGTCTAAAAACTGGTATTAACATGAGGCTTGGGGGCCTTTGTGAGGATGCATATGTACTTCTCCATCGCTCCCAGGAAAGTGTTAACAAGTGACTGTCAGCAGCTCTGGTAAACCTTGTGTCACACTTGAATGCATTTTATTATCTAATCATGGTACTGTGGCTGCAAAGTTCCAAATGCATTTGTTCAAAGAATACTCAAGGGACCCATCAGGGTTCTGCTGAGCTGCATTGTAAAATTGGTCACTAGAGATGAAGGGCAGGAAATGAAGAAATGTTGCACCATCCCTTCTGAGAGGTTTCTTTCTTTCCATAATTCAATCTCAAAAGCATCAGAACCACCGGGAGTGGGGCAATTCTTTGTCATCTCATCAGCCCAGAGCTGGGGCATGTAAACCAGAAACTGCATAGAAGGCACATCAAACCTTTTTCCCATTGGGGTTGCCTTCATGCAGCAGGATTCCCACATAATTGGGACTGTGATTTTTATTTTTTATTTTATTTTTACCACATTGATGCAAACCTTTATTGAGGGGGGAAATGGAGTGGGGGGATATATGCATTTTTCATTATCTTTCTGTTGAGATGATTAGAGTGGCAGAGGAGAAACAATTGGGAGTGTGTTATATCCCAAAGCAAAGTGAGACCAGGTGTTCCCGGGTCACAGTAGGACTTCCATTGTGCAGGAACATTGCATGGTGGACTTCAAAGATGTGCTTCCAGCTGAAGTTTAAAGAGTCACGCAGGCAGAACGGAGGAAAGGCAGGAGAGATTGCCAGCAGGATTGCTTTCTTGAAAGCACACTAAGCACAGAAGCCACGAGGCAATTATAAGGGGGGAAAGGCAAGGGTGTCTACTGCAAATGTGTTTCCTCCCCTCGCCAAAGGAACAAAAGGGTGGAGATGAAAGGGCTGCTTTCTAAAAAGGGATCACAGATACCTGATGGGTGAACTGGTGCCAGGTGAAAAGTCACAACAGTGCACTTGTTCTTGTCGATTAATGAGTGCTAAGGTGTTTGCATTGGGGTGTAGGAACATTGGTCTGGGGCCATGGGGCATCCTTTCCATTCCATTGGAAGCTGGAGGCTGGTCCAGACAGTCAAACTCCATCACCATTAGCTGCTAGCCTCTGCCAGTGTGATGACTACAGACAAAATGAAGGTATGAAGGTAAAACAGAGGCACCCTGGCGCTATCACAGTATCAATAGACAGCTTCCGTACTGTATGTGGATGTGCCATCCTAGTGCACATCTGATTTATGTATCTGGCTTCTAAAAGGATTTCAGAGACTGCAGGCAGAAAAAGCAGAAGAAAACCACAATTTTATTAGTGGGGCAGAGGCACGGTTTCTTGTGCTTTTCAGCTGGAAAGTACAGATCACAAGATTCTGCAAACTTTAATGCTGATGTTTGAACAGGTTAAAGAACAGATGGTTGAGAACACTGAAATTTTGCAGTTTGAGAAAGGCATGACCAAATGAGAGAGAGGTGTGTGGGGGGGTGAGTGAATATGTGCACCTTCACAGTGTTGTGGTGTTCAACTTATGAGGCTAAGCAGATTTAGAAGAAGGGAAGAAATTTAACTCTGTCCTTAGGCAGTGAACCTTCCCCTGGTACAAACTATAAAAGCTGCCCTTTTAGCTAACACATGGGCAAACAGATGCGTATTTATTGTGGTCCCCGGTGAGACATGAAACTGCACTGAACACCTTTTGAGTAGAAATTTGTAGCAACAAAGGGCATTTTTATTTATTTCACCTCCCTGGAAACTCCAGACTAAATTTATCTCGGAGAATAAGGATTTCAACCTGGAAGGGAAGATAGATCAAATGGATGGGGAGGGCATGGTTCTGCTTAACCGCAGACTGCTGCATAATGTATTAGGAGTGATAAAGACTCGTACTGGATTTCCCATAATATATTTGCCATGCTTAAATTTAAAGCAAGGAGAAAGGAGAGGTGACATTAGAGTCTTTGGGGGGGGGTGTTTGAAGGCTAAAAGTTTTGGGTTTGGTGACCTTCCACAAGATTTGATAGTTCGCTGGGGCCCAAATGTTCTCAGGTCCTAGAATTATAGAACTGTAGAATTGGAAGGGATCCCAAGGGTTATCAAGTCCAGCCCCCTGCAATGTACAGCCCTTGATGTGAGTTCGAATTGTTCCCCAATTAGCAAAGTGCAGGGTAGGAAAAATGCTTTAGGTAGATTCACATGAACTGAACAGCCCTGAATTGTTTCAACTTCAGGAAACTTTAGGTACAATTGACACCATGTTTACTGGTTGCTGTCACTTTCTTGTGCAACCTACAATCAAGGCAGCTCAGAATATAAAACACAATAAGAAACAAAATGAGTTATCTTAAATCCTCAACTATGTTGAATAAAACGTGAAAGTATTAAAAAGGCTGGATGCAGACTTTGTCAGGTTTGGAGTAGACTGAAATCACTGGGACTTCAATAAGTCGTTGCTAACTTAAGTCCCATAGATTTCAGTGGGTCTAAGCATGGCTAAACCTGCAGTTCTAATCCCACATACATCCCAACTGAATTCAGTGGCATTTACTTCTGAGTATACATGGTTAGGAATTCAGTGTAAGCTTCAGTCTAACCCGTGAATCAGGACCACGATGAAAGCAACAAGAAATTCAACCAGCAAGCACTTGGGAGCACATTTCTATATTATTGTTATTATTTTTTAAAAGAGGTAGGCCTTTGCCTATTAGCAAGAGGGCATCAAAGATTTCTCTTGATGGGTCACACGAAGCTAGACATTCCCCAAAATAGGTGCCACTACAGAGAAGTCCCTTTCCAGGCAACAGCTGGGTGGCAATTGGGTAAGTAGTGGGTAAGCAGGAAGAATGATCCTGAAATGGTTGCCTCCATCTATTCATGACCTGACTTCCACCTACCAATGTATTTACAGTGTGATTACAGAACTGACATTGTGTTCCAGAGAAGTAAAAATCTGGAGGTTGCTTTGAGGACTGACTGCATGGGAAAGCAACAGTAAAATTCCTTGTAGTCACTGTTCTCCAGCTGATAAATGGAAACTTTAAAGTATCTATCTGAGCACAGGTAACAGCTAAGAAAGGCTCTAACTGATTTTGAATTTTAAATGAAATATATAGCTAGTTGAGTGTTTGATTTTTATGCTTAATGAATAAGTAAGAGAAGGATGAAAGCAGCTGGTCACCCCACTTTTTCCTTTTTTAAAAAAATGCAGCTATTCTCTGCAGAAATTTTATGCCTTACAGCCAAGATCTGAAAAACTAATTTAGATGCACCCAAAGTCTTGGGTATCCTTAGTGGCATATTTTGCTTGTTCCTTTTTTGAACATCCCACCATTATGTCATGCATTTAATAGCTTTGAAAGCTCTCTTACAATGTAAGACGATAACATACTTATTCAAAAGCAGTCCCTATCAAGTTAGATGGGGCACATTCTCAAGTTAAGTGAGGTATAAGGTTGCATTCTCAGCTTCAAAAGTGTATGCCATAGGGGGATACTGTTTGAGAAACACAAGTCCAACACTCCCTTGAGTCCACAGAATTAGCTGTGTGGGCCTTTGAATGGGCCTATGTCTATTTTTTAATGATTTATTTTTGAACACGCTTTGCAGCTAAAGAACGAAAAAACAACAACAATCTATGCATGAGCTATTCGGACCCCTTTTCCTAGTACAGCACAACAGAAGCATCTAATAAATGCCTTGTGCATATGCAAGATGTTGCACAACCCCCAGCACAGCTAACATTCTAACCATACTTGCTGTTGCGGCTAGTGTTCTGTTGGATCTCACCCTATATTTCTATGTTCTCCCTAGCCTTTTCTAACATTGTTCAGGTGACAGCTAAAAAATCCATATGTTTCTGAATGATCTGGGCACGCATTTGCACACAGCAATATTTGGTTATGGCAATCTGTGCACAGGCAAGGCCAGCTTAGATTATATTTTAATAAAGTTTCAATCTGTTGCTGTTTACCCATTCTTTGATATGGTTTCCTTTTATAATTTATGTGTATGTCTTAGTTTCAATAAAGATCTCATAATCTGCTTGAATTTCTGTGGCTAGGGACGTGCATGCTTTGCAATCAGGTCATTCCCTAAAAAGCAGTACAGTTGATGCTCGGGTTGCGAATGTGATCTGTGCGGGATGCACGTTCGCAACCCACAGCATTCGCAACCTGCAGCTGCATGTCTGCACATGCGCTGGTTGCGATTCAGCACTTCTGCACATGCACAATGCACAATTTAGTGCTTCTGCGCATGCGCGACCACCATAACCCGGAAGTAACCTGTTCCAGTACTTCCAGGTTTCAACAGTCCGTAACCCAAAAAAAAACCCACAACCTGAAGTGTTTATAACCCGAGGTATGACTGTGATGACAAAAGGAGGACTAGAATATTGCAAATGAAAGGTGCAATCCAACCACAGTCAGACTTTGTGCACTACTTGTGGCTCACCAACTCAGTAATGTTCACTACATTTGTAGTGTATCAGGTAGCATGTTGGAAGGACTCCAAATTCCCACTCAGCCATGAAGCTCATTGAGTGACACTGGGCAGAACAGTACTTCTCAGCCTAATTTACCTGCCATTGCTTTTGTGAGAATAAAAATTGGAAATGAAAAAAGGCAAATGCAGACTACTAGCTATAGCCTGGGATTGTTCAGCTGGTAGAGTATGAGACTCTTAATAATAGGGATGGGGGTTCCAGCCCCATGTTGGGCAAAAGATCCCTGCATTGCAGGGGTTTGGACTAGATGGCCTTCATGGTCCCTTCCAACTCTACAATTCTATGATTCTATGTACTCTAAAAACTAATTTACTTGCTGCATACACATTCCTATTTGCTCTGCATCCAGGGTTCTCCCACTGTTTCTGTGTGAAGCATTGTGCATATAACATTGCCCACTATAATGCAATTTCTTGAGAAATACAGCATTTTCATGTGTTCTCTCCCCTCAAACTAGATTTGATCTTATTTGAAAATGTAAGGCAAAGGAAGACATCTACACACTCTCTTTCTCTGCCCACTGGTGTGGACAGAAAGCAGGCAACTTGGGAACACCTCCAACCACAATGATGTGTGCAGCAACAAACACATGTGATTTGAAACACAGCAGGGGGAAATAACCTCACTGTCTTTTAAAACAGTAATATGAACACATCCTCTCTTTTTTCCCTTCCTTCCTGGGGTCACATTTCTGTTTAGCTTGGAATGGTGGGATGGAAGGGTGGTAGCAGAAATGGCTGTATAAGAGAGTTATTTGCTTTCAGCTGAAAAATGGAATCAATAATCCCTTTTTCTCTGGTGGGGAAAGGTTTGCGACTATAAAGAAGGAGGGAATTTCCTCACTAAACTCCATGCCAAATGGTGGTTATTTCATTAGCATATTGCAGCACTTCACCTACTACCAAGAGAGGAATCTCAGAGTAGGTGCTATATCATCCAGTGACATGGTTTAACTTTATATAGGATGTAAATATTCATGATCAGGTTCTACACTTTGCCTTTCTTGGCTCGACCATGCATATTCATGGTTACACAAGAGAATAATTTGTGAATATTCATACGCTCCTTGTGATGAAACCAGGAAACATTAATACATAATTCATGCCAGTGAAGTATGGAAAACTATTTTGAAAAATGGCTGCATCTTACAGGCTGCACAATATGATTTTCCGCCCTCAAGGCCTAACTTTTTCTTAGACTCCCAAATCCATCTTTATCTCCTGTCATCAAGTGTAGAGGCCATGCCTTTCAGACTTACTTCAACTAGCCTAATAGGTCTATTTTGAGAAGGAGAAAAACCGAGCATGATCACAGAATTACAGGACTAGATTTTATTTGAACTGGACTTCATGCTCTCCAACCCCAAGTCTCTAGGTAGAATGGATTCTCTACATACCAGTTCACATTATGCCACCTTTTCAACCATATCATTCTTATTATAGCCCTTTTGATGTGCCTTTATAGCCAAGTGGGAACCAATTCTGTATGGTGTGATCCCACAATATGTGTGTGTGTGTGTGCGTGTGTGTGTGTGTGTGTGTGTGTGTGAGAGAGAGAGAGAGAGAGAGAGAGAATGAATGAAACATTAAAGTTCATGGTCTCAGTTCTGTAGGTCTTTCTCACTCAGCTGGCACCCTGCTTGGAGGGAGAACATCAACATAATATTTATTCAATTGATTTATATACCATTGCTAATCATAAACAACTCTAGAACAGTTTACACACAGTGAAATTTATCATCAAAATGCAATTTAACAAATTAAAATGATAACCCACACCAAACCAGCAGCAGAAAGGCAGTCTGCAATTACAAATGTGCTACTAGGATCACCCAAAATACTTAATGAACAGCTAGATTGTCAGCTGAACCCCTCCATGCATTGTTGGTGCCAAATGGAGTTCAGTAACCAAGATGCCACCACATAAAAGACCCTGAGTCATCACCCAATGTCTAACTGGTGGGACCTTCAGAAAGGCCTTTCTTGCAGACCTCAGGGCCCAGTCAGGTTGATAAAGGGAGAGGTGTTTCTTCAGATATCGGAGTCCCAAGTCATTCTGGGTTTTATATGTCAGCAGCAACACCTTCAGTTGGTCCTGGTAGCATTCAGACAATCAGTGCAGATCTTGTAATACCAATGATATTCAGTTGTGATAGGCTATGTTGCTCAACATCATGGTGGCCACAGTTACTTTTTTGTAGAGTCTGGACCATTTTCAAGGGCATCCCAACTATTAATGTGTTAAAATACTCAAGCGAAGAAAATGGGTGATTGTGAACAGGTTGTCTTGGTCCCGCAATAGCCATATCTATGAAGCAGCTGTAGCTGTGGAAAAAATATACCCGTGACACTTACGTTACAGAGAAATGAAGCCAGAAGCCTGGAAATGTGGAAATATGGTTTTACAACAGAGACATGATGACTAAAATGTCACACAGGCATTGTCCAATGAAATGAATGTTATCTAAATGTTTGTAGTTCTTTCAGAGAACATTTTGCCCACCCCTAAAATGGCACAAAGCTCTCTGAACATTATGAAAATTTGGTATATCCCAATAGAATAGGGTAGTGTTTGGGCCTAACAAAATCTACACAGGATCATTATGGGAATAAGCCCCAGTGAAGCTTGGGCATGTGCCTCACTCTTCTTCTCATGCTGCCACAAAGGACCCAATGGAAGCTTTTACCTCCATTTTTGATAAACCACAGTTTTGCATTATGCCTGCACCCTAAACTATGGTTCATCTTAACTATGGCTGGTTGAAGCAAGCCTCTTCCTTAAACCAAATCTTAAAGTTGGCTCATTGAAACAACAACACTAGTTAAGGCAAACCAAACTTTGTCCAGATTTGAACATAAAGGATAAATTGCAAAAATGGAAGTGTGAGCTTCTGATCTACTTGCAGCCATGCCAGAGGAGGAAAAGGGAGGGGCAAGCCTGTGGCTTGCTGTCACTCATTCCCATAACAATAAATAGTTTATCATTATGTTCAAATGCAGCCAATATTTAGTTATTTCTAATTAATGCTAGGCTAGCACCAGATGCATTCTATATTCTGTGGTTTTCAAATTCTTGAAAGCATTCAGAACTGAGTAAAAATGTACATGGAATTCAAAAGCTGGAAGAATTACTAAAATTAATGAAGTGGCAAGAGTAAAATATAACTTAATAGAGAGAAATAATTCAGGAGGATGGAAAAAAATTAAATGCTTTTGTGGAGTTCTACTATGGAAAAGTAATTACACTCCTGGAACACAAATATGTAACATTCTTCATTGTGCATTGTGGGCGTCTTTTGTCCTTTTCAAAAAACCAAATAATTATTTCTAATGCAGCAGATGCTGCTATTCACTTAATTTTCAGGAACGAAGAATAAAAATAAGGTATGTAAGGTTCTACTGCCTACTCCACAACATGAAATTATTTTAATTAACATAGACTGGGTTTCCTTGAACATAACAGCATGAATTCAGAAGACAAAAAGTCTTAAGCGACAGATGACATGCATGGTTTCTGCAAAGAGAATGCAAATACTTAATAGCAACAGCTGTTTTAAAATTAATTTGAGTTTACTCAGATTGTTTGCTCTCTTTCCTTTTCTAACATCACACACAAACATATTATCTTTCCTGACAAAGGCCTAAGGAACATATTTCATCACCCTTGGCTGATACACCAGCTGGAACCATTGGTAACCTCAATACTAGGCTATTCTTCTTCATCTTATATGGGGCTTCCCTTAAGGTTTGTTCAGAAGCAGTAGCTAGTGATGAATGTGGCAGCTGGGTAGTGGCTGCTTACACACCATACATCTAATGCAAACCCCACCAAAAATACACACACCAATGCAAAACCTGGGAACTGTGGTTTGATAAAACTACTGGTAATTGTAGCTCTGTGAAGAGTAAATTAAAGTTCCCAGGGTTCTTTTGTGTGGGCTGGGGGAATGTGTTTTAAATGTGTGATATGTGGAATTGCCAATGTGTTTGGGAGTTTACTGCTCACATAATCTTCTATTGTCTGGATCCGGTGATCTCAGGGAATCTTTTGTGAAGCTTCCTGCAGTTTCTGAAGCACTGGCATCCCAAGAAGAAGAAGCTTCTCAGTCGTTACTTTGCAGGAGCAGAACCCCCTTCAGTGAAGGCCTGGTGTCAGCACCTGTCACCTGTTGGCAGCTTTCACCCTTTTTATCAACTGTTTTCTGGCAACAGGCCACCATTTTATTTCCCTATAATGCCCCAGAGTGACACTATTTGGAAGGTATTTGGGGAAACAAAAATGAAGACTTCTAGACACCTTTCCACAACTCAAGGACAACTTAGTTTTACCATCAGGTAAGCCTACTGGAACCTCACAGATCCATGAGGGGACCCATCTTCTCAAGGGTTTCTCAAAGCTGTCACCAGCCATTCCTCCAAGACCGCATGTTTGGTTCCATCTCTCCTGACATTCTGCAAAAAGCTTAACTCATGTTTTCATATGCTTTTGTTCGTTCTTCTCTTTTGGTTTTCTGTTCTGGATTATTTCAATTTTCAGTTGCGCTTTCCCGTTGCTTTCATTTTGTTTTAGTGTTATACACACAACAACAACAGCCCATACAATAGTTTTGAATTCAGAAACATAAAGCACTCTTGGCTCGGATTGATGTAGAAGCCTTTATGCTTTGCTGCCTTTGCACTCTGGCTCCATCTTCTGCTTCTTAGAAAGCGTTTGGAGCAGAGGCATTTATTAGCCCCATCATTCATGTCTGCTGGCTGACAGGGCTATGTGTCTAAGAGCTTTGGTTGCCAAATCTGTTTATGATATGCAGTTTTCAAGATGAAGCAACAATCTAGAATGGTGAAAGCTGAATCTCAGTGCTTTCTTGGCATGGAGAATGAGAAACTCTTCCAGTGTAATTGTATTGTGCACAAGGGATCTAAGAAAGACCACATTCTAGGAGTTATCTGGGCATTTTCTTTTCTAAAATCTGTGAAACATTTTCTAGTTTTCCAATGAGTCATGCTCCTGAATTGAATTCAGAGTACAATTTAGAAACAGCCTATTGTACATTTATTCCATTCAAAATACACTGCCAGCTTCATATTCCGGCACTATCAGTGGAAGAAAGGTTGCACCAAAATGGTGGTGGATATACATATTGAATGCAGGTTCCTAGAGCCATAGGATGAATCCACCATGCCATCTTCAAGATACTTTCCTACCCCGTCAAAAGAGGAGACCAACCAGATGCAGTAGTCATGGAAGATGCAGCCCATGGGAAAGAGGAAGGAGATAAACTACTACCAATGCTGCATGGAAGTTGCATGTGCTTAGGGAATAGTATTCCTCACTTACTAGAGGAGGAGGAAATCCAAGATGACCTTTAGAAGTTAGAGGCAGGATTGCCTCACAATTGTCTAAAGACCATTTGCTGAAGTTGTGCACATGCCAGAATGTTGGTTAACGAAGTATTTGATAACTAATCCTCTCTCCTGGTCTTAAAAGTGGAATATAAGTAACATTTGCCCTTGAAATCTTTCCATTCCCGGAAGTTGCTTTTTGATAGGATCAAGCAGAGGTTATAATTGAAGTCGGTTTTGTGATTTCTGTCCAGTTCTTGATATGTATTTTGCATAATAACTCACCCCACACTGACTGACAGTATTTAATGAGAACAGCTATTCCCACATTGTTTTAAATGTTAGAACCCTTTTTCAGTAATAGGTTACCTGAGCCAAGAAACTGAAGCTGTTACAAGTACCTGAACTCTAAGGGTCTGTGGAGAATTTAATAACAAGACATTTCACTGCGAAAAAACATACAGCAAGTGAGATAACATATTCTTTCATTTGCACCAATTGGTCTTTTTAGAAGAAAGTACAAAGGATTTTCATTCAAATGTAGTTGTCTAGAATATATGTATACTGGTTAAACAGCTGATGGGTTGTTTAGCTGAGTCTGAGGGAGCAAACTCGCTGGATTTCAGGAGAAAGAAATAATCAGTGGCAACAGAAATCATGTTAATTGGACTGCAAGCCATCATTTTGTTGTTGTTGGGAGCATTCTTGCTAGACCAGCTGTCCAGAATAAGAAGAATAACAGGAAACCTAACAGGGGTCAGGGGTCAGTGAAGCTGAGGCAAGTGGAGCAGAGGATCCTGTGTTATATCCCAAATTGGGATTGGGAAGAAATTAATTTTAAAGCATAATTATGTGTGCCTTTAAAACTTGCTTTCATTTAAAAACCAGTTGAAGGTATTGTTTCACATTTTGTGGAACCAAGGTAACTGTTACATTCTTTAAGCTTTTTGATTTATTTTTAGAGGTATTATTTCTTAGTCTTCTAATCAGGCCCCTTTACTCTCGCTAAGATATGTGACCCTGCAGGCATTTTCTGTATCATCCTGTTAATCTTCCCATTTCAAATTGCTAATTTATTCTGCTAAATGGTGGTGAGAAGCTTATTACAATCAGGCCCTTGAGGGAGTTACCCAAACCCTTCATAGCTGGCTATGACCAATTTTCAAAATACTTTGCGCATAAAGACATTTATATGCATGCCAATTTGAACACTTAAGTTCTAACAGGATCAGCGCTGGATATACCTCTGATTCCCTCGTTTGTGAATACCTTTCAGCTTGTTCAACCTCAGCACAGAGAGAAATGGAGAAGTCAAGCTGACTGGGTGTGCTCAACCCTTACTCTTGGCTACTGAAAACTCCATGACTTAAGGAGAAAATAGGTGCTTTTTTTAGGGAGGCAGCTGAGCCAAAGATTTGGTGATGTGTTATCAGTATGCGCATATTAAAGGTAAAGGGACCCCTGACCATTAAGTCCAGTCATGGACGACTCTGGGGTTGCGGCGTTCATCTCACTTTGCTGGCCGAGGGAGCTGACGTTTGTCCACAGACAGCTTCCGGGTCATGTGGCCAGCATGACTAAGCCACTTCTGGTGAACCACGGCAGTGCACGGAAACACCGTTTACCTTCCCACAGCAGCACTACCTATTTATCTACTTGCACTTCGTGCTTTTGAACTGCTAGGTTGGCAGGAGTTGGAACCGAACAACGGGAGCTCACCCCGTCTCGGCGATTCAAACCGCCAACCTTCTGATCGGCAAGCCCTAGGCTCTGTAGTTTAGCCCACAGCGCCACCCACGTCCCCACAGCACCACCCACACATATTACTCAGATCTAAATCTTTCATTTCCATTTCCTGATCCTAAGGAGAGCTTACGGATCATGAACCTGTGTTTGAAATCAGTTTGGCAATGAATGTTAATAAATATTAATAAACAAACTGAAACTTAACTCTGACAAGATGGGTGCGCTATTTGTTGAGAATTCTTATTTGAACAACCTTTTGTGAATGGGACATTATTCACTCTGAAGGATCACTCTGGGAGTACTCTCATCTACAGTGCATGTCTGGTGTTTGTAGTGTCTTGGACTTTGTAGTGCCATCAACTTTGGCTGCTTTACCTGCTGATGATCCTCTTCATTCCCAAGTTAAACAGCACTGTACTATTCTCATCGGGATGTGTGTGGGCTGCCTCTGAAGACAGCATGAAAGCTTAAAGTGGTCCAGAACTCAGCTGCCAGGGTCTTAATCAGAGCAAATAACTTTTAGCCCTATAGAACTTTCATTTGCTATCTATTTGTTCCTAGGCTCAATTTAAAGTGCTGATATTGACTCCGTAATGGCCCATGAACAGGATCTCTCTTTATCCGCTTTTAGATCTGTTCCAGGTACTTATGAATTTGTGGTTTTGATTCTTCTATGTAAACCTGCTGATATAATCTCTTCAATTTTATTGGGATTTTTAATAATAATAATGATTATCAAATATATTGTAATTTACTGAGGTTTCTTCTTTTTATAGGTCACTTTGATCATGATTTATAGAAAAGCAGGGCAGTGAGAGATGAGTGAAATCTCTAACAAACAGAATTTATGAGTTCCCATAGCATGAATCATGGTTGTCTTCTTGACATTATGGGGACCTGAAGAGCTTTCACTTTGAAAGCTGTAATTCTCCTAGTGATTTAACCTTGAATATAACTATTCTTCTATTTTTACTTTAAGAATAGATTTTCAGTGCTTTCATTTATTTGATCTATCACTATTGTCTGTAATTTACTTGATTCCAAACTTTGACTGACTGAATGACTGAATGACTGAAACTATGAATGGATGAAGCACAAATTAATAAGTACACCACTTCCTAAACCAACAGTGGGAGCACATTGGAGTGTGTACACAGCCATTTGAAGATATATTTTAGGGGCAAATGGGAAGTTCAACTTCATTTATAGTGCAAGTCTTCTATGCCCATTTCAAGCAGTTTCATTTTTATATTGGCAATTTTGGATACCATTTTTCTAGAATAATTCATTAAAATGAGCACATTAGCTGTAATCTGTCAGGTTTTCTGTGATCATCTGAGCAAATTTCCTACATATTTACCTGTGCAATAAATGTAGATTCCATATGAAAGTTATATAAGACATCCCATATGATATGGCGGCTCTCCTCTCCATGAGAAGAGATGAAGGTCTATGCTTGTAGAAGGAGGTCCATTCTTGGAAGCTCCCTTCCAGGCAATGCTGAGAGAACTGTCCATGGTGCTTTTGTTGGTGTAATATGAACAATGGGTTAAATTACACAGTGCTTGGTCTCACGTCTTGAGGTACCACATCCCCCACAACAATATGTTCTGCCCTAGGCTCTGTGGTTTAACCCACAGCACCACCCATGTCCCTAATGGTAAATATATTTATATCCTATTGATTTCAATGGAAATGGTAACTTCTCCACTGAAATCAATGGGATTTGACGTTGCTTAATTTTGGCTGACTTCTTCTGAGAATCTTGACATGTGCACATGCTTGAGTGTGTGCACATGTGTGCACATGCATATCATTTGCAGCCGAACAGATGGATTTTATCTATTGCAAGCCTAGTTCACCACCCCTCCCAAACCCTCCCATTTAACTTGTATTTTTAAGATATCTGTGGGATTTGTAAAAAGTACTGAGATGAAACTGGTCTTTCTCTGAACATGATGCCCTTCAGCTTAAACATCCTACAGCAAGATTCAGGAAACTATGTGATGTGCAGAGATTAAAGGCTCTAAGGGTTACATAGAAAAGAAGCAAAGATTACCTTTCCTTTTTTTTTCAGAGGTCTCTTCCAGAGGAAAGCTCAAGTGCTAATTATCTCTTGGTTCTATTCCATATTTCCCAATACTTTAGTAAAAGTGTGTTTAAGATTAAGCCTTTGTCACTTTAAATGATCGTCCTTAGGAAATGTAGCCTCATCTACATGCAACATTCTTCATGTTCAATGTGTCTATATTTAACTTGCCTACAACTTAGAGCTGAAAGATCACATCCTGATGACAGTGGAACGGTGTAGTTGGAACTTATAGCAATATTTCCTAAACCTTTGATACATGGAGCAATGGGACCCCTTCCCAGATACTGAAATCGGGGGCTCACAACTACGCTTCCTTGAAAATATATAATGTGCATTTTCTCAGCTACCAGGACAATGTGTGGGCATCCTCCTTGCAATTCTAGGTTAGTATACTTTTATACATCCTGTGTACTAATCCTCAGAGTATCAGTGCCTATATAAGCCAAAATAGGTATAAAGGGGGGGGGGTCAGCAGACTGTGGTACCCCAAGGTTTGCAAAACTACACAAACCATTTAGAAAAGAATCAAGGCGATAATAAAAAAAATCACAGCATTTTTAGTGACAATGGAACACTCTGACTGACAGCGGGGGATGGAAAAGCAGGAGAGAGGGGTAATTATTGTTATTATTATTATTTATTAAAATTATATAATACCCTTCATCTGAAGATTGCAGGGCGGTTCACAGCATAAGAATACTGGATAGAAACACAAAATTCTTAACAAAGGAAGAACAAACCAAACCAATAATCCCCCTCCCACAAATTCATTTATAGGATGTTAATTAGCCCAAGAAGGGACACGGGTGGCACTGTGGTGTAAACTACTGAGCCTTGGGCTTGCCGATCAGAAGGTTGGCGGTTTGAATCCCCATGACGGGGTGAGCTCCCATTGCTCAGTCCCAACTCCTGCCAACCTAACAGTTTGAAAGCACGTCAAAGTGCAAGTAGATAGCTCCGGCGGGAAGCTAAACGGCATTTCTGTGCACTGCTCTGGTTTGCCAGAAGCGGCTTAGTCATGCTGGCCACATGACCTGGGAAAACAGTCTGCGGACAAACGTTGGCTCCCTCAGCCAGTAAAGTGAGATGAGCACCACAACCCCAGAGTCGTTCGCAACTGGACTTAACTGTCAGGGGTCCCTTACCTTTTAAGCAGCCCAAGGTCAGGTTGAAGAGGAATGTTTTTGCTTGGTGCTTAAAGGTGTAGAATGAAGGTGCCAGACAAGCTTCCCTGAGGAGAGCATTTCACAGATGGGGAACCACTACAGAAAAGCCCATTCTCGTATTGGCACTCTCCAAACCTCTCATGGAGGAGGCACATCAAGATGATGATCTCAAGTAGGTTTCTATGGGGAGAGGCTGTCCTTGAGGTATTGTGGTCTTGAGCCATTAAAGGCTTTATGGGTCAATACTGGTAGGCCTGGAAGTAGGCCTGGTAGCTAATTGGAATTCAGTGTCCTGGAAAATTTTGTTGCACTTTGCACTTGTTTATTGTATTTAAGTACATTTATAACTCAACTTTGTTCCTTAATATGGAGTTAAGGGTGCCTGTGGAACTGAAAGCAGCACTATAGTAAAATGCAAGGTAGCAAGGAGGATAATGCTATTATGGCTACTAGCCATAATGACTATGCACTGTCTCCATAGTCAGAAGCATCAGTGCTTCTGAATACCAGGTTCTGGAAACCATGGAAAGGGAGAGTGTTGTTGTGCTTGGGTCTTGCTTGTGGGTGGTCCACAGGCATCTGGTGGGCCACTGTGAGATGCTGGATGGAATAGGTCATTGGCTTCATTGCCAGGAAGCCCCTCATCTAGGACTGAGTAGGCCCACAGCAGCCTAGGTTCAGCAAGGTTTTATCATCTGCCCTGGGAGTTGCCTCTCAGGAACCAACTCAGTCAGTGATGGGGTCATGCTTTCTGGGCAATAGTGATGCTTCTGGGATTCCCCATGCTTGTCAACTATTGCACAGGCTATGTGAAGTAATCTCAGTATATCCACATTTTCTTCTTTGAGTTATTATCATTTCTGATATATCGGCAGAGGCAGCAGACTAGATGGGCATGGTAGAGGAGAAAATGCAGTTTTCTCAGTTATGAGGGCAGAGAGCAATATATGAAACCAGCACAGCAGCATAATTTTTCAAGGCAACCACTTTGTTATAATCTGACGAGAGGAAAGCTGCACATTACCCTTCACCCCTGAGAACCTCTTTACTCAGTCACATAGTATTCTGAGAATACTTTCCCATTGTTCATCTACATTTTATTTTAGCAGTTCCCACTTCTGCATGGGTGTTTCTGGCAGTTTATGTAATATGTGGGAGGGGCAAATGACATAGTTACTCCTCACACCATCTCTGCCTCACTAGCTGGATAACCAGTTAAAGACAAAAGGACGGGGTGTCAACAACATAGTGTTAACAAAATGCCAGCGGTGTCTCCTGGGAGCCAGTGTGGTGTAGTGGTTAAGAGCGGTGGACTCATAATCTGGTGAACTGGGTTCGCTTCCCCGCTCCTTCACATGCAGCTGCTGGTCACACTTCTCTGAAGTCTCTCAGCCCCACTCACCTCACAGAGTGTTTGTTGTGGGGGAGGAAGGGAAAGGAGATTGTTAGCCATTTTGAGACTCCTTAAGGGGAGTGAAAGGCGGGATAACCTGTCCAAACTCCTACTCCTCCTCTCCTCCTCTTCCTCCTCCTTCTATTCATGTGATCATTCCAGTGAGAATGCATCATATTGGCTTAGATTAGAAGAACCTAATAATTCCAAAACTGCCCCAAATATTCCTAAATTCATTTTGGAGGTTCCTGCTGCATTTCAGGGAGCTTTGGTGAGAACTTACTTCAGTTTGGACAAGCACTGAAATTTCCAAAGTGGACCATTTCAGCTTGAGATTCAGGACTCATGCAAATCTGATAAACCACCCTAAGTTTAATAATGATGATGATATAGTGCATTTGTGTGTGTTGTATCTGCAGCTGGTTCATGTTGCATTTTCTCCTTTTGATTGCTCTTCCAATGCATTGGATGTTTTGTTACTATTCCATTGTGCGTCAGCTTGAGGCTTTGGCATACAGTGACAACTAGATTGACTAATCATAGCAACATACCCTCAATATTCCGCTGACGAAAATAAGGACTTGTGTCTTTCGATACCAAGCTCTTGCGGAAGCTAGTTGACTTTGGACCACTAGTTGACATGGCACCACTGCAAGCCCCAGCACTGGCTGCAAGTGTCCCCTCATTTTCTTCCCTGAGCATGGTAGCAGCATTGGAGGGGGAAATAAGACATTCCAGGATACAATCAGAAGCCAGGAGGGCTTCAGTAATTCTTGGATGTCCTGTGGAAATCAGGACAGTTGAGGGGTATGTAATAATAGAAGCAGGCTGCTGGGTGCTTCTGTTTGTGTGGTCCAGAAAGTAGTGGCTCAGTATACTGGATGCACCAAACACAACATTTGTTTGGTTATGGGCTAGCTGTAGGCAGAGTGGCCAAAGTGCTTAGCAGACTCCCTATGGAATGACTTGCCACTCACTCTAACACTCTCGACACAGAGTGTCATACTGTTATGACTTTGTTGTAAACAGCCGGAGTGAATTAACAGTGTGCCGTCCTCTTAAGCCCAACACAGCCTCTGAAATTCCCCTTCTCTCAGCTTAAAGAGAAACCTTGCTTCAGCCCCAGGCCTGCATTTAAGAACTCTGTCAGGGAGCTGTATAGATACTTAATAAGCCTAAGTATTTATGAGGTGCCTCAATCAATAATCAACAGACAGCAGAGTTTTTTAGTTTTGTATTTTTTAAAAAAGGATTCAGATATGTGCAACGAGGAAAAATAACTTTGATTTATTTTTATTTTTTTTAAAGAAAGCAGGTTTATTGGAGTTTTGGTGGAAAATACTGCCTGATGTGTTGTGCCTAATGAAAAGTTTGAAGTACAACTCAATGCCAGTAGTTTAAGACAAAACCAGGTACCACCTGGTTGATACTGCACTGATTTTGATCATCCAGTCGCTTCCAGCTAGAAGAGAGTATGGGTTTAAATCTGCTTTTTATACTTTTGCATCCTCAAAATCAAAGAGTTTTTTTCTCATGCCAGCTAAGCTTGAACTGTTTCTATATAAGCATAAATATTAATGCTCCAATCTATAGGAGAGTTCCCTCTTTATGTTTTGCCCTACCAAGGACACACCAGAAGCAAAGTACTCCGATGGCTAAAATGTGTGGATGATAGTTTCAAGGTTTCAATATGCAAGGTTTCAATAACACAGTCCTACTACAGCACAAACTTCTCCAATTATGGAGTCAAAACTATAGTGACTTTGGAAGTAATGGTATGGGTTCTGTCTCTTTTATCTGCATGCATGGCATGGCTATGTTTTTAATCACCCCCCAGTTCTTTTTCCTGTAGGAGCTTCCCTCTGTATTTCGTCAGACATATAAATTAGTAATTTTAATGCTTCATGCTTCTCTTTTTATACCCCTGATAATGCCAGCACACACATAGCTGCCTTCAGAAGTCTTGTAAAGGATGTATAGGGTACTTATTTCCTTGGTTTGGGGGTCAGATAACTCCATACCCTCCAACATTTCTCCAATGAAAATAGGGATGTCCTAAGGAATTCCAGCATCAAATCAGAAACCGGGATGACTTCTGTGAATCTGGGACTGTTCGTGGAAAAATAGGGGCATTTGGAGGGTCTGAAACTGTACATGAAATCTGTGGATGCATTGCAAAATGCATTGTGATATGTATATATTTCTAATTAAAAGAAGATAGTAAGTTTGTTTGGTGCTGGCTCATGAAATTGTACCCCAAAACTACTGTCTGCCCCAGGAGGAAAATTTTTGTTGGCTCCATTCGGAAAGCCAGCATGATATTGTGGCTGCAGGACCATTCTACGATTGGGGGAACGAAAGTTCAGATCACCATTCAGCACTGAATCTCACTGGGTGATAATGAGGAGGAGGGGCATCTGGGAAATATTCATGCTGTACAAATGAGAGGGAGAGGAGGGATGAAGAACTGTGTTTCAGGTATGATGTGGAAGCAAGGCCACTTGGAACAGTTCTGCTTTCCACCCAACCTCATATTGGGGAAATATGGTTGGGGTTCTTCTGAAGAGGGCTCCTCTGTAATGTGATTTGCATTTGTGATACGTGCTAACTAACTTCCTTGGTGTGCCGGTGAGGTTCAGATTATTGTCTTTTATGGTTTTGTGTGAATTAGGGTTGTGAGATAAACTCCCATACAGTTGACTACTGGTATTGAAATAACATTGTGATAAGTGTTTCAGCAAGGCAATACAGTGGTACCTTGGGTTAAGTACTTAATTTGTTCCGGAGGTCCGTTCTTAACCTGAAACTGTTCTTAACCTGATGTACCACTTTAGCTAATGGGGCCTCCTGCTGCCACCACACAATTTCTGTTCTTATCCTGAAGCAAAGTTCTTAACCCGAAGTACTATTTTTGGGTTAGCGGAGTCTGTAACCTGAAGCGTATGAAACCTGAAGTGTATGTAACCCGAGTTACCACTATATACTGGTGAACAAAAGGTTGAGACTTGATGGTTTCCCAGCCAGCAGCTCAGCTGAACAGATACTTTGCGGATACTTTGCAGGCTTTGTTTGCTCTCTCTGCCTCCTCCCTCCTAACAGATAAGAAATGACATAAGCCCTCACACAAACCAGCAAACCCTTTCAGCTTCACCAATATGTTTCTTGCTCCTTTCCTCGGCCAATTTTAACCACTTGCAAGCATATAAACCAACTCTTTCAGTAGAACTTCCTGCTCTCAAAAACTCAAAAGCTCCAGCAGCAAAGTAAACAGGGAACATAAGCAAAGAATTGGAAAGTGCTTCTTTCACACCCACCCCAACTGGGGGGGGGGGAGGAGGAAGTGTTGTTGTTTTTTTAGCTTTTCTCCATATTAAAAAGGATGTTTGTTTGTTTGTTTATTGGAGACCCTCCACTTCCAAGGGCAGGCACAGTGGGGCCCTCTGCTGCTGCAGGAATACCCGGTGAGGCCCTCCACCACTGTGGATAGGGGATTCCTGGGAGTCCCTCCACCACTGGGATGCCCAACAAAGCCCTCTGCTTCCACAGGGATGCAAGATGGGGTCCTCCTCCCCCACAGGGAGGCCCGGCGAGGCCCTCCACTGCCGTGGATATATATATTGTGATATATCGAGATCTTATGATGCTTAGTTGGTGATATATATCATGATATTGAAAAAACAGATATCGCCCAGCCCTGATGTAAATGTGTTTAGACTGCACATTCACAAATGAGGGGCCTGGCCTGGATATTTCAAGTATGAATGAAGATATCATGCAATCGAAATCATTTATATATTTTTATTTCAGAAGAAAAAGATTGAATGAGAAGGCATTTCGTAACAGGAGAAGCTACTTTAAAATTTACAGCAGCATTCAAAAGGTAGGTTTTCTTTTTATTCTTCCCAATGTTGCTATTAATTTTACATGAGGAATGTCAGAATTCTTGTCACATCCATGTCCCTTTCTTTTAGAGGTGCTTGCTTTTAAGATGGAGAACACTGTGCAATACAAAAAGAGAGAGCATTCCTCTGTTTTCATTATTTATCTAACTGCTTGTTCTTCTCCATAAATATTAAAAGTATACTGGATACTGTTTGAGAATATCATGGGATAGAGAGAGTTATCTGATACTTTGATATATTTTATCATCCCCCTCCCCCAAATCAGACCCCTTCCTCCAATTATGGATAAAACAAGCTATATTTGAAGCTAAAGCTCTATTTCATGCAGTAAGAAAGAATGACATTTCTTCTAAATGCCAAGCAAAAGGTTTCCCCAATACAGGCAACAGGTTTAATTTTAATGTGGCATTCTTAGAAGGAGAGAAAGTTGATAAATCTAAATGGGTATACCGATAGCTAGGTCTGTACAGTGTGTCCTGCTGCGTTATATGAAACTCACAAGTAATGTGTTATGGCCTGCCAGATGTTTGAAAACTCCCCTGTTTTTGCAAAACAAAAAAAGCTGGTCTTGGAGAGACTGAGTGTGCTGCAGGCACACAGTCACAATGGTGGCAGATATTAGATTTGAGAAGTTGTGTGGCGGGAGGGTTAACTTTGCCTCCCCAAGGTTATCTCCCAAGTTTTTCAAAGCAGTTCTTTGGGGCTAGTTGTTAAATAATCAAAACCCAGAAGGAGATCCCAGTTACAGATAAACTTATACCCTCCAACATCCCATAGAGGAAAATCGGAATGCATGTCTTTTGGAGCTATGCGCTTGTGGGATCCAGGTGACTGGAATATGGGGATATTTCGGGGCTGTGCTCTCCTTGGTGCATCCTGGGATCCAATCAGAAGCTGGAGTGTCCCACTCAAGAGCAGAACAGTTGATGGGGATTTCATCTTGTCATATCTAGCTTTGGCTGTGAGATTGGCCCCATCCACATTTTTAATCGAGTGAAGCTCTTGCATATAAGCAAACACTAGCTTTTCTCTGCCAGAGTACAGTACTGTTTAAAACTGTGCTTAAGCCTGTCTAGAAGCACAGAGCTGTGACAGCATTCAGGTGTTTTGGAAAGGGGTACAGAACAAATGCCGGCAAAGAGCTTGCAAGCACCTGCTGCATTCAGGCAATCTGTGAAAAGCTAAGCGTCTCAGGATTCAAATCCAGCATTTCCCAATTCAGAGGGCTCTCTTTTTCTAGTCAAAGGCAGAAATGAAAAAAAAAGAAGTTCAAAAGCATAACATATAGTACACTGAAAAAGAGAGAAAAGAAATCTCACTATTTCTCTTGTTTGGGGTAAATTTGCTCCCTTGCCACTCAGGAGTGCAAATAAAGAATTGGAATTCAAAGTAAAAATAAAAGATTTTTTTATGCAGAAATTTTAAAGAAGTTCTTTTCCTCCCCAGAGGGGGAGAAAAAGTTTTGTTGTTAGATGTACTGGCTTGCAGAGATTCACCTAATTGCTTACAGAAGAAATGGACAAAAAAAGTCATGGAAGAACTTGGAAAAACACATTTGTGGTTCCTTATAAGATTAGCCCTGTTGGAGGGGAGATGGAAGAACACACAGAGTGCTCCAACTACAATGTCCTCATCCTCACCCACTTTAATTCTGAAAGCGGCTTCTAAGTCCAACTGGCTAGACCTGCTTAGCCACCTCCTTGTGATTAGGAACCCTGATAGCATATGGTTCCTGATCTTCAAACATTCAGTCAAATGCCCCTGTGGTGGGATGATGAGCTGTTTGTGCGTAAAAGCTTAGTCCCTCAGAGTTTGCTCAGTTCAGCAAGACTCTGTCTTTAGCGGAGCCCTTAAGTATGGCTCCCTTAGTCGCTGGCAGAATCTGACAGTGGGCGTTTGCGGAATCTACTCCAGCATAAAAGCTCCTTGACGGAAACGCGTTGTCTGGATTCTCGGCACGACAGTTTCCGGCGAGGAGTGGGTGTGCCTATGGGAGGACCTGAGACTTCTCCGCTGTTATCGCTGGAAGACTCCCTGAGCCATTCCTTCGTTTCTCTCTCTCTCTGATCTCCCATTCGCCCCCTGCTGGTGCCTTCCTCCGCTGCTGAGTCTCTCCTGACTTCTGAGAGCCCCTCCACCTCCTGCCTTTCCGATGGCAGTTCCCTGACAGCCCCCTTCAGTGCAGTTTTTTAATTAACTGTTGATCAGCAATACCAAGAGGCACCAAAACATTGTGGCTCCCAGGTGCTCCATGGTTTCACATGCAGTGATTGTGTATTTCATCTTTTTTCTGACAACCCACCCCACCAGCCTCCTTCTGAAACAGGGGCGGGGGTGTGTGTATTAGTTGTAATGTGGTAAGATCCGTATTAAATTGACACTTCTTGCACATTTATCTTTTGAACTTCCCAGCCACTCCCAAGATGAAAAGCAAAACAAAGAAAACAGTAGTAAGCAGAGAGGGCCTAAGATGGAAAATCGAAATGATAAAAATATATATAGTGAGAATGAATGAACTAAATGATTGACCATTTGTCACTCTTTAATCAGATTGTTGCACTGCCTGTTGGTAAGGGATGGGCTTAGCTAGCAACATGATTAATTCCTCCATATGTGTTGATCTCCATGTGCAGACACTTGTGAACTTAGAAGAGATTCCCCCACTGCATATAGTGGAGCCCTTTGACTCCTCCTCTTCCAGTCCTCCATCACATGTGCATAGTGTGGATGCACTTACTGTGATGCTTCTAGCCAAACTTTACATTGGGAGTGGGAGGACTGTGATGGACCCATAGTTCAATCCAGCCAGCCATGTTTTGCTCCAGGGTTCCAGGGCACAAGCTAATGGTTTGCAGAGCAACATGGGTTTATTGAAGGTTTAGTGGCTGAGGAAAAGAAAGTGGGTCATGCTGAATCTTTTACCAGGCTCCATTCAACATGGAACTTTTATTTCCTTCTTTCTTTCTTTCTTTCTTTCTTTCTTTCTTTCCTTCTTCCCATCCTTCCTTCCTTCTCCTGCTTTTCTTCTATCATGGGTTCCAAGGTGGCATACATGTATGATAACCCAAATGCTATTCACCCATCTAGGCAATGAGTAGGCTTAGACCTGCTTAGCTCCAGCTAGTGTACCTTCAGATAAAAGCATGGTTTTCTTTTAAAACAATTACATCATAATGGGAGAGTAGAGGTAATGTGATTCTATGCAGTAAATCCAACTACCAAGGAGTGGGAAGGTTAGCTTCCTCAGAGTGGCTAGGGAAACCCAGCCAGATGGGCGGAGTACAAATAATAAAATTGTTGTTGTTGTTTACTGGGGCTTATCAGGCCTTTCACAATGATCTGACAGGGCTTCGCTGAGGAGCATGTGCTGCACCTGGAGTGTACATTTAAACAGTCTTGGTTAATCCGGGTAAGTATGGATTGTT
Source organism: Podarcis cretensis (assembly GCF_951804945.1). NCBI lineage: Eukaryota > Metazoa > Chordata > Lepidosauria > Squamata > Lacertidae > Podarcis > Podarcis cretensis. The sequence goes on along the minus strand of NC_137176.1, from coordinate 17,683,120 downwards.
AAAGGTACCAAGAATTGTTAGGAGACTGCGTTCCCCTTAAAGGTAAAGGGACCCCTGACAATTAAGTCCAGTCATGAATGACTCTGGGGTTGCAGCGCTCATCTCCCTTTAAAGGTTGAGGGAGCTGGCATTTGTCCGCTTCCACAGACAGTTTTTCCGGGTCATGTGATCAGCATGACTAAGCTGCTTCTGGCGAAACCAGAGCAGTGCACGGAAATGCCGTTTAGCTTCCCACCGGAGTGGTACCTATTGATCTACTTGCACAGGCATGCTTTCGAACTGCTAGGTTGGCAGGAGCTGGGACCGAACAACAGGAGCTCACCCCGTCGTGGGGATTCGAACCGCTGACCTTTCAATTGGCAGACGCAAGCAGCACAGTGGTTTAACCCACAGCGCCACCTGCGTTTCCCTTATGGAGCTACAATTCTCTGTCAATTCCTCTCCCCAAAGAACTCTGAGAACTATAGCTTTACAAACTACAGTCCCCAGGATTCTTTGGGGGACGCCACAATTGTTTAAAGTGGTATAATACTGCTTTAAATGTGTAGTGTGGATGGAGCCAAGCAAAGTAACAATAGGTTATATGCGCACACACACACCCCCCCCCCAGTAAGCACAAAATTGATTTATTTCACTGCTGTAGAGAGTCCCCATATATCTGGAACTGCAGAGAAGAATGTAAGGTTGGTATCTCCAGACATACTTGAACCCAACAAGAGTACTTTTTTTCTAGAAATTAAGTGTCATGGGTAGCAGCAAATGCAGTGATGTTAGCTATTCATTTCTAGACGTTGTCTGTCGAGATAGCACATCTCTTCTGTGGTGATTGTATTTTCAAAGAAACTGAGTATTATCGTTTGAATGCTGAGAGAATTCAATTCGTCCTCCTATAATTGCTGGTCCAATTGCTGTGCAAAAGTGGATGTGCCAACATCACACTTCCTGAAGAGTGTCTTGAATAGAAATTATGGTGAAGAATGTGTGTTGCTGATGTGTCTACCCCACCCCACCCCCCGGTAATAATTTTGTGACCTCTCACTGTCTTTTGAGTTTTTATTATCTCACTCCACTTCAGAAAAAAAGTAAAGTTTACTATGGTGTATTCACAATGAGAAGAGAGCCTGTCTATGGGAATGCTGCACCCCACAAGTGTGATATTGAGATCTTAGGCTACATTGCAGGCTGCTCCTGCTGGATTTTCTGCCTTTGGCTCTTTGAAACCTATGACAATAGCTGGAGAATACAATAACTGTTATTTCAGCTGCATTATGTAACAGTGTACTTCCTCTCTTCTGACTCACAGCATGCAGACAGGCTGCAGCAGATTGAGTGTATAAGTTCAATAGTGTGTCCAGTGGTCAAGAAGGTGGTTTCTGTACATACTGTAGAGGGAAGTGAGAGGCAGATGGGGCTCCTCAACCTGGTTAGGTAACCCATCTAGGAGAAGAAATACTCTGCTCCTAAACCTCCGCTGCCTTGCAGGGCATCTTTGGGGAAAGAAAAAGCTAAGGAGTAAACACTACATAAATCTGGAGTGGAGTCCCCAAGATGGTTGGATGGTGTCTTAAACACCTTCTTCTGGCAACTCCTGCAGCTGGTGCCAAACATATTGTTCTGCTTTCCTTTGGACCACATCAGTGAAGCCAAGAGGGGGTATTGTCATTCAGCCAGCTCTGGACCTCCATTCATACTGCCTAGGTTTGCACCCCAGGGACATCACTTCAGTGCTGCTAATGCAGTGGTTTGACTTCACCCCTGGTGGCAAGCTCCATAGTCTCTTGAGACGGGTGGATGTCAGCAACAAGTAGGATTCCAGGAAGCTGCCTGACACTGAGTAGGTGGAATCAGACCATCTAGCTCAGTATTGTCTGCAGCTTTCCAGGTTTTCAGAAAGGGTTCTGGTGAATGAACCTGGGAACTTATGCATGCACATAAAGTTCTCTGCCACTGAGTTACAGCACATTTCACACCAAGGCAGATTGTTCCTAGTGAGAGTTCATTGGTATTCTGAACCCGGATGTGGTAAGTTCAGGATGTTCTCAGATCAAGTAAGAGTCCATAAAAGGATCATCACTAAGTCTTTGTCTGTTCATCACAGTGATAAATGGGCTAACCTCACAGATCTAAACAAATGCATCACAGAAAGTGATATTTACAGATGACATTGCACTATGCAGTGTAGAGAAACAGGAATTGCAAGAGCTTCCAAGCAGGTAGAAGATGTTATTAGAAGAGAGATCGATCGATACAGACAAGACGGATTATAGGAGTTGTGGGAACAACAAGGCAAGAAGGAACACCTTCAATTTAGAAAATGAACCACTGCGGAAAGCGCATGAATTTAAATTTCTAGGCTCTATGATTATGAGAACAAATAAGGAAAGAAGTTAAAATAAATTTCAGAGCCAATTGCTCAAATGGCGGGGAATTATTAGGTGGTGTTGGCATTTGCCAATTACCTTGAGGAAGGAAGGCATATTAAACAATTGTTTACTCAGTTATGGTCTATGATGAGCTAGAAAAGAACATAGAGCTTATTTTCTCCACAGACTTAAATTTGTCTGTTATTCTCCTGCCCTGAGGAATCTGGAGACTGCAGATCTGTCGAGAGGATTAGGAGACTTTCACATAGACTACTCAACACCTTCTTTAAACAATTCTTATAATTCTTTGGAAGAATCCATGATAGTTTATTGGTATACACCAGTTACTTGTATGAATCAAATGCAGAATCAATATGTATAGAATACAATATAGAAAGAAATTGGGTTTCCTAGGGAAAGAAGAGCAGTGGGCTGAGGGGAACTTCTATGTCAGATGTAGCATGAAATTACCAATATGTGATGTCTATAGTTGATTATTAACCTGATCCTCACAACCACCTCCATGGCAGCTGCTGCTCATGCTGACTTCAAACCCTTTTTAAAGCACGTATTGAATGTGCTTATGAATTGCCTTCCTGCCCTCAAGAGTATACAAAACAATATCAAAACAATATCAAATCCACCAAAACCATCATTCAAACAATTCTCAGAATGGAATTTAAAACTCTTCAAGAGACAGGTGCACCAAAGCAGTGTTTACAGCCTGCCTAAAGCTAGGCAAAGATGGGACTAATCTGATTTCACAATCAGAGCACTACTGTAGAAAATACCCTGTCCCAAGTATGCACAAACTTAGCCTCTCTTGGTGGGAGGGTGGAGGAGTCACACATCAGGTGCCTCTAATGATGACCATGAATTTTGGACAGGTTTACATGGGAGGAGAAGTTCTTCCAGTTATTCTGGCCCCAACTCAGTTATAGGTGAGAACCGGCTCCTTGAATTGTGCTTTGGAACAAATTGGAAGCCAGTGTAGATGATTCTAGACTGGTGTAGTATGGTCCATAAAGCACTTGCCTGAAAACAGTCTGCTCAAGCTGAAGCTTTTGATTACTCTTCAGGAGTAGTCCCATGTAGAGCACATTGTAGTATTCCAAATTACAGGTAACTAAGGCATGGATCACTGTAGACATATCTGCTTTCGTGGCACAGCTGGCACACCAACTGATGCTAAGCACAGTCTGTCCTGGTCAAAACAGCCATCTGGCCTTTCAGCAGTTATAGAGGGTCAAAAGGTACCCACAAATTGCAAACTTGATCCTTTAGATCAGCGGTTCTCAACCTGTGGGTCCCCCAGATGTTGTTGGACTACAACGCCCATTATCCCTGAGCTCTGGCCTTGCTAGCTAGGGGTGATGAGAGTTGTAGTTCAACAACATCTGTGGACCCACAGGTTGAGAAGGGCTGCTTTAGAAGGATCCTTTAGTGGAACTCCATTCATAACATGCTGTTACTTAAATCCAGCATTAGCTGCATATTGATTAGTTGTGCCTCTATTTTGTCCTGATTGAGCCTCAATTGATTAACTCCTATGCCACATGCAGAGGCAGTTTTGTGCAAGTTGATTGCATGCTTTGTTGTGCATGGACTTTAAGCACTTAAAACAACAACACAACCCTGCTCATTAAAACATGCTAAAAGCTATTAATACAGAGTTCCATATCTCTCATTACATTGTACAGAACTGCCTCTGTGTGATGTTGTTCATGGATATAAGTTAGCATAAGCATCAGGGTTGGGCTCCTCCATTGCTATAATGCATTTATAAGAGCACTTGTAAAGAAAGGTGAGATTAGGAGAGCTTTGCCATATGTTTATCACACGCAAAACTGTTTCAGCCAGGCTGAGTTTAAATGGAGTGTCAACTTTGAAGAGAGGGTTCAAAGGAGTGGGGAAATGTTGCCTTCCAAAGGCAACAAAGACAATGCTCAACATTTTTCCACACTGTGTTCATTGTTGAAACTGCTGCAAAACAGGTAGCACTGGTCCAGTTTTCCAGGTTACTGGAGCACACACCTATGGCTGGCTATTCCATTAGGTTGGGTGATATGACTCAGGGTTCATCTAAGAAGCCTTCAGGCATTCTAATCTACTGCATAAAACCAAGATGTGAGCAGAGATAAGCACATTAAGATCCTCCCCCATCACATTATCCTCTAGAGTGGTACCTTGGATTACAGATGCTTCAGGTTACAGATGCTTCAGGTTACAGACTCTGCTAACCCAGAAATAGTACCTTGGGTTAAGAACTTTGCTTCAGGATGAGAACAGAAATTGCACTGTGGTGGTGTGGTGGCCGTGGGAGGCCCCATTAGCTAAAGTGGTGTCTCAGGTTAAGAACAGTTTCAGGTTAAGAACAGACCTCCGGAACGAATTAAGTTCTTAATACCACTGTATTAATTGGAAGGTAAACTTCAGAAGAGGGAAACCTTTTGTACTTGCAGATACACCTCCCCACCAAGTTTGGAACCTGGGAATATCAGGATTATAAATCATGGAAAGAGCTCCCCTTGCTTCAGAAGTTGATCCTCCAAGTCATGGAGGATGGGGTAATAGAAGGCAGGAGAGCTTAATGCTCTCATCCTCAGTCTCTTAATTCATGTGTTGGTTTTACAAGGGAGTGGATTGCCTGAAGAGTGCTATAATGAACATAAAAGAAAGCCTAAAATTGCATAAAAGCAGCAGCATACTGAAGTTCTAGATAGAGTCTAAAATTACTAATAACAATATAATGTAAAATAATGTAACAACATAAAAAGCACAAAAGTAGTTTTTCTTTTTCTTTTTAGCGTAAGCTGGCATCTGCTTTAAATAAATCTTGAGTGCAAAATTCAGGATAGCTCTTCTTACAGTGCAAAAAAACTTGAGATAAGTTTATGATCACTGGCTGAAGTGATATTAGCTGCTGCCTAAAATCCCTGGAGAATTTTTTTTAATTTTTTTTTTAGTCTTATCTGAATTCTTTCAGCCTCACTCAAAATTCCTTTGATTTTTTTCGGAACCTCCACATCTACCCTGGACAGCACTTTAAATTCTGTAGCGTTTGGGGGGATACAACCCCTCCCCTGAAAACTTCTCTTCTTATAAAAATCCATTTGGTTTCCCTCATATTTTGTTGCCAGTTTTGTCTGAATGTAAACATCCGTATTTTCCCTGCCCCCACTTTTTGTGTGTGAAATCTATTTGCAATTCTACTGCATATATCAGCAACATGATGGACTCTATACAAGTTGCTATTCTTTATACATTTCTTTAATAATTCTTGATATAAACAATTGAAATATTGTTGATTCATAGTAGAACAAGGTAGAACAGCCTAGCAGCACAATCCAAACCTAAGATCCACTGGAATGAGTTTGGATTTGGTAGATATTGGGCTTTCCTGTCTAGGCCAGGGTTCAGCTAGGGCTGCACTGACTTAAGTCTCCCATCCCAGATTTGCTGGCGATAATGACAATGCAAATCGTTCACTCTGGCTCAACTAGGACTCAGCCAAGGCTCAGCTGACAGAACTTAAACCGGCAGAATATATGGCAGCATGAGTCTTCCAAGAGGGGTCCAGGAGTGTGGCAGGGGCAGGGCAGGGCAACGGTAAATTTACCCCTATCCTAGCTCCCTTTCAGCTTGGTCATGTGACCTAGCAACCTGGCAGACCTTAGTGAGCAGGAAGGGTGGTCTAAATCAAATTCCTCCAAATTCCTCTTGAACTGAGTTTGGAGTAGGTGTAATTTATGCCAGCATAATTTATGCCAGGTTCCTATAGTTAGGATTGCTTTGTAATACAGTTACATTGGGTGCTTTTCAATGTGTTTCAGCTGGATATAGACCGTACCTGCTGTTGACTGGAAGGCTTTGTGTTTGTTTGTTTGTTTGTTTGTTTGTTGTTTGTTTGTGCCCCTCTCTGTGTGTATATATAATATTTAATGTTACTGTTTTAAAAGACACTGTGTGAGCTATGCTGTTCCTTATGTACCAATTTTAATCATTATTAGGAAACTTTAGATGATGATGATGATGATGATGATGATGATAGGTGATAGATAGATAGATAGATAGATAGATAGAGCTATGTGCAGGGGAAAGTTCACTAGATTAAGATGGGGACACATGCATACATAGCAAAAAGATGACACTTGAGATGCTTTATCCAGACATTCCTATCCTGAAATGGAGAAACCAACTTTTATACCTGCAGCTAATAAAGATTCAGGGCTCTATTAAGTTGGCCAGATGTGCCTTTTGATGCAGATTGGAATATGTGTCCAGGACTAGTAGCTGTTGAGCATGGCTAGATTCATGCAACTGCAGTTGTACTGTGGCTAAACTGTGTAAAAAGCAAACAGATCTAACTCTTAATATATATATATATAAATTAAATCCACTGCCACAATGGTTATGATAGTTTACTCCACACTTCCTGATTTTTCTCTCAGGGTATGTCACCAGAATGCAATTTTGGGATTGGGATTTTGAAAACTACCTATATAATTTTTGGGGGATTTAGCCTAGCCCATAGTTGAGAATGTGTTTACATCATTGGAAACATCTGCTTTTATTTTGGATGGGTTGGTTTTTTTAATCTACTGCACTAATATCCCACCTGATCAAAGCTGTTTTAGGGTGACTTACAAGTCACAAGAATGGGTGACAGAGGCAATCCAGAGAAAGGGTTGGAAGACAGCTCCCAGAACCACGATGAGCTGCAGTTGCTTGGAGAGGGTCCATTTTATAAAATCCGTATTATAAAGTCAATATTTTTATCCACGAGAAATAAACTTGATTTGTCTGCGGTATAGGTCTAAGTAGGACTTTTATTGCAAAGGGTATTCACAAGGGCAAGCAGAGCTTAGCTGCAAAGCTGCAGACACGTCTTCTAACAAATTGTACTTTGATTCTAATTTAGTGCAACTGTTGTGCACCAATAAATCATCCAGAGATACGCTTAGCCCATATTCATTTCTCTGAAGCTTCGGGCTTTGTGCCAGTTGTTGCCTTGGAGTGTCACACTTGAACGTTATATTTGCAGCTGAAAGGTAGTTAAAGAAACAGTAATTGGGCAATGATTTCTCTTCTCCTTTTGTCCATGATAAGTCCATCATTGAGCTTCAGGTAGAGCTCTGACTAAAATGTACTTGAATCATATACACCAGTCACAAACTCATTCTCCAAGAGTGAATCCTTATGTAGCCAAAATAGCGTCATACAAACCCAGGAGCAAAGTACCAGCAGTTTTGCAGTTACCCCACAGGTAACTTGCAAAAACAGTCCATTCAGGACTGAACTTATTGCCATGAAAAGCTGACTAACTCTTGGGAGAGGAATAGAAAACAGGAGAGGAGAAATAACCTGAAAAGTTATTTTCTGGAACCTGAACAGGAGCACTCCACACTGAAAAAATTTGTTGCAGGTCCCATTTGTAATATCTTGATTGTATAGATTACTTAAGCCTTAGTAGGCATAACGCATCATATCGGAAATGGGTAAGAATGGCAAATCTGAGGCCATGTAACTTGAGACTTCTATGCACCTCTTGTACAAAGACATTGATAGTTACCACAGTTACTAAATCTGACTTGACTTTTCAGTTTCTTTTTCTAACAACCCACAAAGACACAATAATCAAGGAGCAGAACTTGATTCCATTTCAGTTTCTTTTTAATGAGTCCATGTGGGGTTCATTACACTCAGATTTTCTAATGCTGCTCTTGCCCTTGGGGAATTAACATTTATTCTAGGGAGCAAAGTTTGCCCTCTACTTAAACCTTAGTCTGCCTCCCTGGCTTCCTTCCACCTGCCTATTTTTCACAAAGTGTATGTTTCATGGGGAAAGTTTTTCCCCCCTATCTACTTCTCCGCTCACTGAATTTTTCTGCAACCTTTCCTACCATTGTTTTGTTTTGCTCTCCTGGTTGACTTAACAGCTTTCTGTCTTTCTTTCTTAGTTTCGTTCTTAGTTTCCGTTCTTAACCTGAAACTGTTCTTGACCTGAGGTACCAGTTTAGCTAATGGGGCCTCCCACTGCTGCGTGATTTCTGTTCTCACCCTGAAGCAAAGTTCTTAACCCGAGCTACTATTTCTGGGTTAGTGGAGTCTGTAACCTGAAGCGTCTGTAACTCGAGGTGCCACAGTACAATCAAAATACAATTTCAGTTTGTCTCTTATTTTTGTCAACTTCCCACCCTGTTTTCCATGGAGTTATTGTTTCTCCCCTTTTGCTGCACCCTATCTTTTATCTTTTAATCATAACCACTATGTATTATAATTAATTACTTCTGATGCTCATAGCTCAAATTCTACTCATGTTCATCATGCTATAATCATTATTTAAGCAATCCAAAAAAGACATCCATTTCCCCACAAAACGCTCATAATTAGATTCTACTAGTTTTGCTGGGGTGACTTCGATGGTAAAGAAAGAGATTCATTCATTCAAAATTAACACCATTTTTTTTCCTCTTTACCATCGAGGTCACCCCCAGTTTAGAAAGTTTATCCCTCTCACCCACCCCCATCATTTTCTGACATGCTCCTTTCTGTTCCATTGTACCAGATCCTTCTCCATCAACTGCTCATTCCTTTAGTTAAAGCAGGTATCACTAACATGTGGCCTTCCAGATGTTTCCCCTACCATCCCTAACTTTTGACTGGGGCTGGATTCCAACAAGTTAGCCACCCTACCTTGGCTAATGCCTTCCGGGTTTGTTTTTTTATCACAGCCTGGCATACCTGCCTGCCCTTCAAGCATGGTTTGTTCCCACCGTGTTTTCTGTGCTTGACTGTTTCCCACAGTGATGGAACAAAAACAATTTAATGCTTATTTTAGAGTAATTGTGCTTCTTCTTTCCCACTTCTTATTGTGTGGCCAGAATTGGCAGCACTAGCTGCTGCTTTGCTCCTGAGCCTAAGAATATACTTCTATGTTACAAAACATTAGTTTTATTAATGGAGAGAGTCTTGGATTCTGTTATATATGCGAAGAAAAAAATAAGAGACCGTGAGCTTCATTGGCACATTCGCTGTCTGCATGGCCAGAATATTGATATGTTCCTGCAGCTATATGTGTGTTGTAATAATCTAACACAGTATGATGGAAACAGTCTTAAAATCCATGCATCCACTTCCTTCATCTCTTGCGTTTATGGTTAAATAAAGAAGTGGGCTTTGCTCTGCTACACTTTTGTACCCGAATAAGCATAATCAAATGTTTGTGAGGCATGTACCAAACACTGATTTGTTGATTTTGCTAAAATCAGTCAATCTTGTACTCATTAGATTAAAAGTTAGTGATGGAGTATGGATGGATTAATTCATGTGATAATCATGACACTTTCTTGCTTGTTCCAAGCCAGGAGAAAATGAAAATGGTTGAATTGAACCTGTTGCTAGCTGACTGAAAAGTAATAATAATAGCATTTTGTACTTGAAAAGTACCTGCTGTTCCAACCATTATTCTAAACTTTGAGGCAGGATCGTTATGGTAGTGGGCAGAACTGGGGGACTAAAAACGGGGAGTGTTTGGGAGCAGAATATATGGTACTTTTAGTGATAAGAGACAAATATTACAGAACTACCACCTCATGTTCCCTTGCAGGAAATGACATCTAGGGAACATGGGGTTTCTACTTATCTCTGCCTGCTGCTTCAGTTTGAGAGAGAGCCCTAGTTTGAAACAATCCTTTCCAGCTAATGGAAGGATAGCAAGCCCTTGTTTTTCTCTAAAATGCCAACCCTACTGCTGATTACCCCCTGCCTCCTCTCAAAGGTTGGGTTTGGTTTTGGTCCTTGGGAAGGGAAGGTAGACAAATGAATCCTATTTAAGCAAGGCCCAAATTTGAAGAGGTCAGCACCTAGACTTCTCAGACTGGAGGCTTTCATACTTTGAAGTCCTGGAATGCTGAATTTGCCCCCATCACTAATGCTGCTTATTGCTTTGGAAGCCAAAAGCTGCTGGGACAAAGAGTCTCTTCCTGTACAAATCCTCATGTCCCCCAGTTCCTCATGGGAGGCTCTGCCCAAATTCACTTTCCAAGAGGTAAGGCTGTATAGTAAAGGTAAAGGGACCCTGACTATTTGGTCTAGTCATGATTGACTCTGGGGTTGCGGCGCTCATCTCACTTTACTGGCCAAGGGAGCCGGCGTACAGCTTCTGGGTCATGTGGCCAGCATGACTAAGCCGCTTCTGGCGAACCAGAGCAGCGCACGGAAACACCGTTTAGTACTTACCAACACTGTGTAGTACTTACATTAAAATCTTTTCTGTAGCTTTACCATAGCTGAAAAACATTTCACCCAGAGAGGCCCTGCCAATTTGCTTCACTAGTCACTAAAACACAGCTTTTCGGTACTTTTTTTTCTTTTTTAATTAGGCAAAGCTTTTAAGAAGGTGGTGATGTGATGTGTTTTAAAACAGCTAATGAAAAGGAGTAATAAAAATGAAACATCAGGAAAGGAAGAGTGGGAAGTTATGTATGTATGCAAAAAACAAACAAACAAACCCAGCCCCCCCCCCCACTATATATGATGATAAGAAAGTGCTGATGTGCACATGAGATATGTAAACCTGTCCCACCACTTGATATTTTTGAGGCATACACAACTGTTCACTGAAAGAGTGTGTGTGTGTGTGTGCGCGCACACACGCATGTGCATAATCTTGCCTTGAGTATGGCTTTAAAATGTGGTTGATCATTTTAAATCATCATCACTTCTCACTCCTGCTGTTCTGCAAATTAGGAAGTGGCAAAGTCAACTTGGACAGTGGGGTAATCTCCCCCGTTCTGCACAACCACAACCAACAACAACTTGCTTCTGCCTAATTTTAAAATGTCATGAACAAAGCATTGAGGAACACCCCTAATCGTTCATTAGCCCCATGCTACACACAAGCAGACAGTACAAGTGCACTGATTTTCAACACACATCATCCACATTGAGGGTGCAAGTCTGAACTAGGGAGTCTCTACACCAACAGAGTTTCTATAGGCACAGGAGACTCCCCACTTAGACCTTCACCCTTCACGGGTTGGGAGAAGGTATTTAGCATGCTCATCCTTGCAGTCCTTGTTTGTTTGTAGATTTTGCATGCAAACAGAAAAACTATGCTTGTGTGTGCATCACAATGAATGTTCTTCAAACTGTAGGATGGCATGGAATGGCCTGGAATGGGGAGAAATTTGAAGCAGACTCCATGACGTAAATGCTTTATCTATGCTGACTCTTTTGGCATATATTTATTTATTTATTTATTTTGAAAAAAGGAGAAAAAAGAGAAAGCTGAAATTTGACAAGGTCAAGGTAAAATTATGAATCAGAGGCAAGAACTGAACATTCCCCATGCTCCCGCCCAACCTGTCTGCTAATGCAGACACTTCAAAAACTGTTTTTATTTTAAAAAAAATTTTTGGTCTGGTTATGGAAGGTAATTGACCAAACTTCTTAAGGTGATTTTGATAGCACTCTGTCATGTGCAGCACAGCATTCTGCCTTGATGTTGACTAAGGCACCTTTTCCATAATAAAAACATCAAATATCAATTCTTCCATATTGTGCATGACTGAGTGCAGCAACAGCTCAAATCTACACAAGCAATTTGACATAACAGAAATAGGCAAGTGGTGATACAGTTTTTGAACTCATCTTATTTTGGTTATCCCTTTGCTGGGGAAAAATGTTTTCATTTTATTGGGAAGCTGTTGATGTGTGAAAATGGAATGGGGTATGAACAGGGTATTTAAAAAAGCAAATATAGTTTACTAACGTCTCTGTCCATTGCATGGACAATACATATTATTCTGTTTGTTTTCCTAGTTAAAACTACCTGTCCGTTTTCAAAACTAGCTTATTGGTGGGGGCTTTTGTTGTTGCTAATTTGTTTATTCACTCTAAAATTTCTGCTCCTTCTTCAAGCAGGGCTTGATAGTAGCATACACATATAAGAACAAATAAATAAAATGTACAGCAAATCAGTGTAAACAGGAACATTTAAAGACACAGAAAATAAACCAGAACCAGCATATAAATTGAAAGTGCCTTATACAAAATCAGAGCAGTAAGTAATCAATCATCGAGTTCAATATTATCCTACACTGAATGGCAGTATTTCAAACAGGGATATTTCTCAGTCATACCCAGGGGCGCCGACTTATAAAAAATATTGGGGGGGCCCATACCGGGGTCCTGCCCCGGGAAGTTTTCTAAATTTTAGATGAAAATTAGTGAGTTTTAAAGTTTTTTAAAAGTACTTTAGAGTCATATGATCAACATTAGAACCCCGAAAACTCGACTCTCTATAACTCCACACTCCGGGAAACTCGACAAGCCTGAAACACTTTTTGGCTTTGAAAAAAGAAACAAAACATAAACACGCACGGTATTTTCGTAAAAAGCTAATTTAATTTACAGTAACAATTATGCTTATAGACTATTACAGAGCAGTGAATATATAGCTCTGAAAAGACTGAAATGATATTTAAATAAATCCTAAACTATCATTAAAAGAATAAAACATAAAATATTGCTGTCGCACAGTAATAGCACTTTGATTAATAAGTGAAATAGCTAATTTAAGCTTACTTTGAATAAGGCTGAGGGTTCATTAAATAAAAATAATATCTCAAAGTTAATGCTTTAATACAGTTAATAAAGTTAATAAAGGTAAAGGTACCCCTGCCCGTACGGGCCAGTCTTGACAGACTCTGGGGTTGTGCGCCCATCTCACTTAAGAGGCCAGGGGCCAGCGCTGTCCGGAGACACTTCCGGGTCACGTGGCCAGCGTGACATCGCTGCTCTGGCCAGAGCCAGAGCCAGAGCCAAAGCCGCACACAGAAACGCTGTTTACCTTCCCGCTGGTAAGCGGTCCCTATTTATCTACTTGCACCCGGAGGTGCTTTCGAACTGCTAGGTTGGCAGGCGCTGGGACCGAGCAGCGGGAGCGCACCCCGCCGCAGGGATTCGAACCGCTGACCTTTCGATCGGCAAGCCCTAGGCGCTGAGGCTTTAACCCACAGCGCCACTTGCCTAATACTGTATGTAAATACTGTAATACTGTATGTAAATAACGGGCTTTAATTGGGTCTTACACCCTAAAAATATTTAAGTATTTGAAAATAACTAATACAGTACTATAGTAATATAGAAATACAGTACTAAACTAGTACTAATATTTCGAAACTGAAAATTTAACATTCTGTATGTATTTAATTTATAAAGATTTTTAATATCTGACAGTGAGTTTGGAGTAGCCCAATGCAAAAATCCTGAGGATCCATGTGGATCCATGCTTTGTAACCACATTTTTGCACCACTGTGACCCTAGGCAACAGTGGGTGCGTGATTTTTTTGGTGCAAGATGTAGCCATGGACATGCTATGTGATCTGATGGTGAATTTGGGGTGACCCAATGCAAAAATCCTGAGGATCCATGTGGATCCGTGCTTTGTAACCACGTTTTTGCACCACTGTGACCCTAGGCAACAGTGGGTGCGTGATTTTTTTGGTGCAAGATGTAGCCATGGACATGCTATGTGATCTGATGGTGAATTTGGGGTGACCCAATGCAAAAATCCTGAGGATCCATGTGGATCCGTGCTTTGTAACCACGTTTTTGCACCACTGTGACCCTAGGCAACAGTGGGTGCGTGATTTTTTTGGTGCAAGATGTAGCCATGGACATGTAATGTGATCTGATGGTGAATTTGGGGTGACCCAATGCAAAAATCCTGAGGATCCATGTGGATCCGTGCTTTGTCACCACGTTTTAAATGGGGAGGGAAGGAAAAACACAGAAGGGACAAGAAGCACAAGAGGGGTGTGCGTTGAAGCAGCTGGCTAAGAATGCAGGGGAGGAGTTTAACGGGGTGGGGGGGAGGAAAGGAAGGCTAAAGTCCCCCCCCCAAGCCAGCCCTCTCTCTCTCTCCCCCACCTGCATGTTTTTTCGGCTGCCTGCGAGTCCCTAGAGCACGGAGAGGAGGAGGTGGTGGGCTGGAGCCTGCACGCAGTGTGACTAGGAAAGAATTAGAAGGAAGGACTCGATCCTTTCCTTAACCCTCTGCTTGCCAGGAGGGCAGGGGATTCCCTGCTCTTTGTTGAGTTTGAGCAAACGCAGCAACAGAAGCGGGTGGGCAGTAAGACCCTGAGGCAGAATGCAGGAAAGCAGCAGCTTCCGCCTTCCCTCCGCCCGCCCGCCGGATCTTATTTTTGCCTGATTTTTGCCTATTTTTGCCCCTGCGCTCCGGCGAGTCAGCTCCAGGGACCACACATTCGCTCAATAACACGCACAGACATTTCCCCTTACTTTTTAGGAGAAAAAAATCTGCATGTTATAGAGCGAAATTTACGGTAATAATTTTTTTAAATTATTGGGGGGGCAGAGCCCCCCCAAACGAATTTTTGAGGGGGCTCGGGCCCCCTCAGGCCCCATGGAGTCGGCGCCTATGGTCATACCTAGAAATGCAGGAATTCAACCAGCAGCTTTCTGTGTACTAAATATGTGATCTGTCACTAAGCTACCACTTGTGTTTACACAATCAGCAAAAATATATACCTTTTGTACTGTTCAAAACAATTTGAGCATACATCAGTTTGCTTGTTTATTTAAAAAGCTTTTCTAAACAGACAGTTTCCCTCAGTTCCTTTGGTTTCCTAGATAAGCTATTCTCCAAGGAGGCCACCTCCACTGATAAGTCCCTGCTGCTACTACTATCTATCTGCCTGAAATCAGATTACAACCTTTGCCTTACATTTCATACAAATGGGAAATGCTGCCTGAGTCAGTGGAACAGGAAAGCTGCAGAATATAGGCAGCAATAATAGTATTCTTACCATTTGTCTAATGACTACAAAACCTTTTAATGACGTTGCTGGAGAAAGCCCCATTCCGTATCATCTTCCATTATTTTCTCAGGGTACCAAAGAAATAAGTAGCAGAAAATTACACACCCACACATATACAGTGGTACCTCTGAAGAATTATTGATGCTTTTGTATTATGGTGCTGGAGGAGACTCTTGAGAGTCCCGTGGACTGCAAGAAGATTAAACCTATCCATTCTGAAGGAAATCAGCCCTGAGTGCTCACTGGAAGGAAAGATTGTGAAGCTGAGGCTCCAATACTTTGGCCACCTCATGAGAAGAGAAGACTCCCTGGAAAAGACGCTGATGTTGGGAAAGATGGAGGGCACAAGGAGAAGGGGACGACAGAGGATGAGATGGTTGGATAGTGTTCTCGAAGCTACCAGCATGAGTCTGACCAAACTGCAGGAGGCAGTGGAAGACAGAAGTGCCTGGCGTGCTCTGGTCCATGGGGTCACGAAGAGTCGGACATGACTAAACGACTAAACAACAACAACAACAACAACAACACCTCTGAACTTAAACGGCTCTGTTCTCAAATGTTTCGGCTCCTGAATGCCAAAAACCCAGAAATAAGTGCTCCAGTTTTCAAACGTTTTGGAAGTCAAACGCTCTTCTGGAATGGATTGCATTCGAGTTCTGAGGTACCATGGTACACACACACACACACACACTTTTGATGGGATGGCCATCATATGCTCTTTCTCAACCATTCAAGTGTAGAAAGATGGAAACCTCCCAACCCCTCAAATGCTACAGCTCCCATTATCCCTGACCATTGGGCAAGCTTAGCTGGGCCTGATTGAAGTTGGAGTCCGATAACACCTAGAGGGCCACAGGCTTCCCATCGCATGTGTATAAATTATAAATATAAATGGTGAACTTCCCTATTAAATGTGCACTTCCCTATAACTTTTCTACTGGGAGAAGGCAAAATGTTTATAGCAAGGCGCAAATGCTTCTTTTGATTATGTTCAAGATGAAATGGCAAAGAAGGAACATACATTTAAGAGCATTTGCTGTAGTTGACCCTTACATGATATGATCAACAGGGATAGAATGCTCCTGGGGAATCTTAATCCCGGCTCATTCTTACAACCACTCCCAGCTGGTTCAGCCCCAGCTAAACACAACCCTAATGGCCAGACATTGCATTTCATGCGATTGAGTCACCGTTTCGTTATAAGGGGATGCATCTTCCTACCAAGACTATTTCCATAAGCTTGACCCGTGACTGACTGGTAACATGATAGTGCCAAATCTAGGTTAATGGCACCCTGCTCTTAGGTTTGTGTGCATTCATATGCCTAATTGACTCTATCAACAAGAGGCTAGGATGTAATGTAGATGCCATCTGGTCCTAATTTCTGCTTTCTATCATTATTGTCAAGGTGACACCCCTTTTCTAACCTAGCACAGACTTTTTATCTTATTTTGCATCTAGCACAGATATGCGGTCCTTATCATATCTGTATGTGTGTTTATAACTATCTTTCTCTATATATTTATCCTAACTTTTGAACCTTATTTCCCACTATAACCCACTTTGCCCTCCAATTCTGCTCCGCCACAAAACAACTTTAAAATCTTACCTTGGCCTTGTGTTTCTTTCTTCATGGTTGTTTTCAGAGGGAATCTCTCTAGAGGCACTGCCGTGAGAAAATTGGAATATGCAGAAAAAGAATACCTCAAATGACCATGGATTTCCTTTAAGAAGAAAGTGAATTCTATGTCAATGTTATCATATCTCAGCTCAAGCTAGGAACTTTTGGAACTGCATATGGGTGCTCCATGTGGTGAACTATAGAACTGCAGTGTTATGTACTGAGTTGAATAGGATCCAAAATGCAGAAGTCTGATTGGTCCCAGAACAATAGGATCCAGAATGCAGCAGTCTGATTGGTCCGCAGGAGCCACCAAATCCAACTCCAGGTGGAAGGGAATCCGCAACCTGATTGGCTTACAGGAGAATCCTGGAATTAGCCAATCATGTGGGGCCCATTGTGTAAATAATGTATATAAAGCAGACATTTCAGGGGAACTGGCATTCCTCACTACTATGAGCTGAATAAAGAGCATGAAATCCACACTCGACTCCGAGTATATTTCATGCAGTTTAGAGCATTTATCTAGGACAGCTTTTGCAGCTTGGTTCTCTCAAGATGTTATTGGACTACAACTCCCATCAGCCCCAGCAAGCATAGCCAATGGTCTGGGATTGTGAGAGTTGTATTCTGGAGGGGACCAGTTTGGGACAGAGTCGTCTCAAACTACCCCTACCAGTGCAAACTGAGAGCCGGACATTCCTGGGCAGGCCAGAAAGAAAGGCTTCTTTTGTGAGCAACAAGGTCTTCCTGGCTCTGCTGAAATACTCAGCTCTGACTTACCCGTGACTCTGATTCCAGTCAGCGGCCAGATGCTCACTGGAGCAAGACGGTTTGAGCATATTACACCAATCCTGGTCCAACTGCACTGGCTACAATTAGTTTCCAGGCCCAATTCAAAGTGCTGGTTAAAGCCTTAAATGGCTCAGGACCATACCTCAAGGACTGCCTCTTCCCATATGAACCTACCTGGACCCTGAGATCATCTTCTGAGGCCCATTGTGTGCCTCTGCAAGAGGTGAGGAGGGTGGCAACATGAGAATGGGCCTTCCTGGCAGTGGCTCCTCATCTGTGGAATGCTCTCCCCAGGGAAGTTTGCCTGGCACCTTCACTATATACCTTTAGGCACCAGGCAAAAATGTTCCTTTTCAACCAGGCCTTGCCTGACTTGATCTACATTTTATACCCTTTTAAAAAATGCTGGCTCTTTGGGGGGGGGGGGTGTTATTGGGTTGTTGGTTTTGTTTTGATTTTATGTATTTGATATCTCATGTGAACCACCCTGAAAATTTCGGGTATAGGGCGATATAGAAATTAAATAGATCAATCAATCAATCAATCATCATCTCTGGGTCTGTCCTTGCAGCATGAGCTTCACACAATACATCTTGTAAATTATAAAATACCTTTAGAGTAAATATTTAAGGTTGCATTATCTGCGGGTCTTTATTAACCTGGCTGTCCCCCATGCATTCCATGTAATATTTGGTCATTAGCAAAGGCTATTGAAGAAAGATTACTGGTAGTAATTGCTCCTTTGTTCCTGGGGGTGATTTGGGCTAGGAATGTATTACTCCCCCCCCTTTTGATTTTTCAAACAAGGAAAAGAAAACTGCTTCATTTGATTGGCATAAGATATTATATATGCTTTCAGTCTTCTCCCTATGTGGATTTTATTTGCAATAGCAACATCTGTGAAATACTTTTAGTTCATTGTGCTTTGCTGATCAACATCATCAACACTGGTGGTATATTGAGGCTTTCAGGACTTCATTTAGAGTTTCAAATAACTATAATCTAAAAAGCATTGGCAGAAAAACATTTAAAAGATTTATTTTTCCTGAGTGGAAACACTGCTGATTTTGACAGCAGCTTCTATTGTATGGGGATAAGAAACAATGAATTCACAGCTAAAATGACAAGAGTGGAACTAAAGTGAAGATTATGATGAAGCCAAGTGCAATTTCCTTTTTTTTTTTCCTTCTCATTCTTCTTTTTGCAAATTAGGAGGCTGGAAACAGTGTCACTGTCAGATTGCTAAAGTTTCAGATTAATGACACTTTTTATAGCACACTCAAAATGTGTTATAATAACTGATTGGAAAGGAAGACTCTTCATCTTCTTGATAATAGAATCAATGAAAAGCAGCAAAAGTGTCACTACCAAATACCTTACCTTCTCTTACACACGAAGCTTTTTTATTCTTATTTAACTGGGCCAATAGTAAGTGGGAATGGGAAATGGAATAGGAGCTCCTCCCACTCATATGTTCTTCCATGCAATAAACAGGATATGTTCCAAATCACATTCCTCAGTTCACTTCAGTGGTAGAAGCTTTGTGGGCTTCCCATAAGCAACTAATTGGCCACTGTGATTAAAGGATGCCTTTGGTCTGATCTGGAAGGACTCTTTTTTGACATTGGGGGGTGTGGGTGGCACTGTGGTCTAAACCACAGAGACTAGGACTGTGAGGAGAATCAGAACTTACAGGGTTAAACAGTTCTGTGTGACGTCTCACATTCTGAGGCATGGTTATGTTCACATACGGGAATCTTTCTTTGTGTGTGAGTTACTTTCGTTTTTGGCTGAGAGATGAAAGAATGTCCACTCTCTCACCCGGACTGATTTATGATGTTTTTCTTCTCATTAAAGACTGTTAGAGATTAGCAAGAAGCCTGCGTCCAGTCTGATTTATTATCCACACACAGGGCAAAACTTTCTGCCACTGCGGATCTCTGCTAAGAGCTGCGAAGAGAGCTCAAGTTTTTCCTATCAGCACAGGCATCCACCAGCGCTGGGGAAGTGTGCCGGACGCCATCATATCTCAGCAAGGGCTTGCTGATCAGAAGGTTGGCAGTTCAAATCCCCACGATGGGGTGAGCTCCCATTGCTTAGTCCATGCTCCTGCCAACCTAGCAGTTCAAAAGCACGTCAAAGTGCAAGTAGATAAATAGCTACCGCTCTGGTGGGAAGGTAAATGGCATTTCCGTGTGCTGCTCTGGTTCACCAAGCTGCTTAGTCATGCTGACCACATGACCCGGAAACTGTCTGCGGACAAACGTCGGCTCCCTCGGCCAGTAAAGAGAAATGAGCGCCGCAACCCCAGAGTCGTCCGCGACTGGACTTAATGGTCAGGGGTCCCTTTACCTTTACCTTATAGACATGCAAGGGACTACATAAAGTGGTGTTGGAGCATAAGAGTGTAGAGGGTATATATATAAAAAAAAACACGGCCTCCTCCCCTTCTACTGAATGAGACCTCCACTGCATCAGAAGCCCTTCCACAAATGAAACCATTGTATGTGAATTGCTGCCAAAGTATAAAGAGCAAGAGCAACATTTCCTACCTGTTAGAGAAGCCTTCTCCCCCTCCCCACAAGAAAAGTTGAACTGAAGGCATGCCTCTGCCTAGACGACACCTTTAATCTAGTATCAAACCTGATAAATGTTGATGGTTACCAACCAAGGAAACCTGGCAATTGTCACCATATAAAAAGCACACCTACATTCTCCATGCTTCTTAGGAAAGACATGACTGCCAAACTGGTATCAAACAGGTTTGGTGTGTCAGTGGTGCCCTTACACTTCATGTAATGGAAAGGAACAGCTTGTTTTCATCTGACTGATTCACACTACATCTCAGATGAACCTAGCCCACGACACACTTGTGCCCAAATAGCTTCCACTCTCATTAATCGACATGGATCACAATCTGCATAGAGGTTTTCCTACATACTCAACTGAAATGTATAGGAGCCATAGCAAATCACTATGTGAAGCTCTGCTTAAGCTTCCAGTTAGCAGAAATCTTCAAAATGCTTAACTTTCACTGGATCGTGTTCACCCACCTTCAATCACTATATACGACTTCTTGCAGTTCACCTGATTCCCTTTGTTAAGTATCTGGTTAATTGCAAAGAGCAGTGAAAGGAAACAGTAGCATTCAGTGGATAGAGGAAGTAAGGAGAAGAATTTGTCAAGTTTTCATAGAACTTTGAGAAAGAGTATCTGTTAATGGGTAGACACCAGCTACAATTGATGGATTGTGTTGTTGTTTAGTCGTTTAGTCATGTCCGACTCTTTGTGACCCCCATGGACCAGAGCATGCCAGGCCCTCCTGTCTTTCACTGCCTCCTGCAGTTTGGTCAAACTCATGTTTGTATCTTCGAGAACACTGCCCAACCATCTCGTCCTCTGTTGTCCCCTTCTCCTTGTGCCTTCAATCTTTCCCAACATCAGGGTCTTTTCCAGGGAGTCTTCTCTTCTCATGAGGTGGCCAAAGTATTAGAGCTTCAGCTTCAGGATCTGTCCTTCCAGTGAGCACTCAGGGCTGATTTCCTTCAGAATGGAGAGGTTTGATCTTCTTGCAGTCCATGGGACTCTCAAGAGTCTCCTCTAGCACCATAATTCAAAAGCATCAATTCTTCAGCAATCAGCCTTCTTTATGATCCAGCTCTCACTTCCATACATCACTACTGGGAAAACCATGGCTTTAACTATACGGACCTTTGTTGGCAAGGTGATGTCTCTGCTTTTTAAGATGCTGTCTAGGTTTGTAATTGATGATTATGTAGAGCTAATATATTCCAATGGTTAAGTTGAATTATACAATGGAGAGGAAGCACAATGAAAAAGGAACATCTAGCACATCTAGACCTTAAATATGCTAATTAAATTAAAAGAAGGGGTAATCACTTCTTTAAACCTGCAGAATTTTATTTCTTTAACATTCTATCCATTTTACGTTCAACCAGCTTTTACAAATAAGCCATGTAAAGTAATTTGCTGTGTTACCACAGTCAGATCTCATTCATGGGCAAAGACCTGAGCAATAATAAGCAGATGGTGTTTCATACAAATGGTACATGGTGTTGTTAAAAATGCAACACCAGTGGTATTTAACTCCATGGAAATTAGCCAGAATGTACAAAGGAGCCAAAAGTAATTGTTGGAGATGTGGGGACCAAACAGGCTCACTGTACCATATATGGTGGCAATGTAGCAAAATAAAGAAGTTTTGGGAGGAAATCCACTTTGAACTAGAAAAAATGTTAAGAATCTCATTTATTAGAAAACCAGAGGCATATCTGTTGGGCATTACTGATTCAGGTATTCCTAAAAAAAATTTAAAGATTTTTTTTGTATGCAGCAGTGGCAGCAATAATTCTTATAGCTACAAGGTGGAAGAGTGACATAATTCCTTCTAGACAAGAGTGGATACAAAAATTGACTGAATATGCTGAATTAGATAGTCAGTTTTTATTAATTGCTTATGTAAAGAAAAAAAATATATAAATTGTGAAAATATTAGTATAAAAATAGTATTTTGATATGGCAGTAAATTTATGTAAAAAGAATTAAAGAATAAATGGGATGTCAGGTATAAAATATAATTATATTTTTATTTTTATTTTTATTGTAACATGAAATTGCGATCACAGATTTATGTCATAATTTTTATCTTATTAACAGATTGTGTAAATTTTACTTTCTTTCCTTTTCCCTCCCCTCTTAAGTTGTACCCCTTTTCGGTGGTGGTGGTGTTGTTGTTGTATGTAATAAGCATGGAAATAAGCATGAAAAAAAAATTAAAAAATGGTACATGATGGAATATCAACAGGTCTATGTGGTGCCTATTGTACCTATAAATGTAAAATACACACATTTATTCAATAGCAGATTTTATGGGTGCTGTGAAACGGTGTATTTTATTGGGCTCTGACCAGAGTTTCTGAATAAAACAAATATATTTGATTCCCGACTAGTCTTAAACTAGTGTGTGGATATGTGTTTCAAACTGCATATAGTAGTAGCAGCAATGGGAATCCCCCCCCCCCAATTTTTGTGTGTGAATGTTGATAGTGTTGATAGTCGCAGATAAATTTTGTAAAAAAATAAAATAAAAATCACAGAAAGCACTGACAAATGCTGACAGTTCCCAACGTGCGTCTGTCAGCATTCACTGGTGTAGTCTGAAAAATGAAGAAATATGTGTCTAGCTTCAGACATCTGCAAAGTTTGCCAGCATTCACATCTGAGTGTCGGCCTTCACCAAATGATGGACTTACTGAAATCTCTTATTTTTTAGTCTTGAATGACAGGTTACCAACTGGATGAGTATTCCTGAAAAATTACATTATATACCTCTGTATCTTTTTAAAAAGAAGAACCAATGTAACTTCCTCCCTTCCTCTAAACCCTACCAAGAATCTGTTCCACAGCAGAACATGCCTATCCTTACATGCAGTTCTGAACATGCAACCTGTTCCAGTGTGGAAAAAAATCTGTGGACTGGGGCTCGAATCAGACATGGATATTAGAACAGAACCGAGGAAAATATATAGTAGGAAATAGCCATGTCTCCATTGGCTCCTTTGGGCTCAGGCCTGGGATGGCAGACTTTGAAGGAAGACAAGAAGGAATGTGGCAGAGAAACTAGAACAAATGGGAGCTCTTGCCTCCCTCGGAATAGATCTGGCTTAAGTGTTGAATCCCAGTTGCCTCCCCTCCTTTGTGGGAGAAAGAGGTTTCAGAGGAGAAGATGTGTCCCACCCAGTGTTCACAACTCCCATTGTTCTAGGAGCATTTTGCAGCAGGGAATTTCATAAACGTGAGCAGTTTCTGAGCTCTGGGCGCAGTACTGAGCCTAAGATTTCAGATTAAAACTGCAGAGTGGAAGGAAAGGGGGACCTTTTTCTGCCTGTCCACTTCCAGTTGCTCTCTGAAGACTGGAAAAAAAAACCCTCTTCAGAATATTAGAGGGGTGGGCAGGGGAAGGACTGGGCCATGTGAAAGATGAGCATAATATTTTAGCTGCAGTACATTCATTTTCAGCACACTGTTCTTGTTATAAAAAAGTATGCCTAGACATTCTGTTGTTGTGCCCATAACCTAGGTTTAAGGTGCCATTTAGCTTTTAGCTTTCATATTGCAGTTTCTAACACTTGTCCCACCCGGGAAAAGGCATATACATTCTTGCAGTAATAGAGATTCTTGGCTTTAAAGCTTGGCGGGTGATTAAAAATCAGGTTTTCCCAGAGGAAGGCAGTGAGACAAGTGCAAGTCAGACTAGAGGCCTATTTAGTGTGGCATTGAATATGCTGTTAGGCAGGAGTCTTCCATACTACAGATTAAGCTAAAGCAGAGAGAATCCAATTTAACAAGTGGTTGAACAAATTTAACCTCTTTTTTTCCTCCTTTCAAATAATCTAAAAGCTTCTAATTAATAGATCTCTTTTAAATGTCAACCATATCAAAAATAATGTTAGTTATTTAGTATTGTTATAGTATAGTATTGTTTTGATTTTTCCGTATAATTTGTATTTACCTATATTAACCTTGGGGTTTTTTTTGTAAACCAGCCTATGACCACTTTGGGGGAAGGATAAAGTAGGCTTCACTAAATAAATGAATGAATAAATAAAATAAACAAATAGAAAGACAGACAGACAGACAGACAGACACAGAATCTAAGAAAGGAAGAGTGCAAGATATAAAAATGCCCTAATTTTTTTTAATATTTTTTTTTGCATCAGAAATACTAAATTGGCTTTCCTAGAATGTTGTCAGAAGATTTTCATCTCTTCATTTTGCTGATAAAGAAAGGCTGGAAAATGTCTTTTGCTTCCTGGCTACAGCTCGGGGGGGGGGGGGGAGAGAGAGAGAGAGAGAGAGAGAGAGCACAAAAAAACCTCAAAAAAAAACCAGAAGGCAATTTGAGACTTTGAACTCAGCGATTTTTCTTCCTATCGTAAATGATCTATATGTTTCATTACTTTATGATCCTTGAATCCTCAGGCAAAGGTTCAGTTGCACAAAACAAGTTTCCTAGATCCTGAAACAAACAGAGAGATGGTCAGAATTCCAAAACAAGTATGAAAAACTCACTTTAACCCTTCTCTGCCTGTGCCATGACTTAGTCACTGCCAGCCTGCCAGAATATGTCATGTTCAACTGATTCATACTTAACAAAAGCAATTTGTGGTGTGTGTGTGTGTGTGTGTGTGTGTGTGTGTGTGTGTTTAAGTGTTTAAACACACATGTCTGCATAACCTCAAACAACTTAGCACCTGGTAGTGTCAGAATGAGTCATTTTTTATTCCAGTGACTGCCCTGTCAAAGAATACTTGAGCATGTTTTTGGCTTGCCCTTCAACACTCATGTCCTGGTGATTTCCTGAAGCTTTTGTGAAAGACATTGGCTGTCAAAATGACACTATTCAGGCTACTGTGATGGGGAGGAAATAGCTCTCTGGGCTTCTGGTAGAAATAATAATAATAAGCCCTTCCAAGAATGTCATTCTCTCTTTCATTGGAGCTAGGGCTGAAGTAACATGCTGTAGCATATTGCCAATTTTTGGAAATATAAAAGCCAACAGTTCTCTACAACTATGCCTAATCTTTAGGCAAAACACACTATTTCCTTGCAATAGAGAGCAGTTGTATCAAGAAACATGGTGACTTTTATATGCTTAACAACAGAGATTAATTTATGTTGTGTACTAGGTAAAAAAAAAAAAAATGCCAGTAGTTAGGGTGATTGGTAAGAATATACCCTCAAAGAACACTTTGCCTTCTTTTTTCCACTAGGCACTCATGAACCAGTCCTCAAATATCAATTATCTTGAATCTCTGTGTTAAAAAAAAAGTATTAAAATCCCACTGGTCTATTATCAATATCAGTTTTCAAGTTATAATGTCATGCTTCTGTGCTGGTATTCAGAAAGGTACCTGCTCACCAACAAAACTCCTGGAAATCAGAGTCCATTATCACAAATAAGTAATGTGGCAAAGAGATCCTGTGACTGCATCATTTGAGATTGCAAGCAAAAGTTGTATGAGCAAAACCTCACCCTCTCCTATGGATAAGTGGCATGGTCAGAAGGAAACTATATCAACGGGCAAATGCAATCAATGGCCTTGAAGCTGGCATGGAGGATTTAAAATTCTGAACTTAAAAATGGAAAGCGTAATGCTGGTGGTGAGCAAAAGACTGTCTCAAGGCAAATCTAAAAAAAATGTAGTATAAACACCAGCAATTGGGAAACACTGCAAGCGCTCCATTTGGAGAACAGCCTTTACCAAAGCTCATGGGTTTTGAAGACACTCAAACTTAGGATGCAAGGGAGAAATGAGCTAAGAGGAAAGCATGCTTGGCAAACCCTCACAGTGATCAACTCCCACCCGGAAACCTATGTCCCCACCGTGGAAGGACATGTGGATCCAGAATTGGCCTCCACAGTCACTTATGGACTCACTTTTAAAACCGTGTTCATGGAAGACAATCTTACTCAGCTACGAGTGATCGCCAAAGAAGAAGCATGGCCAGGAGGAAATTATATCAATGGGCAAAAGCAATCAATGGCTTTGAAGCCAGCATGGAGGGGGCATTTTTACCTTCTTTCCAAACATTGGTGGCAATTCTCGGTTTATACTGTTGTTGAGAAGTAATGTATGCAAAGGACCAAGATACAACTGGGGAAGCCATAGCTCTCCAGATGTGGCTGGACTCCTGTCACCTCTGACCATTGGCCATGTTGTTTGTGGACTGGAGTCCAACCACATCTGGAAGATTAGGGATACCCCATCCCTGGCTTAATGGTAAAACCACTAGAATAAATGTATGTTATGTGTTTCTCAGTTGCAAAGGGTGACTTGTGTTTGTTCTACACTTATGCTCAGCTATCAAAATAACTGAGCAAGATTTAAATATAATTGTCTTTCTAAAAATGAAAAAAAAGACAGCAATTTAGTTTGTTTCTCTCCCCCACACACATGGAATTTGCTCCATCAGGAGCATGGCACACTAATTGCAGTGTAGCTAAAGCGAAAGTCATGTCAATTAAACAGTAAAGTGAGAATGATTCATCTGGGCAAACAATGAATTCCTGATGGCAACTACATTGTTCACTTGCTGTTTAATTATATTAATTACCGAAGACCATTTTGCAGTTGAAATTCCAATTGTCAAAACGAGTGTTGATTTCAGCCGCTGACAACCTGGCAGTTGAGTCTGACAGTTGTGAACAATGTTGATGTATTGCATCTGGAGGAGGGCATTTTCGGATTACAGTGAAGTGTAACTCTATGAAAACAGAAGTATTCCAGCAACACATTATATGTCTGAAGCTGAACAGACAGATCATCTTCATTCATAAATATGTCAGAGGAGAAGCTCACTTATCTTCTTTTACAGTGTGAATGATCCAGGACGAAGAGCTATGCAAGTTTCAGAATCCTGATGAGCCAATCTCTGATAGTGGCAGAAATTCACTATTCTGTCAGATTTCCCCATCCTGATCTCAGGTCCCATATGCAAAACTTGGCTCTGCTGCTCAGATTGTTTGGTAAAGCAGACAACAACTGGGAGCC
The DNA here is from genome assembly GCF_951804945.1 of Podarcis cretensis. NCBI lineage: Eukaryota > Metazoa > Chordata > Lepidosauria > Squamata > Lacertidae > Podarcis > Podarcis cretensis. The sequence continues at coordinate 17,655,917 of NC_137176.1, read as the reverse complement.
AATATATGGTATAGCGTGTGAAGGAATCCTGTGAAAAGTGTATCTCACATTGTCGGGATCAGCTGAATCTGTTCCAGCTCCCCACATGATAGACCATAGAACTGTGATGTGAACTTCCAAGTGAAGCTTCTTTAGGCTCTGTGATGATATCACCCACCAAGACTGGTCATTGGAGCTATCTGAACAGCAAAATGAATATTAGGAGGGCTTGCTGTCCCCCCTGAGCACTCAAATGTTTCTTGCTAGGGGTGGGAGGACACGGTAATAACAAGTTAAAACCCCAATGTTCCAGGGTTCTAAATCATGCAAGGAGATTCCACCAGGACAGGAGGCTCCCTGCTTCGGACAATGGTTTTCCATCTCATGAAAGGCAGTGGAGAACAGAAGAGTTTGATGTACCCATCCCCACTCCCCACCACCCCACTTCAGAAGTGGATGGTGACAGAAGGGACAGTGTGTTTGTTGCTGTCCTCTTCCATGTGATTTGAGTGATATGCAGATTGTAACATGTAAAGAGGACTAATGTCTAGAGCTGCCCAAATCATTTTGGCTAGTAATGCATTTCTTCACCCTCCTTAGAGAAGCTGCCCTCCTTAGAGAAGCTTAAAGGCAAAGGTAAAGGTACCCCGACCATTAGGTCCAGTCGTGACCGACTCTGGGGTTGCGGTGCTCATCTCGCTTTATTGGCCGAGGGAGCCGGCGTACAGCTTCTGGGTCATGTGGCCAGCATGACTAAGCCGCTTCTGGCGAACCAGAGCAGCACACGGAAACGCCGTTTACCTTCCCGCTGAAGCGGTACCTATTTATCTACTTGCACTTTGACGTGCTTTTGAACTGATAGTTTGGCAGGAGCAGGGACCAAGCAACAGAAGCTTACCCCGTCTCAGGGATTCGAACTGCCGACCTTTTGATCGGCGAGTCCTAGGCTATGTGGTTTAACCCACAGCACCACCCACGTCCCGCTAGAGAAGCTTACCTTCCTTCTATATTGCTTGAATATGACAGCAGAATATGACAGTTTTTATCAATTACTTAAAAAACAAGCTTACCTTCCTTCTATATTGCTTGTTTTCTTAAGTAATTGATAAAAACTCATATTCTGCTGGGCCTTTCATAGTGCCATTTTTAACCATGATCAATTTAATCTAACATATTTCTCTTATGACTTGGATTAATATAGTTTTATATATTGCACATAGGAAAGAGCAAATAAATCCATCTCTGGTGTGCTTCATTTCTGCATGTTTTTGCCCATACAGTCATCCAATACTGTTTCCTTCCTTCCTTCTTTCCCTCCCTCCCTCCTTATTTATTTAAACCTGCACACACACAAAATCACTTTTAAATACATTTAAAATAGATTTCGTGTGCATTTTCTTCCAACATTTCTGTTATATTTTGACATATTTTATATTGTTTTTTGATTTTTTTTGTAATTTTTAATGATTTTCAAAAAAAATATTTTGGGTGTGTGTCAGGACTGTGCTGGAACACTCCGGAAGTACAAAAGTTGACAGCTAAAACAGTTCTAATCTGCACATTAGTTCCAAAGGAACAGAGTATGCCAGCTTTTTCTAACTGGAATTTGCCAAGAGAAATTCCGTAAGCATCCATGGCCATCATCTTGAGTAATGTGTTATGGAGTCACAATTCTAAAAACTCAGCAAACTAAAATAAGCTGGGGCTGAACAATTGTAGTCTACTGAACTGGAACCTGCCCGCCAGTTCTGCTGCCAGGGGGAAGAAAAAAAACCATGGTGCCTTTCAGATGTTGTTGAAGTCACATCAGCCATAGCCAACATGGTCATTGGTCAGGGCTGATGGTAGTTGTAGGCCACCAACATGTGAAGGGCACCTGCTTGCTATCTTTTTATGACTTGCTGGGGGCTTGATAACTTATCTTTGAAGATCAAAGCAGGCATCGGATTCAAGAGGAATGCTTTTGGACCAGTAGGCTCCATTTGACTTGCCAGAATGCAAGTTGCCTAGACGTGAAATAAATGACATTCAGTAATAATTATGACTTCTGTTTGGCAAAGCTTGCACATCTTAACATGCTGCTCTGGCTATTTGGATTATGGACTTGCCATTGAATAAGCTATGCATCATTATGTTAGCTACTGTGCTAGCTGTAATCACAGTGCTTTCATATACTCAGGAGTTCATATTTCATTGCTGCAAACAAGGCTGCTCCACCTCTTCCTGGAATGGTTTCAAGGCATAAATCCATGTTTGTAATTGGATTGTGATTATATTTTCTTTGACTCGTGTTTCATTGCTCTCCTACTTTAAATTAACATTTCCTTTTGGCATCAAGAGCTATCCAGTCACATCTTGTCAATATGTTAAACTAGTGTATTTTGCTAAGGGTCCAGTCTAGGTTTTAGAAATTAGGTTTGAATTGACCATGGGACCTCAAAATGGGCTTTAATATACTGCAGAAGCATTGTTATCCTTCCTTTGTGTGCTCTTACAGATGGAGTTGAAGCTCAGCATTAATTACAGGATATTTACTCCTAGCACATATTTCTCATTAGTTTCCATATTTCAATTCTACAGCCTGCCCTGAATATCCCTGTCCTTTTCCTATCTCCTAACTCTGTTGTCCACGATTACTGGTACTATTCCCATTGTCGCTGAGCATCTACTTAGCACCAACAATGTGATAGGCTCTCATGGACACATCACATGAGAGCCTTGACTTGAGACCCACCACTGACATAGCTCCCTAGCCCCTCTTAACAGCACAGTCCTATACATGTCTACTTAAAAGTAAATCCCATTGAGTGCAATAGGTCTTATGCTCAGATAAGTAGCTATAAAATTGCAATCTAAACCTCTTATTTTAAATGTCTACACAGAGCTTCAGTAATTGGGCAAAGTGTAGATGTAAGCATTGGGGAGCCTACCATATGTGGCTGTTTAGATTAAGATTGACTTGGTGAGCCATTCCCTCTGCCATTCCCTCTGTGTGTTTGGTTGCTCATTCAAGACAGCAGGACAGTCCTAGGGTACTATTTCAGGTTGTTGTAGGTAGGGATGGGGGGACAGATTCAATTCAGTTCACATTTAAAGGTGAACCTACCTAATTCACATTTTCTGAAACCATATCCGAGCATAGGCTGGATCTACACAGCTATAAAAAACACTATAAAAAGTTATAAATGCTCACAATGGAAATTATCATTCACTTCAGGTTTCAGCTCTACAGCACCATATGATGTCACATTGTTATAATGCATTTATAATGTCAAAACTCCACTAATGTAGCTATGTCCTCTCTTCTATAGTATACTCTTCTCTGTTGTTTTTTTTCAGCACAGGGAAAAGTGCACAAGAAAATGCATACATTAGTGAAAACAGCATACAAAAGTGCATGCACTTGGGGAAAATTTATTTGCAAAGGTGTGTACGCTATGGAAAAGGCATACACAATTGTGTATATTAGGATAAATTCACATGAAATGAATGTGAATTTGTGGGATGTTCTCCCCAGGGAGGCTCACCTGACACCTTCATTATGTATCTTTAGGTGCCAGGCAAGAACATTCCTCTACTCCCAGGCCTTTGGCTAATTAAACAATCTATGGCATTTTAAACTGAGGGGTATGCTTTTTTGTTTGCTCTGTGTTATGTGTTTGTATGTTTTTATTTTGTAAACCACACTGTGATCCTCAGAGGAAGAGCAGTATAGAAATTTAGTAAATACATAAAAATAAAATAAACCACTGTGGTTTAAGAACGCTGTGAGAATAGAGTTCAGATCCCCAGTCATGAAGTTCATTGGATGAGGATGTGAGAATAAAATGAGGGTGTTCTCCACCTTGAGATCCTTGAAGGGAAGGTGGGGTGTAAATAATTAAACCATTGAATAGTTCAAAAGTAGAGATAGTTATCTGCAACGCTGCAAATAGCACCCATAGAAGAAACAGGGAAATTTCAACATGGTATGTAGGTTGTATATATTTTCCAACTGTCTGAGTTATTCAAGCTAAGCTTCATTAAGCCTAGTTCAGGGGTGCTCAAACTTTTTTCAAAGAGGGCCAGATTTGAACAAGTGAACATGTGTGAGGGCCGACCAAAGTTGCTGAGCTTTTTTTTTAGGATTTTACCCCAGGACATATACTGCCAAGGTGGCTGGATTAAATTGACTGGTGGGCTGGATTAGGCCCCCGAAATGGATTTTGGACATGCCTGGCCCAGGTGGTAATAAGTAGATTATTTGGGTAGATTTGTATTCTAACTTTCTTGTGATAGTGGGCAGTGTTTTGAGTTAAGCAGTACTAAGGGATGGTTTGTGCTTTATATGATCAAGATACTATTTCAATAGAAGACAGCAAGCTTTCTTGTTTCCTCAAAACATCCACCAAGAGGAATGTTGAGCAAGAACTAATAAAAGGGAGGGGAGGAGAAACATATGCTGCCAAGCATGATGAAAAGCCCAATTCTGAACTTTGCAATTGGTTAAGATTCAATGGAGGGAGTGCTCTTCCAACTTAATTAGGTGATGCTGTGACTTTTCTCCCTTTGAAAACATAAAAGCCAGCAGCTACTAGGATCTACATCTAAAACTAATTGGAACACATTGTAAGACATATCTCAGACATAAAGAAGAAGGAAAAAAACTTAGTCAGTGACCTTGGGGTCTCAAATTTCAGTGGCGCCCTGTGTGATGCCAAAATTGATGCCTTCTGCTCTAATTGGTGCCTTCACTCACACTTGATGCTACATAATTGTGGAGCCCCCTGCAGCACCCTCAAGGTTCCATGAGTCACACCTTAAATCTACCTCTGACATAGTCCTTTCATTGGTGTCTCCAAAAAATTACATATCACTTGGGAAGACAGGTGAACTAATACCAGTGTACTGGAAGAAGCAAAGATCACCAGTGTTAAAGCAATGATTCTTCAACATCAACTTCGTTGGACTGGTCATGCTGTGTGGATGCCTGATTATCGTCTTCCAAAGCAACTACTCTATTCCAAACTTTAAAATGGAAAGCGTAATACAGGGGGTCAACAAAAGAGGTTTAAAGACTCTCTCAAGGCAAATCTTAAAACAAATGTAGTACAAACATCAACAACTGGGAAACACTGGCCTGCAAGCACTCCAGTTGGAGAACAGCCTTTACCAAAGGTGTCATGGGTTTTGAAGTTGCTCGAACTCAGGACAAAAGGGAGAAATGAGCTAAGAGGAAGGCACACTTGGCAAACCCCCACCGTGATCAACTCCCGCTCAGAAACCTATGTCCCCACTGTGGAAGGATGTGTGGAACCAGAATTGGCCTCCACAGTCACTTATGCACTCACTATTAAAACTGTGTTCATGGAAGACAATCTTACTCGGCTACAGGTGATCACCGAAGAAGACATCGGTGTGGTTGTGTACATGCACTTGGCTCTGAAGTCAGTGGGACGCATTTCAGCTTACACAAAAGAGGGCCCCCAGTTTCTGTTTATTCCATCCACCAGCTGTATTGAACACTGATACAGAAGGTCACCTAATCCTCTTCCAGAGCAGTTTTTTGGGGAGAACAGGAGGAAGGAGGTGAGAAAGTCCCATTCCACAGGGTCCAGCACATTGCATCCTAGGACCCATGCCTATAGTGCTGTGTTCTTATTTACGTCTGCTGTCTTTCTTACCAAGGAAGTTCCTAATACAGTGTACCTCAAGTTACAGACGCTTCAGGTTACAGACGCTTCAGGTTACCGACTCCGTTAACCCAGAAATAGTACCTCAGGTTAAGAACTTTGCTTCAGGATGAGAACAGAAATCGTGCAGTGGTGGCGCGGCAGTAGTGGGAGGCCCCATTAGGTAAAGTTGTACCTCAGGCTAAGAACAGTTTCAGGTTAAGAACGGACCTCCAGAACGAATTAAGTTCTTAACCCGAGGTACCACTGTAACTGCTGACATTCATAGTTTTAGAGAGTACCCGCTGCTTCTTTGGTCCAGTTATCATTTTGCATTAAGCATTGTTGTTGTTTAGTCATTTAGTCGTGTCCGACTCTTCGTGACCCCATGGACCAGAGCACACCAGGCACTCCTGTCTTCCACTGCCTCCCACAGTTTGGTCAGACTCATGTTTGTAGCTTTGAGAACACTGTCCAACCATCTCGTCCTCTGTCGTCCCCTTCTCCTTGTGCCCTCCATCTTTCCCAACATCAGGGTCTTTTCCAGGGAGTCTTCTCTTCTCATGAGGTGGCCAAAGTATTGGAGCCTCAGCTTCAAGATCTGTCCTTCCAGTGAGCACTCAGGGCTAATTTCCTTAAGAATGGATAGGTTTGATCTTCTTGCAGTCCGTGGGACTCTCAAGAGTCTCCTCCAGCACCATAATTCAAAAGCATCAATTCTTCGGTGATCAGCCTTCTTTATGGTCCAGCTTTCACTTCTATACATCACTACTGGGAAAACCATAGCTTTTAACCATAGCTTTTACTTTACTATATGCATTAAGCATACCCTTACCTAATTTACATAAAACCTACTCATTTTAAAATAAAATAATGAAAACAAATATTACTCCATAATATCTTAAACGGTTACAAGTTGCAGAGTTGGACTTTACATCCTGGCCAGCAATCTCTCTTCCCTCACTCTTTCCAGTTGCCTCTAATTCAGAGCTTTAGATGAACTTGAAAGCTTGCTCACCTCCTGGGTGCAGATATTCAATAAAAGCATTATGCAACAATAAATTCTAATAAAAGCAGTACATGACTTATTATCCTTATTTATACAGAGATTTACAAGCTGAATATCTGGTAGTCACACAAATGTTAAAGTTCTGGGCAAATGGACAGAGTGGGAAATGGAAACTCTAATTTGCAATGGAATTGTTTATAATCACCATCAATGAGTTGGAGCTGTACTTGCCTTTGGCAAAACTCTCTTATAACTGGATTCCTGTGTGGGTAGAAAAGGGAGCAGCCAATATTTGGAGATTGTGCTTTCCCCGTACAGCTCTCTACACCTGGAAACTCTACAGTTTGGACTGGAGATGTTCTGGAACAGTGTGGGAGGTGGCACAGGGTTGAGGGGGGAAATAAATGAAAATTGCCTTCTCTCTCTTCTGGCTATGGAAGGATCTGCTTGTCCATAAATGGAAGGATGGAAAAGAGAACTTAGCATTGCTGGTACCCAAGCCATTACATTTGCATTAGGTAACTACATTCCCTTTCCTCAGCAACATCCAATTAGAATGAAGTTATAATCAGCTACTAAAAAGATAATTTTCTAACTGCACAGAAGTTCTTTCCAAAAATAGATGGGTATGGGGTAAATGGAAGACATTTGTAGCCTTTGTTGCATTACGTAATTCAAGGCAATGTGTTCCATGCCGCTCCAAATTGTTGAGGTCATTGCTCATCTTGAGATATTTTTCTCTCTCGGTAAGAAAATGTAAAAAAAAAAAAAAATCTAGCACCCCAGAATTTACTTTTGCAAGGTTTTTTTTTAAAACAACAACAACAAGAAGAAGAATAATATTATGCTTATGAGATGGAAATGTTTGCTTTCAAGTTTTCTCACATGATGTAAAAAATATTTTTAATTTCATTATTCCCTCAATTTAAAAGTGTTTAGCAAATTAGCACTTTAGCTCATTTTCCATCTCTCCTTAATATTCCTCAGTTCTTGGAATCAAAAGCATATTCTGGTCCTCTGAAGATAGACATTATTAAGCCTCTATCTTTGTAAGTTTCTTTCTTTTTTTCAATGAAAAAAAACTTTTACTCCCATAGCACTATGAAAATATGTAAACAACAAAACAATAACAAACAAATGAAAGTTTTTCTCTAAGAGTGAATGTGTTGGTGGAGAAGCAAAAGATAATTGAACTATCATTTAAATATTTATCAAAATGTTACTTTCTCTTTCCCCCCCCCCGCCCCGTAACGATAAATAAACAGAGGAAGATGCTGAGAGAAATGTCCCGGTTTTGTTTTTGTTTTGTTAAGTTTTTCAAAATGCAAACTGAAGATGAGGATTTGCATTTGTTATAGTAATCATTATTTTTCAATATTGCAGCACCCTACTTCAAAAATCATTCAGAATGTATCTATACAATAGATTTACTTACTGTTGAAAAACATGGGGGTGGTACCAAGGGAAAGATATCCATTTGTGATGTTCTGTGACGGCACCAGGGCGAAAGGAAACATTAGGAAGGGGGTAAAGAAGAGGAAGAAATGTATCTATATTTCACTTTAACTCCCCAGACCTGTTTCTGCCCCACCCGTCTCTCTCTGCCACCTCCCATCCTTTTTCCATCCTTGTTACCAGACTGAAATTATGCTGTGGGCCACCTGAAATTAGACCAAGGTCTGCATGAGGTGCTCAGGTCATAAGCTGCATACCCTCCAACATTTCTCTGATGAAAATAGGGGCAGCCTAAGGAAAAGTGGGACATTCCAGGATCAAAATCTCAAAAATAGGAACACTTGGAGGCTCTGAGGTTTTCTATCCCTGTTTTAAGGAATTCCTTTCAGATATAAGAATGTGCTAGTCTGTAGCCTATTCACAAGTGTTATTGTACTGGGAAAGAACAATATGAGATTCTCTCTTTTTTAAAAAAAATATAAAATATTTATTAAGAGTTTAAAGATTACAAAAAGAAAGAAAAAGAATTAAACAAATCAACATAATAAAATACAAAAACAAAAACAAAAACACTACATAAAACATTGAATTAACAAAACAAAACAAAAACAATTAAAAACACTTCCAATATTTTCAATCTTAACTTTCATTCACTTGTTTCATTGACTTCCTCATGCCTCCCTTTTTGTATTCCACTTCAATTAACTGTTTCAGCAATTCCTTTTCATCTTCATCTAATTTCTGTCCTGTAATTAATCTTAACATATTCTAACCTTGTTTTTTCCCTTTAATACATTAACAATCTATCTGTACCTAGTTCCTTATAACATTTCTGCCAAAGCCATATAACTTCATTCCACCATTTTTCTATAGCTCATTAATTTTACAATATTTCTGTAGATAATCTTTAAATTTTTTCCAATCTTCTTCCACCGACTCTTCTCCCTGGTCTCGGATTCTGCCAGTCATTTCCGCCAATTCCATATAGTCCATCAACTTCATCTGCCATTCTTCCCGGGTGGGTAAATCTTGTGTCTTCCAATACTTCGCGATGAGTATTCTTGCTGCTGTTGTTGCATACATAAAGAAAGTTCTGTCCTTCTTTGGCACCAATTGGCCGACCATGCCCAGGAGAAAGGCCTCTGGTTTCTTCAGAAAGGTATATTTAAATACCTTTTTCATTTCTCAATTAGCCTGGGTAAGTTACAAACTCAAGCATCAGTTTTCACCAGACAACTTTTGAAAAGGAAAGAAATGAATATGTGATGCAAGAATACATCCTGAAAACTGCTAAAAATTAATGGAAGTCTCCCTGCTAATTTGCCATGCAGGGCTGTCTTATGTGTATTCTCTTAAAAAGCAATGTTATCCATATAAACATTTAGAGTGATTTTAAATTCTCAAAGAGGGAAATACAATGGGGAGGGGGTGTTAAGTGTTGCATATGAAGACTCACCAAAACAGTTTTCCGTATGTGTGGTGCAAGTGTTAAACTGAATACACACACACACACATGCACACACTGAATTTCAAGGGCACCTAAGGAGGAACCTAATAAGATTTGCCTGCATAACTCACTTAGGTAACTTCAAATATTCCAGTTAAAATTCTTATTCCAAGCAATTTAATTTGCATGGGACACAGAGGGGTCCCTTCAACACATCTCATAATTAGATTTCTCCCACCAGGTACTGTGAAACCCCTCCAGCTTCCAGTCTCCTAATTCCTCTTTGGTATTCACATTGTGGTTAATACCTACTTTTATCTGCCTATGTTGATAGTCAAACCAAATGAGAAATGGTTAAGGAAATAAGTAAATAGCAGGCATGGGAACTACCGTAATCCCAACTGGGACCCTGGTGTGGATAAGAGGGAGAGTTACACGTTTAATCACCACCTCCACCCACTGAAGTCCTCATTCAGGTTAAGTTCTTGAACAGGAAAAAGCTGTCATTTGATAGGGACAGACTGGATCTAAACCAGATCTAAAGTAACCTCCCTAACCCCAACACAAGAATATCAATCTGGACTGAGTCCTTGAAACTGCAGTTGATGCATTTACTTACTGTGAGAATGGAGAAGAAGAAGGGAGACTTGCAGGAAGATGACTGAGAGCTTATAACTCAATATGGTCTTGCTGATTCTGTTTGCATTGATGGTCATGGGAAATGTCAAGGAAGAAACTCCTTTAAAAACAACAACAGACAAACATGCCTTCATGTATAGCTGCAGGCTATTTTAAGAGAATGTTTTAATGCAAATGATTGACATTTCATCTTTTGTAACGGTCTTCCAAACTTTACTATGACAGCCATTTGAAATGTTTCAAACTGTGTCATTGGCATAATCTTTGTGCACAAAACATTGATATGGAACCCGTGTCCTTTTGATCCCTGGCCTTTACAAGACTGTCAAAAAGTGTGGCAATTAATCTCAGCTGTGTGCCTATGATTCATTTTATGAACTCATTAATGAAGACTCTCCTAGTACTGAGAGATCTTGCCACAGACCTGTTAGCTCTCTGTACCGTATGTGCCAAGAAGAAATCAGTGACATTTAACCTCATTAGAGATTATTTATCCCAGTTATGTGAAATTGAGAGAATGTGGCATGTTCAAGCTATGTGTATACGTAAGCTCTGACAAATGTGCTGTATGGGGGAGAGAAACAAGGCAACAATTTCCCCCTAATTTTTAAAACTGCTTTTTTACACCAGAAGGCTAAGATACTACCACCTTTATTCATCTTTAACCATGAATACAGGAATCAGCCATGACAGCATAAACAGGAGTAAGAGTAGTCTCTTTTTTAAAAGGGACATTCCAGGTGGAGGGAACTGTGCCCATTTGCCTTCCATCCCAAAATGCTTCTATGAATGAGGCTGTGTGATGATGCAATGCATTATAAGAGGGGAGATGCCCATCACTGACAACACCAACAGCAGATTGTAAGGTCACTGCTACCCTTGAATTCAGCCCCTCTCTGAAAAATGCCCCTTTCCACCTGATTATACATGAAGGGGAAGTGGGGCATTTGGGGCAGCCCCAAGAAACACGTTCTGGATGTTCTTTTAAAATTAGCTTCACTATTGCCTCTCGTTTTCCTTTCTTCTGTTCTTGTCCCAAAAAGGCCACATTCCCTGGCAAAAGAAACACCAATATTGTGTGTCGAGGTCCCCAAGACACCCCCCAAAGAAAAACACAATTGACACTTAATTTTGTTTAAGGTTTTTGGCATAATTTTGGCCACAACTTTATTCAAATTACAGCAATGTGAGTGGTTGCTTGGGCATTGGTAGCACTAACTGACCCCGCACGGGGACAGCTCTGACATTCGCACCCCCGCGAAGTCAGCAAGGGTAAGTCACCTGGGGAAAGAGATGGGACTGGGAACCATGCCTCACCTCTCCCCAGAATGCTCCCAGGGGGTTTCAGACAAAAGCATGGGGAGCCCCTGGGTTCCTTTAATGGAAAACCCTTGCAGCAGCAGCAGCATTTTGGAGGGGCAGGCACAGCCAAATCCATACCCCTCCACCAACCAATTCCCAGACCAATGCCTAACCACAACCTTACAAGTTGTGATGATTTGCTATGCAGTAGGCAAAAAACAAATGGCACACCTACCAGGCCCCTGCCCCAAAGCAGACGACCCCATGACAGGCATAGCAAGGTCAAGCAAACAGCCTAAAATTAGGGAGGGAGGGCGGGTGATCCGAAGCACGCAGCGAAAAGAGGAAATTCGTCGCTATGTGCAATGTATTTAACAAATAGGGCTGTCAATCAATAAATGGCAACATATAAATCTCCCCAATAACAGCCCGCCCCTGCTTAAAGATGGCCAAACTCTTTTGCCCACCAACAGTGAGGTGTCTTGTCATCCCCAACCGCAACCCATGCTCTCCATGAGGGAGAACACGCTTTGTTAGCAAGACTTGAAAGGTTTAGCACAAGCATCCATGAATGCCAAGAAATACTACGCAATCCCAACATGGGAAACCCATCTTGCCCAATAGCCATTATTAGAACTCCCTATATCAGGGTAGTGGATCAGACTGCAAAGAGATATGTTGGACAAATCAACTGCCCACTATTTCCAGGGATGCTCTCCTGTCCAGCAGAGTCTGAAGTCTTCTAACTATGTGGAAAGTGATATACTTTATTTGACTGGCTGATTGTTGCTGTCTGCAGACCAAAATTAAGAACATCATCGATATGGATACAATGGCTCTGCATAAGATCAGAATATTAATAGAATGAATCAGGAAGCAATTGCAACCCATAAAAACCTCCCTTTGGATATTCTCGGGAGCCATAAAATTGGACCACTTCACTTGCCTGCTTTCTGATTCCTGCTGCCACCACCAGGAATTTTGCCACTGTCAAAGAAATTCCAGAAGTTTGTCTGCTAATACATAACCTGGAGGAGGGGGAATCACTGTTTATAGATTCCTAGCTCTGCTGTTTTGTAGTTTTAATATCTGCTGTTATTGTCAGTCTTCTGTATTTTAATGCAAGGATTGGTTGGTTTTGTTTTAAAATGCTCTGGGAGCCCTTTGGATGATTCATTGCATTAAGATGAGCCAGGACCATTTTTATTTGCTGAAAACATGAGTCCACTTTCTTTTCCATGATACTTCACTCTTTGTGGGGAATGGTGTGCATACAGATAATAGCTCAGCAAAAAGGCAGCAGCCAAGTATGCATAGTCTTTATGGAATAGGGGAATTTATGTAGTCACTCCAACAACAAAGTACTATTTCAGATACATCCATGCTGAATATAAAGCAGCAGCAAGTGTTCCTTCTAAAAACCTGCAGCCTTATCAAGTTCATTAGAATCAAATAGTACAACATATTTGAGACTTACCAGGTATGTGCCTGCTGAGAGAACTTTCAGAACATCAGAGCCATAGCCCTGAGCTACCAATTTGCTCCTTTCCCCCACCCCCTTTCCAAATGGCTAATCTTCTGCTTTAGAGCCATATGTCTCTGGGTCAATTTCCAACAAGGTTAGACTTTCAGAGAGGCACTTAGATTAAAGAGACTGATTTAAGGCTGCCATTTGGCTTGCTAATGTGCTAGCGTGGGACTCACAAAAAACTCACCATTGCTGTTCAGATGCCAAGGAACTTCTAGAATGCTACGCTAGCACTTGAGGGACTCTGAAGCACACAAACCTTGTGTCACTCACCACTTTAGCTCTTTACTGTATGCAAAATGGACATAAAACACCCCTCCTTTCCCTCACACTATGTGAGAATAAAGGGCTTTGCCAAGCATGGAATCATAATGCATCAGGTTCCTGGTTTTCCTCACTGGCTTATTACCATAATTGAGCAAGGGAATAGTTCCCTCAATTGTTTTATTGCAGCTGATTATGTGCTCATCCTCTAGTGGACCACTCATATGGTTTTTCAGGAAGGGATTAAATTAGTAAAGTTGCGTAACAGCTGAAGACGTTTGGTGGGACAGGCTAGAGAATGGAGGTGCTGGGGTGTGGAGAGGACGTGAAGAAGAAAAAGTACACATGAATTGTGGAATGAAAACCCCAGACATAAATATGGTGGCAGCCAATTAAACAGTGACGCTAGTGAAGTGACATTTTGCTGCACAATGTAAATTCTCTGCCCTCTCTTCTCTCTGCATGCACACATGGTACAACTCAAAGCATAAAAGCACAGGCCTACAATTTACTTCTGTCCCGCGAGCAAGGAAGAGTTTGGTGTATCATCTACCCCATCTTTACAACCCTGCCATGAGTTGAAAGAATGGGGATCTCCTCTACTCATTGGTTGTTTCCCATGTGATTCAGAAGACATAGTGATTTGTTGGTTGAGTGGGGCTTGCCATCACATTCCCACTCTCCCATAATTGATGGCAATCTCAGGGCTTTTTTTCAGCTGGAGCTCACCAGAGCCCCATTGCCATTCTAAGAAAACAAGGAGAAGTTCATGGTGAGCTCTGGCACCACTTTAAGAGTGTCTTCCATAAACACGGTTTTAAAAATGAGTCCATAAGTGACTGGAGTCCAATTCTGGATTCACACATCCTTCCACAGTGGGGACATAGGTTTTTGGGCAGGAGTTGATCACAGTGAGGGTTTGTCAAGCATACCTTCCTCTTAGCAAGTTTCTCCCTTTTGTCCTGAGTTCAAGCATCTTCAAAGCCCATGATACCTTTGGTAAAGGCTGTTCTCCAACTGGAGCGCTCGCAGGCCAGTGTTTCCCAGTTGTCAAAGCAAGATTTACTTTGAGAAAGTCTTTGAACCTCTTTTGTTGACCACCAGCATTACGCTATTTTTAAGTTTGGAATAGAGTTGTTGCTTTGGAAGACGATAATCAGGCATCTGCACAACATGACTACAGCAATGCATTTTTGACTATAGTAATGCATTTATCTAAATCCTATGGTTTGTAGCCAGTTGGAATATTGTGCATAGTTATTGTCATCCCTTCTCAAAATGGGTATCGTAGTGCTGGAAAAGAGGCACCTAAAATGTCACCTAAAATAGTCAGGGAATAAGAGCATCTTTGCTGTTAGCAAAGGTTAGCTTGATAGTTTTTCGCTTGATAGTCTAGAAAAAAAAGATTACTGTGATCACTGTTTTATTCATTCCCTCCCCCAATGAAATCAATTTGCAGAAGAGTAAGGACAGATAAAAGAAAGCACTTCCTCACATTGTGCATAATTTACATATAGAAACATGTGATGGACAGTATAGATGGTTACTAGATTGGATGACTTTAAGAGAGAATAGACCACGCTAAAGCCATCAGTGTGTATTACCCACAATGACTATTTGGACCAAGTTCACAGGTATAATGATACTAAATACCATTTGCTGGGAGAGAAAAAAACAATGGGAGAGGTATACTGACCTCATGCCCTGCTGGTGAGCTTTCCAGAGAGTATAATGGAAACAGGATTTGGTCTAATCTAGAAGGTCTTGCCGTAAGACTTCTCTAATGTACTCATATTATTCCTGTTATACACATTTCAACTGTGCCTGATAATAAAATATACTTTATGAATATCTATAAGCTTTGCACCAGCCCTGTAGATGATTTGATACACCACTTAATGTTCCACTCTCCGAATGTTAAAATCACCCAGAACCTGTTGCCACCTTTTATTATAATCAACCTCTATATGGCCTACCTATTTTTGAGGGGTGTTTTATTAGCAGGAATGATTTCTTCATTATGCAAAAGGTTGCCACCCATGTAATTAGTGCTGCTAAGATAAGAGCACATTTTGTCAATACCAATGTGAACTGTTGTAAAAATGACACAGTGCATGAGATGATAGGCTGCCCTTTCCGCTGTGTAATTTAAGGGAGAGGGTGTTATGGCATATGCTGAAACAACTAATTAATAAAGCTATTGAACTTAATTTGCCTAACTTATACACTATGATCCAGTAAAGGAAATCTGTGCTCAGAAAGAAGCAGGCGTTGGGGTGCACAGTCAGTGTGCAGGCAGTCGCAGATCTGAATGCGTCTTTGGACTAACGAGGTACAGGAACAAGGTCAAGCGTCCTTCATCCTAGTCCCAACAAACCAATGAAATCAATGTGAAACCTCACAGTCCAGATAGACTACATACAGTATAAATTGATAAACTGGTACATGGCAAATTTCTAAGTAACTTAGCATATTTGTAAAATTGGGAGGGGGGGACCTTCCTATTTTTGCAAAATGAAACTTAAGAGTTCAAAGACATCTTTGTACTGGACCAAGATACCCAGAGGAGATCTTCAAAGCAATCTTTAGAGTTTAATTTTGGTTGTATATATATATATATGTATGTGTGTTGGGGGGGGGGGAGTTAAGTAAGAGAAGCTAAAAAAAAAGTGTGATTGAAATGCCTTAGTATTGATTCAGGATGAATTTTCTGACAGTTAGTAAAAGCTGCAGTGTATTCCACAGCAAAATCAAATAGAGACCTGCAACAAAGAGCTTGTTTTACCTACCGAAAGACTACTCACACATTCACAGCTGGAACTCACTTGGGATATTTATTTGATGAAATGTTAGCAGCCACATCTCCCCCCCCCAGGAGGTGACAAATGCATTTCAGTGAAAATAAGGGGAAGGTTAAAGCTTTGATTTGTTTCAGCACACTTGTTTGGGCATTGAGTTCTGCCTTCAACACTTGCATGCAGTCCAATTAATTTTCCTACCCCTGTCCCCATTTACTGTGGTCGGTGAGTCCTCAATATCCTAATACTTCTCAATGGTAAAACAATGTCCATATTTGTCTTTGTTATATTTCTACCCCATCTTTCCTCCAAGCTGAAAGTTGGCACACATGGTTATCCCCTCCCCATTTTAGCTTCATAACAACCTGGCAAGGTAAATTAGGCTGAGAGACTGAGCTGGCCCAATATAATTTAGCGAGCTTAACATCTGAACAGGGATTTGAACCAGGTGAGATTGCCCCTGAATTGTACCACAACCACAACACATGGAGTAGGTAGGACTAACCGTTCCCACTCCAGCCACAATCAAACTAAAGCTCGTCCCACAGGACCACATATAGCATTAGTGGGGGGATGGCGGACTCCAGTTGGAACCAATAGAAGGTCCCCCTTTCCCCAGGCTAATTGAAATACAGGGACTGATTTTCAGTGGGATTGAATTCAGGAAGGGGTTAGTATTCCATCCCACACACAATTTAGGGGGGAGCCACATCATATATAATGAAAGAGAGAAAAAATCTGTTTACTAAAACACAATATATCACAAGCACATGACATTGCAGAATAAATGAGTACAAGATGCAGCAAGGAGGGATGAAGAGGAAGGGAGGTGTGACTCAGGTAGATAATCTTTGTGTGAGGTGTTACAACTGCAAATGCACAAGCATCTCCATTTCCTTATGTAAATAGGTAATATCCAAGAGGCACATTTGACGGAGCAGCAATCAGGTGGCCCTCCAGAAATTCCTGGACTACAGCACCTCTCATCGCTGACCCTTGGCCATGCTGGGTGGAGCTGCTGGGTGTTGTAGTCCAACAGCATCTAGGGGGCACCCACTCCCTGCGATAATCTGGTGCCCCCAAATGGATCTTCTCAGTTATGGTACTTCTCAATTTTGTGCCCCCTTGGCTCATCACCCTGTGTGGGGGAACAGCTCACATCACCCTAAATCCGGCTCTGGCTTCTGCCTGGTTTGACACTAGAATAGAACAAGGATGAGGGAAAGAAATGCTGCCTGAACAATCCTGATTCCATATGAACACCTCTAATTTCTCTTCTGTACTAGATTTGAGTGACTTTATTTTGAGAATCCTTCGGAAGTCTTTTTGAGAACCTCTTGAGGCAATGGCGTGGGATATAAGTATTACAAATAAGAAATACATTTGCATAGGATTGTATTGACTTTGTGACCTCTCTCTATATATATTTTTAAAAAGATACCTTCCCCAAATAATTTTCAGTTCATAGGCTAGAGACAACTCCTATCATAGATGGCATTATTTTTGCGAGCATTAAATTTAAGTGATGCGGGCATCCCCCTCAAATGGAAGCAAGATCTTTCAAGTAGGTTTCTTCTCAAAAAGACCTGAGTTGAATGCATACCCCTCAACAGCCCCTATTTAACTGGGGCATCTGGGAGTTAAAGAAGGCATCCCTTCTTCTGAGTTGATCACAGAATGTACCATTTTTTTTGTCCAATGCTCTGGTGCAAGTCAGCTGCTTTGCACTGGAGCACCAAACCAAAAGACGCTCATTTTTACGTCTCACATTCTTGTGTGAATCAGCTGGTTCCCATGAAAGCTCAGAGCCAAAAATTGAGTGTCCTGATTTTGATCAGGATGCTGGAGGGTATGCAAAAGTGAGAACACCTTTTTGAACAACTGAAGTCACTGAATGTAAGCTCCTGAGGATGATAGGACTAAAAGGTTTTTTATAATCTGCAGTAGTCAGGATTGGTAGAGCTGAACCACCTCAACATGATCAGCCTATCAGCACATAGGTCTATGAGAAATGAACCCTAGACAGTTGGAAAGCAACAGCTAAGATGGATTCCTTTGGGAATGGGCATTGCCTACTCACAAGTGCTTATCCTTGACATTTTGGAGGTTTCCGCCCCTATTGATGATAGTGGGTCTCAAGATCTGAGTTTTGGAACAGAGCCTGGGCTAGAATTTCATAGTATTAAATACTCTAATGGTAAGCAGCAGGTTAGCTTTTGCTGCTGGAGGTAGCTGCCTCGGGGCTGGTTAAGTTTCATTCCAAGTCCATTTAACCAAAGTGAAACCAACACACAAGAGAAGACAAAAGGACTGCAAAAATAGAACAACAAAATTTTTTATGGTTCCTATAGTTCTTCCCTATTTGCAGCCTGAGCATCAGAAAATTACAGGCACAGCAGATAGTCTTTATCAGCAACTCAGAGCTCAACCTGGTATGTTTTGATGCATTGCTTGTAACATGTCCTGCCAGCAACAGACTCACAACCGAGTTGGGTATGTTTTAGCTAGCTAAGCTAGAAGCAAATTAAATGAAATTGATGGAGAAAGTGAAAGAAGAAGTTCAAAAATCTATTACAGAATACACCTTAGTTGCATGTCAGCATTGTTTAGGGTTACTAAAAAAATGTGGCAATTGTTGAACAGTTTGGGGAATTGTAGCTTTCTGAGGGAAACAGGAGTCTCCTAACAACTTTCAGCGCCCTTAACAAACTACAGTTCTCAGGAATGTAGCCTCAAAAAATTCAGGAGGATAGGCAGCGGTAGACAGTTACACTGAAGTGGGGAGGGGAAAGAGGTTTGAGTTTGTCAGGCGCCAAAAGTCACAAAAAGAATGAGACCAAGATTGCTTCAACTTTATTTCTGCAAAGCAATGTATCTGAAAGCTCTCTGCTTTGAGAGAATGGCTTTGTGAGAGCTCTCCAGGCATATTGCTTTGGAGAAAGAATGTTCTTAAAACTGCAAGAATGATCAGAGTTGTAGCTGCTTTGTCATCTGTCTAGCTTTCATTTTAAATCTATGTCCAAAACTAGGGAGTCACCTTTGGGGGGGGGGGTTTACAAATAAGTCCATTTAAAGTCCAGTTAAAGAACACTCTTCTGTCCTGAAAGGGTCTGCTGTGGGGGGAAGGAACTGGAAGGATGACATTAATAACTACAGTGGTACCTCGGGTTACATATGCTTCAGGTTACATACGCTTCAGGTTACAGCCTCCGCTAACCCAGAAATAGTGCTTCGGGTTAAGAACTTTGCTTCAGGATGAGAACAGAAATCGTGCTCTGGCGGAGCGGCAGCAGCAGGAGGCCCCATTAGCTAAAGTGGTGCTTCAGGTTAAGAACAGTTTCAGGTTAAGTACAGACCTCCGGAACGAATTAAGTACTTAACCCGAGGTACCACTGTACTCTGCGCTTACCTGCATTATTGTCTGATATTGAAGGCGGTGGGTTTCTTGGATGTTCATGTGCCAAGGGACAGGATCACACCGGCAAAATCGAAAACCAGACAAGTATTAGTCACACAAGAGTTCTGGAAATAATGCATTTGGAATCTGATTTAAAATGAGGAGCATCCTAACAGGTCTCAGATGGTTGGTTATGTTGGGTCGTCCCCCCCCCCCCCCCGTAAGGCAAGTTTCCAGCTTTATTCTCCCTTCCCTCAATTTTTTTCTTGATATGTTTGTTATCCCATTAATCCACTAAATCCCCGGTTTGTTCTCTTCTTGAACTCTTTGTACGCATGGCATTAAAGAAGCAACTGTATTCCTCTGTGGCAACGCAGAAACTCTTGTAATAAAGTGGAGTTTGTAGTCAGCTGCTGCCTGGCACCGGCTTTATCTCCCGTAAGCTTTATCTGCAGTGATCTACAGTTCATTTCCATATTACTCAAGTCCTGGTGTGGGACATGGTGTCCCTGAAAGCAGATACATTAAAGA
The DNA here is from genome assembly GCF_951804945.1 of Podarcis cretensis. Classification (NCBI taxonomy): domain Eukaryota; kingdom Metazoa; phylum Chordata; class Lepidosauria; order Squamata; family Lacertidae; genus Podarcis; species Podarcis cretensis. Next base: position 17,635,917 of record NC_137176.1, on the reverse strand, counting down.
AAGCTCTTAAGGATGCCCCTTCAGCAAGAGGCACAAGAATTAAACCTGACAAGGAAATGGCATATTACTAGATACAGTCTTGTGCTAGTACCAGTCTGTTGCTAAATTTGCCCTGTTGGATGATGGGAAGGGGAGGACCTGCTTAAATGTTAAAAGACTCTGCAATCGGACGGAGCCCAAAATCCTTAGTAGTATAATAATAGTAATAATTTCTAATTTATACCCCACCCATCTGGCTGAGTTTCCCCAGCCACTCTGGGCAGCTCCTAACAGAATATTAAAAACACAATAAAACTTCAAACATTAAAAACTACCCCAAACAGGGTTGCCTTCAGATGTCCTCTAAAAGTCAGATAGTTGTTTATTTCCTTGACATCTGATGGGAGGGCATTCCACAGTGTGGACACCACTACTGAGAAGGCTCTCTGCCTGGTTATCTGTAACCTCACTTTTCATGGTGAGGGAATCGCCAGAAGGTTCTCAGAGCTCGACCATCTTTGCTGAATGATGGGGGTGGAGACGCTCCTTCAAATATACTGAAGGCAAGTAAAGGCAATAAGTATGACACGAGTAGCTGACGTGGTACCCTCTAGATGCTGTTGGACTACAGCTCCCATGATCCTCGACCCCTTGGCCATACTTGCAAGGACTGATGAGAGTTGTGGTCCAGTACCATTTGCAAGGCATCATCCTGGCTACCTCATTCCTATGAGATCCAAAATGTAAAATGTTAACTACCACTGCTGTCCAAAAGACATGTTTGTACAGATTAGCAACTGAGGTAAAGCAAGGCTCCAAGGTGGAACAAGCATTACATCATCACCCAGCCATGAAACATGGAGCAGAACTAATGTCCAAATGGCAAATGGCATTAATTGTGTAGTTTGCCTTTGGCATTGGTTTTACATTGTTAATCACCCTAGGAGGAGTTGACTCAAAAACTGACCCACAGATGTTTTGTATAAATAAGTAACTCTGTATACTGCTAGGGGAGGGGACCTGATCCACCTGGTGTGTGAAGGGTGGAAGAACAATGGAGCAAATGGGAGGCTATTCCCACAATGCAAATTTCAACCATGGTGGGATGGGAAGGAAGTGGGCTGATCTGGAACATAGGATGCTGCCATATGCCAAACCAGATCATTGACCGAGCTAGCTCAGTACTGTCTTCACCAACTGGTAGCTCTCAGGATTAGGAACAAGCCATTTATTTGGACCCTGCTTTGTACAGGGAAGTAAGAGTTCACATCATATTGTTCAGTTTGGTTATGGTACATAACCAATGCCATGTAATTGATTTAATATATAGAAGCTGTAAAATATTTTTAAACTATGTTTCATTTAAGTCACTAGTGTTTAACAGTAGTCTTAATGAGAGCGGTGAAATACTCTTGGAAATGTTTTCCGTTTTCGAATTGTGCTTCTCCGGATTATGGTAGCTGAGTCCCAATTAGAGAAAAATTATTCATATGACTCATTTGAGATTTCTAATTTCACAATAGATTTTGCCCAAGTTTAAAGCAGTTTTGGATTATCTGGGATGTTGATAATTCAGAAAGTCCAACATTGAACTTTACATATTTAACTCTGTTATCCATATTCAGGTATTAACTGCACGCTCCAAAGTTATTCACAATCTGCTTTGAGGCCCAGTGACTATTGAAGATCAAAGTCAATAAAAATCATTCTACTGACTTCTTAACGTGAGCCAAAGAGATCCCTTGAGAATTTTTGGGAATGCAAAGGGTAATCTTGTTAAAGAATGTGCTATGTGCTAAATATGATTGAGTTAGTTCTTTACAATGGCCAACTGGACATGAAATATGGTTTTTAACAATGAATACATTTGCTCCAGATCATTGCTTCTTATGGTTACTTTTACTATCTAGCAAAAAAAATGTACCTGGTTTTGCCAAGCTTTTGAGGATAATCAGTGCTGCTCTTTTCCCCCATGTTGGTATTTTATTATGCATTTTATGGTTATTTTGCTGTTTGACAGCCTGCTTATATTGCTGTAATAATTGAAATCTATACAGAAACTTCAAATGTGGTTTATATATATTGTGATTAAAGTGGTTTACATACATTTCATGTATCCTTACAGCAACCTTGTAAGGCAGGGATGAGGAACCTGTTGTCTTCCTGACATTCTTGACCTTTGGGTATGTGGGCTGGTGCCAATTGGAGATGGAATCCAACAACATGATCTGGAGGGCCACAGGTTCCCCATCTCTGTTGTAAGAAAAAAAAAAAGTTTTATTAGCTCCATGTTGCTGATGAAGTGTGTGTGTGTTGAGACTGTGTAAATAGTGACTCACCTAATGTACTGGATCCCATGGCTCACAGTTCATTCTTTTAGGTACTATTCTACACCAACTGTGCCTGCCTAACACACTACTTTTGGTGTTTTCTTACAGAGAAGTGTTTTACAAAGTAAAAGACATGATCATGCAAAGTTGAGCCCTTGACAGTGTATTCTTGTGTGTGCTGACTTCCTAAATAGAACTAAGCTCCACTGAGTTTAAAGGGACTAACAGCTCAATCCTAGCCATGTCTATGCAGAAGTAAGTTTTATTGCATTCACTGGTGGCTCACTCCCAGATAAGTGTGTATAGGATTGCAGCCTTAATGTCATGCTGTTTTAAGTAGGTGAGGTTTAAACCAGTGGAAGTTTAAAATACACAACTTTGCATGGATCATGCTCCAAATAGTGTTGGGTTTTGTTTTGTTTTTGTTTTTTTAATGCATCAACTTTAGCAAGACATGCATATTTTCCTACTGCACCATATGGAAAGTAAAATAAAATCATCTTGGCGTTTCATGCAAGAGTTTCTAGAAATCAAAATGATATATGCATCTTTGGAAAATCTGTGAGAAATTGCTTCCAAGGAACATTTTTGATATAGTGCCCTATTTATATATTGCCTTGCAGATTGCATTTGAAAAGAAAGCAGTTTCTGCCCGGATGACATTCGCTTTTCTAATTTGCTTTTAATAAGGCAATCCTTTACAGGGATTTATTTGCTTAAGATAATGAAGTAGGATTACCGAGGAATTAACATCAATGCTATTAACATTTTTCCATCCTTGGGTATCGACTTCTGCTTTCTATTAGGAAGCAAGTCGGGATCTTATTCTATTTTTTACTTTGTCTTGAACAACAAACATGAGAGCAGAGATAAAGAGGCCATGGAGGGTGGTGATTCTTTGGAGAAATTAAGACACCTATAGTTTGTTTGCTTTAGAAGCTATAGTTAAATAATTTAGCAAAAGTTTCTGCTTGTCTTAAGAATAGTTGTAAGCATTTTCAGTCATTGGTTATGTCCTCGTCTGACAGTGCTCAAGAGGAGCAAGGATCACAAATCTAGCTGGCAGATTACAGGGTCAATATGCTAGGTCAGTGGTTTTCAAATCCTGGGGTACTTCCAACACTTATCAGGGATTCATGAATCTGAAGAAGTTCAGCAATGTTAGGCAGGTTTCCTCAAAAAGAAGCTTGGGAAAGTATTGCTTAACAACACTGTTGATCTTGTCCTGCAATTGGTAGCCATAGTAAAATGTTTAGTGTGTTGTAGAATAATGCACCAAGGAACAGGGCCTATTATCCCCCAAAGCATGGAAGGAGAAGGGTTTGCCAGCTATCAGAAATCAAATAACAGTATGCACATGGCAGGTACAGTAAGGTCCAAATGAACTGGTCAGGATCCTCTGTGGGCAGCGTGTGCTCTAGAATATTTATCAGAATTCTCCACAACTTGCAGAAGTCAGGGTAGCATGAAAGAGATGGGGAACTGCTCCTGTGGCACACTGGGTCAGTTCATCTGACTGTTAACCAGAAGGTTGATGGTTCGAGTCCCCCCAGGATGGCTGTGGGCAGGATTCCTTCACTGAAGAGGGTGGACTAGATAATAATGTTCAGGGTCCCTTTCAACTCTGCTGGAGTTAATTCTATTTTTTATTATGTACGGTAAGTCTTTCTGAGACGCTTTGGTGTAAATAGAGACAAACAAACAAATACCAATTTACTGTCAAACTCAGTGGTTTTCCTAAGTGTCCAGACTGCATAAGGATGTACATACTGCTCAGTTTTGTCTATGCTTCAGGGAAAAATGCTTGCCCCCTCCTTATACTAACCTGGCAGCTTAATCATTCCATGTATTGGGAAATGCATTACATAGTCTCTCAAGAACTTCATAATCATCTCATAATGGCATTAAAGTTGTTGAGTTTGTGTCTGTGTGTGTAGATTTTCTTACCGTGCAGAACAATTCAGATGGCTTTATTAAATAGGAAACTTCAACAGAACCATTGATGTTATTAATTTTTTACTCAATTTTATCTACTCATCCTATGCTTTCCTTTCTTCCACTCTGTATTCAGCAGAACCTTTCCAGTGAGTGCAGACGCTCACTGCTGCCCTTACTAAAAATGAATTTAAATAAATACAGTGATGTGCATTCTGTACGCTATGCTGTCTTCCCGGCATGTTAATTTTTGACTTGAATAAGTTTTTTTTATGTGTGCTTGGCACCCTTAAAATTATATTCCGCCTCATACTTTCAATCCCGCTGCTTTGATTAATTGGTGTTAACTGCTGTTTAGATTAATTGCTTTGATTCATAGCTCTCAATTCAAAACTACATATTTTCTCCCTGTTTGCCCACATTCCTGCCCAATTTCACTGAATTTAGGGGCTTGCTTGTGAATTTTTAAATATTCAGTGTCTTCCAGAAGCACTGGTTTTTCTTTCAAACACTTTGCCTTTTAAAAAAACAGTGTTGTTTTAAAAAAACAGTGTTGTTTTTTTAACATAAAAAGTGGTTTCAGATGTAGAGATTAAAGTTTTAGTATGGAGCACTCTCCCCTGCCCTCACAGCGGTATTCAGCTGGGACTTCAAAGATCGAGTGTTATTGCCCTTTTATCCATCCATATGACAAATCAGAACAAAGACCTAGAAAGACATGTCCTTAGATATTCCTCCTTAGCTGTAGAAATTCCTTCTTTCTGAGTTTTGCCAAAGCTCCTTCAGAAGAGCTTCCAAAGGCACCAGCTATGCTCTGACCATAATATCTCAAGCCTTCTCTCCTTCCCTCACAGTGCAGCTGCATTTTCTCCAAACTGGAAAACCATGGTTATCACTTTCAGAACAAGTCAGGATCCTAAACAAACTTCCAACTGCAGTTTGAAATCCTGGTTTGTTCCAAGGCTGGTAACTATATTTTCCTGTGTTGGGTGAAATTGGAAACTATGGTTAACTGGAAGCTTCTATGTTTCATTCAGGCACACTGTGAAGGGAAGAGAAATAATAATAATAATAATAATAATAATAATAATAATAATAATAATAAAATTTATTTATATCCCGCCCTCCCCAGCCGAAGCCGGGCTCAGGGCGGCTAACAATAATCAAATAATCAACAATCAAATAATCACACATTCTAAAAATATTTCATTATAAAAATTAATTAAAATCAAATTAATGGCAACCGATTAAGCAAAATTCTGTGCAGGTTGCCAGAGGAGGGAGTCAGGCTGCGCCCTGACCAAAAGCCTGGTGGAACAACTCTGTCTTGCAGGCCCTGCGGAAAGATATCAGGTCCCGCAGGGCCCTAGTCTCTTGTGACAGAGCGTTCCACCAGATTGGAGCCGCAGCCGAGAAGGCCCTGGCTCTACTTGAGGCCAGCCTAACCTCTCTGAGGCCTGGGACCTTGAGGATGTTATTATTTGCAGACCGTAGGTTTCTCTGTGGGGCATACCAGGAGAGTATGAATGAATCTGTATGCACAGGCAAAAAAGCCTGCTGGTATTTTAGTAAGGTGGCGGAGGAAGGGGTGTGTGGTCTGCCCCAGGTGTCATCACTGAGGGTGTGTGTGTCAAAATAAGGTGTTTTTTTTTTAAAAAAACGGGCTCACGAAGCTTTTTAGGAGTGAAGTGGTGGCTCAGGCACCTGCAAGTTCTGCGCTACCTGAAACAGCAGCGTGGGACTTGCGTCTGCCTGCTACCTCTCCCTCAGCCACCCTACAGCTGAAGGGGAGGCAGAGGAGAGGTTCCAAGTGTCAGAGAGGCTTGCCCCGCCCCCAAGGGTGGATAGCTCTGCCCCCAGCTGCAGGACATGCCCCCGCACCAGGCACTCGAGCGGCTAGCTATGCTGCTGCAGCCACTGTCAGAAAAATGCTACCAAAATGGCTTCCCTCTAGTGTCTTATTTCACCCCGGTCCCAGCTAACCCACAATGCTTCAGAACAGCTTGTCAAGTGAGGATTGAAGAGGGAGTCATATTTCCTATATGTGTTCTTTGCAGCACTGGGGTTGCTGCTTGCTGGTCAGAGGAAGTAGCCACTGGGTGTTTAAGCCAATTACTGCAGCCCAGGATCCTTCTGATTATAGCAATCAGATGACACCAGATGCCAATGTTGTGCCACTGTTCATTATAAAGCTCTCAGATCTCCATCGCTTCTTCTGAATGGCCATCTTGGCATGGAAAGAGAATGGTCTACTCCAGTTACTTCCTAGCTCTTGGATCTGTTTGTTTAAGAATGCAACACTGCATCACACTGTAATACTTTGGCTCCTGTGGACTTAAACCACTGAACAGAAGGATTTGTGCTCTCTATATGCAAAAATCAAAACTCAAACTGGCAATTACTACAGTCTCACATTTAGGAAGGCGTTGATCTGTCACCATGCAACAAGATACCCTGTCAAAAATAATTCTTGACATGACATGATCAACAGCCACCCATTAAATTGAATGTCAAGTTTTCATCACTACAGACATCGTAGATCTGGACTACTCAAAGCTATCTATCTTGCTTTGGACAATAACTTTTTGTCAGGAGGGTTCAGGTGCTGTTAACTTTCTTTTTATCTACCAAACTTGGTATATATAATTTATATATTATTTCTTCTGCAAGTGCAAGAGCAAATTACTGCTGGAGATGAGTTACAGTCAAGCAAATAATCATTAAATATGTATACAGATAGGAAAGCTAGTTTCACTTTCTGAAATATTCAAAACAAGGTTTTGGAAAGCAACTGCCTTCTGTCTGATCTGTGTAGCTTCATTATAAGCAATACATTTGAGAAGTCAGAATAAACTGAGACAAATATTTACTTGAAAGTTATTTGGCTGAAGCAGTCTTTGTGGCCATTCTTCTGCTGCCCCATACCCCCTTATGATCTCCAGGGTTTATTTTTTGAGAAGCAGACTTGGTAACTTTGTCATGATGACCAAGCTCAGGTAATGCTTGCCACCCCTTGCCAAGTAAAATTCTTGGACAATTTTTGGGTTCTTTGATTTCTGCGTTTAGCACCTGTGAATATTGAAGTGCCATTAAAGTCAGGAATCTAAATTCTAGGGATACATATTAAATGAAATAACATGAGGTGCATGAAAAGATAATGCCTTTATCTAGAGACATTTCTCAGTGCAACAGTTGCTAACGCAGATTCCGTCCTCCCACTGAACATATTATTGATAGTGGAAAAAGTGGAAACGATTTTATGATTTTATAAATTTAACTGATTTTCATTTTCATTTCATGATGTTTTTGTACACTGTCTAGGGATAATCGTAGTTAAGTGGTATATAAATTGTCAAAGTAAACAGGACAGTATATTTGCATTAAGTTCCTCCCTTTGCAAAGATATGCTCCCCTTGATGTTATCTACCACAGGGTTGCGCTTGAATTAAATGAGGAAATGTGGGTGAGGTTCCATGATATAATTTCTGAACCCTCCCTGCAACCACATAATTTTATCCAAATCAAACCCCTGTGCCCAACAGTAGGGATATTGGCCATTGCAAATGTTAAGGAGTCAGTCCATGCCCACCCCATCCTGACCTCTTATAATTTGAGCACTAGTTCAGGGCACAAAACCAGGGTTAGACTGAAAGGTAAAGGGACACGGGTGGCACTGTGGTCTAAACCACTGAGCCTTCTGGGCTTGCCAATCAGAAGGTCGGCGGTTCAAATCCCCATGACAGGGTGAGCTCCCATTGCTCTGTCCCAGTTCCTGCCAACCTAGCAGTTCGAAAGCACACCAGTGCAAGTAGATAAATAGGCACTGACTGCTACGACAGGAAGGTAAGCAGTGTTTCCATGCACTCTAGTTTCCGTTACGGTGTTCCGTTGCTCCAGAAGCTGTTTAGTCATGTTGGCCACATGACCCAGGAAGCTGTCTGTGGACAAACGCCGGCTTCCTCAGCCTGAAAGTGAGATGAGTGCTGCAATCCTATAGTCACCTTTGACTGAACTTAACTTATCCATCCAGTCATAAAAGATTTCCCTTCCCAGCACAAACTCATTCACACATGGTGGAAATAAAATTCCTCTCTAGACTGAGGCCACACATTTTATTGACATGTAAAGCTCCATATGTGAAAATTGTCAGGAGCTTGTCCTACACTCGAGTAGGACCCTGGTAGAGACACATGCCTGACTGGCATGTTCTCTCCCTCCTGGTTGATTGTCCAGGAGTTTCAAAAGCTTTCTTCAGCCCGAACATCACAGCGACCGATGCCAACAGACATCAGCACACTTAGGGATCCACAGAGTCTTCGCAGCTTGCGTAACAGACCTCAGCAACTCAGCATTTTGGCTAATCTACTTTATTTACATATAAACACACACGGAGCACTGCAACATGGCTCCCTCTCTCTCTAGCATCAGACAGCAAAGAGAAAAGGAACAAAGGACAATAGTCCCACGTCTCGGAACACAGTAACACAAACATCCTGTCTCCATCACTTCCCACTCTGTGGAGTATCACCATCATGTGAAAGACAACAATCCCATGACTGCAATCATGGAGCAGGAATTCTAACAGTGAAATGCCCATCATTATAATTAGGTAATATGCTTCATAAAAACAAACAATTCCACCTTCTTTTGCCTAATTTTAGTGTTTTGTCATTTCCTAAAGGAATCAATAGTACTGCACCACTCAGCAAAGGTGTGCATCATTTAGCCAATGATCTCTGTAGGCCTGTCTCAGGTTTAAGTCCATTTATGCCTTTGTGCCCATAATTTAATTTGAGCCACAAAGAATCATGTCTGCTCCTATCAGCATATTCCAACTCTTTCACAGGCTCAGTCCAACTTGGAGTTTTATTTCTTCCACATGCTAGAGTACAGTAGCATCACCAGAAAGGGCCACATGCATTGTGAATCTGCAACTGCATCATATATTATATTTCAGAAAGAACGAGTGAATGAATTTTATTATTTCGGTCACAGACCAGTTCCAGCCCACATACAATATCAAGGAAGTCATAAAGCATGATAGGGACACATTTGAATTTGCAAGTAGATATAACAGGGACAATACAGATATAGCAACAGTTTAAAAATATATAAATTAAAACTTAGTCACTAACATATAACCTAAAATTATCATTTAAGGCCTTAATCATTATGGTAGCACAGCTTGTTCCCTAAGTTTTATGGCAATCACACAGAATTTGGCTACTCTTAACGTGATCTCAGGATCTTTGTCCTCTACCAGGGATTTTAGACACTGAAGTTCAAAAGAACAATAAATATAAATGTCAAATTAATGCTCCTAATCTAAAGCTATGAGGGAGAGGTAGGGGCAAGCTATTTTTCTGGGATCTCTCTCTCTCTCTCTCTCTCTCTCTCTCTCTCTCTCACACACACACACACACACACACTGTGGTAGGGTGTAACAGAACCATGATCTTTAAAGACTCGAGCAGGGTATGAAAGGCGTATGCATGTGATCTGAGGCATTCATCTGGCCACAACAGCTATCGGTAGGGCAGAGAGAGGAGGTGGCCACCTCAGACAGCTGATTCTGTGTGTCACCGAAGGGCAGCAAATTTGTTAGCTACTTCCTTTATTTCTTCTTGCATTTCTACCACCAGGTAGAGGAGTGAGTTGGATTTTCTGCCTCATATGTCAAAACCACTTGGCTGGCCTTGTATACTAAGCACCCAAATTGGGGTGGTGGTGTGCAGCATAGTGTTCTGGGCCAGACCAGGCTACTGTTTCAGTCAGCTCAACTGCTTCATTGCAGCCAGGTCTCTGAGATGCTGCCCTGGCCCCCATTCACAGCATAGCTGTCAACCATCCCTTATTTGGCAGGAAACTCCCTTATCCCAGCGCTGTTTCCCGCTGCTGTCCCTTATTGATGATGTCCCTTAAATTTCCCGGGTTTCAAAGGAAGCAGCTCCTCTCCCTCCCTCCCTGCCGGCCAGGGAGGAGGGAGGCTCCAACTGTGTTGCTTGGGTGCATTGCTCACCCAATAAGGAGTCTAAGAATGACTGGGGGTGGAGCTTGCATGCCTTGTTCCCGGCCGCGTTGCCTGGGGACTCGCTTTTGCTCAGCGCTTCCCAGTGGAACACTATCCAACCATCTCGTCCTCTGTCGTCCCTTTCTCCTTGTGCCCTCCATCTTTCCCAACATCAGGGTCTTTTCCAGGGAGTCTTGTCTTCTCATGAGGTGGCCAAAGTATTGGAGCCTCAGCTTCAGGATCTGTCCTTCCAGTGAGCACTCAGGGCTGATTTCCTTAAGAATGGATTGGTTTGATCTTCTTGCAGTCCATGGGACTCTCAAGAGTCTCCTCCAGCACCATAATTCAAAAGCATCAATTCTTCATCGATCAGCCTTCTTTATGGTCCAGCTCTCACTTCCATACATCACTACTGGGAAAATGTTTACATATTTACACTCCATCAATTCCAAATGAGCTTCTGAGTGGCCAGGTAAAAGCTATTTTAGAATGTGGTGTTTTTTATGGCTACGTGGAGCATAAAAGTGGGGGAGCATTACACTCATTTGGCTTTGCTGTGGGATTTCTAGAAGAATCAAGTTTGTTTAAGCAGATTTAGTGGAGGTTGATTGTGCGGCCGTATGAAGGAAGATAGTTTTTAATTCTGAAAATGGATTAATGATCTGAATGCAGCTTGCAGGTGATCCATTTTACGCCTTCTCCAGATGTATGTTTCATATCTTGGGAGGAGAGGAGGAAGCACTCAAATGTGTGGAGTAAAACTAGTTATTGCCTCAAGTGACAAATCTTCTTCATCCAGGAATACCATGGTATCCCCTAGTAAAAAAATATAATTCCTGCTTTAATGCACCTTTGGATTCTGGAACAAAGTAGCACCACTATCACTAACAGAGGGCAGATACATTTCCTGCTGCTTATTGTAATTAAATCCAGTTAATGTAAAATAATTATTGTCTGCTCTAAGTGTAATAAAAAGTATTTTCATTTTCATTTTCAGTGCCTTCTTAATAGTGGTTTCTTGTTTACAAAACACCCTCCCTGATGAGGTGTGCCTGTTTCCCTTATAAATAATGTTCAGAACAAATTTCACAACTTCCATTTTCAACCCAGGCACTTGATGACTGAAACATACCATTACAGACAAAAACGAAATTATTAACTGTGTAATGATATTGGGTTGTTGTTAAATGTTTCCAGATGCTTTAACATTGTTTTTAATTATTTTGAAACAATTGCTTTGGTAGGAAGAGCAAGATTTTATGTAATAAATATTTTTGTTTTCACAAAATTACAAATTATGACATTATAAACAAAGCATGGGTCTGTACAAAATTAGGTGATTTATCTTTTTAAAATGTGAGGAATAAAGCCTATTTTCTCAATAGGATATTGTATATTTGCATTTCTTCACCTATAAACACATAATTTATAATTTGTAGCTTTATATGTGCTGTAAGCTGCCCAGAGTGGCTGGGGAAACCCAGCCAGATGGATGTGGTATAAATAATAAAATTGTTGTTGTTAGCATTAAAATGTATATGTTTTTCCAAGACTGTAGCTTTCTAAGGATTGTAGATTGGGGGTGCAAAGTAACTGAACTTACAGTGGTACCTTGGGTTAAGAACTTAATTTGTTCCAGAGGTCTGTTCGTAACCTGAAACTGTTCTTAACCTGAGGTACCACTTTACCTAATGGGGCCTCCCGTTGCTGCTGCACCGCCACTGCACAATTTCTGTTCTCATCCTGAAGCAAAGTTCTTACCTGAGGTACTATTTCTGGGTTAGCGAAGTCTGTAACCTGAAGCATCTGTAACCCAAGGTACCATTGTACAGTGGTACCCCGCAAGACGAATGCCTCGCAAGACGGAAAACTCGCTAGACGAAAGAGTTTTCCGTTTTGGAGGTGCTTCGCAAAACGAATTTCCTATGGGGTTGCTTCGCAAGACGAAAATGTCTTGCGAGTTCCTGTGGGGTTTTTTCCCTTCCCCCCCCTTTTTCTAAGCCGCTAAGCCGCTTATCCGATAATAATAATAATAATAATAATTTATTATTTATACCCCGCCCATCTGGCTGGGCCTCCCCAGCCACTCTGGGCGGCTTCCAAAAGAATATTAAAATACTATGATACATCAAACATTAAAAGCATCCCTGAACAGGGCTGCCTTCAGATGTCTTCTAAAAGTCTGATAGTTGTTGTTCTCTTTGACATCTGGTGGGAGGGCATTCCACAAGGAGGGCGCCACTACCGAAAAGGCCCTCTGCCTGGTTCCCTGTAACTTGGCTTCTCGCAGTGAGGGAACCGCCAGAAGGCCCTTGGTGCTGGACCTCAGTGTCCGGGTAGAACGATGGGGGTGGAGACGCTCCTTCAGGTATACTGGACCGAGGCCGTTTAGGGCTTTAAAGGTCAGCACCAACACTTTGAATTGTGCTCGGAAACGTACTGGGAGCCAATGTAGGTCTTTCAAGACCGGTGTTATATGGTCTCGGTGGCCGCTCCCTGTCACCAGTCTGGCTGCTGCGTTCTGGATTAGTTGTAGTTTCCGGGTCACCTTCAAAGGTAGCCCCACGTAGAGTGCATTGCAGTAATCCAAGCGGGAGATAACCAGAGCATGCACCACTCTGGCGAGGCAGTCCACAGGCAGATAGGGTCTCAGCCTGCGTACCAGATGGAGCTGGTACACAGCTGCCCTGGACACGGATTTAACCTGTGCCTCCATGGACAGCTGTGAGTCCAAAATGACTCCCAGGCTGCGCACCTGGTCCTTCAGGGGCACAGTTACCCCATTCAGGACCAGGGAGTCCTCCACACCTGCCCGCCTCCTGTCCCCCAGAAACAGTACTTCTGTCTTGTCAGGATTCAATCTCAATCTGTTAGCCGCCATCCATCCTCCAACCGCCTCCAGACACTCACACAGGACCTTCACCGCCTTCACTGGTTCTGATTTGAAAGAGAGGTAGAGCTGAGTATCATCCGCATACTGATGAACACCCAGCCCAAACCCCCTGATGATCTCTCCCAGCGGCTGCATGTAAATGTTGAAAAGCATGGGGGAGAGGACAGAACCCTGAGGCACCCCACAAGTGAGAGCCCAGGGGTCTGAACACTCATCCCCCACCACCACTTTCTGAACACGGCCCAGGAGGAAGGAGCGGAACCACTGTAGGACAGTGCCCCCAGCTCCCAGCCCCTCAAGACGGTCCAGAAGGATGTTATGGTCAATGGTATCAAACGCCGCTGAGAGATCCAGCAGAACTAGGAAACAGCTCTCACCTTTGTCCCTAGCCCGCCGGAGATCATCAACCAGTGCGACCAAGGCAGTTTCAGTCCCATGATGAGGCCTGAATCCCGACTGGAAGGGATCCAAATGGTCCGCTTCTTCCAGGCGTGCCTGGAGTTGTTCAGCAACCACTCGCTCAATCACCTTGCCCAAGAATAGAAGATTTGAGACTGGGCGATAGCTGGCCATCGTGGCCGCATCTAAAGATGGTTTTTTAAGAAGTGGTTTGATAACCGCCTCTTTCAGCGGGTCTGGGAAGGCTCCCTCACGGAGGGAAGCATTCACCACCCCACGAAGCCCATCGCCCAGTCCTTCCCGGCTAGCTTTTATAAGCCAGGATGGGCAAGGATCAAGGAGACAGGTGGTTGGTTTCACTCGTCCAAGTAGCCTGTCCACATCCTCGGAGGTAACAGATTGGAATTGATCCCATGCAATTTGACTAGACAGGACTCTAGCACTCTCCCGCCCCGGCCCTGCTCCCACGGTGGCGTCTACCTCTTCCCGAATCTGAGCGACTTTATCTGCAAAAAACTTTGCAAAAACATTGCAGGAGATCATGTGGCCCGTACTGGGCCCTGATGTAGCAGGTGGTTCCGCTAAATTGCGGACCACCTGAAAAAGTCTCCTGCTGCTGTTTTCTGCAGATGCAATAGAGGCGGTGAAGAAAGTCTTCTTCGCCGTCGCTACCGCCACTTGGCGATAAGCCGATAAGCCGCTAAAAGCCGCTAAACTGCTAATAGCACTAATCCGCTAAGCCGTCAATGGGCTTGCTTCGCAAGACGAAAAAACCGCTAGACGAAGAGACTCGCGGAACGGATTCTTTTCGTCTTGCAAGGCACCACTGTAATTTAAAGAAGACATGCATAGGAGTGTGCTGTTAGAGAGGGTAGGATTTCTTTTTTCATCTTCTTAATGACCAAGCTTGGGCAATTGTCATTTTACCAGAGGTCAATAAATGAGCAATCATTTCCAGGTCCTCTTGTTGCAGTTTTCCCAAAAGTGCTGTTAATGGGTATAAAACAATGGCCTAGTCTGCTGTTTCCTCTTTATATAATATTTTTAAATATTTTTGTCCAATAGTGTAAAAGTTTCATAACATATACAGGAAGTCAGGGCCTATAACAACATACCATCATTGATCTTACCAACTCAATATATCCAATTTAAGTTTGAAGTAGTAAGCTTGGAGTAGAAAACTATGATTAATAATGACTTGGTGTTCAAGATGACTCACAAAGTAATTCATAATGCTGCTTTTAGTAAAAATGAGCAATAAACTGTGAGGAAAAGTAAGTTTTTTGCAAGAACCAAAAACCAAAAACAGTACTGTATATATTTGCCTTATATCAGAGGAGAGGTTGTTCCATAAGCTGGGTGCCACAACAGAAAATGCCTTCTTCCTGGTTTTTGCCCAATGGACTTCTGTATTTTCATATTTTTAGTAAGCTTTAATATTCTACGGCCTTTTAAATGTGTTTGTGTTCTCAAAGTTGCGAACATGAGTTTGACCAAACTGCAGGAGGCAGTGGAAGACAGGAGTGCCTGGCGTGCTCCGGTCCATGGGGTCACAAAGAGTCAGACACGAATAAACGACTAAACAACAACAATGCAAACCTGCCCAAGTCACACATCCTGATACAATACACAAACACAAATTCTCACCTCTCAACATTTCTAATCAAAATGACTTTAGCAGAACTTCATGTCTGAAAAAAAACCCAGAGGGTCAATAGTATGAGGCTTTAATAATACCCCCAGCAGCCCTTCACAATGCACACTTACTCAGAAACATCCGTGTGCACTGAACTGATTAGGAGACAGTCCAGAGAAGCCATTTTCAGGAACACTACTTGCAGAATATCCCACGGTGATCACATCCCTTTACCTGCCTATGATATTTTCACTTTTCAAACTTAAAAAACAAAATGTTCCCCAAGCGGCTGGCAAACACCATACATAAAATGAAAATGAGACAGTGGCTTTTAAACAAGACCTTGGTCTTTCAAATGAAAAATGGGGGGAAGGGAGGGAAAAACCTCACATGGGTAAGAGAAAAGACAGAAGGGCAAGATCTGATCAGTTTGACAATGCCAGAAGAAAGAGGTTTATCAAGCATTTAAATCTAGTTGCAGTCAGGCTCATCCTGTCATTCCAGTGTTCTTGCTGAGTGTCCTTCTCTTCACCTTTGCAATCTCAGGGCAGCTAGGCAGTTGGAAATGTGTCCTTGCTGGGAGAGAGGCAGGAAGCAAGCTTTCAGTGTATGTGGCAATATTAGCACAGCCTTCCAGCTATATTGGCACAATACAGGCTCAATTTTACTAGAGATGAGTGAAGATGCCGTTCTCTGGTGCTCATCTTATTGACATACATTCCATACCCTCCAACATTTCTCTAATGAAAATAGTGACGTCCTATTCCAGGCTTCCTCAGCCTCAGCCCTCCAGATGTTTTTGGCCTACAACTCCCATGATCCCTAGCTAGCAGGACCAGTGGTCAGGGATGATAGGAATTGTAGTCTCAAAACATCTGGAGGGCCGAGGTTGAGGAAGCCTGTCCTATTCCTTAACAATCACAATAGTTTTATTATTTATACCACGGTCTGTATCTCATTGGCTCAGAGGGGTCGCATAACTTCATACTCTCCAACATTTCTCTGATGAAAATAGGGACATCCTATTCTGTTGTGGCTTTTGAATTGATGCTTTTGAATTATGGTGCTGGAGGAGACTCTTGAGAGTCCCATGCACTGCAAGAAGATCAAACCTATCCATTCTTAAGGAAATCAGCCCTGAGTGCTCACTGGAAGGACAGATCCTGAACCTAAGGCTCCAATACTTTGGCCACCTCATGAGAAGAGAAGACTCCCTGGAAAAGCCCCTGATGTTGGGAAAGATGGAGGGCACAAGGAGAAGGGGACAACAGAGGACAAGATGGTTGGACAGTGTTCTCGAAGCTACCAGCATGAGTTTGACCAAACTGCGGGAGGTAGTGGAAGACAGGAGTGCCTGGTGTGCTCTGGTCCATGGGGTCATGAAGAGTTGGACATGACTAAATGACTAAACAACAACATTCTGTGGTGGTGGTGGTGGTGGTTTATATTACACCCATCTAACTATGTTGCCCCAGCCACTCTGGGTGGCTTCCAACATATATAAAAACATAATGAAACATTAAACATATTCCCTTCTGGTGTCTTCTAAAGGTTGTAGAGATGTTGCATCTCCATGGCTCAGGGGATTGCATAACGCCATACCCTCCAATGAGGGTATACTGCCATACCCTCTGATGAAAATAAAGGTGTCCTAAGGAAAAGTGGGACATTCTGGGATCAAATCAGAAACCAGGATGGCTTCTGTAAACAAGAACTGTCCCTGAAAAATAGGGACACTTGGATGGTCTGGCATTCCTTCAAAATTCTTATGGCTGTATTTTAGCTGGGCATTACCTTTCAGTCACCTCAAGTTCAGTGAAAACCTTGAAATTTTGCCTACCTCGTATTTCCTTTCCTTTGAGGCCTGCATGTCATCAACTATTGTAAGTTTTCATTTATAATCATAACTTCATGACTGACAAAATCCAGAGGGACAAAGGTGAGGCCCAGTATCACTGGGAGACTATTTCTGTATCTGTTTACTACAAAGTTCCACATGAGCTGGGTTTTATGTGGAAACAGTACACAGCATGATTGCAGTAATGGTAAATGAAAAATCCTGCTGTAATCATAGGTCTTGTCATAATCAGCTATGCTTGTGATGATCTTGGTTGACATGAAGACTTCTCCATGCAGTCTCATATACTGAAGCAATCACATGAAGGAAGTAAATGGCCAGTATACAAGTGGAAAATAGCAGTTAGGAATATCTCCAAGGAACGCCCTGGTTGCCTTGTTATTTCACACATAGTGTTGAATCCAACTAAATCAGACCCTTTGAAATCAATGAACTTGGCAAAGCTAAGACCATTGATCTCAGTGGGTCTCCTCCAAGAATGACTTATTTGGATGCGACCATTGGAAATAATTGAATTTGAAAATGATTGTGTATTTGTGGGCTAACTTATATGTGTGAATTTCAGAATGATCTATGTTGCCAGAGAGTTGTTAGGGATATTGCACTGTTCTTGCCATAGTTGTTTAAAAAGATTGAATAAAATGCCATCCTCAAAGCATTTTAGAAGATTTCTCAATCTAATAATACAGGGATTGCCAGTGAGCCAAAGGAAGTTCCAAAGGAGCTTTATTCTCATCCTTCCTCTGGCACCTTTTTAAATTTTAATAAAGGTATGGGGAAGTATTTGGTCACAGTTTTTTTTCTTGGAAAGAGTGGAAAGAAAGTACATTTCTTAAGAATATCTCATGAAAATTCAAGATAGGTGTCAGATGTCAGTGGTGGTTGCTCATGAGTAACCAGGCAGGACTCTGACCTGTCTTTAACAGGTTTTATTTTGGTGCAAAACTATTTACAGAGCAGAACCATCAGTTCATGTCTGCTTCAATCACTAGCAGAATCCAGGAGTGGCTCTTTCCAGGTCCTCCCCCAACATAAGAACTGAGTCACCCCCAGTCATTTCCTTCCTTCTTTGCATTTTACTCCTCTGCGCAATGTGGGCGCTGTTTCCCTCCTGGCCGGCTTGACCAGGAGCAGTGCTGAGGCTCTTCACAGCATCCTCTAGCCCCTTCCCCTCCTTTACCCCAGAGGTGTGGCTTCCCCCACCCTAAGACTGATGAGGTGCAGAGCTGGGGCTCCCAGCAGCATCCTCTGGTCCCTTCCCCTCTTCCCCACTGGAGGTGTGGCTTTCCCTACCGCAGGAAGAAGAACTGCTTTGAAAGATTTTCAGAGGCTCCCTGTATCCCAATGGCCCCTCTGCCTCCCTTCCCTGTTCCGATGGCAGTCCCCTGACAATAGATAAAACATGTTCTACGAAAACTCTTCTACGGAACAGTGGGAGGGAGAATATATTTATTGGCAGAGCACAAATTTTACAGGCAGAAGCTTCAGTTTCTGACATATCCACTTAAAGAAACATACCAGATCTAGAAAATCAGACTAGATAATTATAGGGATGGATAGAAAGACCTATTTCTGGGCCCTGGCATGTTCACTTCTGTTTAGTCATAAGTTTGCTCTATACTTATACAAACTGTTCCAACATCAATATTTTTAACCATATGAAAAACTGTATTATCTTCGTACATATTTTTCATGAAATGTTCGTGTATCGTACCCTAAAGTGCATACCTTAACTTAATATATACATGGGCCCGTTGTTGTTTGATGACTTTATAAATAACTTGGGTGAAGGGATTGAGGGAATGCTCACCAAATCTGCAGATGACAGCTTGGGAGGGGTAGCTAATGCTGCAGAAGACAGTATCAGAATTCAAAATGAACTTAACAGATTGGAGAACTGGGCCCAAGCTAACAAAATGCATTTCAATAGGGACAAATGTAAGTTTCCGCACTAAAGCAGGAAGAACCAGATGCCCAAATCTAGGATGGGGGATACCTGGCTTACTAGCAGTACATGTGAAATGGATCTAGGGGTCGTAGTGGACCAGAAGCTTAACATGAGTCAACAGTGTGATGCAGCAGCAAAAAAAAAAAAAAAAAAATACCTAATGTTTTTCTAGGCTGCATCAGCAGAAGTATAGTGTCTAGATCAAGAGAAGTAAAAGTACCATTCCATTCTGCCTTGGTCAGACCACACCTGGAATATTGTGTACAATTCTGGGCACCACAATTTAGGAAGGATTTTAGAAGAAAGGTTTTTTGTTGGTCTTCTTCAGTTGTGCTGGAGATTGGCACAGATTAAAAAAATACACAAAGAACACATGGATTGCTTAGCCTCATAATTTATATAAGAGCAAACACGCAAACCACACTACATCCTTCTTGAAATTCCTCAGAATTTATTCTTTGGTCCTATCTACCTCTCCACTTTCTATTCCCCCTCCCAATGACTGGTCAAACAATTAATGCCACCAAAATAATAAATAAATAAATAAATAAACAAATAAATAAATAAATAAATAAATAAATCACAGTCTTTCTATAAGGTAAATTTGACTAATGCAAGATTAAAACAACACAAAATCTCTCCCAACGTACTTTCATGGCCATCTAAATACAATAATGAAATGCAGCAATATTTACTGGGGATTACAGGAAAAGTGTAGGTATGGTCAGTCACATTCGGATCAAATCCATGTTCTAGTAATAGTCGTCACAATAATGCAGGTCTATTAATCTAATCAAGGTTTGGACATTTATTTTTCACCTTTGTACTTATAGACTCCAAGGAATGCTAAAGCTAGCTGCAAGCTCATTTAAAATCTACTTAATTTAACAATCAACACTCCCTTTAATTAATTTTGAAGTGCTGTAATTTAGTAATAGAGGATAAAATTTCATTAAGAGTCCTGATTAGGACAAGAGCACTAATACAGTTGTAAAGGTTATACAAATTTGGATCCAGTGCATAACATAAATCACATACAGAAATGGTAAATGCATTGAAATAATGTGAAAGACTTAGCTTAAACTAAAAAAAAGCTCTGCAGTTCATCTTGCCATTCTGCATTTACAATTATTTTCTTCCCTCAGTTAAGTAAAGATATTGGAATAAATTGTCCTGTTTCAAGAATGCTTCCTCTTTTAGCAAAAACGTTTCTTTTGTTGTTTTGCTTTGTTGTTGTTGTTTAGTCGTTTAGTCGTGTCCGACTCTTCGTGACCCCATGGACCAGAGAACGCCAGGCACTCCTGTCCTCCACTGCCCCCCGCAGCCTGGTCAGACTCATGCCGGTAACCTCGAAAACACTATCCAACCATCTCGTCCTCTGTCGCCCCCTTCTCCTTGTGCCCTCCATCTTTCCCAACATCAGGGTCTTCTCCAGGGAGTCTTCTCTTCTCATGAGGTGGCCAAAGTACTGGAGCCTCAGCTTCACAATCTGTCCTTCCAGTGAGCACTCATGTTTTGCTTTATATATGCATAAATAATCTCACCATTTCCTTATTCACATCTGATTCATACATTTTATTTATTTAATTCAACAATGTATACACTGTTTAAAACTATAGTTTCCATGCAATGCACAAGAAGGTTACAAAAAGATGCAATAAATATATATTTTGTTCTAGTCAAAATTGGGTAATAGAGTTCAAAGTGTTCATAGCTGTGCATGAGAGAATGAAATCCACTTCACTGAATTTGGATCCATTTTTTATGTCACAAAAGTCCTTTATCCCTTCTTCTCAGAAATAAGGTTGTTGTGACCTGGCTTTTCTGAAGAAAAATGATTACCAGTAAGTTCATTCTATGTTATAGCAATAGTGACACACTATAAATTACAAAGCCCTCTTATTTATATTAACTTTGATTCATGAAATGTATCTCAGCATGATGACGAATCTGCATCCAAGCTTTTTTTTCTCTCTCCCTTTTTTCTTCTCAGTCTGATTTCCCCCACCCAACACAATTTCCAGTCTGGTATGGGAAATGATGTTTAAAGAAGATTTGTCATGAGAACGAATAGAACCTAAGTGTAACATTGGAGAAATATAATTGAACAAAAGTGTCCAATTTTCTCTACAATCACTTCAAGCAGGGATACCACTAGCACAACTTTGTACTGTGAAACGCTGAAGTACTGAGATGTGCTCCAATACATAATATGCTTCAAAACATATTTGAGCATGTCAAAATGAACCAAATCTAAAAATAAGGTATGCTGAGCCAATAATGGGAACTGACTTAAAGTCATTAATTTGTGACTCATCCCAGGCTATATATGTGAGAGAAGTTTATCATCGTTTGCCTGACTTGGCCTTTTCAGATAATGCTCTCGTCAACACATTACACGCTGGATTTTGCTAATACACCTTCATGGGGTTTTTTTGGTCCATTTTAAGGTCAACAGCTGACCAAGGGGGAAACACATGCACACACAAACACATCAAATAGAATGGTCTGCTTCTTTGCCTTTAACAGCAGCTTGATGTGCAGTTCAAGTTGCTATGAAAGACACCATACCCTCCAACATTTCTCTGATGAAAATAGGGAGTCCTATTCAATCATCATCATCATCATCATCATCATTTATACCTTGCCGATCTGACTGGGTTGCCGCAGCCATTCCGGGGGGTTCCAACATACATAAAAATATAATACAACATTAAAAACTTCTTTATACAGGGCTGCCTTCACATGTCTTCTAAAGATTGTATAGTTACTTATCTCCTTGGCTCAGGGGTCACAAAACACATGAGCTGGTGAAAGTGTTGGCAGCTCTGCTCACAACTCTTGTGTTGTCTCAGGAAAACACTTGCTTTTCACGATTTTTGTCTCCTTACTGAAGGAGCAATTGGGAAAACCAGGCAGGGTCAAACTACATGTTACATAAACTAACTTGCAGACAGGTTGAGGTTTTCTTTAAATTTAAACCTAGGCACATGGCTGGGGAGTTGAGAGGAGATTTTCATCTGCACTCACAGTGTGCAGAAAGAGATTACACCTTGCCAGCCCCCTGAGCTGTAATCCCAGACAACGCCTCTACTCTTGTGCAATGTTTTCAAAAGTTAGGTAATATCCCCATTAGCTGTAACATAAATAGATCAATTTATTAAATGTTTTCAGCCACTTCGAGCCATTGGGGGGGGGGGGGGAAATCAAAACACAGACAGGGTAATGTACTTTATTTAGGAATAACAAAAGAGTTACAAATTAATTGTCCTTAATTTCTACTACGGGACATGGGTGGCACTGTGGGTTAAACCACAGAGCCTAGGACTTGCCAATCAGAAGGTCGGAGGCTCGAACCCCTGCGACGGGGTGAGCTCCCGTTGCTCGGTCCCTGCTCCTGCCAACCTAGCAGTCTGAAAGCATGTCAAAGTGCAAGTAGATAAATAGGTACTGCTCCAGCGGGAAGGTAAACGGCATTTCCGTGCGCTGCTCTGGTTCGCCAGAAGCGGCTTAGTCATGCTGGCCACATGACCCAGAAGCTGTACGCTGGCTTCCTCGGCCAATAAAGTG
Organism: Podarcis cretensis; assembly: GCF_951804945.1. Classification (NCBI taxonomy): domain Eukaryota; kingdom Metazoa; phylum Chordata; class Lepidosauria; order Squamata; family Lacertidae; genus Podarcis; species Podarcis cretensis. The sequence continues at coordinate 17,613,359 of NC_137176.1, read as the reverse complement.
ACATGAGCACCACAACCCCAGAGTCAGTCACGACTGGACCTAATGGTCAGGGGTCCCTTTACCTTTACCTTTACTTAATTTCTACTATATATAGCTTATGTCTCCAGAGCGGAGTTACATCTCAACACAGCTCCTTCCTTGGAAGTGTCTTTGGGGTTGAAAGTACACACTAAGTAGGCAATAAACACTCATGGATGCGATAAAGATTCAGTCAAGTGTAGAAGTTTACTTGACAGGCATAAAAGCATATCGGTAGCAAATATATACAGACATTCACCACTGCTGCGGTCAAGGCATGCTTAGAGGCCAACAAGAGTCCAAGACTCTCTCTCTACTTCTCTCACCGCAAGACGCAAGTGACTCACAAGAAGTTACACAGAACCATTGTTATCAGTAAAAAGGTAAAGGTAAAGGTACCCCTGACCGTTAGTTCCTGTCGCGGACGACTCTGTGGTTGCGGTGCTCATCTCGCTCTACAGGTCGAGGACCCAGCGTTTGTCCTCAGACAGCTTCTGGGTCATGTGGCCAATATGGCTAAACTGCTTCTGATGAAACCAGAGCAGTGCACATAAACTGTGTTTACCTTCCCATCAGAGTGGTACCTATTTATCTACTTGCACTTTGACATGCTTTCGAACTGCTAGGTGGGCAGGAGCTGGGACTGAGCAACGGGAGCTCACCCTGTCACAGGGATTCGAACCGCCGACTTTCTGATTGGCAAGCCCTAGGCTCTGTTATCAGTACTTCCTTTAATACTGTGCATGTGCAAATAACAGTTGCCACAGAAAATGTCCTTGCATAGACAAAACAATCTCAGCCTTCTGCTGCTGCTCGAAACTTCTTCTCTGTTTCTGGAACAAATGATTCTCTCACACACAAACAGAGAATATCCAACACCCTCAGCTTCATGGCCGAATGGGGATTTGCACTCTGGTCTGCAAAGTCTTAGGCCAACACTCTAACCACTACACCACTCTGGCTCTCAAGCCCCACTGCCAAGGAACAACCAGGAGTGCATAACTTAGAGTGAATTCTCACTTGCTCCTTTTCAACAGTCCTTGAATCAGTTGTAGCTTTAGTGTGTGAGAGAGAGAAAGAGAGAGAGCTCTGATTTGTGGGAGGGGGTTTGTTTTGTTTTTGTTTTTCTTATGTATTTTGTGTTTTTATATTGTATTTTTATGCTATGAACTGCCCTCAGATTGTTGAATGAAGGGCAATATACAGTTTAGTAGTAGTAGCAGCAGCAGTAGTAGTAGTACAGTGGTACCTCGGGTTAAGTACTTAATTCGTTCCGGAGTTCTGTTTTTAACCTGAAGCTGTTCTTAACCTGAAGCACCACTTTAGCTAATGGGGCCTCCCGCTGCCACCGCGCCACCAGAGCACAATTTCTGTTCTCATCCTGAAGCAAAGTTCTTAACCTGAAGCACTATTTCTGGGTTAGCGGAGTATATAACCTGAAGCGTATGTAACCTGAGGTACCACTGTAGTAGTAGTATTTAAATAACTGGTTCTATCTTTTCCTCTTTGGTAGAGACAACAGTAGGAAAGTATAAATGCAAGCAAATGTAGTTACACATATCTATAATTTGTTTTTGTTAGGGATGAGGGTAAAGGTGTTAAGCTAAGGACTTTATGGAAAAGGTGCATTTTGAGGAGCGATTTGAAAAAGGAGAGAGAGATGATATCACTCAACATAAGGAGCATGAAGGAAGAGTGGATGAAATTGAGAGCAGGAATCTGAGAATGACAAAGTTGAGGATAAGACAGAGGAGCAATTAATTTATTAATCTCATTATTTATACTCTGTGAATCTCATTAGCAAGAGCAGTAATAACTATGCTAATTGGACCAGGTTGTGCCCCCATGTGAATTAAAAGTCAGTAGCAGTATCATTCAGAATGCTTCTGGGTTGGATTTGTGCAAAAGGAGAGCAAACTATTTCATAGTCTAGAAAGCTTCTCAGTAGATATAAGCTTCTTACAGCCTAAGTGTGAAGGTTGGGCCACTTGTCAGCTTTGTGGGAGCTTTACAGCTGTTATGAAAGAGCTATAAATTAAAGGAGATGCAAGATAAAGCCTCATGTTGCATGCAGTGTGTGGGGAAGGAACTGGCAGCTTAGAATGAGGAACTGTAGCATTTTCTCTCCCTGAGCAATTCCAATCAATATGCCAGTCATTAGAAAATGCCACAGCAAGTATCAATATTTCAAGATTCAGATGATAGCATACACTACCTAGACATGAAGGATTTTTTAAATGTTTAATCAGATCCAAAGCTATTTCTGACTTAATCTGCATGGTGAAATGTCATTTAGCTGGACAGGGTAGAATCAATTGTTGCTCTCCGAGTAATTCATCCGAGAAGTACTCGATCATGTGCAAGCATAATGCAGGCCCAAATGGACATTAGTCTTGTGATCCAGCAAGTTGATTCTTAAAGTGTAGATATCAATGCAGTGGTACCTTGGGTTAAGAACTTAATTCGTTCTGGAGGTCTGTTCTTAACCTGAAGCACCACTTTAGCTAATGGGGCCTCCAGCTGCTGCCGCATTGCCAGAGCACAATTTCTGTTCTCATCATGAAGCAAAGTTCTTAACCTGAGGTACTATTTCTGGGTTAGCGGAGTCTGTAACCTGAAGCGTTTGTAACCTGAAGCCTATGTAACCCGGGGTACCACTGTACTCTCTTAGCTTCCTTTGAAAGATCTTGAGGAAGATCCCCAGAATTCTCTTTTTGCTTCAGGAAAAATGCTCTAGTAACTCTAGGGTAGGGTAAAATTCTTGAGAACCACTGAAAGGGCACAAGCAGGAGTGTGGTTAGTGTAGCACAAACCTTTCCTGTAGCAGGATAATAACACAATCCTATGTGTGTTTACTCAGATGTACATTTCATTGAGTTCAATAGGACTTGTTCCCTGGTAAGAGGATTGCTGCTTAAACCAGCCGTTCACATAAACACAAAATATTTTGGAAGCTCACAAAATGGTGTCTCGCCTAACTGACCAAACACATATCTCCCAAGACAGCTCCCAGGACTCACCCTGGATGACTGCTTGTTCTGAGCTCTCTTTAAAAAGAGAAAATAAAAGCTCCTGGTGACAGCCTTCCAGCTAATTGTGGAAGAAAAACATGAAACTAAGGTTAGTGTGGGAGATTGCAGTCAATTTCAACAAATGCACACTCTTGATAGTAAGTTTCAGGGCAAATGACCACCGAGCTGTAAATGTCTATATAGGCAGACTCAGACCATAGGAATGTAATGGATAGGGGAGCTCTGTGTGATGTCATTTCCCCTGTTTCCAGTGGTGGGAAGAAACATGAGATATAAAGCCTTCTCCTTCCTATTGCATTCTCTCTCTTAGCTCTCTTCTTCAACCAACAATGGATGCAGACATGTCTCTGCTTGCTTTAGCTCCAGGCTCATGTCTGAAGCTGGTTATACTGTAAATATTAGCATTTTACCTGCATAGTTTTTACTGCTGCTTTAGCTGTGAGCCAATACAATTCTATTGAGTAAGTAAAATTTTACTTTAAATTTTACTTTACAAGTTGTTACTTGATTCTGTGTTAAGCGGAAGGAATTGGGAAGCCAGCTTACTTCGTTAAGTGGACTTGTTGAAAAAGGTAGGCTTTGTAGCCTAATTTTCAAAGCCTATATCAGGGGTCAGCAAACGTCTTCATCCATGGGCCAGTCCACTGTCCCTCAGACCTTGTGGGGGGCAGGACTATATATATATATATATGGAGGGGAAATGAACAAATTCCTATGCCCCACAAATAACCCAGAGATGCATTTTAAATAAAAGCATACATTCTACTCATGTAAAAACACGCTGATTCCCTGACCGTCTGCGGGCCATATTTAGAAGGCAGTTGGGCCAGATCTGGCCCCCGTGCCTTAGTTTGCCTACCCATGGCCTTCTTCTGCCAAGGATGAGATTTTAGAAAGCTGATTATCCCACATATGTGGGAGACTGGGGGGGATAAATTACAACAAATTGTAATTAATATATCTTCTCCTATCCATCTATGCCCATCCCACAGTTAGATCCATCAAGAATCTAGCCCACCTTCAAAAGAGGTGCATCAGTTGTCAATGAAGCTGATGAGGTGAATGTACTCATCCTGTATACTTCAGAATTGGGAACAAAACTGAGAAGTTAATGGGAGATGGGGTAGCAAGCAGCAATGGTCAGTTACTCTACGAGTGAGATCAAATTACTTTCTTCAAAGATGTGCTACATTTATAGTCTGCTATCTTATGCATTTGTTTATTTTTAAGTTAATTAATGCAGCTACTGAAACTTCCGCAGTTAAAAGTTATGTGGAGGATTTCTTCAAGCAGTAGATAAATTGCCAATTGATAAATTGTCTAGTTGGGTGTGTGATTGAAAATGTAGCTCGCTAATGATTTTTAGTAACATTAGGGAAACAATTTCATTGCATTAGCAAATGTAGGCTCATATCTTTCTCAGCTGCCACATCATGTTGTGTCAGCTCATTTCAAAACAAGACTTGCAAGAAAAGCATGAAAGAAGACAAAGAATTGCTGCAGCTGTAGTACAGAGAAGCACGTTTATTTAACATACAGCTTGCCAGTAGATTAATGTTGCAATAGTTTCCATCAGGATGACATGTGAAGTGGTAGAGCTGAAAATAAAAGGTATACAAATTATGAAGTAGTTTCATTGCAAAAGAAGAAGTAAACAGCTAGTTCAGAAACGTTAGCTATCTTAGGAACTTAATTTCCAGAATGTAGCATTTTGACTTCCACCAACTGGGAGCCATTCTGACTTCAGAAAGAAAAGAAACTAGGAGTAACATTTGGAAGAGGAGGAAAGAAATTGTGTCCTCCCTTAAAATGGACACGTATTGCGGTGAGAGCTGGACAACCAACCCCCTGTGTTGTGGGTGGGTACATTTGGTTAGCCACAACATCCGATTGGTAGGTCCCTCAAAGCTGGGTACAATCTGACCAATGGGACACAGTCTAAACAGTTCGAGGGACCTATTTATGCCCATGCACGTGACCCAGAGCTTCCTCTTTTGGCATGTGCATTTGGAACACCCGCCCACCTCTCCCTACTGTTAGGGCTTGTTGCGCTTGACCTTGCTATGCTGTCGTGTGTCATCTGTCATTGGGACAGGGGCATGGCAGGAATTTTCCCCACTTGGCTGATTGGCTGTTGCTATTTGGGTTTCACCTGCCGCATAGCAAATCGTCACAACTTGTAAGGCTGCGGATAGGCTCTGGTTCAGGTGATAGGGATGGGAGAACGCTCTTGCCATCCCTATGTGAAGGGTATTCCGTTAAAGGAATCCAGGGACTCAACTGGTTTGGTCAACCCCTGAGAGAGGGTTGTGCCCGTGCCTGAGTCCAGGGGGACATCTGGGTGGCGGAGTTAGCCCATGCCCAGCTTTCCACTTATCCAGGTGTTCACCCTTGGCTGACCTATGCTGGAAACCTGGGTCAGCGCTACCTGCATGGCAGGGAGCTAGTCGAACCAGAGCCAATGCAACCAGTCACTTTCTGTAATCAATAAAGTTGTGGCCTAAATTCTGCCAAAAACCAAACCAAAAATTTGAGTCAAGTGTGAGTTTATTTAGGGAGGAGGTTTCTGGCTCTGAACATGCAAACAACATCTTTCTCATGAGGAGAACCTCTGCAGCCTTGTTCCATGAGGTATGTGGGGGGAAGCCCAGGTGAGGCTCCTCCTCACCCCAGCAGATCCCCAGTTCATGCAAAATAAATGCGAGATGGGTCATTGAAGAAAAAAGAACCGATGAGAGAGAAAAGAAGCAGATCCAGTACTGTAGTGAGAAGCATTTCAGCTGGCCTGAACAAGGAAACAATGACTGAACAACTGTGGAAAAGATCCATCACTGTTTGGCTACTAGGGGTGTGCATGGACATCTCCGTGTGTATCAGGAACAATGAGGCTAATTGGGGTGATTACGGGCCTTGTTTCATGTTAACAAATTACACAGTATCAAGTTAAAAGCAATTGAATGAAAACAGCTAGAAACACGCAAAATATAAGTTACAATAGAAGAACACAGAGGAGCTCCTCTGTTGCTGGTCTCTATAATGATCTTATAGAACTTCAGTGGAGATCCCCTGGCCACACGGCTGCTTAAAACGGTTAAGCCATGCCCTGGCCAACCGGATTGGCTGGCCAGGGGCTGTGACGCGGCCAGGATCTCCCCAATGATGCAGGGCTCAGCCCCACCCCCACTGAGGCCACACGGCTTGACTGCAATACTGCCCCACCCGGAAATGAAGCGGCCTTGTAAAATCATTATAGAGATGCACAACAGAGAAACTTCTTCATGTTCAGTAGGTCACAGGCTTCCAACATTGGCCTTACAATGTAATTCTACCTAGAGCACTGCTTGTGGAGTTCTGGAGAGCGCTGGGTGTTTAAAGCATAGCTTTGAGGGAGTTCTTAAAAAAAAAAAAAAAAGCTTTTAATTTTTCTTTTTTAAAAAACTGTTGTGCTTTAACCAAAAACAACCCAGAGCTCTTCAGTGTAGGCAATATTTGAATGGTCTCACTTTTTTTTTTTTTTTTTTAAATATTTTATTAAATTTTCATAGTACACAATATACATACAAGATCCCTTCACCAAAAAAAAGTACACAAAAAAGCCAGAACAAATACACCAAAAAAACCATATAGAAAAAAAAGGAAATAAAAAATAAAAAAGAAGAGAAAAAAACAACCATTCCATACATTTTTTTTTATATATAACTAACTGGACTTCCTCACATCTCCTTTACCCTGCATTATTTATATTAAAAATATCAGCAAATTATTACCTTGTTTCATACCTTATTTTGTACTTTCCAAATATTATACTTCTAAATTTAAGATAATTTTTATCATTTACTCATACCTTAAATTTAAACATATTGTTGCCTTAAATTTCGACCTTTTCTTACTTATAACTTAATTTTCTATTTTACAAAATCTATTTGCTGGAACTGAGATTTTCTAAATCGTGCAGATACTTAACATTCATACAACTTATATTGTTTTTGTAAATAGTCCTTAAACTTCTTCCAGTCCTCTTCCGTTGTTTCTTCTCCCAAGTCTCGGATTCTGCCAGTCATTTCAGCCAATTCCATATAATCCATCAATTGCGTCTGCCACTCTTCCAGTGTGGGCAAGTCTTGTGTCTTCCAATACTTTGCAATAAGTATTCTTGCTGCTGTTGTCGCATACATAAAGAAACTTCTGTCCTTCTTTGACACTTTCTGGCCGACAATGCCCAAGAGGAAGGCCTCCGGTTTCTTAACAAAGGTATATTTAAATACCTTTTTTAGTTCATTATAGATCATTTCCCAGAAGACCCTCACTTTTGGGCATGTCCACCAGAGGTGAAAGAATGTCCCCTCAGCCTCTCTACATTTCCAACATTTATTATCAGACAGGTGATATATTTTTGCAAGCTTGACTGGGGTCATGTACCACCTATATATCATTTTCATAATATTCTCCTTCAAGGCATTACATGCCGTGAATTTTATTCCGGTGGTCCATAACCTTTCCCAGTCCTCAAACATAATGTTATACCCAATATCCTGAGCCCATTTTATCATGGCTGATTTAACAGTCTCATCCTGTGTGTTCCATTTAAGCAGCAAGTTATACATTCTCGAAAGTACCTTAGTCTTTGGTTCCAACAGTTCTGTCTCTAATTTCGACTTCTCCACCTGGAATCCTATCTTTTTATCCAATATAAAAACCTCTTGAATTTGAGCGTAGTGTAACCAATCTTGCACCTTATTCTTTAATTTCTCCATGCTCTGCAACCTCCATTTGTCTCCAATTTTTTCTATTATTTCCCAATATTTCGGCCAGCAGGCCTCCATATTGAGTCTTTTCCGGGCCTTAGCCTCCATTGGTGATAGCCTTCTCGGGGTCTTACTTTCTAGTAAGTCTTTATATTTTGTCCAGACAATAAATATTGCTTTTCTGACAATATGGTTTTTGAACATTTTATGAATCTTTACCTTGTCGTACCACAAGTATGCATGCCAACCAAAAGCATTGTTAAACCCTTCCAGATCTAGGACATCAGTGTTCTCAAGAAGTAACCAATCTTTCATCCAGCAGAAAGCTGCAGCTTCATAATATAACTTTAAATCTGGCAGGGCAAACCCCCCTCTTTCTTTTGCATCAGTTAATATTTTAAATTTTATTCGGGGCTTTTTGCCCTGCCAGATAAACTTAGAAATATCTTTCTGCCATTTTCCAAAACATTCCACTCTGTCCACAATCTGTAGAGTTTGAAACAAAAACAACATCTTTGGCAATACATTCATCTTTATAGCTGCAATTCGACCCAGCAAGGAAAGTTTCAATCTTGACCAAATTTCTAAATCCTTTTTAATTTCTGACCAACATTTTTCATAATTATCTTTAAATAAATTCAAATTTTTAGCAGTCAAATTAACCCCTAGGTACTTCACTTTTTTAACCACATTTAACTCTGTCTCATTCTGAAACCTTTCTGCTTCCAAAAATGTCAGATTTTTTACCAAAACCTTTTTGCTTATTCAATTTGAATCCCGCCACCCAACCAAACTCATATATCAGTTCCAAAACTCTTTTCATACTAGATTCTGGCTCCTGTAATGTTATTACCAAGTCATCTGCAAAAGCTTTCAATTTATACTGTTTCACTCCGACCTGTATTCCTTGCACCAACCGGTCCTCCCTAATCATGTTCAAAAGCACCTCTAGGACTGAAATAAATAACAGAGGGGATAAGGGGCAACCTTGTCGTGTTCCTTTTTCAATTTTAAACTCTTCTGTCACCACATTGTTAACTATCAATTTAGCTTTTTGCTCTGAGTAAATTGCCTCTATTCCATTTTCAAACCCCTGTCCCACTCCCATCCCTTCCAAGTTTTTCTTCATAAACCTCCAAGAAATGTTGTCAAAGGCCTTCTCCGCATCAATAAAAATTAACACTGCTTTTGTGTTAATATTAGTTTGCAAAAGTTCCAAAATGTCTATAATGTTCCTAGTATTATCGAACAAATGTCTACCTGGAAGAAAGCCTGCCTGATCTTTATGAATTACTTCATTTAGCACTTTTTTAAATCTACTTGCCAAAATATCCGCAAAGATTTTATAATCCACATTTAGGAGTGAGATGGGACGGTAGTTCTTAAGTTGAGTCTTTTCAGATTCCACTTTAGGTATCAATGTGATGAAAGCTTCTTTCCACGATTCTGGTGCCTTCTTCCCCTCCATGATCTGGTTACAGACCTCCATTAGTGGTTGTGTCAAAAAATCTTTCAATGTCTTGTAATACTTGGAGGTAAGACCATCAGGTCCTGGAGATTTGCCTAGTTGCATATTCTGAATGGCATCCTCAATTTCTTGTTGCGTTATTTTATCATTTAGGATTGTTCTCTTTTCCTGGGATAATTTTGGTAGTCCATTAATTTTTAGGAAATGGTCTATCTCAGTCTCTTCCTGCGGCCCTTGCATATAAAGTTGTTTGAAATATCTCTGGAAGCACTTTCTAATTTCCTCTGGTTTCTGGATATTCCTCCCTTCAATCTCTAAATTGATAACCGTGTTCAATTTTTGTCTCTTTTTCAACTGCCATGCAAGCAGTTTCCCACACTTATTCGCTGATTCAAATGATCTTTGTTTCATCTGTTTAATTTTCCACTCAACTTCTTGATTTATCAATTTAGCGTATTGTGCTTGGTAAAATTTAATTTCTCTCAGAACCTCCTGTGATTTAGGTTTTGATCTCAATTTTTTCTCACCATCTCTTATCTTGTCTAAAATCTTATCCTTTTTTTCATTCCAAAGTCTTTTCTTTATTGTGTTCTGTTGTATCAAAAACCCTCTCATAACTGCTTTACTTGTGTCCCATATTATTCTTTTTTCCACCGTAGTATTCAAATTTATTTCAAAATAGTCTTTTAAAGTTTTTTGGGCCTTCTTGACAATCTCCTGATCTCTTAATAGGGTGTCATTCATTTTCCATCTGAAGGAACCGGTTGGAATAAGTCTCATTTCCACTTTCATAGCATTATGGTCGGAGCAGGTTTTTGGGCAGATTTCCACTTTTCTAGTCTTAGGTGCCAGTCCTCTAGTTATCCATATTTGGTCGATTCTTGTCCATGACAGGTGGGCTTCAGAAAAGAAAGTTCCTTCTCTGCCTAAGGGGTTCTTTGTCCTCCATATATCAATCAAATCCATATTGTCAGTTAGTTCAAAGAAAGTTTTAGGTAGTCTGCCGTCATTTGTTAAATTTTGATTTTGTGACTTATCCATATTTGTAGAGACCACTCCATTCATATCTCCCATCATAATGATGTTGGTATAGTCCAGATAGTCCAGAATTGTCTCATGCAGTTTCCTGTAAAATTCTGATTTCCCCTCATTCGGCGCATAAATTCCTAATATTAAAAACTTTTCTCCTTGGACCTGTATTTCAATTGCCAAAATTCTTCCTTGCTCGTCTTTAAATAAGAGTTTTGGTGACAGGCTCTCCTTTGCATAAATCACCACTCCTCTTTTCTTAACTTTGTCTGATGAAATAAATTCTTGGCCTAGTCTTTTATTAATTAACACTTTTCTATGAAGCCTAGTCACATGTGTTTCCTGCAAGCAAATAATGTCCAATTGTTCTTTTTTCAATATATGAAAAATTCTTCTTCTTTTTTCTGGGGAATTTCCGCCATTTATATTCCAATTAAGAAGCTGCAGAGACATCCTGGATCAGTCTGTTAGTCCTGTAGTGGCGTCTCTTTCTTTTGGTCCTCTGGTCCCGAGGGTGTAGGTGCAGGTGTAGGTATAGGTGGAGGTGGTGGCCAAGATCCTGTTGTTCCTTTCTGTAGGTCCTCTTCGTGGTCATTCAAAAACTTTTGTTGATCCTCTGCTGTTTTGATTTTAACTTTCTTTCCTTTGAAGTTGAAGGATAGTCCTTGAGGGAACTCCCACCTAAAGGGAATTGAGTTGTTTCTCAGTAGTCTTGTTAATTCTATATAAGTATCTCTAAGGTCCAAAAGTTGTTTCGGGATGTCTTTGTAGATTTCTGCCTTGATGCCTTGAATAACAAGTGATTTTCCAAAATGAAGGCCTAGTATTTTATCTCTCTCTTGCTTAGATCTCAAGATGATCAGACAGTCTCTGGATCTGTCCTTCCTCACCGCTCTTCCCAATCTAAAAGCAGTTACAATTTTAAAGTTCTTATCTTCTTCTATACCCCAGAACTTTGTAATTTCTGATGTCAAATAACCAATCAGATCTTCCTGTTCAAGTTCTGGGATACCTCTCAACCTAAGATTATTTTCCCTATTCTTCAGTTCCGTCATAGCCAGGTAGGCCTGCTGTTCCTTGATCTGTTTGTGCAAGGGCTTTACCTCCACTTTTAATGCGTCAACTTTCTGATTGGCTGCCTCTGCTTTCTGATTGGCTTCCTCAGCCAATTTACGGTTTTCCACAGTTGCTTCCTGAATATTCCCAATTGCTTGTGTGTGTTGAGCAACTTGATCAGTCAGTTTGCTAATAGTGGCTGTTGCTTGGTCAATTTTGGACGAATGCTCATCCGCCTTTTTATTTAAAATTGCCAGTTGTTCCAAAATTTGATTTAAAACTGTTTCAGATTCTCCAGATGCCATATCCTTTGGTGCAGTTTGCGCAACTACCTCTTCTTGTACTAGAACAGCTGGGACAGAAGATCTGCGTGGCTGAGAAGTCAAAGTTGTTTGTACTAGTTGTTTAGCTTTCGTTTTAGCCAATCTTGCTTTCCCTGTGCCACTCATTCCAATCCTGACTACGTGCCAAGGTTAAATTGTATACAGTCCTGTGGGAAAGACAGTTCCAAAGAGTAAACAACAAGGCAGCAAAGAGTCAAAACAAAATACAGTTCCCAGAAAATTATAAATCCAAAGTCCTCTAGGGGGAGTACATTTATACTTCAGCAGAAAGAAAGGACTGTTCCACCATTAAAATCCCAGCAGTTAAAAACAGATTTAAAGAGAGCCTTCAAATTCCTTTTGGTTTGCAGAGCTTCCTCAGTGTTAAAACAAAGTCTTTGAAGATGTGCAAGATACAGTTCCCCAGTTTGTAACTAAACTGTAGCGCTCAAATGTAGCACTTTCAGAATTAAAAACATTTCAGCAATTTGACAGCTCTTTGTTGCCCCGGCAGTCCGTGACTTTGGGCTTCTCAGTTTATAAATCCACAAAGGAGAGGAAAGGTCCAATCAAAAGCCAGCAAAATTAAGGCAAAATTGTCTCTTTTCAATTATTATTAAAAACAAAGTTCAATTATTGCGTGAAAATCCACGCTTTTTACAGCCCTTTTTGAATGCTTCCAGCTTGTCAAAGTCTTTGCTTTGATCCTTTAAGCACAGTCAGGAGACGGACTTCCTGGTTACGTCTCCCGCTTTTAGCCGAATTTCAATCACTTTAGTCCCAAATTTTTAGGATCCCCTACTCACGGGTTTGTAGTTTGAAGTCTGATGTTCCAGGAAAAAAGGTCGGCGCTCATCGGCAGCAGCCGCACGGCTTCACTCCTGCAGAAAGAGCGATGAACTCACAGCACCGCTCCCCCTTCCACGCTCCGGAGCCCCTTACGGGGTTCCTTCCTCGTTTCTGGGGGGGCTTCTGGTGCCCGCCGAGTCCCACAGCCACAGGCTCACTCTGCCTGTGGTTTTTCTTAGTGGGTCTCCACTTTGCCGTAGCGGACGACCCTTTTCTGCGGGGCCCCTCTTCACAGCGCGAAGAGGACCGCCATTGCCGTTTCGCGCCGCCTCCGGAAGTCCTCTGAATGGTCTCACTTCTTGCAAAGCCCATTTGCCTTGAGAAACAAGGCAAGATATGAAAACACAGTTATTCTGGACAAAAAGAAGTACAGAAAAACAGAGTGGCAGAGTACTCTGTGACTTTCCAGGGGCCCTGATCCAATGTGTGTGTTTTTATTGACATGGCGCTTTAACTGGTAGTGCAGACCCCCAAATCACCCCAATTTGCCGCTTTGTTCAGCCTATACACAGAGCTGATACACGTCCCTACAATTAACTGCAAGCAGAAAATGGCAAGCGATGAGGGGTTCAGTCAGTGGAACTACGATTGTGGCCTAATGTTGCTGCTTTGAAATAAATGTGTGTCCCCCTTAAGCACAGTTTTACATAGCATGCTTAACATAATGTGTAATTTGTCACACCGCTGGTCCAATTTAGTGTGAGATTGTATAACTGGGTCTGTTGCATTACTGTTAACTTGTCTTTGTTCAAACCCCTTTGCTATCCTGAATCATCTAGTACACATTTGTCTGTATGAAGGGAAACCTTAAAAGAGTACATGCACTTTCCTTCAAAATGGAAAGAAAACTCATAAAAGGTGACTTGTGGAAATCCACCTGGGTGGCAAAGGCTAAGCTGTCAGAGAGCTTGCATCATGGCAAACACACAAGTGGAAAAGCTGCAAATTTCAGCCAGCTTTTGAACTTCCCAAGAGGCCCTGTGTCACTGTCTTAATATCCAGTGTTTGTGATGGCTATCTCAAAGGGATAAATGACATAGTGTGTTAGCTGGGGAGGGGGAAATTAATCATAATAAAACTAAGGGCAGACTCAACCACCAAGATAATTAGTCTTGGTGGAAGGGAACAAACCTGTGTGTGGATATTCATCGAGAAAAATTAAACACTTCCATTCAATTTGCCTTTTATCTTTCATTGCAAATAAAGAGGAGAATCAGCATTCTGAATCAAAGGACAAATTTCAGATTATAATGGGTGGGTTGTTTGTGTTTGTGTGTGTGTGTGTGTGTGTGTGTGTGTGTGTTTTGAGAATTTCTATAGAGACTTCAAGAATAGAGGAGGCAGCATTTAGTGGTACTGTTATACAGTTCGCTGTGCATTAAATGTTAAGTATAAGTAAACTATTGATTTCTTTTTGGATGATAGATTGTTCTCAAGAGGTTCAATGGGTCTGGCATTTTTATAGGTTTGCTTTTTTAAAGGAACGGTCACTCTTTTAGTGTATGTTTATGTGATGTGGCTGAAGAATGCGCTAAACACCTCAAATATGCCTCAGTAAGCTTCAATTTTACAAACTTCTGGTTGTAGCTTTAAGTGAAAAATGAATAATTTTATTTCTTGTGCTACCACTCATATGTACTAAAACTGATTCAAGTTGGTCAACTCATTAATGAGTTTTTGTGGGCACATCACATGTGATCACAAAGGCTGCAAACTTATGCCCTCTCATCCATAAGTAAGCCCCACTGAACTCATTGGCACATGCTTTTGAGTAGACATTATAGGATTCCAATAATAATAATAATAATAATAATAATAATAATATTTATAACTCGCCCATCTGGATGGGTTTCTACAGCCACTCTGGGCAGCTCCCAACAGAATATTAAAAACAGAATAAGACATCAAACATTTAAAACTTCCCTAAACAGGGCTGCCTTCAGATGTTTTCTAAAAGTCAGATAGTTGTTTATTTTCTTGAGATCTGATGGGAGGGCCTTCCACAGAGAGGGGACCACTACTGAGAAGGCCCTCTGCCTGATTTCCTGTAACCTCACTTCTCGCAGTGAAGGAACTGCCAGAAAGTCCTCGGAGCTGGACCTCACTGATTTAACCACTGTAAATCAGTGGTTTCTTTATTTTTGAAAAAACCAAACTCAGAACAATTTACCATCCAACAAGGTACCAGCAGGTATCAATACTAGTTTTAACAATTCATGCAAACGTCATTGTATTACAGGCCTCCCCCATTTTGTTGCTTTGTTGGTTTGATCAAGAAGTCAGCGAACCTCCAAAGTGCGCCCCCAAACCACCCATTTTCCCCTGGAATAATTCACATGATAGTCTTGCAGCCAGGTCAGTTTTAACATTCTGTTTACACAAGGCTAAATAAATATGGACATAAGAGAGGCTTGAAGTTGGATTTATGTGGTACAAAGACAATGCACTTCCACTACAGTCATACCTTGGGTTGAATGTGCTTCAGGTTGAACACGTTCAAGTTGCGCTCCGTGGCAACCCGGAAGTAACGGAGCGCTTTACTTCCGGGTTTTGCCGCTCGCGCACGTGCAGATGCTCAAAATGACATCACGCACATGTGCGGAATCAGCAAAACGCGACCCACGCAGACGTGGCGTCACAGCTTACGTTGCATTCAGGATGCGAATGGGGCTCCAGAACAGATCCCGTTCTCATCCCGAGGTACCCCTGTACTTTACGCAGACAATTCCGACTTTGCTGCTTGTTTTAAGATAATTAGACATCACATCAATTTTGGTGAAACATTAGCTATTAAACTGATCTTATGGATGGCAGATTTCCAGCTATTCAGAAACAAAGGAATATAAAATAAGCTCAGGGAAATCATGATGTCTCCCTTACTCTAGGACTCACATAAATGGAAAGAATTAAAATCTGCCTCTGACAATTTACATAAATTCATAAGTCTTTTGGAAGAAGAAAAAAATTGGGTAGAACAGGAAGAATTTGGAAACAACAGGGCCACTGTGGATTCAAGAATATTCATTTCATTATTTTCATAAGCCTTTTGCTCAGAAGAGATTTCAACACAAAGGATTAGCATTCAAGGATTACTTACAAAGCAATCTTACTGTGACATCAAAATGCACAGATAATATTAGATATGTCCCATGAAATATTGTCCTGTGGATTATACGCTAAAAAAAAAATTCTATAAGTAAGCTTCCATATTAACAAACCATGTAAGCTTGGTGACATGCTCATGATTTTGTGATTGGCTATCCTGAAAACCTCTGTTATACAAAAGAAGGATTTCAGTCACACAGCAGTATCTCTCTCTCTCTCTCTCTCTCTCTCTCTCTCCCCCCCCCCTTTCTTGGTCAAAGCAATCTTTGCAGGCTCAACATATGAATGAGAACTAGCAGGGTGAAGAACCACTTGACCCCTTCCCATCTGGCCATTGTTGCTCTCAAAATCTCCACCTTCTAAGCTGCTTTCCCACCCCCGGGGTTAAAAAGGGTATGCTTATCTTTTTTTTCCGTGGGCATGGAAAAGCAGCACGTATAGTGAGCACTTTTGAGTGGAAGAACATCTAGAAAGAGAGAGGGTCAAACAATTCCTGCCCCTGTTGTTCTACTTCTCATACTGAAAATCTCAAAAGGGCACTTTGGTTGGTTGGGTTGCCTATTTGTTTGTTTGTGTTTTTAACCAGAGCCAGCCCACCCATGAGGGAAGGTGATGCAATTGCCTCAGGTGGCAGGATTCACATGGGCAGTAGATCCAGCCTCCTCAGCAGCAGTGCCCCCTCCATGGCTGCCTCTACAGTAGCGTCTCCTCCCACCCTTTCTGATGTAGAGCTTCACACATAAACCTTCTTCTCCGGCAGCAGAAGGTGACATTTTGTGGTTTGCCTCAGCTGCCAAAATGTGTTGAGCTGGCCCTGATTCTAACTGCTTTGCTATAATAGTAAACAATAGGCCTATCAGGTTTCAAGTATTTTCATTAGTGACTTTTACTTCTACATGTATATACAGGAATGGTTTAGCTCATGAGCCCTCATATCACTTGCCAGAACTTTCCCATGAGTTTAACTTGTAACGTGGGAGCTGAGTCTCATTTGAAACTCAATGCTAACATAAAGCAAAGAAAAATAATGGTCATAGAGGGGGAAATTGAGGCCTGTGCTTCAGGAGACCAATCAGGGTAGGCTGTAATGAGCTGCAAACAGAATGAAATGGGAAATAAATATATTGTTAAGGGCCATATGCCAAAACAGTAAGGGGGGAGGATGAACAATCAATCAATTTGGATGCTTTAATCATTGTCCAGATGCACAGGCCTAAAATCAGTCTGCTTTTTTGCAAACATGCATTAAAGAAGAATAACAGTGATTGTGATAATACAGTGTTTTTAACAGTGATACAGATGAAATTCAGAATTAAGGCATTTGGGAAAAGCCAATTTCTTTGCTCAGAACTTCCAAGCCGATTGTGAGAGAAGCCCAAACCAATTTGAAGTTTGGGCTCATCTTGTGATGACCTCATTACCAGCCCTCCCTGCCAATGCAACCACCCCTTTTTTGTCCTAATCAAATTCATGAGTTGGGAAGAGCCATAGTTTAGTGGTTGAGCACCTGTCTTGCACGCAGAAGGTCCCAAGTTTGTTTGTTTGTTTGTTTATACAGTGGTGCCTTGCAAGACGAAAAGAATTCGTTCCGCGAGTCTCTTCGTCTTGCGGTTTTTTCGTCTTGCGAAGCAAGCCCATTAGCAGCTTAGCGGATTAGCGCTATTAGCGGCTTAGGGGCTTAGCAGATCAGCTGTTAAGCGGCTTAGTGGCTTAGCGGATCAGCTGTTAAGCGGCTTAGCGGATCAGCTGTTAAGCGGCTTAGCGGATCAGCTGATAAGCGGCTTAGCGGATCATCTGATAAGCGGTTTAGCGGATCAGCTGATAAGCGGCGTAGCGGTTCAGCTGATAAGCGGCTTAGCGGATCAGCTGATAAGTGGCTTAGCGGCCTAGAAAAAGGGGGTGGGCAGGGAAAAAAACCCGCAGGAACTGGCAAGACATTTTTGTCTTGCGAAGCAAGCCCATAGGAAATTCGTTTTGCGAAGCACCTCCAAAACGGAAAACCCTTTTGTCTAGCGGGTTTTCCGTCTTGCGAGGCATTCGTCTTGCGGGGCACCACTGTACATACAAAATATAAGTCAGGTCCTCCATCATGGAGGGCATGTGTTGCGATGAGATCACCAGAAACTGCCTCCCTGTTGTGGGGCAGGACCGTTTGGGTGACCACAACACCCCATTGGATGCCCCTCTGTTGCTGGGGTAGGAATTTGGTCAGTTGGGTTGGCTATTGGCTGCTGAGGGGCTACTTAAGTTGCTGCATGTCGCTGGAGAGTTTCACTTTCTTGCGACATGCAGCGGATCACCCGCCCTCCTCTCCCTAGATTTAGGGTGGTTCTTATGGCCTTGCTATGCCTGTCTAGGGGTCATCTGCTTTAGAGCAGGGGCCCGGTAGGACATTTGCCATTTGGCTGATTGGCTGGTGCCACTTGGTTTTTGCCTACCACGTAGCAAATAGTCACAACTTTGTAAGGTTGGTGGTTAGGCATTTGGTTCACTGTTTTGGGGAGGGGACATGGTTGGCTGTGCCTGCCCCTCCATTGCTGCTGCTAGGGAATTCCATTAAAGGAATCTAGGGGCTCGCCTTGCTTTTGTCTGAACCCTGTCAAGGGGCTAGGGCCATGCCAGAGACCCTGGGAGCATCTGGGGTGAGCTGTGAGATCGAAGGTGTTCTCGCTCCCCCAGGTTGCTTTCCCTTACTGACATATGGTGGTGCCCAGTGTCAGTCCTGTTCCTGCCACCGTGCAGGTTCAGGTCGTCTGGAACCAATGTCTAAGCATTTATTGATGCTGTAATCAATAAAGTTGTAGCCAAACTTTAATGCCAAAAAACTTAAACTAAAATCTGTGTCTATTGTGTCTTAATTTGGGGGTGGTTTTGGGGGTCTTCACATGCAAATGGCATTCCCATAGAAGGGGGCATACCACATACAGATGTCTCTGCCAGAAGAGCGACGACTCCACTACAAAGTGAGTGAGGAGCTCTGCTGATGAAAGATGCCAATGTCTCCTCCTATGTTTGCTTGCAATTTTGATTTTCAACTTCTGTGTTTTGTGGATGCGAACTTTATCTTACTCTTGGGTTGAATCCAATAGCAATCTTCCAGATGACTGAATTACTTCCCATCCCGTCTCTGGTGCTTGCTTACAAGTAAAGGCATACAAATAAAGTACTTTTTAATAATGAATGTTAATGTTTGACTGTTTAATATTGAACACATTTATACAGCCAGTCTCAAATTATTTGCTTTTCAATATTTACAGAGAATGCTAATAGCTAGGTTATGGCGTGCTGGAGGTGGAAATTTTTTATCGATGGCAGCATTTTAAAGGGAATGTGGAAATATCTTTCCAGTTGTTGGCTTCCAGATGTGCAGAGACTGGTATTGTCCAAAGGCTACCAAGATTACACACTGCTGCAGTCATGCAATTAAATGAAGAGCAGTTAAGCCAAGCTGATTTGAATGGATGAATTAAAATGACAGAATGTATAGAAACCTAAATGCATCCCCCAGTGTTTGACAGTAGAGGAAACATGGGTCTGAGAAACACCTGTTTTGTTTTCTGGATACAACAAACAGAAGTCGGAGAATTAAAGATAGCTCACATCATTCTGTTAATGTCTGAAAGCTCTGGGGGATGTTGAAGGTTAATTTTTATATTCCGCACATTTGTAAGGATACCATAGATAACTGGGATTTGCCAGTTCTCATGAAAATGCTTTGTTGTTTATAAATATCAAGAGCAGGCAACAGGTTTGAAAATATTTTTGTTGGATCTCTGGGAGGGGTGAGGAAAGCAGTGATTGAATGTGCAAGTTGTTCTCCAGTTAAGCTACTGGTTTGTTTAGATATGCATTAGAGGACCATCTATAGGTTAGAGTAAGACTAGATGAGAGGTTGGAGATCTGTACAGTCGTAGTTTGGTTCTCAAACA
This sequence comes from Podarcis cretensis, assembly GCF_951804945.1. NCBI lineage: Eukaryota > Metazoa > Chordata > Lepidosauria > Squamata > Lacertidae > Podarcis > Podarcis cretensis. Next base: position 17,593,805 of record NC_137176.1, on the reverse strand, counting down.
GAATGCATTTCGGGAGTCCGTTTGACACCTGGAACCATTCAGAAACCAAGGTGCAGCTTCTGATTGGCTGCAGGAACATCCTGCAGCCAACTGGAACCTACGGAAGCCACGCCGGACATTCGGCTTCTGAAAATCGTTTGAAAACTGGAACACTCACTTCCGGGTTTAGATCGTTCAGGAGCCAATTTGTTCGGGAGCCAAGGCATTTGAGATCCAAAGTACGACAGTAATCAGATCTCCTGACATTCTTTTTAAAAAAGCAAGATAAGATATCAGGAGAGAAGGAGTTTACTCTTCCCCCACATTTTCTCAATTTACATCAGCACCAGGGGATATACATGGGACGCATGAAGGACATTTAAGTCAACTGTGAATAAATATATAAAATGCAGCTCTGATTTGGATCTACACTGCAAAAGATTCGAGAAATGCAGTGTTAAGTGTGTGGGAAAGAGAAACATTAGGAAGAATAAAGGAACATGCTGTTTATATGGAGAGGTCTCAGTTGTTCTTGACGAATTATCAAGGATTGTAGACACAGGCTCTGTGATTACACCCACAATCTCCTTAAGCACCCTTGGATGCAGCTCATCTGGCCTTGGAGATTTGAAATCCTATTAAATAGTTGGGTGTTCCCTTACCACCTCTTTTCCTATCTTGGACTGCGGCTCCCTCCTACTAGCTCACAAGTGGCATGAGACATGGGATTGAGATGGGTCTCCATGCACCTGCCAACTATCAAGAGCTTTTTCCAGTCAGGATGCAGCCTGCCTTCTCTTAACCTGTGCCTTTGCATTGGTTCTCTAAAAGCACACATGCTGTTCCTCCACGGATTATGATACTGCCTCCCCTTTTTTTCCTTCCTAAATCCATTATGCTGCAAACAGCCATGTCCTTCAGTCTGCTTCTTTGAGGGAAATTAAAGAGGTAATCAGTCAGGAATTAACAACCTTCTGGAATCAGAAAGCACCGAATTAACAGCTGATTAAACAATTATGTGTGTGTTTGTAGAGCCATGCATACACCAAATCATAGGTTACATAACTATGAATTATTCTGAATGCAATGTTTGTTTAACTGTGGTGGCCCTTAAGTAGAATGCCGTATTCTGATGGTTAATTAGCCATGTTATCTTTTATTTATTGATGCGCTTTCAGAGGGTTCGCTTTTCCCAACTTTATGGTGCAAGGGGCATAGAATATCACACAGTGACTCATCTCATTTGAAGCTGTGGTTTGCATATCAATCATGCCAAAAGTTAGGCCCACTGATGTGAATGTCACACGCTGCCCATTCCTGGACGTGTTTGCTCAAGAATAAGCCCCACTGTGTTCAATATGCATTGGATTGTTGGCTTCAATACTTAAGTGTCTGTCTGTCTGTGGCAATGGTTTCAGGGAGACTCAGGGATCAGGACTCAGGATTTGGTTGGCACAACGGAAGCTGTTTTCTTATGGGAAATTTCCCTTTGCCTGAGCAATGCAATGGGTCTTCATCAGGGAATCAGATACAGTGGTGTTTGCTTCAGCAGAATTCCATGAGGCACCAGTGTACACATTAGTGGGCTACGTACGTGTGTGTGTGTGTGTGTGTGTGTGTATAAAGTCCAAATTGCCCATTGATCTTTAGCTTTCTATGGGCTGAGCTCTATAGCTGCAGAGGGTGGGTGGGTGTGCACATACATCATTTATACTTCCTTCCAGTTATTTTTCCCTGAGAGTTTTCCACTCAGAGATTTTCCCTATAATGCTGCTGTATAAAGCAACACTTTTCTTCTAGAAAAAACAGGTGCCGGTACTCACCATGAAGTTGTTATAGTAAATCCCACACTTTTCACCAGTGCTTTCCTTCTACAAAAGAAAGGTGCTGGTTCTGCATACCAGCGAGTGTAGGGACGTGGGTGGTGCTCTGGTCTAAACCACTGAGCCTCTTGGGCTTGTCAATCAGAAGGTTGGCAGTTCAAATCTCCACAACGGGGTGAGCCCCTGTTGCTCTGTCCCAGCTCCAGCAGTTCAAAAGCACGCCAATGCAAGTAGATAAATAGGTACCGCAGTGCTGGGAAGGTAAATGGTGTTTTCGTGTGCTCTGGTTACCACCACGGTGTTCTGTTGCATCAGAAGCGATTTAGTCATGCTGGCCACATGACCTGGAAAGCTTTCTGTGGACAAAGACCAGCTCCCTCGGCCTGAAAGCGAGATGAACACCACAACCCCATAATCACCTTTGACTGGACTTAACAGTCCAGGGTTCCTTTACCTTTACCTCTTTTTTTACCCTTGAGTACCCCTCCCCCCTGTAGGGACGCAGGTGGCGCTGTGGGTTAAAGCCTCAGCGCCTAGGACTTGCCGATCGAAAGGTCGGCGGTTCAAATCCCTGCGGCGGGGTGCGCTCCCGCTGCTCGGTCCCAGCGCCTGCCAACCTAGCAGTTCGAAAGCACCTCTGGGTGCAAGTAGATAAATAGGGACCGCTTACCGGCGGGAAGGTAAACGGCATTTCCGTGTGCGGCTCTGGCTCGCCAGAGCAGCGATGTCACGCTGGCCACGTGACCCGGAAGTGTCTCCGGACAGCGCTGGCCCCTGGCCTCTTAAGTGAGATGGGCGCACAACCCCAGAGTCTGTCAAGACTGGCCCGTACGGGCAGGGGTACCTTTACCTTTACCTACCCCTCCCCCCAACCCCCCCCATGTGCCACTGTTTTAAGTATCTTAATTGTAAAGTTTTGGGGACAGGGTCTTTTTTGGGGTATTGTTTTATTGATCATATTACTATGCACAATTCCTCCCTCTCATTTTATCAAAGATGAAGTCAAGCCTATCACCACCACAAAGGTGGCTGTGCACGTATTCATATTCCCACATAACAAGGATGCACCCCTTGCTAGAAAAAACAACAACAACTATTTCCAAACAGGGTAGGTTGCCTCTTCAACTTTCTAGAACTAAAATGACTTCTGTAGGGAATTGCTTAGTTTGTTTTCTTCACGCACAAGTGTGCAACATGCAAGCCCTCCTCCATATTTTCCAGCAACCATTGATTTGGATGAGAGTGATAGGGGATTTATTTATTTATTTATTACATATTTTTGCCTTTGTGAATAATACTTTAAGTGACTGTTTCCTGCCTGAAACCTTTCAGGAGCGTGTGAGCTCTTAAGGGCGATCATCAGATGGAAAGTATGAGGGGTGAACAAACAGCCCATGAGGCAATCTACATATTGCTGGACTGTTTTGCATTGATTCTCCCACCCCCCAAGTGCTAGTGCAAACAACTGAAGGCCAGCAGGCCTCAGATTTTGAGAAGCCACCACCTAGCCAAGCAGATGTGCACATTATTCCAAGGGCATTGTGGTTGTCAGGGCCAGCCCAAGGCATTTTTGCACCTGAGGCAGACTCCAAAATGGTGCCTCCCCTCATTGCCAGGGAAGAAGGGTTGAGAGAAGATCTGCATCAGTAATGGGGGGGGGGGGTTTGACATCGGGATCTTCTGCCCCAGTGAATCCTGCCACCTGAGGCAGTCACCTCACCTTGCCTCAAGGGTGGGCCAGCCCTGCTGGTTGTACATACTCCCATGGCACAACAAGTTCAAAGCACCTGGTCCAGGAAAAATAGGGTGCTTTGAGCTTCTGTATAGCACAGGCTTGGCCGAAACACTTGGTTCTGGGAAATTCTAGTACAAATTCTCTGTTCGGTCCACTGTTCTGGATATGTTGGGATATATAGGATAATAAAATATGTTTAAATGTTCCATTTTGGATACTTGTTTGAAGGTAATCTGACATTATGTTATTAGCACAGTTGAAGATGACAGGTCACTAGTACTGAGCTACTGGTCATATTTGCAAAATTAGATTAATACAAAGAATAAAGGTTAGATTCAATCTAATTCATTTGCTGCTTGCTCTCATTTCATAGTGTAATAAAAGATTTTTATTTGTAGGTATTTTATTTGTAGGTATTTTTGACAATATAGCAACATTGGAAAGTATGTTAGAAATAAGAACTTCCTCTGAGTGACTGAGCTGATAAAAAATATATAATCAACTCTAGGTCAAACTGTAAGCCCTTTAGACAGTGTTGTTAAGTATATCTTGTCGGCCTTTAGAAAGCAGTGTGGCTCCCAGACAAGAACAGTTCAATTTCCTTGAAGATCCTAACATGTGGCCTAGAAAAGAAAGTTCCATAGCTTATCCAGTGATGACAGTTTATTTCACCTTTGTGACATCTCTGGAATTCCATTAGGGCTGAACAGTAATACTATTTCTTTGAAGTGTGCCGAACACTCTTTCCTTCGCTATTTTCCCTGTCTCCACCTCATAAATTATCTCCTCATGAAAATGCACAGGGCAAAATCTGCAGGGAGAGGAGGCACACATGGAAAAGATTGTTTGAATCAAATCACAACTGTGCTGCTATCAAAAAGAGTTTATAACCATTATAGTTGCAGCCTTCACCACGTTTTACATGCAACAGTATCTTTCCCAGATGGTACAATAGAAGAAAAAGTAACTTGGCAACTTTATCTGGTACGCTTTCTATGATGATGAAGATGAATTATTATTTGTAAGGCACATTTCAAATAGTTAAGCATTCCACATACCAGTGTTGTATATTAAAGAGTACACCAACCCATCTGTATTCTATTATTATTATTATTATTTATTATTATTAATGTGCCACCCATCTGATTGGGTTGCACCAATAAAACATCAACCATTTAAAACGTCACTGAACAGGGCTGCCTTCAGATGTATTCTAAAAGTCAAATGCAGTGGTACCTTGGTTCTCAAACGTAATCTGTTCCAGAAGTCCATTTGACTTCCAAAATATCCAAAAAGCAAGGGGCAGCTTCTGATTGGTGCAGGCACTCCAGAAACAATAGCTGACAGCCACATTGGACGTTCACCTTCCGAAAAATGTTCGAAAACCGGAACACTTACTTCTAGGTTTTCAGCGTTCAGGAGTCAATTTGTTCATCAACAAAGCCATTCGAGAACCAACGTTCCACTGTAGTTGTTTATATGTTTGACATCCGATGGGAGGTCATTCCACACGGTGGGTGCCACTACCAAGAAGGTCTTCTGCCTGGTTCCCTGTAGCTTCACATCTTGCAGTGAACAAACCACCAGAAAGCCATCAGAGCTGAACCTCAGATGGGGTAGTGGTGCTGCGGCTGAAAGAGCAGTGTTAAAGAGCGGAATCTGTGTTTAGTGTGAAATTCCTAGCTCATATTCTTAGGCTGAAATCCTATATACACCAGGAGCAGCCAGGTATTGTTGGACTACAACTCCCATTAGCCCCAGCCAGCATAGTCATTTGTCAGGGATGATGCGAGATGTAGTCCTACAGTATCTGGTGAGCACCCCATTGGTCACTCATGCTGCACACACTTACCTGGGACTTACTTCTGAGGAGGCATAGCATTATGCCAGGCATCCCCAAATTCCACCCTCCAGATGTTTTGAGACTACAATTCCCATCATCCCTGACCACTGGTCCTGCTAGCTAGGGATCATGGAAGTTGTAGGCCAAAAACATCTGGAGGGCCGAGGTTGAGGAAGCCTGTATTATATTGTTAAACTACATTCTTAGCACTTATCAGTTAGCTTTGTGAGGCTTTCCTGCATGGAAAGCAATGCATCTCCAATCTGATCAGATTTATCACCAGTAATAAAGGACAATTAAAACTTTTTATTTTTCAGGTAGAGGATAGCCCTCCCCCGCCAAACACCAGCACCACTGGAAAAATAATCAGCCACAAAGGGAGAAAATGAGACATAATCTGTATTACACTGCAGACAGAAATAGAGAACACAAATCTGAATTTTCAAGTGATACTATTCATACAGTAACAAATATAATAATTGTGACCATTAATGAGTGTACCAACCAAACCTTCATTTAGGCTTCAGTTTAAAGAATAATTTATCCTTTAATCAATGAAAGATTTTCATTTTAATTAAAATTAACTAGTGCTCTAAATTGCTGTTCTGTCGTATAGACTACATCTGAATTCAAAATTAGTGTGACATGGTAGATGGTATCCATATATTAGAAATCCCATTTACAGTGAAAATCTGTCTTTGTTTAAGTGAGAAGAACAATGCAAGATTAATATGAGCCAAAGTTATATGAGCCAAAGCTTTGTTTCCAATTTGTTTTGTATACAATATTGTAATAGGATCACATGCCGTGTATTTAATGTTCAATGACTGCTAATTGCATCTTTAAGACTGCATTCTTCTGCTGATTGGGATTGATGTCAGTGACTTATAACTGGAGCCAGTGACTTATGGACTGAGCAGTAATTTGCAAACCAACTTCTACTACACTGCTAGTGCGACATTATAAATTACAAATGGGTCATGTTGCACTGTGGAGTGCTCCTGTTCAGTGCTCTATCCAGCCATGCCAACTTCTGGGATACTGCACTCCATTACTCCCTCACTTTAACATTTCTTCCTCCCAGCTGACATGTGCTCTACAGTTGGTTCTTCTCCTTTTTTGTGGGGGGAGTCTTCCCTTTAAGGTTTTTATTTTTGAAAATTGTTTGTATTCTTACAAACTTTGGGGTTCCACCACGCCTTCTGATATGACCCTCTGGCATGTGAACAGCACTGTTGTGGCTTCGTAAGGTTTTGCATTCTGAGAATGAGTTCACTATTAGCATTCAGGATGATTTAAATAATGAAAAGGTGTTGTGCCCACTCCCAGAGGAAGTTGCCTTCCGTGTCTCCATGTGGTTCGTTTTTCTAGCTTTTCTTCTTTCCCGTCAGCCTCTGCTGGGTTGGGTCATTCCGCTACATTTCTGCATTGTGTAGAACAGAGAGATATTGGTTATATGAGGCTGGTTATCCCACACATGTATCGCTTGAATCCTCTTATGCACAGAAATAATGTGTGAGGGAGATGGATGGTGACATGCAAATGAGCCATGCCTCCAATGGGCTGCACTACAGGGACGCCGACTCCCCCCCACACACACACACATTGAGGGGCCTTGGCATCACATGATCCACACTGCCTTGCCAGTGCTCATGCATCAGTGGCAGAAAGCATGGACAGTGACAGTCACCCTCTGTGTATCCTGCCCCCACCTGGCATGCCAGTGCTTACCCAGGGATGGAGGGCTTCAATATTGGGGCAGTGTCAGGCTTCAGGGAATCAGCTTCCTCCACCCATGGCAGTAGATAAGCAGAACAAAGGAAATGGCGTCTTTTTACCAGTTAAAACTTTAATAATCACAGCGAGAGAACAAAGAACACCTCTCTTAGAAATGGTGGTGATCCCCATTATGTTCACTCCCCACCTCCATCTATTAATCTACGTCACTCCTATGTCTTGTAATCTGAGCTTGGAGCCACTGTGTTTTCTGTTCTGCCACTTTCTGAGCTCTCTAGGACTTTGGGGGAAGGGGGGTGGATACTATCCAGAGACCTTGAATCTGTTAACTCTTTCTCTTCTAGTGTTTCTTCTGCTAGCTCTTCCTCTTCCAGAATTTCCCAGCTTCTGCCTTCTGAACTATGCCCCTCTGCAAACCACTGTTCCAAATCTATACTGTCTTCCTGCTCCTGGGAAGATTCAGGATCAGGAGGAAGGGGTGGCTCCCACCATTCTTCCTCAGTGCAGTCCTTCTCAGCAGGGTCCCTGACAGGTGGGGACTCAGCCCCCTGCCCAGAAATATTGAAGAGGCCAAAGCCCCTTCTGCCCGTAGTTGGCTCTCCTCCTGTACTCTCAAGGGTGGTTGCTGTATTCACAGTTGGAGTATTTAGAGACAAGAACATGCCTGCCACTGCATGCTGTGGGTTGCTGGATTACTAATGCTAAAAGTTTAAAAGACCAAAATAAAATACAGGAATAGGACCTGTGCTGCAGACCTTGGACTATATCTTAAGTACCTATTTTTTAAAAAAAAAAATAAACACTTTTTTTCATTCCCCTGAAAAAATATTAAGGATTTTCTGTTAAAAATCCTCATAGGGATGGATTTAGCTACATCCCCATGTAGAACTGGGACAGACCAGACTTTAAAGACTTTCCTTATCCCCAATCACTTTCTCAGGCTCTTGTAGGTAGGGACAAGGCAACTGCTGCACTTATTTAGGGGGGAGAATCCAAAATTGTCACACAAAACATGGAAGGAGGTGTCTGTGTGTGTGTGTGTGTGTGTGTGTGTGCACGCACACACGCGCACACATGCCAGGAGATGCAGAACACATCCAGGACACAGAATTAAGTCAATTTTTAAAGCAATCCTGTCAGGAGATTTACTAAAGCAATTGCCTCCCAGTCAGTTTCAATTCTCCCATAAATAAGAATCTGTCATTTAAAACTTTTTCTCCTGGTGCATGTCAGCATTTGCAGCTGCCACAAGGTAAACACACTCTGTTCTCCATAGAATTCCCACAAATATAAATAAGCGGTGAGAATTATTCTCTAGGCCCTGTACACATATGCACTTGCAAAGAAAAGAAGAAGAAACCAACACAAATTGTTGTGGTGAGGAAATGTGATGAATTCTGGCGTTAATGTATAAAATGAAATAAATATATATGTGTGTGTGTATATGAATATCTGTAGCCTTGGATTTTATATTGGGTGTGTCACATCCCATAACGATGCTTTGCAGTATACACACATTGAACATGACATTACAATGTAAAACACAAGGTTGCAAAAGTGCATAATTTATTAGGCTGCAACATCTACTTATATAAAAGAGTGCATGCATAATGCATGTGCATAAATGTGAACAATGGCTGACAATGAATCACACTATTGCATTAGCCTTTCACCTATGGAAGCATCCTTGAGTTGAAATTCCATTCTGGATTGCAAGTGACAATAAAATCCAAAGAGTTAGGCATGGTAGTTTCAGTTATTCCCCCGCTGTTCCACCTCCTCCAACTCCTTTAAATTTGACATGACTGACAATAAACATTAAATTGTGACTCAGGACTGAAGCACTACAGTGCTGTAGAAGAGGTTTTCAGATCAAGATTCATTATTCTCTCACTTTGGCTCATTGCTGTAGCTCTCCACAATTTTTTTTTAAGCAGCTGTGGTGCACTGGCAAAGCAATGCTGGTTTCAGTAGAGCTGGGTAAAATGCTTTCCCTTAAATTAATGATAGCATATAATGCTTGTAGTTTCCCAAAGCATGTGCAACAGTTAACCTTCCTTACAGTGGTGGCACAATCTGAAAGCCATCGCCCTATGGTTCACCCCACACTATTGTAGTAGCGTAACTTCTGTAAAGAGGAAAGATGTGAGTTGGCCAATGTAGTGATCTAGTAAATGTTCAATCCAGCTCATTGAGTGAAGATGGAGTTGATATTGAAGTCCTACCAAACTTTAGACATGAGCCAGTTTTCTTGCCACTCCCAAGAATAAGAGGGGAATGGGGGGGGAGCCCCTTCAACTAATGCTAGACCAGGGGTTGGCAGACATTTTCAGCAGTAGGCTGTCCCTCAGACCTTGTGGGGGGCCGGACTATATTTTGAAGAGGGGAAAAAATGAATGAATTCCCACAAATAACCCAGAGATGCATTTTAAATAAAAGGACACAGCATACTATTCAAGAGCACCATGCAGGCCCCATAAATATGTAACCCAGAGATGCATTTTAATAATAATAATAATAATAATAATAATAATAATAATAATAATAATAATTTATTTATATCCCACCCTCCCCAGCTGAAGCTGGGCTCAGAGCGGCTAACAACAGTAAAATGATAAAACATTATAAAATCATTTCATTATAAAAATAATTTATAATTATAATATAAAATTCATTCTAAAATTAATAATTTTAAATAAAAGGACACATTCTACTCAGGTAAGACACCCCCGACTCTCCCCTCCCTTCTCCACAGCATCGGATGAGCCTTGGTGACTGCTTACCTGTGTCTTGCGAGCAGCAGGGGCTGGCAGCAGCGGGATGGTGAGCGGCGTACAAAAGGGCTCCAGAGAGGGGCTGGCAGCAACAAAGCCTGAACTGAGCCTGCTTACAATGGCGGCCGCTTGAGCGCTAACACTGCTGCTGCTGACACCAATAAATCCCAGCCCCTTTCCTCTCTGCTCTAGGCAGGGCAGGGAGAAGCCAGGAGGAGGGAAGGAGAAGGCGCCGCCGAATGCACGCGCTGGCACAGCCCAAACGATCAAATCCACGCGGTGATTCCCGGACCGTCCACGGCCCAGATCCAGAAGGCAACTGGACCTGATCCAACCCCCGGGCCTTTGTTTGCCTACCCACGTACTAGACAATGTCATGGCATTCTCAAGGAAAGGGGATGGGGTGGGAAACTGCAGGGATTATGGGAGGTTGTTGTTGCTGTTGTTTTGTTAATATGGAAACTGTAATTATTCTGCTTGACTAGTATAAAAAACAACAAAGCAAAGCATTCTGCCTTTGGCTGTTAGTACATACATGCGAACTTTCCTTTAGATTTTTTTTTTACCTCAAACAGTGCTGCTGTTCATAATATAACTTGAGAAGTGTTGTATTTTGAAAGGCGGGGGTGGGGGGAGAGAGATAATTCCTGTCTGCTCAAAATGTTGATTTTAGTAGATCAACGTTTTGGAATAGGAAAGTGCTCACTGGATAATCAGGTTTTTTTTTCAATTTTTCACTTTCATCTCCTTTATAAAGTGGTAGAGCACACACAGCACATGCAGAAGGGGCTAGGATTCAAAGGATCTCTCACATAGCAGGAATGTGTCTTGTCTCTTCATGGCTTGAGTATCGCAGGAGAGACTTGCTGTAGGGCAGAGCTACAATAGGTACAACAGTATCATGTCCAGTGAGCCAAGTCATAACAAGATACAGCAGATGTGTGACAGGATTCAGGAAAGGCTGAGTCGTGAGAGGAAAAGCTGAGCATTTCAGGACCATGGACAGTACTAGCTGAGGAGAGTTTTCACCATAGCAATGGGTAGAGTCCTTCCGGAGACTGTCTAGAATAGTCCTGCTGTTGGCGCCACTCCTCTGAGGTGCTGCCTGTGTTCTTAAAGGACCATTTCCCGATTCTGCATCTTTTGCTTCCTGCACTGCACTGGCAATGGAGCCTGCAGTAAGAGCATGTCTCCTGAGGAATGTAGCAAAGGAACATATTCCATTCAGGAGTGAGGAACAATGGCTCACTGAGAAGCCCCTACTTCCTATCCATGTCTTCCTTCAGACCTGAAGTAGGATTGAGGATGCAGAACATGGGCTGGCTGAGAAAGACCTCTGTCTGAAATCAAGGAGAACACTGTCAGTCTTTGTGGATGGTACTGAGGTAGAGGGGCCAGTTTTCTGACTCAATAGGAAAGCAGCTTCATAGGAAAAAGAAATAAATCGCTTGCCCTTCCAGTATAAGTGAGTGGCTTCCAAGTGATGCCTGTGAAAGCATTGAACAAGTGAGCTTTCATTATGTCCTTTTTGCAGATATCCAGAAAGGAGGAAGAATGAAACACTGTTGCCCCTTTCATGATTGACAGGGTTCTTCTGACCTTTCATGATTGACAGGATTCTTCTGACCTTGATCAGCCTAGGAAGGGTGTTTTTTGTCTTGAGGGATGCCGGGAAGGAAACAAGGACAACACTGATATTTATCACCATCCTTGAAATACCTTAAATTTCCCATTCTTGCCCTCATTTGATTGCTTTCAAAGCTCTGTGTGCAATAAGATTAGATTGCATGCCATTTATCTGCCTCTTTTGACTTGTAATGATAATATTTAGGTGAAGTGCTATATAAACACTATGTGCACAAAGCAAATCTCTGTAAACCTTACAGGAACCCTGTAAAGTAGTCCATTCTTCTTATGATTTGCGCAGTAGCATCAACTTGCATAGCACTTTACAGAATAACATAAGGCAGCCTTCCCAAACTATAACTCTGGTGGGAATTGTGCTCCAAAGCATCCAGAGAACACCATGTTTGGGTGAGATTGACAGAAGCAATAATCATCGTACTATAGAAAATGCACAAATACAATACAAAAAAAACAACACCCCACATGAGGTCCATGCCCCCCCCCCATGAATTTGCAATTGAAAGAGTTTGACAGTGGAAGGGAGAAAGATCAGTAGCAGTTGGCAAGGTGGGGTGGCATGCTTACCTGACCTAACATCCCAACAGTTTTTTTGGTATGGCGGGTGGGCAAAGAGGAAGGGTGTGGTAATGATGTAAATTTTGCAGTAGGTTCAAATGATATTTCTGGCAACTCTAGATGAATTAATGTTCAATTTTGTTTGCTTTTTTCTGCTAACAAAATGCAGAGAGAGAGAGAAAGAGAGATAGGCATACCCAGAATCAGCTCCATATCATCAGACATTTTGCATGCTTAGGAGCAAAACGAAGGCCAGACAAAACCTTAACGAAAGGCTTGGGGAACTGGGAAAGCTTTTCATCTCACCTTCAAGAGAAGTAGCATACATGAATGACATTGATCCTATGTATGTACAGCACAAAATGGAGACTGATTGAAAGGGGCTGGGGGAAAGTCATTAAAATTAAACACTGTAATCCCTTTATAAAATAACGAAGGCTAAACGAAACGCTTTAAATCTGACAGTTCCCAGTGTTAAGAGAGTGTTTAATAAATTATGCATTTAAATCACTGAATACTGACAAGCAACCAAGGAGCGCAGGAAGAAACGAACATTTCCTTTTGGTTCACAGAAGCACTACCTTTTATAACTTCACGTAATGCTTCTTTTCTTGCCATTTGACGTAAATGTTCCTCCTGTGTTACTGCTTTGCTCAATCAGCTTGAGAGTAAGTATCTGCAGAAATGGGTAAAACAAATTTAATTAAGAAATGACTGTGGAAACAGGAAGACACATCTCCTATGGCACACAGTAAACACTTATTTTTGTAGAGCAATACTTGATAAGACTATTTGCACCTAATTTCCCCTTTGCTGAAACTAAAGTGTTTACAAGTAAAGTATGGAATGTGTTGTAATTTCTAACAACTCTGAGGCTGTTGAGCTTTTCTTTTATCAGTGCATACTTTCAGAAGTTGCATCCAGATTAGTGAATAGACCAACTTTCATGGCTCACTTTGGAATGCACTTGAATTCATTTTTATTTGGTTTTTATTCTAACTGCTCTTGATGTTACCGACAACATGATGGGGCCTAGAGATCTCACTGTTGCTTCCCTGTCCTTTCCCCAAACTTAAGTTACCAAGATAAGGGATCAAGGGAAGTAATAGTGCCACTGTATTCTGCTCTGGTCAGACCTCACCTGGAGTACTGTGCCCAGTTCTGGGCACCACAGTTCAAGAAGGACACGGACAAACTGGAACGTGTCCAGAGGAGGGCAACCAAAATGGTCAAAGGCCTGGAAACGATGCCTTATGAGGAACGGCTAAGGGAGCTGGGCATGTTTAGCCTGGAGAAGAGGAGGTTAAGGGGTGATATGATAGCCATGTTCAAATATATAAAAGGATGTCACATAGAGGAGGGAGAAAGGTTGTTTTCTGCTGCTCCAGAGAAGCGGACACGGAGCAATGGTTCCAAACTACAAGAAAGAAGATTCCACCTAAACATTAGGAAGAACTTCCTGACAGTAAGAGCTGTTCGACAGTGGAATTTGCTGCCAAGGAGTATGGTGGAGTCTTCTTCTTTGGAGGTCTTTAAGCAGAGGCTTGACAACCATATGTCAGGAGTGCTCTGATGGTGTTTCCTGCTTGGCAGGGGGTTGGACTCGATAGCCCTTGTGGTCTCTTCCAACTCTATGATTCTATGATTCTAGGTAGTGGAAAGGCTTATTGCAATGTCTGGCGTTAGAAGTGAGGCCGGGATGGTGCCAGGAGTTTGTGCAAGTAATATGACACCCACTGTTGCAGGAAGCATGAGAACAACATTTTCTATTCTTGTCAGCACTGTTAGAAATCTTGAGGCCTAAAGTTTTTTCTCAGCCCTTTCGTTTAACTTGCCTGGGTAAGCTCTCTCTGTTTGGTCTCTAGATATAGCATGAGGCAGCCCAGGAGAATGTAGGGCTGAGCTAAAGCCCCAGATTTTGCTTTATTTTCTCATACTCCCCAGCCCTCCAATCCTTCCCTGTACAGTATTTATACTTGTACCTGTACCAGCTTTTCTCTTCACTCAGTGTGAGACTTTGTCCCTGCCTCACTTTCTCTTAGGTTCATATTCTCCTTACGTTCCCTCTGTTTCCTCAGATTCTAACTTTTCAGTCTCTTTTGACCCACTTTATTCAGTAACCCTATCTCTTGATCAGCTTCCTTAACAATTGCATTTTTCCAGCCTCAGATACAGCCTTTCCGAACAAAATTCCTGTAGCAAAATTCCTACAGGAAATTCCAGTAGCAAAATTTATTTAGGGCTTCTTTTAACCTTAATGTTCCATATGCTCTGCCTTCTTTGCTCATGTTACATTTTCTGAAACCACTGTCTGTTCTGCCCCCTTCATTCAGCCACCTTGTTGCCATGATCCTTCTCTAACACCAAGGGTCTTTTTCCCTAGTACTCAGACTGGGCCATAAAAATTTGTCCTATGAGAAGTTTGAGTCACAACCCAGCCAAACAGAGTACTTTTCCTTTCCACACAAACTTTGGACTGCAAACATTCTGACAACTTTGTTCGCTGTCACAAATTTAGCCAATCAGTGACAGAGGTCTCCCATGCTGCAACCTCATTGCAAGACTGCCTGCCTTATTAAATGCTAAGTAAGGGGACGCAGGTGGCGCTGTGGGTTAAAGCCTCAGCGCCTAGGGCTTGCCGATCGAAAGGTCGGCGGTTCGAATCCCTGCGGCAGGGTGCGCTCCCGCTGCTCGGTCCCAGCGCCTGCCAACCTAGCAGTTCGAAAGCACCTCCGGGTGCAAGTAGATAAATAGGTACCGCTTACCAGCGGGAAGGTAAACGGCGTTTCCGTGTGCGGCTCTGGCTCGCCAGAGCAGCGATGTCACGCTGGCCACGTGACCCGGAAGTGTCTCCGGACAGCGCTGGCCCCTGGCCTCTTAAGTGAGATGGGCGCACAACCCCAGAGTCTGTCAAGACTGGCCCGTACGGGCAGGGGTACCTTTACCTTTACCTTTAAGGCATAACTGGAAATGATGGCCTAGATGAAAAGGCATGATTTCACCAGAAAGGCTCTCTGGACCCTAGAAGATTTGACAAAACAGGCTGTTACACTCAGTCAGCAGTGAAATGCAAATAATCTTAGGCAATACCATTGGAGGGGTGAGAGAGGAAAATGACAATAGAAATTGGTGTCTGAATAGTGAAGGCTTTTCTAAATTGGTGGGTGGATAGAGAGAGGTACCATCTGGGTTTGTCTTCAGAGAGCAAATGTCTGGGTCAGCAATGCTGTTTGCAGAAAATTGTTCTGGATAGCTTTTCAGAGATGTAAGCTATCAGTTAATGCTGAATCACAGTGAGCGCACAAAATGTCACTTCACCAAGATTATATAGACAGGTGGTTGGTTTCACAAAGTTGTAATGCTAATCTGGGTCTGGCCATATGCCAGGGTATAAAATGATCAATTTGGAAGTATGTTTTGCATCTCTCAATTCCTCTGCCGATAATGCCATTCTCAGTACTTCTCATTGCACCCACACTTTCAGCCTTAAGAATCTGCCTGTTTGCCCTCCCCTTTACAACCCTCGGATTTTTCACTACTTGTGTCACTTTATAATAGATCTAAACAATGATTGAGAAAGGAATGTGTATTTCATGCAACAAAGGCTGAAAAAATATGCATGTGCACATTCAAATCTGACATGGCTGGCATGTGGTTTGTACTCAGCTGTTCCTGAAAGACAGCTTGTCCACCCACTACAAATTCTTCCTCACAATGCACAAGAGTTTGGTAGGTTCCAGGTAGACTCCCAATTGACAGAGAATAATGACAAGTCTTTCAGATCTGGATGCCCAACAGGAACTGAATTTGCACTATGCACATGTTCCAGAATCCTCTACAGGCTACTGCGGTTCCATGACTGGCAAACATGTGGAATGTGTTTCTTGGAGATACAGAGCTTTGAATGCTGCTGGCATTATAGCAGAGGAGGTTGCTGTTCTGTTATTTTTGGACTTTTAATCTGTAAGCAGTACATTTCACCTGAATTGAAGCAGCTTGCGTTCAAGCTGGAATGTGTGCAGAGGACGGTGACCAAGATGGTCAAGGATCTGGAAACCAAGCCTTTTTAGGAACGGTTGAATTGGGTATGTTTAGCCTGGATAAGAGGAGATTGAGAGGTGATATGATCGCCATCTTCAAATATCTCAAGGGCTGTCACATGGAAGATGGAGCAAGCTTCTTTTCTTCTGCTCTGTATGGCAGGAACTGAACCAATGGCTTCAAGTTACAAGAAAAGAGATTCCAACTAAAGATCAGGAAGAACTTTTTGACAGTAAGAGCTGTTTGACAGTAGAATACGCTTCCTTGGAAGGTGGTGGACTCTCCTTCATTGGAGGTTTTGAGGCAGAGGTTGGATGGCCATCTGTCATGGATGCTTTAGTTAAGATTGCAGGGAGTTGGAGGAGATGACCTTCAGGGTTCCTTCTGACTCCACAATTCTATGTGGTGCTGAACCCCGTAGCCATGAAATGGAAAAAACACATGTGGGTATATCATACAGATTCATTTAACAGATACATCCTCTATCAAGTCTAAAGTTGTGTCTTGCCCTCATATCCTACTTCAGATGGGCCAGCTTTTAAATTGCTGCATGCACATTTTTTCTGATGGCAACTTTAAATTTCAATGATTGAAAAACATTCAAAGAGAGTTTGAAAATTGGTTTAGGTATTGGTGTGACAGCTAGCCAATTGGCATGGTTTGCTGCTTGAAACTTACATAGCTTGTAAGGGCTCCCCCTAAAGGAAAAAAAAAAGGTTGTTTGTATTGAATGTACAGAGAGTGCTTCCAAACTGGCCCCACATCTCAACAAATGTTCTGCCCGTCTCTTTCACCCTTAAGCGAGAAAATGAAATTGTCATAAGCGCGTGCAAGGCAGACAGTTGTACCAGCAGATCTGTCCCTGCCAGACACTGAAACTGACTAGAAATCACCAGTTTCAGTCCACAATAACAACCCCAGTGAAAATGAAGTTGACAAGAGAAAGAAAATTATACCTAATAAAAATACATGAAGTGATTCATAAATCTGGTGAAGTGTCAGAAAAGTAAGGGGACTTCATAAACAGGTAAGGAATGGTGCAGGAAGAGGAAAGCTATTAAGATGCTTTATATATTTTGCTGTCCAAAACGGATATAGGGATGGGTTTTTTGGATGGTGCCTGTGTCAGCTTGAGAGAGATTTGTTACTCCTGTTGTGCCCAAGCTTAGTAATATAAAGACCACAGGTGTGCTAAGTGTGGCGGGGTGGCTAAAGTGGTATTTTTCACTGTCTCTCTCTAGAAGTTCGACTTGCCCAATGAAAGTGATTGGCAGCAGAGTCTACGGGGTAAAAAAGAAAGTACTTCTGGACTTTGCTGTTGAAGCATTAGTTTGTGGCCGCTAGGCTAAGGACAAATGAGATTTGCCTGCAGGGAAATAGCAAATAAGAGCTAGTAATGGCCTCCTGAAAGCTTAATGTAAGAACATAAAGGAAACAAAAAGTTTCAGTTCTGGCTGGAATGCTCTGAGTGGAATATGCTGTTGCATCTTAATGCCTCCTGCTGTGTACCCCCTTCCATGCTTCCATGCACACACACAAAGCAGTGGTTGGTTTCTGGGAGGGGTGAGGGGCAGGGAGTGAGGGATAGGCATGGTGGCAGAGCCAATCCTCTCTGGTTCAGGAATCAGCAGTGAAGCTCAGTGTTGGGAAGCCAGGTGAGCAACCCTACCCTGCATTTGCCTCCCCACCAACTGGTACTGCCACATATAAACACCTTTGGGTGCCCTGTCTAACTCAGCCAGTTTGCTTGAACTGTGTGTAGAACAGTTCTGTAGTAGAAGAAAGTTCAGTGTGTTTTCATACAACTTTCTGCTAGCCATGACAGATTTAAATCTATGATGCAGAAGCCCAAGTTAAAAGCATCACTCAATTGCTTCCTCAGTGCTTCTGTGAATTGCTAAAGTAAATCTTTCAATGCAACATCTTAGTACAGGAGAAGCCAATGCATTTTTCCTCCCCATAAATTGCACATAAGTATTAAGTAACTAAAGGGACATGGGTGGCACTGTGGGTTAAACCACAGAGCCTAGGACTTGCTGATCAGAAGGTCGGCGGTTTGAATCCCTGTGACAGGGTGAGCTCCCGTTGCTCGGTCCCAGTTCCTGCCAACCTAGCAGTTCGAAAGCACGTCAAAGTGCAAGTAGATAAATAGGTACCGCTCCGGCAGGAAGGTAAACGGCGTTTCCGTGCACTGCTCTGGTTTGCCAGAAGCAGCTGCTCCCTCAGTCAATAAAGCGAGATGAGCGCCGCAACCCCAGAGTCAGCCACAACTGGACCTTATGGTCAGGGGTCCCTTTACCTATTAAGTAACTATAGCCAATAAAAGTCCAATAAAGGTCCAATTTTCCCAAAATTCATGTCAGTGATTCATGTTGCTAATGGTGTCTGAAAATGACAGCCCCCCCCCCCCGATTTAGGTAGAGTACTGCTATGTTGATTAGGATGCATTTCTGAATAAGGGGGGGGGCACATACTATTATTATTTTTTGTAATTATTTTGACCACCACTGTAAAATTGCCTGTATACTGTCATTGTTCTATACCAGAATAGAAACAATAAGGTCAGTGTTTAATACATATATGGAGGAAGCTCTAGAATTTGAAGATGTTTGAATCTGAATTCCATATACAGAGATACTTAATCCTTCGCTGATAAATATTACAGCTAGGAGTGTAAGAATGCTTTGTTTTCTATTATGACTTATATTTGCCACATGCAACACTGTTTCCATTCCATTCCATTCCTCTTGTGCCAAAATCTACATTATTCATGTTCCTGCCTTTTGTAGCAAAATTATGCAATTTACATAATTAATTAATTAATTAATTAGATAAAATACATAATGTATGTAGTCGTTACATTATTTGAATGCAAAGGGAAGACAATGCAAGTGGCAACAATCATAATCCATTGTGTATTGCTTGTGGACTGAAAACAACAACTGTGAATACTGATTGTAGTACCGAAAAGAACAACAACTGTGAATATTGATTGTATTTGATGGATTAATTTCGTTACAAATAAGCAAGCATCAGCAATTTCCACTCCGGTTTGTTTTCATTGGAATTCTTCAACATCTGTAATTGTGACTCTTAGCAGAACTCTTCAGGCTTCCCTCAAAATTCCTGAGATATTTTGTGTGAGAAGAAATCTCTCAGTTCCCACTGAATTTCACTTTAGGCATAATCTGGTGACAAACGAGCGATGCACATAACCCCCTGAGAAATGAAGCGTGGCTGATCAACACCCTCCTGGCAGCCTCTGAACGTAGTTGAAAAGTTTTCACTAAGGAAAGAAACACCTTAAATGTTCTTGAAATTTTGCTTTAGGTGAAGTTTTCATAGTGACTCTTAAACAAATTATTTGGTTTAGCTTCAAATTAGTGATTGATAGCACTCGTTATAAAGTCACTACTGAGCAAGTTTAGCCTTACAGCAGTGTTATAAAGCAGGTACAGAATGGAGCAATGTATAATGTGTTGAAATATATTTTTAAGCAGTCCTGTGGTAGATGTGTGGTGGATTCCTTATTATTGGAGTAGGAAGTTTGCTTAATGGTGTTGAACAAGCCCAACCAACAAGAAAGGACACTGATTCCAGATTTCTATCATGCTCAATTTCCTGCAGATGCACATTGTAAGCTAGCAAAGAAAAAATATACTCAAAGATTAATAACACAAGCCAATGCATAGCCACTCAGAAGTAATTTCCCCTCAGTTACATTATTCCCAGAAGAGTATTGCTATACTCACTCCAAGTTTCTAAGGGTTCGTTGTTTACCCTGGGTCTGGTTTCCATGGGATGAGGTTACAGACATTTTGTAATATTTGTAAATATACAGGTTGAACAGAGATGGGGAAAGAGCATTTAAAGGCCCCCTAAGTGAGCTGCTCCCACATAAACTCTTCCATGAAACAGCCAGCTCCATTAGATTATTGCCAAGGGTAACTCAGTTCTCTGTGTTGCTCCAGTGTTTTTCCCCCAATGCCATTCCTCTGGGCTTGAAGAAACATGGCATATCGGGTGAGTAAACAGAAAAAGGTCCAAGGGAAGGTCTGCAGAGCAAGAGGAAGAATTCTCAGCCCATGTTCTGGAACAGCCTTCACCAACTTGGCTTCCAGGTGGCTTGAACTACAATGCTCATCAGTCCCAACCAACACAGCACAATAGTAGCTGTCAATACATCTTTGTGATTGGTGTGTAGGAGGCTGGATGTTTGTTATAGTATGGTTCCATTTAAAGGTATTCCTATTGGATCAGGGTCCTCCTTATTCTGGGTCATGCATTCTATGGAGCAATCCTATGCTCAAGAAGCTGGTGCAGAATTCACGGCCAGGTTGCTCACCGGAGCACGGCTGTCTGAGCATATTACACCGATCCTGGTCTGACTGCACTGGCTACCAATTAGTTTCCGGGCCCAATAAAAAGTGCTGGTATGGACTTATAAAGCCTTAAATGACTCAGGACCGCAATATCTCAAGAACCACCTCTTTCCATATGAACCTACCTGGACCCTGAGATCATCTTCTGAGGCCCTCCTTCATGTGCCGCCTCCTCGAGAGGTCCGGAGGGTGGTAACACGAGAACGGGCCTTCTCTGCAGTGGCTCCCCATCTGAGGAATGCTCTCCCCAGGGATGTTCGCCTGGCGCCTTCATTATACACCTTTAGGTGCCAGGCAAAAACATTCCTTTTTAAACAGACCTTTGGTTGACCTGATCAACATCCCATACCCCTTTAAAATGTGGCTCTTTTGGGAGGGGGTATTATTGGGTTATTGCTTTTATTTTGATTTTATATACTGTGATCTTTTTATGTGAACCGCCCTGAGACCTCTGGGTATAGGGCAGTGTAATAGTAGTAGTAGTAGTAGTAGTAGTAGTAGTAAACCAAGCTGGTGTAAATTAAGCAAAACTAAAGTGACATTGGGACGTGGGTGGCGCTGTGGGTTAAACCACAGAACCTAGGACTTGCCGATCAGAAGGTTGGCGGTTTGAATCCCCGTGACAGGGTGAGCTCCCGTTGCTTGGTCCCAGCTCCTGCCAACCTAGCAGTTCGAAAGCACATCAAAGTGCAAGTAGATAAATAGGTACTGCTCCGGCGGGAAGGTAAAAAGCGTTTCCGTGCGCTGCTCTGGTTCGCCAGAAGCGGCTTAGTCATGCTGGCCACATGACCTGGAAGCTGAATGCCGGCTCCCTCGGCCAATAAAGTGAGATGAGCGCCACAACCCCAGAGTCGACTGGACCTAATGGTCAGGGGTCCCTTTACCTTTACTTTACCTAAAGCTCCTGCCTGAGCCTGGCGGGTGCAAAACAAGCCTTTAAAATAGGGTTGCCAATTCAGGTGACCAAGACCAAGCTCAACAGGCTTAGGATCCAGCCTAAGTCCTCTCTGGTCCTGGAATGCCCCTTTTGGCATTTTTTACACTGGCCTCCACTCAGCCAGCTTCAGCTCAGTCAGTTGACTCCAACTGAGTTGGTTAGACCAATGTATCTTCTGCTGAGATAGGGTTGGGGACTCAATCCCAGCTGCATTGGGTATCTATTGGCTGATCAGGAGATCTGTTGCATCCTAAAGAGCTCATCCAAGCAGATCTTGCCATAGGATTGACCTCTGAATGAATTAACCAGAGTGAATTGTTATTAAAGCAGTGTGTGTGTGATGGGGTCCATATGAATGTCATATTGTTTAGCTTACTTTTTAGCTGCTCTTTTATTAGCATTCTTTTATAGATAATAATTGTTTTAATGTTGATTTGTTAATGATATTATACGTTGTGGTAGGATCCATTGTGATTGTTATTATTTGTGTTGTGATTGTGATGTTCTACTATTTTTATTGCTGCTGATGTAAGTGAATATACAAACTAAATCAAATTTCTCCTCCATCCCTATAAAGGGATTGGCAGTCTCTGAAAAGATAGCTACAAGCCTTCTGGGTCCTGGATAGCAGACTTGTTTGCCTTCTGAGGTTCCGATTTGCAAGCAGAAAACATCTCCAAAAAGTGTGATCTGTGCATGTGGAAGCCTGCATCTATCCACATGAATCACCCTTGTTGGATCAGAATGATTGTTTTTCAGCAACAGAAGACAGGGAGATGGAGAAGAAGGGAGGGTGAAATCCTGGACTCAGCAATGCTTCTTACATTACATTTTAGGCTGCGCAACTACAAATGAAAACTGATCATACACTACATACAGATCCTGATTTGGAGTTGTTGCTTTCTTAAACTGTGCCCTCACCCACTAGCTCTTCTCTAGTTTTGATCCTGATATCACTCATTCATCCTTGCCATCTATTTCCATTTGAAACAAGGAAGCCCCTTTTCAGGTTTCAACTTCCTTGTTTTCTTGGTGGTATTATTTGCCGCTTCCTAAATCTGGGAGGAGAAAAGCAAGCCCAAGGGTGGTAGAAGAGATTAACAGGTAACTAGCAACAAGCGCTTGTGAAACTAATTCCCCATACAGTGGTACCTCAGGTTACAGATTCTTCAGGTTACAGATGCTTCAGGTTACAGACTCCGCTAACCCAGAAATAGTACCTGAGGTTAAGAACTTTGCTTCAGGATGAGAACAGAAATCACACGGCGGCGCAGCAGCAGCAGGAGGCCCCATTAGCTAAAGTGGTACCTCAGGTTAAGAACAGTTTCAGGTTAAGAACGGACCTCCAAAGCAAATTAAGTTCTTAACCTGAGATACCACTGTATTGGAGTGGGTGGGTGTTTGTTTGTTGGAATGTGTAAGTACTGAGGGGTGAAAAATGACATCTGCTATGAACAGGATTTATCAGAACCATGCAAGATAATGCATTCAATAATTTAAGAAACCTACAAACAATGAAAGAAGAGAAGGGCAACTGTAAAAGACTAATATTTCATTAATAAAGGCTGTTTTTTGTTTTTTTGTATTTTTGAACTTTGTTTTCATTGAAGTGAGGAAAAAACATGTTAATGGCTTTTCTGAAAGGAAAAATGCAAAGTACTAACATGCAAATGCCTAGAAGATCATAGGATATGTTTAACTTGAAGCTGATCAGATTTCATGTAGACATGGGTAAGACGTTCTGCTCTTCATGACCGTCTCCATGCAAGTGACCTCAGGATTCAGAATGTCGTTCTGACATGCAAAAATTGAGCCTTGGATTTCATTTTTATATCCCGTAGGAATGTTAGCTTTTTATATTATGTAGGGATATATGGCATCATTAATTTCTGTCTTAGGGAGAGTGCTTGTTCGTGTCTGACTGTATGCAAGGAGTTGGATCCAAACATGCTGCTCATCCATTGAAGGACAATCCTTCCTTGAAAAGAGGAAGCTTCTCCTCTGGAAGCCAAGAGGATACCTTTGTGCTCAACACACACACAAAATACTTAGGTGCTTTCTGAAGCTGCTGTTCAACCCAATGTATTTCCAGCTCCAGTCTAACAGATTTGCTTGCCTCTTTCATCCCAGGGTTTGCACTGGAGGTTGGGCAAACCTGTGAGGGCTACATGGCAATGGTGTGTGTGGCCAAAGTGACTAAGGCACATTTCATGTCAGCATGCACGTACAGTCATTCAAACAGGTAGGCAGATGAGTGGCTGGTGTCCCTCCTCCCCCATCACAGTGCTGTGCTGAGAGGAAGGAAGGGAGACCTCTCATCTCTGTTGCAAAGGCTTTTCTTCTCCTGGTGCAGCACGATTGCAAGAAGGTCTTGCAAACAAGAAGGAGCACTTTTTCCTGTTTCCTTTGCTCACAAACCTTTTTGTCATAGAGAAAAGGTATCTTTGCAAGATACATGAAAGAAGAGGTGCCTGACTTGGGTGGGGGGGACTGTTGTGACACCAGAAACGGAATTGTAGGGCAGAGGTGGTGCATAGGCCTTGAATTTACCACCAGCTATATCTAGGTAAGGGATGTGGGTGGTGCTGTGGGTTAAACCACAGAGCCTAGGACTTGCTGATCAGAAGGTCAGCGGTTCGAATCCCCATGACAGGGTGAGTTCCCGTTGCTTGGTCCCTGCTCCTGCCAACCTAGCAGTTAGAAAGCACGTCAAAGTGCAAGTAGACAAATAGGTACCGTTCCGTCGGGAAGGTAAACGGCGTTTCCGTGCACTGCTCTGGTTCTCCAGAAGCGGCTTAGTCATGCTGGCCACATGACCTAGAAGCTTTACGCCGGCTCCATCGGCCAATAAAGCAAGATGAGCACCGCAACCCCAGAGCCGGCCACAACTGGACCTAATGGTCAGGGGTCCCTTTAACTTTTATATAAAGGTAAAGGTAAAGGACCCCTGGGCAGTTAAGTCCAGGTAAAGGCAACTACAGGGTTGCGGTGCTCATTTTGTTTTTCAGGCCGAAGGAGCCAGCATTTGTCCACAGACAGCTTTCCAGGTCATGTGACCAGCATGACTAAACCGCTTCCGGCACATCGGAGCACCATGACAGAAACCAGAGTGCACTGAAACAATGTTTTTCTTCCCACCACAGCGGTACCTATTTTTCTACTTGCACTGGTGTGCTTTCAACCTGCTAGGTTGGCATGAGTTGGGACAGAGCAACCGGAGCTCACCCTTCATGGGGATTCGAACCACCAACCTTCTCATCGGCAAGCCCAAGAGGCTCCGTGATTTAGACCACAGTGCCACCCGTGTCCCTTTTACCCTTTAGCTGCTATATCGAACCACGATACCACACTGGCTGAAATTTCTTGGTTGCTATTTCTTTTAGGACCAGGTAAGTGTGGAATGGTCACAAATATTCACAAATATCAGAGGGGGGTTGGGGACCTATTTTTACCCTGAGCCCCAGACAATCTTTGCACAAATGAACAATCAGCAAAATATGCCTAGGCGTCACTTATCAAAAACTGATCATGCACCACCAGCAGAATATTTGATTTGGAGGGCATTTTTTTGAGGGGGGGGGGAGAGAATGAAGTTGAATTTTACTCCTATGTTATTCTCTCTCTTGTTTTCTGAAATGGGTGGTGGTATCTGTTTGCAGAGACATATTTTGCTTTGATTTGTTTCCCAATTTGCATCTTCATATGCCCACAGTTGCAGACCTTGTGAGAAATAAAATAATGGTAGAAAGGATTTTCCTGAATCCACACATCTGATTTGACAAGTGGCTCTAAGTGGTTTTTCCAACAATCATAGACACAGAGGAGGGGGAGGAAGGCAGTGGATATTAGCTAATCTTCTCATTTTCCATCAAAAAGAAATCTGCATACATAATTTTCTCAATGCCACCAGTGAACAGATGGGGAAATATTCCACCATTTTTATGGTGGGGGCATTAGAGGACGTGTCATTCCACCCACTTCTACTCACATTGTGTTTGAGTCTTTGACAGAGCACAGGAAATGTAAGTAATATTATCCATGTTTAATTAAAATGAAATTAAATGTATTATTCAGGGGGAGTGGGGGGAAAGCGCTCTGCTCTGTTTATGCTTCGGGGGAAATAGCAAACATATGGGTCTGTTTCATTGTTTGTCACAAATCACAATAAGGGCTGCTTTTTGTTGCCTGCTCAGCCTACGGGAGAAAAACAAACAATCAAAAGATACTATTGCTCTTAAAGTTTCAAAGATCCGCAGACAGTCTCACTAGCTCCTGTAGCATAAAAAGATGAAATGTGTGTTCGTTGATGCACAGTAACAGCTATTCTCCAAGTTACTCTCTGCCTAGCTTCACAAAATAACTCAAGCCTTTGGTCATTAAAGAAAGACCACTCTTTTGTGATAGAGTCATTGTGCGCTGGTGATAAATATGGCATGGGATTGTGATGTGCTACTTGGCTTCCACTATTTTCAGTTTTTGCAGACTGATCATTCTGAGGCCATCTTTACATGAACCTGTTGTGGCGTGCAATTCGATGAAATTGAATGGTCTGTGTGTGTAAAAAAAAAAAGGTAATGGACCCCTGGACGGGAAGTCCAGTCAAAGGCGACTATGGGGTTGCAGCGCTCATCTCATGTTTAGTCTGAGGGAGCTGGCGTTTGTCCGCAGACAGCTTTCTGGGTCATGTGACCAGCATGACTAAACCGCTTCTGGCACAACAAAACACCGTGACGGAAACCAGAGCGCATGGATATGCCATTTACCTTCCCGCTGCTGCAGTACCTATTTAGCTACTTGCGCTGGTGTGCTTTCAAACTGCTAGGTTGGGCATGAGCTGGGACAAAGCAATGGGAGCTCACTCCATTGTGGCAATTCAAACCGCCGACCTTTTGATCGGCAAGCCCAAGAGGCTCAGTGGTTTAGACCACAGTGCCACCCACGTCCCATTTACGTGTGTGTAGTCATGATTGTAGGAGGTGTGTGTTGAAAGAAGGGGTATGGTGCATGCAGCAACTCACTTGACCCTTCCCTTCCTTGTATCCTATGGTTGGACGTGGAAGATCCAAGAGGCGGATCCCACTATGCTCATTTGGGTTGCATCCTGTGGTGCTGGATCCCACAGTGCTGTGACTTCAGGATGGTTGTTTGTAAGATCTTCAGAGAATTAAAGGAGTTAGAAAAGAGCCAGCATCATCTGTTTCCCCCCTGCATTTTTGTTGGAAGCTGCCCAGAGTGGTTGGGGCAACGCAGTCATATGGGTGGGGTATAAAATAAGGAGTAGATTGTTGTTGCTCCTCTTGTTGTTGTTAACAGGATTTGTGGTGCTTTAAAAACCTGCAACCCATGTTTCCACAGCAACCATATTATTAATTGTGTTATTATTTAGTATGTCACTTGAAAGTCTGCAAACGACTTAAAACACATTTAAAATATAAATATAAACACATTATACCATAAAAACCAGAACAAAACAACTCCCATAACAGCCGCAGGAAGTTTTGGTAGCACACTGGCAACAAAACAACATCATATTAGGATATGTTCACATAATCATTTACTCAGCACCCAGTGCATACCCACTACTAGTTTTTGAAGCCAGATTTTCACATTCGTTATAATCTATATCAATCTTGAATTATTATGAACACATACTGCTGTTTTATGCCTACTCCCCTCTCAAACCAGCTTCAATCCACCTCAGAATTTGGCCACTTAAGCTGTCCCTTAAGCTGTCTCAGTGTAAATCCCACCATGCGCAGGCGTCCTTTACTTGAAGGCAGAGTTGGCACCATTCCGTACTTCCTCCTGTGGCATTAGCATTGGCTTAGCACATTAAGAAGATAAACCTTTCCGCATCATATTATAATTTCACTTGAGGTATATTTAATTTCAGTGCGTCTGTCTGTCATTAAAGATGTAGGAACAGGGCCAGTGAAGAAGAAGAAGAAGAAGAAGAAGAAGAAGAAGAAGAAGAAGAAGAAGAAGAAGAAGAAGAAGAGGAAGAAGAAGAAGAAGAAGAAGAAGAAGAAGAAGAAGAAGAAGAAGAAGAGGCAATTCTACCAGTGAGAGAGGTCTTAGATGTTCATGTTGGAAGCACAACAGACAGTGCTGGGTGCCTACTGTGAAGATGTTTCATCCTTGTTTAGGCACACAAATGAAACTTCAACGAGTCCATATTATCTCCTAATAGTCTCATTATGTCCTTTGTGCATATTATGCTTCTGAAAAGCATCCCTTTGTTGAGATGCATCAATAAGCACTTAAGACTACTTCCTGCCTTCTGTTTCAGGTCATAGAATGGCTTCTGCAAATCAATTTCACATTTTAAAATGTTTACATAGGAAGTCACATCTATTTCTAATAATACTTTGGCTCTGATGGCATACCTGAATAATCCCAGGCAATTCCAAACCCAGCACCTCACGATATATGTTCATTGTAGGCCATGCCTGCATGACTTATGATCCACCATGCTGAGAATACCCCACCAGCCATGAATTGTAGTTCTAGATAAACCTCCCGGTTTTGCCATTTTTACAATCCTAACCAAATCCTTCGTTGGCCACTATACAAGCCTAGCGAGTTTCTAAGGTAGCCATGTGTCCTACTTTACAGAGAATAGCCCTTGTTTCAAAGGGCTGTTGGAGTACAATCCTCTGTTTGAAGATGTCCTCTATGCAAGTATGGAACCATAAAAAGGAGGAGCAGAAGCCTCAAAGTTGCCCATCAACAGTTAGCAGACTTTAACAGGTATTCAAGTCACTTGATGACTTATCGACTATAGTGAAACGTGTTGGATTTCTATTCAACTGATAGTAATTATTTAAAAGCTTTCAGTTATGCATATAAATAATCATATGCAACTTATATGCAAATTGATGTCCTCTTTTGTGGCACTGCATAACTGGCAACCCTCTTCTACTTAGCATGTCACAAGTGTAGAGCCAGTGTTGTGTAGTGGTTAAGAACGTAGACTCGTAATCTGGTGAACCAGGTTCACATCTCCGCTCCTCCACATGCAGCTGCTGGGTGACCTTGGGCTAGTCACACTTCTCTGAAGTCTCTTAGTCCCACTCACCTCACAGAGTGTTTGTTGTGGGGGAGGAAGGGAAAGGAGAATGCTAGCCGCTTTGAGACTCCTTCGGGTAGTGATAAAGCCGGATATCAAATCCAAACTCCTCTTCTTCTTCTACAAGTTGTGCAGGCCTGATGCACATAAATACCTGATTAACAGAGCTAGTATTTTGTTGTTGTTGTTGGGCTATAAGTCATTGAGTTGGAAAGCTGGCGAAACAAAAAGCAAGAGCCCAGCACCTGTCATGTAAAGGAGGAGCTAGGTATTTAGTAAGTAGTAAAATTAAACCTTGCTCCATTTCATCATTTTCTTTTAATTATGCCTGTATTATTCCTCTTCCCTTTCCCCTCAACTGGACCATGTGCTTTATAGATCAATAAAGCTGTGGTTTATGAGAGGGATGTGTATTCTGTGATTGTGTTCTCTGAGGATACAAATTTAGTGCCCTTTCCCCTCCCATTAAAACCAGTGATTTAGAAAGGGGCAGGACTGGGAAGATAGCAATAGTCTACAGATAGGACAAATAATAGCAAAGCAGTGGAATGAAAGAATTTGAAGTTGATTGATTGCATTTAGCCCAGAGGTCACAATCAAGAAAAAGAGTCATAGAGATAAAGGGCTGTAAAACTTTTCAGAAGAACAAAAGCTCCTGCTAACAAGTCAGCAAAGGCTGCAAAAACTCCAGGCAACTTGCTTCCACTCCCTTAGTTGTTGCTGTCCCTCCAAAGGGAACAGACTGAATGGAAGGGTGTGTTGGGAGGCTACAAACACACCTGATTGTGTGGCGATGCCCCAAGGTCCAAAGTTCTCCTTAGATAATAAACACATGGGCACAAATATTTTGAGTTAATGGGATAAATAAGGCCACAACTTTATTGGTTACAGATGTGAGCAGTTTGGCTTAGACATTGGGTGAAACCGACTCCTGCACGCTTGCAGGAAGTCTCTTAAGGGTTGACCTATGATATACATCAATTAAGAGAACCCCCAGGGTCCCCGATGGGGTTGTGGCATGGCCCTAGCCCACACCCAGGATCCCAGACAGGATCCACATTCCCAGATCCCTTTAACAGAATACCTTTAATGAGGAGGGGCAGGTGGAGGCAACAGCCTTCCCTCCTCATAAACCAGGCTCACCCAATGCCAGTTGTGACGATTGTTACAAGGTAGGCATAAACCAAATGGCTGGTGCCAATTTGCCAAGTGGAATAATTCCTACCTGGCCCCAACATTAAGGTGACCGACATTAATCCATAGCAAGGCCAAAGTCAAGCAACGCATAAAAAGAGGGTGGGTGGACTGATTGATCTGACGAAGGAGGCTGCCTCCCCAGCCGTGCCATGATTTAAACAGCAGCAGCCACACCCCCATCTAACCCAATTGGTCAGCCAGGGGTGTGACGTGGTTGGGAGTCCCAATGATGCGGGCAGCATCACTCCACCTCCTTCCAGGTCACATTGAGGTCCCGGATGCCCGCCCACAAGTCCACCCCCTGGGAAAGGGGAGTGGTCTTGCTAAACTTGGTGAGGAGAACTTGATTGTCCCAGGAGATTGCAAACTGTTGGTGTGGGGAGGTAGCTCTCTGCTCCTTTCCTGGGGTCTGTTTTGGGTTGTGGGCTGTCACCAGTGAGCTGATCCTGAAAAGAGTGACACTAAAGTGTAACCACTTGGTATGAGTCACAAAAAGGTTGGTGTGAAGCTAGCAGGAAGAATGATTAAGAAAATAAAGGTGTTAGAATTCCTGCTCCGTGATTGCAGTCATGGGATTGTTGTCTTTCACATGATGGTGTATGTTTTGACTCCACAGAGTGGGAAGTGACGGAGACAGGATGTTTATGTTACTGTGTTCCGTGAAGTGGAACTATTGTCCTTTGTTCTTTTTCTCTTTGCTGTCTGATGTTAGAGAGGGAG
The DNA here is from genome assembly GCF_951804945.1 of Podarcis cretensis. Taxonomy (NCBI): domain Eukaryota; kingdom Metazoa; phylum Chordata; class Lepidosauria; order Squamata; family Lacertidae; genus Podarcis; species Podarcis cretensis. Next base: position 17,563,366 of record NC_137176.1, on the reverse strand, counting down.
CCATGTTGCAGTGCTTCGTGCTTGTTTACATGTAAATAAAGTAGATTAGCCAAAATGCTGAGTTGCTGAGGTCTGTTACGCAAGCTGCAAAGACTCTGTGGATCCCTAAGTGTGCCAATGTCTGTTGGCGTCAGTCGCTGTGATGTTTGGGCTGAAGAAAGCTTTTGAATCTCCCGAACAATCAACCAGGAGGGAGAGAACATTCCAGTTGGGCATGTGTCTCTGCTAGGGTTCTACGCGAGTGTAGGACGAGCAACACCAAAAAACCAAACCAAGGAAGTGAAGAGGCAAAGTCTCAAAACAGTCCTGAAATACAAATTATTGTCAAATAATGTCAATCCTTGTGATACAATAAAATCCCCAATGTGTTTCGGTTGATGACAGCCCTCCCTGGGAGCACAAGATGACCAGAAGTTTAACTGACTTCTTGCTCAGATCATATTCCAGCACTCTTAAAGGAACTTGGTTGTGTATTAGCTCCTGGGCCCAATTCAAAGTGTTGGTGCTCACCTTCTAAATGGGCTTGCTACCCAAGTTTTTGAAGACTCTTCTCCTCCCACAGCAGCTTGCCCAAAAACTAATGTTTTCAGCTGTTGCTCTTCTCCAAAAACTACCTCTGTCAGAGATGAGGTTAGTTACAATCAGGGAGAAGGCTTTTTCCCCCTTTCCCTTTTCTGTTTTTCTTTTTGGTAATATATATATGATATATATATATATATATATATATATATATATATATATATATATGGGTGGCACTGATGTCTTTCTGCAGACCAACTATTGTGTGGGGGAGGGACGCGGGTGGCACTGTGGTCTAAACCACTGAGCCTCTTGGGCTTGCCGATCAGAAGGTTGGTGGTTCGAATCCCCATGATGGAGTGAGCTCCCATTGCTCTGTCCCAGCTCCTGCCAACCTAGCAGTTCGAAAACATGCCAGGGCAAGTAGATAAATAGGTATGGCTGCAGCAGGAAGGTAAACAACATTTCTTTGTGCTCTGGTTTCTGTCATGGTCTTCTGTTGCGCATGAAGCAGTTTAGTCATGCTCACCACATGACCCAGAAAGCTGCCTGTGGACAAACACCGGCTCCCTCGGCCTGAAAAGTGAGATGAGTGCTGCAACCCCATAGTCACCTTTAACTGGACTTGGGGTGCTTTACCTTCTTCCTTTTTTATATTTACAAATCCGGGGGGCGGGGAGGGGACACAAATTCACCTGGCAGGAAGAAATGAAGCACGTAGCCAGGAACAACGCACCCCAGAGTTTTTGACAAACCTATAAAAAAAGCAACACTGTAGTTTATGACTGGGTGGTTAGCATTTGGATCTATCATCCAACTAACAAACATGAAAAATAGCATCATAATGGACAGTAATTGTTTTCAGAGGTGATGGTCTCATTGGTTTGGCATGTTAAAGTAAGTGGATAATGAATCAACATGGTTTCACTGTTATTTGTAAAGAAAGAAAATTATCTCCAGAGGTAATTGAAAGTTTGGAATGTTCCCATGGAGCAGAAAATAGGATATCACTGGTTTTACACAATATAAAACAGTGGAAATCCTTGTGCCGGTTTCATGCTTTTTCTCTGCATGAATGGAGATTCTCAGCGACGACTATTTTAAGTTCATTTGACTGGAGCAGTATGCACTGTACATGTATATACATAACATCTGAGGTGTGAACTTTAAATGACTTATGAAATACAGTAGAATGGGTTGGATCTAAAGAGGTATGAGCAGAAGAATGAAAAGGAGGAGCAAAAAACTGCTCCAGCTAAGGAAAAGACTACTGTGAGAACAGGAAGCTGGACTAGATGGGCTATGGGCCTGATCCTACAGCTCTTCTTATGTTTTTACCAAAAAGGTTTAAAACTGGGTAATTAATGGACTAAAATATTTTGATTAGTTAATAGTCCTTGTTCCGACACCTTGTTCACCAATGAAATATTTGATTACAGGTTTAGGTATTAGACAATTGATCTATTCTTACTATTAACTACCAGAAAATCAATAGCCTGCTCAGTACCCAAAGAGTGAGACTACTAGTCTCCAATTAAAACAAAAATATCCCAGAGGGAAAAAAAAATAAATGATTCAACAAACCCTTCAGCCTTTAAGTATTAAATAATAAATTAGTGGGGGTTTTTAACCAGCAGTATGTAATACTCCAAAATCAATTATACTTTTAAAATGGCTTACACTTCCATTTTACTTGTACATTGGTAAAAGGTAGAATTTTCCCCGTTTTGTCCTTTATTTTTAAAGATTGTTTTTGAAGTTTTTCAATTTCTGAAGTTTGAGTAACATTATTCCAAAATTATATATGTCATTGTGGAAATGGTTATTCTGAAACTCCTGTTCATTTACTGATATTTTGCTCTTTGTACAGAGAGTTGTGTAAATAGATAATCACCTCATTATTATTACCTCATTCAAAGCTTTCAGATGATTGTTATGTGACTTTTCTCCTTGTGGATCGATAAGTCAGTGACAGCAAAGACGTCACAATTTCTAATGACTGCCATTAATTAAAATAAGGGCCATGATGAATTTTAATTATACATACATATATATATTATTTAGTTTAGCAGTTATATCTGCTTAGTTGTGTTATGTATTTGTACTTTCTTCAGAAATCACAATGGATGGTGGTTGGTGCAAATATTATCTTATCTATTGAAAGTAAGTGCCTACTAAATAAGAAATAAATGTATGCTGGATTACTTAGATGAAGGAACATATATAATTGCTTGTATGTGCAGTGATCAGTCTTTTCTAATATGCCTTCAACAAGATGTGCTCAAGCTATCACTTTCTTTTCATTAGAGACAGTGGAACACAACTACAGAGAAAGGGATTCTTTGTAGACAATATTAGGGTGAATGTTAAAAGCTGGTAGTAAGTGAAGTGGTCTATTGTACATACTCAATCAATACCTTTTCACTAGGGACTGTCTCATTATTTTTCTTGTACCTTTCACTGCAAATTTAGACTTTCATCCTTCTAACTGAATCCAAGTATCTCGCACCCATTCCTTGATCCATGGTCTAGTGAAGTGTGGGGTTGATCCATGAGACTATAGAGCAAAAAAAAGTGGTCCCATTGGAGCTCTGAGCTACCCAACCATTGAATATCTAGGGTTTACATCTAGGGTTTAAATACTATTTTTTAGTGGGGGGATAACTACTAAGTATCATTTGGGGGCAGGGAGGAACTTTCTGACTAAACCAATCTTGCAACATCTTATCTCCTTCATAGATTGTTTCTCCTTCATTCATTGTTTATTTCTTTTGGTTCACCATTCCGTTTACCAGGGTAAGTTTGAAGTTGAGGGGACATGTCCTTAATTTTAGGAAGACCATATAGTTATACATTTTTGGAACAGTAAATGTGGTTTTGGAAATGTTTTTCATGGTCTTTGTGAAGACTAGTTCCTTCTTACAGGAAGGCTACAATTACATTTTGCTGATATGTTGATTTTTACAATTAAGTATTAGGAGTTGAAGATGTTTGCTTGCACCATTCAGATCATGTCTAAGATAGGGAGCTGATACCAGTCTCAGATAGTTTTTTGAGAGGTATAGTTTGTATTAAAGCAGTGCTTGCTGCACTCATGATCTATAGTAATAAACCACTTAAGAAGAACCAGACTAGATCCCATTGTTACACTAATAAGTTTCAAAGTATTAAATGCTGGCTCAGCAAACTACCATCATTAAAAAGCTAGAATAGAGAAGTTGGCGTTATTAACTTTTCCAATTGCCTGTATTTTGATATTTTTTATCTCTATTTACCAATAGAAATAGCATTTTAATCTAAAATGATATACACTGGTATAGTTCTGCATGTCCTCTAAGAATTCCATGTGCCAAGACACTTGAGTTTGTGAAGAGATTTACTGTGAAGATGGAAAATGGAAAGATCAGACGGGTTTGGATGTTTGTGTTAGTATCATAGTCCTCTGCATCTGATATATGCCCTTCTAGGCAATTTACCCAGGGCAGTCTTTACATGAGGGTACCTGACCTTGATAAATTGCTGTCCCTATTGTCTCCCAGTTTTTCCTTTGGAATAGATTTGGTATATACATTCTTATTCTTTTCTCTTTTCAAAATGTTTTTAGTGTGAATCGCTAGGGTGCCATCTGTCAGATTTCTTCCTTCCCTCCCAGTCCCTTGAATTTAAATATCTAATATGGAGAGGAGAGGCACGTTGCCACTGGTACAAATCGACACAACTGCATGCTCATAAATGCTAAAGCACAGAACACCACGTGACTTGCCCTATCGTAAGCTGCAGCTGGTGAAGTCCCTTTTGAACTGTTGATAAAAAAATATTGTAGCACAATCGCTTCTCCCACTCTGACTCCACCATAACTTTTACAAGCAAAGAAGATTGCTGTGCTTTGGGGTAAACAGGGCAGGGCATGCTATTGCAAAGAAAAGGAAGGAAAGGCACAGCAGTGGTCAAAAGGTATAGTAGTGGTTCAATAGGTGTGTTGCAGTTACACAAGAATGTTTCTCTTTTCAACTGGGAAATGTTGGAGGGTGTGTGAGAGAAATTGTATTTTCTCTTTCCCCATGATCTCTCCATGCTGCCTGACTTTCTCTCTCTCTCTCTCTCTCTCTCTCTCTCTCTCTCTGTGTGTGTGTGTGTGGCATGGAAGAAAGGTAGGCTTATTAGGGAATTATCCCAACAGTGGGGCCCTGGGTGTTCAAGGAGCCCCAACGCAGAGACAGTGGGATGTTGGGAAGGTGCAGTGGATAGGCTTGCTCAAAAGCAAGCTGCCTATGAAGGAGTGCAGAAACACTACACACTGAATCCTTGATTCATATGTGCTACTACTGTGAGCCAGAGAATGCACAAATAGCAAATGGAAACAGTATGCCTCACATCTGAGAGCTGAGCTTTCTCAGCTCCCGAACTCCTGACTCCCTTGTGTGATTGAACGTGCCATCCCCACCCCCTCCATTCCTTTCCTTGCACAGATATTTTAAAATGTATATCCTAGAAAAGCTTTGCCAGCATCAGAATGCATTGCCTCGCTGTGACTAAGTCTGCATGGGGTTCAGCTTTGGCTGGCACACTTTCTTGAACACAGGAAGTTCTCTTGCAACTTCTCTTAACCTGACTGATACGCCGCCGCAGTGCCAGGCTTTCTGTCAATCTTGCCCCTTTCCTCCCTGTGGTGATTCTCCAGCAATGGCATCAAACTCTGTTTGGATCCAGCTGGGCTTATGCTCTTGTCTTTCTGGCTAGGAAAAGGGTGCCGGGCTGCCAAGAGCATATGTGCTACTGTTGCCACTTATATGTTAATTATACTTCTGAAGCGGTGCCAAGGATAGCCGCGTAAGCTGAGTCTGGCACTTGTTTACTCTTGACTCAGAACCTGGATCAGCCAAATGATATTTCTCCTGCAGCTCTGCATGAAGAGGTGTGAATTCTGCACTTAGCTGCATGTAGGTCTCGCTTCACTCAGGGTAGCAATAACAAAGACTTCAATACAAAATAAATGTATCAAAATAAAATGGGGGCAACTTAGAGACATGCCCCCAGAGAGCTGTGATTGCAGTTGCTCTGAAATTAGCAGGCATCCATTGTATTCTGTGGGATTGTGCCATTCTCAAATTGGGAACACCACATTAAGACAGGGCAGGGGATTCATAGGCCTCAGCCTCATTTCCATAAAGCCCCTTGCTGCTCCCCTTGTGGCTTACACTGATCTATTCTTGACCTGCTTTTGGATCACTGATGGTCAGCTGAATTCCCTTCAAGAACAGAGTTGCACAAGTGAGTCCCCCTCTTGGTCTGTGCTGCATGGGCATCACAAAGGCTGTCATTGCTAGGGTTTCCTCAAACACCAATACACAGGCATGGGGGGAAACCCCCAAAATATGTGTCATGTCCACTAGGTGATTTGGTTCCACTGAATCTGTTCCCCACCACCACCATCGTCAGTTGAATTCCTGTGTAGTTCCCTCATCCTCATGATGGAAATCATGTCCCTGCAGCTCCAAATTCATGAATGAGGCAAGTTTGTAGCCCTCCTCTTTGACCCTGCAACTGCTTTTACCTATAAGCCACTTTGAGTCCCATCAAGGAAAAAGGCAGCCATAAATCAAGAAATAATAGCAGCAGCAGCAACAACAACAACAACAACAACAACAACAACAACAACAACAGGGAATGCCTCTCCAGATTCCCATGAGTACTCCATTGCTCTATATAAAGAGGCCAGCTTCCTAGCTGTATGATGCAAAAGCAGCCCTGTATCTGAAAGGGTTTTTTTATGTTTGATGTTTTACTGTGTTTTATGCATGCTGTGGGCTGCCCAGAGTGGCTGGGAAACCCAACCAGATGGGTGGGGTATTATTATTATTATTATTATTATTATTATTATTATTATTAACCATAAAGAAGGCTGATCACCGTAGAATTGATGCTTTTGAATTATGGTGCTGGAGCAGACTCTTGAGAGTCCCTTGGACTGCAAGAAGATCAAACCTATCCATTCTGAAGGAAATCAGCCCTGAGTGCTCACTGGAAGGACAGATCCTGAAGCTGAGGCTCCAATATTTTGGCCACCTCATGAGAAGACAAGACTCCCTGGAAAAGACCTTGATGTTGGGAAAGACTGAGGGCACAAGGAGAAGGGGACGACAGAGGACAAGATGATTAGACAGTGTTCTCAAAGCTACCAGCATGAGTTTGACCAAACTACAGGAGGCAGTGGAAGACAGGAGTGCCTGGCATGCTCTGGTCCATGTGGTCACAAAGAGTCAGACATGACTAAACATTATTATTATTATTATTATTATTATTATTATTATTATTATTATGGCTTAAGGAAGTGGTCATTTCAATCTGTCAGCATACTATGGACAAGAACTAGATCACCAAAGGTATTTAATGGCCAAACTAGATACCAGAGGGACTCATCAGTAACTGATATGCTGTGCTGAGATTCAGTTGTCAGGAGGTCAGGTGAGTGTCACTGCCCCACCACACTACCGACTGCTGAGACTCAGTCATTTTCATTTTGTCAGAGACAGGGTGCTCCCAGAATTACACCAGGAGCAGGAAGCATTAAACCTCAATTTCCCACAGGCTGCAGTCCAGAAAAAAATAGGAGGGGGCATGTGATGGGGAATTTGGGTGAAGAAGAAGAAGAAGAAGAAGAAGAAGAAGAAGAAGAAGAAGGAGGAGGAGGAGGAGGAGGAGGAGGAGGAGGAGGAGGAGGAGGAGGAGGAGGAGAATTTTCAATTTATATACCATCCTTTATTAAAAGATTCCAGGGTGGTGTGCAACATTAAAAAAAAAATTACAGAACATCAATGATAAAAACATAAACAACATAGTAAAAAGCATAATGACAGACAGCCTAGTAATAAAATAATCCTCATAACAGTCCTCTCCCCCACACTTTTGCAGGCCATTATTTCATAGCCATAGGCCCTGGGTAAAGAGGAATGTTTTTGCCTGGCACCTAAAGACATGTATTGATGGTGCCAGGCGTGCCTCTCTGGAGAGAGCCTTCCACAATTGGGGAGCCACCACATTGCATCAGATTTGATGCATTTAGCATCGTATCTACTTCGAGCCTAAGGGAGAAACACTGTGGTCACATGAGCAAATGGAATGCAAGTTTTGCTTTCACTTCCACTACTTTTCTGAAATGGAAACTGTCCCCCCCCCCCCCCCGCCACCCAATATGTATTTTTTTTTTTTTTATAATAATTTTTATTAATTTTCCACACATAAAATAAAGAACAGTGTAACACAATATAACTTCATACTCATCGGTTCATAGCCTTTTTTCTTTGACTTCCCCATACCTCCCCATCCCTGCATCCTTGTTTAAAAATTCTTTAGCAACCCTTAAGTCCATTGTCTTAGTTCCTTTTCGTAAATATTTCTTAAGTTTTTTTTTTGTTTACTGCTGCAATTCTTTACTTCTTACCCCCTGACATCTTAACATTCCTCAATTTTACAGTTATTTTTAAGATATATTTTGAAATTCTTCCAGTCCTCTTCCACTGTCTCTTTCCCCTGGTCCCGGATTCTGCCCGTCATCTCAGCCAGTCCCATAAAGTCAATCACCTTTGTTTGCCATTCTTCCAGAGTAGGTAGTTCTTGCGTCTTCCAATACTTTGCCAGTAGAATTCTTGCTGCTGTAGTGGCATACATAAAGAAAGTCCTATCCTTCCTTAACACCACTTGGCCCACCATACCCAAGAGGAAAGCCTCTGGTTTCTTAGGAAAAGTCCACTTAAGGACCTTCTTAATTTCATTATAGATCATTTCCCAGAAAGCTTTAACCTTTGGGCAGGTCCACCAAAGGTGGTAGAAAGTGCCTTCAGTCTCATTACATTTCCAACACTTATTATTAGGCAAATGATAAATTTTTGCTAGCTTGACTGGGGTCATGTACCACCGGTAGATCATTTTCATAATATTTTCTTTTAAAGCATTACATGCAGTAAATTTAATACCGGTGGTCCATAACTGTTCCCAGTCAGCAAACATAATATCATGACCCATATCTTGTGCCCATTTAATCATAGCAGATTTCACCGTTTCATCCTGTGTATTCCATTTTAACAGCAAGTTATACATTCTTGATAAATTCTTAGTATTGGGTTCCAACAATTCTGTTTCTAATTTTGACTTCTCTTTCTGAAATCCTATTTTCCTGTCCTGTTTAAACGTCTCATTTATCTGATGGTAATGCAACCAATCTCGAACCTTAGGTTTTAGTTTCTCATAACTCTGAAGTTTCACCCTTTCCCCATCATAATCTATGATCTCATGATATTTTGGCCATTTAGAATCCATATTAAGCTTTTTTACTTCCCTAGCTTCCATTGGTGACACCCACCTAGGGGTTTTACTTTCCAACAAGTCTTTGTATCTAATCCAAACGTTATACAATGCTTTCCTTACAATATGGTTTTTAAAACTTTTATACACCTTTACCTTGTCATACCATAAATATGCATGCCAACCAAAACTATTGTCATACCCTTCCAGATCCAAAATGTCAGTATTCTCAAGAAGTAGCCAGTGTTTCAACCAGCAGAAAGCTGCTGATTCATAGTAAAGTCTTAAGTCCGGCAGGGCAAACCCCCCTCTATCCTTTGCATCAGTTAAAATCTTAAATTTAATTCTGGGCTTTTTGTCCTGCCAGACAAATTTTGATATGTCTTTCTGCCACTTCTTGAAACAGTCCATCTTGTCCACAATCTGCAACGTCTGGAATAAAAACAGCATTCTAGGCAATACATTCATCTTAATGGTAGCAATTCGGCCTAACAAGGAAAGTTTCAGCCTTGACCATATTTCCAAATCCTTTTTAACTTCTGACCAACTCGACCAAATGTTTCAATTAATTCTAATACTCTTTTAGTACTAGTGTCTGGCTGTTGCAAAGTCAATACTAGGTCATCTGCAAATGCTCTTAATTTATAATGTCTAACTCCGACCTGAACTCCTTTAACCAACTGGTCCTTTCTAATCATGTTTAACAAAACCTCCAGGACCGATATAAAAAGCAAAGGGGATATTGGGCAGCCCTGTCGTGTACCTTTTTCTATAGGTATTTCTTCTGTTACCACGTTATTTACAATTAATTTGGCCTTTTGTTGAGAGTATATTGCACCTATACCGTTTTCAAAACCTTGTCCTACCCCCATCCCTTGGAGATTCTTTTTCATAAAAGTCCAACAAATGTTGTCAAAGGCTTTCTCCGCGTCCACAAAAATCAAAACTGCTTTCCTATTAATGTCAACGTCCAGCAGCTCCAAAATGTCTATAATGTTCCTCACATTGTCTGACATATGTCTACCTGGGAGAAAGCCTGTTTGGTCCTTATGAATCTCATCTGCCAACACTCTTTTCAATCTTTTTGCCAAAATGTCTGCAAAAATTTTGTAATCCACATTGAGTAAAGATATAGGGCGGTAGTTTTTAACTTGGTTCTTCTCAGTCTCTGTTTTCGGTATAAGTGAGATGAAAGCCTCTTTCCACGATTCAGGTGCCTTTTTCCCCTTTAAAATTTCATTGCAAACTTCCTTCAATGGTTGTATCAGCCATTCTTTCAGCATTTTGTAGTATTTGGCCGTCAGGCCATCTGGTCCTGGTGATTTTCCCAATTTCATATTTTGAATGGCACCCTCTATTTCTTGTTCTGTTATTTCCTCGTTTAAGATCCTTTTACTTTGTTCTGAGATTTTTGGTAAACCGTATTTTCTAATGAATTCTTCTATTTCTTGCTCGTTGGTTGGCCCTTGTGCGTACAATTTCTTAAAAAAGCTTTGAAAACAATTGTTGATCTCGTTGGGTTTGTGGATAATCTTTCCATCCATTTCTAAACTTGTTACCGTGTTCATTTTCTGCCTTTTTTTCAATTGCCATGACAGAAGTTTCCCACATTTATCCGCTGATTCAAAAGTTTTTTGTCTCATTTGCTTTATCTTCCATTCTATTTGTTGGTTCATAAGTTCCATGTATTGCATCTGATGAAACTTTATTTCTCTCAAAATCTCATGAGACTTTGGTTTGGACCTCAACTTCTTCTCTCCTTCTTTTATTTTTTCTAAAATTTTTTCCTTCTTTTCATTTTGTTGCTTCCTCTTAATAGAATTTTGTTGAATTAGGAAACCTCGCATCACGGCTTTGCTTGCGTCCCAGATTATTCTTTTTTCCACATCTGTTTTCCTGTTGATCTCAAAATAATCTTTTAATGTTTTAAGGGCCTTCTTATGGATCTCTTCATCCTTGAATAGGGTGTCATTCATTCTCCATCTAAAGGAACCAGTTGTTGTTAGTTTCATCTCCATCTTGACCGCATTGTGGTCGGAGCACGTTTTTGGGCAGATTTCTACTTTTTTTGTTCTTGACGCCAGACTACTAGAAATCCAAATTTGGTCTATTCTTGTCCATGTCATTTTTGCTTCAGAGAAGAAGGTTCCCTCTCTCTCTAGAGGATTCTTTATTCTCCAAATATCAATCAAGTCCATAGTTTCAGTCATTTCGAAAAAGATCTTTGGTAGTCTCCCTTCTTTTGAAATCACTTGTCTCTGTGCTTTATCCATGTTTGTTGAAACAACTCCATTCATGTCTCCCATCATTAGGATTTTATAGTCTAAAAAGTCAACTAATGTCTCATGCAACTTCCTAAAGAATTCGGCCTTCCCTTCATTTGGGGCATAAACTCCCACAATTAATATCTTTTCTCCTTGAATTTGTATTTCAATTGCCAGGTATCTTCCTTGTTCATCTTTAAATATTAATTTTGGAGCCAACTTTTCCTTTGCATAGATCACCACACCTCTTTTCTTTACTTTGTCTGATGAGATGAATTCTTGACCGAGTCTCTTATTTATTAATAATTTCCTGTGTATCCTGGCAATATGGGTTTCTTGCAAACATATTATGTCTAATTGTTCTTTCTTCAAAATGTGAAAAACCTGTCTTCTTTTCCGAGGAAGGTTCAAACCATTACAGTTCCAACTAAGGAGTTGCAGAGACATTTTGTATTTAGGTAGCTGTTCCTCCAACTGCTCCAAGCTTCTGCTCTTCCTCCGATGGTGGTAGTGAAAGTCCAAATGACAAATTTGCTATATCGGGTGGTTCCCTCTCCTCCACGGTTCCTTTCTGCAAATCCTCCAGATACTTCTCTAGAAATAGTTCTTTGTCCTGAATTGTTTTTATTTTAATCTTCCTTCCATTGAAGTTAAAGGACAATCCTTGTGGAAATTCCCATCTGAATGGTATGGTGTTTTTCTTCAGCAGGTCTACTAAACTCTTGTAATATGTTCTCACCTCTAAAATGTATTTAGGAATGTCCTTAAAAATCTGTATCTGACAATTTTGGATCACCAGTGCCTTTTGGTAATGCAAATTCAGTATTCTATCTCTTTCTTCTTTTGATCTCAATGTAATTAAGCAATCCCTTGGTTTTTTGTCCTGCCTTCTACCCAGTCGAAAGGCTGAAATTATCTCAAGTTCCTCATCTTCCTCCCATTCTTCCCGCCAAAAAGTTATGATGTTCTCTGTGAGAAATTTCACAAGGTTGTCCCCTTCCACTTCAGGCACCAATCTAAATTTTAAATTCTTCTCTTTACGTTGAAGTTCCAGTAAGGAGAGGGCTGCATCATGCTCATTCACTTTTTTAACAATAGGCCCAAATTTTTCCCTTGTCTCTTCAGCTGTTATTTTTGCACTTTCTGCAATCTTTCGTGTTTCTGAATTTTCCTGAATTAATCTATTTATAGAATCTGTGTTCGATGCGACACTAGCCGTATTCACATCCAACCTTGTTGTCAACTCCGTTAATTTTTTAGAGTTCTCTGTCGAAAGTTTTGTCAATGCTTCCAGGGATTGATTTATTTTAAGTAGAGCCTGAGTCATAGGATCCATAGAAGCTGGTGTTTTTTCCTGCACAGCTGCAGTTCCTGATATAGAGGCCCTTTTCTTGTGAGATTGTTTTGCTTTCTGCCTTGTTACTATCTCATCTGTAGGGGCACTCATATCCTCAAGGTCGTTTTCACAGAGTTGATTCCCAAGTGGAAAATCCCACTGTTACTTTTTCAAGTGCAACAGTTTCAGATAGAGCCCTCTAGAGGGAGCTTTCAATTGTATCCAAATGGCAAAGATGGAAAAACAACAAAGAAGCAAGGGAATACAACAGTAGCCAAAAGTTTCCAATGTCCAAATTGTAAAGTCTCTATTTTTCTATGTGGCCAAAATGCAACAAAGTACATCTAAGGTCCGATAACTTTTTTGCAAACAAGTCCCCACTTCTCAGAGTTTGACAGACCACGTCCCAGGTGTCTTGTTTGGGCAGCCCGACCCCAGGGGATTTGGCAATGGAAGTTCTTAATTTTCCATTAATTTTCCAGCAGATTAACAACGTTCCAATCCCTTCCCCCCTTCTCCTGCCAGTCTGGGGGGAGGTTTTAAGTCCGATGTCAGTTTGACAGCTTAAAAAAATTAGAAAGGTTCCCTTTAAGTGCAGCTTGATTTTCGTTGCTTTATTCCTTCTGCAGTTCCGGGGAGGCAGACTTCCTTAATTTTTGCCTTTCCCGTTTTCAGCCAATTTTATTTTTTAAAAGTCCCGTTACTTTTCCAATCTTACTCACGGGTGTTGTGGTCAAATTCCAATTGCAGGAAGGAATCGGCGCTCTCCGCTCATGGCGACGCGGCTTCACTCCGCTAGCTGGGTGACGACTCTCAGCACCGCGCTTACCCCGATGCCGCTCAGAAGCCTTTAAAAAGGCTCCCTCACAGTACCGGGGGGCGCAAAAGGTGCCCACCGAATCTCCTTTGTTCACAGGCTCCGCGCCTGTGATTTTAGGGGTCCCCCGCTTGCCGTAGCGGGTAAGACCCGAACTAACGGAGCAGTCCTGCCTCGGAGCTCGAGGCTCGGACCGCCATTAAGCGCTGGCGCCGACCGGAAGTCCGCCGCCACCCAATATGTATGCTAACCTGCATTCCCATCATCCCTGACCACTGGTCCTGTTAGCTAGGGATGATGGGAGTTGTAGTCCCAAAACAGCTGGAGGGCCAAGTTTGGCCATGCTTGGATTAGAGGCTGACTACATCTTACGCTTAAAAGTAGCCCAGTTTGGAGGCTGAAGGTTCTGTTTGGACAATTGACAATCACGAAAAACTTGTGAAGCTTTTGCCTTAGTGCCAAGCTGAGAGAGAAAGAGATACTGCTGGGCAATTAGCTTTCTCATCTAATTTCCCCTGCTTCTCAACTGCTTGGGGAAATTAGATGAGTGAGATAACAACAGATATATTTTGCTGTATTTATTTCTTCTAAATAGTATGCTGCCTTGCTGTCATAGATGGCATTCAAAATCTTAGAGATAATAGGAGATGACAATAAAATCAGAGAACATGTCCTGCTATGAAAACAGGAAGAGTAAAGTAGCAGGTAGTCAGCAGGAGCAGGCTAGGTCCCAAAATCACCACCCCCTTCAAAAACGCCTGAGTCAATAGGACAGATTCTGCATGGTGTCTAAAACATAATAGGAAAGACAGTAGGTGGCTCTCCCTTGGGAGGGCTTTAAAATGCTTGTCTGGATGGCAGAATATCATCCTCTAACATCAATATCATATATCATTAAAACACTGCATACCACATGCCATAGCTCAATGGCAGAGCAAATGCTTTCTATGCAAAAGGTCCCAAATGCCGCATTTCTTGGCATCTCCCGGTAGGGCTGGAAAAACTCTTGTCCGAAACCCTTGAGAACCAGTGCCAGTCATTGTACACTGGCTGGTCTAGCTAGTTGGTGCTGAACTCAATGAACCGACTATGTCCCTGCCTATGAACAGTCAACAAATGCAGAACAGAAATGGACATTTTTACACTCTAAGAACCACACTTGCCTTTGCAGCAATTTTTTGCTCTCCTTTGCTGAGGCAGATGGTCTGACAACAGTCCCTTGCAAATCCAGGAAACTCTTGAATTGTGTGGTGGCTTGTAAAGTATGTGCAATGGATGGCCAAGTGATCAAGCACACTGGCATCAGGTTCAGCGATGTGGCTCTTTTTCGTAACAATGGCGTTCATCTTTCCGATTGTGGAGATGATGTATGGTTGGCCAATATCATCAAGGGCATTAGGAATTGGTTGCAGCTGTGACAGTGATCCTTTTTGGATCGGGTGGTGGTTAGGCATTGAAAAATGTGTTGTGTGTTGGAGGGGAGGTTGTGGCCATCACCTATCCCTCCCCCTGAAGGGTATTCCGTTAAAGGAATCCAGTGGTCGTGGTTCCTGTCCGATGCCCAGGTGGTGGCTAGGGCCATGGCACAACCCTCCGGTGTCTTTAGGGGAAAGCTTCCAGTTGATTTGCATCAACAAGCTCCCCCTACAGGTTGTTAACCCTTGTGTGACTCCCTGAAGAGCAGGCAGGAGTCAAGTATAGTCTGTTCGGATCCACTGCCTAAGCCACTACCACTCACATTCTGTAACCAATAAAGTTGTGGCCTTTTTTAGCCCACTAACCTAAAATACTTATGTCCATGTGTCTTATTTTCTTGTCTGAAAGCCTTGAGAACCAGTGCCAATCATTTTCCACTGGCTGGTCTAGTTAGTTAGTGCTAAACACAATGAGCCAACTATGTCCCTGTCTATGAACAGTCAACAAATGCAGAACAGAAATGGACGTTTTTACACTCAAAGAACCACACTTGCCTTTTCAGCAATTTTTTGCTCTCCTTTGATGAGGCAGATGGTCTGACAACACTCCCTTGCAATGGACTGGTTACACTTGGATGCCAAACTGCTGTCGAAACAGGCAGGATGCACTTTGGGAAGGAGTTTAATTGGTTGTAGATGGGGCTGCACTCCCTCTAAAGAATTAGGAGCTCCGTTTTGGGGTTCTGATAGTGTCACTGGGAGATAGACAGCTAGGTTGCTCTGCCAACTAGTCTTCCAGTCTGGTGGTGTCATTGTTGAATCCCAAATGGATAAATGATAAGTCATCACTCATTCATGAGTTGTGGATGAGCAGGTTCACCTGGTGTGCAGTACTAAGGACTAGGTGGGTGAGCTGATTGGAATAGATCTGATTCAGTTTTATCCCTCCAGTACCAACAGAGGTTGAAGAGCCACGGGATGTTGTGTTTTCTACAGGGATTCCACCTCACCAGTCACCACAGAGGGTTGTTCCAAGGTGATGGATCAGAGGGACAGCATGGGGATTTTGCTGGTGTACTGACCACTGCCCATCAGTCACTCCACCCAAACTGAGGGGGCATGGTCTTTGTGGTGCGGTTGGAGAAGGGGCTGTGTGTCACCAGTTTACAGATGACACCCAGCTCTGTTTCTCCCAGTCATGTGGCTTAGGGAGGTTGTCCTGGTGCTGGACTTTTGTCTAGAGGCAGTGGTAGGCTGGATGAGGAGCAGTAAACCAAAGATGAATTCTGACAATACAGAGGTGCTGTAGGCTGGTGCTTCTTGAGTCTAGGAACTAACTAGGTGGGTGAGGAGCAGGTGGGTGAGGAGCAGGTGGGTACTCCTTGATGCAATATTTCATTGCTGGCCCAAGTAGAAAGGGGTGCCTATTTTCAGCTTCATCTGTTCCCTAGCTATGCTCTTTCCTGGTCAGATATAGCTTCATCACAATAATTCATGTTCTGATAACTTCCTGCCTTTATTGTCACAATGCGGTCTATATAGGATTACCATTAATGGCAATTCAGAAGCTTCAGTTTCTGCAAAATTCGACTGCCAGGGTAGTGGTTGGTTCAGCTGGCTGGAACTATGCAACACTGGTTTTGAAGAACTTGCATTAGTTGTCTATATGCTACTGAGTCATATTAAATGTTATTTTTTTTGGGGGGGGGGGTAGTTATATTAAAAAGCCCTGCATAAACTTGGACCGGGCTATCTGTATTGTCATGCCTGGGCTTTAAGATCTGCTTGCCTCAGATGAACTGCCCGAATACAGTGGTACCTTGGGTTAAGAACTTAATTCGTGGAAGGAAGCTTTCATCACATTGATACCAAAATCGGAAGCTGAAAAGACGCAACTTAAGAACTACCGTCCCATCTCCCTTTTAAATGTGGATTACAAAATTTTTGCAGATGTTTTGGCAAGTAGATTTAAAAAAGTTCTAAATGAAGTAATTCATAAAGACCAGGCAGGCTTTCTCCCAGGTAGACACATGTTTGCTAATACAAGGAACATTATTGATATTTTGGAACTTTTGCAAACTGATATAAATACAAAAACAGTGTTAATCTTTATAGATGCGGAGAAGGCCTTTGATAATATCTCTTGGAAATTTATGAAGGGAAATTTAAAAGAAATGGGAGTGGGTCGGGGTTTTGAGAATGGGATTGATGCAATATATTCAGAACAAAAGGCTAAATTGATAGTAAACAATGTGGTTACTGAAGAGTTTAAAATTGAAAAAGGAACACGACAAGGCTGCCCGATTTCCCCTTTGTTATTTATATCAGTTCTGGAGGTGCTCTTGAATATGATTAGAGGGGACCGGTTGGTGGAAGGGATTCAGGTCGGAGCGAAACAATATAAACTTAAAGCTTTTGCAGATGACCTAGTTTTGACCCTGCAGGAGCCAGAATCTAGTACAAAAAGAGTATTACAACTGATCCAAGATTTTGGTCGGGTGGCAGGATTTAAACTAAATAAACAGAAAACTAAGGTGTTGGGGAAAAATCTGACAGATGTAGAGTCGGAACAGTTTCAGAGAGAAACGGAACTAACTGTGGTTAAAAAAGTAAAGTACCTAGGGGTAAACATAACAGCAAAAAATCTGAGTCTATTTAAGGATAATTACGAAAAATGTTGGTCTGAAATTAAGAGAGATTTGGATAGTTGGACAAAATTGAAGCTTTCTCTGTTAGGCCGAATTGCTGCTGTTAAGATGAATGTATTGCCAAAGATGTTGTTTTTGTTTCAGACATTGCAGATTGTGGACAAGACAGAGTGTTTCCGGAAGTGGCAGAGAGATATATCTAGATTTGTCTGGCAGGGCAAAAAGCCCAGAATTAAGTTTAAGATACTAACTGATGCGAAAGAAAGAGGGGGCTTTGCCCTGCCGGACTTAAAGTTGTATTATGAAGCCGCAGCTTTTTGCTGGCTAAAAGACTGGCTACTTCTCGAAGACACTGACGTATTGGATTTGGAAGGGTTTAACAATGCTTTTGGTTGGCATGCATATCTATGGTATGATAAGGTTAAGATTAATAAGGTCTTCAAGAACCATATTGTCAGGAAAGCAGTTTTTAATGTCTGGACAAAATACAAAGACTTACTGGAAAACAAAACTCCGAGGTGGCTTTCACCTCTGGAAGCTAAGGCCCGAAAAAGACCCAATATGGAGGCCAAATGGCCAAAATATTGGGAAATATTAGAAAAAGATGGAGACAATTGGAAATTGCAGAGTTTGGAGAAAATGAAGGATAAAGTGCGAGACTGGTTACACTACGCTCAGATTAAAGAAGTTTTTAAAAATGACAAAAAGCTAGGGTTCCAGGTGGAGAAATCGAAGTTGGAAACAGAACTGTTAGAGCCTAAGACTAAGGTATTATCAAGAATGTACAACTTGCTGCTGAAATGGAATACACAAGACGAAATGATTAAATCGGTTATGATAAAGTGGGCTCAGGATATTGGGCATAATATTATGTTTGAGGACTGGGAAAGGTTGTGGACCACTGGGCTGAACTTCACTGCATGTAATGCTCTGAAGGAAAATGTAATGAAAATGATATATAGATGGTACATGACCCCAGTTAAACTTGCCAAAATATACCATTTGTCTGATAATAAATGTTGGAAATGTAAAGAACATGAAGGAACATTCTTTCACCTCTGGTGGACTTGCCCTAGAGTGAAGGCCTTCTGGGAAATGATATATAATGAGTTGAAAAAGGTATTTAAGTACACCTTCACTAAGAAACCAGAGGCCTTCCTTCTGGGCATTGTCGGCCAGAAGGTGTTAAAGAAGGACCGAACATTTTTTATGTATGCAACAACGGCAGCAAGGATACTCATCGCCAAGAGCTGGAAAACTCAAGATCTACCCACACTGGAAGAGTGGCAGATGCAGCTGATGGACTATATGCAACTGGCCGAGATGACTGGCAGAATCCGAGACCTGGGAGAAGAGAGGGTTGAAGAAGACTGGAAGAAATTCAAGATTTATCTACAAAAGTATTGTAATTTGGTTGAAGCCTAAGAAGGATGCTAGATCATAAATAATTGCCTACCACTGAATTAGATTTGAAATTGACGATAAGTGAGATTGAGGGAAATATAAAATTTGTGGAGAATAGATCAAATTAATTGAACAAAATTTAAGAATATAAACAAGATGATAAATTGCTGGGAAAAATTTATAACGATGTAAGTGGGAGTGGGAGACGTGAGGGAGTCCAAAGAAGTTCTGAAAAATGTGTTATGATTCATGTTATATTGTTTATTATTTTTGCATTTTGTATTTTAAAAAAAAAAAATCCTAATAAATATTTATAAAAAAAAGAAAAAAAAGAACTTAATTCGTTCTGGAGGTCTGTTCTTAACCTGGAACTGTTCTTAACCTGAAGCACTACTTTAGCTAATGGGGCCTCCTGCTGCCACTGTGCTGCCGCTGCACGATTTCTGTTCTCATCCTGAAGCAAAGTTCTTAACCTGAGGTAATATTTCTGGGTTAGCGTAGTCTGTAACCTGAAGTGTATGTAAACTAAAGTGTATGTAACCTGAGGCACCACTGTATTGGCAGCCTTTTCCCTCTTACCTTCGGAGCCAAGGCAGGTATAGTGTTGGGGTCAAATTTGGGCTGGGTGGGTTCAGGGATGAAAAAAGATGCAGAACTGCTTTCACTACCACCTGTTTTTAGTGGTGAGCAGTGGCAGTAGCACACCTTCACTTGTTGGCTGCCATCCCCTCCCCTCTCAAAAAAGAAAAGGGGGAAGCCCTTTTCTGCGCAACACTATGTCATGAGGATGCAGGACGCGTTTCTGTAAAAAAAAAAAATCCTTCCTTGTGCCCCTCCTCCCAATCAAAATTGCTGGAACAACCCCTGCACTGCATAGGTAAAGGTAAAGGGACCCCTGACCATTAGGTCCAGTCGTGGCCGACTCTGGGGTTGCGGCGCTCATCTTGCTTTATTGGCCGAGGGAGCCGGCATACAGCTTCTGGGTCATGTGGCCAGCATGACTAAGCCGCTTCTGGCGAACCAGAGCAGCACATGGAAATGCCGTTTACCTTCCTGCCGGAGCAGTACCTATTTATCTACTTGCACTTTGAAGTGCTTTTGAACTGCTAGGTTGGCAGGAGCAGGGACCGAGCAACAGGAGCTCACCCCGTCACGGGGATTCGAACCACCGACCTTCTGATCAGCAAGTCCTAGGCTCTGTGGTTTAACCCACAGTGCCACCCAAATGTGAGGGGGCATTTGGGATCAACCCTAAGCAGGGAGAGACAGATGACAGCCCCCCCCCCTCATTTGTGTCACCCCATTATGGAATGCTCTCTTCAAGGAGGACTTCCCTGCCACTGAGCTCCATGCCCTTGTTGCAGCTGGTAAAAATGAACGATCATGATGCTGCTGCTGCTGCTGATGATGATGATAAGTAGTAGTTTTTGTTGTTCTTCAGGGATTTTACTGCTCCATTTTCCCTCAAAAAACATTTTCTTCTCTTGTATACTGCTTTAGTTATTGCTGCTGGTTTCAGTAATTCTTGATATAATTGCTGTGTTTTCATTATATAAACCACTTCAAAAGTATGTAGAATAGAAAAGGAGGCATATTTTGGGGGGGTGGGAGGGGTAAACATGGAGGACCAACCCTGGTGATGGAGGCAAGGCCTAGTCTTTCTCCTGAAGTCTTCTGAGCTTGGTGGAGCTGCCCAGAACATGAACAATCTAATACTTTTCCTCTCTTGTCCTCTCCACCACCAAAAAAAAAAAAAACTTTGATCTTTTGTGGATCACTTTGGCAGTGCAGGATTTAGGACTGTCCAGACCACCCAAGTGTTCCTATTTTCCAGGGGTAGTCCCAGATTTACATAAGCTGTCCCAGTTTCTGATTTGATCCCCAAATGTCCCACTTTTCTCTATGACGTCTCTATTTTCATCGGAGAAATGATGGAGAGGATGTCTCTATTTTCACCAGAGAAATGTTGGGGGGTATGGGGGCGGGTGGTTCCCCCCGCACAGGGTGCCAAGCCAAGGGAAAGCAAAATATTACAAATATTAATAATAAATAAATAATAAAACCCTATATTTATGCGGGTACCTACTGAGAAGATCCATAATTAGCAACCGTACAGTGGTACCTCGGGTTAAGAACTTAATTCGTTCTGGAGGTCTGTTCTTAACCTGAAACTGTTCTTAACCTGAGGTACCACTTTAGCTAATGGGACCTCCCACTGCCGCCGTGTGATTTCTGTTCTCATCCTGAAGCAAAGTCCTTAACCCGAGGTACTATTTCTGGGTTAGTGGAGTCTGTAACCTGAAGTGTCCGTAACCCGAGGTACCATTGTACTACCAAAATGAATTATTATGAAAATAAGAAATATTTAGGGAAGACTGATTTTGTCCTTGCTCTGGGCAACATATTACCAAAGTCCACTCCTGACTACGGAGCGAACCAGTACAAATAATGAACATTTGTTACCAGTTTTCAAGCCTTGAATGCCCACATTTGGAGGGGGGAGAACCCCTCTACCCCCCTCCCCCTTATATTCTAGTTCTCCTTAAGCCTGGCTTCCTTTCTCTCTTCCCCTCCCTTTTGCTGAGCAAAACCTCCTTGGCTGTGGAAACTGTTTATTCATGCTGTCTCATTGGCGAAGGACTTCGCTTGCAAGAAGCTCAGGAAGGGGTGGCCGGGTGGGGAGCGATCCCTACGTTGCGTGCATCCTCCTGTAGAAGACGCCCGGTCCTAAGAAGCAGGGATGGGGACGGGGAGGGGGAGGAGGAGGAAAGCGGAGGATCAAGTAGACGGGCGGCGGCAGCCAATCAGCTGCGCTTTCCCGAGCTGCGGAAAGCAGAGCTGGCATATGAGCTGGAGCTTTGGAGATAACACATAGCTGGAATCCTGTGCGCCTCTTTTTCCCCCTCTCTCTCTCTTTCTCTTTCTCTCTGGACTGGGAGCAGCTGTGCCCTGAGGATATACACCCCCCTCTTTTATTTTATTTCAATGCGTCTCTTCTTTCCATTAAAGTTCCCTGTCACCAGTTAGGGCAAGTCAGCTAAGGTAAGGCTTGAAACGAACTGACCCCTTTAAAGAAATCAAATCTAATCTGTGCCGTATTCTTACGGGCAGAACGAATGGGAGTCTGCTGCTAATTCCGTCCTCCTAAGCCAGAGATAGCCTAGCTTTTCGGAAGAGGTGTATTAGACTTCTATTTCGCATCGCTGTCTCTGATGGTTGCCTTCAAGTTTTTTGTTTTTTCCCCTCTTCTTTCTGCCGGCTGAGCCTTTCCCAGTTCATGCGATGCTCTTCTCTTGCTGCGTGCGTCTGCTTAGCCCAGATTATGTGCAGTGAAAGCTCTGTTTTAAAGGAGAGAGAGAAAAGAAGACACGGGGTGGTGTGTGCAGGTGTGTATGTATATATAATGTATGTATTCTCCTAGGGAATGGCAATCTCGCTGATGGTTCTGCCGCTGCTGCTACCCGACAGCGTGGGCAAATGCACGCATTTGGAGGGGATCACATTCTGGTCCGACACAGATCTGTGCGCGCTCCTCTGTAGCGTCAGCTGGTTTTCAGTTGCGAGGAAGGCTCTGCATGTCGACTTGAGAGGCGGATTGAAACGCAATCGCTTCTCCTCCAAAGCGAGCCTTCTTCCCCGTTGCCCATGTGCTGATCTTGAAACATTACCTGCTGTTTCAGCCCTTGGAAAGAAAAGGGGGGGGGGTGCAGGGAAAGCAGATAGCTGAGAGGAGCAGAGCTGCTTTTCCTTAACGCTTTAAAAGGGTAAACTTTCTCTCTTTGACTTCGTGTAGCAGAGGGCACTGGGGTGCAGTGGGATGGAGGCACGGTTAAAAGCTTGCCCCCATTTTTCACTCAGTAAAGGAAGATATCAACAAGATGGGGGGGCGGCGGGTTTGGCTGCTTAGTGATCATGAGCATTCCTTGAGAGCTGCAGTTTTTGCACATGGAAACAGTTCGAAGACTCTGGGTGAAAACAGTCGAGGGAGGGGGAGGAGGAAATAAGACGATCTTTTGCTAATTAACGCTTTGGAAATATGGTCCCATTGCATCTTCATTTGTGTGTGAGTGCTTGTTGTGGCCTGTCAAAGGGGCAAATGAGCTCCTCCAGATAACAAGGCAAAATAAACAGTCGTTCATCTCTGCAAGGCAGACATTTGAAAAATAAAATGCATTATTATTATTATCATTAAAGTATTTTGCAGATAATAATAATAATTTCACTTGAAGGCTTTGAATTGGGATCTGCAGCAGACAGTGTAGCAAAGAGCACACATGCACCCCCCCTCCCAGTTTTCTGAATATACATACACGGTATACATACATATATACATGAATATCATTAATGCCTACAGCTGTCAGGTAATTTAAAACAAAACTGTCCTAGCCTCCTTTTCCTTCCATTTTTTTTTTTAAAGACTGAGTACAATGACAAGGACTAAGCTTTTATAGGCTGAAGGCAAACTGTAGGTGCAATCCAGTCAAGTTAAGCATAAGTGCCAATGATTTCAGTGGGCGAGAGTTAAGCATGTGCATAATGCTCCTGCTGAAAGCAGTTAAAGTAAATGGTGCTCAGCTTTGACTGACTGTGTCCTTTATGTGAAGAAATGTTCTCTTTGCAATCTTTCTTCTTTAATCAGTGTATGTAGCAGTAGCAGTAATAATGTCATGTCTTAAAGTCAATAAGTAATCTGAGTTGCTGTACAGAGGTGCGGAGCTGTACTCATTTTTAGGAGGCCTGAATACAAATTTAGTAAGATAACCATAAATCCTACCAGCCTCTTTGCATCTGGCACTATATTACAATAAACATTTTAGAGGGGTGTTTTAGGAGGGTCCAGGAAGTTAATCCTACCTTCGTTTTGTGTAAGGCATGCTAAGCTTTTGGAGTCGTCCCCCCCCTATAAATATAGGAGTGTGTGATGTAATATGCAGTAATAATTTTGTGGAGGCAAGTGTTTTCAAAATGTTGGTGATCCGAACAGGAATTCCTCAGTGATCAGCCTGGATAGCTCAGTCACTTAGAGTGTGGTGCTGATAATGACAAGGTTGTAGGTTCAATACCCGTATGGGACAGCTGCATATCCCTACATTGCAGGCGGTTTTACTACATGATCAAATTGTATGAATCAGTCTTTAGTTTCCTGTTTGTTTACTACATAGGAGATTGTCGAGACTATGCCAGAGAAAAATTGACTTGTTATGTCAGTGGTGGCCACAGGGGGTGCTGTGCAGCTCATAGTTTCATTTTCTTTTCACCACCCATCAAGGCTGTAATCCTATAGCCATTTACCTGTGATCAAGTCTAACAGAAGTCTATGGGATTACTAATGATTAGATATGAAAATAGATGTGATTTAAAGCTCTTTGTAAACTTTTCACAGGGTTTTGCTTATTTCTTCACAACAGCATTTTATTATTTATAGGACGGATTCAATATCACACTATTACTATAGTACCGCCAGCGCAAGTGTTTCTCTATGGGTCTCCACTAGCGCACCCAGTTAGTTGAATCTACCCTACTGCTCAGAATGAAGGTACATAATATTCTCCAGGTATATAATGTGCACTGTTTGCTACTATTACATGGGTGGTGATTTCATTAAAGTATTGTGACAAGCATTTTAGGATAGCTTGACTTGTATATAACAGGAAATCACGTCAATTATGATAATGTGTGGTGAATTTCTTATGTGTCGCGGGGGAAGGAGAGAGAGATGGTTCACTCAAAATGGGGGAAATGTTTTAAATTCCTAGATCTTGTTAAATTTTCAGTCGCCTTCAGTAAAGAATTGACATTTTTTATTATTTTAAAGAAATCAATGTTGTGGCAGCTTAGTGACTGGATACTGGTAATTTTCATAGACTTTGCTAAATGAAGTATCTTTTAATAGCTATTTGGATCTGGTTACCACCAGGCTTTTGCATAAAGCGCAGTCTGAATTTGCATTATTATTATTTGTCAAAATATTTCTGCCCTTCTTTTTTTACCCCCCCCCCAAAAAAAACCCTTTATGGAGGTTTACAATGTCATAATCACTCCTAAAAATACCAAAGTGAGAGAATGTACATACACCAAGTTAATAAAGATACCAAAAAGCAGACCGGTACGTTGAGTTACTAGACGTAACTCAGATGCCTGATGAAACAGCCTGGTCTTTCATTGTGCACGGAAATGCAAGCAGTGAAAAATCTGGGTAGATCTTGTACCCTCCAACATTCCTCAAAGGAAAATAAGGACATTTCTCACTTTCCCTGCAAGTGACCCTCCTCGACCCTCCCCACCCCCCACCCCCACTCCACAGAGCATTTCCACTATGGCTACACCAACAGGACACAGGAAACACTGAGAAAACCCCTTGATCCCAATGTTATTTTATTCTTTGGTAGATTTACAAAAAGAAAAGCACATGCCAATAAATAAAATTTAGAAAGGGGCAAGATTAGACCTGGACTCACAAAACAATATGGTGTTTTTTTGAAATCAAGACTCCTTGGTAGGGCAGCCCTGCCCTCTGCCAACACCACTCCTATTCCTCCTCACCTGCTCTCCAGCAGCCGCTGCGAGCTGCCCAAGGGGGCAGACCAGCAGCAGTGACCATAGAGAGGCAAAAGGATGCTCTCTCGCAGCCACCAACATCGCTCGAGACAAGCACCAGCTCCTCCTCCCCCCCCCCCAAGATTGGCAGTGGTGGTACTGGCAGGGGAAATAGGGACATTCTGGGATCAAATCAGAAGCGGGGATGGCTTTTGTAATTCCAGGACTATCCTTGGAAAATAGTGACAACTGGTGTTTGGATACCATTCCCCAAAAGGCCCTGTCCTTTGTTTTCCAAGTGCATCTCAGATAATTGGAGGAGACATAGTGGGGCCTGTGGTGTTGATTTAAATACATAAGGCAGGTAGATACATCACTTAGGTGACATTTAAGTGGCAACTGTAGGATTCTCCCCTTCTTTCCTTTTGCTGAACTGATATGACAGCCTCCTGGGGAACAGGGAATGCCGGTACTCAGTACATGCACCCATAAAAACTGAGCACTGTCAAAATTGTTGATGTAATAAAGCAAATTTATTCAAGATGAAGCAGAAATATCAAAGGAGTTTAGCTGAATGTCATCAAGCTTGATGTTAGAGTTTTTAACCAGATGGGGTTGGACTGTCCTCACTTTTGAGTCGGCTGAGGCTGCTGAGAGTTGGGGGTCCAACACCATTTGAAGGCCCACAGATTATCCACCCTTGATTTAAAGTGTACGGTCTTCAAACAAAAACATCTTGGAGGTCCCGGGCCACAGAGAGGTTAGGCTAGCCTCAACCAGAGCCAGGGCTTTTCGGCTGTGGCTCCGATCTGGTAGAACACTCTGTCACAAGAGACTAAGGCCTTGCGGGACTTGACATCTTTTTGCAGGGCCTGCAAGACAGAGCTGTTCCACCAGGCCTTGGGCCAAGGCACAGTCTGACCCCCTCCTTTGGTAATTCTTCACAGAACTCTAGCCCAATGGTTGTCATTAATTTGATTTGAACTGATTTTATAATGAATTGATTTTATAATGATGTATTATTTTACTGTTGTTAGCCGCTCTGAGCCTGGCTTCAGATGGGGACAGCGGGATATAAATATTTTTTTTTTTCATTATTATTATTATTATTAACTATTCTAGCCTCATTGCTTCCTGTCTACTATTGTGGTAATAACAGCAACAGGAAAGCTTGCTTACAGTTAACAGGTTGTTGCAGGCAAAAGTCAATTTGCATGCCAGCATTCACATTCCCAGAGCCAAGAGGCATGGACACCTCTCCTGATCCTCTTCCTCCAAGCACATATGGCTGGTCCGAAACCAAATTGCCAACAACAAAGAAAGGAAGGATTTTGATTTCTCTCTGGATTGACATTTGAATTGGAAATGGGAGTCTGTGTCCAAAAATGAGGTGTCAGGGTCTGCCTGTCACAAAGTCATGCCAAAGTCATGTCAAGGAAGTGCAAGCCCAAGCCAATCAGAGACAAAAGGCAGGTATCCATTCCCAGAGGGACAGCCCTATTAGTCTGTTTTAGCAAAAACGGCATAGGGTCTTGTGGCACCTTATTATAGCGTAGACATTTGTGAACTAGAGACAACTTCAAGAGATGGAGGAAGTAGTGTCTGCTTCTGTAGGAATGCAGATTCAAGATGAGAGTAATTTCATGTTGCTTGAAGAGTTGACTTTTGTGAGAGATCTTCATTATAGGATGCACTCCCAGGTCCAGTACAAATTTAAATATTTGTTTTGTTTGGAACATTTGGTGGCCTGCAAATTATAACAAAATGAGTACTACCAAAAGGAACTGGAAGTGTAAGCGTAAGCGTAAGCGTAAGAAAAAAAGAGGCAACACATCTATTTATCTGAAATTCCCTGAGGAAGGATCAGTAGGGCCCAAAATGTGTTGAATCAATAAACATATATTTTGTCTACCTCACCGTTCCCCCCCCCCTCTAATCTCCAGTTCTATAAACTGTATAAATGATGTTGTTGATAATTTTTTACCCCACATTTTCCTCCAAAGATCTCAGAGTGGCGCTTGTGGTTCTCCCTCTCCCCATTTTATCCTTACAGCAACTCTGTGGGATGAGTTATTTAGGCTGAAAGATGTGACTGTCCCAGTGAGCTCCAGTGTGAGTAAGGATTTGAACCCACACCTCCAAGATCCTAGTATGATATTTTTAGTACTCTGGGAGCTGGACAATTGGCAGTATAAACAAAGCAGGAGAGGCACTTTATAGAACGCTGGAGTTCTTGCCCTAAAATTTCATTTGGTAGACCAGCTGGCAAATTGGTTTCAGGGTGAACAGCCTGTAAGCAAATTGGCTTGTAGAGGAGAAAATATATGATGTTAGGTAATGTGCTAATGGAATCATATACATGTCTACTTGGAAGGAAGCCCCATTGAGCAAAATGAGACTTCTCAGCGAGTGTGTACAGGATTGCAGCATTAAATGGTTTCACTCTATTAATTTTTAAACATTTAAATAAAGAAACAGCTGAAAGTGAGAGTATACAAATAGGGGGTAGGGGAACATGCTTAAGATTTTGTATATAATACAGCATATTATTACCCTTCTTTTGCACACAGCCTTTAGGGTTGCCAGATCAACTGGAGACCCTATATAATAATAATAATAATAATAATAATAATAATAAGAAGAAGAAGAAGAAGAAGAAGAAGAAGAAGAAGAAGAAGCCACCCATCTGACTGGGTTGCCCCATCCACTTTGGGCGGCTCACAACAAAATATTAAAAACACAGTAAAACACTTTTTCACCATTGGTGACTCAGCAGAAAATTGTCAAGCTACCTTCCAGCTATTCTTTCCTCAGTCCTTCTGTTTGCCCTCCTCACTCATTTGCCCCCATTTTATTTTAACAATATTATTATTAATATTAAAGATTATGGGTCGAACAAACTCTTCCATTCCATGCCTAGAACAGACTTGTTGTAATCAATTGCATCATCATTGCACCATTAACTTTAGTCCAATTGATGTCTGTGTGCCCTCTTGCATTATGAATAAGTCTAGGTCCAAGAGTTGCAATATGAAGTGCATTTCATCTGTGATAACTGAGTTCAGTGTTTACTAGAATGAGCCTAATACTTAGCTTCTTCTAAGCAGGTTGTGGAGCTGTTTGGTTGTGTTGTGTTGTGTTTTTCTGTGGTACTGAAATGTTTCCATGTGGAGGTGAACATGAAGAACTCTAGTGGGGTGGTGAATGCTACCCTCTGTGAGGGAGCCTTCCCAGACCCGCTGAAAGAGGCGGTTATTAAGCCGCTTCTTAAAAACCCATCTTTAGATGCGGCCACAATGGCCAACTATCGTCCAGTCTCAAATCTTCCTTTCTTGGGCATGGTGATTGAGCACAATTCAAAGTGTTGGTGCTGACTTTTAAAGCCCTAAACGGCCTCGGTCCAGTATACCTGAAGGAGCATCTCCACCCCCATCGTTCTGCCTGGATGCTGAGGTCCAGTGCCGAGGGCCTTCTAACAGTTCCCTCATTGCGAGAAGCAAAGCTACAGGGAACCAGGCAGAGGGCCTTCTTGGTAGTGGCGCCCGCTCTGTGGAACGCCCTCCCACGAGATGTCAAAGCGATAAACAACTACCTGACATTCAGAAGACATCTTAAGGCAGCCCTGTTCAGGGAAGTTTTTAACGTGTGATATTTTACTGTATTTTTGGTTTCCATGGAAGCCGCCCAGAGTGGCTGGGGAGGCCCAGCCAGATGGGCGGGGTATAAATAAATTATTATTATTATTATTATTATTATTATTATTATTATTATTATTATTGTATATCCCCAAACAAGTCTTTCCATGATTTCTTCAGTGATGAGAGAAATTTTGTTTGACTAGACTAAGGTATTTTTAACAGTGATATATAGCATTAGCAACCTGAAGTGCTGACTCTTGGCAAGTCTAAAAGCCTGGCTTTTATAGGGCGGTGAAATAATCTACAGGCATCTGAGCAGCAGCCCAGAAAAGACATGTATCATCCACCTTCAAGCAGTATCTACTTTTTTTTAGATACTGTTACAGAGATTAACAGTTCAGTCCTGTGTACTGTATATTTACTCAGAAGTAAAGTAGGCCCATTATGTTCAATTGGGGTTATTTTGTCTGTCATATATTGCATGCTTACCCTTGAATCAACCCCACTGAACACAGCAAGAATTCCTTCTGAGTCAACATGCTCTGCAGATCTCTGAATCATTATTCTTGCTTTATGATTCAAATATTTTATTTCCTGGTGCATAGTTGGAATGGCAGTACATTTGTCAAACGTCTCCATGGCTTTTGTTTCACATGTCGTTTTCATTCACAGAATTGCAGAATTGTTGGAAGGGATCCCGGGGGTCGTTTTGTCTAACCCCCTGCAATGCAGGAATCTCAACTAATATTGTAAACTGCCATGTGATCCTCGGATGAAGCGCGGTGTAGAAATTTTAATAATAATAATAATAATAATAATAATAATAATAATAATAATGGCACAGTCATAGTGAAGTTATTTTTTGCAAAAAAAAAAAAAATCATTTCCAAACTAGGAAAGACTTGTTGAATTTCTATCTACTATACCACAGTTAGGGACGTGGGTGGCGCTATGGGTTAAACCACAGAGCCTAGGGCTTGCTGATCAGAAGGTCAGCGGTTCGAATCCCCGCAACGGGGTGAGCTCCCGTTGCCTGGTCCCAGCTCCTGCCAACCTAGCAGTTCGAAAGTATGTCAAAGTGCAAGTATATAAATAGGTACCACTCCGGCGGGAAGGAAAACGGCTTTTCCGTGTGCTGCTCTGGTTCGCCAGAAGCGGCTTAGTCATGCTGGCCACATGACCCGGAAGCTGTATGCTGGATCCCTAGGCCAATAAAGCGAGATGAGCGCCGCAACCCCAGAGTCGGCCACGACTGGACCTAATGGTCAGGGGTCCCTTGACCTTGACCTTTTATACCACAGTTAAAGGCACAAGAACCCTGAACCCTAAACCAAAGCCTAGGTTGACCCATTAAACACAACAAGACTTGGTCTGGGTAGACATACTTGCTCAGAGGTAAGACCCACTGAGTTTTGTAGGTCTTACTCCCAGGTAAGTAGGCATAAGATTGCAAGTTAAGGGATTTATGTGTGCCTCTGTTTTGCCCTTACACCTCTTCCTGTCTTGTATGCCTGCTGCCTTTCTCTTTGCCTGAGAGTCCCACTCTGTGTGTTTGTATTTCCCTTTACTTTTTCGCAACAGCTTAACCTTCTTCCTTTCCTCTCCCTTCTTCCCACATGTCACAATTCCTGGGAATCTTCAGAGCAGCACCCGCTCACTCCTTTCGCTCCTTTTGCACATCAATGGCTCATTTAACTGTTGTCCTGTGCTATACCCCTCCTCCATGTGCAGGGATGCATGTTTAGTTTACATTTCAACAAACTTTGGAGGGGGTGTGTGCAAAGTTAAACAGTTAAATACCCCTGCGTACATTGGGGTTTCCCCAGGAATGCTGTTTTGTTTTTGAATGGTCCTTTTTCACCTCCAAAGCAATAGTTCAGCATCAGGGTGACAATTACCTAAATGGAACCTCCACATGATGGTGTGCATTTTGGGAGAAAAAGTTAGAGGAAAGTTTTGGAATAAAAACCTATGGGTACTAGATGTGGGAAGGGCAAGATTGCTTATACAGCTCTCCTCTTTATGCATGGGAGCTAGTCTAGGAACGCAGTGTAGGCACAGAAGCCAATTTCCATGTCACCTTTCCTTGTGGGATCAGAACTCTCCCCTAAATCAGAAAGCACCCAAAACTGTATGAAGCCAAAGGCATGAGCTGATGCAACTGGCGATCTTTTCTCCATACACTGACTTCCTGGAAGAGTGCAAGAGGGGGGAAATAGACCACAGTGTTTGAGTCAGAACGTCATCCGTTAATAAAGCTAAAGGGATTTATTAAGCAAAAGAACAAGGAGCGTCTAGTGGGAGACTGCTAAGTCTAGGACCTACATTTCCCAGGAGCTCCTGGTGTGACCCATGACTGACCTTGAGAAGGGAGCAGCCCTTCCAGATGTAGAGAGCCTGAAGAATTACGTAGGGAAATGTAGGCAGAGGCTGAATGTGGTTTGCTGTCTGGGATAAGAGTAAGCACTGCAATATTGTTGTTCAGACTGTGCTAGGAAGACCTATGCTATTGAATTGGCAGGCAGAGCAACCTGTTTGTAGACTCATGCTTTACACTGTTTTTTCATGTACCTTTTACAGTTTGGGTGTCTGTAGGCTTCCTTGTTTTTTACCTACCTCTATTAAGACCGTCTGTTTGCTAGCCATGTCTCATAGAGGCTGCAGGGATAGTACAGAGCTTGCTAATACAAATTTAATAAATAATGATACTGAACTGCCTTCAGCAGTTGTCTCCTGTCCTGTAGCTAAGCAAGCATGCTACTGAATCATACTCTTATTAACAGAAATTAAATAGGAACAATATGTGATATTGGTTGCAAGGATTTGGAGAGCTCACAGGCAGGAGTAACCAGAACCACATGGTGAAATGGACTAGATGCAAAGGATATGGAGGAGTTTTAATTACGAGTCAAGGTCAGTTGTGATCATCAAGGTGTGGCTGTTAGGGCAATGCTATTGTCTTATAATGGGTAGATATGGCTGTGCCTTCTACAGGTTCACATCCACTTGAGGTTCCTAGAGCCAAGGATCCAGATTACACCTTGGCCCTAGGAATACAGATTGGGTGCTAAATATTTGGTTCTGTCTGGGTGGGTGTTTGCCTGGGATGAGAGGAGAAAAAAAGAGGCTGAGGTAGGGAAAGAAACATGAGTTGTGTAGAGGGGTTTTAAGCAGCCTTGAGATGCTGCAAGAATATCCTGTTACTTAAGGGAAGTGATACTTCTTTAAAGGCTATCATTAACTCTCTAGGTGACTGCTGTTCTTCTTCCCTCACTTCCCTGATCAATGTACATTACAAATATCTTCAGTCTTTTCCCTTAATGAGTGAAATAACACTCTAAAAGGCTGTCCATAAGTCCCCTATGAGTCTGAGAAGTGCAAAGTAATATAATAACTGTACATTGTTGTTAATTTAACCCTAAACAGGTAAGTCACACCAAAAAAAGCATTGTTATCTTTCTAAGCATTTTCTTTTTCCTTCTTTTTCTTTGTTAGAGTTTTGAAGTGTTTATTGGAAGATTTGTTTCACAAGACAACCACCCTCTCCCCACCCCAAATCTCTGGTTTTAGGGGAGTAGAGCGTTTCCCCCAACCAATCTTCCCTCCATCTCCCCATGCGCTCTTTAGCAGAACTGGAATGGAATATTGGACCTTTCAGTACAAAATCTTGTCAAGCTCAGTATTCTGGAGCTTAGACTCTCTGCCCAACACTTTAGAAAAGGGGGGAGGGGAGAGGAGAAAGAGAAAACCACCCCCACAAGGCTAAACAAGTGTCGGTGCTTGTGTGAAAGTGTGTGTGAGATAGTTAATATTGTGTGTTATTAGAAAGTAACCTCACCTGGAGTTAAGTGTATATACTGTTAACACTGGAATGAGAATATGATTTGATCTTTTCCAAATTTTTGCATGCTGATTCTTGAAATTAGGGAACCAATGTTTCTTTATATTTGAGTACAGTTTGACACCATTTTAAATCAAGATGAGGAACCGAATCTTTTAAAACCACTGATTTCAAAGCTGGACTGATTTGTGTGTGTGTTTTGTTCCTACAAATTCCTGAACAGTGCTGGGTGGGAGTCAGCAAGTACAAAATGATAACCTGTTCCACTGATTTCATGCAGAAGGATTCTAGCGTAACCATTTCCCTGACAAGCTTGCTTTCCACGTGTCGAAAAGTGCCTTCTCTTAGGGGACCGCATTCCATACCATGAACCCCTCTTGTGTTGGGCACCTTATCTTCAGTTTGTGATAACTAAGCTATAGCTAACTAACCCTGCGATGAATGGTGTTGTAGACTTGGATAAATAATTGCAAAGATGGCTTGAAGTAGTGTAAGGTAAAGGACACCTGGACTGTTAAGTCCAGTCAAAAGCGACTAAGGTGTTGCGGCACTCACCAAGGGAGCCGGCGTTTGTCCAAAGACCGTTTTCCAGGTCATGTGGTCAGCATGTCTTAACCGCTACTGGCACACAGAGGACTGTGACGAGTGCCAGAGCACACAGAAACACTGTTTACCTTCTCGCCGCAGCAGTACCTATTTATCTACTTGCACTGGTGTGCTTTCGAACTGCTAGGTTGTCAGGAGCTGGGCCAGAGCAATGGGAGCTCACCCCGTCATGGGGATTTGAACTGCCAAGCTTCTGATCAGCAAGCCCAAGAGGTTCAGTGGTTTAGACCACATACGCAGTGATAGTGCCATAGTTCAGCATTCAACGTGCCTCCTAGAATGTTGTTGCTCTTCCAAGACTTTGAATTACAGTTTCCACAGGTGGGAAGAACAGCCTGTGTGGAAGTCTGGTCTACATCTGCCTGTTTTCATAAATGGCGAGCTCTTCAGTATCATTGGTGTTGATGTCTAAACAGTGCACTTCTAAACACTCATACTGGTACAAGGCAGACAACCCAGTGACCATCAAATTGAGCAGTCTTCATAATTATTAACAAGATGCCCCATATTTCTTTCCTGCACCATCAAGCTAGGAAGCAAGCCAGGTACCGAATGCTGGAGCCATCACCAAACACACAACTTTGTCAGTTGCAGAGGGATCATTTTAAAAAGGATAGCCAGCCACATTCACAGCACGACCACTACATTAGCAGAGATTGTTTGCCTTTTTAATAAAATGCATTACTGAGCATTTGTCAACACACTAGTATTACTGCATGATGCTTAACAGACCACAATTAGCACAAATAGTTATACACCGTTAACCTGCGAGTAGATTTGTATTATCAGTTCCTTTAGGATTCCACATGCTTCTTTGATTGCCCCAGACTATAGAAATGTTGTCTTTGTCCATGAAGTTTTCTTGGCAGGGATACTGGAGTGGCTTGCCGGTTCCTCCTCCAGGTGGATCACGTTTGGTCAAAACTCTTCACTATGACCTGTCCATTTGGGTGCCCTGCTCCGCATAGTTCATAGCTTCTCTGAGTTATTCAAGCCCCTTCGCCACGGCAAGGAAGTGATCCATGAAGGGGATCACATGGTGCTGGAGGAGACTCTTGAGAGTCCCATGGACTGCAAGAAGATCAAACTGATCCATTCTTAAGGAAATCAACCCTGAGTGCTCACTGGAAGGACAGATCCTGAAGCTGAGACTCTAATACTTTGGCCACCTCATGAGAAGAGAAGACTCCCTGGAAAAGACCTTGATGTTGGGAAAGATGGAGGGCACAAAGAGAAGGGGACGACAGAGGACGAGATGGTTGGACAGTGTTCTCGAAGCTACCAGCATGAGTTTGACCAAACTGCGGGAGGCAGTGGAAGACAGGAGTGCCTGGCGTGCTGTTCCATGGGGTCACGAAGAGTCGGACACGACTAAACGACTAAACAACAATAACATGGAAATGTTAGTCCCTCTCAGAAGCACCTATTTCTCTAGCCCTTACCGAGTTCCACACACTAGCTTTATGTTTTTAGAACACCTATAATGCACCGTTTGGTCCCGGGGCAAGGTTCATACAGAATCTATAGAACAAATTTAAACATACAGCATAAGAACTTCAACTAAAATAATTTTTTGAAACTATAGTGACCCATTACGTAGAAAACAAGGATTTTAATCTTGCTTTTCAGCCAGAAAGGCTTCCAAAACAACTTACATCAGATCCTTTTTTTAAAGAAAAGCTACTGCTTGCTTGGAGTCCTGCACCACACTTAAAGGAAAAAGGGATGAGAAGGGAAGAAGAAAAGAAATCTGTCCACCAATTCTTGCAATTTAAGTTACACAGTAGTTCTTATAATGGCCAGCTGGAATGGAAGCAATTCAGGGAGAGAAGGAGCTGATCGATCTGCAGAGCTGATAGGGTAGCTTCTTATCTATCCCTCTAGCATGATGGAATGGGTTGTGGCCAGTTGATATTTGAAGGAGACAAGGATCGTCCAAAAACAGCTGCTCTCTCCACTGAGCAGATGAATAGCCCTGCTTCCCTTCTCTTCCTTGGCTGCAGCCAGGTGGAATGGATGCTGCCAGGTCAATTTTAAATGAACCGCTATAGACGGATGTCAAATGACCAAATCCCTTCGGGGAACGAAAGAGAAAAAGGTAGCTCTTTCACTTTGCTGGAGTTACCATACAATTTGAAGGAGAAGACAGAAGAAGAAGAAGAAGAAGAAGAAGAAGAAGAAGAAGAAGAAGAAGAAGAAGAAGAAGGGCTACCGCTGCAGTGTATATTATTAAAAGTGCACCACTTCTTGTAATTTATTTTGGAATGTATCGAAAAATGGACATTTGGATTTTGTTCCCAGCTGCCAAAATAATGCATGCTCTCGAGAAAGCTATCTAGCCTGAAAATGTCTAGCTTAGAGATAGGTGTGCCAGTGTGCATCTCCTAATTGACAGCCGGGTCAGAGGTTAGCACAACGCTGGAACAGTTAATGCATCTGTGGGCTCTTTATTTGTGTTGTTTTAGGATACAATCTGACACTTTGATTCATTTGGACCATGACTGGGGATATCATGATCTTCATAAAAACCAATGAGTCTTGCTCCACAGGACGATTCGGATGCTAATTATTCTCATTAATTTGTAATGAGTGTTTATTCTATTCATCGTGGAGCTTATTATATTTTAATGAGCGTTGCAACTGCCCTGTGGTGAAAAACTCCCCAATGTCTCTGTATATGTGCATAAGTGGGTGGCATTTAAAATTATGGGAATTTATCCAAAGGGTGACTTGTGCGAATAAGGCTGATGTCGTCAAAAGTATTTGTGCTCACAGTTACTTCTATTTTTTTTTAATAAATGCCATTTTAAAGCAATGTATTCTAAACAACAACAACCCCTTTAAGTCTGTTTACGAATGGCATAAACATGCAAGTTGAAGATAGCCTGAGGGCTTCATTAATTTGAGATTTCATTGTGATCATGATAGGTGCACCCAAGTGTTTGTAGAATATTTGCATCGTTATTTTTTCTCTCCACATGTGTAAGAATGTCCTCTTCTGGAATACAATATAAGTTTCCTCATTGCTCAGGTTACCAGGCTTTAGGTACTGAGAAGCTAAATGGGCACAAATTTATGCATAAAATCCTCAGCATATACTGGCCCTTTCTTTTGAGTAGCCTGGTTTAGCTATCATGGCCAAACCATTGTTGATTGGTAACCTGGGGGTTTGAGCACTTTTCTCTCCATACAGAATTCCTCCCTCCTTTTCCCATTTTGTTAAAGCCTTGGTTTGCCAGAGTCTCCAAGTTGGTTAAACGATAGTTATTGCTACTGACAAGGAACCCCTCCTAATCCACTTTAGTCTGTGGATTAAATTTAAAATTGTTTGCTTGATTCACATGGCACAGCAAGTTATGGTTTGAGCAAATCAGGAAAGGGAGGAGGGTGTGCATGAATACTTTGTGCTCATGATGGTCTGAACTGTACCTGCCTGAGGTGCAGAGTGCATGTGTGAATGTGTCAGAGAGATGGCAGGAGAGAGGAGGGCAATGTGGGAGAACAGCCTTGGTTTGATATGTTTTGGAGCCATATAATACATAACACTTCCTGTTCAAATGCTGTAATGTTGATATTTTTTTTTTGGGGGGGGGAATGGCTGCATATTGTTTCTTGCGAATTTCCTCACCCTTTAATTTTATTAAAATTCCTCTGCCCCACAACACTTCTCTATGGTTTGTTGTTTTATTGAAACACTGATATTTCTCCTTCTTTCATTATGCATTAGTGATAAAGAAGAGGCTTTGGAATATGGTCAATAGGAAATGTCCTCAATTTAAAAGCTCCCTACATTGGCAATTTTTCCTGATCTGGAAAATTCAGTAGGTCTCATAATTAGCAAGGCTGATTAAGTACATCATGCAGAAATTGCAAATTAAGCCTATCCTTCACATTGAATATGAAATACAGTTACACAGATTTATTTTATGCCATAATGTGAAATGAATAACATCTATATGCAGCTCTTAAAAACTTCAGCTTCATCCAGGATGAACAACAATCATCAAGGGGGGAAAATACAGTGACATCTAGAGACCACTGAGTGAAATCAACAATAATATTTTGGTATAATTGAATTGTGTGTGTCCCAAAATGGCATGAAAAAAGTACTCAAGCTGCTAAGCTAAACATTTACATCACTCAGTGGTTTATTGAAGTTTACCACAGTGTCTCCCATTGATCTTCACTGCAATAAAATATTCTTTTGCATGGGCCAACATAGTAGCAAAAGAGTGATTATATCATATTCAGAACTCTAAAAATATATTGAAACTCATAACAGGACATTCCCTACGCTGATCCAAAGTGGAATTACTTAAATAAATTGAATTTATTTATTTATTTATTTATTTATTTATTTATTTATGTCATCTTAAAAAAAATTAGTATCAAGGTATTAGAAGAATCCTCCTCTTCTTTTCTATGTGACAAATGAATGACTGGCAGAAGTGTGGATTGCACCTGTAGGATATTTATTTATTGAATTTGTATCCCTCCCTTCTTCCTGAAGGAGCACAGGAATGCAAACACTATTATTATTATTATTATTATTATTATTATTATTATTTACAAAATCTAAATCCATTAAAACATTATTTTAAAAAGAAAACATTTCATTTAGAGAAAAACATCTAAAGACAGTCATTCTATCCAGTAATCTTGAGGTTGTCAGGCACAGTATTCTGCAGCTGCCAAATGCCTGGGTAAACAGGGATAATAATAATAATAATAATAATAATAATAATAATAATAATAATAATAAAATTTATTTATATCCCGCCCTCCCCAGCCGAAGCCGGGCTCAGGGCGGCTAACAACACTAAAACAGAACAACATTATAAAACATTATAAAAATTAATTAAAATCAAAATTGATGGCAACCATAAACTAAAGTTTTGTAAAGATTGCCAAAGGAGGGAGTCAGGCTGCGCCCTGACCAAAGGCCAGGTGGAACAGCTCTGTCTTGCAGGCCCTGCGGAAAGATGTCAAGTCCTGCAGGGCCCTTGTCTCTTGTGACAGAGCGTTCCACCAGGTTGGAGCCGCAGCCGAATGTTTTCAAATTACTCCCAAAATTGAATAATAAAGAAGACAGGCACATCTCACTAGGGGTGGCATTCTACAACCGGGGAACTACCACCAAAAAGGCACTGTCACAGGTGAGCGGCAACTGGGTAGCCCTTGGTGTTGGTGCCACAAACAACATCTATAAACCTGCTTATCTACCTGTCAAGCAGCTTTCAATGATAGTCTTTTCTAGGGGGGTGGGGAAAATAGGGCACCATGTGCCATCTATTTCATGTTTTTATGTTGCCAGTGTGGCACCCACAGATGCACATGTGCCCACAGAGGCTTTCTGTGGCGCCCACAAGCGCTCTTCTCTCTGCTTCCCTTGTCGAAATCAGATGTGAAATAAGCATTCTGTTGTATTGAATGGCATAGGTTGCTGCAGTGTGTGTTTGGTGCCCACAACCATTTCTCCAGAGCATAAATGTGCCTGTACACTTAACAAGGTTGAAGATGATTCTGAACACTTTGTTTTCCCCGAGCATTCCTTGATCATTGATTATGGGTTGGTGTGTTTAATAGTGGCTGGTGCATTGGGTCATTGGAGGAGGGAAAATAGCATTCTTTTATTTTATTGTGCTGTTTTATGTTTTCTTCTTCATTGTATGGTTTGATCCTTTGGTAACACTGCTTTGAATTTATAAAATATGCCACTTAATTTTCTGTGACTCTGCAGTTTTTGAGGGCATTTTTAGAGAGGAGAAGAGAGGGGAATTCTGTTGCGCAAGCAAAATGGGTACAGCCCTGAGTTTTAAAAATAAATAAATAAATAAATTCATGTAGCAGCAGTTTTGGGAGATCCCCGGCCACGCTGGGGCTAAATAGCCCAGGCCACTCCCCCCAAGCCAGCCGATTGGCAGGCCAGGGGATGACGTGGCCGGGGATTCCCTCAATCGTGTGGAGGCTGAGGGCCAGCCCCCGCCCCCGCGCATGTGGAGGGGGCGTGAAGCTTGCAGCTCCACCTCCTCTCAAGCTTGGAAGTGGCTTTCCAGAACAACTGTTTGACCTGCAGTTTGTGATTTTTAAGGTCTTCTCTTGTTCCTAGTGAAAGGATTTAAAGTTCCTTTCACTTCCATTCATGTGCTGTACACAAGCTAGCTGTTGGATTTTACCACATCAGGAATGGGAAACCGGTGTCCCTCCCTATGTTGGAGGACTCCATCTCCCATCAGTCCCAGCCAGCATGGCCAATGGTTATCAACGATGGGAGCTGTAGTCTAGCGTCATATGGAAGTCTACATGTTCTCCACCCTTTAGCTATGGAATGATGTCATTGAGATGATGTAATGAAAACTGAAAAATTAGGGCAGTGTAAATGATTGAACTCGCCTTTTCACAAGCTGTGCCAAAATAATTGCCCCCCCAACCCCCCAACCCCAGTTTTTGACACTGCTGAATATGTTCGTGAAAAACAGGACTATAAGCTAAGCTCTCACTTTATGGACAGTGTCGGTTCTTCATTTCAAATGGAAATTGGTTCCTCAAAGGTTTAATGCCATTCAGCTTGAGATGTCTCAAAAATAATGTTATCGAGTGATTCCCAAAGGCTGCATGAGTCTGGTATCCTAATGTTTATTCAGTCTGATACTCTCCAGTTTGTCATTTTTTCCAGCCCGGAAGGCCACGTAACTCTAATTGCCTACAGGCATGAGAGATTAGTTTCTTTCTTAGAAGCAAAATTAATAGGTATTTTGAAGTGCCTCCATTTTGTTTTAAAGCTTCCCTTGAAAGCACAGTGTGATGAGTTAGAGATTTCTTTTCAGGCACCTACCAATATATATCCCTTATTCTTTATTTTAAAGTGATATCTCTTTTTGCTGGGGTTGCTAAATCTGAGAGCAAATCATTTAGCTCTTTTATGTGAGGGAGCTCAGGCAAGCTGCAGCATTATTTTGGCTCTTGAAGGCCCCTTTACACAAAGTATTCCTTAGCTTATTTTATGTCCCACTTACTAAAATCTTAGTATGAAAAACTAAGTGAATAGCATACAGGTTTTCTCCTAAAATGGGAATGTTTTCAGAATGTTGCTCCCCCCCCCCCCCGCTGCTCTTAGGTGTGAGAGAAAACGGACTCCCCAAATTC
This sequence comes from Podarcis cretensis, assembly GCF_951804945.1. NCBI lineage: Eukaryota > Metazoa > Chordata > Lepidosauria > Squamata > Lacertidae > Podarcis > Podarcis cretensis. The sequence continues at coordinate 17,522,894 of NC_137176.1, read as the reverse complement.
TCTCTTTTCCAGTCCAGGAGTATTCAGTTCCTCCAGAGGAGACCCTCCGAATGTCCCTATTTTCCAGGGACAGTCCCAGATTTACAGAAGCTGTCCCAGTTTCTGATTTCATCTAAGGATGTCCCACCTTTCCTTAGGACATCCTTATTGGAGGGTATGGTAAGATGTCCCTATTTTCATCAGAGAAATGTTGGCGTTATGCGAGCCCTGAACCAAGGAGATAAGTAACTATACAACCTTTAGAAGACATCTAAAGACAGCCCTCTATAGGGAAGGGTTTTTTTTTAAAAAAAAAAAAAAGTTTGTTGTGTTTTTATATATGTTTCAAGCTCCCCAGAGTGGCTGGGGCAACTCTGTCCGTAAAGGTAAAGGTAAAGGTACCGGGACCCCTGACCATTAGGTCCAGTTGTGGCCGACTCTGGGGTTGCGGCGCACATCTTGCTTTATTGGCCAAGGGAGCCTGCATACAGCTTCCAGGTCATGTGGCCAGCATGACTAAGCTGCTTTTGGCGAACTAGAGCAGCACACGGAAATGTCATTTACCTTCCCGCTGGAGCAGTACCTATTAATCTACTTGCACTTTGACGTGCTTTCGAACTGCTAGGTGGGCAAGAGCAGGGATCGAGCAATGGGAGCTCACCCCATCACGGGGATTTGAACCGCCAACCTTCTGATCAGCAAGTCCTAGGCTCTGTGGTTTAACCCACAGCGCCACCCGCATCCGGTGTGTGTGTGTAGAATCAATAAAATTATTATTATGGAAGGGTAGGCTCTCCCCCAAAGAGGATAAAATAACACTCCCTCAATACACTCAGCATGGTTCCTTTCTGGGGCCGCACCAGGTTCCATTCCAAAGGGGAGTGACAAAATACTGACCCCCGATCAGTGGCACCCCCCGGGCCATGCTCTGCTTGCCACACACACCCCGGGACCCATGCCACTGCCCCTGGGATGCACGCCACGCCCCCTGGCTCCTATGCTGCCACAGGGAACAGGAAGGGGGGCTGGATAAGCATAGTCTATGTGGAATACCGCAGACTTCTTACAGTGGCTAGATTAAATGTCCTTGACTCTGCGATATTGTGGGGAAGGTACAGGGGAGTACCATATGCCCAGAGAACCTGTCATTGTGCTATTGGTGTGGTTGAGTCCACCGAACACATTCTCTTGACTTGCCCTTCTTATGCAGAGCTTAGACAAAACTTTATAGACCCACTCCTATGTCAACTTAGCTTCCTACCCGGAGAAAACCAGGTTTTACACTTGCTGAATAATGTCTCTAGAGCTATACCTTTCTTGGTGGCCAAATTTCTTTTTTTAGCCTTTAAGCATCGCAAGACCATAATTGACTGTATTGACATGGGGCAATCTGTTTAGCCCTTTTTGTGTTGGCTAAGCTCTAAAATCTTCCTGGATGTTTTAACTATGTATTGACAAATGTATTTGTATTTTTATTTCTTTTTTCTGACTGACGGTTGAATAAAAAGGTTGATGGTTTGATGGCATAGTCTATTGGTATTCTGCCACTGGCCACAGAGTGGCTTTGGGGAGTTGCTTGAAGAAGGCTTCCAGAAGGGAAGCAAGGAGAGCATTCACCCAATCTCTGCAGAGGTACTGTGTCTGGGCATGTCAGTTTCCCGCAATATTGCTCTGGGCTACTCCCTCCTTCCCTCTTTCTGAGGCTTATCTTTAGACTTCTAAGGAGATATTTTAAAGCAGTTCACAACCCACATTAAAACATCAAATAAAGCATCACAAAATAAAACATTACAGAAGAAGATTGAATATAAAATATACCTCCAAAGCAACACAATTAACAGAAAAATACAATATTCTCTTAAAGGTGTTTTTTTTTTTTTTTTAAGGCATTATGGAGGAGGTCAAGTATAAAATACAGTGGTACCTCGGTTTATGAACTGAAGTCCGTTCTTAAACCAAATCCGTTCTTAAACCAAGGCACGCTTTCCCTAATGAGGCCTTCCACTGTTCGGATTCCGTTTGTAGACCGAGGTAAAGTTCGCAAACCAGAACACTGCTTCCAGTTTTGCAGAATTCATAAACCGAATCATTCATAAACAGAACTGTTCTTAAACTGAGGTACCACTGTATACATTTAACGCAGCAAAATTTTCAAAAAAGTAGTACCATAAACATTTCAAAATAAAGCATAGCTAAAGGAAGTAAAATAGCCATTCCAATCTTGTTTTAAAATTGCTCTGAATTCTTCCACAAACTAAATTAGTAATGTCTTCATAGAAAACCTTGTCATTCATGCATTACTGAATAACTGTGTGTGTGTGTGTGTGTGTGTGTGTGTGTGTAAAGGCAGCTTATTCCTCCTTTGACTTCTCCACCACCAAATTAAAAATACCGTAATTCAGCCTCTTAGTAAAAAGGTTTATAGTAAAAGTTGATTGACTGAGAGGAAAGGAAGGTATTGTTTATAATCCATTTTTAATTGCTTGCTTGCAAGACATTTTGTGCAACTGCAGAAAATAATATGCATTCGTTAACATTTGTTGCCTGATGATGTCCTTGGAAGCATTGGTGTGATCTAGAGTTTCACGCATGCATGGAACTCCCACTGCTGGTTGTTGCAGATGGGAGTTGCAGGGTATATTTATGTGCCATTATTAATAATTGAAGGACACTGTGCACACTCCTTGGGGCCATAACATTAGTGGATCATGGCCACTATACTGAAGGAATGAAATAGGCACCAAAATTTAGGGATAGGTAAAGGTAAAGGTACCCCTGCCCGTACGGGCCAGTCTTGACAGACTCTGGGGTTGTGCGCCCATCTCACTTAAGAGGCCAGGGGCCAGCGCTGTCCGGAGACACTTCCGGGTTACGTGGCCAGCGTGACATCGCTGCTCTGGCCAGAGCCAGAGCCAGAGCCAGAGCCGCACACGGAAACGCTGTTTACCTTCCCGCTGGTAAGCAGTCCCTATTTATCTACTTGCACCCGGAGGTGCTTTCGAACTGCTAGGTTGGCAGGCGCTGGGACCGAGCAGCGGGAGCGCACCCCGCCGCAGGGATTCGAACCGCCGACCTTTCGATCGGCAAGTCCTAGGCGCTGAGGCTTTAACCCACAGCGCCACCTATTTAGGGATACGGAACTATAAATGCTGAAAAACCATTGCAGATGTGAAAATGGCTATTGTGGCCTTCTGCTTCGTCAATGGCTTCCAACCCCATAGAAATGTTCCCTGAACTTCTGAGCCCCTCTAGATGCTTTCACTTGATACTGCCTGCAGTTGAATGTTCAGGCCTCCCTGTGATACTCAGCATGTGTAGCAATTTTGACTCATACAGATGTATTTGTGTGTCGAGGTCCCCAAGCCACCCCAATAACTCACACATCACACATCAATTTTTGTTTAAGGTTTTTGGCATGATTTTGGCCACAACTTTATTGAAATACACACAAGTGAGTGGTTGCTTAGGCATTGGTTGCGACTACCTGTCCTTGCCCCAGGGACAGAAATGACTTCCGGATTCCAGTGGAAGCCAGTCAGGGAAACAAATATTCGGGAGAAATGAAGCTGGGCATCAGTCCCTCACTTCTCACCCGCATGCTCCTGGTGGCTTGCCCGGCCCAAGTCCGATGCCAGGGACTAGGACGAAAAGGATGGCAAGCCCCTGGATTCCTTTAACGGAATTCCCTCTCAGCACCACCATTGGAGGGGTAGGCACTTACCCCTCCACCAACCAATTTTAACCAATGCCTAACCGCCAACCTTACAAGTTGTGACGATTTGCTATGCAGTTGGCAAAAACCAATGGCACCAGCCAATCAGCCAAATGGACAAAATTCCTACCGGGCCCCTGCCCCAAAAGCAGATGACCCCATGACAGGCATAGCAAGGTCAAAGCAAACAACCCCCCCCCCCCCAATTCAGGGAGGGTGGGTGGGTGATCCGGTGCAAGCAGCCCAAGAGGACGGTCAGAGCTGGGAGTCCAGCATTTAAAAGCTCTGACCCCTCCCCCAAATTGGCAACAAGTTAATCTCCCCAGTGACCCAATTTGGCCAATCACTGCCTGAGTCCCGCCAAACATACAACCAGCAACAATGGGGTGGCCTGCAGGCCCCACCGCAACACGTGCTCTCTCTTAGGGAGAACACGTTTTATACCGTAATGAGGTTTAATTAAATAGTGAAAAACTCCACTGGCCACATCCAGGCAGATTTCTAAGTCTCTGTTGGTGACCCAGTTACTTTGACACATTGTCTTGGTATATTTAATCACAGTGTCCAAACTCAAGAGCGTTGTATGTGTGGGTCGTGTGTGCACACACACTCACACAGGGGTAAGTTTTCCTATTTACCTGATGAACTGGAAACTTAGTCATTGGGATCTAAGAAAACAGTGGCAAAATTGGTGGGGAGTTTTCATTCAAGGAGGACTGAGAGAATAAGGAAGAAAATGAATACATGTGAAACTTCTTGGAGGTGCTCTGATATCTCCCCTCCCTGTCTGTAGCCATTTTATTTTCTTAGAGGTCAGAATAATGCAGCATATTTTATCTCCTGCTTGGTTAAGTAAGAATTCACCTATCTCAAATATGCATGTATGTACTCCCTATCAGAGTAATTATGTCAAGGACACTGAGCTAATTATTTGACAGCACTTGTGAGGAGTTCCTGGGCATGTACTCTTTATCTGCAGCAGTGTTGACTACTGTATAGTGTTGCGCTCATAAAACCTTATCAGAGGAGCTTGAAGTACTTTTGACATGCAAGAACAAGCCCCGAAGCCGCACTTGTGTTGGATAACACTTTAGAAGCCTATTAGTTACTGTGGATGTTGCTATCTTTTTTCCCCCGTTTAGGAATTTAAATATTTCTCTCCATGTGTCATTCATAACTCTGAAAGATCCTCTACACAACACTGATAGCTCAGTATATTTACAAAATTTCTGGTTCATCATGATCTATATCATAATCTGGCAATATGCTGTTCATTGGCATGCACTTATTTTCCATTTGCAAGGTAAACGAGAGCTATTTTTGTTGTCAGAGTAATTTAACATATGCATTACTTAATCTCTGAATTTTGATAGTTCTAGAGAAACCTGCTCCTAATTCAAATGAAAAACAGGCAGACTAGACCTGTGGCTTAGACTTTGACCTGACAGTGGCTCTTGAGGATCTGACAGAGATCATTCATATCATCTGCTACCTGGTTTTATTTTAACTAGTGATGCCATATATTGAACTGCTGAAAATTTGCATGCACTGCCATCAAGCTGTAGCCCCTTTCTTCCCAGCTTTCCATATGGAAATGAACTCTCCTAAGTTTTTATATTCTTTCTCTGTTTCCTTCCCCTTAGCCTTTTTTCTTTTTTAACTACGCAGCTGCTGCTGTTCTAGAACAGCATTTTACTTAATTTTATTTTTTTGTTTCCAGGGAGAAGAATACATACTGTCGTTTCCTTGCAACTGAGAGATGTGCTTCTTGGTCACTGAAAAATTGGATATGTTGACTGTCATCTCTATGACTTGAGGTCTTCAACAAATTTCACTTGACCCTTCTGGGCAAAGGCCAATCAACTACCACCTGGCTGAGTAGGGAATCGGAAGATTGTGGTAAGTTGTGGATCTTGTTAAAATGGAATGGCTCAGTTATGTTTGTGGATCTCGTCTAAATGGTAAGTGTGGGAGAACAAATCAAAATGAATCTTAAGCCACTTTTATGCAAGAGTTTTGGTGCAATTTAAATGTATGTGGCACCATCTATGAACATAATACTGTATAGGGTTTCCCCAAGGGCTCACACTTTTAAAATGATGTACAGTTCTGCACTATGCTGACCTGGCATATTGGTGAATGGCATATTGGTGCATTAGTAGAAATGGAACTAAATCTTCTGACATTGATCATCAGAATGATTCTGTGGGTGCAGTCCTGTAAGAAAGAGTAATGCCAGACATGGATGTCAGTCTGGTCGAAAAACATCACTGTGTATTATAATTATTCTTAATTAAATTATTCAGTGTTTGATAACTGATAGATAAACATTTGAAGCAACTGCACAGAAAATTATTCCTTTGAGGTGACAGCAGGTGATTTGTAAATGCTATCTGTGGTGCTAGATCTATAATGGCTCAGCCAGGCGTACATTTGATATTCTACTTGTCAAGTGATGAATGTGTGACTCTGTTGACCAGGCTTCTGTGTCCCAGAATACTGCATGCCAAGGTCACCAGGACTTCATTATGCAGACCATGTGCATTATGTAGCTGAGGAGTTGCCAGCCTGGCAGTAGCAGGCACCATGGCACCTGCAGTGACATTCTTTCTTTTTTTAGAGTATGTTTCTAGCCCTCCTAGAAAGAAAGTTATGAAGCAAGATGTGTAGGCACCCTTCTAAATGATTTCTGCAAAAAGAGCAAGCTTGGCTGGCCCCACCTGTCACCATTTTTAGTCAATAAGTGAAGTGGTGATTGAGTGAGTTGTTTGGACACCAGGCAATGGCAAACCTCAGGACCCCAAGCAGAAATTCAACAGGTTCAACCTTTTCCCATATAGAAATAAACTTGTGGGGAAAACTTCACCATTGTACTCTCTCTCCTATTTTGTGTTACACCATCATCTCCATGGCAGACATGTTGTGGCTGGTGCCGCACTCTAAAAAGGTTCATGATACCTGCTGTAGCATTTAGGAAGTTTATGATTTCATGTGGTTTAGGTGTGACTTTTGGATGTAAATCCTGGCCTTGGGCCTTGGGCTTGCCAATCAAAAGGTTGGCGGTTCAGATCTCCGCTATGGAGCGAGCTCCTGTTGCTCGGTCCCAGCTCCTGCCAACCTAGATAAATAGGTACCGCTGCGGCGGGAAGGTAAATGGTGTTTCCGTGCTCTGCTCTGGTGTCGGTGTTCCATTGCGCCAGAAGCGGCTTAGTCATGCTGGCCACATGACCCGGAAAAACTGTCTGTGGAGCAGACAAACGCCGGCTCCCTCGGCCTGTAAAGCAAGATGAGCGCCGCAAGCCCAGAGTCATTCATGACTGGACTTAACTGTCAGCGGTCCCTTTACCTTTACCTGGTTGTTAGAATACTAGTCCTCAAAGCATTTAACTTTTTCGCCCCAGTCAAACGATGCTTAAAACTGCCGCCCACAGGCCATTGGCAGTTTTCAAACATCCTTGAGACTGCAGTGAAAATAAATGAGGAAAATTCTGAATAACCAAACATACACTGGCAAACCAACCAATTCTTTAGATTAAATTTTAAGTAAAACCTGCCTTGCCTTTCCAGCTGCAGCAGAAGCTCCAAAGAAACCCCTGGCTGTTTCGACAATTATTTTTCATGTGGGCTTATAGCTTTATTGAATTGCAGCCACAAAGGACAAATACACTTGAATATATATATATATATATATATATATATATATATATATATGTATATATAATTCAGAAGCTCTTCAAGTACCTTCTCATGTGGTGGCCTTAAGGTAGGAATAATGCAATAGTTGGCAAAGAACAAGAGAGCTGCAATAATTGCCACAAACACACACATATGGCAGGGCTTAAGCTGGTGGAGCTAATGCTGTTTTCATTGTTTTCATTGTAATTATATATATATATATATATATATATATATATATATGGAGAGAGGGGGCATGTTTTAATTCTATTAATGTTTAATGCTTTTTAAAGGACTGTTTGTAGTTTTTCTTACTTTATTTGTAAGCTGACTTGAGTCCTTCTCAGGGCAGAGGTGGTTTTAGGGTAGTTCAACTGGTTTGGCCGCACTGGGTGCTGTGCTGCAGGGGACACCACAACAATGTTGTAGAATGGGATGAGAGGTGGAGGCAATTTTAGCATTGCACAAGGTGCCACTGAAATTTGAAAACCCAAAGTCTGCCACTGGTCAGGGAGAAAGGCAGGATATAAATAAACTAATAATTATTATAATAAGGCCTGTACAGAGGTTACTTAGACTCATGGAATTGTAGAGTTGGAAAGGACCCTGTGCATTACCTAGTCCAACCCCTTGCAATGCAAGAATCTCAACTAAAGCATCCCTTTAACCACTGCATAAAAACTTCCAAGGAAGGCTAGTCCGCCATCTCCTAAAGCAGACTGTTCCACTGTGACATATATTATAGTAACAGTAATAATCAAAGTGTTTGAAATCTAAGGAAGCTGGTAAAAGGTATTATCTGTAGTAGTAGTAGTAATAATAATAATAATAATAATAATAATAATAATTTATTATTTGTACCCCGCCCATCTGGCTGGGTTTCCCCAGCCACTCTGGGCGGCTTCCATAAAAACCAAAAATACACTAAAATATCACAGATTAAAAACTTCCCTGAACAAGGTTGCCTTAAGATGTCTTCTGAATGTCAGGTAGTTATCTATCGCTTTGACATCTGATGGGAGGGCGTTCCACAGGGCAGGCGCCACTACCGAGAAGGCCCTCTGCCTGGTTCCCTGTAGCTTTGCTTCTCGCAATGAGGGAACCGCCAGAAGGCCCTCGTCGCTGGACCTCAGCGTTTGGGCAGAACGATGGGGGTGGAGACGCTCCTTCAGGTATACTGGGACTTGTTCGTTGTTAACCCTGGTGGTTCTTTTGCTTATAAGAAGATGCAATAGACCAGACATGTGCAACCGGTCGACTGCGATCGACAGGTAGATCCCTGGGTGCTCCTGGTAGATCACTGTCGATCATGGGACCCTTATCAATTGTGGGATTAAAATAACGGTTAAATGAATGTTTCCGACCCCTGTCTCTGTTCCTCCATGGCGTAATGTGTTTGCGCGTTTTGCATTTGTCGATGTCGATTGTTGATACGATGATTGTCATTCCTCCCCTTAAAAAGCTCAACAACTTTGGTCTGTCCTCCCTTTCCACCCACCCACCCCATGCATGTTCCCCCTCCCTCTCATGTCAACAGGTAGATCACTGCCAGTTTTTTTTTTTTATAATGGGAGTAGATCACAGTCTCTTGGGAGTTGGACTTGCCTTCAATAGACAGATGCTGCCTTGCAGTTCTTCTAACATTGGCCAATGTGCCACCTCTTGTTGAGATGTATGAATCCCTCCTCCACCTGAATTACATCTGGGCTAAAAATGATGAGAGTTGCTGGGTTGTTGTTATTAGTTCTAAATTAGCTGATAACATTCTGGAACATTTGGGCAATGCCACTTTGGAATTCTAGATCCTAAGCAACCGCAGGGTACCCTTGTGTGTTGTGCATTATGATTCCAGATGCCATGGCTCCTGATTGGCTGCTGCAATATGGAAATGGAGGGGATGTCAGCTGATTTGACAGCATTGGCACTTGTGGGGAGGGATGCCAGTGTTACCCATGATACCATGGGCTGCATCCTTCATTCCCCAAAACTTTCCCATTAAATAGAATGAATCCTGATGCTGTAAGTGACATAGGGCTTCCAAATAGGAATAGTGGAAATGGGAAGCTCCGTTCCCCAACCAGGCAATGGGAAAGCGTGTTCTCCTTCATGGAGAGCACGTGTTGCGGTGGGGGCCGCCAGGACACTCCAAAGTTGGGGGCGGGCTAATTAATTGTTGGCCACTGATGCGATTGGGGCTTCCCTTGTTGTTGGGAAGAAGTTAATGTTGCCATTTATTGATTGACAGCCAGAAATGCTAAAACTCCTTGCACGAGGCTAGGGCTTCCTCTTTTTGCCCATGCATCGGATTGCCCGTCCCTCCCTCCCTAGAATAGGGTTGTTCGCTTTAACCTTGCTATGCCTGTCATGGGGTCGTCTGCTCTTGGGGCAGGGGCCCAGTAGGAATTTTGTCCATCTGGCTGATTGGCTGGGGCCATTTGGTTTTTGCCTACTGTGTAGCAAATCGTCACAACTTGTAAGGTTTGCGGTTAGGCATTGGTTTATGGTTTGGTTGGTTGAGGGGCATGGATTGGCTGTGCCTGCCCCTCTAATGCTGCTGCTGCAAGGGATTCCGTTAAAGGAATTGGGAGCTAACTATTTCTTGTCCACTCTAACAAGGGGGCTCGGGCCATAGCAATGAGCTCCTGGTTGCATTTGGGGAGGGCTGAGGGCAGGTTCCCTGCTCCGACGCTACCCCCAAGTGTATTCCCCTTTTCTGACTTTCGCATTGTGCGGAATGTCAGTCTGTCCCCCATTGTGGGGGGCAGATAGTCGCAACCAATGCCTACACAACCACTCACAAATTTGTATTTTAATAAAGTTGTGGCCAAAATTATGCCAAAAATCTTAAACAAAAATTCTGTGTGATGTGTGAGTTATTGGGGTGGCCCTGGGGACCTCGACACGCAATACTAGCTGTTAGGGAGACAGGACAGTGTCTCATCAAGATCAAGGGTTAAAGCTATCAATATCTAGGCAGGCAGAAGCAGCATCTACTGACCCCACTGACCTGGATGAATGGATGCTTAATGAATTGATGCAAAAGTGGGATATCATTTGGAAATATACCTCATTATTAATTAGAAATGGATTAAGAGTTTTGGACAAAGAGCAATAAGAACAAGTGTTATTGTGAGCTCTGAAAATCTGTATTATAAACCCAATATTAGTGAACTTCATCAGCGTCTCTAGTAGTGAAATGGGTATCTTTTGCATCATTTGTATTGATTTCAAGTACTGTTGAAGCTTAAAAAAACATGATAGCATATAATTTGCTCTGCTTGGGAATTGAAAGGAAAAACTATTTATAGCAAGGATTTAAAAGTCTTTGTGCTGGCAAATAATAGCAATTCGTTTACTGTTTAGTACGTTCCCCTGAATCTCACACATGACCTTTACAGTAATTAGTAATATAATTAGTTTAGCACTTAGAATGACGGGCTAATACGACATCATGTTCCTTCATAAAAATGTGCTGAGCAAATATTGATGGAGAGATAAAGGAAATAAAAGTCGGCTGCTTGACCTTTTTCCCTCTAGACTATAAAATTTCAGATGGCACATTTGGTGAGACATACTAGGAAGAATATAGAGCAAAAGCAGAATAGTGCTTAACAGAGATATGTTAGAAATGGTATGGAACTTGTGATCTGCTGTGTGATCAAGTGTAGAAATATCAGAGGAGAATACAGTTACTACACAAACCTATGCATGTCTAATGTTTGAGAGTAAACTCCACTGAACTTGTGGGACTTATTTCTGAGATGATTTATGAAATTAATAATTCTGCAAATATTTTAAATATTATCTAAAAAACAGTGCTTTGATTCTTCAAGCTATTTCACAGTTAGGCCAGTTGCACATGTGAACCTCAGCAATGATTCAGTTCTGTATTCATAAACCTTGTTTTTGAATGAGAAACAGGATATAGTTATGTCCAATAATGATTCAGATCTGCATAAATTTATTTCCTTGTCCGTGCTTTTAAATAGAGACGATCATGTACAATTAAGCCAATTGCCTGTGTAATGTGAAGAATAATTTATAAGAACTGCACTCCTATCTCTGCTTTTGAAGAGGCAACACAATGTGAAGTTTCAGGTAGTAATACATATGTGAGGCACGCAAATTATTCAGAGCCACTGTAGCAGAGAAATAATATATCTGCTTCTGCAGATAAGCATCCTGAATGTGCACTGATGTTGTCCCGAAAAGTGGAAATATCCATGAAAGTAAAGGGATTGGGTTTGCACATCCCTACATTTAATGCACGGGACACGGGTGGCGCTGTGGTCTAAAGCACAGAGCCTAGGGCTTGCCAATCAGAAGGTTGGCAGTTTGAATCCCCGTGATGGGGTGAGCTCCCATTGTTTGGTCCCAGCTCCTGCCCAATTAGCAGTTCGAGAGCACGTCAAGTGCAAGTAGATAAAGAGTTACCGCTCCGGCGGGAAGGTAAACAGCATTTCTGTGTGCTGCTCTGGTTTGCCAGAAGTGGCTTAGTCATGCTGGCCACATGACCCGGAAGCTGTCTGCGGACAAACACTGGCTCCCTCAGCCTATAGAGTGAAATGAGCGCACAACCGCGACTGGACGTACCTTTATCTTTACATTTAATGCAGCAAATTGAATGAAGACATAAGAACATCTGACCAGCCCTGCTGAATCAGACCAAAGACCCATCTAGTGTTCTCTTCTCATAATGGTAAGTCAGATGTCTATAGGAAGCTCAAAAGCAGAACCTGAGTGCAACAGTGCTCTCCCTACTTGTGATTCCCAGGGAGTGGTGTAGCGTGGGTTGCCAGCACCCCAGGACTGTGTGGAGGGTAGGTGGGAGGGAGGGAGGGAAACAGAGTATGCATGTGTACTCAACTGCCTAAAAACATTGCATCACCCAAAAGATTACAGGTGCAGAGATAAGAAAGGAAAAGTCATTTTGTCGTCTAGAGAGGTCAATTCCTGGTTCACGTGGAGAAACATCAAACTAACCCAACCCACAGACTTATCCTCCCTCTCTCTTCTCTAATCCCAGACTGACTTCTTAACAACTCTAACTCCTCTTCTTGGGTTCCTATTGGTTGGTCATTTAACCCTTTCCTTATGAACCCAGTATGATGTCACACACCTAGGAGGGCAAACGCCACACCATGATTACCTTAATCCTCCATGAATTTTGTTCAAATTCATGGAGGATTAAGGCAATTATGGCTACTAGCCAAAATGGCTATTCATCTCTTCTAAAGTCATTCCTGTTGGTTTCCATCACTACATCTTTTGCTAGGAAATTACATAACCTACGTCTGCACTGTGCCACAAGTACTTCCTTTTATCTGTTTTCCAATATTTGGCTTCATTTGATGACACTGAGTCATCCAATTATGAGACCGGGGAGGGGGGGGACTATTTCTCCACACCACACATAATTTTATATGTCTCTATCAAGTCCCCTCTCTCTTGCCTCCCCGCCACACACTGCCAAACTAAAAAGCTCCCAAGGTTGCAACCTGTCCTCCAATAGAGTCGTTGCTCCAACCCCTTGATCATTTTGGTCGCCCTTTTCTACACTTCCAGCTCTACATTTTCAGCTCCAGGCCAAGTCAAAGTGCTGGTTTTGATCTACAAACCTTATGTAGCTCATTATCCTCATTGCAGAAAAGGGGAAACAGAGAGTCCAGCAGACAGGCAGCCTTTTCAAAGACTGTGGAGATTGTGGATGGAACTGATTTCCCTTCCTCTGTTCCTCGAAGATCGGGAGAAACGGCAAAGTGTGTTGTTCTGAACAGGCAGGCAATTGCATTCTGGATGTCTCTGTATGTGGGGGGAACAGACTCACATGCTGTCTCAGGAATGGAGCTCTGTTTTAAACAGGTGTTGAACATCAGGTGAGCTGTGAGTCTCTCAAACCACACTGCAAACAAGTGCAGCAAACCCGGGTACCTGGAAGAAGGTATAGAGTTATAAAGGCCAGGACTAGCCGTCTGAGAAACAGTTTCTACGCTAATGCAATTCTGGTTGTAAACACAGCATAGTGTATTTTAAAATGGGGTTTTAGAGTTTTTAGGCATTTTTGAATGTTTTATGTAGTTTTTATGTAGTTTTATGTAGTTTTTATGTAGTTTTATGTAGTTTTCAATTTCATTGTTCTGCAAGGGATAATGACAATAAAGATATCATTATCGTTATCGTTATCGTTATCTGTCTGCTGCTAATTATGACCTTTCACTCCAATACTTTACCAAAAAGCGCTATGGCTCAACTGATAGATATTGGAGTGAACAAGCTTCCAGAAGCACTATCATGTTAGTTTGGAATTTTAGCTTCATCCTAAACTCTAGAAAACCATTCTGCTAAAGGAGGAGAGGTCTCTTTCTTCCAATAATTAACTGTATGTGTCTTGGACTGGTATTTTCAAGCAGAAGTCCAGTGTGCCATGTTGATTTTTTTAATACTGTTTTAATTGTATTAGAGTTTAATTACATTTTTATGATGCTAAATTTTCAAAAAAAAGGAAACCTTTAAATTAGATGACAGTGTTTTGTTTTTTCTCCAAGCAAGTATGCCAGACTCATTTACATTTTTCTTCTGTGTTACAAGTGCTCAGCCCTTTTCCTTATTATTTCAGAAAAGCATTTGCAGGATCGCTAATGGAATCTATACGTGAATTCCCCCCCCATACTATCTACTTGACAAACACTCCCCCCCAACAGAGTTATCTTAATTATTTATCGTTTATTATTATTTCTTCAATTTTTATATCCCACCCTTCCTTCCAAAAGTGCCCAGGGCAACCATAGATTCTCAATAATTAAAGCAAATCTAATTTAAAACATTGTAACAGAAGGCTTGGAGATTCACTAATTTTCTGCTCACGTTACTTCTTTATTCCCTGTTTTTGTAATTTCCTCACATCCAAGAAAATATGATTCCACCTCATATAGATAGGACTGAAGCCCAGATAGGGACATTGTATATGAGTGTGTGTGGAGGGGGGTTGGGATGATGCCCAGTGCCCATGTATCTATAGCCTGCATATTTCATGGACCCTTTTCCACATCAACATAAGCCTGTAGGTCTTCTTCAAATTGAATCTTGAATGTGTGGAGGAATTTAGATCTCTCTTCCAGATCTGTACTGGAACATTTAATGGACATCTGCACAGGGCTCTAAAATCTTAATGTTATCAATCTGGTCATTATGTTAACAAGAGGTCACCAGAGGAATTGGGACTGAGTAATATTTGTTTTGTTTTGGTTTGGTTTTCCCAAGTCAAGAAAATGGGCTGAAATCAATTACAAGCATTTTCTGTTATTGTCTCACATTATTAAAATTATACCATATAGTGTATTTTACGAAAATTCTTAAGTAACCCCTTTCTATTTAATATACGCTTCCTATTCACAGAATGTAAAATGTCATAATCATATACTGTGAGATATTCACACTGTGAATAGAGTTGAGCTGTGCTGAACTTTTATTTGTCTTCCTAGTTTGTTCCATTTGGAAGTGACGGATTGCTTTTGAGTAGAAGGTGAAAGCCTGTTTGCAGCAGAGGCCAAGGTTCACCAGACAAGTGCTGAGAATAGGAAGTCTTCACACTGAGTATCAGGCTGAACAAATCTCTTTGGGAATGAGATCAAAGTGAACTGGTGTCAAGGTTTTTATGAAGGGGGAGATTGGATTCCTGGGAGAGAGGAATCTTAACATAAAAAATGAGGTGAACATTATCTGAAGAATATGTAACAGGGATCACTCCATTTGTTCAAGGTTATCTATACATCTGAGAACATTACAAAAGACTCTGAAATAAGCTTAGCCATCATGGAACAAGAGATGAGGTCCTCTTGTGGATCAGGAACTTCTTAAGTAATAGGGAAAAGAGAGCAGGAAAAAATGAACAGTTCTCCTGATAGGAGGGGTGTTGAAAGTAAAGTCTTTAAAGGATCAGTATTGGGAAATGTGTTTTTAAATTTATTTATAAATGATCTGAGGGTTAGGGGGGAGCAGTGAAGAATTGTGAAGTGCTTCAAAAGAACCCCTCCAAATGGCAAATGCAATTCAGTGTAAACAAGTGTAAAGTGAGACATGATGGGCAAAACATCTTAATTTCACATGTAAACTCATATGGTCCAAGCTGGTGGTATGAGACCTTGGGGTCAGAGTGGATAGCCCAAAACATTTGTGTAGCCCTCTTCTTTATCCCTGATACTTGTTTGACTTTCTAATGGCTATGACAGTTAATACAGTTATTTTCAGTGTCAGTTATTCCAAAACTTTGTGTGTGTGTGTGTGTGTGTGTGTATTTTAATAGATCATTCAGCAATCAATAGGAGGTATATATAGCTGGAAGTGAGGTACCCCCATCTCCACATACAGTTGCACATAAGACTGCATTTATCCATGCTAAGTTTATTAGATATTTCTTTTTGCTTGTTTTCCCTGGAATTCCCTAGAGAATGTGTAAAACCTAAGTATCTTAAAATGTTTTTTATACAAGCTGCTACTTAATTGTTCATGCCCTGTTCAATCTGAATGTGCTGAATAAAAACACAGATTGCTGTCAAGGCCTTTTGGGTGTTGCATGCTACTTGCTTCAGAGGAACTGGGAATTTCGGTAGGTTCTTTGGCTTATATTCAGGCACCTCTAGGCTGTGGGACGCGGGTGGTGCTGTGGTCTAAACCACAGAGCCTAGGGTTTGCTGATCGGAAGGTCAGCGGTTCAAATCCCCGCGACTGGTTGAGCTCCTATTGCTCAGTCCCAGCTCCTGCCCACCTAGCAGTTTGAAAGCACGTCAAAGTGCAAGTAGATAAATAGGTACCGCTCCAGCAGGAAGGTAAACACCGTTTCCGTGCGCTGCTCTGGTTCGCCAAAGCGGCTTAGTCATGCTGGCCACATGACCAAGAAGCTGTACACCGGCTCCCTTGGCCAATAAAGCGAGATGAGCGCCGCAACCCCAGAGTCGGTCACGACTGGACCTAATGGTCAGGGGTCCCTTTACCTTTACCTAGGCTGTAGTCTCTGCTCCTGGAATAAAAAGGGTCCTGCATTTAGAACTGTAGCTATTCTATTTGACATGGCAGCTTTGTGTCAAGTCTATAGCGTGACATTTCCTACCATCCCCTGTCCCATACTGTTGGCAGCTGCTAGTGTTGGTGGAGGCGAGTGATCCATAATAAGATTATGTCACTGCATGAGCAACATTGTGGGAGGTGGGAGAACTGGCATACAGCTGCCATTGTTGCTGGCATCCTTAAAACACACACACACACACACACACACACACACACACACACACACACATATATATATATGTATATATTTCTAGTTGATTCCCAAGAGCCAGTTTTCATGTTCAGGAAGGGCAGACAGTACAAAATCCCAAGTCGCAAGGAGGTTAGATTGGTCTCAACTAGGGCCAGGGCCTTTTCAGTACTGGCCTCGACTTGGTGGAATGCTCTGTCCCAAGAGACTAGGGCCCTGCGGGACTTGACATCTTTCCACAGGGCCTGCAAGACAGAGCTGTTCCGCCTGGCCTTTGGTTTGGACTCAGTCTGACCCTTATGTTTCTCTCCCCTGCATTTTAAATTGTATTTTTAACCTGTATTTTAAATTGTTTCTCTCTCTCCTCTATTATGTTTTTATTGTCATTTTACTGGTGTTAGCCACCCTGAGCCCAGCTCTGGCCGGGGAGGGCGGGGTATAAATAAAAAAATATTATTATTATTATTATTAACCCCCCCCCCGGACCACAATCTGCATTGCAGCTCAGAGGAAGATGAAACAGCACTTCGCAAGCCATTGCCACCTTTGCTCCTGAAGCATCCTGGCAAGAAGATGTAGACTTGCCCATGGTCTCCACTTCAGAGGACATACATCATAGGCAGCCCTCATCACCCCAACAGAGTGGAGTCAGTGACTGCACAATAGGGCAGTGGCCCTTTGTGCAACAGACAGATCCCTGGAGAGTGCAGGAATAACAGGAGAAATCAGGGCAGGCAGAATTCATAAGGTCTCATAAGATGCTGCTAAGGCAATAGTTCCCTTAAAGAGTTATTGCCATCAGGGAGCTCTCCAAGGTCCTGTTGTCTTTTTCCCTGCCTTCCTTGCCTTGCCCTGACCTGTACTTAGACTAGACTCACCTTACTTGGCGTGTTCTTTTCAATAAGTAGCAACTCTGCTCAAACCATGAATGGTTCAGAGTCTGTATCTCATCACTTCCCCAGGATCCCAGTCTGAAAGAAGGAACCCTTGAAGTAATACAAGGAACCCTTGAACTAATACAGGGTGCCTGTATTGATGAGATCTATCACCTGGAAATAAAATGGCTCCTATGGGCAAATAAAGGTTCCTCAACCTTTAAAAGCAAATAAATAAGTAAATGATGAGCATCTCAGTCCTGAGTTACAAGTATGAACTATATGTTTTGCAAATCATCGCACTCTTGTTAGTATTCCATTACATAACAGTTCAGCATTTGTGCGACAGACATTTACAGCGTACTGATTCACCTAGCGTCTCTCTGCCTTTCTCACTGGAATAAATATGGCATGTATTAAAAGATACGCTTCGATAAACTCTCATTGAACAAGTCTATTAAGGAAATGACACACTGGTGTTGGGTGCAAGGATCACAGCCAGACATTTTAACAAACATTTATAACCAAGGCTTTTACCCCCCTTATCCCTGAGACAAAAGGTTGCAGTTTTGTTGTTCAAAACATCAAAGCCAGTTGTAAAACGGGACTTCTGAAAATCATTGTGATACCCAGCAGGCTTGCTTTAGGGTACAGAAACACTTGCCGCTGTTGAAAAGGCTGTCACTCTCAGCAGCCTGCTCTTGGAAGTTGGCACGCAGGGAGTAGAGCTGATGATCCCAGCCGGATTTGGCAGCAGTTCACTTGGGCAGGTTCACAAACTGGTTGATTTGGAAAGCCCAGGGTCAGAACAGAGAAGCTCACACTCCAAAAGAATGAAGTTGCATAGACTGAAAGACAAGCAAGAGGATTGGAGGGAAGAAGGAAATCTGAGGAATTAGTAGGGTGACAGGAAGTGACATCTGGGAATCAGTGGAATAGGAATCCACAGTAAGGTTGGAACCTGACATTCATACAGGCCTGACCTAGAAGAAATTATAGCTAGGCTAGGTCAGGAGGAACTAATGAGCTGCCTTGGAGATGAAGCCATGTGGGAAAATAGGACTTCCTTCTTATCTTCACTTTTCAGCTTTGTGTGGCATATCTTCACTTTTCAGCTTTGTGTGGCTTACCAATGCACTTTCTTTTCTTTTCTTTTCTTTATGATTCTCCCCTTCCTCACTTAATCCCCACCAAACTCTGTGAGGTGGGTTAGGCTGAGAGATATTGACAGGCCCAAGGTCATCTGGTGAGCTTCATAGGTCAGTGGGGGATTTGAACCCGGTCTCCCAGGCTCTAGACACTGGGGTCTCTTCCACACTTCTACTTGTGCTGTGCCAATAAAGCATGGTCTGAGAGGTATCCCCACTCCTTTTGAAGGGAAAACCTGCTCTTCAGCGATAAATTGGAACAAATGGCAAACTGGGAAAATCCCAAATAGCCATTTGTTCCAACTGAGCGCTAAACGATGATTTTCCCTGGGAGAAAGGGACAGGACAAGAGGAAGTGTGGCTAAAACCTGACTCTCACCATAAACTTCACAAAATACAAAATATCTATATACCAAAGATCATGACTGGCTGCAGAGATGTACTTGGGGGAGCGTGGCTGGTTTGTTTGCACTGGGTATCAAGCTGAGAGGGCACCATGCCAAAAGGGCACCATAGTGGGTGCCACAATAATAATGAACAACAGAAGGTGAGGGGGGAATACCAAATTTTGGCCTACACAGGGTGCCATTGAAAATATAAAGCCCAAAGTCCACTGTTGTTGGCTTAAGTTAATCCTTTGCATACTAAAGCTTGCATAGGAAGGGAGCTCCAGCTCCAGCTCCTGCTTGCAAATCATAACTGGGGCACAAATGCAGTTAATAATTATCTTAGACCAGTTAACAGAGATTAACTCAGTTATTAGTTTCCTAAATCTGAGAATGTTCTTTACAAAAAGAGATCTTTAATTTTTTTTGCAACCGTTAAGAAACTTCTAAACACAGTGGTACTTCGAGTTACAAATGCCTCAGGTTACAAAGAGTTACCTTGAGTTGAGAACTTTGCCCCAGGATGAGAATGGAAATTGTGTGCTGACGGCGCAGCAGCAGCAAGAGGCCCCATTAGCCAGAGCATGCCTCTAGTTAAGAACAGTTTCAGGTTAAGAATGGACCTCCGGAACGAATTAAGTTCGTAACTAGAGGTACCACTGTAAGTAGAACTGTATCCTGCACCCCTGAATTGGCATGGTGATTGGAAGGCTAGTAGCTTGCGGAATAGCTAACCTTTTTGTTTTAATTTCCATGGAAACCAGATATAAACAAATGTTAGGCTGTGCACTGTTTTCTTTGGGAATATATATATATAATGCACTGAGGCATAATACATGAAAAGTTCAAATTCAGTGCTTCTCCTCCAGGCCATGGAATTCAGTATTATGGAGCCTTGATGTTCATAGTAGCAGCCAGTTACTTTAGGGTTCAGGTTTTGAAATATTATGTTAATGTTGCCCAAGATGTCTCAAAAACAGATAGTTGGTTTCGGGAATGCCTATTCTTGCATTTTATTCCATGTACAAATTCCATAGTCAAACCTCATATGTATGAGTGCACATTTCTAACAAAACCAGAATTGAATCTATACATTCCCCTGTTGCAACATATTATTTGTTAGTGTCTACTCTTAGCTACTAACTTTATTTGTGATAAAGGCTGAAGGTGTTTTGTTTTGTGCTAATTTTCTTTCTAGGAACAAGAACTGACTGTTCTTTACATGAGGCTGTATTTTTAAGCATACTCGCTTGGCAGTAAATCTCACTGACTTGGACTTACTTCTGGTCAACTTGGAGAGGACCGGGCTAAGCAGCCCAAGGGGGCTTAATTCTGGCATTTTTGTGGTGGTCTCTTCCCTCCTTTAAAACAACAACATTGCAGCGAATCCCATCACCATACAAGCAAAGTGGGCGAAACCCCAACAATCCGCCATCTTAATTTATCACAGACATCTCTACTTATAAATCAGCACCAGCAGATTTATGTCAAGGGTCTGTTCTTTACATTGCTTGCAGCAGTCTTGCTGCTGAAAATGGTTTTGCGTCAGACAAATAAAATAATGGTGGCATATTAGGATAGCTGTGGGAATCAGAGGATAATCTAAATTTCTAGCCTGTTTGGTTCATGGTCCATGTTCACTCTTTTATCTTAAGGTGTTTTGTTTTGTTTCAGATACATTTCTGGGGTACCCTAGAGCTGGTGGCCATGACCTTTACAAATTTTTAAATCTAGTTTAATGGCTGGGTCACATCAACTTGATTAGAAACACTATGGAATAAAGGAAAAAGTTGAAATGCCATGATGTTTGCTAGGATTCTCTGCCTGATGTAGACTCAAATTTATATCAGCCCCACCCAGCCTGTATACAGTGATATTGATATATATATATATATATATATATATATATATATATATATATTGGTACTCTCATTTTACTACTGAAATATTGCCCCTCAACGAGGCAAAACTTAGATTCACAAAATGTTTATGGGTATGCGTGCCCCAGGAAAAGAAGCACGAGTAATATAGTAATATAATGACCATAAGATCTGCATGTTGGTATGGAGTAATATTAGAATAATAGACCAATTTTTCTTTGTGTATACCCAAAAATATTTTTTCCACATTTTGCAATGTCAGGGTTATTTTGCAATGTCTGTTATATGAAAAAAGGGGAAAGTGAGTGCAACTCGTTTTAAAGTAATACAGATTATGTCAGTAGAATGAACATGACATGGTGATTAATGGACTTCCTACTCTATTCCTGGGGTATGATCTCTGCAATTAACTGGACAAGTAAATATGGTTGTTTTTTTTCTGATTCTCTGAATGAAGTAATGTTTAATGGTGGCATCAGCGTGATTCCTCTTTCTGGGCATCACACAGAATTTCCATTAAGAATCCTGAAACCCTGAGAGAATTAGTGCTTTCAGAAAGCACATGATGACATTAAGCTGTGGTGGGGTTTTTTGTTTTGTTTTTTGCCAAACCATGCATTATTTTGTGGCCGCCAAAAAGATAACTACATTGGATAATTTAGCTCTGAATTTTTAGCAGGCAGAAAACAGCTCCAGTCCTTTAAGAGCTCGCTTCACACTTTACCACTAAATGAGAAGATAGCAGATACATAAGCATTTATGGTTTCTCCCATTCAGATATTTATTTCAAAGCTTGCTCTGTTCAGTGATAAAAAAATAAATTCCTAACAAATTTTCCTGCTAGTAGGGAGCAGATGCTTAATTCCGACCCTTAAATTATCTACCATGAATATCATCTGCAGTTAGCATTGAGTTTTAGCTGCTGCAAAACAATCTATACAGATATTAAGTGTTGGCAATGAGAAAGCTGTGAAAAACAGGTGGAATATTTATTATTGGCCCCCCACTTAACCCCCCCACAGTGGGTCTATTCTTCCACAATCATTGCTTCAATGTGATTGCAAATATTCAATATTGCCAAAACTAAAATCCAATAGGTTTGGAAAACAGGTGCTTGAATGTTGATATGTTCAAACGAAATTGTTGCTCAATCACTGCTGGGACAGCTCAGATGGTAGAGCATGAGACTTTTAGTCTCATGGCAATGGGTTCAACCCCACATTGGGCAGAAGATTCCTGCATTTCAGGGCTTGGGCTATATGACCCTTGTAGTCCCTTCAAACTCTACAATTCTAAGTAAGGATCTAGGATCTCACCTTTTTGAGTCTCCACATCAAGCATGGATTCATTTTTATTTTAGAAAATGCAAGATGGGAAGCATTGACTAATATTTCCTTTTTGCACGTTTTCCTACTCGATCATATCCCAAGCATGGTGGGGGAGATGCCTGTTTTTCTGAAGTGGGGACAGAAAATGAATCCCCCTTGAAGGGGCATGTAGGCTCATCTCCCTTTAAAGCAGAGATGGGGAATTTGTGGCCCTCCATGGGTGGCTCTGTGAGTTAAACCACAGAGCCTAGGGCTTGCCGATCAGAAGGTCGGCGGCTCGAATCCCCGCGATAGGGTGAGCTCCCGTTGCTTGGTCCCTGCTCCTGCCCACCTAGCAGTTTGAAAGCACATCAAAGTGCAAGTAGATAAATAGGTACTGCTCCGGCAGGAAGGTAAACGGCATTTCCGTGCGCTGCTCTGGTTTCGCTGTACACTGTCTCCCTCGGCCAGTAAAGTGAGATGAGCGCCTCAACCCCAGAGTCGTCTGCAACTGGACTTAATGGTCAGGGGTCTCTATACCCTTTACATTTATGTTGGATTCCAACCCCCATCAGCCCTAGTCTCAGAATTCAATTAGAGATTATAGAAATTGCATCCCACCAATGCTGCAAGAGAAGACTAGTAACATTAAAACATTTCTCTTCTGGAGTTTGAGAGGAATATTTGAGGGGAATGACCGCTCCCCGCTTAAAACGGGGGGCGCCCTTTGCGTGGACGCATGCAGCCCTGGATCTGGAGTGGCCCCATCAGCATAGGCTTTGCCTTCCCTCAGGTGGGATACCTGGAGGTCCCCGCCTACCCCAGTGAGTTGTCCAATCCCACCTGGGGGAAGCGTTGCCAGGGAAACCAGGCCAGGTAGGGGGAGGGATTACCTGCCCACAAAATAGAGGGTGGATCTTACCTGGTAATCCTCACTTGGCTCCAGAGCTTCTCCCATCCTACCCACCCTCAGTTAATGTCTTCTTTTGCAGGTTAACTTTTCTTCATAGGTTTTGCAGGTTAACCTTTCTCCACAGGTATGCGGGCGCTGCTACGATAAGGTCACTGTTAAAGGGCCAGAAAGGAATTTCCCTGCATTGGCAGGTTTTGCCTTTCCCGTAGCAAAACGTCACAACTTTGGCAATATCAGGCCTTGGGCGGAATCCTTTAGTCCATCTTCCTCTTTGCGGCGGTGATACCAGGGTTCCCCGTTAAAGGGGTTTCTGAAGGGAGGCTTTGACCGTACGCCGAAAGGTCGTCATTGCTCTCCCCTGCGGCAGCGGCGTAACGGGGGCGGCTATCTCTGCTTGAACATATGTTCTCCAGAGCCAGCCCATCCCCCCCCCACACACACTGGATAACCCTGATGCTCCCTAGGTCCCCGGCTGGGGACTGGGGAGGGAGAACGCCCAATGCCTGAGCCAAGGTCTACCCACATTTGAAATTTAATAAAGTTGTGGCCAATTTAATCCCATAGCACGTTGTCTAGAGTCGTTATTCCACATGACGGGGGGGGGGGACCACTCGGGATCTGGGGACTCCGCCTGTCCACGCAATGAGAGCCTGTTCCTATAGATGCAGTTAAAGTCATTGGGAGGAAGCTTAGTTTTTATATGTGTATTTATTTTTATATTAAATTATATTAACAGTTGATTTCAGGAATGAGTTGGCTATCTCATTCCTGAAATCAACTGTTAATATAATTTTAGTTTATATTATCAGAGACTCCAGTCTTCTCTGTTCCTCCATATGTCTACAGTTGATATTTCTATGTTGCTACCACTCATTTTGGCTAGGATTCGGGAATATGGGAGGGTTGTGTTCTTCCATTGCCCAGACATGATCCAAAGTGGATCACAAGGAATACAGTGGTACCTTGGACTACAGACTCTTCAGGTTACAGATGCTTCAGGTTACAGACTCTGTTAACCCGGAAGTGGTACCTCGGGTTAAGAACTTTGCTTCAGGATGAGAACAGAAATCGCATGGCTGTGACACGGCAGCAGTGGGAGGCCCCATTAGCTTAAGTGGTACCTCAGGTTAAGAACAGTTTCAGGTTAAGAACAGACCTCTGGAACGAATTAAGTTCTTAACTCAAGGTACCACTGTATTTCACTGTGACAATTGTCAGGTATTCAAAGAGAAGAGTTCGTGATCATTTGGGTCTCAATTTGGGTCTCACACTTTCAAACACCTCAGCTTTCCTCAGGGCCTCAAAGTCTTTCATGGCATCAACTTGTGCAGTGTATATATCCCACCCCCAATTTAGACAATTTTGGAGAATGCAGGTCTCATAGCCAGTAACAAAACATAAAACATTCATTACAATTGCAGTGATGTTAGCTTTGATTTTTGATATGAATAAGGCATTGGTTCAGGTCGAACTATGTCAATGAATCAGTTCATGAACAGCCCTTTCGTGTCTTGCCCTCTTCACCCATAATACAGTCTTTTAGGTTTTGTAGAATGATGGAACTCAGGGCACGTTATCAATCAGTAGCTTCACATTTGAGGTGAAATTCACTCTCTGAAGTTTGTTATTCTAATAAAAATCAATCTGGCCTCTCCGTGACCTCACCATAGGAACGGAATTAATGAATAGGTTTTATGATCCCTTTTTGCTTCCTATTTTTTTATTAGCCATTTCAAGGGAAGTTAATGTCAAATGCTGTATTTTTAAATCTGTCCGGTACTTATGAGAAGAGAAATGGCTCAGAAAATGTGGTTCTTGTTGTTTGTTCTGAAGGCCAGATAAGTCCTTCCATCATCAAATGCAACAGTTTGTGTGCAGTGTAATAGAATGGTTCTGGATGCACAATTCCATTTGCACTGCATTGTGAATGGATGTGTGTGTGACACCCCTTTCCCCCCACCCATACCATTGTAAAGGTGACCCATCTGAATGGGTATTTAATGTAGATACTCATCCAGATATACATCTGCATCAAGCCAGCTCACTTGAACTCCAATCCACTCATATACACTTCTTCTAGATACATATTGCCCTTTCAAGACTGCAGTGTTAGGAAAGGATTTGTGTGGTCTCACAGACTTGTTTACAAAGACCTTCCCATTGAAGATCAAATGGCATTGCTTTGAAGGTTGAAACTGTTGAGGTGAGGTCTCAGTCACACATTTGATTGCTTTTATTTGTCCCAAAGTCCAATTATTGAGAACCATATAAACATATGCAAGCCATATCTGGGGTGCATGGGGTGTTAGGAGAGGGGTGATACCTCTGATGGGAGACCTGTCATGCTCCTTCCGGGGTCATTTGTCCACCTTTGGTCTCCACACGGCACTCAGCTCTCACCTGTGGCTCCTAGAAGCTGTCAGCACACAGAAGCAGCCTGACCCTGGAAAATGGCTTAAACTGGCCAGCTAAACCAGGTGAGGATAGTAAATGGGTCTCAAACCCCCAGTAATTTAGGGACCTCCCCTGCATGCAAACATAGGCGCTGGTGGATTGAGCAGAAGAGACCAATAGTGAGTCCAACTATCAAGAAGGTGGCTTCTGTGTGTGCTGTAGAGAGAAGTGAGGGGCAGATGGGGCTCATCAACCTAGGAAGGCAGCCCATCTAGGAGAAGGAAAACTCTGTTCCTAAGCCACCTCTGCCTTGTGGGATGTGTTTGGGAGAATAAAAGACTAAGGAGTATACCCTACACAAATCTGGAGTCCCTAAGATGGTTGGATGGTGCCTTGTATGTCTTCTTCCAGTTACTCCTGCAGCCAAGCGTATTGCTCTGCTTTCCTTTGGACCACATCAGCGAGGCCAAGAGGGGAGTCTTGTTGTCTGGACAGCTCAGGGCCTCCGTATACACTGCCCAGGCTTGTGTCCTGGGGAGATCACTTTGGTGCTGTTAATGCAGCAGTTTGACTTCACCTCTGGAGGCGTACTCCATTGTCTCTTGAGACAAACAGTTGCCAATAACAACAATTCCTATCAATACTGTCTTGCACCGTGATATAATTTTGGCATAGAGGTCAAATTATAAGTTATACCAGGAGAGCAATTTTTAATCATTTTTAAAACAAACAACACAACACAACAACACAACACAACACAACACAACTAAATGAAGCCACTGGAATGTGTCCTCTAATGTGACTTGGAAAAATGGTGTGGGACAGGATATAAATCACATTGCTATGCCATTTTCCCAAATCCAAATTGTCTTCCTCAAGCTGCTCTTATGACCACATGGGAGAAAGTACAGGTGTGATGTATTTATGCCTGCATTTTTCCTGCCATAGGGCAATTAGCACTTTGAAGGAAATTGATTTACATTAGGGAAAATGATATAGGCAAAAGGGGTTAACCTCCTGTTTCCTGTGTTGTGCAATTTATTCCCCCACCAACCCTGGCTGCATTTAGTATAAAACAAAAACTGGAAATCGATCTCAGATCACAAGGCATACAAGTCGTGCTGCAATAAACATATATGTGCTTCGTTTTATTGAGGCCAAACTTAATACTGATAGCCTGTTCAACAATTAAAGTGTTTGTTTGTTTAAACAGAAAAGCAATGGAATGGCTTTGGGAAGGGATGCAATTGAGATGAGCAGCTATTTTACAGAAAAGGATGCTTTTGTAAAAGTAATTTATTCCCTATTGTAGTCAAGCTGCTGATGTCACAACAGCAAAATAAATGCTATTGTATGGAAGACATTGTTGAGATGTTAAAAAGGCATGGTTACTATATTCTAGAAATCTTAAGAGCACTTTGCAATAATCATTTTCATACAACTTATGGTAGAATATTCCTTGGCATGAACATTTACTGGATAAGGTTCTGTGTTATCTTTCATCTCTTTTTTGTGCTCATGACAAACGATCCGCTTCTTTCATAATTTGAGTATCTGCCTTTCCTTTGCATTGTTCTTTTCTGAAACCCATACTCACTAACCTTTTGGTCGATGTAGCAGGAGAGGTAAAACATCAATTCTTTTGGAAGGATTGAGGGCTGTTTCTCTCTCCTTCTTTTACTAACATACATCAAGCTGTCATGAGAACAAGGTCAAACAACTTTTTATCATGCTTTTCTCAAAGTCTGAGATCTTTTTGAGCCCTAAGTTATTTCTGGAATTTTCCACATCTAAAAAGATATGTAATCACCAAGTGCATTTCCCCACCTTTTAACTAGGATTCTAAGATACTCACCCTGATTCAGTTAAGGAGATTAGTGCATTAAAGTAGGATTCCAAGTGCATACCAGCTTTGGGGATGATGTGCATCCAAATTTGCATTGGAATGTCCATCTTGATATGTCCATGCTGCCTTTCTTTCCATCCATGTGTGATCAGTTGGTCACACACAAATACATTTAAAAAGTGCAATTAGAGTTCGATCTGAATGAGACAGGGCAGCTGTTTATCAGCTCCATCTGGTACGCAGGCTGAGACCCTACCTGCCCACGGACTGTCTTGCCAGAGTGGTACATGCTCTAGTTCTCTCTCGCTTGGACTACTGCAATGCGCTCTACGTGGGGCTACCTTTGAAGGTGACCCAGAAACTACAACTATTTTTTTTATATAATAATTTTTATTGTTATACATTTTATAAATTTCCATCCAATTCTTCGTTCAATCCCGCATACAACAAATCATAGTTATTTTTTGTCTTCCTTCAACGTCTCTGACAATCATCCGTAGTTATACCTTTAATACACATTCCCTTCTTTCGTATTGCCATTTTTCCTCCTTACTCCTATTATTTCTCATAAACAATACTTATTTTCTTTTTTTACAGTGCCTCTTTAAATCCCACTAGCGTTGTATTCACACCACATATATTTTTCAGATAATCCACAAATTTCCCCCAGTCTTCGATGAACTTCATCGAAGACCCAGAAACTACAACTAATTCAGAATGCAGCAGCTAGACTGGTGACTGGGAGCAGCCACCGAGACCATATAACACCGGTCTTGAAAGACATACACTGGCTCCCAGTACGTTTCCGAGCACAATTCAAAGTGTTGGTACTGACCTTTAAAGCCCTAAACGGCCTCGGTCCAGTATACCTGAAGCAGCGACTCCACCTCCATCGTTCTGCCCGGACACTGAGGTCCAGCGCCGAGGGCCTTCTGGTGGTTTCCTCGCTGCGAGAAGCCAAGTTACAGTGAACCAGGCAGAGGGCCTTCTCGGTAGTGGCACCCACCCTGTGGAACGCCCTCCCACCAGATGTCAAAGAGAGAAATAACTACCAAACTTTTAGAAGACATCTAAAGGCAGCCCTGTTTAGGGAAGCTTTTAATATTTAATAGGTTATTGTATTTTACTGTTTTGTTGGAAGCCGCCCAGAGTGGCTGGGGAAACCCGCCAGATGGGCGGGGTATAAATAAATTATTATTATTATTATTATTATTATTATTATTATTATTAATAATATGCTGATTCTCATCACAAGCTCATCCTCAACATTCTTATTTAATTGCTCCCCCCCACTCCATTGAAAAACTTGAAAAACTTTCCTGTTACATGCACTAACTCCTTGGGGAGCACTGGCCACTGGCCTCATACTCAAAGCATTCACCTATGCTAGAGAAAGGAGTAAGAGACTTGGAAGAGAAAAGAGTGGTTTTGTTAAGAGAATATTGAATAAGGACAGATTATAATAAAGATAAGGAAACCCAAATAAAATGTTTTGGGCAGAGCATATGGCAAAATAAAAAGGGACAGCAGGGTGATTCAAGAGCATATGACGAAGTGTGAACACTGTTTCAAGGTTATTGTTTGCAGATTACTCCCCTTTAACAAGTCTGGTTGGACTCAAAATCAATGTGGTAAAAGCGTAGCTGTAGACAATATTGCTTTCTCATGCCATACTGAGGTCTCTGGACACCACAGTGAGTCACCATGTGAGTTGCTATTTTTTTGGCTTACAAGCAAAATCAGAAGCTGAGTCAGCCAGAATAAACTGCAGTTTATTCGGTTTCCCCAGTGTTTCACTGACAGTTAATTTGATCATTATATTTGAGCTTTCACATGACGTAAAAGGGACCATGAAGATCCATCCCCTTGCAATGCAGTAATCTTTTATCCAATGTGGGGCTCGAACTAGGGTTGCCATATTTTAAAAAGTGAAAACCAGGATACTCCTAGTTGTTGAGCATTTTTTAGACAAACCCCAAATTTGTTGAGCTTTTTTTTAAGGAAACCACCGAAATCGAGCAAACCCCAAAGTTGTTTTCCAGTAATGTCCCAGAAAATCTGAACGTATGGCAGCCCTAGCTTGAACCCGTAACCTTGAGATTAAAACCTCATTCTCTACTAACTGAGCTATCCCAGCCTTAACCCAGAAAATTGTGGGAGTTTTGTGTGGTAACTTTCCTGCAAATTTCGCAGGTTTGCACCACAGCTGCTCATGTGATGCACAGTACTCCCACCCATTTTAAGGCTTGTGTCTTTTTCCTTTTCCTCTTTCTTTTTTCCTGGCCATAAAAAAAGTCTGCTGATATTTCAGCATAGAAAGTCCTGCCCAAATGGTAAAGGCTAGAAGAATGGCAGAACATAGAACAAGAGGGACATGGTGAATCATGGGGGAACAGCAGTGCCCATGTCCATAGAGGGTGGGCAGAACCAACATCTCTGGTGACGTTTGTTGCTTGCTGTTGCATGAATGACATTTATGGCAGTATAATGGTCAGGATTTGACAGAACAGGAGAGTACAGTGTGAAAGGAACATTAGAAAATAGGACAAAAGTACTCGCCTTATAACCAGTTTAGCACAATCCACTCAACATGAAGCCCAAGCCAAGCTTTGGTCCACCAAGGTCTCCCATCCAAAGTCCTTTTGAAACAGAGTTGGACTCCATGTCTAATTTAGCAGAAATATATTAAGAGTTCAGGGATGCCAGCTCTCATCAGAGGGTTACCTAAATTTCAGGTTAAGAACTGACTAAACAGTAAGAATGTTGTTTCAGATCTTCTTGTCATTGTTTTTAAAGGGCAGTGTAGGTAGTTCAGAGCTCTAACATAGATTACTCAAGTTTTAAATGAAGGTAACTTCATGTTTTCAGTGACCTGGGCAATTACTGCTACCTCCTGTAGGCTTATTCTATGTTTTATGTCCTAATACAGCATTTGTTACATTTTAGTTTTGTTGACACCTGTAGATTTGGGTTCCAACTAGGGCTTCTATGAGCATTCACCTCTTTCAAGTGGTGAGGTGAAAGCTGTTACCTGAAGTGTTCCCTGAAAAAGTCATCTGCCTGTGTGGAATCTCTGTCCACTTTTAAACAAGTTCAGAGGAATTGTTTCTCTGATCTACTGCTCCTTCAAGTGTAATCCAGGGATTTAATGTCTACATCATGTTCCTAGTGATCAGTGAGCATGCAGTGAACATGCCAACATTGCAATACTGTGCATCCAATCAGATCTGGCTGAGTGACAACATCATTGTTGTGAGCAAAGGAATAGTATTAAGAGTGAAGGCAATGATCCTGGGTTGTTTATGAGGCTAATTTTATCCAGGGGGACCACCAGTTGCCCTCAGTGAGAACATGCAAACATTTTAATCACAATTCACAGTCACTGGAAAATTGGGAAGCACTAAAAAAGGTGTATTTGAAAAAGTGACCACCCCTCCTTTCATCTTAGTCCTAATTTAAATCTTAACATTTCCAGAAAACTCTCTAAGAGAAAAAACAAAATTGCAATGATCCCTTTCACTGAGATGCAAGATAAAATGGAATACTAGTGCATGATTTACTCCGTATGAAACAAGGTCTGCTTCATCTTGCAGAATTTCAGGGTGATCCTAATCTGGGCTGGCAGGTGAATGAATCCAGTCCCTGAGGGGCCATAGCATATCAAATGTAACCTATGCATGTGAACAGCAGATTGAGTTTATCATTACCTCCCGCCTTTTTTAAGAGCAGACCTGAAGACAGGAGAAGTAAAAAGGACTAGGAATAAGACAATTATTTGATTCCTTGGGTGCTTTTAATGATGCTGCATTTTTAAGTGCTTTTATAAATTGTGATGCATTGCTTTTATTGCAGTGGAGTCTTATTGTATGTTATCAAAGGTACTGCATTTACTAGGCTCATATGATGAAATTCTCTTATAAATGATGACTGTCTTCCAAAGCAACCACTCTATTCCAAACTTAAAAATGGAAAGCGTAATGCTGGTGGTCAACAAAAGAGGTTTAAAGACTGTCTCAAGGCAAGTCTTAAAAAATGTAGTATAAACACTGACAATTGGGAATCATTGGCCTGTGAGTGCTCCAGTTGGAGTACAGCCTTTACCAAAGATGTCATAGGCTTTGAAGAAGCTCAAACTCAGGATGCAAGGGAGAAACGTGCTAAGAGGAAGGCATGCTTGGCAAATCCACACCGTGATCAACACCTGCCCGGGAACCAATTTCCCCACTGTGGAAGGATGTGTGGGTCCAGAATTGGCCTTCACAGTCACTTACGGACTCATTGTTAAAACCGTGTTTATGGAAGACAATCTTACTCAGCTATGAGTGATTGCCAAAGAAGAAGAAGAAGAAATGAGCAAACAAATGAATAAAATAATTGCAAGTACTGTGCATTTATCGTAGCCCTTAAAAGCAAAGAGGTTGACTCTCAGGAAGTAAGACCTCTTTCTTTCATACAGGACCAGGAAAACATCTCAGAAAATATAATATGGAAATCAGTTTGGAAAACATTGTGTTATTTGTGCAGTCTCCATTACCTGAACTTCTGATTATCAGAATGTTTTGGTTGCTGCAGTATTTCAAGCAGTCTCCATTACCTGAACTTCTGATTATCAGAATGTTTTGGTTGCTGCAGTGTGTTGTCGTTTCCCATAGAAAAACAAAGGACAAATATAATTGCTTAGAATCATAGAATTGCAGAGTTGGAAGGGTCCCTGAGAGTCATCTAGTCCAACCCCCTGCAATGCAAGAATCTCAGCTAAAGCATCCATGACAGATGGCCATCCAACCTCTGCTTAAAAACTTCCACAACCTCCCAAGGGAGACCATTCCACTGTTGAACAGCTCTTACTGTCAGAAAATTGTTCCTGATGTTGAGTCAGAATCTCATTTCTTGTAACTTGAAGTCATTGGTTCAGGTCCTACCCTCCAAAGCAGGAGAAAACAAGTTTGTTCCCTCTTCCATGTGACAGCCCTTGAGATATTTGAAGGTGGCTATCCAGGGACGTCTTACCCATAGAGGCTAGTGGTGCGGGGCACTGGGGCGCCAAGTTCCAGAGGGCGCCAAGGAAGAGGTGGAGGCTGGACGCAGTGCCTCCCAGCATCAGCTCGCCACCCTTGCCCCCCTCCGCCATGCCGCGCCGAAGCAGCACCGTGCCCAGAGCCTCCATCTGCCATGGCCACCGTGCCACAAAGCGGCCAGCTGAGCTGGGAGGCGCCGCGTCCAGCCTCTGCCTCTTCCCCGCCAGAGGAGCCACCCTCCAGCTGCTGCCCACCTCCTCCAGCCCCGCCGGCAGTGCCATCCTCCCTAAAAAAAAGGTTGACAACTCTGAGAAAGGGGGGGCAGCAGTGCCGGAGGGAACCATGGCACCAGATATGCTTAAAACGGCCCTGTGGCTATCATATCTCCTCAGTCTCCTGTTTCCCAGGCTAAACATATCCAGCTCCTTCAACCGCTCCTCATAAGGCTTGCTTTCCAGATCCTTGATCATCTTGGTTCCCCTCATCTGCACATCTTCCAGCTTGCCAACAACCTTCTTAAATTGTGGTGCTCAGAATTGAACACAGTATTCCAGGTGTGGCCTGACCAAGGCAGAATAGAGTGGTGGTATTACTTCCTATGATCTGGACACTATACTTCTGTTGATGCAGCCTGGAATAGCATTAGCTTTTTTTGCTGCTGCATCACACTGTTGACTCTTGTCAAGCTTGTAGTCCACCCTTATCACTATCATGTCTAAAAAAGTAAATCTTCTGAAAAAGATAAATGTGTCTGTCCCAAAGTACTTCCATGGTTCTTTTCACCTATTCATATGGAAGTGGTAAGAATATTCTGGATGGAATTTTTGTTTTTTGTTTCTTTGCTGTACATTGCCTGTAGGAAGCCCCAGAAGATTGCAGAGAAGCCCAGTTTCATTCAGAATTTAACATTTAAAGTAACAGTTGTTGGTCTCCTGACAAGAGCATTCATCACATTGAGAATAGATTCCTTGCATTTGTTGCCAATCCAACTCTTGGATGAGTAATATTGATCACCTCAATTAACGCATCAATATACACATATATAATGTCCAGCTAATAGACTGTATCTGTTTAATGTATTCAGACATCCATAATTCTTAAAGAATGTATACTCTCAGCTTCCTGGATACTTTATGGGGCACTTGGTAGATAAAAATTTGCTAGTGGCATGTACATAGTTACTTCCAGTAGATTTATGTTCAACCCCAGATCAAGTTGCTGGAGAAAGTATCCAATCCCTCAAAAAACACATCATTCCCAGCAAAAATGATGAACCCTGATGTATTTCCAAGGAGCTTAGCCTCACTGGTGACTTGAATCCGTCTCAGCTCCGTGTCTGCAGATAATGGCATTAGAAGCATGGACATACAATATGACTTTCTTGCAATCTGAAAAACAAACAAACAAATAGCAATAATAGCAATAATTGTTGGATTGTTTTATCACAACCTTCCTCTAGAAGGAACCCAGGACACTCTTACAATATCTGGTTCAAAAAAATACATTAAAAAGGGCAAGCTACAAATCAATCAACAATTTAATCAAGATATTCCTAGATTTAGTCTTTTGAGTGGCTGGTTGCAGTAAGCATTACCACTCAAACCATCAACAGTTACTACCATATTTTGAGGAATTCCACTGGAATTCAATCTGATTCAGCCTATAAGAAAGATCCCGAGTTACGTATCAGTGTTTAGTCTTGGACACTAGGCTATGATGTGCTCCAATATGTCCACTTCTTGGAAGATGGATGTAGCCAATTCCAGGAGCAGGAATTTTCCTTGTTGTGCATTACAGCTGTGGGGTAGATCCCTGGCCCCTGGAAAGGAACATTAAGTATAATTGTTTAATGTACATTGAAAGGGAAAGTAACTCTGTAATGTGTCTGTATGTGTACTGTATGTAAATTTCTGTTGAAGCTAAACAAGAGCAGAAATAGAGAGCCTAATGTTAATCATTAAGTGGAGCTGTACCTCTGCACCTCACAAAGTGATGAGCTCAAAATCACAGGAAAGATATAGTGTTACAAGTCTATGCATATGCTAATCATTAGGTCTTCATTTTGGGTGTGTGAGTCTTTCCTGTGAAGCTGCAGAAGAGAATTGACCTGCTAATTTCTCTTCCGTAGGAAAACAGCCTTGAGCTAACAGAGGCTGTTTGGAAGAGAGAGCTTTGGTTTTTTTAGATTTGGATATAAGATATTCATAATCTAAGATATTTGACCTATGCTGGGACCAGTATATGATATGATGCAACTATCTGAATGTAATTTTATTAGTTTTCAAGTTGTCTTTGGAGTCAAGTTCTGTAAATAAAGCTTTTGAACCATACTATTAGACTGAAGTACTTTCATTTCCAAGAGTCAGTTCTTATTCATCCAATTTGCTTCCATATGCATAATATTAATAACCTCAATAATGAAGGCTGGAGCTCCTCTTTTTCATCCTCACTAGAACGCAGTTGGTCACTCAGCATAGCAATGGCAGCAAACAGAAACTACCCAGAGCTCAGCATTGCAATTGCATAATCAAATAAAACAAGGTGTATTATATAGTTTGAAATATGGAAGGCATTTATTCCAGCTCAGCCGTGGAAGCCAAAATGAACTTGGACCCACTCTGCATGCTGATCTCATGCTGACCTCTTTGAGCACTTCCCCTTGATGTCGATTCATATTTGCCAAGGCCTTTGGGGGTGTGACTGTCAAAGCTGCTCAAATTATATAGTCCAAAACAATTTTGTTACCTTTTTTATTTGAGCCAGGACACTAAAAGAAGGCCTGTCATTGTCAATGCTGATGTGAGATTTGCAATGAGTTTTTGCTGCAGGACAGAAAATACACTGCTGCTCTAATTTAACTTTTCATTAGCTAGCAGTTGCAATCTCGCAAATAGCATCTAAGGTCTGCCCGGTTCTCTGTTTAAAAAAAGGCCCAAATTTACATTTCCACACATTCACTTTTGAAAATCCAGAGTTGGGAGTCCATAGGATGCATTCCTGAGAGAGCCACCCGCCCAACTCAAAAACATTGACACTGAGAGTGAGACAGGAAATACGTAATAGTTTAATACCCCACTTTGCATCTCTGTGTAGGAGGAGCAATTCTTATTTTTCTGTCATGTTCTAAATGCGACTTTCTCTTTTACATTCCTTCAGGGGCAATCTTACAGTGAATCGTATCTTTGTCCTCACTAATTAGAATCCTGTAAGATGTCAGACATAGAATATAAGCAAAAAAGATATCAGCTATTGGGCCAATTTCAGCTTTTGAGTCCTATGTACATGCATTCAGAGCAAAAAGACAGGAAATCATATAATTCATTTTTAAAAATTTCCTTGAGTAAGGAGACTATCCTAGGGCCAGTGGTGTGTGTTTTTATTTGTTTGCCTGCCTTAATGTTTTATAAAAACCATCAGGAATGGACCAGGTATTTCCTTATGTGATAGACACCTTGAAATTAGTATATATCACATAGCCAAGCTACTTATTCAAAGGAGCCTCTTTGATGTTTGCTCTCTTTTTGTTCTGTAGTCACCTGCTACTTTGCAGCATCTTTTTCATCTTTGGCTTCGCTGTCCTAAAACAGTTCACCAGAAAATCCACAATGATTCTTAAGCTTCCCTAAGCTAGTATCTCAGTGGGTGAGTGACTGTTTCCTTTTGGCTAGCTTGATTGACCTCAGTGATATGACCTGTCATATGCTGTTCCACCTACTTGCCTTGCTACCAAGCAACAAGGAGTAAGCCTTCTTTACTGTTCACTACCGTTCCAACACCAAGGAAGGATGTTATTTTGTTCCAGGTCACAGTTTAGCCAAGGAATTCTGCCTGAAGGGATGTTATCAGAATTTTGCGTATCTGAACGTGGGACATCTCTGACTTTACAAAAGACTTCCCCCCAAAAGTGATTGTAGGTTTATTGAAAATTAAGCCTGACGTGGTATGAGATATCTCTTACCTGTATCTGTCTCACACATGGATGATTGTAATTCTTACTTTCCTCTGAGCCACTTCCCCACCAGCTTGATCTGCAGGTATTGTCATGTTATGCAGATAGGGTGTTTTGACCAATGTTCAATTGCTGCCCTAGAAACGTTGTACAGATGTGAACACATAAAATGGCCTTCATATGTCAGTCCGAGAAAAATATTTAGTGTTAATTTTCTAGAAAAAGAGGTGATGGAACTCACCATGAACGTCTCCATTGTTCTCTTATAGTGGCAATGGCACCCATCTAAGAGGTGCCAGTGCTGAGTTTCAGCTGAAAATAAATAAATCCCTGTTTTACTGGATCCTCAGTCTGTGTTTGGTTATTTTTTGTTTTCTCTATCTTCTGTTATACTTATTTCTATATACATTACAGTGCCTTGCACTGTGAAGAAGAAAAGGGGAAAAGCAACACCTGATCTAAGAAAAAAGGCAGACTAAAATATTCTTTGTCAAAACTAATTTTTTAATTCTTTATGCCTGCTGTAATTCTTTTCTTTTTTCCCCCCTTTGGCATTGAAAACATAAGGAACATATCATTTTGAAAGGATTTGACAATGTTAAGTGAAATGCAGCAGCCCCAACAGGATTTCATATTGAAATCATGAATTCATGTTGATTCTAAAGCTTAAATAGAAACACCTGCTCATGAATTAAAGAAAGTCCTTTGTGAACCAGAGTAAACCAAAGCTGCTGTGCTCCTGCAATAGCGTTTGTGCTTTCTGCCTCTGAAGATGGTTAATGAGAAGTGTGTAAGTGATTCAAGGGACACAGTAGAAAATAGAAAATCAAAGCTTATCATGATCTTCAAGCTATTCAACAGTTTAAGAGTGTAGTTTGTTAAGGGCAATGGGAATTGTAGCTCTGTAAACGGGGAAGTACACATGGGGAAGCCATGTGGTTTAAATGTGCTTTGAATCTATGCTGTGTACACAGCCTAAGCATTTACACTAAATGATCATCCCACCTTGGCCATTCTTAGTATGCGTGTCACTTAAAAAGTGGTATGACACATTTCTCTGGAGACTTTCCATGTCGGCTGCAAAATCAAAAGTCTGCAAAACCCAAACTCCTAGTTTTGTGTGATATTGTCCTATACTTAGAAGCACCCTGAAGCACATCTCCTATTTTTTCCCTGATTGCCTTTCACCTCCACTGTACTTCCTCCCAGGCTGCTTCAATATCATTTTGCATAAATGAACCATGATGGGACCAGTGATGTGGTTCCATTGTGTATTAACATTGCCCAGCCTCCAGGTAATGTGGTACCAGCATAAGCAGGAACTAAATTGCTTGCCTTGGACCTGCTGGTCCTTTTATTATAGTTTTATTATAGTTTGTTGTCTTGGCACAGGAAAGATGCCATAAGGACACCACTCCCAGGCTTCTGTTGCAATGCAACATACCTCCACAAAGTTCTGTATATTCATCAAGGTTCCTTTCTCTGAAGGGTGAAGGCTATAATTGAAGAATCAAGGCAAAACTAAAGAAAAGTACTGTAGTATAAACTGACAACTGGGAAAGACTGGCCTGCGAGTGCTCCAATTGGAGAACAGCCTTTACCAAAGGTGTCATGGGCTTTAAAGACGCCCAAACTCAGAATGAAAGGGAGAAATGAGCAAAGAGGAAGGCACATTTGGCAAACCCTCACCATGATCAACTCCTGCCCAGAAACCTATGTCCCCACTGTGGAAGGACTTGTGGAT
Organism: Podarcis cretensis; assembly: GCF_951804945.1. NCBI lineage: Eukaryota > Metazoa > Chordata > Lepidosauria > Squamata > Lacertidae > Podarcis > Podarcis cretensis. The sequence goes on along the minus strand of NC_137176.1, from coordinate 17,484,815 downwards.
CCAGAACTGGCCTCTACTTACGGACTCACTGTTAAAACTGTGTTCATGGACAACAATCTTACTCTTTATGTTTAATGTTGTATTGTGCTTTTAATATTCGATTGGGAGCTGCCCAGAGTGGCTGGGGAAACCCAGCCAGATGGGTGGGGTATAAATAATAAATTATTATTATTAAATTATTATATTACTTGGCTACGAGTGATTGCCTCTCCTGGTATGTTCCACGGAGGACCTTATCGTCTTGAAACAAAACATCTTGGAGGTCCCAGGCCACAGAGAGGTTGGGCTGGCCTCAACCAGAGCCAGGGCTTTTTCGGCCATGGCCTTGATCTGGTGGAACGCTCTGTCACAAAAGACTAAGGCCCTGCGGGACTTGACATCTTTCCGCAGGGCCTGCAAGACAGAGCTGTTCCACCAGGCCTTTGGCCAGGGCACAGCCTGACCCCCTCCTTTGGCAATCCTCACAGAACTCTAGCCCAATGGTTGCCATTAATCTGATTTGAACTGATTTTATAATGAAATGATTTTAGAATGTTGTATTATTTTACTGTTGTTAGCTGCTCTAAGCCTGGCTTCAGCTGGGGAAGGTGGGATATAAATAAAATATTATTATTATTATTATTATTATTATTATTATTATTATTATTAGATAAGTGAAGAAACCTCCAATAGCAGGCAGAGATGTTATTGAAATGAAGTCATTACCTTTTGCTCTATTTTGGCCAAGATGGGTGAAAGGACGTAGTACTGGGTACAGGGATGACTTGGTCAAGGTACAGAATGATGTGTTTTCTGCTACTGTGGGAGATCTCATGGAGTTTGTGGTGCATATTTAAGCTGACCAGTCATGGAGGATGCCCTGGGTACATATGTCACCAGCAGTACCATCTGTCTTCCCTGCAGGGTTGGCATGAGATAACGAGGGACTATGCAAAGGGACAGGCGGACATGATGGGTAGTAATTTAAACCTCTCTGTGCCTGCCTCAGTGAATCTGACCCTATATATTTAGTCTGATAGATGTGTCACTGCTGTGAAGCGTCACCAGTAAAAGATTGCACTGTACAAGATGAGTGTGACAAGATAAAGCAAGACATGTCACTGCAGCCAGATGCCTGCACCAGAAAACCCCATGACATTTTGATATGGCTGTGTTAATAAAGCCCTCCATTTGTGTGGCGTATGTATGCTTCTTCATATCTCTTTCTCCCCCTTCCATATTCTGTCTCTTTGGATGTTAACTTGGGGAAATCCTGCAAATCATTGTCAGAACATCTCAACACATTTCCCCTCTCACTGTCCAAGTACTGCAAAGAATTGGGTTGCAGTCTTCATGTTTCTTCTTTCCGATTTGTTCTCATATTCATTATTTCAATCATAGGTATTCTGTACTCCAGTAAGTAGCAGTTTCCATATATTATGCAATGTCTTGTTCTTTTTATGATGTAAACCACTTTGAGTTTCTGCTTATAAAGTGGGGTACAAGTTATGAAAATACATAAATGTATACCTCCATCCATATTTTTAAAAATGGAATTTTTGTCTTAACCTAAATGATAATGATTTTGATGATGCTCTCTATAAGGAGCATTTGAAGTATTTAAAACACTTTGCATACATATTCTCTGCCTTCCTTAAATAGAGGTTGCTGCTGCTGCTGCTGTTGTTAATAGAAAACTATTGATTATTCAGCCATGTTGCATATAAAGGTATACGGGGTAGTGGTGGCAGACGATGTGTTGGACGTTCCATGAGCAAATGTTGGGGATTTGAACTGGAAATTACTTTGGTACACCTGTGTCAACAAGTTTAAGTTAGTTACATTTATGGCAGTGTCTGGGTTGAATAGGATGAATAGGCAAAAATGCTGCTTTAAAAGCATTTGCAAGCTCTATATAGGCTGGGAGTAGTAGACTCTTGGGACGTGGGTGGGGCTGTGGTCTAAACCACAGAACCTAGGGCTTGCCGATCAGAAGGTCAGCGGTTCAATTCCCCACGATGGGATGAGCTCCCTTTGCTTGGTCCCAGCTCCTGCCCACCTAGCAATTCGAAAGCACGTCAAAGTGCAAGTAGATAAATAGGTACCACTCCAGTGGGAAGGTAACAGCATTTCCGTGTGCTGCTCTGGTTCGCCAGAAGTGGTTTAGTCATGCTGGCCACATGACCTGGAAGCTGTCTGTGGACAAATGCCGGCTCGCTTGACCTATAGAGCAAGATGAGTGCACAACCCCAGAGTCGTCCATGACTGGACCTAACAATCAGGGGTACCTTTACCTTTGCCTTTAGCAGACTCTTATGCATGTTTTTTATTTTTTTTATTTTTGCCTTTTGTGCATCTTGTTTCCCTCCCTCCCTTTTAGAAGCAACGGAAATAAAAGAAAACACCTATTGCTCAGGGCTATGTTGTTACCTAGGGACGCAGGTGGCGCTGTGGGTTAAAGCCTCAGCGCCTAGGACTTGCCGATCGAAAGGTCGGCGGTTCGAATCCCTGCGGCGGGGTGCGCTCCCGCTGCTCGGTCCCAGCGCCTGCCAACCTAGCAGTTCGAAAGCACCTCCGGGTGCAAGTAGATAAATAGGGACCGCTTACCAGCGGGAAGGTAAACGGCATTTCCGTGTGCGGCTCTGGCTTGCCAGAGCAGCGATGTCACGCTGGCCATGTGACCCGGAAGTGTCTCCGGACAGCGCTGGCCCCCGGCCTCTTGAGTGAGATGGGCGCACAACCCCAGAGTCTGTAAAGACTGGCCCATATGGGCAGGGGTACCTTTACCTTTTTATGTTGTTACCCGTAGAAACTGGGAAATTTAGGAACACATTAAAAACAGATGCTGAGGTGAAAAACTAATGTGCCAGTATCTGCAATTCTCACCTAACGAAAAATACAAGCAAGGCGTCTATTTGTCAGTCATGGGTGGCCAGTTTTAGTGTCCCTGGAGACTGGGGTTCTGTGCATTCCAAATCTCATTCTCCCCTCCTTTTTTTGTTTTTGAATTGGAGCAAGACAGAGGGAAGGTGATAGCTGAGGATTCCAACATGTCAACCAATATATAACAAGTGAATATATATAGGGCATAGTATTTTTGTTCGTGTGTGCAACATATTAATTATTTGCATTTTTTAAAAAAAAATGTTATAAAATGAAACAAAACTATTGATCTAATTATTAATTCCTAGTTTAAAGGGACCCCTGACTGTTAGGTCCAGTTGCGGACAACTCTGGGGTTGCAATGCTCATCTTGCTTTACTATCTGAGGGACCCGGCGTACAGCTTCCAGGTCATGTGGCCAGCATGACTAAGCAGCTTCTGGCGAACCAGAGCAGCACACGGAAATGCTGTTTACCTTCCCACCGGAACAGTACCTAGTTTAAGAACTTGCTAAATAAATAGTGGCAATGTATGTTGGAATTTTAAAAAGCAGAGACATCACCTTGCCAACAAAGGTCCATATAGTAAAAGCTATGGTTTTCCCAGTAGTGATGTATGGAAGTGAGAGCTGGAGCATAAAGAAGGCTGATCACCGAAGAATTGATGCTTTTGAATTATGGTCTGGAGGAGACTCTTGAGAGTCCCATGGACTGCAAGATCAAACCTCTCCATTCTGAAGGAAATCAGCCCTGAGTGCTCACTGGAAGGACAGATCCTGAAGCTGAGGCTCCAATACTTTGGCCACCTCATGAGAAGAGAAGACTCCCTGGAAAAGACCCTGATGTTGGGAAAGATGGAGGGCATAAGGAGAAGGGGACAACAGAGGACGAGATGGTTGGACGGTGTTCTCGAAGCTACCAGCATGAGCTTGACCAAACTGCCGGAGGCAGTGGAAAACAGGAGTGCCTGGCGTGCTCTGGTCCATGGGGTCATGAAGAGTCGGACATGACTAAACGACTAAACAACAACAACAGTCCAAATAATGAGATGGGTATGCATATAGGTTTAACATCTACCCCTTTTCACTGCTGCTGCATGCTGGGTCAACATATTCATCAAGCCATCCATTAAATCCAGAGACTTACCTCTGAGAAGGCATGTATGGGATTGTGTTGCAGTGATGGCCACCAGCCTATAGGATTGGGCACATTCATAGAAGATAAGGTTATTAGTGGCTGCTAACCATGATGGCTATGCTCTGCCTCTGCTTCTGAAGACCCGTTGCTAAAAACCACAGGAGAGGGGAGTGCTGCTTACGGGTTTCCCATGGGCACCTGGTTAGCCTCTGTGAAAACAGGATCCTGGATCAAATGGGCAGTCTTCTTACCTTCTTACATTAAGTAGTTCACTTTGACAGGCTTGCAGTCAGTAAGAACCTTATTATGGAAAATAACATTGAACTATTTTTTTTCCCCATTTGTGACTGAAAAGGGGCCTAAATGAGATCCACAAAAAAGTACTGCAAAATACATAAGGAATAATATGGTTATTCATGGGTACTGAAAGGAATGGAAAATTCTGGTGATGGGGCTGTATTCCTTGAAGCAAATGCCATCCATATGAAGAAATTTGGATGGGTGCCTTATTACTAGGGTCTCATTCTTTCCAGCTTGCTCATATACAAAAGTAGAACACTGTGATCATTTTTGACATTATATGCCATTGCTGGAGATTTTGGAAGGAAGATCTTAGGTCCTTGCTTGGGGATTGAATTCCCTGGTGTACTGTTCTTGTTTCTATACTTAGCTTGAAATCCAACAGAGCAAAAGTAGCGTGTGTGCGCAAAAAGAAAATGATGAATTAGGCTTCCAGAGCGAAGGCATGTCATATAACCATGAGGTATGAAGAAAAGGAAAAGGAAACTATAAATGTTGTAAAATAGTTCATTTCTGGAGAGTGTCATTTGGCGAATGTGATGAATGAGTGTTAAGGACTTTGGGATACCATTGGAAGAAAGCTTTGTTTGAGCATTATTTTTCCTCACTAAGTAGCATGAGATAGAGAAGTGACCTTTAGGAAAAAACCTTGTCTTTTTAGGATGTTTATTCCAGATGGACCCTAGAACTTTTAAGCTGGTTTGGTCAGTGGGAATGTGTGGAGCTGCCATTGGCCTTGTGGCCTGACAGAGGATCATATAAAAGTGCCAGTTGCATGAACTGATTCTGCATAGTACCAACATGTGGTCTACATATATAGTCACAACTCTTTTACTGATATTAAGTAGCCAAAGCAGGGATGGCAAAAAGAAATATTCATTGCCAGCCTCTGCAGCATTTCTATGAATTATAGAATTGTAGAAGTGGAGGGACATTGAGGATCATCTAGTCCAGGCATCCCCAAACTCAGTCCTTCAGCTGTTTTGGGACTACAACTCCCATCATCCCTAGCTAACAGGACCAGTGGTCAGGGATGATGGGAATTGTAGTCCCCAAACAGCTGGAAGGCTGAGTTTGGGGGTGCGTGATCTAGTCCAACCCCCTGCAGTGCAGGAATGGCAGCCGAAGAATTCATGAGATATGGTCAGTCAACCTCTGTTTTGTCACGGCTAAAATGGCCACTGTTTCTTTAATGCTTAAAAAGCAGGGTCAGCATGAGTCAGCGGCCTGCACTGGGTTGTATATATAGAGTGACAAATGTTAGTTTGTTGGGTGGGTTGGTTGGTTGGTTAGTAAAAGCTGGTAGTGTTGTGTGTATAGTTGGTCAGTTGCTTTTGCACAAAGACTTTTAAGAATAAAAGCAGAAAGCACTCTGCAAGGATATTCTTGTGGACTCCTTTGTGCCGACAAGGGTCTGAGGACCAGGCTGAGGAGACAAAGGGAGGTCAGAACCCTTTCCTTATTTATTTATTTATTTTACAAACACATGTTTTTAATAAACTCAGTCCACCACCTTTCAAGGTAATCCATTCCATTGCCAAACAGCTCTTATTTGGTGGTGTTACTTGATTCCATGTGCCCAAATATATCAAATGCCGTTTGAAGTAACAGAAAATGGTTTGAGAAAGCTCTAAGAGATAAGGAAAACCAATACATAAATACTTGTACAAAGGCTGGTGTAAAGGAGACATATATTTAAAATTGTCACCTGGACTGAAATATATAATGAGCTGACATGTATAAGTTAATTTATAGATACAACACCATGTTTTTCTTTGACACCTTCTTTTCAAATTCAAACTATACATTGCATGTTTATGAGAATGATCACATTCACAGAAAAACTGAATGACATAGTTCCTTTCTTTCCCGTGCTGGGTATAGGGCGGTATATAAATTCAATAAATAATAATAGTTTATTTTGAGTTGACACTGATAAATTATAAAAGTATAAGTAGGATATATCTTTGGCTGTATTCCTGTGTACCTGAATACACATAATTAATAATAACTTTATTGAGTCTAAATGTTCATAATCAAGTAAAAAGCTAGTGGGTTGTTGTTTTTTCCTTACCAGTACTTTGCACAATTATTATCCCATTGCTTCTATTAGCCACATAAACGCTTTGGATGGAAAACTTGCATTGTAATAGTATAAAGTCACCATGTAATGATTCATTTGTTTTTAGAGTGGTGTTAACCAATTCAGTGATCACTTGTTTATCTGAAACCACCTAGTGTTTGCAACTGAGGCAAGGAAGGATTTTATTGTGGTTTTCATCAAATGTCTGACAGCCTCCTGACTTACTAGTGAGCTTGCATTATGCCTATATGGAGGAGAACACATCTGGATTGAAAGTAATGTGGGGATGTTGACATCAATGTGAAGACAGTCTCCTCTCTATGCACATAAACTGGGAAGAAGAAGAAGAAGAGTTTGGATTTGATACCCCGCCTTTCACTCCCCTTCAGGAGTCTCAAAGTGGCTAACATTCTCCTTTCCCTCCCCCCCCCCCCACAACAAACACTCTGTGAGGTGAGTGGGGCTGAGAGACTTCAAATAAGTGTGACTGGTCCAAGGTCACCCACCAGCTGCATGTGGAGGAGCGGAGACGCGAACCCGGTTCCCCAGATTATGAGACTACCACTCTTAACCACTACACTCACACTGGAAGTTGAGTGTGATCAAGGAGGAAACGGAGGAGGCAGAGAGAGACTGCAAAAGAAGCTGAAAGAAAAGACAAATGTGATAGAATGAAGAAAAGTCATAAAGTGAAAAGGACAGAGTTTGCTGACCTGGTTCAGGAGCTCACTTTCCCCATCAAGACTTCACTAACAGTTTAACAGAGATAAATCTGTGAGGTCATTCTTTTAAAGAACTCTGCTCATTGAAAAATGAGTGTTATGAGTGAATGTCTGGAATCTTGTGGGTTCTAGTCAACATTTGATCACAGAGATTTTCACGGCAGGTTTAAGGACTGCTACTTCATGATCGTAAAGGGACGCAGGTGGCGCTGTGGGTTAAAGCCTCAGCGCCTAGGACTTGCCGATCGAAAGGTCGGCGGTTCGAATCCCTGCGGCGGGGTGCGCTCCCGCTGCTCGGTCCCAGCGCCTGCCAACCTAGCAGTTCGAAAGCACCTCCGGGTGCAAGTAGATAAATAGGGACCGCTTACCAGCGGGAAGGTAAACGGCATTTTTGTGTGCGGCTCTGGCTCGCCAGAGCAGCGATGTCACGCTGGCCACGTGACCCGGAAGTGTCTCCGGACAGCGCTGGCCCCTGGCCTCTTAAGTGAGATGGGCGCACAACCCCAGAGTCTGTCAAGACTGGCCCGTACGGGCAGGGGTACCTTTACCTTTACCTTTACTTCATGATCGTGGAATCTCAAGTTTGGCTTCAGATGCATGAAGCTTTGGCTGTGCAGCTGTCAGGTATAATGGATTTCATTTTCTTGGTAACAAAACTTTCCAACTCCTGTGGTAAAGTCACCGAGAAAACAATAACTGCAGAACTCTTCAATCTTTCATATCTTTTCAAGGAGCAATATCATGAAATGAAGCTAATAAAAAGTAATATTAGAATCATCTTCCTGAATTATATTTTTTTCCTGTATTTTTTCTTCCCCAAAGATATCCTTTGTCCAATGTTATACTAAATATAATTACTGGGACCTGTTATTAAACCCAGAAGGCAAAAAAGTGGGGAAGCTTTTGTGGGGGGAGGGTTATTTAAGCTTCCACAGTTCCACATTTTTCTCCCCTTATTTGTATAAAGTTAATTTTTATGGTGTTAAGGAATGACACTTTGCAGACATAATACCCACCCATTCACAGCTGCATGCAACTCTCTCTGTTTGTATGACCTATTCCAGTAAACAAGAGCAGCAAGGAGAATGCAGGAATACATCCAGGTGTGGGTTGTATGAAATTGCTGAGTAAGGTTTGACTTGTAGAAATTTGAGTACAGATTTAGAATTTGCCCTAGTTGTTGCAGATAGCATATGGCACCTGCTTTCATACAGTGTGGTCCCTGAAAGCAAATAAATACATGCATGAGTCAACTGGTTGTGTAAATGTCTCTCTCTGTGTGTGTGTGCACATTACACAGAAGGCTCTTATTATTACCAATATTCTAATATTGTAGGCGACCAAACCCTTCCCACCTTTAGAGCAGTGTGCAGGTATATTTAATGTAGTGGCAATACCTTTCCATTTGCATGCTAATTTTGCAGCTGATGTTTGATCCCGAACTTCAATTCCTGGTTAAGATCTGATCTTTCACTACATTATTCAAAAGCTGAAAATGTGACATGTTTCAAAATGTCATTGGTGAGAACTTTAAAGTTCACGCTAACTGGCTTCTGCTTCATTATATATTTTTCCCCTGCTTGAACTTTTTTTCTTTATATGTATAACATTTTCTTCCCCACTTATTAATGCTCATCTAGGTCACAGCAGCAGGGGAGAGATACAAAAGGAAGTACTGAAGATATCAGCCCTTTACCATTTTGCTCCTTTGAGTATGAAAACGGGTCTCCAGATGATGTCTAGGTCTTGTCAAATCCTATGATCTCCTGTGCAATTTGTAAGCGGGTCCAGTGCCCCTGTTCAAAACTGTCTGCTTCTGCACTGTGTCTTTATCTCAGTGGAGACCCTGCTTATCAATAAAGCTTTGATATATTCTTTTCTTTCTTTCTTGCACCTTCTTGTAAATTTGCAGGAGCCAGGATTATTTATATACACATCTAGCCTGCACAAATCAATGGAAAATTCTTTGTCTAGAAGATACACATGTATGTCCAATTCAGCACTCAGGTTTCGCCAGGTATCAGGCATATTTTGCACCTGGCCAAAAAGTTGTATTGAAAAATATGACTTCCGAGCCATCTGGCCAAAAATGGCAACTAGGCATCCCATTTGGGCGACTGTAACCCTGGTTTAAAGATCCGTTTGTCACTTAGCTTATATATCTGTGTTTCTAACATGGGTCCAATTAAAATAGGTTGTCATCTCATTAGAATGCTCATTCCCTTGATGTAGCCTTCATAGGATGCTATTTTGTTTCTTCTGACATCCAAGTTGGTCAAAATCTGAGTTGAGACCTATGGTCACTATGGTGCTGCTTTCCTACCTAAATGGTTTAAATATATCTGTTTCTCATCAACATACACAATTTTGTTTCCTTTTTTCTGCCATCCATTCATGATGCCACAGTTGTTGTCTTATGGTTCAGTCTTCTGCGTTCTCTTCTATCAGATTTACTAGAAAGAATTAAACTGTTGGTATCAGATCCAGACACATACTATGTCAAGCAGGGTATATAGAAGCTCTTCAGTTGCTTGTGACCAAAATATTGAACATACCCACAAAAAATATTCTAAATTAAAATGTGCCTTTGTGGCTGTGAAGCTAGTTAGGCCAGGCATAGGCAAACTCTGGCCCTCCAAATGTTTGGGACTACAATTCCCATCATCCCTAGCTAACAGGACCAGTGGTCAGGGATGATGGGAATTGTAGTCCGAAACATCTGGAGAGCTGGAATTTGCCTATGCCTGAGTTAGGCCATATCTATATCTATCTATCATCTATCTATCTATCATCATCTATCTATCATCTATCATCTGTCTGCCATCTATCTATCTATCTAAAAAAACATTGTAGACTGCAATTCTATGGGAGGGGAAAAATCAAAATGGATGACATCAAACATACATTTATACAACCCCATAAACACGGGATGCCTTTGCCCGGTGGTGCTGTGGCCCATAGATTGCAGCAAAATACTGGGCAAGGTTTTGCCCAGTATCCTCTCTGTGTGATGGGCTCATGGGAAAAAGCTGCCCCATGAGTCATTGCTTCAGAAGGGAGGGGAGAGCTCACAGCCATTTTGTTTTGAGAGCTTCCTGTCTGCCCACCCTCGGGTTAGAGCCTTCACTGAGCAATTTTGGGTCACTGGTTGACAGGGCTGGAAATGATCCCACCCCCCTCAGCCTGACTGACACTTGGTTGAGTCCCTCCCCCTGCCCTTTCCCTCAGTGAAATTATGACTTTCCTTTGTTAGGCAGAAGAACATTGTATGAGGGCTGAAATAGCATTGGTCAGGATCAACATAGTATAGGGAGACACATAAGGGGCCTGAGGGGAGGATTGACCATGGCAAACCCAAGCTTGTGTTCAGTAACTGCCTGGTTGGAATCTGCACCCTGGTCCCCCAGTGAGGCCTCGCTTGCTTGGCTTGCACAATGGGCAAGGTTCAACATGGGCCACCTGTTGGGATGCATCCGGGGAGACGGGGGCATTTGGCAGGCCCCCAGCTGGCTGCAGCCGGGCAAATTCCTGTTCTCAGAACAGCATCAATCAGCAACTCGAGCCTCAGAAGCATTCAGAGACTAAGCATGCTCTACTCAGCAGAGTTAATAACTTTTCACAACGGAAGTGGCGGACAGAGGCATATGTAATAATATTTACAGGTGTTTATTCAGCATCAGGAACAAAGGAAAAACATGTCTACTTCCCTTTGTGTCCAAGCAAATAGCCATATAGCAAAAGCAATAGACAACGGAGGTTCCCAGCAGACTGTGCTGGAAGTAAACAGACATGTGGCATACAGCAATCCACACATCTGTTCTAAAGGTGGAATGGAACTATATCCTAATATCACCTTCCATTGTACAGGTTTGGAGTGATCCAAACCCAGCAGATCCATTCCATCAACTTGGGGCTTCTGGAATGATGAACTGATCCTGGGACCCAATGTCATGCCAACCTTTGCCCTGCCTTCTGCTGTCAAAGATTGGGCCTGATTTTATCCCATCACCATTGTACAGTCTAGTTATTTCGCTGCTCTCATGGGTCACATAATGCGTCTGCCTAGGCAATAAAAACCATGCAAAAATGTGTAACACCACAGGACATTAGCTAACAATTACAAAATATGTTTTCTTCATTGTCTACATAAGACACTGCTTTGGGAGTCTGCTCGCTCCCAGTAGTCTCTATGTATTTGTGAATAAACATATATTACAAGGATGTCGCAACTCAAAGGAAACAAAATGCAGTAGTGATTTTCACAGCTTGGGGAAGTGGTGATAACTGCTTTATAGGCTTGCCTTAGGTTGTAAAAGCTACCATGAAAATATATTAAGTGAATTTTAAAATAGGTTTGTAATATATTGAAACAGTCTAAGATCCTAAAATATTTGTTAACAGAAACAAAGAGTTGGTACCAAAGAGTTTACAGATGAAAGTATATATAGTACACACAATACAGGACAAATGCTAAATTATCTAGTGTTTAAGAATAGGCATTTTGAAGGTTTAGGATGTAACAATTATTTCCAAATTAACATGCTATGCGCAAGTAGCTGAAGAAAGATAAAGAATAGGTTATTTTGTTATGTACCGTAATTGACTCCTTTCATCATGTGCAGGTATTCTATCCAGGATGTAATCCACAATCACTTTTATATTACTATAGGAAAATGCACATTCAGGCTGCAACCCTATACATACTTCCATGGGAGTAAGCCCCATAGAACTCCACGGGGTTTACTTTTGAGTAGACAATGTATAAGGTGATTTTGTAAAAGGAAATTGTAAAGCATCTTATGAAAAATTAAGCTTTTAATCTGCTTGTGTCCGTAAATAATGGACTTATTGTTTGCTTCTGCTTCTTAAACAATCAAGATGTAAAAACCAGAGAACAGCAATAAAAACATGCTGTGAGTACAGTTGGAATTTTTCATATCCTGTCAGTGAAAATCAAGGTGACCCAAGATTGAGAGATTGTAGGTTTTGTGTACTCTTCAAGGTGTTGTTTCCTCCCCACACCCATTTCCCCTCTTATTGTTCCACTGATGTGTCAAATTGAGTACTGTATGCTGGGGAGGAGTACTAACACTTGCATCAGAGCTGCAAGGTCTTTTATTTTCTTCTTAGATCTTCCATATAGGTGACATGCTGCTACTTGATGTGCTTGAGAGGAGTACAGCAGTTTAAGGAAATAAATATTGCCAGAAATCAGAGCATGTTAGACTTCCGCAAAGACCAAAGTAAAGAGGAGAAGGCCAAAGTCTAGGTTTCATGACCTAATTATAATAGCTTCTTTTTTAAACCACGGATAGAAATGTGCTAAAAGGAAATGATATTTCAAAAGGGTGAGCTGAATACACATGAGCTCAAGCAAATGGTATTGGCTCCTTCTGAAGGCGGTATGGAGGAAGGAATGCATTTTTAGAAGGGATGTCACAAGAGTTTGTTCAAGCTAGAGTTGGAAAAGATCTCTAGGGGTTTAGAAAACCCCTTCCCCAAAGGGAGGCAAATCTCCCAACCCTTGGATTTTCTCTCCATTTTCATTCAAAATCCAAGCATCAGGTGAGGCAGTCTAAATGATTTCCTCACTTCATACTTATCGAAAAGGTTAATCGGAAGGGAAGGGTCTGCTCAGTCGAGAAGACGATAACAGCAGTGTAGGTTATGTTTGATCATTATCCCCATTTTGTTTTCTCCTGTTTTTGCGTCTTTGTGCAAGTGAGGCATGGCTGGCAGATAGATGAAGGTGAGCAGAGGGCTCTGTCAAATTTGTTCAACGGAAAATGAAATCTTTTTGCTGCTGCTTGTGTAGCCTCAAGGAGAACACAGAGCCCTTGACCAAACACTGTTGCCTTGTCCTCCTTTCAGCGAAATCCCTTTTTTTTTCCTCCAAAGGAAGCACCTGACATCTAGCAATAACTTTCTTGGGGGGGGGGGGGGTTGTGTCAAGATGTCCTCTTGTAGCAGTATTCAGGTGGCAGCATTCTCTCACAACCAGTTTGTGCTATAATGCTAAACTGCAAAGTGGGGGGTGGGGTGGGCTTTGGTTCCTTATGAAGGTTGCTTGGAGAAAGCATTTGTGTGAATTTTCACAGTGGCTACAGACTTAGAAATTTCCTGTTAAACTATAGCAAGCTGTTAGGCTAAGAGAGCGGGACTACAAACAACATGATGCAAGGTGACTGTCAGTGAAGACTGTCAATGGAAGAACGTCTAGTGAAAAGGTACCAGAGCAAACTAAACAAGCTGACATTTTTATTTTTTTTAAAAAAAGCAAAGACTTTCCCATAGAAATCCATTCCTTTGGACCAGGAAAACAGGTTTCAAAATACAAAAAAGGGGAAAAAGAATTTCTCATAATAATGTTGTGCATCTTCAGAGTCTTGAATCTGGGGGGGCTAAATGTCTTAAGTTCAGGGGTAGGAAATCCTTTGGCCTCCAGATGTTATTGGACATCAAGCTCAGCTAGCAAGGCCAACAGGGATGCAACATCTGGATAGCCATAGATGCCACATCACTGTTTTAGCTGATAAAACTATCAGTGGCAAAGCGGATTACTTCAGAATTTTACAGCAGCTGGTATTTCCGAGCAGTAAATGAATAAAACACTATATTTCCCACAATCTGATTCTTTTAAATAATTCATCATATGACTTCTGACATTTTGCAGTAGGCTTTATGATGTTTTCATGTCTTGAAATCTGGATCAGTGGTGCAGGTCAGGATACTGGATAATGCTGCGATAGGAGTTGGTGCCTCGTCTAGAACACACTGCCAACCATATTTCTTTTTAATCAGTTCAGTTATAGTGCCCGTTCAGAGGTTTTGCAAAGATTTAACGCTCCTCAGTCTGACTTCTCATAGATGAATGTGTGAGCTGCAGGACGGTCCTCCAAAGTTTGAAAAGTAATGTTCAGCAGCGTCAATGCATTCCCAAAGGCTGGAAGAATGCTTAGTAGCTGAAAAAAGCCAGGACACAACCCAAAGAAGCAAGTGGAGTACCTTATGCATTATATCTTGCACTGCCCCTTATACAGTGATACCTCAGGTTAAGTACTTAATTCGTTCCAGAGGTCCGTTCTTAACCTGAAACTGTTCTTAACCTGAAGCACCACTTTAGCTAATGCGGCCTCCTGCTGCCGCTGCACCACCGGAGCATGATTTCTGTTCTCATCCTGAAGCAAAGTTCTTAACCTGAGGTACTATTTCTGGGATAGCAGAGTCTGTAACCTGAAGCGTATGTAACCTGAAGCGTTACCCGAGGTACCAATGTATAATGAAGCAAGAGAAATATTTTTGGCACCTATAATGACAAGGTCCCCTGGCCAGAACCCCTCTGACATGATTTTATATCTCCTTCCAGACACAGATAAGTATGTGACCTGGCATGTAGCACTCTTTGCAACTGCCACTAGGAAAATTAGAGCAAATTATATAGCCAAGGTAGCCACCAACTGTAAAGGAGATGAATTTATTTGACCCTATCTACATCTACATCAAACTGTATTCTATCTTTATCACCAAACTCCAAATATAATTGCACATTGTATTAATTAACATTATTTTAATATATTAGTGACCATGTGATAATTTAAGCTTATAAATTTTATTGTTTAATGTCTTAACTTGTATATTACGGTACTTTTATAGCTCTGTTTAGAGTAGGTAATGTCTTGATAATATACATGTTTTTGTAGCCTTATTGGAGTTCACCGATTGCGTCTGTGTTGCTCCTGGACAGGAGGAAGGAAGTCAAATGACACCGAGGGTTGGTTCAGAGAAAGAGTTCTTTATTTCTGCTCTCCGGAACAGCAGAAAGGCACCTGTGTGGTGTGTCCACAGCAAGTCCAAAGAAATGAGAAATTTTATGCAGTATATATATCCTCCAGGCACCCTCTCCCTCCTTCCCCAGGAATCCAACCACATCAGCCTATACACGCAGGTTGACTTCACATGTGTTCCTGCTCCGGTATTCTTAACCATAAAATGGTATTCCTTCCTGTACTTCTGACCATAAAAGTGTATTCCTTCCTGTACTTCTGACCATAAAGGCTATTCCTGTTCCTACTCTTATCTTGGAGCAAGAGGTCACCAACTCCAAGAACACACTCTGGCGCTGTTCCCAGACTAGGTGTCTATGTGTCAGAGTGTGTCCAGGACGTAAGATAAGACCTAGACATGTCATCCCTGTTCTACTGGAACAGTCAAGGCCATCCTTGCCATCATGAACTGATAAAGGAGATGACTCTGAGCACTTGTTTATTCAGCCGGGTTTTTGTTTATACATTGACTCAGAGCTCAAGTTAATGGATTTTAGCTAAGGAAAAATAGGGATTTTGGTGCCTGTTTCACACTGCCTGCACAGTCAGTTTTGGGTTTGGGAATCCCATTCCTTCATTTTAAGTTTTTGTATCAATTCAGTATATTTTCTTTTAATTGTTGAATGATTCTGTGTACATTGCGGTAGCCTTTGGCTATGTGCAATAAAACTGACTAAGTGTTCAGGTTTCCAGCCACTCCATCCCAACTCCTTCTTTCTGTGCTCTTCCTTCCAAAAGCCAGCCAGCTTTACGGTGGCCAGGTTTGCAGATGATACTGAACGGTTCAGAGTCCTTTTAACAAAAAAGAGATGATGAAGATCCTACAAGCAGAGTGAATGGGTAGTAAAATGGCAGATGCAATTCACTGTAAACAAGCGCAAAAAATGATGCATATCAGGGCAAAAAACAACAACACCCCCCAAAATGCCATCAATTTCACATGTACATCCACAGGGTCTGAATTGGCAGTGAAATGCAACCTTGGAGTCATAGCGGATAGCTCAATTGTCAACTCAATGTGTGGCAGCTGTGAAAAAGGCAAATTCCACGCTAGTGATCATTAGGAAAGGAACTGGAAACAAAACTGCCAATGTCACAATGCCATTATGCAAATCTACGGTGAAACTGCATTTGGAATACTGTGCACAGTTCTAGTCACCTCAACTCATAAGGGCTATTGCAGAGTTTTAAAAGGTTCTGAAAAAGGCAGCTGAAATTATTAAGGGGGTGGAGCAACTTCTCTTTGCATAAAGGTTATTTTTGTGACTTTTTAGCTGAGAGAAAAGGCGAGTAAGATGATAGAATGATAGAAGCTTATAAAAGTATTCATGGCATGCAGAAAGTGGGTGGTGACAAGCTTTATTTCTCCCTCTCATATTACTAGAGTTTGTGGACATCCGTTTTAGCTGAATATTGGAAGATTCAGTATAGACTCACATTCAGCACAGTTGTCCCCGCAGGTGACAATGATTGCTTCCAACATGGATGGCTTTAAAAGAGGATTTTTTTTGGGGGGGGGGTGGAGGATCGTGGAGGACAAGGATAAAAAAGCCTACCAGCAATCATGGGTATGTTCTACCTCCACTGTCAGAGGCAGTATGATATCATTGTTTGAATTCCAGCTCCATGATTGCAGTCATGGGTTTGTTGTCTTTCACATGGTGGTATGTGTTTTGACTCCACAGAGTGGGAAGTGACGGAAACAGGATACAGTGGTGCCCCGCAAGACGAACGCCTCGCAAGACGGAAAACCCGCTAGACGAAAGGGTTTTCCGTTTTGGAGACGCTTCGCAAAACGAATTTCCCTATGGGCTTGCTTCGCAAGACGAAATGTCTTGCGAGTTCCTATGGGTTTTTTCCCCTCCCCCCCTTTTCCTAAGCAGCTAAGCTGCTTATCAGCTGATCCGCTAAAAGCCGCTAAACTGCTAATAGCGCTAATCCGCTAAGCTGTCAATGGGCTTGCTTCGCAAGACGAAAAAACCGCTATACGAAGAGCCTCACGGAACGGATTAATTTTGTCTTGCGAGGCACCACTGTATTTGTGTTACTGTGTTCCGTGAAGTGGGACTATTGTCCTTTGTTCTTTTTCTCTTTGCTGTCTGATGCTAGAAAAAGAGGGAGCCATGTTGCAGTGCTCCCTGTGTAAATAAAGCAGATTAGCCAAAATGCTGAGTTGCTGAGGTCTGTCACGCAAGGTGCGCAAACTCTGCGGATCCCTAAGTGTGCTGGTGTCTTTTGAAGCTCCTGAACGATCAACCAGGAGGGAGGGAACATGCCAGGCGGGCATGTGTCTCTACCAGGGTCCTACTCGAGTGTAGGCTGAACTCCTGACAACCATTTCCTGGGAATCATAGGAGGGCATAGTACTGCTGTGCTCATGTTCTGCTCGCAAGTTTCCCACAGGTATTTGGTTGGCCACTGTGAGAACAAGATGCTGGCCTCATGGGTCTTGTTAGGCTCTTATTATGTTCTCCCTGAGCTTACAAAGTCCACAATGAGCTTTTTTGGGTTCCTTCTCTCCCATTTGGTATATTTTTGCTATTCATTTTTTCTCTTAATGTAAGTTTCACCAACCCTTCTGATATCTCCTCCTTGTGAGAGGGTGGCTACGAAAGGACTTGCATTTGGGCAAGTGAGCCCGCCGTTGGTATTTGTGATATTACACCACCAGTGGACATGACTTTGCTCCTGCAGAATTAATGCTCAGCATACAGGCAGCTTACATGGAAGTCATAAAAAAGACTTGTGTGTTTGCTATTGGTGTGTGGAAAGTGTGGATAGAAGCCTCTCAGAATACTAGAACATGCAGTGATGTAATGAAGCTGGATAGCAGTAGATTCAAGGCCAACCACGTAACTATCAGGGGACTTCTTTGCCACAAGGTATACTAATGATCTCTAGCTCAGATGGCTGGTTTTTCTTTTGTTAAGTATTAGACAAATTAATGAGTAAGCCTCTGAGTTGTTAATGGAACTTCCATGTAGATCTGAATACCAGGCTCTTGAGGCATACCATAGGGGGAAAACTATAATTTAGGGTCAAACTAGATGTGACACCATTCATGCAATTAGCAATTATTCCTGAACCAGATCCTCCTCCCTCCAGGCATTCTGTTTGCATCTAGAGAAAAGCTCCAATCGCTGTGCTAAAAGAACATTTATACAATTGCTAGTCGTGGGTATGGGTTCCTGTCCAGTTTTGCGCTATGAAACCCTTCTTGTCTGAGACATCTGGCTGCTGGTTGTTGGAAACAGAATGTTGAATTAGTGCTCTGATCCAGTAATACAGTTATTATCCTCTGAAATGCAAAAGCCCTGATGCAGAATGAATTCCCTTCAGTAACCGGATAGAGAGGGGCATGTATCTGTAAAAAAAACACATCCAGACCATTCAGTGGGCCTTATATGCCCATCACAGTGCAGATGGAGTTGCATATCCTTGCCATATTGGCTGTGGTCAAGGGAACCTGCATATGCATGCCACTGGCCTTTTTTGCTGGATCCAGGGAAACACTTTTGCCTTCTAGGTTCAAATAGGAATGCTGCGAGTGTGTGTTGTCGATCTTTGCAATATTTTAGTGCTTACATTTCCAGTCTTGGCAGGTAGAAATGAAAAATAATGGGGAGGGGAGGAGAGTTAAGTGGTCATTTTCAAACGTCAGAAAAGTTTTGGTTCACTTAGCATCTGAGCTCTAGGTTGAAGGTTCAGATCACTGCTTTGGTTACCCTTGACTTTAACTGGCTGAGAGAGAATGAGAAAAATAGACCACAAATGAATCACAGTCTTAAATTGTTGGGCATTTTGCCAGCAGCTGAGCTATTAAAGCTGGCTTTCCCATCAACGCTTAAGCAACAGGTTTTTGAGAAGTCAGCTTTAAGAGGACAGCTAAAGTTAGATAAAGGGCTTTATTGCTTAAGCCCCAACTAATGAGCTCTTGAGTGTTTTAAGGCCGTTTTGCCAATCATTCTCTACTTTCTCGCGCGCACACACACTGCAGTAATTAAGGATCTGTTTACATTTCAGCTGCGGACCTAAAATGTTATAACTCAAACACATTGTGTGTGTGTGTGTGTGTGTGTGTGTGTGTGTTGGGGTGAGAATTCAGAGTACTATTTATCACCTGCAAAAGGTATCTCAGGGATTGCTTTCTGCCACAAGCCCTTCTCCACACATTAAGATCTGCAGAGACAGCCTTGCACCATGTCTTGCTGCTTGCTGAAGTTCCATCTGCGGAGCCAGGGAGCATAGCTTTGGGATAGTGGTACCCACTCTGTGGAGTACCCTCCCTAGACAGCCTTCAACTTTATTTCCTCCTCTTATACCCATCCCTCTGGCATCCCTTTCCTGCCCATTGGATTCAAACCCTCCTTCATAATATCTCTACCCCACCCTATTCCCATCCTGAGCTATTGCTGGTTTACTTTTAACTTCTAAAAGGGGAAGAGGCAGCATGGAAATGTTTTAGTAAATTAATAAATAAATCCTGCCTAGTCCTTCATGTTATGACAGCTCATCCAAACACTATCAGAGGCGCCATCACCGTAGACTCCCTCAGTACATCACAGTGCCTGCGAAATGTTCTCTTCCAGGTTTTTTGTTCTCTCAGCTTCCATTTCTTCCTGTTAACAGCTGGGAGCAAATCCAGCTGTGATAGATACAGCTCCGCATATATATATATTTCCATACAATTGCACAGTATATGCACTTGTTCTTTTTCCCTTTCCCAGTTCTGCTTTAGTGAATTGATTCATTCCTGCCCAATTTCTGTGTCCTTGCTTTACATTGCTCCATTTCCACTTTCCAAAACTGTTTCAGTGGTTGATCCCCTCCCTAAACGTCTTGCCAACATTTATATACTTCTTCATTCTAGTCTGATGGTTTGTTTGCTTTTGCAATGTACCTGGTCTCAACTGCTATGGGTGGGTAATAATATATTAAAAATAGTATATTGTAAGACCCTCCCCATCTCAATAAAAGAAAAAGAAAAATCCAGAGAAAGTTGTGTGGGCTTAGACATCCTGTTATATCATACGAGACTTCCAATAGTCATGAATAACTTCGTCTCCTGCTTTCTTTAGAACTTAGATACCATTATTGTTTTCCAGGATTGGATTTTAAATATAACTATTAATCCTTTCCCATCATTTCACACTCTTCCTGCCTTCTGAAAAATTTACCTCCCCAGCTCTAAATGTAGCTTATTTCACAGTTGCACATTCTACTGGTGCACTGAGGAGGGGTGGGGGGAAACTGGCAATGCAACAGCCCCAAACCACCTAGTGAGTACATGTTCCACTGTCAAGAAGTTGTTTTTCAATGCAATGCCAGTGCAACCCTGTGTTCTATCTTGTAAGGTAGGGGTACCAGACATCCCCCTTTCCTGGGGACAGTCCCCAGATTTACGAATAAGTCCCCGGACAAATTCAATCCCTGGGAAATGCAGCAGCGACAGTCTCAGCAGCCTGGAGCAGTTGGCTCTGGCTGGCTTCAGGAGCTGCTTGGAAGTTCCCATATGATGGTGGTGCAGGGGCTCTAAGATGCAGTTTCCGGGCTGCCTCCACCTTCCCTGACCCCAGCAACTAAGCTGGGAAGGGAGGCTTCATGCTGCCTATCAGAGCAGCCCCCAAACTCCTAATTGTGTACAAGCAGGAGGGGGAGGGGATCGCACAGCTGTGAAGGGAGGCTTCACACTACCTATCAGAGCTTACATACAAACAGGAGGGGGCAGGGATCTCCCAGTTAGGCAACAGGAAGCCTCCCTTCCCAGCTGAGGGATCCCTGCCCCCTCCTGCTTGCATGCAAGTAGGAGTTGAAATATGGGTGCATCTTCTTTGTTGTTTTGGTTTTTCAATGAGGCATCAGTTTGCTTCATTTGTAGCTGATAACATTATTTAGTCTAGTTGATGGCATCTTTGATAATGACAGAATCCTGATTTCAAACGTTAGGTTTGGACAACTCACTCCTGGCTTCAGGAGTGTGAATGCAGACCCTCCAAGTGTCCCCATTTCCCAGGGACAGTCCCATATTTACAGAAGCCATCCCGGTTTCTAATTTGATCCCAAAATGTTGTGCTTTTCCTTAGGACATCCCTATTTTCATTAGCAAAATGTTGCCCCCTGAGCCAAGTTGATAAGTAACTATACAACCTTTAGAAGACATCTGAAGGCAGCCTTGCATAGGGAAGTTTTAACATGTTTGATGCTTTATTCTGTTTTTATAATTGTTGGAAGCTGCCCAGAGTGGCTGGGGTAAAATAATAATAATAATAATAATAATAATAATAATAATAGAATAGGACACACCTATTTTCATTGGAGAAGTCTTGGAGAGTATGAGGCAAACCAGCCAGTTGACACTGTATGACTGTATGTGGTGTGGACCCTGGAAGTGTCTTGCTGGTGTCTGACCAGACAGGTGAGCTCCGAAGCCCTCTGAAACCCCATCTGATTTACAGTTCATCTTGGCCTTTGTGCTTTCCTGGTTGCAAAGCTTCCTTTATCTTGCATCACGATGCTAGAGTTGGGTCCTTGGGAATTCATTAGAGTCTCACTGCTTCGCTAAACAGGAACCAGTATACTCTAATGAGTTTCAGCAGCACAAGAAGAACTTTATCCCTCTCTTCTGGTACCCCTCCATCAACTTATTTAATTATTTATTTTAATTCCAACCTGCAGCAACTCAAGAGATATGGAACTCATTTTGCAAGGGTTCCCAGGAGATAAAAAAGAAAAGAAAAGAAAAGTTGGCTCAGTGGTAGCATATGTTCTTTGTTGCAAAGGGGGGGGGGGAACCCCATCATGCACACATATATACACACAACACCAAAAACCACAGGTATTATCAATGGTAGAATCAGAAATCTTAAGCAGTTTGAACTGCTGTGCTCCATCAGAGGCGGAATATATGCAATAAAATTGATCAAGCAGCATAAACACAGAGAGACCTCATTCAATAAATAATTATCAAGGAACAACAGAAATCCTATGTGTAGACTGTTCCATAAAAAGGGGAAAGAAACATCATAAATGGATTCTCAAGACCTTCCTCAAATAGACAGTTGCCTATATAATATTTATTTTTTCTTTTTAGCAGGGTCACAGATGCCCATTCGCAAGAAGTATCTTAGTGAACAAGGAAAAGAAGCAACCACTGAAAGATCAAAACGTGGAGTTGAGAAGGAACGTTTGGACTTGGATTTGTCTAATGGAATGTTGGTTACATGTGGAATGAAGCAACGGTATTCAGTATAAGCTTGTTCTTCATGCTGACACCCAAACACGGTGCGTACAATGCAGATGTGGGTTACTTCCAGATGACCTGTTTGTTTAGCTTTCATCCTGATTTGCTTCCACAAAGTTTTGGGGAGGTCAGAGAGTGTGGGCTGCTTACTGAGCTCATGCTCTCATGCAGCCACAGGATGTGGCAAAAGAACAATTAGATATCTCCACCCCCATCAGATCAGCAGTATAGCGTAGGCAGAAAAATGTTGCTACTCTCCTCCAATGGGCAACTGGCTAATTACATACTGCGGTAAAAAGGATCTGAGGGAGCAATGGGATGTATGTCCTCATGCCAATGTGAAGCATGAAAGTCCTATAGCATCTTCCTTTTGAGATGAGCAAGGCAAAATCACAGACCTGCCAAAATGCAGATGAGAGGTTTTGTTCATAAAGCACTATAGATGGTCTCTGCCACCAATGAAGAATGCTGCCTTAAAATTGTGACTGTAACTGTGTTTCCTTTTGTTACTATGTTATCTTTTACTGCAAGAATAACCTTTCTTTGTATACATTGTGTTTGCTTTCTCCTTATGCCCTCTCTTACATGCACACACTCATACAGTGGTACCTTGGATTACAAACACTTCAGGTTACAGACTCTGCTAACCCAGAAATAGTTCCTTGGGTTAAGAACTTTACCTCAGGATGAGAACAAAAATCGCACGCCGGTGGCAGCGGGAGGCCCCATTAGCTAAAGTGGTACCCCAGGTTAAGAACGGTTTCAGGTTAAGAATGGACCTCCGGAATGAATTAAGTATGTAACCAGAGGTACCACTGTACCGTGTTTCCCTGCACTTAAGATTTGAGGTGTATAGTTATTGTTTCTGACGATGTTTTTAAGAGTCAAATTGCAGCTGGTTGTCTGAATCTTTGGTCACATGTCACTGTTATTAGAGTGACTACAGGGCTTTTTTCTTTCCATTCTAATGACTGGTTGTGTCCAAATAGAAAAGTCAACTGACTGTAGTCACACTCCCTTTATATATTTTTTGTGTTCCTCTACCCATTAATATATCTTGGAATTAAGAGCTCTCAAACAGGTATACCCCTTTCTCAGCTTATTATTATTATTATTATTATTATTATTATTATTATTTTAGGAGGGCAGGAGGTTAATGCCTAGCATTATGGAATTCTAATCTTGTGGGAATGTAGGAGATTAGAAAAGGAGCTATGTGTTTGCCTGAGCTAGGGCAAACTTGGTTATTGTCATAAACTTTTGTCTGCAGCTCATGGCAGTACTTTGACTCAATGCCACAATCTCTATCAGCCACATATCTTCCGAAAAGAGCTTGCAAATCAAAGTCAGATTTTTTTTTTCAATAGAAGAAGAAAAACAGCTTTTTGAGTGCACTATTCTGCAATACTAGCTGAATACAGTGGTGCCTCGCAAGACGAATGCCTCGCAAGACGAAAAACCCGCTAGACGAAAGGGTTTTCTGTTTTTCGAGGTGCTTCGCAAGACGAATTTCCCTATGGGCTTGCTTCGCAAGACGAAAACGTCTTGCGAGTCTTGCGATTTTTTCACTCCCCCCCTTTTTCTAAGCCGCTAAGCCGCTAATAGCTGCTTAGCCGCTTTGCCGCTAATAGCCGCTAAGCCGCTAATAGCACTAATCCGCTAAGCCGCTAATAGGGTTGCTTCGCAAGACGAAAAAACCGCAAGACGAAGAGACTCGCGGAACGGATTATTTTCGTCTTGCGAGGCACCACTGTACCAATGAAGTTGTATATATGTATCCCCCCCAAATCTGGAAAAACCCCAGTGACCATGCCACTATAATATTGGTAGGTGCAGAAAATCCCTCTGTCTCTCAGGCAGGAACCTCAATACTCAGCTTAAAATTGCAGAGAGAAGCAGATCAGCCAGCTCTTGAACTATCAGCCAAGTATGCGTATTATAGCATTTGTTTCACTGTACAATACTTCTAAGATTGTGTTTATTCACCTGTCTGTTCACCTATTCACGTATTACACCTGCATAGTGGTAATGCAGCTACCAAATTGCTCCATTTTGCAACCAGACCAATTTCAGCACACAGTGAAGTAAACACAAAGGAGGGAGGGGAAGAGAGTATCCTCAAACTGCTATAAAAATGTGATCTGTCCATAACACAGACAATCAGACAAAAGCTTTCCTGGTATAATGGTCTTTGAATGCACCACATAGTGATAACTGAGCTTAGTCATTTGAATCTGTTCATGGATGGAAAGGTGGATGAGAGAAACAAATCTGAAACTTTGTGGGTGCTAAGATACTGCGAAGGGGTGATTTGGAGCAGGGAAAATATGAGTGAGGAAAGGGTTACACATCCACCCATCTTGTGCTTCTGCATTCCCAAGAGCCTCTTCTGGAAGTAGTTTCCCCAAATACTGTAACATGTATTTGTACCTTATTCTATTGAGGTTTGGCACCTGCAGATCATTTGGTAGCAATTACAAGTCCAAGTGTGGCTCAGCACAAGGCAAGGCATATCAGAACCATGGATAGCTCCCAGGGATTCCTGCTGGCTGTTGTGTGAAAGGACAGAGTCATCAGTTTTCAAAAGGATGAAGCACGGCAGGGCATTCCCTTCCAGTGACTCCACCACTTTGAGAGAGCTGCATGCAAACTTTAAAGCAGGGGTGGGGAACTACTGCACCTCTAGATGTTGCTGAATTACAATTCCCATTAGCCACAGCAACCATGGCCAATGGCCAGGGATGATGGGAGTTGTAGTTCAGCAATTTATGGAAGGCTCAAAGTTCCCCAAACCTGATTTAAAGGGTCCAAAACTGATTCTGCAGTTGCATGGTCTTGTCTAGGTGTGGTCATCCTCACAGACTGACAATGATGGGAGAGTAGTGTCTTCAGGCTGGGACAGCGTAGAAGGCAGTGCTGAGTGGGACAACTGGTGAGTGATGTCAGTCCAAGTCCCTGGGGCCCTAATATTTTGCTCGTAGTGTGTTTCTCTCTTACATATGTTCTGTAGGTGTACCTGCTTGTATGAGGTGTCTGTCAATAAATGTGCACTGGGAAGACTCAGGATTGTGGTGGCAGGTGGACCCCACCACATATTTCAGCACATTCAATAGATTGTGATATCAGACATAATGTGCATACAAAGTATGTTGCTCAGCTTTCCAATGTTATCAGGATCCCTCAAACATTCAGTCAAACTGTGTTGGTTATCTGAAAAGGACTTGGGTCCAAAGGCATGTGGAGTAACTGGAGTATGAGTTGTCCTAGGATGCTTAGTATAGGTCTACTATCTTTTTCCCCCCTTAGGGGGGTTGGACAGCCCTTGAGTTGCCCCAATATCTATCCAGTGACTGCTCCAGCTCACAAGAGCTCAAAAGCGCACCCGTCTCCGCCCGCGATAAAATCGGAAGTACAACAGTTATTATTTTCTGTCTTCTTGTTGCACAACATGGTTGGGTTTCATGCCTAATGATATCAAGTGTGAGTGGGGAAAACATGTGTTTGGAAACCCATGCATCATTTAACTATACTTGTTATCAGGGAAGCCATGGCTAGTGCTGCAGACCTTAGACTTGGGACTGTGACAGTGAGGCCCAGGTGCACTTCTTCTTGCATCACCAGAGCAGTGAGCAGGTAGTAGAGTTTAGATCCTTGCTCCTCTGCAGCAGCAGCACCATCTAGATCAGCCTTTCTCAACCTGTGGATCCCCAGATGTGGTTGAACCACAACTCCCATCACCCCTTGCTAGCAAGGCTCAGGGATGATGGGAGTTGTAGTCCAACAATATCTGGGGACACACAGGTTGAGAACTGCTGATCTAGATGGTCAGATACTGCAACTTTTCAGTCCAGCAAAATCACATGACACGAGGAGTTGCTAACACATCACTTCTGACTTTGGCCTGTTTCCTCTGGAAAACTTGCCAGGGTCTACTGAACTGCTTTCCTGTCTCCAGGTTACTAGCTCTGATGTTGCCTCTGTGTAATTTGTGATCCAGCACATGAAAGAAGAAGTTGTAGATTATCTATTAAGCCTTGTTTGTCCAAGAGAACTGGAACTGAATGGTGTCTCTTCCATGGCGTTTTGTAGAAGTTAATATCAAGTGTTCATATTCTATTTGTTCTTGGCTTAGGGAGAAGTAATTTTGTGTTGCTTATGCAAAAGGAAAAGGAAAGTAGAACAGCTGAATTATTTAAGATCTTCTCACCCATGCAGTGATTGAAATAACTCCCATTCGTAACCTTTGAGTGCTGCTGGTTTTATTATTGATAATAATATGTTGAATATTTATTGGAAAAAGGATAGGGAGATGTGACTGAGCCCTTGCTCTTCTCACCTCAGATATAATACTGGTTTCAAATGATTAAGTGATCTAGGTTAATACAGTATTTTGTGTTCCCTGGAAAGCAGATCACATGCAATCAATATTGCTAGCTTCATCTTTAGTTTAAGCCTCCCCCCGCCACCCAATGCAGCAGTGAGCCACAGACTTGTGAAGTCCTAGTCGAGTCTTAGCAGGATCAATCCTATAAGACTAATTATGTGGAAAGAATAACTTCTTTTGTAGAGCAGTTGTCAGAGGGATGGTTATTGTGTGTGAAGTGGCACAAGCGAATATATACAGATGTAGATCCAGATAATTATTTTTTCCTCTTTCCTTTTGGCGGAAGCTCTTGCACCAAAATTATGTTGTAACTTGTTTTGTATTGGAAAAATCTGTGCATCTCTGGGGGTTTTTTGCTCCTTAATTAGCAGTTAGCAGAAAAGGATTGAGCTGGTGTTTGCTCTCTGCCCTGTTGCTGCCTGATGGAACTGTACTTGGATGCGGCACAAACACTGCAAAAGTGCCTCATGTTCCAGTGGGAATCTTCATTTTGAAGCATGTGTACAGAGCAAGAGAGAAAAATTCATAAGCCATGCTGGAACTGGGGCACTTTGAGGCCTGCATATTCCTGTGACTTGTCTTCCTCGTTTTCAAGAACCTGACCAGGAGTACCCTGGAAAGATGGGTTTCTTCAAACTTTGTTCCAGCGGGTATTGAGTATATTATATCATTCCCCTTCTTTTGTCACATTAGATTGTTAAACAATTCACTACGAAGGGCAGAGGTATGATTACCATAAGATAATGGCACCCATGGGTGTAGGAGGCCTGCGCATGACAACCTGTTTCCTGCAGCAGTTGCTTTTGCTAGATTTTAAGACATCTCTCTCTCTCTCTCTCTCTCTCTCTCTCTCTCTGTGTGTGTGTGTGTGTGTGTTTGCAGGAAGACAAGAGTATTATGCTCTTTCTTTCCCAACTCTCATGTCTCTCTCCAGAATATTGGCATCTTTCTTCTCCTGCCAAACATACACACACAAAAACAACACACTTCCATAATCTCCTCTCAGAAATATCTGTTTCCTAGAAGTACTCAGCAACCGGGCATCAAAGAGAGGGGGACATACAGTGTGTTTGGGGTCTGAAAGGTGGGGATGTCATACCCCCAAAAAAAGCTACCACCTCCCCTTATCACCACTGAGTTGTTTTCAACACAGTTGCCAATCCCTCACCCTCCCTGATTTCTTACAGGAGCTTTTGATTATTACAGATCCATGACATTATTGTGGTTGACATTCTAGTAAATACAGTTCTCAGAATTACAAAATGTCTTCCACACAGTGTGGTGGTTGTTTTTTTCTTTTCCTTTCTAATACATGCATGCATATATATATATATATATATATATATATATATATATGAATTCTCTTTTCCCAACCACATGCTGTGTACGTTTGTCTGTGTGTGTGCATGTAATAATCATTTTCCTGTTGTATTGGAGTAGTAGTATAGTCTTACACAGGGGTCTGCAAACTTTTTCGGCAAGGGGCCGGTCCACTTTCCCTCAGACCTTGTGGGAGGCCGGACTATATTTTGAAGGGAAAAAATGAATGAATTCCTATGCCAAACAAATAACCCAGAGATGCCTTTAAAATAAAAGGGCACATTCTAATCATGTAAAAACAGGCTGATTTCCGGACTGTCCGTGGGCCGGATTTAGAAGGCGATTGGAGGCCGGACTATATTTTGAAGGGAAAAAATGAATGAATTCCTATGCGAAACAAATAACCCAGAGATGCCTTTAAAATAAAAGGACACATTCTAATCATGTAAAAACAGGCTGATTTCCGGACTGTCCGTGGGCCGGATTTAGAAGGCGATTGGGCTGGATCTGGCCCCCGGGCCTTAATTTGCCTGCCCATGGTCTTACAGCTGCTAAGACCAACTCCAACCCAGAAAGCCTGTCCCCCCCCCCCCCAGATGAAAAAGAAAAAGTGCTCTGCATGCATTCTCTGTATATCAATACTCAAAACATTCCAATGCAGGAAATTTGTGTCCCAGGATCTGAGTCTCTCTCTCTCTCCCCCCCCCCCCCTCTCTCCATGTGCCCTGACAAGTATGATTGTCAGCAGGAACTAGCAGAACTATATTTTTTGTGACACAGGATGATGGGATGGCCAAGGAGTCATATCCTGGAGGCAAGGGCGAAGGGTCTAATCTGAACCAAGTGGGTTGCAAATCAATTCACAGGCCCAACAAGACAAGATCACTCAACTAACAAGGTGTTCACAAGTGCTTGCGATTCGCCGGGCATGATTTTATAGACCTCAGCCATATTGTGCTAATGTGGAAAGTGTGATACATCCCAGGGTATTTGTTCTGAGTGTCTCTGCACTTTCCCTAGTACTACTAATCTCTCTTGAGATGGAATGGCATGAACTGCACTCATGGGAGCGTGATTAGAAAGCAGCCTACTTGACAAGGTTCGTGAAGAATGCACGAGATAAGGAAATTGTATTAGCTGGCCCGAGCTGCAGGGCTTTGGATGGGTTATAAATCTTCATAAATAAAACATAAAATAAATTTCCTGTATCAAAGCTTCGCACACTTGCAGGATATTGTGCTAGTCTACTCTTGCCATCTGCACCTATTGAAACACCACACTAATTTTAAGATGCATAAACACACACAGTTTCTATAAAAGGTTAAAAAGAATGTTGCTTGCTGCAGGGCATTCTCTTGGCAGAACCTTTTAATGCGGTAATAAGTACATCATTACTGCAGGTCAAAAATCTGAAATTACTGTTCTTAGTGATGTGATAAAGTATTTTTTTCTCCCCTCTCTCTCTTTCTCCTTTTCTTTCCATTAGGTATAAAATGTGTGGCTCCAACAGTCAATTGTGAAGATCACAGAATAAACCCCAGCCTCTTCCTCACTTTGCTTTTCATGATGTAAATGAACCCAGTCTCTGACCAATGAGGAGCTGAACCATGGACAGGCTAAAAGAAACTTTCTGGACTGTTTTGTTAAATCAGTTATTTCCTTCTTCCATGGGAGCCTACTAACGGATTATAGCGGGAAGGCAAAAGAGGTGAAAGGGGAAGAAAACACCTTGAACTGGAAAGCGATCCTACAATGAGAATTACGAGCACATCTTGTATCTGCCCAGTCCTAGTTTGTCTCTGTTTTGTGCAGAGGTGTTGTGGAACTGCACATCATGGCTCCATCAAGGTGACCAGAAACCAAACCAAACATATAGAGGGGGAAACGGAAGTTCACCATCGTCCCAAACGTGGATGGGTTTGGAACCAGTTCTTTGTTTTAGAAGAGCACTTTGGACCAGATCCTCAGTATGTTGGAAAGGTAACGAACATCTTTTCTTCTTGCAAATGTTGTATGTGCTGCAAACAACCTAACACTCTGGGGCACACAGTTATCAGAACAAGAAACAACTGTTTATTAAACTAATATCCAATTTGTTAAGAGCATTCATAGCATGTTTGAAACCTATGAAACATAATATACTTAACAAATATATAACATTTTTCTTAAAAAGCTTACATCTCCTCTATACACAAATGTATGTAACCAGTTTCACCAATTATTAGCTTCCCAGTTATCTTCCCATATGTACACCCAAATTTACATTTCCTGAATGTGTTGACTTGGAAATCCCTCTGCGAAATGTCACAGAAAGAGCATTTCTAATTTCTCAAATGGGGGGAGGGTGGCAAAAATATATTAATTCAAACATACTTATTTGAAATGATAACATGTTTATTTGACTACAGTATCCATGACCTCCCAGTCTATACTCAGAAAGAAATGGGGATTGGAGATTATATTGTGTGACCAAGGAGGCATTGCACTGGAATACAGTGTAGATTTATTGAAGGTTGGGTAGGCCTGTGTCTCACAGGACCTATTTTCTTTTGTTATGAGAACACAATAGTTCAAAGTATCAGAAGCGAGTGTAAAATTCCTGCCTGGTCATCAGTTCCAGATCTACTGTGGGCTTGATTCATGACTATCATGAACTCATTTTGGAAAGAATGGCTGAGGAATATTTTTTAAAATCCTAGCTAGATGTTTAGACATTTTGCATGTTATTTTTGGGTGGAAAAGACTCACTTCGATAGCATCAAGCTTTCATTTTACTCCCTTCTTGATTTGCAATATGCAGTGTATGAGCTGTGGCTCTGCACATATAGTTGCATTAGAGTTTCCAGCATGCCCAACAATTAACCAAGATGCCTGGAACTGATGGGAGTTGGAGTTCAGTAACATGTTGTGTGGGCAGGTCCCCATCCTTGTGTTCTAATGTGAAAGGTAGGTAAAGGTAAAGGGACCCCTGACCAGTCCAGTCGTGACCAACTCTGAGGTTGCGATACTCATCTCACTTTATTGGCTGAGGTAGCCAGCGTACAGCTTCCGAGTCATGTGGCCAGCATGACTAAGCTGCTTCTGGCGAACTAGAGCAGCGCACGGAAATGCTGTTTACCTTCCTGCCAGAGCGGTACCTATTTATCTACTTGCACTTTGACGTGCTTTTGAAGTGCTAGGTTGGCAGGAGCAGGGACCAAGCAACGGGAGCTCACCCTATCACGGGGATTCAAACCGCCGACCTTCTGACCGACCTTCTGATCGGCAAGTCCTAGGCTCTGTGGTTTAACCCGCAGCGCCACCCGCGTAGTAGAGCTTAAAGCTGTTATGTCTCTTCCATGATATCTGTGAGTGATTGTGTGAATATATACATAGTATATTGTGCCTTTCTGGAACTGAATTGACTATCCAGAACTGTGTAGTATGTTTGCTTATGACACTCTACCCAAATTGTACTTAGCAATCTTCCTCCATTTATTGTGGGACATCTTTTAGGAAGCTGTTGCTTCCTGCTGATGGGAAGGCAACATCTAACAATGCAACCAGTGCTATTTTTCTAAGGTGAGGTGCTGGAACTCACCACAAATGCCTCCCTTGTTCTCTTATAATGGCAATGGTGCCTACCTGAGAGGTGCCAGAACTGAGTTCCAGTGAGTTCCGGCTGGAAAAAAAGCCCTGCATGCAACATTATGTAGATAATGCTTATTGCAGATGCTGCAGCCACATGAATCTTGCTGAAATTTCAGAGGAGGACAATCTGGGGTTGAGTCTATAATAAGAAAATAATGAGCAGTATTTAATAACGGTTATGAATAAAGAACAGAAATAAAGTTAAGGAAATTGTTGGGTTCATTGTAGCTACTTTTATGCATATATCTGTTTTATACAAATCTGTTGATTTTAATATATAAATTTATTTATACTTTGGGGCTTATAACTCTGCATTTTGTTTTATAATAGTTTTGTGGTTTATTTGGACTTGGCAGGAATATAAGCAGTTAGGAAATACAAGGTAGTTTTCAGAACTCAGTAATGTTATTGAAAATACTGTGAAGGAGAAGAGCTGGTGTACAAGTAGATAATAAATATATCAGCTAAGTTTCTTCCAATGTTAATTATAGTAGAAACATTTAGAACAAACGTAGGGGATTGTGTATGACAGGGGTAGCCAACATGTTGCTCCAACACTGTTGCTGAGCTACAAATCCCAGCATCCCAGCAATTTACAGTGGTACCTCGGGTTACATATGCTTCAGGTTACATAAGCTTCAGGTTACAGACTCCACTAACCCAGAAATAGTGCTTCAGGTTAAGAACTTTGCTTCAGGATGAGAACAGAAATCGTGCTCCGGCGGTGCGGCAGCAGCAGGAGGCCCCATTAGCTAAAGTGGTGCTTCAGGATAAGAACAGTTTCAGGTTAAGAACAGACCTCTGGAACAAATTAAGTACTTAGCCTGAGGTATCACTGTATTTGTATGCTGCCTTTCCATAGTATACCATACTCAAAACAGTTTACACAATTCACTTACAAGACTTAGCTTACTGTTTATCACTATATATTTTTTGCTAATTAAAAATACTGTAATAAACATACAATAAAATCAGAGTCCACTGATAATCCATCATAAATTCTAATAATAACAATAATAACCTAATCCAGATAACAGAAAAATAATACATCTTCAATGCTAAGTCTTAATCCAAGCAGCAGCCCCTGAACAAAATCCCACTCTGAAGATTTCTAGGCATCCTGAGCAGCAGAATTAGCCTTTGTGCTTTGATTCAGCCAAAGCACAACCATCTCAGGCCAGGTGGGAACAGGCCAGACAAAGCAGGAAGCAGGTGTTGCAGAACTCATGATGAGAAGGTCATTAACAATTGAGGCACCACAGGTTCCCACCCCTGTTTTAACCCAATGGCTTAGAGGCCAAGGGCCTCCTAAGATCAGTCATCTGGAGGACATCCTGTCTAACTACCTCTAATGTAGAGAGAGAAGTAGGAAAGAGGGGCACCATTGCCAACCTGGCCTTTCATCATCAGCATTGCTGCAATTTACCAGGAGGGGGGAGGGTTGCGACTGCGGCAAGGTAAGCACAATTCAAATTCACTGTCAGATCCAGTCTGGTGTTGCAGTCTAGTTGCCCCATGACAGTCTTGCTATCAACACCTTTCTCCTCTCCTTCCTGGGCAAACCCCAGTGCCACCGGTGATGGGAGATTGGGTGAGCATTGCTGCCCCTCACTGTTGTATAGATGTGTGTGTTTGTATGTCAGGGGGTTCATGGCAAATAGCCTGTTCCCCAACACTCAAAAATATATGTGCTACTTTTGTGCTGCTCATTTTTACAAGAAATAGTTATGCTAGATATGTGAAAGAAAGAAGTGCACTGTGGGTAGTCCCCTGTAATTGCAGGTCCCTACTTGAGACAATTGACCTGTCCAATCAGTCAATCACTTAATCCATACATTCTGTTCTCCATAACTGATGGCAACCTATATTTACTAGGTTAGCTTTGCTGCTAATTTTATGGGAAATAATCATGCCAGGCATATAGATAAAAGAACTATGGGCAGTTCCTTATAATTTCTCACTGATGGCATTGACTTTTCCAACCAGTCATTAAACTCAATGCTGCATTCTCCATCAATGCTGCTGACGTATTGCATATCTGAAAGTCCTCCTTACATTTTTGTCATACCCACTTTGGAGCAGCTCCATCACAAGAGCAGAATTATTTTGTGTACATAAAAAGAAGAAGAAGATGATATGATAATAATTATATTTTTATTTATACCCCGCCTTCCCCAGCCAGAGCCGGGTTCAGGGTGGCTAACACCAGTAAATACAGCCTCATTTTAATAGTAGCCCATAGATCAAAACCATAAGGGGAGGGAAACATAAGGGTCAGACTGAGTCCAAACCAAAGGCCAGGCGGAACAGCTCTGTCTTGCAGGCCCTGCGGAAAGATGTCAAGTCCTGCAGGGTCCTAGTCTCTTGTGACAGAGCATTCCATCAAGTCGGGGCCAGTACGGAAAAGACCCTGACCCTAGTTGAGACCAATCTAACCCACCTTGTGACTTGGGACTTCCAAAGTGTTGTCATTTGTGGACCTTAAGATCCTCCGCGGGGCATACCAGGAGATGTAAGAATACATCAGCAATCAAAGTAGTGATTATTCTGCTTCCTGGATTGTCATCTGAAAACATCATCACAGTTTCCTAAATTACCATCTGAAGACTATGTACCATACATCAGACTGGATTTCCACTAGGCATGGTGGGAGAGTTCATCCAAGCTTAGTTCAGACTTGGGGAGTTTGGAAGATCTGAGTCTGATTTGGATGCGAGCCTTTGACCCTTAGATTTCCTTTCCAGAGTACACAAAATCTGACTGTTTAGAAAAGGAGGTTCCACAATATATTCACCCCAATCCAATGCAAGCAAATGGAGTGAAGTAATTCTGGTAGCTCGCATGGGGACAGAGCACCCCTCAAAAAAAAAGAGGCAAAATGGGGAGAGAGAAAACCAATCCCCTCTGTGAAGCAGTAGCAATCACCCCCCCCCCAAGATTACAGTGTCACCCAACTTTTCTTTGAAAGAGCTTGTTTATATAGCCAAACTAGATGTCAAGGGATGTGGGTGGCACTGTGGGTTAAACCACAGAGCCCTAGGACTTGCCGATCAGGAGGTCGGCGGTTCGAATCCCCATGATGGCGTGAGCTCCCGTTGCTCGGTCCCTGCTCCTGCCCACCTAGCAGTTCGAAAGCATGTGCAAGTAGATAAATAGGTACCACTCTGCCGGGAAGGTAAATGGTGTTTCTGTGCACTGCTCTGGTTCGCCAGAAGTGGCTTAGTCATGCTGGCCACATAACCCAGAAGCTGTACGCCGGCTCCCTCGGCCAATAAAGCGAGATGAGCACCGCAACCCCAGAGTCGGCCACGACTGGATCTAATGGTCAGAGGTCCCATTTACCCCTTTACCCTAGATGTGATGTGGGAGCCTTTCTTTCACGGAAAAAGTAGGACTGTGGTGGGTGGGGAGGAGGAGATGCAACTTTTTGCCCCTCACTGCAACTTCAATCTAAACCCCCAATAATAAACAAACTAACTAATAAATATATTCTAGATTATGAGTAGTCTAATACGAAGTACTCTCTAGGTGATGTGAATAGTAAAGTGGACAGTGCTAAAACATACCACATAATTCAAGAAAGTCATAAATCAAGAAAGCCAACCCCAACAATAGCCAAACAATAAAACCTGGCCGTAAAATCCAACAGAGAGTGCTTCTAGACCATTATTCTTTCCAGGTGGGATTCAGTCCCATACTGACAAATACAGATTGCACAATTAATGCTGATATGGAGCTCTTGTGCAACAAACTCAACCTCTCGCCAAAACGGAACATTTTGCGGTAAGGAAACTGATGGGAAAATGGAACTTTTGGCTCGATGTAATAGCCGCTACCTCCCCGTAAACAAGTCAGGAGGAATGTTCAGTAAACAGGTTGTCTGGAAGGGACCAGGGACAGCCACAAATCAAATTCCAGGAAACCATCCAACAAAGCTCACAGTTACAGTTACAAAAGCTAAAACCAGCCAAATTGCTGTTTACTTTGCAGAAGCCAAAACAAAATAGTATCAATGATTTCAAAGCAGTCTTTGCCAACCTAGTGCTCTGCAGATGTTTTGGCCTATAACGCCTATGGTGGGCACCAGGTTGGTGAAGGACACTAGAGAGGAGTTGAATGGCCTTGGAGAACAAAAAATGTATTTTCCTATCACTGAAAATACATTAAAGAGAGCACCAGATGACTCTGTTAGCCACAAAGGTGCTATTAACCCCAAAGTGGAAAACCTGTGTGGTAATAGCAGTTTGGTGTGTATGTGTGAGGATTTAGACTGCAGATGGAGTGCAGTGGCCAAGAGTGATACCCCAGCTACTTTTTCAGCAACACACACACACACACACACACACACACACACACACACGGGTTATGTGATATATTGATATATTGTCCTAATCCAGTTTGAAGTCTATATCGTGATATCAGTTTCATAATTTTTGACCTGGCAATATATAACAAATCGTGATGTGTTTTAGAGCTGGGTGCTATATCATCCCAAACCGGTTTGAAGTCCATATCATGATATTTATTTCATCATTTTTGACCTGGCAATATATTGTGAATCATGGTGTGTGTGTGTGTGTGTGTTATGCAAAAATCACAATGTGGGGAAAACCGTGAAACCAACCAATGCTTCTACATAGCTCCATCCTTATTTCAGACATTGTGATATAATAGAAAATCGCGATATTTAGGTGGTGATATATCATGATGTTGAAAACCAAATATCGCCCAGCTCTAGTCCAATATGAAGCTCCCAGGTCATGGTTAGAGTGACCTTAAAAATGTGAACTAATATACTGCTCTAAGGTTTCAATGTAAGACTGGGTGCGGATCGTGAAGACAATATATCCTGAAAGAAGTGCAATTAATCTGGATTTGTTTTTTTAAAAACATATTCATCAACATTTGTTAGCCTCGATAGCCTTAAGAGGATATCAGTCATGTCTATTAAATGTATCTGAACATTTCTGCATAGCAGGTATTATAGCATATTTTCATTTTAAACCAGACAGGAAGAAGGATTGATTTTAGCCATACAAAATGCTTTAATCTTCTCAGTGAAGGTTTTGCATGTGGCTTATATATATCATGCGTGTAATGATGGACAGAAGGCAGAAAGCACAGCATTCTGATATTTTCACACTGAAAATAGCCTCTTTCCCAGTTTATGGTGGTGATTACAGTGCCAACATCTAATACCCAGCTCTGTAATTAAGCCATCTCAGCTGCTGTTCCTGGAACATGTTCTCTAGTATGGCAGAGCTCAAGACCAATCTATTTCTCATAATGGCATGTGTTCCATCAAGACTTCACATGCTTAACATGATCGACTTTTGATGCTTTCTGTTTGTTTTTGGAGAAATGCTGGCAATTGTTCATTCCCCCCTGCTCATGTGCATCTGGTATCTTACCATTCTGCAATCATTCTTTCAATTTATCTTGGCCTCTCCTGCTTCTGACCTGGTTCCAATTCTTTCTCTGTGGACCATATCTGCTAAACCTCCATTCCCTTTAGGGGAAATGGCAGAGCAGGAAGCAAAGTGCTTGCCATTCTTCTCTCAATAGCAACTTCTGCAAGAAGCTGTGCTGCACAGGTTGGAGCAAAATTGATTCATTTTTGGCAGTGTGGTGAGTTTTTGTCTGCACTTACGATGTTAAATCCAGTTTCGGATTTAAATATAGAAAAGTTAAGGTTGGTCTGTTGGTCTGTCTGTCTGTCTGTCTGTCTGTCTGTCTGTCTTTCTATCTATCCCTCTAATTTGGGGGTGACAATTTTTGCAGAAGGGAAATGTGCATTCTTATAATTGGAGGCTTGCTATTGTATCACTGTCCATCAGATCCATATATCTATATCTACTGCTAGAATATTTTTGCCTCCTTTGAAAATTCATATTGCTAGACTCCTTCTTTTGAAAATCCCCAGATGTCTGCCAAGCAGGAACTTTTGCATTCACCTTGAAATTTCACTTTGAGTGAATTTCAGTGGCAACTTGGGTTGCATGCTGACAACTTTTATAAACAGTTTCTTCACTAGCTCCTGACTCCGAGCTGGACACCCTCAGTGCTGCTGAGAGTCAGGTGATATCTGCAGCACAGCTTGATCAAGAAACCTGCATTGATGTTATTTGGCTGTCCTTATCTAAATGCCTTTTGCTTCCCTTAAATTCCTTGGACACTCGGCTTGAGCAGGAGCTTCGATATTCATACTAAGATTTTGCTTTAGGTAAAATTCAGTGTTGAAACATTGGATGAAAGCTACTGCACATTCATGCATAAATGACGAAAATGTCAAAAGCAGATATAAAAAATCAGCAACTAGAAAAAAATATGTTTTTGTTTTGTGACTCTTCAGATGCATACTTTCTGCTTAAATCATAGCCGTCTTGTAGTAGCTGACCGCCAGCCCATAAGGTCAACACTTCCTAATTTGGTTTTGTTGTTGGGTTGAAACAAAAAAATCACAATCTTGTGAGTACCCCAATTGTATTGGGTTTCTGATTTTGTTTGGCATGTCACTGGCAAAGTATTTAATAACTAAAATTGCTGCAGGCAGCATATATGTGATGAACTGGTTTTATTTGGACCTGAGCTATGAAATGCATGTGGCAGACAGAAAATATAATGCAGTCTATGGACTGAGATACAGATAAGGATAAATGAGAAAGATATAAGCTATAGATAAGTAGGATGCACAAAGTAGTAGAAGAAAAGCATCTTGATAGCTAAGGTGCTTATACATGTAGGGAAACGTCAACTTGAAGTACCTTGTTTTGTGAGTGATATTTTCCACCACATCAGTTGCATTCAGAAATGATAATAAAAAAATAGCAGTGCACAATAGTAAATAAATAGCTTTTTGGATGACCCTGATTTACCTTCATCACAAAGATGTAACTGAGTTGAACAAATAAACAGGTGTGTGTTCATCTATAAATAACTACACACACACACACAGAGAGAGAGAGAGAGAGAGAGAGAGAGAGAGAGAGAGAGAGAGAGAGGTACCTTGGTTTAAGAACAGCTTAGTTTATGAACAACTTGGATTAAGAACACTGCAAACCCAGAAGTAGGTGTTTTGGTTGTGAACTTTGCCTTGGAAGTAGAACACGTTCCATTTCCTGTTGAGTGTGTTCCATTTGTAAATTGAGTCCCCTGCTGCTATGGGAAAGCACACCTTGGTTTAAGAACACTTTGGTTTAAGAATGGACTTCTGGAATGAATTAAGTTCGTAAACCAAGGTACCACTCTGTGTGTGTGTGTGTGTGTGTGTGTGTGTGTGTGCGCGCGCGTGCGCGCACGCAGAAAACACACACAGGTATTTTCAATCATGATGCACTTAGACCAGTGTTAAATTGGCTTAGGAGCCTTAACCTTAGTGTGTCTAAACTGGCTTAAATGGCTTGGAAACTTTTTAGACTGCATGCACGGACAGCCAACACAGTGCTCTCCAGATTGATTGATTGATTGATTGATTGATTGATTGATTTTGGAGCACAACTCTCCATCAACCCCTTGCTATCTCTGGCCTACAGGCTTCCCTCTGATCAGTAACTTACTCTAGACTTTTATCAGGACAGGGGGGAAATGACATTTAACATGGGCTCAGGAGTAGGGGTCTGGACCGTGCTGCTGCTCCTTGGACTGATGTGGGGACAGGGTGTTGATGAAGTCAAGACTAAATGGGCACACCAACAAAGCCAAACTGGTGCTTCTGCCAAAGTGCTCTCATTGCCACCATGCCCCACTCTGTGTTGTTCCAGTATGCAAGAGCCACACCCCTGTTGGAAGGGTGGCTTGGCCCCCCTGCCCTGCCAGCTGCTCCTGCCTAGGTCCCTTTCATTATGTGTTTCAGGATTATGTGTTTCTTTTCCCCTGCCCAAAAGACTGCAGCCAATGTAGATTCTTTTCATTGTGTGCACAAGCTACTTTAAAAAATGGGCTGCAGTGTAAATTGGTTTCTCCTTTGGAATTCTCTCCCACATTGACAGCATTCACACAATGCTGTCAATGGTGATGCTCAACTTTTGGCATCGTGTATGAAAAATGCTCTAAACTGCAGCAGCCAATTAACTTATGGACATCCCTGCAAGTCCCTGTCCCCACCACCACATTTTGCATTGGTTGATGTCTCTCTCAAAAATCAGCCCTGCCAAGATGGGCAACAAAACTTGAAGCCATTAATACTGATATAATCCTCCAATGTGTGGTGGATTTGTTCGAAGTGGGGAAATAGTGAAAACTATGTTAGTGTTGATCCAGTTGAATTATGGCTAATGTTATGAGTTTGGCTTCTAAAGACCTGATTGCAAGGATCACTGTAAGAGTTGTAGACCACCACAGGTTGTCCTAGGCTATCCTTGTGCACCATCACTATTGCAGATATCAATATTGTGCAGCATGACGCAATTGGATGCATAAAAGCTCACTCTTTTTGGAATAAAAATTGTCCAGACACATAATTGTGATTCAAAGCTTTACTAACCAGAACTTCTTCAAAACAGGTACAGAAAAAATCAGTGATACATCCAAATAATTCCATAAACCATACACTTATCTAAGCATAGGTTTCTATTTTTAAATGAATAACATAATTATGAGAAGAGCAAAAATCAAAGGTCTGTCTCTCCCATAGCTTGCATTAGCCTGCATCCAGCCTAAGGCTATACAGCTCCTGTATATATATCATTATCTCACTGGGAACTAAAGGCAAAGGCAACTCCATTTAAAAATCGAGATTTGCAATTGAATACCTTAATCACATGATCCAAGGTTAAACACTCACATGAGTACTAGCAGAGAACACCAACAGTTAATTATCAACTCAGAAGCTTAGAGAGCTTCAGTGTGCTTCAATGGAATTTTCAATTGTTAAACCTTTTCAGCAATATACGTACAGGCACTTTCCATTTCAGTGTCAATTGAACAATTATACTTAACAATCACTCCCTTTGAGTGCTGCAGAAGAGCTACTGAATAAGATTTTTTAAGGGACAGAAAGAGGACTACACATGGATAGGGAAGAAGTATGACCTCTTTAGGCTCCAGCCTGAGTGCTGTTCATTATCTTCATAGCTAGGAAAAGTGGTACCAGAATATGTGTTGCTGTTGCATAATACGAGCTTGTCTAGCTTGTGACCTATCAGTCTGCTCACAGCCTGCCAGCCATGTTTGGAAGTCTGCAAAGGACTTGATATCTCCCTTTCCCCCATGCCTTCCTGAGGGCTTTTCCTAAACATGGTGAGCTAGCATACATTCCCTGGTTTGGGTGTGATAGTTCACAGTTTGAAGAGGCCTACTCTAAGTAGTAAAGGGTTTGCTATTTTTTCAAAGCTGGTCTAAGCAAATGTATATGGTGTCCTAGATTTCATAGCAGTGTGACAGCTAAAAGTAACTCAGAAGAAATAGGCTGTGAGATTATTTTGCTCCAGCCGTGTTCCTCTTCAGTTGTAGATTGAGAAATCACTTTTATTTACCCTTTAAGAAACAACCACTAGTAAGACAGGAAGGGCAAAGAAGCACACCTGAGACATCCGTAAAATGGTCAGCTGAAGAAGAAAGAATGTTTCACTTAAAATAAGGTTTGGGTGCTTTAAGCAACGTAAAAAAGCACCCTGTCTTTATTCTTGTTGACAATTGCTGCAATATTGCAACAAGCAAGGCTATGTCGGTATGCTATTCTCTCGACTACAGTTTGAGGCTGGTAAACAACTATTTCTTAGGGCCATGAAAAGTGCTGGCAAATATAGAGCAGGACATATATTAATGGACTAATTTGTCCAGCTCTAATGTGGCCATTCCAGTTTATTACTTGGGCAGTATTATACCGAGC
Organism: Podarcis cretensis; assembly: GCF_951804945.1. Lineage (NCBI taxonomy): Eukaryota > Metazoa > Chordata > Lepidosauria > Squamata > Lacertidae > Podarcis > Podarcis cretensis. Next base: position 17,443,486 of record NC_137176.1, on the reverse strand, counting down.
GCTTATTGCAAGGCTCACTCCTTGTAACACTCACAGTTAGAGTATTCACCGCTAGTTGACAATGCAACAGAGCCACTCCAGACTGCTAATTGCTTAATAAATGTAACCAAACATCTCCAGTCCTTGACTCAACCTAATTGCTTTTCAGTGTCATAGTGCAGTAATGTAGAAGGTCACAATAACTGCTTAATGGACAAAGTGGTTGTTAAAAAGGTAGGCAGGAATGCCAAGGAGAAGTATATAATGTTAATGTGGGGTTAGATAAAGCACCAAGTTGGTGGTTTATACAACTTTCTGGTTTAAATGGTTTACATGGTGTGCACTGTCATAATACGAATGACTCCTTAGTTTTCTGCTAGCAAATGGGCATGATTTTGACTGTTCTCCTTTATATTATGGTTTTTGCTATTATGTTGGTCAGTGATGCTACGACTTAGACCAGGAATCTCATATTTGTCAAAAATTGATGTGATAGTTGTAGAACAGGCATAGGCAAACTCGACCCCCCAGGTGTTTTGTGACTACAATTCCCATCACCTCTGACCGCTGGCCCTGTTAGCTAGGGATGATGAGAGTTGTAGTCACAAAACACCTGGGGGGCCGAGTTTGCCTATGCCTGTTGTAGAAGCATGAGATTTGGCTGCACACATGCATGTAGGGGGATGGCAAGGCAGTGAGCTCCATCACAGGGAAGGCCTGATGAAATGTCACTTCCACGTGGATTAATTCTAATTGCAGGATTCTACAGAGGGTGTCCCTGGTAGAACATCTAGGGACTAGTGTCCTGCCCACTAGGAGCGACACATTAGGTTGTGGCGTGCAGGCAGGCCTCTCTTGTGGTGGCTTCACACCTTTAGAACTTCCTGCCCCTGAAATTCATCTGACAACTACTTTAATGGCATTTGTGTGTCAAGCTCAAACCATAGCTTTTTAGCCAGGATTTTGAGATGTTTAGTTGTTGCTGAAGTTTTCCTTTGTTGTGTTTTATGGTCTTATGTATGGCTGCCCTATTTTGCTGAATTTTGCTGCTACCCCCACCTAGATCTTTGAATGAAGGGCAACTAACTAATGATGTAAATAAAATGAGTTAAACTAATTAACTTTCCAGACATGATTATATAGTTGAGAGGCTGGTAGGGATGTATTTAGTTTATTACATACATATTTGTCTTTCCATCCCTGATGGGACACATGAGTTCTTGGGTAATCTCTCATCCCGCACTGACCAGATCCAGACCTTCTAAGTTTAAACAAAACATCTGAATGGGCTGTCTTCCGACCATGTCTCTGAACCTCATAAGAACTTGGAAAAAGCAAAACAAACTCTAGCACTAGCTTACTTGTCAAGGACAGATCTAAACATTGGCTCCCAGTATATTTCTGGGCACAATTCAAAGTATTGGTGCTGACCTTTAAAGCCCTAAAACAGGCATAGGCAAACTCAGCCCTCCAGATGTTTTGGGACTACAACTCCCATCATCCCTAACTAACAGGACCGGTGGTCAGGGATGATGGGAGTTGTAGTCCCAAAACATCTGGAGGGCTGAGTTTGCCTATGCCTGCCCTAAATGGCCTCGGCCCAGTATACCTGAAGGAGTGTCTCCGCCCCCATCATTCTACCCAGACACTGAGGTCAAGCTCCAAGGGCCTTCTGGTGGTTCTCTCACTGTGAGAAGCAATGTTACAGGGAACCAGGCAGAGGGCCTTCTCGGTAGTGGCGCCTGCCCTGTGGAACGGCCTCACATCAAATGTCAAAGAAATAAACAACTATCTGACTTTTAGAAGACATCTGAAGGCAGCCCTGTTTAGGGAAGTTTTTAATGTTTGAAGTTTTATTTTGTTTTTAATGCTCTGTTGAAAGCCGCCCAGAGTTGCTGGGGAAACACAGCCAGATGGGCAGAGTAAGAAGAAGAAGAAGAAGAAGAAGAAGAAGAAGAAGAAGAAGAAGAAGAAGAAGTTGGTTGTGTAGTTAAAATTATCCCTGTATTTCTGAGTCACTGGACTTTGCGGCCCCAACACATGCAAAAACCCACCATGTAGAAAAGTAGCAAGGCAGTAGAAAGCCAGGCTAGAATTTTTCTCCCCAACACTGCAGGAAGTGGGGTTCAATTGTATGATGCCCCACCTGATTTTCTACGATGCAGGGACTGTAGTGTTAACGCCCCCGCTTGTAAGAGCAGCCGTACTGATGAAATACATCAGAAATGTCTCACCTCACATTTACCTTTAACATTTTAAGTGTGAGACCTTATGATTCCACCACTCTCAACATAACCCATTGTCAGATTTTAGAAGCTTTATTACCTACATTCGTTTTATCACTTGACGTTAGCTTTCCTCACCTCCCTCCTTATTGTCCATGCATTTCATACTAAATTATGGTTTAGATGATTGGGCATGACAGCAAAGTGACCTCTTATCTAAATCATGCTAAATGTAATGGAAAGCTGTTATCGCATCATATCTGTAAAGGTCAACCTTCTTTGAAAGTGGGGAAATGAAAATACAGCGTTAGCTAGCAGTGGATTCACATCACCTCTGAAATTAATTTAGGCTCCTTTTTTCAGCAGCAGCCTGTCTTTTGGGTGGGCATAATGTGAAGGAGAGGTAAAATGTAATGCCCAAGTCATTGACATGAATTTTAGGAGGGAGTGAAAGAGGTTTGGTAAGAAGTGGACGAGGATAATGTTTTTTTAGATGCTTTTGCAGGGGGCAGAAGAAAGTAAAAAATGCCTTTAACTCATCTATTTCTGTTGGTGTACAAGATGGACTGCATTATAAAGAGTGAGATGATTTTCTTGGAAGCAGTGGACAGTGTGCATGTTTTGTAGTGTTGTGGCAAATAAACTATTTTATAATCCATTAAAATCAAAGATGTTTGGAAATAATGTTATACTACATTCTAGACCTTTAACTGCAACAGGTTCAATTGCTTTTGGGATGATGTGCTAATAATTGCTGTATCATAGTAATTCTCATGCTGTAGTTTTTTTGTGGATATATATGCCTGAGAGAGAGAATCCACGCATGTGACTAGGTTCTGGACCATGATTGATTGCAGACATTCTTTGTTAAATATACTTCCATGAGCTTAAGGAATTTTTCTTCCTGGAGTGGAAGAAAACTTCCCTACAGATATACAGTCATACCTCGGGTTACAGACACTTCAGTTTGCATTTTTTTCAGGTTACGGGCCCGCCGAAACCCGGAAGTACCGGAATGGGTAATTTCCGGGTTTCGGGGGTTGCGCATGCACAGAAGCGCCAAATCACAACCCATGTGTGCGCAGATGCAGTGCTGTGGGTTATGAACGTGCATCCCGCACAGATCACATTCTGAGCGTCCACTGTACTTTAAAGTTATTAAAAAGGTAAAGGTACCCCTGCCTATACGGGCCAGTCGTGTCCGACTCTAGGGTTGTGCGCCCATCTCACTTAAGAGGCTGGGGGCCAACGCTGTCCAGAGACACTTCCGGGTCACGTGGCCAGCGTGACAAAGCTGCTCTGGTGAGCCAGGACCAGCGCAGCACACGGAAACGCCGTTTACCTTCCCGCTATAAAGCGGTACCTATTTATCTACTTGCACTTAGGGGTGCTTTCGAACTGCTAGGTGGGCAGGAGCTGGGACCGAAAGACGGGAGCTCACCCCGCCGCGGGGATTTGAACCGCCGACCATATGATCGGCAAGTCCTAGGCGCTGAGGTTTTACCCACAGCGCCACCCGCATCCCTTAAAGTTATTAGTACAAGGTTAATGTATTAAATGCAAAAATACTTACCACAAGTCCATCTATTACCTATCTGGTAGAGCAACCCAGACTTGCTTGCAGTCCAGAATGCAACTCTGAATTGGTTTATGTAGTTCTCCAAATTTTGCAATGTAGGTTCAGTGCGCTAAAAGTATGCACAAGAATATGTATTTTACAGTAAAAATGTGTACCTTATGGGAAAGCATATTGAGGGAATGCACACAAATATGTACAGCAATGCATATAATAATGCATACAATTTAAATTTGAGCCTTTTATGCCCTCTTTTTAAAAATCCACATAAAGTGGGATGAAATGGGCCCTCTGAGTGCACGTGAAAATGAAATGGGATGAACTTGGGAAGATCTCTCCATCCCTTCTCCAAGGTCCACCAACCAGAACCAGGAGCAAAATGGTGTCTCAGCGGGTGGAGCTAATTATCTGCTGCATCCTTTAAGCCATGCATTGGAATAACCTGCAGATAGGAGTAAGAATCATCTGAATTACTACAAATCAGGGATGTGAACACAAAACTCTAAAACTAGTTAGCAGGGCTGTACCTGGTCAATGGCAACCAATACCTGTCTGTATTTTAGGGGAGAGGAATGCAGAGGCTCATGAGTGATTAGCACAAGGCCAGCCATGGCATTGATATATTTATTTGTTATCTACAATTTGTTATCTACAATTTTACTTGTTCTTGTTAAAATATTGGGAGTCAGGACACCCCCCCCCCCGATCTATTACAAATGACCCAGAGATGACCCCAGACCTCCTAAACTCTTTTGTCGACTTCTGATCTAAGCAGGTAAAAATGCAGTTTAAACTGAAAGCATTTGAGCATGAATGCTGTGAGGGTCAGGCTGTGGCCATAAGCAACAGCACTCAAAACTAAACATTGAGTGTTTCTAGCTCATGGTCCTTGAGCCCAGAGCTTAGTTAGCTGGTACATGATATGGAGCAAACAGGAAAAACAAAACAAAAAACATCCCTCTGTTGACCAGGAAAAATAAAAAGGCCAGGCTCCTAGACTTTATAGCTGGCCTGGCCAATCTAGAAGGTTCATATTGCTTGCTGATTTCAGGAACCAATATAACAAATCACTGTTCCCTTCTGCATTGTCATTAGGCTCTGAGGCCTGAGTACAGAAAATTCATGGTGGATTATTAGATAGAGGGACATGGGTGGCGCTGTGGTCTAAACCACTGAGCCTGTTGGGCTTGCCAATCAGAAGGTCGGTGGTTCAAATCCCCATGACCGAGTGAGCTCCTGTTGCTCTGTCCCAGCTCCTCCCAACATAGCAGTTCAAAAGCACACCAGTGCAAGTAGATAAATAGGTACCGCTTCAGCGGGAAGGTAAACGGCATTTCCATGCGCTCTGGTTTCTGTCATGTTGTTGCGTTGGGCCAGAAGCGGGTTAGCCATGCTGGCCACATGACCAGGAAAGCTGTCTGTGGACAAACGCCGGCTCCCTCGGCCTGAAAGCGAGATGAGTGCTGCAACTCCATAGTCACCTTTGACTGGACTTAACCATCCAGAGGTCCTTTACCCTTTACCATTAGTTTCATATTACAGGGTTCTGGGTTAAGCCTTGGAGTTGCTGACAGTCATTGACAGCAAGTCTATCCAGTAAAAAAAATACAGTTCTGAATTTCAAATAATAAAATTAGTTGCTTAAGAAAGATGGGAACATCTTTCAGAAATTATTGCATTACTTCAGGATGCTAAAACGGAAATAAGAAAGAAAATTTTATGCAGGCACCACATGCCTTCCAAAGCCGCTTCTATTATCTTGCATTTCTGATGGACCCAAGGCTCCTGAGACATCTATTTCTTTTTCTAACATGCTCCTCAATATACCTGCATTACTAATTTAAGCCCATGTAAGTGTTGCGGCTTTCTCTCATAATTGCAGTTTGGCAAGTGCAAGGCAAAACCTTATGAGAGATTCCTACCCTGCTCCTTTAGGACTTTGGACTGAGGGAGAATTTTGTTTGGTCTGCATTTTTAAAGTGTATAAACATAATTTGCATCTTCCATTCAGAAATGCATACATTGAGACAAAATATGTATTTAAATATAAACACATAAATACATATTTAAGCATGCATTTAAATATGCATTAAAAAAATCCTGCAGATAAAACTTGGGCTACAGTCATATCAGCTAAGCTCTAGTTTGGTGTTGGAAGAGGATTTTGGAGAGATGCTTCCATCTGGCAAAAATAAGTGACTTGAAAGTAAGAAAACTGCTTTCACAATGACTTCCATTCAGCCACCTGCTACTCAGAAGGAAATGAATGTAAGGTGTTTACCAAACTTTCCATCAGTGATCTAGTAGCAGTGAGTTTGAAGATGCTGCAATTTACAGTATTCGATGATTGCAAACTGTTGCACTGATAATGGAAGATTAATGCATAATGCTCATCTTGCTCCCTAAGGGGATGTTCTTTGATCAGGAGGTGATTGTGTTTTGTAATGAAAAAGAAAACTTGTCTGAAACCCAAGAATATTGCTTTGTAAGAAGGCATAACATGTAGCAGAGTCCGGATAAGTGACCTGCCTTTACAAAAGTGATAGAGACTAGACAAAGTAATATAATTTCTGCAAAGGAATGGTCTTGGATCCATAAGTGGGCAGCCAGAAGGTTGTAGGTGAGTTTCTAGGCTCTAAGCAGCACATAGTAGGAACAGGGAACTGAGTCAGTTTTAGCTCAGAGGAACTTGTGAAGTGTCATGAACAGGATTTCAGTGTGGAGATGGGAATTGATGTTAACAGTGGCTTGTTACAAACAGTGGTTTCCAATGGATTTAGGGGCCACATTTTGCTGTAAAAATACTGCAAAAACTAGACTGGAATTGGTCATGGGAGCTGGAGTAGCAATTTGCTTCCAGCCTGCATGTAAAGACCCAATTGACTCTTTTGCCCTTGCCCTATTCAGTACATATGACCTAAGGCCACTGTATAAAACCACCCTGCATATTTCTCTCACTTCTGGTATTGAGGCAGTGGGGTGAAAATACTGCCCACTCATGGCACTGGAACATGGGAAATGCAAGACAACCTTAACACGTGCGCCCAGACACTCTTATTTGGCAAGATGGGAATGGTTTTGCTATCCACTTGCCCTGATTTGCAATGCAGCTTCCAAAGTCATGCGAAATGGGCAGAGCATTTTCATACTGGATTGGGATCCATCCCTTTATTGGTGTATTAGGGGAGGTGGGTTTTGGAGGGCATTCTGATTAAATTTTAAAATCAACTGGTATTCCATGGTTTCTCCCCCAGATCCTGCCTGGATTTGAATTCAAGAGCATTACATACTAGATAACCAGTATAGAAATTGGAGGTCTACTGTGGTTCTAGGTTGATACCCAAACCCATGGGAGTAACTACTTGTAGGGGGTGCTGTAAATACAGTATTTGTGATTTTCTGCTTCCACGGCTTAAACCACGCATTCACTTTTCTGCATAATAGTCCCAATCTGTGAAAAACAAAGTAGTGACTGAATGTACAAGATGCAATTAAACAAGTTGTAAATGATGTTTGTGATGAACATTGATGATTGAGATCTGCATTGCAAAACTGGCTATGAACTTTTGCCCGGCAAGTCTCCCAGATATGCAATTCCAGTATGTAAGAAGGTGGAAATACGTATTAAAACAGCACCGGTTAACTGTTTGAGGTAAGGAACGGAGAGTTGAAGGTGGGATTAAGCCATCCATGTTCCTCTCACCGCCCAACTGATGAATAAGAATACTACCGATTATCCAACACCTAGCATTTAAACTAGGCGAAATGCACATAGCACCACTAACATGAAATTGCACTAAAGCCCTTTTCTGTGTATGTATGGCCCAAGATCAGGGAGATTATGTATCTGACGTTTTTCAAAATGCCCAGCTCTATAGAGAGTCCATAGGAAGTAACAGCAAAAGTTAGTGGAAAATGACTGACTCCCCCCCCCTAAATGTTTATATGCTACTGAATCACTTTTCTAGTGAGGGTGAGAGTGATGCCATCTATAAGCTGAGAGGAGGGAAAGGTACCTTTTCGAATGTTAAACAGCTTCTCAAAGTCATTTTGAACCTAAGAACTACCAAAGGAATTATTATTGGGGTTTTTTCTGCTTTAGGGAGCCATCAGTGTTTTTGTGATGTAAGCAGACATTGTGCAAAACCCTGATTTTCTGCCAGGCCTATTTGCATGCCTGAAAACTGGCAGATTTTCTGCTAAATAAAAGGCAAAGAGGCTACCATGCTTAACTGACCTGAAACAAAAAGGGTCAAGAATTAATACAGGAACACAGACATTGAGCATCAAGAACTTTGTATATATTCTCTCCCTTACATCATTGACTATTAGAGGAGGAAAATGTGTATCTATGCGTATGATTCTTCTCCTCTATTTCTCTGGGTAGTTTGTTTATGTTACTCTGTACGGAAGGTAATGATTCATGAGCCAGATCTGAAACATCTTGACTTCTCTGTAATTGCTTCCTCACCTCATTAGATCCTCTGCATGCATGGCTTCTTTCAATTGTTGTATCAAAATTAGGTAAAATGCTCACAAACACATCCGTTTTATGTTCAAGGGCACTTACGCTATTTTTAATTACAATAAAAATTGGCGAGGCACCGGGGGACAAATTTTACCGGTGAGGGACATATCTTTGGAAGAGCCTTTTTTTTGTTTTGCTACACCCCAGTGGCTCAAGCATAATTTAGGTGGGGAAGAACAAGGGCCCTGTTGAAATGCAAGAATGCCCATGTTTACTGATGACTTACTAAACATCAAGACAGAGAAGTATGTAAATTCTTCAAGGGTATTGTCAGATAGGCCTATGCTGCTAGAGCAAAAACAGAATTCTGTTCATGATCCATGAATTCCTTCCTTTCAAAATTGGATGGTTCAGTGCAGTTAGGAGGACAACACTCGGGGTTAGAGTTGCTACAGACATTTCTCCTGAAATGAATGTGGAATTGAATTTGGGAGTGAAATATCATGAAATATCAGAGGAATACTAAAGGAGTCTAAAATATATTGATAAACCCACCCCTTGTCTATCACCCAGGCTGACCTAAAATGAAATCTTGAAAGTGCATTTCCCAGGTAAAACGTTCAAGGAATTCTGATGGAAGCCAATGTTTTCTTTTGAGAAGAGTAACAATAGCCCTTACCTTAAAGCAAAATGCATGAGGTGAAAGGTGCTCTAAGCACTGTTTCCTCAATCTCCCCTCTTCACCTTTTCCTTTCTCTTAGAACTAGTTGATACAATAGAAATAAATGGTAAACCTTTTTTCTGGATGGTGGCACTTCAGACTGCCGATAGGGGCTTCTGTTTTTACATAGTCATATGCAGTGCTTTTTTCCCCCGGGGGATACGCATACCCCTAAACATTTTGTGAATCTCAGTTTGGCCTCATTGAGGGGCAGTATTTCAATATGAGTAGGAAAATGAGAGTGTTGTTGTTTAGTCGTTTAGTCGTGTCCAATTCTTCGTGACCCCATGAACCAGAGCACGCCAGGCACCCGTCTTCCACTGCCTCCCGCAGCTCGGTCAGACTCATGTTTGTCGCTTCAAGAACCCTCCAACCATCTCGTCCTCTGTCGTCCCCTTCTCCTTGTGCCCTCCATCTTTCCCAACATCAGGGTCTTTTCGAGGGAGTCTTCTCTTCTTATGAGGTGGCCAAAGTATTGGAGCCTCAGCTTCATGATCTGTCCTTCCAGTGAGCACCCAGGGCTAATTTCCTTAAGAATGGATGTGTTTGATCTTCTTGCAGTCCATGGGACTCTCAAGAGTCTCCTCCAGCACCATAATTCAAAAGCATCAATTCTTCGGCGATCAGCCTTCTTGATGGTCCAACTCTCACTTCCATACATTACTACTGGGAAAACCATGGCTTTAACTATATGGACCTTTGTTGGCAAGGTGATGTCTCTGCTTTTTAAGATGCTGTCTAGGTTTGCCATCGCCTTTCTCCCAAGGAGCAGGCGTCTTTTAATTTCGTGACTGCTGTCACCATCTGCAGTGATCATGGAGCCCAAGAAAGTAAAATCTCTCACTGCCTCCATTTCTTCCCCTTCTATTTGCCAGGAGGTGATGGGCCCAGTGGCCATGATCTTCGTTTTTTTGATGTTGAGCTTAGAGTACCCCTAAAGAATTTTTTAGAAAAAAGCTTCCGGAAGCGCCCCTTACCACGCGACGAGCGCGGAAGGCAGACGAAGCGATGGCAGCTGAAGGGGATGTTGAGCTTGAGTTAGAAGCAGAGCCCAATGGCTTGGCAGGCAGCAGAGAGCAACCAGCCGAGAAGCCGCAGAAGCACGACAGCGGAGCAGCCAACCTTGAGCGCATCACTGACTACGCGGAGGAGAAAGAGATCCAGAGCTCCAACTTGGAAACGGCAATATCAGTGATTGGAGACCGAAGATCCACAGAGCAGAAAGCAAAGCAGGAGCAGGAAAAAGAACTGGCCAAAGTCACAATCAAGAAAGAAGATTTGGAGTTGATTATGAACGAGATGGAAATATCCAGGGCAGCAGCAGAATGCAGCTTGCGGGAACACATGGGGAACCTGGTGGAAGCACTGATTACCCTCACCAACTGAGGGCCAGCTACTAGGTGGACTTTTGGGGAGCAAGGGAAGGAGATAGCCTCTCTTTGGCCTGTTCTGCATAGGTTCTTTGCATATATTTTAAAGCTGCTGGAATAAATATTCCAATTTTTTTGAAGGAAAAAAAAAAGCACTAGTCATATGAAAGAAACACTTGCTGTTTCTTGGGCAGGGTATTAGCCTGACTCCTCCCTGTAAATGCAGAATTCTATGGTTGAAGCAACTTTAAATCAGTGCCGCCTTCACGACCAAAAATATTAGTTTAAGGAAAAAGAGCTTCTGGCAGAAGCAAAGGGCAATAGCATATGTTCTTTGAATGCTCTTCCCTCTTCGTGCTCCAGTTTTGTATGGTTAAGGCTGAAATCCTATAAATGTTTTCCCCTGGAGCCTGGTGGGGCTTGCTTCTGATTTCCCTGCACAGTGCTTTGCAGAAATACAATGCAGTGTGTGGCTATGGTGACCAATAGGCATTAATTGCAAGTTTTCCACTCCACGTTAAATAATAACAAATTGAAAAATATATATGCAGAGATATTGGAATTTCTATTGTAATTGGAATAAGTTATTTTGATGTCCTGCTTTGATGTCCTTAGTTATATTGATACTGTGAAGGACTAGGAGTAGTCATTATTCTGGGAGAAAAAGACAGAAAGACTGTTACTGAGGGAGGGAGCTCTCTTCCTACTTATGCCAAGCAATGGTGGAGTCTCAGGTCAACTGTATGCAAAGGTGCATTCTTCTGAGTTTGCTTGCTGCGTAGGAAGTTTGCAGAGAGGAGGAATGGAGATGTCTTATTTAAATTAAAATAACATAGAAAGAAAGAAAGAAAGAAAGAAAGAAAGAAAGAAAGAAAGAAAGGAAAGAAAGAAAGAAAGAAAGAAAGAAAGGAAAGAAAGAGAAAGAAAGAAAGAAAGAAAGAAAGAAAGAAAGAAAGAAAGAAAGGAAAGAAAGAGAAAGAAAGGAAAGAAAGAGAAAGAAAGAAAGAAAGAAAGAAAGAAAGAAAGAAAGAAAACAACATTCAGGCTTTCATCTTTTAAAAGAATCAAACTCAGCACTGAATCTGTTCTGAAAGATCAGCAATTAACTTGCTGGAATTCATGGAGCTGTTATCTTTTTCTAGTCAAATGTGTAACAGAAGAGAGAGGGTGGGTGGCGTGGGGTGGGGTTGTTGATGTTTCAGAAGGTTGCTCTTTACACCTTTGAGTAATTTCTGCTATCTTTGCTGTTTGTAAGAAGAAAACCCTGAGGGCTTCATTGTACTATCCCAGTGCACTGTTGCAATTGCCCCACCATCAGCTCATTTGTGTGTTTGTCCAGAGAGCAGAATTAGTGCACAATGTAGCAAAAATACCTGGGTTTTATTGCAGGTGGGGAAGGGACATGATAAAATAACAATAACAATAACAATTTTATTATTTATACCCCGCCCATCTGGCTGGGTTTCCCCAGCCACTCTGGGTGGCTTACAGCATATATAAAAACATAATCAAACATCAGATTTTAAAAACTTCCCAATACAGGGCTGCCTTCAGATGTCTTCTAAAAGTTGTGTAGTTCTTTATCTCCTTGACATCTGGAAGGAGGGCATTCCACAGGGAGGGAACCACTACCGAGAAGGCCATCAGCCTGGTTCCCTGAAACGTCACTTCTTGCTGTTACAGGAAAAATCCGAGGGCTCCCTTGGACAAAACAAAGACACCAACCAGGATAACTTGGAGCAAAACAGCAGCCTGTAGGCTTGGCCTTTATTGAACTGTTGCAACAGGGTATTCCCCTCACGTGCAGGAGAGAGGAAAGACCCAGAAGAATAGTGTGCAAGGTCTTATAAAAACTTTTGAAATTCCCCTCCTCTAGGTCTAGCCCACCCCCAGAAACATCATGCATACATTACAGAAAGGAGGGGTTGAGGGAGGCATACATTACAGAAAGGAGGGGCTGAGGGTAACCTGAGTGTCTTGTCACCTGGCTGGTTCCTCCTTTCCCCCTCCCCACAGTTTCCTGCCCCCTGAGGGAAGACATGATCAGTGTCCTTTGTTTCAGTCCATGTTGAATCCACTCCCATATGCAGGTTCTTTGTGATCTTGATTGTCTTCTGTCTGGGATCATCAGGGTTGGTATGGGCAGGGCTCCTGTGTATGTGCTGAGACAGTGAAGGGATTATGGCTGACCAGGACTAAGTCACCCCCCTTTGTTAGTTCTTGTCATATGGAGTAAAATAAAAATGGAACAGTGCAAATCCAATGTATGGTTGATTTTCTATGAATTTATAACAGAAATGTGGCGTATGTAGTGTGTGAGTGTGAAGTTTATACAAACAGAATGATTGGGGTGGGGGGGTTCCTGCTACATTGCAGTGAGGGAATCAGCAGAAGACGTTCTGAGGAGGACCTCAGTGTCTGGACTGAGCAAAGGGGGTGGACACGCTCCTTCAGGTAAAGCACAAAGGTGGTGCTTATGCATAGAAAGATTGGAATGGCACTCATCAGCACCCTATTTTCCTCTATTGGAATTCATATGAACAGTTCCTGGGAATGGCAGGCCTGCACACACTATCCTGCGCTTATCCATCTCTCCCTCACACCTACATACAGATTACCTAAGGAAGGAACAGAGGAGAACATTAGGATTCTGTTTCTGATTCATTGGGAAAATGCCTTGGGATTCTTTTGGGAAGGGGAGGTTATCTGGATTTCATTGAATCGTGTTCGTATTTCTCTGCATGTAGGCATTCATGTCATCCCAGTATGGGTACAGGGCCCTGTGTACAGGTATACATACTTTTTCACTTTTATACCCCATTGCTCCTTTTAAGGAGCACAATGTGGCAAAACATGAGAGCCACCCCATGTTATCACCTCTCAACAACTCAATGAGGTAGTTGGAGCCAGATTTGTGTGACTCATCAAAAGCTTTATGGCTAAGTACGTATTTAGTCTCAGGCATCCCTGGTTCAAGTCCAGTTATTCTAACCACAATTCTGTGTGTCTTAGTCCTTCTCCAGTTCAATGTTTAGAGAGGCTTCTATTATTGAGAGTTCTGTGGATTGATGAGGTCTGCTAGGAGAAGCTGGCATCTTTCAAGGGGAATAAAAGATCATAAACATTACTTCTCGAATTATAGCTTGATGGATGCTCTGTTACACGCTGAACATTCAGGAAGCTTATATGAAAAGAGGGAGTTTAAGAGCTGGGGAATTTGACTGCGAAGCGTAGGAAGCTAACGTTAAAACTTTGTCGCATTATGGTTGTTAAGGAAAAAGACATACTGTGAATTTTGAAGGTGAGTTCTCTGTGGCTCCTGGTTGGAACAAAAGTAGCAGTATGGAATTGGGAGGAAAAGGCTGATTTAAATGATGATGGACAAAATACAGGATAAAATAAGGATGGACAAATTTGATGCTTTCACTTCCTAATTTTTCCAATTTGTTTGCCTGCTCTTTTGGGGGAGGAAACCCCCCTCCAGATCAAGTTGAATCCTACCTATCCAGTCTAGGGAACCATCCACTAAGGATACCTCAGTCTTATCTGGATTGAGCTTCATTTGATTAGCTCTCAACCAGTCCAAATGAGCAGACAATTCTAATTTTATTTATTTTGTTTTCTTTAAACATTTTACGTGCCACTTAACTACAATAGTTTCTAAGCTGTTTACAAAAATAATGCGTTAAAGCACCTCCAGAATAGATTTCTCAGAATATAAATAACAATGGCATATTTACATGCACACACAATTGATTTGCGGGACAAAGGTGGTTGTATTTTTGAGGGGAGAAGGAAGCGGGATCCATATGGCTTATCTATTTCTTTGAAGAATGAATTCCCACACAATTATTTTAGCTCATGTAAATGTTCTCTCAAATACCTCCCACAAATAACAGCGATATGGAAATCATTTATACTAGGCTATTTCAAAACCATGGGTAGATAAACAACAACAGCAGCAGCAGCAGCAGCAATAACAAAAATCTGTTAGTGCCTGCTTATTCAACAAGACAGTAACCTCATGTGCCTTCTGGCCATATTCTGGGGTCCAAGTTCCTGTGAAGTGACTTAGCTGCACAAATGGGTGTGAGCACAGGCTCCTTTCATTCTGTGCACACACAGAGACCTACGTTGGAGATTTGGAGTGCAATGCATATGGGCACAAGTCTGTTGGGTGCCTGGTATGTTAAAAAGAAAGACAACCCAGATTTTAATTTACATGGAAAATAGGGGGACTAGCCCACTTCTGTAATGATTTCACACTTGATATATTGCTGAAGTGCTTTTTCAGTGCTAAAACCAGGCTTGAAACTAGACTAGAATGGATCTAGATAATCATAATTTTCCTGAGGGAGAGAGCTCCTGTCTCCATGTAGTTTGCATGTGTGTGTGTGTGTGTGTGTGTGTGTGTGTGTAGAGGAGTGTATTCTCCCTTCCCCGATTCTTCATCTATGAAGCAACCTCCTAGTTCAAGTGAACTGGTCCTGAATTGTGGGATGCAATTCTGTCTTCTAGACATTATTGCACTACAACTCCCTTCATCTGTGACCATTGGCCATGCAGGCTGGAACTAGTAAGAATCATTGTCCAAAAATATCTTTCAGAGGAAGAATGTTTTAGAGTATATGCAGCTACCGAATATGACATTGTGGCTGCTTGACAGCTTATTTGCTTCACCACAGATAGAGTTAGTTTTAAATCCATCCCCCCTTTGCCTTGCTCCAGCTGTCTCTTGGGCTATTATTTTTTGTTCGTGAAGGTGCTGCTTTATTTATTTATTTGCTTGGCAGCAACTGCTGTTGGGAGGAAAAGAGATTTTTTTAAGCTTCTGAGAACCCTTCAGCATTGTCTTGTCTCCTTATTTTAAATTCCTCACTTTGATTCCCTTCACTTGTTGGGATTTCACCAAGGGAGGAATGCAGTGCTGGGTTTCACTAACTCCTGGATATATGTTGGCATCTGTAATCCCTCCCTGTGTTTATTCACCTGAGATTCCAGTACTGAATTCAGGAGTTCATCCCCACCCCTCCTCCTTGGAAGCCAAGCATGAGTTAATCTTCACGTTAGTTTGGTTCCATTCCTCTGCACAGTACAGAATGGATTTTGCCCTTGTGTGAGTAGAATACCATTAACGGGAGAGGCTATAGGGAAGCCACACTGCATAGTTCTTGGCCTATTTCATGCCTTAGACCCAGGTGATGTAGTTTTTAAGCAGTGTAAACTTCTGGGTTTTTTTTATGCCATCTGGATTGTTTATTGAGAGAGTGATGAGAAAGTCCTGAAAGCAGGCAAAAATGGCCATGTGAAAATTAATTGACACAGGGCTTCCTTTCATGGTTCACAGCTTCTGTCCCACAGGTAACACTTTTTCTTTTCAAAACATACATACACACATATTTGCATGTCATCTTTCCAGCATTCAAACCAAGTTCAAGGCAGCTTACAACATGAACAAATACATAATTACAACAGAACAAAGGCAATAATTAAGAAATTAATAAAATATCAGTCAGTCAGTCAGTTTTATTGCACATAGCCAAAGGCTGCCGCAATGTACACAGAATCATTCGGCAATTAAAAGAAAGTATACTGGATTGATACAAAAGACTTAAAACATTTATATTATCGAAACATTGCATACTCTAAACAGAGCTATAAAAGTACCCCAACAGATCAAGACATTAAACAATAAAATTCATAAGCTAAAATCATCACATGGCCACTAATATATCAAAAAAACAATGTCAATTAATACAGTATGCAATTTATACTCGGAGTTTGGTGACAAAGATAGAGCATAGCCTGATGTAGATAGAGAGGGTCAGATAAATGCATCTCCTTTACAGTTGATGGCTACCTTGGCTATATAATTTGCTCTAATTTTCCTAGCAGCAGGTGCAAAGAGTGCTACACGCCAGGGCACATATTTATCTGTGTCTGCAAGGAGATATAAAATCTTGTCAGAGGGGTTCTGGCCAGGGGACCTTATAAAATATCAAAGAATCACAACCAAATTGAACTAAAATAATGCAAAAATTAATACCAATAACATCATCAACCCCCACCCCAAGAAAACTCCCTAAACAATACCCTAGCCCAAGAGTCTGTTCAGCATCCTCAGCCTTTGTAGCTGGAAGTCAATGAGGGCCAGCAAGGTAGGAAACACGTCTTCCAGGACTCACAACCAAGGACTCAAAAGCCTCAGTGTAGCAAGAAATGAGTAAAGTAGCAGCAATGGGTTGGAAATGCAGTAATGCCTGCATGATGGCAGCACTGTGCTCATTGGGATGTGGTCAAACAGCAGTACACCTGCGGGACTGCTACCACCAACCAGGAGCAATCCCAACCATATCTGCCTCATCTGGTTCCACCCCTGTTCTGGCGAGTGGCAGTGTCACTGCCAAGAGGGTGTAGTTGGTCTCATTCCCATCAAGTGTTTGTAAATACAATGCATACAACCTGGTGAGACAAGTGGTCACTCACCTGTCCTCCTAAGCTACCTGCTTTTGCGGTGAGAATCTCCGGGTAGCGTTGGATTTGGATTATGAAGAGCGAGGTTCAGATCTCTGTGCAAGTATGAAACTCAGTGGAGTCTTCAACCTCACACCACTGTTGTGATGGTAAAATATAGAGTTGCCTCTGAGTTTCCCCTAAAGCAAACTTTAGATGTGAATGATAAAAGGGCCCATGAGATTATGAAGGTAGAGAGAAAAGTTGTGAGATATTGCTACTGAAGTTGAGCTAAAAATCACCAAGGAGTTTCTCCTCAAAATGGGGGGATGCCATGAGGTTTCTCTGTGGTTGAAAGCATGCAGGCTATTTTGAGGGAGTCACTTAAAAAAAAAATCTGCACAAAAGTTAATATTTAATTTTGTGTTCAACTAAGTATTTATTGCAGTTTTGCACCTGCGGTGAAACTTTTTTGTTTTGTTATTAGGCCACATTATTTTAAAGATGTACCTTCAATTATAATAAATATATTCTTTTCATAATTTATAACGGACTGTAATTATTTCAAGTTGCTTCTTCAAGTGCTTTGCCAGCAGAAAAATTATGTCAAACTTGCTAGTTTAACACATCTGTGGAGATGAGACTGCACTCAACTAAGCAATGGTCAAAGCAGACCCACTGAAGTCGGCTATCCTTTGACTCAGAGTAGACCCATTGTAATCAATGTTCATTACTAGCTTAGGTTTTGTTTTTTTAAAAAGATCTGTGTGAAAGTTGGTTGAGTGCAACTCAGTGGTCTTAAGTTAATCATAGCTGTTGAATTCAGTGTTATCTACCCTAAGCATGAATTTAGCGTATGGTGACTGGATATACAAGTCTGGTCTGGTCTTGAAATAAAGCTATAATTCAAGCACTGAAGGGGATAACTGCATGTGCATTACTCTGAGCTGCATGGAGAAAGTGACTGATAAAGTATGATTAAATAAATAAGGAGAGTGTGCTTGCACATGTTCCTTGCTGGGGTGAGGAGAGACAAACAATCTCTCCATCTACTCAGAAATTCTTCTTTGGAGTTGAGTTCAGAGAGCAGGGAATGTGAGTTAACAAATTGCTCATCCTCCTCTAATCAGACCCAGAACTGGAAGCACTGATTATCTTGTGTGTGTGTGTGTCCTGGGATAAAATGATGGTGCAGGCATTGTCCAGTTTTCTAATTTAATTTCGCTAAACAATTGAATGGAATTATCACCTGCCTCTGATCCCACCTTGAGTGTGAGGCATCTGGTATCAGAGCTGAGCTCCTGTCCTCACTTTTGATAATATTGTCTCCCAATTTGTCTGCCTCCCCTGGACAGTGTCACATTCACTGAACTTTCTTAACCAGCACTAGAAACTAAATTTTCTGGGAACTGAGCTTGCTCAGCAAACTTTGTGACCCATCAATCTGAATGCAGATTATGAGTCACATATTGTGTGATGCTTGACAACTCCCCCCCTCTCTTTGCAGTTCAAGCAGACACAAAAATAGGTTTATAAAGCCCTGGTGTACTGCCTTGAGCATCAACCAGAACCCAGTTGTGCACAGGACATGAAGTTGATAAGAACTTCTCCTAAGAGAAGATCTTCTTTGGTGATCACTCGTAGCCAAGTAAGATTGTCTTCCATGAACACGGTCTTAACAGTGAGTCCATAAGTGACTGTGGAGGCCAATTCTGGATCCACACATCCTTCCACAGTGGGGCCATAGGTTTCTGGGTGTGAGTTGATCACGGTGAGGGTTTGCCAAGCATGCCTTCCTCTTAGCATGCTTCTCCCTTTCATGTTGAGTTTGAGCATCTTCAAAGTCCATGACACCTTTGGTAAAGGCTGCTCTCCAATTGGAGTTCTCACAGGCTAGTGTTTCCCAGCTGTCAGTGTTGATACTACATTTTTTAAAAATTTGCCTTGAGAGAGTCTTTAAACCTCTTTTGTTAAGAGTAATTTAACTGCAGTCGTCATCACAGATTGGGACCACAGAATTAATGTCCATCAAAGGACAGCTGTAGGCTGCCATTTGGTGACACCCTGCCCCAGCAGGCTAGCAGGGCCCCCAGCTTTCCACTGTCAGCCACAGATATAGGATACAGTGGGCCTGTGCCCAAATCTAGCCATGGATACATTGCATCCAGTTGATAACCAAGGGCCTCTCTTCTGTCAGTCATACTCAGGAGGAGGCAAGCACTGATATGAACTTTGATTCATGGCCCTTCAGAGCTCCAGGAAGAGATGGGCAGCAGAGTCCATTGGAAATCTGCAGTCTTCCATTCTGTTTGATTCTCCTTACAGTATTTAGTCTTGCTGATTCAACACTAGGTATCGCTGGACAGCTCCCTTCATCCAGAACCTGGTGGACAGCTCCCTCATTGGCCCAGATCTCTGGCTCAACCCTGCCTCTGTCAATCTCCCATCTTTTCAATTTGTGCAATGTTGATGGTTGATGAACTGCATTACACTTTGGGGACGATAATTTGTATGGGCTTGATGCAGAATATGTTTCTTCATTTTTCTTTAGCACTGGGAACATAGAGTAGAAAAAAATAATCCAGTTTCTTAAAAGCTTATGTCTTTACCTTCTGGAAGAAATAACAATAAAGACTCCCCGTCTCCATGTTTTTGTTCATAAATGAAAATGAATTGCTTGATTTCCAGATGTGATAATGCTGGACAACTACAATGCAAGTTGAAGTACATCTCAAAACACCTTTCTTCATTTGCATAATGCATTTCAGTTGCCTAATTCCAGCTTCAAGCTAGCCTCCACATTGCCAGAGTGAATGACTCAGATGTTACTGCAATCAGGTTCTGCAAGCTTCTGACTTGATGACAAGAACAGTGTTTAAGACAGACAGATGCAGATTTGTAGAAACCAAGTCAAAAGGGTCCTGAGGCATAACTCCCAACTTCAAAACAAGAGAAAGTCTACGTAACGGCAGCAGTGCTACTGTCTCAGAAGGGTTTCTCACTTCAGTGAAGCTCGAAATTAGTGAGTAGTAGTGCTGGGTAACGGTGGTGACAGAGCTCCTTGCGCCTCTTAAAATCTTCTTTGAGTCCCATGCTTTGCCAAGATAAATATGCACCTCTGTCAAAAACTTATGTTAAGATGCTGGATAAATTTACCCCAGGTAAATTTATTCCAGAAACCACTTTAAAACAAACCCTATAGTTTATATGTATCCAAAATAGTTCAAAAACATTTTTTTTTGCGGGGGGGGGGGGGGCTTCTTAAAACCAACAGAATTCAGTTGGCAACCTGGAAGAGCCTGGTCTCACTTCTGCCTGGAATCAACACTGTTACTGAATGAGAGGGTAAATGTATTCTGGACATGCTCAGAGGAATCAGATTCTCTAGCTATGCTATAAGTGTAGGAGAGAAATGCATCAGCTGGTATAGGATAGGGGGTGTGTGTGAAATGGCCCACTGGCCAGGGCTTGTTGCCTGTGAGATGCTTAACATCCCTGATGGATTTGCATATCTAATTATGTAGCAAAAGCATTCATAAAGCTCTTTCTGGACTCTCCTAACTGTTTTGGTAGGTTTAAAAGTTATTAATCCCTGACTGGTATATCTAGGTTAACACAGGAACAGCCTAAAGTTAATGTTGTTTCCAATATTCCAACTGTAGTGATATTTTAAGCAAATATTGCCAAAGCTACAAAAGCGAAAGCCTCTGAAGAATTTTTGGAGAAACAAACAGCTTTTCATAAGTGGAGTTAGAGAAGGCTTAGCACATCCCAAGGGTGGGCACTTGATTTTTCCTAAAGCTAAAGTTGAAGCAAATTTCTTCAGCTGTAATTTTGTCTTTTACATTTTGTACTCTGTTGCCCCCTCAGTATCTGCATTTAAAGCTGCTTTAATTTCCTGTTTCTAATCTGTTAGCAGAGGGACGCGGGTGGTGCTGTGGGTAAAACCTCAGTGCTTAGGACTTGCTGATCGTAAGGTCGGCGGTTCGAATCGCCGCGGCGGGGTGAGCTCCCGTCGTTCGGTCCCAGCTCCTGTCCACCTAGCAGTTCGAAAGTACCCCTAAGTGCAAGTAGATAAATAGGGACCGCTTTATAGCGGGAAGGTAAATGGCGTTTCCGTGTGCAGCACTGGTGCTGGCTCACCAGTGCAGCTTCGTCACGCTGGCCACGTGACCCGGAAGTGTCTTCGGACGGCGCCGGCTCCCGGCCTCTTGAGCAAGATGAGCACACAACCCTAGAGTCAGTCACGACTGGCCTGTACGGGCAGGGGTACCTTTACCTAATCTGTTAGCAACTGATCAAGCCCTAGTATCTATTATGATGCATTGATTGGTTGTTCCTGCATAGTATATATGATCATGCTGAGACAAGCTCTTCTAAGAAAAAGAAACTTCCCTATTCCCTGGTTCTCTGTTTTGTTACATTTTCTCCTAATCCCTGCTACATTTTTACCTCAGCCAGATTCAACCCTCTATGTAGCTAATTCATCATCTGCATTTGCCATATCATTTGCTGTTCAGATTGTGTTCCACTTATCAATGGAAACTTTTGATTCCCTAAAAGTATGGACTAGATGTGAGCTTAGCTGACTGGACAGACAAACAGCATTACTGTGTGATGAGCCCAAAACAGGCTCCTGTAATAAGTCCTATGGAATTTTGAGTGGAACTAAAATAACAAATTTTCTGTGGACGTTACACATACGCCTAACATGAATCCAGCTCTTGCCTCTTAGTATTAGCATTGTGATAGACAATGGCCCCAATCTTGACATTCCTTACTCTTGACCAGCACTATTGATAGTGATAGAACTGTTGAGGATTCAGGCTTTCAAGCAGTCATTCAACTGATTCCCAAGAAGAATAGGACCAGAGGTGGAATTGATTGTTTGGAAATTGGATGAGAACCAGTGCCTTTATGTCTAATAAGGAACCGAAGCAAATGTGCTGGGACAATAGTAGGTTCTTTGCCTCTGTGCCTGAACTGTCATTAAAACTTAAAACTTAAAATAATTAATAATAATAATAATAATAATAATAATAATAATGTGGGAGAACTTTAAACAGCAAAACTTAATGGGACACAATTGGCTTTTAAATATCCCCAAGCCTGGTCACCAGTGACATTTAAGAATTGTCTTCAGCTCGCCATACAGGGGTGCTTTTGTTAATTGGGATAAAGTTGGTGCTTTACCTAAAAAACTAAAACAAAAAACTCTGTATATATGGATGAGTAAAAGGGTTAGTAAAAACTGAGATAGACTAGGTGAATTGTTTCACACTTGTGGCTCCAAATGAAGAAAATGTCTTGAGAAATGTAAGCCCTGATCTCATTGACGTTCCATTGTCCTCATCTGGGATCCATGTTTATTATCTTATGTGAGTCACTGAGGTCATGCAAGTTCAGGTGAGGGGCTCTGTGTCAGCTGTTTATAGCTGGATTTGGTTGCTATGTGCCCACTGTGCTGCCACAGCAGAGGAAACAATTTTAGCTGAAGTTCTTCAAGCAAGCTAAACCAGGTCAAGATTGTCAAAGCAAATTAAATGAGTTGGAAGTTAGCTGTCAACATGTGCAAATTTGAAGTTGACTATTCAGGGAGGGGAACTTTCCTCGACCATTTGTAACTTCGGGAAAAATTATGAGTTTCAACTCAGGGATGACCTTGTTATGCAACTGCATTATGTAACTTGAGCTCACTAATTGGTTGGGATGGGAGGGGGGGAGAAATACAGCGTAACCAATGAGGCAAAAGTATATAATCAACAAGCACTCTGTTACATTTGCATGCTTTGTTTCTTAGAAAAATGCTTTCAAAAAGCACAAAGCAATGTGTAAAAAGCATTTTTGTTGTCCAGTGTTCCATTCAAAGGCCTTGGCCCCTGCTGTAGTTTAGCTGCTTTTGTGTAGACAATCAGCACAGCTCCCCACTATTGAAGGTTGTTGCCCTCACAATTCTACTGCGCTCACTGCTGGTGTAGTGATTCCTCTATAAACAGTTTTAAACAGCTAGTAGCAGAGTTTCTTCCTGGCAGCAGACAAGAGACTACGAGACTTGTGCAAAATACTCAGTCAAGAGTTACTTTATTTCTTGGCTGGTTCACAAGCACTTTAGTTGCGACTATATACAAAACTATTTGCATACATCTTTCCACCATGGTATAAACTCACAACGTGTCGGTACTCTTTCCTCATGCAGGCAAGTGCAACCTGCATCTTCCTCTTTTTTATTTTCATCCACAGCTGTAACCAATTAGCCTGGAATGTCACTCCTAATTATTAAAGAAAACTTCTTTTCTGTTTCTTTGAAGAATGACTTCCTAACACCCACTTTCAGCCATAGATTACCAGTTTGTGAACATTTCATAGAAAATGACTGCTGCACAAGTTGAGAACCCTTTAAATGGGATACCAGAGAAGCAGAAGACTACTTCAGTGTTTTTTCTCATAAACAATGATGTGATTTCCAATGCAAATTGAGTAGAACCTACTGAATTCCTGCACAAGGCGAATTGTATACTTCCAACTGCAATACTTTATCAGTTGTAGAAACAATCAATCATCAGTGAGTGATTATCTTTTTTTAAAAAAAAATGATATTTATTACTTTTAAAACTTACAGAGAAAAAAAAAGAAAAAGAGAGAAGAAACAAAACAAACAATACAATATGGACAATACAAAACACAACCTTAACATCTAAACACCATAAACTATACAAAACAAAACAAAAACAATTTAAAAACACACATCATACCTTTACCATAATCTATCTTTCATTCCCTTGTTTCCTTGACCTCCTCTCACCTCCCTCCTTGTATTCCACTTCTATACGTTATCTCAGCAAATCCTTTATCTCAAAATATTTTTAATCTTATTCCCCATTAAATCTAATATACCTATTTACACTTAACCTCTTAAAACATTTCCACTAAGGCAAAAAAAAAAACAAAAAAAAACACAAAAAAAACATTCCAAGATTTTTCTATCCCTCATTAAATTTTACAAAATTTCCCTATATAGACTTAAATTTAAAGTCTATATCAGTGAGCGATTATCAAAGCTACCCAAATAAGCCAAGAACCTGCTAGAACCAATGGATCTGATTCTTTTAGTCAGCTCCTTGACAGATATGTTGCATCATCTCCTATGGCTGTGGTGGCAACAGTACCCCGCTTTGTATATCAGAAGCAAGGAGAGCCCCATAGATCAAGCACTGACTCCCAGCAACCACACAGAAAGCAGGGCAGCAAAGACAGTGGTACCCCGGGTTACAAACACCTCAAACACCTCAAACACCTCAAACAAGTTACAAACAAAACAAAATAAAAAAATTCCTTCCAGTAGCACCTTAAAGACCAACTAAGTTAGTTCTTGGTATGAGCTTTCCTGTGCATGCACACTTCTTCAGATACACTGAAGTTACAAACACTTCGGGTTACAGACTCCGCTAACCCAGAAATAGTACCTCGGGCTAAGAACTTTACCTCAGGATGAGGACAGAAATTGTGTGGTGGCGACAGCGGGAGGCCCCACTAGCTAAAGTGGTACCTCAGCTTAAGACCGGTTTCAGGTTAAGAACGGACCTCCGGAACAAATTAAGTTTGTAACCAGAGGTACCATTGTACAGTAAAAACAAACAACTTTTACTAAGACCAACCAAGACTTACAAACTACTATGTAAGCTTTTGAGTTTGCCAGTACTGTTATTCAAACTTTATATTAAGCACATCAAAGTAAGCTTGTGTGTGAGAGAGAAAATCTGCTGTTGGGTATAGTAGAAGCCCCATCTACAGCCTGCAAAAATCTTAAGACTAAATGGAAGGTGAGTTTTGCAGATATAATTCAGTACTTCCATGAATGTTGGCTGTGACTGGCTATCTCCCTTTGCAAACACAGAAGCCACCAGTTATTTGGATCTGTTTCTGGTGCTAATCTAAACTCACAAGTCCCTTGTGAGGGAGAAATCAGATCTAAAGAGAAATATTGCAGTAGCCCTTCTGTTAGCATAGTGGGAGATTCATTTTAGAAGATTCAGTAGGTATAGAATTAGATGAATCAGCAAGTATAGTAGAAACCCAGTTGGGTAGTTTTATCTGGTTGGTTTGTCTACAAACAAAAGGTTTGTAGATGATAGTCTGTAACCGAGTCTACAAATTATTTCGTTTGTCGTACAATCTCTTCAACACGGGTTCCTTTTTATCTCCCCCCCCCTGACTTTTCTCTCTCTTGTTATTATTTAACATGCAGCCTGCTGAAGAGTTCTGCTGTGCTCAAAAGCTTGCATGCTATTTTGGACTCAGCTATACCGCTGCAAATAAAACGTTTTAAGTGTGTTTTAAGTGCAATATACAATGTGACACTAGATGGCAATGGTGAGCCTTATGGAAAATTTGATGTTGTTTTGAAAAAAGCTTTAAACAAAAGCATTTTCAGAGAGGTTTTTATATGTGTCTAGATTCCACCTTAGTTGCTGTTGTTCAGCAGAGCAGTAATAGTAGTAGGGAAAAATGTTATTTCTTGTTTTTAAAGCCTGCTGATTTTATAGGAGCAGTTTACAGATTTTTATAAAAAAAAGCCATTTTAACACTTGTTAAATAAATACATAATACAAAAATGAATTTATTGTTTAGCTATCCACGTACAGCTTATGTGAAGCTCCCAGATCTTATGGTTTCCTTGACCCCATCAGTCTGTTGTTGCCTGTCTGCACTCCAGTGGCCTCCTAGCCCTCTTCCTGCCTCCCTTCCCTGATCTTTTGCTTCTATACCTGACATGGCTCCCCTTTCCTGTTGCCCCTTCTTGCTCCTTACAATGCCTATGATTTCTCTGATTTCTGTAAGTGACAGCACTGTGTGATGTTTGTTTATATAAGGGTAGCAGGCCACAGCTTTTTCTTGGATAAAAGTAATTTTAATGTTGCTGTGGCAAGAAAAAAAAATCTGATAAGAAAAACTAGTAGTTAACTATGTAGACTCTGTTTTGACCTGAAATGCTCTATGGGAAATTGCAGGAGTGCTTCTTCCTTTCTTGTTAATGTTGAGTTAACAAGTAGAGGAGTAATTGCAAAAGACTTTCAGTGGGACCTCTGGGTCACCAAGACAGACAGCATGTAGCTATTCACAGGAGAGACAAAATGCAAGGAACTGCCTATAACTTTAAATAACCAACTGTTTGCCTAAAAGGAAGGCCACCGACACAACCATTCACTACTGTCTGGTCCAGGAAAAGCCAGTGGAGGCATAAGTTGGAAAGCTGTTTAACAGGATTATTCATCTGTGTGGGGTTTATGACGAATGCAATCTGATTAATGCAATGTACTGTCTGCTCAGTAATTGAATTGGGAACGTCTGGATTTAAGACGCTTTAAAAGGAAATGATTAGGCTGACTCTATCGTTGCATATCTGCGCTGTTCTTTTTGATCAAAACAGGAAAGCTAGCCGTTAGTGATGCAGCTAAAATAGTTAAGAGCACCCAGAACAGATTTGTCAGCTTATACCACTGCCTATAATTCGACATTTTTATGTAGGAGAAATGATTCCATGGTTTATTTGCTGCTTGTTAAGTTATATTTTTTTCTGGTCTATTTCATAGCAAATATTTCAACAAAACTCTTTTGAGAAACTAGATCTTTTTTAAAAAGTAAGCATGTACATATATACATGTACTGCCTACCAGACAGATGTTGCTTTCTAATGCATAGTAAGTAAATCATAGGATTGAGATATCTCAGGTGCAATGCTTTTTCCAATATATTTTAATCACCTTTCCTAGTTGGTAGATAATGAGCTGGTAGATGATGTGTTTCTTAGGATTCTTACTGATGCTTTTCAGAATGTAAAGCCCAAGCTTCCTTGCCAGCTGGTGAACCTTCTTTTACTGAAATTGTATCATGGTTGTTGAGGCACCAAATATACCATGATTTCTGCCTCTTTGCTGCCCTCCTAGATGGTTCCCTATTAGAGGCAGTTAGTTGATTTGCACATGTCTATCCATTGAACACATGTGCATTCATGAACCATGCGGGGGGGGGGGGGGGAGAATACTGGTGTAATTGTATATCTGATGACAGGATCCCTTCTGCAAATATGTAAATCTGAACTTTCGCTCCTGTGCATTTGTAGGAACAAAGGAGGCTGCCATATACCAAGTCAAAGCATTGCTCTATATAGGTTTTTGCTGTCAACACTGATAGCAGTGGCTTTGCCCAGGAAGGCGCATTATGTGACCCATGAGAGCAGCAAAATAACCAGACTTTACAACGGTGATGGGATAAAATCAGGCCAAATCTTTATTGACAGCAGCAGGCAGGACAAGGGCTGGCATGGCATTGGGTCCCAGGATCATCATTCCCATGTTGATGGAATGGATCTGCTGGGTTTGGACTTCTCCTAACCTATACCATGGGAGTTGGCCTGTGTTGAACCTTACCATGCTGCAAGCCAAGCAAGCAAGTTCTCACTAAAGCACCAGGGTGCAGATTTCAGCCAGGCAGATGCTGAACCCAAGCTTTGGTTTGCCGTGCCCTCAGGCCCCTTATGCCGCCCTCCATACTCTGTTGATCCTGACCAATGTCATTTCCGCCCTCATACAAACAACATTCTTCCACCGAATAAAGGAATGCCATAATTTCACTGAGGGGAAGGCAAAAACCAAAAACCAAAAACCAAGTGTCAATCAGGTTGAGAAAAAAAATAATAATTCTTTCTGGCTCTGTCAACCAGCGACCCAAAATTGCTCAGTGAAGGCTCTAACCCGAGGGTGGGCAGGCAGGGAGCTCTCAAAGCAAAATGGCTGTGAGCTCCAGGGGAAGCAGCCTTATATAGGCTTTCCCCTCCCTTCTGAAGCAATGACTCATGGGACAGCTTTTCCCCATGAGTCCATCACACAGAGAGGATACTGGGCAAAACTTTGTTCAGTATTTTGCTGCAATCTATGGGCCACAGCGCCACCAGGCAAAGGCGTCCCGTGCTTATTGGGCATAGAACAGGGCTTCCAGGATTTCAGAAAACGGACTTTCTGAGATGCCAGGGATTGAACTAGGACTTTCTACATGCAGAACATCTGCTCTACAACATTACTGCAGCCCTTCATTATATAATAAATGCTTTCCTAGAAAAACAACTATATATGAGCACAGCAAGATTGTTTTCCTTTTTTTCTCTTTTGCAGTGTTTTATTTACACTTGATAATGTACAGAATAGAAAGACATGAAGGAAATGAAAGTTGCGGGGCATTGTGCACACACAGCATTCTGTGCAAGCTTTGTAAACAACATTCACAAAAAAAGCGGAGGGTTCCTAATACATAAATTCATTTTCTGAATTACCAGATTTTATTTCTGAACTCCAAAATCCAAGGGGACTTTTGGAATAATGACAGATAGGCATATATACAGAATGTTGTTCAGGAGCGGAGGAAATAACTATCCTGTTGCTGACAGAACTTAGACATGTATAAGCATAAGTATGTCTCAGTGGGGTTTACTCCCAGGAAGTTTGGCATAGGAATACATGTTTACTTAGAAGTAAGTTCCACTGTGTTCAGTAGAACTTACTCACTGGTAAATTTGATAGGCTGTGATCCTTAGTCACTAACGAAAGACAAAAGCTTGGAGAACCCGAGATTCTTTTATGGGTAGTTAGTTGAAGGTATTATATTATACTCTTCCAGTTTTTATTTTATGGTCCCCCTGGGTCTCAAAGACTGGTGACCTCTGAAATTAAAATGGTCTCTTTTAAGAAGATGCTGTCTACTTAATGCTCTCAGTTATATATGTTTGCTCTGCTGATACTTTATAAATATCCCTATTTAACTCAGCTTTTCTGTTTCAGCTGTATTTTGATGTTTCTGTTCAAAGTAATGCTTGAAATCCAGTTGTTAGCTCTGAAAGGTCTAAACCAAAGGGCACTGAATGCTTGGATGAAGGAGTTGAGGGGATGCTCATCAAATTTGCAGATGACACCAAACTGGGAGGGGTAGCTAATGCCACAGAAGGCAGAATCGGGATTCAGTATGACCTCAACAGATTGGAGAACTGGGCCCAAGCTAACAAAATGAATTTCAGTAGGGACAAAGGCAAAAAACAACAACCACCTTCTAGCTCTGCTAATTAAAATGGATGCAAGATGGTAGGTATCTGATGCTAATTGCCAGGCAACAGTGCAGAGGACCTTGTTCAATATAACAAGGGTAAGATGCATATTAAAGGGGCACATAGATTCTGGCTGCCCTTGGTAGGCAATAATTATTTTTCCTAGAAAGTCATAGGTCACATCTACATCATATATTTTAAACAAATAAACAATCATTACTTCCCCAAAAGAATCCTGGGAACTGTAGTTTTCTTTAAAAAAAAATGAGGCTGACTTCACAGAGCTACAATTCCCAGCACCTTTAACAAACTGCAGTTCCTAAGATTATCCATGACTGCTAAAATTGTATATAGTATTTGCTATGATACTGCAATGCACTATCATGCATTTTCAGAACAATTATGTTTTGTATCCAAAATTTGATCCTGCTTAGTTATAAAAAAACTGTGGTTTAAATAAACCAGTTTTGTGTATTTTGATGTAACAGGAAACTAAAGTGTGTTTTGAGCACCAGAAGGAAGCTTTAACTTTCACCTTTCAGAGAGCGAGAGTGTACAAGCCTGAGGGTTGTTACTGCATGTTTTAATAACAGAAAACCATGGCTTGTTACTTTGTTCCAACGGGACCTAATACCTCATTTGAGACTTGAGCTCTATCTAAGCAAGTTGATTTTAATCCTAGGGATCCCCAGGCTGTGTTTACCATTTGCACATACAGTGGTACCTTGGTTCTCAAACTTAATCCGTTCTGGAAGTCTGTTCCAAAACCAAAGCATTCCAAAACCAAGACATGCTTTCCCATAGAAAGTAATGCAAAATGGACTACAGTGGTACCTTGGGTTAAGAACTTAATTCGTTCCGGAGGTCCGTTCTTAACCTGAAACTGTTCTTAACCTGAAGCACCACTTTAGCTAATGGGGCCTCCCGCTGTGGCCATGCTGCAGGAGCACGATTTCTGTTCTCATCCTGAAGCAAAGTTCTTAACCCGAGGTACTATTTCTGGGTTAGCAGAGTCTGTAACCTGAAGTGTCTGTAACCTGAAGCCTATGTAACCCAAGGTACCACTGTAATCTGTTCCAGACTTTTAAAAACAACCCCTGAAACAGCAATTTAACATGAATTTTACTATCTAATGTGACCATTGATCCATAAAATGAAAGCAATAAACAGTGTACTGCAGTCACACAATCAATCAATCAGTAGCTGAACTGGGTTCCACACAGTTACAAAAACAAAACAAAAAGAGCCGCAAAATCAAAAACACAAAATAAATAGCCAAAACAGACAGACCTCAGCGTAACACCCAAAATGGAAGCGTGGCACTCATATCGGAACTGAACCAGCAAAACGGAAATGTGGCACTCAAATCAAAAGCGTAACACTCTAAATGGAGCATTTTCAGCTTCCGAAGAAAGTTCGCGAACCGGAACACTTAACTTCCGGGTTTGCAGTGTTTGGGTTCCAAGTAGTTTGAGTACCAAGGCGTTTGAGAACCAAGGTATCACTGTACTACTCAGCTGTTAGTTGTGCAAATGACTCAGTAGAAGAAATGAGGACATTGTTTGTGTGGAGGTTGTGTATAGTGTGGCCCGGGATTATAGGGGATGCTTGATTTGCTCCTCCTAAAGGAACCCTAGCCATCCACTTGCATGGAGATGTGAAATCAAAGAAGGCTGAATGTAAACTACTGAGATTATCTGCTACACTACACTGATAAGGAGTTTTTAAACTATTAAAATTAATTACTTTAATTTCTATACCACCATCCAAAAATAGCAGGACTATTTACAATATAATTGGACAGAGGTAAAGACCCAAGCAACAATTGAGTCATGGGCTTATCTCATGACATCTCCAGATTTTGTGGGACACAGTTAACCCTGCACTGGATCCCCGCTATGGGGGAAATAGAAATCCACCCGTCGTCTCAGAGAGAAGCTTAAGGTGAACTCCTTATTTGTAAATAGCAACAATCCCCCGCAGAAGTGCCGTCTCATTTTGCATGCGATTGGTATGAAATGAAGCTTTTTCTTGCTGTTTGTTTATAGCTGGCGTGCTGCGAGGATTTATGATTACAAAGCATTGTGCACATTTCAGATTCATTTGTACCTGGTTATGCTTAATGACAGCAGCATTTTCTCTGGAAATAAACAGCACTAGCACTTAGCATCGTTTAAAAATATGTCACTCAGCATTCCTTAAGATCAAGTATTTGTTGTAAAGGATTTAAGTTGTCGTACTGTTATCCTATCAAATTGCCCAATAACACTTAAGGTGTTTAATTTTATATTATACCTCTGTAGACCTATGGTGTGAAGTGACATAATCCTACGCTGCTGGAACATTTATTAATGGCTTCTCTGGGAGGTAAAAAATCACTGAAACGTAGATGATGGATGACATCCCTACCATTGTCTGAGACAATGCTGAAACTCACACAAAGGAGAGGGAAGATCTGATTCTCTGAGTGCCTGTAATTAATTTATCATGTTTCATATACTCCAAAGCTCTGTTCTGTGAACAGGGTCAAACAACAGCTAGCTGCAGTGAGCAGAACAGCTCTTCAGAGATTGCCCATGAAATCTCTTCCAGCAACATCAGCTGAGAAAGAAAATCATCTGGGTTTCTCTGAACTGAGAATAAAAGATGTTGGAAGAGTACAGAACCTGCTGATCTTTTGATATGTTGCTGTAATAAGCAGCTAATAAGTAATAGTAACACTTGTGAATTCCAAAGGTGTTGTTCACATAAGGAGTAAACACCAAAAGCAAGCCACACATTATTTAAAATAATGAAGCCCAGACTTGAAACCATATTTTGGAGACAATTATTTGGATTGGAGAAGTGTGTAGTATGGAGAGATGAATAGACGCCTAAGCATCTCCCTGTCAACTCTCCAAAGGAGGCTACATATGAAAGCATCACCAGATGATCTAAACAGGGTTCCTTAACGTTGGGTCCCCAGAAGTTGTGTGCCACAGCCCTGTGACCCCATCACTCCCTAAGTAATGAATAACCAGACAAGCCAGCAACATTAAATTGGGTTCAAATAGGTCACAATTTTATTGATTACAGATGTGAATGATTTGGCATTGGCACTGGGTAAAGCTATTTATTCCATCCCACCAACCCACCTGCTGGGAGTGTGTCTAAAGTTAAACCACATCAATTAGGGGTACTCCTAAGGCAGTGGTAGCCAAACTTGGACCTCCAGCTGTTTTGGGACTACAATCCCCATCATCCCTGAGCACTGGTCCTGTTAGCTAGGGATGAAGGGAGTTGCAAAAAGAGCTGGAGGGGCAAGTTTGGCCATCACTTCCCTAAGGGGTCCCCATTGGAGGAGTACTATGGCCCTAGCCCCCATCTGGATGTCTGGACAGAAGCAACTCCTCATTGATCCCTTTAACAGGATACTCTTAACCAAGGATGGGCAACCTCTCCTCCATCCAAGACTAAGACTTACCCCATGCCTAACCTCACAAAGTTGTGAAAATTGCCAAGAGGCAGGCAAAAACTAAATGGCTGGTGCCAAGTTCTGCCCCAAATATGGCAGTCAAAAAGGTCTAAAAAAGGACTGAGCACAAAAGCGAAAACTTATGAAAAAGGGAGGAGGGGAGAGGGAGAGATCCGATGACAAGCAGGGGAGGAGGGATGGCAGGCTTCAATTTATCCCCCCAGGAGTGAACCCATGTGACATCTATTGGCTGGTTGGGCCCGCCCCCAGGGAACTCTCACACCTACGGTAAGTCTGCTTGCAATTGGCCAATCTGCAGGCAGGCTGCAATCCTTCCCAGCAGGTCACTGGATTGCAGATGTGGCCATGGCCAGGACGCAACTCTGCCTGACTGTAAGTGGACTTGCTGAACTCCCATCATTCCTGACCATTGTCTAAGATGGCTGGGGTTGATGGCAGCTGTAGTTCAACAATATCTGGAGATTCAAGGTTGAGTAAGACTGATTTAAGAAATAAAGATGTTCCTATTTACATTAGCAAGCAGGAGCATTGAAGCTGAGGCTGCATCTTGCAGATTTGTTTGCCTAGTGGAGCTACTGGTAAAGATCAGTCTTGGCATCAGGACCCAGGACCCACCAATAGTCTCAACAACACAGTTATTGTTGTTGTTGTTGTTGTTTAGTCGTTTAGTCTTGTCCGACTCTTCGTGACCCCATGGACCAGAGCACGCCAGGAACTTCTCATCCATATTTACCTTTCCAGGCACAGCCTGCAATTTAATGCTCAGTGTCCTAATATCCCTTTTTTTTCTGCTCCAGAGCTTTCCCCATGAAAACCTGCTCTTTAAAGCTCCATTGGAGCAAATGTCAATCCATGGAAAACCCAAACTGATGTTTGCTCTGATTCAGCTTTGAAGAGCGAGTTTTCATGGGGAAAGCTCAGGAAACCCCACTCAGATACGGAATGTTAAAGTGCAGACCTCTGCCTGGAAAGAGTGGTTCAAAAGGTAAGTATGGATAATTTTTAATTTTTTTTCCATGGAGCACTCAGATAGATAACCCAGTATTATGTCTCCGCCATGTTAAGGCCACACTGAAAATCTCTTATCTGAGAGCCCACCAAATCCTGCAGATGGCATTGTCTTGATTCCTCAAAAAAGGGCCATATTTGAAACACAATGTAATGTTGGGACAGCAATGAAACCTATAAAACATTCATAATATACTCACATGTCATTTAATATATTTATATTTAATAATTTTACCACATGAGTCTCAAAATAGCCCTAAGTCATGCTCACTTACCATAATACAATATGTATTCCTACATTCAGTTTTAAAATTCCTTATGTTGCTCATGTCAGCTGTGAAAAAGGATAAAAATTATAGATTATATTATTACTATATAAACGGGTACTATATAAACCATAAATGGGTACCATGACCTCTCAAACTGTTCCTTCTGCAACCTTCCTTTATTTTAATCTAGCAAGCTCTATTAGTTTAACCATTGTTACAATATATTATTATCCTCATTATCCATTCCTTAATTGAGGGTATTTTAGATATTCACTATTTTATGACCACCAAATTTATTGCAGCATTCAACAAATTCCTTACTGTTGTTCCATGTTCAGATTGAATATCCTTTTATGTGCATCCACATAGAATTAGAAGTTGATCAAGAGAGAGTACATATCCAACAAGAGTTGCAAGGACCTGAACAATCATCTCTGAATAAGTTTTAACTCCCTCAGCAGGTGTGCATTAAATCAGCACCCATAAATGCACATTTCCAATAATGTGCCTCAAGATTTGGATACATTTTTCCAAGTCATTGCATATTAAATGGCAATGATATAGTAACTATTATTATAATTAATATACTTTTCTCTAACACTTATTCATGGCGACAATTGTATATTTGTTCTCAGTATGCATTTCCGTTCTCCTGAGATATTTCTCTGCATTATTCTTTTCCAGCTAATTTTAAACTCACTACCAACACTACTTCCTTAGACTTAACAGCAACCAGCATATGGCAGACGACACCTTTGGGAATTTTCTTCTCTGCTTGATAATCTTCTCAAATGTTGTTAAATCCTTGTTTATCTTTCCCCCTCTTAGATGTTTGTTGATGAAACTCCTGTGTTGCAAATATTAGCACCACTGAGACTTTTCTGCATCCATTCTTATCCTTAATTCTTCTAATGTGAGGAATCCATCTTTCTTCAACGTTACTATTATTGTAACCTTAGAATAAGTTAATGCCTTTTTAAATATATTTAAATATATTTCCCAGGCTCGTAAAGTTGATAGATTTCACTGAATGCTGAATGTTACTTTGTTTTCTTATAATGGCCTTAGGCAAATACTCCAGAGGGATTATTTTAATGTTTGCATCAAACTCCGGATTGGAGTTTCAGCATAACTATGGCTGATAGCTGACAATCACATTATTTAAATACTAGGAGTATCAGGAGCAAAGTATGTTTCTTGGTAGCTATATTCAGGACCTCTGAAACTGGTTTTCATCTAATTCTCAAAGAAAAAACCTGAACAGAGTTCCTGTACCAAATCATAACCATATTTAAGTAGTGGCAACGGTGGGCCCTTATATTCACAATTGTACCTTTATCTCCAGAAGCAACTTCACACTGGCCATATCAGATATATGAGTGGGGCATGGGTGGCACTGTAGTGTAAACCACTGAGCCTCTTGGGCTAAGGTTACCAGATTTTTTTCAATGAATCCAGGGACACTTTTCAACTTCAATGGATTTTGTGTAGGGATGGATGTGTAAATCCGGGGACTGTCACCAGGAAACGGGGACGTCTGGTAACCTTATCTTGGGCTTGCTGATCAGAAGGTCTGTGGTTCAAATCCCTGCAACTGGGTGAGCTCCCGTTGCTCTGTCCCAGCTCCTGCCAACCTAGCAGTTCAAAGGAAACCAGTTCAAGTAGATAAATTGGTACCGCTGCACCAAGAAGGTAACAGTGTTTCCATGCACTATGGTTTCAGTCACAGTGTTCTGTTGCGCCAGAAGTGGTTTAGTCATGCTGGCCACATGACCTGGAAAGCTGTCTGTTTTCAAACACCAGCTCCCTTGGCCTGAAAGTGAGATGAGTGCTGCAACCCCAGAGTTGCCTTTGACTGGACTTAACTATCCAGGGGTCCTTTACCTTATGAATCTGAAAATACCCAGCCAGGTAGAAGCATCAGCAGGCAGACTGCAATGGTGAGCCTTAGGCTGCACAGCCCACAACACCTGCCTTGGCTGCCTGGCCCAGGGCAGTTCTCCATTCCCTCAGGAGTCTTCCGCTGTGGGGCCTTGGCAACCTGCGAAGTCGCTCAGCCAGTTACTCAAGGCAGGAACTGTGACTGAGGCGCTTCAGTGACGGAAGGCTCCGCTTCATTTAATTTTAGAGGGCACTTTTGCCCCTCTAAATTTCCAACTAGTAAATATTTTGAGTCAGGATCAAATGTTGGATCATCCAGATTCATCGAAGATAGACCTGCTGATGGCTGTTTCTGTGACAGCTAATCGTGGTGAAACCTTCAAGCTCAGATTCTGCATTCCTCTGATTACTGAATGCTGGGAACAAGCCGATGACGGCTGCCAGGTTATGAGCCTCCCAGGGACCTTTCCTGGAGACAGAATGACGGGCTAGACAAATCTTTGATCTAATTCAGCAAGGCAATTCGTATGTTCGTACGTTGTCAATTTAATAGATATAATTATGTAAATATTCATGTTTAATATTCATTTCCCCCCTATTTGCTTACATTTGCGTTTGCCTGATACCCTGTGATTATATTCCTGTCAATGACATATGGCCTGATGTTTTTCCTCGCTCAGCAAACTGAGTTGTTCAGGGAGAGAGAAGATTGCTCAAATGTGTGGTTTCTCATGGGCCATTTTATTCCAGGTTTTTGAATGCACTTGATTCTTTCTCATCTGGCAAAGTTTTTGTGGGCTTGAAGACATTTCAGATACCTTGCCTGTTGCTCTGTTTTGACTTAAACTGAGAGCACACCATTCTTTTCTCAGCTACACTGGGTGCCATTGGCATCCAGTTTCTGGGCCCGGTTAAATCAGGGGTGTTGGACTTCAACCCCCTCTAGACTCAGGTGGCACGGTCAATGATTATGGATGATAGGAGATGTAGGTCAACATAATCTGGAGAGTCATAGCTTCTTCATTTCTGCCTATGTATCTGTGGCTCTTTGTGGAATCAGACTTAGATTCTGTACAATTACTGGTATGTGTAATGAAGGGGGTTTAAATTCTGACATCCCCCTCCTCTTCATTTAGATGTGTTTAGATACGTCATATTCTGGAAGAAAAAAAATCAATCTCCTCCTGCAAGTTATTATCTGTGGCTTTTTTGCATGTGTGAGCAGGATTTGGAGCAACCTTGGGAAATGGCCTCATTCACCAAGCAGTGGAAATTCCAGGGGTGTATATCTGGGGTAGTTTCATTGTAACTCTCTGGAGGCTTAATGGCGTTTTTGTGATACATGGTTTACACATGCACACGGAGAGATGAACACATGTCTAAATACAGCTTAACTCCAACAGGTGTCCCAAAGCTCATGTGATGGGCTGAAATTTGCTTCACCTCACATTCTTATAAGGCAGTGGTGTCCAAACTTTTTTCAAAGAGGGACAGATTTGATGAAGTGAAGGGCCGTGAGGGCCGACCAAAGGGCCAACCAAAGTAAAGTTGTTGGCCTTTTTTAGGATTTTACCCCAGAAAATAAACTGCCACAGGGGCCGGATTAAACTGACCAGCGCGGGCTGGATTCGACACTTCACTGCCATTCTTTTGCTCCTTTTCACACATATATGATATCACCTCCAGCCTGGAATGCCAAGGAGAATTCCATATCCCTTTTTTGTCATACAGGTCCTTCATCTTCCAGAGGTGTCTCCAGCTATTTAGTTTCTATGGCAACACAGTGCCCTTAGCTTATATAACAAAGGATTTGTCAAACAGGCCTGGCTGGAGATATTTACAAAGGGCTCGTCCATACTTCTCCTGTATTGAGGAAGCACAGGTCCTGAACTGTGTTTTCTAGGAATGAGCCCAAGCAATTTTCCCCCTTGCCCTACTCGTTTCCTAGGGAAAACCTGTTCTTTAGCTTTAAATCAGGGCAAACATGAATCTGGAGAAAAACCCATTGACATTTGCCCCGGTTAAGCATTAAAGCTCGGCTTTCCCCAGGGGAAAGCAGCAGGGAGATCTAATTAGGATGAACCCTAATTTGAACATCTTAACAACCCTCCTGTTCTTCAAAGGCAAGTTTCATAACACTATAGGCACAAGC
Source organism: Podarcis cretensis (assembly GCF_951804945.1). Lineage (NCBI taxonomy): Eukaryota > Metazoa > Chordata > Lepidosauria > Squamata > Lacertidae > Podarcis > Podarcis cretensis. The sequence continues at coordinate 17,405,818 of NC_137176.1, read as the reverse complement.
AGTGGCATAAGGGGGGGGGCACAGGGTTGCTCGGGAACACAATTGTTAGGGGTGCAAAATTTCAACACCTGGTGCTGCCTCAATACAGCTGTGCACTTCCATCGCTGGGCTCCATTGAAAACTGCTTCTCCATGCAAACCAGGAAGTGACCTCTCCAGCGAACAGAATGACTCTTGTTTTCTTATCTCTGCAGCTGCAATCTCCTTAGTGATGCAGATGTCCTTAGGCAATTGAATGTGCAGGCCTACTCCATCTGTTTTCCTGCCACCCAGCTCCTCACGCTAGGCCACTGGGCATAGGCAGTGGTGGCTTCCTCGCCATCTGCATGTTTCAGTGGGTAGACAAGTGATCAGTGACCCTAAGAAAGAGGAACATATGCCTCATATGCTTCCTCTCCTCTCCTCTCCTCTCCTACAGTGCAGTAGCTGTTGAGGAGAACAAGCTACTGGCTATTGAGAACTGAAATGGGTGATCACTGGAGATGGGTGAACTTCATAGGGAAGCCCAATACTCACGACAGTGAGAGAGAGCAGGTGGCAGTGCTAGCGGCAAGTGCAGCGGTGAGTTATGCAAAAATATGTAGAATCCTGCTGCTGTGCCTTCTGTCTATGAAATATTAATTCTAGAGCTTTCTGGAGTATAGCACCACAGCTCTGAAGCTGCCTCATACATGTTCTACCTCTGCCAGATATCTTCAAAGCCCAGATGCTGGAAGGACATGGTTTTCACTGGTGAAGCAATGGGGCAGGGTTGCAACTAATTTTTCACTCAGCTATTGCCTCACTCCCCAACTGCTCACCCCATTGCTTTGGTCATAGATTTCCATCAGCACAAACATGGGCCTGAAATTTGAACTGGTGGGAAAACAGCTTGGAGAGGAATAAAGACAGGGAGCAGTGGCAAGCGGGGGCAGGGGAGTATCTCCACCCCCATCACTCAGCCTGGACACTGAGGTCCATCTCTGAGGGCCTTCTGACAGTTCCCTCACTGCAAGAAGTGAGGTTACAGCATACCAGGCAGAGGGCCTTCTTGGTGGTGGCACCCACCCTGTGAAACGCCCTCCCACCAGATGTCAAGGAAATAAACAACTATCTGACTTTTAGATGACAGTGAAGTTTTTAATATTTGATGTTTTATCGTGTTTTTAAAATTCTGTTGGGAGCCTCCCATATTGGCTGGGGAAACCCAGCCAGATGGGTGGAGTATAAATACTATATTATCATTATTAATTTTATTATTTTTAAGCACCTGCTTGGCCCCTGTTCTTTTCTCACTGGAAATTGTGTCATTCCACACAATGGAGGCAAAAATATGTAGTTTCACCCTTAAAGTCTTGCCGAGCCATTTTTCTGTGAAATTGTTACCATTTTTTAAAAAAAGTTAGTTTGGGTTGGTGTTTTTGGGACATTTTAACTATGTAATGGATTTGAATTGTATATTGTTGTAAAACAGCAGCCTCATTTAGAGATGGCAAGGAAGACCCACCCTACACTTTGTCCCACATCAAGTTTCAGAGCACATGTGAGTGTTCCACAGGAATGCTTGTATTTACTGGCTCTGTGCACTGAGTCAGTTTTGTTATCAACAGCATTAAATGACCCTGTACACTAGCAGGTATGTCAAAACTGCAAATCCTATCACTTGATAGGTGGGGAAGCATGACTTTCACTATTACTGCAGTCATTATGAAGTGCAACAAGAAATCATGACAAATATTCTTAAGATAGATTGCTTTGGAGTGATTTAGTTTAGTTTGGCATACACACATCTTAAATGGTGCTTGTAATCTTTATAGTTATTTTAAAACATTCCTGGACACTGTTTCAAGTGCATTATTTTTTACTTTATATTATTATTATATTCCGAAGAAGTCTCTATATTGTACTTGTTCAGTCAGCAGTCCAGCTGCATTAATAATAGTAATTTTCATTCCTCTGTGTACTCAGTTCTTTTCTCTGTGCCATTGTGTGAATCCACATGTTGTTTAGCATTGCAACATCCCTATATTAAGCTGGCTTTCTTCACTTTTGGTCCAATGGAGACCCAAATAATCTTAACCATGGGATTTTGCTGGCTGCATTGCTGTTTTGCCGTTGGAGAATTTCTCTGAGCTTCCTCTTGCTGTAGTATTATTAGTGCTGCTTTATGCATAGGGAGAGGATAAGTAGAACAAGTCACTGACTCTCCATATTTGCCTGTGGAAGCAAAAGCAAAAACAAAAGAAAACAGCTGGTTTATCAGTGTGTCTAAAGTGGCTCAAATCAAGAACATCTGCATGAGCAGCCTGTGGTAATGCTGGGTTGCTGACCCGTTTATTTCCCCAACAAACGTATGCTATTTTGCTCTGCAACTGATATCAGAGCTCTCACTGCCTGTTAAATGGAAAGAATTCAGCCCTCAGAGCTGCCAGTTGCTAGCGCACTCTGCATTTTTAGGCATTTTGCTGATCGTACTTTTTTCTTTCTCAGTGGACGTTCGCTAGTCCCAGCTCAGTGATTTTCAGACTACGTTCCTCCAAATTCCAGGGTTGTTCAGAAATGGTGGACTGGCTTCCCTGAAAGTCAACTTTGTGTCTAGCGCTCCTAACATTGCCCTACATCAGGCTTCCTCAACCTCGGCCCTCCAGATGTTTTTGGCCTACAACTCCCATGATCTCTACCTAGCAGGATCAGTGGTCAGGGATGCTGGGAATTGTAGTCTCAAAACATCTGGAGGGCCGAGGTTGAAGAAGCCTGCCCTACATTATAGCAGGGTGCTGGGTGCATACTAGGACAGATTCAAGATTATGAAAGGGCCCCAAAGATAGGATGGGATAGAGAATGCACCACACAACCCTCTTCAATTCACATGGGTTCGAAAGCAGAAGCAGAGAAGTTCCTCAGAAGTTGAGTCCAGAAATGATTCTCAGGATGCAGATGCAACTCACTGTTCTAGTCCAAACAGTTTTCTTTTCTTTGTCTGACATTAGAGTTGCCACCAACATTTTATCCAAAACACCTGAAGCCAAAAACTCAAGTGCAAGTGAGTTGTTGTTTTTAAAATTGGTATACCGCCTTTTATCCGAAGATCACAGGGCAGTTCACAACATAAATATATGAAAAAGCCAGGGCATGCTATTAGCAGAGTGTACTGTACACACAGAATAGGTGTGAGGCTTGTGAAGTCATACTATAACTACAGATTTATTATCATAAATCAAGACAAAGAAACATGTTGTCTCTCTCATGTCATCTCAGAGAGAACAGGGAAGAGCAAAAGCTGTGCTGGAATGTAAACAGACATGTGACACACAACAATTCCACATGTCTGTTCCTTAAGGTGGAACGGAATTCTCAACATATCTCCCACTAAAAAAGAAGCAGCAAACCAGGCTTGCCACTGCCAGTCAGAATATGCAATATTCCATTAGATGCACAAAGATTTTGACCTGGTTTAAGGCAGCTTCCTGTCTTCCAGTACTTCAGGATATTGAAAGGAGTCAATAATTAGAACAATAGGCACAAAGAGAGCAATAAAATAGCAACTGGCAATCCGGAATCCACAACAAAAGATCTCCTGAAAAACAAACAAGCTCTTGAATCTTTGTTTGAAAGAAAAGAGGGACAAACAACCCTCGTCTTCATCTGGGAGTTTATTAACAAGCGAACTAACTGCTTGAAAGCAAATATGCAGATCAGGGCCAAGTACACAGATAATTCTGGGAGAGAAAGGGATCTCATTTTGTTTTTTGTCTTTTTAAATAACTTTTTTTATTCAAAATTAAAACAAAACATATTACCCAGAAACATATCATCATTATCTTCCCCCCATTTTTCCTCCCTCCCCCTCCCTCTCCCACAGAACCCACCCACCTCCACTCCCCAACTTCCCTCAGTTCCAGTCTTTGATTTCTCTAAAAATGCTGTTTTCTGCATGTTACACAGTTGTATAGATCCTCAAACTATTTAGCTGATTGTTATAAATAAAAGGTTTGTGAATGTTTATTCAAAACCAGCCAAGGACTCCAGTTCACTTTGTTGCGTCTTCAGATACTTTGTAAAGGATTCCCATTCTTCTTTAAAGTCGCAGTTATCCTTGTCCCGTAGCTTGTATGTCAGTTTTGCCAGTTCTGCATAGTCCATCAAATTTTCTTGTCATGATTCTTTAGTTGGGGTTTCTTCAGTCTTCCATCCTTGTGCTATTAAAACTCTCGCGGCCATTGTCACATACATGAAGATGTTTTTCAGCTTTTTTGGCATATCTTTCCCTACAATCCCTAATAAAAATGCTTCAGGTTTTTAAACAAATGTTAAATGGAACATTTTCTTCAATTCGTTGTATATCATTTCCCAAATTTTTAAAATTACCTTACAATCCCACCACATATGATAAAATGTCCCCTCCTTTTCCTTACATTTCCAACATATATTTGAACTACTATTGTACATTTCCCCTAACTGCACTGGTGTTTGTTTGACATGTTTTAACACATGGCTGCTTTTGCTCTTTGTGCTCATGAGGTTGTCCACAGTTTGAATTAAAGGTAACCAACATTGTTGATCACTTAATATCAAACTCCATGCTCTTAGATGTTATTTTGAAGCCTCTTACTTATGCGTCAGCATGTCCTAGCTATTACTCAGGCTCCTCCAAAGTACCAGGAATGGATGGACTTTAAATGAGTAAATCTTGAGACAGAAACTGATGCTTGCCTGCCATTGTGTTAGACACCAAAGCAAATACTATCTCTGCTCTGTCTTCCTAGACAGTTTCTATCAAATCATTTGCTGTGCACTCAAAAATCTCATTCACCAGATGAGTCAATTGCAATTTTGTTTTTCTGTTTGCCGGCTGAACTGAGGAAATAGTTTCTTCTCAATTTATAGTCCCTGTTATAGGTAAAAGAAAGTTATTGCCTATGAGAGAGTCCATATCTGCATCATATATATCATTAAAATAGGCTATGGAATTTGGAAGCCATAGTTGGGTCAGGTTCCTCATCTTTAAAGGGGAAGAAAATCTGAAGAGCCTGTTCCAGCCATTTTTAATGCCCCTTTTTTTCTATAGAAAAAAGCAAACACTTCTGAGGTGCAGGGGGAGTGGCTTCAAGTGTTAGTGTTTGGGATTAGTTATAAATGTATTCTTAGGGGGTCAAAATATCATCCAGTTGCTCCCTAGCTCTGGACTGCCAAACTGCCAACCTATGAGGGTAAGTGTCACCTATGCAGTTATGGAGAAAGGCCGCCATTGCTGGAATTTCCTCCAATTAAGCAACATGGAGGAGCTTTCATGAAGTTTGGTTCTAGGGCATAGGACTAGATTGGTCCATAGGATGTCTTAAAGGAACCTTGGGAAATAAAATACCATTGCTCACTTATGAGTCAGTCAATAAAATCATTGACCATTGCATTCTGCTTCCACATTTGTCATGTTGCTTTAAAGTGCTGTTAAATTTGTGAGGGAGGCCTATCCTTTGAACATGGTCCCAGATCATAGAGCAGTGATGGAGAGCCTCTGAACCACGGTTCTAATTCAGCCTGGCGGGGGTTTTAATTTGGTCCCAATAGCATTTTTCCCAAGTCATGCCTGCCTGCCCTATACCTAATGTTGCATATATGACAGCAGGATTGAGGCAGGTAAAAATGTGGCTTCTGCTTGAAAGGGTGGCTTGCAGGTGTCACCTGTCAGCTATGGTTGGCAGGTATCACTGCCAACATCTGCCAACACCAAAGCCTTGCCCACATGATTTGATTTCACACCACCTACAGAAAGGAAACAGGATTGTAGATGCTACCATTCAACTGTCCAGCAGAAACTAGAAACCTTTGAGCCCGCCCTCCCCCAATTTGGTTTTATGCTGTGCAGGCAAAGGAATTTGCTGCAGCTGATGTCATGGTGACACTTATCATAATGGCCCATGGGGGCTGGAGGAGATCAGGAGCTGGCCCACCTGCTGGATCCATTCCCCATCTCCTGTCAAAGTATAGTAAACTACTGTATTATGTTTAATATTCAAGTTCAGTGTGCTAACACCCAGTCTCCCAATCACCTGAACATTAGCCACCTGGTCATTCATTCATGCTCATGCTACTTGCATTTTTATTAGCAGGACCCCATGAATAATTTTGCCATGCGGCTTTATTACCGAAATCCTAAGACATTCCATTCTCATCCTGTTTCATTTTAAAAAATGGGGAAATCAGGTGTTTGAATTACACTGATTGTCAAAGGCAGGGAAACCTAGTTTAAAGGAGGGAAAGCTCTTTCATACATTAAGGGAGCAATCCTCTAACGAGATCCACCAGCATTAGAGGGTTAGGCTTCAACAGATCTTTGGCTCAGCCACAAGGTTCCTCGACTCAGCCAGAAATACACCAGCCAGTTTGCCCCCCTCATCCTGGCTCAGCCCGGACCCAGCCAACTGAGACAAGGCTGGTTGGATTCTAAACTGGTATAAGCCCTGAGAAATGGGTGTGGTATGGTGGGGCCCTGAGGCTGGTTCCTAACTCTGTTCAACTCAGTCACATGACCTATCAACCTGGCATAAGTTAAACTAGCAAGAAGGGTGGTGTAATTCAGTTTTAGAGGCCTGTTCTGCATCTAACACACTTAGGCCATCTCAGCCAGAAGTATTCCCACTGCTGAACCAAGTTTGGCTCTGGTGTAACTTAGCATCACTTTAACTTCCATTGGCTTGTTTTAAGACAGATTCTATCTTGTGTATAGGATTGTTCCCTAGGTTCAGGTAAAGGGGGGGAGCAAGACAAAGACAAATGGACTAGGAGTGAGGAGGGTCCCCCCCTCTTGTGCATAACCGGGAGTCCATGACTTTGCCCAACTTGCAAAGGAAAAAGAAACCAGAGTTTCTAAGGCAGCAGTGCAGTTCCAGATCTGCATATACAAGGACCACCATTTGCAAGCTACTGAAGAAGAGAACTGAACCAAAACCTGAGGGGTTTTATCTAAGTTTCTTAGCGCTACCAAGCTGGATTTCCATTGTGTATATTGCGTATTATTTATCTTGCTTAGTAGTGTGCCTCTCATGGCTTTCTGCTGCTGTTTCAGTGCATTAGCATTTTTATAAAATTACATGCTATGTCTACTGTACATAAATAGTTCACATAACTGGCTTGATTACATTCATGTGGCGAGTAGCAAAATGGGAGTATAGCCTTGCAATTTCAAGCATTAGTCTATATTGCCTCCTTTTCCTTTATACCGGTGTTTCTAGGATGTTGACGCAGGCACTTGCCAGGAGTCATGTTACATAGGCAAGGATTGAAGCTGGCCTGAATGTGCCTGTCTGAATCCTCATTCTCTAAAGCTAATCCTGTCTTTTGTGGAGCATAAGCCCACATTAAGGGCTGCCATATGGCAGGAGATCAAAGACCTGCAGTAACCTTGGGATTTCTGCTCCTTGGGTGAGCTGGGCTTGAGGAGTTGTGCGTGTTTTGAGATAGACCCCTGAATAACCTTCCTGCAGGATGATTAATACAGTGGCAGAAGCAGGTGACTTGAGGGATGCTATGGTTTTGCCTTGAACAGAATGATTCTGTGCCCCCTGTTCTTTTTTCCTTTTCCCTGCTTTAAATGGAGATGAAAGGATGATCAGAATCCAAAATAGTGGAACAAAAGAAGAAAGGAAAAATTAGGGACATTGAAACTCTGCCGATCACTAAATGAAATAGGTAATCAGGCCCAAGCAGCTTGTGACTTACTGTCATCTAGTTGACCTACCTAGCTCTAAAAAGGTAAAGGACCCCTGACAGTTAAGTCCAGTTGCGAAACGACTCTGGGGTAGCAGCGCTCATCTTGCTTTACTGGTCGAGGGAGCCAACGTTTGTCCGCAGACAGTTTTTCCAGGTCATGTGGCCAGCATGACTAAGCTGCTTCTGGCAAAACCAGAGCAAGCACACAGAAACACTGTTTACCTTCCCGCCGGAGCGGTACCTATTTATCTACTTGCACTTTGACATGCTTTCGAACTGCTAGGTTGGCAGGAGCTGGGACCGAGCAATGGGAGCTCACCCTGTCATGGGGAGTCAAACCGCTGACCTTCCGATCGGCAAGCCCTAGGCTCAGTGGTTTAGACCACAGTGCCACCTCTACCATCTAACTATTTATCTATTGCAGCCTATGGCTTCTTACACTCACTACAGACTCTCCAAGTGTCCCTGTTTTCCTGGGACAGTCCCAGATTTACAGAAACTGCCCCAGTTACTGATTTGATCCCAGAATCTCTTGCTTTTCCTTAGGACATTCCTATTTTCATTACAGAAATGTTGGAGGGTATGGAGTTATGTGACCCCACCAAGCCAAGGAGATAAGTAACTATGCAACCTTTAGAAGACCTCTGAAGGCAGCCCCATATAAGGAAGTTTTAAAATGTTTGATGTTTTATTATGTTTTTATATCTGTTGGAAGCCACCCAAGGTGACTGGGGCAACCGAGTCAGAAGGGTGGGGTAAAAATAATAGAATTGTTGTTGTTGTTGTTGTTGTTGTTGTTGTTGTTGTTGTTGTAGAATAGGACATCCCTATTTTCATTGGATAAATGTTGGAGGATATGTCACTAGGGGAGGGGGAGCAAAGCCAGAGCATTCTGCTCATTTATGGAAAGCCATTAATCATGGCTTACCATGACATGCATACCAGCCCAGCCCAGGAAATACTGAACTAAAATGACTTTGCATAACACAGTTTCATATGATCCTTCCTCCAACCCCCTGGTTATGGTCCCAGATAGATAATCGGAACAGGAGGTTTATAGAGCTGCGGGGAGGCTGTTTTTAGTTTGGTTATTCACATGTTATGCAGGTCTGCTTATGGACCCTCTTATATGATTGCTAGGCTGCATTTTGCTTGCAGACCAGAGTTAAATCAGCTCGCTGTTTCCCTTCTCTCCCAAGGCCATACAGTAATTGCCTGAGAGTTTCTCCCCCTTTCTATCCTGTTTATTTTATATATTGGTTCTCGTTCATTTCCCAAGCCATTTCCAGGTCAGCTTTCCTGCTCTTAGCATTATGTGCTAGCTCCTTTCCACAGGGACATCGGCACGCACATTAGTCACAATGCAGTCTATGGGATTTAATTGCCTCAGATGCAACTTAGTCTTGCAAAACTAATCTGGCTTTAGCCAGATTAACCTGTTTACATTAATATCTAAAGCCCTGCGGAATTGAATGGCGGCATTACTACTTGCACTTTAGCCGTGTCTCTTTGTTCCGGCTGGATTCTGAGGAAATTAGAAATTAGCTTCAGGACGTAATGACAGAAGAACGGCAACTGGGGGTGGTGCGAAAATTTTTCTTTCTTATTGTGGCTATTAATTCATATATTCCAGCAGAGTGAGTGCTCTCATCTTTAATGTGTGAATTTAGGAATGGAAATAAAGCTCATCGTCTACAAATTTAAATGTTTGGCTTTTAAATGTTGTAGCCGAGTGCATAGTAATCAGGTTATCTGTTAATACCTGAGGACAGCTTTCCTTGCCAGATGTTTCAGACTACAACTTTGATCACCCCTGGCCGGCTGGGGCTGATGGGAACTATAGTCCAAAACATCTGAAAAGCACCAGGTTAGGGGAGGCAGCTTTAGGGAGCTGGTAACTCTATGGTCTCTCCAAATTCAGAGGTAATGTCCTGTGCTGGTCCAGTTCCACATTCTTCCTACCCTTGAGGGGCGCCCCACCATCTGGATGGGTGCATTGGAGTTCTCTTCTCTGGGTGGCCTCCCTGCTGACAGATGTCACCAGATGAAAACAAGACTGGGCAAAGGAACAGATCCAAATCCATCATGGCGGATTGGGGGTTTGGATTGCTCTGCCCCGTAGTCTCTGGCCCCCTCTGAATTTTGAGTGCATTTTTCACAAGGATTTCAAACCTGATTAGCCCATGATTAAAAACCCAACAATTTCCCCACCATCTGTGCTTTGCACCTCTATGCATTACTCTCTCGTGGCTCAGGTTCCTGCTTTATTTTGGAGAAATTCCTCATAAGGAGTTTGTGCTGGATGCAAACAAACAATAGCTTCAGCTATAAAAGCCTCACTATGTTCCATTGCATTTCATGAATTCCCCCAGCAATGGAGAGGGGAATAGACGGAGGCAACTAATTGGACCCAAGGAAGAAGAAGAAAAAACCCAGGAACATTCTGCAAAATACAAAGAGCACTTGGCTTTGTTTCTCCTGTCCAGGTTAGTCATGCGCTAAAGAAAAGGGGCAGTTAAAGACTGAAGAGCCATCATAAATCATTCTGAAGTCAAACTGTTATTAGATATGTCAAAAACTGAAGCTCTCTGAGTTGATAAAAGGGGACACCTCAGATTTTGTTTTCTTCGAAGCTATTATTTTCCAGTTTCTTGCTATTTTAGACCAGGTAAATTTTCAGACAAATAAGGACAAAGGCAGACTATTGGTGTATATGTCCCAAAAGTATGTGTGTTCTAGAAAAGCATTTGTGTAATTTAATTGGTGACTAACTAAAATATTCTGTTTCATTCTTATACACTACAGTGCTGAGAATGTTTATTCAGAAGTAAGTCTCACTGAGTTCAGTAGGGCTTCCTCCCAAGTAATTTTGCATAGGGTTGCAGCCTTTATTTAATGCTTGGATTCTGATTCAGGTCATTTAATGAAAAATGATTTATAGTCACCAGAATCATGCTCTGGATCTGCCCTTGGGGGTTGGCCTGCCTCCTAGAATTCTGGTGTGGGCAACAGCCCACTTCATCTCCGATGCCATAGCATAAGTTTCTTCTAAAATCTCTTCAGTTTTGGACATGGTTGGTGAGGACCACATAGCTTACAAAAAGATATTCTTGATAAATAGTGTAAACCAGTGCCCCCTCCTGGATGGAAATGGTTACATAAAAATGTAAGCACTAGCAAAAATAATTGGTGCTATGTAATTGGTGCGGGACACGGGTGGCACTATGGGTTAAACCACAGAGCCTAGGACTTGCCGATCAGAAGGTTGGCGGTACGAATCCCCACGATGGGGTGAGCTCCTGTTGCTCAGTCCCTGCTCCTGCCAACCTAGCAGTTCGAAAGCACCTCCGGGTGCAAGTAGATAAATAGGGACCGCTTACCAGTGGGAAGGTAAACAGTGTTTCCGTGCGCTGCTCTGTTTTGCCGGAAGCAGCTTAGTCATGCTGTCCACATGACCCGGAAGCTGTACGCCGGCTCCCTTGGCCAATAAAGCGAGATGAGTGCCACAACTCCAGAGTCGTTCACAACTGGACCTAATGGTCAGGTGTCCCTTTACCTTTACCTTTTACAAATGAGACCCGTTTTATGGGTCATACCCTCCATTATTAACTTTCTGAGAAAGAAAAGAAAATGCAGTTTGGATGTTGATGTATATCCAATTACTTTTAAGGACGTGACTATTATTTATTCCAACAGTATTGGCTCATGTGATTAGCATCATGTGAGGGGAAGAGTGAGGCTGTGCCTGACTGTCACACCATTGTATTCTTGCTGCCCCCATCCACTGTGTATGGAAAAATAACACAGGGAGCCCGCTGTATGCACTTAGGCTCCCCATGCAACTTGGAACTCAGACTGCGCTGGGGTCTAAATGATGAGTATTCTACAGACACATAGCAGGCTCTTGACTTCTCCCTCCCATGCCAATCTGTGGATATTAGCGAAGTGGAGGCCACTGAGTGTGGCTCTGCATTCTCCCTGATGCAATTGTTAGAAAAATGATGGATAATCAAGGGGATAGTGTGTCAATCAGTGGGCCACTACTAGTGAAGAGTGGGCCATGACCATAGATGTTGGTGAAGCATGTTCCAGTGTAACTCCAAAAATGGTGTAAAAGAAAAGGTAAAGGTAAAGGACCCCTGGATGGTTAAGTCCAGTCAAAGGCGACTATGGGGTTGTGGCACTCATCTCACTTTCAGGCCAAGGGAGCCGGTGTTTGTCCACAGACAGCTTGCTGTGTCATGTGGCCAGCATGACTAAACCACTTCTGGCACAACAGGACACTGTGACAGAAACCAGAGCGTACGGAAACGCCATTTATCTTCCTGCTGCAGCAGTACCTGTTTATCTAATTGCACTGGTGTGCTTTCAACTGCTAGGTTGGCAGGAGCTGGGCCAGAGCAATGGGAGCTCACCCCCATCATGGGGATTCAAACCACTGACCACCTGATTGGCAAGTCAAAAAGGCTTAGTGGTTTAGAGCACAGCGCCACCCGCGTCCCTAGAACTGGTGTACCATATATTGAAGTCTGCATGGGCCTCCTCAGATCATATCCATAACACATCCGCTTGCTTGGGTGGCTTTGCTCTTAAACATCTCACAGCCCATTGTTCACCTGTGAAATGGTAGTAATGATGGTGGTGGTGGTCTGTTTGAAAACTTGTATCACCAGCACATGCACAATGAATCCTCAACCGTATGGCATGCTGCTGTGGCAGTGGAGTGGCCTGGAAGCCATCTCTGTTATCACAACCACTCTCAGTTGGGTGAAGGACTACCTTCTTAGCATGAGTAGAGCACTGCTCCACAGCTGAAGTGGCAGCAGTCACAACTGTGGAGGCAGGGCTGAAAGGCAGTGAGGCTATAATTGAAACCATGGCTTCCATAATGTGAGGGGTGAGAATAAGCAAAGGAGGAGGTGTGGGTGCTATCTGGAGTGAACATAGAATCCTAATGGGGGCACATCACACCAAATGACCTCTACAATAGGAAACTCAGAGGGACCTGGAGTCCGTAAGTGGGGTGAAATGAAAGCTCCTTGATCAAACCTTCAACCTTGATGTGCACCATGCTCTAACCCAGGCTTCCTCAAACTCGGCCCTCCAGGTGTTTTTGGCCTACAACTCCCATGATCCCTAGCTAGCAGGACCAGTGGTCAGGGATGATGGAAATTGTAGTCTCAAAACTTCTGGAGGGCCAAGTTTGAGGAACCCTGCTCTAACCGAATAAGCTAACTGGTGCTTCTTGGGAACACAGAAAGACCAAAGGATTTATCAGAGAGAAATGGAGGAGAGGGAAAAGTGACTGGAGGAATGAATGGTCCAGAGAAAAATAAGAGAAGCAAAATGATTCTTCCAAGGGTAGTCTTCTTCCTACTTACCTGACGTGGGACTGGTGAGTGATAGTGGTGAGCATAGCATAAAGGGATGGTCGGATAGCTAACCAAAGAACAGCTTGTCCACTGGCTCCCCTAAATTCAAGCCCAAGACTCCACCACTTAGGAAACTGAGTGAACCTCTGCCTGTTCTAGGATCAGCTGATGCATTTGCCTGGTAGCCTGAAAACCCTTGGTGGTTCTGGGGATGGCAAAGTGGTTATAAATCAGAACCCTATTCTGTAACTTGGGTTGGATGGGTAAAGAGACAGTGAAGCAACAGAGTCATGCTCGTGAGTACCCTTAAAGAAGAAAAAAAATGGTCAGAAACTGCTTTGATGTGCCCCCTCACCAGAACCCTTTCAAAGTATACCAGAAAATGGGTTGACTGGCTGTCCATTGTTCTTTTGTGAGGGCAATGCTATTGGAATGAATTCATTGAGGTCAAAGAGAGAGAGAAAGCTTTCAAACCATCCTTCCTTTTTGCTTCAGAACATTAGCAGCAGGCTCGTGGGAGCACCACTGGGTCCCACCGAAAATAGCAGAAAGGGCGAAAAATGTGAAAACTTGATAATAGCAACACTTTTGTTGACATTATCTTTCTTCTATTTTACCACCGTTGAAAGATAAAATGCTAACCCTTGGATGCAGAGAAGCACTTGAGATGATCATTTTGTTATATATATATAAAAGTCATACAGAATCTCTTACTGCTTCAGAGTTTGGCTACCGTCTTCAGAAAATCAAGAACAAAAATCGGTATATTTTACTGAAGAAAGGTTTATCAGGAGAAAGGAACAGAGGTAGCTCAGACACATTTTTCAGCGGCTGTTTTACAACTGGAGTGTAAAAAGTACATTCAAAGACAAAAAAAGTTCTCAATCTACAAACCCAAGGCCTGGGGTTTGCTCTTTCTCTCTCCTCCTCTCCCCTATGTAGGTTTTCCATTAGCAGCTACCCGGGCAATTTTAGCATATTTGGGCATTTGCAGCCATGGAATGTAGCAAAGATTTTATTACTCTGACAGATTTCACACCTTAGACTTTGAGCTAAAACATCACACAAAATTGACACCATTCACCTTTCTCCAGAATGGCAGAGGTCCCTTTAGCCCCCGCAGAGAACTGAGGACTTAATATGGCCAACATTTTGTTCTTATCTGGGAAAACTCTTGGTAGGGAAATGGCACAAAATGGACGTTAAGCAGACTATCAGGATTTATCTTAAATGTACTGAAGTCTTTCTTTTGCCTACTTCTTCTTGTGCCTTTTTAGCCTATCCCCATGTGTCAGAAAGTGTCTAATATCACATATGAATGAGGTCCACATGTTGAAAGGGCCAACCAGGGTACACCACTGACCCCTCCCCAGATAATTTTGTGCAGCTGGAAAAGACTATGCACATGGAAAATGAGGGGCATAGCATTTAAAATCCAGAAGATAGAAGTAATGTCAAAGTGTGGGATCTCCTATTACATGGACAGAATTTTTGTAAGGACAACAACAACAACAAAGCTTCATAATCTATATCAGTGTTTCCTAAACTTGGGTCTCCAGCTGTTTTTGAACTACAACTCCCATCATCCCTAGAGCAGGACCAGTGGTCAGGAATGGTGGGAATTGTTATTCAAAAACAGCTGGAGACCAAAGTTTGGGAAACATTGGTCTAGAATATATCCATGGGTCATTTTAGCACTCAGGATCATAGAAAGAGTTGACTTTAAACAGAGACATCTGCTTCTGACAATTTCTCATTAGTATTACAGTGGTACCTCGCAGTGGCGTAGCGTGGGGGGTGCAGGGGGGCCGGCCGCACAGGGCGCAACATCTGGGGGTTAGGATTAGGGGGCACAAATCCATGGGTTAGGGGGTGCAAATTACTTGCCTTGCCCAGGGTGCTGACAACCCACGCTACGCCACAGGTACCTCGGGTTACATACGCTTCAGGTTACACACTCTGCTAACCCAGAAATAGTGCTTCAGGTTAAGAACTTTGCTTCAGGATAAGAACAGAAATCTTGCTCCTGATGGCGCGGTGGCAACAGGAGCCCCCATTAGCTAAAGTGGTGCTTCAGGTTAAGAACAGTTTCATGTTAAGAACAGACCTCCAGAACAAATTAAGTACGTAACCAGAGGTACCACTGTACTGAACTATATCACTGTTAGTGACCAACAAGTGGGACCCACAATGGAAGGTTTTGGTGTGGCATTCTGCTCTTCAAGATATTATCCTGCCAACTGTGTCGTTTTCCAGGATCTTCCACTTCAACCCCCCTGTTTCTGTGATCTTATATTGCCAAGCACCTCCTTTTCTATACAACTCCATGTCTGAACATTGTATCCTTAGAGAGGTGTGGAGAGACATGTACGTGCTGTTCTCTGGCCCTTCCCAGTTTGTATCTCAGCTGAGCTGAGCTCAAAGCCATCGTGCTTCTCCATCACTCATACAGTTTCAATACAATATGCAGTGTCCGTTGGTAGGGAAGGGACTTGTAAGCTCACGCAAATAATGCTCATCTGTGCTTGGAGTCATTGGGACAATTCCCTGTTTCTAAAGAGCTCCTCTCTTTCATACATTTCTTGAAAGATGTACTGTATATTTGAAAGATGTATGTATACAGGCTATGTGATCTAGCTACTTTGCTTACCTCCTTTTTTTAGCCTAACCTAAGGACAAAACTTAGCCCTGCCAGAGAACTTGCCTTTGTTGTGTTTCTGATGGTCTGACAAATTAACGGAGGTTGCTTTCAGTTCAGGAGGCCCATCCTAGCAAAAATTGGACAGTTCGTACCCTTGAGCAGTGCTGATGACACAATTGCTTTCTCTCAACCAAACAAACCTGTACCATAATGTGGTATTATATTACATGTATTGCATATTTTCCTTTCCTATTTTTTCCTCATTTTCTTTTACAGCTGCATTCCAATTCTGACAAAGGTGATGGATCAGTCAAATACATCCTTACAGGTGAAGGGGCTGGGACTATCTTTATTATTGACGACACAACAGGAGACATCCATTCAACCAAAAGCCTAGACCGAGAAAAGAAGACCCACTATGTGCTGCATGCGCAAGCCATCGACAGACGGACAAACAAGCCACTTGAACCTGAATCGGAGTTTATCATTAAAGTACAAGACATCAATGACAACGCACCAAAATTTACAGATGGACCTTACATCGTTACCGTGCCAGAGATGTCTGATATGGGTAAGGAGAATAAATGGGGATTTGTGTTACTGTGCACTTGGTTCTGTGGACTTTCTCCTGTCATTTAGCTGGTGGTTTTGCTTGCTTTTTTTGAGATACCTAGAGCAATGTGCTTGCAATGGTGTCCATTAGTTCCTTTGTGCCGCTTGTGACATCAGGGTCATTTGGAAGGCACTACATATTAGCCATCATCTCCTTAGAAGCTTGTTGGCTCCTTTAGGATTGCCTTATATCCCTTTACTAAAAAAAACAACAAACCTATAGTTACATGGAACATACTCAATAAACACACAAGATGTAACCGGCTGTACTTTTGAATAAATAAGGTACACTATTCATTGTATCAATTTGTAGATTTCAACAGAAGTTTCAATGAAAAAAGCAGAAGACCCAGTGGATCAGTTCATTCTCTAGTCAGTTCATGCACAAGGGCCATACATGTATAAGTATCTATTCCACCTGTCTGTTCAAAGAGTCCAATAATCCACATGAAGAGTTGTTACAATTTCACAGAATCCTTTCAGAGAGTCTCAGACAAGGATTTCTGGAATATTAGCCTTGTTTCAATATCCTAGGCTTCATCAGTAGAACAAGCTCAGTAGAACAGGCTTCATCAGTAGAACAGCCGAGCTTGCAGGGCAGCAGCTGAAGAAGGAGCAAAAAGGGTTTTCTGGTGTGTGTGTTTCTTTGTGGCTGATTAGCTGCTCTCCCTGTGCAAAGGTCAGAGGGGGCAGGGTTTCTGTTGAGGCAGGTGATTAGCTGTGGGAGGAGCTTATCAGAGCTTGCAGGGCAGCAGCTGAAGAAGGAGCAAAAAGGGTTTTCTGGTGTGTGTGTTTCTTTGTGGCTGATTAGCTGCTCTCCCTGTGCAAGGGTCAGAGGGGGCAGGGTTTCTGTTGAGGCAGGTGATTAGCTGTGGGAGGCGCATGCAGTTTGATCCATCTTGTAGATTTAAGGGAGCTAGTCTCAAACGTTTGTTGGGGGAGACCTAGGGTTTTTTGGGGGGGAGTTATTTGTCCTGTCTTCACGCTTTTTATGAAGGAGGACCGCTGTAGCCACCCCCAACGACACGTTCTCAAGATGGAGGGTAAGGGAACAGCTGCAGTTGCCTGCGGTTCCTGCGCAATGTTTGCCATCTTGCCAAAGGTTGCAGGCAGCTTTACCTGCAGCAATTGCATGTTGATTCCCCTCTTAGAAGACAAAGTCCAGCAACTGGAGGAACTTGTAGCTACGCTCCAAAGAATTAGAGAGCTGGAGCAATTCTTGGAAGCAACAGAGCACACCGTCTCCACCAAGGAGGAGACAGGGGACTCCCCTGAGAAGGAGGCTAGTCCACCAACACAGGAGCCAGATATATGGAGAAACGTGACTCAAAGAAGTAGGAGGCCCAGGGTTCACTCTGATTGTTTAGAAATACACAATTGCTTTGAGGTCCTCTCCTCTAGCATGGAAGACAAAGAGCAGACTCCATTTGAGGATCTCTCCCTCATTACAGTCGATCAGGTATATGAAGACGAGCAGCAAAGTCAGTCCTCAGGGAATGTGCAGGCGTCCTTGGAACGGACAGCTCACGGAAGAACCCTGACCAAACTTAAGAGGAGGCGTGTAGTAGTGATAGGGGATTCCCTACTGAGGGGAACAGAAGCAGTGATCTGTGGGCCTGACAAGATTTCTCGGGAAGTGTGCTGTCTCCCCGGGGCTAAGATCCAAGATGTAACTGAACGACTGCAAGGAATCATAAAACCCACTGACAAATACCCCTTCCTCTTGGTTCATGTGGGAACCAATGACACTGCAAGCAATAGCCTCCAGAAGATCAAAAGAGACTACGAGACTCTGGGCAAGAAATTGAAGCAATTAAATGCACAAATTGTCATCTCATCTGTCCTCCCAGTTGAATAACGTGGCCCAGGGAGAGAGGGGAAAAATAGTGGAAGTGAACAGCTGGCTTCGCAAATGGTGTAAACATTCTTGAAGATTTCTTGAAGATGGACTTCTGGCAAGTGATGGGCTGCACCTCACAACAGTTGGGAGGAATGTTTTTGCCAAAAATCTCAGAAACCTCATCAGGAGGGCTTTAAACTGACTAATGTGGGGGAGGGAGACAGTGCTCCTGAAGGTAGGAGTCTATCAATTGATGAAGATGATCATCCAAATGTCATAGACCAAATGGAGCAAACAGCACGCAGACCTAGTGGTGGGAGGAAAAAATCCTTAAATAAGAGACACGGGGGAATGATTAATGGACTTCAATGTCTGTACACTAATGCGCAAAGCATGGGAAATAAACAAGATGAGCTTGAGCTCTTGGTACAGCAAACTAAATATGACATAATAGGCATCACTGAAACCTGGTGGGATAAGTCCCACGATTGGAATGTAATAATGGAGGGATACAATCTATTTTAGAGAAACAGACCAGACAAGAAAGGAGGAGGAGTGGCATTATATGTCAGGGATGTGTATACCTGTGAAGAGATCCAAGATTTAGATCCTCAAAGCCAAAGTGAGAACATTTGGGTCAAAATTAAGGGAGAGAAGAATAACAGTGACCTCATTGTGGGAGTTTGCTATAGATACCCAAGCCAAACGGAGGACATAGATGATGCCTTCCTGGAACAGATGGTCAAGCATGCAAAAGGAAGGGAGATAGTAGTAATGGGGACTTCAATTACCCAGATATTTGTTGGATGTCAAACTCAGCCAAGAGCATAAGGTCAAACAGATTCCTCACTGGCCTTGCAGACAACTCCATTCTCCAGAAAGTGGGAGAAGCAACAAGAGGAACAGCCATTTTAGATCTGGTCCTAACCAATGTTGATGACCTGGTTAGTGGGGTAGAAGTGGAAGGATCATTAGGCGTGAGTGATCATGCTCTTCTGAAGTTTACTGTACAGCGGAAAGGAGCAGCCAAGCATACTAGGACTCAATTTCTTGACTTTAAGAAAGCCGACTTCATAAAACTTAGGGAAGTGCTGGGTGAGATCCCATGGACAGTAATACTAAAAGGAAAGGGAGTTCATGATGGCTGGGAGTTTGTTAAGAGGGAGATAGTAAAAGCACAACTTCAGGCAATACCAATGAGACGGAAACATGGAAGGTGCCTGAAGAAGCCAGGGTGGCTATCTAAAGAACTTTTAACTGAGTTAAGATTAAAAAAGGATGTGTACAAAAAATGGAAAAGAGGGGAAACCACCAAAGAGGAATTCAAACAAATAGCCAACACGTGTAGACACAAAGTCAGAAAAGCTAAAGCACAGAATGAACTCAGGCTTGCTAGAGAGGTTAAAAGCAACAAAAAAGGCTTTTATGGGTATGTTCGTAGCAAAAGGAAGAACAAAGAAACAGTGGGGTCACTCAGAGGAGAAGATGGTGAAATGCAAACAGGGGACACAGAAAGGGCTGAACTCCTCAATGCCTTCTTTGCCTCAGTCTTCTCTGATAAAGAAAACAATGCCCGACCTGAAGAATTTGGAGCAAATGATTCAGTAGAGGAAACACAGCCCAGAATAACTAAGGAGATAGTACAAGAATACTTGGCTAGTCTAGATGTATTCAAGTCTCCAGGCCAGATGAACTGCATCCAAGAGTATTAAAAGAACTGGCAGATGTGATCTCAGAACCACTGGCAGTCATCTTTGAGAATTCCTGGAGAACAGGTGAAGTCCCGGCAGACTGGAGGAGGGCAAATGTTGTCCCTATTTTCAAAAAGGGGAAAAGAGAGGACCCAAATAATTACCGCCCAGTCAGTCTGACATCAATACCAGGGAAGATTCTGGAGCCGATCATTAAGCAAACAGTCTGTGAGCACCTAGAAAGGAATGCTGTGATCACCATTAGTCATGTCAGACTAACCTGATCTCGTTTTTTGACAGAATTACAAGCCTGGTAGATGAAGGGAACGCAGTGGATGTAGCCTACCTTGATTTCAGCAAGGCATTTGACAAGGTGCCCCATGATATTCTTGTAAAGAAGCTGGTAAAATGTGGTCTTGACTATGCTACCACTCAGTGGATTTGTAACTGGTTGACTGACCGAACCCAAAGGGTGCTCATCAATGGTTCCTCTTCATCCTGGAGAAGAGTGACTAGTGGGGTGCCACAGGGTTCTGTCTTGGGCCCCGTCTTATTCAACATCTTTATCAACGACTTGGATGATGGACTCAAGGGCATCCTGATCAAATTTGCAGATGACACCAAACTGGGAGGGGTGGCTAACACCCCAGAGGACAGGATCACACTTCAAAACGACCTTGACAGATTAGAGAACTGGGCCAAAACAAACATGATGAATTTTAACAGAGAGAAATGTAAAGTATTGCACTTGGGCAAAAAAAATGAGAGGCACAAATACAAGATGGGTGACACCTGGCTTGAGAGCAGTACATGTGAAAAGGATCTAGGAGTCTTGGTTGACCACAAACTTGACATGAGCCAACAGTGTGACGCGGCAGCATCAATAGGAGTATAGCATCTAGATCAAGGGAAGTAATAGTGCCACTGTATTCTGCTCTGGTCAGACCTCACCTGGAGTACTGTGTCCAGTTCTGGGTACCACAGTTCAAGAAGGACACGGACAAACTGGAATGTGTCCAGAGGAGGGCAAGCAAAATGGTCAAAGGCCTGGAAACGATGCCTTATGAGGAACAGCTAAGGGAGCTGGGCATGTTTAGCCTGGAGAAGAGGAGGTTAAGGGGTGATATGATAGCCATGTTCAAATATATAAAAGGATGTCACATAGAGGAGGGAGAAAGGTTGTTTTCTGCTGCTCCAGAGAAGCGGAAACGGAGCAATGGATCCAAACTACAAGAAAGAAGATTCCACCTAAACATTAGGAAGAACTTCCTGACAGTAAGAGCTGTTCAACAGTGGAATTTGCTGCCAAGGAGTGTGGTGGAGTCTCCTTCTTTGGAGGTCTTTAAGCAGAGGCTTGACAACCATATGTCAGGAGTGCTCTGATGGTGTTTCCTGCTTGGCAGGGGGTTGGACTCGATGGCCCTTGTGGTCTCTTCCAACTCTATGATTCTATGATAATGCACATACCGTATGTAATATTACAAGATAGTGGATCTTATAACATAGTAGTGGTTGCAGTAAGCAGCGACTGTTACAAAGCAGGATTATATCCTGTAATATTACATATGGTATGTGCAGTTGTTTATGGTGATCTGGGGGGAAATATCATGCTCTCTCCTTCTCCCCTCTGCTTAATGCCCCTTGATCCCTGGCATCTCTACTTAAAAGGGCTGTGGGTAGCAGAACGGGGGGGGGGGGACTAGTCACACCTTAGAGCAGGGGTCAGCAAACTTTTTCATCAGGGGGCTGGTCCACTGTTCCTCAGACCTTGTGGGGGGCGGGACTATATTTTGAAAAATATAAATACCCTGCAAGCCAGTTCCGCAGCTGCCAGCAGACCCGGAGGAGGAATGCACTCTGCACACACTCAGGAGTGTGTCTCAGCACTGCCCACTCACCGGTGTTGTTGATGAGCAGCAGCAGCTCCATTGGCCCGTCCCTGCAGAGCTCCCAGGTGGCATGCAGCAGGAACTGCGGCCCATCGTCTGAGGCCAGGTTGGCAGGCAGGCCGCGTACATGGAGCGCTGGGCAGGTGACACAGAGCTCACCCTCCAGCTGCTCCAGCATGGCCACTGAGCGTGCCACCAGCAGCAGTGCCGAGCTGGGCGCCAGGTGCGGGGCTAACAGGCGTGCTAAGCTCTGGCTGAAGCCCCGCGACACACCCGTCACAATGCCCACGGCATGGCCCAGTCCCATCTCTCTCCAGCCCGCCAGCCTCTCCATCCATGGCCATACTGGGTTTACCTCAGCTGTGGGCTTCGGATTGGCCCCTGGAACTTCCTGCAGCCAATCTGAAGCTGTGCCAGTGTCACCACCTGCCCAGAAGCCGTGCCAGCGTTGTGGAAGTCAGTCCCCATGTGGCGAGGCGTCCGCAGCTCGCGGGGACTGACCAACTGGGCGGCAAGGTCTACGGGCCGGATTTACGAGCCTGGGAGCTGCATCTGGCCCCTGGGCCTTAGTTTGCTGACCCCTGCTTTAGAGAGTAGATGTCAGTAGACAAAAGAGAGCTAGACTAACCAAATCAGTATTTTCTGCTTGCTGCATAGTAGTGAGTAGCAACAGGGAGGGAAGTGACATTCCTGGTCTTCCTGAAGAAAGCAGTTCTGGAAATTAATCCTGCCTGCTCTCAGGTTTTCTTGCTTTCCTGATGGTGAAAGGGGTGATGAGGGTGGCCCTTCATAGAGAACAATTAGAAGCCCACAAACCTCCCAAGGGCATTTATGCAATGTACCTGATTGGCTCATTACTCCTTTCTATCTGTTTTAGTAGCAAGGGGCTGTCTGGCCAAGGTTGGTTAGCTTTAAATGCAGCTGTAAGAGCTCCTTGGGAGACTATCAGAGTGAATTGAATTGCTGGCCTCTCATAAGCGTTTTGATTATATGCATGTGAGAGAGATGCCTACATGCACCTTGATGGTTTGTCATCACTCTGAATGACAATGATGTAACGATGATGATTGTTCATGCTAATGCATCAGTTGTGGCAGACAACATCAACATTTGTTTATGCCGGCTAGGGAGGAAAGAGAAATGTGAATGGTATGGTAATGTCATAAAAGATAAAACCTGCTATGAGCAAAGAAATTGCTGTGCTTGTTCACTTCCACATAAGGTGTGTACAATGGCCCAATTAGTTTGCAGGTGTCCTGTTGTGTAGATGAACCAAGTTAGCATTATCAAGCTGTGCAGCAAGTGCAGATGAAGATATCTGCTATGCAGATGATTGAGATTTTATTTTTTTTATTTTATCCTGGGGTGGCTTGGTTTGTTATTCTTTGTTTTTGCATCAAGTGATAAGAAGTGGAATCTTGTTTTCCGAGTGTAATCCCTTTTGGAAGACCATTCGAGTTCTGAAACATTCAAAAACCAAGGCGCAAAGGGAAGTCTGTAAATTTAATGGATAAAATAGAGGAGGGAAACTCAGCGGAAGCCATTCGACTTCCGGGGTGCATTCAAAAATGGAAGCATTTACTTCCAGGTTTTCGGCATTCAAAAACCAAAATGTTCAACTTCCGAGATGTTCGAAAACCGAGGTACTGATGTATTTGCCACACATTGGAGGAGATGTAATAAAATGTATGTTCAAATGGTTGCCTATGACCACCCAGAGCCATGAGGAAAACACTTGGATCAATAGCCAAGCAGAACAGGTTCTCGAGGCACAGAAGAGAAGCAACATTATTATTATTATTATTATTATTATTATTATTATTATTATTATTATTATTAAATATTATTATTAATAATAATTTCCTTTCTATGTCACTTCATATTTTTAAGAAAAAATATCAAAGCTGTTTACAACACATTAAAATATCAAATAAAACTTTACTGAAGAAAGTCCACTATAAAGTATACATTCAAAGCAACGTAACTAACCCCAAACTTAAAGGTTTCAAAATAAAACATTGCTAAAGGCAGTCAAATATAAAAGGCATGTTTAAAACAACACAATTGGCAAGGAAATAAAATCTTAAGCATAGAACGCATCTGCTGCTGTTGCTGCCAATCCTGGCAATGCTGGTTCAAGGCAGGCGGCAGCTGTGGAAGCTCAGGCTCAATGACCTGGGTCTGCACTAAGACACAGGCAAGATGGCCTCTGGCCTCTTCGACAGACTCAGCTTTTGTAGCTGAAGTCCGTCAGGGCCCTGTCCTCCAGGCTAGGTGGGGAAAGGTCTGCAAGGCAGGGGGGCAGGTCTTCCAGGACTCACAGCCACCATAAGAACATATGAAAAGCCTTCTGGATTACAGCAGTGGTCCATCTTGCCTGGCATTTTGTTCTCAAAGTGGCCAATCAAATGCCTGTGTGAAGGATGAAGGCAGTGAGCACAGCAACACTGTGTTCACCTGTTATTCCTGGCACCTGGTATTAAGAGGCATACAGTGGTACCTCGGGTTACATACGCTTCAGGTTACAGACTCTGCTAACCCAGAAATAGTACCTCAGGTTAAGAACTTTGCTTCCGGATAAGAACAGAAATCATGTGGCAGCGGTGGGAGGCCCCATTAGCTAAAATGGTGCTTCAGGTTAAGAACAGTTTCAGGTTAAGAACGGACCTCCAGAACGAATTAAGTACATAACCAGAGGTACCACTGTATTGCCTCTGGAAATGGATGTAGAAAATAGCCATCATGGCTAGGAGGACTTTCTTTCTGTATTCTTTTTTTAAAAAAAAACATATTTTATTGAATTCAAATTTAAACAGGATTACATAATGATTACATAATGACACGGGGGGCACTGTGGGTTAAACCACAGAGCCTAGGACTTGCCGATCAGAAGGTTGGCGGTTCGAATCCCCGTGGCGGGGTGAGCTCCCGTTGCTCGGTCCCTGCTCCTGCCAACCTAGTAGTTTGAAAGCACGTCAAAAAGTGCAAGTAGATAAATAGGTACCACTCCGGCGGGAAGGTAAACGGCGTTTTCATGCGCTGCTTTGGTTCGCCAGAAGCAGCTTAGTCATGCCGGCCACATGACCCGGAAGCTGTATGCCGGCTCCCTTGGCCAATAAACCGAGATGAGCGCCGCAATCCCAGAGTCAGCCACGACTGGACCTAATGGCCAGGGGTCTCTTTACCTTTACCTTTACCTTTACATAATAATTACAATGAATACATTTCCCTGCCAGTCTCCCTTTCCAGAGTGTGGATTTGCCCCTAATAAGACATAGCTTCTGTTCAGCTCTATGTTTTCACAATCACTGATAAAGTAATTAATTTGAAAGTGTCATTCCACAGTGTTCCATGTATTCTTGATGGGTGAAAGCCATATCCAATGAATTGCATGTACCAAATAAAATTAAACCATATTGCGTAGAAGGTAGCATTCCTCTTTCATGTACCTAGAGGTAACAACTTGTATGGATCACCCAGCAGCCATCTAATTTTGAAATTATTTGTTTCCTCTTCTAGAAAATTATGAAAGGAAGAGGGAAATTACTCCCTTGGTGAGCAGTATACAGGGCAACAGAGGACATAGAGTGTGCTGCCTTCGTGTCTTCAATCTGGCCTGATCCTCAGGCACAAAGGCAGTCATTTGTTGGCTTATTAAAGAATTTACTAGTCAGATATTCTGTGGGCATAGTTTGAAATCTAAGCTTAGTAAATGCATATGTAACCGAGGGTGGGGGGAGGTTAATTCCCAGAGATAAGCAGCTCTTTTATGGCCGGATTTATTTTTAATATACCAAACTGAGGACTTAGAATTCTTCATATATTTAAAGTCCATTTTGGCATTTTCAGCAAAAATTACATTGCTGATCTTATGGTGAGAAATGTCCTGAGATGACATTACAAGGGAAACTGAATAGCCCAACAGTATGGGCCCATTGATCGTCTGGGTTCAAAAGCGTCTCCAACTGCTATTCCAGCAAGAACACCAAACAGGAGAGATCAGGCTCATTCCACCAGGATATGAATGCCTAATAATAATAATAATAATAATAATAATAATAATAAATTTATTATTTATACCCCGCCCATCTGACCAGGTTTCCCCAGCCAGTCTAGGCGGCTCCCAACAGAACATTAAAAACACAATAAAACATAAAACATTAAAAACTTCCCTAAACAGAGCTGCCTTCAGATGTCTTCTAAAAGTCAGATAGTTGTTTAGTTCTTTGACATCTGATGGGAGGGCGTTCCACAGGGCGGGCGCCACTACTGAGAAGGCCCTCTGCCTGGTTCCCTGTAACCTCACTTCTCGCAGTGAGGGAACTGCCAGAAGGCCCTCAGAGCTGGACCTCAGTGTCTGGGCTGAATGATGGGGGTGGAGACGCTCCTTCAGGTATACTGGGCCGAGTCCATTTAGGGCTTTAAAGGTCAGCACCAACACTTTGAATTGTGCTTGGAAACATACCGGGAGCCAATGTAGGTCTTTCAGGACCGGTGTTATATGGTCTCGGCGGCCACTCCCAGTCACCAGTCTAGCTGCCGCATTCCGGATTAATTGTAGTTCCAGGTCACCTTCAAAGGTAGCTTGCCACTTCATTCTGGCCTTAAAGAATTGGTGTCCCTTTCCTGTCTCACCTCTTTTCTTGCATTTCTTTCATGGTCAAACCTGGGTTGAAAGAAAATGACAAGAACAAAAATTTGAAACATAAGATATAAAACAATTGAACTGTGAGTGGGCAACCTGTGCCTCTGCATGCCCTCCAGATTCCAACAGCCCAGAGGTCATGGCTGATGTTCTACTCTTATCAACCTCTGGAATGCCACCCCTGAAAACCATCTACTCCTGCAACATCATAAAAGTTGAACTTCATTCAATTAAAAGCAGATTGGAACCGCTATCTCTATAAAGCCCACTTGCATTCAACCAAAGAAAGATTCGGATTCATTCCACATGGGATAAAGTTCTACAATGATGGGCAGCTAGTGAAAAGGCCTTGTCTCTTGTGCCTGCCAATCTGAATGAACTTAATGATGGACGTTCAAGGAAGGCATATTTCTCCAATATGCAGCTCCAGGCAGGTTCATATAGGTGTAACCAGGTTCCATACCATTTAGGATTTTAATGATATCCCCCAGCACTTTAAATTATGCCTTGTAATATGCTGGTAACTAGAGTTACCAGTGCAGAAGAGGTGTTAGCAACCAAACAGCTGTATTTGGCACCAATTGAATCTACCAAACTGTATTTAAAGGGCACCGCATGTAGACGATATTATAGTCGGTCCTTTCTCATGATGGTACTCACCCGTATGGAGTACCATCACCTCTTTTCGTTGCTGCCATTTTCTGCTGGTTGTAACTCTCTTACCTTTGGCGATCACTCGTAGCTGAGTAAGATTGTCTTTCATAAACACGGTTTTAACAGTGAGCCTGTAAGTGACTGTGGAGGCCAATCCTGGATCCACACGTCTTTCCAGAGTGGGGACATAGGTTTCCGGGTGAGAGTTGATCACGGTGAGGGTTTGCCAAGCATGCTTTCTTTCCTTTCACCATGAGTTCAAGCATCTTCAAAGCTCATGACACCTTTGGTAAAGGCTGTTCTCCAATTGGAGTGTTCACAGGCCAGTGTTTCCCAGTTGTCGGTGTTTATACTACATTTTTTTTTAGATTTGCCTTGAGAGAGACTGTAAACCTCTCTTGTTGACCACCAGCATTACCATTTCCATTTTTAAGTTTGGAATAGAGTAGTTGCTTTGGAAGACGATAATCAGGCATCTGCACAACATGTCCAGTCCTACAAAACTGATGTTGAAGGATCATTGTTTTGACACTGGCGATCTTTGTTTCTTCCAGTACATTGTCAATAGTTCGCCTGTCTTTCCAAGTGATGTGTAAAAATTTTCAAAGACACTCACTATGACAAGGTGATGATCCAGTGAGTGAGTAGTTGTAACTAGGGCATGAATGACAGCAGTCAGTTCCTCTCTCTCTATACAGAGTCAGTGCTAACAAATCAACTGATACAAGGCATTCTTGGGAATTGATGCTTTCGTTTATAGTGAAGTTTTGGAGAGCTCCCCCGATTGTGAACCTGATACAGCCCCATATATCCCTGGAAGCATACCTTCATCCAAGTAAGCAGATTTCCCTACCCACAGTACTTCTAGCGTACCTGGATCAAGCTTCAGTTTGCATGTCCTCTTCCATCCTAAAACTTCTTGCAGACACCTGTATCTCTAATGTTTTTCAGTCTGATTGAAGATCAGTTTTGCTTTTGTTTTGTTTGGTTGGTTTTTAAAAAAATGAGTACAGCTTATGGAAAAGAGATACTTAGCAGTTATGTTGTCTGGCCAGCTGTCCTATCAATTGTCCTCGCTAACAATGTTATTGCGGCAGCTGCTGCTGTTGACTTTTTATAGAAAACAGCTTTGGGATCAGAATGCCAAAGCTGGTGGTCTGGAAAAGGAGAATAAGGCAGAATGATGATCTTGACAGATAAATGATCCGCACAGTAGATGTGTCAGCAGGCCTGTAAGCTGCTAAGCCACTAAGCAAAGCAGAAAGTTAGGCAGAAAAGCCAATAGGGGCAGTACCCCAAAGGTGAATTGCTGCATATGCTTATTGAGGCCTTCTGCTACCTGGCTGCTGTTTTAGTAGCTGCAGTACCACGCCCTGGCTATTTGCAGAGATATTTTCACACAGCAGAGGGTGTTTGTTGTTGTTGTTTAGTCGTTTAGTCGTGTCTGACTCTTCGTGACCCCATGGACCAGAGCACGCCAGGCACTTCTGTCTTCCACTGCCTCCTGCAGTTTAGTCAAACTCATGCTGGTAGCTTCGAGAACACTATCCAACTATCTCGTCCTCTGTCGTCCCCTTCTCCTTGTGCCCTCCATCTTTCCCAACATCAGGGTCTTTTCCAGGGAGTCTTCTCTTCTCATGAGGTGGCCAAAGTATTGGAGCCTCAGCTTCATGATCTGTCCTTCCAGTGAGCACTCAGGGCCAATTTCCTTAAGAATGGATAGGTTTGATCTTCTTGCAGTCCATGGTACTCTCAAGAGTTTCCTCCAGCACCATAATTCAAAAGCATCAATTCTTCAGCGATCAGCCTTCTTTATGGTCCAGCTCTCACTTCCATGTAGTTGCACTCTATTTTGACAGGCTGCCATGGTGACCCTGTGAATAAGGCTCACAGAACTGGGTGCAAGATTTGAAAACTTCTAGTGGCTTACATATAGAGCTGGGTGGACTGGTCTATTTCCATTCTGTTCCCCTTATGAATGTCACCTCCCCCCCCCCAAAAAAAAAAATGTTTCAGACCATTTCCACTGGTCTATAGTGGCAGCCATTTTCTACCATATATTCTTATTCTTTATCCTTATTCTTAATTAAATTTATATACCACCCTTCATTCAAAGATCACAGGATTGTTTACAACACAAATACAAAATGACACACATATAAACACAATGAAGTCTGATAAGTAAGTCCAAAAGGAATCATGAAAGGGGTACAAAAAATCGGTTCCGCTTCCAAGTGGGACCGGTTGCTCTTGGGCCACCAGGTCCCACCCCTGCCTCAGCATGGTGTGGGGTAGCGTCCCGCATCATGCTGAGGGTGGCCTGGCTATGCCTTTCGCCAGGCGGCCAATCAGAGTGCTATGGGGGCATGGCTAGGGGAATCCGGGGGTGTGGATTTTATCTGAAGCCTGGGGAGGGGCTAGGGCCATACCACAACCCCAGTGGGAAACCCGGGAGGGGGGTCGAGTCGATCTGAATCAGCAGGGCTCCCCCTACTGGTAGTTTACCCTTCCAGACATCCTGCAAGGCAGGCAGGAATCAGATGTAGTCTGTTGGTGCCAATGCCTAAGCCAATACCACTCACATTCTGTAACCAATAAAGCTGTGGCTTTAATTTTGCCCATTAATATTAACCTAAATTCTGTGTCCTTGTATCTTTATTCTCCTGGGGGTGGCTTGGGGGGGGGGTCTTGAAGCGCAACATTTCTATATTGTAACAGCTTTGAAAGGTAGCACAGTATAAAGATGGAGTATTTTCAAGTGTTTCAAATATTCTCTATTCTGGACACAATTTCGTCGCAACGTTATTTTCAGTGTCATTCAAGGCCCACTTTTCAGCCTACTTCCTAAGAGCTCCAATCGGCTATTGCTGTTTTAAAAACACCAAAGATACAAAATGTAGTCTGCTCAGCCCATTTAGCAGAACTTTATCAGGGAGTGTGGATGCTGAGCAGGAACTTGTTTGAGCTGTGAATTAATACAGGAGATGTAGATCAAGCAAGTTTGTCTCATAATATGGATGCCGAGGATTCCTCCAGCATCTCTTCCTACATACAAAAGCATAAGAAGCATAAAGAGAAGAAACTGTGTTTGGTGGGTGAGGGAACATCTCTACTATAATCAAAAATGTTAAATCTTCCAAATCTCATATGGAGTCTTACGTTTAGGACTGAAACAGAGGAATACAAAGTGCAACCAATAGGCTGAGACTTGGGTCACTTTTAATAATGTTATTTACTTACAATTTCCTGTTGGACTTCATTTTTCGGCCCTTTGCTGCCTATCTGATTAGTCTAATTGATTTTCTTCTGTCTTCCTCCATGGCAGAGCTGTTACTTGTCTCTCAGATGGAGCTGTTAATAAATAGTGATGGGAGTCATTTGCTTTATGTTTCAAATGAATAATTAAACTCCCTACCTTCAAAATATTTGTGCCTAACTTAAAGAGAGATGATTCCTCAAAGCAATTCTTTCATAAGTAGGTTTTCTGGGAATGGTATAAGAGAACTCAGTATTTTTTTATTTTTTTTTATTTTTGGTGAGTTCCTGGAATTAACCCAACTGCTTTCTGGGAATAAAATAATTGTGAAGGCACTTTGAGTCTCTAGACTGAGTGTCCTCTTATCTTTCTTTCTTACCAAGAGTTGGTACACCATCAAAACTCAGGATATATGTTGCCACGTATATTTATTATTTATGTATGTTCTTACATTTGGAGCTCACCTTTCTTTCTTCCATCATGGAACCCAAGACATGGGGTTTGCAGGCTGTCACCTATCCAAGCAGTGACCAGAGCATTACCTGCTTAGCTTCAGCAAGGTGTTGGCCTGATGTGTCTTCAGCCCATACCCTGTAGAATATGGCCTGTCAAAAAAGCAAATCAAAGAAATTGAAATCAGAGGGATATATTAGGTAAAGGTAAAGGTACCTGTGAATATTAGGTCCAGTCTCGGATGACTCTGGGGTTGCGCGCCCATCTCGCTCTATTGGCCAAGGGAGCTGGCGTTTGTCTGCAGACAGTTTTTCCGGGTCATGTGGCCAGCATGACTAAGCCGCTTCTGGCGAAACCAGAGCAGCGCACGGAAACACTGTTTAGCTTCCCGTCAGGTACCTATTTATCTACTTTCACTGGCATGCTTTCGAACTGCTAGGTGGGCAGGAGCTGGGACCAAACAGTGGGAGCTCACCCCATCGTAGGGATTCAAACCGCCTACCCCCTGATTGGCAAGCCCTAGTGTCAGGGAACTGCCATCAGTGCCGGAGGGAGAGAGCAAGCTCCAGAGGCATTTCAGAGAGTGTCCCGGGATGGGGAGAGGCAGCCCATCTTCTGGGGAAGAGAATCAGCGTAGCACGAGTGGAGAAGGGGGGCAGATGGGGGAATCGGCGAGGCGGTCCCATGACTCCTTGCTGGGGACCAGCGGGGAGAGTAAGGGTCCTCCACTGCCTACACCCTCCTTGCGCAGAAGGCTTCCGCGCAGGGAGAGTAGGAGGAGACTAGGCGTCAAAGAGCTTCTTTGCTGGAAGAAGTTCAAGAAACGCCCACTGACGGATTCTGCCAGCGATTGAGACAGCCACGGGTGAGTGGCTGTCTGGACAGAAAAGGTTCACTCAGGCAACCCAGCCAGGTGTTGGCACTGGCTTACGCACAAGCAACCCCTAGAATCATTACACCTAGGCTCTGTGGTTTAGACCACAGTACCACCTGTGTCTCTATACAAATGCCTAACTTTGCCTATATTGTGCCCATCTCACTAAAAAAGTAGGATATTATAAACATACTTATTATATACAAGCCAATATGATTCTCCCCTTTACCTGAAAGTCTTGCAATAATATTTGTGTTCTTCTAATGATCCTTTCCCAAGAAAAGATTAACGTCCACAAATTATATTGTAAAATATGAAATATCCAATGATTATATACTGTGCATGCACAGATTGGGTGGCCAGTTGTATTATGCAAAAGACCACTTGTATAGTCATTTATATTATTGTTCATGCATGGATACTAATCTTCTTTTAGGAAATTGCCAGTATAGAAAAAGCTTTATATTATAAGCATGTACTATGTGCAAAATAAAAGGTACAGTAATTCTCATTGCAAGGAAAGCACATTTCCTTTCAATATATATTTCTAATTTATCTCTATCTGGAACTGTATATGTTGACACAGTTGCTATAGCAGCATAGAAGAACCAAACCAGGGCCTTTGTGGCAACAGCTTCCTATTGTAGCATCTGCACCAGTGTTCATTCATGCTACTTCCTAGATTTTTTTTATTTTTTTTTGCATCTGGTATTGTTTTGAATGTGTGCTTGTACAGAGGATCTCACAGAGAACAATTTGAATGCTCAGTATGCCATATAATCATAGAATTGTAGAGTTGGGGTCATCTAACCCTCTGCTTAAAAACCTCAATGGAAGGAGAGTTGTTAACTTCCCAAACAAGACTGTTCAACTGTTGAACAGCTCTTACTGTCATTCATACAAAGTATAAGAGCCTGCAGATAATCAGTAATATAAAGCCTTATGGGGAAAAACCCTTTCCAATAAAGAATAGGTTTGTCAGAGTTTTTGGAGAAGGGACTTCAGTATCTGCTGAGCCACCACCTCAAAGGCATAATCCGATTTGTTCTTCACTTATATCACACCAAAGCTCAGAGGCTGAACAGTTATTGAACTATTTTGTTTTTGTAGACACAGCACCTGTGCAAAAACTATTTTGCTGCAGCAACAGCAACATGAGTAACACTGAGGAGGGTGGGATTGTTTAAACTGCTCCCCAGAAGGCTGTCTGGCCTGCACCAATAGCATCATCTTGTTAGAATTCTTTTCCCATGCTTGCAGTCATGGGATTGTTTTTATCACATGATGGTGTATGTTTTCACTCCACATTGTGGTAAGTAACAGAGACAGGATGTTTTAATTACTGTGTTTCCATGACGTAGGATTTTTGTCCTTTGTCCTTTCTCTTTGCTGTCTGATGCTGAAGAGGAAGGAGCTGAGTTAGAATCCTCCGAGTGTATTATATGTAAATAAAGTAGTTTAGCCAAAATGCTGCGCTACTGAGTCTGTTACGCTGACTGCCCATACAGTGGTACCTCGGGATACATACGCTTCAGGTTACAGACTCCGCTAACCCAGAAATAGTGCTTCAGGTTAAGAACTTTGCTTCAGGATGAGAACAGAAATCATGCTCCGGTGGCGTGGCGGCAGCAGGAGGCCCCATTAGCTAAAGTGGTGTTTCAGGTTAAGAACAGTTTCAGGTTAAGTACAGACCTCCGGAATGAATTACGTACTTAACCTGAGGTACCACTGTACTCTGCTGTTCCTGAAGTGTGCTGATGTCTCTGAGGCATTAGTCGCTGTGATGTTTGGGCTGGAGAAGGCTTTTGAGTCTCTTGAACGACCGACCAGGAGCAGAGAACATTCCAGTCGGGCATGTGTCTCTGCTAGATTCCTACTTGTGTGTAGGACCTCCTGACATATCTTGGATTCACTAAGCCTTTTTAAGATACAGTTCATATGGCCCATATTCAGCATGGTGCCTACTAGAAGGTAACATTATTCTGTAGCTGTAGTGCAGCTTCCCATTCATAGAAGCGGGTCTGGGCATAGCTGTCAATTTACAGATTTGAAAATAAGGGACCAGCTGCCTCGAAAATAAGGGATCAGCAGCCAAAATAAGGGATCAACAGTTGCTTTGATAAAATACATATTTTGTTGCATGCAAATGGCTTTAGATACCTATTAGGTCCATAAATTACCATATAGCATCTATTCAACACAAAAAACAGCAACAATTTGTTGTTGACAATGCACAGCTGGACATAGAAAGGGCCCCATTACCTTCAGTAGTTTATTTAAGGGACATCATCAATAAGGGACAGCAGCGGGACATGGAGCTGGGATAAGGGACTGTCCCGCCAAATAAGGGACGCTTGACAGCTATGGTCCTGGGCAAATTACTTCACCTGACTGTTGCTTGGGAGGACTTTCCAAAGAAATCCTGTTGGGATTTCTGCTCGACTGTGCTAAAAGTGACATGTAAAGTTCGTTTGGAGGTTGCTCCTCTGGCAAAATTGATAAAGAATTTAGAGGGAAGCCTGCAGCATTTTGAGACGACCAGTGTAATGCCTCAGGCCTGGACATCAGGCATGGCTGCTCACCAGGAACTTAAAAAAAAATAAAAAATCATGTTGCTTTTATGTGGGACTGCAAAAGGGAGAGAGAATTATCAAGTGCTCATCAGGGCACAGTACATGTGGAAAAGGTTATTCCTAGGTTTAGAGGAAGGTGCACAGGTTATGCAGGCTGGGCTTGAACTCCAATGACAAAAACGTGCAGTTTCCACAATTATAATTTGCTCAAGTTATTTTCTTCTCATTACATCCATTCCCCACAACTTCTCATTGTTCAACTGTCTGGCTGACTTTGAAGCTAATTCTTTGCCTCAATTCCTGGGGAGGTGATCCATTCTAGAAATCTGTGTGCCATTCAGGACTTCTGAAAATCTCTGATTCCAAAGAAATCCATTATTAAAAGCTGTAGGGGGAAAGAATGCTAGTTTTGTGGGGGATGTGTGTTATATTAAAGACCCTTCTCTATTAATAAGTTCCTCACTTTTAATTTCACTCATGATTCCCTTCTGCCTTTTCAGCCCGTCATTATCTGCTTAGTAAAGAGATTGTTAAAGAGCACATCAATGTCATTCTCAAAATCAAGAGCCTTTTTGTGCAACCACTTCTTTCCCTTCTTATCAGCAGGAGGTGCGAGCCACTTATTCTTTTTTGGACTCCAAAAGCACCACTTTTTGAAGTTTCCTTCCTTTTAAGACAGAATATATGGATCAGAAAGTTGGACGCAATTCTTTCAGGGATAATTCGCAGGATTTACGCAACCTTGATAAATCAGTCAAAAGTGAACGTTAAAAACATTGTCTAGCTTATGTCAAATGACATCAAGAACTTGACTTCATTTATTCCTAACCTGCTCAATCCCTATGGATCCTGGCAGGTGGAATCTAAACCTACAGGCTGGGAATTTAGAGGAGAGAGTGCCCATTCTTGGACAATAATGTATAAAAATGTAAGAAGTATCTTATTAGATCAGATTGAATGTAAATTTAGTCTGGTTGCCTACCTGCTCCTTTACCATAGGTCAGTGATAGATCCCATTGTTTGCATGAAAGAGGTCCTAGATTCAGTCCTTGCTAATAATAATAATAATAATAATAATAATAATAATAATACATAAATGCATAAATAAATTTATTAATTGTACCCCACCCATCTGACTTGGTTGGATACAATTTGTGCCTGACAGTTTGGAGAGCCATTGCCAATTAGTATAGTATAGTGTAGTATAGCATAGTATAGTATAGCGTAGTATAGCGTAGTATAGCGTAGTATAGTATAGTATATGTGGGGCTTGCTGTCAGTGCCATTCAGCGAATGGGCTACTTTGTCAATTTACAATAGCATAATTGGCACAATTAAAACAACAAAGTAAAAGCTTCCATTCCAGTGTTTAAAAATATAGCATCCTCTCAGTAGTGTTTTAAAGTGTGAACCATTAAAATGCTCCCCAAATCCCCATTAATCCAAGTGGGAAAGAATTGCACTCAAATGCATACTGCTTCTCCTGATGGCAATTCTAATTTGCATTTCTTCTTCAGTTTAACGTTAAAATATTCACTGTTGCACATAGCAAAAATACTTTGTGGTAAATATTAAAACGTGTGTTTTCTTAGTGGATTGTTAAAAGCCTTGACAGGAGTTTTGGCACAATCCATCAAGTTTCTGGGTACTGTGTTCATTTAAACTTTCTTGAGGCAGCCCTGCAAGCACCATTAAAAGTATAGGAGTTTATTTTGCATTCAGTGGGTCTACACTTATTATCAGGACTGTTTCTAGGTATGCTGTGATACTGCATGGTTCCCTAAAATCAGCTACCTCAACTTTTATTATTTTATTTTTAAAAAACAGCAATTTTCTAGTGCTTAATGGTTATGCCAAGTATGTTTGCATGTATATGGGAAATGCCTTCAATGAATGAGATGTCCAGTGGAGGTGTTATTTCAATGCCCTACATAATAGCTCTTTGCCTCGCCCATGTAATTTTGCAAAAGTAGAATAGAAAATGCCAAGTGACTGCATACAATTGCAGAATGTACTGAGCTGGAAGCCATACAAATTTACTAAAATTGCACAAAGTACATTATATTTTTCAGATGTAGAGTTTTTAGATGGTCTGGGTACAGACTTTTTAACAGCCGTGCCTATTGTTAATCACCATTAAAAATGTCATGTTTTAAGAAGAGAAGAGTTTGGATTTGATATCCCGCCTTTCACTCCCTTTAAGGAGTCTCAAAGCGGCTAACATTCTCCTTTCCCTTCCTCCCCCACAACAAACACTCTGTGAAGTGAGTGGGGCTGAGAGACTTCAAAGAAGTGTGACTGGCCCAAGGTCACCCAGCAGCTGCATGTGGAGGAGCGGAGATGCGAACCCAGTTCCCCAGATTACGAGACTACCGCTCTTAACCACTACACCACACTAAGCCAAGTCCTCTGTTCTTGCAGTGGAAGCAGGCAGAGCTGAGAAGGATCAGGCAAAAGAGCCTGTCGAAGACAAATTCTTATTCTTCTTGGAATAAGAAGCTTAGGACTAGACCTCCCGAAGCTGAGATCTCATTCACTCTGAATAAAGATAGAGGAACTCCTTCCTGGTTTGGAGCAGGGTGGACATGCCCTAAGAGGTGATTCATATCCCCCAGAGGCCTCGGGTGCTGTCTGTAAGTCATGTAAAGCAAGCCAACCAGCTGTCAAGCTATGGGTCTTAACAGTCTCATTGAACTTGCAAGCAAGAGCGTGTGCCACAGCATCAGTTAATGTGGCATCTAGTCCACAAATGATGACGTCACACATATAATCCCCCCCCACACTAATTGTTAATCTGGTGATCTAATCAGTATCAGCACACACACTGCAGAATCCTGGACAATGCACTAACACCCATGGGATCCCACTCAAGGACTGATCCTGCCTAGTAGCAACCAAATGGACCAAGGAGTAAAACTTACACACATTGAGGAAAAACCACAGACTCCTGAATGTAACTGCAACAAATTACTCGGTTTTTTTTGAAATACAAAGCCTGATGGAAATGAAAAATTGAAAAGATACAAAATGGGATTATGAATGATGAAGAATCTACACCGAAAATGAAAAATAGAGAATTGAATAGATCAGAATTAATACAAAGTCAGGTATAATATGTTTAAATGATTAGTAATTGTCCTGGGAGCCGCCCAGAGTGGCTGGGGAAACCCAGCCAGATGGGTGGGGTAATAATAATAATAATAATAATAATAATAATAATAATAATTGGATTTGCATGTGGCTAAACAAATGTCAAGCATTGACAAAGCAGTCACATAGCTCCTATCTCCCTCCAGCCCAGCTAGTTGTGAAATGAGTTCCTAGCAAATTAGAGCAATAAAAATTCACAGTTGCCAAACGTGGAGCAGCAGACTAGATCCTGTAGTACTCCTTAATATTTGCAAAATGAACAAAACAAGGCAGGTAGCAGTAGGAATGGAAAAGCCCAACCACCTACCTAGGAAGAAGAACTAGCCATTTCTATAAATCAGCAATGGGGGGGGGGTGTGTGGACATTTCCATCAATTTTCTTGTTATATTGGTGGACCCATATAAACACGGACTGTGAATTACAATAATCCACCCATGAGGGGAGAAAACGAATGATATGGACCTTGTTGTAGACATGGTTTTACACAGAGGGATGATTGACACACTTCCAGCCTCAGTTTGCCAAAACATTTCATGCTCCCACTTTGTTTAGATCACACAGCTGCTTCTCTACCATCCTAATCAGATTTCCAACGTCTTCTCTATGAGCTTCTATGAAAAGCACACGGAAACGCCGTTTACCTTCCCACCGGAGCGGTACCTATTTATCTACTTGCACTTTGACATGCTTTCGAACTGCTAGGTTGGCAGGAGCAGGGACTGAGCAACGGGAGCTCACCCCGTCACGGGGATTTGAACCCCGGGCCTTCTGATCAGCAAGTCCTAGGCTCTGTGGTTTAACCCACAGCGCCACCCGCGTCCCTTCGCTACCTCCAAGTACATCTCTTAAAACTCATTTTCATTAGAGCTGTGAAACTGCATTTCTGAAGTGTGAGTGTTCTCATATTTGTTAGCTTTTTTATATACTGCTATGCTTTAAAGACACTAACCTGGAACCAAGTTCAACAAGGCACTTGTAAAATATAGTGCTGAAAAAGCTTGATTATATTTGTGATGTTTATTTTATTTTGTATGTTATATTATGGTGAATAGCTACCTTCAAACTAAGGTTTGAAACTCTGTGAGGCTGGGTGTGGTAATAATGACAACTGAAAGGCTGACTACCAGATTTAAATTAAGATTTTTATTGATTTGTGCTTAATGCTGTTCTATATATATATATATTTTACAGCATTTGTTTTAATATATCTGTCTTCCCCATCATTGCTCTATTTTGTGATGATGTGAGAGTTTAAGCCTAAATTTGAATCGATTGTGCTTAAACCAGTTCATAGGGGGGAAATGATTTAAGTGCAATAGAACAATTACAATAATGCAATAGAACAATTACAATAATGCATAATAAAACTATAACACAATGCAATTTAGCATTGACCATCCATTGTGGACAATTCACTTAAAATGTATCAAAGTTTTAAATGAGCATAAAACATACCAATAGGTCAGTTATCAATATCCAGTATTAATATCATCAGCAGTATGCTCACTTGAAGCAATCCAGTTTATATTGAGACCTAATAATATGATAGCTCACACACATCGGACTGGCAGCAAAAGGTTAAAATTAACAAAATTACCTTAAGCAGAAGCCTCCATTAGGTGTACTATCACTACATACAAACTCCTTCTTAGCGGTCAGTCCCTTAGAAGTGCTCATCGAGTTTCCTTTAGTGTTCACCTTAGATCCCTTGCAACAGATCATATGAACAATGTTCTATTTCACTTTTAAAATTTGGAAGTTTGACTCTTAAAATTTGGAAGTTTGATAGGGTTTTTTTGGGGGGGAGGGTGTCAGATGGGTGCCTTCTGTGATTGGATAAAAGTGCTTGATGTCTGATTTCGCACATTTCATACAGCTTGAATCTGAAACTTGTTTTCTGTGCAGCTTTGTACCTGAAACTTGTTTTCTGTGTGGTTGAAGTGAGGTATGTATGCACAGATGAAAGAGGCATATTTTCTCCCTGAAAATCTGCTAATATAATTCATAGATAATGGATTCAAAAATGGAAATGTGGCTATTGGGCTGTAATAAGAAAACATTATGGTTTAAAATAATCTGCAGT
The DNA here is from genome assembly GCF_951804945.1 of Podarcis cretensis. Lineage (NCBI taxonomy): Eukaryota > Metazoa > Chordata > Lepidosauria > Squamata > Lacertidae > Podarcis > Podarcis cretensis. The sequence continues at coordinate 17,366,396 of NC_137176.1, read as the reverse complement.
CTCTTTAATATTTTTCTTTTTAGTTAGTTAAAGGGACTATAGGCATAAGATCCACACACAATATACTTATTTATTTTTAATTATATCCCCCCTCCATTACACACACATTCAAACCTAAAAGGAACAGAGTAGCCTCCCCCCCCCCAAAAAAAAAAAATATGAAGGGGGAATCTGTAGATTTCTAGAATGCAAACTCATGATTTTTATGCAATTATCTCGCAACTTGATTCCATGCACTATTGATTGGTTTGTTGACAATATTCACTGCCTGCATAAAACAAGATTAAAGTTGTATTGTGTTGACGACTCCTTTAAACCAAAAGAGAGGAAAGGAGGGAGGGAGGCAGAGAAAAAAACAGCCTTATGTGGGTAGTCAGATGTTTGGAGATTTCATATAGCTCTGTCTCCCCCCCCTTTTTTTTTTCTTTTTTCACTCCTTAGAGTGTTAAAGGAGTGTTGCCTGTTCAACGTTGATCCATTTGAGAATTTAACAGTGCACTAAAAGGATGGCAAGTCATGCATACAAATTTGCATTCTCAGCAGACATTTGCCTTTTTTATTTTATTAAACTGCCTCATTAAACATTAAAGATTTGTCTGCAGAGATGCAGATTGAAGTCTTTCCTTTTCAGCTTCCCATTGGCATATAACTTGCAAAATTCCAACGCTAAAGCAGTGGTGAGAAAGAACTAGCATAAAGCTATGGGTGTTTTCAACATCAACATAATCTGAAAGAAATAGGTAGGAATGGACAAACCAATCTATTTCTGCTCCACGTCACATTTCATATATTCACCCTTAATTATGTTCTGTCCTATTTCTGAATTGATCTGCAGTTAAGAAGAGAAATAGGCACACCATTTTGCATTTAAATATGCATGTGGACATGTATACTTTCTCAAAATATACATTGGGACATTGGGGAACCGCAAAAGCTGGTGGGTGACAAAAGTCCAACATGCACATTAGTCTAGGTCAGGGGTCAGCAAACGTTTTCAGCAGGGGGCCGGTCCACTGTCCCTCAGACCTTGTGGGGGGCCGGACTATATTTTTTTGGGGAAAGGATGAACAAATTCCTATTCCCCACAAACAACCAGAGATGCATTTTAAATAAAAGCACACATTCTACTCATGTAAAAACACCAGACAGGCCCCACAAATAACCCAGAGATACATTTTAAATAAAAGGACATATTCTATTCATGTAAAAACACACTGATTCCCAGACCGCCCATGGGCCGGATTTAGATGGCAATTGGGCTGGATTTGGGCCCCAGGCCTACCCATGGTCTAGAAGGAACAGATCAGCTCAGTTCTTATTGGAATTTGTAAAAATTGCATTACTCAAGCAACCCTAGAAATTGACTAGGGCAGGAGGAAAACATGGGACTGATTTTAAATTTGTTTCATGGAATACTGTTCTTTTTTGCGGAGAACACAGCATCAAGGCTTCCACCATGCTGGGTGCCTAGCAGTCCACTAAGCTACTACACAACTATCACTGGCCTCCACGCTTCCCATTGAGGCATGAAGAGGACCAGCCTCTGTGTGCTGTATCTAGTCCTTCCTAGAATAAGAGAGACAACAAGCATTATGGGGAATGTCGTATGTACCATTTGCCGCCTGTTGAAAGGAGACTGGTAACTGTGAAGCTACCTAGATGTGGCACAAGATAGAAGGAGAGACTAGGACAGGCTTTCTCCTCCGTGTTCATTATTCTTGAATACTGCTTTACCCTCCCATATACAGAGCTTCCACACCCTGTATTTTGCTAACAGAGTGAATTATTGCCAGGTCTTATGTTTTAAGCCCCAGATCAACCTTGAAATACATTGGACATGCTTCCCACTCCCCCAGGTGAACATCTGCAGGGCAACTCCTGCACAGGTTTGGTTTCATCTGAAGGAGATCACTGGAGATTAAATGTGTTCATGTAATAAATTGGGGATAGCTGGAGAAAGATAGCATAGCACTCCTGAAAGGAGAATATCCACTGTCTCAGCAGAGCTCAAAGAGAGATGCCAAAAAGTGCTTTCCTGAGTGCAAAACTAGCTTTCTTTCTTTCTTTCTTTCTTTCTTTCTTTCTTTCTTTCTTTCTTTCTTTCTTGGTTGCTGCTCCAAAATGCTCCTGATCTTCTTGCTCACACAAAGTATATTCAACCATCACTTTTCATATTATTCTTTCCCAAATCTCCTCTTGCCTCCTTGAGGTGTCTCAAGCTATTGTGCACTATTTATTTATAATTTTATTAACAATAGATGTGGCCGGCAACACTGCCACTGACTGTGAATCTTAAGCACCCATTCTGGGTTCATTAACCACTTTCTGTACAAACTGAGACTCCTACACAGGAATAATATCACCATGCCAATATCAGTTAGTAGTAAAGAGCAGTAAATAGCTGTCCTCCTCCTCCTCCTTCTTCTTCTTCTTCTTGTTTAGTCATTTAGTCGTGTCCAACTCTTCGTGACCCCATGGACCTGAGCAGGCCAGGCACTCCTGTCTTCCACTGCCTCCTGCAGTTTGGTCAAACTCATGTTCGTAGCTTCGAGAACGCTGTCCAACCATCTTGTCCTCTGCCGTCCCCTTCTCCTTGTGCCCTCAATCTTTCCCAACATCAGGGTCTTTTCCAGGGAGTCTTCTCATACTTATTTTAATCCCAGTCAATCCACACATACCTTGCCATGGACAAAGTTTGCTTGCATTTCACGTTTAGCTCCAAAACAGTCCTGAGCCCTCTGATGGAGCCTTCAGCCTTTGGCCTCTCTTTTCTAAGAAGTATGGAGTTCATATTACCCAATCTTCAGTTTCTAAAAAGCACATAGGGGATTAATTTGGAGTGTTAATTGTACACTGAATAATTTAAGCCTCTGTGCATAGAGGGAGAAAAGAACTGATTTTAAAAGATGTACCACAAGGCTACCAAATATTAGAGATGTGTGAAATCTTTCAGAGGATTTCAGGGGAAATTTCAAGATGCATTTGGGCAGTTGTGTTCAGTCCCTACTATCCCTGCCATGCGACTGAAAATTCTGCTTCCTTAGAAGGGCTAAGAAGCTGCCCAGTGACAATATGTTCAGGAAAGCAGAGGAGCTGATGTTCAGCAGGGGATTTCACACTTACTTCAACCCACTGCTCCCAAGTAAAAGGTGCTTAGAGCTGTAATGATTTTACAAGAGGGATGAGTTTATGTTGTTGCCTTGTTGGGTTGTAAAGCCATACCTTGGTTTTCGAACAGTTTAGTTCTCGAACGTTTTGGCTCCTGAACACCGCAAATTTGGAAGTGACTGTTCCGGTTTGCGGACTATCTTTGGAAGCCGAATGTCCAACGGGGCTTCCGATTGGTTTCAGGAGCTTCCTGCAGCCAATCAGAAGCCACAATTTGGTTTCTGAAAGTTTTGGAAGTCTAATGGAGTTCTGGAATGGTTTCCGTTCGACTTCCAAGGTATGATTGTATATGTAAAAAAGGTGAACCATACTGGGGTAAAGGCATCCTCTTTTGGTTGTCCCTGTGTTAGTTTCAATTTGTTGGTTAGTAGGGCTGTTTCCCATACACTTTGGTAACAGTGGTCCACATTTACTCCTGACAGGTCTCTCCAGTGTCTAGTTAAGATGTTCCTGGCTGCTGAGAGAAGGCGGCTTATGAGTTCTTTGTAGTGTGAGTGTGTGTTGCTGTCTTGGAATATATTCAATAGGGCCAGTTCTACACATACACTAAGCAAAAGAATGAAAAATTACTACCCCCTTTTTTCTCCCCACCCCTCTCTCCCCCACAACCTCACAATGTCTATGACAGCAGTGTCTCACATTGAATGTAACTATGAATTGAAAACAGAGACGTTGTATGTAGCCTTGTTTATTATGAAAATTCTTTAATGAACACACACATACAACAAGGATGAGGAACCTGTGGGCTTTCAGATTTTGGATTACAACTCACATATTCCTGACCATTGCCCATGCAAGCTGACAGTGGTGTGAGTTCAACAACTTCTGGAGGGCCACAGATAATTTATTCCTGCTTTACAATGTAATGACCAATCTCAGCTACATATTAAAATCTTGTATTTCTCTGATCAGCACTCACTTGCTTCCTTTGAGACATTTAAAAATAGCTTCTCCGTGTGAACCAGGCCAGGTCAACTGCAAAGCAGGTACAACTTTTGTAACCATCTTCCTGCTTTGCTTTGTTATATTTCTCCCCTGAAAGGACAGGAGAGATCCCAGACTATCCCTGAAGGACACTGGACTCAACCACCACTGATTTGCAACTGTTGGCCTTGGCACCAAACTTATTGGTGGGGTGTGGAGTTAAAGGGGGGGAATGGTTGGTTCAATGTGAATGATTTTTGGATCAGAGGGTTTTGTTGACTTTTGTTTATGTTTTTAACTATTGGGTCAGAGTATTGCTTTATTATTTGAGTCTTTTAATGGATGTTAAGTTATATGAAATATTAATGTATCATATGATTTCCCCAACTCCCCCCCCCCAATGGTAATATGTCTTCTTCTTTGGCGATCACTCATAGCAGAGTAAGATTGTCTTCCATAAACACGGTTTTAACAATGAGTGCGTAAGTGACTGGGAGGCCAATTCTGGATCCACACGTACTTCCACAGTGGGGACATTGGTTTCTGGGCGGGAGCTGATCACGGTGTGGATCTGCCAAGCGTGCCTTCCTCCTAGCACATTTCTCCCTTGCGTCCTGAGTTCAAGTGTCTTCAAAGCCCATAACACCTTTGGTAAAGGCTGTTCGCAGGCCCATGTTTCCCAGTTGTCAGTGTTTATATTACATTCTCTCTCTCTCTCTCTCTCTCTCTCTCTCTCTCTCTCTCTCTTTCCTTCTCTCTCTCTCTGTGTGATACACACACAGAGATAGATGTACACACACACACACACACACACTGTATTTTCTGGGGGTATGCAGGGGGCTTGCATACCCCTAAACATTTTGTGAATCTAACGGGAAAAGAAACTAATATATATATATATATATATATATATTAAGTTTCTTCTCTAGCTTGGTGAATTGTCAGTTCCATTGCTACCCCCAATGGCTGCCTCATTTCCTGTCACAGTGTTTCCTGAGTCTCAGATGGAAGTGAGCGTTTAATGTGTGAAGTAGGAGTTGGAATCTATCATGGTGATTGGTCAGTTTGATTGTTACCACCTCCGATGGTGGCTTCATTTCCTTTCCCGGTGATTTTCTTGAATCAAAATGAGAGTACCCCTAAACATTTTAGGGGGAAAAGGACTACATGTGTGTGTGTGTGTGTGTGTGTGTGTGTGAGAGAGAGAGAGAGAGAGAGAGAGAGAGAGAGAGAACACACAGAGAGACATACATACAGTATATATATGCTGTAAGTTGCTTGGAGACTTTTGGGTAACAAGTGACTAATAAGTCTGATAAATGAAATGTAATTACCTCTCCAGACAATGAGATGTTTCTAATCTGTCCTAAATACACTTTCTCTGAAGTAACTTCTCTTGATTTTGATGGAATTAACTTTCATTTAAACACTCTTAAGATTACAGCCTCACTTTAATTTCCAGTTTATGAGTCAGGTGTCATTTGTATGTGAAAAGTACCCTTTCTTTGAGTAACTACAGGGAGCTAACTGTGGGCGGCAGGATGTATGCAAGTTTTTCAGCTTCTCTAAAGTACCTTTTCTAGAGCTTCTGTATGGAAACAATTGTGTGTGTTTCAGTATTAATGCATGTATCTTACAATAAGCACAACCCACCCATATCAGCTGGGATCCTTCTAGTCATGGTACAAAGTTACAGCCCATAACATGAATACAAAGTTCCAAGGGACACCACTTTCAAAGCCCTACAGAGCATAGATGCCAATGAGAAGCCTATGCCTGGTTTGCGATATCAATCTTTGGCAGAAAACCACTATGTTGAGCTCCTGAGCACTTTGTTATCAAGAAAGCCAGTAGTCAAACAAAAGAGAGTTATTGGGCAGGATCTAGTTGTCTTTAGGGATGCAGGTGGCACTGTGGTCTAAACCACTGAGCCTAGGGCTTGCCGATCAGAAGGTCGGTGGTTCGAATCCCCGCAACAGGGTGAGCTCCCGTTTCTTGGTCCCAGCTCCTGCCAACCTAGCAGTTCAAAAGCACATCAAAGTGCAAGTAGATAAATAGGTACCACTCTGGTGGGAAGGTAAACGGCGTTTCTGTGTGCTGCTCTGGTTTCGCCAGAAGCGGTTTAGTCATGCTGACCACATGACCTGGAAAAACTGTCTGCGGACAAACGCCAGCTCCCTTGGCCTGTAAAGCAAGATGAGTGCCGCATTCCTGGAGTTGTTCACGACTGAACTGCCAGGGGTCCTTTACCTTTAGTTGTCTTGAGGAAAATGTTACAAAGGGCGCTGCTAAAAAGCAGATATTGCATTTTCATTGGAATGTTGATATATGTCAACTAAATCATGTTTTCTTGGATATCATAGGTACCTCAGTCCTTCAGGTGACAGCTACAGATGCTGATGACCCCACCTATGGAAACAGCGCTCGGGTCGTGTACAGTATTCTTCAGGGACAGCCATATTTCTCTGTTGACCCTAAAACAGGTTAGTACACCCATTCCACTGTGAGTGACATATCTACAGGCATATTTTAGGAGGTTCTCTCCTCCCCATATTCAGTTAAAAGGCATAAACAATATGTGCTGTTACGTTATTATCACTATTAATATAAATATACCCTGTCCGTCTAAAAAACTACAGAAAGGTGGCTTACACAAAATGGATACAATAAAAAAAAAAGATTTAAGACTTCCGCTTAAAAACAATCTAAGGAGAAAAATCGAAAGCAGTTAAAAAGAAAGTCGTCAAACAAATGCCACGGAAAGTCTCAACGCACAACATGAGCACAATAGTACTCTAGGCAGTTGCAGTAACTGTAACTTACTGTTATCTGTTAGTGTGGCTATTGCTTTAAGTAGTTTTTTCATGGTCATTAATAGAGCTACTGTTTTAAGAAAATGTCTAGGTGCTTACTCTAGTTCCTATCCCTGCATGAATCACCAGAGGCAATTCTCCTTCCCACATTTTCCTCAGATGACCCATAGGCAAGGGCGGAGAAAGGGGGTGTGGTGGCTGCGGTCCACCCTGGGTGTCACCACTGGGGAGGGTGACACAATGCCAGGTGGCACTCACTGCGGGTCCTGCAGCATGCCAGAGCCACCATGTCTCTCCTGCGATAGACATGGTGGCTTGGGTTTGTACAGGCTCCATGCTGCCCAAACGGTCTGGCCGCTGCTCCCCCCCCAGCTGTAGGGTGTCTGAGTGGGGGGAGGAAGTCAGACTCCAGAGGCCCCACAGTGTGCCCCACCCCTATGGGCGGCCTGCCCAGCACCTGGGCGCACCACCCCAGGCGCTCAAGCGGCTTCCTCCGCCGCTGCCCACAGCTTTGTTTAGAAAACCTTTTCCCTCTTTTTGAGGTTCACTTTCCCTCAGACAGCTTCCAGGCTTTTCTGATGTCTTCGCCAGACGTGTTCAATCTGGCCAGGAACTCATTGTTTCCTCCTGTCAACTGACAGCTGCTGTGTCATTGGCCTCCACTTCTCCCCTCCCTCCCAAAATGCTGCTGGAGTCTTCAACATCTATCTCATAGATCTTCTAATGACTTCAGCTTCCAGGTTGACTCAACACCTCCAGATTCTCTCTCTAGGCTCTTCTCAAATCCTTCACTAAATCTCTTCATGGTCCACCAAGGACTGCACCAAACAGTGCTGTGTCTGGCCTTATATTCCCTTCAGGCCAATCAACTGTTTTCTGATGGATCAATTGGTTTCTGATGGACCAATCAGTTTGAATGGAATATTCATTAAATGACTAATCATAAAGTGACCCTTTGGATAATACTGCATGTACATAAATGGAGAAGCATCACAGGTACATTGTTATCTCCTTAGCAACAGAGAGCAACTGTGACCGTTTAACTGCCACTTGGCATACTGTTGGAGAACTCCTGTATTGTCTATGTCTTCTCTGGCTCTAGCCTGGAGTAAAAGAGAAGGCTTTTCTTATTCAGTTAACGATTTGCCTCTCAGATAGTGTTTACATCACAACAAAGTTCTTATGTTTAAAATTTGCCTCATAAAAAACATGGTTTGTCTACAGTGGCATATTTTAGCTTTGTTTTTGAGCAACCTTCTGAATTTGATCGCTTGCTTATTGTCAACTGAATTTATGAAAACAAGTCTTTGGAACTACCGTACTTGAATTTTAAGCACTGTTGTTATAATATAAATGTTGATCCTCTATCCATGTGAAGAATATATTTCAGTTGTTGATGCATTATCCGTAGAAGTTTACTTTCTGGTTCTTGGAGAGTATCCTTTTTTGTGCCTATATATTTTCTGTACAGTGATTAACATCCAACTCCTTACATCCATAGGGGCTTCCACTTTCATTCTATAAAGAGAGATATTCCTAGTATGCTTGGAGATTGCCCCTTATATGAACAGAGAATTCTCTTGCCGCTCATAGAGCATTCTGTATATATAACAGGTGCTAAAGGACAATATTTATTCTCTTGGCCTAAGAGTTCACCTCTTGCCATCTACAGTAATGGAAAAGCATTGTATAGCATTACCTATGATCTGCAGCATAATGTTTAGGGTGTGATATGTTTCTTGTTCTGCTTGTCAGTCCCACGTATGCTGAAATTGGAGATAAATCTAGAAGGTTGTTTCCGAAGCATCTGTGCTGAATGTGAATGATCTTGCAGTTTTCGGATGTAAAAACAGATATAGTCTGGTTTTTTTAATATTGTTCTTCCTATGGAATGCTGGAATCATGGTCTGTGTTGATAGACACCTGGGCTTGATACCTTTAAACATTTGAAGGGGATGTTTCTCAGTGTTTGTTTATTTGTTTGTTTGTGCAAGTAATTGGAGAGCTACAGGTAATGAACATAAATGGTGCTAATATTTCCTAGCACCAAGAGCCACTCCTAAGGACAGTTTGGGAGCCACTGGGTCTTTCCTGGTTTATTATTATTATTATTATTATTATTATTATTATTATTTATGACAAAGGCGGTCTTATCCATTGCTTCCCAACCTATTTTTTTACAACCCACATGAGGACACTGAAGGTAATGAGTGAATAGACAAAAATGTACAGAAAGGATATGCTGAGCAGAGGTGCTCAGTAAGAGAACAAAAACTGGTTGCATTTTATTGTGACTTTTATTCTTCATGTGCTCCCGAAAACTGGTTACTTTTCTATATACATGCTGTGTGCTATGAAAAATCCAATAAAGTATATCACCTTCAGTGTATCATCTTTGTGCTTCTCAGCTTGGGTTCTTTAGGCCCAACTCTGCCTCTTAAATTTGGGGGCTATGTTTCCGTTTTCTGTGAAGTCTAAGGAAAACTATGGTATGTGATCTTTTTGAAATGAGTTTTTTAAAATGCCACAGTTGTGTTTGGAAAATTGTTGTTTCTATGAGTGTTAGAATATTGCAATTACATTTCTGAGAAGTACATTTCCATATTGTATAGTGAAGGAACTTAAAGCATTAATCAAGGGCCCTCATGACTTATTTAGATGGAGAGTACTCTCTCCTTGAGATCAGTATAGTCTTTCTTTGAACTACAGAAACTTGCCTGCTGTTTGATTATTGACATTTTACACTGTTTAAAATGCCATATTCTTCATTTCACTCTCAAATGTGAAATTGTATCTTCAAAATTACACTAGGCTTACAGCTCCATTACTCACTAAAATATTGCTGTTCAGCAAAAAAATGAATGGAACTGTTATTTTTGATGGGAAAAATGAATGGTTTTGAAATTATATGTGGCAAACACATTCAAAAACATGTTCCAGTAAAACGATTCTGTAGGGCATGTTTGGGCATGAAGTAAAATGGCACTGTATTGATGGGTGTTTGTTCTCATTGATAGAGAAATGTGTCACTTATAAACTTTGTGCTGTCCTCTGTATTATTTTACTTTATATTTACTTTTCTTTTGGTAATACTGATTCATAAGATGAACAAACTGAGTCATACCTGTTGGGGTGGAAAAATAAGGAATGCACAAATGAATCATTTGAAAATAAAAAATACAAACTATGATGGCAGCAGAGACATTGCAAAGCTATCCATCCAGATTCATTTTCCACTCACCCCATTGTTGTCAAATTGCATTTATTTCACTTTTGGTTTTAGAAAAAAAATTCCAAATCACTCATAGATAGAGTTGGATTACATTTTTTAAAGTACATGCAGATGAGTTTATTTGCATGTTTTATTTATATAGCCACGACTGCTTTAGCATTGTGCTCTGTCTACACTTCCTCAACTTGCTCCACTTCTCATTGTCTTTTTGAAAGCTTCCTCAGATATTCACTGTTTTGGTCCAAGATTTCTGGCAGCTGCTGCAATACCTGAGTTAGCTTAGAAGGTCAAAGCCCCAAGAAAGAAAGGGAAAAGATTATTTCCTCTGAAACAAATTTAAGAGTTGGAGCATATGTTGCATGCAACATGCAATTTACATTTGAGAAAAATCAATAATTGTACTGAAAGAGCACTTTGTTTTTAGATGATGTGTTCTTTTCTTGCAGCAAGCATTAGCCATTGTTTACACCTCACAGTAAGCCATTGGCCATGACTTGCTGTGAAGAAGAAGCAGGTTAGAGCATGTTGATGAATTGCTCCCATTTTACTCCACTCACCTTCAAGCCTGGAGTAACAAACCACAAGACTTGGCTTAACATGATGTGTTAGAATCAAACTGTTATGTATTCAGTGGTCTGTGTTTGCCTGAGCTTCAGTCTGGACTAAGGATTGTGAGCTCCTTTGTTCTGTGATTTGATACATGATATCCAATCACAGAACATTTCAGGATTTGGGCCTCTGCCATTGGCCCTTAAACTCTGAGTCATGATTCACAGCTTAGAAGTTTAGATAGCCAATCACGTTTGGTGTGGGAGTGGCCCAGGCCTTCAGAAATGTATATAAGCAGTTGCTTTAAACCTGTTGTCCACTTCTGTTAGTTCAATAAAGGTTCTTGCTGTTATCATTGTGTCTTCCCTCGTGGGAACCCACCTACACTTCACAAACCGTGAGTGCTTGATTTGTACATTAAAGTAAATCAAGCCTCTTGATTTGTTTCTCCCAACTTGAGGAAGGGCAGACCAAAACAAAATAAAAGATGCTCATGGTTTTGGCAGGGGCATCCAACTTCCAAGAGTCGGTGATCTACTCACAGTATTAAAAAACTGGCAGTCAGAGTTGTTGAGCTTTTTTTAGAAAGCCAAACCCTGTGATCGACCATTAGGACCATTAGCTTCCAATCAACCTGTTAGACAGCCCTTGTTTATGGCTTGCCATAACATACAAAAACAAGTGTTAGCAGACTTGGCATAAAAGGGACATTTTCTTCTCTCACACATATTAGGGAAGGCCTCTTCTCAAATGATTCTAGCTACAGGTAGGTAGCTGTGTTGGTCTGCCGTAGTCAAAACAAAATTTTAAAATTCCTTCCAGTAGCACCTTAGAGACCAACTAAGTTTATTATTGTTATATGCTTTTGTGTGCATGCAAACTTCTAAGGTGCTACTGGGAGGAATTTTTAAATTTTGTTTTTTTAAAAAATGATATTTATTCGAAATTTCAAAAAGAAAAAAATACAAGAAAAAACAAAAATACAACAAAACAACAATAAACAGAGAAAAGAATAAAAAAAATACAAATACAAATTACATCCTTTCATTTACCTATTTCTTGGACCTCCTCACATCTCCCTTTTTGTATTCTATCTTAATTCATTATTTCAGCAAATTCTTCCCATATTTCACAATTTTTATTTAAATAATTTGTTTTAACAATCTGTCTCTCTCTCTTTTTTTCATTAACTCAACATATCCTTCCCAACTTTTGCTATATTCTGTTATTCAATTTACCGTTGATTTCTTTAACCTTGTCTTACCTTAAGAACCATAAAATTTCAAAATTTAAACCATATTTATGCATACCTCCTTCAAACCTTTCTACTAAAGCCAATTAATTCCTTTCCAACATATTCTGATATTTCATTAGTATCACACTAATTCCAAAAAGAAAATATATAAAAAGAAATTCTCTTCTAATTAAATCCAACGTCCCTTCTTCCTGGTTTTGGGTTATGTCAGTCCATTCTAACCATTACATCCTGTCCATCAATCTGGTGTTCTAATGTCCGAGGCTCTCAGGTCTCTTCTACGCCCCCTCTGCAGATTTTCTTCCAATGTTGCGGCTTTTGGTCATGCAGGACTTTGTATCTTTCGAGGTGCAATTGCAACCTCTTCCATCTTCATCTGCCCTTGGACTTGCCTTATCGAGCCAGTTTCCTGCGTTCGTTGTTGTAGAATTTCTTTGTCTTTGTTTCCTGTTAGTTCATGTTTACTGGCTACAGCAGTCATAAAATCCAACTTTTCATTCATCAAGTTCATTTTCTCATGCAACTGCTGCAGCATAGCAATTGTTTTGCCAAGGGCAGATGATAGAACTTCCTCCCTGCACATTTCTGTTCAAGGTCAAATAGCTGGTCCCACGGTCTAATTCTCACAACTATAATGTTTCCCTGTGAACTGCAGCAACAAACTGACAAGCTCCCTCTAGGGGACACAGTTTCTAACGTCTATCTTTAAAAAGTATCCAACAAAGGGAAATTTACTTTCGGTTTTCAAATACTTTGTTTCCTTAAAATACAAAGATGCAGAAAGCAGCGTTGAAGTTCATTTGTTTCTCTTTTTTAACTATCTGTCAAAAGTGTTCCGTTTTCAATCAATGGATATCTCCAACCATTTCTGTCCTGACACCCGTCCCCAGGTTTGGGACGATAGAAACTTATATTCCTTTACTCTTTCTCTGCAGGATTAAACGGTCAAAGTCCCCCCCCCCTTTTCTCCTGCTGTTAAGGGGGTTTTGTTGGTTATAAATGCAGGAAATTTCAATCTTTGGATCAATTTTCCAGGCTATTTAGCTTGCAAAATCTTTACTTCAATCTATTTACAAAAAGCAGAAGACGGACTTCCTGTTTAGACCTTCCCGCTTCGTTGCCTAATTCATGAATTTCATAAGTTTCTTAGTCAAATCTTCCGTTTTTACTCACGGGTACTTGTTTTAGAGTCCAATTGTCACCAGGAAAAAGTCAGCGCTCTCCGGCGATGGCTGTGCGGCTTCCCTCCGTGAAAGTAGCAGTCAGTTCGCAGCACCACGCTGCTCACCCCACTCTGCTCCGGAGCCCCAAAAAAGGGTTTTCCCCGCGAGAGTAGGGGAGGCGCTCTTGGTGCTCTGCCAAACCCCACGTTCCCAGGCTTCTCCGCCAGGGATTTCTAGCGGGTCCCCACCTTCGCCGCGGTGGGAAGACCCAGTTTCCACGGAGCCCGTTCCTCCGATCAGAGGAACTCCACCATTTGCCGATGGCGCTAACCTGGAAGTGGAATTTTTAAATTTTGTTTCTCAAATGATGTTTGCCTTCTTCAGTTTAAAGAAATATCTGTATAAAAATGAATAATCTTTTGTCAAGAACTGCTATCCAGTTAACCAAGAGCCCCTAACACTTTTGTTTACAGAGGTGTCCACACACTTCATTTTTATAGGATTGACTTAAGGGATGTTGCCTGCATTCAGTCAGAATCTATGAGCTGTAGGTTACTTTGCCTCATTTCTTTCACAAAGTATTGAGTCAGTCCCAGTGCAGATATGTAGCAGAATCATCAGCTATCTAAGGAGACTTCTGCCAGTTGTATCTATGCAGTCACAAGGCGTACCCATGATGTTTACTTGTAGAAACTCAAGAGTCAGTTTCATTTTCCAGGGGTTGGAGTGGCATTCTTGCTCCTTCATGCCTGTGAGTCTATATAGAGATGGGATGGAATAACTGCTGAATAAAAATTCATAATATTGGGCTGTAAGAATGAGTCTTTGGGGTGTGTCAGAGTGAAGTGTTTTTTCAAGTGTTAATGCCGAAAAGTCAAATTTGCTAACAAATCTTAGGGGGAGAATTTGAGCATGCAGTGAAAGAGACTATGCCTTGGAGATCTAATGTTCAATTACACCCTGAGCCATTTGCTGATAGCCTCTGCTGAGCAATCTGAAATGTATTATTATATGTGATTGATTTCTACTTTGCTCTGCTAAGAAGAGGTCACATTAGAGAATCAAAGCTCATCTTCTTGGTCAAGCCGTTCTTTATTGCAGACATATGTTTCAAACAGAGCGTTTGACTTGGCTTAAACTAAAATTTACTGGCAAGTCTGCCAATGATTATTTCATGGTTTTTCTATAAATATCAGGTTCTTTCACTAAAGAGACTTTTTTGGGGGGAGGGAGCTCCCCCCTTTGCAATTTTTGTCATTAAAAATGCAATAAGTCTCTTCCATTTTATTTATACAGCAGTCAAAGCATTCTGTTTGTTGCAAGGAATTCTTCAGAATATCTGGCTCAAAACAACCTCAAAATAGTATTTCCAAAGTTTCTACTTTGCATTTTGAATTTTACTTTCTTCCTTACTGGTTTTTATCTACCACCCACATGTATTGTAACTCCTGACAGCCAGAGTTACCTTTGAGGCTTACCTAGAATCATATTTAGAAGCAAATGTGAAGGTGTTTCCTTGGTGAATCATCCAAGAAAATAGAAGGGAGGTAAAAAGTTTCAATAAGACTGGTAAATTTGGAGGAGGAAGGGGGCTTCCTATTTATTTCATCACCGTCTTATGTGTATATCTGTTCAGAAGTAAGACCTGTTGAGGATTGTAGCCTCAGCACTCCCATAAGGCAAGTCTTATATTTAAGGGATTTAATCCCCACTTTTCAACAGATTCCCAGGTTTTCCCTGCTCCTTCTTTTAATACTGTTTAAATTTCAGCAGGAAGTGGTGGGGTGCTAGTGTTATTTGGGGAGAAATGTATTAGAGGGTGCATAGCAGCAAGAGCTGTGGTCTAAACCACTGAACCTAGGGCTTGCTGATCGGAAAGTCAGCGGTTCGAATCCCTGTGACAGGATGAGCGCCCGTTGCTCAGTCCCTGCTCCTGCCAACCTAGCAGTTTGAAAGCATGTCAAAGTGCAAGTAGATAAATAGGTACCACTCTGGTGGGAAGGTAAACGGCGTTTCCGTGCACTGCTCTGGTTTCGCCAGAAGCGGCTTAGTCATGCTGGCCACATGACCCGGAAAAAACTGTCTGCAAACAAACGCTGGCTCCCTCGGCCAGTAAAGCGAGATGAGTGCCGCAACCCCAGAGTCATTTGCGACTGGACTTAACTGTCAGGGGTCCTTTACCTTTAACAGCAGCAAGAGTAGGTTGCGGTTTTAACAATTTTAAAAAGAAGGGGGAGTGGGGGTGCATAGAGATGTGGGAAATACTGCATTAATTTTCCTGATTGTAATGCTCATGCTACTACCCTGTTTTCTAACATTCACACTGCAGTAGCTGTTGGTTATGGAACTGAAGTTTTTCTCGACAGAAAGGCACAGTTCGCTAAATTCCATTCACACCAGTGAAAAAAAAAGGAAAATAGCACGAAAGAACTGTATGCCAGTATACTGCCCCAATTTCTATCACCGTATTCCAGAGATTTTCTAGGTTAATGAGGTTACAAATAGGTTTTTTTCTTTTTTCTTTCTGGAAGTAGTTAACACTGAAATAGTGCCAAACTTCCTATATATTTCTCTAGATTTCCATAAGTGCCTTTTACACTATGTGAAAGCTCAAATATAGTGTGGAAATCAACAGTTGGGGAAACATCGGGGACATGAAGTAAACTGCTTCATAAATGCAGCCTAAGATTCATCTCCAGTTCCCTCTTCCACATATGCCAGTTTGGGGCCTATCTCTGCTGATTCCATATTTCAAAGGATGATTACTACCACCACCCAACTGAAAGAAGCTGCACTTCCCAAGGGTTCACTGCTGCATTGGCATAAAGTGATTTTTCTAAAGCAAATGCAGAGATTCCTGCTTTTAATGAGATTTAGTTCTTTTGTGGGAGCTCAGGAAGCTGTCGTCTTGTCATGACATTAGTGCAAATGTTCCTTAATCACACATATTAATTTTGTGAATGCTGATTATAGACTAATAAGCCTCCTTTATCCATCACTGAACTTTTGTTCTTACGTCTGTATGTGTTTAAAAAGTGGGACCACAATCTAGTTCAATATTCCATTTAAAAATATGTGGAGCATTTAATTAAATGAATGTATTTTCTCCTCCGGGTGTATTATGAATAAAACCATAGTTTTGTAGGCCTCTGGAGAAGAGGAGCTGATTTCCATCATTCCGTTTCCCCTAAAGTGCCTCTGCTGTGAATTTGGTAATGTAACGGGAGGCAAAATTCTGTATATTATGTCAGTTGAGATGTATGATTCTGGGATGAATTTGATAAGGCCTTAATCTGCATTTGTGGAATCCCTAGGCACTTTACAAAACCAGGATACTTGACTATCGCACTCCACCACACATAATTCATAAATTCATATTTAGAGTTTCCCAAATTCATCTCAACACTAGTAAAAATACTGCAAGATAAGTCAAATTATGTTTTTCCACAATAGCATACTGTTATAAGGGCTTTTGGTGGGGAGGAATAGGCTGAATACTTGTCCCTCTTCTAATTCCTGGCTGCAATAGGTTAATGGGTCATTAAGGGAAACAAATGAGTAGCTCTATTCCAGAGGGCAAATGGGTGGACCCTCAACTTTCTCTTAGTTAGAAATACAAAACTCCAGAGTTGAGAGCAGAGTTTGCTCTCATGTGAGCTAAAATCAGGCAGAAGGCCAGAAAGCAATTTTTGATTTCTGTTTGAATCAAAGGCTGTGGCTATGAAAGAAGCAAAACCTTCTTGGGAGTTGATGTGAACCCTTCCACCACAGGCCTGGGTAGTTTATATGTGTAAATATACCATATATCATAAGCTCCGTCATAGAGCTTCAGTATTCTGGTGACAATGTAGTGTGTATACACTCAGAGGATGACCTCCAAACCATCCTGAATATCTTCGTAGAAGTTTATAGAAAGCTTGGCCTATCACTCAATATCCAAAAAACCAAAGTGATGCACCAGCAAGCACAAAACAACCCCTGTGAAGTGCCACAAATCCAACTTAATGGTGTAATGTTGGAAAGTGTCAACCGCTTCTCCTACCTGGGCAGTTATCTTTGCGCAAGGATTAACATTGATGCTGAAACCTGACATCGCTTGAGCTCCGTGAATGCAGCTTTCTCCCGATTGAAATGCAGGGTGTCTGAGAACCAGGACATTCTCAGGGAAACCAAAATGCTTGTTTACAAAGCTATTCTTTCTACCAGCCTTACTGTATGCTTGTGAAACGTGGATAACTTATAAACGCCATCTCCACCTCCTCGAAAGATTCCATCAACGATGTTCCTGAAAAGTTTTAAACATCACTCGGGAAGACAGGTGAACTAATGTCAGTGTACTGGAGGAAGCAAAGATCACCAGTCTTGAAGCAATGATTCTTCACCATCATCTTTGTTGGACTGGTCATGTTGTTCAGATGCCTGATTATCATCTTCCAAAGCAACTACTCTATTCCAAACTTAAAAATTGAAAGCTTAATTCTGGCGGTCAACAAAAGAGATTTAAAGACTCTGTTGAAGCAAATCTTTAAAAATGTAGTATAAACACTGACAACTAGGAAACACTGGCCTGCAAGTGCTCCAATCGGAGAACAGCTTTTACCAAAGGTGTCATGGACTTTGAAGAATCACGAACTCAGGGCAAAAAGGAGAAACCTAAGAGGAAGGCATGCTTGGCAAACCCTCACCATGATCAACTCCTGCCCAGAAACCTATGTCCCCACTTTGGAAGGACGTGTGGATCCAGAATTGGCCTCCACCATCACTTACGGACTCACTGTTAAGACCATGTTCCTGGAAGACAACCTTACTTGGCTACAAGTGAAAGAAGAAGAAGAAGAAGAAGAAGATATAAATACACCAGTCTCCACTGTGTTTCATTTCCAAAAGGAAACATGAACCCTGGAACATGGTACCTCTGGAATCTTACACTGTTCAGAGATTGAGGTGGCATGCAGCAATACCTATGTCCTTTTCTAGGAAGATTTCATGATGAAAGTAAAATTTATAGTTGTCTTTGAAAATTTACATGTCTTGCTAAAATGTGATTTTCATTACCAAACATCAACATCCATCCGGGGGCTGACTGCACATTCTTTAAGAGGGTGGGGCTTCCATTTCTGCTGCTTTCAGTGGAAGGTTTCGTATTCTGGACGTTTGCAGTATGACCACATGGGCATTTCTTCACACATTTTTGAAGCATTGAAAGACCCTGGGTGCTTGCCGATGGAAGGTTTCCTAAAAAGTACTTCAGACAAGACTTTCTAGATCTGGATTTCTGCTCTAGAAAGAACCTCTCTGACAGATCCCAAACAGATCCCAAACAATAAGGAGGCCCTCCAGGAAGCTTGGGAGAGGAAATGGAAATCCTAAATGTGATTTTTTTTTTTATTCCCAGGGGTTATTGGAGGACATTCCCTTCATTCCAGTGGTTGAGGTTACATCTGTTTATAGTGCCTTCTTCCAGTACCACCTGTGGTAATTAGCACACACACACCAGTTTCCTGGAACATTCTCTTCTGTAATTCTGTGATATTGTTATTTTCTTTGTGCCAACCTAGGCTATTTTAGCTTTACACAGTTAGAACTGCTCAATCTGAGTGGTGGGCCAGTGGAATGTTGTGGTCCTGCTTCATCATTGAATGCATATATCAAATATATATACAAATATCTACATGGTGCCTAGGGAACAACTTGCACCTTAATAGCAGAAAGACAAAGGAGATGGTGTTGGACGTTCGGAGGAAGAGAGGAGAACTAGCCCCACTGTACATGGGGAGGGCTGTGTGGAGAGAGTCTCTTCCTTTAAATTCCTAGGAGTTTATCTCAGTGAAGACCTTACTTGGAAAATCAATACAACCCAGGTGGTTAAGAAAGCCCAACAGAGACTCCATCTCCTCAGACTATTGTGAAAGAACAATGTCAATCAACATTTGATGATCTCCTTCTACTGGTCCACAACAGAAAGTGTCCTTTCATACTGCATCACGATGTGGTACTCTGGTTTGACATCAACTGATAGGAAGTGCCTACAGAGGGTGGTGAATATAGCTCAAGATATTATGGGCTGTCCCGTGAATCCACTGGATGAAATAGCGGAAGAACGTTGCCTCAGGAGAGTGAGGAAAATTCTCAGGGATGATTCACACCCTGGCCGTCACTTTCTTGATCTCCTGTCCTCAGGCAGAAGATATAGAAGCATGATTAGTCGCACCAACAGGGTAAAGAACAGCTTCTATCCATGGGCTGTTAGGCTGCTGAATGAAAAGATAACAACAGGGCAATTGACTTTCGGGTTTGGTGGGTGTGCGTCAGTAAACGAGGGGAATTAAGACTAAGAGATCTGAGTGAGGGGTGCTCGTGTAATCTCACTGTTGTACAAGTGAAAATAAATTATTTCAGTCATGGGGGCTGAGGCATCATCCTTGCTCAGCTTGCTGTTCTGGAGAATGGGATAGCTTCTCACCACCAGTAGGGAAAATGGACCCTGCCTACATGCCAAGAGGAGGCACCAGCCTAAGCAACAAGAATGCCCTCCAGGAATCCCTGGGAATAGAAATTCATGGTAAGAATTCCATTTTTCTCAATTCTATCTGACCCTGGAAATGCCAGACGTTGATTTCTGGATCTTTTCAATACAAATAATGTGATATATACCACTGAATTGCATCCCCTTTGCCTAAAAAGATAGGGAAGCAGGAAACATTCATCAAGGTTTGGGTCAAACAAAAACAAACCATGTGCAGGGACACGCTCTCCCCACCCCACCCACCCCAGGCTTGATCCAGACACATTTCCACAATTTGTTTGGCATTTTGCTAACACTGAAAGCAAGATGGGTTACAGCTGGTGAGACTGAAGGAGCACTAATGAACTGCGGGTGAGGGGCTTTCTTTACACTTCATTGGAAAGATTTTGATGAAACTGTAGGTTACCAGGTAGCATTGTCAAGGAAGGCTAGGCTGTGAGGCAGATGGATGCTTTGCTGCAAACTTTGAAGTTTGCAAGCATCCCTCAGGCAAACATGTTGCAGTAAGTACCTCCAGGGATGGCTCAAAGCAACAGTCACTGCTTACTTTAAAAATAATAATAGATCAGATAATAAGAATGGTGATGCTTATTATTTAGTGTGTACTTTACGCCTTACAAACTTTGACATCTCTGGTCCATTTTTGGGTACAGCTAGCACTAAGCTTCCCTCAAGATTTTAACAAGGTGAAAATTTCCAAAGGAGGCATGTAGTATTGATATTTTGCTGCCTGTTGGTTCCTACAAATTTCACAAGCATTCTTATGTTTTCTGTGTAATATTCAGTCCGTACAACAGATGATTTTATAAATTTAGGATTTCTTGCTTCCCTAATATCCTTAGTAGGCTATTTTTACTGCTGTTGTCATCATTACACTTAAAGTGATATTTTTAACAGGATTCAGCTTTCTCAACTCCCTAATTTATCCAACTAACAAAGCAATCTCATATTCTTTAGGAGGATATATATATATATATATATATATATATATATAATGCCTCAAAGACTTACAGTTTTTGCATGTTCGTGCAGAAATACCTTCTCCTATGCCCGTTTGTGCAGAAATAAGTTGCACCCAGATCAGTTTATATTGAATATACTTGCAATCCCATTAGAAAATCTGGGTGTTGTTATAAATGCCATCTTGTCTGTTAGGGGATTCCTTGTCATTTCCTACTACTGCAATCTTTGAAGAAAGACATTTAGTTCGTTAGACTTCATGTAAATTTATCAAGGCGGAAAATATAACCGCTCTGAACCTCACTAACTACAAAAAGAATAAGGCCAGTGACAGTCCCTTTTTATTATCATTAATCTGCAAGATACAGCTGATACAATGGGTTTTTTTTCTTGGAGATAGCTTTCAAGCGCTTGTTCTCAGTGTTAAATGGCAAAGACTGGTTACACGAAAGCCACTCTTCTCCTGTCTCTGTGAATTTGAGAAGCTGAAGTTCTAATGCATTTGAAATCAGTCCTGATGAAATGCTGTTAGCACCCCTGTGAAAAGGATGGCTGACCTTGGTCAAATTATCGTACTCAAGAGACGCGCAAGTGTTGAAAGTTGTAGGTGTTTCTGCAATCTGCTGTGTCAAGGGGTGATGCCTCCACAAAGAAAGTGAAATCCTACCTTCCTTCTCACCTACTTGGCTTTTCCTCTAAAGTTCCCAGAGTGGTTGTAGCTTGGTGAAGGGAGAATAGGGGTCTCATAGGAACTGTCAGCATCCTTAATAAACTACAGCTCCCAGAATTCTTTCGTGTGTTTTTTTTAAAGAGTCGTATAACACTTCTTTAAATGTATAGTGCAGATGTGGCCTACGAATTGACACTCCAATGGAAGGATTGAGATATATGGCGAATGCTCAGTTTGAACTGTATCTGATAGTGTGTTTGTGTGATTCATTTTACTGTGAACAGTTGCCAGGATCACTTGAGCCATGGTTGGGGCTTCACGGATTATACTGCTTAAAGGTAAAGGACCCCTGACAGTTAAGTCCAGTCGCAGACGACTTGGGGGTTGCAGTGCTCATCTCACTTTAAAGGCCAAGGGAGCCGGCGTTTGACTGCAGTTTTTATGGGTCATGTGGCCAGTATCACTAAGCCGCTTCTGGCGAAACCAGAGCAGCACATGGAAACACTGTTTATCTTCCCGCTGGAGCGGTACCTATTTATCTACTTGCACTTTTTGGTGTGCTTTCAACCTAGTCATTATATAAAATGTCTCCTCTGTCATTCAACCCATAACAGATGTAGCTTACAATGGAACTAAGACATCTGTCTGCACGGTATACACGAGGGAAGCATACCTTGCCCTAATGCAGAGCATTTGTGGATCATACACCACAAATGCATATTTAAAGACTGTGATATTAATGCAAAGGTATTACATAGAAGAGGAATTTCAGCACTTGAGCATTTTCCTTGGTGTGCAGCATGGGTCGAGAGGAGCAGGCAATATTTGCTATTTACCATTTAAGAAAACTGAGAGAAAAGTGTAGGAACGTATCTGGTTTTCTTTTAATTATGGAGGAAAGTATCATAGCTGTTTGGACAATGCAACAGCAAGGGCAGGAAATACTTTCTATGTACATGCAATTATGTGAGCCCATGTATAGGAATTTAAATAGCAAATCAGAAACAACATTCCGTACTTGGCAAGCAATGAGGAGCAAATTGCAGAGCAGCCATCCTAATAGGAATGCATGGATCAGTCTATTTTCAGCCAGTGTCAATTTTACATGTGTTCATTCATGATATAGTTCCATCTCATTTCCACATTAAAATATAGGTTGCTTGGGTTTTTTCCAATTAACACCCCCCCACATGATTGATTTATCCTTATATATACACATTTGCACACATATTTCTGAATTTATTTCCTCGCAAAAGAAGCATTTATGAAAGTGTTTTATGAAAGTGGGACGCGGGTGGCGCTGTGGGTAAAACCTCAGTGCCTAGGACTTGCCAATTGTATGGTCGGTGGTTCGAATCCCCGTGGCGGGATGAGCTCCCGTCTTTCGGTCCCAGCTCCTGCCCACCTAGCAGTTCGAAAGCACCCTTAAGTGCAAGTAGATAAATAGGTACCGCTTTATAGCGGGAAGGTAAACGGCGTTTCTGTGCACTGCACTGGTGCTGGCTCACCAGAGCAGCTTCGTCACACTGGCCACGTGACCCGGAAGTGTCTCCGGACAGCGCTGGCCCCCGGCCTCTTAAGTGAGATGGGTGCACAACCCTAGAGTCGGACACGACTGGCCCGTACGGGCAGGGGTACCTTTACCTTTACCTTACACATTCCTAAACATACTTTATACAATATATGATTTCTAAAATCAGTGATGGTACTGTGTTTGAGTTGAGAATTGTGTTGCAAAACCTGTAGGATGCTGAATTCCCCCAGTGGTCCCTACAGTGCATTCATAGCATGGGAGGGCACCTCCCTCTGCTCTGGCAGGCAGGGTCAAATCTTCAGATTAGTAAATTTCTCAAACACTTACTTTACTACATAACTCAGATCAGTGCTAGTCCAAAGTTAAGGACTGCAAGAAGATCAAACCTATCCATTCTGAAGGAAATCAGCCCTGAGTGCTCACTGGAAGGAGAAATCCTGAAGCTGAGGCTCCAATACTTTGGCCACCTCATGAGAAGAGAAGACTCCCTGGAAAAGACGCTGATGTTGGGAAAGATGGAGGGCACAAGGAGAAGGGGACAGCAGAGGACGAGATGGTTGGACAGTGTTCTCAAAGCTACCAGCAGGAGTTTGACCAAACTGCGGGAGGCAGTGGAAGACAGGAGTGCCTAGCGTGCTCTGGTCCATGGGGTCACGAAGAGTCGGACACAACTGAATGACTAAACAACAACAATTTCGTGGAACTTTTAGTTCCCCGCCCCCCCAGAAAAGCTCCCTTCCATTTTGCCATATTTTTATTTTATGTTTGTTCTTCTTTATTTTTATTTTTTGAGGGGGCTAAGCAGGGTTGAAAGGGTTTAACCCTTTCAAACTGGCAACTGTCCCTTTAAAGAAGGTGTTGCTTTTGCAGAAGGTCAGGCTATCTTTAACCTTAAACTTAAAGAGGGGTGAGGTATACCAGGTTTTTCCATTCTCTCTTCAAAGGCTGGCATCTAATACTTAGTTAAAGTAACACAAGGCAGCAAAAATATTTAGAATGGATTTTACCTTCTTAAGAAATAAATCTTAAGCTCCACAGTTGGTCAGAGGCTGCCAGAAGGTACTTGAGAATTTACTTCTTTAACACCTCCAGAAAAGACTAAAAATCGATTGGACTTTTATTATAATTAGAGATAATGAACTAAATGGAATGAAATGAATTTTCAGGCCTTTTGTTACTAACTTCCTTGCTAATTTACACACTGTTTTAAATAAGCTATAAATGAACTTGAGTTATAGCCATGAATGCCAGCTAAAATAATGGCCAAGCAAAACTATACATTCCATATTCACAGTGAGTTACTATTCAGCATTTTCTCCACAAGACTCACTTCCAATTAATTTCAAAAATTCAGGTGAAGCTGCATGGCCAATATTTTTTTCCCTGCTGTAACTATTCAGGGCCTCCACAGGAATTTGTTCCCTAATCTTAGTCACAGGTCCAGCTGAAGAATTTTACCTTCCACAGTTTTTTCTGCCATTGTGGTTCATTATACCACCACTTCTGTTTCTTCTGATCTGTACAGCTTGCCTTTTCCTTCCACCTTTTGCCCTATTTCCACCTTTGCCCTGTCTGTTGCTTGTTTTCAATGCCGAGGTGCCACAATCGCTTCTCTTGCATCTTTTCTCTTCCTAAAACCTACCTACAAGCCATCGTCTTCTGATGTCAGGCAGTGGAATAGTGTGTGGGGCTACATGGAACAAAATTTGTTAGGGTCACAAAATTTTCTGTGATCTTCTGGGTGACACAGACACTGTTAGACAGTTGAATGCACATGCGTCCTCTGTCTGTTTCCCTCCTTCCCTCCCACCCTACCCCTCCGCACAGCCCGGGCTCTGGCAAGCCATGCTACACCACTGGTGTCATAAACCCAGTTCATGCAAACATCGGCACAATTGTGGAGAAGTGGGTATGGCACACTCCCCTCTGCCATCCACCTCTGGCATTATGTGGGATGAGCTCATCACTTCTGTGTACACTTTCTTCCTTCTATTTGTTTTGTTTTTTGAGGGGAACGATTTTTCAAATTGGAACATCATTCATAAAGCCATATGGAGCAATGTATTCATTGTTCCTACAACAAGGCTTATGATAAGGGACTCCTTATTTTTTATTTTTAAAAAAGTTCTCTCCAAGTTTCTATCTGAAGAGAGATGCTCTAAATCAGGCATGTCCAATTCCCAAGAGACTGCAATCTACTCCCACTATATATTAGAAAATGGCAGTGATCTACCCATTGGAATGACCAAAGTTGTTAAGCTACTTTTGGGGAGCCAGAGTTCTGGAGCTCCCCCCCCCTTTATTGGGGAGATCAATCAGGATGACACAATCGACCAGGATTGACCAGGGATGCTCTGTGATCAACTGCTAGATCACAATCGACTGGTTGGACATGCCTGCTATAAATCACAGGTAGGCAACCTTCAGCTCACGGGTCAAATCAAGTCATTTTCTTCAAACCATTCACACATATGTGATGTCAGGTGCATAAGAGGTAGATGTGCAGTTGCTTTTCCTACAGAAAGTAGGATTGAACACTCCCCCACATCAGCTGGGAACTCTATCATCCACCCTCTGAACCTGCAGAAAGCAAATATTAACACACACCCTGATGTGTGTGGGAGGTTTCAGTCTTTCATGGTTCAGGTGCATGAGAGAGTTTCCCATGAAAGTTCTCACTGAGTAATACAGTATATAAAAGAAGGAGCAATAATTCTGCTTTGGTGGAGATGCTGTTTCTGCTGCCTTCCTCTTTATCCCCACAGGTAAATTGCCGGGTGCTTTGGGACGCGGGTGGCGCTGTGAGTAAAACCTCAGTGCCTAGGACTTGCCGATCGTAAGGTCGGCGGTTAGAATCCCCGCAGTGGGGTGAGCTCCCATTGTTCGGTCCCAGCTCCTGCCCACCTAGCAGTTCAAAAGCATCCCTAAGTGCAAGTAGATAAAGAGTCGGACACAACTGAATGACTAAACAACAACAATTTCGTGGAACTTTTAGTTCCCCGCCCCCCCAGAAAAGCAGCAGTTCGAAAGCACCCTTAAGTGCAAGTAGATAAATAGGTACCGCTTTATAGCGGGAAGGTAAACGGCGTTTCTGTGCGCTGCACTGGTGCTGGCTCACCAGAGCAGCTTCGTCACACTGGCCACGTGACCCGGAAGTGTCTCTGGACAGCGCTGGCTCCCGGCCTCTTAAGTGAGATGAGCGCACAACCCTAGAGTCGGACACGACTGGCCCGTACGGGCAGGGGTACCTTTACCTTTACCTTTACCTTTACCTTGGGAAGAGAAGCCAGGGTTGGAAAAGACAAGTTCATGAGATGTGAGGTCCCCTCCCCCCTGTGGCATCTCTTATTATAAGTGATTTATTATTATAACACCATGCTCACATGAAATCCTATGAAACACCCGAGATTTGTGTCCTGTGACTTTAACAGTCTATGTGTGAAAATTACCACATTTTTTGCCTTCAGAATTGTGTTTTCCTCCATTTCAGCATCTTATATTGTGGGCTTTCTAAGTATCACCTAACAGTAAAATATGGTTTTGAGTATCTTTCTAGTTTTTCCCAATTCCTTGGCCAGTACCTTTTATGTGCATGATTTGTATTGTGCTTCCCCCTACTGCAGTTCACGAAACCTTCCCATGTTGAGTTTTAATTTCTTGTCTTTTCATTTATGTGATTTGAAAAGTTGGAAGAGTGTGTCGAACACGATATCTGAATGGGAAATACAGAAATGGAAATAGCCATTTGTTGGTTCCTTGTGGTATGAAAATGGCATTTAATTTGAGGCTAGTTTGTGCTATTGAGAGTTCTCCAGTGAATTGCATAATGTGCTGCATTTGCAGTTCTACGGAGATTATTCATTCATTCAAGAATATTTAATGTGATTCAGGTGCGAGTAGCTTTTGTGAAGATTGTTTTATCAGTGCATTCTGCTGATGCTAGAGAGGAGGTGGTGTAGTGGTGTGTGTGTGTGTGTGTGTGTGTGTGTGTGTGTGTGTGTGTAGGACTATTCGGAACCCCACTGGGAAATTTCAGTCATTTTATTAAAACTTTTATTTGCTTCTGTCAAAATCCTTCTGCTGTCTTTCTTCCCCAAGCAGGAACATAGAAATCTCAGTTCCTACAATATTTGGTGGTATTTCCAGAAAAGTGTTTAAACCAACTCTATGAACCAGAATCTTTATTCTCCTTTGCTTTTAGGCCTAATTGTAAAAGCTTGCTGTATCCTTTTCTTCTTTCTTTTCCTACTTTAGTGCATTAATTTTATCTACCATTGAGGAAAGGACAAAAATAGGATAGTGAACATTTGACATGAGTTGCTGTCAGGGACACCCAGAGAGTGGGTGGAGGAAGGGACTAGGAGAGTGGTCTGTTGGGATACTGCCAGGGAGACAAAGGCCATCATGCCCCCACGCCGTCTCCGGACGATCCATCGATCTCCCGTAGAAATGCAGTATCAGTCAATTAGCGACACAAGCCTCAGAAACAGTATTCCACATTCCAAGGACTGGTGCATGCTCTTTCAGCAGAGTTCGCACAATGAAAGATGCACTCAGGAGAGCATTATTTACAACTTTATTCAGCGTTGGTCAGAACAAAGGAAAAACATGACTGCCTGTCTGCGTGTCCAGGCACACAGAGAGAAAAACAACAGCTATATACAAAAACAGAAACTTCCTGTGAGCCGGAAGTGCGCAGGCTGTGACACAACAACCTGCTCTCTTTTTAAGGTGGAACGAAAATATCCTAACATGGTCCAGGAGAGGGGACCAGTGATTTATGGGGTGTCATACCACCCACAAGGCAGGAGCTGAGGGGAGGAGGGAGAGAAGGGCAGTCTGAGGTAGAGAAAGGCGCCAGGATGTGGTGGAAAAACCAGGGTTCAGGTGAGGGGCAGGCCCACCTTCCCCAACCCCACGGTCTCCTAGAACCAGGAGGAGTTTGGAAAAGAAAAAACAGTGATGAATTCTGTGCAGGAAAAGTCTCAGGTTGTGGAAGGGAGGTGCCCCGCTGTTGCTGTAACTGCTTTATCTGGCTCAAACCTGTGGACAGCTGCCTAGAGGCTAGAAGCATGTGGGCATCTGTATCCGGAGCACTGCGGAAGCTGCTGGAAGTTTTTCTCTTATCAATAAAGAGTAAACTATCAGACGTGTGCTTTCCTTATCTGGGACAGGAGGTGAACATTGCTATTATGAAGGATATTGTAATCTAGCAACATCTTCTTGAGGAAGGCTGGACTCAACAGCCCTGATCTAGATGGATCAGTGGTCCAAATCAGTATAAAACAATTTCATAGTTCCAATACATTTTTGTGATATATCAAAGAGCTGGCCTTTGAAAACTGCAATGACTATTGCCTCCCCTACTGGTTGTTCTGCACAGCAACCCTTCCCCAAACCCCAGAAACACACACTATGAAATTGTGTCCCTGCCCCATAAGAATTTTAGATCTAAGCCTGAGGACATGGCTAATCTCCTCCATTTTACTGAAATACTTACCCATTCATATCAGTGTAGTTTTTTATAATCTTGCATAAATGTTGCACTCATGAAAACAATGGCTGTTTGGGAAGTCACGTTGAAGGGGAACAACTGTAGCCCATTGGCAGAGCACATGGAGAAGGTCTCTGGCTCAGTTCCTGGCATTTTCAGTAGAAGAATTTCAGTTGGCAGGACTATGGAAGAACTCTGCCAGAGCCTTTAGAAAGCTACTGTTTGTTGGAGTAGAGCAGCTTCTCCAACTTAATGCTGTCCAGCTATTTCTGAACTCCAGCCCCCACCAGCCCTAGCCAACATAGGAAGTGCTGGAACTCAGTAGTACAGCATCTGCTTTCGATGCAAAAGGTGCCTGCTACAGTCCCCAGTATCTACTGATACGGCTGGGAAAGACTCTCTCTGTGTAGTACTGGAGAACCACTCAATTCTGAGCTACATGGACCAGTATTTTGGCATGAGTCAATTCCCTGGGTTTCTTGTGTGGTCAGGACTGGTGGGAGTTGTCGTCCCTAAAATAGCATTCTAGAGGAAGTCTGGAGTAGACTGATTTAGAATAAATTTCATAGTTTCAGATATGTTCAGTTTAACAAAACACACACACACTGGTTATTACAGCTGATATCATTTACCCTATATTATTGCATATTTAAATAACCAATTGATAGCTCTCATTCCACCCTTTCTCTGAACTGGAAATTTAAAGGAACCTTCCTCCCCCCCCCCCACCAGCACCCTTTTATACTGCCGTTCAGCTCAGCTCAGCTGGCCTGTCATGTATGTATATATACACTTTTGGTGCCTTTTCACATATTAATTATTATAGTGTCATTATTTTGGTATAAAATTAAAATAGCTCTTTCTTTTTTAATGGCAGAGGCTTACATTGCCTGAAACAATGCAGTGGCATTTTCAAATAAGAGGCAAGTTGTGAGCAGGGTTTCACTTTCTTTTGGCTTTGATATTTTCCTATAAGAATAATTACAGTTTAACAAGAGGTTATTAAGAACTATATTAAAATGTGCCTAAATAAGACAACTGTTTGTACATATTTCAAGTTGGGTTGCAGTGAACATCCATTATTTTCATTTTCAGATTTGATTCAAATCTCATTCATTGCTGCAGGGAAAAAATGTTTCCCAAAATAACATTCTCTATATATGTATGTATATGAACTATGAGCCCTATTTAGGTATTTTCAAGACTGGGGTTAAATAACTTGTGCTGGGGCAAAGGGGGCAGCTCTCAACATCTCTGTCCTTGTCTGTTTCTTTGCAAACCTTTGTGCATTAAGCTGGAAAATCTTAAGGAGGCTTTTAGCTGAACATCTTCAGAGCTTCATGCAGAACACGTGAAGCTGTAAAGCAGAACCTGCAGGGATGCTGACATTCAGGGTGAGGCCAGTGCATTTGGCCCCACAGCTCCTACACAATTCTAGTTGTGAATATGGCTATACTGGAAACATAAAAGCAATCAACAAGTCACACAAGATTTACCCACCCGGGAAGAATGGCAGATGAAGGTGATGGACTATATGGAACTGGCGGAAATGACTGGCAGAATCCGAGACCAAGGAGAAGAGTTGGTGGAAGAAGATTGGAAGAAATTTAAAGTTTATTTACAGAAACATTGTAAAATTAAGGAATGTTAGAAGGATGTTGGAATGAAGTTATGTGGTTTTAGCAGAAATGATATTAAGTAAAAATGGATAGTTAATTGGTGAAAGAAGAGAATGTAAAATTGCAGTATGTTAAGATAAATTATTAGGATAAAAACAAAGATGGAAAGGATTTGCTGAAATATCTAATTGAACTAGAATACAAAAAAGGGAAGTGTGAGGAGGTCAAGGAAACAAGCAGATGAAAAATAAGTTATGGGAAGGTTTGACTTTTTTTTTCTTAATTGTTGGCATTTTTCTGTGTTGTTTTTTTCCTTTTTTCTGTATGTATCTATTGTGATGTGTTGTTTTGTTTTTTCTTGTTTAGTTTGGTGTTTTCTTTTTGTAACCTTTAAAACTGGAATAAATATTATTAAAAAAAACAACAACAAGTTGTTGCTCAAGGTTTTTCGCAATTAATGTTGGTCTGTTTGAGTAATATAGTACATCACTTCATACATTACCAAGCCAGTTTGCCCAGCAGCAGCGATGTTGGGAGCAACCCAATGGTGTATCTCAGCCCCTGCCTCAGATAAGCAAATCAACACTGGTCACATAAAATGTTTAAAATGTGTTATTAAAATGTGACACCAGAGGGTGCTGTAGAGCAGTGATCGGTCGTCTATGAGAGCTATATTTTTAAGCGTTTTTACAGATCAGTGTAGATCCAGCCCAAGACGAAACAAAATGAGAATGTGCTACAGAGGTGTGTGGTAAACAAGGACCTCACCAAAGCCTCTGTAACTATTAGGGTGGCTGTGTACCCTAATTTGCAGAAGTCACTCTGTTCTTTTTTATTATTATTTAGTGCTCACACCTACATCTCATCCTTCATCACTTTCATAAGATGGATTGCAAAAGAGAAAGTGCATAAAAGAATCGGGTGGTATTCAAGAAAATAATTGCCTTTAGTGGAATGGCATGTGTTTGTGCAACAGGACTTCCCCACCCACGCCCCAAACCCCATAATTCTGTTCTGGTGTTTCCTCCAACCCTTCAGAGCAAATTTGGGGGTGCTGCAGGGTACGCTCAGGGAGAGGAGTAGGGAAAGTCCCATTGTGCTAGAAGACAGCATTCTGCTCACACAATTATTTAGTCGACTGCTGCCCAACATCAGATCCCTGTCTAGCAATGCTGCATGAACAGTCTTCAGCTCATTCTAATAGTCTTCTCCGGACTAACTCAGGTCCATTAATTCCAATAGGTTTACTCTGAATAAAACATATTTGGAAGCAACCAAATGTTTTTATTGTTATCATGCCAAGGCAGAAAGAGACAGGAAGAAATTGCTTTTGCTAGGTTTCCGAGTGAGTAAGTGAGTGTCCCAATAGGCTGAGTGTTTGTTTGTTTTATTAGGTTTTGGGTTTTTAAAGTTGGCCTTAATACTTTACCCCATACTGTGTTTGCAATTATCCCTGCATTTCTTTATTTAAAAACACCTTGAAGTGGATCAGTGATATTTGGGAGTAGGCATGTTAATGGATAACTGTGTATAAACGGACAAGATAGGGAAGAAAGAACTGGATTCTTTTTTTAAAAAAATCCCATTTGCTATTCACTATGCACCTCAGGCCAAACTCATTTCCTTCAGACAAAGCCATTTGGTGTCTTTTGGAATTGATTACGGACAGCATGAAGGTTTATATTCGAGTGTACAAATTGAGCTAATCCATTTTGCTACAATCCTACCCCTTTGCTTTGTTTAACTTCTGCATAATAACCCTGCTCTGTTTGTTATGATTTTGTGTGCGTATGCTCAGCCGCTTTGCTGAAAAGCCGGTCCTGCTTCTGTGAAACAGTATCTGTTTGGCATATCAATGGTTTGATAGAGGTCTGGGTCGGCATATGTTTTGCTTGAAGCAAGAGGCTTTCAAAGATCCAACTAGACATTGTGGGCTCCTTCCTGCATGCAAAGGGAACTCCTGAGTTGGGCTGGAGGTAGATATGCAGTAATTTCTATTCCCACATGTATTTGAGATATCTGCACTGTTTTCTGCTACCGTAGTTGAGTTTATTTGTTCAGCTGCCTGCCATGCTGGCATTATTCTTAATTTCTGTTGTATTTCGGCCCAACTTCTGTCATAATTGTGGTCAACCCTGCGGAAATATGACCACATTTCAGTCCTGCTTGGTAGGTTGTGTGTGTGTGTATGTGTGTGTGTGTGTGTGTGTGTGTGTGTGTGTTTCTCTGACCAGCCCTGCAGAAAGTATTCATTACAATGAAAAGGAAACATCAAAGCAACTGAAAAATGTATTTAATAATATTTTGTTTAGTTCAAAGGTGTCCAACTCCCAAGAGACTGCAATCTAAAAAACTGGCAGTGATTTACCCCATTTTGGAGAGTTCAGGTCAAAGTTGTTGAGCTTTTTTTTAGGGGAGACAAACTTGTTGAGCTTCTTTGGGGGGATCCAGTGATCTTCCAGGGATCCACTGGTAGATCTCGATCTACCTGTTGGATGTGCCTGGTTTAGTTTACAATTTTGCATCATTCTCGACCATAGGCAAACATGTGAACTGCAGCAATTTCCATGAATCGGGTCCTCCCTTAAAGAGGGCATGTATTGCGGTGAGACCTGGACAACCGACTCCCTGTGTTGTGGGTGCGTACAATTGGTCAGCCACAACACCTGATTGGTAGGTCCCTCGTAGCTGCGTGCAATCTGGCCAATGGGACGCAGTCCAAATGATTCGAGGGACCTATTTATACCCATGCACGTGACCCAGAGCTTCCTCTTTCGCCCACCTCTGTTAGGACTTTGTGCTTGACCTTGCTATGCCGTCGTGTGTCATCTGTCATTGGGACAGGGGCACGGCAGGAATTTTCCCTACTTGGCTGATTGGCTGTTGCCATTTAGGTTTTGCCTGCCGTGTAGCAAATCGTCGTAACTTGTAAGGTTGTGGATAGGCTCTGGTTCAGGTGATAGGGATGGGAGAACGCTCTTGCCATCCCTATGTGAAGGGTATTCCGTTAAAGGAATCCAGGGACTCAGTGGTTTGGTCAACCCCTGAGAAGGGGTTGTGCCCGTGCCTGAGTCCAGGCGGACATTTGGGTGGCAGAGTTAGCCCATGCCCAGCTTTCCGCTTATCCAAGTATTCACCCTTAGCTGACCTATGCTGGAACCCTGGGTCAGCGCTACCTGCATGGCAGGGAGCTAGTTGAACCAGAGCCAATGCAACCAGTCACTTTCTGTAATCAATAAAGTTATGGCCTAAATTCTGCCAAAAATCAAAATCAAAATTTGAGTCAAGTGTGAATTTATTTAGGGGGGAGGTTTCTGGGTCTGAACACGCAGTTACATCAATTTACAGACGAATTCTCTGACATCCCAAGTGGGTGCATATTCCTATATGTGCCACCCACATAAAGGAATAACAATATTTATCTATTGCCACAAATGTAATAAAGAGACTTGTAGTATCTTGTCAAGAGCACTTCCCAAAGGAATTCACATGGCAGAGAGTTAATCCTGTATTGTCAAAGACAGCACTCACAGACACTTCTATAGCTCTGGATACCTAAGCATACCAATCTGGCATCTAGACAGCTATTCCCGGGTCCACATTCTATGGAGCAATTGTAGCAACAGGGGACCATTCCCCCTCTAATAGTTTATGTACCTTCCCCCCAGAAGATGGGCGCTTGCAGCTGGAGACTGTGCCTGTGCAGAAGCTGTTTCTGCTCTTCCTGGTTCAATTCTCTCCTGGTTCTGGGAGATGGTGGGGAAGCACTGGGCCCTTTACTTGCCTGGCCTGCCTCTTCCTCCTCTTCCTCCAGATCTGAAGCTTCCCCGACAAATCACTGTCCCCTTCTCCAGTGTCATAATCCAGCCCCCATACTCATCAGAATCATGCCTGTCTTTTACATACCTTAAAGTCTTCTTAGATAGTAAGGCAGGGGGACCTCAGGCCTAAGACCCAAATATGGGTCTCCAGGCCACTCTACCTGCCCCATGGAACTCTCCCCAGTGAACTCCCCCTGTATGGCCCAATGGTCAGATATCATAGAAGTGTTTAGATTCCCCCCCCTGAATTTTTCCACACTCAGTTCCATAGCTTTGTTTGCAGTTACATCCATTGTTTGTGTTTTCTGGGTTAATGGTTCTAGTTGATTTTAATAGTGTCAAAGGCTTTTTGCCACTTTGCAGTGAAGGAGGCATGCACATCTTGTACTTTGACATTACTGCCTCCAGTACAGACCCTCCAATTATCCCTATTTTCCAGGGACAGGATTTACAGAATCTGTCCCAGTTTCTGATTTGATTCCAGAATGCCCCACTTTTCCTTAGGACGTCCCTATTTTCACTGCAGAAATGTTAGAGGGTATAGAGTTATGCAACCCCTGAGCCAAGGAGATGAGTACAGTGGTACCTCGCAAGACGAATACCTCGCAAGACGAAAATCACGCAAGACGAAAGAGTTTTCCGTTTTTTGAGTCGTTCCGCAAGACAAATTTCCCTATGGGCTTGCTTTGCAAGACGAAACGTCTTGCGAGTTCTTGCGAGTTTGTTTCCTTTTTCTTAAAGCCGCTAAGCCGCTAATAGCTGCTAAGCTGCTAATAGCCGTGCTTCGCAAGATGAAAAAACCGCAAGATGAAGAGACTCGCGGAACGGATTAATTTCATCTTGCGAGGCACCACTGTAACTATACAACCTTCACAAGACATCTGAAGTCAGCCCTGTATAGGGAAGTTTTGGGTTGGTTTTTTTTTACTGTTTTATTATGTTTTATATATGTTGGAAGCTGCCCAGAGTGACTGGGGCAATCCAGTCAGATGAGTGGGGTATAAATAATAAAAATTATTATTATTATTATTATTATTATTAGGGAGGGGGCATTAGCCAGAGAAAGAGGGAGTATGATTCCCTGGGAATCAAATGCTAGAACTTATTGCATAGAGAAGCATGATGGAGAGAAATGAAAGCTAGGGGCTCCTTCTAGTTTGCATTGAATTTTTATTCTTTAGAAAGGGAAGTATCTATTGCAGCACATCAAGCAGTATTTAAAGATACATTTCATAAGAACCAATTAAAGGAAACAATCACATATTTCTCTTCCACTAAGTATCATCCAAATGTGACTATATCCTTCGCAATTTTTCCTAGTAATGCTGATTATATTTGTAAGTACTTGCAGTGTATCCATGGCATGTATTCTACTCTCTGTATCTAATACAAAATATCATTTTTAATGAGTCCCTTATGGACCAGCTCTTGTTTAACCTTTGGCAGAGTGAGGGTAACAACTTTGTTTTGGTTTTTTTGTTACTGTGAAACTAGCATCCTTAAAGCAACTAATAAATTAAATATGAGTTGAACCTAATGTTTTCTTCCACTTTCCAGTACCCAAGTACTGCTACAAAGGGATCCATTGGTATTCTTATCCCTGTTGTTTCATTCTTCTCTCTCCAAGGATTGACTCAGTATGTTGTGGTCTAAGAACACCACAAAATGGAGGTAAAGTTAATCTTACAACATTTGTTCAGTACCAAAGTTCAGTCTCAGGATACTTACATTTGCCTTATAGAGGGGGTGATCTACTGTTCCTCTTTGACAGGGCTGGGGAATTTGTTAATCTTCAAGTAGTTGTTGGATGGCAGCTCCCATCTGCCCCCCACATCATCATAATCAGTGGCCAGCAATGATGGGAGTTACAGCTCAGCAACTCAGATCTTGCACCAAGTCCTGAGTGCTACTCAAGATCAGTTCCAGGGTCACTGCTTTTCTGATCACTTCCATGACCAACGGTCAGAGACTGGACTGAGAAGGAACGGTGGAGACTGCCATCCCCTCCTCCTGAACCTTCCAGAGAAGAGGAAGACAGTATAGATTTACAACAGTGGTTTGCAGAATGTCATGGCTCAGAGATAGATGAGAGGCAAAGCTGGGAAATAATGGAAGAAGAGAGGGGAGGGAGAAGCAGAGCCAGAGCATCTAGCTGTCACGTTACCACTAGAAAGCATTCCAGATGTCCCTTCTCCCAGAACCTGGCAAGCATTGAAAGTAGGAGAGCAAAGAGGTAAGAGGCAAATGGCCACCATAAGGTGGGTGGTGCTGTTGACAGTTGAGAGGGGAAAGTGGGAGGAGATTACTCAGAGCAATGCCATTACTCCAAGAGGTGGCCTTTCTGAGCCTTTCTCTGTGAATATTGAATAAAAGACTTTGGTAAGAGCTTTTTTCTCTGTCTATCCCTGGCAGCCTGCTGTGGGGGGCAGAATCAGATTCCCTGATACCTGACACCAACTGTTCTAGGGCGCAATCATTTTGTTCTTGTTGTTTAGTCGTTT
Source organism: Podarcis cretensis (assembly GCF_951804945.1). Lineage (NCBI taxonomy): Eukaryota > Metazoa > Chordata > Lepidosauria > Squamata > Lacertidae > Podarcis > Podarcis cretensis. The sequence continues at coordinate 17,330,167 of NC_137176.1, read as the reverse complement.
AGTATTGTCCAACTCTTCGTAACCCCATGTACCAGAGCACGCCAGGCACTCCTGTCTTCCACTGCTTCCCGCAGTTTCGTCAAACTCATGCTGGTAGCTTCAAGAACACTGTCCAACCATCTCGTCCTCTGTCATCCCCTTCTCCTTGTGCCCTCCATCTTTAACAACATCAGGGTCTTTTCCAGGGAGTCTTCTCTTCTCATGAGGTGGCCAGATAATTGGAGCCTCAGCTTCAGGATCTGTCCCTCCAGTGAGCACTCAGGGCTAATTTCCTTCGGAATGGATATGTTTGATCTTCTTACAGTCCATAGGACTCTCAATAGTCTCCTCCAGCACCATAATTCAAAAGCATCAATTTTTCGGCAATCAGCCTTCTTTATGGTCCAGCTCTCACTTCCATACACCACTACTGGGAAAACCATAGCTTTAACTATACCGACCTTTGTTGGCAAGGTGACGTCTCTGCTTTTTAAGATAGGATATATCAATATTTTCTCACATTTCCCAGAAGACCACAGGCCTTTCAATTAGGGATATTAAGAGATGACATTCCAAAAAAGGTACTCAATATCTTTTGGTCTGTGACCAATGCAGCTAGAGTAGTACAGTGGTACCTCAGGCTACATACGCTTCAGGTTACATACACTTCAGGTTACAGACTCTGCTAACCCAGAAATAGTGCTTCAGGTTAGGAACTTTGCTTCGGGATAAGAACAGAAATCATGCTTCGGCGGCTCAGCGGCAGCAGGAGGCCCCATTAGCTAAAGTGGTGCTTCAGGTTAAGAACAGTTTCAGGTTAAGAACGGACCTCTGGAACTAATTAAGTACTTAACCCGAGGTACCACTGTATATGCAAAAAGGAAAAAAAAGGGGGGAGAGAAAAAAAAAAGAAAGGTAAGGAAAGGGATACCCACAAAGGAAATTTGGCAGAACAAATTGATAGAATACAAAGAACTAGTAACATGACCGTGAAACTAAGAAACAAGTATGAGTTAAAGAGAAGAGTGGAGGTGTTTTGGAGATTATCTTAGCAGCAGCAAACGTTAGAAAAGGAAGACTTGAGATGATAATGGGTGGAATATCAGGATAGGCAGCAGATTAAGATTACCCTAGAATGCCACAGAGAGATGGACCGGGAAATCTTAGGAGAAGAGATAAGTGATGGACACTGTATGTTGTATGTGTAAAAGCTGTTAAAACTGCATAAATAAAAGTTTTGAAAGGATATATCAATATTTTACCTTTCTGATGATGGCAGCCCTTCTGTGTGAAGCTGAAGTCACCCATAGAGACAGAATACTCTCTTTTGTATTCTTCCTTGATTTCGTTCGTCATCTCAAGATCTCCCTGAGCATTTTGATAGCATGTCCCCAGTACTAAGTTATACACGGGGGACAGAATCAGCACCCACAGATCATTCTGAGGAAGGGTCATTGGACCTTGCGCATCAGTGGACATCTGTTGAAACTCCTAGGAAGTGCAACAGGCATTTATTTCTATCCTCAACAACTGAAAATAATCAACATCTATTTATTTTTTAAAAGTGTTGTCCATCATAGTTGTATACCACAATAATCATAGTACAATGAAAACTACACAAAAATTAGATCAACTGTTGAGTGTTAGAGATTTTTTCTCTGATTTGTCTACATAAACCTAACAGCAAAGAAATGTTTTCAGCGAATGTCTGAAAGTTTGTATGGAAGGCATCTGCTGAAGTTTTGTCTGAAAAGACATGGAAGACACTTAATGAAATGTGTTGGACACATGGAAGTCTTGAAGAGTAGTTTTTCATCCCTTCTTACTAGAATTGTTTTTAGGTCTTATGTAATAATAATGGGGAAAATACAGAAGTTTGCATTACTCCAGGATCTGAGAGAAGATAAATAGACCAATAGATGATAAATGAATAATAGACCATCACTTTGACAAAAAGAAGTGTCATGGCTCTTCTAGATATATTTCTGTAATGTTTGGCATTTTTCAATTAGCTTTGTTTCACATAAAGTTTTGGTCTAAATCTATTTTTGTTTACTTTGGGGGGGGGGATCAATGTCTGCCATTCATTAGGACTAACACTGTAGTCCTGTTGATACTTGGGAGGAAATACCACTGAACTCAGTGGAACTTACTTCAAAGTAAACATGCCTAGCATTATGCAGCGAAATAACCAAGAGTCACCTTAAAGACAAAACTTCCAGAGTTCAAAGTGAGCTCTGCATTCTCTCTGCCTCTCTCTTTCTCTGGCTGTATCTCTTTCTGTCTTTACTCTTTTTTTAGTGCTAAGCTAGTGTGTTGTGTGTGTGTATTTGTGTGCGTGTAATAGCTTGATGACAGACATCTTACATAACAATTCTGCTAGTGCTTCGTGGACCCACACATATTATTCAGAAGCCTATTAATGTGTTCAGGGCACTTATCTTCTGTGGTGAAAACAGGAAATTAAAACGACAGATTATAGCCCTCTCTACAGAAGCTGCTGAAAAGGACAAGGGGACACTGGGGTGAAGCAGTGATGGATCCATAGAACTGAAGCCATCTTGGTCTTTTAAAAGCTCACAATTCATAGTCATTCTTAAGGGGTGATCTTCTGTTTCTACCTGTTCAGCTACGGAGGACCTTTTTTATTTAAAGAATGCAACTATGCTTATTAAAATTAAATGGATTGAAGATATCAGCACAAATCTTATATTAAACTTTTGATGCTAACCTAGGAAGCATCAAATGTTGGCAGGGTGAGGTGACATGGATACAAAGGAAGAACTTGAATTGTTCACAATAAAACAGAATTCAGGGTGCGTTTTCCCCTCAAATGTGATTAAACAGTTCATGCATAAATCACTCAGCTCCTTTGCTATATTGCTACTTGCTGAATAATTAATATCGGTTTTCAGAGAAAAAGAAAAACAGCCCAACCAAAACTCATGGTGTTATTTCTGTTATTTCTTTTCCTCTTTTTTTTTTTTTTTTTTTTTTTTTTTTTACAAAAATGCCTAGATTAGGGGAAAGTGTGCATGAAAATGAAGGTGTTAGTAAAAATAACATCGAGAAATGCATTCTATTAGGGGGCAATGCTCACAAAATATGTACAGACATCAAATGTACATATTAAAATGTGTTTACCCAGAGAAATTTGCACAAAAATGCTGGTGAATTTTCATGAGGATTTTAAAAAGTTCACTAATTGCTTTAAAATATGGAGAACTGAATTTAAGATTTGAAAAAAGAGAGGGAAACAGAGATAATGAAATGAATGGATCGTCCAATCCCTAATCTTGATTTGTTTGTGCACAGGTTATATGGCCTTGCCCACTGTTTGGTTATCCCTCACTTTCCAGTGCAATTTTCGGTCACTTATCTTTTCAGGCTTTTTTTGCAATTAGAAGAGTGACAGAATAATTGTGCAACAAAGTACAGGATGACAACCACATTTTGTGCAAATAAACAGCCCATATGAAAGTACTTCTTGTTGTACCCTCATGGTAGGGAAAACTATTTAGAAATTATCCTGTGTTACAAGGGAAGAATGAGATTCAAGGATGGTAGGCATTACATACAAATTACTGGGAAAACCGTACCATGGAGAAGACTGAAATGCCATTCCCTATCTGCCTGAAGCTTCTTCCACATTCCCCGAACATATGTTATTAGTTTTGAAACTCCTCTCTGAAACCATGTGGGACAGAATCCTGCTTTTTTCTTAAGTAAATCATTTGTTGTTGTTGTTGTTTTAAGAATCTGAAGGTTCATTGCCCTGCAGTTAAGCTTTTTTTACTGGAGAGTTTGCTTATCACTTTAAAAGTTGGAATGAGAGAACAAGGAATGGCTTCTCCAACAGCTCCATTGTTCAACCTTTTCTCCTGCTTCACAGGGGTGCTGGTTAACTTCATACTTGCTATACTTGGCGACCGTGTTTCTCTATAAATAGCTCATGCTATGAACCCTCAAACTAAGCTGTAATATATTGGTACCTGTGCCCAGGTGGGTGCCATCATTGTCTGTTGTGACATCTACCTAGGCTTCTGTGAAAAGGTTTTGGTTTGGACAAGGCAGGAATTTTGGATGACTTTCGGTTCATAGAACTCTCTTACATTTGTTTTAAAATTTCAACTGTTCATGAGATACTTCAGGGTGAGTGGTTTTCCCTTTGTTCCCTTCTCTTGTTGCTTCTCCAGTTCATTCTGTCTTTTATTCCACTCCACTTGAATTCACATTGAAACAGAAGATTCAAAACTCCAAAATCTAGGGGATGAGAAATAGGAGAATTTCAGGAGTGTATTTCTGAAACATGTTGTTTATTATTTTGCAAGGTCATTCATGGCTGTGAAAAGAGAGGAGGTCTTTTCAGCTACTTCTGTTACCTTTTGTTATTATGTCAGATAAGGCAGCAGAAAGATTTGTCAACCACTTTTCTTAAACAAGAAAAACAAGGTAGCCGTATTCCCCTGGGGTTATTCTGCAGCTACAGGAAATGCTGCCAGGTTGCTTTGACTGTAGAGTTCTAAATATCATGGGAAGTCTACATGCCACGTGCATGCTTCCCCCCTCTTACATGTGGAAAGTAGTGAGGGCGGGTGGCTGGGATGCAAATAATGGAGAAGGGCCATTATACACTCACTCACTCTCTCTCTCACTCACACACACACATCTATTTATCCGTCTGTCTGTCTGTCTGTCTGTCTGTCTGTCTGCCTGTCTGTCCAGGCCATTATTTAGCCCCATACATATCTAATGCACAAGTCCTGGGTTTCAAGAATAGAAACAGATTTATTGCAGTGCTATTTCAAATGATTTGGTATTACTATAACACTGAGTTTTAACAGAACTTCTCACATTTCCTTGGAGTGGTTACTTTTCTCCAGATGAAAGTGTGTCCAGTTTCCTGGTTTAAATGCTGACACATGCCATACAGACTCTTCAGAAATATAGTTAACACAGAAATCAACAAGGCATCAAACATGTCTTCCAAAACATGCATAATTTTGACTGTGATTATACTGGTAGTACAGTGGTACCTCGGGTTAAGTACTTAATTCTTTCTGGAGGTACATTCTTAACCTGAAACTGTTCTTAACCTGAAGCACCACTTTAGCTAATGGGGCCTCCTGCTGCTGCTGCCGCCACACCGCCGGAACACGATTTCTGTTCTCATCCTGAAGCAAAGTTCTTAACCTGAGGTACCATTTCTGGGTTAGCGGAGTCTGTAACCTGAAGCGTCTAACCTGAAGCCTATGTAACCCGAGGTACCACTGTATAACGCATGTGTAGCTTCTCCTGAAAGGGCTGTAGACAAATTGTATGTTTTCTTACGCCCTGCACTTTTTAAGCAAGGACTGGTTTAACTTAATCCTAATCCTAAATGGAAGAAGCAATTGCTTTCTGGTATAGGCATTGTAATTGGCTGCAGGCAACATGGTAGATAGTGCTTTCTGAAGACGATGGCACACGCTAATTGATTTGGCAGCTCCATGACACCCATAGAAGTGATTCTCTCAAGCAAAGGACACAGCTCTGTGACTTGGTTCCATTTTACTTCTTCCTTGAAGCTTGAAAGGTTTTGTATCAAATATGTAGGAGGTACGGGACGCAGGTGGCGCTGTGGGTTAAAGCCTCAGCGCCTAGGGCTTGCCGATCGAAAGGTCGGCGGTTCGAATCCCTGCGGCGGGGTGCGCTCCTGCTGCTCGGTCCCAGCGCCTGCCAACCTAGCAGTTCGAAAGCACCTCCGGATGCAAGTAGATAAATAGGGACCGCTTACCAGCGGGAAGGTAAACGGCGTTTCCGTGTGCGGCTCTGGCTCTGGCCAGAGCAGCGATGTCACGCTGGCCACGTGACCCGGAAGTGTCTCCGGACAGCGCTGGCCCCTGGCCTCTTAAGTGAGATGGGTGCACAACCCCAGAGTCTGTCAAGACTGGCCCGTACGGGCAGGGGTACCTTTACCTTTACCTTTACTTGATTGAAGAAATACACCATGCACTACATAATCATGATCAGTGCCGGATTTACATATAAGCGAAACAAGCTATAGCTTAGGGCCCCACTCTCTTGGGGCCCCCCAAAAAAATTAAAGGAAAAAAACCCCTGGATTTCTAGAATAGAAGATAAAAACAAAACAAAAAAACCTACATACAGCAACAGTGTTTTGTGTTGTGTAGGCTCCTATGGGCCCCGCCTGCTAGCCTGCTCCCTAAAATATCACTGGTTTGCTCATTTCTATATATAGGGTGCCTACATTCTGCATGTGCAAATGGCTTTAAATACCTATTAGGTCCATAAATTGCCATATAGCATATATTCAACACAAAAAAACAGCGACAATTTGTTGTTGACAAAGGACAGCTGGACATATAAAGGGCCCCATTACCTTCCGTAGCTTAGGGCCTCATCAAACCTAAATCCAGCCCTGATCATGATGATGAATATAGCAGGCAGGGTATGTGCTTAGTTAACTGATGAAACAGGTTGCAATAGTCCAATTTAGATGTCCCAATATCGTATCTGTACCTTTGCATGTTGAACAGAAATGTCTAAAGCAGGATTGTAAGGCCATTCAGCTGAATGTGATTTCAGTATTCCTCATGATCGGGGGCCCTGTGCAATCAAGATTGGGAGGATTGTCAGCAGTGCTATTTTAAGTCAAATAAACAAGGAATATTCAGTGTTATGTTGGAGGGGATGCTAGGAAACTGGGACTTATGTTCACATGTGGTGGAGGTGTAAATATGTACAATTTTTTTGGGCAAATGGTGTTTAAGGAGATAACAGAAATCACTGGGCTAAAGCTTACCAAATTTCCAAAGGTAGCATTGTTATCAATTTACAATGGGGTTCACAGGCTATGAAGGACTTCCTCACAAATTTATGGACAGCTGAACGAGTTAGTCTAGCGAGGAAGTGGAAGAGGCAAGCAGAATATAAAATGGAAGAATGCTATAAAGAGGTGTGGGATATAGCTATTAACGATAAATTAACATGTGCTATTAAGGTAAGACAGGGAATATGCAGGAGAAATGGTTTTGAGGAGATATGGTATTTGTAGAATTTGTACTGTTAAAACGGAAAGGGGTCAAAGCATCACAAGAGGTGTTGAAATTTTGGGAGGTTAGATAGTTTGAATGGAATGGTCTCGATGGGGTGCACTTTTTATTTTTTATTATTATAACTTTGTTAAAAAAATTAAAATAAAATAAAATATTGCTAGACAAATGCTGACTAAAATCTGAGGGAAAAGTCAGGCTCTCTCCCAGAATTATTCCCAGCCCCCTCACCTGTCAGTTTCCCTCCTATCCCTTTCCTCACAACTTTCCAACTATATATATGTGAGGCTACTATCAGAAAAGGAAGGAAAGGAGACATAAAAAAATGGCACATGACTCAAGTATGGGGGAGAGTTTTGACTAAAAGTTTTATGAGTCAATGTTTTGTCTATTAAGTAAATAATGAAATTCAGGTCAAGGCAGAGCATTGTTTCATTATTTCCAACTACCTGTGCCAAATAACAGAAGTTTCATTTACGGGAAACTCTCCATACTTTCAAGGAGTCCTCCGAAATTGAAGAAGAACCCTTTTTCAATGACTCCCATCAAACTGTCATGTCCGCAGTGATGTGACACACACACACACACACACACACACACACACGGAGTGGGGGGGGGAGACAGGGAGAATACAGATCAGAGTATCACAGAATAGGGGAAGGAGATTTATATTCCAAACTCCCTTGCTTTTGCATCTATAAGTTACTGGCATTTAGGTACTTAAGAGCCTGATGACTAGTTTTATATTTGTAAAAGTGTTCCTGAAGCTTTATGTGAGCACCTGGCTTTTCAGTAATGGGTTGCCTTTCCCTGCTGGATGCTATGCTGACGTTGCCTAATTTATCCAGATTTTGGGGGTTGAGGGGTTGGCTGCTGTTGCTTTGGCAGTGGAAATGTTCACTTACTACAGGACAATAATATACCATCTGCACAGGAGGTCTATACACCCAGTGCACAAAAGTCTCAGCAAGAAGAGGATTGCAAGTGATAGTTTGGAGCCGGTTAGCCTTCTACTGCTTTTGCTGTTTGACAGATTTGCACCTGCATGCTCTTGTCTGAATTATCTCTGTTTTTACTATCAGTGGCTCAGTCTTTGTAGGTGGAGGAATGCACTTAATGAGTTGGAAAATGATTTCAGTGTTGCTCAACAGCTGTATGTAGGAATGGGGGGGGGGCATGTAGTTATCTGCACTCAGCTATCACTGCCATGAAAAGTGTGAAATACAGGCACTGCTGCAGACTGCAAAAATGAAATATCAAATTGGCCATAATGTGCACTAGGCTAGTTAAAAGCTCTGAAATGTGGAGCCAGCAACACGCATTTCCCTTCTCTTTTTATTGTCATCTTAAAGCATAAAGCTCCATGGTTTGCTGCTCAAGACACTGCCAGTATATGTTTCCATGTGTTCCCTCTGTTCTTTGTGTGTTCTTTCAAAGAAAGAATGGGAAATCATTATTATTTTGGCGGTGGCTGCTTTAGATAATAAACAGAAGTCCGCTCACAGATCCTTATAATATCAGTGGAAACAGTTGGTCCTGGCGAGTATTCACTGCTTTGAATTTAACCTGAGGACTGTCATTTGTTTAGTTTAATTTTAATTTATTTGAATTAATTTTGGGGTGCATTTTAATCAATTGATTGCTTGTTTTATGTATATTGTGTTATTGATATGATGCTAGCCGTTCTGAGCCCAGCTCTGGCAGGGGAGGGTAGGATACAAATAAATTATTATTATTATTATTATTATTATTATTATTATTATTATTATTATTAAATGACTCATCATGAAATGTCAGGAGTTCTTATAAAATCAATGAGAGTATCCTGTGCTGTCACCATCTGAACATCTCCCCCCCCCCTCCTTCCCATATTATTTCTAGTTTTCCTGAGCCTACTCTTTTTGCTGTAGAACCTCTTTCACCCTCCCAGGAGGTTCAAATTTGCTTTTGCTTACATTATGGTTTTTTTTTTAATTAAACCTACAGATGCTATTAAGAAGTAAGCCTAGTTGCCTTCAATGGGATTTCTTTGCAGATACAAATATGTAGGATTGCATCCTTGAAACATACCCATGGTTAATTTTAGCATTGAAGAAGGAACCCACCCACTCGGTCATTATTGACATCAATGACTTTACCTCAACACAGGCAGGTGGGATAGCAATCCAATAAATAAATAAAATAAAACACAAATCAGACACATACTCAAAAAGCTACAGATGCTAAGATTATAAAACCTCAATATATTTATTTGATCAGGTTACTGTAAAAAAGTTTATTTGGAAGTCTTGCCATGGTTCCATATGGTTGTATCCACAAAATTATATTCAAAGTGTAAATATTGAAATTAATAAAGCCAAATTAGTCATGTTCTCTAACTAGTATTGGACAAAGTTCTAGTCTTCACTAGAACTAGTATTGGGCAAAATCTGTAAACCAAACAACATGAACCCAACTGTACAGGGGAAAAAACCAAGTTAATCCCTCGTCTCTACACTAGTATTCATCAAGTGTCCCGGAGTTATTTGTGCATATGGGGGAACTTTTTTTTTTTTTTTGCGCCACCACAATTTTATTTAACATTAACAAATAAATAAAAATCCAACTCCATTTCCTATTAGTCACCTAGAAGCTGATTGCTTGAGGGAACTTATAAATACAAAAAAACAATAGTTACCCTCACTATGAAATACAGTGGTACCTTGGGTTAAGTACTTAATTCGTTCCGGAGGTCTGTACTTAACATGAAACTGTTCTTAACCTGAATCACCACTTTAGCTAATGGGGCCTCCCACTGCCGCTGCGCCGCTGGAGCACGATTTCTGTTCTTATCCTGAAGCAAAGTTCTTATCCTGAAGCACTATTTCTGGGTTAGCAGAGTCTGTAACCTGAAGCGTATGTAACCTGAAGTGTATGTAACCCGAGGTACCACTGTAATGCAATACAGCTACTTGCTGACTAGGGGAAAATGCCCTCACTTGCTCTTCTGCCTTTAACATCAGTTTCTTATGCAGAAATCAGCAGTCAATGATTTCCGTGGCACAAACCTAAGTTTTATTGCCTGCAAGTGGTTGCAGATCAGGCTGTTGGTAATGTCGCTGGAGAAGCGGTGGGTAGAAAAGTTGGCAACTTTGCCTAGCTATATCACAGGAGTGGCTGCCCTGCAGCTCTTTGGAAGTTGCCAGCCTCAAGATCCTGTCATTCCCAGCCAGCATGGTCAAGGGTCAAGGGTGATGGGAACTGTAGCCCAGCAAAGTCTGGGTTGCTACCGGTTAGCAACCCCTACTTGGTCACCACCAGGGATGCCAACTTGAATTAAATATGGGGGAGCAGGTAAGCCTCGCCCTGCAAAATTGATCACATTACATGGTGCTCTCTCTCACACACACACACCTTTTCAATAGGGGCCATCAACTAGGGGTGGGGTTTGCACCCTCAAATGTTTTATTTGGGGGGCTGAAGGTACCTTGGTCCTAGGAGTTGGCTCCTATGGTCAGCAGTGCATTTAGTAGTAGACTAACTTTCCTTTATAGTGCTAGTGGTATCAGGCACCTAAACCAACAATAATTGAATTTAATGATGATATTGTTGGGATTTCAGTTCCCATCAGCTGCGAGCAGGCAGCTACATTGTTGACATCATGTGATGTCTCTGAGCGTGAGACAGGAAATCTCAGCCAGTTCTCATTGTAACCGGGGAGTTACTGTGAGTTGCTATCGCTTCTTGGTCGAAGCTTGAGTCGAGTCGGAGACTCTTGTGTTATGCTGCTCATGAGAGCAGTCATGCTTGTACAGTCTTAATAAAGTAGTGAGTAGACTATGGACTGTCTCTTTCTTCTGTGATGGATTGGCAGGAGAAAGCGAGTGTGCTCCTCTCAGGAGGGAGGGGTCGCTTATCACCGGTCTCTCTGGACTGAGGGAGAATTCCAGCCAGAGAATGACCACAGGAGAGAAGCCCCGGTGTCTTGGGAAGTTGGCACCCTTCCCCAGGGGCATTTTTCCAACAAATATAGCCACCAAATATTCTGGAATCCACTTCCAGTTATATTTCTGGATGTCCAGGGAATTTCTGGGTGTTTAGGGAAGTTTTTAACGTCTGACATTTTAATGTATTTTTAATATTTTGTTGGAAGCCGCCCAGAGTGGCTAGGGAAACCTAGCCAGATGTGTGGGGTACAAATAAATTATTATTATTATTATTATTATTATTATTATTATCCAACTTTCCCCTCACACTTTTACATTTACCCAGCACCCTTAACAAACTACAGTTCTCAGGATCTTTGGGGGAACTCATATGTTCTAAATCTGTTTTGAATGCGCTGTAAATGTACAGTGTGGATCTACCTCACATTGTGTCAGGACAAGGTGGTTTTTGTCAACCTTTCGTACTAGGCACAAATGTAAGCTCATGACATAAAGCTTAGCAAGTCTGGAAGGCAAGACTTAAACTGTATCAGAGGATTACTAGTTCAGGCAGACACATTCAGATTCTAAAGTGGACACTATATTTCCCCTGGATATAAAAATAGACAGTCTTTCTTTCTCTTCATATTTGCCTTTGTGCTATTCCAATTGTAAAAAGCAAAGGAAGAGACTAGCAAAATGTCCATTATCATTAACTAGAGGGTGCTCTTTTTCTCTTGTATAAAAATCTTTAAAAGCACACGGAATGTACTGGGAGGCCTCAAATTTGCTGCAGAATTATGCCGGGGTTTTTTTTTTTTTGGGGGGGGGGTAATAAATGCTTCCTAAATGATCACTTGGCACAAAACCAGTTCAGCAAGGGAAGGGGATTTAAAAAAAAAAAAAAAAAAAATGGTAAGAACGTTTCCCTCCCCCGTGCTATATTATTTCACATTGTGCCTCTCACCACAGCATATTTACATGAGAAGGGATTTAACATGTCTGAATTATGAATTCCACATCATTTAAGCTTATTTTACTTGAAGGCACGTATCTGGCGGGAAAGCAATATTAGACCATAATTCTCTGAGTGACTTCACTTTTTAATTAAATGAATAATTAAAAAAATGAAAACACATTATATGAAAACACCGCAAACTCCAGTTTACAGTTGAGCATGCACTGCAGAACCATTTCTTTGATATGTTCTTTTCAATTCTGTATTTATGACATGTAGTTCAGTCAGTTTTGTGTGGTTAAGAGACACACGTGCAGACAATCCTGAAGTAAAGAGGACTTCCAGACAAGAAAAACAAAATGGAGCTTTGTCGTCTTTTGTAAGGCTGACAGTTAGAAAAAGTTGTTAGCAGGGGGAATGGTGTGGCAATTGTTCAAAGATCGTAACAGTCAGTTTTTACAAGGTCATTTTCTCCAAGTAGCACAACACCATCATCCTGATGAAAAGGAAAGGAAAAAACACCTATAGCAAAGAATGTATTGTGAGCAAGATCACACACCTGCAAATCATTTTCAATGGAACCTAACATTTTGGCAAGTTATCCCTTCTTTCCTCTCAGTGAAAAACAAACGTATACAAGAAATGAAACCATCAGATGTTCTTCCATATAGTACAGTATTCTTTGAGAAGGCAAGTTCTGAGGATGATTGCTATGGATGTGGGTTCAAATAAAGTTTAATGAGAAGGGTAAGGCCATGGGCAAATCAATCTGCCAAGGCAGATTCAGACATTATGAATTCCCCACAGCTAAATTCCTTTTATTCCCCTCCAACCCCTGGGTTTCAGTTTTCCCCTCTGTATGTAGTGAATTTTTCTTCCTTTACCTTACCATATTTTGTTTAAAATACCCATCCTTTTGAACATTATGAAAAGTCCATCTGCAAATATATAATGATGTTGGAGTGTCGTGTTTGCAACTATCAGTGGGTTTTTTTTTCAAATTTCAAATATCAAATTTCTGCAGCTGTCTTTCCATTAGAAGGGAGGAGAAAATATTTATAGGAGGGAAATAAATGTTGGCAACAGGATGAAAGACTGTTTTCAGTGTCAGGAAGGATGAATTTCACCTGGACACTTGAATGAAAAAGGTCAGAACTTTGGCAAATGAGCATTATTGAGGAGGTAATAATGCAAGGGATCCCAGGAGGGAGTGTGAGGCTGAATTGTGTATATATACATAAATTAAGTGGAAATGAGTAAGATAATTTGGTTGCAGGACTCTTTACAGTGCAGTTAGTTTTAATTTAAAATATTTTCTTAAAATTCAAGGCTTCCAGAGACCTCATTTCTTTGCAATTTCCACATGAAAAAAATGCATCACTCACAGCATAATAGTCTATTCATGTCCTTCTGCAAAATATGCTTGTCTCACCATTTAAATATCTGAAGATTTAGAGGATATTTATGGATCACTTTTCAAGTGATGAATGACCACTTCAGAAGGATAATAAATGTCTCTTCTTCAGTCATTTTTCTGCAAATGGCTTCCACAAAGCAGTTCATAAAAATAAAGTTGCAAAATCCTAAGTGATAGCATATTAATGTAATGGATCACTGTTCAAAGACTTCCTTTGTGTGCCAGAATGACAATTGCAGCTGAATTCCATACAGTTGTATCTGACTTAAGTCATACATGGAAGAAGAGCCATTGAAATCAATGAGCCTCCTCTGAGTTTGGCCTAGCTAGATGCAACCCATTCTTTCTAGCATTTGTTGGTGAGATGGTGGCCATGCCTTCAGCGGAATCCCCTGGAATCAATATCAGGGTGTCATCAAAATCTGTCACATCATAGAGTTGTTCTAGAGCTAATTTACTTCCTCACGTCAGTGGTGAGCTGGGAGGACTTTATCCCATAAAAGGTTGTGGCAGTGATGTTGGCAACAGGTGGGCATGGCTCTGCAACTCTGCTTCCAATCTAGAGGCCCCCTCACCTTGCCCTGTCCTAATAAGTACAACATTGCCACCACACGGAGGAAGCCACTTCCTTTGCCTTCCTCAACCACAAAAAAAGTTACCACCAGTGACTGAAGAAGAACTCATCCAAAGTTATCTAACTTTGGAGATCACTCAGCCCAAAATATGCACTTCTTTGAGGGGCATGCTTTCATGGTGCCTCAAAACACAGTGTCTGAAATGGCCACCATGCTATCATGGCTGTCAGGGGCTGGTCTGAATCGGATGCCAGAGACTGGTCTGTCTCTGAAGATGGGGAAATGCAGTCACAGACAGAACAGCCTCTAACAGAGGAAGAAGGGGAGGATCCGCACCCCCCTTCATTCGACATTCCCAGAAGCAGATTCAGAGGCCACACAGTTGGGGGAAGAAGTAGACAGCTTTGAGATAGTAGCTAGGCAACCAGGAGGGAGGGAGCGGTTGGGGGATTCTTCTATCAAGAGTGGCAGGGAAATCCCTCCCTCCCCTCAAACTTGGAGTACTGAAGGGGTTAAAGAACAGCAGAAGCACAGGGGAGGGACAGATGGCCATTGGCGAGCTTCTTGCTGTGGAAGGGAAGAGGATTCAGAGTAAGCAACTGACATCCTGATAGAGGGTGGTCCGAAGCTGCTCTCAGAATGTTGTTGTAAATAAAATGGACTATAAACCTTCCAGAGGTTCATTAATTCTTATTGGAAGCTCCCAGAGAGATTGGGAGCTCCCGTGCCTGCCAGCGTATCTGACAGCAGGGGAAAATGGGATGTTCTGGTTTTCTGGGACACTTCCAGCATATGGGATTTAGGGGCATACAAACAGTTCAGTTGCACTGGGCATAGAACCTTGGGGACACCACCTGGGATGCCATAGCTATGATTTAGAATAGAGTGGAAGTGACGACAAACCTAGACAGCATCTTAAAAAGCAGAGACATCACCTTGCCGTCAAAGGTCCGTATAGTTAAAGCTATGGTTTTCCCAGTAGTGATGTTTGGAAGTGAGAGCTGGACCATAAAGAAGGCTGATCACCGAAGAATTGATGCTTTTGAATTATGGTGCTGGAGGAGACTCTTGAGAGTCCCATGGACTGCAAGAAGATCAAACCTCTCCATTCTGAAGGAAATCAGCCCTGAGTGCTCACTGGAAGGACAAATCGTGAAGCTGAGGCTCCAATACTTTGGCCACCTCATGAGAAGAGAAGACTCTCTGGGAAAGACCCTGGTGTTGGGAAAGATTGAGGGCACAAGGAGAAGGAGACGACAGAGGACGAGATGGTTGGACAGTGTTCTTGAAGCTACCAACATGAGTTTGACCAAAATGCAGGAGGCAGTGGAAGACTGTAGGAGGCAGTGGGAGTGCCTGGTGTGCTCTGGTCCATGTGGTCAGGAAGAGTCGGACATGACTAAATGACTAAACAAGAACAACAGCAAGCACAAGATGGAGAGGTGGTCTATCAGCCTAAAAAACCACTCTGTTGTTAAAGGTCTTTCTGTTTGGCATGTAGTCCAGGCAGGCAAGAAGATTTCAGAAAGAATGGAACACTTATCTGAGGCAGTGTTGGATTGTGAGTATCCCTTAGTCACTGTTGTTAGGCATGGCCTATGGGCGCTGGGAGGTGCTCTTTAGCCTGACGGACACATTGGGGTGAACGTTGGTCAACTTGTTACATTGGTTGAATCTGACTAGTTAATTCGTTTTGCAGATCCTCAAGTTGTTATACTTAATATAACCTGTTTATCCACATTTGGTTGTCATGACTCTTCCATTCTGGTGTGCTGGCAACATGCAAATTACTGTATCTTAAAACCTATGTTAGAAAAAAAAAGATCATTTTCTTTTCTAGCAATATCATCCACATATCATTGAAACACAGAATGTCTGTTTTCAATAAATTTTATATTGTATTGACCCTTCAGATAAACCTTTATCTTCCAAGCAACCATTATTTAACTTTCTGGTCAATAAATCTTGATTGAATACCAACAAAATCAATAGCTAACCATTATATAACTTTATAGACAAAGATGTTGGCAAAGCTGGATATTTAAAGATCATAATACAGTATTGGTAAAGATACTCGTCATGGGCTCCTTGGAAGGATTTTCGGTCAGTTCTCTTCATATAACCTTTCAGCATCTTCTTGATGTCAAAAGCACCTGTCTGCTCAATACAAAACAATAAAGAAAACAGCAAATAACAAAAAAAAATATTTCACACCAGTTGTCAGCTCAGTTGGCCATTTGTCAAGCGAGTAGACAATAAATCATCAGCTGGAGTAGTAAAATTGTTCATCTTATCTTCTTTTTCTAGAGTGGCATATTGTGCTATTTGATGAAATGGCTTTAATCAAAGTTTGATCTGTTGCTAACTCTGTTATAAAATTTCCTACCAAAAGATGAAGAAGCACTCCATGTGAGATGAAATTTTGTGGCCTTCTCAGTCTTTCAGGTGACAAACTCATACTTGGAAGAAAAGTCTCAGGCCCAGGAATTGTTTGCTGCTATAGAGATCTAGGGTTGTTTCCCATGGAGGTCGCAGAGGTATTAGAGATGCCACCAAATTTTGTCTGAACCACAGTTTGAAGGCAAATCTGGAGACCATTACTGGGACGAAGTATCAGCTGTATGTTGCTGAAACAAATAAAAAGAGTTTCAGTAAGAAGAGCAACATTTCTCAAGGGAAAAGAGGGTGTTCACACACTGCTATCTCTGCATATCTGATACACAAGAAAGATGGCATCAGACTCTTACTATGTTGCAGACTATTTTAAAAAAGTTTTATGTAATGGGATTTAAGCTATTGTTGCTTTCTAATTCCTGTTGAATTCTTCAGTCCTCTAGACCAGTGTTTCTCAACCTTCCTTTGTTTCCTTCCTTTGTTTCCTTCCTGTAGTGTCCCTGTCCTACTGGTAGAAAGGTAGCTATTTTTCTTGTAAATAAAACATGTTTTATTTTTTATTTTTAAGATGATTATATAAATTATATAATTTCACCTGTGGTTCCTTTGAAATATCCAGGGGAGGGGGGCACAGGGGACCATATGGCCCCCGGTTGAGAAACACTGTTCTAAACAATTGCCTTAGGAGTAAATTGAACTCAGTGGGATTTATTTACTTCTGGATTATTATTAATAATAATAATAATAATAATAATAATAATAATAATAATACCTCGTCCATCTGGCTGGGTTTCCCCAGCTACTCTGGCCGGCTCCCAACAGAATATTAAAAACATGATAAAACTTCAAACTTTAAAAACTTCCCTAAACAGAGTTGCCTTCAGATGTTTATTTCCTTGACATCTGGTGGGAGGGTGTTCCACAGGGTGGCACCACTACCAAGAAGGCCCTCTGCCTGGTTCCCTGTAGCCTCACTTCTCGCAGTGAGAGAAAGGCCCTCGAAGCTGGACCTCAGTGTCCGGGGTAAACGATGGAGGTAGAGATGCTCCTTCAGGTATACTGGGCCGAGGCCGTTTAGACATGCCTAAGATTGTTCATATGGGAACAAATCCAGTGTCATCAATGCTATGCTTAGAAACCTAAATAGTTCTGGGACCAATGTGTGTGATTACATAAAAGTAATTAAATATTGGGCTTAATCCAGAGTGTGAGTGTGGAATCATTGAAGAGCCTCACAAATCTATCACAGTTAGACAATATTCCATGGATCTGTCAAGAAGCAATATTGGATTACTGGACAATCATGGTAGATTTTTGAGGTTAGCACCAGTGCTACTAATGGCATGGACTGAGAATTCACCTTGCCACATATTTAGACATAAAGATGTTGTTATGTTCAGGAGATTGAGATTTAATTGAACATGATACAAGTATAAATTGTAAGTCTTGGTACATATAACTAAAGGCCTTGGGGGATATTGGTAAGTGTACAAGTTTGTTTTTACTCCCTTCCTGTTGGACTGATTTCTTGAGTGCTATAATGTATGCAGAAATTGTGCCTTGATGATGTGTCCTACTTTTCAAGGAGTATATTTAACAGTAATACAGCAGGAGATAAATGTGGATTCCCACATCCTTGAGAAAGCTCCTTATTAAATGAAACTAAGAGAGCATTTCCTGGAGAACCCAGAAGTGTTTTGGTAAATGATGTCTGTCATCTGAAGATAATTTTCTTTTGTTGGGGGGGGGAGGGAGTCCCTCCGTTGAAGAAAACTTTTTATGGTATCAGTCTCTTGGTCACCATTAGGGTGAGTAGAATCCATTTTTGCTGTCCTGTTATCAATTTCCATACAGTGGATATACCACAACAACAAATCTTTATTATGGTTGTAGACCAGCTTAAGGAGGGAGGGGTATGATCATTTAAAATCTAAAAAAAGTTAAAACAGAAAGTATATACCGTCATACCTTGGAGGTCGAACAGCCTAGTTCCGGTTTTTGAATGTTCTTTTGGAAGCCGAACGTCCGGCAGGGCTTCTGCAGATTCCAATTGGCTGCAGGAGCTTCCTGCAGCCAATCAGAACTTGCTCTTTGGTTTTGGAAGGTTTTGGAAGTTGAACAGACTTCTGGAACGGATTCCATTCGACTTCCAAGGTACGACTGTACAAAAGTCTATAAGAATCCAAAATAAGTCTAAAAGAAGGGTTAGGAAGATTGGACAAGAGTGAAAGAGCGTAAAAGGTTAGTATATATAAGACAATAGCTATCAATCTAATACGAGTGCTCATTATATCTAGTTTGTGGCACAGGTCATCATCTGAGAAATTTTGAGTGCTACTGTGCAGAATCTGGCAACGTTGTATGTTGTAGCAGGATTGGTATCTGAAAGCAGTAGGGAGGTATAGAATTGTCTTGTGTGCCCTGGGTAGTTAGGCAGTAATGGTAAGATGAGGCTAGTATGAATGTCTCTGTAATAAAGACACTGGAGAAGCACATGCTCTATTGTTTCTATTTGGAATGGGTATATAGTCCAAGCTATTGGGATGTTTAGCAACATCAAAGGTTGCCCATTCATTCAGATGAGTAAATGGGGCTCAGGGCAAGCATCAGCACTGTATCCTGGCAAGGTGTTGGGGCCCCCTGTCAGCTGCCAGAGGGGGTCAAGTGCTGATGCTGGACCTATATGCAAAAATGGCTTGAAAGTCTGGTGTACAAAGTTGGTTGCTGAGCCCAATTTTCTGTATGAACGATTGCAAAATTCAGCTGTCCTGAACTCCTAGGTAAATGTGCATAGGAATGAAGTCTCAGGTAAGAATGTATACATTAGAATTATATGTAGCTTTTCAGTATATGAAGTAATGTTGCGCTGAAGCCCACTGACTTTGAGCTTTCCTAAAAAGGTCATCATGCGTTGGCATCGCTTTCACAATTTACATAATTACATAATTTCACAGAGTCATTCATGAGAATACAGCTACGTTATCAATGGCAAACAAAACATGCTCCCGTTTCCAAAATCAAATTTTCTTTTAAAGACCTCACACATAAGGCACAATATTGCATTCATTAATAATTCAATTAAGCTGCTGCTAAAGCAATTATATGCAGTGAAATGATATTCTTTTTTGGCATTGCATCTGGGGTTCTTTCTGCTTTGCATGGATCAGATCAACCATATATCCATACATTATACTTCTTTGTATCAGGGGTGTTTTCACTTTGGTGTTTTTTTAAAAAATAATTTCCACATACCCTACAGCAAGCTGGCTATCAAATGCTACCCCCATTTTCCTTTGAAGGCAGTGGTGCAGTAGGGGTTGACATTTCTTCATAATGCCAATATGAGCCATTTTCCCTCACCAACTGATGCAGTACAGGGGAGACTGAAAACTGGCTGAATGCAAAGCAAAATTTGTTAGAGATGGTGATTGTTTTTTCTAACATCAGGTTCTTCTAGGGTGTCATTCTGTAGGTGAGAGGAGCTGTGAGAGTATCTGTTCCTTTTATGCCTTTCTAAAAAAAAGTGAGAAATAATACTTCTCTTTCCCCCCTTCCTGCCTCTCCTCCTCCTTTTCCTTTTGTTAAACATCACAGGAGTCATCAGGACAGCCTTGCATAACATGGACAGAGAAGCCAGAGAACATTATTCGGTTGTCATTCAAGCCAAAGATATGGCAGGACAAGTTGGAGGGTTGTCTGGATCAACCACAGTCAATATCACGCTCACCGATGTCAACGACAATCCCCCCAGGTTCCCTCAGAGTATGTAAAGGTTTGATCTGATTTTTTTTCCTCCTGACTAAACCTTTGCCTGTAGTAATTAAGAGTTACATTCATTTCGAAGGTATTTGGTTAAGAAGCAGGATGAGCTGTGAATAATCAACAGAAAGCCAGTGTGGTGTAGTGGTTAATAACAGTGGACTGGTAATCCGGTGAACCAGGTTCGATTCCCTGCTCCTCCACATGCAGCTGCTGGGTGACCTTGGGCTAGTCACACTTCTCTGAAGTCTCTCAGCCTGTTTGTTGTGGGAGAGGAAGGGAAAAGGAGAGTGTTAGCCACTTTGAGACTCCTTAGGGTAGTGATAAAGCAGGATATCAAATCTAAACAAGTGAAATCAGCAAAGGGAAAGCTTGGGGAGGGAGAATATGTGACTACACTCATATTGTCCAGGCAGTTAGGATGGTGCAAACACGCTGTCAGAGCCTATCTGGAATTCCTACCGGTGTGTTTGCATCGTACCAACCTCTCCAACTGCCACTACTCTCCCTCCCAGTAAGCACCAGTGTTGCACCTACCAGAAAGCTAGTATAGCAGTTTCGCCACTACCCATCAAACTGCTTCTGGTTATAATTGACTAATTTCAATAATGAATGGTGTTCACAGTACAATTCAAAGGATGGTTACTCAGAAGGAAGGCCTACTAAATTCAATTGGCGTTACAAGCTGGTGCAAGTGTTTGGAACTGCAGACAAGCATGTGTTAATGACTAAAGAAGCATTATTTAGGCATTCTGAATTTTGCCTGCTTCATATCTTTCAAATACCAAGTGTATGACCTTGCTAAATTTCAGGCTGCAGATGTTTCTACAGGTAGATCATAAAGTTTTTGATCTGGCCTCCTTAGAGAATAGTAAACGACTGATAGGACTTCATTTAAATGTTTAGTGTTCCAGACATTGATTTTCCTTCCTCGTATGAACAAATAAATACTCCATACAGCAAGTTTCCAATGTACTTGAAACTAATTGCTCTTTATTTAAAAATAGCAAATGCTCTGCACCTTTTATTAAGGGCAAAGCTGGCTAGGAGTTGGAGAAGTTAGATGGTGAGTCTCTCAGCATGCTGACCCTGAGCAATTTTCTCAGCTGGAAACTAGACTAGAGCAAGGTGGGGGAGACCAAAATAGATGCTTTTGGTGGCCGAAGTAGCTGGCTCAAGTAATAGATGAACAAAATCTGCTGGGATCCCTGCTTCCTGAATGACAATAACTAGTTGGACTATCCTGCCTAGCTTGACGCAAAGACACTGGGTTATTTCAGGAGGGAAAACAAGTCCCTACATAGAAAAATAGTGTTAAAAAATACAAGCCTCGGAGGACAACATAGCATTTTACAATCTCCACTCTGCATGTGCTTGAGCCAGCGGTGAGTAGTGTCTGAAGGAGAAAGCATTCTAGGGGCAGGTTTTCTCTTTGGCGTGATACATTTTTTACAGTTTGGGACCTGTCCAAAGAAGATAGCTTTGCCACTTTAACATACCCTTTCAAATGGGTCTATATAGAAAGTATCAAATGTAGGGGACAGGAGGAATAGACAGGCAGAGTTCCACAATTGTGAGTATTAAATGTTGGCCTCATTTGTACTTAATGCTAATCAAACGATCATTTGGTATCTGCTGCATGGCAACCAAAGGACTAGGGAAGGAATAAAGGAGCCATTATTTTGTGATTTGAGGACCCTCCCCCCATGCTTGGGGATAAGAAAATACACACGGACACAGATTTTAAGGTTGATGGGCTAGAAAAGGCCACAACTTTATTGATTACACCATGTGAGAGGTATTGGCTTAGGCATTGGAAAAAAACACCAAAGATTGACTCCACCCACAGGGTGGGGCGAGTCTAACAGGGGTTAACCACCAGTAGGGGGAGCCTGTTTATGCAAATAAAACTGTAAGCTCTCCCCTGATGTCACCGGGGGTCGTGCCATGGCCCCAAGCCACAGCAGGGCATCGGTCGGGATCCACGACCACTGGATTCCTTTAACGGAATACCCATAAGGAAGGGATAGGCGATGGCCACACCCTGCCCTTCCATACACCAACCACAGATTCCAATGCCTAACCGCCACCCGAGCCCAAGAAAGGACTAGGGAAGGAGTAAAGGAGCCATGATTTTCTAAATGCACACTTGCGCCTTCAGGCTAAGCAATAGTTTGACTCCATATTACATGCAAACCAAGCCACTGTCTTAAGCGAGTCAAAATGACAAGGTCCAGAAGGTTATAGAAAATACTGAAAAACATGACATACTTTATGGACAGTGTCAATGATGTTTATAACATTGTCACTCCATTCATGGGTTTTATTAGGGCTGCCTATGTCTGGCCAGGATTTCAAAGGCTGAATTTTAGGGCTTCCTTAAAAAATCTCAGCAAGCTTTGGGAGGTCCTGGTTTTTACTTTTTAAAATATGGCAACCCTAGTTTTATGCTTGAACATTTTTCTGAAGATCTTGCTGTGAGTTT
Source organism: Podarcis cretensis (assembly GCF_951804945.1). NCBI lineage: Eukaryota > Metazoa > Chordata > Lepidosauria > Squamata > Lacertidae > Podarcis > Podarcis cretensis. The sequence continues at coordinate 17,307,640 of NC_137176.1, read as the reverse complement.
AATAAATTTAAATTGCCTCATTATTATTTCTTGCCTGCTGTTCTGTTTTATTCCCATTGATGCACAGGGAAGCACACCTCACTGTCCCCTTGCCCATTCTTGTCATTCCTTTTCCTGAAGTCCAGGCAACTTGAACCTCAGCTCCCAGTTTGCCCAGTCAAAACCACCAATAGTGACATGGGTAGTGTCCACCTGATCTGCCCATCCCACACAATTCCTGCCTTACGTCGTTATTAGAGCACTGTAAGATCAAGCCACATTGCTCTGCTAATGTATTAACAAGACCACAATCTCAGAGGAATGAGGGAACAAGCTTTTGTGGCACACTCTTTAGTTTTGTAAATTACTTAGTTAATTAGTCTACAGCACTCTTTGACTGTGGGCCATTTGTCTTTATTATATTCAAAGGAAAAACAGAGGCATCATTTAGAGAGGAAAAGAGTCAGTCCCTCACAGTGTTTGAGATACCAAGTGTTTATTCATTAGGAACACTCTTATCTTTGATCAGTTCACTATGTTGTCGTTTTTTTACAACACTGTGTATTGTTAAAAAATAAATAAACTGTTTAGCAATGCTTATAGCAGCTTACTATATCGCAATGCTTACAGTAGCTTACTACTATTGGTTGGTTTCACTCTTAGAGACACTCCTAGCAGATGGGGTGGAGTGGTATTTGTGGAGGCTTAGCCCAGTGCCTAGGGCCAAACCGTCACATCTGTAACCAATAAAGTTGTAGCCTTATTTGATCCCATAGAATCAACATTCTGTGTATTGTCTAATTCTTTAATCCCTAGGGAATGGAGTGGTCATGGGGCCCTGACACACAAGATATATTTCACCCTTCATCCATAGATCTCAAGGCAGTTCACAGGATGAAAATACGAGATTAAAATACAAAATACATAATCAAAACAAGAACAAGTACAAAACAAAACAATAACCTGCTTCCCCGCCCTGCCCCCAGTTTTAAAAAAAAATGTCTTAACAAATTTACTTAAGGGGGGCTACTTGTAAATTCTAAGAAACCACAACCAGTATTGATAAGCCTGTTTTAGTGGTTTTCTTCAAGGAAGTGTAATTTTCAAGCATGTGCCTTCTTTTAATAAGCATGGTCTTAAGTGATAGCCATTCGGTTAAACGCTTTGCTGAATTGAAGCTTGAAAGAATAAGTGGTGTAGTTTTTATGAAGATCTGCTGTATTCTTTATGCATGGCAATGAAGTCTATTTCCTACTTTAAGTGCACAACTCACCACAAACTTAACTGTGGAGTCGTAACTGGAGCCTCCATAATTATTTTTTTATGTGAGCAGTTGCTGAATGAATGTTATGTGATCGCAAATGAGAAGACAGGCGGTCTGTGAAATTGAGAAGAGGAGGAACACTGTTAAGGAGACAAATTGTCTTCAGACGCAGTCTACATAGTGAAAATGTAGAGACGTTTGCAGCATATATCACTCTAGGCTCCACTAGCAAACCAGGGCACCCATGAACAGCTAGTCTGGGGACTAATATGTGAGGGTTTCTCTCCTTTCATTAGAAAGCTTGTGGCAGGGGTTTCCAAAATGACCCCTCTTCTGTGACCTCCAAAACCAACCTAGAAGAGATGTATACAGTGGTACTTCTAGATACGAATGGGATCCATTCCAGAGCCCCGTTCGCATCTAGAGGTAAACCTAACTAGCGATGGTGTGTCTGTGCACGCTTGTGTCACTTTTCGATGCTTCTGCGCATGCGTGTGACGTCATTTTGAGCGTCTGTGCATGCGCAAGCGGTGAAACCCGGAAGTAACACACTCCATTACTTCCAGGTTGCTGAGAAGCGCAACTCGAACGCGCTCAACTTGAAGCATATTTAACCCGAGGTATGACTGTACAACTGTTTTGCCCTCAACCAGCCAGAGAATGTTAGCAGCCAAGATCCACACACAGGGAGAAGTCCTCATGGTCAAACCACATGTAACCTTCACTATAGCCCTATGGATGTATTAAATGCATGTAGGGCATACCCATGTTGATGGTGGAACTGGTCACACTTTTAGTACTTCTCCCTGCCTTGAGGTCTTCTTTCTGTAAGAACCACATGTTGTGCATGAATGTCTGTGGAGAAATTCCCTCTTTGCAAGTAAGGGCTCTGTGCAATTGGGACACCCAGGTACAAAGCTGCCTCAATCACAGAGATCCCTACATGTGAGCAAGTGCTGGCATGCTGAAATTTATCCACAGACAACTCATGGTTGCTGCAAGAAGAAAGCCCGATAAGGTTGGTGGAGAAAATAGATTCAGTTCTCATTTAAAGGTGAGCCTATGTAAATCACACTGTCCAATACATGAATTGAAACACAACCATCCTTTAAATTTCACATGTCTCTGAATTTTGCCCTGCAGTTATCCAACCAAGTAATTTGCACAAAAGTGCATGTACTAGGGTAAAGTGTGCAGAACAATGCACATATTGCTGAAAGTATTGAATGAAACATTGTTATATTAGCGAAAATCAGTATTCAAAAAAATGCAAAATCGCATAGAGAAATGTGTATATTAAGAGAACTTTGCAGTAAAATGCTAGTGAATTTTCATGAAGACATTAAAAACAAACAACCCCGGATGTGGAAGTATATACTGAACTTTAGATTGGAAAATTGAGAAACAGATAAACAGATTTGCCCTACATGTAAATAATTCAATCCGGAAATAGAACTCCCCCATAACCAGAAACATTTTTTTAATCTGGTATTGAACTGGAATAAACTGTAGATGACTAACCCATACAGCCTTTATAGGAGAGTAACATAACAGTCCAAAATATGTTTAGGTAAGCCTGCCCAGGTATGAATAAGATTTTATTATTGCAAAAACGGTTATAAATGATTTCTTCTTTTGTTGATTTTTCATGTTGCTTTGTCTTTATCTCACACTGTGTCCAATATTTTATTGAGATATTTGAACTGTTCCTACTTCATAAAGTAGGAGTAGGTTTCATATCTGGTCTGTGTGTCCTTTATCAGAGAAGCTTGGCTGAAATGTAGAGTTGCCATTTATTTTAACCCAGTTGATATTTTGCTTACATATAGAGAGGGACACATATACAGATAGATATTGTAGATATAGTATTCTGCACATAGCCCATCCTATATCTTTTACCAAACTGTGGGAGGAAAAGGTCATTAAGACTGTCAAAGACTTTGTTGTTGTTTAGTCGTGTCCGACTCTTCGTGACCCCATGGACCAGAGCACGCCAGGCACTCCTGTCCTCCACTCCCCCCCGCAGCTTGGTCAGACTCATGCTGGTAACCTCGAAAATGTAATCAAAGACTACATTACCATTAATCTAATTTTGTTTATGAAAATCCGCTAAAAATGGAGGTGCTAAAAATGACATAACATATAATGAAACTCATGGTTTTATACTATGCATGGCTGATTGTAAATTGCAGTGTATTCTAGGAGTTTTGCACCAAATACATATGCATAGAACTGTAGTCTCTGAGAAAGGACAGTTATGGTGGTTTTCCACAAAGAGTAGCAAAGAGAGTATTCTGTTATACATCACATATACCGTATTTTTGCTCTATAAGACGCACCAGATGATAAGACACACCTAGTTTATGGTCCCTTTTTGGGGAGAAAACAAATTGCTGAGCATATACTATATACATAACTGGTTTAATCTTGTACCCATTTACTTTGGAGCAAGCCCTTTAAAGGGAGCACGGCTCTTGCGGGAGGTGGGGGTAAGGGACAGAGCGTGCGGCTCTGTCCCTTCCCCCACCTCCCGCAAAAGCCAGGGATAGCTGTGCGAAGCTTCCGCAGGGCAGCGGGATGAAGGCTCCCTGCTGCCCTGCGGAGGCTTAGCTGCGCAGCCTGCATTCGCTCCATAAGACGCACACACATTTCCCCTTACTTTTTAGGAGGGAAAAAGTGTGTCTTGTAGAGGGAAAAATATGGTATGGTGTGTGTGTGTGTGTGTGTGTGTGTGTGTGTGTGTGTGAGAGAGAGAGAGAGAGAGAGAGAGAGAGAGAGAGAGAGAGATGAGCACAACCTTTTTTGCTGCTAATAATATATACCGGTAGGTTTTCCTAAGATTCATTCCTCTCCTATTCTTTTTGCAGTATTTCATAGAATCATAGAATCATAGAGTTGGAAGAGACCACAAGGGCCATCGAGTCCAACCCCCTGCCAAGCAGGAAACACCATCAGAGCACTGCCCCCTCCTCATTTTCTCAAGATAGCATAAGTGAAGTGAAAAGTGTTATCTCAGCTACATTGCAAAAGCCATAGTAGCCATAATTGCACCTTTCCCAGCCCCATGGCTCTGGATAAGCTTTTATTTCTTTTTACATTAAGGTCGGCTGGTGGGGTGCATGAATGTTCATCTGAGATATAATCTGGTTTGGCTGAGTGCTATAAAGTTTTGAATAGTAAAAGTTTCTCACAATTGCAAGACACATCATTGTGGGAGGAGGAGAATTCACTCCAGGCTTTTAAAATTGCTTAGCTTTTAACTCGGGGAAATTTACAGCCCTTGTTTCCTTGGCCATTTGGGAAGAGAGAATGAAGAGAGCACAAAAGTGTTATATTTTTCTCTTGCGGCTGAAAGATATACATGCTGCTACAGCTCTGAATGTCAAGCAATTCAGTGAAACAAAAGATTAGATCTTAGATGCTTTATGTTGATTTAAAATTTTGTTTGCTGTGTTTTAAATTACTTAACCTAGCACTTTCTTAAAACCCAATTGATTAGCATTTCAGAACAGACTAAAGAAAGCACTTTTTCACACAGTACATAATGAACCAGTGGAATTCACTGCTACAAGATGTGGTGATGGCTAATATTTTAGATGACTTTAGATAGATCAATGGATTGTCAATAGCTGTTGGATCTGTGAATATCAATTTCAGAGAACGAACAACAGGAGTGTGCTTTTGCCTTCATGCTCTGTATCTTGAGTTTCCCATTCAGAATGCTATGCACTGATGATTTAATCTAGCAGAGTTCTTTTTAATATTCTTAATACTTTATTCCTGTCAGAGAGCAGTGCTTTTCATTCTGTGAGGAAAAGCTTTCATAGCTAGGCACCACAGTTTAGTGAAATAATATTTGGTGCATTTGCACTAAACTCGGCGATCATGTTTCCCGTTTAGAAGAGATGTTTGAGAATTTGAAGTGTTATTGCAGCAGAATTGCTAGAAATGATGCCTGAATATATTTTCCAGAACATTATCAGCTGTATGTTCCTGAGTCGGCACAAGTTGGTTCTGCAGTAGGCAAGATCAAGGCTAATGATGCGGACATGGGGTCAAATGCAGACATGAAATACACGGTCATAAACGGGGATGGCTCCGGAGTGTTTTCCATATCAACTGACAAAGAAACACGAGAAGGGATTATTTCCTTGAAGAAGGTAAGCAAAGCCTTTAGAAAAGGCTCACACGTGATAGACATGAAATTCTCTTAGGGCTGTCATGGCACACAGCCTTAGGGCCAAACTGGAAGTGACAGCAATAGTTCCATGCGTTTAAGCTCAGAGCTGTCTCCAAGTGTAGGAAGAGGGGCTCGGGTGAAGCTACATTTTTAAATAGAGAAAGCAAATGTTTGTAAGGACTGTGATTTGCCTCCCAAGTGCTTTTATTCTTGAAAGCACTTTTATCTACACACGTGTTTCTTTTGCTTTCCAACTTCTGTGGTTTCAGTGCACAATATATTCATACAAAATACGTATTTTATCAGAAGATTCACCAAAAAAATATGTACTTTATATTGAAAGGTGCATACAAAGAAGCACACAAAAATCAATGGAGTGCAAGCAACAAGTTAGGGGATTCAAAAACGTGGAAATCTTTCTTCATTATGTGATAACCTCTTCATTGTTTATATTAATAAACAAGATGGTAGATGACTTCCTCTGCTTTTGCAAAAGACCCTTGTGGTCAGATGTGATTCCTAAGCATTTCTGGTCACTGGTTGATAATGACATCACCTTTATTTACCTGACATTATGCATTCTGTCTCAGTTTATGATATTGGATGTCATATCTCTACCAAGTATTGAAAAAATAATAATTACCATATTTTCCCGTGTATAAGACTAGGTTTTTAAACAAAACAAAACAAAAAGGTTTAAAATTGGGTCTCCTCTTATACATGGGTAGTGATGAGGGGGTGTTTTCTTTATTTGGAGTCCCCCCAAATAGGGGGTGTCTTATACATAGGGCATCTTATACACAGAAAAATACGGTAATAACGTTTTTTTTGTTGTTTTTTTTTAAAAGTATACAAATCAGAATGGAATGGACTTCTGACTGAACAGCAGTGAACCTGAAATGGGAAGGAATCAGACATTCCTATGTTATCATTGGCTAAGCAGCAAGCTGCTTTAATAAATGTGTGTTAATGCTATGGAAGCATGTATGTGTACAGGGGGTTATGTCGGAAATAATCAACTCAGGTGTCTCAGAGAAGGTCTTTTAGCAGGATTCAAGACTTCCTAACAGCTTGTGCTGAGTGTGACCTACTTTGTTGTCATAACCATGCAGTCTTTAACACAACAGTGGACAAAAGTGTACCTTCTGGTATACAATATGAAAGTGGCCATGGCTTCAGAATCTCAGGAGGGTCGTGATCTTTAAAGATGCAATGGACCTGTTTTTTAGCTGTGTAAGGAGGACATGATAAAGTACTGGTGCTGTGCTAAATGCAGACCATTCTTCAAAGGGTGAATGCTGCCTTTGGTCTTACATTATCAGAAGTGGGAAATGTCCATTTCCCTACTCCACATTTTGTCCTCGTGGCACAAACACCAAGAGACCGTTTTTGTATTGCCACACGAAATATCAGGTGAGGCAAATGACTGGCAGCTCAATCCTGTGCATGTGTGTGCGTGCGTGTGCTCAAAAGTATGCCCTGTTGAGTTCAATGGTACTTGCTCTCAGGTGAGCATATATAGGATTGTAGTCTTCAGTACAAAAGGGCATGTGGCAGTGCTGGGCTAATATTATACTTGGGCTGCTGAAAATAAGCACTTCAGAAAAGTGCTTCATAATTGGCAAAAAAAAAAAAAAAAAATATTTAGACTAACCTTCCCTCACCCCACTGCAAAAACAACCCCACCCTCCTGTATACCACTTACTGGTATATCGAAACAATCATGGAAATGCATGATACAGAGAAATCTATTAGCATGCATATTCCTCCTTGATGTTTTATTATTCTGCATGCACCAAATTCAGTGCCATTCCACAGACTAGCTAGAATAAAAGGACTATATAAGCACTGGCCTCTCTTAGCCATCTTTTGAACAGCGTCAAAGGGTATCCCGTAAAATATGCCAATATTAAGAAACAGCACTACATAAACTGAACCACTTGGGCCTCAATGTATTATAAATGTTGATCCCGTTGATAAAGCTGGTGGGAAACTATAGAAACCTCTGAAAGATCTCATGATCTCGAAAGGCTGACCCAAGTTTTATATTTGTTCCTTCCTATCAATGGCAAGAAACCATTGCTATTACTCATCGAGTAACCGTCTAGTAAATTAGGGCAAGTGTTGCTCACTGCTGAAAACAAGAACTAGGAATGGGGAGAAATTTAATCCCCTTTTGCATTTAAAAGTGAACTTAACTCACCTGCACTTGTCAAGACAGTACATTAACAAAACAAAACAAAAACAACCATCCTTCAAAATCTATACTTCTCTGAATTTTACAGTGCAGTTCACCACCTAGTATGGGTCCATCTGCCCTATGCTTGGTTTTTGGACAGGGACTTCCACGGGGTCCCCTCTAACAGGGTACCCTGAATAAACAACTGATACAATATTGGGTAATATACCACTTCATCCCATGCTTGTAGACTAGGATTCCACCCAATGCCTTAAACATTTGTGACATTTTACTATGGGAAAGGCAAAACATTTGTTTACAGGTAAATTCCTTCCTGGCTTCAAATATGGCAACCGTTAGCAACCATTTCAAGGTCAGGAGGTACAAAAAACCCCCTTTGGTTAAACCAATAAGACCTAGCTAAAGGGAAAATGGAGGGGACGCAGGTGGCGCTGTGGGTTAAAGCCTCAGCGCCTAGGGCTTGCCGATCGAAAGGTCGGCGGTTCGAATCCCTGCGGTGGGGTGCGCTCCCGCTGCTCGGTCCCAGCGCCTGCCAACCTAGCAGTTCGAAAGCACCTCCGGGTGCAAGTAGATAAATAGGGACCGCTTACCAGCGGGAAGGTAAACGGCGTTTCCGTGTGCGGCTCTGGCTCTGGCTCTGGCCAGAGCAGCGATGTCACGCTGGCCACGTGACCCGGAAGTGTCTCCGGACAGCGCTGGCCCCTGGCCTCTTAAGTGAGATGGGCGCACAACCCCAGAGTCTGTCAAGACTGGCCCGTACGGGCAGGGGTACCTTTACCTTTTTAAAGGGAAAATGACACTAAGCAGAACCTGAAAATGAATATAGATTTTAGAAGCATGGTAAGAATTGGCCTGAAATGGAAACAGAATGATAAAAATAAGTGGGTAGGAAGGTTTTGCTCTTCAGCCAACCGCACTGTGGAAGCCACACGCAGCCAGCCTTTTAAGCCTCACTGCCAGGCTGGGCAGGGCAACAGCCAATGCCTGGGCAGCCAGCGAAGCACCACCCTCCAAGCGGGACCTCTGATTGGCCTATTCACATTTTCCCTCTTTTTCTGGAAGACTGCCCCTCAGTACCACCAGCCAAGGTAAATTCCCCAGCAGCAACCAGCAGGCAAGCATGCTCTAGATGTCAGGAATGATGGTGGAGCACAAGGGTTCTGCACCTGTTCCACCCCATAGATGCAGAAAGAGGCCACTCCTTTGCTACAAAGGTATCTGTCAGAGCCACCCTGGGTCCCAGCTCACAAGAGACCAAAGTCCAGTCCAAGTTATATACAAAAGGTTTTATTGAAGATCATTGTCGTCATTACATCCAAAGTCCGTGGCTCCGCATCTGTTACCCTTAGATGTTAGAAGTCCCCTCTGAATCCGTCCCTCCCCTGCACCAATTTAAGAGGCTTGTGCTGCTCCACCTTTTCCTCTCCTTCCTTTTCCGCAGGGTCTTCCTGCCCCCCTGTGTTCCCTCTTTCCGGGACTCCCCAGAGGCTGAGTCTTCTCCTGCCTGCTGCCCCCTCCTTCGTGCTTTAGCACCAGGCTCCTCCCCAGAGCTCTCCCCACTTCCGCGCGCCTCCACATTTGAACTTGGCGCGCGTACGTTGCTCCTGACCTTCCTTTCAACAGCCACACTGCTCCCGGTACTGCTTTCCGCCTCTTCCGGCAGGACGTCTTGCCCTGATCTCCTTCCCCCCTCTGCTCCTTGTTCTGTTCCTCCCGACACACTGGTAACTCCACCCTCTTCACTCCGTTCCGGTGGAGAAGCCGGTCTCGATCTCCAACTCCCACTGGCGGTTCCCCCTACGTTCCCCTGCTCCTGACTGCTTCCCCCTTGGGCTCCCCTTGGCTTGACCAGGGGGGCTCCCTTTTGGGAATCCTCCGATTCACTGGACGGACTCATGGACCATCTCGGGTCATTGTCGTCCTCTTCCTCGTCAGGCTGGAATCCTTCTCCCTCACTCTCGGTCTCCTCCCTCCTCTGCGCCTCTCTCCCTGAACCCCTGACATCCATCCCCCCCTCGAAGCCCCCCCTTCCCCCCTCCTCCCCATCGGGTGCGGGTTGTGGGAACTGCAGCTCCTCGGAGGTAGATGCAGGATACAGTTCGGCTACGTCCATGACCTCTGCTGGCAGCTCGGTGTACGTGTGTTCGAATTCGGGTTCTTCACCCAAAATGTTCGCAGTTCCCTCTTCCATTGCTACTTCGTCTGGTGCTGCCGACCAAGGCCCCTTCAGCCATTTCTTGCGCCAGGCTTCCTCTGGTTGCTCATCCCACCAATAAGAGGGCTCTGTGTCCACCCCCGAACACGATCCCCTGGGCGAGTTTGAGTTCGGCGTTCTTTCCTCGGCTGAAGAAAAGCCGTGGAAAGTGCTGCCTGAACATGTGGGGGTAAAGAGCCAGTCATCGAAGTACTCGGCTGGCATGGGTCTATGTGGGAAAAGGGCATGGAACTCGTCCTTTAAAAGAGGTTCGTCTAAAGCGTAGTCCGGCACCCACCCACTGGCACTGACTGGTGCACCCTCTCTGACTAGAAAGTATTCTATTCCCTCTTCCCCCCATCTCGAGTCCAGGATCTCTGTGACCTCGTTGAGTGGTTCGACCCTAGGCGATCCCTCCCTCCTAGGTGACTCTGTGCGTGGCTGCGGTACTGTTTCAGACTCCTGAAACCTGTGCGGGGCCTTGTAGGGAGTGAGCACCGACCTATGAAAAACCGGGTGGACTCTGGAACCTTCGGGGAGGGCCAGTCGAAAAGCCACGGGGTTGATCTTAGCCTCCACCTGGTATGGTCCTAGCTGCCTGTGCCCTAGCTTCTTCTTGGCCAACGACTTGGTTGGCATCGCCTGGGCCGCTAACCACACCCAGTCCCCCACCTGGATGTCCTCTCCCACTCTTCTGCCTTTGTCTGCCTGCACCTTATATGCTTGTTTGGCTAGCTCCAAATGTCTCCGCAGCTCCTCGTGCACCTCTTGTAGTTCTGCAGCGAACTGGTCGGCCTCTTGCGGCTCCCCCTCTCTTGGTGCTACGAACCCCGGGAAGGTCCTGGGATGACGTCCATTGTTCGCGAAGAACGGCGTCACCCCCGTCGACGCATGCTTCGTGTTGTTGTAGGCAAACTCCGCCATCGGTAGGTAGTCCACCCAAGCTGTGGGTCGCTGATTTGCATAACATCTCAGGTACTGCTGCATGATCGCGTTGACCCTCTCGGCCTGGCCGTTGGTTTGTGGATGTCTTGCCGACGCTAGGTTGATCTTGACGCGCAGGATACCTAGGAGCTTCTGCCAAAAATTGGAAATAAACTGGCGCCCCCTGTCGGACAGGATGGCCCGCGGCAGCCCATGCGCCCGGAACACGTGGTCGATGAAGAGCTTGGCGGTCTGTTCCGCCGTCGCCACCTTCGCGCAGGGAATGAAGTGCGCCATCTTGGTGAACAAGTCCACCACCACCAGTACCGCCGTCTTGCCTCTGGAACTGGGCAGGTCAGTGACGAAGTCCAGCGCCACCCTCTCCCACGGTTGCTGTGGTGTTTCCAGTGGTTCCAGCAAGCCCGCCGGCTTCTGGTGTACTGGCTTGGACCTCTGACAAGTGTCACATCTGGCGACGTACTCCGCTACTTCTCCTCGCATCTGGGGCCACCAAAAGTCCCTGGCCACCAGTTCTATTGTCTTCTCCCTGCCGAAATGGCCCGCACTGGGAGCGTCGTGCAACTGCTGCAGAACCTTTGCTCGGAGCTCGTCGCTCGGCACGTAGAGGGCACCCTTGTGAGTTAACAGTCCGTCGCGTAACTGGAACTCATCGTCTCTCAGCGAACCCCTACGCAGCTCCTCTATTTTGGATTGTGCAAACTGATCTACCTGCAACGCGCGTCGCACTGCGTCCAGGTCGACAGCGATGGCAGCGCACGCCCACGCCTGCGGTGCAAAAATGTGCCTGGCTGCTATTGGCGCCGCTTCCTCAAGATATTGCGGTTTCCTGGAGAGCGCATCGGCTATAACGTTGGAGTCCCCTGGGACGTACTCTATCCTGAAGTCGAAATCCGCGAAGAACTCTGCCCAGCGCATGTGTCTTTGGCTCTGGAGTTTCGCCGTGCGCCAATACTCTAAATTCTTGTGATCCGTGCGGACCTGCACTGTGTGCTTGGCTCCAATGAGGAAATGTCGCCACGCTTTGAACGCTGCGTGAATGGCTAACAGCTCCCTGTCCCATATGGTGTAGTTTTGCTCCGCTTTGCTGAGCTTTCTGGAGTAAAAGGCACCGGGTCTCCAGTTTCCATGTGGATCTTCTTGCAGGAGTACGGCTCCAACCGCTCTGTCTGACGCGTCGGTCTCTACTCGTATGGGCTTGCCTGGATTCACGTGCAGCAGCTGCTCCTCGGAGGCGAAAAGGCTTTTAAGCTTCTGAAAAGAGCGCTCCGCCTGTTCCGTCCACACGAACCTCTTTTTCTTGGAACTGAGAGTGTCCGTGATCGCTGCCGTCTCCTTTGCAAAACCTCTGATGAATTTGCGGTAGAAGTTGGCGAAGCCGATGAATCTTTGGACTTCCTTCCGATTGCGAGGGCTCTTCCAGTCCAACACCGCGCGGACCTTGGCGCTGTCCATGGCCAGCCCCTTGTCGGACAGCTTGTAGCCTAGGAAATCCACGTCCGTCACATCAAACTGGCACTTCTCTAACTTGGCGTAGAGCTTGTTCTCCCGTAGTCTCTGCAGGACTTCCTTTACGTCCTTCTCATGGGCCTCCTCCGTTTCCGAAAAGATCAGGATGTCGTCGAGGAAACACACGCATTTCTTGTAGAGAAGTCCCGCTAGCACGTGATGCATAAATGCTTGAAAGACGTGAGATCCATTTTGGAGACCAAATGGCATCACTCTGTATTCGTACGTGCCCAGAGGCGTGAACATGGCCGTCTTCCACTCATCGCCCTCCCGGATGCGTATGAGGTTATACGCTCCACGCAGATCCAATTTGGTGAAGATCTTCCCCTTCCTTACGGTTGCCAGGAGATCATCTATCTTGGGCATGGGGAAGGCCTTGGGTTTGGTCTTACTGTTTATGAATCGATAGTCCACAATGAGTCTTTTTTGGGGCGTGTCCTTCTTCTTTACAAAGAAAACAGGACTGCCCCCCACCGCTTTCGATTCTCGGATGAATCCGCGCTTCAAATTGTGCTCTATGAACTCCCTGAGTTCTTGCATCTCGTCCTCAGACATGGAATACAGCTTTGCAGTCGGCAACTGCGCCCCTGGCACCAGGTCGATGGCACAATCATAAGGCCTGTGGGGCGGCAACTGGTCAGCTTCCTTCTCGCAGAAAACCTCCAGGAACCCCTCGTACTTGCGGGGTACTGCCTGCACCATGCCAAGTTGCAACTGCTGCTCAGCTCCCTCCTCCTGGCTGGACTGGATGCAATGTTGAGCACAGTACGATGAGCAAAAGGTGATCTGCCGTTGGTACCACGCTACAGCAGGACTGTGTCTCTCCAGCCAACTCATGCCTAATACTATAGGCGTGTCTGAAAGGCGGGTGACATTGAAGCTGATGACTTCTCGATGATTTCCAATCCTCATCACCATGGGAGGCGTCTGTTGCACAACTTGTCCTCCTAGCAATTTCCTGCCATCCACCGTGACTACGTTCAGAGGTGTTGTCGCTGGCAGAAGCGCTATGCGATGCTGCTTGACAAAGTGCGTCCCCACAAAATCTGCGTTGCTCCCAGAATCAATCGTGATGGGGACTTCCAGGGTGGTTCCATTCGGCAACTGAAGTGTTGCAGTGAGCTGCACCGCTGGCTTGGGTGGTAAAGGGTCTGTGCGTTGCAAAAGCGCTGGGGACTGCTCTACAGATTCGCCTGGCTGAGCCCCAGCAGCTCTGCTTCCAGCCAGGCACTGTCGTTTCCCTGAGGTTGCTCTGCTTGCATCATTTCTGCTGCAACAGTTGCTAAAGCTGCAGTGTGTTTCTGCAGCCTCTGGGGACACTCTTTCGCCATGTGCTGTGCACTGTCGCAAATGTAACACTTCCTGGTCCCTCTAGGAGGCTGTGCCTTTACTGCACCGGAAGCTGGGGCTCTGGCTGTTGCTTGAGCCTTAGCACCACCAAGTTCCATGGGCTCCTCCCCCTGCCTTCCCAGTGGCGAAGGATGTGACTGACTGAACTCCCTGGGGATGAAAGAAGACGTCCTCGCTGGTGGACGCACCTGACGTTCTTCCTCAGTGTGCCAAGGACGTCCCTCGTGCCTTATCCCAATCGCCAAAGCCCTCTGCACAAGCTCCTCCAGGGTCTGGGGTCTGTCTCCCCTGGCAAGTTCATCCTTAATGGGACCGCTGAGCCCCTCCCAGAACAAATCCCTCACAGGTGCACCATCCTTCTCCCAGCTTAGCGCAGTCAGTAAAGCAAAAAATCTGGAATGGTACTGACGCACAGTGGCTTTGCCTTGCCGCAATCCAAAAATTTCCCTGCGTGCAAGATCCACATCTACAGTTGACTGGAAGCAGGCATCCATTGCTTTAATGAATTCATCTGCATCGCGGCGGGCAGGGCCATCTTCACGCCACAAATTGCGCAACCAGTCTCTGGCCGGCCCATGCAAGTGAGAAACAATAAACCCCACTTTCTCCTCCTCATCTTTAAAGTCATGACGAAGCAAGTGCAATGCATACAAAACGTCTGCTCTGAAACTGGGGTAGTGCTTCAGGTTCCCATCGAAGTGGGTGACTAGTCTGCCCCCCCTCCGTCCAAGTCCAATCCCTTCTGATCTGGACCCTGGGAACCCTTCCCTGCTTGCACGTTCCCACCTGGTTTGCAGGTCCTGGCAGCGCTTCTCCATTTCGTCATGCTTCTTCTGAGACGCAAGGACTGCAGCAGTGAGTTCGGAAACTGTAGTTCGCAGAGCTGTCAACTGCTCCTCCGCACTCATGGCTGTCACCGTTCGTGAGCTTTGCAAAAAAAAATTTTTGCGTTCTTTGGAGGGGACTTACTGTCAGAGCCACCCTGGGTCCCAGCTCACAAGAGACCAAAGTCCAGTCCAAGTTATATACAAAAGGTTTTATTGAAGATCATTGTCGTCATTACATCCAAAGTCCGTGGCTCCGCATCTGTTACCCTTAGATGTTAGAAGTCCCCTCTGAATCCGTCCCTCCCCTGCACCAATTTAAGAGGCTTGTGCTGCTCCACCTTTTCCTCTCCTTCCTTTTCCGCAGGGTCTTCCTGCCCCCCTGTGTTCCCTCTTTCCGGGACTCCCCAGAGGCTGAGTCTTCTCCTGCCTGCTGCCCCCTCCTTCGTGCTTTAGCACCAGGCTCCTCCCCAGAGCTCTCCCCACTTCCGCGCGCCTCCACATTTGAACTTGGCGCGCGTACGTTGCTCCTGACCTTCCTTTCAACAGCCACACTGCTCCCGGTACTGCTTTCCGCCTCTTCCGGCAGGACGTCTTGCCCTGATCTCCTTCCCCCCTCTGCTCCTTGTTCTGTTCCTCCCGACACACTGGTAACTCCACCCTCTTCACTCCGTTCCGGTGGAGAAGCCGGTCTCGATCTCCAACTCCCACTGGCGGTTCCCCCTACGTTCCCCTGCTCCTGACTGCTTCCCCCTTGGGCTCCCCTTGGCTTGACCAGGGGGGCTCCCTTTTGGGAATCCTCCGATTCACTGGACGGACTCATGGACCATCTCGGGTCATTGTCGTCCTCTTCCTCGTCAGGCTGGAATCCTTCTCCCTCACTCTCGGTCTCCTCCCTCCTCTGCGCCTCTCTCCCTGAACCCCTGACAGTATCTTTCTGAACTTTGCCCATGCAGAATCCTGTAGGAACTGGATCCTAGCACCCCTTACCAGTTTTTGCTTCATAGGAGAATGCTGAGCCAACCTACTCCCATCTGAGTGTTGATGGGTGCAATGATAATTGAGGACCATAGGATTAAGTGTAAGGTTTGCAAGCTTCACAGACCAGTCTTTCACAGGACTGTGCACTGTCAATTAGGCAAGTTTCCTTTCACGGTACATAAGCCTCTTGGTGCCTTGGGGATCAGGCAGGATATAAATCTAACACACTAGGTAATACGTAATGATTAGTGGTATCCCAACCACATTGTCATGATTGTTGTACTGAAGCATTGTAATTGGGCCACCCGAGCAGCCTTACAGGCCTAAGCATCCATTAATTACATCTGCCCAATTTAATTTCAGATCTATTCTGCATTCGTCCAATAGATATTGCTGCAAAACTGTTTCACTTTAAGAGTTTGTGCCTTGCCACTGTAGCAAGGGGTGCCAATTCAAATAAAATATGGGGGGCCGTGCACACGTCTTTTTCACGAGTCAGGTGCAGGTGATTATCTCATTGCAAACTCAAGAGTGTTCATTTATTTCCAGGAGTCAGATGCCATTATGCACTTAGTACATAGTTTCAAGCTACAGGAAGTGGAGGGGTTAAACTCAGCACTACCAAAGCCTGCCACTATAATACAGTACAAAGGTGCTACAGCTAAAGCAGTATAAAGGATGCTGTGATCAAGTCTGTTCAAACTATATTACACAAGCAATTCTGAGGCTGGAAAACCCCTCTCTGATGGTGGAAATAAGGCAGCGAAATAATGCATTTTGTGAAATAACTCAAACCCAAACTCACAGTGGTAATGTGAAATTTCTTTTCTTCCCACAGCCACTGAACTATGAAAAAAAGAAATCCTATACTCTTAATATAGAAGGAGCAAATACCCACCTCGATTTCCGCTTCTCACACTTAGGACCTTTTAAAGATGTAACTATGTTGAAGATCATTGTTGGGGACGTGGATGAGCCTCCATTGTTCACTTTGCCTTCCTATGTCATGGATGTTTACGAAAACGCCGAGATTGGGACTGCGGTGGGCACAATTACAGCGCAAGACCCAGACAGCGCAAACAATGTAGTAAGGTATGCTAGTATATTCATAGATCTTCAGTTAACTACAAATAGTATGGGGTGGAAGTGGGGAAACCATGAGGTGGGAAATTTGTAGTCTTCATAAAGCTGTACTATGGAAAACTTCTTTGATCCCTTATTAAAAATGAGAAGTGTTGGAGCTTACATATTTTTATTATTGAAGCATGGTAGGTCAAATATAATTGCAATTTCTTCAAGAAAGTAAAGTTGGGTAAAAATTAATGTCCCTTGAAATGTCCCACATATATGCTAACAATAGAAAGGGTTATTGAAACTCAGAGACTTGTTGCAACTTACCTGCTTCATATTAGTGACCAGCGGGAACTGGAACAAAATTTAGGGCATCAGCCTGCCAGACATGCTCTTCTGTATTCCAACTCACCCACCCACCCACAGTTTTTTGCTTTCATTTTCTAGCTAAATCTCAACAGGATCACTCTTCATTGGGCTATTTTTGGGGAGGGGGCTGTTGATTGGTTGATGGTACTTTGGAAAACCTTGGCATTGCCCCAAAGATGCTTTTACTTATTTGTTGTTTCTCAGTGCCTCTGGCTGGCTACAATCCTACTGACTCACTGTGGAGTGATACAACTTTGTTAGCAGGGGTGCCAACTTGAATGAAATATTGGAGGGCCCAGGTAAGGCCCGCCCCGTATAACCGATCACAAAATGTGGCACATGAACAACTTTTGAATGTCAAGCCCATTATCTTTGGGAGGGCTGGCCCCTTCTCAAATATTTTATTGGAGGAGGCCGAAGGGACCTCAGCCCCCTAGGAGTTGGCTGCTATGTTTGGTATCAAAACTACTAATCAAGTTGAGAAAGGAATAATAGTTTACTTGTAGAGCACATGCTGAATCTTTGGTATCCTACATTAAAAGCATCTCAGGAGGAATTGGGATGACACCTGCTTGGGACCTTTCTAGACTACTCATAGTCAGAGTAAAGGTAAAAGTTAAAGGACCCCTGGATGGTTAAGTCCAGGCAAAGGTGACCATTGGGTGCGGTGCTCATCTCATTTTTCAGGCCGAGGGAGCTGGCGTTTGTCCACAGACAGCTTTCTGGGTCATGTGGCCAGCATAACCAAATTGCTTCTGGTGCAATAGAACACTGTGATGGACGCCAGAGCACACAGAAACGCCATTTACCTTCCCACCGCAGCAGTACCTATTTATCTACTTGCACTGTACTTGGCTAGGTGGATCAAAATTTTGATTCTATAAGGCAGCTTCATCTCTTCATATAGACTCCTACAAAGGGAGAACTAGGCATTTTTGTCCGTTCCATATGGCATATATACCTGGGCTGAAACCAAATGCATCATTTTGCTTACTGTTAAATAATGCATCGCTTTATACTTATTTTTAAATGGTAATAGATTTTCTATTGAGTACTGCGGTGACACAAAATTTGTAAAGTTGTTCACTTATAAGTATTAGGCAAAACATTTTATGATGGGTTTATTGGCATTAAAAGGTAAAGGTAAAGGGACCCCCGACCATTAGGTCCAGTCCTGACCGACTCTGGGGTTGCGGTGCTCATCTCGCTTTATTGGCCGAGGGAGCCGGCGTACAGCTTCCGGGTTATGTGGCCAGCATGACTAAGCCGCTTCTGGCGAACCAGAGCAGTGCACGGAAACACCGTTTACCTTCCCCCCAGAGCGGTACCTATTTATCTACTTGCACTTTGAGGTGCTTTCAAACTGCTAGGTTGGCAGGAGCAGAGACCGAGCAACAGGAGCTCACCCCGTCACAGGGATTCGAACTGCCGACCTTCTGATTGGCAAGTCCTAGGCTCTGTGGTTTAACCCACAGCGCCACCCATGTCCAATATTATTGGCATTAGGAGCATACAAAGAAAGCTCTCGAGAAGCTGAATGCCTGCCATTATGATGAATGGAGAGAGGTCATATATATTGTAAGATCCCACATGTATAGAAAGATGTTCAAAGCACTGGCACATTGTGTTTAATGTGCCCAATGCCAGACATAGATATGAAGGTTTTCCTTCACTGTAATGGGGTCTCAGCTGTAATTTTTACTTTTCTCCCATATGAGTTAATGGCTCTGCTTACTGATATGGAGGAGACAGAACATAAACTTGTGAATCCAGAGGCATTAGTGATGTGGGAGTTAAAACTATTCCTTGTCTCTGATGACCCAAGTGTCCTGCAGAAGAGCAGCTTCCGCCTCCCCACAAAACCCACACTTTTCCCCACCATCAGTCCCTTTTTCAATGGGAGAGCATGTGCATAATGGTTGAAAAAGGTAGGTTGGTAGTGTGCAACAGCTTGGACTTTTGTAAACAATCAGACAAATATGCAATATTCAAAGATTCATTCTGCACAACTTATAATAACAGAGTTTAAGACAAGGCATCAGCTTGAAGCCCCAAACCATGAAATCATGCCAGTGTTGCACTGATGTTATGATGGAGTTGCATAATGATGCAAATGTTTTAAGATTAAGGTTTTAAGTCTCCAAATCTGAATCAACTTTCTTTCCCTAAAATGAAAATTGCATTGCTTCTTCCGGCTTAGGTGAAAGATTAAACCTAGCATTATGTCTTTAGTGTGCTAGTAGGTTTGCTTGTTTGTTCTGGATCCTATGGGAAGTGGGAGGGATTTTTCTTTTAAAAAAAATAAAGATTGTGTAGCTATCTCAAAACAATTGAATGTTGAGGGTAAACAAACGCTCCAAATAAGCGAATTTGGAGGGTAAACAAACCAAGCTAAGATTACAGTAAACCCTTTTAGCAAAAGGTATGCAAATCTGTAATGGATATATGCTGCAGTAACCTAATCCTTTTATTATGAAAAGGTTGGAAATTATTTTCTGGTTTTCTTTAACAGTGTGGGAAAGTATTGTTAGATACGTTTCTAACTTTTAATGGTGTTTGTGTGTGTAGATAGATAGATAGATAGATAGATAGATAGATAGATAGATAGAGAGATATTAAAACATATCTTCTATATATGGTTTTATCAACATAGCTGAAGGATTAGCATGAAATTTTACAGGATCCAGTTTTTAAGATTCTAAGACACATTTTCACACACTGAAAGTCAGAAATATTTGCTGTCTAACAGTACCCCGCTTTTATCTATTGTCAAGTTACAACATAGCCAATATTTAAAATAATATTTATTACTTTTAAAACTTACAAAAAAGAAAGAAAAGAAAAAAGGAAAAAAGAAAAAAAGAAAAAAAACAACAAGAAAGGGAAAAAACAATACAATACAATATATAAACAATACAAAACACAACATTAACCTAAACAAAACAAAACAAAAACAATTTTAAAACATACATCATACCATTTCAGTAGTCTATCTTTCATACCCTTGTTTCATCGACCTCCTCTCACCTCCCTTTTTGTATTCCTCTTCTATTAATTGTTTTAGCAATTCCTTTCCATCTTTCTCTATTTTCTGTCATATAAATATCTTAACTTATTTTTACCCTTATTTTCCATTAATACTATAATGCTTATTTATGCTTAACTCCTTATAACATTTCTACTAAAGCCATAAGATTTCATTCCAACATTTTTCTAACACTCAGTAATTTTACAATATTTCTATTTCTGAAAATAAACTTTAAACTTTTTCCAATCTTCTTCCACCATCTCTTCTCCCTGGTCTCGGATACTGCCAGTCATTTGTCAATTCCAAATAGTCCATCAACCTGGTGATCTTCTGTCCGAAGCTCTTAACTCTTTTCCAAGTCCCTTCTGCAGGTCCTTCATATTTATAAATGCACTTTGCTTTGTCTTCTACTGATCTTGTTCTTATTTTCCTTCCTTTAATACTGAAGAGCAGATCTCGGGGAAGTTCCAGCCTAGCAATGCTTTTATTCCTTCTCGACAGGTCAACCAAATCTCCATGGTTAAATCTAAAATCCATAAGGTATTTCAGGACAGGTTTCAAAATTCCTCCCAATCCAAAGGCCCCCACAGCTCCAATCTCCTCATGACCCAAGTCCAAATCCCGAAAGTCAGTAAATCCCTGCATGAAGGGATCTGTCCAACTTTCCTTCTCCAGTCCAGGCAGGGCTCTGATCCTCAAAATCAGACTTTTTCTAAATTCAATAAAAGGCCTCAACTTATAGTCTTCAATTTGCCTCTGTAAGGCTGGGGCTCCCACTTGTATTACTTTAGGTTCAACAACAGCAACTTTCTCCTTCGCCTTCTTGACAATTTGCCCTGTCAAAATAGATTCCTGTATCAGATCCTGAATAATTTCTGTATTGATGTTCACTTTTTGTCCCAAATTAGTCACTTTTTGTCCCAAGTTAGTCACTTTTTGTCCCAAGATATCAATTTTAGTAGTCATGACATCTGTCTTCTTGTGGAGTTGTTCCAACGAGTAACTTATCTTGCATAATGCAATCACTAAAGCTTCTTCTGTCGACATTCTCAAATAGTCCAAGGCCAACCCCTGATTCTCACAGTCTCTTGTCTTGCAGCTGGTTCCCCCAGCTCAGCTCTTATAACAGTTTCAAAGGCTCCCTCTAGAGGGAAACAGTTTCTATTTGTGTCAATCCTTTTAAGCACAGTTCAAACAGTAAATATAGTTTCAATTTTCAGTTACTTTTCCTCCATTTTAAACGCAGAAGAGGACAATGGAAACAATATATTTCTCTTATTTAGCTAACTGTCAAGATACATTCTATGCACATCCAATGAACTTCAAAATGTCAATCTTACTGGCAGCCCCTTTCCAGGTTCAGAGCAGTGGTGATTTAATTTTCAACACTCTCTCCTGCAGGCTTGCGCGATCCAAAATTTCCCCCCTCTTCTGCTGCTTCCAAGGGGGGTTTTATAGTTTTAATCGATGGAAGTTTAATCCTTTGCGGATCCTTTCCAAGACCTTAGCTTGCAGCGTCTTTGCTTCAATCTATTTACAAAAGGGGAAGGCGGACTTCCTGTTTAAAACCTTCCTGTTTCGGTGCCAAATTAAGACATTTATAGATCCAATTTTCCGTTCTACTCACGGGTAGTTGTTTAAAATCAAATTGTCCACAGGAAAAAGTCAGCGCTCTCCGGCAACAGCAATGCGGCTTCACTCTGTGAAAGAAGCAATCAATTCGAAGCACCGCACCGCTCACCCCACGTCGCTCCGGATCCCCGAAACTGGGTCTCCCCGCGAGTAGGGGAGGCACAAAAGGTGCCAGCCGAATCCCAGGTTCACAGGCTTCTCCCGCCTGTGATTTTTAGTGGGTCTCCGCCTTCGCCGTGGCGGCCAGACCCTGTTTCCACGGAGTAAATTCCTCCTGATCAGAGGAACTCTGCCATTGCCATTCTCTTATTACACTTGGAATGTGTAAAACCCTCCCAAGAAGTATGGCTAGTATTATTGACATTGATGTTGCCAGAATTCATTATTATTTGGTCTGGAACACAAATCTCCAGCTCTTAAAGCTTGGCTGCATTCTGAATCAGCTCCTGAGAGGTGTGTTCTGGTTTTGAATGTTAGCTGAGCTTCTGGGCATGCACAAGTCATCAAGGAACCAAAGGATCCACGATTTTCAAGGGCACCTGAGTGTTCAGTGGGTTTGACTGGATACTATGGGAGCTACATGTCCAGCAGTTCCTTGCATCTAGGATTTTTTCATGAGCTTGTTCCTTGCTGCAAGCCAGGATGGGACATGAGGTTGGGAGGCTGGGACAATGCACCTGTGCCCATGGAGCCAATCTGCCATCCCTGCAAGTATGTTTGCACTGCTCCAATTTTGCACATTGCAGGAGGAGGAGAAAACCAAGCAATTTTTACCTGGGACAAGTGAGATTGCTCATATTAGATGAGCTTACCTTTGATTTTACCTGAGGGGGATGAATCTGTCGCTAGTAACTGAAACACTTTTAGTGTATTTTAAAATAAGATGTTCTGCATGAGAAGAAACATCCAAATTTGCATCAAATGTCATTTTCAGATTATTTTTAGTGACAGCCTTAAGGATGCAAAGAACAATTTTACTGGCGTTTTTGGAAGTCTTTTTGCCTTTCTTTGGAATTGTAATATGTTTGCTTCAGAAAACACCACCAAATTTCCATATCATTTTTCCATAGGGAAATTGCTCATAGTAGCTAATTGCAACATAGTATTGACATAGTATCAACATAGTATTGACATAGTATCAACATAGTATTGACAGCGGGTGGCGCTGTGGGTAAAACCTCAGTGCCTAGGGCTTGCCGATCGCATGGTCGGTGGTTTGAATCCTCGCGGTGGGGTGAGCTCCCGTCTTTCGGTCCCAGCTCCTGCCCACCTAGCAGTTCGAAAGCACCCTTAAGTGCAAGTAGATAAATAGGTACCACTTTATAGTGGGAAGGTAAACAACGTTTCCGTGTGCTGCGCTGGTGCTCGCTTGCCAGAGAAGCTTCGTCATGCTGGCCACGTGACCTGGAAGTGTCTCCGGACAGCGCTGGCCTCCGGCCTCTTAAGTGAGATGGGCGCACAACCCCAGAGTCGGACATGACTGGCCCGTACGGGCAGGGGTACCTTTACCTTTACCTTTACCTATTGACAAACTAACATTTTTACCCCCAGTTATTATAGCCATTTTTCGTGCCGTGTGCTGGGCTCTGCTTTTGAGTAAACTACTTGATTCTGGAGTTTATCTGCCTGCCTTACAAGGAAACTGGATCTCTTAACTTTCCTAATATATTCAAAAATTTAATTCTAATTTTTGTTAGTAATTATATGCTATGATTTCCCCCCAAAGAAGACACACACACACACACACAACCCGTTGTATCCAATGTGAGCCATGCTCAGGGTACACCTATTCAAATTAGTGAAAGAGACTAACTTAGGTCAATTATCTGAAGAAGTGTGCATGCACACGAAAGCTCATACCAAGAACTAACTTAGTTGGTCTTTAAGGTGCTACTGGAAGGGATTTTTTTATTTTGTTAGGTCAATTAATTTCACTGTATCTTTTCTGAGTAAAATTTTGTTGGATACAACCCAGAGTTCATTGACCAATCGCTTGTGAGGAAAATGAAGGGCTCCTTAATGAATAAATGGAAATTGTGACCTCAATTTTGTAAAGTTTACAGAGTTAGGTGCCCTTTGACTGCTGGACTTTTCACTTTGATATAGACAAAGAGATGATAAGTTAAAATACAATTAACTTATCTGAAGGTATGCTAGCTATTCCACTCTAATTGTCTTTTGTTCAGCTTTCCTCTCCTTTCTTTTTCCTCCTTTTATACTTGCTTTCTTGGATTTCAGTATTATAATTCATCAAATTTTAGTTATGAGTTCAACAGAGCATACAATGTCAGCTTCCATGTCATTAGATACGCTAGTGCTTGTTAAGATAAAGGGGATTTTAAAAAGAGTTATTTTTAAAATCTACCACTAGTGCTAGGAAATTTTCTTTAGTTTCTCATTCTGCATGCTGGTTTTATTATACTGGCTGCTTTTCACCTGACAAAATTCATGTATGAGTACATCAGCATGCTTTCCAGCTCTTTCTTCTGACTCTGTTGGTTTGCACTTAGTAATTTTTTTGAAATATTTTTTTCCTCTATGGTAAAACTTTGGCAATTCTTGGCCAGAGTCTTTTCACAGTCATGTATAGTTTAGGCACAAAGCCCCAAGTTCTTACATTTATATATTAAAAGGGATACTATGTTGTAGCACTTGTCTCTGTTTATCTTGTTGTGGAACTATTTCCATATGTATTTTTAGCCATGCAAGGGGTCATCAAAAATGTCCTCTGTGTTGAAAATATGAGGTTCAACTCATATTATGGACTGACAAGGTTATCTGGGAAAGAACTTTGGCCTTTAGAGAGTTGAGCCAGTGATGAGAGTGGAGATGGAGTGCTTTGGACTAGACAGAACATTGTTCAGGCTTCCTACCAACCTTGGTGGCCTCCAGATATTTTGGATGTTGGGTGTTATGGTTCAAAATATCTGGAGGGTATTTGGTTGTGGGAGGCTGATTTAAAGCAGTGTTATATTGGGAGCGGGCATAGCACATGATGTGCAATCTTAAAGTTCTAGTTGCAATCTCTAACACCTCCACTTACAAGGATCTTGCACAGCAAAGGTGGGAAGAAGACTTTGGATAGCTAGGACTTGAAACGCTGTTGTCACTTATAAGTAGACTCCACTGAGCTAGGTGGACTGAGAGTCAAACAGTGGGAGGCTACTTTGTATGTTCAAGGCTGAAAGTTTATGAAAAAGATGACTCTGGTGCCTCATTTGATATGTTTTATCCACTCTAATGGCTCTCATTAGCTATGAGATGCAAATTCCATGAGCTCTGTGTCATATCAGTATCAAGCTGTGCTCTGTATCTGATTACAGTGCTGGCTGCAAGCCACTTGGCTTCTGACGAGAGAGCTATTGAAGGATGACACTAATCCAACAAACAATTAATGAACATTTCTCGTAATCCACTTTGTGTGCCCTGGTTGTTTTATTAGGACATTTCTGAAGCAGATACACATGAGAGTTCAGCAATACATTTTGTATCCTTAATTTTATTGCCCCATGGAATGCTGTTTGATTGTTTCCCTTTGGATTGGGTTTGGAATGGGTTTACCTTGGAATGGGTTTACGTGGGGCTACCTTTGAAGGTGACCCGGAAACTGAAATTAATCCAGAATGCGGCAGCTAGACTGGTGACTGGGAGTGGCCGCCGGGACCACATAACACCATTCCTGAGATATCTGCATTGGTTCCCAGTACATTTCCGAGCACAATTCAAAGTGTTGGTGCTGACCTTTAGAGTCCTAAACAGCCTCTGTCCTGTATACCTGAAGGAGTGTCTTCACCCCCATCATTCAGCCCAGACACTGAGATCCAGCGTTGAGGGCCTTCTGGTGGTTCCCTCATTGCGAGAAGTGAGGTTACAGGGAACCAGACAGAGTGCCTTCTTGGCAGTGGCACCCTCCCTGTGGAACGCTCTCCCATCAGATGTCAAGGAAATAAGCAGCTATCCTATTTTTCAAAGACATCTGAAGGCAGCCCTGTTTAGGGAAGTTTTTAATGTTTAATGCTGTATTGTTTGTAACACTCGATCGGGAGCCACCCAGAGTGACTGGGGAAACACAGCCAGATGGGCGGGGTAATAATAATAATAATAGTGATAATGATAATAATTTATTGTTGTTGCTGTTATTATTATTATTGTTGTTGTTGTTGTTGTTGTTGTTGTTGTTGTTGTTAAGACTGTGCTGTAACAATCCTCAGGGTCAATTGCTCGTTCTTAAGGCTACACCTTAAAAACCTTAATTCATAGAAATTAGAAATAACAGAATTGTAGAGTTGGAAAGGACCAGGGGAGTCACCAACTCCCTGAAATGCATTAATCCTTTGCCCAGTGTGGGGCTTGAACCCACAACCCTGAGATTAAGACTCTCATGATCTTCATACCTTCAAAACTCCACAGCCCAATCCTGTAGTGATGTCTAGTCACTGGAACCGCCTTCCTCAACCAGGTGCCTTCCATATGCTTTGGACTATGGCCTTTGCAGTTCCTGACCCTTGACCATTATGGCTGGAGTTGTTGAGGGTTGTCTGAAACATTTGAAGATCACCAGGTTTAAAAAGCTTGCACTATAACATTAAGCATGTATCATGTTCCCTCTCTTTGATTGTGTTCTGGTTTGATAGAATAGTTCAGATTTGCAGCAAAGTGTCTGATCCTCCGACCAATAAATGCTGCTGATACATGTTGCTCTTGATGTTACTGAAACATTATTTTACCTTCCCCTCCTTGAAATTCTTACAGATGATTTATCTGAGTGGAACTCTCCCAATTTGCTACAGGTGACATCTAGTGGCATCTCTGTATATTGTGTGGTTTTGCTTGAGCCGAATCTTAATTTTGAGGAAATTTACTTGCCTGGAAAGAAATTATGATATGTTACATATTGATGTTTGTGTTCTATGCTGTAAATCACCCTGTGGTCTTTTGACAAAGTGTGGCATATAAGTTTTCTAAATAAATAAGTACATAGTAGGATGACCAGTCATAACATGATTTTCCTTTGAATTGGAAGAAGCTTTGTGAAAATCTGGATATTCACATGGAAGACTTTTCATCTTCTTCAAGTTAATTAAAAATGTTCCATGTGCAAACAGGAATTGACACCTATTAAATTAGGAGGAAAGCCATATGAGTTGCTTAGGATACAATATTTAAAATGTGTTGTGACCTCAGTTCAAAGAAAAGTAGTTGTACTTATACTTCATTAAAATTGATGGGATTTCAGTCTGACCAACTTTCTCTGGTTTGAGGTCATCCAGTCTTTATACCAGAGTTCTTCACTGAACTCTTAAGGATAAACTCACTGAATAACATCTTTGAAACTTTCTAATTTTCAATTGTTCAGCCATCTTGAATAGATGTATCATGAATTAGTACCAATTTGCCTTTTGAATTTTCAATATACCACTTATCACCATTGTTTACTCTCTCTTTTCTTTTTGTGTTGGGTTAATGGTGAAGAGAGGGGGTTAGGATTTCACAGGCTATAACAACAGACCACAAGGGTTCTTCAGCCATGAGGAGGTTGGAAGCCACTGCTTTACCCCATAGATGGAACTGCTTCTGTTGGATGTTAAATATACATCGACAGCAAAACACTCTCAAAGACAAACCATTACCTTGAGCAACTATTTAAAGGGAATGTTCCCTCTAGTCATAATGTTGCCTTCACTTGTTATATCTGGAACAGGAAGTCTTCAGAGGGGCTTTGATCTGGTTTTACGTCAGACTTTAAAGGCCACTTGGTATAGTCAGAATAACAATTACTAGAAGTAAATGCAAACGAATGGATCATTTGCCACCCCCACCCCTGCAAGAGTTTAATATATTCATATGAAATTCCCTTTGTTGTTTAGATCAGGCAACATTTGAACAAAATTTCAGCTGTTTTTCACAAGTTCTTAACAGAGAGGGCCAGCCCCACTATCGGACATACTACTGCCTCAGTCAGACAGCTGGTTTTTGAGGTAATAAAAGGACAGATTATTTTTAGTTATTTAATATATTTTCATTTATTTCTTTATCCTCAGAGAGAGGTAGCTTTGAAATTTTCAGCCTTAGGCACAATGTGCCTTGGCTTGGAGGGGGCGGGGCTATGGGGAATTGCTGTTCTGCCTCGGGGTCCACCAATGTTAACAGCCAGGATTTCAACAAGTCAGCAACACAAATATATTTTGAATGCTCTTTGAGCGCAGAAAATTTGGGAGTTACACCTTCACATGAATGTAAAAGGTACAACACATATAGGATATAAATTGAATAAATAAATACATCAAATATCTTCACTTGGTGCTACAACAGTTTCTAGAAGATATTCTATATTGGGGGGGGGGCGTTATTGAGAAAGCATACCTTGTAATGGGAGATGACTGGAAATTAAACTTGAGTATTTTGAATCCAATGGCATTGATCCTCTCCATTGTAATGCTGTTCATTAACCATTGCTGTGACTGATGAGTGATAGAGAGCTTTGAGTGATCTTGGCATTTTGCAGACTGCATTAGGAATTATACTACATGGTTTGCTTAGCAGCTAAATGCTAGTAAACAGAAAGAATATTTCAACAAGCTTCACTCTTCTGTTCCTTTTCCTTTTCCCCTTTTAATGCACCTGCTTTATTTCCAGGCAATGTGGAGTGCATGTCCCAGATTAAAGCAACCTTGCACAATTTTTAAAAAGTGTTTTCTGTGCACTTTGAAGTGTTCATTTTATGAGGAGTTAGTGGAGCATGGCACAGAGCCTTATTGCTGCCTCTGGCTTTCCACTTTGTCTAATTGTTGTGCAGTATTACATAGTATGAAGTGATATATTGTGGTGCTTGAGATACTTGCTCCTGCAGGCACTGTAGAAGAGCCCATTTTCCACCCACCTTTGTTTTAGCAGGTAGCACTGATGGACTTTAACACTTAGTTGACCAAAGTTTGCTTGTAACCAGTGAGGTGTAACACATTGTGTAACACAATGGTGTAACACAGTGTGTCGTGTAACACAATGTGTGGTGTAACACATTGTAACCAGTGTGGTGTAGTGGTTAAGAGCGGTGGACTTGTAATCTGGTGAACCGGGTTTGATTCCCTGCTCCTCCATCTGCATCCATGTGCTGGGTGACCTTGGGCTAGTCACACTTCTCGGACCTTGGGCTAGTCACACTTCTCTGAAGTCTCTCAGCCTCACTCACCTCACAGAGTGTTTGTTGTGGGGGAAGAAGGAAAAAGGAGATTGTTTGCCACTTTGAGACTCCTTAGGGTAGTGATGAAGTGGGAAATCAAATCCAAACTCCTCCTCCTTCCTTCCTTCCTTCCTTCCTTCCTTCCTTCCTTCCTTCCTTCCTTCCTTCTTCTTCTATCTCACCATGGTCAATTAATATATTGTGTGCTTCCTCCAATTTGCAACATTCTACCCCACTTTTCTTAAAGCCATGCCCATAAACATAACCTGTTGTGGAGCTATGAATGCAAGAACTTAAGAATAGCCTGTTGGATCAGGCCCTAGATCTAGTCTAGTATCCTGTTCTCACAGTGGCCAACCAGATGCCTGTGGGAAACCAGGAAGCAGAACATGAGCACAAAAGCACTCACCCCTCCTGTGGTTTCCAGCAATTGGTAGTGGGAAGCGTTGCTGACTCCAACTGTGGAGGCCTAGCATGGCTACATCATGGCTATTAGCCACTGAGATAGCCCTCTCCTCCATGAATTTAGCTAATCCTCATTCAAAGCCATCCAAGTTGGTGACCATCACTGTCTCCTGAGGGAATGAGTCTCGTAGTTTGACTATGCGCTACATGAAGAAGTACTGTCCTAAATCTTCCAACATTCAGCCTCATTGGACAGATGAATGGACAGTATTATGCCATTAGAAGTATGCTTGATTCTTAACTGCTGGGGTCATCAAGTACAGGGACCAGGTTTAGATCCCAACTCATTAGGTTCTCTAAGTGTATCACTCTTCTTTTGGTGCTGGACAGCTAGTCTTACAGATAGGGATCTAGGTCCCACAGAATGGGTGAGAGTGCCTAGTTTGCCTTTGTATCTAGGGCACACAAAGATGAGCAACATCTCAGTGGTATTCTTGTAGGATACAAACTCTTTCCTGCCTAACACATGGTTGCTTTGCTAGTTCATACTAAATTTCACTTGAGAACATAAACAGCCGACATGGCCAGTCGCCACAGAAAGTTTTACCTTATGTGGCTGGAAAATTGTAGAAAGAGAAAGACAGGGGAAAATTCTTGTAAATTCAAGGAGTGGAACTCAGTGTTGCTGATTTCTGATTACCAGATGGAATGATCTCCCCTCTCCTATCCCCATGTGCTGTTCTGGGGGTTCTCCTGACCTTCTAGAGCCGGTGTGGGGAGGTGAGATAGTTAGCCCTGGTTGTGTTAGCAGGGCTCATTGCTCTGGCTTCCACTAGTGCAAGAGTTTAGTTGAATCTGCCCCATAGCTCACCTATGCATATACAACATTTCCGTTCTCTGCACCAGTCTTCCCCAACCTGGTGCCCTCCAGATGTTAGGGACTACAACTCCCATCAGATCTGGCCAGCGTGGGTCAGATGGGTTAGTTGGGACAGATGGGAATTTTAGTTCAAAGCATCTGAAAGGCAGTAGGCTGGAGAAAGCTGCTATATGTGATAGTTTGTTGTTGAATGTGTGACCTGACTTTATTGTAAAGTGTTGCTCCTGGGTTGGTTTGAAGACTTATAACTCTACATGATGACTTCTTCACAAAGTGTTATTGCAGTCATTATACTGTTACCATGTGAACCAGCCGTCATACTGTTACATTTATTTGCATTTCTTAACCTTGTACAGGAAGCAATGAGCTAAAAAAAATACATTTTTTCAATCAACCAAATCAAAATAAACTAAATTTGTTGAGAATAACTGCCGCTTAAATCCAGTCAAATTCAGAAAATATGGCTGTTGTAGTGTGTGTGTTTTTTCCAGCTCTAATTGTCTTCTCTGACTTCATCTGTAGAAGGGTAGTTTGCCAGTCCCTGTTCTGCCTTGAGGATACCCTCTGTTCATCTCACATTGCAGTCTTTCTTTTTCATAGTCTCTGTAAAGATACAATTTCATTGTGGCATGGAACATTACTGGCTCGCCTGCAGAGTGTGAGGCTGAGTTTATGTCCAGTTTGCAGCATTCCATAGCTTTTTAGGAGATACTTGGGCTTTCCAATTCATCTTTTGGATACCAGGCTACACTGAGAAGAATGTGGATGCTGCTATGTTATTAAACCTTCTAAATGACTTTCAAGAATATAGACTGTGTCTATCTGTTAAGAAAGTCTGCCAAGCAAGCTCTGAGTATTTTGATATTCCAATGTATTCAAGTTATTTGAACAACGAGGGCAATGTTCATGGAAGAAAACACCTATAGCATTGAAAGCATTTTGTTTTTTAAGCATTGGTTTTAAAGAAATTGATTGAAGGATAACATTGCCTCTGTTGCCAGTTCTTTTTTACTTTCATTGTTTAAATGTTAATAGTATTTATATATTGTCCTAACTTGGAGGTTGATGAATTCCTTCCAGTAAAGAAGTCCTCCCTTGCTGCTGTCCAAATGTTTTGAACCACAACTCCCATCAACCCCAGCATGGCTGTTCTGGGTTGGGCTGATGGGAGTTGTAGTCCAAAACTTATGGAGTGTGTCAGTTGGGGAAGGCTTCAGTAAAGTCATTAATTGAGGGCTTTTATTATTGTAGAGTTAGGGCTGAGTAGTGGAGTGGCCAAATTTTCTGCCAAAGCTGAACTTTTTCAGAGTCATTGAAGTAAAAAGTGACTGCGAAAAATTCCAAAAGGACCTTTCCAAACTGACTGAATAGGTGGAAGAATGACAAACGCAATTCAGTCTAAGCCAGTGTAAAGTGATGAGTGTAAGGGGGGAAATCTGAATTTCACATACATGCCATGGGGTCTGAACAGGCAGTGACTGACCAGGAATGAGACCTCGTCCGACTTCCGGGTTAGCGCGATCGGCTAATGGCGGATTCCCTCCGAGCTCCGGAGGGATTCGGCTCTACTGGAGATGGGTCCTACCGCGACGGCGACGCGGGGACCCTCAGAAACTGCAGGCGCGGAAGCCTGCGGACTTGGTGACTCGGTGGGCACCTTAAGCGCCCCCCCGACCCACGAAGAGCCTTTTTAAAGGCTACGGAGAGGGTACAGAGAGTGGCGTGGTGCTGTGAGTAGACCGCTACTACAGTGGAGCGAAGCCGCGAGCCATGGCCGGAGAGTGCTGACTTTTCCCCCTGAAATTCGGACTTGAAATAACCCGTGAGTAGAACAGAATTTGGACTTTAAAACTTTTATCCTTGAATTCGGTACGACCGGGGGATGTGCTAAAGGGAAGTCCGCACCCCCCCTACCTACAAAAGATTTAAAGCAAGGATCGGAGAACTAAGGTGGAGAGATCTTTTCTTTTCGGTGTGATTTAAAAGATAATATTTCCATGAATTTGACAGAAGAAGATTTGTGCTGGAGAGTAAGAGTGGAATTTTAGAAGTTTTTGTCTAACCCCCCCCCCTCCCGGACCCGGGAGCATCCTGTGTGTGAGCTGGAGGAAAAGGAACAAGGAGTTTGACAGCTGTCAAAGGAGCTGTCAAACGGGCAGTTAAAGTTAAAAATCTTATTATTTAACATCTCTCTGGACTAAATTTGTTACATTTGAATCAAAGTGGTTGGGAACAAAGTAGTTATAAATAACAAAGTAACAGACTGTTGGGAAAGGACTATTAAGTAACCAGAATCCCCCTAGGGGGAACTCTGAAACATTACAATGGCTGCAGATGGAAAATTACAGGCAGAGATAGAAAGAATGTTTTTTCTCGTGGGAATACTGCAAGAGCAGAGCATGGCTATGAACAAACAACTTATAACCTTGAACTCTAAAACAAGCAACTCTGCTGAATGCACAAAGGATCTGACTGGGAAAAAATCTGCAGCTGAATCAGAAGAGACATCTTTGGAACTGGAGGAGAGGGAAGAAGGAGTGGAGAAAGTACAGGTGGAGAGTACCAACCAGAAGCCTACATTGCTAGAACATAAAGAAGAAGATCTTTGGATTACAAATCTGCGAAAGATGCGAAAAAGGAAGGAGGAAGCCCCTGGAACACTTGGAACACTGGAATTTAAAAGAAATAAGAAATATGATTGGGGCTTCCTCTTTGAGTATGGGAGATCAGTTGACCTTTTGCAGCAGCTGTTACCAAGTATTTCGGATGGAAGAAAATCTGATGAGACTGTGCCAGAGCTCCTTCGAGACCTGACGACCAAAAAGAGGGTTACCAACAAAACCGGCAGAGAGAGACTGACAGAGACTTGAAGGCCTCAGATGTGAGGAATCCAGGCTAAAAACTGTCATTGTGGACATTTATTCGGGAAGGGACAGAAACCGGGGTAGGGAGGGAGGGGAGAACAGAATTTCAAAATTTTTATGACCTTTGTGTTTGGTTATTATGACCTATATTTAATATAAAAAGGGGGAAATTCGTGGAAGGGAATTTGGGTCGACCTTAGAAAAGGATTCAACATTTATAAGAAAATTGGATAAGTAAAATTTGGCCAAGTAATAAGAACTATTTTTTTAAAAAAATAACAATAATATGTAAAGGATGAGAGATAAGAACTTGCTGAGCTAATTATTTGAATTAGGATGTATGAGGGGGGGTGGGGGGAAGTCAGGAAGTGGGGTTAAGAAAGTAAGGATATGAAATTATACATGTTTTGTCTTTGTCTTTTTTTTTGTGTGTGTGTGTGTTTATAAAATGTGAAAATCCAATAAAAAATTTAGTAAAAAAAAAAAAAAAAGGAATGAGACCTTGGAGTCATAGCAGATAGCTCAATGAAGATGTTGATCCAGTGTACAGCAGCTGTGAAAAAGGCAAATTCCATGCTGTGGAATTATTCAGGAAGGAACTGAAAATAAAACAGCAGCTTGTATGATGACAGCTGTTGGATGTTTTTAGCCAAGAGATGGAAGGATAATAAAATCCCTAACAGAGAAGAGTGGCTACTCAAATTGATGGATTATGCCAAATTGGCAAAAATGACTGGAAGGATCAGAAACCAGGAAGATAAAAAAAAATCTTTAATAAGGAATGGGGGAAAATTATAATTTACCTTGGAGAACACTATAAACAATTAAAAACATTTGCAGGACTGTAATAACATGGAAACAACGGAGTATTTTTTTTTAATAATCAAGGACAATATAAGATGCAGTGGAAAGAGATTAACAATGGAACCCATGGAGGGGTGGAGGGAAGTTCAAGGATACGAGTAATCCTATATTTTTGTGGTGCTGATTTATGTCTGAATGTAAACACTAAATGTAAAATCAAATTAAAAAAAAATATTTTAAAAAATAAAGATAATAAAACAGCCAATACTCTACTGCCTATACACAAATCTATGGTGCAACCATATTTGGAATACTGTGTGCCATTCTGATCACACCATCTCAAAAAGGAGATTATAGGGTTGAAGTAGGTTCAGAAAAGGGCAACCAGAATGACCAAGGCTTGTACTTGAAGAAAAGTACAAGCATTTGAGACTTTTGTAGTTGAGAGAAAAGGTGAGTCAGAGGTGACATGATAGAAGTTTATAAGACCATGTCTGGCATGGAGAAAGTAGAGACAGGTTTTTTTCTCCTTCCCTCATTCCATTTGAATTTACAGTATTTTTCCGTGTATAAGACTAGGTTTTTCCCCTTTAAAATAATGTCCACAATTCGGGGGTGTCTTACACACAGGGACCATCTCCCTCCATTTTCTTAAATCTGAGTCCCCAAAATAGGGGGCATCTTATACATGGGGGCGTCTTATAGATGGAAAAATACTGTATGTACATTTGATGAAGCTGGACGTTGGAAGGTTCAGGATAGATGAAAGACAGTACTTTTTCCACAAAACACATGTTGTTGATGTTTAGTCGTTAAGTCGTGTCTGACTCTTCATGACCCCATGGACCAGAGCACACCAGGCACTCCTGTCTTCCACCGCCTCCCGCAGTTTAGTCAAATTCATGCTGGTAGCTTCAAGAACACTTTCCAACCATCTCATCCTCTGTCGTCCCCTTCTCCTTGTGCCCTCCATCTTTCTCAACATCAGGGGCTTTTCCAGGGGGTCTTCTCTTCTCATGAGGTGGTCAAAGTATTGGAGTCTCAGCTTCAGGATCTGTCCTTCCAGTGAGCACTCAGGGCTGATTTCCTTCAGAATGGAGAGGTTTGACCTTCTTGCAGTCCATGGGAGTCTCAAGAGTCTCCTCCAGCACCATAATTCAAAAGCATCTATTCTTCGGCGATCAGCCTTCTTTATGGTCCAGCTCTCACTTCCATACATCACTACTGGGGAAACCATGGCTTTAACTATATGGACCTTTGTTGGCAAGGTGATGTCTCTGCTTTGCAAGGTGATGTCTCTGCTATAAAACTTGCTTCCACAGGAGGCAGTGATGGCCACCAAAATGGATGATTTTAAAAGAGGATTAGACAAATTCATGGAGGATATGTCTATCAACAGCTACTAGCTACACGGCCATGCTGCACCTCCACTGTTAATGACAGTATTCTTTTGAATACCAGTTGCTGACAATCACAGGTGGGCAGAATGCCCACAGGTATCTGATTGGCCACTGTAGGAACAGGATGCTGGACTAGATATGTGCCATTGGCTCAATTCAGAAAGCTCCTCTTAAGCTCTTATGCTATTATAGTCCCTATCCACTTTCCCCTGCATGACTGTTCAGAAATAATTGAGGAGTGTAGAAAATAGTTCCAACAAAAGACAATGCACAATGACGCATGAAACTCTGTGGGTATCAGTGAAGCCACAGTTCTGGAAAATAAATGCCTCCCTTAATTTTCAATCAAGATTCATAAGCTGGTCTGCAGGCCGTCAGAAGGCTGTAATTGTTTCAATTGTTAACGGTGACCTTCAGCGAAGTAGACTTGGAAAGACGTTGCTTGTCAGTCTCTCTTTATCTGCTTCCTCATTGTGTTTGTTTCTTCTCTCCACTTCAAGGCCTTCACTTTCAGTGGAAGAGAGAATGGCAGCAGCAGAGGAGAGTTAAAGGGAGAGCTGTTCTCTGTTTTGGGACTATTGTGATGCTCCCTTGATTGGCCATCCCTGATCCTGTTGTCACTTTTGTGGAAATGCAACTCATTTCTGCTTTCATGATTTATAAGAAAAGTACATCCTGTATTATATACAGTGGTACCTCAGGTTAATATAATTTATAATAATAATAATAATAATAATAATAATAATAATAATAATAATAATTTATTATTTATACCCCGCCCATCTGGCTGAGTTTCCCCAGCCACTCTGGGCGGCTCCCAATCGAGTGTTACAAACAATACAGCATTAAATATTAAAAACTTCCCTAAACAGGGCTGCCTTCAGATGTCTTTTAAAGAGAAGATAGCTGCTTATTTCCTTCACATCTGAAGAGAGGGCGTTCCACAGGGAGGGCGCCACAATGAGAAGGCCCTCTTTCTGGTTCCCTGTAACCTCACTTCTTGCAATGAGGGAACCGCCAGAAGGCCCTCGGCGCTGGATCTCAGTGTCCGGGCTGAATGATGGGGGTGGAGACACTCCTTCAGGTATACAGAACCAAGGCCATTTAGGGCTTTAAAGGTCAGCACCAACACTTTGAATTGTGCTCGGAAATGTACTGGGAGCCAATGCAGATCTCTCAGGACCGGTGTTATGTGGTCCCAGCAGCCACTCCCAGTCACCAGTATAATTGCCGCATTCTGGATTAATTGCAGTTTCCGGGTCACCTTCAAAGGTAGTCCCACGTAGAGCACATTAAGAACTTAATTCATTCTGGAGGTCCGTTCTTAACCTGAAACTGTTCTTAACCTGAGGTACCACTTTAGCTAATGGGGCCTCCCACTCCACTGCCGCCGCGCCTTTGTCGTGTGATTTCTGTTCTCTTCCTGAAGCAAAGTTCTTAACCTGAGGTACTATTTCTGGGTTAGCAGGGTCTGTAACCTGAAGCGTCTGTAACCCGAGGTACCACTGTATAACATGGGAGCCATCGTGGAAAGTGGGAACCAATAATCTGCAACACCATAGGCGCTGGGTTGCTGCCAAGATTGAAGGAGCCCAGCATGCACATGTAAAATCGAATGCATCTCATGATGCTGCACAGGCTGGTGAAGCCTTCTGCTAGGCCGTGCTGGTCCCCGCAGCATCAGGAGACACAGTGGAGACTGGTGCACATGGCACAAGGTTGCACCAACCTGCAGAGCATCTCCTGACTCTGCCACAGCCATGGGAAGGCCCAATGGGGCCCACTGCAAGCCACAGAAAAAATTGTTTGGGGGGGATTTGACCCTCCTTCCCACCAAGATGGCACCCCTGAGCTTTTAGCCAATTTAGTGTTAAGTAACCATTCTATCAGCGCAAGGATTTGCATTTCCTATCCCATCAGTGGATTCAAGGCGATTTTCAGAGACCACAGAACTAAAGACAAACGTTTGACCTATGAAACCTGATAATGCAGTAAAGACACACACAAATATCGCCACATTCCCATCACATATGAAGGAAGGTGTCTCTAAGGCCAGCAAAGTGAGGAAACAGCCCTATTAATTTTGGAAAGCTGTGGCAGTGTTCAATGCCACTTCAGGAATACTTCAGGAATAGCCTTCTGAATCCTAGCTGGGTGCTGCTTTCAATGGAGCTTTGGACCAAATTTGATCCCACTTCTGCTCATTGATTTGCAATCTCAGGTCCTCCTCACAAATCTGCCATAAGTCACACGGCTCCCATAGGCCCACTAATTAATTGCTTATAGATGAGTGAGGCTGCAGCTTTGAATTCTGCCTTGGGATGAACACAATATCACATTTTTGTGGATAATTTACAACTTTTGGTTCTAGATTCTCTGTTTAATGGTCTGCTATGATGTCCTGTTGCTGTTTTGCCTTGGTTTCCTGTTTAAAAAGTTAACAGCTTTAAAATGAAGTTCTTTGTCTGCCCTTCTGGCAATCTAGCCTTTCTATCTTATTTTACTTTGCCTTGAAATCTTCCAGCGTCTGTCCTTCTGCCCACATGGGTTACCTTTGGGGTTGCATTTGATTCTCTATTCTCTTCTGAACTTCTTTTTTTATGGCTACAGCAAAGTCTTGTGTATTTCAGCTTTTAAGCATCTCCAAAATCTGTCATTTTTGATTCTGCTATGAAGACTTTATTTAATGCTGTGTTCATTTCTCACCTTGATGACCGCAGCTTCCAGTTTTTGATGTTTGTCCGCTTATATCTATTCTACATGTTGCTTCTTCTATTTGTTATTGTTTTCCTCTCTCTGACCGTGTGCCACCTTTGTTAGTCATCATCAGTTTATTTATAAACCACATTTTCCACATGTACATCTGTGCTCAAAGCAGTTCACATAAAAACTCTAAATTCTCTAGTACAAACATGATTACGTAATAAAAAGTATATCACTACAATGTCACAGACACACATATAAGCATGAAAATTAAAGAAACTATAAACTTCACAAATGTGCCAAGTAAAACATAAAGTGACTTTGCATCCAAAAGTAGCTCCAAGACTGATAGCATTAGGACATAAAAACACCCTCCATTTTTATGCCTCAACTTAAAGTCTCCCCAGAGTTCTTCTGTGAAAGATCTCAGGGCTGGAAGGTGAGGCAAAATCAACAGAAACAGCCATTCCCAGATGACAAACACAAAATTATATCTCCCCCCCCCATCCTCCCTTCCCTCTTTCTTTGACTTAGAGGCAACAATCCAATGTACAGTATGCTTATTTGCACCTCCCTCTTAACCACAGAGCATAGGACTTGCCGATCAAGAAGGTCGGTGGTTCGAATCCCCACGACGGGGTGAGCTCCCATTGCTCAGTCCCTGCTCCTGCCAACCTAGCAGTTCAAAAGCACGTCAAAATGCAAGTAGATAAATAGGTACCGCTTCAGCGGGAAGGTAAATAGCATTTCCATGTGCTGCTCTGGTTCACCAGAAGCGGCTTAGTCATGCTGGCCACATGACCCGGAAGCTGTATGCCGGCTCCCTCAGCCAATAAAGCAAGATGAGTGCCGCAACCCCAATCAGCCACGGCTGGACCTAATGGTTAGGGGTCACTTTACCTTTACCTTAATAATAATAATAATAATGTGGGAATGCAAACCTTGGTTTCCTTGGGCAGGTTCTTGATTTTAGAAGTGATGTGTTTAAATCTGCCTTATACTTAATTAAGCCATTGAGAAAGCAAACTGGGAGTTGTCTATTTGCAGCAGTTTATCATCAAAGGTTGCAGACAACTTTTCCCAACCTCATCCATTAGATTGGAAATCACTTAA
The DNA here is from genome assembly GCF_951804945.1 of Podarcis cretensis. Lineage (NCBI taxonomy): Eukaryota > Metazoa > Chordata > Lepidosauria > Squamata > Lacertidae > Podarcis > Podarcis cretensis. The sequence goes on along the minus strand of NC_137176.1, from coordinate 17,268,768 downwards.
CAAACAAAGGTGCCAAGGATGGGTGGAAGTTCTGCATGCCAAGCATTGCAGAATCCGGCGGTCGTGGATCCTGTCCGATGCCCGTGTGGCGGGGGCCATGGCACGACCCTCGGTGACATCAGGAAGAGAGCCTATAGTTGGATTAGCATCAACAGGCTTCCCCTACTGGTGGTTAACCCCTCCTCAGACTCACCCCTCTACGAGTGGGTGGAGTCTAATGTTCCGTGGTCCAATGCCTAAGCCAATACCTTCTCACATGTTGTAATCAATAAAGCTGTGGCCTTTATCTTACCCATTAACCTTACATTCTGTGTCCACGTGTCTTTATTCCCCAAGCGGGGATCGGGTCCTCGAATCACAACTGAGCCATGGCCCCTTACAGAGTGCAGATGTCAATGGATAAGAAGATATCAGTCTGTACCTGTGCAAGTTTCTTGGCGAGGTTGATGGACTTCCATTTCATGCGGCTCAATGTGGTCCCTTCCATAGTTCCATAGTTACTGGAACAATGGATAAGAAATTAGCTCACTGCTAAAAGTTCTAACATTTATATTTTTTTTAAGGGTAATTTTGATTTTTGTTTTATTTGTCCTTCCTAGATATTTCATTGACCACAACACAGAAGAAGATAGGTATTTCACCATTGATGCAAACACTGGGACCATTAAAACAGCTAAGGTCTTCGACAGAGAAGAAACCCCTTGGTACAACATAACAGTCACGGCTTCTGAAATTGGTAGGTAACAATTGTGTGTGTGTGTGTGTGTGTGTGTGTGTGTGTGTGTGTGTCCCCACCTCTCTTCTCCTCCAACCTCATACTGTCTATAACATTAGTGTCTCACATCAAATGTACCTCATCTGTAGAAAGGACTTTGCGAACTGAAATGTGTGTATGTGTTTTTGTTACCCAAGAAAACCTTCATAAAAACAATTTAAAAATAAAACCCCCATATAGTGCTCCTAAGGGACGTGGGTGGCGCTGTGGGTTAAACTACAGAGCCTAGGACTTGCCTAGGACTCTGGTTTCGCCAGAAGCGGCTTAGTCATGCTGGCCACATGACCCGGAAGCTGTCTGCGGACAAATGCCGGCTCTTTTGGCCTATAGAGCGAGATGAGCGCGCAACCCCAGAGTCGGTCATGACTGGACCTAATGGTCGGGGTCCCTTTACCTTTATAGTACTCCTATGCAACAAGGAAGGATTGTTTCGTGATGGTGGTGATGGTGTGGAAATGGATGTGATTCAAACAACCCTTAACATTCGACCAACATTACGCTTACCATGTTTCTAGCCCCCATTACTGCTACCATGGAATTTGAGGCAGCATATATTGTAGTCTCCCATCAGACTCCCATCAGTGATCAGACCCAGATCTACTTAGCTTCAGCGATATAGCTGTATCAGACCATGCTCCGAGGCATTCCCTCCCCCACGGACTGTTTGGAGCGCATGTAGTCTGTTGTGGTCAACTTATGACTATGATTAGAACAATTTTTTTCTGGTCAACGAGTAATTGCTAACAGAAGCAGCAGCCCCACATCTCTTTCTCACACTAAGCAGAGCAGAACCGATCGCACCTTAGGAGTTTCCCTACCTCCATAAGCATCAGGCAATGAAGTAGAGTGGGTATAGCAACATACTTAAGGTGCTGATAGCGCATAGCCGTCAACGTTTCCCTTTTTTAAAAAAGAGAGCCAGTGTGGTGTAGTGGTTAAGAGTAGTGGACTCATAATCTGGTGAACCGGGTTCGATTCCCTGCTCCTCTACATGCAGCTGCTGGGTGACCTTGGGCTAGTCACACTTCTCTGAAGTCTCTCAGCCTCACTCACCTCACAGAGTGTCTGTTGTGGGGGAGGAAGGGAAAGGAGAATGTTAGCCGCTTTGAGACTCCCTAGGGTAGTGATAAAGCGGGATATCAAATCCAAACTCTTCTTCTTATCCCAAATAGGATTCCTCACAAGAAAAGGGAAAAGTTGACAGCTATGATGTGACTGGAATATGTTTGTTTGTTTGTTTGTCTGTTTGTTTGTTTGTTTGTTTTACTGCATGTTATAAGGGAAAGATGTGGACTTCCTACATTCAGAAGTCACTCTGGAGCAAACAACCATAGCTACTATATGTTATTTTCTCACAAAAACAAATTGTGGAAGAGAATAGCTAGACTGAGGCAGACCTGGCTGCCCGAATACAGCTTAGAAATTGGATCTGGGAAGATGCATGATCAGCAAGCTGCTTAGACTTTATCAATCAGGAAGTTAGCACATCAACATCAACTTCTTCCATATTTCCATATCAATTTGTATTTTTTAAACAAAGTACTCATGAAAATGTAATTTCTTGTGTGTTATATTAATGAATATATGCCTTTATTTAGCCACTTTGCCCAAACATATGCATTTTTGCACACATTCATTGGCTGGAGAACTGCATATTGAAATTCTGAGAAGTTTGAATTTCAAAGAAAGGCTGTGTTTCAGTCCACATATTGGTTTTAAAACTGCAAATCAGGTAGAATGTCCTTTAGATGTGAATTCAATTGAATTTCTGGACCTATCCCTGGTCCAACTTCATTATCTCCAAATGTTGGTGGACTTCAACTCTCATGAGCCCCAGCCAGCATGACCAATCATCAGCTATGATAGGTGTATCCTAAAACCTATGGAGGGCACCCAGTTGGAAAAGTTTGCTCTAACCACTTCACATTTCAATAACAGTTTTGAAGTTTTCAGCACACTTCATGTCCATTGTTGATCAGGATGAGTAAACAAATCAATATCTTAATGGTGTTCTTCCCTCCTGAGTTTATGAAGTCTGAGCCAGAGACTTACACATTTAGCTCTCACATAGCTCTGTATTGGAACTGCCATTACGATGAAGTATATGACATTTGAAAGTATCCTCACTGAACTAAAGATTAAGCCCCGTGTACTATTTTTGGAGGCCTTTACTAATAACCTATGAAATTAAATGTCAAAAAGCTCCTTAAAATTTTTATAAGGCCATTTAGTAATCAGAGTAAGTAATATACGGATGTAGAAAATAAATGGCCTGAGATCGGCTTTGTTCCCAGACAGCAACTGAGAGTGAAATCCTATACCCATTAATGTTTAAGTCTCATTGGCCTCAATCGGACTTTCTTCTGAGTAGATGCTCTACATTTCTCTGCTCAATATTTTCTACATAAACTCTCTGTTTCTTTCACTTTTCTATGAAAAGGACTTATATGGTCTCGGCGGCCGCTCCCAGTCACCAGACTGGGGGTGGCTTCTGTAAATCTAGGACTGTTCCCGGAAAATAGGGACACTTGGAGGGTCTTAACCCATCATTTGTCCTTCTGTGGTTCATGACTGCCAGACGATGGAGTTTTCTTTTCACTTTCATTCGTAGGGGATACTCCTGGAAAGTACTGCATTAATGCTGTGCATAGGTATTTTATGAAGGCAGCAAATTGATTTTTATAGTTATTTCTGCTCTTGGGATTGAGTTAATACTTTGGACTAAGTAAATTTCTACAGTAAACTACAGTTTTATAGTTAACCATTAAGAGTTCAACCTCTTATGAGCCGCATAGTCTCTTCACGCGGTGTTTTTATTTTCAGTGCAGCATGCTTTCAGCTATAATTTAGCCCTAATCATAAACAGGTGTACAGCAAGACCAAGCTTTAATTAAGATTTAAAAGCCTCATTGGAGCTTATTCGTAAAGCTACATGCATACCGCTAGCTAGCTACTGCAGGCAGGGAAAACAGAAGAGTTACCTGATATAGCTGTTTAGGAGAAATCAATCTCAATACCATCAGACTTTCTCAATACCATCAGACTTCAATGTTGCCTTCTTATACATTATTTATTTGGCATAGGTGAATAAATGCTATATTACAAAAGGACAGTAAGAATAGTGATGTTTTCCATTAAAATGGGATTGCTTGATGCAATGATGTAATGCTGTACAAAATGGCATTTTGTCTACAATTCTGCCAACCGGAATATATATGCATAATTGCATATACAGACAAACAGAAAAGATGGTGCCAAAATTAAGTTCTTTTCTACCTGGTTGATTTCAGTAAGAGAGATTTAAGCACATTTCCCGCCAAACACACCCTCAGCTGGTATTAAGCAATTGGCTTAGGCTAGACTTGGTTTTGCTATCAAATATTTCATTTATGCCTTCAGTCTTTTCACGCTCCCTCTGCACAAAAATAAGATGACAGACAAGAAATGCTAAATCAAGTCTGGAATTGGACAAGGAGCAAGTGCTGAGCTCAAAGCATTGGGCTGGTGGGCCTCTGTCACCTTTTATCTCTCGGAAGACACACCGCCATATGTTGCACCATCTGCAGCTCTTTTATAGCCTCCTCTTAGAAACCATTTGCAATCTCAAAGCAATGCACTGAATGTGAGGAAGACAAAACAGGTGGCTCAGCACAAGGCCATCTCTCTCGAACGACAGCGCTGGCTTGCAGTCTTCAGTGTTAAGACAGAGAAATGCTATTGGGTGACAGAGAGGAGGGGGAACTGCTCAACGCCTACTTTGCCTCTGCCTTCTCCCAAAAGGAAACCTGTCCCCAACGTGATGATAACAGAATAAATGATGCAAGGAGGCAACTGCAGTGCAAGATAGCAAAACAGGTGGCAAGGAAACACCTAGCTACTTTAAATGAATTCAAATCTCCAGGGCCTGATGAGCTGCTCTCTCCTGTTCTTCCGATGCTTTCATTATGTAGCACCCTGCTTGTGGTTAACGCTTAGCTGGAATGAAATATTCAACGCAGCAATAGAGAAATTAAAATAATAATTTATTTGTCAGACAAATAAATATGAGGCACAGTGGTATATGGTTACCAAGCTCTGGCCTGGCCTCTTGCCATTCTGGCCAGCACTTATATTTCCTTAATCCAGCCCCCTTGCTCCTCCTGTGGCTGCCTCTGTCCAATCAGCCTGGTTGAAATTCCTATTGGCTGTTTGCTAGAACCAATCACAAAAGATACACCCATTTCCTTCTGTGCTTTTATGGGAAACAAAAAGCTATATATTCTTCTATCTATAAATGACAAATAAGTAGTAATATATCTTACATGTGTCTCACCAAGGAACCTTAATTACCAACTCACCTCGCCCTATTGCCCTCCAAAACAGATGGTTTAATCTCAAATTTTTATCTTAAACAGATGTCAAGGATCATCATTGAAAGATCTCCTTCCTTTGGAGGTCTCTAAACAAAAGCTTGACAACCATATGTGCTCTAATGATGTTTCCTGCTTGGCAGGGGGGGGGGGGGCTGGGCTGGTGGCTGATGGCCCCTGTGATCTCTTCCAACTATATGAAATAAGAATCTAGCATAAGGATTTAACATTTCTTAGCTTCTAATTCCTTTGCATAATTACATTTAAGCCAATATATTTAATACATAACATAAATAACCTTTTAAAAGGAAAAGAAATCTTAAAAGGATCTCAGTTTAAGAAAGAAACAACTTTAGAAAAAGACTTCCCAAAATACTCTCTTCCTTTCTGCCAGCTAGATGCTTTTTTCACTGCTCTTGACCTTTCAACCTTAGGAAAATATGGCTCAAGTTGAATGGGAGGCACATGGTTTTATTTTACTATTTACCCACTCTTAATTATGTTTTTCTCTGCTTTTTTATCTTCTGCAATATGTAGGGTCAGTGTAACCTTGGCTGTCAGCCTGTAATTCCCTTTGACTTTGAGAATTGTTTTCTGCTATAAATCAGGGGGCCCCCTTGTCTAGGAGGAAAAACATTTTGCCAAGGTTCTTAGGCAGCTGCTCTTCTGCCTGGCATGAAACATTTGAAGATCTTTAAGCTCATTTTAAAATACAGGCCCTGATCAAGCCTCAATAAAAATGCAGGCTTATGATTAGATGCCTCAATTATACAGTGGTACCTCGGGTTAAGTACTTAATTCATTCCAGAGGTCCGTACTTAACCTGCAACTGTTCTTAACCTGAGGTACCACTTTAGCTAATGGGGTCCCCTGCTGCTGCCGTGCCGCCAGAGCACGATTTCTGTTCTCATCCTGAAGCAAAGTTCTTAACCTGAAGCACTATTTCTGGGTTAGCAGAGTCTGTAACCTGAAGCGTATGTAACCTGAAGCGTGTGTAATCCGAGGTACAACTGTATATTTTAAGGCACCAGGCAAACATGTTCCTCTTCCACCAGGCCTTTGGCTGATTAATATTCCACAGCCTTTTAAATATGTTTGTGGGAGGGTGGGTGTTTTGTTTTGCTTTACTATTTTGTTGCTTATTTGTGCTTTAGTGTTTTTATCTTGTGAGCCACCCTGAGATCTTTTGATGAAGGGCAGTATATAATTCTAATCAAGCAAGCAAGCAAGCAATAAAATAAGTTTCTGATCATAGCCAGGCTCTGAAACCATCAACTGCGGCTAAGAATAATGATGGTTTCAGGTTTGCACATGACGACAAACCACAGTTAGTTAAAGACAGAAGCAAAAGTTTCCAATCTCCTCATTCTGGTTACACTGGAGGATGTAGGGGCAGTGGCCCAGAAACTGAAAGTAGGTCCTGCTTCCATATCCTCCCCTCTGCTCTAGCAAGGTGGAATTGCAGCTAATCGATGACAGTGCAGAGATAGTAAGAGGGAGTCAGATTGCTGCCTTTGTCCATTGAACATAAATATACGGAACGGTTATCCCCAGTCTCTCCTTGAGAGCACGTGTTCACTCAAGGCAACATCTCCCATCCAAATGCTATTCAGATTCAAACGTGAAAAGTGAAAGTTCCCTCAATTTCCAAATTATAATTTCCATCTATTTAGGCTTATACAGTGGTACCTCGGGTTACATACGCTTCAGGTTACATACACTTCAGGTTACAGACTCCGCTAACCCAGAAATAGTACCTCGGGTTAAGAACTTTGCTTCAGGATGAGAACAGAAATCGTGCTCCGGTGGCGTGGCAGCAGCAGGAGGCCCCATTAGCTAAAGTGGTGCTTCAGGTTAAGAACAGTTTCAGGTTAGGAATGGACCTCCATTACAAATTAAGTACTTAACCGTAGGTAAGTACTTATGTCACACCATAATAGTTCTGGGTAGCTTTTTAAAAAATCTTATAAAGAATATCCATTTACCCTATGCTCTATGAGGTAAAAGGACAGAAAATGTTCTGAAATTTCTATACAGAAGAAAATGATAAAAGTGGACCTCCAGCAATGGAGGTTTATTTCTGAAAGCAATCCTATAAATGGATTGTTTGCAAAGATCTAGCCAGGACCTCTCTTTCAGATTCTTTTTGTTTGTTTCAGAAGATGCTGAGCATAGCTGTAGAGAACAGGTGCAAAGAAAAAGGACCTGAGACAAACAGAGATACCCGAAGAACGAAAATGTCAGATTACCACAGGCTTTATTAAGCTCTGACTGTTTGAAATGCCAAAGTATAAGAAAAATGACCACAGGAAAGGCAGCTGTGTCTGCACACAGCTTTGATCTCCACCTGTCCTATGAAAGAAAAAACGATCTAGAGCAACTGTATAATTTTATAAGACATTCAGAATCCTCCAGGGTATAACTATGTAAGCAATAGGAAAAGAGAAACATGAATTGTGTTTTGGGGCGGATTTTTTTAAAAAGGTTTTTTTCTTCCAGAATTGTGTACTAAAAATTAGGTATTTGTTAGCTGGTTGTCAAAGGGAAAGCACAAATGAAAAGAAAAGCAACTACTCATTGCTATGTGGATAAAATCTTCAATGCTGCATGCCAGAGGAAATGAAAACAATTTGAAGAAAATGCAGTCTGTACAATAGCCCAGCAAGGTAGCGACATTTTCAAAGGCACTTTGAAGCGGGAGCAATGAATTCTAATCAAAATAAAGAAGACTGGAACATGCAAAACAGCAGGCAACCTTTCTCAGCAGTTCCTCCGAAGCAGAGACAAGCCACACAGATCTCAATCCGAAACTTAAAAACACCAGCAGAACCAGAAATGTGAATAAGATTACTGCTTATGGGGATGGTAGTGGTGGAGAATTTAGCAATCACTCCCCTGGCTCAGAACTTCACTTACACTGTAGTACAAAGCTGGAGTTTGGTGCATTAGAAACCTCTCTTTTCTTTTTTCCCCAACCATGATGGTAATTCTGTGCATGTATTGCATTGGACAAATGGAGGTGGATGGGAAAGCCTCTGCAGTCAAGGGAATTTGGTGTACACATTGACCAGATGTCAATAAACCAACCAGGGTTTATTATGACATGAATGAGTCTAGCCTCATCTTAGATTCACATGCTCCCTCTTGGGCACAGCAACAAGCAGTCTGGAAGATTTCACTTTTTTCTTGATTAACCTCAGTTTACCAAGTCACCCAAACCTGATAAACTGTGGTTAATTGAGATTGGAAACAAAACCTTCTGATTTCCTTGCAGTCACACCAGATGAAGAAAAGGTAAAGGAGAGCACTAAAGTTCAGGGGAAGGCCAGGCTTGATCTCATCACAATAAATAGCAGTTTCCATAACTCTCAAATGCTGCAATTGTAGCTCTCCTAACTTCTAACCTGAGTTCACAATTACTGTGTATCAGGGATTGATGAAACAGTCTCAATCTGGTCAATCAGAACTGGATTACAAAGTCCATTCCCTTCTAATTCTTTTAGGATCTTTTAGGGTAAATCCTAAATGAATCCATACACTTTCGGTAATTTAAATCGTTTTGGAGTAGCTTACATGGTAGTTCAACAGTGTCTCTGGTCCTTCCTTCCGTTCAACAATCATTTCTAGCTCTTTGTGGCAGCTTGCAGCAGCTAGAAAACATGGCAGCTGCCAGACTTATTGAAAACATTTGACTAAAAGACTTCTGGAAGTGGAGCTTTTCCTTTGAACAATTAGCCAGGAAGCATTGTCATTCAAAACAAATGAAAATTTCCCCATTTTTTTGTCCTGGAAAAAACCCAGTTTTTGTTCTGGTCTGTGCTCATTCTTCTGTTGTTCCCCAAACAACAACTTATCAGGTGATTTTAATATCTGATATCTGATAATTAAAGCAAATGAGTTCAACCTTTCATTGTTCAAACTTCATTACAGGATTGCAACTCAAACAGATAATGCAAAATTCATTCGCACACATAATTGTTACAGCATGTTAATCACCTAAACTGCCTTGTATTTGGCAGAGATTGCTGGATGATTGCCTATGCAGTGACAATGCTAATGTAACCATTTGGTTGGTCCTAGTGGCCAGATTTACTGTCTGGTGGATTATCTCAAGGACAGCCTCTTTCAAATGCTGCTGCTATTTCCTTTTCACTTTTTTCTAACTGATTTGTTTCAGACACCAGAGGCAGAACATGAGCTGCCAATCCACAGGCCTAATCTGGCCCACCATACATTCCCTAGTGGTCTTCTAGAGACCCAGAGACCAATTGATCTATGGTGGTTTGTTCACCCACAATTGCCAGCACACCAGGAAGAAGAGTCGAGACAACCAAATGTGGATAAATAGGTTATATTTATTATATATAACAACTTGAGGACCTGCAAAACAAACTAACTAGTCATATTCATCCAATGTAACCAAATCAAATTAAGTCTCAGCAGGTGTTCATTAATATATTGGGGGTGGGGAGGTGATTTCTACTCCCATTACCTGGGCAAGGAAACTTTGCTTGAACTGAGGTTTCCTAAGATTGCACTGAGGGTCATATTGGGTTTGCTATGATTTTCACTCAGTATGATCCTCCTCCAGCTGTCAATGCAGTGTAAGACACAGGAAAAAGACAAATTATATCTAAAACAAAGTTCTAAAATGTAAACAACTATGAAGTCATCATAAAATTAGAAAACTCTTAACCAAATTCTTAAGCACATAAACACACTTTTTTTTTTACCATGCATCTAAAAGCTAGAATGAAGGGGCTCATCAGGCCTCCCAGGGGATGGAGTTTCAGAGGAGAAGTACCACTATGGAGATGAAATGCAACTTGTAGCCTATGCTCCTTCTTCCAAAGGACATGGCAAACAACAGGTAGTCCTGAATTTAGTTAAACATGTCAGGGAGAGTCCCCTCTCATTTATTATATAGTGGTTGAACAACTTCAGTTTCATTTCGAGGTGATGAATGTAACAAGGAGACCATTTTCTGCTGACATGCTTTCATTGACACTGTGTTCAGACTACTTTGATCGATGAACTTGAAGCATCTTTGCAGAGAACAAATCTGCGCTCCACCATTAAAGTTATGTGCAAAGAAACGTAAGAGGTTCAGACACAAGACCTAGGACCTTTTTATCAACTCCAGTTGTTTTGTTCTGTGTGTACCCTATCAAATAAATATAATTTACAACAAAGTCCTTTCAACGGTAGAAAAGACTGCCCTATTTTCTGTTATGGTTTTAGCAACCACAAAGCAAAACTTCCATTGAAGTTTATCTTGCAGCGTACAAATGAAAGAACAGGATCCTTTTGAAAGCATCTGCAATAAATCAGAACAATGTTGTCCTACACACCTACTGAGCTGAAGCTAGATCAATATATAATGAGTTGTTTTATGTGTAATAGGACAAAGAGCTTTAATGGTAAGCACTGGCATTATGAAATTAAGAGCCAATTCAGTTGTGTAGCTGTGCAGGAGATTGCTTGTTTGAAGCTATTCTGACATGTTCCTGGTTGGCTCACACAATGAGGGCCCTCTTGAGCTTGTTTTATTTCCAGGAACTTTATTATTGCACTGCGCCAACAGTACACCATTATTTCTAGTATGGCCCGGCAAAGACTACGTAATCCCTTCCGTAACAAGTGGTTCTCCGGATGTTGCTAAGCTAAAACTCTCAACATCTGTGGCCACTAGCAAGTTGGCTCAGTTGATCATTAGGGCAACAAATGAGCTTTAGATCAGGCTTGGCAGCAAACTAACAGTCAGTGCAGTTTTTTTCGAAGTTGTGTCATATGCTTACAACCTTTTTATGATAAAACCCAACTCCAGCTGGCTTAAAATATATTGTAAGCCATATATACAATTGATATCTTCTAAATATATGTAACAGTACAATTAAAAAGCAATTTTAGCAATAAAAAAGCATCCTAGCTAGCTAGCTATTAAATTTGTATTCCTTCCAAAGATGCCCAGAGTAGCAAACCTAAAAATGTTAAAATAATACATTTTTTAAATAAAATAAATCTTTACCCTCATCCACATTTTACTATTTCTTCCTTTAAAAAAACCCCAGCTAATCTATTCCTGATTTTTGTTCAACTTTGATATGACACCATAACATCAAATAAAGCCATTTGATTAATTTCTGGCCCACAACATGAGAGTGTACAATTGACTCTGAAATTTTCTCCTGTTTTTTCTCTCTCTTCACTACCGTGTAATACCCTTGGATGTCATAAACCTGTAGTTTAACCTTCAAGTCTTGACTTTGATTTCTGTTTGCAAAAAGCCAGTGAGACTTCACAAACCACATCTTCATAAGGTTGCCATATCAGTCTGGTTCTGCTGTAGCATGTCGAATATCTGACAAGCCATTGTTTTACATCAAGTTCTGAACACCACTTTCAGTGCCAGAAAATTGCTTTGAGGGCAAGCTGCAAGGGTGTAAGTGTCTTCTGAAAGCTGGATCACTTTATTCTTTTGTATTTTACAGAAAGTCCTGGCCTCCTGAGCCATGTCCCCGTTGGAATAAAAATTCTTGACGTCAATGACAACCCTCCAGAGCTTGCTGAAGACTATGATGTAGTTGTCTGTGAGAATGCAAAGCCGAACCAGGTAACCTGATAGTCGCACTTAATATCATATTTTAAAGGCACATAATTTTTTTTAAAGTGTTTGTTTAATAGAGGAGACTGTAGATGTATGTGTATACAGCCATGTGATTCAAATATGTAATTTGAATTATACATTTCAGACTGCAGTAGAGATCTACAGGACAACATACAGTGTTTATATATATATATACACAGGGTTGTACTTAACCAAGTCCTATTCAGAGTACACCTATTGCAGTTAATGATCCTATGTTAGTCATGCTTATTAACTTTAGTGGGTCTGAATAGGACCAGGACTGAATACCACCAGATAGATAGAAAGATAGATTTAGAGCTTAAGAATCCAAAACCTTTCATAAGAAATACACAGTAATCAATCTCCTGAACATACTGTATGCAATGAAGAGGCCAGATAGATATCCCTTTCGGAGAGAATCCCAGAGGGCATGGGCCACAGAGAAGGCCATGCACCTCATAGCCAGAGGAAGAAGCTTTCAGAAGATATACTCATTTGGAAGAAGACATTTCCTGATGAAAGTTGGTCCAACAATGTGCAGGAGTTTTTTTAATGGCTTTGTGAATAGCACACAGAGGCATGCTGATGAGAAGTGGATTTCTTTGAATACTGCAGCAATGGCATCCCAGCAGTTTGTCCATGTCAGCTACATCTCCTCTAAAGTCCTGTAACTTGTACAACTGTAAATTAACTTTTTGCTGCTGTGGGCTCCTTAAAGGGTGACTAGGCATGGAACTCTCACTTCATATTCCCATACTTGTTTGACATCATTTTTCCTGGCTAAGTTGTTTCTGATGTTTTGGAATTGCTAAGGATATTATTATTATTATTATTATTATTATTATTATTATTATTTGTACCCCGCCCATCTGGGCGCTTGCAACAAAGATTAAAAATACATTAAAACATCAGTCATTAAAAACTTCCCTAAACAGAGCTGCCTTTATATGTCTTCTAAAGGCGCTGTGGGTTAAAGCCTCAGCGCCTAGGGCTTGCCGATCGAAAGGTCGGCGGTTCGAATCCCTGCGGCGGGGTGCGCTCCCGCTGCTCGGTCCCAGCGCCTGCCAACCTAGCAGTTCGAAAGCACCTCCGGGTGCAAGTAGATAAATAGGGACCGCTTACCAGCGGGAAGGTAAACGGCGTTTCCGTGTGCGGCTCTGGCTCTGGCTCTGGCTCTGGCCAGAGCAGCGATGTCACGCTGGCCACGTGACCTGGAAGTGTCTCCGGACAGCGCTGGCCCCTGGCCTCTTAAAGTGAGATGGGCGCACAACCCCAGAGTTTGTCAAGACTGGCCCGTACGGGCAGGGGTACCTTTACCTTTACCTTTAAATATCACTACCGAGAAGGCCTTCTGCCCGGTTCCCTGTAACTTATTATTAATTGAATTTATATACCATCCTATACCTGGGGGGGGGGGGTGTCTCAGGGCGGTTCACAGAATGAAATCAAGATATAAAATCACACACACACACAATTTTTTAAGGGCATAGGTTGGCAAGTGCAAATGCACAGAATAAAATGCATCCATTTTGAATTGTATTCCAGCAATCTGCTGATGTGGGTGGATGACGGAGGTTTTTCCCCTCCAGGTCTTATGTTTTATTTCCCAGTGCTAGAACGATGTTGTTCAACAGTTTATCTTTACATTTGCATAGGACAAAATAAAACCACATATCTGCTGTGTCTTTTCGTATCCCACAATTCACTGCTAAGTTACAATGGGGGAAATAACATAAACCCTGATGTAACGACCTCTCAGATTTAATAGTTTTGCCTGGCAATGCAAATGCAAGAGGGGGGGACCCTGTTAACTGTTAAGGCACTGTGTCAGCAATGCTGGTTCTAACTGAAAGGTGGCTTGTGAGTGCCAATGCAGTGCCATTGTGCTTAAGACTGAGCACAGATTGGAGATATCTGATGTATATTCGCTTCAATGCACCCAGTAGGTGAGGATGCTTCACTCCTCTCTTTTGGAATGTTAAATACAGTGGTACCTTGGGTTGCAGACACTTCAGGTTACAGACGCTTCAGGTTACAGACTCCGCTAACCCAGAAATAGTACCTCGGGTTAAGAACTTTGCTTCAGGATGAGAACAGAAATTGCGCAGCAGCAGTGCGGTGGCAGCGGGAGGCTCCATTAGCTAAAGTGGTGCTTCAGGTTAAGGAGAGTTTCAGGTTAAGAACAGACCTCCGGAATGAATTAAGTTCTTAACCCGAGGTACCACTGTACTGGGATTACATGTTATGGCTTTCATTCCATACCAGAGTCGACTCTCTTTGGAATATTTCAAACCACTCTGAGAATCAACAGTAAACGGATCACAATTCTTTTGACTTCTTTCAAAATTCCTCAGATGTTTCCCCTGAGGAAGACCCCCTCCCCCCACCAACTCACTTTGAATCTAATCATAAGTGAAAGTTTGGAAGCATTTATGCACACCCAAAGATTTGTACACCATTATTGCAAATTGTCAACAAGGGCAGTTCTTTGGGTTTCCTTTTTTTTATCCTATACAATAGGATCCAATGCAAGGTAGGCATTTTGTACTGGGAAATAAACTTATTGCCCCCCCAAAAAAACAAACAAACAAACAAAGACAAACAAAAATTCCCAGGGGTGGAACTAGAAGTCCCAATGAGAATGGAATCACTGGAGTGTAGCATGCCATTATTAGGCCTGGTGATGAAAATAAACTTATATGTGAAATTTTTAAGTGACACATCAATCCTCTTTTGTAGGTATTAATGCAAATGTCTAACTAACAAAATCTTCAGAATGTCTTTGAATTTAAGACTCTTGACATACTGACATTCTGAGCATGTGTTTAGTTAATTTTACATTGTTGCTGAAATGTGTTGAGCAGAGAAATAAAACAGTAGTAGTAGTAGTAGTAGTAGTAATAATAATAATAATAATAATAATAATAATAATAATAATAATAATGCAGCTAATGGAAAAATAGTCATACTATGACACTAGGCAGGTAGAAAATTGTGAAAGAAAGCTCAGCTTATAAGATTCTGCCAAGTTCTGCCAAAATTTAAATCCAGTTAAAAGTTCATCACATCCACAATTCAATTTTCCTTCCAGGTTATCCAGACTATCGGTGCAACGGACAGAGATGACTTTGCAAATGGTCAAAGATTCCACTTTTCTCTGGACAACAGTTTCCCTTTGAATCCCAACTTTACGCTAAAGGACAATGAAGGTAAGTCACACATTACTCTGCAAGCAAGGCTTGGTTTTTGTCTGGGATGTCTCGTTGAACAGAATGACTTCTTTTCTCATAATCTTTTTTGTCAGTGGGTGAAAACCACCATCTGTCAGGGCAGAAGTGGTTTATATAGCAAAGACTTCATATTCATAACCTTTGCGTTGTGAATGATGACTATCTAGGAATCGTTTTGGAAGAAAATAACCTTGTAATATTTCTTCCCTGCTCTGTATTTTATTAACTTTTGTAGTTATTCTGCATGTTGTTTAAAGGTTTTTTTGAGAGTTCTGTTGGGTTATAGAGTTGTACTTTAGCTTCTTGCTTGGGTAACACTAAGACCAGAATCATAACACATATTACGTTTTTAAACATTTATTTGTTGCATTTATATATTACCTGTATCATGGATAAATCTTCTGGCAAGTTTACAAACATTATTAACAGTACAAAATGCAAAGCAAAGTTCAAAACAATGAAATCAGTTATAGTCAATACAAACTAGCATTATGAAAATAATCTAAAATCCAAATAATCTAAAACTAATAGACTGTGGCATAAAACCATATTAACTCTTAACAAGGGGATAAGAATCTGGTTCAAGAATTTAAAAGCAACAAACAAATATATCTGTTATTATTAAAAAAGGGGGGTGAGAATAAAAATATCTTCACCAAGCATCTCCCCTGCCCCTTCAGCTAGTCAGCGTTCTGTGCCTGCTTATTCTTCAATCGACTTTTCCTTCTCCATTTTGGTTTTTGCAGGTGAGTCTATGAACAGCTTTCACATCCTTCCCTGAAAACATTAAAGATAGCTTGCATATTCGTTTGTTTGTTTATAACATTTTTATCACACTTTTCAGTCAAACAGGCTCCCAGAGCAGCTTGCATACAATCAATAAATAAGAGCCCATTCCCTACTCATTGCATTAAAAGCCAAGATACACATCATTAAAGGAAAGGGGGATGGGGAAGGCAGGCAGGCAGGAGAGGCAACTCAGGCACCAATTGTTAAAGTTATATTGAGTTTGAAGTTGAATGGAGCTTCTTAGTATAAACCAGGAAGAAGAAGAAGAGTTTGCACTTGATATCCCACCTTTCACTCCCCTTAAGGTGTCTCAAAGCGGCTTATAATCTCCTTTCCCTTCCTCCCCCACAACAAACACTCTGTGAGGTGAGTGAGGCTGAGAGACTTCAGAGAAGTGTGACTAGCTCAAGGTGCATGTGGAGGAGCAGGGAAGCAAACCTGGTTCACCAGATTACGAGTCCACCACTCTCAACCATTACACCACCTATCCAGACAACATAATCTTCTGTACCTTATTTATAACTAGGCCATTCTCTTTCTTCATCCTCCTTTGCCAGTCACACCAATCCATTCTTCCTCCTTCCCAGTTTACTTAGTTAAAAACAAAACAGCTTTTAGCCATTCTGTGGCAATTGAATTTCCATTGATCTGGCGGCTTTGAGGGCACTGTCACATTCGGATTGCTTATTTGTTTCCCTAAATATCATTGGACCTCTGGCAAACCGTGGGACTACCCTGAATGTGCCAAGGAGTAGGTGGTGTGATTTTTCACTACATTTGTTTAAGCACACAAAGAGTTGAAGCAAAAAAGAATGAGAACGATAAAAAGGTTAGGTCCAATTGTGGACGACTCTGGGGTTGCAGCGCTCATCTTGCTCTATAGGCCGAGGGAGCCGGCGTTTGTCCGCAGACAGCTTCCGGGTCATGTGGCCAGCATGACTAAGAATTAAAGGCAACTGAGAGATCCAAAGAAGGGCTTTTAGGGTTTCTACTTTCTTAACCATTCAGGCATTGCATTTAGTAGATCAAGATGCAATTAGACCCTTCCCGAAAAAAGAATTTGAAACAGTGATAAAAAAATTGTGTATTTCAAAAACACGTGAGTTCTGTTTATTGGATCCTTAAGTGTGTGGAGGGCTTTGCTGTTTCTTTTAAGGAATACAAATGTGTGCAAATAGCTGAACCCCAAAACACGAGAACCTGTCAACAAGGTAAGGTTTGTCAAGTCTCACCTGGAAAATGTTATAAAACGAAACCTAAAGATACAGGTATATAATACCCATCTTTAATCATATTTTTATAGCCTAAATCAGTTGAAAGACTTCATGCAAATAGTGTTGGGCAACAAATTAAAATTTGCCAGAAGGAAAGACACAAAGCAGGATCTCCCATGTCCCCTTCTCCTGGCATTTTATGGTAATATGTTTTTTAAAATCATCGGATTGTGAATAATAAATGAACAAGTATTCTCCAAAGTGCTCTGGTATTCACTTGCCATAGCTCTACCATTATATCTCTGTTGCTTTGGGAGTTCCCCCAAAGTCTTTATTCAATACATTTTCCAGTACAGTAGTTCAATATAACTAGTGTGAGATAAACATACTCTTTGGCATGGAGGAAGAGAGATACAGTTGCCCTAGGTGGACTGTGGCTTTTGGGGAATCGTGCTTCCAAACTTTTAAAGACTTTGTTGCATTTCAGGCAGATGTTATCTGCAAGCTCAAAGTTCCAAGATTGAAATTTATATAATTAGGATCCTCAAGCTGAGGTGACTTGCATAACCACCTAACTCCATGTGAGTCGAGATTCATGTGGAAATCTGTCTTTCTGGCCAGGAAGTCAAGCATGTGCTGATGGGCTCGTTACAAAGCCTAGTTCCAGCTGGCAGGTTTAACAAAAAAAGTCACACTGATTCAACCCTGTTTGAACAGGGAGCCAGGCAACCATGTCATCTTAATTCAGTACCTCAATCTTCAGGAGCTTGGGGTTCTTTTCTTCCAAGATTTGCATTATTCAAGAAAATATGCCTTACTATTTGGATTGTAAGGGCAGAAGAAATATATTTGACAAGCCTGCTCAGAAGATACTTGGCTGTATCTAGACCAATAAAAGGTCTATGGTACCAACAGTGATAGGTGCTGGATTTTTTTTTTAAAAAAATATATTCATGAAGAATACTCATGTCAGAATATAAAATAGTGTTATAGATTTGGCAGGATCCACCCTCCCAACCCTAGAAATTAATAATGGGTAGGGTTTTAATTATTTGGAGTATTGAAGGGAAGATTGGAGGTCACTGGAAAAGTACAGGCTAAGATTCCTTTCCAAGCCACAGCCTTACCTGGGATAGGGATTAACATGCAAAAGGGGGTTGATGGTCTGGGCAGACAAAGTTTGCCATGGTGGTGGGGTGTGGGTTTGAAGTGACAGGAAAAGAGAATTTTTAATAATTGTGCTGGGAAGAAGAAGGAAGAAAAAGAAGACTGGGATCCATATTGGACAGGCTAGCTGAAGGCTGGCTGGGAAAGATAGTTTAGACTTCAGGGCTGCACCTCTGTGGGAGACAAACCCCTACTGAAATGACCATGCTGTAAGATCTGGACTCCTTCCATGCAGACTGAAGGTGTAAATAGGCGAATAAACCATATTTCTTAAAGCTGCAACAGTCTCCACCATGTCTCAATTCTCCAAAGGAACACAGACCCTGGGTGAGTGTCTGGAACCCCATGGACTCTTGCTGTCATTCAGCAGAGAGAGGGGGAGGCACCCAACTTCTATAACAATATATTCTCACCCAGAAATGTTTCTGCTGAGTATAGTGAAGTGGCAGAGTACCAGTGGAAAGACAAGACAGTTTATTGAATACTAGGGCTGTGAACAGTCCCCCAGTTCTATTTGACCTGAAACACTATTTCTGGGTTAGTGGAGTCTGTAAACTGAAGCGTATGTAACCCGAGGTACCGCTGTATTTATTTTATCCTGCAAATATCCTCACCCCACCTCGATTTGACAAGCTTTCCCAAAGCTTTTTATTAAGCTCTGGTCTTCCTAGATTCCTTCAACCATTATAGTGTTACAATTGCCAACTTCATCTTTCAGATTTTGTTTCATTGTGTCTCAAACTTGCCTTGGGATTTTAAAAAAAGTATATCCTTTCCATCTTTTGTGCTTTTCATTTCTTCCCCCCACTCCACCCCACCCCTGGCTTGGATTTTCATCTTCAGAATATCCTTTTCCCTGTCTGTTGTTATCTGTTCCTTTGTCTCATATCTGCCTTCCCATTTTCATTCTCTCCCCACCCTTTGGAGCTTTGCAGCTAATCTTCTGTGCTTAAATTCTTTCATCATCGCTTGACTGCTACTCATGCCTTCTGTGTGAATTTAAACTTTATTCCACCCAGGCTCACTTTTTTCAGCTCCTGCAAAGCTTGATTCCACGTCTTCTCTTTTTAAGTCAGCAGGTTTGTCACGGCTGCTGTACCCAAATGTAATGGGTCACTTACTCTTTTTTTAAAAAAATATTGCTGCATGGGGCAAAGAGGAGGCCATGCTTTCCTGATCAGCTGTAAAAAGACTGCCTAGCATGGCAATAGCCAATATGGTGGCCTCCATATCTTGGGCTCCATCTCCATCACCCTCAGCAAGCATTGGCCAGTGATGAGGGTGATGAGAATTAAAACCCAATACAGTGGTACCTTGAGTTACATACGCTTCAGGCTACATATGCTTCAGGTTACAGACTCTGCTAACCCAGAAATAGTACCTCAGGTTAAGAACTTTGCTTCAGGATGAGAACAGAAATCGTGCTCCAGCGGCATGGCGGCAACGTGAGGCCCCATTAGCCCCATTCCAGAACGAATTAAGGTACCACTGTATATAAACTCCCCACCACCTCAACTGCAACCTACCAGCTGGGAAACTAGCACAGCAGCTCTGCTCCACTGAGTGGTCCACTTCTACCCATTATGAAGCAACTCTACATTTAATTTGATTGGTATCTGTCTGCATTGGGAGCCTGCTGTGGCTGTAGAGACCAATACAGGAGAGAGATGTTTTGTTGCATCTGAGGCAGATGAAGACATCCAGTTGTTCTGCTGCCGATGCACCATGGCATTTCCTCTCTTTTTGCTCCTCCCAGTGGTCATTCATCTTCTGGTCACTGCCTGTCTGTTTGTCTCCAGGCACTGTGGTCATCTGCAAGGGATTCCCACATGGTTGGGTTGATGTTGCCATTCTTGAACTATAAAGACATTTATCCAGGAGCTGTAACCTTCATTTTTTAACTCCCTCTTGGGACAAGGAAGGAACCACTCAACATTACCTTTTGGCAACTCTATGTAACTATAGGATATAACGATGCACCTTTCTAAGTATGTTATCAGCAGTATGGTGTATATATTTCTGCAGGGACCATGCTTTCTTCCCATTCTTAAACTGCTCTGCTGGCTTCATTCATTTGAGCTGACCTACGGTAGAATGAAATTCTGAAGATCACGCTGCAAGCCTTTCATGAAGTCACTCTTAAATAGTATAGCAGTCATAAATGCCAGTCTATTCAGGCTCTCATACTCTTTATTAGCTTGGAATCTAGACCAATAGAATCTCATTATAACTTCAGGGGGGAAATGGTGTTGGAACTATTAAAGATTTTTCAGTTAGCCGACAGTAAAGCAAGGAAGTCAGACCTTGCTACTACTTTCACAAAATAAAACAAGAAGTAAGAGTAAGGCGACAAGGGGCTTTTATACTTTTAAAGCTTTTAAACTAGTTTCTCTACATCATGCTGTAGCAGAAAAAGATAAATTCCTATGTTGTTTTTTTCTACTTCGGGTTAGATTTTTATGTGAAATGTACTGTATAGACAATGATACATGATACAGTATCTTTATTGATTGCAAAAGTGTGTGGATGTGATATGAAGTCACTTACCAGTCTTTTGAATCAAGGCTTGAAATGAAACCGTGTGCAGGAAAATCAGAACCAGGGCAGATCTTGCCTGCCTACTCACAAATTGCCAAAAGGTTCTCCTTTCAAATCAGTTGTTCGGGAAAATGAAATCAGTGCAGTCCATTACCAGGACTCCAGCCCCATAATGCAAGTGATTGGTGGGGAAAAACAAAACCAGCAAGTGTTGATCAAGGCAGAACTCAAATATGGGCCCAGCGAATAAGCTAGCTTGCCAGATTTGAAAATCACAAGAAGGCAAGCTCCATGGGGGCGGGGGATGCTTCAGAAATTCACTCCTTTTGAAGTTTGAACTGAAGATACACAATAATGGTAGAGTTGGACTGAGGGTCATCAAGTCGAACCCCAGGCGATGCAGGAATCTCAACTAAAGCATCCATGTCAATCACAAACAGCTACCCCATGAATTTGCAAGTGCGAATTTTGTGATTCACTATTTTTCACAGTTCTACAGATGCAATTGTGCGTGCCTTAGCTGTTTACAAATAATAAAAATATGGGGAGAGGAGTAGCTGCCCATGCAGATATCAACATTTGTGGTATTTCACTCTTGCAAATGCATAGAACTATTTTTTTTATTTTTATTTTGCATGAGCATAATACCAGTGTTGGCATATATACAGAGAAGCAAAAATGTGATTGATATCTGTACAATTCTCAATAGTAGTTGAGCGAAATCACCTATTTGAAGAGAAACTAAAAAAAAGAAGTCTGTGATTAACTTTGTATGCCAAGAAAGCAGAGCCATTGTTTTTAAAAAGGCAAAAAAAAGACTGCTTCCTCCACCCTTTGCTATATATGTAAAAATAAAAAAGGAATCCAGAAAGAATAATATTGCTTGAATTGTAATCTTATATTAGAAGTGGATTGACTTTTACTCAGTGCCCTGATTTTAAATAGATGCAAATGGTGTGATGTGACATTGTACTGTTGTTCATTGTCCACAGCTGGGGGAATAGAGAAGAGATTCTACCTTGTTGAAAAGGGTTGTATGAACTTTTTCACCAAGATGGATCCTGAGATTGCCCCTTTATTGCCATGTGGGCTACCAGCAAGTCTGTATGGGTGATGGAATGGGGGGCATGGCATAAGACCAGAATGTTGGGAGGCAGTTGGAGGGTGGATTGTGGCTAACAGATTGAGGCTGAATCCTGACAAGACAGAAGTACTGTTTTGGGGGGACAGGGGGCGAGCAGGTATGGGGGACTCCCTGGTACTGAATGAGGCAACTGTGCCCCTGAAGGACCAGGGGCACAGCCTGGGAGTCATTTTGGACTCACAGCTGTCCATGAAGGTGCAGGTCAGTTCTTTGTCTAGGGCAGCTGTTTACCTGCTCCATCTGGTACGCAGGCTGAGACCCTACCTACCCACAGACAGTCTTGCCTGAGTGCTGCATGCTCTAGTTATCTCCTGCTTGTACTATTGCAATGTGCTGTGTAGGGGGCTACCTTTGAAGGTGACCTGGAAACTACAATTAATCCAGAATGCGGCATCTAGACTGGTGACTGGGAGTGGCCACCGAGACCATATAACACCGGTCCTGAAAGACCTACATTGGCTCCCAGTACATTTCCGAGCACAATGCAAAGTGTTAGTGATGACCTTTAAAGACCTAAACGGCCTCAACCCAGTATACCTGAAGGAGCATCTCCACCCCCATCGTTCAGCCCAGATACTGATTTCCAGCTCCAAGTGCCTTCTGGTGGTTCCCTTACTGTGAGAAGTGAAGTTACAGGGAACCAGGCAGAGGGCCTTCTCAGTAATGGCACCCGCCCTGTGGAACGCCCTCCCACCAGATGTCAAGGATCTGACTTCTAGAAGACATCTGAAGGCAACCCTGTTTAGGGGAGTTTTTAAAGTTTGATGTTTTATTGTGTTTTTAATATTCTGTTGGGAGCCACCCAGAGTGGCTGGGGAAACCCAGCCAGATGGGTGGGGTATAAATAATAAATGATGACGATGACTAAATGCAATTATTAAGATTACTCTGACTTGCTTTCTCTTCTTGTAGATAACACAGCCAGTATCCTGACCAGGCGGAGGAGATTTAGTCGGACGACTCAGGATGTGTATTACCTCCCCGTGGTGATCTCTGATGGAGGGATCCCTTCTCTCAGCAGTAGTGCCACCCTTGTGATACGAGTGTGTGCGTGTGAAAGAGATGGGAGGGTGAGGACCTGTCATGCAGAGGCATTCCTCTCCTCTGCAGGATTGAGTACGGGGGCCTTAATTGCCATCCTGCTGTGTGTCATCATTCTCCTGGGTAAGCCTCTCTCAGAATTAAATACCGGTGTCCTTTCCGTGGCCTTCAGATGATCACAGAAACAATGTGGCTTTTTCAGTATAATGTCATTCTGAACCAGGAATCACTTGTGATAGGAGGTAATTAGAAATACAAAGCTTTGATATATTTTTTTATATTAAAAAAAAAAATGGTAAAGACTTTAGCTAAAATTAATAGGACCAAGAAGCCTTTAAAGCAGACAGCTGAACTGCTGGCATCCTGTGGAATTAATTTTGCAGAGGTCACTAAGTAATTAGCACTGCTGATCTACCCAGGTAATTTGGTAAGATTTTCAGGAACCAATTAGAGTTGCATGTCCAGTACTCTTGGGGGAAGTAATAAAAAGAAGAAAGGAGAAGAATCTTTTTGAAACAGATTCCTCTGCCAGAAGGACTTTCAGGAATGTATGAAAGCCATTTGCTAATTATCTCTGTGGGATGAGCTGATAACGACACAAAGCATCATCAAGAGGGGCAAGGGACAGTGCAGGCAAGAAGATGATTCTATTAGATAAATGTCCTTGGAAATGCATTTTCTCTGAATACTTTATGTGCTTAGATTTATCTGAATAGTACCCATTAGCTAATATTCCCTCTCATTTGGCTCTGACTCAACCTGCTCATACTGTCTTTACATGTATATTTGCACACTAAACAGAGCTTAAGAAGAAAGTCCCTTTGAAGAACAAATGTTGCTCACAATGGGATGAATCTATAATGACCCATATACTAATATTGTTAGAAATTAAAGAAGTGAATCTTTATCCAGATAAAGGAAGTTCTTCAATGTATGACATTATTCTTAAATATCTTCATTAGCAATCTTCATTGCTTCCGTTCTCCAGGGAAGTTTTTATTTTATTGTTTGAAATTTCTGATAAGGAGCAACCCATTTTTGCTTGCCCCCCCCTAATTTTTTTATAGTCTCATTAAGTGATGTTGAAATCCCTCATTCCCGCCATGTCCTCATCTGAGTGGTTTTGGTCAGTGTCCATTTTACAATTGCTTATACCCATTCCCAGTGGCCCCAATCCTGAAAAAAAAAGAGTTAGTTATGCTTAAGTTCCAAGAAAATTTGTGATAATTAATTTGCGGCAGCCTTTCATCTCTCAACTGTAAAAAAACAAACAAATCAGATTACCCCCCCCCCATTAATACCTGTGCACAAATTATTAATGTGGCAAGTAATATCATCCTAACTTGTGAGAAAAGATCATTAAGATTTAGACCTATTTAGATATAATATTATGTGTTTTGGGGTGCTAGAGTTTGTGGGTGCCTGGAATGAGTGGGTGCTGGTGTTTGATCAATGCTTGGTGCATTAAGAGGGGCTGCCAGACAGGTTTTCCCATTCAGGAGATCGCCTGGGAGAAGAACCATCAAGGATAAGAAAGGGAACAGGAGAAGAGCCATTAAGAAGCAGGTATAGGCAGATATAGGCTGCACCAGACAACAAGCGAGTGGGAGCCCCTCCTTCCACTGAGCAATAGTTGTCAGAAGACAGTGTGAGAGTTTTTAGGAGGTGAAAGTTTCAGGATTGCAATTTGCCTGATGTGAGCTGGGGGGGGGGGAGTGTCAGTCTGCAAGCAGAAAGTTGGGACAGGGGACAGAGGGTCATGGCTGATTTCTGCTGGCATCCAAGACTTCGGCCATGGGAGAACCAAGAACGCTCTCAGATTGTAATGCTCAGGTTGCATATATGTGTAAATGAGCTGTATATGGTAAAGACGCCATGGTCTCTGTTGTGCTTCATTGTCCAAATGGAAACACAGACCCTGGTAAGAGTGCCTGGAATTCCCTGACATCCCACACTGAAGTGGAGATTGGGGATAGCATGTAACAATATTATTAGGATCTAGATATATTTAATTATGGAATCATTGTATACACCACTGCTACAGCTTTAATTTATTGAAAGCAGGTATTTCATGTCTATCGACCTGTCAGGCAAACTTCATCTCGAGAGCAATAATCTTTAATTCTTTTGGTACATTCATAAACTTAAGTTTTGTTGATGGTTGGTGGGGCTAATTTTAATCACTAAGTGTGGCACATCAGGGCAGACTTGGTTATTTTATTCATTCATTCATTTCTTTTTGTCCTAGTGTGTGACTAGAATTGAGCCCATAAAGGAAACTATTAAATATTGCTTTCCTTTTCACAATTAATGGTAGCATTGAGTGGTAAATTATATTTTGATAGTAGGCAAATTTACTGAAAAGGGTTCCAGTCATATTTTTTATTTCTTCTTCAAGGCTGTTGTTTTGGATATGTTAGTAGCAAGTAAAGCAAATGTTTCTAAGCACGAGAAAGTGAAAACTCTCCCAGAGTATAATAATGGTTAGATATTTAAAATCTGGAAAGTAGCCAGAAAGGGGGGGGGGAATGACACAGATAAGGCAAGCTGACGACAGGAGAAGGATAGATTATTCGAAGAAACTGAGAGATTCTTGGCTGATATTTGTTGGAATATGAAATATGGGTCTTGTCAAATTCCAGAAAATACGTTGATACCCTGTAATTAGATTATGTAATATTATGGGGTGGGGGGGGGAGAGAGATTAGTTTAACTTTCACTTCTTACAGTATCTCAGAGAAGAACCTATATGGGAAGTTTTGGTATCATGCACATTTATTTCACTTTAATCAGTTAATGAATTGATAGATGAATCTGCTAAAAGCTATATGATTCATCAGCATAAAAAATATCATTTAATCAGCCAGCAGCCCTTCTAATCTGCTATCTTGAATTTTCTCAGCAATAGTGGTCCTTTTCATCACACTAAGACGCAGCAAAAAAGAGCCTCTGATTATTTCGGAGGAGGACGTCCGGGAAAATGTTGTTACCTATGATGATGAAGGAGGAGGTGAGGAAGACACAGAAGCTTTTGACATCACTGCCCTGCGGAACCCATCAGCTGCTGAGGAACTGAAGTATCGGCGGGATGTGCGGCCTGAAGTCAAACCCACCCCCAAGCATCCCACTTCATCCTGTCTTAACAGTATAGATGTTCAGGAATTTATTAAGCAAAGATTGGCAGAAGCAGACCTCGACCCTAGTGTGCCCCCATATGATTCCCTACAAACTTACGCATATGAGGGTCAAAGGTCAGAAGCTGGATCTATCAGCTCCTTGGATTCAGCCACTACACATTCTGACCAGGATTATAATTACCTTGGTGACTGGGGACCAGAGTTTAAGAAGCTAGCGGAACTTTATGGAGAAATAGAATCTGAAAGAACAACTTAAATTCTCGTTATCATTCCTCAAATACGGAACATTTTAGTTCCCCAAGCAACTTGGAGACATAACGACAGCAGTGGTTTAACAGCAAACAATCTTTATCTGAATATATTATAGAAATACAGTACTTGGAGCAAACTGATGTACACAGTTACTGTAGAAACAAGTGCCCTTTTCACATTTGAAACTGGGTTCTTCAATTGGATGGAAATTTGGAAGAAGAAACAGAAAAAGATATGCCCCAAAGGAAAATATTGTCCCTTTGTGTATATTTTTAATTGCTCAATAAAGTCTGTGGTGCAGTATCAGTAACGATACCCTAAGTAAACCAAGCAATGGCCAATATTACTTTAATATCCCTAAATATACCCAGAGCTACATTGAATCTATAGTGATGCCTACTTGTGAGAAGAACAAATCTTGTTTGGATAGTTGAAATAATGTGTCTAGCTCTGTTTATAAGTTTAGAGGGGTTAAGGTAATGATGGGGAGAGGTCATTTGCTTCTGTTGTAATACATCCCAGGAATACTACTTCTTTCAGAAGGGTGTAATGGAATTGCTCAATTAAGTGCCATTTTAGTGTCTGCCCATACTAACACCCATCTGAATTTTATTTACATGCCAACATCTTTCTTTTTTTTAATAATATTTATTAAATTTTAGTTTAACAATAAAATACATAGATAATAACACAATCTTTTCCAATATCCACATTTCATATTCATCTTTGGACTTCCTCACAACCCTTGTTCCTGCTTTCTAAACTCATAAATTTTACCAGCAAATTATTAACTTGGTTTAATTCATATAATATAATTTTCCAATATTAATATCTCAAATTTTGGGATTTAACATACTCTTATTGAAACTTAATCATAAAATGTTACTTATCCAAAATTTATCTTTTCGTCTTCCAATTAAATTTAAATTTATATTCTTTATAACTAATTTGTTGAAGCCATGTTTTTGCTAATCTTACATCTTTCTTAACATTCATACAATTTACAATATTTTTGTAGATAGTCCTTAAATTTCTTCCAGTCTTCCTCCACCTATTTACATGCCAACATCTATTGGGGGTGACACATTTCAATGGGCCAATCCTAATCTTCCCATCCATGGTGAGCTCATGAACCAAGCATTCTATTGAACCTCATAATTCCACCCTCCCACTGCCAGAACTTTGCTGTTACTGAGTGGTATCGAAGCTGTTGCTTCCATTTTTATTGTTATTTTGCCTGCTATTTTTAACAGCATTTCAAATACAACAACAGATTTTTTTAAAAAAACAATTAAATTGAACAATATAAAATGTATTTCTGCCATGAAGGAGAAGATGAAAAGGCTTTCTCAGTTTGGTTTGGTTTTTAAGTCATTGTTTTATTATGTGTTAAGCTATGCAACAGCTTGGGTTGCCTGGTCTTCATTGGGATTGGTGAATGTAGATAAGATATTGCCAATCATATTGCTGCTCTAAATCCCCCAAAAAATTTGTCACTTGATAAGGTGTTGTCATAGCCATTTTCTGTATCTTCACAGCATGGCATAGAGAGCATTATCAGGCAATTCCAATGTCAGGTTCAGCATCCATGGGAAGACTTTGGGTGCAAAAAACAACCTGAAGGCAAACGATGTGATTCCCATCTCAGAAGTTAAACGGGTCTGGGTCGTGCAATGCAATGGTCCAAAGGGCAGCAGCAGTACAAGACATGCACATCACTGGAGTGCAAAGCAGAGCTGTAAAAGTATCTTAAAATGTTCTCAAAATCTATTGTAAGACAATAGAACTATTATTTACTGTGGCAACACCCAATATGTTTGGAGGGACATGCCCTTATTTTATGTCTAATTATTTAAGTTTGGTAAGTATATGTAAGATTTATGCTGTTTTGGGGTCACTTGTTGAAGATTGTATGCATATTTTATATTACTTCTAGTGTATTTTAAATCCAGCTTTATACAGATAAAGCTGCTTGGGTCCTTCAAAACATGTTGGGTATTCCATTAAAAATAAAAAATAAAATAAAAGATTTATTCTATTGTAATAAACATTGACAAAGAAAGATATAGCTCTTTTGTGCACTATTGGTGTTGCAATCTCTTGTTTCTTTGCAACACTGAGGTCACCGGGGACCCCTCTCCCAAGTTAACTACCCCAAGCTCATGAATAAAATGGTGAGGTACAACTTTAATATTCAAGGTAAACCTGTGAGCATGGGGAAATTACCTTATAATTTATTGTGCTACATAGGATCCCACACAGATAAGGCTGGATCCTACTCAATGCTTCCTTCTCATATACGTAACTGTTTATTTTCCTACACATCTATGTGCATTTGCAGGATCATTCAAAAAGGCATCTCCATGAGGGGCAGAGTTCTTAAATCCATTGATTAACTTGGGGCCTCTATATCAGAAGGGGGGCGGGGGGTCTATTGTTTGAATAAGGAAACAGAGCCAAGAAAAGATTGCATTAGTTATGATGGTTTGTTTTAGTATTTTAGTTTATACTTCATTTAGTTATGATCTTGTTACATAGCTAGATTTTATGGCTTTGTTTGTTAGGAATGCATTTGTGTGTTTGAGAGAGAGAAAAGCGTCACTCTTGTTTTTTTCTTGTTTTTGTGACACTAAATTAATTTTATAAGTGTGGCAAGGCAAAAGGGAGTATTTATTTCATTTCAAGTCAGTTTCACTTAGGCTGCAATTTTGCAGGAACACAACACAAGTAATAACTAGGCGGGGAATGCTAGGTGCTTTTCCTGTTCAGTGGTGAGGTCTTGAAGTTAGTAGAGGCTATTAATGAATATAGCTGTACAATTTGATTTCTCACCAGTTCACATTTAATATGTTGGTTTTGCTCCCCATCTTTCTAATGGCACTTATTACACTCCAAACCATAGTTGAAATCCTGATCCTGCAAAGGATTGTTGCAATTGAATTTCTCCAGAATCATGATCTAGGGTTGGCAAACTAGGTGAGAAATTGCACAGGCACTGAATTCCCTCAGGAAACTCTCCTGAGGTTACTGCAGGAGAACTATGTCGTCACCACTCCATCATACTCCATACTTAAGAGTGAGTTGGAAGTCCTCACTCTGGACTACAGATATTTCTGGACCCTAATATGATAGCACTGGAACAGGTGAATAGTTTCTGCACTCCAAACACAGAGATAGAACATTGC
This sequence comes from Podarcis cretensis, assembly GCF_951804945.1. Taxonomy (NCBI): domain Eukaryota; kingdom Metazoa; phylum Chordata; class Lepidosauria; order Squamata; family Lacertidae; genus Podarcis; species Podarcis cretensis. The sequence goes on along the minus strand of NC_137176.1, from coordinate 17,239,319 downwards.
AGTCAATCTGTATAAACACCTTGATTTTGCCACTTCTACCTCTGAATTAGTGTTTCTTCAGGGGAGTTGACATTAACTAACCACATTATGCTAGAGATGGACCGTAGTTTCTGCTTACCACTGCTTAATGAATTACTTCTATCACTGCTTATAGCAGTGTACCCCCCAAGCTTCAAATACTTGAGGTGCACTTCTTTTTGTCAGAATCAAAACTGAAGGCCCGCCCCTATGGTGGAAAACAGCCAAAAGCTATTATTTTTAGGGTATTTAAAAAGTAAGAATTACTCAATCTTAGGGAAACCCACTACTTGCATTTCTGCTAATTTGAGCATGTGTCCTGGTTTAAAAGGGAGACGAGTCAGGCTAGAGATATGATAGGTGACCTCCAATCACATCCTTTTCCCCTGGCTGAAGTGGATATGAAGAAGGCCAAGATAGTTATCACACAGAGTGCAAGTCTTCTCTATGAGTAAATATGTTGGGCCTGCAATACCCTCTAGTTATTTTTTTAACAGTACAAGCCTAGACCTTTCTGCAGACTTGCAATGCTAGCTTCCTGGTACAGTCATACCTCGGGTTACAGATGCTTCAAGTTGCGTTTTTTCAGGTTGTGGACCGCCGAAACCTGGAAGTACTGGAATGGGTTACTTCCAGGTTTCGGCAGTTGCGCATGTGCAGAAGCGCTGAATCGCAACCCACATGTGTGCAGACACGCAGCTGCAGGTTGCGAACGTGCATCCCACACGCATCACGTTTGCAACCCAAGCGTCCACTGTAGTGGTGTCCCTGCCACTTGCTGAAAGGGCAAAACACAAGACATGGGGTTAGCATGGTGTGAATGCTTTACTGGGAGCCACCTATACCATGCCAGGCTCTCATCACTTCACCACTCCCTCCTGGTTAGTGGCAGCATGGCCTCTGCCAGGGAGCTGGCACTGTGTCTCCACCCTGCCACATGAGCTGCTTCTGGTCTACTCAGAAGTGAGTCTTACTGGGTTCAATGTGGCTTACTCCCACATACAGGATTGCTGTCTCAAATTATTACTGACTTTACATTAGGAATTCTCTCCTGACACGCTAATGTACTCAGTGCACAGATCAGGAATTACTGGACTGCATACCCCTAAATAAATGAATACAGTGGTACTTCAGGTTAAGAACTTAATTCATTGTGGAGGTTCTTAACCTGAAACTGTTCTTAACCTGAGGTACCACTTTAGCTAATGGGGCCTCCCGCTGCTGCCACTGCTCCAGCGCTGCTCGATTTCTGTTCTCATCCTGAGGTAAAGTTCTTACCCCGAGGTACTATTTCTGGGTTAGTGGAATCTGTAACCTGAAGCGTCTGTAACCTGAGGTACCACTGTAAAGGGAATGCCACATTTATGTTTTTAACGAGGAAACCAAGAAAGACAATGAAAGCCATAATGTCAACATTTTCGGGGGGGGGGGCACAGGCAGAGGAACAGGTGTGTGGAGGGAGTGAACCACCCCCAGGAGGCCACGGTATACTAAACCATTGTTCCACCTAGCTCAGTATTGTTTACATACCCTGACAGCAGATCTCCACAGTATCAGAAGCCCTTCCCCAGTCCTACCTACAGATGCTGGGGATTGAACCTGAGGCCTTTTACATGCAAAACATTTCCTCTACCATGGAGCCATGGCCTTTCAACCAAAGTGAAGCCTTCCAATCTCGCAAGATATTGGAATGTTGCTTTGCCATGCAGAATGTGTTGTCTGTGCATTAGAGAGTCCCACCAAGTTCATGAGGATCACTATCTTCCAACAAGTGTGTACCCCACCATGTCTGTTGGACATACCATATTTTTTGCTCTATAAGACTCACTTTTTCCCTTCTAAAAAGTAAGGGGAAATGTGTATGTGTCTTATGGAGCGAATGCAGGCTGCACAGCTATCCCCAAAGCCAGAACAGCAAGAGGGATTGCTGCTTTCACTGCGCAGCGATCCCTCTTGCTGTTCTGGCTTCTGAGATTCAGAATATTTTTTTTCTTGTTTTCCTCCTCCAAAAACTAGGTGCGTCTTGTGATCTGGTGCGTCTTATAGAACAAAAAATACGGTACCTAATTTAATGACACAAAACTGGTTTAGCATTCCTTCCCTTCAGCCAATCCTTGAGAACTGTAGTTCTGTGACAACATGTAAGTGTGCAGAGATAATCCAGCAGAAATTCTCAGCACCTTTGCCAAACTACATTTCCCATGTTTTGTTTTGTTTTCTTGGGGGGCGGGGGAAGCCATGACAGTTATAAAAATGACTATAAAATTGTATCGTAGATAGGCCTTGCAAATTAAAAACTCACCTTTCCGTTTTCTTTTTAACCAGCTCCTCATTTTAAGGAATATACTTCAACCCATCAAGTGTGGTTTTTCTTACCAAGTGTTAAAGAATCTCACAAATGTTAAAAATCTTTGCCGTGGAGCACTTCTTGTAACATTGTCTGTTGGAATGGTTCTCTGTCACTTTTCTTTACGAAGCCTGCAATCCTTTTGCAATGCGTGACATTTTCCCAAGGGTTTTGTTTTTGTTTGTTTGTTTAAATAAAGTATATTAAGTGACAGCATAAAAGTTATATAACATAGAAAGAAAAACAAAAAGAAGAGGTTTGCTTTAAAAGTAAATAAATTGATTTTTTTTTTGGGGGGGGGGCTTGTAATACAGAAGAAGAGTGGAGTGTGTAATGAGCTGCTGTGATTGATTACCCAGTGAAGGCTATTTCAGCATGAGAAGGAGGTACCAAGAATCTGCAAGGTATTGCTACAGCTAAAGTCTGCCTTTGACAGTCCTTTACATCATTTTCCCCCTGAACAGCCTATCTGCCAAGACCCTGTGAAACAAATAGGTTTTGCCCAAGCTGAAAAAATGAGGGAAAGCAGGGACTGTTTCCCAAATCCCATGGACATAAATGTTGGTGAGTCTCCATTGCAGACAAATAAAGATACGGTGGGTGACCTCTGCCCATTATCTCCATGTACACAAAATTCATTTTCGTTTGCATATGATTATTTCTCTGAAGCCCCTATATGAAGTTACTCAGCTGCTTCAAATGTGTGTACAGTGGTACCTCGGGTTAAGTACCATATTTTTCTCTCTATAGGACACACTTTTTCCCCTCCAAAAATTAAGGGGAAATGTGTGTGCGTCCTATGGAGCAGATACAGGCTCCTTGGCTTCAGCGATAGCAACACGAAGCCTCTGAAGTGCAGAGGGAGCGCTCCCTCCACGCTCTGGAGGCTTTGTGTTGCTTTTGCTGAAGCCTGGAGAGCAAGAGGGGTCGGTGCGCACCGACCCCTCTTGCTCTCTAGGCTTCAGGGATAGCCGCCTGAAGTCTCTGGAGCGCAGCGCGAGTTCCTGCTGCACTCCAAAGGTTTCGTGTTGCTTTCGCTGAAGCCTCCAACCCCTCTTGCTCTCCAGGCTTCAGTGAAAGCAACACGAAGGCTTTGCTCTCTAGGCTTCAGCGAAAGCTGCGCTCCAAAGGCTTCGGGTTTCTTTTGCTATGCAGCGCCCCTTCAGCAAAGCGGGGGGAGAAATGGAAGAGGCTCCATTTCTTCTGCCGCTTCACTGAAGGGGTGCTGAGCAGAGAGGGGGAGAATTTTTTTTTCCTGTTCTCCCCCTCCTATGGTCCGGTGCATGCTATGGTCCAGTGCACCCTATAGAGCGAAAAATACGGTACTTAATTCGTTCTGGAGGTCTGTTTTTAACCTGAAACTGTTCTTAACCTGAAGCGCCACTTTAGCTAAAGGGGCCTCCTGGTGCCGCCCCGCCGCCAGAGCACGATTTCTGTTCTCATCCTGAAGCAAAGTTCTTAACCTGAGGTACTATTTCTGGGTTAGCGGAGTCTATAACCTGAAGCGTATGTAACCTGAAGCGTATGTAACCCGAGGTACCACTGTAGTTCACCAGACCAGCCTACTTTGAAATTCCATACTCTGATATAGGATACGTTGACTGCTCCTTACTTCCTCTTTCCTTCATCCGGGAATATGGATGATCAATATCCAGGTCAATCCACACTAATCTATACTAAACTATACTTCCCTGCTGCAATTGCATCCCACCTGCTTGCCTAACTTGAGGAAACATTTGCTATACAACTGATAGCAGGAACAGGTGTAAGCTGGAGGCCAAATTTTGCCCTTCAACCAACAAGTTGCTAAACAGGTCTATGTAATTCTTTTACCGGGGGGGGGGGGCAAGAATCAGTGCCCCATTTCAGAGATTCTAAAACTCTGCGCTAGGTTGCATTAGCCTTATACAAGTGGACAGAAGTGTGCCTTGCAAAATTAGGCTGCCATGTTGGATTTGCCCATCACGTGTTGCCCATTGGAGCAGGAAGGCTCCATGCCACTTTGATACTGTCTCTGTACCAAAATGTAGATGGGTCATCTTCCTAGGAGAGAGTGTAAGGCTGCAGTGGGATTCCTTGATGTAGCCTCTGTGACAAACCATCATCATTATCCAGAATTTATGACTCGGCTTGGGCAAAGGGCTGGGAGGTCATATTATCCAGGCTATCTTCAGTCCTTTAGAGAAAAATAAAGCATCAAGAAGTGAAATTGAATTGTGCCTCCAGTTTATGTCCATGGTGGAGGATGGTAGTTGTGGGCTACATATCAAGCATTTGGGAAATGCTATTCTCTCTATATAGGATGATCCCTGGGGTGCCAATGTGTTTAAAATCCCACCCAATGCTAGCCAAGACTCAGCTCTGGTTGATTTTGTGCAGTCTCTTTGATGTGCCCTTACCAGAATGTTCTCCCAATGTGCTTTTGTATCATTATAAGTCTGCATGTTTGCAATGCTTACTGTCTTTGATTCAACGATCCACCCTAGCGCTTTGTTGTTTGCATGACAAATAGCAGAAATTCTGAACCTTCAGGGCTAAAGAACAGAGAAAAAGCTTCACAGAGCGGAACAAAAAGAATTGCCATTCCTCCCTGCCTCGTCATCCCCCATTATTTAAACGTTTTACTCTTATTTCTATTCTCCCCACAGCAGACAATTTCTCTGTTTGGTACTTTGTGTGTTAATAAGATTAAACTACTGGGGAGGGGATCTTACTTTGTGTGTGATTGAATGCAAGGTCACTGTTATCGTACTGTGAGTTTAAGCAAAGGTTATGCGCAGAGAAATATTGTTTGGTAATTTCTTGCTGTGTGTAGATCAGCAAAGATTTCCTGAGGACATCGGAAAGGCAATTCCCCCTTCCCTGATGGAGTGAAATGTATTTCAGCATGACACATTTACCTTCTTCCTTTCTTCCACAATTATACCATCCACCCATGGGCAAAGCACTTAAGCAGCTGTGTTTTAAAGTGATTTTGTAACCAATGCTCCAATCTGAAAAGAGCTAGAGGTGGTCCAGATTCAGTAAGATGCACATTCTCATCCAGATATCTACAGGACTAGTATGTATTCTTGATTGCTTAACTCCGGGGGGGGGGGGGCTCCTTGGGACATTGGTGTGCTTAATTTTTCCTCCTAGATTTTTAGAATTCCCTTGGAAAACACTTAACTTAACAAGCAACTCCTGAGTAAAATCATGGAAGTTTCATCACATTCCACATAATTTTCCTGCAGATATGGAAGCCGTAGGGAAAAGGTTGTACGGAGCATAATAGAACTCAAACATGTTCATTGAAATACCAAACACAAATGTAATTTATGTCAAATCCAAATTTGTACTGTGTCAGAAAGTCTGGAACTAACTAGTGCAAGAGCACTAAGTTTCCCCATAAAACTTTTTAAACCAAAAACACCAACAGTGATTTTTCCTAGGCAGTCCTACATAGTATAAGTTCTAGAAGTGAACTGGAGCAGGCTTCCTTCCTTTCTCCTGTATGCTTTTGGCCTCTTTTAGGGAGAGGACCACCAGCAGAAGAGCATCAACAGAATGGAACATTATTTTCATGCCCACTCAGATGATCGTGCTCATCTCCCTTGCATCTACTACATGATAAGATCAACCAACTATTTGTGTAAATAACCCAGTGCCTGGAGCCCAGGTTTCTAGAATCCTTCATCATCTCAAAAGTGGGTGAAGATAACATGAATTGGGCCTCCATGTGATCAGGTGATTATGCAGAGGAGCCAGGTCACATTGGAGGCTAGCTTCATGGGGACAGGGGAAGAAAAATTTACTCTTCTTCCACACCATAGATCTACAGCACTGTTCTTGGCTGAATAAGAGAATCAGGGTAGTCAAATTTCAAGAGGGAGAAAAACTGGAGCATATAAAGAAGGTTAAGGAAATTGAAAAACAGTCGGATCTGGCTTCTATTTTTTACATGAAGAGATGTTTAAAAATAAGAGCCATCTTGAAAAGTGTGAACTATACTTATTTTAAAACTTTATTTGCCATATTTCTCTGTGTGTGTGTGTGTGTGTGTGTGTGTGTGTGTTCAAGGTAGTTTGAATTCCAAATCATAAAACTTGAGTATATATATGAAACCAGAATCTAATTACAAGAAAAGTCATCTCAAATGCAGTTACCCTACTAAAGTCTAAGGACCCCTGACCATTAGGTCCAGTCGTAACCGACTGTGGGGTTGCAGCGCTCATCTTGCTTTATTGGCTGAGGGAGCCGGCGTACAGCTTCCGGGTCGTGTGCCCATCATGACTAAGCCGCTTCTGGCGAACCAGAGCAGCGCACGGAAATGCCGTTTACCTTCCCACCAGAGCAGTACCTATTCATCTACTCACACTTTGACGTGCTTTCAAACTGCTAGGTTGGCAGGAACAGGGACCGAGCAACGGGAGCTCACCCAGTCGCGGGGATTCGAACCGCTGACCTTCTGATCGGCAAGTCTTAGGCTCTGTGGTTTAACCCACAGCGCCACCTGTGCCCCTTACTAAAGTCTACTGCACTAAAAAATTGCGGTGAGATGGGTGTGTCTCCACAGCTCTCTTCAAAGCACACAGTCACATGAATCAGCTGTGGCAGTGTGTTTGTTGTTGGGAGGGGAAGACCTTTTCTTGAATAGCCAGTTTCAACCCCCACCCACAGAAGCCTACATGTCTGCAGGAATGGCTCCTGTACCAAGAAGGGGAAACCAACCATGTTTTCAGCACCTGCATGCATGAGAGATTCCCCATTGATCTAGGTCAATCATCCTTATCCTGGTGCCCTCCAAATATTTTGGACTGCAATGCCCAACAGCATCAGCCAGCACAGCCATGTTGGCTTAGGCTGATGGAGGCTGTCATATGTCTGGGTTTTCCTGGACATATCTGGGAATCGGACTGTCAAAATGGTGTCCGGGTGGATTTTTGCCAAATCGGCAAAATGTCCAGGAAACCTGGACATATAGCAATTAGGGTGATTTTTTAAAAGAAAAATGCTGTAAAAATCCATAAAAAGCCTAAATACTACTTTTTTGGGGGGAGGGTGTTAAAATTTTCACTTTTGGGAATATGGCAATCCCATGTAATGCAGAACAGTTGGAGGGCCACAGGTTGAAGAAGCTTGTGCATGTCTATAGGCCTCTAGCTGGATGGAGACATCTAGCATTCATTCCTCCCACAGCTGAGTGTAAATTCATCACATCCTTCCTGCTTTAGAAGTGTTCACCTGCAGACTTTAAGCCACTCCCTTAAAGGTAAAGGGACCCCTGACCATTAGGTCCAGTCACGGACGACTCTGGGGTTGCGGCGCTCATCTTGCTTTACTGGCCGAGGGAGCCAGTGTACAGTGTACAGCTTCCGGGTCATGTGGCCAGCATGACTAAGCCGCTTCTGGCGAACCAGAGCAGCACATGGAAACACTGTTTACCTTCCCGCTGGAGTGGTACCTATTTATCTACTTGCACTTTGTGCTTTTGAACTGCTACATTGGCAGGAGCAGGGATCGAGCAACGGGAGCTCACCCCATCACGGGGATTTGAACCGCAGACTTTCTGATCAGCAAGCCCTAGTTTAGGGCTCATATGCTAAGCATGGAATTCAGAGGCGTGTCCATGAATCATTCATAAAATGTCATCATGTTGGTAATGCTGTCAGATAATGGATGCTACTACTTTAGCTTCTATTGTGAAAGTCTGATTCCACTGATATCAACAAAGCTCCTGTAAATCCCGCCCCAACTTAATTCTTAGAGCATATTTGTCAGTCTTTATTGTCTACATTTTCCTTCATGTTGTTATAGGGCGGGAGCTGCATGGATGGCAGAAAAAGATAGTAATTGTTGCCATGGACACCTGGAGTTCTTGGCTATGAAGCAACTTGCCATTGCTAGACCTCTGAAATAACACCGTGCATTAAGAGAGAATGGTAACAGCAGCATCATCAAGTTGGGTCATTCTTAACCCCCCCCCCTCAAAGTGTGCAAAAATATCTATTTTTTTTAAGAAAAGAAAAATATGGAAAGTATTATATGACTGGAAATTCAGTGAAAAATACCTCTGCAAGGACGTGTTGCTGTTCGGTATTGTTACATTTTCTTTTTATAAACAAAAGGGGGGAAATAAGCTTTTATTCGTACATATATTTTTCAAATAAAGTATATTGTTTGCCACTATGACAGGTTATTGCACTCATCAACACTCTTGGGACCTTGTAAACCCATTTAAGTGTAGAGATGGACGAATCTTGTTGCTGTGGTTTTCAGTTTATCATTTTCCCCATCTTAAATTTAGTTCTCCATATTTCCACATCAGTTTGCAATTCTTTCCTCCCAAAATTTCACCCTAAATTCACTGCAAATTTCTCCTAATATACACATTTCCATATACTATTCTCCCTAATATACACATTGTTGCTAAATACTTTCTCCAATTATAACAGATTTTCATATATTATTTCAATCAATATATGAATTTCTGTGCACAGGTTACCCCAATATATGCATTTCTGTGCACGTTACTTGACTGGAGAAAGGCATTGCAAACTTCAGAAAAATGTGAATTTTGACTTTGTTTCTATTCACATATTAGTTCAGGAACTGCAGGTTGGCATTCATGCAAACAGTATTGAATTTCTCCCCCACCTCTAGGTATGGATATCCACCCTGTTATTAAAATACAATAAACTCAAAGTGTCTACATTTTCAACTGCATTGCAGTTTAATTAAGTTCAGTCTTAGCAAATTCAACAAAGTTCCCAGCAGTTCCACAAATGTGTGAAACTTAGAGCGGTTTCCCAGGGTCATGTGCAGAAGCTAAACTTCCCATGACCTTCAATCAATGCACTTCTAGTCAGGTGACCTGTTTATTGATCATTCATCCTAATTCATTTGCAAGGAGATGAGACATTTCTGGAGTTACATTCCACACTTTCCAGTAAATTTTCCCCGTTAACTTCCTTCTTGCAAAATGTCCAATCTTTTGAGGAAGTGGGCTTGTTGTGCAAGATCTCCCAGACCGCAATTATTGTGCAACCTGAATTTGCTGGTCTGAATTGAATCCCACTTCAAAATAAAGACTGTCTAGAACTGCCCTAACTCTCTTTTTAATATAATTTTCATTTATTTTCCATTTGATATTATACATTCACATCTTCATTATCCACTTTACCATTCTGGCTCTTTAGAGCCTATCAATTTCCTTCTCTCCCACCTCATGGCTTTCAAAATTAACCTTTATATCGCTGCATTTTATACGTTTTCCAATTCTAATGACATTCATTACAAAATGGCTCCAAATTTAAATAAATATAGAAAGATAGAAAATTTCTCATTACAAGTCTTCAGACAACCCTGCTAGTCATGTTCATTGCTTACAATAATCTTTCAGATATCGTATAAATTTACTCCAATCCTTTTAGAATGCTTGATCACGTTGGTTTCAGATTTTTCATGTCAGCTTCACCAGTTCTGCAAAGTCCATCATCTTCATCTGCCACTCTTCTTTCATTTGTACTTCTTGTTGTTTCCATTTTGGGGCTAAAAAATTTCTTGCCGCTGTTGTTGCATACATAAACAGTAGGGCGGTTCATAAAAAAACTTTTTTTAAAAAATACCTGCTCCAAAGGTCTTATCAGTTAATATCTCAATGCTGCTCCACTGAATTGAAATTTCAGCCTTCACGACATAGGATAATGGCCAAGTAAACAGCTATTTTTGTGGAGGAGGGTCAAGATATTAACTGATATGCATGAAATTTCAGATATAGTTATATAATCCCTAGTGTAGTAAGATAAGACATTTGGAGCAGGCATTTTCAAAAAAAGAAAGCTGTTTTATGAACTGCCCCAATAAACAGTCTTTTATCTTCCCTTGATATCTCTTCACCCACTATACCCAGTAAAAAGGCTTCTGGTTTTTTAACAAAATTATGTTTTAAACATTTTCTTTAACTTATTATATACTATTTCCCAGCAAGCCTTTACCTCTTTACATGTCTACAACATGTGGTAGAAGATACCTTCCCTTTCTTTACATTTCCAGCACTCATTAGTTCAGAACTGCCCTAAATCTCAAAGGGTTGAAAGGAATTGAAATAAATGATGTAATTTTACAAAGTGGAAAAAAAACACTGCTGGAGCAAAGGGCCTTAAGAGATTGCAACCAGCTTTTCATTTACTATTGCACACGTGATGTAAAAGATGACAAGATGAGATTTCACATGATTTTGCATTCCGATACATTCAGAGAATCTGGAATTATTGCTCACACGGTTGCCACACTTTCCCCCCTTCCCTACACCCTCACATGTGCTCTTTGCACACAGTGACAACTTATTGAATGGGCAGTGGATGTGGTGGCGAGAGTATAGGATGGCTGAGTTAATGGCAGGCAGGAAATGGATGACTCTGCTGGAGATTAGAGGCTGCTGTGGGAAATGTGGGGAAGATAATTAAGTTAAAAGGTTAAAGCTGAAATCCTTCAGAGAGTTCACCTGCTTAAGTCTTATTGACTTTGTAGGATTCAAATAGCCTGTGCTGTGAGCAGAATGATAGCCTAGATTTTCCATGTGGTGCAGGACTCAAGGCAGGAATGGGGCTGAGTGCCAAACTGGAAATATCTTAGCTTCTTATCTATGCTCTTAAACACAGGGTTGCTAAGGGTTTGTAGGGTTTGGGTTTTTAGTTTTTAACACAAATTGGCAGTGCAGAGGGAACAATCAGGATTGGGAGGGATCCTAGTGGGGGGGAGGGGAGGGGGATGAGAGTATCTGCCAACGTTAGTCCTCTCTATTCCTCATTTTATCAATCTTCAATTAATTTATCTTCATTCTGCAGCAATTAACAGGGTTGTTTTTTAAAAAAAAATCCTCAGGAAAATTCACCAGCATTTTAATATAAATTTCTCCTAATGGACACATATTTTCTATGCAATTTTGACTAATGGACACATTTTTGTGTGCCATTTTAAACCAGTATTTTCATTATTATCCACGCTTCCCCTAACATACGAATTTTTGCAAACATTGCTTGCTCGATGTAGCCAAATTCACGTAAGTGCCAATTTGAATACTTGGCCATGTTTCCATTTGCATATTGTTTCGGAAGGTGTGAATTTGATAGATTTAGCTTCAAACAAGATATAACTCAAAGCTCTCTCACGTTTTGAGAGTGGGTAAATTAAGGGGCTTTTGGTGTTTTCCTCCTACAGTAGACCCAATTCAAATTACGCCTTTCTCCTGCTATTTGCACAGGAAAATAACATTCCATTTGCTTCACAGAGAGCACTTTTACATATGCAAATAAGCAAGCATGCTCCCCAATCAATCTAAATCAGTAATGGAGGGCAAGAAGTTAAAGTCTTCATGCCAAGGGCCCAATCCAGACTGGGAGGGTTCACTTGCACTGGCAATTTATGTAAAAAAAATGAAACCCTGCACTTAAGGGCACAGACATGTTCTGGTTTGGCCCTTACTGAGTGTGAGGGAGATCACTCTTCATCAGACTCCTTCGTCCTCTGATTGTGGATGGTATTATGTGATGACTTTACATCCACTCTTTGGCTCTGAAATTCAGACTATGCACCAGTGACTCTAGTAGCATCAGCAACAGGCTTCACTATTACTTCCAAACATAAGATACCGTAAGACCTGGAGAACACATGTGTTCACTGAAAAGCAAGGCCTCAGCTCCCAGAAAGAGACTCTGCCTAGGCCAGGAGAAAAACACACTAAAGCTGACTTAAACCTACACATACAAATCTCACAGGGTGAAATGGTGCCAGACCCTGATTGTGTATGAAAGTTTGCGATAGTAGAAGCTGATAAAAGGTAAGAGGAAACCTAAATATCAGTAACTGGTTCGGTTCCATGGAAGAGAAGTCTTAAGCAGGTCAGTTGGGAACCACTATTGTGTAACAAGGGACGCGGGTGGCGCTGTGGTCTAAACCACTGAGCCTAGGGCTTGCCGATCGGAAGGTCAGTGGTTTGAATCCCCACGACGGGGTGAGCTCCCATTGTCCGATCCCAGCTCCTGCCAACCTAGCAGTTTGAAAGCACATCAAAGTGCAAGTAGATAAATAGGTACCACTCCAGTGGGAAGGTAAACGTTGTTTCCGTGCACTGCTCTGGTTTTGCCAGAGCCACATGACCCGGAAACACTGTCTGTGGACAAACGTCAGCTCCCTCGACCAGTAAAGCGAGATGAGTGCCGCAACCCCAGAGTCGTTCGTGACTGGACAGAATTGTCAGGGGTCCTTTTTTTATTGTGTGACAACAGCAGTATTACCGCCATACAGATACACGGTACAAAATAAGAAGTGGGTCTCCAAATGCATGTTTTGGGAAAAGGTGGGTCATTGGTTTGAAAAGATTGAAGACAACTCTAAAAAGCAATTACGACTTCCCCCTTCTTAGAAGAAAAATGTGGAGAGCGGGTGGCAGTAGCAATGTGGTATGCCAGTAGGCACCATTGGCCTGGCAAATCCCCCACTCCCATTTCTAAATTGTCTCTCCAGCACAAGTTTCTAATGTGGCTTTCTAAACTGGTTTTGATTGAGAAAACAAGAGAGTATACAGAAAGAGCGCTCCCCAACCTGCTCCTTTGAGGGTCTCTTTCCCTGTCTGTTGTAGGAAACATGAGCATAGTTGCATCTGACAGGCAGCAGAGAATGACAGGTGAAAGGATGTGCCACAGCTTTAAAATTTCTCTGTGTCTGTGGGTTAAACCACAGAGCCTAGGACTTGCTGATCAGAAGGTTGGCGGTTTGAATCCCCTCGATGGGGTGAGCTCTCATTCCTCGGTCCCAGCTCCTGCCAACCTAGCAGTTTGAAAGCATGTCAAAGTCCCGCTCCGGCGGGAAGGTAAACGGCGTTTCCGTGTGCTGCTCTGGTTCACCAGAAGCCGCTTAGTCATGCTGGCCACAAGACCCGGAAGCTGTACGCCGGCTCCCTCGGCCAATAAAGCGAGATGAGCGCCGCAACCCCAGAGTCGGCCATGACTGGACCTAATGGTCAGGGGTCCCTTTATCTTTACCTTTACCTGGTCTCTTAAAGCAGGAGTGGGCAACTGTTTTGACCCTGAGGGCCACAAGCAAGGGTAGTTGGGTGGCCGTGAGATTCATGCCAATAGGCATGTCCAGAGCTCGCCATACAACAGTCATTCACCCATGTACCCACATAAGAACACATACTCATGGTGGGCCATGAGTTACCCACCCCTGCCGTAAAGTGAGTGGCAAAGTTTCTAGATTGGCACATGGTTGGTGACCCTCTTCCCTGCAAACCCAGCAAAAGCAAAGACAACCTGAAAAATAAATAAGCCCCTCCACGGGGCCTGCAGCCAGAGTCAGCCACAGGCAAGATGATGTAAGGTCTGAATAATTTCTTGTGACCAAAAAATGCTCCTGCTCTTTTAAAAATGCTTCATCTTTCACAGAATGAATGGGAAATGACAGGAAGCAGCAAGTGCCACTATTCAAAAAGCTGGCATTTCACAAGCCATTAATCGTACAATATATGATGTGGAAGAATTGTTACAATTGGCTTTTCTATTCTTTTCCCATGAGTAGTCTCAAATGGAGCTAATTCCAGCATTCCAGAAAATGCCCACCTATGCAAGGTGCTAGTTCTTTGGAATCCAATCAAATCAGGTTCTGGACTCGGACGATGCTGTAGGATGTCTTTGTATGGAAGACTACAATTATAACATGAATGTTTTTGCTATACTTTCACGAATAGAAGTTTTTACCACAAAATGCTAAGAAGCCATATGGAAATCCTTTGTAACTATGGAAACAAAATCGGTGTGTGTGTGTATAATGCTATATTGTTATTTTTCATATTCGTTTATTTATTTTAATTATATCCTGCATTTTCTCAATGAAACTCAAGGGTGCAGATGATTCCCACCCACCTTCATAATCACAGCAGTACTTATATGTAGGTTGAGAGATACTAATGGGTTCAAGGTTACCCAGTGAACTTCATGGCTCAATGAGATTTTGAACTTTGGTCTCTTCAGACCTAGTAATACTTTAACTCGCTATCTCAGAGCATTTATATATTTATAGATACACACATCATTTTATCCATATTTATCAGCAACAGCCTGATAAGTCATTGGATGAGGCACCCTTCATAATTTCCCCTCCCCATTTGGGGTTGCATCCTGGGGTGCTTTTCATCCCTTCTCCAGCCTCTCTGTTTGCAAAGTGAGAAGCAGGTTTTTCTGGTGCCCCGGTTGACTTGTTCACATGCTACACTGAACAAAAAGTGCATGCTATTCCTCTACACTTGGGTGTTTGTGTGTGTTTCCTGATGTGTACAGCTCCGCTATTGTGTACACAGGTACATAAGCATTAAACAGAATTAGAAGGTACCCACAGTTGTAAAAGGCAATGAGACAGCTGTGACAAGCAGATGAAATGGGTGTGGTTATTCTGGTGAAGATTAACTCATAGTCCAGTAGGTGCACAAAATGTTCAAGGTTAGCTTGTACATGCTTATAGGCCAAGTCCCAATGCACACGTTGAGATGTCCACCTTCCATCAAGTGCCTATGGATTGTGTGAGTTGGCACATTGGGGTCATGGCTGTACAACTGCTCAGGCTAAAGTACTAGATTCAGGTAGGTAGCCGTGTTGGTCTGATGCAGTAGAAATATATATATAAAATATATAAAAATTGTCCAGTAGCGCCTTAGTAAGTTTGTTCTTGGTATGAGCTTTTGTGTGTATGCACACTTCTTCAGATACACTGAAACAGAAGTCACCAGACCTTTATATATAGTGAGAGGGTGGGGAGGGGTATTACTCAAAAAGGGTGGTGGGAGTGGGTGATTGGCTGATAGATGTGGTAAACCTATTGACGACTGTTAACGACTGCAATTGGTCTTGCAGGAAAAAGCAAGGGATGAGATGGCCAAAAATAGCTTTATCGTGTATAATGAGATAAGAATCCAATTGGTAATCTTGGTAATAAGTTGTAATTCAGCAACTTCTCTTTGCAGTCTATTTCTGAAATTCTTTTGTAATATGACAGCTACTTTGAGATCTTGTATAGAATGTCCTGGGAAACTGAAGTGTTCTCCTACTGATTTCTCTGTCTTGTGATTCCTGATGTCAGATTTATGTCCATTTATTCTTTGGTGTAGGGTTTGGCCTGTATGTCCAATATAGAGAGCTGAAGGGCACTGTTGCCATTTGATAGCATACACAAAGTTAGAAGATGAGCAATTAAATACTCCTGAGATGGTAAGTTTCATGTTGTTGGGTCCAGTGATGGTGTTGTCTGGGTGTATGTGGCAGCAAAGTTGGCATCTGGGTTTATTACAGGCTCTGGTACTAGTGTCCGTGTTAAATCTGCTTGCTGTATTATTGTGGGTGAGGAATTGTTTACTATTGGGTGGTTGTCTGTAGGCAATGAAAGGTCTTCCTCCCAGAGGAAGTACTGTTACAGTAAAACAAAGGGTGGGTGCGTGCAACTTGGGCAATGCAAAAAGTGATATGACACATTGGTTGTGCATACTATATTCGTACTGACAAGTGCACTCAAAACTCAGTGATGTCCAGCTGCAAGAACCTGTCCCAAGGCAGTCACATGGAAGCAGTTAATTCATTACTTTGGAACATTATATAAGTGAAGACCTTCTGCAATGCTGAAGGATTACTACTGCAGTGTTTGGACACCAGTTCTGTCCCCCCCCCCTTTCTCTGTCAAGTTATGCCATCTGACAAGTTAAGCTTGTCTCCTTGCTTGTCACATAGTTTGGCAGGAGTTACAATCAGGTGCCAGTCAAGGAGGAGAATGCCTTCTGATGTGGATTCTGTCCCTGTCATACTTTATGGAGTGGAGATAAATTTAGACAGTTAAGATGACGGCTAATAGAGATGACCCGGCTTCTTCAGTCATGGTCCTGCCAAGCCATTGTAGAGCAGTAACAAAACAAAAAACCTGTGAAGCAGAAGTTTTGGGTTGACTGGATTTTAGCACAGCAATCTCCTGGACTGTTTGGACAAGAGTGTTGTATCTACTTCAGTAATTAATGTTATCACTTTTGTTCTATGGTTGATAGTTTGTAGTATGCACTCTGGGTGGGAGTCATCCAATGAGTCCCATCAGAAGAAGCCATGCATAAGGACTTCTGCTTGTGCAGCTGCACTTTCTCCCCTTTCCTCCCACTTTCCTCCCAAAAAATGGTTAGGGTGGGGTTGCGAGAACCACCAGAACAGCACACAGGGGGAGGAGAGGGAGACCGTCCTGTCAGGTAAGCCAAAATGTTTGCCCCAATGAAACAATTGTCATAGCATGTCACAGAACTCCTCCCTCTGTCTTGAAATGAAAGTCAGTGACCCAGTTAAAATGAAAGACAGAATACAATGATGTATCATCATCATCATCAACAACAACAACAACATCAAGTATTCAATAACTTTTAAAATTCCTGGCTTGGGCTACTTAACGTTTTCCTTTTATGGCCTGGAAATGTAGTTTTAAAAGATATTGGCCAAAGATTTCATGTACAGTGGTACCTCCGGTTATGAACTTAATTCGTTCCGGAGGTCCGTTCTTAACTCGAAACCATTCTTAACCTGCGGCACGCTTTCGCTAATGGGACTTCCTGCTGCTGCCGCACCACCGCCGTGTGACTTCCACTCGCATCCCGGGGGAAAGTTCGCTACCAGGAGACCTACTTCTGGATTAGCAGAGCACACTACCTGAAGCATTTGTAAGGAGGACGGTACGTAACCCGAGGTTCCACTGTAGCGTTATTATTTCTGCATTTCAAATGGATTTTCATTTTCTTTCTTTAACACCTGAGGAATCTTGAGGGACGGCAGTAGTCCTCGCACCTTTCTCATTGGGTAGTGTTATGGCCAGACATCTGGCCCCTGCAGTGATCCCGTGTGGGGGCAGGGAGTTGATCGCCCCCTTATGCCAATCCTGGCCGCATCACTGGTGCTGGGTGGGGCCACGCCCAATGTGGCCCTGCTGGCCAATCAGTGCCGGCAGAGGGCGTAGCCGTGCGAAATTTAACCACGCCATGGCCGGGGGGGGGGGCTCCCATCTCTCGTCCTTTCACCAGATCTGATAAGGTTATCTGAATTTCTCAGTGAGTGGGAGACCACTGAAATGCCTTTTGCTTAAAAGCTGAATTCAAAGAGAATAAAGAGATTCCCTCCCAACCCAAATATTCAGTGAATTTTGCAGCCATATGCAATAATTGCTGTTATCCCTTCCCACTTGCCACTTGCAAATAGTTTGAAGGGGAAAGACCATGTCAGAAAGAGGCTTGTATGTATGGTGGGTGTAGAAAATATCTCAAGTTGAGCAGTCTGAAGAAGGTTCCTTTGTACTGAAATTGACCACTGGTCTTTCTAAATGAGTAATGTCTATTCCAGTGTTTTCCAATCTTGGATGTTTAGATACTAATAGATTCCAATCTCCATCAACCTGATCATTGGCTATGCTAGCTGGTGATGATGCGTGTTGGAGTCCAACAATGGGCCTTATTGTTGTACAGGAGTGTCTCTACCCCCATCGTTCTCGTTCTGCCCAGACACTGAGGTCCAGCTCTGAGGGCCTTCTGGCGGTTCCATCACTGTGAGATGTGAGGTTACAGGGAACCAGGCAGAGGGCCTTCTGGGTAGTGGCGCCGACCCTGTGGAATGCCCTCCCATCAGATGTCAAGGAAATTAACAACGATCTCACTTTTAGAAGATATCTGAAGGCAACCCTGTTTAGGGAAGTTTTTTTTACGTTTGATGTTTTCTCATGTTTTTAATATTCTGTTGGGAGTTACCCAGAGTGGCTGGGGAAAGCAGCTCCCAACAGAATAATAGTATTCTTATCATTATTGTTATACAGTGGTACCTCGGGTTACATACGCTTCAGGTTACACACGCTTCAGGTTACAGACTCCTCTAACCCAGAAATATTACCTCTGGTTAAGAACTTTACTTCAGGATGTGAACAGAAATCATCCTCCAGCGGCGCAGTGGCGACAGGAGGCCCCATAGGCTAAAGTGGTGCTTCAGGTTAAGAACAGTTTCTCTTTTTTAAAAAATAATATTTATTCCAGTTTTAAAAATTACAAAAAGAAAACACTAAATTAAGCAAGAAAAAACAAGACAATACATCACCATGAATACAGACAAGCAAAAAATAAAAAACCAGAAAAATACAAACAATTAAGAGAAGAAAAAAAGAAAAAAGAAAAAACAAGTCAAACCTTCCCATAACTTATTTTTCATTTGCTTGTTTCCTTGACCTCCTCACACCTCCCTTTTTTGTATTCTAGTTCAATTAGATATTTCAGCAAATCCTTTCCATCTTTGTTTTTATCCTAATAATTTATCTTAACATACTGTAATTTTACACTCTCTTCTTTCACCAATTAACTATCCATTTTTACTTAATCCTTTATATCATTTCTGCTAAAACCATATAACTTCATTCCAACATCCTTCTAACATTCCTTAATTTTACAATGTTTCTGTAAATAAACTTTAAATTTCTTCCAATCTTCTTCCACCAACTCTTCTCCTTGGTCTCAGATTCTGCCACTCATTTCCGCCAGTTCCATATAGTCCATCACCTTCATCTGCCATTCTTCCCGGGTGGGTAAATCTTGTGTCTTCCAGTACTTTGCAATAAGTATTCTTGCTGCTGTAGGTTAAGAACAGTTTCAGTTTAAGAACAAACCTCCGGAACGAATTAAGTACTCAACCCTAGGTACCACTCTATAGTTGCTGGGTTTCTTGGGTTTTTTGGTACACTGCCACACAACAGTAGGATTCACCGAAAATAGGCCTTTTCAGTACAAATGACCCTTGTACGACCAAAATGTTTGACTTCTAACCACATGGATCAAGGTCATCATATGTTCCTCATAGGCTATTAGGAAAATGGAGCTAAAAATAATGGCCCTTGTCTGTCAGGTGAGTATTCTTACTTGGTGGGGCAGTGATAGTTCACCAAGGCGAGGTCATTTTGAATGGTATTCCGATAGCAACATTCATATTGCAACATGCAGATGCCTCAGCAGTGAGCTGATTGGTGCTTTTATCAACAGCACTACGTGTTCCACTTTTATAGCACTGCTCCATCCATTTAATTCCATCTAATGCATATTTGCTGGAAGGCATACTGGTCCAGTTGTAGCCACCACCAAAGTAACCTAAAGTTATTGTTCTGTAAGTGTGTCAGGGGGTGGGATGGGGTAGGGGAGCCTTGATAAAATAATTTGAAAAGGAAAATAAAAGAGCCTTGGTCAGGGAAAATTAAATTCACTGTGCTTGCTATCTCAACATTGCTTTTATCCTTGTGCTGGAATGGTGCAATGAATCATCTTCACTATTGTGTCTGTTTGCCATGTCCAAGGATAGTTGGTGAATAGAACTGAAACAAAAACAAAGAAGTATAAAGGAAGGAGCTGGCTTTCTGTGTGATTAAATACAGCCTTCTGCTTAGGAAATACAGCAGCAAAAAAAAAAAAAAAAAAAATAGAGAGAGAGAGAGAGATGAGAAGTACAATAGAAAGTCTCTTGGCAGAAGTACTCCATAAATGGAATATTCATTGAAAGACAAGGATGGCACTTAGAATAGGTCCATCTATAGGGCCTGATCATTGTGTATGTATGTTTTTTCACCACTTTAGCATAATTTGAATGATAAAACTGAGATTTATTTGCCCTCTTTCCTGATTTCCACTAGAATTGACTCAAAGCACTTCACTGTTTCACTTTCTGCTAAATGGGTTTCCCCTTCATGGAGGATGAGTGGGGGGGGGAATCCCCCTCCCACGCCTATAATTCTGGAACCATTTTGAGGTAAAGTGACCATGAGAAATAGAGGAATAGGAGGTATAATTAGTTTAAAGTGCTTGAATTGTGGGGAAAGATGTAAGAGGCCCTTAATGAAAGTCCTACACTCCACTCAATGACTTTCCAGTTGTAGCCAAATTGTGCCTTCCCTGTAGTCTTCTGAAATAGTAGCTAAGAGGGACACCATAGAAGGTTTCTCTGTCATCCAAACACTGCTTGTTACAGCACAACAGAAGTGTTGATAAAAAACCATAGTAGGCTGGCCTTTGTCTGCTTCTTGTGTCACCATTTTGATCTTTGGGAATAACACCCAGAGATCACTGTTCCTTAAATCAGGCTTTCATAGAGATAAAAAATGATATAGTGGTAAGATAAGGTGCCAGTTCACATCTTGATCAGACAAAGGATTACATTCTGACAGCAATAAAGGCTGAGGTGTTGAGTCAAATTTCATGTGATATCCAAACACATGAAGTTTGGTCACTTTTCCCACTTTCTTGCTGTTATTTAACTAAAAAAATGACACATACACCAAGCTGCAATTTATCCTGTAATGGATAAAATGAAATATTTGTATGTCTTCTGTTGTAGGACAAGTAACAGCTAGGCTGTGATTTTAGTTAGGAAATTATACAAGAAGAAAAGATGATGGCTAGCACCCCATACCTTCTGTTGTAGTTTGCACCATCTCACCTAATGAGCATTGCATAATGTGGCTTACAAAACTTTCCAAGACTGGTGCCTTGGTTTGAAAACCAAGCAAATCATTTTTAAAATGCAGTACTTTTGTCTACAAGAGATGGAGCCTGATACTGGGGGAAAATAAAACTGAGGTTTCTGGCTTCAAACTTTCTCTCAAAACTGCCTTGCTGAAAAAAATAATTAGATGAAGCCTGATATATCTAGGGCAATTAGCTCGGGTAATAAAGACTGATCTTCAAGAGACACATGATGGAAAGAAATACAAAAGAAATAAATCTTCCCTAAGAATAATTTCCAAATGATAGTCATTAGGCCATGAACAATAAATACCAAGTTGTTTCGCTTAGAATATCTTCAAATAAAGCTTCATTAATTAAATTTGGAAATGCATTAATTAAGTTTGGATAAAGAATTAGATAGATAATTAAAGTCAACTTGTATCTGAGCATTTCAATACCTAACAGCACTTGCCCCCTCTTTTTACGCCTTCAAATTAGCTACAGGTTTTTTTTTATGGTGGTGATAATATATGTGACAGCCACATCCCATGGCACCTGGGAAGGGGATGCCTGATCACAGTTGAATCTGGCCCTCTTAAATGATTAGCTATGAGATTAATTATTTTCCAGGCTGCCCCTTATTGTAGCACCCTGCTTGTGGTTAACGCTTAGCTGGAATGAAATATTCAACGCAGCAATAGAGAAATTAAAATAATAATTTATTTGTCAGACAAATAAATATGAGGCACAGTGGTATATGGTTACCAAGCTCTGGCCTGGCCTCCTGCCATTCTGGCCAGCACTTATATTTCCTTAATCCAGCCCCCTTGCTCCTCCTGTGGCTGCCTCTGTCCAATCAGCCTGGTTGAAATTCCTATTGGCTGTTTGCTAGAACCAATCACAAAAGATACACCCATTTCCTCATGTCCTTTTATGGGAAACAAAAAGCTATATATTCTTCTATCTATAAATGACAAATAAGTAGTAATATATCTTACATGTGTCTCAACAAGGAACCTTAATTACCAGCTCACCTCGCCCTATTGCCCTCCAAAACAAATGGTTTAATCTTAAATTTTTATCTTAAACAAGGATCTTGAGTTCACATCATCATTGAAAGATCTCCTTCTCTTGAAGGTCTTTTAAACAAAGGCTTGACAACCATATATGTGCTCTAATGATGTTTCCTGCTTGGCAGGGGGGCTGGGCTGGTGGCTGATGGCCCCTGTGATCTCCCCCAACTACATGAAATAAGAATCTAGCATAAGGATTTAACATTTCTTAGCTTCTAATTCCTTTGCATAATTACATTTAAGCCAATATATTTAATAACATAGATAGCTTTTTAAAAGGAAAAGAAATCTTAAAAGGATCTCAGTTTAAGAAAGAAACAACTTTAGAAAAAGACTTCCCAAAATACTCTCTTCCTTTCTGCCAGCTAGATGCTTTTCCATTGCTCTTGACCTTTGAACCTTAGGAAAATATGGCTCAAGTTTAATGGGAGGCACGTGGTTTTATTTTACTATTTACCCACTCTTAATTATGTTTTTCTCTGCTTTTTTATCTTCTGTAATATGTAGGGTCAGTGTAACCTTGGCTGTCAGCCTGTAATTCCCTTTGACTTTGAGAATTGTTTTCTGCTATAAATCAGGGGGCCCCCTTGTCTAGGAGAATAAACATCTTGCCAAGGTTCTTAGGCAGCTGCTCTTCTGCCTGGCATGAAACATTTGAAGATCTTTAAGCTCATTTTAAAATACAGGCCCTGATCAAGCCTCAATAAAAATGCAGGCTATGATTAGATGCCTCATTATCAGACAGCCTTCAAATGTTCCCTGGGGTCTCTCTGAAGCCTCCTTAGGGAGTGTGAAATATAAGATTCTGGGCTTCACAATGTTTAGAAAAAGCTGAGACCCCACACAGCTTATGAAACAAGAGAAACGTTTACTTAAATAAGAAGGTTGAAGAGAATAAGACATATAAATGTTAAAGAGAAAGAAATGAGATGGCTAAAAGCTACTGAAACCCAAAATATTCCCTGTGGAACAAAAACAAACTGAAATTGGATAATGGCAATCCTTGGGCCCTACTCTGGACATTCCCTAACTTACCACTCCTCCTTGCTCACAGGTAAGCTTTTCTGTACCTTGATACCTTTGCAGGTGCTTCAAACCTCCATGTACCTCACATCATCTTGATACCTCTGCCTCCTGTCCATCTCTTCATATTTTAAACATTCTTATGTCAATGAAGTTTAGAATGCTTATATTTTCTGCCCCCAGATGCAGAATGTGCTGCCCTGCATATCAGCAATGGCAGATGCTTCAACCCTGATGTTTCTCAGGCTTCTATTTTGCCTGTAATGTTAGCTGACAAAGACTAATAATGAAGGGCAGAGTGCATTTGCTATCCCAGTTGATATTGTCTATTGAAATTGAAAAGAGAGCACCCTGTGTTGTGGTGGGAAACCTTGGACTTGTTTAAATCATATCGCATCTTCCTGATTCAATCAAGTTACCGCTCTCCGATTTATTAACTCACAATTAGAGCTCTAAGTTCTTGTGCTAACTATTCAATTAGCAATGAAAACACCCAACTAGAGTTGAACATCTCTTTGTCTTAAGAAGGTTTGACAATCATCCTCTCCTTCCGATCCCCCATCCCTATTTTTTTTTTTTGTTAGATTTCTGGTTCTGAGCCTTCACTCTGAGCCTTGGAGACATGAGCTTGGTGAGATTTCAGGACAGCCCTCTTCTTGGCATTTTTTGTTAATTTGAACCTTGCTTTCCACCATGTGGGTCTCAAAGTGGTTTACAATAATAAAATATACAAAATGTAAAACATAAATTAAAGCTTTAGAATTTAAAAGTTCAAGGATTCAGAATCTAAATAATAAAATATAAATTGAATTAAGAATGCTCAGCCCCAACAAACTCGTGTTACATCCAGCTTTCGATACTTGTCTCTGCTCACCTAGCAATCCTTGCCCAGTAACAAGTTGCTGGGGCTCAGAAATGCTCTTTCTGGCTTCTTTTCAATTCATTCTGCTTTGGAAGATCCTGGCTTCCTCTCCCTATAATGGGTTTTTGGACAGATCATAAGGAAGAATGGGTGTACAATCAGAACATCTCATTTGTCTTTCATTCCCCTTGATTTCTTCTCTTCTCTTTCTCTGCAGCTTTTCAGCTTCCACCGTTTCAGTCCCCTCCTTTCCCCCCAAGTGCTGAAGTATCATTGCACAGCCACACTTTCCATGCTGCCGCCTCATGTCTTGCTGCCCTCTCTCCCTTCTTGGATAAGCTTTCAGTAATCTACCTTGCAATTTGCCTTCTATTTCATTTTCTCAACAAGACTCTCATTTAATGGAAGAGCTCTTCTCTGTTACTCCCTTCCAGGTAGTTTATGGGGGCACTCTACTACCTCTACCATAAAGTTCTGAAAGTTACATTATTATTCTTACATACTGAACTCCTGTGTGTTTCAGTAAATATCTAGTTTCTGGGCCAGCTGTACCAGACTAACAGCACCCTGCCTTTCAGCAGGACTGCAGAGAGAGAAGTTTCCAGAGCTAAATACATACATCTTATTTGTGTTCCAAAAAGGCCCATTTTCTGATCATGGTAGGTCATGCAGAAAAACGCAAATCTTGAGCAAACATAAAAACATACACATGTAATATCTCAATAAGATAGGATGCTGTCAGGGACTGTGCTGAAGAAAACTGCACTGAGGAGGATTGATGGGAGCCGCCCCCTCCCCCTCCCCCTGACCCTGAATCTTCCCAGGAGCAAGAGGACAGTATAGATTTAGAACAACGGTTTGCAGAGGGGCATAGTTCAGAAGGCAGAAGCTAGGAAATCCTGGATGGGGAACAGTTAGCAGAAGAAACGCCAGAAGAGAGAGAGTTAACAGATTCAAAGACACGGAGTGTGTTAGAACAGAAAGCACAGATACTACAAGCCCAGATTACAAGACGTAGGAGTGACAAAGATCAATAGGGACTGGGGGGGGGTGAGCCTTAATTGGGAGAACCGCCATTCGAGGGAGACACTTTCTTTTGTCTCTCACTGTATTTATTAAATAAACTAACTGGTAAGAATTTCCTTCCGTTTGATCTGCTTATTTACTGCCATGGGGGAGGAAGCCGATTCCCCGAAGCCTGACAGATGCCCACCTAAGATCCACAAGATGATTGTGTTCTTCCATGAGAACATTTGTGGAACCATCCAGTATGACACCTTATCTTCGGATGCCTTCCCTATAAACAGTGGTGTGAAACAGGGCTGTGTTTTCACTTCAGCTCTCTGGCACATTCTTTTCCCTGTTGCTGTCCTATGCCTTAAGCTTGACTGAATACAGTGTGTACATGCATTCAAAGAGAGATGGGGGTCTGCTAAGCCTGACATGTCTCCATGCCAAGACAAAAGTACTGTGGGTTCTTATTCAAGAGATGTTGTTTGCAGATGACTGCACACTTCAAGAAAGCTCTACAGAGACCCCTCAACCATTTTGCCCAAGCCTGCCTGGAGTTTGGCCTTACCATCAGTCTGGTGAAGACCAATATCCTGGGGCAGACCGTTTCCAGAACTCCATGAATCAGAATTGGTGACCACCTGCTTGAGGTGGCAGACAATTTTGTCTACCTGAGTTCCACCATAGCCAGCAGCCTATACATTGACGTTGAGATGGACAAGCATATTGGCAAGGCAACTATGGCAATGGTTCACCTCTCCAAAGGCTATGGGAGAATGTGATGCTAATGATAGCAAGTTGAAGGTCTATCAGGCTTGTATGTTGAGCACATTGCTTTATGGTAATGACAAGTGGGCAACTTACACCATCCAGGAGTGATGCTTCAGTGCCTTCCACATGCACTGTGTCAGGAAGATTTTGAGTAGCACATGGCAGGAGAGAGTCTTAAGCAAAGATATGCTGTCCCAAGTTCACCTTCTCAATATGTTCACACTTCTGTCTCAGTGACATCTATACTGGCTTGGTCATGTACACAGGATAGAAGGTGGCATGGGGAGCTGGTTTCAGGCACCATGCCTTTTATCAGACCAACTCTGTTTT
This sequence comes from Podarcis cretensis, assembly GCF_951804945.1. NCBI lineage: Eukaryota > Metazoa > Chordata > Lepidosauria > Squamata > Lacertidae > Podarcis > Podarcis cretensis. The sequence goes on along the minus strand of NC_137176.1, from coordinate 17,213,370 downwards.
ACAAACAGTCAGACTTGAAGATGACAACATTAACCCTACTGTGTGGTAATCCCTTGCAGATGATCGCAGCACCTGGAGACAGGTCATGTATCCACAGCAGTGACCAAAGGAGAAATGAGCACTGGGGGGAGGGCAGAAAGAAGAAACACCACAGTACACCTGCAACTGCCCAGCCACATGCCTACATCTTCCCTAGCTGCAAAAAAACCCCAGTCTTTCTTCTCTATCAGTCTCTACAGCCACAACAGGCACTGTAACTCTCCAGTGGTTTGACTTCATCTCCAAAGGCACACTCTTCCATTGTCTCCCAAGGGAAATGGATGCCAATAACACCTTTCACATTAATGTGAAATTTGGAACTTAGTTATCCACTGACTGCATTTCACACATCTCCTGAACACAACACACTTTTAAGCATGTCAAACATACCAAGGTATTAATTAAAAATATGTGTTTCAATAGTAATTTGATATTTTTTTTAAAAAAATAAATAAATAAAAGATAGTGGAATTAAGGCAGAAATGCAAGTGTGACATATACTGGAAATGACCGCTCACCCTTTCCCAGATGGTGTCAAGGCTTTGGGAAAGCTATTCCTCCCCCGGTTGCAGCACGAGCCAAGAAAACAAGGTTGAGTCCTTTTTAATGAGTTTTATTCAATCCTAATAGCGAGAGACAAAAGAACGCAACAAGCCTTAACAATGGCATTGCTCCAAACTGGGTTCCTCCTTCCTCCTTCCTAGCAACAGCACTTTCCCTCATGGTGGCCACTTGTGGTCAAATGTCTCTGATTCCGTTGTTCCTGCACTCTTAACGAACGCCAAGTTCTGGGAGAAGGGGGATCAGAAATACTCTCCAGTGACAACATGTCATCTGGCTGCCCTCCCTTCTTCTAACACTTCCCAACTTTTCTGTTCGTTTATCTTTGAGCTGTGACTTTCCTTAAAGCCCTGCTGTAAATCAAGGCTGCCTCCCTCTTCTCCTGATCTCCTTCTCCAACTTGCCCTCTTGAGTCAGATACCTGACAGATGGGCTACGGTTGTGAGCCCCCTTACTCCTAGCCTCCATCCCAGGGTGGTCAGAGCTCACGTTGCAGGCTAATTATCTGGGAATTTCCCTGGCCTCTGTAGATTAGTGGAGTGGTTTCAGCCATTCGGTAGGAGACTGGAGCAGTTATACACCCAAAATCTGAACCAAAGTTCCACTGTTGCCTGTAATCAATAAAGTTGTGGCCATTTTTAATCCAGTTCGTTGTTTGCTTGAGTTCATCTTACCACCCTTTGTTTTAACCACAGCCTTGGGGAGGGTGGCAGTGCTACTGGGACCGCAACAGATCGATTCATCCATTCCTAATGTGAGGTACCAGCTGTATCTCTGGCAGGTGAGCACACCTAGGCTGTTGTCCTCCCTCCCTCCAGCCAACATCCCCTGACAGTTAAGAAGAAAGTTCTTAATCTGGTACAAAATCAAAGTCTCCACTTTACTTTTTGTAGCATTAGTAGCACAATTAAAAATATCCACAGTTTCTCTGCATGTCTGTCCCAGCTGTATTGAAAAGAAAAACATGCTTTCCAATACCACGGTACTTATCTTTCCTTGTGGGAACAAAGTAAAGCTCAAAACATTTCACAGGCAATGCTTTGCTTCTTTCCACTTCATTTAATGGAGATCCCTGTTTCTCTGTGTTGTGCTACTCAACTTGTCATACTACATAGCAGAAACTTGAATTAAAAGTCTGTTCCCACTCCCAGTGCCTGAACAAGATTCATAAATAAATGATATCGTTGCAGAATAAAATTCAGCAATGGCAGCATGGGAAAGAGGCAGTTTTCTGTGCAATACTGACAAGACATCGTGATGATGCATAATAAATTGCTTGCTGGCACATTGATGCTTTTCATAATTTTTGGTACTTCTGATGTCTTATATGAAGCAGCTGCTGTCCAGGCAGGGTGGATGGGTGTGTGTGTGTGTTGCTCTCTTGCCTTCCCAACACCACATATTGTTGCTGTTTACCAGTCTGATGTTTTCTGCCACTGTGCCCTCATCATGCTGAACTACTGGCTGCCTTGCTCTTTCCTCTTAGTAATGGGCAGTGATAAATGGTGTTTGAAAGCCAGGAGTCCAATGCAACCCTATCCACGTTGCTCACCATTGCAGCCGATATGTATCAATAGTTTTGGGGAAATGTATAGTCCGCTGGGGATAATGTCATGTATTCTAGATTTAAATGAGAGCACAAATGTTCCTGGCGAATTGCATTATATCCAATGTGTGCTAAATAAATAATATGTGCTAAACAAACAAACATGATTTTTAATGGGCTGGTTTCAGGCGTAATGCATAAATTGCAATGGTGGCATGGAAGCTGCTTCCAGCATGGTCAGTGCTATCTGGATGGAGAAACCATATGGATGTCGTATATGGTGCATTTCGCATTAGTGATGCCGCTTCTGGGCCCCCTCCCTCACGGCAGGCTGCAAGTAATGGAAAGACAAGAAGCTCTTACCAATGTCTTTTATTCAACATTCCCAGAGAGAGGAGTATAGAAATGCAGCCTTTTTGGTAATAGCCTTGCTTCGAGTAAAGCCCCACCCCTTCTGTCTCTCCTATTATATGTCATCCCTACATTGGCTGATCTGTACTTTCTGCCTCTGAGATTTCTGTTCTGCTACTTTCAATGCCCGCCAGGTTTTTTGGGGGGGCAGGAATGCATTCTAAAGACCAGTGGCAGAGCATCATGCTCTGGCACCGGGGGGCGGAGAGCAGGTGGGGGCGGGGCTGCCGTGCATCCTGGGGGTGTGGTTCACATCCTGGGGGCATGGCATGTGTCCTGGGGGCATGGTGCCTAGCAGGGGGGGAGTAGCCATGGCACCCCACCAGAATCGTGGTGCGCTCCCCCTGTACTCCTCTTCCTCCGCCAGTTCTAAAGGCATTAAGTCTGTCTTCCTGCTCTTCTCCCAATATTTTCTCGCTTCTTCCCTCTGCAGCCTCTGAACTGTGACCTTCTGAAAAACACGGTTGTAAATCAATACTGTCTCCCACTTCTCTGGGAAGTACAGGAGAAGGTGGGGCCAGTCTCCACCATTCCTCCTCAGTCCAGTCCCTGACAGATGCCCTCTCTGGCAGCTGATTATGCTTCTCATTTCTCCTTGTAAAGAAAACCACTCAAGAATGGCTTACCTGGACTTTCTTTCTTTCTTTCTTTTTTAAATAATATTTATTAAAGTTTCAAAAATTACAGAAAGAAAAAGTAAAAATACCACATTAAACAAAAACAAAACAACACATTGCAAAATAAAAAAACAAGAAAAAACAGAGAAATAAAACTCATTAAACAAAAACAAAAACACAAAGAAAAATGAATCAGATCTCCTCATTACTAATCTTTCATTAGGTTATTTCCTTGACCTCCTCACACCTCCCTTTATTGTATTCTAGGTCAATTATCCATTTCAGCAAATCCTTTTCCTCTTTTAAAATTTTTGTCCTGTAAATTGTCTTAATATAATGTAACTTTACTTTTCCTCCTTTCACCAATTGACAGTCAGTGGCTTACCTGGACTTTCAGAGGTCTCTCATTTAAGATTAGATTCACACCTGCTTGCCTTCAACCATGCTTACAATACTAGAGGTTCCCAGACAACACACTAAGTGCTATAGTGAAATTAGTGCTATAGTTAATTTTTTTTTTTTTTTTTTAAAAAAATCTGAATAAAGTCTTAATATTCCTGGCCTTTTAAAAGCTTAGAGAACTCACTGCCAATGTTTATTATTAATTGCTGTTTTTTGGAACTGCCGTTTGGTTTGCTGTAACGTCTTCCATTGCAAGCAGAATGTGAATCGCCACCATTGTTATTTCCCTACTGAAGCACAATTAAGCTTCAAAAAGGCGCAGTTCTTGTACCCTGAAACGGAAGAGAAAGGTCTCATATTCTTATCGACAGTACAGTGGTACCTCGGGTTAAGAACTTAATTCATTCCAGAGGTCCTTTCTTAACCTGAAACTGTTCTTAACCTGAAGCACCACTTTAGCTAATGGCGCCTCCTGCTGCCGCCGCGCCACCGGAGCACGATTTCTGTTCTCATCCTGAAGCAAAATTCTTAACCCGAGGTAATATTTCTGGGTTAGTGGAGTCTGTAACTTGAAGCGCCTGTAACCTGAAGCGTATGTAACTGAGGTACCACTGTAATGGCAGGCTTGGTGGGGCAGAGCCTCAGAGCCACCTGCCTTGCTACAGCTTAGCTAAATAGGGCTGGGTCAGAACAGGATGGCAGCAGGCCTGGGTTTGCGTGGCAGCACCAGTATGAGCACTGGATAGGCTTGGCCAGTGTGTCAGTGGACCCCAATTGCATCCACTGCCTTGACCAGCTTCAGTCCCACCCAGTTAAGCTGTAGTGATGGCAGTGTCAGGACAGCTCTTCATCCACAGGTGCCAACTCCCTGGGACCCTGGGTGTCCAAACACCCACAAAATTACCCATGAAGGGGCCAAGCACCCACAAATTTCAGTGCAAGTGCCATGCACACTGCATGGCACCCATGGTCCTGTCACCCATGGTCGCAGGGCCAAGTTGGCATCCCTGTCTGCAGCTCTGCCTGACCACATTTACAGGTTATTTATGTTTTATGCCCTCAAAATTCTACTAGTGCTTCTTACAAATAATAAAATGGACAAGAGCTGACCAGAATGGCTTGCAATCCAAGATCTGATGCTTACAGAGAATTTCCAGTCTGATTTTATTCATTTTGCACGGGCACTGCAAATGTTTGATTTCCCTCTCATTGCGTTGTGTTAAGAGGTTAGCACAATGTTGTAAGGTGTGGGAGAATTGGATAGTAGTTGAAAAATTGTTTTCTAATTCGTTGTCTTCTTCTCTTTATCTTTCCAAAACATTTTATAGAAAATACCTGCACAATTGTCGATAAAATGGACTATTATCCACTTCAGTCTCGGCAATCTCTCTTAAATGCTTGGGTGATTCTGCTGCTGACCAAAACCGAATTACATCTAAATGGAACTAAAAAGACTTTGTGCAAAACTATAAAGCTAGATACATCTACTGTTTAAAAATTAATAAAGATGTTTCTTCCTCTGACAAAAAAAGCAGAATTAATTGTTCTATTGTATTTATCTTTGATCTTTCGACAGTAATTCCTCAGTAGGACACATAAAACACAAATGGGGAATAGATATTTAAACTCTCTCTCTGTGCTGAAAACTAGCTAAATGTCCTGGTTTTTGTACTCATTTATCTACTTAAAATGGAAACAGTGTTTTATCTCATTATTCCAAGAGACTTATAACTATGTGTTTTGGTGCACTTGCTGGCCTCTTGCCCTTTTGAAAGGAGCTGGAAGCTTTCAAATCCTGTAGTTAGCTTGATTAGACAGCAGCCCTTTGTCTGTTATGGATTTCTGGATTTAGAGTTTATCTCGGGGTCACCTGGGGATTTTTCAATGTTTGGTGCTGGCAATTAGCCATATTTTTTGAATGAACAAACGAATGAATGTTTGCAGTGAATACTAAAAATAATCAGCCTTGCTCTTAATAATGATAAAAAAAACAGGTTTTGGTTGTGATTGCATAAAGTATTGTTTTACTAGTTGTGTTAAAAGGAGGGCAGTAACAATTTGCTAGAATTAAATGTTTGAAACTGCAGCACGGACCTATGGTTGTCAAAAAGAAGCACAAAGTTTAAATATAGTGAAGGATGAAGCCCCCCTGGTTTTTTGGTTTACTTCAGAGCATATAAACACTGCATTTTATGCATGTTAAATTTATATTTTTAACAGGGAGTGAAGAGAATTGGTATATTCTGAGTGTTGATTTAATTCCATTCTGAATCTTGTACATGAAAGTGGGTTATCCACAACATTATAGGTAACACGTACCTCTAATCTTTAAACTTGCTCTCTCTTTGCCACAGTCTCCAGAACCTACATTAAGAAGAACCACATCAAATGTTCTGCCTAGCAACCTGTTCTCTCAGTGGCCTATGAGAAGCCCACAAGTGATAACACTTGTAATGTAGAAAGTTCTATGGAGACAATGGTGTTATATAAAATATAGATTATTGGAAAAGATGCAGTAGGAAAGGTTTAATAATAGGAACCATGGAGGGGAGGTGGGAAGTCCAGAGATTCAGAGAAATCTGTAAATGTGGATGTGAATGGTTGTATTGTTGTAATTATATACTTGTAAAATCAAATAAAAACTATTTTAAAAAGAAGAAGAAGCCCACAAGTAGAAAATGAGCACAATGACACTCTACCCACTTGGAATACAGTTGCCTGCTTCAATATGGAGTTTGTCCGGTTTACAAAAACAAGAACACAATGGGGATAATTCATGCATCACAGCCACCTCACGTACCTATGTATGTCACCTCGGGGTCCCTTCCAGATCTACAATTCTATGATGGCTCAATCCTGAACCTCATAAGAACATAAGAAAAGCCCTGCTGCAGAAGGCCAAAGGCTTCCCATCCAGCATATTTTGTTTGTCAAGAGATGTAATTGGCACAATTAAAATGTTTTCATCCTCTCAGTGTGTTGGTAGCCCGTACATTTCTGAAGTTAAAATGAACTGCTCAGGCCAGTATGGGGATAAGAGTTGCTTGACAACATCAATGCCAGCACCAGCAGCTGGTAGGTTATAAAAAATCAACGGAGTTTATGCTGGCCCTGTCAACAGAGTAATATAATTGTTATGTATTCAGTGTTTGCCTGAGCTTGAGTCTGGACTAAGGATTCCGAGCCCCTGTGTTCTGATTCGATACATGATATCCAATCACAGAACATTTCAGGATTTGGACCTCTGCCATTGGCCCTGAAACTCCGAGTCTTGATTTGTAGCTTGGAAGTTTAGACAGCCAATCATGTTGGGAGTGGGTGTGGCCCAGGCCTTCAGAAATGTATATAGGCAGTTGTTTTGCTCCTGTTGCCTAGTTTTGTTAGTTCAATAAAGGTTCTTGCTGTTATCACTGTGTCTTGTCTCGTGGGAACCCACCTACACTTATGTACTATTGCATTTTGAGCTTCCACTTCCAATTCATATGGCTGAACTTAGAGAGCACAACTATAGTGATTGGCAAATTCCCCTTATTGCAAAAAAAAAAAAAACCCAAGTGGTTCACCTATGGCAAACAACACATGTAAACACAAAATTAAAGCAAGAGTTCCAAATTGCCTCAGAAAAAGAAGAGAGGGAAGAAAGAAACCCTATTCTGTACAATATTTAAAAAAGAACCACTTGCACTTCAGCAGGAAATAACTTGCAATGCTTTTTTTATTCATTCAGATTTTTTGGTAGCATCTATAGGAGCACAACAGCACCCCTGTGCAATATAAAAAAATAACCTTTTTTAAAAAAGCTGCTAGCAATGTTCTTAAATTACTAGCAGAAGATTATTATCTGAGGCAAGGAAGCTTACTTGAAAATAAAGTTGAGTTGGGAGCCCAGCAAATTCATACACTGAGCTGTAATTTTTGAACTTGGACTCCTTTACTGAACACCTTGCAGAGCTGGATTTAGGTTCACCTGCCTCCAGTCAAGCCCTCAACTCTTGATCTCTGCTTTCCTAGTTGCTATTGCCAAATCTACATAGGAATCATATGCAAATTACCAAGTTGTGATTATCTGCATGTCAGCATTTCAGGACTAGAGGCTTAGTCTTTCCACCTTTGTCCTTGGTCCCTGTTTTGCTGCTGGTGGTTTGTGTTCTAAGTTTTGGTTCTCCTGGTACGTCTAGACCAGGCTTCCTCAACCTTGGCCCTCCAGGTGTTTTTGGCCTACAACTCCCATGATCCCTAGCTAGCAGGACCAGGGGTCATGGATGATGGGAATTGTAGTCTTAAAACATCAGGAGGGCCAAGGTTGAGGAAGCCTGGTCTAAGTAGGACTGCAAGAAGTTCTGTAAGGAGGACTATTTGGAATATTGCAAGAAAGACTATGAAGAGAATTATTAGTTAATGATAATTAAGAGTAACAGAGAACTTAAGAAATGCAGAATAAGTGATAAAGAACGGAAAATCATCAGAGGTGGTTGACAAAAGTCTAAAAATATTGTATAAGATGAGAAGTTATGTTAAATGATTGTTGAAAATGGTATGTTAAAAAACCAATAAAAATGTGTTTTTATATGTATAGAGAGAGAGAGGAAGCCTGGTCTAGATTGAAGAATTCATTCATTCATTTATTCATTCATCATTTTATTTGTATACCGCCTTTCCATAGTTAAAACAATGCTCAAGGCAGCTTACAAGCTGACAAGATTTACATAATTACCAACATAACAAAAACCGTAAACAATAAATAAAACACATCAAAAAGTACACAACCAAATGGAAAACAATTTTCACATAAATCATAAAATCTAAAAGTAAGAATACAGCATGAATATCAACCACAATTTAAAATGACATAGATAAAAAATAGAAGCAATTTAAAAACAAAAATAAAATAAAAACAAAAACGGAGCCCTCTCTGCCCAGCAGTCCGTTATGGAGCCTGTCAAGCCCCGTCTAAGCCAGGGTGGAGAGAAGCAGGGTAGGGCCCTTCAGGCTCCCAGTAGGTCAGTCCTGGAGTCCTGAACTCCCAGCAGAATGAGGGAGTCATGAATCCCAAATAAGCTCTGAGTTGGAACTACTCCAGATTTTGTTACGCCACACCTTCTAGAAAAACATGGAGTGGACCTCTGAAAATTCTAGTCATTTTTGTCCCAATACAGCAGGCTATGATTTCTGCAACAGAAAGGCAGCAGTGATCCTGCAGGTGTTGCTGTATTCCAGCTTCCATGAACCCTAGCCAGCATGTCCCAATGTTCCATGATGAAGGGAGTTGTGGTCTGGTAGGATCTGGAGGGCTACAAGTTACCCAACCCTGGTTTACACAAGCCATTGTTTGTTCTCAGTCCAGAATCCCACCCAAAGCTTGATTCTGGCTTTGGATCCTGCAGTTTGCTACATTTGGATGGGATGGCAAACCAGAAGTGGAAGCTTCAAATCTTCTTGCCTTGTGTCTGAAGGAAGATAGAAGAGGGGGAGAAAGTGCATGAGCACACCCTCTCTGCTGCTTATTCTTGTAACAGCCTGGTTTGTCTGAAATGAGCCCCTGTTGTTCCCCATATTAATAAATATCTGTATAAGAAAAGCATCAAGACTAGTTGATGTCCATGAAAATGATACACTTTAAAATTATTTTCAAATTCTGTAACAGCCTGCCTTCCTAAATTACTAAAAAATTGAAATCTGGCATTGTTCCCCTTTTATGATATGTATTAAAGTAGCAATCAGCCTGGTACACATATAGGAAACCACAAGCCTTTTCCCACAGCATGGGGTTACTTATAGTTCTGCAACATTAAGTTGTTGTCTGTAATGCATTATTTGGAATGACAATTCATTATTTCTTGAATTAGTACATATGTATGTGTATGCACACACACACACACACACACACACACAGAGAGAGAGAGAGAGAGAGAGAGAGAGAGAGAGAGACTGTTACAGTGGTACCTTGGGTTACATACGCTTCAGGTTACAGACTCTGCTAACCCAGAAATAGTGCTTCAGGTTAAGAACTTTGCTTCAGGATGAGAACAGAAATCGTGCTCCGGCAGCGCGGCAGCAGCGGGAGGCCCCATTAGCTAAAGTGGTGCTTCAGGTTAAGAACAGTTTCAGGTTAAGTACGGACCTCTGGAACGAATTAAGTACTTAACCTGAGGTACTACAGTATTACATTTTTGTTTATCTAGACTTCAAAGTTCAGCATAATGCGAGATGTCTACTAGCAGAACCTAGAAGAGATAATCCACGAAGCCTACAAACTGTCCCAGCATCCATTTGAGCAATGCAAATGACTTCAATGGAGTACCTGGAGGTAGTTATTATTAGCGGGCTTGTGGCGTAAATACTTCTCACACCTGCCCCCTCCCTGCACCTACTGCTTTCTTCCTGCAACAATCTTTCCCCCAACTGTTTCCCAGGCAGAAACAGAAAAGCAACTAAAAAAAAGCAATTGAAGAAGAGGCTTTTGTGAAGGGAGAAGGGGAAGCAACATGTAGGGGAAGGGTGAAGTTTTGGTTCCCCACTTGCAACTTCCCTGCTGCAAGTTCCACCCTCCCTGCACCACTTTGCAGCTGTGCATTGGCAACCAGATTTTCATTCCATGTCTTCTGCTAAGCTTCTAGTTCATGGGTAGGCAAACTAAGGCCCGGGGGCCAGATCTGGCCCAATCGCCTTCTAAATCCAGCCCGCAGACGGTCTGGGAATCAGCCTGTTTTTACATGAGTAGAATGTGTCCTTTCATTTAAAATGCATCTCTGGGTTATTTGTGGGGCATAGGAAATCGTTCATTTTTTTCCTTCAAAATATAGTCCAGCTCCCCACAAGGTCTGAGGGGCAGTGGACCAGCCCCCTGCTGAAAAAGTTTGCTGACCCTGATCTAGTTCAACATCTAGTTTTGTTTAATTCTGTTGCTAAAGTAGTGATTGTTAGTTGTCAGAAGCTGGTTCAAGAAGCCAGCAGAGCTGACTGAGCAATGTATGTGTATGTAAACTTCTATGTAGAACCTTTAAACCTCTCTCGCTCTTTAGCTATCCGTTCTTCAATGTATATGTATGCAGTATACTAAACTTTGCTTGTATTTCAAAACTACATGTGTTTCTGATGCTACTCAGAATGCCTCCTCATTCAACTATCAATGGAGAGTCTCTGAACTTCCTCAAGCCACACTTTCATAGCGTGGTTTGATTTGCTCAACACTAACAATTTTGCTCTCCATTATGATTATAGTTTTGAGTATTAATCCTTAAGATTAATCCTTTTCAGACTAAACTACCAATCAGGGAATCTTCGATTAAGTTTTGAAGCGGTGTGAAAGTGCTCTAACAATTTAGGGGCATATTATTTTTGAGAAAGAGATTTACCAGTATTTCCTATTTTTGGAAAGAAAGAAAAAAACCAGCTATAGAAATCATGGTGTCTTTGGCTACATATGATCAGCAGCTGTTTGGGGAGAAACATAGCCATTTAGATATATTTCATGTATCTTGATTTGAGGGATAGGTATATAAATATTTTACTTCCATTATTGTCAAGCAATTGTCATGTCTCAGAAATTTTTGTACTAGCGCTGAGAATGTGGTGTTTATTTTTTTTTAGTTTTGCTCTCTTATTTCCCCCTTGGTTTGCTTTGCCTTGTGTTCCACTCCTTCTAAGCTCTAGCTTTAAAAGGATAATTTCTAAAATTACATTACGGAGTTGAAGTATGCGCTGTACTATTATTACAATTGCATATGCTTCTCTGCAACGCCAGTGAATGTGTGTGCTTTAGAAAACACGGCAGAAAGCAATGTTTAAATTGAACAAATGTTTTCTTTCCTCCTTTTTTATATTTGTCCTACTGCTATAGTTTACAAAGTTGCACAGGCTTATCTAGGCCCTGTTCTCAGGCTGTCCACACGTTATGGAAAGAAGAAGAATCAAAATCAGAAGAATCTTCATTTGCATCAACCACTAGCCATAGCAATAAAGTAAAATGAAATGTACTGAAGATAGAGGTAAAAACTTAACTATAGAAGATACATTTTGGGGGTTTACAATCAAATAATAGATCTTATTCTAATTGCCCCCGCTAAAAACCTTGCAGTTTTTGCTGTCACCTGGTCATCTTGATCTGCTAAAAAAAAGGACACAGTAGCAATGATTGAACAACCCAGCATGGACAATAATAGAGGGGTAATAATCTCACTCCTCAAATCTTTATAAAGAGTGCAAGCCAGAAGCACATGAGCCACTGACTCAATACTGCCATCTCCACAGGGACATAACGACATAACTGTTTTTTCGGATGTAAGGGTGATCAGGTTGAGACATCTGTCATCCCATTGGTCTCCAGGGTTGATTTGGCTGTTGTGGTTGGCTAGGCTGGTGTCCCCTTCCTCCCTTACCGCTCCATGTGCATCCCTCCTGAAGCTGCGTGCTCGGTGGAAGAGGATGACCATCTCCAACAGAAGGAGTATATCATTCTTCGGTCAAGGGTTGTGGAAAGGCCTGAAGTGGGAAAGTGTGATGAGCACACACAGACTGTCTCTGTGAATGTGCAGGGATCCATCTCACAGGGACAGTCCATCTTCTCCGGCCACATCACACTTGCTGACATCTGTGGCATGACAGCCAGGGGTGGTGAGGGGGCGTGATTTGTCTCCAGCAGCCAGAGCCACAGCTCTCATGAGAAGGATCATATGGGTGCCCCATAGTCTTGGGTTGGGAATCCAAGGCTCAGAGAGCAGCTCCACCTGAGGCAGATGGCGGCAGCAGGAGTTTCAGAGCCCCCCACCTCCACTGCATTAAATGGCCATCAGCTAGACTATGGCAAGTTAAATGGGGGGGGGGGGTTATTATGATTATTGTATTATTACACTGTGTATTCTGTTTTTATGATTGTCCTGCATAAGATATATTCTTAATGTTGCACATCACCCGTGGATAAAGGGAGAAACATAAATTGATTAAAGGAAAAAATTATAATAATAATGCACATTCAGCAGCCTTCCCCTCTTCAAGCTTTTTCAAAAACCATGGACTGTAATAATGATAATGATAATAAATTTATTATTTATATCCCGCCCATCTGGCTGGGTTTCCCCAGTAAGGACCAAGGGTTCAACTAAATGTTTGTGACCCCAACCACTTTTAATGGCTCTCTCCTTTTATGTAAGTAAGGTGTGAAGGAATTTACAATGTCCTTAATATCTCTGATTGGCATTATTAATACCTGTATCTTGCTTGGTCCTTTTGAAAAACATCAAAGTGATTCATGTTAATAATAGTTTCCTCCTTCCCCCCCCCCCCTTTCCTATCTCTTCTTTTTGAACTGTAATCTCATCATTTGCTTCACTGGCTATCTTCACCGCAACTGAGCATTCACTTTAGCTGTGTAGTATGAAGGAATCCAAGCAGAGCACCATTTCCAAGGAGAGCCCTTTGCAAGCTCTGTTTGTCTGCTTTTGCATGTCACCCCTTATCAGTGAATAAGTCACCTTGACTAAAAACAGGAACAATTTCAATATTAGGCTAATGGCAGAGTAATTTAGTGTGTGTCTGTGTGCTGGCCATCGTCTTTTTTCAAGAATTGCTCACCTGTTTTAAATAGTTATCATGTTTTGTATGATTCAGTGAGAAACTAGACAAGGCCCTGGGAAATTATATTTCCTGCTGAGTTGTGTTTTGTTTTCCTTAAACAGGGTCGATACCTTTTTGAAAGAGGTGACTAAGATCAGAAATTTGATGTAGGAAGGGATAACTCTCGTTCCCCACCTGTTGTTCTCACTTTGTTCCATCCATGATGTACTGGGAAGACAAAGCTGCATTTGACTTTTATGGTTGAATCAGAGATCTGCCAACATTTCTAGCTTGGATTTCATTTAGTAACCATTAGTCCTATTCAGGCATTCTTCTCCTCATAGGTGAGGATGCACTAGCTAGCTCCACCACATTTGTCATGTCCCTATTACTTCCACCTCCTCAATGTACTGCAGTAAAAACATCTGTGGCAGGGAGCCTTTGTACTTTTTAATGTGTTCTGCCAGGTCTGGTGGCAAAAGTGATCTAGGTTGGGCATTGGCTAAGAGCCATAGGGGCTCAGAAGGTATCTTCACTGACCTGACCTGATCATGCCTCTATTCACCATTCTCCCTGACAGCTGCAGCAACACCTTCATTTTCTGAAAACACAAAGTCCTGGCCTTTAGTTCTATTTAATCTATAAAATATCACTCTATAGAGCTATGCAATCTATTGACATATAGGCCAGGGCACAGTGTTTTCAGTGAATTAAGATGATGGGCTGCCACAACAGATGGGAACCAGATTTGGCTCCCATTTGAAAGCAGCACAGCCAGCCACCATTCAGGGAGCTATTCGGAAATGAATATTGCATAGGCATGACCATGAGCAATGTGCTTTGGGATGGCAAAGGGATAGAGAGCTACTGGCAACAATCTGTCAATGGCCATCTACGGTTTGCCATCTTAATCAGGGTTCTCAATCATGTAGTGGGTTGTCACAAGTACAGCAAGCTCACCACTGCAGACATCCACTCTTCAACACATTGGTGCATGCAATGATAACTGGCATGGGGGCACAACAGAGGGGGAAGGGATGTGACAATCGCACCCCAATTTCCCCTCATGTAATTCTAATTGTATAGGGAAACTGAATGCCTCAAGGGAGCTATAGTTCGAGTTAGCTTCTGTCCTTTTCACACCAGTATTGCAAGCATGATGTCCCAACTCAACAGAACCCTGTTACAAATCCTTGGCAACAGGTTATTCTTTTTTCAGTTAAGAAAAATAAAGATTATCCTCTTCAGGGCACCCTGGGAGAGAGACAGCAGTAGCTGCTCGACCTCTGATGGCATAACCTTATGATGATTGTGAAGACTTGCTGAGGGTATAAAAGGAAGGTGCCACTAATATTGAAGGGCAAGGAGGGTGTTGCAGGGACAGGAAAGAATTGTATGCTTTGTTGTCATGGAGATGAGGAAGGAAGCCTTTGGATGTCCATAGGTTTCCTTGTCCGGAGTAAATGTCTTCTGTGGAGGTGATTTAAACTGGGGGAAATGTAGCATGTATATCTTTACATGGTGGCATCAATATTCTTCACCATGCAATTCCCCCTAAAAGTGACTAAACATCATCAAGTCCAATTGCTCCCAGGGGGACTTGCTCTGTTTTATTCAAAGTGTGTGGCACCACAGAGCCCCACACAGAATAGCTGCTCCAGACCATGAGTGGCTGGATGACCTATTTCGGAGCTTTCTAGAGGCAAGATAAAATGCTTACCAGACAGCGCTGCAGCCCTCAGGTGCCCATTAAAGGCAGATTCTGGAGTGGACTCCTGATCCAATCCTGGTCATGATCTTCCCAGATTGAATCTGATGATTCCACTTTGGAATCCAAGTTCTATGGATTCCTCCCTTGTCCCTGTTGTCTACTCCCCTCTTTATGGCCTGCCACAAAGGTTTGTGAGCTTCGTTGGCTCAACTCTCCAAATTGTGCAGGCCTCTTTTAAGATTTCTGTTTAGAATAACTAGCAGCTTTTTATACTTTTCCCCCACAAAGACATCCTCTTCCCACACAGACCCAACTGCTTTCCTATTCATTTTTGTTTTGTTTTAAGTTGCAAAAACAAAACAGGAGTTTTCTATCCAAAAGTGTGCATTATCCAAAAGCATCTGCAGGGGATTCTCTTTGTCTTTTCATTTTTCTTTCTTTTTATCATCAGCATTGTAATCACTTTCGTGAAGGGGACTGGTGTAATCAGTTTCCCATGTGTGTTTCCAAGTGGCTGCTTTTGCGTTTATTTGTACACAGAGACAAACAGAAGTTGCCCGAGGGAGTAAAACTCTTTTGATAGTTGCTTCTGGGGCTGAGTCATCACAGAGAAGCATATGTGAATTGCTCTCAGGTCCGGCGATGTAGCGTTTTGACTGAAAAGAAGCTGAGCTTGTCACAAAAGCTTCCACTGAAATAGGAACATAATGAAGAAAATATGCAAAGCTTCATATCCCTTAAAGAAGATAGCAGCCTAACAGCATCGCAACCCCTCCCCATCCCTAATCTGTCTGCCTTCTTAACTGCAGGCTCTGAGTCTTTCATTTCCAATGATACCATTAGGTGCCTCATGAGTTGCATTTAGAATAAATTTGCAAGTTAGCATGGGTACTGTTATTAAACGTGGCTTCTTCGGAAACATCTGTTTAGGCAACTATTTTGTAGGAGCTTGCTCTTGGTATCCATTCCAAAAAAAAAATCAGACCTCTGGTGTAATTGAATGAGATAAACCTATACATGATGCACTCCTGAAGGAGAGAGCAATTCAAGGTCAAGAACTGCTGGTATGTGCAGAGTTGGGAGAAGATGAGCTTGGGCTCTCATGGGGCTATGCCAGCTGAAGTCCTTCATCCCATCTCAGCTGGAGATGTGCTGCTGTAAGTCCTCCTTCCTGGGTCAACTGGGGCTCATCCCTCCCCCAAGGGATGTTCCAGAGGTGTGGCAAGGCAGGGAGAGACTTATACCTTTTCCAAACACCATTCCACTTGGCCATGTGTACTAGGAACCTGGAAGAAGCAACACTGCCCCACCACACCAAAAAAAATGGTTTGTGTAAGCCAAACTCTATTTTAGAGGCACAATTCAAAGTGATGGTGCTGACCTTTAAAGAGCTAAACTTTCTCGGCCCAGTATACCTGAAGGAGCATCTCCCATTGTTCAGCCCAGACACTGAGATCCAGCAACGAGGGCCTTCTGGTGGTTCCCTCAGTGCAAGAAGTGAAGCTAAGGGAACCAGGCAAAGGGTCATCTCAGCAGTGGCACCCTCCCTGTGGAATGTCCTCCCATCAGATGTTAAGGAGATGAGTAATTATATAACTTTTAGGAAACATCTGAAGGCAGCCCTATGTAGGGAAGCCTTTTAATGTGTAATGTTTCCTTATGTTTCTATATATGTTGGAAGCAGCTCAGAGTGGGTGGGGCAACAACTTCTTCTTCTTCTTCTTCTTCTTCTTCTTCTTCTTCTTCTTCTTCTTTGTCAGGCTTGGGACAGCTCAGCTCACTCAGCCCTGCTCCTAAATAAAGTTTGGAATATTGATAAGTTACACGGGCACAATTTACCCCACTGTGAATAATGCTGGCTTTCTAAGATTTTGATTGGTCTGCCCCTGCTGTTGGGGAGCGATCACATCACTGCTGTATTCAGTGATCCCACAAGGGCTGTGGGGAACAGTTATTGGTGTTCCCCATAATGTATTTCCTTTAAAAGAAAAACATTATACAGTGTACATGCTGCTGCCAGACTCATGCTCCAGAACAGGAGTGGAGAACCTCAGATTTGGCCCTCCAGACCTTTCTTTCTGGTCCTCAGATCATTCCTCAGCCAATATTGATATTGATCATTCCTCAGCCAATATTAGATGAAGGGAACGCAGTGGATGTAGCCTACCTTGATTTCAGCAAGGCATTTGACAAGGTGCCCCATGATATTCTTGTAAAGAAGCTGGTAAAATGCGGACTTGACTATGCTACCACTCAGTGGATTTGTAACTGGCTGACTGACCGAACCCAAAGGGTGCTCATCAATGGTTCCTCTTCATCCTGGAGAAGAGTGACTAGTGGGGTGCCACAGGGTTCTGTCTTGGGCCCGGTCTTATTCAACATCTTTATCAACGACTTGGATGATGGACTCCAGGGCATCCTGATCAAATTTGCAGATGACACCAAACTGGGAGGGGTGGCTAACACCCCAGAGGACAGGATCACACTTCAAAATGACCTTGACAGATTAAAGAACTGGGCCAAAACAAACAAGATGAATTTTAACAGGGAGAAATGTAAAGTATTGCACTTGGGCAAAAAAAAATGAGAGGCACAAATACAAGATGGGTGACACCTGGCTTGAGAGCAGTACATGTGAAAAGGATCTAGGAGTCTTGGTTGACCACAAACTTGACATGAGCCAACAGTGTGACGCGGCAGCTAAAAAAGCCAATGCAATTCTGGGCTGCATCAATAGGAGTATTGCATCTAGATCAAGGGAAGTAATAGTGCCACTGTATTCTGCTCTGGTCAGACCTCACCTGGAGTACTGTGTCCAGTTCTGGGCACCACAGTTCAAGAAGGACACTGACAAACTGGAACGTGTCCAGAGGAGGGCAACCAAAATGGTCAAAGGCCTGGAAGCGATGCCTTATGAAGAACGGCTAAGGGAGCTGGGCATGTTTAGCCTGGAGAAGAGGAGGTTAAGGGGTGATATGATAGCCATGTTCAAATATATAAAAGGATGTCACATAGAGGAGGGAGAAAGGTTGTTTTCTGCTGCTCCAGAGAAGCGGACACGGAGCAATGGTTCCAAACTACAAGAAAAAAGATTCCACCTAAACATTAGGAAGAACTTCCTGACAGTAAGAGCTGTTCGAAAGTGGAATTTGCTGCCAAGGAGTGTGGTGGAGTCTCCTTCTTTGGAGGTCTTTAAGCAGAGGCTTGACAACCATATGTCAGGAGTGCTCTGATGGTGTTTCCTGCTTGGCAGGGGGTTGGACTCGATGGCCCTTGTGGTCTCTTCCAACTCTATGATTCTATGATTCTATGATTCTATGATATCCTCTCCCCAAGACACATCCCTCAGCATCCCTGCTCTGTGCTTTTGTCTAACTAGCATGTGTCCTTGAACAATGGTAATGCTTCTTGCTTAGAATAGAAGATGGAAAGCGGTCTGTGTAAAAATCTCTAACTTTCAGATGGCTGAAATGCATTCATTTGTACAGGGGTAAGGGTTCACGAATGGTGCTCTGCCTGTTTTTGCCTCTGGAAGGTTGCCCATGAAGGGGTGCTACCTTCAGTCCACAAAAGGTTTCCCATTCCAACTCAAGACAGCTCTAGCTGCCATTTTTAATTTCTTGTGGTGCCTCTAGGCCCCATGTGGCCAGTGCAACTGCCTGTAGGTTCATTCTGTGAGCAGTTATGAAATCAGCACCACCTAGTAAGCTGAAGTTGTGGGAGAAATGGTGTGTGTGTGTGTGTGGGGGGGGAAACAGGGATAACAATTACCATGGAAAATATGGATTGATATAATAGAGTGCAGAAGAAGATGCAGTTTTTAATGTTTAAAATGGGACTTCAGGGAGGAGGTGTGGGAGAGAGTCCTGAGATTTGGAGGAATCTCTGTATATGGTTCTGTATTTGAATTTTTTTTTATAATTTCATATGGTAAAATAAATAAAGGACTTCAGAGAAAAGAGAAACCAGATGACTAACTAGGCAGGCAGGCAGGTCAAATGGCTCTCTTTTTCTAACCTCCCCTTGAAACTTTTTAAAGTAGTTTTCTGGTGTGCTGGCATCAGTACATCAACAATCTTCATTTAAAAAATTATAAAGAAAGGTTAAAATATGAAACCAATTTTTCCCTTCCCTGCTTCTTAGTAAGGCAAGGAAGGAAAGGAAATGTCTTTTTCTGTTTTCAGGGAAAATAAAGAAAAAGGGATCCATTCCCTTGCATTCCATCCTGATGGTAAGGGATCTCTTTGATCCCTTCCCCACAGCTTGGTCAGAGGAGAGGAGAGCAACCAGGGCAGCAGTGGCGTAGCGTGGGGGGTGCAGGGGGGACCGGCCACACCGGGCACAACATCTGGGGGTTAGGGTTAGGGGGCGCAAATCCATGGGTTAGGGGGTGGAAATTACTTGCCTTGCCCTGGGTGCTGACAACCCACGCTACGCCACTGCAGGGCAGTAGAGGGGGAGAAATCAATGCAAACTTTGGAGGCCCTTGGCCTCTTCAAACATCTAAGCGCCACTTCCTCTCTGTGCTCTGTAAAACATCCAGCTCATTAGTGGCACAAATTAAATAGTAACTGGTGTTCATAACAGATCAGGATTATTATTTCAGGCTTTATAGATCAAAACCTCTGCTGGATAAGGGCTATAATTAATTGCTGCAAGTGACAATCTCCACTTTATGGTTTGGGATGCTTGAGGGATTAGATCTTTGCATATGTAATTCATATATGAACTGATGTGATCTACATCTTTTGGACTAAGGTGCACACTGGATCATAGCTCTGTAATGAATTTTGCACTTCCCTGAATGTTGTAATGTAGTTCTCAGCAATTTATCAAAAACATATTTATAAATGGATTCTGAGGGGGGTGGCGGCAGAATACACATTTAAATATATATTTGAAAACATATTTAAATGTGCCTTTTGAGAGGACTTCCCATGATTTTTTTGTGGGGGGATATGGCAGCCACCAATGCCAATGATGTAATTACATTCTAGGGTAATATACAGGACTAGCAACAGTGAGGAGTTAAGATGAACACTAGTGAATTTCCTGCCCCCCATCCTTAACATTTTATGCACCCTCTGAACATAGCCAAAATGTTCCCCCTCTCTGTTTTTTGTGGTCTCCAAAGGGAAAATGAGGCCCCTGAAAAGTCTGAGGAAGGCATTTGCACACAGTCCTAAGTTAAATTATGTTCTGCATATATTTCAATATTTTGTATCTGGAAAATATGTTATGAGGATTGGAAGTCACTTGGACTAGAAAATAGAAAGCACTCCTAGTTTGCACTGGCACAAAACCAAGGGATGTAACATTTAAGCCAGACCAATCACTGTTTCCGAAATAAAATCCCTTCGTTCAAAGTATTTTATGCCAAAGCAGAGGCAATCACAAATATTTTGGAGAGGTTTCTTCTGAAGATGGAAAAAAAGAAATTATCTCTGTGGAATTCACCTTGATCTGTTGTCTATCAAAAATATTCTCTATACAACTAATATCTGCATGATCTTTGAATAATAATAATAATAATAATAATAATAATAATAATAATAATACTCTGAGCGGTTCCCAACAGAACACTACAGTGGTGCCTCGCAAGACGAAATTAATCCGTTCCGTGAGGCTCTTCATATAGCAGTCTTTTCGTCTTGCAAAGCAAGCCCATTGACAGCTTAGCGGATTAGCGCTATTAGCGGTTTAGCGGCTTTTAGCGATCAGCTGTTAAGCGGCTTAACGGCTTAGGAAAAGGGGGAAAAAAGGGAAAAAAACCCCGCAGGAACTCACCAGACATTTTCGTCTTGCGAAGCAAGCCCATAGGGAAATTCGTTTTGCGAAGCGCCTCCAAAACGGAAAACCCTTTCGTCTAGCGGGTTTTCCGTCTTGCGAGGCGTTCGTCTTGCAGGGCACCACTGTAAAAGCAAAATGAAACTTCAAACCTTAAAAACTTCCCAAAACAGACTGCCTAAACAGGACTGCCTTTAGATGTCTTCTGAAAGTCGGATAGTTGTTTATTTCCTTGATGGAAGGGTGTTCCACATGGTGGGCGCCACTACCAAGAAGACCCTCTGCCTGGATCCCTGAAACTTCACTTCTCACAGTGAGGGAACCTCCAGAAGACCCTCGGAGCTGGACCTTGGTGTCAGGGCTGAACGATGGGGGTGGAGACACTCCTTCAGGTATACTGGGCCAAGGCCATTTAGGACTTTAAAGGTCAGCACCAACACTTTGAACTTTTGCTCGGAAATGTACTGGGAGCCAATGTGGGTCTTTCAGGATGGGTGTTATGTGGTCTCGGCTGCTGCTCCCAATCACCAATCTAGCTGCTGCATTCTGGATTAGTTGTAGTTTCCAGGTCACCTTCAAAGGTAGTCCCATGTAGAGCACATTGCTGTAATCCAAGCGGGAGATAACTAGAGCATGCATCACTCTGGTGAGATACTCTGCAGGCATGTAGAGTCTAAGCCTGCATACCAGATGGAGCTGGTAGACAGCTGCCTTGGACACAGAATCGACCTGCACCTCCATGGACAGCTGTGAGTCCAAAATCACTCCCAGGCTGCACACCTGGTCCTTCAGGGGCACAGTTACCCCATTCAGGACCAGGGAGTCCCCCACACCTGCTTTCCCCCTGTCCCCCCAAAACAGTACTTCTGTCTTGTCGTGATTCAACCTCAACTTGTACAAGCTGGAAGATGTTTAAAGCGATATCACAACTGGGAATTAGGGACACATAGGACTACTGGCATATCCCACAGGAATAAGTTTAGCCATCATGAGAACAAAATGCAGTACTGGATGGGCTATACAATATGTTCTTACAATGCCAAAGTAATCAAGCAAAACAACTCAAGGCTTATTTTCCCTGACCATTTCTGTTTCCCGTTATTCCCCCACCCCTCTTTTGCTTGTATAGAAACATGGGACATGGGAAAGGCTAGCACCACAAGGATCCAGCCCATGAGCAGAGGCCCAAATATTTTCTTCCATAGACAAAGAGGTCAACTACTTTCCCTTTAACTCTCACCTGGGCTCATAGACCCAAATCTTTACTGTCCTGCAACACAAATTAGATTGTGAGTCAGATGAAAGACACTCAGAGAGAGCAGCCTGAGTTTGGTTTTTAATTACCTAAGCCAATTCCATTTTTCACTATTGCAAATCTCTTTTTCTGTTTGGAAGATAAAGTTAGCTTCAGCAACAACAACAGAAAAGAAAGAACTGAATTTGCAGTGATTCATCAGGACCAAACCATGACAGCCGGCAGGACAGCTGACGAATCCCTTTGAACTTCCTACTTTCCACTGTTCATGTAAGCCATTTATGTAAATAAAATTTCAATCTAACCATTGACCCCAGAGAGACCTGGGTAAACACTTTACTTTGCAAATACTGTGTCTTCAGCACATTGCTTCCTGTGATTCTGCCCTCAATCCCTGGTGCTTCATTCCTTATCAGCAGCCTGTCATTTTGTATTTCACAAAAGTAGTTTCTCCGAAGCCAGATAAACTGTGTCATGAGAACTGCTATTATCAACCTCACTGCAGCTTTAACCTCCTTGCAGAAGTTCAATGTAGTTAGGTGCCAGCTTTAGCTTTTGGAATTCCCCATACCTTATAACATCAAACTGAAATGACCCACTGCATTTCAACTGAATATCGAGCTTCCTAGGACCATTAACATTGACCTAAGTGAACTTTCATAATGGTTAGAATCTACTTTAGCATTGTTATTTGTATCTGAAGCTTGGAAGGAGATAGATAACAACTTTAGGGGCAATTCCACTACAGCAGGGACCAGGCTTAGTTAATAAACTCCCCTCCCTTCAAACCAATCAAAAGTGTAGCATCTCAAAGACCAGCTGTGCATGTTGCCACATAGCAAAGGAAAGAGGAAGAGGAAAAGCAATAAACATTTCAGGAGGTCCATGGCACTGTAAAGAGGCTGGAGATTCTCTCTTGACCATTTCAATAGAGTTTGATGGAAACTAGTTTTCTAGATTTCCCCAGCCTTTCTTTCCAGACAAAATGGAAGCCAACATGCTCATGAAGGAACACACAAAATGGAGGCAGCTGATGTTCTCTGGTGGAAACTCCTTTCATTGCCTGCTATGTAGAGTAATGCTACATCATTGTGATGGTTGATTCCATTCCAACCAAGACTGTGAATAGGGATAATGTTGGCCCCCTGGCAGCAAAAGAAACATATATTGTAAACAAACAGCGTACTTTTAACACCCCAAAGGTTTCACACACCTTTCCACATTCCAGTTCAGCAATTGGGGCAAGACAGTCTTTGGTTATGAGATTATCCTTGCTCTGCCATGAAACTTCTTGGTAACTTTGGGCAAATCACACCACCTAACATAATGTACAGAGCTGTCATGAGAACCCAGTGATGT
Source organism: Podarcis cretensis (assembly GCF_951804945.1). NCBI lineage: Eukaryota > Metazoa > Chordata > Lepidosauria > Squamata > Lacertidae > Podarcis > Podarcis cretensis. Next base: position 17,190,130 of record NC_137176.1, on the reverse strand, counting down.
AAAAATATTATTTTTTCATACAACACCCTTTTCTATTGAGAACAATAAGAACAAAACTGCTATAATAAAACCAGTAACTGGCCAATCAAGGTTTGGGGGGAGAACCAGACACTGATGAAACTGTGTTGTCAATAGGCACACTTCAATTTTTATTTATTTATATGTTTACAGAAGGCAACATAAAACCACATTAAAAATTGGATATGACAATTTCATCCCAAATTTGATATAGCAGGAATGAATGTTGGGAATTTTCCGCATTTCCATTTTTTAATTTTAATTTTATAAAATAATAGCACAGGAACTACATACAATTCTTAAACAATTCTTAAACAACTAAATACAATTCTTAAACAATTCTTAAACAACTACATACAATTCTTAAACAACTATAGCCTTCATTAGATCAGCCAAAAAAATAATAATCTAACTTTGGTTCTGGGTTGTCTCTTTTCTGTTTAACATGGATTGTGCTTTCCTTACCAGGTTATTTGTATTATTATTATTATTATTATTATTATTATTATTATTATTATTATTTTGTGCAGGTTATTTCATGCATCTTAAGCTGCTTCTGTATGTAGCCATGTTGAAAGTGACAATGTAGATGATTACTGGTGCACCAGTGAAACATAATAAATTATGGTGTTATGCTGATACTGCAGGTAGATACAACTGTATATGTTCACGGTCAGGTTACTGATATTTCAGATAGCTTGTCTTCACCCAGTACTTGATATTTCAATCAGCTTAATGTTGCTTAGTTGGAAGAGTTTTCCATCTGCAGATGCTTACATTACCTGGGGATGCTGTCTTGATCTTCCTTTGTAAAAACTGAACAAAAAACAAACAAACGCTATTTGGAGTTATAGCCTGCTTGAGGCTCTGTTTTCCATTTTTGTGCTCCTTTTATCTGGGGGAAAAACAAAACAAAAAAACATTCTTTCCAAAACTAACTTCCACTGGTGAATTTATCTAAATTGCTCGTGTGCAATCTCTTGTTTATTTTCACTACTGATTAAGTTTGATGTGCTTAGTGTCCTTCCTTTAATTGAATACTTCTTAGTTTATGTCCCTAAAAATATTGGGGGGGGGGGGCTTATATAGCAAAATAGCACATCACATTGCTTAGGGTCCAAGGAAGTGTCCTGTGGGAATTGTATATGGTTGTTCTTGTGATGACAGACCCCACAATCTACTTTTGAAAGATCCCCTATTTGACACAGGGGACAGCTGTTTCAGAAACATAAGTCCCAAATGTAAGTACCAGTGAGTGCATGGATCTTAAAAGCTTATTTCTGTAGGTCACAGATTTTATTTGTATTTTTTAAAAATGTCCCAAATTCAACTACTTTTCCAATGCTTGTATTAGGACAAGTAATGGCCCCCTGCTAAGGACTCCATACCTCTATTTCATTCAATCTGTAGGATCTTTTCTCCTGTGACACCGCATTTATTTATTTACATTTATATTCCACCTTTCATCCATGATGCTCAAAGCAGTGTAGAGTTCTCAGGTACTCCCAAAGGGTGAACCCAGACCAGCTTGCCTCATTAATGTTGCTGCATCATGTGCTTTCAGACAACGATCAAGGCCAGTCTTCGTCAATCTGGCACCTTCCAAATGTTTCAGCCTACAACTCCCATGATGGGAGTTTTATTTAATATTATTATTAGTAGTAGTAGTATTAAATTAACTACGTGTGTATACCACCCTCCAGCTGAAGATCCCAATACACAACAGAAAAATGCAAAACAAGACTAAATTTGCAACTATGAAACTTTTTTTAACGCACATTGGGTAATTAGCCAAATAAGCCACAAACAGAGAGTAGACCCATTGAGTAAATTAATTTCAATGGGTCTACTCTGTGTATGTCTAACGCACCCATATCGCCTGTATTTTCATCCCTCTAGATTAAATCATAAATTAGATTTCAGCTAAGAACACAGGTGGGAAAACCCATTTGGGTTACAGCAATGGTCAATCTATCTTAGAAGTCCAGTCGGATTCTTACAGAAAGCATCCTACAGAAAGTAGAATGGCATAAAGGTAACCAACTTCCTCTGCTCTATGAGTAGTATACAACTAACATATCCCATCTCCTCAATGATTTCTGTTTGTGCAATGGGACTTTGCCCCTCTCCTTCCCTATACAGACATCCTCCCCTCCTCAAATCTGCCCTGGAAGGATGGGGCAACCCCCACAACAGATTTAGGGAACATGCCAGTGAAATGGACGGGAGCACTCCCCATTGTGCAACAGAAAATCTTTGCTCTGACAGAAGGCTTACTTAATGACACTTTGGATACAACCCTTTATCCTCAGCATCGGGTATTCAGAGGTACACTGCAGGCCTTCTAAACGTGAAGGATTCCATTAAGATTCCATTACGATTTATCTTCATTGATAAAATGTCTGTGGGTTGTCTAATCCTTTGTCAACACAATCAATGCTTTTTATGGTAGGGATTCCATACATTAATGAAGTGCTGGGCCTAGTGATATATGACAACATTTTGTTGCAGATCCCCACGAGATGTTAGCATGTTGTTCCCTTTTCGAAATAAAAGTGTTCTATAAACATATGAATAGTATATCTATCAATACTTTCTGCTCTAGAAAAAATTCAGAGGAACCGCAGCAACGTTCTGTTAAGCAGGAAAGAGAAACATAATCAATATAACAGCGAAAGAAGCCTTCGTCAAATAACCTCAGTTTTATACCTTCCCTGCTATGCTTCCACATGGAGTTCACATTCTCAGTATGTGGGCTAAGATTGTGAAGGGGATAATAGGTAGCTTTCTGTGATTTACCCCCCCCCCCAAAAAAAAAAAATTACAATGAGTAAATGGCATTGCTACTTATCTAGTTAACATATCTTAATTAACAGACGTAGTGAAAATTGCTACATTTTATTTATTCATAGAAACCCATTTTAGTGCAGAGCCAGCTTTAAACTATATAAAAATTCCAGTAATTATCCTTCAGAACTGCTTATTAAAATATCCAAATGAAGAATGCAGGGCTGTTCTTATTAATTTTACTTTGCATTGTTAAATTTACTACCCTTTGAATGGGAATAAATACTTGCTGGCAAGACATAACTGATTTATTTCTTTGTGATGCATAATATGATAACTTTGTGCTTCTAGAACAATTTCCTTTCGGGGGTCAGAAGCAATTCTACAAAAGCAGTTATTTTCCCACACTCCTGCGAGGAGAGGGTGCCTCGCTATTATGCTCGAAAAGATGCAAAACTAATAACAGGGAGATTAAAGCCTTCATTTTCTAAGTGCTGGCATTTTTACACTTTGTATTCAGAACTTGTGAGCATCCTGTGGGCCTGCTCAACTTTAAGACATTAATTTTTTGGCACATTCTTCAGGCATGACAATAATCTATTCAAATGAATGAGCAACCATAAAGTGTGAGCTAAAAGCTCTAAAAACACGGCTTTGGCGGTTTTTACAGTTTACAACATAGGACTGTGTTCTAACCTTATAGTCATGCAAAGAATGGTCTATAGAGGAGAGGACTCCCTGTTAGCAAAAAAAAAAAAGTATTGGGATAAAATTCACATAAATTCTTGATAGAGGTGAAGTTTGAACTTCCCTACACTTCATGGAAGGTGGAACCCAATACAGTGGTACCTTGGAACAAGAACAGCTCCATTCTTGAATGTTTCGGCTCCCAAACGCTGAAAACCAAGAAGTAAGTGCTCCGGTTTTCAAACGTTCCTCAGAACCAAACATACGACGCAGCTTCCTTTGTGCGAAAACCTAGCTGTCAGCCAATCGGAAGTCGTGCATTGGAACTCAAACGTTTTGGAACAGATTATGTTCGAGTTCTGAGGTATCTGTGGAGGGGCTATGGATTTGGAGCTGACTTTGCCCCTTCCATTCAAACAGTCTCATGTGACTATGAGAGTTATCCAGGGCTGGAATAAACATTAAGCAACATAAGCACATGCTTGGGGCATCAAGGGAAGGGACACAATACAATTTTTTTCCCGTTGCCGGATTTACCATGGACCATATGGTGCAGTTGAACCAAGTTCCACAAAAAGGACTCCCACAATATATGAGAAAATTACATACATACATATATATATATATATATATATATATATATATATATATATTCTATAATAAAAATAGTAATACATAATGATAAAATAGTAATACATAAGGTGGAAGTACATTGGTACCTCTGGTTACGAACTTAATTTGTTCCGGAGGTCGGCTCTTAACCTTAGCTAATGGGGCCTCCCGCTGCCACTGCGCGATTTCTGTTCTAATCCTGAGGTAAAGTTCTTAACCCGAGCTACTACTTCCGGGTTAGCGGAGTCTGTAACCCGAAGTGTTTGTAACCCGAGGTGTTTGCAACCCGAGGTGCCACCATATACAAAAAAAATCATCATTGTTTTCCATCTTAATGTAGGTTTTGTTTCATTTCAAAAAATAAAATTTCATTTTACAGTTTATTATTGTTTATATTTTGAATTAGATATGCATGGGGGCACCAAAATCTTTTAAGCGCTTAGGCCTCTAAAGGTCTTAATCTGACCCTGGAGTTATCCATTTTCTTCTAAGCAAGGATAATCTCTGCAGGCTAAATGAGGGTGCTTTAAAAAAGGAAGAACCCATTTGCCAGGTTCAAGACTTAGAAGAAAAAAGAACTTCAGACATGCACATCCTTGAAACTTTTATTGCACATTGATTAAGATATGGATGTAGAAATGTGTGGTGCTGGAGCAACAGAACTAGAAACCTTAGGACAGAGCAGCTGGCTACATCTCTCCCCAACAAGCTATTAGCTGTTATCTAAACAGAAAGCTTGAGGGATGTGGGTGGTGCTGTGGGTTAAACCACAGAGCCTAGGACTTGCCAATCAGAAGGTTGGCGGTTCGAATCCCCGCGACGGGGTGAGCTCCCATTGCTCGGTCCCTGCTCCTGCCAACCTAGCAGTTCAAAAGCATGTCAAAGTGCAAGTAGATAAATAGGTACCGCTCTGGCGGGAAGGTAAACGGCGTTTCAGTGTGCTGCTTTGGTTTGCCAGAAGTGGCTTAGTCATGCTGGCTACATGACCCGGAAGCTGTACACCGGCTCCCTCGGCCAATAAAGTGAGATGACCGCCGCAACCCCAGAGTCAGTCATGACGGGACCTAATGGTCAGGGGTCCCTTTACCTTTACCTAAACAGAAAGCTTAGGCAAAACCTGGCGGGAGCAAGTGGTCATGCAAAAATATGCTTCCTCAACTTTTGAGATAGTTGCTTAGATCAGACAAAAAGCAACTGGTAAAGGGATCAACAAGTAAAGTGCCTGATTTACATAATTAGCAACAAATGGGCATAATATGCAAATTAGGCCATCCAAATTTTGAGAATTCGGATGTAGCAATCTTACCCAGCTCTTGCCATCTTTCTAAGGAAGACAAAAGCAAGGCTCTGTGCTCTACACATACACACAGGAAGCATGCAAATTCAATAATGAAAGCTTATCTTAAACCGTTTGGGGCTATTGTTCAAAGGAATATGCACCAACAATAGTCATATTTCAAGAAAACAGCTTCGGAGTCAGTAAACAAAAGACAAACATTTTCCTTTCCTCTCAGTGAGAGATGCACACAAAGTAATTACGCTAAAGGGAAGCTTAATTTATGAAAATGTTGTTTATGCACTGTGCCCCAACATGGAATAGTGATTGACAGATACTTCAGTATGTCTGGAGAGAATTGCAGAAGTCCAGGGAATAAAACATATTTGCCTGTGGTGAATGAAATGTGAGTGCCGGCACCAAGAATTTCTAGGAGCCGAATAATTAAATGAACACACAAACAAGCACACACACACCACCAATAACCTCTGACTGTGAATCTGCAAATGGTTTAGAGGTACTGTTTGATTAGTCTAAAAAACAGTAGGAAGAAAAGTCCTTGTAGTTTAAGAAGACAACAACAAGAAGAATGATATGTATAAACACATGGGCAGGGACTCCAGGAGCACTTGAAATGATGTAATAGCAGAAAGTGAGTTGTTCAGAGACTTCACAGATGTGATTACAAACCTGCATGTGAAGCAATGAAGCATTATTGAAAAATGTGCCTTCTTGAGGCCCTAGTATAACAGAAACATAGAATTGTAGTCATCTACTCTAACCCGCTGCAATGCAGGATTGCATCCATGACAGATCCATGACCATCCATCCTCTGCTTAGAACCCTCCAAGGAAGAAGAGTCCACAACCTCCTGAGGGAAACCGTTCCACTGTCAAACAGATCTTACTGACAGAAAGTTTTTCCTGATGTTTAGTCGGAATCTCATTTCTTTTAACTTGAAGCTATTTCTACACGCACATTATTTTTTAGGAGAGGGAATAGGTCAGCTTTCACTTGCAGTCTGAACTGGTACATCCCAGGAAAACGGTTTTCATTTCATGCTTCTCCATCAAGTTCAAACTAGGTCTTAGTTCCTGTGGGATAAAATAAAAAGGCTGTCGTCTGTGGCACAGCTGAATGAGGGCAAAACCTCTGGATCTCCCCAGACAGCAGGCACTAGGAGCATGGGGCAGCTCCCTTCTTCATCGCAAAATGGTTCCAAAATGCGTCTCTCTGTATGGCTGCCATTTTTATTGAGACAGACCTGCTCTTCATCCCTGATTGACATTAGCTAGTCTAGCCCTTACTGACAGAAACCGAATAGAGTAGATTCTCTCACCTGGTGCCCTCCAAATATTTCAGACTACAACAACAAGAAGAAGAACAGTTTGGATTTGATATCCCGCTTCATCACTACCTGAAGGAGTCTCAAAGCGGCTAACATTCTCCTTTCCCTTCCTCCCCCCAAACAAACACTCTGTGAGGTGTGTGGGGCTGAGAGACTTCAAAGAAGTGTGACTAGCCCAAGGTCACCCAGCAACTGCATGTGGAGGAGCGGAGACGCGAACCTGGTCCACCAGATTACGAGTCTACCGCTACACCACACTGGCTCTCCCCTCCAGTGGTGAAGGAAGCCGCTTGGGCTCCTGGGGTGGCGTGCTCAGGGGCAGGGGGCACCGCCCATGGGGAGGGACGCACCTTGGGGCCTCTGGAGCCTGCCTGCCTCCTCCCACTCAGCCACCCTACCGCTGGGGGGGGGGAGGCAATGGGCAGACTGTTTGGGTGCCATGGAGCTTGCACACGCTCAGGCCACTGCATCTGTCCCAGGAGAGACGCATGGCTCCAGTGTGCTGCAGGCCCTGCGGTGAGTGCCGCCCGGCATTTTGTCACCCCACTCAGTAGTGACACCCGGGACGGCCTGCACCTACCGCACCCCCTTCCTCTGCCCCTGCTCCCCTCAGCCCTAGCTTGAAAAATTGAGGAAGACTGCAGTAAAGTAATCAACTGACTTCTATCCCTGTCCGAAACTGTGTGTATGGAGGTCGATGGGGCTTGCAGTCAGAAGCATTTGAAGAGCACCAGGTTGGGTAAGGCTATTAGAGAGGGATACCTTCTGAAGAATACAGAGAAACAGAATGAACTTCCCAGGGTTCTCTGCATATATGTGAACTCCCTCTATTGCCTCACCCCTAATCCACCGACGGAGGTAAGTTAGAAGAAGCCACAGAAACCACTGATGTGTCCTAAGTGGGATTTGTCCGGAAGTATGATTTATCTACTTTATTTTTCTACTTTGCGGTGAGTATTATTATTATTATTATTATTGGGGGGGGGAGAGAGAAGAGGAAGGCATATATGAATGTTTGAAAGTTAGAAGACAAACAACCCATACATTTTCAGGATTGTAGGGGGGCATGTAAATGAATGTGTGAAGTTACTGGAATGTTGTCAACCATCATTGAGTAAGTTAAACACAAATGGCTGTCAGGCGAACCATGGAATTGAAAAATCAGCCATTCAGTATAGACAAATAATATCCTTTTAATTATATATAATACAGTACAGTGTACAGAGAAGAAGCAAGAGAAAGCGAGCTGTGCTGACGGGTGCTTTTATGGTGTGTGCAGAGCTTGAATGCTAATGTTCCAAACTCGTCTGAAGTTCCTCAGCTACGCAATTCTATTTCATGCTAGTTTGAAACAAGCATGGACAAGGGCTGTGAGTTCATCATCTTAAAAGCGTGAGAATAGGTATATGCATTTTGCAAAGCAGTGCTATGGCTCATAAAGCATGAGATACACTGCCTTCTTCCACCAAATGTGCACCTCAAATAAGATAAAATTGAGGCACCGCAGTACAGCAATTAAAGATCAGTATTTCTTAAAGCACCACACTTTGGGAAGAGGGTCAACTGGCCGGGCTTCCCCCTGCGCAGGTGAGCAGGTGGCGCAGCACAGCCCGCTTTGCTCCAGTGGGGGTATGGTAGCTCTGGCAGCATAAGCAGCAAGAGCTGGGATGCTCTCCACCCGGCGCATGTGTGCCCTCCCCAGGTGGATAGCAGGATCCCATCCCCAGAAACACTGGACATTGTGGATGTTCTTTGAATGTTACGGACACTGTAGAACATATTCTTTTCTACTGTCCATTATACAACCAGCTACACAAACGCATGCTATCCCAATTTTGGGGTAATCTAACATCACAGAACAATGAAAATATCAAATTCTATCTGTCTGACATTAACCCGGAAGCAACTGCAAGGGTGGCTGAGTTTTTGTCAATAGTATCTCTTAGAGTCTTGAATGGCACTGTTTAGTGGGAAGAAACTCCAATGAAAATCCTTGTTATTACCTATTTTACACAGCTGTTTATTTGTATATATTTTTAAATGTTATATATGGATATTTTAGGATGGCCTCTATTTGTAATACCTAATAAAGGTTTGGGGATGCGGGTGGCGCTGTGGGTTAAACCACAGAGCCTAGGACTTGCCGTTCAGAAGGTCGGCGGTTCAAATCCCCGCGATGGGGTGAGCTCCCATTGCTCGGTCCCTGCTCCTGCCAACCTAGCAGTTTGAAAGCACGTCAAAGTGTAGGTAGATAAATAGGTACCACTCCAGCGGGAAGGTAAACAGCATTTCTGTGTGCTGCTCTGGTTTGCCAGAAGCAGCTTAGTCATGCTGGCCACATGGCCCAGAAGCTGTATGCTGGCTCCCTCGGCCAATAAAGCAAGATGAGTGCCACAACCCCAGAGTCAGCCATGACTGGACCTAATGGTCAGGGGTCCCTTTGCCTTTTAATAAAGGTTTGGCGAAGTAAGTAGATGGCAGGATCCCAAGGACACACTCTCTGGGGAGCTGGCTTTAGACACCAGGCCCATGGGCAGACCAACTCTGTGTTACAAAGATGTATGCAAATGAGACATCAAGTCTGGCAACATCATCCCTGTTGTGTGGGAATCCCTTGCATATGACTGCAGTGCCTGTAGACAAACAGACAGGTTGGGCATCCACAGCAGGAACCAGAGGAGGAATCGCCACTGGGTAGAGCACAGAGAGAAGAAATGCCATGGTGCATCTGCAGCAGCACAGCTGGATGCCTTCATCTGCCCCACCTGCAGCAAAGCATGTCTCTCCCGTATCGGTCTCTGCAGTTGCAGAAGGTGCTGCAGCTTTCCAACAGCCTGACTTCACTCCCAAAAGCGCCCTCCTCCATTGACTCCCAAGACAGATAGATGTCAACAAGTTAATGAGTAAGACAATGGTTGGTTGGTGAGAAGTTTGCGACAACAATCCTGAAGTCCAGCCCAGGCCTGCAATTCAGCATTCCTGAATCTGGTACTCCCGAGTTGTTTTGGACTACAGTTTCCATCAGCCCCTGCCAGCTCTGCTCTGATTTATTGTCTAGGAGCAGAGCAGGAGAGGTTCCCTCCTTGGTCCACACTGAGGTCCTTCCCCCAGAAAGCCAATCAACCCAGCTGACTGGCTCCAACAATGGGGCCCTGACTGCAGCGCAGATAGATGGCATGTTGGCCTGGGCTGCTGCCCAGCTGCACTAAAAGATGATGTCTTTGACCCCACTGACTTTCACAACTGACTGTCTCTCTTGCCCTAAGACGTTCGAGGCAGAAGAGAAACTGAACTCGGGAAAGCAATTTCATCAGCAGTATCCTGTTGCAGTAGGAGTCTTTCAAGGTTTTAATCTTCTGCAATAATCTTATTGCCTTCTCTCGTCCAGCTTCAAGGGAAATATTTTTAGGATTGTGAATCCACCTCAGAGTTCAGCACTTCAAAACATGGAATTTAAATCCACAATGATTGCTTCAATGCATTCTGTAAAAGGCATGTTGAGGTGTCCAGGCAAAATCTCTCCACATTCAGATTTACATATTTAGACTCTTACAGACAGACTGATGTTTACTTGTCACACTTTATATCTTTAAAGGCCAATTGAGCTCTTTTGTTGGAAGCTGTGCACAAGGTATACACAGTGTCTGCTTTGATCTGCTCTGGCAGATAGGATGTCACTGAGCTGTTGACAGCTTGTCAGAAATAAAATAGGACAATGGAATTTAAAAGAAGCTTCTTTTTTTTCCAGGGACAGAGGAGTGACATGAGGACACTTGCTGAAAAAGAATTTCATTTCTCTTGATATGTAAGTACTATCACTTCTACCTTGGTACAATACATCCACAGGGTTGCTTTACAATTTTTGTATCAGAACATTTCATTTAGTGGCAGGTCAGTCACAGTGGATTCCAAACTTTCTACTTTCCTGTCATCCTGGAAATTTGAATGGGGTTAATCTTGGGGGGGGACGCGGGTGGCGGTGTGGGTTAAATCACAGAGCCTAGGACTTGCCGATCAGAAGGTCGGCGGTTCGAATCCCCGCGATGGGGTAAGCTCCCGTTGCTCAGTCCCTGCTCCTGCCAACCTAGCAGTTCGAAAGCATGTCAAAGTGCAAGTAGATAAATAGGTACCGCTCCGACGGGAAGGTAAATGGTGTTTCCGTGCGCTGCTCTGGTTCACCAGAAACAGCTTAGTCATGCTGGCCACATGACCCGGAAGCTGTACGGCGGCTCCCTCAGCCAATAAAGCGAGATGAGTGCCACAACCCCAGAGTCGGTCATGACTGGACCTAATGGTCAGGGGTCCCTTTACCTTAATCTTTGAGGTGCTTGATGATTTGATCCTCATTTTTAAGGAGGTTGACCTGATTTACATGGATGATGATGATTCCAATTTATGTACTACCCTTCATCTGAAAATACAAGGGCAATTCACAACAGAAAAATACAAAATGAGAATACAAAATAAACCAATAACTCCTTCCCACAAACACAAAGCCATAGAATGTTAATCAACCGAATGCCTGGCTGAAGAGAAATGTTTTCATCTGGCACTTATAGATATGTAATGAAGGCGCTTCCATACTCTTAAAGTATATAATGGGACTCCCAAACGACAATGCACTTTTAATATTAAAAAGTGCCAATTTACCTTCACTCTGGAACAGGATTAGTAAGCTTCAACAATAAGAGTTTTAGGTAGCCATTATCTGTGTTTAGTTTTCACACTTCTTCAGATTTTGCAACATGATGTCATCTAATAAATAAATAAATATCAAAATATACATAAAATGTGTCTTTAGGGTAAAATGCAAACAAAAATAATGCACATTTTCATGTGTATGTATTATGAGTTGTTGTTTTTTTACTGCAAATTGAAGCAGAAGTGGGAGGGAGCAAGCTTATGAATGAACAATTGATTGATTGGTTGACTTCCACACAGATGTTTCAGGGCAATGTACAAAATACATGTAAAGCTGATGCAGACTGAATTTTCTATACCTGTGGTTTGGTTCAACATAACACAAAGGAAATTGATATTTCAGTGCAAGCCTTTCTGATTGCCCAGTGGAATGATTTTTCCCTCTGTTCACTCCACATGCTGCTTGTGGCAGGGGAGGGGGCGTCTTCCAACCCTCCAGAGTGGATTTGGGGAAGTGGATTTTTTTTTTGGGGGGGGGAGCCCCATTGCACTAGCAGGAGACATTGTTCTTGCTTCTGCTAACAGAATTAATAATAATAATAATTTATTTATACCCCGCCCTCCCCGGCCAGAGCCGGGCTCAGGGGGAAAAAACAATTTAAAATACGGGTTAAAATACAATTTAAAATGCAGCCTCATTTTAATAGTAGCCCACAGTTCAAAACCATAAGGGGAGGGAAACATAAGGATCAGACCGAGTCCAAACCAAAGGCCAGGCGGAACAGCTCTGTCTTGCAGGCCCTGCGGAAAGATGTCAAGTCCCGCAGGGCCCTAGTCTCTTGTGACAGAGCGTTCCACCAAGTTGGAGCCAGTACTGAAAAGGCCCTGGCCCTAGTTGAGACTGCGGTAGTTGAATTCAACCCCTAATCTGGATGCACATATATATTCTTCTTAAAGCAAGAGATGCATGAGCCTTGTAGATACTACTTTTGCTAGGGATGTGCATCCATTTAAAAACATTGTAGTTAACCAATCATGATAAAATTCTAATAAATTGGCATGTTTCCAAAGCCTCAGCCTAGGTACCTTTTTGAGAGACCAGAAAAAGTGTGTGATAACTTACCATTTAATTAGCTGAAGGTATTACCTATTGTCAGAAGGAAAGTCTGTTTCCACCTTTTCTTTTTCATTACAACAACACACCAAAAACAAAATAACCTATAAAAGAAACAAGTTTGTTCATAACTCTCCATATTGATCTCCACTGATTAACATAGGGCCCACTTAGTTGATTAAAAGCTTTAGCTAATTAATCTACCAACTATACTAATGAAAGCCAGCACACCTTGCACCTCATCCATCAAAACACTGAGAGCAAAGACTGAGAAGAAGACAGAGGTAGTGTCAGGTAGACTATTGATCTGCAGAAGCTCCAATTCACTGAATGGAAATTTCAAAGTGTGGCGCTATTAATGTTTTCATGGGTCTGATCTGGTGATCATTCTCAATTTTATTAGCAGGCTGTGCACTGCAAAGTATGCACTAAGAATTTCCAGCACCACGTGGTTGGTACTGATACGTATTGGGAAGGAAATTTTGTTTTGTTTTTGCTTCCAGAACTGCCAATATTTCAGTGGCAGTTTCGATGGAGTCCTGTTTCAGCAGATTTGAACTCTCAGTTTCCTACTGGGCACCACGTTACAAAGGGAGCGTTCAAGTTGCTCCCTAGAAACTCATCTGTGTGGACATCCATTCAAATTGTACTCCAACCCATTCATTAAACCTCGTAAGAAGCAGCTCTGGTGCAGCGTATGGTTACCAGATTTTTTTTCAATGAATCCTGGGACACATTTTCTTTTTCTTTTCTTTTTTGAAGCTGAGTAGCAGCAGGGAGTCAGCAGTGGGGATGGTGAGGCAAAAGACCCTGGGCCCAAGCATACATGCATATTGTATAAAGGTGCAAAGCCCTTCTTTCGCACCCTGTGAAACATAAATGCACAGAGTCAAAACAAAGGGGGAAGGAGGCAGGAGATCACACAAGACACATCCTATGTGCACAAGACACATCATCTGGGGACTTCTGGTGAGGAAAAATGCCAGGCGCCACGGCAGCAAGCAGCTCCTGAAGCCAGCCAGAGCCAACTGTGCAACCAGGCTGGCTCCAGGCTGCTGAGGCTGCTGCTGCCACGTTTCCTGGGGACAGATTTGCAAATCTCGGAACATTCCAGGGATGGAATTCGTCCGGGGACAGATTTGCAAATGCGGGGACTGTCTCCAGAAACCAGGGACGTCTGGTAGCCCTAGTGTAGCATCTCACTTGGGGGTTCAACTGACTATTGCCAGTGGAATATGTGTGGGACTGGGGTCTGATAAATCATTAAGGAAAGGGATGCCCAGAAATGGATTTAACAGACTCCCACATATATGATTGACGATTTCAACTTTGACAGCTCCAATTATTTGCAGTTGGGGATGAAGGACTACATGTGTGTGTCTTTGTCAGATCAACGAGCATAGCTCTTTAATACGAAACTTTGGGCTTTAACTGCTTGAACGTGATGTTCAAATTGCTTTTGCGTATAATAGTTTATCTATAGGTGTTTTGTAAAAGGTGAAAGATTTATACGATCTGAAGAGAAACTAGAGTATCTATAGGTGTTTTGATAAACCCATGAGGTTATTAATCATCATATGCATTTCATTACCATTTGCTAGCCTCTGGTAATTTCCTATCTCCTCTTCACCGTTCCAATAGTTATATAACAAATGTTCAAAAGTTTGTTCAAAAGTCACAGAATTTGCCAGCTTGCAGACATTATTTTCTCCTGTGGCATTCAGGCATTAGCCATGAGGAAGTCCACCAGGACCTTGCTGAGAATTAAGACTGCCTCATAATTGCTGTAATGTGAAATAATTATTTTATGAGAAGCAGCTCTTTGACAGTATTGATCCCCATCAAATTTGTCAGTTGATGTTTAAACTTTAATTAGAGGGTGATCTTTTTTTCAGGCAGTTGTTCTTCCTAGATGCAAATTAGTCCATATTAGCGTTTCAATTAAGTTTACAATATTCAGTGTGAAGAATAGGTGTTGGAGGAATAAAGTTGCTCTTCAGATATTCCCTTTTCAAGAGACATGAGGTGATGACAGCATCCTCTGAGATTTTCAATCAATGTCAGCAGTAGCAGGGCACAGTGCTGGGGGAGGATGGGTCTGAAAAGCGTTTGAAGTAGTGCTAGGCTAAAATATTTGGCCCAGTGATGGTTGTACATTTCAGGGAGAGAGGTGAATGAAAATGCTCCATGAATATTAGATTAAACTTCAGGGGTGGGGAGGATTCTAAGGGTTTTCTGTGGGGTGACCTTATATGTAAACTTGTCCTGACAGGTGTATTTTTTCCTTCTTGCTTTCTAGATTTTGCTGTGAAAGCCTTGACACTTTTTCAAGTGGCAAATTGGATGCCTTCAGAAGTCCAGGGACAGTTCTGGGACAGAATGCCCCCATGGGACTGATGCTGTGTTTTGATGAACCAACTGCATTTGGGGGACAGAGGGAGAGAAAGATTTACAGTCAAACCTCGGTTGTCAAACGTAATCCATTCCAGATGCTCGTTCTTCTTTCAGAATGTTTGACTACCGAGGCGCGGCTTCTGATTGGTTGCAGGAGCTTCCTGTACTCAAGCGGAAGCCACGTCAGACGTTCAGCTTCTGAAAAAAGTTCAAAAACAGGAGCATTTACTTCTGGGTTTTCTGGGTTTGGGAGCTGAAACGTTCCAAAATGGAGCCATTCGGGAACTAAGGTTTAACTGGATTGATCCTCAGAGGGAAGGTGGCTATTGCCCAAAAGTTGCCAAAAGTCCCCTTTTATATTTTCATGGGGGATAAATGGTTCCCCAAAGCAGAGGAGTTTGACCCAGCTTTCCTTCAAAAAACTTATTATATAAAAGCTAATTTTATATGGCATAATATTAATGCAGTTAAGGTTTCTTGTATGAACAGAATGCTTCTTTAAGAAAAGAAGAAGTCCATGATTGTGTTTTTCAATTGCAAAAAATACAATATGAAACAGAAAGGCTACCAGCCCCCCAGCTGTAGTCAACTTAATAACACCATATTGTTTATCTCAAAGTGCTTTCCCATATGAGGCAACAAGTTCTCAGTCCCTTTGTTGCAGTGTATGAAATAAAGATTGACCAATGGTCTAACACTTTTCTACCATATGTTTCCTCCTCCTGGTTTGTGGGTTAATTTTTCCATCCATGCAAGCTGTCGGATCTGGGCAGTCTGTTCCAACATCAGATTGGTACTCAGGGTTCTCCAGTGTTTTCGCTATTGTCAGCCTGGTTGCTACAATAAGATAAAGAAAAATGTCATTAGAAAGTAGAGCTTCTATGTCGAAATCAAAAATTGAAAGAGGAGAAAGCTTGAGGTCGTTAAAAGCTGTTGCTTGGTAATTTGCTCAATTTCTTTAAAGACTTCCACCCAAAACAGCTAAACCTGAGGGCCTCCTGTGGTAAAATGAGCCAATCGGGTCACATCCCTGCCAATATTTAGTGTTACCTGTTCCCAGTAAACAGATGGCTTCCTGATTTCTGTATTGACATGGTCCTTGATTAATATGAACTGGCTACTCCAAGGAACTTGCGTAGGGATCTTCCAGAAAATGCATTATGGCTGTCCAATAACCACCAAGATAGCTAGCTATTTTTTTGTTGATGTTGTTCAGAATAGCTTTAGGTTGAGATTCTTGTATCCTGACTACATCCTACCAAGGAGTTCAGTATAGCAGTAGCACACCCTATTGATGGGCTATGAAATCAACATGCAGCATTTTTTTCAGTGTGACTTTCAGCTAAAAGCATTTACACCAGTTGTGTTTTTAAAGAGTCGGTGTGCAGCATCCCAGCACATGCCATCTGAGGAAGAGTTACTGATTTGTGCTATATTTCTACATTTTGCTGTGGAAAAATAAAGTCCCTCAAGAAAGTGGAGTGCATCACCGCATAGTCTGTGGAAGAGGACATTAGAGAAGTGTTCACATGTTACATGGAACATGAGTGGGGGCAGGGGGATATGATCCTGCCCACTCTTAGCTTCTGGCTCCACCCCTGAGCCCCCTGCGTCTTTGGCAGATGGTCTTAAAGAGACCTAAAAACTGCACAAGCATAGCCTTTCTCTGAGCAATCTTGAACCCTGCCAATCCAGTGATCTGTTATAACGTTAATAAAGTCTATGCATACAAAGTTTGTACATCTGTAGGCTCTTTCAGTTCCTCTATTGAACAAATATGAAAGGAGGATGCAGTCTAGCTCTCCAACCCTATGCATAATGTAATGTACAAACAGTGGTGAAATCTGATCTCAGTGAAGAACTGCAAGATATTTGCTGGCTAGTGAGAGGTGAGTTTGAAAGGACTCTTTCCTTATTTCCTTTTTTTCTTTCCTTCCCACCCTTCTGCCATTACAGAGGAAGGCCATTCTGGCCACAAATCTGGCTCGTTATAGAGAAGGAGTTTAGAGCAGGACCTGTGCAAGTTTGGATTGTTATGTACGAGCAAATAATGGGCTGCACACAAAGGACATTCTGAGATGAGAGGTGTTGGGGTGTGTTTTTTCCTGAAAGACCCATGGACTGGATATTGTAGAAGAAAGAACTGTGCCCTGAAAGAACTGTATCGGTAGTTAGCATCCTTGCTGAGTTTCAAATGCCAGATTAAAATGAATGCACTATGAATGCTGTTCTAATGCATTATTTTCTGATGTTCTGATTTATGTTTTAAATTTTGTATGGTTTTTTGTGTGTGCACATAAGCCCCTTTGAAAGCCAGATGTGGTGTATAATTTTAAATAAATATACCTGAAGGCTGGGTGAAGCTAAGGACAATGCTCTGCTCTTTCCTACTGCGATATGAGTACAAACCAAAGGCCAGTATAGGTCAGCATCCCATTTGGCGAAGTGGTCCATCAAATGTCTATGGACAGCCCTTCTCCAGAAGCTTCTTTGTTTGAAAGAAACAAGCAGAAGGTTCATGATGGTTGGGTTATTCCTTCAGCAAAGCTGAGTACAGCTGGTTTAAACTGGTTCTGTTATCTCTTCTGTCAAGGTCATGCTGACTATTAAAGTAAGGCCAGAAGGAGCCTGGGTTTCACTTTCACTTTCTATCTTCCTTCTGGTGTGGTGTTCTGCATATAGTGTTAAGGTTTAGCCTTATTATGAGTTATTGTAAGTTTAAGTTAAATCTGCTGCAATTGGATTTCTTATGGACAGTGCCAATCCTGAATGTATTGGATTTGTGACCATTATTCTCATTTGCCTTCAGCAGCAGTAAAGCTCTGCTGGATGAAATATTAATTGCCTCCGGTTTATTTTGGGGGGTGGGATCTAAGGTTTTACTCTGCTAACTATACGTCAGAGTTCTGCTCTGGATCAATACTGAGTAGAATTTCATGACACAATAGTCATAGGCATACTGAATCTGATCATGGGGTTAGCATAAAGACAACTAACTAGTAGCAATTGATAGCCTTACCCTCTGTGAATTTGTCTAGTCCCCTTTTAAAGCCATCTAGTTAGCAGACATCTCCACATAATGGTCAAACCATAATTGTAAAGCATGATGGAAATGTGACAGATAACTAAATAGTCTGCTTATTTCTTCCTTGGCTCCATCATAATGGCCAGCTGCTGGGTATAACGAGTACATTTCTGAAAGCTGGGGATAATTTCACACATCTGTCT
Source organism: Podarcis cretensis (assembly GCF_951804945.1). Classification (NCBI taxonomy): domain Eukaryota; kingdom Metazoa; phylum Chordata; class Lepidosauria; order Squamata; family Lacertidae; genus Podarcis; species Podarcis cretensis. The sequence continues at coordinate 17,172,025 of NC_137176.1, read as the reverse complement.
GCAGGAATCCCAGGGCCAGCAGGTCATGGCTTATTAATAAGGCCTGGAATATAGGAAGCTGTTAACACAGCACGATCCTCAGGACACAAGGTATTAACGTATATGAGCTTCTTGCTACTATGCTGGGAAGGCTTTCCGGTGAAACTTTGCTCTGGCAGCACCCCATAACAGGCAGTGTGACCTTTGTCCACAAAACTGGGCCACTGAAGGGCCTTCTTTTGATGCAAGAATGAATCCTGAGACAAATCGCACGCTTGAGGCAGCAAGTAAGCTGCCCCTTGGAACTGACCCATATTAGTGTTGCTTTCTTGGTCTCATTAGCAGCAAGAGCCTGGCATCTGCGCACAGTTTTCAGTAATGTTCTGGGTTTGTGATCTCTAATATATCTGCCTTTAGGCAAGCTGACCTGTGCAATATGTTCACTTGCTTGGGCATAAGTCCCATTAAATTCAGCAAGATTCATGTATATAAATGATGCATAGGACCAGATTGTTACAGATCGTTCTGGAGGCAACCAGCCCTGAAAAATTGTGGGAAGTGTGTTAGGATCTGAGGGAACTAATTTTCCTTATCTGATGGGGCAGGTGCCGACATTGATGCCAAAATCTAGCATCGCCTGAGCTTTGCGAGTGCAGAATGTTTGAGGACCAGGACATTCATAGGGAAACCAAAATGCTTGTTTACAAAGCTATTGTACTACAATCTTACTGTATGCATGTGGAACATGAAACACTTATAAATGCCATCTCCAACTCCTCGAGAGCCATTGTGGTGTAGTGGTTAAGAGTGGTGGACTCGTAATCTGGTGAACCGGGTTCGCATCCCCGCTCCTCCACATGCAGCTGCTGGGTGACCTTGGGCTAGTCACACTTCTCTGAAGTCTCTCAGCCTCACTCACCTCACAGAGTGTTTGTTGTGGGGGAGGAAGGGAAAGGAGATTGTTAGCCACTTTGAGACTCCTTAGGGTAGTGATAAAGCGGGATATCAAATCCAAACTCCTCTTCTTCTTCTTCTTCTTCTTCTTCTTCTTCTTCTTCTTCTTCTTCTTCTCGAAAGATTCCATCAATGGTGTTTCCAAAAAAAATTACATATCACTTGCAAAGACAGGCAAGCTAATGCTAGTGTACTGGAAGAAGCAAAGATCACCATTGTTAAAGCAATGATTCTTCAACATCAACTTCATTGGACTGGTCATGTTGTGCAGATGCCTGATTATCATATTCCAAAGCAACGACTCTATTCCAAACTTAAAAATGGAAAGCATAACGCTGGTGGTCAACAAAATAAATCTCACCTGGATGTTCACCTGAAGGAGGAAGGGAAATTAGGGAAATGCCAGATTTGCTTCTTATTTCACTTTAGGTGAACCTTCAGTAGAAACTCCAAATATGCCTGGATTGGAGACTTTTAGATAAATATATTTTAGATGCACTCCCTCCAATTTAGCTGTGCCCCTAGGCTTTTTAATCTGTCTCTGGTGGCAAGAGCTCATCTAAAAAATCAGGTTCAGTATGATGCAGACAGTCCTTTTCAAGAGTTATAGTTGGTAAATCTAAACACAATGTGGGGGGCAGGGATGAAAAGGGATCAACCATCTACTTCCATTCCCTGTTATTGTTCTTATCACTGTCTAAAATAGGGAGCCTTATGTATCAATGTAAAAAAAAGTAGAGACATCACCTTGCCAACAAATGTCCATATAGTAAAAGCTATGGTTTTCCCAGTAGTGATGTATGGAAGTGAGAGCTGGATCATAAAGAAGGCTGATCGCCGAAAAATTGATGCTTTTGAATTATGGTGCTGGAGGAGACTCTTGAGACTCCCATGGACTGCAAGAAGAACAAACCTATCCATTCTGAAGGAAATCAGCCCTGAGTGCTCACTGGAAGGACAGATCGTGAAGCTGAAGCTCCAATACTTTGGCCACCTCATGAGAAGAGAAGACTCCCCAGAAAAGACCCTGATGTTGGGAAAGATGAAGGGCACAAGGAGAAGGGGACGACAGAGGACGAGATGGTTGGATAGTGTTCTCGAAGCTACCAGCATGAGTTTGACCAAACTGCGGGAGACAGTGGAAGACAGGAGTGCCTGGCGTGCTCTGGTCCATGGGGTCACGAAGAGTCTAAATGACTAAACAACAACAACAACAACAACAAATGTATCCATGAAGGCTGCCCCTGTGTTTTTGGACCCTGATTTTCCAGTTCCCTTCAACCCAAGCCATCCCTGTCAGGGTAGATGGGAATTATAGCTCAACAATATCTGGTGGTGGTTGAATGACACTGTTCTAATACATGTGGGGACTCTCTGTAGATATAAATGTCTCCGTGCTGCATAACTTTGCCTTCCACAAGTTGGAAGGTACTTAAAACAGTGATAGTGTGTTTGTGCTTCTGTCCTCCCTGCTGCCACCTCCAGTACTTCTGCTTCCATCATTGTTTTCCATCCTTGCTGTCTTTTTGGAGAACGAGTACTGTGCAAATAATTACCCATCTATGAAGTTCACAGGAGAGGAACCATAAAAGGCTAAAGAACTAGTTTTGTGTAGACCACAACATAGATCCTCTGCAAAAGATGTAAAGGTACTGATGGAGATGGGAAATAACTAAGTACAGCATTCCAGGGGAAAGCTGCCTTCTTCCCAAAGAGATGCCATTTCACTCTTATATTTAACATTTCCTTACATTTAACATAATGATCTTGAACTGTTACAGTTTTGCAGAATACTAGAATTAAGCGGATTCAACAACATGTCCTTTCTGCTATATAAAGATAAGTCACAATTTTCGAGAGCTTGCAATGGAGGTTAATGCAAGATGCTACCTTTAAAAAGTACTTGTACATCATTTCCTTGACATGCTATTGAAAATATTCCTTATCTTTCAATTACTTCTAAAATATTATGACATTCTTAGCAACAGTGAGGTTTCACAATTGCCGCTTAGTCAAGTATCATATACAATTTCATTATATTGTGTTTTGCACTGCCTCGGCCTCTTTTCTTGAGTGATAGGAAGTTTTGGGGACAGAATCCGATTTACAAGGAAGACAGGAATGCTGAAGAATTCTGATGTTCTCTAATATCTGTTTGTTCACAAATAAACATGTTTATGTCCAGGAATGGTTTTTTTATATATTTAGAAAATTAAGTTTTCCTGTTCTCTTGTCACCTCAGTCTCCCCTCGTGGATCTATTTCTTTTATGGTTTTAATTTTAAAATGGTAAGATGCCAAATTGCATAGTTACATTTTATGAAAGTTGCAAAGCACTTTGGGATTCCAGTCATAGAGTTCCAAAATGATTTGAAGGTAACTTTGGTAAAAACAAGCTTATTGAGCTTTGTACTGTCATGTTTCTTCCCCAACTTTATTCTCTTTAACTTGAGCTCTGCATGTGACCAAATTCTTATACACCTTTGGGATCCATTCCATAGTTCCTGGGTGGGGGTGGTTGTATATGGCCTTTTTCTTTCTTTCTTTTTTAGCCTAGGAGGTTTCATTCCTGAAACAACTTTCTTTCTTTCTTTTCTTTTTTGCAAAACGAAACGAACTCTAATTATGAAGCAGATTATACAATTAACTACACAGTAGCAGCTGAGCACTGCAAACAGTTTTATATCAAAACCCATAAGAAACGCCACTTACGTTTTTCTCCTTTCTCCCCCACCTCCCCCCGGGCAAATTGCAATGTGTTGTGTTATCTGCAGAGAAACTTCCAGTGTAGCAACTCATTTGCTGCTACTGGCTTCATATTTACATTTCAGTTCTCATGTGTGCTCAAAACACAGTCCCAATTATAGCAGAGCAGGAGGAAGAGCTTACTAATTTAGAAATGCCCTAAGAAAACCAGATAATGTGTGTGTCTAAGAGGCATGTGCAATTAATTTTATTTATAATTTAATTATCACTTCAGCTTCTGAGGCTTTAGCTCAACGTGTACAGTGACATTCGGCCAATTCTTTTCTGCTCGTAACGTGAGAGTTATTGACATCCCCATTGTTCTCCAATTCACCTCAGAGTAAAGTAGACATGGGCTTCCCAGATAATTCTCCATCTTCCTGCTTGTTTGGACCAGACCTGCACTCCTTCAGACAGACCAAGCTAAGCACACTTTACCAGCTGTATGTGGTGGCCCACCAGAGACCCAGTAAGTCTCTGCATTTTTTGCTACTTTTGTGGTATCTCCTAAATATCAGGGTTCTCATCTGTCAGGCCATGTTCTCTTCCCTTTGGCGATCACTTGTAGCCGAGTAATATTGTCTTCCATGAACACAGTTTTAACAGTGAATCCGTAAGTGACTGTGGAGGCTGATTCTGGATCCACATGTCTTTCTACAGTGGGGACATAGGTTTCTGGGCAGGAGTTGATCATGGTGAGGGTTTGCCAAGCATGCCTTCCTCTTAGCATACTCTTTCATCCTAAGTTCAAGCATCTTCAAAGCCTTTGGTAAAGGCTGTTCTCCAATTGGAGCGCTTGCAGGCCAGTGCTTCCCAGTTGTCGGTTTATACTGCATTTTTTTTAGATTTGCCTTGAGACAGTCTTTAAACTTATTTTGTTGACCATCAGCATTACGCTTTCCATTTTTAAGTGCAGAATAGAGTAGTTGCTTTGGAAGACGATAATCAGGCATCCGCACATGACCAGTCCAATGAAGTTGATGTTGAAAAATAATTGCTTTGACACTGGTGATCTTTGCTTCTTCCAGTATGCTGGCATTAGTTCACCTGTCTTCCCAAGTGATGTGTAAAAATTTTCAAAGACAGCATTGATGGAATCTTTTGAGGAGTTGGAGATGGTGTTTATAAGTGGTCCACGTTTCACAAGCATACAGTAAGGTTAGTAGTACAATAGCTTTGTAAACAAGCATTTTGGTTTCCCTGTGAATGTCATGCTACATAGTCAGTAAGTGAAATTTGATTTTATGGCCTACATTTAACCATACATGTTACAAGTCATACAAACCTTCACTATCTGAAGAATATCCATAATGATACAGCAGAGCAAAGGTCAGCAACATGGTGCACGTGGGCACACATGTGCTTGCAGAGGCCTTTCCTTTTGCCTGCAGGATCCCTTCCTACCACTGAAGTTTGGCTTGGAAAAAACATTCTGTTGTAGCTCATGGAATTGGTTGCAGGGGAGGATGCTTGGTTGTGGGTTGGGGTGGTAGGGTGGTGGTGCCCACAACAATTTCTCTGATTGCAGATGTGTCCATGGGCCCAAAGATGTTGGTGAGGAATGCATATGTTTGTTGGTTTTTTGTTTTCTGTTATTTAAGATCTGACCCTGCCATCTTTTGATTTCATAAATGCAGGTGTGTGGTATAGAGTACCTGGCATGGAGGCCGGGAAAAGTTAAGGAAATGCCCCAGCAGGAGTAGAGCTAAAGCAAAAAGGGTTCTGTTTGATGATACTCCTTTGTCTAGGGATGCTGGTGGCACTGTAGTCTAAACCACTGAGACACTTGGGCTTGCCAATCAGAAGCTCAGCGCTTCGAATCCCCATGATGGAGTGAGCTCCAATTGCTCTGTCCCTGCTCCTGCAAACCTAGCAGTTTGAAAGTGTGCCAGTGCAAGGAGATAAACAGGTAGCGCTGCAGCAGGAAGGTAAACAGCGTTTCCGTGCGCTCTGTTTCCGTCATGGTGTCCCGTTGCACCGGAGGTGGTTTCTTCATGACCCAGAAAGCTGCTGTGGACAAATGCTGACTCCCTTTGCCTGAAAGCAAGATGAGCACAGCAACCCCACAGTTGCCTTTGACTGGACTTAACCATCCAGGGGTCCTTTACCTTTTAACCTTTTACTCCTTTGGCTACTTTTGGACTGAGCTTATATTTGAGTTCTAGTAACTGGCCATGAAGAAAGATGGATGGGTGACTGAGCTCTGCACACTGCCAATCTGCCATGTTGCTTTTCCAATCACCAACAACCCTACTTCCTTTGACTAAAACTATCGGGTAAACATGGGGAAATTACAAACCAAATTTTATTCAAAAAAGTGCTGGAAACCTGCCTGACACTTTGATTTCTTCTAGTTACTGGTCAAAGCCTTAAAAATAACCACATATCTCCTTCTCTGTCTCCCTCTCCCTCTTCCTTTCCTTCTCCCTCTTCCTTTCCTTCTCTCTCTCTCTCTCTCTCTCACACACACACCCACCCCTTTGGCCTGTGCATGGGAAAATCTATATAATTATTAGGTTTTTCCATTGTGGCTCATACCAAAAAGCAATGTACAGCTTCAGTTCAGTTCATCACAGCTTCTCTTGTATAAGTGAAGGCTGCTCTTAAAATATTACCCTTATTCAAGTAAGAGACTTCCAATGACACCTAATAGTTCACTTTTTCCATTAGGGATGCATCTTCATGAACATCATTGCCTAAATAATTTTTTGTGCAGTACAGAACTGGGCAAATAAGCTAAGAAAGGGTTATTGATATTGCAGACTTCTCTGCTTTTTAGGACATGCTAAGCGAGGTAATGAGGGACACAGGTGGCGCTGTGGGTTAAAGCCTCAGCGCCTAGGGCTTGCCGATCGAAAGGTCGGCGGTTCGAATCCCTGCAGCGGGGTGTGCTCCCGCTGCTTGGTCCCAGCGCCTGCCAACCTAGCAGTTCGAAAGCACCTCCGGGTGCAAGTAGATAAATAGGGACCGCTTACCAGCGGGAAGGTAAACGGCGTTTCCGTGTGCGGCTCTGGCTCGCCAGAGCAGCGATGTCACGCTGGCCACGTGACCCGGAAGTGTCTCCGGACAGCGCTGGCTCCTGGCCTCTTAAGTGAGATGGGCGCACAGCCCCAGAGTCTGTCAAGACTGGCCCGTACGGGCAGGGGTACCTTTACCTTTACCTTTAAGCGAGGTAATGAGTTCAACAAGGATGGATGGTGAACTCATCTTCTTGTTTTTCATTTGCAACATCACCTCACTCTGCTTCCATGTTAGTGTTTCTTCATGCCACAAACTGCAGAATATCCTCGAGGGTTCAGAATGAACCTAAAGTTACCCAAACACAGAAGTTTGTGTTTTTTTATTGTATTTTATTGTAAATCATTCAACAAACTCTGAGTAGACCTGTAGAAATGAATGACCTTGCTAATTTATGGATAGCTTAAGTTATTTGATTTTAATGTGTCTACGTGGACTAAGATACAACCCAATTCCTCATCCGGGGAGCCTACCCAGGCAGAGAAGGCTCACAGCTGCAGAGAGCCAGTGTGGCACAGTGGTTAGAATGCTGGACTAGGACCTGGGAGGCCAGGGTTCAAATCCCCACTTGGTCATGAAGCTCACTGGATGACCTGGGTGAGCTAGTCACTGCCTCTCAGCCTAACCTACCTCACAGGGTTGTTGTGGGGATTAAATGAAGACCGGGAGTACCATGTGCACTACCTTGAGTTCCTTGGTGAAAAGGGGTGGGATACAAATGCAATAAATAAGTAATAAATAATATTCAGCCCCCTGTGTATAGATGATCCCTGATTGGTTGGATATCATCAGTGATTGGTTGGAACCATCCATATATAACTCTTCTGAGGAAGCCCCAGCTGAAAAGAAACATAAAGTAGTGCTATTCCTGCAAAGAAGGGAAATAATGGTGATTAATATTCCCACCTTGAGCCATTCAGGGACTATTGCGGATCCTCCAAAGTCCCCTTTCAGCTCAACAATATGATATGTGAATGGTCTGTGTAGACGTTTGCCTACCTAGCAACTTCTGTCAGAAACAAGCACATGTGAAGGTGTTCTGGAGTAATCAAATACAGCATACGACAGCTGTATTGTATTCTTATAAGTGTAGGGGTAGAAATGTTTGGGCACTGATTTTTGGTGGACAGATATACAATCAAAAGCTAGGGTGGTTGTGGTGCTTAGAATGTCAGACTATGACTGGGGAAGTTGGGTTCAAAACCTATCTGGTCATTAAATTCACAAGGTGAGTTTGGGTAAATCACCACTGGTAAGTCCAACCTAGCCCACAGACTTTTGTGGATAAAATAAGGGGAAGAACTATATAGATTTCTTTAAGCTCCTTATAGGCAAGGCAAGATATAAATGAAATAGGACAGAGTTAATAGAAATGCACATGACAATGCGGAAAACTGAAATTTTGAAATTGAAAAAATGTGATTGACAGATTTACCTGAGAATGAGCCTCACTGAACTCAGTGGGACTTATATCTATGTAGACATCTATAAGATTACATTGTAAATTATCTTTTTGAATCAAGAGTTATGGAGAAAATTGCTGTAAAGTTTTTCAACTCGGCAGATACATTGTCTGGAAGGTGCTTTTCCTAGTGGGGTTAAGCAGCATTTAATGGCTATATAACGGGCAGAAATTAAACTGGCTGAGTGCCCCCCAGCATTGCTACACCATGCTTAGGAAAGATTCACCTTTCACTGTCACATGTTAAAAGTACTGGAAACTTGCCCAGGGATGGGGGGGGGCGGCGGTAACCCTAGGTGACAAGTGCCAACAAGCTGGCTGAGCCCTCAAGAACATATTCATCAGGTCTAATTAAAAACAGCCAAAACAAACAACAGGAAGCTCAACAGCAGCTCTGACTTGTGAGTCTCACTTTTCAACAACAAACGCCTAGCGAAAGCAGGGGGTCTCATGTTGAAAGCAGCAAGTCAGCTGGCTGCCTTTTCATGGCAGAGGTCTCATTATCATTTTAGACAGCCACCCATTCAACAAAGGGAAAATCCAAGACTGCGCTGACAGCTGCTGTACCTCTGAAGTCTAGGGATTCACGTCTGGGGAATTTTGAAACAAGCTTTGACTTTGTTGAGACGGAACCCCACTGGCTTAAGAGTATGCAAGAGAGGAACGATCATTCATGTGATCACAGAGGAAACACTTTCCCGTGTCATCCTGACAAATTATTATTATTATTATTATTATTATTATTATTATTTATTAAAATAAAGAGGAAGGGCTTCAAATTGGCATAGGCAACGACAAAAGCTGTGGCCTGTGCCCTCTTTATTTTGGCTGGCAAAAATACCCTTCCCCATAATAGACAGGAGCAGGAGAAGGGCCAGTGTATTGCAAGATTCCTTGGGAAGGTCCTCTTTACTCGACTGCACTCTCTCCCAGGGTTTCCATTTTTTTTTTTTTTTAAGTTTTTGATGCCTCTTGGCTCAATAGACTTGACCTAGTGGAAAGCTTTGAAATCTACATTCTCCAGGCTCCTGAGTACCAGTTGATGAACTATACTTGCATTCATGTGTTACATATTTGGTCTCTATGAGTCCAAATACTTACTGTATGGTTCATCAGATACCCTATTTTTATACCTCATGATGGGAAACCTCTGCCTCTCCTCCCATACATTGCTAGACTACAACTCCCATCAGTCCCAGCGAGACTGGTCATTGGCCAGGGATGATAAGGAATTGTAGCCCACTGACATCTGGCAAACCAAGGGTTCTTCACTGCTGTTATAGATGATATCATTACCTGGAAATTAGCACCCTATATTAAATATAGAAAGTGGCAACACATGCAGTATACTGCCAGTGAATTTTTTTAATGCATTTGTGCATAAACTGTGTCAAGGATGTGATTGTGTGTGCATGTTGCTCTCACCCTCAATGCCCCCATCCTTGCCCACTCCACTCTCAAGCTTTCTATATTGAGTGGGATTTTCTGAAGGGGTATTCTAAGTGCTTGCAGTCTCATACACTCAGAAATCTCCTTGCATTAGGGCATTGGCAGTGAGGGTGAGTCCAGTGCCCTCTCTCCCTAAATACTTCATGGCCACATGTAGGGCTTTTTCTCAGCTGGAACTCACCAGAACTCAGTTCCAGCACCTCTCAGGTGTGCACCATTTGCCATTATAAGAGAACAAGGGAGGCGTTCATGGTGAGTTCCAGCACACACACACACATCTCTCTCTCTCTCTCTCTCTCTCTCTCTCTCTCTCTCTCTCTCTCAAAATAGCACTGCCCACATGGGTCCTTCCAAATGCATGAAGCGGTCTGAATTTGCACACTTAGGAAGAATATGTTCATATACACAGCTGGCGAGATGACTCCTCTTAGAATTCTCTGAGGTTTAGTATTATATGTGCTGTGTAAATTGCATGCGTGACAAAAAACTTCACCCTGCCTAGAGCTATGATGCATTCTCACATTATTATTTTCTATGTGCACTACAGTTGCAGGTGGTGTTCATGAACACTTAACCTTGATTGATTTTCTTACATTTTATATTCCACTTAATTTCCATCATGGCACCTCAGGCAGTATGCACGTGTTTCTCAGATTGTCACCTATTCATCACTGACCAAAGCCTGACCTCCTTAGCTTCAGCAAGATGCTGGCCTCATGCGTCTCCAGACCATGCCCTGGAAGCAGACCAACACACTGTTGGAGGCTTTTCTTTCCCTTTTATTCATAAGTGTATGCGACTACATTTCTGTCACACTTCTGGGTGTTTTTGACGCCTTATTTGGTTTGCCTTCTTTGCATCTGATCACCTTACCCTGAAATCACAACATGGGCATTCTCGATTCTCACCCAATGACATCCCTTATGTTGGAGATTGTCACACATTTTCTTATGTGAAGGAGCTGGTCTGTAGCTTGAACTGCTGGTGATCCCAAGAAGTTTTCCAGAAAAGCTTTTTGTTCATGTGTGTGTGTCCATAATGCTGAGTGTACAGCCATCGCAAACTTTTCTAAGGTAGTTCAAATTGCCCTGAAAGCATAAACTGCCAAACTTTTAAACAGGTTATTTCCCCCTAACAACTGCAGCAGCTGCCCTTTCTGAAATGTAACCCCTACAGCAGGAGGTTGAGTTCTTAGAACATCTGCTCTGTTATGAAAATTGGCTAATTGCTACTTCCTCTTGGCAACCTTAGATGTGCTAATGGGCACCACTGTGGGAGGGAAATAATACGAGAGGTGAATGAGATTATCAACAAGGGGATTATCTCCCAAACATCTCGGATGCTAGATGCTGTATAATAATCTTCAAATGCATAAAATGTTTTTTATGCAGGCAAAGCTCCCCAAGCAAAATGGATCCTTCCAAACCAACATTAATACTAGGAAATTTTCACACAGAGAGAGGTGGTTGAGAGGGAAGAAGGAGCCTGATGGATCAGTCCAGTAGCCCATATAGTCCAGCATTCTGTTCTCACAGTGGGCAACCAGATGCCTGTGGAAATCCTGCCAGTGAGATTTGAGCAAAAGAACACTCTCCCCTCCTGTGGCTTCCAGCAATTGTTATTCAGAAGCATTGCTACCTCAAACTGGTCTTTGCTTATGGGTACTGGAGTTGAACTGCTGGTTTAGCTTGGTTAGTAGTGCAAGAGACTCTTAATCTCAGAGTCATGGGTTTGCAACTCACATTGGGTTAAAATTCCCAATGTTGGAATAGATGACCCCCATGGTCCCTTCCAACACTACAATTCTATTATTCTAAGTTCTCGAGGAGCACAGGACCACTACCTCTGCTCTATGCCAGTACTGGCTTCATGGTGGACAGAAATTCAACAAGTGGAATGTAACTCCACATCACTGAAATGACATGAATGGGGAAGCTGCATCAGTTGAAGTTCTGTGGATCACGTAGATGTCAGAAATATAGGGCCTTTTCTTGGTGAGGAGGTTACAAACTGTTGTTGTTTAGTTGTTTAGTCGTGTCCGATTCTTTGTGATCCCATGGACCAGAGCACACCAGGCACCCCTGTCATCCACTGCCTCCCGCAGTTTGGTCAAATTCATGTTAGTAGCTTCAAGAACACTGTCCAACCATCTCGTCCTCTGTCATCCCCTTCTCCTTGTGCCCTCAATCTTTCCCAGCATCAGGGTCTTTTCCAGGGAGTCTTCTCTTCTCACGAGGTGGCCAAAGTATTAAAGCTTCAGCTTCAGGATTTGTCCTTCCAGTGAGCACTCAGGGTGATTTCCTTCAGAATGGATAGGTTTGATCTTCTTGCAGTCCATGGGATTTTCAAGAGTCTCCTCCAGCACCGTAATTCAAAAGCATCAATTCTTTGGCAATCAGCCTTCTTTATGGTCCAGCTCTCACTTCCATACATCACTACTGGGAAAAAACATAGCTTTAACTATATGGACCTTTGTTGGCAAGGTGGTGTCTCTGCTTTTTAAGATGCTGTCTAGGTTTGTCTAGATGCTTCAAGGCTTTTCTCCCAAGAAGCAGGTGTATTTTAATTTTGTGTCTGCTGTCACCATCTGCAGTGATCACGGAGCTACAAACTAGTGACACTAATACTTATGACTACTAGAACCAATAGGCCAGGATTATTACCAGGGTTGCCATGCCCAAGTCCATGAGTGTGACCCTATCAAATATATCTGAATGTATTCAGTATTGTGGTACTGTTGAAGCTAAGTGGGTGTTGCTGCTTTGAGCTCTTTGGAGACATGGCTAATTATAAATACAACATTGAAAAACTAATCTGAAAGGGGGGTGGAGATGTGCAAAAGAGGACAGAGTTCTTGCAGCTTTAATAGTAGTGCAGGAGAGGAAATTTCAGCAGGTATGGCTTGTCATGCTGAATTTTCCCCTCTGAGGGGATTTTTTTCTTAAGGTGAAGGAAACCACATCTCTTTTGCATCTGGTCACCTTCTTGAAACTTTTATGTGCTATACAATGTAATAAATATTTTTTTTGAAAATATTTCAAGCTCTATACTGTATTAGGCAAATCCAAGGAAGATTACAAGTCTGTTTGATTTCTGTGAAATTGTGAAGTTTTCAATTTGCACTATTCAGGCTGTAAAAAATCTCCTGAGTTTAAAAAGCTTCTTATCTCAAAGACAGGCATGTTGAATCATTGAATTGACTAAATTAGCATCAATTTCCTTCTCCGCCTTTCCCAACAACTATTAAACTCTGTCCTAGAAGAAGGATTTGCAGGAATATGCTTAATTTCCCCTTATTTTAAGCAGAGACTAGTTTTACCTTGAAATTTGTAATGCTTTCAAAATCCATTCTAAGGATTCATTTAACCAGTTACTAGAGGATATCAACTAGGATTGATTGAGATGGTAACAGTTTGCAAATTAAGCAAGGAAAGATTTGGCTTTGGAGCCTCAACCTAATTTGAATTTCACAGCTGGCCACACTCCCTATATTAAGCTGAAGCAAAGCAGCAACTGGTAATTTGCAGGCAGGTGGGGTAAGAGATTGTGATGTTTATGTGCTATCTTTTAGCCACTTAGGCTCATGTACTTGGACATAAGCTTGTTTACATGCACCCATGGTTGCCAACTTTAAAAAAAACACAAACAAACAAACAAACAAACAAACAAACAAACCCCTGAACATTAAAAGGAGCTTGAGCTGCAGACAATAAGAGGCGATAATAATTAGCTGCATCATCTGCTCGTTTCTGAAATCGGGGATGGGATTCCAATGGCTCTCCAGATGTTGTTCAGCTCCAATAACTATTAGTCACAGCCAGCATGGCCATTGGTCAAGGATGATGGGAGTTGTAGTCTAACAGCATCTGGAGGGCCAGTGGTTCCCATCTATGTTGTCGATCCTGCTACTGTTAGAGGCACATGGAGCAACATAGGTCCTGTTCTTATTGTTGTTTAGGAGGCCTAGCATTCTACTCCCCACCTTAGCATCATATTATTTTCTGAAAACAAATTTGGGGTGCATTTGCTTCCTTAGGTGTAACAACATCTCCCGTGGTTCTCCAGGCTTAATATCCTGATGTGCTCCTACCAGGGAGTCAGGGAAATGAGGTGGGTGGGTGCTCTCAGACCCTCCAAGTGTCCTTGTTTTCCAGGAACAGTCTTGGATTTACGGAAGCCATCCCAGTTTCTGATTTGATCTCAAAATGTCCCACTTTTCTTTAGGACATCCCTGTTTTCACTGGAGAAATGTTGGAGGGTATGGAGTTATGCAACCCCCGAGCCAAGGAGATAAGTAACTGTACAACTTTTAGAAGACATCTGAAAGCAGCCCTGTATAGGGAAGGTTTTTTAAAAAAAATAATAATAATGTTTTATTGTGTTTTTATGTATGTTGGAAGCCACCCAGAGAAGCTGGAGCAACCCTGTCAGGAGGCCAGGGTATAAATAATAAAATTATTATTATTATTATTATTAGGGAATAGGACATCCCTATTTTCATCAAATAAATGTTGGAGGGTATGTGCTCTGTCTTCACACATGTTATTGCTACTCCTGCCACTTGAAATGTGCACATAGGGAAGAAGAGAGTGTGTTCGGGGGGCTAGGAGATGGCGGGGGGGTGGACGTGTGAGGAAAAGCAAGAGGTGGTGGAGATGTGCATGCGGAGACCAGGATTTCTACCCCAGGTCATATTTCAATCCAAGCCGGAGAAGAATTGTGGAGCCTGGAAAGGTCACCTCTCCTTTGAAGTGGGCTTTCACGAGCCGTTGTGTGGTTAGTACTGCAGACTTGGAGAACACTGCTGACATTTGTAATATAGAAAGGGGGCCTGGTGCAAAAATGGGGAGAGCCCTCACAACTTTAATAGTTGTGTAGAAAGGGGCATTTCAGCTTCTGTAGCCTGTCACATAAGATGTTGCTCCTAATGGCACAGGCATTCCCTTGATCACTTTTCTTCATGTTGTAATGAGATTGCTTTATTGTGTATTTTATATATTTCACAATTAAATTATATTGCTATACTATATTGTGAAGGTGGAATCTGGGTCCTGTGTTCTGCTACAGGAAAAAAAGATACATTAATTTCGTGATAAAAAATAGAAACTTAAAACAGTTGTAAACTGAACAAGGACAGGAGTTTAGCTTGGGATTGATAAAACTGAGGTCACCACAAGTTCTGTTGTTTGGGAATTTATGCCATCTTAGTGGTTCGGGCTGCCTTCTTTGGAAACAAAAATCATATTACAAAAAAGGACATTGTTTAAATTATTTAATGTGCTTTCTCACACCACAAGGAAACTGCTAGAGTTTGAAGCAGGGCTAGTCCATGATTTTGGTACCTGGGATGGACCCCAAAATGGTGCTGCCACCCTCTTACTCCCCAGCAAGGAAGAAGGGGTCATGGATGGGGGGGGGGGAGAGAGAGAGCGAAAGCTGGACATCAGGATCTGCTGCCCCGGTGGACCCTGCCACCTGAGGCAGTTGCCTCACCTTGTCTCATCGGTGGGCTGGCTTTGATCTACCATATTGTCAGGGAACTGCCATCGGAGCCAGAGGGAGAGGGAGGGCTCCAGAGGGATTCCGGAGAGCGTACCGGGAGGGAGAGAAGCAGCCCATCTTCTGGGGAAGGAAATCAGCATAACACTAGTGGAGAAGGGGGGCGGATGGGGGAATCGGTGAGGTGGCTCCATGACTCCTCGCCAGAGACCAGCGGGGAGAGCACAGGTCCTCCGCTGCCCACACCCTCCCTGCGCAGAAGGCTTCCGCGCAGGGAGAGTAGGTGGAGACTAGGCGTCAAAGAGCTTCTTTGCTGGAAGAAGTTCAAGAAACGCCCACTGATGGATTCTGCCAGCGATTGAGACAGCCACGAGTGAGTGGCTGTTCAGACAGAAAGGGTTCACCCAGGTAACTCAGCCAAGCGTGGCGCCGATTTACGCACAAGCAACCCCTAGAACCATTACCCATATGTATGGAATTTCCTAGACATATCCAGAATACTGCAGCCACAAGCAGTAAATTGGGCAAAAGTTGGTGAAATTTCCTGGAAAATCTGGACATATGGTAGCCCATGTCAGCAGTGTCATTTTTTTGCTGTTTCCTCAGAAATAGCTTAAAAAATCTAAAATAAGCTCAATTCTTTTCTGACTGGATTGTCACTTTTTGAAATCTGCTGCTAGAGCATCTTTGAGGACAGACAGAAGGACAACACACAAACATATAATACAGGCAGCAGGTGGCCATCCAGTCTCTGCTTAAAACCTCTGATGCTGTTGTTAATTCAAAAGCACCTTCCCTCCAGAAATGTTCTTTTGCTTTGGGAAGTGGGATGAGCCAGTCTTTTGTAACCGTATCTTTTCATAGCATCCATTGTCCAAGATGGCAATGGCACAGCTTTAAGGTGTCTGAAATACCTTCAAGGCCACTGGGGTTTAAGCACAGGATGGCAGTCAAAATATATGATTGTGCTGCCATCAAATCTTATTCTGAATAATAATCTTAAAACAGACACCCCCAAACTTGGCCCTCCAGCTGTTTTGGGACTACAATTCCCATCATCCCTGACCAGATGCATCCCTATTTGCAAGACAGTACACTTCTGTGTACATTTAAGCAGAACATTATTATGGGGTTGCTATTTTGCCCTTCAAATTGGTTCGAAGAAACGCTGAGGTGTTTCTCCCAGTTGAATGACTTTTTAAATATAATGGAAGGTTCTCATCCTTTGCAAAAAAAAAAAAAAAAAGTGCAATAAGGATTTTAATGTAGGACAGGTTTGAAGGTTAGAATCAGCCTTGTTTAAGAAGTATTGCAGCCCAATCCTAAGCAGACACACCAAGAAGTGGCGTTTGCCCATTCCTTGTGATTTTGTTTGTACAGGGGGATGGAAATGGTTAATGTAGAATGACCAATGATAAAGCTCAGAGGCGGACCCTACCTGGTTTTGAGGCTCAGCCCAGGGGTTTTACCATTGGGAAATAGAGGAGTCGGAGTCAGACAGAGCCAGTAAGACGAACATAGTGGCTGTGACAGCTAGAGTGAGAGACATGGATAGAACTGAGAGAGAAAAGTGTGACAGTGTGAGATAGTGCCACATTTAGTTAAGTGCGCATTTGAGAAACCATTCTGTATATATTTAAAACTTGTTTGTTCTTCAATAAACTTTAATCTTCATTGTTGACTTTACAACCTGACTGAGACTCAGTATTTCACCAGAAGAAACCTGGTTGGTGGCAGCAGAAGAATAAAGCAGTGGTGTACAGGTCAATAGCCCATTAAACGACTGGGGTCTCTGTACAAATGCCACACATGGACCACAGACATTACTGAGAATTATGGTGCAACCCTATGCTCCCTTACCTGGAAATAAGCTCCGCAGAACACAGTTAAAGGTGAGAAAACATGTTTAGGGGTGTGTTGCCATCAGCATTAGGCATTGCATTGGATGTCTTGCCTATAGCTGGTTCCTAGCAAAAGTTGACGCAGTATTTTATTTTTTTCAGGAAATGCTCCTACCCCCTTGGCTTCAAGAAAACAAAGCAAACCGGAGATGTGAGCAATGGAAAAAGAAAACCATAATGAACCTAGTGCCAAAGTCAGTGCTATATGGGATAATATGCCCTCTTTGTTCACACAAGAAAAATTGTCTATTGCAGGAAAGAAATTCGCCTTTTCTCATTTCCAAGAAGCAGGAGAAGGAGGACTCTCTGCAAAAAGTGAGAAGAATATAAAAACATCACTTTAAAGCAATTTCATGCAGCAAATTGTATTGTGTAACACCAGCAGTCTTTCTGAGCAGAGTTCGATATCAGTGCTATTACTCCTGCTGTGACTTTTGCTGTTGTTGTAAAGGGAAGGAGGTGGACTCTTTCAGCTACGCATTCCTTACTCAGTCATATAGGCCGCCCTCCATGGTCTTTTAGGGCCCCAGTGTCAGGGATCTCTTTTGTACCCCAATCTTATGTTGGCCCAAAAGCACTTTGAGGAATAAGGAGTGTTCATGACAGCCTGGAGTTTCACTCTGGCAGCAGCGCACCTGCTGTAAAAAAACCACTTAGTGCTAGGAAGGAGGAAGGGGAGAGGTTGAACAATAGGATGAGCAGCGTCCGGTGGGGACTAATGGGTCTCTTTTCTTAACCTTTCTTCAAAGCAGCTTATAAAGATTGTCAGGTGCACTGAAGCCAGCATGCCAAAAACCACTGTACATTTTTCCTTCTCGGTGGGACTTAAGAGCGACAAATGCCAAAATTCACGATGGAAAGAGTGACGTTATCTACAAAGGAGATATATGGAAACCATCTGGACTTAGTGGAGGAACGGGAAATCCACACAGGAATATAACACTTGCTATCGGCTTAAGGAGACTAACAGAAGAGATCGTAAAGGAAAAAGAGAAATTATACGAACAAGATATGATGTGGCAACACCAAGATAAGACTGGATAGAATTATGAACTTTGTTTGGACTGATTGGGACTGATTTGGACATTAACACAGTAATAAGAAGATGATCTAAATCCCCCTTTGGATCTTGAAGTATGGGTTCCCCCAACAAAATTTAAAAATTTGGCTTTGTAATTTGGAATTTATATGATGTGATTTAATTTGATGTGATTGGCCAGTTAATAAAAAATATTTTTTTTTAAAAAAAAAAAACAACCATTGTACATTTTTCAGTGGGATCCGTTCATTCCATTCCTTGCCATCTGGGAAGATGGGAGAAAGAGAAGAGCTCCTCTTTCTTTTGTTGCGGTAAAAAAACAAAAGGGGGACCAGTCCCTCTACCCCCCCCATCATTTGAATGGCAATTTCCATCAACTTGGGGGGCAACCCCCTCAAATATTTTATTGGGAGGGTGAAGCAACCTCTGCTCCTAGGAGTTGGCTCTGATGAATAGGCCCCTCTTTGTTTTTCTTTTGCCCCCCCCCAAACTATAGAAAGCAAAACGGATCCTTTCTTCTCCCCACCAAAGAATGCATTTCCTTTCTTCTTGTTTTTGCTGTGAGGTAAAAAGGAATCTGGGACGCAGGTGGCGCTGTGGGTTAAAGCCTCAGCGTCTAGGGCTTGCCGATCGAAAGGTCGGCGGTTCGAATCCCTGCGGCGGGGTGCGCTCCCGCTGCTCGGTCCCAGCGCCTGCCAACCTAGCAGTTCGAAAGCACCTCCGGGTGCAAGTAGATAAATAGGGACCGCTTACCAGCGGGAAGGTAAACGGCGTTTCCGTGTGCGGCTCTGGCTCTGGCTCTGGCCAGAGCAGCGATGTCACGCTGGCCACGTGACCCGGAAGTGTCACCGGACAGCGCTGGCCCCTGGCCTCTTAAGTGAGATGGGCGCACAACCCCAGAGTCTGTCAAGACTGGCCCGTACGGGCAGGGGTACCTTTACCTTTACCTAAAAAGGAAAGAAAGGGGGGCCTGTTTGTTCATTCATGTTGCTTCTTAAGAAAGAGGTGGGGAGGGCAAGCATCTAGGGGTGAGGACATAGAAGGCCATGTGGGTAGTGCACCCCTCTCCCCTTGGCAGTGCCACTGCTTACAAACTTTGTGGAGGGTAAACAAGAGTCTAAAGAGGCTTTCAGGAAGAAGTGGACTCTTTGGAGAAGCAGAAATGTGAGGGAATTCTAGCATTCCAGAGGTGTAGGTGGCACAAAGCAGGCTGGTCCCAGAAGGAGAATTTCTAGGGCAGTCCAAGTGATTTGAAGATTCCTTAACAAGGAGGCATCTGGACTGTAGAGTGTAGAGTTCTTCTTGGAACAGGGCCAGCATAAGACATTGCTCTGTCTGAGTCTGACCCAGCTGCTGCTACTGCCTCCAGCGGCGTAGCTAGCTGCTTGGGTGCCCAGTGCAGCGCGCGTGTCCTGAAGCCGGGGGCAGAGCGAGCTGCCCATGGGGTCTCGGTGAGCCAAGGCAGGGCGTGGTGTGTGGAGCCTCTCCACAGCCCCTCCCCCCAGCTGTAGGGCGGCTGAGGCAGTGGGCAGACGCAAGCCCCACACTGCTCGAAAAAGCAGCGCGGAGCTTGCAGGCAGTCCACCCGCTGCCTCCTCCTCAGGAGAGACACGTGGCTCAGGCACCCAGTGCCCCCCACCTCACCTAGCTACCAGTGGCATAGGAAGGGGGGTGCGGTGGGTGCAGGAGGTTTTTTTTTCCTCCAAAAAAGTGTCATGAGCCTAATTTTTCTTTATTTTAAAAACTATAATTTTTTGCTGTTTTGGCACCCCCCCCCCTCAGTGGTGACACCCGGGGCAACCCGTACCCACTGCACCCACCTTCCTACACCACTGACTGTCTACCCCCTCCCCAGTGCCACCTCCTCTTCCATTGTTTCTCCCCCTACACACACCCACACTTTTCAACTGCACAAGCTGCTCTCCTCTGTTGTCACATTACCTGCTCTGAACTCACGTCCTTGCCTGGCTGGGGAACCATCTGTGGGCTCTCCTGGCTCCATTTTGAGGAAGTGACCCTTCCTCAGAGTGAGGCAAGTTCGCTTAGGGTTAGCACTTTGAAATACCGCTTTAACATGCAATTCCAAATATTGTTTACACTTCTAAAGTTTAAAGTGAGCAGGCAGGTGAAACAAGCAAAGGGTGAGCCCTGGGGAAAGCCCAATCTGCTGCCCCAGCCCCTTTCATTTAAAGCAGTTGCCACAGTTTGTGTCGGAGAAAGGCTGGCTCTGGCTATTGCCCATGCTAGCTGGTGCTGATGGAAGCTGGACTCCAACAATATAGGTTGGGTCACATGTTTCCCATTCCTGCATTAAAGGAACTTGTGACATCAAGGTGCTAGGAACATGATATTATATGACACAGCATATACGGTATCTATTGTCCTGACTTAGAAACTTATAGGAGTAATTTACACAAAAGAGCAATGGGGAAAAGCTTTTTTTTTTAAAAAAAAATGAACCTCGTATGTATAATTTTCAAAAAGATGAAATATGCCAACCAGCAACAGTTATATATCTGTATCTATCTATCTATCTATCTATCTATCTATCTATCTATCTATCTATCGTCTATCTATCTATCTATCTATCTATCTATCTATCTATCTATCTCTATCTATTATCTATCTATCTATCTATCTATCTATCTATCTATCTATCTATCTATCTATCTATCATCTATCTATCTATCTATCTATCTATCTATCTATTTCTGGGAAATGAAGGCAACTGCTTTACAGAGAACAATTGCTAGCTGATATTTATATAGCAAGCTGGAAACCATCTAAAGCAGAGGGGAAATGTTAGCTCTGTGGCATAAATCTGATGGTGTGAAGAACTATCAAAAGGGGGGAAATCGATAGGAGCACCTAGGGGTGGGTGGGTAGACAGATACTCTGAAAAGGAACCCAAACCGATGGGTTGGATAGTGCAATACTTAATGATCAGAATGAGCTATTTAGCTAAAATGAAAACCGAGCAAGCAATTCCTATTTTCTAGCCGTGATAAAGTATATTCTGCTGGTTTCCCTGGGGGATGTTCAGCCAATTCATCCGACTGGAGATTGAAATGTACACCCTATGGACCTTAGACCTATAAGGCCAAAGTCATTTTCTAGTTCTCCCCCTCCTCTTAATACATTTTGTCCCCCATTTGAACAGTTTGTGTTATTTATATCTTGCACAGAGTGAACAGAGAATAGTTGCTGTGTTTTATTAGGGAAATAAATCACACCTGGAAAGTGGTGGCTGCACGGAATAATCAGCCGGCTTTATAGCGACAGTATAGCTTTATATTGTTAACTTCTACCAAGTGAAGATAGATTAGTTGACATGTGTCTCCAGCAGAGCAACCTTAGGAGCAGACACACGGGAGGTGTTTTTTGGGAGGTGAGTGGGTGAGTGGGCAATAAATGCTAATATTAGGACACAGCTGGCTTCCACTTCAGGGGACAAAATAAATATAGTTTTGCTTACCAAGGTTTCCCACTCACTCCCCTCTCCCACAATACACTTGGACTTTGAACCTGTTATACTTCCATTAGCCCTGTTTGATTTTAATCTAAGGAGGAAGTGTTCACTTTGTAATCATAAACCTGTGGGGCTAAAAAGCCATTTTCATTCTTTTCTGGGTGATTCTGTTTCTCTGCCACCCACTCCCAGCTTTGATGATGATGTAATCTTGTTAAGAGATCTGCAATATGCCAAGGGCTAATTGTGTGTTTCTTTCCATTCCATCTTCTTGTTCCCTTTTATGCCTTCTTTTTTTAATATATAATTTTTATTAAATTTTCTGTTTTACCATTTAAAATAAGCTTCCTTAAAATATCAGTGATTTCCCTTCTTCTCTTTCCATGGTTCATTTTGCAGATCATATATCCCTGCATATTTTACAAAAACTAAAACATTCAGTATTCCGTTATTTCATCCATCAAAACATATCTACAGTGTTGAATTTATCTTAATGCTGCCAAATTTTCCAAGTGTACACAATTTCCCCCCATATATTCAATAAATGTTTCCCAGTCTTCTCTAAGTGTATGTTCTTCTTGTTCTCATAATAATAATAATAATAATAATAATAATAATAATAATAAATTTTATTTATATCCCGCCCTCCCCAGCCGAAGCCGGGCTCAGAGCGGCTAACAACACTAAAACAGTACAACATTAAAAACATTATAAAAATTAATTAAAATCAAAATTGATGGCAACCATAAACTAAAGTTTTGTAAAGATTGCCAAAGGAGGGAGTCAGGCTGTGCCCTGACCAAAGGCCAGGTGGAACAGCTCTGTCTTGCAGGCCCTGCGGAAAGATGTCAAGTCCTGCAGGGCCCTTGTCTCTTGTGACAGAGTGTTCCACCAAGTCGGGGCCAGTACTGGAAAGGCCCTGTCTCTGGTTGAGGCCAGCCTAACCTCTCTGAGGCCTGGGACCTTCAAGGTGTTTTTATTTGAAGACCGTAAGTTCCTCTGTGGGGCATACCAGGAGAGGCGGTCCCGTAGGTACGAGGGCCCTAGGCCGTATAGGGCTTTGAAGGTTAAAACCAGCACCTTAAACCTGATCCTGTACTCCATATTTAACATATTTTATATGTTAAGTCTGCAAGCTGTGCATATTCCGTCAGCTTAAGTTGCCATTCTTCTTTAGTTGGGACCTCACTCATTTTTCATTTTTAGGCTAACGTAACAAGGGCCGCAGTAGTGGCATACATAAATAACCTCTTTCTTTCTTTCTTTCTTTCTTTCTTTCTTTCTTTCTTTCTTTCTTTCTTTCTTTCTTTTACACTTGGGGATTTCAGTCTGAATTATCCTCAGCAACAAGGACTCTGGAGTTGTGTTGTTTTTTTTTTTTGGGGGGGGGGGTTGAAGCACTTTTAAACATTTTTTTTCAATTCATTGTGGATTATTTCCCAATATTCTTTTACCCTTTTACAAGTCCACCACATGTGAAAGAACGTTCCCTCAACCTCTTTGCCTTCTTCCTTCCCCTTTTGTGCGGTGCCATGCTTACCTCCGTATCAATGCTGATCATGTACTTATACTTTGGCTCAGATACATCAGACACCCTCCATCAATATGATGGAGAGTATTGGCTCCCGCCTGGTGGGAGTCATGCAACCCATCATCATTGTGTTTCTGCAGCCTCCATTTATACCACTAGCCATATATTTGGCCTGCATTTGAAGGAGTTCTAGACAGTGGCAAAGCTGCATGCTCCACTACCGGGGGCAGAGAGCAGGTGGGGGCATGGCTGGCAGCTGTTGGGGCATGGTACGCCACCCGTGAGGGCATGGCGTACTGCCCGCAAGGGTGTGGTGCGTGTTCAGAGGATGTAATGAGCCGCCTGTTGGGGCATGGTGCCCGGCGTGTGGGGGGGGGCTCCTGCAATGGCACCCTACCAGAATAGTGGTACTGGGGGGGTGGTCCACTCCCTCCACACTCCCATTCCTCCGTCAGTGGTTCTAGGTGGATACTAACTCTGCATGCAGGTAGAGATCCTGAACCAACCCCAATCTCCTAACACCCCAGGACATACAACCCCTTCTCACATGCACTGAACATGTGGACAGAGGACGGTGCAGTTACTGCAGGCAACGGGGGCAAGACTTGCCCAAGTGGTCCAGTGACCACCATGTGTTTCTTACTGTGGGGGCCCTGGAAGTAATCTGAGCCTTCCTCTGGCCAGCTTCATAAGATGGCTCTTAACTTCCTAACTGATCTAGGGGGAAATTTAAGATGCTTGAAACTAAGGCAAGGATTTTAATGATGGGGGGGGGGGAGGCAAAGCCAAGCAACACCTGTTGTTTAAGATATCATTTTTTTAATTTTTTTTCTTGCTATTCATACCATATCATAAGTATCGGATGATCAGGCTGCTTTAAAAACAAAAGTGCCTGCTTTAATTTATCATAACAGCCATCTCAATCTGTCAGAAATTTTTATAATCTTCGATATAGTTAGAGGTTCTCAATAAAAGAAGGCCACAAAGACTGGTGAGGAAAGGAGATTAATGAACTTTGAATATGCCAGAGGCCAGAAGGTAGCCCAGTTGCCATATGACTGGGCAATTAACATACCAACGCAAGTCTTTATGGCATGGAATTTAAAGTGTTCTTAAAAGGTTAGAAGTCTGAATTTGCCATCACTGTTCTATATTACAACCTGCCATTAATAAATCCCTATTAGTTGAAAAGGGATGAGAATGTGGGCTAAATTCAGACAATCTTCTTCTTGGGAATGATCCAATTGCTAATGGAAAAATCAACACACACACACCACATCCAGTGCTATTACCAGTATTTGATTCAGATGCTACAAGACTGACAGTGGTCTTGGATCACATTGCCAAACCTGCATCTGAATCAGATCACGTTTGTCTAATCCGATTTCCAATGTGATCATTTTGGCTGAAGAGTAAAGGTAAAGGGACCCCTGACCATTAGGTCCAGTTGCAGACAACTCTGGGGTTGCGGCGCTCATCTCGCTTTACTGGCCAAGGGAGCCGGTGTACAGCTTCCGGGTCATGTGGCCAGCATGACTAAGACACTTCTGGTGAACCTGAGCAGTGCACGGAAACTTCGTTTACCTTCCCGCCGGAGTGGTACCTATTTATCTACTTGCACTTTGACATGCTTTCAAACTGCTAGGTTGGCAGGAGCTGGGACCGAGCAATGGGAGCTCACCCCGTTGCAGGGATTCAAACCACCAACCTTTCAATCAGCAAACCCTAGGCTCAATGGTTTAACCCACAGCAGTCTACATCATCAACTTCTTCCCTTATAAGGGAGTTGAAGAAAGAAGGAGAACACTCCCAGACTGGCTTTCCCAAATGTTGAAATACAAGAAAGGCAAAGTGGAATGACTGTATGGCAGAGTGTCAGGCGGCAGAGGAACCAACCCCCCATAGCAGTTTGCCAGAAACAGACAAGACAATGAAAAGTTGTTACCATCTGATTTTTATTCAATATTCACAGAGAAAGGCTTGTGAATGCAGCCACTTGGAATAATGGCATTGTCCTGAGTGAGTCTCCACCCCCTCCATCCTTCCCACTCCCTGATGCATCATTGCTACAGGTACTGAGAAGTGTCCTCTGCCTTTGAGCTCTTTGCTTTCCTACTTTCAAGGCTCACCGTGTTCTGGGAGGGAGGAGTCTGGAATGCTTTCTAAACACACTGTGTCTGTCAGCTGTTGCCCCCTGGTGCTTCTTCTTCCTCTTCCTCCTCTACCATTATTTCCCAGCTTTCCCCCTCATCTGCTTCTGAGCTGTGACCTCCCTCAACCCCCTGTTGTAATTCTGAACTGTCTTCTTCTCCTCTGGAAGGGTCAGGCTGAGAAGGCGGTCTCCACCATTCCCCCTCTGCCCAGTCCCTGACACAGAGCAGAGCTGGAACTTTTACTCCACAGTACTTGAAATATGCAAACTGAAACACAACCATTCTACAAAATTCACGCTTCTCTGAATTTTGCAGTGCAGTTCTCCAGCCAAGTAACATAAACAAGGGTAAAGTGTGCATTAAAAATACATACATTGTAGAAAAAAACTTCAAAAATACGTTATAGTGGGGGGAAATGGTTTTATATCAGAGATAAGTGTTGGCTGAGCCCCAGCTGAGCTGGTATGATCTATTTACCTTGGTGTATCTTCGACCACAGCAAACTATGGCAAGTTCTTAAAGAAATGGGAGTGTCTGATCACCTCATCTGTCTCCTGAGAAGTCTCTATGTGGGATAAGAAGCTACAGTTAGAACTGGATATGGAACAACTGATTGGTTCAAAATTTGGAAAGGAGTACGGCAAGGCTGTATACTGTCTCCCTGCTTATTTAACTTATATGCAGAATTCATCATGCGAAAGGCTGGGCTGGATGAATCCCAAGCCGAAATTAAGATTGCTGGAAGAAATATCAACAACCTCAGATATGCAGATGACACAACCTTGATGGCAGAAAGTGAGGAGGAATTAAAGAACCTTTTAATGAGGGTGAAAGAGGAGAGCACAAAATATGGCCTGAAGCTGAACATCAAAAAAACGAAGATCATGGCCACTGGTCCCATCACCTCCTGGCAAATAGAAGGGGAAGAAATGGAGGGAGTGAGAGATTTTACTTTCTTGGGCTCCATGATCACTGCAGATGGTGACAGCAGTCATGAAATTAAAAGACGCCTGCTCCTTGGGAGAAAGGCGATGGCAAACCTAGACAGCATCTTAAAAAGCAGAGATATCACCTTGCCAACAAAGGTCCGTATAGTTAAAGCCATGGTTTTCCCAATAGTGATGTATGGAAGTGAGAGCTGGACCATAAAGAAGGCTGATCACTGAAGAATTGATGCTTTTGAATTATGGTGCTGGAGGAGACTCTTGAGAGTCCCATGGACTGCAAGAAGATCAAACGTATCCATTCTGAAGAAAATCAGCCCTGAGTGCTCACTGGAAGGACAGATCCTGAAGCTGAGGCTCCAATACTTTGGCCACCTCATGAGAAGAGAAGATTCCCTGGAAAAGACCCTGATGTTGGGAAAGATGGAGGGCACAAGGAGAAGGGGACAACAGAGGACGAGATGGTTGGACAATATTCTCGAAGCTACAAACATGAGTCTGTCCAAACTGTGGGAGGCAGTGAAAGACAGGAGTGTCTGTCGTGCTCTGGGCCATGGGGTCACGAAGAGTCGGACACGACTAAACGACTAAACAACAACATCTTCAGCTAAGTTAGGGTTCAAGACTGCATCCTATTGCATTCAAATCTGCTCATGCTGGTGGATCTCAGCATAGGATTGCTCCCAAAATATGTTTTACTGTGTTTTTATTGAGAATATCAAAATGGCTTACAAATAAACAAATGTGACCTTCACTGTCAAAACTGGCTTATTTTGTTTAAAATTGATTCCCATTAATTCATTAACTAAAGTGGATGGTAATCAACTGCACTGAAATTTTGAAAACACCACCAAATTAATCTAACATAAGAGTCTTGGTGAGCTAATAACATGTAATCTAAAATCAACAAAAAAGACTACAGTGTAATTTTCGATACTAAAAAAAAAGAGACACAAAACCAGTTGTATAACTCTAAGTGCATTGATGGACACTGATGGATGGTGGCTAACAGATTGAGGTTGAATCCTGACAAGACAGAAGTACTGTTTGGGGATTACAGGGGGCAGGTGGGTATGGAGGATTCCCTGGTCCTGAATGTGGTAACTGTGCCCCTGAAGGACCAGGTGCTCAGCCTGGGAGTCATTTTGGACTCACAGCATTCCATGGAGGTGCAGGCCAATTCTGTGTCCAGAGTAACTGTCTACCAGCTCCATCTGGTATGCAGGCTGGGACCCTACCTGCCCGTGTACTGTCTTGCCAGAGTGGCACATCAAGTAACATGTGAACCAACAGTTCTGGACAATCCTGCAATCACAAAAATTGGTGGATGATTGTTTCCAAACACGGAATGCCAATATTTGGCAATGAAAAATATAACAGGGGAGCTTTCAGTAGAAGTCCTCTATTAAGTACTAGCAAGAAACAAATGATCTGGTTTAAATGCTTCTTCCTATTTTTTTTTTTTTAAATGTATCTTACACTTGCTTATGGAATACCATCAATCTGGCTGCAGAACATTTTTATTCTCTGAAGATTCCTAACAGCCAGATGGTGCTATCATAGAAGATGGAATCTTCCCATCTCATAGAAAAGATGGCGTGCAGATGTGTCCCATTACGTGGACTACAGAAACTGTTTCAGTTTCCCAAATTGCAGGACCATGTGCCAGTGCCTTTGAAAATGTGCAGTATTCTCATAGAAAAGATGGCGTGCAGATGTGTCCCATTACGTGGACTACAGAAACTGTTTCAGTTTCCCAAATTGCAGGACCATGTGCCAGTGCCTTTGAAAATGTGCAGTATTTTCTGAGCTGTTTGCAAAGTAGTTTTGAAAAAGACTCTCCTCCCTGAAAGAGAGGGGAGTGGTTGTGGACGGGAGCCCGAGCACCGCTCCTAGCAGGGGGCGTTGCCCCCTGCCTCCAGCTCACCTGGCTGGCACTCACGCCCCCCCGGTGGCTGTCCAACCAGGTGCCATGGGGGGGCGTGTCCAGCAGCCTTTATGCTGCAGTGCCAGCCTCCCCCCCAGCCTCATTTCTCTTTGTCGTCCTGGGCGAGTCAGGAGGATCCTCACCTCCGTGTTCCTGCATAGAAGCGGCCACGTGGAGCTAACTTTGAAGAAGACTTTTGAGAAAGGGAAGTCTTGCCCTCAAATCCTCCTTTATTACTTTTGTGATTACTTTTTCCCTTTCTCCTTGTCTTTAAATCCTCCTTCCTTCCCACCATCATTTCCCCCTTTACTTTTCACATAATACCCTCCTAGTTTCATCTTTGATCCCAAAGCCTTTTCGCTGTGTAGGGGGTCTTCCAGTGTTTCCAGCACAGCTGCGTTTTTGAGAGTGCTAATTTTAATTTTATTTTATGCTGCTAATTCTACCCTACTTACTGCGTATTGGTTTGATTTATTTAATTGGAGTGTCTGAGTGGTTGGTGTAAGAACGATTGCTGAACGTTTGACCTTAAATCCTTACTTCGTCACTTTAATTGCCCCCATACTCCTTTATTTTAATTCCCCCCCTTACTCCTTTACTTTAATTCCCTCCTTGCTCTTTGGCGAGTTGTTGCTTTAATCCTGCCTGGATATCCTGTGTGATTGAGGCTGCTCTTGCTGGCAACATCTTAAAAAACAAAAAACAAAAATACTTCTCCGACTTTGTATCAAACATTCTGTGTGTGTGTGTGTGCTGCACTTTTCCGATTTTAAATCAATCACTCTGTATGTGTGTGTGTGTGTGTGTGTGTGTGTGTGTGTGCTGCTCTTCTCCAATTTTAAAACAGACACTCTCCCTGTCTTGGTCGGCAGCATCGCAGCGTGCTCGAAAGGAGGGAAATCTGAGCGCTACGGGGGTGGGTTCTATGAGCGCGTACTGCGCACGTGGTCAGTGTGAGTCTCAGCGTTTGTTTGAATTGCTGGTGCATTTTAAAACTGCTGTTTTGCTGTGTGTTTCCGTGAGGGCTTCTCCACCAGTAGATTGTTTCAACTCCCCCCCCCACTGCTCTTGGAATTTTGTTTCTCCTGAGCTGATTGCCATTTCAGGGTGCGGCAGCTCCGCTCGAAATTCCTTCAGTTGATTGCCATTGCCCTGATTGCCATTGCCCCAATTTTGCTATTGTCTCAGCTTGCTTCTGCTCTCCATTACACCCTTCCTGGTGCTCTGAGCTCCCTCACGTCACCCCCCCCCTTGCTTGGTTTAAAGCTGGATAGTATTGCTGGGTTTGCTTGGTGTCTTCTCCCGGTAGTTGAATTGTCTTCTCTTCTCATGAGGTGGCCAAAGTACTGGAGCCTCAGCTTCACAATCTGTCCTTCCAGTGAGCACTCAGGGCTGATTTCCTTCAGAATGGAGAGGTTTGATCTTCTTAATAAATAACACACGCACCCCGCACATAATAATTGGATAAACTATTGAACATTTAACCAAATAATTGGAAAAAATTGTTATTTATTATAAGTGAATCAATTGTTAATTAGTACATTCGTTTCAGAATCTATAACAGGTGCCTGTACAACCGCTTGTAAACAGCAGCACGTGTTTGTGGCAGTAACTTTAGCGCCTTATCCATGGCGCCTAAGAGGAAGTGCTCTGCGGCGGAGTCAGCTCACACCTCAGGCTGCATGGGTGCCACATGGACAGGATAATAACACCAAACCTATTTCGCACTACCTAAATGCCTTTAGATCGTTCATTGGTGATTATGAGCAGCATTTTTTCGAGCAACCCCTAACCCCATGCCCTCCGCTGCTACCCCTGATACGATACTAGATTCCCAGGTGGTTCTGGAGAGCCTGCCTTTCACCCAGGTTGATGACCTCCCAGGCACCTCTGCCGCCCTCTTCAACGTTTCTCAGTTTTCAGGCGCAGGCCCAAGCTCTCTGGCAGTAACTGCGGCAGTGAAAACTAGGCCTCTGGCCCTCAGAATCTGCATTGGGTCGCCTGTGCGGAGGCCGCCGGCCTGTGTCAATAACCCTGTTGCGTCCAGTTCTTCCGGTTCTTTGCAGAATATGCAGCCCGCTTCCAGGATCCATCTAGCATGCTGGGATCTAATTGAAGATGGCACCTGGTCTGTGGTGGTCGTCCCGTATGTTGAGAAGAAGCCGTTAGATTCTTATCGCACTGGTAAGCCGGACCTGAGAAGGGAGCCAAAGCGCAAGGTCAAGGTACGTTGGGAATTCAATAAGGGGTCATGCCAAAGGCAGGCTTGTAGGTATCTGCACGAGTGCGAGAGCTGTGCAGGGGTACTTCCAGCCGTGGCGTGTTACAGAAGGCAGCAGCCCTTTAGGGAAGGTGGGGTGCCAGTGCCAGGGAAGCCCCCGCAGCAGGGAACAGACGATAGGGACCCTCCGGGTCTAGCATTTTCCCTGATCCTGCTCCCTCCTCTCCACATTCTTCGATTGAAGTCTTCGATTGGGGCACTAAGACTTATCCGGATTTTGGTTACGAGGCACTCTTGGCAAAATGTGACATGGAGTCAGCCTTCTGTCTATTGCCAGTTCATCCCAATGACTCTCATTGGCTGGGATTAAAATTTCAAGGGAAATATTACATTGGCAAGGTGACACGTTACCTCGGTGACTTTCTACTCGTTGGGAAGCCCTATACTAGCGAATGTGCCTCCCTTCTGGAGGCCTTTTCAGCTTTGGCCCAGGAGCTGGGAGTTCCCCTCGGTGACTTTCTACTCGTTGGGAAGCCCAATACTGGCGAATGTGCCTCCCTTCTGGAGGCCTTTTCAGCTTTGGCCCAGGAGCTGGGAGTTCCCCTCACAGCAGATAAGGCGGACCATCAACGGATCTTACTTGCCTGGGTATAGAGCTTGACACAGCAGCTCAATCCGCCCGCCTGCCAGTGGGGAAAATGGTTGCCCTTAAGGAAACAATTCGTCAAACCCTTCCTGAAATAATAATAATAATAATAATAATAATAATAATAATAATA
Source organism: Podarcis cretensis (assembly GCF_951804945.1). NCBI lineage: Eukaryota > Metazoa > Chordata > Lepidosauria > Squamata > Lacertidae > Podarcis > Podarcis cretensis. Next base: position 17,140,956 of record NC_137176.1, on the reverse strand, counting down.
AAAAGTCGCTCTTAGACAGGTCCAGTCCTTGCTAGATCATTTCAACTTCGCATGTAGAGTAGTTTCACCAGGCCGCCCATTTCGCTCCCGCTTAGCCAGGTTGTCAGCGGGCCTCAAGCATCCGCACCATAGAGTAAGACTTCTCAAGTCGGTCAAGGCGGATTTTGAGATGGGGATCAGATTTCTGGAACACCACAACGGAGTCTCCCTATGGCTGGAAATCCTTAATTTAGCCTCTGATTTCCAGGCCCACTCCAATGCGCCTTCTGTGCCCGCCTAGCCAGGCTGTCAGTGGTCTTAGACACCCGCACCATGGGGTCTGCTTCCCCAGGGCGGTCAAGGCAGATCTGGAGGTATGGACGACTTTTCTGTAGAACTACAATGGGGTATCTCTATGGCAGGATGTCTTGAATCTGTCATCAGACTTCCAGGTCCAATCGGACGCGGCTGGGTCCTTAGGCTTTGGCTTGTACTTCAAGGGGCGCTGGTGTGCACTACGATGGTCGACGGCATGGCAAGGTCAGGCCATCACGCGGGATCTCACCTTTCTTGAGTTCTTTCCAATAGTGGTGGCCGTTCACATCTGGACGGAAGATTTTCGAGATCACCGCGTGTGCTTCTGGACCGACAACCTGGTGGTCGTGAACATTCTAGCCAGGCAGTCATCTCGGTCTGAGAGGATCTCCTCCCTTTTGCGGGCATTCGTCCTCCGGAGCCTTGAGTACAACATAATACTTAAAGCCAAATTCGTACCCGGAGCCAATAATGACATAGCCGATGCCTTGTCTCGATTTCCGATACCTCGCTTCCGGTTGCTTGCACCTGGAGCACAACTGTTGCCTTTCCGGAGCACCTGTGGAACGTGGGAGACGCTAAGTGATACAGGGAGTATTGGCGTCCGTGGCACCCTCCACTCTCAGGTCCTACAAGAAGGCCTGGTGTGATTTCCTTGGTTTCAGGTCTGGGTTATCTGGGCTCTCACATGACGTACCTCCTACCACTGACGCTGTCTTGCAGTACCTTTCCCATCTCTATGATCTGGGACGTGCTCCTAAAACCTTAAATATTCACGTAGCCGCCATCAGCTTCTTTTCAAAAGCTACATTTGCTCATGACCCGGGTAGCGACTTCTTGATCCATAGAGCCATTGAGGGTTGGGGCAGGTTACAACCTCACAGGGCCGAGAGCCATTGAGGGTTGGGGCAGGTTACAACCTCACAGGGCCGAGGGCCGTAAGCCGATTTCTTCCGAGTTGTTATCACAGATACACATAAAACTCAGGTCAATTTGCTACGCTATCGCCTTTTTGGCACGCTTAGAGTTGGTGAGGTGGTGTTTGAAGTTAGTGCACGAGGTTCAACACGCGGCCTCCTGTGCGAGGACGTGCAGTTGTCCGATTCTAACATGACAGTGCGTATATGTCAGTCCAAGACTGATCAGGCTAGTAAAGGTGTCCTAGTTAAGCTCACGGCGTCGGCACAGCAGGGCCCATGCTCGGTAGAGGACACTAGGCGGTACCTCTACCTCAGACCGCCCAGCCCGGGTCCGTTTCTGGTCCATGAAGATGGGTCACCCTTGTTGAGGCATCAATTCACCAGAGTACTTCGCAAGGCTATTGAGGCTTGTGGTCTATCCTCCCAGGAGTACGCTGCACATTCATTTAGGATTGGCGCTGCAACCACGGCCTGGGTTGCACCTGGGGCTACTGGCGGACAGGATCAAAGAAATGGGCCGGTGGGAAATCCAATGCTTATAAGTCTAATATGCGACTTGCAGCTTTACCCTACTTATCCGCCTTTTCTTTTCTGTCTTTTAACCCCAGCTATGCTCAGGAGAAGCGTGTGGATTTGCGGCCACAGTATAGTTCATTGGGCCTGCGTACAAGCGGTGAGCTGCGGCCTTGCACACAATCTTGGCCTTCCACATGGTGTTCGAGTTTCCTGGTTTTCGACAAGAGGCATGTGTTGGGAGGAGCTTATGCCATTGCTGTGGGAGAAAGTAGCCAAGTTCGGCCCTCCCGACATCGTTGCAATTCATTTGGGGAGAATGACCTCGCTAACAGAAGGAGTGTGGACTTGTTGTGGAGCATAAAAAGAGACTTGAATGCATTTGCAGCCTTGTGTCCCAGAACAACGGTGTTCTGGTCCTCCTTCTTGAAAAGAACTGTTTGGTATGGCCATTATAAGAACCAGGAAACTCGTAAATCGGGCGGTAGCCCGTTGGGTGCGCTTTATGTATGGCCGAGTCATTTATCATGACCGTATCCGGATCGGCGACCAAGCTTCATACCGGAATGACGGCATCCACTTATCGGATCTGGGGAACGACATTTGGTTAGCTAGTGTCAGCAAAAGCATCTGGGATTGGTTGCAGCTTTGAAGGTATTGGCGGCGAGCCTTTAGCTCGGGTGGCGGTTAGGCATTGGAATAATGTGTTGTGGTGTGTCGAAGTGCTAGGTGTGGCCATCGCCTATGCCTTCAATTTCTAGGGGTATTCCGTTAATGGAATCTGGCGGTCGTGTATTCCGTCCGAAGCCTGCTTGGCGGGAGGCCATGGCACGACCCTCGGTGACATCAGGGGTGAGCCTATAGTTGGATTAACATCAACAGGTGATGAACCCCTGGTGAATAAACCCACTTGTTTCGCGATCCAATGCCTAAGCCAATACCTTTTCATTGCTGTAATCAATAAAGTTGTGGCCTTTTCTAGCCCATTAACCTTATATCACGTGTCCCTGTGTCTTCATTTTACTTCGCGGGGGTCGGGTCCTCGAACCACAACTGAAGCATGCAGTGAAACGTTAGATACAACGCAGCCTCATGTGGCTTACATTGACTTCTGTAGATGAGAAAAACATTCAAATACTATTTGGGCACTCTACCCACAGGGAGGGGCGCGGGTAGCGCTGTGGTCTAAACCACAGAGCCTAGGACTTGCCGATTGGAAGGTAGGCGGTTCGAATCCCTGTGAAGGGATGAGCTCCCATTGATCAGTCCCAGATCCTGCTACCCTAGCAGTTCAAAAGCACGTCAAAGTGCAAGTAGATAAATAGGTACTGCTCCGGCAGGAAGGTAAACGGCATTTCCTTGCGCTGCTATGGTTTGCCAGAAGCAGTTTAGTCATGCTGGCCACATGACCCAGAAGCTGTCTGTGGACAAACGCCAGCTCCCTCGGCCTATAGAGTGAGATGAGCACCGCAAGCCCCAAGTCTGTAGTTCTGTCCTTATAATTACCCCCCAAAAAGCTTCTGGGTTTGTTTTTATAAAAGTTATTTTGTACATCCTTTTCAGTTCATTATATATCATTTCCCAGTAAGCTTTAACCTTACTACAAGGTTATTTCTATGATAGAAATAACCTTCTTTCTCTTTACATTTCCAGCATTTGTTTGATTTTGATTTATACATTTTTGCCAGTTTAGATACCAACGATATATCATTTTCATATAACTTTCTCCTAAACCATAACATGCTGTAATAGTCTTATATTTTTTCTTCCCCTTTGTTCAATGATTGTAGTTGTTACCATGACCCGTAATTCCTTAGCTATATAATGGAACAAATGCTCTGTGAATTGTGTCATAGCAATATAGTTATACATTGTGTGATATACATGGGTGTGTGTGGCAGCTTGCCTTTTTTTCACCTGTGGCCCACTGCTTCCCTGTATGTTTAGATCCTGCTTTCAGTGTGGTGTAGTGGTTAAGAGCGGTAGTCTCGTAATCTGGGGAACCAGGTTCGCATCTCCGCTCCTCCACATGCAGCTGCTGGGTGACCTTAGGCCAGTCACACTTCTTTGAAGTCTCTCAGCCCCACTCACCTCACAGAATGTTTGTTGTGGGGGGGGGAGGGAAAGGAGAATGTTAGCCACTTTGAGACTCCTGAAGGGGAGTGAAAGGCGGGATATCAAATCCAAACTCTTCTTGTGGCACATTTATTATGTTGGTCCCATCACTCTGCCCCAGGAACATGCAACCGGGCTGCTTAGCTCTTCCCAGGCTTGCTCAACAATTTCTTCTGGTTCTCATTTTTGTGAATTGACCTGATTAACACTTCCTGCTTGTAATATGCCATTAACCTTCACTTTTCTTACTTCTCTTCATTTTGTAGTACAAGCCAGGACTCAAAAACGCACCAAAATACGTGCAAGGTGTACAAAAATGTGCAGTTTCTGAAAAAAAAAAATGTTTTTAGAAAGTGAGGTTTTATGCATTTTTTATTAAAAAAAAGGATTGCAGATTGATGTGGAAATGAAATAGGCTTATGGATGAACACATGCAAAACTTCACAGAACATAAATATCCACCCATCTCTGTCTCATCCACTTCATATAATGAATGTGAAAAGGTACATCTAAGACTTACTACTACTTCTACTATTGTAAAAAAAAAAATAACAAAAATCCATTTCCAGCATTTCAGTGTGGGTCTCGAAATCATTTCATGATAGGGAGGTGGGTGAGTGTCATAGTGTGATATATATGTTTGGCTTTTATTGCAACTGAAGTTTTAAAAGTGAAGATAAGAACAAGTTTGGTCCCTCAGTGGTCCTTAAGGCCAGAATTTCTTCCACTTTTATAGATTTCCCCGTATGGCTGCAGAAGATTGATGAGACAACCGAGCCACTGAAATGGAGAATCAAAACTTTGTCTCAAGGATGCTTCATGCATGTCTTATATCAGGGCATCCCCTTCAGTCACCACAACTTCAGATTATTGACATACTGTCATGAAAGTCGACTATTACAAAAATGTGTGGGGTGAAAAATATACACACAATGAATTTATTTCTCAGCTCTGTCAAAGAAAAAGTGTCCATCTTCTCAGAGAAAGACATCTTGACCACTGCCTCTTCTTCCACTTTGGATTTATACAGGCGAGTCTGTTCCTGCTTCAGTTGAAGACCAGTGCACTTTTCTGGACTTCTGTCAAGTTCAGTATAAGGAGATACAGGACAGGCGACTCTTGCCCAAAAGCTTGTCCTGCTTTTCCAAAAGGTTGACCACCACCATTGTAGAGGATTCCGTAGAGAACATATTTAGCTGCACCCAGCTGGAATGGGTGCATACATTGCCATAGTACTGACTACTCTGAAAAGTTCTGCTCTCTCAGGGACATGAGGGCTATTCCATAGGAATAGCTACAGGTTATAAGAGGAGCTTTGCTGGTTTAAACAGAGGGCGGAACTAACCAAGCATCCTAAATTCAAGAAGCAAGGCATGAAAGCAACCAATATCCCTGGCTACAGTAACTGATGCTCTGAAAACATCCCATGTAGACTCTTGCAATGTGCTCTGCATGGGATTAAAATTGAAGGGGGCCAGGAAGCTCCAGCTGGTGCAGGATATGTTGCTAGGCTCCTGAGCTATGGGGTCATATTTCACCAATCAATAAAGTGCTGTTCAGGGTGCCTATTTGCCCAATTCCAGGTGTTGACATTACTGTATGAAACCTCAAATGGCTTAGGATACAAGCATTTGGAGACATATCCCCCCCCCCACACACAAATAAACCTGCTAACTTAAGTTCTGAGAACTTCAAGGGAGGCTTTGCAGATGGTCCTGCTGGCAACAGTAGACCATAGTATACTAACATGAGACAGAACTTCGTTTGTCTTTGTGCACCATCTGTGAAACTCTCTTTCCCTGGAGGTATGGATGTACCACTTGTTGGCAGCTTCCTGGCATGAATTAAAGCAAACCCCCCCCCCCTTTGGGGAGATAAATGAGCTCTATTTCTCCACTGCTGCATTGATACTCTATGGTTGAATTTTTGTGTGTGTTTATATCAGATTTTAAACTTGTTTAACTACTGTATTGCATGTTTTAATTGCTTGTCTTGTATAACCACCCTGGGATTCCAATGCTGGATGAGTAGAATTCTACTCAAACAGCAGAGCTTCCTCTCCTCTCTCTGTGTGCCCCCCAATTCTCATCTGCAGGGTCCCCCAATCCTCTGGAGCAGAGTGTGCTAATATACCCTGAGCTAATGGGATTGCACAGTGTACACAGTTAAGGCATTTGTTGATGAAGGCTATGCATGCCTATCACATTCCTGTCCAGGCCTTCCTGACGGAACCATGTGTTGCTCATCTTCCAGTGCACAAATAATGTTCATGTCTCATGGAATTTCACACAAAACCAATAGTCAATGGATTGCTGGGAACTCCTAAAAACTAGGGCTGAGCCAAATTCTTGAGTATTTCACTGCTTGCACTGAAATATGCCATGGTGACAAATGTAAGCAGCACTGAAACTACAGGGGATTATGTTCCAGGTTTCTGGGAACACAAATTCAGCCTCAGAACGTCCAAATCTGTTCCAGCTGGGAAATTCCATCTAAAGACCAAGTCAGTTCTGCAAATTATGATGAGCGGTAATATCCTTAAATTAGAGTAGCTGGGTTGTGATTTTCAGTTTGAACATAAATCAGAAACAATTGGCAATACACTGTATACATTTTAATGAAAGAAGCATTGCTTCAGTAGGGTAGGAGATCTGAATTGCTTTATGCTGTTCAGTAACAGCTACATTTCCAACTTAGGCCTACTGAATGAAGACTCATGCATGCCGTGGGATTGACCATACAAGCAATTGTTTAGCAGGAAATAAGATGGTTTTTGACATAACAGATTTGATCTTAAGAGCTGTGATTTCTGTATGCATACTTGGGGCATACTGGTGAATCTCAAATTGATATTATTTGGTGTCTATTACCAAGGGGGGAGCTGGATGTTTGTGGACATTGATTGTGTCTGAAAGCAACACAAGAGACCTTGATATGAACCAGCATTGCAAAGGCACAACAGCCTTTGAAAATGCATTTTGGATCATTTACCTTTCAGCAGAAATGGTGTGAATGCTGACACTGGGAAATGTAAGGCCGCTTTACATCTTACTTTCCCCAAGTATATTGAGTGCACTTTATGGCTTACTCAAAGCTTTATTGAAACAACGTTAACTGCTTACTATAATGATCCATTTTTGTGCACTCTCTCTGCTGCTGGAAGAGGAAATGACAGCAAGACACTGTGTTTTGTAGGGGTTACCCTTTGAGAATAAAGTTTGAATCAACAAGGTAAATGAACAAAATTGTCTGTCAACTAAGAGGTCTCACATTTTAGGAGGCAAAACAACTGCCTCAGGATCAGGTAACATGAAGTCTTTGATGTTCATGTATATTTAATCCATCAGGAAATGCAACAGCGAAGCTGCAGGAAGGAGAAGGGTCGATGTTTTTGTCTTCACTATATTGCAGCAGTTGTGAAACAGTACTGTGTAGGAGAAAAAGAAAGGCTAAACGTGGCTGCGACCCAGTTAAAATGCAAATGCAAATGAATTTCTAGATAATAAAGCACCTATTAAGCCTGGAACACTAATGGCCACAGCAATAAAATGTATATGGCAAATTTTATGTACCAGTTTCTTTTTCATCTTTATGCACAGTTAGATGAACGTCTTCAGATTACTATAAAGATTTTGCATTCCTCTTGCCACAGATGTGATGGAACACACTTATTGCACTTATTCATAAAAAAGGTAACTTGGTTCTTTGGTATCTCCTCCTCTATCTGGAAGAAGCATTAAGATTTGATGAACAGCACCTTTTACAGCGAATGACATTCATTTTAAATTTGAATAGAAACTAAAAGTCAGTCCTTACATTATTTTAGCATTGTGTTTAGTATTGTATCATGGATGGAGAATCTTGGGTATTCTCATCAATCCTGATTGTTGACTATGCTGACCTGGGCTGATGGGAATTGTAGTCCAACAACATCTGGAAGGTCCTTCAAGAGGACCTGGAAACTTAAATTGGCTCAAAATGTAGCAGCCAGATTACTGGCTAGGGGTCCATTTAGAACTCACTTAACCCCTGTTTTAAAACACCTGAATCAGTTGCCAGTTTCTTGCAGGGTTCAATCCAAGTTATCACATTATTATCTATAGTGTCGTTGTTGTTGTTTAGTCGTTTAGTTGTGTCCGACTTTTCATGACCCCATGGACCAGAGCACACCAGGCACTTCTGTCTTCCACTGCCTCCCGCAGTTTAGTCAAACTCATGCTGGTAGCTTCGAGAACACTATCCAGCCATCTCGTCCTCTGTTGTCCCCTTCTCCTTGTGCCCTCCATCTTTCCCAACATCAGGGTCTTTTCTGGGGAGTCTTCTCTTCTCATGAGGTGGCCAAAGTATTGGAGCCTCAGCTTCAGGATCTGTCCTTCCAGTGAGCACTCAGGGCTGGTTTCCTTAAGAATGGATAGGTTTGATCTTCTTGCAGTCCATGGGACTCTCAAGAGTCTCCTCCAGCACCATAATTCAAAAACATCAATTCTTCGGTGATCAGCCTTCTTTATGTTCCACCTCTCATTCTTACACCTCAAATATATGAAAAACCACCTGCATTCCCACAGACCTTCTCAGGTTGTCAGAGAGGGTCCTCTTGGTACTTCTACTAGCCACGGAGCCTCAGAGAATGGAGGCCATTGAAAAGGCATTCCTTTTGGCTGTCCCTGAGCTGTGAAATTCCTTCCCACAGTGGTGTGCCAGACACCTTCATTGTGTAACTTCTGACATATGCTGAAGATGCATCTCTTTACACCTGAGATATGTTTTAAGACCCATCCTATTCTGCTGATTTTTAGCTGATTTTAATCTTGTGGTTTTATCTTGCTGTAACCTGCTTTAGGACCTTATGAAGAAAGACAGGTAAGAATCCAGCAACTACAACAATGGCAACAAGAACTTACAAAAGAAAAATAGGAATGAATCCAATTCAAGCTCCTTGAATTTAGATCTCATGGAAATTGTTGGAAGATAAGTTCAGTGACCTTAAGTCTGGATCTAACCCCGTGTTACTTTTTGGATAGTAACAGTAGTACAGGAAGACCAGAAGAAGTTGACTCAAGTGCCTTCCATCAGCTTTGGCAGTGAAGATCATTCAACGGGGTGCTATTCATGCTGATGATAGAGTGCCTCATTCAGTAACTTAACAGCGGCATTCTGCATTAGCTGCAGCTTCCAGACCAACCCCAAGGACAGGTTCACATATAACATATTGCAGCAATTCAGTCTCAGGGATCCCAGTGTATCAGTCACTGTAGCCAAGTTATCTCTATCCGAAAACAATCATAGGTAAAAGGTGCTCCAAGCTGTTGAGGTCAAATGGAGCTCAAACAACAAGGATGTTGAATGTAAGCTCCCTGGACCATAACAACCCCATTCAGAATGGTTGCAACATATTCTTCTCTCTGCATTAACTTAATTAGTATTTGTACACCTTCAGGAAGAGACTGGAAAACAATATTCAGAGTGAAACAAATCTATGACAATCTTATGAAAAGTGCAAATGCAAAAACTTTGAATTTGCATCACATCTGCGATTTTTACAGCAAATTTCAAAGGGGTGGCTCATTAATTTGATAGGCAATATCCACTCACAGTGCTCCCACTGCTTCTCTGTGCATTTACGATGCAATCATTTCCACCTCGCTCATTTACAGTTTTCCACCAGACTTGGTGTTGTTAACAAGAGCTAAACAAAACTCACCCAAATGTTACAATGCAATCCTTCTCGTTGGCGTGCAAAAGTGAAAACCTGCTATGACTGTGCTCAATGAAGGTGCCATCTTGTGAATCACTCTGAGATGTGAAAAATCTGTATGATATGTAACAACCACAATGCTGGGCGGTTGACAGACTAGAAAAGGAAAGAAGCTGTTGCTACTTCTATGCTAATGGTGGGTCCTGTCCATGAGAAAGACTCCCTCCTCCCATTTTTCTGCCCACAAGTAGGATGTAGAAGTTGTGAAGCCATTTATATCAGTGTTTCCCAACTGGGTGCCCCAGGATATTCCAAGGGGGGCACAGGTGAAAAATGCATAAATGGGGGGGGGGGGCACAGCATGAGACTAGCGGGGCACAGAGGGAAGTGAGAAGTGAAGGGGGGGAATCGTTTCTTATTTTAAATTCCTGATTGGTTGGCTATCTGATAGGCCAGTCACAAGCAGGTAAGGGGGTGGCCTACCAGGGCCTAGCACTCATTATTAACACGTGCATGTTCTTGGAGCAGTCCTGGTTTGTTTCCGACGGGAGAGGATGATTGTTGAGGTTCCCATTTTGACCAGTAGAGCCCACGATCCAGAATTCCCAGGTCAGGTAAGTGCAGTGGTGAGATGGCAATGGGTAAGGTTGGGTGAGCTGGAGCTGCTTGCTGCTGCCGCCAGTGCTGGGTCTGACTTTGCAAGGTGCAGGGTGCAATCCACCCCAGCACATAGTGGATGAGGGACTTTGGATGTGGCTGAGGGGCTCCTGCAGCCGATCGGAAGCCACACCTTGGTTTTGGGAGCCAAACTGACTTCCAGAATGGATTACATTTGAGAACCAAGGTACGACTGTAAAGGGAAACTGGGCATTAAACCAAAGTAGATTTGTAACAACACATGGAAAATAACCCACAGTGGACTCACAGTTGCTTCTTTGTAAATATGTACTTTTCCTGTTTCTCCCCCAAATACTTTTGGCAGCCATAACTAGGATGAAAATCTTGTAACAGTGTAGCAGGTGAGCGTGAGCAGGAACTCACTAGGTGCAAAATAAGGATCAGGCAGACTCAGCAAATGGAGAAAAAGAAGGTGAAGTTTATTGCCAGGCAATAAGGACCCAGTTGGAATCTCTTCCAAAGGAACTGGGACCCCGATTGACAGAAATCCAGAGGTCTTTATACCTGAGTAGATCACAGCAAATCATAGATCATGAGACAGTCACGATATTGTCAGCAAGGAATAACCAATTAGCAAGCTTCTGGCCATGCTTCCAGCACCTGGTCAAGCACTGGTCAAACACCGAGTTCAAGTTCTGCTTTCCGATGCTTGCAGTGACGCTCTGTCTAACCTCTCCCCTAGTTATGACAGGACAGGGAGTTTGGAGTTTTTGTGGTTTTGCTCTTCCTGTTCTGTGGACTAGTTTAGCCTGTATCTGAGGGGATTTTGTACCAGAATCTCTGATTCACGTCTTCCCCATGTCCAGGGTTCACAGATGTAGTAGGGGGAAGGTCGGTTCTAAACTTTGCTGTTTCAAGCAATATGCAGTTAGCTAAGGCACAGCTTCCCTTTGATTCAAAATGGATTTTCAAATACTGTAAGCCTTGATTATGTGTGAGCATATATGAATATATTGATTTCTGATAACTGATTATATGAATAGCATAGGGGTAGCCCTTCTTCCTTGCCTCAACAGCACTGGTCAACTCTTGGGAACCAAGGCAGAGGGCCTTCTTGGTAGTGCCACCTGCCCTGTGGAACACCCTCCCATCAGATGTCAAGGAAATAAACAACTGCCTGACATTTAGAAGACATCTGAAGGCAGCCCTGTTTAGGGAAGTTTTTAATGTCTGATGTTTTATCATGTTTTTAATATTCTGTTGGGAGCCGCCCAGGGTGACTGGGGAAACCCAACCAGACGGGCAGGATATAAATAATAAAATTGTTGTTGTTGTTGGGGAGTGAGATTGGAGGAGACTGGATTTGGTCTCCAATGCTCCCTCTGGCCAAGCAGCTGATAGGTATAGTTGCAAACTGATCCCTCCAAGTGTCCAATTTTCCAGGGACAGTCCCAGATTTACAGAAGCCATCACAGCTTCTGATTTGATCCTGGAATGTCTCGCTTTTCCTTAGGACATCTCTATTTTCATCAGAGGAATGTTGGGAGGGGAAGTCTCTATTTTCAATGGAGAAATGTTGGAGGGTATGCAATAGGCTGTCTAAGACACATTGTCTATGCAATTCTAGCAGCTACACACAAACCCTTCCAGCTGCATCTCTCCTTTATTAAATGGCTGAGGTTTGTTTGCTATCAATATTTCTTCCCTTAGAGGCATGACGATAAGAGCTAGTTTGTCCCAAGAGGGCTGGTGATTGTGAGCAGCAGAGAGAATCTGAAATTAATTTAACAATACTAATCAAGATTTTCAACCAGCAAGAGGCATTTGATCCTCTGATCAGCTTTTCATTGCTTCCTCGGGTCATCATTATATAAATTCTAGAGGGCGAAAAGTGATCGGGTGTGTTTGTGCATATATAAAAATATGCAAACACATGTGCGCTGAGGAAAATGCAAAAGAGAAACAGCTATTTCCTTACCTGGTGGTTTAAGCGTTATGTGCCTCAAGTCACATAATGGGAAAAAAGAGGTAAGCAAATTTTTTTGGAAAAGTATGTGATTTTGAGATTAGAGTCAGTTCAATAATTCATCCTGGGCATTTATTTCCAAGCCAAATACATGTGATTATCTCTCCCTGTTGTTTATTCACCTTATGGAACTGGTTGAACAGCTTGTGAATATTTAATGAAATCATTTTTCCAACATGAGATATGCATTATATTTGATTCTCCCTCCCGGCTGCCTCCACCATCTCTGTTACTTAGCAGACTCTCTGTTCACAGTGAGAAATAATTTACCTCTTTTAAAGCAGGGATAGCAAATGTGTGGCCTGCCAAATATTGATGGACTCCAACTCCCATCACCTCCTCACCTCCAGCCAGTATGGCGAACAATTGGAGGTGATGGAAGTTCTAGTCCTAAATTATCTGGAGAAACATGGACTCGCAATCCCTGTTTTTTGTTTTTAAAAACTGCCATTTTTATGAGTTTGTGTTTTTTTACAGAATTTGACATTATTCAATTCACTTTCAGTATAATAATTTCTTACATTATTATTTCCCATCCTTACATTCATGGTGTTCCTGTTGTATTCCTTTATCTGCTGCCAGAACTGTGATCTATTTTCTATTGTATTATAACTTACACTGCAATCATTTATTTGTTCTCCTTCCCTTGCCTGTTATTCAAATCCTGCTCATGATTACATTTGGCTATAGTTTCCCCCCTCAAATAGTCCAAAAAGAACCTCCACTCTTTGACACCTCTGCATAGTCCATTAACTTTAAAATCCATCTACCGTATTTTTCGCTCCATAAGGCACACCGGACCATAAGGCGCACCTAGTTTTTTTTGGGGGGGGAAATCAAGAAAAAAAATCTTATTTCCCCCCCCCCCCAGCCCCAAAGAGCTGTCAGGGGAAGCCTGGGTCCCCCCCCCCAGCCCCAAAGAGCAAAGAAGCCAAGGCAGCGAGTGGGATGGATCCCGCTCGCTGCCTTGGCTTGGTTTTTAGCTGTGGGGCAGGGGCAGGGGAAGCCCGAGCTTCCCCTGACCCCAGCCCCCCAGAACAGGTCCAGGAGTGGTGGCAAGGTTGCGCGCAACCTTGCCCCGGCTCCCGGAGTTTGTGGGGCTGGGGGCAGGGGAAGCCCAAGCTTTTGCAATGGGACTTTCCCCCCTCTCGTCCCAACCTGGGTTTCTCCCATACCCTCCCCATATCTGCTCCTGAGGGTTGAAGGAACCCCTAGAAAAATTTAGAGAGCTCACAGAGGATGGAGAGGAAAAGGTTCTGTTGTGCAAGCAGAATTCCAAGAAATTACACAACTCTACTTTGGATACATCCTATTATAAAACATTTAAACAGAGATTGATGCATTGCCATTTGAGCAGGAGCTTGATCTCACTCTTTATTGCAGTGACTTAAAAAAAAAAAATACCAACCTAGTTTTTATTTATTTTTATTCTCACTGGCTCAAAAGTTCCACATCAAATATGCAACATGAGATTCAAAGTGAATTTCACATCTCTTTTGTTTCCAAGGGAAAAGTCTCGTGTGGAGTCATATGGAAAGTAGTTCAGGCACATGAGTCAATCTGTTTCTCATCTGAGCCTAAGGTGAATCAAAGATCAGTGAGCTGTTCAGTAGCTCCAACTTAGCATATCTGAATATTGCTCAAAGAGAGTGTGCTTCAAACGTAAGTCATTGATCTGAAAAGTCTTTTACAGTGCAACCTTGTACATGTCTACTCAGAAGTCCCATTGGTTTCAATGAGGCTTACTCCCGGGTCAGTGAATATGGGATTGCAGCATTAATTTCTTTTTTAGTTATCAAATTTAGATTTACATGAAGCTGCCACCAAAAATAGCATCTCTATATAGTACCCCCACCTCTCCAAGTATGGTATAAAGATGTTTACCTGTGTTGTTTCCCTGCATTTCCCAAGCCAATATCAGTTAATACTTTGAGTGGATGTGAAGAAACCCACTGTGACATGAGTAAGTGTGCTGAAATGGTCGCCGTAGGGGAGCAGAATTAGACACAGGATTCTACACTAGGAATGGGCAAATCTGTCCATTTTTAGTTTTCATTTCCCCCTTAATCTTACATTAAGGTTACCAGATGTCCCCATTTTCTTTACGACGAAAAAAGTCATCATGAAAACTGACTAGCATTTTAGTGTGTGTGTTTTTACTAATACATTTTTATGTAGTTTTGCCTAAAATACACATTTCCACAAAGTGTATTTTCCCCAGTATTTATCTTTCCCCTAACGTGCATTTTTATGTAAAGTAAAGGTAAAGGGACCCCTGACCATTAGGTCCAGTCGTGACCGACTCTGGGGCTGTGGCACTCATCTCACTTTACTGGCCAAGAGAGCCGGTGTACAGCTTCCGGGTCATGTGGCCAGCATGACTGAGCCGCTTCTGGCGAACCAGAGCAACGCACGGAAATGCCGTTTACCTTCCCGCCAGAGTGGTACCTATTTATCTACTTGCACTTTGACGTGCTTTCGAACAGCTAGGTTGGCAGGAGCAGGGACTGAGCAATGGGAGCTCACCCCGTCATGGGGATTCAAACCATTGACCTTCTGACTGGCAAGTCCTAGGCTCTGTGGTTTAACCCACAGCGCCACCTGCGTCCCACATTTTTATGTACACTTTACCTAAGTATATGCATTTCTGTACACATTACTTGTCTGGAGAATTGCACTGCAAAATGCAGAGAAGTGTGAATTTCAGAGGACAGCTGTGCTTCACCACGAATATTATTTGGAAAAGTGAACTGAGTCAAATTTCTCCACAATCTGCTGTGTCTAGCTGCATCCTTACTTCCAGTGGATTAGAGTTTGTAAGTAAGCAGAAATTGTTCAATCATTTGGGGTGTTCTGAATCTGTGCCAAATTCGATAGGGAGCCACATCATTTGTGCATTCAGCCAAGTAGGGTTTATTCCCAGGTCTCAAGTGAGGTCCCCTAATCATCTACTGCTGATACTTTTAACTGGAAACACCAGAGATTGATGCTGGGACATGGGCTCTACCACTGACAATTCCCTCTTCCTTGAAAACAGACCTTGTGCACCTTTCTCCTTATGCACCCTCAGTGTGGTGTGGAACGTGGTAGGAAAAAAAAAATTCCTTCCAGTAGCACCTTAAAGACCAACTAAGTTAGTTCTTGGTATGAGCTTTCGTGTGCATGCACACTTCTTCAGACACTTCTTCTTCACACGAAAGCTCATACCAAGAACTAACTTAGTTGGTCTTTAAGGTGCTACTGGAAGGAATTTTTTTATTTTGTTTTGACTATGGCAGACCAACACGGCTACAGATCTGTAAGTGGTAGGAAAAGTGAGTGACAAGGAAGGCAACTGCTGCCTTTCAGACTGTGTCATTTGAGAAAAATGCTGCCTTCAAGATGATTATGTACTTATAATTGTTTAAACCCAACAACAACAACAACAACAATAGTAATAGTAGTAATAATAATTTATTTATACCCCACCCAACTGGCTGGGTTTCCCCAGCCACTCTGGGCAGCTTCCAATATTAAAAACAATACAGCATCAGACATAAAAACTTCCCTAAACAAGGCTGCCTTAAGTTGTCTTTTAAAAGTAAAATAGTTGTTTATTGCCTTCACATCAGCTGGGAGGGTGTTCCAAAGGGCAGGCACCACTACCGAGAAGGCCCTCTGCCTGGTTCCCTGTAACCTCACTTCTCACAGCCAGGGAACTGCCAGAAGGCCCTCGGTGCTGGACCTCAGTGTCTGGGCTGGATCATGGGGGGTGGAGATGCTCCTTCAGGTATACAGGATCGAGGCCATTTAGGGCTTTAAAGGTCAGCACCAACACATTGAATTGTGCTCAGAAATGTACTGGGAGCCAATGAAGATCTTTCAGGACCGGTGTTATGTGGTCTCGGCAGCCACTCCCAGTCACAAGTCTAGCTGCTGCATTCTTGATTAATTGCAGTTTCCAAGTGACCTTCAAAGGTAGCCCCATGTAGAGCACATTGCAGTAGTACAAGCAGGAGATAACTAGAGCATGCACCACTCTGGTGAGACAGTATGCGGGCAGATAAGTTCTCAGCCTGCGTACCAGATGGAGCTGGTAGACAGCTGCCCTGGACACAGAATTGACCTGTGCCTCCATGGACAGCTGTGAGTCCAAAATGACTCCCAGGCTGCGCACCCAGTCCTTCAGGGGCACAGTTACCCCATTCAGGATCAGGGAGTCCTCCACACCAGCCCGCCCCCTGTCCCCCAAGAACAGTACTTCTGTCTTGGCAGGATTCAACCTCAATCCTATCAGTCTAATGATATTTCAGATAGGGTTTTGTGTAGCTCGTACAAAAGTATATAAAGAATCATGGAGAAATTATGCTGATTCTGTTTAATTTCCACTGAAATTTCTGTTTGAACAGGGACACAGATCCATCTCAGATTTGCTGTAGGGTAGATTGGGTAGCAACTAAGAAAAATGGACCCTCAAAAGTTGGCAGTCAAATATTTCGAGCTGCATCAATGTGCCTAGCATACCTTGATCATAGGTTAGGACTCAAAGACTGAAAGGGAAAATATATAACAATTGACATATTGACAGGGATTGGAGACCCTGACTTATGGGTTCACCCAAGTGAAAATATTATTCACAGACAATTTGGGTCGATCCCAAAGGCAGCTGCTTTGCAACCAATGGGTTTCACAGAAGCATGGCCTTTGAGAATAAGGCTGAAAAGCAAGAATCCATCATTCTAGAGAGGGCCAATGCAAAATTCCCAGTCATATAATTTACATAAGTTTAAGGTCAGCTCAGTGAAGAATGAGGAGCTTCACAAACCTTATGCTGGCATCGTATTGCAAAACGAATTTTGCTTACACTGGGATTCTGACGGTAGGAAGAAAAGGATCACAAACTTCTATTTGTCTGTACTTCATTTTGTACAGAGCAGGAATATTTAGCACCCAAAGCGACTGTGATAATATACAGGGAGTCTACAGCACACAGATAATTCATTCAGAGCATTTATCATCCACAACAGACTTTTGGCAGCAAATTGTTAACGAGTGTCAGCATATTTATAGCTGCAGAATGCAGTTTATTTTTTGCTTTTTGGTGACCTAGATGTGGAAGACATAACTACATCTTGAATTCCAGGGCCATTGTTTCCTATTTTAATTGGGGAACTGCAGAACTCACTATTTGAAATGGAATGTAAGCAGTCCTTTTAGGGCAAAGCTGAATAATTTGTGACTCACCATGCTGAGTACACCCCACCAGCCATGTACTAATAGCCCTGTTGGCTGGAATTTGGTAGGGCAGAAGGCTGGGTGGTCAACAGTAGGAGGATCAGGAGCCAATGACTGAAGGTTGGTGGAGCAGTGCTCCATTTGCCTTCATTGCATACCCTCAAACATTGTGTAAGAAAAATTTGGGGCACCCCGACACCATCCTCCCTCTCCGTCACTTGTCCCCTCCCTGCCATTGACCCCTTCCTTGCCCGGTTGATCACCCCCTACTTCCCTCCCTTCTCTTCCCTTTTCTGTCTTCAGCCTTCTGCTCTAGTGGCCTAGAGTGGCCTTGGGGAGGTTTTCCCAGGCCCCGCAGAACCGGAAGATGCCTTAATGCCTAGAGCAGCCTCAGGAAGGTTACCCTAGTACCCACTGTGCCAGGAGATGCCTCAATGCCTAGAGCGGTCTCAGGAAGGTCGCCCTAGGCCCCACTGTGCTGGGAGATGTGATGTGGTCTGGAGTGGTCTCTGAGAGAATATGGGCATCCCAGATTGGGATCAGAAGCTGGGGCAGCTTCTGTAAATTTGGGGTGTCCCGATTAAATCGGGGCACTTGAGGAGTCTGCCATTTGGCTGCCAGCTTTTGAGGGTCCATTTTTCTTAGTTGCTATCCAATCTACCCTACAGCAAATCTGAGATGGATCTGTGTCCCTGTTCAAACAGAAATTTCAGTGGAAATTAAACAGAATCCCATGCTGAATCAGATACTGATGCAGAACCTGTTTGCTCCAGAAACCATCACCAGTAACTCTCTGGGTGGTTATTTGCCTCCACCCAACCTAGGGCAGACTTGATCCTTGAGGTCCAGCCCTAAGCACACCACTGCTTGAATTCAGCATCATTAGGTGGGCATCCAAAAACTGACTGAATTAAGCAATTTCAAGAAGCTAATGACAGCCTCTCATTTCTCCTTCATTTTTATTTTTTTATTTTTCAGCAACTGCCAGCAACTGAGGGTAAAGTCATATTGCACACAATTACTTATTATCAGAGTTTGACGTTTCTGCAACTTGCATTAAGAGATTTAGTGTTAGGTTTCTGTGGAAAGAAACTGTGAAAGAAATTTTTAAAAAACCCCCAAAAAAGCCCTTCCCAGTAAAGATGTGATATATCCTTCCCTGGAACAAGAAATACCACTTGGTTTCTTAATTCTTTTTATGCTTTACACACAAGCTAGTGGCAGTTTTTTCTTTCTTCATGAGATGTTGCCCCAGGGGCTTTCATCCTGGGGCTTTGTCGACTACAGTATGTCAGTGTGACCTATTGTTGTTGAATGTTCACCACTCGTTACAGAGCCAACAGTGCTTGTTTACTCAGAAGTAAGAAATACAGTGGTACCTCAGGTTAAGTATTTAATTCGTTCTGGAGGGCTGTTCTTAACCTGAAACTGTTCTTAACCTGAAGCACCACTTTAGCTAATGGGGCCTCCTGCTGCTGCCGCGCCGCCGATGTGCGCTTTCTGTTCTAATCCTGAGGTAAAGTTCTTAACCTGAGGTACTACTTCCGGGTTAGTGGAGTCTGTAACCCAAAGTGTTTGTAACCTGAGGTGTTTGTAACCTGAGGTACTACAGTATACAAAAAAATCATCATTGTTTTCCATCTTAATGTAGGTTTTGTTTCATTTCAAAAGATAAAATTTTATTTTACGGTTTATTATTGTTTATATTTTGAATTAGATATGTATGGGGGCACCAAAATCTTTTAAGTGCTTAGGCCTCTAAAGGTCTTAGCCTTTAGAAGTTATCCATTTTCTTCTAAGCGCAAACAAGGATAATCTCTGCAGGCTAATATTTCTGGGTTAGCAGAGTCTGTAACCTGAAGCGTATGTAACCTGAAGCGTATGTAACCCGAGGTACCACTGTACTGTGTTGAGTGAGGCTTTGTTCCTCATAAGTGCTTGAAGGATTGTAGGTCAAATTTAATAATAGAAAGAAGTCTTCTAAAAACAGGTCCAACATTCTATTACTCATAATGATGCCCCCCAAATATGGGGGATCCTAACCAGTAAAAACAGTGCAGGAATTTCAGCATTATCTTTCTCCAGTCTTTTCAGCAGATTTAATCAAAACTCAGGCAGGACCAGCCCTACTGCAAAATGAAGCAGCTACCTCAGACATCATAGAATTGTAGAGTTGGAAGGGGCATTGAGGGTCATCTAATCCTTGCAATTCAGGAATCTCAGCTGAAGCATCCATGACAGATGGCTATCGAACCTCTGCTTAAAAACCTCCAATGAGAGAGTCTACCACATTCCAAGGGAATAAGTTGTTGTTTATTATTATTGTCAAGGATAGGGCAAGATGTTTGTGGGATTTTCTGCCTAAGGTGTTAAAATAACTAGACTGGTTTTGGGTACTATGTACCCTGACTTTGAGGAAGGGCACCATTGGCTGTTTTCCTTCAGGCGGCAAAACTCTGGAGGCAACTCTGATCAAAGGCTCAGTCTGAAAGTAAGTTGGGTATTTGCTGCTTCCGTGCAAATGTTCAAGAGAAAAGAATTTTGAAAATATTAACAAGATTAACAAACTGGGCTTTTTTCAGACCATGATGTCGGGAGGCTGCAGAGCATTAGATAATTGTTTTACTGTACTACTGCTTCTATCCAAAAAGAAGCAGAAAAAAACCCCTCTTTTGCAGAAAAAGAAAACTTGAAAAAATAGAAGGCAGATTTTGAAATAGCACTAGTTGGCAGTGGTCCAGTCTAGTAGAAAAACAACAACACAGAATGGACTGCTAAATATTGTTTGACAGTTCAGGCTTGAAGGTGGGCTCCAAGCACATCTGAAGAACATGCTCTGAGCTCTCTTTAGCTAATGGCCAACTTCTGCCCTAGTATGGAAGCAGCTCATTGCTACTCTGCTGCAGTCAGTCCTCATTGATCTTTACAATAATCTGTGAGGCAAGCATTTTTCCTGGGAAGAAAACACACCAACTCACTGTATTATTGGAGAAGCTAAGCTGACTCAGGAGGACAATCCATGGCTGACAGAAGATTTGATTCATGGTTTTTCTGTAGCTGACAAGATTCTTGGTGATTGTAATCTCTTCAAGGTACGCAAACTGCATCTCATTTTCTAGGCTTTCATAGTTTGCAGCACAATCCTGTACATGCCCACTCAGAAGACCAGTGAGTTTATTGTTGTTGTTTAGTCATTCAGTTGTGTCCGACTCTTCATGACCCCATGTACCAGAGCATGCCAGGCACTCCTGTCACCCATTGCCTCCCACAGTTTGGTCAAACTCATGTTGGTAGCTTCGAGAACACTGTCTAACCATTCTGTCTTCTGCTGTCCCCTTCTCCTTGTGCCCTCCATCTTTCCCAACATCAGGGTCTTTTCCAGGGAGTCTTCTCTTCTCATGAGGTGGCCAAAGTATTGGAGCCTCAGCTTCAGGATCTGTCCTTTCACTCAGGGCTGATTTCCTTAAGAATGGATAGGTTTGATCTTCTTGCAGTCCATGGGACTCTCAAGAGTCTCCTCCAGCACCATAATTCAAAAGCATCAATTCTTTGGCGATCAGCCTTCTTGATGGTCCAGCTCTCACTGCCATACATCACTACTGGGAAAACCATAGCTTTAACTATACGGACCTTTGTCTACAAGGTGATTCTGCTTTTTAAGATGCTGTCTAGGTTTGTCATTGCCTTAATGAGTTAAATGGGGCTTACTCCCAGGTAAGTAACTACAGTCGTACCTAAGTTTTTGAACAGTTTAGTTCTCAAACGTTTTCACTTCCATACACCACAAACCCGGAAGTGAGTGTTGTGGTTTGCAAACTATTTTTGGAAGCCAAACTTTCAACCGGGTTTCCACAGCTTCTGATTGGCTGCAGGAGCTTCCTGCAGCCAATCAGAAGCCGCACTTTGGTTTCCGGATGTTTTGAAAGTCAAACGGAATGGAATGGATTCCATTTGACTTCTGAGGTACGACTGTATAGTATTGCAGCCTTAGAGGTCCTGCTGCTAAGCACTGTGGGAAAATCAATAGATATCATATAGGTCTTGTTACCCCTAACCTTATTTATTAGGAACGTTGAGTAAATTAGTGTTATATAAAGGCGAACTGCCAAATATGCCACTATCTCCAATATCCATTGAGAGCTATGGTCCTACAAAAGAGGTACTATGGAGCAGCATGGCTTTTGTTGTAAACGTGAAACCGAGAAGAGCAACTCAATGGCTCCTAATCGTTGGTTCCATCAATAATGAAGCCTCAAAGGATGAACTTCCAATAAGATGCCGATTGACACTGCTCTGCCTCTGGCCCACTCGCTTGCGATAAAAAGAAAACCTGGCATACGAGGCATAATCAGTCAGCTTAACAACTAAATAAAACGCACCAGTATATCATTTCAGGCCTGCTGCTCACAGTTGGTGTGTTTACTCTGGAGTGTCATCTGAGAGAAGTATTTTCACTGGCATATGCTGGACTGCCAACTAGAGAGAAGGGAGGGAAAACCATAATGTGATGATTCCCATGCCCAGTAGGAAGGCTGCTATTAACTTTAATTGGCTAAAAGCAAACAACTTGAAGTCAAACCACAACCTTAAAAAAGTTAAATAGCTGGGGTGGGAGGGGTTCCTTTTATTACGGCAATTATGCTTCCACTTTACCTACACATGCTATTTTATTGCCACCAGGCTGGATGTTGGGTATAGCTTGGGGGGTGTGTGTGTGTGCTGAAATGGAGATTTCAAGGAAGAAAGTCACTTGACGGCTATATAGAAAATGAAGATGGAGAAGCACGATTGCCTAGGAACACAAAACTGAAAGAAAGTGCTGAACTAAAGCACTGTACATACAAGGTAAGTTAAGGGAGCGGGTGGCTCTGTGGTCTAAACCACTGAGCCTCTTGGACTTGCCGGTCAGAAGGTCAGCGGTTCAAATCTGCTCAACGGTGGTGAGTTCCTGTTGCTCGGTCCCTGCACCTGCCAACCTAGTAGTTCGAAAGCACGCCAGTGCAAGTAGATCAATAGGTACTGCTGCAGTGGGAAGGTAAATGGCATTTTTGTGTGCTCTGGCTTCTATCAGAAGCGGTTTAGTCATGCTGACCACATGACCCAGAAAGCTGCCTGTGGACAAACACCGGATCCCTCATCCTGAATGCAGAGATGAGCGCCACATCCCATAGTCACCTTTGACTAGACTTAACAGTCCAGGGGTCCATTACATTTTACCTTTTTTACACACAATGTATTAAAGTGTTCTATTTGGCAGCTACTTGTTGGAAAGGCTTTCTACAGGTCTTGAAGAGCATCCCTGTAAGGTATTTTCTCCTCATAGTGTCAATGAAGCATCTCAGTTGTTGCCAATAATGCCAGACATACGGTAAGTGAGAGATTCACTGTTCTTCCTAGAATGAACTTTACTTCCACTATGAACCTGATTCTGGTGCACACTAAGGGTCTGGAGAAGAATAGGCCACTAAAGGAATGTAAGTGTAGCATAAATAATAATAATAATAATAATAATAATAATAATAATAATAATAAATTTATTATTTATACCCCGCCCATCTGGCTGGGTTTCCCCAGCCACTCTGGGCGGCTTCCAAAAGAATATTAAAATACTGTGATACTTTAAACATTAAAAGCTTCCCTAAACAGGGCTGCCTTCAGATGTCTTCTAAAAGTCTGATAGTTGTTGTTCTCTTTGACATCTGGTAGGAGGGCATTCCACAGGGAGGGTGCCACTACCGAGAAGGCCCTCACTAAAAGAGTGAGCTCTCATTAGGAACAGCGCTGGCAAAGTCCTTAACTGAATAGCTATATATGTTGATCAATACACAGGAGGGGAAAGATTTCATGTGGTGGAAGAATGGAGAATGTTGAGCGTTTAAGCTGAAAACTTGTTTGATTGTCAGGTTGGGGTTGAAAAGGAATTGGTCAAGCACCCCTAATCTTTCTTTTTCCCTCACTTCCTTCTTCCCTCCCTTTCGTTTTTTTTTGCAGGATATAGCTCAGTTCATCATCTTGAGTCCTCTGGAGGTATCTTTTCTGCAAAGCATCTTGGTAAGGTATATGCACCTTTTTGACTCTCTGCCTGTTCCAAAATAACTATCTAATTGGGCTGATGCTTGGGCTCCATGATCACTGCAGATGGTAACAGCAGTCACAAAATTAAAAGACGCCTGCTTCTTGGGAGAAAAGCAATGACAAACCTAGACAGCATCTTAAAAAGCAGCGACATCACCTTGCCAACCAAGGTTCTTATACTTAAAGCTATGGTTTTCCCAGTACAGTGGTACCTCTGGTTACGTACTTAATTTGTTCCGGAGGTCCGTTCTTAACCTGAAACTGTTCTTAACCTGAAGCACCATTTTAGCTAATGGGGCCTCCCACTGCTGCCACGCCGCCGGAGCACGATTTCTGTTCTCATCCTGAAGCAACTTCTTAACTATTTCTGGGTTAGCGGAGTCTGTAACCTGAAGTGTATGTAACCTGAAGCGTATGTAACCTGAAGTGTATGTAACCTGAAGCGTATGTAACCCAAGGTACCACTGTAGTGAGGTATGGAAGTGAGAGCTGGACCATAAAGAAGGTTGATTGCCAAAGAATTGATGCTTTTGAATTATGGTGCTGGAGGAGACTCTTGAGAGTCCCATGGACTGCAGGAAGATCAAACCTATCCATTCTTAAGGAAATCAGCCCTGAGTGCTCACTGGAAGGACAGATCCTGAAGCTGAGGCTCCAATACTTTGGCCACCTCATGAGAAGAGAAGACTCCCTGAAAAAGACCCTGATGTTGGGAAAGATTGAGGGCACAAGGAGAAGGGGATGACAGAGGACAAGTGTTCTTGAAACTACCAGCATGAGTTTGACCAAACTGCGGGAGACAGTGGAAGACAGGAGTGTCTGGCGTGCTCTGTTCCATGGGGTCATGAAGAGTTGGACATGACTAAACGAATAAACAACAACAACCTAATATGTATACTGAGTTTAAACCAGTTTCCTGGTTCAGATGTCGTGGGAAACAGTGGTTTAACAATCATTGGATAGGTTTAAGGTGCAGGTGGGTAGCATGGAGGGACCATAGTAGCTATTATCACTGAATCTAATACACCGTGATTTATTAGACCTAGATTGTTATGTCTGAACTGGTTCTCTACTGCCACCTCATGTAAATTAATTCAGTGAGGATGGCGTGATGTCCCCTCAGCAACTCTGAATGTTGTGAAGAAGTGTCAATAGCTACCCGTGCAATCATTTTTGCATTTGGATGTGGGTGCAAATATTGCCATTGCAGACATGTGCCAACTGTATAAGAGATTGTGCTTATGACACTTACTGGTAACCATGGAGGCAGCTGTTTCAGCCCTTTGAGTCTATATTTTAGCTCGATCCATTATTATGTATTATTAATTACATTTATAGACTGCCCTTCATCCAAAGATGTCAGGGCTGTTCACAAGATAAAAATGCAGGATAAAAGCCCAAAATAAATAGTTAAAACGAAAACGAAACAACACTTCCCACAAACACGAAGGCTGTAAATATTAATCAGCCCAAAGCTTGGTTGAAGAGGAATGTTTTCACCTGGCATCTAAAGATGTATAATGAAGGCTAACTCCAGATTAGCCTCCCTGGGGAGAGAATTCCACAAATAAGGAGCTGAGGCAGAAAAGGCAAATTATCGTGTTGCCACCTTCTGGAGCTCTTGTGGAGGAGGCTCATGGAGGTTGGTTTATATGAGGAGAAGCAGTCCTAGAGGTGTTGCAGTCCTGAGTCATTTTAAGGTTTTGTAGGTCAAAACCAGCACTTTGAATTGGACCTGGAAGCTAATTGGCAGCCAGTGCAGTTGTGCCAGGATCTGTGTAATATGCTCAAAGCATCTTGCCTGGTTACTGAATTCTGCAGAAGCTGAAGTTTCTGAACTGTCTTCAGAGGCAGCCTATATATAACATGTTGTAAAATCTAACCTAGAGGTTACCAGTTCATAAACAACAGAAGTTAGACTATCTCTGTCCAGACAGGCAGGCAGCTGGGCTCCCTGAGCTTAATGTAATTGGGATGTTAGGTAAAGGTAAAGGGACCCCTGACCGTTAAGTCCAGTCGCGGACAACGCTGGGGTTGCAGCGCTCTTCTTGCTTTACTGGCTGAGGGAGCCGGTGTTTGTCCGCAGACAGCTTCTGGGTCATGTGGCCAGTATAATTAAGCAACTTCTGGTGAACCAGAGCAGCACACGGAAATGCCGTTTACCTTTCTGCTAGAGCGGTACTTGTTTATCTACTTGCACTGGTGTGCTTTTAAACTGTTAGGTTGGCAAGAGCAGGGACCGAGCGACGGGAGCTCACCCCATCGTGGGGATTCAAACCGCCGACCTTCTGGTCAGCAAGCCCTAGGCTCTGTGGTTTAGACTGCAGCGCCACCCATGTCCTAATTGGGATGTTAGCTATTAGCAATATTTGTGTCTATATGTCTTTGGTTGAATAATCACAACCTTGGTATCCAGGTCAAATAATTACAACCCTGGTATTCAGGTCAATCATAAGTTAAAGTTATGTTGACGTTTGTCCCAATTTTAACTACATAATATAGTTCTTCGGATTCCACCCCTCCCCCACAAAAACACATGCATCTTTATTACACACTCCTGTCAGATATTGGTAAATGTAGATTGTTTGCTGAGTGACAAATACAGGCACAAAATGTAAGACGCCTATTATGAAAAGACAATCTCTAAGGTTTCCATAGCAACAAGAAAAGGGAAGGAAAAGGGAACTTCAGGGAAGGAAACAGTCACAGAATTTGTTTGTACAGTATAAGAATTTGCTAATCTGTTTCTTTTACCTACTTATGTCAAGTATTTTTCCAGTCACAAATTTGGGGCTCATGGAAAAATTGACCCCAATCTAGCAATGGTTGAATTCCCCAAAATTCCATGTAAGAAATTGTAAGAGAAGGCCCCACAGCAGGTTAGAGACAACTAACTATTTCCATCAATATTCTGAAGCAAGCAACCACTCCTGAGCAAGAATGTGACTGCCCACATTTCTGGCTGAGTTGTATCATGACACATCAGAGGCTTTAGGGTAGCATGATGAGTGTTACCACACTGGGGGCGCCACAACAAAGCTGTAGAACAGTGCATGAGAGGCAGTGGGATGCCAAATTTTGGCATTGCACAGGGCCCCGAAAATCTGCCTTTGGACACTTGCACAGAGCTTTTCATATTTGGAAACAGTGTGTTTTTCCATTTCTCCTTAGGGGGCACGCTCTGGACTTTTCCTTTCCTTCATTCTCCATTTCCCTATTCTTCTGCAATGTTGGATAGATACTTTCACCCCAACCCCAAATCCCATGTCTGCTCTAATATACACATAGAGCTTTGGCTCATGTGGACTCTCCATTCAATTCAACATGGAAAGCCAATCCAGATTCACTTGCTCAACTTATATGAATGGAGGTGGCCTCTGAAGAGAGAGCTGTGTGTATATATCAGAGTTTGAGGAATAGCTGACTAGATGCATTAAAAAAACCACGACACTTGAGATTCTGTGGTTATCACTTTGTTTACAACTCTGCAAGAACTTGGGAGGTTTTTCAGTGACATTCATCTGATGGATGATAGAAGTACTGACGGAAAGATAGAAGTATGGGACACCACAATATATGTTGTCATGGCCCCTAGCTTTGGTTGTTGTTTTAAACAGAATTAGGCAAGTTCATGATGGGCAGGTTGGTCAACATCTGTGACCCTCAAAAGCGGCATATCTCTGATTAGCAAGTGCTGAGGGCAAAGAGCAGGTTTGAACACACATTGGGCTATATGTCTGTTCAGCCAGCTAAATTCACATCCAATCCACACTTTCATTAGGGATGTTAAAGGGAAAGTTCAGGCAGTTCTGACCACAGAAACTAGGAGGCAATATAGCAACTAACACACCAGAAATTGTTGGGAAACTGTGTGCGTGCAGCTACTCACACAGAGTCAATTAAGGTTTGGCAGACAGCCAGAAGGCAATCTGAAGGAGTAAGTCTGCCTGGTGATAACAGAGACATGGAGACCGCTCCCTGATTGCTCAAGCTCTTTCAAGGGAGTGATAATTAATGGCCTACTAACCGGAATGCATTAGTTCAGAAGTTCAGAGTTCTGTGTGTCAGTGAGTGTAGGAGTTGTGAGTCGTGTCAGAGAGAGCTAGCAAAAGATCTGTGTTCTGTTCCTGTAAATAGTCCACTGTATATAATAAACACCTAACTACAAGTTCCTGGTTCCTGCTTCATCTATCCTGTCTGCAGCCAAGTCGCCAAGTCGCTTCTGTGGATTTTGCTTGTACTCTGCTAGGTCTGGCTAAGGTCCTGCAACTAGTCAGAAAGTTGTGAAACACCAAATAGGTTTTGCCAGTAGAAATCACTGCCACTCTTTGCTTCAAATGGCATCTGGAGAGCCATGGTCTGAGACTTGATCTGATCTAGTCTGATTTGATCCAGTAAGGTGTTGTTGTTGTTGTTTCATTAAAGTTTTATAGCTGCACATAACAAACCATGTTCTAGCTTTATGTGGTAGTATGCCATACTATTTGTAGAGTGCTCTATAATGTGTGTGTGTGGGGGTGCTAATTGCAGTTAATGGACTTCTAAATGCATGGAAAATATCCAGCTGGGATCCCTATTTTCTGCAGGAAAGGCGTGCACCTCGTGCTTGATGGTTCAGAATGCATAGGTAATTGTGCACCCAAAGGGCACACATTCCACATAACGCAACACTTGCTGTAAAAATAGCCCCTTCAATTACTGGAAACACTTATTTAGGTTGCTTTGAGCAACCTGCTGATGCACATTATGATGGTCTGATAATCGTGCCATACACTGTCTACCAAAACTTAAACTCAAGCAATATGTGGGACACATATTTCACCTTGCTGCTAAATTAGGAGCTTCCCACACAACTTCAAGTGTCAAAGAAATGGGAGGTTTGCTTCGTTTGGGAGTACTGTCAGTCATTTTAATGAGTAAACAATTCCTTTAGAACAATTGCTTCTCATTAAAGAGACCTGCTGGAAAATATTTTATTTGTAACACCTTCCTGTATAAGGCCGGGGGGGGGGGGATTGGATGTGGACCCATGCTAGATGGGTGACATTTCAAATTTATGAACCTTGCTCACCCGAATGACATTGATTTAGCTCATCAGGTTGTGGATTCAGGTTTTGGGTCTTTGTTACTCTAGCTTTGCTTTTCAGGTGTTTCTTTTTTATTTGTCTCGGCTGGTTTAGATGTGGCTCACATTTAAGGATTGGAGCAGATGCAATCTTTTCTTTGATAGGAGTGCTTTTTGAGTGTGACTCCCTCTGAGAATTCCATATGGAGAAATATCTGTCTATCCATAGACACAGACATGGATAATTTTAAGGCAGCACTCTGCATTATTCAGGCAAATGGTTAAAAAAAGATTGGGCAGCTAATAAGAAATGGAGGTGGGGGGGATGAAGAGAGGTTTGCAAGATCGGGTGGATGAAGTGACACAATGCATTTGCCCATCTGGCATAAACTTATCACACTTGCTGAGGCCAAGTGCCTCTCTGCAAATCTGCAGACTGCTTCTTGATGTTCAGGAAATAAGCCCTTCTGGAACACAGAATTTCTGGTGGGAATTTAGCTCATTTGTGGTAAAGGAACCATTTCCCAAAGATAAAAAGGTAAAGGTAAAGGTACCCCTGACCATTAGGTCCAATCGCAGATGACTCTGGGGTTGCGAGCTCAACTCACTCTATAGGCCGAGGGAGCGCAGACAGCTTCCAGGTCATGTGGCCAGCATGACTAAGCCACTTCTGGCAAACCAGAGCAGCACACAGAAACACTGTTTACCTTCCCACTGGAGTGGTACCTATTTATCTACTTGCCCTTTGATGTGCTTTTGAACTGATAGGTTGGCAGGAGCAGGGACCGACCACAACAGGAGCTCACTCCATTGCGGTGATTCGAACCACTGACCTTCCGATCTGCAAGCCCTAGGCTCAGTGGTTTACACCACAATGCCACCTGCGTCCCTGTTTCCCAAAGATACCCTGGTTCTAATCTACTGGAAGGCAGGCTGCTGATTGTTCAGCAGAAATGTGGTGGTGCTGTTATTTTCTAATACAAAGGAGCAAGGTGGATGTAGCTTTGTGTCAATGTCTGGATAGCAGAATGCCCTAGTAAGGTACCCAGGGAACTATAGATAGATGATCAGTGCTCTTCCAGAAAATGAGTTCTATTGAGAAAGTCTAGGAAAAAGGCAATAATTATAGGAGACTCTTATCTCCCCAGAATTCAGCTTTAGTTCATTGGCCCACATCCAACCAATCACTGCCTCCAGGAACTGATGATGATACAGTGTTCTTCTGCTTAATAATGAATGAGGGAAGATTGGGTATCAATTTCAGGAGCTTCCATGCCAGTGTTTCCAGTGTGTGTGTTGACAATCTCTCCCTTGGGAGAGTGTTGGAGTACATCTGGAGGCTCATAGGTTCACCCACTCTCTCAGTAGAAATCTATGGCAAGATGGGTGTGGACTCAAGTAATATGGTGCACCATGAGAAGCCAAAGTTTGGCACTCCCTCAACGATGGCTAACCAGCTGCACTGGTGCAACAGAAGACTGATGCTCTCTTGCTCTCCCTCTCCTAGGAGAGGATCTAGGAGTCTTGGTTGACCACAAACTTGACATGAGCCAACAGTGTGACGTGGCAGCTAAAAAAGCCAATGCAATTCTGGGCTGCATCAATAGGAGTATTGCATCTAGATCAAGGGAAGTAATAGTGCCACTGTATTCTGCTCTGGTCAGACCTCACCTGGAGTACTGTGTCCAGTTCTGGGCACCTCAGTTCAAGAAGGACACTGACAAACTGGAACGTGTCCAGAGGAGGGCAACCAAAATGGTCAAAGGCCTGGAAGCGATGCCTTATGAAGAACGGCTAAGGGAGCTGGGTATGTTTAGCCTGGAGAAGAGGAGGTTAAGGGGTGATATGATAGCCATGTTCAAATATATAAAAGGATGTCACATAGAGGAGGGAGAAAGGTTGTTTTCTGCTGCTCCAGAGAAGCGGACACGGAGCAATGGTTCCAAACTACAAGAAAAAAGATTCCACCTAAACATTAGGAAGAACTTCCTGACAGTAAGAGCTGTTCGACAGTGGAATTTGCTGCCAAGGTGTGTGGTGGAGTCTCCTTCTTTGGAGGTCTTTAAGCAGAGGCTTGACAACCATATGTCAGGAGTGCTCTGATGGTGTTTCCTGCTTGGCAGGGGGTTGGACTCGATTGCCCTTGTGGTCTCTTCCAACTCTTTGATTCTATGATTCTATGATTCTATGATTCCTCTTCTTCTAAACCAGCAATGTCCAACCGGTCAACCGTGATCAACAGGTAGATCCCTGGGTGATCCCTGTCAATCATGGGATTATAAAAAAGAAGTAAAATGAATGTATCCACCCCCTGCCCCTGTCAGTCTGTCCTTCCATAGTGTCAAATGGGCGATCGTTTGTAGTCTGCTGCCGAGGATTGTAGATACGTTAGTTGGCTTTATCGCTGCATCGATCAACAACTCTGGCCTCTCCCCCCCTAAAAAAGCTCAACAACTCTGGGCAATCTTCCCCTTCCACCCACCCCCCACCCCACACACATTCCTCCAATGGCAATGTGTAGATCACTGCCAGTTTTTTTAATACTGGGAGTAGATCTCAGTCTCTTGGGAGTTGGAGGTGCCTGTTCTAAACTATCTGACCCTCTCTCATCAGTCTGATTTTCCTTGCCAGGTAAAAAACAAAACAAAAACAAAACCCTCACAAATAGTCCGAGGGATCCCTCTGGAGTGCCTCCCTTCTTTTCATCCTTCCTCCCCACTTTCTACTCAACTTTCTCAAGCAGAAGTTTCAAATCTTCACATATCCTCTCCCCCTTTCTCCAGAAAAAGAGCTGATGATAAGATATGATGATGATGATAGATTAGATAGATAGATAGATAGATAGATAGATAGTCAGCTCAATGAAGTTATCATAAGGAGTGCCTTGATAGAGGGAAGACCCAAAAATGTGTCTTTTGAACATGATAAACTTGCTTTTACTATAAATAGAGCCAATTATGTCCTTGGCTACCATCAACATATAAAAATAAATAAATCATTTGATGCTGGAGCAATTCTTAGATGGTTGGAAGTAGCTGTTCTTGCTGGGAAGCCTTCATTAATTGTACCAGTGTCATTCCTGGTAGCTGTTCTTGCTGGGAAGCCTTCATTAATTGTACCAGTGTCATTCCTGGATTCCTTATTAAGATGGTGCAGGTAACAGGGCATTTACACTCTCTTTGTTGCTGAAATTATGCTCAGATGATGGGAATATAAGGAGGTGCACCCCACAGCAGACAGTGCATCTGCCTCTTTCACAATTACGCTTTCCTTACTAGCAACCTTGTAAGAAAGGGGGTAAATCCATTCAGTTCATTTTAACAAATTCTGTTAAGTGCAGTGCTTTTTTCCCCAGGGGGTACTCACAGGTACACAGTACCGGCACCTTTTTGTTGTTGTTGTTAAAAAGTGTGGCCCTTACTGTAACAACTTCATGGTGAAGACTGGCACCTCTTTTTCTAGAAAGAAAAAAAAAAGCACTGGTTAGGTCCGACAGAAAAGCAATAACACAAATCCTGATTCTCTGCAAGTTAGCCCAGCTGATTTCTGTGTATGTGGGTTGCCCAGTAACTTCAATGAAAGGAGAAAATCTAGGCTCACTTTTGCATGCAGAGTTGGCACATGGGAACATGAACAGGGAAGGATGCGTTCCATTCATGCTTTGGAGTCTTGCTGCTGGATCAAAGGATTTGGGGCATCTGTCTATGTTTCCTTATTAAGGAAGTCGGGTTAATGCAGAACAGCTATGCAAGGCGATTATGCATGTGGCAAAATGCTTTAAAAGATATTCATTAGAGATCAGCTGGCAGATTAATAAATGCCAGTTCACATTTGTTTCCCTGTGAATTTGATGTAGCTAACCCTAGGCTATCATGTTAAATATTAATTACATGACGAAAATTGCCCTGCAAGGTTGGAGACACTAATACGAATATAATTAACCATTTATTTTGCAGCGTTTGCTGCCTGTATGGGGTCAGCAAATGGCACTTCAGCAACTTTTGCTTGCTGCAGATCACTGATCAGAGAAATGAATGCAGCTCTTACGTGCATCTAAGGCTCAATCTACCAGGAAGTTCTCTTGTACGAGCCTCATTGAAATTAGCAGGCGCTGTGCAAAATTGTGGTCAAATTTAAGTCATTTTGACTAGTTGTAAAGCAGCTAATTCAACCAGATAAATTCAGAAGTAGCTAAATTAATGCTTGGAAACATAATCCTGTATTCCACTGCTGTGGGCCCTATACTGATTACTTCCACAAGACTGTGAAACCCTTGACCTTTTCCTAAAATCTCTAAATGCAAACAGTACCCGTAGTTATAAGAAGGGGTGGCAGGCAAAATTCAATTCCAAAAAAAAAACTGACATTAAAATTTTGTTTAAAAGTCAATACAGTGGTACCTCGGTTTGCGGCAATTAGAGACCTGCAACTAATCTTGCACCAAAGAGTTGCCTCATTGTATCAGGAGAATGTCCTTAAGGTACCAGGAACGGCCTTATCTTGTTACCACATACCAAAGTGTATGCATAATATAAAGAGGCCCACATGCTCCATGAAGGTGCTCAGAGAGTCCATTGTTTGCTTGCTTAAGGTAAAGGTAATGGGACCCCTCACCATTAGGTCCAGTCGTGGCCAACTCTGGGGTTGCAGCACTCATCTCGCTTTATTGGCCGAGGGAGCCGGCATACAGCTTCTGGGTCATGTGGCCAGCATGAATAAGCCGCTTCTTGCGAACCAGAGCAGCGCACGGAAACACCGTTTACCTTCCCGCTGGAGTGGTACCTATTTATCTACTTGCACCTTGACGTGCTTTTGAACTGCTAGGTTGGCACCTGTGTCCCTGTTTGCTTGCTTAATTAATATGCAATTAACCAGAGTCCTTATATGAAATCATAGTAGGGCATTGTCCCAAATGATTGGAAGGTACTCCATGCATATGTATATTCTTAACAGATAAGGGAAAAGTATATTAGGAAGCCCCCTTCTTTGGGAGGGTTCCCAGTCCTTTTGGATGTTAATCCACTGAGCCTGTCTGTCTAGCCAGCAAAGAAAATTAATGTCCCTTTGTTCTTCTCATGCAACGTGGTATTTTCCTTTCAGCCAGTTAATTTACAACAGGTTTACGAACTTAATCCGTTCCAGAAGTCCGTTCTTAAACCAAAACCATTCTTAAACCGAGGCTCGCTTTCCCTAATAAGGCCTCCCGCCGCCAGTGCGCTTCCACTGTTCGGATTCCATTCTTAGACGGAGATAAAGTTCGCAAACCAGGACACTATTTCCAGGTTTGCAGCGTTCATAAATCAAATAGTTCGTAAAAAGGGCTGTTCTTCAACCAAGGTACCACTGTATGCTTGAGAAAGTCTCCTCCTTGCAAAAAAACAAAAACAACAAACTTCAGTCTATTTATCTATTTATCCCTATGATACCAATGCAGATTTTCCAACTTTGTATCTCAGCAGGAATTTGACTGGTATTTGGAACATGTTATCTATGGCTACATCCAGGAATCAGGCTGCAAAATGGTGTCCAGGCAGATTCTTGCTGAATTGGAAAAATGTCAGGGAAGCGGGGGGGGGGGGAGCTCAACAACTTTGTCCAGATGTTCAAGATGTTCACTTTTGGGAATATCACAAGCCTGTGTTATCGCTTACTGCATTTTGAATGAAAAAAATGACTCCCAATAGTCCCAGGCTTCTACTTGGCTGTCTCCTTCACTTTAACTGACTCCAAAATGGGAATAAAGGTAAAGGTAAAGGTACCCCTGCCCGTACGGGCCAGTCTTGACAGACTCTGGGGTTGTGCGCCCATCTCACTTAAGAGGCCAGGGGCCAGCGCTGTCCGGAGACACTTCCGGGTCACGTGGCCAGCGTGACATCGCTGCTCTGGCGAGCCAGAGCCGCACACGGAAACGCCGTTTACCTTCCCGCTGGTAAGCGGTCCCTATTTATCTACTTGCACCCGGAGGTGCTTTCGAACTGCTAGGTTGGCAGGCGCTGGGACCGAGCAGCGGGAGCGCACCCCGCCGCAGGGATTCGAACCGCCGACCTTTCGATCGGCAAGCCCTAGGCGCTGAGGCTTTAACCCACAGCGCCACCTGCGTCCCTATCTCCCTATGCATAAAGCAGCACTAATAATACTACAGCAAGAGGAATATTTCCCCCTAAAAGCATTTTGATCCCCACCCCATGCATATTTCTATATCATAACTAAGATTTTGGTTTTTAACACACAACTTGAATTGATATAAAGGGTGGTTGTGGTGGGTTTTCTTCTTCTTTGCTTTTCCAGCAAATCCTGGCCAGCTGAACCTTTTAAATCCATTATTTAAAATAGTGGCTCAACAAGCTATCATCTGATTGATGGCTACTTCTAAACACAACTTGAAACAGATGGTTCCATCTGTGCTGGTCATACACCATTCAAAACATCTACCTGCCCACTGACTCCAGTTGGGAAGCAGACATCAGAGTCCATAAGATTCTGAAGTGTCAGAAGTAACTCTCAGAAATTTAGAGAACGGTGTTTTTAGTCCATCAGTTCTGTTCAAGGTAGAAACAACCACATATTATTAATTTGTAACATGTCACCTTGAGATTATGTGCTGTCTTACATCATCATCATCATTATTATTATTATTATTATTATTATTATTATTATTTGAATTGAATCTCTGCTTAGTCATGAAGATTACTGGGTAGTTTGGCCAAACAAATGCCTTAGTTCACACAGCATGATCAAAAGGATCAAAACCTTGGAGAGGTTTTATAGACAGATAGAGAGATAAAGAAACAGATATGTCTAAATACTTCCCATATACCCTGGGGGGCGGGGGAGTGCCAAAGCTATTGGGAGGCTGTTTAGACTGGAATTGTGCTGGAACTCTGCTAGAACTCTCTCAATTTCTATGGGCAAGTTATAAAAATAGCCAAGAAACCATCAAGTTGCATTTGGTCGTTCAGCCCAAAAAGGGTTATTCTGAAACTAACTAAGGTGTATATGACACTAACTAACTAAGGTGACACTAACTAACTAAGGTGTATGTGACACATAGTTCTCAAGGCGGAATGCATTTCCTCCCAGTACCATAACTGCTTTTTCTTACCATGGAGCTAAAAGGAAATTGACTTGCTCATAAAACACCTCTTAAATTAATTATTTTGCCTTAAATTATGCGCCCCCCAACTATTGCCATAATCTAAGCTCCTCGGTGGTGGGTTTTCCATTCCACCAGGCAAATCTCTGGTGCTTGTTTATTCTACTCAATTCTTTCTTGCTTGTTCAAAATGCATAGGAGTGATGACCTCGCTTGCAGAAGACAAGTTCTTATTATCATCCAGACATTGAATGGCATTTGAATAACCAGACTGATCGAGGCATAGGCAACTCAGAATAAGTGTCCCAGCGTGACTGATATATTTCACTTCACTCCGAAGTTAACTGCAGAAGAGCTCGCACTGAACTCACCAGCAAAATGTTGCTTTATACTATGGCAAAATATTCAGTGGTACCTCTGGTTAAGAACTTAATTCGTTCCAGAGGTCCGTTCTTAACCTGAAACTGTTCTTAACCTGTAGCACCACCTTAGCTAATGGGGCCTCCCGCTGCCGCCGCACTGCCGCTGCACCGCTGCCACGCCGCCGCCGCACGATTTCTGTTCTCATCCTGAAGCAAAGTTCTTAACCCGAGGTACTATTTCCGGGTTAGCGGAGTCTGTAACCTGAAGAAGAAGAAGAAGAAGAGTTTGGATTTGATACCCCGCCTTTCACTCCCTTTAAGGAGTCTCAAAGCGGCTAACATTCTCCTTTCCCTTCCTCCCCCACAACAAACACTCTGTGAGGTGAGTGGGGCTGAGAGACTTCAAAGAAGTGTGACTGGCCCAAGGTCACCCAGCAGCTGCATGTGGAGGAGCGGAGACGCGAACCCGGTTCCCCAGATTACGAGACTACCGCTCTTAACCACTACACCACACTGGCTCTGAAGCGTCTGTAACCTGAGGTACCACTGAAAATCCGTTTGGAATGTGTATAAGTGCAAGTCATTGCTTATGAGAGGAGTCATCACCATAGAGTAACATGACTATGGGGGAAATGACTTAACATTGTAAACAAGTGCAGATAGCAACCAGCTCATAATCTAGTCAATTACTAATTTATAATCTTTTTTTGAAAAACTATCTTCTTTCGTTCCTCCACCAGTTGCTTGGGAATCTCACCTTTGCTTTTGCCATTGTGTTCCCCAAGGCTTTATTTGATTGCTAACAATGGTGCAGGTAGGCAGTCCTCCTTGCTTAGCAGTGGTGGGATGCAAACAAAACAAACAAACAAACAAACAACAACAACAATCTTTATTATGGTCCAGAGACCCAACAAATCATTACAAAGCAATACAAAATTCATACAGCCTACCTCCAGGTTAAACAAGAATTTTGTTCAGAATATAGGGATCACTGGTTCTTGCAACCACCTATAAAAACTTAGCCATTGCTAATGTTCTAGCATTTGTCCAGTCTTCCAACAGGAACCTGACATAGTGAGCCTCTGATTTTCCCACGACAGGTACGAACAAGGGTAGTATCAGTTCAGCCCTGGCTTGCTCATATTTTGGACAGTGCAACAAAATATGTTTTATGGAATCGATGTCTTGAGCATACGAGCAAAGTCAGTCCTGGTGGGGAACACCTCTCAACCTGCCATCTAACACTGCAGAAGGAAAGAAGTTTAGTCTGCCTTTGGTGAAAAGCCTTTGATAGTTTGGTACTGTCAGGACAAACAAACAAATATCTGAATCACATTGAGAGCAAATTTATACTTTTAATCTGCCCTGGGATCTCTGGGAAATGTGGTTCTTTGAGGAAGGGTATGGAATCTGCTAGAAGGGACGCGGGTGGCACTGTGGATAAAACCTCAGTGCCTAGGACTTGCCAATCGTCAGGTCAGCGGTTCAAATCCCCGTGGCGGGGTGCGCTCCCGTTGCTTGGTCCCAGCGCCTACCAACCTAGCAGTTTGAAAGCACCCCGAGTGCAAGTAGATAAATAGGGACCGCTTACTAGCGGGAAGGTAAACGGCGTTTCCGTGTGCTGCACTGGCTCGCCAGATGCAGCTTGTCACGCTGGCCACGTGACCCGGAAGTGTCTCCGGACAGCGCTGGCCCCCGGCCTCTTAAGTGAAATGGGCGCACAACCCTAGAGTCGGACACGACTGGCCCGTACGGGCAGGGGTACCTTTACCTTTACCTTTATGGAGTCTGCTAAAATAAAATGTATTGAATGCTTAGGAAGCTAAGCTTCCCAGGATTCTTTTGAAAAAAGCTATGGCTGATAGAAAGCAGATATAAAAACTGTATTGCAGAATTAATATGGCTATAGTAGTTTCCAAATTTGTTTGGAATAGAACCACAAAGGGTCCTGAATTAATGCTCTTCTTGATGACTTCCTTCATGTCTTCAGACAACAAAGGCATCCGAGGTTATGAACAGTGCAAAAATTACATTCAGGATTTTGATGATCAGCAAGCTGAGTTGCACGTTGTAACAAATCTAAGCCCACACAGCAAATCAAAGCTATGAAAAGGACATTGAGACAACTCATTAGACACAAGGAGATTTGGGGCAGATGGTAAGAGAGTTTATTGCTGAGATCAGTCTGTGATTTTCTTGGTCTTCTTTCAAGGGAGGTCATCTGCTTGAAAGAAGGGAGGGTGCTCTCTGGGAATCTCACCTTTCATATTTGTCACAAGGACATGAAAAATAACTTTCATGATAAGGTCCTTTAACAAATGCTTATAATTTTTTTTGATGTTTTTTTTTTATGTGCTTGATTAAGCCATCAAGCAAACGCTATCAAAATTTTAATAATGGGTGGACTCCATTTACCTCTCCTCTCAGTCACTTTTTTAAAAAAAGAAACTAATTATATCACACTTTAATCAAATATGAAAGGAAAATGATTCCATGTTATCTGTTGTAACACATCAACCATTCAAGGCTGATGATTAACTCATAAATTCAAGGGCAATTAGCAGGATACTGCATCTTTTTATCTTATGCAAGCCTAGAATATACACTTTGTAAAACATAGAGGGATTTGTTTTCAGTTTAGAACCCCTACCCTGATTTAGCTCCTTTTCTCACAACGGGCCAATTCAAATATTCCTGCAATAGTGTGATTACTGCTGAAAATAGCCACAGGGTGGCGGGGACTCTCATTAGCTGTTGTAATGTATGGAATTGAATTCCCACATAGATTAGTTGGAGTGCCTGTTCCTGGGGCACAATTTAAATGTGATCCTTGGTGTATAAGAAAATTTGCCCATGCACACAACATTCAACACTCTAGCACCTCATTTGCATCCATATTCCTTGCTTAGGCAGCCCAAGTCATCTGAAACAATCTAGGGCTGTAGTTCTGTCCACAGGTAAAGGTAAAGGGGACCTCTGACCATTAGGTCCAGTCGTGACCAACTCTGGGGTTGCGGCGCTCATCTCGCTTTATTGGCCAAAGGAGCCGGCGTACAGGTTCCGGGTCATGTGGCCAGCATGGCTAAGCTGCTTCTGGCCAACCAGAGCAGCGCACGGAAACGCCGTTTACTTTCCTGCCGGAGTGGTACCTATTTATCTACTTGCACTTTGATGTGCTTTTGAACTGCTAGGTTGGCAGGAGCTGGGACTGAGCAATGGGAGCTCACCCCATCGTGGGGATTCAAACTGCCGACCTTCTGATCGGCAAGTCCTAGGCTCTGTGGTTTAACCCACAGCGCCACCCACGTCCCTGTCCACAGGTAGCTGAAAGCAAATCCCATTGAACTCAATCAGACTTACTTTTATCCACAAAAGTATCAATTTTCATTGAAGTAGCTGTTCCAGGATAGTTGTGTGAAAGCTTTCAGAACACTCTTCTCTGTCTTAATTGATTCAGGAACTTAAATAAAGTAATTGTTGCTCACTTGGGTAACATAGTGGGCAAGGTTTTTTTGGGGATGGGAGTGAATTCTTTGATGATTTCTTCTTCCCCAGGAATTCACTTCTCATGTAGGCCATACATAAGACGTGGTCTGAGCTTTTCATCTCCACATTTTTTAAAAGAAAAGGAATGATTGATTTCGCTGCTGCATAGCTTTGAGTACGCCATTATATTTCACGGAGAGGTGTGTGGAACCTTTGTGAGGGATTTGATTGTAATGTGCTTCTCCCCGTACCTGGTCCAGATGCAACCATTTAGTTGGCTGTGAGGATATAGCTCCTCCTCATTCCCATTAGTCACCATCTCCTTCTGGACCAGATGGAAAGAGTGGGTGGCAATGGTGCAAGTTCTGGTGGTCAGCACTGGGCCACCAGGTGAAATATGGACCTCAGCAGGTGTCCCACAGTGACACTCTCTGTGTCTTCATATTCACCAATCAATGACAGTTTTGGGATGGTTCCACAAAGTGAATGATAACTGGTGAAAAATATAT
This sequence comes from Podarcis cretensis, assembly GCF_951804945.1. Lineage (NCBI taxonomy): Eukaryota > Metazoa > Chordata > Lepidosauria > Squamata > Lacertidae > Podarcis > Podarcis cretensis. The sequence goes on along the minus strand of NC_137176.1, from coordinate 17,100,971 downwards.
TTAGCATTGTTTTAAAAAGAAGTGTATCATTGCCAACTATCACCATGGCTTGATTTATACCTGCAGTATAAAATCACAGACAATGTTCAATACCAGGTGTTATATTTTGTCAGCAACCATGCTGTAGCATCCCATTCTGACTATAGCTTCCAGATCAAGTGCAAGGGAACCAGCACATAGAATTCAATGCAGTGTGGTAGAATCTCAACTTATGAAGGCTTATGCTCTGGGGATAGCAGATAAAGCCATAATCATGTATAGTCAAAACACACTTTCACTGCACCTCTTAAAGCTCTCCCAAGGTGAGTGCAATGGCAGGTAGGATTGTCAACTTTTTCTGCCCTGTTGCCTGCTCCAACCCTTTTTATTGCTTTATTGCTTGTTTGTTGCTTGTTTTTCAGCCAAGCAATAAAATTGAATTCTCACAAGTTAAATGCACATAAGTTGCTGATCGACTGTAATCATCAGTGCCTTGACTACTGTGCTTAAACTGCCCTTGTCCAGAAATTGTTGTCTCTGTCACACCAGGTGAAGCTGATAAAAGGAGCTTCTAGCCACTGAGGTTACCTAGCAGGGGTGTCAACTTAAATAAAATATTGTGGGGGCCCAGGTAAGCCCTGCCCCACATAACTGATCCTATAACACAGTGCACACGCACCATTTGAATAGGAATGCCCATCAACTTAGTGGGGGCCTGCCCACCTCAAACATTTTGTTGTGGGGGCCAAAGCCCCTATGGCCCCTAGGATTTGGCTCCTATGCCACCTAGCTACCTCCAGTGACAAAGCTGGATTCAGAAGCAATCCTAGACTGCTCATGCGCTCCTTCAAAATGAATGCAAGCCTGTTCAGGTCAGGCATTTGACCAATTTCTTGGACACAGGAACCATTCACCCACAGTGCCACCATCTGACCATGATTCAAGCTCATCTTATTTTTGCTTATCTGTCGCACCACTGCAGGTCTGCACAGCCTGTCCTGATTCAGATGCTACGCAGAAAGAGAGCTGAGTGTCATCACAGCACTGGTGGCAGCTTGCCTCCAAACTCATAATGACTGGTCCCAACAGCTTCATATAGATATTAAATACCATTGGAGATAAAGTAACTAGCAGGGGGTGAAAAGCTTCCCTAAACAGGGCTGCCTTCAGATGTCTTCTAAAGGCTATGCTCGGGTTGCGAATGTGATCTGTGCAGGAAGCACGTTCGCAATCTGCAGCGTGCGCAACCTGCAGCGCCACGTCTGTGCAAGCGCAGGCTGCGATTCGGTGCTTCTGCACATGAACAAGCGCCAAAACCCAGAAATAACCCGTTCTAGTACTTGCGGCTTTGGCGCGGTGCGCAACACAAAATCGCACAACCTGAAGCGTCTGTAACCTGAGGTATGACTACTCATTTCTTTGACATCTGATGGGAGAGCATTCCACAGGGTGGGTGCCACTACCGAGAAGGCCCTCTCCCAGGAACAACTCTCATCCAGGAACAACTCTCTGGACTTGTTCCTGGATGTAAGGCCAGAACCACTTTAGTACAGTGCCCCCAATTCCCATTGCCCAGAGCCGGTTCAGGAGGTTACCATGGTCAATGGTATTAAAACCTGATGAGAGATCAAGAAGGAAGAGCAAGATAACACTGCTCGGGTCCTTCTCTCTACAAAGGGCAAGCAGGAGCAACCCAGTCCAGTGGCCAGAACAAAACCCAGATTGGAGTGGATCTCAGCAAAGCCTACAATATGTGTCCTAGAACTAGAATCAATGAGCTGGATGATCCATATTTATTTTATTTATTATTATTGGATATCTATCCCACCCTTCCTCCCAAAGAGCCCAGAGCAGCAAACACATCACCGTGAAAACAAGACAATTAAACATAAAATAGCAACATCTGAAAACAAACACATACTCTCGCAGCAATAGTTTTACGATTGCCAGTTCGACAGCACTTCAAACTTCAACCACTGAATGCAATTTACTTTCAACCTGATAAATTGCATTCCATATACTGTGTTGGGACGCGGGTGGCGCTGTGGGTAAAAGCCTCAGCGCCTAGGGCTTGCTGATCGAAAGGTCGGCGGTTCGAATCCCCGCGGCGGGGTGCGCTCCCGCTGCTCGGTCCCAGCGCCTGCCAACCTAGCAGTTCAAAAGCACCCCCGGGTGCAAGTAGATAAATAGGGACCACTTACTGGTGGGAAGGTAAACGGCGTTTCCGTGTGCTGCGCTGGCTCGCCAGATGCAGCTTTGTCACGCTGGCCACGTGACCCAGAAGTGTCTCCGGACAGCGCTGGCCCCCGGCCTCTTGAGTGAGATAGGCGCACAACCCCAGAGTCTGTCAAGACTGGCCCGTACGGGCAGGGGTACCTTTACCTTTACCTTTATACTGTGTTAATGTGAACTTTGAGTCACTTATTATAACAAGCATTAAGAAGCTCTTACAAGGACACCTGCTGGTCCGCAAGATTACACATTGGGCCTATTTCCGGCTTCTTGACACCTGTTTTTGAAGTGCTTAAAAGCAGGTGTGGCGCATAAGTAGTTGGTGGGTATAACAGATTAGGTTGCATAGCAGAAAACTGATTGCATTCTGAATATGCAAAACCCACAGGTTGCAATCTAATACATAGCTTGCAGAAGCCCCATTGGCTTGAAGAGGTGCATGAAGCCAACAGCTGGCTGAAGGTCTAAGTCTGGTCAGTGCCTGGATGGGTGGCCACCTGGGAACCATAGGTGCATCACCTTGGGTGCTATGTTGCAGGAAAGGCAGGGTATAAAAGCAAGAAAATGAATAATTATGCATGCCTTGAAGTGCAGATGATGGTTTACGAGACCGCCTCTCCTGGTATGCCCTGCAGAGGACCTTAAGGTCCACAAATGACAACATTTTGGAGGTCCCAGGTTGCAAGGTGGTTAGATTGGTCTCAACTAGGGCCAGGGCCTTTTCAGTACTGGCCCCGACTTGGTGGAACACTCTGTCACAAGAGATTAGGGACCTGTGGGACCAGACATTTTTCCGCAGGGCCTGCAAGACAGAGCTGTTCCACCTGGCCTTTGGTTTGGACTCAGTCTGACCCTCATGTTTCCCTCCCCTTGTGGTCTCGATTTATTGGCTACTTTTAAAATGAGGCTGCATTTTAAATTGTGTGGGGGGTTTTGTCCCCCCCCATTATGTTTTTATGGTGATTTTATTGGTGTTAGCCACCCTGAGCCCAGCTCTGGCCAGGGAGGGTGGGGTATAAATAAATTTTATTATTATTATTATTATTATTATTATTATTATTATTATTATTACCTAGGTTCCTCATTCCTGGCTTAGACTATAGTTAACCTCCAGCATAGTCATGAAAGTAAACGGCAAAGCATGTGCTTTTTGTGCATTGTATTCCAGGCTGGGTCCCTCACAGTTCAGATAGCTTTCTCCAGGAGAGTCACTGCTACTCAGAATAGACAACACTGAGCTAAACACATAGTTTACCCTAGTATGTGTCTGTTTCCAATTTGGTGGCAGCTGTTTTTTTGTTTTTGTTTTTGTTTTTTGCTTGAAAGGATAAAGATGCTTCCTCAAATTAGCGGAAAGTTGAGTTCATATTCAAAATGATAGAATGGCTTGGTGTTCAAGGAGTCACTAGAAAGCAGTGTATATTAGATAACCTCATCCCGTATAATGTAGTTTGATTTTTTAGGATTTAGTGTTGTAGTAACCATTGTGGTCTTTGTCCATGGAGTTTTCTTGGCAGGGATACTGGAGTGGCTTGCCGGTTCCTCCTCCAGGTGGATCACGTTTGGTCAAAACTCTCCACTATGACCTGTTCATCTTGGGTGCCCTGCTCGGCATAGTTCATAGCTTCTCTGAGTTCTTCAAGCCCCTTCGCCACGGCAAGGCACTCCCATGGACTGCAAGAAGATCAAACCTCTCCATTCTGAAGGAAATCAGCCCTGAGTGCTCACTGGAAGGACAGATTGTGAAGCTGAGGCTCCAGTACTTTGGCCACCTCATGAGAAGAGAAGACTCCCTGGAGAAGACCCTGATGTTGGGAAAGATGGAGGGCACAAGGAGAAGGGGGCGACAGAGGACGAGATGGTTGGATAGTGTTTTTGAAGTTACCAGCATGAGTCTGACCAAGCTGCGGGAGGCAGTGGAGGACAGGAGTGCCTGGCGTTCTCTGGTCCATGGGGTCACGAAGAGTCGGACACGACTAAACGACTAAACAACAACAACAACCATTGTGGTGCCTTCCAGCAGCTGGTGAACCACAACTACCACTGGCCATCCTGACTGAAGGTCATAGAATCACAGAATTGTAGAGTTGGAAGGGACCCAAGGGTCATCTAGTCCAACCCCCTGCAATGCTGGAATCTCAGCTAAGGCATCCATGACAGATGGCCATCCAACCTCTGCTCAAAAACCTCCAAGAAAGGAGAGTCCACAACCTCCCGAAGGAGACTGTTCCACTGTCAAACAGCTCTTACTGTCAGAAAGTTTTTCTGTATGATTAGTCAGAATCTCCTTTCTTGTAACTTGAAGCCATTGGTTTGAGTCCTACTTTCCAGGGCAGGAGAAGACAATCTTGTTCCCTCTTCTATGTGACAACCCTTGAGATACTTGAAGATGGCTACCATATCTCCTCTCTTCCAGGCTGAACATATCCAGCTCCTTCAACTGTTCCTCACAAGGCTTGGTCATAGGCACGGGAGGTTAAACAACATCTGGTTGAAAGCTACCCTTACTTTTCCAGTCAACAAACCCATGGCGCTGAGGGAGGCACTAATTTGGTAAGAGAAAAGAAAGAGCAAGTATATCTGAAAGCTTAGTTCAGGGGATCATTGAGGCCTGCTCATCACATGGTAAAACTGCTCCTGAACTGTATCACTCTAGACATCTCTAGACTCCTACACTCCTACACATCTCTAGACTCTGACACTTAAGCCCCCTTCTCGTGTTACTTGCATGAAGAGTTAAAGAGAAATCAGAATTAGCACAATAAACTTGTTGCATGAATGAAGGGTTAAAGTGTGCAGAAAGGGGCTGTTGGTACATACCATTGCCTTCACCACCAGTGGTTGAGAGCTCCTGTTCGCACTGTCCCTGCTGTCCAGGAACTAATGGGGGTATGGAGGCATTGAGGTCTTTGCATGGAAATTCCTACACAATGTAGGGAGCCACATATTGTTTCAAGATGGGATAGAGTCATAGTCCCATACAAGGGTGCTGGATCCTGGAGACTGAGGCACTGTAGGCCCCCTGAATATTTTTAAGGGGTTGGGCCTCCTCAATGTTCAGAGGGCCCCCTGCACAAGTGACGTCAGGATGTCACACGGCATCATGCATGGGCCACCTCAATCCCCAGGAGAAGCTGACGCCTCTGGACTCATAGCTTTTTAATGTTTTGCCCCTTCACATGAGGAATGCACAAAAGAAAGCTAAAGAAAAATTGCACACATAGAAAACTACCAAGTTGGGGGGGGGGTTGAGGTTAAAAGTATAAATGCCTACTTTTCTATGAGTAGGGAGAGCTTTACTTTGTGAGAGAGCATTGTCACGTGATCCACCATCTACAGTCTGAGAAGGTACAATCAAAGGAGGAGTTTGATCACATGGTTATTTTTTTGCTTGTCTCCTTTCCCACCCCCACGGCCAAGAGCACAGCTGAAGATATGGATATAGTCAAAGGTTTACTGTGGGATGGAGCCCTATTTTTTTCCCACCCCATGGATTTCTTTCAGTTTAGCTTAGATGCAGTGCTCATCACCATTTTGTTTCTCTGCCAGTAAGTCTGCAAAATCTTCTTCTCCACTCTGCTGTGGGAGACTTGAACAGGGATTATTACCTGTCTCTTGAGTCATTTCATTTACTGTCTCCATTCCACCCAAGCCATGTCATTCTCATGATATGTTTATTGTTGCTATGGAAACCTCCTAACCATAACTTTCTTTCATAGTGTGAATACTGGGATAGGGTGCTACTGACTGTCAACAGCTCATTTGCTCCATTTTCGTAAAGAAAAGAAAAGTTCCCCATGAATGCAATTTTTAATTCCTGCTTGTTGCCAGATTTCTTAATACACCTTTGCTCTTGTTTACCAAATAGTTATCAAGTGATGCCCTGAATATGTGTATTTGTGCCAAATTGCTTGTGATGTATTTGCTGGTTGGATGATGATGACAAATGGTCTGCTTCATGGAATACTTCCCTCATTCTCCCTTTTCTCAGCAAAATAAATCCTGTATGCCAATTTTGCTGAAGTCATAAATAAATGTGGTTGGGGTTTTAATGATTTTTGACCTCTGGTTCTGTCTGTAGTGGTTTTATTTACTCCTGTGGTATGAAGGCCAAGCATTAGGTGACATTTTTGTTAGTGTATACTTCAAAGCACTTCCCCCTGCTATTGTGGCCAGCTACAGATTTTGTGAGCTGTCTTATACAGTGGTACCTCTGGTTGCAGGCAGGTTGCAGGATCCAGAGGTCCCATTGAATCCTGAGGTTTCCGCAACCTGAGGACTGCTTCTGTGCATGCACACACGGTGAAACGCAGTAAAATACTTCCAGGTTTGCTGCACACACATCCCAAAGTTTACGTAACCAAAGGGTTACCAAAGGGTTTACGTAACCAAAGGGTAACCAAAGGGTTATGTAAACAGAGGTACAACTGTATCTTTAAGACTTGCCTAGAACATTAAAGTTTTGTCAAATTACTTGTTTCCCACCCAAAAACTGTAAAAAGGGAAAGTTTCACTCCACAAACTGCATCATTTCCAGAATTGCCCCACAATGCAATTATTATAGGCACAGCCATTACTTCCATATCTGGACCTGTCAAAACATAGGAATGTTCCAGGAAGTCATTCCTTTCATTAAAAAAAAAAGACCTTTATTATAAATTTGTTTGGAGGTGGTACTTAACACCAATCAAATTAAATCAAATAAACAAGAAATATTTGGTGTTATGTTGGAGGGGATGCCAGGAAACAGGGAATTATGTTCACGTGTGGTAGGGGTGTAAATATGTACATTTTTTTGGGAAAGGATAGAAATCACTGGGTTAAAGCTGACCAAAAGTCCAGAGGTAGCACTATTATCAATTTACGATGGGGTGGAAGGTTCACAGGCTATGAAGGACTTGCTCACAAATTTATTGACAGCTGGATGAATTATGATATCTAGGAAGTGGAAGGGGCAAGCAGAATATAAAATGGAAGAATGCTATAAAGAGGTGTGGGGTATAGCTGTTAATGATAAATTAACATGTGCCATTAAGGTAAGACGGGGAATATTCAGGAGAAATGATTTTGAGGCGATATGGAGGGTGTTTGTAGAATTTGTACCATTAAAATAGAAAGGGGTCAAACCATCGCAAGAGGTGCTCAATTTTTGGGAGGTTGGGTAGTTCGAATGGAATAGTCTCGGTGGTGGGGTGCACATTTTTATTCTTATTTATTTATGATTATTACTTTGTCAAAAAAAAATTAATGGTCAACACAATTTGTGATCTACTAAGCTGAGCATAGTGCAACTCTTCTGGGTCACAGACATCAGTTAGGATGATCTGAAGCAGTTGCACTGGTTACCAGTCCAAGGTGTTCATAGTTGTATTTCCTTGAGCATTACCCATTCTTGCTGAGGCTGATGTGAGTTGGATCCCAACAACATCTCAAGGGTCACAGGCTCTGCATACCTTATGTACACTAACCATCTTTGACTGGAGTTGTTTGTGACCCTCAGATCTCTGTGCTACTGGCTTGAGAAATCTGAGGAATCTATGGACTATGATGTTTCGCTGGGCTTCAAGATGATTCCACTCATGCAGCCTACATTTTGGTGCCTTGGGCGGACAAGGAAATACTCCAGGTTAAATGAAGAGATAAGACTAGTCAAGTTTAGTCTGGCAGAGAATCTCTCAGCGTCCTCTCCTTTCTGTCAGTTGTTGTTGTTGTTTAGTCGTGTCCGACTCTTCATGACCCCATGGACCAGAGCACGCCAGGCACTTCTCTCTTCCACTGCCTCCCGCAGTTTGGTCAAACTCATGCTGGTAGCTGTGAGAACACTGTCCAACCATTTCATCCTCTGTCGTCCCCTTCTCCTTGTGCCCTCCATCTTTCCCAACATCAGGGTCTTCTCCAGGGAGTCTTCTCTTCTCATGAGGCCAAAGTATTGGAGCCTCAGCTTCAGGATCTGTCCTTCCAGTGACCACTCAGGGCTGATTTCCTTCAGAATGGATAGGTTTGATCTTCTTGCAGTCCATGGGACTCTCAAGAGTCTCCTCCAGCACCTTAATTCAAAAGCATCAATTCTTCGGCGATCAGCCTTCTTTATGGTCCAGCTTTCACTTCCATACATCACTACTGGGAAACCATAGGTTTTACTATACGGACCTTTGTTGGCAAGGTGATGTCTCTACTTTTTAAGATGCTGTCTAGGTTTGTCATTGCTTTTCTCCCAAGAAGCAGGCATCTTATATTTTTGTGGCTGCTGTCACCATCTGCAGTGATCATGGAGCCCAAGAAAGTAAAATCTCTCACTGCCTCCATTTCTTCCCCTTCTATTTGCCAGGAGGTGAGGTCAGTAAAATACAACAATTATGGATTACATATGTAGATGTTTGCTGCCCTTTTGTGAAACCCAAAATCAACTTTCTGATGCAGCTGTTCCACTCTGCCACATGGTAGTTACATGGTAACAATGCTGTTCCCAGCATTCCCGGACTCAGAAGCAAGCAGTCTGTTTAGCTGTTAGTCAACGGAGAGTATTGCACTGGCCAGTTTCAACTCTATTTTGTACATAAAACTTGTTCAAATAACCTTTGCATAAGTCTAGAGGGAAATTTTGCTTCAGGAAAGAAAGAGGAAGTGTGAGAGGGTTTTTAAAGTGCAGAAATGGGTTGTTGTTTTTTAATAAAGGAATTCTATTAGCATTATAATCAAAACATGCTGAAGAACAGAAAGCTATACGACAAGGAGGGCAGAGAGGGATGTCATGCAGTTTTGTATTGACCGTGCATCTAGCCTGTGCATTTACAGGGGCAGGTGGCAGGATAGCAAGAGGCACAGATATAAGGAAAGATGAACATTTCAAATCTCCCAAACAGCTGGCAGCTTGGCATACACATTGCTGAAAATTACTGCACAGCAGCAACCCCGCCCTCCCCCCTTTCAGCCTTTTAATAATGCATTTCTTCAGTGGTTCATACAGTGACAACAAGAAAAATGAGTTTCCATCCAGCTGGTCAATATTAACTTAATTCCTAGATGGGATTACACAATAAGGTCCCGTATGCATGTTCTCATAGAAAAGAATGTTTATTGACTGTGTGAACTGTAAATAAGAAAGTAATGCATTTACAGATATTAAGTAGCTAGGGAGCAAGGACTTTACATTTAGGGGCTACATTGTAAATATATGAAATTGGGCTGGGGAAGGGTAACTTTCATGGAAGAAGTTATATATGTATACATGCATATTATGCAAATCATCTCCTTTTACATACATAACGCACATGATATGTAGCACCCTTCTTAGAATTACAGTGGGGGAATGATAACAAATGGATGAAAAATATATTGAGGTTGAAAGAAAATCCATCCATTAATATTGGGAACTTGGGGGAAAAAATAATCTAGACAACTGACAGCCCTTGGGTGGATCTAGACCAGGGGTAGGCAACCTAAGGCCCGGGGCCTGGATGCAGCCCAATCGCCTTCTGAATCTGGCCCACGGACGGTCCAGGAATCGGCGTGTTTTTATATGAGTAGAACGTGTCTTTTCATTTAAAATGCATCTCTGGGTTATTTGTGGGGCCTGCCTGGTGTTTTTACATGAATAGAATGTGTGCTTTTATTTAAAATGCACCTCTGAGTTATTTGTGGGGGGTATAGGAATTCATTCATCCCCCCCCAAAAAAAAAAATATAGTCCAGCCCCCCACATGGTCTGAGGGATGGTGGACCGGCCCACGGCTGAAAAAGGTTGCTGCTGACCCCTGATCTAGACCACCAAAGCCCTGGGCGCCTTTGGAGGAAAGTGTTGAGTAAAACTAATAATAATAATAATAATAATAATAATAATAATAATAATAATAGCCCCCAGGAATATCAACCAAAATTTAATCAAGGCATTGCTTCCGTTTGGACTCTACAAAGGTTTGCAACTTATAAGAAACAGAGAACTCCTGTATTTCATTCTTCTCATACACACACTGATTTCTGCATTACATGTATGCAGTAGGTAAATGCAGTATGTATTCCTATCTCAGATGCTCATTTGTGTTCCATAATGGAGAAACCTTATGCTTTTGAGGGATTGATGTGTGCAGAATGATGCACATCCAACTGTCACAACACTTTTTGGAAAGTATGTGTATGTATATATGTATTTAAAACATGTATACCCCATAATGTTAGTTGAATTATACATAACTTACATGTAAAGGGACCCCTGACCCTTAGGTCCAGTCGTGGGCGACTCTGGAGTTGTGGCGCTCATCTCGCTTTATTGGCCGAGGGAGCTGGCGTATAGCTTCTGGGTCATGTGGCCAGCATGACTAAGCCGCTTCTGGCCAACCAGAGCAGCGCACGGAAAGGCCGTTTACCTTCCCGCTGGAGCGGCACCTATTTATCTACTTGAACTTTGTGCTTTCGAACTGCTGGGTTGGCAGGAGCAGGGACCAAGCAATGGGAGCTCACCCTGTCACGGGGATTCGAGTTCAATGGGGCCAGTACCTTTCGCACAGAACAACTGCGTCGGGAGTGGGTGGGTTGAGGACGAATCATTAAAGAAATACACAAACCTAGAAATAATGCTTGGAAATAAAGCTTGCCTGAAAACACAAGGCACACACAGCAAGGGAGGAAAGGGTTAATTTTGCCTCTTTCTCAACACTTGAAATCCTAGAAATTAGCAGCCCCTCCAGAAGCTTCTATGTCAGGGGTCAGCAAACTTTTTCAGCAGGGGCCAGGTCCACTGTCCCTCAGACCTTGTGGGGGGGCCGGACTATATTTTGAGGGGAGGAAACGAACGAATTCCTATGCCCCACAAATAACCCAGAGATGCAATTTAAATAAAAGGACACATTCTACTCATGTAGAAACACGCTGATTCCTGGAGTGTCCACGGGCTGGATTGAGAAGGCAATTGGGCCGGATCCAGCCCCCGGGCCTTAGTTTGCCTACCCATGTGCAATGTGCACATCAAATGCAGGACATGTGGGATATCATATCTAGTTGGGGTCCAGGACACACTGTGCTCAGTGAGAGTTACTCTCATGTAGGTGAGCATAGGACCAAAGCCTTCAAGTCAATTTATTGAGGAATACCTAAACCCCCTATTGTTGTACCAGCTAAAGAGCATTCTACAGCTTGACACAAGGCCATACAAGATTGCTCTTCACACTTCCTTTACTGATAAGTGGATGACAGGATGTTTAGATTCTAATTGTTGGGTCTTCACCCATTCCCACTTATGTATCATCAGCAAAATTCTTACTGTGTAGCAGTATTATGCTGTACATGGCAAGAAGAAAAGTGGTCCTTGCACCACAGTCAGTTCCCAACGGTGTTGATCTTGAACAACTATTCCTATGAACTACCTGGTACAGGGTAGTACCACAATGTTATGCAGTACAGCTTGAAATTCTCCCTGAAGACAACAATTGCAGCAAGGAAAGATAAAATCCAGAAACACATAGGAGAGGAATGCATGCCAGCTTATTTTGAAGAGTTCGATTTTATTTTAATCTTTTTATTTATTTATTTATTTTTCACTTTTCTCTTTCTTCCATATTCCAAAGCTGACCTCCACCTTACATCCTCTTTCAAAATAAAGGATGTTCTACCCAAGTGGTGCAAGAACGCTGATTTTTACTCAAAGAAAAGGTTTAATTTTAACTCACAAAAAACTCATTCAACATGGTTCCCATTATGTTGAAAGACAAAAAGGCACATTCTCTTTTGCCAGAACTGACACTAAAGCAATATTAATTCAAGCGGAATTCTCTTCTTAGACTGAATAGGAGGCTATATGCAGCTTTCAAGTTCCATTGCTGTTTCTCAGAGTTCCATGGAGAACGCAAGATGAAAGTAATGGTTCAGAATATGAACTGGTTGGAGATATAAAATCCAAAGATTGCTGCTTGGATACCATTTGTGAGGGGGAAATGTACCAATAGAGATTTGAGTTCTTATATCTGATATCCTCAAGACTATTTTAAGAGCACCCCCTGTGATTGCTTATTGCAATGCCTTGATTCTTTATTGCAATAATTTAATTTTTGAAACAAATTTCCAGTTAACAATTTATACTGAAATGGCACATCTCAGGTTGAACTCTTCTGTTGGAAAAGCTAGTTTCCTATGGACATGGAGCTTTTGCCACATGGGAACAATTAGCTGTGCAGTCTACCAACAAGTGGTTCATCTCAGAAATGTACCATGTCAGTCTATTCAATGTGCAGATCAGCCCTTAGAGCAGGAATGACTAATCTGTGGCCTTCTGGAAGTTGTGGGACTGAAACCCCCATCATCCCTGGCTACTGGTTATGCTGGCTGGCGATCACTCATAGCCAAGTAAGATTATCTTCCATAAACACGGTTTTAACAATGAGTCCATAAGTGACTGTGGAGGCCAATTCTGGATCCACACGTCCTTCCACAGTGGGGACATTGGTTTCCGAGCAGGAGTTGATCACGGTGTGGATTTGGCAAATGTGCCTTCCTCTTAGCATGTTTCTCCCTTGCGTCCTGAGTTTGAAGCCCATGACACCTTTGGTAAAGGCTGTTCTCCAATTGGAGTGCTTGCAGGCCAGTGTTTCCCAGTTGTCAGTGTTTATACTATATTTTTTTTAAGATTTGCCTTGAGACAGTCTTTAAACTTATTTTGTTGACCGCCAGCATTACGCCTTCCATTTTTAAGTTCGGAATAGAGTTGTTGCTTTGGAAGACGATCATCAGGCATTTGCACAACATGACCAGTCCAACGAAGTTGATGTTGAAGAATCATTGCTTCAACACTGGTAATCTTTGCTTTTTCCAGTACACTGATATTCGTTCGCCTGTCTTCCCAAGTGATGTGTAAAATTTTTTGGAGACACCATTGATAGAATCTTTCAAGGAGTTGGAGATGGCGTTTATAAGTGGTCCATGTTTCACAAGCATACAGTAAACAAGCATTTTGGTTTCCCTGCGAATGTCCCAGTCCTCAAACACTCTGCACTTCCATCGGGAGAAAGTCACACCCACAGAGCTCAGGCAATGCTGGATTTCGGCATCAATGTTGGCCCTTGTGGAAAGATAACTGCCTAAGTAGGAGAAGTGATCAACATTTTCCAACGTTACACCATTGAGTTGGATTAGTGGCGCTGCAGAGGGGTTATTTTGTACTTGTTGGTGCAGCACATTGGTTTTTTGGATGTTGAGTGATAGGCCAAGCTTTTCATAAGCTTCTGCAAAGATCTTTCCAGTTGGAGTCTAGCATCATCTAGAGAGGGTCACAGGTTCCCAACCCTTGCCTCAGAGCAGGCTTTCCCAACCTGGGGTCTCCAAGGACTTGTTGAACTACAATTCCCATAATTCCTGATGGTTGGCCATGTGGTCTGGAGCTGAAAAGAGTGCAGTCTATCAACACCTGGGGAATCAAGGTTGGGAAAGAGTGCTTTAGGCGAATCCATCTTTTCTTCCTTCCAGAACACATTATTTAATACAGAAATCTGAGCTTCAACAAAGCGAAGCAACAACTCCATAATGGATTCAAAAGGAAAAGATACACGCATATCCTAGCACTTTTTTAAAAAAAAACCAACAAAGATTTATGCAACAACTAAAGCAGAAAATTGTTTTCTGTCATCTGGTTTTGCCCCAGTCTTTAATTTGCACCTGTGAGAAAGATGATTAAATGTTATTTCATTGTCAGTGATGCACATGATTATCCCTATAGGTGTCTTCAGGAACCAATTCAAAGTGCATAGATGTTGTCTTTTTTAAACAGGATTTCATTAATCAAAGTTACTTCTTTCATACATACTTTTGAAAATCAGTTTCCATGATATCAGACATGATATTTGTTTTATAATTTCCTCCATACTTTCTATATCTAGGGAGGAAATGGTGGTGCATCAATTAAAACTTTTTCGTCAACCATCTTGGGTCTACTCATTCAATTGTTAGTATTTACATATATTTAAATCTTCACATTACCAAAAACTCAATATAGGTGCCCTTTTCACGGCATTGAAGGAAATAATTTTGTGACTGAATAAATGAAAGATGCTACCCCTGGTTTGAAAGGAAAGACTCGTTTAGATATTTTCATTTTCTCTTGCAGTGAAACAACAAAACTGAAATGGCTTGCAAAAATGTGACCCTTCAGTCTATCCCTCCAAATAATATTGCGCCAACTCAGTCTTTAGCTCATTAATCAGCATGGTAAAGCTGTGATGCAGTGCACGCATTTACCTGGGAGTAAACCCCTCCGAATACAAGAGAACTAATGCTTAAACATGTATAGGATTGGGCTGTAAATTAACTCTAGATGGGGTCAAAGAAAAAAAACCACATATTTGCATTTTTTAGGACACCGGTGCAAATACCCATTTTGCTATCTTTTATATAAATGCATGTTGGGAAGCCAAAGCAATGATGAACTGAACCAGTGAAGTGACAACTGCTATCACTGTGAGCAGAGATAGCCTGGTTACAGTTATATATGCCATGGAAACCTCCCAATAGACCTATAGTGAAGCAGTGAAGGCAAAGTTGTCTTTGAACACTTCCTGGAAACTGCAGTCAGTCCAGAACTGTGCCAAAGCACTAAGCTTCATTTTTTTTAAGTGGATTGAACTCCCAGAGCCGAGCTCAGTCAGACGGACTCCAAAGCACTTTGGATTGAAGTGGGCAGGTTTCCGAAGCACCAAATCAGGGTCCAAATTCGATATTGCAGTCGTTGCACATGCCACGTTATTCGCTGTCTATTCACTTTGACCATGTCTGGACACAGGAGACAGGGTGATGATGCCAAGACACAAGGCAGAAACCAACAGGGAGCTCACAAGCTTGGGAAAGAGAAAAGGAAAGAAGGCACTAGAGGAGAAAAGGAGTGCCAGTCAGGAGAGCTATAGTGTGTGAGGGCATTTATACGCTTCAGTATTGAGGACCATAGAATAGAAAGGTTGGTACACACACACACACACACAAACACAAACACACACAAACACACACGTCCTTAGTATAATAGAATTATTGGGTTTTCTCCAGTGGGATTTGTGCATTGTTTTATGCTTGTTAAATGTCAGGAGTCCAGGTTCCCAGCTTGATAACACAGTAAGCGTAGATAATTAAAAAGGAGGATTTATTGCAAAAACAAACAGATAGCTCCAGACGGCTCTAACAAAGCTGCCGACATTATCACGCAAGATGACCCTTCTGAAGACTCCTTCTGGTTCTTACAGAAGTTATTGAACTTTCACACCTTACACCTCTTGTTTTGTTTCCTGTCTAACAACCCTCCCATTTGCCGACTCTTCAAACTTATTGGACTTATTGGATCAGCTCCAACCTCTTCCTGTTCTGAAATACTGTCTCTGTGTCTGTTCGCGTCTGTTTGAGCTTCCTGAGAGCTTTGGCTGTGGTCCAGCCCGCTCTCAGTTGTTCCCTTGGCAACTGGCATTGCAGTGTCCAAGGGAGTCGGCACTGGCCTCTGTTCAGCCTGCGTCAAATCTAAACCTCTCTGTTCTGCAGCTGGCTGTAAAGTTCCACTAGAAGCTGGCTCATTCCTGACATTAAAGTTCCTGAATAGTCAAACAATGGCTGTACTAAGGTAAAGGTAAAGGACCCCTGTACAATTAAGTCCAGTCAAACTTTACTATGGGGTGCGGCGCCCATCTCGCTTCAAGCCAAGGGAGCTGGTGTTTGTCTGCAGACAGCTTTCCAGGTCATGTGGCCAGCATGGCTAAACCCTTCTGGTGCAATGGGACACTGTGACGAGTGCCAGAGCACACACCTTTTTGTTGTAGCGGTACCTACTTATCTACTCACGTTGGTATGTTTTCAAACTGCTAGGTTGGCAGGAGCTGGGACAGAGCAACGGGAGCTCACCCCGTCACAGGGATTCGAACTGCTGACCTCCTGATCAACTAGCCCAAGAGGCTCAGCGGTTTAGACCACAGCGCCACTGCTAATGGCTGTAGTAGAAGGCTTGATTATAAGTGATAGACATTCTCAATATCCCATGCCTTACTAGTCCATTTTAATAGATGACAGGTAATGACTTGACAGGGACACGGGTGGTGCTGTGGGTTAAACCACAGAGCCTAGGGCTTGCCGATCAGAAGGTCGGCGGTTTGAATCCCCGCAATGCGGTGAGCTCCCGTTGCTTGGTCCCTGCTCCTGCCAACCTAGCAATTTGAAAGCACATCAAAGTGCAAGTAGATAAATAGGTACCACTCCAGTGGGAAGGCAAATGGCGTTTCCGTGCACTGCTCTGGTTTCACCAGAAGCAGCTTAGTCATGCTGGCCACATGACCCAGAAGCTGTACGCTGGCTCCCTCGGCCAATAAAGCGAGATGAGCGCCGCAACCCCAGAGTCGGTCACGACTGGACCTTAATGGTCAGGAGTCCCTTTACCTTTTAATGACTTGACAAGAATACTAAAAAGTGACAACCACTTTTTCACCAGAAGTCCTGCTCCTTTTCGGATTGCTTTAGGATTCCACACCCCACAAAAGGTGTTTTTTGGGTGTCACCAGTAAACATTATTTTTGGGCCAAGTTATGACCCCTTTATACACTTGTGTCATTGCCCCTGACTGTATGGAAAGGGTTTTGCATGCCCTTGACATTCCCTGTGTTAGTTTAAGTTCTTGAAGAGCCTCTACATAATTGCCTTCTTACCTCCGAAGGGGTTTCACTCCTGGCCTTTTGTGTGGTTTCTAAGTGCCAGTGTTGGTGGTGGTCCCCCACTGAACTTGAGTCTATTTTGCATCCACAAAGCTGAGCTTAGTTCCTCTGGGGCCAGAGAAGAAAAACCAAGCTGGAAGAATTCCAGGGGAATGGCTGCAGAGGAAAACAGGGCTGCATATGGACCTTCTTAGCATGCAAATAATGAATTTCTTTAGTTGGGAATAGTAGAAGAGTTTGGAATTAATATCCCGCTTTATCACTACCCGAAGGAGTCTCAAAGCGGCTAACATTCTCCTTTCCCTTCCTCCCCCACAACAAACACTCTGTGAGGTGAGTGGGGCTGAGAGACTTCAGAGAAGTGTGACTAGCCCAAGGTCACCCAGCAGCTGCATGTGGGGGAGCAGGGAAGCGAACCCGGTTCACCAGATTACGAGTCCACCGCTCTTAACCACTATACCACACTGGTGTAGTAATAATAGTACCACCTATTATTGCCTTAGTATCAAGGGCCAAACATATTCAGCCAAATAAACTGATATGTTTCTTGGAGAAAAATGCTTACACTCATTAACAGGGTTTTTAGAAAGGCAGACCCAATAAGTAGAATGTTATGTTAGAGTGTGGAATTTTTAATACCAGGGTGGAATTTCTCAGCTGCTGGACAGGGAAAAAGAACAAGCAATGAAATACTTCAGCACTTCCCACACACCCTAAATCTGCTGTTGTTTGAAGATTAGAACTTTTCCCTTCTAGTTATTGTTAAGAAAACTCTAGATGTCAATCAGGTTGGCTGACGCAGTAATAAGACTTCAGACACTGGCAGCGTTGGAAATGAAATAAACCCAGCTTGATGTGCTGTCACAGAATGTATGAGTCTGAACTTAATTTTGGGGGAAAAATAAATACACTGGGGGCATGCCACCACCCATCGCTGGAATTGGATTGCTCATTCGACCGCCTCATTATCACACTATGAACAGCATATTGACTTAAGTCATGTGTGGACAAGATTCCTAGGTTTTCCATCAAATCAAAAAGAAACATTTTCTCTTTCAACATCAGGGGCAACTTTCTAAGAAATATTTGTACAAGTGCAAGAATTAATGCAGGTGCGATAGGATTTCCCCTCTTTCTCTCCTGCACAGTCTGCAAATTTGCTCTAGAGGGTGGAGGGAAAGCCCAAAACAAATTTAGGGGGCATGTGGAGGGAAGTAAGGGGGAGAACGTTCCATTGTGCAAGGAAAAAGCTTTGCACTGACAGAACGTTTTCCTTAGCCCTACACTGAATAGGAGCCTGGTATGTTGCTTCTATGTCCAGTGAAGGAAGGTTGCATGTTCCTCAAAAAAGCTCAATAAACCCAAGCAATCACACGATCTTTGTAAAGAATATATCATGCAGTTTTTGTGGAACAGCATTTCACTTTCTCATGTGCAGAGTTCACAACTCACGATTAGGCATGAGCAAATGTATCACCTTCAGTTTCTCCCATTTCCTGTGTTCAAGTTCAGCTCTCCACATTTCCAGATGGCTTTTTATATAAAAAAATCCTTGTGAAAATTTCCAAGCATTTTAACACACATTTCTCCAAATATCCACATTTCTGCAAGCAAGTTCCTCTAACAGAATGCATTTCTGCATGCTATTTTCAGGAATGCATGCCTTTTCATGCACACTTGCCACTAATGGATGCATTTTGCTACAGATGATTTTGTCGGAGAAACTGTTGTAAAATTCGGAGGAGTGCAAATTCACTGCATTTTGGTCCAAGCATTGTACTGGGAAGTGCAAATTAGGCTGCCATTGAAATGCAAAGTAAACTAAATCTCTCTTCCATCTCAACACATGACTGTCTTCCTTGCCATGGAATAGGTGTAGGCATCTCGTTGTTTCTCCAAGGCTTGCAGAATATTCTGAGGAAATGCATCCAGCCACCACCAAAACCATTCTCCATATTCAACACCTGTAATTACATTCCTTCCTCCTTACCAGTTGTTTGTCAGACGCTAGAGAATTCTGATGGCTGTAAACTGCTGTAATCCATCCCCTGGCAGTACAGAATGCTACAACAGACACTGATATCTGGAAGCCTTCTGTATAATTTTTCTCCAGTGCAAATCCCACTGTTCTTCCTTCCTTTTTAAAAAAGGCAATGCTAAGTTACATCTCACTCATTGGAATCCTTCCTAAGTCTTGAACTAGGAATCCTGGCATGAGATAAATACATGAGCAGGTGGTAGAAAGATTGGCGAGGGCTTCCTAAAGCAAGAGAACAAAGCAGCACAGTAGGAGCATGCTATTTTTGAGAAGAGAACACTTTTTGAATGGAAGTATTCAAATCCTCTTAATGCAGCTTGAATTTTCTATTATTATTTTTTTAAAATCAAACAATCTATCTTCCCCTTGACACCATCTGAGGTGTCATTTCCTGATGTTAATTATCCTTGGGGGATGGGGAAATATGTTGCCAGTGTTAGGCTTGAAAGACTGCCGTGTAACCTTCTACTCCAAGTAATTGCTTCTTATAGACACCAGAACACACACTGTGCGGAGCATTTCCTGTGCCACCAACTAAATTGTAAATGGCATGATTAATAATGTGCTTGTCTTTTCCTGTGCACTCTGAAGCAAAAAGCATAGTGAGCCATCCTACTCACATAGATGAGAGATCAATTTACTATTGAAAACCAAAGAAATTTTCCCATAGTAAGGTAAAAGGTAAAGGACCCCTGGACAGTTAAGCCCAGTCAAAGGCGACTATGGGGTTGCAGCGCTCATTTCACTTCAGGCCAAGGGAGCTGGCCTTTGTCCACAGACAGCTTTCCAGGTCATGTGGCCAGCATGACTAAACTGCTTCTGGCACAATGGAACACCGTGAAAGAAACCAGAGCGCATGGAAACACCATTTACCTTCCCGCCACAGTGGTACCTATTTATCTACTTGCACTGGCGTGCTTTCGAACTGCTAGGTTGGCAGGAGCTGGGACAGAGCAACGGGAGCTCACTGCATTGCAGGGATTCAAACTGCTAACCTTTCATTCGGCAAGCTCAAGAGGCTCAGTTGTTTACGCCTCAATGACACACACGTTTAACTTTTCCCATAGTGTGTGTGCTTGTGTGTTTCTATATATAGTAAATGTTGTTGTCCCCGAGAGGGGGCAATGACAATAAATATATTATTATTATTATTATTATTATTATTATTATTATTATTATCATCATCATCATATATCATCTATCAATCTCAGATTGGGTTTTCTGGTTTTGGAAAGGATGCTAATAGGCAGTGAAGATTAGCACTGTGACCCGAAGCAATGGACATTAATGTATGATGTCAGGGGTGGGGAACCTCAGGTCCAGGAGCCAAATAAGGACCCCCAGGCCTCTCTCTTCAGGCATTCAGGCTCATACTAACACCTCCAGGACACACCCCTCAGTAGCCCGTCTCTGTGCCCCCCTCAAGTGCTTTTGCGCGGATGCCATGTGTCCTTGAACTGTCATACCTCTTGCTTGCCTGGACTGAGAATGGAGAGATGTACTACTGTGGGACTGAGTTGAAACCCCTGACTTTTGAATTGTAGACTATTGTAAGAGTCAGTCCTAATGCTCCTCCTACTTTTGCTCATCCACTGCAGACATGAAGTTCCCAGAACATTCCCCACAAGGCGATGTGGCCTTTGAAATGAAAAACACTTCCCAGTCCTGATTAGGGGTGGATAAATTGGTCTGTTTTGGGTTCTCTCAGGGTCCCTCCCCCAACTGAAAACCCAGTACGGTGGTACCTTGGGTTAAGAACCTAATTCGTTCTGGAGGTCTGTTCTTAACCTGAAACTGTTCTTAACCTGAAGCACCACTAATGGGGCCTCCTGCTGCCAGAGCACAATTTCTGTTCTCATCCTGAAGCAAAGTTCTTAACCCAAGGTGCTATTTCTGGGTTAGCGGAGTCTGTAACCTGAAGCATCTGTTACCCGAGGTACTACTGTACCTCATGTTTTTGCAGACAATTGCAAATAAGTTCACATATGTATATATATATATCTCCTAATGAAATTATTTCAGCAAATGTCTCCTAATAAACACATTTATTATATGCACATTTTTGAAATCACTTTATCCTGCTACAATGAATTTTGTATGCTATCTTCACTAATATATGCATTAACATGCATAACATACCCCAGACAATCTTTGTGACCCGCCCTTCATCCAGCACCCTACTGATTTTCACAAAAGTGTCTCTCTCTGTGTTTTATTTATTCATTCATAAAAACATTTGTACACCACAATTTCAAACCAAATTACAACAATTACAACACAATAAAAAACACCACCAAAAGCCTAAAAAGATCATCAGCTGATTATTATCAAGTATATCAATGGATATATCACCCACAGCGGGTGGCGCTGTGGGTTAAACCACAGAGCCCAGGGCTTGCCGATCAGAAGGTTGGCGGTTCAAATCCCCACAACGGGGTGAGTTCCCATTGCTCGGTCCCTGCTCCTGCCAACCTAGCAGTTTGAAAGCATGTCAAAGTGCAAGTAGATAAATAGATACCGCTCCATCAGGAAGGTAAACGGCATTTCCGTGCACTGCTCTGGTTCGCCAGAAGTGGCTTAGTCATGCTGGCCACATGACCCAGAAGCTGTACGCCGGCTTCCTCAGTCAGTAAAGCGAGATGAGCACTGCAACCCCAAAGTTGTCCACAACGGTCAGGGGTCCATTTACCTTTACCTATATCAACGGAACCCACAGTGCCTTTAAGCAGAAACTTTTGTTATCAAATGATAACAAAACAATGGGATCAAATGATAACAAATAATGGGATTTTTCATGAGGCATTATCATACAAACTATTCCAATCATCATTTCGCCATATCCCATTAGCTCTAGAGGCAAGTGGAGAAACGAAGAGAAAAGTGAACCTTGATAGAAGATGCACAGTGACATCCAAATGTGCAGTGGTTTGATAGCCGGCTGCAAGCTTTATCATGTGGAAGCTTAATCACTAAAATGGATTGTGGGAATCAAATCTCAGCACTTGCATTAGACAAATATCAGACTTTTGTGCAGGTTGTTTATTGAACAGAGTGTAGTTGGATGTGCAGCTTTTGAATTTTGTTAGAGTAACGAAATAAGCAAACACAAAGAAACTTGCACAGTGGATAAAACATGAAAATACATTTCATTTATGCACAATCCTAATTAGAAGGTTTGCAAGCATTATGCTAGAGATGACACAACTCTGGGGAGAAAACCTATTAATCATTCAGTGGTTACTTCAGCAGTGACTAAATTGTTTGTTTACAGGCTTCCTGTCTCTCTACATTGTCACAGTAAAGTGATTATTTAGTGCTTACTGAACTATAATGCCCCAGCCATATGAATCAGTGTGGTGGCAAAAAGAAAAAAAGTGAGATTTTTACAAGATGGGGATAAATTTTCTTTTAAATGCAGACCTAATTCACATTTTCTAAAACAACATCAGACCTGACACATACAGGTTTTTCAGGAAGTGTGGACATCTAGAGAGGCTGCAGTGCAGTCCAAATAATAATAATAATAATAATAATAATAATAATAATAATAATAATAATAATAATTTATTTATATGTCACCCATCTGACTGGGTGGCCCAAGCCACCTGAAAGGTAAACAATAATTCGGCTCATGGGAATTTCATCAACATTTGGAAATTTTCCCTTTGGTAGTTTTTGAATGCAATTTCTTTTCTCGTCCATTGGTGGAGAGTGGTCAAAAAACCACAGGAGTAATTTTTGACAATGCACTAATCTTGGGCTAGTTGCTTGTATTCTGAGCTACTCTTACAATGCAATACTACTAATTTATGTTGTCTGGACTTTTTGTACTAGTTGCTTGTTTGACATTGTAAGTTACTCAGCAGAGAGCTATATGCATTGGTGTTAGTTTAGGAGACTGACATAGTTCTTCATCCAGGGCAGGGAAAAAGAGCCATTTTATGTTCTATTTTAAAGTCACAATATAAAAAATCCCTTAAAAAACAGAAAAAAAATTCATGAAATAAACAGAAATGATGACTTGAGGGGGGGGAAGTACATAACATTTATTCCAGCCACCAGAAGTGGAGACACATATTCTGTGAGAACTTTTCTCCAAATGTTTAGCATCTGATAAATTTGGCAAAGAAGCATGAAGTGAATTTGGTTTTGTGATGCTCTTTAATTTTTCAGCTGTTTTCAGATACATTCTGAGGGCATTTCCTTCTAAAAAGGACAACTTGGTCACAAAAGAAGGCTTCATTAAAGAGACGAAACCAGAATGGATGAAACAAGGCCAGCCTTTGAATTGTTTTGGGCCAAGGATCAGTTCTGCTATTTTCTGCCCTCGATCCACCAGCTTTCCCCCAAAATGATATTCATGCACCATCTGTTACGTTGCATATTTCAGCTTGCACCAAATTTAATTGCACCAAATTCTAAAATTACCACATTCAAATGCACAAACTAACTTGGCCATTATGCATTGCCAAGGAAAAAGAGAGGAGAAAAGAGGGTTGTGATAAGCATACAATTTGCATATGCTAATTACTGTAATTTAAACAGAAATACAAAACATCTGACAAGCACAGCGAAGACTGTGGCCAGGTGTCCTGCATGGGCACCACGTGTGCATTCCAGGCCCTAATTTCTGATGAGCAACTTCCCTTCCAAGATTTGGACCAGGAAACCCTTCAAACAATTGACTCCACCAAATAGAGGATTGTTCTCATGGCCACCCTATAACCAAGGTACCTCATTTACACAAGAAACCTAAATGAGTCTCTTCAGCTAGCTATTCTCATTTCCCATCTTAAATCTCCTTTCTTAGGTCTCTGTGCCATCCTCTTCCAGCTCACAAGCAAATCCTTCTTCCCACAGAATGCTTAGTTCGTCTTCATTCCTATGGTTCTCTCTCTTATAGCTTAAAAACAGGCCAATGCCTAGGGTTGCAAACACTTGAAAGTTAAATATACTAGCAGTTGTGCAGGCTTGAGGCAAGGGCTAGAGCAGGTCTAAGATGGAGAGTTGCAATGCTGGATGGCATTCGGAGGGTT
Organism: Podarcis cretensis; assembly: GCF_951804945.1. NCBI lineage: Eukaryota > Metazoa > Chordata > Lepidosauria > Squamata > Lacertidae > Podarcis > Podarcis cretensis. The sequence continues at coordinate 17,077,030 of NC_137176.1, read as the reverse complement.
GTCAAATTCAGGTGGGCCCTGATCTAGAATGCTCTGTTTATTTTTTAAAGCTCTATTCAGGTGCTGTTTTAACTCCATTTCAAACCAACACATGCTAGCAGGTGAGGGGCATGAATGTTCCCATAGCTATGTAACATCAGAAGAGGTGTTCATACAGTTTCCCTCCGTCACATGTTCAGTAAATGGGTTGCAGATCAGAAGGTCGGAGGTTCGAGTCCCCGTGATGGAGTGAGCTCCTGTTGCTCTGCCCCTGCTCCTGCCAACCTAGCAGTTCGAAAGCACACCAGTGCAAGTAGATAAATAGGTACCATTGCAGTGGGAAGGTAAATGGAGTTTCCGTATGCTCTGGTTTCCTTCATGGTGTTCTGTTGCACCAGAAGTGGTTCAGTCATGCTGTCCACCTGTCTGTGGACAAACGCCGACTCCCTTGGCCTGAAAGCGAGATGAGTGCCGCAACCTCATAGTTGCCTTTGACTGGACTTAACCATCCAGGGATCCTTTACCTTTACCATTTTACAAAGTATCATACCTGCTAGTTATGCCTTTCCCTCATGCTGGTGGGTCCTCTGCCCACACCCCTGGTGTGCCATTGGCCCTAGGCTCATACAATATATACCCAGGACCCCTTTCATATTCATTCTTCCTCCATGGCTGCTGGGAACATGGAGAGCAACATATGTGTGGCCTGGAGAGTGGGTACGATCCTGCTCACTCATCACATGTTTATTGTTGTATGTATGTATGTATGTATGTATGTATGTATGTATGTATTGAATTTATATCCCACCTTTTTAAAAAGGCACTCATGGTAGTGTGCATTACGGATGGGTGATATCCGGTTTTCAACACCACAACATATTACCAGCTAAACAGTACAATGTACCGATGTAATGTGATGTCTGAAATAAGGATGGAGCTTTGTAGATGCATTGGTTGGCTTCACAGTTTCCCCCGCATTGTGGTTTTTGCCTAGTGCATACACACACCCCTCCCTCATGATTGGCACTACATTGCCAGGTCAAAAGCTATGAAACTGATATCATGATATGGACTTTAAACTGGTTTTAGATGATATATCTGTCAGTTTGCATTTCTTTCTACAGAAAGTATTGATCTGATGTATAGAGATCTTTCCTGTTCTGATTAATTCAAGAGTGTTCTGGAAGGTTTCTTTCTATGTGAAAGAAACAGGCAGAAGGTTTCTGTTGTTTGGGTTATTCCTTCTGGGAAGCTGAGTACAGCTGGCTTAAACTGGTTCTGTTATCTTTCTGTCAAGGTCATGCTATTAAAGTAAGGACAGAAGGAGCCTAGGTTTCACTTACTTTCTCTTTCTATCTCTTTGTTCTGGTGTTCTGTTCTGTATGCTGTAGTGTTAAGGTTTAGTCTTGTTATAAGTTCTTGCTAAATTGAGTTAAGTCTGCTGCAACTGGATTTTTATGGACTACGCCAATCCTGATTGCATTGGATTTGTGACCATTATGCTCATTTGACTTCAGTAGCAGTAAAGCTCTGCTGGATGAAATATAATTGCCTCTGGTCTATTTTTGGGGAACTCTGCATCCTGTTTAAGTTTCCTCCCCAGAAGGGCGCGACAATATCGCCCAGCCCTATAAAACATCATGATTCACGATATATTGCCAGGTAACAAATTATGAAACCGATATCACAATATGGAAGTAACCAGTTTTGGATGATGTATTGATATAGAGCCCAGTTTTGATGTCCATGCTTCACCCTTCTTCATTGAACCCTCACAACAACCCTGTGGAGTAGCTTAGACTAAGAAGCAGAGATTGGCCCAAGGTCACCAAGCCAACTTCATGGCTGATTGGGGATTTGAAACCTGGTCTCCCAGGTCCTAGTCTGACCCTCCAAACACTGCACCACACTGGCTCTCACCCCACACTGTTCACTGAATGCATAAGTGGGTCTATATAGGCAAGCAGGATAGCTTTCTAAAGTGGCTAGGGAAATTTCAAATGCACTCTAAAAAGCACCCACACAAATGGTACGCGGAAACTGCTTTTGATCAACTGTTAACTTCACTGATCAGATAGCTATGTTAACATTCTGTGGGCTCCTTCTTGGCAGTGGCAGGAACATCACAGTGTGAGCGAGGATACCAAGCTATCACAGCAGCAGGGAAGCTACAACAAAAAGAATATTGCAAGAATAAACAAAGAGCAGCACAAGAGAGAGTGGGGTAAGGATATCAAATAAGACAAAAGCCTGAAAAGGAGGGCAGGCAGGAGGAGAAAATTAAAAATACAAAGAGTGAATAAAGTTATGCAAGAAAAGCGTCCTTAATTCATCTAGTTGCAACATTTATATGACTGGTTCAGGAAATTGTTAATGGTACAGCAACCATGCTACTGGGTGCCTAGCATTTTAAGGTTCTTTTGGCTGCTCCTCTGAACATACAGGACAAATAGACTTTTTGAAGGCAACTTCTTGCAAACTGGACTTTTGTTGTTGTTACCTGAAGGTCCCCAAGTGACGTACAATACATTTAAAACAGAAATCTAAATCTATCATACCACAGTAATAGAACCGAACAACCCCCACAACAGCCACAGGAAGCTTTGGCAATGCATTAGTAACAAAACAGCATTAATTTCGTAAATCAAGAGGTGGGAGAAGGAAAGTATTTACCAGGCACTAGAAATAGGTCAACAAAGGCAATCTGCTAAGAAGGAGAGTATAAGACATTTATCTGCTACAATCAACTCTAAACTATTGTACAAACCTGCTTAATATGCATGAAATGTTTCTTGCAGATACATGGGGGTTGTTGATTATATGCATTATTTGAAACTGAAAAATAAAAAATGTTGAAAACAAAGGCATCACTGGGGAGAGCATTCTGCAAATGTGGAGCCACAACTGGAAACGCCCTTTAGATCATGTACAAACTCAAATTTTCAGGACTTGCTTTGGCTTCCATCTAGACCCCACCCTTACAGTTAAAGGGGAAAAGATTTGCCACAAGCGTCAAAGGCTTGATCTTTCATCCATGCAAACTGCAAAAAGCAGTTTATGTTATGAGTGTTTGTTTTGGCTACCTTTTACATCGCATTACAGAAGCAGAAATATAAGTGCTTCTCAGATGTGATCTGAAATGCATGAGATGACTGTGCAACATTAACTTACTTTGGAAAAGAAGAACCATGTGAATCTACCTGCCCTGGTAGCTTACCACAGATTTAATGCTTAGGCTGAAATGTATGCTCAGAACCAAGCTTACAGAGTTCTGATTTTCACAGCATTCACAAATCCCATTCAATCTGAAAGAGTCAATCAAATGATAGAGTCCCTCCAAAATCTTATTCACTGTCTGTCTGGTTCCTGTTTCTTTCCTTTCTATTTGCTTATCTCAACTACCAGTAAGGCTCTGACGCATGTTACTACCACCTCTTACACGTTCATTTAGTGTGTGAAACAGATATGGAGATGCACCATCTAGTTCCACCCTGACCACATTTGGTGCCCACCGCTTTGATGCAGTGAGAATGGGCCATACAGACATAGAGGTGGGCATGTGCTTATAGCTCTCTACATGGGGAGGGAGTGCCTGGGCCAATGAGGATTCCTAATGCCCCCTCTCCAGCATGGTGTGGGATAACCAGCCTCATATAACCACATTCAAAACCCACATTCACTCCAGTCGTGATAAAATAGGCCTAATCTATGTCTAAAGTTTGCATCCAACCATCCACCATGTAATTATAAGGATGCAGGTGGTGCTGTGGTCTAAACCACTGAGCCCTTTGGGCTTGCTGATCAGAAGGTCGGTGGTTCGAATTCCCATGATGGGGTGAGCTCCGGTTGCTCTGTCCCAGCTCCTGCCAAGCTAGCAGTTTGAAAGCATATCAACACCTTCCTGACAGGAAGGTAAACAGCATTTCCGTGCGCTCTGGCTTCCGTCAGTGTTCCGTCGTGCCAGAAGCGGTTTAGTCATGCTGGCCACATGACCCAGAAAGCTGTCTGTGGACAAATGCCGGCTCCCTCGGCCTGAAAGCGAGATGAGCGCCGCAACCCCATAGTCACCTTCAACTGAACTTAACCATCCAGGGGTCCTTTACCTTTACCTTACCTATGTAGTTATGCAAAGAGTGAGGGATGGGTTGATTAATTAATTTATTTATTTACAAGATGTGTCAGTATCATATATCTTAACTGAAGTCCATTTCATCCTTTCTCTCTAAAAAAAAAAAAAAACCTGCACAAAAATGCATATGTAGAAGCACATTTTATTGCAAATTATGCTCTTAAAATTATTTCACTGTATGCATTTCTAAATGCATATTATTCTAAAATATGCATCTTAACGCATTTTGTTAGAAAGGGGGGGGGGGACAGACCTGGAATTGTACCACAAATTTCAAAGAAGTGCAAAATTTGACTGAGAAGTACATTCCAATCTGTCCATTAGCCCAACAGGTGTAGACCTGGCCAGTTTCCATTGGGTTTCACAGGAATCACATTCTTTCAGCATCCCTTTCAAAGAGGGTATAAGTAGGGAAAAATTGCCATGCTGGTTCTACATTAGCAGCATACTTAACAAATGTAATTATATGTCTATTTATTTATAGATTTCCTAATGAGTAGGGTGGTTGTTGTTTCTAAGGGAATTAGATGTTTGCAGAAATATTTAGTGGGATCTTCATGAAATAAAGTAACTTCCATTCTGTCATGGAGATAAAACCGAAGCTGATTTTGGTTATTAAGATTTAGCTTTATGCTTTCCTAGCAGAGGCGTTATTTTCTGGGTAAGTTAAAAGATACTTTTGACAACCACATTTATCTTAGTGTCAAAATAGGGGAGCTGCTGCAAAGCTAGGAGAATCAGACTATAAATAGTTTTGATGGGGTACTTGGAAATGTCAAGAATGGGAAATTTTCACTGGTTTACAGCTTGCTATGGCAAACAGTTGCAGGAATCCCACCGCAGAGCGGTTTGCAGACTTCTGAACTCTCCATTATTGAGCTAAAAAAGAAGCAAGTCTTCTTTTTAGAAGTCTTGGAAATAAAAATGGTTGACTGGGTGGATAGATAAATTAAACAATTCTTCCATATTTTATTTTATTTTAAAATGTATTTTAATCTGCAAGGGGGAAAAATACTTTTCATTCCCACCTTCGCACAAAATAACAAAGGATCACCAATTGACACTATGAAACAAAATGTCAAGACAAGAAATGTCACATTTGTTACAAGATTAAAGAAGAGGAGAAGGAGGAAGAGTTGCTTGCCATGATGCAGTTTCTGGTTTATACAGGCTTCCTCAACCTCGGCCCTCCAGATGTTTTTAGCCTACAACTCCCATGATCCCTAACTAGCAGGACCAGTGGTCAGGGATGATGGGAACTGTAGTCTCAAAACATCTGGAGGGCTGAGGTTGAGGAAGCCTGGGTTAATAGTTTGCCAACACACCCATAAAGAAGACTCAGAAGACAAAACTGTGGTGGGAAAGGGTCATCTTTTTAGAAATATAACAACTTAGAAGATCTGCAAAACAAGTAATCAAAGTATTCAAATAAAAACCCATATAATCCAGCCATCCTGTTCTCACAGTGGCCAGCCAGAGGCCCATGAGAAGGCCTCAAGCAGGAGATCTCCTCCACTGTACTCTCCTCTCTTTCAGTTTCCAACAGCTGGTTCTCAGAAGCATACTGTCTCCATCTGTGGAGGCAGAGCATAACCATCAAGGTTGATTGCTGTTAGGGAGTCTTGATAACAAACGAGCATAGTTAATTAAAAAGAAGATTTATTGCAGAAACAAGCAGGGTTCACTGGAGTGGCAATCACAGCCGTCCATCTATAAATCAAAAGTTGTCCCTTCTAAGGAGGGTGTTTCCGGAGAGACCAGAAACAGCTGAACTTCCTCTTGTGACGTATTTTGTCTAGGCTAATGCTTTTGTTGTTGTTTAGTCGTTTAGTCGTGTCCGACTCTTCGTGACCCCATGGACCAGAGCATGCCAGGCACTCCTGTCTTCCACTGCCTCCCACAGTTTGGTCAAACTCATGCTGGTAGCTTTGAGAACACCATCCAACCATCTCGTCCTCTGTCGTCCCCTTCTCCTTGTGCCCTCCATCTTTCCCAACATCAGGGTCTTTTCCAGGGAGTCTTCTCTTCTCATGAGGTAGCCAAAGTATTGGAGCCTCAGCTTCATGATCTGTCCTTCCAGTGAGCACTCAGGGCTGATTTCCTTCAGAATGGATAGGTTTGATCTTCTTGCAGTCCATGGGACTCTCAAGAGTCTCCTCCAGCACCATAATTCAAAAGCATCAATTCTTCGGCGATCAGCCTTCTTTATGATCCAGCTCTCACTTCCATACATCACTACTGGGAAAACCATAGGTTTTACTATATGGACCTTTGTTGGCAAGGTGATGTCTTTACTTTTTAAGATGCTGTCTAGGTTTGTCATTGCTTTTCTCCCAAGATGCAGGTGTCTTTTAATTCCATGGCTGCTGTCACCATCTGCAGTGATCATGAAGCCCAAGAAAGTAAAATCTCTCACTGCCTCCATTTCTTCTCCTTCTATTTGCCAGGAGGTGATGGGACCAGTGGCCATGATCTTTGTTTTTTTGATGTTGAGTTTCAGATCATAAGCATCTCCAAGTAGGGTTAGGAGAAACCTTGCCTGAAATCCTGAAGAGCCACTGCAAGTCATTGCAGACAATAGTGAACTAGATAGACCAATGATCTACCTCAGCTTCCTATAGATTGAAGACAGTCTATTCCTAGATCAGTAATGTTGAACCTGTCACCTTCTTAAGACAGTGGTGCCCCACAAGACGAATGCCTCGCCAGACGAAAAACCCACTAGACGAAAGGGTTTTCCGTTTTGGAGGTGCTTCGCAAGACGAATTTCCCTATGGGCTTGCTTCGCAACACGAAAATGTCTTGCGAGTTTTTCCGACTTTTTTTCCCTTCCCCCCCCCCTTTTCCTAAGCCGCTTATCCGCTTATCCGCTTTTCCGCTTATCCGCTAAGCCGCTAAAAGCTGCTAAAAGCCGCTAAGCCGCTAATAGCGCTAATCTGTTAAGCTGCTAATGGGCTTGCTTCGCAAGACAAAAAAAACGCTAGACAAAGAGACTCGCGGAACGGATTCTTTTCGTCTTGTGAGGCACCACTGTATTATCAGCCATGCAACATCTGGAGTGTGATGGGCTCACCATCTCTAGTTTAGAGAGAAGCTTCCCTCATGTAATTTTCACATCATAATTGCTTTTATGGTTAACTGCTAAAATGGTTGTAAAATCTGTATATTCTACAGTATTATGTACATATAAAGGCACCTATTAGTGAAAATAATGTTAAAATTGCATTACATTGGGGGGCTGTCGCTTTGCAAAAATGTGTATAGTGTGAGAAATTTGCACTAAAATGTTGATGAATTTTCAGGAGGATGCCTTTAAAAATAAATAATTAAATCATAAACTAATGTGGAAATGTAGAGAAGTGAACTTAAAATTGGAAAATGGGAAACTGAAATCAATCAAACCTGAAATCAACAGTTGCCCATCTCTAGATGTCACACCAGTTTGTCTGTCACTTGTTTGTCTGCTAGAGATGCTTGAGAAATTTGATCTTTTTTTAAAAAAAAATATTTATTAAATTTTTAAAAGTTACAAAACAGTAAACAAAAAACACAAGAAAAATACAAAACCCAGAATTTAACATAAAAATAAAAAATAAAAAATAAAAATCCCTCTTTCTAATATCTTACCACTCATTTACTTATTTTCATGACTTCCTCACACCTCACTTTTTTGTATTCCATTTAAAAATTTGTTCAGCAAATTCATACCCTCTTAGAGAAATTTGATCTTTTCACACAATCTGATCTGATCTAATTCCAATTGTCACGTCCCAAAATAGAGGGAGGAAATAGAGTTTTTCACCCGCTTTTGCACTTTCCAAATGTTTTGATGCAGTTCTCAAAAAGCATATCAATGTGTATTCTGAGAGAAAATATATTTAAAGATGCATATTGGAGACTAAAAATTCTTTTAAATGCAGATTTGTGTATGTGAGAGATGGAATGGGCTTTTATGGGTGTGCATATGCAAAATTAATGCAGACCTGAAATTGATTGCTTTGCCCCTCCGCAACTTCCACCATCAAGAAGAAGAAGTGATGTAGTCATTTGTGGATTGAACAGAAATCTAGAGCACAGTTGGCGTGAAGTGACTTTGTCATAGCTATGCAGCAAAAGAGTCATAGCAAGAGCAGTAGGCAATGCTGATGTGTGTACGAGACAGCTTGTCAGCATCCAACTCTGCAGCAATTCATGAAAAATGGTGATAACAACAAAGACCTCTTTTCCTAGCAGGGAGACTGTTCCTTTGCTAAAACATCTGTCATATTGTAAAAACCCTTTCCCTTCATATAGATCAATCAGGTAGCCTAGATACTCTGCGCATTTGGTCTACACAATCATATCTATGCATTTCTCTAGCAGTGACATGGAAGTTCTTAGAGCTGGCTCATATGAAATCCAGGTTTTTTCCCCTTACAATCTCCTGCACTATACTTTCTTTGCGGATCTCAGTTCACTTTGCATTCAATGGAAGAGGCCAGGAATGAACTGACTGCAGAGTTTGGCCCCTCTGAAGGAAAGTTTTGCTTCTGCACATCACCCTAGAATGTTCAGTTCACCATGAGTTCATGAGACATTGCATCCTGACCTATTCTTAGTGCTTGGTTGACCACATCTATGGATGAATGCTATCTATTAATTCCTAGTAATAGATTAAGTCTTGCTATATCAATCACTGGTAATAGTTTAACAAGGAGGTTTTCATGCCTGTCCAATTCTGTGTTCCCTTTCCTAGCCTTTAATCTATTGATGATTGATGCCTATATGCAACCTTTGCTTTGTACTTGTGTTAACCAATCAGCAACAAGCACATATGTGGCAATGCTGTAATATTCAATAAAAGGGACTCCCCGAGACATGCTCGGGAGATGCCTCCCATATGACACCCAACACTCGTCTGTCGTTCATTTCAACCCAACACCCCTCCATGGAACGCGGCCTCATGGTACTGCTGGGCTCATCCATGAGATTACAGAGAACCTGAGACTGCACAAGGAAATGTTTGATGAGCTCATGAGACAGCAGTAGCTGCTGCTAATTACCATGTTCCTTACAAAGGAACTATCGGTGGCAGCAGATGTGCCCAGACAAATCACCTCTGGAACCACTTCTGGCCACAGGTCAACCCCATTGGTCCTCATATCATCTGCAGCAGCACTCAGTGAGAGAGAGGAGGTGGAAGACTAAGAGCTGCATTTGTCCCTCACCAGCAAGTACAGTGATTAAAAATAAATAAAAAGATGTTTTTCTAAGGGTTGTTCTGGCTTTACGCAGTTTTGCCTAAAGGAGCATAACCCCCAGATAAGATGCAAGTTACCTGTATCCAGTGCTTTTTCCCCCTTAAAAAAGAATTTTTAGGGGCATTCTCATTTTGACTCAAGAAAATCACCATTTTATAGTTCAAATCAGGAAAAATAAATACAGTAAATGGACAAAAGTACAAAGATTCACAAAATGTTTAGGGGTATGCGTACCCCTGCATACCCCCGGGAAAAAGCACAGCCTGTATCACTGTTGGGCTGCAAAACACACTTAACTTGGTACTGAATTGCAGCAACAATTTTCAGTGTTGCGTATTACGTCATAGCAAGAGCCATTTGTATTTTCGGCACACATTCATGCACAAATGTTTTCTTCTAAAATTTCCAACTATAACAACCAATGATGCAGTCCTATTTTGCCACAAATATTTCCTAACAATTAAAGTACCCTGAAATACTTGTTCTTCCAGTTATGCGATTTAAAAATGGTTTTTGACGAGCCTGATTCCAGCTTAATGTCATCACTGAACCCGCAAATAGAATAGTGAAATGGGAATCAATAATACAGCAGGTATTTCATGCCATGCGAAAATATTTTTCGTCAAACAAAACCCAGAGCAACCACCTATTCACATATACAGAGCTGGAAAAGTGTATCGATCCTTTCAAAGTGCTAATTAAATTCATAGTGTTCATCAAGGCCAAGCAAAGGGAGTGTTTAGAATTCAAGGGCACACCGGGGCTAGGTAACTCAGAATCTTCCCTAGTGAAATAGGGGTTAGGTTAGGAGGGAGTATGTGGGAAAATGCACCTCGGATACAAGGCTTCCAAATTTCCTGAAAGGAAATACAGTGGTACCTCGGGTTAAGTACTTAATTCATTCCAGAGGTCCGTTCTTAACCTGAAACTGTTCTTAACCTGAAGCACCACTTATAGCTAATGGGGTGTCCTGCTGCTGCCGCACCGCCAGAGCACGATTTCTGTTCTCACCCTGAAGCAAAGTTCTTAACCCGAGGTACCACTGCAAGTGAAAAATAAACCGTAAAATAAAATTTTATCTTTTGAAATGAAACAAAACCTACATTAAGATGGAAAACAATGATGATTTTTTGTATACTGTGGTACCTCGGGTTACAAACACCTCGGGTTACAAACACTTCGGGTTACAGACTCCGTTAGCCTGGAAGTAGTACCTCAGGTTAAGAACTTTACCTCAGGATTAGAACAGAAAGCGCACCTATTGTTGACCTATTGTTGTTGAATGTTCACCACTCGTTACAGAGCCAACAGTGCTTGTTTACTCAGAAGTAAGAAATACAGTGGTACCTCAGGTTAAGTATTTAATTCGTTCCGGAGGTCCGTTCTTAACCTGAAACTGTTCTTAACCTGAAGCACCACTTTAGCTAATGGGGCCTCTCACTGCTGCCGCACCGCCAGAGCACGATTTCTGTTCTCACTCTGAAGCAAAGTTCTTAACCCAAGGTACTATTTCTGGGTTAGCGGAGTCTGTAACCTAAAGCGTATGTAACCTGAAGCGCATGTAACCCGAGGTACCACTGTAAGTGAAAAAGACATAATAAATGTGGAAGGTCCGTAGCTTCAATGGTAGAACACAGGTTTTGCTTGCAGAAATCTTAGCTTCTTCCCCTCTCGATATAGGGCAGTATCCAGCTAATGTTTCCCATCAGTGCAAGGATTTCCACTTGCTTGCACAATGGGACTTTCCTCTTTCTCTTCCTCCCCCAGTGATGATGCTGAGGGTAGGGTGAGTGACATCATCCCAACACACTGTCACCTGCTGCATGTGGAAGAACCAGGGAGCAGGGATAATGAAGAGAGAGAAGAAGTGGAGATGTAGTTATTTTCCTGCTTGGTGGAGCTGGAGAGTCTCTTCTTCCCCTTCCCACCATTTTTTCCCCCTTCAACTAACTGGCTGATCAATTACAGTAGCACATTTTTCAGAAAAAATCACTTCAGCCATTTAAGAGCTATAATTTAGGCACATCATTTCGGCAAACACAACAGTGACCTACATGTCTGAGCAGTCCAAAACAAATTGGTCTAGTAATTATTTTTGAAAAGATCATTAGCAGTTAGACTCACACTTCACGTTTAAATAATATGCCAATATAATATGCAGGGTACATAACCAATTGTTTCATTATTCAAATATCTATTTGTTGGATCTCACATGGACTTCATCTTTTGTTTACTATAATATCTACCCCTCCATGAAGTACTCTTGTTATTATTTTTACAAGTGGCAGGATTCTGTTATATTGATGGGTATTATCTTCCCATCAAAGAGCTCTGAGTCCCAACAGAGCAAAATCATTTCCAAAAATAAAAATAACCCCTCCTCCTTATATAACCCCCTCTCAAGGGATGGAATGTCCGAGGGCCCATCCATATAGAGGCCTTTAAAAGGACTTTGAAAATCTATCTATTCTGATTGGCTTTTAATTAAGATGATTTTATTGTTGCTGGTTTTTAGAGCAATGGTTTTTAAATGCTGGTTTTGGATTTTGTGGTTTGTTTCTCTCCCCCTGCTCCTCAAGCTGGGCTGAACAATGTTTTAAAGGGTCAGTTAATTCTTGCTAAGTGTTGCTAGCTATTTGACATTTTCTAGTTCGTAATTTGTAAACTGCGGTTAATATTCTATTAAACAAAAAATTGATTATATCTGTTTGTAAGGAACCTCCAGAGGGCAAGGACCGGTAAGGTGGCTTAAAATTTCTTTCAATAAAATGTCTCAAGCCATGTCTCATTAAAAGTAAATCTGTCTTCCATTTGTTCGATCTCACCACACATAATGCTGCCAATTCCATCCCGACGCTCACCTTGGTTGGAAACAAAGGTTTGGTGATGGTTGGGGACACCTTTGCACAATACTGATAAATATAATATTTAATTATGAATTTCAGCTGCTAGAAATTAGTGGAATAGCCCAGCAGAATATGTTAATGGGCAAACTTTCCTGTACATTAAGGTTGTCTTATGAAACCTTTCTCTGGGCTGTCTGGCATTTGAAGGTTTAAATACACCTACAATTCACCTTTAAATAAACTTGCAGCAGAAATCCAAGCTCTGCTAAGTTATCTGCAGCGCACATTCACAAATAATTTCACAAGGGTAGTGTCAGTTATTAAGATAGAGGAGTACTAAACTTTAGTCAATGAGCTGAAGTGGATTTCATAACACATTGGCTCTATGGTAGCCAGTGCAAGTTGGTGATAAATTCCAGTGTTTTAGTGTCCATTCATTGATCAGAGATTCTGGAAGAACACATCATTGCATCCAACCACGTATGCTAAAACAGAGTTCTTTATGTCCATCTACATATGTATGCTATCTGATAGTCACAATGCTGGAAGTAGGTATAGTACTGCAAAAATGCCTACCAATAAGCAAGCAATATATTTGTACCCCACACTACCTGAGAAGCTAAAATCCTGAACGCCAAGCCTCTCAGTTCAGTTTTACAAAGATATTACAGGAGAATGAGTTAATTTTCCAAAAGATTACTCTTTGAAAAAAAGGTGTAGCACTATGTTCTTTTTCCATGTCTTACCCATTACTTTTATGCCTGTAAGGCATTTTCTGAATCAAATATTTATGCAAATTCAGTCATGTCACATATGCTAATATAGAAAGCCAGATTTCCTGCAAGCAAGAAATGATGAAGTTGTCAGTATAAAATACAGGGCATGCCACATTTCAATCATGTCATATTTCAATTTAAATAGCTCTACATCTATCAGTGAATCTGACAGAGCTTTGGCTGAGTGTTTTCTGTTGTGTTTACTGAGAAGCATGATCCTCAGAGTCCTGCAGTGCTTATGCACACAGGGGACAGTAAGGCCCACGCAGAGTGTTTAAAAAACATGCAAGCTCTAAATGTGCAAGTCTCTGTCCACCGTTCATTCCTCATGCATAAGCCTCTTTGAAATGAAAAGCGTTTTAGCTAGCGACTGCTTAATGATGCTATCGCTCTGGGCAACACTTGCGCTCTTCCACATGCCTCCATTTATTTCAATGGGATTTTCATTGAGAAAAATAGCATTGACATCTTTTTTACGGCCCCCGTGTCCTGCGACTCGAACAGTAGCTCCATCAGCTGAAATATGAAACTTCACAAAGTGCAGATTAGCAGTTTTATAGTCCTTACCTCCATGCCTTGTAAAACTCCACTTGCTGATTTGTGCAGTTTCTGTTAAAGGGAAGCATCCAGGTGCAATTCTGTCATGTACTCCCTCCCTTTCGCCAGTTCTCCCAGAATCACCTTGGCTCAGGTCCACCTGTTTTAGTAGGACTTTCTCCAACCTCTAAAACTCTGTTCATTATTCAGTTAGCCCACTTCTCATGCTGTGTTCACACATTCAGTGAACACATGGAGATGGGAAATTTCACCTGCTGGTCTCATTGCTGACCTCTGTGCATTCAGTGGAACTACAGGACCCCTGCTATACAGCCCAGCAGCAAAACACAGGCCTTAGTCTCCAACATCTCCAAGTAGGGGCCTGTCTGAAACCCTGGAGAGGTGCTGCCAGTCACTGTGATAATAATAATAATAATTAATAATAATAATAATAATAATAATAATAATAATATATTTATTATTTATACCGCGCCCATCTAGCTGAGTTTCCCCAGCCACTCTGGGCGGCTTCCAACAAAGTATTAAAATACAATGGTCTGTTAAACATTAAAAGCTTAAGATGTCTCTTAAAAGTCTGGTAGTTGTTTTTCTCTTTGACATCTGGTGGGAGCACGTTCCACAGGGCGGGCGCCACTACCGAGAAGGCCCTCTGCCTGGTTCCCTGTAACCTCACTTCTCGCAGTGAGGGAACCACCAGAAGGCCCTCAGAGCTGAACCTCAGTGTCCGGCCTGATCAATGGGGGTGGAGATGCTCCTTCAGGTATACTGGGCCAAGGCCATTTAGGGCTTTACTACTGAAGGTAATGGGACCCTTTATATGTCCACTTGTCCTTTGTCAACAACAAATTGCCACTGTTCTTTGTGTTGAATATATGCTATATGGTAATTTATGGACCTAATAGGTATCTAAAGCCATTTGCCACTGTTGCTGTATGTAGGTTTTATTTTATTTGTTTTTAATCTTATATTTTGGAAATGTACATCCAGGTTTTTTTTCCTTTAAAATTTTTTGGGGGACCCAAAAGAGTGGGGCCCTAAGCTATAGCTTGTTTAGCTTATATGTAAATCCGGCACTGCTTCCTATGCAGACCCTGTGCTTGCATTGAGGAACCTACGATTCTGAATTTTGCATACTTGCCTGAGCCACATTGAGTTGTGCACAGCGGGTGGCACTATGGTCTAAACACTGAGCTTCTTGGACTTGCCAATCAGAAGGTTGGCAGTTAAAATCCCTGCAACGGCGTGAGCTCCTGTTGCTCTGACCCAGCTCCTGTGAACCTAGCAGTTCGAAAGCATGCAAGTGCAAGTGGATAAATAGGGACCACTGTGGCAGGAAGGTAAACGGTGTTTCCGTGAGCTCTGGCTTCCGTCACGGTGTACCATTGCGCCAGAAGCAGTTTAAACATGCTGGCCACAAGACCTTGAAAGCTTTCTGTGGACAAACGCCAGCTCCCTTGGCCTGAAAGTGAGATGAGCACTGCAACCTCACAGTCGACTTTGGAAGTACCGTATTTTTCGCTCCATAAGGCGCACCGGACCATAAGGTACACCTAGTTTTTAGAGGGGGAAATTAAGAAGAAGAAGAAAAGTGCAGCCTGTCTGCTTCTCCCAGAGCTTCTGGGGCTGCCAGGGGAAGCCTGGGTCTCCCCCCCCCAGCCCCAAAGAGCAAAGAGCAAAGAAGCCAAGACAGTGAGCGGGATCTATCCTGCTCGCTGTCTTGGCTTCCTCTTTAGCCGTGCGCAACCTCTCCAGCTTTGTAGCTCATTTTACTGTTAGATTAGAGGGGGGGGGGAGAGAGAGATTATGAAATCAAAGACAGCAAACGTGGCTGACAAAATACATAGGGACAAATGAGTACCAAGAAACTGCTTTAGATACAACTGTATTTTGTTTTCTATTTATTTTTCAATCAAAGTGAAATGTGGAATTCCCAAATCATCAGAAGAAGGCAAAATACATCAGCCCAAAGCCAAACAGCCAACTTCAACAGGGGATTTCTCCACAAAAGAAACAAATGATATTGTCTATGAATGCATATAGCTTGAGAAACCATTTTCACGATAATATTTATATTCCTCCTTGCCCTTCTGTAGCTTACAAAAATACGCATGAATGAACCCATTGCTGGCAATACATACCACTTTTTGCCTGAAAGGAACTTCAGATGTATTGATTCTGTAAGTTTTTATAAAATGATAACTTGATAACGTTGCTAAGCCCAGATCTGGAGGCACATGGCCTTCAACTCAGAGGTGGGGGGAAATTAGATTCTGACTGCATTTCAAGGCAAATCTAAATAATATGCACTCTCTAAAACAATATGCCCACCGTAACACACCCATACTTTAAAATTTGTGCTAATTTTCCACTAATGCAGATATCAGAGCAAACAACATATAAAAACATTATATTAGGGGAAACTGGTTTCCAAAAATATGTCATATTAGGCAAAAAGTGTCTGTTAGCAGAAAATTGCACTAAAATGCTGGTGAACTTTTATGAGGACTTTTAAAAAAAAACCCATACTTGCATGGAAATGTGGAGAACTTAATTCAACTGAGTTTAAAATAAGGAACATGAGAAACTGAGAGAAACCACAGTTCACTGATCCCTAAATCAGCTATAAAAGTTTTTTGGGGTGAGAGGGGTGAGGCACAATATACAGCAATAGGACTTCAACCTGTAGTGGTTAAATAATACATCTACCATCTGTGCGCTCTCTCTCTCTCTCTCTCTCTCTCTCTCTCTTTACAATAAATTCCAACAACAGCCCAGCTGATCTGAATTGTTTGAGCATGCTTAGGGCTGCCGTGCATCCGGGAATCGGGCTGGAAAATGGCGTCCAGAATGAAGATAATACAAAGGAACCAAGAGAAGGAGTAGAGGGAAGTTGGGGGATTCCAGCAATCCCATAATGTGGATTTGGATTGTGTATACAGTTGCTATAAATGTTTTATTTTATTTTATTTTTCCTTTAATGTAATGATTTCTCTTTTTTTTTCCTCTGTGGAAATTAATAAAACCATTATACAACAACAACAACAAAATGTCGTCCAGGTGGATTTTTGCTGAATTGGCAAAATGTTCAGGAAAATGTGGATATGGTTTTCCCAGAAAGTTAAATCAAATCCCCACCAAAAAAATGGGGGGGGGGGAGTGGGCGAGAGAGATGATCCTAACTTTTACACACACACACACACACACACACAACAACAACAACAACAACAACTTTGTCCAGAGGACTATGGCAACCCTAACCGCACCAGAAACATCAAATCTTACATCTTTCAAGATAATTCATCCCCTTTTCTTGATGGTTCTGAAACACAACAGGCTTTAATGTCCATGCACTTCTTCTAGTGGTGGGATGATGTTGCTGTTCATGGTACATCCTTGGAGTCCTCAAGTTTTTTAGCAAGTGGAAAAAGATTCCAGGATAGTTTCTGGCGAAACAGAGCAGAAAATTCAGTGAATGTCCAGGTTACAAATCTGGGTTTGCCAACATTTTTTTAAGGTACAGAACTGGATGGCTGTCATTACATAAAGAGAAGAGCAGCCTCAGTGTGGTGACTTGATCTACCTCAAGGAGCATCTCAACCCCCATCGTTCTGCCTCGGACACTGAGGTCCAATGCTGAGGGCCTTCTGGCGGTTCCCTCGCTCCGAGAAGCCAAGTTACAGGGAACCAGGCAGAGGGCCTTCTCGGTAGTGGCACCCGCCCTGTGGAACGCCCTCCCACCAGATGTCAATGAGAAAAACAACTACCAGACATCTGAAGGCAGCCCTGTTTAGGGAAGCTTTTAATGCTTAATAGGTTATTGTATTTTAGTGTTCTGTTGGAAGCCGCTCACAGTGGCTGGGGAAACCCAGCCAGATGTGCGGAGTATAAATAATAAATTATTATTATTATTATTATTATTATTATTATTATTATTATTTCTCTTTTGGGACTGGGAAAGGATATTTTTGTTCCTCCAGTCATTTGAACGAGTAGTTTTATTCCCACTTAGTGGTTTTTATGCTGCTCTGCCATCTGCTGTTCTGGATTTTATTGCTGGGTTTTTTTTCTATTTTAGTGTATAAAAATGTGGCACACCCTGTTGTATTGTTGCATTTTTGCTTTCATTGTAAAGCCTACATGGAATTTTTTTTTTTTTTTTGAAGGACAGGATATATAAATATCTAAAACAAATACAGAAATAAATAAATGTGTTCCTGCCCTCCGATTTAAAATCTACAATGACGGAGAAGGTTGTTGTAGGGTGCCTTTTCCTTTAGTTACCTTTCAAGAGCTTATAGAAATATGCTTATTTACTTACTTGTTTGTTCAATTAAGCTCAATTTCCCCATATGGCTAATGGAAAATGGCACTGCCTTTGCACATTTTCAGGAATGATGGGCACAAAATAGGCTTGTCTTGGAAGACAGTTATACATGATAGCAGCTTCAATGGTTCCACCATTGTGTAACTGAGAAACAGAATCCTGAGTGGGACTATGCAGTTAAAAGGGGGTGGTTATGCAAATTAGGATTCAACTTGATTCTTGAAACCTAGGATTGCTCGTTTTCTGAGGAGCATGACACAGATCTACCCCAACTTTCCATGCTACCCCAATTGCACCTCTTCATAGTCAGCCACATAAATGAAAGACGGGTATTCACTCTGGGGAAAATTAAAGCACTGTGGTTTGAAAAACGGCTGCAATGAGACATGTTGCGTCCCCATGGCATACATAAGATTGCTTTCTACACATGCCCGTCACAAAGATGGACATTTTGGATAGTTATTTTAATTCTGTTTTAACTGTCTGATTGGTTTTACGTTAAATTCTTCCTCCTTTTCTTTCTGCTTCTGTTTCAGGGGTTGTGTCTCAAGGCCCCAAGACCCACCCTCAAAATAAATACACACGGACACTTATATTAGTTTAAGTTTTTGGGCAAAATTTCTGGCCACAACTTTATTGAAATACAGTCACGGGAGCTTAGGCATTGACTCCCCACTATAACTGGCTCCACCTCTCAGGGTGATCATCAAATGGGGTAAACCAAATAAGGGAACTAGGTCGATGAGGACTAACCTAAGCTCACCCTGGGGTTCCTGTGGTCCTGGCATGGCCCTAGCCCCTCAAGCAGACTTCAGACGAGATCCAGGATCCCCAGATTCCTTTAATGGAATACCCAGTTCCTGGAGGGGCAGGTGATGGCTGCACCTCCCCTCCCCACAATCCAACTGCACCAATGCCTAACTGCCACCTTACAAGTTGTGACGATTTGCTAAGGGGTAGGCGAAAACCAAATGGCTAAAGCCAATTTGCTAAATGGAAAAATCCTACCCAGCCCCTGTTCCAAAACAGGTGACCCAAACCCAAGCAAGGCCAAGCGACTCTAACTAAACTAGGGAGGGTGGGCGGGTGTTCAACAGTGTGAAGCAAGTGCCCCTCCTTGCATCACACTGCTGTTTTTAAAGCCCCTGGGATCACGCCACCCACTGGCTATTGGCTAAAATTGCCTGGTGTGATCCCAGGGAAATGGCCAGGACTTCTTGCTCCTCTCCCCCCCCCATTTTAACCCTATCAGGTGAGCTCTTGGGTCCCACACACAACCAGGACCGTCTGTTATGAGGATCCCATGTGTCAAATTGCAGATTCCCAAACTGAAAGGAAAATAACACACCATGTGCTCTGAGGTGCTATTACAGAAGTGAGTTGTGTGTTGTGTTAAACAAATGACCAAGGCACCTGACTAAGTGCTAGGCAGCAGGAGGTGAGCCATTAAAGGGATCTGGCATTTTCCTTGAGCATCGAAACCTAACCAGAAAATCTAGGTCCTCCAAACATTTCTGCAGGTGTGTTTAGAAGTGTATAAATAGATGTGCTTTTAAATTAAGGACTCTGGGAGGTCCCTGAAGGTTGGCTTGGAGGCAGAGAATCCCAGGGATGATCAGGGAGATAAGACTGTCATTGTAGTCAAGGCTCATTCATTTTAAAAAGGAGAAGGAAGAAGGTACATCCTGTTTTCTTATATCCGTCACCCAAATGCACCTTCTTGCTTTCCGCGCTTTTGCAGGCAGAGCTTTGATGTGGATGGAGGAGTTGCAATGAGTCCCTGAAGAGCTTTCAAAGCCAAAATCAGAGGTTCGGCTAAACACATCAAGGTGTGAAGTGCCTTCAAATATCAAGGGGGCATGATGGCATTCCTGCAGCCTTCCCCCTGCCCCCTGCTGCTGACCTTCAGTGTGAAGGTCAGAAGGGGGATTCAAAGTCCATTGAGCTGAATACACTTTGAAGCCTAACCACAATCAGGAACCCCGATGCTCTTCAAGACTTCCTTATACAGTGAGAAGGCTTCTAAGCACATCCAGTTGAATGCCTTCAGAATCTGCCTTCAGTTCCTCATGCTGAATGCATGAAAATTGGGAGTGGAAGACGTTTGTGCCCTCAGTCCTCCAAACAAATGCCTGAACAGAGTGCAGTTCTTCTGCCATTTATTTATTATACATTAATTCACATTAGTTATAATCCACCTTTCATCATATTGTAATCCCAGGGCAGTTTCAATCCAACCAGTTAAAGCAGATTACAGTAAGTACATCAAAGGTAGGAAAAAAGGTAAAGGTAAAGGACCCCTGGACAGTTAAGTTCAGTCAAAGGTGACTATGGGGTTGTGGCCCTCATCTTGCTTTCAGGCTGAGGGAGCCAGCGTTTGTCCACAGACAGCTTTCTGGGTCATGTGGCCAGCATGACTCAACCACTTCTGGTGCAATGGAACACAGAGATAGAAACCAGAGCGGACAGAAATGCCATTTATCCTCCTGCTGCAGTGGTACCTATTTATCTACTTGCACTGGCATGCTTTTGAACTGCTAGGTTGGCAGGAGCTGGGATAGAGCAATGGGAGCTCACCCCCTTGTGGGGATTTAAACTGCCGACCTTCTGATCAGCAAGCCCAGGAGGCTCAGGGCTTTAGACCACAGCATCACCCGTGTCCCTCAAGTACATCAAAACACAAAGAAGATAATGTTAAATAATGAAAAGCAATATCATCCAACTGAAGCTTGACACCAGTAAAAACAAAGGAATATAGGAAACTGCCTTGTGTCATTGGTCTATCAAGTCCTGCATTGTCTACAATGACTGACGGGAGTCCCCCAGGATTTTGGGCTAGGGTTTCTGCCTGTAGATGCTGAGGAATGAAGCTGGGCTCTTCCTCCAACTCCATCCAAGAACTAATTTCATGCAAAACCTTGAGAAAAGAGAAATGTTTTAAGCAGGTGATGGAAGCTGATCATGTTAATGAACTGTGTTGTTTCAGTAGAGTTTGAAATCTCCTTCAAATTAAACTATTCATTTAATATTGAACCACCTTGAGCCCCCAGTACATAACCACTTAAAAAATGGGGCGGGGACACTTCTGGATTTCCTGCTCTATTCACTTTTTGGCAGCTTCACTTTTTTGGAGAACTGCAATTCTTAAAAGAAAAGAAAGAAAATAACTGCAATTCTTGTTGAAACCAGGCAACCCATTTATTTGCTACCTGGTACGTTTGACTGGATTAGAAGAATGATGGATCTGAAAGATCGGTGCATACGTTTTTGAAGTACCCATTTTCTGTATATATGTACTACCTGAGATAAAAAGATACAATAACTATGCTATTTGAATAAAGGAGGTCTTTATAAAGATGCCTTTGATATTCTGGAAGATGAGTTATTGGGAGAATATTTGAAATAATAATGACATATCCAAGTTCATTTTCAGTACACATTCTATGACAGTAAACGGCTAGATGGATTAATTAATGGCCCAATAAATGCAGATAATTACTTGCTGGGAATTTTTCTATATTGAAATTCTCCTTTCCATTGTGCAATCTTTTCTCACGTTTGGGTAAGGAAGACAGCAAGTTATTAATAGCAAATAGGAAAGTGGAGTTTACAGCTACAAATATGACTACTGTCAAGGACACACACAGTTCCGATGTTAAAAAAATCCAGTGGCCTCTAAGAATTGTTTCTCTGTGTTATTTTTCAGTTCTGTGGGTCATTATTATAGATTCTTACTTGTCTTTTTAAAACCAATATGGATCTTACTTGAGAAATAAATTGTGACAGGTTTACCCTCTAAATAGGGCTAAGTTATGGTTATTGCAGAATCTGCAGTTCCTCTTGGAGTTGAAGATCATAGCATTAGAATACATTTTATTTTTGCCAACTCTGTTAAATTTATGGTGGGCTTGATTATGGAATGTATCTTCATGGCTATCATAAATATTTTATTGACTTTTGATTATTGCAACAAGCATGATGTGATAACGTGCAGGTTTTAGAATAATTTGAATTCACATATTTGTAAGCAACTAATTAGAAGCAGCCAATTGCCAGGAAGTGTGTGTGTGTGTGTGTGTGTGTGTGTGTGTGTGTGAAATCCACAATTTATCTGTCCTGAGAAAGTGCTTAAATCTGTGTTAACTTGAAGTGAAAGCTGCAAAAATTAAGTAAAATAAATACAAAGCTTATGAAAAACTGTCAGTTGTGAACCCTAAACCTTACAAACTGTTCTGTGAATTTCTCTGTGCATACATACGAATGGAGAATTTGGGAGATCATCTAATCTGCGGCTAGAGATGGAAATGTGATTATTGGAAATTTATTATTATTAATAATAAAATGTGTGTACCGCCCTTCATCCATAGATCTCAGGGTGCTTCACAACATATTTAGCAATTCATACGACCACATTTTATTTAAAGGCAACTCTGTCAGTTCCTCCAAAGGGAAAGTAGGAACTGTGACTGAGCTGGAAACTTTTTCTTTCTTTCTTAAAATGGTCCCTGGTATAGATAATTGAAGCATGAGGCCATTACTGCATTACATACTAGTCAGCTCTGCCCCGGGAAAGGAAAAACGGGCTTGGACCTTATTCTGCAAAGGGTATCAGTAGAAGTTGCAGATTAAGATATGATTCAGTGCAAGATTACTTGGATCTGATGTATGATCATTCTAGTATCCACAAGGAATTGCAAGGTAATCCACAAACTCTTTCTGAGTGATAAGAGTAGCAAGATAAGCAGCCCTATTGCTCACAAAACCCCATGCACATAAAAATAAGAAAATCAATGCTTAAACATCTCCTCAATTTCCCGTCATCTCTGCATTCAAAGCTACAATAATAATGAATCAATATTTCATCAGACAGGGGAAAAAATCCTATTTGTGGAAGGACAGTATAACTTTCTCAAAGTTTACCCTAAAATGGAACATGACTTCAGTTTTTGCTTGCCGTCCATTTCAATTATGCTTTACAGGGACATAGGAAGTTGCCTTACCCAACTCAGTCTGATGGAGAAAATAATAATTTCACAAAAACTGTATTGTTTTGATGATTCCATTTTCTTTTGAGCCTATGGCCTAGTGAAATTGGAAAGGCCTGTAACCTACCTTTTACAATATAGAACTGGTTCAACCAATCAAATCTTTCTTACGGTCATAGACCAGCATAAGTAGGGTGGGGTACAATCATTTGGAATCTGCAAAATGTTTTGGAAAGCTAAAAATATTAAAACAGAAGGTATATCTAAAGGACTAAAAGAATCTAAAAGAAACTAAAAGAATCTAAAAGAAAGGTTAGGCATATTAAACAGATATGGAAGAGCATAAAAGATTAGTATATAAAAGACTATAATTATCAATTTAGAGAACACTCTGATGTGAGTGTTCATTAAATCTAGTTTGTGACACAGGTCATCATCCGACGAATTTTGAATGCTGCTGTGCAGAATCTGGCTACATTGTATGTTGTAGCAGGGTTGGTATATAGAACTGGTTGTTTTCAGGTACTGTTTGCAATGGATGTTCATTCCATTCCATTCCAAGAATGGAACTCTGTATGCATGAAAAAAAATAATTGGCTAGGCACAACAATTGTGATTAATCTTGAATTGTTTTGTATAGAGAAGAAAGAGGATACTGGGATTCATTTAATGAATTGGAAAATTCGTCAAAGTCTTGATAAAGAAAGGCGCTGAAAAATGATTATATGTGATCACATGATTTGATGAGAGCTGATCTGATGAGCTAAATAGCTTTTATTGGTTCAGGATGATGACACTGGATTGCGGCTGCTAAGACTGCTGTGATCCTTTGGGGAGTAGAAATCATGCCTGCAGTCTGGAAGTGTATAAGAAACATGGCTTTGGGTGTGGTTCTTTGTAGCCTCCTTATTTTTGAGTCTGTCCAAATGCACATTTGTCTTTCAATAAAAGTCTATGCTTTCACTGGGAGCCTACATCCTTTCATTCTGGGCTTCTTTGAGGTGTATCTTCAGTCTAGAAACCTCTTTCAAATTTCTCCACCACATCCGTTTGTTCATCTGTCTCCCTGTTATGTCTGGCAGTAGCTCTCCACGGAATTAGGTAGGGGATATTCCCACCCTTAACTCAAGTTGCTGGGGAATGAATCTGGAACTTTCTGCATGCAACAGGTGCTCTGCCACTGAGCTGTAGCCCTTCAGAGGAGCTACACTGGAGTAAGTGACCTGTGAACTGGAGCAAAGGACACATGCTCAGGTAGGCAAGAAACAATAAACTTACCATTCTGTGGACCACTGCCAGCCGTATTAGTGCAAATGTCAAGAACTTTGTTGTATGCTTTACTGTCCTGGGCAACAATTGGAAACATGGTTCAAACTGTCCTTAAAGCAGTTCTGATTCAGATAGCATGGTGTCAGGCGGCAGAGGATCCAACCCTCACGGCAGGTTGCCAGGAACAAATAAGACCAGGAAAAGTTCTTACCAACAGCTTTTTATTCAATATTCACAGAGAGAGGCTTGGAAATGCAGTCTCTTGGAATAGCAGTGTTGCCCCAAGTGAGTCTACATCCCCCTGCCTCTCCATGCATCTTCACTACGTGTGCTGAGAAGTGCCCTCTGCCTTTGCGCTCTTTGCTTTCCTACTTTCAATGCTCGCCGGGTTCTGGGACGACGGAGATCTGGAATGCTTTCTAAAGACACTGTGTCTGTCAGCTGTCACCCTTCTGGTGCTGCTTCTTCCTCCTCTCCCATTATTTCCCAGCTTTTCCCCTCATCTGCCTCTGAGCTGTGATCTCCCTCAAACCCCTGTTGTGATTCCGAACTGTTCTTCTTCTCTGGAAGGGTCAGTCTGGGAAGGCAGTCTCCACCATTCCTCCTCTGCCCAGTCCCTGACACATGGAGGCACTATTAGCAGGCCATTCCCTAGGCTGTGTGCTGGTCCCGTGGGATAACCATGAGGCAAGGTCCAAGTCCAGTCCGAGGTCGAGGGTGCAGTATGGAGGCAGTCCATCAAAGCTGAAGCTGGGTCCAAGGCAGGGTGTCGGGTGAGGTCAGGAGTTCTGGCAGAAAAGCAGGACAGGGTGCAGGCAGGAACTGGCTACCAACAATGTTGCTCCTGCAGCTTGGGACTGGGGCTGGTTGGCTTTTATCTGCCCCGAGGCATAGGGCGTCCCCGGTCCAGAGGTGACTCGCCTCTCCTGGCCTGGAGGCGAGCACTCCTCCTGTGGGAACTTAGTTCCCTCCGCCTCTCTGCCCTGAGCCTCTGCAGCTCAGGAGAGGTTGGAGGGTTACCGGACCCAGAGGCAACCTCAGCTTCCCCTGATGGGGCTGGGAGTGGAGCACCTGCAGGCAATGGGTCCTCCATCACCTCAGGAGCCACAGCGGAGTCAGCTGGTGCCTGCACCTGAGGATCCAGCCCAGGTGAGGATCCTTCAGGCTCAAGCCCCAGCCCCGGCTCAGCTGGTTCTGGAGGCAGGGAATCCTGTGAAGGCTGGGATTCCTCAGGTTCAGCCTCCGAGTCCAAATCCCAGGCCATCACAGACTGGTTTGGTGGGGTGCGCAACTTGGAGGCACTTATGGAACCACTGCTGTCCCTGGAAGCATAAGTGGCCTCAGCGGTATAGTGGCCTCCACCAGGACCTGGCAATAATTAGGACAGGGCAGGATGCAAATTGAAGTGAATGGGCAGATACATATAGTAGTAAAGCACAGGCTTGCCAACATTTGATTTCAAACATCCTGACACACCGTATGGGTCCGGGAGCAGAACCAATGTGATGAAGGGGCTGGAGCAGGGCTAGGGGAACCTGTGGCTCTCCAGAGGAACTCCTGCCATCCCTATCATTGGTCATGCTGGATAGGGTTAAAATGAGCTGTAGTCCAACAACACCTGAAGGACCACAGAATCTAGCTGTGGGCTAGAGTATGAAAACTTTGATGGCCAATCAATATTTCACAACCTAGCCTACCTCGCAGGTTTGCCAAGAGGATAAAATGAGGACACCCTGGGCAATAAATAATAAAATTAAATGGACCCTGAATATCCTGGTGTGCAAGTCAGGAAGTACAAAAATAGGAGACTTTTTTGCATATACCTGGGACTCGTGCTGATAGCCATGGTGGGCAATGTCTATTTATACTTGGTCTCTGGCATTGGTTGCTGGAAGCAAGTTGCTCAAGGAACGGAGCAACCTGTCGCCATACATACAGATTGTTCTGATGCTACCTCCTCCTTTCCCTTGTGGTCTTCCACCTTGAGCAAAACAGAGCCTGTGGAGGGAGGCTGTGGATGAACTGCAACCACAAACACTGCAATCTCACACTCAGTAGGATATGACACCCAGCGACTGGCTCCACTGAGCCAGTTCAAATATACATGCTAAATGAATATGCTTGCTCACTCAATAAATGCAACAGCTCACTTTAAAAAATAATAATTAAAAAAAATCTTCGCAGAGTACTCAAGAACAAACTGCCAACCCAGCAATCTCCTGCTCCCCACTGTTTACTGGCCAATTGGCAACCATACTTGGGCATTTTGTTATCCATTCTTCTTTCAAAATGTTTCATTGTCAGAATGAAACTGAAGAAGAGGAGAAGTTTGGATTTGATATCCCACTTTTATCACTACCCTAAGGAGTCTCAAAGCGGCTAACAATCTCCTTTCCCTTCCTCCCCACAACATACACTCTGTGGGGTGAGTGGGGCTGAGAGACTTCAGAGAAGTGTGACTAGCCTAAGGTCACCCAGCAGCTGCATGTGGAGGAGCAGGGAATCGAACCCGGTTCACCAGATTACCAGTCCACTGCTCTTAACCACTATTCCACACTGGCGCTTGCAGATGATCTATTAATGTATCTTACAACAATCATTATCATCACTGATGGCTTTGATGAGGGAAATCAGCCTAGACTGCAGTCCTATGCACACTTTCTCGAAGGTAATTCCCATTGAACTCAATAGAGCATCCTTCTGAACAGACACGTTTATAAGAGTGCACTGCTAACCCTTTTATGTAATTTGAAGGAACCCCTTTGGAGCTTCAGAATTGCTGGGTTTCTCATTACTATTTCCAGTACAATCTGAAAGAAGTTTTGTTGTGTGTTTTTCATTTCTATTCAGAAGCCCCACCGATATCCAAAACTGCAACATAAGGAGATTGTCGAATAATAACTCAGGCTGTCACGCAGGGTCCCCAATTGAATTGTTCTGCTCTCATTAGTACTATAGCCTACTGTTGTGGGGTGGGTGAAGCATCAATTACCCATCTGCAACATAGCTATAAGATTAATGCACCTTCCTGTTGCAATATGCAAATCAAGGGCAAATTTGCCCCTAGCTGACATGTGCCTGATATTCTGTTCACCTGTAAACCAGAGTAGCATAGAGGAATACAAAAATATATATACTCCATTTAAGTAGTTTTCAACAATGGCCCCTTGAGCAGCAGTTCTGTAATAAAGTATTTCAAATGGAGCTGGTACAAATCCAAATGTTTTGCTAATAAATCATGTCACACTCGTAAAATCCCACCCTTGAGTGCAGAAAGCTTTTAATGCTCCAGTTTTGCAACCATACACATTGTATACAAGGACTTTTATACAAATTAATATATCCATTCTTCTTCTTTTCCCTGGCATTACATCTCAAGGGTTTTATAAACCTGTTTCAGTATCTTACTCCTCTTCATCCTCATACTACTAGTAGTAGACATCTATATTCTTTTGCCTGTCTAAATAACTGTTTGAGGAGTTACTGTGAGTCAGGCACTATATTCAGTAGAAAGCTGATATGCTACAAAGCCTCGTGTGCAGTTCCACTAGTGCAATGGGACCTTGGTTTCTTCTTCTCTCCCTGTGCATACCCTAATCTGCTCTGGGATGTTCCCCAGCCCCCGAGCTAATTTTGAGGGTGCACAGGGAGCTCAGGAGAAGAGGAAATTCAATTGCACACCTAGAAGTGTGTTGCACTAGCATGGGATACCATCCTCATTTTAATCAAAGCACATCCTCTCTCATCCAGAAAATGCAATGTGTTTTGTCATCATAGACTTTCCTTAAAAGGCTAGCAAAACGAATTGTTCTCACTACAACCATTCTTCTGAATGCCTAACTCTATCTTCATTCTGTCCACAGTTCTGACTTTTTTATTATTAACAATATGAGTTGACTATCTCCTGACCTTTCATATCCATTATTATTATCTCTAGGAAAATATCTTGAAAGTCTTAGGAAGTGATTTTAATGACTTAGATTTTAGTGGAAGAATATGAACATTAAATCCATCCTATTGTTAAGGGCAGGCTCAGGAAGAAGGTATGGGAGGAAAACCACCTTATCATTTCAAGATTATGTTGGTAGTTTGATTGATGAGATTTGGGCAAATCATTCAGAGGAGCTGCAGAGAATATAGAGAGTCATTATGCAATAATAAATTAATGGAAAGCGCCAAAGAAAATGAGAGTCAAGCCTGCAATAACATTGCACTTAGTGCCCCCATGTTCTACTTTTATCGATTTTCGGTAATGATCATCTGTTGTAACTCAGTCAGAGATGTCAGTGGAGAGGTCAGATGTGTTATCTATTACAACCTTTTTGTGGCAGAATGGCAGCAAATGGAGTCATCTCTCAGTCACTTTTAATCAGCATATGCTGGATCAGGTTCTACATCTGATAGCAGGCAAGAACAAAAGGGGAAGAGTTGTAGAGCATGTGCTTTGCATGCGGAACGTCATTGGTTCAATCTCTAGCATCTCACCCCCAGCCAAACCCTGGGCGGCTGCTGGCAGTCAGTGTAGACAATACTGACAATACTGATAGACCAATGGTTTGACTCGATGTGAGCCAGATTCTTACCTTTCAAAATAAACACAGTTCATTAAAAAACTATCCTATTTTACAAAGGAAACATTTGTAACTGGTGAATATAAAAAGGTTGTACATGCTTTATTCTGTCTGTGCTGCTCAGTGTCTTTTGTTGTTCGTTCAATGTCAGGGACCGTGCTGAGGAGGGCTGCACTGAAGAGTAATGGTGGGAACCTCTTCCCCTGCTTCTGATCCGGATCCTGAATCTTCCCAGGAGCAGGAAGACAGTATAGATTTGGACCAGTGGTTTGCAGAGGGACATTGTTCAAAAGGCAGAAGCTGGGAAGTACTGGATAGGAAACAGCTAGGAGAAGAAACACTGGGAGAGAGAGGGTTAACAGATTCACTGTGTCTGGAAAGCATTCCTCCACTCTCTCCAAGGTCAAGAAGAGCTCTGTCAGGTGTGTGTACAGGAGCCAGGCCCTGTGACCAATAGGACTCTGCAGGACTGGGGCCTTCCTAAGTTTGTTCTGAAGAGGCAAGGCGCAGCCACACAGGTGAGGCCGATTGGTAACTCACAGCACCTGGTGGCAAGAGCCGGGAAGGGATATAAGGTCAGCATTTTCCCTTCGGCTCTTTGCCACAGCAACATGTTCCCTGCCTTGCTGCATTTGACTTTGTGACTCCTTGCTTCTTGATCCTCGGACCCCTGACTTCGTGACTCCTTGCTTCCTGACCCTCAGACCCTCGGCTTCTTGACTCCCAACTCTCTGACCCTTGGACTCTTGGCTTTCTGACTCCTGGCTTCTGGATTCCCGTTCCTGCTCCTACCCCGCCATCTTGCCCCCGATCCCAACGTCCCCAGCCGGGATTCTGATCGCCTGTGACCCAGACCATGACAAAATCAGAAAGTGAGAGAACAGATAGCACACAAAGCACAGAGAGTACAAGATGCAGAAGTGATGTAGATTAATAGGGACGTACCAACAGGATAAAAAATAGCTTCTATCCGTGGGCTGTTAGGCTGTTGAACGAAAAATAACATAGCGAAATTGACTTGCAAGGTGGTGTGCTGTTTGATAAGAGATTGAGTGTGTGTGTGGTTTTTTGTTTTTTTTTGGGGGGGAGGCTCATTTAATTTCTTTGACACAGGTTGTACAATGACAATAAAGGTATTATCCTTTACTGGGAGCACCGCCAATCTAGGAGATGGGTTCTTTCTTCTCTCGCTGTGGTTATTAAAGTTTCTAACTGGTAATTATTAAAGTTTCTAACTGGTAAGAAGGCTCTGTTTCCTTTGTTCTGCTTATCTACTGCCATGGGGGGAGGAAGTCAATTCCCTGAAGCCAGACATTCAAGGTCCACAATGGCTTCAATGAGCCCTAGAAGTCAGTGGAAGCAAGAGTTGCCAATCAAGGAAGATCAGCATCAAAACATTGAGTTTTCAGAGGACCAAATAAATCCAAATCTGGACTGTGTGCCAAGTGCACATCTTCCTATATTAAAATATGAATGCTGTGTGATTTAACAGAGGGGGCAGAGGCCCTTTACACAATGGTTTAGCAACCAACTACAACTCATCCTCTGCTTGCCCCCCAGGGTAATAATTCTAGCTCGCCTTTACATGTCAACAGAGGGCTTTCCACGTAAAAATTCCCAACTTATCACCATCAACGCTGTGCCCACCTTACATTTTGGGCCCCTCTCTATTCTCCATGACCTACAGTATCATTTGATAATTACCTCCCTGTTTGTGGGGAATGTGAAAACAGATGCAGATTCAGAGTGCAGCCTGGACATTTCCCTTTGTGTATTTAGGAGATAAGCAACACAAGCCGTAGCTTGAGCCTACTTCTAATTAAATGCTCTCCATACCTTGCTGCCTGCTTGTTTCAGGAGACCTGACATGTCAATCAGAACCAGAACAGTAATTAGAAAGGGAAAGCAGCTGCAGGGTGCATCAGTCCACAGGTTTCATTCACCGAAAAAGCACAACATAGGCATCCTTGTGGAGAGCTAATTTCCTTCCAAATTAAAATGTAAGGTATATTCTTGTTTTTCAAAACACTGGACAGCAGCACCACAAAACCAAAATGAGCTAATGCAAGCAAATGTGTTTTATACCCCTATGAATGGCAGAAAGCTGAAACTGGTCTCTTATTTCTTGCTCCACCCCACCCCCCCTTCAAAATGAATCCCAGGTTTCAGCCCTATTACATTTCCAAATGATTGTGATATAAAACCTTAAAATAGGGATTTACTGTGGGGAAGATGCACTATGTTACCAGGATATGCCACATTAGCATGGTCAATGTTTAAAGCTATAATTACTTTGCAAAACACAGACATGCAGAAATAAATAATATTGAAGGCATGTTCATGAATATGCTTAGATTTCAAAGCCTGTTCTCAGGTTTAAAAAGAAATAAGGTCTCTGTTCTGTAAGATGGTGATCAGTCAAGAAGAAGAAGAAGAAGAAGAAGAAGAAGAAGAAGAAGAAGAAGAAGCCCTTTAGATATTTGAAAATGGCTATCATACTTCCTCTCAGTCTCCTCCAGGCTAAACACACCCAACTCCCTTGACTGTTCTTCATAAGGCTTGGTTTCCACTGAAAACCAGGGCTGGCCAAACCATTAGGCAAGGTGAGGCAACTGCCTCAGGCAGCAAGATATACCAGGGCAGCAAGTCCTGGTGCCAATCTTTCTCCCCCTTCCCCTTGCTCCTGATGTAGATCTTCTTTCACCCCTTCTTCCATGGCAGGGAGGGAGACCATTTTGTGGTCTGCTTCAGGTGCCAAAATGTTGTGGGCCAGCCTTGCTCAAAACAATCAATTCCCAGCACCCAAAAAAGGTTTCTAGCTATCAATCTACTTTGTACTGTCATGCAATTCATTTATTTGATCTCGTTAGCTGCCTGATGTATACTTGCTTACTAATACATAATTTGTTAGTATGCTAATAGAAAGGCAGGAGATAAATTCATTCATTCAATCAGCATTCATTTGATTGATATAGGCATTCCCTGGACAGCTTACAACAAAATATTGAAAAAGCAATATACAATCACAATAAAAAACTACCAATAGACAGCAAAACACTTCCTTGCATATAGGTAGCATCAAATAATTTACATCCTGGATTTTTTTATTATTAAAAAAAGTTTCAAAGACTAGGTGAATAAAAACATCTTCAGTTGGTGCTAGCCATTTCATAGATAGGCTTCCTCAAACTTGGCCCTCCAGATGTTTTGAGACTACAACTGCTAGCTAGGGATCATGGGAGTTGTAGGCCAAAAACATCTGGAGGGCCAAGTTTGAGGAAGCCTGTCATAGATAATGTAGCACTACTGAAAAGGTCGTCTGCTTGGTAGCTGCTTCACTTAGTGAGGTCACCCAGAACAGGATCTCCAAAGAGAATGTACGGGTTTGGAGCTAGCATATGCAAGTTTTATTACTGATAGGGCAAAAAGGACCTTGGCCCCTAGGAGTTGGCATTCTGAGGTGATCCGATCACATGAAGGACTATATCACATGCCCTCCTTGTTCTTTCTTCTCTTGACAGAATAATCAGTCTAATCAGACACAATTCTAGCTTGCAACGATAGACCAATGGAGCCGGGTGGGAGAAGATGGATACTGCTTCTCTTGGAGAAAGTATGTTTATGTCTCTTGCTGACAGTATCGCCTTATGACACCTCTTTGGCCATCTGCACACTGTAATTATCTCCTCTGACAGCAGCATTTCCTCTCCATATCCCTTTTCTTGGCACACCAAATCTCTATTAGCACATGTTAATTTGGTTTTCATTAGCTCTGTTTAGACACATTTTCTTTAAAGCTGTCAAGTAAGGGAAAATATGATGATTTTCTTTCTGCAAAAGAATGTGCAGTTGTGATTATTCTTAAAGCAATCATTCCAAAAGGTCTCTGCTTCTCCAGCTGCTTGGCATGGAGTGAAAATGGAGCGCACTGCAAGCAATAAAACACTGTGAGCATTGCTACTTGTGGAAAATGGGTTAATGGGTAGGTTTTGCCCTTGCAATTATACCCCAATTAATGCATTGTCCGATTGTTGCATGGTTTCTGAAAATGTTGGGATGTAGTATGCAGTTGAAAGACTAAACCTGGGGACTTCAGGAGCTATTCCCCCACCTGCAAAAAGAAAAATGAAATAATAATAATAATAATAATAATAATAATAATAATAATAATTTATTATTTATACCCCGCCCATCTGGCTGGGCCTCCCCAGCCACTCTGGGCGGCTTCCATAGAAAGCAAAAATACAGTAAAATATCACACATTAAAAACTTCCCTGAACAGGGCTGCCTTAAGATGTCTTCTGAATGTCAGGTAGTTGTTTATCGCTTTGACATCTGCTGGAAGGGCGTTCCACAGGGCGGGCGCCACTACCGAGAAGGCTCTCTGCCTGGTTCCCTGTAGCTTTGCTTCTCGCAATGAGGGAACCGCCAGAAGGCCCTCAGCGCTGGACCTCAGCGTCCGGGCAGAATGATGGGGGTGGAGA
The DNA here is from genome assembly GCF_951804945.1 of Podarcis cretensis. Lineage (NCBI taxonomy): Eukaryota > Metazoa > Chordata > Lepidosauria > Squamata > Lacertidae > Podarcis > Podarcis cretensis. The sequence continues at coordinate 17,043,869 of NC_137176.1, read as the reverse complement.
CGCTCCTTCAAGTATACTGGACCGAGGCCATTTAGGGCTTTAAAGGTCAGCACCAACACTTTGAATTGTGCTCGGAAACATACTGGGAGCCAATGTAGGTCTTGAAAGAAAGAAAGAAAGAAAGAAAGAAAGAAAGAAAGAAAGAAAAGCAAGATTTATTCCATACATGTTATACAAATTTTGCTTTACACAGACTAGGTACAGAATTCAGTTTTAGGTATATTTCTTCCTTGGGGCAGAGAGGCATGAAATTTTGCTGATAACTGTTATCCTACAAAAAAATCCAAACCCTAGTTCTATTAGGGTGGAAGAATTGGATTTGGCAGATTTGAGGCTTTCCTGGCTATGACCCATACACTGAATAAGAAGGAGATATGTCATTGTAAGTCCTGCACCCTAATTCAGTCAGTGGAACTTGAGTTTGCAGAATTTATGCCACCATAAGCCCCCCAAAAGGGACATTCTGGGCAGTCTGGGGGCAGGATGGAGCAAAGAGAGACTTATGCCTGTTGCAAACCCTTTTCAGCTCAGTCATATGACCTGGGACCCAAACCACAACACTCAGGCCCACATACCTGCTGACTTAGTCAGCAGTGGCCCCTCCCAGAGGCTACTAAACAGAGTCTGGAATAAGGGTAACTTAGGCCTGTCTACATTTAGATTGCTTTGTTAGTACCTAGAGAAGTTGTCCACAGCAATGAGCCTACAAGTGAAAATTAGGATTTCACAGTCACCGCATGTGAACTTCACTACAGTGGTACCTCGGGTTACATACGCTTCAGGTTACATGCGCTTCAGGTTACAGACTCCGCTAACCCAGAAATAGTGCTTCAGGTTAAGAACTTTGCTTCAGGATGAGAACAGAAATCATGCTCCGGCGGTGCAGCAGCAGGAGGAGGCCCCATTAGCAAAAGTGTTGCTTCAGGTTAAGAACAGTTTCAGGTTAAGAACGGGCCTCTGGAACGAATTAAGTACTTAACCCGAGGTACCACTGTACTTTTGAGGCAAAAGGCACAAATGTCCATTAGCAAAAGAGGCCACTATAATTCACTTTCCCAACTCTGAGAAATAATAAAAGTGGAAAGGAATTCTAAGTTTCAGTCTAAAAATCAATAGCAGAATTCCATTTCAGTGTTTAAAAGTGTGTACTGACCACAATCAAAGAGGCACACAATAATTGGAAGTACATGGTGTGACAGAGCTGTGTGTGTCTTAACACACAGGGATGGGCAAGAATTTTGTTGTCTGCATTTTTAAGTGAGCCATCTTCACACCTCCAGGACTACTATAGTGATCAGAAAGTATGGATTTTATACTTCTCTGAATTTTGTGATGTGGTTGTCAGCTGGGGAAAAAAATACCAAATTCCTTTAAAATGTATGCTTTAGGATAAAGTATGATTATATATGCATCCAGCTATGCATATTGTGATACAATACATGTTTAAATAATATCCAAATATAAATTTTAATATGGATCTTTTGCTTTTAAAAAATCACAGATTAATGTAGAAATAGAAAGGAATGGACTTACAAATGAATACATGCAAACTTGACACCTAATTTTAAATCCATAAACTGCATACCTACCATAGTGTCCTGGATTAAGTTTATGCCACCCTGAGAATTCATGTACGTAGCTCTAGGCCTGAGGTGAGCGCATGTATTCATTTCAATATTTAAATTTTAAAAGCAACTTTTGTTTTTTAAAGGATAGCTAATGGAATTGTGTAGTTCTGAGGCACCATTTTGCTTGCGCATCCTTCTGTGTTAGTCTCAGTGACTCCCTGGTGTTTCGTTTAGTATGAGGTAGAAGGAATAGCAAGAACTGTGAGATAATTAATTCATGGGTCCTCTTTTTCTATTTCCCAATCAAAAAGAAATGCAAAGAGCACTCTCATTTCCCTCCTTCTGTAACTGTTTGGCAGAAGCTGTTGTTTGATGCCCACGACCAGTAATATTTTGAGCAGGATCCACATTATCTTGACGACAGGTGGGCATATGTTGTTGTTTGAGGGCAGAGAAGGCTGGCAATGTTTTAACACTTTTCAAAGCATTCCTCCTGTCAGCGTAAGTCGGCTTTGCTTCTCGAGCCCTTCCATTTTTATTCTGCTCAGAACAAAGCTATGCACGGTTAGCCTTTACAATCCTCGCCATTTTATTATTTCTGTTTCTGGCCATTGATCCATATTTTGAACAGAAAAGCACAGAACAGCCCCTTGTAAAAGCGCAAGGGTGGGGTAATGTGTGGAATGGAGTTACACCCAGAGGATTTGTGGTTTGAACGGTGTGTAGGAGGCACATGGGGGTGCGTGGAAGAAAGCCCCATAGCACTAGTGGGACTTTTTCTGCTGACTCAAACTATTATTTAGTTGAAACAGGCTCAGTACAATGTTCACCACTGGTCTCAACTGATGGGTTGGGGACCCACTATTGGGCTACAGCTTGACCTGAGATGGCTGGCAAGGAGAGTAATGGGTAAGAAGAAAGTTGGGTCTACAGTGGTACCTCGGGTTAAGTACTTAATTCGTTCCAGAAGTCCGTTCTTAACCTGAAACTGTTCTTAACCTGAAGCACCACTTTAGCTAATGGGGCCTCCTGCTGCCACCGCACCACCAGAGCACAATTTCTTTTCTCATCCTGAAGCAAAGTTCTTAACCCGATGTACTATTTCTGGGTTAGCAGAGTCTGTAACCTGAAGCACATGTAACCTGAAGCGTATGTAACCCGAGGTACCACTGTAGCTCCTCCTAAAAGATGCAGCCAATTATCAAAGGTTATCTTCATTTTTTTGGTTAGGTTTTGTTGGCTACCTTCCCAGCCTCTCCTTCTTGCCCAATAGGTAAAAGGTAAGGTAAGGTAAAGGACCCCTGGACGGTTAAGTCCAGTCAAAGGCGACTCTGGGGTTGTGGCGCTCATCTCGCTTTCAGGCCAAGGGAGCCGGCGTTTGTCCACAGACAGTTTTATGGGTCACGTGGCCAGCATGACTAAACCGCTTCTGATGCACAGAGGACCGTGATGAGTGCCAGAGTGCATGGAAACACCATTTACCTTCCTGCCGCAGTGGTACCTATTTATCTACTTGCACTGGCATGCTTTCGAACTGCTAGGTTGGCAGGAGCTGGGACAGAGCAATGGGGAGCTCACCCCGTAGCGGGGTTCAAACCATCGACCCTCTGATCGGCAAGCTCAAGAGGCTCAGTGGTTTAGACCACAGCACCACCCGCATCCCTTACTCTTCTTGCCTGATACCCAGTCCTGATCCATGAAAATCCTTGGCTGTCTGAATCTGACTCATCCAATACCCAAGTCCCTCTAAATAGGGACTTGGCTTGGGCATTCTCCAAATCTGGTGCACAGAACTAGAATATTACACAATTACATTGTCATGTTATTCTGCCCTTTTCATTTCAACGCAAAAGAGAGACAGTGCAAATAAGGGTGGGTGTAATTAGTTACATGCTGTTTGTGCACTAAAAGCACCAGCACCAGCAAATACCAATCATATTTGCTGGATTCATTTCCATTCTGGACATGAAACAAAAAAGAGAACGCCATCAATTTCAAATCCCATTTACATTCTCATAGGACTTCTCCCATATCCTTAGCCTAGAGACCTTTGCAGCAAAGGCACAGCTGAATTAGGGAACCTGTGAAGTGGCACCTGATGGAGAATAGCTGAAGTAAGCAAAATAAAATGAAATAAAAATTAAAAACCCTCAACAACCCTGTGCAAGCATAGAAATTATTTTAGGTAGATGCATGACAACTTCTTGGTGCCTGTCTCTGATTGTCCTCTGTCTCACTTTTACAAATTGGGATTGTAATGATCTTCCTGTGAGGCATAGACATAATAAAGATAATAAACTGCTTTGCAAATTAGTCAACATAAACAGCAGTAGAGCACAACACGAGAGTCACCATCTTCCTCATGCCAGTGAATGAATGCCATATTTCAGCATGAAAGGCCTTTTATTAGTTTCTTTTCCATAATGAGTCAGTTAATTCTTAAGGTGCCACAAGACTCTTTATTGGTTTGTTTTCCCTTTATTAATAGCTTGCCTTTTCTTCATGCCAAAAGGAGTTGTTGTTTTTTGTTGTTGACTCCAGCCTATTTTGGATTGATCCATAAAAGAGTAAAACAGGTACATAGAAAATTGAGATTCTGGGCAGTAAAGGGGTAATTGTATAGCAGATTTGTCCCTCTTTTTGCTGAAAAACGTAGTCTTATGTAACTCTTTATTTCTTCCCCATTTTGCTCAGACAGGAATCTCAAAAGTTCACTTTCAACAAAATTTAACTTCAGGTGCTGAAGTGTTTGTTTGAATCCTGGTCTAATTTTAAAATGTCCCTTCTAGCTTTTTTTCTGACAGCTACCTAGCAGTATACATTTCCCTACACCATTTGGATCCTTCTTGGCACAACCCATTTACATTCAGCAGTGACGAGTTTCTTCTAGATAATTTAACAGTAGTAAATTTTTCAACAAGAGTAATTAATATTGTGTAGTCTGGTGGAAAATAAATATTTTAGGTTACAGAAAAATGAATGTAAAAACCTGTTAGCATAGTACCCTTTTCACAGGAAGTCTATTAACTTTGCCTTCTGTGTAATTATAGAATAATTAAGTCTGACATTTTCTTCTCCTGATGCAAGGACAAAAAGTGTAAATATTGAGAGAATGATGAACAATGAGCAAAATTATTCATGTATAAATATGAAGGCAGCCATATTTTCAAAACACGTTTTTTTTTTTTAAAAAAAAAACACAACTAGACCTCACTGAGATTAGCTCTGTAACCCTTTGTCAGTGTTTGGACTCAGTCATGGAACATAAGAAATAACCATACAGTAGATTATATTTGTACTGTCCTAATATATATTTTTTTAAAATATTAGTTAGCCATATTCAATAGCATCAAGGAAATGGCAGAAAATCAACCACCGTGATATGATACAATAGTTATTCTCTTAGGAAATGTAAACGAAGGCCAAATAAATGATTATTCATTAATCAACAGCAGCAAGTGTAGTCTGTGATTATTCTTTAAAAAAAGTCAATGGAAAAATATACATTTAAATACCAAATTTTAAATGTGTTTTCTTTCAAAATTTGCATTTCTTACTGTATAGAATTTTTGTAAGAAAAAAAAAATGTGTCATGCTGCAGCTTATGTGGCAGCTGATAGGTGGCGCTATAAAATACAAACTGAGGACAAACTGAGCAGGTGTCTAGCAGGTGTCTACAGCAGAGGTCACAGTGACTAAGACTGAGCAGTGGGGCAGGAGAGACTCATAAATCCTAACTGCTCTCTAAAGCAGTATGCACTCCCCATGGAGACACCTCCCAGGTATCTGCTGATGTCAGGTGCATTGGAGGGTCCTGTCCTGCCCCAACTCTTGGGGGGAAATCCTGTCAAACTGGTTTGATTCTGGATGTACAAATGGGTGAAGGGCACTATCTTGTCCTTTGCCTCAAGCAGCAAAATGTCTTGAGCAGGGGTCAACAAACCTTTTCAGCAGGGGCCGGTCCACTGTCCCTCAGACCTTGTGGCGGAGCGGACTATATTTTTTGGGGGGGAAATATGAACCAATTCCTATGCCCCACAGATAACCCAGAGATGCATTTTAAATAAAAGCACACATTCTGCTCATGTAAAACACCAGGCAGGCCCCACAAATAACCCAGAGATGCATTTTAAATAAAAGGACACATTCTACTCATGTAAAAACATGCTGATTCCTGGACCATCCGCAGGCTGGATTTAGAAGGAGATTGGGCCGGATCCAGCCCTGGGCCTTAGTTGCCTACCCTATGGTCTTGAGCCAGCTCTACTAATAACTCCTAAATTGACATCTCCTAAAATGTTGAATAAGCAATGGAAAGTGAGGTCACGGAAGGCTTTCACTCCATTTATTTGTGATTTAAATTGATATCAGTTTATAAAACAACCGTGTCTTGGAAATTTTGAGATCTTTCAAGGAGAAAAGCTGAAAATATTGGTTTCATAATATTCTTGCATCCAATTACGGAGTAATTTAACTCAAAATTTGATACCTCCCAGCTGGAAAAACAACTGTAGTTCAATTAGAAATGAAATATCTAGTGATAAATCCCAAGCAAGGAGATCTTTATACCTCGGTGAACAAAGGTGTCAAAAGCTCTGATGACTTTTCAGTTGACAGAGACCAGATGGTCCTTGAATAAATTCAACCTGCTCACACATCTGTGGATAATATGAAATTTCTAACTGTGGCACATGCTGAGCTGACAAACTCCATGACTTCCTTCAGAGGAAGCGTGTCACATGAAATAATTGATATACTTTTGGCCACGCATTTACTTTTAACTTTGGGGGTTTATCCATTGCCTTCTTTTTCCCTATGCCTGATGGTATCACTTTACTATTAACCAACTCACAGCTACTTGTACAATTATGCTAAATAATAGAACTGTACACCAGATTTAGACAAAGCCTGAGGGGAAAATCAGGGTGTTGGATAAGCCAGGTTGAGATAGCCCCACATCTGTCCGTAACAATTTGTAGCTCCAATCCAGACAAGGTACAAGGTAGGGCGAATCTGGTAAAATTGGCAGTTTTTCCTCCCTCCCCTTTGATTTCTCTTTAAGAAGAAGAAGAGTTTGGATTTGATATCCCGCCTTTCACTCCCCTTCAGGAGTCTCAAAGCGGCTAACAATCTCCTTTCCCTTCCTCCCCCACAACAAACACTCTGTGAGGTGAGTGGGGCTGAGAGACTTCAAAGAAGTGTGACTGGCCCAGGGTCACCCAGCAGCTGCATGTGGAGGAGCGGAGACGCGAACCCGGTTCCCCAGATTACGTGACTATCGCTCTTAACCACTACACCACACTGGCTTTACCCTTTCTGTTTAGCCACACTATTGGCAAACCTGTCGCGCAGCGGTTATAACGCAGTATCTTCACAGTAAATGGAAAGCTTTACTGAGGCAATAACAGACTTCTTTACAAATACAGTGGTACCTCGGGTTAAGAACTTAATTCATTCTGGAGGTCCATACTTAACCTGAAACTGTTCTTAACCTGAAGCACCACTTTAGCTAATGGGGCCTCCCACTGCCACCGCACCGCCAGAGCCTGATTTCTGTTCTCATCCTGAAGCAAGGTTCTTAACCCGAGGTACTATTTCTGGGTTAGCGGAGTCTGTAACCTGAAGTGTCTGTAACCCAAGGTACCACTGTAAACAGCATAGTAGGCATTAGAATACAGAGTGAAACACACTCACAGATTTAGCAGATTTTATCACTAACTAACATTATCCCCAACTAAAGAGCACAGACTGGGCACATTGCATTTATCCTTCCTGGCTCCTCTGTGTCTTCCTGTAATAGATACAATACTTGCATAAAGAATGAGTCATCCATAGGATGAGTCATAGTGAGTCAGCATGCTGAATGATTCTGCACTTTTCAGCATTTTCCAACACTTTACTGCTTCTTTACTGCTTCTGCTCTCAAAGACCTTTGTGATTTGAAAACCAGCAGCGGGATGAAAGGGAAGTGCTGCCGCAGCTGCATTTGAGTGGCTGAACCCTGCCCCCAAGCCTCCACCTGATTGGTTGGCTACCTGGGGGCGTGGCGTGGCAGCCAGGCCAGCTGGGCAGGAGCTGGAATGCCCCCTGCCAACGTGGGAAATGGCTCCTGCTCACAACTCCTCCCCTCTGTAAGGAGGAGAGGCTTTCTCACATGACAACCCCCCCCCCCTTATGCCAATTGGACTACGCTTGTCTGTCTGGCATCTCTCTCTGCTCCCTTTGCTCAGTATTGGGTAGGTGTCTTCCTACCTCAACTGGCACCCAGCACAATCAGCTGAAAGCCTCCTTTGACAGGTCCCATGTGACTGTCAAAGCTGGCCCACAGGGGTGTGTGGAAATTAGGGATCCAGTTCACTGGTTGGATCTAATTCCTCACCCCTGTTCTCTAAGTGGTCATGTTTTTTCATATCTCTCTGTGTGTAGAGGGAGTGATATTTCAGAGATCCTGGCCCCAGACCAGGGCCTTTCAAGTTAAAACTAGAACTTGAGCAAAGAAGAAAATTAGTAGCCTGTAAAATTTGCGTGATAGTGGAGTACTCTGCGTGGGGGGGGGGGGGGGTTTGAACCAGATGACTGTTGGGTCCCTTCCAATTCTAGGATTTTATTATTTACTTTGCCCTACTCAGATCACTAATGGCTGCATTCTGGACCAGCTGCAGCTTCCAAACTTCTTCAGCAGTTGCCCCATGCAGTCTGCTTTGCAGTAGACTAATCTGGATGTTACCAGTGCATGAATAGTCATGGCCAGGTCTGTCGGTACACAGGCTGTAAAAAAATATATGTTAAGAGTCACAGATCCTGCAGAGCTTTTCATTCTAAAATATGACACCACATAAAAGGAAATAAAGGAGAACGAGAAAGGAAGAACTGGAGGAGGAAGAAAGTCAAGAAACTTACAGAATGACACCTGCAGAAATTGTACTGCATCTGTCTAATCTTTTATTGACTAGGAAAAGATAAACATTTTTTGCTATCAAGGAAAATACCATTTGACCCACTCACTTCAATCTGCATGCACCAACAGGCTAATTGATTTACCTATTCACCCATATACACTCCATTAGTGCTCCTGCAAGACTCTCCAGTCAAGTGTGAAGTGGATTTTTTTTTTTGCCTTACATATCCTCAAATGTCCAACCACTAACGTACTTATTTGGATTAGATTCCCTCTGGATCTCCATTTGAATGGGGAACGAGATACCTGTTCTTAATGTGTCCTAATTAACTGGTAAAGGATGGCACAGTGGAGCTGTACTGATTACCTAACATCTCCCTAGCTGGGTTGCAGGGAGCAGGGAGGCATCAGCAAGGTCAGTGCAGTGCAAACATGCTGGCAGGAAAAACCGATTGGCTCTGCTGGTGTGTTGTTTGTTTGGTTTTTTTTGCCTCACTGAAAGGCTAGGCCTGCTAGAGCTGCCACTCTTCCTCCTTGTCCCACAGAATTCAGCTGCCACAGTGGGCATGTCCTCAATCGCTCAGCCTGGACACTGAGGTCCTCCTCCGAGGGTCATCTGCTGGTTCCCTCACTGTGACAAGCGAAGTTACAGAGAACCAGGCAGAGGGCCTTCTCAGTAGTGGTGCCCTCCCTGTGGAACGCCCTCCCATCGGATGTCAAGGAGATATAGATCTACATAATTTTTAGAAGGCATCTCACAGCAGCCCTGTATTGGGAAGTTTTTATTTTAATGTTTTGCTGTTTTTGTATGTGCTGCAAGCCACCCAGAGTGGCTGGGAAAACCCAGCCAGATGGGTGGTGTATAAATAATAAAATTATTATTATTATTATTATTATTATTATTATTATTATTATTAGTCAGAGAGGTGAGCTGGGGGTAGGGAGAGCTAAGAGTGGAGCTGTAGCCTAAACTCAGACTAGACATGCTGAAGTTGCTGCTCCTTCTCCTTCCCTCTAATCACTTCATGCCTCTAGTATTTGATTATTGGTGTATACTTCCCAAATGTATTTTGTATAGTTAAGTTCATACCTCTATCTTCAGTACATTTCATTTCGTTTTATTGCTATGGCTAGTGGCTGGTGCAAATAAAGATTCTTATGATCTGATCACTTCAGGACTCTTTCTCAATGTGCTGCTGCTGCCACTGGGAGAGGAGATGAAGGGGATAAAGTAGGTTTCACCTTCATCCCCTTCCCCTCTGCAAAGGTGGTGGCAGTGGCCGCAAAAACAGTGGGAGTGCAGGAAGACATACCTGGACTACATGCCATCCTACGTGTTCCACCAGGCTGTTTGCTTTGAGCTTCTCTGGCCCTGTTGGGTGCACTCGCAGACTTCATCACCATCACCCAAAAATGAATGAGTGCTATATATACATATGCATACGTAATGATGGTTTACCACCACCAATAGTTTATCTATTGAGCATGCATCATGAAAAGGCAGCAGACCTTTGTGTGCCTGCAATGCATGCCAGTTTCAGAGAACAGCCACACAATTGTTGGATTTGTGGACTGTTGTGTGTGTGTTTTAACAGAGAGGCATTTGCCAATCTTTCTACTCACCCCCCCCCCCAATCATTTAGGGAAACTTGTGAACTAAATTTCTGTTAACACATTTCTGCTTTCATTTCCCCCAGTTTAAGTGCAATTTCTCCTCACCTTCCGATTTCAAACCCTTGAAATTAGCACTCCTTGGCTGGGCTGCTCTCTAACACTGCATTAAGAAAGCTTCTACAGCACTTTGCACTGACTAATCATAGACTCCTAAAAACCTTGGTAAGTATAATTTGCCATTTTCGTTTTTCTTTCTGTTCAAGATAATTGGGATCTGCAGGAATGTGGAGGGGAATGTTAATCTGCAAACATTTCACAGGTACAGGGAGCAATCCTATGTGGAAGGACCTGGCATAAAGCAAGCCAGGGTCAGATAAGCCATCGTGAAGTTGCACAAGATCCAAACCCTGCTTAGGAACAGGGCTGTGACTGCTGCTTTGCCTAAGCCTGGCAGAGGGAAAACAAGCCTTTAAAATAGTATTCCACACTGGGTTGCCAGGTCATATGACTGAGCTGAACAGGTTTACGCTCCAGTCTAAGTCCCTGTTCTATTGTCCTGCTCCTACCATGGTTCCTAGAATGCCTTTTCTAGGGAACTTACACTGGCCTTGGCTCAGCCATCTTTGGCTCAGATGGTTGAGCCCTAGCTGTCAGGGGCTGGACTGAGGGGGACGAGATTGAGGAGGAATGGTGGAGACCATCTCTCCCACTCCTGAATCTTCCAGAGAAGAGGAAGGCAGTATTGAATGACAGCAGTGGTTGGAGGAAGGTCACAGCTCAGAGACAGGTGAACAGAAGAGTTGGGAAGTGTTGAGAGAAGAGAAGGGGGAGACAGAGACAGAGCAGCCAGCTGACATGTTATCACTGGAGAGCATTTCTGACCTCCCTTCTCCCAGAACCCGGCGTGCATTGAAAGTGGAAGAGCAAAGGACTCAGAGACAATTAGCCCCTGGTGGTCACCATAAGGGGAAGTTCTGGAGCTAGGAAGGGAGGGAGAGGAGCTCAGTTGGAGCAACACCATTAACCTGCAAAGGCCTCTTGCTGTGAATATTGAATAAAGGCTTGGTAAGAGCTTCCTTTCTGCTTCCTTGGCTGTCTGCTGAGAGATGGCAGAGGATCAGAATTCACTGAAACCTGACACTAACTGACCTGAAATGAGCAAATTGGACTGCTTATCTTTGGCTGAGCCATGGCTAGAAATGTTTTTGGGTTTTTTTTAACAAAATTAAATTAAATTTCAAGAAAAAAAAGAAATCCACATACACGCCCCTATACATAATTATGTTTTTTGTTTTGTCAAATTTCCACCCCATTTTCCATGGTGATTTTGTTTTCTCCCCCTTTGTTTCACCCTGTCTTCTATGTATTATGGTCACAACAATATTGCAGTAAGTCCTAAATCTTTCTGTTGCTCAAATTTCCAGTCCTGCTCGTGAATTCATCAAACTATAATTTTTCATTAAATAGTCCGAGAAAGGCCTCCATTCTTCAACAAAACTTCCATCACTGGGTTCTCTTATTTTAACTGCTAATTTTGCTACAGCTACGAGAAACCTTCTTATACATTTTAGCCAGTTTACTAGGTTGTATATAGTTTTCATATAATGTTCTTTAATAGCCATTGTTGGGAATGTAATCGAGTTGGAGATCCAACGCATCCTAAGCATACATAAAAACCATTTCAAAAATTTTAAATGCTTATACTAATTCATAAATAATATAGAAAGCAGAAAGGTTTGGCAGGCATTCACTTCTTGTTATGAAAAGGAATGGAAATAGAAAGTTGAGGTTATGACTTCAGATTGTTGAACAGATGGCTGTTGTACAATATTTAACAAATGGGAGTGCCGTAATTGAGAATTTACCTTACGCACCAAAGCTAAAGGTGCTTGTTTAGCATATTAAAAGAGAAAACTGAAAAGGGGTGTGTTAGTTTTCTCTAGTAGAATAAGTTTACCTAGTGGAGATAAATGGCATAAAGGAGACTCTGAGAGAAAGGATTAAAAGCTACAAATTGGGTTTTAAATAGGGATGAGCAAATCTATCCATTCGGGTTTGTTTCTTACTTTTCCAGTCGTAAACTCCATTTGCCAACATTTCTGCATCACTTTGCTTTTTGACAATCCTCTTGAAAATTTGCCAGCATTTTAATGTGCCTTTCTCCCCAAATACACTATTTTGTATGCAATTTTGCTTAACGTAATTTATTTTGTATGTTATTGTAACTAATACAGTGGTATCTCGGGTTAAGTACTTAATTCGTTCCGGAGGTCCGTACTTAACCTGAAAGTGTTCTTAACCTGAAGCACCACTTTAGCTAACGAGGTCTCCTGCTGCTGCCACGCTGCTGGAGCACAATTTCTGTTCTTATCATGAAGCAAAGTTCTTAACCCGAGGTAATATTTCTGGGTTAGCGGAGTCTGTCACCTGAAGCGTATGTAACCTGAAGCGCATGTAACTCAAGGTACCACTGTATGTGGAAACATAAACTGATGGATTACAAAAGTGAAATCTAGCTCCTCACCTCTCCAATTTGACAAAGGCTGTTTCATCTAAAGCTGTGGTGAAAATTTCAAAAAGGTATTTTCCAACCATTCACCGTGGGGATGGGGATGAAACAAAAACCTCTTGAGAGAGCGGGGAAATAAATTTTCTTCAGAAATGTTGGAAGTGGACACTACTTACATTGCTTAATCTTATGAGGTAGACAGAGTTTTTCAGTTTTTCATTTTGTTTTGCTTTCTTAACCTTGGAAAAGCCCAGCATCACTCAGAGTGGCAGAAGGCACTCTCTGCAGCTTCCTGGAATGCCTTTGAAGTGATACCACATCAGCACATAATATGGTACTCCTAAGGCATTCTGGGAAGTATGGCACTCAGGTAGTCACCTAAGGCGCTATCCAAAGATTTTTTTGTCAGTCATTCTTCCAGGTGAGATTCAGTAGCATTACTGGTAAACACATCCATTAGAAAATACCAGGAAATTGGCCTCATTTTCATGGGGAAGGAGGGCTATTTTAAAACTTAGAAGGCAGTTTAGTCCAGTCTTAGTTTGAGCTGTTTTGGTTTTATGTTCTGGTTGCTGTATTATTCAGTTGGTACAATGATTGCTTCATTGTTTTGGTCATCTTAGCTAGTCACTCTAATGACCCTACTTGGGTGGAAGATAAACAAATAATAAAATAAGCAAGCAAAATAAAGAAGTCGCAGCAGTAAAAAAAAAATAACCACACAGTCCACATTCCTTACCTTTCCTAGAAAGCCAAGAAGTCTTGGCAGTGCACCAAAACAAGGCATAATTAAAAGGCGAAAATATACAAGGCCAAATCGCAAATCTATAAAGCACTTCCATTCAGTTTCCGAGTCTCCAAGCAACCTGTGTTGGTTTCTATTTCCCTCACTGAGCAGCAACTGCAGTCACAAGACACTGTTTTGCATTCCACAGTCAGAGTTACTATTGGATTCCCACGGGAATGGGAGACTGGATGTGACGTTCACTGATTTCCTGTTTTTCACTGTTCTCTCGGTGTTCTTTGTTTCCGAGAGGAGTTGCTTCTCTGCTCTCACAGAGGCAAGATGCATGTTTGGATTCTCTCAGCATAGAAGTGTAAATAAAGTTAAGAATGTGGCACATACTGCTTATCCTTCTGCTGTGTGGACTACTCTGTTTGGGCTCAAGATAAGACGAGCCTGTATCAGCTTCAGATGGGCAGAAGCTGGTCAAAATCTCACAGCCTGGAGCTTCTAAAAGGTAAATAATCCCATCTCCAAAACAGTAAGGGTCCAATCACATGCATGTAGAGCTGTATCTACAAGTGTCTAGCAGAAACCTGGCTTCCAAAGATGCTGATACATGCTTTTATTTATTATTTGTAAATTTATTATTTGCTGATACATGCTTTTATTTATTATTTGTTATTTGATTTGTGAATCACTAAATGATTCACTGTAACTAGAACGTCTAAAGAAAATCTTTTTACACAGCATAAAAAATGTTGCAGATATAGGAAAGTTATAAGAAAAGCAGTGGCTTTTTGTTAAGTCATATTTAGAAAGAAAAAAAAAATCCAAATGGGGTAAGTAATAACAAAGAGGATTCTAAGATTATGATGAGGTGCCACATTGATGGCCTTCAGTTGCCACTATAATAGTACAGTGCTCCTCAACAGTTCCATGTTCTAAGAGAACCCTCTTCATTGTCTCTAGTTCCATTAGAATGCAAAATATGGTTGTCACTTACTGCCAATAATGCAGAAGTATTATTTATGTTGCCGCTTTGGTTGTTTTCCTGTATTTCATTTTGGGGTTGGGCAGCTTCTGAGATATCATCTGCAATAAATTCTCCGAATGCACTTTGTAAATGTATAAAAAGCCAGGGCTCTAAGAGCAGCCATATGTTCTTCAGTTATGAAGTAACTGGGTGCTGGCGCTGGCCTTGGTGCTGAACTGGAGAATTATTCAGTAATATAATTCTAGGTTGTTTGTGGGCCATGAGGTTTGGTTCACTTGCCCCCCTCCCCTCCCCCGAAAAAAGATGCTGTGAATTTAGAGGAACAGAAATATGGAGAATTCTTTAGTCCCTAAGGTAAGTTTTATGAGTCATTTATTTTGAAACCTGCTAAAGGATTAATTATCATTTGGATCACTTCAATATACTCTGGTCACTCTAAAGCTTTTCTGCCTTCATAAAGGAAATGTTATTTTTTCTAACACATGCCATTTCTTTGCATTGCACAGCTAGAACAATCATAGTAGGCACACTTTAAAAGAATTGTGTGCCACCTAATGAATTATTATCAGATCCATTTTGACCACTAAAACTTTCATATTTTGGTTTATTCAAGAGTATGAATTACTCCTATCACACAGAATGGCACAACACCCCCCTCTGCTCCAACTGTAGCAGTTGTGGGTTTAGCGATATGTGGATTCTGAAACATGGGGAAAACATTTTCAAGGAAAATCATGCTCCAATATTTTATCAGAAAATGTCCAGAGAAAACCAATTGCCCTGCAGCACCAAGGTGGGCTGTACCACTCCTACCCACAGCTTGGCGCGTTCATTGTGAAATGTTACTTGACATACCCACAAAATTCCCAACACAAAGAAACTAGCAAGTCGTTGATTCTTTGCCATTTAGGGCTGTACTCAGAAGGAGGAGCAATTGAATGCAGGAGTATTCAGTCTTCTTACTCCCAGGGCTTTTTCTTCCAGCCGTAACTCAGTTTTGGCACCTTCTTCTTCTTCTTCTTTTACATGAGAGTAAGTTTTATTCAAACAAATAGACCTTATTTCTGAGTAGACATACATATGAGTTGCTTTTTTAAACATTTTATTTATTAATTAATGTTCTTATGTTACATCGGTAAATATTATCATATTACATCACAAGGCTTATTATAATATAATTTTCAGCATGTATACAAAGTTTATATACTATTTTGGAATATGTTTTTGTCCTTGTTTCTTTTCTTATGTGTATAAACTCAGTTCTGGCACCTCTTAAGTGGGCGCTATTGTCACTATAAGAGAACAAGGGAGGTGTTATGGCGAGTTCTGGCACCTCTTCTTCTAGAAAAATGGAACTGCTTGCTCCTCACTTGCAGTCTGAAGTGTTACAATTCAGAAACAACTTTACCATCACATCTGGTGTTTGTGCTACTCACTTGATAGTAAGACTTGTTGGAAACATTTGGATTTGCATCCAAATAAAAGTCTAAAGGATTTTAGCCTAAGCACACAAGATCAAAGTAAAACTTTTCGCTTCCAAGTGTACTTCCTTGAATAAATGTTCTTATAGCAGTTTGGCTTAGAGTTATTTTTATTTTGAAAAACCTCATGACTTTCTTGTCTTTCTACAAGCTTTTGGCTTGGAAAAGTTTCAAGCAGACCATATAATATTTTTTCTGTGATTTCATACAAAGTTTATGGCAGTCGGTAAAGCTGATTATATACCACTCAGATGAGTGCTGTTCTGCTACATAAAACTCATATTTCACACACACAAAGCTCTGAGACTATGAATTCATAATGACCACGACCGTGTTCAAATCCTACTATATAGCTGCAGAAAGCTCTATATCATATACTACTTCAGTGTTTGGAAACCTTCGCCCTTAACAGTAAATGAAAGCTAAATAGCATAAACCTTTCTGTTTAAACTAAAATACTTCCAGTGGAAACATTCATAAATAGTTGTCCCTAAGAAGACCACTACAAGCAAACACACCATACATTCAAGGATTGGTTGTAACTCAGGTGTTTTATATGGACTAAGAGTTGAAAGGGAGGAACTACCAGATTCATTCTTCATATCAGATATACTGTTGCATTTTTATAGGGCAAATGCATCATTCAGCTTCTCCCTGAATGGTAAGCAATTCTAGCGCAGCCTTTTACACAATGAATTTTCTCCATAAGTACCGGTGATGAATGGAGTATTTTGTATTAAACTATTGCCAAATATATAGCTTAGGTGGATGGAAAGTTAGTATGCCACAAGCAGAACTAGTCCCAAAGCAACTTCCTCCCAGAAATTATATGTCCTGACATGCTAGTACTTCCAGCTGTGCTGTGGTCTAAGCCACTGAGCCTCTTGGGCTTGCTGATGAGAAGGTCGGCTGTTCGAATCCCCGTGACTGGGTGAGCTCCCATTGTTCTGTCCCAGCTTCTGCCAACCTAGCTGTTTGAAATTACGCCAGTGCAAGCATATAAATAGGTACTGTTGTGGTGGGAAGGTAAACAGTGTCTCCATGTGCTCTGGTTTCCGTCATGGTGTTCCGTTGCACCAGAACTGGTTTAATCATGCTGGCCACAAACTCCGGCTCCTTCAGCCTGAAAGTGAGATGAGCGCCACAACCCCATAGTCGCCTTTGACTGGACTTAACCATCCAGGGGTCCTTTACCTTTTTCAAACTTCTGGCTGTAAGCCTCTTCACCACCTTTCCCAGGAAGCATAGATTTATCTTCTCACCTTCTGCCCACACTGATTTAGCACAAAATGTTTTCAGCCAGGAATGCTAATCATATAAGACAGAAGGGAAGGACTGCATGTACAGTCTGTCCCCAATGATCACACCCCTTCTGATGCTTTCCTGAGGCTTTTTATGGCCTTGAGAGCAAGTCTGCTGGGGAACAGCCTGCCAAATATTGCAATGCAACAGTGTGAAGAGAGTGGAGTGTATGTACCTAATTCAGTTATCATTGTGTGCTTGTGAATGCTCAAAGCAGGCTATTGAGAATATTTTCAAGCTGTTGTACAAAAATTTCATTTGCCTTCATTCTCACTGAAGTATTGATTACTGAACTGTTTTCAGTGACATTTTCAACATAGGTAGATTGAATAATAATTCTGACCATTTGTAAGTGAATGTGTCCATGACCATTAGTTTGGTTTCTCTTTGACACAGTCAGGGATTGCAATTATATATCATGGCAGGTGGAATTAACCATAAGCAAGTTTCCACCATTTAATCACCTGCAATTTCAAATTACAAACTTTTCCACTTTGTGCAGATGAAATTGATTTTTGTAAAATAACAATATTCACGTAACTAGGAAAGAAAACACTCCCAATTATGTCAGCAAGCCAATTAGCAATTTGCTTATACAGTGATTAGAATATTTGTGGGTAGGCATAGAGCAGACATGGACAACTGGTGACTCAACATATCAGATGCCGCCCACTAGTCTTTTATTATGGTTTTGCAGTCTCAGGCAGGTAACAACAAGAGGACGTATAACAAAGTCCCATATATACAGGCCAGTGGGCTGCATTTGGCTCATAGATCACATATTTTGTAGGCCTCTAGTAGAAGCAATATACTTTGGAGGTGATGAGTTTTGCTCAAAAACTTGATTTTCTTAAGACTGTTGGTGAACGTTGACTTCTTAAGACCCCAAGGATTTTTTTGTTGTTGTTGTTGTTCTATGAAAATATTTTTCTTCTTTGTTTTGAAAGAGTTTACACTAAGATATGGCGAATAAGAGAAGAAAATATTACAATTGCTCCACCACTCTGGTTGTCAGTGCTCTGCTGAAAGGGAATCCAGAATAGAACATGAAAGTAACAGGATATTTGGCACAGGCGATAACAAAACCAGTCTCATGGAGTGTAAATCTGAAGGTACACACAGGGTCTGCTTTCCAAGCAGGCTGAGCAATCCGATCTCAGTGGGAGATGTGAATAGTTGTCTGCTCTCAAAATCAGTTATATTGATTTCCTACATAATTAAAGGAAGGCAGTGCACACATGCAAGAGCCCCACCCCAAATAAAAGAATTACAGGAGATTTAGCTGGTACTGAAAGCATTCCCTTTAAAGTTCAGACAGGCAGTTTTGAGCGTGGAATAGTACTGCCCTCAAAAGTCAACTTTTGAATTTCTTTGAAAGAATGTTCAGCAGGATTCGTCAAGGAGGACAAAAAAAAATAATTTTTAAAAAATATGCTTGAAATCTCCTTAGAAAAGGCAGACACACAAACACAGATGATGGTGTTAACTTCAACTATGCCAGTCACCTCTAGGGAGCATCACATAGAAGTATTGTTTGTGGAATGTCAAACTCTGAAAGCAGGAGGGAAGTAAATGTGTCTGAATTGGAGCTGTGGGCACATTGCTTCTCAAAATCACCCACCCTATGTGGGCAGAGAAATTGGGTAACCACTTTTTATTTATTTATCCATTCATTCATGAAATTTGCATGCCACCCCACAACATAAAGCTCTCTGGGTGGTTTACAATAAATCAGTAAAGAGGGGAAGGGGAAGTACAACATAAAGACTTGTTTTATTTGCTTGGCAAATTTAGTTGGATGCAACCCAAAACCAATTTAAAAAGGGAGAACCCCTGCAAAAATACAATTAAACATGAAAAGAAAAAAATATATGCCATCATCTTAATTGTTCCACAGTTGGGAACAACTTCACAGCTTCATCCACAGTAGTAACCAGCAAACTACCACATGTTTTCAACTTAATGATAACCTCATCTGTTTACTCCTATGTCCTAGTTATTCTTTGATTCTTTTATACAAGGGGAGGCCATTATGTTCCATCAGCCATTAAGGTATTTAATGCAAAATCTGTCTCTCAACTCCTCTACGCCTCAAACGTCTGGTTCAGTGGCTCATTCTCCAGGTTCGATGGCTTCCAGGCAAAGTTTATCTGGTCCCTCCTACAAGTTCCAAATTGTGTTCCAAATACAATACTATTTTTAGAAACAGGCGAGTGTCCTCTATCAATTAAAGCATGGTGGACTGCCCTGAGATACTGGCTCAAGCTCTTAATCTTTGGCCTAAGGGGTTACTTCCATACCTAAACAACGAGGAGTTTACCAGCTCATGGATGAAAATTATGGTTAGAAAAGCCACTTTGAATGGTATGCCACCTTCTCTCATGTACCATCTGGGGTATGGTACCGTCCTTGAATCTCTGAGGCAAAGGCTCTGGGACATATCACATAGTGATCTCTGATCTCAATCTCATGTTATCTGTGGCCCATTAGCAGTAGGAATTCACTATGGGTTCGATTTTCAGACACCTGCATATCTTAGAAATTTGTCTGTGCCAACATATCAGCATCTTTTCACCAAAGCCAGATTATTATTTTTTTCCCATCAGAAGTGTTAAAAGGCAGACTGAGAGGTATCCCTTATCAAAATAGGATCTGTGTGTGCTCTCAGGACATTGACTGCATGAGGCATATTTTATTGCATTGCAGACCATATGATCAAGCTAGTGAACTATTGATTAAACCACTTTTGGCAAATTGGCCGGGTCAATCTGAAGCCTACTATACCAAATATCTTCTGGACGACATGTCCATTGATATCACAGTGGCTGTGGCAAAGTTTCTTTCTGTAGTCATATGAATCAAAGATCAACATACCCATGACTAAACAAATAATGCTTCAGTCTCCCTTTCCTGGGGGGTTGTCTGTATGAATCTGTATTTTATTCTGAATCCATGTTATGGGTTGTTGGACCACAATAAAGATTATTATTATATTATTATTTTCTGGAGTTACTTTTCTGAGTGGTCCATATGCTGTGAGGTCAAGGTGTGATGATATCTGAAACTACTTATTTGAGTGAGGGGTTAGAACTGTTTGTCTTCTTAAATTAAACTAAAGGAAATCTTGCCACCACTTAAAAGAAATCTCACATCAGCACAATTTGTCACCGAGAAATCCTAATAGCAAAGCCAAAGTTCATTTGTCAAGAGTAATATTTTTAAGAACCCCAAAAGGGTTGAAATATTTGTCCAGACAGCATTCCACATCCTGTCTTTTTGTGTGACGTCCCTCTCTCCTTCTTTCCTTTGAGAGAGTTGGCAAGACTTTATCAAAATTCTTTTTGCCTCCTTCAGAACTCCATATAGAAAAATGTATATATCTAAATCAAATAAGTGTTGGAAATGTAAAGAGAAAGAAACTTATTCATGTATGCAACTACAGCTGCAAGAATGTTACTGGCCCCAAAATGGAAAGAAACAGAAGTCCCAGGAAAGGAAAAATGGAGACAAAATTTTATGGAATATGCAGAAATGGTGAAACTTACTGGAAGAATAAGAAATCAAGAAAACAAACTTTTTAGAAAAGAATGGAAATGGTTTGTGGAATATTTACAAACTGTGAACAGATAGGAAACATTGGCAGGATTATTGGAATAAGAGTATACATTTGTAAGAGTATACATTTAACATAGATGAATCAATGATTAAGCTAAGCTAATTTGGAATATGCAGAAAATATAAAAAATAAATTTAAGGAACCGCAGAAGTAGGGGGAAGGAAGTAGAGTTTCAAAATGTTAAAATGATTGTAAAATTACTGAATTGTATAAAATTGAAAAGCATAACTTTTTATTTATTTATTTATATTTTTTTTTAAATAGGCTTTGGGCAAAATATGGTGGAAATTTTGTTAAGATTTCTAACATTGCTTGTTCTTGCCTTGCATTCAATTGGCCACAGCTATAAAGACAAATTTGTCTTACCATGAAGATATATGCCAATGCCGGGGTTGAGGAGAAAACATACCTGAAAAATGTAAGGATGTTTATTACCTATTAGGGCATCTGTTTAGAAGTGCAAAAACATATTGTTGCAGTGCTCAGTTCAAAAGCTTACCGTACTGAATGCCTTTTAAGCTGTAAAGGGAAACACATTAGTATCTAACTTTTGTTCCAGGTTTAGTGGAAAAGTTCCATCTTCAATTCTAAATTGTATCAAATGGTGGGGTATTTCTTTTTTAAATGGCACTTGCTCTCTTTTTTCCTCCATAAGCAAAATAGAAACCCGTTTTTGTGTGTGAAGATTAAAAAAAAACCCCAACAACAACCAGGGAGGCTGTCCAATTTCAGTTCAGTTATATCTCCCATTTCCAGACATTTATAAACAAATCTCTTCCTTGCACACTTTTTGGGGATAGTTATTGAGCTGCTGACCTGAAGCATTTTGTGACACATGCTGAATCTTAGCTTATTTTCCCAGTGGTCCTGTTCTAGTTTTTATATGCCATGTTGAGGCTGAGATAAGGTTCCGTTAAACCTTTTGATCCCCAATTTGTTTTTTAAAAGTCGCAAGGTTCTGTTATATGGTGGGGTGGATAAATCGAACATGGAAACAACATTTGAGGATGTCAAGAATTCTGGAAACAAAATGCTCTTTACACCAGCAGCAGTTCTGCAACAGCTCTGATTTTGAAAGCAGGCCTGCACAATTTGTCACCCACCAGATTGAATTCAGCCCAGCAATCTCATATTGTGGGCTTATGCTTGATCAATCCTCCTGTTTGGTTGATTCCCACCATACAGCACAAATAGGTTTATTGAGCCTCTAGCATGCTGCATCATATCTGGCAAGTGGACTTCGTTTGGTCTTCATGGAAAATTGCACAGGCCTGTTGCAAAGGGAATAATGCTAATGCTAATGCTAATAATAATAATAATTTATTCATACCCTGTGCATCTGACTGGGTTGCCCCAGCTGCTCTGGGTAGCTTCCAATACACATAAAAACACAATAAACATCAAACAGTAATAGCAACAATCTGATCCAATATAAAAAATCACAATAACCTTAAAATAAACAACTTATATCAAATAAAGCAACATTCAATAAACCATTAAAATCTAATAGTAAACAGTAAAATTATACATCAGCAAACAACAATTAAACAGTTTACACTTCTCAATTAGAATAAAGAATTACTAAAATAACCCTTCCAGAGGTTCATACCTCCAGAATTCGTCTCCTCTCCAGGGTGGTTTTTTTTTGTTTTTTTTGTGTGTTTTTTGTTGTTGTTTGCTGGGAGTTTAGACTCCTGCAGCCCAGAAGAATACGATGATCCCTGAATGAAAGGTGTCACAGAACCAGCCCAGGTCCCCATGTTTACATGGCAGAAGGCATGTCATCTACATACCATTCCTGTTTAGGGCAACAGAATGTTGTCAACACCCATCACTTCAGGGATATCACTCTATGTGCATTCATAGCAAGCAGTGGCAAGGGGTCCTGCACACTAGCCACTCAGGCTATGGATGGCTGAAGACCCTATTTTAGAAGCTTTAAAGCAGGCATGGCCAAACCCGGCCCTCCAGATGTTTTGGGAGAACTCCCATCATCCCTAGCTAACAGGACCAGTGGTTGGGGATGATGGGAATTGTAGTCCCAAAACATCTGGAGATCTGAGTTTGGCCATGCCTGCTTTAAAGTAAATATTTGGGAGGAGGGATGAAGGGGGTATGCAGATCATGGATGACCACATAATGGAATCTGCCTGACTGAGGATTCTGAAGAGGACTATTGATGGAGAGTATAAGTTAAAACTCAGTGCAATACGTCACTTAAATGAACAATGAAGGCAGACCAGAAAATCATGTCCTATCATTCAGGAATAAAGTGAAGCTAAAACAAGAGTCAGAAGTATTAAACAACAATACAAAGTTTCACAGTGGGTTAAAAGAATTGTTACGAATAAAACTTTGTCTCTTATTCATAATGCCTTGAGGTGTGTATTATGTCCTGGCATTGCTTCCCAGCAGTGTTTAGTGTAATTTTTCTGCCTAATAAAAATGCTAAAGAAGGCAACGTCTCCATGGTTTTAGAAATAATTCAAATTGTGATTGGAAGTTAGTCTCAATTTAGTGATAACAGGGATATTTAAAATATACCGTGGGGAAATGCCTGAGTAACGGCAATATAACATAAACGCAGGGGGGCTCATTTGTGAGATTGATCCGAAAAAGCTGAAACATCATTTCTGTCAGAGATTTTCTGTAGGAATTCAAGTGGTTGGGAAGAAAAGCTAAGCAGGCAGTTCAAAGTGTATCATTTGCAACAATTTGGCACATCAGTTATGACAGAATAAAACCTGACCAGGAATATCAATCACACTCAAATATATCCCTTCATGTGAAAACTTTTTATTGGCTTGTTTACAGTTTCAGGTAATTGCCTATGTCTATTTTCCATATCTGCATTTGGCTGTGGAATTGAAGATCAGCAACACTACTCAAGGTACCTACACAGAAGCCGTTTACGCCATTTACCTTCCCACCGCAGCGGTACCTATTGATCTATTTGCACTGGTGTGCTTTCGAACTGCTGGGTGGGCAGGAGCTGGGACAGAGCAACGGGAGCTAACTGCATTGCAGGGATTCGAACTGCTGACCTTCTGATCGGCAAGCCCAAGAGGCTTCTACAATATGGAACCAATCAAATGGTGTTCCATCTCTTTTTGTGGCCACCTACATTAGCAATGTCCCTCTGTGCATTTCTCCAAGCCCTTTTTTAAAGGGAGCTAGCTCTCTTATTAGGGACGCGGGTGGCACTGTGGGTTAAACCACAGAGCCTAGGGCTTGCCGATCAGAAGGTCGGTGGTTCGAATCCCCGCAACTGGGTGATATCCCATTGCTCGGTCTCTGCTCCTGCCAACCTAGCAGTTCAAAAGCACGTCAAAGAGCAAGTAGATAAATAGGTACCGCTCCGGTGGGAAGGTAAACTGTGTTTCCGTGCACTGCTCTGGTTTTCCAGAAGCAGCTTAGTCATGCTGGCCACATGACCCGGAAGCTGTATGCTGGCTCCCTCGGCCAATAAAGTGAGATGAGCGCTGCAACCCCAGAGTCAGCCATGAGTGGACCTAATGGTCAGGGGTCCCTTTACCTTTACCTAGCTCTCTTATTAATGTGAAAAGCTCGAGACTCATTTGGAGGGCCACATGCTATAGCAGGGGTAGGCAACCTAAGGCCTGGGGGCCAAATCCAGTCCAATCACCTTCTCAATCCGGCCTGTGGACAGTCCGGGAATCAGTGTGTTTTTACATGAGAAGAATGTGTCCTTTTATTTAAAATGCATCTCTGGGTTATTTGTGGGGCATAGGAATTTGTTCATCCCCCCCAAAAAAATAATATATATATATATAGTCCAGCCCACCACATGGTCTGAGGGACAGTGGACCAGCCCACGGATGAAAAAGGTTGCTGACCCTTGTGCTATAGCTCCTCCCCTTAGCAGTGTTACCCCTTTGGGTGCTGTGTTCTTACCTTTTTCAAGCAGCATATCATCCAACTGCAGATACCACAAAGGCAACATAGCAAGAGGCCTCCATGGAGTTTTGTTTTATTTCATCCAACTTAAAGGACATTATGCCCTTAGGGTTGACAACTTTTGAACTGCAGCTCTTGCCGCTTTGCCTTTCACATCTGCTTGATCTGCTGCAGTGAGCAGCCGGTGACAGTGTTTATCTCCATGCCAAGGAAAGCCTATCACCTGCTAATTCCTAAATGTCAAGCTGCTGAAAAACACAAGAGTCCAGTGGTGTTTTTGTTTCAACAAATTGGAAACCTGAAGTGCCCTTCCTTCGATGTACTGAAAAAGGCAGCCTGCTGTATGCAAAGAGCATGATCCAATTAATGTCAAGCTTTTTAAGTACCATATATCAGAGGGTGAAGAAAAATGCATCCAGGTTCGCCCCCCCCCCCGCACCGCCAGCTGAAATCAATGCTGTTTAATACAGTGCATTGAAGTCTGCCATTCTGTAAAATTGTAAGCAGCCATTGTAGGGGAAATGGAGGACATTAATGTCTAGGTATCCCTTTTTTAAAAAAAAAAATTCAGGAATGCATGGGTTGCATCCAACGCTCATGCGACAGGACTTTCATTTTCGCACCTCTCCCTGTGCACCCCTCAGTTCTACAGTACAGGGATGGGTCCCCAAACCTCCTTAACTGTTTTTGAGGGTGCATAGGGGGCTGGAGCGGACAGGAGAGGAAATTCTGTTGCACACACAGAATTCTGGCTGCAGCATTGGCTACAAGCCATAGTCAATCAACAAATGTAGAAAAAAACATGATCTGTGATCAGTGATACAGGTGTGGTGTCAGTTCATAGGAGCCAACTCCTAGGGGCTCAGGGGTCTTCATCCCCCCAATAAAATATTTGAGGGGGCCGCCCCCCCGGTTGATGGCCATTGTCATTGAAATGGTGTATGTGCACCACGTTATGCGATCAATTATGTGGGGGCAGGGCTTACTTGCCCCCTCCCAATATTTTATTCAAGTTAAGTTGGCAGGCCTGTGTCAGTTTCTTCATTAGATTATGCAGGTTGCCAGTTTTGATAGTGGGCAACACACATCTTTGGCATAGTGGTGTTACCAGACAAAAGCAAAAAGCAAAAAGGCACCCTATGGTTAATTTAAGTGGCATGTTTTCTTTTACTCATGTCACACCAAATATGGGTTGTATGTATTGTGTCAAATGGAAGTTGCTATTGCTAATATGGTTCTACTTCTGCAATCAGTCAAGAAATCAGATGGGGATCCTAATCTGACAGCACTTTGAGCCTTTAAGAATGGTGTGAATTGTCCACCATGATTTTTATGCATAGATAAAGTACACACACACACACACACACCACTAGTTTCCATTGGATTACATTTCCCAATGGATAAATGGGCCTGTAGGAGATAGCTCAAGATGCAAAAACTGGTCTAAATCATACTTCCTTTGTGCCGCCCCAAAGAACATGAATAAGTAGTCTTGGCCTTCCACAATATCCGTTCACCTGGGACTCCTGCTGGGCTGCTGTTGCCACATGGCACGTCCGTGGTGGGTTCAGGAAGCTGCCATCTTCCAATGCAGCTGGGGGAGGGGATGCCTGGCACTGCCCACATCCAGCCACGTCAGGATCCCAGTTAAGGGCGGGCAGTGCCCACTCAGCCAATCAGGCTGGGGCTTTGGGGCTGCAAACAGCCCACCCCCCAGCCTGTTTAAAGGGGCAGCCAGGTGTCAGTCACCCTCTTGGCCCGCCATAAGGAATCCTGATTGCCCAGAACACTTTGTGCTTATGCTATTACTGTTGAATTTGCAGAGTCCCGAGCACAGCGGAATGATGAGCAGTACGTGCCACATACTCTATATTACTTTATTTACACTTCAAAGCTGGTAGATTACAGAAAAACATCTTGCCTCTGCCGGAGCAGAGAAAGCATTCTCTCTCCTCTAAAGCATGGAGAGAACACTGTGAGAACAGTGAAAAACAGGAAACCAGTGTACGTCACATCCAGTCTCCTTTCCCGTGAGAAACTCCAACAGCAACTCTGACTGGAATGTAAACATTGTCTTGTGACAAGCATTTCGCTGCACAGTGAAGAGAGCAGAAACCAACATCCTCCCCCTTTCTGTGAACATCACTGGGCAGCGTGTTCGTACAATATCAGTACAAACCCAACTTCTGCACATAGGTACAGTGTTGATCCCTTGATACAATCTTGGACAATACATCAGCAGGAATTTCATTACCTGGCATATAGGACACCGTTACGAGTCCCTTCTGAATATGTTCCCTAGCATGTTGCACCTTCAATTGCAAGTGCTTCATGCTTTGCTTACAACCTTCAGAATTCAGCAAAGCCAAACATGCTTTGTTGTCCTGGTAAACCTGGATTGGACATTTGACAGGAATTTTCATGTCTTTGCACAATTGTAACAACCATTCACAATCCTTAAGTGAATAAGACAGTGCATTCAGTTCAGCTTCACAAGTACTTAAGCTAACTGTTGTTTGCTTCTTGCATGACCAATCAAATAGACCCTGATTGTACATATAGCAAACTCCAGACGTACTTTTCCTGTCTGTAGTGTCACTTCCAAAACTTGCATCTGCAAATATCTCAAGACCACCAGACTTCTGATTGTTAAATCTCAGTCTGTAATGCATAGTGCCTTTCAAATAGCGCGCTATACGTTTCAGAGCTTTCCAATCCTTAACAGTAGGATTGTTGACTTGTCTGCTTAGCAAATTACAGCTAACAGCAATGTCTGGACTTGAACATCTGGCAATGAAGTTTAGCTTGCCTAGCACACTTCTGTACAGTGTAGTGTCAGAAAATGCTTCTTCAGTGTCATCTACCTGATAACCTGTTATCATCGGTGTGTCTACAGGGTTAGCATCCATCAGGTTTAGTTTGCTTAACACATCAGCAATTTTCCGTGACTGGTGTACTAGAATGTTACCATCTTGATCTCTCTCTATTTCAAGAGATAGGTAGTTGTTTACCTCACCAAGATCTTTCATGTCAAAGTGTTCTTTCAGTTGAGCTAGGGCGTTATTGTACATTGTGACATCTTTCCAAAAGAATAAAAGATCATCAACATAAAACAAACAATACAGTTTCTTTTGCCCCTCCTCTTTGACAAATACACATGGATCAGCTTTCCCTTGCTTAAAACCTAGAGAAAACAATACTTCAGTGAGTTTAGTATGCCAACACCGTGCACTTTGTTTGAGACCATAAAGGGACTTCTTCAGAGCACAAACAAATCCCTGTTTTACCTGTACGCCATCAGGTGGAAGCATATAAAGGGATTCATCTAGAGATTCGTACAGAAAAGCTGTATTCACATCGTGGTGACTAATGTGTAGATTCTCCTCTGCAGCTAGCTTGAGCATAAGCCTAATGCTCTCATACCTCACTGTGGGTGAGTAGGTCTCGTGATAGTCTTCACCTGGTACCTGTGCAAAACCTCTGGCTACCAATCTGGCTTTGTGTCTGACTATCTTCCCATTTTGATCTGTCTTCGCTTTGAAGACCCATTTGCTTCCAAGCAGTTTCATTCCTGGAACTACTGGAACAAGTTCCCATGTTTTGTTCCTTTCCAAGGAATCAAGCTCAGCTTTCATGGCATTTAACCATGGCTCAGCTTCCTTTGAATCCAAATCCTGGATTTCTTGGAAACTTGAAGGTTCAAATACCTTCTTGGAGCTTTTAACAGCTGTTACTGCTATCTTGGCAAACTCATCAGCAAATCTCTTTGGAGGTCTGCCTTTTGTGGCTCTCTGTGACCTACGAATTAGCCTTAAGTCTTCAATACTCTCCTCTTCCTTCTTAGGAGAAAAGTGACCTATTGTGAACAATGGTTCCTCCAATTCTTGATCAGAGCTTTCAGAGGGTCGCATAGAGGCTTTCGCACTCTTGAAATCCTCTGAATCACCCGATTCAGTTTCAGACTCAGAATCAGAACCTTCATCAGTGGGTGTGGGTTGTTGCTGCTGCTTTTGCTGTTGACTATCCTCAGTCTCATCACTGTCATCAGGATAACATTGGAAAATTCCCACATTCTCCCCCCACTTGGCATTGTACTCAACACTTCTTGTGAGCTTAATTGTCTTAGAGTCAGTCATCATTATTCTGTAAGAACCTTTCTGATAACCTAGAAAGATACCATGCAAACCACGTGTCAGGGGCTCAGGAGCAGAGGCACAGGGAAGAGAGGAGATGGAGAGCGAAGGGGAAGAATCTGAGGGGAGCGTAGGAGAAGAGGACAGTGGACCGAGGGATTCCATGAGCCTCTCCAGCGAATCGGAAGATTCACAGAAGGGGGCACCAGTGGCCAGGGGTAGGGGGTTCCCAAGGGGAACGCCCCAGGAGCAAGGGGGCAGCAGGGACTCCCAGAGCAGTAGTTGGAAATCAGGACCAGCTTCCCCACCAGAGCAGAGTGGGGGGGAAGAGTCCCAAGGATCGGGGCCAGTGCATTCCCCACCAGGGAGAGAAGATGAGGCAGGGCTGACCACGCCTCCATCAGAAAGTCGGACAACGGAGGGGAGGTCAGATCCGGCCAGTATCCCGGAAGAGGGAAGCAGTGACCGAAGTAGTGTAACGGTTAGGAGAAAGGTCACTGGGTTGGCGCGAGAGGCAAGTTCAAATGTACAGGAGCGCGGGACAGCAGAGAATGAGGATTGGGAACCGGGTCCTAAAGCCCGCAGGAGGCAGGGGGAGGAGCTAAGTGACTCAGCGTTGGAAGAGTCCAGAAAGGGCAATGCCCCAGCGGGCAGGAGGACCCAGAAGAGGAGAGAGCAGCGGAAAAGGTGGAGCAGGGCTAGGATCTTAAACTGGTGTCAGAGGGGAGGAGACTCAGACGGGACTTCGCCGATCTAGGGTTTAAGATGTAGGGCTGCACACTGCGGCTTTGAAATGGAAATTGAACTTCAATAAAGACTTTTGTACATTACGACAGCCTAGCGTTGGTCCTCTGTGAGCTGGGACCTAGAGGCAGCTCTGACACCACGCTTGTCTAACTTGGAGCTTTGTGGTGAGTGAACCCACATGTCAGAACCAAAAATTTTCATGTGTTTGATGTATGGTTTCTTGCCAAACATCTTCTCATAGGGGGTACAACCAATCGCTGAAGATAACCTGCGATTATAACTGTAAACAAAACACGAGAGAGATTCGGCCCAATAACTCTTTGGAAGATTGGCATCATGCAGCAAGGTTTTTAACCCTTGAAGCAATGTTTGATTTGCCCTCTCGCAAAGTCCATTCTGCCATGGCGAGTGAGGACTAGACAAATCGTGTTGAATTCCTTTCTCAGACAGAAAAGCTTCAAACTGCTGAGAAGTGAATCCCCCCCCCCGCGATCAGTGAAAAGAATTTTTATCTTCTTACCATGCACATTTTCCAACCAAGCACAGAATTCCTTGAACCTAGGAAAAGCCTCTGATTTCTGCTTGAGATTGTACACATAAATATACCTGGAAAATGCATCAATGAGAACCATGAAGTACTTGTTTCCACCCAAAGAGGGTGCTAGTGGTCCAACCAAATCAGCATGAACAACCTGGTATGGTTCTGTAGCTTGCCTACTAGACACCTTACCTTTCGCAGCCATTTTCACCTTGTTTGCTGCGCATGCCTTGCACTTCACGTGGTACCTGCAGGGTTTAATAGTCATACCTTCAACCAAGGCAGGCATTTTAGATACTGCCTCAAAATTCAAATGACCAAATTTTTGAGGAAAATCATGAATACATCCTGCATGCAAACTTTTGTTAGAACCTGCAATGCAACAAGTGTCATCCTGCACAACATCATCATAATACAAAACATACAAACGATCAACATATTCAGCATGCAATACATAATCATTTTTCTTTGTGATGATGCACCTTTTGTTCTTAAAGGAAACATCAATTTTCCGCTCATCCAGCTGTCCAACGCTGAGCAGATTATGTTTGGCATCTGGTACGTAAAGCACATCCTGTATCGATAAGTCCAAACTGTGAAGAACAACAGTTCCGTAGCCTTTACTGGGGATTGTGTGGTCATCCGCCTGGTGAATCGCACCTTCCTGCAGTGTAAAAGACACGAACAGTCGCTTATCATTGCACATGTGGTGCGTTGCAGCCGAATCCACCACGAAAAAAGATCTAGACGTCTTCTGGACCTTTGCAACCTTTGGAGTGAAGCGTGAGACCATTGCCTTGTGCTGCGTTGTTCTGGACACCGGACCTTTGCCTTTGCTCTGGCCTCTTCCACGCGATGAACTTTCGCTGCTCTGCTCTGTCTTGGCCCTGGGATATCTACATTCCCTCTTCATATAGCCTAGACGTCCACACAAGTAGCATTTCACAGCCCTCAAAGCTTTGGCGCCATCTGGTGGTTCCACTGCACTCTGGGATGACGTCTGTGAAGACTCCCCCTTACCCATGCAGCTATCACCCCGGCGGTCTGCTTCATTCTGAATCACGGCAGTATCACAGGCTACTCTGAGCTGAGCATGTGGCTGATTGGCATCAGATTCCCCACTTGCATCAGCCAGCCTTCTGCAGCTAGCCATCATGACTCTGGCATTAGCCTTCTGCAGCATTAAATAAGCTGCGTCTCTGCTGCTTCAAATCAAGCTGCTTTATACAAGCTGCGTCTGTGTACAGCTGCAGCTGCTTCATTCCAAAAGCACTTTTAAAAGGTACTTTCGGTTTCCCGCAGCATAGGAGCTTGTTCCTTTGAGCCTTTGCCTTTGCCCGGCAAAACGGCTTTCTAAAAGTTCAAAGTCCAGCCATAAAGCCACTAATTAGAAGCTGGCAGGCTGCCCGGAGCATGAGCACATACCTCTCATAAATCATCCTGACGCGCAGAGATATCGTCCGATCCGTCCCTCTGCATTCCTTTGCATTCTTTGCCGGCATTTTGAAGTCCATCCGTCACTTTGACTGCGTTTTTCTGTGCCCGATAACCAGGAATGTTGAATTTGCAGAGTCCCGAGCACAGCGGAATGATGAGCAGTACGTGCCACATACTCTATATTACTTTATTTACACTTCAAAGCTGGTAGATTACAGAAAAACATCTTGCCTCTGCCGGAGCAGAGAAAGCATTCTCTCTCCTCTAAAGCACGGAGAGAACACTGTGAGAACAGTGAAAAACAGGAAACCAGTGTACGTCACATCCAGTCTCCTTTCCCGTGAGAAACTCCAACAGCAACTCTGACTGGAATGTAAACATTGTCTTGTGACAAGCATTTCGCTGCACAGTGAAGAGAGCAGAAACCAACAATTACTTGATAAACTCACCGTGCCTATATTTTTCTATCCACATGTCTGTGGTTTAGTCATATAGCTTACTTGGCCCACATAATGGTCTTCTACATGCAGAAGTAGCCAAAGAGAACTAAACAATATTTTGTTGTTAAAAGTGTAGTGTGAAACACCATTTGACATTTTATTTGGCTTCTTATTTTTCCACAGCCTCTTTCCCTCCTGATCTTTCAGAATATTAAGAGATCACGAGCTCCTCACCTGCATAATACTTTCTCAATTTTCTCGAGTGAGAATGGTGTAGATCAATATCTCCTAGGTTTGGAGAGGCAAGGGAAAGCTGCAGGGAGCAATTAGGCAGGGAAGTCTGGCACAATTAAATTATGTAACCCAACAGTTAACACTACATGTGGGGGCTTTTCTCCAGAGGCTGTAACAGTCACTTAGCTGCATCTCAGCCCTGGGCAGGAGTGCACAACATTCTCCAGTGTCCTTGCAGTTTGAAAGAAGGTAAACACCTGAAGATCAGTGGGTACTTGGAGGGAAAGGTTTGATTATATATCTGCCAGAATGAATCTCATAAATTAAAAATGTGTGCCTTGGGCTTACTATGTTCTAGATCTCCGAAAATAAAAGTCATTGTTTTTTTAAGAAGGGGGGGAGATATTTCATGGCTGGGGAACTGGTTTGGAAATTTATCACTTTGCATTCCTTTCTACATTAAATCCTGCAGCGGCCTTTCACCCAGAATGCCTCATATATTTACATTTCAGCTGTGAGCACAAGCCACAATGGACCATCAAGCTTGCACTCGAGGTATTTGAAAGCAAAGCTTGAAAGATGGGCGTGGGGAGATGGAGGTTTCTGGAGCTCCATTTGGAAATGTAATAGCTTTAGGAAAAATCAGGGCCTTTCTAATAAGCAAACAAAACTTCTCAAACAATTGCCTGTTGTAAAATGTATGAACAGCACAGCTGCAGTAAGTGCTAGAGATGATATTTTCCCCCTCCTAGAAAAAACCTTCACATACCCCACCCTTGCCACTCAGTTATGTATTTTAAGTTGCGTGGCGATTCCTGCCTCCCCCCCCCCATTGGAATAAATAAAGACACAGGACACCAGTGATTAAGGTTAATGGGCAAAAATTGGCCACAACTTTATTGGTTACAGGTATTGGCTTTAGGCATTGGTCCTATCAGACTATCTGGCTTCAGCCTGTTAGCATGAAAACCGGAAAGGGTTAACACCAGCAGGGGGAGCCCTGGGAGGCACATCACTAGGAACTCCCCCAGGGGTCACCGCTCAGGGGCGTGCTTTAGGCCCTGGCCTCCATAGGTTTCGGATGAGGCAATGCCCCCCGGAATCCTTTACCGGATTACCCTTAAATATTTGGGGGAGGTGATGGTGCTCCTCCCCCCTAACACATCTACATAATAATACCCCTACCAATGCCTAATTGCCATAACCAAGAGATGTTGTGACGATTTGCTACGAGGTAGGCGAAAAACCAAATGGCCAATGCCAATTCACCAAGTGGAAAAAATTCCTACCAGGCCCCTTAACGGCAACCAACTGAAGTCCATAGCAATGTCAAAAGGAAAACCTAAAGGGTCGGTGGGTGGGAAACCGAATCTGCAGCGCGGGTGAAAAGGGGAGATCCCAGGGCCGTGCCGACCTTAAATGACCCAGGCCACGCTCCCGGAGCCAGCTGATTCGCTGGCTCCGGGGCTGACGCAGACTGAGGATTCCCCTGGTTGCGTGGGGCTGTAGACAGCCCCGGGCAATTATTGGGGCTTTGAGCCCGCAACACCACCTCCTCCTTATGTCGGAAGTGGCTTTAACAGGAATCAATGAGTGTGGCAATTTGGGACCATCTTGCAAAAGGGAAGGAGGAGGAAAATCATTTATTAACAATAGCTGATTATTATTACTCCTACTATTCCCAATGGAAAGGCAAAGCAATTTCTGGACTAAAAACTTGTTAAAGTCAATGATGAAAACCTGGTTATAGTGCATCCTTTAGTCAGCTGTACAAACAAACGAAAGGAAAGCTAAATAACTAAATGTAACCACTGCAATCAACTCCCCACTTAGGCCAAGGTTACATTTCCAGGTACTGCGTGTGCAAATGAAATTGCATGTATTGGGAACACCATCTAAAAAGTCTGTAAATACTCTCTAAACCTCTGAAAACTCCTGAAAGACCCTTAAAAAAAAAACACAGCAGCACTTACCAGATGGGTATGAATGGTGGTAGTAGTAGTTCTCAGTCTTCCTCATCACTGGAGGACTATGTGCAAACAATGACAAGGGGGGGGGGTAGATCAGTACACCAAAGTTTTTGGCTGCGAGTCAGGTTAACTTTCTTCTGATGGTATCTTGCAGAGGAACACAGTGGTGTGCAGCTGGAGCTTTTGCCTCTTCAGCTGGTCAAACACCTTGTATGGCCACACACTGTCTGCAACCACACACTTGTTCGTCAGGCTACGTTCCATGGTGGGTTCATACTGTGCAATGATATAATTCACATGCGTCTTCAAGTGCATCAAAGAGTTCAGAAAAGCTCAAGGTCTAAGTGGGTTGGTAATCCTGCTCCTCCTCCTCCTCCTCCTCTTCTCCGCTTTCAGAGCTGGAACTCGATCTCACCAGTTCCTCCAGCTCTTCCAGACTCAAGGCCTCTTGCCTCTCATCCAGGTCTATCACCACCAACTTCCTTACCATCTTCACAATGTTTTCCATCTCAGTGGCAATGCCTGGAAATCCCCTGAAATTGTGAGTGTGTTCCTTCTACAGGTTGAACCAGCTAGGTTTCAGGCTTGATGGTATCCACTGCCTGCTTTGTGATGCAGTTAGCAACATTGAAGGACTTCCAGGATGCCATTTCAGAATGTTACCCCGCGGAGCTGACCAACCTTTCATTGCAGATATTAATATTGTGCAGCATGAAGCAACTGGATAAATAAAAACTGGTTCCTTTTCGAATAAAAATATTGTCCAGACACATTAGATTGATGAAAAGCTTTACTTTTGGGGCTCAACGACTGTGTCTGGATTTTTACCTCTGGAAATATGGCAACCCTATACAGTGGTGCCTCAGGTTAAGAACTTAATTAGTTCTGGAGGTCTGTTCTTAACCTGAAACTGTTCTTAACCTGAAGCACCACTTTAGCTAATGGGACCTCCTACTGCCGCCGCGCCACCACTGCATAATTTCTGTTCTCATCCTGAAGCAAAGTTCTTAACCTGAGGTAATATTTCTGGGTTAGCGGAGTCTGTAACCTGAAGCATATGTAACCTGAAGCACATGTAACCCGAGGTACCACTGTAAGTGAAAAAGACATAATAAATGTGGAAGGTCCGTAGCTGTTGTCTTTTTGACTCCCACCGAAGGCCTTCTTCTTCCAACAAGCCTTTAAAGGAGAGCTCTTTCCCAGTCTGCATCTGTACTTTAATTTTTAAGAGGTTTTAATTCTTTTAGAATTTGCTGTCCTGGGCTCCTTTGGGAAGAAGAGTGGGGTGGAAATTTAGTAAATAAGTAAGCAGGCCCCTTGTAAATCACCTTCAGAAGGAAGGTGCTGGAAAAAGGTCTGAGAGTTTATTACAAATGTTT
This sequence comes from Podarcis cretensis, assembly GCF_951804945.1. Lineage (NCBI taxonomy): Eukaryota > Metazoa > Chordata > Lepidosauria > Squamata > Lacertidae > Podarcis > Podarcis cretensis. Next base: position 17,008,364 of record NC_137176.1, on the reverse strand, counting down.
GTGGGCAACATCTCCACTGGTCCTTTGAATTTGGCAATTTTGGCAGGGAAGAGATTAAAAATACAGTTGCTGATGGCAGAGTTCCCTGGCACCTTAATGAATGGTGGGATTTGAAGTGGCACTTGGCTTTGTTGAATGTGACAGACTGCTTGACTTCATTATCAGGGTGAACTTGTCATTGTTTTGAAGGAAATTAATTTAAATGGCAGGCTTGGTGGAAAGCCTCTGGACAATGGGAGCAGAAGATGAGGGGTGTGTGTGTTTGCCTCAGAATTTAATGCTGCCAGAGAAAATGAGAAATATAGGTGTAATTCAGAGAAAAGGTGCTGAGAACCTTAAGGGGATACTTTGAAAGAAATACAAGGATTGAAGGAGAGTAGGCATGTTAATAAAATTCATAAGTAATGTTTTCCACAGAAGTCTAAGCACCTCAGTCTGTCACATGCCCTGCTAATAGATAGCTTCACAAACTCAATTTACAGTACTGAGAGGAAGTCATTATGGAGAAAGATTGCAACCACGAGATTGAGCATCCAGGGTAATACCCTTCTGCTGTGTTTCAGGAGAAATTCCACTAGTGAAGGATTTGCTCAGAAATGTTGCTAATAAACAACATACCTCCAACATTACCCAGTTAAAGAAGAAACTATCATTTCCATGCAGTTTCGTTTAGAATTCCAGCAGATGCCTATTCTGGGATTACCTGAATATTGTGCTGATATGAATGTTCACACGCAGCCCAGTTTAATTTGCCAGAGTCAAAACCAGGCAAACCTTGCTCTTCCAGCCAGGGATGGAAAATGTGTGCTTACTCCAAAATCTCCTTAAATGCCTTAAACTTAGAGTTGGTTTATAACTTTGACAGAATCAAGTAATATGGATTTTTCTGGACTGTAGTCTTGCAGGGTGAAAGTTCCGTGTTTGAATACTCATCCACTGAAAAACAAAACAAAGCCCTCTCTGCACATAATAGTCACCTTGCAGTAGCCATTACATCATGCAGTAGCAGGAGGAGGAAGATACAGTAGAACCTTGGTTCTCAAATGCCTTGGTACTCAAACAACTTGGAACCCAAACACTGCAAACCCGGGAGTAAGTATTCTGGTTTGCAAACTTTTTTCAGAAGCCGAACGTGTTCCATTTTGAGTGTTGTGCTTCCAATTTGAGTGCCACACTTCCGTTTTGAGTGTTACGCTGAGGTCTTTCTGTTTTTGCTATTTATTTTGCGTTTTTGTTTTTGCGGCTCTTTTTGTGTGTGACTGTGTGGAACCCAGTTCAGCTACTGATTAATTGATTGTGTGACTGCAGTACAATGTTTATTACTTTCATTTTATGGATCAATGGTCTAATTAGATGGTAAAATTCATGTTACATTGCTGTTTTATGGGTTGTTTTTAAAAGTCTGGAACGGATTAATCCATTTTGCATTACTTTCTATGGGAAAGCGTGCCTCGGTTTTGGAACACTTTGGTTTTGCAATGGACTTCCAGAATGGATTAAGTCTGAGAACCAAGGTCCCACTGTAATAGAAGCAGAGCTTTAACCAGAACTTCTGAGAAGCCAGATGTCTTATTCTATCCACTGCCACATAGGATCACAGATTGCATCAGGCTACCACTCACATGAGGGGAACGGATGCAGGGCCACTCCATTGGGATAGACCAGCAACTTTTAGCTCCTCCTCTCCTTGAGCCTTTCCACCCAGGAAGTCAATGGAAGAAGTTACATTGAGAACTTGTCCTTTTCCTCTCCTTCTCAACCTATTCTCAAGACCCTAGAGGTCCCGGGCCCTAAGGAATTTAGATTAGCCTCAACCAGAGCCAGGGCCTTCTCAACACTGGCTCTGGCCTGGTGGAATGCTCTGTCTCATGAGACCAGGGCCCTGCAGGATCTGATTTCTTTCCACAGGGCCTGTAAGATAGAGTTGTTCCATCTGGCCTTTGGCTTAGAATCAGTTTGATTCTCTCCCCCCCCCCCCTTTCTTTTTCCTTTCTCCCCCTGTGAAGAGGCTGCATCCTAATGTTTTAATGTTGTATTTTAATCTTGTTTTTTAAAATTGTATTTTAATCAACTTGCTTTTATTATTGGTTGTTAGCTGCCCTGAGCCCGGTCTTGGCTGGGGAGGGTGGAGTATAAATAAAATAATAATAATAATAATAATAATAATAATAATAATAATAATTTTATTTATTTATTAAATTTGTATACTTCCTTTCAGCCATAGATCCCATGGTGGTTCACAACATAAAATTACAAGATAAAAACACAATATACATAATAAAAACAAGAGCAAAAAACCAACAAACCATTAACCCCCATCACCTCCCCAACAAACACACTTAAAAGCGTATAGGATGTTGATCAGCCAAAGGCCTGGTTGAAGAGGAACATTTTCACCTAGCCCATAAAGTTGTATAAAGATGGCGCCAGCCGAGCCTCCCTGGGGAGAGCATTCCACAAATGGGGAGCCACTGTAGAAAAGGCCCATTTTTACGTTGCTGCCCTCTAGACATGAAGAAGAGTCTCAGATTATTGTCACCCGAGGCAGCTCCTTCATCCTGCCTTGTACGTGGGCTGGCTCTGCCCTCCTACAAATAATAATCTGCAGGTATAAACAGTATTGAAAGCAGGATTGTATGTGACCACAATTTATAATGAATGTGGAATAAAAACAGAGTCCATATAATCCACACCATGTATGGCTTTAGAGATGCCCCTAGAATATCTGTTTAACAAAACTCCATATGTTTCTTTAAAGTGGAACCTGCTGAATTTTGAGGGAAGTGAAAAAAATCGTGACATTTTTCAGAGTTTCCTAAAGTTGTCCCTGATTTCACCTAAAGCAAAATTAAGAGGAAATTTGAGGGTTGCTCCTCGGGCAAAGCATCTGAGAGATTTCCAGGGCACCAGCAGCATTTTGAGAAGGGTAGCAAAGTTCCTTGGGAAGTTTGTGCCTATTTATAACTACAGGAAGAAGAGGTTTTACTTGCAGAAAACAATATCCCCAAGCCAATGCGTTATTAGGAATACTTTTCATCTTCATTTTTTTAAGAAGTGGAGGCTTCACATGAAACAAACTTCCAACATCCATTCATTTTGTGTCTTTAAAGTGTAATGTAAAAAGGAAACCTCAGTGCATTTCCCCCTTAACAACCCTACTGTGGTGCCCCTATCCTCCTCAGTAGCAATAAGTCATTTTTCTCATTTTCATTATGCCAACTTTTGGGATGGGGAGGAGAAATCTACACTCTTTGAATAATGTAGCCTGAAGGTGCTTACTGAATAAAAAACTATAAGTCTTCTGTAATGATCAGCATGCTGGCTGATTTATTGTCCTTGCAGACTGTATAACATTATGTGGTGAATTCAAACAGTCTGTAGAACCGAAATGTAATTCTTAATATAAGGTCACAGGCAGCTTCCAAAGAATAAAAGACACAGTACAATTGTAGAGCAATTCATCAGCTGTTGTATCTTCTGCAGTGTTTGGCAATGCAGGTTCAGAAGATACCTTAACAGGTATTGATGGGCTTATTCCTGATATATTTGCTTACTTCTTTTAAAAAAGAACCCTATTCAGGACTGCAGTATATCAAGGATCACCTCTCCCCATATGAACCAAACCAGACCCCTTCACAAGAGGTCCAGAGGGTGGAGATACAAGAGTAGGTCGTTTTTGCAGTGGCTCCCCATTTGTAAAATATTTCCCCAGAGACCGTCTCCTGGTGCCTCCATTTTTCTCCCATGAATAGTTGCCCAAAGGTTTCCAATATCTGTGAAATCTAAGAATATGTTGAGGAATCACATTATTTCACGTCCTAAATCTCTTCAGGGATGCTTCTGTAATTCTCCCCATCTGAATTTAAGTCAGGCTACCTAGAGAGGAATCAGTTCTTGGAATGCTAAGGGACTCAGTCAAACCCATGTCCAGAATAAGAAAGTTTAATTCAGGGGTAAATGCATAGTAACAAAACATCAAGCAGCAGGCACACAGCACCAAAAAGAAACAAACAGTTAAATTATCATTTGGCATTCTAGATTCTAATTTCAATACAAGAGTCACTTCTAAACGGACAAAAGCAGACCGCACATATTTGAACTTGGCCTGATCAGTGAAGGGGGCAAGATGTATTGTTATCTATCAATACTTGGTGCAAAGGTAGAGGCAGGAAGCTGGAGTGCAAACAATACTAGAATTTCCCATGGCGATATTGGTTGAAAGGCTGCCCCATTATCATTTAGCCACATGTACAGTGAAACTGGGATATATGCAGGGGGCGCTGTGGTCTAAACCACTGAGTCTCTTGGGCTTGCCAATCAGAAGGTCGGTGGTTCGAATCCCTGAGACGGGGTGAGCTCCCATTGCTCTGCCCCAACTCCTGCCCACCCAGCAGTTCGAAAGCAAGTAGATAGATAGGTACCACTGCAGCGGGAAGGAAAACGGCATTTCTGTGCACTCTGGTTTCCACCACGGTGTTCCGTTGAGCCAGAAGCGGTTCAGTCATGCTGGCCACATGTCCTGGAAAGATGTCTGTGGACAAACACAGGCTCCCTCAGTCTGAAAGTGAGATGAGTGCCACAACTCCATAGTCACCTTTGACTGGACTTAACCGTCCAGGGGTCCTTTACTTTTACCATTGCCTTTACAATGAAATACTTTGAATGCATCCTTCGGATGTGTTGGAATTGACCATCTAGCCTCTTCCAGTGGGGAGACAGAAGGTGTGGTATAATGCTTAGTGTTGGGCTAAGACCTGGGAGACCAGGGTTGACATCCTCACTCGGCCATGAAGCACACAGTCTTGTTCCGATGACAACATGGTGGTGCAGGTGAACCGTGGACACTGGACACCACCTTGAGCTCCTTGGACATATCTATGGATTTAATTGTAATAAATAAATGACAAGGTCAGGTATCAATGGAAGGCTGCTCCGTATCTTTTCCTGTCGAATTTAGGCAATTAAATGGATTTTCTTACTTAACTGCCTGTGGGTGATATCAGTAACGTAGAGTTTGTGCTGAAGCCAGGGGTTAGTGGAGAAGGCAAAGTTCCAAAAGGACAAAATTGAGTTATTAAAGAAGAAAGATCCCATTGCACACAAGGAGTTCCACCTTTCTTTTTCTTTTTTTAAAAAAGTGTAGAGCAGTTATACCTCTTCTCTGATTGATTGTGTTTACTTAGACCTTGAGTGTTTATTATTTAGCCCCACACATAATCAGTCTAAATATAGCATTGAGGTTACTGTTTAAGCATCAGACTTCCAAGTGACCCCAGTGTTTTTGGAAATTCGCAAGGCCGTTTAGATAAATGAGAGCAGACTGTCATTCCTTTCAGCTTGTGACCAATCTCAATTAGAACAAAGCCATTAACAGATATTATTACACCCACAGCGTGAATTTAGTAACAGGTGTAGAAGCAGCTTTCAGAAACCCTGCTAGCCGAATTTCTGGGAAACAACCAAAAGTTAATAGGAAATCCTGACAAGTCTAAGCAGGAAAAATGCGCTGACATATGTTAGCAGCGATAACATTAACTAGGTAGACTGCATGTGAAATGCAGCAGTTTTCCTGAAATATGGTGTCATTTACAGAAGAGAGAAGTATAGATCTCTCTGTTTTCACTACTAAACTGGGAAAACAGCATTATGCATTTTAAAATGCCATCAGACTCTCCCTGTGGACAACTAAGTAACAAATGGTTAGCATTGATCAAGTGGTGGAAAGAAACATCTGGATCATTACCTATCGATGGGAAAAATAACCGAGCCCTCTTAAAAACTATGGAAAGTAAACACAATGGCATGAGCATCCTAGTTCCATGGCTTTCATTTCCATTTCCATCACCTTCTGACTCGTGGCAAGTAGCTGTCTGCAGTGGGAAGGCTTTTGTAGCTGTGGAGGTTTAGTGCACATTTGAGAAACTTGATCCTGGTTGAAAGGCATTCAACCAGCAATTGCCACATTAATTTCCATATCACATGGTTGTTCAGCCATAGATCTTAGTAGGTATGGGGAAGATGTAAGTGTTCTGTAGATTCACCATAGGATTTCTTCTCTCTGCACTCCTCCCAGCAGTCAGTCTTCTTCTGGTCACTGCTGTGGATACATGACCTGACTATCTGTCTCCAGGCACTGCAGTCATCTGCAAGGGATTCCCACATGACAGGGTACTACTACTACTACTACTACTACTAATAATAATAATAATAATAATTTATTTATACCCCGCCCATCTGGCTGGGTTTCCCCAGCCACTCTGGGCAACTCCCAACAGAATATTAAAAACACGATAAAACATCAAACATTAAAAACTTCCCTAACCAGGGGTACCTTCAGATGTCTTCTAAAAGTCCAGATAGTTGTTTATTTCCTTGACGTCTGATGGGAGGGCATTCCACAGGGCGTGCGCCACTACTGAGAAGGTCCTCTAACTGGTTCCCTGTAACCTCACTTCTCGCAGTGAGGGAACTGCCAGAAGGCCCTCAGAGCTGGACCTCAGTGTCTGGGCTGAATGATGAAGGTGGAGAGGATCTGTCAGGAATTCTGGGCTAAGGCCGTTTAGGGCTTTAAAGGTCAGCACTAACACTCTGAAGTGTGCTTCGAAGCTTAATGGGAGCCAATGTTGCCAGCCTTCACTTCACATTTGCAGACATCTTTGTAAGGCAGAGTTGGTCTGAAGAAAGCTCCCTGTAGAGCAGGGATGTCTAACAGGTTGATCGCGATCTACTGGCAGATCCCCGTGAGGTTTTGGTAGATCGTGGCCGATCTCTGGCTCCCTTTCTTTAGCGTCACTAAAACTGACTCCTGTCCCACCCTCTCGGCCCACCCTCCATTGTTGTTTGATCTCTGGAAGGCAAGACAGAGCTTTCTCTGTGCTGCTGTTTTCATCTATAGCTATCTTTTTTGTGAGTGACTTTACCCCTTATCCCTTGCCTTGAACCCCCCCCCCAAAATGGATCTCCTAAATCCCCTAAAAAGGGGGCATTCCTCCTCCCTTAAAAAGCTCAACAACTTTGAGCTGAACTTCCCAAAAATGGGGGTAGATCACTGCCAGCTTTTAATTCTGAAAGTAGATCACACTCTCTTGAGAGTTGGCCACCCCTGCTGTAGAGCACTTCTTTGGGGATCCTGCAGTCTTCCATTCTGTGGACATGATGAAGGCAACATTGATTTTGCAGAAACAGAAGCCCTCTGCGAGTACAGATTTCTGGGAGGAGTGATCTGTCCTTTCCCAGGCAGCCTGCTGGACAGGGGAAGATACCGTATTTTTCACTCCATAAGACACACTTTTTTCCTCCTAAAAAGTAAGGGGCAATGTCTGTGCGTCTTATGGAGCGAATGCACTGGGCAGCAGAGGGATCCCACGGCTACTGCTGCAGTCGCGAGCTGAGGGACGCGTCCACAGCCAGAGCCATGGCTCCTGTCCATCGCTTGCTGTGAAGCCTCAGAGCAAGAGCCGCTGTGCAGCTATCGCGCTTGCTCTTCTGGCTTCACAGCGAAGCGTGATGAGGGATGGAAGGGGCTCCGTGGAAGGGCTCCCTTCCGTCCCTCCTCCCGCTTCGCTGTGAAGCCAGCAGAGCAAGAACCACTGTGCAGCTATCGCTCTTGCTCTGCTGGCTTCAGCGAGAGCTGCACAGCGCCTCTTGCTCTGCTGGCTTCACAGCGAAGCGGGAGGAGGGACAGATGGGAGCAAGCAAAGCGAGAGCCGTTTACATGGCTTCTGTCCCGCTTTGCGCAGCTCTCACTTTGCTTGCCCATCCCTCCTCCCGCCTCGCTGTAAAGCAAGCAAAGCACCTGTCCCGGTGTCTCCTCCTCCTCTTCTTGCTCCGGCGTCGCCACGCTTTACAGTGAGGTGGGAGGAGGGATGGGCAAGCAAAGTGAGAGCTGCGCAAAGCGAGAGAGAAGCTATGTAAGTGGCTCTCGCTTTGCTTGCTTTAAAGCAAGAAAAGCGAGAGCCGCTTACATGCTCTGCGCAGAATATATTTTTTTTCTTGCTTTCCCCCTCTAAAATCTAGGTGTGTCTTATAGTCAAGTGCATCTTATGGAGCGAAAAATCCGGTAACTGGAGATGGGGGCAGGGGAGAGGGGGAAAGAGAGCAGGGGTGGCAGTAACCTGGTCTGGCCACACCCAATATTTTCTTCAACCCTCCCTGCAACCCCTGGCAATTTCCCTTTTTGGGGAGGTGGTGGTGCTTTAAGTGTACTGTGCAGATGTGACTCTACTTTTCACTTCTTTGACCCAGCACAGAAAAGTTTTGTGGCTAACATTCTGCTGTGATGGTCTGCATTACAGTGTTCTGATACGCAGTCTGATTTTAAGCCAGGCAGGCAGGATGCTAACTTAGACTTGCAAATTGCAAAATTTGGACATGATGTATGGTTGCCTTGCCTCCGCATTAGAGCTGAAATGACTGGTCTCCTGGATTCACCACTCCACTCTGGGAAAGTGTGAACCTCTGAGTTCCTATTTGTTTCCCTCTGAGAGGTTAAGCAAGCTTGAAATAATTCTTATTTTTAGTGGAATAATATGCTGCGTTTGCATTCGATAAAAAATTGATACTCAACTATCTTGTTAAATATTGAAGAGAAAATGTGGCTGCTTTAAATGAGGAAAGTGCAACCGGCATTGCTTTAGCTGTGAACTAGTAGGTACTTACAGAGATTGAGATTTGTGGGAGTCCTCTCCTTGTAGCTTTAGGAAATGGAAAATGTGATATCTGGCATCTGAATTTTGCTCATTTACATGGTGCTTTTAAGGGCCTGTCACATGATATGATGTAGGAGTGGCCAATGCAGTGATTTGGACCAGATTAATACACTGGCCCTTTTTTATTTTATAATTGTTATTAAATTTTCAAATCTTACATTTCAAATTAAACATCTTTTATTATACCATACATTCACTGATTTCCCTCCCACCCCTTTCAAGGTTTGTTTAGCCATCTAATTCTATTTTCCTATCTTACATCCCTTTGATATGTATTATATTGTTGAATTTATTATAATACTGCTAAGCATTTTCAACTGTGCACAATTGTTTTCAATATACTTGACAAAAAAAACCAACCCACTCCTCTTTAAATACATCTTCTTCTTGCCCTCTTCTTCTACTTGTTAGACCTGCTAATACACTGGTCATTTTAATGATGTGCTTTGCTAATAAAAGCAAAAGGGAGTTGTTTTTCCAAAGAGGCACTGTAAATAAGAATAAAAATTGCCTTGTTCCCTTCCTAGTTCCCTGGACTCAGTGGACAATTCTGTTTCAATGTTGGGGTAGAGATAGAAAGCTGTATTACACCAGGTCTTGCTCAGTATTGCTGAAATAGTTCTGACACTGACTCTGAATCCCAGTTATTCATGATTCACTCAGGATTCTGCCTGCGGACTGCCTCGCCAGAGTGGTGCATGCTCTGGTTATCTCCCGCTTGGACTACTGCAATGCACTCTACGTGGGGCTACCTTTGAAGGTGACTCGGAAACTACAACTAATCCAGAATGCGGCAGCTAGACTGGTGACTGGGAGCGGCCACCAAGACCATATAACACCGGTCTTGAAAGACCTACATTGGCTCCCAGTATGTTTCCGAGCACAATTCAAAGTGTTGGTGCTGACCTTTAAAGCCCTAAACGGCCTCGGTCCAGTATACCTGAAGGAGCGTCTCCACCCCCATCATTCTGCCCGGACGCTGAGGTCCAGCGCCGAGGGCCTTCTGGCGGTTCCCTCATTGCGAGAAGCAAAGCTACAGGGAACCAGGCAGAGGGCCTTCTCAGTAGTGGCCCCCGCCCTGTGGAACGCCCTTCCAGCAGATGTCAAAGTGATAAACAACTACCTGACATTCAGAAGACATCTTAAGGCAGCCCTGTTCAGGGAAGTTTTTAACGTGTGATATTTTACTGTATTTTTGGTTTTTATGGAAGCCGCCCAGAGTGGCTGGGGAGGCCCAGCCAGATGGGCGGGGTATAAATAATAAATTATTGTTATTATTATTCTTTTTCAGTGTTACCAGAAGATGCTAGAGATTGAATTTGGAATGGTTTACATACAAACCATGTGCTCTGTCTGAGCTCTAGCCCTTCCCATAATTTGCAAACAATGTCTGCTTTCCCCAGTTTTGTCATCATTTTTTTCTTCTTTAGGCCTGAAATGAATGGCTGCCAAATGATAAAATCAGCACATACAACATGTTCGCCACTCAGATTTTGATGCTGCAATTTGACATTTGAATTAAAGAATTTTATTTTGTGTATAAGATTCCTCCCCAACCACTTCAAAAAATAAAAATAAAAATCCAGGGTAGCGTACAATAGAAAACACTAACAGTCTAATCATGAAACAGTTGGAAGGAGGAAAAGCTACGTTAACAGATACAACTTCTAAAAACACAACCTCTTACTGGAAGGCATTGCAAAATCCCAGAGCTAGTTTGAGTTGTCTTAAATGTGCTGTTTTGTGATGCTCCAATCACTGAACTTTTGAGCATGGATGATCCAGAATGGGCATTTAATTAAATATTGGGTAAAACCATTATCTCTTCTTTTTATTAGTTACACAGTAGCATGATGGATGGATGGATGGATGGATGGATGGCTTCCTTTATTGCATGTGTTTTGAGAGATGTGGGGCTTGTTTCATTTCATTTATAAGACAAAATATAAGGTGTAAGGCTGTCCCCCAAAAGAGCACAATCAGGAAAACAAACCAGAGACAATTACAACTTTGTTTCCCCCAGTCAAAACATATACCCATAAAATGTACTGGGAATAAAGCCATTATCATAGCTTTATGATGTAAATTGATGCATGTTTACTCAAAGGTAAGTCTTTCTTCAAAGGGACTTACTCCCAAATAAGAGTCTGAAGTTTCTGCCTCAAGACAATGCCTTCAAATGTAAACTATTTTATTTTTTCATTCATATCTATATGCAAACTCATATAAAAATATATCTGCCATATGCAGAATCCCATGATGCCTACGTATTACACAGTTATATACAAAGCCTGCCTTTAAGGTTTCAGGAATCAATTTTGATTGACAAAGTGTCAAGTGAACAGGGCCTTTCAGAGAAAGACTTCAGAAAACATGCTTTTTGCCCATGCTTGATAGAATAACTGCTGAGCTTCGAATAATATTTTCAGAAAATAAATCTGTTCTTATTGGTCTCAGTTGCCTTAACTCAAGGTGTGAGAACTTTCTTGATTTTTTTAAACTAAAAACAATCACAGAATGTTATGGATGCAGTATAGATCTTATGGAAGCTGAGATTTTGAAAAGATTCTTGCCAAGATCAGTATAATGGTGTAAAGAAGAAGCCCAAGATGTTGCTGCTTTTTAACAAATGAAATGCAGACTTTGATGAACTTACATGTGATTGGTGTGAGTCTTCCTATGTCAAGTGCTACATCTAAAAGAACATGAATTTGAGGGGTGAAAGATTATCTGCGGAACCACATGGCAATTGTCTGGTTAAGGGATTGCAATCCTAACCTCACATACCTAGGAGTAAGCCTCACTGAATTCAACAGGACTTAATTCTGAGTAGACGTGGGTGTTGTTGTTGTTGTTTAGTCATGTCCAACTCTTCGTGACCCCATGAACCAGAGCACGCCAGGCACTTCTGTCTTCCTCTGCCTCCCGCAGTTTCCTCAAACCCATGCTGGTAGCTTCCAGAACACTATCCAACCATCTCGTCCTCTGTCATCCCCTTCTCCTTGTGCCCTCCATCTTTCCCAACATCAGGGTGTTTTCCAGGGAGTCTTCTCTTCTCATGAGGTGGCCAAAGTACTGGAGCCTCAGCTTCATGATCTGTCCTTCCAGTGAGCACTCAGGGCTGTGGGTAGAGATGTGCTTTTAGCTGTTGTGGCTATTCAGCTTCATCATCAGCACACAACATTGTCAGGCCAATGTTGGGATCTATTAGCCCTGCTGAGCTCATCATGGCTTCCGCTGGCATCCCTTAACTTTTTAAAGTTTTGAGACCAGTGCTGAGGTGAGTAATGCCAGGCGAGTTGGGTTGCAGCTGCTGGCATCTTCATCACCTGCAACGTCTTAGGCTGTGCCCTCAAAATACACATTGGGGGCCCAAAGGCATTCTTGGGAGATGAAGCTGCTGCAGCCACTTCCTCTGGTACATCTTCTCTTGGTCCTGGGTTCAGTACCGAATGGCTAGACCTAAGGAACTGTTCCTTTCAGTTCTATCATCCATCCTCACTGCTGCCCTCCTCGTCTGGCAAACTCACTTTGGAGAAGGTGCTAGGAGTAGAGGCTTCTTTGCTGAGGGCCCTCTCACAGGGCCTGTGGTTACTGGAAAACTCTAAAGAGAAATGGAGAAACATTTGCCATGAAAGAGCTTTCCTCATGAGAGTTATCCTCATGAGATCGATGTGGTGTGTTAAAGGGTGTAAAGAGGGTCTTTTTGTGGGTTGGGACTTTTAGGATACCTGTGTTGTGCTTCTGCAACCGGTTTTTCCTGTTAATCATTGGATCTTGTTTATTTCTGTGACTTTGAATTGAATTTTCAACTTCAATTTGGGAGGTTGAACCATCAGCGAGAGGCCTGTTAAAAATATCAAAATAAGAAAATAAATCAACATTAATGAGCTTATTGGTTTTATACTGTGTGGTTGAGAGAGTCATGGAGAGAAAGCAGAGGGAGGGAAAAAGATAAACATGAAGCTCTAAAGCTCTATGTTCTGTCAAACCATGTGTCTGTGAAATTTATTCCCAACATTTCAGAAGCCCTGGAAAAGCTGGATGCTGATGGTTTAGAATACATTTATTTGGCTTGTAGAGTTGTGTGTATACAGCTGGTTCTGTCTAGAGAATGTCACCTATCATAATGCTTTTGCCTTTCACAATATGGTTTAAGTTGCACTTTAGCACAGCTCAGCGGCGCTACATGCTTCACAAAAACATTATCTCTCTTTTGGCTCCTCTAATATTCTGTTTTAACAGTGAAAAGCTCAGCATACATTTGATAAAACACACATTCTTCACAATATTTCTACAAAAGTTGTATGCCTCCCCCTCTCTCTGCCGAGCAGTGGCAAGAGCCCATGGGGTTCCAGGCATTCACTGCGGGTCTGTGTTCCTTTGAAGAATTGAGACATGACACAGACTGTCATAGCTTTCAGAAATATGGTTTATTCACCTATTTACACCTTCAGTCTGCATGGAAGGAGTCCAGATCTTACAACATGGTCATTTCAAGAGGGGTTTGTCCCCCACAGCAGTGCAGCTAGCCTTCAGTCAACCTGCCCAAGATGGATCCCAGTCTTTCTTCTTTCTTCTTCTTCCCAGAATACCCTTCTAAAAATTCTCTTTTCCTGTCACCTCACACCCAGTTACCTTGGCAAGCCCCCAGTCTCTGCTCACATCTCAGGGCAAGGGGGGAGGACAGTTCTCTTGCATTGCCAATGTCCCTCAATGGCCCTATATTGTTCCTTAATGGTCCTGGCTTGGCCAGATTGTTTTACCCAGGAATTCATCTGCAGCTTGTATTCTCCCTTCATTTCTCAAATAAGCTCCTACAATTTATTAATTTCTAGGGTTTAGGGGGTCCAGCAAAATCTATAACAATATATTTCCTCCAGATGTGGGGTCATTGAGAAAAAATATACATGGAGGTCATGAGGCAGCAATGGGGATCCATCGATCTGTACTAAGGAAACCTGCCCTTTCACAGCTTTAGAGGGATGAAGAATTTCCCTACATGTCAGTTGTTTTCTGCGCTACAGATAGGAGTAAGAAAGTAGTCAGAAGTACAATTTTGTACACATCACAATCTAGGGTGTGTGTGTGTGTGTGTGTGTGTGTGCGTGCGCGTGTGCGCGTGTGTGTGCATGCCTGTGTGTTTCATCCCATTTGATGGAGAACTTGGTTAAAATATGTGCAAGATCAATTTTGAAATATTAATATCTGAAACCTAGCATCTGAGATAGACATTTTAAAGCCATGATCCACAGAACTCTTCAGACTGTGCCTTTGCATGAGCTTGATGCAATATATAAACAAGATTTAAGAAAGTCTTGATCTCCTGATTGCAACCTAGTAACCCTGATTGCAACCTAGTAACCCTGTCAAAAAAACAGTTAAGGTACCTCAGTCTCATATGTATCTTTAGAATGGCCAGTGTAATCGACAGAGCTTCCAGAGCTACACAATTCTTTAAGAAAAAACATCATCATTGCAACAAGTATCTGTTTTTTTATTTTTTTTAAATGTATCTAATATTTGAAGTGGGTGGGGCTGTCTAAAATACTATGTTCATGATCTGTGTGCTAACAAATTTCTATCAAACAAAAGTAAACCCACAATTTACTCATCCAGAGTATCTTATTGCGCTTTCTTAACTGCAGCAACAAAACAAAATTTGGTTTAGGTTGACACTGCACAAGGCAAATATTTACACTTCTCTTGTAAGTCTAAATACTGAAGTCAAAAAGTGCTAATATGGAGAAACTTGTGAATGATATACAGCAGAAGGAGGAAATTAAGAAGCGTCTACACCCAGGTTTAATGCATGCAATTATCACAGGCCTAAGGAGTTAACTGGATGTGACAGTGACGCGATCTGAATCATATAAAGTCGATTAAAATAGATGAGTGGCTGGTATGAAAGGATTTCTGAACTCTTTCTCTTCTGCTTTTGCACACACACCTGTACTTCCCACATTGTTCCTAGCCTATCTTCTGGTCGGGGGTACAAATAAATTGTTGTTGTAGAGAAGACTGGAAAAATGAGACTGCATGGGAAACTGAAACTGACAGATTTGCCCATCCAAGAAGGAGGAAATAGGAAATAGAAAGAAAGGTGCCCCTTGGAAGCAATCCTTAAAAATAAATAAAAAGCATTTAATTTTAAAGTATGCATTTTATTTTATTTTTAAGAATAATTTTTTATTAACCGACCAACCATATCAGATCAAACCAAATTACATAAATTCCAAATTACACAGCCAAATTTTAAATTTTTGTTGGGGGTACCCATATTTCAAGTTCCAAAGGGGATCCAATCAACTTCTTGCTTCTTGCTGCTGTTTTAATGTCCACAAATCTAACCATATGATGTTCACAGTACTATCCAGTCCTTTCTTATTGTTTTTCCACATCTCTTGTTGTTATTTTCATATATTTTTCCTTTCTCTTTGTGACCTCTGATAGTTTCCACAAGCTGGTTAAAACAGTTTGTAATCCTGCGTGGGTATTATTATTATTTTTTATCCAGTAGCCATATCCAGACATTTTCCATATAACATCACTTCCATACATCAAAACAGTCTTAGTGTCATTAATCTTCACCATTCTGCCTCCTTTCTCAAACCTCTGAGGAGATTCACCAGGAATGCAGTCTGAAAACAAGTCCGTTCCTCCTCCCGGCTATAAATCCTTTGGCAAGATGGCAACTCTGAATTAATTGCTGCACCATTCCAAAAGCTCTTATTGCTTCTCGATCTCCATAAAGCATACTTTTGGTTAAAGTTTATCTCCACACAGACCTTAATCATCCTGCTTGGGTCAGTTAAACCGACGGTTCTAATGAGGAGGGGTTCTTGGTAAATCACATAGAAGGAAAGTAAAAAAGGTTCCCCCCCCCCATTCAGTCCCATTGCCGACATACCCAGCCTTTGGTGTATCTTCATCGTAAAATATTCCTGTTGCTCCAACCCGTCGTCTTCTTTCGCAGAGGTCCCTTAAATTAGCAGTCTCACTCCCCTTCCTCACTTGAAATATGTGCATTTGCTTCTTTTGTAATTAATTATTCCAAATTGCTGCAGCTAGTGCGCTATCAGAGACAGCGTCCAGGAGAGCCGAGGTCCACACGGGGGCATTCTGCCTAGTGCCCTCACCCCCTTCTTTCAAATTTGGGGGTGATTTATGGGCACGGCAGGCAAGGGCAGTGTTCCCCATTCCCTTGGGGCAACAAGGGGGGCTGCCTACTCCCATAACAGCCTCTTAATTACCCCGTGTGGGTCGGAGAGATGGTATTGTCAGCCATCTTCCAACGTGCCTAGTGGCCCCCTCCTTAAAGTATGCACTTTAAAGCTTGGTTTTTGCTGTTCCTCTTTGACTCATGTTAGCTGAATGCACCTCACCAGTTATTCTGTGAGGCCTTACAGGTACTTGACAGTGATGGACAGATTGCAAAGCCATGAGAATTATTGAGCCTCTTGTGAGTCACTGAATACATTGGCGGTTTGTGGACTGAAGTGGGCTTGCAAACTCACAAGTTATGGTGTTGAGGCTGGAGTGTCAAATTAGGACCTGAGAGAGCAAGGTTCAACCTCCCTGTGATCCTCAGATGTAGAGTGATATAGAAAAATGAACGAACAAACAAACAAGACAACAAGAAAAATCCTTTATTTAAATGTTTAAGGTTAAGCATGCTTAAGACTTTTACATTTTTATTATTTTCCTAAAGGATTATTCATTTTCACCGACTGATACCATTTCTTATTTGCAACTGAATTAATTTGCTTTGTCTTTTAACTAGCAGTGAAGAACAGACTGCTTCTAACTTATGCCCAAGAAAGTGTAGAATTTAATGGACATTTATTCATATTTTTAATTTTATTTTTTGTCATTATGTTTGGGACGACATTTATTATAGCTGATAATTTTTTTATTAATTACTGTTGTCAAGTTGCATTTGGGTAGAAATGGGAATTCGGTTAAATTATCTCATTTATTTTTAATAATAGTCATATTGGATTAAATTGGAATCATAGAAGAGAAACTTAAAGGGTTTCTGAAGAACTTTCTAAAAAAGCAATAATTAAGACAAAGCTTAATATATGGGAGGAAACATGGGAGGAAAGTGACATCACTATGCTGGTTGGTGGGCTGAATTAATGAGTCTTTTCAAACAAGGTTTCCTTCTCAAGTGGCTGTCCAAGTTATTGGTTCTGGTCCTACGTGGATGGTCATTTCCAAAGGTTGATGTTCAGGGAGTGCTCTTTGGTCCCATGGAACCTTCAATATGGGGTTCCTCAGGGGTTGATTTTATCCCCTATTCTGTTTGATATCTACATGAAGGTTTGGAGAACATTGTTAGCAATATGCTGGTGACATACAACTCTACATCTGCAGGTGAGGGAGGAGATATGCTGCACCATTGTCTTGCCTCAGTAATAGACTGGATGAGAGTCAATGAACTAAAGCTCAATCCAGATAAGACTGAAACGCTGTTAGTGGATGGTTCCCCTGACCAGATAGATGGGAGGTTGCCTGCTCTTGATGGGGGTTACATTCCCTCTGAAGGAGCAGGTACGTAACTTGGGGGTATTTTCTAGACCCTTTGCTGTTGCCTGAGGCCCAGGTGGCCTCAGTGGTGTGGAGTGCCTTCCATCATCTTTGGCTAGTGGTCCAGGTTTGTCCCTGTCTGGACAGGGGTAGCCGAACTCATGTGACTATGCTTTAGTAATCTCTGGGTTAGATTACTGCAAAGCCTCCGAAGATGGTTCAGAAACTCCAACTGGTTGGGAATTCAGAGGCCACGTTGCTCACCGGGGCAAGATGTTTAAGCATATTACACCAATCCTGGCACAACTGCACTGGCTGCCAATTAGTTTCTGAGCCCAATTCAAAGTGCTGGTTTTGACATATAAAGCCTTAAATGGCTCAGGAATGCAATATCTCTAGAAGTCCTGTTCCATATTAGGCTCAAAGGTTTATAGACTGTTTTTTTCTCATAACTAAACACAATTAATAAAACAAAGAGATTGTTCTTCAGCATTTTTCAACAATAGGCCTTCCTAAATTATTTTCTACTTTATTTAAATTTATCGGAGTACCCATGACCTGATTTAATGTTTCCATTTTATACTTTGATCTATAGTTCCCCTTAATCAGACTTATAATTAACCTCCTCCAACCCTATTTATTCCAACACCATTCTCTTCAAACAAAACAATTACTTTTCTTCTTGTTGAAAGAACACTAATTACCTCTGTCTTATCTGAGGCATTTGTGGGGGCGGGGGTTACACCCACTGAGACACGGGTTGGCACTGTTCCTCTGTCGCTGGCAGCAGGAGAATTAGAGTGAAAGGTAAAAAGGTAACCAGAGCATGGCCTTGCTACTGTAAAGCTGTAGAAAGCCTAAGCAAAAAGTGAATCAACCCCATGTCCTGTCAATATCCATAGCAAGTTGTTGTGGAGTATCATGAAGATTTTGACCAAACTGTGGGAGGCAGTGGCAGTCAGGAGTACCTGGCGTGCTCTGGTCCATGGGGTCACGAAGAGTCGGACATGACTAAATGACTAAACAACAACAATCATGAAGATACAGCTGTGAGTAATCTTCTAAACTTTGTCACCAATGAACTTGAAAGCTGACAAGGACTTCTCCAGTTTTTCACAGTCCTCTACAGATGTTTCTGACACCATCATTTCTATGATTCTTTACTGTTACCTTGTGTTTGCCTGATCAGATAGCACAATCTCTACTGATGGCAAAAGTTGTCTGTGGTGTTTGTTATATAAGTAGTGATAGTTCCAAGTTTTAGGAACTGTTTGCTGTTAGTGAGCCTTGCACCTGGTATTCCTTCTCATTCATTTGTCCTCTTCCTTTGGGGACAACCAGCATGGTGGCTCAGAGGGAGCAGGAGATAGCAGGAGAGGCTACTGCTGCTTCTCATCACTCTTTCACGTGTTCAGACAGGGCAGGTGAACAGGTAGCACATTCAAAGAGGAGCAGAGTACCCTATGGATCGGCAGCTGGGACTTTCATTGAGATATGGGCTGTCACAGAGTGAGCAGGTCAGTAAATCACACAGTTCAAAGTTGACGTTAACTCTTTATTACCAGTAACATGATCTTCATCGGCTTGGCTGAGTTTACAGCCTAATGAGCATAACAGCTCATTCCCTGTAGGTCTTACTCCATGAAATCAGTTGCTGAGACTAAACGTCCCCACCTCCCCTCAGCCATATAGGTTTCCCCCTCACCAGGGCTTCTTCCAAGCAATCAGAGACTGTGTCTGTGTGCAGACTGCCTTTGTTGCTCACATATCATGCCTCGCTTGGTACTGGGAGTCAAAGTGGGAGGGGAGCTTGTCACAGCAGGAGGGAGAGATACCAGTGACTCTTCACCAGCCTAACTCATCTCTGCCTCTGAACTTCCCTCCTCCCACTCACCTGCTTCAGCTTCTGTCTCATGATTCTTCCTGCTTTCTCTCTGCCAAAGGTTCTCCCAGTTCACTAAGTCCTGCTACCCCTTCAGCTTCTGATGCCTCCTCTTCCCAGGTGTCTCCCTTTTCTCCCTCTGACCACTCATTGTCATCCCACCAACAATCCCCGGGCTCTGAGCCTTCTTCTCTTGGTGGTTCCCCATCTGGTTCCTTCTACCATTCCTCTGTGTCCATCCAGTCCATGACATGGACTTTGGTTGATGCCAGATGATACCAATATTTAACGACTGCCTTGGGTATAACTTTGGAGTTTGGGTGATAAATATGGTAATAATTAGTCACTGGACTCTTATTTAACACCATGCCACTGTTAGTCAGAATGAATTATTTCAGATGAACTTGATACCTAGAAACAATGTTCATGATAACAGCCTTTTTTTCATTCCAACATATTGCATGCACATCCTGATCAGATTTCTTGTTGTTGCTGTGTGTTTTGGCAACAGGGAGATTCCTCTGGAATTCATTAAGCACAGCTATGCTTGTTGTTAATGTGACTTAATATTTGATTGTGACAGCAATCAAATTAGGAGTTTCATTAGGAGATTCATTAAGAATTCTTAAAAAAATCCCAAGTTATATTGTTTTGGGAAGTGTTGGAAGTGTGGTTTTCATACAACACAGCCAACACCTGGAATAATTACTGGAAACCTGCACCCAGTGAGATTAGATTTTAGTAATGTTAATATAATTTCAATCATAAATATTGATTATGCATAATTCAGCACACCCTCTGGCAAAACAATAACAACACTAGATTTGCAAAGATTTCAAATGTTCTAAATTGCTTTTAATTTATGGAAGTTTTCTGAATTTATAATTGTTGTGATCCAAAGAATCAGAAGCAATTTATTAAAGCTGAGTTTATTTGGGAATGTGAAAATCATAATCAACAGTTCTTGCGAGGAAGGATCTTTAAAGTCAGAAAAAAGTAACTTTTCAGTCATAATTAAAGACGTTATGGATGTTCATTTGCAATTCGCTGAAAGGTGGTGTTCTAGCTATTTTGAACTTCTGTAATAGCCTCAAAGCAAAAGCAAAAACCACAATTGGTCTGACCCAGCAAGGCTGAGTGACAAGTAAAAAAAGGTCACTGTTGGTTCCCCCCCCCCCCAAAGCTATCATACATCTGGTCACATAATGAAAAGAGATCTATTTGCTCATTCCAGTATAATTACTGGGAAAGTAGCAGAATTGTATAAATATGTCAAGTAAAACTGCAACATGACACAAGTAAATTGTTAGAAGAATTTTCTCTTGGATAAGAAAGCAATCTTCTCTGGGACTTCCGGAGGCGGCACGAACGGCAATGGCGGTCCTCTTCTTTCTGTGAGGAGGAGCTCCGTGGAAACGGGGTCGTCTGCTACGGCGAAGCGGAGACCCATTCGGGAAACCCACAGGCAGCAAAAGCCTGTGGTCTCGGGACTCGGCGGGCGCCAGAAGCGGCCCCTGAAATGCTGAAGGAACCCCATAAGGGGCTCCGGAACGTGGAGGGGGTAGCGGCGCTGTGAGTCGTTTCGCAATCTGTGGAGTGAAGCCGCGCTGCTGCTGCCGGTGAGCGCTGACCTTTTTTCCTGGAAACTTCTGATTCGGAAAAGCAACAACCCGTGAGTAAAGAAGGACTTTAAAAAATTTGAGACTAAAAAATACTGAATTTGGCTGAAAGCGGAGTGACGTAAAACAGGAAGTCCGTCTTCCGCTGCCACTGAACTTCAAAGCAAAGAGCTGGAGGAGTGGGGGCATAGAAAGAACTTTTAACCTAACTGATCTGAGCACCCACTGAACTTTCCTTTAAACAAAATAAGGACTTTAAGCAATTGATTTTTTGCCCTTTATTTACTTCGTGATACCTTTCTTCTATTGGATCTACAATTTGAGTGAGAAACCCAGGTGCTGGAGCTGCCTGAGACTGAGCTGTCAGTTTGCAAGATCTGGCTACTGTGTATTAAAATTTGCAACAATCTGAGGGGGTTTGGACTTGCTATTTTGAAACATCATTTGAAACACCAGTATGCACTGTTTGAAACAATGTGGCTGTCAACACTAACTCTGTTTAAAACCTGTTATTGAAGGTTCTGGGACATTAAATTTGATTTTAATAATTTTACTAGAATTGGATTCTTCCCTGAAGACATTTTAAGCTCCCCCTAGAGGATTTGGGGATTTACAGCAGTGACATTATTCTACTTTCCTTTTCCCGACCTCCTGTTTGACTGTTTTCCTCTGGGCTGCAGCTTTCTCATGGGAACAACTCAGCTTGACCTTGACTTTTAGATAACTCTGGAATGAGTGGCGCAAGAAAGAGGGGAAGAACTAGACAAACAACTTTAACAACTTTAACCTCAGCCTTGCAGACACGTAGATCATCTGTACCTACTTTGCCTTCAGAGGAAGAAGCTGCTTCTCTGCCACAGGCAGGGGAGGGAGAAACTGAGCAGTTACAATTGGAAGATATGGCCTCAGGAAATTGGCTGAGGACACTAGCCAAAAACTTGAAAATTTAGAACAAGAGGTAAGACCACTCTGCAAACAAGTAGGTGAACACCAGACCTATCTTTCTATGATAGAACTGCGGAACCGGGAGAGTAACTTAAGGATAAGGGCGATACCAGAAGTGGAAGAAGGCAACTTAGCTGAGTTTTTGACTAAAGAATTTTCCAAGTTTTGGAATTTAGAGGAAAAGGACTTTAAAATCATATCAGCTTTCAGGCTTGGAAGATTTGCAAAGAAAGTGAAGCCCAGAGACTGTTTGAAAACATTGAGATCAAAGGAGGAAAGGGATAAGATTTTGGGCCTACACTACGAAAAGTCACTGGACATTTTGGATAAAAGAATTGAAATTTACAAAGACATTCCTAAACAACTGTTGGACCTTAGATCTGCCTACCTTGAATTGGTTAGGTTGCTGAGGAGCAACTCAATTATCTTTAGGTGGGAGTTTCCTCAAGGACTATCCTTTACCTTCAGAGGGAAGAAGGTTAAAATTAGAACATTGGAAGATAGAGACAAATTTTTGACTGCATACGGAGAGGACCTTCAAAAAGAAATTGAATCACCCTTTGGGCCGGGAGCACCGGCGGTACCTTCACCCTTGGAACCTGAAGATCCAGCGAATAAGATACCACCCCCAGGAAAATAACTAAATAATTTATTCAGGATGTCTCTGCAACTCTTGAGCTGGAATATAAATGGCTGCAACATCCCGGAAAAAAGGAGGAAAATATTTCACATATTAAAAAAAGAACAATTGGACATTATTTGCTTACAAGAAACACATGTGACCAGGCTCCATAGAAAAGTGTTAATAAATAAAAGACTTGGCCAGGAATTCATACCTTCGGACAGAGTAAAGAAGAGAGGTGTGGTGATATATGCAAAAGAGAGCCTGTCACCTAAATTTTTATTTAAAGATGAACATGGAAGAATTTTGGCAATTGAGATACAGCATCAAGGAGAGAAGCTTTTGATATTAGGAATTTATGCACCAAATGAGGGGAAATCGGAATTTTACAAGAAGTTGCATGAGACTATGCTGGATTATCTGGACTATAACAACATCATCATGATGGGAGATATGAATGGGGTCGTATCAACTAACATGGATAAGTCACAAAGCCAAAATGTCACAAAAGACGGCAGACTACCAAAGACTTTTTTTGAAATGACAGACAATGTGGATCTGATTGACATTTGGAGAACAAAGAACCCCTTGGGAAGAGAGGGAACATTTTTCTCTGAAGCCCAGCTGACCTGGACAAGAATCGACCAAATATGGATATCTAGAGGTCTGGCACCTAAGGCCGGAAAGGTGGAAATCTGCCCAAAGACTGCTCCGACCTTAATGCAGTAAAGATGGACATGACACTACTACCAACTGGCTCCTTTAGATGGAAGATGAATGACAATTTGTTTAGAGATCAGGAGATTACTAAGAAGGCCCAAAAAGTTTTGAAGGATTACCTCTCTCGCCCTGACCTAGCCACTGTGATCCACGCGACGGTCACCTCCAGACTGGATTATTGTAACTCGCTCTACGTGGGGCTGCCCTTGAGACTGACCCAGAAACTCCAGCGGGTGCAGAATGCCGCAGCGAGACTCCTTACGGGGTCCTCGCTTAGAGATCACATTCATCCGGTGCTATACCAGCTGCACTGGCTCCCGGTGGAGTACAGGATCAGGTTTAAGGTGCTGGTTTTAACCTTCAAAGCCCTATACGGCCTAGGGCCCTCGTACCTACGGGACCGCCTCTCCTGGTATGCCCCACAGAGGAACTTACGATCTTCAAATAAAAACACCTTGAGGGTCCCAGGCCTCAGAGAGGTTAGGCTGGCCTCAACTAGAGCCAGGGCTTTTTCGGCTGCAGCTCCAACCTGGTGGAACGCTCTGTCACAAGAGACAAGGGCCCTGCAGGACTTGACATCTTTCCGCAGGGCCTGCAAGACAGAGCTGTTCCACCTGGCATTTGGTCAGGGCGCAGCCTGACCCCCTCCTCTGGCAATCTTTACAAAGCTTTAGTTTATGGTTGCCATCAATTTTGATTTTAATTCATTTTTATAATGTTTTATAATGTCACACTGTTTTAATGTTGTTAGCCGCCCTGAGCCCGGCTTCGGCTGGGGAGGGCGGGATATAAATAAAATTTATTATTATTATTATTATTATATGAACACTACGGTGGAAAAAAGAATTATCTGGGACGCAAGCAAGGCTGTGATGAGGGGTTTTTTGATACAACAGAATGCTGTAAAGAAAAGGACACAAAATGAGAGGAAAGATAAGATCTTGGAGAAAATTAAAGAACTAGAGAAGAAGTTAAGATCAAACCCGAAGTCACAGCCGATTCTGAGAGAAATTAAACTTTATCAAGCACAATACTCTAAATTGATAAACCAGGAAATAGAGTGGAATATTAAATTAATGAAACAAAAAACTTTTGAATCGGCGAATAAATGTGGAAAATTGCTAGCTTGGCAATTGAAGAAGAGACAAAAACTAAATACAGTTACAAATTTAGAGATTGAAGGAAGAAATATTCAGAACCCTGTGGATATTAGAAAGTGCTTCCAGAGATACTTCAAAAAATTATATACTCAAGGGCCGCAAGACGAGGTTGAGATTAAACAATTTTTGGAAAAAAAATGGACTACCTAAATTGTCACAAGAAAATAGATCAATCCTGAATTGCAAAATAACACGACAAGAGATTGAACAAGCCATTCAGAACATGCAATTGGGCAAATCCCCAGGGCCAGATGGGCTGACCTCCAAGTATTATAAGACATTAAAAGACTATCTGATACAGCCACTGATGGAGGTTAGCAATGAAATTATGGAGGGGAAGAGGGCGCCGGAATCGTGGAAGGAAGCTTTTATCACATTGATACCAAAATCGGAAGCTGAAAAGACACAACTTAAGAACTATCGTCCCATCTCTCTTTTAAACGTGGATTACAAAATATTTGCAGACATTTTGGCAAGTAGATTTAAAAAAGTATTACATGAAGTAATTCACAAGGACCAGGCAGGCTTTCTCCCAGGTAGACACCTGTTTGCTAATACAAGGAACATCATTGACATTTTGGAACTTTTGCAAACAGATATAAATACAAAAGCAGTGTTAATTTTTATAGATGCGGAGAAGGCCTTTGACAATATTTCCTGGAAATTTATGAAGGGAAATTTAAAAGAAATGGGAGTGGGACGGGGTTTTGAGAATGGGATTGATGCAATATATTCAGAACAAAAGGCTAAACTGATGGTTAACAATGTGGTTACAGAAGAGTTTAAAATTGAAAAAGGAACACGACAAGGCTGCCCTATTTCCCCTCTGCTATTTATTTCGGTTCTGGAGGTGCTCTTGAATATGATTAGAGGGGACCGGTTGGTGGAAGGAATTCAGGTCGGAGCGAAACAATATAAACTTAAAGCTTTTGCAGATGACCTAGTTTTGACCTTGCAGGAGCCAGAATCTAGTACGAAAAGAGTATTACAATTGATTCAAGACTTTGGTCGGGTGGCGGGATTTAAATTAAACAAACAGAAAACCAAGGTATTGGGGAAAAAATTGACAGATACAGAGTAAGAACGGTTTCAGAGAGAGACAGAATTAAATGTGGTTAAAAAAGTAAAGTATCTAGGGGTAAACATAACAGCAAAAAATCTGAATCTATTTAAGGACAATTATGAAAAATGTTGGTCAGAAATTAAGAGAGACTTAGACAGTTGGACAAAATTGAAACTTTCTTTGTTAGGCCGAATTGCTGCTATCAAGATGAATGTATTGCCAAAAATGTTGTTTTTGTTCCAAACACTACAGATTGTGGACAAGACGGAGTGCTTCCGGAAGTGGCAGAGAGATATATCTAAGTTTGTCTGGCAGGGCAAAAAGCCCAGAATTAAGTTTAAGATACTAACTGATGCGAAAGAAAGAGGGGGCTTTGCCCTGCCAGACCTAAAGTTGTACTATGAGGCCGTAGCTTTCTGCTGGCTAAAAGACTGGCTACTTCTCGAAGACACTGACGTACTGGATTTGGAAGGTTTCAACCATGCTTTTGGTTGGCATGCATACTTATGGTATGACAAGGTTAAGATCAATAAGGCCTTTAAGAACCATATTGTCAGAAAAGCAGTGTTTAATGTCTGGACAAAATATAAAGACTTATTGGAAAATAAAACTCCAAGGTGGCTATCACCTCTGGAAGCTAAGGCCCGAAAAAGACCCAATATGGAGGCCAAATGGCCAAAATATGGGGAAATACTAGAAAAAGATGGAGACAATTGGAAATTGCAGAGTTTGGAGAAAATGAAGGATAAAGTGCGAGACTGGTTACACTACGCTCAGATTAAAGAAGTCTTTAAAAATGACAAAAAGTTAGGGTTCCAGGTGGAGAAATCGAAATTGGAAACAGAACTGTTAGAACCTAAGACCAAGGTACTTTCAAGAATGTATAACTTGCTGTTAAAATTGAACACACAAGATGAAATGGTTAAATCGGCTATGATAAAGTGGGCACAGGATATTGGGTATAACATTATGTTTGAGGACTGGGAAAGGTTGTGGACCACTGGGTTGAACTTCACTGCATGTAATGCTTTGAAGGAAAATGTAATGAAAATGATATATAGATGGTACATGACCCCAGTTAAACTTGCCAAAATATACCATTTGTCTGATAACAAATGCTGGAAATGTAAAGGAAATGAAGGAACATTCTTTCACCTCTGGTGGACGTGCCCTAGAGTGAAGGCCTTCTGGGAAATGATATATAATGAGTTGAAAAAGGTATTTAAGT
This sequence comes from Podarcis cretensis, assembly GCF_951804945.1. NCBI lineage: Eukaryota > Metazoa > Chordata > Lepidosauria > Squamata > Lacertidae > Podarcis > Podarcis cretensis. The sequence goes on along the minus strand of NC_137176.1, from coordinate 16,981,885 downwards.
ATACTTTCCCCAAGAAACCAGAGGTCTTCCTCCTGAGTATTGTCGGCCAGAGGGTGATAAAGAAGGACAGAACTTTTTTCCTGTATGCAACAACGGCAGCAAGGATACTCATCGCTAAGCATTGGAAAACCCAAGATCTACCCACACTGGAAGAATGGCAGATGCAACTGATAGACTATATGGAATTGGCTGAGATGACCGGCAGAATCCGAGACCTGGGAGAGGAGAGAGCTGAAGAAGATTGGAAGAAATTTAAGATTTATTTACAAAAATACTGTAATTTGGTTGAATGTTAAGGAGGATGCTAGATCATAAATAATTGAGCACCACCAAATTAGGCGGAATTAGGACGATAAGTGAGATTGAGGAAAATATAAACCCTTTGGAGAATTATTAGATTATATTCAAATGAATGGGATACAAGAATCTAAACAAGATGATAAATTGCTGGCAAAATTTACAATGATGTAAGTGGGAGCGGGAGACGCGAGGGAGTCCAAAGAAGTTATGAAACTATGTTATGATATATGTTATACTGTTTATTATTTCTGTATTTGTATTTAAAAATCTATATATATATATATATATATATATATATATATATATGAAAGCAATCTTCTCTGATGTGCTTTTCCACTGACCATTTCTAATGCACATCCAGCTCAGGATAATCTCTGTACAGTTAAGAAAGCATACTATTTAAGATGGCCCAGGGATCTATAGGTTATTTTAAAATAAGAAACAGGAGTATGAATTCCAGTTCACCGTTTTTAGGGAAGGAAACTATAATTTTATGTTTAAATTAATGAGTCTGCAATTGTGTGTGTGCGTTCTTTAGTTTTAGGTTGTTAAAAGGTCTTGCTAGTTCCAATTAAGCTAACTTACTTGCCTCCAAATATATAGGTTTGCCTCCAAATATATCAGTATTGTATAGACCACATTTCATTGGTCTACATGGTATTGTTCAGCAATATCAATCTTGGGTGTCCTTCGTCTTTATCCTTTATACTTTATTTTCCAGATAATATTCAACTTGCGAAGGGTGCTGATGTTTCACCAATCCTAGTAACTACCCCATTTTGCAGAGGCTTTCAGTAAGCACAAATAAGGTCAAGTCTCTTCCAGTAGTTATAGGAAGCAGGGTCATCTCAGACAAAGTCAGGGTCAGGTGGGTGTTGCTTGAACTGGCAAGATGTGTTCAGAATCAGACAAGCCTCCTTAGAACCACAGAAAGCTCTTGCTGAGCTTTAGTAACTGTCGCTTTCTCCCTGTTGTGTATAATGGATGAATGTTGTCTTGGAAATGAAGCCACCTGAATGCTGATAAGATCTGCTCTGCAGTTGGCCCTGTCTCCTCAGAGGAGCTAGTTGTCCTCTTTAAAGGGCCTTTGGAGATGCTTTATTATGGAGACATCTTCAGAGTCCAATGATGGCAAAGGCCACATCCTTAGGCAAGGAGAGCAGAAGTGAAGGTGCCACCCTTCATTGTGCAGCTTGTTATCTCTTCCCCATCCAAGTTTCCCTCACAACAATGCAAGGACTGCGGTTCAAGTGATACGGGACTAATAAGTTAACCCACTTAATCAGTATGAACTGAGGTGATGCTCCCTCCATATGGAATATGGCTTCCTTTCTTCAGATTCTCTTTTATTGAAATGTCAGGAGTTGATGGGGAAACACTGAAGATCACAATCAGTTTGCCATATTGATCACGATATGGCACATCAATATTTCCCACTTATTTTTCTAAGTCATAGCAGTTTTCAAATCTTTAGCAAAAAAAAAATAAAAAATTATTTTAACTGTTTCCCACGCACAGGTTTTGTGAGAATGTCCTTGCAATTAAAGCCCCAGGAATCCCAAATAATTAGAGTGATAGAGCTCAGCCTTGTTTCGTTTCTGAGTTCACAGCAAACAATCTTGTTGTGTTTGACAGCTCTGCCTTTTCGTTTTGTTAGATGTAGCCTTGACGACAACTATATTCTTATTTGATACACCCTGGCACACAGGAATTATCTTTCAACACTGTCCTATGGAAATCCTTGAATGTTGGTGTAATCCAAGAAGTCTATAAACAGCAGTGACTGCCAAGCGCCCATTCTTGTATCAGCAGCAGGACTGCTGAGTCTAGGCAACACCAACAAGTTGGAAAACAGATAACACAGTCTTCCTGCAGTTATCTGTTGACTGCTCTTCTCAACTAACATAAAATAAGTCTGCAATCAAACGCAGGAATTCATTTCAAACAGCTCACAACACAATGTTATTAGGGTGAAAAACTGGGGTGAAAAATGCATCCCTCAAATTTCTGTTGTGGGAGATGCCAGCCTCCCTAAACACAGGCTGGGAGAAAAATGTGGCATGAAGCAGAGAGAATCCACCCAAATTATTATTTGCTTTCTGCCATTTATATTCCGTGCATTCAACACTAAGTAGCATTCTCAGGAAGCTTTTATCTTACTCTGCATCTCTGCATCGTGATATGTGACCATAGGGTGTGATACAATTAAAAGATTGATTAGCAGAAGTTTGAAAGTGGATGTGAAGCAATTTGTGCAGCAGATCTGACTGTATCGAGGATGCCCTTTAAATGTTACAGTAGCAACCTGATAACAACCTGTGAAAAGGCCCATGAATATGCAGTGGAGCCCATTGTATGGTATCTCCTCAACACCTCAACACCCAGTTATTGTCTCTAATCCTGGCTGAGCATCAGTTGCATGGTACGCATTACCAGAGAGGTGGAGGGCTCTTCCTTGTTAGAGATCTTCAACAGAAGTTGGACTGCCATCTGTTACAGGTGGTCAAGGTTTTCTGCTTTGAATGGGGGGGGTGTGGACTAAATCAAGGGTAGATAACCTGCATATCTGTTCTATGTGGTATAGAGCATGTGGTTGGACTCCCAACTCCCATCAGCCCCACCTAGTGTGGCTGGGATAATGGCAGTTGTAGTTCAGCATCTTATGGAGGTCCCATCGATTTGCCACCCCTAGATCACTTATGAAAGGCAGGCTCTCTTCAGTGCTAAGATTCTATGTAATGGAATCCCAGCCACAAGGTTTTCCTGCATTTAAACAATGGAGCACAGTTATGGAATGAACCCAAAGAAGGACCACTTACCACCAGCTGGAGAGAGTGGCGGTTGTGATCATGCACAGCCATGGCAGTTTGGAGAGGTCTTCTGGCTCTGACACAGCTGGGGGAGGAGATCATGTCCTACTCCACCAGTCACACTGGCTGCTGGGGCTCATCTGCGGTTGCAGCCAATTGCAGGTGAGCTATGGGGTGCAGTTTTGGGAGCAGGCCAAAGTTCTTCCCTCTAGTCCTCTTCCAGCGTATAAAAGTCAGCCATGCCCAGGCCTTAGCCTCCATCACCACTGGATTCTCCATCCAACCTACTCTTTATATGATAGGACTGCCTGAGGATAAGCCGGCAGACCCTGTGTAAGACCTTGCTATGGAAGTCTTTGGTTGCCACATTCGGGGCCAGGGAAGAATTTCCCTTCAGACAAATTGTCAGGCTTCGTGGAATGGGATCCCTCCCCTGGTGGCAGTTAATGAGCAGATGAAATGAAAGGAGTGTTCTTATCATACAAGTTCTTTAATTATTACAGCGCGAGACAAGGAATGCATATCTCTAAAAAAAAATGGTGTTGCTCCCAGTACCTCTGTCTCCACTAATCTCCATCCCTCCTACATCAGGTAATCTCAGCTTGTTGCCGTTGCTTTCTGTTCTAACACTTTTCAAGCCCTTCTAGTCTTGGGCGAAGGGGGCGGGTCAGGAATGTTGTCCAGTGTTGTCCCTCTCCTGGTGTTCCTTCTTCTAGCTGTTCCTCACCCGGTATTTCCCAGCTTTTCCTCTCTCGGCTATGCCCTTCTACAAACCACTGTTCTAAATCAATACTGTCCTACTGCCCTTGGGAAGCTTCGGGGGGGGGGGGCCTCCCACCATTCCTCCTCAGTCCAGTCCCTGACACAAATTGAACCCATCTGGGGATTTTGCCTAACTCACAGCAGTTGCCACAACTTGATGGCGGTTAAGGCACTGGGTTGGATCCTTAGCCTAGGTGGACAGGGCTTGAGAGCCCTGCAACTTGGGATATTTCCTTAAAGGGATCCAGGGGGAGGTGCTTCTGTCCAGACAACCAGATGGGGTGCTGGTGGTCCATAGCACCTCAAAATGCTAATCTTGGAGGGATTGCCCTGATTTGATGTACGCCATAGGGTGATTTATATCCTTGGTTAACCCTGCCAAATAATCAACCAGCAGATGGATTGGTTGATTCAGGATACATACCCAATGCCTGCACCAAACCCTGCTGACATCTGTAATCAATTAAGTTGTGGTGTATTTAAATCCCAAGTGGTTGTCCTGTGTTTATTGCAACATTGTCATGCCATGGACCCAACTGCCCATGGCTTCCCTGCACCTCAACCAGCAAAAGCACTTCCCAGGCTTCTGATATAACATCAAGGGCATTGATGTCTTGTAGCAGTGGCTCTTCTCTGCTGACTCTCTCCTTATGAAGAGTGATATAAATCATGTGCGCTGTCAGAAGTAACAAAAATCTTAAATTTACTAGTTTGCTAAAAATTGAAGCGTGCACGGGAACGGGATTGGGAAATTCATAAGCAGGCAATTTTCTGCACTGTTTTATTCAGCACTTGACTCCATGATTAATTAGTGACTTTTTAAAGAAGGAACTTTGTAGAATAGACTTCTCCAGTGCAGGCTATGAAAGACAAGGAATGGTATTTTAATTATTTCCTATTGAAGCTCTTATGTGAAATGAAGTACTGTCCATGGAGAAGTAACTGGGGGTGGAATGAAGGAAAGGTTTAAAAGAAAGAAGAAGACTTGGGATGATGATGCAGAGGTGCATTTGCTTCCTGGGAGGCCACCAGGTTATACCAGGGGATGCTAAGTGGATTTTGATGGGGGGTGGGGGAGAAACTGAGGACAAGCTTCAACAACCTGTTCTTGGGTGCCTTCAATATACAGTGGTACCTCGGGTTACGTACTTAATTTGTTCCGGACGTCTGTTCTTAACCTGAAACTGTTCTTAACCTGAAGCACCACTTTAGCTAATGGGGCATCCCGCTGCCGCTGCGCCGACGGAGCACGATTTCTGTTCTCATCCTGAAGCAAAGTTCTTAACCCGAGGTACTATTTCTGGGTTAGCGGAGTCTGTAACCTGAAGAGTATGTAACCTGAAGCGTATGTAACCCGAGGTACCACTGTATTCAGTATTAAGGGGAAAATCCTATGGCAAGATGAGCCAAGAGGAACTGTTTAGGATGCTGTGGATTCCTGGCTCAGCCAGGCTCAGATGGCTGGTGTACATCCTGAAAAAGGGTTGTTGTAGGGGCAAGATGGGTGGATTCTAAGTCCTTTCAGCTTGGTCACATGACTGGGTAACGTATTGTAGAATTCCATTTAAAAGGCTATTTTCCTCTCTTCCAGGCTTAGGCAGAGCAGCAGCAGCAGCCCCACTAATGAACTGGGTTTGGACTGGGCGCAACTTTATGTTGGCTTAGTTTACACCAGTTTGCTTTACACCAATTTCTTGTGCATAGGATTGCTCCTTAAACTGCCAACATGTAATTTATTTTAAGAATGTCTGTTGTGTTTACCTTTCTTTTTTATCTCATAATAAGAAGATATCTAGGTCCCCCTGATGAATCTAAACTCAAATAGTCGCACAGTCAAAGACCCACTACATGAAACTGTCCTAGATGATCCAAAGTCTCAATCTTTATGTCCATTTCTGTTTTTATTCTGGTGCTGTGGATTGTACATCTAGCTGGGTAGAAAGACAAGGAGGAGCTGGCAATGGTCACACATGTTCCAGGGACGCGGGTGGCGCTGTGGTCTAAACCACTGAGCATCATGGGCTTCCCGATTAGAAGGTTGGCGATTCAAAACCCGGTGATGGGGTGAGCTCCCGTTGCCCTGTCCCAGCTCTTGCCAGCCTAGGAGTTTGAAAGCAAGCCAATGCAAGTAGATAAATAGGTACCACTGTGACGGGAAGGTAAATGGTGTTTCCGTGCGCTCTGGCTTCCTTCATGGTGTTTTGTTGTGCCAGAAGCTGTCTAGTCATGCTGGCCACATGACCCAGAAAGCTGACTGTGGACAAATGCTGGCTCCCTCAGCCCAAAAGCAAGATGAGCGCTGCAACCCCATAGTCACCTTTGACTGGACTTAATTGTCCAGTGGTCCTTTACCTTTACCTTCTGCACATGTTCTGGGTCTCCTTTTGGCAACTCCTTTACACTGATCTATGTAAACAGGAACTAGTTTCTGTACTCCTGTGAGAACAAGAGAGTGGAGACAGAGGGAATGCACATGTAAGGCATTCTGAATACGCATAGGTTTTGCTACTTGAGATTGTACGTGATATTTCATATGGATCAGTGTTCCTCATTGCTTTAAAAAAAATGCACATGGACAACTTTAGGTCAGGGAGAAAAATTTCATTCTGTCCTTCCTCTTGGGATATTCATTTTCTCTGCGTTTTGCATAGAGGGGCATTCTATAATACCCCCCATGGAATAAAGAAGGGTTACAGATCAGATGAAGGTTCAAAGGAGCCAGTCAAGGTCCCTTCCACCACCACCCGCAAAATACTTGAGAGGGCCACCCCCCAAGTTGATGGACATTATCATTCAAATAGTGTGAGTATGCCCTGTCATGTGATTGATTATGTAGGGCTTACCTGCCCCCCAATATTTTATTCAAGTTGGCAGCCCTGCATAGGTTTACCACCATAGTCAAAACTAGGGATCCATATGCAGAACCAATGAATATGCGGAAATATAACCATATAAAATTGGTCAAAAATATAGGTGCTCTTGAGAAGATGGTCAGAAGCATGGACCAGGCAAAATGGCAATACCTCCCTCCAGCTCTATGTAATAGCACAACTGAAGTAAACATTTATATATTTTTACACTGGGTGGGTGTGCCAATTTCATTTTTCCTGCATTACCTTGCTAGGCTGCAGCTTCCAAGTAATTTATCTTCGAGCCAAATCGATAGGAAAGAGATGAGGAAAAGAAGAGAAAATGTTTCTGTTTGAAATGTCTGCATAGCCTAAGGCCGGTCACATTCTTGCCATGTGTACCACTAAGGTCTGCTGGGCTGCTAGCAATGCAATTAGCTTGAAGATAATAAATACATTCCTCAAAATGTTGTACTGTAGAGAAAATTTTGGTTCTCTTTCCCCTGCATATGCTGGGCAAATCTCTTTGCGTACATAGGTTTGTGGCAGACCCTCCAAGTGTCCCTATTTTCCAGGGACAGTCCCAGATTTACAGAAGCCATGCCAGTTTCTGATTTGATCCTGGAATGTCCCATTTTCCTTAGGATTTCCCTATTTTCATTGGAGAAATGATGGAGGGTATGGAGTTACTGGAGTGCCAAAGAGCTACTTTAAGTACCTATACAACTGTTGGAAGACATCTGAAGGCAGCCCTTTATAGGGAAGTTTATTTTTTATTTTTTATTATGTTTTTATATGTATGTTGGAAGCTGCCCAGAGTGGTTGGGGCAACCCAGTCGAATGGGTGGAGTATAAATAATAAAATTATTGTTATTATTGATGTTGTTGTTGTTGAATAGGACAACCCTATTTTCATCAGAGAAATGTTGGAGGGTATGCATAATACTCTGAATCTTGTGATATTGCAAGTCACTTTCATTAAAATAACATTATTGGCTGGGGTGAAAACACAAGCATCTGGAATTGTAGTTTCTTAAGGGAGCTGAGAGCTGTGAGGAGACCCAATTACCCCCACAGAGCTACAATTCCCAGACTGGTTTAACAACCAATACCTTTCCCCAGGGAACAATAGCTCTGTGAAAGGAATAGAGGTCTCCTCACAGCTCTCAGCTCCCTTAACCAACTAAAGTGCCTAGGAACCCATGACTGTTTAAAGTGGTATGATAGTGCAATGGGCCTAAGTCCCATTGCATTTGGTGATGATCATAGTGTTCATAGGATTTTTAAAATGTATGTGATAATATATTATTATGTACATTGTTCACTGGTCATATCACCACCCCACCTCACTACCCACACACGAATTTCTCATCCATGAAGCAACATAGGTAAAAAAAAGGTAAAGGTAAAGGACCCCTGGATGGTAAAGTCCAGTCAAAGGCAACTATGGGGTTGCGGCGCTCATCTTGCTTTAAGGCTGAGGGAGCCAGTGTTTGTCCACAGACAGCTTTCCAGGTCATGTGGCCAGCATGACTAAACCGCTTCTGGAGCAACAGGACACCGTGATGGAAGCCAGAGTGCATGGAAAGGCCATTTACTTTCCTGCTGCAGCGGTACATATTTATCTACTTGCATTGGCGTGCTTTCGAACTGCTAAGTTGGCAGGAGCTGGGACAGAGCAACGGGAGCTCACTCCGTCGGGGGGGTTTGAACCACCCACCTTCTGACTGGCAAGCCCAAGAGGCTCAGTGGTTTAGACCACAACGTCACCCGCCTCCGTTCTCAAGCAACATATTAGATGTTTAGTAATCAAACTAATTTTGCAGCTGTGTATGTGTAGTTATTTTTTGGTTAGTTCCCTTGACTTTGCTTTTCCTTTTTACACAAACCAGCTGCGGGATACAATTCCGCTCCAGAGAGAATGATCCTGACAGCAAAGCCCACTTTAAAAAAAATTGATCATAACATCTCTGATGTTGCGATTTAAATGTAGATAAAGATGCTTCCTGGATAAAAGCAGCATGAGACAACTCTGGACCACCTTTTCTGGAAAAAAAAATGGGTTTTGTCAAACAGGAAACTTTAAATTGTTTCAGCTGGGCAGGAGGATATGAGGCTAATTTCTGTTCCAGGGATTACAAAGAGCTGTAAATATATGCAAATACTGGCCTTGTTTGCGTATCTGGCTCCTAATCCAAATCCATCAGAGATTCATGAGAAACTAGCTTAATGCATACGGACTCTCAAATCTACTACTATATTTAGATATTTGCAGAACACAGGTGCCTTGGTGATAAGCATTACTAGAGTGTATATTGGCAGAACAAAGCAACATCATTGATGTGATCCGCTGTTGATTTCTTTTGCTTAGAATGTAGTTCAAACTACACGTTACGCTGAGTGCCATGATTCCCCCCCACACACTTTTTTCTTTTAAACCCAAAACAGTCTCTGCAGTCTGCACTGCAGAGGAAGAAAGCCAAGAACAGGACCATTGCTTAACTCTCTAGATTCTGGGGGGGTTTTCAGGTCAAACCCGCCAATCCCAATCTGCTTTTTCACCCCCAGGTGAAAGATACACTGTCCCCATTGAACTCGGGGCGAAAAGGAACTGGAGAGGAAATGGTTATGTGGGAGCCTGTCTCGGGCCAGGAGAGTGGCCTCCTATGCATTGCCAAAATCAATAATAATAAATCAATAATAATAATAATAATAATAATAATAATAATAATGAGGAGGAGGAGGAGGAGGAGGAGGAGGAGGAAATGTGCACCACAGGACACACATTTATATGGCATCTGCATATGCTTATTTATATGAATAGGTGAAAACTTTGTAAAACTTTAAATAGAAATACAGTGGTACCTTGGGTTAAGTATTTAATTCGTTCCGGAGGTCCATTCTTAACCTGAAACTGTTCTTAACCTGAAGCACCACTTTAGCTAATGGGGCCTCCTGCTGCTGCCACGCTGCCAGAGCACGATTTCCTGAAGCAAAGTTCTTAACCCGAGGTACTATTTCTGGGTTAGCGGAGTCTGTAACCTGAAGCGTATGTAACCTGAAGCGTATGTAACCCGAGGTACCACTGTACATTCCACCACAATGGGACAGACTGTAACTAGGTGACCTCTGTGTTACTACGTTTTATATTATATTTGCTACCTATCCTTCACCAGCAGGTCACAGGGTGCACTACGACGATTCAAAATTCAGAATAAAATCAAGAAATAAAACCTATTGCATTCACAAGAATCAGATGGGTCCTAAATACAGCGGTACCTCAGAAGTCGAACAGAATCCATTCCGAAAGTCTGTTCGACTTCCAAAATGTTTGGGAACCCAGACGCGACTTCCAATTGGCTGCAGGAAGCTCCTGCAGCCAATTGAAAGCCACAGAAGCTGTGATGGATGTGCAGGTTCCAAAGAACGTCTGCAAACCGAAACAATCACTTCCGGGTTTGCAATCGACTTCCAAGGTACAACTGTATATACATCTCAGGTCATTGAAGACATGGCTACACTTGCCACGTATGAGTGGATTGCTTATAGACATAGACTTTGCATGGACAAGCATAATGAAATATGGAACGCATTTATACAAAATATAGGTTAAAAATAAATATACTTGTACATGGATAATAATAATATTTATATGTTAGATAAGTATATATGTATTTGTATTTCTTAATTCTTCTAGTGATATAGTATACCATTTCTTTCACTTTTTATTTTTATTCAATGTTGCTTATTGTAAGTGTTGTTTAAAAAAACAATATTTTTTAAAAGGAGGAATGATCTTCATGGAGCTTGCAGCTGGAAAGGGCAGAATCAGCTCTTTCCTCCTCAGCTGCAGTCTTCACAAGCATAACCCCTGCACCCACTGCATTGCAATAAGGCTTCAAAATGTTTTTAAGCCTAATGGTGGCATGGGGGTATCTTCTGGGGAGGAAACACAGCATGCAGTGAAGGGAAGCCCCCACCCTACCCCCAAAAGCTGCTGCGCACCACAGCTAGGCTTAAAAAAGCATCCTATTGCTTCTAATCAAGAGTCTTTTCCCCCAACCCTAAAATCTGCTTGGATGGGCAGGCTGAGGAAGGGATGCTACAGGCCAGATATTCGAGCACTTGAAAGCTTCCAGTTCCTCGTCCCTGGGTTTAAAACAATGCTCAACTCAATATAAAGTGTTGCTTGTGGCATACTGTCAGTCATGTAGACCACAGCACCACCTGTGCACACATAAATCACTGAGCCTCTTGGGCTTGCCAATCAGAAGGTCGCCGGTTCGAGTCCCCACAACAGGGTGAGCTCCCGTTGCTCAGTCCCAGCTCCTGTCAACCTAGCAATTCAAAAGCACACCAGTGCAAGTAGATAAATAGGTACCACTGTGGCGGCAAGGTAAACAGTGTTTCCACACGCTCTGGCTTCCATCGCAGTGTCCTGTTGCACCAGAAGCAGTTTAGTCATGCTGGCCACATGACCCGGAAAGCTGTCTGTGGACAAACGCCGGCTCCCTCGGCCTGAAAGTGAGATGAGTGCCAAAACCCCATAGTCGCCTTTGACTGGACTTAACCATACAGGGGTCCTTTACCTTCCCTTTACCGTACCATGAGTCAGCCTGCAGTAACCATTTGTATAAATAATAAAGTATTATTATTATTATTTCTGAAGGCAGCCCTGTTTAGGGATGTTTTTAATATTTAATGCTGTGTTGTTTTTAACACCCATTTGGAGCCGCCCAGAGTGGCTGGGGAAACTCAGCCAGATGGGCAGGGTATAAATAAATTATTATTATTATTATTATTATTATTATTATTATTATTATTATTACTATTATTGAGAGGGCCATGCTGCAAAAGACTCACGCATCCACAGGAATGTCACCTTTGTTTTCCAGGTTCCCACTGTACATGCTATTCCCTTTGGGCAGTGCAAGAGAGCTGGAGAAGGGGGCTGTTTCATAGCTGTAGGTGTGCAATGGAAGAGTCTTACCTGCAGATAAGGGTGCCAGCTCCAGGGGACCAAGCCCTTTTGCCCCCCTATATTTTCGAGGTCAGGGCTGGGGAACCCCAATGTTCCAAAAGCACAGAGGTGAAATGTGGAGCTGCTCCAGCAGTCAACTCAGAGGGGAAGGAAGGTCAAAGCAGCCTCTGGCTTCTCCCAGCATCCTGACCACTTGCATGACATCGGGATGTCGAGAGGTCGCACACACAACCTCACAATGTCACACGCACAACATTACCCCTCCCCATTGCCCTCATAAGCTGACGCAGTCAGACATATTGTTGCATTGTACCGAGCAGGGTAGGAACTGGCTACGCTGAAGTCTGTAGTAGGACAGGAGGAGGAGACTGAAGAGTGGGGGGCTACAGAGATTCCCCACATTCTTACAGAGTCTTTCATCCACTCACGGGGAGGATTTTTCTGCAAATCCCTCAGTTGACCCATGTGAGCCATACTTTGTTTTGTTTTATAAAGCAACAAGCACAAATAGAGCAATCTAATTTCGAGGCAGTGCTACAGCAGTACAGATCATTAGTGAAAATAATGTTTTTTCCCCAGCTGAAGGTCAGAGTTCAGGGAATGGTCTTACAATGCCTGCTTATTTTATCAGCATGTGTGTCAGTATATCATTAAGCGGCAATTTCTTGATTGCTGTTATGTACTTACTGTGAAAGTTTGATTATATATGTAGCATCTTTTACCGGGGAGAATGTATCCTATTTATGTTTTCTTTGTTCCTTTTTCAGTTATGCTTCTAAGAACATATAGGATGCAAGCATTTTCTTACTAAAATGTGCCGCCATAGAGTCCGGATGCTGGAATATTTGGGATCTGTAAACATAAGCAGCAGCACACTCTCTCTCAAAAATACTTTCCAGAGGCTGTAGGATAAAAAGCAAGTTTAAGAAGCTAGATCATCAAGTCTGACAATACATCAACACCATTGATATTAAAATATTTGAGATTTCACCACTCCAGAGATTCAGTATGTCGCCATGTAGAAGATAAATGGTTAGTCAGTCATAAATTGAGTAGGACGTGACAGCAGCAAATGCTGAGTTCGCAAAGAAATGGACCTCTTGTCTCAGTTCAGGGACTTGAATTCTTGCTGGTAGTGATTTTCCATCAGTATCCACTGCAGAGTGCAGCTTTTTGTTCCCTCAGCAGGGTCAGTTTTATGGAGGAGAGTCAGCCATTTGGGCACTCGACACTTACTGGGATAATGGCAGTTACAGATAGGTAGCCGTGTTGGTCTGCCATAGTCAAAACAAAATAAAAAAAATCCTTCCAGTAGCACCTTAAAGACCAACTAAGTTAGTTCTTGGTATGAGCTTTCGTGTGCATGCACACTGGTATCTGAAGAAGTGTTCATGCACACGAAAGCTCATACCAAGAACTAACTTAGCTGGTCTTTAAGGTGCTACTGGAAGGAATTTTTTTTATTTTGTTTGGGATAATGGCAGTAAATGCTGCTAGGTTCCTTCCCATTCCCAGCTGTAGAGGGAGACTCAGACTAGAGCTGAGAGGATGCAAAAATTCTTGCAGAATATGTTCCTGATATTTCTGGGATAGTCCAGCATTTGTTGGAAACTTGATACTTCATCATACATTCATAATTGGTTTAAGGAATTTGCTGAGACATAAAGCGGCAAGAAATATTTTTATTTTTACAAGATTGTTGTTGTACTTCACCAGATCTTTACCTATTACAGTATTTGTAAGAATGGATTCCAAATATCATTGAATTTGTCCGTCACAAGTCTGCATTTTTATGCAAGTTGTTATATGTTGTGAGTTTGTATAAGTGGGATCGTCTTAATAGATGGTCCTGGTAGCGGGCAGGCCCTCAACCTGGCCCTCCACCCTGGCGTGGGTGGAGCCATCACCCTCGCGCCATGGTGGCACCATGATCACCCAGGGCTATTGCCCAATCAATTGAATGGGTGATCATGGGGGAATGTATAAAAGTGGCAGCGCGATGTGTGCCAGGTACCTGCTTCACACTGCCGAACACCCACCCACCCTCCCTTTAATTTAAGTGTCCTTTGGCCTTGCTTTGGACTTTGGTTGTTTGCCCGTCTTGGGACGGGGACCGGATAGGAATTTTTCCATTTGGCGAATTGGCACGGGCCACTTGGTTTTTGCCTACCTCTTAGCAATCATCACAAGGCTTGTAAGGTTTGGTGGTTAGGCATTGGCTTATTGATGAATGGGGGAGGGGAGGTCACCATTGCCTGCCCTTCCATTTCAAGGGTATTCCATTAAAGGAATCTGGGGCCTGGATCTTGTCCGAAGTCCGTTTAAGGGGCTAGGGCCATGCCAGGCCTGTGGGAACACCAGGGGAGATGCAGGCGGGTTCCTCTGAAGCAGTTTCCCTTTGCGTGGTTTACCCTTACAAACTTCCTACAAAGGGGGCAGGAGTCAGAGATAGTCTTTTGCCAATGCCTAAGCCAATACCGCTCACATTTCCTTGTAATCAATAAAGTTGTGGCCAAAAAATTTGCCTAATAACCTTAAACAAAAATTCTGTGTCTGTGTGAATTTCTTTATGCTAATGGGGGGTTGGCTTGAGGGTCTTGCCACGCAAGTCTTCAATCCAGTCGTAGAAGGAAGCCGCACTCCCCCCCCCCAATTGATCAGTATCAGTCTTTTTGCTGTGGTAAGGGCACAGAGAGACCACTCGTATTGTCCTTTTGTAAGGTTCCGTGTGCTGGGTATATAATTCAAGAGGATATTTTGCTCTGTAAATGTAAGGTTGCTCCGGACAGTTCTGTTGATGGTTTCAGTTACCTTCTGCCAAAAATATTTTGATATAGGACAATGAAAAACCATATGTTTTAGAGAAGTATTATCTCTATTGCATCTCCAACAGTTAGATACCTTAGATAGCCCTTTTTTAAACAAATGAAATGGGGTCCAGTATATTCTAATTTTTATTATGAGCCTCAATTTAAGATCCAGAGACACCCTTGTTATAGCAGTTAAAACAGTTTCTCACTGTGTGATCGAAATTGAGATTTCTCATTCTTTATTCCAATCCTCCCCCAATATCTGTATATCAAATTGGTTTGCTAATAACACACACACACACACATTATTAGAAATGGCTTTTCTAAAGGGTTAAGCAAAGTTCCTAGAACTAGATTTCTGAACACTTATTATATATGTTCACTAATCTCCACATCTACAAGCAGTGCACCTCTCAGTACCACGTGCTGGGAACAAATATAATGAGCAATTCCATCCAGGTTCTGATTCCTGTTGGAAAACCAATATGACTAGGGCAAGATCTATACTGACCTATTTAACATTATTTCCCCCTATTAGAACAGCATTAGATATGTCGTTCTAAAACATCACAGGAGATATTCGTTAATTAAAACATTTTTTCCCCTTTGGTTTCTTTCGTCAAATGTAAGTAATACCAGTGTTTCCAAAACACTGTTTCTTTCCCTGCTCCTGGTTGCTTTGCTCCTCCTTCTGCATTTCTCTTTCCTCAAAATACCTCAGAGGTTTTGCCTGAGAAGACCCTGTTCCCCAGTTTGATTCCTATTTCACTTTAGGTGGAATTTCAGCATTGAGTCCAGATGAAGGTGGTGTGCTTTCTTAATACACTAGCAGTACATCATCCACATTTTGCAAGCATATAGAAGAGAGGTCAGTCTCATAGTTTGGTATGCTACCCTGACATTAGCGATGTTTGCCATGTGCTCTGCTACTTTTTCCATCAGTGATTTTGTCATTAATCTTTTCATTCACAAGATACGGTCCGGCCACGATGTGAGAGTTCCCAATTTACTGAGCAGTTGGAGAAAGTTCTTTCTGCTAATAATGTCTTGACGGAGCATCAATCTCATTTGAGGCTGGTGATATCAAACCTCTGTCTTTTGGGGGCTATTACTTGCATGCCCCCTACAAGGGTACAATGAACATTTTTATTAGTTAGTTTTAGCTTTAATAGCTTTAGCTATTAGTTAGTTTTAGATTTTAAAAAAAAAACCCTTCCAATTCATCCTAAATCTAATCTGCCACATTATTATAATGAAAAATTTCCAGAAGTAAATGAAACACTCAAAAGACATCAGACACTCTTTTTTAATACCGTTAGTTACAAGAAAGGGCTGATGAACATTCTCCTTGTCGTGCTCAACATCTGTCATGAGACTGCCTGACCACAGTAATAATTGGCTCTGGCCAGCCAAGTCTAGCAGCAAGTTATTTCCAAAGGCTATCTCTGCAAAAAGGATAAGATGCCTTTGTAAGATCAACAAAGGCTACCGCAGAAAGGTCACTATTTTTTTCTTGTAAATCAACCATGGTTTAAAGATCATATGTGCAGCTCCTTTGTTTTTTCCAGAAACCACAGTGGCTGTCAGGGGAGGAAGAAAAAAAAATCTATCAAAAATCTGATAAGCATCCTTCAAGAATGTTTCTCCCCCCCCCCCCAGGTGTGGTATATAAAGTTATATCTTTTTATATTGATCACAGATCAAATTATTGTCTTTCATTCTGGGCCAGTGAACAGTTCCAACATCTTTAAGGTCTTGAGACGTCTTCCCTTGAAGCTAGCCCTGCATTTGGAAAGTTCATCAAGATGTTGTGTGTCTTCTATGTTAACTTTCAGAGGGAAGAGAGTTACAACCAATGCAGCTCCTTTGCATAATGAGTTAATGGTGTGTCCGGTTTCAACCATCAGTATTTCCTGAGCTAGAAGCTAATTTGTATCATGAAGAGGTAACTGCCGTTTGCATGTTCAGACCTTTAAACCTCCCCCTTAAATAAATTCAGACAAGACTCAAATTTTGGTTTGGCTTTTGGCAGAATTTAGGCCACAACTTTATTAATTACAGCAAGTGAGTGGTTGCATAGGCTCTGGTTTGAGTAGCTCCCTGCACCCTTGCAGGTGGCACTGACCCAGGGCACCAGCATAGGTCAGCCTAGGGTGAAAACCTGGATGAGTGGAAAGCTGGGAACAGGCTATCTCTGCCACCCAAATGCCCCCCCTGGACTCAGGCACGGGCACAACCCCCTCACAGGGATTGACCAAACCATTGAGTCCCTGGATTCCTTTAATGGAATACCCTTCACATAGGGATGGCGAGAGCATTCTCCCATCCCTATCACCTGAACCAGAGCCTATCCACAACCTTACAAATTATGACAATTTGCTACGCGCAGGTGAAACTCAAATGGCAACAACCAGTCAGCCAAGTGGGGGAAATTCCTGCCGTGCCCCTGTCCCAACGACAGACAACGGCATAGCAAGGTCAAGCACACAGTCCTAAATATAGGGAGAGGTGGGCGGGTGTTCCGATGCCCGCACTGTAAGAGGAAGCTCTGGGTCATGTGTATGGGCATAAATAGGTCCCATGATCTGTTTAGCCTGCGTCCCATTGTCCCAGACCTCTTGTGGAGGTGGCACATGAAGAAGGGCCTCAGGGTATGAAGGCAGGGTCTGGGTCAGTTCATACAGGGAGAGGTATTGCTTTACTTAAGGCTTTATAGGTCAAAACTTAGAATTGGGTCTGGAAACTAATTGGCAGCCAGTGCAGTTGAGCAAAGATTGGTGTAATGTACTCAAACTGTCTTGTCCCTGTGAGCATCTTGGCTGCTGAATTCTGCACTAGCTGAAGGTTTTGGACCATCTTCCGTGGCAGTCCTATGTATAATGCATCTCAGTAAACAATGGATGCCCCTCATTATTTCGTTATTAACTTTTTACTGATGTTTTCTTTGAAAATGATCAGCCCACATTTCAAAACATTTAGCTGCCAGAATAAGTGTGCCACCTAGCTTCATGACAGCACTATATCCATGGATGCCAACAAAGGTCTGTATAGTTAAAGCTATGGTTTTCCCAGTAGTGAGGTATGGAAGTGAGAGCTGGACCATAAAGAAGGCTGATTGCCGAAGAATTGATGCTTTTGAATTATGGTGCTGGAGGAGATTCTTGAGAGTCCCATGGACTGCAAGAAGATCAAACCTACCCATTCTGAAGGAAATCCGCCCTGAGTGCTCACTGGAAGGACAGATCCCGAAGCTGAGACTCCAATACTGGAGTCTCCCTGGAAAAGACCCTGATGTTGGGAAACATGGAGGGCACAAGAAAAAGGGGACAACAGAGGACAAGATGGTTGGATAGTGTTCTCGAAGCTACCAGCATGAGTTTGACCAAACTGCAGGAGGCATTGGAAGACAGGAGTGCCTGGCGTGCTCTGGTCCATGGGGTTAGCGCCTCCGGCAATGGCAGAGCTCCTCTGATCGGGAGGAACCGGCTCCGTGAAAAACAGGGTCTGACCGCCACGGCGACGGCGGAGACCCTTAGAAATCACAGACGGGAGAAGTCTGTGAACCTGGGATTCAGCTGGCACCTTCTGCGCCCCCCCTACTCGCGGGGAGACCCGGTATCGGGAATCCGGAGCTACGTGGGGTGAGAGGCGCGGTGCTTTGAATCGACTGCTTATTTCACGGAGCGAAGCTGCATTGCTGCTGTCGGAGAGCGCTGACTTTTTTCCTGTGGACAATTGGATTTTAAACAACAACCCGTGAGTAGAACGGGAAATTGAGCTTTTAAATAATTTAATTTGGCACCGAACGGGGAAGGTTCAAACAGGAAGTCCTCCTTCCCTTTCTGTAAATAGACTGAAGCAAAGTAGTTGTTAACTAAGGTTTTGGAAAGTCTTACGTAAAGGATTAAAATTCCACTGATTGAAACTATTAATTTTGACCAAGTGAACTTGCAGGAGAAGGTGAAAAATTAAAAATTGAAGCATCACGTCTCTGAACCTGGGAACGGTTTGCAAAAAGTCCATCGATGGTAAACAGGACAAATTTGACAGCTAGCTTTAAAAGAAAGACATTGTTTCTATTGTCCGCTTCTGCACTTAAAAAGAAGAAAAGGTAACTGGAAACTGTTACTAATTTACTTTTGGAATTGTGTTGGAAAGGATTGATACAAATGGAGACTGTCTTCCTCTAGAGGGAGTTTTGGGACATTGTTACAAGAGTGCAGCTGGGAAATTGGTCTTAAGATAAAGACTGTGAGAAACTAGTTCTGACCTTGAACATCTTAAGAATGTCGACAAAGGAAGAAGTAGCGTCTGTACTGAATAGGACAATCTATCTGTTGGGAAAGCTGCATAAACAGATAGATGTCATGGCTACTAATATTGATATTTTGGGAACAAAAGTGGGCATCAGCATAGAAGTTGACAAGAACCCGACACAAGAATCTTTCTTAACTGAACAAATTGATGAATTAGAGAAGGAGAAAGTTGCTGTTGTTGAGTATAAAGCAAAACAAGGGGGAGCCTTAACCCTAAGGAGGCAAATGGAGGATTACAACTTGAGGCCTTATATGACTGTAATTAGGAGAAGCCAGTTTTTGAAGATGGGTGCCTGGCCTGATCTGGAAAAGGAAAGGTGGAGAGATCCCCTTATGCAGGGATCAAATGACTTTTGGAATATGAATTTGAGCCAGGAGGAGATTGGAGCTTTTGGGGCCTTTGGACTTGGAAGAATTGTGAAACAAGATTTGGAATACTTTATGGGCCCTAGCTTTAACTATGGAAATCTGGCAGACCTGTCAAGAAGGAATATAAGCATCGTTGGGTTGGAGCTCCCCCGAGATCTGCTTTTTAGCACCAGAGATTATCAAGAAGATCGGCAGAAGGGAAGTGAAGAAGAGTTAAGAGCCTCAGATATAAGATCTCCAGGTTGATGGACGCAGGGAGGTTGATGGAACTGACGGCAGGGGCCGAGACCAGGGAGGGGAGACGGTGGAAGAAAATTGGGAATTTAAAGTGTATATATGGAGATTAAAAAAATATATATTAATGAGAGATGGAAAAATCGTGGCATGAAATTTTTATGACCCTAGGGGAAATGTCTTAAGAGATTAAGTTCAAATATGTTTAATTAATGAGAAATTAGATTAAACAAAGTAAAAATGGATGATTAATTGGTGAAAGAAGAGAATGTTAAATTACAGTATATTAAGATAAATTATTAGGATAAAAACAAAGATGAAGGATTTGCTGAAATATCTAACTGAACCAGAATACAAAGAGGGGAGGTGTGAGGAGGTCAAGGAAATAAGCTAAAGAAAGAAAGTTATGTAAAGGTTTGATTTGTTCTTTTTTTATTGTATGCATTTTTTTATTTTTTTTCTGTCTGTTTTCCTTTTTTATCTTTTTTCTTTGATGTGACTTGTTTTTATGTTTTGTTTTGCTTTCTTTTTTGGTTTAATTGGGTGTTTTTCTGTTGTTATTTTTTTATTACTCATGTAACCTTTAAAATTTTAATAAAAATCTATTTAAAAAAAACAAAGAGTCAGACACGACTAAACGACTAAAGAACAACATATCCATGGAACTACAGATCATCAATGATCTTTAAATACACAGAATAAAGTATTTTCTTTTGTTTTGGCCTGCTATTGATCACATGACTGCCCCTCAACCAGAACTAGGATCCAAGGACAAAAATGTAGTAGACTGAAGTGCAGCTCTAGGCATGTGTACACCAAGGTCCCACTGAGTTCAATGGACGTACTCCCAAATATCTGTGTATAGGCCTGCAGTCTTAATCACAATGAGTTTCAACTGGATTAGGCCCAAAGGAATAGCAAAACTATTTTTTAAATGATGTTTAAATACTATTTCTGTTTAAATATGTATTAGTAATCTTCTCACAGGAGTCAAAACATGACAGAATGGCCACACATTAGATAAAGTATTAAACAAAATCTTTATACACCCTATGAATCAAATCCTACATGAGGTAAATGGAAATATGCAAATCACAAACAATATTCATGCATACGCAATTATCCTAAAGATTTGTGTTGTCGGCCATTTATGCATATTCTAATCATTAGCTTTACTCAGCATTATTTGAAGACTTTATCTTAAAATTAATGAGGATGTGCAAGAGTGTGGACATGAAAACTATTTTGTAAAAAATAGATGTGATGAGAGTCTGACTTTATTACAGAGAGCCAGGTCATGCAGTGACCAGAGGAGGAATGACCACTGGAAGGAGAGCAGAGTGAAAAAACACCATGGTGCATCTTCAGCAGCGCAACTGGATGCATTGATTTGCTCTGGCTGCAACAAAACACATCTCTCCAGTAATGGTCGCTACAGCCATGGCAAAAGCTGTAACTTTCCAACAGATTGAGTTTGACTCTTCCATTGTCTCCTGAGACAGATGGATGCCATCAAGAGATCTGTGTAATTTCATGGAGAATCTGGAGAGGCAACACACTCATTGGAGAGCCGTAATTGTAGTTCACTGAAAAGTAGCTTTGTAACCAGCTCACCTTAAACACATTCCCTTCTGACTGCTGAAGATGGGCAAAGTGTATTGTGCCTGGTGGGGAGGGAAGAGAATGGTTTGGTCCAGCTTTTTTGATCTGAATTCCTCCAGCAGCCTTCTGTAATTGGGGGGGGGGGGAGGGAATGGTAAAAGAATGCTCCTTCGCAGCAAATCATCAGAAAGGAGAATATGATTAGCTAAGGAATGCTCTCTTGGAGAGAGGTCTGTGCTGACATTAATAGGAAGGAAGGAAGGAAGGAAGGAAGGAAGGAAGGAAGGAAGGAAGGAAGGAAGGAAAGTGTGATGTTAACATATGAGACTGCTGGAGGTGAAATAGTTAAACAGGTTACCTAATCAGGACCCAGGGGGTGGAGTCAGAGGGATTATAAAACCAGCTCTGGGAGGGGCAAAGGGAGGAGTTCGTTGGGAGTTAGGTGGTTGGTTGGAGTGGGAGTGAATTGGGATAGAGTCTGTGGGTAGGTTGAGTTAGTGTAGCGAAATAAGCTGGGTCAGGAACAGTTAGGGGCTAGGAAGACAGGTAAATATCTGAGAGGTGGTTTAGTGAGTGAGAGCAGGTAGCGGAAGTTATAGGTCTGGATAGGCACCCCATGAATGTACAGTAATTGACCAATACCGTTTATGAAACCACACGCTTGTTAAACTGCAATAAATAAACAAAAGTTTATGTTCCAGTTTAACCCTGACTGGACTCAGTAGTGTACCAGGTAGGTCCTGGGGGGTGGCAGTGAGAAATAAAGTGGTGGCACAGGGATCAATAGACAGTGAAACGTCCGGGGACCTTGTGTGATCACCACAGAAGGAAGGAAGGAAGGAAGGAAGGAAGGAAGGAAGGAAGGAAGGAAGGAAGGAAGGAAGGAAGTAAGTTATGGCAGAAGTCTTTGCACATGGGTGAATGTTTGCAACAATGTGTGGGAATGTTAAGGATTGTAGGAAAGGATATATTGAATAAGTATTATCCTTCCTTCACTCATGCTAGTAAGTGATGTAGCAGGGCAGATTCCCCTCAATATAACTGGAAGCTAGTTTGCAGATTTTTTTGAATCTCTTAGTTAAGATTATTTCCTGGTGTCCCCTTTAGTTCCCTCTTAAAAGAATAAAGATACAAGAGTCTTTCTGACTGAACTTATCCCTCCAGGGGTCTTTTACCCTTTACCTTTACCTGAGTAAGGAACGTGGGTAGTGCTGTGGTCTAAACCACTGAGCCTCATGGGCTTGCTGATCGGAAGGTCAGTGGTTCGAATGTCCGCAACGGGGTGAACTCCTGTTGCTCTGTACCAGCTCCTCCCAACCTAACAGTTCGAAAGCATGTCAGTGAAAGTAGATAAATAGGTACCACAGCGGCGGGAATGTAAACAGTGTTTCTGTGCACTCTGGCACTCGTCACGGTCCTCCGTGCGCCAGTAGTGGTTTAGTCATGCTGGCCACATGACCCGGAAAACTGTTTGTGGACAAACGCCGGCTCCCTCGGCATGAAATAGAGATGAGCGTCGCAACCCCATAGTCGCCTTCAATTGGACTTAACCATCCAGGGGTCCTTTACCCTTTACCTTTACCTGAGTAAAGTAACAAAAAGTTTACTAAGATTTCAGTTCACAATGTGATCCCTGAAAGGCAGGCTTTACTTGGTAATTACATAGAGAAACTGTGAGTTTGTCTCATACGGAAACAACTCATGTACTGCTGGCATAGCTGTCAACTTACAGATTTGAAAATAAGGGACCAGCTGCCTCGAAAATAAGGGATCAGCAGCCAAAATAAGGGATTTCCTTTTTCCCCACCATGTGCCCCCGCTCCAGACAGACCTTTTCCCCAGCAAGGGGGAGTGGGTCATCGATGACGTATCCATCCAATTCCAAGCACAGGCATGTTCAACTTCTCAGCCCCTCCAAGCCAAAGGCAGAAAGCCCAGTCAGCAGCCAAACGAAGCCTCAAGCGATGGTTCCCACGGCACAGCAACCCGGCAAAGGGGATGCAGCAAGGAAAACCACCGTCACCTCTCCACTGGGAAGTGCTGAGCAAAGGCGAGTCCCCAGGCAACGCGGCCAATTTGATGGGCACAAGGCATGCAAGCTCCACCCCCGTCATTCTTAGACTCCTTATTGGGTGAGCAACACAGCCAAGCAACACAGTTGGAGCCTCCCTCCTCCATGGCAGGGAGGGAGAGGAGCTGCTTCCTTTGAAACCCGGGAAATTTACAGGATATCATCAATCCGGGACAGCAGCGGGACACGGCGCTGGGATAAGGGAGTTTCCCACCAAATAAGGGACGGTTGACAGCTATGGCTGCTGGCTGAGAGACAGCAGACAGCAAAGTTACATTAAGACAACAAAATGGCTGCAGGAGAGCAGCGTGGCAGCAAGATATAGAACAAGACAATAGAAAGACAAAACAGACTAAGAAAATGGCTGCATGACTTGGCTCTTTTATGGAGTCAGAGAAACTCCAGACCAGTAGAACAGGAAGTTACACTGACTGGATGTCCTCCTGCTTGTGCTCACTCTAGGGAAATAATACACCAATGGATTACATCCCACACAATGCACACATTGGAGATTAGGATATATAACAACCTCTGCCTGATCTCTTCAGTGTTTTACTGGCACCCAGTGCTCCCTCCCTGGATTTTTAGTGGACAATCAGCCAGTCACTTTTGTTGTTGTTGTTGTTTAGTCCTTTAGTTGTGTCCGACTCTTCGTGACCCCATGGACCAGAGCATGCCAGGCACTTCTGTCTTCCACTGCCTCCTGCAGTTTGGTCAAACTCATGTTGGTAGCTTCGAGAACACTGTCCAACCATCTCGTCCTCTGTCGTCCCCTTCTCCTTGTGCCCTCCATCTTTCCCAACATCAGGGTCTTTTCCAGGGAGTCTTCTCTTCACATGAGGTGGCCAAAGTATTGGAGCCCCAGCTTCAGGATCTGTCTTTCCAGTGAGCACTCAGGGCTGATTTTCTTAAGAATGGATAGGTTTGATCTTCATGGAGTCCATGGGACTCTCAAGAGTCTCCTCTAGCACCATAATTCAAAAGCATCAATTCTTCAGCGATCAGCCTTCTTTATGGTCCAGCTCTCACTTCCATACAGCACCATAGCTTTTACTATACGGACCTTTGTTGGCAAGGTGATGTCTAGGTTTGTCATTGTTTTTCTCCCAAGAAGCAGGCATCTTTTAATTGCGTGGCTGCTGTCACCATCTGCAGTGATCATGGAGCCCAAGAAAGTAAAATCTCTCACTGCCTCCATTTCTTCCCCTTCTATTTGCCAGCAGATGATGGGACCAGTGCCCATGATCTTTGTTTTTTTGATGTTGAGCTTCAGACCATATTTTGCGCTCTCCTCTTTCACCCTCATTAAAAGGTTCTTTAATTCCTCCTCACTTTCTGCCATCAAGGTTGTGTCATCTGCATATCTGAGGTTGTTGATATTTCTTCCGGCAATCTTAATTCCGGTTAGGGATTCATCCAGCCCAGCCTTTCGCATGATGAATTCTGCATATAAGTTAAATAAGCAGGGAGACAATATACAGCCTTGTCATACTCCTTTCCCAATTTTGAACCAATCAGTTGTTCCATATCCAGTTCTAACTGTACCTTCTTGTCATTTTTAGGGGGCTGAATAGGAATGTCTAGTTCCCCACTCAAATTGGCTGTGTTGTTCAAGTCATCCGCCCACCCATCCGCTTACATTAAGAATGTGTTTAAATATCTCCTTTTAATATGAATGGCATTTAAAAGTGCCTAACTGTAATTGGATCACACTTCCATGTTTTCTAATTTGCCAACGACTTGGTACTTCTTTGATTCATCCTCAGTCTGCTTTAGAATTCACGAGACATTCACATCTGCAGTGCATCAGACAATTATTTAAGACTTTCTAAAGGGGGGAAAATCCTTTATTTAAAAGGTTATTCATTGAAATGAAGAAAACTGCTTTGACAGATTTACATTTTTCTAATATGATTCTTTTCATTGATGATTTAGACCTTGGATGTGCTTTTAAATCTTACAAGGATTTTCTCTCAATAATGGAATTTTGATTATGCATGCTTTACATATCTGCAGAGTATATTTAATTTAAGGCCTTTATTCTCCCATTATCTTCAATCATCAATGAAGTGATGATGTCTTTGTAGACAGAAGAGCCACAAGACAATGTAGAAGTTAATTGAGTCTTTTTCAAAAGAGCACCACCAATCTTCCTGTGAAATGTACAATGCTACCTGCAAGAACAAACACAGGATATTTTCTAGCATTGGAGATGAAACAACATTTATATAGCACATTCATTATATGATATAGTGTGAAATTAGCAGTGTTGATGCATACAATGTAGGATTTTATTTTTTTATTGAACGCTGTTCAATAGAGATCCTACTACCCTTCTTGAAGATACAAACCCAGAGTTCATTGAAGTCTCCTGACTCTCTACACCAGTCAGTGAAAGATACAAGTTCAAATGATATATTTATTATAACAAAATTTAACTGTAAGGGAATAAAGTGTTGGTTTGAAATAACACATAAAAGAAGAAACAGCACTTACAAAGGTTCTCTTGTGTCTAAGAACAGTTCCTTTTTGGTTCTTTCCCTCATCTGCACTATACATATAAAATAGCATCTTATCACATTTATAGAGTCATGGTTTCCAGCAAAGAATCCTGGGAACTGTGGTTTGCTAAGGATGATGAGGGTTGTTGAGGGAAGGTTATATTTGGGGTCTTCTTGCTATCTTATAAAGCCCTGAACAACCAGTTGGCTACCTGAAGGACTGCCAACACCTATATGGACCTGTAAGATCATTTAGATCATACAGTCGTACCTCCATTTACGTAAGCTCTGGTTACGTAAACTTCGGGAAGTGCACACGGCAAACCTGGAAGTATTTTACCAGGTTTCACTGCGAGCGCATGCGCAGAAGCAGTCCTCAGGTTGCGGAAACCTTGGGATCTGACCGGACCTCTGGAACAGATCCCGTTCACAACCAGAGGTACCACTGTATAGGGAAATTTTACTCATAGCAACACACTCTCCAGAATATCACTGTATGTGTGACCCCCAACCTTCTGGAACACCTTCCCTTTGCCATATATGAAGGACCATCCATCACTTGCTTCAGATGTGGTACAGTGGTACCTTGGTTGTCAAACTTAATCCATTCTGAGAGTCCATTCAACTCCCGGAACCATTTGACAACCAAGGCGCGGCTTCTGATTGGCTGCAGAAGCTTCCTGCACTCAATTGGAAGCCACGGAAGCCATATCAAATGTTTGGCTTCCAAAAAACGTTCGCAAACTGCAACACTTACTTCCAGGTTTGCGGTCTTTGGGAGCTGATTTGTTTAGGAGCCAAACTGTTCAACAACCAAGGTACCACTGTATCATTTTACCCAAGCTTCCCCTGGCCTTTAAAACTGGACCCTGTTATTGTTATTTTCTGTTTTTAATCTGTTTTTAACTACTATACCATTTTATCCCTTTTATGCTTGCATTTTTGCATACCACTTAGAGAGATAAAATATTAAGCAGTTTAGAAATACTTTAAAATAAAAATAAACAAATAAACATAAATTAAAAAAAAAAGAGTTGACTTTCTTCATGCATCAACAGCCCACTGTGTTTTCTTTTGGGTTGGGTGAATTTGCCCATTATGGTTTCTGTTTCCTCATTTTTTCCAAACTTAAATTCAGTTCTTCACATTCCCACATCAGTCTGCTTCATTGCCTTTTTTTAAAGGTCATCATCAAAATTGTAGTGTGAATTTAGCCTGATACACACATTTTTCTAACTAATTTTGCATAATATAATGCATTTGTATGTACTATTTTCAGTAATATATGCATTTTTGTGCACACCTTTGCCTTTTTGAATGCATTACCTGGCTGGAGAACTGCACCATAGTTTTCCGAGAAGTTTTAATTTCTAAGGGTGGTTATATTTTGATTCATATATTGTTTTGGAAAGTGAAAATCTAGTAGGTTTGCCTTAAAGTATGAGCTGAATCCAATTTCTTCCCCATCCCTACTTCCCCTTTCAGAGCACACAGAGAGGAAGGACATTGAGCCTGCAGTGGAAACTCAACATACAACATGTTTATTCTACATCTGAGTTCCTTCTCTCTAATTCATGACCTGTAAAACCTGTTCCACAAGATGCTAGTATTTTCTAAGCCCAGCCACACTCCAATACATTTTAATGAGGCTTGTTCACAAGATGTTCCTGGTGGATTCAACATAGCATTCTCTCCCTTTCTTGTGTTCCTGCTGCTATAAACTATTTATGTGTGTAGCTTTTATTTTGTGTGTTGTTATTCCTGGGGTTGGTGGAGATTTGCAGATCATTTTAAACCAAACTCACTATGAATCTTGAGTCTGAAACTACTATTTTTAAGAAAAGAAAAAGAAAAAGCACACCTGTAAGCCGATAGATAGTACCACAGACTCTGAAACTAATTTGAGTGCTTTACATTAAGCTCCTATGGATATTTATTATTTTTCTAGTTGTAAACAATTTTGAATTAGATCGTGTAGGAAGCAAAGACAAAAGGAGAGTATCTTCAATTTTAAAAATACAACTGGAAGAGAATTTTGATTAAGATAGAGTACGGAGATTCAAAAAAATACTGTTGCTGCAAATTTAGCTCTCCCAATATTTGATTATATTTATATCTGATCCTTTTTACAAAAAGCTGAATTATAGCCTCACAACAAAACTGTGAGGTAGTGTTTGCTGAGAGATACTGATGTGCCTAAGACCACCCAGTGAGGGCAAAGCCTATAGCATGCCCAATGTGAGCTGCTTTTGAAACATGATTGACAAGTCAGTTGGTCCAAAATGGCCCGACAGATTGTTACCTGGGGTTAGGTAGGTGAAGTTTGACTCCTATATTATTAGATCTGCATTGGCTACCTACTGGCTTCCAGTCTCAGTTCAAAGTGATGTTTAAAGCCCTAGATGGCTTAAGACCTGGGTGCTTTCATGACTAGTTTTCCCTGTGTGTTTCATCCCATACATTCCTATGCATCCTGCACACCAATCTGCAGGGAACCTTGTGGATAACATTTTCTCCAAGATCTATGGAGCTTTCGGCTATCTAAAGCCACTGAGTGAAAGTATTGTTATAGATTTGGGAAGCAAACCCCCCTAAACCTTAGAAATTAATAAATGCTATTTCACTATATGAAGGGAGAATACAAGCTGGAATTACTGGGCTAGCCTATTCAAAACAACCTGGCCAAGCTAGGGCCATTAAGGAACAATATAGGGCTATTGAGGGCCATTGGCTGAGGTGTAAACAGAGACGGGGTTTGGAAGGTTGCCAGGGTAATTGGTGTGAGTTGACAGGAAAATAGAGTTTTAAGCAAGGGTTTCTGGGAAGAAGAAGAAGGAAAAAGTTCTGGGATCCATCTTGGGTAGGTTGGCAGCAGGCCTGCTGGGCATAGCTGTCAACTTTTCCCTATTCTTGTGAGGAATCCTATTTGGAATAAGGGAATTTCCCTTTAAAAAAGGGAAACGTTGACAGCTATGCTGCTTGGAGAGATGCTGTGGACTCTAGGGCTGCACTGCTGTGGGGCACAAGCCCCTCTTGAAATGACGGTGCTGCAAGATCTGGACACCCTCCACGCAGATCGAAGGTGTAAATAAGTGAATATTTCTCAGAGCTACAACAGTCTCCACTGTGTCTCAATTCTCCAAAGGACCACAGACCTGCATGAGTGCTTGGAACCCCATTGGCTCTTGCCACTGCTTGACCAAGAGAGGGAGGAGGCACCCAACTTTTGTAACAGCATTACTGGAAGTACCAGTAGGGCCAATTCAAAGAAGTGTCCCCTCATCAGGGTCTGGCATCCATAAGTTCATTAAGACAGGCTGATCTATTATATTACCTTGATCTCACTCTGCTTATTTTTACATAGGATTGTCAACTTTTTTGTACCACTCTATGATCCTGAGTCTTTAACAACAGCTCAGTCTGTAGATATGAACAGTTTATTGTGCTTATTACTATCCCATTAAACACTTCGCCGGCTGATTTCTACATATAAATACACTGTTCAAGTTACAGGAGTATGCCGAGGCATTTCATTCTGCCCAGCTGGCAACTCTCTGTCTATGCCTATGTTCCCATTGACCTGAACAGAACCAGTCCTGCCCTGAGAGTCTTATGAGGAAGTTGTAACTGAGCATTGTTGTGATGTATTGAATTTATCCTTGAAGGTGAGGTTATTTACTGTGTCATAGTGACAATATTATTAGGGTTCCTCCCACGTCCCAAGCAGTTACATGGTGTTATGGTTAAGCTATGAATCACAATAATGCTGGAGATATTATGCAGTAAGTCACATTTAATGTGTTATACACAGGGCTGAAGGTCAATGGCTGCAGGAGCACCTGGGTGTGAGTTATTACATCATAAATTGAAGTTTAGGATCACTATATTGTGATCCGTATATTAGTATGTATACAGAGAAGTCGGGAGGGCTTGAAGAAGCCAAAGACTTTCAGTAGTATAATGGTCAGCTACATTTGTGAGTGTCAGAGTTCAGAAGTGGGGGACAGTCTTCAACAATAAAACACAGATGAAAAAACAGCAAGCCCAGTTCCCCAACCTAGTTAGCTCCCATTAGCTCCCTCGAGTCTAATTGGAAATAATTCTGATTCCTCCCAGAAAATGGCAAGCAATCTGAATACCCAGGCCCTCAATATCATCCAATATCATCCAGTCCTTCTCCCCCCCCACAACAAATCTACAATGCCCTCGCCCTTCCCTCTTGCCTCCCACTCATTTACCTGCCCACTGCATTCAGTTGTGATGGTGACAGCTGAAGGCAAGATATTTTTATACTACTAGGGAAAGCTAGCTTCCTTAAGTCTGCTTCTACTTGACACTCTGTATAGCAGCATACCAGGTGCATAAACAGAGTGGCACATCACATAAATGCACAGAAGAAACAAATGTGCAGTCACACATAGCAGCACTTCATATGCCAACACATCCAGCTCCAGTTCAGAAACACACACAAACACACAGGGGCTAAACCAAAACAGTGATTCTACCAGAGAGAGGGGGTGCAGGTAGGAATCAGAAATTGTATTTCTTGGAGAAATCTTTTTCTGAAATGGCCCCCGCCTGCCTTTGTATGCTGATTCGCTTTGGCTGAACCCCATCTTCTCTTTGACTTTGCCTGCCTGCTAGCTAGAAAGGAGAGAAGGTGGCATTGCCAGGTTGCTCAGGCAACAAAGGAAGAGTTGTGACTTCTCTCAGCGAGGGAGCTAATTGCAGACCTGCAACTGGAGGCAGATGAGATATAGTGCTGCTCAGCTTCTTCTTTCAATCATCTCATCAGCTTGGGAATTTACCTTGGAGTGAACGTTCTTAGGAACATCCTGGTTGCTCCTTCCCTTTACAGGGAAAGAGACATCTGCATCCCACCACACAGAAACATGGTTAGAAAGTAAACAATGAGCTTTCAACTGTCCTCTTGAAGTGTTGCCAATTTTTAATTTGAGACTCAGATACTAATCACAGCTCAGAAAGAGCTGCGGAAATGCTCCCAAGGGCTCATTTTCAAGGCTTTGGGGGAATGCGTAGTCCCAAAGCCATTAGTCCACATGAGCTATTGCTTTGGAAAGCTTCTGAACCTTGGGAGTTCCTGAGCTATGCAATTCCTGAGCTCCTCCAATTAAACTGCAGGAAGCTCCCTGAACTAAATAAGCTACAACACAGGCAGTAGGGCCAGCCAATAGCTTGGGGAGGCCCTCGGCAAGGTGGGCCCCTGATGGGCTTACCTGGAAGCACTGGCAGGTGGAAGCAAGTAGTGGCAACAGGGCCCTGAGCAAAGCTAGCAGAATGGATCTAGTTTCCATTTTGCATTCCTATCATGTTAAGTATAGCAATTTAATTCACTGAAATTTTATTTATTTATTTTTAAATAGTATTTATTCAAATTTTAAAAATTACAAAGATAAAGAATAAAAAGACAAAAAAATAAAAATAAAAAAGACAGAAAAAACACAAACAATTGACAAAAAAAGGAAAACAAGTCAAGCCTTTACATAACTTTCTTTCTTTTGCTTATTTCCTTGACCTCCTCACACCTCCCTTTTTTGTATTCTAGTTCAATTAGATGTTTCAGCAAATCCTTTCCAACTTTGTTTTTATCCTAATAATTTATCTTAATATACTGTAATTCTCGTCTTTCACCAATTAAAAAATCAATTTTAACCTAATCCTTTATATCATTTCTGCTAAAACCACATTACTTCATTCCAACAACCTTCTAACATTCCTTAATTTTGCAATGTTTCTGTAGATAGACTTTAAATTTTTTCCAATCTTCTTCCACCGACTCTTCACCTCGGTCTCAGATTCTGCCAGTCATTTCCGCCAATTCCATATAGTCCATCACTTTCATCTGCCATTCTTCCCGGGTGGGTAAATCTTGTGTCTAATTCACTGAAAAAGGGCCCTTTTCAGAAAAATAAATTCACTGAAATTTTAAATGCTTGTATGCATTACTGTGTGTTTAGATTTGATTGGTTGGTAACTGAGAGTTCTCTCGTAGTTCTCATGTGATTCTCTAATGTTGGTCACATGGGAGATATCTCATGAAGGAGAGACTCTATTTTACGTGAAGCAAGATGACTGTGTTTTAGAATCCACTGTGAACACTTCTAAGATGAATAGAGTGTTGGAGTGCTGCTTCTCGGCTTGAAAGAAAGAGAGTAAAGCTGCAGGGGAAGGTAAAAGTGGAAATCTCTCATAGGAGTTGCAAGGCATGTGTCTGGAGGCGGTTGGAGGATGGATGGCGGCTAACAGATTGAGGTTGAATCCTGACAAGACAGAAGTGCTGTTTTTGGGGGACAGGAGGCGGGCAGGTGTGGAGAATTCCCTGGTCCTGAATGGGGTAACTGTGCCCCTGAAGGACCAGGTGCGCAGCCTGGGAGTCATTTTGGACTCACAGCTGTCCATGGAGGCACAGATCAAATCTGTGTCCAGGGCAGCTGTTTACCAGCTCCATCTGGTACGTAGGCTGAGACCCTATCTGCCTGTGGACTGTCTCGCCAGAGTGGTGCATGCTCTGGTTATCTCCCGCTTGGACTACTGCAATGCACTCTACGTGGGGCTACCTTTGAAGGTGACTCGGAAACTACAACTAATCCAGAATGCAGCAGCTAGACTGGTGACTGGGAGCGGCCGCCGAGACCATATAACACCGGTCTTGAAAGACCTACATTGGCTCCCAGTACGTTTCCGAGCACAATTCAAAGTGTTGGTGCTGACCTTTAAAGCCCTAAACGGCCTCGGTCCAGTATACCTGAAGGAGCGTCTCCACCCCCATCATTCTGCCCGGACGCTGAGGTCTAGCGCCGAGGGCCTTCTGGCGGTTCCCTCACTGCGAGAAGTAAAGCTACAGGGAACCAGGCAGAGGGCCTTCTCGGTAGTGGCGCCCGCCCTGTGGAACGCCCTTCCAGCAGATGTCAAAGCGATTAACAACTACCTGACATTCAGAAGACATCTTAAGGCAGCCCTGTTCAGGGAAGTTTTTAACGTGTGATATTTTATTGTATTTTTGCTTTCTATGGAAGCCGCCCAGAGTGGCTGGGGAGGCCCAGCCAGATGGGCGGGGTATAAATAATAAATTATTATTATTATTATTATTATTATTATGGCCTAATTGAGATACAGAAGACTGAGTGCTAAGTTCTGGAAAGAGAGGAAAATACAGTTTGTTTGGAAGCTGGAAGAAGAGACTTGGAGAAGCATGTAAGTGCAAATATTATGTTTACATTCATCTATAAATATAAGTTTTGGCAAGTAAAGTTTTTGAATGTTAAAGTCTGGACATTGGTTTAATTTCCAAAGAAGGGTGTCCGTCACATACATTATTTCAGCTTCTTAGCTGAGTTTTTGCTATGCTTGCTTCAACATACCATGCTAAGGAGTTATGTTACATCAAGGACACTGTGGGAAATTTAAATGGCAACTTGTGCCCCCCCCAAAAAAAGAGGAAGGCTCTCTGCAGCAGCCTAAGCCCCCCATTTCTGGTCCTGTCCTGGCCATGTTCCTATCACATCCCTTTTTGGAGACTTACACCAGCATATCTTTGGCTGAGCCAAGATTGGGAACATAATGCTGGCTGAGCGAAGAATCAGCCAAGCTAGAGATCCACTGCATCCTAAGCTGCTCATCCGAGTAGATATTTCCATAGGATTCCCACCCCACCCCCAAGAGTTATACTTTCATCCAGGAAAAGATAGTGGCAGGCCCAGGCAAGAAACCTGTTCAATTGGTAGGATTACATTGAAAAGGGCCCTTTTCTGAAAGGCACAAAATGAGATGAGAATTCCTCATTCATCACAAGCAGAGCAGGAAGTCTCTTTGTGATGTTGATTCTCAACTTCGACAATAATAAGTAACTGATGTTCAGGTGGAAAATAAATCTCTCCTGAATCTATCTTGTTCTCATTTCTTTGCCAAGCTGTGGATTACTACTTTGCTGCATGCACTGAATGCAAAATAAAACATTAGAATATTTCACATAGCTGGGGACAGTGTTACTGAGTGGAGCTGACTAACAATGTGTTGGGGCGAGAAATCTGTTCCAGGGAGCTGTTGACAATGGCAGGTCCCTGAGGACAATATATGGTCCCCAGATCTTATTGAGATGACTTAGAATCCTGTATCATGCATCAGGTCTGCTAACATTTCATGTAAAGATGCCACTAATATCTGAGCCTTTATGCTTTTCAGTGCGAAAGCTGAATAGGCAGCAGGTCTGAAAATATTATTGTCAGATCCGTATGAGACCCAAAATGTAATGACTGGCTATGCAAA
Organism: Podarcis cretensis; assembly: GCF_951804945.1. NCBI lineage: Eukaryota > Metazoa > Chordata > Lepidosauria > Squamata > Lacertidae > Podarcis > Podarcis cretensis. The sequence goes on along the minus strand of NC_137176.1, from coordinate 16,947,994 downwards.
CTGTTGGGAACATGCCATGTGTAACAGTCCCAGTGTGTGCTATGCTGCTTACAGAGACATCTGTACATTTGAATGGGGGACATGAGGTGCAGTCAAGAGTGTATAGCTATGTACATGCATTTCACAGGATAGTAAAGACTGCACATCCATTTCTGTGGATAAATGTCCCAAATGCCAGTGTATGGGAAGGGCAAAACTAGGCTTTGAAGAACCCTAATTCCATAGTGGCAGGCTTCCATTAATTTGGAAGACCTACAAAATGCTTGAAAATTTTCATACATCGAACTGAATGTGTGGTGCTTCAACTAACCCAGTCTTTTGAAATCCTTTCACTCTGAAAGTGAGTTTTTACTTCTGAAGTGTGCATTTCACCCCCAATCCAAAGCTTAAGTCTCACCCAAATGAATAGGGCATAAGTTATTTGCAACAATCTTGGTCCATTGATTTTAATGGCATTTCAGCATATTTCCCCCCCTGGATTAGGGCCAAAATTAGAAACATTTGCAATTGACAATTTATATATCTCCTGATTTTTATTTTTTTACTGAATATCATGCACATTACAACTCTGATAGGAAGGTGAAACTTTGGACATAGTGCAACTGCCACTGACAAGATGATAGGAAAAGAATTGAGACCTTGTTGGTTGGTAGTTCCATATCAGAAACCTTGAAGAGACTATGATAAATCAATTGCTGCCTGTTTCTTTGTGTGATAGAATATGCCTAACAGCCCTTGCTCAGTTAGCTCAAGTAATGGATTCCCCCCCTCCTTGACATATTGATGTGATCTAATAGCCAAATTTTAATCATCCTTAAAAGGTTTACAGTGGGGAGGTGAGGGAGATTCTGCACATCATTCAAGAAGTCGGTTCCACTGTTCATATCCAGGTACCTTTCACAAGCTATGCCCAAACATCCTTCAAGTGTTATATATCCTATGTGGCCGATGCAAGACAGATCATATACACCTGGCAGCCTTCTGGCCATTAATTGCCATGTCAAGGAGCCAACATTGTCCCTGCCTTCCTATCATATTGACAGCATGCCATATGTGCCCTTGTGTAACATTGCTTCAAAGGCAACTGCTGGTGCATCATTCTGGGAAGTACGTAATTAGTATGGATGTCTCCAAGTTTTGTAAAGGTTCCATTTTGGGCTACGAAATCAACACACATATAAAGTATTTAATAGGTCGCCTCCCCCCCCCCCCGTTCTCTAGCTCAGATTCTAATCCAAATCGCAAAAGAATTTGCATCATACTCACTTCTGCCTCCAACAATGGAGGGAACTATTATTGTGACCTGGGGAAATCACATTTCAGAGTATCCGTGGCACTGGCAATCATTGTCATACTAGCATCCTCCTGCTCTAGTTTGGGGGCAGGTGGGGGGGCATAAGAAAGTTCTCTGCAGGCAAATGCTTGAAGCAGAAAGCTTCTCACTCCAGACACTCTGCTGCAAGGTGTTTGGTCAGATGGAGCAGGAAGGTGAGGAAGAAACTGTGATGGGACAGATCTGGAGACCCTGTAATCGGTCATGGCAAGGTGGAGAAACAATCAGAGTGGAGAGTAAAAAAGCAGAGCACTACAGTTTAACTTCCAGATAGGACCTATCTAAGGAAGCAGTTGTGTGGTTAGAGGGTTTTTAGGCAAACAGTGTCTCAGCAGGGACTCAATACATTTCTGGTTTTCCTAACTTGATTAGGATGGCAAAACCTCTGGGAGGAAGACAGAACCAAGCATCTGAAAAGTTGGGATGGGTGAATCTGACAATTTTGGGTTTTCTCAGCCGAAGAAAGATGATCCATCTGCCATCTTACCTTCCTGGAAATTTCAAACAAAGTAGTTTCAAAGAGGAGGCTTTAGCATAAAATTGCTGGATTATAATTTCTGAAGATATTCGGCTCTATCCATTTGGGTCAGAATTGAGACAATGGTTTTTCCTCTCCCACTTCACAGCATTGCCAAGTTGACTGTAGCACTGCTCTCTCTCCAGAAGGGGAAAATATTTCACTTGGAGGAAACACTTTGAATTCCATTTTCTCCAACCCCTAGACTGCACTAGAGAGATCCCAACATCAAGAAATGTGGATGCTGCAGAATTTGGTGGCATCCCTTATTCTATTAGAAACATTACCTTTGCAGAACTAGCTTCTGCTAGTTGTTAGCCGTTATCATGAGCTATCAATTTGCCTCAACATTAATTTCTAATATGCCTCTCTACCCTTTAAGATATCACTTCTTTTCTTTAACCGATGTGCAGATTCTGCATTTGTATCCCATTGCACACACCTAAGATTAGTAGTAGATCTTCAACCTTTTGTCATCATTGAACAATTTTAAAATAAAGCTGCTGCTTTTAAAGATCATCCTTCACTAGACAGGGAATAAAACCTTAAAACCCCTAAAGCTCCGAATTTTTCTCCAGGAAGAAAGCTGGAGGATTTTGATTTTGGAAAAAAAGGGCTGATATGTGCCAATAGAGGTAAGCTCCCTTCTAATCGCCGCAAGCATTCTTAAAGAGGAAAATACTTCATCTACTTCAATAGTCTATTGTAGTCTACCATTCCACTTTTGTGTGCTCATTAACTTGGTTAACTTCTTAAATAGCAATTAGAATGGAAGGTGTAATTTGCTTTTGGACACCTGACACTGAAGCCTTAGTTGTTTCATGCCAATAAGACATTCATAAAAAGAAGTAAAAAGTTAATCTATTGTAGATTTGACTCTTTTTTCAAAAGTACCCTGTTAGTCATTTAGAAAGAGAAAACCCACAGCAACTCTGGTTGAAAAATGTGTCCCACTGCATGGAAATTCCCCATACAGTGTTGTAATTTCCTAAGGACAGACCACTTGAAATCAATGGACCTTGGTAAAGGTACCCCTGACCGTTAGGTCCAGTCACAGGCGACTCTGGGGTTGCGCGCTCATCTCGCTCTATAGGCCGAGGGAGCCAATGTTTGTCCACAGACAGCTTCAGGGTCATGTGGCCAGCATGACTAAGCCGCTTCTGGTGAACCAGAGCAGCACATGGAAACGCCATTTACCTTCCCGCAGGAGTGGTACCTATTTATCTACTTGCACTTGACGTGCTTTCAAACTGCCGACCTTCCGATCGGCAAGTGCTAGGTTCTGTGGTTTAGACCACAGCACTACCCACGTCCTATCAATGGACCTGCTCATGACTAATTTACATTTTACCATTTCAATGAGCCTGAGGCTCCTGCATGTGGCCCACAATACCTTTTCAGTCCAGTCGTTCCCATCTGCCCTACATATATGATGGCAGGTAAAGACTGCCAGTTTGCATTTCTTAGTACAGAAAGTACTGACCTGATGTGTAGAAATCTTTCCTATTCTACGTAATCCAAGAGGGTTCTGGAAGCTTCTCTGTGTGAAACAAACAAGCAGAAGATTCATTATGTTTGGGTTATTCCCAGTGCTTTTTTTCCTGGGGGAACACAGGGGTACGCATGCCCCCTAAACATATTGTGAATCTTTGTACTTTTGTCCATTTACTGTATTGATTTTTCCCAATTAGAAGTATAAAATGGTGATTTTCATTATTCCAAATGAGAGTACCCCTAAGCATTTTATTTTTAGGAAAAAAAGCACTGGTTATTACTTCAGAGAAGCTGAGTACAACTGCCTTAAACAGGTTCTGTTATCTCTTCTTCAAGGTCATGCTGGCTATAAAAATATCTCCTATCTTGCTTCCTTCTGGTGTGGTATTCTGTACATAGTATGCTTAGTGTAAGGTTTATACTTATAATAAGTTATTGTAAGTTTAAGTTAAGTCTGCTGCAAATCCGGTCCTCCCTTAAAGAGGGCACGTATTGCGATAAGACCTGGAAAACTGACACCCTGTATTGTGGGTGGGTACTTTTGGACAGCCACAACACCTGATTGGTAGGTCCCTCGAAGCTGGGTGCAATCTGGCCAATGGAACGCAGTCCAAACGGTTCGAGGGACCTATTTATGCCCATGTATGTGACCCAGAGCTTCCTCTTTTGGCACTTGCATTCGGAACACCCGCCCACCTCTCCCTACTTTTAGGGTTTTGCGCTTGACCTGGCTATGCTGTTGTGTGTCGTCTGTTGTTGGGACAGGGGCCCGGCAGGAATTTCCCCCACTTGGCTGATTGGCTGTTGCCATTTGGGTTTCGCCTGCTGCGTAGCAAATCATCACAACTTGTAAGGTTGTGGATAGGCTCTGGTTCAGGTGATAGGGATGGGAGAACGCTCTCGCCATCCCTATGTAAAGGGTATTCCGTTAAAGGAATCCAGGGACTCGGTGGTTTGGTCAACCCCTGAGAGGGGGTTGTGCCCATGCCTGAGTCCAGGGTGGCATTTGGGTGGCGGAGGTAGCCCGTTCCCAGCTTTCCGCCTATCCAGGTGTTCACCCTTGGCTAACCTATGCTGGAATCCTGGGTCAGCGCTACCTGCATGGCAGGGAGCTAGTCAAACCAGAGCCTATCACTTTCTGTAGTCAATAAAGTTGTGGCCTAAATTCTGCCAAAAACCAAAACCAAAAATTTGAGTCTTGTGTGAATTTATTTGGGGGGGAGGGGGTTCTGGGTCTGAACATGCAACTGGATTTCTTATGGACTGTGTCAATCCTCAGTAATAATAATAATAATAATAATAATAATAATAATAATAATAATAATTTATTATTTGTACCCCGCCCATCTGGCTGGGTTTCCCCAGCCACTCTGGGCGGCTTCCAACAAAGATGAAAAATACACTAAAATGTCACATATTAAAAACTTCCCTGAACAGGGCTGCCTTCAGATGTCTTCTGAATGTCAGGTAGTTGTTTATTGCTTTGACATCTGATGGGAGGGCATTCCACAGGGTGGGCGCCACTACCGAGAAGGCCCTCTGCCTGGTTCCCTGTAACTTGGCCTCTCGCAGTGAGGGAACCGCCAGAAGGCCCTCGGAGCTGGACCTCAGTGTCTGGGCAGAACGATGGGGGAGGAGTGTATTGGATTTGTGACTATTATGCTCATTTGCCTTCAGTAGCAGTAAAGCTCTGCTGGAATATTGCCTCTGGTCTATTTTTTGGGAATCCTGCAACGTGTTTAAGTTTTTACTCTGCTAATTGTACATCAGGATTCTACTCTGGAATCAATATTGAGTGGAATTTCAATGGTTTCCTTGAAAAACCAGGAGTTCCCTCTTTGGATGAGCTGTTAGGGAATTGCAGAGTTAAGGTGCTTGGGTGCTGTGCAGGGTTTCTTCAGTGTCCTGAGACCCTCATCTTGGAAAACCCATTTGATAATCAGTGCAACCTAAAACACGTCTATTCAGAAATATGTTCTAAAGTTTAGTGTGGTGACAGCCACCCTTTGGAACTCCCTCCTGAGACACATCAGACAGGTGCCAGCGTGGTGTAGTGATTAAGAGTGGTGGCCTCGTAATCTGGTGAACCGGGTTCGCTTCCCTGCTCCTCCACATGCAGCTGCTGGGTGACCTTGGGCCAGTCACACTTCTCTGAAGTCTCTCAGCCTCACTCACATCACAGAGTGTTTGTTGTGGGGGAGGAAAGGAAAGGAGAATGTTAGCTGCTTTGAGACTCCTTTAGGGAGTGATAAATCCAAAATCTTCTTCTACTGCTATCTTTTGAAGCATCTATAGAAGACCTTCCTTTTTCAGCAAGCTTTTCAAGTGAAGATGCTGATCCCAGCCTGTATCTGTATCTGTACAGGATTTAAAATAGCTTATAAGTATGTAATTGTTTTTAATTGTTTGCACATATTGAATTGCTTTTACATATGGAGCTGCTTGTAATTGGTTTTTATTGTCGATGTTTTGGCTGTGAAATTGCTTTGAGGAGCAATTCATAAATAGAATCAAATAAGCACATAAATGTAAACAAGGACACAGCAGAATCTGCCCATGCGATGACCACCTGGTGGAAACTGTTACTCATATGACTCTTAAATGTAAACTATATGCTGATCTCCGCCAGCAATTCCTAGAGCAACTCTGCACCCCCAAATGGAAACCAGAGTCGGCAGTCATATACTTTCTACTATTGGGGTATGACCAGGAGCTCACCAGGTAAGTGGCCAAATATATTTATCTGGTATTCTGTCGTTGAAACATATTGCAGACGACTGATCTTCTTGGAGACCTAGAGATGTGACAATAGTCTGCTCTGCCTCTCATTTTTTTTTTTTTTTTTTTTTGGTAAATGTTTTATGCCACGGGGGAAGCAGTAACTCTGTACTGTTATGTTATGGATGTTTGTATGTGATGCCAATAAAAGGTTTGATGGTGATTAAGATTTTTCATTATAATCTAAAACTCAACACAAGGATCTGTTCCTTCTGCCCTCTTTCCTAGTTATCCTCCTTGCCTTAATATTTCTGCTTTCTGCCCTCCCAACCCATATTTTTATACGCATTATAGAAAAAAGGGGGGGGATGAACAATAAAGTATGATATTTTTCGTACAAAATATAAAAACCTGGGTCTATTAATTCTTCCTTTGCTGCTGTACTCAGGAAAAAAGTTTCTGGTTCTTTCTTTCTTTTTTAATGAAACATAGCAAAAATTTAAAATGAAGAGCTATATTCTGAAAGGCAAAATCCACCTCTGTACTCACTGTGATAAGACATCTGGATAATCACCAGCTATATCGCTGTATATAAATACTTGGCTTTCTCAGTACCCCGTTCCAAATGCCATCAAAACAACAGAAAGAGAACGATGCCTTTTAAATATTTCAAAATGGGCTTTGTCCTGTGCTTATGTTTAACTTTCATGAACATGAAAGATTGGCAACTCCAGTTGGAGAAAGCTGGAGACTGACTGAGTACACCTCAGCTTCAATATCATGCAGCATTAGCAAACCTACTCAATATTGCTTATTGCTAATTGGTGATATTTTAAACCACTTCAGTCAGTAGTGAAAGAGCAACTGGAGAAGAGAGTGCTCACCTCTTTTCCATTTATTTTATCAGAATTCCCCATGCTGGTTACCACCCATTAGGCCAGGCTTCCTCAAACTCGGCCATCCAGATGTTTTGAGACTACAGTTCCCATCATCCTTGACCATTGGTCCTACTAGCTAGGGATCATGGGAGTTGTAGGCCAAAAACATCTGGAAGACCGAGTTTGAGGAAGCTTGCACTAGGCAATAATGCCCTCCCTCAACCTCTGAATCTTCTTCCCCTGTGGGGAAAACTGCAGCTTAGGGCACTTTTGAACAGGTGAATGGCAAAAAGTGGGAAATAATAAACAGCTCCACCCTCTTCCAATCCAGTGCTCACAACTGGCAACCTTCCATGGCCATTACACAGTGAAAATAAATCGTTGGGTGTTTGTTCACACATCTTTTGCATCTTGTCAACTTTGGCACCCAAGCTGATATAGTAAAACTTGTGGGCTGGCAGGAATCAGCTGGCAGCTCATTAGAATTTCTCTAAAATGCATCAAAGTCAGTCACTCCTACTTTGTGTTTTAAGGAAAGCTTTAATGTGCCAGGCACTGGTCAATGGCTGAGCCATTTAACAATGAACTAAGTCTGGCTGTGCATTTTTACCGGTCGATGAATGCAAGCTGAGCATCCACACAGGTCACAAACTATGATGGTAAGTGGCTTCACATCACTTCAATTTGTGCTCTTTCAGAGTATACACATGGCATTTGTTGAGCTCAACCAGAAACTGATGGAAAGGGAAGATTATGTCCTGATATACATTAATTCCTCTCACACTGCATTCATGTTTCCTTCTCACAAACACAGATAATTGTCTACTTGTTACTTATGTTTGAGAGAGGAGAATGTGAAGTGTGAGGGGGGGTTGTTCACACAAGTCTGTTAGCATGACTTCCTCACAAATGACAAACATTTTGCTTTAGTGCAGTGACTTTAACCATGCTATCACAAGCTGTGGTGGTTATGTGGCAACCAGATACAGCATTCACAAAACTCTGTATTTATCTGGTATGCTGGCTGAGACCCTACCTGCCCACAGACTGTCTCATCAGAATGATATATGCTCTAGTTATCTCCTGCTTGGACTACTGCAATGCGCTCTATGTGGGCCTACTTTTGCAGGTGACTCTGAAACTACAACTAATCCAAAATGTGGCAGCTAGACTGGTGACTGGGAGTGGCCGCCGAGACCATATAACACCAGTCCTAAAGGATCTTCACTGGCTCCCAGTATGTTTCCGAGCAAAATTCAAAGTGTTGGTGCTGACCTTTAAAGCCCTAAACGGCCTCAGCCCAGTATACCTGAAGGAGCGTCTCCACCCCCACCGTTCAGCCCGGACACTGAGGTCCACTTCCGAGGGTCTTCTGGTGGTTCCCTCACTATGAGAAGTAAATTTATAGAGAACCAGGGAGAGGACCTTCTCAGCAGTGGCACCCTCCCTGTGGAACACCCTCCCATCAGATGTCAGGGAGATAAAGAATTATGCAACTTTTAGAAAACATCTGAAGGCAGCCCTGTTCAGGGAAGTTTTTAATGTTTTTAATGTCTGACATTTTATTTTTTTATATATATTTTGATGGAAGCCACCCAGAGTGACTGGGGAAACCCAACCAGATGGGTGGGGTATAAACAATATAAAATTTATTACTACTCCTACTACTCCTACTGTTACTACAAAGTTTTGTCTTCATACATACCTGCTGTTTCAGGGGCAAATATGTCCAAGCACTAGAACTCAATCTCTACAGAGTTCCTCCTGTGCAGATCAGAAGTCATGCAATAGCCCCAGCCTAGGAGAGTTTGGCGGGACGCAGGTGGCGCTGTGGGTTAAAGCCTCAGCGCCTAGGGCTTGCCGATCGAAAGGTCGGCGGTTCGAATCCCTGCGGCGGGGTGCGCTCCCGCTGCTCGGTCCCAGCGCCTGCCAACCTAGCAGTTCGAAAGCACCTCCGGGTGCAAGTAGATAAATAGGGACCGCTTACAAGCGGGAAGGTAAACGGCGTTTCCGTGTGCGGCTCTGGCTCGCCAGAGCAGCGATGTCACGCTGGCCACGTGACCCAGAAGTGTCTCCGGACAGCGCTGGCCCCTGGCCTCTTAAGTGAGATGGGCGCACAACCCCAGAGTCTGTCAAGACTGGCCCGTACGGGCAGGGGTACCTTTACCTTTACCTTTTAGGAGAGTTTAACTAAAGGCGATGGATGCCATTGGAGGAGGAGGTTGTGTGAACCAGTCCTTAGGTGGTTCCTGCTGTAAAATGACTGGGGAAAGGGACGAGTTTTTAATCTCCCAAAATGTTCAGGATTTTGGCTGAAGGGTGTATGTTTTTATTTTTTTAAAGAATCATTGTAGGGTTTTCTGAGAGGGGTAGAGAGGTCTGATGTGTTTAAAGTTTGAAAGGCTTTGAAAGTGCAGTAACTGGACTCAATCTTATGGGTTGGGGAGAGGCTGGGGGAAAAGACACATCTTTACAAGACATCTGAAGCAGCTGATGGATAGTATTTCACAAATGACAGAAGAAAGAGCATTCCACAGAGCAAAGCAATCATGTTTGGTCACTGCCTTGATCTATTGTATATGGTATGGTTTCATGGGAAAAAATTCCCAGGTGATCTAAGTAATCTTATAGCTTTACATATGTGCAGAACACTTTTCATTATTCCCGCTTTATGTTGCCTTGGTATGTTCTAGTTAACAGCCAGTTTTAGTTAACAGGGTGATTGGCAGGTCAAGTTTATCTTTATTGACACTGGCTCCATTGTGGAGCATTGATTCATCTGATGCACTCAGATCACGGGCCAAAATGCTGATCTAGCAAGTACTCTGTGGAAATAGCTATTGCAGAGGATAACACCCCAAAAGTGCAAGCTAAGGGTTAATTTAATTTTAGAGTTTTCAAGCAGTTAGTGTGTAATAGCAAGGATCATTCACAATTCAGAGCTATTTGGCAGCTTTGGCTGCATCCAGAGAGTTCTGGCTCCAAACAACAGACCTTCATGTGTCCCTATTTTTCAGGGACAATCCAGGATTCACGGAAGCCATCCCAGTTTTTTATTTAATCCTGGAATGTCCCTCTTTTCCTTAGGATATCCCTAGTTTCATCATTTGGCGGGTATGGAGTTATCTAACCGCCAAGCCATCTGAAGGCAGCCCTGTACAGTAGAACCTCTACTTGCAACCGCCTCCACTTGCGGACGTTCCAAGTTGCGACCATGGCAAACCCAGAAGTAACCAGCGGGTTTGCCGCCATTCGCGCCTGCGCAGAAGCGATGATCGCTGTTTGCGCATGTGCAGGAGCAGGCAATTGCCACCCGCACCTGCGCACAATGGCACCTTTCCCAGTGACCCATTTTGCCATAAGGACGGGCCTCCGGAATGGATTGTGGTCGTGAGTAGAGGTTCCACTGTATAGGGAAGGTTTTTAATGTTTAATGTTTTATTATGTTTTTATGTATGTTGGAGGCTGCCCAGAGTGGCTGGTGCAAAGCAGTCACATGGATGAGATATAAATAGTCAAATTATTATTATTACAGTGGTACTTCGGGTTAAGTACTTAAATCGTTCTGGAGGTCCATTCTTAACCTGAAACTGTTCTTAACCTGAAGCACCACTTGAGCTAATGGGGCCTCCTGCTGCTGCCGCCCTGCCAGAGCACGATTTCTGTTCTCATCCTGAAGCAAAGTTCTTAACCCGAGGTAATATTTCTGGGTTAGCGGAGTCTGTAACCTGAAGCGTATGTAACCTGAAGCATATGTAACCTGAGGTACCACATTATTATTATTATTATTATTATTATTATTATTATTATTATGGAATAGGACGTCCCTATTTTCATCAGAGAAATGGTGGAGGGTATGAAACAAGGCTCACCAGTGGAGTGAGTGTTGTCTAGCTGCCAGGTGGAACCAAAGAAGTGTTCCTCAGCCTGAGTTTCTGATGTAAAAGGGTTAGCATATTTCGTATGTTTTGTGGTAGTGGTTTCATTTCATTAGCAGTCTGGCCTCACATGCCTGGCTTCTTAGTCAAAGGGTCCTCTTCTGCAAACAGCTATTTGCCGCAGTCTCTCTGCTTCAGTTTTGTTCAGGCTATCGGTTTATGTCTCACTAAAAAATTCCAAGCCTTTTCCTTTCTGAATTTGGTCTGTTTTATTCAACCACTTCTTCTAAGCAGCCTCAGCAAAGCAACTGCTCCCCCAAGCGGGCAGCTTCCAGAAGGTTCCACCTGACCCACTTGCCTTCATGCAGTGTGGGTTGCGCACATTGACCCTCAATGAGGCATATGAATGGAAACGGGGGCTAGTTGATAAACATGTTAATGCTCTCACCAGCTTATTCAACTTCTTTCCATTCAAAGTGATACATCGAGCGAGCAATTTGCATTCAATTAATCTGCTAATGAAGAAGTGGGAATTGCTATGGAGTGAAACTCCGCTTAATTACCTAATAAACAAGTAGGAAAACATTTCAAGTGGACTAAATGCTTCAGTTTGGTGACAGAAAGTGCTAAAGGCAAAAAGGAAATTACTTGCTTTTGTCTTCAGTGGAGAAATTGCCAGTTTTGAGCTTATATCCTTCTCCTTCTCTTTACAGCCATGCTCTTTTCCAGAAGGAGTTTAAGAAATCAGTAACCACTGGGCTGTACTCATGCCTAATTTAAAAATGTAGCATCTACTGCCTGTATATATCGACTGAAACTACACTCTTTCCCTACCTATGTATAATTATTTGAAGAGTTGATGTATGTGTTCTTGCTAGGGATGGAATTTTCTGAAAATGTTGGTGTCAAGCTTATTGACACAGATGTTCTTCTAATTGCAACTTTCTCCTTGAGCTCTGTGAGAGGGGCTTGTATTTTTGTGTTGGTTTTTCTTTTTTACAGGTTCTGCTAAAAGCACACACACACCCCTTCATATGGTACATATGTCATTGGTGCCAACACACATTCAGGTTATGACTCCTTCCCAGCACTAGACATGAGGCAATTTTTGCATCAAGAAGGATGGAAGAACTAAGTGAAAGTATTTATTAATTCTATAGGGCACAACCATGCTTTCCAACTACCCTAATTCAATAGCTATAATTGGGGGCATGCAGAACAGAGAAATCTTGATGAAACCCAAAACACTTCCCCCTCTAAATTTCTCCTTGAATAATCAGGGGGCAGCCCTGCTATTGGCTGCTGTCTCAGGAGAAAGAGCCTGAGTGGCTGAAAGTGAGCACACATGTCTGAGTCTCTCCTCCACCACCTAAAGCACTGCTCTTTCTTCTTGTGAAGGACTTTGTTCCTTCTCCCAGTGTTAAAGTAAGATTTAACTGTCTGTCCAGTCAGCTTTTGGATATTGTGTGTTTGTGTGTGGATACGGGTGGCACTGTGGTCTAAACCACTGAGCCTCGTGGGCTTGCCGATCAAAAGGTTGCAGGTTTGAATCCCCACGACGCGGTGAGCTCCAGTTGATCTGTCCCAGCTCCTGCCAACCTAGCAGTTTGAAAGCACAACAGTAAAAGTAGATAAATAGGTACCACTGTGGCAGGAAGGTAAGCGGCATTTCTGTGCGCTCTGGCACTCATCATGGCGTCCTGTTGCACCAGAAGCGGTTTATTCATGCTGGCCACGTGACCCAGAAAGCTGTCTGTGGACACACGCCAGCTCCCTCGGCCTGAAAGCGAGATGAGCGCCGCTACCCCATAGTCACCTTTGACTGGACTTAACCATCCAGGGGTCCTTGACCTTGACCTACCTATTAAATAGTTAGAATTGGGGACATGCAGAACAGAGAAATCTTGATGAAACCCGAAACACTTCCCCCTTTAAATTTCTCCTTGAATAATCAGGGCCAGCCCTACCATTTGGGAGACTGAGGCAGCTGTCTCAGGAGAAAGATGCTGAGTGGCTGAAAGTGAGTGTGCATGTCTAGGCCTCTCCTCCACCACCTAAAGTGCTGCTCTTTCTTGTTGTGAAGGACTCTGTTCTACTGCCAGTGTTAAAGTAAGATTCAACTGTCTGTCCAGTCAGCTTTTGTATACTGTGTGTTTGTGTGTGCTACTGCCCAACTTAAGTTGGGCAGCCCCTGGTCAATAAAATGCTGACCCACCATAGCCTGCCTGCTTCACTGGGTGCTTGAAACCCAGTGCCTAGAGATTTCCTTTGCCATCACAATATTTCCAACAGGACAATCCTGTGTTACCCCGAATCCTTGTGTCTTCTACTTCACTAGAGAAAGTTCACACGTTGTCGATTTGTTTTAGCAACGGCTAGACGAAACCAACCCATGTAACTGTTTTCCCTACCCAAACCAGATTGACATTGTGGTTCTCTCTTTTGCTTTGCTTTCCTCCGCATGGAAACTTTGCGTCTGCACACGACCGTCCCTGAAATGAGCTGAGGAAGCACATTCCCTTATTAACGACACATAGCACTTTAAGAGAGTTGAAATTTATAGCCTGTGTATTTATTTGCATGTGTTAGAAACATTCCTTTGGGGACAGGTATTAAGAAGTAGAACAGCTGTGGTTAAACGCACACCCTCCACTCCATCTGTAAAGGGAAAAAACTTATTTCAAGATCTGGGCAAGTTAACCTTGCCAGGTAAGACATGATTCTGCAGCAGAACTTCTGATGCTTCTCTAACTCGTTAAAAAAGAAGAGTTTTTGACAGACAGAAGCCCTCCCCAGGCATCCAGGTGAGTGTGTGAGGGCTCAAACTCTATAGGGGACAGGGGGCATTTGTGCCTCCCTCACCACAAGGCCCTGTTCATGCTGCCTGTCAGGCGCGGAGTATCCTCTACTCCTCCGTTGCCTCCTCCTCAGAGGCAAGAAGAACAAACAGTTCATATTTCATGGCTTTTTATTCAGTCATCTGCTTGCAAGATAAAAGATCCATGTCTCCACGCATAGGAGACTTTGGCTACTCTGAGCACTTCCTCTTCCGTCCCCAACAACATCCTGAAAATCTATGGGAAATCCCAGGAGCCATACTCCTTTGCATCCTTTGTTCTTGAATGCGTAGGGACCTACGAGCCCTTAGTGAAGGAGGATCTTCCAGACTCTCCAGAGAGGGCTCTGCTGGCCTCTCTCCAACTTCCCCCCTCCTCCACTATCTCATAGCTAGACATTTTTTCATGCAGATGTGAAACAGCCCTGCCTCCTTCTCCTTTTGAAACTGCTGGAGACAGGGAGGGTGAAACTTCCCACTCCCCATCTTCTCCCAAGAGGAGCTAAGCAGACTGAGGGGGCCCTTCCCATCTCTCCTGCCCAGACCAGTCCCTGACACTGCCCCTCACTTCCCCCTCTCCCAATCCTGGCATGTTCAGCACAAAGGTCTAAAGGAAGAGGCTACTCCCTTTCAGTTGAACACAGTTATAATCCTCACCTGTGCCAGAACCAACCTTGCTTTCTTATAATGACAATGGCACCCACCTGAGAGGTGCCAGAACTGAGTTCCAGCTGATAAAAGAGCCGTGATCATCACAATGATTTGGAACCCTGCGCAAGATGACCTGTCACTTATCTGTCGGGTCCATGAGGACACGTGACAATATATGTAAAGTGGAAATTAGGAGTAAACTTTTGCAAGGAAAATATACTTACATGAGTTGGGTAGAACGCAAGCCTTAACTTTTTCCTTGGAAGGCAGTAGTGAACGGCTGCATTCGTTTCCAATCCAGCAAGCTATAGGAAATGTATATTGCCAAAGCTTGTTAAAAAGCTAATTCTCTAGGAACTCTGAAAGTAGAACTCCTGCGGCTGGAAACTCCTTGCAACACAGTGCACAGCCCAAAATGTATTAATCCTGGCCTTCGTGTTTTGATAAATAGACCAAGGAGCAGCCATTGATTAATTCTCTCCTGCCTCTCCTTCTGAACTAACAGGGATGGAATTGAAATTCAGGAGGTTCATGCTCATGCAGATGCCTTCCAGGGTGCTGTCAAATATGGAGATTGCACACACTGGGTTTCAGCAGGTAACCAGCATAAACATGATTTTTAAAACTAACACATAATAGCCCAGTGAAACCACACATTCAAAAGCCAGCACACCCAAAAATAGAATCTCCCTCACTATATGATGCTTCCCGCCCTACACAATAAGGCCTCCAAGTGCAGCTGAGGCCTTAATCTGTTCGTTTATTTTGTATAGGGACCCGTATTTGTTTCCTCTCCAAAATGGAGGCACCCTAAACAACCAATAAAACAGGAATAACAGCTTTGTTCAGGTGTTTGGTACCCATGGAAACCAAATGTACAAAAGAAGAATGTATGGGCTAGCCCTACACCACAGATGCCAATGCGTATGCCAGGCACACAAACCTGGTGGTATGTGATTGTCATCAATCTGACAGAGGACCACACAAATAAAAATGTACTAGTGTAGGGTACCCTCCATAGAAATCAGAACTCTGGTCCATCAAGGTTCACATCCCCATGAAGAGAAGAGCCCTATGTGAATACACAAATATGGCTTCCTTCAGTCTGACACTGAAACAATATTCAATAAAATACAATAAGCAGCAGTAAGGCACACGCAAAAATGAAACTAGAGGAGAAGGCCAGGATTATTCAGAAAACCTGTGCAGCAGTTTAAAGGAAAGGCTTGCAGGGAAAGGAACCACAGCAGTGAAAGCACACTGGCAGAGTAACAGACAGCCTGAAAGTAGGGAGTTTTACATACTGGGTGCCAAGACCCTTTCATGTGCTCTAAGTAAAGATGGATAAATAATTCTGTTTCCTGTCTATTTCTCTTTCGCCTGCACTCAACCCCAAGCCACACCATCAGTTTCTGCACCAATCTGCAATTTTTTAAAAAGCTGCTCCAAAATGCTATTTTTAATTATGCATTTCTAAACATACGTATTTTCTCTCAAAGTGTGCAACCCTAAGTGTGCATTTCTGAATGCATTTTTTTCTCAAATCAATCTTTTTGCAATATGTTTTGAGCCTACAATTGCACTGGAGCACTGGGGAAGTACAAAAGTTATGGGACTTTCTGCGTGAACCATCTATAGTGGTACAGTTGCTTGTTTTGTTTTGTTTTGTTTTGTTTTGTTTTGTTTTGTTTTGTTTTGTTTCCCATTATTCAGCTAGTATTCCAGAATGGGGGGGGGGACCCTCCTTTTTCTTCTACTGCAAAAAAAAATCCAACTTTTGTGAAAGCTCTTGAATGGATTCTCGATATTTTAATTTGTGTGGCATGTATACAACCATCATCCCGGTTTCTGTTTGCAGGGAATCCAGCATTTTTAAGAGTGAATTTGTGGCTGATTGGGACGTGGGTGGCACTGTGGGTTAAACCACAGAGCCTTGGACTTGCCGATCAGAAGGTCGGCAGTTCGAATCCCACAACGGGGTGAGCTCCCGTTGCTTGGTCCCTGCTCCTGCCAACCTAGCAGTTCGAAAGCACATCAAAGTGCAAATAGATAAATAGGTACCGCTCCAGCAGGAAGGTAAACAGCGTTTTCATGCGCTGCTCTGGTTCACCAGAAGTGGCTTAGTCATGCTGGCCACATGACCCGGAAGCTGTATGCTGGCTCCCTTGGCCAATAAAACAAGATGAGCGCCGCAACCCCAGAGTCGGTCATGACTGGACCTAATGGTCAAGGGTCCCTTTACCTTTACCTTGTTGCTGATTGTTTGCACCTTTGATCTTGTATCCCTCTTATAAGATAGTGAATTTGGGGGTCTTCCTTTCCATGCTAATGGCTGGTTGTGCTCAAATTGAGAAATTATGGGGTTGCCATTACCCCAGTTATGCACCCTCACATTTCTTCAGCCAGTCAATTTCCGGGTGGTTGTGAAAGATTGCATGTGGAAGAGAAATGGACACAGGGATAGCCCTTTCACAGCTTTCTTTAAATTATGTTTTTAATGACTAGTACTCTGGAATTTAATGTCTAGAATTCCACACATGCTATTGCAAATCTGCTTGTTGTGACAAAAAAATTGTCTGCAGGTGATAATTGATGCTATGGCCAGTTCTTTGACTCAGAACCACCACCTCTATCTGCCAATATATTTCATATCTCTGACAGCTTGCATCGCTCAGAGGGCAGTTGTGTGAAAGAGACACATCCAAAACCACCTCCACCACCATCTCCACATAGAAACCAGGGTGATGGTTCTATACATGCCACACAGGTGAAAATACAATAGCTTGGTGAACAACAGCACAGCTATTGTCAGGCATCAGAGGATCCAACCCACATGGCAGGTTGCCAAGAATGGATAAGACACAAAAAAGTTCTTACCACTTGCTTTTTATTCAGTATTCACAGAGAGTGGCTTGGAAGTGCTGCCTCTTGGAATAATGTTGTTGCTCTGAGTGAGTTTCCACCCCCTCCCTCTCTCCCTTCATGTGTCATCACTACAGGTGCTGAGAAGTATCCTCTGCCTTTGAGCTCTTTGCTCTCCTACTTTCCATGCCTGCCAGGTTCTGGGAGTTGGTGATCTGGAATGCTTTCTAAAGACACGGTGTCTGTCAGCTGTTGCCCCTCTGGCATTTCTTCTTCCTTCTCTCTCATTATTTCCCAGCTTTCCCCCTCAGCCGCCTCTGAGCTGTGATCTCTCTAAAACTGCTGCTGTAATTCTGAACTGTCTTCTTCTTCGCTGGAAGGGTCAGGTTGATAGCTATTTGCCCTCAAAACAATGCACTAGACATATCTCCAAAAGCTGGAGACCTACTGGAACAATATGGAAAAGGAACATTTCTACTTCTGCTGGACATAATTTGTGTCATGAAGTTCACGTTAATAAAAACGACAACCATCCATCCCACACAGAGCAAGCCAAGTTTGATGGAACACTGGGTTTCCACTGCCTCTTCATAAATTTGAATCAAGCTTTGAGTGTGGGGGTGGAAGGGCTACCAGTAGCAGCCAGGAGGACCAGAATGAAAGCTTTATTTACTTGCACCCATGGGAGTGTCAATCTCCTCCTCCTGTGTGTGTGTGTGTGTGTGAGTCAAATCAAGACAACAAAAAATTAACACAATAGTACATATTTTCAAACAACTCAAGATCAGTTTCCAAACCTATGCAAACACATAGAAGCTTTTCACTGTTCTGAGAGCTAGAAAGAAAAGAGAGGTGGGTGGAATGATAATATCAGGACAGCTCAAGCAGGAAAGCACAGTTTTTATGCATTCATACCCTTTCAGGGCATTATTTAACCATATTTTGTAACCCTTTCCAAATGTCAACCTACACCGAGTCTTAGTTCCGTGCATTGTTGTTGTTGTTGTTTAGTTGTTTAGTCGTGTCCGACTCTTTGTGACCCCGTGGACCAGAGCCCGCCAGGCACTTCTGTCTTCCACTGCCTCCCGCAGTTTGGTCAAACTCATGCTGGTAGCTTCGAGAACACTATCCAACCATCTTGTCCTCTGTCGTCCCCTTCTCCTTGTGCCCTCCATCTTTCCCAACATCAGGGTCTTTTCCAGGGAGTCTTCTCTTCTCATGAGGTGGCCAAAGTATTGGAGCCTCAGCTTCATGATCTGTCCTTCCAGATCCAGATGCTGACAAATAATTACTCAATGGGACTTAGCATATTTCCAAGGAGGGACAGCGTAGGACAACTCACTGAATGAGCCCCATTTAATTCTATGGCACTTGTATATACTCCATAGCATCTAGGATTCTGCTGGAAGGCTCCTAATATGAATATCTCTAAGATACATTGAGGTGGGGGTGGGGAATCCAAGTCAATTTAGTTTCAAAGCATGAAACTTCTCTATTACTAATCTTCTTTATGCATCTGATTACAAAGCAGGAATATTCAGATTACTTTATAGTTCATCTGCATCCTCTTTTCACCACAAATAAAAAGCGTTTCCAACAGAGAAATTGCATTTGGTCATGATTTATTCCCTTTATAAATGGAGCGTATACATTAGTTTGGAAGTTACAGTATTTGCGAGGAGCTTGGTAAGATAGATTGCAAGTAATACAGAAACGGGGGGAAATTACTATGAGAATCACATCATGAACTCATGAAATAAACCCTCACATATTTTATTCAGTAACCAGTTGTTCTGATACCATTTGTAAAGAATGGCATGCAGTCAGCCAAATTAAAAATAGTGGGGAAGGGGGTAATGTGGGTTTTGTGAAACTGCCTCCCCTTCATAGATAGGCAGTCCGATAGCAAGGGCAGAACAACCTTGAGGGGGAGACGATATTCCTGAAAACCTTGAAGACAAATAATAATTTTTTCAATTCATTCAGCATAGAAGTTTAAATGGCAGGTGCCAAATGAGCATTTATGTATGAAGAAGAAAGCTAATTGTGGCGTTAATACATAGACAGCATAGGAATCCCAGTAAAATATTGGAATGGGGATGGTTAGACCTGCCTTGAGAAATTTTACTAATCTCATTGAAACTCTTTTAGCTTCCCTCAAAATTTCTCAGGCGTTTTGCTTGAAAGTGAAGCTCCACATTGTCATAAAATTTTGTTCTAGGCTGATATGTGACCAACACACAATCTGGCCACTCCCCAGGAAATCCTCTCATAATTCCAACTGGCTTTCCTCAGACCTCCTATTTATGTTAAGAACAACCCAACATCAAATTTCACTCTAGACTCAATTGCAAGTAGCAAGTCTTTCCACATTTGAGAAGCGAGGGGTAGGAAGTCTCAGTACCTTCAAACAGCTTCACTTCTTGGGATTACCTTGGAAGAAGCTACTAGAGCGAAGCCACTTTAGCAGTGTAAAGGGACAAAAACGTAGCCTATAATGACTAGATTTCCTCAAATTTGGTTTGATAATATGCTTTAACAAGAAGCAGGTCTGAAGCCTGAAAGGGGGAAAGTGTTTCATTGTCCTTTAAACTTGCAAGAGAAACCAGCAATTAGCACAACGTCAATTTCTGGTCTGGAAACAACTCTTGGAATTTCAGGGCAATAGGAGACAGTTCAGGAATCATCCCCCTTCAGAGGTTAATTGAGTAACTATGTAATTCACCACCCCCCTTCCCTTCCCGGAGCACCATTCAAAAGCACTCCAGTTTCATTCCTCTTCATCTGTTATACTGCTAAGCGTTTGCCTTCCGTATTCCAACTCCCTTCCCCTCTCTGTTTAAAACTTCGTGCTATAGACACTGAGAAATGGGAGAGAAGCCACAATTGCCAGATTTGCTCATCCCCAAGTACCATAAATACTGCTGACTGTGAAAATGAACATTGTGTTGCCGTGAACATTTTTAAATGACTTGCACTAAGGGCCATTTGACGCATATCACTGTAGCAATCCCGGGAATGTGATTAAGGGTAAAGTCAGCAGGGAACTGTTTTCAGCCCATGTTATGTTGGAGGGATACCTTATGCTCCTTCTGGAAAAGTTTTTCCACCATTGGTCCTCACCCTGCACTCAATTCTCACCTGTGGCTCCTAGAAGCTTTCAGCATGTGGTAGTGGCTTTGACTGGCCAGCTAAACCAGGTGAGTGAGTTTCAAGCCCTGTGTGTGAATACAGACTCTGGTGGATTGAGTGGATGAGACCAATAATGGGCCCAACGGTCAAGAAGCTGGTTTCTGCACCTGCTGTAGAGCAGTGGTTCTCAACCTGTGGGTCCCCAGTTGTTGTTGGACTATAATTCCCATCATCCCTGAGCTCTGGCCTTGCTAGCTAGGGGTGATGGGAGTTGTAGTTCAACAACATCTGGGGACCCACAGGTTGAGAAAGCCTGCTGTAGAGGGAAGTGAGGGACAGGTGGGGCTCCTCCATCTGGGAAGTTAGCCCATCTAGGAGAAGGAAAACTCTGATCCTAAACCTCACTGCTTTGTGGGATATCTTTGGGAGGGACAAAGGCTAAGGAGTAAACACTAAGCAAATCTGGAGTGGAGTCCCTAAAACAGTTGGATGACTCCTTGTAGGCCTCCTTCTGGCAACTCCTGCAGCCAAGCTGGCGGCAGATATATTGCTCTCTGTTGCCTGGGCAGGTGGTTCTTGGGCCCAAGTTGTGTAGGGTTTTGTGAACTAACACAAGAACCTTGTATGTGATACAGACCTTTCTCTTACACAGCACTAAGCGAATATTTGAAAACATTGACCACAAATTGATGCACAGTAAGAACAATGAAGTCTATTGAATTTAATTGGCTTAAACACACTAGAATCAGGGGTCAGCAAACTTTTTCAGCAGGGGGCTGGTCCACTGTCCCTCAGACCTTGTGGGGGGCCAGACTATATATTTTTTTGGGGGGAGGGGGAAATGAACCAATTCCTATGCCCCACAAATAACCCAGAGATGCATTTTAAATAAAAGGACACATTCTACTCATGTAAAAACACCAGGCAGGCCCCACAAATAACCCAGAGATGCATTTTAAATAAAAAGACACATTCTACTCATGTAAAAACAGGCTGATTCCTGGACCGTCTGCAGGCTGGATTGAGAAGGTGATTGGGCCGCATCCGGCCCCCGGGCCTTAGTTTTCCTACGTGTACTAGATTGTAGAACACCTGAAGTATCCCAGAAGTAATTTAGAAACAGCCTCATAAACAATGTAAGAGGGTAATATAAATGATTCTATCAGGGTCAGATGACTGGATTTCTGCAACTAATTCATCATCTGAACACCCATGTAAAATAGGTAATTTATTAATCCCATTTTACAGATGCAAAACAAATGCTGAGTAGTCGTGCGTGGTTTGTCTCAGGGCAGCATAATGGAACCATGGGACCTCACTGTTACTCCCTCCAGGAAAGCAGCTATGTTGCTTGTGTCAGTAAAGAAGGGTGGGTCCACAGCTCTCTGCTCAACCATTCAGATCACTACTGCTTATTACATGCCACTCCAGACGTGGTTGAAATAGAGCTCTGGTGATTGCTTAAACCCGCCAGTGTTAGTACAGAGGTTGCAACTGTGGGATGCATTCATCACTCGCCTCCAATTCCAATTTCACAGCCACACTGATGATACTTACTGCTATTATGCCACCTACGGCAGGAGTGATATTAAAGCCCAAATTGTTTCAAGACCCAAGTTACATGAACAAAATAGTGATAAAGTATTCTTTTCTAAAAAATTAAAAATTGAAATAAATTAAGCAAGCTACAGTAATTAGGAATATGTTCACAGGCTTTGTTGATGTCCATGAAATTTTCCATTTTCAGATACTGCTGAAAAATGCATATGAAATATGTTATATCTATCACATTGTCAACACCAAACTGCAACACTGAACATCTTATCACTTGCTATCAAGACATAACAGAAGGACAGAAACATGTTTGATATTTTTTTTAATTCAAGAAAAGTCACGGTTCCTTAAATGATGTCGAATTGAAAGATTAGGAAAATAATATGAATGCATTAGTGAGATTGAAAATAATTTTGGAAAGAACAAGGAAGTGTGGTTTTCTTGTCTTGTCCTATCTTATGTTGGCAATAATATTTTGAGAAACATTGGACTCCATTTATTTTATAATATAGGAGTCAGAAATTCAATATGGACATTAATTTGTGTAAGGTCTTTTCACTGTCAGAATGGATTCTATCCAACTATTTCATTCTCAAGAGTAGATCCATTTATTTCAATAGACAGACAGTCTTGCTTATATCTATTTATTTCAATGGGTCTTCTTGGAATATGACATATCAGATACAACCCAATATGTACCTGTCTATTAGTAGTAGTAGCATGAGTTATAGTTACAGGATTATGCATGGAGATTAAGTAGCTAAGTGGTACCTAACATCTAGATAATCTCAACTACAACTCCCATCATGCCTGACCATTGACCATGTTGAAGCCCCCTGCCAAAAGAAAACCTAATTATTTACCCGGAGTCTAGGGACAGGTTGATTTATCTGGCTAACTGTACAGAGGTAGTCAGATTTTGTACAATTTGTCATGTTCAGTGCATTTTTTTCTCTATTCTATAAATTTTCATGAAAGGGAAATGTCATGAGGTGTTCATATATGTGTGTTCTGTTCAGCACAACTCTTTAGAAAGGTGCACTCAATTTTGATATTTAGGGGGGGAAAGCCAGCAGATACTTAGCGTGTCACATCATAGACTGATATTCAATATTAGTCATATTCAGCGTAGACCTGCTAGAATTCTAACATTGGATAGGCACCTAAGACATCACTTCCTTTTTGCTAAGTAATTAAAATTTGCATATTTCATTTCATGGACACCTTATAAATTACCATCAGGAGAATCCTCCCTCATTTTGAGAAGTGACAGAGGACAGAGGGCCTTCTCAGTAGTGGCGCCTGCCCTGTGGAACACCCTCCCTTCAGATGTGAAGGAAATAAACAGCTATCTTATCTTTAAAAGATATCTAAAGGCATCCCTGTTTAGGGAAGTTTTTAATATTTAATGCTGTATTATTTTTAACACTCGATTAGAAGCTGCCCAGAGTGGCTGGAGAAACTCAGCCAGATGGGCGGGGTATAAATAATAAATTATTATCATTATTATTGTTGTTGTTGTTGTTGTTGTTGTTGTTGTAGTAGTAGTAAAATGTAGCTTCCTTGCCTGTGATTGCATTGCAGCTTTGCATTCAACTATGATGCTAAAGTTAGGGAAACAAAGTCTTCCCATAAACACCTGATATAGGCGCATTTAATAATATTGCACTGTGAGAAACCCTCAGCATATTTTTGTTTTGGGAATATGAAAAGCTGTACATATGGCCAAAACAGAGTTGTTTACAAAGTTTGCATGTGAATTAGAATGCGGAGACAACATAGCCATCTGTCTGGAAAGTCATCTTTCATTTGTTTACCTCAAAGTTGATAGGCTTAGAGAACACAAGAGGGAGGAGCTACCGCGGAAGGCTGTTGCCTCTTCACTCTAGCAATTAGGAGAGGGCTTTTTGTAACGATTTCTCATCATAAAGCTTTACACAAATGGCTTTTCTGCCAACCACAGAAAAGACAGCATCTTTGGCAGGTTGCACTATCGCCACCTAACTGGCACTTTGGTCAGACGCCTTTGGAATAATATCAACAAACGTTTGGACGGATCTTTGCCGTAAAGTAATCACACTGAAGCTCCCTACCAAAGAAAATCGAGAGCATGTGCAGCCGTGGGAAAACTCATACAAGAAAGGGAAAGTATTTTTGTGGCACAGTACACCAATCGAGTGACAACAGTGGGCAATTTCCCAGCTTATTTAGAGAAGAAGGGCTGTTCCACATACAAGCAAATTCATGTACATGCAAGTACATCGAATCAAATCTTTATTACAGTCAAAAACCAGCATAAGGAGGGAGAGGCACAATCTGAAAAATGATTTGAAAAACTAAAAAGAGTTAAAAGTCTATAAAGAACCTAAAGGAAGCTAGGAAAGTCTAAAAGAAGGGTTAGGAACATTAGACGGGAGTGGCAGATCATAAGAGGTTAGGATATATATGACTATAGCTATCAATCTACAGAGCACTCTGATATGGGTGCTCATTATTAATCTAATTTCATGCAAGTACATCATTTGGTTACAGCCCAAAACGCTATACTCTAAAGCACACGAGCAAGGTAGAATTCACATTTACCCCCAAATCTTGAGCAAACTATAGCAATTAACTGCCCCCATTGGACTGCATGTGGGTGTGTAGAATCAGTGTGTTTCTGCTTTTCTTTGCCTTAAGTTTTCCCTGTCTACTAACAACTTGAAATCAAAATCTGGCTTTGCTCTTTCATGAACATCTGTCTACTAACAAAATGCAATGGGTAAGGTGTTGCACAGAGGATTTGCATACAATGACATACCTAGACAGCATCTTAAAAAGCAGAGACATCACCTTGCCAACAAAGGTCCGTATAGTTAAAGCTATGATTTTCCCAGTAGTGATGTATGGAAGTGAGAGCTGGACCATAAAAAAGGCTGATCGCCGAAGAATTGATGCTTTTGAATTATGGTTCTGGAGGAGACTCTGGAGTGTCCCATGGACTGCAAGAAGATCAAACCTATCCATTCTTCAGGAAATCAGCCCTGAGTGCTCACTGGAAGGACAGATCCTGAAGCTGAGACTCCAATACTTTGGCCACCTCATGAGAAGAGAAGACTCCCTGGAAAAGACCCTGATGTTGGGAAAGATGGAGGGCACAAGGAGAAGGGGACGACAGAGAACGAGAAGGTTGGACAGTGTTCTCGGAGCTACCAGCATGAGTCTGACCAAACTGTGGGAGGCAGTGGAAGACAGGAGTGCCTGGCGTGCTCTGGTCCATGGGGTCACGAAGAGTCGGACACGACTAAATGACTAACAACAACAAAAAAGGCCACCAAAGGTCACTTCCCACAAGGACATGCTGCCCTGCATTGCAGGATACCTATCAGCAAGAGATAGTCCATCCCAAGTAATACCCCACTGTAATTAGACTTGAAAGAAGGTCTATCCAGAAAGAAAGGCCACTATTGCAACCAACAGAAGGCTTTTTCCAAGCCTAATTGGAACAAGGAAGGGGTCATTTGGAGGGGTCTTAAGCAGGGTCTGGGTAAAGATTAAGGCTTCATTACCCCCTGAAATTACCTTTCCCCCACTGCAGTTAGATTGGGAGGGACTGAATCTGTTAATTTGGGTTTCCAACTTGCCCAGTTTTAAGTGCAGCTTGCGCCATTTCTTCATCAGTCTTTGAGCGTTTTATAAAAGAAAAAGTCCACTTGAAATTTTGTGCACAATTTTTCTGTGTGTTTCTCCTAATATGCATTTTTTTTTCATGTTGCCGCATGGTCTCTGAAGCGAGACCTCTGAAGCATTGTGCGTTACCAACTTTATAGTGTAAAATATTAGACAGCCACAACTAAGAAGAAAGGAACCAGACAAAGACTGCAGACCTCATCAAATCCTTCACTTGCGATTGAAATGCTTCTTTCACTATTGACTCCTTAGAGCCTAATCCTAAGGCATGCTATGTCAACAGAGGGGGTAATCGGATGGGGAACATGAGGAGCTGCATCAGCTCAAAGTTACAGAACATGATGATCAAGCCATATTACAACAATGCGCCAGCACAGAAGCTTAGGACTGAAGTGTCAGTTGCATTCTGTAAAATGTCAATGAAGTTAAATGCACCATACTGATTACTGCAATGAACAGCCTTCCTTCCTGCATTCTCTGTTCCTGGGCACCTGAACTCAGAGATACGCTATCATGTAATTGCTTCATATAATATGAATACAGAGAGTGAACTTTAATTAGTAGTTTAAATATATGCCAAACTGGATCATTTTGAATCCCAATTAAAATTAACAGCAGCAATTAATTCAGACTTATTAGTCACCAGCTCAAATTCCAGCTGCTGACATTTTCAAGGGAAAACTGAGCAGTGTTTGCTGAAGAGAAGGCGCAAAAGATAATCATCAGGGGACATTATGTTAGTTATTTGTCAGAAACATGTTAAGGCCTTTCCATCTGGCTCACTGTCACTGATACAAAGGATCTACAAATCATACAGGTTGCGTGTCGAGGTCCCCAGGTCCACCCCAATAACTCACACATCACACAGAAATTTTTGTTTAAGATTTTTGGCATAATTTTGGCCACAACTTTATTAAAATACAAATTTGTGAGTGGTTGCGTAGGCATTGGTTGCGACTAGCTGCCCCCACCATGGGGGACAGTCTGACATTCTGCACGATGCGAAAGTCAGAATGGGGGAATACACTTGGGGGTTACGCGGAGCAGGGAACCTGCCCTCACCCCAAATGCAACCAGGAGCTCATTGCTATGGCCCGAGCCCCCTTGACAGAGTGGACAAGCAATAGTTAGCTCTCAATTCCTTTAACGGAATCCCTTGCAGCAGCAGCATTAGAGGGGCAGGCACAGCCAATCCATGCCCCTCAACCAACCAAACCATAAGCCAATGCCTAACCGCGAACCTTACAAGTTGTGATGATTTGCTACGCAGTAGGCAAAAACCAAATGGCCCCAGCCAATCAGCCAGATGGACAAAATTCCTACCAGGCCCCCGCTCCAAAGCAGACGACCCCATGACAGGCATAGCAAGGTCAAAGCAAACAACCCTATTCTAGGGAGGGAGGGACGGGCAATCCAATGCACTGGCGAAAAGAGAAAGCCCTAGCCTCGTGCAAGGAGTTTTACTATTTCTGGCTGTCAGTCAATAAATGGCAACATTAACTTCTTCCCAACAACAAGGGAAGCCCCAATCGCATCAGTGGCCAACGATCAATTAGCCCGCCTCCCAACTTTGGAGTGTCCTGGCAGCCCCCACCGCAACACGTGCTCTCCATGAAGGAGAACACGCTTTGTCAAACCAGCAATAGCATAATGGGGGAGGGGGGGATTTTCTGGTCAGCTTCAGATAAAAAGTGAACCTAACAGATCCCTGTGTCGATGAAATTTATATTCGCCGTTAACAATCCAAAGAAACCAGAAACCATGGGTTTATTTTCTGCATTTGTCAAGGTGAATAATAAGAATTCCTGGGGCAAATAACAAGTATCAAAGAGGTCTATATTTTGCTATATATGGTTGATACTGGTACAGATTTGGGGTCTGTTGGTGCATAGCAGAAATTAATAAATGGTAGTATTTAGATAATATGTGCGTTATGAAGGGAATATACAAGGTGCAGAGGAATTTATGGGTTAGCACATGCAAAACGGCCTGGCTGGGCTAGCCAAGTGCAAGGTTATTAATCAACAATACTGGGCCATTAAGTGCCATTGATAATGCAAAAGACCCTGCTCTGAGGAGATTTGGAAGGTTACCAGGGTAACTGGATGCAATGTCAAAGGAGGATTTTGTGCTTTTTGCAAGAACCTAGGAATAGCTGAAAGGTAGGGCTCTGTTTTGCAGAGCATGCGAAGGAGGAGGAGGAGGAGGAGGAGGAGGAGGAGGAGGAAGCCCCGAACCATCTTAGCTGCTGGCTGAAGAGGCAGCAACCAAGAGACTGGAGAACATGGTTGGCTACTCTAGACTCAAGCTGGCTGAAGCCATGAGAGAAGCAGGGACAAACACTCTTGAGAGGACAATTCTGTAACAGCTGCAACTTCCTCCACCTACACTCAGGTTGCATACATGTGAATAAACCATATATAAGGTAAAGGTAAAGGGACCCCTGACCTTTAGGTCCAGTTGTGGCCGACTCTGGGGTTGTGGCGCTCATCTCGCTTTATTGGCTGAGGGAGCCGGCGTACAGCTTCCGGGTCATGTGGCCAGCATGACTAAGCCGCTTTTGGCGAACCAGAGCAGCGCACGGAAACGCCATTTACCTTCCCACCAGAGTGGTACTTATTTATCTACTTGCGCTTTGACGTGCTTTTGAACTGCTAGGTTGGCAGGAGCAGGGACCGAGCAATGGGAGCTCACCCCATCGTGGGGATTTGAACCACCGAACTTCTGATCGGCAAGCCCTTGGCTCTGTGCTTTAACCCACCATATATATTGAAGTCAAATTCCACTGCGTCTTGATTCTCAAAGGAAACACAACCCCAGGTGAGAACCTGGTACCCTCTGGAATCTTGTGCACTGCACCACTCGGCAGAGATTGGGGGCTGGCATGTTACCTTTGTAATAATATCAATGGATGAAATAATATTAATTATATGTTATTATTTCAACAGCAGTAGTAAACAGAAGAAAGCCTCCTAATAAGAGGGCGGTATCCAAACTACTTAATATTTTGGTTAATTTTTCCTCTTCAAGGTGGAATTGGTTTTTTTGCTCAATCAACCAACATCTGCTGCATTTTTTCAGATTTCATATAAAAGAAACCCTGCCTGAAAAACATAACCTGCTGTGTCACTTTCAAGACAAATTCAGAATTGGATTCACAAGAATGTACCTGGTCAGGAAATATTTGTTTCATTATGGGTTTTTTCCATTTAAATTTTTGTCATTTCTTTCCTGTTTTGAGATCCAAAATATTTCCTGTGTATTTCACTGAAGTACTATAAAGGAGCTGTCAATCTTTGTATAAGACATCTAACCAAATAAAATGTGAAAACTGAAAACAAACTAACCGACAACATACATTCAAATTCAAAACACCAGTCAAATGAGATTCAAAACATCATTTAAAATCAAGGAACCTCTTTAATATTGCCGCCATGTGACAAGCTCACTTTGCTATGGTTTCAGGCACCCTAACAGGGTATAAATCAAAGCAGAATGAAACATAGGCAGTCAGATGAAGAAAACCATTTTATTGCCCCAAGACTACTATTCCATATGGATTTCAGAAAAAGATTAGACAACTTCATGGACAAGTCTACCTTTATTGGCCACCTAGAGGCTAATTGAGAGAAAGACTATTCTTCATATTGACCACTACTGACATAAATGTGAGTAAAAATAATGTGTTTGTGTGTGCATCTTCAATAGACACAAAGGTGCAGGCTGAAAAATAATCTTCATCCATGGGCTGGAATGGTATATAATAATTGGGGAGATCTGGGTTCAAATCCCCACTCAGCCATAAAGCTCACAGGGTGTTCTTTGCTAACCTATATCACATGGTTGCTGTTGAGAGGATAAAAGGAAGAGAGAACCACACACATTGCTGTTAACTCTTGGTAAAAAGTTGGGATATAGAGGATATAAAAATCATACATAGAATCAAAGTGCCATGCAGTACTTCATATTCAGATAGCAAATGTTGCCAAACGTGACTCTTCTATAAATGCAATCATCTCCATGATGAGATTGAACACTTTATAAAATGTATTCTTTTATTCTTATTCTTATTACATGACCTGGCAGCGACAGCCCCAGCCCCCAGGGATGATGAGGAAGGAATAAAGACTCTACCCCATTATATGGAATTAAAATTAGGCCACAACTTTATTAAACTTCTGAATGTAAGAAGACCTTGACTTAGGCCTTGGGCGTGTATCCCTCCCAGCGCCCCAGTCGGGGGGAACTGGGGCTCATCAGGGTAAATGGGATATAGGGGTGCTCTGCGAGATGTACCGTATTTTTCGCTCTATAAGACGCACCAGACCACAAGACACACCTAGTTTTTGGAGGAGGAAAACGAGAAAAAAATATTCTGAATCTCAGAAGCCAGAACAGCAAGAGAGATCGCTGCGCAGCGAAAGCCGCAATCCCTCTTGCTGTTCTGGCTTCTGGCATAGCTGCGCAGCCTGCATTTGCTCCATAAGACGCACACACATTTCCCCTTACTTTTTAGGAGGGAAAAAGTGAGTCTTATAGAGCAAAAAATACGGTAAGTGTAGCAGGCAGCCCAGCCTGGAATCATTGCCACAGGGGGGTAAGTCACCACTTCACACACACACACACACACACCCATATAGGGAAGAAAAGACTAAAGGATTCCACCCAAGGCCATAGCCACCAAAGTTGTGACAAATTGCTACAGGGAAGACAAAACCTGCCAATGCAGGGAAATTTCTTCCCGGGCCTTCAACAGCAGCCAGTCAAAGACTGTAGCAGCACCTGGTAAACAGGAAGAAAAAGTTAACCTGCAAGCAAGAAACATTAAACTAAGGGAGGGGAGGGAGGGTGAATCTTCAGAGCCAACTGCCTGGCTATCGTTGGCTCCACCTCCTGTTTATAAATGGGGCTGACCCCACCTCCCAGCAAGAAACTTGATTACTGAGGCTGGGCGTGAATCTCCAAAAATTAACACTGAGAGGCAAGCCAGCCCCTGTTTGCCAGTAAGCTCCCTGGGAACTGCAGCACCATGCACGATCCCGCAAAGGGCATCCACAATGTAAAGTGTGAGTGATTATTATTGTTGTTATTGTTGTTGTTGTTGTTATTACACTTAAGTTTGACTTAGTCACATGCCATGCTTAAGTAGCCTATTGAAGAATAGATATACAGTAGGCACATTCAAGTAGCGAGTGATGCTTGGAAGTAATACTGTTTAAAAACTAGTTCTATGCAAGAATACGGACAAAGAGTTAAGTTGCTACAGGCAATGATCACACATATAAAAAATAAAGACGTGTTATAGGAATTGCTATAATAACCAGTGCAAAGCTAGGAGCTGATTTTTCCAGCTTGCCATCTGGAGTGGTGATTGCAAGTACAATAAATTTGCTTGGAATGACCAAGCAAGAACACATCCAAGCATTATCCACTGATAGACCAAAAGCAATCTCGTTCACTTTAAATTGTTTTTAGTATCTTCTGTTATCAGCAGCAGCTTTTCCTAAAAAGTTGGCTGGAGTTGAAACGGCCGATGAAATTGGCAAGGAAACTCAAACTACAAGACAATTAATTGTGTCGTTGAGATTTTTCTTTTAAAAAGCAACAGCAGATGGGTGATACCAAGATTTATTTGTATCCTGGACAAGAACTTAATAAACCACAAATACAATTGAGGCAAGGCAAGGGTTCCAAACAGGTCCTCCTTTTCATTTGGCGAGATTCCAAGGAACGCAAGACGGCCGAGGCAAAATGGGCACACGCCCCTAAAAAGAGAAGTACAGATCTCTATCAGTGTGCCAGCAGCCATGGACATGGTTTTTGAGTACAAGGCAAACCAAGCCCATCATTTCTGATATGAGTTATACTAGGAAACAGCTGGCAGCCATGTTGTCAGTTCCAAAAAGGGAGAGAGAAAAGGCAGCTTGTGCTGGCATTTAATGGCAAAGGAACAGGTTTTGTTGCTCCTAGCATGCCCAGAGATTAATGTAAATGTAATATGTTGCCAAAGCTGATAGCGAAATCTACCACGTCAAATGATTACTTCTAGTCTTGCAATAAAACAATGCTGTTAAATACATGTCGATCATTCAAATGGCCTTGGATATTAAATGCACAAGCATTCCTCTGATAACAACTATGCTCAACAAGCTGTGAAGAAAAGCTATGTTGTTTTTGGAGACTTCAATTTGTTTTGGAGGAGAGGGAATTAATATAAAGGGGCAATGCAGAGTTGGGAAATTGTGAATGGCATTGAAAGAGTGTGCCCCCCCCCCCCACAAAAAACGGTGAACACAGAAATGGAGGAGAAATTCGGTTTTGTTAGGATTTTATTGTGAATCCACCTAATTCACACCACCTAAAGCAAAATGCAAAATGAAACACTGCCATCTTTTGAAATTTGCACTATTCTGAATTTCGTGATGCAGCTTCCTGACAAAATAATGTGTACCAAGTAATGGTAGGGGGAGTGTGCACAAAAAACTCCCATGATTCATTTATTTATATTCAGAAAGGTGTTTCAATATTGCTGCATCATAATGTATTTTATTTTATTTAATACATTAACCCAGAAAATCATGAGGCATGTGGGAAGAAAGGTTTCGCCTAGGGTGGTGCTTTCTGCAATCCATATAATCAAGAAGAAAGAAGTAGACTTTTTCTTCAAAACTTTTTCCAGGTTACCCAAGCAGCAACTTTACATCTGTGGAATACTTCAGCCATGCATATATGACACTGGATTTCTCACTTTGCTCCTGCCAGCTCAATGTGTGAAATAGTTCCTTTAAAGGGCATAGTATCTGAAATAAGCATGTTCTAAAATTCTCCTCAACTGAATTTCTCCCTAGATGTTGAAGTTCTGAATTAGCTGCTGCTTCCTTCAGTTCCCTTGTGTCTTCCCATTCCCTGCATTATTCGTGTTCAACACATGGAAGAAATGAGTGTTGGACTGAAATATTTTGCCCAAAGATTTTTGAAAAACCGAAGGTTGGTCTGGTGCGAAATTGCCTCCAGAAAATTAATGCCAAGGTGGGGGTCACACACACACATGGATTTGTACAATATGCATCTCACCTTGAATATAGAAAGTGGCCAAAATTGTATCCCCTCCTGCCCTTTTCCTGAAAAATAAAAAACTCCCTTGCTATCACTTGAACTGGTGGTATGTTTACTGTGGCTGTTTTCCTGGGGCAGTGCTATGTCATGTCCCATAGATTTGGGGTGGGGGTTACTTGCTCTCATCTTCCTCATCCCCAGAGTCAGAGCTTCGACGCAAATATATGTACAATCATATCAAGACAGTGTAAGCAAAACAAAACACACATGCACACGAGCTCAATTTTCCTTGTGCCAATGTGAAGAGGTAAATCATTCCTACTGGCTGCCTCCTAAGTAACCACCTGCTTCTACGCTGTGAATCTAAGTGTGGGTGGGCAATGTGATAAATCCAAAGAAGGCTAGCAGGGGGAGCTTTTAAATCCTTTCTTGAGCCTATCTTTGCTGGCTAGCATGCAAACCCTTGTTCTCCCCATGCCCCACCTCCTTCCCAAGTTGGATGCAAAGCCCCTCAAAGCACTCTGATTAAAAACTTTGCAAATGAAGGCACTCTTTATATGATTGCATGTAGTGTTGAATCAATGTAGAGGGAGGAAAAGATGCAAAAGAACCATGCATACTCAAGTTCCATAATTAGTTTTAGAAATGCTAGCTAAACCAAGAGCCAGTGCCATGAATACGCCAGCTTCAAGTGAAGGTTTGCAGCCGGCTGCAAAAAAGCAGCCAGGAACAGAGAGGCTGGGATTTCACTCAGGCAGAGGAGAGCCAACAGCTGCAGGCTTCACCTCCTCCTGACCTTGAACTGCAAGCTGATAAGGCTGTAGCGGAGAGCGGATGGGAACACAGCTAAAGCTCTCAGGAAGCACAAACAGGAGCGAACAGGCAGACAGTGGCTCAGAACAGGAAGAGATTGGAGCTAATCCAATCAGTCCAAAGAGTTGGTGAATGGGAGGGCTGCTGGATCGGAAGCAAAACAAGAGATGCAAGGGATGCCGGTTCAATCTATTCTGCAGACACTGGAAGGAGTCTTCAGAAGGGTCATCTTGAGTGATAATGCCGTCCGGAGCTATCTGTTTGGTTTTACAATAAATCCTCCTTTTTAATGACCTACTCTTACTGTGTATCAAGCTGGGAACCTGAACTCCTGACACCCAGCAAACCATAGGTGCATATTGGGGGAAGCCCACTCATCACTTGATCTGGAATGTTTGATCTCTTGTGGCTCAGGATGACACTTGGTAGTCATCACTTTGTGACCCAGTCACTGTGGTAAGTGTGCAGTCCATCTTTATGAGTGATAAAGGCTTTAGTCACCAGAGAAGAGGAACACACGGCAGTTTGGTTTCAGTGGAACCGATGCATGCTCAGTTCTAATCCAAGATTAAAGGCTGAAATTAATGCTTTGACATTGGAAGGGTCTGCCAGGGAAATCTTGATAATGTGTTTCCAAGATGTGTACTTCAGCAGAGCAGTTTGTACTCAGGTGGGCCATTTCACTGTCCTTTAGGTCTGGGACCTCTAATCAAATTATATCAACCTGATTTAGGAATAGACAGCTCATTCACTTAGGCCCTTAATGATTTCTTTCCTGAGACTATAAATTAGAACTGGTACAAGATGACACCCTCGAGCTAGCAAATGTTAATGCTCTTTTGTAAGAGTCATGCTGAAAATTAACTATCCTGCACTTATTAATGAAGAGGAATAAGGCTGGTAAAAAAGAGATCTAAAAAACTCTATGCATATATATGGAATATATATATATATGGCAGAGACCTCTGGTCTAAGCAGCTGCAGTTCATTGAATGGTGGAATAAGATATATGAGGAAAGACCTTGAGCTTTCCACACATCATAAATGTGTAAGCTACTCTCAATTTCCATACTACTGAGAAACTC
This sequence comes from Podarcis cretensis, assembly GCF_951804945.1. NCBI lineage: Eukaryota > Metazoa > Chordata > Lepidosauria > Squamata > Lacertidae > Podarcis > Podarcis cretensis. The sequence goes on along the minus strand of NC_137176.1, from coordinate 16,913,518 downwards.
TCATTTACATCTTCTTATGACCTCAAGGGCACTAAGGTTACTTCAGTGTTGAAGGAAGGGAGAAATTCACGATTTCCTCTAAGGGATCATAAAGCCTTGCTGCCTTCTATTTTAGGGCAGAATTAGACATAACACTTAACATGGAGCTGCTACCAAAAATGGCGGCCAGAGGTTAAGTTATACCCTGTGTATTTTTGCATGCTCACTCCATAGCACTGGCTGGCAGGGAAATGATGTCCAACGGCAAAGGGTAATAATAATAGTCTGGTGGGCCTGGTACTCAGGTACCACCATGATATCAGCTGACCCCAGTACTATTTTTCTAGAAAAATAGGTGCTGGACTTCACCATAAACCTTGTTCTCTTATACTGGCAACTATGCTCAACTGAGAGGTGCCAGGAACTGAGTTCCAGTGAGTTCCACCTGCAAAAAAAGCCCTGGCTGACCCAACTTCAACAATCATCCAATCCTTTCCTTTCATCCTTCGCAGCTCAGCTTGAACTCAAGCCAAACTGCAAAGGAAGATCCCTGTATTCGGCAATGCAGATCCTGCTTTGGGCAAGAGCTGAATCCATTTCAGAGCTCTGATTTGGAGCTCCCCAGCAGAACCAATCCCAGTAGGGCTTCCTGCATTTGGCATCGACTTTAAAAGGTACCAAATGCAAGCCCCACTTGCCGGGGAACAATCAAAATCACACTTAGAAGATTTTTTTTTTAAAAAAAATGGTGTGGTTTGCTGAAACCTAGGCATACCAGCCAATATTCAAGCAGTCATAACCCAAATGCAAGTTGTGTTCAAGGACCACCACATGAACAAAATATTACCGTAATTCAACCAGGAGGTTACTAGAGTACCCATGTTTTGCTGTCGTGCTAATTAGGCTGCTTCCAATTATTACTACTTTGTAGGTAGAATTTAATCTTCCACCAGCAAATTCAGATTGCTCAATTTTTCAGGAAAAGGGATCTACAGCCACTGGAAACTGAAACTATTACTGCCAACTGCACAGCCACCTCTATCCTTGTCTTTCTTAGTTCCATTGTCATACTTCTACAGTGGTACCTCGGGTTACATACGCTTCAGGTTACATACGCTTCAGGTTACAGACTCCACTAACCCAGAAATAGTACCTCGGGTTAAGAACTTTGCTTCAGGATGAGAACAGATAATGTCTTCCAGCGGCACGGCGGCAGCAGGAGGCCCCATTAGCTAAAGTGGTGCTTCAGGTTAAGAACAGTTTCAGGCTAAGAACGGATCTCCGGAATGAATTAAGTACTTAACCCAAGGTACCACTGTATATTAATCCTATTTCCAGCAGCACCTAACTTCTTCTGGACTCAGAGGAGCAGAGAGAAACATAGAAGTCATTCATGGACTCCTTTGTGAACACCTTGGTGTAAATTTTGTGATCTTCTCTTCACCAAAGTATAAAACCTATGATGATATTTAGCCTTTATTGTGCATTTCAAGCAGAGTCCTTTATGTATTACCTTGCAACAGCCCTGTGAAGGAGACCCTATTATTATGGCTGTATTGAAGTGATGGGCTGAGTCAGAGAGCTATTTGAGACCCCTGTTGAATCTGTGGCTGAGGTGAGAAGTGGCTGCACTCTTCCCCGCCTTTAATTCTGTCCCCAGCATCCAAACGGTGGAGCTGCTATTTTCAAATCCCTCTCCTGAGAGCAAGCAGCCTTTACTTTCCATTCATTGAAACAAAATACCCTCAAACATACAGTGGAAAGGCATGTTAATTACTTGCTGCACTCCGGCATATACTCTAGAAAGCAATATAGCCTCTGTCATTCATGAACGATTACCCAATTCCAACTGTACTGGGAAAGGGAGGGGGAGCAGGAAACATGTAAATCTGCATGGCTGCACACTTTGTATTTTTCGCCTTGCATAGTTTCATATTCCTATTTTTTAAAAAAAATCTACTCAAATGTAGCACCAGAAAAGATTGTGTTCTGCAAGATCTGGAGGCAAGCCCTATAGGAAAGATCTGGGGGCAAGATATCCCTGGCCCTAGCTAGGTACTTAGAAGATTTCCTTTTAAGCACATTGGAGGTTTAGGATTCCTGCTTCTCTACGGGTGCTTGGAAAACAAAGGTTTCCAAGCTATAGAGAACCAGGCAGAGGGCCTTCCCGGTAGTGGCACCCGCCCTGTGGAACACCCTCCAACCAGATGTCAAAGAGAAGAACAACTACCAGACTTTTAGAAGACATCTAAAGGCAGCCCTGTTTAGGGACGTTTTTAATGTTTGATGGACTACTGTATTTTAATATTTTGTTGGAACCCACCCAGAGTGGCTGGGGAAACCCAGCCAGATGGGCGAGGTATAAATAACAAATTATTATTATATTATTATTCCTTGCTCAAGGAGAAGGAGTTAATAGTGTTTTCCCTTATTCAATAGGCAAAATGCACAGGGATAGCCATATACTCTATATTTGCTGCTTCAGTGCTAAACTGGGGAAAAAATGCTGGGATAATTATTGCGCAAGGGAATCTCACCCCTAAATATGATAATCTCCATTACATTCTCCACCCAGGTTACAGAACCACCTACCAAAATTTCAGCTATAATCTTTACAGGCCCATCTTTTTCTCCCTATGTCCTATCACCGTTCTCAGGAATTACCCTTTATTCTCCAGGAGACAAGAATGAATAATTATGGTTCGTAGTAACATATTCTCAGCAGACAGCTGACTTTGGTGTCATTACGACAGGGCAGCAATTTGCTATTACCATTTTTGTACTGTATTCACTTCCAGACACAAGTGCTTGTGAGGTTTTCTGCCACATGCACCAAAATAACTTTGTCAGCCTGCAATATTGTACCCTGATTTTGGGGGTGGTGATGGATGATACTGTTCTATCTCAGGCAACTGAAATAAATGAAAACAAACCATGGGCAGACAACCTTACCTTGAGGTTTGGCAGATCTTGAGGCTGAATACATTTCAGTAACTACAGGGGATATTTTAATTTGGGCTGGCTTTGATCTTAAGAAAATAGAACAAAACCTGTGTACAAGTCATTGTACTTGGTGGTAGAATATGTACATTGCAATGCATGTATGTATACATGGTGTCAGGCTTCAGGGAATCGGATGCCTCCCCCGGTGGCAGTAATTAAGCAGATCAAACTAAAGGAATCTTCTTGCCAGATAAGTTCTTTAATAATCACAGCCAGAGACAAAGGAATGCATTTCTCTCTTAAAAAATGGTGTTGCTCCCAGTTAAGGTTCACTCCCTCTGTCCCCATTAATCTACGTCACTCCTACATCGGGTAATCTGAGCTTGTTGCCGTAGCACTTTCTGTTCTATCACTTTCCAAGCCCATCTAGTCTCAGGCAAAGTGGGGTCACGAATGCTGTCCAAGGACACTGAATCTGCCAGCTATCTCTCTCCTGGTGTGCCCTCTTCTAGCTGTTCCTCACCCAGTATTTCCCAGCTTTTCCCCTCTGGACTATGCCCCTCTGCAAACCACTGTTCTAAATCAACACTGTGATCCTGCCCTTGGGAAGGTTCAGAAAAGGGGGGGGGCTCCCACCTTTCCTCCTCCCTGACATATGGGGTCATGTCTTCAAATTGCATGCACCCATGGAGAAGTATATGTGCATGCAAGCATAATGGGTAAGATCTTCAGTTGCACACCGTTCTTAAACCAGGTCTGCATTAAAGTGAATGCAGCTCATATGGATGTATTAAGGGGTGAATTCAGACTCCACTTTATGTTGCCTGGCTGGGACTGCAAAAAAAGGGGGGGTTAAAAACTCAGAGTTTCCAAAACCATGGTTCGTGAGGTGACATGTGTTTGGCTGGAAATGGGGCTACAAATTGTCCAGGCCTGTCCCCCAAAGCAAGGACTTCTTATGCAGAAACCCCACCATGCTTGACATTATCCTATGTCAGTGCTGACACTGTTGTTTAGTCGTTTAGTTGTGTCCAGCTCTTTGTGACCCCATGGACCAGAGCACGCCAGGCACTCCTGTCTTCCACTGCCTCCCACAGCTTGGTCAAACTCAGGTTCGTAGCTTCGAGAACACTGTCCAACCATCTCGTCCACTGTCGTCCCCTTCTCCTTGTGCCAGAGCTGTCCGAAGACACTTCCGGGTCACGTGGCCAGCGTGACAAGCTGCATTTGGCGAGCCAGCGCAGCACACGGAAACGCCGTTTACCTTCCTGCTAGTAAGCGGTCCCTATTTATCTACTTGCACCCGGGGGTGCTTTCGAACTGCTAGGTTGGCAGGCGCTGGGACTGAGCAACGGGAGCGCACCCCGCCGCGGGGATTCGAACCGCTGACCTGACGATCGGCAAGTCCTAGGTGCTGAGGTGTTACCCACAGTGCCACCCGCGTCCCTCGGGAAAACCATAGCTTTAACAATATGGACCTTTGTCGGCAAGGTGATGTCTCTGCTTTTTAAGATGCTATCTAGGTTTGTCATTGCTTTTCTCCCAAGAAGCAGGCATCTTTTAATTTCATGACTGCTGTCACCATCTGCAGTGATCATGGAGCCCAAGAAAGTAAAATCTCTCACTGCCTCCATTTCTTCCCCTTCTATTTGCCAGGAGGTGATGGGCCCAGTGGCTATGATCTTAGTTTTTTGGATGTTGAGCTTCAGACCATATTTTGTGCTCTCCTCTTTTACCCTCATTAAAAGGTTCTTTAATTCCTCCTCACTTTCTGCCATAAGGTTGTGTCATCTGGATAAAAAATTGGGCTTCCAGGTGGAAAAATCGAAACTGGAAACAGAACTGTTAGAACCTAAAACTAAGATTCTTTCAAGAATGTATAACTTGCTGTTGAAATGGAACACTCAGGATGAAACAGTTAAATCAGCTATGATTAAATGGGCACAGGACATTGGTCATAACATTTTGTTTGCTGACTGGGAAAAGTTGTGGACCACCGGTATGAAGTTTACGGCATGTAATGCCTTAAGAGAGAATATTATGAAAATGATTTATAGGTGGTACATGACCCCAGTCAAGCTTGCTAAAATTTATCACTTGCCTGATAATAAATGTTGGAAATGTAAAGAAACTGATGGTACATTCTTTCACCTTTGGTGGATGTGCCCGAAGATTAAGGCTTTCTGGGAGATGATATATAATGAACTGAAAAAGGTATTTAAGTATACCTTCCTTAAGAAACCAGAGGCCTTTCTCCTGGGCATAGTCGGCCAATTGATGTTAAAGAAAGATAGAACGTTTTTTATGTATGCGACAACAGCAGCAAGAATACTTATTGCAAAGTACTGGAAGACACAAGATTTGCCCACCTTGGAAGAATGGCAGATGCAAGTAATAGACTACATGGAATTGGCAGAAATGACTGGCAGAATCCGAGACCTGGTAGAAGAAGTGGTGGAAGAGGACTGGAAGAAGTTTAAGATTTATCTGCAGAAATACTGCAAAGTTTATGAATGCTAAAATGATGTTGGATATAAAAATAATATGGCATTAGTGATACAGTGTTAAAAAGTATGCAAAAATGTAATAGAAAAAGGGCGAAAGATTAAAGTTATATTATGTCAAAAGTAAACAATATGTTAAAGGTGTTCAAACATAAGGAGGAAAGATCGGAGACATAATAGAAGTGATTTTAATAATTAGAAACGAGTTTTGAAAGAGGGTAAGGATTTGCTGTATCTGATTGGACAAAGAGGAACACAAAAAAGGGAGGCGTGAGGAAGTCAAGAAAGTAAATTTTGTAAACATGAATTAAAAAATTGGAGTTTTTACTTTTAATTTGTTTTTTTTATTTTGATGTATGTTTGTGATTGGTTATGTTGTTATGTACCTTTCCTCTTTTTTTCTGTAAAAATATTTTTTTTAAAAAAAAAAAAAAAATAAGGTTGTGTCATCTGCATATCAGAGGTTGTTAATATTTCTTCCGGCAATCTTGGGATTCATCCAGCCCAGCCTTTTGCATGATGATTAGTGCTATTTTTTTACCACATTGGCCTATTTTATTTTGTTTCCAAAGATCCTGCTACAGGCATCCTTTTTGGATCTTCAACATCCCAAAGCCCTTGTATACTTTGTTGGCTAAATGCACTTGTTGCATAGCTCCTGTTTGAGGTAAACATCTCACTTGCTTCTTGGAGAGGTCCTCAAGAAGCAGCATGTGGGACAATTAAAATGTAGCTAGTAAAGGAGAAAAGAGTCGGAGTTTTGTAGATAGCTGGCAAGGAGAAGCCCTACGAGGCTCGAAGGGCATGCCAGTTGTTTTTGGATAACTGGAGCTGTTTTTAAAGTCTGCAGTCTGGCTGGATGTTTGCCTGCTCTCCAGTGCTCAATTCATATATTTGTAAGTAATCATATGACAGAAAAAACCCACTATGTGTCTCCAGTGTTCACAAGAGAATTAACCCTGTGGAAGACTAGCCCTGAAATTTCTTGCTTTTTAGTTTTCTGATATTTAGATTAAAACTATCTGCTAAGAGGAAGGGGCAGGTAAATTATAAAACTACTCATTTTGCACAACAGAGCATTATTCAGTCATAATGGTGTTTTTTTCTTCTTTTTCAAGGGTTTCCCCCTTATCTTTAGCAGATGAGATTTAAATCTGTAAAATCCTTACAGGCAAAATTGGCCCAAGATAAACTGCTCAGAGCAAAGCAGTAGAGAAAATCCTGCTTGACAAGCAATATTTAGAGGTAAGCTGTTGAATAAAAGCCCTGAGCCACACGGAGTGCAAAATCTGCAGTTAAGTTTGATTAGGTTCAAATTGCAAGATGGCCTTAAAGTGTCAATAAATCAAACCAAAATTTCACATGAGAGAGTGATTAGCAATACTTTGTTGCTATGTAAAAGTGCAAGGGTGTCTGAGAGCAAGGCTACGAGGCTATAATTTTAATTAGTTATTAAGGTGTTCAAATTAATGTAAATCATGTTTGCCCTTTCTAGCTAAACAATCAGGTCTGGCAGCAGCATTAGCATTTTCATTAAAATTTGAACAAACAATAATCTGCCAAGCCTATTTTTCCGCCTCCTATAGGAACCTGACTAGAAACCAGACAAACTTTTGCTGTTGTCAATATGCACCTAAACCTGCAAAAATTTGTACCCCACCCATCTGACTGGGTTGTCCCAGCCAACGTATATAAAAACATAATAAAGCATTAAAAATTAAAAAGTTTCCCTCTACAGGGCTGCCTTCAGATGTCTTCTAAAGGTTATATAGTTACTCATCTCCTTGACATCTGATGGGAGGGCATTCCACAGGGTGGGCACCAATAGCAGCCAAGACTAACTAGAATGACTACAAATATTTGCTAATTTCATTGGTTGCTTTGAAAGCAGCATTCTTCAGGCAGCTGACCTAATAACCAATAGAAGCTCAACTTTGCAGGACATTTGCACCGAAAGAACATAAAAGCTGCCTTATACTGACTATTTGTCCGTCTAGTCCTGTGTTCTCTATTCTAACAGGCAGTCGATCATCAGAGTCTCAGGGAAATGTCTTTCACAACTAGGGAGGGGAAGGAAGGGAAAATTTGATTAACTTCACATTTAAAGACAAGTATCTCTTGTGGACTTCCTGAAACAACATACAGACTGAAACAGACTATCCTTTAAAATTAACACTTTTCTAGTGGTGCAGTTTTCCAACCAAACAAGATGTACAAAATTATTTTGTTTAAGACACTTGTATACTGCTTAATCATTAGCATTTCCATACCCTCCAACATTTCTCGGGTGAAAATAGGGACATCCCATTTCATAATGATAATTTTATTATCTATACCCACCCACCTGATTGGGTTTGCTCAGCTACTCAGGGCAGCTTCCAACATATATAAAAACATAATAAAACATTAAACATTTTTTAGAAAAGCTTCCCTACACAAGATCACCTTCAGATGGCTTTGGGGGTCAGAGAATTCCATATGCTCCAACATTTCTCCAATGAAAGTAGGGACATCCTAAGGAAAAGTGGGACATTCCAGGGTCAAATCAGAAACCGGGACAGCTTCTCTAAAATAGGGATGTTCCTGAAAAATACGGACAATTGGAGGGTCTGCATTTCTAATGCCTCTATTAAGGGAAACATGTATCAAAAGGCATATATTTGTAAAAAATAGCTTGCAAAATTGTGTATATCAAAACTGCATATCAAAATGTGTTTAGTAAGAGAAATCCACACCAAAATTCTGACAAAGTTTCACAAAGATTGTTATTTAATTACATTTTTTTGCAGAAATGTGTGGACCTAAATTTAAGATAAGAAAAAAATGAAAAATGAGAACCCCAAATTGACAAATTTGCCTATCCTTATTCACAACACCTGCTGCTTGATTAACCTGGGATGCTAGGGACTTACCTGTGAACCTTCTGTTTCCAAATAATTCACTTTACCACTGAGGTATCCAACAATGGCCTAGGCTTGATATTAACATGTAAACTTACCCAAAGAATAGGCACAGTGAGTCAAAGAAAAAGACATTTCACAACCTGTACTAGATTTTTTACTGGGGATGTCATCTGGAGCCTGAAGATGACACAGTGCGATGCAGGTTAAAAAGCTAAAAGTTGTCTTGGCAGACAAAATTATAATGTATAAAAATAAAAGACTTCAGTGTCACCTTGTTTAAGCTAACCACTGCATTTAAAGTTGTTGTTCACTAGCATTTTAATGACTGTGCCGGCTGCAGGTTGAATGCACAAATAAGTACTTCACCCCAAAGATCCTAAGACAAGTTCAAAACTTTTTTAGCAACTTAGAAAGTGTGCAGATACCTGCACATTCAATACAAGATATTGGGCTACTTCTTTGTAATTTTAGACCTGTGTGGGAGAAGAAAAAAAAAGAAACCAAATCAAACCCTAAACTGAGATGTTCTGTAGCTATAACTTCATATTGTGATTCTAGGACCCGCCACCCGCTTGAGGAAAAGAAATACACATGGACACGGTATATTAGGTTAATGGGCTAAAAAAGGCCACAACTTTATTGATTACAGCATGTGAGAGGCATTGGCTTAGGCGTGACTCCACAGAGCGTGACTCCACCCCCTCAGGGAGGGGTGAGTCTATCAAGGCTTAACCACCAGTGGGAGGAGCCTGTTGATGCAAATACAACTGAAAGCTCCCCCTGATGTCACCGGGGGTCGTGCCATGGCCCTAGCCACCAGCAAGGGCATCGGACAGGATCCACAACCACCGGATTCCTTTACCAGAATACCCATAAAATGGAGGGGTAGGCGATGGCCACACCCTGCCCTCCAACCCACAATCATATTCCAATGCCTAACCACCAATACCCAAATGTTGCGATGATTTGCTACAAGGTAGGCGAAAAACCAAGTGCCCAGTGCCAATTTGGAGTGGATACTGTCCAAAGATGTACAGCCTTAGTTCAACCGTTTTTTGCGCCCAGCAGAGCCGCTGCCAAGCGGGGCTGCCCCCAGTCTAACTCAGGAGTCAGGGGGAAATTATAGCAGCCTGCACAGTCCCCAAGGCAACCGAAACACAAAGGGAAAGGTTGAAAAAGAGAACCTAATATGGCCAGAGGATAAGATCAGCGCTGACCATGTGGCGCCTTAGAATGGCGGCCACTCGTCGCCATAGCAACCCTGGTAACAGCAGCCCCCAGCCACCAACGACAAAGGGCAATTTGAATTTTAAAGCCAGTTGTTACAGGGACTGGGTAAGGAACAAACCAAGCTAATGACACAAACCCCACAGCAGACAAAGGTGGTTTTTGGATCTATCCTCAGTGCAAGCACAGCAATGAGCTTTTAAAAGGACTGGGGGGGGGGGGTTTCCTTTAAAACTTTAAAAGGACCGGGGGGGGTCAAAGCCCGAAAAAACTAGAAAGGGGGGGGGGGATACAGCCAGCCAACCCCACACCCCCGCTTCCAAAGCTTGCACACTGCTTCGCACACTGCTGTCGCCTCAGCCTCTCAGCAACAGTTGCTGCGTTCAGAGCTGGCGTTTAGACCTGGCGGCGCAAGGCAGCGGGAGCCTGCTGGCTCAACTGGCGCTGACAGGGCGATCTTCTGCAGACCAGTTAGCCTAAAGCAAACTAGCTGCTAAAGATCCTCAACGCTTGCTCAGCCTGCACGTGGTTGAGGAGGTCCTTCCTGGAGGTCTTAAGCCGACGTCTTGATCCAACGAGAAGCAGCAGCACAATGGCTAAGAAACGCTGCCAAGGCTGCGTTTGAGCGGCTAAACCCCACCCCCAAGCCTCCAGATGATGGGCTGGCCACCTGAGGGTGTAACGCAGCAGCCAGAGCAGCTGGATAGGGGGCAAAATGCCCCCTTCCAACACGGGAAACGGCTCCCGCTCACAACTCCAGTGTGGTGTAGTGGTAAGAGTGGTGGACTCGTAATCTGGTGAACCGGGTTCGATTCCCTGCTCCTCCACATGCAGCTGCTGGGTGACCTTGGGCCAGTCACACTTCTCTGAAGTCTCTCAGCCCCACTCACCTCACAGAGTGTTTGTTGTGGGGGAGGAAGGGAAAGGAGAATGTTAGCTGCTTTGAGACTCCTTTGGGTAGTGATAAAGCGGGATATCAAATCCAAACTCCTATTCTTATTCTTATTCTTCTTCTCCTCCCCTCCTTGAGAAGGAGAGGCTTATGCAGTACATTTCCAAACACATTTCAAAGTGTTTAAAGTCCTAAATGGCTTTGGCCCTGTATACCTGAAGGAGCATCTCCACCCTCATCATTCAGCCCAGACACTGAGGTCCAGCTCCGAGGGCCTTCTGGTGGTTCCCTCAGTGAGAGAAATGAAGTTACAGGGAAGTAGGCAGAAAATCTTCTCAGTAGTTGTGCCTGCCCTGTTGGCCTCCCTCCCGTTAGGTGTCAGATGTCAAAAAAGTTAAACTTTTTGTAGACATCTGAAGTCAGCCCTTTTTCAAAATATTGAATGTTTTGTTTTGTTCCTTTATATTTTGTTGGAAGCTGCCCAGAGTGGCTGGGGAAACCCAGTCATGTGGGTGGGGTATAATAAATAAATTAGAATAATAATAATATTATAGGTAAATAAAAGGTAAAAGAACCCTGGACTGTTAAGTCCAGTCAAAGGTGACTATGGGGTTGCGGCGCTCATCTCGCTTTCAGGCCAAGGGAGCTGGTGTTTGTCCACTGACAGCTTTCCAGGTCATGTGGCCAGCATGACCAAACCACTTCTGGCACAGCGGGACACCATGACAGAAACCAGAGTGCACAGAAATGCCATTTACCCTCCTGCCACAGCAGTACCTATTTATCTACTTGCACTGGCGTGCTTTCGAGCTGCTAGGTTGGCAGGAGCTGGGACAGAGCAACAGGAGCTCACTCCACCGTAGGGATTCGAACTGCTGACCTTCTGATCGGCAAGCCCAAGAGGCTCCGTGATTCAGACCACAGTGCCACCTGCTTCCAACTATTATTATAACTTTATTAAATTATGGTTGTCCCTGTCTAGTCTGAGGTCCATTTGGGAAACTTCCTAATATAACTGTGAAAAAGTTTTCAGTATCCATTTGGTTATAGCTTCTCCACTTTAAAATACATAGAACTCAACACCTGTGTGGCTTGCCCAATATTGCTTACAGTTCTCACTTCTTAGGCAGTATCTGTCATGTGACAAAGACACATGAGAGCAGAAGCAGCAAAGCAGGCTGGGAAGTGCTGGGACTGCACAGTCATTTGGGTCTACTAAAGTTATTCACGCCTAACTGCTAACCGTTGAGTCATTCCAACATGTGACTTAGAATCATAGAATCATAGAATCAAAGAGTTGGAAGAGACCACAAGGGCCATCGAGTCCAACCCCCTGCCAAGCAGGAAACACCATCAGAGCACTCCTGACATATGGTTGTCAAGCCTCTGCTTAAAGACCTCCAAAGAAGGAGACTCCACCACACTCCTTGGCAGCAAATTCCACTGTCGAACAGCTCTTACTGTCAGGAAGTTCTTCCTAATGTTTAGGTGGAATCTTTTTTCTTGTAGTTTGGAACCATTGCTCCATGTCCGCTTCTCTGGAGCAGCAGAAACTTAGTAGCCAGTTTCTCTCTGTGCTCTCTGTAAGATGTCAGTGAGAGTCTGCCTGCCTCAGTTGTGAACAGAGTCAGTATGTAATCTCAGTCAAACTGTTTGGAACCATGTTGTTTATGAAGAAGTTTATTTTAACTGAGTAAAGCTTTTATTCTTTAAAACTCTGCATTATTAATTTACGCTGCGCGTCAGTATCAGGAACCAAGCTACCACACTGATCTTTCCTTCCTAGCTTATCTGGCAGGTTAAGTCTAGCAAAAATAGAATTCCACTCTGGTCCAAAGCGGACATTTCCACTGATATTAATGACCAGACCCATCAAGTTCCTGAGTGGGTCAGCTGATCATATGATTGACTACACCATGTGACTAAAACTCACAAAAATTCAGCTGAGCCATAACTAAAATACACATTGCAAATAATTCTGAACACTGCACACTGGACCTGAGGCATCTGATCAAGGCCTGTATTTTAAAATGAGCTTAAAGATATATTTGCAAATGTTTGTATGTTTCATGCCAGGCAGAAACCAGCTGGCTAAGTACTTTGGCAGTTGTTTATCTTCCTGCTCTCCTGAACAAGTGCCCCCCTGATTTATAGCAGTAGCAGGAGACAAGTTTCTCAAAGTTGTAAAAGGGAATTACAGGCTGGGAGCAAATGTTACACTGACCCTACATATTACAAAATACAATCAAGCTGCAAAAACACTAATTAAGAGTTGGTAAATAGTAAGATTTATTGTTTAACAGAAAATAATACCATGTGCCTCCCATCAGACTCTAGCCATATTTTCCTAAGGTTTAAAGTATACTGAGAGAGTTAAAGGGCAATAAATTTTGGGAAGAGCTAATGGGAAAAGCAGCTGGCTGGGAAAGGGGGGTGTAAGCTGAAGAGGCTTCTTTTGAAGCTGTTTTTACTGAGTTCCTTTTTTACTTTGCAAAGGCCTTTTCTTCTAAAAAGCTATGTTATGTATGAGATTTGTTGGCTTAATGTAATTATGCAAAGGATTTAGAAAGTAAGAAATGTTAGATTCTTGTGTTAAATTCTTATTTCATTGATGGTGTGTGAGAATGTGAACCCAAGATCTCTGTTTAGATAGAATTTAATACCATGAGCCATTTGTTTTAGCCATTTGTTTTGGAATGCAGGGGCAACAGGGGCAAAAGGTGATCTGGTAATTAAGGTGCCTTGTCGAGGCAAATATAAGATATAGGGCTACTTGTCTGCCATTTATGGATAGAAGGAAATATAACTCTTTGTCTCCCATAAAAGGTAATAGGAAATGGGTGTATCTTTTATGATTGGTTCTAGCAAACAGCCAATAGGCTGATTGGACAGAGGCAGCCAAAGGAGGAGCAAGGGGGCTGGGCTGAGGAAATATAAGTGCTGGCCATCAGGGCTGGAGGGGGCAGAGCTTTGGTAACCATATACCACTGTGCCTATCATTTATTGTCTGACAAATAAATAATTATTTTAATTTCTCTATTGCTGTGTTGAATTTTTCATTCCAGCTAAGCGTTAACCACAAGCAGGGTGCTACAGACCCACTATATCCACTAAACAAAAATGATCGATGCAACCATCTTCAATTCATCTGAACTGCATTTTTCCAATCTTGATTTTCAGTTGAAGAAAAGTTGACATAAGGTTTGTGTTGACTTGAAACTTTTATTATATTAAGAATAAACTTTCCATGTGGGATTTATTTTTTCCTAGACTTCAGAAAACAGACACACTGCTGTTTCCATCTTGCTTTTGCTCCCGAGACTACCCTCATATTTCAGTCATAAATCTGTCATGGAATCACACTGAATGTGTTAATTGATATCACATATCCATGTCTCTGTTGCAATATTTGTTGGATGCTAATCCTTTAAAATTTGCACATTGCCATATGTGCCACATAAACACAGATATTTAAAATAGTGGCTTAACTAGATTTATATCCAAAGTAAATATATTATTAAAAAATTATCTGTAGCATATATGAACCTTTGCACTCTTATTGTCTGAATGATTAAATGGAAGTAAGTTCCACTGAGTCCAGTGGAACGTACTACAAAGTAAGTATGCATAAGTGTCTTGCATAGGAGAGCTGCTATAAAGTCCAATCCTATGCATGCTTATTTAGAAATCCTGTTCTTTTCAACAGGATTTTACACAAATAAATATGGATTAGACTGTAGCCTGGCAAAATTGGCCTGCAAAGAGCAGGGAGGATTACATGAAGACAGGAATTGTTGTATTTGAATAGTGCAGCAAGACTTTGTACATTGTTGACCCGAGCTGGTGCGTATGTGTGTGCTGGCAGGCTGCCGGCATATATAAACAGCATGCAGTGGTGGTAATTACAAGAAGATTTATTGTCTACAGTCTTCTTCCTTTCTTTTTACAATCTTTTATTTATTTTTTAATAATATATTTATTAATTTTCCCTTTTTATAATATTAATTACATCTTTATAAAACTCTTTCATTATTTGCTCATACGAGCTGTTGACTTCCCTCCATCCCGCCTCATGGTTTTCATAATTCCAATTTTACCTCATAGCATTTGTATGTTTACGTTTCCCTCCTTCATTTTACCACAATTTTAAATAAATGTAAAATGGTAATAAACATTAACGTTACAAGTCTTCTTACAACAACCCTGCTAGTGTTGTTAGTTGTTCTGCATCATCTGGACTGCTAAAGGTTCCCCGTGCTTGTTCTACAAATTATTATTAATAATAATCATAGTTACTCTCCCATACTCTCTCATTTACAATCCTGTTATGTCAAGGAGCTCATGAATTTCTCAGTTTCTACTCGTAGTCAAAAGAAGCCCATGAAACAAACTGGTCCGAGAGGCCATGACTTGCCCAACGCCACCTGATGAACTTTATGGCTTGGCAGGTCTCTCAAAACAATACCAAGTATGGAACTACCTCTCAGCTTCATTTATTAAGTGTACAAATCACTTCCAGCAATGTAATGTCCCAAAGCAATTCACAAGAATAAAATACAGTGAAACAGTAATAAATAAATAATTGCTTAAGTATATTAAGACACATAACAAGGGTGTCTCTGGACATTAAATTGAGGCTCATACAATAAAAAAATAGTATTTAGAATATACTGGACCCCATTATGTTTGTTTGTTCTCTGTGAGCTTTTAGTCTGAAGGCTGTTTAAAGTTTTTGTGTTGTTTTTTTTAAGTGGGATAAAGGAATGGATACATGGATGGATTTTAACTTGTAATGAACTTCCCAGTTTTTACAATATGTTGTTGTTTAGTCGTTTAGTCGTGTCCAACTCTTCGTGACCCCATGGACCAAAGCACGCCAGGCACTTCTGTTTTCCACTGCTTCCCTCATGCTGGTAGCTTTGAGAACACTATCCAACCATCTCGCCCTCTGTCGTCCCCTTCTCCTTGTACCCTCCATCTTTCCCAACATCAGGGTCTTTTCCAGGGAGTCTTCTCTTCTCATGAGGTGGCCAAAGTACTGGAGCCTCAGTTTCAGGATCTGTCCTTCCAGTGAGCACTCAGGGCTCATTTCCTTAAGAATGGAGAGGTTTGATCTTCTTGCAGTCCATAGGACTCTCAAGAGTCTCCTCCAGCACCTCCAGGTGAAGGTAAACCATTGCAAAAACAGAAGTTGTTAGGTGCACAAACTGGACAGGGCAATGTTCTGGAATTTAAAATTAGGCCACAACATTATTGATTTCAGGTGTACGTTGAATTTGGCTTAGGCATTAGAGGGCTGGTGGAGGGCAGGCACATGATAGAGTCTGTCTGAGGACATTCTTTATCTGCTCCTTTTCTTTTTAATAAACGAAATAAGTCTGATGTTGGACTTAAAGGATTTCATGCAATGCCTTCTCCGCCAAAGCTGTGGATATTGCTATGGGGAAGGCAAATCCAATATTAAGTTTGTATTGAGCTTATCTGGTGCACAGAGGGCATTTCAGTTGATGCAGTGACCCTGCAAAAACGTAAGTTGTTAGGTGAACAAACTGGGCAGGACAGTATTCTGGGATTTAAAATTGGGCCACAACATTATTGATTCCAGGTGTCGGTTAGATTTGGCTTAGGCAAAAACGGGGCCAATCTGTTTACAGGCAAATGGCTTCCTGGTTCCAAAAACAGCAACCATTATAAAACCACCAGTATCCTAGGAAGCAAAAGATTAATATACAAAACCCACGGCATTACTGAATAAGGTGGGAAAGGAGGGGAGTTCTTCATACAACTGGGATTGGGAACAGCCAGCCTGTGGGATGGATTCAAGACCGGAGTGAAGCCCCGTCCACTTAGCCTGGCTGTATTTGCCAGAATTCAAACAAATGGATGGTGGGAAAGCCTGCCAATCCAAGCAGCCGACATAGGAATTCCCCAGCTGCCAGCCACCTTGTTGCAGTGTTGCTTCCTGGGGGTGAGAGCCTGCCATGATGGGCCACAACAGCTGCCCAGCCCATGTCTGTGTAAGCTGCCATTCTCTCTGGCCACCTCCTTGTTAGTATTTTGTGGGAGGGATTCAAGTGTACACTGGAAATTTAGGTTGGTGCAGTTAAAGTGGATTAAAGGGCTCTGTCATCCAGCTTGCTCCTTAAAGTCCAGATATAATCTAACTTCTGCATAAGCAAGCAAATCAAGATGAATGCCCAATAAGTGGTTTGTCAGGCTGAGCTCACTGATCCCTACTCAAGATGTTGACTATGCCTTCTGTCTAAGAACAATCTTCATCTGTTCTTCTTTTTTAAATAGATGACCATGTCCATTCTGTGGCTCCTTGGTCTTTTCCTATTCGCTGTGGTGCGGACCATGGTTGGCCTCACCAACTCTTGATTCCAGAGGTAGGTTGGATTTGGCTTAGGCACTGGAGGGCTGGTGGAGGGCTGGCACATGATAGAGTCGAGCCTAGGATTCATGGGTCCTCCTCAAGGCACAGGTCTACACAGATGACTATGCCTTCTGCCTTAGAACAATCTTCATGTGCTCTTCTTTTTTAATTGATGACCATGTCCACTCTGTGACCCAGTGTTGCTGTTATAGAACTCAGCAGGAAGGAGGGTGAGGACAAAGCCAGAATTAGTTGACTTTGCCTATCATTGGCAAATATCATTTGTATTTTGAAAACATATATATATATATATATATATATATATAATATTTGTGTAAAATTCCAGGTAGCTCCAAAAGGGTTCTAAGGGATCTGAAATTCCTCAAAGGCTTGAAGACTTATGATGAAGATAATATTCCACCAGCTGTAATGAAAAGAATTAGAAAGAAGTTCAACAACCACTTGGACTTTCAGCCAGCTGTCATAGAGAATGCATCATCCACCTACGAAGGCTTGTGCAAAGGGGTGAGGGCCACGGAAGAGCAGGACCTTGTCGCAAAGGTGATGGCCCCAAAACACGAACAACACAGAGAAGCTGAAGGTTTGTTCCCTGTGCGAATGCAGAAGCTCAATACAAAGCAAGCAGAACTCAAGAAGGTGGTGGACCACTTCCAGGACCTGAAGGATGAAGAAATGAATACCCGGAAGAAAGAACTCGGGAACAACACTGACGTCTGCTCTGAGAAGCCGGACAGGGCTGAAAAGCTGAACAGTGGCTTAGGAGGAAAGAAAGCTAGGAAGGATGGAAGCAGCACGCTTGCCAAGAATTCAGCACACTGACCTCACCAGGGGTGTCTTGTTATCTTCAGGGACGGTGGCTAATCTGGGAGCCTTTACCGTTGTGGCCGTACAGAATGTCAGAAGAAACAGTGGGTTTTGTGCTAGGAGGAGAAAGTCCCATTCTCTACTGATTTCAGCCTGAGTAACACTTATGGGGAACCAGTCAAGATCTGTGCCTGGCTGATTGCCGGACTGCCCATTGATTCCTTTTCGATTGACAATGGTGAATGGAATCTGGTCACAGGTCGTGACCTCCAATGCCTGAGACCAGATTCCATTCACCATTGGTCATCCTCTAATGCCTGAGACCAGATAAAATCATCCCAGCCACCCAACTCTTCATCACAGACAACATGGGGAAGATATATTTCAAAGCCCCAGAGTGGGAATGTTTTGTAGAATCCTTTGGCACGTACCACGTAAGAGAGCAAAGGTGTGGATAAAGTACTTTTTCACACAGTGCCTAGAAAAACGTTGGGATTCTCTCCCCCAAGAAATAATGATGGCCATCAAACTGGATGGCTTTAACAGTGGATTATGCAAATTCATGGAAAACAAGGCTATCAATGGCTGCTAGCCACAATGGCCATTTTCTCCCTCTGCTATCAGGGACAGTAAATGCCTCTGGATACCAGTTGCTGGGAATCACAATATCTAGCAAACCTGCTTACAAGTGATGGTTCTTAAAATACACTTAGTATTACATTGTATATTTCTTTTTATTGAAATATTTCTTTCTTTGCATTCAGCACAAGGAAGTGATGAGATTGATGAGTTTTCCCAGAAAGAGGAAGAAAAGGCACCACTGCCACATCTCTCGCCCAACTCTTTGCCTTGGCATTTCATTCAACTTCGCTTCTGGCTTTCCCCAGTTCCTACCATAGCTTTCATTTTCAGATTAGGGTCATGGGTTCAAGCCCCTGCATTGCAGGCTGTTGAACTAGATGACCCTCTATTCCATTCTAACTCTATGATTCTTTGATTCTGTGACTTCATAATCCATCCATTCCTGTGTAAGGTCTTCCTTGCCCTCTGCATTCCCCTCTCTGCCACAGATGTTAATCTTCTTGTGGTTTTAGGCCTCATCTGCACCATATATTTAAAGCAATATCATACCTATTTACACAGTCTAAAATCCTGAGAACTGGAGTTTATTAAGGGTGCTGAGAGGTTAGATCCTCTTCCTAGGGAACTCTGGAGCTTGCAGCTCTGTGAGGGGAAAACAGTTATTAGATTTTAGGCATATATTGACTGATTACAAAAGTCTGCTACCTTCAGTTTTATTTTAATTTTTCCCTTTTTTGCTGTAAATTGCTGTTTATTTGTCAGCATACACACACACATCCCTTTTTGTTTATTTTGTATGGGACAGAAAGCCACAGCAGCATAGAAAGCAGTAGGATAGATAAGGCACAACTTCAAAGGAGAAGGCTATTACTGTAGTCAGTTGGACAGGAAGAAATGACAGTATTGGATATAGAAGAAAAGAGGATGCATCAAATATGAAACATGGACTGCATGACTGAATAATTGTTCCACCCCTGAGCTTTTGCCATAACCAGATAGTAATAGTGGCTCGGCTAATTAGGCCACACAATACCTTATTGCACCAGATCACTTGCCTTATGGATATGCTTTGCGGTATTAAAGCTTTTAGTTCCTTTAAGGCCAGAACTCAAAAGATGGAGATTCAAAGGGGGACAACATATATCTCATGCAGTGAATGGGCTGGACACATTTTAGAGGACGTGTGCAATGACTGACATTCTGGGGAAGAGTAACTCAGGCCTCTTACAATGATGTTTCCACAAATACCACACAAGAAACAATTCAGCCTTAGCAGAGATCAAAGAACAGGACTCTGCATTTCTGCCTTGTAGAATTTTCTGAAGGGATAAAGGAGCACCTAAGTTGTGCTTTCAACATCTGCAAGAAAAAGGTTTCTTACTTGAGCCAGATCCTGTTGACACAAGTACTACCAAGAGCACAAAACACTTGGAGAAGTGTTCATAAGCTGCTGTTCCCCGCATCACCCTATTCAAATGAAACAGCTCAGGCTGACCTGTGTTATTCCTATGGCAGCCCGAGACACCACTGTCCTGATAACCTTAGGTGGGTTATCCCATGCTTTGTCTGGAGTTTGTCTGCCCCATTGTAAGACTCAGCTGCCAGCTCAATTGGCTGCTGTACGTGGAATGGGATTGAAGATTCACCGTTTTGTTTTTGCTTTTTGCTTCAGGCAGCAAAATGTATTGGTCTGGCTCTGCATATTGACTGATAGCAAACTGTTCCTATTGGTAATAATGCAACTTCTGCTGCATTTGAAAGCCATTTACTCTTTTCCAACTTCCAGGCTGACAACTTATTCATGGGGCCAGTTCAGCCTTGTTTGGAATTTCTTTGCCATCATTGCAGGGTCATGGCTAAGACATCCCCCATCCATCTCACTCTTTCCATGATGACACTGTATATTGCTTTGCTTGATAAGGATCCTGTGAGCTTCGTCTTCCCGCTCGCCCACCTCCACCTTGTTGCGCCCTAAGACTGAGGGAGCAACTGCGTTAGTTCTCCCATCTCATTTGTGCCCTAGAAAGATATGGAAATGTCATGGAGGAAGCCCATGTTGAGCTGCGTCCAGCTTAAAGTGCAGAGCACACTGGTATGTGCATGCAAAGGAATGAACTGGGGAAACTTAAAACTGTAGTGAAGCACATGTGCTGCTGTTCTGGAATTTTTGTTCTGGAATTATTCTAGTTCACCCAGAATTCAGGAAGAGTGGGATGTAGGAATGCTCTGGCACAAACCAGAAGAACAGCTGTACATAGCATTGACACTTTCTTAGTGGCACCAATGCACAAATCTAACAAGCCTATAAAATGGAAAGTTGTAATAGGTGAAGTCATCTGGCCTCCCTAGGCTAACCATTTGCCTTTACCTGTCACCTGTTTCCATATGAAATGCCTCTTGCACTGAAGTCCATAGGGGTATCTTCACCTACAACCTAGGTTTATATCTACTCCAGATTCTCAATATAGTGCATCTAAGAAAATGTTTTTGAAAGTCCATATTTACTTTGACCTTGTCATACCACTGATATCCATCTCACCCAAACCTTAAATCATGACTCTCTAATTCCAAAATCCCCCTATTTCTTAGAATCACTCACTCCTTCATCCACGCTAAGCAATAGGTGGCAAAATACAATTTCTAATCAGGCAGTTCCAATCCTCCCCTTTGCTTTACATCTTGCAGTACTTTCATCTTAACTTGTGGTTTTTTTCATTGCCATAACACTTAGATAAACCCCTTTTGCCATTCTTCTAATAGTGAATCAGTCGCAAGAGGTATTATTTGAAATAAAAATATCATTCTAGGCAAAACATTCATTTTTATCACTGAAATTTTGCCTAGCAATGACAATTTTAACTTTTCCCATCTTGGCATAATAATTCAAGACAGGGGTGCCAGATTACATCACAATCCAATGTTAAGTTTATATTGGGGTTATCTGGTGCACAGTGGACATTTCAGCAAATGAGCTGCAAATAGGTAAGTTGTTAGGTGAACAGCCTAGGCGGGAAAGTGTTCTGGGATTTAAAAGCTGTCTAAAAACAATATTCATCTGCTTTTCTTTTTTCATAGATTACGATGTCGATTTTCTGGATAATTCTCTTGGTGTCAATTTCTGGCACCAAGCATGCTGAGGTAAGAAAAAAATGTGACTAGCATAGGGCTTGCCGATACGAAGATCGGCAGTTTGAATCCCCGTGACGGGGTGAGCTCCCGTTGCTCGGTCCCTGCTCCTGCCAACCTAGCAGTTCAAAAGCATGTCTAAGTGCAAGTAGATAAATAGGTACCGCTCTGGTGGGAGGGTAAATGGCATTTCTGTATGCTGCTCTGGTTTGCCAGAAGCGGCTTAGTCATGCTGGCCACGTGCCCGGAAGCTGGATGCCAGCTCCCTCAACCAGTAAAGCGAGTTGAGCACCACAACCCCAGAGTCGTCCACGACTGGACCTAACAGTCAGGGGTCCCTTTACCCTTTACCTTTAAAGGTAAAACATTTGCATTTATTGCTAAAAATGTCTAAAAATGCCCCCCCCTTTCAATGGCAGAGGAAGAGGAGTGCAGGGGGAGCACACCACCCCCAGCAGCATGATCCTGGCAGGGTGCCATTGCAGCTGCCCCCGCGCTGGGCACCCCGCCCCCACAGGCAGCGCTTCCCGCCCCCAGGACGCCCGCCCCGCCCCGCCTTCTCTCTGCCCCCCGGTGCCGGAGCATGAAGCTCCACCATTACCCCTTTTGTGGGGTCACAAGAGAGTGAGTGTGATGCAGTTAGCGTGTTAGGCCGGGGGAGACCAGGGCTATCAAATCCCTACTGAGTATATAATTGATGTCATTACAGGAGGAGTGCGAGAGCGACCTGGTGGAGCGAATGCCCGCCCTGGAAGGTCTGTTTTTGGCTCTCCACCCCATGAGGCTAACAAATACCTCACTTGTCAACTGCATAAACGATCCACCAGGACCTGTCAATTTGGGCATGGAAAATGTGCAAAAAAAGCCAGAAAGAAAACCTGATTCAACTGCAAGCGGTAATTTATTTTTTTAATCCTCTATTGGGAGGGGTTGCCATGTGATTCTTTGTTGATACTGAGCATTTTCATCGTATCACTTTATATTATATATTCAGACATTCAACCAGTAGACTTTAGTCCATTGGGGCAAGTGGGGAACTGCCCTAAAAAGCTAAGCCTCTGTTAGCCAGCCCCCATCTGCTCCTGTTCCTCCTTAGACCCAGTGTTGCTGTTATGGAACTCAGCAGGAGGGAGGGTTAGGACAAAGCCAGAATTAGTTCACTCTACCTGTCATTGGCTCTAATTCCCCACTACTGTTGACTGTCCCGTATTCTGCCCTAAAGGTCCAATGGGCATCAGTCCCTCCCCCTGCATTCAATGCAATAAAATGAACCATAGATGCAAGTGTCATTTTATGACCTTATCCATTTCCTTTGGCTTAAGAATCACCTGGATGCTCCAAAAACTATTACAGGGGAAAGAACAGCAAGGTTGAAAATCTTCCACATTTTTAAAATGAGATATTTATATTTTGAAAACATTTTAATATATATGTATTTATTTGAAATTTCAGGTAGTTCCAAAATGGTTGTAAGTCACGTGAGATTCCTCGACTCCTTGAAGACTTCTGACAAAGAGAATTTCCTCCCAGCTGTAATGAAGAGAAGTAGAGAGAAGTTGTGGACTTTCAGCCATGTGGACTTTCAGCCATCTTTCATAGAGCCAGCTGTATCATCTGCCTGCAAAGGCTTGTGCCAAGGAGTTGGATCCATGGGTGCGTACGACCGGGTGGCAAAGGTGGTGGCCCCAAAACATCAAGAACTCAGGAAAGAGGAAGGGTTGCTCACTCTACTGATGCAGAAGCTCAATACGGACAGAGACGAACTAAAGAAAGTAATTGACCGCCTCCGGGACCTGAACGATGAACTTGAATCACTTAGTAACCGGAAGAAACAACTTGAAAACAGCATTGAGGAATGCTCTCAAAAACTGGAAAGGGCTGAAAAGATGAGCTTGGGAGGAAAGGAGGATAGGGGCACGGAAGCAGCAAGCTATAATCTTTCCATTATCAAGGTGTCTGACTCCACTTACGTAAGGACTTTGGAGAATGCCATCCAGCTTGCAACCCTAGTCTTGCTTGAAAATATCGGCGAGGAAGAGTTGGGTGCCATCCCAGAGCCAGTGCTGCTAATGGCAGCTTTCAAACAGCAGGCTGTAGAGTACAGGAGACTGAGAGAGAACGTTCTTGAGTACTCAAGCAATTTCAAGTTTTTACTCAATGGATTTCAAGTGGAATACTACTTGAAGGAGTCTGACCATGTCACTAAGGAGCCCATGTCTCTGGTTATGTTGAAAGAGGTAGATTTTATGGAAATTTGTATCTGTTTTCATTATCTGCTGTATCCGTTGCAAGCTCAGTATTATGAACAGAGACTGAGAGAGAACGTTCTTGAGTACTCAAGCAATTTCAAGTTTTTACTCAATGGATTTCAAGTGGAATACTACTTGGAGGAGCCTGATCACGTCACCAAGGAGCCCATGTCTCTGGTTATGTTGAAAGAGGTAGATTTTATGGAAATTTGTATCTGTTTTCATTATCTGCTGTATCCGTTGCAAGCTCAGTATTATGAACAGAGACTGAGAGAGAACGTTCTTGAGTACTCAAGCAATTTCAAGTTTTTACTCAATGGATTTCAAGTGGAATACTACTTGGAGGAGTCTGTCCACGTCACCAAGGAGCCCGCGTCTCTGGTTATGTTATTTGTATGGTTATGGAAATTTGTATCTGTTTTCATTATCTGCTGTAGCCGTTGCAAGCTTAGTATTATGAACAGGGCTGTTGAAAGACAATAGCTGTAGACACACCAAGGCCCATGACTTCCTCCAAAGAATCCTGGGCACTGTATCTTTCAGAGCTACAATTCCCAGCACCCTTAAGAAACTACAGTTCCTGATTAGTTAGAAAGCAACATCACTGGCAGATTCTGGTACCTAACGATTTTTCCCCCTGAATCTGAATCTGATTATGAAGTATGGTGAACTGAAGATTGGAACAGTAAGGAATTAATACATAGATTATGCCCTTTTCCTTGGTTGTGCTCCTTAGATTGCAATAATGCCAAAGGAGCTTCCAGCTCTTCAGCTGAAATGGATTCAGACCTCAGCTGAAACGTAGAAATTGGTGGTCCTCTTAGAAAAAGAAAACTTTAAGGTTTCTGATGCCAAGGAGCAGCTAGTGGGTGCAGATGAAAAGGAAGCCAATGAAGCTGCAGCTCTTGCCCAGGGTCTTCAGGTCATTGTGCTGTGCAGCCTGGTGCTCCCTCCCCATTCTCTACTGTGCCAACTTACCTGAGAGTAAGCCCCCTTGAACCCAAGAAGACTGAAAAAAGAGGCACACACAGGGCTGCACTGTCAGCACATGATGTTCCCTTCCACAGTTGGTTTTTAATGAAAGAGCGGCAATTAAGAGGAGATGTTCACACATGATGTTGCTGAGAGGGGAGTCAACCCCTTGTGGCCCCTCATCCGTTCTGATCTGCCTCCCCAAGGTTGCTATTTACCCCAGAGTTAAAAGTAATATTGGGCTAAAAATGCCCTCCTTTTGTGGTGTCATAAGTGAGTGAGTGTGATGCAGCTGAGTGTTAGGCCAGGGGAGACCAGGGTTCAAATCTAAAACTCACTGGGTGAGCCTGTTCCCATTGCACCAGGAAGTGAATTTGACTGGTGGGGAACTGCCACCGAGAGGACCCTCAATCACTTCCAATGAAGGCAGATCCAGTGACAGCACCTGGAATAAGAAAGGAAAGGGTGGTTCTCGGATAGTGATTGTTTCACTAGACTGTTCATCCTGACTATGTGATATATTTGATATGATTACAGGAGGAGTGCGAGGGAGACCTTGCTGAGGCAATGCCAGCCATGAACACTCCCCTGAATGAAACTACATATTCTGGGGAAGAATAACTCAGACCTCTTACAATGATGTTTCCACAAATACCACACAAGAAACAATTCAGCTTTAACAGAGGTAAAAGAACAGGACTCTGCATTTCTGCCTTGTAGAATTCTCTGAAGTAATAAAGGAGCACCTAAGTTGTGCTTTCAAGGCATCTGCAAGAAAAAGGTTTCTTACTTGGGGCAGACTCTGTTGACACAAGTGCTACCCCCCCTTTCTTTCTTTTTAAATCACCCCTCCAATCTTCTCTTAGCAGAGAGCGGGCGAAATGTAAAGTGGACGCCTGCCAATTTTTAATTTTAAAACCATTCTGGGGTGTAAAACTGCGATTGTTCTTGCTTAGGCGATCCTGAAGAGCTTCTGGTTTTATTACTGGTCATGAGTGTGGGGTGAAAAAGAAAGACAGACAGGGGAGTGTGGGGTGGAATGACAGCAGTGGCCGCAAACATTTTAATCTCCCACCACGCTTAAATGCAAAGCCTGCAAGACCAGAAGCGTTTGTGGCTTGGTTTGGCGATTTTGTTGCTTTAATGCAAAGATCCAATTTAGCATTTTCAAGTTCAGGGCCAAGGTCAAATATACAGGTTAGTATATAAAGCCTTTAACGGCTTGTCCCTAGTTTACTCGTGAGATTTCCTTATCCTATATATGCCCATGCAACTGCTTGGATCTGTGGAACTGGCACTGTTACAAGTGCCACATCATACTTGATCCGCATTTGTAAGAAATAGATATTTTCAGATGGAACTCCCAAGCAGGTACCTTCAATCTACACTTTATGGAGCCTGCTAAAAACATCCATAAATTAGAATCTTGACATACATTTTAATTTACTCCCTGCCCATTGTTGGTCTTTTTTATTTTTCAATGTTTTCAATAGTTGTTTCCCCTTTTTAAGATGATTTTATGGTTTTACTCTTTTTGCAAACTGCTTTGAGGTTTTCTTGCAATCAAGTGGTGTATAGATCTTGTAAAATAAATAAAAATAAATATACACCCATATTTAGGCAAGCCCTATCAGGACCATGGACAGGTCCTGTAACCTCCAGTGGCTGCAGTTTTCTCTTGATTGCTGAGACAAAATCCACCCATTAACCACAATCAAGAGAAAACTGCAGCCACTGGAGGTTACAGGACCTGTCCATGGTCCTGATAGGGCTTGCCTAAATATGGGTGTATATTTATTTTTATTTATTTCAGCTCCTCTGCAAAGGCAGGGCTAATTGCAGGGCAGGGTTTGCCAACCTCAACCTCTTTGCTGAGACAACATCCACTCATTAACCACAAAGAGGTTGAGGTTGGCAAACCCTGCCCTGCAATTAGCCCTGCCTTTGCAGAGGAGCTGGCTGTGTTCTTTAAAGGGCTATTGTCCACTTCCATAACTGCTAACATCTACAAGGCTGAAAGATGAAATGCTACTGGGGACTCATCCTAAGGGTTTGAGTCACAAACCCCACCTGAGCCCACTCACAAAGGGCCATCAGAAACCCCACTTCAGCCGTCCCACAAAGCACCATCACAAACGCCACCTCAACAGACTCACAAAGGGCCATCACAAACCCCACCTGAGCGCTCTCACAAAGGGCCATCACAAACCCCACCACAGCCCACTCACAGATGACTATCACAAACCCCACCTCAGCACTCTCACATACTGCCCTCACAAACCCCATAGTATATTGGGATTTGTGACAAAACTCCATTATCCCTACTAATGCAAGGCCAGCTAACATCTGGCTGCTTATTAAAAGCGTCCCACTGTAGGTTCCAATTCCCCCCTGTGCCCACTGTATTAGCGCTCCGGTCACCTTGTGAGCAGAGTCTTATTTAGTCTTCTGTTTTAATCAGAAGGTTTCTCTGCATTCTCCATAAACATCTTACCATTTTCATTCCAATGCGTTGTTTCTGTTCCAAGGCGAATCTAACTATGGTAGGAGATTACTGGACGACAAGGACAGGCTTCTCCAGCTCTCTGTTCTTTCCAACTGCATATTGTAAAGATGCAGAAGTCCTGGAAAACTATCAGCTTTTCCCCACAGGTGGAATATTTTGTAAAAAGTCCATTCTTTTGGGAGGAGTGGGTTTGTTGTTCAAGACCTCCCAAAAACTTTGGACTGCACAACTGGGATTTGCTGGGATGTGGCTGAATCCCACCCAAGACTAATGCTGGTCTGGAAGTCCTCTTTGCTTTGCTCCCAGGTTTCTTTGTCTCTTGGGTTGAGCCCAACTCTTTGCTGTGGCATTTCATTCAACTTTGCTTCTGGCTTTCCCGAGTTCCTACCATGGCTTTCATTTTCAGGTCAGGGTCATGGCTTTGAGCCCCTGCATTGCAGGATGTTGAACTAGATGACCCTCTCTTCCATTCTAGCTCTATGATTCTTTGATTCTGTGACTTCATAATCCGTCCATTCCTGTGTAAGGTCTTCCTTGCCCTCTGCATTCCTCTCTCTGCTCCAGATATTAATCTTCTGGTGGTTTTAGGCCCCATCTGCAGCATACATTTAAAGCAATATCATACCTATTTACACAGTCATGAATTCGGCCTCTAAAATCCTGGGAACTGGAGTTTATTAAGGGTGCTGAGAGGTTAGTTCCTCTTCCTAGAGAACTCTGGAGCTTGCAGCTCTGTGAAGGGAACACAGCTATTAGATTTTGGGCGTATATTGACTGATCACAAAGTTTATTTGAGTCTGCTACTTTTATTTTATTTTTTTACCTATTTTGTTTTATGTTGCTGTTTGATCAGTCAGGATACACACACACACACAAACAAACAAACAAACAAACAAACAAAGACATACACTTTTGTTTATTTTGTATGGGACAGACATCCACAGCAGCTTAGAGCACAGTAGGATATGTAATGCACAACTTCAAAGGGGAAAGCTGTTATTATAATCAGTTGGAGAGGAAGAAATGACTGGATTGGATATAGAAGAAAGAAGAGGAGTCAAATGTGAAACATGGGCTGCCCGTCTGAACCTTTCACAATATTCTAATTTTCTGAAATTGTTAATTTGGGGTTTTCATCAGCTGTACGCCATAATATCATAATTATAACTAATAAAGGCTTGACATATCTCTCTTTTCATGTCATGCGTCTATCTCATATAGTAGTTTCACCTTTTAAGTTGAATTACTGAAATAAATGAACTTTTCCATGATATTCTAATTTTCCGAGTTTCACCTGTGCTGTATGTCCACCTTAGTTCTGGTTCTTCACTCCCAACTGGATCTCTTTCATATAAACTATTGAGGCCCCTTCTTTCTGGCGGATCTCTAAGGTGAGGTACTCCATTTTTATTCTTGGTTGGGAACCCCAGACAAGGAAAGACATTCAGTTTGCCTACCCTGAAGAGGTTGTATAGTGATATTTCTACCTGTAGACTGTCATATCTGGAGAAGGTTGGGAGATTTGCTAGCTTAGCCATTTCTGGACTCTTGCCTTTTAATATTTGTTTTATAGACTCAAAGGAGGGGTACAACTTCCCTTATGGCGATTCCTAATTATTTAAAACTAGCTGCTCAGAAATTCTAAGAAACAACAGGAATAATATCAGGACAGTCAGCACAGTTCTGAAATGCTCAGTCTCTCATCGTGGCTCAGAATGACATGCAGTTGACATCAATAAAAAAACTTTCCCCTTGGTCTCGGGAACCATCATGCAAAATTCAGTTATAATAGCTTTTTAAAAATTCTAAATGCCTAGTAAACAGACAGCTTTCCAAAATATATAGTAGATGCTACCATGACAATAAAAGGTAAAGGGACCCCTGGCCATTAGGTCCAGTTGCAGACAACTCTGGGGTTGCTACATTCATCTCGCTTTATTGGCCGAGTGAGCTGGCGTACAGCTTCCGGGTTATGTGGCCAGCATGACTAAGCCGCTTCTGGCGAACCAGAGCAGCGCACAGAAATGCCGTTTACCTTCCTGCCAGAGTGGTACCTATTTATCTACAGTGGTACCTCTGGTTGTGAACAGAATCCGTTCCGGAGCCCTGTTCGCAACCTGAAAGGAACACAATCCGCATCTGTGCATGTGCGGGTCGCGATTCACCACTTCTGCGCATGCGTGTGATGTCATTTTGTGTGTTTGTGCATGCACGTTTATGCATGTGCAAGCGGCGAAACCCAGAAGTAACCCTTTCCAGTACTTCCGGGTCACCGTGGGACGCAACCTGAAAAGACATAACCTGAACCGAATGTAACAAGAGGTATGACTGTTTTTGCACTTTGTGCTTTCAAATTGCTATGTTGGCAGGAGCAGGGACCGAGCAATGGGAGCTCACCCCATCGCAGGGATTTGAACCACCGACTTTCTGATCGGCAAGCCCTAGGCTCTGTGGTTTAACCCACAGTGCCACCGGCATCCCTTGACATTACATTCTTCTTATATATTCATAGGATCACAGAATTGTAGAGTTGGAATCTCTACTAAAGCATTCCTGACAGATGGCCACCCAAGCTCTGCTAAAAACCCACCTATGAAGAAGAGTCCCCTACTTTTCAAGGGAGTCCTTTCCGCTGTTGCAAACAGCTCATTTTGTTTGCAATAAATAGTGAAACTGTCTATGCAAAGAAGAAAGAGGAGGCAAGAGACTTGAGATTTTCACCTCTTGATGCTATTACTAATCTGCCAGCTTTGCCCTGCTTCATGTTGTGGATTCTTCTCCCTATTGTGCTGGCAACTGTCCTTGACAGTGTGGAAAGAGTTCTGAGTGACCCGGTAGCTGTACGCCGGCTCCCTCGACCAGTAAAGCGAGATGAGCGCCGCAACCCCAGAGTCGGACTCGACTGGACCTAACGGTCAGAGGTCCCTTTACCTTTACCCTCTGTGAAGACTTCAGGGAACATAATAATGAATAATTTTGTTGTGTACATGAGCCAGCTTGGTGCCCCTGTTAAGAAGAAACAGATTTCAAATGCCCCTGGTCTTCTTTAGGACCCTAAGAGATGGGAAATATTTTAAGCCCTCTATATATCCATCCATTCATTCTTGATCGTAAAAAAAAAGCTTTTAAGTCCTCACTGTGCATCAAATCCTTTGAGTCTCAAATATATATACAATGAAGCATGGGATGGAACGATGGAGAATTTTTTGAAACAACAATGAGTTGTTGTTTCACTCAAGGGATGCTGGATAACAGCAGGCTTCCTTAACCTTGGCCCTCCAGATGTTTTGAGACTACAATTCCCAGCATCTCTGACCACTGGTCCTGCTAGCTAGGGATCATGGGAGTTGTAGGCCAAAAACATCGGGATAACAGCAACAACCAGGGGAAAGAAAGACATAACATCTTACAAGCACAGGAAGAAACACCACAGACAGAATAATTGTCACACACAGGAAGAATAAGAATATAGTTTGAGTTCCTCACTTGTAGTTTTACAAGTCATTTAATGTGTCAACATGAGTAGAAGTTATGAATATTGCAGTTGTTGTATAATGGATTATTATTATGACCGGAATGTAATGGAA
Organism: Podarcis cretensis; assembly: GCF_951804945.1. Lineage (NCBI taxonomy): Eukaryota > Metazoa > Chordata > Lepidosauria > Squamata > Lacertidae > Podarcis > Podarcis cretensis. Next base: position 16,882,847 of record NC_137176.1, on the reverse strand, counting down.
ATTAATAAGATTTTGGAATGCAGAAATAAAGCAAATCATCAAGCCATCAATTCTACTATGTGGGGGGCCACCATATCTAAATTACATAATTTGGTATTTGAACTATTGGCATTAATAATTGTATTATAAATTGGTATTGTTATAATGAGGCTATTATTGGATTGTAATTGAAAACTAATAAAAATTATTATCAAAAGGAGATGAGAGCTTGTTTGTCTCAAATTAGACCAAATATAAATGATATTGCCTGGCCAAAGCATGCTTACAACTCTCACTGAGTTTGTATACATAGATAAGGTACATTTATGTAAGGGGCTTGTTTATAATTATATTTTGGGAATGATCCATGTTCCTATGTAGCTGCATTGTTTTATACTTTCTGGGTGTCCTGTTATCATTTTATAAAGTAGTTGTGTTATAAATCAAGCACTACAAGGAGTTGTTTCGTTTTGTTTTCCAGTATATCTCCTATCAATAATAACATTCAGTGTGGCTCAAGAAAATTTTTACTCTGAAAGCGTGAGACTTATAGGGAAAAGGGGTGGGGAACCTCCCATATTTAGTTTGAGGGGTGGTATTCCTATTCTTCTTCTTCTTCTCTTGTATCATACTTCTAATGCTTGACTTTGAGCCAAATGTTTCTATCTACATAAAATACTTTCTCTTTTATATAGAAAAGCAGGCTTTCATTCAGCATATCCGGTAAAGCTTAATAAACTATGGATAGAAGTTAAAGTTTTGTTTCCATTAAATTCTTATTTCATGTTAAACTGAGTTTTCTTTTATGTGTGTGTGTATGTGTGCACCGACCCCTCTCGCTCTCCAGGCTTCAGCGAAAGCCTGCATTCGCTCCATAGGACGCACACACATTTCCCCTTCATTTTGGGAGGGGAAAAAGTGCGTCCTATAGAGCGAAAAATACGGTAATTCTTCTTTCCTTTTTCTTTTCCAATGATTCCTTTCTATCCTGGCAAGCTACATGTTGTGCACGAATAATGCAGAATGAAGTCCTAATGGTTTTGTGATTGGTTTAAAGAAAAGCAGCCCCTCGATTCTGAATTTGAGGGTTCGACAAGGGAGGAGGTGTCTTATCCTGTCTCAGGTGTCTGGTTTTTTTTTTGTCTACTTTCCCACCCCACCCGGGGTTTGAGATGCAAGTTTTCAAAGGTAATGTTACATTTAGAATCCCAGGAGCAAATGCAGCTTGGAAAGGTTGAGTTTGAGCTGAAAAACAGCTATCAGGGAAAGGATTAAGTACCTCTCTGATCAAAATTGCAGCCCCCTGAGGGTGTTTTTCATTTCAAAAACTTGTCAAAGTTGCATTCACACATAGTTTGCTGTTATTGTGCCTGTTTTCTTTCTAGGTTTTCTGATTCAAGAATTTTGCAGTTTTGTTTTTTCTCAAAAAATCAGGGTAGGCTTGTGAAAAGTTGCTAAATGATGCAGAAAAGTGAGAAAGTGTTTCCCCTCACTCTAAACTTTTCCTGGTCCAAGTACCAGCTGAAGGTTCTTCATTGGATTCATAGAGTAAATATCTTTTAGTAGTCTAAGGAGAAGGGAAGTACCAACTTATGAAACTTATGAAACCCATGGCCTGCCTGTACACCATTGACTGGTTGTTTTGTGAAAAGGTAACCAAAACGAAAAACCAAAAAACCCAACCTGGAAATGATTTGGCAAAAGCAAACTGCCAGGGAACTGCCATCAGGGCCGGAGGGAGGGAGCGGGCTCCGGAGGGGTTCCAGAGAGCGTCCCGGGATGGGGATGGGCAGCCCATCTTCTGGGGAAGAGAATCAGCATAGCACCAGTGGAGAAGGGGGGCAGATGGGGGAATCGGTGAGGCGGTCCCATGACTCCTTGCCAGGGACCAGCGGGGAGAGTAAGGGTCCTCCGCTGCCTACACCCTCCTTGCGCAGAAGGCTTCCGCGCAGGGAGAGTAGGAGGAGACTAGGCATCAAAGAGCTTCTTTGCTGGAAGAAACGCCCACTGACGGATTCTGCCAGTGATTGAGACAGCCACGGGTGAGTGGCTGTCCAGACAGAAAAGGTTCACTCAGGCAACCCAGCCAGGCATTGCACCAGTTTATGCACAAGCAACCCCTAGAACCATTACACAAACAAACATCTACTTCCTGTGTATTCTGAAATCTAAAACTTCTAATCCAAATATAAGGCCAAAAAGCGGTTCAAAACCAAGATCTTGAGCTCCCTCCAAAACAAACAAACAAACAAACAAACAAACACTATGTTGTCTACAGTTAAGGTAAACCCTGGATGGTTAAGTCTAGTCGAATTTGACTATTGAGTGCGGTGCTCATCACGCTTTCAGGCTGAGGGAGCCGGCATTTGTCTGCAGACAGCTTTTCTGGGTCATGTGGCCAGCATGATGAAACCACTTCTGGTGCAACAGGACACTGTGATGAATGCCAGAGTGCACGGAAGCACCATTTACCTTCCTGTTGCAGCAGTACCTATTTATCTACTTGCACTGGCGTGCTTACGAAATGCTAGGTTGGCAGGAGCTGGGACAAAGCAACAGGAGCTCACCCCATCGCATGGATTTGAACTGCCAATCTTACTATCAGCAAGCCCAAGAGGCTTGGTGGTTTAGACCACGGCGCCACCCGCGTCCCGTTGTCTACAGAGCATGCTTTAACAAGGGGGATCAGGGAAGACAGAAAATTGCACCAGACTCCTTCAAGAAAGGAAAGCAGTCCTGTCAGCTGAAAGTGCCAGTCCTTCCACTGGGATGATCTACATCTCAAAGGTATGATTAGCATGTGGCATCTATCATTTTTGTAGCTCTGAATAGCACCCGTAAACCATCATTTTATCTTGTGATTGTTTTTTGTCTTATACGTCTTGATCCTTTGGCTCTTTGAGTCACTTAAAGGAAATGGATGAAGGAATCGGTTTCCCACACCCAAAACTGACTGTGAAGGCAGTTTGAAACTGCACTAAAATCCCTATTTTTCCTTAGCTAAAATCCATTAACTTGAGCTCTGAGACAATGTATAAACAAAAACCCAGCTGTGCTCAGAGCCCTCTCCTTTATCAGTTTGTGACAGCAGGGATGACCCTGACTGCACCAGCAGAACAGAGAAGACACGTCCGTGCCCTATCTTATGTGCTGACCACAAAAGACGCACAAACCGAAGTCTGGGAACAACGCCAGAAGCGTGTTCCCGGAGATGATGACCTCTTCCTCCTAGATAAGAGTAGGAAGAGGAAGATCCTTTTATGGTCAGAAGTACAGGAAGGAATACCCTTTTATGGTTAAGAATACCAGAGCAAGAACATATGTGATGTCAACCTGCGTACATAGGCTGATGTGGTTGGATTTATATGGGAAGGAGGGAGAGGGTGCCTGGAGGATATATATACTGTATGAAACTTGTCATTTCTTTGGACTTGCTGTGGACTTGATCATGCAAGTGCCTTCTGCTATACGGAGAGCAGAATAAACTCTTTCTTTGAACCAACCTCGGTGTCATTTGACTTCTTTCCTCCTGTCCCGGAGCAATGCAGACCCAGCCAGTGAACTCCAATAAGGCTATAAAAGTTCATGACAAAAATGCTACGCGTAATGTAGAAATGTACACTGTTGCAGGCCAGAGGACCTGCTGCTTCCCAGGTAACATGGAGAGAGGGAGAGGGAAACAGAGAGAAACATAGAAAGAGAGAACGAGATCTTTTGCACATTGAATTGGGCAAATGCATAATGTTTTATCCACTTCAACAACATATATAAATGGTGTAATCTGGCTGCTAGTGACTTCTTTTTGTATCATAAAAGAGGTCATTTTGAACAATTCTGCCTAACAATGTTTGAGCAGTAAAAGCTGCCACTGTGTCAGGAGGATCAATTGCAAAAAACGGAAAGGGCTCCCATGCCTTTAATAGTTGTGTGAAAGACAGAAAGTTGGCCAGTTCAGCTTCTTCATGAAGGGCTAAGAAAAAAGAGGGCATCATTTCAGGATTCAGTAGGTGGAGGTGGGTGAGCAGTGGGGGCAGAGGAAAGGAGGGAGATTTCTGCTGGGAGGCAAGATTCTTGAAAAGACTGAAAAGCCAGCATACCCTATATATTCAATATAAAATTGAAAAGAAACAAAATACAGTGGTACTTCTGGTTATTAACCTAATTCGTTTCGGAGGTCCATTCTTAACCTGGGGTACCACTTTAACTAATGGGGCCTCCCGCTGCCGCCACACAATTTCTGTTCTCATCCTGAGGTAAAGTTCTTAACCTGAGGTACTACTTCTGGGTTAGTGGAGTCTGTAACCCAAAGTGTTTGTAATCCCAGGTACCACTGTAGTGTAAGAGCATTTGTAAGACTCTTGGACTGGGGGTTTGTGGGGTGTTGCTGTCGCCGTTGATTGTCTCTTTGTTTTAGATGTAGGTGGAAACTGTTTGGTTTGGTTGTGTATTTTTTAATGTTTTATTTATTGTTTATGCCTACTTTAGTTATGTTGCAGTTACATATATTTTCATGCTGTAAGCTGTCTTGTGCATGGTTTGAACTGTGGGAATGCAGCAAACAAAATTATGTATGTATTTGTTGTAGTTATTATTTTATACCTCAGAAATGAATCAGCTACAGTGAAAAAAGCAAGTGAATCATCCAGAGAGCAGTTTGGGGGTATACTTTGTCATAGAAACTTCCAATGAGTAGGCAGTCTCCCAAACACCAGCACCAGGTATAAGGGGTGCATAGTCATTAAGGATGGCTTCATGGAGCAAAACCTGTGGGCTAAACCACTGCGCCTCTTGGGCTTGCCGATCAGAAGGTTGGTGGTTCTAATCCCTGCGATGAAATGAGCTCCCATTGCTCTGTCCTAGCTGCTGCCAACCTAGCAGTTCGAAAGCATGCCAGGGCAAGTAGATAAATAGGAATCACTGCAGCGGGAAGGTAAATAGCGTTTCCATGAGCTCTGGTTTCCGTCATGGTGTTCTGTTGTGCCAGAAATGGTTTAGTCATGCTCGCCACATGACCCGGAAAGCTGTCTGTGGACAAACCCCAGCTCCCTTGGCCTGAAAGCAAGATGAGTGCTGCAACCCCATAGTTGCCTTTGACTGGACTTAACCATCCAGGGGTCCTTTGCCTTTTACCTTTACCATGGAGGGAAAGTCTATCAATGGCTACTAGTCATAACAGGCCAACCTAAAGTGTAACTAAGATTTCATTTCCACCCACCCAATGCACGGAGTACGTATTGGGAATAAGTGCATAAGTGGCAGATGAAGCACAACAGTGGCAGATGAAGCACAACAAATCTTAGGGAATCAGATTACAATGAAATTAAGAGGGGAAATTGTAGGCAAGATGGGCCATATCCCCAACCAGTATCATATCCTGATAGAAAATATAAGACTTTTCCAGGTAAAAACTGGACACCAAAAGATAGAACCTTATATAAAAACATGGTTCGATGCAGAGTGTCAGAAAAGTAAACAAGCCTTGGTAAAAGCACCAAGAACCCGAAGGAAACATAAATCTGATGATAAAATTAAAAAGTTTTTAACACAGAGGAGCTTATAATGGTTGTTCCAGGAGCAGAGGGATATGATCTTCTGAATATCAGATGTTGTGAGGCAACAGTGAAGAGGGCTATTGGCTTCACGTCTTGCTTGTGGGTTTCTCAGAGCTATTTGGTTGACCACTGGAAAGTAAGATGCTAGACTAGATAAGAGCTCTGTTCATTCACAACTTGGATCTTCTAAGGATTTATTTATTTATTTTGTTGTTGTTGTTTAGTTGTTTAGTCGTGTCCGACTCTTCGTGACCCCATGGACCAGAGCACGCCAGGCACTTCTGTCTTCCACTGCCTCCCGCAGTTTGGTCAAACTCATGCTGGTAGCTTCGAGAACACTATCCAACCATCTTGTCCTCTGTTGTCCCCTTCTTCTTGTGCCCTCCATGTTTCCCAACATCAGGGTCTTTTCTAGGGAGTCTTCTCTTCTCATGAGGTGGCCAAAGTATTGGAGCCTCAGCTTCAGGATCTGTCCTTCCAGTGAGCACTCAGGGCTGATTTCCTGAAGAATGGATAGGTTTGATGTTCTTGCAGTCCATGGGACTCTCAAGAGTCTCCTCTAGCAGCATAATTCAAAAGCATCAATTCTTCGGCGATCAGCCTTCTTTATGGTCCAGCTTAGCTACTAGTTTTAATGCAAAAGCCTAGATATTTATTTCTTGCTAGCTGATACTACAGAATCACATCCCTATTTTTCTACAAAGAAGGCACAGAAAGGTATCCTGATAGCCCATTACTCTGGAATTCTTTTCCTCCAGAAAACAGAAGTCTCTGGGGGAAAGGAAAGTGATGTTTATTCAAGCAGACATGCAGTGATCAGGAAGTCATTGCATAAAGTTAAGGCTGTCTTGTCTGCTCTCTAACTCTCTGCAGCATACCTAACCCAGAGTAACCTCTCTAATATACCATAATGATCGCTCAATATCTTGCAGTTTAACTTGCATTTCCCAGAGGACTTATATAGACAGAGCTTGTTTACACACTAAACCAGTGCTCCAACATCTGTACTGCCTTTCCAGGCACAGTGCAAGCCTCTAGTTTTTTAACCCACCAAGCCCTGAAGAGTTAGGCTCAGTCCTCTCAAGCTGCTCTGTTAACCGTTGATCTGGGGAGGGGAGGCATTAAATGTTCAAAGGAGGCATTGCTTTGGAATCTAAAGTCTACTAAACATCTGCAAACGGTAGAGGAAAGAGAGAGAGAAATGAAAGTAGCTCAGCCAAGCAGCGGCGGAGGAAGCCGCTCGGGTGTCTGGAGTGGCGCGCCCAGGGGTGGGGCAATCCGCCCATAGGGGTGGGGTGATCCACCCACAGAGGTGGGGTGCACTGTGGGGCCTTCAGAGTCTGCCTGCCTCCTCCCACTCAGCCGCCCTACAGCTGGGGGGAGGCAGCAGGCAGTGGTTTGGGCAGCGTGGAGCCTCTGCACGCTCAAGCCATCGCTTCTCTCCCAGGAGAGATGCATGGCTCGGGCACACTGCAGGCCCCACGGTGAGTGCCGCACGGCATTTTGTCACCCCCCTTCAGTGGTGACACCCAGGGCAGTCCGCACCTAACGCACCCCCCTTCCTCCGCCACTGCAGCCAAGGCATCCAGGGACTCAGCTATATTAGTAAAAAAAGAAAAGGGGAAAAAAAACACTTTGAATGTGTTCTAAACTTCCAACACCAGGTGGCATTGGAGAGCAAAAGATTTTCTTTGCAATTTTACACAGCGGAGGTTTTTCCCTTTTGTTATAAAGATTTAATTTCTGACTTATTTATAGCGTGTTTTCCCCTGCGTGTAGATCCACCCAAGAAGCGTCCTGGTCATGCAGCAGGAGCAAACCAGAACACACTTTCCTGCTCTTGAGCAGAAAAGGAAGGCAGGTAACTTCACTGACTACCTCCATTACCTGCCAGCCTCACTTCCTTGGCTTTATTGCTTCACGTTTCTTCTACCTAAGTCTGCTACATATTGGCCATTGTGATAGAGAAGTCTTCATAAAACTGCATGCACTCATTCATTTCTTTTAAATACACTCCACATCACCCTGGATATGTAGTCAAGGCAAAACAACCCATAGCTTTGAATGGTGGTTATTGTATTTATTTATTAATAGCATTTATGGGTTTCCCTAAAAACTTAACTTCTTAAGGCAGCTCACAAAAAGAAGCTGTTTAAAAATGCAGCAAAATCAACAATAAAAGCATAATATAGCATAACAACAACAACAACAACAACAACAACAACAACAACAACAGAGCTAAGATAGAAGGGCCTGGAAAATTTAAAAATAAAGACATTTGCCTGACTCCAAATAGTTGGAAATAGGCTAGGTGAGTCTCTCATGAAGTTCGCATCTGATACAGAAAAAATAGGGGTGGTTGGCTTTTGCCGCCCAACTCCCAAAAGGGACTGAGTCCCCTAAGTCCATGATTGGGAAGAGATGGAGGCAGGAGGCAGTGAAAGCAAGGCAGGTACAGTGGTGCCCCGCAAGACGAACGCCTCGCAAGACGGAAAACCCGCTAGACGAAAGGGTTTTCCGTTTTGGAGGCGCTTCGCAAAACGAATTTCCCTATGGGCTTGCTTCGCAAGACGAAAATGTCTGGTGAGTTCCTGCAGGGTTTTTTCCCCTTTTTTCCCCCTTTTCCTAAGCCGCTAATAGCGCTAATCCGCTAAGCCATCAATGGGCTTGCTTCGCAAGACGAAAAAACCGCTAGACGAAGAGAATCGCGGAACGGATTCTTTTCATCTTGCGAGGCACCACTGTATTTATTTTTCTGTTGCAAGAGAGTCCCCTCCCCTCCTTGCAAGGAGGCAAGAGAGACCCAGAACCAAGAAGAAACATCTCTTTTAAGGGTTTGCATTTTGATATGGAGAAGAAGGACATTCCCTCTACAATCAGAAATTACATCACACACAATGTGGGGTTACTGTGGCTCAGGCAGGCCAAGGTGTGATATTCCTGATAATTTAGCAAGTTTTGTTGTTGTTGTTTAGTCGTTTAGTCGTGTCCGACTCTTCGTGACCCCATGGACCAGAGCACACCAGGCACTTCTGTCTTCCACTGCCTCCCGCAGTTTGGTCAAACTCATGCTGGTAGCTTCGAGAACAAGATCCAACCATCTCATCCTCTGTTGTCCCCTTCTCCTTGTGCCCTCCATCTTTCCCAGCATCAGGGTCTTTTCCAGGGAGTCTTCTCTTCTCATGAGTTGACCAAAGTATTGGAGCCTCAGCTTCAGGATCTGTCCTTCCAGTGAGCATTCAGGGCTGATTTCCTTGAGAATGGAGAGGTTTGATCTTCTTGCAGTCCATGGGACTCTCAAGAGTCTCCTCCAGCACCATAATTCAAAAGCATCAATTCTTCAGTGATCAGCCTTCTTTATGGTTCAGCTCTCACTTTCATACATCACTACTGGAAAAACCATAGCTTCAACTATATGGACCTTTGTTGGCAAGGTGATGTCTCTACTTTTTAAGATGCTGTCTAGGTTTGTCATTGCTTTTCTCCCAAGAAGCAGGCGTCTTTTAATTTCATGGCTGCTGTCACCATCTGCAGTTTTACATAGTTCCAAAACATTAGCATTTGATAAGACAGTCACAATACCCTCAACCATCCCTCAATGCAGAGCATCTGGGCAAACAATGACAATTAAAACAAAAGAGGTTAATAGATATAGGAGAGGAATCCCTTCAGGAACTTCCCCTGATTGCTGTCTGCCTGCCTACCTCAGGCAAGGGGGATTAAGGAGGCAGAGGAAATATTTAGAGTCTTTAGGAAAGACAAAATGGCTTTTGATTGCTCTCCTGTAATATTTTAGGCATGTGTTTTATATACTTATGTATGTGTTTTATCTTGTGCAATTATCAACATTTATTCTATATTTGAGATATATTCTATATTTGAATTTCTATAACACATCTATAATATGCCCAAATATATTGATTTCAGGTATTTGTGTAGATAGTCCACTGACCTCACACAGGCTAGGTGTGCTTCTCTGTATACATTTTTTTTTCAGTTTCATACTCAAATAGCAGAAACCAAAGTGGAACCGTTTATGTTCTATTACCATTTGTCTGGTAACGCAGCTCCTCTATTCATTTGCCAGTGCGCTCTGGTGTTAAATCCCACACTAATTGTTTCCCCCTCTTCTTGGCTTTTTAAGAAGCTTTCAGAATCAATTGTCTCTTATTTCAGTACTGTCAGCTTTCGCCATCAGGTTCTCAAAGAAGTTAATCAAATTTGTTCAGCATGGCCTCCCCTTCTTACGCCGGCTGCCACCTTGGAGGAGTTCATAACCTGCTCAAGTGTTCCTTCTCTCGCTGAGCTTAATCAAAGACTAAAGAACTGTTTTCCCTCGCAGAAAGGTCAGACTCGTAGACCTATAGCCTCCCCTTGTCTTCCTCATTTTGATATCACTTCTAATGCACTATATTTACTTCATGTTTCTCCCGAGCTGCTTCTTCGGATTTCCTAAGACGTCAGTTTTATCTCCCCCACCCTCCTCGAATGCTGCTGCACAAGATAATAAATGATTATTATTAGTATATTTTATTTTATTTTATTTTATTTTATTTTATTTTATTTTATTTTATTTTATTTTATTTTATTTTATTTTATTTTATTTTATTTTATTTTATAAAATCCTGAACTTAATGTGTCAGGCAAAGTAGCATAGTCAGACACTTCGGGTATTATAAATAAACTTGACTGACCTTTATTCAGAGGACATATCAGAAAACAAAGCTGAAGTAAATATTTGCGTACTCTCAATTTCTGATACACATTTATATCTCTGTGATATCATGAAACCACACAAAAGCAACTTTCCAAGTTATACGGCCTTTTGTTTCAAAAATGTTTGTACTACATAGGTAATAAAATTTATATCAATACTTCTTCCGGTAGTCTTGCTTCAATTGAAGAGATCATTTTTTTTTTTTTTTTTATAATGATTTTTATTAATTTTCCACACATAAAATAAAGAACAATGTAACACAGTATTACTTCATAATCATCGGTTCATAGCCTTTTTTCTTTGACTTCCCCATACCTCCCTATCCCTGCATCCTTGTTTAAAATTCTTTAGCAACCCTTAAGTCCATTGTCTTAGTTCTTTTTCATAAATATTTCTTAAGTTTTTTTTTGTTTACTGCTGCAATTCTTTACTTCTTACCCCCTGACACCTTAACATTCCTCAATTTTACAATTATTTTTAAGATATATCTTGAAATTCTTCCAGTCCTCTTCCACTGTCTCTTTCCCCTGGTCCCGGATTCTGCCCGTCATCTCAGCCAGTCCCATAAAGTCAATCACCTTTGTTTGCCATTCTTCCAGAGTAGGTAGTTCTTGCGTCTTCCAATACTTTGCCAGTAGAATTCTTGCTGCTGTAGTGGCATACATAAAGAATGTCCTATCCTTCCTTAACACCACTTGGCCCACCATACCCAAGAGGAAAGCCTCTGGTTTCTTAGGAAAAGTCCACTTAAGGACCTTCTTAATTTCATTATAGATCATTTCCCAGAAAGCTTTAACCTTTGGGCAGGTCCACCAAAGGTGGTAGAAAGTGCCTTCAGTCTCATTACATTTCCAACACTTATTATTAGGCAAATGATAAATTTTTGCAAGCTTGACTGGGGTCATGTACCACCGGTAGATCATTTTCATAATATTTTCTTTTAAAGCATTACATGCAGTAAATTTAATACCGGTGGTCCATAACTGTTCCCAGTCAGCAAACATAATATCATGACCTATGTCTTGTGCCCATTTAATCATAGCTGATTTCACCGTTTCATCCTGTGTATTCCATTTTAACAGCAAGTTATACATTCTTGATAAATTCTTAGTATTGGGTTCCAACAATTCTGTTTCTAATTTTGACTTCTCTTTCTGAAATCCTATTTTCCTGTCCTGTTTAAACGTCTCATTTATCTGATGGTAATGCAACCAGTCTCGAACCTTAGGTTTTAATTTCTCATAACTCTGAAGTTTCACCCTTTCACCATCGTATTCTATAATCTCATGATATTTTGGCCATTTAGAATCCATATTAAGCTTTTTTACTTCCCTAGCTTCCATTGGTGACACCCACCTAGGGGTTTTGCTTTCCAACAAATCTTTGTATCTAATCCAAACGTTATACAATGCTTTCCTTACAATATGGTTTTTAAAACTTTTATACACCTTTACCTTGTCGTACCATAAATATGCATGCCAACCAAAACTATTGTCATACCCTTCCAGATCCAAAATGTCAGTATTCTCAAGAAGTAGCCAGTGTTTCAACCAGCAGAAAGCTGCTGATTCATAGTAGAGTCTTAAGTCCGGCAGGGCAAACCCCCCTCTATCCTTTGCATCAGTTAAAATCTTAAATTTAATTCTGGGCTTTTTGCCCTGCCAGACAAATTTTGATATATCTTTCTGCCACTTCTTGAAACAATCCATCTTATCCACAATCTGCAGCGTCTGGAATAAAAACAGCATTCTAGGCAATACATTCATCTTAATAGTAGCGATTCGGCCTAACAAGGAAAGTTTCAGCCTTGACCATATTTCCAGATCCTTTTTAACTTCTGACCAACATTTTTCATAATTATCCTTAAATAAATTCACATTCTTAGATGTTAAGTTTACCCCTAGGTATTTTACCCTTTTTGTTATTTCCAAGCCTGTTTCATTCTGAAAACTCTCTCTTTCTTCCATTGTTAAATTTTTTTCCAACACTTTCGTTTTTTGTCTGTTCAATTTAAAACCTGCTACTCGACCAAATATTTCAATTAGTTCTAAAACTCTTTTAGTACTAGTGTCTGGCTGTTGCAAGGTCAATACTAAATCATCTGCAAATGCTCTTAGTTTATAATGTCTAACTCCGACCTGAACTCCTTTAACCAACTGGTCCTTTCTGATCATGTTTAACAAAACCTCCAGGACTGATATAAAAAGTAAAGGGGATATTGGGCAACCTTGTCGTGTACCTTTTTCTATAGGTATTTCTTCTGTTACCACGTTATTTACAATTAATTTGGCTTTTTGTTGAGAATATATTGCACCTATACCGTTTTCAAAACCTTGACCTACCCCCATCCCTTGGAGATTCTTTTTCATAAAAGTCCAACAAATGTTGTCAAAGGCTTTCTCCGCATCCACAAAAATCAAAACTGCTTTCCTATTAATGTCAACGTCCAGCAGCTCCAAAATGTCTATAATGTTCCTCACATTGTCTGACATATGTCTACCTGGGAGAAAGCCTGTTTGGTCCTTATGAATCTCTTCTGCCAACACTCTTTTCAGTCTTTTTGCCAAAATGTCTGCAAAAATTTTGTAATCCACATTGAGTAAAGATATAGGGCGGTAGTTTTTAACTTGGTTCTTCTCAGTCTCTGTTTTCGGTATAAGTGAGATGAAAGCCTCTTTCCACGATTCAGGTGCCTTTTTCCCCTTCAAAATTTCATTGCAAACTTCCTTCAATGGTTGTATCAGCCATTCTTTCAGCATTTTGTAATATTTGGCCGTCAGGCCATCTGGTCCTGGTGATTTTCCCAGTTTCATATTTTGAATGGCACCCTCTATTTCTTGTTCTGTTATTTCCTCGTTTAAGATCCTTTTACTTTGTTCTGAGATTTTTGGTAAACCGTATTTTCTGATGAATTCTTCTATTTCTTGCTCGTTGGTTGGCCCTTGTGCATACAATTTCTTAAAAAAGCTTTGAAAACAATTGTTGATCTCGTTGGGTTTGTGGATAATCTTTCCATCCATTTCTAAACTTGTTACCGTATTCATTTTCTGCCTTTTTTTCAATTGCCATGACAGAAGTTTCCCACATTTATCCGCTGATTCAAAAGTTTTTTGTCTCATTTGCTTTATCTTCCATTCTATTTGTTGGTTCATGAGTTCCATATATTGCATCTGATGAAATTTTATTTCTCTCAAAATCTCATGAGACTTTGGTTTGGACCTCAACTTCTTCTCTCCTTCTTTTATTTTTTCTAAAATTTTTTCCTTCTTTTCATTTTGTTGCTTCCTCTTAATAGAATTTTGTTGAATTAGGAAACCTCGCATCACGGCTTTGCTTGCGTCCCAAATTATTCTTTTTTCCACATCTGTTTTCCTGTTGATCTCAAAATAATCTTTTAATGTTTTAAGGGCCTTCTTGTGGATCTCTTCGTCCTTAAATAGGGTGTCATTCATTCTCCATCTAAAGGAACCAGTAGTTGTTAGTTTCATCTCCATCTTGACCGCGTTGTGGTCGGAGCACGTTTTTGGGCAGATTTCTACTTTTTTTGTTCTTGACGCCAGACTGCTAGAAATCCAAATTTGGTCTATTCTTGTCCATGTCATTTTTGCTTCTGAGAAGAAAGTTCCCTCTCTCTCTAAAGGATTCTTTGTTCTCCAAATGTCAATCAAGTCCATTGTTTCAGTCATTTCAAAAAAAATCCTTGGTAGTCTCCCTTCTTTCGAGATCACTTGTCTCTGTGCTTTATCCATGTTTGTTGAGACAACTCCGTTCATATCTCCCATCATTAGGATTTTATAATCTAAAAAGTCAACTAATGTCTCATGCAACTTCCTAAAGAATTCAGCCTTCCCTTCATTTGGGGCATAAACTCCCACAATTAATATCTTTTCTCCTTGAATTTGTATTTCAATTGCCAGGTATCTTCCTTGTTCATCTTTAAATATCAATTTTGGAGCCAACTTTTCCTTTACATAGATCACCACACCTCTTTTCTTTACTTTGTCTGATGAGATGAATTCTTGACCGAGTCTCTTATTTATTAATAATTTCCTGTGTATCCTGGCAATATGGGTTTCTTGCAGACATATTATGTCTAATTGTTCTTTCTTCAAAATGTGAAAAACCTGTCTTCTTTTCCGAGGAAGGTTCAAACCATTACAGTTCCAACTAAGGAGTTGCAGAGACATTTTGTATTTAGGTAGCTGTTCCTCCAACTGCTCCAAGCTTCTGCTCTTCCTCCGATGGTGGTAATGAAAGTCCAAATGACAAATTTGCTATATCGGGTGGTTCCCTCTCCTCCACGGTTCCTTTCTGCAAATCCTCCAGATACTTCTCTAGAAATAGTTCTTTGTCCTGAATTGTTTTTATTTTAATCTTCCTTCCATTGAAGTTAAAGGACAATCCTTGTGGAAATTCCCATCTGAATGGTATAGTGTTTTTCTTCAGCAGGTCTACTAAACTCTTGTAGTATGTTCTCACCTCTAAAATGTATTTAGGAATGTCCTTAAAAATCTGTATCTGACAATTTTGGATCACCAGTGCCTTTTGGTAATGCAAATTCAATATTCTATCTCTTTCTTCTTTTGATCTCAATGTAATTAGGCAGTCCCTTGGTTTTTTGTCCTGCCTTCTACCCAGTCGAAAGGCTGATATTATCTCAAGTTCCTCATCTTCCTCCCATTCCTCCCGCCAAAAAGTTATGATGTTCTCTGTGAGAAATTTCACAAGGTTGTCCCCTTCCACTTCAGGCACCAATCTAAATTTTAAATTCTTCTCTTTACGTTGAAGTTCCAGTAAGGAGAGGGCTGCATCATGCTCATTCACTTTTTTAATAATAGGCCCAAATTTTTCCCTTGTCTCTTCAGCTGTTATTTTTGCACTTTCTGCAATCTTTCGTGTTTCTGAATTATCCTGAATTAATCTATTTATAGAATCTGTGTTCGATGCGACACTAGCCGTATTCACATCCAACCTTGTTGTCAACTCTGTTAATTTTTTAGAATTCTCTGTCGAAAGTTTTGTCAATGCTTCCAGGGATTGATTTATTTTAAGTAGAGCCTGAGTCATAGGATCCATAGAAGCTGGTGTTTTTTCCTGCACAGCTGCAGTTCCTGATATAGAGGCCCTTTTCTTGTGAGATTGTTTTGCTTTCTGCCTTGTTACTATCTCTTCTGTAGGGGCACTCATATCCTCAAGGTCGTTTTCACAGAGTTGATTCCCAAGTGGAAAATCCCACTGTTACTTTTTCAAGTGCAACAGTTTCAGATAGAGCCCTCTAGAGGGAGCATTCAATTGTATCCAAATGGCAAAGATGGAAAAACAACAAAGAAGCAAGGGAGTATAACAGTAGCCAAAAGTTTCCAATGTCCAAATTGTAAAGTCTCTATTTTTCTATGTGGCCAAAATGCAGCAAAGTACATCTAAGGTCCGATAACTTTTTTGCAAACAAGTCCCCACTTCTCAAAGTTTGACAGTCCACGTCCCAGGTGTCTTGTTTGGGCAGCCCGACCCCAGGGGATTTGGCAATGGAAGGTCTTAATTTTCCATTAATTTTCCAGCAGATTAACAACGTTCCAATCCCTTCCCCCCTTCTCCTGCCAGTCTGGGGGGAGGTTTTAAGTCCGATGTCAGTTTGACAGCTTAAAAAAAATTAGAAAGGTTCCCTTTAAGTGCAGCTTGATTTTCGTTGCTTTATTCCTTCTGCAGTTCCGGGGAGGCAGACTTCCTTAATTTTTGCCTTTCCCGTTTTCAGCCAATTTTATTTTTTAAATAAAGTCCCGTTACTTTTCCAATCTTACTCACGGGTGTTGTGGTCAAATTCCAATTGCAGGAAGGAATCGGCGCTCTCCGCTCATGGCGACGCGGCTTCACTCCGCTAGCTGGGTGACGACTCTCAGCACCGCGCTTACCCCGATGCCGCTCAGAAGCCTTTAAAAAGGCTCCCTCACAGTACCGGGGGGCGCAAAGGGTGCCCACCGAATCTCCTTTGTTCACAGGCTCCGCGCCTGTGATTTTAGGGGTCCCCCGCTTGCCGTAGCGGGTGAGACCCGAACTAACGGAGCAGTCCTGCCTCGGAGCTCGAGGCTCGGACCGCCATTAAGCGCTGGCGCCGACCGGAAGTCACTCAATTGAAGAGATCATGCCCAAACTCACTAACCTGAAATCTGATGTATTTTATGTGACGAAATCTGATAAGATCTTAATTGGCACTGGCTGGCTAATTACTTTATGGCCTCAATTAGCCCCAGTATAATGCGGTCCGGCACGCTTCCCAGCCGAGCTGCACAGACCTTCTTCTTCTCCGGTTTCGCCTTGCAGAGTAAAAACACAGCGGAACAACTGTTGCACTGTCTGCTTCAGATCCAGACAAACACACCAAGCACTGTGTGTCCAAATTCAACAGTTCTTTATTGCAGCAAATATTTACAGCTCAGCATTCCTCAGATTCTCCTGGACTGCTAGCATTCATGGCGTCCGTCTCTCTCAGAGACAAAGTGAGAACAACAAGTAGAGCTCCTCCCTCCTTCCACAACGTCAGAATAGGAGGCACTCAGAACAAAATTAACCCAGTAAGTTCTGAATCCCAACACCCCCTCTTGCCGAGTATTCTGACAAGACCTGTGGATGTACCTTTGCAGACCTCTGTGAGATCAATCCCTTCCCCAATGCCTTGCGCCCTCTCCTGGCGTTCCTGTCAGGCATCTGTGGAACATCCTCACAACTCTCAGATTCGCACTGTGCGAAACTTACCCACGCACCTGTGGCCTGATACCTCTCAGGTGGAATTCCCTTCGTTGTGTGACTGGACCGCCTGGGCACAAACTCAGGCACTGCCTATGACTCACTGTGGTCAGCAGGTGTGTCCTCTGCATCCTGGGATTCCCCCTCTGACTTAACGCGTCTTCGAACCCTTGGAATTACCCTCACAGGAGAACTAGGCTCACTCTTGGGCTCTCTTTTTACAACTTGCGGAGATGCCCCACCCTGCTCCTGACTTTGGTCAGTGAGCTGATCGTCATCAGCAGACTCAGCCCCTGGCTCTCCTTCCTCCTCATCAGAACCTTCCTGCTCTGAATCAGAAAGACATTCTGAAAGAATATCGCGTCTGGCAGGGGTCTTTGACTTTTCCTCCTGCTTACAGAACTCAGCGTGTTTACTGATCAGCAGCTTACTCTGATCACCTGACGGGTACGCAAACCTCCATGCACGAGCCGTTGGCTCATACCCACAGAAGATCATTTTCTGGAACTTGGGTTCACCTGGCCCTCGCAAAGCTTCAGGCACCGGCAGCGAGGCCGTTGATCTGAACTCACGGAGGAAGTGTACCTGCGGTTTCCTCCCGTGAAGCATGAAAAACGGTGTGTCTCCTACCACTGAATTGTAGGACCGATTCCAGGTGAAGCTCACATATTTAACTGCCTCCATCCAAAACCTTGGAGATAACCCAGAATCTGACAGCATCACCTGTGCAGCCTTAACCAGAGCCTCACTTCTTAGCTCTGCCACCCCCCTCTGTTGAGGAGAAGTCACTGTGTGACTTATCCCTTTCTTGTGGAAGAACTTCTGCAAAGCAGACCCAGTAAACTGTGAACCTCTGTCACTAGCAATTTCCCTGACTCTGGTGGAGAACCTTAGTTCCACCTCCTCAATCCAACGTCTAATCAGCTGTGCTGCATCTTCCTTGGATTTGAGACCATGTGTCCAGGTGTTCTGCGAAAAATCATCCTGCAGCGTCAGCAGAAACCTGGCCCCTCCCAGACTTGGTTCCTTCATGGGACCCAACAGATCTATGTGCACAAGATCAAAAGGTTTTGTGGTTACCCTCTCCACCCTGGGGTAACTGCACCCTCTTACCTTTGCCTGTCTGCAAGCCTGACAATCTAGGACTCTTGCACATTCCTCAATTCTACATCCTTTGGAAACCTCAGGTAGCACCTGTAGTTCTTCAAGACAAGCATGTGCTGTCTTCTTATGCCACGCACAAGAACATGAAACATGAGTGGGAACTGTAGCACGCAGGGCTTGTGCTTTCTCAACCTTCCCCTCACCCTCCAGAGACGTTTTAAGAATGAAGAGATCATTCTGCCCCTTTGCAACTCTGACCAGTTGCTTCCCTCCTTTGGAGATTGTACAAACATCGTGTTCAAAGCAAACCTTAAACCCCTTTTTCAACAAATAAGGCACAGATAAAATACAGTGTTGCACTCCTGGCACAATGCAAACTTCCATCTGCTCCTGCAAAACAGAAAACAATACATTTGCAATGTTATTCACATTTTTCTTTTCCCCACTTGCAAACTGAACAGTTTTCCCAGCCGGAATTGCCATGCAATTCCACATCTCGACTACAGGGGTCTCTGGGATCAGGTTGCAGTTAGCTGCTGAGTCGATTAAAAAACGAAAATTAGTGTGTCTCTCAGAGTTGTTCTCAAACAAAACCATACTGGCAGCCAGCTGATAAGCTTCCTCTTCGCGTTTAGCACGTCCGCTCTGCTCAGCTCCACGTCTGGCTGCCTTGCCAGACTGGTTGCCATGGAAACCTGGCTGGTTCCCGTGGGAAGTGACCTTGGCAACATCCTGCCTTGCCTCTCTGCTCCGGTGGGGGCAGTTGCGACGCAGATGTTCAGTCGAATTACAGATGTAACAACGACGAACGGAAAAAGCCTGGACCGTGTATTCCGCTGGCTTGGCTCCGCCCTTACACCCAGAGCCCCCGGTGCCAGCTTTGCCCTCTCTGTGGCGGCGCTCTTCTTCATCTGATAAGCGTCCTGTGACGTAATTCAAAGTCAGCGTTTGGGGATCCATCGATTCCAGAGTTAGACACAGATTATCATAACTCTTGTCCAGAGAGCTGAGCAAAATGTACACTTTCAGCTCCTCTGAGAAGTTGACTTGTAACAGTCTCAGCTGGTTAAACACAGCCAGCATATCAGTTACATGCTTCCTGATGCTATCCCCAGGACGTAACTTCATCTCAAACAAGCGTCTGGTGGTGTGTATTTTTGCCCCAGCCGTGGTTCTGTGGTGCACCCTTTCCAACGCTTGGTAGGCCTCACATGCATTCTCCAGCCCCTCTACCAAAGGCAGCTGTGAGCCATCCACACTAAGCACAATAGCTCCCAGGGCTTTGTGGTTTTTTCTCTGTGAAGCACGAGCATCTGCAATTTCTGCAGCTGAAGCTCCTGCCGCTGGTGTGGGTAGTGGAGGTCCCTGAACAGCCTCCCACAGCCCCTTCGCTACCAGCCATGCCTTCAGCCTTCTGCTCCACTCTTGCCAATTTTTGCCGTCCAATTTTTCAAACGGGACTACGAATGACTCATGGCTGTCTGCCATTTTCTCCTCTTCCCCGGGGCCCCAGCTGTACTCACGTATCACCAGTCAGCCCTCCGGCACCCGATTCTTCAGCTGCTCTCTCAGCTCTGAGCAACTCTTGCCTCCCTGCAGCAGGCAAAACACAGAACGCAGACCTCCGCTCCGTCTAGCGTCCTCCCAGCTCTTCAAAGCTGACTTCAAAACTTCAAAGCTCACCGGCAGACTCTCAGCAACAGTTTTATTAGCGGTAATTAGGTCCCCCATAACCTGTGACGAAATCTGATAAGATCTTAATTGGCACTGGCTGGCTAATTACTTTATGGCCTCAATTAGCCCCAGTATAATGCGGTCCGGCACGCTTCCCAGCCGAGCTGCGCAGACCTTCTTCTTCTCCGGTTTCGCCTTGCAGAGTAAAAACACAGCGGAACAACTGTTGCACTGTCTGCTTCAGATCCAGACAAACACACCAAGCACTGTGTGTCCAAATTCAACAGTTCTTTATTGCAGCAAATATTTACAGCTCAGCATTCCTCAGATTCTCCTGGACTGCTAGCATTCATGGCGTCCGTCTCTCTCAGAGACAAAGTGAGAACAACAAGTAGAGCTCCTCCCTCCTTCCACAACGTCAGAATAGGAGGCACTCAGAACAAAATTAACCCAGTAAGTTCTGAATCCCAACATTTTATGTCAGTCTGATATCTTGTTAGTAACATGTAAACATTACATTTATTATTTGATAACATTTTTACTTGCAAATGCCTAATATTGCCCACCTGATATTTTATTTGTACGGCTTTCTTGGGCTTATTTTATTCCAAAGCCATATTTATACAGCCACTAAAGGGTTAAAGAGAGACACATTTTACCTCACATCTGCACTTGATGTTTGGTAAAAGATATTTTGCCACATAGTCAGATTATACGTCGGGTTTGTAAAAATGAAAATTTACCAAGACATAATTTACTGCAGTACGCATGTGAGTTTGCCAGTTGATATTTATCAAGGAGGTATTCTGCTTCATATGGTAAGGGCATGTTCCTCTCCACAACACACACAACATAATACAGTGGTACCTTGAGATACTTACGCTTCAGGTTACATACACTTTAGGTTACAGACTCCGCTAACCCATAAATAGTGCTTCAGGTTAAGAACTTTGCTTCAGGATGAGAACAGAAATCGTGCTCCGGCGGCGCAGCAGCAGCAGGAGGCCCCATTAGCTAAAGTGGTGCTTCAGGTTAAATACAGTTTCAGGTTAAGTACGGACCTCTGGAAGGAATTAAGTACTTAACCCATGGTACCACTGTATGGCAGGCGGGTTCTTCACACAGATGCCCAAACATAACAGAGACCCAATTCCCAAGGTATATTCCTTTCAAAAGGAGGAGCTTACACTGCAAATCCTTTTATCCACAAATAACTGGAGATGCCTCTCTGTGGTCCCATACAGGTTGGAAGAGAGGAGCCAAGCCACTTTTCCATTTGGCCACAGTGACGCCAGCTATACCTTCTGGCTTACCACACAAAGACTTTTGGAGCGGATTTGAACCACTGGAGAAAACAGAAAGGCTTCCTGGTTCCCTATAGCCTCACTTCTTGCAGTGAGGGAACTGCCAGAAGGCCTTTGGAGCTGGACCTCAGTGTCCAGGCTGAACGATGGGGGTGGAGATGCTCCTTCAGGTATGCTGGGCCGAGGCTGTTTATGGCTTTAAAGGTCAGCACCAACACTTTGAATTGCGCTCGGAAATGTACTGGGATGGGATAAGCAGGGAAGGGGCTTCCTGCTTCATCCAGAGATTATCCCCTTAATGGATCTTGAAAGGGGGTCATTACTGTCCAAAATCTAGCTTGGAGGCTGAACAAGCCATAATTTCCTGACAAAATGAGGACCACCAGAATCAGCACATGCCACCATGGACCCCAAAACAGATCAGGTCATTCCCAGCCATCGGAGGACCTGGGAAACAGTCTGGCAGGAGAATAGTGACCATCAGACGTGCAGCCTGATGAATGGATCCATGCCCATGCCATGTCAAGCCAGACTTACTTCCTTGTAGCCAAACAAAGTTGCAGCCATTTCTCATCCATCACTTAACTTGTGTTTGTTCTTCGTGCCTTGTTTGGGCCCACAAATGTATAACTCAGCCTTTCCCAACCTGGTCTGTTTCAGATATTTTGTACTGCGACTCTCACCATGTTGTAGGGGATGGGACTGATGGAAGATATCATCCAAGAACATCTGGAAAGTACCAAGTTGGCATATACAACGTGTGTAACAGTATGCCAAGCATCAAGGAGGAATTAGGTTTGTATATGGTAAAATCCTATTTGGTCTCCACAGTATTTATTTCTAGGTGCTGGTGAAGGCTGGAGGAAACAGGTATTTCTATTATTTCTATTTTTTATATAAAAAAGCATTAAAATGTTTCTATTTTTAATAGGATTAAGGTTGATAATATTTTAGAGGCAAGAGATCTGTAAATGTTGTAAAGTACCTAGAGAGCCACACTCAGTGTATTTCTGGCTAGAGGAGACTTTGGGCTGTGTGTGTAGTCTAGTGTTTGTGTAGTTTAAAAGGAGGACTTATATTTTATTTCTTGCTGTTTTCAAATGAATAATATGAATAATATGAATATGAATAATATATAGGGTTGCTTTTTTACCATTGATACCTATGGTGAAATTCTGCGCTAATATATAGTACGTAAAATCACTACATTTTTCGTAGATGTTGTTGTTGTTGTTGTTTTAAAAAAAGCCACTCTAGGTAGCACTGTTATTATTTTTAAATTGGCTACAACAATGTTGTTACCTTTCTCCTCCTGAGGTTTAATAGTGTCTGCCGGCAGGTAATGAGTTTTTGGTATGGCAACATCTCTATATTCCTGCAGCGAGATCAGCTGCTGCTGTGAGGCATCTTGCTTTTGAACACAGCTCTCACTGGCAACAAAGAATCAGCATTGCTTAAGAAAAGGAGAAGAAAATGGTTATGAAGCTCCTAATTTGATGCCATTGGTTTTTTGTTTCTTAAAAAAATATTTTAAGGAACTGCAAGAAGCTGGAATTATCTCTAGAAAACACAGAGAGAAATCAGGTGCTTAATAGAGAATCTTTATGAATAGAAACCATGTAATACAAAATCAGGCAACCCATTTGTTTTTTGGGTTTTGATTTCTAAAGTCATCTGTTGTGGCAATAAAGTGAATATGTTTGAGGTGATGTGAGTTGAATAGAGAATGTGCACACATTCACTGCACCAAGAGTTTCATACGTGGCCAGATATGGATAGTCAGCAGCAGATGTTAGAAAATTGTTCATACATTGCCTAGCACACATGATCCTAATGTCAGTTTTGTATGCCGCCTGGCCAATAAGCTTGTCCAGAAACTGAATACAGAGACTGACCAAAGTATATATAGTGGTACCTCAAGTTACAAACACCTCGGGTTACAAACACTTTGGGTTACAGACTCCGCTAACTCGGAAGTAGTACCTCAGGTTAAGAACTTTACCTCAGGATGAGAACAGAAATCACTTGGTGGCGGCACGGCGGCAGCAGGAGGCCCCCATTAGCTAAAGTGGTACCTCAGGTTAAGGACAGTTTCAGGTTAAGAGCAGACCTCCGGAACTAATTTAGTTTGTAACCAGAGGTACCACTGTAATTATCCTACTGACATTGTCTCCTTCAGTCTGCATGTCGTCCAAAGTTACATGGGGGACTGATGCAAAATTGACTGGGCAATGGACAAAATGCCCTGTTCATCGTGCACATGCTCCAAAGCTGAATATGAAAATGCACAATCACTGGCTTTTTTTTGTGTGTGTGTGTGTGTGTGTGTGTCTGTATTCTACATTCAATTTGCACTATATGGAACAGATGTGCTGGTGGTATCCAAATATGCACTGTATTTTATCCAGGGAAGAAAAACTGTTTTTACAACAGTGATGATAAAAACATGGAACCCACTTGTGGTGTTTCTGTAACCATTGGTTGAAAGTTGGTACATAAATATGTTAGATAAAATAAACATTGTAAATAAATAAATGAGATAATAAGTGAAATTTCATCACATTGTTGGCATCTGTCTGTCTTGGCCCGTCAAATAATTTATTGAGAGCGGGCGGGCAAAGGGAGCTCAGCCCCTAGGAATTGGCTCCGATAACTGCATTTCTCTGTCTCTGCTTAGCCCTTTCTGATTCCTTTGCTGTATGGTCTGTAGTGACCATAATCTAATTTCTTTCTGCTGACACTTCACTTTTCAAGCTTCAGCTTTTGACACCTTGGCTTGACAACAAGCTCCATCAGTTACTTTGTGGTTGAAAGAGTTTCCTGTTGTTGTCAGGAACAAAATGTTCAGAGATATTACTGCCTTAGCTCATTTCTCTTGACCAGAGTGACTCCATTTTTCCAACACACTGACTTGCTGTTAAAGATTACAATGGCTACAAAGAGTAGAAAAGTAACCGCCAAGTCAAGAGGAATCAGTTGACCCAAGGATCCTCCTTGTCCTTTGAAGCTTTTGACTCTGACTCTGGTATGGCTACCACACTGAGCTCGACTATTTACTTACTATCAGTTTCTGTGTGGCACTTTACTACTGCTGTTGAAAGTACAACCATCACTGCTATTACAATTACAACTTTTGTTGTTTAGTCGTTTAGTCGTGTCCGACTCTTCGTGACCCCATGGACCAGAGAACGCCAGGCACTCCTGTCCTCCACTGCCCCCCGCAGCTTGGTCAGACTCATGCTGGTAACCTCGAAAACACTATCCAACCATCTCGTCCTCTGTCGCCCCCTTCTCCTTGTGCCCTCCATCTTTCCCAACATCAGGGTCTTCTCCAGGGAGTCTTCTCTTCTCATGAGGTGGCCAAAGTACTGGAGCTTCAGCTTCACAATCTGTCCTTCCAGTGAGCACTCAGGGCTGATTTCCTTCAGAATGGATAGGTTTGATCTTCTTGCAGTCCATGGGACTCTCACGAGTCTCCTCCAGCACCATAATTCAAAAGCATCAATTCTTTGGCGATCAGCCTTCTTTATGGTCCAGCTCTCACTTCCATACATCACTAACAATTACAACTATTCCCACATTTATTACTACAGTCGTTATACCTTATATGATAGGAAATTGTTTACAGAGGTGGGAAATGCCAAATGCTGCTTCAATAGCAATGGGTTTCTTTAGTATGTTGATTCTCTTCCCCACACAGAGCTACGAGACGGTGTCGTGACATTAAAATGAATTACAATATTGCAAGAGACTGAAATGAGCAGACAGAAACACTCTCCAAAATATATGCATAAAAATGGCAGGCTATTTGCTCCATCTGCTGTCAAAATCCAGTAACCACAGCTAAATGTAAACATTCAAATGTACAATAATAAGCTTTGTAGGACAATGATAAGATGGGTGGGTCATATTAAGTGGTGAGTGGTAAGGATTCCATAGAATAAAACACTTCAGAGATACTGGAAAGTAAAGCCCTTTAATAAGCATTAATGAAAGGTGATCTTTCTCCATCCTCATTTAAAATTCATGTTATCCAACATCCCTTTCACAAAGGCTACAGTGAAAAATTATATTTAATTATGGTAATTTATATATTTATTGCTTACCTATTTGTTTAGATGCTAATTCATCTGAATTCTAAAGATTACGTTTAAAAACTAAAATTACTGCGTAGGTATACAGTCGTACCTTGGATCTCAAACACCTTGCAACCCCAACCCTAATCTGCGGGTTGCCATCTGATTTGATTTTATTCTGATCCTGATCTGATTTGAGGATGTATTTTAATTGATTGTCTGATTTTATGTTAATGTGTTATATGTTTGATGTTAGCTGCTCTGAGCCTGGCTTCGGCTGGGGAGGGTGAGATATAAATAAAATTTATTATTATTATTATTATTAAGTTGAATGTTTTGGTTCCCGAATGCCGCAAACCCAGAAGTGACTGTTCTGGTTTGTGAACTATTTTTGGAAGCCAAACGTCTAGCAGGGCTTCAGTGGCTTCCAATTGGCTACAGGAGCTTCCTGCAGCCAATCAGAAGCCGCACTTTGGTTTCCGAATGTTTTGGAAGTCAGACAGACCCCCGGAACAGATTCCGTTCAACTTCCAAGGTACAACTGTATAGATAGGATATAGATACAGATATAGATATATAGATATTTATGCACACATACATACAATTTCTCTCTCTCTCTCTCTCTCTCACACACACACACACACACACATGCTACCATTAAAAAGTCTCTCATTCATTATTCATCACTAAATAATTGTAGAAAATGTGGGTGTTTTCTGAAAGAAGGAAGGAAGGAAGGAAGGAAGGAAGGAAGGAAGGAAGGAAAGAAAGAAAGAAAGAAAGAAAGAAAGAAAGAAAGAAAGAAAGAAAATTGTTTTGCATTACTTCTGGAATGGATTCAAGCTTGATTTTATCAGAAGTCTATAGAAAAGGAGACAACAGACCCAGACATTTTGGCATCCCAGAAAGAAAATTTAAATGGTGGCTCTCATGGTGGTCAAAAAAAATACAACAGTAAACTGACATGATTAACCATTTGGTACTCCAAAATCAGATTATCTGGGCTGCCTGCCTCTCTCTGCATGTGAATGAAGGGCAGATTGTAAATATTTAAAATAAATAATGACATAGTAGTCATCCCAAAGTAGTGGATTTAAAAACTTAAATACATTTGTGGGCTGATATGGTATAATAATATGTTAAGGGAAACCATGCTTATTTCAATTAAAATATTTCTGTTCTACAAGGTAGCTGTAGGCATGGCTTGAGTTCATGGAGCGTTTCCTGTCCTTAGGCACGGGTGAATCTGTTTGTTTCCTGTCTGTGTCTCCTTTGCAAAAAAATTCTATTCTGTTTTTGTTTGGTTTTTGCACCAGACACACACACACACACACACACACACACACACACTTCACTGCTAAGAGCTGCACCAAGTCACAAGTCCACCCTAAGAGTCACTAACCCTCCCTACACATGACAGGAAGAGGGCATGAGCTAGTGACTACACACAGCTGCTGGTAGAGGTCACAGCAGAGTCCAGAAAAGGAGATGTAAGCTATGTACAGATCACTAGATTGAAATGCGACAAGGTCATTTCCCTTTGCTTCTTTCAAGTCACATTCTGAGGCCGCCATGCACAAGGGGTGGGGCGGTCGTCACCCAGTGCCGATATCCTGATTTGTTTTTCCATGCCTAACTCCAATTAACTCCAAGTTGTCATCTGTCCATGTGCAACAGTTATCTGAAATAGACGCACCTCATGGCTTCCTTTTTTCAATTGGACGGAAGCTGGGTTAAGGGAAAATGCAATCAGGAGTATTTCCCGAGAAGCTGAAGGATACATATGGATTAGGGCTAATGCTGTGTACATTTGGCTTCGAACACCAGCGACAGAAGCAGGCTGCACCCAGAGTAATGTGAATGCAGCTGCAGTCTTAAGGTCTATTGATAATGTGCTGATGGCAGCTAGGGAAAGGTTAATTTTTTTTGGGGGGGGGGAGAAGTTGTTATGTGTGTGTACAACCATGGATGATGTGCTTAACTACTCTCCTGTCTAACTCATTAACTATAAATTCCACAATCCCAGGACTGTCTGTTGGTTTATGAAAAAGCACACATCCATTAGAACAGAATGTGGCTCCTGGGAATGTGAAAATACAGCATTTCTCAAAACAAACAATCATTCGAACTATAGAAAGGGAAAAACACAGCTATTGTTTCCCCTGAAGCAACCACTGTCCAAAAATTCTGGCACCTGCCCCGGTAGTTACAAAGCTCTGTAAGATACTGACATTTGACACAGGATAATAGCATATGTGGACGCGGGTGGCGCTGTGTGTTAAACCGCAGAGCCTAGGGCTTGCCGATCAGAAGGTTGGTGGTTCAAATCCCCACGATGGGGTGATCTCCCGTTGCTCAGTCCCTGCTCCTGCCAACCTAGCAGTTCGAAAGCACTCAGTGCAAGTAGATAAATACCGTATTTTTCGCTCTATAACACGTACCCGACCATAACACGCATGTAATTTTTAGAGGAGGAAAATCCGTAGGCATGCCACCAGTACGCATTCCCTCCACAACACGCACAGACATTTCCCCTTACTTTCTAGGAGGAAAAAAGTGAGTGTTATGGTGCAAAAAATACGGTAGGTACCACTCTGGTGGGAAGGTAAATGGCATTTCCGTGTGCTGCTCTGGTACGCCAAAAGCGGCTTAGTCATGCTGGCCACATGACCCAGAAGCTGTATGCCAGCTTCCTCGGCCAGTAAAGCGAGATGAGCGCACAACCCCAGAGTCATCCGCAACTGGACCTAATGGTCAGGGGTTCCTTTACCTTTAATAGCATATGTAATGGGCTTACGCAACACATGAACCAAGCCGCAGGCAGGCCCACAGTCCTTTTAAGGATCACTGACATGGTGCCCATGGCTAGGCCGCAATGCTGCCTAACTGTTTAGGGTAAGCGGACTTATCCAAATTGGCTTCTGCATCCCCTTCCATGGCATTTTACGTGATTTAGTGTGCATATGATGGAGTGGAGAAAACTACCACTGAAGTTTTGCAAGCAGTATTAAAAAAGAAATAGGAAATTGAGGGGTGGGATGGGGTATCAGTGGCAGCAGCATGACAAACATGAGTGGCTGAATGAAAGTCACCCCAAATGGGGGAAACCGTAAAGGATTCTTTTTTCCAAGTGTGTTATGTTCCAGCACCTCTTCTACTGCGCTACACTGACCACCAATTCCCCACTCCCAGTAAGCAACAATGACCCACTGTGCAACGTCAGGTGAGCTGCTTCTGAACCAAACTAAATACAGCCCATGAGCATTAGATGGTGACCCAGTTGGGTCTCGATAAACCTCCAGTTTTTGCTCCCTACTTGCTAAAATGAGATGAACATTATCAGGTACCTAGCAGACCACAACACATGACCAGCAGACCACAACACATGGCTCAATGTGTTTAGCTCATGGATTTCTAAGAACATAAGAAGAGCTTCACTGGATCAGAGAAAGGTCCATCTAGTGTGCAAGGGCAGTGCTGTGGTCTAAACCACTGAGCCTCTTGGGCCTACCGATCAGAAGGTCAGCGGTTCAAATCCCCGCAATGGAGTGAGCTCCCATTGCTCTGTCCCAGCTCCTGCCAACCTAGCAGCTTGAAAGCATGCCAGGGCAAGTAGATAAATAGGTACCGCTGTGGCAGAAAGCTTAACAGCATTTCTGTGCAATCTGGCTTCTGTCACAGTGTTCCATTGTGCCAGAAGCGGTTTAGCCATGCTGGCCACATGACCCATAAAGCTGTCTGTGAACAAATGCCAGCTCCCTCAGCCTGAAAGCAAGATGAGTGCCAAAACCCCATAGTTGCCTTTGACTGGACTTAAGCGTCCAGGGGTCCTTTACCTTCTTTTTCGACCATTTAGTGCAACAACAGGGGCAAACCAGATTATTCTTATTTTGTCTATTATACTGCCACATCACACCATGAACACACCATTATTTATATGAGCAAACTATTGGCTATCACATCTGAACCATCTCATGGCTGATCTTACATCCATAGGTTGTCTGCTTTAGAGGCCCCTTTGTTATTTGCTAATTGTCAATGGGTTGGGGGGTGGGATGAAGAAAGAAATAAGGAAAACAAGTGCTCATCATGCAGTTTGTGAGCAGGTGAACAAACATGGTTTAATAACTGTGCTGAGGAAAAGTAACAGGAAGGAATGATGTCCAGAGGAATAGCTGTTTGCTGCATCAAAAACAACCAAGGTTATCATGACTCCTTTGAGTCTCATCAATGTATTTTGGCATAAGCGTTCATCAACTAGATCCCACTTCATCAGATGGATGAAGTATTGTCTTTCGCAAGTGTGGAGGCACATGGTTGAGGTGGAGGGTAAGAAACCATGTCAGAAGGGAAGGAAATGCAAAAGGTACAGACTGTGACAACTGTCATCAAGGCTGTCACACAATCGGTGGTCCAAATGTGCAGCACCTATGCACCTGCTCAGGAACTGGCATCCATGCAAACACATGGACGTTGAAGGCCCAGAGACTCCGTCATAGCCACATTCCTATTATGTATTTATTTGGAAACTCTTCAGATTAGTAATGCATGAAACGTGCTGTAGATAAGAATATACATCTTCTTCTTCTTCTTCTTTTTTTAAAAAAAAGATTTTCATTGAGTTTTCCATATTTAATTACATTTCATTACACAAATCTATAACATAAAGCATTGCTCAGGCAGAGCATCGACTTCCTTCCCTCCCTCTTTCTGATTTCCAAACATATTTTAATAAATTCTCGCATTTCTATAGTCACTTTTTTAGCTTATAAAGGTAAAGGTACCCCTGCCCGTACGGGCCAGTCTTGACAGACTCTGGGGTTGTGCGCCCATCTCACTTAAGAGGCCAGGGGCCAGCGCTGTCCGGAGACACTTCCGGGTCACGTGGCCAGCGTGACATCGCTGCTCTGGCGAGCCAGAGCTGCACACGGAAACGCCGTTTACCTTCCCGCTGGTAAGCGGTCCCTATTTATCTACTTGCACCCGGAGGTGCTTTCGAACTGCTAGGTTGGCAGGCGCTGGGACCGAGCAGCGGGAGCGCACCCCGCCGCAGGGATTCGAACCGCCGACCTTTCGATCGGCAAGTCCTAGGCGCTGAGGTTTTAACCCACAGCGCCACCTGCGTCCCATTTTTAGCTTATATCTTCTTTAAATAAAAAAACCACCTTCTTATATGTAAATCAGTTCCTTATTTTCACATTACAAAGCATTTCAATTCAAACCTACAAATGTTTTCAAATGTTTACAATTTTCTTTCATATAAAATATATATTAATATAAATCTAATATGTCTTCAGTGCTAGCATCTTCACAAGTTTCAATCAGCATTTCATTCTTGGCAACTATAGGTACTGTAAAGCACCTTTGGGTTTCATTTATTTAAGAGAAGATCATTTTAATTACTAATTGGATACCACCTTTCCTCCAAGAACATTATAATGTCATGTCCCTCCTTTAAGAAAGTTGCAGTAGCATTTTTAAGGATTGTCCTATTTTCTCCTCAAAACAGACTTGCAAAGGTGTATAGGTTAGGGAGTAATGCGCTGCCCAACAACACCTGGTAAATATCATGTCTGAGCAGAGAATTAAACCAAGTCTATGTCCAACATGATTTTACCCACACCACACAATTCATCAACGTTGTCATGAAGCTTATATAAAGAAAATGTCTGACACAATTTCTTTCCCGACAGTGCACCAGTCAGTAAAAACTAGATCACAAAAAGATTGTTTTCCTAAGCTTTCTAAAGATCAATTTCTTAGCAATAACAAGGCTCTGTTGCAATCTGTTCCCTGACAGACATTTTAATTCCATGTACTGCTGAAACATCATGTAGCAAATATAGTTCTGGCTCGGATCCTATAATGTTTATGGCACTTGAGCACAATTCTCTAATACCAAGAGGTTGCCAAATAATGTGTTTCAGATTGCCTCTCGACCGCCCACGCTGTTGGTGCATAGCACACACATGGTCCGGTGGGTGATTTCTGAATAAGAGTACACAAGTCCAATATGTTCTGTTTAATTCCAGATTGCATTTACGATCTTGTGCTCAACAGCCACTCCAGCTGTGTCTGCATGCTTTGACTGTATCTTGTAAAAGTGTTGAATTACATGACAACCCCCCCCCCCCGAAAGAGTGAAAATTCTTATCTGAAATTAAACTTAAAGCTTTGGAATTCTGCAAAATAAATATAAAATTCAAATGGCTGGTCATGGAGTGAATAGGTGGGTTGCTCCTCAGGAGAGATTTTGCTTGCCTCATTGAAACTCCTTTAGCCTGCCTCAAAGTTTTCAAAGAACAGGAACTTCCACATTCGTCTTGAGCTTCACATTAGGTAAAATTCAAGGGTACCCTAGGAATGTATACTGTGATAAATGTTGCTTGTCTTGATTTTTTTTAAGCAGTTTCTTTTAAAATTGTTCAGATGCATTGCTTTAGCAGGAGTACCCAACTGAGCCCAAGGAACACAGTGCTTTCCAACTGACTTCGCTGGTCAAATAGTGCTAGGAGAACAACAGGTGGGAAGCCATAGAAGAAGTATCTGTGTCCAGGCACAAGGCTTGGCTTTTTAATGACTGTAGGTTCCACAAAGGGAGTGAGCCCTGGGAGAGGTGGACTCCTAGGAGCACGAAACCAACTCCCAAATCCGTCAACAATGGAAGGTTGTTGGAAAAATGACCTTCAGCCAATAGTGCCTCAGGGTAATAAGCAGTCACCCTGCTCACACTAAATATATCAACTGATATTAACATCCAGTCATCCAAATCATGAATGCCCTGCGGTGGTGACATGAGCTGTTGGGGGAGCCATCTCACTGATCAGCCACTCCCTGGCTCAGGCACCCAAAATTGGCCCTTCAGATGTTTTGGGACTACAACTCCCATCATCCCTTGCTAAGAGGACAAGTGGTCAGGGATAATGGGGACTGTAGTCCCCAAAGGACCGAGTTTAGGGATGCCTGCCTTGGTTAGAGCTTTGGCCCTGGGGTGGATTAAGCTATCCCACCCATTTCTCTCTCTGTAACCAGTGACATCAGGTTGCTTCACATACACATACTCACACTACTTGATTTTTTCATTGCTTGATCATTTGGTGTCTTGCAGCTGAATGTGTGAGCCCTAGAAATGCATTTCATTTTGAGAAGATGGAGAGTCGATAGGGAAGTTTTCACTTTTTCTTTTCTGGTCTTTAACTGTTCACATATATAAACTAGGGATATGGGGGGGGGGGGACTGTGTCAAAATTGTCCAAGCTATTTGTGGGTGGTAACATGAAGGGACTGCAAGAAGATCAAACCTATCCATTCTTAAGGAAATCAGCCCTGAGTGCTCACTGGAAGGACAGATCGTGAAGCTGAGGCTCCAATACTTTGGCCACCTCATGAGAAGAGAAGACTCCCTGGAAAAGACCCTGATGTTGGGAAAGATGGAGGGCACAAGGAGAAGGGGACAACAGAGGACAGTGTTCTCGAAGCTACCAGCATGAGTTTGACCAAAGTGCGGGAGGCAGTGGAAGACAGGAGTGCCTGGTGTGCTCTGGTCCATGGGGTCATGAAGAGTCGGACACGACTAAACGACTAAACAACAACAACAACAAACAACAACATGAAGGGGACATTTCCCAGCTTATTCTTTGGGCAGATGTTGTCATTTTCACATTTTTAAACTTTTCTCATAAATTCTCTTCTTTCGACTCTCTTAATATTGAATGGAAGTCCATTTTAAAGTCATATTGGTGAAGAAGGCCAATTGCTTTCTTCAACAATGCCAAAATATTCTCTAGAGGAGCTCAAAACAGAAAACTGACCACGCCCTTCTGCTGATGCTGCAGAACATTCATGTTTGCTAACTTATTTCCCTTTGCAAACCAAACTTCGATCTTCACCAGGACAAACCGAAACAAATCTTGGATAAGATTTATGAAGGGGGAAAGGGGTTTAGATAGTTAATTTCTGCTTTATCCATTATTGCCCTTTTCTGGCTCAGCGTAATTTAACTCCTTCTCCCATCTGTTCTGCTTTCTAGAAAGATTTATAATGACCAATCCTTATTCACCTGGCTTTTCATTTGAACATGGAAAATAAATAAATAATCTTTAAACCCCCCTTAATTTTAAGTTCCAAATATAAGCAAGGCATTGTTTAATCATTATGTACAGTCCAATTCAAACTAATTTGTCATCATTTTCTTTCCAATTATGCTCTCAAATGAGTGACTGTGCTTATAAATACTAATAGACTGGCAGTGTCGGGAGTAGCTGGGACAATTTATCTCCCTGCTCCGGACTTCACAGATAATTTGCATTGGAGCAGCCACTGAGCTCGGAAAAGACGCTTTGTAACAACATAGCATCCTCCAATTATCAAGTCTGCAATGTTGATTTTCCAAACCTGGCGATCTGAATATCTTTAGGCTTTAATAAGCCATCATTATAGGAAGTGTTTGGCTTTTCCCATCAGACGGACGATTTGTGACAGCTACATCTGCATTCTATCAAAGGGAAGATTTGAAAATGGGGAGCTGGCCTCTGCTATTCATTAATTTAATCCAATATACTTAATTAAAACATTTTACCCTACTTCTCCAAAAGCTCAAGGGGTCAGATGTCACCCCACAGCAGGTTTTCGTGTGTTGCTCTGAAGGATGACAAAGCAAAGACCCAGCATATGCATCTGGGAAACCCAGCCAGATGGGTGAGGTATAAATAATAAATTATTATTAAATTATTATTATCACACAGATATAACCTAAGGAAGGAACAGCAAACAAAGGAAACTGTCTCATATCAGGTCAGACTTTCCATCTAGCCTAGCATTGTTTACTCTCTTGGCAACATCTCTTCAAGAACTCAGGTAGAGATATTTCATATCACCTGCTACCTGGACCTTATTTTACAAGAGAAGCTAGGCATTGAACTGAGAGTCCTTTGTGTGCAAAGCTCAAGTTCTGTGCTAGGGATGGGGGGGGGGAGAGAGAGATTCAATTATGTTTTCCCTTAAAGGTGAATGTACCAAGTTTGCACTTTGCAAAGCGATATGCGAACCAGAACATAGACATCCAAATTTTGCAATGCAATTCTCGGCCCAGGTACCATGCATAAAAATGCATATATTAGGGGAAAGTATGCACAAAAATACATAGACTGGCGAAAATAACACACAAGCTGCATTAAATTAGGAGGAACTGCTTTGCAAAAAAAGGTGTATATTAGGCATAGCATACACAAATGTGTGCATCCCACTTAACATTCCTTGCCAAGTCTTTTAACAAATTGATCCTGAGCAAAGCATGCTACAAGGTTTCTCTATCTAGTTACTCTTTAACAACCACTTAAGAGAACAAACAATTCCAGAAAGAGGAAGAGTTACAAAAATGGTCACCTTTTACACGATAGAATCTGGAATATTTGAGGGCTATCACAGAAATGGTTGCTTTCGAACAAAGTGCATGTTACTTACTGGAACAAAAGGTGGATAATATATGTTATAGGAATTCTATTGTCTCATATTTATAATTCATATGTTCATAAATGGACAAGGCAAACACACATGCATAAGTATAGTGTCTGAAAAAGTACGCTATACTTTTTCAGTATAGCCATTCTGAAGCCATTCTGACTCTCCCAAATTGAACTCAAATATTTCCTTGCAAGGAGGAAGGAAATGGGAAAAGCTTTCTAGCTGTCTTCGGACTGCAGGGGCTTATACTTCGCTTTGCAAACACAGTCTGGCAAGTATCTGTTAAGCTGAGCAAACTATCAATATATGTAAGAGATTCAGGAACTAAACTATTTACCAACTCAAAGGAATGGCCAGGATGCCGAGGCTAAAGCAATCAGTGACCATTATCAGGTATCCTGACAGACAGGTTTTCTGTTGTAGACCACCCGTTCATGTATGATGTTTTGGCAGGTGGTCTTGAGCTACAGGGGAGGCAATTTCAAATGTCTATATAAGAGCTTGCACTCCATTGTTCTGGGTCCCTCCTGCCTCCTGCGTGTGAGCAACAGTTTAATAAAGTTCAGGCTTACTAGCTGCCTTGCTTCTCAATATTCTCTGGTTGTCCTCTGTTATTTTCTCTTACCGATAGAGAACCTACTTACGGATTCTGTATGGGCACTGAGATACCCCAAATTCCGCCCTCCAGGTGTTTTGGGACTACAATTCCCATCATCCCTGACCACTGGTCCTGTTAGCTAGGGATGATGGGAGTTGTAGACCCAAAACACCTGGAGGGCCAAGTTTGGGGATGCCTGCCATAAGGCAAAAGGAGCAGTATTTTTCTTATAACAATAAAGAAATACATATTTCTCTTTAAACTTATTTATGTAATTCTGCATACTGAATCCACTTCTACTGCTGTTTCCATATGCAGGAAATTCCCACAGGACTCAACAGAAACCTCTTTTTGCCCCCTGACAAAAGGCAGATGTGCAAGTGTATGAGTGCCTCCCATATTCCTTCCTAGCCAATCCCTCTCCATTAGATACAAATTATGCACATACAGAGACAAAAATAACTTCTATAAAGGGCAAGGAGGAGGACTGGGTAGGCCAATGAGAACCTGAAATTTTGTAGCCAAGGCCTTTTACTCAATTCCTGCTGGTGTCAACAGGATTGAGGCTATGCATAACTGAGGACAGAATCAGCTATTATGTTTTATCCCCCCCCCCCCATAAATAAATAAAAATAAATTGTTATCCTAACTGTGTCCAACATGTCCTTGGTTAAATGTTTTGTGGTGTTTTTTTAGACATGTTTATCTTGGCTTAATAAATTGAAATATCCACTTGGTGAGTCTGTGTGCCCCTTTTCCTGCCCCTTCTCAGTGAACCTTGATTAATTCTGAAATTTGTCAGTTAACTATAGTTTCCCAGTACATCCCAATTAGAATTGGGATTGAATTAACAACATGACGAGCAATTATGATGTAGTTTTGTTTTAATTAATACCAGATGCTGGGCCAGCCTGCCCAATTTTGTTTGGCACTGCAAGTACATGGGGAGGGGGTGGTTTAAGACTTCTCTCCCCGGCTGTGATCTGGGTGAGAATCACTCCCCTGCATAACAATTAGCAGGAGTGTTAAAACTCCAAACAACACTAATTGCAGGCAGGTTGTAGCTATTGTTGTTCTTTATAACTGCTGCATGCAGATGGAACACTTGGTAGCCAACCTAGCAGTTTGAAAGCATGCCAGTGCAAGTAGATAAATAGGTACTGCTGTGGCAGGAAGGTAAACGGCTTTCCTGTGCACTCTGGTTTCCATCATGGTGTTCTGTTGTGCAAGAAGCAGTTTAGTCCTGCTGGCCACATTACCCAGGAAGCTGTCTGCAGACAAACACTGGCTCCCTCGGCCTGAAGCAAGATGAGCACCACAACCCCATAGTCGCCTTTGACTGGACTTAACCATCCATGGGTCCTTTACCTTTACTTTTTTACCTTTAGTACCCAGTTCACAGCTGGGAATGAAAGCTTAAACGTCCCCTCTCATGCGCTGTGTCTCAATCATCTACACTGGGGTTTCGCAAACTTGGGTCTCCAGCTATTTTTGGACTGGAGGCCCAAGTTTGGGAAACACTTCCTTAATATAATATGTAGTTGGCCTCTGAGAATCTATGGTTACCATTATTCCAGAATAAGCCAGGGTCTTAAACCAACTTCAAAATATCAGAATGGTATTTTTATTCACATAAAAAACTAACTACAAGAATGCATGAGCATTACAGCATTAAGATGCAAAGGTTGTATTAATCTCTTCAAGCTTTATAAGTAACTCAAACTTCTAGCAAACTGTATACTTTGCTTCTTTCTCTAATGTTTGGTATGTGTTAAAACTTTTTATTAAAAAATTTAAAAGTAAGCCCGAAAAAGAAATAAACAATTACTGTAGTGACAGAACAAATATAACAGCTGAGCTATAGAAGGAAAAAGCAATTTAAGTACACTAAAGAACAATAAACATAGCAAGAGTGGAAACAGTAGAAAGGGACAAATAAGATATACAATGCCAGGCGAGCAATACAAGGTGCTAGTAAACACATTAGGGTATTAATCAAGAAAAATCATAGTTTGGAATTGGATTTGCTTCACAATATAATAAAAAATAAGCCCCCCTGTCAAATATGTTTTTGCCTGCAATATTTTGTGCCTATAGTTGCTTTCGCAAAGGTGAGTACGGAGATTGCACATCAAATCACTCCAGGTTTCTTTCCAAAATTGCCACAATTGTTTCATATGACTTTAAATTTGTGTCACACATTTGTCTGAGTGACCTCAAAATATTATGTGTGAGATAGGATAATGCTCTAGTTGTCTGTAGAAGCCTTGTGTCCTGAAATGATCCAACAGTTAAAAAACACAGTTTAGTTCCCCATGGGGAGATGCAATAGAAACAGTTATTTGCTGGATCACAAAAAGTTCACTCTCTTCCCAAATTCATTGCAAGCACCCAGCACACACTAGGATCTCACCAGTTGGCCAAGATTTCTCTTCTAGCTTCACCACTGGGATCGAACTGTTCTCCTGTTCCTCCAATATAATTAAAGATGTTACTCACATTCATTATTACCTGGTTTAGAATGCAACTGCGACGCGGGTGGCGCTGTGGTCTAAACCACTAAGCCTCTTGGGCTTGCCGATCAGAAGGTCGGCAGTTCAAATCCCTGCAACAGGGTGAGCTCCCATTGCTCTGCCCCAGCTCCTGCCAACCTAGCAGTCTGAAAGCATGTCAAAGTGCAAGTAGGTAAATAGGTACTGCTTCGACGGGAAGGTAAACAGCGTTTCTGCGCACTGCTCTGGGTTCGCCAGAAGCTGCTTAGTCATGCTGGCCACATGACCCGGAAGCTGTGCGCCGGCTCCCTTGGCCAGTAAAGCCAGATGAGCGCCGCAACCCCAGTCATTCGTGACTGGACTTAACTGTCAGGGGTCCTTTACCTTTTAGAATGCAATTGCTCAGCTGCTATATTATGAATTGAGCATCATTTCCCATTGTAAGATGTTGTAAAACAACATTCTGTACATGGGTGGTCAATGTTCAGGCTGACCAGAGTATGTTGTAGGCACGTGAACAAAAGTTATTTAATGGTTGCCTCTTATTATAGTTGATACTCATATCGATCACTTTGAAACTGCATGCACACTTTTTTTAAAACTTGCGAATTATATGACCACACCACCCAACTAAGCAGCTTTTGCTTCAGTAAGCAATCAGGACTGCTTGTCCCCTGTGAAAATCTAAAGCTTTTATTCATAGAGGGTGGGCTTTTTTTCTTTGATGGAATGCATGGAGTGTTGAATTTCCAAGTGGCTGTGTACCATGGCTAGTAATTCCTTGGAGGATAAGGTTGGGCTGAAATTCATAATCCATAATCTCATTGCCACCACCCCATTACACAGGGTGCAAAGTAACAGGAGGCAGTGGGGGCTTTTTCAAGGGACACGAAAAGGAACTAAAATATGGGGGCTTTCCACTATTCTTACTGCTGGCAACCATCTTTTATTTTGTCTCAGTAGCGAAAAGCATTGCTCTCAATTTGATGTCGGGGGGGGGGGGGGATATGGCAGCTGCCAAAAGACCCAGGAGTGCCGCTATCACAAGGACTATGGAGTCTATGGTGGCAGGAAAAACTACAAAGGAAGGGTGTTATTTGCAGGAAGATTATATTACGCCTCAATTTCAAACTGAAAGTTCTTTTGAAACTTGAATGTTATATCGTTCTTATGTGCTGTACTGACACTGTCAGTATTCATGCACTGATATCATGAACCAGGATTGAACAGACAAGCTTATTTCTAAGCAATTGAAGAGAAAGATTGTGGCTACTGAGCCAATTCCAAATTAAGCCAATGACAGTTAAATCATTGATTCAAAATCTCTTAATACTGAGAATTTGTGTTGTGGTTTCTTTATTACACCACCTGTAGACAAAGTTTCCTGGGAAAGAACCGATAGGAAACAAACTCCATTCTGCATTGCTAATTTAGAAATCTTGCATTTTCTCAGATTATTTTTGCTTCTAGCAACAAAAAAGGAACCTGGAATTTGGTTACAAATTGCTTTTTCAGAAGTCCTCTCCATTTCAATGGGATAATGGCCATAACTATAATGGTACAGAATCAGCTATAATATACAACTGACTTCCACAAATGTTGCAACCCTCACTGGACCAAGCTTATCCTACAGAGAACTCTGTTATCCTACAGAGAACACAGAAATGTTTCCCATCCCTTGAGAAAGAAAAGAACTAGGTCAGGCAGTTTTCTTTAACAGTCAAGGAGAATCCTGGGAACTGTGATTTGTTAAGGATGCTGACCTCACAGAGCTAGAAATCTCAGCACCCTTCACAGACTACAGTTCCCATGATTCTTAGTGGCAATGTGCTGCGATGGTGCTTTAAATGGGGTGGATGTGATGGAGCATTGAGTCAAGAGAGGGGCGAACTGATCTGCAGGAACAATGGAAAAAACACTGAGGGAGATTAACTAAAATGTTACGGTTTCTCTCTTTTTGATAAGTTAATACCAGAGATTAAATGGATATGATTTTTAAGTATCCTCTCGAAAAACAGTTGGCTTAAGTTTGTCTTAGGTAAAACAAGACTTATCAGATGATGTCCAGCTGGCTAATCTCACACAGTCTGCTTTTGTAATAACATCAAATATTAACTCAGCCTCCATCAACTTAACATTTCTGAATGTTTACTCACAGAGCATTCTAGATGTCTTTCTATAGATGTATATATCTATCAAAACTCGGAATACAAGAGAGTAATGAAAGCTACTATGTTCATTTTAAGTCCCATCATTTGTGAACAAATGCAATTACCCAAGCAGACAACTAGAGCATTGCAAGGTATCCATGCTTCATTATCTTAATGAATATTAATGAGAAGGCTTTATTGTTTTGAAGGATGAAATGCCTTTCCCTATCCAACTGGTAAAAACTGCTTAATGCAAGCCTGAATTTTATAATTTATTTTTGAATGCAGACGGCATCAAATACATCCCAGATGGCTCTCTACATCTCCTCCTTCTAAATATGAGTTATAAATTCTTTGATATTCTAATTGCATGCCCATGTGTTACATTTTATACCATGCAAGCCCAAGCACATCTACATTTTTAATTCAGCATTGTTTTGTTTTAGAGCTATTTGTGTTAATTTAGAAGGATCCCTTATGTCCACTAGGGATGTATGAGAATAGTTACAAAAACAGAAACAGGAGCAGAAATTGTCAGTGTTTGCTCATTCCCCCCCCCCCCATGTCCAGAACAGAAATCAATCCAGTGATTGGTTGTTGCTTTCATTCCACAAACAACATTCCACATTATTTTTCTTGGAAAATGAGCTGAGGTGCAATGGAAATGGAGCTTTATGAAACACATGCAGGGCAGAATGGTAAGGCATGTTTTGTTACATCTCTATGGTTTTTCTGTGAGCTGCCCTGAGACCTCTGGGTACAGGGTGGTATGTATGTATATGTATGTGTCTATAAATAAATGGTTTACAGACCACTGCTTGTCAAGTACAGTGGTGTGGCATTTGCCCATTCTTTTGAAAATGTCTATACACGGGGAGAGAAAGAGTTAATATGTAGACCAATAGAAAAGTCAGAGGCAGAGCCTATCTGTTTATAAAAGGGCTTAGCCCAAGGTTTGAGTTGGTTGGCTTGAGTTGGTTTGAGTTGGTTGGTTGGGAAAAGGCAGTTGGGAAAGCAGTTGGCAGACAGTTGGAATCAGAGAGACAGTGCAGTTGGTTCATGAGTGAGGGGAGGTAGAAGAGTTACAGACAGAATAAAAATAAGACTAAGAAGGTAAAGAGTAACAACGTTCTGAATGCAGTTGAAGTTTGTTTGTGTCTGCAATAAACTACACTCTTCTTTGTTAACTTAAGAACCTGACTGAGACTAAGTGATTTACCGGGGAGGACCTGGTTGGTGGCAGCGGATTAGTGGTGTACGGGTCAATAGTCCATGAGACGACCAGGGGCTCCATATGAACACCACAAGTGGTACCTTGGTTTACAAACTTAATCAGTTCCAGAAGTCCGTTCTTAAACCAAAGCGTACTTAAACCAAGAAGTGCTTTCCCATAGTAGTGGGGGATTCAATTTACAAATGGAACACACTCAAC
Organism: Podarcis cretensis; assembly: GCF_951804945.1. NCBI lineage: Eukaryota > Metazoa > Chordata > Lepidosauria > Squamata > Lacertidae > Podarcis > Podarcis cretensis. The sequence continues at coordinate 16,841,566 of NC_137176.1, read as the reverse complement.
AGGAAGCGGGACATGTTCTGCTTCCAAGGCAAAGTTCACAAACCAAAACACCTATTTCCAGGTTTGCAGCATTCTTAATCCAAGTTGTTCATAAACTAAGCTGTTCTTAAACCAAGGTACCACTGTATATACAAGTTCCCAGTATGATATTGTTCCAGTATTGAGACTGGAACTATGAAATACCACCGTTGACAAATGCACATGCACATGCTTTGGGCCACATGTTACCTCACATGTACCACAGAGGACCTCTGATGGGGGAGGAGGATATGGCCCTGAACCCCCATTGTCTGTTAAGAGTTTGGGCCCAGGGACAGCATGAATCTGGCGCTGAAAGCAGAACAAACTAGAATGAAAAGAGAATATCCCCTACTGTACACCAGAAATACAAAAGCTATAAATGAAAGCTATACTATGACATGAACCACATATTGTTATTGGATCCCACATTTGCATATTGATTGAAGACTGAAGAAAATAGTAACAACAATTACTACTATTCAACTTGTTATCTACAAGAGTAATATTTTGGGACCTTGAACCCATGCATAAGGAATTTCTGTACAAGTACAGAGGTACCTCAGTTTCTGAGCATCTCGGAAGCCAAATGTTTCAGTTTTCAAACACTGAAAACTCGGAAGTAATTGCTTCCAGCTTCAAACATGCCTCAGAAGTCAAACAGCTTCTGCTGCATGTTTTTCAGTTTTCTCCATTGACTTTGGAGACTGCCCTTTGCACCTTGGTTGTCAAATGTTTCAGAAGTCTAATGGTCTTCCGGAACAGATTACGTTTGATGACCAAGGTACCACTGTATAGTACCATTGAGGGAAGCTATCCAAGCCAAAAAGTGTTTGGGGTTCATGATTTTATACACGTTGTTGATATATGACTATTATCACAATATTAGAGTTCATGGGTTCAGCCATCTGCAGATTTTGAATCAAAAGATTCTGTTCTAGCTTGTACCTTCTACATTTTAAGATTTTTTTGTATCCTTCTTTTTGCTTTTTGTGTTTATAAAGAGGTCAAATTCTACTCTTATCACAAGCTTGTATAAACATAGCAAATGCATTTTGGGGGGATACTATAGCCATTAGGCAAAGGTGGAAAGCATTTTTTATCTATAGCTTTTTTTATCTTGACTTTTCTGTTGTTTGTTCCTGAAACCAGAACCAAATGTGACACTAAATCTGGTAGTCCCATATTAAGGTCTGCTCTCCCAACATCCAGTCAGATCAACATATGTAATTTCCCCACATTTCTTTGCCCTGCTGGCAGCAGCCAGTGATGAATCTTTAATGAAATCTAATATTGTGGTACAGGAGACTTCAGTACAGGAGAATCTGGTCCCAGTTAAATAAACTCATTTGGTTTCCATGAGCATGCCATACCTATCTCAGCCCCAGCTGCTCTGCTATAACACAAGGACATCAGCAATGAATGACTGACCTCTCAGGGATTGTTGTAAAGATGGATCAGGGTATTGAAGTCCTTCAAATGGTGGATAAAAGACCTCTAATAGCTCAACAGTGTCACGGTGGGGATGGGGAGTTATGCATATTATTCGATTTAGCACACGACGAGAGAGAACGTGCACAATGTGTTCCGAATTCATTTTGCAAAACACAAGGATCCAGGAAACAGTCAGGCCTCTTATCCACGTACTTGTCGGGACACATTGCTTTCACATCCCATTAGCCTTAACCTTCTCCATGACAGATTTTAAATCCAGACATCCCATTTCACGTCAAGGCTATCTAGCATCCTTCACTTTTTTTTTTTACAGCTTGTCATAAACCATTTGAATGGCTGCCTTCTTGTTCCTTGTGTCCACCACTGACCTCTTTAGGATTCAACATTTTCTGCAAAGCAGAAGAACAGTGGGTTGTGTTTGTTTTGCAATTGATACTATGTTGCATGTATTTTGCACCCAAGAACAATGATTTGAGCTAAAAAAATGATAACGTGAAGTGACTGTACCAACGTTCAGCTGTCTTTATACCAGGGCAGACTCTTTGTCCTTCTAGTCTAGCATTATCTACTGGAAGCAGTTCTCCAAAATGCCAGCAATCAGCTTTTTTCCTTTTCCTCTCCTCCACCTCCTCCTCCTACTCCTCCTCCTTTATATTTTTTTTTATTAAATTTTCTGTTTTACAATTTAGAATATTCATTAAAACAACCTTAAAATATCCATGACTTCCCTTCTTCTCTTTCCATGGTTCATTTCGCATAACATAAATTCCTGCAAATTCTACATAAAGTAAACCATTCAGTATTCCATTGTTACATCCATCTAAACCTATTTACACTGTTGAATTTATCTTAACGCTGCCAATGTTTTCAAGTGTACACAATTTCCCCCCATATATTCAATAAACATTTTCCATGCTTCTTTAAACTTGTGTTCTTTTTGTTCTCTTATTCTATATATTAGGTCCACAAACTGCAAGCATATTCCATTCTTTAGTTGGGACCTCACTCATTTTCCATATTCTTTTTTAACTTGAGATGGTAGAAATTTAATCTGGAATATTTTCCATGCAAAGCACTGTGCTGCCACAGAGCAGCGGCTCTCACCCTATGAAACACTGGATAGAGGCTGACCTCAGCTCAGAGGTTTTTAAACCCTATTCTAGGGAATACTCAGCTTCTTTCAAAGCTTCAGTGGTCCTTCAATGAAACAATCAGCAGTGTAGACAAGTTGCACTGAAAAATGACCATCACTACTAATGGTGCAGGATAATGTTGGGTGAGGGGTTTTTTTAATGGTGTACATTCAATTAACGTAAACCAGTGGTAAGGATCCTGAAGCTGAAGCTTCAATACTTTGGTCACCTTATGAGAAGAGAAAACTCCTTGGAAAAGACCCAGATGTTGGGAAAGATTGAGGGCACAAGGAGAAGGGGACGACAGAGGACAAGATGGTTGGACAGTGTTCTCGAAGGTACTAACATGAGCTTGACCAAACTGCGGGAGGCAGTGGAAGATGGGAGTGCATGGCGTGCTCAGGTCCATGGGGTCACGAGGAGTCAGACACGACTAAACAACAGCAGTAGCAGCAGCAGCAGCAACAACAACTGGTAAGGATCAACAGGTCTCACCTATGCCCTGCATAAACTGTGCACTTCCTAGACCAGTGGTTCCCAAACTTGCTTCATCCTGAACCACTTGAAAATTGCTGGAGAATCCTGGGAGGATTGAAACCTGCCTTGGTTGGGCTGCATTGCAGCTGTGCAGATGTCAGTTCTCCTGAAGTTTCTCTACTTCTGGTCCTACTGATAACTATAATGCCTAAACAACTTAAAGTTTAACAGAGGTTGTTGGGTAAATTCATTCATAGGGGAAATAAAACTTGGTTATGCAGCAGAGTGTTGTATAGTAATGGCAACAAAGGGGGTCTGGGAGCGTATCATTTGCATTCCAAGCCAAGAACTTGGTGTCTTTGACTCAAGTTCCATGAGGGAAACCATGGATTGATATAGAATTGGAAGATTGTAAATTTAGGGCATGACCCTTTCTTACTATTACCCCCAAACTAATTTGCAAGGTGGAAAACCCATTTTTACTCTGTACATTACGTGTTTGGTGAACAATATTCAAGAAAGCCTCTCCTCTAATCTCCTCGCTGAGTCCACTTAGATCCCACCCCAGGTTTTGTGAAGCTGAAGATATGATGCATTTGAGAAGGCTGGGAACAAGCAAGTCTATATATACTCAGGGATTTTTATGTAAATGCCCCCCCCCCCCCCCCGTGTAAAAAACATATTTTGGTTAAAATTAGTAATGTTACATAGTCATGGTTTAATTTTAATCCATTGTTTTTCTTTCTGTTGAAACCACGTATTCAAGCAGACTGAGAGTGGACTGCTTTAGGACAATTTATGGTCAATGTTCCTGATACCTAGAACATTTTCCCTCTAAAGGAATCAAATTGGACAATGCCAAAGAGGTGGAGGATCAGACCTCAAATGGAAGCCACCAGAGAATGCGGGGAATGGCAAAAATGCTGGTGGTGATGATGTTAAGGCCAGCTGTGCGCAATGTAGGCCTGGGAATTCTACAGGAGCTCTGTGGGATGGATTTTGTCAAAGCAGTGTGTCACACAAAGCTCTCTGTAATGAAACACACAGCATGGTTGATAGTAAAAGAGGAAATGGAGAAACAGGATCTTTTAGGGGGAAAGGAAGGCCATGTTCAGCTGAAGGAAACATAGAAATGGAGTGTCTACCCACTGTTATTGGAGTAATTGGGGTCCCTGCTGATGGAAAGAGCCTGTTTGAAGTGAGTTTTGTCTTCCCACATCTAGAAACAGATGAGGGCTGCCATTTCCTGGTCTCAGCATGTCCAAGTTGTTCAAGCCAGCAGAGAACAAGCAGTCTCTCTTCACCAAAATGGCTTTGGTTAAGACTTCGGATGTGATTAGGAAAGAAAATTTCCATAAAAACATTCAACGCCCTTTGATTTCACCTAAGTCTCCTTGCACAGCTGTCGGCATGCAGTTGTGTTAAACAAAGTCCTCCTATGTTCAGTCTAATATTTGTCAGCTTGAGTCTTAGGTCGGATTCAGCATTCACCCTGCTTCTGCCCATGCCAACAAAAGAGGTTCAAAGACTCTCTCAAGGCAAATCTTTAAAAAATGTAGTATAAACACGGACAACTGGGAAACACTGGCCTGCGAGTGCTCCAATTGGAGGACAGCCTTTACCAAAGATGTCATGGGATTTGAAGATGCTCGAACTCAGGACGAAAGGGAGAAACACGCTAAGAGGAGGCACGCTTGGCAAACCCTCACCGTGATCAACTCCTACCAAGGTGATCAGGCCAGGTAGGGGGAGGGACCACTTGCCCACACAATAGGGGGAGGATCTTACCTGGGAATCGTCAGTTGGCTCCAGAGCTTCTCCCACCATACCCACCCTCAGTTAAGACTTCTTTTGCTGGTTAACCTTTTCTTCACAGGTATGCGGGTGCTACTACGTCAAGGTCGCTGTTGAAGGGACGGAAAGGAATTCTCCTGCATTGGCAGGTTTTCCTTTCCCGTAGCAAAACGTCACAACTTTGGTGGTATCAGGCCTTGGGCGGAATCATTTAGTCGATCTTCCCTAAATGGGGGCGGGGCGTGCAGCGGTGACCCACGCCCCCTTCCTCTTTGCAGCAGCGATACCAGGGTTTCCTGTTAAAGGGGTTGTTTGAGGGGAAGCTTTGGCCATACGCCTAGAGGTTGTCATTGCTCTCCCCTGCGACGGCGGCATAACAGGGGGCGGGCTCTCTCTGCTTGAACATATGTTCTCCAGAGCCAGCCCATCCCCCCTCCACACTCTGGATAACCCTGATGTTCCCCAGATCCCCGGGGGGGGGGGACTGGGAGGGATAAACGCCCAGTGCCTGAGCCAAGGTCTACCCACATCTGAAACATAATAAAGTTGCGGCCAATTTAATCCCATAGCACATTGTCTTGAGTCGTTATTCCACATGGGGGGCCGCCCAGGGTTTGGGGGACTCCGCCTTTCCACATAATGTCCTGCACCTCGGTAGCACCTCACCGCTTGAAAAACTCCAAGCCGAGGTAGATTTCTGTAAATGCCTAGCTCTCTGCATCATCTTTGACACTGTTGTACTGCTTGAGTGTTTATATTTGTCAGCTGCCTCTGCAATGTAAAACAGGAAAGAAATAATGAAAAGGAAAGAAAAATTACTGGAGTAAAAGACAATATGCAGCAAAGAGCAAATACATTACTCACCCCATTGTTAGCTTCAAAAGTGAGTTTTATGTCACTGATATTTCATCCCAAGTGTGTCTCTCAGTGTGTGACTTTTCTATATTATTCTCCGACTCTTCTTCAGGAGAGCAGAGAATTCCTTCCAAGAGCCTGCCAGACAGCATGACAAGAATAAACAAACCTTGCAGCCAAGGCTGCACTATAATTCACACATTCTCTCTGCCACAGACCTTTGGTTTTAGCTATTTTCTGAGTCAAATGTAATACTTTATTCTTTATTTTTTTAAAAAAGGGGGGTTATCTTTTGGTATCAGAAAGCAGGCCACCCTTATTTCCTTGATTTCTACAAATGATGCAAAAATGCAAAAATGATGAATAAGCCAGGTTACAGTCATCAGGATGCAACTGGGAAGGCATGAGAGATATAAATCAACTCTCAAAAGCCTAGCAATTTAGCATTTTTGCTCTCCTGAGAAAATGCCAGAAGATTAAGCCTTATTATATTTTTTAAAGAAATGAGAGCAGTGGGAGTAAACTTCTGCCACTTCCTCCTCCTATATGCAGGGGTGTACCTACAGGTTGGCCAAGTTAGTCACCACCAAGGGTACAGGCCCAAAGAAGGGGTGTGCAAAAATCATGCTTCTCCATTCTGGCTTGGAGTGGCTAGGAGCCTGCCTGCCCATTCACACACTTGCAGGTGGGTGAGTCGAAAAGGCTCCTCTCAGCACTGAAAAGCAATTTTTTGTGTGTTTCTGGTCCATGATCTTTTTCCACTTTGGAAGTGCTGATACAGCTTTTTGTCAAGGGCACAAGGGATGAGGGGGCACCGATATATCTCCTTGCCAGGGGCACATGGGAGCCTAGGTATGCCTCTGCTTACATGAGCCAAAAGGCATCATAGTCCACAAATTGGATTGTGTCCAATTTCAGTCCCACAGAAATTAATGAACACGACTCATTTAGGTCTGTTAATTTTGATTGGTTTACTATGAGTGGGACTGACACTGGGTAAGGTAAAAAGGTAAAGGGCCCCTGGACGGTTAAGACCAGTCAAAGGTGACAATGGGGTTGTGGAACTCATCTCACTTTCAGGCTAAGGGAGTCGACGTTTGTCCACAGACAGCTTTCTGGGTCATTCGGCCAACATAACTAAACTGCTTCTGCCGCAACAGAACACCGTGACAGAAACCAGAGTGCAGGGAAATGCCATTTACCTTCCTGTCACAGCAGTACCTATTTATCTACTTGCACTGGTGTGCTTGTGAACTGCTAAGTTGGCAGCAGCTGGGACAGAGGAACGGGAGCTCACCCCATCGTAGTGATTTGAACCACTGACCTTCTCATCGGCAAGCCCTTGAGGCTCCGTGGTTTAGACCACAGGGCCATTGACTTCAGCATAGGCAGCATTAAGAGGAATGAGAGTGGGATAAGAGCGCAGTCTACCAGGTCCATGTTTCTCTGTTTCATCAATTTCAACAACACAGTGGAAGAGCAGGTAGAAGAATGACCGGCAGTGGAATGGAACATTGGGTGGAGTTAGAATGAGTGGCAGTTGGAGTGGGAAGAGAATGGCTGGAAAACAAAGAAATAGGAAATCAGAGAGATAATAAAAGCATATCTACTAGGTAGATTTGCACAGTGAGCCTGCTGAAGGAATGAGGGAACTCGTTATCATCGCCCTCTTCCTGCAACTTGAAAATGATTGGTACACTCCTAATCACATGGGCTCTCTGATGATGCTTCCTGTATGTGGGATTCATGGAGATGTAAGAATTGGGAACCTCAAACAATCCTTGTCCTGGGTCCTGTACTTCACTAATGGCAGACCTGCCCAGGCTGGTCAAACGCATTTTGATGCCTGAGGCAAAACAGCAAATGGCATTCCACCAAATAATGTGACACCCAAGGCTATTCAAATTATATTGGTACCCAAGGCATAAATTTCCACAAATGTATCTCCCCATCCCTGGCTACACATATGAGTTATGGTGCCAATTGTTTGGAAAATTAGATCATAACTCAAAACTCTATTTACACTGTCAAATTCAATTTAACAAGGGGATGATCACTGTCATTTAGCAAAAGAAAGAAATTTGACAAACATGTTTGTTTTCAATAAGAACGTTAAATCCCTTTCAATCAGCTGCAATAACAAATACGTGCAGAGTCTCATACAGCAGGGTGTTGAAAAGATGGGGTAAATATATCAGTCGTTATAGTGCATGCTCTTTTGAGCTAGAGCATGTTAAGCTGTTGACAAATAAAAATAAACAAATCCAAGGTTCATGCACACTCATGTGGGTCCAAGGAGAGTACAGACACACACATATCATTGCACTTCAAGATTCCCCCTGCCTTCATTTCATTCCTTTGCTGCTTGAGGGGGTCTAGAAGGTCAAAGTTTGTTGTGTAAGTTCATTGGGGCAGAGTGTGAGCTCAGCTGTAAAACGTGTGTTATACAAGGAGGTCCTAGATAGGTGGTGTGTGCTGAAAAGTTGCATAGGGAAATAGTTAGGGCCAGAGTATCCAGCTTGTGAGGGCGATGGGTGTGTATGTGTGATGTTGCACATGTGATGTTGCGCAGGTAAACATCACACTGCCTCCCTATGCTGGCCAGAAGCTTCCTGCATTTTGGGAAGGTGGTGCCAGGCCCCTGACAGGATGCAGAAGCCCTCCTGCCTCCTCCCCAAAGCTAGGTGGGTTTTGGGAAGCTGATGGGAGGGGTCTTGGACCCATCAGAGCATCACACCTCCCTCCTTATAATAATAATAATGATAAATAATTTTTTATTTATACCCCGCCCTTCCCGGTTCAGAAAACCGGGCTTAGGGCGGCTAACAACAAATTTAAAACACTTAATTAATGCAACAAAAAAAAGCATAAAATACAGTATAAAACGTGAATAACAATAAATTCAGAATTCAAAAATCAATTTAGGAGAGAAATCCATCCAATAAACATTAGATGATCACCAGGGCTTGCTGGCTCAGTTAGTCCTATTTGGGCCAGCAAGGAGACCAGGGGAGAATTAGCTGTGGGAACCCAGAGCAGGTAATCTTCATAAAAAGGGGAGGGGGAATAAAAGATCAGGCTAAGTTCAAATTGAAAGCCAGGCAGTATAGTTCTGTCTTACAGGTCCTGCAGAAGGAAGTTAAATCCTGCAGGGCCCTGGTCTTGAGGCATCTAATCATAGCCTGCATTTTTATCAAGGCTTATATTTTGATCAGATTCCTGTATCTTAAAAATTAGCTTAAAATCCACAAATGTTTCTTTCAGCAGGAAACCAGCAGGCAGCTGACAATCGCTTCGGCAGAGGGGCCCTCTGGTTTATTGCAGTCATAAAAAGGCTGAGAGCGAGGTCGCTGACCTTGCATGTTACAGAATACAATCAAGCTACAATTAAGTTGGTAAATAGTAAGAATTATTGTGCCTCCCGTTAGAGACTTGAGCCACATTTTCCTAAGGGCAAGAGCTAATGGAAATAGGGAAAGGGGGGCTTCTCTCTGAAGAAAGTGTTTTTAAGTTTTTTCTTACTTTGAAAACGTCTTTGCTTATAAAAAAAACTATATATGTTATGTATTAAATATATTGGCTTAAATGTAATTATGCAAAGGATTTAGAAAGTAATAGTTGGAAGAGACCACAAGGGCCATAGAGTCCAAACCCCTGTCAGGCAGGAAAACACCATCAGAGCACTCTAGACAGATGGTTGTCAGGTTTTTGTTTAAAGGAACTCCAAAGAAGGAGATCTTTCATTGATGATGCGTACAAAAGATCTCTGATATCTGTTTAAAATAAAATTAGCCACCATCTGTTTTAGCCATCTGCTCTATTTTAGAATTAAGGGGGCAAAGGTGATCTGGTAATTAAGGTGCCTTGTAGAGGTTAATGGCTACTTGTTTGCCAATTAGAAATATAGCTTTTTATTTCCCATAAAAGGCAATAGGAAATGGGTGTATCTTTTGTGATTGGTTCTAGCAAACAGCCAATAGGAATTCCAACCAGGCTGATTGGACAGAGGCAGCCAAAGGAGGAGCAAGGGGGCTGGGTTAAGGAAATATAAGTGCTGGCCATAATGGCAGGAGAGCAGGCCAGAGCTTGGTAACCATATACCACTGTGCCTCTCATTTATTTGTCTGACAAATAAATTATTATTTTAATTTCTCTATTGCTGCATTGAATATTTCATTCCAGCTAAGCGTTAACCACAAGCAGGGTGCTACAGTCTCATGGGACAGAGCATTCCACCAGGTCGGAGCCATCTCTGAGAAGGCCCTAGCCCTGGTGGAGGATAATCTGACTTCCTTAGGGCCCGGGACCTCTAAACTATGGTTATTCATGGACCTTAAGGTCCTCTGTGCCTTATGCTGGGCAGAAGCTTCCTGGACTTTGGGAAGGAGGTGCCAAGGGAACATTTAGGGGACTACCCTAGACCCCCTAGTCCACTGATTGCACACCACTGGTATATTTATAGAAAGTCGACAAGCAATGGTCCTTTTCAATTGTTGTTCCCCTGACATCTCTAGTCTGTTTGCACACAGTCCTCACCTAGTCATCCATGTGGGGACAATCCCATTAAATACAACCATGCATTCATAAAATCATACAGCCTATTCCTAGACTGTGTCTAGGATTTGACTGTGCAATTTTATCAAGAACACTTAGAAAGGTTTGTACATGCACCCATATTTGGATGGAGCATCCTTACAGAGATGTCTGGGCCTTCACCCCACATAAACAGCATGCTGGAATGGAGTATCCTGAGAGAAGGCTTGACTGGTTGGCTGAGACAATGAACAGATGTGTGCCACATTGCAAAGGGTGGTGTGGGTTTTTTGGTGTGTGTGTTTTGCAGCTCCCACTTGTAGACTATTCATGAACTGTCAACGGCACAGTATGTACAATTTTATGTAAAGTATTGAGATTCTCTTAAGCTGATCAAAATACAGGCAGTGAGAAAAGGAGAAATAGTAATCAGCACCAATAGTAAAAGTGCAAGCGTTCAAAGTGGAAAATGAGAGATGAGAAATGAAAAATGGGCTTTTGGTTTGTAAAATACTGCACCGGGAGAGGCAGAGTGAGCAGGCATGTTGAAACCATCTGGATCACATTTGTTGGTGAGGGAGGGAGAGAAGATTAATTTACTTCTGCTCAGATGTAGCAAAATTAATCTTAATTGGGTTCTTTTGTCATTTGATAGAGTCCATATGGTTTCAGTAATATACATTCATTAGTTCTTAAGGTTTATTCCTGCTTCAGAGCAAACTTTAGAGCAGTTGTGTTCTTGGTAGTTAAACACTGACATTCTCTAGAAGTTGAGCAAAATATTAGCTCAGCTCATAAAGATGCCAACTATTCTTCTAATGCTCTTGGATCCCTTTTAAACAGATATTCCACTTCAGCAATGTGCATGGTGCTTTATATTTTAAAAAACAAAACAAAAAACACACAAGACAAGACAAGTCCCTCACATTTTAAAATAGAGAAATACATTATTTTATTTTATGTCATTCCATTCAGAAAAGTCAGGAAATTACCGTTTGTGAGCTGATGAGGGTAACGAGGAAGCAATTCACTTCACCTCAGCAAATTACAATTCCCAGGATTCTCCAGAAGAATGCCTATTAAATTCATAAACTAGGAAACACTTACAGTGGCATGCCCAGAGAGTGAAAGGAATATTTTCATCATGACCACCCATCATTATATGCTCGTGGTGCAGGGGAGGAGAGAATTTTCTGTTCTCCCAAAGACATGTAGATGCCATATTCAGAAAGAGATCGCAAAGTGATTGCCCTAAACCTGCAAATGACTGGTTAGTGACTGATTCATTGCCCGAAGGTATGGTCATTTTAGCAGCCCAGTAGACCCTCTAGAGAAGTGTTTCCCAACCTTGGGTCTCCAACCGTTGTTGGATTACAACTCCCATCATCCCTAACTAGCAAAACCAGTGGTCAGGGATGATGGGAATTGTAATTTGAAAACAGCTGGAGACCCAAAGTTGGGTAACAGTGCTCTAGACTAGAGGATGTTGCTTTTCAGCTCCCACCAACCCTGGCAGACTGTAAGTTCTCCATGCAGTAACAGAAGATATATCTTCTTAGAAAATAGAATATTTCATATTGCTAATTTTGTATTTTTCAGTGTTAAGAAGCACTAACAGAATTTCAACAGCTATTTTAATTATATTATTGACTGCTGTCTCATACTGAATACTCAAATATTATTCAATATTTTCAATAATATGTTTTTAGGATTCACAGTTATGCCATTTCCCTGCAAGGAAGGGGAAAAACTGGAAAGAAAAATTGAGGCACTAAGGAGTTAATAGCTGGCACCTATACATATTCTTTCATTTATGTCTGAAGATCTCATCCTGTATTGTTTGATGAAATGTTTCATTGTCTGCATGTCCTGTATTGTTTGGTGAATTGGATTATTGTTCACATCATGGCCTTTGCATGTAATTACTCTGCGGCCTCAGCTTGTATCTCTTTTATCTGTTTATATCAATATTACTTTTTAATTGAGTTCCTGTGACTTGGTCTCTCTTTTTTTTACTTCTCCCTACGGGGCACCATCACATTTACTTTTGAGTGTATTTTTCATAAACAAGCTAGACGCAGCTCAAGCACCAAAGTAACTCTAACAACAGCAATGGAAGATACTTCAGAGGATGCAAGAGATGAGTTATACGGCAAATTAAAGCCATCATGTTTCTATGATATGCAAGAAAACAGATGCTAAAATTAATTCGGTTCCTGAAGCAGAGTGTAATTAAGACGTACCTGCTTTGTGTGCAGGTTAAAAAACACACCAACCCACCTCAAATCAAATGGCAATAAAAATGCAATGAAGCCTGCTCTTCCAAATTACCTCTAAGTTTTTGGCTGTAAATACTTCTGCTAAAGAATCACACTCTTTTTCTTCTCATGTTTTTCTGGTTCATCCAACAACTTTTGCTCTCTGGGTGTCACTATGGCATTCACTACTCCATTTCAGAGTTTGGTGTGGGGACAGCATTAAAACACATCCCAAATGAAAAACAATCATCCCAAGGCATTTAGGCAGCTGGATTTTAGTCAAGCACCTGAAGGAGTACAATGTTGTGGAGTGACAGCTCTCACTTGGAAGGGCATTCCAGAGGGTCAGTGCCATTACTGAAAAGGCCCTGCTGCTAGAAAAAGTGATCAACTCTTCTACACAGCACTGAATTGCTGAACTGAGATGAACTCACCTGTGGGGTGGGGTGCTATACAGGCAATGGAATGAGCATTGAGCCCGATCACTATCAGTGGTTCCAGCCCTTTCCCAGCATTAGTTATGCTTTTCACCAACCTTCTTCATATTTTCATCTGTTTTCGAAAGTCTATGTTTGCAAAGAACTAGAGGCAGCTTTGGGACGCGGGTGGCGCTGTGGGTTAAACCAAAGAGCCTAGGACTTGCTGATCAGAAGGTCAGCAGTTCGAATCCCCGCAACGGGGTGAGCTCCTGTTGCTCAGTCCCAGCTCCTGCCAACCTAGCAGTTTGAGCATTCCCATGTAAGTAGATAAATAGGTACCGCTCCGGCGGGAAGGTAAACGGCGTTTCCGTGTGCTGCTCTGGTTCGCCAGAAGCGGCTTAGTCATGCCGGCCACATGACCCGGAAGCTGTACGCCGGCTCCCTTGGCCATAAAGCGAGATGAGCACCGCAACCCCAGAGTTGGTCATGACTGGACCTAATGGTCAGGGGTCCCTTTACCTTTAGAGGCAGTTTTAAATAATAATGATAATAATAGTAACAATTTATTAGTTTTCAATAATCCAATAAAAGCCTCATTATAACAATGCCAAACTATAATACCATTAATAATGCCAATTATTCAAAAGCCAAATTATACAATTTAGGTGGCCCCCTGGGTGCTGGAATTGATGGTTAGATGATTTACTTTATTCCTGCATTCCAAAATCTTATAAATTTCCATTACCCCCCCATCAGAACTAGAGACAGTTTTTAAAAGGCTTTTAAAAAGGGGGAAATATTAAAAGAAACCAAACTTCAAGTCCTACTGGTTTTAAGGGAAGAGAAGGAAGCCTATGCTTTTCTTTTGAATTCCAGTCCATAGATTGGAAAACTACTTAGTTCACATCATAATGGCTAAAGTTGGAGAAGATTGCCTTAAAGTTCACAACATTAAAACAAGTTTGGAACTGTATTTTACTGTTGACCATGCAGAAATCCTGGCACACTGATCTGAGAACAAGTCCCATTGAATCCAGTGGGTCTGACTTCTGAGTAGACCTGTATAGTAATGAACTGTTCTTTTTAGTACTGCATAGTACTGTTAGTTAAGATAGATCATAATTAATGATACCCCTTTCACCTGAGAATAGGATAAACTCACACTGTTTGACCTTCTCTTCCATGGGTAAATCTATTAGGGAAATATGTGAGTAGAAAAAGCTGAAGTTAAATCAGAGTTTATTAAAATGTCAAAGACATGGAGGAAATATATTTAAAAGAAAAGGTTTAAAGTTTAATTATTGCTCTGTTATATTTTAGCAATCTTTTCAAATCTTGGGAGTTGTAATAAGAGAAAAACTGGTTTAAATTCCATATTCATAAGTATTATTTATATTTTAAATAGTACTTGAGCCTGAGAAAGATCAATAAAATTGCAATTTATACAGATACATAGATTTGCACAAGACTATTACTCAGCTTTGCATTTCCCTCTTGATAACTGCAGAAGTCTCTAGAGATAACAATTTTACAACAAAGTTTGTGATATGGCTGTTCAGCATTATTATCGAGGCCCAAACAATATTAGTTCATTAATCACATGACTTTTAAGCAATTTAGTCAAGATAAATTTATGAAAACAGACTTCCACTGGATCCTGATTCAGAATTTCCACTATCACCACTTGCTGAGGAATGTGTGGAAAGGAAAACCCACTCTTTACTGCTGAATCAGAACAAATGCTAATCCATAGAAAACCCACTTGACATTTGCTCTGATTTAATGGTAAAGAGCAGGTTTTCTCCAGGAAAAGCTATGGGGCAAACAGAAGTTTGGACGAGCCCATAGTTCTGTTGGTATTTTGTGAGCATTCATGAAATATTTTGGGGACTCGTTCAAATTGTCATTTAAAAAATTAAACAAAATGTGGAATTCTAAACACTGACGTACACCACTAAACAGTTGTGCTGTTTCAATGCTACCATGATGAGATTTCTTCCCCTTAAGTGTACAATCCCCAGATCTGCTCTGGAGGGTTGGGGAATCTCTAGAACAGATTTAGGGTTGGCACCATTAAAGGAAAGGAGAACGTTGTGTTGCACAAGGAGAAATCCTTGCAATTATGGAACCATCTGCTTATTGCTATGTTGAATACAACCAAGAGTATTTGGGAAAGAGCAAAATATAAATAATATCCGTAGGCACATGGCAATGTTTCTAGCCTTTATCTAGTATGAAAGTCCCATGCCCATCTCTCACAGTGGCTTCCAGAGACCATGTTTCATGCACACAGCCTATTCAAGCTCAGAAGGCAAGAAGAGCCGTTCTAGATCAGAACAATGACCTGCCTAGTCAGCATGCACTTCTGCCTGAGGGCTGTCTCAACAGCTGTCAGGGACTGGGCAGAGGAGGAATGATGGAGACCACCTCCCCAGCCTGACCCTTCCAGAGAAGAAGAAGACAGTTCAGAATTAAACAGGAGTTTGAGGGAGATCACAGCTCAGAGGTAGATGTGGGGGAAAGCTGGGAAATAATGGGAGAGGAGGAGAAGGCAGAGCCAGAGCAGCTGGCTGACAAGTTATCACTAGAAAGCATTCCAAACACTCCATCTCCCAGAACCCGGCGAGCCTTAAAAATAGGAGAGCAAAGGGCCCAGAAGCAAATGGCCCTCAGCGCCACCTGTAGAGGGAATGACGAATGAGGAAGTGGAAAAGAAGGGGAGGGGAGATTTAATCGAGGCAACACCATTATTCCAAGAGGCTGCAGTCCCAAGCCTCTCTCTGTAAATACTGAATAAAAGGCAGGTGGTAAGAACTTTTCCGTGTCTTATCCATTCCTAGCAACCTGCCGTGGGGGTTGGATCCTCTGACGCCTGACAACAGCAGGGATGAAAAGGTGAGGTTTGGAAAGAGATAAATCATATTCATGATAAATGTGTAAAAATGCTGAGTTGAGGATCTGAGAAGCCTTGAGCAAACCTAAATAGCAGATACCTGAATATCATTTCGCTCTGCACTTCCTGCTCTTCTGCCTCACCAAACAGGCTGTAAGAGCCCTTAGATGGACTACAACAAGACGACAAAATCAGCCCATCAGTATGGTGAGCATTGTTCAGGGCTGTTCCGTTCTTCTTGCCCCATCATGTCAACAAGATCTGCTCTTCGATCAAACAGTGCTTGCTTTCCTAATAATATCACCGGGCATCAGGTTGGCCACTGTGAGAACAAAATACTGAATGAAATGGAAGAGAAAGAGAGTTTTCCTTCTAGACTTCAGCACAAAAAATAAACTATTTTTATTCTATTCATTCTGCTCTGTATACATGGAATAAGAAACAAACTGGAGAAGGGATACTTTATACTAAATTCTCTGATTTAAAGGGAAAAGCTACTTTGCAGACAGGATGAATTACCCTAGAAATCAGCAGTTCCAGAAACGCATGCTGCTCAGTATGAAGAAAAAACGGAAAAAAAACCCTGCAGAAGTCCAGTATTAAACTCTGCTGGTAATGAGGCCGTATAAATCACATAACTCACTGTGTCAGAATAAAACAAGAGCAATTTCAAGATTACTCATACAATTCAATAAGTTCCAGATCGGCCCCAAATCAAATTCACTTGCAAACTGGAAAAAAGGACGTTGAACAGCAAATACTGGTTATTTTTTCCCAATCAGGGAAACAGATGGAGCCACATAGCAGCCTAGCAACATTCATTTAGCAAGAGAAACAACATCAGAAACAGAAACTAGGCTACCACGTATTCTGAAGGAAGGCTATTAACTGCCAGTGAAGATAAGGGGAGATCTCTCAACTTTCACCACTACAGCACCTTCAATGACAACTTAACCCTCCTAGACCTACTGGCGTCATCTCCGTTGGGTCGCCATATAGTGAGAAAGTATATGAAGTTGCCTTATACTGAGAAAAAGAACATGGGCCTGTGTAGTAAAGTCTGGACATCTCAGACTAGTGTGTGAATTGGAATTTAGCCACTCAAGGCTTTTGCATTTCCTGGAAGCTCCAATACAGTTCTTGGCTCAAAAATATGTCAAAATATATCCCCAAATTTCACATGTTGAGAGAAAATATATTGTAAACATATGTGTTTAGCTGCATCTTTAAATGTTTGTTTTCAGTTGAATTTTTAAAAAAAGATTAATGGGGAAATGAATGTGAAAATCTTATAGAATGGAAATAGAATAATTCTATATTATATAATTCTACATTATAAATAATTATATATGTCTATTCAGAAGTAATGTTGCATTCCATTTTCTTGACAAACTTAGAAATCTAATGGAATCTAGTGGAAGTTTAGTGCTCACTTGTGTGTTGATCATTTCCAGAAAAGTAATAATAATCTGATTGTGACCCCATTAATTTGGCAATTCACTTGAATTTTGCGTTGTCATTTCATTTGAGGAGATTTGGGGCAGTAACCTGGCATATAGTTCTTTCCTGCAATTTAAAATTTAGTGTGACATGATGGTAGATTGGTCAAAAAGCCACCATTCCATAATGCAACAGGAATGTTAGAAATCACGAAAGAAGCGCTGACATTTTAACTTATAAAACAAACATAATAAACTGAATGCAGTCTTAATGAATTTGTGTTTATTTGAGTTTATTCAGGTTGGGAAGCAGCAGTCATTTTACCCTCAAAAGGTCATAAGGAAACTTCTAAATGGCTTTATCATCAGATAAATAAAAGATGCTGGGAGACCTTCTGGTAATTAGAAAATAACATGATTTCTAAGACCATCAGGCTCCATTCAACCTTCTGACTCAGAACCTTCTGAGTTCTGAGAAATCTTTCCTTCTGTTTATTTATTTGTCCATTCCTCCCACACTTCCACCTATATAGAAGGAAGGTTTATTAAGGAGATGTTATAGCATTTTGGGATGCTGCATTCACTCGTGTTTTTTTATTTTTATTTTTAAGGAAGGTTAGGGAGTTTAGTCATGTCTAATACAGAAGGTCAACACATATACTAAATTGTTGAATCTCCAAAATTTATGAGTTTCAAAGTGTTTCAAGTTAGATAAAAATTTAAAAGGCTGAAACTATTTCATAGCACATAGCACACAAACCATTAGTCCAGAACATGGTTACATTAACTGGCATTAAAGGAGAACTCCCTGTGGGCACAAGATGTAGGTCACAACATTATGATGGAAGATTGGGAAAAATTATGGAAAACTGATTTAAAATTTACAGATTGTTCCCTACTGAAGGAGAATTACATGAAGATGATTTACAGATGGTACATAACACCAGTGCATTTAGGGAAAATGTATAAAACTAGTTCAAATGTATGTTGGAAGTGTAAAGAAAAGGAGGGGACATTTTATCATATGTGGTGGGATTGTAAAGTAATTAATTTTTGGGGGGAAATGATATATAACGAATTGAAGAAAATGTTCCATTTAACATTTGTTAAAAAACCTGAAGCATTTTTATTAGGGATTGTAGGGAAAGATCTGCCAAAAAAGCTGAAAAACATCTACATGTATGCGACAACGGCCGCAATAGTTTTAATAGCACAAGGATGGAAGACTGAAGAAACCCCAACTAAAGAATCATGACAGGAAAATTTGATGGACTATGCAGAACTGGCAAAACTGACATACAAGCTATGGGACAAGGATAACTGTGACTTTAAAGATGAATGGGAACCCTTTACAAAGTATTTGAAGATGCAACAAAGCGAACTGGACTCCTTGGCTGGTTTTGAATAAACATTCACAAACTTTTTATTGATAATTATCACCTAATTAGTTTGAGGATCTATACAACTGTGTACATGCAGAAAACAGCATTTTTAGAGAAATCAAAGACTGGAACTGAGGGAAGTCGGGGGGTGGGGGTGGGTGGGTTCTGTGGGGGGAAGGAGGGGAAGGGAGGAAAAATGGGGGAAAATAAGGATTATATGTTTCTGGATAATATGTTTTGTTTTAATTTTGAATAAAAAAGTAATTAAAAAAGGACAATAATAATAATAAAGGAGAACCCCCTGTTTCTGGCGTAATAGGAACATAAGAAGCTGCCTTATACCAAGTCAGATCATTGGTTCACCGATTTCAGTATTGTCTTCACTGATTGGCAGCTATTCTTCGGGATTTCAGAGAGGGGATACACCTGGTCCTTTCTTGGAGATGCCAGAGATTGAACCTGAGATGTTCTTCATGCAAAGCAAGATGCTCTGCCATGAGCTATGGCTCTTCCTCAGTGGGGAACTCTGGTTTAAAACAAGACAAGATCTCTGCGAAACTGGCAGGTTAGAGGATGATGAGGGAGAAACAGATGCTCCACTTACTGTGTTTTCCAACAAGACCCACATCCAGAGACTGGAGTGTTCAGGTGGCACTAGAGTCACTTCCACACCATACATTTAAAGGCGATTTAAAGCACATGGCTTAGCCCCAAGAATCCTGGATACCATATTTTGTAGAGTTCTGGAAACTCTACAGCTCCTATGTAATGATCCCAGGCAGGCAAGCAAGCTCTGATAAGAATTAATGAGTCTCTGGCAGTTTTAAAAAGGTAAAAGTAAAGGGACCCCTGACAATTAAGTCCAGTCACGAATGACTCTGGTGTTGCGGCGCTCATCTCGCTTTACAGGCCGAGGGAGCTGGCATTTGTCCGCTCTGCAGACAGTCTTTCCAGGTCATGTGGCCAGCATAGCTAAGCCACTTCTGGCGAAACCAGAGCAGCACATGGAAACACCTTCCTGCCAGAGGGGTACCTATTTATCTACTGGCACTGTGCTTTCGAACTGCTAGGTTGGCAGGAGCTGGGACCGAACAACGGGAGCTCACCTCATTGTGGGGATTCGAACCACCGACCTTCCAATCGGCAAGTCCAAGCGGCACAGTGGTTTAACCCACAGCGCCACCCGCTTCCCTTCTGGCAGTTTTATGTACGTTTATTTATAATTTGCATCCAGAGAGCGGCTCCGAGCTTGCCGCCATTACTATGAGTTGGTCACTCTGAGTCTCCACCCCTTTCACAGCACGAAGGGTGCCAAAGTCCAGTCCTTCCTCTCTTGTACTTCCATTGCATTTTAACCCTTTCAGCTCTTCTAGTTTGGGGAGAAGGTGGGTTAACTCCCCCCCCCCCCGCTATCAAAAGAAGAAGCCTCAAAACACTTCCTTTCTCCTGGTTGCATAGCAACCCCCTCAATGCCATCTATCTCCTCCCCTCCCTCTGTGAGCTTTCCGAGTCTGGGAACTCTTGATGAAGATGGGCTGGGCTAACCCACTCCTGCTCATCTCCAGAGTCAGACACTGTCTCCCTCTGTACTGGCACTCCTTCATCTCCAGATTCTGGCTCTTCATAGGCATTTGATTCAGCCACATCCTAGGATCTTTTGGGGGAAGCTAGGTGCTTTAAATTGGCGATGGTTTAAGTGTAAAACTAAAAGTTTCAAAGTGTGAGTGCAACAAATCCATCATTTCTCAAGCCCATATAACTGGCAAGGGCAGGAAAACCATCATGTGATGTCCTCATGTCACATGGTAAACATCCATGAGGTGTTTCAGGGGAAGAGAAATAGACATGGAGATACAGTTTTCAGAAGCAGTGGCCTGACTTCTGTAACATTTGGCTCCCCCAGAGTGTGGACTTCATGGCAAACCCAAGTATGGTCTGAAATATTCTTATAGCAATAGATCATCGTGAGCCACATGACAACAGTACAAATAATGACCTGTATGTTATATAGGAAACATTATGTATGGAGATCCTCAGGGTTGAGATAGTTATTAGGGTCTAGAAGAAATCTCAGCAATTTCAGGTTTTGCAGAATACTTGAAAGTGGTCTCCAGTACAGGTATGCAGTGCATAACTATGGAAGAAGCAGATAGCCTTCCCAATTTGTAGTTGCTTTTATCTGTCAAAACCCAAATGAATGAAGATAATATGGAACCTCTTTAAAGATGGTTGGATGTGATTCCATACAGAGCTTTTTGAGCAACTGGATTTGATGAAGTCGGCTGGAAATGCTAAAACTTTTCACTTCCGGGTTGGCGCCATCGCCAAATGGCGGACTCCCTCCGAGCTCTGGAGGGAGCCTGCTCGGCAGGGGCTGGGTTCTACCGCGCGGCGACGCGGGGACCCTCAAAAACCATGGGCGCTGAAACCCATGGGCATGGTGACTCGGCGGACACCGTTTGCCCCCCCCCCGACCCGCGAAGGAGCCTTTTTAAAGGCTGCGGAGCGGGTGACAGGGGGTGGTGGTGCTATGAGTCCTCCGCTTCCCCTGCCGAGTGACGGAGAGCGCTGACTTCTTCCATTGAAAATTTGGACTTGAAAGAATAACCCGTGAGTAATTGGAACTCGGATTAAAAAGGGAAAAAAATTTTTTAAAAAAATTTGGAGCGAGCGGGGGAGGCGCAAAAAGGAAGTCAGCCCCCCCCCCTGTTGTAGAGGAGTTAAAGCAAAGGATTTGACAACTAAGATCGAGCGCAACCTTATTTTGATAAAGTTATTAATTTCGCGATGGAAAATTATAAGACTGGGCTGGAGGAGAAAAGTGGAATGTGAATTAAAATGCAACCCCCCCCCCCCGGGAACCCCGGGAGCGATCCGTGAGAGTGCCGGGAGAGGAGAAATAGAGGTTTTGACAGCTGTCAAAGGAGCTGTCAAAGTGGAAGAACAAAAAGAGAACTTTGTTACGAGGACTTTGCTGGTTGCATTTGTTACAAATTGGATATAAACTGTTTAAAACAAGGAATAACAAGTTACTTTGACTGTTGGGTGTGATCTGGAAGGAAACTGAGTTACTATAATCCCTCTAGAGGAGCTGTGGGACACTACAAGTATTGTTGCTATGGAATTTGAATAGGACTTTTTATCTCCTGGGAAACTGCAGAAGTGGAACACTATTTTGTCTACAGAGGTTTATACACTAAAGGAGACATTAGACTTATCTATTGAAGAATGGAAGGGACTTGACGTAATGTTTTGTTCCTGAATAACAAAGCCTCTGTAGAGGAATTAGAAGCTTTTGGAATTAGAACATTTGTGCAGAAGAACAGGGGGGGGGGGGAAGGAGAGAGATCAACAAGAACAACAAGAATAACAAGAACTGGACAAAGGTGGAAGTGGGAACATTTGGGACATCCAGATTTGAAAGATCTAAAGGAATAAAATTGGAGGTTTTACTCTTAAATACAAAGATCTGGATGGAAAAAAATGGACCTTTTTGAGACAGACTCCTTCCAAGATTGGACATTCGAAATTAAAGATGACCAAAAGACGGCAAAGACTATTAAAAAGATGGCAAAGCGGACTGGTGAAGGACTATGGCTTAGATGTGGGAGCTCCAGGACGATAGTAGACATTGATGGACATTGGGAACGCAACCGGGAAAGGGGGGGAGGGAAATTTGGAATCCAAAGGGTGTTAAATTACATTTTATTCTTTTCTTTATTTTTTTATTCAAATCTGTATTGTATATTAAAGAGGGGAACTCGTGGAAGGGAACAGGTCGATTTTAGGGGATGGGAAAATATTTTTAAACTGGGTCAATGGTAATAAGTCTAAAACTTGGGGTAAGAATTTGTTGAATTTATTGGAAAGAATTGGAATACAAGAGGGGGAGGGGAGGGGAAGTCCTGGAAAGATGCCAATGAAAATAAGGTTCCAAATTTGGATGTTTTTCTTTTTTTGTTATATTTGAAAATCTTTAATAAATATTATTAAAAAAAAAAAGGAAATGCTAAAACTTTTCAAACGGTGTTTGAATTTAACAGCATTTAATTTCACTTGGGGCAAATGAATCAAGATGAAATCCAAGGAGACTAGTCAGAGAAACAAGACTGCAGCACGCCAGAAAGATTGAATGCTGAGAGATTAAACTCCAAGCAATCAGCACCTATATATGGCTGCTGAAAGCGCAGCATTGAATGAGGCCATCCAAGGACAGGGTGTAAAGGAATCGAGACAAGTATTAACTGCAGTGTAAACAAAGAACTGCTAAGTGTTATTTTCATGTTGTGCTTAGATTTGCCTGCAGTTTAGATGACATTTCTTTGAATGCCTCCTCCCCCAACTATGGCATTAAATATATAAGAGGGTAACTTTCCTTGAAGCAAATACTGTTGGGTAGAAAAATTATGAAGGTCAGCTTCTTACACTTGCATCAATACAGAGATTTCCAACAAAAGCACTCACTTTTCAACATGAAATCAACAAGACAACAATTCTCTGTACAGTGCAAGATTTAGGGCAGTCTGGGCAGCTCTCCTGCACAGGGTGCCAAGCTGAGGGGCACAAAAGAACAACAAAATCTATGCAACTTACACACACACACTCTCTCTCTCTCACACACACACACAGAGTTAGTTATATGAGTAAATATACAGGTAAACTGTACCAAAAATAATTATTGAGAAAATATGAAATATAGCTGGTTCTCCATGTGATTAGAACTGCCACTCTTGCATTGCGACTTCATCATAGGGTTTATTAAGTTTTTTATTGCCATGAAGAATAGGCAACGTGGCTTCGAAGTTTAACTTTAGGAACTCAACACAAAGCAGTGCCAAACTGCCATTAGGCAAGACATTCCAAGAAAATAAAAGCCTTCTTTGGAACTATTGCTCAGTGACAGCTAGGAAGCTTCGCCTCGGCCTTATTTCCTCTTAACACTGTGGTCTCTGACAGTGATAGATGCAAATGTTCATTCTTCTGCACCTACCAACTGATCTATAAATTCTGTTTAACACTTCAGTGGGATGGAGGAAAATGTGGCTTTGTGATAAAGGTCTGACATTGCGGCGAGAACATAATTCTTCCTATCACCCTGTAGATTGTCGGACTCCACCATCTATGAAGGCACTGAACAAGTTATTTCAGCAAGAGAGTGAACTTTTGCAGGCTGCTACGTACTAATAAGCTTCTACTGGGATTTTTGTTGCCGCTGCTGTTCCCATCTGAAATCCTTCTAAGGATCGGAAAGCTATCTTCGCTTAATAGTGTACCATAAATTGTCATTTGATGTATTTTCAAAGGCCATAGTAATTTTTTTCAGAGAGTACAGGTCTTCCTAGAAGCAGAAGTGCAAAGTAATGGAAGGTCAACCAGCAGTTTCCACTGTTTTCACAATGAGGTGTATACTGGAATGCCAACGTATTGGGCGCAGCAGTTGGGACATTGGTAAGATAATCTGACCATACAGGAAGCATCTTTAAAATGCTTCACAGTTGAGGGGGGGGGGGAATCAGCAACAACTTAGGTTCAACTAACACGAGGTGCCAGTTGGTTCATGATCCATCTCTTGAGGCTAAAGATTCCCCAAATACCATCTGTTATCTTACCCTCCATGTTAGCTTGCATTTGGCACCTCTTCAATCTACTTCACCAGAGCAGTTCAAGAGAAGGCGAATGAAGCAAGCAGGCAGATTTGAGTAGATGTGGGGTACAATTGTGAAGAAATCAAACCTTGAATAGAGTCCTTCTCTGGATTGATCAGAGGTCTATCTTCCTTAGCATAATCTTTCAGAGTGGTCAGTATCAGCTGTTTCAGAGAAGCAGTGAGCATTTCATAACATTTGGCACAATTGTAAAAAGTGTGAGAATATTCTCAGTCTCATAAAGTAGGAAAACAGCCGTCTTCCTGAAAGAAAAGGTCCTCTTAATTCTCATTAGAGTATCACTTCCTGTTGTAGTTTCTTCTACATCTGAGATTTATATTTCTGTCTTTTGGGGATCTTGCATATTTTATTGTTCATTTTCAGCTGTACACTTCAATATAAAATAGCAGCTACAATTTCTCCTCACAGCTGGGGAAGTCACATGAAAAAGAGTTTCTGTGTAATACAACTGACAAGTAAAATACCCCACATCATTTTATATGGGGAAGCTGTTTAAAAAAAAAAGAGGGAAAAGGTATCTTTTGCCTCCACCAAAGATGTGATTTCATAGGCGACAATCAGCTACCTAAGATTTCAAAACCATTTTAGACTGTGAGGGTGGGGGCTTGGATGCCAAGAAGCCAGAGAGATTACTTTAAACATGAACTTGTCATCTTACCCGATAGAAATCCTGTAATAGACTCCATTTCCCCGATATATTTGTAGCATTGCAGCTGCCAGGCCACAAATGAAGATCGAGGCTATTACCACATCCTGTATGTCAAGAAACGGAGCCAATATGCTGCATTTTCAATATACAGCAGGCATCCTATCACACCAGCAAAGTTCTCCGTTCCTTAAATATTTAATGTCAATGATTCAATGTGGCTCCTTCAGTTCCTGTTTTGTTGTTTCCAGCATGCATGCTAACAGTCCTAGAGAGCTGTGAAGTGCTTTGTCTTTATTGCCTGAGATCCGTTTTTAAAAAAAAGCACAAGGAAAAAGTCACAAAAAATTCAAACGGGACTATCTACATTGTGTGCATGCGGATTTAACACAGTTGGCTCCTAAGATCTTGGATCTCCAGCTTCAAAACCAGGGGACAAGGAAGGAGACAATGGGTATAAAAGCAACTTACAAGAACCACCAAAGCAATGGGTAACTCGAGAGGCAAATCTCCATTGGCTTAAGCAAATTGCTCATTTGCAAACGAACCTCACTTATAGGGTTGTGTCGATAAAATGGGATGACCTCCTTCATGACCTCCTTCAGTGGAGGTTTAGATATAAACGTGATAAATTAGTGACAGAAGGTGCAGTTAGACTGAAGGGGACTATTCATTCTTATTCAGCCACTGCTTATTTCACTTAGGACTGCATATGAATTGCGCTTGGTGAGTTTTGCCTGTAACACTGTAAAAATGATTTAATTTTAGTGACTACGCTTTCCCTGACACAGTCGACATCATTGTCACCCATGAATGGCAAAGAAATTAATATCATATTCTTACATGGAAATTGAAACATGTTTTCTTCCCCACCAAAGATTTTATTTCATGGACATTAAGGTACACTGCAATCACAAATTAGATCAATTAATTTAAATGAACATGTCTGTTAAACACATTTAACTTATGTTCTACATTTCATAACCCATTGAAAAATGACTCTCAAGGACACAGCTATAAAGACTTATGGCAGTAAGTCAGTCAGAAGGACTTCCTGGTTCCTCAGAATGAGCCGCACAAGAAAAATAAAGGCATGCTTTGCAATTGATTTAGGCTATCAAAAATCAAAATGAATTCAGCTAAATGATGTTATTAGATCAAGTATGCCGAGACACAATTTGTTAACTTCATTCTGGTAGCAATGGGTGATATGAGGCAAAACAGACTATTAAATGATTTTTGCAGAGAGCATATCATATTGCTTTTATGTAATCAAATATTTTCTACACGAATCGCCTGCCAGTCTGTATACAAATTATACCACATGATAGATGATAAATTCTGCTAAGTTCTTCTTTTATTGGTTTCTTTATTAAAATGTGACGTCTTCACTTTAATAAGAGGATATCGTTACTTTGTCCCCTTCAATGGTTAGTCTGCGCAGCCCACATCTGCTTATAACGGATTTCTGTAATACTCTGCCATCCTATCCAATTAATCAGAGACCCAACTGAAGGCTGCCATGAATTTTCAGCAAACATGATGTGAAGGCTGTATCTCGAGACCTGTATCTAGTGAATTATTTGTCATAGCATGCATCACCATGTTCCCTGAATGGCATCCACAATTAGCGGTGCAGCTATCGGCATTGGAAGATGAAGGATGTGGAATTCAGATGTTGACAACCTACTCCCCAGTTGGAGGGATTAGCTGTTAGAATTATGGTAACATGCTCTGTGTGGGGTTTCTCCAGTCTGGATGCTGAAGCTGGTGTAGCCAGGTTTTTTAGCACACTATCTGAATATGCACATATTATACCTGCACTGAGGGGACTTCACCGGCTTTTATCAGCTACTGGGCCATGTTCAATGTTTCCTTGTTAACATATAAAGCCCTGAAGAGCTCGGGATAAGATTCCCTGAAAGACCACCTTCCCCCTATACGGACCTGTAAGAACACAACATGGCCAAGGTGATGCTTGTGGGTGTTATGGCACAGAGGAATCTTTGCATGGACAGGTGGAGTCCCCCCAACCCCAGGCGACCCCCGAATGGAATAATGACTCAAGACAACGTGCTATGGGATTAACATTGGCCACAACTTTATTAACTTTCAGATGTAGGGAGACCTTGGCTCAGGCTTTGGGCGTTTATCCTTTCCAGTCCCCAGCCGGGGATCTGGGAGACTTCAGGGTTATCCAGAATGTGTGGGGATTGGGCTGACTCTGGACAACATATGTTCAAGCAGAGAGCCCACCCCTGTTTTGCTGCCGTTGGAAGGGAGAGCAATGACAACCTCGTGGCATATTGCCAATGCCTCCCCTCAAGACCCCTTTACATAGCTGTCAACGTTTCCTTTTTTTAAGGGAAATTCCCTTATTCCGAATAGGATTCCTCGCAAGAAATGGGAAAAGTTGACAGCTATGCCCTTTCAATGGGGAACTCTGGGATCACCACCACAAGGGGGGCATGGGTCACCACTTCATGGCCCCCCCCCCCAATTTAGGAAGATAGACTAAAGGATTCCGCCCAAGGCCTGAAACCACCAAAGTTGTGACATTTTGCTATGGGGAAGGCAAAACCTGCCAATGCAGGAAAATTGCTTTCCGGCCCTTCAACAGCGATCCTGACGTAGCAGCGCCTGTGTACCTGTGGAGAAGAGGTTAACCTGCAAAAGAAGACTTAATTGAGGGAGGGGAGGGTGGGAGAAGCTCTGGAGCCGACTGCCGCTTCGCAGGTAAGATTCACCTTCTGTTGTGTGGGCAGGATGGTCCTTCCCCTTACCTAGCCAATCCCCTGGCAACGCCTCCCCAGGCGGGATTGGGCAATTGGCTGAGGTAGGCGGAGACGTCCAGGTATCCAGCCTGGGGAGGATGAAGCCAGCCCGAACTACCAGGAGCCGCACTGAGATCCGGGGGGCTGCACGCGACCACATAAATGGCTCCCCCATTTGATGTGGGGAGTTGTCATTCTTAGCTATTGTAACTTTTACCATTTTCTTCCAACAGGAGAGAGACTTGCCATAGTGACTGTGACCTCTGCAAATATGTATGTTTGGGAATGTGGTGACAGCACGTGTACAGATTCCTGCAGTCCTGACTATCACATAGACAAACATATCACAAGACCAATTTGGACTTTTCTTGAACACTGCTGTACTAAGTACACACCATGGGTTTCAAGTGTCCCTGAACATTATTTCCCCTGGTCATCTAATGTGGCAATTAATATTTCTAGCCTCTGATTAAATTAGCATGTTTTTAAAAAGTAAGCAGCACATTATGAATATTCTTGATTTCCCAGGAACAACTTTGGTTTATATGCCAATTGGGCAATCCACAACAGATTAAAGGATTTCTAAATATTTAACCATAAATTCTGCTGTGCAGAAAACAATCTGAAATTTAAATGTGTTTGCAAGGAGTTGCTTCCAGTAGAAGGGCCAGCTATAGCAGTAAACATTTTGAATGTAAACAGGTTTTGCTGCTGCGATTTCTACTATTCTTGTGGCATTGATCTATTGCTGCTCTCTGTCAGTTCTTGAGGACTTTTTCGGAACAATTAAAAGTTCCCTGGGTTTAAAAATAGATACAGTGGTACCTCGGGTTACGAACTTATTCTGTTCTGGAAGTCCGTTCTTAAACTGAAACCATTCTTAAACCGAGGTGCACTTTCCCTAATGAGGCCTCCCTCCGCCAGTGCCCTTCTACCGTTCGGCTTCCATTCTTAGATTGAGGTAAAGTTCGCAAACCGGGACACTACTTCCAGTTTTGTGGAGTTTGTAAACCAAATAGTTCGTAAACAGTTCGTAAACGTAAACCGAGGTACCGCTGTACAGTCAAAAGAGTTTTAAGCAGAACTGTAGCGTTTCGTAAGCTATTTGTGTGTAGGAAGGTCCAAAAATTTCCACAACTAGAATTGAAGCTCTGTGGCTGGCAAGAGGCTGGAGGCTGTGTGGAAAAATGGCGGTGGCTGCACTACCCCACACATCAGCTGTGAGGCAGGGAGTCTGAGCTTAAACAAAGCTCCACTGCACCTCCAGTCTCTTTGGGGCGTCCTCTACCCTCACTGACATCCTCTTCAGACTCCAGGGAGGGTTTCCTCGCAACCCACAAGGACTCTCCAGCTCTCCCCCACCATTTCCAGAAAGACCTTTCTGACATTAAGAGCTGTTTCACAGTGGAATGGTCTCCCTTGGGAGGTTGTGGACTCTCCTTCCCAGGAGGTTTTGAAGCAGAGGTTGGGTGGGCATCTGTCATGGATGCCTTAGCTGAGATCCCTGCACTGCAGGTGGTTGGACTAGAATAGCGCCGGGGTCCCTTACAACTCTACAGTTCTATTATTCTATTTAATTGTTTCCTGGTGCCATGCTTATATCATCATCATCAAACCTTTTATTGGCATCACATCCAAACATCCAAAACAAATCAGTACAGAATTGCCACTTTCCCAGTGGCACAAAACATTTGCTAAAAGAAAGGAGGCAGAGCAGTCTATCGTCACATCTTTAGGTCTCCAGGGAGATCAGACGTCTGCAGTGTATTTCAACGACAAAAAACCAAATAGAGATATTTAGCCACTAACTTGGTGAGCTCCTGATCATTCCCCAGTAATAGTAAATGTATGACCTCCAACTCTGGTTTCCATTTGGGGATACAGAGTTGATCTACAGGTAGAAATTGCTAGCGGAGATCAGCATATAGTTTACAATTAAGAACCATATGTGTAAGGGTTTCCACCAGGTGGTCTTCACATGGGCAAGTTCTTTCTCCTTCCACTCTGCCTGAGAACTAAAAATCCAGTGTGACATTGTGATAAATCTGTTTTGCACGGACTTCCAGCACACCAGAATCATGCTGACATTTTCCTAAAAAGCTACTCCTAAAAAGCTCCTGAAATACAGGGCCCTCTTACAGGACTATAATATTGAGTTGAGGTGAGTTTTTAAAGACACAGAATGAAAACAACTACTGCCAAATTTGCCGTATTGCCAGACTGACCTCAGGCAATCAATGCCCTCTTTGTCGAAGGACACTTGCCATAGGCCCGTGGTTCATTTGGCAGGGCCGTTAAGGATGGATACGCACAATGCTTATATGCAGTCGTGTGCAAGAAGAACACGTGTAAGTAACCCATTACCTGACTGAGGGGTGATATGTTATTTGAGTAAGTCCAAAGTTGTCATGAAAGGAAAAAAGAAGTCAAATTAAAAAACATAGGTTGCTAAAAATTCCCAGGAGGGAAATTTTGTTGAAGCACAAAATGGGATAACATTATAGTGCTTGGTGCTTAAGAATAAGCAGATCACACCCTGGATACTCCAGAAAGATAAGAGAATATATATATATATATATATATATATATATATATATATATATATGAATAGAATCACCAAGAGACCACTGATAACCCCAATCTTGCAACAGAAAAAGGAGTTGTGAGAAGAAGCAGGAAATTATGATCCTAACCTTTGCTATGCAAGATCGCTGGCATGTTACTGAAGGATGAGATAATAAAATATCAGAAGAAATATGAAGAGGGTTTCATAAAGAGTAAATCTTGTGTGAGAAATCTAATGCAATTTTAGATGAGGTATTGCTGATATTAAGTTGTGGGTAGACACACAAGGTCAAATATAACTTCACCAATTTCAACAGAGTTGCAACTAAACATTTTCTGGTACTTCTTAGGTTTCAAGCTAGTTAACAAAATGGGAATTGTGCTAACAACCCACATGCAAATACAAGAGCAGGGACATCGGGTTAAAATTCATCTGCAGAAGTCATCATTGTATGGATTATAGCTGAATTAATGTAAGCAGTATTGAAAATTGCAATAGAAATAGTACAGTGCCAAAACTTTTGCATGCTATTTTGAGATTTTACTTTTTAAAATAAATTGTCAGCTCTTTTAATTTTTTTTAAAAAATATTTTTTTAAAAAAATATATCCTGCCCTCCCCAGCCACAGCTGGGCTCAGAGCAGCTAACAACAATAAAATAATACAGCATTCTAAAATCAATTCATTATAAAATCAGTTCAAATCAAATTAATGGCAACCATTGGGCTAGAGTTCTGTGAGGATTACCAAAGGAGGGGGTCAGGCTGTCACGAAAAACCCTCCTCAATCATTATTTGCATAAATTGGTATTGACAGGGTTATGGGAGACAGCAATTGTTCCAGGTTTTTGAAGGACAAACATGAAAAAGTGTCAATGAGTCCACGATTTCTGAACTGCCCCTTCCTCTTCTAATATCACTCCTTCCTGCCCTAGACTCCACCCCCTCTAAATTAAATACAAACCTTATCTATCATGACAACCCACACCTATTCTCAAAGAAAACAGTAGAAACATTTGAACTCTGCTGGTTGCTTTTCGTAACAATTTGTAAAAATATATACCATAGATGTAACTGAGATATAAGCAGAAACTGTGCATATCAAAACCAAACAACCCAGATGGATTTCTCTCTAGAGAGTTAGAATTGCAGTCTCAGTTCCATTTATTGTTAAATAAAAGCAAAGTGACTTGCGGAACCTCAAATGCTAACATATAACTCCCCTCAGAAATGGCTTTAGTATTTCTGAATTTTTATACAGTAGACCCTCGGGTTACGTTACTCTTGAGTAACGTAAATTTCAGGTTGCGAAATCGGCAAACCCGGGAGTATTTTTCCAGGTTTCGCTGCTTGCACATGAGCAGAAATGCTCTGCGCACCGCACGCATGCACAGCACACTATGAACATGCGCAGAAGTGGCGCCTCTAGGTATGGATTTTTAAGGGTGCGCACAGACCCCTGGAATGAATTAAATTCATATCCAGTGGGTCCACTGTACTTGCATACATTTAAAAACACATTCCTTGTTGCTTTTTTCAACAGCAAAGCATTGAATGAAAATCCATGTTCCAGTTCTAATAATAACAACAACTCTGATAATGATTAGATAATTCTAATCATTCATTCATTCTAGAGACATTTGTGAGCTTTGGACATTCTTAGGTTATATTAATCAGCAAGTTAATTTCAAACTAGAATCCCTGCAAAACAATGTTATGGGGACCAGCTGACAAAACGTGTTCTCCCTAAATGAGAGCATGTGTTGCGGTTGGGGAATACAGGCCACCCTGGTATGACTGTGCAGTTTGGATAACCCAGGCCTTTAAGTGGTTAATTGGGTTTCTGGGGAGTTTTGTATGTAGCCAATTTGGAGGTGGGGTTAGAGCCTTTAAATACAGGTCGCCATTACTGGGCGTCCTCTTGGCTTTCACACCGGATCAAGGAGCGGTTTGCATCTTGGAGACGGTTGTATATGAGGCCTTGTTGAATTTAATTACTAATTCGGGCTTGTTGGCCCTCTTCCTCCTCACCCTTTGTTCTTTTAACTCCTTCTAAATTCCCTCTGCCCCTAATTTTTTCTCCGAACACCCTCCCTTTTGAATTTGTTGTTTCCTTTCTACCCCCTGCTTGTTTGCTTGGCGGCAAGAAGATCGGGCTGAGGGTGGGGTCTTCGCCTCCCTGGTCCCCTCCCATTCGGCCGTAATCCCCGTGGGAGCGCCAGCAATATAAATTGTTTGGCCTCGCGGCCGCAGCCGCACACCTCCGCTGCATTGTTTGGCCTTGCGGCTGCAGCCGCACACCTCCGCCGCATCCCCCCCCTCCGCACGCGGAATCTTACCTGGGGCCCTGCGGGTGTCGGCGCGGTCGCTAGGCCGCGGTTTCGGCGGAGGGGCCGCTGCCGCCATTCTGCTCCTTCCCGGTGAGCTGGGGGTCGTTCTCTGGGGCGCAGTGGGCGCCTTCCGTTGGCGGAGCCTTAGCGAGCCCCTGTTTGGAGGCGTTGCCGCGCGCCTCTTGGGCAGCGCGCAGCGGCCTGCACGCGCACCCTTACCCTCCGGCGGCCTGTACCTTCCCGGGGAAGATTTTGCTGCACAATAGGAGGAGGCCCTCCAGTTGGTCTGCACGGTGCTGGTAATTTTACTGCCGCTTGCTCCCTCTTGTGGCCAATTGCCGACATCGCACCTAGGCTGTGCTTCGGATCCCCTCTGGTTAGGCTTGCATTGCGCCTCCTATTTCTGTTGTTGGTCTGACGCAGCCAGTTGGGCCTGCACACTCGAGGACCTTTCCTGGCTGGCCTGATTAAGTGCAAGCTTGCCTGCCATAATTGCTAGTTGGACAGGCAGCTGCTTCAGACTGCCCTTGTGCCCGTCCTTCTTGTTTTAATTTTATTCTATTTAGCTTGGTTTAATTTTATTTGGTATTTAATTTATTTTAAGTTATTTTATTTAATTTAATTTCTCTTAATTTATTTTATTTTATTTCTATTTTGTTTTCTTTGCTTTTATTTTAGTGTAATTTAATTTTACTGTATTGGACCTTATATTACACTATTATTTAGTTCAGTATTCCTTTTGATTTAACAGGACAAGGTACTGTTTTAACGAATTTTATTGATTGGCTCTGGTGATATTAATTATTCCGATTTATTCTCCATCTAGCAGGTATGGCTCCAAAGAAAGCCGCTGCCCGCACGGGCCCAGCTGCTGCCCCGAAGTGGCCTATTAGAGGTCCATCCCAGGCACTCTGCTCACGCACTCCGGATCAGCCGCTAGGGCGGGTTCAATCCTTGGTGGCAAGCATGGCTGGTGACCCAGCAGCCTTATCCCGTTTTGCAACTGAAATAGATGGCTTCCTTCAACATTGCTCCACTCAGTCATCTGCTTCTGGAAGGCGCCCTTCACCCGCGATGGCGTCGTCTCCGGCATCACCGTCATCTAGTGAAAACGGGAGAGAAGGGTCACCTGTGGGGGGCTTTCTTATGGACACCCTGTCAGCCCAGCCCCCTGACTTACCTCCAGCATGGGGTCGATCCCGTAGGTCTGCTTGTTTCACCAGAAGAGCCTCAGGAAGACGTGGCCCTTCGGGAGCTTCAGTTTCCCAACATGCCACCCCTCAGCTTCCTCCTGAGGTGGCATCGGGTTCCGACCTCTCACGTGTTGTCTCTTTGCAGTCTATTTCAGCTACACCCCTGCTGAATCCTGATTCTGAGTCTTCGATTGAGGACAGTCTTCCAGTCCCTGCCAGGAAGTCCTCGGGGGGGAAGCGGCGCCGCAAGAAATCATCCAGGAGGCGTTCAGAATGAAGGAAGGACGATTCATCTTCCTCTTACTCTGGTACGTCATCCTCTGATTCCGATGGCGAGGGTAACGCTATGGAACTTTATTGGGGTTTTGGCGAATCGGCTTCGGGACTTCCCCGGTGGGCTTGGGAGCGAAGGGCAAACACACATCGGGCAAAATACGGTGCGGTACAGGAATGTAAGGATGGCGCCTTGGTTCCTGACGTTAAAGTCTCGACCAACTCTGCCAGGGACATCATACCAGGCTCGCATTTGTCAGCTAAATTGCGGTCCAGGATTCTAAATGGATGCTATGTAGACATATTCAAGTTGCTCCCACCTTCGGAGGAGCAAGAGAAGATAGGTTCCTCATCCAAAAAACTCCCTGGGGCCTCCAGCGTGGATAGGACATTCGAACATTGGCTCGATTGCTTCCAGGTCTTCGCTGGCGTGGTCTCTGCTGCTTACCCAATGAGATCTCTTCATTTGATAGTTTATCTATCTATTGTTCGCTCTGCATTCACCAAAGCTGGTGGAAAAGCGGCGATCAAATATGATGAGAATTTCAGGCGCCGCGCCACCAAGATTCCTTCGGCTCGCTGGGACCGCAAGGATCTTGATGTGTGGACCACTTATGTGGCTCCACTCATTGACAAAAAGGTGACAGAACAGCAAAAGCCGAGGATTTCCGCTTTTGGTGCGGGTCGGCGTTTTGTATGCTGGGATTTTAACAGGGGCTCCTGCCAGTGTGCAACGTGCAGATTTGCCCACTTGTGTGAGAAATGCAACGGAGCGCATACGGCTTCCGCTTGTTTTGGTGGTAGACGGCCCTTTCGTGGGGCAAGAGGGGGTGCTCAGCAACCCCCCAAGTCAGCTACCCTTCCCTCAACTTCAGGAACAGGGAAATAACATGTTGACCTCCTTGGCTCACACCCCTGTACGTTCGTCGGCCCTCCAAGCTTGGCTGCAATCTTACCCTGATAAGGTTGTGGCACGTTATCTAGTTAATGGTTTTTCTATCAGTTTTAGGATTCCGGTAGCCATGCCTCCCGTTGCACGGAATCCTATCAATCAAAAGTCAATTTATGAGCTCCCTGAAATAGCCCGGAAAAAGATTGCAAAGGAGGTTGCCATGCATCGTATGGCTGGTCCTTTTAGTACTCCCCCATTTCCTAATTTGCATATATCTCCATTAGGTATAGTACCAAAGAAGGCCCCGGGTGAATATCGCTTGATCCATAACTTGTCGCATCCTGTGGGCACTTCCGTCAATGACGTTATTCCTCAGGAGCTTTGCTCTGTAAAGTACGCTTCTCTTGATCAAGCGATCAAGATGATTCGGAAGTTTGGCCAGGCTGCCTTATTGGCGAAATGCGACATCGAATCGGCATTTCGCTTGCTGCCAATTCATCCAGAGGACTTCTGGCTGCTAGGTTTCCAGTTTGAGGGAAACTATTACTTTGACAAGGCCATGCCTATGGGTTGTTCAATAGCGTGTGCCGCTTTTGAATCTTTTAGTACGTTTTTGGGAGTGGGCCCTCAAACAGAAGACGGGAATGGGCGGAGTCACTCATTATCTCGATGATTTTTTACTGGCCTCAGCTCACGATACCGGCAACTGCTCGGTGTTGCTGCATGCCTTTGCCGAGCTTACGCAGGAATTGGGCGTTCCGCTCGCAGCGGAAAAAACTGAGGGTCCTTCTACCCAGCTTACTTACTTGGGCATCCTGTTAGATACTGTCTCTCAAACTTCCAGCTTGCCAAAGGATAAGCTGGTTGCGTTGAAGAAGGTTATAGGGGAATTGCTGCCTTTGAAGAGGGTGTCACTGAGGCAACTCCAGTCGTTATTGGGTCACCTGAATTTTGCCTGCAGGGTGGTGGCACCTGGGCGCCCCTTTTGTTCACGTCTGGCTCGGCTCACCGCGGGGCTGAAGGCCCCACATCATCGGGTTCGCCTCTCCAGTGAGGTCAAGGCTGATCTGTTAATTTGGCTTGACTTCCTGGAAGGATTCAATGGTGTATCCCTGTGGCAAGACACCTTGAATCTGCATAATGATTTTCAGGTCCACTCGGATGCTGCGGGTTCCCTGGGCTTTGGTCTGTATTGGAAAGGCGGATGGTGCGCCAAGCGTTGGCCACCCGCCTGGCAAGGAGAAGCCATTACGCGGGATCTAACTTTTCTTGAGTTTTTTCCCATTGCAGTAGCTGTACACTTGTGGGTCGATGATTTCAGAGACCGTCGTGTCTGCTTCTGGACTGACAACCAGGCGGTGGTGAACGTGTTGGCTAAGCTGTCGTCATGCTCTCCCAGGGTGTCGGCCCTTTTGCGGGCTTTTGTATTGCACTGTTTGCGTTGTAATATAGTGTTTTCTGCGCGTTTCATCCCTGGGGTGTCTAACGAAATTGCTGATGCTCTGTCCCGTTTGCAGATGGAGCGGTTCAGACTTCTGGTTCCAGAGGCTCAGGAACGTCCGGAATATTTCCCGGATCATCTCTGGAACCTTGGCAGCAATTAGTTTTCCAGGGAGTAGCAGCATCTATTTCCCCTTCCACTCTCCGGTCGTACTCTAAAGCTTGGGCTGATTTTAGTATTTTTTCCCATCTGCCAGACAATAAGGAAAGGAGGGGCCCACCATCCACCTCTCAGGTGTGGAGATACTTGGCACACCTGTTTCAGTTGGGACGTGCAGCCAAGACAATTAGGATGCAAGCGGCTGCTATAGCCTTTTTCTGTAAATCATATTTTGACAAAGATTCTTGCGCTAAATTCGTGGTTCGCAAGGCTCTGGAGGGTTGGAGTAGGATGTGTCCTCCCCGTCCAGCGTCCCGATGCCCTATCTCATTTGATCTACTGAGCAGGATGCGCAAAGTGCTGCGGAACGTATGCTGGTCCAAATATGAGGCTCGCCTTTTTTCGGCGGCTTTCTCTATTGCCTTTTTTGGTGCCTTACGGGTGGGCGAGCTTGTGCTTGAAGTTCACAGGGACGGTAGATCTAGGGGTCTGCTCTTCCAGGATGTGCAGCTATTCCCTGCGGAGCTGAGACTCACAATTAGGAACTCAAAAACGGATCAGAGGGGCAGGGGAGCCCTCATTCGTCTCCCTGCTTCAAAGGAAGTAGGCCCTTGCCCAGTAAAGGATGTTAGGAGGTTCCTGGCTGTTCGCCCTGCAGGGGATGGCCCGCTGTTGAAACATGAAAATGGGTTGCCCTTATCGAGGCACCAGTTGGCAATGGTGATGCGAAAGGCGATCATGGCTTGTGGGGAGTCTGCTAATGGTTTTGCCCCTCATTCCTTCAGGATCAGGGCTGCCACGACTGCAGCACACTGGGGTCTGTCAGCTGACAGAATTAGGGATATGGGTCGCTGGAAATCTAATGCGTTTAAAGGTTACGTCCGTTAGCAAGGTGGTATGCTGACATTTTGTTTGCTTGTTTATCTCAGGTTTAGCAGCAGTCCGCATCTGGATGGTGGGACACAGTATCATGCACTGGGCTGGCATTGGAGCCTGACAGTCCGGATTGGGAGCAGGTCTCGGCCTTCCTCCACATGTCCACTTGTCTTGGCTGTCCAGGCGAGGAATGCGCTGGTCAGAGTTCCTGCCGCTGATTCGGAGGCAGATGTTTTTGGAAGGGCCGCCCACAGCTATTGTGGTGCAACTGGGCGAGAACGACCTGGTTTCCATGGACTGTCTGTCGTTACGAGCGGCAATCTTGAGCGACCTGGGGGTGCTGCGGGCGTTGATGCCGACAGCAAAAAATTTTTGGTCTAGGCTTTTGCAACGACGGGTTTGGAGGGGAAGTCGTTGCCCAGCTGCCACTGAAAGGGCCAGGAAACGTATAAATGCTGCGGTGTTGAGAAAGATCTTGGAGCTGGGTGGTGATGTGATTTCCCACCCTGAGATTCTTTTTCGGGATGAATCCCTCTTCAGGGAGGATGGGGTGCACCTTTCGGCCTTAGGGAATGAGGCTTGGCTGGGTGCGGTGGTGGCTAAGCTGAGGTCCTGGCTGGGTTTGTGAGTGGTTTGGCGGTGAGCTTGGTGCTCCATGGCGGTTAGGCATTGGTTAAAAAATTGGTTGGAGGAGGGGTAAGTGCCTACCCCTCCAATGGTGGTGTGGAAAAAGGGAATTCCGTTAAAGGAATCCAGGGGCTTGCCATTCTTTCGTCCTTGTCCCTGGAATCAGACCTGGGCCGTGCAAGCCCCACCGGAACATGAGGGTGAGAAGTGATGGTTTGTTGCCCAGCCTCACTTTCTCACCCAATACTTGTTTCCCATGCTGGCTTCCGCTGGAATCCGGAAGTCAGCTCTGTCCCTGGGCATGGACAGATAGTCATAACCAATGCCTAAGCAACCACTCACAATTATGTATTTAAATAAAGTTGTGGCCAAAATTGATGCCAAAAACCTTAAACAAAAATTAATGTGTGATGTGTGCATTTCTTGGTGGGGGTGGCCTGGTTGGGACTCAACACGCAAAATGTGTTCTCCCTAAATGAGAGCATGTGTTGCGGTTGGGGAATACAGGCCACCCTGGTATGACTGTGCAGTTTGGATAACCCAGGCCTTTAAGTGGTTAATTGGGTTTCTGGGGAGTTTTGTATGTAGCCAATTTGGAGGTGGGGTTAGAGCCTTTAAATACAGGTCGCCATTACTGGGCGTCCTCTTGGCTTTCACACCGGATCACCCGCCCACCCTCCCTTTAAAAGGGGGTTTTTTCGTTTGCTTGACCTTGCTATGCCTGTCATGGGGTCGCCTGCCTTCGTGTAGGGGCCTGGTAGGAATTTTGCCATTTGGCTGATTGGCTGGTGCCATTTGGTTTTTGCCTACTGCGTAGCAAATCGTCACAACTTGTAAGGTTGGCAGTTAGGCATTGGTTAAAAAATTGGTTGGAGGAGGGGTAAGTGCCTACCCCTCCAATGGTGGTGCGGAAAAAGGGAATTCCGTTAAAGGAATCCAGGGGCTTGCCATTCTTTCATCCTTGTCCCTGGAATCGGACCTGGGCCGTGCAAGCCCCACCGGAACATGAGGGTGAGAAGTGATGGTTTGTTGCCCAGCCTCACTTTCTCACCCAATACTTGTTTCCCATGCTGGCTTCCGCTGGAATCCGGAAGTCAGCTCTGTCCCTGGGCATGGACAGATAGTCATAACCAATGCCTAAGCAACCACTCACAATTATGTATTTAAATAAAGTTGTGGCCAAAATTGATGCCAAAAACCTTAAACAAAAATTAATGTGTGATGTGTGCATTTCTTGGTGGGGGTGGCCTGGTGGGACTCAACACGCAAAACATGCATAGGATCAGATTGAAAAGAGGAGCAGACAAAACAACAGTGGCAAGAATTATATTAGCACAAACTTGGAAGACAGAAGAAATACCAACGAAAGAACAATGGCAAGGGAAACTTATGGAATATGCAGAACTGGCAAAACTAACAGAAAAATTACAAAAACAAAAACGCTAAAAGAGAATGGGAACCATTTACAACATATATGAAGAGGCAACATAAAGAAACGGACTCATTGGTAGGGTTTGAGTAAACAATCACAACTGTATACAACAAAAAAAATAAGACTATCTGTATTGAGAAAATTTTTGGGAAACAATACGAAGGGTGAACAAAATGGAAATAAAACAAAACGGGAATATGAGGGAAGTCCAGGGGGAGAGGGTTGAAATATGAAAAATTGTTAAAGATATATTGTTAGAAGAAGTATACATGGAAAAATCAATAAAAAATTATTTTTAAAAAAAGAAAAGAAAACGAGTAGACAAATAAGTGGAGGAGAATTGGGGGGGGGGTATGAGAAAGAAAATTTGGCCCTGCAATCCCATGATCACAATGCTACATAGCAGGGCCTCTGAGTAAAGATGCAGAAGGTCAGGTATTAAACATCCCCTCAAAGCATATGCACTGCCAGGGTGCAAAGATCCGCCCAGTACCCCCAAATTGAGTTTAGCCACCCCCAAAGGCGTCAAAGGTTCTGCTGACCCCACTGCCGCATAGTAGCTCAATACAATACGTAACATAATATTTTGTTGTAAGAGTTAATTTCATGTGCACGGCGCCATTGAGAATGACAAGTGCTGCCATTGTGAATGACAAGCATCTCAGCTGGTGCGGTGCATCTTTGGTAAATAAGCGCACAAAGTTGAAAGTCCTTTAGTGAAACAGTAGGGATACATTTCAGTAATAGCTAGGTGTACTGTACAGTGGTACCTCTGGTTACGTACTTAATTCGTTCTGGAGGTCCGTTCTTAACCTGAAACTGTTCTTAACCTGAAGTACCACTTTAGCTAATGGGGCCTCCCGCTGCCGCCGCTGCACAATTTCTGTTCTCATCCTGAAGCAAAGTTCTTAACCCGAGGTATTATTTCTGGGTTAGCGGAGTCTGTAACCTGAAGCGTATGTAACCTGAAGCGTATATACCCCGAGGTACCACTGTATATGTATTTTGTTTTTCTAGCTTTATCAAAACTATTTATTATTTCATAACAGGTAGATAGTTAAGAGCTTAGGCAGCTTCAGTGCCCCCCAGAATTCGGCGCCTTGGTGCCCCTGGGAGTGATCCTGTAAACAAGAAGTTGGTGTAAAGCAAGATGGTATAAATTACGCTGGCATGAAGTGACACCAGATCCAAATGCCAATCAGAAGGCTACTGCCAGCAGAACTGACTCAAGCTTCTCAGAGGGAAAACAAGCCTTTTAAACAGAGCTTGAATTAAACTACCCTTTTTGCCAGTTCACATGACAGCTGAAAAGTCCATGGCCCTTTTTCCTACATCCCAATGCTCCTGGAACCAGTGGAATAGTGTGGGGGAGCATGGGACAGCCACCCTGGGCACAAAAATTTTAGGGGCACAAAATTTCAACACCTGGTGCTGCCTCAGTACAGCTGTGTTGGTCTCCATTGAAAATGGCTTCTCCATACGAACCAGGAAGTGACCTCTCCAGACAAGAGAACGACTCTTCTTTTATTATCTCTGCAGCTGCAATCTCTTGGGTGACGTGGACGCCGTTAGGCAGTTGAATACATACATACAATCTGTCCTTTCCCCTCCCTTCCACCCACCCCCTCTGTGCAGTCCCGGGCACTGGTAACCCATGCTACACCACTGCCAATAATACCCTGGGGGGAGTGGACTTACACCAGTCTCTACTCAGCCAGCTTTAGCTCAGCTGGCTGAACCAGAATAAGCAAGATATATTTACATAGATGCAGCTAAGCTGAGGTTGGGGACTTCATGCTGGCTGAGCCAAGAACCTCTCCTCTCAGTCAGAGATCCACTATATCCTAAGCTACTCATTCTGGCAGGCCTTGCCACACATTGGATCGCCCCATAGGATTGTATGCAAACTTTCCTGGGCGTAACATCTTCCAATACAATGAGTAGCCTTGCATAGATTCATGCTGCCAGAATGACAAGCCTTTCTTATTTTATTTAAATATGTATAAACTCCACACTCATAGGAAATGTCATAGGATGACATTTTGTTAATTCTACGAGATGGAGATCTCCAGTGAAAACCATTCAATATTGCTGCATTTGGAAAATAAATTAACCCCCCCCCCCAAATTCCTACTCTTCTTCCCTCCAGTGTTTCCATGGGTGCCCGGAAGAGATTTCACATCAGTAA
Organism: Podarcis cretensis; assembly: GCF_951804945.1. Taxonomy (NCBI): domain Eukaryota; kingdom Metazoa; phylum Chordata; class Lepidosauria; order Squamata; family Lacertidae; genus Podarcis; species Podarcis cretensis. The sequence goes on along the minus strand of NC_137176.1, from coordinate 16,799,849 downwards.
GTGAATTATTTGCTAATTATTATTTGTGCATGATTAAACAAAAATGCCAGCGAGCAAGCACCATTAAACACAATGGGACCTATATCTAAGTAATACATAGGATTGTACTGTAAGTGAGTACCAATTAAGCACCCACAGAGAACATATATAATTTACAAAATGATTGGAACTATGATTGGAACTATGAATTTCTTTTATTTAAACTGCATGTGGAAAATCATGGCTAAATAAGACCAGATTAGATTAGTGAAAATTCAATGAAAATGCTTGACATTTAGTCATTTTTCATTGACATTAAGTTTCTAGCAGATAGAAAGGCTATGTTTTCAGGGTGTTGTGTAAGTTTAATGGCAGAGTGAAAATTGGCTGCTATTTTATTCTATTTTCCCACTTTCATATTAATATCTGAGCTCTAATCTTCAATTTATTTACTCTCAAGTAGTCCCTTTAGCTTAAGTTTCATGTGTTCAGAACAAAGTAACTCTTTAACCTTTGGAGAGGGAAGTATTAAAACAGAGGTCTTGTTGAGATTGCACTTTTCCAACAGAATTGCCAACCAGCAAGCATTTTTACTGATCCTATCAACAAATCTATGTTTCTCCCCACCAGATCCTACTCTGGGCCCATAACCTACCATGTTTCATCCAAGATCTGCCCCTCACTTGTTGTAGTTTTTTCCACCCTAGCTTAACTTCTTGACATGTCTAGGGGGAAGAATTATTTGAATTTAAATTTGGCAATTCTAAAATTTAACCATGAAGTTAATGAGATAATTATTTTCTTCAGCTTATCATTTTCCCTTATATTCTTATGATTTCAGACCTTAAATTGTATTATTGAGGGGGGCTGTTAAATGGTTAAATTATGTGAAGAACACAAAGAACATTTCTCTTTTTCTCTGCCTACTCATCATTCTTCCTTCACAGCTGCTGCTATGTTCCCAATGATTAGAATAAAGCAAGATAAATAGGCAGGTGGATATAATGACTGACAGGAGTCATGTTCAAAGGTTTTACCCAGAAAATCTTGGCTGGTTCAGAAATGGGGTCAATTGACTTCAGCCTCAAGGTCCAAAATTAGCAGAGCCACTAGTTCTATCTGAGGGACAAGTACACACTTTCAACCCCTCACAGGGGTTGACCAAACCATTGAGTCCCTGGATTCCTTTAATGGAATACCCTTCACATAGGGATGGCGAGAGCATTCTCCCCAAGTGGGGAAAATTCCTGCCGTGCCCCTGTCCCAATGACACAAGACACACGACGGCTTAGCAAGGTCAAGAGCAAAGCCCTAAAAGTTGGGAGAGGTGGGTGGGTGTTCCAAATGCACAAGCCAAAAGAGTAAGCTCTGGTCATGTGCATGGGCATAAATAGGTCCCTCAAACTGTTTGGACTGCATCCCATTGGCCAGATTGTACCCAGCTTCGAGGGACCTACCAATCGGATGTTGTGGCTGACCAATAGTACCCACCCACAACACAGGGTGTCAGTTTTCCAGGTCTCACCGCAATACTCTTTAAGGGAGGACCCGATTTATCCTAAAGTATATCCTACTATGAATCGTTAACTGTGTTGTGTTCTGATCCATGTATATGATGCACCCTGCCCTTTCCAAAGCATTGTCTACTGATACAGAAAGAAAATGCACAACATGGTATTATTTCAAAGCACAATTCAGCTCTACGTGTTAGAAAAGAGGAGGGAACATGAAAACACAGTGCTTGGTGGCATTTCCACTTTGACTTACTGTTATCGCATCTTCATTGTTATCTAAAACAGTAAATGTGTAATGCAAAAGTCCTACTGTTAATTAGAAAATTGTATCTGAATGCCAAATGTACCATCTGCATTCTCCTAATTAAAACAATCCAGAGAATTGCTAACAAACATCAGCAATGCCATTGTGCTTATACCACAATTTTACTAAGCTTTATTTGAAAATGTCTCTAATGTGGATTCTAAATGGGAGATGGGGGAGCTGTTAACACAAACTCTTATTGTCAATGAAATATCATCCTTTTTATTTTCATTATTATTATTATATGTGATTGAAGCTTCAGTGACAGACAATTGAAAAACTAGCTTATGCCAAGAAAAATGTAAAAATCCAACTGGTCAGGAATGTGCAAGGGAGACAGGATAATACCCAACTTTCTGCTGCATTCTGCCCAAACTGAAATTCAGGGCAAGATAATGTACATTGGAAGAACCCATTTGAGCAAACTGTCCCCTCCCCCAATTATACAGTGGTGCCTCGCAAGACGAAAAGAATCCGTTCCACGAGTCTCTTCGTCTAGCGGTTTTTTCTTCTTGCGAAGCAAGCCCATTGACGGATTAGCGGATTAGCGCTATTAGCGACTTAGCGGCTTTTAGCGGCTTTTAGTGCCTTAGCGGCTTAGTGGATAAGTGGATAAGCGGCTTAGCAGCTTAGAAAAAGGGGGGAAAGGGGGGGAAAACCCGCAGGAACTCGCAAGACATTATCGTCTTGCGAAGCAAGCCCATAGAAAATTCATTTTGCGAAGCACCTCCAAAACGGAAAACCCTTTCGTCTAGCGGGTTTTCCGTCTTGTGAGGCATTCGTCTTGCGGAGCACCACTGTAAATGAATTGTAAATTGAATTAAATTTGCACTCTAACTCATGTCCCTCTAACAATTACTCCCAACATTTTTTAGTTGCAATGTGACCTTAATAGGTATTTTAGTTTCATGCTATCCAAATCTTTCTCCTCACCCCTTTTTTGTATTATAGATTGATGTTGAGATCCTTTGAATGCTCTCTGATAGAGGTTTAATGATTTACCAGCACTTTCTGTATTGTTTTTTGACTGCTGAATGTGCATGTATAGTGCCATAAATTAATCAGCCTCAGCCCAGTATACCTCAAGGAGTGTCACCACCTCCATTGTTCTGCCCAGACACTGAGGTCCAGCTCTGAGGGCCTTCTGGTGGTTCCCTCGCTGTGAAAAGTGAAGCTACAAGCAACCAGGCAGAGGGCCTTCTCAGTGGTCATGCCCTCCCTGTGGAATGCCCTCCCATCAGATGTCAAGGAAATAAGCAACTATCTGACTTTTAGAAGACATCTGAAGGCAGCGCTATTTAAGGAAGTTTTTAATGTTTGATGTTTTATCACTTTATTTTGATGATGATGATGATGATTAATAGTCTGTCGGGAGCCACCCAGAGTGGCTGGGGAAACCATTATTATTATTATTATTATTATTATTATTATTATTATTATTATTATTTAGAAAAGTGACTCATTGACCATTTGGCAGATTCTGGCAGGCATGCACAAAGCTCCAGAAAGCAGACTTTACTGGACCCATTTATGTATAAACATAGAAATAACGGTCAGTATATGCTGTGAAACAGGTTTGGACAAACGCTAGAAGGACTCAAAGAATTTACTCCTTGTGGATTTTTTTTTTAAAAAAACAAACAGAAATTGACCAGATTTGAACTAAGATGCATATCAGAACTACACTAGCTTTCATATTTCCAGAATGTTCCAACACCGTTCTTGGCTTTAGATAAAGGATTTTTTTTTTTTTTTAATGATATATGAACAACTGAACTGTTTTATTCAATCATTTGTTGTACTTTACAGCTGAAATTCTGGAAACTCAAAGACGACATCTTTGCCTGTGAGTTTCTTGTAGACACCAGAAAATGTTTCTACCTTGTGTTCAACATTGTTCTGTTGCGCTTTGTCTAAGTGAACCTTTATGAGCCGGCTGCCATCCAGTTTTACGCGGATTCTCTTGCCCACAATTTCACTCGGAAAAACCAGATCTTCAAGAATGGCATCGTGCACCGCAGTGAGTGTACGGCTCCTGGGACGCTTTTGCTTGTTTTTTGTGCGGCTTTTTCTTGTTGGCTTCGGCAAAATTCTTCTCTGAGCAATGAACACCACATGCTTTCCACTGAATTTTTTCTCCAACTCACGAACTAGCCGCACTTGAATCTTCTGAAAAGATTTCAGCTGAGGGACTGGCATGAATATGATGATTGCTTTCCTACCGCCACCCACTTCAATTTCCTTTGCTGCTGTGATGTTCAATTCTCTCAGCTGAGCCTTTAAGTCAGAATTCATCTCCAACTCCAGGAGAGCCTGGGAGATGCCAGACTCAAATTCATCTGGCTTTTCGCCATTGGGCTTCACAATCTTTGCACTGGAACTCAACATGGCCTTTCTCTCTCAGCGCCAGCCTAAGGAAGAGGAAGAGTTCTCGCAAGAGCACCACAGATTCTCTGCCGGGAAGGGCCATAACACCGCCCACTTCTAGATAAAGGATTTAACTACATTAATAAAATATTCAGTGAAGCAAAATGCATTTACAAGTAGGTATTTGTATACACTAGGACGCAGGTGGCGCTGTGGGTTAAAGCCTCAGCGCCTAGGACTTGCCGATTGAAAGGTCGCGGTTCGAATCTCTGCGGCGGGGTGCGTTCCCGCTGCTCGGTCCCAGCGCCTGCCAACCTAGCAGTTCGAAAGCACCTCCGGGTGCAAGTAGATAAATAGGGACCGCTTACCAGCGGGAAGGTAAACGGTGTTTCCGTGTGCGGCTCTGGCTCTGGCGAGAGCAGCGATGTCACGCTGGCCACGTGACCCGGAAGTGTCTCCGGACAGCGCTGGCCCCTGGCCTCCTAAGTGAGATGGGCGCACAACCCCAGAGTCTGTCAAGACTGGCCCGTACGGGCAGGGGTATCTTTACCTTTATTTGTATACACATTAAATTTGAATCAGATGCAAATTGGTAAGCATGCAGATTTTTGAAGAAATGGGATGGATCGGGTTTAGGAGGAAGTGAAGCAGATCAGAAATCGATTGACTCATCCATCCCTCATGTGTGTGCACATGCAGCAAATTGTGTATTTATTGAGGGACAGGGGAGACTGTCAGACTCACATGACCAAAACTTGACTTATACAAATAAAGCTTAAGATGATACAGAATGCTAAATTCCAAAAGGCAGCAGTCAGTAGGGCAGGGCAGAAAGAGGGGTTTGCACACCTTACCTCCCACTACCAAACATCACTGCTGCTGCTTGCCAAGAGGGGGAGGGGAGAGGCACAGGGAGCTCAGCGCGGTGCAAGTGGAGTGGCAGGAACATTGGGTTGGCTTCAATTGCTCCACTGTGCCTCCCCCTCTCAGAAGCCAGCAGCAGACCTAATAATAATAATAATAATAATAATAATAATAATAATAATATATTATTTATACCCCACCTGTCTGGCTGGGCTTCCCCAGCCACTCTGGGCGGCTTCCAACAAAATATTAAAATACAATAGCTGCCTTCAGATGTCTTCTAAAAGTCTGGTAGTTGTTGTTCTCTTTGACATCTGGTGGGAGGGCGTTCCACAGGGCGGGTGCCACTACCGAGAAGGCCCTCTTCCTGGTTCCCCGTAACTTGGCTTCTCGCTGTGAGGGAACCGCCAGAAGGCCCTCGGCATTGGACCTCAGTGTCCAGGTAGAACGATGGGGGGGGGAGAGACGCTCCTTCAGTGTACGGAATACAAAAGGGCACTCCCTCCCCCTACTGCAAATCTGTCGGAAAAGGGATCAGTTGGAAATGGACACCTGTGGAATGTAGCAAAAGATTTAGGGTTATCGTTCTCAGCAAACCATGCTGCAGTCTGGCAAATGGTGATGCTTTTTTCGCATTTGATTAAAGGCAAACAAAGCTGTCATTTTGCGCACGAGATTTCAGTACACATAAGCATGTTTCGGGATTTTCTTTTAAAAACAGCTGCATGTTAGCCTTATTATTCTGAATATCCATATGCTGCTTTTTGCAGATTCACAGATATGGAGGAAGCAGCCTCTTATCTGGCAAACTCACAGCCCGGAGAATGTGTAGCACTGTCAGCTTGTCAGTGGAATTAATATAGAGTCCTCGCAAGCATCACTCTCTATCACATGATCAATGGCACCCAACAAAGAACGTGATTTTATCATTAAGCACTTCGGCAACAGCATACAACCATGAATAAAATAAATGATGCTGGTCTGGGATAGATAGGTTTTGCTGTCAGTCGATAATGAATTATATTTGGTAACCGTAAGCAATGAACATTTTTCTGCATGGAAAGCACAATAGTAATGCAAAAAGAAAGCTACTATTTGTTATTAAAGGACTGGCCAGCTCTCTCACAGTGAAAGCAATCATATGGTATAGCTCAGTATGTAATTATCTGTCCTAGTAATTTATGAGGAAGGGGCAGCCATTTCCAAGTCTTCACTGTTTTTGTGTGGGGAAGGTGGGAGTGAGCATGCATGTATAAATGTATATATGAAGAAAGGGGGGTTGTTGTTTTCCTGGAGTTGCTGAAATCCATTTGCTCTTTTCACCAGTGTATGTGCATGTGTGTTTTATATATTAAGTTAATAGGAGACTTATACCCTGGGCTGCTTGGGAACTGCACTTTTGAAATGTTCATTTTGCCATCTTGCTTGGAAACGGCATCAAACTGTATCTAAACAGAAACAAACCAGCTACTGAATCTTAGAAACCAGCATGCAAAATCTGGGTTTTGGTATCTTAAGAGCGCTCAGATGCCCCATGCTCTGCAGGGGCCACTGCCAGCCAGAAGAAACAATGCCAGGATAGGTGAAGAAACAGTGTGACTTGCTATAAGTCAGCTTCCTCTGCTCCTAAACAATCATACACACCTAGATGTGAGCCTTTGAATGCTAGACCTCTCTCATTTTTGCAGTATAATATTACCATCCAAATGCAATCAGTGCGAGTACCGTTCTATGCCATGTCTTCTGTCTGGAGACACCACACTAGGGTTAAATGCTACCTGAAGCGTTATGTGAACAGAGCACAAAGCAGTTCATCATCACAGGCTTGTACCAAGAAACATAGCCTAGTAGGGCCATAGTTGGCTTGCTCCAGCAATGCAGATGGCCTTTTATAAATGAACTGCAGAACGAGCATCCAGAGCCCATTCATCTTTGTTGGCACATGAGATATGACTCGCTAAATGTCACTTCCTTTAAAATATTATAGTAAAAAGATTAACTGGGCAAAGTAATTTATTAGGTGGTTTAGCATGAAATATGTCTTATGTACAAGTCCAAGAAAGAGAGAGGAAAAGAGAAAGCCAACTCTCGTTTCACAATAGATGTAATATGCACTCTTCTTGCCTTTGATCCAATGACAGTTTTGTCCATTGGATTAGAAAAACCTGAAGTTAAAATACAACAAAACCTGCAGCTGTTATTCTTATGAAAAGATGACAGTGTGGGGATGTTCATCTCTCGGGAGGCAACTTTGAACTCTCTCACTGTGATCCTGCAGTGACCTGTTGTTTCTATGGGAATGAAAGCGTCTTCCTCAAACTGTGCCAGGTGGGTTAGCGTGTGATTGCTTCGACTGAGCTTCATGGCAAGATGACATTTCTGAGGTGTGACTTCTCTCTCCCAATCTGGCAAACGCCTGACATCAAGGTTCTTCCATGTGTTCCAAAGCCACCAGTTTGCCACCTCCATCTAAGAAGCTGTTCACATTGTGAAAGTTCCCAACAGCACAGTCTTTAGCATATGAACAGCCAGGGAGCAAAGATCTGCCTAGCTCCCCCAAATTTAGTTTAGCCCCCAAATTAAATTTTACAATCAAACAATCAATACTTTATTGCGGTGCAAAGACCCACAAAACAATTTCAAAACTAGATACAGTTAAAACAACCAGACAGACAGATGGAAGAAACCAAGGCAGTCATTTTGTTTTATCTAGGGCATAATTATCTTTGTTTCTTATAACCCCCGAAAGAAACTTAGCCACAGCCAGTGTAATATCATTTGACCTGTCTTACAAAAGATGTTTAATATGGGAGGCTTTGGATTTTCCTGGCTAATTTGCCAGTAAGGGTTTCATCAGTTGATCCCTTGCTTCCTCATATTGCCCACAATGCAGTAGGATATGCTTCATACAATCAACGTCCTGATACATAAACAACGCCTATTCTGATAGGGGATGCCTCTCAGTCTGCCATTTAGAACTTCCAAGGGAAAACATTTAGTCTGGCTTTGGTAAATAAACGCCGATAGGTAGGTACAAATTTCTAAGGTATAAGGATATCTGAAAGTCATACCCATATTGGGTTCCAGCTGCGACCAGGCTACAAATTACGTAAGATTGGGATAGCAGGTCGCTATGTGAGATGTCCCAAAGCCTTTGCCTCAGGGATTCAAGGGCAGTGTCGTAACTCAGATGATATAAGAGGGATGGTGGCAGTCCAATTGAGGTGGCTTTTCTGGCCATAGCTTTCAGCCATGGGCTGACAAACTTCTCATTTGTTAAATGTACTAATAATCCCTTCCCAAGGCCGCCCACCATGCTTTGGTGGAGAATGGGCATTCACCCGACAGCACAGTCTTTAGAATATGTGCCGCCGGGGTGCAAAGATCCACCCAGTGCCCCCAAATTTACTTTAGCCCCTAAATTAACTTCTATTATGCTTATGTCAGACACCACGCTTATGCCTTATCTCTTGTTTACGAAAGAAGGGAGGAAAAAGAAACAATTTTTTTTATTTGCTCATTTATTTACAATACACTTATACCACCACATTTAAACTAATGCATTGTTTAGGCACCTACTTAGGAGAAACATCATTCGTGTCAAAGGTGCCGCTGACCCTGCTGCCGCATTGCAGCTCAATACAATACGTAACATAATATTTTGATGTAAGAGTTAATTTTGCGTGCACTGTGCCATTGAGAATGACAAGCGCCGCCGCTGGCCCGGTGCGTCTTTGGTAAATGAGCGCACAAAGTCAAAAGTCCTTTAGTGAAACAGTAGGTACACATTTCAGTAATACCTAGGTATATATGTATTTTGTTTTTTCTAGCTTGATCGAAATTATTTATTATTTCATAACAGGTAGATAGTTAAGAGCTTAGGCGGCTTCAGCAGCGGGCAGTAGGTGCCCCAAGAATTCGGCACCCAGGTGCCCCACACCCCTTGCACCCCCGGGTAAAGACGGCCCTGGCTCCCAGTAGGATACTGCAAATGTCTTTAATGTTTCCTGCTAACAAAAAGAAGTGTTCTAAGCAAGCAACAGATTTTCAGACATAGCCATAAGAGCCACCTGGGGTGCGGGGAACAATGACTTGATGCTCAAGCTGTTGTGCAATTAACCCAATTAAAGAATAGTCACATAAATTAGGATTCTGCTGCTCAGCTCCCAGCTTTTACACGGGGAACAATGCACAATTCAGTGGAAGCCTGTCCCTGCAATTGTTGGTCTACTCTGAATGTCCTTTTTTCTGCATTCAGGATAATTTGTGCTCGTGACGGTACTGGAACTGGCTTTCAGTACTGTTTCTGCCTGCAAACATTTTGGGGGAGACTTACTGCTTCATTTCCAATCAATGCATGTCCCATACAGCTGTACCTTGGAAGTCGAACAGAATCTGTTCCGGAAATCCATTCAACTTCCAAAATGTTTGGAAACCAAAATGTGGCTTCTGATTGGCTGCAGGAAGCTCCTGCAGCCAATTGGAAGCTGCAGAAGCCCTAGATGTTCAGCTTCCAAAAATACTTTGCAAACCAGAACAGTCACTTCTGGGTTTGTGGCGTTTGGGAGCCAAAACATCCAAGAGCTGAGCTGTTCGAAAACCAAGGTATGACTGTAGTTTTCAGCTAAAATCCTGTAACTTTTCATACCACAAATGGGGATTTTCAGGGGGATACCTCATATGTTGCATTATAATGCAAAAGTGCACCTCCAGAATGCAATGAAATTGTGACACTGAGGATGCATTGCAGAACAATGAATAGAGTGGAGTTATACAGTGCTGTATAAATCGACCACCAACACACCATTATTCAATCATTGATTTGTTGTAGAATATTCCTGCAATTTTTAAAAAGAAAATATATACCAGTCTGGATTGGTCCTAGCTTAGTCACAGAACAGTGAAGGTAAAGGTAAAGGGACCCCTGACCATTAGGTCCAGTAGGGACCGACTCTGGGGTTGCGCGCTCATCTCACTCTATAGGCCGAGAGAGCCCGCATTTGTCCAAAGACAGCTTCCGGGTCATGTGGTCAGCATGACTAAGCCACTTCTGGTGAACCAGAGCAGCGCACGGAAACGCTGTTTACCTTCCCGCCAGAGCGGTCATTATTTATCTACTTGCACTTTGACGTGCTTTCGAACTGCTAGGTTGGCAGGAGCAGGGACCGAGCAACAGGAGCTCACCCCGTCACGGGGATTTGAACTGCCGACCTTCTGATCGGCAAGTCCTAGGCTCTGGGTTTTAACCCACAGCGCCACCCTCATCCCCGTCGGAGAACAGACAGGTGTGCAAATGAGTAAACAGCAGCACAGAAGAAAAGAAGCAAGTGGGATTTAAAATAAATAAATAAATAAATAAATTTTGGCAAGCTACCACATGACATCTTCATTACTCAGCTAGTAATCCCAAACAGTGTACTCAAATAAACACTTTTTCTTCTACTGCAAAAGAAAAGATCTGTTTTGTGAAAGATCCAGAATGTGTGGTGTGGTTTGGGACACATCTGTTTTGCACCACTTCCCTCTGACTGGTGCAAGCTGTCAGTCTGCAAGCTCAGTTCAGAGGAGAGAGATTGCAGATAAGAGATGATGGTACTGAGACAAAGTACCACACATGACAGCAAAGCATTAGCTAAAGACAAGGTAACATCACTGTAACCAGGTTCACCATAGCTCAGGCAGACACATAACTCCTCTTGTATTCTCCTATACTCTCACAAGATTAGAATTCTAAGAATACTGGAATCCAGAATACTAGACCTTAAATGGAAAAAAAAGGTCACACAAGAGCTATCCCTGTGTACATACTCATAACTCCAACATTTACAAGCTGGAGGTATGCACAGATACCTAAAGACTACAACCACGAAGCCTTTTTTTCTATTCAGGCATAAACCATTGTTAGTGTACAAAAGAAAATCTTTCAGGAAAAAATTCAGGTAGGTAGCCGTGTTGGTCTGACGCAGTTTAAATAGATAAATGCCCAGTAGCACCTTATATACCAACTAAATTTGTCTGAAGTCTTATCTGAAGAAGTGTGCATACACACGAAAGCTTATACCAGAACAAACTTAGTCGGTCTATAAGGTGCTACTGGACAATTTTTTATTTATTTTATTTTTATTTCGACTCTTAAAAATGTTGGACTAGGCAAGAATGTTACTTGCCCAAAGATGGAAAGAAGCAGGAGTCCCAGTAAAGGAAGAATGGATACAAAAAAATTATGGAATATGCAGGAATTGGGAAACTTACCGGGAGAATAAGAAATCAAGGACAAACTTTTTATAAAAGAATGGAAATGGTTTATTGAATATTTACAGATAAATTGTAAACAGATAAAAACACTGACAGGATTTCTGTAATAACCTGCAGCTATATAAGAGTATATATATATATATAAAGTAGATAAATAAATGAGCAAATTAAGTTAATTTGGATTTGCAAAAGAAATTAAAAATAAATTTAGGGAACTGTAGAAAGAGGGGGAAGGAAGTCACTTAAAATTTCAAAATCAATGCAAAATCAGTGAAATGTATATATCTGAAAATGATAAATAAAATAAAATAAAAATGTTGGACTGAACAGCAACTACACCACCATAAATGCTAACTGTGGACAGGCCCCTGGTTGTGTGACAGGGGGACACAGGTGGCTCTGTGGTCTAAACCACTGAGCCTCTTGGCCTTGCTGATCAGAAGGTTGGCGGTTTGAATCCCCGCGATGGGGTGAGCTCCCATTGCTCTGTCCCAGCTCCTGCCAACCTAGCAGTTGGAAAGCACACCAGTGCAAGAAGATAAATAGGTACCTTTAACTTTTACCTGTGTAAGTGGCAGGCAGGGCAATCCTACACACAATAAAGTGGTGTAAAATTAAGTCAGGGTTATGTGTGCTAGATATAAGCCCCAGTCTGCTGCTCAGTTGGATTTAAACTTACACTGGGGTTCCCATGTGGCCAAGCTAAACAGGCTTAGAATCCAATTGGGAAATTGCGTTGTCTGGCTCAGGGGTGTCCTGGTTTTCACTTTTTGAAATATGTCAACCAGCTGACCTAAGATGGAGCTAGCATATCTCTAGCTGAGCCGAGGATAGCCTTGCAGTGTTAGGAACCTCCTGGCTCAGCAGGAGACCCATAGGACCCTAAGCCATTGTGGATCTTGTATAGAATTGCTCCCTTAATGATACAACTGGTACGCAAAATAGATACAAAGCTGTACAGGAAATCTTGCAACCTTCATGAAACTGATAAGACAAATATTTTGAAAATGTAATTAAAATGGTAATGATCTTTTAGCCTTAGAATTCATTTGCCAGTTATATATAAAAAAGTCTTTTATTACTTATTCATCTCTCATTTATGTGGTAAAATTTATAGCTGTTGGTTAAAAATGATTACACGTATTAAATGGGGCTTTGTGTTCTGGCCTGAGTTTTCTAGGGAGGCCTAATTGATTCTGTGCTTATTTTCCTATGCAGTCTTTTTCAAAGAGCTTCAAGTTTCATAAAAAGACAAGACTTCTTGGTAATTGAACTGGCTGCATACTAAACACTTTAATCTACCCCCTTTCAAGACTCGACTTTGTTCCCCCACCCCGAAGAACTGTAAAAAAGGTAAGGTGCCCTGTCGTTTATGGGCTGCTGCGGTAACAAATAAGGTGGATAAATGGAGGGAGCGACGCAAACGGAAAGAAATCCTGTATGAAATGGAGATATAAATTGTAACCATGGAAACAGCCGTTGTAATTAGGAATAATTTAGAAAGTCACAAAAGATATTTAATCAGTATGTAAACTAAAAGATACCCACTATTTCTGGAAAGGTAAAAGGAGCTGGCTCAATAAAAAGATATAAAAACAATATATAAAAAACAATAGTTGGTCTTCTAAAACCACAGTGTCGTGGTGTTGCTATCTTAGGTTTTCCTTACTAAATCAGGGGGAAATCCTATGACAAGATCCACCAAAATGAGCATCTTAAGATGCAGCAGATCTCCAGGTCAGCCAGGCTCAGCCAACGTTAAGTCCCCAACCAAAGCTTAGCTGAAGATAATAATAATAATCTTCACAACAATTTCCAGATCTAATTCAAATGGCGAACCTTTCAATGACACTTATATGCATTCTGTAACGTTTAGCGCTAACTTTAGTTTCAAGAAACTTCAGAAGAATTTGTGAGCCCAAAGCCTATGGGAAATAGAGCATGGTATGTCTAAACCACTGAGCCTAGGGCTTGCCGATCGGAAGGTCGGGGGTTCAAATCCCCACAATGGGGTGAGCTCCCATTGCTCAGTCCCAGCTCCCACCAACCTAGCAGTTCGAAAGCATGTCAAAGTGCATGTCAAAGTGCAAGTAGATAAATAGGTACCTCTCCAGCAGGAAGGCAAACGGTGTTTCCGTGTGCTGCTCTGGTTTTGCCAGAAGCAGCTTAGTCATGCTGGCCACATGACCCGAAAAACTGTCTGTGGACAAACATCAGCTCCCTAGGCCAGTAAAGCGAGATGAGCTCCACAACCCCAGAGTCGTTCGCGACTAGACTTAACTGTCAGGGGTCCTTTACCTTTACCTATGTATATGATGCCTGAACCCATTTTGTGATCAGGTTCTCTGAACTACAACTTCCTCCTAGGAGCTCCCTTCTATGGCTCTATGGCTAGCATCTCTTACCAGCTCTCCCTATAAAGCAGAGTTTATATTGGCAGAATTGCATCCATACTGCAGGATTACACATCAGTTGTTTTGCTCCAGATGAAAAACTTTTTGTTTTGACGGAACTACATCTGTATAGAAGTAGATATGAAACATTTTCCATTTGCGCAGCCAGCCTTATAATTCAACATGTCTAAGCCGCCAGTAGGAATTGGGAGGGGGGGAGAGGTCCCTGAAATTGCTTTACTTTTCTGTTGAAGTGGGATGTGAGAATTGTCTCTCTCCTTCCCATTTGCCATGCCAACAAGTCCCAAAGCAGGCTAGCCTGTAAAAAAGCAGGGCTTGAAAGAACCATGCATTTCCATATGTAGGCTTACATTACACCTGCAGCAAGCTGATAGCGTGGATTGTCTATACACTGCCATTTCTGAAAACAGATGACATATTGAAACCAAATTATTTTAAATGCACATTTGAAAGGATAATGGTCATCTATGGCAAAAAAGTTTACCAACGTCTATTTCAGTACAGTCAAATGTTTTGCACGGCATTACCACATAGCCACTTTGGCCCTTTGGAGGAAATGGGGTTGCGGGCTTCACAGCCTCTCCACGCACGCAGGGGGTGGAGGCTAGCCCCCGCGTGATTGGGGGGATTCCAGGCCGCATCACCCCTGGCCGGCCAATCGGCCAGCTCAGGGGGCATGGCCTGCCCTATAAAAGCAGGATCTCCCTCTTTGCTGCTTGCCTAAGGCATGCTCCCTATCTGTGACCCTGGGGGAGTTTCTAGTTGATGTGCATCAGCAGGACTCCATCTATTGGTGGTTAACCCTTCCTGGACTTCAAGCGGACGGGCTGAAGTCGGATATAGTCGGTTAGAACCAATGCCTAAGCCAATACCGCTCATCACCTGTAACCAATAAAGTTGTGGCCTTTATTAGCCCATTAACCTTAATAATTATGTCATGTGTCTTTATTTCCACCTTGGGAGGGGAGCAGGAACTTGCCATGCAAACTCTGTCAATTACCCGGCATCAAGGTTTGCATTTTATGGAGATGATAAAAGAATATTGAAATATTGAAATAGCAACTGCCTCCACAGTAAGACTATATCAAAGTGACTCTGTGAGCTGGACCCTAGCTCAATGATCTGTGTCGCAGGCAGAAGGTCCAAAGTTCTATCAGCTTCAATTTAAAAAGGACCTTGAGTGGCAGCTGTTGGAAAGGTCTGCTTTGTAAGACCTAGAAAGCAGTCATCCAGCAGAGGAGACAGTACCAGACTGACCAACAGACTGATTCTGAATAATGTATGGCCATATGTTTGTGTGTTTCAGACTCATGCATGGTATATAAGACTGGCTTAGTACTCCAAAGTTTAAGACCCTTATAAGTTTGAACCCACTGGAGGAGCAAATTTCTGAGCCAAACACTATATTTTCTCTTAGCTGAGCATCAGCTTCCATAATTTTTAAAAAATGCAAATTCAGACAAATATACTGTACTATCCACTGCTGTTACTGACAATGTGCTAAATCTGCAATGAAAGTTGGCAATGTGCTATGCACATTCAGATAAAGGACACATTTCTGGTGGTGGACAATGTGCTCAGCATCCACCATTGATACATAAGGTCCTACGATGCTATTTTAAATAGGACTGGCAGCAGTGGCAGTTCAGCAGTGACAGCTCCATTTTGACTGCGGAGCAAAGGACACAAAGCATACAAAGTTGAGTAAGATTGTAGGAAGAACCATGCTGGAAATCCTAGTTGGTTGGTTCTCTTTCAGAAGACATCACTATGCGGTCTTCATCACTCATTTATTAGACCCACAGCCATGGAGTTATTAAGACTAATGCCAGCTGTCTTATGTTCAGGTTGCAGAAAAACTGCATTCTCCTTGCTTCCATTTCTCCTCTATCTTTCAACTGAATGGTTTTACAATAGTTTGGTGTATCTGAACAACATCTTATAAAAGCCAACTTTAGACCTTAAGTCTTAAGGCCTTATTGCCATATGCCATCAAATGCAAGAAGCACAAATTTGACAATAAACCCATTGAAGACATTGAAAAGCAGCCACTGGGCACAGTCTATCAAAATGATTTGTTCTACAAGTACTATTGAAGGTCCACCATTCATTTAAAAGAGGGCTGGAGCCTTTGCACAAATCTGTGTTGATTGTTATGCTCATTAGTATTTTTTTTAACAAACAAAAAACATCAACAATGGTAACTTCAATTAAGATTCCATTGTTGCTAATTTCCATGTGTTTGATGCTCATGCATTTACTAATTATACGGTCTCAGGAGACATTTGTGAAATTTGTAAGCTGTACCACGCCCCACCCCCATCAATTATTTCCCGTCAATCATCCAAGGCTGCCCTATCCCACATTCCTGCTTCCTGCTGGGCTTGGAGAAAACACTGATTTGCCTTTCACTATGTGGCTCCACTCTTAGGCTCATTAGCTATGAGCTAATAACTGGAGTATTTTACAAAATGACAGTAATTTATGCTAAAATCCCGCAGAGCAAACTGTAGGACAAACTCCTGGTAAAATAGATGTTCATTTGTCTTAACGTTGCCTTATAACGGAGTTTTGCACATTGACATGAACTGACAGCGGCAGAACAATGGCCTATTAAAATCTTCATATTGTTGCTATATTTTGTATATAGTTAATGACTCCATTTTATTTCTGCTGCAAAAAAAAATGCATATAGCATTGCAATGAAATTTCATGGCATTTTTTATTATGGCAATTAAAGGGGGGCAAAATCTATGCACCCCCTTGACTAGCATTCAATCAGTCACAGAATTTAAATGGGAAAAGGTGTTTCAGTACTCTCAATGCAACACCTCAGTGTTTTCATACAATAGGAGCCCATTACCTTTCAATCTAGAAGCCTACAGCCGAAGTGTTGGCTAACTAACTCAAACCAAGGTGTGAAATCTATGTGTCTCCCATTCTCCAATGCTTCTTGGCTCTTATTGCCCTCTTAGGTTTGTTAGAGCACAATGATGAAGCAACTCCAGAAGCCACAATGGGCACAATTTGACTTCTATGCAATTCTTAAAGATACAGCAGCCCCATCAGGCTCTAAAATCCAGTCCTGTGCCTGACATCCTTGCGTTTGACTTAACTTTTAACAGCACTGGACCAAAGTGTATAGGACTGACTGTTGAACTCTGAATTTTGAGGGTTAACAATCCCACACATTAGGCCTACATGCATTTTTTCTATGTGTAAACACTCCAGCGCTATGTCAAACACATACAGACCAGATGACGCTGGAGGTGGGCAGAGTTAATTTGCTTTCCCATCCCTCATAAGCTCTATGCAGTTGGATGATGACAATGCTTATTAGAAGGACATGTGGATCCAGAATTGGCCTCCACAGTCACTTACGGACTCATTGTTAAAACCGTGTTTATGGAAGACAATCTTACTCAGCTATGAGTGATCGCCAAAGAGGAAGAGACTTAGTAGTAGTAGTGGGTGGCTTGTACAAAAGCACAATAAAACATAAAAAACTTCCCTATACAGGGCTACCTTCAGATGTCTTCTAAAGGTTGTATAGTTGCTTATTCCTTGACATCTGATGGGAGGGCGTTCCACAGGGCAGGCGCCACTATCGAGAAGGCCCTCTGCCCGGTTCCCTATAACCTCACTTCTCACAGTGAGGGAACCACCAGAAGACCCTTGGAGCCAGACCACAGTGTCTGGGCTGAACGATGGGGGTGGAGACGCTCCTTCAGGTATACTGGGCCAAGACCATTTGAGGCTTTAAAGGTCAGCACCAACACTTTGAATTGTGCTTTGCAATGTACTTGGGAACCAATGTAGGTCTTTCAGGACCGGTGTTATATGGTTCCAGTGGCCACTCCCAGTTACCAGTCTAGCTGCTGCATTCTGGATTAATTGTAGTCACATTCAAAGGTAGCCCCACATAGAACATGTTGCAGAAGTCCAATCGGGAGATAACCAGGGCATGTACAACTCTGACGAGACAGTGGGTGATCTTGTCTGAGCTGTCTAAGCCTCCATCCCAAGGAAGAAATGGTCCTTTGAGGGACAAAACAATTCCATGATGCCTAACTATTTGTAGCACAAAGGAAAAGAGCAAAAAAAGCCGTTGATAAGATATAGATGAGGGAAGGAAGTCAGAAGTGTGGGTCTGTAGCAGAGCAATGCTTTGCCTGCAGAAACGACCAGGTCACATGTGTTAAGGAAGACTTCAGCCTGAGACCTTGGAGAGCAGCCAAAGTAGTTATGACAGTCAGAATAGACAGTTCTAGGCCAGATGGATAAATAGCTCAACCTAGACTGAGGAATCTTTGTACCTTCCATATGTGGGTATACGTGCATAAACATTCTCCATGGCCTCAAGCAACTACATCAGAGGAGAAAGTCAACAATGGTCTTGCATCGGTTGATCCAGATCAGGCTTGAACAAAGGAAGATTTCTAGCAATTCCAGAGATTGTGTTTACAAACTCTTCCTTCACGGTGTATGGTTGGGTATGGGAAACTGGAGGCCAACTCTAACCTAGAAGCAATTTTATCTGGTTCTCTAGAGATGAACACTCCAACATAAAAGACAGCCCTAATTTGAGTTTTTTTATTAATATATTTCTTCGGGGAAATGAGGATGGTATTCACTTGCAAGGCTCCCAGACTACTGTATAAAAAAGCAAGCAGCCCCTGAGAATGAACGACCTGAATGGCTATCCTTGATCCAAAGCATCATGAGAATAAAATCAGCCTTTTGCAGAGCATGTAAGCTTTGACTTGGCAGTAAGAAGGAAATAGCATGTAATCTTTGACTTGGCACTAAGAAGGAAATAGCCAGGAGAACATTTAAGGGTAATAATACTTCACGTACATTATGATTTCCTACAAAGATTACCCTAATTAACAAACTGATCAGTATAGCCTGTAAGTGAAGCAAGGAAACTTTGTGAGGCTTATCACCATCTCAAAACTGATTGCTTTAATGGAGATTGAAGCAGCTACATTTGGCGCAGAAGCCAGCCAGCGATATTGCAGTGGGATTCTTTCCCGCTCAGATTAAATTAGCACGAGAAGTTTAATAACAAAAACAAAATTTCCGCGGCAGGCAGCTCAATTAAAGATTATGCAACAGTGGGTGTAAGCTGTGAGTGTTATATTAAAATCTTGCCTTAGATTTGCACTTTTCATGGGCTTAATTTGCTGTTGAAGCGAACATTCTATTGTAAAGTAAAAGTAAAGGGACCCCTTACCATTAGGTCCAGTCGTGACCGACTCGGGTTGCAGCGCTCATCTCACTTTACTGGCCAAGGGAGCCAGCATAAACCTTCTGGGTCTTGTGGCCAGCATGACTAAGCCGCTTCTGGCGAACCAGAGCAGCGCGCAGAAACGCCGTTTACCTTCCCACCGGAGCGGTACCTATTTATCTACTTGCACTTTGACGTGCTTTCGAACTGCTAGGTTGGCAGGAGCAGGGACCGAGCAATGGGAAGTCACCCTGTCGCAGGGATTCGAACCGCCGACCTTCTGATCGGTAAGTCCTAGGCTCTGTGGTTTAACCCACAGCACCACCCGCATCCCTAGCATTCTATTTTAGGGTGATCCTAACTCTTGCCCAAGAGCAGCAAGCTAAAGGGGAGCTTAGAGTGAGGGAGAGGTCTGGCTCTGCCAGTAGCGCTCTAGGATTGCCTCAGAAGCAGTCTTAGATCTATTTTCCTTGCTCCCTTGGCAATCCCCTGGATTGGGGTTTTAAACTACACCAGTTTGAAGGCAATACAGTGGTACCTCAGGTTACATACGCTTCAGGTTACAGAGTCCGCTAACCCAGAAATAGTGCTTCAGGTTAAGAACTTTGCTTCAGGATGAGAACAGAAATTGTGCTTTGGCAGTGTGGTAGCAGCAAGAGGCCCCATTAGCTAAAGTGGTGCTTCAGGTTAAGAACAGTTTCAGGTTAAGAACGGACCTCCGGAACGAATTAAGTACTTAACCTGAGGTACCACTGTACACACACAGAGAGGCACACATCATTCACACATCTCCCATAGCATTGTGTCCCAATACTGTCTTTGTTGCCCAGTCCAGGAGTTTGCTTGGAGAGAAAGGAAATTGACTTTCTATATCCCAACACTACCGGGATACAGAAAACTCAGCTCATAAACACCAAGCCATTCTGAAATTTCTTGTACTTGGAAATTCTCTCTCTCTCTCTCCCTCTCCCTCTGCAGTTGGGTTGTGTGTCACTGTTTCTCTGAGGGTTTTTCCTGGATCATAATGTTGCAGGCCAAGGTCCCATGCCCCGTAGTTCCCATTGATTAATAATCACACCAACACGAGCATTTTGGATTATGGGCTAAGACAGACCACAGGTGTGAGTGGTTTGCCTTAGGCATTGGGTGAAACCAGGCTATATCTTGACTCCCACTCATTTGTGGGAGTTGAACTAAGGGTAAACCACCAGAAGGGAGAGCCCTATGGCTTACATCAAATAGGGACACCTCAAGGGGACCCCATTGGGATAGTACAGGTAAAGGTAAAGGGACACCTGACCATTAGGTCCAGTCGCGGACAACTCTGGGGTTGCAGCACTCATCTCGCTTTATTGGCCAGGGGAGCCGGCGTTCATGTGGCCAGCATCACTAAGCTGCTTCTGGGAAACCAGAGCACTGCATGGAAATGCCGTTTACCTTCCTGCTGGAGCGGTACCTATTTATCTACTTGCACTGGTATGCTTTTGAACTGCTAGGTTGGCAGGAGCAGGGACCGAGCAACGGGAGCTCACCCCATCATGGGGATTCGAACCGCCAACCTTCTGATCAGCAAGCCCTAGGCTCTGTGGTTTAACCCAGCATAGCCCTAATCCACGCCCGGACTTCAGACAGAATCCACACCCCCCCCCCCCAGCCCCTGGATTCCTTTAACAGGTGTGTCACTGTTTCTCTGAGGGTTTTTTTCAGGATCCTAATGTTGGTACACATGTGCTGAAGTGCCTTAACATTCCAAGGGCTCTTCAATTGAAAACGGGAGGGAGCTGTGTAATCTCCA
Organism: Podarcis cretensis; assembly: GCF_951804945.1. Taxonomy (NCBI): domain Eukaryota; kingdom Metazoa; phylum Chordata; class Lepidosauria; order Squamata; family Lacertidae; genus Podarcis; species Podarcis cretensis. The sequence goes on along the minus strand of NC_137176.1, from coordinate 16,779,127 downwards.
AGCTAGTTGGATAGTTTGGGCAAGCTCCATGACTCAATTAAGCTGAAGCTCAGGCCAGTTCCCTTTAAATACACTTGGTAAGGCCTCACAGTTGTTGACTCTATGGCTTCATGTATGCAATGCACATACTGAGTAGTAGCCCTTAGGGGTTGTGCAGAATGGGTGATATCATGATACCAGCTGCAAGTCTAAGAAATTCAGAACCTTCCTCCCCCCCCCCCCGGTAGCTTAAAAACCTTCACAGCAGCTCATTAAATGTTGTTTACAACTTGGAACAATACCTTCCCAGTGAATTACATCACCCAAACCTCTCACAAAATCGGGGATCAGGATGACATCTGTGTTCGTTTTCTTTTCCTCCTGAAGCTTCAAACTTCCGAAGTCATTTTCCAGAAACTTCCTCAGCTCTCTGTTTATTTTGAAAAATACGAGTGCCACCCCTGGATTAGGGAGGTTTAATATCGGCTGTCATTCAGAAGTTCACGTAATTCAGCAGCAAACTGTGACGTGATTTGGAGAGGCTGCGACAAAATTATGACACTTTCTGAGTGTCAAAGTTAAAAGGCCCTCTTTGCATGTTGCTCTAATGAAATGATACTTTGCCATTACATGCTGAAGAAGCAGGAAGCCTTCAGCTTGCATGTTCCCTCCTGTCATGAACCCTGATGTGAGCAGTGATTTGGACACAGAGGCCGCAGAGGCACCAGATGGGGAACAATGTTAGGATCAGGGCTCAGAGCTGACTGCATAAGGAGACCATTGTAACTGGGGTAGTTGGACAACAACCTCCCGACTGGGCTCAGAGCTGGGGCCCTCACTGTAACCTCTCCTGAACCTTGAAGAACCAGATGCCTCCTGTATCTCGCCAGTGGTCAGAGAGTTGACCCTTGAAGGCTCTGGAGTTGTATTCAGCAGTGTGGAGAATGGAGGATGTAGTCTGGAGGCAGAGTCTTAAAAGGCTCACTCTGCACAGCATACACATACTTGCTGAGCAGATCTATAAACTTGTTGAGCCCAGATGCCGGTTCTGAACCTCCTTCTGTGGAAAGGAATGTAGTTCTGCACCATGGGCATGACAGAAATGCATAAATGGCATGAACTATGGCATGAGCTATCAGGTAGAGGAAGATTATCAGCACCCTGACCAACTAATTGTGCTTGGGATTCTTTGAGGGTATCTATGCTAATTAAACTGGCGTGAAATAGGCATAATTCTACTATAACATATTGTCACACGCCATCCCAATCCATGAGGGATGTGAGATTCTAGGGATGCCAGGTGTTTACCGAGGTTTATTTGGCTCAGAATGAGGGACAGTGGAAACTGGTGTGTATAGGATACATAGTTTATTTGCACATATACAACCTGAGCCTATGATGGAGAGGCTCACAGCATTAATACCCCAGTAAGGTCATGCTTGTTTTTCTCATATCCATAGCCTTGGATTCCAGCCAGAATCAGGCATGGCTCTGTCGCTCAGCTGCCTAGCCTGTAGTCAACTTCTAGCTTGTAGGTCACGCATGCAACTCTCAACTCTGGCCTTTTGTCTTTCTACCTAGCAGCTAGTTGAGGGAGGGAGACCTACCCCGAGACCCACCCTGAGACCCACCCCCTTGGTTTCTGGCATAGAGATACTCCTTTTGTTACCTTAATGCCCTTCTTCTTCTTTGGCGATCACTCGTAGCCAAGTAAGATTGTCTTCCATGAACACAGTTTTAACAGTGAGTCTGTAAGTGACTGTGGAGGCCAATTCTAGATCCACATGTCCTTCCACAGTGGGGACATAGGTTTCAGGGTGGGAGTTGATCATGGTGAGGGTTTGCCAAGCGTGCCTTCCTTTTAGCACGTTTCTCCCTTTCGTCCTGAGTTCGAGAGTCTTCAAAGCCCAGGACACCTTTGGTAAAGGCTGTTCTCCAACTGGAGCACTCACAGGCCAGTGTTTCCCAGTTGTCGGTGTTTATACTACATTTTTAAAGATTTGCCTTGAGAGAGTCCTTAAACCTCTTTTGTTGACCACCAGCATTACACTTTTTAAGTTTGGAATAGAGTAGTTGCTTTGGAAGACGATAATCAGGTATCCAAACAACATGACCAGTCCCACAAAGTTGATGTTGGAGAATCATTGCTTTGACATTGGTGACCTTTGCTTCTTCCAGTACACTGGCATTAGTTTCATCTGTCTTCCCAAGTGATGTGTAACATTTTTCTTAATGACCTATACTTAAGTGGGTCATTACTAGGCAGGCCTGGCTAGTCCAGCAATTGAATCTAGCAATTGGTCCAGGAATTGGAAGATTGTCCAGGCATAAAGCTTACCCACTCACTCATAGCAATATGCTTATTTTAAAGGAGGTTAGCGTAGGTGCACCCTAATTGAAAAAGACTGTGTGTATAGTTTGCATGTCTTTAATGTAGGAAAACTGCTAATTGCTAGTGTTGCTTTAACTGCTATTTTTCCAATTTTAAGATAGTGAAATGTGGTTTTAAGTGGGCTGTTGATTTTATTTTATTTTATTAAATTACTATTATTATTACATTTTGTACACTGCCTTGAAGGGGCAATTACACCCCTTAATCAACCAGGTGATAAATGCATATTAAATAACTCTGGGTTGCATCTGACCAAGTTCTACTTACATTAGTGATGTCCACTAATTTCAGTGGGCCTCAAACACAACCCAATTGCCACATTTGCATTCCTCTTTGCTCAGCCTGCCTTTTATGTGCAGTTCCTTTAGCTGAAGAAAATTATGCCAGACATGATTCCGAAATCTCCTCGACTAGCATACACATCAGTGAACTCCACACGCCAATGCCTGATACCCAGCTAATCAAGATTAATGGATTCATTTACCAGATGGTTACAATGTTATTAAAATGCAAATGGTTGGTTTCTGTTAATTGTTTAATATCAGATGCAATTAATCAGGACAGTTTTGTGGTTTCTAACAGCCTTGCTACAGTTTGCATGAAATGGCTAGAATCTTTTTATTTTATTTTAAGGGCATAAAAAGCAAAGAGAGAGAGAGAGAGGCAAGAAAGAGAAAGGAAAACTGTTTTATGGATTTCTTGCACTCTCCTCCTCAACCTCTTCCCTTTATCTTGGTCTGTTTCATTTAAAATGCATTAGATGATATAAGATAGGTAAGAAAGGAAGTGCAGAGAGAATAAAGATCAGAGTGTTACTAAACTTAGCACAAATTGTGTAATAACTCCACAAGGCTAATTCTACCAAGATGTTCTTCATTTAACATCCACCGTCTACTCAGTAACTTTTTTTTTTTTTTTTTGCATTTGAAGCAGCAAAAAAAAGCTAATACTGTTCTAGGCTGCATCAACAGAAGTACAGTGTTCAGATACTACTCTAGATTTCCTTAGTCAGACCACACTTGGAATGCTGTGCCCAATTCTGGGCACCACAATTTAAGAAGGATGTTGACAAACTGGAACGTTTGCACAGGAGGGTAACCAAGATAATCAAGGATCTGGAAACCAAGCCTTATGAGGAATGGTTGAAGGAGCTGGGTATGTTTAGCCCGGAAAAGGGGAGACAGAGGAGATATGATAGCCATTTAAAAATATCTTAAGGGCTATCACATGGAGGAGGGAGCTTGCTTGTTTTCTCCTGTTCTGGAGGGTAGGACCCGAACCAATGGCTCCAAGTTGCAAGAAAGGAGATTCTGACTAATCATTCGGGGAAAAACTTTCTGACGGTAAGAGCTGTTCGGCTGTGGAACAGTCTTCCATGAGTGGTGGTGGACTCTCCTTCCTTGGACGTTTTGAAGCAGAGGTTGGATGGTCATCTGTCATGGATGCTTTACACTGCAGGGGGTTGGACTAGATGTTCCTTGAGGCCCTTCCAACTCTTAAGGTTCTATGATTATATGAAGAATTCAGTTCAGATGATGTAAATTTGCCATTTTAATAGCCATTTTAACTTACAAAACACCTGTATTTTGTCTTGCATTTCCCTAAACAGAGCGAGGGAGGTCATTATTCCCATTTAAGAGATACAAGGAAAAACCCAGAATATAGAGGGTAGTTTCAACAGTGCTTTCTCTTGCCCTTCAGAGATGGCATTGCTTTCCACCCAAACAGTGAAGGAAACAAGACAATTGAGGCAGGGAGATAGTAGTGGACTCAACCCCACTGCCCCCTCATGTGTTTATTTAACACACAAACCAAGTGCATGAAGACAGGGCTGCCATACGTTCAGAATTTCCTGGACATTTTCCGCCGAAAATGGCATCTGGGTGGAATTTTTGAAAAGTGGCTAAAATGCTATATCGGCATATTGGAATTGTTGGTTTTCTGGCACTTTTCTTTAAAAATACATTAAAATCTTAATGGGGGAAGAGATATTTTGCAAAATAAGCTGAACAAGTTTCCCATTTTGCTCTCCCTCCCCCCCAAAAAAAACTTTGCCAAAAGAAAAAAGCTCAACAGTTTTTAAAATATGGCAACCCTGTATCTTCCTACATTTCTGAGTAAACTTGCTTAAGATCAGTCAGTCAGCATATTGATATTGTATGATTTTTCTGACGCAAAAAATAATCAAATAGATATAGTAAGCCATTAGTCCAAACTTGATAATGTTCACCAGAGGCATTTATCGCACTTAGAGAGCAGCTATCTAAACAATGTATTAGATTTCTACTGGCCATATTTTTAAACTCTCTTCAGGGTTGGGGGAATAGAGAGAAACAATTTTATAAATATCATAACATTTTGGTTAAAATTCATCTTCGGAATGTTCTTTTTCTTATTATCCCCAACAGCATTGCCCACATGGTCCAGCTGAATGTTTTTCCATCCCCAAACCTGAAACCTTTGCAGAAGAAAGCATTCATTCTCTGAGAGCTCTTAACCTGCCAGTAGTAAAAGATAAAGAGGAAATACAGTTTTTACACGAGAAAGATTAAAATTGGATAGAGATTTTAGCAGAGATGGCAAAGAGATGTGGAAGTGAAATATAGTCGGTGGGAAAGTAGCAGCCAAAGCCTAGTCAGAAACACAGAGAGTTCTTTACTAGGATGTAGGGTGTTTTATTTCAATGCACTGTTTTTATTTTGAAATAGAATATTTCACTCCAAAGGCCAAACACTATTAACATGATTTCATGACTTTTAAAATAAAAAAGGCTAAATCATCACACTTTTATGCTGACAGGTCTTGAGGCACAGAGTGGTAGGCCAAGGTTTTAGTATGGAAGCAAAGGTGTTTGTTTTGTTCTTGTTTTTAATCTAGCACTGCAGTGGTTACTTGTAAGAATGACAGGCTTTGCTGTCCCTCTTGGAGCTGGTTTGCAGAACCATCAGAACCGCATAGCAAACTTTCCTGAAAGCAGAAAAGGCTGATCTAGACCCTTAAGGTAAAGGTAAAGGTACCCCTGCCCGTACGGGCCAGTCTTGACAGACTCTGGGGTTGTGCGCCCATCTCACTTAAGAGGCCAGGGGCCAGCGCTGTCCGGAGACACTTCCGGGTCACGTGGCCAGCGTGACATCGCTGCTCTGGCGAGCCAGAGTCGCACACGGAAACTCCGTTTACCTTCCCGCTGGTAAGCGGTCCCTATTTATCTACTTGCACCCGGAGGTGCTTTCGAACTGCTAGGTTGGCAGGCGCTGGGACCGAGCAGCGGGAGCGCACCCCGCCGCAGGGATTCGAACCGCTGACCTTTCGATCGGCAAGCCCTAGGTGCTGAGGCTTTAACCCACAGCGCCACCTGCGTCCCGATCTAGACCCTTACTCGTGGCATAAAACAGGAGCAGGAAATGCTTTTCAGCCTGAGGGCTTCATTCTTTTCTGGGCGACTTTCCAGGGGCCAGAGGTAAAAGTAGATGGAGCAATGAAAGCAAATGTTACCTTTTGTACAGTAGGATTCTTTCTCTACACACACCCTACTTATATGGACAAGCAAAGTTCTAGACTCTTATTTACAAGGCTATTGTACTACCAACCTTACTGTATGCTTGTGAAACATGGACCAATGCCATCTCCAATATCTCGAAAGATTCCATCAACAGTGTCTCCGAAAAAATTTACACATCGCTTGGGAAGACAGGCGAACAGTGTACTGGAAGAAGCAAAGATCATGAGTCTTGAAGCAATGATTCTTCAACATCAACTTTGTTGGACTGGTCATGTTGTGAAGATGCCTAATTATCATCTTCCTAAGCAACTACTCTATTCCAAACTTTAAAAATGGAAAGCGTAATGCTGGTGGTCAACAGAAGAGGTTTAAAGACTCTCTCATGGCAAATCTTTTTTTTTTTTTTTTAGTATAAACACCGACAACTGGGAAACACTGGCCTGCGAGTGCTCCAGTTGGAGAACAGCCTTTACCAAAGGTGTCATGGGCTTTGAAGATGCTCAAACTCAGGACGAAAGGGAGAAATGTGCCCTTTTATTTAAAATGCATCTCTGGGTTATTTGTGGGGCCTAGAAATTTGTTTATCCCCCCCCCAAAAAAAACAAAATAGTCTGGCCCCCCACAAGGTCTGAGGGACAGTGGACCGGCCCCCCGATGAAAGAGTTTGTGGACCCCTGCATTAGCATATGGCCTATCAGTTCGTCTAAGAGTTAAACATCACCACCTATATTTAAACCAGCATGCAACACTCATTATTTTGATATGTAGAAATAAAATGGGCACTCTGTGCCAATTTCATTTCCTCATTTGTCTTCTCCATAGTGGTAGATCAAGACGAAGTGCATTATCGTTTGACACATTGCGCAATAATTAGATATTTTTATTACCTGTGGCAGCAAACTTTCAATTGTTTTGGTGGGCAGAGAGGAGACAGATAGCAGAAGATAACCGGGAAGAATAAGTAATTACACTGACTTTTTAGCTGAATTCTCAAATGACAAAGATATGCGAGTTTCCCTGTCTTTTTTCATTAAGGGTGTTCGTTTCAGCTCAAGGCCATTTACAAGAGAAATCAACAATGTAATTTCTTTCCAGACTGCATCTCCTTCTGGTATGTCATGTATAAAATGAGGGGGAAAGCTAACAATGGAGCAAATTAAGCAATTTGTTGCCCCAATGTTAACAGCTAAAATGGGGAGATGGGACTTTGCCCCCAACAAATTGAATAACCAGTGTCCCTAGCAATGCCTTAAAAGTGAAATAGTTAAGACTGATGTAATTTTCCAGTTTTTGCATAATAAAGAATTCTAACTTGTGCTGGGCTGGCAGTCTCACTGCTCCCATGGTCTTTAAGCAATTTCAATTTCAGGATTGTGCTTTTGAAGATAATAAACAATAAGGGTTATATTCAATCCTAGTCCTGCTTAGAGTAGACACACTGAAATTAATGGACATATCTAATGTTGGTCCATTAATTTCAGTGGGTCTACCCTGAAAAACACTTCAATGCAATCCTAAGGATGGAATTCAAAATAGCACTACGGAGATTGTTCCATCAGTGCAAGTTTTTCTGATGATTTTGTTATGTACTGAAGTTCTCACCCTGGGCCAGCAGGGGGATACTGTAGATAGTTTTCACTTGCAAATAAGGGATTGAAAGTGACATTCAGTGATTGGATAGTAACAGAAAGTGGTTACTGTTGCGTTGTAGTGGAGCTCTATATAAGCACGCTGGCTGAACCCTTCAGTTCAGTTCTGTTCTAGCCTGTGAATAAACAAGAACTGTTTGAAGAGTGTTTCAAACAGCTCTTATTTATTCAAAAAAGAGTTTTTGAAGAATCACTGTGTCATCTGATATGTTCACCCACAACTTAACAGATTTGATGAAATCACCTCCCCTCCCTTTCCCCCTTTTCGGGTTTTTTCTCAACTCCCCAAGTCAATTTGGGGGGCAGAGAGAAGAGGGCAGGGGGCAAGCCTCATTACAATAGTAGGACTTGTCCTAGCTCCTCTGAAGGAGACTACTTAGCTGAATTCAGCTCAAGGTATTTCTGATTATTTGCTGTGTCTGACTGTATGTATACCATGTATTTTAAAGATGTTATCTGCCCACATTCAAAGCATGATCAGAGTCGAGCTGGTTTAACCAGCTACGTCAGCTCGAGTCAAAATAACATCCTTTCTAGAATAGCTCTCCATTTTAAATCAATGAGGCTAGACTTTTAAATCATGATTGTGCCGCCTATAATCTCACCCAGATTGTTTAAATAAATGGAACAGCCTTTTCCTTATTTGGATAAACAAGTTAGATATTTCCCATGAGAAAAGTTAATCAAAAGAGGCTTAGGCTTTCCTCTGGTGGCATGTAGAGCAAAGACTAGTTAATGTGACAAGATTAAACTAAATTGGCATTGTTAGGGCAGTGACATTAATATTCCATTTGAACTCAAATGGAATTTTAGCAGTTATGAATTCTTCTAATCAATACAATTAGTTTAGTATCTAGAATTTTGCTCCTCCTCTCCCACTGGGGGAGGCCCTACCCCCCATATTTGTTGCAGATTCTCCTGCAACTCACCCAAAAGGAATGTGATCTGTCCTGTAATTAAAATTAATTGTACCTAATTGAAACCGATACCATAGACTTTACAACCATTGTGACACAGCTAGGGTTTATATTTGTATCTCACCCTTTAGCCAAGGAGCTCAGACTAGTGCAGAGCAAAAAATAAATAAATTATCACCTAAACTTCTCAGTGCTATTTGTGGGTGGCAAAATTGCAGAGGACATTTAACAAATATCCTTCAAAGGAGAAGGGGGCGGTTGAAATCCTCCAACAGTTTAAAACTCTTTTTCTGATTTTTGGTGGTTGTTGTTGTTGTTTAGTCGTTTAGTCGTGTCCGACTCTTCGTGACCCCATGGACCAGAGCACACCAGGCCCTCCTGTCTTCCACTGCCTCCCGCAGTTTGGTCAGACTCATGTTTATAGCTTCGAAGATACTATCCAACCATCTCGTCCTTTGTCGTCCCCTTCTCCTTGTGCCATCCATCTTTCCCAACATCAGGGTCTTTTCCAGGGAGTCTTCTCTTCTCATGAGGTGGCCAAAGTACTGGAGCCTCAGCTTCACGATCTGTCCTTCCAGTGAGCACTCAGGGCTGATTTCCTTAAGAATGGATCGGTTTGTTCTTCTTGCAGTCCATGGGACTCTCAAGAGTCTCCTCCAGCACCATAATTCAAAGGAATCAATTCTTCGGCGATCTGCCTTCTTTATGGTCCAGCTCTCGCTTCCATACATCACTACTGGGAAAACCATAGCTTTTACTATACGGACCTTTGTTGGCAAGGTGATGTCTCTACTTTTTAAGATGCTGTCTAGGTTTGTCATTGCTTTCCTCCCAAGAAGCAGGCATCTCTTAATTTCGTGGCTGCTGTCACCATCTGCAGTGATCATGGAGCCCAAGAAAGTAAAATCTCTCACTGCCTCCATTTCTTCTCCTTCTATTTGCCAGGAGGTGATGGGACCAGTGGCCATGATCTTCGTTTTTTTGATGTTGAGCTTCAGACCATATTTTGCGCTCTCCTCTTTCACCCTCAATAAAAGCTTCTTTAATTCCTCCTCACTTTCTGCCATCAAGGTTGTGTCATCTGCATATCTGAGGTTGTTGATATTTCTTCCGGCAATCTTAATTCCGGCTTCGGATTCATCCAGCCCAGCCTTTCGCATGATGAATTCTGCATATAAGTTAAATAAGCAGGGAGACAATATACAGCCTTGTCGTACTCCTTTCCCAATTTTGAACCAATCAGTTGTTCCATATCCAGTTCTAACTGTAGCTTCTTGTCCCACATAGAGATTTCTCAGGAGACAGATGAGGTGATCAGGCACTCCCATTTCTTTAAGAGCTTGCCATAGTTTGCTGTGGTCGACACAGTCAAAGGCTGTTGCATAGTCAATGAAGCAGAAGTAGATGTCTTTCTGGAACTCTCCAGCTTTCTCCATAATCCAGCGCATGTTTGCAATTTGGTCTCTGGTTCCTCTGCCTCTTCTAAATCCAGCTTGCACTTCTGGGAGTTCTCGGTCCACATACTGCTTGAACCTTCCTTGTAGAATTTTAAGCATAACCTTGCTAGCGTGTGAAATGAGTGAAATTGTGCGGTAGTTGGAGCATTCTTTGGCACTGCCCTTCTTTGGGATTGGGATGTAGACTGATCTTCTCCAATCCTCTGGCCACTGCTGAGTTTTCCAAACTTGCTGGCATATTGAGTGTAGCACCTTAACAGCATCATCTTTTAAAATTTTAAATAGTTCAGCTGGAATACCATCACTTCCACTGGCCTTGTTATTTGCAGTGCTTTCTAAGGCCCATTTAACTTCACTCTCCAGGATGTCTGGCTCAAGGTCAGCAACCCCACTACCTGGGGTGTACGAGACATCCATTTCTTTCTGGTATAATTCCTCTGTGTATTCTTGCCACCTCTTCTTGATGTCTTCTGCTTCTGTTAGGTCCTTACCACTTTTGTCCTTTATTATGGTAATCTTTGAACGAAATGTTCCTTTCATATCTCCAATTTTCTTGAACAGATCTCTGGTTCTTCCCATTCTGTTGTTTTCCTCTATTTCTTTGCATTGCTCATTTAAGAAGGCCTTCTTATCTCTCCTTGCTATTTTTTGGAAATCTGCATTCAATTTCCTGTATCTTTCTCTATCTCCCTCGCATTTTGCTTGCTTTCTCTCCCCCGCTATTTGTAAGGCCTCGTTGGACAGCCACTTTGCTTTCTTGCATTTCCTTTTCATTGGGATGGTTTTCGTTGCTGCCTCCTGTATAATGTTGCGAGCCTCCATCCATAGTTCTTCAGGCACTCTGTCCAGCAGATCTAAATCCTTAAACCTGTTCCTCACTTCCACTGTGTATTCATAAGGGATTTGATTTAGATTGTATCTTACCGGCCCAGTGGTTTTTCCTACTTTCTTCAGTTTAAGCTTGAATTTTGCTATAAGAAGCTGATGATCTGAGCCACAGTCAGCTCCAGGTCTTGTTTTTGCTGACTGTATCGAGCTTCTCCATCTTTGGCTGCAGAGAATATAATCAATCTGATTTCGATGCTGCCCATCTGGTGATGTCCACGTGTAGAGTCGTCTCTTGTGTTGTTGGAAAAGTGTGTTTGTGATGACCAGCTTGTTCTCTTGACAGAACTCTATTAGCCTTTGCCCTGCTTCATTTTGCTCTCCAAGGCCAAACTTGCCAGTTGTTCCTTTTATCTCTTGGTTCCCTACTTTAGCATTCCAATCTCCTATAATGAGAAGAACATCCTTCTTTGGTGTCACTTCTATAAGGTGTTGTAAGTCTTCATAGAATTGGTCAATTTCAGTTTCTTCCGCACCAGTAGTTGGTGCATAAACTTGGATTACTGTTATGTTAAAAGGTCTGCCTTGGATTCGTATCGAGATCATTCTATCATTTTTGAGATTGCAACCCAGTACTGCTTTCGCAACTCTTTTGTTGACTATGAGGGCCACTCCATTTCTTTTGCGGGTTTCTTGCCCACAGTAGTAGATATGATGGTCATCCGAACTGAATTCACCCATTCCCGTCCATTTTAGCTCACTGATGCCCAGGATGTCAATATTTATTCTTGCCATCTCATTTTTGACCACATCCAACTTACCCAGGTTCATGGTTCTTACATTCCAGGTTCCTATGCAATATTTTTCTTTACAGCATTGGACTTTCCTTTCGCTTCCAGGCATATCCGCAACTGAACGTCCTTTCGGCTTTAGCCCAGCCGCTTCATCAGCTCTGGATCTACTTGTACTTGTCCTCCGCTCTTCCCCAGTAGCATGTTGGACGCCTTCTGACCTGAGGGGCTCATCTTCCAGCGTCATAACTTTTATATGCCTGTTGTCTTTGTCCATGGAGTTTTCTTGGCAGGGATACTGGAGTGGCTTGCCGGTTCCTCCTCCAGGTGGATCACGTTTGGTCAAAACTCTCCACTATGACCTGTTCATCTTGGGTGCCCTGCTCGGCATAGTTCATAGCTTCTCTGAGTTCTTCAAGCCCCTTCGCCACGGCAAGGCAGTGATCCATGAAGGGGGATTTTTGGTGGACTTGGTGTTAAATGAAACTGTTGTCTCAGCTAAGCCTTACAAATCAATTTCATCATATATGAGTGAATGCTTCCTTAGAGTTCTACAAAGATGGCATCTGTGCCGGTGTCTCATTTCAGATCACAGTCAACACAGGATTGGTGGTGAGGCTACAGAGTCTGGTGGACATTTTTCTAACTTTGGTGGGAACGCCCTTCAGCATTATTCTTGTCCCAAGTTTGTCAAGAAATTTCTAAAATGATTAAATCACTTGTCCATGCTTCGCCACAACGATCATTACTGAAAATGTGGACTGATGACATGAAAGCTTGTTGCTCTGAAGGATATTTGACAAGGATGCTAGCTGCAGCTAGGATTTCAACAACCCAGCAATGGAAAATTGTGTGTGCTCATGATTCCATCACAGCGGCTATACTGTGTATTCAATACTGTTTGCACCTGGAAAAGTTTCAGGGCATTTCTTTTTCCTGCAAAAAGTCCAGGAGAGATTCCCAAATTATTATTATTGGTAATTAATTTTTCCTCCTTTAATTTCCACCACCAGTCCTCCATGTTGGGTATTAAATTCTTCCATCCACACCCATGTTAAAATGTTTCCACTGTGGTCACATATTGGAATAATATTCCATTTCTTTCCTCTTAGTACAATAATAATAATTATAATAATTATAATTTATTAATTATACCCCACCCATCTGGCTGGGTTTCCCCAGCCACTCTGGGCGGCTTCCAACAAAATATTAAAATACAATAGTATATGTGTGTGTATCCTTTGATTCATGCCCAGTTCCATTTCCTGTTCAAACTGCAGAAAATTCTGTTTTCTGCTTTGTTTTTGATGGTATCCCAATCTCCTCGTCTAGAACCTTCCATTTTCATTTTTTCCCGGCCTTTTACAGAGAGAGCAACCAACCAACTAACATTTTTCCTGATGCAGAAAAAGCAAACAGCAGACTTTGCTCTATGATGGAATAGACCTGAGGGCGATGGGAAGAAAGAGAAAGAGAGGGAGAGATCTGAGATTTAGTAACTTGGTATTACAGTTTGTCTGGGATTTCCTTCACCCAACAGGATGCACAACCTATACAAAATGTTAAGTGGCTGGGATCACAGAGGAGAGAAGGCCCACATCTAGTGTTCTTTAAACATCAGTCCTGAGCAAATTTCACCCCCTCCCCCAAATGAATAGCAACGTTTAAATGTAGACAAGTGAGTCATATAAATAAAACTTGTCTTCCATTAGTGTACATTACTTTGGTTTCCCTACATTTGCAGCTAAGGAAGGAAAGATGGAGTTGCACTTCCTCAACTGTATCAATAATTCATTTATTTTAATATGTATACCTAATTGCTAGGAAAACATAGCCTTTTTAAAATCACCAGTTCCTTTGAGACACATTTTATACAAGGGTAGTTATTAATCAATGTACACTAATAAAAAAATTCTTAAAAAAGAAAGAAAATATCCTGGCTGGAATCTGGAAATTTATTTATCATATCCCCCCCACATCACTTTTATCTCCCTTTCAATTAGTATAATGACGAGAAGCTTCATATGTGTTTAAAACATTCTCAACATTTTATTTATATTTAATAAATACAGAAGAGTATATATTACTGGTAATCAAAAGCAGGGGCAACCTGTCCCATTTTAAAACCTGAAGAGAAATGGAAATATGCTATTCTCTGAAAAAGTGTATAAATGAAAGTAAGATGGACATTTTTTGGCGGGGGGAGGTGTCTTCTAGTCCAACAACTTAAAAAGAAATGAAACAGCAATATGTATATCAGGCTCTTAATACATTTTCAAAACTGCTAATCAGTCTTGATAATTTAGGAAAGAAAAAATAATCAGATGAAAAAAATTCATTATTGGTACCATGGGATTTTATGAAAGGTCATTCTTAAGCACAGTGCTATGTAACTTGATTCAGTTAAACCACTGATTGCATCAACAATATAATAATTTTTTTTAAAAAAAAAGTTAAGGCTTAGGCAACCCTATCACTATAAGTGTTTTAATTATGCAAAGTAGGTGTTTTTCAGCAACAAAATGTGATGTTGACGTTCCTTGTCAGTAATGGCGCCACCGTCTCCCCCCCCCCATCATGAAATTATCTCCCCTTGTTTATATGTGCTAATTACATAAATATTATGTGATCTCATTTATACTTGCAAATTAAATAATTGCTTCAATGCTGATTGATGCAACATCTCATTGAACCACAAATCCTGTAAATGAGAAGCTCAATTACCAGGCATCTTTCAAGTGTCTATTTATGAATCAGAAATGATTCACAATCGAAAAATCAGAGTAGGCATGGATGGATGGATGTGTGTCTCTGTGTGTGTGTTTGTGTATGAGATGCGCACAGAAAATAAATGGACAAGCAAGGAAGCAGCAGATATGTTCTCTAATGGAATGCCAAATTGTGACCAAGGAGAATTATAGGTACCTGACAATCCTGAGAAAATGTGGACTGGCCTCATTTATTTCTACATAGGTAATTTTGATTACATCAAATTCACAAAGTCCCTTTGTATGTTAGTCAGCAGAAAGACTGCTGTGTAAAATCATATCCAACACCGATGTTCCACTAGTGCAGTGGTCTACTTCCACAATAGAACCTTACCCTCCATTCTCCTAAAGGTAAAGGTAAAGGTAAAGGACCCCTGGACAGTTAAGTCCAGGCAAAGACGACTATGGGGTTGCGGCACTCATCTTGCTTTCAGGCCAAGGGAGCCGGCGTTTGTCCACAGACAGCTTTCCGGGTCATGTGGCCAGCATGACTAAACTGCTTCTGGCACAACGGAACGCCATTTACCTTCCTGCCACAGTGGTACCTATTTATCTACTTGCACTGCCATGCTTTCAAACTGCTAGGTTGGCAGGAGCTGGGACAGAGCAAAGGGAGCTCACCCCGTCACAGGGATTCGAGCCGCCAACCTTCTGATCAGCAAGCCCAAGAGGCTCAGTGGTTTAGACCACAGTGCCACCCGCTCCCTTGGCTAGACAGTGTACACAATACTGATCCAGATGGATCAATGTGTTGATTTCATATTAGGCAGTTTTGTATGTTCCTAGCTGATGGGGAATGAGCATCTTTGACCTCTCAGATATTACATATAGAGTAACTTAATGTGCCAGAAAATGCCAGCCCTACCTACAGCTGCCATTTCTTTTTCTGGCCAAGTTCCTATTCTTTAGCAGCATAACAGGAAGAAACCCAACAAATGAATCATTCTCTTCTGACTTCATGCCAAAAAACCCCTTCACCTGCTGAGTTCTGCTGTTACACTGCTAAGGAACAAGAACATTGCTAGAAAATTGGCACCAAGTGGAATGCCTCTCTGCTGGCAGCTTAAAAATCAAGCAGCCAACCCATTCACTTCTTTGGTGAAACCAAATTAAGAGAATGTGCCCAGACATTTGCTTAGGAATGTACAGATGATGAAGTGGCAGTCTGAAATACACAGAATGAATAGCATCTATCAAAAGGTTGAAGAAAAGATAAATGATGGCTTGCTTCATAGATTAAAAGCCTAGGAGGCAGACATGCCCCAGTAAGCTCATTAGTGTCTGAACAAAAAAGACAGAAGTGAGCTTATGTGAATAGGGAAATAGATTGAGTAATTAACTAAAATTAGGTGCTGTCAGCTGTGGAAATCTGTGAGCGATATACACACGGCATCTTAAACTGGGCACTAAGTGACCTCTCTACAACTAACTCTTTTGCGTTCACACTTGTGGAGCAACTGGGTGCAGCCTTGCAGTTTGCAGCTGACAAAATGGAAGTGTGCTATTATTATTATTATTATTATTATTATTATTATTATTATTATTATTATTATTATTTTCTATAACGCCCTTCATCCGAAGATCGCAATTACAAGATTACAAGATTACAATATAAAAACAAAAAATATACATACTATAACAACAAATAAAACCACTTATGTGGACTACCTTTATTCTTCCATTGACAAATGTCACCTTCTGTTCAAATTCAGTTCATGGTTCTGCCTGGGACTTGCAACTTTCCAGACTTGTGTAACAATCTCTCTCTCTGTCTCTCTGCCTGCCTGTCTGCCTGTCTCTCTGTCTCTCTTTGCTACTCTCATCTCCCAGTCTCTATCTCTCTCCTCCCCTTCCTTCTCCTCCCCACCTTTGGGCACCTTGCTCCCCTTTCAATGACTCCTGAGAGATGCAACTATGCTTTGATCGTGGAATATCCCACTTTTCCTTAGGACATCCCTATTTTCATAGGAGAAATGTTGGAGAGTATGAAATAGGAAGTCCCTATTTTCATAGGAGAAATGTTGGAAGGTATGGTGTTATTCCAATCCCTAACCATCTGAAGACAACCCAATCTAGGGAAGTTTTTTTGAAAAATGTTTAATGTTTTGTTATGCTTTTATATACAGTGGTACCTCTAGTTACGAACTTAATTCATTCCGAAGGTCCGTTCTTAACCTGTAACTGTTCTTAACTAGAGGCGTGCTTTTGCTAATGGGGCCTCTTGCTGCTGCTGCGCCACTGGCACACGATTTTCGTTCTCATCCTGGGGCAAAGTTCTCAACTCAAGGTAACTCTTCCAGGTTAGTGGAGTTTGTAACCTGAAGCGTTTGTAACTTGAGGCGTTTGCAACTCGAGGTACCACTGTATGTTGGAAGCAGCCCAGAGTGGCTGGGATAACCCAGTCAGATGGGTGGCATAGAATGATGACGACGATGATGATGATGATTAAATAGGACATCCCTATTTTCATTTGAGAAATGTTGAAAGGTATGAGGGAGCTGAGAACAAACCAGATGGAATGAAGCCTCTAACCACATCCAACCCACAGGCCACAGGATTTCCACCCCACCACTTTACAAAGTCTTGTATTTACGGAACCTTGATCTGCATAATTCTCCCCCCTTCAAAAAAGGAACTGGGCATACATGATTTAGGTGTTCATATATCTTCACATGGAGACCCCATGCCACACACTGTGTGGTAAAAGCATAGGGGTGACATGCTTGCTTCACCACCAAGTCAACAGAATTGCCAGCCAGCAGCTGCTTGGTTGGGCTCATAATGTATGGACAGATATTAGTATTCATTATGGATTTGCAAGCCAGCTGGTCACTGACCATGGAAGGGTGGCATAGAGCAACCCCAAAATCCAAATTGACAGCTGCTGAACTCAGTAATTTATTGGAGCTCCTTGAAGTTCTGCACAAACCCTCAGAATTGTTCGTGTCAAATTCAAAAGCTGTTCTTCACAAATTGTGAGCATCAATCACGTCTTTCAATACAGAACCGGCTAATTGAGGACACAGAGAATCTGAGTCTTCTAGTCTGCTGTAGCCTTCTCCATTTGTAACTCTGATTGATAGGAATGCTTCAAAAGTTCAGCATTAAAATGTGGCATGTGTGTATATATATATATATATATATATATATATATATATATATATATTCTTAACAATGAATAAATTTCATCTTTAGGCATAGTCTAGGAATTGACTAATGAAAACTAGTATCCTTGTTCATTTCTTTGTTCTTCTTATCTCTAACACCTGTAATATTTCCACCGACTAGAAATGTAATATTCTTCCCACCAACACATTCACAATCATCCAATATCCTCCATCTTCCTTTGTTCCGTTACTTAATTTTGTATTTCTCCATGCCGCCTCTCCTTTTGCAGCCACTGTTGTAATCTGACCTGTTATCATCCAGTTCTTCTTACTTCTCAAGCCCCTGTTCACGATCTGTATTTTTCACAGAGAGCTCATTTTGTACTGCTGACCAAGCTAAGTAGCCTGCCTTATTTTTTAGCCCTCGCTAGGGACATAGTGGACTGCATTGGCAGTTTGCGCACTGTGTGCAATTTGGTACGCTGTAAATGTACAGGAAAAGGGCCCAACCAGGGAATGAGAACTGTGTCAATTGAAAAGGTAACACACAGAGCTACAGAAAGGTAGCTACAGATATATAAACTGGTTGTCACCCAATATTTGTCTTGCATTTAAATAAGGCATTTTAAAGGTATACTGTTTATAAACTACTTAATCATTGGGATTTCTAAGCAATGTGCAAAAAATGTTTCATGAGAACAAGAGAAACTCGAACACAACCTTAAAATGCTTTCTGTAACATACCCTTCAATATTTCTCCAATCAAAATAGAGACATTGTAAATAATAATAATAATAATAATAATAATAATAATAATAATAATAATTCTACTCCCCCAGCTGCCTGGGTTGCCCCAACCACTCTTGGTGGCTTCCAGCATATATAAAAACATAAAACAATAATCACTAAAAAACTTCCCTATACTTCCCTATACAGGGCTGTTTTCAGATGTCTTCTAAAGGTTGTATAGTTACTTATCTCCTTGGCAGAGGTTGCATAACTCCATACCCTCCAACATTTCTCCAAGGAAAATCCTAAGGAAAAGCAGGACATTCCATGATCAAATCTTAAACACGGATGGCTTCTGTAAATCCAGGATTGTCCCTGGAAAATAGGGACACTTAGAGGGTCTGACCTCATAAGGAAATGAGCATGTGCTTTTCCCAACTGTTGCTAAGTTCAGGAATCCATGTGCTTGCTCAAACTCTGACCCTTCACTGAATCACTGGTGGAGGAAGGGGGTGCGGTAGGTGTGGTTCGCCCGGGGTGTCATCCCTGGGGGGGGGGGTGACATCGCCACCCTGCCCCCTGGGACGCTCGCCTCGCCCCTGGGTGCACAGCATGTGTGCCACTCTGGGTGCCAGAGCAGCTAGCTCTGCCTCTGCACTGAATGTAGAGATTCCGGCAGGATCTGCCCCCTCCAATTCCTAATAGTACAATTGCAACTTGCCACCCTAGATCTGCAGTAAATCTAATCCTAGGCTCTTGCCTTGCCTTTCCCACCCCAAATGCATATCCCCTTCTTTTCATTTTCTCTACCCTGCTGCCCTGCTCAAGAATTCTACCACCACCCCTTTTTAGATACAAGGTGTTTATACTTTTCTGTAAATTATCCATTTGTCTGTGGTTTGCTTGCATTTGTGGGGGGGGGGGTGGCACAATAACTATTGTTCAGTAAAGGATTAATACCTTTGTTGAGAATGCAAGGTTATACCTGCGTATACATAGAAAATGAGCTCAGTGCTTCAATGCTATTTGCAGTGTTCTTAGCAGAAATCTGTTTATACCAGCCATTTTGCTGAAGACTCTCGAAATATTTTCTTTTAACACGGCAATCAGCACTTCCCCACTTTGGCTTCATTAACACTAACTGTATGTAAGTCATGAGCTAACAAACATTTTCTAACAAACAAACAAACATGGCCTATGTTCAGTTCAGTGTTCTCTCGTGCACAGAAGCCAAACTACCAAAAGTAGTGGTTTTTGCCCACACTTTCATTTTAAACAGCCCACTTCTGTCCTAGGGTCTCCATGACAGGATAAACTGTTCCACTTTAGGAAATAAAAATGCAAGAGTCTGTAGAAAGAAGGCAAGTTTAGACTCTCTTTCTGATTTTCTTTAAAAAACAAACAAACCACTTTTCCATCAAAACCTGAAAAAAATTCCCATCACTCATCTAGCTTTCATTCTAGGTAGAGTGGTACCTCGGGTTACAGACACTTCAGGTTACAGACGCTTCAGGTTACAGACTCCGCTAACCCAGAAATAGTACCTCAGGTTAAGAACTTTGCTTCAGGATATGAACAAAAGTTACTCGGTGGCTGCACGGCGGCAGCGGGAGGCCCCATTAGCTAAAGTGGTACCTCGGGTTAAGAACAGTTTCAGATTAAGAACAGACCTCCGGAACAAATTAAGTTCTTAACATGAGGTACCACTGTACTTATACCACATATGTACAGATCACTGGCACACATACATCCTTCACATACAAGCACACACACTTCCTGACCCCATTCTCTCTCTCTCTCTCTCTCTCTCACACACACACACACACACACACCAGAAATACTTCTTTCATCTTGTCCCAAGTGTATCTCCTCCTCTCTCTCTCTCTCTCTCACCTTCCCGCTGCAGTGGTACCTATTTATCTACTTGCACTAGTGTGCTTTCTAACTGCTAGGTTGGCAGGACAATGGGTGCTCACTCCATCGCGGGGATTCAAACCTCCAAGCTTCCGATCTGCAAGCCCAAGAGGCCCAGTGGTTTAGACACACCGCAACATTTATATAACATATATAGGATGGAAATCCATTGTTTACCTGTAGAGCTAGGTCATGATGTGTCAAAGGTGATGCTTTACTTTGCCTCTTAGGTGAGCTTTGCATAATCATGGGCCATGGGGAGTTTATACAACATGGTTAGTTTACATAGCACCTTTATGTGACCCTTCATTGTGAAACCTTCCTTACTTCATTCCACCTACGTGGCAATTTTCAACTAACGACATTCCGTCTAACTCCTTATCTATCTCTTCCCCCAGCACATTCCATCTGATTCTTATTTTCTGTTAGCTTACCCCACAACACCGTAATCCAAACCCTTAGACCAAAAACTGAAATGCAAGAACTAGGAAGACAATGGCCACCTCTGCTTTTCTCTGTACTTTCATTTGGGTCAGGCAGAATGACATGGTTTGGTGCTGAAAGCTGAAAGGGGATGGGTGGACTGATAGATGGAGGATGCAGAGTGGAGGATGCAGAGTGGGACATAAAACTGTGGACTGGAGCTCTTTACATCATCAAGAGGCAACACAAGTTAGCATAGAGAGGAGGAAATCCATCTAGCATTCATGAGTAAAGGCACATAGGATTGGCCTTTGCATTAGGATAGCTCTGTTTGAAATGAACTGTTTGGAAATTATAAGACACAGGTTTCAATGCTCCCAAGATTCAGTGAGTCGCTGAATTTTAAATATATTCAAGAATTTAAAATATGTAAAGTTTGACATAAGATTGACACAAGCTTCAGCACTCCCAAGATTCAGTGGGGCACACGGAGGTTCAGTTGCCAGCAAGCACGATATCTGATAGAACAGATTTACTGTTGAGAGATGTTTTCCTTTATTTATTTCTTGCAGATCAACTTTACAAACCTATATATCATATAAAAATTGCTCCCACACCATTAGCCTGCCCACATTACTAGATACATAATATATTCTATTCCTATATATTTCCCTTAATGCATTCTTAAGATTTTTTGTTTCATATTAATGAACTGAGAGGATCTGTTCTCTGTTTAAATTAATGTAACCCTAGCATCCCTGACTTCAGTACAGTCATACCTTGGAAGTCAAACAGTTCTCGAACATTTTGGCTCCTGAATGACACAAACCTGGAAGTGACCGTTCCAGTTTGCGAACTATTTTTGGAAGCCGAATGTCCGACAGGGCTTCTGTGGCTTCTGATTGGCTGCAGGAGCTTCCTGCAGCCAATTAGAAATCGTGCTTTGGAACGGATTCTGTTCAGCTTCCAAGATATGACTGTAATTTCCTGACTCTCACTGAAGTACTTGATTTCCCAATATTAATGTTGTATATTATATTTTTGGATGTTCATACATGTTTTTGGCATGGGTCATATAGATAAAAGTGTCTGTTCCTAAAAACTCACATAATGACATCATGGTTGTCACGTGATTCAATGCTTTAAACAGGAGCTTAGGAATCTGGAAGCTGATAATTCCACAAACATTTTACTTACCTGCTTTATGCCTGATTAACTTTGGCTCCTTGCTTCAGATCTACACAGACCCTGTCCCAAGTAAGTTGTGGAAGGTGGTGCTGATTTGCTGGTTCTCAGTGTGAAGGAACTGTTTTGCATACATGCATCCACCTCTGGGGGGTGTTTTGCATGCTCCACAGAAATGTTGTCAAGTGGTTAAGATCACCACAGGAAACAACTGTGTAGCAGAGATAGCTTTTACTTGGCAAACAAAAATGCACACTATATACACACTCTATTAACTGTTGCTACAAGAAGTCTTCACTCTCTGAGCCCAGAGAAGGTCAAAGTCCAGTTGCTTACAAAGTTCTGCAACTGTTCCCAAAATCTTCAATCTTCTCCACAGTTCCAATTCTTCCTCCATATTGCTCCACATTTTCCCCACTGTGAATGTTGTAACCTGAGCTCCTTTTCTACCCAGCTTTATGTGATAATTCTGCCCAGTAAGAGAGATAAGATAATCACAAGATGCCTGCAGCAATTTCTGCTGGCTCATGGAGAAGTGACCCTTTTTTCACTTTCCTTAACATGAAGTGGTACAACTCAGACACAGGCTGACCACTTGAGTGGGCCTTTGTCACTGTTTTAATATATTTATTTGCTGCTTGATCCAGTGCCAAGACCAATACAACAATTCATATACAACACCATCACATTGTTGAAATATTTACCTTGTTGTTGATTCAAATCAGCTAGGAAATGTGTTCCAACAGCACACAGCTCATCTGTTCCTGTTGTGGCAGGTTGGGGTGGTGATTTCCAGACAACCTAATGTTTACGTACGAACGCTGCACTTTGCCTCAGCTGTTTCCAACTTCTCCCACTCAGCCTCTAGCATGTTGAGTGACTCAAACTGGGCTCTTAGAGAGCAGCGTAGTCCCTATAGACCCAAGTCATTAAGAAATCTGTGCAAGCTGTACCCCAGCTAGAGGGACAATCTGACTGAATAAAGGCACCCAAAATATGTTTCAGACCAATCTGCCAGTTCCAATAGTCTGCCACTGTGATCTATGCTCAGAGGAAAACAGAAATACTTACATTTGATTGTGATATTGAATTTCATGTTTTAAAAGATCGGTACTGACATCCAAGCAGAACTGCAGAAAGGAACGTTGCAAGTCACTCTCAATTATGCACTCAGCAATCACCCAAATCACCCTTCATTGTTTGTCATACAATTATGACGAGCTTTGCATGAAAGATTTTCGTAATATTGCTTTACTTCATGCCAATCTTCATTTCCACAGCCCCTTGAGGAGTCTGTGCATTCTTTTTGTCTTGAAGACGCCAAATGTTGCCACTCGCATAATTTACATTCTAAAACTAGTTGTATCTTTGTGAAACATATTTCGGTGGAATGGCGCATGGATGCCTATGTGAAAGGCTTTAGGGACTGTTGCTAAAGCTTCATGGTCCCAAAGAACCACAATCTGAAATATGTATGATACCATTGGATGGCTTGAATTGTACCTTCCCTTCTGTGAACTGGACAGAATCCACCATCAGGGAAATGGGTGTCCCCACCCTCCCTTCCCTCTGCCTCCTAAAAATCTTTTCCTGGGACTTGTGGGGCCACTGGGAATGGTGTGGGATAGAATTTGCATGTAAAGGTAAGGTAAAGGTGACCCCTGACCATTAGGTCCAGTCGTGACCGACTCTGGGGTTGCGGCACTCATCTTGATTTATTGGCCGAGGGAGCCGGCGTACAGCTTCTGGGTCATGTGGCCAGCATGACTAAGCTGCTTCTGGTGAACCAGAGCAGCGCACAGAAGCGCCGTTTACCTTCCTGTCGGAGCAGTACCTATTTATCTACTTGCACTGGTGTGCTTTCGAACTGCTATGTTGGCAGGAGCTGGGACTGAGCAACGGGAGCTCACCCCGTTGCGGGGATTCGAACTGCCGACCTTCTGATTGGCAAGTCCTAGGCTCTGTGGTTTAACCTACAGCACCACCCGCGTCCCTGCAAGAATTTGCATGTATAGAAGAACAACTTCCAAACCAAGCTAGTTATTTTTCAGAAGCACAGACACATCATTGCACTATTCAGGAGTTGGGTTATGTGTCCTACCTTACAGAAGACAGTCATGTGTTTGAAGGCATTTTTTATTTGGAGGACAGTCCGGGCATATGTCCAGTTCTGGTCCAATTTAAAGAGGAGAAAAACATGAGGAGGAAGAGCAGGGTCCTTGAAGCTGCCTATTCACCTAGCAACACCACAGTTTTCTCCATTATGGTGTGATGTATTGTATTCCTATTTAAATTGCAGTAATTATTTCTAAAATTTGCACCTATAAATTCAAATCAGCACATGCGGGGTTTTTCCAGATCTGTGCACTTTAGAACTATTTTTTTGGGTGATGCATTATTATTATTATTATTATTATTATTATTATTATTATTAAATTTATATACTGCCCTATACCAGCAGGTCTCAGTTTATGATTATTTAAGAAGTGTGGTGTATAAATGGCTGCCCTACTCAAGAGAGTAAGCACACAGTGGGTTCAAGACAGTATCTAGTTAACCAGCTTGAGACAAATGTTATTCAAAGCAAATTGGGTATCTCTGCCTTCAGCTGTTCTTGGGAGAAAAGCAATGACAAACCTAGAGAGCATCTTAAAAAGCAGAGATATCACCTTGCCAACAAAGGTCCGTATAGTAAAAGCTATGGTTTTCCCAGTAGTGATGTATGGAAGTGAGAGCTGGACCATAAAGAAGGCTAATCGCCGAAGAATTGATGCTTTTGAATTATGGTGCTGGAGGAGACTCTTGAGAGCCCCATGGACTGCAAGAAGATCAAACCTCTCCATTCTTAAGGAAATCAGCCCTGAGTGCTCACTGGAAGGACAGATCCTGAAGCTGAGGCTCCAATACTTTGGCCACCTCATGAGAAGAGAAGACTCCATGGAAAAGACCCTGATGTTGGGAAAGATGGAGGGCACAACGAGAAGGGGACAACAGAGAGAAGAGATGGTTGGACAGTGTTCTCAAAGCTACCAGCATCAGTTTGACCAAACTGCGGGAGGCAGTGGAAGACAGGAGTGCCTGGGGTCATGAAGAGTTGGACACGACTAAACAACTAAACAACAACAACAGCCTTCAGCTGTAATTCTAATATAACTTAAACACCACTTGCCCTGATTTTGAATAAGCAAGCTGTAGAAGCTTGGAAGGAAAGCGGGAGACAAGGGGCTGGATTCATTTTCTTTACTTGTTATTGGTTTCCCATTGATAAATCATTGCAAAACAAAACGTAAAATCAACAGAACAGAAGCATGGAAGTAATCCATTTTAATATTTCAGTTAATTGGCAATATGTTCATGCTTAATTCTCCAGACCATCTGTCTTATTCAACATATTTTGGATCCACTTTAGTGGGATAACCATTTTTACTGCAGGTTTAAAATTAAAGTCCAATAAATAAACACAGCTGGAGAATTTCACAACTTACTAGCAAATAACGTATACACTTCTTGTGTACGCCAGAAACAGCACTCATGGCTGGCCATTCTGACTGCACATTTCTTTTTCAAAATAAGTACCAAGGGAAACCACCAAGGTTAAAACACTTTAGAAATAATTTATAGATTATATAGTTACAGTTCCTGCACTATAGTGAAATATTCATTCTTTGTAGACACATTCAATACTTTTACAATGTGGGTAATACATGAATTACAATATCCTGTGCCAGTTATTTCCTTGCTTTTAAAAGCTGATGTTTTGAAAATTCATGTCACAACTTATTACAATGATACTCTGCCTTCTTTGATTATCCTGGTTTTTAGATTGACTTGGTATCATACTTTGCTTACAACGATATTGCAAGCCAAAACATGTAAGAATTTGCAAGGAAACCAATAAGAGTTTTCATAGGACAGCAGCTTTTCTGAGATTTTCAACAATCATGCATTCCTATCCAAAGAAAATATGAATACAGATTGATGCTCTCTCTCTCTGTGTGTGTGTGTGTGTGTGTGTGTGTGTGTGTGTGTGTGTGTCATGTTAAGCTGCTTTGGGAGAAAGGACAGGGCAAATAATTTTTAAAAATGAAGCGAGGGTTGTAGTGCATAACTTGATGAAGAAGTCAACCCAGTTGAATAAATAGGAAAGGAGTTGAAAATAATAATAAAAACTGTTGCTAGCATAATGCAACTATACAAATCTATGGTGCTGTCAGGGAACTGCCAGCAGCTCAGAGGCGAGAGATGGAAGGGCAGTTGGGTCAGTGGCGTAGCGTGAGGGGTGCAGGGGGGCCGGCTGCACTGGGCGCAACATCTGGGGGGCACGCTCGCCGCCTCCGGAGTCGCCGAAGAGCCTCGGGCGCAGGCTGTAGTAGAGCCCCATGTCTCGCGGAACCGACGAGCTGTGCACGCGTCTGGGCTGAAGGCGTCCAGCAGGCACGTCAGGGCCACGGAGGGCGCGCCAGGCAGCCCCTCCTCACAGCCCTGCCACTGCCGCTGCTGCTGCAGCTGCTGGGCCATGTTGCATTTTCCTCGCCTCTCTGCCCTCCTCCTCCAGGCAAGTGGTGTCATTTGGGCGGCAGCACCAGCGGCAACTCACCTCAGATCACCTGACACGGACCTGCCGCCACCGCTGTGGCTACCTTACCATAAATACCCCAGCCCAGGCAGCAGCAAGAAGAAGCTGGCAGCGGCGGCAGGTTAGGGGTTAGGGGCGCAAATTACTTGCCTTGCCCTGGGTTAGGGGGCGCAAATTACTTGCCTTGCCCCGGGTGCTGACAACCCATGCTACGCCGCTGAGTTGGGTTACAGGGAGACTCCAAAGATCGTGTGAAGCAGCTCTTCCTCCGGAGAGGAGGGAGGTCCCGCCTCCAGTGGGGAAGGGATGCAGGGCTCGGAAGATGCTAAAGAGAGCTGCAACATCGAGCCTGAGTAAAGCAAGGGGGAGGCAGGTCCCCCTTTGCCCACACCCTCTTTGCGCAGTCGGTTTACGCGCAGAGAGGGAAGGCGTAGGGTGGGGGTCAAAAGACTGCTATGCTGAGGAAAGTTTAAGGACCGCCCACTCCCAGATTCTGCTAGCGATTGAGCAGACATGGACTTGAGACGCTCTGCACTGTAAATGTTTTGTACAGCTAATAAAGCCTGGAAAAGACCGGTGGGAGTCTTGCCTGTTCACTCTCAAGCAACCACGCCGGCACCTGACAGGTACATAGTGGCATTATGGTGTGACTGCATTTGGAATACGGTGTATATTTCTTGCCTCCTCACCTCAAAAAGGATATTGTGGTGTAGGGAAAGGGTAAAAAAAGAAGGGCAAACAAAATGACCAAAAAGGTGGAGCAACGAACCTATGAAGAAAGGGTTGTTGTGTTTTGAACTTTTCAGTTTAGAGAAAGGGCAAGTCAGAAGAGATACAATAGAGGGATACAAAATTATGTGTGGCATGAAGAAAGAGGATGAAGATTTTCTCCAGCTGTCACAATAGTAGAACTCAAAGCCATTCAGCAAAGCTGGATTTTGGGAGAGTCAGTACAGAAAGATGAAACTTCCTTCTGGACACAGCACATAGTTAAGCAATGGGATTTGCAAGAGGTAGTGACGGTTACCAGGTTGGATGGCTTCCAAAAAGGGTTAGACTAAGGTTACCAGATGTCCCCGTTTCCCAGGGACAGTCCCCTAATCTACAAATCAGTCCCCTGACAAAATCCATCTGTTTAGTAGGAAGTTGAAAAATGTCCCCGGTTTCATTCTAAAAAATCTGAGAACCTTAGGTTAGACAAACACATGAAGGATAAGGCCATCAATGGTCACTAGCCACAATGGCCGTGGTCTATCTCCACTGTTGACTCTTAATGGAGTGTGCCTCCAAGGGTGAAGTCAAAGCCCTGTTAGCAGTACTGAAGCGATTTATACCATGCCCATCTGGCTGGGTTTCCCCACCCACTCTTGGCGGCTCCCAACAAAATATTCAAATACAGTAATCCATCAAACATTAAAAGCTTCCCTAGACAGGGCTGCCTTCAGATGTTTTCTAAAAGTCTGGTAGTGTTGTTCTCTTTGACATCTGGTGGGAGGGTGGGTGCCACTACCAAGAAGGCCCTCTGCCTGGTTCCCTGTAACTTAGCTTCTCGCAGTGAGGGAACTGCCAGAAGGCCCTCGGCACTGGACCTCAGTGTCCAGGAAGAATGGTGGGGGTGGAGACACTCCTTCAGGTATACTGGACCGAGGCCAGGTATACTGGACCGAGGTATACTGGACCGAGTCTAGCTGCCACATTCTGGATTAGTTGTAGTTTCCGGGTCACCTTCAAAGGTAGCCCAGCATAGAGCACATATGCCTTTCTAACAAGAAAGGGGCAATGGCCACATTTGAAGCACATTCTTTTCCTCAGAGAATTCTGGAGCCTTCACTGAGTTAGTTCCCAGCAACCCTTAACAAGCTATGGTGCCCATAATTATTTGAAGGGGGAAATGTGCTCTGGGTGCACTTTAAAGTTTTAGTGCGTACACAGATTCAGTTGGGAAGTGTCTACCTTGAGAAGGCTCCCAGCTGCAGATCAGTAAGTGACGACATGAGCCAACAGCATACAAATACATCACCACCCCTCAAGTTAATCAGAATTTGAATCACCTAGTTTGGCTTCTTGACTCATAATACAGAAAAATAGTACAGAACATAGTATTCTGTATTCTGTACAGAATATAGTAACGATTCATCTGTTTTCACCTTCTGCCACTCCTGAATAAAAATCCATTTATTCAAAAACATGTAGATCACATTTTTCACCAAAGCTATTTGTTCTAGTTCCAGTCCTCAGGTTTTTTGTTTATTTTTATTTTAAAAAACGGAATTCTGCAGTTCCCATTATCTATTTTGCACTGTTTAACAAACAGTTCTAATAAATAACGTGCTGCATTCTCTTAATGAGGGTGATCCTGACAAATGTAGCGAAACAGAAGAAGATGCATTTCTGAAGACACGATTAGACGCAAATAACCGTTTCCCCTGTAATGTAGTAAGATTTTTTAAAATTATTCTTACTGCTGTAGATTTAGTGCAGGTACCATCATCTTTCAAACAGGGAGTCAATGATTACACAATGCGGAGCATTCTCCAAATCCATTCCATCTTTCCGTAACTTCATTTGATCATTAATTCAGAGGCTCATCCGATAGAGGATTCTGCTCGTTCAACATTTTATCAGCTCATCTGCTGATTGCTTTCCTGACACTTTGGCCTCCAGTAATACTTTCTCCCGATTGTCATCCAATCTCCTCCCCAGCCTCCTTTCCTCCTTGCTGAAATAGAAGAAGAGCTCTTTAAGCCTCATCTTCTAGATAGCTGCCTGAAGAATGTCCGGCCCAGGAGGCCCACCGGCTGTTATTTGCACAGCAGCAGTTTCTTTTCATGATGAGAAGAAAGACAGGCACAAAGTATGCATGCTGGAGAAAGGACTGCTTTGAGCTTTATGGCAGCAGCTTCATTTCTCAAATCAGACCAATACTAAAAAAAACACCTAAAAACACCCCAAACACTAAAGACCAGTGTGCGTGGTTTGAAACAATTGTTTATAACATTTGCTAAAAGGAAAGGATAATGGAAAGCAGGTTACTTGGCCACCAACTCTTATAGGCCACCTAGTCTAACTCCCTACTCAATGCAAGACACCCAGAGCTGCAAAAGATCTGCAAGAGATAGCTGCGACACCTCTGCTTGAAGGCCACCAAAGGCGATCCCACCACCCTTCTTGGCTCCAGTGTAAAGTTGCTCTTGTTTTTAAGGTTCTCCTGACGTTCAACTGATGTCTGCCCTCCTGAATCTTAAACCCATTAGATCACGAGTAGCCAACGTGATACCACTGAGATGTTGCTGGACCACAACTCCCCTAATATCTAACCATTGGCCTTTGGGCTGGGGCTGTGAGATCCACATTGGCTATCGCTGCATTAAACCTATTCCAGCCCTCTGGGACAACAGAAATGGCTTCCCCATCTTCTGTGTGACATCCCTTTCGGTATATGAAGATGTCTACTATGCCCCACCTCCATCAATTCTTCTGTAGCCTAAACATTCCTAGTTCTTACAGTTCTTCCTCGCAGAACTTGCTTTCAAACCACTGGCCATCTTCATTTCCCTCCTTTGAACCTCTTTCCATTTGACTTCCTCCTACATATACTGCTCCTACATATATCCCCTCTTCCAATAAAAGCAAACTCCCATTGATATTTCCTGCTGTAAGCATGCGGGGTGGGCGGAAACAGTATGTTGATTGCTAGCATATATCCAAATACATCAGTCAGTTCTTAAGAGAAAAGGGGACAGCTCCATTACATGCTAGCATCGAGTGGACTTACTTGTCACTGCTCAAATTGGATAAAAGCTTTTAATTACCACACACACAAATGAACATGTTTTTCCTGTCTATTTCATTCTGAACATCAACCACAGTTCAATTATCGACACAGCTTTGTATAGAGTAGATATTTGACTTGTCTAGTCAATATCCTAGCTTGAGAGCCATTAATATGCAGCATTACTATTTGGCCAATATGCTTAGGTATGTTGATTTTCTCCTTTCACCCACTCTGGAAACGCTTATCCAATAGGAAATAGTTATCCCAGGAGGTTCTCTCTTCTTCTCTGCCCTCTCCCTCATACAAAACTTGAAGCAACAGCAAGCCGATGATCCAGGCAGCAGCAGGAGAAAGTGCCAGTAAGAGAAACTACTCTGGGAAGTAAGGATGAAATGTGTGGTTCCTGGTCCCCTTTCTCAAGAGCTATGAAACACACACCATGGCATCACCAGCCTGGTCTAAATGAGGTCCTAGAATCCTATAAAGACATGCACTGGTTCTTTTGACAAGCAGAGATTCTACAATTTCTGGAGGACAAGAGGCAGAGTTATGTGTTGGAGCTGAGCTAATAGCAGGCTGCAGGCAGAAGACAGAGAGCGAGAGCCATACTTGATTTCTGCTTGAATCCAAGGCTGTGACTATGGGAGAAGCAAGACCTTCCACGGTGTTGATGACATAATCTCTTCCATCATAGGCTCAGGTTGTATCATATCTTTAAGTAAACAATATATCATAAAGACACCACAGTCTCTACTGTCCTTCATTCCAAGGAAACTGAACCCCAAATAAGTGCCTGGAACCCCTGGAATTGTGCACTGCTCAGAGATTGGGTCAGCCTGCAAAAGTATTAATTGTAATGGATCATCCAATTAAAAAAAAAATCAACAAAATTATTGCAATTCTTTTGTCACCCTGAGGAAGGAAGGAAATAATTTTACCAGCAGCAAATCACAACCTTCCCACACAGCTTGATTGGCTTTCATGCTCACCGGAGGTTCCCAACTACTGTGGCAGGAAATAAAGCACATTCGTAAATATGAAACACATCTGACAGGTTCCATCACATTTCTACTAAGATGCCATTTATGGACCGGATGATGCATTTCAGTGTCAAGGATTTGCAAAGCCACAATTTTCATGCAGTGATGGAAATTACAGCGAGATAACTTGGCTGTTTCTTTTTAACGGTAATACATTTTTCTACACCCGAGGCTCTCCTCAAGTTTCCTTACATCCACGTTGGCCTTTGGCAATTTTCTACTGAATACCACTGTTCCAGTACTTACTTTTAAATGGGGAAATTTGTAGCCTCCAACATTCAAGCTATCAGATACTCAGCAGCTTATAGCGGTGATTCATCTCTTCTGGAAAGGTTTTAAATGCAAGAATGTAGACTCGGGGTATGAGCACTAGTTCATACTTTAAGCGTTCCAGAGTAAGAGCTTTGAATCTCAGGTTCATGGCATCATAGGTACTTAATACCAAAGCCTGCACACATTCTCTCTCTTTCTGGATATATATATGTCCTATTTAAATTGAAAGTATCAGTCATTTCTTTCTGCACTGACAGCAGTTTAGAAACATAGGAAAGCTACCTTATCCAGAGTTAGCCCATTGGTACATCTAGCTAAGGACCGTCTACACCAGGGATGGTAAACTTGTGGCCTTCTGGATGTCAGACTCACAGCATGGCGAGTGAGCAGGGATGATGAAGATTATAGGTCAGCAGCATCTGGAAGGATACAGGTTCATCACTCCTGGTCCAGACCAACTGATAGCACTTTTCAGGGTTTCAAATAGGAGTCTTCTCTAGTCTTCCCTGAGATGCCAGAGAATGAACCCCAGACCTTTTGCAAATGAGGCAAATGATCTACCAATGAACCAAAGGCCATCTCACAAGTCCAAGAGCTCAGGCTGTTCCTCTTCTGAAACCTGAAAACCTGAAAACCTGAAAACTGGGCAGGAAAGAACCTGTTGTCATTTGCCTGCGGCCCGCACTCACTCAAAACACCAAACTGAAATGAAATCAAGTGCACAAGTCAACAAAGGAGGAAGCACCACCACATTCAAAAAGTGAGCACGCCATAATGGCTGTAACTAGCAGGATCTTTTGCTAGAAAAGTAATCAGTATTCTAGCTGAAAAGCTAAACAAGAATACTAATCCACTTAGAGGCCACATGTCTGACAATAATGAGATGGGACAGTGATAAATTCAGCTGACTTCCAATAAGCCTTTCATGGCCACCCATGGGTTGTACTTCTGTTGTTTTGCAATTACATTCCAAAGGGAATCTGTCCTCTTTGGAGATTGCATTCTGGTGAAATAAGCATTTGAGCTGCCCATGGGTCTAGAACAATAATATTTCCTATATATTTTACATAGAAAGTGAAAGCTACTGCACCTGGCAATTCTTTAAAAGAAAATTTTCCTCAACATGTCATCCCCCTCTTCAGAGTATGTTCTCTTAAAGGGCTATGACTGTCACTGAGAATTTCAAAAATTCAGCTGAAGCTGCCTTGCGTGCCTTCCTCTTATCCAGTCACTCTAATTCAAACCTGCAGCTGGATTAAACAAATTATGAGAATCCTCAGTCAAATGGAAATAGAGAGAAAAACAGAGGACTGTGAGGGGGGGGGGGGAGACCAGCCTTCAGGTTCTTTTTCATTTGACTGAAAAATTATTTTTAAACGTGCTTCTTCTTGTTCTTATTTCATCTCTTAATAGAATTGACTGCACCAGCCACATTTGTTGCAGCTTTTAAGAAGCTACAGAAGTGCAGTAGCTGAGCTGCGATCTGTTCCCATTTCAGATCTCACCTTTGCTGAGGACTCACCAGGTAGCTTGAGGCCTTCATAGCTTTTGTGAAAAGACTGGGGACAAAAGAAGTAGTCTGGAACATAGAGACTCCCAAGGAGAACGTGCAATTTAAGAGAGCTAGTGTCATTAGAGAAGATGCAATGGTTACATTCCTGGGTACCTCATTTATATGTGAAATTACCTGTAGCAAGTAACCCCATAATGGGCAGAAACCCCAGTAGAAAATGGACTGAAAAACAGGAACCCAAGCAAAGGACAAGGAAGGTGTGAAGAGGTAAAAAAAATGAGCCATTTTATACACTTTCTAACCAGCCAATACTTTGTCTACAGCTGTCCAGTAAGATGATTTAATGCTCACTTAATTAAAAGATTTACACATTTTAAGAGACTCACACTCAAAAACTGTCACCTTTATATCTGACTTAGAAAAGACTGATAGTTTACGTAACATAATATTCAAATGAATATTGCATTCTACCATCTATCATGCAATTTAGACGCAGATTAAAAGATTATACAAAATCTGAAAGATTCATGATTCAGTTGCAAACCCAGGATTTCTTATGCACAGTAAATCTGCCAACCAATAAAATTTGGTTTTGTGTCAATCGTAATGCCTGGGCTGTTGTTTTTCCCCTCCTGCCAAGATGTCATAAATTTGGTCTACATTCACAAAACAGAATAAATAAGCCAATAGGACCATATTGGGAAATACCGAATAATTTTACAATATATGCAGATTTCCTCAATGTTACTGTTGAATCTAAAAGGCATGCAAAAACATATGCATTGTGATTTGCCAATAATTTAAGAGAATGGCAGCCATAAGGATGCACACACTCACAAACACACATGGGCAGATCAGACCTATCATTAGGGTGGCTATTTGCACAGCCTCAGAAAAGAGGGGAAAAAAGAACAGGATACTGAGTTACATTAAAACATCACGTGCTAACGTATATGTATAGCTGCAAATTTTAAAAATAAGTGCTATGATTCAACTAGAAATACAATACACCTCACAACAGGGGTGGGAACTATGGGTTGATCTACACACAGGAAAAACCTGCTATAAATAAGTCAGAAATTAAATTGTTATAACAAAAAGGGGGGAAACACTATTGAAAATCACTAAGAATTTTTATTTTATTTTTATTTATTTTTTATTTTTTGCTCCCCAGTGCCATCTTCTGGTGTTGCATGTTTATAACGCATTTGAAACACTGTTTTTTGACTAATGTAGCTGAGTCCTATGGGACTACTCAGGGGTGACTTGTGTGCCTTCCCAGGTACTAACTGGTGATGAGCAACTTCAGGGCCCCTGTTATTCCTTCTTGTGGTTGCTTATTTTTAAACCAGCCTAGGACTGAACAACCCTTCAAATGGAGAAAGCCTTCAGTGAAGCATTGTTTGACAAAAGCATTCAAAGAAAAGAAAAACTATCTTCTGGAAAGCAATACACAGAGCCACCCTACTTACTACTACTGATATTAATATTGTGCAGCATGAAGTGGCTAGAAGCAGACTAACTAACGCCTTTTGGAAATAAAGCATTGTCCAGACCTATAAAAAATATTATTCAAATTTTACTTCAAAACAAACAGAAACATCAAATGATACATTGTAAACATCCATACAATGCCTTGTGCTGTCCAGCACAGACTCAGCATTTTAGAAATAAAAGATAATTCCAGAAATCAAAATGGTGTCACTCCCAGATTCCAGCCTGTCTTAGCCTGCCTAAGGCTATGCAGTTTCTTGGAGAGCCATTATCACATCCTTTTTTTTCCTCTGAGGCATTCAGAAAAAGACTAACAGTCACCACCCTTTCAAGATGGCGAATTTGCAACTCAATAGCCTCATCACATGATCAAAGCTTACATTCGGTTTAGAGTAACAGAAAACAATCAACAGGTGATCCTTAACCCACTGAGGAGTTTAGAGCCCCTTAGAAAAGCACTGTGGAAAAACCCCAATGTTAGCAATACACGTCGAGCCATTCTCCATGTTAAACCTTCATTCATTTCACTGTCAATTAAACCAATTATACTTTACACACTCTGATTGCAGGACCCAAGAAGACTGTCAAGCCTGACTGCAACCGTCTAAGTTTGTTGGAAATCACTGTTTTTGATGCATTTTTAATTCAGCTGGGACTTCTGGCCCACATTAACAATTCTGAGTTTGGGACCGGGGAATGATTACTCTGCAGATTACTCAAAAGAAATATGGAGTACACGCGCATTTCAGGTGAGGGAGGGGACCTCCCTTTCTCCATGTTAAAGGTAAAGGGTAAAGGGACCCCTGACCATTAGGTCCAGCCGTGGCCGACTCTGGGGTTGCGGCGCTCATCTCGCTTTATTGGCCGAGGGAACCGACGTGCAGCTTCTGGGTCATGTGGCCAGCATGACTAAGCTGCTTCTGATGAACCAGAGCAGTGCACAGAAATGCCGTTTACCTTCCCGCCGGAGCGGTACTTATTTATCTACTTGCACTTTGACATGCTTTCGAACTGCTAGGTTGGCAGGAGCAGGGACTGAGCAATGGGAGCTCACCCCGTTGCGGGGATTCCATGTTGCTGACCCCCAAACAGTAGCAAGAGGGTCTATGTCACCAGAGCAAAACAGGCCAAAGCTGCTTTAGAAACCTAGAGCAGCTAAGTCGGAGAAGAGAAATGAGCTGCAGGGTTCCTCTTAACATCCTGCCCCACCCATTCCATTGCACTGTCTTGTCCCACCCACTGAGATTTTTACACTCAAGTGGGATTATTCATTCATTCTATCTGTGTACCACCCACGTAACTTAGCTATCTGGGCAGTTTACAGAGACTTTAAAAAACAACAACCCAATACAGTTCCAATTTTACTAATAACCCCCTCAACCCCCACACTCTGAGCCATACTACAGCTACACAGCTGGTGCTGAGCAGAGTAGGCAAGAGGGGCAAGCAGAACAACAGCTTGGTCATGAACCTCTTCCACTCCATGTGCAGATGAGCAGAGAGGCAATGTGAGGGTTGCCGGGTAGCTCAATTGGTTAGAGTGTGGTGCTGATAACACCAAGGTTGCAGGTTTGATCCCCATATGGTACAGCTGCATATTCCTGCATTGCAGGGGGATGGACTATATGATCCTCAGGGTCCCTTCCAACCCTAGGATTCTATATAGAGCAAAGTCAAAAGATGAAAAAGTGGGAGGGGGTAATCATACATTGGATATCATGCAGAAGGGAGGAACCCACAAATACTACTTTGAGTGCCAGTAATCCACACAGAGACGCAGGTGGCGCTGTGGGTTAAAGCCTCAGCACCTAGGACTTGCCGATCGAAAGGTCGGCGGTTCGAATCCCTGCGGCGGGGTGCGCTCCCGCTGCTCGGTCCCAGCGCCTGCCAACCTAGCAGTTCGAAAGCACCTCCGGGTGCAAGTAGATAAATAGGGACCGCTTACCAGCGGGAAGGTAAACGGCGTTTCCGTGTGCAGCTCTGGCTCGCCAGATGCAGCTTTGTCATGCTGGCCACGTGACCCGGAAGTGTCTCCGGACAGCGCTGGCCCCTGGCCTCTTGAGTGAGATGGGCGCACAACCCCAGAGTCTGTCAAGACAGGCCCGTACGGGCAGGGGTACCTTTACCTTTTACCTTACCTTTAATCCACACAGAGACTGAGAAAAGTCAAGCTGAGGACTCAAGAGAGTCGCGAGAAGACTCAGGTAGCCAGACCAGAGGAGACTAGTATAAAGTAAGCAGCACATAAGCGGCACACAAAACACTAAAAAACCATTCTACGTTCTAAATCCTATATTAATAATCCAAAAATTGAGAGAGCTAGGTACAAGATCTACTACAAAAGCCGCAAACAGAAAACTCATTCAAATTGTGTCCAAAAGGAAGATTCAGTCTTTAAAGGTTCCTTTAGCCAGGCTCCTGTAGATATCGACAAAGGTAAGTTGGATCAAACAGAGCGATATTACGCTCAAGGGTTAGATATCAGCGAGGATAAGTTGGATCAAACGAAGTGTTGATGATGTTAAGCACAAGAGTTAGAAGGGAGGAACCCACAAATATTACTTTGAGTGCCAGTAATCTACACAGAGACTGAGATAAGTCAAGCTGAGGACTCAAGAGAGTTGCAAAAAGACTCAGGTAGCCAAACCAGAGGAGACAGCTATCTCAGCCGGAGCCAGGAGAAGCTTCAAATGGGACTGTTCTGCTATGGTTTGCAACAAGCCCTGAGCGGCACTTTTTCTTCTTCCTTTTGTACACCAGAATATTTTTCCAAGGAAAGTCCCATTCAAGAAAGAAAGGTATTGAACAATCTCCCCGGGTTTATTTTAGTTTTTGGTATCTTTTAAAATTGCAATCATAAATGGCAGGGTGGGCATTAAATGACATACTTTTAAATTATACAAGTGTAATTTATTTCCAGTAATATATAATTATGTTTTTCAATTACCTCTTTAGTAATTCTTGCCATTGTCAATTTTTTAAATTATGGCGGCTATAAATATACTCAGAGATTCCCTTTTTTTGTAAAAAGGCAATTTTGAATGCAAAGAGTACATTTTACAAAATTGGGGCTGCAGTCCTAGGTGCCCTTCCTTTTGTGGGAAGTAGGCTTATGGAACTCTGCTGCTTAATATAGACCTAGATTCAGGTAGGTAGCTGTGTTGGTCTGATGCAGTCAATGTGTGTGTGTGTGTGTGTGTGTGTGTGTGTGTGTGTGTGTGTGTAAAAACTGTCCAGTAGCACCTTAGAGACCAACTAAATTTGTTCTTGGTAAAAGCTTTCATGTGCATGCACACTTCTTCAGGTAAGATAGACCTGGCATGAAATCAAACCTGAACTGGCCTGAGGATAAGATTTACCCTAAGCCCTCATGATAGGATGGGCTAGGTTGCGGCTGATTTCAGTCTTGTGTTGCATTTCTGCTTGCAGATTTAACACACTGGGTGAGATGCAATCACTGTGGTAGCCTCTTGACAGGAGTTGCTGCCGAGGCCATATAACACCGGGCCTGAAAGACCAACATTGGCTCCCAGTACGTTTCCAAGAACAATTCAAAGTGGTGGTGCTGACCATTAAACCCCTAAACGGTCCCGGCCCAGTATTCCTGAAGGAGTGTCTCCACCCCTATCGTTCAGCCTGGAAACTGAGGTCCAGCTCCGAGGGCCTTCTGGTGGTTCCCTCACTGTGAGAAGTGAGGTTACAGGAAATGAGGCAGATGGCCTTCTCAGTAGTGGCACCCGCCCTGTGGAACGCCCTCCCATCAGATGTCAAGGAAATAAACAACTACCTGACTTTTGGAAGACATCTGAAGGCAGCCCTGTTTAGTGAAGTTTTTAATGTTTAATGTTTTATCGTGTTTTTAATATTCTGTTGGGAGCCGCCCAGAGTGGCTAGGGAGACCCGGCCAGATGGGCGAGGTATAAGTAATAACTTCTTCTTCTTCTTCTTCTTCTTCTTCTTCTTCTTCCTGTTACTCATCAGGTGGGTGGGAGGGAAGGGCTAGGTGGTGAGGAGAGAGGCATGGTGCAAACACACTGGCAGGAATGCCAGAATGGCTCTGCCACTGCATTTGCACCATGCCAGCCTCCCCATTACCTCTCCCTCTTTCTCCCAGAAAGTGACAACACCCACCTGTCAGAATGCTAGCACAGCAGCTCCTCCTCATCTCCCTGGAGGTAGTGGGCCTTGAACCCAGAACCTTCTATATGCAAAGCATGTGCTCAGTGCTTCTCCATTCAGGACCACTATATCTTCTGCAATAGCCAGGACCACCATGATTATAGCTTACCATTTCTACAGCATTTTCACATCACTTTGGCTGCTGTACTTTGGTGCTCACAAATCTACCTTGGGCCTATTGTTGACTATTTTGCTGGCTTCTGAATGTCCCTCCTCAATTCTGTACTAAGAGCGGATATCTACTTCCCATTCTTCTGTTACTAGCTTTTTTATGTTTCCCTCAATTATCTTACGTCTACATGTTTTCTGTTACACTCACCCAGGAACTTCTGTTAAGGTTCCTGATCAATTTGTGTTGACAGAAAAATCATTTGAACGGTGGCATTACTGTTCTCCCTCTCTCCGCTTTCCTATAATGTGTATTAGGAAAGTTGTTTTCTTCTGATACAGTATGCAGGAGTTTATTTTCCTCCTTTACAGCATGATGAAAACAACATTCTAATCAGCTGCACAAACATGCAATTACATTCTATTATCCCCAATTAAAATTGCAGGAGGAACATTCTAACAGCTCAATTTAAATCTTTAATAAACCATAATTCTAAGCTACTACTAACAGGATGTGTGACTCTTTTAGGTGTTGAAAAGAAAATGTATGAAACTGTTTGAAACCAGATTCCCAAAAGCTTTTATAAAATATTTGACTAGCAATCCTAAACACATGTAGACAACATGTGTTCTTTCTGTAGGGTGAAGAGTTATGAATTTATTCTATTAACAGTGTAAGGCAGCCAATATTGCTTACTTCAGAGTATTCTAGGGTATGAGAGAGCTAATGTTTTGCATGTCACCAGTCTGTTCTTCCCAATTTAACATATTGCCTCTATTTATTTATTTTTGTTTGGTTCAGAAACTTCCAATTTTGCCTCTGAACCCATTGAGATAAACTTCATCAAAAAATTTCCAGACCTAAATTGCCCCAAGGTGATTGTGTTAATCAGCTTTCCTATTAAAATATTTTTGCAGCTAATTATTTTGAACTGGTGTCTCTGTAACCGTACCTGAAGGCTTAGTTCCTACAGAGATCCTAATGTCAATAACTCTGCAAGCCCGGTGTGTGTGTTTTTTTTAAAAAAAATCCTCTTAAATTAAAAAAGAAAGCCATGTTGCCTGCTAATAATTATATAGTGCTGCTAACACACTTAAAACAACAGAATGGTGGGATTGAACCAAAGGCTTTGTGGAAGAGGTGGTATTTGAAGGAATAGAGTAGTCCAAGTTGTGACATTGATGTGATTCTTCTTCACAACAGAGTACATGGAGCTGTAACCCCAAAATGATATAAGCCATTTTCGAATTAGCTAGGCTGCTGAAATTTCAGGTCAAATGGATTTACCTTACAGTAGGGGATGGGGCTGGTCTACTGAAATTGACCTGCCTACTTGCTCAAACGTTTGCAGATCCAGTGACCCATAGACACAGTTCAGGAGCAGAATTTGCAGAATGGTGGTGGTGCACAAAGCTGCACTCTGGTTGCTCCTAGCAAGGCTCAGAACAGCTATGGAGGTGCCCAGTTTTGTGGACAGGTTTCTTTGCAGGGCATGAGTGAAGCAGTCTGGCTGTGCCTCCTCAGTATGCATGGGGCTCTTCTCTGCTGAGGTAGGACTGGCTCGTCCCATGCCTCCAACAACGGATACTCCATATCATGGCAGTGAAATTACCGTAGTAATGGAGGAAATAGAAAACATGAACATCTATGCTTCTCTGGCACCATCTAAGAAGAAATAAAGAAGTCCTGGAGGTCAAGGGGGAAAGGCTAAGAAACCCAGATCTGTATACCTTCTGCATTGTTACGGGACATGGGTGGTGCTGTGGTCTAAACCACTGAGCCTCTTGGGCTTGATGATCAGACGGCCGGCGGTTCAAATCCCTGCGATAGGGTGAGTTCCTGTTGCTCTGTCGCAGCTCCTGCCAACCTAGCAGTTCGAAAGCATGTCAGTGCAAGTAGATAAATAGGTACCGCTGTGGCGGGAAGGTAAACAGCGTTTCCATGCACTCTGCCTTCCATCACAGTGTCCCATTGTGTCAGAAGCAGTTGAGTCCTGCTGGCGACATAACCCGGAAAGCTGTCTGTGGACAAACGCCGGCTCCTTCGACATCCTCCATAGTCACCTTTGACTGGACTTAACCATCCAGTGAAGCTCCCAAATCTTCCCCAGTCTGAAATTAACAAGATCGGTGAGAGATCGGTGAGAAGGCCAAGTTAGCAAAAGAAGGTCTAGACCAGGCTTCCTCAAACTCAACCCTCCAGATGTTTTGAGACTACAATTCCCATCATCCCTGACCACTGGCCCTGCTAGCTAGGGATCATGGGAGTTGTAGGCCAAAAACACCTGGAGGGCCGAATTTGAGGAAGCCTGGTTTAGACCCAAAATTAAAGATGTCTCCCATGACTACTGTAGTTTCAGACATTCCACATTTCTGTAAAATTCTCTCTTACAGCAGCGGCTTCTGCAGATGACCTGCTTCTTCAGCATCCATCCTGATTTGCTTTCAGAAAGCTTACTTGTTGGTTAGACTGTGTCTAGTCTTTACCAAGCATTCATTCTGGTTTGTTTCCAGGATGGTCATACGACAATGCGCCTCTGCCCTGATTTCATGGCAGGATGTTTACATGTCTTACTGTTAATCATTTGTTCATCCCAGACACCTCAGTGCATTTCCACATCAAATTTTCAAGCTGTAAGTCTGTTGCAGCAGGTCTTTTAAGTGGATTTATTGCACTAGGATCTTGTTTAAAGTGGATTTTGTTTTAAGTGCATCTGTTACACTGCTAGAGTAATAGCATTCTAACACACAGTTCATTCTATATCATAATTATTATTTTTAATGTAAAATACTTTAAATGGATATGTGTACCTACATTTGACTCCATTGCTGTACTGAGGTAACATCTCTGCCTAGTTCCAAAAGTCTCTCTAAGCAGCAGCTAGAGATAATTCACTGGAGAGAAGCCAAAAGTATGATAACAGTAATTTCCATCCAGTATAGCCCATGGCATTATTGCTAAGTGCCCTGATGTATTTGCTGCAGAAATGTGCACATGGGCCCTCAAAGTTCTGTGCTGCTAATAAATGGCAAGTAATAGGTTCTTTGCCATATCAGATTACAATTCTTATCAGGTGACAGTATCTGTTTATCCCTATGTAAATATCAGGGC
Organism: Podarcis cretensis; assembly: GCF_951804945.1. Taxonomy (NCBI): domain Eukaryota; kingdom Metazoa; phylum Chordata; class Lepidosauria; order Squamata; family Lacertidae; genus Podarcis; species Podarcis cretensis. The sequence goes on along the minus strand of NC_137176.1, from coordinate 16,737,422 downwards.
TTGATCAATCCACATACATTATAAATCTGTCAACAACATTTAGATTTTTATTGGTCCAATGAAATGTCAAGACAAGTTAATATACTACATTAAGCATCAGCCAGTGTCAGGTTTTTTCCTGTAGTCTAAGGAGGAGAATGACCACTTGAGTTTGCATTCAGTATTGCATTCAAAAAAAGCACTTCAACAGTATGTTGAAGTCCTTTTCATCTGCTGCCTCCATGCTCAGATTAAATGTATGGAGAAGCAATAGCACCATGCTTACTGGGTCCTGCTGCTGGTCTCACCCCAAGACGCTGCAGATTTGTAATCTGAAAGGGGTACCTGGTCCTATGGGTGCACAGATGTATCCTGTATACACCCTCTTTCAGACTTTCCAGCTAATGTGTTTGGGGATGGGTCCATCAAAGTAAGACACCATGAAGGAGTACCAACTTGGCCCCACAACCATGGGTGCCTGGGGCCTTGGGTGCCATGCAGTGTGCATGGCCCTGGCACCAACATTTGTGGGTGCCTAGCCTCTTCATTGGGAATTTTGTGGGTGTTCGGGCACCCAGGGCCCCAGGGAGCTGGCACCCATGACAACATGGTTCCAGCAGGCATAAACTTTGCCCTATACATTTATAGCACACATGAAAGCAACAAAAGAAAGGACTATTGATGTAAGTCTTTGCTATGGATTGAATTAAATATGATGGGGAAGGTGCCAAAAATGACAATAGCATATAGTAGATCAGGCTTCCTCCAGATGTTTTTGGCCTACAACTCCCATGATTCCTAGCTAGCAGGGCCAATGGTCAGGGATGAGGGGAACTGTAGTCTCAAAACATCTGGAGGGCTGAGATTGAGGAAGCCTGTAATAGAACTTATTGCCTCACCTACTTTGTCTGAATTTTTTTTTTTTAAATAAAATTTTTATTGATTTCCAAATTTTTAACATACACAAAAACAACATAAAAAACAAACACAAAAAGTCATATTTTCTTTACCTTATTTCCATAAACCTCTTTTCCCGGACTTCCCCATACCTTCCCCTTTTTGCATCCTTAATTTTAAACAATTGTTCAGCAACCCTTCTTAGCCAATTAAATATAAATTCATTCTCCTTTTCAGTTCCACCCTAAAATCAAACACAGTTTACCGCTGCAATTCTACGTCTTCCTTTCCCTCAGCATTTTAGCACTCCTCAATTTTATAATAATTCTTGAGATACGTCTTAAACTTCTTCCAGTCTTCTTCCACAGTCTCTTTCTCTTGGTCGCGGATTCTGCCGGTCATTTCTTTGTCTGAATTTTGATACCAACCATATTCTCTTATCTGTCCTGGTTTTTCTCCTATTCTGCAGCCCTCATGCCACGCAATGGATGGATCTTGTGGATATCTATTTTATTGAAATTCAGCTAACACATTGGCTAAATGTGAGCCCCTTGTCCAGATCTTCCCTCAGCCATAAACACTGTAGACAGCCATGGGCAAGCTGCAATTCTGACCACCTCAGTACCCCAATCTGCAAAATGGAGATTGCAAAATTAATCTACTTTACAGGGTACCTTACAGTAAGGCTAGAGGACATGGGGGACACTGTGGTCTAAACCATTGAACCTCTTGGGCTTGCTAATCAGAAGGTTGGTGGTTCGAATCCCCGCGACGGAGTGAGCTGCCATTGCTCTGTCCCAGCTCCTGCCAACCTAGTAGTACGAAAGCACATCAAAGTCAAGTAGATAAATAGGTAGTGCTGTGTGGGAAGGTAAACGATGTTTCTGTGCACTCTGGTTTCCATCACGGTGTTCCATTGCGCCAGAAGCGGTTTAGTAATGCTGGCCACATGACCCAGAAAGCTGTCTGTGGAGAAACGCCGGCTCCCTTGGCCTGAAAGTGAGATGAGCACTGCAACCCCATAGTCACCTTTAACTGGACTTAACCGTCCAGGGGTCCTTTACCGTTATCTTTTACAGTAAGGCTCACACGGTGGCCATAAGCACCCTGTTAGTGAAGTGTTTTGAACATCCAAACCATACCACATGTAAATGTTACAGAATATCATTAAAGAAATAGATTCTTGTTTTTACTAGACCTCTAAAACTAATATAATTTTTCCATGTGACATTTAATTGATCATTTTTGAAAGTGATTTTTGAAAATTTCAGGTGACATACCTGCTTATAATCTTATGCAGGCTGTCAAAGCCAATGGCAACAACACTTTTGGCTGGAGCACATGTATTACTTCAGAAAGGCACTCAACTGATTTACTATAGCCAATGAAATGTTTCCAAACCTGGGTTTTATTTTATTTTTTTAAAAAACTTATATAGATTCTTTCCCTTTCAGCACAACAAAGAATTGAGTTCGAGTTATTGCTTTGGGTGCTGATTTATGCCTTCAGGGAACGTCTATTCATTTACTCAGCCAAATTCAAGTTGATTAATTTTGTTATCGATCGCCATGTCTTGTTTACTATTACAAGGGAGTTGCAGGTTAATTCCATCCCCTGTGCTCTTGACACCAAGCCTACTAAATTATTGACTTGTGCAAGTATATTGGTCATTATTTCATTTATTCTCTGTAATAGATTTCTTTATAGGCTGCATTTCCCATCAACTCACTATTGCCCTGGCTAAATCTTATTTCAAAATGGATGCCTGAAGTATCATCACATTATTGCTCCAAATGCAATACTGTTCCCCCACCCGAGTGCCTTTCTTGTAACTTCATAAGGGAAGGGCTAAGCTCAGCAAAACACAAGGAACCTCAGAGCAGGTTTGAGGAAGAATCGCTACGGCTGTTTTCTTGTACAACATTCCAAAAATGCTGACTGGAGAGGCCAAAACAGCCTGTTAACACTGTTCATTTATCTGCTTCTTGTGAGAATTGGTCATTTGGAATATAAGCGCATCCACGTTACAGCTCATTTATGTTTAATGGTTGCCGTACTTGTCTAGGACAGTGCTGCTGCCTCTGCGGTTACTGCCATGCTGAATAAGTGGAAACACTTTTGCCTGCATGGTCCGTCCCCACACGCACACACAGATGCTGGGTTGCATTGAACATTGCATGACTGTAGCTCCCGTCGTTCGGTCCCAGCGCCTGCCAACCTAGCAGTTCGAAATCACCCCCGGGTGCAAGTAGATAAATAGGGACCGCTTACCAGCGGGACGCGGGTGGCGCTGTGGGTAAAAGCCTCAGCGCCTAGGGCTTGCCGATCGAAAGGTCGGCGGTTTGAATCCCCGCGGCGGGGTGCGCTCCCGTTGCTTGGTCCCAGCGCCTGCCAACCTAGCAGTTTGAAAGCACCCCCGGGTGCAAGTAGATAAATAGGGACCGCTTACCAGCGGGAAGGTAAACGGCGTTTCCGTGTGCGGCTCTGGCTCGCCAGAGCAGCGATGTCACGCTGGCCACGTGACCCGGAAGTGTCTCCGGACAGCGCTGGCCCTCGGCCTCTTGAGTGAGATGGGCGCACAACCCTAGAGTCTGTCAAGACTGGCCCGTATGAGCAGGGGTACCTTTACCTTTACCTTTACCAGCGGGAAGGTAAACAGCGTTCCGTGTGCTGCGCTGGCTCATCAGATGCAGCTTGTCACGCTGGCCACGTGACCCGGAAGTGTCTGCGGACAGCGCTGGCTCCCGGCCTATAGAGTGAGATGAGCGCACAACCCTAGAGTCTGGCAAGACTGGCCCGTACGGGCAGGGGTACCTTTACCTTTACCTTTTACTTCTCTTGCAGTGGAACTTTCTTTCCTCTCCAGCCCTGCACCTCAGTGCTCTGGACGCTCCCTCAACCCCCTGGGGCAGATTTGGTGAGTGGTCTTAGGGGCTTGGAGGGAAGAGAGAATGGGGGTACAACCTACTGTGTTTAAATGACCATTCTTTTGGCAAAGGCATTGCTTGCAAGGCATTAGGGGGGAGAAAACGTGCAGATAGATAGCCTTTTTTCTAGGGTTGCCATACACCCAGAATTTCCCAGACGTTCTCGGAATTCGGCCATCGCAAACTGTATCTGGGTGGAAATCGCATAAATGTCCGTGAAAATCTGGACGTACGGCAACCCATGTTGTAGTTTAGATTTTGGCGGATTTCCTTAAAAATAGCTCAAAAGCTTGATTTTTTTCCTTGAGATTTTGCAGGAAAAAACTCCACAACTTTTCTATCCATATTTTCACTTTTTCAAAAATGACAACCCTTTTCTTTTCATAAGTGGTGGACTTGTAAGAAAGTGAGGGGATTTGGGGAGATGATATATGATGAGATATAAAAGATGTTTAAAATGACTATGCAAAAACAACAACCCTGAAGCTTTTCTTTTGGAGGTCATACAGACAGAAGTCACCCCCCCCCCAAAGATGATTAAGTTGTTTGTGTATGTTACAGCTGCAGCTTGGATTCTCTCTGCACAAAAACGAAAAGAAGCAGAAATGTCCCTAAAGAAAAATGAATAAGCAAGGTGATGGATTATGCAGAACTGGCAAAGTTAATAGCTAAAATAAGAGAACCTAATGAGGAAGCTTTTGTGGGAGAATGGACACCCTTTTCGGCTTATTTAAAGAGCAGGATTTGAACTGTGAGCAACTGAAGGGATTAAGGATTATAGCAGTTTTGTTAAGGTTTAAGGGACACAGAAGGTAGGGTGCAGCAGAGGGAGAGAAACAGAAACACCATGGGAAAGGGGGTGGGAAGTTTTAAAAAGGGTGTTTTTAATATGTATTGAAATGCATGTGTGAAATTTTGGAAAACTTAATTTAAAAGCTTTAGGGGAAAATGGGGAAAAACACATGTAATTGAGCCTTTGCAACAAGGTATGATTTGCATGGGGATGCGGGTGGCGCTGTGGTCTAAACCACTGAGCCTAGGGCTTGCCGATCAGAAGAGCAGCGGTTCGAATCCCTGTGACGGGATGAGCTCCCGTTGCTCGGTCCCAGCTCCTGCCAACTTAGCAGTTCGAAAGCACGTCAAAGTGCAAGTAGATAAATAGGTACCGCTCCGGTAGGAAGGGAAACAGTGTTTCGGTGTGCTGCTCTGCTTTCACTAGAAGTGGCTTATTCATGCTGCCCACGTGACCCAGAAGCTGTACGCCAGCTCCCTTAGCCAATAAAGCGAGATGAGCGCTGTAACCCCAGAGTCGGCCACGGCTGGACCTAATGGTCAGGGGTCTTTTTACCTTTACCTTTTTATGATTTGCATGGTGTGTTGAAGGAGCACTTGGAAACCAATGTAGCATTCTCATCTACACTGGGAGAGATGGGAAACCATATCCATATCTAAATTGTATAGGGATGGTATGGACTGCATTGCACAGGTGTATAAATTCCCATCCTGAACAAACACTGCAGTTGAGGGACAATGGAGAAGAAAAGAGCTAAGAAACTGGTGCATGCTGGGGACAAACAGGATGCTAGCAGCAGATGCTAGTTAGATAATGAGTAACAAGCTTAGCAGCTGTTCTAACAGCGGTAGGTTTCATTCCTTAGTGTGCTCCTACTAACCCAAAACTAGCAAAGATCTAGCAAAACAACAACTAAAGCCCACTGTATACAGCTCTTGCAAACATATTTCTACTGATTTTTTTTCCCTATAACTCAAACACTGGCTTTGGTGTGGGACATTTTGGGAATCAAGTGCCAATGTCCAAAGACATCTGAATTTCAGTCTAGGAAATTGACTGAATATCCAGACCACAGCTTTGTTAGATTGTGTTCATTTATTTATTTCCATGGATTATGATGAATAAACAGAACTGTGTGCTTCTAACATGAGAACTGCTTTCCACAAATGCGGCTATGCATTCCACTATGTTATGGATCATGGGAAGGATTGTATTCTGTCGTTTATAACAGGCATTCTCCTGTACTTTCTAAATACTCTTTAATATGCACATGTTTCTATGAGAACTGAGAAGGTTAGAACAACAAACGGAAAGATTATGACAAAACAGATGTGCAGAATCTTAATTTATTCATGTAAACAGGCCTTCTGTGTTCTGGACCAGATCTAAGTGTGGTCATCCCAAAATGAATAATGTCATTTATAAAGCCAGTCTTGCAAAGGCAGAGAAATTGAGATATATACTGTATACACACATACACATATATATGGTGTGAGTCTCCTGCAGATTCTCAGAAACAAATGTATTTATCTGTATGGCCCTGAGTACATCTAAGCTGATAATCAGAAACTCGTTTAAAAACCAATACTATTTTCAATGGATTAAGCATATCAAATGCAGTGAGGGCTAGTGAAGTTGGAAAACAATAGGTTTTGAAAAAGGAAACTGGCATGGCTATGGTCTAGGTCACAGATGCATGGAAATCACTTTATTTCTCCAGGCGTGAGCCTTTTCTCACATAAACGTGTTGGTCGTTTGATGACTGTAGCATCCAGTGACAACTTCCCTTTTCAAATGGACTGCCACAGACATAAAAGCATAAATCAAAGTTTTGTATCATCTCTCATCCCTCAAAAAACATACTTCTGCGAAATGTGTTTAGGACCAAAGTACTAGTGGGTAAATTAGAGGCGATATTTTTAACAGAACATTACAGAGCCCTTGCCAAACTTGAGGGAGATCAGGCCATTTTATGTTCTCAGTGGTAAATCCTGTAGATTCTCACAGTTGGACTGTGGACAGTGGGGAGGAAAGGATCCAACTTGTTGACCCGATCTCGTTCCCCACTCTTGCTTCAGACTATTTTTGTTATGAAGTGATACTGGGTGTGGTCCACTCCCAGTGGAAGGTGCAAGATTTTAACTGATTCCAATAGTTCAGGATTGAACCCTATGCTTACTGAACTTAGTGAGCTCTTCTAAATCCAAGGAAGTATCTGTTCCAATCTTCTTACAATTATAATATTTACAAGCACACTGAGCTGAACCATACTATGTGTGTAAGTTAAACAAGATTATGATTTATTATTTTCTTTTAAAAATATGGATTCTCCTACGCACTGCTGATTAGAAAATGTTTTCAGATTCCGGGGTTACTACTAATATCCATGGACTAGTGTGATGACTCTGAAGATCACTTTAGAGTATTTTGCAGGTTTGTTCATAAATACATATTCATATAATCCATCATGTCAAAAGGAATCTTGCTCATTCTTATCAATTTTATGCAATAAATTTACATCAGAATTGCTTCACTGCAGATATCGACACGATGCACCATTGTGATGTTCTTCGCCAGAGCTTGTTTCAAGGATGCATAAAACAAGCTCATTCATGTAACTCAAAGGAAAAGCACATTGACTGAACTCAAGGCTTGCTGTACTGGCTGATAAGTACATAGCGTGAGAGGTGTAATATGATTACAGTGCACAGGGAATAAGTCTATTTCAGCATTTGGATGTTTTCCAGTATAAATACTAAGATTGGAAATTATAGTTAAAATGGCTGCAATAATCTATAGATATCACATTTGCTTGGGACGCGGGTGGCGCTGTGGGTAAAACCTCAGTGCCTAGGACTTGCTGATCGTAAGGTCGGTGGTTCGAATCCCCACAACAGGGATTCGATCCCAGCTCCTGTCCCAGCTCCTGTCAACCTAGCAGTTCAAAAGCGCCCCTAAGTGCAAGTAGATAAATAGGGACCGCTTTATAGCGGGAAGGTAAATGGCGTTTCTGTGTGCGGCGCTGGTGCTGGATCACCAGATGCAGCTTCGTCACGCTGGCCACGTGACCCGGAAGTGTCTTCAGACAGCGCCAGCTCCCGGCCTCTTGAGTAAGATGAGCACGCAACCCTAGAGTCGGTCACGACTGGCCCTGAAGGGGCAGGGGTACCTTTACCTTTACCTTTATCACATTTGCTTAAGTCTTGCCTGTACCATTTGGTGAACTGGACATCCCTTTCAGTTGGGGTGACCAACCCTTTCTTGACCTGAGAGTCACATTGACGGTTGGCCAATGCTCCGAGGGCTGGATGCCAGAAGTGGGTGTGGACAACATATATTGACCCATATGTACATGCACACACATACTCATCACACATATATACATTCACTGTATACATTTACTGTATGCTTGTGAAACATGGACCACTTATAAATGCCATCTCCAACTCCTCGAAAGATTCTATCAACGGTGTCTCTGAAAATTTTTACACATCACTTAGGAAGACAGGCAAACTAATGCCAGTGTACTGGAAGAAGCAAAGATCACCAGTGTCGAAGCAATGATTCTTCAGCATCAACTTCTTGGACTGATCATGTTGTGCAGATGCCTGATGATCGTCTTCCAAAGCAACTACTCTATTCCAAAGTTAAAAATGGAAAGTGTAATGCTGGTGGTCAACAGAAGAGGTTTAAAGACTCTCTCAAGGAAAATCTTTAAAAAGTAGTATAAACACTGACAACTGGGAAACACTGGCCTGCGAGCGCCCCATTTGGAGAACAGCCTTTACCAAAGGTGTCATGGGCTGTCAAGACGCTTAAATTCAGGACAAAAGGGAGAAATGTACTAAGATGAAGGCACACTTGGCAAACCCTCACTGTGATCAACTCCTGCCTGGAAACCTATGTCCCCACTGTGGAAGGACAATATAGTTCCAGAATTGGCCTCCACAGTCACTTACGGACTCACTATTAAAACTGTGTTTATGGAAGACAATCTTACTCCGCTATGAGTGATTGCCAAAGAAGAAGAAGATATACATTCAGGCAAGCAGACACACACATACAGGCACACGCACACACATTCAGATAGACAACCACACACTACCGATCAGCAGATCTCCTCCCAGCACTGAGATGGTGAGGGAAGTCGTCCACTTACTTTGCAAAGACTCCTCTTCTCCCACTGGTGTAGTGTCACTAAGACCTACTTATCACTTGAGAAACTGGTTTCATCAGCCCTGCCTTAACAGAACTGAAGTGGGAATGTGCAAAACCTTTCATACTCTTTCTTTGACTATTATATAGCTCATCCAGTCAGTCTTTCAGACACCCTTCGGTTGGTGTTATTCCACATATGCAAGGATTTCCTGCCCATGTCCCCTCTTCTGACTGTATCAGAAGTCACAGCATACTACAGGGCAAATTAGATTAATATTGTGGGAAATTACTAACCAGACAGCTGAGAATCAAAGAATTTACAATCTTTACCTTTTACTGTAAAGATGGATGAGTATGCCTTTTGTTGCAGGACTAAATGAATGATTGCACAGGTAGTATTTAAGATGGACTAGCAAGTCTTTTGCTAAAGGTAAAGTACAGAAGAGGCAGGAGGACCCTAATATCAAACATAGAGAGGAGAGGCAGGTAGATGCCAAATGGACCTGCATGGAGCAGAAATAGAATTGAGAGATAATTTGAGATGCAAGTACATGTTGTTGAAAAGCATCCTTTCATTTCACATTGCAGCTTTCATGAAGTAGAGCACAAAGCCCAGCCGAAAGCCATAATTTAAGAAAACCATATTGAGTGGTGACCTAATGAAAGCAAAAAAATATGGAATGTCACTCATGAGTCATGCTGCATTCTGCAATACTCTCCTTCAAATATCTCAGTGCCTGGAATGATGAAGGGAAATTGTTTTATTTTGGAAGGCAATCTTATTTTCAGTTGTGGAAAACAGGTTTTGTTGCCAGCGGTCTTGGAAATATAGCACGGCTATCAAACCCAACTGCTAGCAATAACAGAATGTAATAGAATTTAATTCCCCCTCAGCATTAATAAGCATGTGTGGAAATGACAGACTGGACGCACTGCTCAGAGCATGATGCCATCTTGCACCAGGCACAGTCAGGGCCCCACCCTCTGCCCTCACCAAATAAATCCAGGCCTCAGGGTGCCAATATGGATCCCACAGGTGTAGTGGGGCCCTTGAGGACTTTCCATAGTCTGTCCTTTCTGTGATACCCTCCTCACCTACTTGCTACCCCTTTTGTCATGAGGCAGCAATAGTGTTTGCCCCTCCCCTTGAAAAGTGCATTAAATTCAGGACAAAAGGGAGAAATGTACTAAGAGGAAGGCACACTTGGCAAACCCTCACCGTGATCAACTCCTGCCTGGAAACCTATGTCCCCACTGTAGAAGGACATGTGGATCCAAAATTGGCCTCCACAGTCACTTATGGACTCACTATTAAAACTGTGAAGGAGGAAGTTGAAAGATTGGCATTCTGTCCCTTCTCATTTTTGTGCTTCTCAAGGTTCAGATCTGCAAATGAGCAGCTGAACAGAAAGTGGAGTGATCAAGAAGGTAAGAAAATAAAAGGGCAAGGAGGTGGAAGTTGTGTAGAAGACTGGAGGAAAACAGAGTGGGCAGGGGGGAGAAAGTGGGCTGCAACAAAGAGAGAAAAGAAAGAGATGGGAGGAAGAAAGAAGGTCCATGCAAACACAAGGTCAAAGACCCGCTTGAAGTTCCGTATTTTTAATGGGTTCTCCTCGCTTCCTCACCACCAAATCGCTGATCACATCCATCCGACTGAAACACAGAAATACAGAGCCAGTGCTTTCTAGCTCTGCCATGATGTGAAATCATGGAACCAAGGATCCTTGTGGATCCTCCTAATGGTTACAAGGAATCCTTTCGATACCATCACCAAATTCATAGGCCAAGATTATGTGATCTCTTCTCTTCTCTTCTCTTTTCTTTTCTTTATAAAATAACAAAATAAACCAAAGATAAAGAGCATAACTACTGTTACAGCAGATTGAAAGTGACATACGGTTGAACATTATCACTGAACTTGTTGTTCCAAAACATTACCCACCAAAAATCCCAATTTCCCTGTGAATTAGGTGGTTTCTTGTTGTTTTTGTTGCACCCTATGTAAGAATCATGAAGACCCATGAGGATTCACGTCTTAGAGCAATGTGTTTGTAGTTTTGGCAAGCACTGGATCTGTGCTTTTTACTGTGCAATTTTACTAATGTAATCTTTAGTTTGGTGGTGGTTCAGAAAGTGGGTGTGGGGAGCTCATCTAGCACCATGCAAGTTCAAGAGGATTGGTTTTAATTCTACTGGATCGTGCATGTTTTCTCTCCTTTTTTCTGTCAGGGAGATTGATTCAGGCAAGATGGGATAAAAACAACCAGAGACAGTGGTGCCCACAGCACTGTCTCAAAATTCCAAATGCACTTATGGGCCAAAAAAGGTGGGTGAACTCTGCTCTAGGGCCAGCTCCTACTGCTCTAGGCGACATCCACTGATTTGCCAGGCACTACCATTTGGCTATGGGACGCAGGTGGCGCATGGGACGCAGGTGGCGCTGTATGGGACGCAGGTGGCGCTGTATGGGACGCAGGTGGCGCTGTGGGTAAAAGCCTCAGTGCCTAGGGCTTGCCGATCGAAAGGTCGGCGGTTCGAATCCCTGCGGCGGGGTGCGCTCCCGTCGTTCGGGTCCCAGCGCCTGCCAACCTAGCAGTTCGAAAGCACCCCCGGGTGCAAGTAGATAAATAGGGACCGCTTACCAGCGGGAAGGTAAACGGCGTTTTCGTGTGTGGCTCTGGCTCGCCAGAGCAGCGATGTCACGCTGGCCACGTGACCCGGAAGTGTCTCCGGACAGCGCTGGCCCCCGGCCTCTTGAGTGAGATGGGCGCACCAACCCCAGAGTCTGGCAAGACTGGCCCATACGGGCAGGGGTACCTTTACCTTTTTACCATTTGGCTACCAGGCTTTGCTCAGAGTTTCAGAATCTGTACTTCAGATGACCTGGTGATGCTAAGACCATGCAAGACTTTTATTTATATTTTTCAACCCTGTCTGTCAGTCTTCAGGAAGCTCCATCATGCTGGGCCATAGGGAGGGAGGGGGGGAGAATCCATTAATTTTACAGCTGACATATTGTGGTATCAGGTGATCCATTAGGAAGATGGGATAGGAAGCAGCCAAGAATGATAAGAGAAACAGTGCTATATTGCTTATACATTTTTCTCTGTTCTTTTGGGATCCAGAAAGTGGAAACATTCATTCTTTCATTATATTTGACCTTTCAAGCTCAGACCTTTCTCATTTTCAAGTGGCAGATGTATAGATTTCAAGAGAGCTCAAAGTCTACTTTCCCATCATGTTGGTGTGCAAACTCTTATATTCCTGTGTGCCTTGGAACTTATTTAGCTATGTTATCTGCCCTTATTCACAATTTTCAGAAAAGCCATTTAAAATCTCAGAGCAGGAAAATACTGGTGGTAGTGTGTTTCTTATTCTGATCTTTGTGAGGGATTACAGGGTTTTATTTCATTATTCTCTTGTAGTTGGAATAGCATGTGGATTCCCACATGGAGAACCACCAACTCCTGTTTTTATCTTTCTTTGCCAGATGTTCACCAGTCTTGCTTTCTGACTTGAAACACCTCTTCCTGTTGGTTTTTTGTGGAGGTGGGGGACCTTTTTCTTAACCCCGTCAAGAAATGAAAAAATGGAAATCCAACAAATATTGACTAGAGAAAGAGCATCTATTCAAAGCAGCTTTCTTCTTGAGAGAGGCTTCAAACAGAGTTGAATATCAGCCTCACCATGTGGGGTTTCATTCATAGCAAAGATTAACCCCCAGGAGAATGGCAAGGGGAAGCTGTGCTGTAGAAGTGTGTTCCAGTCAAAATTGAATTATACAGTCATGCCTTTCGTTGAAGAACATCACCCGAGATCCTTCTGCTTCTATTATTCTCTATTCAAGGCATAGGAAAACTCGGCCCTCCAGATGTTTTGGCACTACAACTCCCATCATCCCTAGCTAACAGGACCAGTGGTCAGGGATGATGGGAATTGTAGTCTCAAAACATCTGGAGGGCCGAGTTTGTCTATGCCTGCTCTACTCAAAAAAATCTCACTTTGCATGCATTACATTTATGCATTACAGAAATATGCATTACATATTTAAAGATGTATTTAAATATTGAACATATGGATGCTTTTCCAACTGCCCTTTCTCTTGGTCTGTATGGTTTAAAGCTGTGTTGTAATGCTTGAAATTCATCCCTAGGTGTCACTGTAGCTCGGTTTGCATTAACAGCAGTAGAGCAGCACCTTGTGGCAGAACATAAGAAAGACACCCTTTGAAAATGGTCCTTCCTTCCTTCCTCTCTACGGAAAGGAAGAGAAACCACCCCAAGCTCCATAAAACCAGACTACACTTAGTTTGTAAAAGCAAACAGCCACGGGGAAACACGAGGGCACAGGAAGACACGTGAAAGGACTGTTTATAAAAAAAGATGCTTCCTGCAAGGAGCCATGTTACGGATTGGTTACAATACCATCAGTTACATGAAATGTTTAAATTAGATAGAAAAAAATGGTTTTCTTGGCCAAAGCTCACAATTCAAAAAAGAACTTTTACAAAACAAATATAAACTTTTGTCCAAAATGTATAATTTGTTATTAGAGCGGGAAACAAAAGACAAGCTTGTGAAAGCCTCAATGACATAAGAGAACCAGAAGAACATACGTTTAGAGAAGATTGGAAAATGTTTATTGAATATATGGGAAATAATTGTGTACCACTGAAAACGCTGGCAGCATTAAATTCAAAAGTGTAAACAGGTTTTGATGGATGCAATAATGGAATACTGAATGGTATAGTTTCTGTAATATATGCAGGGATTTATGATATGTAAAATGAACCATGGAAAGAGAAGAAGGGAAGACATTGATATCTTAAGGATGTAAAAATGAGTATTCTAAATTGTAAAACAGAAAATTTAATAAAAATTGTGTGTGTGTGTGTGTGTGTGTGTGCGTGCGTGTGTGTGTGCGTGCTTCCAAGTACAACAAACCATTTTCTACTGAATAAAATCAAAGTGTTCAAAGCTCCACACAGAGGCAGCCTATACCATTTCGCCACTTGAGGCAAAATGGGAAGCTGTCCTCGCACTGCCCACCCCACCAACGCCTTGCTTACCGGGGCCATGCAGTGGCGCAACCCCGGTGCTGGTAGCAGGGTGGGTAGGTGGGGCACCCGTGGGAGTGCTGCCCCATGGGATTCTGCCACCCAGGGTGGCTGCTTCAACCCCCCTCATGGGCAGGCTGGCCCTGGCTATACATATGGAATAAAGCAGAGTAAACATATTTATGTGTTTACAGTATAAACTTTCCCAGCAAACCCAGTTTCCAAAGCAATCTGAAAGCTTAAATTCTACTAAAGTGACTACATTTGGTCAAGTTATTAATCGCTTGTGCTGTGTCTGTTGCTCCATCATAAGGAAAGACATGACTGACTGGTTTACGAATAATATAGATATTGGGAAGGGGGGGCATTTCTCCGGGAATTAAACACTCAATAAATATTCTAACCACAGACATCAAAACAAGAAATGGCATTTTCTTGAGGTTTTAATGAGGTTCTATTTCCAGGCTAAGCTGCAGCCTTTATTTGACTATTATGGCTTAAGCTTTTTCTGAAGAATAGCCCGAGAGAGAGAGACTGCTCACACTGCAGCCCTAGAGTGACATCTACAGCATGAAAACACAGTATATTCTAGGAAAGAAAGCAGGTGTTAAAAAAACAACAACAAAATTTGTTCTGCTTGCGGTGGAAGGGAGAGCATGGGATTAATGAATTGATGGATTGCATAAGGATAAGGGGGAAAGGAAACCAATTTGTTTCTTTAGCTGCAGTACATACGTAACCAGCAAACAGCTTTGCAATTGCAGCAAAGCTGTGAAGCAGACCAATTTCCTTATAGCTTTTTACCACCATCTTTTCCCTACTGTCCAGTGCACATGATTCCTCTAGCTTACACCCTTTAAAAAGGAAGAGGGACCTTGTCTGACAAGGTGAAAGCAGAATTGGAAGGGATTGTTAAGGGAGCTGTTCCAGAGGAAGAACTGCAAGAGGAGAGACACTTTCTGCTGGCCATCAGGCAATGGCTTTTCCCAGCTGCTTTGCCCCACCCTCCAGACCTAGGAGCCTACCCCAGACCTAGACTTTGAGAACTGTAGAAGCACCTGGGAAGAGAGAAGAAGAGTTCTGGGATATATATATATATATATATATATATTCATTTACATATATACATATGCATGCATATATATATATATATATATATATGCAGTTTATAAGCAGTTTAACGTTCTCAGCTACAATAAAGAATTGCTAAATTATAATCAATAAAAATAATGGTGTGTGTGTGTCTATCTATCTATCTATCATCTGTCTTTGTTTCTCAGTTTGATCCTTTTACATGGTTTTGTATGATGTTTTGTGGTGTTTTATGCATTGTGACTTACCATTATTTTTCTTGATTATAATTTAGCAATTCTTTATTGTAACCGATAACACTAAACTGCTTAATTATTATTTGCTAGTATTTAATTTTACCGTTTACTATTATACCCTAATGGATTCCTGAATATTGTTTTATATATTGTTTATTTTAAAGTTATTGTGACTTTTTTGTATTGAATCAGATTACTATTATTGCATGTGTGATCTTTGCTGTCTATTTTGTTGTTTCTTCAGCTTGTAAAGTGCCTTGTGTATAGTAATATAGAAAGTGAAGTGAAATAAAATTGTGGATTCATCAGCATTTATTATGCCTGTGAGGCAGAAGCATCTCTGGATACAAATTGTTGGACTAAAAAAAAGATCATTGCCTCTTGATGTGAGGTCTGGGCAACATAAAGCTTCTGCCCAATAAATCTGCTAGATATATAGTGTCCCAGGACAGTATTCTTTGGGTGGGGGGGAGTACTGGTGGTCCCGTAACAGATATACTGTATCACAATTTATCTACAATGGGGTGAAGAAATTGTGGCCCTCTAGATATTACTGTGGGACGCGG
Source organism: Podarcis cretensis (assembly GCF_951804945.1). Lineage (NCBI taxonomy): Eukaryota > Metazoa > Chordata > Lepidosauria > Squamata > Lacertidae > Podarcis > Podarcis cretensis. Next base: position 16,721,718 of record NC_137176.1, on the reverse strand, counting down.
GTGGCGCTGTGGTCTAAACCACTGAGCCTCTTGGGCTTGGCAATCAGAAGGTTGGCGGTTCGAATCCCCGTGACGGGGTGAGCTTCCCAGACAGCGTGCTCTGTCCCAGCTCCTACCAACCTAGCAATTCAAAAGCACACCAGGGCAAGGAGATAAATAGGTACCTCTGGCTGGGAAGGTAAACTGTGTTTCCGTGCACCCTGGCACTTGTCCCATTGCGCCAGAAGCAGTTTAGTGATACTGGCCACATGATCCAGAAAGCTGTCTGTGGACAAATGCCGGCTCCCTCAGCCTGAAAACGAGATGAGCGCTGCAACCCCATAGTCACCTTTGACTGGACTTAACCATCTGGGGTTTACCTTTACCTTTACTAGACTGATTGGGAATGATGAAGTTGGAATCTCGCAACATCTGAAAGGCCATAAGGATATTATTTATGTTACAAAATAGCCTTGAAACTGGGAAGGTTCCTTCCAGAGGCAGATTTAGGACAATGTGGTTGGTTCTGCCTCACTGGACACTGAACTAAGGGGCAGTGCAGGACATCACAACTATGGACTACTCTAATGCACTCTGTGTGGGACTACCTTTGAAGGTGACCCGGAAACTACAACTAATCCATAATGCGGCAGCTAGACTGGTGACTGGGAGTACCCACTGAGACAATATAACACTGGTCCTGAAAGACCTACATTGGCTCCTAGTACTTTTCCGAGCACAACTCAAAGTGTTGCTGCTGACCTTTAAAGCCCTAAATGGCCTTGGCCCAGTATACCTGAAGGAGCATCTCCACCCCTATCATTCAGCCTGGACACTGAGATCCAGCTCTGAGGACCTTCCAGTGGTTCCATCACTGTGAGAAGCGAAGTTACAGGGAAGCAGGCACCCGCCCCGTGGAACTCCCTCCCATCAGATGTCAAGGAAATATGCAACTATCTGACTTTTAGAAGACATCTGAAGGCAGCCCTGTTTAGGGAAGTTTTTAATGTTGGTTGTTTTATTGCTTTATTGTTTTTATTAATGACATTCTGTTGGGAGCCACCCAGAGTGGCTGGGGAAACCCAACCAGATGGGTGCCAAATTTTGGCCTTGCACAGGACACTGCTAAAATTTGAAAGACCCAAGTCCGCCCCTTCTCCCTCACACATGGTTTTAACATGGGAGATGGCTCTTCTGAGATTCACCTACACAAACCCCACCTGCCATTCCTTGTGGCAATGGCATAATTCCTACCAGATAGGAAGAAAAGAAGCATCTCCAAGTCTATACAGTGACCAAGTTGAGATCACAACCCAACCAGCCTCATTTCAGGCTATTCAGTTACTATAATGATCTTGCATTTCTGTATAGTGGTACCATGGGTTACAGACGCTTCAGGTTACAGACGCTGTTAACCCAGAAATAGTACTTCGGGTTAAGAACTTTGCTTCAGAATGAGAACAGAAATTGCACACCCGCAGCACGGCGGCAGCGGGAGGCCCCATTAGCTAAAGTGGTACCTCAGGTTAAGAACCATTTCAGGTTAGGAACGGACCTCCAGAACGAATTAAGTTCTTAACCCTAGGTACCACTGTATCTAAATGATCGAGGAAAAAGCAACACCAACAGAAACACCCAGGAAGCTTATCAACAAGACCCATGACTTTCACAATGTTATATGTGAAATGCTCCCATTTACAATTGCTAATATGATTATAATTCTCTCAGAGGTGTTGTGGCCATCTGCAGAAACTTGATAGAATTCCAACCCCACATTTCAAGAAATCTCATTTTTATTCAGCAGGGCAGCACAATGCCTGGATGCCGTAAAGAATGTTTGCATTTTTAAAGGCAATATCTAACATCAGCACTCCTTTTGGAGGTGGGGAGTAGATATTTTCAAAGAAAACCAGCCCATGAATCTTTAAAACAGGAGCCTTCTCAGTCCCCTCCCCCCCCCCCCCCCGGTTACACAGGCAAAAGTAGGGAACATATTTTGTAGCCATTAGAGCAGGCATTTTATAAATGTGGTTTCTTATATTTTGAGACCCCTCTCCATTTCTGTTACTACACATCACTTAGGACAGCCACTTCCATATGTTTAAAGATCCACCTTATTAGGTATTGGGTTGGCAGAGAAATAATTACATGAAGAATTACTGATCCGATTACTATTTCCATATACAGTGGTACCTCAGGTTAAGTACTTAATTCGTTCCGGAGGTCTGTTCTTTACCTGAAACTATTCTTAACCTGAAGCACCACTTTAGCTAATGGGGCCTCCTGCTGCTGCTGCGCCGCCGGAGCCCGATTTCTGTTCTTATCCTGAAGCACTATTTCTGGGTTAGCGGAGTCTGTAACCTGAAGCGTATGTAACCTGAGGTACCACTATAACGGTGCAAAGAATCTTGTGTTCTTTGCATCAGAAATGAGAGATGATAGAGTTCACAAGGTGAGAAAACACAGCAAGATGTTTGGGAAACCTTTACTGAATCCATGTTAAGGTGTTAGCATTTAAAGCACTGGAGGCATGCACATGATGTTCAGTGACATGTTTTTCTCAGACTTCTCTGCCCCCCCTTCTTTTATAAAAAGCAGCCACAGAAGCTAAAAACTATTGTAGAAAACCAATAGAAAGGGTTTTATAAGTCTTTCCCCTCTGACAATTTCCCTGCTAACACCCCCTGCTCCGCAAGCTTGTTTCTCTCTCCCATATTGAGACTATGGCAGAGTTTCAGATAAACTTCCCCAACCAACCCCTTGCAGTCAATCCCCTCTTTCTTTCTTCCAAAGTTACCTGCCAGCTGGACAGAGGCAGAAGCAGCAAAGTCTCCCTCATCTACTGCTTGCTGTCAAGGCACCTAGAATGCTGCAACAGTATCATCCCAGGCCCAAGGAACCTGCTAATTGTTCCACACAGCTGGCAGGCAGCAAAGGGTGTGACAGGCAATTTCCACACCTCTTCCCCCAACTCCACAGAAACATTTTTTTAAAGCCTCTCAAGTAGTTGCCTGCCAACTGTTCCACTGTTCCATATAGCTGGCAGACAGCAAAACAAAACAGAGTTACAAATGTGTAGATGTGAGCATGAAAAAATAAGATAGGAGCAGGAAAAGGAGAGGAGAGGGAGAGGGCGACACAACAGCTCTTTATATTTTTAGTCTAGACAACCAGATGACTTCTGCATCCATATCTAGCTTCTAAATTTGAGTGTTTTGCCAGAAAAGTAACAAGTACGAAGGTTTGATAAGAAGATATCACTTGTTCAAACCTCCTAACTAAACTCCAGACGTGCTGTAAAAGAATTCATGCTCCGAGGTTAAATATCATTGATTCCCCTATAAATGGGATTATTTTCTGTACTCTCACCAGTTATGGCTACAGGAAATTCTTTGTGGCAATCCGTATCTCTGTCACATCCCGTAGGAGATCCTGGTTAGGCCACCAAGAGCTTAGCATATAGCTGATTTAATATTTGTCCCAAGGCAGCCCATAACCTGAATTTAAAACAGTGGACGATAGTCAAAATAGCCACATTCAAAATGTGGACGATAGTCAAAATAGCCACAATCTCAAAAATAAAAACAGCTGCAGCAAATCCAACTCATAAAAGCAGCAAATTCAAAAATTAAATGCCATTCAACGATGGAGGGAATCTGTCTGGTTGGTGTTAATTGCTTCTCAGGCACATTAGTTCACACATTCAGTTGTGAGTCATCAAAAGTTGAATAACCAGCTGTTATGTATGGAGGTAAAAAAACCCAGCCCATACATGGTGTCTACAGAGCTGGATTTAGGAAAGCATGAATGGTGCAGGGAAATTGGACATGTAGCTGAGGAGAGCACCATCTCAAAGCCTGGCAATAATAATAATAATAATAATAATATATTCATACCCCACCCATCTGGCTGGGTTTCCTCACCCATTCTGGGTGGCTCCCAACAGAATACAGTGGAACCTTGGTTACTGAACATCTTAGTTGATGAACAAATCGACTCTCAAACACCGAAAACCTGGAAGTAAGTGTTCCAGTTTTCGAACTTTTTCAGAAGCCGAACGCCCGCCGAACGTCAGAAGCCGTGCCTTGGTTTTCGAATGTTTTGGAAGTCAAATGGACTTCCGGAATGGATTATGTTCCAGAACCAATGTACCACTGTATTAAAAACATGGTAAAATATCAAACATTAAAAACTTCCCTAAACAGGGCTGCTTTTAGAAGTCTTCTAAAAGTCAGAGAGTTATTTATTTCCTTGACATCTGATGAGAGGGTGTTCCACAGGGCGGGCGCCACTACCGAGAAGGCCCTCTGCCTGGTTCCCTGTAATCTCGCTTCTCACAGTGAGGGAATCACCAGAAGGCCCTCAGAGGTGGACCTCAGTGTCTGGGCTGAACGATAAGCACTTGTCAGGTATCAGGAAGAAGGGGAGGGGCTCTGGCAGGGTCTAGAGTTCTCCTGCCTCCTTCACAAAGCTGGGCAAGCACTTCCCAGGCTTTGGGAAGGAGGCAGGAGGGCTCTAGGACACCACCAGAGCCTCCTTCCCAAATCCTAGTGGCCTTGTTTACCCAGCTTTGGGAAGGCAGGGCTGGGAGGCATCGAATGTTGGATTCACACAGGACAGCATATTACCAAGATCTGCCCCCACTGCTTAATCATCTTTGTTCCATTGGTTGAAACAAGTACTCAGCTTTACTTAGGCCTGCAGAAGAGCTGTATGTAACTTGGAAAAATAGCACCCTAAATTCTGCTCGTCAGTTGGCACAAGAATGATATTAGCCTTCTTGCTCTGTGGTTCTGTGGGGCCAACGTGGCTACTAAGTCCACGTGGCCACATGTTCTACATCCTTTTGCGAAGGATCTAAAGCAGCTTTTACACATGACTGTGACAAGATGGCAGGCTTGTGTTAGAAAGCCGATAACATACTTATGAATTTCAGTGCTATTTTGCTGGGGAACAAGGTGCTGGAACTCACAGCGGATGCCTCCCTAGTTCTGTTATACAGTGGTACCTCAGGTTACATACACTTCAGGTTACATATGCTTCAGGTTACAGACTCCACTAACCCATAAATATTACCTCGAGTTAAGAACTTTGCTTCAGGATGAGAACAGAAATCGTGCTGTGGTGGTGCAGCGGCAGCAGGAGGCCCCATTAGCTAAAGTGGTACCTCAGGTTAAGAACAGTATCAGGTTAAGAACAGATATCCAGAACGAATTAAGTTCTTAACCTGAGGTACCACTGTAATGGCAATGACTCCCACCTGAGAGGTGCCAGAAGTGAGTTCTGGTGAGTTCTGGCTGGGTGTAAAAAGCCCTGCTTATGATATAATTAATATGCAAAATGGAGAGGGGGGTCATGATTGGAGCTGGTATAATGATTGGTGATTAGCTATTTCCTTTTGGCATGGCTCCCTTCATTTTTCCATGGAGCTTTTTTTTTTGTATTCAGTTGTCACCCTTTTATTTTTCATGAGAGCAGACACCTATACTCCTCTTTCATATTTCTCTCATATTATTTTTAATTATGAAAACATAACACAGAATTTAAACTAGCTAAAGCATTAAAGAAGGCAAGCACTTTCGTGTGACGCATTCCTGCTCCCAAACAACCAAGTAGCCTCCTCAAATAACTAACCAGATGTAACTAACCTATGCATGTTTACTCACAGGTCAGTTCCACTGCATGAAATGGGCCTTACTCCCAAGTAAATATGCATAAAATTGCAGCCTACATTAGAGAGTGTGGGTGCACTTATACAATATACTCACAATTTATTCATAGTCGTTTCTTGTAACTGCTCTTAAAGGTGTTTACAATATATGGATTAATCCATATATTTAATATGCAATTGCTGTAATCCTTAACCACTGTGTTAGGACACACTGCTTAAGAAAATAAATATGCAAGCAGTAAATATATGCCTAATGAGAATTCTAGATTTCCAAGACCACTAAAATATTTTTAAGCTCTCCGTAAAAGCACCCACAGTATAGTCCCTGACTTTTTTTACACTTAAATCTCCCCAAAAGACCATTATTTCCTCTGACAACCGTTAAAGATTTATTGAACGATCAGAATTCAAAACTTTTGGGCTTATACTGCCCTCCAGGGGCATGTTTTAGAAAAAATAATAAAATCCTTACATGGAATTTTTACAGGCAACTAATAAACTACACTTCGCCAACAGAAATAAGATCACAGTATAAATGGTATATTCTCATAAAAGAAAGTCTGAAATGTATTGTGATCTCAATTATTCTGGAACGAAATATCTCCCACACATCTCATCGGTCTCTTGCTTTCTCTCTCTGTGTGTGTATTGTCATTTACAGTTTTCAAAAATCTTCTCCTCTGCAAACTGAACTGGCCAAGAATGAAATATTAAAAGTTTTTGCAACTGTTTGAAATAGTTTCCACAATATGCAGTGTAAAGTGCGAGACAAGATCCCAAATTAATGCCTATACTTTTGACATTTCAGAAGCCTAAAAAATCAGTTAATTTAGTTTCATCCAAAGGATTGTTTGGCTGAGCTTTCAAGAATACACAGAAATAACTGTCCTGACTTCAGAGAATCCAGCTTGAGGCATGCCTGAAAACTTCAGTCTTCAAAAATTTCAATATGAATGGATAGGATTCATATCCCCAAAAGTGATGCCACAATTGTGCAGGTCCATTAGAGGTCCCTGAAGCACCCTCAGTTTCTGTTGCTGTGGCCTGAGGATGTGGACAGGACAATTGATGTGGATCAACCACAGGCCCACTCCATTTCTGCCCATCATGGCTGGTGAAATACAGTGGTACTTGGTTTCCGAATGTCTCGGAAGCAAAACTTTTCGGTTTCCGAATGCCAAAAACCTGGAAGTAAATGCCTCCGTTTTCGAACATGCCTCGGCAGTTGAATGGCTTCTACTGCATGTTTTTCAATTTTCTCCATTGAAATTGAAACTCTCCCTTTGCGCCTCAGTTTTTGAACGTTTTGGAAGCCGAACGGTCTTCCAGAGCAGGTTACGTTCGAAAACTGAGGTACGACTGTATACTAAACTTACTGGATGGGTACAGGGTGTGGTTAATGGCTCCCCACATGAGAGAGTTATTCCCACCACCATGAAAGAGACTGTTCTCTCCAGATCCAGAGATTTTCGAAAACTACCCCACAGTCTCCAATATTTCCATTCTGGACAAGGTGATACAGAGGTGTAGCAAGGTCAGGTGGTACCTGGTGCAAAAAATTGTCACCTCCCCCCACACACACATTGCAATTTTTGCCCAGAGTTGTTGAGCTTTTTGTAGCGAGGGTTGGCCGTGAAACAGATACGCCCGCAGATCACGCAAATCCAACCGACGATTACATAAAACCGTGCAATCACTGCCTGCCAAGGCTGTCAGCGCCACCAGCCAGGGGTGCGAGCACTGCCCGCCGATCGCGAAAATCCGACTGCCGATCACATAAAACCATCCGCCGTGGATGCGAGAGCCACCCACTGGGGGTGCGAACGCTGCCCACCTGGGGGTGCCAGGCTGATCAGCGGGTGTGTTTGTGTGATCAGCGGGTGGATTGTCATAACGGCGATCATGCCAATCGCGAAAATCTGCCCACCGGGGGTGCGAGCACTGCCACGTCAATCCACCCGGGGGGGGGATTTTGTCACTCCCCCCCCAGGCATGACACCTGGGGCAGACCGCACCCCCTTGCCACACCCCTGAAGTGATCAAGGTCCATGTGGAGGAAGCAAATTATCTAGACCAATTTCAATCTAGTTTCAGACCTGCTTTTAGTATTGACACAGTCTTGGTTGCCTTGCTTGATGACCTTTTACGGGAGAGATGCTCTGTTGGTTTTCCTTAATCTCCTAGCAGCTTTTGACACCATGGATAATGGTGTCCTTCTGGAATGACTCAAGGGATTGGATGTTCATGGCATTACAGGGGTTCAACTTCTATCTTGGAACTGCCAAGTGCCCCGGGGGGAAATGGGACCTCCATTTCCCCCCCCACAATATCTTTTTTTTAAAGTGTGTCTTATATATATCTGTGTGTATATATATATATATATGTATATATATATATATATATATATATATATATATATATATATATATACACACACACACACACACACACACACACATATATATACATATATATATATATATATAAACATTTTTGTTAGTTTTTTTAACATATCATTTCCAACAATCATTTAACATAACTTCTTATCTTATACAATTTTTTAGACTTCCGTCAACAACCTCTGAATATTTTCCATTCTTTATCACTTGTTCTGCATTTCTTAATTTCTTTATTACTTTTAATTATCATTAACTAATAATTCTCTTCATAGTCTTCCTTGCAATATTCCATATAGTCCTCCTTATAGAGCTTCTTGCAGTCCGACTAGCATAATCTGTTTATTACAATTGCTTTTCAGAGAGTTCAAATATTTACTCCAGTCTTCTAAGAATCTCTGGTCCCACAGGTTTTGAATCCTTCTTGTTAATTTATCTAATTCTGCATAGTCCATTAGTTTCATTTGCCATTCTTCTTTTGTTGGTATTTTTTTTTGCAAAATAACAGCCATTTTGGGTGCCGCATCCTTGTGCTTCACTCTCTCCCCCCAAAAGCACTTGTCTTGGGGCCACAATCTTGCACGGGGCCCATAAAAATGTGTTTGGGGGCAAGAATGAGGCGTGGGTCATGTGATTTGCCCGTGAGAACATCCCATCCTGGTTTGGGGCTTTAAAAAGGTGGTTTGTATGCTATCTGCAGGGTAATTACCAGAAAGTACCACTTATGGGTCAGTTGGGACGCAGGTGGCGCTGTGGGTTAAAGCCTCAGCGCCTAGGACTTGCCGATTGAAAGGTCAGCTGTTCGAATCCCTGCGGCGGGGTGCGCTCCCGCTGCTCGGTCCCAGCGCCTGCCAACCTAGCAGTTCGAAAGCACCTCCGGGTGCAAGTAGATAAATAGGGACCGCTTACCAGCGGGAAGGTAAACGGCGTTTCCGTGTGCGGCTCTGGCTCGCCAGAGCAGCGATGTCATGCTGGCCACGTGACCCGGAAGTGTCTCCGGACAGCGCTGGCCCCTGGCCTCTTAAGTGAGATGGGCGCACAACCCCAGAGTCTGTCAAGACTGGCCCGTACAGGCAGGGGTACCTTTACCTTTATCTTTTTTATGGGTCAGTTGCTTGATCCCATAGCTTTTGGGGTGTTGTTTGTCACCCCTTTGGGAGAAAAGGCCGTTTAGGAATTTAATTCATAAATTAAATAAATAACCATATCTACTGGCTTTCGCACTTTCCAAATGCTGTAACTCATTTCTGGGCTCTGATAAATTATGCATATTCAAAGTGAACATTTCGAGACAGGAAATGTTTTTCCTTCTAATGCATATTGAAATGTGGATTTTGAAATGAGACCCTACCTGCCTGTGCACTGTCTCGCCAGAGTGGTGCATGCTCTAGTTATCTCCTGCTTGGACTACTGCAATGCGCTCTACGTGGGGCTACCTTTGAAGGTGACTCGGAAACTGTAATTAATCCAGAATGCGGCAGCTAGACTGGTGACTGGGAGTAGCTGCTGAGACCACATAGCACTGGTCCTGAAAGCTCTTCATTGGCTCCCAGTACATTTCCAAGCACAATTCAAAGCCCTAAACAGCCTCGGTCCTGTATACCTGAAGGAGCGTCTCCACCCCATCATCCAGCCCGGACGCTGAGGTCCAGCACTGAGGCCCTTCTCGGTAGTGGCACCTGCCCTGTGGGACACCCTCCCATCAGATGTCAAAGAGAACAACAACTACCAAACTTTTAGAAAACATCTGAACATCAGCCCTGTTTAGGGAAGCTTATAATGTTTAACAGACTACTGTATTTTAATATTTTGTTGAAAGCCACCCAGAGTGGGCAGGGTATAAATAATAAATTATTATTATTATTATTATTATTATTATTATTATTATTATCATCATCATCATCACTCAGTTTTCTAACAAGTGTGGAAATAGGATGAAATCAGCATATATGTGAATGTAACACGGGCCATCCCTTATTCAAACACATAGAGATTTTGCTTCAAGGCTGTTTAGCCACCAGGTGGCTCCACTTTTTCATGTAATGGGGAAAGTGTTCAGGCATCTGCATAGCTAAGAAAGAGTCAAGGCAGAAAACTCATTGAAATACATACCCTTCTACTTTTCATTGTTAAAAACAGTTACGCTCATGTTCTTGAAACAAACACCACTGCTTCTCTGCCAAGGACCATTGCCTGAGTCTCTTCCTCTTACATATTAATGAAGGCTCTCCTGCACTGGCCCTCTTCAGATATAGAATCAAAGAATTATAGAGTTGACGGTCATCTGGTCAAACCCTGTGCAGTGCAGAAATGTTTTGCCCAACGTGGGGCTTGAACCAATGACCTTGTGCTATCTTGTGCTGTACTAAATATTCTCCAGTTTTTCTAGTTGACAAAACGGATTCCTGTAAGTCATTCCTTTGCCTATACTGCAATTCAGTTTAACTTTCCTAATCTCCACTGTCTGAAACAACCATTTTTCAAAATACGCACATCCCCAAATTTTGCAATGCCATGTAACTGCGAAAGAAAATGCATAGATCAGTGAAGATAGCGTACAGAAATTCATTCTGCTAAGCAAATTTGCTTCACAAAGATATGCACATTAGGAGAAATTATCATTAAAATACTGGTGGGTTTGGATGAGGCCTTTTGTAAAAAAATGAAAACTGATGGGGGAATTTGGAGAACTGTAGAAAAATTAGACAAATCAGAAACAGAGAGAAACTGAAATTGACAGATTTGCCCATCCTTAGGTGCCGGAGTCCTTTGCTTTTTGCCTCTCCTGGCCACTCTGCATTCATTGCCACATGATAGAGCGATGATCATTTGTTTAGAAGACTTTAAAGGGCTACTTAAAAGGGAGAATATGTTTTCTGATAACTACGAATAACTATTAGTCAAGGCATCTTAAATGGCCGTGTTTAAGAGGCAACAAGCAAAACTGGAAAATGGGGTAACTGTGCCCCTGAAGGACCAGCTGCGCAGCCTGGGAGTCATTATGGACTCACAGCTGTCCATGGAGGCGCAGGTCAATTCTGTGTCCAGGGTGGCTGTCTACCAGCTCCATCTGCTACGCAGGCTGAGACCCTACCTGCCTGTGGACTGTTTCGTCAGAGTGGTGCATGCTCTAGTTATCTCCCACTTGGAACACTGCAATTCGCTCTATGTGGGGCTACCTTTGAAGGTGACCCAGAAACTGCAATTAATCCAGAATGCGGCAGCTAGACTGGTGACTGGGAGAGGCCACCGGGATCATACGATCAACACCGGTCTTGAAAGACCTACATTGGCTCCCAGTATGTTTCTGAGCACAATTCGAAGTGTTGGTGCTGACCTTTAAAGCCCTAAACGGCCTCGGTCCAGTATACCTGAAGGAGCGTCTCCACCCCCATCGTTCAGCCTGGATACTGAGGTCCAGCGCCGAGGGCCTTCTGGTGGTTCCCTCATTGTGAGAAGTGAGGTTACAGGGAACCAGACAGAGGGCCTTCTCAGTAGAAGCACCCACCCTGTGGAACGCCCTCCCATCAGATGTCAAGGAAATAAATAACTATCTGACTTCTAGAAGACATCTGAAGGCAGCCCTGTTTAGCTTCATCAGCATTTTGTACAGCAACCCAATCCTTCTGTGACTGGCACTATGGAGGAAAAAAAGCAAGTTTTTTTTTGAAAAAGTATCAATGCTCAAAAAATTGACTTATACAGACATATGAACACAGCTGGTTGGGGCAGGGAGTTAGGCTTTTAGAATTATTATTACTACTACTACTACTACTACTACATAATTCAATGTCCTTATGTCGCCCTTCTTCCGCAGCTTCATTTTATATACTATTGTTCTGGTTTCATTTTTAAAAAAATTATTGAAAACCACCTTCAAAAACTAAGAAAGAAGAGGAGGGGAGGTGAAATGAAATGTTTAAAACATCACTTATAAATGGACAGCAAAATAATGTATAGAATATTGTAGTGATAATATTATATGAAAACCATGGGAGGTAAGACTTTATCATTGGAAAACCTGGAAAAATGCTTAAGTGTTGTGGACCGTTGTTCATATATTGTACTGTCATACTGTGAAATAAATGATAGAGCTGGTTTCTGGCTGAGGGTTTGGAGCAATGAGCTATGAATGAGCACAAGATTTCTCAGGTGGTCAGTTTATAAACAGAGCTCCCAGGTCCCACTTCGATGTCTTAACAGAATTATTGAACTTTCTGCCATCTCTGTCACACACATTTCAAACAGATGGATCTAATACAGGCATTCACTTCAAAATAAACAAACAAAACAGAGCTGGGTATGAAAAAGCAATAAAACCGTCCTGCTGTGATGCTATGATATTTCTACAGCAGGAAATAGAGGCTGAATATATATATATATATATATATATATATATATGCTGTGAAATTATTATTTTTTTTAAAAAAAAACCACATTTAAATATCTATAATGAATTTGCCATTAGCTCACCATTGCCATCTAGTGTCCCATTGGTAGAATGCACTTAAAATGCACTTAGAACGTTATATTTGCAGCTGTATAGCTGAGTCCATACTTGCTGAAATGAATGCCACCAACCCAAGTCTAACTATATCACATCATAAACTATTTACTTATCAAATGCAGGTATAGTATTTGAGTGACTTGTGTTAGGGTACCTACAACCACAAAATAGCAACCCCCTTCGCTGTTAGGGAAGAAGGGACAAGTGAAGATCGACATCAGGAGTAAGAGGGGAATAAAGATCTATACCACGGGTGTCAAACACAAGACCCGCGGGCCAAATCCGGCCCGCCAGACCTCGTCATGTGACCCGCGAAGCCGCCGCCAGCCGCCAGTCTAGGGATTTGTTGTCTCGGCAGTTTCCCGCGAAGCCGCCGCTTTTATCTCGCGATATTTGGAAAGCGCGTGGTTTTTTCCCCCCTCCCCTGCCCACTCCGCCGGAAGCGCCGCGAGGCGTTCAAAACCCGGCGCGAGTCGGAAGCGGCGGCACGATGCCCATGGAGGAGAACGGCGGAGCCTCATCCGGGAGCGGCGCAGGTGGGGAGCCGCCAAGCGAGGCCGGGCTGCCTCCTCAGGGTGCGGGGGGGAGGGTGTTTATTGTGGGCTAAGGGGTCTCCTGAGCATGTGCAGAGCGCTCTCCGCCTCACCCGCCCCCCCCAGCAGAAAGCCCGTGAAGAAAAGCCCAGCAGCAGCAGTGCCCTTCTTTTTATCGCTCATTGTGCAGGCGAGGCTGCCTCCCCCGATATAGATATGAGAGAGGGGGAAGTCAGAGAGGTGGAAAAAATATGGGGCTGGTGTCGGTGGGATTATAACCTCCCTCATGAGGATAAGTTGGAATTTAGCAAAGTAGGGTGCAGCTTTCCTCCCCTCCCTCCAAAAAACAAACAAACAGAAAAGTTTGTAGCACTGATCCTGAAGCCAAAGTACAATTTTAGCATGCTGCTATTATTTTCCACCTCATTTCGCTTTGTAGCTGGTGACCGGTATCCATTACTTGTTGTTTGTATTCTTGATGAATGCTATATTATAAAAAGACAACAACAGGGGGACAACGGAAGAATTTGGGAAATAGATGGTGGCAAGGGGGTTGGAGGTCTTTTAAGATAGAGCTTTCAGGAGCTAGAACCAACAAGTACCGTGTTTTATATGTGTGTGTGTGTGTGTGTGTGTGTGTGTGTAACACATAACAAGAAGCAACAAGTACTGTGTTTTATATATGGGTTATTTTGTGCTAGTTCTTAAGGCAGGCATATCCAAAATCTTCTTTGGGGCCCAATTCGGCCCTCCGGCCGGTTTTATCAAACCCCTGTGGCAGTTCATTCATTTATTGCTGTCAAATCCTTTAAAAAGGTCAATAAACCTGGGGGGGGGGCATCCCCCCAAAAGCTCTTCAATCCTAAAAAAAAGCTTTGGTCGGCCCTCATGCATGTTCACTTCCATCAGATCTGGCCCTCTTTGAAAAATGTTTGGGCACCCCTGATCTATACAGTGCTACCTCATGTTATAAGGGATGCGGGTGGCGCTGTGGGTTAAACCACAGAGCCTAGGACTTGCCAATCAGAAGGTCGGTGGTTCGAATCCCCGCGACGGGGTGAGCTCCCATTGTTTTGCCCCAGCTCCTGCCAACCTAGCAGTTCGAAAGCACATCAAAGTGTAAGTAGATAAATAGGTACCGCTCCAGCGGGAGGTAAACGGCATTTCCGTGCACTGCTTTGGTTTCGCCAGAAGTGGCTTAGTCTTGCTGGCCACATGACCCGGAAGCTGTATGCCGGCTCCCTCAGCTAATAAAGTGAGATGAGTGCCGCAACCCCAGAGTCAGCCACGACTAGACCTAATGGTCAGGGGTCCCTTTACCTTTACCTTTAAACGTGGTTGCTCTTTACTTTCTTAGTCTTATTTTCCTCTCTCTATCTCTTCTACCTCCCCACACTCAAGAACCCACTGCCCTAACTGTCTCTCTATTACCAACTGCTTTTCCCCAACAGCCAACCCACTCAAAATAACCAACTACCTGTAAACAAGTTGATAAATTGCTGGAAAAAGTTTTACAATGATGCAAGTGGGAGCGAGAGACGTGAGGGAGTCCAAAGAAGTTTTGAAAAGATGTTATGATACATGTTATATTGTTTATTATTTTTGCATTTTTGTATTTAAAAAATCTCAATAAATATTTATAAAAAAAACCAAAATAACCAACTACCCACCAACAACTCCCAACCAAACCCTCCCCAAACTCCTTTTATAGTCCCACTGACTCAACCCCCCCCCCCCGGGTCCTGACTGTGCAACCGATTTAACTATTTCCCCTCCACGTATGTTAACTCTCTCACGTATGTTAACGTCACACCAGGAAGTACTGTATTTTTCGCCCTATAGGACACACTTTTTCCTCTCCAAAAATGAAGGGGAAATGTGTGTGCGTCCTATGGGGTGAATGCAGGCATTCGCTGAAGCCTGGAGAGCAAGGGTGCGCACCAACCCCTCTCACTCTCTAGGCTTCAGGAAGCTATCCACTAGCCGTGGGAGACGCAGCTCTCCCATGGCTAGCGGAGAGCTTGCCGGCACCCAGAAGCTTGGGGCGCACTGAGCTCAGCATGCCCCAAGCTTCGGGCTTTGCGCAGTGCTCCGCTAGCCATGGGAGAGCCGCGCGAAGTTGTGCGGCTCTCCCACGGCTAGTGGAGACCTTGCCAGCACCCAGAAGCTCGGGGTGCGCTGAGCTCAGCACGCCCCAAGCTTCGGGCTTCGAGCAGCACTCCGCTAGTTGTGGGAGAGCTGCGGGAAGTCGCGCGGCTCTCCCAAGGCTAGCGGATAGCAGCCTGTTCTGGGGGTTGTTGTTGGGGGAACCTTGGGCTTACCCCGCCCCAGCCCCGCACCTGGGGGGAAATAAATTTTTTTCTTTATTTCCCCCCAAAAAAAACTAGGTGCGTCCTATGGGCCAGTGCATCCTATGGGGTGAAAAATACGGTAATCCGTTCCGGTACTTGTGGGTTGCCACGGGACATAACGCCAAAAGACACAACGTGAAGCGGACGCAACACGAGGTATGACTATATCAGGCCTTGTTGATCCTCCTGCCTGAGGCAGTCATCTCACCTTGCCTCATACATGGGCTGGCCTTGTTTCAGAGTTAAGCAGTATTGCCCACAGATCCTGCAGAACTTGCCCACAGATGACAAATGCTACGCTGGAACAGGGTTTTTCTTGTTCTCCTTTGGCCATTCATTTGCTTAAAAGAACCTCAGCTGCTCGTATTGCGGCTGATTAGGTGTGTTTTGCTTAGCTCTAGATAAGATACCTTGCCTTCTGCAACCTTTGAAGCTTCTGCTGCAGTCATCCACAGTAACCTTTTCCATTCAGCTCAGAGATCTTTCTCTGTGTGTTCAATATGGTTTCCATCTGAGTAATTGATAGCAGGCTTTAAACACCTATTAATCGGAACTTCAAACACAGGGCTGAAATGATTAAATCTCAGCAGCCTGGAATGTCTTCCATAACTAAAGCGGGGTGGGGCGGTGGGGGGGGGACGGTACTTTAAAGGCAAAATTCTAATGGGCAAAGAATAATGCATCAAGATAAATGGCTACAGGACTCTGAAAGTGAAGCCCTGTCAGTGAGAGCATTCCTGCAGCTACGCTCGCTCAGATCTTTTGAGATTAAAGAGATGCTTCATTTTCAGGCTGTAGAATCAGTGATCTGTAGGTTAATGTGGCACAATTTTGCACTTATTTTCTTAGGACTGTAAATGGTGGAGAGAATAGGCAGAGGTATTAAAATATGTGATTGTTCAGCTAGGGTTGTCGTGCGTCTGGGAAATCCCAGACTTGTCCTCTTTTGGGGGGGGGGGCAACATGCCCATTTGGGAGGATTTTTACATTTTAAAGGAAATAACATATAGAATAAGAGAACAAGAAGAACATATGTTTAGAAAAGATTGGAAAATGTTTATTTAATATATGGGTGAAAACATTTGAAAACGTTGGCATTAAGATAAATTCAACAGTGTAAATAAGTTTTGAAGGAGGTAATAATGGAATATTTAATGGTTATTTTACGTAAAATATGCAGGGATTTATGGCAGGCATAGGCAAACTCCGGCCCTCCAGATGTTTGGGACTACAGTTCCCATCACCCATAGCTAACAGGGGTGATGGGAATTGTAGTCTCAAACATCTGGAGGGCCAGAGTTTGCCTATGCCTGATTTATGGTATGTAAAATGAACCATGGAATGAGATGAAAGGAAGTCACTGAAATTTAAGGTTGTTTAAATGAATATTCTAAAATGTAAAATTAAAAAACTTTATATAGATATGTTGTTGTTGTTTAGTCGTTTAGTCGTGTCCGACTTTTCGTGACCCCATAGACCAGAACATGCCAGGCACTCCTGTCTTCCACTGCCTCCCGCATTTTGTTCAAACTCATGCTGGTAGCTTCGAGAACACTGTCCGACCATCTCGTCCTCTGTCGTCCCCTTCTCCTTGTGCCCTCCATCTTTCCCAACATCAGGGTCTTTTCCAGGGAGTCTTCTCTTCTCATGAGGTGGCCAAAGTATTGGAGCCTCAGCTTCATGATCTGTCCTTCCAGTGAGCACTCAGGGCTGATTTCCTTATAGATAGATAAAGATTTTCAGTGGTTGGTACCATTCCCTATGACTAGCAAGGTCAGAATAAATCATGCAAAATACTGACCTATAGTACTTACACATAACAAGCAAAAGCTGCAACAGAAGAAACATTATGCTGTATTTACTGTATTTTTGGTTTCTATGGAAGCCGCCCAGAGTGGCTGGGGAAACCCAGCCAGATGGGCGGGGTACAAATAAATTATTATTATTATTATTATTATTATTATTATTATTATGCTAATTTGTTCAATTTGCATACTTTATGCAGGTTGCAGAATTCAGGTGTTCATGGTCTAGAATTTGGATTGCCCAAGTGCAAAACTGCAATGCTATCAGAATAGAATACACCTATCTTTTATCATAATTACACCATTGCATCTTTATTGGCTGCAAATCACCCTCTCTTTGGGGAATCACCAAGGGGGCTTTGGACTCGTGTTTCTGAATCCTCCTGCCACAGACCAAACCTCTTTTCAAATTAAGGAAAGTTTCAGAAGTCACTTGGTATGGAGAGAACACAAGTCCCAAGTCCCAAGTAGCATGCAGAACTCTGTGGTCTTGGGTGCACCTAAAATACCGTATTTTTTGCTCTATAAGACTCACTGTTTCCCTCCTAAAAAGTAAGGAGAAATATGTGTGTGTCTTATGGAGCGAATGCAGGCTGCGCAGCTATCTCAGAAGCCAGAACAGCAAGAGGGATTGCTGCTTTCACTGCGCAGCGATCCCTCTTGCTGTTCTGGCTTCTGAGATTCAGAATATTTTTTTCTTGTTTTTCTCCTCCAAAAACTAGGTGCGTATTGTGGTCTGGTGTGTCTCATAGAGTGAAAAATATGGTACCTCTTTGGACCCCAGCCAATGTCTTGTCTCACCAGAAATTTGAGAGGGTTTGTTTGAGAAGCAAACACCTGGAGTGCAGGTACTATGAATGTCCTCCTGCTCCATTTACTATATGGGGATCTAAAAGTAATTCAACCAAAATCCTCTAGGTGGCATAAATAAACCTGAGATTTAGTTCCCAGAACCAACCAGAGATCATTAAAAGCTGCAGCTTTCCCAGTTCAAAAGGGAATGAGTGGGAAGCGCACAGCGAAGATGTTGAAAAGCTGACGCACATCTCAGTTCAGAGCCAAGCACAGGCTTTGGTGTCAAAGCTCTTGTGGCTTCACATTTCAATTCATTTTTTTCCCCTCCAAGCATCTATAGTCATCTGGGAGCGCTGGACGTACGATTATGGCAAAACAAGTAGCACAAAAATATCTATTTTTTCTCATGTTAGCACAAAAACGGTTATTTGGAAGAAGAAGGTTTTTGGTGAAGAATAGATCACAGCCTATCCAGGTCAAAATCTGTTTGGATGCTAGCCAAGAAGACATCCGTCAGTGAAGCAGAAAAGGAAGGAATTCCTTCCAGTGCTGTAGCATGGAAGAGGCCACATGGGTAGTTGCCCTGGACACAAAATTGTTAAAGGTAAAGGTAAAGGTACCCCTGCCCGTACGGGCCAGTCGTGACCGACTCTGGGGTTGCGTGCTCATCTCGCTTAAGAGGTCGGAAGCCAGCGCTGTCCGAAGACATTTCCAGGTCACGTGGCCAGCGTGACGAAGCTGCTCTGGCGAGCCAGCACCAGCGCAGCGCACAGAAATGCTGTTTACCTTCCTGCTATAAAGCGGTACCTATTTATCTACTTGCACTTAGGGGTGCTTTCAAACTGCTAGGTGGGCAGGAGCTGGGACCGAATGACGGGAGCTCACCCCGCCGCGGGGATTCGAACCGCCGACCATACGATTGGCAAGTCCTAGGCACTGAGGTTTTACCCACAGCGCGACCCGCATGCCCATTGTTAGGGGGTGCAAAATTTCAACCCCCCCTGTGCTGCCTCAATACAGCTGTGTGCTTCTGTCACTGGGCTCCATTAAAAATATCTCCTCCAGGCGAACCAGGAAGTGATCTCTCTAGACAATGGAACAACTCTTCTTTTCTTATCTCCACAGCTGCAATCTCCTGGGTGATGCGGATGCTGTTAGGCAGTTGAATGTGAATGCATACTCTGTCCATTTCCTTCCTTTTCACCAACCCTGTCTGCACAGCCATGGGCACTGGCAACCCACGCTACACCACTGATTACTCCTAGCCTCATGCTTCCACAGCTCCACCAAATCTATGAAGCATATTTTATTGTGAGGAGTGGGGACTGCAGCAGGGAGTGGGAATGACTGAAGATTGCCTACCTGCTCCTTCTGCTGACAGGTGCCTTCCTTCTCCAACTGGATCCTACCCCTCTGTAATTATCTAGTTTTGTCTGTGTGATTCATCTAACTGGCATATTATGAGCCTGATCCAGCTCTAGTCAGTGACCAGAAGTTCTGAATGGGGATGCAAATGGAAATCCCCATCTACATCACAAGATGCATGCAGATGGTTCACTGCGTGAACACTGCAATATGGATGCCAAGGATCCAGTTATTCCTCTACACTGGAAGGGGCCTGAATCACCCTGGCTCAACTGTCACATTTATTTCCAAAAGTTTTAGCCAAATTGTGTTTGATCATTTGTAGTCTACTTCTAAAAAAACCCTCATAGAATACAACATTGAGAATATCTCTTAACTGAAAATTCAGGCACGTTTCCACATTGGGGGAGTATGGTTATGTGTGTAGCACCCTCTGCTGAACTTCACATGCATAGCTTTCTTTCTTTCTTTTTTTTTAAAAAAAAAATGGTTCTGAAGGTAAAAAGGTAAAGGTAAAGGATCCCTGGACATTTAAGTCCAGTCAAAGGCGACTATGGGGTTGCGACGCTCATCTCGCTTTCAGGCCGAGGGAGCCGGCGTTTGTCCATGGACAGCTTTCCGGGTCATGTGGCCAGCATGACTAAACTGCTTCTGACACAACGGAGCACCGTGACGGAAACCAGAGTGCACAGAAACGGCATTTACCTTCCCACCACAGCGGTGCCTATTTATCTCCTTGCACTGGCATGCTTTCAAACTGCTAGGTTGGCAGGAGCTGGGACAAAGCAAAGGGAGCTCACCCCGTAGCAGGGATTCAAACCACCAACCTTCTGATTGGCAAGCCCAAAAGGCTCAATGGTTTAGACCACAGTGCCACCCACCCATTTGTTTTGAACCACATGTGGGTAACATTAACCTCTGGGAACTTTGAATTGGCCTCCATGAAATGCTACCCAACCATCCTTGGGTACAAGATTTCTGTGACGAGGCATATTGTACAAACTAAAGGCTCATAAAACACTCTCTTCCTGTCACACGATTGTACCGTCTGTTGAAAGTCCTATCCCAAATATAGAAACCAAGAGCAGCATAGGCCATCCAGTTTTGACTCATACGGCATACTTCCCTGCATGCTCTCTGTAGCTGAGGACAGTTTGGAGCCAAAGGGGCAGGACAAGCCAAATTTCAGCCGGGCAGCTGCAAGGCATACCAGAATGACAGAGCCACGACTCTGTCTGCAGCCCCATCACTCATGATGTCCAGAGTGGAAGGGGGGGTGGCAGAGACAGGATCAAGCCAGATGCTGTCAGTGTACCCCCTCCTTCCCTTGAACACCCAGTTTTGAGACTTCCTGTAGGCTATCACCAACACGGACCCCACTAGTGGTACCTTGGCCTATTGCTAGACACCCAACAAACCAAAGTGATGCACCAACAAGCACAAAAAACCCCTCTGCAGTGCCACAAATCCAACTCTATGATGCATCATTGGAAAGTGTTGATCACTTCTCCTACCTCAGTGTCCACAAGGCCGACACTGATGCCAAAATCCACCATCGCCTGAACTCTGTGATTGCAGCTTTCTCCCGATTGAAGTGCAGAGTGTTTGAGAACTGGGACATTCGCAGGGAAACTAAAATGTTTGTTTACAAAGCTATTGTACTACCAACCTTACTGTATGCTTGTGAAACATGGACCACTTATAAATGCCATCTCCAACTCCTTGAAAAATTCCCTCAACGGTGTCTCCGAAAAATTTTACACATCACTTGGGAAGACAGGCAAATTAAGGCCAATGTACTGGAAAAAAACAAATATCACCAGTGTTGAAGCAATGATTCTTCAACATCAACTTTGTTGGATAGGCCATGTTGTGCGGATGCCTGATTATCATCTTTCAAAGCAACTATTCGGAACTTAAAAATGGAAAGCGTAATGCTGGTGGTCAACAAAAGAGGTTTAAAGACACTCTCAAGGCAAATCTTTAAAAAATGTTGTATAAATACCAACAACTGGGAAATACTGGCCTGTGAGTGCTCCAAATGGAGAACAGCCTTTACCAAAAGTGTTGTGGGCTTTGAATTACAGATAGGTAGCCGTGTTGGTCTGCCATAGTCAAAACAAAATAAAAGAAAAAAAATTCCTTCCAGTAGCACCTTAAAGACCAACTAAGTTAGTTCTAGGTATGAGCTTTCGTGCGCATGCACACTTCTTCAGATACACTGAAACAGAAGTCACCAGACCCTTCTACATAGTGAGAAGGTGGGGTGGGGTATTACTCAGAAGGGTGGTGGGAATGGGTGATTGGCAGATAGCTGTGATGAGCCTGTTGACGACTCTTAACGACTGCAATAGGTCTTACAGGAAAAAGCAAGGGGTGAGAAGGTGAAAAATGGCTTTGTCATGTATAATGAGATAAGAATCCAATGTCTTTGTTCAGACCAGGTCTCTCCATGGTTTTAAGTTTGGTAATAAGTTGCAATTCAGCAGCTTCTCTTTCCAGTATATTTCTGAAATTCCTTTGTAATAGAACAGCTACTTTGAGATCTTGTATAGAATGTCCTGGGAGATTGAAGTGTTCTCCTACTGGTTTCTCTGTCTTGTGATTCCTGATGTTGGATTTATGTCCGTTTATCCTTTGGCGTAAGGTTTGGCCTGTTTGTCCAATATAGAGAGCTGAAGGACACTGTTAGCATTTGATGGCATACACAATGTTAGACGATGAGCAATTAAATAGTCCCGAGATGGTATGTGTGATGTTGTTGGGGCCAGTAATGGTGTTGTCCGGGTGTATGTGGCAGCAAAGTTGGCATCTGGGTTTATTGCAGGCAATGGTGCCAGTGTCCGTGTTAAGTCTGGTAGTAGTATTATTGTGGGTTAGGAGTTGTTTAAGATTGGGTGGCTGTCTGTAGGCAATGAAAGGTCTTCCTCCCAGAGCTTGAGAAAGAGAACTGTCATTGTCCAGGAGAGGTTGTAGATCTCTGTTGATGCGTTGTACTGTTTTAACTTGGGAGCTGTATGTGATGACTAGAGGTGTTCTGTTATTTTCTTTTTTGGGTCTGTCTTGCAGCAAGTTCTCTCTGGGTATCAGTCTGGCTCTGTTGATCTGTTGTCTAACTTCATCTGCTGGGTATTTTAGTTCTAAAAAGGTTTGATGTAGATCTCTTAGGTGAGAGTCTCTGTCTGTAGAATTGGAACAGATGCGGCTGTAACGTAGTGCCTGGCTATATACAATGGACTGTTTGGTATGTTTGGGATGGTAGCTAGAGGCATGTAGATATGTTTGTCGGTCAGTTGGTTTACGGTATAAGGTGGTGTCTATGCGCCCATCCTGTATTTTTATAGTAGTGTCCAAAAAATGTATTTCTTGCATAGATTGATTCATTGTTAGGTTGATTGTGGGGTGAAAATCCTGGACAATGACAGTGGGCTTTGAAGACACTCAAACTCAGGATGAATGGGAGAAACGTGCTAAGAGGAAGGCACGCTTAGCAAACCCTCACCATGATCAACTCCCGCCCAGAAACCTATGTCCCCAGTGTGGAAGGACATGTGGATCCAGAATTGGCCTCCACAGTCACTTATGGACTCTCTGTTAAGACCATGTTCATAGAAGACAACCTTACTCGGCTACAAGTGATCGCCAAAGAAGAAAGACCTTGAGAAAGAACAGAGACCTTTGTGGTGCCAGAGTGTTGCTGGCATCACTCTGGGTCGAGGGCACCTCTGTCTTGGTCAACCCACCTGGCACAAAGTGTTCAGCACATTTCATTTGTGCTGAACATTTGTGCACATTTCAAGTGTTCAGCACATTCTGCTGTGTACCCAGGAATTGTGTGTGTTTGTGTGAGGTGTGCATTTACTTAATCATAAAGGACATTGTTTTTATTCATCAAACTAAAACTTTACTTTAAAAAACAACAATTTTGCTAAATATCACTTTTTTGCCACTAGGATGTACCCGGGCACATCTGGTACCTCCTGCATACATACCTATGTTTGTAGGACATTTTCTGTATTTCAGAATTTCAAAGCAATCATAAGGTAATTGGGGACACATTGGTTGTACATAACTCTTTTAGCACTCACCTAACCTGGTCAGAAATGGCACAGCCTGTTTGGTGCCTCAGTTGTATCCAGTACTTGACGTGCAATGTAATCTTGCTTAAGGACACAGTGCATCTGAACACTTACTTTAATGTGTTTGACAGCATGCCTGGATGGAGACGGTACCTCAGCTGTAATAGACTGACATTGCTCTAAGGTGTTGGCCTAAGAATCACACCTGTGTCTGGGGACTCACATCTTTTTCTCCCAGATAATTGAGAGTCTTTCAGCTCTCCTGTCTCTTCTAGGAGAAGGGGAAGTTATGGTGGAGCACAATGGAGGAAATGTGTCCTGGTAGGAAGTCGAGATCATTGAGGGAGAAAACCTAAACATACTTAAAGGTAAAAGGTAAAGGACCCCTGGACGTTTAAGTCCAGTCAAAGGCGACTATGGGGTTTTGGCACGCATATCGCTTTCCGGCGTTTGTCCACAGAAAGCTTTCCGGGTCATGTGGCCAGCATGACTAAACCACTTCTGGTGCAATGGGACACTGTGACAGAGACCAGAGCGCACAGAAACACCGGTGACCTTCCCGCCACAGAGTGCCCATTTATCTACTTGCACTTGCGTGCTTTTGGACTGCTAGGTTGGCAGGAGCTGCGACAGAGCAATGGGAGCTCACTCCGTCTTGGGGATTCGAACTGCCGACCTTCTGATCGACAGCCACTGATCAGTGGTTTAGACCACAGTGCCACGCGCTCCCTATAAACATACTTATTAGGGACTTTAAAATCTGTGAGGACCAGTGAAATGCTAGCTTCAAAAATGGCCTTCAGAAACAGATTTCAAGTAAGATATGTAATACTGGTAAGCACTTCCAACATGTAAATACATACAGCGAGACTATTTTTGTGATTCTTCCGTACCCTCAGAAACTTTGCAATGGGTTGCCCTGCTATGGAAGCAGATGCTTTGAGATGTTTTACAAAATTGCCGACCAATATAGCATCATATTCCCTGGTTGAAATCTTTTTTCACTTTGGTGGGCCATTCTCTGCCCCCAAATCTATAATATGGGGATAATAAAAAAAATATTGGTCTAGCTATAAAGTGAGCAGTAAGAATTAATATGAAAATATACATGGATCGCTTTGACATAAAAATAGCACAATTTAAATAACACATTTTTCCGTGTATAAGACACCCCCATGTGTAAGACACCCTGTATTTTTGGGGACTCCCAAAGCTGATGACTCTCCAAATTTGGGGACTTCAAATTAAGAAAACACCCTTCAGCACTAGCCGTGTATAAGACGAGCCCCAATCTAAACCTATGTTTTGGTAAAAACAAAACAAAAAAACTCCTAGTCTTATACACGGAAAAATACAGTATTTACTATTATTAATGCTACTACTGACCAAAAAATAATATATTATATATCCCATTGTGATAGCAGATTAGCTATCACAATCCAAACAGGGCATCTGCTTAATGGACATCTTTGTTGCTGGGGAATTGGAGAAATAAGATTTCTTCCTTTATACTGTAATTGATATAAGGAGCCTAGAGAGAGGCTGAAACTTCCTTTATTAAAAACTCTTCTCCAAAAGACCCACTCAGATTTGGATTTCTCTTTTTTTTTTTTTCTCATATTACTAAACACACAGGTAGCTAAATATTTCTCTCCTCCTTTTAAAATAATACTAGGAAGCAGATGGTGAAGCAAATTTTCTGTTAGCTTCCCTGTGAATCTTATGCTTTCTTATTGTGTTAATTGCCCTGTGTGTATCGGCTTCGATTGGTCTGTGGCCATAATATGTTTCTCTAACCAGGACATTGTATTGAAGCCCAACTCTTGGCTCCCATCAACCTTAGAATCATCAGGTACCATTTTCCCTGGCACAATCCTGCTTGTGAGATCTCTGAAAAAAATGTGTCGTGCACAGCCACTTTTTAAAATGAATCAGTTGGATACACACACACACAAGGATAGTACCAGTTGCATTTCTTTCAGACTGGGTCTTTTAGAAAACTGCAAAAAAATGAGATGATTAAAATATTGGCAAAACCTATTTGGTGTTTCACAACTTCCTGACTAGTTGCAGGACCTTAGCCAGACCTAGCAGAGTGCACACAGAATCCACGGAAGCAATTGGCGACTTGGCTGCAGACAAGATAGACGAAGCAGGAACCAGGAACTTGTAGTTAGGTGTTTATTATATACAGTGGACTATTTACTGCAACAGAACACACATCTTTTGCTAGCTCTCTCTGATACGACTCACAACTCCTACACTCACTGACACACTGAACCACTGAACCTCTGAACTAACACATTCCAGTTAGTAGGCCATTAATTATCACTCCCTTGACCAATCAGGGAGTGGTCTCCATGTCTCTGTTATCACCAGGCAGACTTACTCCTTCAGATTGCCTTCTGGCTGGCTGCCAAACCTTAATTGACTCTGTGTGAGTAGCTGCACATATACAGTTTCTCAACATAAAAGGGATAGAAAGAAACCTGGTGCACATACATTATGGGTGGGTGGGGAACCAAGAGTGCAGAATTCAGCAGCCAAGTTGCTCACCAGAGCAAGACAGTTTGGGCATATTACACTGATCTTGGTCCGACTGCACTGGTGACCGATTAGTTTCCGGGCCCAATTCAAAGTTCTGGTTTTGATCTATAAAGTCCTAAACAGCTGAGGACCATAATCCTCAAGGACCACCATTTTCCAGCTGAGATCATCATCTGAGGCCCTCCTTCGTGTGCCTCCTCCTCAAGAAGTTCCTCTCCCCAGAGAAGTTTGCCTGGCGCCTTCATTATACACCTTTAGGTGTCAGGCAAAAACATCTCTTTTTAAGTAAGCCTTTGGTCAATCCAATTTACATCCTATGCCCTTTTAAAATATGTTTTTTTTGGGGGGAGGCTGTTGGGTTGTTGTTTTTATTTTTATTATGTATTTTGTGGTTTTATATCTTGCTTTTATTCTGTGAACCGCCCTGAGACCCCCGGGTATAGGGTGTTATATAAATTCAATAAATAAATAAAAATAATAAATAAGAGGAGATTATCCAGGGCTCTGACTAGAATCAAGACTCACGTCATCCTGTAGAATTCACCTCCTACACCTTGTTCCCAAGTCTGGATAAAGATCCCACAGTGAGGAAGAGCTCGTTTTGTTTTCCTGTCCTCCACATTTCCACACTTAGTCTACTTTTTATGAACCACAACTGGAAACAGCTGTCTCAGTGGCGAGATATGTTGATCACTAGTGTCATGGCAGCCCACAGTTTCCTTTTAGAATCACAACAGATTATTTGATTGCACCTGGAGAAGGGAAGATCATCCTTTGGAAAGAGACTTCAAAAGGCACAAATCACAGGATAGGTCTCCACAAATCAATTTATCTCACACACACATGCAAACACCCCACACACACACACCTTGGGTGCACTTAAAGATTCCACCAGAAACCCACAAATTATATGGCAACTGAGCTTGCTGCCATGTTGATACCCTGGCAGTCTCAGTCAATCAAGGTCATTGCTAGAAGAGTCTATTAAGCACAGCTCTCACCAGGGGTTCTGAAACTTGGATCTCCTGGTGTTTTTGGACTACAGTTCCCATCATCCCTTTCCACTGGTCCAGCTAGCTAGGGATGATGGGAGTTCTAGTCCCAAAACAGCTGGAGACCCAAGTTTGGGAAACCCTGGTTCAAATAAGGGACAACAGCTGTCAAAATGAGGTAGACCCCTAATATCCCTCTTACATACATGAGAGAAGCAGTTGACAAAAAAGATATTTGCATGAATATTCAAACTAAGTGAAGAATTCCAATAGAAACAGCATATGGCCCATTCTTTCCAGGATTTGGGTGTGATGACTAGTTGGGAAACCCTAGGAGACTTTTACCAGTTGCAGTAGATTTCCATTTGAAGTGGGATGGTTTGTTTATAGATAGATAGATACAGTGGTATCTCTGGTTATGAACTTAATTCGTTCCAGAGGTCCATTCTTAAGCTGAAACCATTCTTATCCTGAGGCGCGCTTCCGCTAATGGGGCCTCCTGCTGCATCCTGGGGCAAAGTTTGCAACCAGGAGCAGCTACTTCCAGGTTAGCGGAGCGCATAAGCTGAAGTGTTTGTAACCAGAAGTGTTCGTAACCAGAGGTACCACTGTACATATGAGCATCGAAACATTCATTCCTCTTCCTGTCGTCTGGAGTGCAATCATCCTTCCTGGACGCTACCAAATGCTGTTTCTGCATATTGGTATATTGATTGCAAGCATCATCATTATAACTGCATGGCTAATTTCAGTTCATGCATCTGATGCAATTTATGCTACAGCCTAGAATGTCTTTTAAAAAATTAATGTGGCAGCACAGAACCTTAGAAAGATTCAAACACATGTATACAAAGGAATCCACATAAAGTGCTCAAAAACCAAATCCACTATCCTGAACTGGACTCCAGCAAAATTGTTCTGATGCAATTTTTAATTGACCGGAGGCATTACATATTGTAGCGGCTTCTGCATTATTAATAGGCCGACTCGGTTCCACTGAGGGAAGGCTGCAAATCCAAATGACATTGTCACCACAAAGATACACAACAGTCAGCTTGCATTCATGTAACAAGGCTTCCTGCGTTCATATTCAAAGTGAAATAAGACCTTTAGAATCTTAATTGTTTCGCTTGTCTTCTTGTCTTGGGGAGAGATGGGCCGTTTTCTGTTTTCAAGCAGCCTGTTCTAAGCAAAGAGAACTGGACAAGTAAATCCCAAAACTGAGATTTTATGTCTTAGAAAATAAAGTCACTGCTCTTGTAGTTCAATTTATCTTAGAATGGGTAGAGGAGGGAGCATCAGTTTTTCAGGCATGTTAAATCTGTCAAGCAATTGACAACAGATTTTTCCAGCAGTCTTTCTTTCTTTCTTTCTCTTTCTTTCTTTCTTTCTTTCTTTCTTTCTTTCTTTCTTTCTCATTGTATGAACTTATATAATAAGAGCTCTGCTGGGTCAGACTAAAGGCCTGTCTAGTTCTCACGAGTGGCCAACAAGATGCCCAGGGCTTTCTTTCAGCCGGAACTTACTGGAACCCACTTCTGGCATCTCTCAGGTGAGCGCCACTGCCAGTGTAAGAGAATGAAGGAGGTGTTCATGGTGACTACAATTCCCATCATCCCTGACCACCGGTCCTGTTAGCTAGGGATGATGGGAGTTGTAGTTCCAAAACAAAGTTTGGGGATGCCTGAGCTAAGAGAATGGTCAGTGAGGTCAACATCCCCCAAACCATACTGGAGCCAAGGTAAAAGAAAAAAGAAAAGCTAAAGGACCCCTGGACGGTTGTGCAGTCAAAGGTGACTATGGGGTTGTGGTGCTTATCTCGCTTTCAGGCTGAGGGAGCCAGAGTTTGTCCACAAACAGCTTTCCAGGTCATGTGGCCAGCATGACTAAACCACTTTCAGTACAACGGAACACCGTGACAGAAACCAGAGCACATGGAAATGCCGTTTACCTTCCCGCTGCAGCGGTACCTATTTATCTACTTGCACTGGTGTGCTTTTGAGCTGCTAGGTTGGCAGGAGCTGGAACAGAGCAACAGGATCTCACCCCATCGCAGGGATTTGAACTACCAGCCTTCTGATCAGCAAGCCCAAGAGGCTCAGTGGTTAAGACTACAGTGCCACCCGTGTCCCAATATAAATATAATGCCTGCCTCAGCCTCAATACTCCATCTACAACAAATGGCTGCTGTAAACACCACTAATGACTCATGTGAAACAAAGCTTACTGGGAAATGATATATAATGAATTGACAACAATGTTTAAAATAACTTTTGGGGGGGACAACAACCATAAGCTTTCCTTTTAGGAATTATAGGGACAGAACTACTCAAACTGTATAGAAATTTATTCATGTATGCGACTACAGCGGCAAGAATGTTACTTACCCCAAAATGGAAAGAATAAGAAGTCCCAGACAAAGAGGAATAGATACAAAAACTTATGGAATATGCAGAAATGGCGAAACATACTGGAAAAATAAGAAATCAAGATAACAAAGTTTTTATAAAAGAATGGAAATGGTTTATGGAATATTTACAAACAAACTGTAAACAGATAAGAACATTGACAGGATTATTGTAATAAACTGCAGTTTTATAAGAGTATATATTTAAAGCAGATGAATAATTGAGCATATTTTGGATATGCAGAAAATATTGAAAATAAATTTAAGGAATCACAGAAAGAGGGGGAAGGAAGTCAAGTTTTGAAATGTTAAAATGATTGTAAAGTTATTGAAATGTATAAAACTGAAAATCATAAATAAAATATTAAAAAAGAAAATGACTCATGTGGGAAAAGCTAGACCAATAATGGTCAATATCTAGGGATATCCCTAGATGTGGGTGTGAAATTATATATATATATATATATATATATATATATATATATATATATTACACACACACACACACGAGAGAAAGCCAATGCCCAGACTTCTTTCTTTCTTTCTTTTCTTCCACAGTTCCATCTCCGACACACATGATGGAGGAACATCCTTCATCTAACTACGGTAGTGTTTATATAATGATGGTAAACTGTGAGTGCTCTTCAAGCACATTTTTTTCTTGAATGTCAAAACTTTCCTTTTAGATAAATAAGCGCATATGCAGAACAGCTGGAACATGACTGTTAAGAAACATGCCCTGTCACCAGCTGTTTCTGCTCTGGGTTTTGTGGCTTTCTGATTAATTAAGCATACGTTTCATTCTGGATATGAACATTCATTAAGGGAAGCGAAAGATACTCAGCAGTCATTTGGAAGCAATGTGTTCTGGTTTGCCAAGGGAGACACACTGCACCAGTTAAATTCCTCATATAGGTCTAAAGAGGCCAGCAACTGCCTTCAGTTCAAACAATGCTCTTCATGTACAACAGAGGTCGCCTCCATTCTATTTTGCAGGAAAGATTCAAGAGCGTGCCAAAAATTTAGGTTTGCACATTTGACTTGCATACGGGCACCCTGCAGCCCTGGTGCAACAAATCCAATTTTTAAAAAAGACAATACTTTTTGTGCATTGGACAGCAATTGGAAAATCCACTGCAAAGTGGGGGATGAATGAATAAGGGGAAAACGTATAAGCAAATAAAGATGAAAGCTCAATGTCATATAACCTCCCATCGAACAAATCAGAGCGAATGTTCGATAAAAACCAGACATAGCCGAACCTCTGCATAAGCTTTGTGCAAACAAATCAAGACAAATACTCCTTAAACAGAGCATCTGGAGGAGCCGAAAGTGCAGTTTAGAACAACAACAACCAACTGACTCTGACTTCTGCTGGGACATGTAACCAGATACACATAGCATTCAAATCATGTTATCCCTTAACTTTGTGAACTAGTTTTACCAGAGGCAGCCCTGTTTAGGGAAATTTTAAATGTATGATATTTTATCAATTTTTTTATTCTGTTGGGAGCCACCCAGATTGGCTCAATATAAATAAATTGTTGTTTTTGTTGTTTCTGTCAGCTCTGGAAAATATATTTTCTCAGGTTTGGCTCAGACTAGATGGCCATGAGGGGTTGGTGCATAATATGTTCATTTTTTCTTAATTTCCCCCCCAAATACCAACATTCACACACCCTGGAACCCTAAACAATCAGAAGGTTTGCATTCCTCAAGGAAACAGCCAAATAAAACTTGGGTCCAGAAAACTTCCAATGTTCTTATGTACAATTAAACTGACATTGATTCGAGATTCAAATGCCTGTTCCTCAGCTGTTAAAGTCTGTGAATGGACTCAGTAGATATCTGAATCTCTCCCCCAATTGAGAGCATGAAATAATCCCCCAATGTTGTCTTTCTTTCCTTTCTTCTTGACTCTCGTTCTAACCACTGAAAAGATAAACAGAAGAGTGGAAGAGGTGAGTCATTCAGATCCGCCGCTGCAGTCCTTTCCCCCCAATTAATCTGGTTACTGTGCAACTCCACCATTTCAAATTTGCACTGGATTAATTGGCTAATTAGACCCTTTAGGAAGAACACTGCCTAGCGATGGCTTTACCTCTTTCTGACCTTGAATGTTCCAATTTGGGCTGAGGGAATATAAAGAAGTATCACCCCTTCAGTTTGTTGTAGGGGGTTTCTTGTTGTTATCATTTTTGCTCATTATAAAACAGAAAACCCTGTTCATCACAGCACATGTTTTATGCTGTAATAAAATAAGGAGTGGAAAAGAGGGGAACACTGGAGAAGAGAAGCAGAAGAGCAGTCAGGAGTGTGATAGGACATTTCCCAGGTACTTTTACTCCCATTAATGGTGGAATGCATGCTCATTTACTTGGAATGAACCTCCGCTGAAAAGGAAACTTCACCGAGTAAAGATATAATAGGAACAGGATGCGTAGTTGAAACTTTAAGCATGCTTACATGGAAGTAAGGTAAAGGGGACTGCTGACCATTAGGTCCAGTCGTGACTGACTCGGGGGTGGGGTGCTCATCTCGCTTTATTGGCCGAGGGAGCCAGTGTACAGCTTCCGGGTCATGTGGCCAGCATGACTAAGCCACTTCTGGCGAACCAGAATAGTGAATGGAAATGCCGTTTACCTTCCCGCCGGAGCGGTACCTATTTATCTACTTGCACTTTGACATGCTTTCGAACTGCTAGGTTGGCAGGAGCAGGGACCGAGCAACGGGAACTCACCCCGTCGCGGGGATTCGAACAGCCAACCCACAGCGCCCCCTGCATCCCTTACATGGAAGTAAATTCTACCGGAATCAATGGAACATACTTCTGAGTAGGGATTAAGGATAAATTCAGTTCAGTTCCCAATTAAATACAATCTGCACTGACCTGCGCCAACTACAGGAGCACACCTAGCAATAGGAATCCATAGCATTCACTCTTGATTTCATGCATACCGTGTGATATCTTACAGAGAGGTGGTCTTTCATGAATGAAAATGAACAAATGATGCACGTTGACAAATATAAACCCCCTACTTCCACTATCTATGCACTTAATTCACATCTCATAGTTTGCTTCTCATAGTCCATAAATAGTGGAAAGAGAACTGCTGGCAGAGAAGCTGTAAATAACTCGGAGTCTCGAGAACTTGGGAGCATCTTATATTTGTCCAGCTCCAATTCTAAATGTGGCAACATTAAGTGTAATGACTTCTTGGGGAATTAGACCCACATACACTCATGTCAAGTGCACTCGTAAATTGTTGGTGCACAGTGCAGTAGCAAACAAACAGGCTTATGGTGGGGAATGCAAACAAGAGCGTCCACATTTATAAGAAGGAAAGAGGAAAGGAATTTGTGGAAAAGTACAGACAAGACTCTTAGCTTTGAGCCAGAGGTCCTTTGGCTGGGTCGGGATGATATGGGATTGGGGGGCCAACTCCCATCTCTTGCGGGGGCACAATTAGTGCCAGCACCGTCCGTTAAGAGTTTGTATGTAAATCTTGGACACCTCCCTTTCCATGGAGGCACAGATTGCAGCTATAATAAAGGTGGCATTTTTTCATCTCCGCCAAGCTAAGCAGTTGGCTCCTTACCTCTCTCGCCCTGACCTAGCCACTGTGATCCACGTGACAGTTACCTCCAGGCTTGATTATTGTAAATCACTCTATGTGGAGCTGGCCTTGAGACCGACCCAGAAACTCCAGCGGGTCCTCGCTACGGGATTACAGTCACCGGGTGCTATACCAGCTGCACTGGCTCCCGATGGAGTACAGGAGCAGGTTTAAGGTGATGGTTTTAACCTTTAAAGCCCTATACAACCTAGGACCTTCATACCTATGGGACTGCCTCTCCTGGTATGTCCCACGGAGGACCTTACGGTCTTCAAATAAAAACATCTTGGAGATCCTGGGCCACAGGGAAGTTAGGCTGGCCTCAACCAGAGCCAGGGCTTTTTTGGCTGTGGCTCCGATCTGGTGGAACGCTCTGTCACAAGAGACTAGGGCCCGGCGGGACTTGACATCTTTCCGCAGGGCATGCAAGACAGAGCTGTTCCACCAGGCCTTTGGCCAAGGCACAGCCTGACCCCCTCTCTCCTTCTGTAATCCTCATAGAACTCTAGCCCAATGGTTTATATTTATTTGATTCTGAATTGATTTTAGAATGTATTTTAATTATTTTATGTACACTGTTCTATTTTTACTTGTTGTTAGCCGCTCTGAGCCCGGCTTTGGCCGGGGAGGGCGGGATATACATAAAAATTATTATTATTTATTATTAATATTATTATTATTATTATTATTATTATTAAGGCTACAATTCTAAACATGCTTACTAAGGAATAAGCCCAACTGAACATCCAGGCATCGCTTTTTATTGTGTATTAATGATTATATGTGTTCATGGTGCTATTGGGATGGTCATACACAACTGCTGCTTTCAATAGTTGCAACTGCAACAGTGATGGTCTCTGCTTCAATTCCAGTCCATTTCCAGTCTCCGCATAGCCTGTAATTTCCAGCTGAAATCCTGTCGCAGAGTTTTCCTT
The DNA here is from genome assembly GCF_951804945.1 of Podarcis cretensis. NCBI lineage: Eukaryota > Metazoa > Chordata > Lepidosauria > Squamata > Lacertidae > Podarcis > Podarcis cretensis. Next base: position 16,687,739 of record NC_137176.1, on the reverse strand, counting down.
CTTCTAAATGGGCTGCCTTTCCAGGTGGACGAGTCCCATCTGCCCCTCACTTCCCTCTACAGCATGTGCAGAATCCATCTTCTTGACTGTTGGACCTGCTCTTGGTCTCGTCTGCTCAATCCACTGGAGCCTACCTTCACATGCAGGGGAAGTACCAAACTCACTGAAGGTTTGAAAGCCTTTGACTACCCCTCACCTGCTTTAGCCAGCCAGTTGAAGCCATTTCCTGGAGTATGTCTGCTGTCACATGCTGACAGCTTCCAGGAGCCACAGGTGAGAGCTGAGCACAAGGTGGGGACCAAAGACTGAAGTAATTTTAATCTTAATATTTTAGTTTTTGTATGTTTTAAAGTAGGATTGTTAATTTTTCTTAATTTTACTGCTCTGGCGGTTTTTGGTTTTTGGTTTTGGTAAACCACTTTGCAGGGTTTTTTAAAAATAAATTTTATTAAATAAATAAACAACAAACATGAATAAAATAACACAAGCCAAAACACGATCCATCCTGTAGATTTAAGTATCTGTCCGTAGTCGCCTACTTGTTATCAGAGGCCCAGAATCCACATTCCTTTGTAAGAAAATATGAAATAACGTAAAACCATTTTTGCAGGCAAAAAAAAAAAAAAATTAAATCAATGGGGGGGGGGGTGACAAGAAATTTTCTGCACCAGGTACCACCTGACCTTCCTACACCTCTTCCAAAGATGGATAAACTACTCAAGAAGAAGCACAGCACGTTCCCCACAAGAAGTGCTACACGCCATACACTCCATCTCTGGGTCTACAATGGCTAAAATCGCCGTCTTTAAAAAACACAGATATTTGAATTTATTGCAATACTGAATTCCAGAAAGGCTGGAGTTTTGTACATTCCCACCAGAAAGGAAATATGTACTGAGTGTGGGGCAATCCAATATGGTGAGGCACCAACATGGATCATTGCCAGCTTTCTAGGGCTTAGCTACCACCTTTATTTGAGTTTTAGGGTTAATTCTCCATTGCTCAGCAAAATAGATTCTAAGGACTTTTTTTGTCCAAAGGCTATTCCATTGACTTGGGTCAAGTGCATAGCCGAAATCGCAGGTGGTCTTGTAGCTTTACTGGTAATTGAGTTAGCCCCAAAATGTGCGAAAATACATGTTTTGAACTAAATATCCCAAAGTTTAACATGCTTCTTTTCCCCCCTTTCACAAGAAAAGCATCCCATTATTATGTGTTTAACTTCACTGGCTTTCACCATTGTCCTTAGTCCAGATCCATTAACAGATATTTAAAAAGTAAGTGTTCCTTCCTTTCAAGACTCAAAGTTTCTTTAGTCTATTTTAATTATCTCCTTTGTCTAGACAGGTGAGTAAACAAATCCATTGCATGCTTATTAGCTCATTGTAACTAAGCCAGATAACTGCATTTTAATGAAAATTCAAAGAATAATGCTGTGCACTAGTGACCTATTTTAAATTACCAGTGCAGGTGCTTAGATTGGCTCTGTAGCCATTCTCTTGAATAATTTTATATGAGGACTGTAAGATGATTTTAAAAACAGTTGATTAGTCATCTGCATCTTAACTTTAAGTAATTAGTCCTTTAAATTTGAACAAACTGATCGATTTCCAAACCCCTGATAGTGATATGTTTTTTGAGATATCAAAGGAGGTGCAAGATAAATTGCCATTTTATATATCAAAGCTACTCTTTAAAAAAAATAAAAATGGAAAGGCTGTTTTTCAGTGATGTTTGTTTTCCAGAAATTTTTGAATTGAGAAATTTTGCAGTGCAAATTAAGCTCAGTTTGCAATGGAACTTTTTGTGATGCCCTAGACAGTCATCTAATTAGCATGTTTATTTTACTTTAACTCCCATTTAGTGTTTGTTTGGTTTTTTAAAAAAATATGATTGTGCTGGCTCTTATTTTTAACTCCTTCATGTCTTTGGTTTGGCTTCCGAATAGTCCAGCCACTGTTCGGGTCCAGCCACCATGCTTGGATGGTATGATGGTGTCAAGTCATTTACACCACTTTTATTCCGATTGCTCCATGGTTATGGAATGACCTTTCCAATAAGATCTGAAGTTGCAGATTAACTTGCCTCTTTCCCAAATTGTATTTTATTCCTGTTAGTCAACTCAAACCTTGTAGAGGTAGTACATCAAATAAATGTATTTGCAAACTTTCAGATTGCATGTATCAAATCCGCATCTTTGCGAAATGAAAATAACTTGTTCAGTTATTTGATAAGCTAACTGTTCTGTGGCACACTCTCCCATTGAGATAAGTAAAAAGGTAAAGGACCCCTGACAGTTAAGTCCACTTGCAGATGACTCTGGGGTTGCAGGGCTCATCTTGCTTTACAGGCCAAGGGAGCCGGCGTTTGTCCGCAGACAGTTTTTGACCTAAGCAGACCAAAGCAGTGCACGGATGTGCCGTTTACCTTCCTGCCAGAGCGGTACCTATTTATCTACTTGCACTTTTTTAGCATGTTTTTGAAACACCCCCCCCCCCAAAAAAATAAACTAATTATTCAATTTCACACACACACACAAAGTGATGCTATTACTAATATGAGGTGGTCCTGTAGTAAGGTTACGGCTTACTGGGAAATGATATATAGCGAAATGAAAAGGATGTTGAAAATAACGTTTGTAAAAAACAACAACCAGAAGCCTTTCTCTTGGGAATTATAAGAATAGAATTACCTAAATTGTATAGAAATGAAAAGGATGTTGAAAATAACGTTTGTAAAAAACAACAACCAGAAGCCTTTCTCTTGGGAATTATAAGAATAGAATTACCTAAATTGTATAGAAATTTATACAGCGGCAAGAATGTTACTTGCCCCAAAATGGAAAGAAGTCCCAGCAAAGGAAGAATGCATAAAAAAAAACCTTATGGAATATGCAGAAATGGCAAAACTTACTGGAAGAATAAGAAATCAAGATAAAAAACTTTATATAAAAGAATGGAAATGGTTTATTGAATATTTACAGACAAACTGTAAACAGATAAAAATACTTGTAGGATTATTGTAATAACCTGCAGTTACATATGAGTATATATTTAAATAAGATTAAAAAACGAGAAAGTTAAGTTGGATATGCAAAAGATATTCAAAACAAATTTAAGGAACCGCAGAAAGAGGAGGAAGGAAGTCAAGTTTTAAAATGTCAAAATGACTTTAAAATTAATGAAATGTAGTATCTGAAAAGTATAAATAAAATTTAAAAAACAAAACAAAAACCAAAGTAATGCTATTACTATCTCATAATGGCAGCAGACATTCTGCCTTACCTTACTGGGAAAAGTATACAAGTTGCCCCAACACACTCTCGTTTTCTCATGCAGCACACACATATAGTCCACAGACATACATCTGGTCTCTCACTCATACATAAAAATAATAATCATGGTGTAATTTTATATCAAGCTGCATACATCTGACAGTACTGATTGGGCGGCATCAACTGGAAAGTTTGAATTGATGTTTCAATACACACTTGTGGTACAAAAATTTAGCATCAGGATTTCTTTTTTGAGGGGAAGCAACCAGCTTTGGGGGTGTGCTGTTAATGGAGCTAGCACAGCTGCAAATTCAGAAGCATTCTTCAAATCTGCCACTGTAGGGAATCAAACCTGAACTGAATACATTATTTTCTGGATTCTCTTTACCCCCAAAGGCACACACTTCCAATGTCTCCCGAGACAGGAGACATGTGAAGAAATAAGGTAAAGGTAAAGGGACCCCTGACCATTAGGTCCAGTCGTGGCCGACTCTGGGGTTGCAGCGCTCATCTCACTTTATTGGCCGAGGGAGCTGGCGCACAGCTTCCGGGTCATGTGGCCAGCATGACTAAGCCACTTCTGGCAAACCAGAGCAGCACACAGAAACGCCGTTTACCTTCCCACCGGAGTGGTACCTATTTATCTACTTGCACTTTGACATGCTTTTGAACTGCTAGGTTGGCAGGAGCAGGGACCGAGCAATGGGAGCTCACCCTGTCGCGGGGATTCAAACCACCGACCTTCTGATCTGCATGCCCTAGGCTCTGTGGTTTAACCCACAGAGCCAGGTTTTTCTCCGTCATGGCACGATGTATTGCTATTTACATTTGGAGTTCAGAGATGAACACTCGAAATATACTCTCCATGCTAATGCAGTGGTTTTGTAACAAATCATTATTCTTTCCCTAGTGTCATAGTTTTGCTAGGGGCTTGTAATAGCTTACATTCATTCTGTGGTTGCTGCTGAGCTCATTCCATGTAGCCAGCAGATGGAGAAAAGTTCCACATAATAGAAAGCTAAGGCGGGCAATTTCAGCATCTATAATGAGAAAGCCAGTTAGAGTTCCAGTACTTTCTCTTTTTTTGAAACTTGTGAGAATACACAAAATTAATGCCATAGTTTCCTTGGTAACTTCTCTATGAAGGAAGGAATCTCAGCAAGCATTGTGTAGAGGGAAGAGCCTTTGAAAATGTTACATTTCTTCAGGAGAGGAGTTTTGCAAATATTTCCAATTCAAAGATCTGTGGTTCTCCCAACAGGCATGAGTGGAATCTCACACTTAAAAGCTGCTTTACCCATGATCTTTTTTCTGACTTCAGTGCAAAAACACTACATGCACATTGTGTGCAAAATAGCCATGTGTGTTTACTGCAGGTTATGGTATACAGTGGTACCTCGGGTTAAGAATTAATTCGTTCTGGAAGTCTGTTCTTAACCCTAAACTGTTCTTAACCTGAGGTACCACTTTAGCTAATGGGGCCTCCCACTGCCGCTGTGCTGCTACTGCACAATTTCTGTTCTCATCCTGAAGCAAAGTTCTTAACCTGAGGTACTATTTCTGGGTTAGTGGAGTCTATAACCTGAAGCATCTGAAACCTGAAACTGTACAATGCCCCCCCCCCCATATAGAAATAATATCCGTTGAAATCACTTTGTGTGAAGAGCCTCATAGTGCTGGTTTATGTTAGAACAGGACAATAGGAGATGCTTCCCTCAGAGGTTCTTCCATATCATCCTAGTAACTTATGGCTAAAAGAACAATGTGGCTGGATCTAGAAGCAAGGTGTGAGGGAGAAGCCCTGTGGTGAAGGTGAATATCACCACGCCAGGGCCCAGCATGGCCTCCATAGACAGGCAACTTAAATGGGCCCAGTTCACTGCTATGTGAAGGAAGAGTGGGGTAGGCCCAGCCAGAAGTGGTTTTAGGGTAGTGCGACTTGTGTGGTTGCACTGGGCACCGTTCTGCAGGGGACACACACACACAAATGCTATAGAATGGAGCGCAAGAGGCAAGGGGCAGTGAATTCTAGCACTGCACAGGACACAGCTGAAATTTGAGAGCCCAGAGTCCACTACTGGACCAGCTTCTGCTTGTGAAGCACACCCTCCTTAATAGAAAGCTTTCCAAACTTGTTGTGTTGGTGATATACTTTTTAGACATGCATCATTTCGCGACACAGTAGATCAGTTTTACTAGCAAACCGGAGATTAAACTAACCCCTTTCCGGCCCAGGGAGGAGCACAGGGAGTTTTAGCACGACACACCAACACCACAACAGTAGTGTAGCCGACACACTACTGTGTTGCCACACAGAGTTGCCTTAATTCATGAGCCTTCCATCAATCCACTCATCATTATGATGGGCATTTTCTAGTGTGTATGTGCGTATGTGAAGAAATGACTGTCCACAGCTGAATTATTGTCTCCTTTTAATGGTGAACCGCTGTGTTTCCCACAAACAGTTTGCTGTGCTGGTGTGTCAAGCCCATACAATGGCAAGGTGGTGGCGGCTGTCCCTGCCTCTGCCCCGTGAACCAGTATTTTGGCTCGAGTTTGCACAAGGCATGCTAGCTCATCTTCACTGGAACCAGCTTAAGTAAAGGTAAAGGTACCCCTGCCCGTAAGGGCCAGTCTTGCCGGACTCTGGGGTTGGTGCGCCCATCTCACTCAAGAGGCCAGGGGCCAGCGCTGTCCGGAGACACTTCCGGGTCACGTGGCCAGCGTGACATCGCTGCTCTGGCCAGAGCCAAAGCCAGAGCCAGAGCCGCACATGGAAACGCCGTTTACCTTCCCGCTTGTAAGCGGTCCCTATTTATCTACTTGCACCCGGGGGTGCTTTCGAACTGCTAGGTTGGCAGGCGCTGGGACCGAACGACGGGAGCGCACCCCGCCGCAGGGATTCGAACCGCCGACCTTTCGATCGGCAAGCCCTAGGCACTGAGCCTTTTACCCACAGCACCACCTGCGTCCCTCGGAACCAGCTTACCGGCATCTAAACACCTGCATACTCTCCTTCCTCAGGTGCCACTGCTTCCCTGACCAGTGTTTACACAGGAGAAGGGCAAATGTTAAGGTAGACCTAGCTGCCCATCTGCGTCCACCTTTCCCTCTTCCTGGTAACATCTTCCAGAACACTCTTGCTTGGATTACTGCAATGCACTCTATGTGGGGCTACCTTTGAAGGTGACCCGGAAACTACAATTAATCCTGAATGCGGCAGCTAGACTGCTGACTGGGAGCAGCCAAGACCACATAATACTGGTCCTGAAAGATCTACATTGGCTCCCAGTACGTTTCCAAGCACAATTCAAAGTGATGGTGCTGACCTTTAAAGCCCTAAACGGCCTCGGTCCAATATACCTGAAGGAGCGTCTCCACCTCCATCGTTCTGCCTGGACACTGAGGTCCAGCGCCGAGGGCCTTTTGGAGGTTCCCTCACTGCAAGAAGCCAAGTTACAGGGAACCAGGCAGAGGGCTTTCTCGGTAGTGGCACGAACCCTGTGGAACGCCCTTCCACCAGATGGAAGACATCTGAAGGCAGCCCTGTTTAGGGAAGCTTTTAATGTTTAATAGGCTATTGTATTTTAGTGTTTTGTTGGAAGCCGCCCAGAGTGACTGGGGAAACCCAGCCAGATGGGCGGGGTATAAATAATATATTATTATTATTATTATTATTATTATTATTATTACTACTACTACTACTACTACTATTACTACTACTACTACTACTACTACTTCTACTATTGCACCGCAAATTTCCCTGCCACACCAGACATCATTCGCTGTCAGAAATTGAGAAAGCAGTACTGCAGCAACGGCATGCCAGGTCAGACACTGTGTATGACCAGTGATTCCCAACCTTTTTTTGGCCATGCCCCACCTAAGCATCTCTAAAATCCTGATGGCCCACCCTGACATAAAATTCTTATTATTCAAAAAGGAAACTCCTATTCACATGGAGGAAGCCCAAAAGGCCATTAATTGTTAGTAACTCATTCTCAAATTGTCCCCCTTAAAAATCAAATTGCCCCCCTGTGGTGCATGTGCCCCACATTGGGAACCACAGATCTAGACATTTCCTGTCAGCTCCATGTCACCTGACAAGAGTCTTGGTCTACCCTCAGCCGTGAAACACAGTGGCATGAAGTTAAGATTTCTTTTCATGTGCCATCAGCCACAGTTTGCATACCCTACCCCCATTCTTTTCAAACAAGCATCATATTGGAGGACCGAATCTCACACTGTCGTATGTTGGTGTGTGATGTGTTATTGCCCAATACACATAATTTTGAATTCAGAGTTGGGTACATAGGAAGCTGACTTATTCCAAGTGAGAACATTGGTACATCTTGCTCAGTTTTGTCTATACTCAGGAAAAGGTAAAGGACCCCTGGACAGTTAAGTCCAGTCAAAGGTAACTATGGGGTTGCGGTGCTCATCTTGCTTTCAGGCCAAGGGAGCCGACGTTTGTCCACAGACAGCTTTCTGGGTCATGTGGCCAGCATGACTAAACTGCTTCTGGTGCAACAGGACACCATGACGGAAACCAGAGCACATCGAAACGCTGTTTACCTTCCCACCACAGTGGTACCTATTTATCTACTTGCACTGGTGTGCTTTCGAACTGATAGGTTGGCAGGAGCTGGGACAGAGCAACAGGAGCTCAACCTGTCATGTGGATTCAAACCACCAACCTTCCAATTGGCAAGCCCAAGAGATAAGTGGTCTGGCAATGACTCTCCATCTTTCCCAGACCTAGTGTTTGCTTTACACTGAGCTACATCCCTTCCCCTCAGGGTACCTATCTGTTCCCAAGTGTAACTCCATAGCATTTTCCTCCTCCATTTTCCAATAACCAGTCTCACTGACATGGGTGACATCTGCCTGAGGGAAGTCAGTGTATGTGTGTATAATTCCTACACAATTATACAATGCTATCTTAACGTATGGTTTCAGGACTGCACTGAGGTTCAGGCATGCCCTGTAGCGGCAGTGTAGTTTCTGTTTAGCATCTAGGTCAAAGACCTTTTTAAAACACAGGGAGAAGGAAAATAAAATGTCTTTTCTGAAATTTGGATGAGATTGTTGGGAAATTTGCTGGAGACTAAGGTGATTACCTCATCAGAGATCAGATGATTTCCTCCGCCTCAGGCAGTCTGTGGTTGCCATAGCAACTGGAAAGTACCACAGTGCATTGCTTATTCCCACATGCACACATTAGGTGAATTTTTACACATGTAGTCTAAGCTTTGCCGAATTATATATAAATAAGGAAGTTCTAAATAAATTGTTTCTATTAGTTGCGTTTTCTTTTGCCTGCATTTGAAATTAAGCCTTTACAGAGCAGAGAAAAGGAGTTAGAGGCACATTCTAAAGAGAGAAATCTATTGCTTGTTGTGTCTGTTTTCTGTGATTAGGCTGGAGGAAAATGGTAGCTTCCCACACACACACACTCCAAGTGTTGAAGGGGACACAACCACAAAATCATTATTGCTGGGTGTGCAAACTCATCCTGCTATTGCCTCTGGTGCTTCAAAAACCTGTGTGACTAGAAACAACTGTGGGACGAAAAGAGAAGTCCCCTTTTGCCTTGAAATTCTGGACAGAAGCACCACTTCAAATGTTGCTGCAGCCCAATATTCAATGGGCAGCTATTACGACCGCGCCCCATATTTTCCCACAAAAAATGGGGGGTGGCATGAAAGGTGAGGTTGCAGAGGGTTTCCTAACTGCTCGTTTCATTGCACCTATCTGGCAGTGTTTTACCCACTGTCACCAACAGGTGTGCATACTCCTAGGGTGTATTGAGTCCCCTCAAAATCTGCTGGCACAGGGCTGGGCCCCCCTCAATGTTGAGGGGATGGAGAAGGCCATTTGCTGAGCGTGCTTCAGTGGCTGTGTTATGTACTAAGCTTGGATCCTAGAACAATAGGCAAGTAGGATCCTAGAATGCAACAACTGAATGGCTTGCAGGAAAAGACCAATCAGGCTCCAGGAGGAAGTTAATCAGCCTATTAGGCTGGCAGGATCATAGAATGCAACAACTGATTGGAAGGCTGGCTCCTCCTGAGCACAAGAGAGGAAGTCACTCTGTGCTGGACTCCGCACTCAGCCTCCTCCCAATGATGTGATGTAGAATGTGCATCATGCTTCATGTGCATGATGTCACATACCCAGGCTGTGCACCGGGCACATGACATCATGCAAGTGAGCCACACACCAAGCCCCCTCCCCCCAATCTTGGGCTCGAGATGGTGCTTCTTATCTCCAATCTTCTTTGGTGATCACTCATAGCTGAATAAACATGGTCTTAACATTGAGTCCGTAAGTGACTGTGGAAGCCAATTCTGGATCTCCACGTCCTTCCACAGTGAGGACATTAGTTTCCGGGCAGGAGTTCATCATGGTGTGGATTTGCCAAGTGTGCCTTCCTCTTAGCATGTTTCTCCCTTGCTTACTGAGGTTGAGTGTCTTCAAAGCCGATGACACCTTTGGTAAAGGCTGTTCTCCAATTGGAGTGCTCGCAGGTCAGTGTTTCCCAGTTGTCGGTGTTTATACTGTATTATTTTAGATCTCCAATAGTCAGGTCTCATCCCTGTTGCTGTTTAAGCAGCAGCTTCTGACTTGGCTGTCCTCTTCTCTTGATTAATCTCTCCCTATTTCCCTTGGTTCAAATTGGATTCATGGTTTCACCACCATGTGGCAAATAAGATTTTGCTACATAGAATTCAGAGTTAATAATACTACTACTACTAATAGCAAGGACTCAGTGATGCCTCTGTTGAAGGTTGCACCCACCTTTTTGATACCTCTGCAAAAAAACCAAGCAACCCTGCAGTTACCAACCTCAGGAGTTACCAATCTGTTCCGTTTACAGCCTCTGGAGCCAACCATGGACACTCAGGGCTGTATTCACATGTGCAGAATACATGTGCAGTATGACTGCCACTTGTGCTGGGTGACTTTTCTTCCCCTTCTCTCCTGCTGTGCACCCTCTAAATTTGTTCTGGGGTTCCCCCCAACCCTCGAGAGCAGATTTGGGGATGGTGGCAGACATGGATATTGAAGAAAGTAACATAGCCTGAAGAAAATGGTCTGGGATATTATATATATATATAAAATACAAATCTTCTGAAAGTATCATTGCACACATTTATGTCTTATTTTTTTGGGCATAGGTGGTCATTTCAGCTGCAATAAAAGTCCACGAGCCCTAGCCGTATGAGCTCTTTTCATGTGCAATTCTGTTCCACTCCAAATAACTTTATTTCTTTAGCATTTGAGTTTTGGAGGAAGCTGGGTGCTTAGAAAACCTATTGCTCCTGTATATTTTTACACGCATAGGGTTAGAAAGTTTAGCACTTCCCATTGCTGTCTCCTGTTTTCTTATTTGGCGATCACTCATAGCCGAGTAAGATTGTCTTCCATAAACACGGTCTTAACAGTGAGTCCGTAAGTGACTGTGGAGGCCAGTTCTGGACCCACACATCCTGCCACAGTGGTTCCTGGGCAGGAGTTGATCACAGTGTGGATTTGCTAAGCGTGCCTTCCTCTTAGCACGTTTCTCCCTTGCATTCTGAGTTTGAGTATCAGGGCCCTGCTGACAAACAGTATTTTATTCAGCGGGCTAAGTTGGCAATGATATATGGGAATACATTCTTAAAAGTTTAAAGTTTTATTTAAATTATTGGCACTGTGGTATAGGCACAGGAGATCAAAAGAGAGCATCTAACATACAAGCTATAAAAAAGTTATATTAAAAAAAAAATCGCTAGTGCCCTTATAAAGCACTCAGATACTTTATAGTGAGACAGAACTGGGTTAAGCACAGAGGGGGTTTTATATAAGGAAGCCAAAAAAAGGGGGGGTGTATTCATTTCACATAGAATTTTATTTATGAATAATGATAATAAGAACATTACTTTTCCTTTGCTGTAGAACTCAAAGCTTCCCCTGCCCTCTTTTAAACAAGGAAAATATGTAACTCTCTGGCTTTATTTTCATAGCATTTTCACAGGGGGTGGAGGAATTCAAGTATCCTGGCCACAAGCTTATTAGGCAGGGTTGCCACCACTAGGAATGGAAGTATCTGAATATTTTGTTGAAATTTTATGTACCGGTACTTTTTTTTTTTTTTTAAATTCCCACCTCGCTTCTTAATCTTGATGAAAAGTTATAGTTGTAGGTACCTTTTACCACATGTGGTGGACTTGTAAGTTGGTAAAAGCTTTCTGAGAGATGATATACAGTAGTACCTCAGCTTAAGTACTTAATTCATTCCGGAGGTCCATTCTTAACCTGAAACTGTTCTTAACCTGAACCACCACTTTAGCTAATGGGGCCTCCTGCTGCCGCCACGCCACCGGAGCATGATTTATGTTCTTATCCTGAAGCAAAGTTCTTAACCTGAAGCACTATTTCTGGGTTAGTGGAGTCTGTAACCTGAAGTGTATGTAACCTGAAGCGTATGTAACCCAAGGTACCACTGTACAATGAAATGAAATGTTTAAAATAACTTTTGTTTAAAAACTCGAAGCGTTTTTATTAGGAATTACAGTACCGACATCCCAAAGGATCAGAAAAGACTTTTTATATATGGAACAACAGCCACCCGGATGCTAGTAGCCCAGAGATGCAAGATGATGCTACAAGTGCATTTTAGACACTATATGTGACAGGAAAAACACAGGAAACAGCACCGGATTAATTATTTTCGGAAGCCTACCTCTGCTCGGTATCATGGCTTTCAGTCAATAAGCATTAGTATCACTTAACTGCTGCTGGGTTAAAATAAGGCAAGGCTGTATACATTCTGGGAAGATACAGTTAATGCTCTTACCCAGGATAACTGAGGGATAAAGTGACGACCCACGGGATATTATTGTTTCTCTAACTCTAGCAAGATTGCTAGGCATGATTCGAGATGGATGTCTCAATTTTTCCGGCCACCCACTGATCAATCAAGCAGCCAAAGCAGCAATCAATTGCACGATGAAAAGTTTGCTTACTCTGTGAAATGCTTGTACACAGAAGTCCTGGGAATTAATTAATCATCACCAAAGATCCACTATGACCATCTGTGATTGCAAGATTCTTACAGGATGGATCTAGGTGAACAATTCTTACATAATCTGGCATTCAGAGAGCAGCTTCCAGCGGGGGGGGGGGGGGGGGGCTTGGTTTGCATATCAATTCAAGCCTTCTCATTTCAAGTATCTTAATGCATGCAAAGGGAAGAACAAAAACTCATCTTCAAAATCCAGTGCTAACAGCAAGGGGCCTGAATAATTGCCAAATTTATCATAAGGCTTCAAACCCACATAGCCTTTTTATTTTGGCTTAGTCAGTGCTGTTACAGGATACTAATAAAAGATAAGCAAGTTCTTTGTTCATAAATTGCTTTTGTTCACAAGCTGCCTGCAAGTGTTATGTGAGGCATTGTTTTCTGCAGTCCTCCTTAGCTAAAACTTTGAAGAAGCAGTACCTATTCTATATTGCCAGCAACACTGTGTATTTAAAATCCTTCAAAACTGTTCTTGGACATGGTGTAGCAAAGAGGGCCATCCTGCTACTACATTTCCACACTGGAAAACAGCAATAGAAACATAGAATGCCGCAGCTAAGAAGTTCGCAGTTGGTTTATAGATGCTTGGCTCAGTTAGGTTAAATTGCTCCTTGCCTCTAATTTCTTTTCTTCTTCTTTGTAGATCACTTGTAGCTGAGTAAGATTTTCTTCAATGAATATGGTATTAACAGTGTGTCCGTAGGTGGTTATGGAGGCCAATTCTGGATCTGCACATCCTTTCACAGTGGAAACAAAGGTTTCTGGGTGGGAGTTGATCACAGTGAGGGTTTGCCAAGCATGCCTTCCTCTTAGCTCGATTTTTATAGATTTGCCTTGAGAGAGTTTTTAAACCTCTTTCGTTATCCACCAGCATTCTGCTTTCCATTCTTAAGTTGGGAATAGAGTAGTTGCTTTGGAAGACGATAATCAGGCATCTGCACAACGTGACCAATCCAACGAAGTCGATGTTGAAGAATCATAGCTTTGACACTGGTGATCTTTGCTTCTTTGAGTACGCTGACAACACAACAAGGTAAAGGTAAAGGTAAAGGTACCCCTGCCCGTACGGGCCAGTCTTGACAGACTCTGGGGTTGTGCGCCCATCTCACTTAAGAGGCCAGGGGCCAGCACTGTCCGGAGACACTTCCGGGTCACGTGGCCAGCGTGACATCGCTGCTCTGGCCAGAGCCAGAGCCAGAGCCAGAGCCGCACACGGAAACGCCGTTTACCTTCCCGCTGGTAAGCGGTCCCTATTTATCTACTTGCACCCGGAGGTGCTTTCGAACTGCTAGGTTGGCAGGCGCTGGGACCGAGCAGCATGAGCGCACCCCGCCGCAGGGATTCGAACCGCCGACCTTTCGATCGGCAAGCCCTAGGCGCTGAGGCTTTAACCCACAGCGCCATTTGGAAAATATATTGAATCTGCCATAGCTCACCGTTGTCATCTAGTGTCACATTTATACTCACATTTGTTGTGTGACAACACAACAAATGTGAGTATAAATGTGACACTAGATGACAACGGTGAGCTATGGCAGATTCAATATATTTTCCAAAACCTTTTTTAAAAAAAGCATTTTCACAATGTTTTTTATATATATTTGTGTAGATTCCACCTAACATACCAACGCTGTATTTTAAGAGACATCTGATTGGGCTTCCCCAGGTGAATGGTTTGTTTATTTATCATTCATTCTGATTTGCTTGCAAGGTGGTTATTTACAGAGCATCTATCCTGATTTGCTTACAGGGTATTCACATGTCTTCGATTCAATGCAATTTCTCCATCATTTTCTAACATGCAAAAAAATTTTAAAAGGGGGATCTGTTGCAAGAGGGTGATAGCATTCCTTGATCCACTTTAATAACGTAAACCTAGAGCTCTGCTATGCATCTGAATTCTTCCCTAAAAATACTGATAGACTGGAGGTACCCTATTTCTTTCGGCCATTGCCTCTCCATAGTATAGCTTGTCTCTCATTTTCATGTTACCTACAGTAGCTCCATCAGCTTGTGCATGACCACGTGTTTGATTCAAACAAATGCAGATGAAAATGCTGTCTATCTGCAAGAATTCTCAGCATATACCCCATGTATGATTTAAAATATGTAACACACTCAAATACTGTCACCAGTTTCCTTTCCTGTGCTGACAAAACTATTTGTGACAGCAGCAAGCAATGACAAATATTTTGCTGTATCCATTTTCAGGTGGATATGCTTTTCACTTTGCAAACGATACAGTGGTCTTTCATGACAGCCAATCCATTTATTTTTCCAGATACATTTTCCTTCTAAAATTATGTTTTCCAGCAAAGAAGAAAGAGTCTCTTTATTTCACCACTGGAGGAATGAGATGCTTAATTCTCCCGTCATGAGAATTCTTACTTCTTTCATAGTGGGGGAGATCATACATAGAATTTTCATATTCCTTGTTTCAGAATGCAAACCTCAGTGACTCATAATGCTAGCCTTAAATACACTGGAGTGAATTTTTTTTGTGTGTGTGGCTCTTATACTTTTCCAGTACCTAACTGTGTCCCCAGCTCCGTACTTCTGTTGGAAGCTGGTGAATGCCCAATTTTAGCTAGAGTGTGGTGGGCTGCCCTAAAACATTGGCTCAGGATTTCAGTGTTTAATCTAGGGAAGGGTCTGTACCAACATTTGACCAATGAGGAATTTGTCAGCAAATGGCAGAAAACCATGGCTAAAAAAGTCACCTCTATTGGTCTGTCTCCCCCCCCCCAACTGTATTACCTGGGTTATGAAGGCGCCCAAAAGGTTTTAAAGCAAAGATTATGGGACAATGCACACAGTGACTTGCGATCTCAATCACACGCAGTCTGTAGTCCACTAGCAGCAGGAGTTCAATATGGGTATGTCTTTGAGTTATCATCTTACATCAAAAACCTGACAGTACCTAACTATCAAAGGCTTTTCACCAAAGCCAGACTAAATGTCTTCCCCTCTGCAGTGCTGGATGGTAGGTTGAGAGGAGTTCCGTACCAGGACAGACTTTGCTCATGTGCTCAAGACATCGATTCCATAAATCATATTTTGTTGCATTGTGCAAAATATGAGCAAGCCAGGGCTGAACTGATACTACCCTTGCTGGTGCCTTTCCCGGGAAAATCAGAGGCTCACTATGTCAGGTTCCTACTGGAAGTCCAGACAAAAGCTAGAACGTTGGCAGTAGCAAAGTTTTTATCGGTGGTTGCAAGGACAAATGAGCCCTATATTCTAAACAAAATGCTTGATTAACTTGGAGGTAGGCTGTATGAACTGTGTATTGATTTGTAATGTTTTGTTGGGTCTCTGGACTGTAATAAAGATTGTTGATGTTGATTGTTGATGTTGACTTTTCCAGACTCCTGAAAAACTCAACGCTACACATCCACCTGCTTGGCCTCTATCCCTTTCCTCCAGAATCCAGTCTTTCAACCACTCTCCCCTAATTCATTTACCTTTCTGCTGCTCTGAAAACAGTCACACTCAAAACTGAAAGCCAGGTGCCAGGAATACTGAATAGTATCACACTTTCTCTCTCAGTGTATATTCAAAATCTACTTGTGTTTGGGGAATAAGCCATTTCAGAATATGAACAGTGTGGGGAGGGGAAGATTAGCTGAAAAGATAAGGGGAACTTCTCTTCACTGGGTCACTGGTTTATTTTGTCTGGTAGAGCTCCCGCACTGTAGCACCCTGCTTGTGGTTAACACTTAGCTGGAATGAAATATTCAACGCAGCAATAGAGAAATTAAAATAATAATTTATTTGTCAGACAAATAAATGAGAGGCACAGTGGTATATGGTTACCAAGCTCTGGCCTGGCCTCCTGCCGTTCTGGCCAGCACTTATATTTCCGTAACCCAGCCCCCTTGCTCCTCCTGTGGCTGCCTCTGTCCAATCAGCCTGGTTGAAATTCCTATTGGCTGTTTGCTAGAACCAGTCACAAAAGATACACCCATTTCCTTTTGCCCTTTTATGGGAAACAAAAAGCTATATATTCTTCTATCTATAAATGACAAATAAGTAGTAATATATCTTACATGTGTCTCAACAAGGAACCTTAATTACCAGCTCACCTCTTGCCCTCCTTGCCCTATTGCCCTCCAAAACAAATGGTTAATCTTAAATTTTTATCTTAAACAGATGTCAAGGATCTTGAGTTCACATCATCATTGAAAGATCTCCTTCTTTTGGAGGTCTTTAAACAAAGGCCTGACAACCATATGTGTGCTCTAATGATGTTTCCTGCTTGGCAGGGGGGCTGGGCTGATGGCCCCTGTGATCTCTTTCAACTATATGAAATAAGAATCTAGCATAAGGATTTAACATTTCTTAGTTTCTAAATCCTTTGCATAATTACATTTAAGCCAATATATTTAATACATAACATAAATAACCTTTTAAAAGGAAAAGAAATCTTAAAAGGATCTCAGTTTAAGAAAGAAACAACTTTAGAAAAAGACTTCCCAAAATACTCTCTTCCTTTCTGCCAGCCAGATGCTCTTGGCCTTTTAACCTTAGGAAAATATGGCTCAAGTTTAATGGGAGGCACATGGTTTTATTTTACTATTTACCAACTCTTAATTTAACCACTCTTACAGCTTAATTGTACTTTGCAACATGCAAGGTCAGTGTCCTCGCTCTCAGCCTGTAATTCCCTTTTTACGACTTTGAGAATTGTTTTCTGCTATAAATCAGGGGGCCCCCTTGTCCAGGAGAATAAACATTGCCAAGGTTCTTAGGCAGCTGGTCTTCTGCCTGGCATGAAACATTTGAAAATCTTTAAGCTCATCTTAATATACAGGCCTTAATCAAAAATATAAGCTTTGATAAAAATGCAGGCTTATGATTAGATGCCTCACCACCACCATCAAGGAAACCTAGCACATTAACTAAAATGCATAGAAATGCTGGTTTTGACCTATAAAGCCTTAAATGGCTCAGGACCGCAATACTTCAAGGACCGCCTCTTCCCATATGAACCTACTCAGACCTTGAGATCATCTTCTGAGGCCTTCCTTTGTGTGCCTCCTCAAGAAGTTTGGAGGGTGGCAACACGAGAATGGGCCTTCTCTGCAGTGGCTCCCCCGTCTGTGGAATTCTCTCCCCAGGGAAGTTTGCCAGGCGCCTTCATTATGCACCTTTAGGTGCCAGGCAAAAACATTCCTTTTTAACCATCTTATTGACATTATGCCATTTTAAAATTTCTGGTTTTTTTTGGGGGGGGGGCTATTGGGTTGTTTTTGTTTATGGGGTATTTTGTGGTTTTATATCTTGATTTTATTTTGTGAACCGCCCTGAGACCCCTGGGTATAGGGCGGTATGTAAACTCAATAAATAATATGAATAATAATAGAAGTACACATGCATAAATTAATCTAGGCATTTGAGTGCTCTTTCAAGGTACTTAGGAGACAGGCAAGATCAGAGCTTTTCCCCCCAAAAGGAAAGTTTTTACCCTTCATAACTAAAGGAGAGAGTCTGGGTTATAGCTGGGTGTGTTACAGGACAACGTCAGATATCAATCCTGGTCCCAAGTCTTTCAATAGCCAAATAATTGGTGATACAGAGTTGCCTTTACTGAATTAGGAAACAGAGAAGATTAAGCATTGGCAAGTCCAAGAGGTACCAAGGCAATGTTTAGTGCATGGGTAGGCAAACTAAGGCCCGGGGGCCGGATCTGGCCCAATCGCCTTCTAAATCCGGCCCATGGACGGTCCGGGAATCAGTGTGTTTTTACATGAGTAGAATGTGTCCTTTCATTTAAAATGCATCTCTGGGTTACTTGTGGGGCCTGCCTGGTTTTTTTACATGAGTAGAATGTGTGCTTTTATTTAAAATGCATCTCTGGGTTATTTGTGGGGCATAGGAATTCGTTCACCCCCCCCCCCGTAAAATATAGTCCGGCCCTCCACAAGGTCTGAGGGACAGTGGACTGGCCCCCTGCTGAAAAAGTTTGCTGACCCCTGGTTTAGTGGGTGGGACACAGCCTTTTTCTGTCTCAACAGAAGCTGTCAGCCAAAACTGCATCCTATCTTAACTTGCTGCACCTTGCCTTAATGTTTCCAGATAAAATGGAGACTTCTGAGCCAAGGCTATTGTGTGGAAACACAAAACCAGATGGACATCAGGAGCACAGGTAACATCAGCTTTTCAAGAATTCATGGTAAGAGACCTGCTGAAGGATGGGAGGGTAGGAAGAAGGGGGGTGAATTTGGAGGCAAGCAAAGAGGGGGGGAAACGGGTCATGTTGCACACTCCATTGGGTACAACAAGGTCTGATTGGGCTTAGATTTGGGCTTGAAATAAACCAGACGATTATCTGATTTTTCGTGAAATTCCTTAGCTTGCCAATTGAAATATACTCGGAGTCGAGTGTAGATTTCATGCTCTTTATTCAGCTCATAGTAGTGAGGAATGAAAGTTCCCCCAAAATATCTGCTTTATATACATTATTTACACAATGGGCCGCATGTGATTGGCTAATTCTGGGATTCTCCTGTAGGCCAATCAGGTTGCGGATTCACTTCCACCTGGAGCTGGATTGGGTGGCTCCTGTGGACCAATCATACTGCTAAATTGTTCTAGGACCAATCAGACTGCTGCATTTTGGATCCTATTGTTCTAGGACCAATCAGACTGCTGCATTTGGATCCTATTCAACTCAGTACATAACACCAATCCAATTTAAAAACAAACAAACAAGGGACACCAATCACTAGTCACAGTGACTGGTAGAGCACATCATTTGCATGCAGAAGTGCATATCAGGACTGTTTTGTACCTAGAGATCCACTGCTAATCAAAGAACAGCTTAGAAAGACCAATGTTCATATCTGGTACAAGGCAGCTTCATATGTTCATATTCATCTTTCGATACAAATGTAAGTGGAGCTGCTCTTAAACTAGGACCTGGAGTCCACCAGAGGTCCTTGGTTTATTATCAAAAGACCGATTAAAGAAATTCTTGCTAACTTACAAACCACGGTGAGTTAAGCACAGATTATTTTAAAAGCAACTTCAGTCACTCCTGGGCATTTTTCCTGGAAGCAGTTGATGGTCCTGTACAGTGGTACCTCGGTTTATGAACTTGATCCATTCTGGAAGTCCGTTCTTAAACCGAAACTGTTCTTAAACCGAGGCACGCTTTCCCTAATGAGGCCTCCTGCCACCGGTGCCCTTCCACCATTTGGATTCCGTTCTTAGACCGAGGTAAAGTTCTCAAACCGGGACATTATTTCTGTTTTTGCGGAGTTTGTAAACCAAATCGTTCTTAAACTGTTCTTAAACAGAGGTACCACTGTACAGTGGTACCTCAGGTTACAGACGCTTCAGGTTACAGACGCTTCAGGTTACAGACTCCGCTAACCCAGAAATAGTACCTCACATTAAGAACTTTGCTTCAGGATGAGAACAGAAATCGCACAGCAGCAGCAGCGGGAGGCCCCATTAGCTAAAGTGGTGCTTCAGGTTAAGAACAGTTTCAGGTTAAGAACGGACCTCCAGAACGAATTAAGTACATAACCAGAGGCACCACTGTACTGCTGAACTTATTCTAAGCTACCTGGAAGCCAGATAGCTCCTGCTGAACTTAACAGTACAACTGAGTTTTCTCTAGGTCTCATTCAGCAATTCGCAGCTTTGCTGGAAAAGAACGCTGACTTAAGAGTCAAAATCAATCTAATGCCATAGTATTTTAATTGCTATTTGTTAGCAAGGAAATGTCGGGGAGACACATCAATTAGCTTTCTAGAAAGAAAAGGTAGAATCATTGTTCTCTTTCATCTCATGCACTTTATTTGAGCAAGAAGGGCAAACAGACAGACAGAAGGGAAAAAAGCGAATTAATTTCCCTTTGAACACTTGCCATTAAAAATACATGAAATTGTGAGTGGAATTTGCTTTTCATTGTAATGTATTGAATTAATTAAAAGCAAACCAGAACAAAACAAATCAGATCTATTGGGTCCTGTTGTAGGAGATAGCACAGTAGGGAGGGCTAGATTCAGCACAAGGAATCTCACTAGCTCAACAGGGATCTCCCCCTCCTCTTTTTTTGCACCCACTGTGGGTCAGGAGAACCTTGGGTTACAGACTTGAAAAGTTCATGTCTTCAAATAAAAACATCCTGAAGGTCCTAGGCCACAGAGAGGTTAGGCTGGCCTCAACTAGAGCCAGGGCTTTTTCGGCTGCGGCTCCTATCTGGTGGAACGCTCTGTCACAAGAGACTAGGGCCCTGCGGGACTCGACATCTTTCCGCAGGGCCTGCAAGACAGAGCTGTTCCACCAGGCCTTTGGTTAGGGCGCAGCCTGACTCCCTCCTTTGGCAATCTTCACATAACTTTAGCTTAATGGTTGCCATCAATTTGATTTTAATTAATTTTTACAATGAAATGTTTTTAGAATGTTACACTATTTTACTGTTGTTAGCCGCCCTGAGCCCAGCTTCGGCTGGGGAGGGCGGGATATAAATAAAAAATTTTATTATTATTATGTTGTGTTTTAAAAATGTGCCTTTTGCATACAAAGTACCCACAAGGTGCATATAATTTGTAATTGGCCTTTTTGTGCATTAAAAAAACCCCACACCCCTACACAACACTGAGCTCCAGTGAGACACTGTCCCAGTGTAGTGATTCAGAATTAGCTATGTAGCTCAACCCATCCCTATTCCCTGCCTGAAACAGTTCTGATCTATATTTCCTTGCCAGGCCTAGAACAGAGGGGGTTCCAGATCAACTTTCCTTGAGCATTACCACATGTGCGTTCCAGATCATGACACTGATGGAAGGCCAGGAAGGAGTGAGGCAGCAACACCTAGTATGAAGTTGCTCAGTCAGTGCCCAAACACTGCTGAAGGAACATCTGTCTCTCAGTGCTCCCTTGTGATAGCTTGTTGGACAGCTCCCCATATAATTTGACATTTCTGAAAATCTGACAGCTCCAAAAGTAAGACAGGGTATTGAGCCACACAGGGGAGAAACAGGAGAATTTCTATGCCATCTCCAAACAAGAATGTTTTGAAATTCCCCTCAAAGTGACCATGAATGGTCTAAGCTCAGGCATCCCCAACCTGTGGCCCTCCAGATGTTTTGGCCTACAACTCCCATGATCCCTAGCTAACAGGACCAGTGGTCAGGGATGATGGGAATTGTAGTCAAAAACATCTGGAGGGCCGAAGGTTGGGGATGCCTGGTCTAGCTGAATGTACTGAGCCCCTACCATGTTTCAATAAAAACAACAACTGAGGATTCAAAAATGCATATAAGTCACCTAAATGGTATCCTATTCCCCCATTGAAAAGTACAGTGGTAACTCAGGTTACATATGCTTCAGGTTACAGACTCCACTAACCCAGAAATAGTGCTTCAGGTTAAGAACTTTGCTTCAGGATGAGAACATAAATTGTGCTCCGGCGGTGCGGTGGCAGCAGGAGGCCCCATTTGCTAAAATGGTGCTTCAGGTTAAGAACAGTTTCAGGTTAAGAATGGCCTTCCGGAAAGAATTAAGTACTTAACCTGAGGTACCACTGTATTCTGTTTCTGAATTATCCCCTCAAAATGGAAAACGAGCGAAGTCCCAATTAAAGAAGAATGGCAACTTAAACTGATTGAATATTCACAGCTGGCGGACCTACTGTATCATATAGAATAAATGAACAAGAAGAGCATATGTTTAAAGAAGATTGGGAAATGTTTATTGAATATATGGGGGGAAATTGTGTACAGTAAGATAAATTCAACAATGTAAATAAGTTTTGATGGATGTAATAATGGAATACTGAATGTTTTAGTTTATATAAAATATGCAGGGATTTATGTTACACAAAATGAATTATGGACAGAGAAGAAGGGAAGTCATTGAAATTTAAGGTTGTTTAAATGAATATTCTAATATGTAAAACAGAAAATTTAATAAAAATAAATGAAAAAAAGAGAGAAATGTATTCTGTTTCAAGTATGCTTTAAACTGAGACTGAGCATAGAAGATGTGCTTTGCTAAACCACTCACACTACTTTTTTGCATGTTTTCGGGGACTCACAAAGTAGAGGAAGTGGTTATTACGTGGCCATGAAAACACACGAATTCAAGATTTCCATTCCACCCCTTGCAATCTGGGTCACAACACTCAAGAGGTGAGCATCTTTGCAGCACCATTTGGAAGCTGCTATTATGGTACCATACCAACCAGTCCCCCATAAATTCATCTATTTTCTAGGAACAAGTGATGCAACACCATGTATCCAGATTAAGCTACAAAATATCATTAGGCACCAGGTGAAAGTGTTTCTCTATAACCAGGCCTTTGGCTGATTAAACAATCTATGACCTTTTAAGCATGTTTGTGGGAGAACGGTTAGTGCAATGGCTCCCAACTGATGGTCCGCAGGCCCTGGGAAGTCCACGTTAATCCACCCAGGGTGTCCATGGCACCATTCACATAATTAAGAACTACCATAGAGAGATCAAATTTTTCAAAAGTTAAGGGGTCCATGGCTTGGCTTTTGAAAAACAGGGGTCCACAGTATTTGGTTAATTGGAAACTACTGGCCTATTGGTTTGTTTTTCTTTTATTGTGTATTCTGTGTTACCATTTTGTATTTGTATGTTGTGAAGCACCCTGTGGTCTTCAGGTGAAGGGTGGTATACAAGTCTAATAAATAAAGTAATAGATAGATAACTGAAAACAAAACTAATTTGGAGCAAGTCACTAATTGCTAGGGAAAAGGATCGACTTATTTGTTGGAGGTGGGGGATATAGTACCAGCAGAACAAAAGGAAAATTGCTCTGAACAGATGCTGTTTTCATTTAGCTTTCAAAATCTATTCTGCTTTTATTTGGCTTCTTAAAAGCTTTATTTGATTTCTGGTTTTGCATTTTTATATGAATTTGTATTGCTTTCCCCACCACCACCACCCAATCTTGGATATATTTTATGTAAACCATTGAGATTATTTTTTATAAAAAATATTGAGCAGTATATACATTTTATTTTTTAAAAAAAGGTATTTAGGAGGGTCCCAGAGAACATTTGGATTTCCCCCAGTTTTCATACCTAAAATGTTTGGTTGTAAATGTTTGAGAAAATCAAAGTCATATACAGTCATACTTCATGTTACATTTGCTTCAGGTTCTGCGTTTTCAGGTTGTGTCGCACGGCAACCCAGAAGTACCGGAAATGGTTACTTCTGGGTTTCGCCACTCGCACATGCGCAGATGTGCCAAATGATGTCACGCGCATGCGCAGAAGCGGCGAATCATGACCCACACAGACGCGGGTTGAGTTCTGTTCATGTTGCGAACGGGCCTCCGGAATGGATCCCATTCGCAGCTAGAGGTACCACTGTAGATATATATGGTATAGTTTTCAGGATTCTGTGCTGCAACAGTAATTGATTGTCTTCTGATATGGCAACAATGTGGTCTGGGCGGCAGCAGGGGAGGAAGTTGCCATGGCATCCACTTGACACATGTTTCCTGGCTCCAGACTTTACTGCTACAGACTGGAATCCTGACCATGTCATTAACCTGTAGCAATAAATCTGTGATGTCTGATTCACACAAGCGAGTTTGCAACTTGATGCTACAGGCAAGGGAAATAAACATGGTTGTTGTGCAAACCACCCCAAAGATACAGTAATTTCTCAATAGGAAATTAAGGCAACTCATCACCAATAGATTAGGTAGCTATGCTATCTTCTGAACAAACCTTTCTATTTTGTTGAACCTGGCAACGTACGCAGCCTTGTATAACCTGATTGTTATTCCAGAATCTTGATCAGCTGAGGAAATCTGTTGCTATAGTTTCAGTTGGGAAGCAAAATAGCTTTCACTGTTATTATAAATAAAGCATAGTGGAAAAACTCCGCCTTTATCTCCCAAGAATAGGCACCATGCTTGTGGGTGAATCTAAGGTTCAAACACAATAAGGAGCAGCAAACTCTAAGAAGGGGGTGAAATGGACACTAAATTTGACATTTGCAGATTCTTACATGAAATGACCTGAGCTACAACTCTTAGACCAATCTGCAGGTTAAAAAGTCGCTATCCACCAATTTTTGCAAATGTCACTACACCATTTGAAGATAACAAAATATGCCATTAAATGCATGTTGGTATACATATTTAAATACATTATATATATATACACACAGGTATATTTTTTGTATTTGTTTTACATTCTGCCACCCAAAGGAGCCTAGGTTGGAAAACATATCAATAGCATTAAAAAGAGTTAAAAACTTTCTAAAAACATCTAGAAATAATCACATTATGTCAGTCAATGGTTTCAGAGTTGCTAGGAACAGGGTAAAGAGGAATGTGTTTACACTTCTGCTGAAAGTCACCAATGACAGAGATTAATGCACCTCACCATAGAGGGCATGCCACAAACAAGGAGCCACCACTAACTAGGCCCTGTCATGAGGTCAATGCCAAAAAGGCAACCCCCAGTAGAAACATAAAGGAAATATTGGTAAAAACATATGAAAAGATATTGGACCAGAAATTGCCCCTTCCTAATTACACAGGTGGAACAGTGGTCTAAACCACAGAGCCTAGGGCTTGCCGATCAGAAGGTTGGCAGTTCGGATCCCTGCGACGGGGTGAGCTCCCATTGCCCAATCCCAGCTTCTGCCAACCTAGCAGTTTGAAAGCATGTCAAAGTGCAAGTAGATAAATAGGTAACGCTCCAGCGGGAAGGTAAACGGCATTTCCATGAGCTGCTCTGGTTTGCCAGAAGCGGCTTAGTCATGCTGGCCACATGACCCGGAAGATGTATGCCATCTCCCACGGCCAATAAATAATTACTGTTTGCCTCCCCAGAATACAGGTGGACCCCAAGAACATCAGAACTGGTCCACTTATATTAGATAATGTGCAGTGGGGGTGGGAATGATGACTAACTCCCCTTTTTAGATCAATCTCTGCAAATATCCAAGAAAACTCCATAAAAATACTTCATCAATGGATTTTGACTATAGTCAAAAGAGTTAGTTACTGTACACGTTGAAGGGAACAGAACGAGAAAGGAATCTATTCGCACATATAAACATGTATACAAATTCTGGAAAAAGGTGAAGGGAATTTCTGAAATCATAAGGCATATCAGTGCCTTCAGACCCCAAATTGTGTGTTTGATCAATTTTGGTAGGTTGATTTAATATAATATGTAAACCACTTTGTTCTGCTAGTAGCTGCTTATTTGACCATACACAGGACTGGGAGGGGTTTTTCTTCAAACATTTGGTTTTAAACAGTGATGTTCATCTTTATTTTTGAAAAACTGACCCATAAATTAGGGGTCTCTCAGAGTGAAGTTAAACCTATGGCAGCCACTTGTTATTTATATGGCAAGTGAATCATGGCATAGCAAGTCCTGATGAAACATGACTTTACGTGGTATTCATAACATTTGTTTTTCATTCTCTTTGTATCAGGTCAGTTTTTGTTATATAATTTCTAATTTATTACGTAGTCTCTTGAGAACAGATGTGAACCCAGGAGTTTGGGATACAGTTTTTTCCTCTTTTTGTTATTTTATTTCATATTTCTTACTGGGCTGTTATTTTAACTGGATAAGAAAGCTTTAAAAAATGAAATAAAAAAGAATCTGCTCCAGTCTAAAATAAATGATTTTAGCCATAGTCCTCACTATTCCCCTATAGCATTTTCTCATTTACACCACCACAACTGATGCAACATGATGAGCCAAGGGAGATTACATCTAACAAGTGCGGCATCAGAAGCTGAAGACCACTTCACCCCCTAGAAGCCTGATCCATCCTCAGTCTAATGCAGAGTTTTTCAATGAACTAATCTCTTGAATGAGAAGAAGTGTTCTGAGCAGTGCAGATTAAGGGTCCAACTTGTTATAGAGCCATTCAATACAAATCCCTTCTTTGAGAATGGAGCACTCATCTGGGTTTTCCTTTAATAAGAGACAAATGTGTGTTTCATGTCCGTGCCAAAGATAGTTTCACCTCAGATCAAGGGAAAACATCCATCAAGAGAAAACTGAGATGACAAATTGCTCCCTGAATGAGAACAGAGAGGGAGGGATTACTATATTGTTTGATTATTTACCAGTTTCCAGATGAAATGCTGAAGAATCCCCTACTCTCTTTCCTCCTCCTCCTCCTCCTCCTCCTCCTCCCTTTTCCTCTTCCTAAAGCCTCCTTGCTTATGCCTACTTTTAAGAATGAACACTTAAAACCATTTGGTAGTTGGCCCAGCTATCTTTTTACATTGCCAAATAATATCATACCCTAAGGTTACCAGATTTTTTTCAATGAATCCGGGGACACTTTTCAACTTCAATGGATTTTGTATGGGGACCAATTTGTAAATCCTGGGACTGTCCCTGGGAAATGGAGATATCTGATAACCTTATCGTGCCCTCCAAGTGTTCCTATTTTGCAGGGACAGTCCCAGATTTACAGAAGCCATCAGTTTCTGATTTGATCCTGGAATGTCATACTTTTCCTTAGGTAAAGGTAAAGGGACCCCTGACCATTACATCCGGTCGCGGACAACTCTGGGGTTGTGGTGCTCATCTCGCTTTAGTGGCCGAGAGAGCTGGTGTACAGCTTCTGGGTCATGTGGCCAGCATGACTAAGCTGCTTCTGGTGAACCAGAGCAGCACACAGAAATGCCATTTACTTTTTGATAAAAATATTCAAAGTTAGGGATAAAATATTGGAATTGTGTACAATAAGAATGAAAATAAGGTGATAAGTTGCTGGCTAAAGTTTTATTAACTTGGAATGTAGGAGCGAGAGACATGAGGAAGTCCAAAAGGAAAAAATGAAGAAAAGATGGTTATTACAAGATGTAAAATCTTATGTTTGTTTTATTCTTTGTTTGTTCTCTGTTTATTCTGTCTTTTTTTCTTTATTGTATTAACAAAACTCTTAATAAAAAATCTATTAAAAAAAAAACAAAACAGAAATGCCATTTACCTTCCCGCCAGAGGGGTACCTATTTATCTACATGCACTTTGATGTGCTTTTGAACTGCTAAGTTGGCAGGAGCAGGGACCGAGCAATGGGAGCTCACCCCGTTGAGGGAATTCGAATTGCTGACCTTCTGATTGGCAAGCCCTAGGCTCTGTGGTTTAGACCACAGCACCACCCGCGTCCCTTTTTCCTTAGGATGTCCCTATTTTCATCAGAGAAATGTTGGGGGTTATGGTGGGATGTCCCTATTCTCATATGAGAAATATTGGAGGGTATGGAGTTATGCGACCCCCGAGACAAGGAGATAAGTAACTATACAACCTTTAGAAGATATCTGAAGGCAACCCTATATGTTTTAATGTTTAATGATTTATTGTGTTTTTATATATTTTGGAAGCCAACCAGGGTGGGAAATGGCTGTGCCTACTTTCATTGGAGAAATGTTGGAGGGTGAGTAATATGCCTTTGATTCTATGTACATTTGCCAAACATGTTGCCAGCACCTAGGAAACCCCACAGTGGAGAATACTGGAATCAAACTTTGAATTTTCCATGCATTGATTATTCAAAGTACCTCATCAGTACAAGTCCATCCACTCTTGTTGGAGAGCTGAGGTTAATAAAGCAGAGTTATAAGTCATCACAATCTAATCAATGTGCATCTTTTGGTTTGTATATATATCAGCTAACAGTGGTTTGTTGAGAGAGGGATTTTTTCCATTGCAACAATAAGAAAAATCTGCAAACTGCTGATTAATGTGCTATGACATCGTTAGTAAGATTTCAATATGTAGATTCATAAACCCTTAACTGTTGAAAGATAATTTACAATTAATTTAGTGGGATTTTAAAATGCATATCTGCTATACATTCCAACAATGACTGATTTCAGTCTCTGAGAAAATGAAATAATATTCACTTTGTTTAGAGTAACTTTGCCAATATTAATCCCACATGAATGGCTACATAAATATTAAGGCATCTTTTAAAAAGACAAGAATACTTCATATCAGGTTTTGTACCCCCAAAAATTATCCTAAATTAATTTAAGGGCAAATTGACTTGTCACTTTATGGTTGCATAAATTTGGTTTTCCGTCTCCAAAATGCAATATTTCTACTTCTTAGGTGGCACCAGAGCTTTAAATCCATCATAAGAACAACAAATTGCCATAGACACTATGCCATAAAGAAAGTGTTATGGAAGATATGTATGACAATGTCATGAATTTAAAGGATATGGAACTGGTAAACACATTAGACCAACACAACGACTCGGTAGGCTGAGCTCATTGTGTGTGAACTGAAAATGTCTCCTTGAAAAGTACCCTGGGCATGATGGTCCTTGTATTTATGGTTGTTCCCATGCTTGCCATGGTCTATGTAAAGCAGGGCGGGGACTTTTTCAACCCAAGAACCACAGTCCCTTCTGGGAAAACCTTTGAGGGGTGCATTCCTTTTTTTTTCTTTTTAAATCATTTTCACTTTTTACAAACATTTTAACAAAAGGTTACGAGATGTCCCCGTTTCCCAGGGAATGGGACAGTCCCCAGATTTACACATCATTTCTCTGACAAAATCCTATCATTCCTACTGAAGTTGAAAAGTGTCCCCGGATTCATTGAAAAAAATCTGGTAACCTTATTTTAACAACAACAAAAAAAAGTCTTTGCAAATCTAATTAACCTTCCTCTCAACTTCCTTCCCCTCCTTTCTGTGGATATTTAAATATTTTTATTACTGCATATATAATTGAAATATATTTACTAATTTTCCCTTATCTTCCCTTTAATTATCTCTTACTGCTTGTTTTTATATCAGTCCCACTTACGTTTTGATTTGTTTGCAATGTATCTTCAATAATAAGTCAATAATTCCCCCCTTCTATTTTAAAAAGTCTCTCATCTTGATTTCTTATTCTTCCAGCAAGTTTCACCATTTCTGCATGTTCCATTAATTTCAATAGCCCACCTTCCTTTGTCTGAACTGTTTCTTCCTTCCATCTTTGGGCATAAATCATTCGAATAGCTGTGGTAGCATACATAAACAAAGAAAAGCTTCTGTGCTTTTGCTATCTTACATAACCACCATGGGGGGCACATTCCAATGCTGAACAGAACCAGAAGCAGAAGTGAGCCTAGCATTAAATGTAGATTTTACCTTTGTAAAGAATACTAGCTTCTGCACATACACAAACCCCTCTCTATTCTCCATCTAGTCAAGCACAAGGCATTATCAGAGTTCAAAGATCTATCCCTATCAGGCAAAAATGCTCAAGGAGGATGCAAAATGAGGCTGGGGAAGAGGTCTGGGGAGACTTCTAAGGACCAGATAGAGACCTGGAGAAATACATTTGCCCTCCACCTAGGCCTGAGGTTCCCCACTGGCCATGTTGTGTGGATGCCTGATTACCGTCTTCCAAAGCAACTACTCTATTCCAAACTTAAAAATGGAAAGCGTAATGCTGGTGGTCAACAAAAGAGGTTTAAAGACTCTCTCAAGGCAAATCTAAAAAAATGTAGCATAAACACCGACAACTGGAAAACACTGGCCTGCGAGTGCTCCAATTGGAGAACAGCCTTTATCAAAGGTGTCATGGGTTTTGAAGATGCTCAAACTCAGGACGAAAGGAAGAAACATGCTAAGAGGAAGGCACGCTTGGCAAACCCTCACCGTGATCAACTCCTGCCCAGAAACATATGTCCCAACTGTGGAAGGATGTGTGGATCCAGAACTGACTTCCACAGTCACTTACGGACTCATTGTTAAGACCGTGTTCTTGGAAGACAATCTTCTTCAGCAAGAGTGATCGCCAAGGGTAAGAAGAAAAAGGTTTTGGCTCACATGGGACCCCTAAGACTGTATTAAGAACCTCATGGAATTAGTATATCTTACTACATATCTGACTGATGCTTGGGCAGAATATGCTGCCAGAAGAAGCAAATGGGCCAAAGCTTTTACAGGGACACCTCCCATCCCTCTCCGATTGTCATGGAAGCAATAAGAGATATAGCTACAGTCATGGTGGCTCAGGCTACATATGGCAGGGATCTAATATGTCATACTCTGTAAATCAACTATGGGCAGGGATTCTGCTATTAAACATCACTTCTCGCTGCTGTTGAAAGCATCCAGCTGTGGGTTAGCTTTGTGCAGGCGGAAACAGTTCAAGGAAAATCCTAAAGGTCTTAAAGAATTTCTTCAACTAGCGTTGCCAAGACTTCCAAAGCCTGTCCAAGCAAACAAACATACAAACAAACAAGCAAACAAAGTGATCATGAGCTAAATAGCTCCATATTTTGTCCACTGCAGAGACTTTGGCAAGGAAGCCCTGTAGCATCTGCTTCTATTTTTTCTAAGCTTCCAACCAAGGCTTACAGCATTTCAGACATACAAGCGGAAAACAGACTTTCCCCATCTATTAATATCCAGTCTAATATTAATTTAAAGCTTCACGATGGGCTAGTTAGCGAACCTCTTTATTGTTTCTTCAGATTGCTCTTAAAGGCCTTCCCAGATGATTAGCTGCTGGAAGAATAAATGCACACTTGCTGTCCATTTTTGTTATGCAGAGTTGTGCTTCCATTTTGGGATATTGCATTTCCTAGTGCACACGCTATAATATTTGGGGGAAATACAGTTCTCCACCCATGCGCACAAAACCCAGCTGGATCTGGGTAGAATTATGATAGTGCTTGGGACATACTGAAGAGTTCTTCTTCTTAAACATCAGCAAGCCCCTAAATCATGGTGCTTTCAGATCCAAATGGCAGTTGCAACCACAAATGAATACTAAACGGAATACAATTTGGGTGCTTAAATACTTCACAAACATCATCTCATTAATTTTTACAAGGGGGCAGGAATCAGATATATATGGTGATCTAGTTCTTTCAGAGAAAGCTTCCCTAAACAAGACAAATGCTTTGCTCTTCATTATGGTCAATGGCTTAGAAAAACGTGGTTGGAAGATCTTCCTTCCATCCATAAAAGCAACCTTATCCTTCAGAAATAAGAAGCTGCCTTACATTATGGACCAAACTATCTGGTTGGCCACTTTGAGGACAAGATGTTGGTCTACACGGGCCATTGGCCTCATCCAGCAGGTTCTACTTACGTTCTAGGAGTACCAGTAAAGGCATATTTGCATTTAATGTGCACTTAAAATAAAATAAAAACCTGCAAATAGCTGAGGAAGAGATCATTATTAGGATCACAGCAAGCAGAAGGGGTGGGTTTTAACCATTTCCTTCCCTGTTGTACTCCTGGTGAAAAACTGCTATCTGCAATCAATTTTTTTGCTCAGTGCAAATCTTGGCAGCTCAAAACATGTCAAAGCATGCATTCAAATACAATTTTTGATGATGTGGGGGGGAATGTAATTAAATAATATTTTCAGAGAATATATACATTTGAATATGTATGTTGAGACATAATGCACATTTAAATATGTATTGAAATACATATATATTTTGAGATGCTTTTTTCAGATCAAGGCAGAAGCAGAACTGCATAATACTAAAAATCATGTGAAAGTGACATAGAATAGAAACGGTCAGATTTGCCCTGTGTGAATCCGTTTAGGCCCAGAGTGAATTGATGGGTTGTTGTTGTTTTTAAGTCAATGGTGTTAACCTATCTAATTTCTAAAACCAGAATATACATTACATGTATGGAACTAATAAATGCTGTCAAGAGAAAACATTAGCCTTGGCTTGGTGGAGTTGGGCAGAAAATGTAATAGCTGCATTTACAGACTCTGATCACAAACAACAAACATGACGCTCAGGGCTTGATTCAGCAACCTCTGACAGCTGCTGCCCACTGAACCTTCAGCATGTCTAGCTGGGCGTCAATGTCAATCTGAATTCCTGCATCTCAAACATACATTCGGAACTGGCTTGGAGTAATTCAGCCAGCTTTAACCTCATAACATATTACTACACACACCAGTTTGCTTAGTGACTGCTAGCTGGTAACTGAATTAATACAAACTTGACAAATCTTCCTCTCTGAAGGACTTTCGACAAGCACTGGAAACAAATGCCATTCTGCATACATTCACCTATTTCTAATAACTAAACAAATGTGATTTAATCTGCTTGAATCAGAAGATCAATCAGTTAGGGATTTAGTTTATTAGCCCCTGGGAGCCCATTTAAATCAACAATGGCCAATCTTAATAAGTGGAGACTGTGAGTTAATGGTACAGCTTCTATGTCTGAGGCAATTTTGGCCCTTGTGTATTCCTGCAGCAAGGAATTAAAGAGAAGATATAGAGCTCCAGCCTCATTTACACACACTCTCCCCATGATGTGAGAACGGTTTCTCCATGGTACCAGACTCTCCAAGTGTCCCTATTTTCCAGAGACACTCCTGGATTTACAAAAGCTGTCCTAGTTTCTGATTTGATCCCAAAATATCCCATGGCCTTTCCATGGCCACCACTGCTGGCCTCATCCCTTGGGCAGCTCGTACCCAACTCCACTGTATTTATTTACTACTACTACTACTACTACTACTATTACTTCACTACTTCTCCAAGGAGCTCAAGATGGTTATGTCCCTCCTTCTTTATTCCTCAGAACAACTCTGCAGAGTAGGCCATGCTGAGAAGCAATGAGTGGCCCAAGGCTACCCAGTGAGATTCATGGCTGATTGGGGATTTGAACCCTGCTCTGCAGGGTCCCAGTCCAACCTCTAACCACTGCACCACACTGGCTTGCCACTTATGTCCCCCTGTAGCAAGAATACAGTGGTACCTCGGGTTACAGATGCTTCAGGTTACAGATGCTTCAGGTTACAGACTCCGCTAACCCAGAAATAGTACCTCAGGTTAAAAACTTTGCTTCAGGATGAGAACAGAAATCACGTGGTGGTGTCGTGGTGGTAGCAGGAGGCCCCATTAGCTAATGTGGTACCTCAGGTTAAGAACAGTTTCAGGTTAAGAACAGATCTCCAGAACGAATTAAGTTCTTAACCCGAGGTACCACTGTACTGGAGAAAAGAAATAGCCATCACCCAAATGGCTGCAGGGAAAATGGGGGGGGGGGTCCCTTCCAAATATCTCACAGGGTCTTGTTCCATAAGTTAACTGGAATTCCACCATCCTAGGGACAATGTTTGGTCCCCGTGTTTGGCCTTCCTTCTGACAGAGCCATCTTTCCCATAGGGCTTAGTGGTGTGTTGTGCCAGGGCGCCGGCCTCTCAGGGGTGCCCCAGCAAGTGGGGGAGCTGTGCGGCTTTGCCGGAAGCCTCCCCCCTCCTCTGCACACACGCCAGCTGTGCCCTGCCAACCATAAGGCTGGGGGGTGTGCAGCTTCCCCCCAAGCCTCCTCAGGAGGAGAGTGACCCCCACAGAGGCTTAGGATGGAAGCTGCGTCCCGCCAACCATATGGCAGCAGCATGGGGGAGAGTTGTGGGGGCCCCCCAATGGCTGGCAGTGCACAGCTCGGCCACCCCAACACTATCCGTGGTACCCCAACACCACATCTGCTAAAGACGGCCCTGCTTCCTGAGCTGGAGCCCATCTCTGATATAATCTGTGCTTGAGCTTGGAAAACACTGCACATCCCCTATCTCATCTCCCCCTTATAAATGGAGCCTCAGTCGTCCCCCCCCCCCCCCGGAGCTGCAAGGTGCCAAGAGTTCAAAGAAAGAGCAAACGTTCGCCGCCCTTTAAATTTATTGCGCAGCTCTGGGATGCTAAGGCGTTCCTAGGGAGCGATTTCTGCTGCTCCAAAATACCCCTTTTGCGTCTTCCTCTGCCTATTTTGCTTCAGGGTGTCCTAGACACAGCCGTTGCTAAGCAGCCGGGCTTTCATCTTCCCGATCACTATGCAGCTGCTCAAGCTCATGCAACCCCAACAATGGGCCCTCGCAGAGCTCGTGTGACCTCTTAACAGCGCTGCTTGCAAGAAAGCCCCAAAGCTGCGGCCTACCTGTCACAGCGGTGCATGCAAATTGCTCATTAGCATGTGCTAATTAATTCCACACACGCAAAGCATCTCCCTCGCTGGAGAAATGCGATGCCGCAGAGGCATACGGAGACTGACAACGTGTCAGGCAGAATGGCACCAAGTCTGCTGGTAGGGGATAGGGCCAGGGGGAAGGAGAGTAGGTCCCCTGAAAACAAAGTAAAGGGAGTGACAACAGGCAGGATCTAAGAAGAATGATCTCTTCTTGCCCTTTGTGCTGAACAAATATGGCTATGGGTTGACATTCCTCAGCTCGGCCTGACATTTAGGAATTCACCCGCCCTACCTGTTCAGCAGAATATTTGCAGTCTGCCATAGTGACAAACAAGAGAAGATTTCGGGGAGCTGACATTAAGGATGGGTAAATTGTGTCTGCTTCCAGTCCATGACACTCATTTTTGAAATCTATCATTCTACTCCACTTTTGCATTCATCCACAAGATGAACATACGTTCCTCTCAAAATGGGCATGATCGTAAATAGGTATCAGTACGTTTTAAAATGTGTGTGTGCTTAAAATATATGTTTTGTTATATTTATATCCTGCCAAGAAATGTGCTACAGCAATCAGAGGAGCACAGAATCTAGTGGGTAGGTAAGTTTTGATCCACACATGCTATTTGGCTACATAGAATTGTATGCTAGTGGTATTCTCAGCAGTGTGGTGTGACAGTTTAAAGGTTAAGGCAATTCGAAGCTGCAGTCCTAAAACATGCCTCAGAATATTATAGGGTGCACAGGGTTCTATGACAGATATGTAGGAGTTCCTCAGCAGATAAGTCATTTCAGAAAGGGCTCCCTGGAAATAATTTTTTTGACATCTACTGTCTGAAAAGATGCATTTCTTTTTTTTAAAAAAAAAACCTTTAACAGGTCAGGAACTGTGAAGCATACTTTAGTAGGAAAAGAAAAAAGCTTGTGGCACCACAACGAGTAGTATTTATAGTACAGTCTACAAAAACTTATGCCTCGGTGTTTCTGTTAGGTTTGGTGCCTTCCAAAAGCGTTGGACTACAAATCCCATCAACCCCAACCAACACAGGCTGTTTTAAGGTATCACAACTCTCAGTGCTATTTTTCTAGAAAAATAGGTGCCGGAATTCCCCATGAACACCTTCCTTGTTCTCTTACCTGAGAGGTGCCGGAACAGAGTTCCAGTGAGCTCCAGCTGAAAAAGACTGTGACAACACTGCTGTTTTTGCTCTGACTAAGACAGCTACCTCATGGAAGAGATTTTAGCAGAGTAGAGGCAGAAGCAGGTAATCTTTACAGCAGGGGTGGTGAACCCATGGCTCTCCACATCCATTGGTGGGCAGTGGGGTTGGGCATGATTTCCAACATCAAGGTGATCTCTGCATTGGGAAGCCATGTAAACAATGCCACCCCACTCTGCTCTAGCAGAAGGACTATCCAGATTTTGTTGGACTCCAGTTTCCATCAGACCAATGCTCTAGCATGGTGGGAGCCAGAGTCCAGCAACATCTCGAGGGCCACAGCTTCCCCACCCATGTTTGCAAGGTATCTGTCAAAAGGTTGCAAGGGAAAAATCTGTATTCCTACATCCACAGTTTTACTTTGGAAACTGGAAACCGCAAGTCCAATGTGTGGCTCAATGGGGACACCCTTGAAAAATAATCACCACAGAAACCCACTCTTTGTGACCAAGGGCATCTCTTGTATTTCGAAGGCTGGGCTTGAAATCTCATCAAGAGCTGCTTTAAAAATAACAGCCTTGTCAGCTTGAGTCAGTCACTTGGCTCTGGAGAATTCTGATACTGCACAGCACTTCTCTTCAAGGAAAGTCTCCAGTAGGCTGTCATTTTGGATTACAGACCTGTTACACAGATTCCACGTCTCAATGAAATCTGTATGCCACAGAACTCTACCAACTGCATACATGAGGACATCAAAGAAAGGAGGCCATTTAACAAATATGGAACACATTTTTTCAGTTGTAGAAAACCTCGGGAAATGAATTTGTCCCATTTGTGCTAGTTCTGGTATGAGAGGAAAGAATAACAAATGCTCCTGCCAAGGCTATTGTGAACCCAACCCTTCCATGACCTTCAGCCCCCTGATAAGACCTGGCATAAGCATCAGGTATCTGGGCAGCTGCCTGGGTCTAAGCACACCAGCAAGGCCAACCAATGCCAGTGCCTCCCTCCCCATTTGCTTTGACTCTTCCGCCCACCCTTTCACTCAATTGCAGCCGTATCTCCCATAGACTCATGGAAACACTAGTTTACCCCTCACAGAGCTACTATTCCCAGCACGCTTAAAACCACGTGCAGTTCCCTCACTGTGAGAAGTGAAGCTACAGGGAACCAGACAGGGGGCCTTCTCGGTAGTGGCACCCACCCTGTGGAACGCCCACTCATCAAATGTCAAGGAAATAAACAACTATCTGACTTTTAGAAGACATCTGAAGGCAGCCCTGTTTAGGGAAGTTTTTAATGTTGGTAGCTTCCCAGAGTGGCAACCCAGTCAGATGGGTAGGGTACCAAAAACAAATTACTACTACTTTGTTGTTGTTGTTTAGTCATTTAGTCATGTCCGACTCTTCATGACCCCATGGACCAGAGCACCCCAGGCACTCCTGTCTTCCACTGCCTCCCGAAGTTTGGTCAAACTCATGCTGGTAGCTTCGAGAACACTGTCCAACCATCTCGTCCTCTGTCATCCCCTTCTCCTTGTGCCCTCAATCTTTCCCAACTCAGGGTCTTTTCCAGGGAGTCTTCTCTTCTCATGAGGTGGCCAAAGTATTGGAGCCTCAGCTTCACAATCTGTCCTTCCAGCAAGCACTCAAGGCTGATTTGTCTTAAGAATGGATAGTTTTGATCTTCTTGCAGTCCATGGGACTCTCAAGAGTCTCCTCCAGCACCATAATTCAAAAGCATCAATGCTTCAGCCATCAGCCTTCTTTATGGTCCAGCTCTCACTTCCATACATCCCTACTGGGAAAACCATAGCTTTAACTATACAGGAAAGGTGATGTCTCTGCTTTTTAAGACGCTGTCTAGGTTTGCCATTGCTTTTCTCCCAAGAAGCAGGCATCTTAGTTTTGTGACTGCTGTCACCATCTGTAGTGATCATGGAGAAAGTAAAATCTCTCACTGCCTCCATTTCTTCCCCTTCTATTACTACTACTACGACTAAAAGTATGACACGGCTCTACTCCATCCCTAAATGTTTGCCTTTGGAGCCTCCTCCTCTAGTTCACTATTTCAGTGAAACTGTTTTCAATGTGGAGCTAACTGAGTCACGAATCTATGCTACAGCTATTGCGTTAGTAAAGGTGACAAGAGGACATCTAGAGCTGCGAGGGATCGCATAGTTTTCCCAAATGCTTATGAAATCAAGCACAGGCTCTGTTTGCACATTGGCCAGTAGCGGGAGAGAAGGCTTATCGGAGGATCTTAAACAGCACAAATTTCCCTCCTCCCTTTCAGCTTAAGATGTGGCAGAGGAACCAAAAATAAATGAGATGGGTGAGAGATGTGTTAAATATAGGTAGGCTGGCATGGCAGTTTGAAAGAAGTCTGCTGGGTTATTTGAAGGTGAGTCGCATGTATGTCCAGGTATTCCTCTGTCAGCCTTGAGCTTCAGAGATGGCGGAAGAGAGAGAATATATGTGTAGCAAGAAAGGAACAACTTCAAATTACAGTTCATATCTTTCAGAAAGCAAATTAGATGGACAAAAGGAACCGAGCTATTCAGAGTCAGTCATGCTTGCCTCAAAGCCTCGGACAAAGGTTTATTTATCATCCCTCACTCTGCTCCTGAACCTCTATGAATTTGCTTTCTAGGATAGCAGCACAAGGGAAAACAATGGATCCACATCCTTTCAAGCAGGCTAATGTTATAACCCCAGCTTTTCACTCACAGCCTTAGAGCCAAGCACTGAAAAATAAAACTGAGAAGTACAATAATATATATATATATATAAGCAATGCAGTCATTCTTATGCACCAGTGATAAAACATGGCATAAGAGGCTTTTGCTCATCAGGTTACATTTCCTCTTCTTTTTTATTTTTTACTGGTGCTGTGCTGAAGATATTTCAGAGAGAATTATAATCCCCAAGGTGAATAAGTAATATGTGCCCAATAGGCCAAGGAATAACAAGCTCCGCTTCTCGTAAAAACCACATCACCTCTTTTATGATTCAGGTGGCAAATAGTGCATAAATAACTATAAAACCTTTACTCCGATTATGCTGGACAAAGATTGTCATCTCTAGGGAGCACCACTGATCAAAATATTAGGTATCGTGGGGAGATGCCTCACTTGGAGATTTTGGTGTGCTTCTTCAAATTGAGATGGGCAATAATGGTCTAATCCAGACTGTGGGAACCTTTGACCCTACAGGTTCAGTTGAACTTCAGCTCCAAACAACACCAGCATTCATGGCCAATGTTCACAGATGAAAACTGTAGTTCAACAACATCTGGAGGGTGACATCTCTGTGGTAAATCTTAGAAGCCTGTGTAGTCCAGGGCATTCTGGGTAGGAATCTCCACATCAGTTCTCATGAGCATTGTAACCCTAAAAACATGCCACCATGGTCTCTCCCCTCTCTATCTCTTTTTCCTTCCACGAGAGTTGGTCAGAGCGACTATTATATGACCAAGAATAGGAGAGTCTTCTCTTATGGAGTGACTGTAGAAATAAAATAATGAGAAGAAAAATGACCAATATATGCCAATTTTTGAAGGAATACAAAATTTGGAAACTGAATTCTTCTGAGCAGTCTCTAACCATTCCCAGTTAAAAAGAAAAATCATCTTGTCAACATGTTATGAAATCCCAATCCTTCCAAACAGAATGTCCTTGAAGCATGACATTTAATGGAATGAAGGGGAAAGACTCGAATGTGAAGGAAACACAGGATCAGAGACTCCACTCCATTCTCCTCTCCAGTTTTCCACTGCCATCCCGGACACACAAGACTCTGGGTCTACCAAGCCTTCTTTCTAAAGGGAGGAGTGGGAGCAAATGGACCCCATCTTAGTGGTAGGAATGGCATTCTGGCAACTGCAGACAAGACAGATGTCCCATCAGGTCCATAGTGCAATTCATGGATGTGGGTGGCGCTGTGGTCTAAACCACTGAGCCTCTTGGGCTTGCCGATCAGAAGGTTGGCCGTCTGAATCCCCGTGATGGGGTCAGCTGCTGTTGCTCTGTCCCAGCTTCTGCCAGCCTAGCAGTTCGAATGCACGCCAGTGCAAGTAGATAAATAGGTATCGCTGCGATGGGAAGGTAAGTGGCATTTCCATGCACTCTGGTTTCTGTCATGGTGTTCCGTTGCACCAGAAGTGGTTTAGCCATGCTGGCCACATAACATGGAAAGCTGTCTGTGGACAAATGCCAGCTCCCTCACCCAGAAAGCAAGATGAGCGCCACAACCCCAGAGTCGTCTTTGCCTGGACTTAACCGTCCAGGGTTCCTTTACCTTTATCTTTTACCTTAGTGCAATTCACCCATCTCATGCAATTTGAGGGCCCATTGTGCTGAGAGGGAAGTTATCATCAATGCAAAGGAGCAGAGAAAAAACCCTTTGAGATCTCCTAG
The DNA here is from genome assembly GCF_951804945.1 of Podarcis cretensis. Lineage (NCBI taxonomy): Eukaryota > Metazoa > Chordata > Lepidosauria > Squamata > Lacertidae > Podarcis > Podarcis cretensis. Next base: position 16,647,884 of record NC_137176.1, on the reverse strand, counting down.
AGAAATAGCTATTTTGTTTTATAAAAACAAAATGCTGCTATTTGGTGTAAATTTGCTCACGTATGTACTCAGAGTGCTACTGTAGCACCCTGCTTGTGGTTAACGCTTAGCTGGAATGAAATATTCAACGCAGCAATAGAGAAATTAAAATAGTAATTTATTTGTCAGACAAATAAATATGAGGCACAGTGGTATATGGTTACCAAGCTCTGGCCTGGCCTCTTGCCATTCTGGCCAGCACTTATATTTCCTTAATCCAGCCCCCTTGCTCCTCCTGTGGCTGCCTCTGTCCAATCAGCCTGGTTGAAATTCCTATTGGCTGTTTGCTAGAGCCAATCACAAAAGATACACCCATTTCCTTCTTGCCCTTTTATGGAAATCAAAAAGCTATATATTCTTCTATCTATAAATGACAAATAAGTAGTAATATATCTTACATGTGTCTCAACAAGGAATCTTAATTACCAGCTCACCTCTTGCCCTCCTTGCCCTATTGCCTTCCAAAACAGATAATTAATCTTGAATTTTTATCTTATGCATGTCAAGGATTGAGTTCACATCAACATTGAGAGATCTCCTTCATTTGAAGGTTTCTAAACAAAAGGCCTGACAACCATATATCAGGAGTGCTCGATGGCGTCTCCTGTCTGGCAAGGGGGGGGGGGCTGATGGCTGATGGCCCCTGTGATCTCTTCCAACTATATGAAATAAGAATCTAGCATTTCTTAAATCCTTTGCATAATTATATTTAAACTAATATATTTAATACATAAATAACCTTTTAAAAGGAAAAGAAATCTTAAAAGGATCTTAGTTTAAGAAACAAACAGCTTTAGAAAAGATTTCCCAGAAAATGTTCTGTTTCTGCCAGCTAGATGCTTTTTCACTGCTCTTGACCTTCTTAACCTTAGGAAGAAGATATGGCTCATTTTACTATTTATCCACCCTTAATTTGTAGGGTCAGTGTAACCTTGGCTGTCAGCCTGTAATTCCGTTTTTACGACTTTGAGAATTGTTTTCTGCTATAAATCAGGGGGGCCCCTTGTCTAGGAGTAAAAATATCTTGCCAAGGTTTTTAGGCATGGTCTTCTGCCTGGCATGAAACAGAACATTTTTAAACTCATTCTTAAAATACAAGCCCTGATTAAACATATAAGCTTTAATAAAAATGCAAGCTTATGATTAGATGCCTCACTACAAAATCATTGTCCTATACTGTAGTACCTACCTAAATGCAGGTATTTGTGTTCATTTACAAATAGGTATCTATAGCAGCCTGACACAAGTTTTAATAGCATCCTAATAATGGTGAAGTGTTGCTCTCCAGAACATTCCAGGGAATATTTCAAATGCCACAGTTAGTCTTTTAAGAGAAAGCTGCACATAAGAAGATTATTTACAGCTACTGCACTGAAGAATTCAAGGATTTCCAGTGGGTTTACGCAATGATTTATTGATATATTTTGATCAAGGAACTGGATTGTGACACACAGAATAATCTCTGCAAAGCATTCTTTCCAGCTCACAGCAGGGCTGCACGATACAGTTCTAGGTACACTTTACGTCAGAAACTGACCTAGTGCCACTTCACCAGAGGAGGTAGAAACAAACGAATTGATGTGGTAACGCAAATGCTTGGAGGAAGGAGTTTGAGATGCATCATCCATAATCTTTAGCTTCTCCTTAAAATTCCTCAGATGTTTCCCTTGAGCAAAGCCCTTCAAAACCACCTCAGTTCCTTGCCATGGAAGAAATGGGGCAGCGCATATTCAGCAGTCTGTAAGGTAGAATGGAACTATGTATACGTATTTATTTCAAATGGAATTATTATTATTATTATTATTATTATTATTATTAGTTGTTATTTGTACCCTGCCCATCTGGCTGGGTTTCCCCAGCCACTCTGGGTGGCTTCCAACAAAGATTAAAAATACATTTAAATGTCACACATTAAAAAATTCCCTAAACAGGGCTGCCTTCAGATGTCTTCTAAATGTCAGGTAGTTGTTTATCTCTTTGACATCTGATGGGAGGGTGTTCCACAGGGCGGGCCACTACCAATAAGGCCCTCTGCCTGCTTCTCGCAGTGAGGGAACAGCCAGAAGGCCCTCAGTGCTGGACCTCAGTGTCCAGGCAGAACGATGGGGATGGAGACGCTCCTTCAGGTATACTGGGCTGAGGCTGTTTAAGGCTTTAAAGGTCAGACCAACACTTTGAACTGTGCTCAGAAACGTACTGGGAGCCAATGTAGGTCTTCCAAGACCAGTGTTATATTGTCTCGGCGGCCGCTCCCAGACACCAGTCTAGCTGCCGCATTCTAGATTAGTTGTAGTTCACCTTCAAAGGTAGTCCCACGTAGAGCGCATTGTAGTAGTCCAAGAATATCCATGGCTTCTGCTTGCTAGGTGGTAGCAATATGATGCGAGAGTCACTGGTCAGCTGCTTAATATAAATATTATTCCACAACTCAAAAACAAGAGCTTGCTTTCATACTAATCAATTATGCTGGGCATAGCGGCTCCCTGTATTGCAATTGATTTTTCCCTCTCTGGGGCAGAAGTGCAGTGTAAGCAACTTGTACATCTCTCTAGTATTTAAATTGCCATTATGATTCTCCACATAATCATTTAACTATAAGACTGGAAGAGACCCATCTTGTCCAAGGTATGATCTATAGCACCCAGAAGGTTGATGAGAGATATTAATCATACCCTTTTTTAACCCAGCTAGCTATCGTTAATTAATCACAACTTTAAATTGGAAGTAGGATCCAGTGTGAATCCAAACTGCTTTATTCTCTATTCTATGTTGACTGAAAATGTATTTGTATTGTAACTGTATTGTAACTTTTGAATAAATATTTTTTTGGGGGAATCTATGAGAATGCAGTGTTGCTGCAAATCTATGAAAACTCAGGCTGTCAAAGAGTGCCTTACTTAAAGGGAATTAATTAGCAGAATATGCTCATTGAATCATATTACACCAATCTCTGGCCCAACTGCAGAGGCTGCCATTTTGTTTCCAGGCCCAATTCAAACTTCTGATTTTGAGCTATAAAAATGGCTAACTGTGGGAATGTTCAGGGATGCGGGAGAGGATATATTGTCTGATTATATCCTTATCCAACTTGTGTTAACAAATTCCCCAATTTCAGCAGAGTAAAACATTCCCCTTTATTTTAAGTTTGCAACGGCAGCGTTTGCTCAGGCTCGCTAAAGCCTCTATAATAACTATTCTGGTAACTTCCCCTTATTCCCTCATAAAATAGAAGAGACGACACAGTCTTTTACAAAAGTATAAAAAGAGTTTACTCACATTCTGTTCACAATCAGATCCCAGAAGGCAGACTTAAGCTTAATGAAGTTACATGCATTTGGAATCTATCTTATAAGAAGACAGTCCCTTTGTCCTCTCTTGGCTGGGAGCCGAAAGGGCATCTTTCACTCAGTAGATGTTGCTTCTTCAATGCATGTGGTGAAAGAGAGATGGAAGAGAAGGAAGAGAGAGATGGCTGCCCTGCCCTGTGCTTTTATCATTACCTGCACAGGTGAGGCCACATCCACCTCTAGTGACATGTAGAGGAAGTCTGTCCCAGCCCAGAGGGAAACAGGAAGTTTACCTGCTGGCTGGACAAACATCCCTCCCCATGTTTAAACATGTTCACTTTAGGAATGTTGTACTTGACTGCTCTTGTGTTTTACACCCCACACTAATGACCTCAATACCTCAAGGATCACCTCTCCCCAGATGAACTGTCCTGGACCTGTGACCATCATCTGTATTGTTGTACTCCTTTCACTAAGCCTGCTGTTTTATGCACACTGGATAATAAGCATTCTTGAACAGAGAGGTGTTTGTTTCTAAACAAGAATATGATGCATATAGGAAACACTCCAGAACCTTTAGTAGGTGACTTTGCAAGGCAAACAGTTCCTATAGCAACCTCACCCTTTCTAATACACCCCCAAAAAGTCTGGATCAAATCAGGTAAACTTGCAAATCCTACCTTATTTACTGCCTCCCTAGGCAATTTTGTTATTTGCTCCTGTGATTGTTTGTCACACCTTGCCTCTCCCTGATGGCTTCGTTTCTCTCAAGTGTGGTCTGGCTGCAAATAACAGGGGAAATAATATGTGATATTTAAGTTTTGGATCCCAGAAGGAATAAAGACACAGAGGCATGGGCAAGAATGACATTTACAAGCTACCCAAAGAGAGAGCATTAGAAGTCATATAATCCATATTAACTGTGGCATCCAGGCCAGACCAAGTGGAATCAAAAATTTTACAGATTTAGTCCTCGTTTTATAGAACACTGGTCAACAACAAATTTGTTGTCTGTGTTTTTCAGTTGATTTAGGACGAATCTGATGCACTGAATCCAAAAATTACATTGGTTTTGTTCAATCAGGCATCAAGAGTACCTCCGTTTTTTCTCGGAAGAGAAGGACTTGATGTACTGTGCAGATATTGCGCAGCTTCTGCTCAAGCTTGGAGTGCCACAGTATGAACCCAAAGATTGGAGACTGTTCATTGACAGCAGCAAGTGATCACTGAAATGTATTCTGCTACACAACAGCAACCAGTTTGCCTCTATACCACTGGCTCACTCGACTACACTGAAGGAGAACTATGAAGCGGTGAAGTATGTGCTGGAGAAAATTGGTTATGATCAGCATAAGTGGTTTATTTGTGTTGACCTGAAGATGGTGAACTTTTTGTTGGGACAACAGTCTGGCTTCACCAAGTACCCATGTTTTCTTTGCTTGTGGGATAGTAGGGACCGTGCTCAGCATTACATGAAGAAGGACTGGACTGTGCAGGAGGAATTGGTGCCTTGCAAAGAAAGGAACGTCATCAACGACCCTCTGGTGGACAGAGACAGAATACTCTTCCCACCGCTGCACATCAAGCTTGGCTTAATCAAGCAGTTCACCAAGGCTCTGGACAAGGATGGTGACTGCTTCACTCACCTGTGCAAGACTTTTCCAGGATTGACCATGGAGAAGTTGAAAGCTGGCATCTTTGACAGTCCTCAGATCCGTCAGCTCATCAGAGATCCAGAGTTCGGAAACTCAATGAACGAAGTGGAACTGGAAGCGTGGAAGGCATTTGTTCTGGTAGTGAAGAACTTTCTTGGCAACAATAAGGCCAGAAACTACGCAGAACTTGTCAACAACATGCTGAGTGCTTTCAGAAACCTGAGCTGCAACATGAGCGTCAAGATGCACTACCTATTTTCACATATGGACCGGTTTCCTGAGAACCTGGGTTCAATGAGTGACGAGCAGGGGGAGAGATTCCATCAGGACATGAAAGAGATGGAGACCAGGTATCAGGGTCACTGGGACGCAGTCATGATGGCTGACTACTGCTGGACTCTGAAGAGAGACCTCCCTGCTGCTGAGCATTCCAGGAGTTCCAAGAAATGGAAGTTCAAGCCCTGAAGTTTGAAAAATGGTGAAGCAACATGGAATTTACGTGTACTTACCTTTATCAATGCCCACCATTCAGTTTACAGTAAACCTGACCTGATGGAGAGAAATGGATGCCATTTCCTGATTCAGCAGTGCAAAAATACCCTGAATCAGTTGTAGAAATCTAGACAACATTCAAAAGTAAAAAATTGTTGCCCAGTGTAATCTTTTAGAAAAGAAAGCCACTGGATTTAATGTATCTATAAGAAGAGTTTTAGGACAGATAGTAAATACTGCTCTCATCTAGTTCTAAGGGCTCTGTCCCTAGAGAAGTCTGTTCACATCCTATTCCGTCTGAGGATATATTAAATCCCATGGAAGCTTCTGTATGTGAACCGTAAGCATTTTCATAAGCACATCTTAAGAGAAGCTGAAGAACTTTAAATTATTGCTTGAAAAATGTGTCCTGCATGGAGGGTCTTGAATCACCAAGGAGTTCGTTTTTAACAATTTCACAGCAAATGATGCACTTTCTTGCTGCTAATGTTCTCTCAATATATTGGTTTTGCATGCACACCTTAGTTTTTTGGGTGAGACTACGTTCCAAGGGTAGCCTCTACAGGGTCTCTTTCCTTGGAGACAAAGGGAACTGTCAACTTATGTGATCATTATATCTGCTATTTACAAAAGCATATGTTCAGCATGGGAGAAGACGAACACAGGCAAATGGTGCTAGTTTATAAATAGTCTCAGTTCCCCCAGAAACTAACAACTTGCAGTTGGATTCCCCTCAAAAGACTTGCTTTCAGGCAGGTACATAACTCACTCTCCACAGAAATTAAGTGTATGAACCATTAGCCAGGGAGTCTGTTGTTTAAACCTCACCTTGGTCACAAATCCAATAGGTGGGGACTCATGGAAATAATACAAACAGCCCCAATAGGGTATTCCCCTCTAATTGATGGTAATGATGCTTTAGCCAAACTTTAACTGCTTTTTCTCACACCTGAATATATAGGGCTTATCCTAGATCAAGGCTCTCCACAACTTTTTTGTGCCCAGGGGGAGATTTACACATCTAGGGGACTGGTGTGAGTTAATAGATTAATAGAAAGAAGCATGGACAATTTTACCTGTGTATACAATGGAATCTGTATACACAGAAACTACCTGGATACAATCCCAGTCACTGTCACCAGCAGCTAAGAGCATGCCCTCCAACATTTATCCAGTGAAAATAGGGACATCCCATTCCATAATGATAATTTTACTATTTATACCCCTCAAATCTTACTGGGTTGCCCCAGCCCCTCTCGGCAGCTTCCAAATGACAATAAGTTATTACAAACATAATAAAAAAATTAAACATTTTAAAAAAAAAAAAAAAAATCTTCCCTATACAGGATTACTTTAAGACAGCTCGGGGTCGGATAACTCCATACCCTCCAACATTTCTCCAATAAAAATAGGGACGCTGTGGGTTAAAGCCTCAGCGCCTAGGACTTGCCGATCAAAAGGTCGGCGGTTCGAATCCCTGTGGCGGGGTGCGCTCCCGCTGCTCGGTCCCAGCGCCTGCCAACCTAGTAGTTCGAAAGCACCTCCGGGTGCAAGTAGATAAATAGGGACCGCTTACCAGCGGGAAGGTAAACGGCGTTTCCGTGTGCAGCTCTGGCTCGCCAGAGCAGCGATGTCACGCTGGCCACGTGACCCGGAAGTGTCTCCGGACAGCGCTGGCCCCTGGCCTCTTAAGTGAGATGGGCGCACAACCCCAGAGTCTGTCAAGACTGGCCCGTACGGGCAGGGGTACCTTTACCTTTACCTTTAAGGAAAAGTGGGACATTCCCGGATCAAATCAGAAACCGGGACGGCTTCTCTAAGTCAGGGACATCCCTGGAAAATAGGGACACTTGGAGGGTTTGTGTATTGCCACTATATTTTAGATAGCAAATAGCAATTCAAGGCTGCAGGGCCAAATCAGACCCCTAATGAATATCACTTTCCAACCCAGAAGCAAGAGAAATTATATATAAAGAGTGGGGAGGTGGGTAATAGAAATGGGATGTGTTAGCAGTCAAACACAGGGAGTGAGTGGTAATGTTATGGCCTATCATCCTCCTTGCCTTCTTCTCAAAGTGGTTTACCTATAATACTGGTTATTGAATAGGGCTTAAAGGGAACTATTTCTGCAATATATCACAATCTCACTAAATATGACAAGTGGAAAAACACTCTGGAGAAAGAGCTATTCTCACACAAATCTAAGTGGCCATCTTCAATGTTGGGAGGGGGGAGATTAGCCTCTAAAATCTTTCTGATAGCACTGAACTGTTGGCCATTATTCCTTTATATGAACCCACCACTGAACTTTGCAAAATGACAAGCTCTGGGCTTCTTTTCTTAACCCACAGACCTCTCTACAATATGTACAGACAGCAAATGTCAGCAAATACCAGCAAGGATCTGGGAGGTAGCATAGGCTACATCAAAATATCTCTCTATATATCATTGAAAGTCATAACAATAAATTCAGCATCGGCTCATGTAATGAACTTTAAAAACCTAATAATTCAGAATTCTGTTATTGTCAAAGCTGTGTGGTTGTTTTTTTTTTTAAAAAAATCCCAGAGCCTGAGGGGAAGAGCAGGCAAGGCAAAGTAAATCCATATAAGGCTAAATCGAAAACTGAAAACAGGTCTTCCTAACTCTCAGGAAAATTATGAATGCCCTGCTGACTTCAAAGCTTGCAAAAATTTATCATTTGCCCGAAAATAAATGTTGGAAGTGTAAAGAGACTGAAGGTACATTCTTTCACCTTTGGTGGACATGCCCAAGGATTAAGATTTTCTGGGAGATGATCTATAATGAAATGAAAAAGGTATTTAAGTATACCTTCCAGAAGAAACCAGAGGCCTTTCTCCTGGGCATGGTCTGCCAATTGGTGCCAAAGAAGGACAGAACTTTTTTTATGTATGCAACAACAGCAGCAAGAATACTCATCGCAAAGTATTGGAAGACACAAGATTTACCCACCCGGGAAGAATGGCAGATTAAAGTGATGGACTACATGGAACTGGCGGAAATGACTGGCAGAATCCGGGACCAAAGTGAAGAGTTGGTGGAAGAAGATTGGAAAAAAATTCAAAGTTTATTTACAGAAACATTGTAAAATTAAGGAATGTTAGAAGGTTGTTGGAATGAAGTAATGGGGTTTTAGCAGAAATGATATAAAGGATTAGGTTAAAATTGATTTATTAATTGGTGAAAGACAAGAATTACAGTATATTAAGATAAATTATTAGGATAAAAACAAAGATGGAAAGGATTTGCTGAAACATCTAATTGAACTAGAATACAAAAAGGGAGGTGTGAGGAGGTCAAGGAAATAAGTAAAGGAAAGAAAGCTATGTAAAGGTCTGATTTTTTTATTGTTTGTGTGTATTTTTCATGTTTTTGTTATTTTTCTTTTTCATTGTTCCTTTTTGTAACTTTTAAAACTTGAATAAATATTATATATATAGATATATAAAATCAAAGTCTAAATATAACAGTGAAGGGATATGCTAGTCATCAAGACCTTCACCTGAAAGGTAGGTGTTCAACCAGCATGTCACAAGTCCCCAGTTCATTGTTCACTCTGATCCTTAAATCTTTCTTGAATTTGCTGTTGTCTAGCCTGCTTTTCTGTATCTAGCCAGAGTCACTTGACCTTCAAAAACAAAGACCTACTAGCTCTCCAGATTATCAGTAACATACCAAATGTTTAGTTAATCCCTAGGACAGGGGTGGGAGATTTCATTCAAGGGTTATATTTCTTCATAGATAATCTTCTGGGGGCCGTATCCCAGGGGCGAAAGTGACTAGAGCAAAACATGTGACTCTTTCCTTTTTTGTAGTAGGCTAACTTCCAGTCCCACAATAACCCCTGGTGGGCCAAGATCCGCCCACGGCGCAGAGGTTCCCCACCCCAGCAAAGAATATTGGATGATCCAAGATGTTCAAATATACATTTTTTAAAAAACCCACCAGAAGTATTTTTACTTGGTATTATAGGTCAGGACATTAATAGGCAAGATGTTAAATTGTTTTTATATGCAACAACTGCGGCAAGAGTATTGTTAGCCCAGAAATGGAAACAAGAAGAAATTCCGATGAAAGAAGAATGGCAGATGAAATTAATGGACTATGCAGAATTGGACAAAATGACAGGAAGGATTCGAAACCTGCGGGACCAGAGATTTACAGAAGATTGGAAGAAGTATATGAATTTGAAGAGCAACTGTAATCAGCAAACTACAAGAAGTTTTGTAAGGAGAAATATACAAAGTGTTACAAAGTAGAAAAAGATAGAGATATTGGTTATGAGTTTGAAATGTTAATAGGGAAGATAAGAAATGCATACTGAAAGATTAGATTGGAAAATTTTCAGACAGGATTGATGGAAGTCAAAAATTTGAATAAGATGTAAAAGTATGTTTAATTACTGTTGAAAATGATACGTTAAAAAAAAACTAATAAAAAATTATGTATATATAAAAAAAGAATATTGGATGATCCAATTGAGGTTTACATAGTTTGTGACCCACCAAGCTGAGCACAGTGTACTAGATCTGTAGGAGATTTCCTGTTTTGCTGTCCACCTAGGACTACAAACAAGGAGATTCCCATGCACTTTAAAGCTCATGAAATGTGCTTGGCCTGATAGGTCACAAGTTGTGCAAACACAATGTGCTTCTTTAACAATGTTATAACCCTTTAGCTACTAAATAACAAGCCAGTCAGGGTTCCACAAAGCTTGCAAATATTTTATGGGCTCGTGTTAAGTCTCCAAGACAAAGATGCTCTATAGCTGCAGAGCTGCTATCTATCAGACATTCACCTCTCCATGAGATGCCCACACGCCCATTAAAAAAATAGAAAAGTATGGTTGTGATGGCTTCTCTTGCTCTCAGGTCTAACTAGGCTGGGGTTGAGGCAGCCAGCTGAATACCCCCAGGAAGCATGTCTTTAAGGCTTGGACCAATTACAGATGTCTCATTTATCCTAAACATGGTCCAGCCATAGATGTAGTTGTGAACATTTCAATGTGTGAATATTTTATTGTTCGTATAACGTGAATCGCTGTCAAATACTAAAAGAACCCTAACAGCTGGATTCATTTTTAAAAGCTACTGTTGAATATTTTGTTCCACGGCTTTCGTAAATTCATCAAAATGCAACAGCAACATTCCAGGCTTATCCTCTTTCTCCTAAAGTCAGAATTAACTCCCCATGATTTGGCTGGGTGCATTCCTTGTGGGATAAACAACTTAAGCATGAACTGCCGCCTGCTTCTGTTTTGTGATGAACCACTGATTACGCTTTCTTGCAGATGTGCACCCAGCAAAACAAATGCATAAAGGAAATGAAAGTCATTCCCAACAAATACTGCTAACCTAGGGCTCAGTAGCAATGTTTGGTACTTTAGGGTACCTAAATTGTGCTAGTGTCATGAAAAAGTGAATCTATCAGAGGAGAAAGGCGGTGTTGTGTACAAAACATTATGTTGGTAATACATTGGTACATAAAGAGAATCACACTAGCAATTTATTTTAGAACACAGAGAAAATCAGCCCCAGGTGGTCAAACAGCATATTTAAAATAGAATCAACCTAGGTGAAAATCAATGGGCACATTCCAGAGGACGTTAAACATAATTTCCATCAACATAAATCAAGCTTTATCCCATTGATTAAAACAGCACTTAAGTGTGTGGCTGTAGATTGTGACTAGCAGGGTGCCTTCTGCAAACCAACATACAGCACACTTGTCTGTCTAGCACCCATTACTGAGGCAGCAGCTAAACCAGCCCTGCAAATCCGTGACGCTCCAAGCCAGGCACAATACACCAGCCACGTTCACAACTCTTCAAGACTTTGAACAAGCTGGTTTTTTGCATGACTAGGCCATGACAGACCCAGCCCCCAGGGATCATAGGAAAGGAATAAAGACTCTGACAATGTGTTATGGAATTAAATTAGGCCACAACTTTATTAAACTTCCGAATGTAGGAAGACCTTGGCTTAGGGCTTGAGCGTGTATCCCCCCCCCAGGCCCCCAGCCAGGGGAACTGGGGCACATCAGGGTAAATGAGATATGAGGGTGCTCTGTGAGACGTAAGTGTAGCAGGCAGCCAAGCCCATATGCCCGCATGCAGGGTAGTTCACTGACAACCTTTCGGTGTATGGCCAGTGATACCCATTATATAACCCCTTTAAGAGAGGGACCCTGGAATCGCCACCACAGGGGGGTGAGGCAACACTTCACGCCTCCCCCCCCCCATATAGGGAAGAAAAGACTAACCACCAAAGCTGTGATGAATTGCTACGGGAAAGACAAAACCTGCCAATGCAGGAAAATTTATTCTCGGTCCTTCAACAGCCACCAGTCAAAGACCACAGCAGCGCTCACTAAACAGGAAGAAAAAGTTAACCTGCAAACAAGAAACATTAAACAAAGGGAGGGTAGGGTGGGTGAATCTCCAGAGCTGACTTCCTGGCTACTATCGGCTCCACCCCCTATATATAAACAGAACTGGCCCCACCTCCCAGCAGTGAAACTTGACTACTGAGGCTGGGCATGAACCTCCAAATAATAACATTGAGAGGCAAGCCAGTCCCTGTTTGCCAGTAAGCTCCCTGGGAACTCTAGCACCACGTGCGATACCACAAAGGGCACCCACAATATAAAGTGTGAGTGCTCATTCTACCTTCTTAAGACTGCAAAAATGGGGGAAAGAGGCATGTGTGCAGTAACTGAGGGGGCATAACGCACACAATAACTACACATGATACACACAACACATAATACAGTACATAATAAACACAATAACATTAATCAAGAGCGTGATATAGGTCCAAATACCATCAGGAAGCTTAAGCATAATACAGTGGACTCTCGGGTTGCGAACGTGATCTGTGCGGGATGCACGTTCGCAACCCGAAGCGTTCGCAACCCGCGATTCAGAGCTTCTGCGCATGCGCAAAGCGCAATTTAGTGCTTCTGTGCATGCATGCAGAGCCTGGCACTATGTCCTGAGTGGGGTACAGAGTGATGCAGACTCAAGGACAGTAGGAAGTTCTGGTACTTCCGGGTTTCAGCGGTCCACAACCCGAAAAAAATGCAACATGAAGCAGCTGTAACCCGAGGTATGACTGTACCCGGGTATTTATATTACTGACATAATATAAATTGCTGTCCGATATTCTACCCTCATAGCATGGAAGGGTATAAATGAAGAGTAGCCGGATTACCCTGTTCTGTGTATAATGCCAGGATATGTCAGAATAAGATGTCAGAATAAGGAGTGGTGAATCATTCATAGATGTAACCCAGTACAGTGGTACTTCAGGTTACAGACGCTTCAGGTTACAGACGCTTCAGGTTACAGACTCCACTAATCCAGAAGTAGTACCTCAGGTTATTAACTTTGCTTCAGGATAAGAACAGAAATCGTGCAGTAGCAGCGCAGCGGCAGCAGGAGGCCCCATTAGCTAAAGTGGTGCTTTAGGTTAAGAACAGTTTCAGGTTAAGAACGGACCTCCAGAATGAATTAAGTTCTTAACCTGAGGTACCATTGTACAGCACTTCATGTGAGCTTATGAATTACAATAGTATTAAACTGTGCTCTGAGAAATCCTGGGATTCTTTGGAAGCTTATCAAGGCTCTGAGAAAATCCAGTGTTGGCTAAACATTCCTAAAATGTAGCTTACATAGCACTACTGATCTTTCTCTGCGATGTCTAGACACTAGGGGAGTGCTCCAACCAAAAGGTTCAGTTTGGACCTAGATTTAGCACTTTAGAAAACAGTCTTGGGTGGCTGCCTCATTCAGCTTAGGATCTGTCTGAGCCTGCTTCCATTCACTATTGGGAAATTTTAAAATGGTTCTAACCTTTTTCGCTTTTGACAGAAGTGGATGGAATTTGAAAGCATACTAGCCCTTGTGCAGTGGATAAAGCCTGTGCTGGTTTTAACCTTTAAAGCCCTATATTGTAGCCTTATTGGAATTCACCGATTGGGTCTGCGTTGCTCTGGGACAGGAGGAAGGAAGTCAAATGACACCTGAGGTTGATTCAAAGAAAGAGTTTATTCTGCTCTCTGGATAGCAGAAGGCACTTGCGTGATCAAGTCCACAGCAAGTCCAAAGAAATGACAGGTTTCATGCAGTTTATATACCCTCCAGGCATCCTCTCCCCCTTCCCCAGCCACGTCAACTTGTATACGCAGGTTGACATCACATATGTTCCTGCTCTGGTACTCTCAACCATAAAAGGATCTTCCTTCCTGTGCTTCTGACCATAAAAGGATCTTCCTCTTCCTACTCTTATCTGGAAAGACGTCATAATCGCTGGGAACGCTTTTGGCGTTTTTCCCGGACATTGGTCTTGTGCGTATTTTGTGGTCGGCACATAAGATAAAGTTCTGACGTGTTTTCATTGTTCCCCTGGGGAGCCAAGGCCATCCCTTGCCTGTCCTGATAAAGGACAGAACTGTTTATGCAGTTGTGTCCTTATTATGGTTTTGCTCAACAGTTCAAGTTTTATGCATTTAAAAGTGCTTTCTTTTGAAAGAACAAAAAGGGGGGGGTTGAGTCAGTTTTTAAACTTACTACACAGAAACCCATTCCTTCAATATGGCCTCGGACCCTCGGACCTACGGGACCGCTTCTCCTGGTATGCCCCATGGAGGAACATACCAGGAGAACAAAACAAACAAACAAAAACATCTTGGATGTCCCGGGCCACAGGGAGGTTAGGCTGGCCTCAACTAGAGCCAGGGCTTTTTCGGCTGCGGCTCCTATCTGGTGGAATGCTCTGTCACAAGAGACTAGGGCATTGCGGGACTCGACATCTTTCTGCAGGGCCTGCAAGACAGAGCTGTTCCACCAGGCCATTGGCCAAGGCACAGCTTGACGCCCTCCTTTGGCAATCCTCACAGAACTCTAGCCCAATGGTTGCCATTAATTTCATTTGAACTGATTTTATAATGAATTGATTTTAGAATGCTGTATTATTTTACTGTTGTTAGCAGCTCAGAGCCCAGCTCAGAGGGTGGAGGGTGGGATATAAATTTATTATTATTATTATTATTAAATTACAGGCAGATAAGCTGGGGCTTCTGTGCTGGGCGCAAAGTTGATTTTGGATGTTTGAAAGAATAAAAGAGATTTGCTTCTGAGGAAAAATCATTCCCTTTTATTGCAAGTTTGACTTGCCAGTTACAGCCGAGCTCTTTCTCCACCCTTTCCCCACCCTAGTGCTCTCCATTCACACCTTGGCATTCTAATGAAATTCCTTTTGTTTCCAGTATATGTAGTCAATAAATGCTTGCCTTAAAAAAAAATCCCTGGGTGCACACCATAATGAGATGCTTTGCATACACCTACAATATTGTCATGATTTCTACTCAATATTGATCCAGAGCAGAACTCCAACGTATAGTTAGCAGAGTAAAAACTTAAACACGTTGCAGGATTCCCCAAAAAATAGACCAGATGCAGTCTTTACTGTTAATGAAGGCAAATGAGCATAACGGTCAGAAATCCAATACATTCAGGATTGGCACTGTCCATAAGAAATCCAGTTGCAGCAGACTTAACTTAAACTTACAATAACTTATAATACGACTAAACCTTAAAACGATATACAGAACACCACACCAGAAGGAAAGAGATAGAAAGAATGAAACCCAGGCTCCTTCTGGCGTTACTACAATGGTACCTCTGGTTACGTACTTAATTCGTTCCAGAGGTCCGTTCTTAACCTGAAACTGTTCTTAACCTGAAGCACCACTTTAGCTAATGGGACCTCCCGCTGCTGCCGTGCCGCCGCTGCACAATTTCTGTTCTCATCCTGAAGCAAAGTTCTTAACCCGAGGTACTATTTCTGGGTTAGCGGAGTCTGTAACCTGAAGCATATGTAACCTGAAGCATATGTAACCCGAGGTACCACTGTATTACAGTCAGCATGACCTTGACCAGGCATAGGCAAACTCGGCCCTCTAAATGTTTGTTCATAAAAACTTGGGCATCACACAAATTTATCTTATGGTGTTCTTTGAATGATGCTGCCCAGGACACCACAGAAATGTTGTCATGTCAGTTGTGGGCAGGTTGAGAGCCTCAGAGTTCTGCCACTAGGCAACTCGTGAAAAGTTCATGAGAAGTTCAGGCTGTTTTCCAAGCTTGTGAAAGCTTGAGAAGTTCCTCCCAATAACCCCCCCTGTCCTTTTCAAGAGGAGGTGAAAGAGAGCATAGAATAACGAGCCAATCAAATGATTTTTAAAGCAACCACTGTCACCATCTTCTTCCTGATCCTCTTACATCTTTGCAGCCATGGAAGTGTCACATGCTGATCAGACTCTTCTGGTCACCTTACCAAGTAGGCCTTTGACACCAGAGGCGGCCAATATGTGGCCTTCCAGATGTTGTTGATCTTCAGCTCCCCTCATCCCTCTGACCTAGTGCCTATGCTGTCTGGGGCTGATGGGAGCAGGTCTCCATCCCTATTCTACACATTACAAAGGAGACATAAGGTTTCCCTCCCTCACCAAGCTGCCAGAACAAACATGTCATGTCTCAGTCCAATCTGGGAAGTGTGATTTAGGTGGCCACATGATTCATTGCCTTTTTAAAAGTTTACCTGCCTTCTCCCAAATGTGTCAGAAAGCTTTAACAGGTGGTTGTTAAATTCTTTCCTTGCACAGCATGAAATGATTCTGGTTGTATCTTTACTAAGGATCCAATAATTACCCTTTAAAATAAGGTATTTATTTTTATTTTGCTTGGATACCGACATTTGGATGTCCTCATGCTTGCATTTTAGGAAAGAAATATTTTTCTCCAAACACAATGGAAATGTCACAATTGCCCACATCTCCCTATGTGTCACCCTCCCTGCATGTACCTGCAGAACATGAATGCTACACGAAATGTAATGTGTAAATTGCCTTTAAATGTTTTGCAGACATTAAAGTGCGGGGGCAGGTGTGTGTTTTATACATTCCCGTGTGATAAAATAAGCCTGTAATTAAGCTAATGATGCCACTGCCGAAAGCTGTGCTACTTGTCGGCTCCCAGGAACACGGATGAGCTGCCTTGCATGTTTACATAATTCGCAACTTAAAGAGCTCCCAAGAGACAACATCACTTGCCTGTTGTGTAAAATGCACAAAGAAGCCCAAAGATGTATACATTCATTTTTATGCGCCATCACAAGTGACCTAGGAATAAAGCAGCAGCAATCACACAATGGCCTTACTATTTTCAAGGGGTGTGCATCAGTTCTGTGCGCAGCCCAAACTGTGAGGTGAACACAGGAGATTTGGGCAAGGTTTCCCTATGCCTGAGTCAGTTTTGCAGCATTAAGAATGCGTCTCAAGGCAGATCAAGGACTCCCTAGAGCCGGCATCCCCAAACTCGGCCCTCCAGGTGTTTGGGGGCTACAACTCCCATCATCCCTAGCTAACAGGACCAGTGGTCAGGGATGATGGGAACTGTAGTCCCAAAACACCTGGAGGGCTGGGCTTGGGGTTGCCTGCCCTAGAGTAGCAAGTCCCTTAGACAGACTTCACCCCCACTCCTCCAAAGGTTTGACCATGCTTGAAAATTGCATCAAATTCTGGCAGAAAATAAAGCAGTCTTTGGGTTTCCTTGTCTTTTTAAAAGCAAATTTCAAAGTTGCCCTGTACAAAAAAACCAAAAAACTCTTGGAAAATTTGCCAGGCTTGTGTACTTTGAAGGTGTTCCTGTGCCTACAAATTTCATTCAATTATGTGAAAAAGCAAGTACCAACTCTGGGGTTGCGGCACTCATCTCGCTTTATTGGCCGAGGGAGCCAGCGTACAGCTTCTGGGTCATGTGGCCAGCATAACTAAGCCACTTCTGGTGAACAGAGCAGCACACGGAAACGCCGTTTACCTTCCCGCCGGAGCGGTATCTATTTATCTACTTGCACTTTGATGTGCTTTCGAACTGCTAGGTTGGCAGGAGCAGGGACTGAGCAATGGGAGCTCACCCCGTGGCGGGGATTCAAACCGCCAACCTTCTGATCAACAAGTCCTAGGCTCTGTGGTTTAACCCACAACACCACCCGCGTCCCTTTAACAAAGCTAGCACTCGACTAACTACAGTATGCCTGTGAAGTAGTGGGGAAAGTAGTGGAAAGAGTTTCACTACTCCTCTTCTTCCACAGACATGTAGATCTGTGACAGAATTCTCAGTACTGACTAATCGTTGTTGGCATCCATCTGTCTTGGGAGACAATGGAATGTGCCTCCAGGGATAAAGTTAAACTGCTGGAGAAGCACAGCACCTGCTGTGGCTGCAGAGACTGGTAACTCATAACTGCTGCCTCACGTGTTGTTTTTGCTGTGTTAGCAGCACCGATGTGACCTCCCTGGCACACAACCCAGCACAGTGTGTATGGAGGTCCTGGGCTATCCAGACGACAAGACATCCCTGCTTGGCCCATCTGATGTAGTTCAAAGGAAAACAGAGCAATATGTTTAGCACCAGCTTGGTTGAAGGAAGTGTCGGAAAAAGGTTTACAAGGCGCCATCCAACCATATTAGGGGCTCCACATTTGTGAAGGGTTTACTCCTTGGCCTTTTCTTTTCTCCTGCAAAGCAGCAGTTACAAATCAGATATAACTAGCTTACCATTAATTTAAATGCAGTTAGTGGAACTGTATCCGTTTGGTCATTGGTATGAGTCAATTAGGAATGAAGAATTAACAGAGAGGTTTCAAACCTAATCATGGTTCATGTAATTATTTGATAATTGTCTCAAAAGCCAAGCTTATTATATAATTGAATTCCAGGAAAATTGATTTCCTATTTTTTTCCTTACGGTCAATGACGCAATATTCTGGGCTCACCAACAGATTTAGGGGGAGGGGGGTTCCACTGTGTTCAAGTGCCATAAATCAACAAACAAAGATTTTTACAGTTTTCAGTAATTATAAGTAACAGCAATACCAGCAGGGATCCAAATTCATCATCATAGCTCCAGAGTTCAGTTCAGTTCCTTTCATTTTACTGCAGACTGGAAATGCCAGATGATCAGTCTTAAATTCCAAATGAACTAAATATATGGGCATTAGAATCTCCCTCCCTCTTTCAGAGACTGATAGAGAGAATGAGAAAATAGAGTACTGTGACTTCACAGTATAGTCAGACAGCATGACTTCCCAACAGGTTATTCTGCTTTCCTTTGAACACACCTTCTAGGGGACTGTTAAAAGTCCTGATGGCCTGTGATAATTGGGGTTTTCAGAGCCTTCCATAGAATGAAACGTTCCTTGAAATTAATGTTGTGGAAAGCAGCAGGAGACAAATCTAGCTGTCTCCATGGTAGCAAGGCCAGGATGGGAGAGTGGAAGCAATAGATGTACAGTATCTCCTTGATCTTCTTCTTACATCTGGAAATGTGGTAATCTCTACAACAGGAGTGGGGAATCTGTGTCCCTGCAGACATTACTCATAATCCCTCATTGTTGGCCATGCTGACTGGTGCTGATGGAATTTGGAGTCCAGCGACATCAGAGGACCATTGGTTTGCCACTTCTGCAATAGAAGTAGAGAGAAATAAGGGTAAAGAAGAATGTGGGGAAATCCCATGACGTGCCCCTGGTTACCACTGGTCGGCAGTTTGAATCGCTGCGATGGGAAGAGCTCCCGTTGCTCTGTCCCAGCTCCTGCCAACCTAGCAGTTTGAAAGCACAGCAGTGCAAGTAGATAAATAGGTACCGCTGCAGCAGGAAGGTAACGGCATTTCTATGCACTCTGGTTTCCATCGCGGTGTCCCGTTGCACCAGAAGCAGTTTAGTCATGCTGGCCACATGACCCAGAAAGCTGTCTGCAGACAAACGCTGGCTCCCTCAGCCTGAAAGCGAGATGAGCGCCACAACCCCATAGTCACCTTTGACTGGACTTAACCGTCCAGAGGTCCTTTACCCTTTTTTTACCTACCATTGCTGATGATGTTGCAAACCCCACTAGGGTGTAGGGAGTGCAACTTACCTGTAGGGACTCTTCAGATTTCACCGGGCTGTCACTAAATTCATTGCACTGCTTCTCCATGCATGAGAAGCTATTAGAATACGCACACAAACCTTTTAAAAACTTTTAAGAACATGGGCTGAGCCTTCTGGTTCAGGCCAGTGACTCATCTAGTTCAGAATCTTGTTCTCAGAAAGGCTAACTAGATACCTAAAGGGAAACCTACTTCTGGACCTAAGCATAAGAGCACTCAGTACCCCCTGCAGTTTCTATCAACTGGTTTTCAGAAGCTGCTTCTTCTTCTTCGGCAATCACTCATAGCCGAATAAGATTGTCTTCCATAAACATAGTTTTAACAGTGAGTCCGTAAGTGACTGTGGAGGCCAATTCTGGATCCACACATCCTTCCACAGTGGGGACATAGGTTTTTGCCAATTGCCATGGGACTTTTGGGGTTTGGTTTTGGGGTGGGTTTTTTGGAAGATTCCTCTGCATGAATTTGTTTTGTGTGTGTAGATCAGTGCATGCTGACCAACGCACAGTCTTCACAGTAAGGCTCTATTCCAATGGCATGAGTATCACAACAACCAGTAGATTCTTATATGCTGCTGCCTTCATCCACCTTCACAGCCATTGTAACATACCACTTGTTATCTTTCGCCTGTCGAGGACTTCTTGGATCATTCTTTGTCTAGCTCCTTCCCTTTGACCTTACTGCCTTGAGTGACCCTGATGGGAGTACGAAACTCCCGGCGGCTTTGCTCACAAGGGTCATAGGAATGTGCAAGCCCACTCACCACGACAAGGTGATGATCCAGCGAGTGAGTATTCAGAAGCATACTGGCTCTGACAGTGGAGATGAAGTATAGCTTTCAGGGATAGTAGCCATTGATAACCTGGGCCAGTTGTATATATTTCTAATAATCCAGTTGTCTTTTGACACACATTCTTTTCCATGCTTATTTACCAAGCTATTTTTCTAGAAAAAGAGGCGATGGAATGCACTTTGAACACCTCCCTTGTTCTCTTATAATGGCCATGGCACCCATCTGAGAGGTGCTGGCTGGGAGGGGGAAAAAGCCCTGCTTATTTCAGTTTGTGATTCTGTATGATCACAATAATAGAGATTATTGTTGTTGTATTCTGCTGGGCCCAAGCAGCACAGTGGTTTAACCCACAGCGCCACCCACTTACCCACCGAAAGGTCGACAGTTCAAATCCCCGCAACGGAGTGAGCTCCTGTTGCTCTGTCCCAGCTCCTGCCAACCTAGCAGTTCGAAAGCACCTCAAAGTGCAAGTAGATAAATAGGTACCACTCTGGCGGGAAGGTAAACAGCGTTTCCATGCGCTGCTCTGGTTTCGCCAGAAGCGGCTTAGGCATAATGGCCACATGACCTGGAAAAAAACTGTCTGCAGAAGCAGACAAACGCCATTTCCCTCGGCCTGTAAAGTGAGATGAGTTCGCGACTGGACTTAATTGTCAGGGGTCCCTTTACCTTTGTTTATTCTGCTGAGCAACTGCCATTTAAGGATAGAGAGGAAGAAGGAGGATGTTGCTTATATATTTGTCATTAATTGACATTTTTACCACTATACTAACATATGGCATACGTATATAGAAACTGCCAGATGTCAAGGAGTCTAACTAGTACACCATGTTCCTTTCTTTTCTCAATGCTAATTCATACACTGTGTAATATAAGCCAATGAACCTTGCAAAGCATTAATGCTTGATAACTGCAACCCGTTAGAAATCACTTCGTTTTGGTTTCGTGATTTTCATTCCTTAGGATCAATACAGCAAGCACACACACAAATCTGTCCAGAAGCCAAACTACTGTGGTGTGGCTCAAGAAAGATGAGAGAGCAGACAATTTCATTGCCGTCTTTCAATCTGTTTTCCCCCCAGGGTGTTGGGGGTTGCGAGTTATTCTTATCCAGTCTCTGGATGAAATATTTTAGAATCACTTGCCTCCTCCCTCCTTTAGTGGAGAGCGTACCATCATTCATCTGGTGCCACAAAATTGTAAACGGCCAATGCCTTTGATAAGTACCTCACTCTGCTCTTGGCTTCTTTCCTACATCGAAAAACAGCAATAGATTACCTATGTGAAATGATTTAGCTTTAGTGGGTTTTTCTTTGTCTCCTTACACCCAATAAGATACCTTCTTCCTGGCCTCCCAAGATGCATAGGATAGATACATCGTCATTCTTTTGGAAAGCAGTATTGAATTATTATATGATTAAAACAGTTAATGGATAGAATCAGAGAGAGAGAGAGAGAGAGAGAGAGAGAGAGAGAGAGAGAGATTGCCAAAGTTGATTGAGAGGCTGTTTAGGGCTTTCTATCAGACCATTGGTCCATCTAACTCAGTCTACAGTGGCTATCAGCAGGTCTCCAAGATTTCAGTCAAGGGTCATTCCACCCTCCCCCTTGAAGATGCTCAGGATTAGACATAGAACCTTCCACATGCAAAGCAGAATCTCTTCCACTGAGCTATGGACCGGTGCATGCTACATAGCAAACTCTGTGATCCACAAGGTAGCCTTCTGCTCTCAGGTGTGGTGGACAACGCTGACCCATTGCCAGATCTGAAGTCTTCTTCTTCTCTGGCAATCACTCATAGCTGAGTAAGATTGTCTTCCATAAGCACAATTTTTACAATGAGTCCGTAAGTGACTGTGGAGACCAGTTCTGGATCCACACATCCTCCCACAGTGAGGACATAGGTTTCCGGGCAGGAGTTGATCACGGTGACTGTTTGCCAAGGGTTAGCACATTTCTTCATTTCGTCCAGAGTTTGAGCATCTTCAAACCCCATGACACCTTTGGTAAAGGCTGTTTTCCAACTGGAGCGCTCGCAGGCCAGTGTTTCCCAGTTGTCAGTGTTCATACTACATTATTTTTAGATTTGCCTTGAAAGATTCTTTAAACCTCTTTTGTTGACCACCAGCATTCTGCTTTCCATTCTTAGTTTGGGAATAGAGTAGTTGCTTTGGAAGATGATAATCAGGCACCCGTACAACATGACCAGTCCAACGAAGTTGATGTTGAAGAATCATTGCTTTGACACTGGTGATCTTTGCTTCTTCCAGTACACTGGCATTAGTTCACCTGTCTTCCCAAGTGATATGTAAAATTTTTCAGAGACACTTTTGATGGCATCTTTTGAAGAGTTGGAGATGGCGTTTATAAGTGGTTCGCGTTTCACAAGCATACAGTAAGGTTGGTAGTACAATAGTATGCCACATGGCAAGCTCTGTACTCCACAAGGTAGTCTTCAGCCCTCAGGTGTGGTGGACAATGCTAACCCATTGCTAGATCTGAAGTAAGGCTACCTCTGCACCATGCATTAAAGCATTCCTATGCCACTTTAACAGTCATGATTCCCCTCTAAAGACCCACAGCAACTGTGGTGATTTAAAGGGCTAAGTGTTGTTAGGAGAACCCTCACAGAGCTACAATTCTGTGGCTGTGACCTAAAAGTCAGCTGCCAATCCTGTTGGCTTCTGAACATGAAATGGGTGGGACACCATCTTGTCCTTTGCCTCAGGCATCAAAACATGATGGACCACTTACACTTTGTATTAATAATGTTTACATTGGTTTAACATCACTAGTATTGGAGTGGTGTGAATTCAATAGAAATGCTTTAATATAATAGATTGGTGAGCCACTTTACTAATATTTACATTCTGTATTTTCATATTACATAGGATACTTGGGGAGGCAAAATAGCTGCCGTATGCTGACAGTTGTCCACAGCACACTTGCTATGTCATAAATTTATATTTAAAATATATGCACACAGGCCAATTTATTCTGAATTAAACTGGGTACAAATCAGGCAAGTTTCTGCACATCTTCACTACCAAAGGAGGATTAAATCCATTTTACTGTCATGGCCTCTCCACAAAGGACCCTGTGAAGGACCGTTGTTGTGAGGGTATACTAAAAATGTAAGGGACCAAAACCTCCTCAAAAGAATGACGTTTCCCGGTGAGGGAAAACATCCATGACAATGCAGGTAATTTTAAATCAGGTTGAGGGTACACCATTTGAAGTTAGGGGACTGATTTAAATGTGTATATATGTCATCAGAGTAGATCTGCATGGAAGACTTCTGAGTATTGTGGACTAGGGTCATTCTGAGTCTGAAGCATGACTTCATGGTGTGAAGCTGCAGAAGTGTCCATAGAATTGAGAGAGAACTATGCTACGAGCAGCAGCAGGAAGAGGAATTACTGTACCCAAACTGAATTAACCCATCAACAAAAAGTGGCACTCGTAGGTCTCATCACATCAAACTGCTGAGATACAAATCACCACATCAGCGCTTTGCCAGACCAGCAATCTTCTCAGCAAGGCTTAGTTATTAAGTTGGAAATTTGCAAGCCTAGCTAAACAGTGTAACTTGCCAGACCCTTTCACGAAATGCAGAATGTTAGGTAAGCAACAGTAGATGCTAGCAAATAAAAAAACCAACAACAGTTCTTTATGAGTGGCAGTCGTACCATTGCACAAAGCTGCAGTGCAGAGATATCTGCTTGCCATTTGGATCCCCTACAGATGTCAAATCAAACAAAACTCCCTTTCCAAAATCAAAAAAGTAAAGCAACCTAAAAATCAGCAGTACACTGAGAAAAATGAAGTCAGCACCAAGAGTTCTATATTAGATGTCGTAGGAAGTGTGAGGATCTGTATCAACACAAGAGCTGATTCCAAAACGGAGACTTCCGGTCGGCGCCAGCGCTTAATGGCGGTCCGAGCCTCGAGCTCCGAGGCAGGACTGCTCCGTTAGTTCGGGTCTCACCCGCTACGGCAAGCGGGGGACCCCTAAAATCACAGGCGCGGAGCCTGTGAACAAAGGAGATTCGGTGGGCACCCTTTGCGCCCCCCGGTACTGTGAGGGAGCCTTTTTAAAGGCTTCTGAGCGGCATCGGGGTAAGCGCGGTGCTGAGAGTCGTCACCCAGCTAGCGGAGTGAAGCCGCGTCGCCATGAGCGGAGAGCGCCGATTCCTTCCTGCAATTGGAATTTGACTACAACACCCGTGAGTAAGATTGAAAAAGTAACGGGACATTAAAAAAAAAAAAAAATTTGGCTGAAAACGGGAAAGGCAAAAATTAAGGAAGTCTGCCTCCCCGGAACTGCAGAAGAGATAAAGCAACGAAAATCAAGCTGCACTTAAAGGGAATCTTTCTAATTTTTTTAAGCTGTCAAACTGACATCGGACTTAAAACCTCCCCCCAGATTGGCAGGAGAAGGGGGGAAGGGATTGGAACGTTGTTAACCTGCTGGAAAATTAATGGAAAATTAAGACCTTCCATTGCCAAATCCCCCGGGGTCGGGCTGCCCAAACAAGACACCGGGACGTGGACTGTCAAACTTTGAGAAGTGGGGACTTGTTTGTAACAAAGTTACCGGACCTTAGACGTACTTTGTTGCATTTTGGCCACATAGAAAATAGAGACATTACAATTTGGATATTGGAAACTTCTGGCTACTGTTATACTTCCTTGCCTCTTTGTTTTCTTCTATCTTTGCCATTTGGATACAATTGAATGCTCCCTCTAGAGGGTTCTATGTGAAACTGTTGCACTTGGAAAAGTAACAGTGGGATTTTCCACTTGGGAATCAACTCTGTGAAAACGACCTTGAGGATATGAGTGCCCCTACAGAAGAGATAGTAACAAGGCAGAAAGCAAAACAATCTCACAAGAAAAGGGCCTCTATATCAGGAACTGCAGCTGTGCAGGAAAAAACACCAGCTTCTATGGATCCTATGACTCAGGCACTACTTAAAATAAATCAATCCCTGGAAGCATTGACAAAGCTATCGACAGAGAATTCTAAAAAATTAACAGAGTTGACAACAAGGTTGGATGTGAATACAGCTAGTGTTACATCGAACACAGATTCTATAAATAGATTAATTCAGGAAAGTTCAGAAACACGAAAGATTGCAGAAAGTGCAAAAACAACGGCTGAAGAGACAAGGGAAAAATTTGGGCCTATTATTAAAAAAGTGAATGAGCATGATGCAGCCCTCTCCTTACTGGAACTTCAACGTAAAGAGAAGAATTTAAAATTTAGATTGGTGCCTGAAGGGGAAGGGGACAACCTTGTGAAATTTCTTACAGAGAACATCATAACTTTTTGGCAGGAGGAATGGGAGGAAGATGAGGAACTTGAGATAATATCAGCCTTTCGACTGGGTAGAAGGCAGGATAAAAAACCAAGGGACTGTCTAATTACATTGAGATCAAAAGAAGAAAGAGATAGAATATTGAATTTGCATTATCATAAGGCATTGGTGATCCAAAATTGTCAGATACAGATTTTCAAGGACATTCCTAAATACATTTTAGAGGTGAGAACATATTACAAAAGCTTAGTAGACCTGCTGAAGAAAAACACTATACCATTCAGATGGGAGTTTCCACAAGGATTGTCCTTTAACTTCAAAGGAAGGAAGATTAAAATAAAAACAATTCAGGACAAAGAACAATTTCTGGAGAAGTACCTGGAGGATCTGCAGAAAGGAACCGTGGAGGAGAGGGAACCACCTGATATAGCAAATTTGTCATTTGGACTTACACTACCACCATCGGAGGAAGAGCAGAAGCTTGGAGCAGTTGGAGGAACAGCTACCTAAATACAAAATGTCTCTGCAACTCCTTAGTTGGAACTGTAACGGTCTGAACCTTCCTCGGAAAAGACGACAGGTTTTTCACATTTTGAAGAAAGAACAATTAGACATAATATGTTTGCAAGAAACCCATATTGCCAGGATACATAGGAAATTACTGATAAATAAGAGACTTGGTCAAGAATTTATCTCATCAGACAAAGTAAAGAAAAGAGGTGTGGTGATCTATGCAAAGGAAAAGTTGGCTCCAAAATTGATATTTAAAGATGAACAAGGAAGATACCTGGCAATTGAAATACAAATTCAAGGAGAAAAGATATTAATTGTGGGAGTTTATGCCCCAAATGAAGGGAAGGCCGAATTCTTTAGGAAGTTGCATGAGACATTAGTTGACTTTTTAGACTATAAAATCCTAATGATGGGAGATATGAATGGAGTTGTCTCAACAAACATGGATAAAGCACAGAGACAAGTGATTTCAAAAGAAGGGAGACTACCAAAGATCTTTTTCGAAATGACTGAAACAATGGACTTGATTGATATTTGGAGAATAAAGAATCCTCTAGAGAGAGAGGGAACCTTCTTCTCTGAAGCAAAAATGACATGGACAAGAATAGACCAAATCTGGATTTCTAGTAGTCTGGCGCCAAGAACAAAAAAAGTAGAAATATGTCCAAAAACGTGCTCCGACCATAATGCGGTGAAGATGGAGATGAAACTAACAACAACTGGATCCTTTAGATGGAGAATGAATGACACCCTATTTAAGGATGAAGAGATCCACAAGAAGGCCCTTAAAACATTAAAAGATTACTTTGAGATCAACAGGAAAACAGATGTGGAAAAAAGAATAATTTGGGACGCAAGTAAAGCCGTGATGCGAGGTTTCCTAATTCAACAAAATTCTATTAAGAGGAAGCAACAAAATGAGAAGAAGGAAAAATTTTTAGAAAAAATAAAAGAAGGAGAGAAGAAGTTGAGGTCTAAACCAAAATCCCATGAGATTTTGAGAGAAATAAAGTTCTATCAGATGCAGTACATGGAGCTTATGAACCAACAAATAGAGTGGAAGATAAGGCAAATGAGACAAAGAACTTTTGAATCAGCGGATAAATGTGGGAAACTTCTGTCATGGCAATTGAAAAAAAGGCAGAAAATGAACACTGTAACAAGTTTAGAAATGGATGGAAAAATTATCCATAAACCCAATGAGATCAACAATTGTTTTCAAAGCTTTTTTAAGAAATTGTATGCACAAGGGCCAATCAACGAGCAAGAAATAGAAGAATTCATCAGAAAATACGGTTTACCAAAAATCTCAGAACAAAGTAAAAGGATCTTAAATGAGGAAATAACAGAACAAGAAATAGAGGGTGCCATTCAAAATATGAAATTGGGAAAATCACCAGGACCAGATGGCCTGACGGCCAAATACTACAAAATGTTGAAAGAATGGCTGACACAACCATTGAAGGAAGTTTGCAATGAAATTTTGAAGGGGAAAAAGGCACCTGAATCGTGGAAAGAGGCTTTCATCTCACTTATACCGAAAACAGAGACTGAGAAGAACCAGGTTAAAAACTACCGCCCTATATCTTTACTCAATGTGGATTACAAAATTTTTGCAGACATTTTGGCAAAAAGATTGAAAAGAGTTTTAGCAGAAGAGATTCATAAGGACCAAACAGGCTTTCTCCCAGGTAGACATATGTCAGACAATGTGAGAAACATTATAGATATTTTGGAGCTGCTGGATGTTGACATTAATAGGAAAGCAGTTTTGATTTTTGTGGATGCGGAGAAAGCCTTTGACAACATTTGTTGGACTTTTATGAAAAAGAATCTCCAGGGGATGGGGGTAGGCCAAGGTTTTGAAAACGGTATAGGTGCAATATATTCTCAACAAAAGGCCAAATTAATTGTAAATAATGTGGTAACAGAAGAAATACCTATAGAAAAAGGTACACGACAGGGTTGCCCAATATCCCCTTTGCTTTTTATATCAGTCCTGGAGGTATTGTTAAACATGATTAGAAAGGACCAGTTGGTTAAGGGAGTTCAGGTCGGAGTTAGACATTATAAATTAAGAGCATTTGCAGATGATCTAGTATTGACTTTGCAACAGCCAGATACTAGTACTAAAAGAGTATTAGAATTAATTGATATATTTGGTCGAGTAGCAGGTTTTAAATTGAATAGACAAAAAACGAAAGTGTTGGAAAAAAATTTAACAATGGAAGAAAGAGAGAGTTTTCAGAATGAAACAGGCTTGGAGATAACAAAAAGGGTAAAATACCTGGGGGTAAACTTAACATCCAAGAATGTGAACTTATTTAAGGACAATTATGAAAAATGTTGGTCAGAAGTTAAAAAAGATCTGGAAATATGGTCAAGGCTGAAACTTTCCTTGCTAGGCCGAATCGCTACTATTAAGATGAATGTACTGCCTAGAATGTTGTTTTTATTCCAGACGTTGCAGATTGTGGACAAGATGGAATGCTTCAAGAAGTGGCAGAAAGATATATCAAAATTTGTCTGGCAGGGCAAAAAGCCCAGAATTAAATTTAAGATTTTAACTGACGCAAAGGATAGAGGGGGGTTTGCCCTGCCGGACTTAAGACTTTATTATGAATCAGCAGCTTTCTGCTGGTTGAAACACTGGCTACTTCTTGAGAACACTGACATTTTGGATCTGGAAGGGTACGATAATAGTTTTGGTTGGCATGCATACTTATGGTACGACAAGGTAAAGGTGTATAAAAGCTTTAAAAACCATATTGTAAGGAAAGCATTGTATAACGTTTGGATTAGATACAAAGATTTGTTGGAAAGTAAAACCCCTAGGTGGGTGTCACCAATGGAAGCTAGGGAAGTAAAAAAGCTTAATATGGATTCTAAATGGCCAAAATATCATGAGATTTTAGAATACGATGGTGAAAGGGTGAAACTTCAGAGTTATGAGAAACTAAAGCCTAAGGTCCGAGATTGGTTGCATTACCATCAAATAAATGAGACGTTTAAACAGGACAGGAAAATAGGATTTCAGAAAGAGAAGTCAAAATTAGAAACAGAATTGTTGGAACCCAATACTAAGAACTTATCAAAAATGTATAACTTGCTGCTAAAATGGAATACACAGGATGAAACGGTGAAATCAGCTATGATTAAATGGGCACAAGATATCGGTCATGATATTATGTTTGCTGACTGGGAACAGTTATGGACCACCGGTATTAAATTTACTGCATGTAATGCATTAAGAGAAAATATTATGAAAATGATCTACCGGTGGTACATGACCCCAGTCAAGCTTGCAAAAATTTATCATTTGCCTAATAATAAGTGTTGGAAATGTAATGAGACTGAAGGCACTTTCTACCACCTTTGGTGGACCTGCCCAAAGGTTAAAGCTTTCTGGGAAATGATCTATAATGAAATTAAGAAGGTCCTTAAGTGGACTTTTCCTAAGAAACCAGAGGCTTTCCTCTTGGGCATGGTGGGCCAAGCGGTGTCAAGGAAGGATAGGACTTTCTTTATGTATGCCACTACAGCAGCAAGAATTCTACTGGCAAAGTATTGGAAGACGCAAGAACTACCTACTCTGGAAGAATGGCAAACAAAGGTGATTGACTTTATGGGACTGGCCGAGATGATGGGCAGAATCCGGGACCAGGGGAAAGAGACAATGGAAGAGGACTGGAAGAACTTCAAAATATATCTTAAAAATAATTGCAAAATTGAGGAATGTTAGGATGTCAGGGGGTAAGAAGTAAAGAATTGCAGCAGTAAACAAAAAAACTTAAGAAACTTTTACGAAAGGGAACTAAGACAATGGACTTAAGGGTTGCTAAAGAATTATTAAACAAGGATGCAGGGATGGGGAGGTATGGGGAAGTCAAAGAAAGAAGGGTAAGAACCGATGAGTATGATGTGATACTGTTTTATATTGTTCTTTATTATATGTGTGGAAATTAATAAAAATTATTATAAAAAAAAAAAAAAAAAAGAGCTGATTCCAAAACGTAAGGTAATATTACAGAAAAAGCAGTAGCTGTGAGCATGTCTTTATATGCAAACAGGCCTTCATTGCTGCTGGTAGTTATTCTGTGTTAATTATTCATGCTCATTGTCATTATTTGATGCACTGATATCCCAATATTTTTTCCAAAAGGGAGAACAGCAAGGCAAGCATACAATGATTTCCTTGTGATAGCCTAGAGGTCATTGCCACCTTTCTTGGTGCTTGTTTGCTGACAAAGCTACTCTCAAGCTTGGTTTGTCAGGCTTCAAGCCTATCAATAATCATCTAGGAATAGGAATGTGGGGATTTGATTCAGGTCACATTTAAATGTTCACTGTCCAAAATTATATGAGAACCGAAACACAGCCATCCTTTGAAATTCACACTTCTCTGAATATTCAGTTCTTCACAGAATTTGCAAGTCTCCAGCAAGGTAATGTGTACAGAAATAGATAAAGTGTGCATGAAAATGCATATATTGGTATACCAAAAAAGACATTGGGTTAGGGAAAATTGCTTTGCAAAAATGTACATGTTGGGCAAAAATGCTTACAAGCATATGTACGTTGGGAGTAATTCATGCCAAAATGGTGATGAATTTTCAGGATGACTTTTATGGGGGGAAAGTCCACAATCACAAGCTGTTGTGGAAATATGGAGAATTAAACCTAAAACTGGAAAAATGCCAAATCCATGACTTCTGTGTATAAATGCTCATTGGACTTTTATAAGTAGAGGCACAGGAATTCAGGAAATAGGGAATCAGAGTGTACTGTACAAGCCAAACAATGGAAAATTGCTTTAGAATCTATATGGAATGTTTCTCTAGATTGGAATTTGAGACTGATCCAGCAAAAATTGTTTGTTTGTTTTCAAGTATTTTGGAGTCCACAGCATTTTGTATAGGAAGTCGTTGTCGAATCCAGATAAATGCTGAAGGTGTTGTGCGGAAAAGGCCTCACTGAGGAATAACTTGTGAGCATGTTCAGTAATACATTTATTATTATTATTATTTGGTCTGAAGTTCTTGTCCATATAAATTTCCTACTGGCAAAATATTTGATATTTACATAGGTTCGTGAACTTTTAAATTATATCCCTTTTGACAGTAGGACAACAAAAGTTGGTGCTGTGAACCCTTACGGTTGCCAAGAGACATACACTTTGAGCCTGGAAGGATAAATCCCCCCAATCAGTGGTCTGATGACCTCACTGCCTTTGCTGCATTTGAACAAATTTTTAAAATAAACAGTTTTGTGTGGGTATCTATATGGACGTCTGGAGGCCTTAAATGTTTAATTTTAGAGGTTGGTATGGACGGCTGTTGTATTCTCAATGTGAGCTAACAGTGCATATTGTTGTGGTGGTTTTTTCTGTCTTTTTTAAAAACCTGTTTTTGCTTTCCCCCCTTCTTTGTTAAATTTGACATATATAAAAAACTGATTTGTGCATCCCTACCTAGGAGTAAGTTATGTTTAATCCATTGACTTCTAAGTAAAGGTAAAGGTAAAGGTACCCCTGCCCGTACGGGCCAGTCTTGACAGACTCTGGGGTTGTGCGCCCATCTCACTTAAGAGGCCAGGGGCCAGCGCTGTCCGGAGACACTTCCGGGTCACGTGGCCAGCGTGACATCGCTGCTCTGGCGAGCCAGAGCCACACACGGAAACGCTGTTTACCTTCCCGCTAGTAAGCGGTCCCTATTTATCTACTTGCACCCGGAGGTGCTTTCGAACTGCTAGGTTGGCAGGCGCTGGGACCGAGCAGCGGGAGCGCACCCCACCGCAGGGATTCGAACTGCCGACCTTTCGATCGGCAAGTCCTAGGCGCTGAGGCTTTAACCCACAGCGCCACCTGCGTCCCCAGACCCATATAGGGTGGTGCTTTAAATTCAGAACCGAGGAGGTGAAAATACCTTGAAAAATCTTCCTACATTGAGTACATTTTTATGCCACCATCCTTTCTCCAAGGAGCTCACATTGGTGTGATTTATCCCTCTCGCCTGTGTTATGCTTACAACAACCCTGTAGGGCAGGGTAGATGATGTATTGTGCAAGGTCACCCTGTAAGACATGTCTGAACAAACAGGGCCAATGTGGTGTAGTGGTTAAGAGCAGTAGACTCGTAATCTGGTGAACCGGGTTTGCGTCTCTGCTCCTCCACATGCAGCTGCTGGGTGTCCTTGGGCCAGTCACACTTCTTTGAAGCCTCTCAGCCCCACTCACCTCACAGAGTGTTTGTTGTGGGGGAGGAAGGGAAAGGAGAATGTTAGCCACTTTGAGACTCCTTCGGGTAGTGATAAAGCGGGATATCAAATCCAAACTCCTCTTCTTCTTCTTTGGTCTGAGACAGGCATTCCTGCCATTGCAATACACAAAATTATATAAACCCTGATATAATCGCAATAAAAGAACCTCCATGATTCTCAATGCCTTGAACCAGGAAGCATCATTTACTTCCCACTAGATCAGATTCCAATCAAATAATAATAATAATAATAATAATAATAATAATAATAATAATAATTTATTTATACCTCACCCATCTGGCTGGGTTCCCCCAGGCATTCCGGGAGGCTTCCAACAAAAGATTAAAAATACATTAAAACAGTCATTAAAAACTGCCTTCAGATGTCTTCTAAACATCAGATAGTTGTTTATTCCCTTGACATCTGATGGGAGGGCGTTCCACAGGGCAGGTGCCACTACCAAGAAGGCCCTCTGTCTGGTTCCCTGTAACTTCGCTTCTCACAGTGAGGGAACTACCAGAAGGCCCTCAGCGCTGGACCTCCGTGTCTGGGTTGAACAATGGGGGTGGAGACACTAGAAGTCAGGTACAAACCAAACGGGGTTCCCCCCTAACAAACTGTCTGATTTCTGCTGACAACCTCTTACCTGTACTTGCAATCCACACCAAGTGACAGAGTTCCTTTTCTAAACTCTTTTTCCCCATTGAGTTGTGCGCTGTTGGTAGAACACCAAGACCTCCTGTCTTGCTAATGCTGTATTTGACTGGACCAGTGATGGGGTTGCAATATCTTGAAGAGCAAAAAAGAGGACTGCTCAAGCTGCTGCCAACCTGAACTGGCGAAAGAGCCTGAAAAATCCAGAAATGTGAAAATCCGCCGAGATGGGCATGTTGGCCCCCAAAAGAGGACATGTCCGGGTTTTCCTGGACGTATGGCAACCCTTTAAGTTCAAGCCAAGCTCCCTCTATATATGGCCCACAAGCATACAGAAAGGAGAGTATGGAGAAACTGTTTGCTTTCAATATTGATGTTTCTCCTCCTTGCAGCTACAGCCCAACAGATGGTGCTGCTCACA
This sequence comes from Podarcis cretensis, assembly GCF_951804945.1. Lineage (NCBI taxonomy): Eukaryota > Metazoa > Chordata > Lepidosauria > Squamata > Lacertidae > Podarcis > Podarcis cretensis. The sequence goes on along the minus strand of NC_137176.1, from coordinate 16,614,438 downwards.
CCCCTGATATCTTAGGAGGAAGACAACAGCTGATTGCTACAGCATCAAGTTCAATTAGGCACTTAATGATCTGGACTCTTCCGTTGTGATAACAAATTAGAGAAACAGAAAGAGGCCGTGCGCTGCTGTACATATGGGGAAAACACAGCTGAACATGGCAAGGGCACACGGGGAGAAAAATCAAGAGGGAATCTGTGTAGTGAAACTTGAAGCAGCTCCTTTACTCCTCATCAGGTAGGCAGGTTGGTTAGGATTACATGTGTATTTGGGCAAATCATACTTGGCAAACATATGTATTGATATAAAATCCTAGATAATAAAAAGGGAACAGTTACAGAATTATAACTCAAAATGCAATCCCTGGTGCCTTTCTGGTCTGGTCCTGAGCAGGATAGCTCCTTCAAAGAAAGGTGGTAAAAAGAGGAAAGAACGATCAGCCATCAAGGAGGTGGTTACTGAGGAATATACTATAAACATTCACAAACGCATCCATGGCGTGGGCTTCAAGAAGTGGGCTCCTCGTGCTCTCAAGGAGATTCAAAAATTTGCAATGAATAATAATAATAATAATAATAATAATAATAATAATAAAATTTATTTATATCCCGCCCTCCCCAGCTGAAGTTGGGCTCAGGGCGGCTAATATAGTGCAACTTTCTAAAAACATTTCATTATAAAAATTAATTAAAATCAAATTAATGGCAACCATTAAGCTAAAGTTCTGTGAAGATTGCCAAAGGAGGGAGTCAGGCTGCGCCCTGACCAAAGGCCTGGTGGAACATGCTCTGTCTTTCAGGCCCTGCGGAAAGATGTCAAGTCCCATAGGGCCCTAGTCTCTTGTGACAGAGTGTTCCACCAGATTGGAGCCGCAGCCGAAAAAGCCCTGGCTCTAGTTGAGGCCAGCCTAACCTCTCTGTGGCCTGGGACCTTCAGGATGTTATTATTTGCAGACCGTAAGTTCCTCTGTGGGACATACCAGGAGAGGCAGTCCCATAGGTACGAGGAGGCGGGAGATGGGGACTCCTGATGTACGCATTGACACACCCACTTGAACAAGGCTGTCTGGGCAAAAGGAGTAAGGAATGTTCCTTACCATATCCATGTGCGTTTATCCAGAAAACACAATGAAGATGAGGATCCGCCTAATAAACTGTATACACCGGTCACATATGTGCCAGTTTCCATTTTCAAAAGCCTACAGACTGTTAATGTGGATGAAAACTAATCTTTCATTACAATAAAAATGTTATGACATTTAAAAAAAATGCAATCCCTAGTGCGACATGGTCTGTCTACCACTCTCTCATTTGAAGGGACAGCATCATACTTCACATAACCACATGACATCAAACCCCACATTTCATGCCAAATGTGACTTACAATGGCCATCATACATGGAATTTGACCTTCTCTAAGCACAGGAAGGGTCATGGATTGATGGTAGAGCATCCACCTTGCATGCAGAAGGATTGTCCCCGTTAGACATTTTCCAGAACTATGTGATGCTACCAGGACCATCGTTGTAACTTGCCCCTCCATACACTGGGGAGAAAACCTATATGTGTGGAAGACAATATAGTCTCACTCACTGTAGTCAGGACTGGAATAGGGCAGTGAAAATGGGGTGAAAGATCTGTGGAGCTTCCCTTCTGCTCCGATGGAAACTGCATTAATCCATTTCAGATACATTTCCTGCTGCTGGGTTTTTTTGAGGGTGTGCCATCAACATACAGGATTGCAGTCAAAACAATGCTAAATTACTGTCCCATCATCACAATGGCTGTCCTCTCCTCTCAGTGGCATAGCGTGGGTTGGTGGTGCCCGGGGTGCCCATGTTTTATACACACACATAGGTGCACTGAGCAGCAGCTCAGCCCGTGCAGGAGGAGTGTGGTATGGGCAGGTATTCCTTCATCAGCCATGAGGAGAAGGAAGCGTCACCCCAGCCCCAAAGGCCTGGCCAGGGCCCGGCTTCCCTCCCTGTATCTCTGGAAGGTGGCAGAAGTTCAGCCATGCAGCCTTAATGAGGAAGCTTGTTGTGGGGGCACCTGGTTGTGCCCGTCTCATAATTTTGCACTCTGGACCACAGCTCCTTTGCCCCCCATGCCACTGCCCCCTCCTCTCCCTGTATGTATCCCTAAATCTGTTTTGGGTGCCCCTCCAATCCTCTGGATCAGATTTCGAGCCCCCGGATGTGCATTGAGGAAAGGAAGGTGAGAAGGTTCCACTGTGCAAATGGAAATCGTCCCACTGACAGGACATGTTAGTTGGATACTGCCCTGAGGCACTTTAACCCTCACTAGTGAATCAAAAATTGGCTACCCCACCTGTGCCCCAGGAAGGTTCATTTCAAAACATTTTCAGCCAGGTTTAAGTGCAGTCTTAAAAATATTTTGATGTTATGCAATTTATTCTGCTTTGCTAGATAGGGTGGGCTATGGTTTGTCACCATGGATGAATGAAGTAGGCCGAATCAATAAATCTAAATCAATCAAGATTTGATAAGGGCATGTTTTCCCCTGACTTTGGGTTACATTTTTTTTTTTTTTTAAAAAAAGCAGTTTCAAAGCCAATACCATTTCGGTTCATCTTTAATGCAATATCAGCTTTCCCCTTGAGTTGTTAGTGTCCTGGAGAAAGAGTTATAAGAAAACCTTTCAGTGAAACACTGACATTACAAATAGAGTGGCCAGATTCAACTAAATGCATACCTAATTTAATTTAAAAGACAGGGCATTAAATTGAGTTACAATAGAGCCTCTTGTTGTATATTTTATTTCCACAACCTGATTCCACTGCTACACATTGGTAAAAGCTTTGTGTCCGCCTCAAAGTAAGAAAGAAAAGGCAGCCTTCATCATCTCCGATCATCTACAGTTCCCTTTGTTACTTTTCAAACCTTTCCTTGTATTCAAAACAGCACCATATGGTGTTACCATTAGTTTTTGTGTTTTCCACATTAGCATAGCAGGTGAAGCCTGCAATTTGTGGCCCTTGAATCACGTTGATTTATCCTGACCTTGGAGCCATCCCCAAAACAATTTGATTGATGGGTTTTTAAAATGTTGTCTTTGATATATTTGGCATGGTGGACGAGAAAGGAAGAAGCACTGCATTTCCTTCTCCCTTGCCCCCTCTGACCAAGACCAGGCAGGTTTAATAATAATATTATAATATATTTTTATTTATACCCCGCCCTTCCCGGTTTAAAAACCGGGATCAGGGCGGCTACCAGCAAATATAAAACATTGATTAAAATGTGACTTAAAAACCAGTATAGAGCAGCATAGAATACAACATAAAAATGCAGCCTCAATATCAATAAAATTCAAAAATTCAGGGGTCATTTTTTTGGGGGGGGACCCCAGTCAATAGACATCGAATGATCACCAGGGCTAACTGGCAAAGTTGGTCCTACTAGGACCAGCAAGGAGACCAGGGAAGAATTTAAATGTGGGGTCCCAGAAAGGGTTTCTTTATAGAAGAGGAAAGGGAAAAGGGAATCGAGGATCAGGCTAATTCAAATTGAAGACCAGGCTCTGTCTTATAGGCCCCGCGGAAGGAGATCAAGTCCTTCAGGGCCCTAGTCTCGTGGGACAGATTATTCAACCAGGTCGGAGCTGTCACTGAAAAAGCCCTGGCTCTGGTGGAGGATAGCCTGGCTTCCTTAGGGCCCAGGACCTCTAAGCTATTATTATTCATGGACCTTAGGGTCCTCTGAGGGACATACCAGGAGAGGCGGTCCTGTAAGTTTGATGCTGTGTGGTGTTTCATTACATAAACACATTCTATTAAGGAAAACTGCTTGCAGAAATGTGTCTGTTGGGATAAAACCATGCTAAAATGTGGATGTGTTTTCATGAGGTCTTTTAAAATGAATGAAAACCAACATGGAACTTTTGAGAACCTAACTTAAGAGTGGAGAGACGGAGAAACAGAGAAAAACCACAATTAAGAGATTCATCCACCATTGCTGATCATACAGGGCTACCAATTGCTTGGAGGAGCCTACACAAATGCAGCCAGCTCGCCATCACATCTTTGAACAGACTTGGTGTATGTGCAACATTGAAGGCAAGGCCAGGAAGGCAGTCCCCCTCCCATTCCACTCCATGCAAAGGGTTCACACCTGAAGGAGGCTGCAGTGATTTACACAAGCTCCTGGAGCAGGTAGGGCTTAGCGTCATGTCACTTCTGAAGAAAGAGGATATAGTTGTCTATTTCCACCTGTAATGACTGTTAGGAAATGTCACTTATTTGGGTCAGTGGAGATTCTAATATAGCTCAGTCAGTAAATAGCATTTATCTTTTTTTGGCAATAGTAACCTTAAATATCTGGGATGTGGGTGACACTGTGGTCTAAACCACTGAGCCTAGGGCTTGCTGATCAGAAGGTGGTGGTCTGAATCCCCGTGATGGGGTGAGCTCCTGTTGCTCAGTCCCAGCTCCTGCCAACCTAGCAATTCAAAAGCACGTCAAAGTGCAAGTAGATAAATAGGTACCACCCTGGCAGGAAGGTAAATGGCGTTTCTGTGAGCTGCTCTGGTTTTGCCAGAAGCAGCTTAGTCATGCTGGATACATGACTTGGAAAAACTGTCTGCGGACAAACACCAGCTCCCTCGGCCAGTAAAGCGAGATGAGCGCCGCAGCCCCAGAGTCGTTCACAACTGGACTTAACTGTCAGGGGTCCTTTACCTTTTTTTAACCTTGAATATGTCACTTCAGAATTATGATTGTACCAAGAACAGACTAGATTTTCAGAAACACATACGGCACCGTCGTCCAGAAGAAGAATGGGAGATTGTACAGTTGGATCTTTTACTTCTATACAAAAAGACACCACATCAGGGGAGAGAGGAATTAGGCTACAGTTGTTATTCTTGAAAGTCTAGCTTTCTGGATGCCGATTGAAGTTATCAGGAGAACTGGAAATAGATAAACTATAGGAGGATTGACATCTTCACAGCTGCAACGCAGATCAACCAAGGAAGATTTAGATCCTCCCAGGATTTGTTTAATAACAACAACAACAACAACAACAACAACAACAACAACAACAACAATAATAATAATATATTTATACCCCACCCTTCTGGCTGGGTTTCCCCAGCCACTCGGGGTGGCTCCCAACAGAATATTAAAAACACGATAAAACATCAAACATTAAAAACTTCCCTAAACAGGGGTGCCTTCAGATGTCTTGTAAAAGTCTGGTAGTTGTTTGTTTCTTTGACATCTGATGGGAGGACGTTCCAGAGGGCGGGCGCCACTACCGAGAAGGCCCTCTGCCTGGTTCCCTGTAACCTCACTTCTCGAAGTGAAGGAACCTAAGGATGAGTATCCATTCTATGATGTGGATGAAACCTTGTTTCAATTATTAGCTTGCTCAAAGATTGGAATTCTGACCCCAAAAATTCCCTTTACAAATATGATCATTCTGTGTCACAAGGAAAAATAAATCTATCCATGCTGGAATCAATGTGAACTGAACATTATTCCCTAGTTAACATAGCGATTGGTAGTGCAATTTCACCCAATCACGCATTTTCCACTTTAATTAACTTTAAATGCAAGATCCATCAACACTGAAGTTTATTTCACAACAGATTTTCCCCGCTTCTAGACCTTATTGACAGTGTGATCAATGCAATATATCAGAACCAGAGTGAAGATATGCCACTACTGAAACAAACAGATTGATGATTTAAGACAAAATAATTATTTTCCTCAGTCTTAACTTCAGACTGATTAAAAAGTTCCAGCTAAGAGATCTTTAAATCGCTTTGTTCCCATTGGATTTCTCCACACGCACCCTGCAATCAAAAACACCTTTCCAACTTTTAATTATGGTTTGTTTAACACATATTGCAAGAAAAGCTCCGGCTTACAATTGCATGGTTGGATGTTCACCTCTGTCCATAACATTTTATTAACTATAAATCACTAGAATACCAGTAAATATTATGATAGCCACAAAAAAGAAAAAGAAAATATACATCATTGGATTTCAGAGCAACTCAAAAATAGAAGTTTTTGGGAAACAGCCATCTTGCAATGGTCATTCCAAACAGGGTTGTTATTTGAGTGTAGCATCCTTGTTGGGTTCTGCTTCCCACATGAAAAAATTGGTTCAGGCAGCCAGAATTCAGCCAGCAGCCACCATTTTATTTTCACTCATGTCTTGCATCAGTCTGAGATGGGAAAAATGGTGAGGACCATCATGTTTTGTGGTGTCCACCATTTTTTCTCTAGAGTACCCCAAACTGACAAACCATCTGAGGCACTGTGAGGGAAATGAAAGAGTCACAGTTGAATACTCCATAGGAAGGTTCAAAGAAGAACTGCCACACAACTCCTCTATCTATCTATCTATCTATCTATCATATATCTATCTATCTATCATCTATCTGTCTATCATCTATCATCTATCTATCTATAATTTTCTAAATTACATTTCAAAATATTCATTTAAAGGTAAAGGGACCCCTGATCATTAGGTCCAGTCATGACAGACTCTGGGGTTGCAGCACTCATCTCACTTTATTGGCCAAGGGAGACGGCGTACAGCTTCTGGGTCATGTGGCCAGCATGACTAAGCCGCTTCTGGCGAACCAGAGCAGTGCATGGAAACGCCGTTTACCTTCCAGCCGGAGCGGTACCTATTTATCTACTTGCACTTTGACGTGCTTTCGAACTGCTAGGTTGGTAGGAGCAGGGACCGAGCAACGGGAGCTCACCCGTCGCGGGGATTTAAACCGCCAACCTTCTGACTGGCAAGTCCTAGGCTCTGTGGTTTTACCCACAGCGCCACCCACGTCCCATTCATTTAAACAACCTTAAATCAATGACTTCCCTTCTTCTCTTTCCGTGGCTCATTTTGCATACCACACATCCCTGAATATTTTACATAAACAAAACCATTCAGTAATCCATTGTTACATCCATCAAATCTTATTTACACTTTTGAATTTATCTTAAAGTGTTTTTAAATGAACACAATTTTCACCCATATAGTCAGTAAACATTTTCCAGACTTCCTTAAACGTACATTCTACTTGTTCTCTTATTCTATATGTTAAATCTGCAAGCTGCATGTATCCCATCAGTTTAAGTTGCCATCCTTCTATGGTTGGGACCTCTCTTGTTTTCCATTTTGGGGCTAACAAACAGGGGCCCCAGTAGTAGCATACCTGGGAATTTCCATCTGAATTATCCCCAACGAAAAGGATTCTGGGTTTTTTTGGAAAGACCAACCCAACCCCAGTACAAATCTTAGCGCACTGTTCTTCAACCAACTAGTATTATCCCCTTCAGTCTCACTGCTATGTAAACTTCTTTACGGTTTCTATATAAAAAAAACTTGTTACGTTCATTCTTCAGTAAAGATGTCACTCAGTAATGAGGTGTTGTCGTCTTTGCCTGGAGGTGATGTCTTAAATTTACTACAAATCTACCTCTTGCAAAGGCGGGTGTAATAAAGACTTTGCAGAGAGTGGCAGTGTTTTATAACTTGCCAGCCCAGAGGTGAGAATATAATACAGTAAACTTGGATTTTCCAATTCATGCTTATTAGACAGTACCTGCCAGTGAAAACAGCTGAGCATCTGAGCTTACATGCACAGGAATCCTCTGAAAGAGTCAGTGTGTTGTTAAAGTGCTGGACTAGGGCTTTAGAGACCAGGGTTCTAATCCCCACTCAGCCTCAAAGCTCCCTGGGTGACCTTGGGCCAGCCATTGTCTCTTGCCCTAACTTACCTCACTGGGTCGTTTTGAAAATAAAAAGGAGAGGGGGCGAAGTGTGCACACCCCTTGAGCTCCATGAAGAAAAAGTGGGATAAAAATGTAGTAATGAATACATGAAATGCTGATCCACAGAAAGTCATCTGCATTAAAGGTAAAGGTAAAGGACCCCTGGATGGTTAAGTCCAGTCAAAGACGACTATGAGGTTGCGGCACTCATCCTGCTTTCAGGATGAGGGAGCCAGCTTTTCTCCACAGACAGCTTTCCAGGTCATGCGGCCAGCATGCCAAAACTGCTTCTGGCATAACAGGACATTTACAAAGTGAACTGAGTAACACTGAGAGGACTTGGAATCAATTTAATTGGAAGCATAATTGCATAATTGCTCATCTATCTTCAGCTGGAAGGAAGGATGAAAAGAGTCTGTGAGCTGCCAAGGAACTGATAAGGTTCTTTATTGAGTCACCTGCAGTTTGACAGACTGCTTTTCCCAGGTTAAGAGGAAAAAATGGAGACAACAGTTTATTTTCTGGGATGGAGGGACTTTGGCAGCTGTTGTTAAAGTTCTCAGTGCAAAACAACAAAGCACAGGACAGAGCAATGGAAAAATTTCTGGAACAACAATGGGATATCAGCTCCGCCCAAGGCATGACGCATTACAGCAACAACCGGGGGGAAAGAAAGACATAACATCTTACAAGGACAGGAAGAAACACAACAGACAGAATAATTGCCACACACAAGAAGAACAAGGATATAGTTTCAATTCCTTACTTGCAGTTTTAAAAATCATTTAATCATGTGTCAACACAAATAGCAGTTATTAATATTGCATTTGTTGTATAAGGGATTATTATGACTGGAATGCAATAGAAACTAATAAGATTTTAGAATTCAGGAATAAAGAAAATCATCAAACCATCAAATATAGCACACTGGGAGCTACTTTAACTAAATTATATAATTCAGTATTTGAATGATTGGTATAATTGGAATAATTGTATAAATTGGTATTGTTATAATGAGGCTGTTTTTGGACTGTAATTGCAAACTAATAAAAATGTATTACATAAAAAACTAATTAAAAATTATTACGCAAAAGCACCCCCCCCCCATTTATGCTGCAGGCAGATCAGAGGCAAGATTTTTGTACCTCAGCATGAGGATGGTAAAAAGTGGATCTTTGATTTTTCACTGTGCTCAAACATTTCAAAGTAATGTGAGCTGACATTCTGTCAGACAGGAAGGAAACTGCTTACACCTCACCTTAAAGTCCTGGGTGTACCTGCTGAGCTATGTCTCCTGAAATTTAGTCGGACAGCATCTCTAGATGCCTTAAGCTTCAATAACCAGAAGCTTACTAGGTGACAGCAGTGAGAGCTGACCCTGCTGATTCAGTGTTCCTTTAATATTTCAAAAGTTTTCTATCCAGCAGTCACTATCTCATAAGTGATCCCTTCAGTGATGGAAATAATTTATTTGACACAGATCATTGGAGAGTAGTCTCAGAAATATCTGTCGTTGTCCACTTCCAATGGTTATTTAACATTTTAAACATAAATTCCTAATAACTGCTGAAAGTGCAAACAAACGGATGGTTCTTTTCTTCATATGTGGTGGACCTGTAAGAAAGTAAATGATATATTAGGAGATTTTATTTATTTATTTTAATAATATTTATTAAAAATTTTCCAGAATAAAAAGGAAAGATAGCAAGAAAAAAAGAAAAAACAAATATGATTTACACTTGGTTTCAGTGGCATCTTTCCCGGACTCCCCCCCCCCCCTCTTGTATTCCATTTCCCTTAAATTGATTCCACAGATTCTTACCCCAAATTTTAAAACCTTATTTATAATTTTAAATAACCCATTTATTCCAAATTAATTTATCTTATTTATCTTAATGAACCATTTCTCCTTATATTTTATATAATTCCCTAAGATCGACCCCATTTCCCTTCCACGAATTCCCCTATTTTCAAACAACAAACATGAAAAAAGAAAAGAAAGAAATAATATATAATTTTACAGCCTTTGGATTCCAAATCTCCCCCCCCCCCATTCCCCGGTTCCAATCCCCAAAGTTCATCCATTGTCTACTGCCAGCCTGGTGTATCCACGTCTATATCTCAACTCCACTTTGCCATCTTTTGATAGCTTTTAATTTCAGAAAGTCCAATCTCGAAAAAACTCTCAGAAAAAGTCATTGTTCTTCCATCCAGACCTCTATGTTTAAGAGTCTAACTTAAATTCTATTTCTTGGTCCTTTTAAAGTCTGGATGTTCCAAATACTCCGGCTTCAAATTTGGTCCAGCTCTTATTCCTCAGGTTGCTTTTTCCTGTTCTGCTGCAGAAACCTTCTAATTCAGAAACTTCTTGTTCTCCACAGAGGCTTTTGTTATTCAGGAACATAACTTGCGTCAAGTCCCTTCCTTTCTTCAATAGATAAATCCATTGTCTCCTTTAGTATAGAAACCTCTGTAGACAAAATAATGCTTCATTTTTGCAGCTTTCCCAAGAGATAACAGATCCTGCTCAAATTCATAGTATTTTTCCACTTGCTGCTACTGTTGCAATGTCCCAGCCTCCCTCTAGAGGGAATATGGTAACTTAATTTCTTTCAAAATCAGACCCAAAAGTCAAATAACTTGTTGCCTTTATTTCCAATAAGTTATGTCCAAATTGTAACAAATCTAACCAGCAAAGCCATCGTAACAAAGTTCTCTTTTATTTTCCTGCTTTGACAGCTACTTTGACAGCTGTCAAAGTTTCTGTGTCTCTTCACCAGTCTCTCATAGCGGATCGTTCCCGGTTCCCGGGGGGGTTGCATTTTAGTTCCCACAAATCAGTCTTCTCCTCCAGCACAATTATTGTAATTTCCCTTCGTGAAGTTAAATTTTTTTTTCAGGTAAACAAGTTCATCTCTCGATCTTAGTTGTCAAATCCTTGCGTTGAGTCATCTACAACAGGGGGGGGGGCGGACTTCCTTTTTGCACTCCCCCCGCTCGCTCCAAATTCAAAGATCAAATTTCCCTTTTAAGTCCAATCAATTTACTCACGGGTTGTTCCTTTTAGTCCAAATCCGAAATTTTCAAAGAAGAAGTCGTTGCTCTCCGCCGAATGGCATGCGGCTTCGCTGGGCAGGGGAAGCATTGGACTCACAGCACCACACCCCCCCCCCGTCACCCGCTCCGCAGCCTTTAAAAAGGCTCCTTCGTGGGTGGGGGGGCGCAAACGGTGCCCGCCGAGTCACCAAGTCCATGGGCATCTCCGCCCATGGTTTTTGAGGGTCCCCGCGTCGCCGGCACGGCAGGACCCGACCCCTACCCAGCCGACTCCCTCCGGAGCGATGGCGCCGACCCGGAAGTGATATATTAGGAGATTTTAAAGATGTTTAAAGTGATTATACAAAAAAACCCACGAACCCTGAAGCTTTTCTTCTGCGGATTAAAGGGACAGCAGTTCCAAAAAATGGTTAAGTTGTTTATGTATGTAACTACAACAGCTAGGATTCTTTATGCACAGAAATGGAAAGATGAACAAGTTCCCACCAAAGAAGAATGGATAAGCAAAGTGATGGACTGTGTTGAAACCGCAAAGCTAACAGCTAAAATAAAAGAACTTAATGATGACTGTTTTATGGAAGAATGCAAACTGTTTTCAGACTATTTAAAGAAATTATATGATGAACTTGTGAGCAGGATTTAAACTATGAGCAAAATAAATAATTAGAAATTATTGTATTGTGGTTATGATATAAGAGAGTGAAGAGAGGTTGAAGCAACACCCAGGAATTCCTTCTGCCCATGTTTTTATGAAGTTGACCAAAGATGATGGTGGGACAAAAAGAAGATGTGTGTATGGTAATGGCAACCTCATACCACCTTCAGTTCTCTTCAGAGTTCCTATCTGTCTCTAAACTTAACTTCTTCACTCATCACAGCAGAAAAGGCCTTTCTTAATTCATGAGGGGAACAAAAAGAACAACTGAAGGTGCCTCTGTTTGTTTTCTTTGTCATCTTAACAGCATTCTCCGGGTTCCGATGAATCACTAGCGATATGAGAAAGCAAAATGCTGAGGAATTTCTCCATCTTTGAGAACATCAGCTGGCACACAAGCGCATTAAAAATACATGGCTAAAAGACCATTTCTCATTAAACACATGATGATAGCTTACAGTAATTTTATTTTATTTTTGAGCAATACAATACACTCTTTACTCGAACAAAGCATGTTTGTAAGCAAGTGTAAAACCATTTACCCTCCTTAGCTTTTAAGCATCAGGGGTCAGCAAAATTGACAGACAAGTAATTGTGTAAAATTATATTACTAAGTACAGTTGGTTATTTCCTTTTAATAATGGATGTCTGAAAAGGCAATCTTGGAGCTAAGGGCTATGATTTCCGTGCATTGCTTAGCAACATGTGCAAATATAGAAGCACAGATGCAAAACCTAGTGACCTTTCCTTTGTGCTCAGTTCTGAATGCTTAGTTATTTCTGTGCAATGTATGAAAAACCAGGACCCACCCAACAATAAGATGCTCATTTTTTGTTTGGCAGTTTAAAACAATTAAATCAAGTGACTGCCATGAGCATCGCAGAAGCTGAAATTGACTTTTTTTATTTAAAAAAGCTGCCCTAATTGAGTTCTGCTGATTGAGAATCTGGTTTATAAAGAATACAACAAGCAAACGCAGCCCATTCAGCCATGCTAAAATCTCTCTTGTTTACACATCCTTGGAACAGACCAAATGAAGCCAGGAGCATTTCCTAATGTAATTCTAAAGGGGGGTTGCAAAGCCATTTGTGGTAGTGACTAACATCATAAAGGCACCACTGAGGTTCATTATATCACATGGCCACACAGAAACTCACCACCTCTTGGGAAAAAGATGAAACATGGCTTGTGGCCATAGGTGTTAACTAAACTATTATCTCATTATAAAGGGTAAAGGGGACCCCTGACCATTAGGTCCAGTCACAGACGACTTTGGGGTTGCGGCGCTCATCTCGCTTTATTGGCTGAGGGAGCCGGCGTACAGCTTCCGGGTCATGTGGCCAGCATGACTAAGCCGCTTCTGGCCAACCAGAGCAGCACACCGAAATGCTGTTTACCTTCCCTGCGGAGCTGTACCTATTTATCTACTTGCACTTTGAGGTGCTTTCGAACTGCTAGGTTGGCAGGAGCTGGGACCAAGCAATGGGAGCTCACCCCGTTGGGGATTCGAACTGCCAACCTTCTGATCAGCAAGTCGTAGGCTCTGTGGTTTAACCCACAGCGCTACCTGCATCCCTATTATCTCATTATAGGCCTGAACATTATGGGCAGCAGGCAAAAAGAAAAGAAAAGAAAAAAAGCAAATTATAAGATGGTGGCTTCACCATATCCGTCACTGACACAAATGATCATTTGTTGCTTTCGACTCAGTGAAGACCTCAAACTGATTGTTTGTATATGGAGTCATTTCACTGGATAGAATTTCTGAAAGCATTTTCAGTGCTTCCTGATTAATCTAATGTGAGGGTGGTCAATAGATTTGGTTTGAGGAACAAAGGTGAGCTGGTACACAAAGCTCCGGAGTCTTTAGAAGGTGAAGTTATTTCTGAATTTTTGCTGGAGGATCCTGAAGGATGCAGCTTTCTTGAGCAGATTCATGAAACAGTTATCTGTACATTCCCCCATGATAAGCACATCATCAAATTGTGTTGGGAACATCCTTCTTAGCATTTGTTTTATTTGTGTGCATGGTTGTATTTTCTTATATGAGAAGCCACACTTGTAAACATTTCCTCTTCTGTATACCAAATGAAAGCTACAGCAATCCTATCTTCCTTCTATACTTAGCAACTCTAATTTGGTGTCCCCAAGAAGAATGGCTCTTCTGCAATGTCCCGTCTTGGCTGCTTGAGGGACACTCATCTGGGACAAAATCTGGTGGGGATAGCTTACAGCTGCAGATACAAAAAGCAGTAAATAGTGGAGGTCAATAGCTGGTTAATGGTAAGGCAGTTAGAAAGGGCAAGCAGCATGAATATAACCTGCAGGACAAAATAATTTGCTGTACGTCATATACAGGACCATGGATAGCTCTCTGATTGACAGCTTGCTCCAATACATGCCAGAGCTGGACTGAGCCTTTATATATTGGAACAAGCTCTCTCTGTTTCCGAGGCTGCCATACGTCCAGATTTACCCAGGAATCGGGCTGTCAAAATGGCGTCCGGGTGGATTTTCGCCGAATTGACAAAAATGTTCAGGCAAACCTAGACATATGGCAACTATGGTGATTTTTTTAAAAAAGAAAAATGCTTTTAAAATCCCAGTTTTGGGAGGGAGATATTCCCCAGAAAAGCTGGACAACTTTGCCAACCCTACCAGGGCTAGGAACGACAATTATCAGGAGTCAGTATGGGAAGAAGATGTATGCACACTGCCTCATCAGTGTGTGTGTGGAAACATTACAGGCTATGGGAGAACAAGAATAAGAAAGGTGAAGTTTTTCCCCCAAACATCCATGAAAAATAGCTCTTAGTTGCCAGGCTGATTCCAAAACAAGCTGAGGGAAATTCTGCTGTTACTCACCAGTAAAACATGTTATACAGGCATTTTTCCATTTTTGCAAACTCTCTCCGTCCCCCTCAGACACCCAGTTTCTGAGATGAAAAGATTGCAAGATTTTGGAATATGAAAATACACTTAAGCTGCATATCACATCCTATGTATTGTGAGAATGTACATTTCAGGCAGAGGGCCTTCTTGGTAGTGGCACCCGCCTTGTGGAACACCCTCCCATCACATATCAAAGAAATAAACTACCTGACATTTAGAAGACATCTGAAGGCAGCCCTATTTAGGGAAAATTTTAATGTTTGATGTTTTATCATGTTTTTAATATTTTTTTGGGAGCTGCCCAGAGTGAGTGGAGAAACCCAGCCAGATGGGTGGGGTATAAATAATAGATGATGATGACGATGACGATGATGATGATTTCAGCCCATTCTCTTTCCCCTGCTCCACCCACGCTTACATTTTTTTTTCAGCCTGTATAAACCAGCCCATCTTTTCAGAATGCAAAAAGTTTGGTAGTCTTTGCAAAACATTGATATGGAGAACTCGAAATAATGATAAGTGAAAACATAGTGCAGGATGAACGCTTTGTTTTAAATATTACTGAACGATACCATTTAAAATGATTATTAATATCTCTGAGTGGTTTAACAACCAATCCCTCTTCCCAGGGAACTCTGGAAATTGCAGGTCTGCGAGGGGAATGGTGCCCTTCTAACAACTCTCAGCACCCTTAAAAACTACAGTTCCCAGAATTCTTTGAGGGAAGCCATGACCATTTAATATGGCATGACACTGCTTTCAATATAGCGCAGGTTGGACCTTAGTCCATTTGTCACCCATCTCACCTCACAAGTCAGAGGCACCTGGAGAAGGGCAACCTATAGTCCATGGCGACCCCTGCCCCCCCACTCTTACCGGGGCAGGGCAAAGACTGACTTCTGGGTTGATGGCACCTGTGCGCATGCGTACGGGTGCTCCTCTGACCCTTATGTACACCAGAAATAGAATATGCGCATGCATACTGGACAGAGAAGTGCCCGTGCGCATGCATGCATGCTATTTCCAGTGCACTTCCAGGTTGGAGGAGTGCTGGAAATAGCATGTGCACCTATGCATGGGCGCTCCTCCAACCAGGAAGAGCGTGAATGCGCTCACGATCTGGCCCATCCTCTGACAGACGGAGCGTCAACCGGCCCATCCTTAGATAAGGTGCTGACCTCTGTTCTAGAGACACAACCAGTGGTTAGGCAGGTTTGTGAGGAAGATACCAGGTCCTAGGCCAGATCAGGCTTTTAAAAATAGAGAAGGGGACAAAGCCACTTCCGACCTCGGGAGGAGGTGGTGTTGCGGGCTCCACGCCCCCAACACACGTGCGGAGGCTGGCTTCCAGCCCCCGCGCGATCAGGGGAATCCTTGGGGCTGTGTCATCCCCTGAGCCAGCCAATTGGGTGTGTGTGTGGCTTGCCTCACTTAAGGCAAGTGCGGCCTCGGGATCTCCCTCTTTTGGCCACTCAGCTACTGAGGTTTCCCACCTGCCCACCCTTTAAGGTTCCCCTTCTGATCTTGCTATGGACCTCGGTTGGTTGCCGTTAAGGGGCCTGGTAGGAATTTTTTCCACTTGGCAAATTGGCACCGGCCATTTGGATTTTTGCCTACCTCGTAGCAAATCGTCACAACTCCTTTGGTTTTGGCGGTTAGGCATTGGTAGGGGTATTGTTATGTAGAGGTGTTGGGGGGGCGGAGTGCCATCACCTCCCCCAAATATTGAAGGGTAGTCCCGTAAAGGATTCCAGGGGGCGTTGCCTCATTCGAAGCCTATGAAGGCCAGGGCCTAAAGCGCCCCCCCGAGCGGTGACCCCGGGGGAGTCCCTAGTTGATGTGGATCAGCAAGGCTCCCCCTGCTGGTGTTAACCCTTCCTGGTCTTCAAGCAAATGGGCTGAAGCCGGATAGTCGGATAGGACTAATGCCTAAGCCAATACCGCTCTTTAAAGGTAAAGGTAAAGGTACCCCTGCCCGTACGGGCCAGTCTTGACAGACTCTGGGGTTGTGCGCCCATCTCACTTAAGAGGCCAGGGGCCAGCGCTGTCCGGAGACACTTCCGGGTCACGTGGCCAGCGTGACATCGCTGCTCTGGCCAGAGCCAGAGCCAGAGCCAGAGCCGCACACGGAAATGCCGTTTACCTTCCCGCTGGTAAGCGGTCCCTATTTATCTACTTGCACCCGGAGGTGCTTTCAAACTGCTAGGTTGGCAGGTGCTGGGACCGAGCAGCGGGAGCGCACCCCGCCACAGGGATTCGAACCGCCGACCTTTCGATCGGCAAGCCCTAGGCGCTGAGGCTTTAACCCACAGCGCCACCTGCGTCCCTCTTTACTGCTCTTTACCTGTAACCAATAAAGTTGTGGCCAATTTTAGCCCATTAACCTAAAACAATGGTGTCACGTGTCTTTATTTCTACTGGTGGGAGGCGGGAACTCACCACACAACACCTTTAACTTTACCAAGAATGTAAAATCAGAATTTTTCATCACTTTTTTCTTTCTCCTCTAAGTTGTGCTTGCCAAAGTCCTCTTTTCCACACAGTTGTGAAGTCCAGCTAGCTCAGTTGGTTAGAGCATGATGCTGATAATGGCAGGGTTGCAAGTTTGATCCCTGTATGATACAGCTGTATATTTCTGCATCCCTTCCAACTCTAAAATTCCAGGATTCCACATCTTGCCCTCCTTGTATCTACTTATATTCTCCCCTCCCCGCACCAAAAAGAGAGAGTCCATATTCAGTTACTCCAGCCTATTACAGAAAAGCATCCATAACGCTGAAAATAAATCTCAAGATTTAGACAATGTGCAGTTAGCTGGCCAAAAATAAAACCTTATGTCATGCTGTTCAATTTGAGGTAAAATGAGAAGCAGGAGCTTGTATAAATGCCAAACAGCCTTTCAAATCTGTTGCACAAGAGGATGTAAAAGAAGAACGGTGCATGATTCCAATTAATATTTCTTCTTGAAACCTCATATCTATTTCCTGGCTTGGCTGTGAACCAGGTAGATAGGCCAGAGTTGAATTGATCTACAGATCTCGACTCTGGCCAAGGCTGCTCCTGAGCTCAACTGTCCTTCCTTTGGTTCCAGTTAGTAGGAGGGAAAATCTGCGGGTACTGCCGATCATATGTTTGGCCTGGTATCCAGCCTTCCTTATCTGTCCAATCTGATATAGTATGTAACTCCTGCCTTCCAGCTGCGATAGACTGCTCTACTATTGGCAGGATGCAATACATATTCAGCTGCACAGAAACATTTTCATGAAGTGTGTTCTCCTTCATGGAGAGCACGTATTGCGGTGGGGTCTGCTGAGCCACCCCTCTGTTACCAGGCAGGGTCTCTAAAGATGGCCTGGGGCAGTGATTGGTTCACTGGATTGCTGGGGTAAAAGTTATGTTGCAATTTTGGTGGGAGGGGTAAAATGTTTAAATACTCTGCACACAGCCTGGAGCTTTCTCTTTGCTGCGTGCAACGGATCACCCGCCCACCTGCCCTTGAGTAAGGGGTTGTTGCATTGACCTTGCTATGCCTGTCATGGGGTCGTCTGCCGTTGTAGGGGCCTGGTAGGAATTTTGTCCATCTGGCTGATTGGCTGGGCCATTTGGTTTTTGCCTACTGCGTAGCAAATCGTCACAACTTGTAAGGTTGTGGTTAGGCATTGGTTATAAATTGGTGGAGGAGGGGTTAGGATAGGCTGGGCCTGCCCCTCCATGGTTGCTGCGGAAAGGGAATTCCGTTAAAGGAATCCTGGGGCTTGCCATCTTTTCGACCAATCCCTGGAATGGGACTAGGGCCGGCAAGCCTTCGGGGAGCATGCGGATGAGAATTGAGGGTCTGTGACTCAGCTCCATTTCTCCCCGACTTGCTTTCCCCTGCACTGTCTTTCGGTGGTGCCCGGAAGTCAGTTCTGTCCCCAGGCGGGGGGACAGATACTCTTAACCAATGCCTAAACAACCACTCACGGTTTTGTATTTAAATAAAGTTGTGGCCAAAATTATGCCAAAAACCTTAAAAAAAATTAAGTGTGCGTTGTGAGTTATTTGGGGGGTGGCTTGGGGACCTCGACACGCAACCTGCTTAAACATTCTTTACTATATCTGTGGGGTTTTTTCTTCTCAGACTGAGGAAACCAGGCTGAAGAGCATCCAGACAGAGGAACACAGGCTCTGCATTCAAACTGTGTCACACCCATGGTGCCCTTATGATGTTAACACACCGAGGGGGGCAACAGCCAACTGCTGGCTCCTCTAATGGCCTTGACAATCTGTGTTTTCACCACCCTGGGTGGATATTGCAAGTTCGAAGAATGTCACTTCCTGAGGGTGTGTTGCTTTCTGAGGGGTTGAAACAAATGCATTATACTGTAAGTCTTGGACAGGAGATAATGAATTCAGTGCTCTGGCTGTTAGAGAGCAGCACTTTATTCATAGAATATCTCGGTAACATCTTTAGTTTGCTTCTGAATACCACAGAAAGGGAGATTGGTGTTGTGCTCAGGCCCTGCTCATGTTACCCGTAGGCTTCTAGAACAGGATGAGCCTCTGGCTTGGTCCAGCAGTCTCTTCTTATGTTCTCATTTTGACCCTTGAGAAGACATCCCCAGAATAGGCCACCACCAAAATGTCATTAATTCCAGCCATGTCATTAACCCAAACCTTAAGGGTTCTGCACCATTACAGAACCCACATTCCCTTCCATCTTCTTGTATCAAAAATATTGATTACTCTTCCATCTGTGAGGGTTGAGCCTTGCTCAGACCTCCTCAGAGGAGCAGCAAGGAAAACAGGACCTTCCAGATTGCCAATGACCCCAAAGAGCCAATGAATCCAGATATTCTTGCCGCGTGGCTGGAGGCTCCCAAGCCAGCTTCCTGGGGCCCTGGGTGATGCTCATATCCTCCAGGGCTACAGAAGGAGAAGACGCAGCAAGCCAAACAGGAGTTTCAGAGGTGCAGCTTAAGTACCTGGTTAGGGACACATGAAAAGCACCTACTCAACTACAGAGCTAATTATCAAGAAAAGTGGGGCCTTCAACTCCTGTTGCTGAAGCAACAGTTCCAATCTGGTAGACATCAGTTCCACAGTTTGCAACCAGTGTTGCTCCTGCCAAGGCAAGAGACAGGAGGCTCAAACTCCTTGTCTATCAGTGAGGGAAGATAGTATCCAGGAGGGTTAGGTTGTTAAGCCATCAGAAGAGCTCTCCATGAGTCTTCAGCAACTGAGCAGGTCCAGATAGATGTTGCACCAGCAACAGCAAAGCAGCAACTGAGCAGTTTTAGAGATAGCCCTGAATAGGACTGAGACAAAATGTCTTCCCCAAAACACTCTTGCATGTGACCCTCTCCACCCCTGTTGTGGAGAGTCTGGATCTGGAATGTGTGACCAGTTTGGTGCATCAGCTCCCTGGACTCTGCAGACTTCACAAATGAATCTTCCAGTATAACGGATAAAACTCTCATGGTGGCACATATTGGATCCTAGAGACATTGTGGATGCCCAGGCCATTTTGAACATTTTCAGCTACAATTTGTATGTCCAGTGATTTCAACCAGCTGTCTGAAATAAGCCTTTAAACCCCAGAACCCTCCAGCATAAAAATCTGGTTAAATCCAGATTTTGCAAGCAACCCGAGTTACAAAATAACTTGCGTTCTAAAATAAAGATGACTAATTAGAACAGAATAATTATAAGACACAGAGGAGAGAGGGCTTCATATACTCGTAGAGTTATGCAAATCTCCATACTCTCATTTGCAAAATTTCATGTACATTTGTTGACCAGAGCATAATGATAATGCAGCTAGAATGTATGACTACATAAACCAGAAGAGTAGGGGAAAGGGGATCAGTTAGAAGTCTGTTGTTCTGCTTTCCGCTTGGCTATTGGTGGGATAGGAGCAAAACCCCAGTGAACATCCCTAATTGCAAAAGCAACCCCTTGCTGCTTTTGCTTGTAAGTTTTCATTCAGAGCTATCAGCATCACTCTCCAATAGCATTTCATTGGGCCATTCCCCAAATTGCATCCTTACCAGCGGGTGTGCAAATTATCCATTCAGGGGTATTTTAAGAAACTGATTGGTCTTTCTTTAAAATACTTAACTGAATTGAAATGGAAATCCAATGAAGAAATGTTTCTCAAGAAATCCTTTCCTGGCAACCTAGTAGTGTTGCTACCTTTTTTCTGTGACTTCTGGCTTTAATGAGGGACTTTGAAGCAGAAATTCAGCACGCACAGTTCTTGGGATTCTCAGTGCAGATCATGTTCTTACCAATAAAGAATTAACCCCAACTTGCACAGTAATAATAATACTATAATAATAATAATACAGATCGTGAAGCTGAGGACAGATCGTGAAGCTGAGGCTCCAATACTTTGGCCACCTCATGAGAAGAGAAGACTCCCTGGAAAAGACCCTGATGTTGGGAAAGATGGAGGGCACAAGGAGAAGGGGACGACAGAGGACAAGATGGTTGGATAGTGTCTTCGAAGCTACAAACATGAGTCTGACCAAACTGCGGGAGGCAGTGGAAGACAGAAGTGCCTGGCGTGCTCTGGTCCATGGGGTCACGAAGAGTCGGACACGACTAAACGACTAAACAACAACAACAACAATAATAATACTACTACTACTAATAATAATGTTATATATATATTCCCCGCACATCTGGTTGGGTTTCCCCAGCCACTCGGGGCGGCTCCCAACAGAATATTAAAAACACAATAAAACATCAAACATTAAAAACTTCCCTAAACAGGGCTGCCTTCAGATGACTTCTAAAAGTCAGGTAGTTGTTTATTTCCTTGACATCTGATGGGAGGGCGTTCCATAGGGCGGGTGCCACTACCGAGAAGGCCCTCTGCCTGGTTCCCTGTAGCCTCACTTATCACAGTGAGGGAATCGCCAGAAGGCCCTCAGAGTTGGACCTCAGTGTCCGGGCTGAACGATGGGGGTGGCGATGCAGTGTGATTTACTGCCAGTTTGCCCCTAATATTGGCCCTGGTTCAACTTACTGTTGGCCTCCTGGCCTACCCGCCCCAACTGGCACCAGCCACCACTGCTTTGAGACTGACCAAACTAGCAGTTGAAAGGGGCAGAAGCAAGGAAAATCAACTGCCAGTGAGCAGTTCAATTCCCTTCAAAGTTCTCAGCCTTCAGGGAGGGAGCATCCAGAGTTTGGAACAGGCAGAGCTTGTCTGCTCATCACACAGAGGATGTCAGGTCCAAGTGACTTGACCTGCCCCTGTGCTTTTAAACTGCAGCTTTATCTAAAGGAATCGGATGGGTGAGGCTTTCTACATGGCATAGAACTAAGCATCATTGCCTGACCATATCAGCCAATCAAGCTTCTGTTAAAGCTATAGGTACAGAGCTCCATACCCTCCAACATTTCTCCGATGAAAAAGGGACGTCCCATTCCATAATGATAATTTTACTATTTATACCCTACGCATCTTGCTGGGTTGCCCCAGCACTCTGGGCCGCTTCCAACATATATAAAAATACAATAAAACATTTTTAAAAAACTTCCCTATACAGTGGTACCTCGGGTTAAGAACTTAATTTGTTCTGGAGGTCCGTTCTTAACCTGAAACTGTTTTTAACCTGAAGCACCACTTTAGCTAATGGGGCTCCCGCTGCCGCTGCACGGTTTCCGTTCTCATCCTGAAGCAAAGTTCTTAACCTGAGGTACTATTTCTGGGTTAGCAGAGTCTGTAACCTGAAGCGTCTGTAACCTGAAGTGTATGTAACCTGAAGTACCACTGTACAGGATTGCCTTCAGATGGCTCGGGGGTCGGATAACTCCATACCCTCCAAGATTTCTCCAATGAAAATGGTGACATCCTAAGGAAAAGTGGGACATTCAAATCAGAAACTGGGATGGCTTCTCTAAATCAGGGGTATCCCTGGAAATTAGGGATACTTGGAGGGTCTGGGGCTCTTGGGGGCAGGGAGTGGGCAAGACCTTCTCTTTTATTTCTACATCAATTGATGTTTCAACTCCTTAATGTACATGTGTGGATCTTGTTATGAAACAGGAAGGGTAAAGGAAAGGAACAACCTTGGAAATCCAGTACAGATTGCATTCTACCTCTCATTCTGCCCATCATTCATTCCATCTCCCTTGCACTTCCTGCCTCCAGTAAAGTAGGATGCATATTTAGATCAGGCTATCTGACTCAGCGTAACTAACAATGCCTAGTTGACTGTTAGCCATCTGATCTTTCTCGCTCTATCCAAAGCAAACATCTGATTTCCTCATGCTTGTCTGAATCCTGTTCATTCGGTACTATTCACAGAGATAAAGCAGAATTTGTCTGTAATAAATTGTTCGTAAATTATACCTCCTGCCTAAGTACGCACTCGAGAAAATGGGACTGACTCTCTCTCTCTCTCTCTCTCTCTCTCTCTCTCTCTCTCTCTTCGCTTAGAAGGATCCAGGCTGCTACATCTGAACTCAGTCTTTTGTTTCTTCTGTTGCTTCAGCCTGTTCTGCTTTTGCCGCACGTCACAAACAACTCAGAGAGAAAAAATGCAACTCCCATTTTTTTAAAAAAAAAACATTAAACATATTCATTTGTATTTAATTGCAGCAAGCATCGCCTTTCTTGCTGCTGAGGCATTAATGGGAAGGAAGTAATTTCAAAATGTGCCGAGAGCTCTTTTGCGACTCCAGCGGGAACTTGTTGCCATGGCAACTGGCATATCGCCCTCTATTTGTTCCAAATAAATGACATATCAGAGTGTGCAGCCGTAATATCGCTAAAATTCTATTTCTTCTAACAGAAACAAAATTGGTTATACACCTTAGATTTAAGATGCGGATAACATCATCCGATACCAAAAGACCATCTTAAATAGGCATCTACCTATGAAGATAAGTAAATTGTACATTTATTGTCAAGTGTATGTTGCCCCCTCACCGTAACCTTGGCCTCCTCTTTCATAATCTGCTCATGGGTGTGAAAGAATGAGAAAGGGGCTTGTCCCCCAATCACTTTGCATCATAAAAGGTATTTCTATGCTGCAAGACAGCAGCTCCAATTCAGCGTCACCCGAGAGCTATTGCAGTGAGCTGCCTACGCAATTATCAGTCTGCAACTCCAAAAACAGCTGCTACAACATGCTTACCTAACTCTATCTGGCTAAACGGAGGCAGAAAACAGCAGCTAGCAGGGCTGGCCTTGCCATAAAGCACCATGAGGCTGTTGCTTCAAGCAAATGAGTCCAGAGGAGGCACCATTTCCCTGGCATTCACCTCCATCTCTCCTTTATGATTATTATTATTTGTTAGGGAAGTTCAGCCCGAAGGTGTGGAATGGCATGAAGAGCTGCGATTGATTGATTAATTTATTGCTTGCCATGCAAAAATGTTTACCTCTCAACAATAATATGGCATTATTTACTCAGATTAACCAAAACTTATTCATATATTGAATACAAAGTAAATAGCAGACAATTATCACCCTGAAATTCATTGTCTCGTTGTTTTTTGGAGCAGGAGAATTTGGCTTGTTGTTGCTTTTTGCCTCAATGAAAAGATGCACCAATACTGCAAATAACTTTACACACAATATGTTCACAACCCTTTTCAACAACACTAGGGCAACAAACCTGCCAAGGAACACTGTCATCTATTTTACCTTCCAAAATTGTGTCCTGCGTTTGAAAACAGATGTCAGGGTGAAATCTTGGTGACTGCTGGCACAAACTACAGATCCAACACCAGAATGATGTGGACTTAGAATCATTTTATTTGTTTCTCTGGGTGCATCAACAGCTGCAAGAAATTTGTCTGAAATCACAAGTTGTAAGTTGTACGTTAAATGCTATGTTTGAACACATTGTATTTAAAATGTTGTAACGGGAAGTTTACGTTAGGCAAAACAATTCCACTCTGGCAAAAGCGTCAGAGAAGCCTGGTATTTTTCCTTTAGACTCCCATGATCCCTAGCTCACAGGACCAGTGGTCAGGGATGATGGGAGTTGTAGGCCAAAAACATCTGGGGACCCAAGGTTGAGAAAGGCTGCTTTAGAGGGAGATGTGGAACCTGATGACTTATATCTGCAAACACAAGCTGCAGAGCTCTCACAGCAGGAAGCTGAAACTTGAGAAGCTTGCCTGTGTGGCTTTTTGGAGATGGCTAGTTGCATGGGCTCCATGATCACTGCAGATGGTGATAGCAGTCACAAAATTAAAAGACGCCTGCTCCTTGTGAGAAAGGCGATGGCAAACCTAGACAGCATCTTAAAAAGCAGAGACATCACCTTGCCAACAAAGGTCCGTATAGTTAAAGCCATGGTTTTCCCAGTAGTGATGTATGGAAGTAAGAGCTGGACCATAAAGAAGACTGATTGCCGAAGAATTGATGCTTTTGAATTATGGTGCTGGAGGAGACTCTTGAGAGTCCCATGGACTGCAAGAAGATCAAACCTCTCCATTCTGAAGGAAATCAGCCCTGAGTGCTCACTGGAAGGACAGATCGTGAAGCTGAGGCTCCAATACTTTGGCCACCTCATGAGAAGAGAAGACTCCCTGGAAAAGACCCTGATGTTGGGAAAGATTGAGGGCACAAGAAGAAGGGGACGACAGAGGATGAGATGGTTGGACAGTGTTCTCGAAGCTACCAGCATGAGTTTGACCAAACTGCGGGAGGCAGTGGAAAACAGGAGTGCCTGGCATGCTCTGGTCCATGGGGTCACGAAGAGTCGGACACGACTAAACAACTAAACAACAACAAGTTGCAGCAACAGTAGGGGTTGCAGAGATGGTTCTGCAATGATGAACAAGCTTAGAATCTCTCTCCGGGACCAGAGAAAGGAAGATCCACTGAAGTGCATAAAGGACTGATCCCTATTGCTTGAAACATTTTGCTTTGTTATTTTGTAATGTTTATCTTATCGCAGCTAGTATTCAAGACCATTCTGTAGTAAATGCTTTGAAGTGCATTCTTGTGGTGGAGAGAATTCATGTCACACAAGGTGCAGATCAAGTATTCTACTGAAGAACTTTTTACATTGGTCTCCTGGACCATTCCAGCTTGCAATGGTTATTAACAGGTTCCTATAGGTTTACTTACAAGGAGAAGGGGACGACAGAGGACAAGATGGTTGGACAGTGTTCTCGAAGCTACCAGCATGAGTTTGACCAAACTGTGGGAGGCAGTGGAAGACAGGAGTGCCTGGCGTGCTCTGGTCCTTGGGGTCACAAAGAGTCAGACATGACTAAATGACTAAACAACAACACAGGTTTACTTGGGGATGTGGGTGGCACTGTAGTCTAAACCACAGAGCCTAGGGCTTGCCAGTCAGAAGGTCAGCGGTTCAAATCCCTGCAATGGGGTGAGCTCCTGTTGCTTGGCCCCAACTCTTGCCCACCTAGCAGTTCGAAAGCACATTGAAGTTCAAGTAGATAAATAGGTACCGCTCCGGCGGGAAGGTAAATGGTGTTTCCGTGCATTGCTCTGGTTCCCCAGAAGCAGCTTAGTCATGCTGGCCTCATGACCCAGAAGCTGTCTGTGGACAAACCCCGGCTCCCTCAGCCAGTACAGAGAGATGAGCACGCAACCCCAGAGTCCACGACTGGAGCTAACGGTCAGGGGTACCTTTATCTTTACCTTTATAGGTTTATTTGTCATATTGGGGCTCCATTTTTCTTCTGTAGGTATCCATGCCCCTCTTCGGGGGCTGTGACAAGTAATGATAATTTCCCATCCATCCCAGAATCGTGTGTGTGTGTGTGTGTGTGTGTGTGTGTGCTTAGTTAGTTTTCATGCTTAAAGGAGTCCAAAGTACAACAGTGATAACTGCATAAGGCAAAGCAAAAGAAAGGGGAGCTCTCACCCACATATAGATAATTCCCAAAGGCCAATGTAAAATGTTGAAGATCATGGATTTGTCTTTGGGCAAATGGTGTTCCCCTCTATGCATAATGACTCCCTCATGTGTAGAGAGCAGATTACATGTGTGAATGGCAGCCAAGAATGGGCTGCAAAATGCTTATTGGGCTATGAAATAAAACAGTCCAGAAAAAGTGGTTTGGGAGTAGTAGTGATGCCATAGCATGCTGCTCACTTAAAGTGTTTTCAGAATCATTAAAAAAAATAAAAATCAACATCAATGCAAACTCAGGGAATACATGCTGTTTTCCAGGGACTATGTTTAGACATTCAAGATAAGCTTATGAACTGTTTAATTTTTACACACACACACATATCTGCAGGTTGCTATAGCACATGACAAAAAACACAATCCAATGGCAAAAATCCTGTGATAAAAAACAGGTTGCCATCATAAATGCAAATAATCACATCCTAATTAATGTCTAAAAGTTAAAAATATATCCGAAACAAGTAAACTCATTTGCCGTCTTAATTAAAGTCATTCATTTTTAATGGCATTTTCTCTCCCTGCTTCAGCTGAATTACGCAGAGAATTTGATTTCTTATAAATCTCATTATTCTTTTTATTGGGCTAGATAGGGCCCACCTCTTGCTGTTTTGACATATGAGTATGATTATTTTGTTTCTATATTCAGTTTCCTCTGTAGAATATTCGTAATCATGCAACGTGAAATATGACTGCCAACTCAACCAAAATGGGCTTCCTTCTGAGATTTGCCCTGTAAATCAGTTTGCAACTGATTTTGGACTACCATGGTTCTTCATCTTCAGATCCAGTTTGGATGCTAAACTCATTGCCTCATTTGCACCAATAGCTATTTGTGTGAGTGGTGCAACCTCGTATAAGCTTATTCACAGAAGCCCCAAGGAGTAGAATCATTTTGTAGGGTTTTCCACATTCCCACTGTACCTTACTCACAGAAGTTGCAACAAGACTTCCACGAGTATACACACCCAACGTTCCTTGTTAAATCCACCCGGAGAAACAAATCAGCTAATTATGTGTCCATATGTTTGCTCTATATGCAGGCTTTATTCGTGTCAGCACTCATCAGGATTTCATTGTGCAGGGCACAATTTTGGAACCAAGGAGTGAGTGATGTGTGCCATTGATTTTTAAATTCAGTTGGCATTTTGTCTGGCAGCGAAAAATGGACACCTTTAAAACAAAGAACTGTTGGTTGGTATATGGGTGGTTAAAATGGTCAGTCAAATCTGCATGGTGCTCTCCACTTTGGCATGGTGAATACCACTTTGGTGTGGTATTCAACTAAATAATGGCATGAGCAGAATAACTTTCACTTGTGCAGTGGGACTTTCTACCCCCTCCTTCCCTTTCATTCCCCCCATCTGCTGTGATGGTTCCTTCAACTCTCTGGAGCAGATTTGGGAACAGTTTGGGATGTGTATGGGGGGAAGAGAGGGAGGAAAAACCCAACTCACAATGAAAGTTCTCATGTGATTATTTAATTGAATATTGCCCTCAGACTAACTGAGGAGCACAGAAAAAAGTGCATAGGTAATAAAAGAGATACCGGTAATTTATTTCCAAATTAAAAGAACAATATTGAGCTGTGTATGTATGCATTTGTTACAGTTATAATCCTAACGACACTTACCTGAGGGTAAAGGTAAAGGTAAAGGGACCCCTGACCATTAGGTCCAGTTGTGGCCGACTCTGGGGATGTGGTGCTCACCTCGCTTTATTGGCCGAGGGAGCCGGCGTACAGCTTCCGGGTCATGTGGCCAGCATGACTAAACCGCTTTTAGTGAACCAGAGCAGTGCACGGAAACGCCGTTTACCTTCCCGCCGGAGCGGTACCTATTTATCTACTTGCACTTTGACGTGCTTTCGAAATTCTAGGTTGGCAGGAGCAGGGACTGAGCAACGGGAGCTCACCCCGTTGCAGGAATTCGAACTGCCAACCTTCTGATCAGCAAGTCCTAGGCTCTGTGGTGTAACCCACAGCGCCACCCGCGTCCCTTTACCTGACGGTATGCCCCATTAAATTCAGTGGGTCTATAAAGAGTTGTGGGATACAGCTATTCATGACAAATTAATATGTGCCATTAAGGTAAGGTGGGGAATATGCAGGAGAAATGATTTTGAGGAGGGAGATTGTAAAATTTGTACTGTTAAAATGGAAAGGGGTCAAACCATTGCAAGAGGTGTTGAACTTTTGGAAGGTTGGGTAGTTACAATGGCATGGTCTCAGTGGTAGGGTGCACATTTTTATTCTTGTTTATTTATGATTATTACTTTGTCAAAATAAAATTAAAAATCCAGTGGGTCTCACTTCTGATATTTAGAATTGCTGTGGGGCATATAGGCAGCCTCTCGCAACAAATAACTTAAACAAAGTCAATGAACAACACTCCAAAAGGAAAGGGGAGCAACCAGGCATCTCTCAATTATCTAAAGCAATTTACGTAACTATGTATAATCTGTGCATGGTTTTAAAGAAGCCTTTTGTTGTAGAGAGCATAGGGCAAAAAACATTGATAGCAAGAGGCTGTGCCATCAGCGGGGGTCATACACACAGAATGAAATCCACTTGATATCTCATATTCAATGGATTCCTCTAAGATCCTTAATTGGCAGCCAATCATCTAGTTACTACTTCGTCAAGAAAATGGCCTATGTGTTCATTTACTAAATCTATTAGTATTTGCTAACCAGAACAAATAGTACCAAGAAAGCAGGCTAAAATGACATCTTTTTAACAGTCCTTGAGCAATGTACCTGATGCTGAGAACTATTGTATAAAACTGTATTTACCTAGGATTCTTATAACCAGTATGAGTTAGTTCAGATTGTAGAAGAATAGTCTCATTTTCACGAACAACTGGCCACATAAGCATCTATAACTAATATACACCCTCTTTAGCCCAGGCCTGCTTCGTATCTCCACATTTTTATACCAAATCCAATATATGTTTTAGCTCAGTTCCAAAAGTTCAGTTTGCATCTCCACGGGATTTCACACTACAAATACTTATTCTGAATATTGCACAACAAATATTTGATGCTGTCTGAACTAAACTCTTCTAAGTACTGTACCTGTTTCTACTTCTCAAGCAAGGGATGCCCAAAAGTATTCTCATCCTCAGCTGAGGAGTGTTTCTGAGCACCTTCATCGACACTCAAACATCTAGAATCACATCATACTTCCACAATATTTCACCTTTACCTGGTCTGCTGTCTGACATGGTGATCAGGCCTCAGCAGCTGTGAAGGAAACCATTATCAGCATTTCTTTCAGGAGAATCAATAACAGATGAGGGATAGAAGATATACCTTTCAGTGTTCACACTGTACATAGCCCATTAAACATATAAATTAGATTTCTTTTGGGTTTTACTGCTTTTGTTGTTCAGAGCATTCTGGCAACCAGAAGCAGTGATTTGCATTCACAATCCATACAGGCATGAACTCTCCTCCAATATCACCCTCCAGAGGGAATCTAGAAATTTGAGTAACTTTAAAAATCAAACTAAACTTGATTTGCACTGATTCTTTTGTGGCCACATTGTAGTTATTCAGTCTGGTAGAACATTTAGAGCAGAGCTTTCCAAACTGTGTGTCGTGACACATTGGTGTGTTGGCTGCAGTGTGTAGGTGTGTCGTGTGAACGCTTCGCATGATCCTCCCAGGAAAGGGGTTAGTTTAACCTCCGGTTTGCTAGAAAAACTGAATTACTGTGTTGCAAAATGATGTGTGTGTCGGTGACATAAAAAGATTGGAAAGCTCTGATTTTAGAGCCTCCTGTTCTTTGGAAGTCAAGCAAGTTTTATCTTTTGGAAATCAACAGTTTAGGTTTATAATTCTCCCAAGCCGTTTCCTCTAAATAAATTAAAAAGTGAAGCATTTGCCAGTAAGATATTACGTTCCCTAAAATGCCTGAATTTCTTTGTGGCCTCATTCACATACAATGCTAAGCTAAACCATTGCTAAGCATGAATGAGCAAGCAAACTGGGGCACAGAGTGTGCAGTACAGCTGCTTCACTCTTTTTCCAGTGCTGCTGCTATCATTCTTTGTTGTTGCTGTTGTTTAGTCGTTTAGTCGTGTCCGACTCTTCGTGACCCCATGGACCAGAGCACGCCAGGCACTTCTGTCTTCCACTGCCTCCCGCAGTTTAGTCAAACTCATGCTGGTAGCTTCGAGAACACCATCCAACCATCTCTTCCTCTGTCGTCCCCTTCTCCTTGTGCCCTCCATCTTTCCCAACATCAGGGTCTTTTCCAGGGAGTCTTCTCTTCGGCCATCAGGTGGCCAAAGTATTGGAGCCTCAGCTTCACGATCTGTCCTTCCAGTGAGCACTCAGGGCTGATTTCCTTAAGAATGGATGCATTTGATCTTCTTGCAGTCCATGGGACTCTCAAGAGTCTCCTCCAGCACCATAATTCAAAAGCATCAATTCTTTGGCGATCAGACTTCTTTATGGTCCAGCTCTCACTTCCATACATCACTACTGGGAAAACCATAGCTTTAACTATATGGACCTTTGGTGGCAAGGTGATGTCTCTACTTTTTAGCTACCATGCTACCTGGGTCTAAATGACTGTAGTGTAGTGCTAGACTTGGACTTGGGGGACCCAGGTTCAAATCCCCACTTATCCATAAAACTCACTGAGTGATATTGGGCTGGTTACAGTCTCTCGGTCTAATTTGCCTCTCAGAGTTGCCGTGAGGATAAAAATGAGGAGAACCAGGCAGGCCACCTGATTTTCTCACCTTAATATTAAACAAAACAAATAATTTGGCTGAGCATTTTGTGCGACTCATCCCCCACTGTTTGACTGAGTCAGCCATATTCTAGATCATGGGTAGGCAAACTAAGGCCAGGGGCCAGATCCGGCCCAACTGCCTTCTAAATCCTACCCACGGACAGTCCAGGAATCAGCATCTTTTTACATTATTAGAATATGTCCTTTTATTTAAAATGCATCTCTGGGTTATTTGTGGGGCATAGGAATTCGTTCATTATTATTTTTTCTAAATATAGTCTGCCATCTGCCCCCAAGCTCTGAGGGACAGTGGCTTGGACCACTGCAGAAAACGTTTGCTGACCCCTGTAATCTAGATTGTATGATAGCTGGACTAACGCTTGGTGCATCTCTCTGCAGCTTGGCTTCCAATGTTTTGAGGTCCTGAGCGAGCTGCCCTTGCTTGCCAGGCAGGTGGGCAGGTTGCCTGCCTCCTGGTTTTTGGTGGTGGCATTGCTGAGCAGAGCTCTGGCCAGTGCCTCTAAACTTCTCTATGCTGAGTCTACTGCTGCCCTGCCCTGACTCCACAGGTGTGCAGGCTCTGAGCTCTGACAAGCTATCCATGCCCCTCCCATTCAGCTGCTGCCCTGGGCGAGCAGCTGGTTGAAGCAGCAGCTTTAAGATTTGTATCAGTCTCTGGCGACAGCAATGGTCTGAGCCCTGCCTCTTGCTTTAGCACGCTGAAGGCCATTTGGTCAGTGCACTACTCTATAATTTGTAGGCATAAATGCATATACAAACCGCCATATCTGGCTATAAACACAAATTAGCCAGCTAGCAATGTAAGGGTTCTAAACAAAGGAATCTGAAAAAGGCCAAAGGATACCAATCATTCCTGCCTCCAAAAGATAGTGGAGGGAGAATGGCTCATTATACAAATGTGTAGCATTATAAACACACTTAACAAACAGGGAGAAACAGCACATAGTGTTTGCAAGATTGTGGACACACAGAATTCAAGGAACATAACTGTGTTCAGGATTTCAGCCCACAACTTGCTTGCAAGGCTGGGGCCAAAAAAAATGACACAAAACACCCTCCTTTTCATTCTCACTCGGCTACCATGTAACAAAGCCTAGCAGCTTGTCATTTTGTATAATATCGAAGCTAGCTTTCTCCTTTTGGATAAATAAAGCCATGTGGATGAGTAGTTCCTCTCAGCAACTGCACTTTCAGGTGTAGTTGTAAAGGATTGTGTTCCTGAATTTCTACAGGCTAAAAAATGTTTACCCTTTGAAAACATCTGCATCAGATTTTACAAAATAGTAAGGCTGCCATTCACGGCTCTGAGTCCTAGAAAACACTTTCTGGTTTTTTAAGATAATGTTGAAGGGTAACAGCCATTTACTGACAAGCAGAACTGTAATTCAAAGTAGACACTTCCCATGTTTCCGTGGGACAAGAATGGAAAGGTTTGAGAAATACCAGGTAACCAATCAATTATTTTTACTTTTTTCAATAAGGATCCAAACCTGAAACAGTTATGTGCAGCTTCGGGGGGTTGTTTGCTTTTTTAAAAAAAATAAATAAATACCTTTATCCCACCATTCCAAGGAGCCAGCCAACAAGATCAAGAAATGATATCCACACAGACCTTTAACAATGAAATCCAGCAAAAAGGGGAAAGCTAATAAAATAGCAGGAAGAGCAAAAAGGCTATTTTAAAGAACAAGTGATCCTAGAATGGGTTTTCACCTCCCTTTTCCTTTAAACTCCCTGGTGTAATTATACAGGTATAAACCACTCAAACCAAGTTCATTGAACAATTTAATCTGTTAGCAGAGACTATTTCTCAATGACTACTTGCTTTCTATCAGGGAAAGAGGCAACTATATACAGTGGTACCTCAGGTTACAGACGCTTCAGGTTACAGACTCCACTAACCCAGAAATAGTACCTCGGGTTAAGAACTTTGCTTCAGGTTGAGAACAGAAATCGCGCAGCCGCGGTGCGGCAGCAGCAGGAGGCCCCATTAGCTAAAGTGGTGCTTCAGGTTAAGAACAGTTCCAGGTTAAGAACAGACCTCCAGAATGAATTAAGTTATTAACCCAAGGTACCACTGTATAAAGAACCTACAGAACAGGCTGTTTTCAAGAAAACTCACCCAGCATGCTAGCAGAAGCTAGGGCAAAGGCTTCCACTAGCACTGAAGGGCTTTCCTCCTGTTGTTTCCTGGAGGAAGAGTCTTTGATCCAGTGGATTCTTTCATCAGTACAGCAGGCACCAATGAAATCAGGGGCAATTTCCCCTTCTCCACTGCAGTTACCCAGACAACCTCCCACATTGTTACCGAGGGTCCCCCAGCCCTTGGAAGCATATTTTAGAAATGAGTGCACACTAGATTCACACAATAATAGGGTTCAAACAAAACTCTAGTGCTGGAAAAGTTTCAGGGCCATGCAGGCTGCCTGGTCCCCCATACCGATGTGCCTTGCAGCCGCCACCATTCACCTGACACTTGTTCGAAGATTCGGTGATGGATGCGGGTGGCGCTGTGGTCTAAAGCACTAAGCCTCTTGGGCTTGCCGATCAGAAGGTCGGTGGTTCGAATCCCATGACAGGGTGATCTCCCGTTGCTCTGTCCCAGCTCCTGCCAACCTAGCAGTTCGAAAGCAAGTAGATAAATAGGTACTGCGGGAAGGCGCTGTTAACTGAGGAATTGGGGTGTGGAGGTGTTACAACCCAGTATGGTTGTCCTGATCCAATTCAGCTCTCATCCCACCTCTTGCTGCTATTATTATTATTATTATTATTATTATTATTATCAGGGACGCGGGTGGCACTGTGGTGTAAACCACTGAGCCTTGGGCTTGCCAATTGGAATTCCCCATGACGGTGTGAGCTCCCATTGTTCAGTCCCAGTTCCTGCCAACCTAGCAGTTCGAAAGCACACCAGTGCAAGTAGATAAATAGGTACTGCTGAGGCCGGAAAGTAAATGGAGTTTTCATGCACTCTGGTTTCCGTCACAGTGTTCCGTTGCACCAGAAGCAGTTTAGTCATGCTGGCCACATGAGCTGGAAAGCTGTCTGCAGACAAACGCCGGCTCCCTTGGCCTGAAAGCGAGATGACTGCCACAACCTCACAGTCACCTTTGACTGGACTTAACCGTCCAGGGGTCCTTTACCTTTTTTCTTTTTTCTTTTACTTGTTCGAAGAAACTATGTGAGCACTAGCATGTGTATGTGTAGATCTTCCATGGAAGAAGAATCCCGATTGCCCCAGAATTCCTTCTCCTAGGGATGTCTCCATTGCTTGCTTGCTTGCTTGCTTGCTTGTTTGTTTCTTTGTTGGATCCTGACCCTTATTTCTGAAGTGCCTAAAAGCTGCCTACACATTTTAGAACAACAAGGTGATAGTTACTGCCCACAGGCATGAGTAAAAAGAAAACACAAATATGGCACATTCGATTCAGGTGGTAGGAAACACAGGCTTTTTCTTACCCAACAGCAGAATAAGGGGAATAATTAATGTAAATCCCACTCTCTTTGTTTAAAAGAGGCCAGCTCTAGCTCTCCTATCGAGGCTTTTCTATCCCCTCACCATTTGCTGCCTGAAAAAACTCCATCCTATTTCAGTCTTTAGCTATTGATTTTTATCTGTCCTTCCTTGTTCATTGGATTTATTAAATTCATGTTTGTCTATATTGTTGGCAGTATTGCCTCACCAGTGGGGTAATGGCTAGTGTCTGTTTATTTTATTACATGCTATTTTTAAAAGTCTAGCAGGCATGATCTGGGAGCTGAATGCTGTTAGAATATATGTGCATCTAGACCCAGAGCAGTTATGGCTGGAAAATGTTGATTATTTTCTCTTCCCTCACTATTGGTGATCCACAGCCAACATCTTGCATTCTGCTGTTTAATATAGTATAAACATTGATTTGAAGACCCGCTCTTCAAAACTTCACATGAAATGAAATTAATGTGCTTCCCAAAAGTACCCTCAAAATCCTCTTCTGTGAATGTTGATGTAAAATATTATTCAGATTATTCCCGAATAATTTACATTTTATGATATTTTACTTCAGTATTTGCTGTTTGACAGAATTTGATAGACAACATGCAGTAGTATTTGTATTTGTATTGGTTAGCTGGCATGGAATGGTATATAATATCTGTATGTATCGGTCCATTGGCATGCAATGGTATTTGTTATTTCCCAGATGACAAGCAATGGTGCATAGTATCTGTGATGATAGTCAAAAGCTGATGAAATATGCAGTCTCGTATATGATGCCTCATTTAGTAGTAGTAGTATACTGCCCTTCATCTGTAGATCTAAGGGTGGTCCACAACATCAAATTTCAAAGCAAACTGCACACAAAGTAGGTGATGAACACAATGTGGGAAGCCTTCTTGATATATTTATTAATTTTGAGACCACTGTAAAAATAGTGTTGTTTCAGAGACCAGTGCAATCAAGGTTCTGGAAGTGTTTATCAAAATATAGGCTTAATCTGAGATATCTTAGCCACAATGTTTCCCCATTAGCTGAACTGACAGATGGACAGCTGTATAGAAACACTAGCCAGCAATAACAGAAAGCATGGTTGGACCTCACAATGCATTTAATGAGTAGAGATGGGTGGGTATTTAATTGGTAGTTTTGGTGTGAATGGTTGTCTCCTGCATATCAGGAAGGGGGACTTCTGTGATGTTGTCTTTTCCATTGCCTACACTTTCAGCACTTTGAGAAATTTGCAATACAATGAAGAAAAGCTGGCAGGAGATTTCCAGCTTCAGCATCTTGTCAGATGAATCTGCTGTCACTTCGATGTAGATGCTTGCTTTCTCAAGACATTACATAACTGCTCAGTGAGCTGATTTTGCTTTTCATGTTAGCAGAGAGAACTGGCATGGGTTTGTGGCTGGATGTCATGGTAAATAAGATAGTAAGGTGTTCGGTTTATTTCTTAATTATCCAGCTACTCTTTGGATCTAAAAGCAAAACTGCATGAATCTTTCTTTTGAAAAATGCATTTTCCTTCTGATCCCGCAGGTCACAGCTACATGAACACAAATCCACAGAAAACAGTGCATTGAAGAACAAGTCCGTATGCTGCAATTAGCGTCGGTTGTGGATCGACTATGGGATGCCACACATACAAATCTCAGGATCCAGAATATATGATGGCAGGATATCAAGTACAAATCCCTTGGCAGCGTCAGCACTGGAAGCAGTTCAAGCATCAAGTTTTCTTTTCCCTGCTTTAAGCCTATAGGTACCCATGACACATTCATGCATGGTACATAGCTGTCAACATTTCCCTTTTTTTAAGGGAAATTCCCTTATTCCGAATAGGATTCCTCGCAAGAAAAGGGAAAAGTTGACAGCTATGGCATGGTACCTGTTCAGAATCATTTCACTACACAGCCAGAAGCATGGGCAAAGTCTTCATGGGAAAGGAAAGGATGTATTCTCTTGAATACACTGTGACCCATAGCACATGTCAGAGCACCTTCTGATCTGTGATCACTTCCATTGGTCATGTAAAAAGGCCAGCTTTTCCACATGACCGGGAGTGGATGAAATACACAAGTACACTGGTGTTCATAAATAAATACAAAGAAGGCATGCTCAGCAAGTTATAAAATACTTGTTATTATTAGGCATTAGCACAGGTGAGACCTGGGACGCAGGTGGCGCTGTGGGTTAAAGCCTCAGCGCCTAGGGCTTGCCGATTGAAAGGTCGGCGGTTCGAATCCCTGCAGCGGGGTGTGCTCCTGCTGCTCGGTCCCAGCGCCTGCCAACCTTGCAGTTCGAAAGCACCTCCGGGTGCAAGTAGATAAATAGGGACCGCTTACCAGCGGGAAGGTAAACGGCGTTTCCGTGTGCGGCTCTGGCTCGCCAGAGCAGCGATGTCACGCTGGCCACGTGACCCGGAAGTGTCTCCGGACAGCGCTGGCCCCTGGCCTCTTAAGTGAGATGGGCGCACAACCCCAGAGTCTGTCAAGACTGGCCCGTACGGGCAGGGGTACCTTTACCTTTTACTTTTACAGGTGAGACCTGCAACCAAACATTGCAATGTGATTTGCTGGGGCTCAGAATTCCTGCCATTCCATTCCCTTCTGTTTCCATTCCCTCCTAGTTTCCTGCTTTCACCCTCCAACACTCAGCCAGCATTCCAGGGCCCATATTTACTGCTCATCAGGGACCCAGGTCCTGTTTCACCAACTACAAGGATCTCAGGTAGTAGCAGGAGGGGAAAACATGCTTGGGACTGTAATCCTAACCCCAGTTACCTTGAAGTAGGCCCCACTGAATTCAATAGGACTTACTTCTGAATAGTCACTGTTCAGGCTATGCTGTATGACCTTGGAGAGTCTTTGCCAGTCAATATAAACAGCACAGAACAAGACGGAGGCAATTCGGAGTAGGGCAACTTTGTGTGGAATACGTAACTGAATCACAAGAGGTAAGAAAAGGCAAAATGTTGCAAGATGGTAGCCTCTAACTAGATTAGCAAGCAGTTTAGTCCGATAAAATGCATCAGTTGCTGCCCATGCAGATTCTAGTGGGAGGTTACATGGTCATTTATCCTGAGGTTAAAGAGAAGCCCCTATTTAATAAGGTTAAATTTAAATCAGGTGAATTATTTTTACCCTTTTAGAGCAAAATTTACAGGGTCAATTAAAATGCCACCCTTATTGGTAATAAACAATGCCCATAACAAAAAGCCCAAGCTTTTGAGTTAGACATAATCTTTGCATGAATTCCTTGTGCTTCAAAAGCTTTTGTACTGCATGGAGCACTGCTTTGTAGTAGCAAATATACCTTTTTACTGACCCTGTGAATTTAATTAACTAGCAGCTCCCCCCACCCAGCCCAACCTCTGATTAACACCATGGGAGTTTAATCAAATTAGAATCTGAAGCCTGTTACAGGATTACCATTTCAGGTTGACTGGTCATATAAAAACAAGCTCCAATAGCATCAGAGCTTTTACAGTTCTCGCATCAAATATTTCTTAGAGAATAAAATGGCTGCTTTCTCATTTAGTGAGTCCATTTAAGGGTATGCAAAACTAAAATGCATGTTCATCATCGGCTGTCAGACCTTTAGGCACCAGGCAAAAACATTCCTTTGTAACCAGGCCTTTGGTTGATCTGATTGACATCCTATGCCCTTTTAAAATGTGGCTCTTTCTGGGGGGCAGTTATTGGGTTGTTGTTTTATTTTGATTATATATATTGTGGTTTTTATGTTGATCTTTTCTGTGAACTGCCCTGAGACCTCCAGGTATAGGGTGGTATATATATAATTATTATTATTATTATTATTACTACTACTACTTATCAAACCTTTATTAGGCATTATGCAGGTAAAACCATAAAAGGAAAATAACATATAAAAGCCTTGAGATATATATAAAAAGGCAGGAGTTGGCTACATACAAATATAAATATATACATATAGAATCAGTGGTTTTCCTTGTTAACCTGCTCCTTGGAGGACTGCTGCCAAAAACTCGGCTACCCCCGCCGTTACCCTTTGGTCAGCGTCGGATAGGTAGAGTCCCACACATTCAGCTTGCTGGGGTTCCAGACCACCCGAAAGGGGGGACAGCACGCGTTGACGGAGCGTACTGTACAATGGGCAATGAAAGAGGATATGCTCTACAGTGTCCGGGACATTCATAGAACATCTGCAGAATCTCTTGCTTCTGGGAATGTTTTGATATCTTCCCCAGACAAATGCTGAGGGAAAAACATTCAAACGGGCCAGCATAAAAGCCCTACGTTGGGCTGGGATTATTAATTTAGAGACGTAATTGGCTCTGCAATCTAAGATATTTAAATCGTAGAATCTGGGGGAGCAAATTTTGTTTACAGCTGCCATAATATTTTGTCTCTCGACATCCTTTAGTCTAGTTAGGATATTATGGAGAATATATTGCTCATTAGAATTGTACAGGAGCTCCAGCTCGATGCCTAAAGATTCAATTTTTTTTTCAAGGTGCTGATACCATCTTGATTTATAAGGGTCTTTGAGCAAATCAGCGAGCAGACTTGATGGAGGGCAGCGAAAATGGCAGCGTAACCAATACTTTATTGAGGTGGACCATGCCCAGTAATCCATTGTGTGTATGCCTATTTCTGCACACATTGTTTCATATTTGATCATAAGAGGGAGTCCAAGAATACGTCTCAAAAAGCTGGAGTGAATCTTTTTTATATCACTGTTATATGCTTGGACCCATAGCGGGATACCATAGAATATCTGGGATTGCACTTTTGCTTGAAATATCTGATTGGCCGCAGGAATAAATTGATTACCTTTCTGATAATAAAAACGGGCAACTGCTGATGAGATGCACTTTGCCTGTTTTATGGCATTTGTGCGATGGGTTGCCCACCCTAAGTTGCTCTGGAATAAGATTCCCAGATATCTATGGATTTTCACTTGTTGGATTTCTTGCCCTCTTATTTTCCATTTCTCTAATTTCCAACCATTCGAGAAGACCAAAATTTTTGTCTTCTCATAATTTATAGAGAGTTTGTTACATTCGCAGTAAAGGATCAGTGAAGATATAAGACGTTTCAGACCCAAGCTCGTTAGTGATAGTAAGACAGCATCGTCTGCGTATAATAAGAGAGGAACTGGTTTCTGATTGAGTTTAGGGGCATGTGATTCTATTTTTTGAAGGTAATCTGGCAAGTCTGATAAAAATAAATTAAATAGAAAGGGGGCAAGAATACACCCTTGTTTTACCCCTTTCGAGTTTGGGATGTCTGAGGAGAGGTGACCTTTGGTGTTAAGTTTGACTTGACAGGTATTGGAAGAATGTAGATTTTGCATTAGAATCAATAAGCGCTGATCAATTTTTAATTCTGTGAGTTTCCTCCACAACTTTGGGCGGTCAATTGAGTCGAATGCACCACGAAAATCTACAAAAGCAGCGTATATCTTAGATTGCCTTTGGGATCTGTATTTTTCAACCAGATGCATAAGTGTAAGACAGTGGTCTAGAGTAGAGCAACCTTTGGAGAAACCTATTTGTTCTTTCCCTGGTAAATTTAGATTTTTCATCCAGGTAAGAAGTTTAGATAAGAGGTGCTTAGCGTAGATTTTCCCTATCACTGATAGTAGGCTTATCGGTCTATAATTCCTTGGTTCTTTTGGGTCGCCATTTTTAAAGATTGGAATAATTATTGATCTTAACCATATCTCAGGTATGGTCCCATATTTATCTATAAGAGTAAACAATTGAGCTAAGGGTTCTGCCCACCAATCTATATAGGTCTTAAATAGTTCTATTGGTAGACCGTCTGGCCCAGGAGATTTCCCCGATTTGAAGTTTTTAACTATCTCTCTAATTTCCTCTTCCTCTACCCTTGGCCACTCCTGGAGTTTATTAATTTTATTTTTAATGGTTTCATTTCCTTTAAGTTCACCGTGTAGATTGTTAAATACAGATGTAAAGTATTGGGACCATTTGGATTCTGCAATTGGTGGCAGAGTTAGTTGATTTTCGGCTTTCAGTCCTCCGTACACTAGGCTCCAGAACGCTTTGTTGTTTTTACTCTGAATTGAGTCGAATAATTGTAGCCATTTTTGGGTTGCGTATTTCTGTTTCTTTTCGGCCAGAATATAATGGTATTTTCTTTTTTCATCAAGATAAGAAGACTCTAGTTTAGTGCGATTATTTTTAAATGTTTGGCGCAGTTTTCTTTTTAGCTGGAAACATTCATCATCAAACCAAGGGCTAGCGCTATATTTAAGTTCCCAAACTTTAGGTGGAGTACTAAGCTCTACAAGCATTTGGAAGATTTCATTATAAATTTTAGGAATATCACTGTAGGAATTAGTGGTCTTTAAGTTGAATAATACTTGTTTTCTCAGGTTAGCTGTAAGTTTATGCCCCACTTCTGCACTCATTTCCTGGGACCATTTTAATTGGGTCATTTGTTTGTATTGAGAAGGTTCTATGATATTGTGCTTAGTTATTTTGGTTTCGTCCTTTAAGCTAATAGACAGCAATAATGGCTGATGATCGCTTTCGGTGCGCGTTCCAATTTTGAGGTCCATGATCGAATTTATAATATTATAAGGGACAAGAATATTATTATTATTATTATTATTGAGATTTAAAAACAGGCAAACTGAGAGTCATGTTGCAAGGTAAATAAATCTAAACTGTTATTGATCACAGAATGAGAAATGAATCAGACAGTGTCCAAAATTATCACAGATAAGATCTGCAACTTACTATTAAGTTACTATCATTGATCGCTACCCTACAATGCCTGGTTGTATTTTACTGCATAATCATATCAGATGATATTTCACCCATGGATCTAGCCAAGACATTTAATAAATCCATGACAAACATACAACAGCTTTTAGGAAGAAAGGAGTAAATAGTTGAGGAATCAGACATCCATTAAGGTTTCTAGAGTCCATATATATAGGGGCAAGCAATGCGCAACAGATTTAAGGATTGGTGGAGTTAACGGTAAAGAAATGAGGACAGATAGTAATCATACATGATATGTAGAAATTAAATAGCCATAAGTTACTATAAAACCAGTACCCACTGAGCATACACAATTATATGGCCCTGTGTTCTGTTTTGTAAGACCTTAACAGCATGTTTCTAGTCCTCCATAAGGGACGTGGAAGGCGCTGTGGAGCCTCTTGGGCTTGCCGATTGGAAGGTCAGTCATTTTCATCTGCTTGATGGTGGTGAGCTCCCATTGCTCTGTCTCAGCTTCTGCCAACCTTAGCAGTTCGAAAGCACGCCAGTGCAAGTAGATAAATAGGTACCCCTGCGGGGAGAAGGTAAACAGCATTTCCGTGCATTCTGGCATTCGTCACTGTGTTTCGTTGCACCAGAAACAGTTTAGTCATGCTGGCCACATGACCCGGAAAGCTGTCTATGGACAAACGCCAGCTCCCTCGGCCTGAAAGCGAGATGAGTGCCGCAAACCCATAGTCACCTTTGACTGGACTTAAACATACTGTCAGCTCTGGTCCCATATCAGATGTGGTAGGTATGTATAACCCTATTGGCAACATGGTGCTTTTTGGTGTAGCGGCAGCCTGGAAGTATTCAGCACCTCTGAAACACTGCCCCCTTGGGCATGAGACAGTGAAGCTGGTTACCATATTTTTTGCTCTATAAGACGTACTTTTCCCTTCTTAAAAAGTAAAGGGAAATGTGTCTGTGTGTTATGGAGCGAATGCAGGCTGCGCAGCTATCGCTGAAGCCAGGAGAACAAGAGGGATTGGTGCGCACTTTGGAAACTACATAGAGACGAAGGATGGAGGAATTACACCCTCTCCCCCAGCTCTATATGCTTTTCAAGGCTCAGATTATTTGTCTGGGATTATTATTATTATTATTATTATTATTATTATTATTATTATTATTATTTATTTATTTATATGTACCCCACCCATCTGGCTGGGCTTCCCCAGCCACTATGGGCGGCTTCCAAAAATATATATATTAAAATACTCTAATACATTAAAAGCTTCCCTGAACAGGGCTGCCTTCAGATGTCTTCTAAAAGTCTGGTAGTTGTTGTTCTCTTTGACATCTGGTGGGAGGGCGTTCCACAGGGAGGGCACGACTACCAAGAAGGCCCTCTGCCTGGTTCCCTGTAACTTGGCTTCTCGCCGTGAGGGAACCCTCAGAAGGCCCTTGGAGCTGGACCTCAGCGTCCGGGCAGAATGATGGGGGTGGAGACGCTCCTTCAGGTATACAGGACCGAGGCCATTTAGGGCTTTAAAGGTCAGCACCAATACTTTTAATTTTGCTCGGAAACGTACTGGGAGCCAATGTAGGTCTTTTAAGACCGGTGTTATGTGGTCTCGGCAGCCGCTCCCAGTCACCAGTCTAGCTGCCGCGTTCTGGATTAGTTGTAGTTTCCAGGTCACCTTCAAAGGTAGCCCCACGTAGAGCTCATTGCAGTAGTCCAAGCGGGAGATAACCAGAGCATGCACCACTCTGGCAAGGCAGTCCGCAGGCAGATAGGGTCTCAGCCTGCGTACCAGATGGAGCTGGTAAACAGCTGCCCTGGACACAGATTTGACCTGTGCCTCCATGGACAGCTGCAAGTCCAAAATGATTCCCAGGCTGCGCACCTGGTCCTTCAGGGGCACAGTTACCCCATTCAGGACCGGGGAATCCTCCACACCTGCCCGCCTCCTGTCCCCCAAGAACAGTAGTTCTGTCTTGTCAGGATTCAACCTCAATCTCTTAGCCGCCATCCAACCTCCAACCGCCTCCAGGCACTCACACAGGACCTTCACCGCCTTCACTGGTTCTGATTTGAAAGAGAGGTAGAGCTGGGTATCATCCGCATACTGATGAACACCCAGCCCAAACCCCCTGATGATCTCTCCCAGCGGCTGCATATAGATGTTGAAAAGCATGGGGGAGAGGACAGAACCTTGAGGCACCCCACAAGTGAGAGCCCAGGGGTCTGAACACTCATCCCCCACCACCACTTTCTGAACACGGCCCAGGAGAAAGGAGCGGAACCACTGTATGACAGTGCCCCCAGCTCCCAGCCCCTCAAGACAGTCCAGAAGGATGTTATGGTCGATGGTGTCAAAGGCCGCTGAGAAATCCAGCAGAACTAGGAAACAGCTCTCACCTTTGTCCCTAGCCCACCAGAGATCATCCACCAGTGCGACCAAGGCAGTTTCAGTCCCATGATGAGGCCTGAATCCCAACTGGAAGGGATCCAAATGGTCCCAACATTTACCCATATCTCTTGAAAAAAGCCAAGTCTTTGTGTGCATATGCCTCCTTTTCTCTGTCTCTCTATGGGAGGGACTGATCTGGGGAACGGGGGAGGGGGGATAAGTGACTAGAGGGGCTGGCACCCACAGCACTCCCTCAAAAATCCAGATATACCCATTGGTCCAATAAGGTAGGCAGTCCCTGGCTTAGTGTTGCATCCTGCATTATGGAGCATGTTTATGTTTGTTGCAGTTTATTTGCCCCTTGTATTCTGGTATTAGCTGGTCAGGATATGCAGGACATTTTTGAGTGAATGACTCAAGGCCTCCTTCATGTGCACCACAAATGAAGCTTTTGCCCTGTCATAAAAACAGCAGCAATGGAAACCAGACCAACCAGAGGCGACTCAGCAGTGTTTATGTAAACCACTTTGCTTGAGAGAACACAGTGCAATAATTTCCATTAAGTTGCATTTTCAAAGTGACAGCCTACAAAGCCCTGAAGAGATTAGCCAATAACAAAGATTTCCTCCCTGGGCCCAGTCTCTTCACATTCAATGATGAGACAAAACACATCTTAGTCAAACAAAATGTGTAAATTATTGTGTCTGCTTAAGAGGCATTACTGTGTGAAGTGATTTGCTCAAGATCTTGAAGCTAAAAAGAAAAAGAGGCTCCTTTCCTTTCTTCTGAATAGCTTAGCCAACCTCTTGTGGCCACCTTGATACATATCCTT
The DNA here is from genome assembly GCF_951804945.1 of Podarcis cretensis. Lineage (NCBI taxonomy): Eukaryota > Metazoa > Chordata > Lepidosauria > Squamata > Lacertidae > Podarcis > Podarcis cretensis. Next base: position 16,569,984 of record NC_137176.1, on the reverse strand, counting down.
CTTCGTATTATGTATTCAAACTGTTCAATTTAGGGTTTCTTGAGGGGGTGCTCCCAGCATTTAAAGAAAAATGACAGAGAAGATGTCCTATGTTTAGACAATCCTAAGTTGCTGCATCTTGCAAAAGAGGGAGCTGTACATCATTAGAAGTATTATTATAAATGATATTTATTTTAACTGATGGAAATCATGCAGAGTGACTTGCAGACACAATCGAGTGACTTAGCAAAGACAAATTCATAGCATCCATTGATTTCTTTATATAGCCATCTCTTGAAAGTGGGAAAAACTGAATTAGACGAAAGAATAGAATAAAAACACCTGAGCATAAAGACTTTGTTGTAGTCATGTTGATTCCACAAATCAAGATGCAGAGCAGGAGATAGAATGCAGAGACAATGCCTTTTATTTGACTCTACTCATTCGATATGTCAGCTTTTAACATACACCAAACTTTTTGTCATTGGATGAGGTTGATGGTAAACTTTGAAATCAACAATAAGGCTTCCAGGCTAGCACCTTAGATAATTTGATCACATTAAACCACCCAAGCTAATACATGTGTTGTACATGTGGCTGCCTTTGAAGAGTAGTTAGAAATTACAACTGGCATAAAATGTAAAAAGGGACTTTTCTGTGGTGGTTCCCACATTATGTAATTACCATTAATGACATATGCCCTGGGAGGGAAGCTACCATTATTGTCAATATAAGCTTCCCTGCGGATGCAAAGGCAAGCCACTGTGGCAGTAGGAAAGAGACTCATTCAGACTGGGACAGAGCCCCCATTTCGTTTCCCCCATTGCACAGCCCTGATCTTGAATTTTTTATATATATATTAAATCATTGACACAATTAGCAATCACATCTACTTTATTTGACTCCTAAACACCAATAAGGAGCTTAACTTAGGTCCAAGGAATTTTAAAGGAGGATTTTTCTCCCACAACCCAAAGAAGCAATGCTTCGTATTCTCGGGACAACTGGAAAAATCCATTCATTTCCTGCATCTGAGGACCAAGCGCAAGATGATTGCTTAATTAACATATAATCCCTTATTAGCCTTCTGCACAGCATAGTACCTTTCCTTTGCAAATCTCTGAATGTAAAGCAGCTTGGGCTATACAGTCTGCTTTGAGAATCACAGGCAATTTTCAATAATAATAAAAAGATCTCTGAGGATACTAGCTTCAGCAAGACCCATTACTTGCCCCCATTCACAAGGCACCCATTTATTTTAAAGCAGGCCTGCCTCATACCCACCAACCTGCTCACCCTAAAGCATCAAGAGGCGCTTGGAGGAGTTTCTCATGAAGAGTGCAATATTCTGCAAGAATATTACAAGCCACTGCAGATATGTTTAGTGCTGCCAAGGACGTTTAATTGGGAAGGAACCAAAATTCCTCTTCTCAGAGGCAGAAAGAGATATTTATTACAACTGTTGTAGGGTTGTAAATAACACATATGTTCACGCTCCCCACCCACCTTGCCACCACTCTGTCTTTCCTGATGTCCTGAAGGAGCCTATCTCCATCGTTCAGCCTGGACACTGAGGTCCAGCTCTAAGGGCCTTCTGGCGGTTCCCTCACTGCAAGAAGTGTGGTTACAGGGAACCAGGCAGAGGGCCTTCTTGGTAGTAAATTATTAAGAAATTATTATTATTATTATTATTGATTAAGCCACTGCAGCTTAGCTATATAAAAAAAAAATGTCCCTGATTCCCTACTTCCCCAAGTAGCAGCCATTCCAAACCCTGTTTCTTTGTCATGAAAATGTATCAGAGTCTCACAAACCCATGAAATGCAGGCCCTACCCACTTTACCTGCAACCTCCCCTATGTTCAGGGAGAGCTGAAAGGGGGTATCTAAGAATCTCAATGCAATTGAACACACAGCCATATAAAGCGAGGGGGGGCATATCTGTGGCCCTCCGGAGCTTGCTGAACTGCAACTTCCACCATTCCTTAAAAAAAAAAAAAAAAAATTAAGCAATTTCAACACAACAAATTATCAAACCGTATATTCCCCCCCTTTTTTCCTACTCCCCCTTCCATCCATCCCGCCCCCCAACCAGGGACTTCCCTCGCTGATTTCTCTACACATATTATTCTCTGCATGTTATAAATTATACATATCCTTACCTTATCTATCTATCATATTAAAAAGGTAAAGGTACCCCTGCCCATACGGGCCAGTCTTGACAGACTCTGGGGTTGTGCACCCATCTCACTTAAGAGGCCAGGGGCCAGCGCTGTCCGGAGACACTTCCGGGTCACGTGGCCAGCGTGACATCGCTGCTCTGGTGAGCCAGAGCCGCACACGGAAATGCCGTTTACCTTCCCGCTGGTAAGCGGTCCCTATTTATCTACTTGCACCCGGAGGTGCTTTCGAACTGCTAGGTTGGCAGGCGCTGGGACCGAGCAGCGGGAGCGCACCCCGCCGCAGGGATTCGAACCGCCGACCTTTCGATCGGCAAGTCCTAGGCGCTGAGGCTTTAACCCACAGCGCCACCTGCGTCCCTTAAATGTGTGTATGTTGATTCAAAACCTGCCAAGGAGTCCAGTTCATTTTGCTGTCTTTTTAGATAATTTGTAGAAAGCTCCCATTCTTCCTTAAAGTCACAGTTGTCCTTGTCCCGCAGTTGATATGTCAATTTAGCCAACTCTGCATAGCTCATCATTTTTTCTTGCCACTGTTCTTTCGTTGGGATTTCTTCATTCTTCCATCCTTGTGCTATCAAGATTCTTGCCGCTGTTGTAGCATACATAAATAAATTTTCTGTTTTTCTGGGCAGGTCTTGTCCTACAATCCCTAACAAAAGTGCTTCTGGGTTTTTTTTTTACAAATGTCATTTTAAAGATTTTTTTGAATTCATTGTATATCATTTCCCAACAAATTTTAACTTCTCTACATTCCCACCACATATGATAAAAAGTCCCTTCTTTTTCTTTACATTTCCAACATATGGAATGGTGGAAGCTGTTGGAAACCTATGCAACTTCCACCATTCCTGACCATTGGCTATGCTCGCTGGGGTTGATGTGAGTTGTAATCAGACTACAGTGCTCTGCACAATGTCATTCCTAAAGACTGCCCCCCCCACCCATTTTTCCCTTTGTTTTGCACAGTTGGCGTTTCTCTGTCTTGAGACACAATGAAGTGCACCTCTGTGGGTGAAGTCAAACTGCTGCATTAGCAGCACCAAAGTGACCTCCCTGGAGCACAAGCCTGGGCAGTGTGTATGGAGGTCCTGGGTTGCTCACCCCTCACCTAATACCCCAAACATGTTTTAAAGTATTCTAGCAATACACACCTGTGCTTCAGGAACAGATGGGGGAAATCTTCTCATCCTCATTGAATACACATGCTCCCTCATTTGAAAGATAACAAATCAGCTGACTGCCAGAGGGGGTTTAGATTTGCTATATCTTGCCTTAAAGGGTTGATTATTGGACTTGAAAACCAACTGTGTAGCTTCCAAGTTTGCTTCAACAACAACAGCAAAAGATTTGGGTTCCTCTTCTGTTGCAAATTTGTCTAGACCCTCTTTGAACCCTGGTAAAATATATCTTTCTAGTGTTTAATGCTAAGCCTCAGAGCCGCACAAGCTAACACAACAAGCAAATAAGGGCAAATAGATCTATTAGTCGACTCCATGCAGAGCTCATGACGACAACCCTCTAGTCTTAATTATTGGTTTAAATTGCCACAAAAGGGCAGAGCTGACAAAGAGGGAAATGGTGCAGTCTAAGGAGCTCCGTTCTGAAACCAAAAAGAAAATATCTCACCCATCCTTTGAAGCCCACCTACGGGTCTATTACTTTTTGCACAGCAACAAAACAAGTAATTACAGTCTAGTTAAGCTAATGAATACACCAGTCATGTAGTCTGCAACCTTCCTATCAGGAGCAAGGAGCAATTGCCACAGGTAAGTGGCCAAGTAGCAGATTCAACATGCCTTCCATGCCCTCTGGCACTGGCTTTGCCACACAGACAACAGATGTAATAAAGGTTTTAGTCACAAGACTATAGGAAGCTGCTCTGAACTGCATCAGGCAATCTATAACTGAAAGTGTCTCTCCAGGATCTAAGAAGACATGGATTCCTCCCAGCCTTAACTGAAGATGTCAATTACTGATCCTAGGACCTTCTGCATGCAAAGAAGATGTTCTACAGCAAATCAGAACTCTTATGAAGTGGTGAATGAATCATAACAGACTCACTAACTTATGAGACCCTCATTTGTCTGATACATATTTATACTGCTGCATGAACTTTTGGAGAATGAAAGTACATATGATTAGACCATAGTCTCCTGGGGTGGGAGGACAGCAAGAACCAGGACACTGAGGTCCAGCGCCAAGGGCCTTCTGGAGGTTCCCTCACTGCGAGTAGCAAAGTTACAGGGAACCAGGCAGAGGGCCTTCTCGGTAGTGGCACCTTCCCTGTGGAATGCCCTCCCACCAGATGTCAAAGAAATTAACTACTATCTGATGTTTAGAAGACATCTGAAGGCAGCCCTGTTTAGGAAAGTTTTTAATGACAGGTATTTTGATGTGTTTTTACCCTTTGGTTGGAAGCCGCCCAGAGTGGCTGGGGAAACCCAGGCAAATGGGCAGGTATAAATATTATTATCATTATCATTATCATTATCATTATCATTAATATTAATATTATTGTGAAAGGCTGGGCTGGATGAATCCCAAGCCGGAATTAAGATTGCCGGAAGAAATAACAACCTCAGATATGCAGATGACACAACCTTGATGGCAGAAAGTGAGGAGGAATTAAAGAACCTTTTAGTGAGGATGAAACAGGAGAGCGCAAAATATGGTCTGAAGCTCAACATCAAAAAAATGAAGATCATGGCAACTGGTCCCATCACCTCCTGGCAAAAAGAAGGGGAAGAAATGGAGGCAGTAAGAGATTTTTACTTTCTTGGGCTCCGTGATCACTGCAGATGGTGACAGCAGTCACGAAATTAAAAGACGCCTGCTTCTTGGGAGAAAAGCAATGACAAACCTAGACAGCATCTTAAAAAGTAGAGACATCACCTTGCCAACAAATGCCTGTATAGTTAAAGCTATGGTTTTCCCAGTAGTGATGTATGGAAGTGAGAGCTGGACCATAAAGAAGGCTGATCGCCAAAGAATTGATGCTTCTGAATTATGGTGCTGGAGGAGACTCTTGAGAGTCCCATGGACTGCAAGAAGATCAAATGTATCCATTCTTTAGGAAATCAGCCCTGAGTGCTCACTGGAAGGACAGATCGTGAAGCTGAGACTCCAATACTTTGGCCACCCCATGAGAAGAATACTTTTCCACTCCCTGGAAAAGACCCTGATGTTGGGAAAGATGGAGGGCACAAGGAGAAGGGGACGACAGAGGACGAGATGGTTGGATAGTGTCTTCGAAGCTACAAACATGAGTCCGACCAAACTGCGGGAGGCAGTGGAAGACAGGAGTGCCTGGCGTGCTCTGGTCCATAGGGTCACGAAGAGTCGGACACAACTAAACAACAACAACAATTATTATTATTACCTGATAAGGAGGGCAAGCTTCACTCAATTGTGTGTGTGTGTGGCATCACATGTTTGATGTGTGTGCAACGTTGCATCATCCGGAGGAGGTTGAGTACTCTGATGGAGCTAGAAACTGAAGCTGTGCCACACTCAACTCCACAATCGGTCCCCTCAACAAATATTGAGTGGAAATAAAGTTGACAGACAGAATGCTTTGGCAGGAGATGGCTTTAAAATCAAAGATGTGAGCTAAGCTCAAAGTAACTCGCAATTAATTTCCATGAGAGCTAAGGTCTTGCAGTATCTGCCTGATAATCAGGTCTAGTAAAATTTGTAACATCTAAAGCAGTGGTTCTCAGCCATTTTTAACCACACCCGACCTAAGCATCTCTAAAATCTCTAAAAGACCTGATGCCCCGCCCCCTGTGACATATTCATGTGGAGGAAACCTAAAAGGCCATTAACTTGGTCTAAACAAGCTTCCAAAGGTACAGTTCTGCTTTAATCTAGCAGTTCAGGGTCTGTGCCAGGCTTATCTTGATTAATTTGTCTAGCAATCGTTTTGCAACATGTTTGATTTCTTCTTTCAACCTTGCCTCTTAGGGACCTTTAAAGTGATATTAAATTGTTCAGGAAACCTCTATGAAAGTGAAAACGGACCCGAACAAAGACAAAGTTGGGAGAGCAAAGTTGAAAGTACAAATGAGATCACACACCACTAACAAATAATATGCCTTTCTTAATGGAGAAATACGGTTCAACAGAGGTTTGTGTGTGTGTTATGTGCGTTATACCATAATCTTTGTGAACAAACTTTTCCTTACGGTGGATAACAACCTCCAGGTGGTCTTCTATATATTCCTGAAAGTTGTTACAACATGTTCTGAAATAAAACACAGAACTTCCTGCTGGGATGTAATATCACGTTTCAGCACTTTTGGACTGCTAGACCCAGAAATGTCAAGTGTAATTTAATTTATAAAAAAAAAAAAAAAAAAAACTTGAGAAAAATCAGGTCTTTCTAGTCCTTTCATAATAATGCATATTACTTACTGAACCATATGTACTTCCTTTGCTATTCAGGGAAATAGCAGCAGGAAGAGCAGCTCCCCAGCGCACCAGCTGGCTAATGTAGCAAAATAAAAGGTTTCGCTTCCATCCTGTTTATACCAAAAGCCATGATGGGGTGGCAAGAGCGGGGACTGTAGGGCCACACAAATGAACCACTTAAACAGCCCCTCAAGAATAGGAGGGGGTTCAAAACTTAGGAGCCCATATGTCCCTCCTTATACTTGGAATCAAAAAATGGGGTTGCAGACCCTCTCAGCTGTTACATTTGGCAGAGGGAGACTGGTAGTTGTACTGCGCTCAAAAGCTAAGGGTGGTAGAGGCCCAGGAAAGGACGTTCCCTGTTCCAGCCCTTTAATATGTAGCTTGCTTTTACATGGACAGCTCAAATGGTTAGAGGGTGGTGCTCAGTGCTATTTTAAAAAAAAAATTTATACTTTTCAGATATATACATTTCACCGATTTTACAATCATTTTGACATTTTAAAACTTGACTTCCTCCCCCACTTTCTGTAGTTCCTTAAATTTATTTTTAATATCTCCTGCATATCTAAATTCACTTAACTTACACATTTATCTTCTTTTTAAAAAATACACTCGTATGTAACTGCAGGTTATTACAACGTTATACAGGTTATTACAATCTGTTTACAATTTATCCATAAATATTCAATAAACCATTTCCACTCTTTTATAAAAAGTTTGTTATCTTGATTTCTTATTCTTCCGGCACATTTCTGCGTATTCTGTAAATTGTTGTATCCATTCTTCTTTTGCTGGGACTTCTTATTCCTTCCATTTTGGGGCAAGTAACATTATTGCCGCTGTAGGGGCATACATGAATAAGTTTCTATACAATTTAGGTAGTTCTGTCCCTATAATTCCCAAGAGAAAGGCTTCTGGGGTTGTTTGTTTTTTACAAACGTTATTTTGAACATCTTTTTCATTTCATTGTATATCATTTCCCAGTAAGCCTTAGGTAAGCCTCCCCCCCCCCCCCCCCGAAAATGAAGTGCTGGTATTCACCACAAGTAGGGGAAGGAAGCAGCATGTGGGAGCAGCTTCTTCTGCCGGTGTCTCCCACCTCCTTCCCCCACCATTATGTCTTCATCTTCTTTCTTCTTTGGCAATCACTCATAGCCAAGTAAGATTGTCTTCCATAAACACGGTTTTAACAATGAGTCCGTAAGTGACTATGGAGGCCAGTTCTGAATCCACACGTCCTTCCACAGTGGGGACATAGGTTTCAGGGCAGGAGATGATCACGGTGTGGATTTGCCGAGCGTGCCTTCCTCTTAGCATGTTTCTCCCTTGCGTCCTGAGTTCGAGTGTCTTCAAAGCCCATGACACCTTTGGTAAAGGCTTTTCTCCAACTGGAGTGCTCACAGGCCAGTGTTTCTCACCATAAAAAAGCACAGATGGTGCCAAGGTTGCAGGTTCAATTCCCGCATGGGACAGCTGCATATTCCTACACTGCACAGGCTTGGAATAGATGATCCCCAGGGTCCCTTCCAACTCTCTGATTCTATGTGGCCCCTCCTGAATTTGGGTTCATAGAATCATGGAATTGTAGAGTTGGATGGGACCATGAGGGTCATCTAGTTTAACCTAAGGTAATGTAGGAATCTACTGCTCAATGTGGGGCTCGAACACAGAACCCTGAGATGAAGAGTCTCAAGCTGTACTGACTGAGCTATCCCTTGGTTATACAACTCCCTACTTACTTTTCAGTGAATGCTGAAGACACACCTTTTCATCTTTGACACCTGAAATGTATATTTTTAAGACTCACTCTATAATAAGTTGTTTTGAATCATTCTATTTTAATTTATAGCAACCCGCCCTGGAACCTTGTTGCACCCACAGTGTGTGAGGAGTGGAGGACCTTGTTGTTGTTGTCATTTAGTCGTGTCCGACTCTTCGTGACCCCATGGACCAGAGCACGCCAGGCACTTCTGTCTTCCACTGCCTCCCGCAGCCTCCCTGGAGGATCTTAAGGTCCATAAATAACAACACCCTTTAGGTCCCGGGCCCTAAGGAAGTTAGATTAGCCTCAACCAGAATCAGGGCTTTTTCAACACTGGCTGTGGCCGGGTGGAACGTTCTGCCTCATGAAACCAGGGCCGTGCAGGATCTGATTTCTTTCCACAGGGCCAGTAAGACAGAGTTGTTCCACCTGGCCTTTGGCTTGGAGTCAATTTGATTCCCTCCCCCTCTTTCTTTTTTCCTTTCTCCTCCTGTGATGAGGCTGCGTTTTAATGTTTTAATGTTGTATTTTAATCTTGTTTTTAAGTTGTATTCATTCAGCTTGTTTTTATTATTGGTTGTTAGCTGCCCTGAGCCCGGCCTTGGCTGGGGAGGGTGGGGTATAAATAAAATTTATTATTATTATTATTATTATTATTATTATTATTATTAAATGACAACAAGAACCACACTTGTCAACCTTACATATTTTTGCATCTGAACTCTAGACTGGAATTCATTTATTTTTATTTTTAAATGGTGACAGATAGTTGAGGTGAGAAACTCATGCCCCCTCTGGAAATGGATGCCCAAAGCAACTTCTTCCCAGGGTAAGAATGCCATTTGTTTCAATATTACACAGTGATGCACCCAGCTAGAAATTTCAAATACAGTCGTACCTTGGTTCTTGAATCCATTCCGGAAGTCCGTTCGACTTCCAAAAATGCTCAAAAACGAAGACGCAGCTTCCAGTTGGCTACAGAAGCTTCCTGCACTCAATTGGAAGCAGCGTCGGATGTTCAGCCTCCCAAAAAAGTTCACCAACCGGAACACTTACTTCCAGGTTTGCTCAGGAGCCAAAACATTCAAGTCACAAGGCGTTTGAGAACCAAGGTACGACTGTATACTGAAATAGGTACAGCAGGAGGAATCAATACTTAAGAACAAGATACCCTGAATGAGATTTTTGTTTTATTTTTAAGAGAGAGAAGTAGATTGTGCTGTTCAGAAAGTGGCTGGTGATGCTGTGGGAACCCCGATTAACCTAATTTGCTGCTTATAAAAGCTTTTAAATTAAAAAATAAAGCACCAGGGGAAAATGTATGTGATGCGGTGCAGGCGCAAGAACGTAGCACGACAACTCCGTACTCCTCAGATGTTCATAGATGCTGGAAGAAATCGTGTTCTATTTTTAGCTTTTGTGAGTAGTGCGCAGGCCCACTGGAGCATGAACAATTATTCCTCCAGGTATTTGAATCATAATATGGAAATTCCCAGAAACGACATCAAGGTATCCATCCAAAGAGTGCTTAGAGAAGGAAAAACAACGTTTACTACAGTATTTAAAAAGCAGAAGGCATGAGGCAGGAACTCTCTCCTAATTATTTATTGATTGCAGTTGCATAAGATTGCTTACCTATTAACCCAGGAACTGTGGCTTGTCTAAAGATTCATTGCAAGGAGCAGGGAATCAAAGCAGCCATTATGAGCACAACAATTTTTATGCGGCATCTACTTTTTGAGCTTCCTTATGAAATGAAATAAATTTATTCCTGTTTTTAAATGAGCACCTAGCCTTCTTGGGTACATATATGTGCTAGCCAGGTACTATATTTTGGTATTTGGGGGAGGCTGTGTATAGTGGCATTGTTACAGCTGGGTTTTATTGATTATCTGGGAAGGAATTCAGTTCCACGGTCTCTCATCGTTCCATCTGTGCAAGAATTTCTGCTTGCTGGACAGAACAATTCTCCCTCTCCTCTCCTGTGTGTGCTGTTCTGGGGGTTCTCATGAGCCTCCAGGGCAGATTGGGGGGGTTGAACAGTGGGGAGAAGGAGGAAGCCCCATGCTGCCTTTCATTGCACACTAGGTTAGTTGAATCTGGGCTTTTACGTTTGTAAAGGGAAAGGGAAAGGTACCCCTGACCGTTAGGTCCAGTCACGGACGACTCTGGGGTTGTGGTGCTCATCTCGTTCTATAGGCCGAGGGAGCCGGCGTTTGTCCACAGACAGCATCCGGGTCATGTGGCCAGCATCACTAAGCCGCTTCTGGCGAACCAGAACAGCGCATGGAAACACCGTTTACCTTCCCGCCCGAGCAGTACCTATTTATCTACTTGCACTTTGAACTGCTAGGTTGGCAGGAGCTGGGACCGAGCAATGGGAGCTCACCCCGTCACGGGGATTCGAACCGCTGACATTCTGATCAGCAAGTCCTAGGCTCTGTGGTTTAGACCACAGCACCACCCATATTATGAGCCATGTGGAGCAGCTTTTCTTCTGAAATAGTTTTATTTCATTTTACAAGTCTATAATCATAACAATACAACCATTCATATCCACATTTACAGATTCCTCTGAATCTCTGGACTTCCCATCTCCCCGCCATGGGTCATTTTATTAAACCTTTTCTACTGCATCTTTTCCAATAATCCATATTTTATGTAACATCATTGTATCCATAGTACTGTACTTGCTACATTACAAAGGTTGCATTCCTGCTAATGTTTCCATCTGTTTACAGTGGTCCCCAAGATAAGTTATAAATTTTTCCCATTCTCTATTCAAGTTTTGGTCTTCTTGGTTCCTGAGCTTTCCAGTCAGTTTTGCCATTTCGGCATAGTCCCAAAAGTTTAATTTGCCATTCTTCTCTGGTAGGGACTTTCTGTTCTTTCCATCTCTGGGCTAACAACATCTGTGTGGCTGTCGTCGCATATATATAAAGTCTTTTCTGCTCCCTTGGAATATCAGCCCCTATCGTTCCTAATAAAAAAGCCTCTGGTGGTGGTTTTTTAAATAAAAGTTAATTTAAACATTTTTTTCATTTCATTACATATCATTTCCCAGAATGCCTTTATTACCTTGCAAGACCACCACATATAATAAAAGATGCCTTCTTTTTCTTTACATTTCCAACAGATATTTGCACCTGTCTTATACATTTTTGATAACTTACTGGGAGTCAAATACACTTGGAGCAGCTTTTTGACCATAAAGGCCATCTAAATATTTATGTTTTAAATATTGTTATAGATTTTGGGACCCTATAAGTTAATAAATGGTAGGATTTTGATTATTTGGGATGTGACAGGAGAAATTCCAGTTGCAGAGGAATTCCTTGGTCAACCTAGGCCAAAAAAAAAAAAAAGGACCTGACCAAGCCAGGGCCATCAAGAAACAATATAGGGCCACTGAGGGCCATTGGCAATGCAAGAGAACTGTCCTCCCCACTTGCCCTGAAGTGTGAACAGAGACTAGGAGTTTGGAAGGTTTCCAGAGATAGCAAGCGGCTAGGAGATCGCAAGTGAACTGGTTTTACCAAGTCACCAAGTCTGTGGAAGAGTCAGAGTTGAGTTCTGATCTCCAACTAGAACACACAGACTTTTAGAATGCCCACAGGATGCTGAAGCAAACCTTTTTTTTTTTGTCCATAATGACCATTGAACTCTGGAAAATTGTATTGAAGTTGTTGTTGTTTATTATTATTATTCTCCTTTTGAAGATTCTTCTGCTTTGAAACTATCTGGTTGGCAGCAGCCTTTGGATACTAGGCAGAAATCCAATGCAATAAAGGTGAAATGGATTAAATCATCTTTCAGAGACTTGACAGCAGAATAAGAGCTGACTTGAGTTATTCACAACTTCCAGACAATCCAAGACTTAATGCATTCTGAACGCAGGCCTAAGCCTCTACTCTGAAAGATCTGCCTAGTGGCAAAGGTGCAGAACAAGGTGCCACAAGCCTTGATCAGTAATAGATTGATTGTGTGAAATAGTTCTCACATATAGTAGATCACAGCATGAGGAATGGGCTTTGTCACATAAGACGTGCATCAATGTCCACCTAGGGCAAGGCTAGCCCAGTATTAAGTCCACCAGTCTTCCCCAGCATGGTGTTATCCAGATATTTTGGACTATGATTTCTATCCTTCCCAGTCAGCACTCGCAGACATTTTCTTATATGTGAGAGTGGAACTAATGCCTATGTACTGGAAGAAGCAAAGCTTACCAGTGTCGAAACAATGATTCTTCAACATCAGCTTTGTTGGACTGGTCATGTTGTGCAGATGCCTGATTATCATCTTCCAAAGAAACTACTCTATTCCGAACTTAAAAATGGAAAGTATAATGCTGGTGGTCAACAAAAGAGGTTTAAAGACTCTCTCAAGGCAAATCTTTAAAAAAATGTAGTATAAACATCAACAATTGGGAAACACTGGCTTGTGAGCGCTCCATTTGGAGAACGGCCATTCCCAAAGGTGTCATGGGCTTTGAAGATGCTCAAACTCAGGATGAAAGGCAGAAACGAGCTAAGAGGAAGGCACGCTTGGCAAACCCTCACCATGATCAACTCCCACCAAGAAAGCTATGTCCCCACTGTGTAAGGACGTGTGGATCCAGAATTGGCCTCCACAATCACTTACGGACTCACTGTGAAGACCGTGTTCATGGAAGACAATCTTATTCGGCTATGTGTGATCGCCAAAGAAAGAAGAAGACTCAAGAATTTTATGGAGAAACCAGTCCTTTCTAGCCAGGTTTCAGCAGTAGACCACATTTGCCTAATGGCACTGCCAAGTGCAGATTAGATGCTGAGACAACTCAGCTTGCACATCTTGTGAAAATTTCCCCTCAAAAAATTTATATGGCATTTCCCACTGTTTTGCTTGTGCAGCTACAAGTTCTTGTGCCAAACACCATCCTTTCCTGCCCAAATAGTTTGGACTTAGGCCACGTCTCTACTTTTCAATATTATGATCCATCTATCTTAATCCCAAAATATAGTGTTTGCATATAAATATTTTTTGAAGAGTTTAAGCACAAGTAGAAATAATATAAGTTTTTAAAAAATCCTTCAATCAGTGAAGGAGGAAACTTGAAACACAGTTTTGCCATGGTCTGGCACTGAACGGGGCACCATAAAAAATAAAATAGCGTCACTTTTGCTTCCTAAAATATGAAAGCTGGATTTCAGCTTTAAGACAGAAAGCTATGAATAACTGAGATATACTCAAAAGACAGGTTGACCTTATTTGAAGGAAGGCTATTGTGTGATTTAAAATGTGTTTCTTCAAGGCATTTAATACTACTGTTTAATTTAAGCCCTTTTCCAAATATGCTTGGGAGAGATTTGCTCAAAAAGGCGGCCTATAAATATTTTAAATAAATATGATAAGATTACACTTCCGTGCACCACTGGGCACTTATTTTAGTACATTGCAGTATATTTCTGTGGTCAGGGGGATTTTATTGCTGTGCCCTACAGGAATTTGGTCTCTCAGTAGGAGAGATTGGGGTGCCCACAAGCTTTTTAGCAAGCAGGTTGCCCCAAGAAGAGCTACTTCCAATAAATGTGTTTAAGACTGAGGTGTATGATTGCATTGCAAAATTCCTTGGCGAACTGCAAAATGTAATATTGGAATATTTCCCTGAGGAATTGTAAAGCAATGATTTCTGGCATCTTTTGAAATGAGATAAAGAAGCAACAGACACAATACAGGTTTTTCCAATTTAACTATCCATTCCTCTTGTGGTTTTCTTTTCTACAAGCCTTTTTCAGCTGAGAAATAAGAGTAGGCTACATGTTCCCGCGACATATTGTGTGTCACTAACAATAAATATTTGGCTCTTTGTTATATATATATATATATAAGGGGTGGGAGAAAGAACACTTTATTGTGTGTTTAAAAGCCAGTAAATTGAAAAGAGTAAAAAAGGAAAATAAAGAAAAGAATGTCAGTAATTGCAACTGCTTACATCATGAAAATTCTGCAGAATAAACTGGTTTGCAAAGTTACTTCCTACAGCTGCCAGGTTGGGGGGTTTTTTAGACTCAAATGCAAAAAAAATAGGAAACAAGATGCATCTTACCACATGTCTGCATGTGAGCAGAAATCTGGGGATGTGGTGGAGTGAAAAGATTCTTGTAACTACTTGGTAAATGACCAGCACTTGATAAATCCACCTTGATTTAAACACCGTAGGTAACAAGAATTGCATGTGAGTGAAAGAGTATATTGGTGCAGGAAGGAGATAACATTCTGCCCCTCTTCTGCAGCTGCCATGATTGCTACAGACTGCTGGTACCATCAAGGGATAAACATTTCCACGTGATTTGCCCCACCTCACTGAATCATAGAATTGTAGAGCCGGAAGGGACACTGAGGGGGAACTGGTCCAACCCCCTGTGATGGAGGAATCTCAAGTAAAGCATCCATGACAGATGACCATCCAACCTCTGCTTCAAAACCTCCAAGGAAGAAGAGAGCCAGTGTGGTGTAGTGGTTAAGAGTGGTAGACTTGTAATCTGGTGAACTGGGTTCGCTTCCCCGCTCCTCCATATGCAGCTGCTGGGTGACCTTGGGCTAGTCACACTTCTCTGAAGTCTCTCAGCCTCACTCACCTCACAGAGTGTCTGTTGTGAGGGAGGAAGGGAAAGGAGAATGTTAGCCGCTTTGAGACTCCTTTAGGTAGTGATAAAGTGGGATATCGAATCCAAACTCCTCCTCCTCCTCCTCCTCCTCCTCCTCCTCCTCTTCTTCTTCTTCTTCCTGAGGGAGTCCGTTCCACTCTTGAACAGCTCTTACTGTCAGAAAGTATTTCCTGAAGTTTAGCTGGAATCTCATTTCTTGTCATTTGAGTCCATTGGTTCAGGTCCTACTCTCCAAAGAGGAGAAAACAAAGTTCGCTCCATCTTCCATATGACGGCCCTTTAGATATTTGAAGATGGCTGTTATATCTCCTCTCCATCTCCTCTTATCAAGGCTGAGCATGCACAACTTCCTCAACCATTCCTCATGAGGCTTGGTTTCCAGACCCATCGATCATCTTGATTGTCCTCCTTTGCACATGGGGACCCTTATAAGGAGAAGCTGTTGCTCAAGTATTGGCTCTCTCTGACATTTTTGTGGGGTTTGTTCGTACTTGATTTTGTGAGACACTTTGCAGCATGTAAATAAACAGTAATAATAATAATAATAATAATAATAATAATAATAATAATAATTTATTATTTGTACCCCGCCCATCTGGCTGGGTTTCCCCAGCCACTCTGGGCGGCTTCCAACAGAGATGAAAAATACACTAAAATATCACATATTAAAAACTTCCCTGAACAGGGCTGCCTTCAGATGTTTTCTGAATGTCAGGTAGTTGTCCATCGCCTTGACATCCGATGGGAGGGCATTCCACAGGGCGGGCGCCACCACCGAGAAGGCCCTCTGCCTGGTTCCCTGCAACTTAGCCTCTCGCAGTGAGGGAACCGCCAGAAGGCCCTCGGAGCTGGACCTCAGTGTCCGGGCAGACCGATGGGGGAGGAGACGCTCCTTCAGATATACTGGACCGAGGCCATTTAGGGCTTTAAAGGTCAGCACCAACACTTTGAATTGTGCTCGGAAACGTACTGGGAGCCAATGTAGGTCTTTCAAGACCGGTGTTATATGGTCTCGGCGGCCGCTCCCAGTCACCAGTCTAGCTGCCGCATTCTGGATTAGTTGTAGTTTCCGGGTCACCTTCAAAGGTAGCCCCACGTAGAGTGCATTGCAGTAGTCCAAGCGGGAGATAACCAGAGCATGCACCACTCTGGCAAGACAGTCTGCAGGCAGATAGGGTCTCAGCCTACGTACCAGATGGAGCTGGTAAACAGCTGCCCTGGATACAGATTTGACCTGTGCCTCCATGGACAGCTGTGAGTCCAAAATGACTCCCAGGCTGCGCACCTGGTCCTTCAGGGGCACAGTTACCCCATTCAGGACCAGGGAATCCTCCACACCTGCCCGCCTCCTGTCCCCCAAAAACAGTACTTCTGTCTTGTCAGGATTCAACCTCAATCTGTTAGCCGCCATCCATCCTCCAACCGCTTCCAGACACTCACACAGGACCTTTACCGCCTTCACTGGTTCTGATTTAAAAGAGAGGTAGAGCTGGGTATCATCTGCATACTGATGAACACCCAGCCCAAACCTCCTGATGATCCCTCCCAGCGGCTGCATGTAGATGTTGAAAAGCATGGGGGAGAGGACAGAACCCTGAGGCACCCCACAAGTGAGAGCCCAGGGGTCTGAACACTCATCCCCCACCACCACTTTCTGAACACGGCCCAGGAGGAAGGAGCGGAACCACTGTATGACAGTGCCCCCAGCTCCCAGCCCCTCAAGACGGTCCAGAAGGATGTTATGGTCGACGGTATCAAACGCCGCTGAGAGATCCAGCAGAACTAGGAAACAGCTCTCACCTTTGTCCCTAGCCCGCCGGAGATCATCAACCAGTGCGACCAAGGCAGTTTCAGTCCCATGATGAGGCCTGAATCCCGACTGGAAGGGATCCAAATGGTCCGCTTCTTCCAGGCGTGCCTGGAGTTGTTCAGCAACCACTCGCTCAATCACCTTGCCCAAGAATGGAAGGTTTGAGACTGGGCGATAATTGGCCATCGTGGCCGCATCTAGAGATGGTTTTTTAAGAAGCGGTTTAATAACCGCCTCTTTCAGCGGGTCTGGGAAGGCTCCCTCACGGAGGGAAGCATTCACCACCCCACGAAGCCCATCGCCCAGTCCTTCCCGGCTAGCTTTTATAAGCCAGGATGGGCAAGGATCCAGGAGACAGGTGGTTGGCTTCACTCGTCCAAGCAGCCTGTCCACATCCTCGGAGGTAACAGATTGGAATTGATCCCACACAACTTGACCAGACAGGACTCTAGCACTCTCCCGCCCCGGCCCTGCTCCCACGGTGGAGTCTACTTCTTCCTGAATCTGAGCGATTTTATCTGCAAAAAAATTTGCAAAATCATTGCAGGAGAACATGTGGCCCGAGCTGGGCCCCGATGTTACAGGTGGTTCCGCTAAATTGTGAACCACCTGAAAGAGTCTCCTGCTGCTGTTTTCTGCAGATGCAATAGAGGCGGTGAAGAAAGTCTTCTTCGCTGTCGCTATCGCCACTTGGTAGGCTCGACGTTGAGCTCTAACCTGTGTCCGGTCAGATTCAGAATGGGTTATCCACCACCGGCGCTCTAGCCGTCTCAACGATTGTTTCATTGCCCTCAGATCCGTGGAAAACCACGGGGCTCTCCGGGCTCCATGCAATCGGAGAGGGCGCTTCGGAGCCAAACAGTCAATAGCCCTGGTTAACTCCACATTCCAGCGGGCCACCAGGGAATCGGCTGAAAGGCCATCAACATGGGATAAAGCATCCCCTACCACTCTCTGGAAACCATTTGGATCCATTAAGTGGCGGGGGCGGACCATCCGAATCGGTCCCACCTCCCTGCAGAGGGGATGGGTCGCAGAGAAGTCCAGTTGCACCAGGAAGTGGTCTGACCATGGCACTTCTTTCGTTTCACTTTTACTTAGTGTCAGATCACCAACATCCATAGAGGTAAACACCAGGTCCAAGGCATGTCCGCGGCTATGGGTTGGGCCAGACTTATTCAGGGACAGCCCCATGGAGGCCATGCTTTCCACGAAGTCCCGAGCGGCCCCTTGTAAGGTCGTGTCGGCATGAATGTTAAAATCCCCTAGGACGACCAAGCTAGGTGTCTCCAGGAGAACATCCGCCACGACCTGAAGCAGCTCGGGCAGGGAATCCTTGGTGCAGCGGGGAGGTCGGTACACCAAAAGGAATCCTGTACTGCCCCTATTGCCCAACTTCCAGAACATGCACTCAGAAAACTGGGTCTTCCCAATAGGACGCCTGGTGCAGACTAATGACTTCCTAAAAATCACTGCAACCCCCCCCTCCCCGCCCACATGACCTGGGTTGCTGTGCGTAAGAGAAACCTGGTGGACAAGCAGCGGCAAGGACAGGCCCATCTGCTTCATCCAACCAAGTCTCTGTTACACATGCCAGGTCAAGTCCTCCATCCATGATCAAGTCATGGATGGCAGTGGTCTTATGAATCATTGACCTGGCATTGCACAGCAACACTTTCAGGTCATGTGGGTATCCCTTGCTGATTCTAGTATTCATCCGGTCAGGGCCAGACCCGGAGGCAGGGATAGTCCTCAGACAACGACTGAACCTGCCTCCTCTGTAATGACATGGTCTGGTCTTAGCGTAACTCCTCCTCCTACCCGTGATCACTGAGATCGGTTGTCCCACTGCATTCCCCCCCGTGAAACATATCCCAGCCATTTTGTGGGCTGGGGCCCACTCCCCGGCAGTCCTGACCCCTCCCCTTAAGAACAAAATAACCCCTTTAAAAAACAACAAAAAACCAACAACACAAATAAAACAATACAAACAAAAAACAATAAAAAATATAAAAATTACAAAAACATAAAATCAAACAAATTCCCAGGCCCAATAAACATCCACCCCACTCCACCCCACCCCACATACAAAAAATTCAAAATAAATTTTTTAAAACATTTTAAAAGCACTCTGCACCCCTCCAGCAGTAACAGCAGCTGTCCTAGTGAGGCCCGTCAGGCCCTGCCCTGGGCCAGGTGGTAAGTGGCAGGAAGGAGCAGGGCCCCATACACTCACACAGGAGAGTCCTCCTGGGCAGCGGAGTGCAGCAGTCCTTATGAGGCTTCAGGCCCCGCCCCAGGCCAGATGGTGAGTGGCAGGAAGGAGCAGGGCCCTCAGACACTCACATACAGGAGAGTCCTCCTGGGCAGCAGAGCGCAGCAGTCCCTGTGAGGCTTCAGGCCCCGCCCCAGGCCAGATGGTGAGTGGCAGGAAGGAGCAGGGCCCTCAGACACTCACATACAGGAGAGTCCTCCTGGGCAGCAGAGCGCAGCAGTCCCTGTGAGGCTTCAGGCCCCGCCCCAGGCCAGATGGTGAGTGGCAAGAAGGAGCAGGGCCCTCAGACACTCACATACAGGAGAGTCCTCCTGGGCAGCAGAGTCCAGCAGTCCTTATGAGGCTTCAGGCCCCGCCCAGGCCAGATGGTGAGTGGCAGGAAGGAGCAGGGCCCTCAGACACCCACACAGGAGAGTCCTCCTGGGCAGCAAAGTCCAGCAGTCCTTATGAGGCTTCAGGCCCCGCCCCAGGCCAGATGGTGAGTGGCAGGAAGGAGCAGGGCCCTCAGACACTCACATACAGGAGAGTCCTCCTGGGCAGCAGAGCGCAGCAGTCCCTGTGAGGCTTCAGGCCCCGCCCCAGGCCAGATGGTGAGTGGCAGGAAGGAGCAGGGCCCTCAGACACCCACACAGGAGAGTCCTCCTGGGCAGCAGAGTCCAGCAGTCCTTATGAGGCTTCAGGCCCCGCCCCAGGCCAGATGGTGAGTGGCAGGAAGGAGCAGGGCCCTCAGACACTCACATACAGGAGAGTCCTCCTGGGCAGCAGAGCGCAGCAGTCCCTGTGAGGCTTCAGGCCCCACCCCAGGCCAGATGGTGAGTGGCAGGAAGGAGCAGGGCCCTCAGACACCCACACAGGAGAGTCCTCCTGGGCAGCAAAGTCCAGCAGTCCTTATGAGGCTTCAGGCCCCGCCCCAGGCCAGATGGTGAGTGGCAGGAAGGAGCAGGGCCCTCAGACACCCACACAGGAGAGTCCTCCTGGGCAGCAGAGTCCAGCAGTCCTTATGAGGCTTCAGGCCCCGCCCAGGCCAGATGGTGAGTGGCAAGAAGGAGCAGGGCCCTCAGACACTCACATACAGGAGAGTCCTCCTGGGCAGCAGAGCGCAGCAGTCCTTATGAGGCTTCAGGCCCCGCCCCAGGCCAGATGGTGAGTGGCAAGAAGGAGCAGGGCCCTCAGACACCCACACAGGAGAGTCCTCCTGGGCAGCAGAGTCCAGCAGTCCTTATGAGGCTTCAGGCCCCGCCCCAGGCCAGATGGTGAGTGGCAGGAAGGAGCAGGGCCCTCAGACACTCACATACAGGAGAGTCCTCCTGGGCAGCAGAGCGCAGCAGTCCCTGTGAGGCTTCAGGCCCCGCCCCAGGCCAGATGGTGAGTGGCAGGAAGGAGCAGGGCCCTCAGACCCCCTCACAGGAGAGTCCTCCTGGGCAGCAAAGTCCAGCAGTCCTTATGAGGCTTCAGGCCCCACCCCAGGCCAGATGGTGAGTGGCAGGAAGGAGCAGGGCCCTCAGACACCCACACAGGGGAGTCCTCCTGGGCAGCAGAGTCCAGCAGTCCCTGTGAGGCTTCAGGCCCCACCCCAGGCCAGATGGTGAGTGGCAGGAAGGAGCAGGGCCCTCAGACACCCACACAGGAGAGTCCTCCTGGGCAGCGGAGTGCAGCAGTCCTTATGAGGCTTCAGGCCCCGCCCCAGGCCAGATGGTGAGTGGCAGGAAGGAGCAGGGCCCTCAGACACCCACACAGGGGAGTCCTCCTGGGCAGCAGAGTCCAGCAGTCCTTATGAGGCTTCAGGCCCCGCCCCAGGCCAGATGGTGAGTGGCAGGAAGGAGCAGGGCCCTCAGACACTCACATACAGGAGAGTCCTCCTGGGCAGCAGAGTCCAGCAGTCCTTATGAGGCTTCAGGCCCCGCCCAGGCCAGATGGTGAGTGGCAAGAAGGAGCAGGGCCCTCAGACACTCACATACAGGAGAGTCCTCCTGGGCAGCAGAGCGCAGCAGTCCTTATGAGGCTTCAGGCCCCGCCCCAGGCCAGATGGTGAGTGGCAAGAAGGAGCAGGGCCCTCAGACACCCACACAGGAGAGTCCTCCTGGGCAGCAGAGTCCAGCAGTCCTTATGAGGCTTCAGGCCCCGCCCAGGCCAGATGGTGAGTGGCAAGAAGGAGCAGGGCCCTCAGAGACCCACACAGGAGAGTCCAGTAACGCAACAAAGCATACAAATGAGAGGAATGGAGCACTTTTAGGTTTTTTTGGCTTTTTTACAAGACTCTGGCCAGTGATCACTTGAATTTACCAAACACAAGAGTTGTAACTCCCATCAGCCCAAAAACTTCAGCAGAGCACTGTGTTGGATACCTCTGGCGTAAGCACTGTACCAACAAGAGCAACAGTACTATTTCCATTCATGGAAATTAGGTTGATTGTCAAATTTTGTTAACAGAACTTTTTGATCTCGTTCATCAGACTTCACAAGACTATCCAATTACTTCTGGCTGTACTGGGGCGGGGGAAGACGCATGCCGCAATTTTAATTAGTAAGATGAATACATCAGCAGCAGCAATTTAAATTACAGCGAAAGTATACTCTACACAAATAGTTTCTTATTAAATTTAAATACCCTGTTAGGTTTGTTATTTTTCATGTTACTACTGTTCTGTTAGAGATCAAAGGCACTATCTTCACTTGCTCTTTTTTTAGATCAAAACATTACAGAAATTGAAATTTCTGTTACGAATTCATGTTTTAGATTTAGGTGTTGACTTTTTTCTATTACAGGAATCAGAGTTCTTTTTTTTTTTCTTGACTAATATTTTTCCCTAAGGCAATTAAAACATTCCATTAGGTAGGGAACCAATAAAGGTTTCCTCTAGAGTGAAAGCAAGATGGGAAAATAAAAGATGTGATTGTTCTGTATAGCATCGAGAACTACTAATGAGGGTGTGTGCTTTTTCAATCAGCAATCATTCAAAATATTAATAATCAGGTAAGATCCTACCAGGTGTTTAGGTATTAAGAAATCACAGTAAATCTATTCTATACGGTACAAAATACATTATAGGATTTGGAACTCCACAGTTACAGATGACAAGTTCTATTTTTAAATACTCCATTGTGTTAATAATAATTATTATTAATTCTAATACTCTTTTCGTACTAGATTCTGGCTCCTGTAACGTCAAAACTAGGTCATCTGCAAAAGCTTTCAATTTGTATTGTTTGGTTCCGACCTGAATACCTTTAATCAAACGATCCCTCCTAATCATGTTCAACAAAACCTCCAGGACCGAAATAAAAAGCAGTGGGGAAATTGGGCAACCTTGTCGTGTCCCTTTCTCTATCTTAAATTCCTCTGTCATCACATTGTTGACTATTAACTTAGCCTTTTGTTCTGGGTAAATTGCACTTATACCATTTTCAAACCCTTGACCCAGCCCCATTCCCTGAAGATTTTTCTTCATAAAACTCCAAGAAATATTGTCAAAGGCTTTTTCCGCATCTATAAAAATTAGAACTGCTTTGGTATTAATATTCACTTGCAACATCTCCAAAATGTTAATTATATTCCTCGTATTGTCAGACAAGTGTCTACCTGGGAGAAAGCCAGCTTGATCCTTATGTATCTCTTCGACTAATACCTTTTTTAATCTATTAGCCAAAATATCAGCAAAAATTTTATAATCCACATTGAGCAGGGATATGGGGCAGTAGTTCTTAGGTTGTCTTTTCAGACTCAGTTTTCGGTATAAGTGTAATATAAGCTTCCTTCCACAACTCTGGCGCCTTTTTCCCCTCCAAAATTTCATTACAAACCTCCTTTAGTGACTGAATTAACCAATCTTTCAAAGACCTATAGTATTTGGAGGTTAGTCCATCCGGCCCTGGAGATTTACCCAACTGCATATTCTGAATGGCACCTTCTACTTCCTGTTCTGTGATTTTATGGTTCAACATTATTTTATTTTCTTGAAAGATTTTTTGTAATCCATTTGTTCTTAAAAATTGGTCTATATCAGTCTCGTTCTGTGGCCCTTGTGTATATAGTTGTTTAAAGTATCTCTGGAAGCATCTTCTAATCTTCAATGGGTTCTGTACGTTCTTTCCTTCCACATCTAGGTTTATAATAGTATTTAATTTCTGTCTTTTTTTCATCTGCCAAGCTAGCAGTTTCCCGCATTTATTAGCCGATTCAAATGTCTTTTGTCTCATCTGCTTAATTTTCCATTCTACTTCCTGATTTATCATTTTCATATATTGAACTTGATATAACTTTATTTCTCTCAGAATCTCTTGCGACTTTGGTTTCACTCTTAATTTCTTCTCTCCTTCTTTTATTTTTTCCAAAATTTTATCTTTTTTCTCATTTTGAGTTCTCTTTTTTATTGCATTCTGTTGAATCAAAAACCCTCTCATAACCGCTTTGCTTGCGTCCCAGGTTACTCTTTTTTCAACCGTGGTATTCAAATTAACCTCAAAATAGTCTCTCAAGGTTTTTTGGGCCTTCTTGGTAACCTCTTGATCTCTAAATAAGGTGTCATTCATCCTCCATCTGAAGGAACCGATTGGTGTTAATTTCATCTCCATCTTCACTGCATTATGGTCGGAGCAAGTTTTTGGGCAAATTTCCACTTTTCGAATCTTAGGTGCCAGTCCTCTAGTTATCCATATTTGGTCAATTCTTGTCCATGTCATTTTGGCTTCAGAGAAGAATGTACCCTCTCTTCCAAGGGTGTTCTTAGTTCTCCAAGTATCAATTAAGTCCATATTGTCAGTCAATTCAAAAAAGGTTTTTGGTAGTCTGCCATCTTTAGTTACATGCTGTCTCTGCGACTTATCCATATTTGTAGATACCACTCCATTCATATCTCCCATCAGGATAATGTTGTAATCCAAATAGTCCAACAATGTCTCATGCAGTTTCTTAAAGAATTCAGATTTCCCCTCATTTGGTGCATAAACTCCTACAATCAAAAACTTTTCTCCTTGTGCTTGAATTTCAATTGCCACCATTCTTCCTTGTTCATCTTTAAAAACAAATTTTGGTGATAGGCTCTCTTTAGCCTAAATAACAACTCCTCTCTTTTTAACCTTGTCCGATGAAATGAACTCTTGACCCAATCTTTTGTTGATCAACACTTTCCTGTGTAGCCTAATCACATGTGTTTCCTGTAAACAAATTAAGTCCAATTGTTCCTTTTTCAATAAATGAAAGACTTTTCTCCTCTTCTCCGGGGAATTAAAATCATGAATGTTCCAACTTAATAACTGCAGAGACATGATGTAATTGTTCTATTTTCCTCCAACTGCTCCCAAAAGTTCTTCTTCTTCTGACGGTGGTATTGCTTTTCCTAATTTGTCCAATCCCAAAGGTGTTGGTACTACGGCTAGTACTCCTGGTTTTAAGGCTCTTAGTTCTTCTGGAACTTCTTTTTGAACTGGGAACAGTTGTGGACCACCGGCGTGAAATTTACGGCATGTAATGCCTTAAGAGAGAATATTATGAAAATGATATACAGGTGGAACATGACTCCAGTCAAGCTTGCAAAAATCTATCACTTGCCCGATAATAAATGCTGGAAATGGAAAGAGACTGAAGGTACATTCTTTCACCTTTGGTGGACATGCCCAAAGATTAAGGCTTTCTGGGAGATGATTTATAATGAAATGAAAAAGGTATTTAAGTATACCTTCCTGAAGAAACCAGAGGCCTTTCTCTTGGGCATGGTCGGCCAATTGGTGTCAAAGAAGGATAGAACTTTCTTTATGTATGCAACAACGGCAGCAAGAATACTTATTGCAAAGTATTGGAAGACATAAGACTTACCCACCCTGGAAGAGTGGCAGATGAAGGTGATGGACTATATGGAATTAGCGGAAATGACTGGCAGAATCCGAGACCTGGGAGAAGAGTTGGTGGAAGAAGACTGGAAGAAATTCAAAGACTATCTGCAGAAACATTGTAAAATTAATGAATGTTAAAATGATGTTGGATTGAAAATAAGTGGTATTAGCAACAAAGTTAAAAAGAGTATGCAAAAGTGAATTGATAATGGGTGAAAACATAGAGTTTCAACATGTTAAGATATAGAGTTAAGATAATTGAAAGAGGGTAAGGATTTGCTGATTTGATTATATTAATGGGAATACAAAAACGGGAGGTGTGAGGAGGTCAAAGAAACAAGTTAATGAGTTTAAGGTTACAAAAAAGTGGATTTGTTTTAACTTTTTTTGGTTTTTTTGTTTATTTTTTGTATTTTGTATTTTTTCTGTTTTTCTGTTTTATTATGTATTTTTGTATCTATGATCTTGTAAAATCTTAATAAATATTCTTTAAAAAAAATAATTATTATTATTAACAATAGGAATAAAATCCTGCATGTAGGACATTTTGGTGAAAATTATGCCAAAACTCTGATACAATACAGAAATGAGTTTTGTTTTATTGGTTTTTCCCTTAAGGAAGCATTTAAAAATCACCTACATTTACACCTTCAGGCTGAAATACTAAGTAAAAGGTAAAGGAATTTGGATGGTTAAGTCCGGTCAAAGGTGACTATGGGGTACGGCGCTCATCTCGCTTTCAGGCCGAGGGAGCTGGTGTTTGTCCACAGATAGCTTTCTGGGTCATGTAGCCAGCATGACTAAACTGCTTCTGGTGCAACGGGACACCGTGACAGAAACCAGAGCGCACGGAAACGCCGTTTACCTTCCTGCCACAACAGTACCTATTTATCTACTTGCACTGGCATGCCTTTCAATGGCTAGGTTGGCAGAAGCTGGGACAGAGCAACGGGAGCTCACTCCGTTGTGGGGATTTGAACTGCCGACCTTCCCAATCATCTTTATCCACAAATCAGTTAAGCCAGAGCTGAGTTTGACTGGGTCTGTCATTCATTGCTTATCTGCTCTGGCTTCATTGCTTTATTTTAAGCTTCTCTTTAAAATGCCTGTCCCCTGCCCTGATATCATATTCACCTCTTGCTCTACCTCCGAAGGCAAGTCAAACATAGAGAGCTCCTGTTTAATATGATTAACCGGCTGTCATTTTCCACTGAAGTAGGAGATGAAAATCATTCTCGTTTTCCAGGTATTAGCAGCCACAATTATTGCTTCTGGATAAACAAGCATAACTATTCCCTGAAGATAATACAATTAACGGTTAGCATCTCATAATAGTCATTCCAGCAAGCTTGCCTTGTTCTGCAGAGCTGCTGCGAAGGTAAATTGATCTTTCTAAAGCATTTTGCAAATGCCCTATCGAGTGTTAGCTATAATGTATTGGAACATTTCAGTGTTATTCGGTAGAGCTAACAGGTGCACTGGGGCATATCCCCAGTTTCTGGGTTCTGCAGCATGTGACACAATAATGAACATTTTGCCTTTCAGCATGAATACACTATCTCTTGTACACTGTTGAAAAGCTACAACCAGCTTCCATACAAGTAGGATTAGTGAGAAAGGCAGAGGGTATTTCTTGAACATATGCTTTTTGATGAGTCACAGACTAGTAGCCTATTTAGGGCAGCGCTGCCTGCTCTGACTGGCTTGATGTACAAAAGGAATCAGGAATCTCTGGCCCCCCAGGAACCTCTCAACTCCATCTCCCATCATCCTTTCTGGCTGAGGGTGAAATTGTGCAGGCCCCAAATATTGTAGAGCACCTTTCTCAGAGAGCTTCAGGGTAGTATTTTATGTGGGTTTACTTTAGAATTAGCTGACTCATTACACAGAATATAACTTTTGTTTTGTTTTGTTTTATGCTTTATTTGAAAACAGCACTGAGAGCGCTCCTTGTCGTGAAAGGCAGTATAAAAAATAATTGATAGACAGAATCATCAGTTAGAGGATCTCAGTGCGTGGACATTGAGGGTGATTGGACCATACGTTGACACACATCTATCCACAGAGGGAGCAAAGGCTTTTGCATGCCAATCTTGACACCTCAGTCCTAGACATTTCCACATTGGTGAATAATAGCAATAACCGGGGAAAAGAAAGATGTAACATCTTACAAGGGCAGGAAGAAACACCACAGACAGAATAATTGCCACACACACGAAGAACAAGGATATAGCTGTTAGAATTCCTGATCTATGATTGCAGTCATGGGATTTTTGTCTTTCACATGATGGTATATGTTTTGACTCCACAGAGTGGGATGTGACGGAGACAGGATGTTTGTATTACTGGGTTCCGTGAAGTGGGACTACTATCCTTTGTTCTTTTTGTCTTTGCTGTCTGATGCTAGAGAGAGAGGGAGCCATGTTGCAGTGCTCCGTGTGTGTTTATATGTAAATAAAGTAGATTAGCCAAAATGCTGAGTTGCTGAGGTTTGTCATGCAAGTTGCACAAACTCTGTGGATCCCTAAGTGTGCCGGTGTCGGTTGGCATCAGTCGCTGTGATGTTTGGGCTGAAGAAAGCTTATGAAGCTCCCGAATGATTGACCAGGAGGGAGGAAACATGCCAGTCGGGCATGTGTCTCTGCCAGGGTCCTACTTGAGTGTAGGCTGAACTCCTGACAATAGAAGTTCACTTGATTTCCTCACTTGTAGTTTTATAAATCATTTAATGTGTCAACATGAATAGAAGTTATTAACATTGCAGAAACATTGCAAATAATATTGCAGAAATAAAGGAAATAATCAAGCCATCAATTCTAGCATGTGGGGGGGCCACCTTACCTAAATTATATAATTTGGTACTTGAACTATTGCTATTAATAATTGTATTATAAATTGGTATTGTTCTAATGAGGCTATTATTGGATTGTAATTGAAAACTAATAAAATCATATATTTTTTAAAAAAGATATTTGCACATTGAGTTAGAAGACCTGAAGTGAGATTTCAAGCACATTCAGTTGAACACCTATATATTGGCCTGGATCACACAGCACTAAGCCAAACCTATGACATAGCATGAAGTGGATATGTTGGCTCCAAGAGAGGAGATCACAGATGTTTTTTCTTCTTCTCCCTGGTCACGTGGCTCCTGTGCAGCACTGAACTAAGCCATGGCTTGACGTTAGTGTGTCATCTACACCCAGGTTCATGGCTTACTTCTCTCCCGACCAACCATGAGCTATAACCAAAGTTTATACAACAATTGATGGCTTGCGGTTTGTCCAGGAAAGTTAAACCATGAGCCTGAGTTCTGACAACAAGCTTTACCAAGCCATGACTTAGCTCATGGTGGCACAGAAGCAGAATGACTGGGGAAGAGCAAAGCAGCCACAGTCTCCTCTTTCAAAGAGGAGCATCAGAAGTGAACCATGGTTTGGCTTAGCCTGACATGCAAACCAGGCCATGTCAACCCAGACATCTGATTGTTTTCACTCAATGGTAAGAAAACAGGGCAACGCATACAGCCTCAGGGTCACGTCATGGAAAGAATTTCACTAGGAAAGAAGGCTGCATTTATTCACAGACCAAAACTAGAGTGGAAAATCCCTCACAGTTCTTCTAGCTGTCCGCATTGGATCAGTTGTGTATCTTACCAGATTAGTAGTGTTATCAAAAGTAAATGTAGAACAAGAGGTCAGTTCTAGGGTGGTAATAAAATGTGTTCTATGTGGTTTGGGCTTCACAAACATCAGACGAAAGTAACACACGTATATGTTCAACACTTGGTGGACTATGAGAGACCCAACACCATAGGCATTTCATATCACCTCAGATGCAACACACAGTGAGTCCACTCTGGCATTCAATTGTGTGTTGTCATGTGTTGAGCGTTTAGGTGAGGTGCCAGAATGCACAAAGCCAGAATAGGAAGAATCACCACTGCCATGTACAGAATTTCATACATCTTCAGCATATTTGAGTTTCCATTTCAGCCTATTTTGCTGTCTTCTTCATGCTAGGGCTAAAATTAGCTTTTGCCTTCTGCCTTGGACTCCTGCAGGCGAAAACAAAGCGGAGAAAGAAATCTGGAGCATCTAATTATAGACACAATATGGTGAATCCCAAAGGCTGCTCCATCCCCCAAACCCCTTGAAAGGATCCTACAACAAGGGGGCCATGTGCAAATGTCGTCTTCAGATATAGATAGATATAGATATAGATAATTGGTTACTCGTAAGAAACACCTGCGAATGTGGTTTCTCTTTTTCAGAAATTGATAAGTACAGCCACCTGCTATGCCTTTGGGCTTTAATCCTTTTTAATCTGGGAAATGCTCCCCCCCCCCACAGAGAGATATACACAAATGTACCCTTCTGCACATTTACCTCGAGATAGTACACTGTGTAGTACACTTGCATTACAGATTGTAGGAAATGTGATGGTTGGAAAACTCAACATGAGGGGGGGTGGACCTTGTGTGTAGCCAATGTTAGGAAGGCTGAGATAATGCATGCAAATTTTGAGAGTGGCAAATCTGAAGAAGGATCAGTGACTGAATATCTCCCAGCCGGAGGGAAGGGAGAAAGAGAGCCTGCTAATGTAAGCAAACAGTGACCATCTGGCTACAGAGATTGCTCAGCCACCTCTGTGTCAGAATCAGGTGAGAGTGCCAAATAAGGCAAGGTTTTCATGTTCGCGAAGGGGAAACCAACTGCAAGAATTTCAGGGGGGAGCATACGCTGCATCTATCATGAATTCAGGCTGCCTCAAATGCGCAGGAACGCCTGGAATCAGGGCTGGATAACTCACAGCCAGCTAAAGCAAATGAAGCCTATCAGCTTTCTACTGCGACCTGTCGGGCGTGTGACAACCTTCCTCCCCACTCTCTGCAGTCCTTGTAGGACATCTGTCAAGCCCCTGCTGGACCGCCATACATAGCTGCTGGGCTGAATTCAAGCTTAGGTAACAAGTCAGGCAGGATGAACAGTATCATTAGGGTAGCTGCCCATGAACACATCTGACACAGCCCATTTAGCAGCTTCAGGTTTAAAAGAAGCGCTTCCTGTTTGTTTCTGAGCCCAATTCAGAGAGCAGCTTATCTTCTTTCAAGCTCTAAAAAGCGCAAGACCAGGACCATCTCTGCCCACATAAATTTGCCCACCTGCTGAGATCATCTGATGAGTTTCTATGTGCCTCACTGCCCTCTGTGTTACAATTTTCTTTTCAGATTTCCCTTTCCAACAAGCTTTCGATTCTCCTGCTGCTTATGGGTTGTTTTGGTGTAGGGAATGCGGATGGTGTTGTGGTCTAAAGCAGAGTCTTAAGGTTGTACAATACATATTTCATGGTAATATTCTGCTGTCTGCTTTTTCTTTCTTATAATAATTTCCCAGTTGGCACCAGATATTGCTGTACTGGGCTCCAAGGCTACCCACACACTATGGCCTCAACCTGACACCCAGTAAGGTGTAGTGGTTAGAATGTCAGATTAAGACTTGGAAGGCCAGGATTCAAATCCCCACTCAGCCATGAAGCTCAGCTTGGGCCAGTCTCTGCCTCCCAGCCTAAGCTACCTCCTGTGGTTGTTACTGCTGGGGGATGCAGGTGGTGCTGTGGTCTAAACCACTGAGCCTCTTGGGCTTACTGATCAGAAGGTCAGCAGTTTGAATCCCCACGATGGGGTGAGCTCCCGTTGCTCTGTCCCAGCTCCTGCCAACCTAGCAGGAGCCAGTGCAAGTAGATAAATAGGTACCACTGAGGCCGGAAGGTAAACAGAGTTTCCACGCACTCTGGTTTCCATCAAGTTTTCCATTGTGCCAAAGCGGTTTAGACATGTTGGCCACATGACCCAGAAAACTTTCTGTGGACAAACACCGGCTCCCTCAGCCTGAAAGCGAGATGAGCGCCGCAACCCCATAGTCTCCTTTGACTGGACTTAATCATCCAGGGGTCCTTTACCTTTACCTATTTTGGTCTGTGTGTTTTGGAGGTGTTTTAGTCTGGCCTCTCTGCATTATTTTGATGCTGTTAGTATGCTACTTTGTGTGCTGAGTTTTCAATGTTCTGAGTGAAATTTTAACCATGGCTGATTGTTGTCACTGTATGTGTGTGTGTGTGTGTGTGTGTGTGTGTGTGTGTATTTGCTGTGTCCTTCTTTATATGCCTTGTCTCCCACTTTGGGCATCTCCACCCAGAAAGGGAAACGGTTAATAAGAAATAAAACGACTCCTTAATGTCAATCAATACGCTTCTCTGTGTTGTCGCATGACTGCTATTGGAAAGGACTGGGATTGTAGTTCCTAAATAAGAGAGGAGAGGAGCTGCGTACTTTGGGCTGATCAAATCCCAGAGCAATACAGAGAAGGCAATGCAAAGGGTGGGACAGATGCTTCCCCACCCCCCCAAAACAAGCTTCTGCAAAAAATATGATGTCATTCTGGCTTGACATGTGAGTTCATGGGAGATAAAGCATCTCCAGGGACCCCCAACCCCCTCCTCTCAGGAGATGGAATCTGGTGCAACATAACAGATGGCTCTGGGACCTCAAGATTAGCCAGAAGTGACTGTATTGGATTAAATTGAAGAGCATGCATCCTTGTGACATGAAAAATCAACACTCTCGTTCAGCAGCCTTTTCTTTGCTGCTCTTGTCCCCCAGCATATGGTTGGTGACCAAAAATAAATAAATACATCCACAGAAATCCAGACAATTCCCTCATTAACTCCTAGCTGTGAAGGAGAAAGATGATTTTTCAGGATGTGCCTGCACATCTCCTTCCTTGTGCTCAGACAACGGATTTGGCTCTCGCTCTCTCCAGTTATATTTGATACGATGTCAGACATGCCACCTTGTCGTCGCCGCCACCCCAGCAACAGCAAAAACCCTGACCTGCTGAGGGAAGCCATCTCCTAGGTTTTTAACAGCTCGTGTGACAAGGAAGAAGTTCAGCAGGCACAGCTGCTTTTGTAAGGATGCTTTGGTGAGACAACACAGCACCTCACTGCTATGCAGATAATAAACGCATTGTGTTTCCTTTGGGTGTGGAGCTGGCTTACCTAAAGGGATCCTGCTCAAATTCACTGCTGGAAGGAAGAGAACATGGGCAGCCAGGATCAAATAACAAATTGGGAATTTCCTTGGTCCCGTCAAACTCTGAGGGGTGAGGAAGGCTACCAACCCCCAGACCATATCTGGTCCACAGCACATTCCTGCCACACTTCCTTGCCCCGCATCTCTCAAACCTGTCCTGCTGCAGCCAAGCAAGTTACTGGAGGAGGGACAGAGGGGGGTGACTGCTGTGTGTCTTGCTGAAAAGAGGGGGAAATGGAGCCTTTCCCTCCCTGATCTATACAGAAATCAAGCAGCAAGAGAGAGAAGCAGAGAGAGGGAAAGAGAAAAGGGGGAAGACAGAAGGAAATGAATGGTGCCGCTCATTTTTTTGTTTTGGCTCCACCTATAACAGGCTTTTAGGGACATGGGTGGCGCTGTGGGTTAAACCACAGAGCCTAGGACTTGCCAATCAGAAGGTCGGCAGTTCGAATCCCCGCGACGGGGTGAGCTCCCGTTGCTCGGTACCTGCTCCTGCCAACCTAGCAGTTCAAAAGCATGTAGTGCAAGTAGATAAATGGGTGCTGCTCCAGCAGGAAGGTAAATGGCATTTCTGTGTGCTGCTCTGGTTCACCAGAAGTGGCTTATTCATGCTGGCCACATGACCCGGAAGCTGTATACCAGCCCCCTCGGCCAATAAAGCGAGATAAGTGCCGCAACCCCAGAGTCGGCCACGACTGGACCTAATGGTCAGGGGTCCCTTTACCTTTACTATAACAGGCTTTTGGCCTCCACCCCATCACACTGCTGACTTTAGTCTACCACTGCTCCAGCTCAACCATTAGGTGCGGTGAGACCATTGCTTCAGGCAGCAGAAGCCCCTGAGGCAGCAGCAGCATTGGAGTGTACAAGATCTCATTTGATTTCGGGTGAGATCTCACCGGTGGCAGGGCAGGCGGTGCAAGTGGTGGCAACAGCAGTGGCAGGGGAAAACAGGACACATCTGCCCTAGATGTGTGGTCCTGACAGATTAATCCCAAAGGTATGTGGAACCTGTGGAGGGTGACTGAAAAACAGAACTCATGACAATGGTCAAGCTTGGTTTTGAAAGATTCCTATTGACTTCTGTGAGAAAGACTTAATGGTCTGCAAGCTGGAACAGTCAAATGGGAGAAAAGTTATGTCCTTCACGGTGGAGGAATTCAACTTAGTATATATTTAAATGTCAACTTACTTAATTCGCAGTTTCCCAAATCACACATGAACCAAAACACAGACCTTCAAAATTCACCCTTCTCCCAATGTGGTAATGCTGTGTTCTAGCCACGTGGTGGGTTTAAAAATGAACATACTAGGATAAGTGTGCATAGAAATGCATATATGAGTATTTTTTTAAAAATACAAAAACGCATTATGTCAGGGAAAACTGCTTTGCAAAAATGGGTGCATTGAAAATCCACAATAAATCCACAATAAATGCTGAAGAATTTTCACAAGAGCTTTAAAAATATTGCACAAACTGATGTGGGGATGTGGGGAATTGATGTTGAGACTGGAAAAATGGGAAACCAAGAGAAACTGCAATTGACATATCCCTCCACCTAAGTGCATTCCATTTAGCAGAATGGTTGCCCTTGGCTCCTATGAATAAAAACACTGCATCGAGGGACAGTGTTGCGGTAGGAGCAAAGCATACTCATCTCCCCTGACAGAGGGTGGCCTAGCATCTACTGATAGAGACAGAGATGCAATGTATCTTTGTGCACAGAGAGCATAGAGCTCAGCTCTGCTGCTAGCAGTTGAGCTAACAATGGTTGTGCCGAGAGAGACATCCTAGCTGCGGGCACCACTTAAGTTTGACAGGCCAGGTCTTGTAGTGTATTTCTGGCCAACTTAAGGGTTAAGCAAGCTGCAGTATATGGTCTTGAATTTGGGGCTGCAAATCTGGCTGCAATTCCCAGAGACAGAGTAGGAAAAGATGGCTACCTTGAGCACATATAAAGGAGCTGGTTTCCCTAGCAACTGTGTTCAATGAACAAAAGTGTGGTTGACAGGTTAGCATACATATTGCTTCTGAAGAACTTAAGAGAGCAGATTTCCACACAGACCGAAATGCTATCACAAGGTATTGAACAGGCAAGAATCCTTGTTTCTTTGTTTTTTAAAAAAATGAAACCATAGTGGGTATGAACATGATTAACCGTATCTGTTTTATATTGTGTGCATTCATGTCCTGCAGACTGCCATTTAAACAGAGAATGAAATGGGTGCTAAACACCAGAACAACTGCACAAATATATCCATTCATGAGAGCTTCTCAAAGATAACGTAACCAGGGTTGATGGGCTCCTATCAGGCTTACTGCCGTGATTACTCTGAGCTTCTGCCCTATAGAAAGAAATCCTCTTGAATTCAAGTCTTAAGAACACAAGGTCATTAAAAGCCTCCTGGATCAGGCCAAAGGCTCCTCAAGTCCAACATCTTGTTCTCAACCAGATGCCCATGGGAAACTTCATAGCATGGTAAAGGTAAAAAAGGTAAAGGACCCCCTGGATGGCTAAATCCAGTCAGAGAAGACTATGGGGTTTTGGCGCTTATCTCGCTTACAATACAGAAATGAGTTTTGTTTTATCGGTTTTTCCCTTAAGGAAGCATTTAAACATCACATACGTTTACACTTTCAAACTGAAATATTAGGTAAAGGGTAAAGGTAAAGGAATTTGGATGGTTAAGTCCAGTCAAAGGCAACTATGGGGTGTGGTGCATAGCTGTCAACTTTCAGATTTGAAAATAAGGGATCAGCAGCCTCTAAAATAAGGGATCAGCAGCCTCACCTGTCCTGGGGACAGTCTACGGGATATCTAACAATCCGGGATAGCAGCAGGAAGCAGCGGGAAATGGCGCTGGAATAAGGGAATTTCCCACCAAAAAAAGGGAAGGTTGACAGCTATGGTGTGGTGCTCATCTCGCTTTCAGACAGAGGGAGCCGGCGTTTGTCCACAGACAGCTTTCCAGGTCATGTGGCCAACATGCGGCTGCTTCTGGTGCAACGGAACACTGTGATGGAAACCAGAGCGTACAGAAACACCATTTACCTTCCTGCCACAGCGGTACCTATTTATCTGCTTGCGCTGGCATGCTTTCGAACTGCTAGGTTGGCAGGAGCAGGGACTGAGCAACGGGAGCTCACCCCGTTGTGGGGATTTGAATTGCCAATCTTCCGATCGGTAAGTCCAAGAGGCTCAGTGGTTTAGACCACAGCACCACCCGCGTCTCCAAAGCATGACCTGAGTGCAACAACACACTCCCCACTTCTGAGTCCTCTTAGCTGACATTCAGAAACATATTGTCTCTGACA
Source organism: Podarcis cretensis (assembly GCF_951804945.1). NCBI lineage: Eukaryota > Metazoa > Chordata > Lepidosauria > Squamata > Lacertidae > Podarcis > Podarcis cretensis. The sequence goes on along the minus strand of NC_137176.1, from coordinate 16,534,675 downwards.
GAGGAGGAAACATCATTCTGAAGCAAAACTAAGGCTCATTATGACATTACAGGAAAGATATGGTTCCAAATTTTTCCCACCAATTATTCTCATAGTGTGCATTGTCATGTGTGACTTCTGACTGAAAATGCACAGGAAGCCTGCACACAAGGGCTATGATTTCTCAGATCTCCCATGCACACATATTTACATAAGCTTTCAGGCAAGTGCCCTTCATCAATTATACACCTGCAATATGAGAGATGATGACTGATCTCAGGTCACCTAGTAATTTTCATAGCTGAAGGAAGATTTGAATTCAGATCTTCTGGGTCTAATCCCAGCACTCTGTCCACACTATCTCTCATAGTGGGTACTTTGTGGATATATAAGAATTCAAGTGTTTCCAAAGCATATTGCTATTTTACTCGGCTAAACAATGCAGTTAGTGAAAGCAAAGGTAAAATCTTAACTATGAGCTGACAATCATAAGAATGGGCCTCAACAGATCACAAACTGATTCCCTGCTGTACAGTTTTGACTGCTACGTTTATACTAGGTTCATCAGTGCAATATACCATTCCCATTCAATAAATGGAGGTGTTCATTATGGGTTTCTGTTTTTCTTAAGGCTACATGGGCATGAGTTGTTGAGCTTTTTTGGAGAAAGTTGTTGAGCTTTCAATGATTCTCCCCGGATACTAATTCCGTCATTGGAATCCAGGACTTGTCCAGGAAAATCTGGATGTATGGCAACCCTAGTGGTACTTCAAAGTTCCACAGGTGTTTGGAGTTGTGTTTGGAGGTGTGTGGAGTTGGAGTTATGGGCGCTATCCAATATAATACTTGTGCAAACAACAAGGCTGGGATGCATATGTGCATGTGGGCATGCATAAATCATTTTCCCAGGAAAAAATATATTTGATGCTGAGTGCTGGGGGAAAGAAAAGCAATGTGCTCATAACACTACCTTAAGGAAATTGTCTGATGACAATGGATCAGTAATAGCTGCACATTTATTGTGATGTATAAACAGATGCAGGTGGCGCTGTGGTCTAAACCACTGAGCCTAGGGCTTGCCGATCAGAAGGTCGGCGGTTCAAATCCCCAGGATGGGGTGAGCTCCTGCCAACCTAGCAGTCTGAAAGCACGTCAAAGTGCAAGTAGATAAATAGGTACCGCTCCGGTGGGAAGGTACCGTAAAGGGCATTTCTGTGCGCTGCTCTGGTTTCTCCAGAAGGGGCTTTTCTGGCCACATGACCCAGAAAAACTGTCCACGGACAAACGCCGGCTCCCTCAGCCAGTAAAGCGAGATAAGCACCGCAACCCCAGAGTCGTTTGTGACTGGACTTAACTGTCAGGGGTCCTTTACCTTTTTATAAACAGAGACTAACTTGGTACCAAAGACAGCTCCCCCCTCAGCTGATAAGGAAGCCCTCTCCACAGTAGTAGATAACTTGATGAACAGATATGTGTATGGAGACACCTGAAGGAAGGTAAGACAAATATGCCGGCATTCTGAAGGCATTTTCAGGCTGGAGTTGAAAAAAGTATTAGCCTGTGCTGCAACATGATGTATAAGCACAACTTTATATACGGCTCCCTTGAGTACATTAGTCCAGAGATATTAATAATGCAGCCAATGAGTTCCACCTGCATCACACACTACTTTGCTGACCATGTGATTTGACGCATGAATCAGTATTTCATTGTTTTTGGCTTCACCACGGAAAGCAGCTGAAAAATAATGTTTAAGTGCAAAATGCAAAAACAGTAAGAGTCCATAGGATAATATAATTTATAATGTGCACATACACACTTAGACTTTTGCAGCAAGAGGTCAACATTCGAAATAGTCTTGTGAGTTCTGCAAGATGTAGCAGTAAGAAGCTTACTCACACTTCTATTTCATATCCCCCCCCCCCCCCGTTCTGTACTAAATGTGCAAGATAGACAAACAGAGAGACAGACATGGGGGAAAGTCGTTTGGGGAGGTTGAAGCTTGGCCTCACATATTAGATTGGTGGGGAGGTGGAGATGGAGTTTATTACACTCTTTTCCTAAACACATTTTCTCTGATGTGAATCATAGAATTGGTTTTTTTTAAAAAAAAAATTAATCATTTTTTCAATACAAACAACAACCGTAAAAAGACACATACAACAAAAACCATAATGACACTAATAACGCAATTTGACAATTCAGATTTGAATACACTGATATACCTATGACTACACCTTTTTAACAATATTTCCCCACCTCTCTCTCCTCCCCCTACTTCCCACCACTATCCGCCTTATCACTTAAATGTTCCTTCCAGATTTCTTCATATTTATCCATTCTTAATTTGTGTCAACATGCAGTTCATTCGTATGTAGCTAATCTGTCCATATTATCAATCCATGTGCTCAATGGAATCTTTTTGCGGCTCTTCCAATTCATCAAAACAAGTTTTTTTCCTTCTAATATAGCACGGTACATCCATATATTTTTTTTTTACCGCTTGTAATCTCCCACATTTCCGGAATATAATTTAGAATTCAATTCAATTCCCCCAAGTAACAATTTCCTTTTATTACTCTTGCTATAAATATCCTCACCTCACACCAAAATGATCTTATCATTGGGCACCATAGAATTCTTGGGTTTGAAGGACCTCATTGAGTCATCTAGTCCAACCCCCTGCAATGCAGTAATCTCAGCTAGTTATCAATTGGTATGCTTAGGGTTGCAGCCTTCTTCAAATTCCCTTTTTTATAATTCAGGGTTTTTTGGAAGAAAAGTGCATTCCCTTCACATATTGCTCCCTGAGGCAAAAGGACAAGTTGGCATCTCTGTCTAATGGTAGGATTGGCCCTGTTTCTTCAAGTGATCACAGCAACTCAGAAATGGAGAGGATAGACTGAGCAGGGGTGTTTCTTGGACTCTAGCTCCAGTCAGCCCCACACAACATGGCCAATGATCAGGAAAGATGGAGTTTGGATTTGATATCCCACTTTATCACTACCCGAAGGAGTCTCAAAGCAGCTAACATTCTCCTTTCCCTTCCTCCCCCACAACAAACACTCTGTGAGGAGAGTGGGGTTGAGAGACTTTAGAGAAGTGTGACTAGCCCAAGGTCACCCAGCAGCTGCATGTGGAGGAGAGGAGACGCGAACCCAGTTTACCAGATTACGAGTCTACTGCTCTTAACCACTACACCACACTGGCTCTTCAGGTTCCCCGCCCCTGAAACAGAGTGAGCTACTTGTCACTTGCTCCTCTTCACCTCTCTCTGGTGCCATCTACGTGAATCTGAAATGACCAACACCTTCTGGTCCATCCTCAAAGAATCAACAACTAGAGACATGTGTTGCTCCATTAAAAAGCCCTAATATACAACCCTCTGTTTTTAATTCCATTGGCATTAAGTGTTAAAACTTCTCCTGAGCTATTGCGACTCAGGCTACAGGTATGGGTTTGACTTTGAATGTTCCTCTATAAAAAAAATACAATTCCTTGCAGCTAGAAGAATCCTGTCCTGTGACAAAGAGAAGGTTAATCCAAGCCATTTAAAACAACCTGTTCATTTTCTACATATAGAGAAAGCTTTCCATGATATAGCATTTGAATACACAACTGCCGATCTACAGACCAAAGTAGTTCGATCCAGGAAAATCTTTTAACACTTGGTTCTTCTGCAATATATAAACTAGATATATATTGCCCCCGCTTCCCCTCTTAGTGAAGACATCGTATAAAGTGTATGCCAAGTTCTCCGTTGCATTGTTTCTAGATTCCTCTCTTCCTACCTCATAGTTCCCCATAATGGCAATTGAAGAGGCCCATAACTACTCATCCTGGTTTTCTCTTTTTGCCAGATGATATATCAAGAGAGATTGTTCTATTTATGGGGCTGGGCATGTTCAGTAAATAGACCCATAGGGACTAGCTGTAGGAAGAAGCAGACAAGCAGTCTACAGTAATGGATATTATGTTTGCTAACTATATATGTACAAAGCTCAAGTACCGTAAAATTGGGGGGGAACAAATTGCTTCTCACCGCACTGCATATAAATTCTACATTAACCTAAAAGTAACTGGAGACATGAGTAAAGATGCAAAATAAATTGCAATGCAAAGCTTGTCAGTGCCACCATGCCAACCAGCAGAGACCAGTTCAGCATGCAAAGTTCCATGGGTATTAGTGGAAATTACAAATGATAATGGTGCTTTCCTTTTTGAAGAAGGTGGCTTTAGGGTCACTGCTAAATACCCTTCCTTGAACTGAATGGATTATCCTAACTACAAGTAAAAAAAAATCCTAATAATTAAATGTAAACAGGACTGCAAGTGACTCTAATGACACACAGAGAGAGGCCAGCAGTGGTCTCCAGTTGCCATTGGATAATCTGTTCAGATGTTAAGAGAGAGCAGTTAGGGCATAGCTGCCAACTTTCAGATTTGAAAATAAGGGATCAGCAGCCTCACCTGTCCTGGGGACAGTCTACAGGATATCTAACAATCCGGGATAGCAGCGGGAAGCAGTGGGAAACGGCACTGGAATAAGGGAATTTCCCACAAAAAAAGGAAAGGTTGACAGCTATGAGTTAGGGCAGGAGAGCCATTGAAAGTAATAGGCAGCAAGCCCACAGAATCAGAGAGTGTTCAAGAAGGGGGGCTGGAAATCAGAGCAGACTTATCCAGAGAAATCTCGAGTACAGGAGATGGCCAGAGAGGCGAAGGCAAAATTAGAAAGAGGAGAGGAGCCTAAAGCCAAGAACTGGAAGCCTCCAGAGTTCTGAAACACTGACATATAAATCTTAAATACACCACTAAATATTTGGATTCAGGAATCTAATTTTCAGAGTGGAACACACTATTCCTGTCCCCACATCCTGAAAAGACAGGATAAATGCGACAAAGGCATATTTGCTTGCAACATGTGGGTTTTTTCTCAAATGAAGGTTTCTTTTCTACACAAATGACTTTGATCAAGACAACTGTGCATCTAATCCTCATTGCACAAAAAATGTGAAGCAATGAATATACTAATTTGTTTCCCTTTAAGATTCCTTCACTTTTTTGGATTGGGGGGGGATAGTCTTAATGTTTCATTCGTCTTTCATTAGCTTATCTATATAGCTGCTATATTGTAAAGAATTGATGGGGGGGGGGTTCTCTCCCTCACGTTTAGGAAATGCAGTTTCTCCACTTTTACCGAATAAAATTCCACTGTGAATATTCATTAAATACAGACCGCCTCTGTGTTCAAACATAGAACCAATGTCTTTCCCCACTCTGCTTCTTTGTTTGCCAGCCGAACCTGAGTTGTAAAGCAGTGTCTAAATCATATAGCGGAGAGAAAATGGTTGCCTTGGTAGCAAGGCTGAACCAATCGGCTGCACAACCTCCCCTGAGACAATCTAATTTGTGCAGCCGATATAGGCTAGAACAGGTGGGTAAATTAGTGTGTGCTAGACAGGCGAGAAATATGGTACATGTGTATCAGGGGCTCTCTAATACTTACCTTGGACACTTTGTCAAAAATATAGCTTGTTGCCCTTAATAATTTTTCAGGGATGTGGCTTAAGAAAGAACATTAGCACAGCCTTGAAATTTTGTGGGGGGTTTTCCCCTTCTATACTGGCAACAAAACAGAAGTGGAAACCCTGCTCTCATTTTAAACAGGTCCTGTTTTCTCTGCACTCATTCACGAGCAGTCATTTCTCCTCAGGAATGTAGTTGGGAACACCTGGTTTTGCAGCGTCCCCTTTCTCTAGAACAAATCAAAGCCCTTTCCTCACTGTTCTCCTAAAACGGAAAGTTCTAGCCACTAGGGAACAGATTTTTGGGGTCGCTATGGACTGGTGTTGTTAGTATTATTCATAATAATAAATAAATTTTAATTTGTACCCCACACTCACCAGCTGGGGAATTTGTAGGTGCCAGACTCCGCTAAATTCCTGGGTTGAGTAGGTTTCAGAATTTAATCAAGGTTTGGGGGGCCTCCTAAACCCTGGACCCAGCTTCCCATGTTCAGGAGATCACTTGGGAGATGAACCATTAAGAAAACAAAGGAAAGGCGATGAGCCATTAAGAGAACAATGGGAAGGTACTGGGCTGTTAAGAAAGCAAAAGTTCTGGGCGGGCCAAACATTAAATGGGTGAGGCCTTCCCTCAATTCAGAGTTAGAAAACGAAGGCCAGAGCTTAGTTTTAGGGTTGGAGGAAAAAAGGTTGCAGGCTGGTGCTGGCATACCTTCAAAATTGCAGAGAGCATTGTTATTGCCTTACATTAATTGTCAACAAGGCTACCAGTTTGGGAGGATTGAAAGAGATTGAACTGATACTCAAAGGGCTAAAGTAGACCCCCACCCAAAAAAAAAAAAAAAATGGTATTGGAAACCATTTTGAAAGGTTTGGGAGAAATTATACCAAACTACCACTTCACTCTTTGAATCAATACACTTACATCCAAAGGATTAGAATGAAACCTTCAGCTGGAGTGGATTGTCCCACCTACCGCTTAATTTCTTTCATCTTCTTTGAAGCCAGAGCTATCCAATGCTCATCACTGTTGGAAGCAAGCTGATAGGCTAGACAATATGTCTGGCCCAGCATGGCAATTGCCATATGCCTATGGAAGGGAAATATGAAACCTTGTAACACACAGTGCAGTCTTGTGCATGTTTACTAAGCAAACCTCACTGAGCTCAGTGGGACTTATGAAGATACATGCGTGTAAGATTGCAACCCCAACTTGGTTTGAAGTGACCATAGACCACTTGATGCCAGTTCCCCTATGTATGCCAATATAAAGAGGAGGAAACATTGCATATAAGCTCTGCTATTAAGCTCTGCTATAATCCAAAGACAGAGGGCTGTGAAACAAGAAGTGTGCACACTGGGGAGAATTCAAAATGTCACAAACCGTATAATAGCCATTTAACCATATGGTTAGCAGCTGCAGGCAACTTTAGCTGAATCTCACCCACTAGGTTGCATTCAGTGTCACTCCTACTCAGAGTAGACACACTGAAAATAATGTTGTTGTTGTTTAGTCATTTAGTCATGTCCGACTCTTTGTGACACCATGGACCAGAGCACACCAGGCACTCCCGTCTTCATTGAAAATAATATACCTGACTAAATTAGGTCCAGTCATCTGAGAAGAACTAGCACTGAAGACAACATATTATACCTGAAAACAAATTTTAAAAATCCAATCCAGCAGCAGTATTATAAAGCCATGAGCTCAGCAGACTGGATTTGTTTTGAGAAAGAGGAAGGAAGGCTCTTGTAGGAAAGTAGAAGGTTAGAGTATTAATTGAACAGTACCTTTCCATAACTGCAAGGCAAATTGCCATCATGAGCAAATGCATGATGGTCATTTCTGTCTGTTCTCGCAGCGCTGATTTAGAACTCCCAGCTGAGAAAGCAGCTGTGCAAAGCAAGTTACTGGTGAGCGCGGCAGGAGGTCCTGTATTCTAATGCTGCTCAACAAAATTGATGCTTTCTTTCCGCTGTCATTAACCATGCCCGCAATACAGAGGGCTTTCTTCAGTCGGCTGCACAAAACAGAGGCTGGTTTGGGCTTTGGAAAGTCTAGAGCTGCATCCTGTTTATGTATTTGCTCATTTATTTTTATGCAACAAAACTAGGAGGAGATTTTTTGGGGAACAGCACGTCCGTAAAGGGGAGTGGTTAAGAAGGATGCGTGCATATGCTCATTTGTGAGCATAGATTTGGGATGCGACTCAGCAGGGAAGTGGGAGGTCTGCGATGGGATCTCCTGCAGGGTTTTTAAGCACAAAAAGGAGCCACGAAGGATGAAGTCGCAAAGGCTGCAGATATGTGACAGGAAGCCTAACGCAGGGCTGGATTTAGATGCAGAGAGGCCCTAGGCTACTCCACTTCTGAGGCCCCTCCCCACCCTCACAACTAGAAGAAAAGGGAAGTGGGTTATAAACAAAATTGAGTGAAGCCAAGTTTGATGACAGGTATTTAAAATTCTACAATTCACAATTTCTCCTCTAAAGGACATAAGATTTGTTGTTGTTTAGTCATTTAGTCGTGTCCGACTCTTCGTGACCCCATGGACCAGAGCACGCCAAGCACTCCTGTCTTCCACTGCCTCCCGCAGTTTGGTCAAACTCAGGCTGGTAGCTTCAAGAACACTGTCCAACCATCTCGTCCTCTGTCATCCCCTTCTTCTTGTGCCCTCAATCTTTCCCAACATCAGGGTCTTTTCCAGGGAGTGGAAAAGTATTCTTCTCATGGGGTGGCCAAAGTATTGGAGTCTCAGCTTCAGGATCTGTCCTTCCAGTGAGCACTCAGGGCTGATTTCCTAAAGAATGGATACGTTTGATCTTCTTGCAGTCCATGGGACTCTCAAGAGTCTCCTCCAGCACCATAATTCAAAAGCATCAATTCTTCAGCGATCAGCCTTCTTTATGGTCCAGCTCTCACTTCCATACATCACTACTGGAAAAACCATAGCTTTAACTATACGGACCTTTGTTGGCAAGGTTATGTCTCTGCTTTTTAAAATGCTGTCTAGGTTTGTCATTGCTTTTCTCTCAAGAAGCAGGCGTCTTTTAATTTCGTGACTGCTGTCACCATCTGCAGTGATCATGGAGCCCAAGAAAGTAAAATCTCTCACTGCCTCCATTTCTTCCCCTTATATTTGCCAGGAGGTGATGGGCCCAGGAGGTGATGGGCCTTATGTAAAGGACATAAGATATTATTGTTAAATACCATGGTGATTTTTAAAAATGCATAAAATTAACACTGAAAAACTTTTGCAATAACTGAACTTTGTAAACCTTTTGTGGCCTAGGCAGGCCTGGAACTAGTTCCCTTGTCTTGTTCCTCTCTAAGGAATCAAGTTCAGCCTTCATGGCATTTAACCATGGCTCAGCATCCTCTGAGGTTAAACTTTGGACCTCTTGGAAGCTTGAAGATTCCCAAACCTTCTCTGAGTTACTAACAACAGCTGTATCTGCTTTTACTGTTTTAGCAAACTCTTCAGCATACCTTTTGGGTGGTTTACCCTTTGTGGCCCTTTCAGATCTGGTCGTCCTCTTATATACCTGCTGAGATTGACAAGGCATCTGACCCTCACCTGAATCTCATAGCTCTCCTGTAGCTGCCTCTGATTAGTTATCATTTAACTCTTGGGGAATTGGGACATGGGTGGTGCTGTGGGTTAAACCACAGAGCCTAGGACTTGTCAATCAGAAGGTCGGCAGTTCGAATGCCCGCGATGGGGTGAGCTCCCGTTGCTCAGTCCCTGCTCCTGCCAACCTAGCAGTTCGAAAGCACATCAAAGTGCAAGTAGATAAATGGGTACCACTCTGGTGGGAAGGTAAACGGCGTTTCCATGCACTGCTCTGGTTCGCCAGAAGCGGCTTAGTCATGCTGGCCACATGACCCAAAAGCTGTCTGCGGACAAACATCGGCTCCCTCGGCCAATAAAGCGAGATGAGCACCACAACCCCAGAGTCGGCCACAACTGGACCTAATGGTCAGGGGTCCCTTTACCTTTTTAACTCTTGGGGAAAATAATTAGCACCACATGTCATGTGCATAGAAGTTGCCGAACCAATTAACCAACTAAAAGGATTACGGTTAATAGCACCAGTTTTTCTATAACTTGATATTGCTGGATAGTTTCTGTTGCCATCCTGGCACTCTTCTTTATTAGTGCCACTTTGTTTTGTACGATTCCTTGCAAATGAAGGAAAACAACTTTTCTGCTTGTATATGTTGATAATATAATTTTGGTTACTGAGGACAAAGAAGATTCTACAAAAACAAAACTGGGTGCAGGCCTGACTGTGACACACAAGGTGTTTTCGCCCTCCCCAGCCCAGAGGAAGGAAAACATCACGTATGAAGCAGCCTACAGTCAAGTCTATTCGGGGACAGGTATAATTACTACTCTTGCTACTGTAATTATCAGTGTGCATCAATGCACTTTACAAATTAGCACAAGCAAGAGTGGTACCTGCCCACCCAAGGGATTTACAGGCCGCATTTTAGCTGTGAGAGGAAGAGAAAAGAGAAGCAAGCATAAGAATATGAGCAAGTGATGTCAGGGCCTGGGCAAAGGAGGAATGGTGGAAACCGCTTCGCCATCCTGACCCTTCCGGGGAGGAGGAAGAGGAAGACAGTGTAGATTTACAACAGGGGTTTGAGGGAGGCCACAGCTCAGAGGCAGATGAGGAGGAAAGCTGGGAAATCGTGGGAGAGCCAGAGTCGCTGGCTGACACGTTGTCACTAGAAAGCATTCCAAACCCATCATCTCCCAGAACCCGTCAAGCCTTAAAAGTAGGAGAGCAAATTGCTCAAAGACAGAGGGCATGTAGCAGCACCTGTAGAAGCGACGAATGAGGAAGTGGGAGAGACGAAGGAGGGTGGAGATTCACTCAGGACAATGCCATATTATCCAAGAGGCTGAGTTCTATAGCCTCTCTCTGGAAAGATTGAAATAAAAAAGGATGGTAAGAAACCGTGTGTGTACACACACACACACACACAACTTGAACAAAATATGGGGGGGGCAGGTAAGCTCCACCCTGCATAATTGATCACATGACCCACTGCACACACAGCATTTGAATGGGAATCCCCATCAACTTTATGGGGGTCCAGCCCCCTCAAATATTTTATTGTGGGGGCCGGGGCCCTCACGGCCCATAGGAGTTGGCTCCTATGCACACACAGAGAGAGACAGAAAGACAGACAGAGAGAGGAGTGTGTCTTCATTTCAGTAGAGGATAGAGCCCCACCACAAACGCTTGATTCACTTCTGGTTATACACTGAAACAAGAAGAAGTCACTATCGCTCATATTCAGTAACGGATGCATCTTTGCATCCTTACATCCGTTTTGCACAAAAATCGCAGCAGTAGCGTTGCGTTATATCTACACGATTTCATAAGCACGAGCTAAAGATAACTGACAGTGCCCCAGCTCAGCTTGTAAATCCTTGCTCCATTGGCCATTAGATTTATTTCAGACACATGATGCTAGACCCTGAAGCTATTCATCCACTGCAAAGAAATCCCTTGTGTTTATTCTGGAAGTGCCGAGACAAAAAAATAAATAAAATGAATACCAGTTTGTAAACACATCGAAAGAAGTGCCAAAGAAAGAAGTTGTTGCTCTGGCATTTTCACTCCATTAAAAAAAGGGGGGGGATCACACACAGCCCATTGACCTAACACAGCAATATTAAGAAGTGTGTCTGCAGTGCTAGAGATTTTTGATATCTTTCATAGGATTGACCTGTTCCAACAGAGAAACACTTGGATGATGTGTTGTACGTATGCATTTTCCCAGTCCGAAATTCCCAGTGTAAGAGTTGCAGGCTGCACATAGAATCCTAGAATTGTGGAGTTGGAAGGGACCACAAGAGTCATCTGGTCCAACCCCCTGCAATGCAAGAATCTTTCAGCCGATGTGGGGCTCAAACCACTTACCCTGAGATTAGGAGTCTCGTGCTCTACCTGCTTAGCACCAGTCAGATTGTCCTGAATAACCAATAACCACAGATCATTTCTTCAGGTGTAAGAAGAGCTGGACAGAGGCTGGTTATGTTCCTCACACCTCCTTGAAAGGCAACGGTAGGTGGCTTGACTCTTCGAGGCAATCTGGCCAGGCTCCTGAGTCTGACTTTTGAGCTCAGGCATATGTGTGTACAGAGGCGGAGCAAAGTGGGTGCAGTGGGTGCAGTCTGCCCCGTGTGTCATCCCTGAGGGGGGTGACATCACTGCACCAACCCCCTGGGACTCTCACCGTGGGCGGCGCACCCCTGGGATGCTCACCCCGCCCCCGTGGGCTGCTAGTCCCACCCCCAGGTGCACGCCACTCTGGGTGCCAGAGCCGCTAGCTCCGCCACGGTGTGAATTTTATTACCACATTTTTCACTCTATAAGATGCACCAGACCACAAGATGCACCTAGTTTTTGGAGGAGTAAAACAAGAAAAAAAATATTCTGAATCTCAGAAGCCAGAACATCAAGAGGGATTGCTGCACAGTGAAAGCAGCGATCCCTCTTGCTATTCTGGCTTGTGGGATAGCTGTGCAGCCTGCATTCGCTCCATAAGACGCACACACATTTCCCCTTACTTTTTAGGAGGGAAAAGGTGAGTCTTATAGAGCAAAAAATACGGTATTTCGGTCACAGACCAGTTCCAGTCCACATACAATATCAAGGAAGTCATAAAACACGATAGGGATACATTTCAATTTGCAATTAGGTATAACAGGGACAATACAGATATAGCAACAATTAAAAAATATATAAATTAAAACTTAGTCACTAACATATAACCTAAAACTATCATTTAAGGTCTTAATCATTATGATAGCACAGCTTGTTCCCTAAGTTTTATGGCAATCACACCAAATTTGGCTACCCTTAAGGTGATCTCAGGATCCTTGTCCTCTACCAGGGATTTTAGACATTGAAGTTCGGATTCATTTGGAGATTTCGCCACTGTGTGTGTACAGTCCTTCTTTGCTCACATTTGCCCCCGTTGGACTGAACAATATTGAGTCTAAACCAGTTTATGTGCATAGCAGTATTTCAGCAGAAGGCAGACAGGGGAAAAAATTGGCTTTCTCTCCAGTAAGGTAACTGCAGGAAGCACATTTGTATCACATTAAATTGGCATGCTGTGAGCCAGTGGCGTAGCGTGGGTTGTCAGCACCCGGGGCAAGGCAAGTAATTTGCGCCCCCTAACTCGTGGATTTGCACCCCCTAACCCATGGATTTGCCCTAACCCCAGATGTTGCGCCCGGTGCGGCCGGCCCCCCCTGCACCCCCCACGATACGCCACTGCTGTGAGCAACAGAGAAATATGGGTAAGAAGTTAAGGCTAGACTTAATCAATTATTGTGCAAGTAATTTAAATCTGACATTTAATGTTGTGAGATTAGGCAATATGGTGCTGACTTTTGAGGCTCAGTTGGTTACAGCGTGGTGCTGATAATGCCAAAGTTGCAGGTTCAATCCCCGTAAGGGGCAGGTATATATTCCTTTATTGCAGGGGGTTGGACTAGATGATCCTCGGGGTCCCTTTCAACTCTATGATTCTAGGTCCTGCAGCAGTGTGGGTACCTGGGGCAAAACTCAGATCCCAAAACAGGTGTTTCCATAAAAGGAGTGCCAACTTTTACTGGATTATGGAACTTGTTACTCTGGCAATACAGGAAAGAATTCTATATAGAGAACACAGTGAAGATAGACTTTCTTTGAAATACAGTGTTACCTCTGGTTACATACTTAATTCATTCCAGAGGTCCGTTCTTAACCTGAAACTGTTCTTAACCTGAAGCACCACTTTAGCTAATGGGGCCTCCCGCTGCTGCCGTCCTGCCGCCGCATGATTTCTGTTCTCATTCTGAAGCAAAGTTCTTAACCCGAGGTACTATTTCTGGGTTAGCGGAGTCTGTAACCTGAAGTGTATGTAACCTGAAGCGTATGCAACCCGAGGTACCACTGTAAAGGGGATTTCCTTGATTCGTTCAAACAATAATAGGTGATCTTCGACATCAACTTCGTTGGACTAGTCATGTTGTTTGGATGCCTGATTATCGTCTTCCAAAGCGACTACTCTATTCCGAACTTAAAAACGGAAAGCGCAATGCTGGTGGTCAGCAAAAGAGGTTTAAAGACTGTCTCAAGGCAAATCTTTAAAAATGTAATATAAACACCGACAACTGGGAAACGCTGGCCTGCGAGCGCCCCAGTTGGAGAACAGCCTTTACCAAAGTTGTCATGGGCTTTGAAGACGCTCAAACTCAGGACGAAAGGAAGAAATGTGCCAAGAGGAAGGCACGCTTGGCAACCCTCACCATGATCAACTCCCACCAAGAAACCTATGCCCCCGCTGTAGAAGGACGTGTGGATCCAGAATTGGCCTCCACAGTCACTTACAGACTCACTGCTAAGACAGTGTTCATGGAAGACACTCTTACTCGGCTACGAGTGATCGCCAAAGAAGAAGAAGAGGTGATCATCAATTAACAAAAAGGATGAAGGGGTATATTTTTAAAAGAAGATAGGAAGATGGGGAAGAGGGTTGTGCTGACATAGGAGACTGTACTGCTGGCCAAGGTGGCAATTCTGTGCATATTTGTTTGGAAATAAGTCCCACTGACCTCAATGGAGATTTTTCCCTAGTAAATGTACAAGTTTACATGACGGCCCTACGGAACTGAACAGGACTTAAATCTGAGTATACATGGGTAGGTCTTAGTTAGCTCTCCAAGACCACAGGCAGATCTTGAAAACACTTTTATTACTTAGAATTTTCTAAAACAGGAATATGATGTCATGAAACTAGGGCCAAACTCCCATGAACCAGGTGCTTGGTCACTAAACTCTACCTGCCAAATTGTCAAAAATGGCCATTCATTGTGGCAGATGGTTAACTATTTATTCAGTTAGCAGTGTTACCCAAAGTTGGGGCTCCAGTTGTTTTCAGACTACAATTCCCATCATCGCTGACCACTGGTCTCGCTAGCTAGGGATGATGGGAGTTGTAGTCCAAAAACAATTGGTTATCCAACTTTGGGAAACACTGAGCTAAGGCATTAAAAGCATAATAATGATGATGAAATAAGAAAAGGATTGTAATAAGGTAACCTGACTATTTCAGTTCTATTTAGCATCCCACACCAGGGAGCGGGGGATTTATTTAGAGGCTTTGGCTCCAGGGATTGCAGCTTGCGTGACAATATCAACTAACAACCTACAGTTTTTCTGGGTGAATTCATTGCTAATTATATGCTGATAACATATTATCTATGACAATATTAGAGTATGCACCCCTTGAGGTCAATTTACCAAAAGGCATTATTCCATGTCAGTAACAATACTTCCAAGTTTGGGATTGATGTTTCATTTTATTTGTGTGTGTTTTTTTGCTGAGCTGCTATAAGAAGGGCAGTGAGGTGGGAGAGAAAAGATAAATTATATTGTGGCAGGCTGGAAAAAATGCAAGTATTATGTCTGACCAGCAAGTTAGAAAAAAATATATATTTATTGTGAATGGCTTTAAATCTGGATTTGGGAACGTGGGTTGCCATCAAACAGCTAAAATATGATAGGAAGAAATCCAGATAAGGGAGAAAATTGATTCAGTTCACATTTTAAAATGAATCTACCTAATCTGCACTTTTTGAAACAAAACATGAACTGGAATACAGCCATCTTTGGAAACTTACACATCTCTGAACTTTGCAGTGCTGTCCTCCGGCCAAGTAATGTGCATAAAAATGCATATACATGGATAAAGTAGGCATAGAACGGCATATATTGGTGAAAATATTTTGCTTTACGCATTATTTTTTAAAGCTTTTGTCCTCTTGGTTCCTGAGCTTTCCAGTCAACTTTGCGATTTCGGCATAGTTCATCAACTTGGCTTCCTGTTCCTCTCTAGTAGGGATTCTTTCTTCTTTCCATCTCTGGGCTAGTAGCATCCGTGTGGCTGTTGTCATGTACATACTGTAAAAAGTCTTTTCTGCTCCTTTGGGATGTTGGTGCCTACAATTCCTAATAGGAAAGCATCTGGGTTTTTTAAACAAAAGTTATTTTAAATATTTTTTTTTCATTTCATTATATATAATTTCCCAGAAAGCTTTCATTACCTTACACGACCACCATATATCATGACAACTCGTGTTTCCAGACTCCGGTCTGCAATTGAACATGCAAAACCATATTTTAAAAATAAATAAATAAACCACTGAACAGCGCAAAAGTAGTAAGTAACATAGGTTGGAGAAGTGTGTTCTGCTTCATATTTAATTAGAAGGTTAGCTTTTTTAAAGGCTCACTCTTTCCTCCTAACCCGGTTTTATATCCATCAATTAGAATGTATCAAGAGAAATTATAGACTGCTGCCGTGCTAGGCTGGAAAAGACACAACCTTAATAGCACGCCAGCCACCTTTATGACAAGCCCATTCCAAAACCGCAGTCCCGAATTAAGTTTTGAATGATACATTGCTGCTTTCCAGCTAATGAAATCCTGTTTATTGCTCATTTGCAGATTTGCTAGTAAATGAGCAGAGCCGTATAGCTGCAGAGAAGGGCCCATTTCCTATTTCCTATCTGATTATTTAAAACCTACTCACCACTGTGAATAGTTCCAGTGATTACACTTCTGCAGAGCACTTCAATTATGCCATTAGGGGAAGGAGGCAAAACTGGATGATATTTGAGGGATGGAAAACTCACACACGCATACATGCAGGCTTAATTCTTTCCCTAAAGGATGTTGGCAAAAAGGTATAAGACTTAACAGTTTACATAACGCAGCACCAAAGAGTTTGCTTGCTTCTCTTTATATTTCTCAAGTGGTGGTAATTATCACAGCCACACTGATAATGTTGGTTTCATCTGTACCATACCTTCAAAGCACATTCTAACCATTTTAGCAGCCATGGGGGGGGGGGGGAGAGAACTGTAGTTTAACCCTTCACAGAGCTACAATTCCCAGCGCCCTTAAAAAACTATAATTCCCAGGATTCTCTGGGGGAAGACATGTGCTTTAACTGCACAATATGGTGTGGATGAGACCGTTGTCAGATGCCAAAGAGAAATGTATCACTACTTCAGACTTGCCAGGGACTTACACATTTGTAATGCAAGTAATGTTCATTTCACATGCAGTTTCATAAAAAACTGGTGCTGTAAAGAGTCTGGCTTGCTCAAGGCACATCTGTTTCTTTGTGGGTGCTTCCAAACTGTCACTATTTTCTGGTTGGATCCAACTATAGGTAAAGGTAAAGGACCCTTGGACGATTAAGTCCAGTCAAAGGCGACTGTGGGGTTGCAGCGCTCATCTCGCTTTCAGGCCAAGGGAGACGGCGTTTGTCCACAGACAGCTTTCCGGGTCATGTGGCCAGCATGACGAAACCACTTCTGGCACAAGAAGACGATATGACAGAAGCCAGAGCACACGGAAATGCCGTTTACCTTCCTGCCGCAGTGGTGCATATTTATCTACTTGCACTAGTGTGCTTTCGAACTGCTAGGTTGGCAGGAGCTGGGACAGACAATGGGAGCTCACCCCACCATGGGGAAGGGAAGTCACTGATATTTTAAGGTTGTTTAAATGAGTGTTCTAATTTGTAGAACAGTAAAGTTAATAAAATTATATAAAACAAGAAAGAAGCTTCCCAGAATGCCAGGGGAAACTAGTCAGATGGGTGGAGGATAAATAATAAAAATTATTATTATTATTATTATTATTATTATTATTATTATTATTAAATAGGACGTTCCTATTTTCATTGGACCATAAAGAAGGCTGACTGGACCATAAAGAAGGCTGATCGCCAAAGAATTGATGCTTTTGAATTTTGGAGGAGACTCTTGAGAGTCCCATGGACTGCAAGAAGATCAAACCTATCCATTCTTAATGAAATCAGCCCTGAGTGCTCACTGGAAGGACAGATCCTGAAGCTGAGGCTCCAATACTTCGGCCACCTCATGAGAAGAGAAGACTCCCTAGAAAAGACCCTGATGTTGGGAAAGATTGAGGGCACAAGGAGAAGGGGACGACAGAGGACTTGATGGTTGGATAGAGTATTCGAAGCTACCAGCCTGAGTTTGACCAAACTGCGGGAGGCAGTGGAAGACAGAAGTGCCTGGCGTGCTCTGGTCCATGGGGTCACGAAGAGTCGGACATGACTAAACGACTAAACAACAACAACATTTTCATTGGAGAAATGTTGGAGGGTATGTTGGTGGAGCAATGATGCTACTCTTCTGTCAATACTGGAACTGCAGCTTACTTGGATGGGGCAAGGGGTGGGTGTTGAGGTTGGGCCAAGGTGGGTGCAGAAATGGGAGCCCCTTATCACCATTTTGCCCTTCCTCATCCTGACCAGAACATGTACCACCCTGGCGAAACAGTGCACAAGCCAGTAGGTCTCAGCTAGCATACCAGATGTAGCTAGTATACAGCTGACCTGGACTGGGAAAGGGTTAATCCTGCTCTCCACACCACAGCCCTGATCACACGCCGCCGCCCCCCCCCCCCCGATGCTTTTAGGAAAAGAAAAATATATCAAGAGATCCTGCTATGTGCGGCTTGGTCCTACAAAAAAAACACTGAAGGGGAGGAGGCAACGAAAGCTAGGACTGAATGAGCACCAATACGGTTTCCTTGCTTTAAATCGAGCCTTTGTTTTAATGGCTAGCCTTGAGTTTATTACCTCTTTTTACATCATTCATCCTATTTAACTGAAATGCTGTCATTTCAGTCAAGGTGTACATTCAAATAAATGGATCCCAAGAACACTGAATCCTCATTTGAAACAGAAATTAAATAGGATGCTGAAAAATAGCGAGCTTTCCACTCTCCCCAGAGGCAAAGGATCATGCAGTTCAGCTCAAATGGCTGTGTTCTCTCCACTAAAAAAAAATTCCATTTATATGAACCCTAATGGAGGTGCTGGAAGCAAGGTTGTTATTTACTAGCATGTTCAGATAAGAGTACGGCTGAAATTAAATTCTCATAGCAGATTTCTAGAAAATGAAATGTTATCAGTGGGCATTCCCTAAAAATGATGAAATGGACCAGCCAAGGTTCCTTCTGTTGTATTCAGTATGACTATCTACAGGATAAAAGATGGAGCTTTAAAACATAACCAAATAGCTATAGCTAGAAATGGAAGATTTGTGGTGTGGCTGTTATGCCCAGAAGATAGATGACAATGTTGCAAAAGAGAACAAATGTATTACTGCAAAACAAGAGAAAAGATGTTGCAAATATGTATAAGACTGACATGCATGAGATAATTAAATAGTGGGGGCAAATGTGATCCCGTGACCTATGTATCTCGTCAGTCTGCAGTCCAAGTGCAATGACAAGTGTTATGTACTGAAGTTCTCACCCTAGGCCAGCAGGGGGATACTGTAGATAGTTCAGGTCCACATATGCAAATAAGGGATCGAAAGTGACGTTCAGTGATTGGATAGTTACAGAAAGTGGTTACTGTTGTGTTGTACTGGAGCTCTATATAAGCAGGCTGGTTGAACCCTTCAGTTCAGTTCTGTTCTGACCTGTGAATAAACAAGAACTGTTTGGAGAATCGCTGTGTTGTCTGATATGTTCACCCACAACCTAACAACAAGGATCCTGCTTTTTCTTATGGTTCTTCATCTTTAAATAATTAGAATAATAGAACTGAAGTTGGAAGGGACCCCAAGAGTCATCAAGTCCAACCCTCTGCATAATCTCAGCTAAAGTATCAATGACAGATGGCTATCCAACCACTGCTTAAAAACCTTCAAGGAACGAGAGTCCACCACCTCCCGAGGGAGTCCGTTCCACTGCTGAACAGCTCTTACTATTCTTCCAGATGTTTAGTCGGAATCTCGTTTCCTGTCACTTGAAGTCATTGGTTTGAGTCGTACCTTCCAGAGCAGTAGAAACAAGCTTGCTCCATCTCCCATGTGACAGCCCTTGAGATATTTGAAGATGGCTATCATATCTCCCAGTCTGCCCTTTTCCAGGCTAAACATACCCAGCTCCTTCAACCATTCCCCATAAGGCTTGGTTTCCAGACACTTGATCATCTTGGTGAGCCAGTGTGGTGTAGTGGTTAAGAGCAGTGGACTCGTAATCAGGCTCGCATCTCCGCTCCTCCACATGCAGCTGCTGGGTGACCTTGGGCCAGTCACACTTCTCTGAAGTCTCTCAGCCCCACTCACCTCACAGAGTGTTAGTTGTGGGGGAGGAAGGGAAAGGAGACTGTTTGCTGCTTTGAGACTCCTTAGGGTAGTGATAAAGCGGGATATCAAATCCAAACTCTTCTTGGTTGCCCTCCTCTGCACACATTTCAGCTTCTCAGCATTGTCAACGGTTAAGAGATGATGAGAGTTGCCCTCCAGTAATACCTGGTGTACCAAAGTTTTCCCATCCCTCCTTGAGAACCTTACATCCTTTGGCAAATCCCACCCTGCCTCTCTGAGCTGTTGTAAGGGCTAAAAAGATAGCTGAACATTTGAAGCCTGAAGTCATTGAAGTGTGGTTTAAAATTGTCATAAGGCGTTGCCAGATGACCTGTTTGTTGAACATTCCTTCTGATTTTATTTTATTTTAGTGCAATTTTTGCCTGAGTTTGTGTGTTTGTGTTGATTACAATTCCAACCCCATTGTTCAGCCCAAACACTGAGGTCCACCTCCCAGGGCCTTTTGGTGGTTCCCTCACTGTGTGAAGTGAAGTAACAGGGAACCAGGCAGAGGGCCTTCTCGGTAGTGGCACCCTCCCTGTGGCATGCCCTCCTAGCAGATGTCAAGGAGAGAAACAACTTTAAGAAGACATCTGATGGCAGCCCTGTACTGGGAAATTTTTAATATTTGATGTTTTATTATGTTTTTATATGTGCTGAAAGCTGCCCAGAGTAGCTGGGGAAACTCCGCCAGATGGGTGGGGTATTATTATTATTATTATTATACCACATTTTCTTCCAAAGGAGCTCAGGGTAGTGTACGTGGTCGCACCCTCTTTTATCCTCACAACAACCCTGTGAGGTAAGTTAGTAGGTTAGGCAGAGAGATGGCGGCTGGCCCAAGAGCACCCAGTGAGCTTCTTGGCTGAGTCGGGATTCAAACCCTGGTCTCCAACACACTATCCATTACACCACACAGTATATGATTGGATCCTCGGGATGCGGGTGGTGCTGTGGTCTAAACCAGTGTTCCCCAACCCCCGGGCCGCGGACCGGTGCCAGTCCGTGGATCAATCGGCACCGGGCCGCCCGAGGAACTTCAAATCATTTCACTGTGGCGGGCAGCCGAGGCGCAGAGCATTGCGCCCTCTCAAGCCCGCCCATTGTGTGACAATAGCGAATGAAAATTTGCTATTGTTACACTGATGCTCCTCCTGGCCAATCAGGGAGCGGGTCCTCCCGCTTCCTGATTGGCCGAAAGGCAAACCTCACGCCATTAGCTGAGGAGGAGGCACCACGGGAGGACTGCGGACTCGAGGTCGGAGACGCGGGGACTGAAGAGAAGCTGCCATGAGGTAAGTGCACAGAGGGGGGGACTCAGCACTATCAAACGGAAAGAGGAGCAGCAATGGTTTTATTAGAATGCCCTCTCATTCACCCAGGCCTATTGCACTTATTTAGGTCAACAACTCCTGGGTCGAACTATGGCGCGATGATCTCTGTATTGAAAGGGGGAATGCTGGGGCATCTCTGTATTGAAAGGGGAACGCTGGCATCTCTGTATTGAAAGGGGGCGCAGTCATCTTTTGTGATTTATATATATATTTCAGTTATTTTGATACACTGGTCATATATTTAAAACACTGATCACATTTTTGCGTTGATAGTTTTTTTATTTACATTCGGATTTAGGTGACATCTGGAGCTGAGTGGTTGCAAGCAGCAGTGGAGTGAAGAGAAAGAGAAGGTATCACTCTTCTAGCTCTTCTATCTGCTCACCGGTACTCATGTGTACTGACGTGTTATTGTGTCTGCTTTCACCCACAAATTAGCAAAAATGAGTATGAAACAGACATCGTTAGAAAGTTTCCTTGGGAAGAAAAAATGGCCCAGTGAACAGACAGAAGAAGAGCCTTCAACATCAAAGAAACATGCAACTTTTAACAGACAATACCATGAGTCCTATTTGAAATATGGATTTATTGGGGCAGGTGATTCCCACGCATCAAAACCGCTCTGCATAGTTTGCGGCGAGAAGCTCTCTAATGAGGCAATGAAACCTTCAAAACTGTTTCGCCACTTGACCGCCAAGCACCCTGGCATAAAAGACAAGCCCCTGGAGTATTTTGAAAGAAAAAAACGGGAGCACGAAGCACAGAAGATATTTATGAGGGCCACCACATCAATAAAGGAGAATGCACTGAGAGCATCATATTTGGTGGCTAACCGCATTGCTAAGGCTAAAAAGCCATTTACTATTGGTGAAGAATTGATCTTGCCCTCCACTAAAGACATTTGCCGTGAACTTCTAGGAGAGGCTGCTGTGGAAAAGATAGCACATGTGCCTTTGTCAGCTAGCACTGTGACTAGGTGCATTGAGGAAATAGCTGAAGACATTGAGGCACAATTGTTGGAAAGGATTAATACATCACCGTGGTATGCACTCCAGGTTGACGAATCTACAGATATCAACAACAAGGCACTACTACTTGTTTATGTGCGATATCAATATCAGGAGGATGTGCATGAGGATTTGTTATGTGCACTATCTTTGCCAACCAACACCACAGGAGCAGAACTGTTCAAGTCACTGGATGGTTATATATCAGAAAAACTGAAATGGTCCTTTTGTGTCAGCATATGCACAGATGGAGCTGCTGCCATGACCGGACGACTGTCTGGTTTAACTGCTCGGATTAAGGAGGTTGCACCTGAGAGTGAATCTACGCATTGTCTCATTCACAGGGAAATGCTGGCAAGCCGAAAAATGTCACCGGAATTTAACAGCGTATTGATGGATGTTGTTAAAGTTATTAACCACATCAAAGCACATGCACTTAACTCGCGCCTGTTTGAGCAGCTTTGTGAGGAGATAGACGCAGAGTACAGATGCCTTCTCTTATACACAGAAATAAGATGGTTATCCAGAGGAAAATCGCTAACCAGAGTATTTGAATTACGAGAGCCATTGCAAAGATTTCTCTCAGAAAAGAATTCACCGCTGGCAGCACATTTCAGTGACAAGGTATGGGTCGCAAAACTGGCTTACCTGTGTGACATATTCAGCCTGCTCAATGAACTCAATCTGGGCCTTCAGGGGAAAATGACAACTGTCAAGTTGTCAGACAAAGTAGCTGCATTTAAAGCCAAACTGGAGTTGTGGGGACGGCGCGTGAACAGAGGCATTTTGGACATGTTTCAGACATTAGCAGGGATTGTAGGCGAGACTGAGCTTGAACATTCATTCTGCCAGTTGGTGCACGATCATCTGTCTTTGCTTTTAAAAGAGTTTGAGCGCTACTTCCCAACCACAAAAGACCCACGAACTGGTAAGGAATGGATCCACGACCCATTTGCCAACAAATCAGGTGAATCTAGCATGTCTATGCAAGAAGAAGAACAACTGCTGGAGATTGCAAATGACGGTGGCCTTAAAACTACATTCAAGACAACAACTCTGCCGATGTTCTGGATTAAAGTCATGGCAGAATACCCTGAGATTGCCACCACAGCACTTAAATCCCTATTGCCATTTCCGACAACCTATCTGTGTGAAGCGGGGTTTTCTGCAGTGACAGCAACCAAAACAAAACAACGGAATAAACTGGACATAAGCAACACACTTCAGGTGTCATTGTCTCCTATTACCCCCAGATGGAACCGTCTCGTTGCAAAGAAACAAGCTCAGGGTTCTCATTGATTTGGCATTCTAGTGAGTTAAATAAAATAAATCACTTTATATTCATTTTTTGGTGTAGCTGTATTTTATTTTGAAGGCATGTTTAAATACAATTAAATTAAAATTTTTAAAACAAAACAAGCGGGCCACGGAAAAATTATCAAACATTTACCGGTCCGCGGCGATAAAAAGGTTGGGAAGCACTGGTCTAAACCACTGAGCCTCTTGGGCTTGCCAATCAGAAGGTTGGCAGTTTGAATCCCTTGCTCTGTCCCAGCTCCTGCCAACCACTTCAACATTTTATCCAGTCATATATCATCTTGTACTCATCCCATAAATTCACAAAGATAAATTCAGCACTGAGGGTGGAATTCAATGCTAGATCTCCTCAGAGAAGACCCATTGAAATTAATAAACATGGCTAAGTCTATTTTATTTATCAATAAAAGGTAGTTGAATTCCACCCTGAATATTTCCTTTCAAATAGTTACAGCAGAATATCTTTTGATGCATGAACGCTATAAATAACATATCTTACAGCCCAAGAAATAGGCAGTTTCACGTGCTCTCTCTCTGTCTATCTCTGATTAACAGTTCTGTCTATATCCTCACTTAAGAATAGACCCCAGATAAAGAAATCAATATCTCCAGGAAGGGCACTCCTGCTGTTAACAGCTACTGTTGCTGAGATCAGAGCAGTGTTTTCGTTAATATCCTCTAATGGTCTGCAAAGAGTTATGAAACGGCATCGAGTAGCGACGTTGAGAAGATCTGATTGCTCAAGCAGATTGGCCATTTTGTACCTTGAAAATATTATGCTTTTGAATTAGTGCCAATCGCAAACAAACCGAGTCCCTAAAGCCCAGTCCAGTGTATAAAAGTATTAGCAGCAGTTGTGTTTTCAGTTCTGCCGTGCAATATGACAGGATGTGCATTTCTCCTATGCAAAACCTGAAACCCGAGCTGTGCAAGGGAAGATTCTTTGCCGGATGTTAATGGTGCTGAAGCATGAGAAAACCGGCTAATATTGACAAAAGGCCAAGCTGTAAGTAGATGGCAGGTGTAACATCAGGGCTACTTTTGTTTGCATATAAAGAGAAGCTCCTGGTGGCTATTGCCTTGTTAGTTCACATCCAGGTCCTTTCATCCTCCATTGTATGCTCAACAGCCAGATGACTTGGCAGGTTCACAACCTGGACATGAAGAGGCGAGTCTTTTTCTGTGGTTTGTGCCTTGCAGGTTGTCTCTGTCTGTACCGGGATATTTTAACATGTAATCCTGCTGCATCGACCTCAATGGGAGATTTTGTCACTAATTTCTCTAGGATCGGGGTTGTATCTGGACATTCCCATCCTAACCATGTTTATTCGAAAGGAAACCCGCTCATTTCAGGGTAAGAATTAAAGAAGGGGAGAATTGCAGAAACAACAGTGGGATATTAGCTCCACCGAAGGCATGATGGAGGACAGCAATGACCAGGAAAATATAGACATAATATTTTGCAAGGACAGGAAGAAACACCACGGACAGAATAATTGCCACACACGGGAAGAACAAGGATGCAGTTTGAGTGCCTCACCTATAGTTTTATAAATCATTTAATGTCTCAATACAAATGGAAGTTGTTAATATTGCAGTTGTTGCATAAGGAATTGTTATTTTGACCGGAGTGTACCGTATTTTTCGCTCTCTAGGACGCACCCGACCATAGGACACACCTTCTTTTAGAGGGGGAGAACAAGGGGGGGGAATCCCCCCTCTCTGCTCAGTGCCCCTTCAGCGAAGCAGCAGGAGAAACAGAGCCCCTTCCATTTCTCCTCCCACTTGGCTGAAGGGGCGCTGCACAGCTCTCCCTCTCTGCTGAAGCCAGGAGAGTCTTGCTCTCCCGGCTTCAGCAAAAGGAACCTGAAGCCTCCGGAACACAGCAGGAACTTGCGCTGCACTCCAAAGGCTTCAGGCGACCCCTCTCGCTCTCCCTCTGTGCTT
Organism: Podarcis cretensis; assembly: GCF_951804945.1. Classification (NCBI taxonomy): domain Eukaryota; kingdom Metazoa; phylum Chordata; class Lepidosauria; order Squamata; family Lacertidae; genus Podarcis; species Podarcis cretensis. The sequence goes on along the minus strand of NC_137176.1, from coordinate 16,509,348 downwards.
CAGAGGCTTCGCATTGATATTGCTGAAGCCAAGGAGCCTGCATTCACTCCATAGGATGCACACACATTTCCCCTTAATTTTTGGAGGGGAAAAAGTGCGTCCTATAGAGTGAAAAATATGGTAATTGAAAATAAAAAGATTTTCAAATGCAGAAATAAAGTAAAGCAGCAAACCATCAATTCTAGCACACAGGGGGCCACCTAAATTATATAATTTAGTATCTGAATGATTGGTATTAGTAATTGTATTATAAGTTGGCATTCTTATAATGAGGCTATTATTGCAATTGAAAAGTAATAAAAATTATTGTTAAAAAAAAGAATTAAAGAAGGTACAGGTGATCATTTTTCCAACGGTAATGTTACTACAGTGTACTTGTTAGTATAGCAGCTATCTGTGAGCCAAAATTATTACAATAAATGCATAGTTTGACCCATCAGCAAATAGCAGCTGCGGGGGGGGGGGAGAGGTGATTTCTCCCATCCAGCCCCCAAGTGGCTGCTATTTAGAGTAAACAAGATAAACAGGCAAGACCAACACTGTGTTTAGAATAGATGGACTGGTCACTGGTGCCTTTCCCAGAATAAGCGGATCTCCGCCTGGACAACACTTCACAAAACAAATATCCGAAATCTATTTAACATATAATCCTGACAACTACTTCCTAAGCAGGGCAAGCCAAGCAGATAAGTGACTATACAACCTTTAGAAGACATCTGAAGGCAGCCCTGTATAGGGAGGTTTTTTAATGTTTAATATTTTATTTTGATTTTTTATATGTTAGAAGCCACCCAGAGTGGCTGGGGCAACCCAATCAAATGGGTGGAATATAAATAATAAAATTGTTGTTGTTGTTGTTGTTGTTGTTGAATAGGATGTCCCTATTTTCATTGGAGAAATATTGGAGGGTATGCTCTACTGTGCAGCTTGACCTCCCATGAAAAGATTGATTTATATTTCTATCACTGAACATCTTCCCGGAATACAGGGCAGCACCCTAAGAATACTAGAAGCTGGCAATTCCTGGTCTAGGAAGCGAGCCTTTATCTCCTACAGCGGTGGCTGAATTAAAGCAAGCAGAGTTCTTCACTACCAGTTCCTTTCATGAACAGATTGCATGCTCTTCTGCTGCAATGACTCCAGCTTAACAGCTCTCTTAAATTTGCCCGTAGTCAGACTCTTGACATAGCAATGGCAACATCCCCCTCCAGCAGGACCTGCCCCCTTTCACTGTCATTGCCTTGCCTCCTTGTATGCCTCTAATGACTTGCTGCCAAGTTGTGGCGCAGGAATCAACATGCATATGCAAGAGCACCAGAAGCAGTCTCTCTCTCTCTCTCTCTCTCCTCTCTCTCTCTCTCTCTCTCTCTCTCTCTCTGTGTGTGTGTGTGTGTGTGTGTCATCAGCTGAAGGTCAGTTTCCTTTTGCCAAGTGGCGCATACAGTCGACAATGTAAGCACATGGCCTTTTGAGGCTGGGGCACTTCTGAATATGCATGCAATGCCTTTAAAAAGGGGTGGGGGTGGGGAGATGCTTTGTTGTTGTGTCTGATTCTGTCCATTGTTAGACAGCGCAACCCTTGGGATTACTCAGCAGTGACTCAGTCGCTTGCGTACAAAAGGGAAAGACACTGGAGAACAAAGGAGAAACCACAGGCTCCCATCTTTTTATGATCAAAGGCCGCAGGAAATCCATGTAGAATATAGTAATTTGAGAATACACAGGGCGATCTTTTCAGCTCTGGCTCACCAGCGAGCCAGAGCAGCCTAACAATGGAAGCAATCCAGGCAACCACAAGGGGAGACGAAGATTTCAGGGAAACCTACCTCTGGTTTCAGACAAGAGAGTGTGGCTGTATACACCTTTAGAGGAAGCCTACAGAGGTTTCATGTTGAGGTCCCCAATAAAACACAATTCACACAGAATTTTTGTTTAAGGTTTTTAGCATAATTTTGGCCACAACTTTATTAAAATACAAAAAATGTGAGTGGTTGCTTAGGCATTGGTTACCTGTCCCTGCCTGGTGACAGACTGACATTTACATGCCTGCGAAAGTCAGAAAGGGAAAACAATTTGGGGAGAAAGATGGAGCTGGGAACCATGCCCTCACCTCTCCCCAAATGCTCCCAGGGGTTCGGACAAGAGCATGGCGAGCCCCTGGGTTCCTTTAATGGAATACCCTTGCAGCAACAGCATTAGAGGGGCAGGCACAGCCAATCCATGCCCCTCCACCAACCAATTCATAAAACCAATGCCTAACCACAACTTTACAAGTTGTGATGATTTGCTACGCAGTAGGCAAAAACCAACTGGCACCAGCCACTCAGCCAAATGGACAAAATTCCTACCAGGCCCCTGTCCCAAAAGCAGACGACCCCATGACAGGCATAGCAAGGTCAATGCGAACAACCCTAAATATAGGGAGGGAGGGTGGACGGGTGTTCCGATGCGCGCAGCAAATAGAGGAATCTCAACGTTGCATGCAGGAAATATAAACCTTCTTGGCTATCAATCATAAAATGGCAACATCAAATTCTCCCCAACGATAAGAGGAGCCCAATCGCAATGGTGGCCAACTACCTTTACCCGCCCAGCAACAGTGGGATGTCTTGTTAGACCCCACCGCAACATGTGCTCTCCATGAAGGAGAACACGCTTTGCCAAGCAGCTCATCGTTGACTCCCTGGTCCTGAATGGGGTAACTGTGCCCCTGAAGGACCAGGTGTACAGTCTGAGAGTCATTTTGGACTCACAGCTGTCCATGGTAGCGCAGGTTAATTCTGTGTCCAGGGCGGCTGTCTACCAGCTCCATCTGGTACACAGGCTGAGACCCTACCTGCCCGCAGACTGTCTTGCCAGAGTGGTGCATGCTCTAGTTATCTCCCGCTTGGACTACTGCAATGCGCTCTATGTGGGGCTACCTTTGAAGGTGACCTGGAAACTGCAATTAATCCAGAATGTGGCAGCTAGACTGGTGACTGGGAGTGGCGAACGGGACACATAACACCGGTCCTGAGAGATCTGCATTGGCTCCCAGTACATTTCCGATGCAGGTGGCACTGTGGGTTAAACCACAGAGCTAGGATTTGCTGATCAGAAGGTCGGCGGTTCGAATCCCCGCGATGAGGTGAGTTCCCGTTGTTCGGTCCCTGCTCCTGCCAACCTAGCAGTTCAAAAGCATGTCAAAGTAAAGTAGATAAATAGGTACCACTCCGGCAGGAAGGTAAACGGCGTTTCCATGCGCTGCTCTGGTTTTCCAGAAGCTGCTTAGTCATGCTGGCCACATGACCCAGAAGCTGTACGCCAGCTCCCCTGGCCAATAAAACGAGATGAGCGCCGCAACCCCAGAGTCGACCACGACTGGACCTAACGGTCAGGGGTCCCTTTACCTTTACCTTTACATTTCCAAGCACAATTCAAAGTGTTGGTGCTGACCTTTAAAGCCCTAAACGGCCTCGGTCCTGTATACCTGAAGGAGCACCTCCACCCTCATTGTTCAGCCTGGACACTGAGATCCAGCGCCGAGGGCCTTCTGGCGGTTCCCTCATTGCGAGAAGTGAGGTTACAGGGAACCAGGCAGAGGGCCTTCTCGGTAGTGGCACCTGCCCTTTGGAATGGCTTCCCATCAGAGGTGAAGGAAATAAACAACTATCCTATTTTTAAAAGATATCTAAAACTTTAGGTGTCAGGAAAAAATGTCCCTTTTTAACCAGACCTTTGGTTCATCTGATTGACATCCTATGCCATTTTACATCCTATGCTCTTTTGGGAGGGGCTATTGGGTTGTTTTTGTTTTAATTATGTATTTTGTGATTTTATATCTTGATTTTATTCTGTGAACCACCCTGAAACCCCTGGGTATAGCGTGGTATTATTATTATTATTATTATTATTATTATTATTATTATTATTATGGACAATAAAAATGGCGGTTCACCACAGGGGGCCACCGGTAGCACACTGAGAGATTCAAGGCAGGTATAAGCTGGGATGGCAGGTTCTGATGTCAAGCCTGACTATTTTCTCAGAGTTAGGGACTCCCTGGTTTAAACTGCAGACCTCGTGACCTGAGGAATTGTTTTGTTGAGCAATCCAGGTGAATTATATATTTCTCCAACCACTCCTAGGATTTGCATCAACAAAAATGAGGACACCAATTTGTATGAAATCAGTATATGGTGATCTGTATAGGCATATATTTAGAAATGATTATTACAATTTAGATGGAAACGCATTTCACCATAGTTCATTGACATTGTTCATTGACATTGTTCATAGCATTGTTCATTGATATCAATGGCCAGAATATATTCTTTTTTTCTCCATTGCGTGACCAGGCGGCGACAGCCCCAGCCCCCAGGGATCATAAGGAAGGAATAAAGACTCTGACAACGGTATATGGAATTTAAATTAGGCCACAACTTTATTAAACTTCCAAATGTATGAAGACCTTGGCTTAGGCCTTGGGAGTGTATCCCCCCCAGCCCGGGGGGAACTGGGGCTCATCAGAGTAAATGGGATATGAGGATGCTCTGCAAGACGTAAGTGTAGCAGGCAGCCAAGCCCATATCCCCACATGCAGGGTAGTTCACTAATGACCTTTCAATGTATGGCCAGTGACACCCATATATATAACCCCTTTAAGAGGGGGACCCTGGAATAGCCACCGCAGGGGGGCGAGTCACCACTTCACACACACACACACACACACACCCCAATATAGGGAAGAAAAGACTAAAGGATTCCACCCAAGGCCATAACCGCCAAAGCTGTGACAAATTGCTACGGGGAAGACAAAACCGGGGTATTATGGACTGAGTTGAATAGGATCCAAAAGGCAGCAGTCTGATTGGTCCTAGAACAGTAGGATTCAGAATGCAGCAGTCTGATTGGTCCTAGAACAATAGGATTCAGAATGCAGCAGTCTGATTGGTCCTAGAACAATAGGGCCCAGAATGCAGCAGTCTGATTGGTCCACAGGAGCCACCCAATCCAGCTCCAGGTGGAAGTGAATCCGCAACCAGATTGGCCTACAGGTGAATCCCAGAATTAGCCAATCACGTGGGGCCCATTGTGTAAATAATGTATATAAAGCAGACATTTTGGGGGAACTTCCATTCCTGCTCACCACTATGAGCTGAATAAAGAGCATGAAATCCACTCTCAGCTCTGAGTATATTTCACTGCCAATGCAGGAAAATTTCTTCTCTGTTCTTCAACAGCAACCAGTCAAAGACTGTAGCAGCACCCGCTAAACAGGAAGAAAAAGTTAACCTGCAAACAAGAAAACATTAAACTAAGGGAGGGGAGGGAGGATGGATCTCCAGAGCTGACTGCCTGGCTATTTTCGGCTCGACCCCCTATTTATAAATGGGGCTGGCCCCACCTCCCAGCAAGAAACTTGATTACTGATGATGGGAGACATAGAGGCATACCAGTAAATGAACTGGTAATTAAGGGATGCCCTGAATTAGAGGACCTTACACATTATATTTTATGCCGCCCCTTATATAATGAAGCAAGAGAATGGTTTTTGACACCTATAATGACAAGGTCCCCTGGCCAGAATCCTTCTGATGTGATTCTTTATCTCCTCACAGACATAGGTAAGTATGTGACCTGGCATGTCGCACTTTTTGCAACTGCCGCCAGGAAAATTAGAAAAAATTATATAGCCGAGATAGCTATCAACTGTAAAGGAGATGGATTTATTTGACCCCATGTACACCAAGCTGTAAAAAGGGACACGGGTGGTGCTGTGGGTTAAACCACAGAGCCTAGGACTTGCCAATCAGAAAGTTGGTGGTTCAAATCCCCATGACAGTGTGAGCTCCTGTTGCTCGGTTCCTGCTCCTGCCAACCTAGCAGTTTGAAAGCACGTCAAAGTGCAAGTAGATAAATAGGTACTGCTCTGGCGGGAAGGTAAACGGTGTTTCCGTGTGCTGCTCTGGTTCGCCAGAAGCAGCTTAGTCATGCTGGCCATATGAGCTGTACGCCGGCTCCCTCGGCCAATAAAGCAAGATGAGCACCGCAACCCCAGATTCGGCCACGACTGGACCTAATGGTCAGCGGTCCCTTTACCTTTACCTTACACCAACCTGTATCTTTCTCACTAAACTTCGTACATAATTGTCTACTGCATTATTTAATATTGCTTTTAATATATTAGTGGCCCCGCAGTGACTTTAGCTTATAAATTTTATTGTCTAATGTTTCAATTTGTATATTAAGGAGTTTCTATAGCTTTGTGCAGAATAGATCATGTTTTGACAATGTAAATGTTTTAAGTTTTTGTATCAAACTAGTATATATTTTATTGAATGACATTGTATACATTGCAGCAGCCTTTAGCTATAAGCAATAAACTTGACCGACTGACTGATTACTGAGGCTGGGCATGAACCTCCAAAAATTAACACTGAGAGGCAAGCCAGCCCCTGTTTGCTAGTAAGCCCCCTGGGAACTGTAGCACCACGCGTGATCCTGCAAAGAGCACCCAAAATGTAAAGTGTGAGTGCTCATTATAAGCAACAGTCTGTTATCTGCATATACATATGAAATGTGCTGTTCTTTTCTTTTTGTAAGGTCTCCCGATTAGCTATGAGTGCAATTTCTTGACTGAAAGTAACTCCTACTCCTATCTTTTCTTTCCTTTCAAAACAACATTTTTTTTATGAATCACAGGGTGGATATAAGTGATTTCCCAAAAACCTTGGAGGCTTAATCGTTGTCTATCAAAAACAAGCTACTTTTTTCAAGTAGAATTGCAGCAGAGAGATTAATTATTCCAGTGAGAGTCTGACTTAGCAAATATCCATCTCACTAGAGGAGAACAAGTATTTGTCTGGGGAATACAGCCAGGACAGCCTCCAGCTCAGTTTACAATGTTTACTCTGCCTTCACACATTTCACATGGTCCTTGTATCTGTGGCATAATCAATAATTATATACATGACATCCATGTCGAGATATCTCCAGCCTAGGAATCAGATAGATTTTCCTTTAGGAAAATGAATACTGCCAAACATTAAGAGAGAACAGAATCCATTTCCTTTCCCATCTGTAAGAAGAGATCTACTGAACTTCTCTCCACTGATCGTCTCCTGATCATGATACATGCTTTATATTCTATTTTTCTTACATTGCTCAGGTAATCTTTAAATATTGATTGGTTTATATAGCCTGAAATGCAGTGAATGAATAAATAAATAAATAGCCTCTTGATGGTCTCTAGGCTGGTTATACTTGGTGCTGGCACCCATACCCTCTGATGAAAATAGGGACATCTTATTCCATGATGATGGTGATTTAATTATTTATACCCCACCCATCTGAATGGTTTGCCCCAGCCACTCTGGGTGGCTTCCAACATATAGATATACATAATAAAACATTAAACATTAAAAAACTTCCCTATATAGTGCTGCCTTCAGATGTCTTCTAAAGGATGTATAGTGAATTATCCCCTTGTTTTGGGGGTTGCATAACTCCATGCCCCCTGACATATCTCCTTTGAAAATAAAGACATCTTAAGGAAACGCGGGACATTCTGGGATCAAATTAAAAACCGGGATGGCTTCTGTAAATCTGGGACTGGCCATGGAAAATAGGGACACTTGGTAGGTATGGACACTACACTTCTAAAATCAGCTTCCTGGGGAGGCCTAGTCCCATGTTATCTCATCACAAGGATTTAGACAGAGAGCAAGCACTGGTTGATTAACCTGTGCATTTAAAAGCAGAGATGGGGGAGAAGTTCAGTTCTGTTCATTTTTAAAGGTAAACTTATCCAAGTCACACTTTCCGATACAATACGTGAACTGAATCACAGCTAACTTTCAAACTTCTCCAAATTTTGCAGTGTCGTTCTCCAGCCATGTAATGCATGGGGGGGAAATGCATATCCAAGGACAAAGTGTGCATTAACATCTATGCAGTCATGAAAATAGCATACTAACATGCATTGTTGTTGTTTAGTCATTTAGTCGTGTCCGACTCTTCGTGACCCCATGGACCTGAGCACGCCAGGCGCTCCTGTCTTCAACATGCATTATGTCAGGGAAATTGCTTTGCAAACATGAGTACACTAGGCAAAGTTCCATACAGAAATGTGCATATCAGGATACATTTTCTCCAAAATGCGGATATATTTTCATAAGGACTTTTTTATTTTTTAAGAAAATTGCAGAGTGGTAAGGGAAAGTAGCAAACTGAACTTAAAACTGGAAAAATTAGAAACCGAGAGAAACAGAAATTCACAGACCAAAACTGATTTGTCTCTATTTAAAAATTACAGGGACGCGGGTGGCACTGTGGGTTAAACTACAGAGCCTAGGACTTGTCGATCAGAAGGTCGGAGGTTCGAATCCCCGCAACAGGGTGAGCTCCCGTTGCTCGATCCCTGCTCCTACCAACCTAGCAGTTCGAAAGCACGTCAAAGTGCAAGTAGATCAATAGGTACCACTCTGGCGGGAAGGTAAATGGCGTTTCCGTGTGCTGCTCTGGTTCACCAGAAGCGGCTTAGTCATGCTGGCCACATGACCCAGAAGCTGCATGCCGGCTCCCTCAGCCAATAAAGCAAGATGAGCGCCGCAACCCCAGAGTCAGCCACGACTGGACCTAATGGTCAGGGGTCCCTTTACCTTTACTTAAAAATTATTTGTGATGTTGCCTTCTTGCATTCCTTTAGTGGAATTATTATTATTATTATTATTATTATTATTATTATTATTATTAGCTGTATAGATTTTGTTTGTTGAAAATAAAAAGGCATTGCCCTGAACTGAGGCAGTAAAAACCACTAGAAGCTAGAACCAGAAGAGAAATGTTCTCCCATTTAGATGGGGTAATGAATATGACTTAGAAAGAGAAAGAACTAGGAGTTCATTGAGCTCATCCCTAAGTGCATCCCTTGAGCACCAGATCAATGGGACTCCAGCGACACAAGAACATTAAAGCTTTAGCTTCCTGGAGGAATGTAGCATTTGTGAAGTGGCACAGAATAAATACCTGTAATCTGTAGGCATCTTGCTGCTGTGGCAAGGTGACTTTGAAGGGAGAGCAAGCGCACCTTTATATGTACACATTTTTTCCTTCTGCTCCCCCCCCCCCTCCTTTTGTAAGTGACTTCCTGGGTAGTTTTAACGTAATTTGAGATAGATGCAAAATCTTTGCCTTGAGATTCAAAACGTCTCGCCGAGCTCGTGAAGCTGCCTCTGTGCAAAACAAATATATTTGGGAAACCGTTCCTCAATGCAAATCCTCTTCCTTTCTCTGTCGCCCCAACGGGAGAGCCCCCTGCCTCTGCTGACTGCTGTTTGGAGACTTTCCAGATTCACTGCCACATGCTGCAGCCATTATCTGAATCCATATTTGAAGTGAAACGCTGCCTTCCCTCCAGGGCATCATCCATCCATGCTGACTGAGACTACTTTGGCATCTCAGAAAGAGCTAAATTGTTTCAGCATCTCAGAGGGAAGCTGGGGAAGATCTCACGCAGCAAAAAGAAACTGTCTCTCTCTCTCTCTCTCTCTCTCTCTCTCTTTTAAAGCTTTTACATACATCTCCGGTGATCACAGACCTTCCAAGTTTCTCTATTTTCCAGGGACAGTCCTGGTTTAATGGAAGCTGTCCCGGTTTCGGATTTGATCCCAGAATGCCCCTGTTTTCCTTAAAGGTAAAGATACCCCTGGCCATTAGGTCCAGTCGCAGACGACTCTGGGGTTGCGGCGCTCATCTCGCTCTATAGGTCAAGGGAGCTGGTGTTTGTCCACAGACAGCTTTCTGAGTCATGTGGCCAGCATGACTAAACTGCTTCTGGCACAACAGGACACCACGACGGAAGCCAGAGCGCACGGAAATGTCATTTACCTTCCTGCCGCAGCAATACCTATTTATCTACTTGCACTGGCGTGCTCTCAAACTGCTAGGTTGGCAGGAGCTGGGACAGAGCAATGGGAGCTCACCCAGTTGCGGGGATTCAAACCACTGACCTTCTGATTGGCAAGCCCAAGAGGTTCAGTGGTTTAGACCACAGCGCCACCCACATCCCTTTACCAAAGTCAAACTACTGTGCTGATAGCACTACTGTGCCAGCAGGCCTCCCCAGAGCACAAGCCTGGGCAGTGTGTATGGAGGTCCAGGGCTGCTCAGATGCCAGGCTCCTCATCTTGGCCTCACTGATGAGGTCCAAGGGAAAGCAGAGCTGTATATTTGGGACCACCTTGGCTGCAGGAGTTGACAGAAAGAGGCGTACAAGGCGCCATCCATCTGTTTTAGGGACTCCACTCCAGATTTGTGTAGGATTTACTCCTTAGCCTTTTCTTCTCCCAAAGATATCCCATAAAGCCTCAGAAGTTTAGGATCAGAGTTTTTCTTCTACTAGATGAGCTACCTTCTCAGGTTGATGAGCCCCATCTGTCTCACTAGACACCTGTGAAGCAGAGCAGCATACAGATGAGAACTCGCCCCAGATCCCAGGATGAGCAGTGGTTCTGTGCAAAACAATGTCTGTAGAGTTCTGGATCATATGATGGAGCTGCAATCCAATCCAATCCATGGATGGCCCAAATCATGCACGTGCCTGATAGTTCTCTTCATTTAAAGATCTTTTCCATGCCAAACAAGATGCAATGCCACATATCTTCTAATTTGACTGTTAAGTAGTTCTGCTGTTGCACAATAAATGCACCACTGTTATTAATTTGTTATAGTGGATGCAAGACAGCTCTTGTGTTGGATAGGTTTAATATCTTCCCAACACTAAGACTGCAGTTTTGATCAAATGTGGCTAGGCTGTAATTGTGAGTGTTGCCCAATTTGTATTACTGCACTTACACCCATTTTTTTCTTCCAAAGAGTTCAAAGCTGCTTGTATCTGGTTCATAGGTGATCTCCCACCCAGGCAGGTTACGGAGCTATACTGCCTTAAGTTTAGCTGCAAAAATGCATCGTTGTATTTTGCTTCTATGCACATTTATGCAGATTTAATCAATTAATTAAATCCTCGCCCTTGTCAGATGATCCAGGAAGGGCATGAAAACCTTAAGGACTGCTTCAGCTCACTTTGATTTATCAAGGTCAGGTCTGAGGCACTGTTCAGACAAAGCGAAAGAGATGCTGATTCTGCTAGGGGTGAATAAAGGATTTCCATTTCCTGCACTGCTAGACTGGATGATCTCATCAGCAATAGCTTAATTTAATGGAAGAGGTAAAAAAAGAATTAAAGATCATCGCAGTTCCAAACTCACTTGTGAATGAATGGCGTATTTTGTTCTTCAGAGTGATGCTTTCTGGTAGGTATTCACTTTTGGATTTTATTTGTGTGTGTTTTATTGTTGGCATTTAATAACCGCAGAAGTCTCTCCATTGTATGATATAACATCTTAGAAGAGCTATCACTTTTGTTTCAGAAAGAAGAGGAATGTTTTCAGTGTATGTTAATATATACATACATGCCTTTTATGTTTCTATAGTTACATGCTCTAACCAACTGAGCTATGCAGTTGTGAAATTAAAGTAGCACTAAAAAGAAGCTGTTACTTAATTAATGAGGGCTACCCTTCTAATCCATCAAAGGTTTTTTTAGCAGATTAAGGTAACTCATTCATTGACAGGCTGAAATCCTCAACGCACCTCAAAATGGGGCCCATTGAACTCAATAGAGATGAGTTCTGGGAAGCCATGAATAGGCCTGCAATGCAGAAGTTGCAGCCTTAATTTATACATTCCTAACTGATACAATGTGTCTGCATTTGCTATTCTTCATTGATTTGGGTTCGCAAATACAGCCACTCGCCAGCATACAGATTTGGCCATATATCAAAGAAACATGTTAATCCAATTTCAGAAACAGTTACAAAGGAGAACGTTCCAGACATCAAATCAAAACCCAAAAAGAAAGCCAGACTCTCTGTTGTATCCATAGCATTATCATTATTCTTGTTGTAGAATAATATTGTGTCCAGGTGGGAAGTTAGGAACGTAGGATACAGTCTTAAACTGGGACAGAACTTTGGTCTATCTAGTTCAGTATTGTCTGGGCAGTGTCTCCCCAGATCAATAGCTCAATCGGTGGAATATGAGGCACTCAATCTTAGGGTCGTGGGTCCAAGCCCACACACTGAGCAAAAAGATTCTTGCCCTGCAGGGGGCTGGACTAGTTGACCCTTGTGGTCCCTTCCAATTCTATAATTCTATGATGCCAAGGGTTTCAGGCAGGAGACTTCCCAGCCCTACCTGCAAATGCTGGGGACTGAACATGCAGCTTTCTGCATGCCCACAGATGAAACATACTTCTCAGTGTGTTTTCATAGGAACAGCCATTTGTCTGGGGAAGAGAATCTCATTGTAGAAGCTAGCAACAGAAAGAACACCACATTCAGGTATAAAGCGAATAAGGTGTTGTTATTTACACTCCAGATGCGTGGGGTATAAATAATAAAATTATTGTTATATTTTATGGAAGTGAGAGCTGGACCATAAAGAAGGCTGATCACTGAAGAATTGATGCTTTTGAATTATGGTGCTGGAGGAGACTCTTGAGAGTCCCATGGACTGCAAGAAGATCAAACCTCTCCATTCTGAAGGAAATCAGCCCTGAGTGCTCACTGGAAGGACAGATCCTGAAGCAAAGGCTCCAATACTTTGGCCACCTCATGAGAAGAGAAGACTCCCTGGAAAAGACACGGATGTTGGGAAAGATGGAGGGCACAAAGAGAAGGGGATGACAGAGGATGAAATGGTTGGACAGTGTTCTCGAAGCTACCAGCATGAGTTTGACCAAACTGCGGCAGGCAGTGAAAGACAGGAGTGCCTGGCGTGCTCTGGTCCATGGGGTCACGAAGAGTTGGACACGACTAAATGACTAAACAACAACATTGTTATATTTGTATAATATAACAGATCACGGGATAGTCCACAACATGTTCACAACATAAAATACAAAATGAGAACACAAAATACACAACAAAGCAAAAGCAAACCAATAATTCCCCCTTCCACAAACACATTTTAAAGGCCATCAATCAGACAAAGGTCTGGTTATAGAGAAATGTTTCTGCCTGGTGCCTAAAGATCATAGAATCAGAGAATAGTAGAGTTAGAAGGGACCCAAGAGTCATCGAGTCCAATTCCCCTGCAATGCAGGAATCTCAGCTAAAGCATCCATGACAGATGGCCGACCAACTTCTGCTTAAAACTTCCGAGGAAGGAAAGTTCACCACCTCCCAAGGGAGACCGTATGTTATGAATGTTCCAGGTGACTCTTTCTGGGGAGAGCTTTCTACAAGTGAGAAGCCACCACAGAAAAGTCTCCTTGTCATGTTGCCACTCTCCAGGCCTCTCATGAAGAAGGGTCTCAGATGATGATCACAGGGTCCAGGTCAGTTCATATTGGAAAGGTGGTCCTGGAGGTATTGTGGTCCTGAGTAGTTTAAGGCTTTATAGGTCAAAATCAGCACTTTGCATTGGGCCCAGAAACTACCGTATTTTTCGCTCCATAAGACACACCTGACCATAAGACGCACCTAGTTTTTAGAGGAGGAGGAAAGGGGGAAAGCCCCCATTTTTTGAGGATCAGCTCAAAGTTTGGAAGCTTCTTTTGCAAAGGGGGAAAGCCTCATTTAGGGGGGAGGGGTCAGCTCACAGTTGTGCAGCTTCTTTTGCAAAGGGGAAAACCCTTTTTTTTTTTTTTTTTGAGGATCAGCTCAAAGTTGTTGAGCTTACTTTGCAAAGGGAAAAAATCCTGTTTTTATGGGGTTCAACACAGTTCTGCAGCTTTTTAAGGCAAGGAAAGGGAGCCGTTTCTACTGTTTCCAGACAGATAATCTAATCAGCCAGTCACATGTCGCTGGGGAAACTAACAGCCTCCGTCTGCAGAACATTCAACAATGGAGGCCTGGGCAAGGGGGCGGGGCTGGAAAGGGAGCCAGCAATTGACCACACATTCGCTCCATAAGATGCACAGACATTTCCCCTTACTTTTTAGGAAGAAAAAACTGTGTCTTATGGAGCAAAAATACGGCAATTGACAGGCAGTGCAGTCAAGCCAGGATCAATATAGTATGTTCCAACCAGTCAGTGAGCAACCTGTCCAGCAAATGAGCAACCTGTCCATCAAATTTTGCACCAGCTGAATCTTCTGAACCATCTTCAGAGGCAGCCCAATGTAAAACACAAAGGTGTTGTAAGTCATGGGCCTTAATTAGCATTTGGTTCGGTCTATTTGTCTTACTTATAGAGGTTACTAGGTTTCTTTTTGATAATCATTCCCTGTAAAAAGAATAAAAGACCTGAGAGCATGCCAGATGAGCAATCTATTTTCATAGTTCCTGGTAGCCATATACTATCAAAGTATAACAGAAACAGTAACTTTAAAATATGCATTTCCTGTACAACCTATAAAACTCATTTGGATGTCAGAAATGTACATCTCAACTGCATCCTATCATGACTTCTATATCCCAACGAGAACTGTTAATGTTGCACTAAGGTAATAGGGGGAAATTAGGGCAATGGGAAAGATCACTTCCCCATCATCTCATTAGCCAGTTCCCTGGAAACAATGTGGCACCAGGGCAGTTATAGATACAAATGATTTTACAGAACATGAGATAAGAGTCCGACCTGTCACCAGGAAGAGGAAGTCCTCCATATATGGTTGCAGTATTAGTGCCATCCCTTTGTCACATGTAACATGCAGTTCTACTTTTTGTAGAACTATGGTTCTATGGTGCTGATTCTATCATTCTGATTCCAAAAGACACAAAAAAAAACTATGCTACCCCTGGTGAGTAAGGGAATTGCTCTGCATGCGAAGACAGGCTCTGGCAGATTGAAAAGATGGGATCAATGGTGTGTCCAACACTCAAGAAGGAAGTTTCTGCATGTACTGTAGAGAGAAATGAGGGACAGACGGGGCTCATGAACCTGGAAAGGTAGACCATCTAGAAGAAGGAAACTGATCCTAAACCTCCACTGCCTTGCAGGAGATCTTTCAGAGAAGAAAAGGCTTAGGAGTATACCCTACACCAGGCATGGCCAAACTCAGTCTTCCAGAAGTTTTGGGACTACAATTCCCATCATCCCTGACCACTGGTTCTGTTAGCTAGGGATAATGGGAGTTGTCCCAAAACATCTGAAGGGCCAAGTTTGGCCATGCCTGCCCTAGACAAATCCAGAGTGGAGTTCCAAAGATGGTTAAATGGCATCTTGCATGCCACCTACCAGCAACTCCTGCAGCCAATCTGGTAGCAAATATAGTGCTGTGCTTTCCTTTGTACCACATCAGCAAAGCTAAGAGGCAAAGCTTGTCATCTGGGCAGCCTTGGGCCTCCATACACTCGTTGATGGAAAGATTCCATCAACGGTGTCCCCAAAAATTTTTACACATCACTGGGGAAGACAGGAGAACTAACGCCAGTGTAATAGAAGCAGAGATCACCGGTTTCAAAGCAATGCTTCTTCAACATCAACTTCGTTGGACTGGTCATGTTCGGATGCCTGATTGTCATCTTCCAAACTTAAACATCTTCCAAACCTGATTGTCATCTATTCCAAACTTAAAAATGGAAAGCATAATGCTGGTGGTCAACAAAAGAGATTTAAAGACTCTCTCAAGGCAAATCCAAAAAAATGTAGTATAAACACCGACAAGTGTGAAACACTAGCCTGCGAGCGCTCCAATTGGAGAACAGCCATTACCAAAGGTGTCATGGGTTTTGGAGGCGCTCAAACTCAGGAAGAAAGGGAGAAACATGCTAGAGGAAGGCACGGTTGGAAACCCTCACCGTGATCAACTCCTGCCTAGAAACCTATGTCCCTGCTGTGGAAGGACATGTGGATCCAGACTTCGCCTCCACAGGGACTTACGGACTCACTGTTAAAACTGTGTTTATGGAAGACACTCTTACTCAGCTATGAGTGATCACCAGAGAAGAAGATACACACTCCCCAGGCTTGCTCACTGAGGAAGTAACTTTGGTGCTGCAAATGCAATGGTTTGACTTCACTTTCGAAGGCACACTCCATTGTCTCTGGAGACAGACGGAAGCCAACAAGAGCAACAAGGGACAAAAATGTGCATTATGATAATTTCTGCTCCTGCTTCCGCTCCCACAGAATTATTCGGCATCCCTAGTATTGCCTGTATAAGTGGAGGAAAAGCATGGAATTCCACTCTATGAATATTCAGAAACTCACTCACAGGATAATTTTCCAACAGAAAAAAGGGGGTCCATTAAGATGTGGTAAAACTCTAGAGGAGTGCATCACAGCAAATGTTGGCCTGGGGGCGGGGGTGGTTCTGACACAGAGGATATCCTCGTTTCACCTTTGAGATTACATGACTGCATCAGAGCTTCTTTCTTCCTCACTGTAAATAGAGTTGCTATGGCAACAGAATCCCAAGCTCTTCACTGCCTCAGCTCTTGCTGCTCTCCACTAAATTCTGGAAGAGGGTCCCTAATTGAAGGAGATAGTGGTGAAACCACTCCTTTAGAAACTCTCCGTGGGTTCACAAAAGCTTAGGAATTATTGGTCAGTTGCCAATCTCTCTTTCATGCCCAAGGTTCCTGAACAGGTGGTCATGGCCCAGATCTAGGCACTCTTGGGGAAAACTGATTTTCTAGACCGATTTCAATCTGGGTCCTCTT
This sequence comes from Podarcis cretensis, assembly GCF_951804945.1. Classification (NCBI taxonomy): domain Eukaryota; kingdom Metazoa; phylum Chordata; class Lepidosauria; order Squamata; family Lacertidae; genus Podarcis; species Podarcis cretensis. The sequence continues at coordinate 16,492,696 of NC_137176.1, read as the reverse complement.
TTTTTTCAATTAAGCCCAGCTTTTTGCACAGAAACTGGTGGGAGAGAGATAGAAGAAAAGTGTCCTTGCTAATGCTCCTCAAACTCCTGGTGGCTTTTGATGGTACCCTGCTGGAATGGCTGTCCAAGTTAGGAGTGGGTGGCACCATTTAGTGGCGATTCCAGTCCTAGTTGGATGGCCATTTACAGAGAGTGATGCTTGGAGAGTACTTTTTGGCCCCAAGGAACCTTGAATGTAGGGTTCCTCAGGGGTCGATTTTATCCTTCATGCTGTTAACATCTACACTTCTTTGAATCTGGACTGGATGAAAGCCAATAAACTGAAGCTGAATCCATATAAGACTGAGGCATTGTTAGCAGGTGATCCTCTAGACGGGATGCATGAGAGGTGACCTGCTCTTGATGGAGGAGAAGAAGAAGAGTTTGGACTTGATATCCCACCTTTCACTCCCCTTAAGGAGTCTCAAAGTGGCTAACAATCTCCTTTCCCTTCCTCCCCCACAACAAACACTCTGTGAGGTGAGTGAGGCTGAGGGATTTCAGAGAAATGTGACTAGCCCAAGGTCACCCAGCAGCTGCATGTGGAGGAACAGGGAAGCGAATCCGGTTCACCGGATTATGAATCCACTGCTCTTAACCACTACACCGTGTTGGCTCCATGCTGGAGCTATATTCCCTCTGAAGGAACGGGGACACAGCTTGGTTATACTGTTGCTTGAGGCTCAGGTGGCCTCAGTGGCATAGAGTACCTTCCATCAATGCTTTGGCTGGTGGCCCAGCCGCCCCCATAACTGGATCCTCTTGTAATCTCTAGATTAGATTACTGAAACGTATTATATGTGGGGCTGCCTCTGTAGATGGTTTGGAAACTTCAGCCGGTACAGAATCTGGTTGCCAGGTTTCTCATTGGGGCAAGACGGCTGAGCATATAGCACCAATCCTGGCCCAACTGCACTGGCTACCAATTAGTTTCCAAGCTGAGTTCAAACTGCTGGTTTTGGCCTGTAAAGCCTTAAATGGCTCAGAATCGCAATACAAGGACTGCCTTTCTCCACATGAACTGACACGGACCCCGTGATGACTATCCGAGGCCCTTCTTAGTGTGCCTCCTCCACAAGAGGCCCAGAGTGCGGCAACACAAAACGGGCCTTCTCTGCAGTGGCTCCCTGATTCTAGAATGCTCTTCACAGGGTGGGTGTTGGGGTTTTTTGTTATTATGGTATGTATTTTTGTGTTTTTTTATATTTGATCTTTGGGTGAATGGCAATATAGAAATTTAATTAGTATTCTAATTTAATTAGAAATAATAATAATAATAATAATAATAATAATAATAATAATAATTGTAATGGTTATAAGGGGTTGCTCATGCGTAAGTTACCGCCACTACTGGCTAGGTTGCCTGGTTAAACCTGTCTTGGCTGACAGCCCTTCACTCCGTGGCTGTTCAGTCACTGGCAGAATCCGTCAGTGGGCGTTTCTTAAACTTCTTCCAGCACAAAAGCTCTTTGACGCCAAGTCTACGCCTACTTTCCCTGCGCGGAAGTCTTTTGCGCAGGGTGGGTGTGGGCAGAGGAGGACCTGTGCTCTCCCCGCTGGTCTCCAGCGAAGAGTCCTGGAGACCCCTCTCCGATTCCCCCAACCGCCCCCCTTTATCCCTGGTGTTTTCCTTCCCCAACCGATGAGTTCCCTCTCTCCCTGCTTGGCCCTTGGGAGCCCTGCCTCCACTTCTGGCTCCGATGTCAGTTCCCTAATAATAATGATAATAATAATAAGAAAAGCTGTTCTTCATTTTACTGAGACTTCTAAAATGCAGTTACATTACAGTTCAGGTTGCAAAATTAGCCTTGGACCTTTGTGAATTTACTTCAGGAGGAGAACACAGTGACCCAGCCAGCTCTAGGGTAATCTCTCACTCACACACAGGCATTAAAAAGAATACCTTTCTCCTGAATCTTTCCCCCCCATGTCCTGCTTACCTAGTTTGTTTTAAAATAAGCTGCTAAGGACAACTGCATGTTTTGTCTCAGTGCCTGGCAGCTGTAGCAACTAACATGATAATTAATGTTTACAGGGGGAATGGTTATCTGCCCTGAAAAGAAGAGTACAATTCCAAGGTAACCTGTTTTCTGCCTTCAACTTTTATGGACCTGTATAAAAAAAAGCTAAATTTTAAAACAAACCATTTATTGTGTAAAGCAGCTGAAGAAATGACATCATTTGTAAAATATCACTTCAACAAAAAAAAAGGTACTAAATCTGATGTATTATTGAGGTCTCAAGTTCAGTTTAATAAAATATTTAAAAAAAAAAAACTACTTGTTAATTTTGCCTGCAAAATTCCTTTCCATCATAATTCATTACTCCTTAACTTAGGTCAGGTTGACACAGATAACACCTGAGAAGGTAATTTGATTACGGAGCAATAGACAATTCCTCTGGATAAATTTAACTCTGCGTGATGATGCCACCTTGGAAATAAATGTCCATCTTGGAAATGAATGTTCAAAGGGGACATAAAATTATTTATTTAGGAGTTGAAGGATGCTGTCATGAATGTAGAGGCTGACCTAGTTGAGTCAGCATGCATTCCCCACTTGGAGCCAGCCCAGAAACTGAGGTCCAGCTACGAGGGCCTTCTGGCAGTTCCCTCACTGTGAGAAGTGAGGTTACAGGGAACCAGGCACAGGGCCTTCTCAGTAGTCACACCCTCCCTGTGGTATGTCCTCCCATCAGATGTCAAGGAAATAAGCAACTACCTGGATTTTAGAAGATATCTGAAGGGAGTCCTGTACAGTGGTATGTCGGGTTAAGAACTTAATTCGTTCTTGGGGTCTGTTCTTAACCTGAAACTGTTCTTAACCTGAAGCACCACTTTAGCTAATGGGGCCTCCCACTGCCACTGCACAATTTGTGTTTTCATCCTGAAGCAAAGTTCTTAACCCGAGGTACTATTTCTGGGTTAGCGGAGTCTGTAACCTGAAGCGTCTGTAACCTGAGGTACCACTGTATAGGGAAGTTTTTAATGAGTGGTGTCATATTGTGTTTTTATTTGTTGGAAGACACCCAGAGTGGCTGGGGTAACCCAGTCCGATGGGTGGCATCTAAATAAGAAATTAGTAGTGGTAGTAATATAAAACATAAGAACCGGTGAGAACATAAGTATTGGGCCTGATGGATTGGGCCTATGAGAGAGACAGGGAGATGTAAGCATATCTGTCATAAATGCTGAGTGTGCAGGGCTGCAGGAGCTCCAGCCCTACAACATTCCCCATGAAGGGGCAGAGAACCAACAGATTTTTGCACCTGAGCCATGCAGGCATGTGTGCCTGACCTCAACACACTGAGCGGAGGAGCATATGCTTTCGCCAAGCATGCCCGAGGGAGCCTGCTGTGCCCAGCTCAGGAAAGGGGCAGCCTACCCTAGGGGCCCTGGAGTGGCTCCTCGCGCCTCCACTGCATGTCTCCTTACTTTCTGGAGGCCTCTTACGGCCTCCAGAAGACCCAACAGATGCTTTAACTAAGATTCCTAAATTGCAGGGGGTTGGACTAGATGACCTTGGGGTCCCTCCCAACTCTACAATTCTACAATTCTATGATTCTATGAATCCACCTCCATCCCACACAGCAAGCCACTTCTGCTCACCAAACTAATACTTCCAGGAATCTTTAAGGGGAGCCACAAACTGCTGAGAATCTGTAAAACCAATGCAGGTTTGTTCTTTGTTCAAGCCAAGGATTTCCTTTTAAGTCCCCTGGTCACGTGAATATTCCTTTATTCCCTTATCTAAAGATTTACCAGTGAGCAAAGTGGTTTCTTTTCCAAGAGAGCATTATAATTTCAGATCTGAAGAGCACATTCAAGGGAAACGGGCTGGTTCCTGCTGACAGTCGTATTATGCCAACCCCACACATTCCGTTGGCAAAAACTTTATGATACTAATTTCCATATTTGGAGGCAACTTTTCCCCATTCGGCCGCAGCACATGTTATAATGCAAGAGTATAATCACTACTTGCTGCTTTGTCTCTAGAATTAAAAGCAATGCTCCAGGTTCAAAATTACAGAAGGAAGAGACGGCTTTCCACTGTGTCAAAAATAGAATGAACTTTTCACTCTGAAAAAAAAAACAACCACCAACTCCCTAACACTCCGCCCCCCCAACCACACCACTAGTCATATACCAAAAGGAACTGTACAGATGACCAAGCAAAAACATGCTGCCAGAGCTTTCAAATGCAAGTTCTTTCCATGCAGCAAAAATAAAAACCTATAAACAGAACTCAAATGCAGAAGTAAAACTAGCTGGGGTACAGTATATTTGCAAACAAACAGTGCTGACCAATTCGTGATTTCTGCTTCTTCCCATAAAAAAAGAATGGAATTGGAGAAAAAAAGGGTTGGAAAGGGGTTGTTATTATTCCATATTTATATACATATGCTTTTGCACTAGATCCTGTGAATATTTAAGCTTAGTTGAATTTCCGTCATGAGTTCAACAAAAGTTCAGTTATGGCATTTTATGTGCATGATTCAGGCAGAGGAAGAATTCATGGAGGATCTAAGTCCTGCTAAGCTTGCACCAGTAGGGCAAAAGGTAGGGGGCAGGTTTTAGCATCCCCTGTTCACTTTTAACCTTCAGCCCCTCGCATTGATCCCAACCAGGGTGGGGGGGTGAGCGTAAAAGATCTAAGGCTGACATATTCCCTCAAGAAAATCGCAATGCACATCTAGAGAAAAGAGCTTTGTACTAAGCAGACCCCAAGCCTCCCCTGATGTCAGGGGCTGGACTATGGAGGAATGGGGAGAACTGCCACCCCTCTCTCTTCAGCTTCCCGAGAAGAGGAGGACAGTATAGATATAGAACAGTGGTTTGCAGAAGGTCACAGTTCAGAGGCTGCAGAGAGGAGAAGCTGGGAAATATTGGGGGAGCTGCAAGAAGAAGAAGCATTAGGATAAAGACAGCTAACAGACTCAGTGTCTCTTGAAAGCATTCCTAATCTCCCCTCTCCCAGGACCCAGCATGCCTTGAGGGTAGCAGAACACAAATCTCAGAGCCAGAAAGCACAAATCAGCCGGCGCAGGGGTGACGTAGAATAGGAGGGACTGAGGGGTGGGACTTTACTTGGAGCAATGCCATTATCTAAGAGAGACCACATTCCTTTGTCTCTCTGTGAATACTGAATAAACTACTTGGTAAGAACTCTGCTTGCTTGTTTGTTTTTCTTCTTGGCATCCCACTGTGGGAGGGATAGGATTCCCTGAAGCTTTGCCACCTGATATGCCTCTGCAATGCCACCAGTTTTCCCTTATCACCATCGGAGCATCAGCGCTGGAGCTGGAGTAGCAATGGTGGCAGAGGTTTACATCTCCACTAACTGGTCCTCCTTCTCCTCTGGACAGGACTTATATGACTGCAGCCTTTGACAGCTCAGAAGAAATTGCTGGGTCTTAGGGCTGTACAATACATATTTCATGGTAATATTCTGCTGTCTGCTTTTTCTTTCTTATAATAATTTCCCAGTTGGCACCAGATATTGCTGTACTGGGCTCCAAGGCTACCCACACACTACAGCCTCAACCTGACACCCAGTGAGGTGTTGTGGTTAGAATGTCAGATTAAGACTTGGGAGGCCAGGATTCAAATCCCCACTCAGCCATGAAGCTTAGCTTGGGCAGGTCACTGCCTCCCAGCCTAACCTACCTCCTATGGTTGTTACTGTTGGGGGATGCGGGCGGTGCTGTGGTCCAAACCCCTGAGCCTCTTGGGCTTGCCAATCGGAAGGTCGGCGGTTTGAATCCCTGCGATGGGGTGAGCTCCTGTTGTTTGGTCCCAGATCCCACCAACCTAGCAGTTCAAAAGCATGCCAGTGCAAGTAGATAAATAGGTACCACTGTGGTGGGAAGGTAAACAGTGTTTCCATGCACTCTGGTTTCTGTCACGGTGTCCCGTTGCTCCAGTTTATCATGCTAGCCACAAGACCTTGAAAGCTGTCTGTGGACAAATGCCAGCTACCTCGGCCTGAAAGTGAGATGAAAGCTGCAATCTCATAGTCACTTTTGACTGGACTTAAGCATCCAGGGGTCTTTTACCTTTTACCTGTTTTTTTTTTTTTTTTTACTGTTGTGCAAATTAAATGAGGAGAAAGAGAACCATGTATACCAGCTTCAGCTCACTGGCACAAACAGTGCTATATAAAGGAAATCCATCCATCAGCTAAACCTTCTCATACTAGAGAAGAAGGAAGAAGACTTGGGTTGCCAGACCTTTTCACTTCTGGCATTCAGTTTTGTTCACCATCACCCTATTGACCACAAGTCGATATTGTATCCTCAAATTGCCGAACAAGCGCTTACAAACATATCTGCCTCACAAAAGATGGGCAATTATTTATTTATAACGTTTCCCAGGAGAAAGATTTTTGTGGAGAGATGCTGGCTTTGTGACAGAAAATGCACTTGGAAATCAGTCCACAAGAATGTGTGTTTTGCAAGCACGGTACAGTTTTGCAAGCGACACTGTAAATGCTTTCCATGCCAGTGTTTACGTAGACAAATTTAGCAGCTTTGGACATTTCACAAGATCACCTGATAACAAGCAAAGTTTAAGCATCTGACCTTAGCTGAGGCCAGACATCCGAAATATGTGGCAAGGATAAGTTTCAAGGAAGTAAAACAAAGAGGCGTTTTTAGATTTTGTTTTGCTTTGTTGTTGTTTTCCAGGGCCGTTTCTTTTGCAACTTACATTTATTCATCTCCAAGTCGAGTAGTTTTTTGTTTTGTTTTTCTAGTGCTGAACTGAAATTTCTCGGAAGACACTGAGGTTTTGTTTTCGCCATACTCAGATTTCTGAGATTTTTCTTTTTCTCACCAGACTAGGAAAAAGACCACTTCTCCAAAGTTTCTCAGAGTATTTTCCACTATTATTTGCATGTGTGCAGTAGATGCCAATTCCCCCCATTTCCTCATAATGCCCTGAAATGACCTATGACCTTTGGTCTGGAGCATGCAAAATGGTGGGTGAGATACCAACACAGCAAAAAAAACACACAAAAAAACAAGCCAAGGAAGGAAGGAAGGATGGAAGCTGTAATACTGCAGCTGTTAATGGTGAGCTCTACCCCTGAGAAACTGTTGGAGAATAACCAGTCAGATCTATGGCCACAGACATCCAGTCTTCATTCATTTTCACAACTATTTTTGCTCTGCTGCCACCTTCAACCTGGAACTTTCCTATCTGGGTACCTTTAGATGCACGGCTTGTTCTTCTTTATCCACTCTTGAATTTTTAAAAGCATGTGGAATAGCAACACATTCATAATTATTTTGTATACCTCTAAGAAAGGTCACAGATATGCTTTTTAACCCCCCCCCAAAAAAAACCCTGTATGTTAAATTATAGATTGAAGGTAAAATTCCTTGCCTTTTGAAAAATATTTCCTTAAAAAAATAAACCAATTGTGCATTCCAGTGCTGTGCTGAATCTCCAGATACCCGCTTTTATGTGAGTGTGAATGCTTCTTTTAATCACTGCAGTTGGGTTTCCTTTCAAGACATCCTTCTCTGACATTGCTCCAAGAGAAAATGTGTCATAGTGGCTGATGAATATTACAGCGAGTCCTCAGGAAATTGTTCAAACATCATGCTGTCTAGGGCGTCAGAAGAAGTTAAATACATGAGCTAGCTGCTCGGCATGTATCAACAGATGCCCACTCTTTTCTTCCCTAATTTGCTATATGTTACAGATCCCACATGCATATATTAATTGTTACACAAGTTCTAGAACTGACCACTGTGAAATAAATCAGAATAAATTATGATATCCAGAAAGGGGTATGAAGAGAAAGTGCAGTCTTGGGAGGGGGCAAATTGCAAAAAGCAGGGCAATCTTCATTGCCTCATCCCTTCTCTTTCCTCTTCAAACTAGACTCCTTCCCCATTCTTGGCCCCTTCCATTTTCCTTTCTGCTTCTTTAGGCTTTCAAATACTTTTTGCTTCTTCTTCTTTCTCCTTCACACTCTTCTACTTCCCTTCACCTACTGAAAAAGTTGCAGTTCCGTCAGACTATAACATAGGCAGCATTTGTTTATTGTTGCCTAAACCCACTTAATTTGGAATGAGTTCCATTTAAACGAATGGCTATTTCGTCTAAACAAAAAATGTGAGCTGACAGTGGGCAGGTAAAGTGATCTGAGAGCAGGTAGACTGACTAAACACTGTGTAAGCAAGTGATACAATGCAATCCTAACTAGATCTACTCAGATGTAAGTCCTACTGAATTCAAAGAAGCTTTGTTGTTGTTGTTTAGTCATTTAGTCGTGTCCAACTCTTCGTGACCCCATGGACCAGAGCACGCCAGGCACTTCTGTCTTCCACTGCCTCCCACAGTTTGGTCAAACTCAGGCTGGTAGCTTCGAGAACACTATCCAACCATCTCGTCGTCTGTCGTCCCCTTCTCCTTGTGCCCTCAATCTTTCCCAACATCAGGGTCTTTTCCAGGGAGTCTTCTCTTCTCATGAGGTGGCCAAAGTATTGGAGTCTCAGCTTCAGGATCTGTCCTTCCAGTGAGCACTCAGGGCTGATTTCCTTCAGAATCGACAGGTTTGATCTTCTTGCAGTCCATGGGACTCTCAAGAGTCTCCTCCAGCACCATAATTCAAAAGCATCAATTCTTCGACGATCAGCCTTCTTTATGGTTCAGCTTTCACTTCCATACATCACTACTGCGAAAACCATAGCTTTTACTATATGGAGCTTGCATCCAGCTAAATAGGATTAGGTTGGCACTTCCTCCCAAATAAACAAGGGATCTGGTTGAAAAATCGCAATAAGCCAAAGAATTGTGGCAAGGGAAATTGATGGACTATGTGGAACTGGCGAAATTGACGCACAAACTGTGTGAAAAGGACAACTGTGACTTCAAAGAAGAATGGGAACCTTTTGCAAAGTATTTAAAGAAACAACAAAATGAACTGGACTCCTCGGCAGGCTTTGAATAAACAAACACAAATTTATTATTGGTAACACATAGACAGATAATTTAAGGATCATTACAATTTTATAATATGCAGAGAATAACATGTGCTGAAAAACCAGAGAGAGGAGCTGAAGGAAGTCTGGGTGGGAAGGTGGGTTGTTCTTGGGGAGAGGGGAGGGACGGGGGGGGGGGGAATGAGGATGATATGTTTTTGATAAATTGTTATGTTGAAATTTCTAATAAAACTTATTCCAAAAAGAAAAGAAAAGCCGCAATAAGCCTATACACTAAATAAGACTTATTAATGAATAAACCCACACAATCCTAAGCACACATTTACTTTCAAGTAATTGGTTGAACCCAAGATGATGTACTGCCAAAGGAAAATACAAATGGACTGGGCCGAAGCTGGGCAAACTTTCTCAGGCTCTACAGTTAAGACAATGGAAACCCTATCCATGATCTTAAATGGGGGAGGAGGAATATAAAATCCTCAAAAAAACTGAACATTTTGCTCTGGATTCTTTGTGACCCCCTTAGCCCAACCTGGCTGCAATGACTAGTGACTTTGGGTGGCTGGTAAAGGAAGTACAAATCTACAGTAGAGTTATAGCTAACTAAATCTTGGAGTAAACCTGTCAGAGACCGTGCTGAGGAGGGCTGAACAGATGAGAAATGGAAGCGACCTCCCTCTCTTCCTGCTCCTGATCAGGATCCTGAATCTTCCCAGGAGCAGTGGGACAGTACAGTGGTACCTTGGGTTACAGACGCTTCAGGTTTCAGACACTTCAGGCTACAGACTCTGCTAACCCAGAAATAGTACCTCAGGTTAAGAACTTTCCTTCAGGATGAGAACAGAAATCATGCTCTGGTGGCGCGGCAGCAGCAGGAGGCCCCATTAGCTAAAGTGGTGCTTCAGGTTAAGAACAGTTTCAGGTTAAGAACGGACCTCTGGAACAAATTAAGTACTTAACCCAAGGTACCACTGTATAGATTTGGAACAGTGGTTCACAGAGGGACATAGTTCAGAAGGCAGAAGTTGGGAAGAACTGGGTGGTGAATAGCTAGGAGAAGAAGAACTGGGGGGGGGAGAGACTTAACAGACTCTCTCGCGTGCTCAAAAGCCTACATCCGCCCAGCCCAAGGTTACGAAGAGCAGATAAGGTGGCTGCACAGAAAGCAAAGTGGTTGTGAGATCAGGTTGCAAGACGAGGAAGTAACTAGGGTGACGGGGGGAAGTGGGTGGAAAGCTTAATTGGAAGCACCTTTACTCACGGAAGGAACTCTTGCTTCTTTCGCTGTGTTCATGAAAACCTCTTTAAATGGTAAAAGGCTATTTTTGCTTTGTTCTGCTTACCCACGGCCAAAGGGAGGGAAGCCTGACAAAACCTATTGAAATAAATGAGTCTACCCTGTATGTAGCGCATCCTGGCGACACACTCCAAAAACAATGTTTACGGGCTTCACTCCAAAATAGCCCTTTTGGGGCAGATCCTAAAGTGATGCGAAAAGGAGTTCTGGTGAAAATGGGCTGGTCACATGTCATTTTTCAGTTTGATGAATGGTATGCCTTCTATTCTTAATATTTAAACATTTCTGACAACATAAATGCAGGAACTCATTATTTATCTCTAGGTAGGTGCTGTTCATCAACCTCTCTTATAATGCAATGCAACACAAGTCTAGTCAGACGTAAGCCATGCTGAGTTCAATGGGACTTGTTCTCAGGTTAGCAAATATAGGGTTTCAGCCTAAAACCAACAGAACATCATTTAAGTGCAATAGGAACTCAATATCTTGGAACCCATAAGCAATCATAGAATAAAATAATAATACTCTAGGCTAGGGCGTGGCATGTATGTGTTCCAATATGTTTCTTTTAAAACTAGCCAGCTCATTGCTTTGGTAATCAGTTCTGCTCCTGTTTCCTCCTTATGATAGATTTTAAAATGTAATGTTGCGCATATATATATATATATATATATATGACACTCGGGTTGTGAACATGATCCATGCAGGATGCACATTCACAACTTCTGCACATGCACAAAGCGATTCTGTGCATGCGCAGCAGCCAAAACCCGGAAGTAACCTGTTCCGGTACTTCTGGGTTTCAGCGGTCAATAACCCGAAAAAATGCAAACTGAAGTGGTTGTAACCCGAGGTATGACTTGTGTGTGTGTGTGTGTGTGTGTGTTTGCGCGCGTGCACATATATATATATATATATATATATATATATATATATACACACACACACACACACACACACACATACAGTGGTACCTCGGGATGCGAACGGGATCCGTTCCGGAGCCCCGTTCGCATCCTGAATAGAACATAAGACGCAACAATGTGTCGGTGCATGGGCGGGTCACGATTTGCTACTTCCACACATGCACGTGACGTCATTTTGAGCGTCTGCGCATGTGCGAACAGCGAAACCCGGAAGTAACACGCTCTGTTACTTCCTGAAGCACATTCAACCCAAGGTATGACTGTATATGGAAAACTCTGTGTGTGTGTGTGTGTGTGTACGCGCGCGCGCATGCCAGATACTGTGTACAGTATAGAAATCCAGCATTTAGAAGGAAAACTTGATTGAAATAGATTTGGACAAAGTTTACCAGAAATAACTGAAAAAATGTTTGTAAGTCAGAATACATGCTGATCCAGAAAGATAAGAAGTGGGACCGTCCCTGCTTATGCAGTCAGTTTGGATCAAGTTTATGCATTCCAAATTAAAGGCAGATACCTACCTTGAAAAAAACATTTTGCTTTCGATGGCAAAACAGACACAGTATTTCATTTTGCCGTCATATATCATTTCATGTGACAGCAAAAGTTGAAGCGACACGATGACAGGTGATGCCGGCAATTCCAGGAAAGAAAATTGTGCCCTCTCTTGCTTTTTGATGAAGAAAAGTTGCTCCTTCCCTCTGTTGAGATCACCCAAGTTAATGTGAAATGGGTGGTCTTAGCATTGCGAAGTCCTGGAAACATCAAAGGAGAACTTGTATATGGACAGGCATGATTGCTAATGACTGCTCAAGGCTTTCCAGCTGGAATGAATATGACTGAGTGTAACATGAAATGAATATAAACAAGGCCAAGCGTAGCTCTGCACTTAATATATCTGTATAGCAGAATTCTGCATCAAGGCAACTCAATTTCTGCACAAAGAACAGCTGGATTCTGCAAGGTCAACTCTCCCCAAATTGATGCCCTCCAGATGTTGACAGACTACAACTCCCATCATTCCAAACAACTGACCAGCCTGAGTTGGGAGGCAGCTGATGGGAGCAGTAGTTCAACAACGTCTGAATGGGCAGCAGGGTAAGGAAGGTGGGTACAGATTGCATAAATTTTTATATTTTGGCTTGGTTTTGCATAACTTATTTTCCTTATCCAAGATATGTGGAAGAAAGCACAAAAGCTATGCTTCTCTTCCTAAGACTTTGCACACCCTGCTTATTGGTGGCAAATAGAAGGGGTACTTTCTGATCAGAGTTAAATGTTTTTTGTTTTTCAAATTTATTTAATTTTCAAATTTATGAACAATTATCCAATAACCAAAATAGAAAGAGAATTCCATAAATACCCCTAGACTTCCCTCCTATTTGTGGGTCCTTGTGTTAATTTTTTTCCCTCCTGCATCTTCTCTATTAATCCAATTCTATTAAATCTCCATTACCATCATAGTCCAATGTTAAGCTACATGTACCATTCCAATCCTGCTAATCCTATTAATTGTTTACAATGATATTCAAGGTAAGTTAGATATTTCCCCCCTTCCTTATTAAAATTTTGGTCTTCCTGGATTATGCTGAATTGGCAAAAATGACCAGAAGAATTGGAAACGAGGAAGACCAAATATTTTTCAGTCCCTTTCATTTCAGTGGGAAAAGTAAGCACATATCTTTCCCAATGATATATTTTTAATGTATTTGCCTGCCCTATAGCAAATGTGTTGTTGGGTTGTTGTGTGTAGGAGCCACGGAAGCCCAGGCAAGTAATTAAGCTCACAACAGAAAACAAGTGTTTAAGAAAGTTGGCAGGAAGGCACTGTTAACTGAGGAAATGGGTTGTGGAGGTGTTACAAGCCATCATGGTGGTCCTGATCCAATTCAGCTCTCATCCCGCCTCTTGCTGCTATTATTATTATTATTATTATTGACGCAGATAGCGGTGTGGTGTAAACCAATGAGCCTTGGGCTTGCCAATTGGGAGGTTAGCAGTTCGAATCCCCGTGACGGGGTGAGCTCCCATTGTACAGTCCCAGCTCCTGCCAACCTAGCAGTTCGAAAGCACACCAGTGCAAGTAGATAAATAGGTACTGCTGTGGTGGGAAGGTAAACAGTGTTTCCATGTGCTCTGGTTTCCGTCAGTGTTCTGTGGCGCCAGAAGCAGCTTAATCATGCTAGCCACATGACCCAGAAAAACTGAGAACAAACGTCGGCTCCCTCGGCCAGTAAAGCGAGTTGAGCACCACAACCCCAGAGTCATTCCGACTGGACTTAACTGTCAGGGATCCTTTAACTTCTTCTTATTATTATTATTAGTGCAGAAAGATGTCCCATCTGGTTATTCTTTTATGGAGTTCCTAGCAGCACTCCTGTTGTATTGATAACAATCCTAGACCCAATATCGAAGTGGGTGCTTGCAACATTATATATGAAAAGTACGTCCTCCTTTTTTGAGAGAGAGACACAGAGAGAGAGAGCTCACAAATTTTCTGCCTGCCACATCATCTTGCCGACGCATCTTTAGTTTATGGCTGCACAGAGCGTTTCCTCAGTTCCGCTCACCAATTTTCAGGCTGCTTGGAGCCTCGCCAAAGTTTACAATACACTGACAGATTCAATCTATCTCAAAACTAACCTCATCTTAGCCTTATCACTGTCTCCACCACAAGACTGATGAGGAGGAAAAGGGGAAGTCTTTGATAGATCTAAGAAGAAGAAAAGGATGCCATTTATCATATGCACTGTTGAGTTTTCCATTCCCTATTCATCTATAACAGAACAAACATGCTGTAGGTATTGCACAATTATAAAAAAGTGCTGCTTTAGGCAACAATATCTCTGAACTGGCATTGGAAATCAAAAGTGGAGATAGCGAGAAAGGTAGAGATTGGGAGAGTGCTTCTGAAGCCTTTAGAAAAAGTCCATATATATATATATATATATATATACACATATTTACTGAAAATTCAAAAAGTACAGAATTATATGTGCACCAAACATGGTGAGACGTAAATAAAAGAGAGAAAAAGAAAAAGAGAACCCATGTACAAGGGAAAATAAAGGGGGGAGGGGGGAACCCAAAACTATATATTTTACAAAGTTGTTATTGTACTTCACCAGATCTTAACCTATTACAGTATTTGTAATAATGGATTCCAAATATCATTGAATTTGTTCATGGCAAGTCTGTGTTTATATGCAAATTGTTCATATGTTGTTAGTTTGTATATGTCTTCCATCCAATCATAGAAGGGAGCCGCATTTTGATTTTTCCAATTCATCAGTGTCAGTCTTTTTGCTGTGGTAAGGGCACAAGGAGTCCACTCGCATTGTCCTTCCATAAGATTCCATGAACTGGGTATATAGTTCAAGAGGGAACCGCCAGAAGACCCTTGGAGCTGGACCTCAATGTACGGGCTGAACGATGACCCTTCGTGTCTCAACTCTACAATTATTTAATTCTATGATGATGATAACCTGAAATATCCCATCAGTGTGGGTATGACCTGCACTCCCAACTGCTAATGAATTGGCAAAGCAAGATGCATAACTAAGACATACAATGATTGTTTGCAGTGAGATTTCTTTTTGCAGTGAGCTAGCTACTACTAGTCTCTATTCAGCCCAAATTTGTTTATGTCAACTCTGGATATGAATTCATGTGACCTGTGTTTGGCTTGGTAGGCCATAATTTACGCCAGCTTGCCTTATGTGACTATTCAGCTATTACTCATTTCCCAAGTTATGCTGAAATCTGCTCCAGGCAACGTCACCAGTCATCTGTGCAGCAAAGGTCTGGCTGGATTGAGCAGGCAGCTGCCCCTTTTTGAACAAGATGGTGGACAAATATTTAACCGGGGGTAAACACATGATATGGGACGCAGGTGGCGCTGTGGGTTAAAGCCTCAGCGCCTAGGGCTTGCCGATCGAAAGGTCGGCGGTTCGAATCCCTGCGGCGGGGTGCGCTCCCGCTGCTCAGTCCCAGCGCCTGCCAACCTAGCAGTTCGAAAGCACCTCCGGGTGCAAGTAGATAAATAGGGACCGCTTACCGGCGGGAAGGTAAACGGCGTTTCCGTGTGCGGCTCTGGCTCGCCAGAGCAGCGATGTCACGCTGGCCACGTGACCCGGAAGTGTCTCCGGACAGCGCTGGCCCCTGGCCTCTTAAGTGAGATGGGCGCACAACCCCAGAGTCTGTCAAGACTGGCCCGTACGGGCAGGGGTACCTTTACCTTTACCTTTACCTAAACACATGATACCCTAAATCCTAGCTAGGATTAAGCCAGAGAAATCCATGCACAGAATAAGTTTGGATGCACAGTTCATTATGCAAGTAGGATCACATAGCTGGATCAGAACAATTATGTATTTGCTTGTTTTAAAAACGAAGGTAACAGCAATGAAATATTCGAGCTTTATATTTTCTGCAGAAAACTCAATGTTTTGCACCACTGTTGCACCATGGACAGTAGTGAAAAGTGAAAAAGTTTACTTTGTCTATGCAATTGCAATCTTTATCCACCCAGGGGAGGGAGGGGGAATAAAAGTAATCTTAAGATGAACTCTTCAACCCTGCAAAGGAATAGTGCTAGACCTTACATGTATGTATGTCACAATTCATTTTGCTGACTTAGATTTTAGTAATTGGGTGACAGTCAGCTAGATTTTCCCCTCCTAAAAAGTGGGGGTGGGGTGGGAGGTTCTAGGAAGGAAACTGTCAAGCAAAAAAACCTGGACATGGACTTTCTGCATTTAATAATAAAAATAAAAATAAAAATAAAAGAATTCTTCAGAGCACTTTAGTAAATGAAACCCTCCACCCTTTAGTTTTTTACTTTCCTCCATTAAAAGAACGTGCATGTTCTCAGCATAGAGTAAATGGAAGTAATTCAAACTGGCAGCTGCAGGCAAATTTGGTGGTAAAAATAGGAACAAAGAGCTTGGAGCGATTTCACAAGATCATTTCTTCAGCAGCAAGGTTTGTACTCCAGCAGAACCAAATAGCAAAGCTTTTAATACAGAGGATAAGTCCAGGCTATGCATCCATTAATTGAAATTGTTCATTAAAGGGCAAGCAGCGATGTTTGAGGAAAATGTGTATCTCTCTGAGTATGTAGTCATTTGGTTTTTCTCTATGCAGGGAAGAATGTTAAGCCAAGGATTTCAGGAACAGTGATACTGCCGCAAAGTATCTTATATCTAAAACTTTCATGGTGTGATGGGTTCAGATGAGCCACAATGAACATACAACTTGGTGCATTTGTTGGGGAAATGAGTTCTCAACCTCACTGCAACATGGATGGAGACATATTATCATCTATACTTTGTAGTGCACATGGAAGTTACACTAGATACCCACAACCCACCTCTGGCTAGTATGGATCGCTCCTGAACCAGCATGAGAATCTGGACAAAAACTATTTCTGTTTACAAGTTGTGCCTGTGCATAGCTTGTATCCATTATCTGCCACCACATGCAAGCCAATTTCAAGGTACATTTTCATACCTCTGAGATTCACAAGCAATACGCACAGTCTTGCGAAATTGCTGGAATGCCTCTATTTTCATATTCGTGGCCTGACTGCTGTGATGCTGTCAGGTAATTCCAGGCTTTTGTCCAAATGCTATTACAGTGGGTGGGAGCAGCTTTGGATGGTGATGTGCATAAATTCACTTACTTCAAAAGATAGCAAGTCTGCTCTTCTTCATTTCAGAACTGTGTGGTTCCTTCTCATTCTGCCAAATGGGGCCCTGGCTGTCTGGCCCTGGAGTGCAGCACTAACCCCCACTTCCTGGCAGCTGTTACAAGTTGCCAAATATTATTTTTTCGTGTGTGTCATTGTTTAGCTTGTGGGCCTGTAGGTATGTACAGTATATTGTTGTTGTTTAGTCGTTTAGTTGTGTCCAACTCTTTGTGACCCCATGGACCAGAGCACGCCAGGCACTTCTGTCCTCCACCGCCTCCCGCAGCTTGGTCAAACTTATGCTGGTAGCCTTGAGAACACCGTCCAACCATCTCTGTCGTCCCCTTCTCCTTATGCCCTCCATCTTCCCCAGCATCAGGGTCTTTTCCAGGGAGTCTTCTCTTCTCATGAGGTGGCCAAAGTATTGGAGCCTCAGTTTCAGGATCTGTCCTTCCAGTGAGCACTCAGGGCTGATTTCCTTAAGAATGGATAGGTTTGATCTTCTTGCAGTCCATGGGGCTCTCAAGAGGCTCCTCATGTACAGTATATACAGTATGTACAGTACATACAGACCCCTAAATAGGCCTATTTGGGCCCTCATAATTGCATCAGGAGGCAACCACATCATCTCCCCCTTAGTGATTTAACATCTAAAGATGTTACAAGGGGAGAGGGGTAAAAATCTGAAGAGCGTCAGCTTTAAAAGCATCCCCAAAAGGGGAAACAGAGTTATTTACAATGGAGAGGCATTGGAGGGAGAAAGGTGAATAAAGACAATTGGAGTCTGGGTTTTCTGACTTCTGACAATGATTTCATCTCTGGAATTGGCCAGTTTTCTTCAGTAACAAGGGCAAATCCTAAATGCCTCAGCTTAGTGGGAGAGTACTTTGCATGCCAGGCAGTGTAGAATATAGTGAGCTAAATGGACCAACTGGTCTGTCTCAAAGTAAAACAGATTGCTATGTTCGGATGTTTAACAGATCAACACTTTAGCTTGTGCATGATGTTCTACATGTAGACAAGCCCAAGTCTCCAATCCACATGGTCTGCATATTCAGCCATAGTGTGCTATTGTGAGATAGTGGGGGCTTTCTTTTAAAACCACCTGGGTAAATCAGTTGTTTATTCTTTGCCCATAAAACAGACTATGAGAACTGCAGGGGGAAGTGTAATTCATCTGTCTCTTGGCAAGGAACTCATCTCTAAGGCTGCCATTTTTACTTTATTTGTTCTGAGAATGAATGGGATAATCAATGTTATGTTGCTGTCTCTCTCACACCACACCACAATGAAGGGTTGCACCTAAGAAGCAAAACGAGCAGCCCTGAACTTACACACATTTATGTCAATTGTTTTAATAAATAGAGTACCATGCAATCATATTACACTATATTAAAGTCCCTTAATAGCATTAAGGGCAGTAAGGCTCTCTTTTCAGTTTTTATTAAAGAATAACTTGGCAAAAAGTAATCCAATATCTGTCAACTTAAAGGATAAGGAACATGAAACCTAAGATTGGAACAAAGATAAACACACACACACAAAGGCAAACTTTCTCAAGTGAGATTTAGAGAGTGAAGTTTGCTTTTATTTTAAGGAAGTTGTTCTAGTATGTGACCATGTGATTAAAAGATATACATTGATCCCAGCTCTGGACTGCAGACAACTACCATTAGGTATAGTTTAAAATGGGTGGTGAAAAACAGTCCCTAAATAATACCTGCATTTCCCCCCCCCCATAAACAGAAATCACCAGCACCTATATGAAAATTATTTAAAAATATTAAAGCAAACTTAAAAAAAAAAAACGAAACAAAAGTGCAAGGAATGAAATAGCCAAAGCAGTGTTACAATGCATCGATCCCAGTTTCTGCAAACAAATTTCTCCATTCAGGGCAGATCAATCACTTTGGCCAAACTACTCAGATCACATCCTCAAAGCCTTGCTGAGAATTGTTCTGAGAGGAAAGTGAGAATTTACCTGCTGAATTTCTCTAGGGAAGGGAAGATATTCCATGACATGAGACTCTTGGCACACAACCTGTCCTTGGCCCCTCTGGGAGGGTCTTGGGCCTTTTTTGTGATGGTACAGAGAAGGCTCCCTGGAGAAGACCCTGATGTTGGGAAAGATGGAGGGCACAAGGAGAAGGGGGTGGCAGAGGACGAGATGGTTGGATAGTGTTTTCGAGGTTACCAGCATGAGTCTGACCAAGCTGCGGGGGGCAGTGGAGGACAGGAGTGCCTGGCGTTCTCTGGTCCATGGGGTCACGAAGAGTCGGACACGACTAAACGACTAAACAACAACAACAACAACAACAGAGAAGGCAAGGCTACTGAACAAGAAAAGGTGGCAAGGCGTAGTGAAACAAACTGCATGCAGGCATTTGGCCTGCAGGGATTCTCAGATCCCATTTTGTAGTCAGTGATAGAAGAGAGCCACTGGGATAGAGAAAAGCCTACCTTGTGTTGGATGAAGAGGAGAGATCAAAGCCACCAGCTCAAGAGCCCCACAGGAAGGGCTCAGACTAGATGTATGAAGAAGAGTGGTGAAAGCCCAACTCCCAATAACCCCCCAGGGAGGGCTATGAAGACAACACCTTAGAGCCTGGAGCCAGGTGGTGGGACCCTGGAGCCAGGTGGTGGGACCCTGGAGCCAGGTGGTGGGACACTGAGGAGCAGTCAGCAGAAGGGACGAGCTGGGAGAAGAAGGAGTGATGAAGGAGGACCTTCCAGGACAGGATTAGAAGCTGAGAGTCACAGCATGTGTGCAGACAGACCCAGTCTTGCTGACTCTCCTCCTCCTCTGACCCCTCGCTATGGAAAGGATGTGCTTGGTAAGCCAAGGTATCCCCAACACCAGGGGAAATGTGGCTAGCTTCACTAGGTACAGGTAAAAGGTAAAGGACCACTGGACATTTAAGGCGACTATGGGGTTACGGCACTCATCTCACTTTCAGGCTGAGGGACCCAGCGTTTGTCCACAGACAGCTTTCCGGGACATGTGGCCCGCAGGACTCAACCACTTCTGACGCAACAGAACACAGTGACGGAAACCAGAGCGCATGAAATCGCTGTTTACCTTTCCACCACAGCAGTACCTATTCATCTACTTGCACTGGCATGCTTTCGAATTGCTAAGTTGGCAGGAGCTGGGACAGAGCAACAGGAGCTCACCCCGTCACGGGGATTCAAACTACCAACCTTCTGATCGGCAAGCTCAAGAGGCTCAGTGGAATTACAGGGAATTAGTGTCCCACTGGTACCAATATGGAAGATACTAGTTTCAGGTTCCCCATCTGCTAGCAAGGTGAAGGGGCTGTCCAAAAGAGAAGATAAGCTGTCTAGCCCTGCAGTCTAGAGACAAGGAGCTGGCCAGCAGAGACGTTGCACCAGAATCATGCAAGCAGCAGATTCCCGGACAAGAAGCCTTGGGGATTGTTCTTCCCAGCAAGGCTCGCCTGGCACCTTCATTATACAGTGGTACCTTGGGTTACAGACACTCCAGGTTACAGACGCTTCAGGTTACAGACTCCGCTAACCCAGAAATAGTACCTCAGGTTAAGAACTTCTTTGCTTCAGAGTGAGAACAGAAATCGTGCTCCGACAGCGCAGCGGCAGTGGGAAGCCCCATTAGCTAAAGTGGTGCTTCAGGTTAAGAACAGTTTCAGGTTAAGAACGGACCTCCAGAACAAATTAAGTTCTTAACCCGAGGTACCACTGTACATCTTTAGGCACCAGGCAAAAATGTCCCTCTTCTCCCAGGCCTTTGGCTAATTCTATGGCCTTTTAAACTGGGGAGTGAGGTGTCCTTGCTTTTGTTTGTTACTATGTTATGCACTTTGTGCTTTTATATTGTAAACTGTCCTGTGATCCTTTGATGAAGGGTGGTATTGACCTGTGATAAATAACAATAATCAGGGCTTTTAAAATAGAAAAATAGGTTCCAGTACTTACCAGGAAGTTGTTACAGTAAGTGCCACACTTTTTAACAACAAAAAGGGGATGCAAGTATTGTGTAACATTGAGTGCCCCCCTGAGAAAAAGGACTGATTATAATAGCCATGCCTCATTTCAGTTATACTCTAGGCTGACCTATTTTAAAACAACAGATCCATAACTGCTCATATTCTGAACCCCACAAAATAATAAGAATCAGAAGATGAACCAAACACTGCATCAATGTTTGAGGCGAAATCTTTAAGTTCCTCACACCTCTGTGGGAAGCATGTTTTAATTATCTCCTCAGGCAAAAGATGGAGTCAAAGAAAAACCTTAATCTTTCGTTATTTATTATTTAAAGTTCACTGCACTAGTGAAGCAGGAAGATGAGCGCCAGAAATTTGAAACATTAAAGCCAGACGATCATTCCTCCTTGAATTTGTTTATGGGCATTCCTTCGTGGCACAGTCCTCCGGGATATTCCCTTTGAGTTACAAACTCGTGGAAAATGATTGGAAGGGCACACAAGACTACTGTTTGCACTTCATTTCAGTGGAGCTGAAACTCAACAAAACAGCCTTGAGGATTGGGCCCTAGGGCTTTATCAGAAGAGAGTGAGTGCTTCCAGACTGGTGATTATTATGGGATTGGTGCTGCTCATCCATGCAGATTTTTCACAGCACCCCCATATCATTGTCAGTATCAAAATTCCAGCCCATATCCCCCCCATTTAATCAGGATTTACCTTTTCCACAAAAGTTAAAAAGATCTGTTGAAAATTGGATTAAAATTGATTTCAGTGATATACATAGAATGAGAAAAATATATCAGCAAGACAAATTCTTTTAGGGATGTAAGAAGAGCAAAGCTGATTATATGCACATTTCCTGGACTTATATGAAAATAAAACATTGTTGTACGACAGCATTGAATGCAACACAGGAAATAACAGGAGATGTACCACCCAGGGATCTGAAAGCAATACTCCTCTGCATGTTATGATCACATATTTTAAAAGTGGATGTTCAACTGGTGAGTGGCTTATTTAAAAAGGTAAAAAGGTAAAGGACCCCTGGACGGTTAAGTCCAGTCAAAGGCGACTATGGGGTTGCAGTGTTCATCACACATTCAGGCTGAGGGAGACAACATTTGTCCACAGACAGCTTTCCGGGTCATGTAGCCAGCATGACTAAGCCGCTTCCGGCACAATGGAATACCGTGATGGAAACCAAAGCACACAGAAACGCCGTTTACCTTCTTACCACAGTGGTCCCTATTTATCTACTTGCACTGCATGTTTTTGAACTGCTAGGCTTGAGGCATCTAATCATAAGCCTGCATTTTTATTAAAGCTTATATGTTTGATCAGGGCCTGTATCTTAAAAAGCTTAATGATTTTCAAATATTTTATGCCAGGCAGAAGACTAGCTGCCTAGAAAAACCTTGGCAAGATATTTTTACTCCTAGACAAGGGGCCCCCCTGATTTATAGCAGAAAACAATTCTCAAAGTCGTAAAAAGGGAATTACAGGCTGACAGCCAAGGTTACACTGACCCTACAAATTAAGGGTGGATAAATAGTAAAATGAGCCATATCTTCTTCCTAAGGTTAAGAAGGTCAAGAGCAGTGAAAAAGCATCTAGCTGGCAGAAAGAGAACATTTTGGGAAATCTTTTCTAAAGCTGTTTCTTTCTTAAACTAAGATCCTTTTAAGATTTCTTTTCCTTTTAAAAGGTTATTTATGTATTAAATATATTAGCTTAAATATAATTATGCAAAGGATTTAAGAAATGCTAGATTCTTATTTCATATAGTTGGAAGAGATCACAGGGGCCATCAGCCACCAGACCCCCCTTGCCAGACAGAAGACGCCAATCGAGCACTCCTGATATATGGTTGTCAGGCCTTTTGTTTAGAAACCTTCAAATGAAGGAGATCTCAATGTTGATGTGAACTCAATCCTTGACATGCATAAGATAAAAATTCAAGATTAACTATCTGTTTTGGAAGGCAATAGGGCAAGGAGGGCAAGAGGTGAGCTGGTAATTAAGATTCCTTGTTGAGACACATGTAAGATATATTACTACTTATTTGTCATTTATAGATAGAAGAATATATAGCTTTTTATTTTCCATAATAGGGCAAGAGGAAATGGGTGTATCTTTTGTGATTGGTTCTAGCAAACAGCCAATAGGAATTTTAACCAGGCTGATTGGACAGAGGCAGCCACAGGAGGAGCAAGGGGGCTGGATTAAGGAAATATAAGTGCTGGCCAGAATGGCAAGAGGCCAGGCCAGAGCTTGGTAACCATATACCACTGTGCCTCATATTTATTTGTCTGACAAATAAATTACTATTTTAATTTCTCTATTGCTGCGTTGAATATTTCATTCCAGCTAAGCCTTAACCACAAGCAGGGTGCTACAGGCTGGCAGGAGCTGAGACAGAGCAACGGGAACACACTCCATCATGGGGTTTTGAACCACCAGTCTTCCAATCAGCAACCCCAAGAGGCTCAGTGGTTTAGACCACAACACCCCCCCCGCGTACCTCATTGACTTATTTACCTGTACTAAACTCTGTATTACCTCGAGAATAGATGAACACAAACCCTTCAGCCTTCATAAACAGGTTGAGGGAAAAATGGCTAACTATGAGGACAAAGTTAACATATGAAAACAGAGCTGTAAGCAAGACCCAGCAAAATAAATATAGTGAACTATCATTATGCAAAATTCCCTCTTCCTTTTAATGCTTTTTTTCCTTGAATGTAAAATATTTAATTAAAGAACCCTTGCTGTCAGTAACCTTTTTATGATATCCGAATGACCCTTGTAGTGTATTAAGTCACTTTCTGGAAGCATACAGTATTTCTAAACTGCTCCAGCCCTGCTCCTGAATCCTGGATGTGACCAAAAGAATCGAATTTTGCAATAATAATTCCTAGATGTGTTTCTTAAAATACAAAATGCATAATATTTGGGAAAACTGTTTGCAGAAAATGTGTACCTTAGACAAAACTACATGCAAAAGTATGTTTATTGGGGGAAATCACACTGAAATGCAAGTGACTTTTAGTGAGTTGGTTGTTTGTTTTTTGAAAAAAATGCAAATTGTTGCAGAAATATGAGGAAATGGAGATTCAGAAATAAGAAATTGGGAGAAATGAAATTGACGGACCCTTCAGTCCCTATTCTGATGACTTTTCTGAGAAAAGGGTTGGTTTCCTTGCCTTCCACAAAATCCAGGGACTGGTTTATGGACCACTTTTCGGCATTACAGATGGCTGTTACAGTTTTAAACGTAGGTGTCCCATGAAGAATCCTAGTTAGATATATTAGGCTGAGCAATTGCTGAGTTAACTAAAGTCATGCAGGGCCAATTAACACTTTGTGGCAGAAGCAATATTTAGCTTGCCCCACACAGGTATTATGTATATAGAATATGCATTATGTGAAGAGGAGATACACATTTCTCTGCACCCACAAACATGCCTCAGAAGAAATAGGCTTTTTTTTTCATACTCTAGACTCGTGGTTCCCAACGTGGGGCAATTCAAGAATGGGTTATTAACAGTGAATGACCTTTTAGGCTTCCTCCAGGTGAATAGTTTACTTTTTAAATAATAAGAATTATATGTCATGGGGGGGATCAGGATTTTAGAGATGCTTAGGTGGGGCATGGGACGCAGGTGGCGCTGTGGGTTAAAGCCTCAGCGCCTAGGACTTGCTGATCGAAAGGTCGGCGGTTCGAATCCCTGCGGCGGGGTGCGCTCCCGCTGCTCGGTCTCAGCGCCTGCCAACCTAGCAGTTCGAAAGCACCTCCGGGTGCAAGTAGATAAATAGGGACCGCTTACCAGCGGGAAGGTAAACGGCGTTTCCGTGTGCGGCTCTGGCTCGCCAGAGCAGCGATGTCACGCTGGCCACGTGACCCGGAAGTGTCTCCGGACAGCGCTGGCCCCTGGCCTCTTAAGTGAGATGGGCGCACAACCCCAGAGTCTGTCAAGACTGGCCCGTACGGGCAGGGGTACCTTTACCTTTACCTTTAGGTGGGGCATGGCCCAAGAAAGGTTGGAAAACACTGCTCTGGACATATTTGTCCATCAAGGTACTTTGTTGCTGGCTGGAGCAGCAGCAGACTAACATAATTTTTTTTAGAACTGTGCCAGAGAATCATAACAGAACTCAACACACTGATGCGGTTCTCCTGTTTTTGGACTTCCCCTCTTCCTACTTGTATGGCTCACTGTGGAGTTCCATGCAGCTCATCGGTCCCAGCTGGTCTCCCAGCGTGGATAGCACTGTGGTCTAAATGATTGAGCCTCTTGGGCTTGCTGATCAGAAGGTCAGAGGTTCAAATCCCCTCTACGGAGTGACCTCCTGTTGCTCTGTCCCAGCTCCTGCCAACCTGGCAGTTCAAAAGCACACCAGCGCAAGTAGATAAATAGGTACCACTGTGATGGGAAGGTAAACAGCTTTTCCGGGTGCTTTGGTTTCCATTACGGTGTTCTGTTGCGCCAGAAGCGGTTTTTTCATGCTGGCCACATGACCCGGAAAGCTGTCTGCGGACAAATGCTGTCTCTCTCGGCCTGAAAAGCGAGATGAGCACCGCGACCCCATGGTCTGGACTTAACCGTCCAGAGGTCCTTTACCTTTTCCATCCAAGCAGCTTACAACACCAAGACTGTTAGGTTTCAGAAGGAGAATTGTGTCTTCAGACTACTATGTGGAATAAATGTCAAGTGTGCCCTGTTACTGACACTCAAGGAATTACAGCGGCCTTCATCAAGCTGGTATCTTCCAGAGGCTTTAACTACAGCTTCCATCGTCCATAGCCAGCGTCCTGTTTGTGGATGATGGGATTTGTAGTCAAAAACATTGGAGGGTACCAGCTTGGAGAAGGCTGAATTAGAGCCTTCCCCCTTTAAAAAATGATAGATAGTGGAGCTATGTGGGAGAATTCCTTTGATTTATCTGTCTTTCACCAATTCACTGTTTGCTCGATACAATCTAGTTTCTGTTTTGAAGCAAACATTGCATTATACCCAGGTTACATTACACAGAAACACATCTTCCTGAGAAAAACAAACCTTGACCTGAGATTTCTCTTCTCAACATTTGACTTCAGCTAGCCAACCCTTTTGAAGTACGAATCCCCAGCAGGTAGTCTCAGTTTCTCTTCTCAGAATGACAAAGGAGGCACTAAACAGAGGCATATATGCCATATTGGAAACACATTTCTTTGTGAAAATGGACACTTCATTTCAGTTTCTCCCCCCATTTAATGCTCTTAACGGGAGCTATATAAACAATGGCAATAGTGCAGCCTGTGTCCAAAATGACAACTGGCTTCAAGCTTTTTTCAAATGCAGGAATTTCCCTGCAGATTGCTTGGCGTTTAGCACTGCAATGCTAAGGTTACCAGATTTTTTAAAAATGAAACAGGGGACACATTAATTAATTAATTAATCAATTACTACACGCTCAGGATGTTGATGCTGCAGCGGTGGCAGAGGGGCAGCCACTGCCTTGACATCAACCGCCATGTTTCCCCTTCCTCCAAGGCTTCTATCCCCTTTCTCCATGAGCCTGGGCAACCCCTGAGTTGTTGGTTCTTCAGTAGTGGTGGTGGGGAAGTGGTGTGCAGTGGGTTAGGCATGGAAGGCGGAGAATGAGGCTCAGGCAGCGCAATGCCTCCCTTCCCATCGGAGCAGCCCCAATCCCATTCCTACTTGCGTGCAAGCCTAAGAGATCCCTGCCCTCTCCTGCTTGCACACAACCTCTGATAGGCAGTGTGAAGCCTCCCTTCACAGCCGATGGATCCCTGCCCCACTTCTGCTTGCACACAAGTAGGAGTTGGGAGGCTGCTCCGATAGGCAGCATGAAGCCTCCTTTCACAGCTTAGTTGCTGGGGTCAGGGAAGCTGGAGGCAGCCCGGAAGCTGCATCTTAGAGCCCCTGCACCACCATCATATGGGAACTTCCGAGCAGCTCCTGAAGCCAGGCAGAGCCAACTGCTCTGGGCTGCTGAGAGAGTGTCGCTGCTGTGTTTCCCAGTGACATTAGATGAAATCTGGGGACATTCCAGGGATGGAATTTGTCCGGGGACTTATTCCCAAATCTGGAGACTGTCCCCGGGAAACAGGAATGTCTGGTAACGCTATGCAATGAGTGCCTTAACCCCTTTCTAGTATTTGGTGGTGATCACAATACCATGCTAACTGCCAGCCCACACACCAACAGCCACAGGAACCTTTTTGTGGAAAAGGGGAGGGGTTGCAGCTCACAAGGTGGACACAGGAAAATCAAGGGGAAATGAGCTTCACAAAGGCTTTTCACTCGATGGGTTTTTCCACAGTATAGGTTCCACCAGTACTGGAGAAACAACTACCAGTCAAATTGGCTTCTATATGTACCTTGGGAGAGGGCACTATCTTGTTCTCTGCCTCAGGCAGAAAAATGTCTTGAGTCAGCCCTGGATAGAACAAATATTGACTTTATCCAAGTCTCTCTTTTTTTCTCCTGCTGAAATAAAACTTATTCACTCAATATTCCTACTTTGTTTTAAGAAGAACCTTGAAAGCATCAGGTTAATAATAATAATAATAATAATAATAATAATAATAATAATTTATTATTTATACCCCACCCATCTGGCTGGGTTTCCCCAGCAACTCTGGGCGGCTCCCAACAGAATATTAAAAACATGATAAAACATCAAACATTAAAAACTCCCCTATACAGGGTTGCCTTCAGATGTCTTCTAAAAAGTCAGATAGCTGTTGATTTCCTTGACATCTGATGGGAGGGAGTTCCATAGGGTGGGCGCCACTACAGAGAAGGCCCTCTGTCTGATTCCCTGTAACCTCACTTCTTGCAGTGAGGGAACCGCCAGAAGGTCCTTGGAGCTAGACCACAGTGTCTGGGCTGAACGATGGAGGAGGAAACACTCCTTCAAGGCCAAGACTGTTTAGGGCTTTAGAAGACATCTGAAGGCAGCCCTGTTTAGGGAAGTTTTTAATGACTGATGTTTTAATGTATTTTTAATCTTTTGTTGAAAGCCGCCCAGAGTGGCTGGGGAAACCCAGCCAGATGGGCGGAGTAGAAATTTATTATTATTATTACGTAGTAATATTATTATGTAGTAAGTTCATTGATCCCCTACTGGTGAGGCTCGCCGATCTCCTGCAAAAGCAAAAATTTGACCTTTTGCTGTTAGGCAAAGATCAGAAGAAGAACTGGATGGTTGCCAGATTCTGTGTACAAATCTGTAGACGCAGACCATCGCCCAACTCAAAATAGTCCTGCATGAAAATCCCCAAACTCAGTTCCATGGGTGACTCTGAGTCAACTCCCTGGGATAGTTTATTGTTGCACATTGTTTCCAAATTTATTCTTGTACATTGTTTTAATTGTCTGTTTTAACCATATTTGCACACCAGTTTCTAATGCTGTGAGTGTCCTCTATTTCAGAGGCTTCTACTCTGCAGCCTCTTATAATTGTTTTAACTGCGAGTCTTTTAGTTCTTACGCTCTTACAGTTGTTTTAACTGCATGTTTTTATTTGTTTTTAGTTTTTATCTGTTTTAATTATCAGTTTTTATCCATCCATTATCCGTGTTTAATCTTGTATTTTATTCAGATGTTTTATCCTATGCTTGTTTTTTTGTCCTTATTTGCTCCAACATTTATCAGTTTAAAAAATCCTAACTGCTATTTTATTTATATGTTTGTTTGTTTTTTATCCTGGTCTGTGTCTGTAATAAAGTTTATTATTATTATTATTATTATTATTATTATTATTATTATTCAGCACCAACACTTTGAATTGTGCTCAGAAATGTAGGGTTAGGGTTAGGACCCTTTCTGATTGGTCCTAGAGGAATCTTCATCACTTGGCTGTTTTCTTCCCCGAAAATTTCATTTCCACACTGATCCACCCTTCCTGATCACCACATCACCCCGGGAACAAATTCTCAAGTGCTATAGAAGTCAAGTGCCTTATCAGAATTCCTGTTCTCTGGCAGTCACGGAATAATGGGGACTTCTGTCATGAACGAAAGGACACAGCAGTGATGTCAAGAGAAACTAAAAGATGCTCTTGTTCCTATTCCCCCCGCCAAGGTAAAGTTAAAGGGACCCCTGACCGTTAAGTCCAGTCACAGATGACTTTGGGGTTGCAGCACTCATCTCACTTTACTGGCCGAGGGAGCCGGTGTACAGCTTCCGGGTCATGTGACCAGCATGACTAAGCCGCTTCTGGCGAACCAGAGCAGTGCACAGAAACGCTGTTTACCTTCCTGGCGGAGCAGTACCTATTTATCTACTTGCACTTTGATGTGCTTTTGAACTGCTGGGTTGGCAGGAGCAGGGACAGAGCAACGGGAGCTCACCCCGTCACGGGGATTCAAACTGCCGACCTTCTGATCAGCAAGCCCTAGGCTCTGTGGTTTAGACCACAGTGCCACCCACGTCCCAAATCATTCCCCCCCCTACACACACACAAATTCAGAGACCCTACGCACACACAAATTCAGAGAATGGCTCACTGGAGCACCAAACAGGAAATAAAAACTGTTGTGCAGAATTTGCAGGGACAACATGAAAGAAGATAGAACAAATAACCATAAACTATGCTATCAAAAAAAGCATATTTATACATTCCTTGTAGAGAGGGGAAAGCATTTATCCAGCTCTTTGTGATTGTTTAAGAGACTTCTGCTGAAAGAGATTCACAGTTCAATTCATTGTGTGGCTGTAGTCAATAATGAGTAGCCACTATTTTTGGCCTTCCTGTAGCCAAAGATACCCCAAAGCATAATACCCAAAGGCTTCTTTTGGAAATTGTATCCCCACAATAAGATGGTTCAGAATTAGATTTCTTTTTTCCCCCCTATGAATTTGCCCTACCAACCACCCCCACCACTTCCTGCCAGTTCTCCTTTAAAGGATTATTGAAAGATCACAAGCAGGCAGCCCAAGAACCAGCTGGCTGGCTCAAATTAATATGCTTATTTTTACATGACAGAAGTGGTCACACATTGGGGCCAACCCATCACTCTGTCCTTCAAAGACAAGTCTGCCCTAACATTTTGGCCCTTGTTGCCCCATTCTGTTATTAAGTCACAACACTTCAGTTTTGGAAAAAGGGATAAAATTGGTGGGATTCGCCTGTCAGGGCTTAGATGTTTTCCATCACAACACTTTGCCCCTTTCATCCTCAGCCCAGTGTCTCCCTTATCTGCCCACCTCCTTCCTGAACATAGGAAACTGCCGTATACCTAGTCAGTGGTTTTTTTCTGGGGGAAATGCTAGGGGAACTCATGCCAAAGTTTGCTCCTTTGTTTGTTTATTGTGGGCTCAGTCACAGTGTCCCCCACTCACACACACACAGGAAGTGACTAAATGTAAGATCTGATTAATAAACTCAAGCAGGCAATGATCTGGATTAAAAATGGTCACAAGCTTATTGATTACAAATATGGGAGGGGGTTTGCCAGCTCCCCTCCCTGCCCAAAATAATATTAATAATAATCTAATTAATTTAAAAAAAGGTACAGGAACTCAGTTCCCCCAAGTTGCTGCTCAAAAAACAACCCTGAATCCAGCCAAGTATTGTCAACATTGGGACGCAGGTGGTGCTGTGGTCTGAACCAATGAGCCTCTTGGGTTTGCCGATCAGAAGGTCGGCAATTCGAATCCCTGCGACAGAGTGAGCTCCCATTGCTCTGTCCCAGCTCCTGCCAACCTAGCAGTTTGAGAGCACGCCAGTGCAAGTAGATAAATAGGTATTGCAGCGGCAGGAAGGTAAATGACATTTCCGTGCGCTCTGGCTTCCGTCGTCCTTTACCTTTACTAGGCAGGAGATGGGGTTGCTATTGTCCCCTAAATCATCCAAAAGCCTTAGCATCATGGCAGGGTCAGACGACTCCACAAGACCCACACATTTTTGAAGGGCTTGGCCTTGGATTGAGTGGCATCCCTAATCTGCTATTCCCTTTCCATTCTTGCATTTGAGAGGCAGGTTGAGAGGGACGTATTAAGGGCTGCAGCAATTCTGTCTTGGGGAAAGGTCTCCTGTCCAATGTCGGTGGGATAGGAGCTTGAAAACTGCGGAACAGCCATATTTTCCTGCTTTTAAACTTCTCCAGCTCTGCATTCACTTCCAGTTCTTTCTATTCTATATGTGATTTTTATATTTTTGTGGGGGGAGGTGGGGGGGGGAGAAGTGGAGAATCCCATTTTCAGCTGCAGAACTTAAAACCGAGAAAGCAGGAGTAGGCATGGAAAGCGGAAGGTTTTGCTGATCTGTAGGCCTTAAGTTAGAGACCTCTGCCATCCCAAAAGGCATGAGTCATGAGCTGCCGAAGGGCATAAACGGGCTCTGAACGTCCATGGGTTGCCTTGTCTGGAAACACAACAAGAGAGACGCTTCCATTTGGGTTACTATTTCTTCCGCCTTTTCCAGTAAAAGTTTCTGACAGAGTTCTCAGTGCCTAACTATATTTGGATACAATAATGTTAGATGCATACCATCTCTCTCTTTCTCTTTTGCCTGTAGGCAGAAGAGACAAAAGCCTTCCATTCACACAAGATTGGTAAACAACATGAGTAGTAGCACCCATCAGTATAATCCCATGTCTGATGTATTTGAATTCACTGGGTTATTCTAGGCCTGGGAAACCTCAGCCCTGGGAGCTGGAATGTGTCTTTGAACTGTCGTCATGATCCCCTAAATCCTTTTTCATCTGGATGGAGAATAGAGGTGTGGAGAAACCTGCCTAGTTTACAAGGGGGGGATACATTTGTTGTCCCGCTGCTTTTTCCTCTGGCCCCATTCACCAGAGGCATGTGGCTCTCAGGCTTTCATCCAGAAATGAAGGTGACTCTTGGACTGAAAAAGCTTCCCTACCCCTGTTCTAGATCATTTATGTTGTACTGTGCTGGTCCTGGGGGGGGGTTTACCGTGAGGCACGGTCAGAGTCCGGTCCTGGGTCGAGGGTCTGGAGACTGTCCACCAAGGGCGAAGCGGGGTCCAAAGCAAGAAGCCGGGCATGGTTGGGAACTCCGGGAAAACAGCTCTGGGTGCTGGCAGAAACAGGTTTCCAACGACGTTGCTCCTGCAGCCTGGGACTGGGCTGACTGGCCTTTATCTCCTCTGGGGCCTAGGGTGGTCCCGGCCCACAGGTGATTCACCTCTCCTGGCCTTAAGTCGAGCACTCCTCCTTATAGAACTTAGTTCCCTCCATCTCTCTGCCCTGAGCCTCTGCAGCTCAGGAGAGGCAGGAGGGTTACTGGACCCAGAGGCAACCTCACCTTCCCCTGACAGGGCTGGGAGAGGCGCATCTGCAGGCAATGGGTCCTCAATCACTCCCGGAGCCAGAGTGGATTCATCTGGTGTCTGCTCCTGAGGATCCAGCACAGGTGTGGGCCCTTCAGATTCAAGGCCCTGCCCCGGCTCAGCCGGCCCTGGAGGCAGGGACTCCTGTGCAGGCTGGGATTCCTCCGGTTCAGCCTCTGAATCAGATTCCCAGGCCATCACATGTACTCTGGTGTTTTCTGATCCTTCACATACCCTCCAACATTTCTCCAATGAAAACAGGGACATCTTATTCAACAATGACAACAATTTTATAGCCCGCCCATCTGACTGGGTTGCCCCAGCCACTCTAGATGGCTTCCAGCATATAGAAAAACATAATAAACCATTAAGGAAAACCACCCTATACAGGGCTGCCTTCAGATGTCTTCTAAAGGTTGAATAGTTACTTATTTCCTTGGCTCGGGGGTCGCATAACTCTATACCCTCCATTTCTCCAATGAAAATAGGGACATGCTAAGGAACAGCAAGACATTCCACGATCGAATCAGGGATCTCCCCTCCAACATTTCTCCAATGGAAATAGGGATGTCCTAATGAAAAGTGGGACATCCCAGGATCAAATCAGAAACCAGGACAGCTTCTGTAAATCTGGGACTGTCCCAGAAAAATAGGGCCCCTGGGGTTTAGCTCCAGATTGAAATGACTTGTCAGAATGAGAGGCATAATAATAATAATAATAATAATAATAATACATTTTTATTTATATCCCGCCCTCCCCAGCCGAAGCCGGGCTCAGGACAGCTAACAACAATAAAATAATACAACATTCTAAAATCATTTAATTATAAAATTAATTCAAATCAAATTGATGGCAACCATCGGGCTAGAGTTCTGTGAAGATTGCCAAAGGAGGGAGTCAGAATAATAATAAATTTTTATTTATATCCAAGAACAGGGCCCTCTCAATTTTGGGATGGGGGGAAGCACATGTTGTATGTGTTCCCCTCCAAATTATCTGCAGATAGGTGGGAGGGAGCAGTGGCAGACCTTGGAGTCTCAAATTTCAGTGACACCCTGTATGACACCAAAATCTGGTGGACTTGTAATCTGGTGAACCGGGTTCACTTTCCCGCTCCTCCACATGCAGCTGCTGGGTGACCTTGGGCTAGTCACACTTCTCTGAAGTCTCTCAGCCTCACTCACCTCACAGGGTGTTTGTTGTGGGGGAGGAAGGGAAAGGAGATTGTTAGCTGCTTTGAGACTCCTTAAGGGGAGTGAAAGGCGGGATATCAAGTCCAAACTCTTCTTCTTCTTCATAGTTGTGGCACCCTTTGTGGTGCCCCTGGGGCTCTGCACCCAGTGTGACTGAACTGGTCATGCTCCCCTAAATCTGACTCGGGGGGGGGGGCAAAAACGTGGAGCTAGATGTGGAAGAGCTGTGAAATTAGAAGCTATTCCACCAGACTGCAGAAGAGGGAGAAATGAGACGGCCTGCCCCATATGGTCATCAGGGAATAGCTGCCATTTGGCTCCTCCTCTCCCTAAACCATCTCCCTCAGTGACCCTTCCACCTGGTACCATAGAGGTGGGTAGAACATGGATCTATTAGCACATCAGATTACTTGATTCAAAAGGATGTCTGAGACTGCCAGTTATTTGGCAGAAAATTATTGATCCCCATTAAAAAAATCAACCCCAAATTTTACCATTGAATTGTAGAATGCTGGGAGAATGGGTATCCCAACAGTGTGTGGGTTTTTAGAGGTAAAAGCTTTTAACTAATTTTAGTTCTGGGACTCAGACCCAATTCATGGGGTTAAACATTCTTAAGTTTAGTGTACATTTTTTATCTGGTGTTGGATGTCAGAGCTCATAGTTCTAGCATATATATATATATATATATATATATATATATATATATATGAAGTAAATACCACAAGCCTAAATTCTGCACACTTCTGCCATAGAGAAGGCACTGCAACACAGAAGTCTTTGCAAGTGACACCCCAGCAATGTAGCCTGGAAGCAAAGTCAAAATAACCATGCTTGTCTTTGAAAACTACTGAAAATTAAGGTGTCTTGATTTTCTGCTGTGCTTTAGCAATCCAGAGAGAGGGATACAGATCTGGTGAGAATTAATCCAACAAAAATATTTATTGATATCCCATTTCTATTTCACCCAGACAACACGGGATATTTAAAATCATCAGATAAGCATAATTTTGTTACACTGAAAATAATAATTTCAAAAGACAAATAGTGCATGTTGTTGTGTTCAGCGGGACTTATTCCCAGATATGTGTACTGCGGACTAAATCTAAAAACATAAAACAGTTGTTTCCTTCCATTTTGTACTACTTCTGTTATTGTTCTTTTTTTATTCATATCATCATTGCAATTCTAATTTTGCTTAATGAAAAGCAATAAAGTTTTTTTTAAAAAACAACTGTCAAATAGAGGGGAAAGTCACTGACTGGCTTTTTTAATGAGTTATTCACTTCCCTCCAGCTGCTGAGTGATTCCAATAATCCAGTTAGATGCCAATTCCAGAAGCCACTTAAGTGGAGATATGACCATTTCTCATCAACCAGAAGCCAACTCCATTCCACAGGGCAGCTTTTCATAATCAAATAGGGCTTTGGGGAGAGTTTAACAACAGACAAGTTAGACCGACATGCTGGAGGCATCCACTGGTCACATCTAATTTAAGAAAGGTCACAGGATCGGCCAGCTCACACGAGTCAACTTCAGTGCTGTCCACACAAAGGGGATTTTGTGTGGGACAGAAGCTTTAGTCAACGGCAGAGAGGGCAGAACAAACTTGGGTTGTTTCTTATTTCTGTTGTTGACATCAGATTCAAAGACCAAGGTGATGCATTTGGAACTAATGAGGCCTCCTGGGTATGTGGAGAAGAACAAGACAGACTGTCCCACATCTAATGAGAGAGGCAAACTCAGACAAGCCAGCGGCTTTTATGCTCCAACTGTCCCTATTTTCTGGTACCTCTTCCAAGGAAGCTAAGTGCCCCGATCTTGCCTTTTGGGCAAACATTTTGACATTCTGTTAGTATGTTTAGACATGAACTAGAAGAATTGCCATTTAAAATCTTCATTAATTATTTGGGAGGAGGGAATAAAAAAAACAAACAGAGTTCTGAATTTTTTAAGATGATGCCGGACTAGGAGAGTTTGAGGGCATTCGGACTAAAACACGACTGATATAAGAAAGCTGGAGCAGTGGTTTGGTGTGAGAAGAGGCAAGTTTGAGAACCTCCTGCAGTCAATAACAATCTCCAGCCACCGTAAAACCCAGCTGCTATATTTAAACACGCCATGAGCACCTTAGAACTTGACAATGGGAGAAAGCTGGAAAGGATTATGAGCCAGTAAAAAGTTTAAGTGTTTAGTCTGTTCCTCTTTTCAGCAGGAAGGTCACCAACTCAAATACAGGTATTTTGTCTTTGTCTTACCTAACTTAGCTAATTAGTACTTTCCAGAGAAATATGCAAACCAAAACAGTCATCCATAAAAATTCACAAGTGTTTGAATTTTGCAGGGCAGTTCTCCAGTCAAGTAATGTGTTCAAAACATATACTGGGGTAAAGTGTGCATATAAATTCCTATATTAATTAAAAAATAACCCCCCAAAATGCATTGTTTTAGGAGAAATTGCTTTGCAAAAATGTGTAGATTAGGAAAATGTTGCACTAAAATTCAGGGGCATTTTCATTAGAACATTTTTCTAAACAAAAAATTGCAAACTGATGTGGAATTCCGGAGAACCAAATTTAAGATTTGATAAATGAAACAGAGAAACCAGAACTGGCCTATTTGCCCATCCCTACCTAAACAATGTAGCCAAGCTCATCTCTCCCTCAACCTTTCACGCATTCTAGTCCTCAAACGCTGGACAAAAGCCGCCCCCACATAAAAGTGGGAAAGAGAGCAGGCTTGTGTTGCAAATTGTACAGTATATTCTGCCATGCACTGTGACTGGTAATAAAAATATTTGCATAAGTTGTCATGAACTTCTCTGCTATGCACAAACACAAACCTTACTTTGTACACATCCTGAAAATGTCTGAGAAAATGTATGGGTATGCCAACTCTAATAGAACAGGGAGCTGGTAAAATATTGGCAACAGCCCAAGCAAGAATGGCACCAATGGCAGGGAGATCCGCATAAATGTTGAGGTTTGGACAGTCAATGACTGGGTTGCCTCAAAACATTTTGTTCCATGTTAAGTATAAATTATTCAAAGTTTAAGCAGCAGTTCAATATTAATGTCCATTGATCATATACAGGGTATATGGAAATTAGTGTCTTTTACACAAAAGGTTATTTCAGGTCTCCAGATCATTTTATGCATGAGTTGAAACATTAAATTCACAAGAAATATACAATATACATAAGCATTATATAGATAATTTCCTCTCTGCCTAGAAGTCAGATGCATATAAAATATCCCTGTCAGGTTGGAAGTAAATTTGTCCCTCTCCCTTCCAGGAAACCCCACACCTCTGCCTCACTTCAAACAGTCATGTTTTAGTGATGTGCTTGATTAAAGAGAGCAGAATCAAATATTATTCATGTGGCAGTTATTGTGTTAGTCAAGTGGAGCAGAAGCTATTTCAGATATTAATATTGTGCAGTTTGAAGCATAAGAACTAGCTCCTTTTGGAAGAAAACATTGTGCAGACCCATAAAAATATTCTTCAAATTTTATTTGCAGAACTCTGAAAATTCAGAACAAAATACATCAAATGATATATCCCAAGCATCCATACAATGTCCTGTGCTTTCCAGCACAGGCTCAGCATCTTAGAAATAAAAGATAACTCAAAAATCAAAATAGTGCTTCTCTCCCCCATTCCAGCCTGCCTTAGCCTGCCTAAGGATATGCAACTTCTTGGAGAGCTCCGTTTACATGCATTTGTTCTCTGTGGTGTTCAGAGAAGACTAAAGCCACCACCCTTTCAAGATGGTGATTTGCAACTCAATAGCCTCATCACATGATCAAAGTTTACATTCAGTTTAGAGCTAGAGAACAATCAAAGGATAATCATTAACCCATTAAAGGAGCCTGTTAGAAAAGAGGGGAAAAACCAAAGTTAGCAATACGCATTTAGCCATTCTCCATGTTAAACCTTCATTAATATACACAGGCATGTTCCCATTTCTGTGTGAATGAAACCAATTATACTTGAACAGAAGCTGTTGAGAAAGGGCTGTGGCTCAGTTCTTGCTTTGGCTTCAAGAAGCCCCAGGTACAGCTGTCCCCAGCATCTCCCAGTGGGGCTGAAAAGGTTTCCATCTTTGACTCTGGAGAGCCACTGCTTGTCAGTGCGAACATTGTTGAGGTGGATGGGCCAATACACTCACTCTAAGACACCTTCCCAGAGTGCCATATCAGATCATGAGAAAGGTCCACATGTTCCTATCTATTGACACATGTTTGGCTTTTTGCCTGGCCTGCTAGAGTACACAGTTTCAATGTGTTCCATTGTTTGCTCCATTTTTCTGGAGGCTTGAGTCCAATGCTATGAGATCTTATCTCACGGCAGAGTAAACTGAACGGAAGGGCATTAGGAAATGCTGGAGAGGATGTGGAGAAAATTGTTATCGTCATACAGTTTCCACCTGGTCAGTAATTGAGTTGACATGTTACCTGCTTTTCAAATAAAGACATTCAATTAAATGCACATGTTACCAAATCTTTAATATGGGTGCCTTTAACAAGCATGGCCTACTGTGGTCTTTATAACTAAGGTATAACTAGCTGGACTTTATTGGCTCCCATCTTCAAAGGGCAAAAAAAAAACCTGTTTTCAAAGCAAAGCCTGTCACATGACATATGCATGAATACTTAATCTCCTTTATCTGGCCACATCTGTTGCACATGGGGAGCAAGACTGCCAATTTTTTCTCATCTGGCTTTCCCCCAGAAATTTCAATTCAAATGCTAATAGAAATTGTTACCATACTACTCAGCCACATAGCCAAATGCACATTCCCATCTATTGTGGTGCCCCAACATGACTAGCGACCTCAGTCAGGTTGAGAGGCCTACTATTTGGGATTTTATCTCCGCATAGTCCCTACCAGAGAAGAATGGCAGATTAAGTTGATGGATTATGCTGAAATGGCAAAAATGACTGGAAGACTCAGAAATCAGGAAGACCACATTTTAAATAAGGAATGGGAAAAAAATATAACTTATCTTCAAGACCATTGTAAACAGTTAAAACTGTTAGTAGGGTTGGAATGTCACTTGTAGTTTAATGGTGAATTTTGGATGCAATGGAGAAATTAAAGATTTGGATTTTTATAAAAGATGCAGGAGGAAATGATTAACAATAGGGGAGAAGGGGAGGGAATGATTAACAAAGGGGAGAAGGGGAGTCCAGGAGATTCCTTGGAATCTTGTTTTTATGTTGTGTGTTGGGTATGTGACTGTAAAATTTTAATCTGAAAAACCAAATAAATACATTTATTTTAAAGAGAGAGAGAGACCTACCGTAAACATCTTCTGTAAATCCAGGACTGTCCCTGGAAAATATGGTCACTCGGAGGGACTGGTTCCCTCTCCCCATCCTCCAACCCCACTTCAGAGGCAGAGTAACAAGAGGACTCCCCAGTCAAATGAAAGGTTGGGTTGCTTGGAAGGTGGAGAATTAGCTGGTGAGGTTAGTTGGCAGTAGGGGACAAAACTGAGTGCATTACACACTGTGTGTACAAATAATTGTGGGCACTGTAGTTCACCCCTCACAGAGTTGCAATTTTCAGCAACCCTTAAACTACAGTGCCCACAATTCACCGAGGGGGGAAATGTGCTCTGAATGTGCTTTAAAGTTATAAATAAAAAGGAGCACCCAGCTGACCTCTTACCATTTTATTTTATTATAGTGCTTAGTGTGTTTATAGCATTTGAAGTGTTAAGTGCAGGATAAGGTTGCCTCAAAGCAAAACTGCATTCCATGAATTTTTACCTAGCACAAATGACATCAGAGGACTAGAAAGCTGATTGAAAGAACATTTTCGTAGTTAGCACCCAAAGAACCTGTAGAAGCTTGAAAAGGGGGTTTCAGACAATTGTTTATAGCCACCCTATCTCACTGCAGAAAGTACATACAAAAACAGCTACTGAGCTCAGCTTGTAGACAGTTGTCAAACTGGAAGTCAAACGGAATCCATTCCAGAAGTCCGTTCGACTTCCAAAATGTTCAGAAACCAAAACGCAGCTTCTGATTGGCTGCAGGAAGACGTTCAGCTTCCAAAAAATAGTTCGCAAACTGGAACAGTCACTTCCGGGTTGGTGGTGTTCAGGAGCAAAAACGTTCAACTTGCAAGGTGTTTGGGATCCAAGGTCTTGGGGGGGGGCGTTATCTGCCTGTCCCAAGAGTCAATGGAATGTGCCTCCAAGGGTGAAGTTAAACAGGTGGAGAATCACAGCGCCTGCTGTTGCTGCAGAGACTGGTAACTCATAACTGCTGCCTCCCACATTGTTTTTGCTGAATTAGAAGCACTGAAGTGACCTCTCTGGGGCGCAAGCCTGGCCAGTGTGTATGAAGGTCCTGGGCTGCCCAGAGGACAAGACCTTGGCCTCACTGATGTGGTCCAAAGCAGAGAAAAGCATTTGGCACCAGCTTGGCTGCAGATGTTGCCTGCAGGGAGTGGGGTTAGCGAGCATTTTAGCAGATATCTTAAAGCAAAATATGAAACAATGCTTTTGAAATTACTTTACCTTTCATTTCAGTCAAGAGAATTAAAACACAGGTTTGCACTGCTCAAGCGTATTTTGTTTGTCCCACACTTAACCCGAAGGCTTTTCCAATTCATCAGGCAATTGTCAAGATTTCTCAGTCCGCGATGAATCTTCTCAGTCTTGATTAGCTCAGAAGCAGGCAGAAAGATCAAGGAAGGAGATCTTTAATTGGCTAGTGGGGCAGGTGAGTATGAAACATTAAATGCTTAACATGATGCAGACTCAAGAACTATTGGCCTTGGAAATACAGATGATTCCTTAGCTTCTGTAACATTCTAGTGTGGCCAAGAAACAAAACCCGGGGTGAGTTTATGCTAATGAAAGAGTAGGGCTATGCAGATAGGAGAAAGATTTGCTAGACGTGGGCATAGGAAGGTGCTATATACCGTATTTTTTGCTCTATATGACGCACCCAACCATAGGAGGCACCTTGTTTTAGAGGGGGAGAACAAGAGGGGGGGAAATCTCCCCCTCTCTGCGCAGCACCCCTTCAGCAAAGCATTTCTCCTGAAGGGGCACTGCGCAGAGAGGGGGAGATTTTTTTTCCCTTGTTCTCCCCCTCTAAAACAAGTTGTGTTCAGTGCGTTCAAGGTGCGTTCAGTTGCTTTCAGTGAAGGCAACCCAAAGCCTCCGGAGCGCGGCAGGAGTTCCCGCTGGGCTCCGGAGGCTTCGGGTTCCTTTCAACCTGCTCTTTGGGGCTGGTGGGGGAAAGCCTGGCTTTCCCCCACTGCCAGCCCCACCAGTCCCGTCCCCCCCAGCCGCAGGGACCACAGATTCGCTCCATAAGACACTCAGACATTTCCCCTTAGATTTTAAGAGGAAAAATGTGCATCTTACAGAGCGAAAAATACAGTACATAGTCAGACCATACGTGGATTTCCAGGGTTTGAGGCAGGAGTCTCCAACCATACCTGGAGATGCCAGAGACTGAACATGAGACCTTCTGCATGCAAAACAAATGTTCTGCCGCCAAATGATGATTCTCAATGGGTGAGGTTACTGGAGCAATCTGGGATATTGAGATTTGCAGTTCTGGCCTGAACCCCTGGTGGCAAGTCAGTACATCAAGTCCCCAGTCCAGGGTCAATCCACATATCCAAAGTCCTGCAGAGATCCTGGAGCATCCAAGCTGAGGTCCATCAACATGGGCAGTTGAGCAGACACAGAACAGACACGTTGCTTCTTGATTGCAGCATCTGGGCTTGATGAGGCAGGTGACCCTCACCAGTTATAAGCCTACTCCAGCTGAGGAATCACACACCTCCTCCCAGAGCTAGTAAACCCCACCTGGCCAGTTAGGGAGCTGGGCTGTGGGCCCTTGCCTGCCTCAGCCTCCTGGAGCACCTGCCCATTGCTCCCTAAGCATCAGAGCCTGCCGTGTTCATGGAGACAGGAGTCTCTGGCTGTGATGATGGGTCCTGCTGCTCCAGTTCCTGTGCACTGACCTTCATCCCCTCATCATTCTCCATCACCCCGTGAATACTTCCTACACCAGCTTCCCCTTCCCAATGACCCTGTGTGTCCCAGTCCTACCGAGGATGCTCTTCCTCCTCCCCGTTGTCCTGCCAGTTCATGACAAGTTCAATCTTATGCATGTTCGCTTGGATGGTCTGATAATAATAATAATAATAATAATAATAATAATAATAATAATAATATACCCCACCCATCTGGCTGGGCTCCCAACAGATTATTAAAAACACGATAAAACATCAAACATTAAAAACTTCCTTAAACAGAGCTGCCTTCAGATTTCTCCTAAAAGTAAGATAGTTGTTTATTTCCTTGACCTCTGAGGAGAGGGCATTCCACAGGGCGGGCACCACTACTGAGAAGGCCTTCTGCCTGGTTCCCTGTAACTTCACTTCTCGCCAGAAGGCCCTTAGAGTTAGACCTCAGTGTCCGGGCTGAATGATGGGGTGGAGACACTCCTTCAGGCAGGGACGCCACAAGGGGGGTGTGGTCCACCCTGAGTGGGGGGGTGACAAAATCCCTCCTAGTGGATCAGCGTGGCGGCGCTCACACCCCTGATTTTCACGATTGGCAAGATCATCATCGTGAAAATTTGCCCACTGATTGCGCAAATATGCCCGGCGATCAGCCTTGCACCCCCTGGCGGGAGGTGTTCGCATCCCTGGTTGGTGGTTTTACACAATCAGCGGTCGAATTTTCACAATAGGCAGGTGGCAGGCGGCCGTGTCTCATCCCTATGGGTGTCGCTCCCCATCCCATAGGGGCTCTGCACCCATATGGGTGCCGTGGCTCACCCAATGGACCCTGTGCTCCCCGTGGCATGTAGTGCCCATAGGGATGGGGGGCACCACCGTGGCACCCATAGGGATGGCACTGGATGGCACGGGACAGAGCGTGTGGCGCCCATAGGGACAGGACAGGATGGGACAGCACAGCATGGCACGGGGGGTGTGGCGCCCATAGAGACGGGGGGCGCCATGGCACCCATAGGGACAGCACAGGATGCTGAGCACCCTGTTCTGCCCCTATGGGCACCACACGCACCGCCCCTATGGGCAGTTTGCCTCGCCCCTTGGCACTCCACCCCAGGTGCCCGAGAGGCTTCCTCTGCCTCTGCCTGGAGGTATACTGGGCCAAGGAGGTTTTGGGCTTTAAATGTCAGTACCAACACTTTGAAATGAGCTTGGAAACGTACTCTAATCACTACACCAAGCTGGTGTACACCAAACACACATGCACACACTCCCACTAGATAGAGGTAACAGTGATTTCTCTCTCCACATTCAGTTGGTAACAAACAGACCTGATCTGCAAAGCAGTTCACCATAAAAGTTTCCATATTTCATGGCAGCCTTGCTGAAAACGTAGTGATTTCGTAACCTCCTACAAGACATGTATTCTGGTAGAAAAAAGAATCCTTTTGATATTGAAAGGGGTTCTCTGGAATCTGGGGCTGTGCAAAACGATACTTTTGATGCTAAAGCCTAAATTCATGCAGCAACAAACTGCGGGGGGAAATGTGGCATATATTAGTGGAACGGAGAAGGAAAGAGGTTCAAGGAAAACCAAGGATCCTTTGCTATTAAAACAATTGGTGAAAGAATGATGTAATTTCACTTACAAAATAACAGGGTGTTGGTGGGGATCAGGTGTCCCTGAGCTGACTTCCTATATGTAATCCTACCATGCAATTAATTTCCACATTCATGGAAACGGCTGCGTTTTGGCAGACTTGGATTTCCCTGCTACTGTCAGCCAATTGTTCTGAGAGATCCAAACATGAAAGGCACAAAATGAATGAAGATCCTTTTCATTTAAGTTCCTCTCTTGTTTTTTAAGGGAGTTGGAACAGGATGGGAGTTGTAGGTTTGAATGACCTCTGCTCATTTTTCCTAACATTTCAAGCAAGCCAGCCAGTCGGTCTCTTAGGAAAATCCCATTATATCCACTGATACCAATCTGCTTATTCTAAGGAGACAGGCAAAATGTCCATCATTATAACAGGAGAGGAGGCTGGTCCATTAGCAAGTGGGGGCACTGCCCCACCAGACTCTACTAGCCCCCAGCTGCCTGCTTCCTTGCTTCTAACCAGTCTAGGGGCCTGCTTGCCCTTGCACAAATCAGCAGAGAAGAAGTGAATGGAGACAGAACTAGAATTTATTGGCTCTTCCTGTCAGTGACTCTAGCTCCACCTACTGTTGGCCTCCCTGCCTTCCATCCTATCAGCATCAGTATTTTATCCTTCAGATCTTCACAGCATATTATTCTTTGAAGGAGAACTACTTGAAAATGATTTCCAGATGGTATTTAACTCTGAGTAGGCTTGTTGAGATGTATAAGATGGAATCAGATAAATGCTGGAAATGCAAGGAGGTTGAGAGAACGTTTTTCCATGTGTTATAGGGTAAAAGAGTATTGGGAAATAATCCATAATGAATTGGGGGGAAATGTTTAAAAATACTTTCCCCAAAAAACCCAGAGTTCATTTTGTTGGGGACAATTCAGACAGAAATTCCCAGGTGTCAGAAAAGGCTGTTTATGTATGCCACTACTGCGGCCTGTGTTTTGTTAGCCCCAAAATGGAAAACAAGTGAGTTTCCAACCAAAGAAGAATGGCAACTTAAGCTGATGGAATATGCGTAGCTTGCAGACTTAACATATAGAATAAAAGAAGAAGAAGAACATACATTTAGAGAAGATTGGAAAACGTTTGTTGAGTATATGGTGGGAACTGTGTACACTTGAAACTGTTGGCTGCATTAAAATAAATTCAACAGTATAAATAAATTTTGATGGATGTAAGAATGGAATATTGAATGGTTTCGTTTATGTAAAATATGCAGGGATTTATATATATATAGCATTTTATCCTTCAGTTAAAATAGGATTGCTAATAAGAATATATTCCATAAGCAACACTAATGTTGTATTTTAAACTGTTGTGACCTGTCCTTACTGGGTGTTGAGAGCAACTTCTGTGATAAAAGAGCACAATGAACTGTGAAACATATAGAGGAGTTAAAGAACTGAGGTTAAAAGCATTTCAGTTTATTTCTAGAAGAAGGGAAAAAACCAGATCCTCTAAAATACAACCTGCGATTTATTGGCTGGTTCCTGAAAATCCTGCCAATGTGGTACATACCTTATTTGCTGAGTGGCCATTTGGAGCCTGAAACTCTGCTGTGACTGCACTGGGCTCTGTTTCAAATCTCTGTTAATCCTCTAATGAACCTTCATTAAAAGTGGACCGATATTAAATCAGTACTTGGATGTAAATTAAACAGGAGGAGGCACTGAAAGATCTAAATCTCTCTTTCTCTGGGATCAGTTCTAGCGTCTTTCTTGACAACAGCAAC
The DNA here is from genome assembly GCF_951804945.1 of Podarcis cretensis. Taxonomy (NCBI): domain Eukaryota; kingdom Metazoa; phylum Chordata; class Lepidosauria; order Squamata; family Lacertidae; genus Podarcis; species Podarcis cretensis. The sequence goes on along the minus strand of NC_137176.1, from coordinate 16,447,940 downwards.
ATCTTTTTTAAAAAGAAGAAGAAGACAGAAGCATTTGGGAAACCACCCAAGAATTTTTCCCGCCCCCAAGCTTGGCATGGTTTCAGATGCCTTGGACAGGCTCCTTCCTTGCTGCACTGCTGCAACTTTGTTTTGAAATGGTAGCCCTAACTTTTAGTTTTGCGGTATTTCTTTTCCCTTGGCGGGTGGGGAAAAAAGGGATCAGCACAAAGCAGATGTCAGGAATCATGCAGATGCTTCCAAATCAAATAGGGGCATTCCGTACTGCAGTGAGGAGGATGCTATGGGCCTCCAAACATCAATAAAAGAGGAAAACTGTTCTCTATCCACTTACTTAACACCACGCAGAACACTAGACTACAGCCCCCACCATCCCTAGCCATTGGCCACACTGGCTGGAGCTGATGCGAGATGGAGTCCAACAACTTCTAGAGAGCTACAGATTCCCACTTCCTACAGCATGGGAACAAGGAGAAAACATCAGACTCAGGACTCAGCTGCACAGCTGCAAATGTAACATTTTAAGAGCATTATACAAATGTGACACTAGATAGTGATGGTGAGCTGATGGCAAATTCAATATATATTTTTAAATGCTTTTTTTTAAAAGCATTTTGGCTGCATTTTTTATATATGTCTAGATTCCGCCTAAGGCTTATAATGCATCATCCTCATTTATCTTCTTCGGCGACCAGTCCTAGCAGAGGAAGTTTGTCCTCCATAAACACGGTTTTAACAGTGAGCCAAATAATACAAATACAAATACAAATACCTTTATTAGCATTATAATAATTATAATAATAATAATTAATTATTTGTACCCCACCCCTCTGGCTGGGCTTCCCCTGCCACTCTGGGCGGCTTCCCAAAAAATATTAAAATACTGTAATACATCAAACATTAAAAGCTCCCCTAAAGAGGGCTGCCTTCAGATGTCTTCTAAAAGTCAGTTGTTGTTCTCTTTGACATCTGGTGGGAGGGCATTCCACGGGGAGGGCGCCACTACCAAGGAGGCCCTCTGCCTGGTTCCCTGTAACTTGGGTTCTCGCAGTGAGGGAACAGCCAGAAGGCCCTCGGAGCTGGACCTCAGTGTCCGGGTAGAACGATGGGGGTGGAGACGCTCCTTCAGATATACTGGGCCAAGGCGGTTTAGGGCTTTAAAGGTCAGCACCAACACTTTGAATTGTGCTCAGAAACGTACTGGGAGCCAATGTAGGTCTTTCAAGACCGGTGTTATGTGGTCTCGGCGGCTGCTCCCAGTCACCAGTCTAGTTGCCGTATTCTGGATTAGCTGTAGTTTCTGGGTCACCTTTAAAGGTAGCCCCACGTAGAGCGCGTTGCAGTAGTCCAAGGGGGAGATAACCAGAGCATGCACCACTCTGGTGAGGCAGTCCACAGGCAGATAGGGTCTCAGCCTGCATACCAGATGGAGCTGGTAGACAGCCGCCCTGGACACAGAATTAACCTGTGCCTCCATGGACAGCTGTTAGTCCAAAATGACTCCAAGGCTGCACACCTGGTCCTTCAGGGGCACAGTTACCCCATTCAGGACCAGGGAGTCCTCCACACCTGCCAGCCTCCTGTCCCCAAAAAACAGTACTTCTGTCTTGTCAGGATTCAACCTCAATCTGTCAACTACGAGTTAAAACATTTCAAAATGCTAGGATAAATTTAAAAGGGACAGGAGTGAGGCTGTTAGGGATCACAAGGTACTCGACAGTTCTGCTTCACCCTGTCTATTCCCTAGAGGGATGATTCATTAAGAACCCTTTCAGGTAAGATGGAGATGAAAAAGGAAGCCACTGGGGCAGTAACATTCTTGTCCCTATCCGCTAGGAGGAACCTCATTTGGCTCTCTCTCGCAGCCGTGGATCGTAGGTCCAATATCTTACTCAGTGAGTCTGTGACTGTGGAGGCCAATTCTGGATCCACATGTCCTTCCACAGTGGGGACATAGGTTTCCGGGCAGGAGTTGATCACGGTGAGGGTTTGCCAAGCGTGCCTTCCTCTTTGCACGTTTCTCCCTTTCGTCCTGAGTTTGAGCGTCTTCAAAGCCCATGACAACTTTGGTAAAGGCTGTTCTCCAACTGGGGCACTTGCAGGCCAGCGTTTCCCAGTTGTCGGTGTTTATATTACATTTTTAAAGATTTGCCTTGAGACAGTCTTTAAACCTCTTTTGCTGACCACCAGCATTGCGTTTTCCATTTTTAAGTTCCGAATAGAGTAGTTGCTTTGGAAGACGATAATCAGGCATCCGAACAACATGACCAGTCCAAAAAAGTTGTTGTTGTAGAATCATTGCTTTGACACTGGTGATCTTTGCTTCTTCCAGTACACTGGCATTAGTTTGCCTTTCTTCCCAAGTGATGTGTAAAATTTTCAGAGACACTGTTGATGGAATCTTTCAAGGAGTTGAAGATGGCGTTCATAAGTGGTCCATGTTTCACAAGCATACAGTAAGGTTAGTAGTACAATAGCTTTGTAAACAAGCATTTTGGTTCATTGTACATATATTTACACCAGGGTCTACTTTGGAGAGAGTTAAGAGCATTGAATCTTATGAAGAACGGCTAAGGGAGCTGGGCATGTTTAGCCTGGAGAAGAGGAGGTTAAGGGGTGATATGATAGCCATGTTCAAATATATAAAAGGATGTCACATAGAGGAGGGAGAAAGGTTGTTTTCTGCTGCTCCAGAGAAGCGGACACGGAGCAATGGCTCCAAACTACAAGAAAAAAGATTCCACCTAAACATTAGGAAGAACTTCCTGACAGTAAGAGCTATTAGACAGTGGAATTTGCTGCCAAGGAGTGTGGTGGTGTCTCCTTCTTTGGAGGTCTTTAAGCAGAGGCTTGACAACCATATGTCAGGAGTGCTCTGATGGTGTTTCCTGCTTGGCAGGGGGTTGGACTCGATGGCCCTTGTGGTCTCTTCCAACTCTATGATTCTATGATTCTATCTCAACAGGGGCTTGTTCCCTACAGCAGTAGAGCATCATCTCCCTGCCTCTCTCCCAGCCAACCAAGATGGTTCTGGCCTTCACAAAAGCTCATGGAGTTCTGCCCACTTCCTTTCATCTTCCCATGAACCCCTGCTTCAGATTGACATTTAGCATCCTTTTCATTTTTAAAAAAAAACACACCAGAGCATCCCTTGTAGTTGGAAGGCTTACAAAACAAAGCAGACAGTTAACAGTCCTGGCATACTGTTTACTTAACAAAGAAAATGGCACAGCCATTCTAACAGTCTCCTTTTTCTGCAGAAATCCCATCTCATAGCTATCAATTCAGAGCCTTGGAAGGAACCCCAAAAACCTGTTTAGTCCAAGCCCAAAGTTATTGCACCAGTAAAAGGAACTCTGGATGTTTCCCAGCCAGTAGTTGCCTTCTGAAAACCAACCTCCAAAACAGTTCCAGGAAATAAATAAATAGCTGGGAGACATAGCCAAAGATGTGTCTGCAGGACAGAGATAAGAGTCAAGTCCAAAATGTGGAGTGGCTGAATAAAATTGAATTATGGACAGTGTACAAAATGGCCTTAAAGAGATGAACCAGTTGTCTTAACAATAGGATGTATGCAGAAAAGGAGGACTGATCTGCAACTGAAAGAGCATCTAACGTTGCCATCTTTTTGTATGAAAACAGGGAAAATCCTATAAGCCTAAACACCTGCTCAAATTTATTACCCCTTAGAAGCAATGCCTGAGCATCCCTCCCATTTATCACATTCCTAAAGATTATTCTCCATCAGCCATACACCATCATTTATTCTTTAATAGTGTTACCTGCTTCCTACATCCAAGGGCACTGCTACCTGGGTTTGACTTCTTTTGCTAGGTAAAAGACCCCCAGATGGTTAAGTCCAGTCAAAGGCAACTATGGAGTTGTGGTGCTCATCTCGGTTTCAGGCTGAGGGAGCCGACGTTTGTCCACAGTCAGCTTCCCGGGTCACGTGGCCAGCATGACTAAACTGCTTCTGGCACAACGGAACACAGTGACGGAAACCAGAGTGCATGGAAATGCCGTTTATCTTCCCGCTGCAGTGGTACCTATTTATCTACTTGCACTGGCATGCTTTTAGAACTGCTAGGTTGGCAGGAGCTGGGACAATCCTCACTCCATCGTGGGGATTTGAACCTCTGACCTTCTGATCAGCAAGCCCAAGAGGCTCAGTGGTTTAGACCACAGCGCCACCCGCATCCCTTTGCTAATCAATTTAGAAGGGGCATTAACAGAGGCAAACAGCAAGTGCTGTCCAGCCAGGCAGCAAATCTAGAACTTCAACTTCCAGTGGAAGAACGTCTACAATGGCAAATGGGGAACTGCCCTACCAACCTCTGTCTGCCCTCAGCCAGCCCCTACCTGCCTAGTCCTTATTCTCGGTACTGCCCTTGCAGAACTCAGCAGGGAGGAAGATGGGAACAAAGCTAGAATGAGTTGGTTCTGCCTGCCTGCCTCTATTTGGTCTCTCTAATTTCTTCCCTATCCGTCCATATGGCACCAGTCACAACTGGTATCAAGGGTTTGATTTACTTTTGCTGTTGCTATTTTAGTCCCTGGCGAACTCCATCTTAGATGCCATAATTTTCTCAGGGGGACCAGACATTGCACTAGGGTACCTATAGCATCTTCATAATTGAACCCAAGCAGCTTTGTTTTCTTCCTAGCCTGCCCCATCCCCTATTTTGTATTTGTCATTTTGGAAAAGGAATCAAATGCAGAATATGAGAAGCCACCATGTGGACACCTGGAATGTTAGTCTTCCTGCCTTTCGCCCTGCCAGACCCACCACCACCCACATCAGATCTGAACAGAGAAGCACCCTATGACCCAAGGTGTCCCCAGCTTTCAGCTAATTCTCAACTGGCTCTCTTTTCCTGCCTTTCTCTCTCTCCCAGGCTGTGCTGTTGCTTGAGTACATAGAGCCGAGCCATCCATTTTTGGTGCGCCATATTTAGGTGACAACAATGGCAGTGGACCAAAAAAAAAAACCAGAGTCCTTTTTGTTGGGGATAATTCAGATGGAAATTCCCAGGTGTTGAAAAAGGTTATTTACGTATGCCGCTACAGCGGCCCATGTTTTGTTAGCCCAAAAATGGAAAACAAGCGAGGTCCCAACTAAAGAAGAATGGCAACTGAAACTGATGGAATATGCGTAGCTTGCAGATCTTTCAATTTCATTGTTCTGCAAGGGACAATGACAATAAAGATATCGTATCGTATCGTAACATATAGAATAAGAGAACAAGAAGAACATATGTTTAAAGAAGATTGGGAAATGCTTATTGAATATATGAGGGGAAATTGTGTTCATTTAAAAATGCATGAAGATAAATTCAACAGTGTAAATAAGATTTGGTGGATGTATAACAATGGATTACTGGATGGTTTAAAAGGTAAAGGTAAAGGTACCCCTGCCCGTACGGGCCAGTCTTGACAGACTCTGGGGTTGTGCGCCCATCTCACTTAAGAGGCCAGGGGCCAGCGCTGTCTGGTGACACTTCCGGGTCACGTGGCCAGCGTGACATCGCTGCTCTGGCCAGAGCCAGAGCCAGAGCCGCACACGGAAACGCCGTTTACCTTCCCGCTGGTAAGCGGTCCCTATTTATCTACTTGCACCCGGAGGTGCTTTCGAACTGCTAGGTTGGCAGGCGCTGGGACCGAGCAGCCGGAGCGCACCCCGCCGCAGGGATTCAAACTGCCAGCCTTTCGATCGGCAAGTCCTAGGTGCTGAGGCTTTAACCCACAGCGCCACCTGCATCCCGACTGGATGGTTTAGTTCATGTAAAATATGCAGGGATGTTTGGTATGCAAAATGAACCACGGAAAGAGAAGGAGGGAAGTCATTGATTTAAGGTTGTTTAAATGAATATTCTAAATTGTAAAACAGAAAATTTAATAAAAAAGTATATATATTTTTTAAAAAATGGCAGTGGAGGGTTTTTCTGGTCTTTGGGGCATGAGTGGATTGGGGGTGTTAAACTCGCAGGTAGTGGCAAAAACTAACTAGCCTGCTGTCACTGGCTGCCATTGTTCCTCCTTTCCAAGTAATGCTGTAACTCACAATCACAAAACATCCTTCTGAGAGGGGTTCTGTAGGATGACATTCCCCAGCCTGCCAACCTATCTTAGAATGTCATGATACAGAGGAGAGGGGCTTGGCAACCACCCACCACCAGGGGGAGCACATGTTGTAGGCTGTTTTGTTTTTTTAACTGAACATGTTATACTATTTAATTTAAACCACTTAGGCAATTGCTAAATGGGGGCTGGGAAGAAAGCAGATAACAGCTGGGAGTTTGATCTATTGGGATTCAATGGCAATTTATCGTCATTATGCCCCATTTATATTCCTGAGGATTGAACTGCTCAGAGCAGGGAGAGATAAGGAACCAAAATAAAACACATGAGAAACACACAAACACTACCAAGTCTGGATTCAGATGATCTAAACTTTCCCACAGATGGAAGGAATGCAGATCTAAGTTTTGTTTAACCTTCGTAAACAATTGAACACTAGGGGTGCAATTTCACGTCCCCCCTTCCATGGCAAGGGGGAGAGGAAGAATTTAGGTTCAGCAAGGGCCAACATCCCTTGAATATAGATAAATTTGCAAAAGCAACAACAGTCCCAAAAATGGAAACTGCAATTAATTGTTGTGCTTACGGTAATTCTTACTCCATTATAACAGCTCTGGCGACTTGCCTCACTCACAGAAGAGTCCCAACCAGGCCGGATTTAGGTTTGATGAGGCCCTAAGCTACTGAAGGTAATGGGGCCCTTTATATGTCCAGCTGTCCTTTGTCAACAACAAATCGTCACTGTTTTTTTGTGTTGAATATATGCTATTTGGTAATCTATGGACCTAATAGGTATCTAAAGCCATTTGCACATAACAAATAGGAGCCTACACAACACAAAACACTGTTGCTGTATGTAGGTTTTTGTTTTTTTCTTATATTCTAGAATATAAGAATCCAGGTTTAAATTTTTTTTGGGGGGGGGGCCCAAGAGAGTGGGGCCCTAAGCTATAGCTTGTTTAGCTTATACGTAATTCTGGCACTGGTCCCAACCATGTCGCCAAATGGCAGACCACATTTCTTATGTCCCCAATCCAGCGACTTTGTGGAAGCTGAAAGTATGAAATCAGTTCCTTTGCTGAACCTTGAGTTCAGGGATGCCAGCAGGATTTCCTGGGCCTGCTACATCCCACCACCCCTGCACAATCTATAGACAAGAGCTGTTGTATATCTACAGATAACAAGCAAAAAATACTGTATTTTTCGCTCCATAAGGTGCACCTGACCATAAGGCGCATCTAGTTTTTAGAGAGGGAAATCAAGAAAAAAAATATTATCCCCCCCCCCAGCCCCAAAGAGCAAAGAAGCCAAGACAGCGAGCAGGATCCATCCCACTGGCTGTCTTGGCTTGTGCCATGGCACAAGGAAGCCAAGAGGAAGCCAAGATCCTGCTCACTGTCTTGGCTTCTTTAGCCGCACGCAGCCTCTCTGGCCGGGAGAGGCTGCGCATGGCTATGGCAATTCCCCCACCTCCCGCAAAAGCCCACAAGAGCCGCGCACCCTTTAAGGAGCGTGCGGCTGCTGCGGGCTTTTCTACGAGGAGGGAGAAGGGACTGACTGGCTGCGTCAGTCCCTTCTCCCTCCTGGGGAAAAGCCCGCAAGAGCCATGCAGAGCTTGGGGGCTTTTCCTGCCTGCCTCCCCCCTGCATTCGCTCCATAACACACACACACATTTCCCCTTACTTTTTAGGAGGGAAAAAGTGCGTCTTATGGAGCGAGAAATACGGTACATTGAGTACTGTGCAGCTTCACAACTTTGGTGTCTCTCTCAGCCTCGCCTACCGCCCAGGGCTGTTCTGAAGATAAAAGGCAGATGGGGAATACAATATCTACAGCCTTGAGCTCTTGGGAGGAAAATCAAGATAAAAATCTACAACAAACAATGCATGTGCATTTTCACAACTCAGGAAAATATACACACGCAACGTTTTGCAAACCTTGATAAACACCGAAAATATCCTTGTGTTAATGTAAGGTCTAAAAGAATTTAACTTGCTGCGGCTCTAAGGTGTTTAATTTTGATGGTTCTATTTCCTGATTCATTTCGTATTTTATACTCATTGTTGGAAAGAAGCCTTCTTTGTTTCAAGGTGCTGGCTGCCAGATAGAGACCAATCGATCATAATTTACCTTTCCACAGAATTATTACAGAATTGCAGAAATTTTTGATTCTAAACACAAAAGGCCTCAGCTGCTTGTTTCAAATGCTGTTATTTAAAACCTTTCTGAGCTGCTTGAATTGATGTGACATTTAAGCACTCTGTTTTAAAGGCAGAGAAGCCAAGTTATCCATTTGATTGCAATTCAAGGACAACGTACTCAGCTGGATCCAAATTAAACTTCCAAAGAATGTGATGGCCAAACAAACTGAACGAGAAAGGTACCCAAGGATGACAAGAGACTGTTGCTGGAATGACGGGGGAGGTGAGAGGCAGGGGACTAAGAAGGAAGGTAGAAAAGAATCAAAATTACTTTCAAACAATAAAAGCTAATAAACCATTGAAACCCACCCCTATGCTTATCTTGGGTACATTCATGCTTATCTTTAGCTCTGTTCAGCCTACAAATGCCAAAGTAACGAGAAGGCAAGGGCTTGGTGGCTGTTACGGAAGCCATCAATGTTGATCTGCTCTGTGGAAAGAAAAGAAAAACCCTTTCATGTGGGCAAGGGATATTGGACATGATATACAATCGGCATCATGAAAAAAAATTATGGAGGGAAGATTTAAAATCTACAGCATGCTGTATGTTGAAAGAGAATTATATGAAAATGATGTTGGTACCTTGTTGTTGTTTAGTCCGTTAGTCGTGTCCGACTCTTCGTGACCCCATGGACCAGAGCACGCCAGGCACTCCTGTCTTCCACTGCCTCCCGCAGTTTGGTCAAACTCATGCTGGTAGTTTCGAGAACACTATCCAACCATCTCGTCCTCTGTCATCCCCTTCTCCTTGTGCCCTCCATCTTTCCCAACATCAGGGTCTTTCCCAGGGAGTCTTCTCTTCTCATGAGGTGGCCAAAGTATTGGAGTCTCAGCTTCAGGATCTGTCCTTCCAGTGAGGACTCAGGGCTGATTTCCTTCAGAATGGAGAGGTTTGATTTTCTTGCAGTCCATGGGACTCTCAGGCGTTTCCTCCAGCACCATAATTCAAAAGCATCAATTCTTTGGCAATCAGCCTTTGATGTTGGTACCTAACTTCTACTAAATTAGCAAAAATGTATAGAACTGCTACAGATACATGTTGGAAGTGTAAAGAGAAAGAAGGCACATTTTACCACATGTGGTGGGCATGCAAGAAGATGAATGTTACTGGGAAATGATTTACAATGAGTTGAAAAAAAATGTTTTAAATTACTTTTGTGAAAAAACCTGAAGCTTTCTTACTAGGAATTTTAGGTCCAGAGACACCTAAGAATAAGAATAGACTATTTATGAATGCTACGACAGCTGCACAAATACTATTTGCCCAAAGATGCAAGGAGGACAAACTACTGGTACCTACAAAAGACAAATGGCTGATAAAGATGATGGACTATGCCGAAACAGCAAAAATGACCGGGGAAATCAGAGATCAAGTGGACTACAAATTTAATAAAGAATGGGGAAATTTTATAAGTTACTTAAAAGAACACTGTAAATAATTAAATACATTAGCAGGGTTTTTTAAAAAACACTTGCAGCATAGCAAGAACCAATGTAAGAATTGAGTTTGAAGAAAATATGGAGAATATTACAACGATGCAGTTTAGAAAGAACTTCTAAGGGGACCATTGTTAAAAGTGAAAACGAATAAAAAAAAATTAAAAGAAAAATTCTTTCATGGTCAATGGACTCAATGGCAGGACTTGGAATCTCAAATTTCAGCAGGCCATGTGTGACACCAAAATTCAGCGCCCCTCCATCTTTTGCATTCAGTTTCGAAAATCATAGTTGAAGTGTCCCCAGCAGCATCCACAAGGCTCCGCGCTTAGTGTGACCAAGGTACATTTTTTCACCTTTGGTGGACGTGCCCAAGGATTAAGGCTTTCTGGGAGATCATTTATAATGAGATTTAAATATACCTTTCTGAAGAAACCAGTGGCCTTTCTCCTGGGCATGGTCGGCCAATTGGTGCCAAAGAAGGATAGAACTTTCTTTATGTATGCAACAACGGCAGCAAGAATACTTATTGCAAAGTATTGGAAGACACAAGATCTACCCACCCTGGAAGAGTGGCAGATGAAGGTGATGGACTATATGGAATTAGCGGAAATGACTGGCAGAATCCGAGCCCTGGGAGAAGAGTCGGTGGAAGAAGATTGGAAGAAATTTAAGGATTATCTGCAGAAACACTGTAAAATTAATGAATGTTAAAATGATGTTGGATTGAAAATAAGTGGTATTAGTAACAAAGTTAAAAAGAGTATGCAAAAGTGAATTGATAATGGGTGAAAACGTAGAGTTTTAACATGCTAAGATATAGAATTAAGATAAATGAAAGAGGGTAAGGATTTGCTGATCTGATCATATTAATCGGAATACAAAAATGGGAGGTGTGAGGGGGTCAAAGAAACAAGTTTATGAGCTTAAAGTTATTTTAAAAAATGGATTTGTTTTAACTTCTTTTATGTTCACTTCTGTTTTTTCTTTTGGTTTGTATTTTGTATTTTTTTCTTTTTTTGTTGTATTATGTATTTTTGTATTTATGATTTTGGAAAATCTTAATAAATTTTTTTATAAAAAACAAACAAACTGGTTACACTCCCTTCGAGCATTTCTCTGATGAAAATTGGGGTGTCCTGTGCCATGATTTTATTATTTATACCATCTGACTAGGTTGCTCCGGCCACGCTGGGCAGCTTCCAACATATATAAAGACTTGATAAAACATTAAACATTAAAGAAAACCTCCCCATACAGCGCTGCCTTCAGATGTCTTCTAAAGGTTATATAGTTACTTATCTCCTTGGATCGGGGATCACACAACCCTCCAACATTTCTCCAGTGAAAATAGGGACAGTCCTGGGTCAAACCAGAAACTGGAATGGCTTTTGTAAATCCGGGACTGTCCCTGGAAAATAGGGGCACTTGGAGGGTCTGTTAACTAAAGCCAGCCTACGTTCTGCCAACATCCCACAGTTATTACTCTTTCTGGAACCTCTCAGTCTGTTTAATAAGTCAGTTATTTTTTCCTAGTTGAAAGAGGATTTCAAAAAGAAAGGGCAATTGGTACTGACTCTTGTGAAATAACAGCATTATCCATATGGATATGTATTTAAGACGATGAGAATGTGTCACTTATCTACTTCCCTGAATAAGAACCTGGAAGTAGCAACAGAAGACTGCAGCAAGGTCTACCGCCTGTTGCAACGGAACAAAGATACTACGGTTGAAGCCATAGCGATATCGGAAAAATACAAACTACTCACAACAAGGTGTGCATATTGCCGCACTTCACCAGTCTTCACTTTGTTAACTGTCTCCCACCACCACCACCACTGTTAATTAGGTACATATCATAATCTGGACTTTTCTGCATTGCATTTGCCTCTAATCTCACTGTTTACTATTATAAGCCAAGCCACCAGGTGCACTCAAACCTGCGACTCATGCTAAGACGTCATGCATCTGAGGAACTGGACTTAAATGACTAGCACAGATCAATGCTGAGAGGCAACAAAACGGCTTTTTGAGGTGGGACGCAGGTGGCGCTGTGGGTTAAAGCCTCAGCGCCTAGGGCTTGCCGATCGAAAGGTCGGCGGTTCGAATCCCTGCGGCGGGGTGCGCTCCCGCTGCTCGGTCCCAGCGCCTGCCAACCTAGCAGTTCGAAAGCCCCTCCGGGTGCAAGTAGATAAATAGGGACCGCTTACCAGCGGGAAGGTAAACGGTGTTTCCGTGTGCGGCTCTGGCTCGCCAGAGCAGCGATGTCACGCTGGCCACGTGACCCGGAAGTGTCTCCGGACAGCGCTGGCCCCTGGCCTCTTAAGTGAGATGGGCGCACAACCCCAGAGTCTGTCAAGACTGGCCCGTACGGGCAGGGGTACCTTTACCTTTTACTAATAACTTTCAGCAACTTATTACTGGGAGCCAGTAATGTTTTCAGCAGCATTGCAGCATGAGTTTTGTTTGCAGGGTTCAATCCATAATATAATTTGCAAAGACCATTCATTTACTCACAGCTGGGATCTCGATTCCATTTCCTTAGAGCAGGGGTAGGCAACATAAGGCCCAATCACTTTCTCAATCTGCATGTTTTTACATGAGTAGAATGTGTCCTTTTATTTAAAATGCATCTCTGGGTGATTTGTGGGGCCTGCCTGGTGTTTTTACATGAGTAGTATGTGTGCTTTTATTTATCTCTCGCTTGGACTACTGCAATGCACTCTATGTGGGGCTACCTTTGAAGGTGACCCAGAAACTACAACTAATCCAGAATGCGGCAGCTAGACTGGTGACTGGGTGCGGCCGCTGAGACCACATAACACTGGTCTTGAAAGACCTACATTGGCTCCCAGTACATTTCTGAGCACAGTTCAAAGTGTTGTGCTGACCTTTAAAGCCCTAAACGGCCTCGGTCCAGTATATCTGAAGGAGCATCTCCACCCCCATCATTCTACGCGGACACTGAGGTCCAGCGCCGAGGGCCTTCTGGAGGTTCCCTCATTGCGAGAAGCCAAGTTACAGGGAACCAGGCAGAGGGCCTTCTCGGTAGTGGCACCCTCCCTGTGGAACGCCCTCCCACTAGATGTCAAAGAGAACAACAACTACCAGACTTTTAGAAGACATCTGAAGGCAGCCCTGTTTAGGGAAGCTTTTAATGTTTGATGGATTACTGTATTTTAATATTTTGTTGGAAGCCGCCCAGAGTGGCTGGGGAAGCCCAGCCAGATGGGTGGGGTATAAATAATAGATGATGATGATGATGATGATGATGATGATGATGAAAATGCATCTCTGGGTTATTTGTGGGACATAGGAATTCATTCATTCCCCCCCCCCCAAATAAAGTTCGGCCCACCACATGGTCTGAGAGACGGTGGACCATGGCTGGAAAAGGTTGCTGACCCTTGCCTTAGAGCAACTTCTTAATAAATGAAAGAATGTCTCTTTTCTGGCTGGTTTCAGATGCAGGGAGGACCTGAATGGAATAGCCTGGAGCTTCTTTCATGTGTTTTGTGAACTTCAGAAGTCCGGGAACATGAGGATGGCTCTCATGCATTTTCCCTTGAACTTCTGTCACGCTACTCCTCATATTTTAAGACCACAATTGCTTAGATTAAATGGGAACGCTGTGTTTATATCCACGCAGCGCAATGCTAAACAAAAAGCAAACTTGTAGAAAAGCATTTGGATTCAAAAGAGAAATAAAACAGGCCCTGAGCTTTGACTTCACTGCAGAACAAGCGAAACAGCTTTTGAGTGCTCAGAAGCAGCTTGGCCCCTTCCATTTAAGCAAAAGCTCTTGGGCAAGTGGACCACTCCACACGTGGGCCACATATTTATCCTGCATCTCAGTTTGTACTTGCTTTTGTGTTTCTTTTTGGAACCACCTTCTGATGGTGTCGGAGGACGCAAGGCTAAGAGCCAACCTATACAGTCAGCAGAAATAAGTTGCAAATCTTTTCGTGAGCTGTGCCTATTCAGGTTTCAGAGGTGGGTGTTATAAGAATTTTAAGGTCTTATATACAGTGGTACCTCAGGTTACATACGCTTCAGGTTACAGACTCTGCTAACCCAGAAATAGTGCTTCAGGTTAAGAACTTTGCTTCAGGATGAGAACAGAAATCGTGCTCTGGCGGCGCGGCGGCAGCAGGAGGCCCCGTTAGCTAAAGTGGTCCTTCAGGTTAAGAACAGGTTCAGGTTAAGAACGGACCTCTGGAACTAATTAAGTACTTAACCTGAGATACCACTTTGTGTGTGTGTGTGTAATAGTTGTTCATAAATGTACCAAGCAAACACATACAAATGTGTAAACCACATGTCTGAAACCCACAGAAAAGTCCTGAAACCGTTGTCTCTCTCCCAAAATGACCTCAAATATTTCTCTGCAAGGTCGAAGGAAATACGAAATCTCCCCATTGTCTCTTTCACAAATCCTGTCTTAAGGGCACATTTAAGATATGAATAGGGTGTGAGCCTGTGACCTGTGACCAGGATTCAGGAATTGAGTAACAAAAGAGTGGTCAGGATGCCTAGGGGATCCAATGAAGCAACCTAGCAGACAAGAGAAAAAAACAACACACTCAGATTTCTGCTGTAGTCCTCCCCTCCTGTGATGTATTTATGTATGATGTTTCTGGGGGTGGTCTGGAGTTTGAGGGTGGGCAATTTAAAAAGTCTATATAAGGGCGGGCTCACCTTTGTTCTGGGCTCCTCCTCTTTCCTGCTTGTGGTGAGTGAGGACCTTGTTGCAACAGTTTAATAAAGATCAGGCTTAATAGCTGCGTGTTGAGGACCCCCAGGACACCCCCCAAATAAAGACACAGTTCACACAACATTTTTGTTTTGGTCTTTGGCATAATTTTGGCCACAACTTTATTGAATTACAGTATGTGAGTGGTTGCTTAGGCATTGGTTAGCGACTATCTGTTCCCACTTAGAGGTAGGAACAGAACTGACAACTGCAAGCCTGCGGAAGTCAGTAAGGGTAAATATTTTTGGGGAGAGAATAGAGCTGGGTGCCAGGCTCTCACCTCTCCCCAAATGCTCTCAGGGGCTCTTGCGTGGCCGTGGTCCCTTGCCAGGAGTTTGGACAAAAGCATGGTGAGCCCTGGATTCCTTTAATGGAATACCCTTGCAGTAGCAGCATTGGAGGGGAAGGCACAGCCAACCATACCCCTTCACCGGTGGTTCGAATCCCTGCGGCGGGGTGCGCTCCTGCTGCTCGGTCCCAGCGCCTGCCAACCTAGCAGTTCGAAAGCACCTCCGGGTGCAAGTAGATAAATAGGGACCGCTTACCAGCGGGAAGGTAAACGGCGTTTCCGTGTGCGGCTCTGGCTCGCCAGAGCAGCGATGTCACGCTGGCCACGTGACCCGGAAGTGTCTCCGGACAGCGCTGGCCCCTGGCCTCTTAAGTGAGATGGGCGCACAACCCCAGAGTCTGTCAAGACTGGCCCGTACGGGCAGGGGTACCTTTACCTTTACCTTTTTAACCGCAACCTTACAAGTTGTGACGATTTGCTACGCAGTAGGCAAAAACCAAATGGCACCAGCCAATCAGCCAAATGGACAAAATTCCTACCGGGCCCCTGCCCCAGAAGCAGACCACCCCATGACAGGCATAGCAAGGTCAGCATGAACAGCCCTAAATATAGGGAGGGTGATCCGATGCACGCAGTGGAAAGAGGAAGCTCAGTGCTGTGCACAGGAATAAATAGTACCTCAATCAATCAATCAATCAATCAATCAACTTTGCAACATTAACTTCTCCCCAGCAACAATTAGAGGTGCCCAATCAAATTTGTGGCCATCCATACTAAGCCAGTGTGGTGTAGTGGTTAAGAGCGGTAGTCTTGTAATCTGGGGAACCAGGTTCGCTTCCCTGCTCCTCCACATGCAGCTGCTGGGTGACCTTGGGCCAATCACACTTCTCTGAAGTCTCTCAGCCCCACTCACCTCACAGAGTGTTTGTTGTGGGGGAGGAAGGGAAAGGAGAATGTTAGCCACTTTGAGACTCCTTCGGGTAGTGATAAAGCGGGATATTAAATCCAAACTCCTAAGCCGCCCAGCAACAGGGGGTGTCATGGTTGCTCCAACCGCAACACGTACTCTCCATGAAGGAGAACCTGCTCTGCTTTGCTTATCAATATTCTCTGGTTGGTCTCAGTTATTTTCTCCTACTGATAGAGATCCTACAAATATGGGCTCTTGGGTACCCCATAAGGGAAAAGGAGCAGTTTTTTCTCATAACAACACCGAGCTCAGGCGAAAGGCTCAGAGCTTGCTCCATGCTACCACTTTCCAAACGCAAAGGGTTAAGGCAAAGTGACCCTCCTTTGTTGTCTTAATATATGGCAGATACTTGATATCCAGCTACTAGTATCGGCCAGTACTGCTGAAAGGCATAAAGGAACTTGGTTCCTGCAACAGGCGTTCACCCAATAAAGGCTATCATTTTACCCACTTTGTCCTCTAAAAGCCAATACTACTTGCAGCTATCAAATGTCCCCACAAACATTAGGACAAACAGTGTGTGGAAGCCATAAAAGGAATGAAATATGTACATATGCATGCTCCTTCTGAAAACATACGAGGACAGCAAAATAAAAAAATGTGATTTCTGAGCAGCTCGTTCAATACAGGTCCTGCTTAGGTGGAAAGTGTCTTTAAAAGTTATATTTATTCAATTATTCATGAATGTAACCAAAGAAAGGGAGCTGAGCTTTGAGAATATATTCCTAAAACCACGGGGGGGGGGGGTTCTAAAAAAATGTTTAGGGGGTACTCTCATTTTTGACTCAAGAAAATCACAATTTTATGGTTCAAATTGGGGAAATAAATACAGTAAACGGACAAAAGTACAACAATTCACAAAATGTTTAGGGGTATGCACACCCCTGTGTCCCCCCAGAAAAAAGCACTGCCTAAAATGTAAAATTATCTATCAGATAAAACTTGACAGAGGTGGAAAGTCAAATGGTAAAAGAAAACAGGGAATATACTCAAGCTTTGCCAACTTGAGAGGAGGAGATATTAACAATTCATAGAGCAATCCCCAAACTGCCGACTTGAAAGACGTCTCATCGGGGATATCCTGTCGGGATTCCTTCTGTCTCTTTTAATCCCTCCTTACAGCCTACTTTCTCTGCAATGTGTTTTTTGCACCCACAATGTATCGCCTTTTCTACCACTGAACTCCTGGTGTTTCTGTTCTTGCTGCTCCTTCCTTAAACCTCCAGTCTTTCCCTATAGGTAAAAAAGGTAAAGGACCCCTGGACAGTTAAGTCCAGTCAAGGGCGACTATGGGGTTGTGGCGTTCATCTCGCTTTCAGGCCGAGGGAGCCGGTGTTTGTCCACAGACAGCTTTCTGGGTCATGTGGCCAGCATGACTAAACTGCTTCTGGCATAATGTAACACCATGACAGAAACCAGATCCCATGGAAATGCTGTTTATCTTCCCGCCAAATCAGTACCTATTTATCTACTTGCACTGGCATGCTTTCGAACTGCTAGGTTGGCAGGAGCTGGGGCAGAGCAACAGGAACTCACCCCGTTGTGCAGATTTGAACCGCTGACCTTCCCATCAGCCACCCAGAGTGGATGGGGAAACCCAGACAGATGGGCACGGTATAAATAATAGATTATCATCATCATCAACATCATCAGGGCTTCCTGGGAGAAGCATCCCGGGAAGCTGTGCCCTTTGTCTTGCTCCCGTTCCTTAATTCCTGCTGTCTTTTGGATGACATCCTTAAGTCCATTCATAAAGTTTGGGTGGGCCCTTAAGTTCCTTCAGAATTGCCCCTCGGGGCTTAAAAGTAAGCCTGGAACAAGAATTTGGAATCTGAGCATTTTAGAATTGTATTGACTTAAATTACGCTGATCCTGCAGTTAATGTTCAATCTTTCCTTTATCTCATTCAGTCTTGCAAACAATCCTGTGAGCAAATCCTTTGCATACCCGGCTCCCTGCCCAGTGCAAGGCTGCCAACTTATCAGGGAGTTGAGAAACTACTCCTGTGCCATCAACGATCACTTAGGAAGCAGGAACTGGAAGGTGCCTTCAAAAAAAAAAAGGCAGAGAATGAAACTTTATCTTATTTGTATATCTAGCTGGTTTTAAAAATGGAGGTGCAGGAGAAGGTCCAATCGTATCCAAATAACTGAATCCAAAATTGAGAGAGAGAGAGAGAAGAAAGAAAGAAAGAAAGAAAGAAAGAAAGAAAGAAAGAAAGAAGAAAGGGTTCCCAAATGCATGTTTGGGTTAAAGTGGGATTTAGGTCTAAAAAGGTTGACGTCCACCCATCACCTTGCTTGAATGGACAGTGCTCTTAAAAACACACCCTGTGCTTCTATTCAGCTGTAGAGTGTCGGAGAAAAACTAGGAAGGTTTTCATCTTGTGTTCTTGAACTTGTCACTGTCACCGTCAAATCACAGGATTTCTCAGGGACTGTTTGACAATCCTGCAGCACAGGAACAGACTCCAGGGGCTTGCATATATATATATATATATATATATATATATATATATATATATATATGGGGGGACATTTTCTAAAGCTAATTCAGATAAAAATTGTGTTACCCACCACCCCAATCTGTGAGCAGTGTGAGATTCCAGGCATTCAAAGCGCTTACCTAAGGTACATGTTTCCTTTTGGAAATGACGGACAATGGAGACTAATGGTATTTCCATGATACATGGATTATTTACACATATATACAGTTGTACCTTGGTAGTTGAACACCTTAGTTGTCAAACAAATTGGACCCAAATGTCTCAAACCCAGAAGTGAGTGTTCCAGTTTGTGAACGTCTTTTGGAAGCCAAACATTGGATGACTTCCAAGTGGCTGCAGGAAGCTCCTGCAGCCAATCAGAAGCTACGCCTTGGTTTTCTAACCGTTTTAGGAGTCGAACGGACCCCCAGAATGGATTAAATTCGAGAACCAAGGTACGACTGTACAGCCTGCATCAGAGGGGTTCACAGCAACAACACGCCAAAAGGGCCTTATTTCTCCCATAGCCACAGGCTTGGATTCAAGCAGAAATCCAGCATGGTGCTCTCTTTCTCTCTCTCTCTTTCTCTCTCCTCGCTGCTTTCCTTCTAGGCCACATCACTCTCCCAAAAGCTAAACTTGGGCTTTATATGTTGAGGGAGGAGGCCCCACCCATTTCCTATCTTGCACCATGCCCCTTCATCCTCCTAAATAGTTCATCGCCTCACCAGGAGGCTAGCCTGGTCATCCCTAGAATTAGAAGCCTTTGTTAAATTCCAGCTGGATCCTGGGATTAGAATGGTCTGGCACCCAGCTTAACATCCCAAACTCACAACAGTTGTAAACAGAGCTGCCACCATTTCAGGCTGAGAACATACATTTTTAAGAGTTGTAGCACATGCTGACACTCTGTAAATGATAGATATATCAATGCAGGGCCAGCCCAAGACTCTTTGGCGCCTGAGGCAAACCACCAAGTGGTGCTCCCCCCTCACCTACACCAGGATCTGCTACCCCACAATGTGGGGAAAACCATGAAGCCAGCTAATACCTCTCCATAGCTCCATCCATATTTCAGACATCATCATATATTAGTATATTGTGAGGTTTAACTGGTGATGTTGAAAACCAAATATCACCCAGCCTTACTGTTCGCCTCTACATAGTTCCATCCTTATTTCAGACATCATGATATATCACTGCATCGTGATGTTTAGATGGTGATATATCACAATGTTGAAAACCAGATATCTCCCAGCTCTAATGCCAGCACAGTGGAGGAATTTGCTTCTAGAAGAAGAAGAAGAAGAGTTTGGATTTGATATCCTGCTTTATCACTACATTAAGGAGTCTCAAGGGACACGGGTGGCACTGTGAGTTAAACCACAGAGCCTAGGACTTGCCCATCAGAAGGTTCGCGGTTCGAATCCCCGCCACGGGATGAGCTCCCGTTGCTCGGTCCCTGCTCCTGCCAACCTAGCAGTTTGAAAGCACGTCAAAGTGCAAGTAGATAAATAGGTACTACTCCGGCGGGAAGGTAAACGGCGTTTCCGTGCGCTGCTCTGATTCTTAGTCATGCTGGCTAAATACACCGGCTCCCTTAGCCAATAAAGCAAGATGAACGCCACAACCCCAGAGTCAGCCACGACTGGACCTAATGGTCAGGGGTCCCTTTACTTTAAGGAGTCTCAAAGCGGCTAACAATCTCCTTTCCCTTCCTCCCCCACAACAAACACTCTGGGAGGTGAGTGAGGCTGAGAGACTTCAAAGAAGTATGACTAGCCCAAGGTCACCCAGCAGCTGCATGTGGAGGGGTGGGGAAGTGAACCCGGTTCACCAGATTACAAGTCCACCACTCTTAACCCCTACACCACACTGGCTCTAGTTCACAACTTCTTCTTTATTTTTATTTTTATTTTTACCTTACCATGGAAAAACAAAGCAGGTGTATATTTTAATTAATAATTCTGAATGATGGTCCACTACCACAATGGTAGAAATTCTACCTTAAGGCAGGCTAGGAAGCTAGATGGTTAAGTAGGCATGAAATTTAATTTAGAGGAATAGAACAACAATTCAGGGTAGCTGGCTAGTTTTTCCTACTGAGCTGCTCCTGACTGCAATAGAGATAGTACAAACTCATTTTTCTAAATGGCCTGGAGAGAAAGCCATTTAAATAATCAGAAACAAGGATAAATGGCAGCTCTAAAAGAATAGCAACTATTAAACTATGAAATAGTAATAGTATTATTATTGACCTACATGAGACTACTTTGACAGCCCAGGGCCAGTTTATGCATCCGACAGGACGAATCATAAAGCTGTTCCTGGACCGTACCATTTCCAGGTACAGCTATATGTGTATGTGGACTGTCCCATTTTTGAATGCTTCTCTATCGAAACAAAAACAATATATTTATTATTTTAAAAAGTACATATCAGGGACAAGGGTTCAGCTTAACTTCCCAATTGTAGGTTAAACACTAGCTATTTTATCAAGAATTAACCTAAAAAAGTAAAGGAAAAGGACCGCTGGACAGTTAAGTCCAGTCAAAGGTGACTATGGGATTGCGGCGCTCATCTCGCTTTCAGGCTGAGGGAGCCAGCATTTGTCCACAGGCAGCTTTCCGGATCATGTGGCCAGCATGACTAAACTGCTTTTCGCACAATGGAACACCATGATGGGAACCAGAGCACATGGAAACACCGTTTACCTTCCCTCCGCAGAGGTATCTATTTATCTACTTGCACTGGTGTGCTTTCAAGCTGCTAGGTTGGCAGGAGCTGGGAGAGAGTAACAGGAGCTCACCCCGTTGAAGGGATTCAAACCACTGACCTTCTGATCAGCAAGCCCAAGAGGCTCAGTGGTGTAGGCCACAGCGCCACCTGCATCCATTCACCTAAGCAGCTAGCCTGCTAATGGGAGGCAATCGGACAAGAGCATGTGACAGTGACACCTCAGCTGAATCATTTGCATTGGTTGCCCATATGCTACCAGGCCATAATTACATAGCAAAGTCTGCTGGATCAGGTCAAAGGCCCAATCTAGCATCCTGTTCTCACAGTGGCCAAGCATATGCCCTTGGGAAACTTGCAAGCAGGATTCAACCACAAGAGCATTCGCCCCTCCTGTGGTTTCCATCAACTGGTATTCAGCAGCACAGGAGACAACTCCTAGGGGTTGAGGTCCCTTCGAACACCCCCCCCCCCAAAAAAAAACATATGAGGTGGCCGGGTGGCCAGGAGTGCCAACTTGGCCTTACGACCATGAGCACCTGAGGTCGTGGGTGCCAGGCAATGTGAATCAAAATGTGTGGGTGCCTGGCCCCTTCATGGGGAATTTTGTGGGTGCTTGGGCACCCAAGGCCCCAGGGATTTGGCATCTATGTTGGGGGGCCCCAATGTTAATGAGTGTCTGGGATCAATTATGTGGGGGCAAGGCTTCCCTGTCCCCCTCAATATTTTATCTAGGTTGGCACCCCTGTTCAGAAGCATTGCTGCCCATGGTTCATTCTCGGACACTTGACTTAATTAGCTTTTGACACTTGGCTTAATTAGGTAAGTCAGTTAAGTCAGGTTCCCCAGAGTGGGTGAGGTACCTTGACTTATTTAAAGGATTAGAAAAGTCTAGCATACAGCCTAATATACCCAGCTTAATACATATGGATCTGGTTATTTCCTGGTTTTAACACCCCAATCCTTAATTAAATTCTAACACCTACTGGACCTGGGAATTTAGGGTGTTTAGCACCCACACATTTCTAACACTATGTAGAACAGTGTTTCCAAAACTTAGGTCTCCAGCTGTTTTTGGACTGCAATTCCCATCATCCCTGACCACTGGTCCTGCTAGCTAGGGATAATGGGAGCATCATTCAAAAACAACCAGAGACCCAAGTTTTGGGAAACACTATGTAGAACAATGTTTACAGGACAGCAATCAGCTTTTTGCATTTGAAAAAAAAAAGTGTTCATTAACTACAGTTTTGCTTTGCTCCAATCTATTTCCCTTTTGGAGAACAGTAAATTCAGGACCTTATCTGAGGGGATAAACGTACAGCCTTTTATACACCGGCCAATAATCTAATCATGGGAAATGCTGATGTGCCCTTTATTTCTGCTCGTTTCAGCTCTTGCTCAGCTGACTGGAAAATACTCTGGTGCTTTAACATATTACAAAACGTGTAGCTATTTAAGCACCACAGTCTCAGCTGCTAATGTGTCAGTGTGAACTGAATGGGCCAAATTCAGCCGTGATGCAACTCTAACAACAGCCATGGAATTGGCCACATTATCTTGCAAGTCCAGTCAAGTCAAATTGTGTATATGGCAAGAAGAGGGTGTTGGAAATGCAACAGCAGACATCATTCGGTTCATAACTTAACAGTTAATTCTCTTGTGATAAAATCAACTAGCCCAAGAAGGAGATGGGCGGAGCTTTGCAAACAGGCATAGTGCCATGATATTTACTCAGGCAGAATGTGTTTTGATTGGTTGTGCAGTTGTGAGGGAGTTTTTCTCCCTTATGTTTAGTTGAATGTCTTCCTGCTGTGTACAAGGCCTGACCTAAGCAAAAGGAAACGTCTCTGTTCTATTCTCTTCAAATTATACCATTTCCCCCCCAGTTTCCTCAATAAAATGTTTCCAAAACTCTCTGCCTTCCGTCTGCATTATTTAAGTGGTTTTGCTAACAGAGCAAACCATCTTGTCTTTCATCTCAGGCAGCAAAAGGTCCTGCTGCAGTTATCTAAAATCATGTTTAATACCCCTGACAAAGAGATACAGTGGTATCTCGAGTTACAGATGCTTCAGGTTACAGACACTTCAGGTTACAGTCTCCGCTAACCCAGAAATAGTACCTCGGATTAATAACTTTGCTTCAGGATGAGAACAGAAATTGCATGGCAGCGGTACGGCAGCAGCGGGAGGCCCCATTAGCTAAAGTGGTACCTCAGGTTAAGAACAGTTTCAGGTTAACAACGGACCTCCAGAACAAATTAAGTTCTTAACCGGAGATAACACTGTATAGTAGAAACATTCAGATTTTAAAAGAAAGAAACATATTTTTGGTTGCACAAGATATAAATCTGTATTGTTATGATGACAATATTAAAAGTAAAACAGGATGATTACTTGTGGAGGGGATGTTGGGTTCTGCTTCACTTCTGCCAGATGCAAAGGCAGAAACATTTTTTTTTCTGACACAGACACTTTCTTTTTAGTTGCATTATTATGCTATCAACCTGTGTGGGCAGAGGCAGGAATACTTAAAGAAAAAAGCCATACCCAACACTCTCTAACTTCCAATTAAAGTTGAGACATCAGCCAACTTCAAAGAGAACACTTTTTTGCCATCAGTAGTTCAATATAGACAGCCGTTGCTCCACTTTGGAATGCTGACATCTCTGCAAAGGAATGAAGACGGACTCACATTTGACTG
The DNA here is from genome assembly GCF_951804945.1 of Podarcis cretensis. Lineage (NCBI taxonomy): Eukaryota > Metazoa > Chordata > Lepidosauria > Squamata > Lacertidae > Podarcis > Podarcis cretensis. Next base: position 16,424,287 of record NC_137176.1, on the reverse strand, counting down.
CAATCTGCTGTGACAGATACATTTTTTTCATTAACCCCCCAAACCTCATGAAATTCCTGACACTTTGCTGGTGGTAATTGCCTACATGTGTGCATTCGTTTCATATTCAATTGTGAACTGTTGTACTGGAAAAGACGATTTCAAGGAAGTGTGTGCGAGTCTACATGTATCAGGATTATTATTACTACTACTACTACTACTATTATTATTATTATTATTATTATTATTATTAATTGAATTTATATATCGCCTGGCACCCGGAAGGGTGGTTCACAGCAAAGATCAGAATATATAAAATAATAATAATAATAATAATAATAATAATAATAATAATAATAAATTAATTAATATCCTGCCTTCCCCAGCCGAAGCCGGGCTCAGGGCGGCTAACAACAATAAAATAATACAACATTCTAAAATCATTTCATTAAAAAATTACTTCAAATCAAATTGATGGCAGCCATTGGGCTAGAGTTCTGTGAAGATTGCCAAAGGAGGGAGTCAGGCTGTGCCCTCACCAAAGGCTTGGCGGAACAGCTCTGTCTTGCAGGCCCTGCAGAAAGATGTCAAATCCCGCAGGGCCCTAGTCTCTTGTGGCAGAGCATTCCACCAGATCGGAGCCACAGCCGAGAAAGCCCTGGCTCTGGTTGAGGCCAGCCTAACCTCTCTGTGGCCTGGGACCTCCAAGATGTTTTTGTTTGAAGATCATAAGTTCCTCTGTGGGACATACCAGGAGAGGCAGTCGCCCCCTTCTCCTTGTGCCCTCCATCTTTCCCAACATCAGGGTCTTTCCCAGGGAGTCTTCTCTTCTCATGAGGTGGCCAAAGTATTGGAGCCTCAGCTTCACGATCTGTCCTTCCATTGAGCACTCAGGGCTGATTTCCTTCAGAATGGATCGGTTTGATATTCTTGCAGTCCATGGGACTCTCAAGAGTCTCCTCCAGCACCATAATTCTGCAAATGTACCAGCTCCCAAATGCACCAGAGATGGCTTACCACTTTTTGAAGTAAGTGAAATCATGGACGTTGGCAAATGTGAATGCCACCATGACCCGCAATGAAATTACCTAACTGCACCACAACCTATTCCGCTGTCACGGCAATCCCAGACCAAATCCATCCTATTCTCTCACATCCTGAATGCCTTTGAGTCAGATTTGAGACCCCTTTGAATTGCTTGCTGTCGTTTTATCACTTTCATTGGTTGTATAAGCTGGTTTTATTGCATTCTGTTGCTGCTTTTATGATTTAATTACTGTATTGTAGTTATATATGTCATGTGTTTAACTCTGCTTATTGTAAGTCACCTTGAGGCGATGTGTATTAAAAGAGGGATATAAATCGTATCAATCAATAAATAGACCAATACATGAACAGAGACTTAAGCATTACTGGATTCAAACTAGGAAATGTTGATAGCTAATACGTGTTTGTTGCCAGCATATAAGAAAACCTATCTAGGAAAATGAGATGCTTCTGAGGGCACCTCCAGACTGTCACTAAGTTGAAGGAGGAATTCAAGCAAATACTGGAACTTTAGGGGAGGAATTTAACATTGTGCTAAATTAATCTCCTAGCGATGTACTTGTTGCACTCCACAGCTACTATTCTTGCTCTTATGCTAGTGCAACAGCCCTTGTGCTGGCAGTCAGCAAACTCTGAATCCAGACCTAGGTTTCCAAAATTAGAGTGGATTAAAGTGCTCTGTTGTAGTGCAAAAAAATCCATTTTTAAAAAATTGACTCTCCATCCCCCTTGGTGTCAGGATGGTGTCCTGGCTGGTTGCCCAGGAATTATGAAGACAAGGAAGCGTTTCTTACCGTCCTTTTTTATTTCAGTCTTTACCGAGAGAGGCCACAGAACCCAGCCTCTTGGATAATGGCATTGTCCTGAGTGAATATCCACCCCTCTGTCTCTCCCACTTCCTCATTCGTCATTCTCATCAGCTCTTCAACAGGTGCTGCTATGTGCCCTCTGTCTCTGAGCTCTTTGCTCTTCTACTTTTAAGGCTCGCCTGATTCTGGGGGATGGAGGGCCTGGAATGCTTTCTAATGACATTGTATCAGCCAGGCGTTGCTCTGGTTCTCCCATTATTTCCCAACTTTCCCCCTCATCTGCCTCTGAGCTGCGACCTCCCGCAAACCCCTGTTGTAAAACTATACTTTCTTCCTCTTCCTCCCCCCCTGGAAGGGTCCAGATAAGGAGGTGGTCTCCACCATTTCTCCACTGCCTTGCCCTTGAAACTTGGTTACTGATTTATTGACAAACAAACAAAAAATTACCCAAAGGTTATGCAAATTGCTCTTCTTTATTTCATTTCATTTTTTAATTTGTATACCACCTTTCTATATGGCTAAACACAAGGCGGTTTACAGCAACAAAATAGACAACAAGAACACACACCTTGTATTAAGCTGACCCAGTACAAAAGCTCCTAATAAAACATAATTGTAAAAGGAAACCATTCATATCGAATAAAGAAATATTCAACAATCCATTAGGAATGTAATTGTACACAATAAAGTTAACGCTCATAAACTGAAAGCACCTGAAGGGCAGAGCTCAAATGATTTCACATATGGCATAATTTTATTTCTTATGCAAATATCGAAGCACATGGTCACTCAGTATATGCAAATGTCTGACACATCTAAGGCTATATGTTGTTGTTGTTTAGTCGTTTAGTCGTGTCCGACTCTTCGTGACCCCATGGACCAGAGAATGCCAGGCACTCCTGTCCTCCACTGCCCCCCGCAGCTTGGTCAGACTCATGCTGGTAACCTCGAAAACACTATCCAACCATCTCGTCCCCTGTCGCCCCCTTCTCCTTGTGCCCTCCATCTTTCCCAACATCAGGGTCTTCTCCAGGGAGTCTTCTCTTCTCATGAGGTGGCCAAAGTACTGGAGCATCAGCTTCACAATCTGTCCTATATAGATAGGCTATATAGATCCTTTCTTTTCAATAATAATTGAACTCCCAGGTTGAAGGTACTTTTATTTTTACAAATCTTTATTATTTGTAAAGGGAACCCTTGTGTCAGTCAATACTTGATTACTGCTATGGAGCTGAGCTGCATCTTTGTACTTTTCTCCTTCCAGGTTCATGACGCTTTACGGTGCTGACTTTTTGATGAGGAAAATGCATGGAAAACTGTGGGTTGAACAAATGCCTGATTAGAAGACATGTAAACATCCCGTAAGCAAATCAGAATGAAGGCTCAATAAGGACCAGATACTGCCTTGAAGCATAAGCTTTGTTCTAGCAAATCAGGATGCCTGAGGGATAATTAAGGATGGATGCAAAGTGAGCTGCTCCCTAAGGAGAAAGCAAAAGTGTTTGCCCCATGAATCTGTGCAGCTAAGGGATGACTCCTGGCTGTGATTCAAATGTCTACTAGGTAATGCCGTCCTCTCCAAAGGGTGGAGCTGGAGATATTTCTAGGTGCGATGAGTAACAGAATGACTCTGACGCCCCACTCAAGAACTGGAGCCAGTGCTGGGAAGCCGAGTCACAAAACTATGTGCCTCATGACTGGCTTGGGCTGTCTGTATGAGTCACCTGACCTCGACAGGAGAGCCTGCCAAGGCTGGATTATTTTTTAAAACAAAAAGAAGAAAAATCTGGCTTTATCGTTCCCTCGGGTTTTACATTGCTGAGCTGCCATTCTAGAAAAGGACAACCGTACTAACAAAAACCACCTTCTTGGGTGGGGTAATGTCAATGGGCTCATTCTGGGTGCTCAGATAACATGGCATCAATGCCTTTGTGGCTAAATAAGCAAAGTGCCAATGTGCTAACCATTTACAGAGCTTTTGTAACTAGTCATTAGATGAATCGTCAGCCTTTGTTTTCACACTTAATCCGTAAAACAACTTATTTTATCACACCCAGTGATGCAGGGGAAGCCAGAGCAAATGAATCAATAACAGCGAGCTGAATTATGACAGTAAAAATTCCACCGCTATCAGGAAATGGCTTTGCTCTGGCCCAGCAGGTTATTACCAGCAATGTATCACTTGTTTTAATGGGGAGCTGGGCTTACAGCACATGCAGAGACTATTCCAAAGCTCTTTGAATTATGGGGGGAGGCTGGTTCATCTTCCAGGAAAGGGACACATGGTGGCATTAGCTGTCTATTGACACTAAACTGAGAAATGCCAAATGTTAAACAGACACTAGGGCTCTTCCAGAAAACCTTGAAGTAGGCTTGGAGGGTGTTATTTGAAAAGGGAGGAAAGAAAAACCTTGGCAACAAGGGAGAATACACATAGCATAGTTGCAGCAGCTCCTTTTTGCGAAAGAATTCTCCAGTCGTGAGCCAACCTGAACCACCAGCAGTTTTTTTAGTACTGTCACCAAAAATTACGATTCAAATTTGAAGCAAATGCAGAGAGAGGTCTCCACAAGTCTAAAATGTCTGGCTTTTCTTGTTGGAATCCTTCAAAGCTACTGTGCACAGGCTGAAAGTTCAGGAACTCATGGTTTAGTAATACAGTCATACCTCGGGATGAATACACTTCAGGTTGAGCATTTTCGGGTTGCGCTCCATGGCAACCCAGAAGTAATGGAACACGTTACTTCTGGGTTTTGCCACTCGCGCATGTTCAGACACTCAAAATGATGTCACATGCATGCGCAGAAGCGGCAAAATGTGACCCGCACACGCGCAGTCACATATTACATTCGCTTCAGGATGCGAACAGGGCTCCAGAACGGATTCCGTTCGCATCCAGAGGTACCACTGTACTGATTCTCTTTATTTATTTATTTTAATCCTTTATATGTCATCATGTCATTCAGTATTCTTTTCAGAATATCGGACACAATGCTAAACTATCAATTGTTCTCCCTTCTGCACTGCCTGGAGCAGCTTAAACAAGCCATTGGGTGCAGTTGTTTTTAACCTAAATGTCGCTCATGTTAACCAGTTTCTCAGTTCAGATGAAACAACAAACGGTGGTTAAGCAAAAGTTCCCAAATCCTTCCAGGCTCCTTCACACAGAAAAAAAACTGGTTCACTTTGGGGCTACTGGGGCACAGCCCTCCCCAAGAGAATGGCATGCAATTAAAAAAAATCCCTCCCAAATCCCAAAGCCACATGCTCTTTCTCCCCCCCCCCCCCACATCCATGGGACTCTCAAGAGTCTCCTCCAACACCATAATTCAAAAGCATCAATTCTTTGGCGATCAGCCTTCTTTATAGTCCAGCTCTCACTTCCATACATCACTACTGGGAAAACCATAGGTAAAGGTAAAGGTACCCCTGCCCGTACGGGCCAGTCTTGACAGACTCTGGGGTTGTGCGCCCATCTCACTTAAGAGGCCAGGGGCCAGCGCTGTCTGGAGACACTTCCGGGTCACGTGGCCAGCGTGACATCGCTGCTCTGGCCAGAGCCAGAGCCAGAGCCGCACACGGAAACGCCGTTTACCTTCCCGCTGGTAAGCGGTCCCTATTTATCTACTTGCACCCGGAGGTGCTTTCGAACTGCTAGGTTGGCAGGCGCTGGGACTGAGCAGCGGGAGCGCACCCCGCCGCAGGGATTCGAACCGCCGACCTTTATAGTTAAACCATAGCTTTAACTATACGGACCTTTGTTGGCAAGGTAATGTCTCTGCCCCTTAATGGATCACTGCCTTGCCATGGTGAAGGGGCTTGAATAACTCAGAGAAGCTATGAGCTATGCCGTGCAGGGCCACCCAAGATGGACAGGTCATAGTGGAGAGTTTTGACCAAATATGATCCACCTGGCAAGCCACTCCACTATCCCTGCCAAGAAAACCCCATAGACAAAGACAACAGCCTCACTGTTTACATCACACAATTCCCTGAAATTATGCATACCTGAAACTCAGAATTGCACTGTCTGCATCTGATGAACTGTACTCCAAGAAAGCTTATGCCCGAATACATTAGTTGATTTTTAAGGTGCAGTGACATTGGATTTTTTTTAATGTTTAAAATAATTTTAAACACATACGTACACACATCCAAATTCCCTACACAAAATAAGAACAGGGTTAGAAAATGCATGGAATGCTTTCTTTACTGCCATGTTTTGTTTGCCAGGGGAAAGATGCTGCCATGCAGTCATAGCTACAACAAAAGAAGTTCGATTTTTCCACTGTTGTCTATTGTCAGTGCTGGACTTTAGAACACGTACCGTAAGAATTGTGCAGTGTTTAACTAAAAGCCTGCTGCTATACCTTCTTGTCTTTCATGTGCATCATGTATTAAGTTTGCAGCAGCAAGTATTTATAGTTTGTGCAACAGGATAAACCATTTACAGGCGTCACACATGCAAGGCGCTTTATCAGATTTAATGCAAATTATGGCTTGCGCATACAGACCAAGAATAAACATTTTAGAGAGTTGGGGATTTTTTCTAAACTTTCACATTTTGCCTATATATTCTAACATCCTTATATGGCAAACATCAAGCAGCTTCTTGTTCATGGCCTCACAAATAACTGTTTTGTTCTTCTCGGATTTGATACGGCTCTGCAAGCACGTTTACAGATGGCACAATCAAGAGGTGTTGCTCAATAGCGCTTAGACTGAGCAAGCAATTCAGGCTTCTTGTTTGAAAAAGATAAAAGTTTGTATGCCTTAGCCAAAGGGAGGCACAGCTACAATTACGCCATTCTTATGCACCCTGCACAAACAATATGCAGCTAAATATCTAGCATTACAGATACCATTTCACAGATACCAAGGACCCTATCTTGTTCAGTCTTCATAAAAATTCTTTTATAAGCAAGGGCCAATGCACACAATCAGAAATCCACCCTCAGCACACAGCGATTTGAATGGCAAAGCAAACTTCTGATCCCTCAGTCAGGGGTGCTGGGTTTGGATGGCAGGCCTCTGATCGAGGCCAGAGAGGCTGATCTTCAAGCCTGGTACAGACAGTCCCTCAAAGAGAATGGCTTCAAATCGTTTAGAGATTTAAAAGTCAATGCCAGAGCTTTGAATTGATCCTAGAAATCAGTAGGCAGCCAATATATCTCGTAGACGTAGAGCAGGGGTCAGCAAACTTTTTCAGCAGGGGGCCGGTCCACTGTCCCTCAGACCTTGAGGGGGGCCGGACTATATTTTGAAGAAAAAAAAAAATGAACGAATTCCTATGCCCCACAAATAACCCAGAGATGCATTTTAAATAAAAGCACACATTCTACTCGTGTAAAAACATGCTGATTCCCGGACCATCCGCGGGCCGGATTTAGAAGGCCTTAGTTTGCCTACCCATGATGTAGAGTATTGGTGTCATACAGTGTTGCCTGGTGCCTATTGGCACTGATAGGATGGAAAGCTAGGGAGGCAAACAGTAGGTGGAGCCAGAGTAAGAAACCAAATGGAGGCTGTCTAAGGGCAGGCTGAGTTTGGTGAAGCAGTGCCCCATTTGTCTCAATGTATCGGCCTCTTGTAATATGTTGTGAATGTCTGGCTCCCCAAGCATTCTGCAGCTACATTCTATACCAGTTCAAGTTTCCAAATTGTCTTTAAAGGCAGCCCCACACAGAGGGCACTGCAGTAGCCTAATCTGGCTGTGTAACTGAGGCAAGGTTCACTTTCTCTTGATAGGATCGCAGTTGGCAAACCAGACTGAGCTGGTTAAAGCTGGGGGGGCTGTTTAAAAGTGTCGCCGGGAATCACCCCCCCTTCCATTGTCACGTGTATTACACAAGCACCACACTCACACATACACGCATCTCCCCTCCCCAATCCTAGAGATGTCCCTTTAGAGGGTCACCTCTTAAAAGCCTTCCGTAAATAAGGAAGCGCTAGCCTGACAGTTTTCCGCTATAGCGCTCCGCATCGCCCTATCTTTAACATGAGTAGACCGGGCGACCGAACCCTAGGTCAGTCGACTGCCGCTTCAACCAATCAGCATTAGCGAAGAGCGCCCCTGGTGGCGGCTGCGCTGGTACTGCAGCCGGCATTCGCTGTTTCCCTGTTTGACAGCTCACTGATACAACGTTTCCGAATTCAATCAACCATGACTGATCCAATCAAGACCTTTGCTACATTGTTTCCTAAACTTGGGGTTGGATTGAACTTCAAAGTCTTCGCCGTTTTATATTCACCAAAAATCAGCCGTACGTTGGATTTTTATCGGACCACTTTTATTTTACTGCATATCTCTAGGACTATCAAAGGGGGGTGACCTGATACTGGGCAACCATAATCCTTCGACCGAGCAGTCACGTACTCAGCGATTCCTCTCGGTTGACGTGACTGCCTTGATAGCCATCGTGATGGGTCCAGACAGGAGGCTATCAAGGACACAATAAAGCTGCACCTTTTAGTGTATTCCACATGGACTCTCACAAAGGACACTGACCGGATTCCCCTCAGGGGGCAGGAAACTTCACCCTTCTCCTTTGTTCCTAAAAGTGACTCATGTGGGGAGGGGAGAGGAGGCTCCGGCCAGGTGTCAGGACGCTCGGATTACCTGTGTAGCCCCTCCTCGACTCCTCCTAATTTTAATGTAATCATGATGTAGATGTGATGTAATTCTGGGGGTGTAGCTTGGGGGATTAGCAACTAATAAAAGTTAGGGTCTTCTTTTGTTCGGGGCTTCCATCTTGCTTCACCTCGTGGGCGGTGGGAGTCCTGTCGCGTCTTTTCCTTAAATAAAGACCGAGCCTACTGGCTGCTGTTTTGCTCTGAATTGCTTTGGTTGGTGTCTTCATTTGTCCAAGAGAGCCCTCGGATTTTCCGGTAACAAAAGTACCTTTCAAATACACACACGCACACAAAACAGAGTCCATTTTGTTGAGGATAATTCAGAGGGAAATTCCCAGGTGTCAAAAAAGACTATTTATGTATGCTGCTACTGCAGCCCATGTTTTCTTAGCCCCAAAATGGAATGCGAGCGAGGTCCCAATCAAAGAAGAATGGCAACTTAAGCCAATGGAATACACACAGCTTGCAGATTTAACATATGGAATAAGAGAAGAAGAAGAATGTATGTTTAAAGAAGACTGGAAAATGTTTACTGAATATATGAGTGGAAATTGTGTTTATTTAAAAACGTTGGTAGCATTAAGATAAATTCAACAGTGTAAATAAGTTTTGATAGATGTAACAATGGATTACCGAATGATTTAGTTCATGTAAAATATTCAGGGATGTATGGTATGCAAAATGAACCACGGAAAGAGAAGAAGGGAAGTCATGGGTTTAAGGTTGTTTAAATGAATATTTTGAAATGTAAATTAGAAGATTTAATAATTAGATAGAATAGATACTCCTATCTGTGCCTACGCAGAAAACGTAAGAGTACAAAATGCCTCTCCAGCTGTGCTTTAACCATTTTAGGATGGTGTGGTTGTTAACTATAGTTATCTGATTCACTGAGATTGTAAATGCTTGTGTGCATTACTGTGTGTTTAAATTTGATTGGCTGCTAACTGAATTCAAGAGACTTCTCTAGTACAGTGGTGCCCCGCAAGACAAACACCTCACAAGACGGAAAACCCGCTAGACAAAAGGGTTTTCGGTTTTGGAGGCGCTTCACAAAACGAATTTCCCTATGGGCTTGCTTCGCAAGACGAAAATGTCTTGCGAGTTCCTGCGGGGTTTTTTTCCTCCCCCCCCTTTTTCTAAGCCGCTAAGCCGCTTATCAGCTGATCCGCTAAGCTGATAAGCCGCTAAAAGCCGCTAAGCCGCTAATAGCACTAATCCACTAAGCCGTCAATGGGCTTGCTTCGCAAGACGAAAAAACCGCTAGACGAAGAGACTCGCAGAACGGATTAATTTCGTCTTGCGAGGCACCACTGTAGTTCTCATGTGATCGGCTAATGTTGTCACATGGGAGGTATCCAGTGAAGGAGAGACTCTGTTTTATGTGAAACAGGATGACTGTGTTTTACAATCCACTGTGAACACTGCTAAATTAAATAGAGTGTTGGAGTGCTTCTTCTCTGCTTAAAAGAAAGAGCAAAGCTTCAGGAGAAGGTAAAAGTGGAAATCTCTCATAGGAGCTGCAAGGCATGGCCTAACTGAGGCTGAGTGCTAAGCTCTGGGAAGAGAGGAATATACCGTTGTTTGGAAATTAGAAGAAGAGACTGTAAGACCATGAAGAAGGAATAAGTATATGTTTATGCAAGTAAAATTTTTGAATGATGAAGTCTGGAAATGAGTTTAATTTCCAAAGAAGAGTGTCAGTCAAGTATATGATTTGAGCATCTTAGCTGCGATTTCACTCAGCTTACTTCAACAGTGGTTTGTAACAAGCACGCACAAAAGAAATCAATTCTGTATACAGTGGTACCTCGGGTTAAGTACTTAATTCCTTCTGGAGGTCTGTTCTTAACCTGAAACTGTTCTTAACCTGAAGCACCACTTTGGCTAATGGGGCCTCCTGCTGCTGCCATGCTGCCGGAGCACGATTTCTGTTCTTATCCTGAAGCAAAGTTCTTAACCCGAGGTACTATTTCTGGGTTAGTGGAGTGTGTAACCTGAAGCGTATGTAACCTGAGGTACCACTGTATCAGGTTAGATCTGGGTGTCCAATGTTAAGCCCTCCATACGTTGCTGGACTCCAGCTCTCACCAGTCGCAGCCAGCATGGCCAAAGGTCAGGAATGGTAGGAGTTGGAGTCTAGGAATATCTGGCTATCCCTGGGTTAGATTATCTCAGTGGCTCCTTTTTAATGCTAGCTTGAAAGGACAGGGATCACTCAAAGTATGGAAGTGAGCAAGGCTTCAACAGGATGATAGTTAAGACTATTGCCAAGCTACATTCTCTCGACTAACAGAGTAATGCAGATTAAGGAGGAGGAAATTGACAGGCAGTGCCATCCTCTGGATTGGTTGTAAGTATGAAGGCCAGCAGGCAGGGGCTGGCTGAAGGCAGATTGAGGTTGGTGGGGCCCTAGTAGACTAGCCTTGTATATTCTTTAGTATGTAGTAAGGCCATCTGGCTGGAAGGAATCTCTGGGGAAAGTAAATAATGCCATCAAACGACTTTGTGGACCCCATGTTTTTGAGATTGCCAAGATAAATAGTGGTGGTGCCAGCTGACCTCAAGGTCAAGGCATGTGACCAGAATTCCCCTTGCATGGCAAACCACTTTTAGTTGGGGCAACATCAGAATCCTAGAAAAGCCACCCTCTCTCCAGCCACCTGGCACATACAATCTGGAATGCAGGTAGTGCTGTGGTCTAAACCACTGGGCCTCTTGGGCTTGCCAATCAGAAGGTTGGTGGTTTGAATCCCCTCAATGGGGTGAGCTCCCATTGCTCTGTCCCAGCTCCTGCCAACCTAGCAGTTTGAAAGCACGCTAGTGCAAGTAGAAAAATAGGTACCAAAGCGGCGGAAAGGTAAACGGCATTTCCTTTTGCTGTGGTTTTCGTGTGCTATGGTTTACGTCATGGTTTCCCATTGTGCCAGAAGCAGTTTAGTCATGACCCAGAAAGCTGTTTGTGGACAAACCCCGGTTCCCTTGTCCTAAAAAGCGAGGTGAGTGCCGCAAACCCATAGTCGCCTTTGACTGGACTTAACCGTCCAGGGGTCCTTTACCTTTACCTTTTTACATACAACCTGTTCCAGCCACAGTCAGAGGAGATGCTACTGCATGCTGCTCCCCAGGTGACTGCTGCAGTGGGCAACCCAGAATTCCTTGCACATTTGTATATAAGAATGCAAAAGTTCTTATAGCTAGTGCAGAGGTCCTTGATTCCCATATATGTTTTAGAATTATCTTGTGCCTCGCAGTGCAATAACTTGCAGCAACCCAGGGAGCGCAGCCATGGCAACTTCTAATTTCCAACAACAATACTGGCACTCCTTTTTTCGGTGGGAAACCTGACTCCCTTTTTTCTCTCTCTCTCTTCAGACTTGGTCAGCCATCACCTCCCAGGGACTACTTCCTGGTAAAGTGGCAATGCAAATATGCAATGCAAGATGTGTTCAACAAAAGGGGTGGTAGAATGTGCTACATAACCCTTTCACAGTGCTATTTTTCTAGAAAAAGGTGAGGCAGAAGTCACCATGAACCTTGTTCTTTTAGAATGGCAATGGCACCCACCTGAGATGTGCTGGGACTAAGTTCCAGTAAGTTCCAGCTGTAGGGACGCAGGTGGCGCTGTGGGTTAAAGCCTCAGCGCCTAGGACTTGCCGATCGAAAGGTCGGCGGTTCGAATCCCTGCGGCGGGGTGCGCTCCCGCTGTTCGGTCCCAGTGCCTGCCAACCTAGCAGTTCGAAAGCACCTCCGGGTGCAAGTAGATAAATAGGGACCGCTTACCAGCGGGAAGGTAAACGGCGTTTCCGTGTGCGGCTCTGGCTCGCCAGAGCAGCGATGTCACGCTGGCCACGTGACCCGGAAGTGTCTCCGGACAGCGCTGGCCCCTGGCCTCTTAAGTGAGATGGGCGCACAACCCCAGAGTCTGTCAAGACTGGCCCGTACGGGCAGGGGTACCTTTACCTTTACCTTTTAAGTTCCAGCTGGGGTAAAAGCCCTGCATTTACCACATAATGCTATTTTCTGTTTAGAATGAATACCTTATTCTGCCTAGTAGGGCTGCTACCACTTCTCTGAGGGGAGATGGGAGACTATTACCATATGAATATGCTAATAAGTGAAAAAAAGTACAAATTGAATAGCACTGTGGATGAGCAAGCATAACGCTTTTACACAGAAATGTATTCCCAAATAAACTACACTGGCCCTAAACATTTTACTGCCTGAAGCACAGCTCAAATTGTGTGCCCCATTCCTCTTGCTAGGGCCAACATTTTAAAAAGTCTTCCCGTACCATTCAGAAACCAATTCTGAATTTTGCCCATCATCCCTTCAGAACCATGAGGTTCTGCTTCACATCAAGGTTGGCCCTGAAATACAAGCCAAGCCTGTAAAATCCAGAGCGCATTGTAACACTGCGGACAAAACATACATGCAGTTTGCTAAATGAAAATACAGGGAATATCACTCAAAGCCAGGCAGGGGAAAGTGCACTAGTCTGTATAAATCTGACCAGAGGAAAATGGAAATGTTCCTTGCCATCCTACTTTGACCCACAAAGGGAACAGAAGGCCTATAGGTCAAAGCTCTCTCAGAATGCCCAACCCAGGTCTTTATAAGGTACAGGATAGGTGAGATAGCAAGAGGGGCGTTGTGATTGTTGACTTCAGAATAACCTTTACTCTACGCATGTTTAGAGCTACCACACAGAGACACGAAGAGGAAATGTGGCTGTCTTGAAACTGCCAATTCAGGCTGGTAACTGGTCGTTATTTCCTGAAACGATTTCCCTATTTTTAGTGAAAGAAATAACCTTCTCACATAATTTCTCTTTGCTGAGGGAAATGACCCCTCAGTCTGCCGAAGCAAACAAGCAAATGCTTCTTTTGTCATACCCTCACCCAGAAGTTTTCAACCTTTTTGAGTCCGCGGCTCCCTTGACCAACTACATTCTTTCTGCGACACCCCTGTGGGACTCAGGATCCCAGTTATGTCACCCCTTGCCTGCAGAGCTGGCAGCCTCTCACCCTTTTCCAAACACCCTCCCTTGTGGAGTGTTCCCTCAGCCTCCTCTCTCCCCTCTCCTTGGGAGCCCAATGGAGACTGACCAAAGGTGAATGTGAGGGCAGCATCTTACCTTGGGAAGCAGCAGGGGCAGCAGCAGGCGCTGCCCAGGACCTGCATGGTGGAAAGGCTCCCCTTCAGCACCGGGCACTCAGCCCCCAGGCAGGCCTTGCACACAGCAAGCACAAGAAAGGCCAGCCTGCTTGCCCGGCCTCCCACTTATCTGTCCATTCCCAACAGCAAGGGCTGGTCGACTGGCTAGCAGGGCTCCCTCGCCCAGTGGCGTAGCGTGGGTTGTCAGCGCCCGGGGCAAGGCAAGTAAGTAAGTAATTTTATTTACGGCCATAGGCCCGTACAGGTAGGGCAAGGCAAGTAATGTGTGCCCCCTAACCCGTGGATTTGCGCCCCCTAACCCTAATCCCCAGATGTTGCGCCCGGTGCGGCCGGCCCCCCCTGCACCCCCCCACGCTACGCCACTGCCCTCGCCTGCCTGCTTGCTTGCTTGCTTGCTTACTCCGAGGCCACCTCAGATCCTGGCAATGAGCACCCCCTGGTCAGCCCCAGAGGCACCTTTTGCCTGTGGAGCACATTGTAGCCAGGGCTGCTGCAACAAACAAGCCTTTGGGAGGCAGAGACACAAGAGGGCATCAGAGGAGGGAGAGAAGGAAAGAGGGACAGACTCTAAAAACTTACATCCAGTGTTTGTCATAAATGTGTGTGTGACTTTAGCGCTTTAAATCAGCCCTGAGTGCTCACTGGAAGGACAGATCCTAAAGCTGAGGCTCCAATACTTTGGCCACCTCATGAGAAGAGAAGACTCCCTGGAAAAGACCTTGAAGTTGGGAAAGATGGAGGGCACAAGGAGAAGGGGACGACAGAGGACAAGATGGTTGGATAGTGTTCTCGAAGCTACCAGCATGAGTTTGACCAAACTGCGGGAGGCAGTGGAAGATAGGAATGCCTGGCGTGCTCTGGTCCATGGGGTCACGAAGAGTCGGACACGACTAAATGACTAAACAACAACACAAGTGCACTGTTCCCACTTTAATTATGCTCATTTCCTGCCACCTTGTAATGTTCTCTGTTTAATGATGAGCAGGTCAGAGAAGTTGAAGAAGTGCAGAAAGAAAAACTGCCATGGTAGATCTGCAACAAAAGATGGCTCTCCCATGCTGGTCTCTACAGCCACAGCGGGTACTGTAACTCTCCAATGGTTTGGCTTCGACCACAAAGGCGCACACTCAAGACAGACGGATGCTAACCAGTTTTATTAAAGAACTATGCACACCAAGAATTTTCTATTTTAGCCACTTTCTCACGCTGGTGTCTAACCCTGCCTTCTACCTGGGCTTCCTAAAATGGATATTTGAGGTGCCTTTATAGGTATACTCACATTCAACCATACACACTTCTCCTATCTTTCTGCTCACGCCTTTTCTTTAAAGAAACAGAGGTAATGTTAAATAAGAACTAAAGTGTCCCTGTTTGTGGATAGAGTGCCTTTTCCAAGTTTCATATTGCATGCTTGGGATTAAAGAGCACAGCTCCTTTGTTTGGCGAACAGTGAGATGCCCACATAGGTTTAGTGTCTACAGTGGTACCTTAGTTCTCAAACGCCTTGGTACTCAAATGCCGAAAACCCGGAAGTAGGTGTTCTGTTTTTGAATGTTTTTTGGAAGCTGAATGTCTGATGTGGCTGTCGGCTATTGTTTCCGGGCCACCTGCACCAATCAGAAGCCATGCCTTGGTTTTCAAATTTTTCGGAAGTCAAACAAGCCTTCTGGAACAGATTAAGTTTGGCGCTTTTGTTTTCAAATTTATTTTTCGTTTTTGCTTTTGAGGCTTTTTCAGTTAATTTGTTTTTGTGACAATGTGGTACTCAGTTCAGCTACTGATTGATTGATTGATTGATTGATTGATTGTGTGACTGCAGAAATGAATAAAAGCCCCCCATCCAAAAAATGACTATCATCAGTGCAGGTAAGGGGAAAAATAGTTTTGATTTTTATCATCTACAATGCTGTCTTATTTATTTTATAGTACAGTACATTGATTATTGCTTTCATTTTATGGATCAACAGTTTCATTGGATGGTAAAACTCATGTTAAATTGCTGTTTTAGGAGTTGTCTTTAAAAGTCTGGAAAGGATTAATCCATTTTGCATTACTTTCTATGGGAAAGCGCATGTGGTTTTGGAATGCTTTGGTTTTGGAATGGACTTCCAGAACGGATTAAGTTTGAGAACCAAGGTACCACTGTACATATTTAGAAATTATGCCCTTTAAAGAAATTATGTCAAGGAGTGAACTGGGTCTCTTGAGCACAAAGCACAAGTTCTTTTACTTTCTGGTAGAAATTTGGAATGATGATGAAACTCCAGGTCAGCTTTCGTTCAAGCTTTTTGGTTGGCCTTAAATAAAAAGCAGGCTGTTAGAAGCTGTGGTTCCTGTTCTCCAGTGTGAAACTATTGGCTCTGTCTCAGTGCTAGCCACACATAAACAAAATGCTGACACACAACTAGTTCTTCAAAAATATAGGCAGAGATGTGCATTAAATCATATATTGAAATGTGCATGCCACAGTAATGGGCGTGCCAATCAGAAGCCCCCTCAGACGTTCAGCTTCCAAAAGAACATTCAAAAACAGGAACAGTCACTTCTGGGTTTTGATTGTTCGGTAGCCAAAATGTTCGAGAACTAGGCTGTTCGAAAAACAAGGTACGACTGTAACATACTTTTACAGTCTAGAATGTAGCCACAATTGTTTCCATTTCCAATTAAAAAGGTAATAAATAAGGTTTTCTCTTCTTCTTCTTCTTCTTCTTCTTCTTCTTCTTCTTCTTCTTCTTCTTCTTCTTCTTCTTCCTCTTCCTCTTCCTCTTCTTCCTCTTCTTCATGTGGGAATTTGAGCTCGGGTGTGTGTGTGTGTTTGTGTGTTTCTTCTCCTTTGCCCAGAAGAGCACAAAACAAAAAGCACACACAGCACAGATTGCTCAGCAGTCAGCAGTGTCCAGGAGGAAGGGATTTTCCGGGGCATTTTTGCACAGTTCATCACGGCAAGTTGGCAAACAGCCGTGCCAGTTCTGTCCAATCAGCATATGCACTTCTTTAAAAAGAGTCTTCCTCCTCATTATTGCCCAGGCTTGCATTGTGAAAGTTCATAGCTCCATGCCAAACCTCATTGTCCCAAGGCTCACTTTCTCCCTAGCAACTACTAACGGACAAGTTTAAAATTGCCAACTGGAATTTCAAGCAATATTTATTCTGTAAAGGCATGGAGGGAGCTGAGCAGCAAATGTTTCTGGTGTGGCATTCGATCAATATAGGGTACAAAGCAAATATGTGTAGTTTGGCCTAATGCAATTAAAATTAAAACAAGCCAACCCTTGTGATCTGCACTTCTTTTTTCAGATAAAGTTTTCAATGATGTTGGGAAAAGACGTTATTGGCAAGGATAGGGCTAAATAAGACTGGTTCACACATGCACATGTATATCTCAGTTTCTCAAAACTGGGTGACTTTCAGCTGAATGTGGAAACTGTCTCCATGGAAAAGTCTTGTATTTGATTTGGCATCAGACAATTTTATTTATCATGTTTCTGCTGTACCCTTCCTCAATTCAGCAGAAGGCAGCAAATATGGGGTACCTTCTCAACAACCTACAAAATATATTTTTTTTAAAATAAAATTTTTATTGATTTCCAAATTTTTAACATGCACAAAAACAACATAAAAACAAACACAAAAGTCATATTTTCTTTACCTTATTTCCATAGACCTCTTTTCCCGGACTTCCCCATACCTTCCCCTTTTTGCATCCTTAATTTTAAACAATTGTTCAGCAACCCTTCTTAGCCAATTAAATATAAGTTCATTCTCCTTTTCAATTCCACCCTAAAATCGAACACAATTTACCGCTGCAATTCTACGTCTTCCTTTCCCTCAGCATTTTAGCACTCCTCAATTTTATAATAATTCTTGAGATACGTCTTAAACTTCTTCCAATCTTCTTCCACAGTCTCTTTCTCTTGGTCGCGGATTCTGCCGGTCATTTCTGCCAGTCCCATAAAGTTGATCACTTTCGCCTGCCATTCCTCCAGCGTGGGTAGCTCTTGTGTCTTCCAATACTCAACAACCTACAAAATAATTTTGAGAGAGTGCAATTGGTCCAAGACTGCCCAATTAGCTTGATACCTGAGCGAGGTCTCCTAAGTGCATGTCTGTCAAAGATGTGAATGGTGCTATGGAAGTTTTTCCTATGCTAAATGTAGCCTAGGAGGTTTGGCTGGTTGGGTCCTGAGTTTGGTTAATGTATCATTCTGCAAGTTGCTGGCCCCCACTGCCTTGAAAGAGGTGGCGATACACCCACTCCTCAAGAAGCCTCTTTGAGCCCATTGGACTCAGAATAACTAAGTAAAGATTTTTTAGGGCCCCTGGATGGATAAGTCCAATTGAATTTGACTATGGGGTGCGGCACTCATCTCCGCTTTTAGGCCAAGAGAGCCGGCATTTGTCCACAGAGAGCTTTCCGGGTCATGTGACTAAACCGCTTCTGGTGCAACAGGATACCTGATGAGTGCCAGAGTGCACAGAAATGCCAATTGCCATCCTGCCACAGCAGTACCAGTTTATCTACTTGCACTGGTGTGTTTTCGAACTGCTAGGTTGGCAGAAGCTGGGACAGAGCAACAGGAACTAACCGCCATTGCATGGATTTGAACCTCTGACCTTCCGATCAGCAAGCCCAAGAGGGTCAGTGTTTGGAACCATAGCACCACCCCTTCAGAATAACTACTGAGCAGTCATAGATACCCCTTTTTATTGGGAAGGTGTTAGAAAGATTTGTGACAGAACAGCTGCAGGCATTCTTGGATGAGCTGGATTATCTAGACCCTGGCTCAGGTTTGGGCCTGGTCATGAGACCAAAGCAGCCCTTTAACAAGAGCAAGACATGAGGAGTGTGGACTTTCTCCTTCTTCCTGAGCTGTATGGTTTTGGATACTATTGACCATTGTTCAGTGGTACCTCAGGTTACAGACGCTTCAGGTTACAGACTCCGCTAACCCAGAAATAGTACCTCAGGTTAAGAACTTTACCACAGGTTGAGAACAGGAATCGCATGCCAATGGCGCAGCGGCAGCGGGAGGCCTCATTAGCTAAAGTGATACCTCAGGTTAATAACAGTTTCAGGTTAAGAACGGACCTCCAGAACGAATTAAGTTCTTAACCCGAGGTACTACTGTATCTTCCTTGGCCGGCACTTGGCTCGAATGATTACTAAGGGCACAGTGTTACAGTGGATACCTATGGAACTGAGTCTAAAGAATACTGTTAGGAGAGTGTTTTTTTATCCCTCTGGCAGTTATGCCATTGAGTGTCAGTGCTATTTTATCCCCATGAAGCTGTTGAGGGTGGTCATAGGGAGATTGGGGGCAAGATGTCGTCAGTATTTATTTCTCTGGGTGGAGCTGTGGAGAGTTGTAGTCCAAAACATCAGGAGGAAACCAGTTTGCAGAAGCTGAAGTGGAGCATGCACACCTTTAAAACTTTCATAGAATCATAGAATCTTAGAGTTGGAAGATACCCCAATGGTCATCTAGTCCAACCCCCTGCAATGCAGCAATCCCAGCTAAAGCATCCATGACAAATGACCATAGAACCTCTGTTTTAAAACCTGCGAGGAAGGAGAGTCCACCACCTCTCGTGGGAGTCTGCTGAACAGCTCTTACTGTCAGAAAGTTCTTCCGAATATAGTCATACCTTGGGTTAAATGTGCTTACGGTTGAGCATTTTCAAGTTACGCTCCACGGCAACCCAGAAGTTACTTCCGGGTTTCGCCGCTCGCACATGCGCAGATGCTCAAAATGACGTCATGCGCATGCGCGGAAGCGGCAAAACGCGACCTGCGCATCCGCAGATGCGCAGCCACATCTTACATTCTACTCAGGATGTGAATGGGGCTAAGGAATGGTCCCCGTTCGCATCCAGAGGTACCACTGTATTACTCAGAATCTCCTTTTTCTCAGCTTGAAGCCAGTGGTTTGAGTCTGACCCTCCTGAACAGGAGAAAACAAGCATGCTCCCTCCTCTATGTGACAGTCCTTAAGATATTTAGAGATGGCCATCATATGCTTCAGGTTACATACGCTTCAGGTTACAGACTTTGCTAACCCAAAATAGTGCTTCAGGTTAAGAACTTTGCTTCAGGATAAGAACAGAAATCGGGCTCCGGCGGTGTGGCAGCAGCAGGAGGCCCCATTAGCTAAAGTGGTGCTTCAGGTTAAGAACAGTTTCAGGTTAAGAACAGACCTCCGGGACGAATTAAGTACTTAACCCGAGGTACCACTGTAACAGCATTCAATACTACAAAGCCCTGCCCGAAAGGTTATTTGGGTTTAATGAGCGCTTAAACTGCTCTTTTATATCTTAGCAAGTGAGAGCTACTACAGTTCATTTTTCCAAACAAGAAAATGCTAGCTTGGTAATACTTTCTTTTATTGCAGAAAGAAAGAGAGGGAAAATGAGGTGCAGCTGACAAAGTTGGATAATCTGACAGAGCAGCAGGGCTTAAAACAACAATGTGTTTAGCTCACAGACATGTGATATCTTTTGAAATCTGTTCAGGGACTTGTCCGTTTGTTGTACGCTGTTTTGGAATCCAGGGTTATCAGAAAATAAAAGCACTGCTCTTTTAACCTCGTGCTGTTCTGCATCAGCATAAGAGTCTTTAACCTCTGCCATGTGCGCTGTGGCAACATCTGAGTTGGGTAGAGAACAAAACCTCTCTGGATTTGCTCCCCAGCAGCTGCAAAGCTCAACCACATTAGAAAGGCAGGCAAGCAAAGTCTAATCCACTCACTTTAGGGGTGTCCTGTGGCGCTGTGGGTTAAACCACTGAGCCTAGGGCTTGCCAATCAGAAGGTCAGTGGTTCGAATCCCCATGACGGGGTGAGCTCCCATTGCTCGGTCCCTGCTCCTGCCAACCTAGCAGTTCAAGAGCACATCAAAGTGCAAGTAGATAAATAGGTACTGCTCCTGCGGGAAGGCAAACGGCATTTCCGTGTGCTGCTCTGGTTTCCCAGAAGCGGCTTAGTCTTGCTGGCCACATGACCCGGAAGCTGTACGCTGGCTCCCTCGGCCAATAAAGCGAGATGAGCGCCGCAACCCCAGAGTCGTCCGCGACTGGACCTAATGGTCAGGGGTCCCTTTACCTTTACCTTTTTAGGGCAAGGGATGCAGGTGGCGCGGTGGTCTAAACCACTGAGCCTTGGGCTTGCCAATCGGCGGTTCAAATCCCTGCGACGGGGTGAGCTCCCATTGCTCGGTCCCAGCTTCTGTCCACCTAGCTGTTCAAAAGCACACCCAAAAGTGCAAGTAGATTAATAAGTACCGCTCCGGTGGAAAGGTAAATGGCATTTCCGTGTGCTGCTCTGGTGTCGGTGTTCCATTGCACCAGAAATGGCTTAGTCATGCTGGCCACATGACCCGGTAAAACTGTCTGCGGAGTGGACAAATGCCAGCTCCCTCGGCCTATAAAGCGAGATGAGTGCCGCAACCCCAGAGTCGTTTGCGATTGGACTTACCGTATTTTTCGCCCTATAGGATGCACTTTTTCCCCTCCAAAAATGAAGGGGAAATGTGTGTGCGTCCTATGGGGCGAATGCAGGCTTTCGTTGAAGCCTGGAGAGCGAGAGGGGTCGGTGCGCACCGACCCCTCTCGCTCTCCAGGCTTTGCGCAGCTCTCCACAAGCGGTGGGAGCCCGGCGCTGGGCTCCCATGGCTTGCGGAGAGCTGCCTGTTCTGGGGGCTGGGGTCGGGTGAAGCTCGGGCTTCCCCCGCCCCAGCCCCACGCCTGGGGGGGAAAATATTTTTTCCCCTTTATTTCCCCCCCAAAAAACTAGGTGTGCCTTATGGGCCGGTGCGTCCTATGGTGCAAAAAATACGGTACTGTCAGATGTCCCTTTACCTGTTACCTTTTTAGGGCAACCTTTGCACATTGTCTAGCCTGCCAAGGAACCACTGCATATTTCAGAGCATTTTTGGGTGCACATGGAGCATAAGGTGCCGATCCAAGCCCATTGGACCCCACAATCACTGCACATGTTACAGAAAATGCCTTCTAGAGAAAGCTGTCAATATGTTCAATTGCTGACGTGCGTTTCTGAAGATCAATAGCCACAAGCTATTTGGGGGACGTTTGTCCCTTGTTACTCTTTATTCAGGTGAGAAATCCCCTATAAGCTTCTCAGGAACCTTCAGGTTCCAAAACATTTTTGTTCAAAACCTTCTTTGCTATATTTTAAGCAGCTAGTTGATTATTCTGTTTAGCTGTATATGTTCCATCACTTAACATAATTGTTTCATTTGTTTGATCTTCCTTCTCAGGAACCTTCAGGTTCCAAAACATTTTTGTTCAAAACCTTCTTTGCTATATTTTAAGCAGCTAGTTGATTATTCTGTTTAGCTGTATATGTTCCATCACTTAACATAATTGTTTCATTTGTTTGATCTTCCTTAATTTGGAGATTATTTTGTGGCTTTGCCATAAATCCATCTCTTTTGCACTCCTGTCTCCCCACCCATTATTGTGAAAACCATTCTGCAGTGGAAGATGTGCCAATTTCGTAGTGCCAATTGTGATTTTGGTGCACTGCCGTTTACCTCCCCACTGCAGCAGTACCTATTTATCTATTGCACTGGCATGCTTTCGAACTGCTAGGTTGGCAGGAGCTGGGACAGAGCAACGGGAGCTCACCCCATCATGGGGATTCGAACCTCCGACCTTCTGATCAGCAAGCCCAAGAGGCTCAGTGGTTTAGACCACAGTGCCACCCGCGTCCCACACCTATTGTCAGGACATTACTACAGTACTCTGGCTGCCCACATGCTATTGGTCCACGTTCAAGGTTCTTGTATTAATTTATATTATACTTAACAATTTGGGTTGAAGATACTACAAGGACCACCTGCTGCCTTATATCTCTGCTTGTTAACTGAGATCTTTGGGGAAGTCACTGTTAGTAGTCCCCTATGGCTCAGATGCATAGCTTGTATTCACCAGGAGCCAGGAATTCAGCACTATGGGTCCAATTTTATGAAACTTCTTTCCTGTTGAAGTCAAACAAGTCCCCTCCTTGTTGATCTTCTGGCGTTTAATGAAGACATTTTCTCCCAGCGGGCATTTTAGTTAAATTGCAATTTTAAAGTTTTAACTGATTTCAATTTTCACTGTACAGTGGGACCTCGGGATGCGAACAGGATCCGTTCCGGAGCCCCGTTCGCATCCTGAACAGAATGTCTGTGCGTGCGTGGGTCGCGTTTCACCGCTTCCGTGCATGTGCGTGATGTCATTTTGACCGTCTGCGCATGCTTGAGTGGCGAAACCCAGAAGTAACACGCTCCGTTACTTCCGGGTCGCTGTGGAGCGCAACCCGAAAGCGCTCAACCTGAAGCGTATTTATCCCGAGGTATGAATGTATGAGTTACTTGCTTGGAGATTATTATAATTAAATGGTATATAAATTCTCCAAACAAACAAACAAAAGAATATGCATGCAGACTTTAAAAAATACTTCTGTCAATACCTCAGGTTTCCAGTGGCATAGTGTGGGAGGGGCCACAGGGGCGGTTGCCCCAGACGCAAAATTGTTAGGGGTGCAAAATTTGAACACCTGGTGCTGCCACAATTCCATTGCTGGTTTCTATTGAAAATTGTTTCTCCATACGAACCAGGAAGCAATCTCTTAAGACAACAGAACGACTCTTCTTTTCTTATCTCTACGGCTACAATCTCCTGGGTGACATGGACGTTGTTAGGCAGTTGAATGCACATGCATACTCCATCCATTTCCCTCCCCACCCATCCTGGTTTGCCCTAGGCCCTGGCAACCCATGCTACATCACTGCAGGTTTCTTACTGTAATGGGGTAAAAACATAATTGTTGTTGTTTAGTTGTTTAGTCGTGTCTGACTCTTCATGACCCCATGGACCAGAGCACACCAGGCACTCCTGTCTTCCACTGCCTCCCGCAGTTTAGTCAAACTCATGTTGGTAGCTTCGAGAACACTGTCCATCTCATCCTCTGTCATCCCCTTTTCCTTGTGCCCTCAATGTTTCCCAACCTCAGGGTCTTTTCCAGGCAGTCTTCTTTTCTCATGAGGTGGCCAAAGTACTGGAGCCTCAGCTTCACAATCTGTCCTTCCAGTGAGCACTCAGGTCTGTTTTCCTTCAGAATGGATAGGTTTGATCTTCTTGCAGTCCATGGGACTCTCAAGAGTCTCCTCCAGCACCATAATTCAAATGCATCAATCTGGTAGTAGGAGGTATATTGAGTATGGAAACACCATTGCTAACATAGCTGATAATTCTTGGAAGATGACAAGGGTTGAAACTCAGCTAAGTTATTTTTTTAATGGGTCCTAACTTTGTCTGGGGTCATTTTAGCCTTTTTGAGAAGGCTTATAATGGCTAAGCAACTGACCAGCAAATCAGGAAGTCACGGGTTCAAGTATTACCTGTGCCATGAACTCACATAGGTGGCATTAGGTAAGCTGCTATCTCATCATCTCAGTTGTTCTCCCTATGGGTAATAATAAACTAATATTGATGTGATGTGATGTGATGTGATGCATCTTAAACCCTCTAAAGCTCTACATGAATGCTAAGAATTGTTTATAAGAGCTAGAAATCACATCTGCATAATTGTAAATTGATAAGTGCTTCTTTGGTCCAAAGATTAAACAAATCCAAAACTAGTATTCATTGACTGGTACACATGCAAGTGGATTAACACTAGAGTGCAAGTCGGAATGGAAAGCAATCAAGATTTCTATGTAGACCAGACATGGTCTTTGATAGGATTGCTTCAGAGGGAGTTTCTCTATTTTGAGACTCCCATAAGCATCCACATTACAAGGTTATGGTGGCCAGATTCATCTGTAGAAGGCAGCTTGCCATGCACGGATGGCATACACTGTCAAAGAAGTGCAAGAAAGCTAGTTGTGATGTTCCCTTGCCTGCGTTTTCCCTGTGTCTTGGAGGCAGTCATGTCTAGGCTGATCCATTTAGCACTTTTTAAATGGCTAACTTCCTATGAAGCATGCATTTAAAAAAAAGAACTAAAAGAAGCAGAAGCTGTGTTGGCTCAACATCAAGGAGCTGTAGCAGAATACAAAGGGAATTAGTCCAAGCTTTGGTAGGTCACACAATCTCTTTTCTTTCTTAGTGGATACTTTTAGTGCTTCATCCTTCAAAGTCCTTTCTTCCTAGTTTTCTTGGACATCTTCCTACTTTTGAAGAATTCTGTGTGTATGTGTTTTTGGGGGTGGGAGCATGGCAATATATTATTATTATTATTATTATTATTATTATTATTATTATTATACCCTGCTCATCTGGCTAGGTTTCCCCAGCCACTCTGGGTGACTTCCAGCACATATAAAAACATAATAAAGCATCAAACATTAAAAAGTTCCCAATACAGGACTGCCTTCATCCCTCCTTCATTTCTAGGATATCTCTGGCGCCAAAGGAGAAACTTATCCCTCTTTCCATTTTATGTGTCACTGTGTAATTTCCCCATCAGGCATGTCATCTTGGAGGAGCCTGGTATCCACAGCAACCAACTTCTATTATCCAATGACCATCCCTGCATTCAGCCAGTATCCATACCTGAGTTGGAGTTTTTAATTTAAAAAAAGCATGTTCTTGCCCTGTCCCAACTAGCACAATTACTGCAGTTCCTTGGAAACAGGGGCTATCCTAGGGTCATTACATCATGTGCAAGTCTATCTCCCTCTTTATTCTCACCACTGCCTATCCTCCCACATAATAGATGTGCATCAGTTTCAGACAAATCCTGAATTCTGAGATGAAATGTGGTGCCTCAAATGGATTTTTGCCTTATTGGGTTGCTAATCAGGATTTATATGAGGCAGCAAGAGAGGGAACATGGAGATCTGAAGCAGTCTGTGGAACTCTGTTGTCTCCAATTTGGAGTTTTCTTACCTAGGAGCACCTATCTCACATCTGCCATTTTGAGACCAACAGCCCACAAAACAGTAAAGTGGTTCCTTTTTCACCAACTTAAAACTGGAATGGCTGTCGCTGTGGGAAAAACCAATGCAGCTGTCTTTTGAAATTTGACAGGATTTATACACCCTCAGAAGGGGCGACCTTCTCTGCAAAGTTCATCAAACTCTGCCCCAAAATAGAGAAAGTAAAAATAAAATAAAAATCTAACTTCAAAGGTGCCCAGCACAAAAACCTCTAAACACATTTGTCTATAATGCCTTTATTCACCCTGGAAAGACTGGGGTGCCTGCAAATTTCATCCACTTTTGTCAAAAAAAGTTGCTGCCTAAAAAAATATATCAATAGTTAAGTAGGGGGGCAGGGATTATGAAGCAGATTTATACAGATGGACCCTCAGCTGAATCAGACAGCTCACAAGGCACTTCTAACTAAAGTAGGCAGTTTTCTGAAGCACTGAACTAGGGTTCTGACTAAATTTTGTTGGTGGCGCACACCCATACCAATTAGCAAAAAAAAAAAAAATCATTTAAAAAATGTATTGTTGCTGTTGTACTATCATTCTGGTTATTTCAGAGGCTATATGCTCAGTCTGTGCATTTCTGGTGTATGTATCTCTGCAAATGATTTTTAAAAGGCTTTCTCCAGCTACAATGAAGGCCAAAGTCTGTATTCCTTACCCTCTTCTATACAGGGCTCCTCCTCACTGAGTGGGCCCTGCCTTTTTAGCTAATGCAAGCATTGTTCATACAAAAAGACCTTCCACTTAGGATATAGCTTTATCTATGTAGCAAGCATGGTTTAGTTAGCCGAAGCAGATGTAGTCTTGTGATTTGCTTTGTTCAAACCATTCAGGTTATCTGCAAACAAGATGCAATGGCAAATCTCAACATCTCATTGTCTTCAGGAGGCACTCAGGCCCAAGTGCTGGCAAGGAATTCAGGCAGGCATAGATCAATAAACCCCCTCAAGGCCTTCCTCACAATTGCTCAGAATGAAAGATTGGAAGATTTATAGCATCCAGCGGCAATTTCCTGTTCTAACCAGCAATCTTGCTGCTACATGGAGCAGTGAGCTAGTCGCTGACTTGTAGGGTTGCTGGTTCAAGCTCCACTGTGTCTTGGCTCACATTAGCTGGTTTTTTTTTTTTTTAATGTGTTTTATAAAAGTTCAACAGCTTCTCTGTGCATGGGGACTCATATTATTTTCTTCAAATAGGGCAAGTACCAATAGGTGACCAAAATGCAGCAACAGACACCCCCAAACCATATATCTTCATCTATTTTACAGTAGCATTGGTTGTAGATCTGTGGATTAAGTTCAGCTTTTCCAAGATGCTGCTACGGAACAGGACACAAATCGTGGACATCTGTACCACAGGAAATGACGGTTTCCCAGTTCCACCTACAAGTATCTGGAACAGTATAATCAGGAACGATGTATGGGTTGTATCTTCAGATACAGCCTTCTAAAACGCAGCCTTACCTGGCAAAGTATGGATTACAGCCATGGTTCTGAGTCCAGGCAGGGATGCCCAACACTGAGTTGTAGCACAGGAACTAGAATTTGAACCACTGACAAGCAACATCTTGAGAAGAAGGCACTCTGTAGGACACCCCCTTGCACCTTTCCCCCTTTTGAAATTGTGTGACAGTGCATGTTGAATGTGTGCATGTAGGTCAAAAGTGGCTCTGCCTACCACCAGCGACAGCCACAGCTGCCCATGCCCGCTGCTATGTACCCACCTAGCACCTGCCCAATGCCACATGTGGCTCTGGGTGGCAAAGATGCTGCTGATTCCTGTCCTATGGCAACAGGAATTGACAGTTGTTTCTTCTGAAGGGTAAGAGCAGAGGCGCCAAGTTGCGCCCAGCATTGGGGAGGCTCATGATGCGTGCAGTGTGTGCTGCTACCCTTGGCACAATGTTGTGTGACTGCTGCAGATGCTGCAGAGACCAGGGCAACATCTTGCCAGGTTGCACGGCATCTCCCAAGGTGGTGGAGGGCAGCAGAAAAAAAAGTAAGAGAGAGGGAGGAGGGAGGGGTAGGTGGGCGAGGAAGGGCTCTGCTTCTCCCGCCCCTTCAAGGTTGGGTGGACTAGGCCCCATCCCAACAGACTTTGGGAAGGTGGAAGACACCTCAGCTTTACAGAACTGGCACCTATGGGTAGAAGGTAAAGGTAAAGGACTGGACCATTGGGTCCAGTTGTGGCCGACTCTGGGGTTGCGGAGCTCATCTCGCTTTATTGGCCAAGGGAGCCAGTGTACAGCTTCTCGGTCATGTGGCCAGCATGTCTAAGCCGCTTCTGGCAAACCAGAGCAGCGCACGGAAACGCCGTTTACCTTCCCGCCAGAGCGGTACCTATTTATCTACTTGCACTTTTTGGTGTGCTTTCGAACTGCTAGGTTGGCAGGAGCAGGGACCGAGCAACGGGAGCTCACCCTGTCACAGGGATTCGAACCGCCGACCTTCTGATCGGCAAGTCCTAGGC
Organism: Podarcis cretensis; assembly: GCF_951804945.1. Lineage (NCBI taxonomy): Eukaryota > Metazoa > Chordata > Lepidosauria > Squamata > Lacertidae > Podarcis > Podarcis cretensis. The sequence continues at coordinate 16,396,233 of NC_137176.1, read as the reverse complement.
TCTGTGGTTTAACCCACAGTGCCACCCGCGTCCCTGGAACCTATGGGTAGGAGTCACCAGACACTCCTTTCCCAAAGTGAGTTTCCACCCAAACAAGCAGCAGGACAGGTCTTCAAATCCAAACTGAATAAGAGGATCTGTACTCTTCAGGGACAGTTGAGGCTCAAACGAAAGAAGCTGCTAAAGGTCATGTTATGGCACTTCATGTCTGACTGGAATGAAAGCATAAAGTGAGCGGGTACCAGAAAACTTCCTACTTATCCTAAAGAAACACCTACAGGCCTGTGACATTCTCCAGGAGATTGCTGAAGAGCTATGTTGAGGCTGGTTGATGAAACACCCCATGGCAACAGCTTTAAACAAAACACTAACAATTGATTTCTATTCGTTAAAACAAACATACCGTTTGTTTATTTCATTGTATGCTTCCTTGAAAGGCATGGATTCTTCCCCAGGTGCTTTTTCAAAAGAGTCGCTGAGGAATGAGTGCCATGCTCGATCATTTTGCACCATAATAAACTTCCATGTTAGCTTTGTTCATACAGCTACTCTGGGAAGAAAAAGGTGCTCACCTGAGGTGTCAGAACTGAGATCTGGTGGGTTCCTGTTGAAAAAAAGGCCCTGGCTGTCACCAGTACAGTGGTATCTTGGTTTACGACCACAATCCGTTCTGGAGATCCATTCGTAAACCAAGGCGCACTTTTGCCAATGGGGCCTCAAAAAAAAAAATTGTTCGTAATCCAAAAAAAAAAAAAAAAAATGTTCGTAATCCAAAAAAAAGGGGTCGTAATCCAAAAAAAGTTCGCAAACCGGGACACACACTTCCGGGTTTGACATATTTGTAACTCAAAACATATGCAAACCAGACTGTTTGCAAACCAAGATACCACTATATGTTGATGTGGCAACTGCTTTCCTGAAGGGTATATAGAATCAGTACTGGGCTCCACAAAGGTGGATAAACTGAAATTCAATACGGGTTATGTCTGAGCAATATAGCAGGTGACTCACTGAACTGGCTAGCTGGCCATTTTGGCCGGGATTGCACTCTCCCCTGTGGAACAGGCTCGTGGTTTGGAGGTACTCTTGGACTTAGCATTACAGCCAGATTTAGAGTCTCTGATGGAAGCTGTGGCCATTTATTAACTTCAGCTGATTTGCCAGCTACAACTTTTGCTGGAAAACAATGACCTGGCTACAATCTGACATGCTCTAGTAACCTCTAGACAGCATGCATCCTTTATAGGACTGCCTTTGGAAAGAGTTCAGAACTTTCCACCAGTATAGAATGCTGTCACCTGATTCTTCAAGGGTGTTCTGGAATGAACACACCTCACCAGTTCTGATATGCCTGCACTGGTTATCCGAGTCCACTAGTAAGTGCTAGTTTAGACCCTTAAAGGCCTACACAGCCTGGCTTCTGGCTATTGGGGAAATGCTTCTCCCTTCAGATATCTTCTAAAGGTTGTATAGTTATTTACCTCCTTGCCTAGGGGGGCCAAATAACTCCATACCCTCCAACATTTCTCTGATGAACATAGGGACTTCCTACCATACCAACATTTCTCCGGTGAAAATAGGGATGTCCTAAGGAAAAACAGGACATTCAAAGATAAAATCAGAATCCAGGACTGTCCCTGGAAAACAGGGACACTTGGAGGGTCTGCTACTTGTGCCACTGCCCCTCCATGGGAAACCAGAGGCCTAATTGCCCCCCAAGTAGCGATACTGCGTCTTTACCTTGCTCTCTTCTCTGCCCTGTGATTGGTTATTGCTTATTTCTGCCACTATAGACATTTCCCTTTCCTGTTAGTGGATTACGTCCATTTGACAAAGCACCTAGAATATGTAACTCGCAGAGAACTCCTTGTTCTAAATGCTCTTGTTTGCTTCATGGCTACATTTCTTTCCCTACTTCTTTGGCCCCACTGATCCTACCACCAACTTGCCTCCACATCCACCAGCACAGCCTTTCGAAAAAAACTGACCTCAGCTTGCGACTCTGAATTTACTGTAGCCCTTGGTTTGCAAATGGAGAGATCCAAATCTCTCCACTTTTCCTCTGCTAGGCTCTGTGGACTCCAATTAACCCCAGCCAGCACAGTCAAATATCAGGGATAATGGCAGGGGAAGCCATCTTTGAAAAGAGTGGGGCTCACATGTAAACTACCATGGACAGCTCCAAATATTTTTCACTACGTTCAAGAAAGGAGAGTTAATCTGAATAAATTTGCAACCACTAACACCTTAAATGTTTTTAAATTATTTAACTTTTATTACTGTTGCACCATTTATACAATTACATATAATTTCAATGCATCCATTGTACATTTTGCTTTTTCGTTTGTTTTTGTTTTGTTTTTTTCCCCAATGAGTGGTGTATTGGTGTCTGTGACACAGAATGGAAGAGAAACTGGAACTGCAATGAACGCAGAATTTTTTTTTTTCATTTTCACTGACCAATAAACAGAACTACAGGTGCACCCAACCACGGACATGCATTAAACTCGTCATGAGAAATCTAGGTAGGCTAAGTAGGATGAGAATGCGGTTTTTTTTCTTTTTTTGTTTTATTTTTTGTTTTTTTTAACTCCCAAAAATATTTGGAGAGGAAGAAGAATCAGAGGATTGGCATTGAGAAAAAATGTGGACAGCTGTGTGAGTTTCGTCTGAAAGCTGCCGTTCATCCACTGCATAAAAAATACAAAATGATAAAGGCTGTAAATTAAAAAAAAAAAAAATACAAACCACAGGAAATACTGCTTTCATAAAGATCTGATTGGTGTGGCACTGAGCCCAACTGGGCAGAATCTTCAATTACATCATCACTCCCAAACCCCCCATTAGAGAAAAAGAAGAAAGGAAAAGATCCAAAGATTGGTGGAGTGTGTTTACGAAGCGGTTCACGTACAAAAAAAAAGAGGTACTGCATTTTCGGACATCTGGGTTGCCTTATTTTAACTACTGATTGAAATACAGGACTTTGCAAAGTTGGCAGAAAGTATATTAGATATTTCCCCCACAAAAATACTATTTGGATCCCCACCCCAGCCCGTCCTCTGCCAGAACCAGCACCCCAACCCCCTCCCTTTCAACTTGATGGGACAATCTCTTTTTTAAAAACTTTGTTTTTTTTCCTTTTTTATTTTTCCTGGGCAATACATATTGTTATTTCAGATCTGAAATGAGTTAGTAGAGCTGGAAAAGAGAGAGAGAGAGAGAGAGAGAGAGAGAGAGAGAGGTAATAATAATAAAAATACACAGGTTGTTTAAAGTGGTTAATTTGTCGTCGTTGCTGCTGCTGCTGCTGCTGCCGTTTCGTTTCCCAATAGGCTGTCCAAATTTAATCTTTCACTGCTATGGTTTGATCCGAATTAGTTGCCGGGGCTTCAGATGGTTTTGCTTCCTCTGGCGGGGCCGCAGGCTCCGAGGCCTTAGGAGTAGAACTAGGTGCTTCTGTTGTTGCCGGGGTCTCCTTGGAAGAAGGCGCAGCCTCGCTGCTGCTAGGTTTTGAGTCTGAAGCTGGGGCCACTTCACTTTTAGTTTCTTGGGGGGCTGTGGGTACTGCAGGAGCCTCAGTCTTTTTGACTTCCCCTTCCTCCTTGCCCTTGTCATCTACTTTACTAGTAGCTGTGGCTTCTGAAGGCTGGGAAGCTTTTGCATCGCTGCTGGGCTCAGAAGGTTTCGGCGCGTCGCTGCTGGCTGGAGGAGGAGCGGCAGGGCTGGGCTCCTCCGCCTTGGGGGCCTGCTGCTCGTTGTTCTTCGGAGGCTCAGCCTTGGCATCGACGACAGCCTCAGGCTTCTCCGGCTCAGGTTTCTTGGGCTCTTCCTGGCTTGGGGCAGCCGTCTCTTTCTCCCCTTCTTTCTCTTCTGCCTTCTTGGCCTCCTTGTCTCCCTGCTTATCCTCCTGGTTGTTCTCCTTCACTTCTGCCGTCTCCGTTGTGGTGGCCTGGCTCTGCTCGTTCTCCTTCAGAGCCTCGCCTTCCTCCACGGCCGCCCCCTCAGCCTTCTTGTCCTTGTCTTTGGCCTTTTCGTCGTTCACATTGTAGCCCTTCTTCTTCTTGCTCAGTTTGCCTCCCATGTTGGAGCCCTGGGGAAAAGGAAAGAGAAAGAGGGTTACCCAGAAAGAAGGCCATCTTGTTTTGAGCCAGGGTCAAAACACAAAACACTCATGAACTGGCTTTTTTCTCACACCAGCATTGGAATTCATTGCGGAGAAGGGAATGATGAGCAATTTACATTACCCCAGACAACCTTAACTGGTACCTACATTCCAAATTTATGTTTGTTTTCTACTGGTCTGACTTTTCATGGCTTTCCTTAAATAAGGTTGTAGTTTGAGGACAGCTGATCATTCTCTCTTGAAGCCCCATCCTGCACCCCACATGACAGTGCTATAGTTCCCTGGATTCCTCAGGAGAAAGGAAACAATAGTTACACCATTTTAAATCTATAGTACAGTGGTACCTCGGGTTACAGATGCTTCAGGTTACAGACTCCACTAACCCAAAAATAGTACCTCGGATTAAGAACTTTACTTCAGGATGAGAACAGAAATTGTGTGGCAGTGACGTGGCAGCAGCGGGAGGCCCCATTAGCTCAAGTGGTACCTCAGGTTAAGAACAGTTTCAGGTTAAGAACGGACCTCCAGAATGAATTAAGTTCTTAACCCGAGGTACCACTGTACACGTACACTCACAGTAAATAAGGAACTTGTTATAATTAATATTTCACTTGCAATCCAAGCCACCACATTGTAACACTAGTAGGAAACCAATGTTCCCTCCCCAGTTCCCAGAAAGAGCAGTAAGAGGACAATACCCCTCCTTGGGTATTGTCATGGCTGGACTGGGGAGGAATGGTGGGGACCGCCCACCCCTCTCTATGCACCTTCCCAAGAAGAGGAGGACATTATAGAATTAGAACAGTGGTTTGCAGAAGGTCATAGTTCAGAGGCTGCAGAGGGGAGAAGCTGGGAAATATTGGGAGGGAGAAACAGCACCGGGGAGAAACACCTAACAGACTCAGTACCTCTAGAAAGCATTCCTGACCCCGCTTCTCCTAGGAGCAAGCATGTCCTGAGAATCAACCAGTGCAGGGATGACATAGAATAGGAGGGACTGAGGACTTTACTTGGAGCAATGCCATTATCTACGAGAGACCGCATTCCCTCGTATCTCTTGGTGAGTATTGGATAAACTACTGGTAAGAACTCATTGTTTATCTACTTCTTGGCATCCCACCGTGAGAGGGATAGGATTTCCTGAAGCCTTGACAGGTATAAAAGGTAAAGGGACCTCTGACCATTAGGTCCAGTTGTGGCCGACTCTGGGGTTGTGGCGCTCATCTCGCTTTATTGGCCGAGGGACCCGGCGTACAGCTCAGGGTCGTGTGGCCAGCATGACTAAGCCGCTTCTGGCAAACCAGAGCAGCACACGGAAATGCCATTTACCTTCCTGCCAGAGCGGTACCTATTTATCTACTTGCATTCTGGCATGCTTTCAAACTATTAGGTTGGCAGGAGCTTGACAGGTATAAATGTATACAATGGAGCAGAGGAAGAAAGCCACAGGTTCATCTAGCTAAGTGCTTCCCAAACTTGGGTCTCCAGTTGTTTTTGGACTACAGTTCCCAACATCCCTAACTAGCTGTGACATACCAAGGATTTCACCCAAAGCCTTCTGCATGCAAACCTTCTGAGCTACAGCCCCTGACCATATGTGCAAACATCATTAAGCAGATGGCACTTGCATAAATAGGTCCAACCTCCCCACCCTCAATAAATTCCTAACATTTATATCCCACCTTCCTTCCATTATGAAACCCAAGGTGGCAGGTGGGTTGTCACTCACCAGGCACTGACCACACCCAGACTTGCAAAACAGTAGCCTCATGTGCCTTCAGACCGTTCCCTGGGACTAATTTCATCATCTACCTTCTCTTTACCTGCCCTCAGAATTCCTACAGATATTCAACCTGAGCAAAACCTGTTGCAAATTTCACTCCAGGCAAATTTTGGCAGAAGCCGGAATCCAGAATGCCTTAGAAGACAAAGGTTTGATTAATACAGTGGTACCTCAAGTTACAGACGCTTCAGGTTACAGACTCTGCTAACCCAGAAATAGTAACTCGGATTAAGAACTTTGCTTCAGGATGAGAACAGAAATTGGGCGGCAGCGGGAGGCCCCATTAGCTAAAGTGGTACCTCAGGTTAAGAACAGTTTCAGGTTAAGAACGGATCTCCAGAACGGATTAAGTTCTTAACCTGAGGTACGACTGTATAGCCTTCTGCTCCTTCATATAACTAACTGTTCATACCATAGATCAGAACCACCCAAAGTCCCAATTCTGTCTCTAATAAGACATTGAACAGTAATACCTTGGCACAGGTGGCTAGATTAGAAAGCAAGAAAAATGGGAATCTGCAATAGAAGGCACGCCTCTTCGTCCCTTTTCTAACACTCACAGTTGTGGCTGGGAGACAGGCTCTGCATTAAAATCTACACATAGCTACAAGCCAACGCATTGCATATAGTATCCGAAGCGAGATGTAGTCGAATATCTCTGCCTTTCAGAACATTTTATTACAGTGGGATCTCAGTTTTCGAACATAATCTTTTCTGGAAGACAGTTCAGCTTCCGAAATGTTTGAAAATCGAGGATCAATGGGCTGGCTGCAAAGTCAGTTGGGGGGGGGGGGGATGAAAAATGCCCCTCAGAAGTCATTTGACTTCCGAGGCACATTCAAAAATGGAAGCAATTACTTCTTGGTTTTTGGCGTTCGGGTTCTGAATTGTTCAGCTTCCAAGACACTCGAAAACCAAGGTTCCACTGTATTGTTGTTTTTAAACACTTACATATTTTCCTTACAAATGAAACAGTGGATAACATTTTTACCCACCATTATTTAACATTTGATAGGGATGTGGGGGGAAATTGCTTTGTAAACCAGACCCAGGATCTGTCAGTGGTATAACTATCTCAAATAGTCTCCACCCTAAAAAGTAGGCATTCCACAATTCTAAACCTGATATTTCTAGAAAACATAGTCAACCCTTTCATTTAGAATAGTCTAGTTTGGCAAGTCCATGTCCGCATTTGAACATCTGAGGCTTTGTAAATCATGAGTCATAGATTCACGCAAGCATCATTCATCCATGGCTACATAAACCGTATATGTTTATGAGCCTGGGACATGTGTCTGACACGGGCAAGGCTGGTTTATACGTGGTTATTCTTCGCTGGGCCTCCTGTGACACAAGGTGAGGAGCTTGTGGCCCTCACCTGCAGTGAGATTTCTGAGCCCAAGAAGACGTCTTGGACTCACAGCCCTCACTGTGGGTACAATAATCTGTATCCCTTGATTGAAAAGGAGAGATTTTGATGCACTGGTGCTCACTGTGAAACAGTTCATAATAAGTGGTAATTTGGCTCCTCTGAAGTTATGAGGTTAGGGGGAGAGCTTCCAAAATGGGCTTCCCACATGCCCACAAGAAAGGGCACCCACCACACTTGGGTCAGGAGCACAGTTACTGGAGTCTAGTAACAATGCAGCCACCCCAATTCTCACAACTTGCCCATGTAGGTCACAGTGCACTTATTATATAAAGAAAATGGGAGTTTTCATGCCCATCCAGTCACATTGCACTTCAGAGCAGTTTTGCAAATCAGCAGGAACAAAGATTTTAAACAATAGCGAGAGCTATATTTGCTTGCAGATAGCCAATCCCCAATTAAGCCTCTATTTGTTTGCCCGGCTATGCTTGGATAAAACAAGTGTGCTTTTGTTTGATGTGCCTCTTCCAGTTTTTTTCAAAGTCTTTTGCTTTTGACATGGCCAGCAAAATGCCTGCCATCAGGATGGGGGTGGGGAGAAGAAGGCCAAGTAGATGATGATGATGAAGATTTCAAGAGGTGGGAGCACAATATCTGCTCCACACTCACACGGCATATTGCTTCCCCCATAGGCTCATGGCCAGTGGAGGTTGGCTAGTATCACAAGATAAGGCTTTGCCCCCCCCCTGCAATGTTGACCTCAGTGAAGTGCAGCACTTGCCCAGAGGAGTGAATGGGAAGCATGCATTCATTTCAACAAGAGGAGGGTTCAAAATAGTCCCATCACTGACTGTTTCTTGCAAAACTAGGTTTTCCATACAGGCTTCTAGAGACACAAAATATTCAAGGTGTTCCCTGAAGTAGCGAAGGTAAATGAGAGAGATTTCTTAAGTTAAATGTTATGATCCCCAGGCAAAAGCTCAACAGATGATTGTAATGCAACAGTAGAGTGATGCTTTCATTATAATGAAATAAAAGCATCACAAAATAATGAGCATGCTTTTAAGTTCTTAGAGCTCTTCTTCGGGTTGGTTGCTTAAGGAAAAATAAAAGGGCTGCTAGTTTGTTTTGTAGCATAAGAAAATATAATGATGATGATGATGATGATGATGATAATTGGATGGGGAAGAAAAAAATCGCTAGGTGTGATGCAATAGCCTGCAGCTTATGGCGACCTGTATCTGTTGCCCCATGGGGCCAAGAGAAACTAGGAAGAATTTTCATGGGTGAAAATGATGTGGTCAAAGTGTTGACCCCACTCCCATTGCGCCTGATTTGTTAGGCATTAAAAAAGAGAGAGATCCTTTTCATGAATTGTGCCACAAGGCTTCGCATGTACTCTGACGATGCTGGGTGCAAAAATAATAATAATAAATCTTAGGCACAAAGAAGAAATAGCTGCTTAGCATTTGTAAACATAAATGGTGTCTCTAGCACTAATCAGGATGCATGGATATTTAAGGCCAGGGGCGTATCATGGGGGGGACGGGACTGCCACGGTGATGGCCCCGGGGAACATTTTTCTGGGGGACACTGGCAGGGTGGCGTGAGAAGACAAAAGGTGCAATCCTAAGAATTGCCCAGTGCTTAGGATTTAAGGGGGGGTATACTAACCCCTGTGCCAGTACAATGTTTACTTATTTTGGGGTGACACAGGTGGCGCTGTGGTCGAAACCACCAAGAATCTTTGGCTTACCAATCACAGGGTCAGAAGTTTGAATCCCTGTGACGGAGTGAGCTCCCGCTGCTCTGTCCCAGCTCCTGCCAACTTAGAAGTTCGAAAGCATACCAGCGCGAGTAGATAAATAGGTACCACTGTAGTGGGAAGCTAAACGGCATTTCTGTGCACTCTGGCACTCGGCACTGTGTCCCGTTGCACTAGAAGTGGTTGAGTCATGCTGGCCACATGACCCAGAAAACCTGTCTATGGATAAATTCTGGTTCCCTCAGCCTGAAAGCGGAGAGGAGCACTGCAAAGTCAAATTTGACTGGACTTTACCATCCAGGGGTCCTTTACCTTTTACCTTCCTTATTTATTAAGAATGTTTAAAATGCACCCTTCACCCGAAGGTCTCAGTTTGGAAAGAACATACATATTAAAACACATTTAACAATGAGAAGCTAAAGCAAAATATTGCAGCACTAGCGTTCTTTATTGGAAAACCACAAGGCAGTTAAACCGCAGAGCAGTGGCAGAAAAGACATTCTCGTTGCTTCATGAAGTACACCCCTTCCCAAAGACCTGGACAAAGATGTGCCTCTTTACCTGCCAACAAATTAAAAGAAGAGTTGTGGCTAAATGCACCCCAGACAAGAGATTATTTCAAAGGCCCAGAACTGTTCTCCTATGGATTCCTGCACCATAGAGGCTCATTAAGCACAAGGACCACTGGAAAGACATCAGAACAAATATTGAGGATTGGGGCACTTCTTTATCAGGAGCATGGGATATAAATGGTCCTGTCTAGGATTTAGGGCCAGAAGCCTAGACAATGGCAAGAGAACAGCCAGGACAGCATCAAATGCAGAAGGTCATGGAAAGTCAACAACCATATTTCATACCCTCCAACGCTTCTCTGATGAAAATAGGGACATCATATTGCATACCCTCCACCATTTCTCCAGCGAAAATAGAGATGTCCTATTCCATACCCCCCAACATTTCTCTGATGAAAACAGAGACATCCTAAGGAAAAATGGGACATTCCGGGATCATATCAGAAACCAGGACATCTTCTGAATTGAGACCGTCCCCTGTAAAACAGGGACACTTGAGGTGAGGGGTCTGATATTTGTCTACATCTGGCCAACAAATCAGACAGGCAATTGAAGCGTGTGTCAGAATGGGAGGGCAGAAATCCACTCTGGTCCCCCAAGGAGCAGGCAAAGCCCACATATGAAGGAGGTTCTCTGAGTGGTCTGCCTATCTGGGCAATATTTCTAGCAAGTTGTTCAGAGTGTGAGAAAGGAAGGCTGTAGAGGAAGCGGCAGCCTCTTCTTGGCACTTACAAGTCACCTCACAAGTCTCACTTAGCAGCTTCAATATGTGATGAAGGCTTCAGATGGGGCAGCTGACCCACCAGCTTCGTGGTGCAAAGCCTGGGATTTCTTGGCACTTGCCAGCTCAAGTGACAAGAAGCTGCAGTTCTCATAAGTAGTCAAGTGCCCAAATATAACCAAGCAAAGGCTGATAGGGAAGGGAGGAAATGCTACTACAGAAGAAACAGAAGTGTCATCTGAACCTCTTGTCAGCAGCCGCTGTGTCTGAAACTGGAAAATTATGAAAGTTTCTTCCCCTTGGCAAATCCTTGACTTCCTTTTTTCTTCTTCTCCTCTCTTCCATAGCGGTCTTGTCAGACCACATTGCTCCATATCCTCTTCCACTGTTTCACTAAGCATTACTCCGGCCTCCCTCTCCATTTCCTCCTGTTCACCATTTTCATCTGCTTTCCAAAATAATCAGTTGCTTCTATGCTTGCCCTGAAGCAGTCTCAGTTCTCTCAGTTTCTGTTCTTCCTCACTTATGGCTCCAGTTCTTCAGGAAAACATCATCATTTGGGAGTATTGGCTTCCCTTCTAGTAGTGAGTCTTCCCCTCCACGGTGGGAAGAATCTTATCTATATCTCTGAAAATTCTCTGGAATGCTACCTTTGCACCCTTTCTGTTCCTGATGCTGCAGCATTCTCTTCTTACCTTAAATCACAAGGTTTGTCTGTGGGTCTGGCAACCAGTCCTCCTTTTCTCAGGGGCAAGGAGCTTGATTACACAGCTTGATTTATTTAAGTGGGGACCATAGATTTTTCTGCAGCTACTCTGCCCAACCTTAGTTGCACTTCTGTAGATGTGTCCCCACTGTTTGTGCTGAGCTTATAGACAACTCTGTCATTTCAAAATACGTAAAATAGAACATTACTCAACACTCAAGATTTCTACACCAGGTTGCCCACCAAATGACAGGTGGATAAGCACATCTTAAAGTGATGTGCTGGCTTCCCCCCTCCTTTTGCCCCTCCTGACAACATCACCATCACCATCACCATCACATTATTATTATTATTATTATTATTATTAGCATCCCCCTATCTGACAGAGTTGCTCCAGCTAATCTGGGAGGCTCCTAACAAAGTATTAAAACATCCCCTGTGAAGATAGCTCAATTGGTTAGAGCATAGTGCTGATAACACCAAGGTTGCAGGTTTGATCCCCATATGGGACAGCTGCATAGCCCTGCATTTCAGGGGGTTGGGCTAGATGATCTTCGGGGTCCCTTCCAACTCTACAATTCTATTATTCTCTAATCAAACATTAAAAACTTCCCTACATTTTCTGCTTTTATGCCACAAATCAACTGTGTCCTATAACTTGTTCAATCTGAACAGCAGGGTCCATGAAGAGCTTCAGGGTGGAGGAATTGCAGGGAAACTAAGATGCACAATATTGCTCCTCTGCAGAGAGGTGAGGCAACTTTTTCAGTTCAAAAGCCACATTCCCTCACGGGAAACCCTTCAGGAGTCAGATGTCTGTCTGTGGAAGTGGCCAGAGGCAAAACTGGTTGCAGCAATGGGTTTGACTCTGACCTTTGTACCACAGACCAAATTCCAACCATCCAAAAGTCAAGAGGTTTATATACTTCTACTCATAACACTCAATCCTCCATCCAAGTACAGTATTCTTACTGTATACTTGTGAAACGTAGACCATTTATAAACGCCGTCTCCAACTCCTTGAAAGATTCCATCAACGGTGTCTCCAAAAAAATTTACACATCACTTGGGAAGACAGGCAAACTAATGTCAGTGTACTGGAAGAAGCAAAGATCACCAGTGTCAAAGCAATGCTTCTTCAACATCAGCTTCGTTGGACTGGTCATGTTGTGCAGATGCCTGATTATCATCTTCCAAAGCAACTACTCTATTCCAAACTTAAAAATGGAAAGTATAATGCTGGTGGTGAACAAAAGAGGTTTAAAGACTCTCTCAGGGCAAATCTAAAAAAAAATTAGTATAAACACCAACAACTGGGAAACACTGACCTGCGAGTGCTCCAATTGGAGAATTGGACAAAGGTGTCATAGGCTTTGAAGATGCTCAAACTCAGGATGAAAGGGAGAAATGTGCTAAGAGGAAGGCACGCTTGGCAAACCCTCACCGTGATCAACTCCCGCCTGGAAACCTATGTCCTCACTGTGGAAGGACACGTGGATCCAGAATTGGCCTCCACAGTCACTTACGGACTCACTGTTAAGACTGTGTTCATGGAAGACAATCTTACTCGGCTATGAGTGATCGACAAAGAAGAAGAAGACAGCAGACCACATTCCAGCCATCCAAAAATCAGCGGTTTATACACCTCTACTCACATCACTCAATCCTCCATCTAGGTAAAGAAGAGGCATTATTCCAATTCAAACACACACTCCAAGCCAGCCCAAAGCACTCAGGCAAGGCTCAGAGCAGGGCTAGTAAGCGATGCAGACCACATCCGATTCAGCCAAGTTTTATTGTGCCTTGTTCTGTGTAGAGCAGTGGTGTTTCTGGAAACTCACCCTGGCGGAATTCAAATGTAACAATAAACCATGGTTTGTTGTTCAGGAGGCAGGTAGGCATAAGCTTTAGGTCTTAGTGCTCCTTCTTCCTTTTACCCCTTCTTCTACATGGGAGGAGGAGAGATTAGAAGCTTCTGCTTAATTAGTGGGCAAACCATAGTTTGCCCACAAAGTAGGATTCTAAGTCAAAACTGTGGTTTGAGCAAACCGTAGTTTGCTACGTTTGGATGCAAGAGCAAACGCAGAAAGTGGAAGCTTCTAATCTCTTCGCCTTACGTGCATTTGAGGAGGGCAAAAGGAGCACACGAGCCTTAGACTTGTCCTCATGGCAAACCACTGCTTGTCTTTACCTCTGAATTCAGCCTATGCTAATTTCTTTGCATTTGTATTCTAATAGGAAGAAACACACACCCGTGCATTAGTGTGATAAAATTCATTGCTGAAACTGCAAAGCTGGCCTCTGCACTTCATGCTAACGTTATCCTGGAGGAATTTGACATAAATGGTTCTCTGGGCTGAAGCAGAATCGCTGTGCTTTGCAGAAAACTACTCCAAGCAAGAAGACATTTCACAGAACGGTCTGGGCCTTTAACACAGAAAGTTTACAATTGCAGGATGTCCCCAGTGATTTCCTAATGAGATAAGGGTTTGTTTCCCATAACCATCTGGAAACATGTGTTGCATTTTATGATCCAGATGCTGCATGTAATAAAGTTTGCACCAAGGGATGTTGCCATTTGTGGGGCCACATTTCCCAAGTAAGCTGGATAATTTTTTCCCCCCTGCAGCAGGATAGCAATGGGAGAAAACGACATATAATTCTCTATAGCAGCATCAAGGGTCAAAAAGTGCAGTGGGGTAACTGCAAGCTTCTCAGTTCCATCAAGAGTCCTAATCAGATAATTACACTACTGGGAAAACACATTTTAACCCTAAAGAGTTCATAATGCTAAGAGTCACGCCACCCATCAATCCATCGTGCTGCTTACTAAAATAAAGCAATTAGGCAGAACTCAGTGCGTCACCCTGAAAGCACATAAATTGGAACTGGGTGTTGAATCCCACATCCTTAGAACCTCTTCCCCTCTTATTCCCCTCGTCTCTCTTACAGAGTTGAGCTTCTAGCTCTTAAGCCTATGAAAGTACCCTTGGAAATGTGTAGACAATGCCTTGGGAAATCTCAGAAATGGCAACAGAGCTATACTAGATGTTTAAGCCCATTGCCCTTCCCCAGGAATTGTACCAACGGTCAGCCATATTGGGCTTATAGATAAACTGATAGAGACAAACACAGATTTTGCTTCATTTGCATATTTTGAAGATATGCCAAAATTGCATCACAAAATGGCATCCATTTCTGGTTTAGGGTCAGACTATACACAGCTCTTCTATGAGACAGCAGAAGATACAGGGTTGGAGTCTGTCTTCACTCTCTCCTGCTGGAGCATCCCTAGAGTGGGACTCCTCCTAGAGGACATGTTCTCCAGCAAAGAGAAGAAGCAACTTTTGCCAAGGCCCCCTTCCCCAAAAGCAATCTATGGATGGAAGGAGTCATTCCATCCATGGAAGACTAAGTCTAGTCCCAAACCAGAAAGTCCTCAAATGCACACTCCTTGTGTCAGGCTTATTAGAACATCGCTAACTGCCACCTCACAGGTACCATGCATAAAAAGCAACATTAACACTGAAAGACTGGGAAACGATGGGATGCGAAATCGCAAAGAACAGTAAGGTAATAGTATTGCAACAGATGAATCTGGTGGACTAACATTAGGAAAAAGCGGCTGCTGCACGGATGTTATTAACCCAGAGATGGAAAGAAGATAAAGTCCCTACCAGAGAAGAATGGCAGATCAAGTTGATGGACTATGCCAAAATGGCTACAATGAAAGGAAGAATCAGAAATCAGGAGGACCACATTTCAAATAAGGAATGGAGGAAATTTATAGCTTATCTTAAAGACCATTGTAAACAGTTAAAATCATTACTAGGATTGGGATATCACTTGTAGTTTAATGGTGAATTCTGGATACAATGGAGAGATAAAAGATTTGGATTATTATAAAAGATACAGGAGGAAATGATTAGCAATAGGACCCACTAAGGGGAGGAGGAAAGTCCAAGAATCTTGTTTTTATGTTGTATGTTGGACATGTGACTATAAATTTTTAATCTGAAAAACCAAATAAATAAATTTACTTAAAAACACACAAACATTAGGACAAAGCAGAGAGAATTAGCCCCAGTCGAGCCATACAGTGGTGATCAGCTATCCAAGCATAACAACAGAACAGCTATCAAACTGGAAACTGCTGCCAGCTTTAAAATAAAGAGCGCCATAACTTATCCAAAATCTTTCCTGTTGTTGTACAGCCATCAGTGTACATGGATGGAGTGCTAAAGAGTGAGGGGAGCAAAATAAATAAATAAATAAGCCATTCCCTACCTCGGAGATTAGAGTCTCAGTTTAGACAAGGGGGAGAGAGAGATAAGAGGTAAAATATGCACGAGCCACATATTGGTTTATAAAATTTGTATGCTGCCCTATGCATTTAGGTTTCAGGGCAGTTACAACATAAAATCACAATATAAAAACGCAAAATACATAATAATAATAATAATAATAATAATAATAATAATACAGCCCAATAAGCCCCCTCTCCCAAATAAATTTTGAAAGGGCATTAGATGTCAATCAGCCAAAGGCCTGGTTAAGGAGGAACATTTTTGCCTGGCGCCTAAAGGTGTATAATGAAGGCACCAAACCCTTTTCACCTGCTTTGCGCCTTCCTTCACACAAGGACTAATCAGTATTCAGCACTTAACCATGCTTCCCATTATATCCTAAACCAGTGACAATGTTCAATTGACCACTGGAGAACCTCCAGACATTGCAGAATTACAGCTTCTGATATTCCTGACACCTGGCTAAACTGGCTAGGGATGATGGGAGTTGCAGTCCAACAAAATCTTGAGGGCTGTGCATTCCCTACACCTAGCTAATGAATGAATGAATGAATCAATCAATCAATCAATGAACACTCTTTCCCAGGGTTCAGCCCATTCCCAGTGCACCACCCCATGTGGAAACAACCTACTCAAAAGTTGCTCCCTGCACTAGTGCTGATGTTCCCAGAAACTGGGGCCAACTGGGAGAAGACACCCTATGAGAGCCAGTGTGGTGTAGTGGTTAAGAGCGGTGGACTCGCAATCTGGTGAACTGGATTCGATTCCCCACTCTTCCACATGCAGCTGCTGAGTGACCTTGGGTTAGTCACACTTGTCTGAAGTCTCTCAGCCCCACTCACCTCACAGAGTGTTTGTTGTGGGGGAGGAAGGGAAAGGAGATTGTTAGCCGCTTTGAGACTCATTAGGGTAGTGATAAAGTGGGATATCAAATCCAAACTCTTCTTCTCTTCTAGGGAGCACTCTGTCATCATGGCCTCAGGAAAGATCCCATGACAATTTTCATGACGTGAAGTGAGGTGACAAGCGGCTCTGTTTCACTTTGCTGGGCCAGTTTTTGAGGGAGCGCTCTCCTTCCCTTGTAGTTCCCAAGATTCTGTAGTCTGGCTGACATTCATCTTGTGTTTTCCTCAGACTCGAGCGAAAAGCCTACAAACTCAATATTTGTTTCAACTTTGAACTCAGGCTATGGTCATTCTCCCCTTGTGCACTCGAGACCTTTCCCACCAAACAAAGAGAGGTCTGGTGTGTGAGTGAAGCTTGACATTACATGGAAAATATGAAAATATTGGTACTAACTGGCAGCTATAAATAGAGGAACGGGGAAATAATACTGGTTCAACAGGACAAAGATGAGCCAAAGTTAAGCCCCCATCCATTTTGATGGAAAAGCTAATTACGTGTTTAACAGACGTTCCACTGGTATCAAAAGGGACTTTTAAACGGATTTACTTTGGCTGGCTCAGGTCCAGTGTTTGGAAACGAGGCATCAACAATCCTCGAGCAATCCCTATCCCTGCTTTGCTTGGAATTTCAAGTCCAAATTCTGAAAATGAATATCCAGCTGTGCTTTAAGAATGTTTATATGCCAACAGAAGTAAATACTATTTAAAAGGCGCTTGTTTACAGGGAACATTTGAATAGGAGTGGCGGAGCAGGAGGAAGTTCAAACCAGCTTAAAGCATCCCAAGCTAGCACAACATAACACGAGTTAGGAAATAGGGTGCTGAAACTCTACTGTAAACAGTAATGTTTCAGCTACACTGGTCCATCTCTTTTCCTCACGTGGGTCTCTTCTTAAGGGCACCCCATGCTTGTTCTGAGAGGAGAGTTTACTTTGAAACTCAAAAAAGTTTCAACTTCACAGTCTGAATTACTAGATTCTCACCAGTTCAAAGCCACGTTGCTGTAAACATGCCATGCAAGATTTAGTTTTGTTTGAAGCTGCATTCCCATCTCGGTTTCAAAACAACAGATTCTTTCTGCGGCTTTAAGCAACGTTGGTAGTTTCCATGCATTTCTTCCCACAGTCTTAAAAAAAAAACACCTCTTTTTTTTTTTTTTAGTCCATCCTACTGGACTATATCGATCAATGAATTCCAGAGTGATAGATAAATAGAAACACACACACACATATAAACACACAGCATAGGGCCACCTTCACCTTCATATATGGAAAAATAAGAGCACACCGTTGACAATTTGGTTAGAACAAAAAAGGGCAGGAGGAAAGGAATGGCAGGTTAGTAACTATCTGTTGCAGTTGCGCCCCATTACTTATTACCTTCCCAAACTTGCTATTGTCTTTTCACAAGCAACCAGGCAATTCACTCTTCATTCCTTCATTTATTACATTTTTTATCTCCAATCTCTTCCTGCAAGGAGCTTAGGGCGGCATATATGGACGTTCCCATTCTCATACCAGCCTCATAGGTAAAAGGTAAAGGACCCCTGAACAGCTAGGTCCAGTCAAAGGCAACTATGGGGTTGCGGCGCTCATCTCGCTTTCAGACTGAGGGAGCCACAGACAGCTTTTTGGGTCACACAGCTAGCCTGACTAAACCGCTTCTGGCACAACAGAACACCGTGACGGAAACCAGAGTGCACGGAAATACTGTTTACCTTCCCACCGCAGTGGTACCTATTTATCTACTTGCACTTTTTGGGGTGCTTTTGAACAGCTAGGTGGACAGGAGCTGGGACCGAGCAATGGGAGCTCACCCCGTTGTGGGGATTTGAACCGCCGACCTTCTGATCGGCAAGCCCATGAGGCTCAGTGGTTTAGACCACAGCGCCACCGGTGTCTAGGCAGAGAAAATGTCACTCAGAGAACTTCAGGGCTGAGTAGGGACAGCAACGCTGGTCTCTTCTGTCCTAGTCCAGCATTCTAACCATTACACTACAGCAGCTCTCTGTGACATCCAGGTATAGGGCGGTATATAAATAATGATGATGATGATGATGATGCACAGAGGCAAGGATGTATCCAGGGCTGGCCCGAAACATTTTGGCACTTGAGGTGAACCCCAAAATGGCTCTCCCATCCCTGCCAGGGAAGAAGGGGTGAGGGAAGATCGACAACAGGAACAAGGGTGGAAGAAAGATTGACATCAAGATTTGCTGCCCCAATGGATCCTGCCACCTGAGGCAGTCACCTCAGCTTGCCTCATGGGTGAGAGTCGGCCCTGGATGTACCCTTTACTACATGCCATAGAGACCACAACCAAGATTTTCAACAGCAGCATTAGCTGCTGGCTGTTGCACTTCAGAGTTGCGACATTTTTGTTGCAGCAGGGCTTACGTGCCTTCCCAGAGTGCACTGCGTGCATGTCATGCAATAGCCATGACATTACTCAGCATGGCGATGGTCATGCCACCTCTGCATGAACAAAGATGTTGGCGACCCAATTTGCCGTCAGTGCTGTCAGAACTGACCCGATGCTGCTCAGCTAATGGGACCACTTAACTGTATCTCTGCTCTGCTGATTGGATGGCTGATGGCCTCTCCCACACTTGTTCACTTGGGTTATCTTCATGATGAGGAACACACAAAGCTCAGGATATGTATTTGGGATGGGAAGCCTTTTTTAGCACAGGGGTCGCATTCCCATTCCCTTGGGTTGTTTGGTTCTTATTTTTATTTTGTGTTTTGTGTTTCAATATTGTGATTTTATGTTGTAACTGCCTTGAGAACAGACAGACAGACATAAATAAATATTCTGAGCAATCTTTTGGGAAGGGGGCACATACTAGAAATGGATGGGGCTAAAGCATAGCTGTCAACTTTTCCCTTTTCTTGCGAGGAATCCTATTCGGAATAAGGGAATTTCCCTTAAAAAAAGGAAAACGTTAACAGCTATGGGCTAAAGGCAAAAGTGAGTGGATAAATTAATGCACAGCAGGCTAGTTTTTACACACACACACACACACACACACACACACACACACTCCAGCCATGGAAGGACATGTCGATCCAGAATTGGCCTCCAGAGTCACTTACGGACTAACTGTTAAAACCGTGTTTGTGGAAGACAATCTTACTCAGCTTTGAGGGATCGGCAAAGAAGAAATAGAATCCAGGATTAGGGTTCCATCACCCAGAAGTGTAGACTGGGCTTCCCCATCCATTTGGAAAGCTGGGACCCAAACCAATCAGGGTGTCAGAACAGAGGAAGAGGAGATGCCTTTACTGCTTCATAACCTTCCTGTGCTGGCTTGAAGCACTGATACCTCTGTCCCAAAGAGATCAGAGTTTGTTAACTGTGGGCTGTTAATTGGGACCTCCTCCTTCCCTCATAACAGCAGATCGTAAAAAAGGGGAGAGAATTTCACTAAACCTAGGACTGCAGAAGTGTATTCTCTAAATTCCATTCCACTGTTGAAGTGTCTCAGAAATGCAGCATACATCCCAAAAATGCTCCAAATCATGCAAGCCCAGCAATTCCTTCTAATACATTTTGCCCCTGTTGGCAAAAAAATGACTGGAAGTCTCAGGAATCAAGAAGACCAAAATTTCAACAAAGAATGGGGGGAATTTATAATCTATCTTCGAGATCACTGTTAGCAGATGAAAATGTTTAGCAGGATTGCAACAGCATTTGTAATGTAGCAAGTACTATGGAGTTTATGGAGTTATATAAAACATGGAATATTGAAAAAGATGCAGTAGGAAAGGTGTAATAACAGGACCCACGGAGGGGAAGGTGCGAAGTCAAGAGATTCGGAAGAATATTTTAACTGTTGATGAGCATGGTTGTATTGTTATAATTTAATATTTGTAAAATCAAATAATAATAATAATAATAATAATAATAATAATAATATTTTTGTGCCCACCCTGCAGTGGACTATGGAATACTGGTCAGTGTCATAGATATTTTATGGTGGGATTGTTTATTGCCTGGCTGTTCCAGTATGACAAACACCAGGGTCAGATAAGCTCTGATTAGAAGAGCATGTTTATGCTTGTTATAACAGCGCCCAGATAAGAGTGCTAGAACAGAGTAATGGATCCCAAGAGTCAAGGGTTGGGGAGAAAAATCAGCATAGTTTTACACTTAAAGAAGCTCAGAGTGAATCACCCACCACCTGGCTACCTGCCTATTGTCAAAGCTAGGCTTATCGTCTGTCTCCCACTGATGTTTATCTTGTAGCTCACATAATGTGAGAAGGGATACCGGCACCTTGAGATCAAAGCACCCCCAGGGCAAACCCAATGATAAAAGAGCTGTGCGTTCCTGAAATCAGAGTCACCGCATTCACAAATTACTCCCTCAGACTGATGGGCCACTTTGATGACAGAAGAGTGGGCTTGGTGCAAACTCCTTTCCAAACTCAGCCAATACCTCAGCAGTGTGATCTGGCCATTCCTCAGCGAATGAACCACCAAGGGAAGATAAATTTTCAGATGTGCTGGAATATAAGCCACTGTGACTAATGATTGCCTGAGCAACAGACTAATGGCTTCATCGGAAAACCGGGTCCACTCTTACCCTCGGATCACATTTCATTTCAGCCTTTCCTTCGCCCTAAAATAATCTTTGCATGTATCCCATATGCATGCATTCCTCCTTAGAACTGCACGGTCCTTTGAAGTACTTCAGGTCCAGGGTTCCCTGGCAAGAGAGAATGACTCCTAAAACCACCCATATTCTGCATATAGATAGATACCGTATTTTTTGCACCATAACACTCCCTTTTTTCCTCCTAGAAAGTAAGGGGAAATGTCTGTGCATGTTATGGAGGGAATGCCTATGGGTGGCATGCCTACGGATTTTCCTCCTCTAAAAACTACGTGCGTGTTATGGTCGGGTGTGTGTTATAGAGCGAAGAATATGGTACTTTTTTGTGATAGGAAGTAAGGAAGCAGAGCTCACACAGAGATGGAATTGTGGGATGTGGAGCACTGTTGCTTCTCACCTGACTATTGTTTAAAAAAGTAAAAGGTAAAGGACCCCTGGACGGTTAAGTCCAGTCAAAGGCAACTATGGGGTTGTGGCGCTCATTTCGCTTTCAGGCCAAGGGAGCCGGCGTTTGTCCACAGACAGCTTTCTGGGTCGTGTGGCCAGCATGACTAAACCACTTCTGGTGCAACGGAACACCGTGACAAAAAGCAGAGCGCACGGAAATGTCGTTTACCTTCCCACCACAGTGGTACCTATTTATCTACTTGCACTGGCGTGCTTTAGAACTGCTAGGTTGGCAGGAGCTGGGGCAGAGCAGCAGGAGCTCACTCCATCACGGGGATTCGAACCGCCGACCTTCTGATCGGCAAGCCCAAGAGGCTCAGTGGTTTAGACCACAGCGCCACCCACGTACCTACACTTGACTATTGAGCAGCAGGTAGCATGATAAGATGCTGGTCCAGGCAGTCTGAGATTTGCTGCGCTTGTTCTTATTTTTTCATAGAAAAAAGTTATGAAGGACAAATGTGTTGGTGGCTAAGTTCAGGTTGGTTATATGCTACCTAGAGAATTATAGAATGCGGGGAACATCAGTGGGAGCTTCATGCCTTACTTGTGACCTTCCCACAAGCATCCAACTGGCTGCTGGATCTCATTTTATGTTATTATTTTCTTAAGAAAGCAAGTTGCACCAACAGCTATGCCAGTGCAAATGCATCAAACCTGGCAGCTAAAACCATGCTTATTTTAATTTGTATTTTTATTAAAGATCTTCTTGAATTACAAAAGTACATACAGTGGTGCCTCGCAAGACGAAAAGCATCCGTTCCGCGATTCTCTTCGTCTAGCGGTTTTTTCGTCTTGCGAAGCAAGCCCATTGACAGCTTAGCGGATTAGCGCTATTAGCGGTCTAGTGGCTTTTAGCGATCAGCTGAGAAGCGTCTTGTCAGCGGATCAGCTGATAAGCGGCTTAGCGACTTAGGAAAAGGGCGAAAAAAGCGAAAAAAAACCCGCGGGAACTCGCAAGACATTTTCGTCTTGCGAAGCAAGCCCATAGGGAAATTTGTTTTGCGAAGCGCCTCCAAAACGGAAAACCCTTTTGTCTAGCGGGTTTTCCGTCTTGCGAGGTGTTCGTCTTGCGGGGCACCACTGTACTGTAGAGTGTCTCAGTTTTCTGTTCATAGAATCTTTTCTACAGATCATCTATCTTCAGTGTGAGATACTAATGTTATAGATAAAGGCTGGGAAAGAAGAGAGGTAGTGGGGAGAGAGAGAGAGAAGATTGGGATAGTAAAATTTCATTTTTTTACATAGTGTATGTGCAAGGTTTTTGTGCCAACATCATGTGCGTAGGTTCTCTTTCCATTCACTTATTAGTTTTCGTTGGTGGTGAGAGAAGTGAACTTTTCATTTCAGAGTAAAAATCTTCACAAACACACAAAAAGATGTCAAATAGCCAGACCTATATCATGTTCTCCAACATTTCTCTGATGAAAATAGGGACATGCTATTCAATAAGAATAAGAAGAATTTTATACCTCACCCATCTGACTGGGTTGCCACTCTGGGCGGCTTCCAACATATTAAAAAACACAATGAAACATTAAACATTTAAAAAAAACAAAACATTCCCTATACAGAGCTGCCTTCAGATGGCTCAGGGGTCAGATACCTCCATAGCCTGCAACATTTCTCCGATGAAAATAGAGGCATCATAAGGAAAAGTGGGACATTCTAGGATCAACTCAGAAATTGGGACAGCTTCTGTAAAGCTGGAATACTTGGAGGGTCTGCAATATTCGGAAAACTAAGTGTTTTTTAAACCAACAGAGCTGGGGTTTTTAAATAGTAACTATTCTGGCAATATTACAAACTGTCTGGCCTTGCTGAAGAGGTCTGGTTATGCAACGCCCTTTCAGCTAGGCAGCACACTATTTGAACAAGGTGTTGGAAACTTTCATCTAGTTAAGAGCTGTCACTCTGTGTTGCTCTTTGAAACCAGCAAAGCTGCAAAAGCTTTCATTTACACAACATGGTGTTATCACCAGCATTGCAGAGATGGTGTTGTGACTAGCTACACCAAAGTACATGTTTGAAATTGGAGGCACCGACTTATACCAGCCACACAGAAACCAAAATATTTCCCTTTAAGACCACAACGTCTCAAAGGCTACAATTCAGAGTAATGTAAAAGTAATTAAGCTTCGCAGAATCACAGGACTTACAAACAAGAGTTAAGCACATAAATCTTGTCTATTTATTTTGGACCCCAGCTCAGTTCTTTCCTGTATTGCGACTCCAAAGGGACAGTACTCACATGGTGAATATCTCAGCATAAAATCAATTGCACCTAAATGCAAATAACAGAACAGTCCTATGCATGTCTGCTCAGACATAAATTCTATTGCGTTGGAGAGGACTTACTCCAAGGTTAGTGTGTACAGCAGATTTAGCAGCCTTCCAGGTGTTTTGTACCACAACTCCCATCAGCTGCTGGCTGGTATGTTACATGTGAATTGAACCTCAGCCTAGTCTACTGGAGACTGCTCAGAAACCCCACCTAAGCCTCTTTGGGCTTCTAAAAGAAACTGAATATAATGAGCAAAGAACCTGGGGAGGAGCACAGCAAAATTTGCCCCACATACTTGTTTGCTGCTTGCTTTTGGAACAGGCTCGTCCCTTTATTCCATGGGAAATTTCATGGTCATAAAATGGTCCTCTGGGCTGTTCTATCTGGCCCCAAGCCATGTTCCCTCCCCCATTTTGCTTGCTGGAATGTGCCCTGGAACGTCGACTCTATCTTGTCTGGGTGGAGGATAGAGAGGGATGTTTGAGGGTGTGCAGAAACTGGCCTGCTATACAAAAGTAAAATTTGCATTCATTGCACTGCCCACTTTTGCCTCGGGCCCTATCCACGACCTCTCTTGTGGGCCAGAAGCTTCTCACCCTTTGTTTAGTAGGAACAGAGAGAGTGAAAACTGTGTTTAATAAAAGTCCCTTCTGTCCATTTCCAGTCTCTGTCTGCATTGCCAGATTATTGAACAGCCACTGCATTCGGTGCAACGATAGCACTGTCTATAATAGAAGCCTACAATAGTTTCTTTGTGGAAATGTGCTAGGGTGGAAATAAGCTATTTGTCAACTTTTTTACCCCATGCCCTGTTGGTAGGATTTCAGACATTTTAGGTCTCCATTGTGAACCTGGGTATTGTCCATTCATGCTGAGTTTTTGTGTACACAGGAAGCTCGCAACGCTTCCAGATTTCTGTTGCATTTCATTTTCAGTCGTGCATGTTCTCCAATGACAACTTATCCCCAAATGCCACTCCTCCCCCCTTACAGATTGTGGTTGAAACCATTGCCTACTGCTTAAACCCACAAAAGAAAAGAGCAAGTTCCTCACAGGGCAAAGGAACCAAGCCAGAGTCCCATGCTTGCACTGAAGGCAGCGACACAGAAGATCAAATTCCTCTATTCTGTTCTGCTTTCCCACACATTAGATTAAGGTTCATAGTCATCCATGGGCTTAAGACACTTTGGGCATGAGGTATTGAATATCAAGCTTATTAAGCAGCTTAAAAACACACCTGGGCAGCAGAAGATGACTTGCGTGTCAAAAGAAGACCGTTAAATTATATAATGTCTTCTACGATGGCTGCAATAATCAGTGGGACAGGTGGTCTGTGGGTGACAGCAACAGCCCAGTCATGTACATGATGTGCTGGCAACCACAGAGCACCAGGCTGAAGCAGAGTACTTCCCTTTCCCTTCCAGTCTAAACAAGGCCGGTTTCACAACCTATTTCTGAAGCTCATATGATGCTGTGTGCCTTTTCACCACCTCTCGAGTTTCTACATCTCAGAATCGTCTTTTTACCAGCTCGTTTGGGCAATGAACTGCTCGTGTCAGTAAGTGGTTTATGTGGTGCATGTGAAAAGAATGCACTCACTGAAGTGTCAAGAACGCGTTGCACCAAGGCAGTGGGAGAAGCCATTCAACAAAGGCTGCTGTCAAAACGCCAGCAAGTATCCTTGCCTAATGTTATGCTGGCCACCACCCAGTGCAAAAAGACTACTTACAAAAGCAGTATGGTTGTCTGCGCATGTGCGCATGTGTATGCAAATGAGCTGCAGGAAAGCCCATCTGAACTGGATTCAAGACTAGTTTTACTGGCGATTGTAATCCTAACCCCTCTTGCCTGGGAGGAAACCCCACTGTATTCATTAGGATTTATTTATGAGCAGGAATGCTTAGAATTGCACTGTAAAATGCCATGCTGTGGATCTTGGAGCAATGCAGGTGCGATGCATAAATCAACAAAGGATTGTGGTTAACAGTTATGCTAGCTATAGGGTGTATCTAAATCAGGGAGAAGGGAAGGAATGCCCTGACTTGGAAAGTTGAAGTTTAGTTTTTGAAGGTGCAAGATCAGTATTATATTGGCAAGATATAGGGAGGGTGTTTTCGGCTATCTCACCCCTTGCCCATGGAACTGGCTACAGGAAAGGGCCTGTGTAATCTTGCTACATTTATAGTATTGAAATGGGGGGGGGGTTGTATGCTATTATATTTTCTATTGGTTTGCTATGTTATTATGAAATGGTTTTCGTTGCGTTTGTTTGAAATGCATTCCTGTTTTCTTTGTTGTAAGCTCCGTTTCCAAGCAGAATTCAACGTGCTGGTGCTGACCTTTGAAACCCTAAACAGCCTCGGTCCAGTATACGTGAAGGAGCGTCTCCACCCCATCGTTCAGCCCGGGCACTGAGGTCCAGCTCTGAGGGCCTTCTGGCAGTGCCCTCACTACAACTATCTGACTTTGAGAAGACATCTGAAGGCAGCCCTGTTTAGGGAAGTTTTTAATGTTTGATCTTTTATCGTGTTTGTAATATTCTGTTGGGAGCCGCCCAGAGTGGCTGGAGAAACCCAGCCAGATGGGTAGGGTATAAATATTATTATTATTATTATTATTATTATTATTATTATTATTATTATGTGTGTGGAAAATCTGCATACAAATAAAAATGAATGAAGATATGTAGAAGGCTAGATCCAGACTGCCATTTCTCTATCATACGAAATTTTACGATTTTATCTGTTTCATAGAATCATAGAGTTGGAAGAGACCACAAGGGCCATCGAGTCCAACCCCCTGCCAAGCAGGAAACACCATCAGAGCACTCCTGACATATGGTTGTCAAGCCTCTGCTTAAAGACCTCCAAAGAAGGAGACTCCACCACACTCCTTGGCAGCAAATTCAACTGTCGAACAGCTCTTACTGTCAGGAAGTTCTTCCTAATGTTTAGGTGGAATCTTCTTTCTTGTAGTTTGGATCCATTGCTCTATGTCCGCTTCTCTGGAGCAGCAGAAAACAACCTTTCTCCCTCCTCTATGTGACATCCTTTTATATATTTGAACATGGCTATCATATCACCCCTTAACCTCCTCTTCTCCAGGCTAAACATGCCCAGCTCCCTTAGCCGTTCCTCATAAGGCATCGTTTCCAGACCTTTGACCATTTTGGTTGCCCTCCTCTGGACACGTTCCAGTTTGTCAGTGTCCTTCTTGAACTGTGGTGCCCAGAACTGGACACAGTACTCCAGGTGAAGTCTGACCAGAGCAGAATACAGTGGCACTATTACTTCCCTTGATCTAGATACTATACTCCTATTGATGCAGCCCAGAATTGCATTGGCTTTTTTATCTGCCATGTCACACGGTTGGCTCATGTCAAGTTTGTGGTCAACCAAGACTCCTAGATCCTTTTCACATGTACTGCTCTCAAGCCAGGTGTCACCCATCTTGTATTTGTGCCTCTCATTTTTTTTGCCCAAGTGCAATACTTTACATTTCTCCCTGTTAAAATTCATCTTGTTTGTTTTGGCCCAGTTCTCTAATCTGTCAAGGTCGTTTTGAAGTGTGATCCTGTCCTCTGGGGTGTTAGCCACCCCTCCCAGTTTGGTGTCATCTGCAAATTTGATCAGGATGCCCTTGAGTCCATCATCCAAGTCGTTGATAAAGATGTTGAATAAGACCGGGCCCAAGACAGAACCCTGTGGCACCCCACTAGTCACTCTTCTCCAAGATGAAGAGGAACCATTGATGAGCACCCTTTGGGTTCGCTC
This sequence comes from Podarcis cretensis, assembly GCF_951804945.1. Classification (NCBI taxonomy): domain Eukaryota; kingdom Metazoa; phylum Chordata; class Lepidosauria; order Squamata; family Lacertidae; genus Podarcis; species Podarcis cretensis. The sequence goes on along the minus strand of NC_137176.1, from coordinate 16,368,861 downwards.
AGTCAGCCAGTTACAAATCCACTGAGTGGTAGCATAGTCAAGACCACATTTTACCAGCTTCTTTACAAGAATATCATGGGGCACCTTGTCAAATGCCTTGCTGAAATCAAGGTAGGCTACATCCACTGCGTTCCCTTCATCTACCAGGCTTGTAATTCTGTCAAAAAACGAGATCAGGTTAGTCTGACATGACTTATTTTTCAGAAATCCATGCTGACTATTGGTGATCACAGCATTCCTTTGTAGGTGCTCACAGACTGTTTGCATAATGATCGGCTCCAGAATCTTCGCTGGTATTGATGTTAGACTGACTGGGCGGTAATTATTTGGGTCCTCTCTTTTCCCCTTTTTGAAAATAGGGACAACATTTGCCCTCCTCCAGTCTGCCGGGACTTCGCCTGTTCTCCAGGAATTCTCAAAGATGACTGCCAGTGGTTCTGAGATCACATCTGCCAGTTCTTTTAATACTCTTGGATGCAGTTCATCTGGCCCTGGAGACTTGAATATATCTAAACTAGCCAAGTATTCTTCTACTATCTCCTTAGTTATTCTGGGCTGTGTTTCCTCTGCTGAATCATTTGCTCCAAATTCTTCAGGTCGGGCATTGTTTTCTTTATCGGAGAAGACTGAGGCAAAGAAGGCATTGAGGAGTTCAGCCCTTTCTGTGTCTCCTGTTTGCATTTCACCATCTTCTCCTCTGAGTGACCCCACTGTTTCTTTATTCTTCCTTTTGCTACGAACATACCCATAAAAGCCTTTTTTGTTGCTTTTAACCTCTCTAGCAAGCCTGAGTTCATTCTGTGCTTTAGCTTTTCTGACTTTGTGTCTACACGTGCTGGCTATTTGTTTGAATTCCTCTTTGGTGGTTTCCCCCCTTTTCCATTTTTTGTACACATCCTTTTTTAATCTTAACTCAGTTAAAAGATCTTTAGATAGCCACCCTGGCTTCTTTAGGCACCTTCCATGTTTCCGTCTCATTGGTATTGCCTGAAGTTGTGCTTTTACTATCTCCCTCTTAACAAACTCCCAGCCATCATGAACTCCCTTTCCTTTTAGTATTACTGTCCATGGGATCTCACCCAGCACTTCCCTAAGTTTTATGAAGTCGGCTTTCTTAAAGTCAAGAAATTGAGTCCTAGTATGCTTGGCTGCTCCTTTCCACTGTATAGTAAACTTCAGAAGAGCATGATCACTCGCGCCTAATGATCCTTCCACTTCTACCCCACTAACCAGGTCATCAACATTGGTTAGGACCAGATCTAAAATGGCTGTTCCTCTTGTTGCTTCTCCCACTTTCTGGACAACGAAGTTGTCTGCAAGGCCAGTGAGGAATCTGTTTGACCTTATGCTCTTGGCTGAGTATGACATCCAGCAAATATCCGGGTAATTGAAGTCCCCCATTACTACTATCTCCCTTCCTTTTGCATGCTTGGCCATCTGTTCCAGGAAGGCATCATCTATGTCCTCTGTTTGGCTTGGGGATCTATAGTAAACTCCCACAATGAGGTCACTGTTATTCTTCTCTCCCTTAATTTTGACCCAAATGCTCTCACTTTGGCTTTGAGGTTCTAAATCTTGGATCTCTTCACAGGTATACACATCCCTGACATATAACGCCACTCCTCCTCCTTTCTTGTCTGGTCTGTTTCTCTGAAATAGATTGTATCCCTCCATTATTACATTCCAGTCGTGGGACTTATCCCACCAGGTTTCATTGATGCCTATTATGTCATATTTAGTTTGCCCCATTAGGGACACAAACTTTCAAAAGGTTGCTTGGTTGCAAGCAAGTGCAAATGGATGAGTCATTTTAGAAGGCTGCACATGTTTTTCACTACTTAACAAAACCAGAAGATGAAAGGAGGGTGCAAATCTGGATATTATAAGTCTGGAAAAGTCTGGTAGAAGACAAGGAGACCAACAGACAGAGGGAGAACATGAGAAATGGGACCATAAATAGTCAAGTTGTTCATGAGAATTGGATGGATGATCTGCCTGTTTTTAATGCTAATCCTTCATTCCTGTATGTGGGATGGTCCTCCAGATATTGCTAGACTACAACTCCCATCATCCCTGACCATTCATTGGCCATGCTGACTGGGGCTGATAGGAATTGTGGTCCAAGTCATGTAAGGTTATGAAAGCTTTTTGGGAAATGATATATAATGAAATGAAAAAAAAAATTAAAATTACTTTTGTTAAAAAAAAACAGAAGCTTTTCTATTAGGAATTGTAGGTACTGACATTCCAAAGGAACAGAAAAGACTTTTTATGTATGTGACAACAGCTGCTTGGATGCTACTACCCTAGACATGGAAAGAAGAAAGAGTCCCTACTAGACAGAAATGGCAAACCAAGCTTTGATGGACTTCCCACTTGTAATGTAACAAATACTATGGATAACATGGATGGATACAAAATATAGATTATGTAATAATATGCAGTTGTAAAAGTTGATAATAGGACCCATGAAGGAGATGGGGGGGGGGGAGTCTAAAGATTCAGAGCAATCTCTATATATGGATATGCATTTGGATTATTATAAATTTTTATTTGTAAAATCAAATAAAAATGGTTTCTTAAAAAAAAGGAACTGTGGTCCAAGCCACATATGGAGAGCTACAAGTTCCCCAACCCTGAACTAGGCTATATTGGCAAGTGATCTCAACTGCAGAGAGAAACACATTGATTTCTGAGCACATCTGTTTTATCGTTGCCGACAGCCATAAACGCATTCATTCATCCCTTGTTGTTTTAAAGAGATTGCCGTATTAAGTTTAATGGTCACGTGGCGAGATAAAACCAATGGAAAAGAACAAGTATCAGGTGATGGTCAAATCAGGCACACACTTCCAAGAAAAACTCACATGCACTCCCTCCTTATGTTTGTTGGAATGGTGTAACTGAACAGAATTATTATACACTCCCTGGATAGAATGTCAGAGCGACCTAAAGGAACCTGGGTATTCATTCCCATTCATGTGAATAGAAATTGGACATTATTCCTCTCCTATGTGATTCTTTTTCAACAACGAAAAAAGCTCAGCCATAAAATTAAACGCATAGCTTTCAGACTGGGAAGTTAATTTATCAGACACAGCTCAATTGCTCTAGAATTCAGCACAAAATAGATTTCTGTTTTCAGGTCACTTGAACCTCATTTAGTCTTCCTTTTCTTTCTGCGTAGCTTTCAACTGGCTTTTATCAGCAGCTCGTGAATCACAAATATGCAAAAATGTGAATACTAACTAGAGGGGATTTGTTATTTTCGGTCTTTCATTGGTTCCAGTTCTTTTGGTGTGTTAAGATATCACCACAATGTAACCTGATGTGCCGGAAGAACAAATTCCATGGACTCTGTGTGTAGAAGGGACACTTTCCATTCTCGTGAACAGATCTATAGAGATGTGAGAAGCTAAATTCAAATTCCATATGCGGTGTGGTTAACCACAATGCTACACACACCAGGATCAATTCAGGCAGTCATTGTCATAAAATGATACTCTTTTTCGGTTAAAATGGAGTCCATATGAAACTAGATAATTTGAAGGACCCACCATGCATACATTCAGATTAGCAACCCAAATTACACCAGTGTGGCGTAATGGTTAAAGCAGGGATCAGCAACCTGCAGCCCATGGGGGTTGTTTAAATGGCCCACGAGCCACCCCTGAACCAAGCCACCAGCTTGGCGAGTCTCCCACCCCCCCGCACTGTGCTAAACCGGCACAGCACAGAGCGGGGACTCGCTTCCGCAGCACCGGAAATCACATTGGCACGGATGCAGATGCCGGAAATCTGCGCAGACGCGATCCATCTCTGCAGGAGTGAATGGGCCCAGGCAAGGTTAACCTTGCTGACCCTTGGGTTAATATGTTGGATCAGGACCTAGGAGAATAGGGTTCAAATCCCCACTGTGTGACCTTGTGCCAGTCACCATCTCTTCGCCTAACCTACCTCACAGGGTTCCAGCGGGGATGAAATGGGGTAGAGGAGAACCATATTAACCACCTTGAGCTCCTTGGAAGATAAAGGTGCCATATAAACATAGCAAATAAATATAAATAATCTGGGCTAAAAATTGAGTCTGCTGAACACCTTCAGGCCTGAGGTCTGCCCAGTTCACTAGACTAGGATTCTGCTGGATCGACAGGATGTAGCAGATGTGAAAATCACGTGCAACAAATGCTTAGGAGTCAACCCAATCACATTAGAAAAAGTGCTCAGAGAAAGTGCATGGAGTAAACATTAGAATTACAAGCTCATTGCTGTGTCCTAATGAAGGAAGCAGAGGGAGAAAATTGCAAGGTGCAAGAGTTCTGTGTTAATCAAACAAGGAGTCTTGTTTGCAAGGTATGTTTGCAAACATGTGTATCACACACATCTATTTGTCGGGAAGCCAGAAACAGCATTGTACTAACAGTGGCAAAACTGGTTTTCCCACTCACACATAAGATATGCCCAGCACAAAAAGAGAAAGATATGTGAATTTATGGTGCAATGAGGCTTTTCACGGGACTGCCTGGGGGTATCGGGGGGGGGGGGTATTTATTTTTTGAAATGCATTGTTTGAGTAATTGTAGGTCTGAAACCTTTTGAAAATTGGACTGGCAGGGCAAAGGTTAACACAAACCCAAAACTTGACCTCCTCTTATTGGGTTGAGAAGGAACCATCTGCAAAAGCCCCTACAATGTTTTTTTTCAACTGGCTTTGTTTTTTCCTAAAATTTATTTGATTGACTATGTGTTTAATTACAGCAATCTCTTCTCATAAATGGCAGGGGGATTATTTTGGCAAACCTGGGTCTGTCTGTATGCAGCAAAGTTTATGCGCTGCAATTAAGCTACGGTTCCTTCATTTTGCTCTTTTTCTTTTCCCCCCATTCACAAAAGCAATCTTCAGAAATCACCGAGGCACTTTCCTCTGGCAAATGTACTAGTTAACAGAAGAATTTCTACCTTTCCCCTTTCAATCCAGTTCACAAAGGAAGGGTGGGAAAGAAAGAAATGGACCAACTGGACTCCCTGTGCTCTGACTAATTTGAGCTAGGCCAACATTGTGACCCAATCTGTCATGGTCAGAAACCAGAAAAATGCCATTCCAATCTTAGTGCTTCCCTTCTCACTTCCTTATCTGATTTTGGTGGGCTCACTTCAATGTGTTTACTGCCATTTCGGACAGGAAAAAATAAATCTTGCACTGGCATCAGTACAGTTCTTCTATGGAATTTTTTTTTTTTTCAAAGCACCCCATAGTGGCCTTGAAAGATTAGAAGGTTTATGCACTCCTGTTGTTTTTAATAAGACTTCTGTTGAAAGAGGATTAACTTTAAATTTAGAAACCAGGCACAGACTTGGGCTTGAAGGGTGAAGCTGTCAGTTTGGGGCTGACTTTGCTGAGGGAAAAGTTCAGTTCTGCTGCTGACTTCAACAAGTGCAAGACTGAAGTTCAGAAGGCACACAACCGAGGAGATTTTCACAATCCAGCTGGATCGACGCTGATCCTGCCAACGGCACGTTTCACTTACTAACTCTCATGCCAAATGCAAGGCGGCTCTTTTAAAATGAAATTCAGAGGCAATAGAAACACATGTAAGTGAGAAGATTAAAGATTTTATTCTAAACAGCAAGCATTACAGTGGTACACTGGGTTACATACGCTTCAGGTTACAGACTCTGCTAACCCAGAAATAGTGCTTCAGGTTAAGAACTTTGCTTCAGGATGAGAACAGAAATCGTGCTCCGGCAGCGCGCCGGCAGCAGGAGGCCCCATTAGCTAAAGTGGTGCTTCAGGTTAAGAACCGTTTCAGGTTAAGTAAGGACCTCCGGAACAAATTAAGTACTTAACCCGAGGTACCACTGTTTGAGAGTCCCATGGACTGCAAGAAGATCAAACCTATCCATTCTGAAGGAAATCAGCCCTGAGTGCTCACTGGAAGGACAGATCGTGAAGCTGAGGCTCCAATACTTTGGCCACCTCATGAGAAGAGAAGACTCCCTGGAAAAGACTCTGATGTTGGGAAAGATGGAGGGCACAAGGAGAAGGGGACGACAGAGGACGAGATGGTTGGATAGTGTCTTCGAAGCTACAAACATGAGTCTGACCAAACTGTGGGAGGCAGTGGAAGACAGAAGTGCCTGGCGTGCTCTGGTCCATGGGGTCACGAAGAGTCAGACACGACTAAACAACAACAACAACCACTGTTTATACATTACCAAGCATGCACTTCGATCTGCCACTTGGAAGCCCTCAAGAAGTGGCGACGGTACTCCACCAGGTAGCCTCAGTTTGCACGGCCCTGTGATCGATCAGTCTGGGCACGAGCTTCTAAAAAACTATGCCCAACACCATCTGATTTATAGAGATCGCTATATAGCTAGCCTGTGGCTTGCCTGACTGGCGACTTGCAGATTATTCATTAGCCACCCGCTCCCAATGCCTCACTTTCTCCAAACAATGTCCAACATCAAAGAATGTACCCAGTACTATCGCTTCCTTCCAACAGATTAGAACATTAAAGGCTGTTCTCAGCCATCAAAGAATTTAACAAGAGAAAGGGAGGGGGAAGGAACAGGGGGCAGGAAGGATAACCATGTTAGAGCACTATCTCCTCGAAATACAAATACAGTGGTACCTCATGTTAAGTACTTAATTTGTTCCGGAGATCTGTTCTTAACCTGAAACAGTTCTTAACCTGAAGCACCACTTTAGCTAATGGGGCCTCCTGCTGCTGCCGCGCCACCAGAGCCCGATTTCTGATCTCATCCGGAAGCAAAGTTCTTAACCTGAAGCACTATTTCTGGGTTAGTGGAGTCTGTAACCTGAAGCGTATGTAACCTGAAGCATATGTAACCCAAGGTACCACTGTATCTTCCAGATAGATTGCCCACACACTAACTTTTCCTCAATCATCCTCTTAGTAGATCAACTAGGCAGGTCCTTAAATATTCCCATTTTGCAGATTTGGAGCTGAGGTTTAGAAATATTGGATTGCACAAGGCCACCTAGCTAATCTAGGGTGGGGCAGAGTTAGTCCTTTTGTCTCGCTTAATTCCAGGGCCTTTAATTACCATGCAGAACTTCAGGAAGAAAACACAATTCTGATCCCTTTTGTCCATGTCAAGAAACATTTCTCTAAGATATGTTTACCTATTAAAAAGTAAAGGGACCCCTGACCATTAGCTCCAGTCATGGATGACTCTGGGGTTGCAGAGCTCATCTCACTTTACTGGCCGAGGGAGCCGGCGTACATTTTCCGGGTCATGTGGCCAGCATGACTAAGCCGTTTCTGGTGAACCAGAGCAGCGCACAGAAACACCATTTACCTTCCCGCCAGAGCGGTGCCTATTTATCTACTTGCACTGCGTGCTTTTGAACCTGTTAGTCAGCTGTTAAAGGCACAGGAGTCATATCAAAAGCAGGATTATTGTAAGAACCCGCAGTTTCATAAGAGTATATATATTTCAAGTAGATACAGTGGTACCTCGGGTTACATACGATTCAGGTTACAGACACTTCAGGTTACAGACTCCGCTAACCCAGAAATAGTACCACGGGTTAAGAACTTTGCATCAGGCTGAGAACAGAAATCGTGCTCTAGCGGCGCGGCGGCAGCAGGAGGCCCTATTAGCTAAAGTGGTCTTCAGGTTAAGAACAGTTTCAGATTAAGAACGGGCCTCCGGAACGAATTAAGTACTTAACCCGAGGTACCACTGTAATCAAATGAGCAAATTAAATGAATTTGGATATGCAGAAGATATTAAAAAACAAATTCAAGAAACCACAGAAAGAGAGAGTCAAACTTTGAAATGTTAAATTGATTATAAAACTAATGAAATGTATAAACCTGAAAAGTATAAATAAAAACTTTAAAAAAAAGAGTCATGCCAGAAGTGCACACATACATTTATACACACAAATCATCTGGTCCAAACCCCAACAGACTGCCTGTTCTTTCTTGGCATAGGTTTCATCTATACAGAGCTGTGGGACCCCAGTCCCCAGCTCACAATTCTCAATGAAGGGGCTGGGGGCACCCAAAGTGCAGTGACGGCTGTGTGGGCACACCATGACACAAGCACATGTGACATCACCACGATGTGAGTGACGTCAGCACACTGTAGGGCGTGGTGATGTCATGCACACATGCCGTGGGACATGGTGACATCACACAGCTCCAGATGGAAGATGGCGCCATTGGTCCTTGGGGTGTGGCTTGTTCCTTGGCAACTCCCAGCTAGAGAAGACTCCTCTTCATCGTGGGCTGAGCAAATTTAAGCTGCTCAGCTCCCCTCAGTTGCCTCAAAAGGTCCTCAATAGGAACTGTGGCCTAGGAACTGCCAGCTACCAGCTGAGAAAGACTTGGGACAGTCTTGGAATATGCGCAGCTTGCAGACTTAACAAATAGAATAAGACAGGAGTCAGCAAACTTTTTCAGCAGGAGGCTGGTCCACTGACCCTCAGACCTTGTGGGGGACTAGACTATATTTGGGGGAGGGGGAATGAACAAATTCCTATGCCCTACAAATAACCCAGAGATGCATTTTAAATAAAAGGGCACATTCTCCTCATGTAAAAACACACAGATTCCCGGACCGTCCATGGGCCAGATTTAGAAGGCGATTGGGCCAGATCCGGCCCCCGGGCCTAAGTTTGCCTAACCATGGAATAAGAGAACAAGGAGAACATATGTTTAGAGAAGACTGGCAAATGTTTATTGAATATATGGAGGGTAAATTGTGTATACCTGAAAACAGTGGCAGCATTAAAATAAATTCAACAGTATAAATGAGTTTTGATGGATGTAATAATGGAATACTGAATATCCAGGGATTTAGGATCTGCAAAATGAACCATGGAAAGAGAAGAAGGGAAGTCATTGATATTTTAAGGATGTTTAAATGAGTATTTTAAATCGCAAAACAGAAAATTATATCCAGTGGTACCTCAGGTTAAGTATTTAATTCGTTCTGGAGGTCCATTCTTAACCTGAAACTGTTCTTAACCTGAAACACCACTTTAGCTAATGGGGCCTCCTGCTGCCGGCGTGCTGCCGGCGCACAATTTCTGTTCTCATCCTGAAGCAAAGTTCTTAACCTGAAGCACTATTTCTGGGTTAGAGGAGTCTGTAACCTGAAGTGTATGTAACCTGAAGCGTATGTAACCTGAGGTACCACTGTGTGTGTGTGTGTGTGTGTGTGTGTGTGTGTGTGAATGACTTGGGACCCATCATGGGACTCACATGAGGTCTAGTGGGTTAGCCCCAGTTGCCTCAGAGACCCTCCAAGTGGGAATACCAAGAATGATGGGGAAGGGGAGGAAAAATGGATCCTGCTATTTCTGATTATGTGTACAAATTTTCTTGAATGCCATTATATTGTGCAAATATTTTGGAAACCAACTTGAGAGCCTCAAGGAACAACAAAGTGGGACAGAAGTATGCTAAATAAATGCTATAAATATCTTTGGCGAACAGGAAGCATTTCTTGAACGCTGGCCTTTCACCTTGGTTTGGAACTTGTAGGTTGAAGGCAAAAAAAGCGGTCTTCCTTCTCTGAGCAAATGCCACTGCCAGAAGACTGGAATGACTGGAATGTATTCCAAAAAACCAGCACCCTGGGGAGCTGTCCCTAAACTGGCAATGGTAGATGTTTAAGAACAGAATATAGCATCGCCCACATTCCAAGCATTCAGGTGCCAAAGCATTAAGTTATAGCCCACATTTAGCTATTGTAGCCTGAGGTGAAGGAACTCTCAAAGAATCCCTGGAAGATTTGGGAGGGAAGAAAAGGAGATCAAAGAGAGAGTGATGGCAAAATTGGCTTTTCTTGAGAAGACAGGAAACCCAACACATTTTTAACTAGAATAAGCTAAGCCGCAATCAGAGACTCCTTTGCAGGAGCAATGCTTTTGAACAGAAGATCCAGTATCACCCTGTTGAAGAGTTTCCCCTAAGCTTGAAATAAGTTGTTTATCCTGTGCTTTGGGGCAGAGGGCACAATCTTTTGACAGAATTTTCTTTTGGTCTGGAATGTCATTTCCTTTCTGTTGGGATTGACTGCATGCTACCTAGAGGCAAGGCTGCTTAAAGTGGTATGATACTGCTTTAAACATCAAGTGTGACCTTTGTCTTTTATTTAGCCCTGCTGCAACAGGGATTCTCTTTCTTTTTCCAGCTCCTCCTAACAATAGCATTGTGAAGTAAATTACCACAATAGATTCAGCTCCTGTTTACAAGATGTAGGAGTGACATAGATGAATAGGGATGGAGGGAGGAGTATCCCTTAATTGGGAGCACCGCCATTTTTAGGGGACGTGTTCTTTATTCTCTTGCTGTGTTTATTAAAGATTATAACTAGTAAGGTGTTCCTTTCATTTGCTCTCTTATCTACTGCCACGGGGGAAGGAAAACAGATTCCCCGAAGCCTGACATGGTACCAGATTCAATCCCAGGAATCTCCCGTAAAACAATATTGGATAGCAGGTCTGTAAAAGGATCTTGGAGAGCCACTGCCAGAGTAGCAGCTAGACCATCAGGCACACAAGGTCACTGCTAAGGTCATCCACACACCCCAATGCATCGTTGTGAGGAAGAGAACTTTAATTTGTGGTGAGGCATTGAAGTGATTGCCTGAGCCACCACTGCTTCGCAAACTGGTGGTGCTGCAGGCAAGCTCTGTGGCCGCCTCAGCCACCCAGTGGCATAGCGTGGGTTGCCATCACCCAGGGCAAAGCAAGCATCCTTGCCATTGCCCACCGACAGGCTGGAACAAAGGGGCAATAACTCAGTGACTTACCTGAGTGGCTGATGCATGAGCGTCAAGCACGGCACATGGGAGATTGGTTGGGAGCAGGTATCTTTCTAAAATAATTTTTATTTGGTTTTACATATTCAAAATTGTAATCATACCACAACATAACCACAGATGGAAGTTTCCTCCGAATCTCTGGAATTCCCACCTTCCCCTCCATGGGGTTAAACGTTTTCTACTGCAACTTTTTTTAAAAATCCAAGTTTTTTATAACTCCATTACAGTAGTACCTCGGGTTAAGTACTTAACTCCTTCTGGAGGTCCGTTCTTAACCTGAAGCACCACTTTAGCTAATGGGGCCTCCTGCTGCTGCCGCGCCACCAGAGCCCGATTTCTGATCTCATCCTGAAGCAAAGTTCTTAACCTGAAGAACTATTTCTGGGTTAGCGGAGTCTGTAACCTGAAGCGCATGTAACCTGAAGCATATGTAACTGAGGTACCACTGTATATCCAAAGTTCTCGTTACATTACAAGTAATATTACAGTCCTGCTAGTGTTTTCAACTGCTGTAAGGTAACTTATAAATTTCCCCCATTCCTTATTAAAGTTTTGGTCTTCCTGGTTTCTGAGCTTTCCAGGCAGTTTTGCCATTTCAGCATAGTCCAACAACTTAATTTTCTGCTCCCTTGGAATTTCAGCACCTACAATTCCTAATAGAAAAGCTTCTGGCTTCTAAAATAAGTCATTTTAAACATTTGGGTTTTTTTTCAGTTCAGGAAGCAGGTATCTTTCAAAAGCCCGTGCAGAGGGTGCCCTAGCAAGCAGCCATTGCCCAAATCCATTCCTCAGTCTGCCAATGAACACTGAGAGATTTTCTGTGTGATGGAGAGGGCACACTATGTTTTATTACATAATAATAATAATAATAATAATAATAATAATAATAATAATAATAATGCACCTCTAAAGCTTTTACACTTTTACACTCAGGGCCCACCCACACTATGCCACTGCAACCACTTAAGAGGTTTTCTTACAATGAAGCAGCGCATACATTTTGTTCAATAAATAGTATAGTGCAGTTTTCCCCTGAACTTGGGTCTCCCACTGTTGTTGGACTACAACCCTCATCTTCCCTAGCTAGCAGGACCAGTGGACAGGGATGATGGGAATTCCAACCTAAAAACAGTTGGAGACCCAAGTTTCGGGAACTCTGGTTCAAAGCATCACACTGGCCCTGCACTGTTCATGGCCAGGGGGTGAGTGAGTGGTTTTAATGTGGGATCAACAGTTAAAAGAAAAGTCCATATTTAAATCTAAGTGCAAGTTTCCATTACAAACTGATAGAAACAAAACATGATTCCAGGCTAATGTTTTTGGAATAAGAATACAGAGCAGAGAACCCAAAATAAATAATGCCACGTTACTGGTTTTGCTGCTCAGGATATCAAGTCTTCCTACATTTTTATTCTTTTTGTTCATGGGCATTAAAGCACTTGCGTGTTAAAACAACATTTCCCCCACAGTCTATCTGCACCGATTCAACAAGGCAGGATGTCAGTGAACTAAAATTAAGCATTTCGGCTATGCATGTTTAAGATGATCGAAAAGTTGCAAAGTAAACTGGCAGCTGGAGTTTACACTCCGTAGAGAAAGAGGAAATAAAAGGGAAAGTGTTTTCCATAAAAGGACATTTTGTAAATGTAAACCACTTGACTGCCCACATACACACACGTGCACACGGTAGCCAGGCTCAGCCACAGCTCATTATTTCAAATGTCTCTCTCCCCCACCCCCTCACTGAGGCTGCATTAAGCCAAGGGTTGATTCTGGGAGAACATCATGGTGACTTAGCAGCAGCAGCTGTGAAGATTGCTCTCACACCCGTTTCCATGTGCAGCTCCTTTACTGTGCACTAGGTAAAAAGGTAAAGGACCCCTGGACGGTTAAGTCCAGTCAAAGGCGACTATGGGGTTGCAGCGCTTATCTCACTTTCAGGCTGAGGGAGCCGGTGTTTGTCCACAGACAGCTTTCTGAGTCATGTGGCCAGCATGACTAAACTGTTTCTGGCGCAATGGGACACTATGATGGAAACCACAACACATGGAAACACCATTTACCTTCCCGCCGCAGCGGTACCTATTTACCTACTTGCACTGGCATGCTTTCGAAGTGCTAGGTTGGCAGGAGCTGGGACAGAGCAACAGGAGCTCACCCCGTCGCGTGGAATTGAACCGCCGACCTTCTGATCGGCAAGCCCAAGAGGCTCAGTGGTTCAGACCACAGCGCCACCCGCATCCTTGAACTAGAATCAACTGCGCACTAGAATCCATGTGGTCAGCTCAGCTTATCTGCCAACACGAGCCACAAGAGGAAACAGGAAATTGTTGTCATTAGCTGTGCCCCTGTTGGGAGTCCACCACACTCTGCCCCCTGGTCTGTCTCGCTCTTCCCACTAGCCTCACCCAGATGCCTTGACATTTGAAAGCTAAACATTGGCAACCCTAATGACAAGCTCCTGCAAAATATAAAATGCCAACTGAGGGTGAATGGGAAAATCTGTAAGAGGCAAGGTATTCAGTACCTTGAAAACTCAGTCTCACTCACAGATTGATTGATTGATTGATTGATTGATTGATTTTGTATACAGCCCTATACCCAGAGGTCTCAGGGCGGTTCACAGAATAAAATCACTATCCATAAAATCAAAATAAGAACAATAACCCAATAACACTCCCCCCAAAAGAACCACATTTTAAAAGCGCAATAGATGTCCATCAGGTCAACCAAAGGCCTGGTTAAAAAGGAACGTTTTGCCTGGCACCTAAAGGTGTATAATGAAGGTGCCAGGTGAACTTCCCTGGGGAGAGCATTCCACAGATGGGGAGCCACTGCAGAGAAGGCCCTTTCTCGTGTTGCCACCCTCCGGACCTCTTGAGGAGGGGGCACACAAAAGAGGGCCACAGAAGATGATCTCAGGGTCTGGGTAGGTTCATATGGAAAGAGGCGGTCCTTGAGGTATTGAGGTCCTGAGCCATTGCTCCATATGTTCTCCGGCTGCCACTAAATGTGGTCCTAGACCACTCGTTGAGTGCTGCCCTTATCAACCAAATGCTCACATACATCTGCCCAATCCTTCTAAAAACTGGCAAAATGGCTGAGCAGTGGGAAAAGAAACAGAAAGCCACATGTTTTAGAAGAGATTCCTGATATCCCGTATGTAGCAATTTGCACAGCTAGAATTGGCCAAGTACAATGGGCTTGCATGCAACAGTCGCCAACACACACACACCCCTTCAGCAAAGAGCATCCTGCCTGGGACACCTGAGATGCTTGGACGACACTGGAGCTGCCACATGAAGAGCAATTAATGGTCCATGGTTACAACGGTCCAGCCATTGGCCCAGCAACCAGCCTGGCTGATGTAGGCCATAGCTGCTGGAAGCTTCTGCCTTGTTGTCTTGTGGGATTTAAAAGGTTGTGGCATTATTGCAGAATGTGCCAGGGGTTATCTAAACTTTGAAAAGTGCAGGCCAAGGAGCACTCCTCCGTATCTCTCCAGGAGCATGGAGGAGGCGGATGCAAGGAGGAAGAGAAGAATGGCGATAACACACAATTTCATTGCCCTGGCAAAACGTGAAGCAGGACCCCGAGGGTGGCGACAACACTTTCCTTCCTCACTTTTCCACAACGTTCCCGCCCCACTCTGGGCTGGTAGCAGGGTTCCAATAAAGGGTGTCATGTGCTCAAACATCAGGCAAGGTGCCTGAAATATACTCGGAGTCAAATGTGAATTTCATGCTCTTTATTCAGCTCATAGTAACAATGAATGCAACTATCTCCAAAACGTCTAGCTATATATACATTATTTACACAATGGGCCCCATGTGATTGGCTAATTCCAGGCTGCTCCTGTAGGCCAATCAGGTTGCAGATTCACCTCCTCCAGAAGCCTGATTGGCTGCTCCTGCAGGCCATTCAGGTCACTGATTCACTTCATCCAGGACCCTGATTGGGTGGCTGCTGCGGACCAATCAGACTGCTGCATTCTGGATCCTATTGTTCTAGCATTCAACTCAGTACATAACAGTGCCACACATCCCAAGCAAGCTGCCCTATGCAGTAGGATTCCATCACTATTGATTGAAAAATGGTGGTGGCATCAGAAAGAAAGGCTAGGGACAAAGAAGTAGCACAATTTGGGCAGTGTTCATAACTACTTGCTTTTTCAATGTTTCCATGGTTGGAGTGGAGAGAGCTTTTACTTTGTTTTCCTTCCCTCTGTTGGGAGTTCCTCAGGGCTCTGTTCTTGGCCCTTTATAATGTACATTGTACCCAAGTAGCTTCATCATATCCCATGGCTTTCAGTTCCACACAGAACTTTTTTCCAGCCAGAACTCACTGGAACTCCATTCCAGCACTTCTCAGGTGGGCACCATAATAACAGAACAAGGGGGGGTGTTCATGGTGAGTCCTGGCACCTTTTTCTAGAAAAAATGCATTGGTTCCACCCATATGCTCAGTTGTAGCTCTCCATACCAGAATATTCTCCCTTCCTCCTGCAACTTCCTCTGCTATTTCCATACTTTGTGACCATCTCAAAGCGCAGATATGTCCAAGACCAAACCTCTCATTGATCCTTCCAATGATGATCACTGTTCACCTCTGTGGGTCACAGTAAAGTTCTACCCATTTTGAAGCTACTAGTTTGCCTTGTGAGTTTATTACAGTAGTACCTCGGGTTAAGTACTTAATTCGTTCCGGAGGTCCGTTCTTAACCTGAAACTGTTCTTAAGATGAAGCACCACTTTAGCTAATGGGGCCTCCTGCTGTTGCCACGCCGCTGGAGCACGATTTCTGTTCTCATTCTGAAGCAAAGGTCTTAACCCGAGGTACCATTTCTGGGTTAGCGGAGTCTGTAACCTGAAGCGTATGTAACCCAAGGTACCTCTGTACTGTCATTTTGCTACCAGTTCACAGTATTGCATTCTGAATTTTTACACCAATGATTTCCCCCATGCAAAACAAAAAAAGGTTAGTTAATATTTTAAAACACATTGATCTCCCCTCCAATATAAATATATGCAACTCAAGGTTCTGGCACACAGATATGTTTGCCAGACATAACAGTATCCAGGCCGTAGATGATAGATTTAGAAACACACTAGGCAGCGACATAAAACAGATCTCCACTGTTTGGAGTTCTGGGTTGCTTGCTACCGAATCTGCAGAGCAGGTCATTGACCCACAACCCATAGGAACCAAGTGCCTCACAAACAAAGAGTGTCACAAGGACTGTGTGAACAGTGTAGTCTAGAATTAATTTCTGTATTGAGGAACTCAGCTGATGCAAAGTGGGAGAGCTTCCTCGAGGGAAGAAACTTTAAATCACTGTTGCTAGAACTTTTAGCCACATTGGGCGTCGAGCCTAGGGGGCGCCGCAACTAAGACAGAAGTTGGGAGGTGGTGGAGCACCAAATTTTGGCCTTGCATGGAATTTGAAAGACCAAAGTCTTTCCTTACTGTCAAACAAACCACCAGTAAATTCTTCTGCGAAAGAACCACTGAGATCAATGGCAGCTCGGCAGGTCAGGCAAGAAAATTCTATTTGAGATCAGTTATATATGCTGTGGTCTAAACCACAGAGCCTAGGACTTGCCGATCAGAAGGTCGGCAGTTTGAATCCCCACAATGGGGTGAGCTCCCATTGCTCGGTCCCTGCTCCTGCCAACCTAGCAGTTTGAAAGCAAGTCAAAGTGCAAGTACATAAATAGGTACCGCTCTGGCGGGAAGGTAATTGGCGTTTCTGTGTGCTGTTCTGGTTCGCCAGAAGCGCCTTAGTCATGCTGGCCACATGACCCGGAAGCTGTACGCTGGCTCCCTCAGCCAATAAAGCGAGATGAGCACGCAACCCCAGAGTCGGTCACGACTGGACCTAATGGTCAGGGGTCCCTTTACCTTTTTATATGTGGTGGACTTGTAAAAGGGTAAGAGAGTATTGGGAAATGGTATATAATGAACTGGGGGGGATGTTTAAAAATTCCTTTCCAAAAAAACCCAGAGTCCTTTATGTTGGGGATAATTCAGAGGGACACTCCCAGGTGTTAAAAAAGACTATGTATGCTACTACGGCAGTCTGTGTTTTGTCAGCCCCAAAATGGATGATGAGCAAGGTCCCAACCAAAGAAGAATGGCAACTTCAACTATGGAATACATGCAGCTTGCAGATTTAACACATAGAATAAAAGAAGAAGAACATACGTTCAAAGAAGACTGGAAAATGTTTACTGAGTATATGGGTGAAAATTGTGTTTGTTTAA
This sequence comes from Podarcis cretensis, assembly GCF_951804945.1. Lineage (NCBI taxonomy): Eukaryota > Metazoa > Chordata > Lepidosauria > Squamata > Lacertidae > Podarcis > Podarcis cretensis. Next base: position 16,351,789 of record NC_137176.1, on the reverse strand, counting down.
AAACGTTGGCAGCATTAAGATAAATTCAACAATGTAAATAAGATTTGATGGATGTAACACTGGATTACCGAATGGTTTAGTTCATGGGTAGGCAAAATAAGGCCCGGGGCCATATGCTGCCCAATCGCCTTCTCAATCTGGCCCGCGGACAGTCCAGGAATCAGCGTGTTTTTACATGAGTAGAATGTGTCCTTTTATTTAAAAATGAATCTCTGGGTTATTTGTGGGACCTGCCTGGTGTTTTTACATGAGTAGAATGTGCGCTTTTATTTAAAATGCCTCTCTGGGTTATTTGTGGGGCATAGGAATTCATTCATTATTATTTTTTCAAAATATAGTCCGGCCCCCCACAAGGTCTGAGTTACAGTGGACCCGCCCCCTGCTGAAAAAGTTTGCTGATCCCTGGTTTAGTTCATGTAAAACATGCAGGGATGGATGGTATGCAAATTGAACCACGGAAAGAGAAGAAGGGAAGTCATTGATTTAAGGTTGTTTAAATGAATATTTTGAAATGTAATTTAGAAAATTTGTGTGTGTGTGTGTGTGTGATCAAAACATTAATCTTTGCCAATGAGTGTAGCAGCATAACCATGGTTAAGGCTAGCAGGAGGGAAAGGACTGGGAAGGAAGAGTGTGTGAAGTTGATGCTTGTTCCAAACCTCTTAACCATGATGAATGATCAGACCCCATTATGTCTGCACCATCCCCAAGGTTAGATTATGTTGCAAATGATGGTTACAGTTATGATTCTAGGCATAGAAAAGCCTATTACTCTTGAGTTATGTATGTTATCTGACTTCATTCCACTGTGACATTTTGTACAAATAAATCACTGTTAATTCTGCCGACTGGTCAGACCAGGTAACTGCCATTCTCTTTCCATATGGAAAATCAGTGCCGCACCCCCACACACAAACACAAAGATTGTTATCGTGTGCAACATTCTTCAGACAATGCTTCAACGCAGTTTAAGGAAAGCTGAGCGACCGAAATGAATTTTACAGGGAGGATGAGTTTTATAGAGGGAAATGTCCTTCTACTCTAATTGGGTAGACACATCAGCCCTTGTTAGAGTACCTCATTAAATCATTTGTTGTTTATTGAGGCATGCACTGGAAGATTTCATTGGCTGGCTTTCAAGGGTCACTGAGAAACCTTTTCCCATTGAAATCAGAAATTAAGTTGTCTTTCAATGACTTTTTGATAAACATCATTTGCATTTAACCCATGTTGGATGCATGTTTTATTGACATTTGTGGTGTTGCCTTCCAAGAAAACTGAACATAGCTTCTCGTATCTTTGTCATTAAAGTCTTACTGACTTTAGATAGAAAATTAATATAATTTGTTTAAGGTTGCCATATTTTCTTACTGCCTTTGCTCCTGTGCCTTCAACAGTGCCTCAATCCACCAACATATTAACACGTGCCAACTCTCATCGCCAAACTGTGAAAAACTTAACTTCACGATTCCTGCTGAACTAGCTTTAATTAAGACTCCCTTCAACCAAAACACTCAACATCTCTAGCAAGTTTGTTAAAGGCTGAGATGCATGGCAGATCACAGTGGTACCTCGGGTTAAGAACTTAATTCGTTCTGAAGGTCCGTTCTTAACCCGAAACTGTTCTTAACCTGAAGCACCACTTTAGCTAATGGGGCCTCCCGCTGCTGCCGCACTGCCACTGCACAATTTCTGTTCTCATCCTGAAGCAAAGTTCTTATCCTGAGGTACTATTTCTGGGTTAGCGGAGTCTGTAACCTGAAGCTTCTGTAACCCGAGGTACCACTGTATATTTTCTGGTCATAAAGCAATTCTATGCTCACTGCTAAAAAGTTTTCCGACATCAATTGCAGTAACGGCAATTGGACCCTGGTTCAAAGCTTCTTGAAAATCTGTCCATTGGCATTGAAGGACATTAGGTCCCCTCCATCAATACTTCACATACAGATAACACCAAAGTAATGGACATATTCTACTCCAAACCAACCTTTTGGAACATCCCTGAGCTGGGTTATCATTTCAAGGCTTGAATCAGCTGCCTTCACCCAAAGGAATTACTTCATGGGATTATCATATCAGTTACAGGCAGGTGACTGCTAAGTATCTGATCATTAGGGGTGCTAATCAACAAAGAAGCGAGGGCATCTCCATAATATTTTTTAACCCTTGGTCCAAGTTGCCAGATTAGTTGTGTGTAAAAACCAGAAATTTGGGATAGCTGCCAGGATATTTTCAACAAAAGTAGTCACCAGCATTTTTCTCATAGGAAAGTTGCTTGAGTTTAGTGCTCGTGTGCACATTAAGGAACCCAGGTCACTAAGCTCGTCCCCAGCACAACTGAATGTGAGAGATCTTTGCACATAAAATCGTAGAGTTGGAAGGGATCCACGTGCAGTGCAGGAATCCTGCCCACAGCCATCGCTGGGTGGGCTGGAACCATCAACCTTCTGGTTAACAGGTGTGCCACCTGAAGGTCGTGTGTGGTTCCTCTGTACCTGCTTCCCACAATAGCTGCTGAGAAGACTGAAGCACTGCTCAGAGTTCAAGAAAAAGGAAGGAATAAAGGCAAAAAGTATTTCCAGTTTTGGAGGCATTATTGTTTAGATTTAGGGTTCAATGATTCATCGCAACACAATTACTGCAACTCTGCGTGCGGTGTTTTCTTTTTGGTTGTTATTGTGGTATATATTATTGTTTTTATACTGTAAATCACCCTATGATCTTCGGATGAAGGGTGGTATAGACCAAGGGTCAGCAACCTAAGGCCCATGGGGATCGTTTAACCAGCCCATGGACCCCCGCCACCCGCTCGGTTGGATCCCGTGCGCCACACTAAACCAGTGCGGAGCAGAGCAGGGACTGCCTTCCGCGACGCTGGCCGGCTTCCCATTGGCTATATTGGCAAAACCTATTGGTGTTTCACAACTCTGACTAGTTGCAGGACCTTAGGCAGACCTAGCAGAGTAAATGCAGAGTTCATGAAAGCAATTGGCAACTTGGCTGCAGACAGGATGGACGAAGCAGGAACCAGGAACTTGTAGTTAGGTGTTTATTATATACAGTGGACTATTTACAGGAACAGAACAGAACAGAACACGGATCTTTGACTAGCTTTCTCATGCATGACTCACAGCTCCTACACTCAAGCTCGTACTCGTACTAACACACATTCCAGTTAGTAGGCCATTAATCATTATTCCCGTGAGAGAGCTTGACCAATCAGGGAGCTGTCTCCATGCCTCTGTATCACCAGGCAGATTTACTCCTTCACATTGCCTTGGTTGTTGGCCAAACCCTAATTGACTCTGTGTGTGTAGCTGCAGGTATACAGATTCCCAACAGGCTACAGGAAGCTCCTGCAGCCAATGGGAAGCTGCGCACGCCTCCTCCACACCGGAAGGAGCGCCGGAAATAGTGTTTGTGCTTGTGTGCACACACGCACACTCCAGCCCACCACGGCATCTGTGGGACCATGAACTGGCCCAAACCACAAAAAACTTTGCTGACCCCTGGTATAGACTGTTGTTGTTGTTGTTGTTGTTGTTGTTGTTGTAAAAGGTAAAGGACCCCTGGACAGTTAAGTCCAGTCATAGGCAACTATGGGGTTGTGGCGCTCAACTCACTTTCAGGCCGAGGGAGCAGGCGTTTGTCCACAGACAGCTTTCCAGGCCATGTGGCCAGCATAACTAAACTGCTTCTGGCACAATGGAACACCATGGTGGAAACCAGAGCGCACAGAAATGCTGTTTACCTTCCCGCCACAACAGTACCTATTTATCTACTTGCACTGGTGTGCTTTCGAACTGCTAGGTTGGCAGGAGCTGGGACAGAGCAATGGGAGCTCACCCCATTGCGGGGATTCAAACCGCCAACCTTCTGACTGGCAAGCCCACGAGGCTCAGTGGTTTAGACGACAGTGCCACCTGCATCCCTTTTACCTATTATTATTACAGCTTTGATGTCTGTTGTAGTGACCAAGGATAAAAACCATTAACTGAAGTTTCTCCATTTTCTTTGTAAGTTAATGCCTTGGCCTCTGTGATGAATTGGATGATAATTTCTCAAGGACTAAACTAAGCATCTTAAATAAGTACTGTAAGCAGATGAAGAGATGTCTAGTTCTCACCAGAAGCTTACTCAACAATCCCAGCTGGATTCTGTGCAGCCACATTCCCCTACTCTTCCAAGTTTCAATCAGTTTGAACCACAAAAGCTGACTGTTCAAAATACTGATGCTTTCATTGTCTAAAAGAAAATTGAACAAGATGATGGATGTCCAATGCAGTTTATCTTGCAAACAGACTGACCGCTTCCGTAAGTCCCATAAAACACAACCTAAAACTAACTTCTGAATCAACATGCAAAGGATTGTGCTGTGAAACAGAAGAAGTGGGAATTAAAATGTTACTGGTGTATCTCCTCCCTCTTTACAGGAGTGTTCCTGCTCAGCGATCCAGCCACCCATTCTTTCCAAGCAGAGCATTCCCACCCACTAGGAATGAAAGTTTTAACTCCACTGTTTCCTTGCATACCTGCATTTCTGGTCAGGTGTGCAAGTTCGCTGAAATTATTCTTGATGCCTGGAATGATAATACACAACATTTTCCCAAGGGCCCATATGCACACTAGAGTAAATTAAGGTAAAGGTAAAGGGACCCCTGACCATTAGTTCCAGTCGTGACTGACTCTGGGGTTGCAGCGCTCATCTCGCTTTATTGGCCGAGGGAGCAGCGTACAGCTTCCGGGTCATGTGGCCAGCATGACTAAGCCGCTTCTGGAAAACCAGAGCAGCGCACGGAAACGCCGTTTACCTTCCCGCTGGAGCGGTACCTATTTATCTACTTGCACTTTGACGTGCTTTCGAACTGCTAGGTTGGCAGGAGCAGGGACCGAGCAACGGGAGCTCACCCCGTCGCGGGGTTTCGAACCGCCGACCTTCTGATCAGCAAGTCCTAGGCTCTGTGGTTTAACCCACAGCGCCACCCGCATCCCCCTAGAGTAAATTAGCACTCAGTAAATACTTCTCTCTAATCAATCTCTGATAGTCCCTATGCTTTTTTGCAGCTAGAATTCACCATAACTTAGTTCTGGCACCTCTCAGGTGGACACCATTGTCATTATAAGAGAACAAGGTGAATTCCAGCACCTCTTTTTTCTAGAAAAATAGCACTGCAGCCTTCTTAACCTGGTAGCCTCCATAAAGTTTGAGCTACAATTTCCATTATATCTGGTATTTGACCAGGGATGGCTTGGGGCTGATGGGAGCTATACACAGGGCATGTCATTTTAGAGCATGGGTAGGCAAATGAAGGCCTGGGGGCTGGATGTGTCCCAATCGCCTTCTAAATCTGGACCATGGACAGTCCGGGAATCAGCGTGTTTTTACATGAGTAGAATATGTCCTTTCATTTAAAATGCATCTCTGGGTTATTTGTGGGGCATGGGAATTTGTTCATTTTTTCCCTCCAAAATATAGTCTGCGCCCCCCCCCCAGTGGACTGACCCCCTGCTGAAAAAGTTTACTGACCCCAGTTTTAGAGGGTGAAACTTAATTTTTGCTAATTTCTTTAGCGAGGGGTCTTAAAAATATTTTGGGTGGAAATCACTGTTATTTTTGTGATTGGACACCATTTAGCTTGGTATGTCTACAGTTGATGAAGAAGCACTTAAACTTCTTTCAGAAAACCAAAGACTTTTAATTTTACCTTCTGAAAATGTCAGGCAGTGCTAAATAGTAAATAATTATGATTGTAATTATATATAATATAACTGCAAATACTTGGCAATCATTTTTAATGATTTCTATGCAGTTTTGCACACAAGAAAAACTAATGTATATTCATTTAACCAAAATATATTTTGAATTCACAAGTCATGCTGCAACTTTTTAACACCCCTCATTTTTGTAATTTGAAAGTTGAAAAAATCAGTATGCCCTAGAGCTATAGTCCCAAACAATCAGAGTGCATCAAACGGGGGGAGGTCGTCCTACAGAAATCAACCCAGCAAACTTAGGTTTGAATCTAGAGCAAGCTTGACTTCTCCATCACCATTTTGCCTCCATATTTTCAGAATCTATACACCTTCATTTTAGGATTGCCTAAAGCCATTTCGATACAGTACATATAAAATTAAGACTATAAATATTTAAAATATTTTAAACAACCCAGTAACCCACAACCATTACTCACACAGCACTGACGAGAATGATGTTAAGAGAAAAGTGGCTAGTTTTTCATCACTTTCTGGAAAAAAGCTTCCCTTATTAATTTATTCTCAATTGTGTCATCATATAGTCTTACATGATTTATGTCGGCCCACCCACCACATGATCATTGCTTGGGTGAGCTCACCTATGTGACTATTCCAGGAAAAGATAAACAGCCAGAAGACAAAATAATAACAAACAAGTTTTTTTAAAAGGAAATATCTGTACAATTTTAAGTATCAGGAAGTAAACAAATTCCAACCCACCGAAACTGCTAGTAAAAATTAAAACTGGAGAATATTCAGTGCAGATATCATTTCTAGCACCTGAAGACGAAAAGCAAACTAAAACAGTGCCAAGTCATGTTATTCCAAGAATCAGGCCTGAAGTCAGTAAAAATGACTGCTCTTAAAACATACTGCATATTGCCAATATGCAGGCAACGGTGGGCCTGAAGGTTAAATAAATGCCACGTCTACTTCAGGGACAAAAGTAAGACAGGTTAAGCCGGTTGTATAATATCCACAGAAAGGACTGCTCCGAAACTAGGGAGCTATCATTTGAACAGTCCACCTGCACGGAAAACTGGGCCAGACAGAGGTGTTTGCATTGCCAAACGTTCAGCCTATTCAAACAACTTAGAACGCAGGTGAGCAATTTCCCTCCTGCACCAAGTTCAGCCTTGCAAAGCAACTGTGATCACTATTAAATTTGGCCAGCCATGTGCTTCAAACGTTTGTATATACTGTAGCTTGGTTTTAAACAGTCTTGCTTCTCCACTGACTTCTCACATGAAGAATCTCACATCCGGAGAGCAGATTAGAATAGGTGTGTTGCTATTGCTGCCATTTAAATTATATATACAGTGGTACCAATAGATGCGAACGGGATCCATTCTGGAGCCCTGTTCGCATATAGAAGCAAACGTAACCAGCGACAGCAAGTGTGCACATACGCGCGTCGCTTTCGCTGCTTCTGCGCATGCGCATGACGTCACTTTGAGCGTCTGCGCATTCTGGGTTGCCGCGGAGCGCAACTCGAACGTGCTCCTCCCGAAGCACATTCAACCCGAGGTATGACTGTACTGTAATCAAAATTATTTAAAATGTAGACTGGGTTCAACAACCAGGCCTTTCTTACTGAGGTCAAAGATTTGGGAATAAGTAGGAGGGGTTAAGAAACCATCTCCAGAAAAAACCAATCCCCATACAGTGGTACCTTGTTTCTTCAACTTAATCCGTTCCAGGAGTCTGTTCGACTCTCGAAATGGTTCAAAAACCAAGGTGCAGCTTCTGATTGGCTGCAGGAGCTTCCTGTACTCAATCAGAAACTGTGGAAGCTATGTCAGATGTTCAGCTTCCGAAAAACTTTCACAAACCAGAGCACTCACTTCTGGGTTTGCAGCGTTCAGGAGCTGATTTGTTCAGGAGCCAAGCCATTTGCGAACCAAGGTACCACTGTATATAGAAATCAGTAGTGTTGGGTGTGCCTAGATTTTTTCCACACATCCTTTACAATACGAATCTTAATAGGAGTTAACTGATTTGTTACTGAATCCCTTGACCCAGACTTACTATAAAAATTTGATTTTTCCAGCCAAGACCTGCTAACCACTTGCCATAGCTGACATTGGTGGGAAGTGAGCCTCCCTAAGGAGGTGCAGATATTTGCCAAGGGAGACATCTTGTTCTTCCCAGTCCAGGTTATGCATTACAGAAAATACAGGATTAGCTTTCTGTCCGTCCACACATCGCAATATTTGCAGCTGCCCAACCTGCCTTTTGCTGAGACAATCATTCTTTGCCCTTCACATGAGCCTGTCATGAAAACATGGAACAAACCGGAAGACCCATATGACACTGTTCCTGTCTCTTTCCTTTTGATTTACTGAGAGATCAACTGTGTTGATTCATAACAGTTTTTAAAAATGGCAGAAAAGCTCCACAGTTAGGTATATACTCAGTACGTCTTACTACACCAGGGCTAGGCAGAAAACAAACCGAAGAATGGCAATGCCCTAAGAAATTAAAAGATTTGTTAAGTATGCACTCTTTCTTCCTATAGTAGGCTAGATCCAGAACTGTCCTTCCGTCAATAAGATAGATATAACCAGCTCCACGTTTCCGTGCGCTGCTCTGGTTCGCCAGAAGTGGCTTAGTCATGCTGGCCACATGACCCGGAAGCTGCACGCCAGCTCCCTCGGCCAATAAAGCGAGATGAGCGCCGCAACCCCAGAGTCGGCCACAACTGGAGCTAATGGTCAGGGGTCCCTTTACCTTTACCTTTTAACCAGCTCCATGGGGCTGCAGGTACTAGAACCATCAAAGGATTGGCTTTTCCATGCGCGCTGTCCCACCTCATGTATGGGACTTTTCTAAGATGGAAGAGCCTTTCTGAGAACATGCAGTGGTACCTCAGGTTAAGTACTTAATTTGTTCCGGAGGTCCGTTCTTAACCTGAAACTGTTCTTAACCTGAAGACCATTTTAGCTAATGGGGCCTCCTGCTGCCGCCGGAGCACTATTTCTGTTCTCATCCTGAAGCAAAGTTCTTAACCTGAAGCACTATTTCTGGGTTAGCGGAGTCTGTAACCTGAAGCGTATGTAACCTGAGGTACCACTGTAACAGGAAGAAGAAGAAGAAGGCGGCGGTGGCGGCGGCTTTAAAGGTCAGCACCACCACTTTGAATTGTGCTCAGAAACATATAGGTCTTTCAGGACCGGTGTTATATGGTCCCGGCGGCCACTCCCAGTCACCAGTCTAGCTGCCGCATTCTGGATTAGTTGTAGTTTCCGGGTCACCTCAAAGTTAGCTCCCATTCATATCAAAAAGGGCTTGTGCAGAATCGTTTCAAGTATGTCGTGCCATTCATCACCCTTTCCTAGATATTCAAAAATGGCCCAGAGAAGGAAAGAAGATAAAATCCCTACCAGAGAAGAAGGGCAGATCAAGTTGATGGACTATGCCGAAATGGCTAAAACAACCAGAAGAATCAGAAATCAGGAAGACCAAAATTGTAATGAGGAAAATTTATAACTTGTCTTAAAGACCAACAGTTAAAATCGTTAGTACGCTTGGAATATCACTTGTAGTTTAATGGTGAATTTTGTATACAATGGAGAGATAAAGGATTTGGATTATTATAAAAGATGCAGGAGGAAATGATTAACAATATGACCCACAAAGAGGAGGAGGGAAGTCCAAGAATCTTGTTTTTATGTTGTATGTTGGACGTGTGATTGTAATTTTTTCATCTGAAAAACCAAATAAATATTTATTTTTTAAAAATAGATGTTCAAAAATTGAAAGAATCTACAGCATTTATACCTATTCTATTTGCCAGCATTCTTTCCCCTCCTGCTTCTACATATGCATTCATTTGATATTGAAATCAAACTCTGTCAGGTGCTGAGCCAATTCCTGCTTTCGGGAGCTCTCCAACTGCAGCAAATATGATTACATGCTTACCTTACCTGGGGGCAAGATTTATCCTGCCTCCCTTTAGCTTCTGTCAGTCTCTCAAAAGCAGAAAAGAAAACATTCACCATGAAATGGTCATTACATTGTCACCCGATCAAACGGAGAGGATATATCCTAATTGGGCATGATGAAAGTGTCAAGCAGTTCAAAAGCACCTGAAAAATAGGTGAGCATGTGCTATTAAAATCCGAGCCAGCAAAGCATCCAAAACGGCCTCTAATGAATGTGCAGTCTTGCAAAGCCATGGCTTGGCAGAGAAAGCCTCCCATCCCTAATGTGATGGCTGTTTCTGCAAGGCAGGCAACTTTGTAAAGTGCTTTGACAGCCATTGTAGTGCGGTTAATTTGCAATTGTCCGGCAATTGGCTTACAATTTACTACGGAAAGCACACAGGTGCTACTGTTCTGTAATGAAACCTGCCAGTCTCTGCCAATATCTATGTTAAGGGGAGGAGAGGGAGTCTGCTCTGTCCAATAGGTGAATTGGCTGCTTGCCATGAAAGGTCTATATACCTGGGTCACCAGGAACTGTGGGGTGCTTAATTCTCTCTTAAATATTAAGCCACATGTCCCTTGAGTATAGATCTAATATATATATATATAAAGGTAAAGGTAAAGGTACCCCTGCCCGTACGGGCCAGTCTTGACAGACTCTGGGGTTGTGCGCCCATCTCACTTAAGAGGCCAGGGGCCAGCGCTGTCCGGAGACACTTCCGGGTCACGTGGCCAGCGTGACATCGCTGCTCTGGCCAGAGCCAGAGCCAGAGCCAGAGCCGCACACGGAAACGCCGTTTACCTTCCCGCTGGTAAGCGGTCCCTATTTATCTACTTGCACCCGGAGGTGCTTTCGAACTGCTAGGTTGGCAGGCGCTGGGACCGAGCAGCGGGAGCGCACCCCGCCGCAGGGATTCGAACCGCCGACCTTTCGATCGGCAAGCCCTAGGCGCTGAGGCTTTTAACCCACAGCGCCACCTGCGTCCCAATATATATATATATACAAGGGTATATATATATATATATATATATATATATATATATAGGAAAGGAAGAGGAAAAAGGATATACATATAGAATTATGAATCATTTTTGTAAGGGGTCAATGCCAATTATTCATAATTCTATATGTACAGTGGTACTTCGTGTTAAGTACTTCATTCGTTCCAGAGGTTCTTAACCTGAAACCTGAAGCACCACTTTAGCTAATGGGGCCTCCCACTGCTGCCGTGCTGCCTCCGCATAATTTCTGTTCTCATCCTGAAGCAAAGTTCTTAACCTGAGGTACTATTTCTGGGTTAGTGGAGTCTGTAACCTGAAGTGTATGTAACCTGAAGCGTATGTAACCCGAGGTACCACTGTATATCCTTTTTCCTTCAGTGAGGTTAGGATGATGTCAACAAACCTAACTGCATGATACCTGCCCACAGACTGTCTTGCCAGAGTGGTGCATGCTCTGGTTATCTCCCACTTGGACTACTGCAAGGTGCTCTACGTGGGACTACCTTTGAAGATGACCTGGAAACTACAACTAGACCAGAATGCAGCAGCTAGACTGGGAGAGGAGGAGGAGGAGGAGGAGGAGGAGGAGGAGGAGGCGGCACCAGGGGAGTGACAGCTGATGGACACAATATCTTTAGAAAGCATCCCAGACCCTCAACACATACCTTGCATAGTATCTGTGTGTGCAATTGCACTGAATAGAGATGTATCGCTCCTGATGGGGGGAATTTGAATCAATGACAGGGACTGTGTTGAGGAGGGCTGCACTGAGAAGGAATGGTGGGAGCCTCCCCCTCCCCCTCCCCCTGCTCCGGATCTGGATCCTGAATCTTCCCAGGAGCAGGAGGACAGTATAGATTTGGAACAGTGGTTTGCAGAGGGACATAGTTCAGAAGGCAAAAGCTGGGAGATGCTGGATGGGGAACAGCTAGCAGAAGAAACGCCAGGAGAGAGAGTTAACAGATTCACAGTCTCTGGACAGGATTCCTCCGCTCAGCCCAAGGTCAAGAAGAGCTCAGAAAGTGTCGGAACAGAGACACAGATGATACAAATTCAGATTACAAGACATAGGAGTGATGTAGATTAATAGGGACAGGGGAGGGAGTGACCATTAATTGGGAGCGCCGCCATTTCTAGGAGATGTGTTCTTTGGTCTCTCACTCTGGTTATTAATGTTTCTAACTGGTAAGACATTCCTTTCTTTGATCTTCTTATCTACTGCCATGGGGGAAGGAAGCCAATTCCCTGGAGCCTGACAATCAGTTCACTGACCAGAGTGCTGATGGGGGTAAAAGGATATGGTCTGCCACATGATCCTGTTCCCCACCCCTGCTGTGAAGACAAACCTATATGAAGCTATTTCCAGTTTGCTGCCCTTTAACGGTACTCCAAAATCTGCAACTGTGGTGGCGCATATCTCACCTATGCTTAATGGGTTTTCGATAACATCTAGACATATCAGTAAATAGGGACAGGTATCCAAAGTTCTCACTCTTGTGTGTCTTAGAAGCAGGTGGGATCTATCTGTTCTGGTCAACTAAAAGTTGTGCGTCTGAAAATTCTTTGAGGCACTTGAGACGCTTTACTAAAAATGAAGGCATATTTCTCTGGGCTAACTCCGGTGGCTATGATTGGTTGAAGCACATCTAATTGGGGCAGGATTTACTGGACAAGAAGAAGCTGACGCAACCAAATATAGGTGATAAATGTGTCTCTGTTTAGTGATTAATCACACGGTTATCTATCACCTCTCACAGGTACTGATCATGCATTGGCTCCATTGTACTCCAAACAAAACAAAAAAATACCATGTTCAACAACACAGAGAGGAGTAAAATAGAATGTTGTCTATGACATATCAAAAAGGAGTGGAATGGTTTATTGGAATCTTTCTTAGAAAAGAGGATGTGTGCTAAACTGCCCTTGCCCCTTGTGCCTCTCTATTCAATGAGCATTATCCAGTCAATGTTAAGCCAATTAAGTCAGATTGATTTCAATGGGGGGTTAAGCATGTGCTTATCTCCTTTTATTCAGATGCGGGCAAAGCTGTGGAAGTGCTGAATCGATGTCTGAAATCAGTACCAGACTGGCTGAGAGCCAACAAATGGAAGCTCAGTCCAGGCAAGATGGAGGCATTACTGGTGCAACCTGTTTTGGAGGAGGTTGAAGTGCCCCCCAAAAATCAGATTCACCACCTAGAAGTGGTGCCTGTTTATTTAGGACATTGGTTATTAATAACAATTATATACTGCTTGCTCACAAAAGAAATTTCCAATTATATCCAGCTCTGGCCTTGTCTTTTGAGACCCGTATAGCATCCATGACACAAAGTACTTTTCACCAACTTAAGATGGTATCCCAATTCCAGGGACAGCCTAAATCACGACAGCCTGGCCACAACTGTCCATACTCTGGTAGCAACCCAGAGCTTGTACCAGATCCTGCCAAAGCTTCGCAGTTCTAATTCCATTTATTTGCTAAGTTAGAAGTTTTCAATCTTTTTGGGTCCCGGCTCCCTTGACCAACTACAGTGGTACCTCAGGTTACATACACTTCAGGTTACATACGCTTTAGGTTACAGACTCTGCTAACCCAGAAATAGTGCTTCAGGTTAAGAACTTTGCTTCAGGATGAGAACAGAAATCATGCTCTGGCGCTGCGGCAGCAGCTGAAAGCCCCATTAGCTGAAGTGGTGCTTCAGGTTAAGAACAGTTTCAGGTTAAGAACGGACCTCCGGAACAAATTAAGTACTTAACCCGAGGTACCACTGTACATTCTTTCTGCGGCAGCCCTGTGGGGCTTAGGGGCCCAGTTATGTCATCCCTTGCCTGCAGAGATGGCGGCCTCTCACCCTTTTCCAAACACACTTGCTTGTGGAGTGGTCCCTCAGCCTCCTCTCCTCTCTCCTTGGGACTCCTCTGGGCACCCGCAGCTGCTGCCCCTGATCTCTTGAGTTGCCCCCCACAGGGACATGGGAAGCACCACCTGGCCAGCCCCATAGGCACCATTCACCTGGGAAGCTTGTAGCTGCTGCAACCAGCAGCTGTGCAAGCCTTTGTGAGGCAGAGACATGAGAGGGCATCAGAGGAGAGAGGGAAGAAAAGAGGGACAGAGGTCAGTGTTGCCCATGGCACCCCTGACCATCATTCAAGACACCCCAGGGTGCCACGGCACCCTGGTTGAAAACCACTGTGCTATGGGATTGCCAACATAAATGAAGTCCACCGAACACTTAAAAGGCACTATATATATATATATATATATATATATATGGGACACTATCAACTACTGGGGATTGAAAGTCACTAACTTATGCTTTGCAGCCGCAAACTCTAAACCCAAACTTGGATGCAATTTTAAATGACCTAGCTCTATTTAGATTAGACAACTTGCATGGAGTGGCACTTAATTCATATTACAACGGCAGGCAGTGCCCCTTTGTACATACAAATTTAACAGAGAAACTGATTTCAGAGAAGACACAACAGCCTTCTGTTGCAAGCAGATGACTGCACAGTTTGCTGGGTTCAGGAGTCCTAACAAGGCCTTGGACGCAAATCAGTATGCCCTGAAGGCCATTCCTCCCTTTAGCAAGCTATCTGACAGTTATGTCTGTGCCCTGTTGTACAGCATTCTTAGCTTCTAAACTATTTAGGCCTCCAATTTTTTTTATAAGATGTATTGAAATCTGCTTGGTCCCGGTATCTGTTTCTGGAGCAAGTAGTTTCATCTGCCTGGAATTAAATGTCACACTCTACCAATTGTTCCTTCTGCGCAAGCATCTCAGGTTGCCAGACAGAAGCACCTCCTCTTCATCATCCAACATCTCAGTTATGTCTGGAGATACAGGCAACTATGGAGAGTGGTCATGGCTGCAGAGGCAGATTTAGGGCAATGTGACTGATTCTCCTGCACAGGGCACAGGAGTCAAGTGCTTTTTTCAGGAGTAGTAAGTGCTTGTTTCAGGAAAGAGGCACGATGACTCGTCCTTCCCAAAGCCTAGTTACTGCTTGCCCAGCTTTGGGAAGGAGTTAGGAGGGCTATAAAGGTAAAAAAGGTAAAGGTAAAGGAACCCTGGATGGTTAAGTCCAGTCAAAGACAACTATGGGGTTGCGGCACTCATCTCACTTTCAGGCCAAAGGAGCTGGCGTTTGTCCACAGACAGCTTTCTGGGTCATGTGGCCAGCATGACCAAACTGTTTCTGGTGCAATGGAACACCGTGACGGAAACCAAAGTGCATGGAAACACCGTTTACCTTCCCGCCACAGCGGGACCTATTTATCTACTTGCACTGGCATGCTTTCGAACTGCTAGGTTGGCAGGAGCTAGGACTGAACAACTGGAGCTCACTCCGTCACGGGGATTCAAACCGCTGACCTTCCGATCGGCAAGCCCTAGGTTCTGTGGTTTAGACCACAGCACCACCCGTGTCCCTAAAAAATATTTAAAAAATAAAAATACAATAGGGTTGCCATATTTCAAACAGTGAAAATCCAGAAAGAAAAGCTATTTGGGGGGCCAAATTGTTGAGCTTTGCCCAAAGAGCTATTTTAAGGGGAAATTGGCAAAATCAGCACTGCCGACATGGGCTGCCATATGTCCAGATTGTCCTGGACATTTGTCCGATTTCTGCCAGGACACTGCTGACAAATGTGGGAAATGTATGGTGTGTCATTCATAGCCTTTGTCAGCCAACGGGAACTAGGTGGTTTTGTTTGGCTGTGAAACCTAGGTAACAATACCATCAGAAAAGAAGGCAGAAGAGAAGTGTTAATGTCGCACGGCACTTTCAGACAAACCCCACCATCCCCAGAGAATGGCCTTCGACTCAGCGCAGCCTCAGGGATATGACCAAGAGGACAGTGCGCCTTAATGGACTCTGTCAATGCAGCACATTGTCTTGGCCAGGTTCAGAGCCTCCACACAAGAAGCCCTGCAGTTCAGTTGCCATCACTATCAATAATTTGTTTAGAAATCAGTTTGTCAGAGAGACCAACTCGTCTGGAGAAGTACATGACAGCTGAACTCCCAGTGACCTGGTAATTATTCAAATGCCTGTGAAAAGCTACTGTGCCTCACATTTTCTGGAGACTTGCTGGAGTCTTTTATTCAAGGTTCTATGAATAGAATTCCCAGAGCACATTTGAGCGCACCAGAGCACATCTCCATCCCTGGCCAAACAATACTGAATGTAGCTTCTGAAATCATCTTATGATCATGGTGGGATAGAGCTTTAATATCCTTTAATCCATTGGTCTTCATTGGAGGGAGTTGGAGACCCCAAAGTGGGACACGATGGAACATACCAGTGACTTGAGTGCAGTTTTATCTCTCAGGTTATACAATGAGGAGAGAAAGGCAGACATATGTGGCAGGGAACAAAAGAGAAGCTGATCTCATTCTGTAAAAGGTAAAGGTAAAGGTAGCCCTGACCATTAGGTCCAGTCGTAGATGACTCTGGGGTTTTGCGTGCATCTCACTATAGACCAAGGGAGCTGGTGTTTGTCCGCAGACAGCTTCCAGGTCATGTGGCCAGCATGACTAAGCTGCTTCTGGTGAACGAGAGTAGTGCACAGAAACACTGTTTACCTTCCCGCCGGAATGGTACCTATTTATCTACTTGTACTTTGATGGGCTTTCGAACTGCTAGGTTGGCAGGAGCTGCGACCGAACAATGGGAGCTCACCCCGTCGCGGGGATTTGAACTGCCGACCTTCTGATCGGCAAGCCCTAGACTCTGTGCTTTAGACCACAGCTTCACCCATGTCCCTTCTCATGCTGTAGGTCGGGGTTAAAGCTGGCGCCTGGGTGTGAAAAATGTGAGGACATTCTCAATGTTCTTCCACCTTAGCCTCCCAGGAAGGCAAAGGACTACATCTCAAGAACACTACTCATCAGATGGAGGGTCAATTGACACAGCCATTGTGACCTGCAGGGATATATTTCCAGCTTGTTGTGCTTGCATTCCTCCATTTGCCTTTGGCAAAGCAGCCGTCTGCACGCTCTCCATTTTGCAGTGATTGCCAGCATTCCCAGTATTGTAGGAAAAACTCCACGGGAGTTTACTGCTGATCTACGCTTATGATACAGCAAAAATATGGCCAATTTACCCTGGATAAAAACGAGCACAATGCTGCCATGCCAGAACTGTGTGAACTGGCCCAGAAGTACAACAGCCAACCCTGTTTGTCTCAGGTTAGACCCAGGTGATCCAAATGCATTTTCTCTCTCTCTTATGCCTCTGCATCTTATTTGAGGACAAAGCCAGGCTCTTTTGAGCAAGGGAGGATGGCCTGGGGGGGGAAGAACAAACTCCCATCAACACCTCAAAAAGAGAGGTTATTTCCCAGCTTTCCCCCTCATCTGCCTCTGAGCTGTCTTCTCTGGAAGGGTCAGGCTGGGGAAGTACCATATTTTTTGCTCTATAAGACTCACTTTTTTCCTCCTAAAAAGTAAGGGGAAATGTGTGTGCGTCTTATGGAGCGAATGCAGGCTGCACAGCTATCACAGAAGCCAGAACAGCAAGAGCGATTGCTGCTTTCACTGCGCAGCGATCCCTCTTGCTGTTCTGGCTTCTGAGATTCAGAATATTTTTTTTCTTGTTTTCCTCCTCCAAAAACTATGTGCGTCTTGTGGTCTGGTGCGTCTTATAGAGCGAAAAATACGGAAGTCTCCACCATTTCTCCTCTGCCCAGTCCCTGACACTTATGTACCCCACAGTGCATTCCCTTCCGCCTTGGAGTTGGTTGTTCCTCCACTGAACCGCAGAGTACAGAAGTTAAAAGGCAAGGAGACTTGACCTTAAGCAGCTAGCTTCCTGTTCCTGTCCATGTATGCGACAAACTGCCTGGCCTTTGGCACAAGCTGCCCACGCTGCAATTTGCCAGCCATGTCACAGCACGTTAAACCCCACAGTACCCCACCTCCTTTGAAGACATTGGGCGGGTGCGTGCTGCTGAACGCTAAGAAGAAGTCTCCCTCTCCCCCATGCTCATGCCTTCTTCCTGAACAGGGTACATTCAGTGCCTATGAAACTGATCAAGCCATTGTGAGGGCATTGCCCAATGCAAGCAAGCTGTTCTCAGAGTTAAGTACAGACATGCATCAAAATATTTTATCTTTTAGGGACTTCCGGGTCGGCGCCATCGCCGAATGGCGGACTCCCTCCGAGCTCCGGAGTCGGCTGGGTAGGGGTCGGGTCCTGCCGTGCCGGCGACGCGGGGACCCTCAAAAACCATGGGCGGAGATGCCCATGGACTTGGTGACTCGGCGGGCACCGTTTGCGACCCCCGACCCGCGAAGGAGTCTTTTTAAAGGCTGCGGAGCGGGTGACGGGGGGTGTGTGGTGCTGTGAGTCCAATGCTTCCCCTGCCCAGTGAAGCCGCATGCCATTCGGCAGAGAGCAACGACTTCTTCTTTGAAAATTTCGGATTTGGACTAAAAGGAACAACCCGTGAGTAAATTGATTGGACTTAAAAGGGAAATTTGATCTTTGAATTTGGAGCGAGCGGGGGGAGTGCAAAAAGGAAGTCCGCCCCCCCCCCTGTTGTAGATGGCTCAACGCAAGGATTTGACAACTAAGATCGAGAGACGAACTTGTTTACCTGAAAAAAAATTTTAACTTCACGAAGGGAAATTACAATAATTGTGCTGGAGGAGAAGACTGATTTGTGGGAACTAAAATGCAACCCCCCCGGGAACCGGGAACGATCCGCTATGAGAGACTGGTGAAGAGACACAGAAACTTTGACAGCTGTCAAAGTAGCTGTCAAAGCAGGAAAATAAAAGAGAACTTTGTTACAATGGCTTTGCTGGTTAGATTTGTTACAATTTGGACATAAATTATTGGAAATAAAGGCAACAAGTTATTTGACTTTTGGGTCTGATTTTGAAAGAAATTAAGTTACCATATTCCCTCTAGAGGGAGGCTGGGACATTGCAACAGTAGCAGCAAGTGGAAAAATACTATGAATTTGAGCAGGATCTGTTATCTCTTGGGAAAGCTGCAAAAACGAAGCATTATTTTGTCCACAGAGGTTTCTATACTAAAGGAGACAATGGATTTATCTATTGAAGAAAGGAAGGGACTTGACGCAAGATATGTTCCTGAATAACAAAAGCCTCTGTGGAGAACAAGAAGTTTCTGAATTAGAAGGTTTCTGCAGCAGAACAGGAAAAAGCAACCTGAGGAATAAGAGCTGGACCAAATTTGAAGCCGGAGTATTTGGAACATCCAGACTTTAAAAGGACCAAGAAATAGAATTTAAGTTAGACTCTTAAACATAGAGGTCTGGATGGAAGAACAATGACTTTTTCTGAGAGTTTTTTCGAGATTGGACTTTCTGAAATTAAAAGCTATCAAAAGACGGCAAAGTGGAGTTGAGATATAGACGTGGATACACCAGGCTGGCAGGAGACAATGGATGAACTTTGGGGATTGCAACCGGGGAATGGGGGGGGGGGAGATTTGGAATCCAAAGGCTGTAAAATTATATATTATTTCTTTCTTTTCTTTTTTCATGTTTGTTGTTTGAAAATAGGGGAATTCGTGGAAGGGAAATGGGGTCGATCTTAGGGAATTATATAAAATATAAGGAGAAATGGTTCATTAAGATAAATAAGATAAATTAATTTGGAATAAATGGGTTATTTAAAATTACAAATAAGGTTTTAAAATTTGGGGTAAGAATCTGTGGAATCAATTTAAGGGAAATGGAATACAAGAGGGGGAGGGGGGGAAGTCCGGGAAAGATGCCACTGAAACCAAGTGTAAATCATATTTGTTTTTTCTTTTTTTCTTGCTATCTTTCCTTTTTATTCTGGAAAATTTTTAATAAATATTATTTAAAAAAAAATAAATTATCTTTTAAATCTATATTGCATTGGTCACGGGCCATGACAAGCACATGTCAAAACTACTGAATGTTCTAGCATTTCCCTGTGTTTGTGGCAACAGTAGCTTTAAAGAATCATAGTCAATGGGGGGGGGTGTTTTAAACATTAGAGCGGGGTCAGCAACCTTTTTCAGCCATGGGCCGGTCCACCGTCCCTCAGACCATGTGGTGGGACGGACTATATTTTTTGGGGAAAATATGAACGAATTCCTATGCCCCACAAATAACCCAGAGATGCATTTTAAATAAAAGCACACATTCTACTCATGTACAAACACCAGGCAGCCCCCACAAATAACCCAGAGATGCATTTTAAATAAAACGACACATTCCCATCCCTGGGCCTTAGGTTGCCTACCCCTGCGTTAGAGTATGGTTTAGGAATGCAATTGCAAGATACCAAGTTGGCAAAAATGTTAAGTCTCAGTCCCATCTGAACAGCAAACGTCTTTGAAAAGCATTGGACAGAGGTCTGCATCAAGATCATCACCTTTGTAAAATAGATATGACCCATGGCTTGAATGTTTTGTTGTGGATTTCTGCTGCAATTGTCGGCCTTCCATTTGCAGTTTTGTCTTGATGTGGCAACTAATCAGGGTGAAAAGAGCTGATGGGCACACTTACCTGAGATATGAGAAGGACTCTGTGTATAGAACACTGCTTTTTGACAGATAGAATGAAAGGAGAGCAAGGCAGCGGGGAACGGCAAACCAAAAAGATTTGTCAACCCAAAAAGCATACCCAATGGTTGGGAGGGCAGGGTTCAACTCTGCTGTGGTCCACTTTGCCAGTGCATTCCCTACAGAGTAGAAGAGCCTTGCAGCCAGCAAAATTGAACCCTCCACTCATCAGCTGATGAGATGTGGGTTTAATCCTGCTCAGTTTGGCTGCATGCACCTGTTCCCTGCTGGGAGGCTCAAACAGCTGTGCAAGCTGTTTGAAAGCCCTTTCGCAAACAGTCTTCACTGTGCTTTGAAGTCCTGATGGTCGGGGCTTCAAAGCACAGCATCACCTGAAGTCACTGTGATGCCAGGTGATTGACAGGCGGCCCTCCAGGTGTGGGGAGATGAGTGTCCGACCACTAACCAGAAAATATTCTGTATCCCCGCTTTGGAAAGCCACTGACGATTTTGTTAGTTAGTGAACCTACACCTCATTGCTCAGGTTGTGAAAACGATTATGAGCCACTTCGTTTGCAGCTGTTTTCATTTTTTGCCTGCATTTATGCATTTTGAAGGACGTGGGTGGCTCTGTGGGTTAAACCACAGAACCTAGGACTTGCCGATCAGAAGGTCGGCGGTTCCAATCCCCGCGACAGGGTGAGCTCCCGTTGCTCAGTCCCTGCTCCTGCCAACCTAGCAGTTCAAAAGCATGTCAAAGTGCAAGTAGATAAATAGGTACCGCTCCAGCGGGAAGGTAAACGGTGTTTCCGTGCGCTGCTCTGGTTTGCCAGAAGTGGCTTAGTCATGCTGGCCACATGACCCAGAAGCTGTACGCCAGCTCTCTTGGCCAATAAAGCAAGATGAGCGCCGCAACCCCAGAGTCGGTCACGACTGGACCTAATGGTCAGGTCCCTTTACCTTTACGCATTTTGAAGATGTCGTAGGGCGTTTTCATTATTATATCTATATCTGTATCTATTTTTCTTTATGTCTTGCTGCTCTAATGTTGTGGTTCCACCTGGGACCAGGTGGTGAAGGGCACGTTAGAAACAAACAAATCTTATTATTTGTAACTAGGCTAAATGCAGCCTCATTCAACAAATCTTTGGAGAGGGGATAGAATATGTCCCAAAGTCCTTGCAGACTTAAAGAAAAAGAGCGAAAAGGGATCGAAAAGAAACCCTTACCGGTCTTCTCTCTGTCTACACTCTGGTCTATATTACCTCTGTGGATGTATATTCTATTTATCAACTCCCATGTGAGACAGGATATATGGACAGGTAAAAATACTCTTCTCTAAGGAGCATTAGTTGATGTTTGGGGTGCTTGCTTACTGGAATTCAACAGAAATTCCTTCCTGTTCTCTGTCTGTGGTCTGATCATGGAAGCCATTTTTCTCTTATGTAAGCTGATCTGAGAGGGATGTTTTGAGCACAGTATTTCCTGCTTCTGTGCCGATGACTTGTGCTAAATGACCCATGAGGCCCTTGCAAGTTATAATTCTCTACATGCGCAGGAATCGGAGAGAAAGTGAAGAAATTATTTATGTTCTTGGGGAGGATCAGTTAAGTCCTGCTGAATTAGAGCGCATCCATTCTTTTGAGACACTTTCTCCCTCTGTCTTCCAAAACAAAGGATTGGTACGGTCTGGGAGTGCGCTGAGAGCTGTGACCATGTTTATATCCTTTTCATTTACAAGAACAATAAAACAAACGTTCTTAGCAAACCCTAATATGGTTTTCTTAAGAATGTACTGTGAAAAGGAATCCTACACGGAATACTTCAAAACCAACATATTTGTCCAAAGCAGGATCTGCATCAAATGTCATCTTTCTTTCTTTCTCTGTCTCTGTGCCTGTCTCTCTCTTGTCCACACGTTATTAACCTCATTGGCTTTGATTTTTATACTTATTTTTATTCCTATTCATACCCTGCCCATCTGGCTGGGTTTCCCCAGCCACTCTGGGCAGCTCCCAACAGAATATTAAAAACACGTTAAACATCAAACATTAAAAACTTCCCTAAACAGGGATGCCTTCAGATGTCTTCTCAAAGTCAAAACAAAATTTAAAAAATCCTTCCAGTAGCACCTTAGAGACCAACTAAGTTTGTTCTTGGTATGAGCTTTCGTGTGCATGCACACTTCTTCAGATACGCTGAAACAGAAGTCACCAGACCCTTATATATAGTGAGAGGGTGGGGAGGGGTATTACTCAGAAGGGTGGTGGGAATGGGTAATTGGCTGATAGGTGTGGTAAACCATTGAGGACTATTAAGACTGCCATTGGTCTTACAGGAAAAAGCAAGGGGTGAGATGGCTAAAAATAGTTTTATCATGTATAATGAGATAAGAATCCAATGCCTCTATTCAAATCAGGTCTCTCCATGGTTTTAAGTTTGGTAACAAGTTGCAATTCAGCAACTTCTCTTTCCAGTCTATTTCTAAAATTCTTTTGTAATAAGACAGTTACTTTGAGATCTTGTATAAAATGTCCTGGGAGACTGAAGCATTCTCCTACTGGTTTCTCTGTCTTGTGATTCCTGATATATCTGAAGAAGTGTGCATGCACACGAAAGCTCATACCAATAACAAACTTAGTTGGTCTCTAAGGTGCTACTAGAAGGAATTTTTTTATTTTGTTTTGACTAAGGCAGACCAACACGGCTACCTACCTGTTTCTCAAAGTCAGATAGTTATTTATTTCCTTGACATCTGATGGGACCGCATTCCACAGGGTGGGCACCACCACTGAGAAGGCCCTTTGCCTGGTTCCCTATAACCTCACTTCTCGCAGTGAGGGAACCTCCAGAAGGCCCTCAGAGCTGGACCTCAGTATCTGGGCTGAACGATGGGGATGGAGGCACTCCTTCAGGTATACTAGGCTGAGGCCGTTTAGGGCTTTAAAGGTCAGCAGCAACACTCTGAATTGTGCTCGGATATGTCCTGGGAGCCAATGTAGGTCTTTCAGGATCTTAAGTAGTTCCTCTGTTCACACAAGGGTGGGATGTGATTTCCACCAAGTCTCCGTCCCCTTACAAGGTATCACCCACCACTTCCAAGGGTACCCCAACTCCCAGGTCGGTGGGAGATATATAAACAAGGAACTGCAGAGGGAAGGAAGGAAGGCTTCATTCTTTAAATGTAATGTCTTGCTCCATCTGCAGTTTTGATCCAAGCCCTTACCTTTCTTATGCAGAAATACTGATGTAAGGAGCTGCCTTATAATAAGTTACACTATTGGTTGGTTAAGCCCTGTCCTGTCACCTCTGCCTGGCTGAAAGGTTCTTTACCAGCCCCACTGCCAAATATCATTTCAACTGGGATTGACCCTAGTGCCTTCTATATTTAAAGCCCAGGGGCATATCACAGGCATAAGTCTGTAGCATCTCTGTTTCTCTGGTGCACCTGAGTATGGGGAATGTGATTGGTTAACTCATCTGCACTGATTGTTAGCACATTTTGATTTCCTAGCTTGAACTGACTGCCCACCTTTCTGCAAAAGGCTGGAAGCAGAGAATCCTACATCTGCAAGTGGCCCACCTATTTTATAAATATTCCCGTCCTATAGATACCGGCAGTAAACAAATCCCTGGCTGGAATCCAAATAACTCATTTGTGTGCATCTCAGGCCTGTGGATTTGTCATTTTTATTCTTTTTGACCAAAGAGCATATTTCACTGCTGCACCATCTATGAAACTCCCCTCAGGTTTCATAAAAGGCTTGCCATTCTGTTCAAGGACCTAAACCCCAAAATGAGTCCTAGGCCTCTGGATGCAAATTTCTGACTTGGGTGCTTCCACAAGAGCCCAGCCAGCTGGCTTTGCCCCCACCTTGTCCCCTCATCCATACAAAACAAATGTTTACTCTGCTGTGCAAAGAAAGAAGAGAGCCCAGAGGGATTTGATGCAAATATACTGACATATTCATTTCCCAGCATGGTCTCACCATCCCATGAATTGTCATGCACGTACCAGCGCACAATAAGTGTGGATTCAGCTGCAATCCACACACTACACCCAAAACTTTTTATTATTACATGGATATCCCATCTTTCCTCCAAGGAAGGAGGAATGCCTATCCCCCTCTCCATTTTATCTCTCCATTTTAACCTCGCAACAACTTTGTCAGACCGTAGGCAAGGCTGAGGGACTGTGACCATCTCAGGATCACCAAGGGAGCTTCATGACTGAGTGACTATTTGAACTCTGATCTCACAGGTCCTAACACCCTAACCACACTGTCTGAAAGCTGTATGGATCCTCTGAGTTCACATTCTCAACAACAAACCACAGTAACACAGACAACAAGTTCCCGTGAAGGTAGGTTTGAAGCTAGAATTGAGGAGGGTTAGCTGACAGAAAATGTGGCTTTATGTTTAACTTTGCGGAAGTAGAGTTTGATGAGGAACTCAGACTTAACTGAGACACTTGAGAGACAGATAAAGTGCCATTAGATAAAAGTAGCTGGATAGATGACAGAAAATTAGTATTATAAAAAAGGTTAAAAAATAAAAAGCAAAGGACCCCTGGATGGTTAAGTCCAGTCAAAGGTGACTATGGGGTTGCGGCGCTCATCTCACTTTCAGGTTGAGGGAGCAGGCGTTTGTCCACAGACAGCTTTCACAGACAGCTTTCCGGGTCATGCAGCCAGCATGACTAAACCACTTCTGGCACAATGGAACACCATAACGGAAACCAGAGCGCACGGAAATGCCATTTACCTTCCCTCTGCAGAGGTACCTATTTATCTACTTGTATATTTATTATACCCCGCCCTCCCCAGCTGAAGACAGGCTCAGAGCGGCTAACAACAGTAAAAGTAACGCAGTTTACATAAAATCACAATCAATTAATTGAAATACATTCTAAAATCAGTTCATTCTAAAATCAATTCTGAATCAAATTAATGGCAACCATTGCGCTAGAGTTCTATGAGGACTGTGCCTTGGCCAAAGGCCTGGTGGAACAGCTCTGTCTTGCAGGCCCTGCAGAAAGATGTCAAGTCCCGCAGGGCCCTAGTCTCTTGTGACAGAGCGTTCCACCAGATTGGGGCCATGGCCAAAAAAGCCCTGGCTCTGGTCAACGCCAGCCTAACCTCCCTGTGGCCCGGGACGTCCATGGTGCTTTTATTTGAAGACCATAAGGTCCTCTGTGGGACACACCAGGACATTGGCACATGTTGTTCCTTTTAAAAATGGATTCCTTGCCTGAAGAGGCCTTACAAGAGTTTCACCACAGAAGCTTAACCTCTACAACCATGCACCAGTGGAGCATCAAACCACCTTCTAGACTTGGCAGGAGAAGGGCCAGCAGCTTGTCAGGAGAAGGGCACATTGCCAAATCCTCTCCTGTCATCAGTCACCTGAAGGGACACAGCATGAAGCCTCCTCATGATTTCCGTATATTTATACACTCCGGTGTCGTTGCTGAGCCTTGTGTAAAAGCATGGGAAAACAACTAGTGCTGTGGCACACACACAGTCAGGATGTGTGTAGTTTGGCCAACTGGGCAGCAGGGAATCTGGTATCTGCTACAACATTCTGTGGAGAACCCTTGCTGTTTTCTTTCTCAAGGCATTGTGGCTTTTTGAAGAGGACACGGAAAAACACATGGTCACTGTGAAGAAATGATTCAAAAGACACAAGGAGCTCTGGGCAGACTGTCTAGATCCGATATGAATTTCTCCCAGGAGGTAGAACACACATGGCATGTCAAAAATGTACAGCTACACATAACAATGTCAACAGGAAAAACTGTTCGTTTGTAAACCCATGTGCCAGATAGATGTTTTCAGCACAGAGCTAGGACTAGCCCTGGGTCCCTGCTGAGTGCACAGTGGTTGGAAACCCAGATCTGCAAACACATCATATGTTAAAAAAAGGCACCAAGTCTCTGCTTTGCAATTGCTGTTTCTCCTTCCTTCCTCTTTGCATTTGACTGTATCAGGGCATTCCCCCCAAATCTAAATCAGGTGACAACTTGACTTTTGCACTCAAAATACCACCTTGCAACTAATTAAGTGCATGCATGCAAATGATTATAATTTGCATACACCTTCTTTCCTCTATACAGGAGTGTAAAATGTAGATTCCCCCACCACCATATAAAGTACATACATGCTTCCAGATCCAAAACTTGCTTTGTGCCGAGTTCTTAGAAGACCAGGATAGAAGGAACAGAAGCTATAGTACTTTCTTCTTGTTGCATGCCTCAGTATAACCAACAGTCAATTAATTAATGAGTCATGCAAAGAATAAGCGTCTTAGAGAGGAAGTAAAATCTTGTTCCTTGGGCTTTTTAAATAAATGGTTGCACTGGCACTTGCATTGCAAGTTTTATTTCCCAGCATTCTAGCCACTACACAGTAGCTCTCCTATTCCGGCATCTTCCCATTTTTTGATCACAGCTATATACCGTCCAGTATATTCCATGAGGTCAAGCAGATTCTTCTGTGGGTGCCTGATTTTTACTGCACCATAAGCGTTTTCTGATTGCAAAATGAGAACCCCTTTGCAATACAGTCACCAAAAGCCAGCATTGCACACCTCACAGTTAGGAACAGCAAACTCCTCCTAAATCCTTGTCTCTCTCCTCTCATCGCCCAATTTAACCAACAGAGCCTAATTTCACCTGCTATCCATGTGCTGTATGTAACTAGAAACAAAGGCACAGATTTTAGTGTGCACACACACAGGGAGAGAGGGAGAGAGATCTGCAGCAATTCTGCGAATACAGTGGTACCTCGGGTTACATACACTTCAAGTTACATACGCTTCAGGTTACAGACTCCACTAACCCAGAAATATTACCTTGGGTTAAGAACTTTGCTTCAGGATGAGAACAGAAATCGCACAGCGGCAGCGCAGCAGCAACGGGAGGCCTCATTAGCTAAAGTGGTGCTTCAGGTTAAGAACAGTTTCAGGTTAAGAACAGACCTCCAGAATGAATTAAGTACATAACCAGAGGTACCACTGTATAAGCAAGGGGTGGAGAGTGAAGCTAAACTGCAGGATCTAAGATTTACAATAAGCCACATTTGCTTGGGAGTGGGGCATGAGGGAGGGATTGCCCAAGAATATTAGTTGGCAGAGAGAAAGCCATGGGGTCCATGCAATATTTAAGAATGTGTTATCTGTCTTTGCATAAAGAAGAAACACCCTCCATAATACAGCTTCCTTCAGAGTGCTTTTTGTGGGCATCCATTTGTGCCTTTGGGAGTGAAGTCAAATTGTTGGAAGGTTGCAGTGCCTGCTGCGGTTGTAGAGACTGATACGGGAGAGACATGTTTTGTTGCAGCTGGGGCAGGTGAAGGTGTCCGGTTATGCTGCTGCAGATGCACCATGGTGTTTCTTCTCTCTGCGTTCCTTCCAGCGGTCATTCCTCCTCTGGTCACTGCTGTGGATACAGGACCTGGCCATCTGTCTCCAGGCACTGTGGTCATCTGCAAGGGATTCCCACAGGGTTGGATTGATGCTGCCAGCCTTCGTGTCACATTTGCTGAAATCTTTGTAATGTGGAGTCGGTCTGCCAACATGCCCGAAGCAAATTGCCCATGGAGCAAGACTTTGGGGGTCCTGCCATCTTCCATTCTGCGGACATAGACCAAGCGAGCATAGACATTGATGGGACAGGAGTGCAAACACACGAAGATTGTGGGATTGAGAGGAGACACTTCTGTTTAAGGCTCTGTCCTGCCATGTGATGCCCAAAATCTTCTTGATGGAAGGCGCTGAGGCATCGCTGCTGGTGGTTGCAAGCTGCCCAAGACTCATTTCCATAAAGCAATGTGCTAAACACACATGCCTAGTAGACCTTCAACATGATATTGGACATTAGCATCACATTCTCCCATACTCCTTTGGAGAGGTGAGGCATTCCCATAGCTGCCTTCTTCTGGATCAGCATCGAGGGAGAGGCTGCGGTTATGGTGGAACCCAGGGAGACAAAACTGTCTACTACCTCAAGTGTGTGGTCACCAATCCTGATGTGTGGAGTGCTGGTGATGTCCTGACCCAAGACGTTGGTCTTCGTCAGGCTGATGGTAACACCGAACTCCCTGCAGGCTTGGGGAAACAACCCATGTGTCTCTGTAGACTGCAGTAGTTCTCAATCTGTGGGTCCCCAGACGTTGTCGGACTACAACTCCCATCATCCCTGAGCTCTGGCCTTGCTAGCTAGGGGTGACGGGAGATGTAGTTCAACAACATTGGGGGACCACAGGTTGAGAAAGGCTGCTGTAGAGCTTTCTCTGAGTGTGCTGTCAAGGCTGAACAGTGCAGCCTCTAGTTATCTCCCACTTGGGACTACTGCAATGTGCTCTACGTGGGGCTACCTTTGAAGGTGACCCAGAAACTACAGCTAATCCAGAATGCGGCAGCAAGACTGATGACTGGGAGTGGCCGCTAAGACCATAGAACACCGGTCCTGAAAGACCTACATTGACTCCTAGTACATTTCCAAGCACAATTCAAAGTGTAGGTGCTGACCTCTGAAGCCCTAAATGGCCTCGGCCCAGTATAACTGAAGGAGTGACTCCATCTCCATCATTCAGCCCAGACACTGAGGTCCAGCACCGAGGGCTTTCTGGCGGTTCCCTCACTGTGAGATGTGAGGTTACAGGGAACCAGGCAGAGGGCCTTCATGATAGTGGTGCCTGCCCTGTGGAACGCCCTCCCATCAGATGTCAAGGAAATAAACAACTATCTGACTTTGAGAAGACATCTGAAGGCAGCCCTGTTTAGGGAAGTTTTATATGTTTGATGTTTTATCGTGTTTTTAATATTCTGTTGGGAGCCCCCCAGAGTGACTAGGGAAACCCAGTCAGATGGGCGGGGTATAAGTAATAAATTATTATTATTATTATCTTCAAACTGCATCTCTCAGATAAGGACCATCAGGGAGAAGAATATGTCAAAGAGAGTTGCTGCAGGAACACAGCCCTGTTTCACACAGCTCTTTATAGGGAAAGCATCTGAGGATGAGCTGTCCTATTGGACGGTACCATGCATGTTCTTGTGAAAGGGCACCATCATCTTGTGATGCTTAGGTGGATATCTTTTCTGGCTGATGAATACTTTTTGGCCTTCTAAATACTGCTAGACCCAAAATTGGCATTTCTGTAGCATTCAGCTACAGTGGGTGATCTCTATCAGCACCACCACAGTGCCCAAGAACCAGGAATCCCATATAATCCATTGCATTTGAAGGAGGATGTAGAGGGTCTTAATCTTTTCTGGTACAGTGCTTTGTAGCTTCCAGGACTGGGCAATGGAAATCTTCTAGAAATTAGAATCTCTGGGCATGTTATCACTGAGACAGTATGCTTGTCTCTGGGCTGTACCACTTCAGACTTCTATGGGTTTTTTTTCTTTCCATACAATAGAGTTCCCTCCATAAAGAAAACTAAATGTCAAAGAGAAGGGTTCAATTCTTCCCTTCCCTTCCTGTCATTGTGTGTGTGGGGGGGGGCTTTCCATCATTTGAGCTCCCATCTGCAGTTTTAATCCACATGGATTCCATCTTTTTAAGAACTGCGGATAATCAAGCCAAAAGTAAGAAATTTCCAGCTACACTGATTTCAGTGGGAAAGATTTAATTTCATCTGTCTCAACAGGATAGATAAATAAAATGCCTTTAAATGTGTCCTGCTTGTGACCATTCATAGCAAGTAAGTACAAACGTTTACAATTTTTTTGTTCACACATATTGGGGGGTGAGGGATAAGCATTCCTTGTGTCAGCTTGTGAGATGTTGGGGAAAGAACTGAAAAGTTTCGTATTTGAAAAAAGCAGAAAAACTGGAAGGCAAAAGGCATTGTGGAAATGGGAAGTTTCTATTTTCTTCTTTGTTTCATTCATTTGACAGGTGCAAATTGTAATGAAACTATCACCTCTCTCTTTAAATAAGATGTCAAGATGCTATCGGGATCCAGAAAGCAAGAAAATTGTGGCACATGTGATATTGCAACGCTGCAGGGGAGAGATCCATCGTACGAGTGCTTTCCAGTCTCCACAGGCATTTTTTCATACAGTATCTTGAAACCACTTCTTAATGCATTAAGCCTCCATTACACGTTGCATATGGTTTCTATTTTCAAATCTCCGATGCTTTTAGGAATTTGTTCCTTGACTTCATTCATTGGTGCCTGGCTGCAATTAGCGTTGATTGACAAGAAGGCCAGCCGTTTCTCTCCCCCTTACCCCACTTCCCAAATTTTCTGTTTCCTGACTCAGCTCAACAACTTAATCCAAAACATTCATCTTTTAGAAGGGATTGTTGTCTGGCAGGAAGACATCTTCTGTAGCATTTTTCCTGTTTGGGCACTTTTATTTTTTCTTCACAAGATGGAGCCAGAACCAGAGAGAAAAGGAAAACACAAAGCATATGTGATGTCTCTATGAAAAAACAATTTGTATTATTCATCATCGACAGGTGGAACCTGATATTTAAAGAGGATGCAAATGTATTGTTGATTTGACTGCATAGGATGTTTAAAGATTTGTATTAGCGCATGGTTTTCCGTTAAGTGCTTCTTTTTGCACCATTAACAGTGGCTTTGCATTACTTCCCAGTGCTGTGCAGTAAATGACACACACAGCAGCAAATTGAATGTGGAAAGCAGCTAGGAACAATTAATCCTACTGCAGCAATTCCTACATTTGTGTGCCACAAGAGAACTGCTGGCATGCCACATGAAATAAATAAATTAATGGCTTCTTTCAGCCCCAAGTACCCGCCCACGGCTGCCTCAGCGCATCATTCGCTGTTTTCACTGGCCTGGCCACTTTCCCATTGGTTCTGCTGGTGCAAGGTAATTCAGCCACATCTTTACATTGGTTGTGACTGGATCGTTTTATCACACCAAGGCAGAGACTGGGAAGAAGGCCCTTACTTCAGAAGAAGCTGCTCACTGTATCTCCGCCCTGGTCCAGTCGAGAACAGTGGCTCAGGGCTTTTCCACGTTTACTTTTTGGCCCACTCTTTCCAGACAAAGGTCCGCACTTTAACGCTCCGCACCCAAGCGTAATTTTTCTTTTGCCCCGAAATTTCCCCCACGAAAACCCACTCTCTCGAGCTGAATCGGAGCAAATGTCAATTCGGGTTTTTGCATAGATTGACGTTTGTTCCAATTGAGCTTTTAAAGAGCAGGTTTGCTAAGGGAAGATAAGCCTTTTAAAGAGCAGGTTTGCTAAGGGAAGATAAGGAACTTTGCAAATGTTCAGAGTGAAGTGTGCCTCCTACAAAGGTGGATTTAGAGGAGTTTGAGTAGTTTGCCTGCACTGGGTGCCAAGACGAGAGGGAAATGCAGGGGGCGCTGCAAAAATGACTTAGAACAGAAGGAAAGAGAAAGGGAGGTACCAAATTTTGGCATCGCACAGGGGACTGCTGAAATTTGAATGCCCATAGTCCGCCACTGCCTCCAGTTTCAATTCAGACTAAAATGTGACTTGGTTGTCAGAAGCTTGGGCAACACTTGCTTGCCGGCATGCAAATAGTACATTACGTTGACCATGGGTGGAATTATAAACTGCAAACATACCTGTGTAACCAATGTTCACTTTCCAGAGCAGAAAATCAGCTTTGGGAGTGTTCAAAATCAGTGTTGGAAACTCCCATTGTTCTAGGGGCATTTTGTGACAGGGAATTCCATTGGTGTGAGAGGTTTCTGAGCTCTGGGCGCAGTACTGTACCTAAGATTTCAGATTAAAACTGCAGAGTGGAAGGAAAGGAGGTCCTTTTTCTGCCTCCCCACTTCCAGCTGCTCTCTGAAGACTGGAGAAGAGACCCTCTTAAAAATATTAGGGGTGTGGGCAAGGGAAGGACTATTACCATGTTAAAAATGAACATAATATTTTAGCTGCATTCATTGATGTTCCGCTTTGTATTCTTGTTATTAAAAAAGCATGCCTAGACATTCTGTTGTTGCACCCATAACCGAGGTTTAAGGTGCCATTTAGCTTCTAGTTTCCATATCTCAGCTTCTAACACGGTATACAATGTGCTTTATAATTATTTTCTGCTTTTGCCTTATAACTGTAAGAACACCAGCAACCTCTTTACACTGCAAGTCTGCAGGTGGGGCTTGCTTTTAACATCATCCTTGTACAATGCCTACATTTTCAAGACACTTTGTAGACTCTACATTATGATTACTGCCACAGCCACCCGGTGAGATTCATGGACAGACAGCTACACGAATGTTATTGGCCCAGAGATGGAAAGAAGATGAAGTTCCTACCAGAGAAGAATGGCAGATGAAGTTGATGGACTATCCAGCGGTTCTCAACCTGTGGGTCCCCAGATGTTGTTGGACTACAACTCCCATCATCCCTGAGCTCTGGCCTTGCTAGCTAGGGGTGATGGGAGTTGAAGTTCAACAACATCTGGGGACCCAAAAGTTGAGAAAGGCTGGACTATGCCAAAATGGCTAAAATGACAGAAAGAATCAGAAATTAGTAAGGCCAAAATGTTAATAAGGAATGGGGGAAACATAGAACTTATCTTAAAGACCATTGTAAACAGTTAAAATCGTTAGTAGGATTGGAATACTACTTGTAGTTAAGGGTAAATTCTGGATACAATGGAGATGTAAAAGATTTGGATCATCATAAAAGATGCGGGAGGAAAGGATTAATAGGAAGTCCAGGAGATTCCTTAGAATCTTGTTTTTATTATTTATGCTTGATATATCTCTGTAAATTTTTAATTTGAAAAACCAAATAAATAAATAAATAAATAAATAATTTTAAAAAGAGATTTGAGGCTGGGGATGGAGTCTGAGGAACCATTCTCCAGAACCACTGAGGAGGCTGTTTCCTGTCACTAAAAAAAACCATTTATCTAAATCAACTCCTTCTCCAACACCATTATCTTACCCTTACTGTTCTGCTCAATTCTGGCTTCCCTCAATATTCTTCTGGACTGTGAGTGGACATTTTGCCACATGCAGAGGAACAATACAGGTAACCAAGCTAACTTAAGAAAAGCCAATGTGGAAGTTTGGTCTCTATGAAGTATCAGGTCAGCATAGAGTCACAGTTCCAGAACCACCTAGGCTCTATCCATAATATCCAGCCCAACACACCATACCCGTCAACTGTCCCGGATATCCAGCTTTTTTTGGGGGGGGGGGCGTTCTCACATGACGTGCACAGAAGATGGCCATCCTGGTTTTCCAGTGGGATGTGTTGGAGGCTATGCACACTGGTCAGGGGTCCACGCATCTATCTCTTAAATGAGGGGTAGAAGACATGCGAATTAATCCAGAATGCGGCAGCTAGACTGGTGACTGGGAGTGGCCGCCAAGACCATATAACACCAGTCCTGAAAGACCTACATTGGCTCCCAGTACATTTCCAAGCACAGTTCAACGTGTTGGTGTTGACCTTTGAAGCCCTAAATGGCCTCAGCCCAGTATACCTGAAGGAGTGTCTCCACCCCCCATCATTTAGCCCGGACAGTGGCGTAGCGTGGGGGGTGCAGAGGGGGCCGGCCGCACCGGGCGCAACATCTGGGGGTTAGGGTTAGGGGTAGGGTGTGCAAATCCATGGGTTAGGGGGCACAAATTACTTGCCTTGCCCCGGGTGCTGACAACCCACGCTACGCCACTGAGCCCGGACACTGAGATCCAGGTTCAAGGGCTTTCTGGCGGTTCCCTCACTGTGAGATGTGAGGTTACAGGGAACCAGGCAGAGGGCCTTCACGGTAGTGGTGCACGCCCTGTGGAACGCCCTCAAAGCAGATTTCAAGGAAATAAACAACTATCTGACTTTTAGAAGACATCTGAAGGCAGCCCTGTTTAGGGAAGTGTTTAGTGTTTGATACTTTATCGTTGTTTTTAATATTCTGCTGGGAGTCGCCCAGAGCAGCTGAGGAAACCCAGCCAGATGGGCGGGCTATAAATATGAAGATGATGATGATGATGATGTTTCCGAGCACAATTCAAAGTGTTGGTGCTGACCTTTAAAGCCCTAAATGGCCTCGGTCCAGTATACCTGAAGGAGCGTCTCCACCCCCATCATTCTGCCCGGACGCTGAGGTCCAGCGCCGAGGGCCTTCTGGCGGTTCCCTCATTTCGAGAAGTAAAGCTACAGGGAACCAGGCAGAGGGCCTTCTCGGTAGTGGCGCCCGCCCTGTGCAACGCCCTGCCAGCAGATGTCAAAGTGATAAACAACTACCTGACATTCAGAAGACATCTTAAGGGAAGTTCAGGGAAGTTTTTAACGTGTGATATTTTACTGTATTTTTGGTTTTTATGGAAGCCGCCCAGAGTGGCTGGGGAGGCCCAGCCAGATGGGTGGGGTATAAATAATAAATAATAATAATAATAATAATTATTATTATTATTATTATTATTATTATTATTATGACTTCTCACCCAGTCTTTGTGCTGTGGCGTACATAGGCATTTACTGCATGGAGTGCCACTGTCTTCATACTCTGGCAGCTACTATTAGTGAGGCTCCACTATGGTAATGGTCTATGCTATAAATGATACAGAAAGGGAAGGACCAGATGTCAGTTTTCCCCATGGCACCTGCAATATGCTCCAACCTCAAGGCAAGGCTTATTTTCCCTATTTCCTGGTTGCAGTAATGTAGGCCTCTTGTCCTGATGGGGTTAGGGGGAAAAGGACCACTTTAGTCATTCTGTTACTGGTTGAAGATCAAGGTGGGGACCGCCTCTCCTGGTATGTCCCATGGAGGACCTTACGGTCTTCAAACAAAAACACCATCGAGGTCCCGGGCCTCTTAGAGGTTAGGCTGGCCTCAACCAAAGCCAAGGCTTTTTCAGCTGTGGCTCCAATCTGGTGGAACGCTCTGTCACAAGAGACTAGGGCCCTGCTGGACTTGACATCCTTCCGCAGGGCCTGCAAGACAGAGCTGTTCCACCAGGCCTCTGGCCAAGGCACAGCCTGACCCCCTCCTTTGATAATTCTTCACAGAACTCTAGCCCAATGGTTAGCATTAATTTGATTTGAACTGATTTTATAATGAATTGATTTTAGAATGCTGTATTATTTTACTGTTGTTAGCCGCTCTGAGCCCGGCTTTGGCTGGGGAGGGTGGGATATAATTTTTTTTTATTATATTATTATTATTAATTCACTAGTTAGGTAAAGGACTAGATAAATTAGCTCATAGTCATATACATGTATTAGCCAGGCTACAAGCATCTCATGGGTCAGTTAAAATTCACTAGCACTACCTAAAGCTTATCTCTATGTTAGCAACAGACAACTCTGTATCGCAAGACTCCATACACTACTCCATTTATTGATTCAGGCAAACTCTGGCACTGGTTAGACTCACCTCGGGCTCTGAATTGCACCCTTGCCACTCTGTGGGTCTCCCTTCCATCTTGCCACCCCCAGCAGCATCCACACCTGGGAACCTTTGGTCCTCTAGATGCTGATGAACTGCAACTCTCATTGGCCCCACCAAGCTTGGCCAACAGCCAAGGATGATGGGAGTTGTATCTCAGCAACATGTGTAAGGCGAAATACAGACACCTGTCTGTATCCTTTCCACCTCTTCCCAACGTCTACACTTGGCTGCAGCACCACTAGCAAGAGATTCTGTGTGCCTTCTCCATTTTGTCTACTCTGAACTTCTCGGGCCTTCTCTTTACAACTCTTTCCTCAGCTTCTCTCCTTGCCACTGCTTGCTTCCTTATTTTCAGTAGCCAACACACCCACACTTGACCTCTGCTCCAACCTCTTCCTAGCTTCTCCTACCAGGGGCTGTTCCTCGTACCACCGAGACAAAATTCACTGCTCCATTTTAGGAGGATCATTTATCCTCCCCTCAGCTGCAACCCCTGAAAAGGGAGAATATACTTCCTCTCGTTTCTGGGGAACCACAGAAAATACCTCCAAGTTTTCATGGGAGAAGGAAGGGCTGGATTTCCTTAATTAAATCCTGTTTTTGAACAAGTCCCAGAGCAAGCGTGAAACACCTAAGAACCTCCCCATTCTGCTGCGGTTCCTCTGCTAGTGGTGTCCAGGAGTTCCCCTTGGCATTTTGGCCTGCCTCCAACAGAAAACAGGACTGGAAGATCCTGGCACGCCTTGCAGAGATGATGGGCAGCCAGGTGATTTCCACCCCCAATTATTTTTTTAAACAAACAAACCACCACCTCATTTATGTAAGGCAAACCAAGCTCTTCCCCACAACAACCACCACACACACACACTAGGTAAAGTCTCCTGCACCACCTCTATTTTGTGAATGATTTCTTTTCATTCGCACTCTACATTTCTGAAAAAAGCTGGGCCAAAAATCCTGGCCCTGCTCTAGTCGATGGCCTCAGATTCTTCTTTCTGTTCCTTCTGGTGCCTTGGGAGCTCATTCATTTCTAGCAACCCAGCCCCATGCTCTCCCATGCCAAGAAACCCAAAGTCTGCCTTCCCAGTAAATTATGCAGATGTTTCCACTAACATAGGAAGCTGCTATGTAAAGGCCATTGGTCCATCTAGTTCAGTTTGGCGAGGTTTCAGACTGGGATCCTTCCCAGCCCTACCTGGGGATACCAAGGGCTTGAAGCTGGGGGCTTCTGCATGCTAAGCAAATGTTCTCTGTCTTTACATGCACTTGCGAGATGTGCATCCTATATCCTGTTTGCAAAACAGAAAATAGTCTCAGAATGTCAAAGGTTCTGTCGGGAATGGGAGGGAAAAGGACAAGGAAGAAGTGTGGAATGTAACATAAGCAGTCAAATACAACATTTCCTGTTTGCCTAGAGTAGACATGCAGGGAATGTCGGTCCAGCCAATTGAACTTCCTATTACACCTGGTCTGGAACATCCTTCCTTTTCATGTGATCAGGTAAGGTGGGCATGACCCTTCCAGACCCCACAAAAGGTCCAGTCACGCAGCCACCTTCCTTTTTTGATGCCTTTTCTTCTCTTGGACTACACTGCTGGCTCTCAGCCAGCAACATGTGGGATGAATTCCCATATGGGATGAACTAAAACCCTCTTCTGTAACTCTAAGCTAAAGCCTGCCTTCAGGGCTCCAACTGTGAACTGAATGTGAGTAAACTTATTACTTTTAAAAGAAGACTGTTGTGTTTTTACTCTTTTAGGAGGGAATCAAAGGGGTCTTACCAGGAATAGTAGAACTTAAGAGATTCTAACGAATCTGCAACTAGCTTCCTGCTGTGGAAAGAGGGGAATGTACTCTGCTGTGTGAATAAACTCACTAGCGTGAGTTAGGAAGGACAATATTTAATCAATATATCGTCTCCTGCTACCCACAACATTCCAACAAGTAGTGCAGACATGGCTGTGTGGGTGGCAAAAGGAACGAGGAAATAAGAGATTTAGGAGAACCAGAAGTTCTACCCCTTCCCTACATTTAGTTTCTGATCTTTCAGGTGACATGGTTTGGACACACTTTTCTTGGAAACCATGTGGGCTAGGAATCTTTTCAAAACAAAGAAGTGAAAGCCCTATGCTCTCGCTCGGTGAAATTTTGGACATCAAAATCATATCTGTAGAATTAAGGGTCTACTAGAATAAGGCAATTAGCAGCCCAATACCCAAGCAAGCTGACTTGGAAGCAAATCTCGTTGATTTATGTGGGTTTATGTCCAAGATTACTTGGAAGTGTGCCTTACTGACATTTACTTGGAAGTAAGCTCATTTGAACTCAGTAGAACTTACTTCAAAGCAGTCATGGGATCGGGCCATGTTACTTCTCCAGATGACACTTATCAATAATTGTTCCTCAGGAGGTCTTGTTTAGTACTGGCTCTTAACTGTTAAAAATGACCATAGAACTTCATCAGTCAACTTGCACCCAATCCTACATATTATGTAGAAGCAAGTTCCACTGATTTCAGTGAGATATACTTCTGGTTGCTATGTTAAGGATGCGAGCCCCAACCACTTACTCAAAAGTAACATAGTTAAAATGGTAAAGAGAATTTATGATGCGAGAGGAGGAATCCATTTTATATTGTGGGTTTCAGCAATTGCTTATTAATAAAACAAACCTACTTCTGTTTTCTGTGGAAAAGATGTTTTTAGAAGTACAACTGATGACACAAATTGCTTGGTCAGCAGATCAAAATGTCAGCTGCAACAAGGGATTGTGAAAAAGACAGATGAATACAGGACGCTTTAGAAAATACAAATTTTATTTGTAGCTTCCGGTTGCAGTTACTAACGCTGCCATTTTTGCAGATGGCCATGATTTCACAGAACACATGGGCATGGTGCAGTTTTGGAACTATGCTATATTTCATTTTTTAACAAAAACTGAAATATTTCTTATCTTCTACTTTCTTTTGATACATGGGGGGAGGGGAGCCAAAAAGGCTATGAACAATATTGCAAGCAAAAGATTCAACAAGTTTGGGCAGTGTTGGTAAACAGCATGCAGCAAGGGGACTGGCAGATCTGTTGGTTTTTTTGCAGAGCAGTGTTGTGTGATGTGCTTCCCCAACAGTTATTTCACTAACAAATTTCCTGAGTTACCCAATCAGCTGTTTTGACAAGTTAACATGTGGGGAGCTGTTGGTTTCCTGTCAGCAGTTTTACTTGACTGGGAAAAGCAGCTTTCACCATTAATATGCAGCCACTAATAGGTGACAAAAAAAAAAAACAAGTGGTAGTGGTGACTTCTTTCCTTCGAT
This sequence comes from Podarcis cretensis, assembly GCF_951804945.1. Taxonomy (NCBI): domain Eukaryota; kingdom Metazoa; phylum Chordata; class Lepidosauria; order Squamata; family Lacertidae; genus Podarcis; species Podarcis cretensis. The sequence goes on along the minus strand of NC_137176.1, from coordinate 16,312,910 downwards.
TCATGCTCCTCCTCTCCATCTAAAACTTCACTTTCTGTTTTCTTCTCCAAACCAGCTGTGCCGCTCAGTAAAACAAAGGGAAATAATCCTACCCACATTCTATATGTCTGACCAACTATTGATCAGTTATTGGGTCAATACACTAGGCATTCCAAAAGCACAAATTATTTTGCTTTGAGGATTTGGGTTCTGTGCATTTTTACTGCTGTTTGTTTGTTTAGGTAACTGATTAACCTGCAGTAAGATGTGTGTGTGTGTGTGTATGTGTGTGTGTGTATACACACACACATATATGTGTTTGTGTGTGTGTGTGTATACTACTACAGCTGTTGTTAAAATATACCATGCTACTGTTTGCACTGTAATAAATCTTGTGCCAGCCTTTAGCAAAGTCCCCTCCCCTCTTCCCCCACTCTGAGACTGTGGTTCTCAGATATATTCTGTCACTTGGTGTGTTTTTTTAATGTCCTGTGGGCAAGGCAATAAACTGTTGATGGACTGACTCTGAGGCCTGTGGACAGACATTACCCAATCAGCATTCAAAGATATCTCAAAATCCAGTGTTTGGCTGGATCGACAGTTCTAATATATATATTTGCTACTTCTAGGCCCAACTCTCTCTCTCTCTCTCTCTCTCTCTCTATATATATATATATAGTTGGGCCTAGAAGTAGCAATTCAGATGTGACAGCTCCTGTGTGTTGGCAAATTCTTGATTAGATCTGTGCCTGGGTAAAGCTGCAAATCCAACCAGTTCATCACTGTGGTTTCCTCTAGACCAGTGTTTTCCAACCTTGTGCCTCCAGCTGTTTTTGAACTACAACTCCCATCATCCCTGACTAGCAAGACCAGTGGCAAGGGATGATGGGAATTGTAGTCCAAAAACAGCTGGAGGCACAAGGTTGGGAAACACTGCTAGACTAACTAGCCAAGGTTGAGCCTGGTCATTTGCATCAGCCTCCCATGTGAACAAGACAATGTTAACACACATAGGAGCATGGTAAACTTGTCGTCTCAATTCCCACATTGTGTGTAGATGTTTGAACCTCCCAAACTGCTGTGTCTAAGCAAATGGTGCTTCTGCAGATCCTTCCCTCAGCTCTTATAAATGGAAGAATTTGAGTATGATGCCAAGGTTTCCACCAGGAACCAAAATCTGAGTGTGGGCTCACTACTAAACTAATTCATCCGTATTATCCTGCCAAAATGCTGCCTGTGGAGGGTTTTGCCACACTTCAATTGCAGATGTGGGGGCGGGGGGGAATGGGTATCTGTATCCACCGTTCAGTACATCTTGGTAAATCCCATTTCTTGAAATGAATGGAGAGAAGGTTGGAAAGAAGAGAACTAAATGAAAAAAACAGGACTGTATAGGAAAAAATGCGAGAGAGGAGGAGTGTGTCTCCCTCTAGGTGGAGGAATTTGGCAGACAGTGTCAGCCGGGGTGCTTCCTATAGCGACAGATTCTTCACAGTATCATTAAACACGGACTTTAATTGAACTAGGTACATGGAAGTTGCCTAATTGTCCTCTTCTAATGGATCGGCCTCATTAGTGTACTTCATTTGGTACCCCCAAAATGTTTGCAGAAAAGATGGCCAGCCTAGCAGATAATAGACAGGGTTGGGAGAAACGCATTGAAATGGTTGCCCCTATTCCTCAACACAGTTCTTTGAAGGCCATTTTGCAAGATACTAGACAATGAAGATTTTCCAGAGCCTACACCCCAGCATGGCCATTCCTTTACCCTTCCCCCCTCCACCCCCATATTCATCTAGATTAGAAGCAATTTTTTCACTGCTACATTGGAAAAGGAGTTGTGATAGTATGGGTGGACTGATGCACAATCTTAACAGCGAACAGATATCACCACCGCTTAATATTAAGCAGAATTTCATTCACATGGGCTTGTAAAATTGATGCTGAGTCTACAATCTCCCTCTCCCTCTGCCCCTTTAAATCCACTGGAGCATTTAACAAGGTGCTTATGCAAGATGGATCTGCTGGCAAAAAAAAAAGGATTCCCTCCAATGCTGTCCTACAGGTCTGGGGAGATCCTTATCTCAAGATGCCTGCCTTTGTTCTGCCAATTCTGATAAGTGCCTGACTAACGATGGAGAGAGACTTGCCTCGTCCGTCTTCCCCACCCTGCTCTGCTACGCATGCGCGAGGCGAAGACAAAGGAATAGGTAATTACAAGAGAGTTTCATTCATTTTCCCTGCAGTATCGCCAAAAGAGGAGCCCAGCTGGGAGGTTTTCTCACCCAACACCGACCCGGTGTCGTAGACGACGTGTGAATGCGCTGGCCTCGGGGACGGCTACTTGAAAAGGCATCCCCCCAAAAAGAAAGCGTGGTACCCGGGAGCCTCATCTCCGGGAGCCACTAAGAAGATGCGCTCGTTTTCATGTGCCATGATTCGGTGGCTAACGCAGCAGAGGGGTGGAGAACGGAGAGAAACTGCAGGATCTCTGATTTACAAGGAACCACATTTGCTTGGGGGTGGGAGAGGATGCCGGGAGGGGGCTTGCTATGCATATTCATGGCGGAGAGGACGAAGCCACGGGGATCCATGCAGTATTCCTAAACTCCACAGAGATGATGTGGATCTTTGCATTAAAGCAAAAAAAAATATCCCCAAACTAAGACACAAACGCTTCTGGTCTTGCAGGCTTTGCATTTAAGCAGGGTGGGAGATTAAAATGTTTGTGGCCACTGCTATCATAGCCCCCCACCCCACCCCACCCCCTCCTCGTCTGTCTTTCTTTTTCACCCCACACTCTCGACCAATAATAAAACCAGAAGCTCTTTTCTTCAGGATCGCCTAAGCAAGAACAATCGCACAGTGTAACACCCCAGGATGGTTTTAAAATAAAAAATAAAAAATTGGCAGGCGTCCACTTTACATCTCGCCTGCCCTCTGCTAAGAGAAGATTGAAGGGGTGATTTAAAAAGAAAGGAGGGGGGAACACGTTTAGCCAAAATACACACGCACAGATCGTTTAGGAGTTTTCTCCAAAGTGCTCCACAGGTAATATAACTGCGAAAAACCATCCTTTCAAGCCCAAGTTGAGGCTCTCATGCCATGTTATCTCGCTTTTACGCTCTTCCCCCCTCCTTCCTCTCCCCCCTCCCCTGCATGATCTTAACATGGATGTATGCCCCCTCCCCAATATGCCTTCTTCGAGATATCCATGCTATGCAGTCTATATTTATTTATTTATATATATATACTGTACATATAGATATATATATTAAAAAGATGGGAAAAGAAATCTGTAACATCCCCTCCAAAAAAAAAGTGGTGGCTGTGAAAAAAATTAAAAGAAAAACAACCCTAAACCCTCCATCCCGATTCCCCACATCCATCCCTTTCTCCATCATGCCACCTCTCCAGCCCGTGGACGTCTCCATGCAAAGATTTCAAGACATAGGCACTGACTTAAATTTCTCCCTTTCATAGAAACCCATCGCCAAGGCATGTGGGCTACCTAGATCTTGCTTCTCCCTCTTTTAAATATGATATATATATGAAAATCTCCCAACACACACACACACATTAAATATTTCGAGAGAACAAGCGGTTTTCATTTTTGTAGGCGGGGGCGTTTGTTTCAACAGCAATAAGAACCGGATCGACCAGCTGGCTGCCGCGTAAAAAATACAGAGGGGGGAAACAAGAAAATCCAAATTGTCTCCAGCCTCTCGGATGGCTCTTACCTCGTTCCTTTGCTCCTCTGTCCCCTTTGGCGCGGCTGCGAGGCTGGGGTCACAAAGAGAGAGAGAGAGCGGGGTCCCGGCTCGCCCTGGCGCCCGCTGAGTCTCGCCGGAGATCTCCCTCGCTCGCTGGCTGGGAGTGTAGTGGCTGGAGCTGTGGCTGCTTGGAGTAACGCCGGCGCCGCCGCTACTGCTGCCGCTGCATTTCTCCCCCTCCCTCCCGCTTCTCTCGGTGACAGTCTGTGGGCAGTTCAAAAGCCACACATGCACACGCACGCACGCGCGCACAGGGTTTGGTTCCTCTCTCTCCTCACCCCCTCCGCGCGCGCGCGCGCGCGCCCACCCCTCCCTCCTTACCTTTTTTTTCCTTCTCCCCCCCCCCCAATTATTTCACCCAAATCTCATCAGCTTCAAGAGATGCCTCCTTTCGCCCTTAGGGGGCGGTCCCGAGCCAAGGTTTTAAATATCCGCTTTGCGCGTTTCAAGACGGAGTCTTGTTTTTTTGGAAGGCGCGTAAACATGCCCATCCAGCTTCCAACCCCCACGTGAAGGGATGGATCCCGCGGTGGGGAGGAACAGCAAGGGCAGATCTCTGTGCTGGTGGATTCTGACTCCTTTCCTAAGAGATCTTGCAAGCCTTCAGAGGGGATTTGTACTTCGCTTCCCCTGCTTCTTTATATTATTAGTAATATTATTATTGTGGTTTTTACGCACGGGGCGGAGCGCAAGCGGTCGTCGTTGTTGGCATTCTGGCACCGCGCGGCTGGATGGGGAATGGGAGAGACGCGCGCCAGCAGAACGGGCTTCTTCTGCGCGCTCTGGGCTTCCTCGAAGGAACGGCAGCTTGTGGCCAAGGGATGGCAAACGCGGATGGCGAAGGGATGAGGAGAGGACCACCCCGGGGAGGCTTCCGCTCAGGGGTGCGCGGCGTGCTGCGTTGGGTTGCAGGAGGGCCGGAATGCTTGCCTTTAAAAGTGCCACCTGCTTGGGACATCGAGGAAAACCTTCCTCTGGTGATGGGACGGTTGTGAGACAACGGAGAGAGGGCTGCGTTTTAATCTCGAAAGCATGGAGGCAACTCTACTCGAAAGAGTGTGGGAAAAGGATGCTTAGGAACTGGAGTATGGACGTGTTGTAAGGGCAGGCAGGATACTTCGCCATGCGCGAAAGATGTGTATGAAATGTCTGAGATATAAGCAACCGCTTATTAAACTAGCTACAAATTGTCTCCAAATATTCTGCAAGCTGGCGACCGCCCCCTCCTTCAGTGGGCAACGTGAAGGCAACGATTTTGTGTGTGTTTTTTCTATCACAGAGCAAGCAGTCCGTGCGTTTAGCATGCTGCTAAACAGATTTTTTTTTTTTATTGGCGTGGGGTTTGTATTTGTAGTTCTGTAGCGCCCTCTGCTATTTAAATGACTGTATAGCAGGACATACTTTTAATGATTTTTTTAAAGTTAAAATAATGGGGCATTAAACTTTGCATATTTTATTGAAGAATATTCAGAAATGAAAGTGAAGCCGTCCACAAAGTATATGCCAATCTGAAAAATTGCTTAGAATAGGCAGATCTATTGGCACATGACATTGGCTAAACAATTTCAAACACTTCAGCATAAAGATACAAGCCAAAATCTTGTTTTTCAAAATATTTTTAGAAAATATACATATATGGTAATGTATTGTTGCTTTTGGTTCATTATGAAAAGTACAGCACAAAACTGTGCCTGCAAATTGAAGAGCAGGAATTCTATACAAATGAATTTAATTAACCTGAAGTTGATAAAAGTAATTTGTACTAAGAATTTTGTCTAAGGCACCTGTTTTATTGCTGATATATATTACACCAAAGCATGGTTTCATGTATGGCACCAAAAACACTTGCATTTCCTTCATCTGTAATGTGAATGTAAAATTGCCTAGAATGTATATTGAATTTTAAATGGCATTTACCCCTCTCTCCTGCACTGATTTTCACACATATCCACAGCAACAATATGAGAGGCTCAAAAGTGCTTTGTTTGCTCAGAAGCAAGTTCCATTTAGTTCAATGAGATGTACTCCCTAGTAAGTGTGCTTAGCAGCCTATTCATGTTTTACTGGAAGAAAGTCCTATTGTGTTCAACGGGACTTACTCCCAGGTAAGGTTTGCAGCATCAGTGATGTGCGCAACACACCCTAGCGTAATTTCTTCTGAAATCAGTGGAAATTACTCCAGTGGCTTCTGCCAGTGGGCTAGGATGAAAGTTTGCAACTTTCATGGATCGAGTATATATTATACTGGATCCAACTTTCATGGATCCAGTATAAAAAATATAGGCACTGAGGAAGGAGACAAAACACTGCATAGCACAGCTACATCAGAATGGTAAATGGGTCCTTTCAAATTCAAAGACTTACGGTAATATTCACATATTCTGTTCTATACCATAAAGCTTGTCAGGAATGCTCATCCAGTATTTACTTAAGCTTTGGTAAATGGAATTAGTATAGAAAGCTAAACAGGTGATCAAAAATACAGACTATTGGACCTCCTTCCCAAGACTTCTGGTAAAGGAGAAAAAATGATACATAGAATTCATTGTTTCCGTGTACAGAGCTGCATGGCTGCAGAAGCAACAAGCCTGTTAAAATTATTTACATATAAATCACCACCAACCATATTAGAACATACGGAAGTAGCTTGTATGATCGAGAAGAAAAAATGCACTGGAGAATGCAGCCCTGTTTTCTTGGAGAGAGCGATAGAAAAAACTATTAATTTCTCATTTGTAGTAAGCATGCTAGACAAATTCCGGCTGCCGAGAGCTATGCCAATAAAACAATGTTCACCTAGTGTGGTATCTAATTTCTTCTGAAATTATGAGTCGGCGTTCTGAAGAAATGCACACAAGCAAAGTTCCTCCATTGATAATCCCCATTCAAATATCCAATGAATCTGACTCTTTATTTTAGAGTTTGCCATGCCACATCATTCCCCAAAACGCACACGTACTAAGTAACTGGCTCTGTTTTCCTGATGGAGACAGCAAGCCCAGCAGACAGCGTGATTGGAATATAGATCTACTCATTGCTATGGAAACAAGAGACAAAGCCTGCATGAGGATTAAGAAATGCAAATCCACTAGAATGTGGTTTGTGCCTTTCTATTAAGCTGTCCCTGCACAGGCTATAAAAGACCTGTAATATATTTATGTACGACTAAGTGACTGGTATGAATTGATAAAACCGTTAACTCCAGTATTCAAATTATTGTAAATCAGTGCTAAATGTCATTTATTTGTTTCTCCTTGACACCAATGTACAGTTAACTACCTTGTAAAAATCAATTCAGAAGTGTCCTAAGCATGAATAGCTAACACATTTATGCATTAGCCTTCTAAATATATTTGTGAAAAGATTTTTCTGCGGCCTTAGCTACTACATTTCCACTGAAAAAGCAGTATTTCCCCCTTGGAAAGCTGGCAGCATTTTGACATGTTTCCTGGACTCTAGACTATGCTACCCCATTTATCCAGAGTGCTTTGAGGAGTGTGGTCTATGGCTGCAATCCTATACCACTTACCATTCCTGAGCAAGGTTCTGGAGCAAGTGGTATCAGACCAGAGCCAGGTGCTTTGGGAAGAAACTGATTTTCTGGATCCATTTCAATAGGTATAGGCCCGGTTTTGGCACAGAAATTGCTTTGGTCGTCCTGTATGATGACCTCTGTCGAGAGAGAGACAAGGGAAACCTGTCCCTGTCAATTCTTCTCGACCTCTCAGCGGCTTTTGATACCATCAACCATGTTATCCTTCTGGAGCGACTCTCAGAACTACCGTATTTTTCGTTCTTTAAGACGCACCAGACCACAAGACGCACCTAGTTTTTGGAGGAGGAAAACAAGAAAAAAAAATATTCTGAATCTCAGAAGCCAGAACAGCAAGAGGGATCTCTGCGCAGTGAAAGCAGAGCTTCTGTGATAGCTGCACAGCCTGCATTCGCTCCATAAGACGCACACACATTTCCCCTTACTTTTAGGAAGGAAAAAGTGAGTCTTATAGAGCAAAAAATACGGTAAGTGTGGGTGGCACTACTTTGCAGTGGTTCCAGTCCTACTTGGATGGTTGCTGCCAGAGGGTGTTACTTGGGGAGTGCTTTTCATCCCCTTGGAATCTTCAATGAGGGGTTCCGCAGGACTCAATCCTATCCCCTGTGTTGTTTAAAAGATGTTGTTGGACTCCAACCCCCATCAGGACCAGACAGCATAGGTGATGGTCAGGGATTATAGGAGTTAAGAGTCTAACAGCAACTGGAAGACCACAGATTCCCCTGTTTCATAGCTGAAGGTCTAATCTAGATTTGCATTTGAGTCAAAATTAGGCCTGCTAATAAGAGCATACTGTTCCATGTCAGGAGATGGTACCGGCCCATAGCTAACCTCATAAGTAGAACTCCAGACAAAGCATAGGATGATCCAGCTAAGGTTATCAGGACAGTGGTGTCTCGGGCTACAATAGGAATAACACAGGTCAGCCTGAGCTGTTTCATTTGAATAGGGTGATGCAGGGAACAGCAGATTATAAACACTTCTCCATGTGTTTTGTGCTCTTGGTAGCACTTGTGTCAACAGAGTCTGCCTAAAATAAGAAACCTTTTTCTTGCAGATGCCTTGAAAGCACAACTTAGGTGCTCCTTTATTACTTCAGAGAATTCTACAAGGCAGAAATGCAGAGTCCTGTTCTTTGATCTTTGTTAAGGATGAATTGTTTCTTGTGTGGTATTTCTGGAAACATCATTGTAAGAGGTCTGAGTTATTCTTCCCCAGAATGTGTAGTTTCATTCATTCTCACCGGGGGCAAACCGTCAGCTTCTCTCAGTTGTTCATGTTTGGGTGCCACCACATTTGCGGCATGGTCGTGCTCTTCAACGGCCCTGACCCCTTCTTTCACGCTCTCCATGGCCAGCTTGACAGGTATTGGTGGATCCGGCATGGGTTTGAAAAAGGAGGTATTTGCCAGGTTCAGTGCAAGGGGAGCCGGAAGGGGAGGGTCCAGGGCTGGCATTGCCTCGGCAAGGTCTCCCTCGCACTCCTCCTGTAATCATATCAAATATATCACATAGTCAGGATGAACAGTCCAGTGAAACAAAAAAAATTCCTTCCAGTAGCACCTTAAAGACCAACTAAGTTAGTTCTTGGTATGAGCTTTCGTGTGCATGCACACTTCTTCAGATACTGTTCCCCACCAGTCAAATTCACTTCCTGGTGCAATGGGAACAGGCTCACCCAGTGAGTTTTCGATTTGAACCCTGGTCTCCCCTGGCCTAACACTCAACGGCATCACACTCACTCACTTGTGAACCCACAAAAGGAGGGCATTTTTAGCCCAATATTACTTTTAATTCTGGGATAAATAGCAACCTTGGGGAGGCAGATCAGAACGGGCGAGGGGCCACAAGGGGTTGAATCCCCTCTCAGCAACATCATGTGTGAACATCCCCTCTTAATTGCGGCTCTTTGGTTAAAGAACAACTGTGGAAGGGAACATCATGTGCTGACAGTGCAGCCCTGTGTGTGCCTCTTTTTTCAGTCTTCTTGGGTTCAAGGGGGCTTACTCTCAGGTAAGTTGGCATAGTAGAGAATGGGGAGGGAGCACCAGGCTGCACAGCACAAGGACCTGAAGACCCTGGGCAAGAGCGGCCGCTTCATTGGCTTCCTTTTCATCTGCACCCACTAGCTGCTCCTTGGCATCAGAATCTGCGACCTAAGGAGGACAACCAAGGGAGAGGGCATAATCTACATATTAATTCTTTACTGTCCCATTCTTCAGTTCACCACACTTCATAATCATATTCAAATTCAGGAAGAAAACCAAAACAAAAATGCACCAACATTTTAGTGGGCAACTAGGTACCAGAATCTGCCAGTGATTTTGCTTTCTAATTAATCAGGAACTGTAGTTTGTTAAGGGTGCTGGGAATTGTAGCTCTGAAAGATACAGTGCCCAGGATTCTTTGGAGGAAATCATGGGCCTTGGTGGGTCTGCAGCTATTGTCTTTCAACAGCCCTGTTCATAATACTGAGCTTGCAACGGCTACAGCAGATAATGAAAACAGATACAAATTTCCATAAAATCTACCTGTTTCAACATAACCAGAGACATGGGCTCCTTGGTGACGTGGTCAGACTCCTCCAAGTAGTATTCCACTTGAAATCCATTGAGTAAAAACTTGAAATTGCTTGAGTACTCAATAACGTTCTCTCTCAGTCTCTGTTCATAATATTGAGCTTGCAACAGATATGGCAGATAATGAAAACAGATACAAATTTCCATAAATTCTACCTGTTTCAACATAACCAGAGACATGGGCTCCTTGGTGACATGGTCAGACTCCTCCAAGTAGTATTCCACTAGAAATCCATTGAGTAAAAACTTGAAATTGCTTGAGTATTCAATAACGTTCTCTCTCAGTCTCTGTTCATAATACTGAGCTTGCAACAGATATGGCAGATAATGAAAACAGATACAAATTTCCATAAATTCTACCTGTTTCAACATAACCAGAGACATGGGCTCCTTAGTGACATGGTCAGACTCCTCCAAGTAGTATTCCACTAGAAATCCATTGAGTAAAAACTTGAAATTGCTTGAGTACTCAATAACATTCTCTCTCAGTCTCCTGTACTCTACAGCCTGCTGTTTGAAAGTTGCCATTAGCAGCACTGGCTCTGAGATGACACCCAACTCTTCCTCGCCGATATTTTCAAGCAAGACTAGGGTTCTAAACTGGATGGCATTCTCCAAAGTCCTTACGTAAGTGGAGTCAGACACCTTGATAATGGAAAGATTATAGTTTGCTGCTTCCGTGCCCCTATCCTCCTTTCCTCCCAAGCTCATCTTTTCAGCCCTTTCCAGTTTTTGAGAGCATTCCTCAATGGTGTTTTCAAGTTTTTTCTTCCGGTTACTAAGTGATTCAAGTTCATCGTTCAGGTCCCGGAGGCGGTCAATTACTTTCTTTAGTCCGTCTCTGTCCGTATTGAGCTTCTGCATCAGTAGAGTGAGCAACCCTTCCTCTTTCCTGAGTTCTTGATGTTTTGGGGCCACCACCTTTGCCACCCGGTCGTACGCATCCATGGATCCAACTCCTTGGCACAAGCCTTTGCAGGCAGATGATACAGCTGGCTCTATGAGAGATGGCTGAAAGTCCACATGGCTGAAAGTCCACAACTTCTCTCTACTTCTCTTCATTACAGCTGGGAGGAAATTCTCTTTGTCAGAAGTCTTCAAGGAGTCGAGGAATTTCAGGTGCCTTACAACCATTTGGGAACTACCTGAAATTTCAAATAAATACATATATATTAAAATGTTTTCAAAATATAAATATCTCATTTTAAAAATCTGGGAGATTTTCAACCTTGCTGTTCTTTCCCCTGTAATAGTTTTGGGAGCATCCAGGTGATTCTTAAGCCAAAGGAAATGGATAAGGTCATAAAATGACACCTGCATCTATCGTTCATCTTATTGCATTGAATGCAGGGGGAGGGACTGATGCCCATTGGACTTTTAGGGCAGAATACGGGAGAGTCAACAGTAGTGGGGAATTAGAGCCAATGACAGGCAGAGTGAACTAATTCTGGCTTTGTCCTCACCCTCCTTCCTGCTGAGTTCCATAACAGCAACACTGGGTCTAAGGAGGAACAGGAGCAGATGGGGGCTGGCTAACAGAGGCTTAGCTTTTTAGGGCAGTTCCCCACTTGCCCCAATGGACTAAAGTCTACTGGTTGAATGTCTGAATATATAATATAAAGTGGTACGATGAAAATGCTCAGTATCAACAAAGAATCACATGGCAACCCCTCCCAATAGAGGATTAAAAAAATAAATTACCACTTCCAGTTGAATCAGGTTTTCTTTCTGGCTTTTTTTTCACATTTTCCATCACCAACTTGACAGGTCCTGGTGGATCGTTTATGCAGTTGACAAATGAGGTATTTGTCAGCTTCATGGGATGGAGAGCCGAAAACGGACCTTCCAGGGCGGGCATTCGCTCCACCAGGTCGCTCTCGCACTCCTCCTGTAATGAGATCAATTATATACTCAGTAGGGATTTGATAGCCCTGGTCTCCCCTGGCCTAACACGCTAACTGCATCACACTCACTCTCTTGTGACCCCACAAAAGGGGCAATGCTGGAGCTTCATGCTCTGTAACCGGGGGGGCAGAGAGAAGGCGGGGCGGGGCGGGCGTCCTGGGGGGCGGGAAGCGCTGCCTGTGGGGGCGGGGTGCCCAGCACGGGGGCAGCTGCAATGGCACCCTGCCAGGATCATGCTGCCGGTGGTGGTGTGCTCCCCCTGCACTCCTCTTCCTCTGCCAGTGAAAAGGGGGGCATTTTTAGAAATTTTTAGCAATAAATGCAAATGTTTTACCTTTAAAGGTAAAGGGTAAAGGGACCCCTGACTGTTAGGTCCAGTCGCGGACGACTCTGGGGTTGTGGCGCTCAATTCGCTTTACTGGTTGAGGGAGCTGGCGTCCAGCTTCCAGGCACGTGGCCAGCATGACTAAGCCGCTTCTGGCAAACCAGAGCAGCATACAGAAACGCCGTTTAGCCTCCCACCAGAGCGGTACCTATTTATCTACTTGCACTTAGACATGCTTTTGAACTGCTAGGTTGGCAGGAGCAGGGACCAAGCAACGGGAGCTCACCCCGTCACGGGGATTCAAACTGCCGATCTTCGTATCAGCAAGCCCTATGCTAGTCACATTTTTTTCTTACCTCAGCATGTTTGGTGCCAGAAATTGACACCAAGAGAATTATCCAGAAAATCGACATCGTAATCTATGAAAAAAGAAAAGCAGATGAATATTGTTTTAGACAGCTTTTAAATCCCAGAACACTTTCCCGCCTAGGTTGTTCACCTAACAACTTACCTATTTGCAGCTCATTTGCTGAAATGCCCTCTGTGCACCAGATAACCCCAATATAAACTTAACATTGGATTGTGATGTAAGCTGGCACCCCTGCCTTGAATTATTATGCCAAGATGGGAAAAGTTAAAATTGTCATTGCTAGGCAAGATTTCAGTCATAAAAATGAATGTTTTGCCTAGAATGATATTTTTATTTCAAATAATACCTCTTGCGACTGATTCACTATTTAAAGAATGGCAAAATGGGTTTATCTAGGTGTTATGGCAATGAAAAAAACCACAAGTTAAAATGAAAGTACTGCAAGATGTAAAGCAAAGGGGAGGATTGGAACTGCCTGATTAGAAATTGTATTTTGCCACCTATTGCTTAGCCAGAGCATTCCCACATCCCACTCTTCCTGAATTCTGGGTGAACTAGAATAATTCCAGAACAAAAATTCCAGAACAGCAGCACATGTGCTTTACTACAGTTTTACGTTTCCCCAGTTCATTCCTTTGCATGCACATACCAGTGTGCTCTGCAGTTTAAGCTGGACGCAGCTCAACATGGGCTTCCTCCATGACATTTCCATATCTTTCTAGGGCACAAATGAGATGGGAGAACTAACGCAGTTGCTCCCTCAGTCTTAGGGCGCAACAAGGTGGAGGTGGGCGAGCGGGAAGACGAAGCTCACAGGATCCTTATCAAGCAAAGCAATATACAGTGTCATCATGGAAAGAGTGAGATGGATGGGGGATGTCTTAGCCATGACCCTGCAATGATGGCGAAGAAATTCCAAACAAGGCTGAACTGGCCCCATGAATAATTTGTCAGCCTGGAAGTTGGAAAAGAGTAAATGGCTTCCAAATGCAGCAAAAGTGACATTATTACCAATAGGAACAGTTTGCTATCAGTCAATATGCAGAGCCAGACCAATACATTTTGCTGCCTGAAGCAAGAAGCAAAAACAAAACAGTGAATCTTCAATCCCATTCCACGTACAGCAGCCAATTGAGCTGGCAGCTGAGTCTGACAATGGGGCAGACAAACTCCAGACAAAGCATGGGATAACCCACCTAAGGTTATCAGGACAGTGGTGTCTCGGGCTGCCCTAGGAATAACACAGGTCAGCCTGAGCTGTTTCATTTGAATAGGGTGCTGCGGGGAACAGCAGCTTATGAACACTTCTCCAAGTGTTTTGTGCTCTTGCGTCAACAGGGTCTGGCTCAAGTAAGTAACCTTTTTCTTGCAGATGTCTTGAAAGCGCAACTTAGGTACTCCTTTATCCCTTCAGAGAATTCCACAAGGCAGAAATGCAGAGTCCTGTTCTTTGATCTCTGTTAAGGCCGAATAGTTTCTTGTGTAGTATTTGTGGAAACATCATTCTAAGAGGCCTGAGTTACTTTCCCCCAGAATGTCAGTCATTGCACACATCCTCTAAAATGTGTCCAGCCCATTCACTGCATGAGATATATGTTGTCCCCCTTTGAATCTCCATCTTTTGAGTTCTGGCCTTAAGGAGCTAAAAGCTTGAATACTGCAAAGCATATCCATAAGGCAAGTGAGCTGGTGCAATAAGGTATTGTATGGCCTAATTAGCCGAGCCAATATTGCTATCTGGTTACGGCGAAAGCTCAGGGGTCGAACAATTATTCAGACATGTAGTCCATGTTTCATATTTGACTCATCCTCTTCTTTATGATATATCCAATCCAGTCATTTCTTCCTGTGCAACTGATTATAAAAATAGTTTTTCCCTTTGAAGTTGTGCCTTATCTATCCTACTGCTTTCTATGCTGCTGTGGCTGTCTGTACCAAAGAAAATAAACAAAAGAGTGTGATTGTGATTGTGTGTGTGTGTGTGTGTGTGTGTCCTGACTAATCAAACAGCAACATAAAACAAAATAGGGGGGAAAATAAAATAAAAGTAGCAGACTCAAATAAACTTTGTGATCAGTCAATATACGCCCAAAATCTAATAGCTGTGTTCCCTTCACAGAGCTGCAAGCTCCAGAGTTCTCTAGGAAGAGGAACTAACCTCTCAGCACCCTTAATAAACTCCAGTTCCCAGGATTTTGGAGGGGGAATTCATGACTGTGTAAATAGGTATGACATTGCTTTATATGTATGGTGCAGATGGGGCCAAAAACCACCAGAAGATTAATATCTGGGGCAGCGAGGGGAAGGCAGAGGGCAAGGAAGACCTTACATGGGAATGGACGGATTATGAAGTTAACAGAATCAAAGAATCAAAGAGCTAGAATGGAAGAGAGGGTCATCTAGTTCAACATCCTGCAATGCAGGGACTCAAGCCCATGACCCTGACCTGAAAATGAAAGCCAAGGTAGGAACTGGGGAAAGCCAGAAGCAAAGTTGAATGAAATAACAAAGCAAAGAGTTGGGCTCAACACAAGAAAGAAAACTGGGAGCAAAGCAAAGCAAAGAGGACTGCCAGACCAGTCTTGGGTGGGATTCAGCCACATCCCAGCAATTCCCTGTTGTGCAGTCAAGGTGATTGGGAGGCCTTGAACAAACCCACTCCTCCCAAAAGAATGGACTTTTTACAAAATATTCCCCCTCTGTGAAAAGCTGATAGTTTTCCAAGGACTTCTGCAGCTTTACAATATGCAATTGGAAAGAACAGAGAGCTGGAGAAGCCTGTCCTTGTTGTCGAGTAATCTCCTACCATAGTTAGATTCACCTAGGAATAGAAACAACGCATTTCAATGAAATGGTAAGGTGTTTATAGAGCATGCAGAGATGCCGTCTGTTTAAAACAGAAGACTAAATAAGACTCTGCTCACAAGGTGACCGGAGCCCTCATACAGTGGGCTCAGGGGGGAATTGGAACCTACAGTGGGACACTTTTAATAAGCAGCCTGATGTTAGCTGGCCTTGCATTACTAGGGATGATGGAGTTTTGTCACAAATCCCGATGTACTATGGGGGTTTGTGAGGGCGTTTTGTGAGAGGGCTGAGGTGGGGTTTGTGATGGCCCTTTGTGAGTGGGTTGAGGTGGGGTTTGTGATGGCCCTTTGTGAGTATGCTGAGGTGGGGCTTGTGATGGCCCTTTGTGAGTGGGCTGAGGTGGGGTTTGTGATTGTGCTTTGTGAGTGGGCTGAGGTGGGGTTTGTGACTCAAACCCTTAGGGTGAGTCCCCAGTAGCATTTTATCTTTCAGCCTTGTAGATGTTAGCATTTATGGAACTGGACAATAGCCCTTTAAAGAACACAGCCAGCTCCTCCGCAAAGGCAGGGCTAATTGCAGGACAGGGTTTGCCAACCTCAACCTCTTTGCTGAGACAACATCCACCCATTAACCACATTCAAGAGAAAACTGCAGCCACTGGAGGTCACAGGACCTGTCCATGGTCCTGATAGGGCCTGCCTAAATCTGGGTGTATTTTTATTTTTATTTATTTCTTAAGATCTATACACCACTTGATTGCAAGAAAAGCTCAAAGCAGCTTACAAAAAGAGTAAAATCATAAGAGCATCTAAAAAAAGGAAACAACTATTGAAAACATTGAAAAATAAATAAGATTAACGATGGGCAGGGAGCAAATTAAAATGTATGGCAAGATTCTACATTTATGGATGTTTTTAGCAGGCACCAAAAAGTGTAGAGTGAAGGTACCTGCTTGGGAGTTCCAACTGAAAATATCAATTTCTTACAAATGCGGATCAAGTATTATGTGTAATACTTGTAACAGTGCCAGTTCCACAGATCCAAGCAGTTGCATGGGCATATATAGGATAAGGAAATCTCACAAGTAAGCTAGGGACAAGCTGTTAAGGGCTTTATATACTAACATGTATATTTGACCTTGGCCCTGAATTTGATAGTGCTAAATGGAGGCACATGCTAAGGAGCCTGACCTTACCTGCATGACCCTGCTGTTCACTGTGATATTATCTGGCATGACCACACTGGGAAGAGATATTTACCTAATATTGCCTTTTTAAAAAAATAATAAAAAAGCCTGCTGCCACTTTCTCTGTGACCCCAGAGCCCCAGGGGATCAGAACTTTCATTGCACCCCTTTCCTGATCAGCATAAGAAGATGTCTGGAGCCCAAGAAACAGGATTTGTACAGCATTCATGTAGACTGATTAATAGATACAGTGGTGCCCCGCAAGACGAACGCCTCACAAGACGGAAAACCCGCTAGACGAAAGGGTTTTCCGTTTTGGAGGCGCTTCGCAAAACGAATTTCCCTATGGGCTTGCTTCGCAAGACGAAAATGTCTTGCGAGTTCCTGCGGGGTTTTTTCCCCTTTCCCCCCTTTTCCTAAGCCGCTAAGCTGCTTATCAGCTGATCCGCTGATAAGCCGCTTAACAGCTGATCGCTAAAAGCCGCTAAACCGCTAATAGCGCTAATCCGCTAAGCTGTCAATGGGCTTGCTTCGCAAGACGAAAAAACCGCTATACGAAGAGCCTCACAGAACGGATTAATTTCATCTTGCGAGGCACCACTGTACTGAATTCTTGCCTGAACTTGTCATGAGTACTCTCAGGTACTATGACCTCTTCACCATTTTTTTCCTGAAGCAGACATCCAGCTGGTTGAGAGATGGCAGCTCTGCAGCACAACCCAAGTCCCATCCACGATAGCCTGATTAATCATCTTTGCTGCGATTGTTCCTTGGCCCTGGCCAAGTGAAGTAGTCTGGATGCTTTCCATGCTGAGATCATCAAGCCTAGGGTCAAATATTTAAATACAAATTGTTTTAATAAATGTGCAAGGTTTTAGTGTCAGGAACGCTATTCAAGAAACCCAAACCGAATCTTCTCATTTAAAGTAACTGTCACCTTTAGAAGACATCTGAAGGCAGCCATGTAAAGAGAAGCTTTTTAATATGCAATGTTTTATTATGTTTTTATATATGTTGAAAGCTGCTCATGGTGCCACACAGTCAAATGGGTGGGGTACAAAGAAAATTATTATTATTATTATTAAAGTGCTTTTTTGAGGACTTTCAGGCAAGCTGCTGTTGCAAAGATTTCTGCACACAACATACAGATAAATTAAGGAATGTCAGTAGGAAGCTCCTTTATTTATACAGTCAGAGCATGGGTTCATCTAGCCCAGTTAGGGTAACACGGACTGGCAACAGCTCTCCATGGCTTAAGGCAGATTTCTCTCCAAGCCTTACCTGGAGATGCCAGCAACTGAACCTGTAAACCTTTCCATGAAAAGGGTACCATGAACTGTGGTCTTTCTCTGCTGAGTTCCCTTGGCTGCATTTTGTGTGCTGGAAAACAGGCCCTGGGGCAGAAGGGAAGGTTGGACCTACAGATGAATCTGACCCCAGAGATGCTGTCTCTGGGGATCCCAGTTTGGGAGTCTCATAAGAGCATAATAAGAACCAATGGCCCATCTAGTCCTGAATCCTGCTCTCATAATGCTCAACCAGATGCCTGTGGGCAACTTGCAAGTAAGTCTTGAACACAGCAGCACTGTTGCCTTCTGTGGTTTCCAGCAACTGGCATTGAGAAGCATTACTGCCACTGGCCATGGAATCTCTGGCTCGAGTTTAGAATGGGGGACCCAGGTCTGGGTCCAGCACCTCATTGAGAGCCAGTGTGGTGTAGTGGTTAAGAGCAGTGGACTCATGATCTGGTGAACCGGGTTCGCTTCCTCGCTCCTCCACATGCAACTGCTGGGTGACCTTAGCCTAGTCACACTTCTCTGAAGTTGCTCAGCCTCACTCACCTCACAGTGTTTGTTGTGGGGGAGGAAGGGAAAGGAGATTGTTTGCTGCTTTAAGACTCCTTAGGGTAGTAATAAAGTGGGATATCAAATCCACACTCCTCCTCCTCATCTGCTTGCACTGCCATTTTTTTTAAAAAAATATGGCTGTGAACTCCTCCTCTGGGTCAGAGTTTGAGCTGCTGCTCAGGGTGTGGGTAGTGAAAGATGCAGATTATAGCCTTGTTCAACTGGAAAGGCAGTATCATAAAAGAAGGATTTCATGTTGGGCATTCAAGAAACCTCACCTGCCACGAGATCAGCACCTGGCAACAGAACAAAAATCAGAGGTGGGGGTTCAATATTGTCTGCAATGAAGAGTTGGGTGGCTGGGATGATTTTATCTTGTCTCAGGCAGTCAATCTGTGACCAGATTCCATTCACCAGGAAACTCTACTTCATGAGGTTTGGCAGAACCATAAATCGTTTTCCACTCCACAACATTGGACTCCACATGATGCAACAGCCCATGCAAGTTTTTCAGCCCTGAGGAATGCACAGTTTCAGCCCATGATTTGTCAGACAACCACTCTGGGGCAGGATTCACATCCGGGTTCTTGAGCGCAACCTCACCTGTCAGTAGGAAACGCCAGACCTCACTATCAATCTCATCTCTCCCTTTAACGATCCCTATAGTCAGAAGGAAGGAGAAAAGAAGCTTGACCTTCTCAAACGGGGATCAGCAGTCGTTGTAGATGCTGATTGTTAAATGTTCAATTATTAAGTCAATCCTTTCTTCCAAAACGTCACTTTTCCTGCTATTGGCCAGAGACTGGACATAGCAGTTAATAAACCATATCAGGGAATACAGTGGTGCCTTGCAAGACGAAATTAATTCGTTCCGCGAGTTTTTTCGTCTTGCGATTTTTTCGTCTTGCGAAGCACGGACTTTGGAAAAGCTTCAAAAATCACCAAAGTCTTCAAAAACCTCAAAAAAGGCTACCACACCGTGTGCTATGAGTTGCTCCTCAAAGTGAATACACAGTTTTAAGAAAAAGGAAACAAACTTGCAAGACAAAGGAAACAAACTTGCAAGACGTTTTCGTCTTGCGAAGCAAGCCCATAGGGAAATCCGTCTTGCGAAGCAACTCAAAAAACGAAAAACTCTTTTGTTTTGCGAGTTTTTCGTCTTTCGAGGCATTCGTCTTGCGAGGTACCGCTGTATTGATACATTGGTTCCATGTCAGCCAGATCAGACACGCAGAAAACAACTATTGCTAAATGAATGGCCACTGGCTTGTACCCCAATTCAGGTGATATCTATTTCCATTTCAGTAATAGTGGTAATTTCTTGCTTTTCAGAGATTTCTTCAGACAACTCTTTGGAGGAAGAGATGATTTTAATAGCTGTTTCATCTTCTAAGATATTTCCTTCTGACTTGGAAAGAACTTCCAGGATTTTGTCTTCAATCTCCTCCAGCTGTTTCTTGTTTGCTGCACTTTCTACAATCAGCTTGTTCTTCTCTTTCAGCTCAGGCTTTTCCTTTGCAGCCACAGTCCCAAGAAGCTAAATTTTATGGTGATGATGGTGCCCTTGTTGATGAAATAAAAGCAAGTGTAGCTTTCACACCTGCAAATGGCTATGGTGGCAGAGCAACACTCCTCTGATGACCTGGGAGAAATTGCTCAGGTTGAAGACCGTAGTGAGATTCTGAAGGAGTCAGGAGGAGGTTTTCCGCAGCCATCGTTCTGCCAATCCTTTGAAAAGGGGCAAAAAAGTTAAATGTAACCCTGACCTTTCTTTCCAACATGCCCCACCCCTAGGTTCTCTTCTCCCACTTTGCCACAGTGAAGAGTTGCAGACATCACGAGGGATGAGCAAATCTGTTAATTTCGGTCTCTCATTTCCCCAATTTTATGTTCAGTTCTGCTGATTTCCACACCGGTTTGCAATACCCACCCCCCGGCCAAAAAATAATAATAATCATTAGCATTTGAGTGCTAATTTCCCCTAACATACACACTTTTGTATGTATTTGCCTAATATGTCCATTTTTGCAAGCCATTTTCCCTAATATAATTCATTTCTGCATGTTATTTTCAGAAATATATGCATTTTGAACACTGATTACCTAAGTAATAATAATAATATAATAATAAATTTTATTTATACCCCGCCCTCCCAAGCCAAGACCGGGCTCACGGCGGCTAAAACCAGGTATAAAAACAATTGATTAAAATACAACTTAAAAAACAAGATTAAAATACAACATTAAATTGCAGCCTCATTTCAGTAGAAACTCAAATCAAAAACTTTTTTGGGAATGAAAACGTCAAGTGTTCACCAAGGCTAACTATCCAGACTGGTCCTACATGGGCCAGAAAAAAGCCAGGGAAGTCCCCAAATAGGAGTTCCATCACAGAAGGAGAGGGGGGGAGAAAGAGGGGGGGAAGAAAGAGGGGGAGGGGATCAAGATGATTCCAAGCTAAAGGCCAGGCGGAACAACTCTGTCTTATAGGCCCTGTGGAAAGAAATCAGGTCCTGCAGGGCCCTGGTCTCATGAGACAGAGTGTTCCCCCAGGCCAGAGCCAGTGTAGCATATGCATTGCATGACCAGGCTGCAACAGCCACAGCCCCCAGGGATCATAAGGAAGAAATAAAATTAGGCCCCAACTTTATTAAACTTCCAAATGTAGGAACAATGCATATAAAAAGAACATCACCAAAAAACAGAAAAAATCAAAAAAATCAAAATCAAAATCAAATCCAACCTTAAACTCACTCACATACATTCACTTATTTCCTTGACTTCCTCACACCTCCCATTTTTGTATTCTAATTCAATTTGGATATTTCAGCAAATCCTTCCAACTTTGTTTTTATCCTACTAATTTATCTTAACATACAATAATTCCCCTCTTTGTATTCTAATTCATATAGATATTTCAGCAAATCCTTCATCTTAATTTTATCCTTATATCTTATCTTAATATACTGTGATTTTCCATTCTTTCTTTCACCAAATAACCATCCACTTTTACTTTATTTAATCTTATTTCCCATTAAAACTTATATATCTGTACTTATTCTTAAAACATTTCCCCTAGGGTCAAAAAAAGATTCCATTTCACGATTTTCCCATCTCTCATTAAAAGAAAAAGAAAAAAACAAAGTTATATTATATACACTTTAAATTCCCAATTTTCTTCCACCAGATCCCCTCCCCGGTTTCGGCCCCTAGCAATAGTTCCATCAATCTCAGAAAACCATCAACCCGGAGATCTTAAGTCCGAGGCTCTTAAGTCTCTTTCATGTCCCCTCTGCCGGTCTTTTTGATAGTCTTTGGTGTTGAAAACCAGATCTCGGGGAAGCTCCAACCCAACAGTGATCATATTCCTTCCTGCCAAACTTCCGTAATTAAAGATAGGGCCTATAGAATATTCCAAATCTTGTTTCACACTCTTTTCAAATCCAAAGGCCCCCGAAGCTCCAACCTCCACCTGGCTCGGATTTGTATCCCAAAGGTCATTTGATCTCCACATAGGGTGATCTCTCCATCTTTCATTTTCCAGACCAAGCCAGGCTTCCATCTCCAAAAATTTGCTTCTCCTAGTTGCCATCATGTAGGGCCTCAAGTTGTAGTCCACCATTTGCCTCTGTAGGGTTGCGGCTCCCCCTTTCATCACTTTACTCACAACAAGATTCTCCTTCTCAAATTTTTCAATTTGTTCAGTTGGAAAAGATTTCTGTGCCAAGTTCTTGTCAGCTTCTTTACCAATACCCACTTTTGTTCCCAAGATTACCACATTAGTAGCCATAACATTTATCTGAAAATTTATCTGATAAAATGTCCTGTTCAGTTCACACTCGATTTCCTTCCCAACAGCCATCCTTAAACAGTCCAAGGTCAAAAACTAGTTTCTCAGGGCTTTTATCTTTAAAATCAATTTCCCAGCTGCATCCTTACGACAATATCCCAAAGCTCCCTCTAGAGGGATTCAAGTTCCTTTTCACTCCTTCCAGCACAGACCCAAAGGTCCCATACGTTAAATTGTAACAGTTCCTTCCTTCCTTTTAAACGTAAAGTTGTAACAAAAACAGACAGTAGAAACAAAGTCCTTCTTTTGTATCTTGACAGCTAACTTGACAGCTGTCAAATTTATCTATTCACTGTCAGCGGGCTCTCACAGACCACTCCCGGGTTTGGGGAAGTGGCACTTCAATTCCCAAATTTTAACCTTCTCCTGCAGGTTCCCCTGCTTCCAAAAAAATATTGATGGTAGTTTCAATCAGTGGAATTTAAGTCCTTTACATAAAACTCTCCACGACCTTAGTTAACTGGTTCTTTGCTTCAGTTTATTTACAGAAAGGGGAGGCGGGCTTCCTGCTTAGACCTTCCCCGATTGGTGCCAATTTAAAAATACTTTAAGTACTTTAAAAATCCAATTTCCGTTCTACTCACGGGTTGTTGTTTGAGATCCAATTGTCCACAAGAAAAAGTCAGCGCTCTCCGGCAACAGCTACGCGGCTTCACTCCGTAAAAATAGCGGTCGATTCAAAACACACCGCCGCTCACCCCAAGTCACTTCGGAACCTCCGAAAAAGGGTTTCCCTGTGGGTAGGGGGGGGCGCTCCTAGTGTCAGCCGAATCCCACGTTCCCAGGCTTCATCCGCCTGGGATTTCTAAAGGGTCTCCGCCTTTGCCGCGGCGGCGCGACCCGAATTCCACGGAGCGGGTTCCTCTCAGTCAGAGGAACGCCGCCATTGCCGATGGCGCTAACCCGGAAGTCCAGCACGTGGCTTTGCATTTTAGTCCCTGGCATCTCCAACACCTGAAACCCTGGAGAGCTGCTGCCAGTCAGTGCCATAGCTGTCAACTTACAGATTTGAAAATAAGGGATCAGCAGCCAAAATAAGGGATTTTCTGGGCACAGGTATGTTCAACTTTCTGAGCCCCTCTGAGCCAAAGGCAGAAAGCCCAGCCAGCAGCCAAATGAAGCCTCATCAATAAGGGACAGCAGCAGGACATGGCGCTGGGATAAGGGACTGTCCCGCCAAATAAGGGACACTTGACAGCTATGGTCAGTGCAGACAGCACTAAGTTAGATGGACCAACAACAGCTTTCTATTTTGCTAACCATGGAGGTTTTTTATCAGCCTCCTGATCCTAAATCAAGTGTCATTTCAGATAACAAACACACAACAGTATAGGATTCTATAGCAAGAGCAGTGGCAGTGGTAAATAGTGGCTAGATGTTGTTGGGGAAAATGCATTATGGAAGGAGTTGATGTGGTCTGGAATCCTAGGATGTCACCACAGCAGGCAGTTCTTTTCAGTTAGGTCTGTTATCAAGTGCAGAGAGTGAGAGAGGGAGTTTTACTGTGCCTTTTACACTGCCATGTGCCTCAGAATAAGTCTGTAAAATCTCATGTCTGCCAGTTTCGTGTGTGTGTGTTTTCAGTGCTTTTTTCTGGGGGACGCAGGGGTACTCATACCCCTAAACATTTTGTGAATCAAAGGGAAGAAACTAAAAATTTTAAACATTTTATTTTCTTCTCTAGCACGGTGAATCCTCAATTCTGTTGCTACCTCCAATGGCGGCCTCATTTCCTGAGTCTCAGACTGAACAAGCATTTAATGTGTGAAGTAGAAGTTGGACTCTAGCATGAGGTAGTGCATGTTCTTTGTGCTTTTGTCCATTTATTGTATTTATTTTCCCCAATTTCAAGTATAAAATGGTGATTTCCTTGAGTCAAAATGAGAGTACACCTAAACACCCCCCCCCCCAGAAAAAAGCACTGTATGTTTTATCATACCAACGAAAGTTATGTGTTATGTTTAAACTCCTGGGGCAGCTTCTGCACATATAAATACCAGAACATGTGCTCTCTTGAAGAGAAGCACATTCCTCAGAATAGTGGCCTCAGAATAGTGGTCTCAAATCTCAAATCTAAAGTTTGATCATCAAAGGCACTGATGGAAACAATGGCCAGGTGCCTTGTGAAACGCCCTGTGAGACACGAAGGAAGGCAGAGTAAGTCTCAGTGCAGCTTTGCCATTCCTTCTGGTGACCCCAGGCAGACAGTTGAAACTGCTGGTGAAGGTGGCAAGGTCACGTCTACACCATACATTTAAGGTACTATTATGCCACTTTAAATTGCCCTGGCTTCCTCTCCCAAAGAATCCTGGGAACTGTAGTTTGTTAAAGGTGCTGAAAGTTGTTAGGAGATCCCTCACAGAGCTACCATATGTAGGTTGATCCATATTTCTTTCAGACTGATTGACATGCAACTATCTGAGTCCAAAATTAGAGGAGGAAAGATGTTGGGCACCCTCACCTTCTAATAGGAGTGCTCTTGGTAAGGTTTCCAGTCAGGGTGACCCCCTCCTTCCTCCATGTTTTCCACCTCCCCACCCTAATTAATTATAAGTATTCCCTGGGTAATGAGCATATCCAGTTCTTATGGCACCAGCTTTTGTGTTTGTACATTTCCCCCATTGCCTTTAGATTTTCTTCTTTCTCCATGGCTCTTTCTTAGCTAAAATCCTAACATTAGAGGGAAGGATGGTGCCCTTTTGCAGCCCTTCTCAACCTTGGGTCCCCAGATGTTGTAGGTCTACAACTCCCACCATCCCTGACCTGGTCCTTCTAGTTAGGGATGATGGGAGTTGCAGTCCAACAACATTGGGGACCCAAAGTTGAGAAAGGCTGTCCTATTGCATTTAATCTGAAATCATGCAGGTAATATCATTCCTTCCACCTCCCGGAGGCCCCTTTGCTGAAAGGAGCAGAACATCAACAATAGCAAGCCTTGAGGTGTCCTTTTTGTCATACCAGTGGCTGTGATCAATCCATTGCCTAAGGAATTCTGTAGAAGGCTAGGCTCCGTATACCTCCTTGGCAGACATATTTAAGTCATCTAGGAAGAATATTGATGCATTTATCTTCCAAAGACAAAAAATAACTCCCTCTACCCCTCTCCCACTCCCTCTCCCCATCAACACAAGCAAGCAAAGAAAGGGAGAGGATGAGAATGAGTTAGAGTGTTAGGCCAGAGGAGACCAGGGTTATCAAATCCCCACTGAGTTCTAAAACTTACTGGGTGACCACGTTCCCGTTGCACCAGGAAGTGCATTTGACAGGTGGGGAACTGCCACCGAGAGGGCCCTCAATCAATTCCAATGAAGGCACATCCAGTGACAGCACCTGGAATAAGAAGGGAAAGGGTGGTTCTTGGAAAGTTATTGTTTCACTGGACTGTTCATCCTGACTATGTGGTATATTTGATATGATTACAGGAGGAGTGCGAGGGAGACTTTGCCGAGGCAATGCCAGCCCTGGACGCTCCCCTTTCGGCTCTCCATACCCTGAGCCTGGCAAATACCTCCTTTGTCAAATCCCTATAGGATCCACCAGGACCTGTCAAGCTGGTCATGGAGAGCGTGAAAGAAAAGCCAGAAAGAAAGCCTGATCCAAGTGGAAGCGGCCACTTCCTTGTTAGTATTTTGTGGGAGGGATTGCAGTGTACACTGGAGATTTAGGATGGTGCAGTTAAAGTGGATTAAAGTGCTCTGTCATCCAGCTTGCTCCTTAAAGTCCAGATATAATCTAACTTCTGCATAAGCAAGCAAATCAAGATGCATGCCCAATAAGTGGTTTGTCAGGTGGAGCTCACTGATCAAGTTGTTGACTATGCCTTCTGTCTAAGAGCAATCTTCATCTGCTCTTCTTTTTTAAATAGATGGCCATGTCCACTCTGTGGCTCCTTGGTCTTTTCCTATTCACTGTGGTGCGGACCATGGTTGGCCCCACCAACTCTTGATTCCAGGTGAAGGTTGGATTTGGCTTAGGTATTGGAGGGCTGGCACATGATAGAGTCTGCGTAACAATAGCAGCAACTCCCCATCCCACACAAATTACATTGAAAAAGTAAAGAAAAAGTAAAGCAAACTATAGGGAAGGCCAGGAATGGATTTTCTGTGAAAACAAATTCCTATGTGGAAAAACTGCAGTCAGAGGCAGGGATGGAAGGCTCTGTCAGTTTCAGTTCTCTTTCAGTTACTCTAAGGCTATCAGAGAGTTCCTATGACTTTCCAGTTTTGTTGAATATGAACTCTCATCATATTATAATTATTTTATATATATATATATATATATATATATATATATATATATATATATATATTATTCACATTGTTGCATTTATGACCTTTTTATTGACATGCAATATTTTATGAATTGTTGCATACAACCCTACTTAAAGAGAATTATATGAAAATGATGCATTGGTGGTATCTGGTTAAATTAGCAAAAATGTATAGAACAGGATCTAGTAAGTGTTGGAAATGTAAAGAAGCAGGGTATACTAGATGCCATGCTAACAAAGTGATAATTACTCCTTGGCTACGAGACATAAATGAGAGATATTACATGACCGTCCATGTCTTAGGACAAGCTTACAAGAGATAGACCCTTCTTGGTGGTGAGGCCAAGATGGCAGAACCATTGGTTCCAAAATGGTTACATTCTTAAACGGCTCTACCATCAATATGTTTCTCCCAATGTGCAAACAAACTCTGCTGAGTTGTCACGTAAGAGGCAAAAAGAGAGTTTTCTAGCTATGAAGTCACAGCAACAGCACAATTTTTCCCCGTATTGCCTTCCACCTACTGTGGAATGCGCTGTTTGTACCGCCAAACTTTGCAGTGGGCAATTTGCAGGTGTTGGCACCCTTTTCAAGTGAATCGGACAACTTTGCAGCAGGCAATTTGCAGGGGTTGGGCACCATTTTCAAGTGAATCGGACGCCAGATTTTTTTGGTAAAAACGTGACCCGTGGGTCAGGGCACCGAGGGCTCGTTTTATGGCCTACCATGAAGCGTGGTGTTTTCACCACCCAAATGGACCCTTGCTCTGACCCAATCTCTTGCTCTAGCCAACATGTGGGAAGTTGTTACTGGCACTGGCCTATCTGAAAGTCTTCAGTGCAACCAGAAGATAGACCTGTGGCATCAATGCCTAGTGGTCATCCCTAACCCATACTTTGAAAAATACTGTGCTGCATCATTTTCTTGGCTTCTGCAAAGAGCCACTTTGATCCAATGCATGGAATTTTGGACTCGCTTTGAGTATAGCAGGGTTCAAATCCAGGCTCATGTTATGAACCTCCCAGGCTCACTGGATACTGGAAAACCATGGGAAGGAAAATAAGCTTCAATTTATTGCACACTGATCTTTTCTGTCAGTTTTTCCTGAATCACTTCTAGTTCAATGACTTGACCACAAGGTGGAACACTCAGATCACTGAAGCAGATTCAGACTGTGCTTCTCATATGAGGATGAAGCCAATGCTAGAATTCCCATTTCAACATAACTTGCATTCATTTCTCCTCTTCCTAGTTGTGAATACAAAAGAGCTTTCTTCTATGGCTGCCAGATTTGCCAGTTGGCCCTTTCAACTTGACACACATTTCCAAAAATGCAGAATGCAGTTTTTGCAAGTAAAATCTTTCACTGCCCAGGCACCCCGATATAGAAATAATCCAAATCTAAGAAATGACCAGATATTCATGCAGTGAATTTTAAAATACCTTGGCTTTTTGGCTGCTTCCCGATTAGTGTCTCCAAGCATTACCGAGTCATCATTCACCTGCAGTTAAGCGGCAAAGGGAATTACAACTGACATTCTATACTGTTTGGAGTCTGACACTTTTAAACCTAAGTCTATAAAAAGAGCCTGGCAAGATCGGACCTAAAACACACCTGCTTTTGTATCCTGCTCTCCCAGTGGCCAAGCGGGTGCCTATAGGAAGCCCTCGAGGGGATCATGAGCATACTCCTCAATTAAAATTCCAGCAAGTGGAATATTGCCTCCAACAGAGGAATATTGGGGGCTGTTTGGACACTGAGCAGTGGTGTCTGGGCAGAAGTAGAATTGCAAGACTGACTTGGAAGAAAGGAGCAGTGATCTGGGGGAGCCTGTAACAGCCAGGAGATGACAGTCAGAGGCGGGAGATGATGCAGGATAGAAAATCATCATCATCATCATTTATACACCGCCAATCAAACATTAAAAACTCCCCTAAACAGCGCTGCCTTCAGATGTCTTCTAAAAGTCAGATAGGTGTTTATTTCCTTGACATCTGCTGGGAGGGCGTTCAACAGGGTGGGCGCCACTACCGAGAAGGCCCTCTGCCTGGTTCCCTGTAACCTCACAGTGAGGGAACTGCCAGAAGGCGCTCAGAGCTGGACCTCAGTGTCCGGGCTGAATGATGGGGTGGAGACGCTCCTTCAGGTATACCGGGCCAAGGTCATTTAGGATTTTAAAGGTCAATGCCAACACTTTGAATTGTGCTCGGAAACGTACTGGGAGCCAATGTAGGTCTTTCAGGACCGGTGTTGTACAGTCTTGGCGGCCATTCAGAAAGTGAAGAACAGGTGGTGGAGGAGGGAGGGATACGGCAGGCTGTGTTGGGTCAAAGACTTCCACACCTCCCCCTCCTGCCCCCTGCTTCTGTCTCCCAGGTCAAGAAGAGGATTGAAGAGGGAGGAGCAGGAAGAGGTTACACTCAGATGTAGTCTGCGCCTGCTTGCGCACAGCTCAGATAGTGGAGATACATAAGCCGAAGTCTAGGGTGGGACCTCTCCGTTGCAGCAACTGCCTCGACAGCTGCTCACCTAGGAGTAGCCAAGAGACAGAGGACTGGTGAGCAAGTTATTGTCTTCCACCTGCACCAGTGGCTATGACACAGCTGCTGTGGACTGGACCCTTTGGGGATTTGAGAAATCCTATGTTGGATGCCATTCTATGACCCGATTTCAACCGTGCGTGTCTGAAAGCTGTCAAAATTGCCCAAATCAACTGCTTCTTTGTGCTGGGCTTTCCTGGTGTGGAAAGAGCTTTGAAGCTCTCTGGCTCGCTTCCTAGGCTCTGGGGTGCTCTTGTGAAATCTTATGGGAACTCAGACAGTCCCTTCAAGGTCTTGCGAGAGCACCCCCAGAGCCCACGCACTGAGCAGGACATGCCCAATAAGCAAGGAGGAGAGTTTAAAAACTCCCAGCTTGTTTGGTGGTGAGCCTGCTCTGGAAGAAAAGTTTGCTTGTGCAGCGGGGCAGGTTGTGTATACACGGTTTTGCATATGTGCACCACCCCCAAAGCATAACCCTTGCGCAAGATGCAATCATACTGTATTAAGGGCCATTATGAAATGTCAGTGCTTTCCTTTAAAGCACCAATAAATAACAGCCACGGGGGGGGGGGGAGGACTTGAGTGCTCTATAGGAGACATTTGCACAATCAGTGCAGTAATGCATCTGCTATCTGAAGCTCTCCCGATG
Source organism: Podarcis cretensis (assembly GCF_951804945.1). NCBI lineage: Eukaryota > Metazoa > Chordata > Lepidosauria > Squamata > Lacertidae > Podarcis > Podarcis cretensis. The sequence goes on along the minus strand of NC_137176.1, from coordinate 16,283,277 downwards.
CAACACTCAGATTTCTATGGGTGGAGTGGTTTTCAAGGAGTGGCATGGCAGCTGAGATGCCAGCCTTTGGAAACAGACACTGTTGCAGAGTGACAGATGACAACAAATTCTTACATGGAGGATTCTTGAAATGCAGTCACTCCTTGATTCTTTTGTCTTGCTTTGAAATTTTACCCCTTTGGCTAAGAGAGATTTGATTTCATCTGATATTTTTAGGTACAGAAGTTTGTTTGTTTTTTGCAATTGGGCATATTAAAAAAAGGACTTCTATCTTGCAATGAATGTCATGATATGTATCACCAGCTGTCCATTTCTAAGAAAGTAAGGGGCCTTTAATAGCTACATGTTGTGCCTATATAAGGTAAAGGTTGGGCATGCCACTCATTAAGGATTCCATGGAGAAGTCTAAAGCAAGTGATACGATCAAGACCATTTTTTGTATTATAAGTAAACATATACATATGCATGCACACGGGCTCTCATTTTGGAAGGTTATAGCATCCTCAGCAGGATGGGGGAAGATTTCAGCTCACTCCACAATCTGGAGCAAACCTTCCCAGTCTGCAGCCAATAGATTATGCTCTGCTCAGAACACAAACATATGGATTAGATTGCATGCCTTTGTGTTGGAGAAAAGCAACTACATTTCCTTTTCTTGAGTTCGTAGTTAAGGCATCTGTTACTCAAACCATGAGAGGGCACTGTTTGTGTATCAATGTTACTTCTAACCCCACCCTTAAAAGCTGAGCCATTTGGTTTGTTCTTCTCTACAGACAAGATGTCTTCTATTTTCTCTCATCTCCACCCATCCTGTAAATAGTTCCTGCATGAATAAAGCCTTTGAACTCCAGAAACTGTAATTATTCCAGTCTGATTCACACAAGCTGCAAGGTCTGCTGACACTACGAAGCTGTCCAAGAATGGTTTGTCCCATCTTAAGCTGAATTACACACTCCTGTTTACTCTGCATCTAATGTACCCCCACTGCTGGTTTGAGAAGCAGTGTGCACACAATATTAGCCACAATCCATATCTATCCTGCTGCTTCTTAGGAAATATTGTGTCTTAATGTGTTTTTCCCTAAACCAGATTTGATTGAAATTGAGAAAAAGAAAAACATAGCTGTGTTTTAAACTAGTTGCTCTAAATTCAGTGGAATGTTCGTAATTCAGAGGCAGATCATCTGCTTTCCATGTAGAAAATCTCCAGGAGAAAATCTTGCTGGGATAAAAACTTGGAATCTTGGAGAGCTGTTGCCAGTCAGTGAGGTAAGTTAGGCTGAGAGTGAGTGACTGACCAAAAGTCACCCAGTGAGCTTCATGGCTGAGTGGGGATTTATGCATGCCAAAGACAGAAATCCTTTCTAAAATTAAAGCAAAATGGATCATATTTGTTAATAACATTACTACAGTTATAGTATGTAAAGTATAAAGAAGTAGCAGCTGTGAATGCTCTTCAAATGCAGCATTTTGGGGTTTTTTGCAAATTTAATTGGGAATATATCCAAGATTGGGCTTCCAAAGCTTGTTTGGCATTTTGCCCCTCTATCTGAAATCTTTTTCTTATGCCTGCCCCCACCCCTCAATCTTAAATGGTTCCCCTATTCAGACAGAATAATATATAGTTTTAAGAAAGTGAAATATCCCTCGTCACTAAGATATTTGGGCATGATCCATTGGCAAGGCTTCTTGACATTTGTTGTTCTTTTTTTCTGAAGAACAGGGCCGAAAAGTGTACTAACAGGAAATTCCATTCACAAGATAAGCAGCTGCTCAGTTCAAACATTTCAGCTGACGGTGCAACCGCGAAGGATCTTTTGTCCAATTCTCAGCTTCAAGAATAGTCAGCATTCCTTGTATACCCAAAGGAAATGCTCAGAGAACAATTTGTCAGGATGCCTGTACGATTTTGTGTGCTTGTGAAACAGCGCATTTGAGAAACCAAAATGGTGGCAGTTGTGTTTGTTTTTTGATTGTTACTGTTTCGCCATATAAATGTTCCCACTATGGACCAGAGTGGCCCAATGACAAGTAATTTGGTTTACAACAAGTGCTCTTTTTCTAGAAAAAGAGGTGCTGGAACTCACTAGGAAAGCCTCTCTTGTTCTCTTAGGATGGCAATGGCGGCCACCTTAAAGGTAACAACTCAGTTCTGGCCAGTTCTGGCTGGAAAAAAGGTCTGTTCCCAGCAAAGAAAGAATGGATACAAGATGCAGAAATGGCGAAACTTACCAGAAGAATAAGAAATCACGATAACAAACTTTTTATAAAATAATGGAAATGGTTTATTGAATATTTACAGATAAATTGCAAACAGATAAAAACATTGGCAGGATTATGGTAATAACCTGCAGTTTCATAAGAATATATATTTAAAGTAGATAATTAAATGAGCAAATTAAATGAATTTGGATATGCAGAAAATATTAAAAATTAAATTTAAGGAACCTCAAAAAGAGGGGGAAGGAAGTCAAACTTTGAAATGTTAAATTGGTTGTAAAACTAATGAAATGTATAAACTTGAAAAGTATAGCTAAAATCTTCACTAGAAGCATAGATTTGCCCAGTAAAATGAAGGTATGCAGTTCAATGAATCTGGGATAGTCACATAAGGAGTACAGTCGTACATCGGTTCTTGAACGCCTTGTGACTCGAACATTTTGGCTCCTGAACGCCGCAAACCCGGAAGTGAGTGTTTCGGTTTGCAGACGTTTTTTGGAAGCCAAACATCTGACGCTGCACCTTGGTTTTCGAACATTTTCAGAAGTCGAACAGACTCCCAGAATCACTTTTTATCATGTGATTCCTCAGAACTTGAGGCATCACAGTTGTGAATTGTTGGCATATTTTTGTCATCTAGCTCATGTTCAAAAATAGTGTCTCTTTCTGTCTATATACCGTATTTTTCGCCCCATAGGGCGCACCGGCCCATAAGGCGCACCTAGTTTTTTTGGGGGAAAATAATGGGGGGGGGAATTATTTCCCCCCCCCAAGGCACGAGGCTGGGGCGGGGGAAGCCCGAACTTCCCCCGACCCCAGCCCCCAGAACAGGCTGCTCTCCGCAAGCCGTGGGAGCCCTCTCGCGGCTTGCGCAGAGCTACCCGAAGCCCCGACACGACTGCTGAGCACGCCGGGGCTTCAGGATAAGAAGCAGCTCTGCGCAAGCCAGGGGAGCTCTCCCGTGGCTTGCGCAGAGCTACCCGAAGCCCGGCGCAACCGCTCAGCGCGCCGGGGCTTCGGGATGCAAGCAGCTCTGCACAAGCCGGGGGAGCCCGGGGGAACTCCTGCGGGCTCCCATGGCTTGCGGATAGCTTCCTGAAGCCTGGAGAGGGAGAGGGGTCGGTGCACACACTCCAGGCTTCAGCGAAAGCCTGCATTCGCCCCATAGGACGCACACACATTTCCCCTTCATTTTTGGAGGGGGGAAAGTGCGTCCTATAGGGCAAAAAATACGGTAATAGAATTGGATACAGGTGTTCAAAGAATGAACCTTCACTGCAGTTTCCAGATGATACAGTGGAACCAACTCACAAGCATTATGCAGGATTCAAATCAAAATAGAACTGTTGCAGAAGATGTGTTCTATTTGTAATTGAGCAAAGAAACTTTAGAGCCCAAATTCCTACTAGTGGAAATAGTCTATAAGGAGCCTGGCATTTACACACCCTAAATCCAGGAATGTTACGGGATTAGCAAATCATGCTTTCAGCAGGAAGTAAGGCGTGAGGGAGTGATAATTTAAGACCGAGCAATCTTTTCAATCCAACTGATGAAGAATGCAACTGAATGTTACAGGCAATACCCTAATCTTCCCTTGTTAAAACATCACTAGATCAGTTCTGGAGTTCATGTTGCTATGTTTACACTGATACGGAGCAGAATCCTGTCAGTTTGTGATTAAACAAACCTTTAAAAATCCGGTGTTTAAAAAGGAACTAGAATAAAAAGTGTACCTGAAGAGATGAAAGACTCTACAGAGTAATGAATTCAGGGCAGCTTTTATCTTTACCTGCTCACAAAAAGCAGAAGTTATGCTTGCATTCGTATACCCCTACTGTTTTGTTATTCTATTACTTAGAAAAATCCTGCAAGGTAAGATCCATTGTCATATATGTAATTGAGTGACCACAATGCCTTTATGCCGCTGTAAAACAGCTACAATCATTGGACAGACAGTTTTCTGAAAACTGGAACTATAATCCTAAGCATACTTCCTAGGAAATAAGGCACAATTTGTACTTGTAAAAGGGTAAAAGAGTATTGGGAAATAATTTAAAATGAATTGAAAAAAAAATGTTTAAAAGCACTTTTCCAACCCTCCCCCCAAAAAACCAGAGTCCTTTTTGTTGGAGATAATTCAGATGGAAATTCCCAGGTGTCAAAAAAGTGTTATTTATGTCTGCCACTACTTTGTCTGTGTTTCATTAGCCCAAAAATGGAAAGCGAGCGAGGTCCTAACTAAAAAGAATGGCAACTTAAACTGATGGAATATGTGCAGCTTGAGGACCTAACATATAGAATAAGAGAACAAGAAGAACATACATTTAAAGAAGATTGGAAAATGTTTATTGAATATTTGGGGGGGGGGATTGTGTACACTTGAAAACATTGGCAGCAGTAAGATAAACTCAACAGTGTAAATAAGTTTTGATGGATATAAATCCAGCATCGCCTGAGATCTGCGAGTGCAGCTTTCTCCCGACTGAAGTGCAGAGTGTTTGAGGACCAGGACATTCGCAGGGAAAACAAAATGCTTGTTTACAAAGCTATTGTACTACCAGCCTTATTGCATGCTTGTGAAACATGGACCACTTACAAACGCCATCTCCAACTTCTTGAAAGATTCCATCAACAGTGTCTCTGAAAAATCTTACACATCACTTGGGAAGACAGGTGAACTAATATCAGTGTACTGGATGAAGCAAAGATCACCAGTGTTGAAGCAATGATTCTTCAACATCAACTTCTTTGGACTGGTCATATGCGGATGCCTGATTATCGTCTTCCAAAGCAACTACTCTATTCCGAACTTAAAAATGGAAAGCGTAGTGCTGGTGGTCAGCAAAAGAGGTTTAAAGACTGTCTCAAGGCAAATCTAAGGGACGCGGGTGGTGCTGTGGGTTAAACCACAGAGCCTAGGACTTGCCGTTCAGAAGGTCGGCAGTTTGAATCCCCGCAACGGGGTGAGCTCCCGTTGCTCGGTCCCTGCTCCTGCCAACCTAGCAGTTCGAAAGCATGTTAAAGTACAAGTAGATAAATAGGTACCGCTCCAGCGGGAAGGTAAACGGCATTTCCGTGCGCTGCTCTGGTTCGCCAGAAGCAGCTTAGTTATGCTGGCCCCATGACCCGGAAGCTGTACGCCAGCTCCCTTGGCCAATAAAGCAAGATGAGTGCCGCAACCCGAGAGTGGGTCACGACTGGACCTAATGGTCAGGGGTACCTTTACCTTTTAAGGCAAATCTAAAAAAAAATGTTGTATAAACACTGACACTGCGAAACACTGGCCTGTGAGCGCTGCAGTTGGAGAACAGCCTTTACCAAAGGTGTCATGGACTTAAAAGACACTCAAACTCAGGACGCAAGGGAGAAATGTGCTAAGAGGAAGGCACGTATGGCAAATCCACACCATGATCAACTCCCACCCAGGAACCAATGTCCCCACTGTGGAAGGATGTGTGGATCCAGAATTGGCCTCCACAGTCACTTACAGACTCATTGTTCAAACCATGTTTATGGAAGACAACCTTACTCGGCTACTAATGATTGCCAAAGAAGAAATAAGAAGTGTCCAAAGGAGATGTGAGAGTAGCAGATCTTTGTTTTCAAATGTGGCTTTGCTGCTGCGAAGTAGCGGTTGGGAGAGATTTCAAGCGGAAAGCTTTGCTAAACCCCCTTTGGTTCCTTTTCCTGCAATATCCTCCCAACTTCTTTCTCGCTCCTGTCCCTGTCCACCAGCCCTCAGAGTCTTTAGTAGGCGAAAATAGGCTAGGGCAGGGGTCTGCAACCTTTAAGACAAAAAGAGCCACTTGGACCCATTTCCGAAGGAAAAAAAACCTGGGAGCCGCAAAACTCGTCATTGTAAAAATAACTTTTTTGTCACTTTTTTATTATTTCTTTGTTTGACCCCTCAGAATTACTCCTCCTCATAGAAATAAACGTTAAATTAACAAGTTACCTTTTTTTGTGTGTGTGTTCTTCACTCCCCTTCAAAGCAGTGACCAGCGTACATGCCCCCTTTCAATGCAGTGACCAGTGTACATGCCCCTTACAATGTAGCGGGTGGGCGGGCGGGAAGGTGACGTCGGGACGGTGCGTGACTAACGCACGCACTGCCCCCATGCGACGTCACAGCCAGTACAGCACTCGCCACAGTGGGGAGTGTCAGGGCGCACAATGCGCCTCCTCCCCTCACTAGTATCCGCCCCGGAGCCGCAGCAAAGGTGTAAAAGAGCCACATGCGGCTCCGGAGCCACGGGTTGCAGACCCCTGGGCTAGGGAGAAAGAATGGGAACAGGAGAGTATTGGGGGAAGAAAGGGTCTGGCACTCCCACTGACTGCTTTTCTGATTAAAATCGCCACAGCGTGTGACTTCTTATCTGACGAATGGGGCTGCCAAGGTCATCTCAAAGTTGCTTCTTACAACGCGATCCAAATATAATTAAGGTTGAACCTGAATATAAGATAGAAAAGTCTGTGTTTCTGTGTGTGTGAAGCCATCTACCCTATTTCCTAATGAAGAGTGGTGATGAACATCTTGTTTTCAAAATCAGAATCCTTTTGCTGGGCTAATATAACTAATTCACTGGATTTCAGTAGATGAGCTTTCCGTGACCTATTGCTCTATTTACAGCTGCCTTGAGGCTCTTTCTTCATACTTCAACCCCTACGGAGAGTTCACTGGGTTAATTAGAATTCATTAGAATTGATTTTTATCTCTTCATTTTCCTGCTAGGATGCAAACAGTGATACCCACTTAATATGTATGCAAATTCCAGGGACTCTAAAGTTACTCAATGCATTGAAATGCTTCTCCCACAGGAAAACATGCAATGAAATTAACACACACCAGGCATTCAAAAACAGAAATGAAGTGTTTACTTAAATGCATATCCAAAGCCCATTACATCCCATAGACCCGGGCCAGGCAACAACCCAATGGTTAAAGAAGAAAACTTGTCCCAAATATTGACTAATACTTGATTAAATGGGTTTTAAAACAAAAACAAAAACAAATTCCTTTTTGCCCTCCAAGCTCCTGACATCAAAAAAAGCAGCTTGGAATTTACAAGGTTGCCACAAACTTCAGTTTAGCCAAGTTTTCAAATTTGTTTACTTAGTTAAAATTTTCCACATTGGAGAAAAGCTCCAGTTGTGGGAGCTATTTCACATTTCTATAGCAGGGAAAGTCAACAGGCCTGCTTGTGGGTTCCATTCACAGCCCCCCTCCCCCGCACAATTATGCTGAAGAACATTTGATTTTTAAAAATGTCTTATAACAGCAGAATGGTTACCAATACAGTGGTACAGCCGCAACCCCAGAGTCGTCCGTGACTGGACCTAACAGTCAGGGGTACCTTTACCTTTTTAAGGTAAAAGGTAAAGGGCCCCTGGACAGTTAATTCATACAAAGGCGACTATGGCGTTGTGGCACTCATCTCGCTTTCAGGTCGAGGGAGCCAGCGTTTGTCCACAGACAGCTTTCTGGGTCATGTGGCCAGCAGGTCTAAACTGCTTCTGGTGCAACAGAACACTGTGATGGAAACCAGAGCACACGGAAACACTGCTTACCTTCCCACCACAACGGTACCTATTTATCTACTTGCACTGGTGTGCTAAGTTGGCAGGAGCTGGGACAGAGCAACGGGCGCTCACCCCGCCGTGGGGATTCGAAATGCCGACCTTTTGATCAGCAAGCCCAAGAGGCTCTGTGGTTTAGACCACAGCACCACCCGTGTCCCTTTTCCATTTATAACTATACAGTGGTACCTCAGGTTACATACGCTTCAGGTTACATAGACTTCAGGTTGCAGACTCCTCTAACCCAGAAATACTACCTCGGGTTAAGAACTTTGCTTCAGGATGAGAACAGAAATCGTGCTCCAGCGGCGCTGCAGCAGGAGGAGGCCCCATTAGCTAAAGTGGTGCTTCAGGTTAAGAACAGTTTCAGGTTAAGAACAGACCTCCAGAATGAATTAAGTTCTTAACCCGAGGTACCACTGTAATTGTATTGGTTGGGGTCAAAAGAGCTCCTTCAGGCACATCAGAGGGTTTGCATTCTTTACTCTGAACAGCAGAAGTCTATGTCTTATCACAAGCTGTCTGGCATCTCTTCAGCTTCAGAAGCATTTTGCATTGGTGCTGCCGAGCTGTGCTGCTCAAGAAACACAGGAGGAAGGAAAGAGATGGAGGTTTGGGAAGAGGTTACAATTAATCCTTCCATAAACATCTACCTGACATTCAGAAGACATCTGAAGGCAGCCCTGTTCAGGGAAGTTTTTAATATGTGACATTTTAGTGTATCTTTCATCTTTGTTGGAAGCCGCCCAGAGTGGCTGGGGAAACCCAGCCAGATGGGCGGGGTACAAATAATAAATTATTATTATTATTATTATTATTATTATTATTATTTACAATTGGGTGAGTTGGGCAGCAAACACAAGCACATCCACACAGCCTTTGAAGCCAAATTTACAAGGGGTTTGGCTTATGTGCTACAATTCCTGGGATATCCCACTTACCACCCGCTTGTGGAAGAGGCCATAAATATCCACACATGCCACAGGTCCCTACATACTACATTCTAAAGACAGGATTTAGTGGTTGTCTACCAGAACGAGAGAATGAGTGTGATATTCACTGCCAACACAATGATCCTATTAGGTGAAGGACCCCTGGACGTTTAAGTTCAGTCAAAGGAGATTATGGGGTTGTGGCGCTCATCTTGCTTTCAGGGTGAGGGAGCAGGTGTTTTTCCACAGACAGCTTTCCAGGTCATGTGGCCAGCATGACTAAACCACTTCTGGTGCAACAGGACACCGTGATGGAAGCCAGAGCTCACAGAAATGCCATTTATCTTCCCGCCGCAGCGGTGCCTATTTATCTACTTGCACTGGTGTGCTTTCAAACTGCTAGGTTAGCAGGAGCTGGGGCAGAACAACAGGAGCTCATTCCGTCATGGGGATTCAAACCGCCAACCTTTTCACAAGCCCAAGAGGCTCAGTGGTTAAGACCACAGCGCCATCCACCTTAGCCCCAATCCTGAAGGGTAGCCATTCACCAGACAGCAAAAGAGCAAGTGATGTAGCTCAGCCATTTTCCCAACAAAGCAGTCTATGTGCTCTGTCATTAATTGAAGTTGGGAATGTGTCTACCAGCCTTTGAAGTACACCAGCCTTTGTTATTTTAGGATTCTGTTGTCATTTCAGGGCTATAGCTGAGATTAGGATCCCTGCCTCCAACACGGACATTATGCTTACCCCCAGTGGGCAAGAACAGATAGTCACACGTAACCCGATCCTGCTCTGATCTTTTTGTTTGGCTAATGTATTGGAGCCAATCCCATTTCCCCTGTGAGGCCAATACAGGTAATAATCTCATCATGACTCGCACATCACCTGCAATCATAGCTAGACCCCTTACTGATACAAGCAGGGCACCCATCAAACAACCACATCAACAGCAACAACAAAAAGTTTTTTTAAAAAATATTTTTATTAAACAATTTTAGCATAACAAATTATCAGTCCAAATAATCAATTACATTATTTTGTCCCTTTCCCCCCATCCCTCCCTCTCCCCCACACCCAGGACTTCCCTCAGCTCCCCTCCCTGGCTTCTTTGCACATATTGTTCTCTGCATGTTATAAAATTGTACATATCCTTGCCTTATCTATCATGTGTTCAACTAATAAATTCGTGGATGTTTATTCAAAACCTGCCAAGGAGTCCAGATCATTTTGTTGTCTTTTTAGGTAATTTGTAAAAAGTTCCCATTCTTCCTTGAAGTCACAATTGTCCTTATCACGCAGTTTGTATGTCAATTTGGCCAATTCCGCATAGCTCATCAATTTTTCTTGCCACCGTTCTTTCGTTGGGATTTCCTCATTCTTCCATTCTTGTGCTAACAAGACTCTTGCCACTGTTTTAGCATACATAAATAAGTTATTTATTTTTCTTGGCAGGTCTTGTCCTCCAATCCCTAACAAAAATGCTTCTGGGTTTTTTTTACAAACGTCATTTTAAACATTTTTTTTCAATTCATTATATATCATTTCCCCAAAAAAATTTAACTTCTCTACATTCCTACCACCAAAACAAAAAGTTTTACAGCAGGAAGATTGGAAGAGCCTGGTGGGCTAGAGTTGACTTGGTCACAGGCTTCCCAATCAGAGTGAAATGTATCTTATTCAGTGCTATTTTTTCTTTTAAAAAGGGGGGGGAGGTACTGGAGCTGACCATTAACCCTTCAGTGGCAGAGGAAGGGGCGGTGGGGGTGGTTCACCCCCGGGTACCATGTCTGAGGGGGTGACAAGAAGGCAGCCATTGTGCCACCGCAGCTGCATGTGGGGGGAGGATCCTGCTACCATCCGTACGCTGCTCAAACGCTGCCAGCGGCAAACCGCTATGTACGGTGCATGAAACAGACTGCAAATCCTAGTCACAAAGGAAATAATATTTTGGGTGGGTTCTCAGCTTTATAGATATGTTTTGAGCAGGAAGGAAATCTTGGTGCCAAACTGCAGGTTGAGAAAGGTAAATAATCTCTTTGCCCAAGAAACTGTGGTAGGGGAATCCCCTTACTACTGCATTCTTCTCAATAAAACTATCCTTTTTCTTGCTCCCTCACTGTCTTTCTCATTTCCCCAATTTTCAAGTCTTCCTTTGCTGGTTTTTTTCCTTCTTCCCTGCCTCTTTCTGTATTAATTCTATTTTTCTCTCCCCTCTTTCATTTTCATTCATTCATTTTGGGGGTGGGCAGCATGCTGGCTGCTTTTGTGGGGGGAGGCATAGCTTAGAATACATTCCCATATTTTATACCCCCATTTCCACATAAGAGTATTAAAAGATGATGACTTACAGCGTCATCCTATGCTTGTCTACTCAGAAGAGAGTCTCATTCAGTTCAATAGGACTTCTCAATAAGTTGATACAGGATTTCACAGGATTCAATCTCAGAGACATGCTTAACTGGGGCTGAGGAGGTCAATGGGGCTTACTTCTGAGCAATCCTCTATGCACTGTGGAGTAAGAACCGCTGAATTTAATGGATCTGACTCCTAAATATATATGCATAATTAATCAAGTAATGTGGAGAGGCAGGGTTTGAATTCTCTAACCCCTACACTGTCCACAGAAAGTTATCTACACTCTCAGCCACTTATTTGGAAACCTGAAAGTTTAACTTAACTGGAAAGCTTAACTGGGACTGACTGAGTTGCAAAAATCCTCGAGAGATCAGTCAAACTCATTGGCAAACCCATAACAATATAGAGGGTTGTTGTGATTGTTCCACAATGAGAATCCAGTTACATGAATGAGCATCCAGAAAATAGGTGTCTGCAGTACAATAGTCTAAGCTGGGGCTGGCAGTTTGCACGGGTGAAACTAATCACTTCTGAGATTGATTAAATGGCACTCTGGATTAGGCCCTGCAGTCAGAAGCACAGTCAATAGAACACAACCAATCAGATCTGTAAGAAAGACAGAGGCCATATTATGGAAAGTGAACCAGACAGTGAAATTAAGGCAGGCCCCAGCACTCTGTGGTATCTGTAATCCCCAGCTCTAAGTCTATTATGTCTGATTTCCTGATATTTTGTCATTTGGAGGTTTGTACTGATGACAGGATGTTTATCTATTGTCACAGCATATTCCTCGCTTCTGCCTCTCATGTTTATTTCTGAAACTGAATATTCATGTCTGGGGTTATGCTGGGGCAATTGCACTTATCATGAAATTCTACTCGGTATTGATCTAGAGCAAAACTCCTACGTATAGTTAGCAAAGTAAAAACTTAAACATGCTGCAGGAGTCCCCAAAAATAGACCAGAGGCAAGTAATATTTCATCCAGAAGAGCTTTACTGCTACTGAAGGTAAATAAGCATAATGGTTACAAATCCAATACATTCAGGACTGGCACTGTCCATAGGAAATCCAGTTGCTGCAGACTTAACTTAAACTTACAATACCTTATAATATGTCTAAAACCTTAACACTAAGCATAGTATATATAGGACACCACACCCGAAGGAAAAGAGATAGAAAGAGAATGTGAAGACAAGGCTCCTTCCGGCCTATTACTATAGTCAGCATGACCTTGACAGAAGAGATAACAGGACCAGTTTAAGCCAGCTGTACTCAGCTTCTCTGAAGGAATAACCGAAACATCATGAACCTTTTGCTTGTTTCTTTCACACAGAAAACCTTCCAGAACCCTCTTGAATTACCGTATTTTTCGCCCCATAGGGCGCACCAGCCCATAAGGCACACCTAGGTTTTTTTGGGAGGGGGGGAAATAAAGAAAAAAAATTATTTCCCCCCCAGGCTGGGGCGGGGGAAGCCCGAGCTGCCCCGAACCCGAGCCCCCAGAACAGGCTGCTATCCGCAGGGATGCAGGCAGCTCTCCGCAAGCCGGGGGAGCCCAGCAGGAACTCCCGCGGGCTCCCAAGGCTTGCGGACAGCTTCCTGAAGCCTGGAGAGCGAGAGGGATCGGTGCGCACCGACCCCTCTCGCTCTCCAGGCTTCAGCGAAAGCCTGCATTCGCCCCATAGGACGCACACACATTTCCCCTTCATTTTTGGAGGGGAAAAAGTGTGTCCTATAGGGCAAAAAATACGGTAATTAGAATAGGAAAGATCTCTACACCTGATGAATACTTTCTGCACTAAGAAATGCACACTGACAGTAAAGGTAAAGGGACCCCTGACCATTAGGTCCAGTCGTGGCCGACTCTGGGGTTGCGGCGCTCATCTCGCTTTTTTGGCCGAGGAAATGTGTGTGCATCCTATGGGGCAAATGCTGGCTTTCGCTGAAGCCTGCAGAGCGAGAGGGGTCGGTGCGCACCGACCCCTCTCGCTCTCCAGGCTTCAGGAAGCTGTCCGCAAGCCTTGGGAGCCCGCGGGAGTTCCCGCTGGGCTCCCCCGGCTTGCGGAGAGCTGCCTGCATCCCTGCGGATAGCAGCCTGTTCTGGGGGCTCGGGTTGGGGGCAGCTCGGGCTTCCCCCACCCCAGCCCCGCACCTGGGGGGGGAAATAATTTTTTTTCTTTATTTCCCCCCCTCCCAAAAAAACCTAGGTGCGCCTTATGGGCTGGTGCACCCTATGGGGCAAAAAATATGGTACAGCTTCCGGGTCATGTGGCCAGCATGACCAAGCCGCTTCTGGCGAACCAGAGCAGCACACAGAAACGTCGTTTACCTTCGCACCGGAGCAGTACCTATTTATCTACTTGCACTTTGACGTGCTTTTGAATTGCTAGGTTGGCAGGAGCAGGGACTGAGCAACGGGAGCTCACCCCATTGCGGGAATTCGAACTGCCGACCTTCTGATCGGCAAGTCCTAGGCTCTGTGGTTTAACCCACAGCGCCACCCGCATCCCATAAACTGACAGTACAGCTGGTTTAAACTGATTCTGTTATTTCCTAAGAGAGCTTGGTTGACATCCATGACCGTCATGGATGGAAACAAAGAATTTCAATGAGATACACACTTGAGAAGTTTCCCTAGCAGTTCGAAAGCACACCAGTGCAAGTAGATAAATAGGTACCCTTGCAGCAGGAAGGTAAACAGCATTTCTGTGAGCTCTGGCTTCCGTCACGGTGTCCCATTGTGCCAGAAGTGGTTTAGTCATGCTGGCCACATGACCCGGAAAGCTGTCTGTGGACAAATGCCAGCTCCCTTGGCCTGAAAGCAAGATGAGCATCGCACCACATAGTCTCCTTGGACTGGACTTACCCGTGCAGGGATCCTTTGCCTTTTTGACCTTGCTTGAAAGAAATAAAAATGAAACACCACAGACCAGCTTTACCAACCTGCTGCCTTCCAGATGTTTTGGGGGGGTAATGAGCTGTTGCCCAAAATATGTGGGGGAACCAGGTTGGCCAAAAGCATGTAAAGGTAAAGGACCCCTGACAGTTAAGTCCAGTCGCGAACAACTCTGGGGTTGCGGCCCTCATCTCGCTTTACTGGCCGAGGGAGCTGACGTTTGTCCACAGACAGTTTTTCTGGGTCATGTGGCCAGCATGAATAAGCTGCTTCTGGCGAAACCAGAGCAGCGCATGGAAACACCGTTTACCTTCTCGCCAGAGTGGTACCTATTTATCTACTTGCACTTTGACGTGCTTTTGAACTGCTTTATTATTTCTAAAAGTGCTAAGGATTAAGCACTGTGATGAATGTGTTTTTGTTGTTGTTTTTCGCTACAAGCTTTCCATGCTTTATTTCTGACTGTTTAATATTATACAACATATTTATTTTACAGAAGCACATGACCTAAAAGGAAAAGAAAAGGTTATTCAAATAGTTTCGAGTTGTGTCCTCATTTTGAAATGGGGATTCAGTTCAAAAAGATGCTTTGCCAGCTTGCAGAGCCAGCAAAATGGGCTGGATTATTTGTTCTCAACGCCCAGTAACAGGATAGTAAGCAAAGGAAGGAACACAATTAAAAGAACACTAACAGCCATAACTTGAGATCTGCTGTGCCATCAAATAAACGCATTACCGTTAGTGCTTGGGTTACATGCTTGCTTGGCTGCCAGACAAGAGCGAAGTTCACACGCCTGAATGGATAAATCCAGGGTCAATAAAGTCTAAGGGTGTATTTGTTTTGATCCTCGCTCAGAGACAAATGGAGGGCAAGGTCATGGAGCCAGTTAAATTCATCCAGACAGAACTGCAAGGAAGATAGGAGGGGGGAAGCAAGTCCAAACAGGGCAAGACAGACACATAAGGCAGGAGAGCAAGGAAGTTGTCATGTGCCCACACAAAGCCAATCACAGGGCAGTCAAGAGAAGACTGCAAGTTCAGATTATTATGAACTAGATGCTCTCATCATCCCCAAAGTGGGTAGATGATGATGATGATGATGATGATATTCATTCATTCATTCATTCATTCATTTCATACCCCACCCATCTGGCTGGGTTGCTCCAGCCACTCTGAGTGGCTTCCAACACATAAAAACATAATAAAACACCAAACATCAATAGTAACAATCTGATCCAAGGTAAAAGTCACAATAACTTTAAAATAAACAACTTATACAAAAAAGCAGAGACATCACCTTGCTGACAAAGCTCCATATAGTTAAAGCTATGGTTTTCCCAATAGTGATGTATGGAAGTGAGAGTTGGACCGTAAAGAAGGCTGATTGCCGAAGAATTGATGCTTTTGAATTATGGTGCTGGAGGAGACTCTTGAGAGTCCCATGGACTGCAAGAAGATCAAACCTCTCCATTCTGAAGGAAATCAGCCCTGAATGCTCACTGGAAGGACAGATCTTGAAGCTGAGGCTCCAATACTTTGGACACCTCATGAGAAGAGAAGACTCCCTGGAAAAGACCCTGATGCTGTGATAGATGGAGGGCCCAAGGAGAAGGGGACGACAGAGGACGAGATGGTTGGACAGTGTTCTTGAAGCTACCAGCATGAGTTTGACCAAACTGCGGGAGGCAGTGGAAGACAGGAGTGCCTGGCGTGCTCTAGTCCATGGAGTCACGAAGAGTTGGACACGACTAAATGACTAAACAACATACCAAACAGAGTTACTGTATCCTCCCGTATCACAATTTAAATCACTAGTCAGTAAGGCTTGATTTAAATCATTTTTTTCTTCACAGAAAGACTCGTTCTTGCTGGTATAATCTTAATATTTACAACCAGATGAAGGTTTCATTTTTGGAAGAATAAATTTTCAGAGTAGCTTTTACAGTTCTGTCAAAAATTACCGATTTGGTTATACTATTAGAAACCCATAGACAGATAATTATGAAATTATTGTGAGGTTTAAAAAGTTAACTGTTTATATTTGGACAACTTTTCTGCTGTACTTTATTGGAAGGAGAAAAATAATCATTTCCTTAATAACATTTAAACAATTTATTTAACTAAAACAATAACATTATAGCATGTGTATCCATGTTTGTTAACTGATGTAGTTAAACTGTTTTTAAAACAAACAAAAAAACATAGACTGAGTTTTAGCCTTTGAATAGCCTTTGAACTATAATGTAACTTAAATAGAAAACTATCTGTAGAAAGGTTTTTTCTTCCAAAAGCATTTTATTTTAAAAATCCCATTTAAATTTTAAAAATATGATTTATTTATTTTTTAAAAAATATTTTTTTAAAAAATCATTGATTTTTATCCACCTTGCATCCAAGGCACCTCAGTTCAGATCCTTCAATTGGGAAGAGATATTATGTATTTCAAACATGGCATGCCCGAGCCTGAAGAGAGCTTCACCAAGGGATTCTTAACACTCGCCTTTTCAAATATGACATTCTGGCAAAATATTTGGTTCTCCTGGGTGACAGATACAGCAAGATATCCTTGATACAGCAAGGCCTCAGCTCCCTTGCCAAGATTTTGGTTTCTTCTGCCCCCACCCCACCCCCCACCCCACCCCGGACTATGCTAAAAAAAGCATTTCTACAATACACATACTATTTTCACTATTTTCACCTCATCTTTCATCATCCAAATTTGGCTACAGGCCTAGATATACATAGCAGAACTACACGAGGACCCGGCTTTTTGTACATACTCCAGGAGACGTGGCTTTCCATAAAAGAAAGGTTTGTTGGAAATTTATCAAGGGAAAAGACAGTTCAAAAGTGACAGGTCTAAATAGTTCCTCCTTTGATAGGGAAAGGAATTTGAAATCTAAACAGGCGGCTCCCCACAGGTCTGTAGGTACCAACTTCAAACCATGTGCCTCCATACAGCAAACTCTTCCCAGGGATAAGAGATCCAGTGTGCTCTCGGTCTCCGACTGGCTTCCCTGTATATTTCTCTGGATGGATCTGATTGCGGACCCACTCACAGCTCCCCCCACCCTCATGGAAGAAGACATTAACCAAAAACAGGAGGGAGAACTTTGAGACAGCTATGGGATATTTACAATACAGTCCAAACCAACAATGCATGTTTGCTAGACAGGTGCATGATTAGGGTTGCCATATTGCAAAACTATGGAGAGAGAAGTTGCTGAGCCTTTGGGGGGGGGGTAGTTGTTGAGCTTTCTTTTACAAAATCGGTAAGAAATTTTACTTTTTTGCCAAACATTTCAGAGGAACATTTGCAACCGGTTGGCACCATTTTTGAGTGAATTGCCGAAAGTCAGATTTTTTTCTGAAATTGTGATTTTTCAAAAAAAAGTCTTTTTTCCGCCGGTTAAGTTGTCAAAGGGTGATTTCTTCTCCTGTGATAAAAACCCTTCCATTTCGACCACCAAACCTTTCAGGGGAGCATTTGCAACCGTTTGGCACCATTTTTTTTTAATACATATTTATTAAAATTTTTGAATACAAATGCATAAATATTAAACAACATTACTTATATCAAAACATAATTTCGTCACTTCTTTGGACTCCCTCGCGTCTCCCGCTCACACTTGCATCGTTACAAAAAGTTTTTCCAAGCAAATTACCCACTTGTTTGCAATCTTATCTCCGCTCATTTAAATAAAATCTAGCAATTCTCCAAAAAGTTTGTATTCTCCTTAATCTCACTTATCGTCAAATTCAGATCTAATTCAGTGGTAGGCAATTATTTATGATCTAGCATCCTTCTTAACATTCAACCAAATTACAATATTTTTGT
Organism: Podarcis cretensis; assembly: GCF_951804945.1. NCBI lineage: Eukaryota > Metazoa > Chordata > Lepidosauria > Squamata > Lacertidae > Podarcis > Podarcis cretensis. The sequence goes on along the minus strand of NC_137176.1, from coordinate 16,265,458 downwards.
AAATAAATCTTGAATTTCCTCCAGTCTTCCTCAACCCTCTCCTCTCCCAGGTCTCGGATTCTACCAGTCATCTCTGCCAGTTGCATATAATCCATCAGCTGCATCTGCCAGTCTTCCAATGTGGGTAGATCTTGAGTTTTCCAGCTCTTAGCGATGAGTATCCTTGCTGCCGTTGTTGCATACATAAAAAATGTTCTGTCCTTCTTTAGCACCTTCTGGCTGACAATACCCAGAAGGAAGGCCTCTGGTTTCTTAGTGAAGGTATACTTAAATACCTTTTTCAACTCATTATATATCATTTCCCAGAAGGCCTTCACTTTAGGGCAGGTCCACCAGAGGTGAAAGAATGTTCCTTCATGTTCTTTACATTTCCAACATTTATTATCAGACAAATGGTATATTTTGGCAAGTTTAACTGGGGTCATGTACCATCTATATATCATTTTCATTACATTTTCCTTCAGAGCATTACATGCAGTGACGTTCAGCCCAGTGGTCCACAACCTTTCCCAGTCCTCAAACATAATATTATACCCAATGTCCTGAGCCCACTTTATCATAACCGATTTAACCATTTCGTCTTGTGTATTCCATTTTAACAGCAAGTTATACATTCTTGATAATACCTTACTCTTTGGTTCTAACAATTCTGTTTCCAACTTCGATTTCTCCACCTGGAACCCTACCTTTTTATCATTTTTAAAGACTTCTTTAATCTGAGCGTAATGTAACCAGTCTCGCACTTTATCCTTCATTTTCTCCAAACTCTGCAATTTCCAATTGTCTCCATCTTTTTCTGATATTTCCCAATATTTTGGCCATTTGGCCTCCATATTGGGTCTTTTTCGGGCCTTAGCTTCCAGAGGTGAAAGCCACCTCGGAGTTTTATTTTCCAATAAGTCTTTGTATTTTGTCCAGACATTAAATACTGCTTTCCTGACAATATGGTTCTTAAAGACCTTATTAATCTTAACCTTGTCATACCATAAGTATGCATGCCAACCAAAAGCGTTGTTAAAACCTTCCAGGTCCAATACATCAGTGCCTTCGAGAAGTAGCCAGTCTTTTAGCCAGCAGAAAGCTGCGGCTTCATAGTACAGCTTTAGGTCTGGCAGGGCAAAGCCCCCTCTTTCTTTCGCATCAGTTAGTATCTTAAACTTAATTCTGGGCTTTTTGCCCTGCCAGACAAATTTAGATATATCTCTCTGCCACTTCCGGAAGCACTCCGTCTTGTCCACAATCTGCAATGTTTGGAACAAAAACAACATCTTTGGCAATACATTCATCTTAACAGCAGCAATTCGGCCTAACAAGGAAAGCTTCAATTTTGTCCAACTATCCAAGTCTCTCTTGATTTCAGACCAACATTTTTCATAGTTATCCTGAAATAGACTCAGATTCTTTGCTGTTATATTTACCCCTAGGTATACTTTACTTTTTTAACCACAGTTAATTCTGTTTCTCTCTGAAACCGTTCCGACTCTGTATCTGTCAGATTTTTTCCCAACACCTTAGTTTTCTGTTTATTTAGTTTGAATCCCGCCACCCGACCAAAATCTTGAATCAATTGTAATATTCTTATTGTACTAGATTCTGGCTCCTGCAGGGTCAGAACTAGGTCATCTGCAAAAGCTTTAAGTTTATATTGTTTCGCTCCGACCTGAATCCCTTCCACCAACCGGTCCCCTCTAATCATATTCAAGAGCACCTCCAGAACCGATATAAATAACAAAGGGGAAATCGGGCAGCCTTGTCGTGTTCCTTTTTCAATTTTAAACTCTTCTGTAAAAACATTGATTACTATCAATTTCGCCTTTTGTTCTGAATATATTGCATCAATCCCATTCTCAAAACCCCGACCCACCCCCATTTCCTTTAAGTTTCCCTTCATAAATTTCCAAGAAATATTATCAAAGGCTTTCTCCCATTTGGCACCATTTTTGAGTGACTTGGAAAACGTCAGATTTTTGCTGAAATTTTTTTTTCAAAAAAAATCTTTTTCTGCCATGTAAGTCATTGAGGGCTGATTACTTGTCCTGTGATAAAAAGCCTTCTGTTTCAACCGCCAAACCTTACAGGGGAGCATTTGCGACCATTTGGCACCATTTTTGAGTGAATTGGAGAACGTCAGATATTTCATGAAATTGTGACCCCGGGGTTTAGGGATTTTTTTTAAAAAAAAAAATTCGGCCGGTTAAGTTGTCGATGGCTGATTTCCTTTCCTGTATTGCCAAAAGTCAGATATTTGATGAAATTGTGACCCCAGGGCTTAGGGATTTTTTTCAAAAAAATCTATTTTTGCCGGTTAAGTTGTTCAGGGCTGATTTCTTTTCCTGTGATAAAAAGCCTTCTGTTTCGACCGCCAAACCTCTCAGGGGAGAATTTGCAACTGTTTGGCACCATTTTTGAGTGAATTGCCGAAAGTCAGATTTTGGATGAAATTGTGACCCCAGGGCTTAGGGATTTTTTCAAAAAAAACTTTTTCTGCTGGTTAAGTTGTCGAAGGCTGATTTCTTTTCCTATGATAAAAAGCCTTCTATTTCGACGCCAAACCTTTCAGGGCAGCATTTGCCACCGTTTGGCACCATTTTTGAGTGAATTGCCGAAAGTCAGATTTTTGCTGAAATTGTGACCCCGGGGCTTAGGGATTGTTTCAAAAAAATCTTTTTCCGCCGGTTAAGTTGGCGAGGGCTAATTTCTTGTACTGTGACAAAAAGCCTTCTGTTTCGACCGCCAAAACTCTCAGGTGAGCATTTGCAACCGTTTGGCACCATTTTTGAGTGAATTGCCGAAAGATAGATTTTATTGAAATTGTGACCCCGGGGCTTAGGGATTTTTTCAAAAAAATCTTTTTCTGCCGGTTAAGTTGTCGAAGGCTGATTTCTTTTCCTATGATAAAAAGCCTTCTATTTCGACGCCAAACCTTTCAGGGCAGCATTTGCCACCGTTTGGCACCATTTTTGAGTGAATTGCCGAAAGTCAGATTTTTGATGAAATTGTGACCCCGGGGCTTAGGGATTTTTTCAAAAAATCTTTTTCTGCCGGTTAATTTGTCGAGGGCTGATTTCTTGTCCTGTGATAAAAAGTCTTCTGTTTCGACCGCCAAACCTCTCAGGGGAGCATGTGCAACCGTTTGGTACCATTTTGGAGTGAATTGGAGAACTTAAGATTTTTGCTGAAATTGTGACCTCGGGGCTTAGGGGTTTTTTCAAAAAAATCTCTTTCTCCCGTTTAAGTTGTTCAGGGCTGATTACTTTTCCTGTGATAAAAAGCCTTCTGTTTCGACCGCCAAACCTCTCAGGGGAGCATTTGCAACCGTTTGGCACTATTTTTGAGTGAATTGCCAAAAGTCAGATTTTTGCTGAAATTGTGACACCGGGGCTTAGGGATTTTTTCAAAAAACCTTTTTCTGCCGGTTAAGTTCTTCACGGCTGATTTCTTTTCCTGTGATAAAAAGCCTTCTGTTTCGACCGCCAAACCTCTCAGGGGAGCATTTGCAAACGTTGGGCACCATTTTTGAGTGAATTGCCAAAGGTCAGATATTTGCTGCAATTGTGACCCCGGGGCTTAGGGATTTTTTAAAAAAAAAAACTTTTTCTGCCGGTTAAGTTGTCGAAGGCTGATTTCTTGTCCTGTGAAAAAAAGCCTTCTATTTCGACCGCCAAACATCTCAGGGGAGCATTTGCAACCGTTTGGCACTATTTTTGAGTGAAATGCCGAAAGTCAGATTCTTCCTCAAATTGTGACCCCGAGGCTTACGGATTTTTTCAAAAAAACTTTTTCTGCCGCTTAAGTTGTTCAGGGCTGATTTCTTGTCCTGTGTTAAAAAGCCTTCTGTTTTGACGGCCAAACCTCTCAGGGGAGCATTTGCAATCGTTTGGCACCATTTTTGAGTGAATTGCCGAAAGACAGTTTTTTGCTGAAATTTTGACCACAGGGCTTAGGGATTTTTTCAAAAAAATCTTTTTCTGCCGGTTAAGTTGTAGAAGCTGATTACTTTTCCTGTGATAAAAAGCCTTCTTTTTCAACCGCCAAACCTTTCAGGGGAGCATTTGCAACCGTTTGGCACTATTTTTGAGTGAATTGCCGAAAGTCAGATTTTTGCTGAAATTGTGACCCCGGGGCTTAGGGATTTTTTCAAAAAACCTCTTTCTGCCGGTTAAGTTCTTCACGGCTGATTTCTTTTCCTGTGATAAAAAGCCTTCTGTTTCGACCGCCAAACCTCTCAGGGGAGCATTTGCAAACGTTGGGCACCATTTTTGAGTGAATTGCCAATGGTCAGATTTTTTATGAAATCGTGACCCCGGGGCTTAGGGATTTTTTCAAAAAATCTTTTTCTACCGGTTAAGTTGTCGAAGGCTGATTTCTTTTCCTGGTAAAAAAAAGCCTTCAATATCGACCGCCAAACCTTTCAGGGGAGCATTTGCAACCGTTTGGTACCATTTTTGAGTGAATTGCCAAAAGTCAGATTTTTGCTGAAATTGTGACACCGGGGCTTAGGGATTTTTTCAAAAAACCTTTTTCTGCCGGTTAAGTTCTTCACGGCTGATTTCTTTTCCTGTGATAAAAAGCCTTCTGTTTCGACCGCCAAACCTCTCAGGGGAGCATTTGCAAACGTTGGGCACCATTTTTGAGTGAATTGCCAAAGGTCAGATATTTGCTGCAATTGTGACCCCGGGGCTTAGGGATTTTTTAAAAAAAAAACTTTTTCTGCCGGTTAAGTTGTCGAAGGCTGATTTCTTTTCCTGTGATCAAAAGCCTTCAATATCGACAGCCAAAACTCTCAGGGCAGCATTTGCAAATGTTTGGCACCATTTTTGAGTGAATTGCCAAAAGTCTGATTTTTGCTGAAATTTGTAACCTCGGGGCTTAGGGATTTTTTCAAAAAAACTTTTTCTGCCCGTTAAGTTGTTGACGGCTGATTTCTTCTCCTGTGATAAAAAGCCTTCTGTTTCGACCGCCAAACCTTTCAGGGGAGCATTTGCAACCGTTTGGCACTATTTTTGAGTGAAATGCCGAAAGTCAGATTCTTCCTCAAATTGTGACCCCGAGGCTTACGGATTTTTTCAAAAAAACTTTTTCTGCCGCTTAAGTTGTTCAGGGCTGATTTCTTGTCCTGTGTTAAAAAGCCTTCTGTTTTGACGGCCAAACCTCTCAGGGGAGCATTTGCAATCGTTTGGCACCATTTTTGAGTGAATTGCCGAAAGACAGTTTTTTGCTGAAATTTTGACCACAGGGCTTAGGGATTTTTTCAAAAAAATCTTTTTCTGCCGGTTAAGTTGTAGAAGCTGATTACTTTTCCTGTGATAAAAAGCCTTCTTTTTCAACCGCCAAACCTTTCAGGGGAGCATTTGCAACCGTTTGGCACTATTTTTGAGTGAATTGCCGAAAGTCAGATTTTTGCTGAAATTGTGACCCCGGGGCTTAGGGATTTTTTCAAAAAACCTCTTTCTGCCGGTTAAGTTCTTCACGGCTGATTTCTTTTCCTGTGATAAAAAGCCTTCTGTTTCGACCGCCAAACCTCTCAGGGGAGCATTTGCAAACGTTGGGCACCATTTTTGAGTGAATTGCCAATGGTCAGATTTTTTATGAAATCGTGACCCCGGGGCTTAGGGATTTTTTCAAAAAATCTTTTTCTACCGGTTAAGTTGTCGAAGGCTGATTTCTTTTCCTGGTAAAAAAAAGCCTTCAATATCGACCGCCAAACCTTTCAGGGGAGCATTTGCAACCGTTTGGTACCATTTTTGAGTGAATTGGAGAACTTAAGATTTTTGCTGAAATTGTGACCCCGGGGCTTAGGGGTTTTTTCAAAAAAATCTTTTTCTGCTTGTTAAGTTGTTCAGGGCTGATTTCTTTTCCTGTGATAAAAAGCCTTCTGTTTCGACCGCCAAACCTCTCAGGGGAGCATTTGCAACTGTTTGGCACTATTTTTGAGTGAATTGCCGAAAGTCAGATTTTTGCTGAAATTGTGACCCCGGGGCTTAGGGGTTTTTTCAAAAAAATCTTTTTCTGCTTGTTAAGTTGTTCAGGGCTGATTTCTTTTCCTGTGATAAAAAGCCTTCTGTTTCGACCGCCAAACCTCTCAGGGGAGCATTTGCAACTGTTTGGCACTATTTTTGAGTGAATTGCCGAAAGTCAGATTTTTGATGAAATTGTGACCCCGGGGCTTAAGGATTTTTTCAAAAAAACTTTTTCTGCCGCTTAAGTTGTTCAGGGCTGATTTCTTGTCCTGTGATAAAAAGCCTTCTGTTTCGACCGCCAAACCTCTCAGGGGAGCATTTGCAACCGTTTGGCACTATTTTTGAGTGAATTGCCGAAAGTCAGTTTTTTGCTGAAATTGTGACCCCGGGGCTTAGGGATTTTTTCAAAAAAAACTTTTTCTGCCCGTTAAGTTGTAGAAGGCTGATTACATTTCCTGTGATAAAAAGCCTTCTGTTTCGACCGCCAAACCTCTCAGGGGAGCATTTGCAACAATTTGGAACCGTTTTTGAGTGAATTGGCAAAAGTCAGATTTTTGATGAAATTGTGACCCCGGGGCTTAGGGATTTTTTCAAAAAAAACTTTTTCTGCCGGTTAAGTTGTTCAGGGCTGATTTCTTGTCCTGTGATAAAAAGCCTTCTGTTTCGACCACCAAACCTCCCAGGGGAGCATTTGCAACCGTTTGGTACCATTTTTGAGTGAATTGGCAAAAGTCAGATTTTTTCAAAAAAACTTTTTCTGCCGGTTAAGTTTTTTAGGGCTGATTTCTTGTCCTGTGATAAAAAGCCTTCTGTTTCGACCGCCAAACCTCCCAGGGGAGCATTTGCAACCGTTTGGTACCATTTTTGAGTGAATTGGCAAAAGTCAGATTTTTTCAAAAAAATATTTCTCTGCCGGTTAAGTTGTCGAGGGCTGATTACTTATCCTGTGATAAAAAGCCTTCTTTTTCGACTGCCAAACCTATCAGGGGAGCATTTGCAACCGTTTGGCACCATTTTGGAGTGAATTGCCAAAAGTCAGATTTTTGCTGAAATTGTGACCCCGGGGCTTAGGGATTTTTTCAAAAAAACTTTTTCTGCCGGTAAGTTGTTCAGGGCTGATTTCTTGTCCTGTGATAAAAAGCCTTCTGTTTCGACTGCCAAACCTCTCAGGGGAGCATTTGCAACCATTTGGCACCATTTTTGAGTGAACTGCCAAAAGTCAGATTTTTGCTGAAATTGTGACCCCGGGGCTTAGGGATTTTTTCAAAAAAACTTTTTCTGCCGGTTAAGTTGTAGAAGGCTGATTTCTTGTCCTGTGATAAAAAGCCTTCTATTTCGACCGCCAAACCTCTCAGGGGAGCATTTGCAACCGTTTGGTACCATTTTTGAGTGAATTGGCAAATGTCAGATTTTTTCAAAAAAACCTTTTCTGCCAGTTAAGTTGTAGAAGGCTGATTTCTTGTCCTGTGATAAAAAGCCTTCTGTTTCGACCGCCAAACCTCTCAGGGGAGCATTTGCAACAATTTGGCACCATTTTTGAGTGAATTGGCAAAAGTCAGATTTTTGATGAAATTGTGACCCCGGGGCTTAGGGATTTTTTCAAAAAAACTTTTTCTGTCGGTTAAGTTGTAGAAGGCTGATTTCTTGTCGTGTAATAAAAAGTTTTCTGTTTCGACCGCCAAACCTTTCAGGGGAGCATTTGCAACCGTTTTGTACCATTTTTGAGTGAATTGGCAAAAGTCAGATTTTTTCAAAAAAACTTTTTCTGTCGCTTAAGTTGTAGAAGGCTGATTTCTTGTCCTGTGATAAAAAGTTTTCTATTTCGACCGCCAAACCTCTCAGGGGAGCATGTGCAACCGTTTGGCACCGTTTTTGAGTGAATTGCCGAAAGTCAGATTTTTGATGAAATTGTGACCCCGGGGCTTAGGGATTTTTTCAAAAAAACTTTTTCTGCTGGTTAAGATGTAGAAGGCTGATTTCTTTTCCTGTCATGAAAAGCCTTCAATATCGACCGCCAAACCTCTCGGGGCAGCATTTCCAACCGTTTGGCACCATTTTTGAGTGAATTGCCAAATGTCAGTTTTGTGCTGAAATTGTGACCCCGCGGCTTAGGTATTTTTTCAAAAAAACCTTTCACGTCGGTTTAGTTGTTCAGGGCTTATTTCTTGTCCTGTGATAAAAAGCCTTCTGTTTCGACCGCCAAACCTCTCAGGGGAGCATTTGCAACAATTTGGAACCGTTTTTGAGTGAATTGGCAAAAGTCAGATTTTTGATGAAATTGTGACCCCGGGGCTTAGGGATTTTTTCAAAAAAAACTTTTTCTGCCGGTTAAGTTGTTCAGGGCTGATTTCTTGTCCTGTGATAAAAAGCCTTCTGTTTCGACCGCCAAACCTCCCAGGGGAGCATTTGCAACCGTTTGGTACCATTTTTGAGTGAATTGGCAAAAGTCAGATTTTTTCAAAAAAACTTTTTCTGCAGGTTAAGTTTTTTAGGGCTGATTTCTTGTCCTGTGATAAAAAGCCTTCTGTTTTGACCGCCAAAACTCTCAGAGGAGCATTTGCAACAATTTGGCACCATTTTTGAGTGAATTGCCAAAAGTCAGATTTTTGATGAAATTGTGACCCCGGGGCTTAGGGATTTTTTCAAAAAAACTTTTTCTGCCAGTTAAGTTGTTCAGGGCTGATTTCTTTTCCTGTGATGAAAAGCCTTCTGTTTTGACCGCCAAACCTCTCAGGGGAGCATTTCCAACCGTTTGGCACCATTTTTGAGTGAATTGCCAAATGTCAGTTTTGTGCTGAAATTGTGACCCTGGGGCTTAGGGATTTTTTCAAAAACACTTTTTCTGCCGGTTAAGTTGTTCAGGGCTGATTTCTTGTCCTGTGATAAAAAGCCTTCTGTTTTGACCGCCAAACCTCTCAGGGGAGCATTTGCAACAATTTGGCACCATTTTTGAGTGAATTGCCAAAAGTCAGATTTTTGATGAAATTGTGACCCCGGGGCTTAGGGATTTTTTCAAAAAAACTTTTTCTGCCGCTTAAATTGTTCAGGGCTCATTTCTTTTCCTGTGACAAAAAGCCTTCTGTTTCGACCGCCAAACCTCTCAGAGGAGCATTTGCAACAATTTGGCACCATTTTTGAGTGAATTGCCAAAAGTCAGATTTTTGATGAAATTGTGACCCCGGGGCTTAGGGATTTTTTCAAAAAAACTTTTTCTGCCGGTTAAGTTGTTCAGGGCTGATTTCTTTTCCTGTGATAAAAAGTCTTCTGTTTCGACCGCCAAAACTCTCAGGGGAGCGTTTGCAACCATTTGGCACCATTTTTGAGTGAATTGGCAAAAGTCAGATTTTTGATGAAATTGTGACCCCGGGGCTTAGGGATTTTTTCAGAAAAACATTTTCTGCCGGTTAAGTTGTCGAGGGCTGATTTCTTGTCCTGTGATAAAAAGTTTTCTGTTTCGACCGCCAAACCTCTCAGGGGAGCATGTGCAACCGTTTGGCACCATTTTTGAGTGAATTGCCGAAAGTCAGATTTTTGATGAAATTGTGACCCCGGGCTTAGGGATTTTTTCAAAAAAACTTTTTCTGCCGGTTAAGTTGTTCAGGGCTGATTTCTTTTCCTGTGATGAAAAGCCTTCTGTGTCGACCGCCAAACCTCTCGGGGCAGCATTTCCAACCGTTTGGCACCATTTTTGAGTGAATTGCCAAATGTCAGTTTTGTGCTGAAATTGTGACCCCGGGGCTTAGGTATTTTTTCAAAAAAACCTTTCATGTCGGTTAAGTTGTTCAGGGCTTATTTCTTGTCCTGTGATAAAAAGCCTTCCGTTTCGACCGCCAAACCTCTCAGGGGAGCATTTGCAACAATTTGGAACCGTTTTTGAGTGAATTACCAAAAGTCAGATTTTTGATGAAATTGTGACCCCGGGGCTTAGGGATTTTTTCAAAAAAACATTTTCTGCTGGTTAAGGTCTTCAGGGCTGATTTCTTTTCCTGTGATAGAAAGACTTCTGTTTCGACCGCCAAACCTCTCAGGGGAGCATGTGCAACAATTTGGCACCATTTTTGAGTGAATTGCCAAAAGTCAGATTTTTGCTAAAATTGTGACCCCGGGGCTTAGGGATTTTTTCAAAAAAACTTTTTCTGCCGGTTAAGTTGTTCAGGGCTGATTTCTTGTCCTGTGATAAAAAGCCTTCTGTTTCGTTCGCCAAACCTCTCAGGGGAGCATTTGCAACCGTTTGGTACCATTTTTGAGTGAATTGGCAAAAGTCAGATTTTTTCAAAAAAACTTTTTCTGCCGGTTAAGTTGTAGAAGGCTGATTTCTTGTCCTGTGATAAAAAGTTTTCTGTTTCGACCGCCAAACCTCTCAGGGGAGCATGTGCAACCGTTTGGCACCATTTTTGAGTGAATTGCCGAAAGTCAGATTTTTGATGAAATTGTGACCCCGGGGCTTAGGGATTTTTTCAAAAAAACTTTTTCTGCCGGTTAAGTTGTAGAAGGCTGATTCCTTGTACTGTAATAAAAAGTTTTCTGTTTCGACCGCCAAACCTCTCAGGGGAGCATTTGCAACCGTTTGGTACCATTTTTGAGTGAATTGGCGAAAGTCAGATTTTTTCAAAAAAACTTTTTCTGCCGGTTAAGTTTTTTAGGGCTGATTTCTTGTCCTGTGATAAAAAGTTTTCTGTTTCGACCGCCAAACCTCTCAGGGGAGCATGTGCAACCGTTTGGCACCATTTTTGAGTGAATTGCCGAAAGTCAGATTTTTGATGAAATTGTGACCCCGGGGCTTAGGGATTTTTTCAAAAAAACTTTTTCTGCCGGTTAAGTTGTTCAGGGCTGATTTCTTTTCCTGTGATGAAAAGCCTTCTGTTTTGACCGCCAAACCTCTCAGGGGAGCATTTCCAACCGTTTGGCACCATTTTTGAGTGAATTGCCAAATGTCAGTTTTGTGCTGAAATTGTGACCCTGGGGCTTAGGGATTTTTTCAAAAACACTTTTTCTGCCGGTTAAGTTGTTCAGGGCTGATTTCTTGTCCTGTGATAAAAAGCCTTCTGTTTTGACCGCCAAACCTCTCAGGGGAGCATTTGCAACAATTTGGCACCATTTTTGAGTGAATTGCCAAAAGTCAGATTTTTGATGAAATTGTGACCCCGGGGCTTAGGGATTTTTTCAAAAAAACTTTTTCTGCCGCTTAAATTGTTCAGGGCTCATTTCTTTTCCTGTGACAAAAAGCCTTCTGTTTCGACCGCCAAACCTCTCAGAGGAGCATTTGCAACAATTTGGCACCATTTTTGAGTGAATTGCCAAAAGTCAGATTTTTGATGAAATTGTGACCCCGGGGCTTAGGGATTTTTTCAAAAAAACTTTTTCTGCCGGTTAAGTTGTTCAGGGCTGATTTCTTTTCCTGTGATAAAAAGTCTTCTGTTTCGACCGCCAAAACTCTCAGGGGAGCGTTTGCAACCATTTGGCACCATTTTTGAGTGAATTGGCAAAAGTCAGATTTTTGATGAAATTGTGACCCCGGGGCTTAGGGATTTTTTCAGAAAAACATTTTCTGCCGGTTAAGTTGTCGAGGGCTGATTTCTTGTCCTGTGATAAAAAGTTTTCTGTTTCGACCGCCAAACCTCTCAGGGGAGCATGTGCAACCGTTTGGCACCATTTTTGAGTGAATTGCCGAAAGTCAGATTTTTGATGAAATTGTGACCCCGGGCTTAGGGATTTTTTCAAAAAAACTTTTTCTGCCGGTTAAGTTGTTCAGGGCTGATTTCTTTTCCTGTGATGAAAAGCCTTCTGTGTCGACCGCCAAACCTCTCGGGGCAGCATTTCCAACCGTTTGGCACCATTTTTGAGTGAATTGCCAAATGTCAGTTTTGTGCTGAAATTGTGACCCCGGGGCTTAGGTATTTTTTCAAAAAAACCTTTCATGTCGGTTAAGTTGTTCAGGGCTTATTTCTTGTCCTGTGATAAAAAGCCTTCCGTTTCGACCGCCAAACCTCTCAGGGGAGCATTTGCAACAATTTGGAACCGTTTTTGAGTGAATTACCAAAAGTCAGATTTTTGATGAAATTGTGACCCCGGGGCTTAGGGATTTTTTCAAAAAAACATTTTCTGCTGGTTAAGGTCTTCAGGGCTGATTTCTTTTCCTGTGATAGAAAGACTTCTGTTTCGACCGCCAAACCTCTCAGGGGAGCATGTGCAACAATTTGGCACCATTTTTGAGTGAATTGCCAAAAGTCAGATTTTTGCTAAAATTGTGACCCCGGGGCTTAGGGATTTTTTCAAAAAAACTTTTTCTGCCGGTTAAGTTGTTCAGGGCTGATTTCTTGTCCTGTGATAAAAAGCCTTCTGTTTCGTTCGCCAAACCTCTCAGGGGAGCATTTGCAACCGTTTGGTACCATTTTTGAGTGAATTGGCAAAAGTCAGATTTTTTCAAAAAAACTTTTTCTGCCGGTTAAGTTGTAGAAGGCTGATTTCTTGTCCTGTGATAAAAAGTTTTCTGTTTCGACCGCCAAACCTCTCAGGGGAGCATGTGCAACCGTTTGGCACCATTTTTGAGTGAATTGCCGAAAGTCAGATTTTTGATGAAATTGTGACCCCGGCGCTTAGGGATTTTTTCAAAAAAACTTTTTCTGCCGGTTAAGTTGTAGAAGGCTGATTCCTTGTACTGTAATAAAAAGTTTTCTGTTTCGACCGCCAAACCTCTCAGGGGAGCATTTGCAACCGTTTGGTACCATTTTTGAGTGAATTGGCGAAAGTCAGATTTTTTCAAAAAAACTTTTTCTGCCGGTTAAGTTTTTTAGGGCTGATTTCTTGTCCTGTGATAAAAAGTTTTCTGTTTCGACCGCCAAACCTCTCAGGGGAGCATGTGCAACCGTTTGGCACCATTTTTGAGTGAATTGCCGAAAGTCAGATTTTTGATGAAATTGTGACCCCGGGGCTTAGGGATTTTTTCAAAAAAACTTTTTCTGCCGGTTAAGTTGTAGAAGGCTGATTCCTTGTACTGTAATAAAAAGTTTTCTGTTTCGACCGCCAAACCTCTCAGGGGAGCATTTGCAACAATTTGGCACCATTTTTGAGTGAATTGCCAAAAGTCAGATTTTTGCTGAAATTGTGACTTAGGGATATTTTCAGAAAAACTTTTTCTGCCGGTTAAGTTGTCGAGGGCTGATTTCTTGTCCTGTGATAAAAAGTTTTCTGTTTCGACCGCCAAACCTCTCAGGGGAGCATGTGCAACCGTTTGGCACCATTTTTGAGTGAATTGCCGAAAGTCAGATTTTTGATGAAATTGTGACCCCGGGGCTTAGGGATTTTTTCAAAAAAACTTTTTCTGTCGCTTAAGTTGTAGAAGGCTGATTTCTTGTCCTGTGATAAAAAGTTTTCTGTCTCGACCGCCAAACCTCTCAGGGGAGCATGTGCAACCGTTTGGCACCATTTTTGAGTGAATTGCCAAATGTCAGTTTTGTGCTGAAATTGTGACCCCGGGGCTTAGGGATTTTTTCAAAAACACTTTTTCTGCCGGTTAAGTTGTTCAGGGCTGATTTCTTGTCCTGTGATAAAAAGCCTTCTGTTTTGACCGCCAAACCTCTCAGGGGAGCATTTGCAACAATTTGGCACCATTTTTGAGTGAATTGCCAAAAGTCAGATTTGTGCTGAAATTGTGACCCCGGGGCTTAGGGATTTTTTCAAAAAAACTTTTTCTGCCGGTTAAGTTGTAGAAGGCTGATTTCTTGTCGTGTAATAAAGAGCCTTCTGTGTCGACCGCCAAACCTCTCGGGGCAGCATTTGCAACCGTTTGGCACCATTTTTGAGTGAATTGCCAAAAGTCAGATTTTTGATGAAATTGTGACCCCGGGGCTTAGGGATTTTTTCAAAAAAACTTTTTCTGCCGGTTAAGTTGTAGAAGGCTGATTTCTTGTCGTGTAATAAAAAGTTTTCTGTTTCGACCGCCAAACCTTTCACGGGAGCATTTGCAACCGTTTGGTACCATTTTTGAGTGAATTGGCAAAAGTCAGATTTTTTCAAAAAAACTTTTTCTGTCGCTTAAGTTGTAGAAGGCTGATTTCTTGTCCTGTGATAAAAAGTTTTCTGTTTCGACCGCCAAACCTCTCAGGGGAGCATGTGCAACCGTTTGGCACCATTTTTGAGTGAATTGCCAAATGTCAGTTTTGTGCTGAAATTGTGACCCCGGGGCTTAGGTATTTTTTCAAAAAAACCTTTCATGTCGGTTAAGTTGTTCAGGGCTTATTTCTTGTCCTGTGATAAAAAGTCTTCTGTTTCGACCGCCAAAATTCTCAGGGGAGCGTTTGCAACCAATTGGCACCATTTTTGAGTGAATTGGCAAAAGGCAGATTTTTGATGAAATTGTGACCCCGGGGCTTAGGGATTTTTTCAAAAAAACTTTTTCTGCCGGTTAAGTTGTTCAGGGCTGATATCTTGTCCTGTGATAAAAAGCCTTCTATTTCGACCGCCAAACCTCTCAGGGGAGCATTTGCAACCGTTTGGTACCATTTTTGAGTGAATTGGCAAAAGTCAGATTTTTTCAAAAAAACTTTTTCTGCCAGTTAAGTTGTAGAAGGCTGATTTCTTGTCCTGTGATAAAATGCCTTCTGTTTCGACCGCCAAACCTCTCAGGGGAGCATTTGCAACAATTTGGCACCATTTTTGAGTGAATTGACGAAAGTCAGATTTTTGATGAAATTGTGACCCCGGGGCTTAGGGATTTTTTCAAAAAAAACTTTTTCTGCCGTTTAAGTTGTTCAGGGCTGATTTCTTGTCCTGTGATAAAAAGCCTTCTGTTTCGACCGCCAAACCTCCCAGGGGAGCATTTGCAACCGTTTGGTACCATTTTTGAGTGAATTGTCAAAAGTCAGATTTTTGATGAAATTGTGACCCCGGGGCTTAGGGATTTTTTCAAAAAAACTTTTTCTGTCGCTTAAGTTGTAGAAGGCTGATTTCTTGTCCTGTGATAAAAAGTTTTCTGTTTCGACCGCCAAACCTCTCAGGGGAGCATGTGCAACCGTTTGGCACCATTTTTGAGTGAATTGCCGAAAGTCAGATTTTTGCTGAAATTGTGACCCCGGGGCTTAGGGATTTTTTCAAAAAAACTTTTTCTGCCGGTTAAGTTGTCGAGGGCTGATTTCTTGTCCTGTGATAAAAAGCCTTCTGTTTCGACCGCCAAACCTCTCAGGGGAGCATTTGCAACCGTTTGGTACCATTTTTGAGTGAATTGCCAAAAGTCAGATTTTTGATGAAATTGTGACCCCGGGGCTTAGGGATTTTTTCAAAAAAACTTTTTCTGTCACTTAAGTTGTAGAAGGCTGATTTCTTGTCCTGTGATAAAAAGTTTTCTGTTTCGACCGCCAAACCTCTCAGGGGAGCATGTGCAACCGTTTGGCACCATTTTTGAGTGAATTGCCGAAAGTCAGATTTTTGCTGAAATTGTGACCCCGGGGCTTAGGGATTTTTTCAAAAAAGCTTTTTCTGCCGGTTAAGTTGTTCAGGGCTGATTTCTTTTCCTGTGATGAAAAGCCTTCAATATCGACCCCCAAACCTCTTGGGTCAGCATTTCCAACCGTTTGGCACCATTTTTGAGTGAATTGCCAAATGTCAGTTTTGTGCTGAAATTGTGACCCCGGGGCTTAGGGATTTTTTCAAAAACACTTTTTCTGCCGGTTAAGTTGTTCAGGGCTTATTTCTTGTCCTGTGATAAAAAGCCTTCTATTTCGACCGCCAAACCTCTCAGGGGAGCATTTGCAACCGTTTGGCACCATTTTTGAGTGAATTGCCGAAAGTCAGATTTTTGATGAAATTGTGACCCCGGGGCTTAGGGATTTTTTCAAAAAAACTTTTTCTGCCGCTTAAATTGTTCAGGGCTCATTTCTTTTCCTGTGACAAAAAGCCTTCTGTTTTGACCGCCAAACCTCTCAGAGGAGCATTTGCAACAATTTGGCACCATTTTTGAGTGAATTGCCAAAAGTCAGATTTTTGATGAAATTGTGACCCCGGGGCTTAGGGATTTTTTCAAAAAAACCTTTCATGTCGGTTAAGTTGTTCAGGGCTTATTTCTTGTCCTGTGATAAAAAGCCTTCTGTTTCGACCGCCAAACCTCTCAGGGGAGCATTTGCAACAATTTGGAACCGTTTTTGAGTGAATTACCAAAAGTCAGATTTTTGATGAAATTGTGACCCCGGGGCTTAGGGATTTTTTCAAAATAACATTTTCTGCTGGTTAAGTTGTTCAGGGCTGATTTCTTTTCCTGTGATGAAAAGCCTTCTGTGTCAACCGCCAAACCTCTCGGGGCAGCATTTCCAACCGTTTGGCACCATTTTTGAGTGAATTGCCAAATGTCAGTTTTGTGCTGAAATTGTGACCCCGGGGCTTAGGTATTTTTTCAAAAAAACCTTTCATGTCGGTTAAGTTGTTCAGGGCTTATTTCTTGTCCTGTGATAAAAAGCCTTCTGTTTCGACCGCCAAACCTCTCAAGGGAGCATTTGCAACAATTTGGAACCGTTTTTGAGTGAATTGCCAAAAGTCAGATTTTTGCTTAAATTGTGACCCCGGGGCTTAGGGATTTTTTCAAAAAAACTTTTTCTGCCGCTTAAGTTGTCGAGGGCTGATTTCTTGTCCTGTGATAAAAAGCCTTCTGTTTCGACCGCCAAACCTCTCAAGGGAGCATTTGCAACAATTTGGAACCGTTTTTGAGTGAATTGCCAAAAGTCAGATTTTTGCTTAAATTGTGACCCCGGGGCTTAGGGATTTTTTCAAAAAAACTTTTTCTGCCGGTTAAGTTGTAGAAGGCTGATTTCTTGTCCTGTGATAAAAAGTTTTCTATTTCGACCGCCAAACCTCTCAGGGGAGCATGTGCAACCGTTTGGCACCATTTTTGAGTGAATTGCCGAAAGTCAGATTTTTGATGAAATTGTGACCCCGGGGCTTAGGGATTTTTTCAAAAAAACTTTTTCTGCCGGTTAAGTTGTTCAGGGCTGATTTCTTTTCCTGTGATAGAAAGACTTCTGTTTCGACCGCCAAACCTCTCAGGGGAGCATGTGCAACAATTTGGCACCATTTCTGAGTGAATTGCCAAAAGTCAGATTTTTGCTGAAATTGTGACCCCGGGGCTTAGGGATTTTTTCAAAAAAAACTTTTTCTGCCGGTTAAGTTGTAGAAGGCTGATTTCTTGTCGTGTAATAAAAAGTTTTCTGTTTCGACCGCCAAACCTTTCACGGGAGCATTTGCAACCGTTTGGTACCATTTTTGAGTGAATTGGCAAAAGTCAGATTTTTTCAAAAAAACTTTTTCTGTCGCTTAAGTTGTAGAAGGCTGATTTCTTGTCCTGTGATAAAAAGTTTTCTGTTTCGACCGCCAAACCTCTCAGGGGAGCATGTGCAACCGTTTGGCACCATTTTTGAGTGAATTGCCGAAAGTCAGATTTTTGCTGAAATTGTGACCCCGGGGCTTAGGGATTTTTTCAAAAAAAATTTTTCTGCCGGTTAAGTTGTTCAGGGCTGATTTCTTTTCCTGTGACAGAAAGACTTCTGTTTCGACCGCCAAACCTCTCGGGGCAGCATTTGCAACCGTTTGGTACCATTTTTGAGTGAATTGGCAAAAGTCAGATTTTTTCAAAAAAACTTTTTCTGCCGGTTAAGTTGTAGAAGGCTTATTTCTTGTCCTGTGATAAAAAGCCTTCTGTTTCGACCGCCAAACCTCTCAGGGGAGCATTTGCAACAATTTGGCACCATTTTTGAGTGAATTGCCAAAAGTCAGATTTTTTATGAAATTGTGACCCCGGGTCTTAGGGATTTTTTCAAAAAAACTTTTTCTGCCAGTTAAGTTGTCGAGGGCTGATTTCTTGTCCTATGATAAAAAGTTTTCTGTTTCGACCGCAAAACCTCTCAGGGGAGCATGTGCAACCGTCTGGCACCATTTTTGAGTGAATTGCCGAAAGTCAGATTTTTGATGAAATTGTGACCCCGGGGCTTAGGGATTTTTTCAAAAAAACTTTTTCTGCCGGTTAAGTTGTTCAGGGCTGATTTCGTTTCCTGTGATAAAAAGCCTTCAATATCGACCGCCAAACCTCTCGGGGCAGCATTTCCAACCGTCTGGCACCATTTTTGAGTGAATTGGCAAAAGTCAGATTTTTGATGAAATTGTGACCCCGGGGCTTAGGGATTTTTTCAAAAAAACTTTTTCTGCTGGTTAAGGTCTTCAGGGCTGATTTCTTTTCCTGTGATAGAAAGCCTTCTGTTTCGACTGCCAAAGCTCTCAGGGGAGCATGTGCAACAATTTGGCACCATTTTTGAGTGAATTGCCAAAAGTCAGATTTTTGATGAAATTGTGACCCCGGGGCTTAGGGATTTTTTCAAAAAAACTTTTTCTGCCGGTTAAGTTGTTCAGGGCTGATTTCTTTTCCTGTGATAAAAAGGCTTCTGTTTCGACCGCCAAAACTCTCAGGGGAGCGGTTGCAACCACTTGGCACCATTTTTTAGTGAATTGGCAAAAGTCAGATTTTTGATGAAATTGTGACCCCGGGGCTTAGGGATTTTTTCAAAAAAACTTTTTCTGCCGGTTAAGTTGTTCAGGGCTGATTTCTTTTCCTGTGAAAAAAAGGCTTCTGTTTCGACCGCCAAACCTCTCAGGGGAGCATTTGCAACAATTTGGCACCATTTTTGAGTGAATTGCCAAAAGTCAGATTTGTGCTGAAATTGTGACCCCGGGGCTTAGGGATTTTTTCAAAAAAACTTTTTTCTGCCGGTTAAGTTGTAGAAGGCTGATTTCTTGTCCTGGGATAAAAAGCCTTCTATTTCAACCGCCAAACCTCTCAGGGGAGCATTTGCAACCGTTTGGTACCATTTTTGAGTGAATTGGCAAAAGTCTCATTTTTTCAAAAAAACTTTTTCTGTCAGTTAAGTTATAGAAGGCTCATTTCTTGTCCTGTGATAAAAAGCCTTCTGTTTCGACCGCAAAAACTTTCAGGGGAACATTTGCAACAATTTGGCACCATTTTTGTGTGAATTGCCAAAAGTCAGATTTTTGCTGAAATTGTGACCCCAGGGTTTTAGGGATATTTTCAAAAAAACTTTTTCTGCCGGTTAAGTTGCCGAGGGCTGATTTCTTGTCCTGTGATAAAAAGTTTCCTGTTTCGACCGCCACACCTCTCAGGGGAGCGTGTGCAACCGTTTGGCACCATTTTTGAGTGAATTGCCGAAAGTCAGATTTTTGATGAAATTGTGACCCCGGGGCTTAGGGATTTTTTCAAAAAAAAATTTTCTGCCGGTTAAGTTGTTCAGGGCTGATTTCTTTTCCTGTGATAAAAAGTCTTCTGTTTCGACCGCCAAAACTCTCAGGGGAGCGTTTGCAACCATTTGGCACCATTTTTGAGTGAATTGGCAAAAGTCAGATTTTTGATGAAATTGTGACCCCGGGGCTTAGGGATTTTTTCAAAAAAACTTTTTCTGCCGGTTAAGTTGTCGAGGGCTGATTTCTTGTCCTGTGATAAAAAGCCTTCTGTTTCGACTGCCAAACCTCTCAGGGGAGCATTTGCAACCGTTTGGTACCATTTTTGAGTGAATTGGCAAAAGTCAGATTTTTGATGAAATTGTGACCCCGGGGCTTAGGGATTTTTTCAAAAAAACTTTTTCTGCTGGTTAAGGTCTTCAGGGCTGATTTCTTTTCCTGTAATAGAAAGCCTTCTGTTTCGACTGCCAAACCTCTCAGGGGAGCATGTGCAACAATTTGGCACCATTTTTGATTGAATTGCCAAAAGTCAGATTTTTGATGAAATTGTGACCCCGGGGCTTAGGGATTTTTTCAAAAAAAAAATTTCTGCCGGTTAAGTTGTTCAGGGCTGATTTCTTTTCCTGTGATAAAAAGTCTTCTGTTTCGACCGCCAAAACTCTCAGGGGAGCGTTTGCAACCATTTGGCACCATTTTTGAGTGAATTGCCAAAAGTCAGATTTCTGCTGAAATTGTGACCCCGGGGCTTAGGGATTTTTTCAAAAAAAAAAATTCTGTCGGTTAAGTTGTAGAAGGCTGATTTCTTGTCGTGTAATAAAAAGTTTTCTGTTTCGACCGCCAAACCTTTCAGGGGAGCATTTGCAACCGTTTGGTACCATTTTTGAGTGAATTGGCAAAAGTCAGATTTTTTCAAAAAAACTTTTTCTGTCGCTTAAGTTGTAGAAGGCTGATTTCTTGTCCTGTGATAAAAAGCCTTCTGTTTCGACCGCCAAACCTCTCAGGGGAGCGTTTGCAACAATTTGGCACCATTTTTGAGTGAATTGCCAAAAGTCAGATTTCTGCTGAAATTGTGACCCCGGGGCTTAGGGATTTTTTCAGAAAAACTTTTTCTGCCGGTTAAGTTGTCGAGGGCTGATTTCTTGTCCTGTGATAAAAAGTTTTCTATTTCGACCGCCAAACCTCTCAGGGGAGCATGTGCAACCGTTTGGCACCATTTTTGAGTGAATTGCCGAAAGTCAGATTTTTGATGAAATTGTGACCCCGGGGCTTAGGGATTTTTTCAAAAAAACTTTTTCTGCCGGTTAAGTTGTTCAGGGCTGATTTCTTTTCCTGTGATGAAAAGCCTTCAATATCGAACGCCAAACCTCTCGGGGCAGCATTTCCAACCGTTTGGCACCATTTTTGAGTGAATTGCCAAATGTCAGTTTTGTGCTGAAATTGTGACCCCGGGCTTAGGTATTTTTTCAAAAAAACCTTTCATGTCGGTTAAGTTGTTTAGGGCTTATTTCTTGTCCTGTGATAAAAAGCCTTCTGTTTCGACCGCCAAAACTCTCAGAGGAGCATTTGCAACAATTTGGCACCGTTTTTGAGTGAATTACCAAAAGTCAGATTTTTGATGAAATTGTGACCCCGGGGCTTAGGGATTTTTTCAAAAAAACTTTTTCTGCCGGTTAAGTTGTCGAGGGCTCATTTCTTTTCCTGTGATAAAAAGCCTTCTGTTTCGACCGCCAAACCTCTCAGGGGAGCATGTGCAACCGTTTGGTACCATTTTTAAGTGAATTGGCAAAAGTCAGATTTTTGATGAAATTGTGACCCCGGGGCTTAGGGATTTTTTCAAAAAAACTTTTTCTGCTGGTTAAGGTCTTCAGGGCTGATTTCTTTTCCTGTGATAGAAAGCCTTCTGTTTCGACTGCCAAAGCTCTCAGGGGAGCATGTGCAACAATTTGGCACCATTTTTGAGTGAATTGCCAAAAGTCAGATTTTTGATGAAATTGTGACCCCGGGGCTTAGGGATTTTTTCAAAAAAACTTTTTCTGCCGGTTAAGTTGTTCAGGGCTGATTTCTTTTCCTGTGATAAAAAGGCTTCTGTTTCGACCGCCAAAACTCTCAGGGGAGCGGTTGCAACCACTTGGCACCATTTTTTAGTGAATTGGCAAAAGTCAGATTTTTGATGAAATTGTGACCCCGGGGCTTAGGGATTTTTTCAAAAAAACTTTTTCTGCCGGTTAAGTTGTTCAGGGCTGATTTCTTTTCCTGTGATAGAAAGACTTCTGTTTCGACCGCCAAACCTCTCAGGGGAGCATGTGCAACAATTTGGCACCATTTCTGAGTGAATTGCCAAAAGTCAGATTTTTGCTGAAATTGTGACCCCGGGGCTTAGGGATTTTTTCAAAAAAAACTTTTTCTGCCGGTTAAGTTGTAGAAGGCTGATTTCTTGTCGTGTAATAAAAAGTTTTCTGTTTCGACCGCCAAACCTTTCACGGGAGCATTTGCAACCGTTTGGTACCATTTTTGAGTGAATTGGCAAAAGTCAGATTTTTTCAAAAAAACTTTTTCTGTCGCTTAAGTTGTAGAAGGCTGATTTCTTGTCCTGTGATAAAAAGTTTTCTGTTTCGACCGCCAAACCTCTCAGGGGAGCATGTGCAACCGTTTGGCACCATTTTTGAGTGAATTGCCGAAAGTCAGATTTTTGCTGAAATTGTGACCCCGGGGCTTAGGGATTTTTTCAAAAAAAATTTTTCTGCCGGTTAAGTTGTTCAGGGCTGATTTCTTTTCCTGTGACAGAAAGACTTCTGTTTCGACCGCCAAACCTCTCGGGGCAGCATTTGCAACCGTTTGGTACCATTTTTGAGTGAATTGGCAAAAGTCAGATTTTTTCAAAAAAACTTTTTCTGCCGGTTAAGTTGTAGAAGGCTTATTTCTTGTCCTGTGATAAAAAGCCTTCTGTTTCGACCGCCAAACCTCTCAGGGGAGCATTTGCAACAATTTGGCACCATTTTTGAGTGAATTGCCAAAAGTCAGATTTTTTATGAAATTGTGACCCCGGGTCTTAGGGATTTTTTCAAAAAAACTTTTTCTGCCAGTTAAGTTGTCGAGGGCTGATTTCTTGTCCTATGATAAAAAGTTTTCTGTTTCGACCGCAAAACCTCTCAGGGGAGCATGTGCAACCGTCTGGCACCATTTTTGAGTGAATTGCCGAAAGTCAGATTTTTGATGAAATTGTGACCCCGGGGCTTAGGGATTTTTTCAAAAAAACTTTTTCTGCCGGTTAAGTTGTTCAGGGCTGATTTCGTTTCCTGTGATAAAAAGCCTTCAATATCGACCGCCAAACCTCTCGGGGCAGCATTTCCAACCGTCTGGCACCATTTTTGAGTGAATTGGCAAAAGTCAGATTTTTGATGAAATTGTGACCCCGGGGCTTAGGGATTTTTTCAAAAAAACTTTTTCTGCTGGTTAAGGTCTTCAGGGCTGATTTCTTTTCCTGTGATAGAAAGCCTTCTGTTTCGACTGCCAAAGCTCTCAGGGGAGCATGTGCAACAATTTGGCACCATTTTTGAGTGAATTGCCAAAAGTCAGATTTTTGATGAAATTGTGACCCCGGGGCTTAGGGATTTTTTCAAAAAAACTTTTTCTGCCGGTTAAGTTGTTCAGGGCTGATTTCTTTTCCTGTGATAAAAAGGCTTCTGTTTCGACCGCCAAAACTCTCAGGGGAGCGGTTGCAACCACTTGGCACCATTTTTTAGTGAATTGGCAAAAGTCAGATTTTTGATGAAATTGTGACCCCGGGGCTTAGGGATTTTTTCAAAAAAACTTTTTCTGCCGGTTAAGTTGTTCAGGGCTGATTTCTTTTCCTGTGAAAAAAAGGCTTCTGTTTCGACCGCCAAACCTCTCAGGGGAGCATTTGCAACAATTTGGCACCATTTTTGAGTGAATTGCCAAAAGTCAGATTTGTGCTGAAATTGTGACCCCGGGGCTTAGGGATTTTTTCAAAAAAACTTTTTTCTGCCGGTTAAGTTGTAGAAGGCTGATTTCTTGTCCTGGGATAAAAAGCCTTCTATTTCAACCGCCAAACCTCTCAGGGGAGCATTTGCAACCGTTTGGTACCATTTTTGAGTGAATTGGCAAAAGTCTCATTTTTTCAAAAAAACTTTTTCTGTCAGTTAAGTTATAGAAGGCTCATTTCTTGTCCTGTGATAAAAAGCCTTCTGTTTCGACCGCAAAAACTTTCAGGGGAACATTTGCAACAATTTGGCACCATTTTTGTGTGAATTGCCAAAAGTCAGATTTTTGCTGAAATTGTGACCCCAGGGTTTTAGGGATATTTTCAAAAAAACTTTTTCTGCCGGTTAAGTTGCCGAGGGCTGATTTCTTGTCCTGTGATAAAAAGTTTCCTGTTTCGACCGCCACACCTCTCAGGGGAGCGTGTGCAACCGTTTGGCACCATTTTTGAGTGAATTGCCGAAAGTCAGATTTTTGATGAAATTGTGACCCCGGGGCTTAGGGATTTTTTCAAAAAAAAATTTTCTGCCGGTTAAGTTGTTCAGGGCTGATTTCTTTTCCTGTGATAAAAAGTCTTCTGTTTCGACCGCCAAAACTCTCAGGGGAGCGTTTGCAACCATTTGGCACCATTTTTGAGTGAATTGGCAAAAGTCAGATTTTTGATGAAATTGTGACCCCGGGGCTTAGGGATTTTTTCAAAAAAACTTTTTCTGCCGGTTAAGTTGTCGAGGGCTGATTTCTTGTCCTGTGATAAAAAGCCTTCTGTTTCGACTGCCAAACCTCTCAGGGGAGCATTTGCAACCGTTTGGTACCATTTTTGAGTGAATTGGCAAAAGTCAGATTTTTGATGAAATTGTGACCCCGGGGCTTAGGGATTTTTTCAAAAAAACTTTTTCTGCTGGTTAAGGTCTTCAGGGCTGATTTCTTTTCCTGTAATAGAAAGCCTTCTGTTTCGACTGCCAAACCTCTCAGGGGAGCATGTGCAACAATTTGGCACCATTTTTGATTGAATTGCCAAAAGTCAGATTTTTGATGAAATTGTGACCCCGGGGCTTAGGGATTTTTTCAAAAAAAAAATTTCTGCCGGTTAAGTTGTTCAGGGCTGATTTCTTTTCCTGTGATAAAAAGTCTTCTGTTTCGACCGCCAAAACTCTCAGGGGAGCGTTTGCAACCATTTGGCACCATTTTTGAGTGAATTGCCAAAAGTCAGATTTCTGCTGAAATTGTGACCCCGGGGCTTAGGGATTTTTTCAAAAAAAAAAATTCTGTCGGTTAAGTTGTAGAAGGCTGATTTCTTGTCGTGTAATAAAAAGTTTTCTGTTTCGACCGCCAAACCTTTCAGGGGAGCATTTGCAACCGTTTGGTACCATTTTTGAGTGAATTGGCAAAAGTCAGATTTTTTCAAAAAAACTTTTTCTGTCGCTTAAGTTGTAGAAGGCTGATTTCTTGTCCTGTGATAAAAAGCCTTCTGTTTCGACCGCCAAACCTCTCAGGGGAGCGTTTGCAACAATTTGGCACCATTTTTGAGTGAATTGCCAAAAGTCAGATTTCTGCTGAAATTGTGACCCCGGGGCTTAGGGATTTTTTCAGAAAAACTTTTTCTGCCGGTTAAGTTGTCGAGGGCTGATTTCTTGTCCTGTGATAAAAAGTTTTCTATTTCGACCGCCAAACCTCTCAGGGGAGCATGTGCAACCGTTTGGCACCATTTTTGAGTGAATTGCCGAAAGTCAGATTTTTGATGAAATTGTGACCCCGGGGCTTAGGGATTTTTTCAAAAAAACTTTTTCTGCCGGTTAAGTTGTTCAGGGCTGATTTCTTTTCCTGTGATGAAAAGCCTTCAATATCGAACGCCAAACCTCTCGGGGCAGCATTTCCAACCGTTTGGCACCATTTTTGAGTGAATTGCCAAATGTCAGTTTTGTGCTGAAATTGTGACCCCGGGCTTAGGTATTTTTTCAAAAAAACCTTTCATGTCGGTTAAGTTGTTTAGGGCTTATTTCTTGTCCTGTGATAAAAAGCCTTCTGTTTCGACCGCCAAAACTCTCAGAGGAGCATTTGCAACAATTTGGCACCGTTTTTGAGTGAATTACCAAAAGTCAGATTTTTGATGAAATTGTGACCCCGGGGCTTAGGGATTTTTTCAAAAAAACTTTTTCTGCCGGTTAAGTTGTCGAGGGCTCATTTCTTTTCCTGTGATAAAAAGCCTTCTGTTTCGACCGCCAAACCTCTCAGGGGAGCATGTGCAACCGTTTGGTACCATTTTTAAGTGAATTGGCAAAAGTCAGATTTTTGATGAAATTGTGACCCCGGGGCTTAGGGATTTTTTCAAAAAAACTTTTTCTGCTGGTTAAGGTCTTCAGGGCTGATTTCTTTTCCTGTGATAGAAAGCCTTCTGTTTCGACTGCCAAAGCTCTCAGGGGAGCATGTGCAACAATTTGGCACCATTTTTGAGTGAATTGCCAAAAGTCAGATTTTTGATGAAATTGTGACCCCGGGGCTTAGGGATTTTTTCAAAAAAACTTTTTCTGCCGGTTAAGTTGTTCAGGGCTGATTTCTTTTCCTGTGATAAAAAGGCTTCTGTTTCGACCGCCAAAACTCTCAGGGGAGCGGTTGCAACCACTTGGCACCATTTTTTAGTGAATTGGCAAAAGTCAGATTTTTGATGAAATTGTGACCCCGGGGCTTAGGGATTTTTTCAAAAAAACTTTTTCTGCCGGTTAAGTTGTTCAGGGCTGATTTCTTTTCCTGTGAAAAAAAGGCTTCTGTTTCGACCGCCAAACCTCTCAGGGGAGCATTTGCAACAATTTGGCACCATTTTTGAGTGAATTGCCAAAAGTCAGATTTGTGCTGAAATTGTGACCCCGGGGCTTAGGGATTTTTTCAAAAAAACTTTTTTCTGCCGGTTAAGTTGTAGAAGGCTGATTTCTTGTCCTGGGATAAAAAGCCTTCTATTTCAACCGCCAAACCTCTCAGGGGAGCATTTGCAACCGTTTGGTACCATTTTTGAGTGAATTGGCAAAAGTCTCATTTTTTCAAAAAAACTTTTTCTGTCAGTTAAGTTATAGAAGGCTCATTTCTTGTCCTGTGATAAAAAGCCTTCTGTTTCGACCGCAAAAACTTTCAGGGGAACATTTGCAACAATTTGGCACCATTTTTGTGTGAATTGCCAAAAGTCAGATTTTTGCTGAAATTGTGACCCCAGGGTTTTAGGGATATTTTCAAAAAAACTTTTTCTGCCGGTTAAGTTGCCGAGGGCTGATTTCTTGTCCTGTGATAAAAAGTTTCCTGTTTCGACCGCCACACCTCTCAGGGGAGCGTGTGCAACCGTTTGGCACCATTTTTGAGTGAATTGCCGAAAGTCAGATTTTTGATGAAATTGTGACCCCGGGGCTTAGGGATTATTTCAAAAAAACTTTTTCTGCCGCTTAAATCGTTCAGGGCTCATTTCTTTTCCTGTAATAAAAAGCCTTCTGTTTCGACCGCCAAACCCCTCAGAGGAGCATTTGCAACAATTTGGCACCATTTTTGAGTGAATTGCCAAAAGTCAGATTTTTGATGAAATTGTGACCCCGGGGCTTAGGGATTTTTTCAAAAAAAAATTTTCTGCCGGTTAAGTTGTTCAGGGCTGATTTCTTTTCCTGTGATAAAAAGTCTTCTGTTTCGACCGCCAAAACTCTCAGGGGAGCGTTTGCAACCATTTGGCACCATTTTTGAGTGAATTGGCAAAAGTCAGATTTTTGATGAAATTGTGACCCCGGGGCTTAGGGATTTTTTCAAAAAAACTTTTTCTGCCGGTTAAGTTGTCGAGGGCTGATTTCTTGTCCTGTGATAAAAAGCCTTCTGTTTCGACTGCCAAACCTCTCAGGGGAGCATTTGCAACCGTTTGGTACCATTTTTGAGTGAATTGGCAAAAGTCAGATTTTTGATGAAATTGTGACCCCGGGGCTTAGGGATTTTTTCAAAAAAACTTTTTCTGCTGGTTAAGGTCTTCAGGGCTGATTTCTTTTCCTGTAATAGAAAGCCTTCTGTTTCGACTGCCAAACCTCTCAGGGGAGCATGTGCAACAATTTGGCACCATTTTTGATTGAATTGCCAAAAGTCAGATTTTTGATGAAATTGTGACCCCGGGGCTTAGGGATTTTTTCAAAAAAAAAATTTCTGCCGGTTAAGTTGTTCAGGGCTGATTTCTTTTCCTGTGATAAAAAGTCTTCTGTTTCGACCGCCAAAACTCTCAGGGGAGCGTTTGCAACCATTTGGCACCATTTTTGAGTGAATTGCCAAAAGTCAGATTTCTGCTGAAATTGTGACCCCGGGGCTTAGGGATTTTTTCAAAAAAAAAAATTCTGTCGGTTAAGTTGTAGAAGGCTGATTTCTTGTCGTGTAATAAAAAGTTTTCTGTTTCGACCGCCAAACCTTTCAGGGGAGCATTTGCAACCGTTTGGTACCATTTTTGAGTGAATTGGCAAAAGTCAGATTTTTTCAAAAAAACTTTTTCTGTCGCTTAAGTTGTAGAAGGCTGATTTCTTGTCCTGTGATAAAAAGCCTTCTGTTTCGACCGCCAAACCTCTCAGGGGAGCGTTTGCAACAATTTGGCACCATTTTTGAGTGAATTGCCAAAAGTCAGATTTCTGCTGAAATTGTGACCCCGGGGCTTAGGGATTTTTTCAGAAAAACTTTTTCTGCCGGTTAAGTTGTCGAGGGCTGATTTCTTGTCCTGTGATAAAAAGTTTTCTATTTCGACCGCCAAACCTCTCAGGGGAGCATGTGCAACCGTTTGGCACCATTTTTGAGTGAATTGCCGAAAGTCAGATTTTTGATGAAATTGTGACCCCGGGGCTTAGGGATTTTTTCAAAAAAACTTTTTCTGCCGGTTAAGTTGTTCAGGGCTGATTTCTTTTCCTGTGATGAAAAGCCTTCAATATCGAGCGCCAAACCTCTCGGGGCAGCATTTCCAACCGTTTGGCACCATTTTTGAGTGAATTGCCAAATGTCAGTTTTGTGCTGAAATTGTGACCCCGGGCTTAGGTATTTTTTCAAAAAAACCTTTCATGTCGGTTAAGTTGTTTAGGGCTTATTTCTTGTCCTGTGATAAAAAGCCTTCTGTTTCGACCGCCAAAACTCTCAGAGGAGCATTTGCAACAATTTGGCACCGTTTTTGAGTGAATTACCAAAAGTCAGATTTTTGATGAAATTGTGACCCCGGGGCTTAGGGATTTTTTCAAAAAAACTTTTTCTGCCGGTTAAGTTGTCGAGGGCTCATTTCTTTTCCTGTGATAAAAAGCCTTCTGTTTCGACCGCCAAATCTCTCAGGGGAGCATGTGCAACCGTTTCGTACCATTTTTAAGTGAATTGGCAAAAGTCAGATTTTTGATGAAATTGTGACCCCGGGGCTTAGGGATTTTTTCAAAAAAAACTTTTTCTGCTGGTTAAGGTCTTCAGGGCTGATTTCTTTTCCTGTGATAGAAAGCCTTCTGTTTCGACTGCCAAAGCTCTCAGGGGAGCATGTGCAACAATTTGGCACCATTTTTGAGTGAATTGCCAAAAGTCAGATTTTTGATGAAATTGTGACCCCGGGGCTTAGGGATTTTTTCAAAAAAACTTTTTCTGCCGGTTAAGTTGTTCAGGGCTGATTTCTTTTCCTGTGATAAAAAGGCTTCTGTTTCGACCGCCAAAACTCTCAGGGGAGCGGTTGCAACCACTTGGCACCATTTTTTAGTGAATTGGCAAAAGTCAGATTTTTGATGAAATTGTGATCCCGGGGGCTTAGGGATTTTTTCAAAAAAACTTTTTCTGCCGGTTAAGTTGTTCAGGGCTGATTTCTTTTCCTGTGATAAAAAGGCTTCTGTTTCGACCGCCAAACCTCTCAGGGGAGCATTTGCAACAATTTGGCACCATTTTTGAGTGAATTGCCAAAAGTCAGATTTGTGCTGAAATTGTGACCCCGGGGCTTAGGGATTTTTTCAAAAAAACTTTTTTCTGCCGGTTAAGTTGTAGAAGGCTGATTTCTTGTCCTGGGATAAAAAGCCTTCTATTTCAACCGCCAAACCTCTCAGGGGAGCATTTGCAACCGTTTGGTACCATTTTTGAGTGAATTGGCAAAAGTCTCATTTTTTCAAAAAAACTTTTTCTGTCAGTTAAGTTATAGAAGGCTCATTTCTTGTCCTGTGATAAAAAGCCTTCTGTTTCGACCGCAAAAACTTTCAGGGGAACATTTGCAACAATTTGGCACCATTTTTGTGTGAATTGCCAAAAGTCAGATTTTTGCTGAAATTGTGACCCCAGGGTTTTAGGGATATTTTCAAAAAAACTTTTTCTGCCGGTTAAGTTGCCGAGGGCTGATTTCTTGTCCTGTGATAAAAAGTTTCCTGTTTCGACCGCCACACCTCTCAGGGGAGCGTGTGCAACCGTTTGGCACCATTTTTGAGTGAATTGCCGAAAGTCAGATTTTTGATGAAATTGTGACCCCGGGGCTTAGGGATTATTTCAAAAAAACTTTTTCTGCCGCTTAAATTGTTCAGGGCTCATTTCTTTTCCTGTAATAAAAAGCCTTCTGTTTCGACCGCCAAACCCCTCAGAGGAGCATTTGCAACAATTTGGCACCATTTTTGAGTGAATTGCCAAAAGTCAGATTTTTGATGAAATTGTGACCCCGGGGCTTAGGGATTTTTTCAAAAAAAAATTTTCTGCCGGTTAAGTTGTTCAGGGCTGATTTCTTTTCCTGTGATAAAAAGTCTTCTGTTTCGACCGCCAAAACTCTCAGGGGAGCGTTTGCAACCATTTGGCACCATTTTTGAGTGAATTGGCAAAAGTCAGATTTTTGATGAAATTGTGACCCCGGGGCTTAGGGATTTTTTCAAAAAAACTTTTTCTGCCGGTTAAGTTGTCGAGGGCTGATTTCTTGTCCTGTGATAAAAAGCCTTCTGTTTCGACTGCCAAACCTCTCAGGGGAGCATTTGCAACCGTTTGGTACCATTTTTGAGTGAATTGGCAAAAGTCAGATTTTTGATGAAATTGTGACCCCGGGGCTTAGGGATTTTTTCAAAAAAACTTTTTCTGCTGGTTAAGGTCTTCAGGGCTGATTTCTTTTCCTGTAATAGAAAGCCTTCTGTTTCGACTGCCAAACCTCTCAGGGGAGCATGTGCAACAATTTGGCACCATTTTTGATTGAATTGCCAAAAGTCAGATTTTTGATGAAATTGTGACCCCGGGGCTTAGGGATTTTTTCAAAAAAAAATTTTCTGCCGGTTAAGTTGTAGAAGGCTGATTTCTTGTCGTGTAATAAAAAGTTTTCTGTTTCGACCGCCAAACCTTTCAGGGGAGCATTTGCAACCGTTTGGTACCATTTTTGAGTGAATTGGCAAAAGTCAGATTTTTTCAAAAAAACTTTTTCTGTCGCTTAAGTTGTAGAAGGCTGATTTCTTGTCCTGTGATAAAAAGCCTTCTGTTTCGACCGCAAAACCTCTCAGGGGAGCATTTGCAACCGTTTGGTACCATTTTTGAGTGAATTGGCAAAAGTCAGATTTTTGATGAAATTGTGACCCCGGAGCTTAGGGATTTTTTCAAAAAAACTTTTTCTGCTGGTTAAGGTCTTCAGGGCTGATTTCTTTTCCTGTGATAAAAAGCCTTCTGTTTCGACCGCCAAACCTCTCAGGGGAGCATGTGCAACAATTTTGCACCATTTTTGAGTGAATTGCCAAAAGTCAGATTTTTGATGAAATTGTGACCCCGGGACTTAGGGATTTTTTCAAAAAAGCTTTTTCTGCCGGTTAAGTTGTTCAGGGCTGATTTCTTGTCCTGTGATAAAAAGCCTTCTGTTTCGACCGCCAAAACTCTCAGAGGAGCATTTGCAACAATTTGGCACCATTTTTGAGTCAATTGCCAAAAGTCAGATTTTTTATGAAATTGTTACCCCGGGGCTTAGGGATTTTTTCAAAAAAACTTTTTCTGCCGGTTAAGTTGTCGAGGGCTGATTTCTTGTCCTGTGATAAAAAGCCTTCTGTTTCGACCGCCAAACCTCTCAGGGTAGCATTTGCAACCGTTTGGTACCATTTTTGAGTGAATTGGCAAAAGTCAGATTTTTTCAAAAAAACTTTTTCTGCCGGTTAAGTTTTTTAGGGCTGATTTCTTGTCCTGTGATAAAAAGCCTTCTGTTTCGACCGCCAAACCTCTCAGGGTAGCATTTGCAACCGTTTGGTACCATTTTTGAGTGAATTGCCAAATGTCAGATTTTTTCAAAAAAACTTTTTCTGCCGGTTAAGTTTTTTAGGGCTGATTTCTTGTCCTGTGATAAAAAGCCTTCTGTTTCGACCGCCAAAACTCTCAGGGGAGCGTTTGAAACCACTTGGCACCATTTTTTAGTGAATTGGCAAAAGTCAGATTTTTGATGAAATTGTGACCCCGGGGCTTAGGGATTTTTTCAAAAAAACTTTTTCTGTCGGTTAAGTTGTAGAAGGCTGATTTCTTGTCATGTAATAAAAAGTTTTCTGTTTCGACCGCCAAACCTTTCAGGGGAGCATTTGCAACCGTTTGGTACCATTTTTGAGTGAATTGGCAAAAGTCAGATTTTTTCAAAAAAACTTTTTCTGACGCTTAAGTTGTAGAAGGCTGATCTCTTGTCCTGTGATAAAAAGTTTTCTGTTTCGACCGCCAAACCTCTCAGGGGAGCATGTGCAACCGTTTGGCACCATTTTTGAGTGAATTGCCGAAAGTCAGATTTTTGATGAAATTGTGACCCCGGGGCTTAGGGATTTTTTCAAAAACACTTTTTCTGCCGGTTAAGTTGTAGAAGGCTGATTTCTTGTCCTGTGATAAAAAGCCTTCTATTTCGAACGCCAAACCTCTCAGGGAAGCATTTGCAACCATTTGGTACCATTTTTGAGTGAATTGGCAAAAGTCAGATTTTTTCAAAAAAACTCTTTCTGCCAGTTAAGTTGTAGAAGGCTGATTTCTTGTCCTATGATAAAAAGTTTTCTGTTTCGACCGCCACACCTCTCAGGGGAGCGTGTGCAACTGTTTGGCACCATTTTTGAGTGAATTGCCAAAAGTCAGATTTTTGATGAAATTGTGACCCCGGGGCAGAGGGATTTTTTAAAAAAAAAAATTTCTGCCGGTTAAGTTGTTCAGGGCTGATTTCTTTTCCTGTGATAAAAAGTCTTCTGTTTCGACCGC
Source organism: Podarcis cretensis (assembly GCF_951804945.1). Classification (NCBI taxonomy): domain Eukaryota; kingdom Metazoa; phylum Chordata; class Lepidosauria; order Squamata; family Lacertidae; genus Podarcis; species Podarcis cretensis. The sequence goes on along the minus strand of NC_137176.1, from coordinate 16,233,104 downwards.
CACACCTCTCAGGGGAGCGTGTGCAACCGTTTGGCACCATTTTTGAGTGAATTGCCGAAAGTCAGATTTTTGATGAAATTGTGACCCCGGGGCTTAGGGATTTTTTCAAAAATACTTTTTCTGCCGCTTAAATTGTTCAGGGCTCATTTCTTTTCCTGTGATAAAAAGCCTTCTGTTTCGACCGCCAAACCTCTCAGAGGAGCATTTTCAACAATTTGGTACCATTTTTGAGTGAATTGGCAAAAGTCAGATTTTTGATGAAATTGTGACCCCGGGGCTTAGGGATTCTTTCAAAAAAACTTTTTCTGCCAGTTAAGTTGTCGAGGGCTGATTTCTTGTCCTGTGATAAAAAGTTTTCTGTTTCGACCGCCAAACCTCTCAGGGGAGCATGTGCAACAATTTGGCACCATTTTTGATTGAATTGCCCAAAGTCAGATTTTTGATGAAATTGTGACCCCGGGGCTTAGGGATTTTTTCAAAAAAACTTTTTCTGTCGGTTAAGTTGTAGAAGGCTGATTTCTTGTCGTGTAATAAAAAGTTTTCTGTTTCGACCGCCAAACCTTTCAGGGGAGCATTTGCAACCGTTTGGTACCATTTTTGAGTGAATTGCCAAATGTCAGATTTTTTCAAAAAAACTTTTTCTGTCGCTTAAGTTGTAGAAGGCTGATTTCTTGTCCTGTGATAAAAAGCCTTCTGTTTCGACCGCCAAACCTCTCAGGGGAGCATTTGCAACAATTTGGCACCATTTTTGAGTGAATTGCCAAAAGTCAGATTTCTGCTGAAATTGTGACCCCGGGGATTAGGGATTTTTTCAGAAAAACTTTTTCTGCCGGTTAAGTTGTCGAGGGCTGATTTCTTGTCCTGTGATAAAAAGTTTTCTGTTTCAACCGCCAAACCTCTCAGGGGAGCATGTGCAACCGTTTGGCACCATTTTTGAGTGAATTGCCGAAAGTCAGATTTTTGATGAAATTGTGACCCCGGGGCTTAGGGATTTTTTCAAAAAAACTTTTTCTGCCGGTTAAGTTGTTCAGGGCTGATTTCTTTTCCTGTGATGAAAAGCCTTCAATATCGACCGCCAAACCTCTCAGGGGAGCATGTGCAACCGTTTGGCACCATTTTTGAGTGAATTGCCAAATGTCAGTTTTGTGCTGAAATTGTGACCCCGGGCTTAGGTATTTTTTCAAAAAAACCTTTCATGTCGGTTAAGTTGTTCAGGGCTTATTTCTTGTCCTGTGATAAAAAGCCTTCTGTTTCGACCTCCAAACCTCTCAGGGGAGCATTTGCAACAATTTGGAACCGTTTTTGAGTGAATTACCAAAAGTCAGATTTTTGATGAAATTGTGACCCCGGGGCTTAGGGATTTTTTCAAAAAAACTTTTTCTGCCGGTTAAGTTGTCGAGGGCTGATTTCTTGTCCTGTGATAAAAAGCCTTCTGTTTCGACCGCCAAACCTCTCAGGGGAGCATTTGCAACCGTTTGGTACCATTTTTGAGTGAATTGGCAAAAGTCAGATTTTTGATGAAATTGTGACCCCGGGGCTTAGGGATTTTTTCAAAAAAACTTTTTCTGCTGGTTAAGGTCTTCAGGGCTGATTTCTTTTCCTGTGATAGAAAGCCTTCTGTTTCGACTGCCAAACCTCTCAGGGGAGCATGTGCAACCGTTTGGCACCATTTTTGAGTGAATTGCCGAAAGTCAGATTTTTGATGAAATTGTGACCCCGGGGCTTAGGGATTTTTTCAAAAAAACTTTTTCTGCCGGTTAAGTTGTTCAGGGCTGATTTCTTTTCCTGTGATAAAAAGTCTTCTGTTTCGACCGCCAAAACTCTCAGGGGAGCGTTTGAAACCACTTGGCACCATTTTTTAGTGAATTGGCAAAAGTCAGATTTTTGATGAAATTGTGACCCCGGGGCTTAGGGATTTTTTCAAAAAAACTTTTTCTGTCGGTTAAGTTGTAGAAGGCTGATTTCTTGTCATGTAATAAAAAGTTTTCTGTTTCGACCGCCAAACCTCTCAGGGGAGCATTTGCAACCATTTGGTACCATTTTTGAGTGAATTGGCAAAAGTCAGATTTTTTCAAAAAAACGTTTTCTGTCGCTTAAGTTGTAGAAGGCTGATCTCTTGTCCTGTGATAAAAAGTTTTCTGTTTCGACCGGCAAACCTCTCAGGGGAGCATGTGCAACCGTTTGGCACCATTTTTGAGTGAATTGCCGAAAGTCAGATTTTTGAAGAAATTGTGACCCCGGGGCTTAGGGATTTTTTCAAAAACACTTTTTCTGCCGGTTAAGTTGTAGAAGGCTGATTTCTTGTCCTGTGATAAAAAGCCTTCTATTTCGACCGCCAAACCTCTCAGGGGAGCATTTGCAACCATTTGGTACCATTTTTGAGTGAATTGGCAAAAGTCAGATTTTTTCAAAAAAACTCTTTCTGCCAGTTAAGTTGTAGAAGGCTGATTTCTTGTCCTGTGATAAAAAGCCTTCTGTTTCGACCGCCAAAACTTTCAGGGGAGCATTTGCAACAATTTGGCACCATTTTTGAGTGAATTGCCAAAAGTCAGATTTTTGCTGAAATTGTGACCCCGGGGTTTAGGGATATTTTCAAAAAAACTTTTTCTGCCGGTTAAGTTGTCGAGGGCTGATTTCTTGTCCTATGATAAAAAGTTTTCTGTTTCGACCGCCACACCTCTCAGGGGAGCGTGTGCAACCGTTTGGCACCATTTTTGAGTGAATTGCCAAAAGTCAGATTTTTGATGAAATTGTGACCCAGGGGCTTAGGGATTTTTTCAAAAAAACTTTTTCTGTCGGTTAAGTTGTAGAAGGCTGATTTCTTGTCGTGTAATAAAAAGTTTTCTGTTTCGACCGCCAAACCTTTCAGGGGAGCATTTGCAACCGTTTGGTACCATTTTTGAGTGAATTGCCAAATGTCAGATTTTTTCAAAAAAACTTTTTCTGTCGCTTAAGTTGTAGAAGGCTGATTTCTTGTCCTGTGATAAAAAGCCTTCTGTTTCGACCGCCAAACCTCTCAGGGGAGCATTTGCAACAATTTGGCACCATTTTTGAGTGAATTGCCAAAAGTCAGATTTCTGCTGAAATTGTGACCCCGGGGCTTAGGGATTTTTTCAGAAAAACTTTTTCTGCCGGTTAAGTTGTCGAGGGCTGATTTCTTGTCCTGTGATAAAAAGTTTTCTGTTTCAACCGCCAAACCTCTGAGGGGATGAAATTGTTTTCATCAAAGTCAGATTTGTGCTGAAATTGTGACCCCGGGGCTTAGGGATTTTTTCAAAAACACTTTTTCTGCCGGTTAAGTTGTTCAGGGCTGATTTCTTGTCCTATGATAAAAAGTCTTCTGTTTCGACCGCCAAACCTCTCAGGGGAGCATTTGCAACAATTTGGCACCATTTTTGAGTGAATTGCCAAAAGTCAGATTTGTGCTGAAATTGTGACCCCGGGGCTTAGGGATTTTTTCAAAAAAACTTTTTCTGCCGGTTAAGATGTAGAAGGCTGATTTCTTGTCCTGTGATAAAAAGCCTTCTATTTCGACCGCCAAACCTCTCAGGGGAGCATTTGCAACCGTTTGGTAGCATTTTTGAGTGAATTGGCAAAAGTCAGTTTTTTTCAAAAAAACTTTTTCTGCCAGTTAAGTTGTAGAAGGCTGATTTCTTGTCCTGTGATAAAACGCCTTCTGTTTCGACCGCCAAAACTTTCAGGGGAGCATTTGCAACAATTTGGCACCATTTTTGAGTGAATTGCCAAAAGTCAGATTTTTGCTGAAATTTTGACCCCGGGGTTTAGGGATATTTTCAAAAAAACTTTTTCTGCCGGTTAAGTTGTCGAGGGCTGATTTCTTGTCCTATGATAAAAAGTTTTCTGTTTCGACCGCCACACCTCTCAGGGGAGCGTGTGCAACCGTTTGGCACCATTTGTGAGTGAATTGCCGAAAGTCAGATTTTTGATGAAATTGTGAAACCGGGGCTTAGGGATTTTTTCAAAAAAACTTTTTCTGCCGCTTAAATTGTTCAGAGCTCATTTCTTTTCCTGTGATGAAAAGCCTTCAATATCGACCGCCAAACCTCTCAGGGGAGCATGTGCAACCGTTTGGCACCATTTTTGAGTGAATTGCCAAATGTCAGTTTTGTGCTGAAATTGTGACCCCGGGCTTAGGTATTTTTTCAAAAAAACCTTTCATGTCGGTTAAGTTGTTCAGGGCTTATTTCTTGTCCTGTGATAAAAAGCCTTCTGTTTCGACCTCCAAACCTCTCAGGGGAGCATTTGCAACAATTTGGAACCGTTTTTGAGTGAATTACCAAAAGTCAGATTTTTGATGAAATTGTGACCCCGGGGCTTAGGGATTTTTTCAAAAAAACTTTTTCTGCCGGTTAAGTTGTCGAGGGCTGATTTCTTGTCCTGTGATAAAAAGCCTTCTGTTTCGACCGCCAAACCTCTCAGGGGAGCATTTGCAACCGTTTGGTACCATTTTTGAGTGAATTGGCAAAAGTCAGATTTTTGATGAAATTGTGACCCCGGGGCTTAGGGATTTTTTCAAAAAAACTTTTTCTGCTGGTTAAGGTCTTCAGGGCTGATTTCTTTTCCTGTGTTAGAAAGCCTTCTGTTTTGACTGCCTAACCTCTCAGGGGAGCATGTGCAACAATTTCGCACCATTTTTGAGTGAATTGGCAAAAGTCAGATTTTTGATGAAATTGTGACCCAGGGGCAGAGGGATTTTTTCAAAAAAAAAATTTCTGCCGGTTAAGTTGTAGAAGGCTGATTTCTTGTCGTGTAATAAAAAGCCTTCTGTTTCGACCGCCAAACCTTTCAGGGGAGCATTTGCAACCGTTTGGTACCATTTTTGAGTGAATTGGCAAAAGTCAGATTTTTTCAAAAAAACTTTTTCTGTCGCTTAAGTTGTAGAAGGCTGATTTCTTGTCCTGTGATAAAAAGCCTTCTATTTCGACCGCCAAACCTCTCAGGGGAGCATGTGCAACCGTTTGGCACCATTTTTGAGTGAATTGCCGAAAGTCAGATTTTTGCTGAAATTGTGACCCCGGGGCTTAGGGATTTTTTCAAAAACACTTTTTCTGCCGGTTAAGTTGTTCAGGGCTGATTTCTTGTCCTATGATAAAAAGCCTTCAATATCGACCGCCAAACCTCTCAGGGGAGCATTTGCAACAATTTGGCAGCATTTTTGAGTGAATTGCCAAAAGTCAGATTTTTGCTGAAATTGTGACCCCGGGGTTTAGGGATATTTCCAAAAAAACTTTTTCTGCCGGTTAAGTTGTCGAGGGCTGATTACTTGTCCTATGATAAAAAGTTTTCTGTTTCGACCGCCACACCTCTCAGGGGAGCGTGTGCAACCGTTTGGCACCATTTGTGAGTGAATTGCCGAAAGTCAGATTTTTGATGAAATTGTGACCCTGGGGCTTAGGGATTTTTTCAAAAAAACTTTTTCTGCTGGTTAAGGTCTTCAGGGCTGATTTCTTTTCCTGTGTTAGAAAGCCTTCTGTTTTGACTGCCTAACCTCTCAGGGGAGCATGTGCAACAATTTGGCACCATTTTTGAGTGAATTGCCAAAAGTCAGATTTTTGATGAAATTGTGACCCCGGGGCAGAGGGATTTTTTCAAAAAAAAAATTTCTGCCGGTTAAGTTGTTCAGGGCTGATTTCTTTTCCTGTGATAAAAAGGCTTCTGTTTCGACCGCCAAAACTCTCAGGGGAGCGTTTGCAACCACTTGGCACCATTTTTTAGTGAATTGGCAAAAGTCAGATTTTTGATGAAATTGTGACCACGGGGCTTAGGGATTTTTTCAAAAAAACTTTTTCTGTTGCTTAAGTTGTAGAAGGCTGATTTCTTGTCGTGTAATAAAAAGTTTTCTGTTTCGACCACCAAACCTTTCAGGGGAGCATTTTGCAACCGTTTGGTACCATTTTTGAGTGAATTGGCAAAAGTCAGATTTTTTCAAAAAAACTTTTTCTGTCGCTTAAGTTGTAGAAGGCTGATTTCTTGTCCTGTGATAAAAAGCCTTCTGTTTCGACCGCCAAACTTCTCAGGGGAGCATGTGCAACCGTTTCGCACCATTTTTGAGTGAATTGCCGAAAGTCAGATTTGTGCTGAAATTGTGACCCCGGGGCTTAGGGATTTTTTCAAAAAAACTTTTTCTGCCGGTTAAGATGTAGAAGGCTGATTTCTTGTCCTGTGATAAAAAGCCTTCTATTTCGACCGCCAAACCTCTCAGGGGAGCATTTGCAACCGTTTGGTACCATTTTTGAGTGAATTGGCAAAAGTCAGATTTTTTCAAAAAAACTTTTTCTGCCAGTTAAGTTGTAGAAGGCTGATTTCTTGTCCTGTGATAAAAAGCCTTCTGTTTCGACCGCCAAAACTTTCAGGGGAGCATTTGCAACAATTTGGCAGCATTTTTGAGTGAATTGCCAAAAGTCAGATTTTTACTGAAATTGTGACCCTGGGGTTTAGGGATATTTTCAAAAAAACTTTTTCTGCCGGTTAAGTTGTCGAGGGCTGATTTCTTGTCCTATGATAAAAAGTTTTCTGTTTCGACCGCCACACCTCTCAGGGGAGCATTTGCAACAATTTGGCACCATTTGTGAGTGAATTGCCGAAAGTCAGATTTTTGATGAAATTGTGACCCCGGGGCTTAGGGATTTTTTCAAAAAAACTTTTTCTGCTGGTTAAGGTCTTCAGGGCTGATTTCTTTTCCTGTGTTAGAAAGCTTTCTGTTTTGACTGCCTAACCTCTCAGGGGAGCATGTGCAACAATTTGGCACCATTTTTGAGTGAATTGCCAAAAGTCAGATTTTTGATGAAATTGTGACCCCGGGGCAGAGGGATTTTTTCAAAAAAAAAATTTCTGCCGGTTAAGTTGTTCAGGGCTGATTTCTTTTCCTGTGATAAAAAGGCTTCTGTTTCGACCGCCAAAACTCTCAGGGGAGCGTTTGCAACCACTTGGCACCATTTTTTAGTGAATTTGCAAAAGTCAGATTTTTGATGAAATTGTGACCCCGGGGCTTAGGGATTTTTTCAAAAAAACTTTTTCTGTTGGTTAAGTTGTAGAAGGCTGATTTCTTGTCGTGTAATAAAAAGTTTTCTGTTTCGACCACCAAACCTTTCAGGGGAGCATTTTGCAACCGTTTGGTACCATTTTTGAGTGAATTGGCAAAAGTCAGATTTTTTCAAAAAAACGTTTTCTGTCGCTTAAGTTGTAGAAGGCTGATTTCTTGTCCTGTGATAAAAAGCCTTCTGTTTCGACCGCCAAAACTTTCAGGGGAGCATTTGCAACAATTTGGCAGCATTTTTGAGTGAATTGCCAAAAGTCAGATTTTTGCTGAAATTGTGACCCCGGGGCTTAGGGATTTTTTCAAAAAAACTTTTTTTGCCGGTTAAGTTGTCGAGGGCTGATTTCTTGTCCTGTGATAAAAAGCCTTCTGTTTCGACCGCCAAACCTCTCAGGGGAGCATTTGCAACCGTTTGGTACCATTTTTGAGTGAATTGGCAAAAGTCAGATTTTTGATGATATTGTGACCCCGGGGCTTAGGGATTTTTTCAAAAAAACTTTTTCTGCTGGTTAAGGTCTTCAGGGCTGATTTCTTTTCCTGTGATGAAAAGCCTTCAATATCGACCGCCAAACCTCTCGGGGCAGCATTTCCATCCGTTTGGCACCATTTTTGAGTGAATTGCCAAATGTCAGTTTTGTGCTGGAATTGTGACCCCGGGGCTTAGGGATTTTTTCAAAAACACTTTTTCTGCCGGTTAAGTTGTTCAGGGCTGATTTCTTGTCCTGTGATAAAAAGCCTTCTGTTTCGACCGCCAAACCTCTCAGGGGAGCATTTCCAACAATTTGGAACCGTTTTTGAGTGAATTACCAAAAGTCAGATTTTTGATGAAATTGTGACCCCGGGGCTTAGGGATTTTTTCAAAAAAACTTTTTCTGCCGGTTAAGTTGTAGAATGCTGATTTCTTGTCCTGTGATAAAAAGCCTTCTGTTTCGACCGCCAAACCTCTCAGGGGAGCATTTGCAACCGTTTGGTACCATTTTTGAGTGAATTGGCAAAAGTCAGATTTTTGATGAAATTGTGACCCCGGGGCTTAGGGATTTTTTCAAAAAAACTTTTTCTGCCGGTTAAGTTGTAGAAGGCTGATTCCTTGCCCTGTAATAAAAAGTTTTCTGTTTCGACCGCCAAACCTCTCAGGGGAGCATTTGCAACCATTTGGTACCATTTTTGAGTGAATTGGCAAAAGTCAGATTTTTTCAAAAAAACTTTTTCTGCCGGTTAAGTTGTAGAAGGCTGATTTCTTGTCCTGTGATAAAAAGCCTTCTGTTTCGACCGCCAAACCTCTCAGGGGAGCATTTGCAACAATTTGGCACCATTTTTGAGTGAATTGCCAAAAGTCAGATTTTTTATGAAATTGTGACCCGGGGCTTAGGGATTTTTTCAGAAAAACTTTTTCTGCCAGTTAAGTTGTCGAGGGCTGATTTCTTGTCCTATGATAAAAAGTTTTCTGTTTCGACCGCAAAACCTCTCAGGGGAGTATGTGCAACCGTTTGGCACCATTTTTGAGTGAATTGCCGAAAGTCAGATTTTTGATGAAATTGTGACCCCGGGGCTTAGGGATTTTTTCAAAAAAACTTTTTCTGCCGGTTAAGTTGTTCAGGGCTGATTTCTTTTCCTGTGATAAAAAGCTTTCTGTGTCGACCGCCAAACCTCTCGGGGCAGCATTTCCAACCGTTTGGCACCATTTTTGAGTGAATTGCCAAATGTCAGTTTTGTGCTGAAATTGTGACCCCGGGGCTTAGGGATTTTTTCAAAAAAACTTTTTCTGCCGGTTAAGTTGTAGAAGGCTGATTTCTTGTCCTGTGATAGAAAGCCTTCTGTTTTGACCGACAAACCTCTCAAGGGAGCATGTGCAACAATTTGGCACCATTTTTGAGTGAATTGGCAAAAGTCAGATTTTTGATGAAATTGTGACCCCGGGGCTTAGGGATTTTTCCAAAAAACCTTTTTCTGCCGCTTAAATTGTTCAGGGCTGATTTCTTCTCCTGTGATAAAAAGCCCTCTGTTTCGACCGCCAAACCTCTCAGGGGAGCATGTGCAACCGTTTGGCACCATTTTTGAGTGAATTGCCAAAAGTCAGATTTTTGATGAAATTGTGACCCCGGGGCTTAGGGATTTTTTCAAAAAAACTTTTTCTGCCGGTTAAGTTGTAGAAGGCTGATTCCTTGTCCTGTAATAAAAAGTTTTCTGTTTCGACCGCCAAACCTCTCAGGGGAGCATTTGCAACAATTTGGAACCGTTTTTGAGTGAATTACCAAAAGTCAGATTTTTGATGAAATTGTGACCCCGGGGCTTAGGGATTTTTTCAAAAAAACTTTTTCTGCCGGTTAAGTTGTTCAGGGCTGATTTCTTTTCCTGTGATGAAAAGCCTCCAATATCGATATCCAAACCTCTCAGGGGAGCATTTGCAACAATTTGGCACCATTTTTGAGTGAATTGCCAAAAGTCAGATTTTTGCTGAAATTGTGACCCCGGGGCTTAGGTATTATTTCAAAAAAACCTTTCATGTCGGTTAAGTTGTTCAGGGTTTATTTCTTTTCCTGTGATAGAAAGCCTTCTGTTTCGACCGCCAAACCTCTCAGGGGAGCATGTGCAACCGTTTGGCACCATTTTTGAGTGAATTGCCGAAAGTCAGATTTTTGCTGAAATTGTGACCCCGGGGCTTAGGGATTTTTTCAAAAAAACTTTTTCTGCCGGTTAAGTTGTTCAGGGCTGATTTCTTGTCCTGTGATAAAAAGCCTTCCGTTTCAACCGCCAAACCTCTAATTGGGAGCATTTGCAACCGTTTGGTACCATTTTTGAGTGAATTGCCAAAAGTCAGATTTTTGCTGAAATTGTGACCCCGGGGCTTAGGGATTTTTTCAAAAAAACTTTTTCTACCAGTTAAGTTGTAGAGGGCTGATTTCTTGTCCTGTGATAAAAAGCCTTCTGTTTCGACCGCCAAACCTCTCAGGGGAGCATTTGCAACCGTTTGGTACCATTTTTGAGTGAATTGCCAAAAGTCAGATTTTTGATGAAATTGTGACCCCGGGGCTTAGGGATTTTTTCAAAAAAGCTTTTTCTGCCGGTTAAGTTGTTCAGGGCTGATTTCTTTTCCTGTGATAAAAAGTCTTCTGTTTCGACCGCCAAAACTCTCAGGGGAGCGTTTGCAACCATTTGGCACCATTTTTGAGTGAATTGGCAAAAGTCAGATTTTTGATGAAATTGTGACCCCGAGGCTTAGGGATTTTTTCAGAAAAACTTTTTCTGCAGGTTCAGTTGTCGAGGGCTGATTTCTTGTCCTGTGATAAAAAGTTTTCTGTTTCGACCACCAAACCTCTCAGGGGAGCATGTGCAACCGTTTGGCACCATTTTTGAGTGAATTGCCAAAAGTCAGATTTTTTCAAAAAAACTTTTTCTGCCGGTTAAGTTGTAGAAGGCTGATTTCTTGTCCTGTGATAAAAAGCCTTCTGTTTCGACCGCCAAACCTCTCAGGGGAGCATTTGCAACAATTTGGCACCATTTTTGAGTGAATTGCCAAAAGTCAGATTTTTGATGAAATTGTGAAATTGTGCTTAGGGATTTTTTCAGAATAACTTTTTCTGCCAGTTAAGTTGTCGAGGGCTGATTTCTTGTCCTGTGATAAAAAGTTTTCTGTTTCGACCGCCAAACCTCTCAGGGGAGCATGTGCAACCGTTTGGCACCATTTTTAAGTGAATTGCCGAAAGTCAGATTTTTGATGAAATTGTGACCCCGGGGCTTAGGGATTTTTTCAAAAAAACTTTTTCTGCCGGATAAGTTGTTCAGGGCTGATTTCTTTTCCTGTGATAAAAAGTCTTCTGTTTCGACCGCCAAAACTCTCAGGGGAGCGTTTTCAACCATTTGGCACAATTTTTGAGTGAATTGGCAAAAGTCAGATTTTTGATGAAATTGTGACCCCGGGGCTTAGGGATTTTTTCAAAAAAACTTTTTCAGCCGCATAAATTGTCCAGGGCTGATTTCTTGTCGTGTGATAAAAAGCCTTCTCTTTCGACCGCCAAACCTCTCAGGGGAGCATTTGCAACCATATGGCACCATTTTTGAGTGAATTGCCGAAAGTCAGATTTTTGATGAAATTGTGACCCCGGGGCTTAGGGATTTTTTCAAAAAAACTTTTTCTGCCGGACAAGTTGTTCAGGGCTGATTTCTTTTCCTGTGATAAAAAGTCTTCTGTTTCGACCGCCAAAACTCTCAGGGGAGCGTTTTCAACCATTTGGCACAATTTTTGAGTGAATTGCCGAAAGTCAGATTTTTGATGAAATTGTGACCCCGGGGCTTAGGGATTTTTTCAAAAAAACTTTTTCAGCCGCATAAATTGTCCAGGGCTGATTTCTTGTCGTGTGATAAAAAGCCTTCTCTTTCGACCGCCAAACCTCTCAGGGGAGCATTTGCAACCATATGGCACCATTTTTGAGTGAATTGCCGAAAGTCAGATTTTTGGTGAAATTGTGACCCCGGGGCTTAGGAATTTTTTCAAAAAAACTTTTTCTGCCAGTTAAGTTGTCGAGGGCTGATTTCTTGTCCTGTAATAAAAAGTTTTCTCTTTCGTCCGCCAAACCTCTCAGGGGAGCATTTGCAACCCTTTGGTACCATTTTTGAGTGAATTGGCAAAATCAGATTTTTGATGAAATTGTGACCCCGGGGCTTAGGGATTTTTTCAAAAAAACTTTTTCTGCTGGTTAAGGTCTTCAGGGCTGATTTCTTTTGCTGTGATAGAAAGCCTTCTGTTTCGACTGCCAAACCTCTCAGGGGAGCATGTGCAACAATTTGGCACCATTTTTGAGTGAATTGCCAAAAGTCAGTTTTTTGATGAAATTGTGACCCCCGGGGCTTAGGGATTTTTTCAAAAAAACTTTTTCTGCCGGTTAAGTTGTAGAAGGCTGATTTCTTGTCCTGTGATAAAAAGCCTTCTGTGTCGACCGCCAAACCTCTCAGGGCAACATTTGCAACCGTTTGGCACCATTTTTGAGTGAATTGCCAAAAGTCAGATTTTTGCTGAAATTTTGACCCCGGGGCTTAGGGATTTTTTCAAAAAAACTTTTTCTGCTGGTTAAGTTGTTCAGGGCTGATTTCTTTTCCTGTGACAGAAAGACTTCTTTTTCGACCGCCAAACCTCTCAGGGGAGCGTTTGCAACCATTTGGCACCATTTTTGAGTGAATTGGCAAAAGTCAGATTTTTGATGAAATTGTGACCCCGGGGCTTAGGGATTTTTTCAAAAAAGCTTTTTCTGCCGGTTAAGTTGTTCAGGGCTGATTTCTTTTCCTGTGATAAAAAGTCTTCTGTTTCGACCGCCAAAATTCTCAGGGGAGCGTTTGCAACCATTTGGCACCATTTTTGAGTGAATTGGCAAAAGTCAGATTTTTGATGAAATTGTGACCCCGGGGCTTAGGGATATTTTCAAAAAAACTTTTTCTGTCGGTTAAGTTGTAGAAGGCTGATTTCTTGTCCTGTGATAAAAAGTTTTCTGTTTCGACCGCCAAACCTCCCAGGGGAGCATTTTCAACCGTTTGGCACCATTTTTGAGTGAATTGCCAAAAGTCAGATTTTTTCAAAAAAACTTTTTCTGCCGGTTAAGTTGTAGAAGGCTGATTTCTTCTCCTGTGATAAAAAGCCTTCTGTTTCGATGGCCAAACCTCTCAGGGGAGCATTTGAAACAATTTGGCACCATTTTTGAGTGAATTGCCAAAAGTCAGATTTTTTATGAAATTGTGACCCCGGGGCTTAGGGATTTTTTCAGAAAAACTTTTTCTGCCAGTTAAGTTGTCGAGGGCTGATTTCTTGTCCTATGATAAAAAGTTTTCTTTTTCGACCGCCAAACCTCTCAGGGGAGCATGTGCAACCGTTTGGCACCATTTTTGAGTGAATTGCCGAAAGTCAGATTTTTGATGAAATTGTGACCCCGGGGCTTAGGTATTTTTTCAAAAAAAACTTTTTCTGCCGGTTAAGTTGTTCAGGGCTGATTTCTTTTCCTGTGATAAAAAGCCTTCAATATCGACCGCCAAACCTCTCGGGGCAGCATTTCCAACCGTTTGGCACCATTTTTGAGTGAATTGCCAAATGTCAGTTCTGTGCTGAAATTGTGACCCCGGGGCTTAGGTATTTTTTCAAAAAAACCTTTCATGTCGGTTAAATTGTCCAGGGCTGATTTCTTGTCCTGTGATAAAAAGCCTTCTGTGTCGACCGCCAAACCTCTCGGGGCAGCATTTGCAACCGTTTGGCACCATTTTTGAGTGAATTGCCAAAAGTCAGATTTTTGCTGAAATTTTGACCCCGGGGCTTAGGGATTTTTTCAAAAAAAACTTTTTCTACCGGTTAAGTTGTCGAGGGCTGATTTCTTGTCCTGTGATAAAAAGCCTTCTGTTTCGACCGCCAAACCTCTCAGGGGAGCATTTGCAACCGTTTGGTACCATTTTTGAGTGAATTGCCGAAAGTCAGATTTTTGATGAAATTGTGAAATTGTGCTTAGGGATTTTTTCAGAAAAGCTTTTTCTGCCAGTTAAGTTGTCGAGGGCTGATTTCTTGTCCTGTGATAAAAAGTTTTCTGTTTCGACCGCCAAACCTCTCATGGGAGCATGTGCAACCGTTTGGCACCATTTTTAAGTGAATTGCCGAAAGTCAGATTTTTGATGAAATTGTGACCCCGGGGCTTAGGGATTTTTTCAAAAAAACTTTTTCTGCCGGTTAAGTTGTTCAGGGCTGATTTCTTTTCCTGTGATAAAAAGTCTTCTGTTTCGACCGCCAAAACTCTCAGGGGAGCGTTTGCAACCATTTGGCACCATTTTTGAGTGAATTGGCAAAAGTCAGATTTTTGATGAAATTGTGACCCCGGGGCTTAGGGATTTTTTCAAAAAAACTTTTTCTGCCAGTTAAGTTGTCGAGGGCTGATTTCTTGTCCTGTAATAAAATGTTTTCTGTTTCGACCGCCAAACCTCTCAGGGGAGCATTTGCAACCCTTTGGTACCATTTTTGAGTGAATTGGCAAAAGTCAGATTTTTGATGAAATTGTGACCCCGGGGCTTAGGGATTTTTTCAAAAAAACTTTTTCTGCTGGTTAAGGTCTTCAGGGCTGATTTCTTTTGCTGTGATAGAAAGCCTTCTGTTTCGACTGCCAAACCTCTCAGGGGAGCATGTGCAACAATTTGGCACCATTTTTGAGTGAATTGCCAAAAGTCAGTTTTTTGATGAAATTGTGACCCCCGGGGCTTAGGGATTTTTTCAAAAAAACTTTTTCTGCCGGTTAAGTTGTAGAAGGCTGATTTCTTGTCCTGTGATAAAAAGCCTTCTGTGTCGACCGCCAAACCACTCAGGGGAGCATTTGCAACAATTTGGCACCATTTTTGAGTGAATTGCCGAAAGTCAGATTTTTGATGAAATTGTGACCCCGGGGCTTAGGGATTCTTTCAAAAAAAACTTTTTCTGCCGGTTAAGTTGTTCAGGGCTGATTTCTTTTCCTGTGATAAAAAGCCTTCAATATCGACTGCCAAACCTCTCGGGGCAGCATTTCCAACCGTTTGGCACCATTTTTGAGTGAATTGCCAAATGTCAGTTCTGTGCTGAAATTGTGACCCCGGGGCTTAGGTATTTTTTCAAAAAAACCTTTCATGTCGGTTAAATTGTCCAGGGCTGATTTCTTGTCCTGTGATAAAAAGCCTTCTGTGTCGACCGCCAAACCTCTCGGGGCAGCATTTGCAACCGTTTGGCACCATTTTTGAGTGAATTGCCAAAAGTCAGATTTTTACTGAAATTTTGACCCCGGGGCTTAGGGATTTTTTCAAAAAAAACTTTTTCTACCGGTTAAGTTGTCGAGGGCTGATTTCTTGTCCTGTGATAAAAAGTTTTCTGTTTCGACCGCCAAACCTCTCAGGGGAGCATGTGCAACCGTTTGGCACCATTTTTAAGTGAATTGCCGAAAGTCAGATTTTTGATGAAATTGTGACCCCGGGGCTTAGGGATTTTTTCAAAAAAACTTTTTCTGCCGGTTAAGTTGTTCAGGGCTGATTTCTTTTCCTGTGATAAAAAGTCTTCTGTTTCGACCGCCAAAACTCTCAGGGGAGCGTTTGCAACCATTTGGCACCATTTTTGAGTGAATTGGCAAAAGTCAGATTTTTGATGAAATTGTGACCCCGGGGCTTAGGGATTTTTTCAAAAAAACTTTTTCTGCCAGTTAAGTTGTCGAGGGCTGATTTCTTGTCCTGTAATAAAAAGTTTTCTGTTTCGACCGCCAAACCTCTCAGGGGAGCATTTGCAACCCTTTGGTACCATTTTTGAGTGAATTGGCAAAAGTCAGATTTTTGATGAAATTGTGACCCCGGGGCTTAGGGATTTTTTCAAAAAAACTTTTTCTGCTGGTTAAGGTCTTCAGGGCTGATTTCTTTTGCTGTGATAGAAAGCCTTCTGTTTCGACTGCCAAACCTCTCAGGGGAGCATGTGCAACAATTTGGCACCATTTTTGAGTGAATTGCCAAAAGTCAGTTTTTTGATGAAATTGTGACCCCCGGGGCTTAGGGATTTTTTCAAAAAAACTTTTTCTGCCGGTTAAGTTGTAGAAGGCTGATTTCTTGTCCTGTGATAAAAAGCCTTCTGTGTCGACCGCCAAACCTCTCAGGGGAGCATTTGCAACAATTTGGCACCATTTTTGAGTGAACTGCCAAAAGTCAGATTTTTGATGAAATTGTGAAATTGTGCTTAGGGATTTTTTCAGAAAAACTTTTTCTGCCAGTTAAGTTGTCGAGGGCTGATTTCTTGTCCTGTGATAAAAAGTTTTCTGTTTCGACCGCCAAACCTCTCAGGGGAGCATGTGCAACCGTTTGGCACCATTTTTAAGTGAATTGCCGAAAGTCAGATTTTTGATGAAATTGTGACCCCGGGGCTTAGGGATTTTTTCAAAAAAACTTTTTCTGCCGGTTAAGTTGTTCAGGGCTGATTTCTTTTCCTGTGATAAAAAGTCTTCTGTTTCGACCGCCAAAACTCTCAGGGGAGCGTTTGCAACCATTTGGCACAATTTTTGAGTGAATTGGCAAAACTCAGATTTTTGATGAAATTGTGAAATTGTGCTTAGCGATTTTTTCAGAAAAACTTTTTCTGCCAGTTAAGTTGTCGAGGGCTGATTTCTTGTCCTGTGATAAAAAGTTTTCTGTTTCGACCGCCAAACCTCTCAGGGGAGCATGTGCAACCGTATGGCACCATTTTTAAGTGAATTGCCGAAAGTCAGATTTTTGATGAAATTGTGACCCCGGGGCTTAGGGATTTTTTCAAAAAAACTTTTTCAGCCGCATAAATTGTCCAGGGCTGATTTCTTGTCGTGTGATAAAAAGCCTTCTGTTTCGAACGCCAAACCTCTCAGGGGAGCATTTACAACAATTTGGCACCATTTTTGAGTGAATTGCCAAAAGTCAGATTTTTTATGAAATTGTGACCCCGGGGCTTAGGGATTTTTTCAGAAAAACTTTTTCTGCCAGTTAAGTTGTCGAGGGCTGATTTCTTGTCCTATGATAAAAAGTTTTCTGTTTCGACCGCCAAACCTCTCAGGGGAGTATGTGCAACCGTTTGGCACCATTTTTGAGTGAATTGCCGAAAGTCAGATTTTTGATGAAATTGTGACCCCGGGGCTTAGGGATTTTTTCAAAAAAACTTTTTCTGCCGGTTAAGTTGTTCAGGGCTGATTTCTTTTCCTGTGATAAAAATTCTTCAATATCGACCGCCAAACCTCTCGGGGCAGCATTTCCAACCGTTTGGCACCATTTTTGAGTGAATTGCCAAAAGTCAGATTTTTGGTGAAATTGTGACCCCGGGGCTTAGGGATTTTTTCAAAAAAACTTTTTCTGTCGGTTAAGTTGTAGAAGGCTGATTTCTTGTCCTGTGATAAAAAGCCTTCTGTTTCGACCGCCAAACCTCTCAGGGGAGCATTTGCAACAATTTGGCACCATTTTTGAGTGAATTGCCAAAAGTCAGATTTTTGCTGAAATTGTGACTTAGGGATATTTTCAGAAAAACTTTTTCTGCCGGTTAAGTTGTCGAGGGCTGATTTCTTGTCCTGTGATAAAAAGTTTTCTGTTTCGACCGCCAAACCTCTCAGGGGAGCATGTGCAACCGTTTGGCACCATTTTTGAGTGAATAGCCGAAAGTCAGATTTTTGATGAAATTGTGACCCCGGGGCTTAGGGATTTTTTCAAAAAAACTTTTTCTGCCGGTTCAGTTGTTCAGGGCTGATTTCTTTTCCTGTGAAAAAATTCTTCAATATCGACCGCCAAACCTCTCGGGGCAGCATTTCCAACCGTTTGGCACCATTTTTGAGTGAATTGCCAAAAATCAGATTTTTGATGAAATTGTGACCCCGGGGCTTAGGGATTTTTTCAAAAAAACTTTTTCTGCTGGTTAAGGTCTTCAGGGCTGATTTCTTTTCCTGTGATAGAAAGACTTCTGTTTGGACCGCCAAACCTCTCAGGGGAGCGTTTGCAACCATTTGGCACCATTTTTGAATGAATTGGCAAAAGTCAGATTTTTGATGAAATTGTGACCCCGGGGCTTAGGGATTTTTTCAAAAAAACTTTTTCTGCCGGTTAAGTTGTAGAAGGCTGATTTCTTGTCCTGTAATAAAAAGTTTTCTGTTTCGACCGCCAAACCTCTCAGGGGAGCATTTGCAACCCTTTGGTACCATTTTTGAGTGAATTGCCAAAAGTCAGATTTTTGATGAAATTGTGACCCCCGGGGCTTAGGGATTTTTTCAAAAAAACTTTTTCTGCCGGTTAAGTTGTAGAAGGCTGATTTCTTGTCCTGTGATAAAAAGCCTTCTGTGTCGACCGCCAAACCTCTCAGGGCAACATTTGCAACCGTTTGGCACCATTTTTGAGTGAATTGCCAAAAGTCAGATTTTTGCTGAAATTTTGACCCCGGGGCTTAGGGATTTTTTCAAGAAAACTTTTTCTGCCGGTTAAGTTGTAGAAGGCTGATTTCTTTTCCTGTGATAAAAATTCTTCAATATCGACCGCCAAACCTCTCGGGGCAGCATTTCCAACCGTTTGGCACCATTTTTGAGTGAATTGCCAAATGTCAGTTTTGTGCTGAAATTGTGACCCCGGGGCTTAGGGATTTTTTCAAAAAAACTTTTTCTGCCAGTTAAGTTGTCGAGGGCTGATTTCTTGTCCTGTGATAAAAAGCCTTCTGTTTCGACCGCCAAACCTCTCAGGGGAGCATTTGCAACCATTTGGTACCATTTTTGAGTGAATTGGCAAAAGTCAGATTTTTTTCAAAAAAACTTTTTCTGCCGGTTAAGTTGTAGAAGGCTGATTTCTTGTCCTGTGATAAAAAGCCTTCTGTTTCGACCGCCAAACCTCTCAGGGGAGCATTTGCAACAATTTGGCACCATTTTTGAGTGAATTGCCAAAAGTCAGATTTTTTATGAAATTGTGACCCCGGGGCTTAGGGATTTTTTCAGAAAAACTTTTTCTGCCAGTTAAGTTGTCGAGGGCTGATTTCTTGTCCTCTGATAAAAAGTTTTCTGTTTCGACCGCCAAACCTCTCAGGGGAGTATGTGCAACCGTTTGGCACCATTTTTGAGTGAATTGCCGAAAGTCAGATTTTTGATGAAATTGTGACCCCGGGGCTTAGGGATTTTTTCAAAAAAACTTTTTCTGCCGGTTAAGTTGTTCAGGGCTGATTTCTTTTCCTGTGATAAAAATTCTTCAATATCGACCGCCAAACCTCTCGGGGCAGCATTTCCAACCGTTTGGCACAATTTTTGAGTGAATTGCCAAATGTCAGTTTTGTGCTGAAATTGTGACCCCGGGGCTTAGGGATTTTTTCAAAAAAACTTTTTCTGCCAGTTAAGTTGTCGAGGGCTGATTTCTTGTCCTGTGATAAAAAGCCTTCTGTTTCGACCACCAAACCTCTCAGGGGAGCATTTGCAACCGTTTGGTACCATTTTTGAGTGAATTGGCAAAAGTCAGATTTTTGATGAAATTGTGACCCCGGGGCTTAGGGATTTTTTCAAAAAAACTTTTTCAGCCGCATAAATTGTCCAGGGCTGATTTCTTGTCGTGTGATAAAAAGCCTTCTGTTTCGAACGCCAAACCTCTCAGGGGAGCATTTGCAACCATATGGCACCATTTTTGAGTGAATTGCCAAAAGTCAGATTTTTGGTGAAATTGTGACCCCGGGGCTTAGGGATTTTTTCAAAAAAACTTTTTCTGTCGGTTAAGTTGTAGAAGGCTGATTTCTTGTTCTGTGATAAAAAGCCTTCTGTTTCGACCGCCAAACCTCTCAGGGGAGCATTTGCAACAATTTGGCACCATTTTTGAGTGAATTGCCAAAAGTCAGATTTTTGCTGAAATTGTGACTTAGGGATATTTTCAGAAAAACTTTTTCTGCCGGTTAAGTTGTCGAGGGCTGATTTCTTGTCCTATGATAAAAAGTTTTCTGTTTCGACCGCCAAACCTCTCAGGGGAGCATGTGCAACCGTTTGGCACCATTTTTGAGTGAATTGCCGAAAGTCAGATTTTTGATGAAATTGTGACCCCGGGGCTTAGGGATTTTTTCAAAAAAACTTTTTCTGCCGGTTCAGTTGTAGAAGGCTGATTTCTTGTCCTGTGATAAAAAGCCTTCTGTGTCCACCGCCAAACCTCTCGGGGCAGCATTTGCAACCGTTTGGCACCATTTTTGAGTGAATTGCCAAAAGTCAGATTTTTGATGAAATTGTGACCCCGGGGCTTAGGGATTTTTTCAAAAAAACTTTTTCTGCCGGTTAAGTTGTCGAGGGCTGATTTCTTGTCCTGTGATAAAAAGCTTTCTGTTTCGACCGCCAAACCTCTCAGGGGAGCATTTGCAACCGTTTGGTACCATTTTTGAGTGAATTGGCAAAAGTCAGATTTTTGATGAAATTGTGACCCCGGGGCTTAGGGATTTTTTCAAAAAAACTTTTTCTGCCAGTTAAGTTCTCGAGGGCTGATTTCTTTTCCTGTGATAAAAATTCTTCAATATCGACCGCCAAACCTCTCGGGGCAGCATTTCCAACCGTTTGGCACCATTTTTGAGTGAATTGCCAAATGTCAGTTTTGTGCTGAAATTGTGACCCCGGGGCTTAGGGATTTTTTCAAAAAAACTTTTTCTGCCAGTTAAGTTGTCGAGGGCTGATTTCTTGTCCTATGATAAAAAGTTTTCTGTTTCGACCGCCAAACCTCTCAGGGGAGCATGTGCAACCGTTGGGCACCATTTTTGAGTGAATTGCCGAAAGTCAGATTTTTGATGAAATTGTGACCCCGGGGCTTTTGGATTTTTTCAAAAAAACTTTTTCTGCCGGTTAAGTTGTTCAGGGCTGATTTCTTTTCCTGTGATAAAAAGCCTTCAATATCGAACGCCAAACCTCTCGGGGGAGCATTTGCAACCGTTTGGCACCATTTTTGAGTGAATTGCCAAATGTCAGTTTTGTGCTGAAATTGTGACCCCGGGGCTTAGGGATTTTTTCAAAAAAACTTTTTCAGCCGCTTAAATTGTCCAGGGCTGATTTCTTGTCCTGTGATAAAAAGCCTCCTGTTTCGACCGCCAAACCTCTCAGGGGAGCATTTGCAACCGTTTGGTACCATTTTTGAGTGAATTGGCAAAAGTCAGATTTTTGATGAAATTGTGACCCCGGGGCTTAGGGATTTTTTCAAAAAAACTTTTTCTGCTGGTTAAGGTCTTCAGGGCTGATTTCTTTTGCTGTGATAGAAAGCCTTCTGTTTCGACTGCCAAACCTCTCAGGGGAGCATGTGCAACAACTTGGCACCATTTTTGAGTGAATTGCCAAAAGTCAGATTTTTGATGAAATTGTGACCCCGGGGCTTAGGGATTTTTTCAAAAAAACTTTTTCTGCTGGTTAAGGTCTTCAGGGCTGATTTCTTTTCCTGTGATAGAAAGCCTTCTGTTTTGACCGACAAACCTCTCAAGGGAGCATGTGCAACAATTTGGCACCATTTTTGAGTGAATTGCCAAAAGTCAGATATTTGATGAAATTGTGACCCCAGGGCTTAGGGATTTTTTCAAAAAAACTTTTTCTGCCGGTTAAGTTGTTCAGGGCTGATTTCTTTTCCTGTGATAAAAAGCCTTCTGTTTCGACCGCCAAACCTCTCAGGGGAGCATTTGCAACCATTTGGCACCATTTTTGAGTGAATTGCCGAAAGTCAGATTTTTGATGAAATTGTGACCCTGGGGCTTAGGGATTTTTTCAAAAAAACTTTTTCTGCCGGTTAAGTTGTTCAGGGCTGATTTCTTTTCCTGTGATAAAAAGTCTTCTGTTTCCACCGCCAAACATCTCAGGGGAGCATTTGCAACTGTTTGGCACCATTTTGGAGTGAATTGCCAAAAGTCAGATTTTTGATGAAATTTTGACCCCGGGGTTTAGGGATTTTTTTAAAAAAACTTTTTCTGCCGGTTAACTTGTTCAGGGCTGATTTCATTTCCTGTCATATAAAGCCTTCTGTTTCGACCGCCAAAACTCTCAGGGGAGCATTTGCAACCGTTTGGCACCATTTTTGAGTGAATTGCCAAAAGTCAGATATTTAATGAAATTGTGACCCCGGGGCTTAGGGATTTTTTCAAAAAAACTTTTTCTGCCGGTTAAGTTGTAGAAGGCTGATTTCTTGTCCTGTGATAAAAAGCCTTCTGTTTCGACCGCCAAAACTCTCAGGGCAGCATTTGCAACCGTTTGGCACCATTTTTGAGTGAATTGCCAAAAGTCAGATTTTTGCTAAAATTGTGACCCCGGAGCTTAGGGATTTTTTCAAAAAAACTTTTTCTACCGGTTAAGGTCTTCAGGGCTGATTTCTTTTCCTGTGATAGAAAGATTTCTGTTTCGACCGCCAAACCTCTCAGGGGACCATGTGCAACAATTTGGCACCATTTTTGAGAGAATTGCCAAAAGTCAGATTTTTGATGAAATTGTGACCCTGGGGCTTAGGTATTTTTTAAAAAAAACTTTTTCTGCCGGTTAACTTGTTCAGGGCTGATTTCTTTTCCTGTGATAAAAAGCCTTCTGTTTCCACCGCCAAACCTCTCAGGGGAGCATTTGCAACCGTTTGGCACCATTTTGGAGTGAATTGCCAAAAGTCAGATTTTTGATGAAATTGTGACCCCGGGGCTTAGGGATTTTTTCAAAAAAACTTTTTCTGCCAGTTAACTTGTTCAGGGCTGATTTCATTTCCTGTCATATAAAGCCTTCTGTTTCTACCGCCAAACCTCTCGGGGCAGCATTTCCAACTGTTTGGCACCATTTTTGAGTGAATTGCCAAATGTCAGTTTTGTGCTGAAATTGTGACCCTAGGGCCTAGGGATTTTTTCAAAAAAACTTTTTCTGCTGGTTAAGTTGTCGAGGGCTGATTTCTTTTCCTGTGATAAAAAGTCTTCTGTTTCCACCGCCAAACCTCTCAGGGGACCATGTGCAACAATTTGGCACCATTTTTGAGAGAATTGCCAAAAGTCAGATTTTTGATGAAATTGTGACCCTGGGGCTTAGGTATTTTTTCAAAAAAACTTTTTCTGCCGGTTAAGTTGTTCAGGGCTGATTTCTTTTCCTGTGATAAAAAGCCTTCTGTTTCCACCGCCAAACCTCTCAGGGGAGCATTTGCAACCGTTTGGCACCATTTTGGAGTGAATTGCCAAAAGTCAGATTTTTGATGAAATTGTGACCCCGGGGCTTAGGGATTTTTTTAAAAAAACTTTTTCTGCCGGTTAACTTGTTCAGGGCTGATTTCATTTCCTGTCATATAAAGCCTTCGTTTTCGACCGCCAAACCTCTCGGGGCAGCATTTCCAACTGTTTGGCACCATTTTTGAGTGAATTGCCAAATGTCAGTTTTGTGCTGAAATTGTGACCCCGGGGCCTAGGGATTTTTTCAAAAAAACTTTTTCTGCTGGTTAAGTTGTCGAGGGCTGATTTCTTGTCCTGTGATAAAAAGCCTACTGTTTCGACCGCCAAACCTCTCAGGGGAGCATTTGCAACCATTTGGCACCATTTTTGAGTGAATTGCCAAAAGTCAGATTTTTGCTGAAATTGTGACCCCGGGGTTTAGGGATATTTTCAAAAAAACTTTTTCTTCCTTTTAAGTTGTCGAGGGCTGATTTCTTGTCCTGTGATAAAAAGCCTTCTGTTTCGACCGCCAAACCTCTCAGGGGAGCATGTGCAACCGTTTGGCACCATTTTTGAGTGAATTGCCAAAAGTCAGATTTTTGATGAAATTGTGACCCCGGGGCATAGGGATTTTTTTAAAAAAACTTTTTCTGCCGGTTAAGTTGTCGAGGGCTGATTTCTTGTTCTGTGATAAAAAGTTTCCTGTTTTGACCGCCAAACCTTTCAGGGGAGCATTTGCAACCGTTTGGTACCATTTTTGAGTGAATTGGAAAAAGTCAGATTTTTGATGAAATTGTGACCCCGGGGCTTAGGGATTTTTTCAAAAAAACTTTTTCAGCCGCATAAATTGTCCAGGGCTGATTTCTTGTCGTGTGATAAAAAGCCTTCTGTTTCGAACGCCAAACCTCTCAGGGGAGCATTTGCAACCATATGGCACCATTTTTGAGTGAATTGCCAAAAGTCAGATTTTTGGTGATATTGTGACCCCAGGGCTTAGGGATTTTTTCAAAAAAACTTTTTCTGTCGGTTAAGTTGTAGAAGGCTGATTTCTTGTCCTGTGATAAAAAGCCTTCTGTTTCGACCGCCAAACCTCTCAGGGGAGCATTTGCAACAATTTGGCACCATTTTTGAGTGAATTGCCAAAAGTCAGATTTTTGCTGAAATTGTGACTTAGGGATATTTTCAGAAAAACTTTTTCTGCCGGTTAAGTTGTCGAGGGCTGATTTCTTGTCCTGTGATAAAAAGTTTTCTGTTTCGACCGCCAAACCTCTCAGGGGAGCATGTGCAACCGTTTGGCACCATTTTTGAGTGAATTGCCGAAAGTCAGATTTTTTATGAAATTGTGACCCCGGGGCTTAGGGATTTTTTCAAAAAAACTTTTTCTGCCGGTTAAGTTGTAGAAGGCTGATTTCTTGTCCTGTGATAAAAAGCCTTCTGTGTCCACCGCCAAACCTCTCGGGGCAGCATTTGCAACCGTTTGGCACCATTTTTGAGTGAATTGCCAAAAGTCAGATTTTTGATGAAATTGTGACCCTGGGGCTTAGGGATTTTTTCAAAAAAACTTTTTCTGCCGGTTAAGTTGTAGAAGGCTGATTTCTTGTCCTGTGATAAAAAGCCTTCTGTGTCCACCGCCAAACCTCTCGGGGCAGCATTTGCAACCGTTTGGCACCATTTTTGAGTGAATTGCCAAAAGTCAGATTTTTGATGAAATTGTGACCCCGGGGCTTAGGGATTTTTTCAAAAAAACTTTTTCTGCCGGTTAAGTTGTCGAGGGCTGATTTCTTGTCCTGTGATAAAAAGCTTTCTGTTTCGACCGCCAAACCTTTCAGGGGAGCATTTGCAACCGTTTGGTACCATTTTTGAGTGAATTGGCAAAAGTCAGATTTTTGATGAAATAGTGACCCCGGGGCTTAGGGATTTTTTCAAAAAAACTTTTTCTGCCAGTTAAGTTGTAGAAGGCAGATTCCTTGTCCTGTAATAAAAAGTTTTCTGTTTCGACCGCCAAACCTCTCAGGGGAGCATTTGCAACCGTTTGGTACCATTTTTGAGTGAATTGGCAAAAGTCAGATTTTTTCAAAAAAACTTTTTCTGCCGGTTAAGTTGTAGAAGGCTGATTTCTTGTCCTGTGATAAAAAGCCTTCTGTTTCGACCGCCAAACCTCTCAGGGGAGCATTTGCAACAATTTGGCACCATTTTTGAGTGAATTGCCAAAAGTCAGATTTTTTATGAAATTGTGACCCCGGGGCTTAGGGATTTTTTCAGAAAAACTTTTTCTGCCAGTTAAGTTGTCGAGGGCTGATTTCTTGTCCTATGATAAAAAGTTTTCTGTTTCGACCGCCAAACCTCTCAGGGGAGCATGTGCAACCGTTGGGCACCATTTTTGAGTGAATTGCCGAAAGTCAGATTTTTGATGAAATTGTGACCCCGGGGCTTTTGGATTTTTTCAAAAAAACTTTTTCTGCCGGTTAAGTTGTTCAGGGCTGATTTCTTTTCCTGTGATAAAAAGCCTTCAATATCGAACGCCAAACCTCTCGGGGGAGCATTTGCAACCGTTTGGCACCATTTTTGAGTGAATTGCCAAATGTCAGTTTTGTGCTGAAATTGTGACCCCGGGGCTTAGGGATTTTTTCAAAAAAACTTTTTCAGCCGCTTAAATTGTCCAGGGCTGATTTCTTGTCCTGTGATAAAAAGCCTCCTGTTTCGACCGCCAAACCTCTCAGGGGAGCATTTGCAACCGTTTGGTACCATTTTTGAGTGAATTGGCAAAAGTCAGATTTTTGATGAAATTGTGACCCCGGGGCTTAGGGATTTTTTCAAAAAAACTTTTTCTGCTGGTTAAGGTCTTCAGGGCTGATTTCTTTTGCTGTGATAGAAAGCCTTCTGTTTCGACTGCCAAACCTCTCAGGGGAGCATGTGCAACAACTTGGCACCATTTTTGAGTGAATTGCCAAAAGTCAGATATTTGATGAAATTGTGACCCCAGGGCTTAGGGATTTTTTCAAAAAACCTTTTTCTGCCGGTTAAGTTGTTCAGGGCTGATTTCTTTTCCTGTGATAAAAAGCCTTCTGTTTCCACCGCCAAACCTCTCAGGGGAGCATTTGCAACCGTTTGGCACCATTTTGGAGTGAATTGCCAAAAGTCTGATTTTTGATGAAATTGTGACCCCGGGGCTTAGGGATTTTTTTAAAAAAACTTTTTCTGCCGGTTAACTTGTTCAGGGCTGATTTCATTTCCTGTCATATAAAGCCTTCTGTTTCGACCGCCAAACCTCTCGGGGCAGCATTTCCAACTGTTTGGCACCATTTTTGAGTGAATTGCCAAATGTCAGTTTTGTGCTGAAATTGTGACCCCGGGGCTTAGGGATTTTTTCAAAAAAACTTTTTCTGCTGGTTAAGTTGTCGAGGGCTGATTTCTTGTCCTGTGATAAAAAGCCTTCTGTTTCGACCGCCAAACCTCTCAGGGGAGCATTTGCAACCGTTTGGCACCATTTTGGAGTGAATTGCCAAAAGTCAGATTTTTGATGAAATTGTGACCCCGGGGCTTAGGGATTTTTTCAAAAAAAAAATTTCTGCCGGTTAAGTTGTTCAGGGCTGATATCATTTCCTGTCATATAAAGCCTACTGTTTCGACCGCCAAACCTCTCAGGGGAGCATTTGCAACCATTTGGCACCATTTTTGAGTGAATTGCCAAAAGTCAGATTTTTGCTGAAATTGTGACCCCGGGGTTTAGGGATATTTTCAAAAAAACTTTTTCTGCCAGTTAAGTTCTCGAGGGCTGATTTCTTGTCCTGTGATAAAAAGCCTTCTGTTTCGACCGCCAAACCTCTCAGGGGAGCATGTGCAACCGTTTGGCACCATTTTTGAGTGAATTGCCAAAAGTCAGATTTTTGATGAAATTGTGACCCCGGGGCATAGGGATTTTTTTAAAAAAACTTTTTCTGCCGGTTAAGTTGTCGAGGGCTGATTTCTTGTTCTGTGATAAAAAGTTTTCTGTTTCGACCGCCAAACCTTTCAGGGGAGCATTTGCAACCGTTTGGTACCATTTTTGAGTGAATTGGCAAAAGTCAGATTTTTTTAAAAAAACTTTTTCAGCCGCTTAAGTTGTCCAGGGCTGATTTCTTGTTCTGTGATAAAAAGCCTTCTGTTTCGACCGCCAAACCTCTCAGGGGAGCATTTGCAACCATTTGGCACAATTTTTGAGTGAATTGGCGAAAGTCAGATTTTTGATGAAATTGTGACCCGGGGCTTAGGGATTTTTTCAAAAAAACTTTTTCTGTCGGTTAAGTTGTAGAAGGCTGATTTCTTGTCCTGTGATAAAAAGCCTTCTGTTTCGACCGCCAAACCTCTCAGGGGAGCATTTGCAACAATTTGGCACCATTTTTGAGTGAATTGCCAAAAGTCAGATTTTTGCTGAAATTGTGACTTAGGGATATTTTCAGAAAAACTTTTTCTGCCGGTTAAGTTGTCGAGGGCTGATTTCTTGTCCTGTGATAAAAAGTTTTCTGTTTCGACCGCCAAACCTCTCAGGGGAGCATGTGCAACCGTTTGGCACCATTTTTGAGTGAATTGCCGAAAGTCAGATTTTTGATGAAATTGTGACCCCGGGGCTTAGGGATTTTTTCAAAAAAACTTTTTCTGCCGGTTAAGTTGTAGAAGGCTGATTTCTTGTCCTGTGATAAAAAGCCTTCTGTGTCCACCGCCAAACCTCTCGGGGCAGCATTTGCAACCGTTTGGCACCATTTTTGAGTGAATTGCCAAAAGTCAGATTTTTGATGAAATTGTGACCCTGGGGCTTAGGGATTTTTTCAAAAAAACTTTTTCTGCCGGTTAAGTTGTAGAAGGCTGATTTCTTGTCCTGTGATAAAAAGCCTTCTGTGTCCACCGCCAAACCTCTCGGGGCAGCATTTGCAACCGTTTGGCACCATTTTTGAGTGAATTGCCAAAAGTCAGATTTTTGATGAAATTGTGACCCCGGGGCTTAGGGATTTTTTCAAAAAAACTTTTTCTGCCGGTTAAGTTGTCGAGGGCTGATTTCTTGTCCTGTGATAAAAAGCTTTCTGTTTCGACCGCCAAACCTTTCAGGGGAGCATTTGCAACCGTTTGGTACCATTTTTGAGTGAATTGGCAAAAGTCAGATTTTTGATGAAATAGTGACCCCGGGGCTTAGGGATTTTTTCAAAAAAACTTTTTCCGCCAGTTAAGTTCTCGAGGGCTGATTTCTTTTCCTGTGATAAAAATTCTTCAATATCGACCGCCAAACCTCTCGGGGCAGCATTTCCAACCGTTTGGCACCATTTTTGAGTGAATTGCCAAATGTCAGTTTTGTGCTGAAATTGTGACCCCGGGGCTTAGGGATTTTTTCAAAAAAACTTTTTCTGCCAGTTAAGTTGTAGAAGGCAGATTCCTTGTCCTGTAATAAAAAGTTTTCTGTTTCGACCGCCAAACCTCTCAGGGGAGCATTTGCAACCGTTTGGTACCATTTTTGAGTGAATTGGCAAAAGTCAGATTTTTTCAAAAAAACTTTTTCTGCCGGTTAAGTTGTAGAAGGCTGATTTCTTGTCCTGTGATAAAAAGCCTTCTGTTTCGACCGCCAAACCTCTCAGGGGAGCATTTGCAACAATTTGGCACCATTTTTGAGTGAATTGCCAAAAGTCAGATTTTTTATGAAATTGTGACCCCGGGGCTTAGGGATTTTTTCAGAAAAACTTTTTCTGCCAGTTAAGTTGTCGAGGGCTGATTTCTTGTCCTATGATAAAAAGTTTTCTGTTTCGACCGCCAAACCTCTCAGGGGAGCATGTGCAACCGTTGGGCACCATTTTTGAGTGAATTGCCGAAAGTCAGATTTTTGATGAAATTGTGACCCCGGGGCTTTTGGATATTTTCAAAAAAACTTTTTCTGCCGGTTAAGTTGTTCAGGGCTGATTTCTTTTCCTGTGATAAAAAGCCTTCAATATCGAACGCCAAACCTCTCGGGGGAGCATTTGCAACCGTTTGGCACCATTTTTGAGTGAATTGCCAAATGTCAGTTTTGTGCTGAAATTGTGACCCCGGGGCTTAGGGATTTTTTCAAAAAAACTTTTTCAGCCGCTTAAATTGTCCAGGGCTGATTTCTTGTCCTGTGATAAAAAGCCTCCTGTTTCGACCGCCAAACCTCTCAGGGGAGCATTTGCAACCGTTTGGTACCATTTTTGAGTGAATTGGCAAAAGTCAGATTTTTGATGAAATTGTGACCCCGGGGCTTAGGGATTTTTTCAAAAAAACTTTTTCTGCTGGTTAAGGTCTTCAGGGCTGATTTCTTTTGCTGTGATAGAAAGCCTTCTGTTTCGACTGCCAAACCTCTCAGGGGAGCATGTGCAACAACTTGGCACCATTTTTGAGTGAATTGCCAAAAGTCAGATATTTGATGAAATTGTGACCCCAGGGCTTAGGGATTTTTTCAAAAAACCTTTTTCTGCCGGTTAAGTTGTTCAGGGCTGATTTCTTTTCCTGTGATAAAAAGCCTTCTGTTTCGACCGCCAAACCTCTCAGGGGAGCATTTGCAACCATTTGGCACCATTTTTGAGTGAATTGCCGAAAGTCAGATTTTTGATGAAATTGTGACCCTGGGGCTTAGGGATTTTTTCAGAAAAACTTTTTCTGCCGGTTAAGTTGTTCAGGGCTGATTTCTTTTCCTGTGATAAAAAGTCTTCTGTTTCCACCGCCAAACCTCTCAGGGGAGCATTTGCAACCATTTGGTACCATTTTTGAGTGAATTGGCAAAAGTCAGATTTTTTTCAAAAAAACTTTTTCTGCCGGTTAAGTTGTAGAAGGCTGATTTCTTGTCCTGTGATAAAAAGCCTTCTGTTTCGACCGCCAAACCTCTCAGGGGAGCATTTGCAACAATTTGGCACCATTTTTGAGTGAATTGCCAAAAGTCAGATTTTTTATGAAATTGTGACCCCGGGGCTTAGGGATTTTTTCAGAAAAACTTTTTCTGCCAGTTAAGTTGTCGAGGGCTGATTTCTTGTCCTCTGATAAAAAGTTTTCTGTTTCGACCGCCAAACCTCTCAGGGGAGTATGTGCAACCGTTTGGCACCATTTTTGAGTGAATTGCCGAAAGTCAGATTTTTGATGAAATTGTGACCCCGGGGCTTAGGGATTTTTTCAAAAAAACTTTTTCTGCCGGTTAAGTTGTTCAGGGCTGATTTCTTTTCCTGTGATAAAAATTCTTCAATATCGACCGCCAAACCTCTCGGGGCAGCATTTCCAACCGTTTGGCACAATTTTTGAGTGAATTGCCAAATGTCAGTTTTGTGCTGAAATTGTGACCCCGGGGCTTAGGGATTTTTTCAAAAAAACTTTTTCTGCCAGTTAAGTTGTCGAGGGCTGATTTCTTGTCCTGTGATAAAAAGCCTTCTGTTTCGACCACCAAACCTCTCAGGGGAGCATTTGCAACCGTTTGGTACCATTTTTGAGTGAATTGGCAAAAGTCAGATTTTTGATGAAATTGTGACCCCGGGGCTTAGGGATTTTTTCAAAAAAACTTTTTCAGCCGCATAAATTGTCCAGGGCTGATTTCTTGTCGTGTGATAAAAAGCCTTCTGTTTCGAACGCCAAACCTCTCAGGGGAGCATTTGCAACCATATGGCACCATTTTTGAGTGAATTGCCAAAAGTCAGATTTTTGGTGAAATTGTGACCCCGGGGCTTAGGGATTTTTTCAAAAAAACTTTTTCTGTCGGTTAAGTTGTAGAAGGCTGATTTCTTGTTCTGTGATAAAAAGCCTTCTGTTTCGACCGCCAAACCTCTCAGGGGAGCATTTGCAACAATTTGGCACCATTTTTGAGTGAATTGCCAAAAGTCAGATTTTTGCTGAAATTGTGACTTAGGGATATTTTCAGAAAAACTTTTTCTGCCGGTTAAGTTGTCGAGGGCTGATTTCTTGTCCTATGATAAAAAGTTTTCTGTTTCGACCGCCAAACCTCTCAGGGGAGCATGTGCAACCGTTTGGCACCATTTTTGAGTGAATTGCCGAAAGTCAGATTTTTGATGAAATTGTGACCCCGGGGCTTAGGGATTTTTTCAAAAAAACTTTTTCTGCCGGTTCAGTTGTAGAAGGCTGATTTCTTGTCCTGTGATAAAAAGCCTTCTGTGTCCACCGCCAAACCTCTCGGGGCAGCATTTGCAACCGTTTGGCACCATTTTTGAGTGAATTGCCAAAAGTCAGATTTTTGATGAAATTGTGACCCCGGGGCTTAGGGATTTTTTCAAAAAAACTTTTTCTGCCGGTTAAGTTGTCGAGGGCTGATTTCTTGTCCTGTGATAAAAAGCTTTCTGTTTCGACCGCCAAACCTCTCAGGGGAGCATTTGCAACCGTTTGGTACCATTTTTGAGTGAATTGGCAAAAGTCAGATTTTTGATGAAATTGTGACCCCGGGGCTTAGGGATTTTTTCAAAAAAACTTTTTCTGCCAGTTAAGTTCTCGAGGGCTGATTTCTTTTCCTGTGATAAAAATTCTTCAATATCGACCGCCAAACCTCTCGGGGCAGCATTTCCAACCGTTTGGCACCATTTTTGAGTGAATTGCCAAATGTCAGTTTTGTGCTGAAATTGTGACCCCGGGGCTTAGGGATTTTTTCAAAAAAACTTTTTCTGCCAGTTAAGTTGTCGAGGGCTGATTTCTTGTCCTATGATAAAAAGTTTTCTGTTTCGACCGCCAAACCTCTCAGGGGAGCATGTGCAACCGTTGGGCACCATTTTTGAGTGAATTGCCGAAAGTCAGATTTTTGATGAAATTGTGACCCCGGGGCTTTTGGATTTTTTCAAAAAAACTTTTTCTGCCGGTTAAGTTGTTCAGGGCTGATTTCTTTTCCTGTGATAAAAAGCCTTCAATATCGAACGCCAAACCTCTCGGGGGAGCATTTGCAACCGTTTGGCACCATTTTTGAGTGAATTGCCAAATGTCAGTTTTGTGCTGAAATTGTGACCCCGGGGCTTAGGGATTTTTTCAAAAAAACTTTTTCAGCCACTTAAATTGTCCAGGGCTGATTTCTTGTCCTGTGATAAAAAGCCTCCTGTTTCGACCGCCAAACCTCTCAGGGGAGCATTTGCAACCGTTTGGTACCATTTTTGAGTGAATTGGCAAAAGTCAGATTTTTGATGAAATTGTGACCCCGGGGCTTAGGGATTTTTTCAAAAAAACTTTTTCTGCTGGTTAAGGTCTTCAGGGCTGATTTCTTTTGCTGTGATAGAAAGCCTTCTGTTTCGACTGCCAAACCTCTCAGGGGAGCATGTGCAACAACTTGGCACCATTTTTGAGTGAATTG
Organism: Podarcis cretensis; assembly: GCF_951804945.1. Taxonomy (NCBI): domain Eukaryota; kingdom Metazoa; phylum Chordata; class Lepidosauria; order Squamata; family Lacertidae; genus Podarcis; species Podarcis cretensis. The sequence goes on along the minus strand of NC_137176.1, from coordinate 16,201,130 downwards.
CCAAAAGTCAGATTTTTGATGAAATTGTGACCCCGGGGCTTAGGGATTTTTTCAAAAAAACTTTTTCTGCTGGTTAAGGTCTTCAGGGCTGATTTCTTTTCCTGTGATAGAAAGCCTTCTGTTTTGACCGACAAACCTCTCAAGGGAGCATGTGCAACAATTTGGCACCATTTTTGAGTGAATTGCCAAAAGTCAGATATTTGATGAAATTGTGACCCCAGGGCTTAGGGATTTTTTCAAAAAAACTTTTTCTGCCGGTTAAGTTGTTCAGGGCTGATTTCTTTTCCTGTGATAAAAAGCCTTCTGTTTCGACCGCCAAACCTCTCAGGGGAGCATTTGCAACCATTTGGCACCATTTTTGAGTGAATTGCCGAAAGTCAGATTTTTGATGAAATTGTGACCCTGGGGCTTAGGGATTTTTTCAAAAAAACTTTTTCTGCCGGTTAAGTTGTTCAGGGCTGATTTCTTTTCCTGTGATAAAAAGTCTTCTGTTTCCACCGCCAAACATCTCAGGGGAGCATTTGCAACTGTTTGGCACCATTTTGGAGTGAATTGCCAAAAGTCAGATTTTTGATGAAATTTTGACCCCGGGGTTTAGGGATTTTTTTAAAAAAACTTTTTCTGCCGGTTAACTTGTTCAGGGCTGATTTCATTTCCTGTCATATAAAGCCTTCTGTTTCGACCGCCAAAACTCTCAGGGGAGCATTTGCAACCGTTTGGCACCATTTTTGAGTGAATTGCCAAAAGTCAGATATTTAATGAAATTGTGACCCCGGGGCTTAGGGATTTTTTCAAAAAAACTTTTTCTGCCGGTTAAGTTGTAGAAGGCTGATTTCTTGTCCTGTGATAAAAAGCCTTCTGTTTCGACCGCCAAAACTCTCAGGGCAGCATTTGCAACCGTTTGGCACCATTTTTGAGTGAATTGCCAAAAGTCAGATTTTTGCTAAAATTGTGACCCCGGAGCTTAGGGATTTTTTCAAAAAAACTTTTTCTACCGGTTAAGGTCTTCAGGGCTGATTTCTTTTCCTGTGATAGAAAGATTTCTGTTTCGACCGCCAAACCTCTCAGGGGACCATGTGCAACAATTTGGCACCATTTTTGAGAGAATTGCCAAAAGTCAGATTTTTGATGAAATTGTGACCCTGGGGCTTAGGTATTTTTTAAAAAAAACTTTTTCTGCCGGTTAACTTGTTCAGGGCTGATTTCTTTTCCTGTGATAAAAAGCCTTCTGTTTCCACCGCCAAACCTCTCAGGGGAGCATTTGCAACCGTTTGGCACCATTTTGGAGTGAATTGCCAAAAGTCAGATTTTTGATGAAATTGTGACCCCGGGGCTTAGGGATTTTTTCAAAAAAACTTTTTCTGCCAGTTAACTTGTTCAGGGCTGATTTCATTTCCTGTCATATAAAGCCTTCTGTTTCTACCGCCAAACCTCTCGGGGCAGCATTTCCAACTGTTTGGCACCATTTTTGAGTGAATTGCCAAATGTCAGTTTTGTGCTGAAATTGTGACCCTAGGGCCTAGGGATTTTTTCAAAAAAACTTTTTCTGCTGGTTAAGTTGTCGAGGGCTGATTTCTTTTCCTGTGATAAAAAGTCTTCTGTTTCCACCGCCAAACCTCTCAGGGGACCATGTGCAACAATTTGGCACCATTTTTGAGAGAATTGCCAAAAGTCAGATTTTTGATGAAATTGTGACCCTGGGGCTTAGGTATTTTTTCAAAAAAACTTTTTCTGCCGGTTAAGTTGTTCAGGGCTGATTTCTTTTCCTGTGATAAAAAGCCTTCTGTTTCCACCGCCAAACCTCTCAGGGGAGCATTTGCAACCGTTTGGCACCATTTTGGAGTGAATTGCCAAAAGTCAGATTTTTGATGAAATTGTGACCCCGGGGCTTAGGGATTTTTTTAAAAAAACTTTTTCTGCCGGTTAACTTGTTCAGGGCTGATTTCATTTCCTGTCATATAAAGCCTTCGTTTTCGACCGCCAAACCTCTCGGGGCAGCATTTCCAACTGTTTGGCACCATTTTTGAGTGAATTGCCAAATGTCAGTTTTGTGCTGAAATTGTGACCCCGGGGCCTAGGGATTTTTTCAAAAAAACTTTTTCTGCTGGTTAAGTTGTCGAGGGCTGATTTCTTGTCCTGTGATAAAAAGCCTACTGTTTCGACCGCCAAACCTCTCAGGGGAGCATTTGCAACCATTTGGCACCATTTTTGAGTGAATTGCCAAAAGTCAGATTTTTGCTGAAATTGTGACCCCGGGGTTTAGGGATATTTTCAAAAAAACTTTTTCTTCCTTTTAAGTTGTCGAGGGCTGATTTCTTGTCCTGTGATAAAAAGCCTTCTGTTTCGACCGCCAAACCTCTCAGGGGAGCATGTGCAACCGTTTGGCACCATTTTTGAGTGAATTGCCAAAAGTCAGATTTTTGATGAAATTGTGACCCCGGGGCATAGGGATTTTTTAAAAAAAACTTTTTCTGCCGGTTAAGTTGTCGAGGGCTGATTTCTTGTTCTGTGATAAAAAGTTTCCTGTTTTGACCGCCAAACCTTTCAGGGGAGCATTTGCAACCGTTTGGTACCATTTTTGAGTGAATTGGAAAAAGTCAGATTTTTGATGAAATTGTGACCCCGGGGCTTAGGGATTTTTTCAAAAAAACTTTTTCAGCCGCATAAATTGTCCAGGGCTGATTTCTTGTCGTGTGATAAAAAGCCTTCTGTTTCGAACGCCAAACCTCTCAGGGGAGCATTTGCAACCATATGGCACCATTTTTGAGTGAATTGCCAAAAGTCAGATTTTTGGTGATATTGTGACCCCAGGGCTTAGGGATTTTTTCAAAAAAACTTTTTCTGTCGGTTAAGTTGTAGAAGGCTGATTTCTTGTCCTGTGATAAAAAGCCTTCTGTTTCGACCGCCAAACCTCTCAGGGGAGCATTTGCAACAATTTGGCACCATTTTTGAGTGAATTGCCAAAAGTCAGATTTTTGCTGAAATTGTGACTTAGGGATATTTTCAGAAAAACTTTTTCTGCCGGTTAAGTTGTCGAGGGCTGATTTCTTGTCCTGTGATAAAAAGTTTTCTGTTTCGACCGCCAAACCTCTCAGGGGAGCATGTGCAACCGTTTGGCACCATTTTTGAGTGAATTGCCGAAAGTCAGATTTTTTATGAAATTGTGACCCCGGGGCTTAGGGATTTTTTCAAAAAAACTTTTTCTGCCGGTTAAGTTGTAGAAGGCTGATTTCTTGTCCTGTGATAAAAAGCCTTCTGTGTCCACCGCCAAACCTCTCGGGGCAGCATTTGCAACCGTTTGGCACCATTTTTGAGTGAATTGCCAAAAGTCAGATTTTTGATGAAATTGTGACCCTGGGGCTTAGGGATTTTTTCAAAAAAACTTTTTCTGCCGGTTAAGTTGTAGAAGGCTGATTTCTTGTCCTGTGATAAAAAGCCTTCTGTGTCCACCGCCAAACCTCTCGGGGCAGCATTTGCAACCGTTTGGCACCATTTTTGAGTGAATTGCCAAAAGTCAGATTTTTGATGAAATTGTGACCCCGGGGCTTAGGGATTTTTTCAAAAAAACTTTTTCTGCCGGTTAAGTTGTCGAGGGCTGATTTCTTGTCCTGTGATAAAAAGCTTTCTGTTTCGACCGCCAAACCTTTCAGGGGAGCATTTGCAACCGTTTGGTACCATTTTTGAGTGAATTGGCAAAAGTCAGATTTTTGATGAAATAGTGACCCCGGGGCTTAGGGATTTTTTCAAAAAAACTTTTTCCGCCAGTTAAGTTCTCGAGGGCTGATTTCTTTTCCTGTGATAAAAATTCTTCAATATCGACCGCCAAACCTCTCGGGGCAGCATTTCCAACCGTTTGGCACCATTTTTGAGTGAATTGCCAAATGTCAGTTTTGTGCTGAAATTGTGACCCCGGGGCTTAGGGATTTTTTCAAAAAAACTTTTTCTGCCAGTTAAGTTGTAGAAGGCAGATTCCTTGTCCTGTAATAAAAAGTTTTCTGTTTCGACCGCCAAACCTCTCAGGGGAGCATTTGCAACCGTTTGGTACCATTTTTGAGTGAATTGGCAAAAGTCAGATTTTTTCAAAAAAACTTTTTCTGCCGGTTAAGTTGTAGAAGGCTGATTTCTTGTCCTGTGATAAAAAGCCTTCTGTTTCGACCGCCAAACCTCTCAGGGGAGCATTTGCAACAATTTGGCACCATTTTTGAGTGAATTGCCAAAAGTCAGATTTTTTATGAAATTGTGACCCCGGGGCTTAGGGATTTTTTCAGAAAAACTTTTTCTGCCAGTTAAGTTGTCGAGGGCTGATTTCTTGTCCTATGATAAAAAGTTTTCTGTTTCGACCGCCAAACCTCTCAGGGGAGCATGTGCAACCGTTGGGCACCATTTTTGAGTGAATTGCCGAAAGTCAGATTTTTGATGAAATTGTGACCCCGGGGCTTTTGGATTTTTTCAAAAAAACTTTTTCTGCCGGTTAAGTTGTTCAGGGCTGATTTCTTTTCCTGTGATAAAAAGCCTTCAATATCGAACGCCAAACCTCTCGGGGGAGCATTTGCAACCGTTTGGCACCATTTTTGAGTGAATTGCCAAATGTCAGTTTTGTGCTGAAATTGTGACCCCGGGGCTTAGGGATTTTTTCAAAAAAACTTTTTCAGCCGCTTAAATTGTCCAGGGCTGATTTCTTGTCCTGTGATAAAAAGCCTCCTGTTTCGACCGCCAAACCTCTCAGGGGAGCATTTGCAACCGTTTGGTACCATTTTTGAGTGAATTGGCAAAAGTCAGATTTTTGATGAAATTGTGACCCCGGGGCTTAGGGATTTTTTCAAAAAAACTTTTTCTGCTGGTTAAGGTCTTCAGGGCTGATTTCTTTTGCTGTGATAGAAAGCCTTCTGTTTCGACTGCCAAACCTCTCAGGGGAGCATGTGCAACAACTTGGCACCATTTTTGAGTGAATTGCCAAAAGTCAGATATTTGATGAAATTGTGACCCCAGGGCTTAGGGATTTTTTCAAAAAACCTTTTTCTGCCGGTTAAGTTGTTCAGGGCTGATTTCTTTTCCTGTGATAAAAAGCCTTCTGTTTCCACCGCCAAACCTCTCAGGGGAGCATTTGCAACCGTTTGGCACCATTTTGGAGTGAATTGCCAAAAGTCTGATTTTTGATGAAATTGTGACCCCGGGGCTTAGGGATTTTTTTAAAAAAACTTTTTCTGCCGGTTAACTTGTTCAGGGCTGATTTCATTTCCTGTCATATAAAGCCTTCTGTTTCGACCGCCAAACCTCTCGGGGCAGCATTTCCAACTGTTTGGCACCATTTTTGAGTGAATTGCCAAATGTCAGTTTTGTGCTGAAATTGTGACCCCGGGGCTTAGGGATTTTTTCAAAAAAACTTTTTCTGCTGGTTAAGTTGTCGAGGGCTGATTTCTTGTCCTGTGATAAAAAGCCTTCTGTTTCGACCGCCAAACCTCTCAGGGGAGCATTTGCAACCGTTTGGCACCATTTTGGAGTGAATTGCCAAAAGTCAGATTTTTGATGAAATTGTGACCCCGGGGCTTAGGGATTTTTTCAAAAAAACTTTTTCTGCTGGTTAAGGTCTTCAGGGCTGATTTCTTTTGCTGTGATAGAAAGCCTTCTGTTTCGACTGCCAAACCTCTCAGGGGAGCATGTGCAACAACTTGGCACCATTTTTGAGTGAATTGCCAAAAGTCAGATATTTGATGAAATTGTGACCCCAGGGCTTAGGGATTTTTTCAAAAAACCTTTTTCTGCCGGTTAAGTTGTTCAGGGCTGATTTCTTTTCCTGTGATAAAAAGCCTTCTGTTTCGACCGCCAAACCTCTCAGGGGAGCATTTGCAACCATTTGGCACCATTTTTGAGTGAATTGCCGAAAGTCAGATTTTTGATGAAATTGTGACCCTGGGGCTTAGGGATTTTTTCAGAAAAACTTTTTCTGCCGGTTAAGTTGTTCAGGGCTGATTTCTTTTCCTGTGATAAAAAGTCTTCTGTTTCCACCGCCAAACCTCTCAGGGGAGCATTTGCAACCATTTGGTACCATTTTTGAGTGAATTGGCAAAAGTCAGATTTTTTTCAAAAAAACTTTTTCTGCCGGTTAAGTTGTAGAAGGCTGATTTCTTGTCCTGTGATAAAAAGCCTTCTGTTTCGACCGCCAAACCTCTCAGGGGAGCATTTGCAACAATTTGGCACCATTTTTGAGTGAATTGCCAAAAGTCAGATTTTTTATGAAATTGTGACCCCGGGGCTTAGGGATTTTTTCAGAAAAACTTTTTCTGCCAGTTAAGTTGTCGAGGGCTGATTTCTTGTCCTCTGATAAAAAGTTTTCTGTTTCGACCGCCAAACCTCTCAGGGGAGTATGTGCAACCGTTTGGCACCATTTTTGAGTGAATTGCCGAAAGTCAGATTTTTGATGAAATTGTGACCCCGGGGCTTAGGGATTTTTTCAAAAAAACTTTTTCTGCCGGTTAATTTGTTCAGGGCTGATTTCTTTTCCTGTGATAAAAATTCTTCAATATCGACCGCCAAACCTCTCGGGGCAGCATTTCCAACCGTTTGGCACAATTTTTGAGTGAATTGCCAAATGTCAGTTTTGTGCTGAAATTGTGACCCCGGGGCTTAGGGATTTTTTCAAAAAAACTTTTTCTGCCAGTTAAGTTGTCGAGGGCTGATTTCTTGTCCTGTGATAAAAAGCCTTCTGTTTCGACCACCAAACCTCTCAGGGGAGCATTTGCAACCGTTTGGTACCATTTTTGAGTGAATTGGCAAAAGTCAGATTTTTGATGAAATTGTGACCCCGGGGCTTAGGGATTTTTTCAAAAAAACTTTTTCAGCCGCATAAATTGTCCAGGGCTGATTTCTTGTCGTGTGATAAAAAGCCTTCTGTTTCGAACGCCAAACCTCTCAGGGGAGCATTTGCAACCATATGGCACCATTTTTGAGTGAATTGCCAAAAGTCAGATTTTTGGTGAAATTGTGACCCCGGGGCTTAGGGATTTTTTCAAAAAAACTTTTTCTGTCGGTTAAGTTGTAGAAGGCTGATTTCTTGTTCTGTGATAAAAAGCCTTCTGTTTCGACCGCCAAACCTCTCAGGGGAGCATTTGCAACAATTTGGCACCATTTTTGAGTGAATTGCCAAAAGTCAGATTTTTGCTGAAATTGTGACTTAGGGATATTTTCAGAAAAACTTTTTCTGCCGGTTAAGTTGTCGAGGGCTGATTTCTTGTCCTATGATAAAAAGTTTTCTGTTTCGACCGCCAAACCTCTCAGGGGAGCATGTGCAACCGTTTGGCACCATTTTTGAGTGAATTGCCGAAAGTCAGATTTTTGATGAAATTGTGACCCCGGGGCTTAGGGATTTTTTCAAAAAAACTTTTTCTGCCGGTTCAGTTGTAGAAGGCTGATTTCTTGTCCTGTGATAAAAAGCCTTCTGTGTCCACCGCCAAACCTCTCGGGGCAGCATTTGCAACCGTTTGGCACCATTTTTGAGTGAATTGCCAAAAGTCAGATTTTTGATGAAATTGTGACCCCGGGGCTTAGGGATTTTTTCAAAAAAACTTTTTCTGCCGGTTAAGTTGTCGAGGGCTGATTTCTTGTCCTGTGATAAAAAGCTTTCTGTTTCGACCGCCAAACCTCTCAGGGGAGCATTTGCAACCGTTTGGTACCATTTTTGAGTGAATTGGCAAAAGTCAGATTTTTGATGAAATTGTGACCCCGGGGCTTAGGGATTTTTTCAAAAAAACTTTTTCTGCCAGTTAAGTTGTCGAGGGCTGATTTCTTGTCCTATGATAAAAAGTTTTCTGTTTCGACCGCCAAACCTCTCGGGGCAGCATGTGCAACCGTTGGGCACCATTTTTGAGTGAATTGCCGAAAGTCAGTTTTGTGCTGAAATTGTGACCCCGGGGCTTAGGGATTTTTTCAAAAAAACTTTTTCTGCCGGTTAAGTTGTTCAGGGCTGATTTCTTTTCCTGTGATAAAAAGCCTTCAATATCGAACGCCAAACCTCTCGGGGGAGCATTTGCAACCGTTTGGCACCATTTTTGAGTGAATTGCCGAAAGTCAGATTTTTGATGAAATTGTGACCCCGGGGCTTAGGGATTTTTTCAAAAAAACTTTTTCAGCCACTTAAATTGTCCAGGGCTGATTTCTTGTCCTGTGATAAAAAGCCTCCTGTTTCGACCGCCAAACCTCTCAGGGGAGCATGTGCAACAACTTGGCACCATTTTTGAGTGAATTGCCAAAAGTCAGATTTTTGATGAAATTGTGACCCCGGGGCTTAGGGATTTTTTCAAAAAAACTTTTTCTGCTGGTTAAGGTCTTCAGGGCTGATTTCTTTTCCTGTGATAGAAAGCCTTCTGTTTTGACCGACAAACCTCTCAAGGGAGCATGTGCAACAATTTGGCACCATTTTTGAGTGAATTGCCAAAAGTCAGATATTTGATGAAATTGTGACCCCAGGGCTTAGGGATTTTTTCAAAAAAACTTTTTCTGCCGGTTAAGTTGTTCAGGGCTGATTTCTTTTCCTGTGATAAAAAGCCTTCTGTTTCGACCGCCAAACCTCTCAGGGGAGCATTTGCAACCATTTGGCACCATTTTTGAGTGAATTGCCGAAAGTCAGATTTTTGATGAAACTGTGACCCTGGGGCTTAGGGATTTTTTCAAAAAAACTTTTTCTGCCGGTTAAGTTGTTCAGGGCTGATTTCTTTTCCTGTGATAAAAAGTCTTCTGTTTCCACCGCCAAACATCTCAGGGGAGCATTTGCAACTGTTTGGCACCATTTTGGAGTGAATTGCCAAAAGTCAGATTTTTGATGAAATTTTGACCCCGGGGTTTAGGGATTTTTTTAAAAAAACTTTTTCTGCCGGTTAACTTGTTCAGGGCTGATTTCATTTCCTGTCATATAAAGCCTTCTGTTTCGACCGCCAAAACTCTCAGGGGAGCATTTGCAACCGTTTGGCACCATTTTTGAGTGAATTGCCAAAAGTCAGATATTTAATGAAATTGTGACCCCGGGGCTTAGGGATTTTTTCAAAAAAACTTTTTCTGCCGGTTAAGTTGTAGAAGGCTGATTTCTTGTCCTGTGATAAAAAGCCTTCTGTTTCGACCGCCAAAACTCTCAGGGCAGCATTTGCAACCGTTTGGCACCATTTTTGAGTGAATTGCCAAAAGTCAGATTTTTGCTAAAATTGTGACCCCGGAGCTTAGGGATTTTTTCAAAAAAACTTTTTCTACCGGTTAAGGTCTTCAGGGCTGATTTCTTTTCCTGTGATAGAAAGATTTCTGTTTCGACCGCCAAACCTCTCAGGGGACCATGTGCAACAATTTGGCACCATTTTTGAGAGAATTGCCAAAAGTCAGATTTTTGATGAAATTGTGACCCTGGGGCTTAGGTATTTTTTTAAAAAAACTTTTTCTGCCGGTTAACTTGTTCAGGGCTGATTTCTTTTCCTGTGATAAAAAGCCTTCTGTTTCCACCGCCAAACCTCTCAGGGGAGCATTTGCAACCGTTTGGCACCATTTTGGAGTGAATTGCCAAAAGTCAGATTTTTGATGAAATTGTGACCCCGGGGCTTAGGGATTTTTTCAAAAAAACTTTTTCTGCCAGTTAACTTGTTCAGGGCTGATTTCATTTCCTGTCATATAAAGCCTTCTGTTTCTACCGCCAAACCTCTCGGGGCAGCATTTCCAACTGTTTGGCACCATTTTTGAGTGAATTGCCAAATGTCAGTTTTGTGCTGAAATTGTGACCCTAGGGCCTAGGGATTTTTTCAAAAAAACTTTTTCTGCTGGTTAAGTTGTCGAGGGCTGATTTCTTTTCCTGTGATAAAAAGTCTTCTGTTTCCACCGCCAAACCTCTCAGGGGACCATGTGCAACAATTTGGCACCATTTTTGAGAGAATTGCCAAAAGTCAGATTTTTGATGAAATTGTGACCCTGGGGCTTAGGTATTTTTTCAAAAAAACTTTTTCTGCCGGTTAAGTTGTTCAGGGCTGATTTCTTTTCCTGTGATAAAAAGCCTTCTGTTTCCACCGCCAAACCTCTCAGGGGAGCATTTGCAACCGTTTGGCACCATTTTGGAGTGAATTGCCAAAAGTCAGATTTTTGATGAAATTGTGACCCCGGGGCTTAGGGATTTTTTTAAAAAAACTTTTTCTGCCGGTTAACTTGTTCAGGGCTGATTTCATTTCCTGTCATATAAAGCCTTCGTTTTCGACCGCCAAACCTCTCGGGGCAGCATTTCCAACTGTTTGGCACCATTTTTGAGTGAATTGCCAAATGTCAGTTTTGTGCTGAAATTGTGACCCCGGGGCCTAGGGATTTTTTCAAAAAAACTTTTTCTGCTGGTTAAGTTGTCGAGGGCTGATTTCTTGTCCTGTGATAAAAAGCCTACTGTTTCGACCGCCAAACCTCTCAGGGGAGCATTTGCAACCATTTGGCACCATTTTTGAGTGAATTGCCAAAAGTCAGATTTTTGCTGAAATTGTGACCCCGGGGTTTAGGGATATTTTCAAAAAAACTTTTTCTTCCTTTTAAGTTGTCGAGGGCTGATTTCTTGTCCTGTGATAAAAAGCCTTCTGTTTCGACCGCCAAACCTCTCAGGGGAGCATGTGCAACCGTTTGGCACCATTTTTGAGTGAATTGCCAAAAGTCAGATTTTTGATGAAATTGTGACCCCGGGGCATAGGGATTTTTTAAAAAAAACTTTTTCTGCCGGTTAAGTTGTCGAGGGCTGATTTCTTGTTCTGTGATAAAAAGTTTCCTGTTTTGACCGCCAAACCTTTCAGGGGAGCATTTGCAACCGTTTGGTACCATTTTTGAGTGAATTGGAAAAAGTCAGATTTTTGATGAAATTGTGACCCCGGGGCTTAGGGATTTTTTCAAAAAAACTTTTTCAGCCGCATAAATTGTCCAGGGCTGATTTCTTGTCGTGTGATAAAAAGCCTTCTGTTTCGAACGCCAAACCTCTCAGGGGAGCATTTGCAACCATATGGCACCATTTTTGAGTGAATTGCCAAAAGTCAGATTTTTGGTGATATTGTGACCCCAGGGCTTAGGGATTTTTTCAAAAAAACTTTTTCTGTCGGTTAAGTTGTAGAAGGCTGATTTCTTGTCCTGTGATAAAAAGCCTTCTGTTTCGACCGCCAAACCTCTCAGGGGAGCATTTGCAACAATTTGGCACCATTTTTGAGTGAATTGCCAAAAGTCAGATTTTTGCTGAAATTGTGACTTAGGGATATTTTCAGAAAAACTTTTTCTGCCGGTTAAGTTGTCGAGGGCTGATTTCTTGTCCTGTGATAAAAAGTTTTCTGTTTCGACCGCCAAACCTCTCAGGGGAGCATGTGCAACCGTTTGGCACCATTTTTGAGTGAATTGCCGAAAGTCAGATTTTTTATGAAATTGTGACCCCGGGGCTTAGGGATTTTTTCAAAAAAACTTTTTCTGCCGGTTAAGTTGTAGAAGGCTGATTTCTTGTCCTGTGATAAAAAGCCTTCTGTGTCCACCGCCAAACCTCTCGGGGCAGCATTTGCAACCGTTTGGCACCATTTTTGAGTGAATTGCCAAAAGTCAGATTTTTGATGAAATTGTGACCCTGGGGCTTAGGGATTTTTTCAAAAAAACTTTTTCTGCCGGTTAAGTTGTAGAAGGCTGATTTCTTGTCCTGTGATAAAAAGCCTTCTGTGTCCACCGCCAAACCTCTCGGGGCAGCATTTGCAACCGTTTGGCACCATTTTTGAGTGAATTGCCAAAAGTCAGATTTTTGATGAAATTGTGACCCCGGGGCTTAGGGATTTTTTCAAAAAAACTTTTTCTGCCGGTTAAGTTGTCGAGGGCTGATTTCTTGTCCTGTGATAAAAAGCTTTCTGTTTCGACCGCCAAACCTTTCAGGGGAGCATTTGCAACCGTTTGGTACCATTTTTGAGTGAATTGGCAAAAGTCAGATTTTTGATGAAATAGTGACCCCGGGGCTTAGGGATTTTTTCAAAAAAACTTTTTCCGCCAGTTAAGTTCTCGAGGGCTGATTTCTTTTCCTGTGATAAAAATTCTTCAATATCGACCGCCAAACCTCTCGGGGCAGCATTTCCAACCGTTTGGCACCATTTTTGAGTGAATTGCCAAATGTCAGTTTTGTGCTGAAATTGTGACCCCGGGGCTTAGGGATTTTTTCAAAAAAACTTTTTCTGCCAGTTAAGTTGTAGAAGGCAGATTCCTTGTCCTGTAATAAAAAGTTTTCTGTTTCGACCGCCAAACCTCTCAGGGGAGCATTTGCAACCGTTTGGTACCATTTTTGAGTGAATTGGCAAAAGTCAGATTTTTTCAAAAAAACTTTTTCTGCCGGTTAAGTTGTAGAAGGCTGATTTCTTGTCCTGTGATAAAAAGCCTTCTGTTTCGACCGCCAAACCTCTCAGGGGAGCATTTGCAACAATTTGGCACCATTTTTGAGTGAATTGCCAAAAGTCAGATTTTTTATGAAATTGTGACCCCGGGGCTTAGGGATTTTTTCAGAAAAACTTTTTCTGCCAGTTAAGTTGTCGAGGGCTGATTTCTTGTCCTATGATAAAAAGTTTTCTGTTTCGACCGCCAAACCTCTCAGGGGAGCATGTGCAACCGTTGGGCACCATTTTTGAGTGAATTGCCGAAAGTCAGATTTTTGATGAAATTGTGACCCCGGGGCTTTTGGATTTTTTCAAAAAAACTTTTTCTGCCGGTTAAGTTGTTCAGGGCTGATTTCTTTTCCTGTGATAAAAAGCCTTCAATATCGAACGCCAAACCTCTCGGGGGAGCATTTGCAACCGTTTGGCACCATTTTTGAGTGAATTGCCAAATGTCAGTTTTGTGCTGAAATTGTGACCCCGAGGCTTAGGGATTTTTTCAAAAAAACTTTTTCAGCCGCTTAAATTGTCCAGGGCTGATTTCTTGTCCTGTGATAAAAAGCCTCCTGTTTCGACCGCCAAACCTCTCAGGGGAGCATTTGCAACCGTTTGGTACCATTTTTGAGTGAATTGGCAAAAGTCAGATTTTTGATGAAATTGTGACCCCGGGGCTTAGGGATTTTTTCAAAAAAACTTTTTCTGCTGGTTAAGGTCTTCAGGGCTGATTTCTTTTGCTGTGATAGAAAGCCTTCTGTTTCGACCGCCAAACCTCTCAGGGGAGCATGTGCAACAACTTGGCACCATTTTTGAGTGAATTGCCAAAAGTCAGATATTTGATGAAATTGTGACCCCAGGGCTTAGGGATTTTTTCAAAAAACCTTTTTCTGCCGGTTAAGTTGTTCAGGGCTGATTTCTTTTCCTGTGATAAAAAGCCTTCTGTTTCCACCGCCAAACCTCTCAGGGGAGCATTTGCAACCGTTTGGCACCATTTTGGAGTGAATTGCCAAAAGTCTGATTTTTGATGAAATTGTGACCCCGGGGCTTAGGGATTTTTTTAAAAAAACTTTTTCTGCCGGTTAACTTGTTCAGGGCTGATTTCATTTCCTGTCATATAAAGCCTTCTGTTTCGACCGCCAAACCTCTCGGGGCAGCATTTCCAACTGTTTGGCACCATTTTTGAGTGAATTGCCAAATGTCAGTTTTGTGCTGAAATTGTGACCCCGGGGCTTAGGGATTTTTTCAAAAAAACTTTTTCTGCTGGTTAAGTTGTCGAGGGCTGATTTCTTGTCCTGTGATAAAAAGCCTTCTGTTTCGACCGCCAAACCTCTCAGGGGAGCATTTGCAACCGTTTGGCACCATTTTGGAGTGAATTGCCAAAAGTCAGATTTTTGATGAAATTGTGACCCCGGGGCTTAGGGATTTTTTCAAAAAAAAAATTTCTGCCGGTTAAGTTGTTCAGGGCTGATATCATTTCCTGTCATATAAAGCCTACTGTTTCGACCGCCAAACCTCTCAGGGGAGCATTTGCAACCATTTGGCACCATTTTTGAGTGAATTGCCAAAAGTCAGATTTTTGCTGAAATTGTGACCCCGGGGTTTAGGGATATTTTCAAAAAAACTTTTTCTGCCAGTTAAGTTCTCGAGGGCTGATTTCTTGTCCTGTGATAAAAAGCCTTCTGTTTCGACCGCCAAACCTCTCAGGGGAGCATGTGCAACCGTTTGGCACCATTTTTGAGTGAATTGCCAAAAGTCAGATTTTTGATGAAATTGTGACCCCGGGGCATAGGGATTTTTTTAAAAAAACTTTTTCTGCCGGTTAAGTTGTCGAGGGCTGATTTCTTGTTCTGTGATAAAAAGTTTTCTGTTTCGACCGCCAAACCTTTCAGGGGAGCATTTGCAACCGTTTGGTACCATTTTTGAGTGAATTGGCAAAAGTCAGATTTTTTTAAAAAAACTTTTTCAGCCGCTTAAGTTGTCCAGGGCTGATTTCTTGTTCTGTGATAAAAAGCCTTCTGTTTCGACCACCAAACCTCTCAGGGGAGCATTTGCAACCATTTGGCACCATTTTTGAGTGAATTGGCAAAAGTCAGATTTTTGATGAAATTGTGACCCCGGGGCTTAGGGATTTTTTCAAAAAAACTTTTTCAGCCGCTTAAATTGTCCAGGGCTGATTTCTTGTCCTGTGATAAAAAGCCTTCTGTTTCGACCGCCAAACCTCTCAGGGGAGCATTTGCAACCATTTGGCACAATTTTTGAGTGAATTGGCGAAAGTCAGATTTTTGATGAAATTGTGACCCGGGGCTTAGGGATTTTTTCAAAAAAACTTTTTCAGCCGCTTAAATTGTCCAGGGCTGATTTCTTGTCCTGTGATAAAAAGCCTTCTGTTTCGACCGCCAAACCTCTCAGGGGAGCATGTGCAACCGTTTGGCACTATTTTTGAGTGAATTGCCAAAAGTCAGATTTTTGATGAAATTGTGACCCCGGGGCTTAGGGATTTTTTCAAAAAAACTTTTTCTGCCGGTTATGTTGTAGAAGGCTGATTTCTTGTCCTGTGATAAAAAGCCTTCTGTTTCGACCGCCAAAACTCTCAGGGGTGCATTTGCAACCATTTGGCACCATTTCTGAGAGAATTGGCGAAAGTCAGATTTTTGATGAAATTGTGACCCCGGGGCTTAGGGATTTTTTCAAAAAAACTTTTTCGGCCGCTTAAATTGTCCAGGGCTGATTTCTTGTCGTGTGATAAAAAGCCTTCTGTTTCGACCGCCAAAACTCTCAGGGGAGCATGTGCAACCGTTTGGCACCATTTTTGAGTGAATTGCCAAAAGTCAGATTTTTGCTGAAATTGTGACCCCGGGGCTTAAGGATTTTTTCAAAAAAACTTTTTCTGCCGCTTAAATTGTTCAGGGCTGATATCTTTTCCTGTGATAAAAAGCGTTCTGTTTCGACCGCCAAACCTCTCAGGGGAGCATTTGAAACAATATGGCACCAATTTTGAGTGAATTGCCAAAAGTCAGATTTTTGATGAAATCGTGACCCCGGGGCTTAGGGATTTTTTTAAAAAAACTTTTCCAGCCGCTTAAATTGTCCAGGGCTGATTTCTTGTCCTGTGATAAAAAGCCTTCTGTTTCGACCGCCAAACCTCTCAGGGGTGCATTTGCAACCATTTGGCACCATTTCTGAGTGAATTGGCGAAAGTCAGATTTTTGCTGAAATTGTGACCCCGGGGCTTAGGGATTTTTTCAAAAAAACTTTTTCAGCCGCTTAAATTGTCCAGGGCTGATTTCTTGTCCTGTGATAAAAAGCCTTCTGTTTTGACCGCCAAACCTCTCAGGGGAGCATTTGCAACCATTTGGCACAATTTTTGAGTGAATTGGCGAAAGTCAGATTTTTGATGAAATTGTGACCCCGGGGCTTAGGGATTTTTTCAAAAAAACTTTTTCAGCCGCTTAAATTGTCCAGGGCTGATTTCTTGTCCTGTGATAAAAAGCCTTCTGTTTCGACCGCCAAACCTCTCAGGGGAGCATTTGCAACCATTTGGCACAATTTTTGAGTGAATTGGCGAAAGTCAGATTTTTGATGAAATTGTGACCCGGGGCTTAGGGATTTTTTCAAAAAAACTTTTTCAGCCGCTTAAATTGTCCAGGGCTGATTTCTTGTCCTGTGATAAAAAGCCTTCTGTTTCGACCGCCAAACCTCTCAGGGGAGCATTTGCAACCATTTGGCACAATTTTTGAGTGAATTGGCGAAAGTCAGATTTTTGATGAAATTGTGACCCCGGGGCTTAGGGATTTTTTCAAAAAAACTTTTTCAGCCGCTTAAATTGTCCAGGGCTGATTTCTTGTCCTGTGATAAAAAGCCTTCTGTTTCGACCGCCAAACCTCTCAGGGGAGCATTTGCAACCATTTGGCACAATTTTTGAGTGAATTGGCGAAAGTCAGATTTTTGATGAAATTGTGACCCGGGGCTTAGGGATTTTTTCAAAAAAACTTTTTCAGCCGCTTAAATTGTCCAGGGCTGATTTCTTGTCCTGTGATAAAAAGCCTTCTGTTTCGACCGCCAAACCTCTCAGGGGAGCATTTGCAACCATTTGGCACCATTTTTGAGTGAATTGCCAAAAGTCAGATTTTTGATGAAATTGTGACCCCGGGGCTTAGGGATTTTTTCAAAAAAACTTTTTCAGCCGCTTAAATTGACCAGCGCTGATTTCTCTTCCTGTGAGAAAAAGCCTTCTGTTTCGACCGCCAAAACTCTCAGGGGAGCATGTGCAACCGTTTGGCACTATTTTTGAGTGAATTGCCAAAAGTCAGATTTTTGATGAAATTGTGACCCCGGGGCTTAGGGATTTTTTCAAAAAAACTTTTTCTGCCGGTTATGTTGTAGAAGGCTGATTTCTTGTCCTGTGATAAAAAGCCTTCTGTTTCGACCGCCAAAACTCTCAGGGTTGCATTTGCAACGATTTGGCACCATTTCTGAGAGAATTGGCGAAACTCAGATTTTTGATGAAATTGTGACCCCGGGGCTTAGGGATTTTTTCAAAAAAAACTTTTTCAGCCGCTTAAATTGTCCAGGGCTGATTTCTTGTCCTGTGATAAAAAGCCTTCTGTTTCGACCGCCAAACCTCTCAGGGGAGCATTTGCAACCGTTTGGCACCATTTTTGAGTGAATTGCCAAAAGTCAGATTTTTGATGAAATTGTGACCCCGGGGCTTAGGGATTTTTTCAAAAAAACTTTTTCAGCCGCTTAAATTGACCAGGGCTGATTTCTCTTCCTGTGAGAAAAAGCCTTCTGTTTCGACCGCCAAAACTCTCAGGGGAGCATGTGCAACCGTTTGGCACTATTTTTGAGTGAATTGCCAAAAGTCAGATTTTTGATGAAATTGTGACCCCGGGGCTTAGGGATTTTTTCAAAAAAACTTTTTCTGCCGGTTATGTTGTAGAAGGCTGATTTCTTGTCCTGTGATAAAAAGCCTTCTGTTTCGACCGCCAAACCTCTCAGGGGAGCATTTGCAACCATTTGGCACAATTTTTGAGTGAATTGGCGAAAGTGAGATTTTTGATGAAATTGTGACCCCGGGGCTTAGGGATTTTTTCAAAAAAACTTTTTCAGCCGCTTAAATTGTCCAGGGCTGATTTCTTGTCTTGTGATAAAAAGCCTTCTGTTTCGACCGCCAAACCTCTCAGGGGAGCATTTGCAACCATTTGGCACAATTTTTGAGTGAATTGGCGAAAGTCAGATTTTTGATGAAATTGTGACCCGGGGCTTAGGGATTTTTTCAAAAAAACTTTTTCTGCCGCTTAAATTGTCCAGGGCTGATTTCTTGTCCTGTGATAAAAAGCCTTCTGTTTCGACCGCCAAACCTCTCAGGGGAGCATTTGCAACCGTTTGGCACCATTTTTGAGTGAATTGCCAAAAGTCAGATTTTTGATGAAATTGTGACCCCGGGGCTTAGGGATTTTTTCAAAAAAACTTTTTCAGCCGCTTAAATTGACCAGGGCTGATTTCTCTTCCTGTGAGAAAAAGCCTTCTGTTTCGACCGCCAAAACTCTCAGGGGAGCATGTGAAACCGTTTGGCACTATTTTTGAGTGAATTGCCAAAAGTCAGATTTTTGATGAAATTGTGACCCCGGGGCTTAGGGATTTTTTCAAAAAAACTTTTTCTGCCGGTTATGTTGTAGAAGGCTGATTTCTTGTCCTGTGATAAAAAGCCTTCTGTTTCGACCGCCAAACCTCTCAGGGGAGCATTTGCAACCATTTGGCACAATTTTTGAGTGAATTGGCGAAAGTGAGATTTTTGATGAAATTGTGACCCCGGGGCTTAGGGATTTTTTCAAAAAAACTTTTTCAGCCGCTTAAATTGTCCAGGGCTGATTTCTTGTCTTGTGATAAAAAGCCTTCTGTTTCGACCGCCAAACCTCTCAGGGGAGCATTTGCAACCATTTGGCACAATTTTTGAGTGAATTGGCGAAAGTCAGATTTTTGATGAAATTGTGACCCGGGGCTTAGGGATTTTTTCAAAAAAACTTTTTCTGCCGCTTAAATTGTCCAGGGCTGATTTCTTGTCCTGTGATAAAAAGCCTTCTGTTTCGACCGCCAAACCTCTCAGGGGAGCATTTGCAACCATTTGGCACCATTTTTGAGTGAATTGCCAAAAGTCAGATTTTTGATGAAATTGTGACCCCGGGGCTTAGGGATTTTTTCAAAAAAACTTTTTCAGCCGCTTAAATTGACCATGGCTGATTTCTCTTCCTGTGAGAAAAAGCCTTCTGTTTCGACCGCCAAAACTCTCAGGGGAGCATGTGCAACCGTTTGGCACTATTTTTGAGTGAATTGCCAAAAGTCAGATTTTTGATGAAATTGTGACCCCGGGGCTTAGGGATTTTTTCAAAAAAACTTTTTCTGCCGGTTAAGTTGTAGAATGGCTGATTTCTTGTGCTGTGATAAAAAGCCTTCTGTTTCGACCGCCAAACCTCTCAGGGGAGCATTTGCAACAATTTGGCACCATTTTTGAGTGAATTGCCAAAAGTCAGATTTTTGATGAAATTGTGACCCCGGGGCTTAGGGATTTTTTTAAAAAAAACTTTTTCAGCCGCTTAAATTGTCCAGGGCTGATTTCTTGTCCTGTGATAAAAAGCCTTCTGTTTCGACCGCCAAACCTCTCAGGGGAGCATTTGCAACCATTTGGCACCAATTTTGAGTGAATTGGCGAAAGTCAGATTTTTGATGAAATTGTGACACCGGGGCTTAGGGATTTTTTCAAAAAAACTTTTTCAGCCGCTTAAGTTGACCATGGCTGATTTCTCTTCCTGTGAGAAAAAGCCTTCTGTTTCGACCGCCAAAACTCTCAGGGGAGCATGTGCAACCGTTTGGCACTATTTTTGAGTGAATTGCCAAAAGTCAGATTTTTGATGAAATTGTGACCCCGGGGCTTAGGGATTTTTTCAAAAAAACTTTTTCTGCCGGTTAAGTTGTAGAATGGCTGATTTCTTGTGCTGTGATAAAAAGCCTTCTGTTTCGACCGCCAAACCTCTCAGGGGAGCATTTGCAACAATTTGGCACCATTTTTGAGTGAATTGCCAAAAGTCAGATTTTTGATGAAATTGTGACCCCGGGGCTTAGGGATTTTTTTAAAAAAAACTTTTTCAGCCGCTTAAATTGTCCAGGGCTGATTTCTTGTCCTGTGATAAAAAGCCTTCTGTTTCGACCGCCAAACCTCTCAGGGGAGCATTTGCAACCATTTGGCACCAATTTTGAGTGAATTGGCGAAAGTCAGATTTTTGATGAAATTGTGACACCGGGGCTTAGGGATTTTTTCAAAAAAACTTTTTCAGCCGCTTAAGTTGTCCAGGGCTGATTTCTTGTCGTGTGATAAAAAGCCTTCTGTTTCGACTGCCAAAACTCTCAGGGGAGCATGTGCAACCGTTTGGCACTATTTTTGAGTGAATTGCCAAAAGTCAGATTTTTGATGAAATTGTGACCCCGGGGCTTAGGGATTTTTTCAAAAAAACTTTTTCTGCCGGTTAAGTTGTAGAATGGCTGATTTCTTGTCCTGTGATAAAAAGCCTTCTGTTTCGATCGCCAAACCTCTCAGGGGTGCATTTGCAACCATTTGGCACCATTTCTGAGTGAATTGGCGAAAGTCAGATTTTTGATGAAATTGTGACCCCGGGGCTTAGGGATTTTTTCAAAAAAACTTTTTCAGCCGCTTAAATTGTCCAGGGCTGATTTCTTGTCCTGTGATAAAAAGCCTTCTGTTTCGACCGCCAAACCTCTCAGGGGAGCATTTGCAACCATTTGGCACAATTTTTGAGTGAATTGGCGAAAGTCAGATTTTTGATGAAATTGTGACCCCGGGGCTTAGGGATTTTTTCAAAAAAACTTTTTCAGCCGCTTAAATTGTCCAGGGCTGATTTCTTGTCCTGTGATAAAAAGCCTTCTGTTTCGACCGCCAAACCTCTCAGGGGAGCATTTGCAACCATTTGGCACCATTTTTGAGTGAATTGGCGAAAGTCAGATTTTTGATGAAATTGTGACCCGGGGCTTAGGGATTTTTTCAAAAAAACTTTTTCAGCCGCTTAAATTGTCCAGGGCTGATTTCTTGTCCTGTGATAAAAAGCCTTCTGTTTCGACCGCCAAACCTCTCAGGGGAGCATTTGCAACCATTTGGCACCATTTTTGAGTGAATTGCCAAAAGTCAGATTTTTGATGAAATTGTGACCCCGGGGCTTAGGGATTTTTTCAAAAAAACTTTTTCAGCCGCTTAAATTGACCGGCGCTGATTTCTCTTCCTATGAGAAAAAGCCTTCTGTTTCGACCGCCAAAACTCTCAGGGGAGCATGTGCAACCGTTTGGCACTATTTTTGAGTGAATTGCCAAAAGTCAGATTTTTGATGAAATTGTGACCCCGGGGCTTAGGGATTTTTTCAAAAAAACTTTTTCTGCCGGTTATGTTGTAGAAGGCTGATTTCTTGTCCTGTGATAAAAAGCCTTCTGTTTCGACCGCCGAACCTCTCCGGGGAGCATTTGCAACCATTTGGCACAATTTTTGAGTGAATTGGTGAAAGTGAGATTTTTGATGAAATTGTGACCCCGGGGCTTAGGGATTTTTTCAAAAAAACTTTTTCAGCCGCTTAAATTGACCAGGGCTGATTTCTCTTCCTGTGAGAAAAAGCCTTCTGTTTCGACCGCCAAAACTCTCAGGGGAGCATGTGCAACCGTTTGGCACTATTTTTGAGTGAATTGCCAAAAGTCAGATTTTTGATGAAATTCTGACCCCGGGGCTTAGGGATTTTTTCAAAAAAACTTTTTCTGCCGGTTATGTTGTAGAAGGCTGATTTCTTGTCCTGTGATAAAAAGCCTTCTGTTTCGACCGCCAAACCTCTCAGGGGAGCATTTGCAACCATTTGGCACCATTTTTGAGTGAATTGCCAAAAGTCAGATTTTTGATGAAATTGTGACCCGGGGCTTAGGGATTTTTTCAAAAAAACTTTTTCTGCCGCTTAAATTGTCCAGGGCTGATTTCTCTTCCTGTGAGAAAAAGCCTTCTGTTTCGACCGCCAAAACTCTCAGGGGAGCATGTGCAACCGTTTGGCACTATTTTTGAGTGAATTGCCAAAAGTCAGATTTTTGATGAAATTGTGACCCCGGGGCTTAGGGATTTTTTCAAAAAAACTTTTTCTGCCGGTTATGTTGTAGAAGGCTGATTTCTTGTCCTGTGATAAAAAGCCTTCTGTTTCGACCGCCAAACCTCTCAGGGGAGCATTTGCAACCATTTGGCACCATTTTTGAGTAAATTGGCGAAAGTCAGATTTTTGATGAAATTGTGACCCCGGGGCTTAGGGATTTTTTCAAAAAAACTTTTTCTGCAGGTTAAGTTGTAGAAGGCTGATTTCTTGTCCTGTGATAAAAAGCCTTCTGTTTCGACCGCCAAACCTCTCAGGGGAGCATTTGCAACCATTTGGCACCATTTTTGAGTGAATTGGCGAAAGTCAGATTTTTGATGAAATTGTGACCCCGGGGCTTAGGGATTTTTTCAAAAAAACTTTTTCAGCCGCTTAAATTGTCCAGGGCTGATTTCTTGTCCTGTGATAAAAAGCCTTCTGTTTCGACCGCCAAACCTCTCAGGGGAGCATTTGCAACCATTTGGCACCATTTTTGAGTGAATTGCCAAAAGTCAGATTTCTGATGAAATTGTGACCCCGGGGCTTAGGGATTTTTTCAAAAAAACTTTTTCAGCCGCTTAAATTGACCAGCGCTGATTTCTCTTCCTGTGAGAAAAAGCCTTCTGTTTCGACCGCCAAAACTCTCAGGGGAGCATGTGCAACCGTTTGGCACTATTTTTGAGTGAATTGCCAAAAGTCAGATTTTTGATGAAATTGTGACCCCGGGGCTTAGGGATTTTTTCAAAAAAACTTTTTCTGCCGGTTATGTTGTAGAAGGCTGATTTCTTGTCCTGTGATAAAAAGCCTTCTGTTTCGACCGCCGAACCTCTCAGGGGAGCATTTGCAACCATTTGGCACAATTTTTGAGTGAATTGGCGAAAGTGAGATTTTTGATGAAATTGTGACCCCGGGGCTTAGGGATTTTTTCAAAAAAACTTTTTCAGCCGCTTAAATTGTCCAGGGCTGATTTCTTGTCCTGTGATAAAAAGCCTTCTGTTTCGACCGCCGAACCTCTCAGGGGAGCATTTGCAACCATTTGGCACAATTTTTGAGTGAATTGGCGAAAGTGAGATTTTTGATGAAATTGTGACCCCGGGGCTTAGGGATTTTTTCAAAAAAACTTTTTCAGCCGCTTAAATTGACCAGCGCTGATTTCTCTTCCTGTGAGAAAAAGCCTTCTGTTTCGACCGCCAAAACTCTCAGGGGAGCATGTGCAACCGTTTGGCACTATTTTTGAGTGAATTGCCAAAAGTCAGATTTTTGATGAAATTGTGACCCCGGGGCTTAGGGATTTTTTCAAAAAAACTTTTTCTGCCGGTTATGTTGTAGAAGGCTGATTTCTTGTCCTGTGATAAAAAGCCTTCTGTTTCGACCGCCAAACCTCTCAGGGGAGCATTTGCAACCATTTGGCACCATTTTTGAGTAAATTGGCGAAAGTCAGATTTTTGATGAAATTGTGACCCCGGGGCTTAGGGATTTTTTCAAAAAAACTTTTTCTGCAGGTTAAGTTGTAGAAGGCTGATTTCTTGTCCTGTGATAAAAAGCCTTCTGTTTCGACCGCCAAACCTCTCAGGGGAGCATTTGCAACCATTTGGCACAATTTTTGAGTGAATTGGCGAAAGTCAGATTTTTGATGAAATTGTGACCCCGGGGCTTAGGGATTTTTTCAAAAAAACTTTTTCAGCCGCTTAAATTGTCCCGGGCTGATTTCTTGTCCTGTGATAAAAAGCCTTCTGTTTCGACCGCCAAACCTCTCAGGGGAGCATTTTCAACCATTTGGCACCATTTTTGAGTGAATTGCCAAAAGTCAGATTTTTGATGAAATTGTGACCCCGGGGCTTAGGGATTTTTTCAAAAAAACTTTTTCTGCCGGTTATGTTGTAGAAGGCTGATTTCTTGTCCTGTGATAAAAAGCCTTTTGTTTCGACCGCCAAACCTCTCAGGGGAGCATTTGCAACCATTTGGCACAATTTTTGAGTGAATTGGCGAAAGTGAGATTTTTGATGAAATTGTGACCCCGGGGCTTAGGGATTTTTTCAAAAAAACTTTTTCTGCCGGTTATGTTGTAGAAGGCTGATTTCTTGTCCTGTGATAAAAAGCCTTTTGTTTCGACCGCCAAACCTCTCAGGGGAGCATTTGCAACCATTTGGCACAATTTTTGAGTGAATTGGCGAAAGTGAGATTTTTGATGAAATTGTGACCCCGGGGCTTAGGGATTTTTTCAAAAAAACTTTTTCAGCCGCTTAAATTGACCATGGCTGATTTCTCTTCTTGTGAGAAAAAGCCTTCTGTTTCGACCGCCAAAACTCTCAGGGGAGCATGTGCAACCGTTTGGCACTATTTTTGAGTGAATTGCCAAAAGTCAGATTTTTGATGAAATTGTGACCCCGGGGCTTAGGGATTTTTTCAAAAAAACTTTTTCTGCCGGTTATGTTGTAGAAGGCTGATTTCTTGTCCTGTGATAAAAAGCCTTCTGTTTCGACCGCCAAACCTCTCAGGGGAGCATTTGCAACCATTTGGCACAATTTTTGAGTGAATAGGCGAAAGTGAGATTTTTGATGAAATTGTGACCCCGGGGCTTAGGGATTTTTTCAAAAAAACTTTTTCAGCCGCTTAAATTGTCCAGGGCTGATTTCTTGTCCTGTGATAAAAAGCCTTCTGTTTCGACCGCCAAACCTCTCAGGGGAGCATTTGCAACCATTTGGCACCATTTTTGAGTGAATTGCCAAAAGTCAGATTTTTGATGAAATTGTGACCCCGGGGCTTAGGGATTTTTTCAAAAAAACTTTTTCAGCCGCTTAAATTGACCATGGCTGATTTCTCTTCCTGTGAGAAAAAGCCTTCTGTTTCGACCGCCAAAACTCTCAGGGGAGCATGTGCAACCGTTTGGCACTATTTTTGAGTGAATTGCCAAAAGTGAGATTTTTGATGAAATTGTGACCCCGGGGCTTAGGGATTTTTTCAAAAAAACTTTTTCTGCCGGTTATGTTGTAGAAGGCTGATTTCTTGTCCTGTGATAAAAAGCCTTCTGTTTCGACCGCCAAACCTCTCAAGGGAGCATTTGCAACCGTTTGGCACTATTTTTGAGTGAATTGGCGAAAGTCAGATTTTTGATGAAATTGTGACCCCGGGGCTTAGGGATTTTTTCAAAAAAACTTTTTCAGCCGCTTAAATTGTCCAGGGCTGATTTCCTGTCCTGTGATAAAAAGCCTTCTGTTTCGACCGCCAAACCTCTCAGGGGAGCATTTGCAACCATTTGGCACCATTTTTGAGTGAATTGCCAAAAGACAGATTTTTGATGAAATTGTGACCCCGGGGCTTAGGGATTTTTTCAAAAAAACTTTTTCAGCCGCTTAAATTGACCAGCGCTGATTTCTCTTCCTGTGAGAAAAAGCCTTCTGTTTCGACCGCCAAAACTCTCAGGGGAGCATGTTCAACCATTTGGCACTATTTTTGAGTGAATTGCCAAAAGTCAGATTTTTGATGAAATTGTGACCCCGGGGCTTAGGGATTTTTTCAAAAAAACTTTTTCTGCCGGTTATGTTGTAGAAGGCTGATTTCTTGTCCTGTGATAAAAAGCCTTCTGTTTCGACCGCCGAACCTCTCAGGGGAGCATTTGCAACCATTTGGCACAATTTTTGAGTGAATTGGCGAAAGTGAGATTTTTGATGAAATTGTGACACCGGGGCTTAGGGATTTTTTCAAAAAAACTTTTTCAGCCGCTTAAATTGACCAGGGCTGATTTCTCTTCCTGTGAGAAAAAGCCTTCTGTTTCGACCGCCAAACCTCTCAGGGGAGCATTTGCAACCGTTTGGCACTATTTTTGAGTGAATTGCCAAAAGTCAGATTTTTTATGAAATTGTGACCCCGGGGCTTAGGGATTTTTTCAAAAAAACTTTTTCTGCAGGTTAAGTTGTAGAAGGCTGATTTCTTGTCCTGTCATAAAAAGCCTTCTGTTTCGACCGCCAAAACTCTCAGGGGTGCATTTGCAACCATTTGGCACCATTTCTGAGAGAATTGGCGAAAGTCAGATTTTTGATGAAATTGTGACCCCGGGGCTTAGGGATTTTTTCAAAAAAACTTTTTCAGCCGCTTAAATTGTCCAGGGCTGATTTCTTGTCCTGTGATAAAAAGCCTTCTGTTTCGACCGCCAAACCTCTCAGGGGTGCATTTGCAACCATTTGGCACCATTTCTGAGTGAATTGCCAAAAGTCAGATTTTTGATGAAATTGTGACCCCGGGGCTTAGGGATTTTTTAAAAAAAACTTTTTCAGCCGCTTAAATTGTCCAGGGCTGATTTCTTGTCCTGTGATAAAAAGCCTTCTGTTTCGACCGCCAAACCTCTCAGGGGAGCATTTGCAACCATTTGGCACCAATTTTGAGTGAATTGGCGAAAGTCAGATTTTTGATGAAATTGTGACACCGGGGCTTAGGGATTTTTTCAAAAAAACTTTTTCAGCCGCTTAAGTTGTCCAGGGCTGATTTCTTGTCGTGTGATAAAAAGCCTTCTGTTTCGACTGCCAAAACTCTCAGGGGAGCATGTGCAACCGTTTGGCACTATTTTTGAGTGAATTGCCAAAAGTCAGATTTTTGATGAAATTGTGACCCCGGGGCTTAGGGATTTTTTCAAAAAAACTTTTTCTGCCGGTTAAGTTGTAGAATGGCTGATTTCTTGTCCTGTGATAAAAAGCCTTCTGTTTCGACCGCCAAACCTCTCAGGGGAGCATTTGCAACCATTTGGCACAATTTTTGAGTGAATTGGCGAAAGTCAGATTTTTGATGAAATTGTGACCCGGGGCTTAGGGATTTTTTCAAAAAAACTTTTTCAGCCGCTTAAATTGTCCAGGGCTGATTTCTTGTCCTGTGATAAAAAGCCTTCTGTTTCGACCGCCAAACCTCTCAGGGGAGCATTTTCAACCATTTGGCACCATTTTTGAGTGAATTGCCGAAAGTCAGATTTTTGATGAAATTGTGACCCCAGGGCTTAGGGATTTTTTCAAAAAAACTTTTTCAGCCGCTTAAATTGACCAGGGCTGATTTGTCTTCCTGTGAGAAAAAGCCTTCTGTTTCGACCGCCAAAACTCTCAGGGGAGCATGTGCACCCGTTTGGCACTATTTTTGAGTGAATTGGCGAAAGTGAGATTTTTGATGAAATTGTGACCCCGGGGCTTAGGGATTTTTTCAAAAAAACTTTTTCAGCCGCTTAAATTGTCCAGGGCTGATTTCTTGTCCTGTGATAAAAAGCCTTTTGTTTCGACCGCCAAACCTCTCAGGGGAGCATTTGCAACCATTTGGCACCATTTTTGAGTGAATTGCCAAAAGTCAGATTTTTGATGAAATTGTGACCCCGGGGCTTAGGGATTTTTTCAAAAAAACTTTTTCAGCCGCTTAAATAGACCATGGCTGATTTCTCTTCTTGTGAGAAAAAGCCTTCTGTTTCGACCGCCAAAACTCTCAGGGGAGCATGTGCAACCGTTTGGCACTATTTTTGAGTGAATTGCCAAAAGTCAGATTTTTGATGAAATTGTGACCCCGGGGCTTAGGGATTTTTTCAAAAAAACTTTTTCTGCCGGTTATGTTGTAGAAGGCTGATTTCTTGTCCTGTGATAAAAAGCCTTCTGTTTCGACCGCCAAACCTCTCAGGGGAGCATTTGCAACCATTTGGCACAATTTTTGAGTGAATTGGCGAAAGTGAGATTTTTGATGAAATTGTGACCCCGGGGCTTAGGGATTTTTTCAAAAAAACTTTTTCAGCCGCTTAAATTGTCCAGGGCTGATTTCTTGTCTTGTGATAAAAAGCCTTCTGTTTCGACCGCCAAACCTCTCAGGGGAGCATTTGCAACCATTTGGCACAATTTTTGAGTGAATTGGCGAAAGTGAGATTTTTGATGAAATTGTGACCCCGGGGCTTAGGGATTTTTTCAAAAAAACTTTTTCAGCCGCTTAAATTGACCAGGGCTGATTTCTCTTCCTGTGAGAAAAAGCCTTCTGTTTCGACCGCCAAAACTCTCAGGGGAGCATGTGCCACCGTTTGGCACTATTTTTGAGTGAATTGCCAAAAGTCAGATTTTTGATGAAATTGTGACCCCGGGGCTTAGGGATTTTTTCAAAAAAACTTTTTCTGCCGGTTATGTTGTAGAAGGCTGATTTCTTGTCCTGTGATAAAAAGCCTTCTGTTTCGACCGCCAAACCTCTCAGGGGAGCATTTGCAACCATTTGGCACAATTTTTGAGTGAATTGGCGAAAGTCAGATTTTTGATGAAATTGTGACCCCGGGGCTTAGGGATTTTTTCAAAAAAACTTTTTCAGCCGCTTAAATTGTCCAGGGCTGATTTCTTGTCCTGTGATAAAAAGCCTTCTGTTTCGACCACCAAACCTCTCAGGGGAGCATTTGCAACCATTTGGCACCAATTTTGAGTGAATTGGCGAAAGTCAGATTTTTGATGAAATTGTGACACCGGGGCTTAGGGATTTTTTCAAAAAAACTTTTTCAGCCGCTTAAGTTGTCCAGGGCTGATTTCTTGTCGTATGATAAAAAGCCTTCTGTTTCGACAGCCAAAACTCTCAGGGGAGCATGTGCAACCGTTTGGCACTATTTTTGAGTGAATTGCCAAAAGTCAGATTTTTGATGAAATTGTGACCCCGGGGCTTAGGGATTTTTTCAAAAAAACTTTTTCTGCCGGTTATGTTGTAGAATGGCTGATTTCTTGTCCTGTGATAAAAAGCCTTCTGTTTCGACCGCCAAACCTCTCAGGGGAGCATTTGCAACCATTTGGCACAATTTTTGAGTGAATTGGCGAAAGTCAGATTTTTGATGAAATTGTGACCCGGGGCTTAGGGATTTTTTCAAAAAAACTTTTTCAGCCGCTTAAATTGTCCAGGGCTGATTTCTTGTCCTGTGATAAAAAGCCTTCTGTTTCGACCGCCAAACCTCTCAGGGGAGCATTTGCAACCATTTGGCACAATTTTTGAGTGAATTGGCGAAAGTCAGATTTTTGATGAAATTGTGACCCGGGGCTTAGGGATTTTTTCAAAAAAACTTTTTCAGCCGCTTAAATTGACCAGGGCTGATTTGTCTTCCTGTGATAAAAAGCCTTTTGTTTCGACCACCAAACCTCTCAGGGGAGCATTTGCAACCATTTGGCACTATTTTTGAGTGAATTGCCAAAAGTCAGATTTTTGATGAAATTGTGACCCCGGGGCTTAGGGATTTTTTCAAAAAAACTTTTTCTGCCGGTTATGTTGTAGATGGCTGATTTCTTGTCCTGTGATAAAAAGCCTTCTGTTTCGACCGCCAAACCTCTCAGGGTAGCATTTGCAACCATTTGGCACCATTTTTGAGTGAATTGCTGAAAATCAGATTTTTGATGAAATTGTGACCCCGGGGCTTAGGGATTTTTTAAAAAAAACTTTTTCAGCCGCTTAAATTGTCCAGGGCTGATTTCTTGTCCTGTGATAAAAAGCCTTCTGTTTCGACCGCCAAACCTCTCAGGGGAGCATTTGCAACCATTTGGCACAATTTTTGAGTGAATTGGCGAAAGTCAGATTTTTGATGAAATTGTGACCCGGGGCTTAGGGATTTTTTCAAAAAAACTTTTTCAGCCGCTTAAATTGACCAGGGCTGATTTGTCTTCCTGTGAGAAAAAGCCTTCTGTTTCGACCGCCAAAACTCTCAGGGGAGCATGTGCAACCGTTTGGCACTATTTTTGAGTGAATTGGCGAAAGTGAGATTTTTGATGAAATTGTGACCCCGGGGCTTAGGGATTTTTTCAAAAAAACTTTTTCAGCCGCTTAAATTGTCCAGGGCTGATTTCTTGTCCTGTGATAAAAAGCCTTTTGTTTCGACCACCAAACCTCTCAGGGGAGCATTTGCAACCATTTGGCACTATTTTTGAGTGAATTGCCAAAAGTCAGATTTTTGATGAAATTGTGACCCCGGGGCTTAGGGATTTTTTCAAAAAAACTTTTTCAGCCGCTTAAATTGACCATGGCTGATTTCTCTTCTTGTGAGAAAAAGCCTTCTGTTTCGACCGCCAAAACTCTCAGGGGAGCATGTGCAACCGTTTGGCACTATGTTTGAGTGAATTGCCAAAAGTCAGATTTTTGATGAAATTGTGACCCCGGGGCTTAGGGATTTTTTCAAAAAAACTTTTTCTGCCGGTTATGTTGTAGAAGGCTGATTTCTTGTCCTGTGATAAAAAGCCTTCTGTTTCGACCGCCAAACCTCTCAGGGGAGCATTTGCAACCATTTGGCACAATTTTTGAGTGAATTGGCGAAAGTGAGATTTTTGATGAAATTGTGACCCCGGGGCTTAGGGATTTTTTCAAAAAAACTTTTTCAGCCGCTTAAATTGACCAGCGCTGATTTCTCTTCCTGTGAGAAAAAGCCTTCTGTTTCGACCGCCAAAACTCTCAGGGGAGCATGTGCAACCGTTTGGCACTATTTTTGAGTGAATTGCCAAAAGTCAGATTTTTGATGAAATTGTGACCCCGGGGCTTAGGGATTTTTTCAAAAAAACTTTTTCTGCCGGTTATGTTGTAGAAGGCTGATTTCTTGTCCTGTGATAAAAAGCCTTCTGTTTCGACCGCCAAACCTCTCAGGGGAGCATTTGCAACCATTTGGCACAATTTTTGAGTGAATTGGCGAAAGTGAGATTTTTGATGAAATTGTGACCCCGGGGCTTAGGGATTTTTTCAAAAAAACTTTTTCAGCCGCTTAAATTGTCCAGGGCTGATTTCTTGTCTTGTGATAAAAAGCCTTCTGTTTCGACCGCCAAACCTCTCAGGGGAGCATTTGCAACCATTTGGCACAATTTTTGAGTGAATTGGCGAAAGTGAGATTTTTGATGAAATTGTGACCCCGGGGCTTAGGGATTTTTTCAAAAAAACTTTTTCAGCCGCTTAAATTGACCAGGGCTGATTTCTCTTCCTGTGAGAAAAAGCCTTCTGTTTCGACCGCCAAAACTCTCAGGGGAGCATGTGCCACCGTTTGGCACCAATTTTGAGTGAATTGGCGAAAGTCAGATTTTTGATGAAATTGTGACACCGGGGCTTAGGGATTTTTTCAAAAAAACTTTTTCAGCCGCTTAAGTTGTCCAGGGCTGATTTCTTGTCGTGTGATAAAAAGCCTTCTGTTTCGACTGCCAAAACTCTCAGGGGAGCATGTGCAACCGTTTGGCACTATTTTTGAGTGAATTGCCAAAAGTCAGATTTTTGATGAAATTGTGACCCCGGGGCTTAGGGATTTTTTCAAAAAAACTTTTTCTGCCGGTTAAGTTGTAGAATGGCTGATTTCTTGTCCTGTGATAAAAAGCCTTCTGTTTCGACCGCCAAACCTCTCAGGGGAGCATTTGCAACCATTTGGCACAATTTTTGAGTGAATTGGCGAAAGTCAGATTTTTGATGAAATTGTGACCCGGGGCTTAGGGATTTTTTCAAAAAAACTTTTTCAGCCGCTTAAATTGTCCAGGGCTGATTTCTTGTCCTGTGATAAAAAGCCTTCTGTTTCGACCGCCAAACCTCTCAGGGGAGCATTTTCAACCATTTGGCACCATTTTTGAGTGAATTGCCGAAAGTCAGATTTTTGATGAAATTGTGACCCCAGGGCTTAGGGATTTTTTCAAAAAAACTTTTTCAGCCGCTTAAATTGACCAGGGCTGATTTGTCTTCCTGTGAGAAAAAGCCTTCTGTTTCGACCGCCAAAACTCTCAGGGGAGCATGTGCACCCGTTTGGCACTATTTTTGAGTGAATTGGCGAAAGTGAGATTTTTGATGAAATTGTGACCCCGGGGCTTAGGGATTTTTTCAAAAAAACTTTTTCAGCCGCTTAAATTGTCCAGGGCTGATTTCTTGTCCTGTGATAAAAAGCCTTTTGTTTCGACCGCCAAACCTCTCAGGGGAGCATTTGCAACCATTTGGCACCATTTTTGAGTGAATTGCCAAAAGTCAGATTTTTGATGAAATTGTGACCCCGGGGCTTAGGGATTTTTTCAAAAAAACTTTTTCAGCCGCTTAAATAGACCATGGCTGATTTCTCTTCTTGTGAGAAAAAGCCTTCTGTTTCGACCGCCAAAACTCTCAGGGGAGCATGTGCAACCGTTTGGCACTATTTTTGAGTGAATTGCCAAAAGTCAGATTTTTGATGAAATTGTGACCCCGGGGCTTAGGGATTTTTTCAAAAAAACTTTTTCTGCCGGTTATGTTGTAGAAGGCTGATTTCTTGTCCTGTGATAAAAAGCCTTCTGTTTCGACCGCCAAACCTCTCAGGGGAGCATTTGCAACCATTTGGCACAATTTTTGAGTGAATTGGCGAAAGTGAGATTTTTGATGAAATTGTGACCCCGGGGCTTAGGGATTTTTTCAAAAAAACTTTTTCAGCCGCTTAAATTGTCCAGGGCTGATTTCTTGTCTTGTGATAAAAAGCCTTCTGTTTCGACCGCCAAACCTCTCAGGGGAGCATTTGCAACCATTTGGCACAATTTTTGAGTGAATTGGCGAAAGTGAGATTTTTGATGAAATTGTGACCCCGGGGCTTAGGGATTTTTTCAAAAAAACTTTTTCAGCCGCTTAAATTGACCAGGGCTGATTTCTCTTCCTGTGAGAAAAAGCCTTCTGTTTCGACCGCCAAAACTCTCAGGGGAGCATGTGCCACCGTTTGGCACTATTTTTGAGTGAATTGCCAAAAGTCAGATTTTTGATGAAATTGTGACCCCGGGGCTTAGGGATTTTTTCAAAAAAACTTTTTCTGCCGGTTATGTTGTAGAAGGCTGATTTCTTGTCCTGTGATAAAAAGCCTTCTGTTTCGACCGCCAAACCTCTCAGGGGAGCATTTGCAACCATTTGGCACAATTTTTGAGTGAATTGGCGAAAGTCAGATTTTTGATGAAATTGTGACCCCGGGGCTTAGGGATTTTTTCAAAAAAACTTTTTCAGCCGCTTAAATTGTCCAGGGCTGATTTCTTGTCCTGTGATAAAAAGCCTTCTGTTTCGACCACCAAACCTCTCAGGGGAGCATTTGCAACCATTTGGCACCAATTTTGAGTGAATTGGCGAAAGTCAGATTTTTGATGAAATTGTGACACCGGGGCTTAGGGATTTTTTCAAAAAAACTTTTTCAGCCGCTTAAGTTGTCCAGGGCTGATTTCTTGTCGTATGATAAAAAGCCTTCTGTTTCGACAGCCAAAACTCTCAGGGGAGCATGTGCAACCGTTTGGCACTATTTTTGAGTGAATTGCCAAAAGTCAGATTTTTGATGAAATTGTGACCCCGGGGCTTAGGGATTTTTTCAAAAAAACTTTTTCTGCCGGTTATGTTGTAGAATGGCTGATTTCTTGTCCTGTGATAAAAAGCCTTCTGTTTCGACCGCCAAACCTCTCAGGGGAGCATTTGCAACCATTTGGCACAATTTTTGAGTGAATTGGCGAAAGTCAGATTTTTGATGAAATTGTGACCCGGGGCTTAGGGATTTTTTCAAAAAAACTTTTTCAGCCGCTTAAATTGTCCAGGGCTGATTTCTTGTCCTGTGATAAAAAGCCTTCTGTTTCGACCGCCAAACCTCTCAGGGGAGCATTTGCAACCATTTGGCACAATTTTTGAGTGAATTGGCGAAAGTCAGATTTTTGATGAAATTGTGACCCGGGGCTTAGGGATTTTTTCAAAAAAACTTTTTCAGCCGCTTAAATTGACCAGGGCTGATTTGTCTTCCTGTGAGAAAAAGCCTTCTGTTTCGACCGCCAAAACTCTCAGGGGAGCATGTGCAACCGTTTGGCACTATTTTTGAGTGAATTGGCGAAAGTGAGATTTTTGATGAAATTGTGACCCCGGGGCTTAGGGATTTTTTCAAAAAAACTTTTTCAGCCGCTTAAATTGTCCAGGGCTGATTTCTTGTCCTGTGATAAAAAGCCTTTTGTTTCGACCACCAAACCTCTCAGGGGAGCATTTGCAACCATTTGGCACTATTTTTGAGTGAATTGCCAAAAGTCAGATTTTTGATGAAATTGTGACCCCGGGGCTTAGGGATTTTTTCAAAAAAACTTTTTCAGCCGCTTAAATTGACCATGGCTGATTTCTCTTCTTGTGAGAAAAAGCCTTCTGTTTCGACCGCCAAAACTCTCAGGGGAGCATGTGCAACCGTTTGGCACTATGTTTGAGTGAATTGCCAAAAGTCAGATTTTTGATGAAATTGTGACCCCGGGGCTTAGGGATTTTTTCAAAAAAACTTTTTCTGCCGGTTATGTTGTAGAAGGCTGATTTCTTGTCCTGTGATAAAAAGCCTTCTGTTTCGACCGCCAAACCTCTCAGGGGAGCATTTGCAACCATTTGGCACAATTTTTGAGTGAATTGGCGAAAGTGAGATTTTTGATGAAATTGTGACCCCGGGGCTTAGGGATTTTTTCAAAAAAACTTTTTCAGCCGCTTAAATTGTCCAGGGCTGATTTCTTGTCCTGTGATAAAAAGCCTTCTGTTTCGACCGCCAAACCTCTCAGGGGAGCATTTGCAACCATTTGCCACCATTTTTGAGTGAATTGCCAAAAGTCAGATTTTTGATGAAATTGTGACCCCGGGGCTTAGGGATTTTTTCAAAAAAACTTTTTCAGCCGCTTAAATTGACCATGGCTGATTTCTCTTCCTGTGAGAAAAAACCTTCTGTTTCGACCGCCAAAACTCTCAGGGGAGCATGTGCAACCGTTTGGCACTATTTTTGAGTGAATTGCCAAAAGTCAGATTTTTGATGAAATTGTGACCCCGGGGCTTAGGGATTTTTTCAAAAAAACTTTTTCTGCCGGTTATGTTGTAGAAGGCTGATTTCTTGTCCTGTGATAAAAAGCCTTCTGTTTCGACCGCCAAACCTCTCAGGGGAGCATTTGCAATCATTTGGCACAATTTTTGAGTGAATTGGCGAAAGTCAGATTTTTGATGAAATTGTGACCCCGGGGCTTAGGGATTTTTTCAAAAAAACTTTTTCAGCCGCTTAAATTGTCCAGGGCTGATTTCTTGTCCTGTGATAAAAAGCCTTCTGTTTCGACCGCCAAACCTCTCAGGGGAGCATTTGAAACCATTTGGCACAATTTTTGAGTGAATTGGCGAAAGTCAGATTATTGATGAAATTGTGACCCGGGGCTTAGGGATTTTTTCAAAAAAACTTTTTCAGCCGCTTAAATTGTCCAGAGCTGATTTCTTGTCCTGTGATAAAAAGCCTTCTGTTTCGACCGCCAAACCTCTCAGGGGATCATTTGCAACCATTTGGCACCATTTTTGAGTGAATTGCCAAAAGTCAGATTTTTGATGAAATTGTGACCCCGGGGCTTAGGGATATTTTCAAAAAAAATTTTTCAGCCGCTTAAATTGACCAGCGCTGATTTCTCTTCCTGTGAGAAAAAGCCTTCTGTTTCGACCGCCAAAACTCTCAGGGGAGCATGTGCAACCGTTTGGCACTATTTTTGAGTGAATTGCCAAAAGTCAGATTTTTGATGAAATTGTGACCCCGGGGCTTAGGGATTTTTTCAAAAAAACTTTTTCTGCCGGTTATGTTGTAGAAGGCTGATTTCTTGTCCTGTGATAAAAAGCCTTCTGTTTCGACCGCCAAACCTCTCAGGGGAGCATTTGCAACCATTTGGCACAATTTTTGAGTGAATTGGCGAAAGTGAGATTTTTGATGAAATTGTGACCCCGGGGCTTAGGGATTTTTTCAAAAAAACTTTTTCAGCCGCTTAAATTGTCCAGGGCTGATTTCTTGTCTTGTGATAAAAAGCCTTCTGTTTCGACCGCCAAACCTCTCAGGGGAGCATTTGCAACCATTTGGCACAATTTTTGAGTGAATTGGCGAAAGTGAGATTTTTGATGAAATTGTGACCCCGGGGCTTAGGGATTTTTTCAAAAAAACTTTTTCAGCCGCTTAAATTGACCAGGGCTGATTTCTCTTCCTGTGAGAAAAAGCCTTCTGTTTCGACCGCCAAAACTCTCAGGGGAGCATGTGCCACCGTTTGGCACTATTTTTGAGTGAATTGCCAAAAGTCAGATTTTTGATGAAATTGTGACCCCGGGGCTTAGGGATTTTTTCAAAAAAACTTTTTCTGCCGGTTATGTTGTAGAAGGCTGATTTCTTGTCCTGTGATAAAAAGCCTTCTGTTTCGACCGCCAAACCTCTCAGGGGAGCATTTGCAACCATTTGGCACAATTTTTGAGTGAATAGGCGAAAGTGAGATTTTTGATGAAATTGTGACCCCGGGGCTTAGGGATTTTTTCAAAAAAACTTTTTCAGCCGCTTAAATTGTCCAGGGCTGATTTCTTGTCCTGTGATAAAAAGCCTTCTGTTTCGACCGCCAAACCTCTCAGGGGAGCATTTGCAACCATTTGGCACCATTTTTGAGTGAATTGCCAAAAGTCAGATTTTTGATGAAATTGTGACCCCGGGGCTTAGGGATTTTTTCAAAAAAACTTTTTCAGCCGCTTAAATTGACCATGGCTGATTTCTCTTCCTGTGAGAAAAAGCCTTCTGTTTCGACCGCCAAAACTCTCAGGGGAGCATGTGCAACCGTTTGGCACTATTTTTGAGTGAATTGCCAAAAGTCAGATTTTTGATGAAATTGTGACCCCGGGGCTTAGGGATTTTTTCAAAAAAACTTTTTCTGCCGGTTATGTTGTAGAAGGCTGATTTCTTGTCCTGTGATAAAAAGCCTTCTGTTTCGACCGCCAAACCTCTCAAGGGAGCATTTGCAACCGTTTGGCACTATTTTTGAGTGAATTGGAGAAAGTCAGATTTTTGATGAAATTGTGACCCCGGGGCTTAGGGATTTTTTCAAAAAAACTTTTTCAGCCGCTTAAATTGTCCAGGGCTGATTTCCTGTCCTGTGATAAAAAGCCTTCTGTTTCGACCGCCAAACCTCTCAGGGGAGCATTTGCAACCATTTGGCACAATTTTTGAGTGAATTGGCGAAAGTCAGATTTTTGATGAAATTGTGACCCGGGG
This sequence comes from Podarcis cretensis, assembly GCF_951804945.1. NCBI lineage: Eukaryota > Metazoa > Chordata > Lepidosauria > Squamata > Lacertidae > Podarcis > Podarcis cretensis. Next base: position 16,164,627 of record NC_137176.1, on the reverse strand, counting down.
CTTAGGGATTTTTTCAAAAAAACTTTTTCAGCCGCTTAAATTGTCCAGGGCTGATTTCTTGTCCTGTGATAAAAAGCCTTCTGTTTCGACCGCCAAACCTCTCAGGGGAGCATTTGCAACCATTTGGCACCATTTTTGAGTGAATTGCCAAAAGACAGATTTTTGATGAAATTGTGACCCCGGGGCTTAGGGATTTTTTCAAAAAAACTTTTTCAGCCGCTTAAATTGACCAGCGCTGATTTCTCTTCCTGTGAGAAAAAGCCTTCTGTTTCGACCGCCAAAACTCTCAGGGGAGCATGTTCAACCGTTTGGCACTATTTTTGAGTGAATTGCCAAAAGTCAGATTTTTGATGAAATTGTGACCCCGGGGCTTAGGGATTTTTTCAAAAAAACTTTTTCTGCCGGTTATGTTGTAGAAGGCTGATTTCTTGTCCTGTGATAAAAAGCCTTCTGTTTCGACCGCCGAACCTCTCAGGGGAGCATTTGCAACCATTTGGCACAATTTTTGAGTGAATTGGCGAAAGTGAGATTTTTGATGAAATTGTGACACCGGGGCTTAGGGATTTTTTCAAAAAAACTTTTTCAGCCGCTTAAATTGACCAGGGCTGATTTCTCTTCCTGTGAGAAAAAGCCTTCTGTTTCGACCGCCAAACCTCTCAGGGGAGCATTTGCAACCGTTTGGCACTATTTTTGAGTGAATTGCCAAAAGTCAGATTTTTGATGAAATTGTGACCCCGGGGCTTAGGGATTTTTTCAAAAAAACTTTTTCTGCAGGTTAAGTTGTAGAAGGCTGATTTCTTGTCCTGTCATAAAAAGCCTTCTGTTTCGACCGCCAAAACTCTCAGGGGTGCATTTGCAACCATTTGGCACCATTTCTGAGAGAATTGGCGAAAGTCAGATTTTTGATGAAATTGTGACCCCGGGGCTTAGGGATTTTTTCAAAAAAACTTTTTCAGCCGCTTAAATTGTCCAGGGCTGATTTCTTGTCCTGTGATAAAAAGCCTTCTGTTTCGACCGCCAAACCTCTCAGGGGTGCATTTGCAACCATTTGGCACCATTTCTGAGTGAATTGCCAAAAGTCAGATTTTTGATGAAATTGTGACCCCGGGGCTTAGGGATTTTTTAAAAAAAACTTTTTCAGCCGCTTAAATTGTCCAGGGCTGATTTCTTGTCCTGTGATAAAAAGCCTTCTGTTTCGACCGCCAAACCTCTCAGGGGAGCATTTGCAACCATTTGGCACAATTTTTGAGTGAATTGGCGAAAGTCAGATTTTTGATGAAATTGTGACCCGGGGCTTAGGGATTTTTTCAAAAAAACTTTTTCAGCCGCTTAAATTGTCCAGGGCTGATTTCTTGTCCTGTGATAAAAAGCCTTCTGTTTCGACCGCCAAACCTCTCAGGGGAGCATTTTCAACCATTTGGCACCATTTTTGAGTGAATTGCCAAAAGTCAGATTTTTGATGAAATTGTGACCCCAGGGCTTAGGGATTTTTTCAAAAAAACTTTTTCAGCCGCTTAAATTGACCAGGGCTGATTTGTCTTCCTGTGAGAAAAAGCCTTCTGTTTCGACCGCCAAAACTCTCAGGGGAGCATGTGCAACTGTTTGGCACTATTTTTGAGTGAATTGGCGAAAGTGAGATTTTTGATGAAATTGTGACCCCGGGGCTTAGGGATTTTTTCAAAAAAACTTTTTCAGCCGCTTAAATTGTCCAGGGCTGATTTCTTGTCCTGTGATAAAAAGCCTTTTGTTTCGACCGCCAAACCTCTCAGGGGAGCATTTGCAACCATTTGGCACCATTTTTGAGTGAATTGCCAAAAGTCAGATTTTTGATGAAATTGTGACCCCGGGGCTTAGGGATTTTTTCAAAAAAACTTTTTCAGCCGCTTAAATAGACCATGGCTGATTTCTCTTCTTGTGAGAAAAAGCCTTCTGTTTCGACCGCCAAAACTCTCAGGGGAGCATGTGCAACCGTTTGGCACTATTTTTGAGTGAATTGCCAAAAGTCAGATTTTTGATGAAATTGTGACCCCGGGGCTTAGGGATTTTTTCAAAAAAACTTTTTCTGCCGGTTATGTTGTAGAAGGCTGATTTCTTGTCCTGTGATAAAAAGCCTTCTGTTTCGACCGCCAAACCTCTCAGGGGAGCATTTGCAACCATTTGGCACAATTTTTGAGTGAATTGGCGAAAGTGAGATTTTTGATGAAATTGTGACCCCGGGGCTTAGGGATTTTTTCAAAAAAACTTTTTCAGCCGCTTAAATTGTCCAGGGCTGATTTCTTGTCTTGTGATAAAAAGCCTTCTGTTTCGACCGCCAAACCTCTCAGGGGAGCATTTGCAACCATTTGGCACAATTTTTGAGTGAATTGGCGAAAGTGAGATTTTTGATGAAATTGTGACCCCGGGGCTTAGGGATTTTTTCAAAAAAACTTTTTCAGCCGCTTAAATTGACCAGGGCTGATTTCTCTTCCTGTGAGAAAAAGCCTTCTGTTTCGACCGCCAAAACTCTCAGGGGAGCATGTGCCACCGTTTGGCACTATTTTTGAGTGAATTGCCAAAAGTCAGATTTTTGATGAAATTGTGACCCCGGGGCTTAGGGATTTTTTCAAAAAAACTTTTTCTGCCGGTTATGTTGTAGAAGGCTGATTTCTTGTCCTGTGATAAAAAGCCTTCTGTTTCGACCGCCAAACCTCTCAGGGGAGCATTTGCAACCATTTGGCACAATTTTTGAGTGAATTGGCGAAAGTCAGATTTTTGATGAAATTGTGACCCCGGGGCTTAGGGATTTTTTCAAAAAAACTTTTTCAGCCGCTTAAATTGTCCAGGGCTGATTTCTTGTCCTGTGATAAAAAGCCTTCTGTTTCGACCACCAAACCTCTCAGGGGAGCATTTGCAACCATTTGGCACCAATTTTGAGTGAATTGGCGAAAGTCAGATTTTTGATGAAATTGTGACACCGGGGCTTAGGGATTTTTTCAAAAAAACTTTTTCAGCCGCTTAAGTTGTCCAGGGCTGATTTCTTGTCGTATGATAAAAAGCCTTCTGTTTCGACAGCCAAAACTCTCAGGGGAGCATGTGCAACCGTTTGGCACTATTTTTGAGTGAATTGCCAAAAGTCAGATTTTTGATGAAATTGTGACCCCGGGGCTTAGGGATTTTTTCAAAAAAACTTTTTCTGCCGGTTAAGTTGTAGAATGGCTGATTTCTTGTCCTGTGATAAAAAGCCTTCTGTTTCGACCGCCAAACCTCTCAGGGGAGCATTTGCAACCATTTGGCACAATTTTTGAGTGAATTGGCGAAAGTCAGATTTTTGATGAAATTGTGACCCGGGGCTTAGGGATTTTTTCAAAAAAACTTTTTCAGCCGCTTAAATTGTCCAGGGCTGATTTCTTGTCCTGTGATAAAAAGCCTTCTGTTTCGACCGCCAAACCTCTCAGGGGAGCATTTGCAACCATTTGGCACAATTTTTGAGTGAATTGGCGAAAGTCAGATTTTTGATGAAATTGTGACCCCGGGGCTTGGGGATTTTTTCAAAAAAACTTTTTCAGCCGCTTAAATTGTCCAGGGCTGATTTCTTGTCCTGTGATAAAAAGCCTTCTGTTTCGACCGCCAAACCTCTCAGGGGAGCATTTGCAACCATTTGCCACCATTTTTGAGTGAATTGCCAAAAGTCAGATTTTTGATGAAATTGTGACCCCGGGGCTTAGGGATTTTTTCAAAAAAACTTTTTCAGCCGCTTAAATTGACCATGGCTGATTTCTCTTCCTGTGAGAAAAAACCTTCTGTTTCGACCGCCAAAACTCTCAGGGGAGCATGTGCAACCGTTTGGCACTATTTTTGAGTGAATTGCCAAAAGTCAGATTTTTGATGAAATTGTGACCCCGGGGCTTAGGGATTTTTTCAAAAAAACTTTTTCTGCCGGTTATGTTGTAGAAGGCTGATTTCTTGTCCTGTGATAAAAAGCCTTCTGTTTCGACCGCCAAACCTCTCAGGGGAGCATTTGCAACCATTTGGCACAATTTTTGAGTGAATTGGCGAAAGTGAGATTTTTGATGAAATTGTGACCCCGGGGCTTAGGGATTTTTTCAAAAAAACTTTTTCAGCCGCTTAAATTGACCAGGGCTGATTTCTCTTCCTGTGAGAAAAAGCCTTCTGTTTCGACCGCCAAAACTCTCAGGGGAGCATGTGCCACCGTTTGGCACTATTTTTGAGTGAATTGCCAAAAGTCAGATTTTTGATGAAATTGTGACCCCGGGGCTTAGGGATTTTTTCAAAAAAACTTTTTCTGCCGGTTATGTTGTAGAAGGCTGATTTCTTGTCCTGTGATAAAAAGCCTTCTGTTTCGACCGCCAAACCTCTCAGGGGAGCATTTGCAACCATTTGGCACAATTTTTGAGTGAATTGGCGAAAGTCAGATTTTTGATGAAATTGTGACCCCGGGGCTTAGGGATTTTTTCAAAAAAACTTTTTCAGCCGCTTAAATTGTCCAGGGCTGATTTCTTGTCCTGTGATAAAAAGCCTTCTGTTTCGACCACCAAACCTCTCAGGGGAGCATTTGCAACCATTTGGCACCAATTTTGAGTGAATTGGCGAAAGTCAGATTTTTGATGAAATTGTGACACCGGGGCTTAGGGATTTTTTCAAAAAAACTTTTTCAGCCGCTTAAGTTGTCCAGGGCTGATTTCTTGTCGTATGATAAAAAGCCTTCTGTTTCGACAGCCAAAACTCTCAGGGGAGCATGTGCAACCGTTTGGCACTATTTTTGAGTGAATTGCCAAAAGTCAGATTTTTGATGAAATTGTGACCCCGGGGCTTAGGGATTTTTTCAAAAAAACTTTTTCTGCCGGTTAAGTTGTAGAATGGCTGATTTCTTGTCCTGTGATAAAAAGCCTTCTGTTTCGACCGCCAAACCTCTCAGGGGAGCATTTGCAACCATTTGGCACAATTTTTGAGTGAATTGGCGAAAGTCAGATTTTTGATGAAATTGTGACCCGGGGCTTAGGGATTTTTTCAAAAAAACTTTTTCAGCCGCTTAAATTGTCCAGGGCTGATTTCTTGTCCTGTGATAAAAAGCCTTCTGTTTCGACCGCCAAACCTCTCAGGGGAGCATTTGCAACCATTTGGCACAATTTTTGAGTGAATTGGCGAAAGTCAGATTTTTGATGAAATTGTGACCCGGGGCTTAGGGATTTTTTCAAAAAAACTTTTTCAGCCGCTTAAATTGACCAGGGCTGATTTGTCTTCCTGTGAGAAAAAGCCTTCTGTTTCGACCGCCAAAACTCTCAGGGGAGCATGTGCAACCGTTTGGCACTATTTTTGAGTGAATTGGCGAAAGTGAGATTTTTGATGAAATTGTGACCCCGGGGCTTAGGGATTTTTTCAAAAAAACTTTTTCAGCCGCTTAAATTGTCCAGGGCTGATTTCTTGTCCTGTGATAAAAAGCCTTCTGTTTCGACCGCCAAACCTCTCAGGGGAGCATTTGCAACCATTTGCCACCATTTTTGAGTGAATTGCCAAAAGTCAGATTTTTGATGAAATTGTGACCCCGGGGCTTAGGGATTTTTTCAAAAAAACTTTTTCTGCCGGTTATGTTGTAGAAGGCTGATTTCTTGTCCTGTGATAAAAAGCCTTCTGTTTCGACCGCCGAACCTCTCAGGGGAGCATTTGCAACCATTTGGCACAATTTTTGAGTGAATTGGCGAAAGTGAGATTTTTGATGAAATTGTGACCCCGGGGCTTAGGGATTTTTTCAAAAAAACTTTTTCAGCCGCTTAAATTGACCAGGGCTGATTTCTCTTCCTGTGAGAAAAAGCCTTCTGTTTCGACCGCCAAAACTCTCAGGGGAGCATGTGTAACCGTTTGGCACTATTTTTGAGTGAATTGCCAAAAGTCAGATTTTTGATGAAATTGTGACCCCCGGGCTTAGGGATTTTTTCAAAAAAACTTTTTCTGCCGGTTATGTTGTAGAAGGCTGATTTCTTGTCCTGTGATAAAAAGCCTTCTGTTTCGACCGCCAAGCCTCTCAGGGGAGCATTTGCAACCATTTGGCACCATTTTTGAGTGAATTGCCAAAAGTCAGATTTTTGATGAAATTGTGACCCCGGGGCTTAGGAATTTTTTCAAAAAAACTTTTTCTTCCGGTTAAGTTGTCGAGGGCTGATTTCTTGTCCTGTGATAAAAAGTTTTCTGTTTCGACTGCCAAACCTCTCAGGGGAGCATTTGCAACAATTTGGCACCATTTTTGAGGGAATTGCCAAAAGTCAGATTTTTGATGAAAATGTTACCCCGGGGCTTAGAGATTTTTTCAAAAAAACTTTTTCAGCCGCTTAAATTGTCCAGCGCTGATTTCTTGTCGTGTGATAAAAAGCCTTTTGTTTCGACCGCCAAACCTCTCAGGGGAGCATTTGCAACCATTTGGCACCATTTTTGAGTGAATTGCTGAAAATCAGATTTTTGATGAAATTGTGACCCCGGGGCTTAGGGATTTTTTCAAAAAAACTTTTTCTGCCGTTTAAGTTGTCGAGGGCTGATTTCTTGTCCTATGATAAAAAGTTTTCTGTTTCACCGCCAAAACTCTCAGGGGAGCATTTGCAACCATATGGCACCATTTTTGAGTGAATTGCCAAAAGTCAGATTTGGCACCGTTTGGCACTATTTTTGAGTGAATTGCCAAAAGTCAGATTTTGGATGAAATTGTGACCCCGGGGCTTAGGGATTTTTTCAAAAAAACTTTTTCTGCCGGTTAAGTTGTAGAAGGCTGATTTCTTGTCCTGTGATAAAAAGCCTTCTTTTTCTACTGCCAAACCTCTCAGGGGAGCATTTGCAACCGTTTGGCACTATTTTTGAGTGAATTGGAGAAAGTCAGATTTTTGATGAAATTGTGACCCCGGGGCTTAGGGATTTTTTCAAAAAAACTTTTTCAGCCGCTTAAATTGTCCAGGGCTGATTTCCTGTCCTGTGATAAAAAGCCTTCTGTTTCGACCGCCAAACCTCTCAGGGGAGCATTTGCAACCATTTGGCACAATTTTTGAGTGAATTGGCGAAAGTCAGATTTTTGATGAAATTGTGACCCGGGGCTTAGGGATTTTTTCAAAAAAACTTTTTCAGCCGCTTAAATTGTCCAGGGCTGATTTCTTGTCCTGTGATAAAAAGCCTTCTGTTTCGACCGCCAAACCTCTCAGGGGAGCATTTGCAACCATTTGGCACCATTTTTGAGTGAATTGCCAAAAGACAGATTTTTGATGAAATTGTGACCCCGGGGCTTAGGGATTTTTTCAAAAAAACTTTTTCAGCCGCTTAAATTGACCAGCGCTGATTTCTCTTCCTGTGAGAAAAAGCCTTCTGTTTCGACCGCCAAAACTCTCAGGGGAGCATGTTCAACCGTTTGGCACTATTTTTGAGTGAATTGCCAAAAGTCAGATTTTTGATGAAATTGTGACCCCGGGGCTTAGGGATTTTTTCAAAAAAACTTTTTCTGCCGGTTATGTTGTAGAAGGCTGATTTCTTGTCCTGTGATAAAAAGCCTTCTGTTTCGACCGCCGAACCTCTCAGGGGAGCATTTGCAACCATTTGGCACAATTTTTGAGTGAATTGGCGAAAGTGAGATTTTTGATGAAATTGTGACACCGGGGCTTAGGGATTTTTTCAAAAAAACTTTTTCAGCCGCTTAAATTGACCAGGGCTGATTTCTCTTCCTGTGAGAAAAAGCCTTCTGTTTCGACCGCCAAACCTCTCAGGGGAGCATTTGCAACCGTTTGGCACTATTTTTGAGTGAATTGCCAAAAGTCAGATTTTTGATGAAATTGTGACCCCGGGGCTTAGGGATTTTTTCAAAAAAACTTTTTCTGCAGGTTAAGTTGTAGAAGGCTGATTTCTTGTCCTGTCATAAAAAGCCTTCTGTTTCGACCGCCAAAACTCTCAGGGGTGCATTTGCAACCATTTGGCACCATTTCTGAGAGAATTGGCGAAAGTCAGATTTTTGATGAAATTGTGACCCCGGGGCTTAGGGATTTTTTCAAAAAAACTTTTTCAGCCGCTTAAATTGTCCAGGGCTGATTTCTTGTCCTGTGATAAAAAGCCTTCTGTTTCGACCGCCAAACCTCTCAGGGGTGCATTTGCAACCATTTGGCACCATTTCTGAGTGAATTGCCAAAAGTCAGATTTTTGATGAAATTGTGACCCCGGGGCTTAGGGATTTTTTAAAAAAAACTTTTTCAGCCGCTTAAATTGTCCAGGGCTGATTTCTTGTCCTGTGATAAAAAGCCTTCTGTTTCGACCGCCAAACCTCTCAGGGGAGCATTTGCAACCATTTGGCACAATTTTTGAGTGAATTGGCGAAAGTCAGATTTTTGATGAAATTGTGACCCGGGGCTTAGGGATTTTTTCAAAAAAACTTTTTCAGCCGCTTAAATTGTCCAGGGCTGATTTCTTGTCCTGTGATAAAAAGCCTTCTGTTTCGACCGCCAAACCTCTCAGGGGAGCATTTTCAACCATTTGGCACCATTTTTGAGTGAATTGGCGAAAGTGAGATTTTTGATGAAATTGTGACCCCAGGGCTTAGGGATTTTTTCAAAAAAACTTTTTCAGCCGCTTAAATTGACCAGGGCTGATTTGTCTTCCTGTGAGAAAAAGCCTTCTGTTTCGACCGCCAAAACTCTCAGGGGAGCATGTGCAACTGTTTGGCACTATTTTTGAGTGAATTGGCGAAAGTGAGATTTTTGATGAAATTGTGACCCCGGGGCTTAGGGATTTTTTCAAAAAAACTTTTTCAGCCGCTTAAATTGTCCAGGGCTGATTTCTTGTCCTGTGATAAAAAGCCTTTTGTTTCGACCGCCAAACCTCTCAGGGGAGCATTTGCAACCATTTGGCACCATTTTTGAGTGAATTGCCAAAAGTCAGATTTTTGATGAAATTGTGACCCCGGGGCTTAGGGATTTTTTCAAAAAAACTTTTTCAGCCGCTTAAATAGACCATGGCTGATTTCTCTTCTTGTGAGAAAAAGCCTTCTGTTTCGACCGCCAAAACTCTCAGGGGAGCATGTGCAACCGTTTGGCACTATTTTTGAGTGAATTGCCAAAAGTCAGATTTTTGATGAAATTGTGACCCCGGGGCTTAGGGATTTTTTCAAAAAAACTTTTTCTGCCGGTTATGTTGTAGAAGGCTGATTTCTTGTCCTGTGATAAAAAGCCTTCTGTTTCGACCGCCAAACCTCTCAGGGGAGCATTTGCAACCATTTGGCACAATTTTTGAGTGAATTGGCGAAAGTGAGATTTTTGATGAAATTGTGACCCCGGGGCTTAGGGATTTTTTCAAAAAAACTTTTTCAGCCGCTTAAATTGTCCAGGGCTGATTTCTTGTCTTGTGATAAAAAGCCTTCTGTTTCGACCGCCAAACCTCTCAGGGGAGCATTTGCAACCATTTGGCACAATTTTTGAGTGAATTGGCGAAAGTGAGATTTTTGATGAAATTGTGACCCCGGGGCTTAGGGATTTTTTCAAAAAAACTTTTTCAGCCGCTTAAATTGACCAGGGCTGATTTCTCTTCCTGTGAGAAAAAGCCTTCTGTTTCGACCGCCAAAACTCTCAGGGGAGCATGTGCCACCGTTTGGCACTATTTTTGAGTGAATTGCCAAAAGTCAGATTTTTGATGAAATTGTGACCCCGGGGCTTAGGGATTTTTTCAAAAAAACTTTTTCTGCCGGTTATGTTGTAGAAGGCTGATTTCTTGTCCTGTGATAAAAAGCCTTCTGTTTCGACCGCCAAACCTCTCAGGGGAGCATTTGCAACCATTTGGCACAATTTTTGAGTGAATTGGCGAAAGTCAGATTTTTGATGAAATTGTGACCCCGGGGCTTAGGGATTTTTTCAAAAAAACTTTTTCAGCCGCTTAAATTGTCCAGGGCTGATTTCTTGTCCTGTGATAAAAAGCCTTCTGTTTCGACCACCAAACCTCTCAGGGGAGCATTTGCAACCATTTGGCACCAATTTTGAGTGAATTGGCGAAAGTCAGATTTTTGATGAAATTGTGACACCGGGGCTTAGGGATTTTTTCAAAAAAACTTTTTCAGCCGCTTAAGTTGTCCAGGGCTGATTTCTTGTCGTATGATAAAAAGCCTTCTGTTTCGACAGCCAAAACTCTCAGGGGAGCATGTGCAACCGTTTGGCACTATTTTTGAGTGAATTGCCAAAAGTCAGATTTTTGATGAAATTGTGACCCCGGGGCTTAGGGATTTTTTCAAAAAAACTTTTTCTGCCGGTTAAGTTGTAGAATGGCTGATTTCTTGTCCTGTGATAAAAAGCCTTCTGTTTCGACCGCCAAACCTCTCAGGGGAGCATTTGCAACCATTTGGCACAATTTTTGAGTGAATTGGCGAAAGTCAGATTTTTGATGAAATTGTGACCCGGGGCTTAGGGATTTTTTCAAAAAAACTTTTTCAGCCGCTTAAATTGTCCAGGGCTGATTTCTTGTCCTGTGATAAAAAGCCTTCTGTTTCGACCGCCAAACCTCTCAGGGGAGCATTTGCAACCATTTGGCACAATTTTTGAGTGAATTGGCGAAAGTCAGATTTTTGATGAAATTGTGACCCCGGGGCTTGGGGATTTTTTCAAAAAAACTTTTTCAGCCGCTTAAATTGTCCAGGGCTGATTTCTTGTCCTGTGATAAAAAGCCTTCTGTTTCGACCGCCAAACCTCTCAGGGGAGCATTTGCAACCATTTGCCACCATTTTTGAGTGAATTGCCAAAAGTCAGATTTTTGATGAAATTGTGACCCCGGGGCTTAGGGATTTTTTCAAAAAAACTTTTTCAGCCGCTTAAATTGACCATGGCTGATTTCTCTTCCTGTGAGAAAAAACCTTCTGTTTCGACCGCCAAAACTCTCAGGGGAGCATGTGCAACCGTTTGGCACTATTTTTGAGTGAATTGCCAAAAGTCAGATTTTTGATGAAATTGTGACCCCGGGGCTTAGGGATTTTTTCAAAAAAACTTTTTCTGCCGGTTATGTTGTAGAAGGCTGATTTCTTGTCCTGTGATAAAAAGCCTTCTGTTTCGACCGCCAAACCTCTCAGGGGAGCATTTGCAACCATTTGGCACAATTTTTGAGTGAATTGGCGAAAGTGAGATTTTTGATGAAATTGTGACCCCGGGGCTTAGGGATTTTTTCAAAAAAACTTTTTCAGCCGCTTAAATTGACCAGGGCTGATTTCTCTTCCTGTGAGAAAAAGCCTTCTGTTTCGACCGCCAAAACTCTCAGGGGAGCATGTGCCACCGTTTGGCACTATTTTTGAGTGAATTGCCAAAAGTCAGATTTTTGATGAAATTGTGACCCCGGGGCTTAGGGATTTTTTCAAAAAAACTTTTTCTGCCGGTTATGTTGTAGAAGGCTGATTTCTTGTCCTGTGATAAAAAGCCTTCTGTTTCGACCGCCAAACCTCTCAGGGGAGCATTTGCAACCATTTGGCACAATTTTTGAGTGAATTGGCGAAAGTCAGATTTTTGATGAAATTGTGACCCCGGGGCTTAGGGATTTTTTCAAAAAAACTTTTTCAGCCGCTTAAATTGTCCAGGGCTGATTTCTTGTCCTGTGATAAAAAGCCTTCTGTTTCGACCACCAAACCTCTCAGGGGAGCATTTGCAACCATTTGGCACCAATTTTGAGTGAATTGGCGAAAGTCAGATTTTTGATGAAATTGTGACACCGGGGCTTAGGGATTTTTTCAAAAAAACTTTTTCAGCCGCTTAAGTTGTCCAGGGCTGATTTCTTGTCGTATGATAAAAAGCCTTCTGTTTCGACAGCCAAAACTCTCAGGGGAGCATGTGCAACCGTTTGGCACTATTTTTGAGTGAATTGCCAAAAGTCAGATTTTTGATGAAATTGTGACCCCGGGGCTTAGGGATTTTTTCAAAAAAACTTTTTCTGCCGGTTAAGTTGTAGAATGGCTGATTTCTTGTCCTGTGATAAAAAGCCTTCTGTTTCGACCGCCAAACCTCTCAGGGGAGCATTTGCAACCATTTGGCACAATTTTTGAGTGAATTGGCGAAAGTCAGATTTTTGATGAAATTGTGACCCGGGGCTTAGGGATTTTTTCAAAAAAACTTTTTCAGCCGCTTAAATTGTCCAGGGCTGATTTCTTGTCCTGTGATAAAAAGCCTTCTGTTTCGACCGCCAAACCTCTCAGGGGAGCATTTGCAACCATTTGGCACAATTTTTGAGTGAATTGGCGAAAGTCAGATTTTTGATGAAATTGTGACCCGGGGCTTAGGGATTTTTTCAAAAAAACTTTTTCAGCCGCTTAAATTGACCAGGGCTGATTTGTCTTCCTGTGAGAAAAAGCCTTCTGTTTCGACCGCCAAAACTCTCAGGGGAGCATGTGCAACCGTTTGGCACTATTTTTGAGTGAATTGGCGAAAGTGAGATTTTTGATGAAATTGTGACCCCGGGGCTTAGGGATTTTTTCAAAAAAACTTTTTCAGCCGCTTAAATTGTCCAGGGCTGATTTCTTGTCCTGTGATAAAAAGCCTTCTGTTTCGACCGCCAAACCTCTCAGGGGAGCATTTGCAACCATTTGCCACCATTTTTGAGTGAATTGCCAAAAGTCAGATTTTTGATGAAATTGTGACCCCGGGGCTTAGGGATTTTTTCAAAAAAACTTTTTCTGCCGGTTATGTTGTAGAAGGCTGATTTCTTGTCCTGTGATAAAAAGCCTTCTGTTTCGACCGCCGAACCTCTCAGGGGAGCATTTGCAACCATTTGGCACAATTTTTGAGTGAATTGGCGAAAGTGAGATTTTTGATGAAATTGTGACCCCGGGGCTTAGGGATTTTTTCAAAAAAACTTTTTCAGCCGCTTAAATTGACCAGGGCTGATTTCTCTTCCTGTGAGAAAAAGCCTTCTGTTTCGACCGCCAAAACTCTCAGGGGAGCATGTGTAACCGTTTGGCACTATTTTTGAGTGAATTGCCAAAAGTCAGATTTTTGATGAAATTGTGACCCCCGGGCTTAGGGATTTTTTCAAAAAAACTTTTTCTGCCGGTTATGTTGTAGAAGGCTGATTTCTTGTCCTGTGATAAAAAGCCTTCTGTTTCGACCGCCAAGCCTCTCAGGGGAGCATTTGCAACCATTTGGCACCATTTTTGAGTGAATTGCCAAAAGTCAGATTTTTGATGAAATTGTGACCCCGGGGCTTAGGAATTTTTTCAAAAAAACTTTTTCTTCCGGTTAAGTTGTCGAGGGCTGATTTCTTGTCCTGTGATAAAAAGTTTTCTGTTTCGACTGCCAAACCTCTCAGGGGAGCATTTGCAACAATTTGGCACCATTTTTGAGGGAATTGCCAAAAGTCAGATTTTTGATGAAAATGTTACCCCGGGGCTTAGAGATTTTTTCAAAAAAACTTTTTCAGCCGCTTAAATTGTCCAGCGCTGATTTCTTGTCGTGTGATAAAAAGCCTTTTGTTTCGACCGCCAAACCTCTCAGGGGAGCATTTGCAACCATTTGGCACCATTTTTGAGTGAATTGCTGAAAATCAGATTTTTGATGAAATTGTGACCCCGGGGCTTAGGGATTTTTTCAAAAAAACTTTTTCTGCCGTTTAAGTTGTCGAGGGCTGATTTCTTGTCCTATGATAAAAAGTTTTCTGTTTCACCGCCAAAACTCTCAGGGGAGCATTTGCAACCATATGGCACCATTTTTGAGTGAATTGCCAAAAGTCAGATTTGGCACCGTTTGGCACTATTTTTGAGTGAATTGCCAAAAGTCAGATTTTGGATGAAATTGTGACCCCGGGGCTTAGGGATTTTTTCAAAAAAACTTTTTCTGCCGGTTAAGTTGTAGAAGGCTGATTTCTTGTCCTGTGATAAAAAGCCTTCTTTTTCTACTGCCAAACCTCTCAGGGGAGCATTTGCAACAATTTGGCACAATTTTTGAGTGAATTGGCGAAAGTCAAATTTTTGATGAAATTGTGACCCCGGGGCTTAGGGATTTTTTCAAAAAAACTTTTTCAGCCGCTTAAATTGTCCAGGGCTGATTTCTTGTCCTGTGATAAAAAGCCTTCTGTTTCGACCGCCAAACCTCTCAGGGGAGCATATGCAACCATTTGGCACCATTTCTGAGTGAATTGGCGAAAGTCAGATTCTTGATGAAATTGTGACCCCGGGGCTTAGGGATTTTTTTAAAAAAACTTTTTCAGCCGCTTAAATTGTCCAGGGCTGATTTCTTGTCGTGTGATAAAAAGCCTTCTGTTTCGACCGCCAAAACTCTCAGGGGAGCATTTGCAACAATTTGGCACCATTTTTGAGTGAATTGCCAAAAGTCAGATTTTTGATGAAATTGTGACCCCGGGGCTTAGGGATTTTTTTAAAAAAACTTTTTCAGCCGCTTAAATTGTCCAGGGCTGATTTCTTGTCCTGTGATAAAAAGTTTTCTTTTTCGACCGCCAAAACTCTCAGGGGAGCATTTGCAACCGTTTGGCACCATTTTTGAGTGAATTGAAAAAAGTCAGATTTTTGATGAAATTGTGACCCCGGGGCTTAGGGATTTTTTTAATAAAACTTTTTCAGCCGCTTAAATTGTCCAGGGCTGATTTCTTGTCCTGTGATAAAAAGCCTTCTGTTTCGACCGCCAAACCTCTCAGGAGAGCATTTGCAACCATTTGGCACCATTTCTGAGTGAATTGGCGAAAGTCAGATTTTTGATGAAATTGTGACCCCGGGGCTTAGGGATTTTTTCAAAAAAACTTTTTCAGCCGCTTAAATTGTCCAGGGCTCATTTCTTGTCGTGTGATAAAAAGCCTTCTGTTTCGACCGCCAAAACTCTCAGGGGAGCATGTGCAACCGTTTGGCACTATTTTTGAGTGAATTGCCAAAAGTCAGATTTTTGATGAAATTGTGACCCCGGGGCTTAGGGATTTTTTCAAAAAAACTTTTTCTGCCGGTGAAGTTGTAGAAGGCTGATTTCTTGTCCTGTGATAAAAAGCCTTCTGTTTCGACCGCCAAACCTCTCAGGGGAGCATTTGCAACAATTTGGCACCATTTTTGAGTGAATTGCCAAAAGTCAGATTTTTGATGAAATTGTGACCCCGGGGCTTAGGGATTTTTTCAAAAAAACTTTTTCAGCCGCTTAAATTGTCCAGGGCTGATTTCTTGTCCTGTGATAAAAAGCCTTCTGTTTCGACCACCAAACCTCTCAGGGGAGCATTTGCAACCATTTGGCACCATTTTTGAGTGAATTGGCGAAAGTCAGATTTTTGATGAAATTGTGACCCCGGGGCTTAGGGATTTTTTCAAAAAAACTTTTTCAGCCGCTTAAATTGTCCAGGTCTGGTTTCTTGTCCTGTGATAAAAAGCCTTCTGTTTCTACCGCCAAACCTCTCCGGGGAGCATTTGCAACAATTTGGCACCATTTTTGAGTGAATTGCCAAAAGTCAGATTTTTGATGAAATTGTGACCCCGGGGCTTAGGGATTTTTTTAAAAAAACTTTTTCAGCCGCTTAAATTGTCCAGGGCTGATTTCTTGTCCTGTGATAAAAAGCCTTCTGTTTCGACCGCCAAACCTCTCAGGGGAGCATTTGCAACCGTTTGGCACCATTTTTGAGTGAATTGAAAAAAGTCAGATTTTTGATGAAATTGTGACCCCGGGGCTTAGGGATTTTTTCACAAAAACTTTTTCTGCCGGTTAAGTTGTAGAAGGCTGATTTCTTGTCCTGTGATAAAAAGCCTTCTGTTTCGACCGCCAAACCTCTCAGGGGAGCATTTGCAACAATTTGGCACCATTTTTGAGTGAATTGCCAAAAGTCAGATTTTTGATGAAATTGTGACCCCGGGGCTTAGGGATTTTTTCAAAAAAACTTTTTCTGCCGGTTAAATTTTCCAGGGCTGATTTCTTTTCCTGTAATAAAAAGTTTTCTGTTTCGACCGCCAAAACTCTAAGGGGAGCAAGTGTAACCGTTTGGCACCGTTTGTGAATGAATTGCCAGAAGTCAGAATTTTGCTGAAATTGTGACCCGGGCGGGGGCTTAGGGATTTTTTTTCAAAAAAACTTTTTCTGCCGGTTAAGTTGTAGATGGCTGATTTCTTGTCCTGTGACAAAAAGCCTTCTGTTTCAACCGCCAAACCTCTCAGGAGAGCATTTGCAACCATTTGGCACCATTTTTGAGTGAATTACTGAAAATCAGATTTTTGATGAAATTGTGACCCCGGGGCTTAGGGATTTTTTAAAAAAAACTTTTTCAGCCGCTTAAATTGTCCAGGGCTGATTTCTTGTCCTGTGATAAAAAGTTTTCTGTTTCGACCGCCAAAACTCTCAGGGGAGCATTGGCAACCGTTTGGCACCATTTTTGAGTGAATTGAAAAAAGTCAGATTTTTGATGAAATTGTGACCCCGGGGATTAGGGATTTTTTCAAAAAAACTTTTTCTGCCGGTTAAGTTGTAGAAGGCTGATTTCTTGTCCTGTGATAAAAAGCCTTCTGTTTCGACCGCCAAACCTCTCAGGGGAGCATTTGCAACAATTTGGCACAATTTTTGAGTGAATTGCGAAAAGTCAGATTTTTGATGAAATTGTGACCCCGGGGCTTAGGGATTTTTTCAAAAAAACTTTTTCTGCCGGTTAAATTTTCCAAGGCTGATTTCTTTTCCTGTAATAAAAAGTTTTCTGTTTCGACCGCCAAAACTCTCAGGGGAGCATTTGCAACCGTTTGGCACCATTTTTGAGTGAATAGAAAAAAGTCAGATTTTTGATGAAATTGTGACCCCGGGGCTTAGGGATTTTTTAAAAAAAACTTTTTCAGCCGCTTAAATTGTCCAGGGCTGATTTCTTGTCGTGTGATAAAAAGCCTTCTGTTTCGACCACCAAACCTCTCAGGCGAGCATGTGCAAACGTTTGGCACTATTTTTGAGTGAATTGCCAAAAGTCAGATTTTTGATGAAATTGTGACCCCAGGGCTTAGGGATTTTTTCAAAAAAACTTTTTCTGCCGGTTAAGTTGTAGAAGGCTGATTTCTTGTCCTGTGATAAAAAGCCTTCTGTTTCGACCGCCAAACCTCTCAGGGGAGCATTTGCAACAATTTGGCACCATTTTTGAGTGAATTGCCAAAAGTCAGATTTTTGATGAAATTGTGACGCCGGGGCTTAGGGATTTTTTCAAAAAAACTTTTTCTGCCGGTTAAGTTGTAGAAGGCTGATTTCTTGTCCTGTGATAAAAAGCCTTCTGTTTCGACCGCCAAACCTCTCAGGGGAGCATTTGCAACAATTTGCCACCATTTTTGACTGAATTGCCAAAAGTCAGATTTTTGATGAAATTGTGACCCCGGGGCTTAGGGATTTTTTTAAAAAAACTTTTTCAGCCGCTTAAATTGTCCAGGGCTGATTTCTTGTCCTGTGATAAAAAGTTTTCTGTTTCGACCGCCAAAACTCTCAGGGGAGCATTTGCAACCGTTTGGCACCATTTTTGAGTGAATTGAAAAAAGTCAGATTTTTGATGAAATTGTGACCCCGGGGCTTAGGGATTTTTTTAATAAAACTTTTTCAGCCGCTTAAATTGTCCAGGGCTGATTTCATGTCCTGTGATAAAAAGCCTTCTGTTTCGACCGCCAAACCTCTCAGGAGAGCATTTGCAACCATTTGGCACCATTTCTGAGTGAATTGGCGAAAGTCAGATTTTTGATGAAATTGTGACCCGGGGCTTAGGGATTTTTTCAAAAAAACTTTTTCAGCCGCTTAAATTGTCCAGGGCTGATTTCTTGTCGTGTGATAAAAAGCCTTCTGTTTCGACCGCCAAAACTCTCAGGGGAGCATGTGCAACCGTTTGGCACTATTTTTGAGTGAATTGCCAAAAGTCAGATTTTTGATGAAATTGTGACCCCGGGGCTTAGGGATTTTTTCAAAAAAACTTTTTCTGCCGGTTAAGTTGTAGAAGGCTGATTTCTTGTCCTGTGATAAAAAGCCTTCTATTTCGACCGCCAAACCTCTCAGGGGAGCATTTGCAACAATGTGGCACCATTTTTGAGTGAATTGCCAAAAGTCAGATTTTTGATGAAATTGTGATCCCGGGGCTTAGGGATTTTTTCAAAAAAACTTTTTCTGCCGGTTAAGTTGTAGAAGGCTGATTTCTTGTCCTGTGATAAAAAGCCTTCTGTTTCGACCGCCAAACCTCTCAGGGGAGCATTTGCAACAATTTGGCACAATTTTTGAGTGAATTGCCAAAAGTCAGATTTTTGATGAAATTGTGACCCCGGGGCTTAGGGATTTTTTCAAAAAAACTTTTTCTGCCGGTTAAATTTTCCAGGGCTGATTTCTTTTCCTGTAATAAAAAGTTTTCTGTTTCGACCGCCAAAACTCTCAGGGGAGCATTTGCAACCGTTTGGCACCATTTTTGAGTGAATTGAAAAAAGTCAGATTTTTGATGAAATTGTGACCCCGGGGCTTAGGGATTTTTTAAAAAAAACTTTTTCAGCCGCTTAAATTGTCCAGGGCTGATTTCTTGTCCTGTGATAAAAAGCCTTCTGTTTCGACCGCCAAACCTCTCAGGGGAGCATTTGCAACAATTTGGCACCATTTTTGAGTGAATTGCCAAAAGTCAGATTTTTGATGAAATTGTGACCCCGGGGCTTAGGGATTTTTTTAAAAAAACTTTTTCAGCCGCTTAAATTGTCCAGGGCTGATTTCTTGTCCTGTGATAAAAAGTTTTCTGTTTCGACCGCCAAAACTCTCAGGGGAGCATTTGCAACCGTTTGGCACCATTTTTGAGTGAATTGCTGAAAATCAGATTTTTGATGAAATTGTGACCCCGGGGCTTAGGGATTTTTTCAAAAAAACTTTTTCTGCCGGTTAAGTTGTAGAAGGCTGATTTCTTGTCCTGTGATAAAAAGCCTTCTGTTTCGACCGCCAAATTTTCTTGTCCTGTGATAAAAAGTTTTCTGTTTCGACCGCCAAACCTCTCAGGGGAGCATTTGCAACAATTTGGCACGATTTTTGAGTGAATTGCCAAAAGTCAGATTTGTGCTGAAATTGTGACCCCGGGGCTTAGGGATTTTTTCAAAAAAACTTTTTCTGCCGGTTAAATTTTCCAGGGCTGATTTCTTTTCCTGTAATAAAAAGTTTTCTGTTTCGACCGCCAAAACTCTAAGGGGAGCAAGTGTAACCGTTTGGCACCGTTTGTGAATGAATTGCCAGAAGTCAGAATTTTGCTGAAATTGTGACCCGGGCGGGGGCTTAGGGATTTTTTCAAAAAAACTTTTTCTGCCGGTTAAGTTGTAGATGGCTGATTTCTTGTCCTGTGACAAAAAGCCTTCTGTTTCAACCGCCAAACCTCTCAGGAGAGCATTTGCAACCATTTGGCACCATTTTTGAGTGAATTGCTGAAAATCAGATTTTTGATGAAATTGTGACCCCGGGGCTTAGGGATTTTTTAAAAAAAACTTTTTCACCCGCTTAAATTGTCCAGGGCTGATTTCTTGTCCTGTGATAAAAAGCCTTCTGTTTCGAACGCCAAACCTCTCAGGAGAGCATTTACAACTATTTGGCACCATTTCTGAGTGAATTGGCGAAAGTTAGATTTTTGATGAAATTATGACCCCGGGGCTTAGGGATTTTTTCAAAAAAACTTTTTCTGCCGGTTAAGTTGTCGAGGACGGATTTCATGTCCTGTGATAAAAAGTTTTCTGTTTCGACCGCCAAAACTCTCAGGGGAACATTTGCAACCGTTTGGCACCATTTTTGAGTGAATTGCCAAAAGTCAGATTTTTGATGAAATTGTGACCCCGGGGCTTAGGAATTTTTTCAAAAAAACTTTTTATTCCGGTTAAGTTGTAGAAGGCTGATTTCTTGTCCTGTGATAAAAAGCCTTCTGTTTCGACCGCCAAACCTCTCAGGGTTGCATTTGCAACAATTTGGCACCATTTTTGAGTGAATTGCCAAAAGTCAGATTTTTGATGAAATTGTGACCCCGGGGCTTAGGGATTTTTTTAAAAAAACTTTTTCAGCCGCTTAAATTGTCCAGGGCTGATTTCTTGTCCTGTGATAAAAAGTTTTCTGTTTCGACCGCCAAAACTCTCAGGGGAGCATTTGCAACCGTTTGGCACCATTTTTGAGTGAATTGAAAAAAGTCAGATTTTTGATGAAATTGTGACCCCGGGGCTTAGGGATTTTTTCAAAAAAACTTTTTTCTGCCGGTTAAGTTATAGAAGGCTGATTTCTTGTCCTGTGATAAAAAGCCTTCTGTTTCGACCGCCAAACCTCTCAGGGGAGCATTTGCAACCGTTTGGCACCATTTTTGAGTGAATTGGCGAAAGTCAGATTTTTGATGAAATTGTGACCCCGGGGCTTAGGGATTTTTTAAAAAAAACTTTTTCAGCCGCTTAAATTGTCCAGGGCTGATTTCTTGTCCTGTGATAAAAAGCCTTCTGTTTCGACCGCCAAACCTCTCAGGGGAGCATTTGCAACCATTTGGCACCATTTTTGAGTGAATTGCCAAAAGTCAGATTTTTGATGAAATTGTGACCCCGGGGCTTAGGGATTTTTTTAAAAAAACTTTTTCAGCCGCTTAAATAGTCCAGGGCTGATTTCTTGTCCTGTGATAAAAAGTTTTCTGCTTCGACCGCCAAAACTCTCAGGGGAGCATTTGCAACCGTTTGGCACCATTTTTGAGTGAATTGAAAAAAGTCAGATTTTTGATGAAATTGTGACCCCGGGGCTTAGGGATTTTTTTAATAAAACTTTTTCAGCCGCTTAAATTGTCCAGGGCTGATTTCTTGTCCTGTGATAAAAAGCCTTCTGTTTCGACCACCAAACCTCTCAGGGGAGCATTTGCAACCATTTGGCACCATTTTTGAGTGAATTGGCGAAAGTCAGATTTTTGATGAAATTGTGACCCCGGGGCTTAGGGATTTTTTCAAAAAAACTTTTTCAGCCGCTTAAATTGTCCAGGTCTGGTTTCTTGCCCTGTGATAAAAAGCCTTCTGTTTCTACCGCCAAACCTCTCAGGGGAGCATTTACAACAATTTGGCACCATTTTTGAGTGAATTGCCAAAAGTCAGATTTTTGATGAAATTGTGACCCCGGGGCTTAGGGATTTTTTTAAAAAAACTTTTTCAGCCGCTTAAATTGTCCAGGGCTGATTTCTTGTCCTGTGATAAAAAGTTTTCTGTTTCGACCGCCAAAACTCTCAGGGGAGCATTTGCAACAGTTTGGCATCATTTTTGAGTGAATTGAAAAAAGTCAGATTTTTGATGAAATTGTGACCCCGGGGCTTAGGGATTTTTTTAATAAAACTTTTTCAGCCACTTAAATTGTCCAGGGCTGATTTCTTGTCCTGTGATAAAAAGCCTTCTGTTTCGACCGCCAAACCTCTCAGGAGAGCATTTGCAACCATTTGGCACCATTTCTGAGTGAATTGGCGAAAGTCAGATTTTTGATGAAATTGTGACCCCGGGGCTTAGGGATTTTTTCAAAAAAACTTTTTCTGCCGGTTAAGTTGTAGAAGGCTGATTTCTTGTCCTGTGATAAAAAGCCTTCTGTTTCGACCGCCAAACCTCTCAGGGGAGCATTTGCAACAATTTGGCACCATTTTTGAGTGAATTGCCAAAAGTCAGATTTTTGATGAAATTGTGACCCCGGGGCTTAGGGATTTTTTCAAAAAAACTTTTTCTGCCGGTTAAGTTGTAGAAGGCTGATTTCTTGTCCTGTGATAAAAAGCCTTCTGTTTCGACCGCCAAACCTCTCAGGGGAGCATTTGCAACAATTTGGCACCATTTTTGAGTGAATTGCCAAAAGTCAGATTTTTGATGAAATTGTGACCCCAGGGCTTAGGGATTTTTTCAAAAAAACTTTTTCTGCCGGTTAAGTTGTAGAAGGCTGATTTCTTGTCCTGTGATAAAAAGCCTTCTGTTTCGACCGCCAAACCTCTCAGGGGAGCATTTGCAACAATTTGGCACCATTTTTGAGTGAATTGCCAAAAGTCAGATTTTTGATGAAATTGTGACGCCGGGGCTTAGGGATTTTTTCAAAAAAACTTTTTCTGCCGGTTAAGTTGTAGAAGGCTGATTTCTTGTCCTGTGATAAAAAGCCTTCTGTTTCGACCGCCAAACCTCTCAGGGGAGCATTTGCAACAATTTGCCACCATTTTTGACTGAATTGCCAAAAGTCAGATTTTTGATGAAATTGTGACCCCGGGGCTTAGGGATTTTTTTAAAAAAACTTTTTCAGCCGCTTAAATTGTCCAGGGCTGATTTCTTGTCCTGTGATAAAAAGTTTTCTGTTTCGACCGCCAAAACTCTCAGGGGAGCATTTGCAACCGTTTGGCACCATTTTTGAGTGAATTGAAAAAAGTCAGATTTTTGATGAAATTGTGACCCCGGGGCTTAGGGATTTTTTTAATAAAACTTTTTCAGCCGCTTAAATTGTCCAGGGCTGATTTCATGTCCTGTGATAAAAAGCCTTCTGTTTCGACCGCCAAACCTCTCAGGAGAGCATTTGCAACCATTTGGCACCATTTCTGAGTGAATTGGCGAAAGTCAGATTTTTGATGAAATTGTGACCCCGGGGCTTAGGGATTTTTTCAAAAAAACTTTTTCAGCCGCTTAAATTGTCCAGGGCTGATTTCTTGTCGTGTGATAAAAAGCCTTCTGTTTCGACCGCCAAAACTCTCAGGGGAGCATGTGCAACCGTTTGGCACTATTTTTGAGTGAATTGCCAAAAGTCAGATTTTTGATGAAATTGTGACCCCGGGGCTTAGGGATTTTTTCAAAAAAACTTTTTCTGCCGGTTAAGTTGTAGAAGGCTGATTTCTTGTCCTGTGATAAAAAGCCTTCTATTTCGACCGCCAAACCTCTCAGGGGAGCATTTGCAACAATGTGGCACCATTTTTGAGTGAATTGCCAAAAGTCAGATTTTTGATGAAATTGTGACCCCGGGGCTTAGGGATTTTTTCAAAAAAACTTTTTCTGCCGGTTAAGTTGTAGAAGGCTGATTTCTTGTCCTGTGATAAAAAGCCTTCTGTTTCGACCGCCAAACCTCTCAGGGGAGCATTTGCAACAATTTGGCACAATTTTTGAGTGAATTGCCAAAAGTCAGATTTTTGATGAAATTGTGACCCCGGGGCTTAGGGATTTTTTCAAAAAAACTTTTTCTGCCGGTTAAATTTTCCAGGGCTGATTTCTTTTCCTGTAATAAAAAGTTTTCTGTTTCGACCGCCAAAACTCTCAGGGGAGCATTTGCAACCGTTTGGCACCATTTTTGAGTGAATTGAAAAAAGTCAGATTTTTGATGAAATTGTGACCCCGGGGCTTAGGGATTTTTTAAAAAAAACTTTTTCAGCCGCTTAAATTGTCCAGGGCTGATTTCTTGTCCTGTGATAAAAAGCCTTCTGTTTCGACCGCCAAACCTCTCAGGGGAGCATTTGCAACAATTTGGCACCATTTTTGAGTGAATTGCCAAAAGTCAGATTTTTGATGAAATTGTGACCCCGGGGCTTAGGGATTTTTTTAAAAAAACTTTTTCAGCCGCTTAAATTGTCCAGGGCTGATTTCTTGTCCTGTGATAAAAAGTTTTCTGTTTCGACCGCCAAAACTCTCAGGGGAGCATTTGCAACCGTTTGGCACCATTTTTGAGTGAATTGCTGAAAATCAGATTTTTGATGAAATTGTGACCCCGGGGCTTAGGGATTTTTTCAAAAAAACTTTTTCTGCCGGTTAAGTTGTAGAAGGCTGATTTCTTGTCCTGTGATAAAAAGCCTTCTGTTTCGACCGCCAAATTTTCTTGTCCTGTGATAAAAAGTTTTCTGTTTCGACCGCCAAACCTCTCAGGGGAGCATTTGCAACAATTTGGCACGATTTTTGAGTGAATTGCCAAAAGTCAGATTTGTGCTGAAATTGTGACCCCGGGGCTTAGGGATTTTTTCAAAAAAACTTTTTCTGCCGGTTAAATTTTCCAGGGCTGATTTCTTTTCCTGTAATAAAAAGTTTTCTGTTTCGACCGCCAAAACTCTAAGGGGAGCAAGTGTAACCGTTTGGCACCGTTTGTGAATGAATTGCCAGAAGTCAGAATTTTGCTGAAATTGTGACCCGGGCGGGGGCTTAGGGATTTTTTCAAAAAAACTTTTTCTGCCGGTTAAGTTGTAGATGGCTGATTTCTTGTCCTGTGACAAAAAGCCTTCTGTTTCAACCGCCAAACCTCTCAGGAGAGCATTTGCAACCATTTGGCACCATTTTTGAGTGAATTGCTGAAAATCAGATTTTTGATGAAATTGTGACCCCGGGGCTTAGGGATTTTTTAAAAAAAACTTTTTCACCCGCTTAAATTGTCCAGGGCTGATTTCTTGTCCTGTGATAAAAAGCCTTCTGTTTCGAACGCCAAACCTCTCAGGAGAGCATTTACAACTATTTGGCACCATTTCTGAGTGAATTGGCGAAAGTTAGATTTTTGATGAAATTATGACCCCGGGGCTTAGGGATTTTTTCAAAAAAACTTTTTCTGCCGGTTAAGTTGTCGAGGACGGATTTCATGTCCTGTGATAAAAAGTTTTCTGTTTCGACCGCCAAAACTCTCAGGGGAACATTTGCAACCGTTTGGCACCATTTTTGAGTGAATTGCCAAAAGTCAGATTTTTGATGAAATTGTGACCCCGGGGCTTAGGAATTTTTTCAAAAAAACTTTTTATTCCGGTTAAGTTGTAGAAGGCTGATTTCTTGTCCTGTGATAAAAAGCCTTCTGTTTCGACCGCCAAACCTCTCAGGGTTGCATTTGCAACAATTTGGCACCATTTTTGAGTGAATTGCCAAAAGTCAGATTTTTGATGAAATTGTGACCCCGGGGCTTAGGGATTTTTTTAAAAAAACTTTTTCAGCCGCTTAAATTGTCCAGGGCTGATTTCTTGTCCTGTGATAAAAAGTTTTCTGTTTCGACCGCCAAAACTCTCAGGGGAGCATTTGCAACCGTTTGGCACCATTTTTGAGTGAATTGAAAAAAGTCAGATTTTTGATGAAATTGTGACCCCGGGGCTTAGGGATTTTTTCAAAAAAACTTTTTTCTGCCGGTTAAGTTATAGAAGGCTGATTTCTTGTCCTGTGATAAAAAGCCTTCTGTTTCGACCGCCAAACCTCTCAGGGGAGCATTTGCAACCGTTTGGCACCATTTTTGAGTGAATTGGCGAAAGTCAGATTTTTGATGAAATTGTGACCCCGGGGCTTAGGGATTTTTTAAAAAAAGCTTTTTCAGCCGCTTAAATTGTCCAGGGCTGATTTCTTGTCCTGTGATAAAAAGCCTTCTGTTTCGACCGCCAAACCTCTCAGGGGAGCATTTGCAACCATTTGGCACCATTTTTGAGTGAATTGCCAAAAGTCAGATTTTTGATGAAATTGTGACCCCGGGGCTTAGGGATTTTTTTAAAAAAACTTTTTCAGCCGCTTAAATAGTCCAGGGCTGATTTCTTGTCCTGTGATAAAAAGTTTTCTGTTTCGACCGCCAAAACTCTCAGGGGAGCATTTGCAACCGTTTGGCACCATTTTTGAGTGAATTGAAAAAAGTCAGATTTTTGATGAAATTGTGACCCCGGGGCTTAGGGATTTTTTTAATAAAACTTTTTCAGCCGCTTAAATTGTCCAGGGCTGATTTCTTGTCCTGTGATAAAAAGCCTTCTGTTTCGACCACCAAACCTCTCAGGGGAGCATTTGCAACCATTTGGCACCATTTTTGAGTGAATTGGCGAAAGTCAGATTTTTGATGAAATTGTGACCCCGGGGCTTAGGGATTTTTTCAAAAAAACTTTTTCAGCCGCTTAAATTGTCCAGGTCTGGTTTCTTGCCCTGTGATAAAAAGCCTTCTGTTTCTACCGCCAAACCTCTCAGGGGAGCATTTACAACAATTTGGCACCATTTTTGAGTGAATTGCCAAAAGTCAGATTTTTGATGAAATTGTGACCCCGGGGCTTAGGGATTTTTTTAAAAAAACTTTTTCAGCCGCTTAAATTGTCCAGGGCTGATTTCTTGTCCTGTGATAAAAAGTTTTCTGTTTCGACCGCCAAAACTCTCAGGGGAGCATTTGCAACAGTTTGGCATCATTTTTGAGTGAATTGAAAAAAGTCAGATTTTTGATGAAATTGTGACCCCGGGGCTTAGGGATTTTTTTAATAAAACTTTTTCAGCCACTTAAATTGTCCAGGGCTGATTTCTTGTCCTGTGATAAAAAGCCTTCTGTTTCGACCGCCAAACCTCTCAGGAGAGCATTTGCAACCATTTGGCACCATTTCTGAGTGAATTGGCGAAAGTCAGATTTTTGATGAAATTGTGACCCCGGGGCTTAGGGATTTTTTCAAAAAAACTTTTTCTGCCGGTTAAGTTGTAGAAGGCTGATTTCTTGTCCTGTGATAAAAAGCCTTCTGTTTCGACCGCCAAACCTCTCAGGGGAGCATTTGCAACAATTTGGCACCATTTTTGAGTGAATTGCCAAAAGTCAGATTTTTGATGAAATTGTGACCCCGGGGCTTAGGGATTTTTTCAAAAAAACTTTTTCTGCCGGTTAAGTTGTAGAAGGCTGATTTCTTGTCCTGTGATAAAAAGCCTTCTGTTTCGACCGCCAAACCTCTCAGGGGAGCATTTGCAACAATTTGGCACAATTTTTGAGTGAATTGCCAAAAGTCAGATTTTTGATGAAATTGTGACCCCGGGGCTTAGGGATTTTTAAAAAAAAACTTTTTCTGCCGGTTAAATTTTCCCGGGCTGATTTCTTTTCCTGTAATAAAAAGTTTTCTGTTTCGACCGCCAAACCTCTCAGGGGAGCATTTGCAACCATTTGGCACCATTTTTGAGTGAATTGCCAAAAGTCAGATTTTTGATGAAATTGTGACCCCGGGGCTTAGGGATTTTTTCAAAAAAACTTTTTCTTCCGCTTAAATTGTCCAGGGCTGATTTCTTGTCGTGTGATAAAAAGCCTTCTGTTTCGACCGCCAAACCTCTCAGTGGAGCATTTGCAACCATTTGGCACCATTTTTGAGTGAATTGCTGAAAATCAGATTTTTGATGAAATTATGACCCCGGGGCTTAGGGATTTTTTCAAAAAAACTTTTTCTGCCGGTTAAGTTGTAGAAGGCTGATTTCTTGTCCTGTGATAAAAAGCCTTCTGTTTCGACCGCCAACCCTCTCAGGGGAGCATTTGCAACAATTTGGCACCATTTTTGAGTGAATTGCCAAAAGTCAGATTTTTGATGAAATTGTGACCCCGGGGCTTAGGGATTTTTTGAAAAAAACTTTTTCAGCCGCTTAAATTGTCCAGGGCTGATTTCTTGTCCTGTGATAAAAAGCCTTCTGTTTCGACCGCCAAACCTCTCAGGGGTGCATTTGCAACCATTTGGCACCATTTCTGAGTGAATTGGCGAAAGTCAGATTTTTGATGAAATTGTGACCCCGGGGCTTAGGAATTTTTTCAAAAAAACTTTTTATTCCGGTTAAGTTGTAGAAGGCTGATTTCTTGTCCTGTGATAAAAAGCCTTCTGTTTCGACCGCCAAAACTCTCAGGGGAGCATGTGCAACCGTTTGGCACTATTTTTGAGTGAATTGCCAAAAATCAGATTTTTGATGAAATTGTGACCCCGGGGCTTAGGAATTTTTTCAAAAAAACTTTTTCTGCCGGTTAAGTTGTAGAAGGCTGATTTCTTGTCCTGTGATAAAAAGCCTTCTGTTTCGACCACCAAACCTCTCAGGGGAGCATTTGCAACCATTTGGCACCATTTTTGAGTGAATTGGCGAAAGTCAGATTTTTGATGAAATTGTGACCCCGGGGCTTAGGGATTTTTTCAAAAAAACTTTTTCTTCCGCTTAAATTGTGCAGGGCTGATTTCTTGTCGTGTGATAAAAAGCCTTCTGTTTCGACCGCCAAAACTCTCAGGGGAGCATGTGCAACCGTTTGGCACCATTTTTGAGTGAATTGAAAAAAGTCAGATTTTTGATGAAATTGTGACCCCGGGGCTTAGGGATTTTTTTAAAAAAACTTTTTCAGCCGCTTAAATTGTCCAGGGCTGATTTCTTGTCCTGTGATAAAAAGCCTTCTGTTTCGACCGCCAAAACTCTCAGGGGAGCATGTGCAACCGTTTGGCACTATTTTTGAGTGAATTGCCAAAAGTCAGATTTTTGATGAAATTGTGACCCCGGGGCTTAGGGATTTTTTCAAAAAAACTTTTTCTGCTGTTTAAGTTGTTCAGGGCTGATTTCTTTTCCTGTGATAAAAAGCCTTCAATATTGACCGCCAAACCTCTCGGAGCAGCATTTGCAACCGTTTGGCACCGTTTGTGAGTGAATTGCCAAAAGTCAGAATTTTGCTGAAATTGTGACCCCGGGGCTTAGGGATTTTTTCAAAAAAACTTTTTCTGCCGGTTAAGTTGTAGAAGGCTGTTTTCTTGTCCTGTGATAAAAAGCCTTCTGTTTCGACCGCCAAACCTCTCAGGGGAGCATTTGCAACAATTTGGCACCATTTTTGAGTGAATTGCCAAAAGTCAGATTTTTGATGAAATTGTGACCACGGGGCTTAGGGATTTTTTCAAAAAAACTTCTTCAGCCGCTTAAATTGTCCAGGGCTGATTTCTTGTCCTGTGATAAAAAGCCTTCTGTTTCGACCGCCAAACCTCTCAGCGGTGCATTTGCAACCATTTGGCACCATTTCTGAGTGAATTGCCAAAAGTCAGATTTTTGTGAAATTGTGACCCCGGGGCTTAGGGATTTTTTCAAAAAAACTTCTTCAGCCGCTTAAATTGTCCAGGGCTGATTTCTTATCGTGTGATAAAAAGCCTTCTGTTTCGACCGCCAAAACTCTCAGGGGAGCATGTGCAACCGTTTGGCACTATTTTTGAGTGAATTGCCAAAAGTCAGATTTTTGATGAAATTGTGACCCCGGGGCTAAGGAATTTTTTCAAAAAAACTTTTTCTGCTGCTTAAGTTGTTCAGGGCTGATTTCTTTTCCTGTGATAAAAAGCCTTCAATATTGACCGCCAAACCTCTCGGGGCAGCATTTGCAACCGTTTGGCACCGTTTGTGAGTGAATTGCCAAAAGTCAGAATTTTGCTGAAATTGTGACCCCGGGGCTTAGGGATTTTTTCAAAAAAACTTTTTCTGCCGGTTAAGTTGTAGAAGGCTGATTTCTTGTCCTGTGATAAAAAGCCTTCTGTTTCGACCGCCAAACCTCTCAGGGGAGCATTTGCAACAATTTGGCACCATTTTTGAGTGAATTGCCAAAAGTCAGATTTTTGTGAAATTGTGACCCCGGGGCTTAGGGATTTCTTCAAAAAAACTTTTTCTGCCGGTTAAGTTGTAGAAGGCTGATTTCTTGTCCTGTGATAAAAAGCCTTCTGTTTCGACCGCCAAACCTCTCAGGGGAGCATTTGCAACAATTTGGCACCATTTTTGAGTGAATTGCCAAAAGTCAGATTTTTGATGAAATTGTGACCACGGGGCTTAGGGATTTTTTCAAAAAAACTTTTTCTGCCGGTTAAGTTGTAGAAGGCTGATTTCTTGTCCTGTGATAAAAAGCCTTCTGTTTCTACCGCCAAACCTCTCAGGGGAGCATTTGCAACAATTTGGCACCATTTTTGAGTGAATTGGCGAAAGTCATATTTTTGATGAAATTGTGACCCCGGGGCTTAGGGATTTTTTGAAAAAAACTTTTTCATCCGCTTAAATTGTCCAGGGCTGATTTCTTGTCCTGTGATAAAAAGCCTTCTGTTTCGCCCGCCAAAACTCTCAGGGGAACAAGTGTAACCGTTTGGCACCGTTTGTGAATGAATTGCCAAATGTCAGAATTTTGCTGAAATTGTGACCTGGGGGCTTAGGGATTTTTTCAAAAAAACTTTTTCTGCCGGTTAAGTTGTCCAGGGCTGATTTCTTGTCCTGTGATAAAAAGCCTTCAATATTGACCGCCAAACCTCTCGGGGCAGCATTTGCATCCGTTTGGCACCGTTTGTGAGTGAATTGCCAAAAGTCAGAATTTTGCTGAAATTGTGACCCCGGGGCTTAGGGATTTTTTCAAAAAAACTTTTTCTGCCGGTTAAGTTGTAGAAGGCTGATTACTTGTCCTGTGATAAAAAGCCTTCTGTTTCGACCGCCAAACCTCTCAGTGGAGCATTTGCAACCATTTGGCACCATTTTTGAGTGAATTGCTGAAAATCAGATTTTTGATGAAATTATGACCCCGGGGCTTAGGGATTTTTTCAAAAAAACTTTTTCTGCCGGTTAAGTTGTAGAAGGCTGATTTCTTGTCCTGTGATAAAAAGCCTTCTGTTTCGACCGCCAACCCTCTCAGGGGAGCATTTGCAACAATTTGGCACCATTTTTGAGTGAATTGCCAAAAGTCAGATTTTTGATGAAATTGTGACCCCGGGGCTTAGGGATTTTTTGAAAAAAACTTTTTCAGCCGCTTAAATTGTCCAGGGCTGATTTCTTGTCCTGTGATAAAAAGCCTTCTGTTTCGACCGCCAAACCTCTCAGGGGTGCATTTGCAACCATTTGGCACCATTTCTGAGTGAATTGGCGAAAGTCAGATTTTTGATGAAATTGTGACCCCGGGGCTTAGGGATTTTTTCAAAAAAACTTTTTCAGCCGCTTATATTGTCCAGGGCTGATTTCTTGTCGTGTGATAAAAAGCCTTCTGTTTCGACCGCCAAAACTCTCAGGGGAGCATGTGCAACCGTTTGGCACTATTTTTGAGTGAATTGCCAAAAATCAGATTTTTGATGAAATTGTGACCCCGGGGCTTAGGAATTTTTTCAAAAAAACTTTTTCTGCCGGTTAAGTTGTAGAAGGCTGATTTCTTGTCCTGTGATAAAAAGCCTTCTGTTTCGACCACCAAACCTCTCAGGGGAGCATTTGCAACCATTTGGCACCATTTTTGAGTGAATTGGCGAAAGTCAGATTTTTGATGAAATTGTGACCCTGGGGCTTAGGGATTTTTTCAAAAAAACTTTTTCTGCCGGTTAAATTTTCCAGGGCTGATTTCTTTTCCTGTAATAAAAAGTTTTCTGTTTCGACCGCCAAAACTCTCAGGGGAGCATTTGCAACCGTTTGGCACCATTTTTGAGTGAATTGAAAAAAGTCAGATTTTTGATGAAATTGTGACCCCGGGGCTTAGGGATTTTTTCAAAAAAACTTTTTCTTCCGCTTAAATTGTGCAGGGCTGATTTCTTGTCGTGTGATAAAAAGCCTTCTGTTTCGACCGCCAAAACTCTCAGGGGAGCATGTGCAACCGTTTGGCACCATTTTTGAGTGAATTGAAAAAAGTCAGATTTTTGATGAAATTGTGACCACGGGGCTTAGGGATTTTTTAAAAAAAACTTTTTCAGCCGCTTAAATTGTCCAGGGCTGATTTCTTGTCCTGTGATAAAAAGCCTTCTGTTTCGACCGCCAAAACTCTCAGGGGAGCATGTGCAACCGTTTGGCACTATTTTTGAGTGAATTGCCAAAAGTCAGATTTTTGATGAAATTGTGACCCCGGGGCTTAGGGATTTTTTCAAAAAAACTTTTTCTGCTGTTTAAGTTGTTCAGGGCTGATTTCTTTTCCTGTGATAAAAAGCCTTCAATATTGACCGCCAAACCTCTCGGGGCAGCATTTGCAACCGTTTGGCACCGTTTGTGAGTGAATTGCCAAAAGTCAGAATTTTGCTGAAATTGTGACCCCGGGGCTTAGGGATTTTTTAAAAAAAACTTTTTCTGCCGGTTAAGTTGTAGAAGGCTGTTTTCTTGTCCTGTGATAAAAAGCCTTCTGTTTCGACCGCCAAACCTCTCAGGGGAGCATTTGCAACAATTTGGCACCATTTTTGAGTGAATTGCCAAAAGTCAGATTTTTGATGAAATTGTGACCACGGGGCTTAGGGATTTTTTCAAAAAAACTTCTTCAGCCGCTTAAATTGTCCAGGGCTGATTTCTTGTCCTGTGATAAAAAGCCTTCTGTTTCGACCGCCAAACCTCTCAGAGGTGCATTTGCAACCATTTGGCACCATTTCTGAGTGAATTGCCAAAAGTCAGATTTTTGTGAAATTGTGACCCCGGGGCTTAGGGATTTTTTCAAAAAAACTTCTTCAGCCGCTTAAATTGTCCAGGGCTGATTTCTTATCGTGTGATAAAAAGCCTTCTGTTTCGACCGCCAAAACTCTCAGGGGAGCATGTGCAACCGTTTGGCACTATTTTTGAGTGAATTGCCAAAAGTCAGATTTTTGATGAAATTGTGACCCCGGGGCTAAGGAATTTTTTCAAAAAAACTTTTTCTGCTGCTTAAGTTGTCCAGGGCTGATTTCTTGTCCTGTGATAAAAAGCCTTCAATATTGACCGCCAAACCTCTCGGGGCAGCATTTGCAACCGTTTGGCACCGTTTGTGAGTGAATTGCCAAAAGTCAGAATTTTGCTGAAATTGTGACCCCGGGGCTTAGGGATTTTTTCAAAAAAACTTTTTCTGCCGGTTAAGTTGTAGAAGGCTGATTACTTGTCCTGTGATAAAAAGCCTTCTGTTTCGACCGCCAAACCTCTCAGGGGAGCATTTGCAACCATATGGCACCATTTTTGAGTGAATTGCCAAAAGTCAGATTTTTGATGAAATTGTGACCCCGGGGCTTAGGGATTTTTTCAAAAAAACCTTTTCTGCCGTTTAAGTTGTCGAGGGCTGATTTCTTGTCCTATGATAAAAAGTTTTCTGTTTCACCGCCAAAACTCTCAGGGCAGCATTTGCAACCATATGGCACCATTTTTGAGTGAATTGCCAAAAGTCAGATTTTTGATGAAATTGTGACCCCGGCGCTTCGGGATTTTTTTAATAAAGCTTTTTCAGCCGCTTAAATTGTCCAGGGCTGATTTCTTGTCCTGTGATAAAAAGCCTTCTGTTTCGACCACCAAAACTCTCAGGGGAGCAAGTGTAACCGTTTGGCACCGTTTGTGAATGAAATGCCAAATGTCAGAATTTTGCTGAAATTGTGACCCGGGGGCTTAGGGATTTTTTCAAAAAAACTTTTTCTGCCGGTTAAGTTGTCCAGGGCTGATTTCTTGTCTGTGATAAAAAGCCTTCAATATTGACCGCCAAACCTCTCGGGGCAGCATTTGCAACCGTTTGGCACCGTTTGTGAGTGAATTGCCAAAAGTCAGAATTTTGCTGAAATTGTGACCCTGGGGCTTAGGGATTTTTTTAAAAAAACTTTTTCAGCCGCTTAAATTGTCCAGGGCTGATTTCTTGTCCTATGATAAAAAGTTTTCTGTTTCACCGCCAAAACTCTCAGGGCAGCATTTGCAACCCTATGGCACCATTTTTGAGTGAATTGCCAAAAGTCGGATTTTTGATGAAATTGTGACCCCGGCGCTTAGGGATTTTTTTAATAAAGCTTTTTCATCCGCTTAAATTGTCCAGGGCTGATTTCTTGTCCTGTGATAAAAAGCCTTCTGTTTTGACCGCCAAAACTCTCAGGGGAGCAAGTGTAACCGTTTGGCACCGTTTGTGAATGAAATGCCAAATGTCAGAATTTTGCTGAAATTGTGACCCGGGGGCTTGGGGATTTTTTCAAAAAAACTTTTTTCTGCCGGTTAAGTTGTCCAGGGCTGATTTCTTGTCCTGTGATAAAAAGCCTTCAATATTGACCGCCAAACCTCTCGGGGCAGCATTTGCAACCGTTTGGCACCGTTTGTGAGTGAATTGCCAAAAGTCAGAATTTTGCTGAAATTGTGACCCTGGGGCTTAGGGATTTTTTTAAAAAAACTTTTTCAGCCGCTTAAATTGTCCAGGGCTGATTTCTTGTCCTGTGATAAAAAGCCTTCTGTTTCGACCGCCAAACCTCTCAGGAGAGCATGTGCAACCGTTTGGCACTATTTTTGAGTGAATTGCCAAAAGTCAGATTTTTGATGAAATTGTGACCCCGGGGCTTAGGGATTTTTTAAAAAAAACTTTTTCAGCCGCTTAAATTGTCCAGGGCTGATTTCTTGTCCTGTGATAAAAAGCCTTCTGTTTCGACCGCCAAACCTCTCAGGCGAGCATTTGCAACAATTTGGCACCGTTTGTGAATGAATTGCCAAAAGTCAGAATTTTGCTGAAATTGTGACCCCGGGGCTTAGGGATTTTTTCAAAAAAACTTTTTCTGCCGGTTAAGTTGTAGAAGGCTGATTTCTTGTCCTGTGATAAAAAGCCTTCAATATTGACCGCCACACCTCTCAGGGGAGCGTGTGCAACCGTTTGGCACTATTTTTGAGTGAATCGCCAAAAGTCAGATTTTTGATGAAATTGTGATCCCGGGGCTTAGGGATTTTTTCAAAAAAACTTTTTCTGCCGGTTAAGTTGTAGAAGGCTGATTTCTTGTCCTATGATAAAAAGCCTTCTATTTCGACCGCCAAACCTCTCAGGGGAGCATTTGCAACAATTTGGCACCATTTTTGAGTGAATTGCCAAAAGTCAGATTTTTGATGAAATTGTGACCCCGGGGCTTAGGGATTTTTTTAAAAAAACTTTTTCATCCGCTTAAATTGTCCAGGGCTGATTTCTTGTCCTGTGATAAAAAGCCTTCTGTTTCGACCGCCAAAACTCTCAGGGGAACAAGTGTAACCGTTTGGCACCGTTTGTGAATGAATTGCCAAAAGTCAGATTTTTGATGAAATTGTGACCCCGGGGCTTAGGGATTTTTTCAAAAAAACTTTTTCTGCCGGTTAAGTTGTCCAGGGCTGATTTCTTGTCCTGTGATAAAAAGCCTTCTATTTCGACCGCCAAACCTCTCAGGGGAGCATTTGCAACCATTTGGCACCATTTTTGAGTGAATTGCCAAAAGTCAGATTTTTGATGAAATTGTGACCCCGGGGCTTAGATATTTTTTTAAAAAAACTTTTTCAGCCGCTTAAATTGTCCAAGGCTGATTTCTTGTCCTGTGATAAAAAGCCTTCTGTTTCGACTGCCAAAACTCTCAGGGGAGCATTTGCAACCGTTTGGTACCATTTTTGAGTGAATTGCCAAAAGTCAGATTTTTGATGAAATTGTGACCCCGGGGCTTAGGGATTTTTTCAAAAAAACTTTTTCTTCCGCTTAAATTGTGCAGGGCTGATTTCTTGTCGTGTGATAAAAAGCCTTCTGTTTCGACCGCCAAAACTCTCAGGGGAGCATGTGCAACCGTTTGGCACCATTTTTGAGTGAATTGAAAAAAGTCAGATTTTTGATGAAATTGTGACCCCGGGGCTTAGGGGTTTTTTAAAAAAAACTTTTTCAGCCGCTTAAATTGTCCAGGGCTGATTTCTTGTCCTGTGATAAAAAGCCTTCTGTTTCGACCGCCAAAACTCTCAGGGGAGCATGTGCAACCGTTTGGCACTATTTTTGAGTGAATTGCCAAAAGTCAGATTTTTGATGAAATTGTGACCCCGGGGCTTAGGGATTTTTTCAAAAAAACTTTTTCTGCTGTTTAAGTTGTTCAGGGCTGATTTCTTTTCCTGTGATAAAAAGCCTTCAATATTGACCGCCAAACCTCTCGGGGCAGCATTTGCAACCGTTTGGCACCGTTTGTGAGTGAATTGCCAAAAGTCAGAATTTTGCTGAAATTGTGACCCCGGGGCTTAGGGATTTTTTCAAAAAAACTTTTTCTGCCGGTTAAGTTGTAGAAGGCTGTTTTCTTGTCCTGTGATAAAAAGCCTTCTGTTTCGACCGCCAAACCTCTCAGGGGAGCATTTGCAACAATTTGGCACCATTTTTGAGTGAATTGCCAAAAGTCAGATTTTTGATGAAATTGTGACCACGGGGCTTAGGGATTTTTTCAAAAAAACTTCTTCAGCCGCTTAAATTGTCCAGGGCTGATTTCTTGTCCTGTGATAAAAAGCCTTCTGTTTCGACCGCCAAACCTCTCAGCGTTGCATTTGAACCATTTGGCACCATTTCTGAGTGAATTGCCAAAAGTCAGATTTTTGTGAAATTGTGACCCCGGGGCTTAGGGATTTTTTCAAAAAAACTTCTTCAGCCGCTTAAATTGTCCAGGGCTGATTTCTTATCGTGTGATAAAAAGCCTTCTGTTTCGACCGCCAAAACTCTCAGGGGAGCATGTGCAACCGTTTGGCACTATTTTTGAGTGAATTGCCAAAAGTCAGATTTTTGATGAAATTGTGACCCCGGGGCTAAGGAATTTTTTCAAAAAAACTTTTTCTGCTGCTTAAGTTGTTCAGGGCTGATTTCTTTTCCTGTGATAAAAAGCCTTCAATATTGACCGCCAAACCTCTCGGGGCAGCATTTGCAACCGTTTGGCACCGTTTGTGAGTGAATTGCCAAAAGTCAGAATTTTGCTGAAATTGTGACCCCGGGGCTTAGGGATTTTTTCAAAAAAACTTTTTCTGCCGGTTAAGTTTTAGAAGGCAGATTTCTTGTCCTGTGATAAAAAGCATTCTGTTTCGACCGCCAAACCTCTCAGGGGAGCATTTGCAACAATTTGGCACCATTTTTGAGTGAATTGCCAAAAGTCAGATTTTTGTGAAATTGTGACCCCGGGGCTTAGGGATTTCTTCAAAAAAACTTTTTCTGCCGGTTAAGTTGTAGAAGGCTGATTTCTTGTCCTGTGATAAAAAGCCTTCTGTTTCGACCGCCAAACCTCTCAGGGGAGCATTTGCAACAATTTGGCACCATTTTTGAGTGAATTGCCAAAAGTCAGATTTTTGATGAAATTGTGACCACGGGGCTTAGGGATTTTTTCAAAAAAACTTTTTCTGCCGGTTAAGTTGTAGAAGGCTGATTTCTTGTCCTGTGATAAAAAGCCTTCTGTTTCTACCGCCAAACCTCTCAGGGGAGCATTTGCAACAATTTGGCACCATTTTTGAGTGAATTGGCGAAAGTCAGATTTTTGATGAAATTGTGACCCCGGGGCTTAGGGATTTTTTGAAAAAAACTTTTTCATCCGCTTAAATTGTCCAGGGCTGATTTCTTGTCCTGTGATAAAAAGCCTTCTGTTTCGACCGCCAAAACTCTCAGGGGAACAAGTGTAACCGTTTGGCACCGTTTGTGAATGAATTGCCAAATGTCAGAATTTTGCTGAAATTGTGACCCGGGGGCTTAGGGATTTTTTCAAAAAAACTTTTTCTGCCGGTTAAGTTGTCCAGGGCTGATTTCTTGTCCTGTGATAAAAAGCCTTCAATATTGACCGCCAAACCTCTCGGGGCAGCATTTGCAACCGTTTGGCACCGTTTGTGAGTGAATTGCCAAAAGTCAGATTTTTGATGAAATTGTGACCCCGGGGCTTAGGGATTTTTTCAAAAAAACTTTTTCTGCCGTTTAAGTTGTCGAGGGCTGATTTCTTGTCCTATGATAAAAAGTTTTCTGTTTCACCGCCAAACCTCTCAGGGCAGCATTTGCAACCATATGGCACCATTTTTGAGTGAATTTCCAAAAGTCAGATTTTTGATGAAATTGTGACCCCGGCGCTTAGGGATTTTTTTTATAAAGCTTTTTCAGCCGCTTAAATTGTCCAGGGCTGATTTCTTGTCCTGTGATAAAAAGCCTTCTGTTTCGACCGCCAAAACTCTCAGGGGAGCAAGTGTAACCGTTTGGCACCGTTTGTGAATGAAATGCCAAATGTCAGAATTTTTCTGAAATTGTGACCCGGGGGCTTAGGGATTTTTTCAAAAAAACTTTTTTCTGCCGGTTAAGTTGTCCAGGGCTGATTTCTTGTCCTGTGATAAAAAGCCTTCAATATTGACCGCCAAACCTCTCGGGGCAGCATTTGCAACCGTTTGGCACCGTTTGTGAGTGAATTGCCAGAAGTCAGAATTTTGCTGAAATTGTGACCCTGGGGCTTAGGGATTTTTTTAAAAAAACTTTTTCAGCCGCTTAAATTGTCCAGGGCTGATTTCTTGTCCTATGATAAAAAGTTTTCTGTTTCACCGCCAAAACTCTCAGGGCAGCATTTGCAACCCTATGGCACCATTTTTGAGTGAATTGCCAAAAGTCAGATTTTTGATGAAATTGTGACCCCGGCGCTTAGGGATTTTTTTAATAAAGCTTTTTCATCCGCTTAAATTGTCCAGGGCTGATTTCTTGTCCTGTGATAAAAAGCCTTCTGTTTCGACCGCCAAAACTCTCAGGGGAGCAAGTGTAACCGTTTGGCACCGTTTGTGAATGAAATGCCAAATGTCAGAATTTTGCTGAAATTGTGACCCGGGGGCTTAGGGATTTTTTCAAAAAAACTTTTTTCTGCCGGTTAAGTTGTCCAGGGCTGATTTCTTGTCCTGTGATAAAAAGCCTTCAATATTGACCGCCAAACCTCTCGGGGCAGCATTTGCAACCGTTTGGCACCGTTTGTGAGTGAATTGCCAAAAGTCAGAATTTTGCTGAAATTGTGACCCTGGGGCTTAGGGATTTTTTAAAAAAAACTTTTTCAGCCGCTTAAATTTTCCAGGGCTGATTTCTTGTCCTGTGATAAAAAGCCTTCTGTTTCGACCGCCAAACCTCTCAGGAGAGCATGTGCAACCGTTTGGCACTATTTTTGAGTGAATTGCCAAAAGTCAGATTTTTGATGAAATTGTGACCCCGGCGCTTCGGGATTTTTTTAATAAAGCTTTTTCAGCCGCTTAAATTGTCCAGGGCTGATTTCTTGTCCTGTGATAAAAAGCCTTCTGTTTCGACCACCAAAACTCTCAGGGGAGCAAGTGTAACCGTTTGGCACCGTTTGTGAATGAAATGCCAAATGTCAGAATTTTGCTGAAATTGTGACCCGGGGGCTTAGGGATTTTTTCAAAAAAACTTTTTCTGCCGGTTAAGTTGTCCAGGGCTGATTTCTTGTCTGTGATAAAAAGCCTTCAATATTGACCGCCAAACCTCTCGGGGCAGCATTTGCAACCGTTTGGCATCGTTTGTGAGTGAATTGCCAAAAGTCAGAATTTTGCTGAAATTGTGACCTGGGGCTTAGGGATTTTTTTAAAAAAACTTTTTCAGCCGCTTAAATTGTCCAGGGCTGATTTCTTGTCCTATGATAAAAAGTTTTCTGTTTCACCGCCAAAACTCTCAGGGCAGCATTTGCAACCCTATGGCACCATTTTTGAGTGAATTGCCAAAAGTCGGATTTTTGATGAAATTGTGACCCCGGCGCTTAGGGATTTTTTTAATAAAGCTTTTTCATCCGCTTAAATTGTCCAGGGCTGATTTCTTGTCCTGTGATAAAAAGCCTTCTGTTTTGACCGCCAAAACTCTCAGGGGAGCAAGTGTAACCGTTTGGCACCGTTTGTGAATGAAATGCCAAATGTCAGAATTTTGCTGAAATTGTGACCCGGGGGCTTGGGGATTTTTTCAAAAAAACTTTTTTCTGCCGGTTAAGTTGTCCAGGGCTGATTTCTTGTCCTGTGATAAAAAGCCTTCAATATTGACCGCCAAACCTCTCGGGGCAGCATTTGCAACCGTTTGGCACCGTTTGTGAGTGAATTGCCAAAAGTCAGAATTTTGCTGAAATTGTGACCCTGGGGCTTAGGGATTTTTTTTAAAAAACTTTTTCAGCCGCTTAAATTGTCCAGGGCTGATTTCTTGTCCTGTGATAAAAAGCCTTCTGTTTCGACCGCCAAACCTCTCAGGAGAGCATGTGCAACCGTTTGGCACTATTTTTGAGTGAATTGCCAAAAGTCAGATTTTTGATGAAATTGTGACCCCGGGGCTTAGGGATTTTTTAAAAAAAACTTTTTCAGCCGCTTAAATTGTCCAGGGCTGATTTCTTGTCCTGTGATAAAAAGCCTTCTGTTTCGACCGCCAAACCTCTCAGGCGAGCATTTGCAACAATTTGGCACCGTTTGTGAATGAATTGCCAAAAGTCAGAATTTTGCTGAAATTGTGACCCCGGGGCTTAGGGATTTTTTCAAAAAAACTTTTTCTGCCGGTTAAGTTGTAGAAGGCTGATTTCTTGTCCTGTGATAAAAAGCCTTCAATATTGACCGCCAAAACTCTCAGGGGAGCATTTGCAACCGTTTGGCACTATTTTTGAGTGAATCGCCAAAAGTCAGATTTTTGATGAAATTGTGATCCCGGGGCTTAGGGATTTTTTCAAAAAAACTTTTTCTGCCGGTTAAGTTGTAGAAGGCTGATTTCTTGTCCTATGATAAAAAGCCTTCTATTTCGACCGCCAAACCTCTCAGGGGAGCATTTGCAACAATTTGGCACCATTTTTGAGTGAATTGCCAAAAGTCAGATTTTTGATGAAATTGTGACCCCGGGGCTTAGGGATTTTTTCAAAAAAACCTTTTCTGCCGTTTAAGTTGTCGAGGGCTGATTTCTTGTCCTATGATAAAAAGTTTTCTGTTTCACCGCCAAAACTCTCAGGGCAGCATTTGCAACCATATGGCACCATTTTTGAGTGAATTGCCAAAAGTCAGATTTTTGATGAAATTGTGACCCCGGCGCTTAGGGATTTTTTTAATAAAGCTTTTTCAGCCGCTTAAATTGTCCAGGGCTGATTTCTTGTCCTGTGATAAAAAGCCTTCTGTTTCGACCACCAAAACTCTCAGGGGAGCAAGTGTAACCGTTTGGCACCGTTTGTGAATGAAATGCCAAATGTCAGAATTTTGCTGAAATTGTGACCCGGGGGCTTAGGGATTTTTTCAAAAAAACTTTTTCTGCCGGTTAAGTTGTCCAGGGCTGATTTCTTGTCTGTGATAAAAAGCCTTCAATATTGACCGCCAAACCTCTCGGGGCAGCATTTGCAACCGTTTGGCACCGTTTGTGAGTGAATTGCCAAAAGTCAGAATTTTGCTGAAATTGTGACCCTGGGGCTTAGGGATTTTTTTAAAAAAACTTTTTCAGCCGCTTAAATTGTCCAGGGCTGATTTCTTGTCCTATGATAAAAAGTTTTCTGTTTCACCGCCAAAACTCTCAGGGCAGCATTTGCAACCCTATGGCACCATTTTTGAGTGAATTGCCAAAAGTCGGATTTTTGATGAAATTGTGACCCCGGCGCTTAGGGATTTTTTTAATAAAGCTTTTTCATCCGCTTAAATTGTCCAGGGCTGATTTCTTGTCCTGTGATAAAAAGCCTTCTGTTTTGACCGCCAAAACTCTCAGGGGAGCAAGTGTAACCGTTTGGCACCGTTTGTGAATGAAATGCCAAATGTCAGAATTTTGCTGAAATTGTGACCCGGGGGCTTGGGGATTTTTTCAAAAAAACTTTTTTCTGCCGGTTAAGTTGTCCAGGGCTGATTTCTTGTCCTGTGATAAAAAGCCTTCAATATTGACCGCCAAACCTCTCGGGGCAGCATTTGCAACCGTTTGGCACCGTTTGTGAGTGAATTGCCAAAAGTCAGAATTTTGCTGAAATTGTGACCCTGGGGCTTAGGGATTTTTTTAAAAAAACTTTTTCAGCCGCTTAAATTGTCCAGGGCTGATTTCTTGTCCTATGATAAAAAGTTTTCTGTTTCACCGCCAAAACTCTCAGGGCAGCATTTGCAACCCTATGGCACCATTTTTGAGTGAATTGCCAAAAGTCGGATTTTTGATGAAATTGTGACCCCGGCGCTTAGGGATTTTTTTAATAAAGCTTTTTCATCCGCTTAA
Organism: Podarcis cretensis; assembly: GCF_951804945.1. Taxonomy (NCBI): domain Eukaryota; kingdom Metazoa; phylum Chordata; class Lepidosauria; order Squamata; family Lacertidae; genus Podarcis; species Podarcis cretensis. The sequence goes on along the minus strand of NC_137176.1, from coordinate 16,123,156 downwards.
ATTGTCCAGGGCTTATTTCTTGTCCTGTGATAAAAAGCCTTCTGTTTTGACCGCCAAAACTCTCAGGGGAGCAAGTGTAACCGTTTGGCACCGTTTGTGAATGAAATGCCAAATGTCAGAATTTTGCTGAAATTGTGACCCGGGGGCTTGGGGATTTTTTCAAAAAAACTTTTTTCTGCCGGTTAAGTTGTCCAGGGCTGATTTCTTGTCCTGTGATAAAAAGCCTTCAATATTGACCGCCAAACCTCTCGGGGCAGCATTTGCAACCGTTTGGCACCGTTTGTGAGTGAATTGCCAAAAGTCAGAATTTTGCTGAAATTGTGACCCTGGGGCTTAGGGATTTTTTTTTAAAAACTTTTTCAGCCGCTTAAATTGTCCAGGGCTGATTTCTTGTCCTGTGATAAAAAGCCTTCTGTTTCGACCGCCAAACCTCTCAGGAGAGCATGTGCAACCGTTTGGCACTATTTTTGAGTGAATTGCCAAAAGTCAGATTTTTGATGAAATTGTGACCCCGGGGCTTAGGGATTTTTTAAAAAAAACTTTTTCAGCCGCTTAAATTGTCCAGGGCTGATTTCTTGTCCTGTGATAAAAAGCCTTCTGTTTCGACCGCCAAACCTCTCAGGCGAGCATTTGCAACAATTTGGCACCGTTTGTGAATGAATTGCCAAAAGTCAGAATTTTGCTGAAATTGTGACCCCGGGGCTTAGGGATTTTTTCAAAAAAACTTTTTCTGCCGGTTAAGTTGTAGAAGGCTGATTTCTTGTCCTGTGATAAAAAGCCTTCAATATTGACCGCCAAAACTCTCAGGGGAGCATTTGCAACCGTTTGGCACTATTTTTGAGTGAATCGCCAAAAGTCAGATTTTTGATGAAATTGTGATCCCGGGGCTTAGGGATTTTTTCAAAAAAACTTTTTCTGCCGGTTAAGTTGTAGAAGGCTGATTTCTTGTCCTATGATAAAAAGCCTTCTATTTCGACCGCCAAACCTCTCAGGGGAGCATTTGCAACAATTTGGCACCATTTTTGAGTGAATTGCCAAAAGTCAGATTTTTGATGAAATTGTGACCCCGGGGCTTAGGGATTTTTTTAAAAAAACTTTTTCATCCGCTTAAATTGTCCAGGGCTGATTTCTTGTCCTGTGATAAAAAGCCTTCTGTTTCGACCGCCAAAACTCTCAGGGGAACAAGTGTAACCGTTTGGCACCGTTTGTGAATGAATTGCCAAATGTCAGAATTTTGCTGAAATTGTGACCCGGGGGCTTAGGGATTTTTTCAAAAAAACTTTTTCTGCCGGTTAAGTTGTCCAGGGCTGATTTCTTGTCCTGTGATAAAAAGCCTTCAATATTGACCGCCAAACCTCTCGGGGCAGCATTTGCAACCGTTTGGCACCGTTTGTGAGTGAATTGCCAAAAGTCAGAATTTTGCTGAAATTGTGACCCCGGGGCTTAGGGATTTTTTTAAAAAAACTTTTTCAGCCGCTTAAATTGTCCAGGGCTGATTTCTTGTCCTGTGATAAAAAGCCTTCTATTTCGACCGCCAAACCTCTCAGGGGAGCATTTGCAACCATTTGGCACCATTTTTGAGTGAATTGCCAAAAGTCAGATTTTTGATGAAATTGTGACCCCGGGGCTTAGATATTTTTTTAAAAAAACTTTTTCAGCCGCTTAAATTGTCCAAGGCTGATTTCTTGTCCTGTGATAAAAAGCCTTCTGTTTCGACTGCCAAAACTCTCAGGGGAGCATTTGCAACAATTTGGCACCATTTTTGAGTGAATTGCCAAAAGTCAGATTTTTGTGAAATTGTGACCCCGGGGCTTAGGGATTTCTTCAAAAAAACTTTTTCTGCCGGTTAAGTTGTAGAAGGCTGATTTCTTGTCCTGTGATAAAAAGCCTTCTGTTTCGACCGCCAAACCTCTCAGGGGAGCATTTGCAACAATTTGGCACCATTTTTGAGTGAATTGCCAAAAGTCAGATTTTTGATGAAATTGTGACCACGGGGCTTAGGGATTTTTTCAAAAAAACTTTTTCTGCCGGTTAAGTTGTAGAAGGCTGATTTCTTGTCGTGTGATAAAAAGCCTTCTGTTTCTACCGCCAAACCTCTCAGGGGAGCATTTGCAACAATTTGGCACCATTTTTGAGTGAATTGGCGAAAGTCAGATTTTTGATGAAATTGTGACCCCGGGGCTTAGGGATTTTTTGAAAAAAACTTTTTCATCCGCTTAAATTGTCCAGGGCTGATTTCTTGTCCTGTGATAAAAAGCCTTCTGTTTCGACCGCCAAAACTCTCAGGGGAACAAGTGTAACCGTTTGGCACCGTTTGTGAATGAATTGCCAAATGTCAGAATTTTGCTGAAATTGTGACCCGGGGGCTTAGGGATTTTTTCAAAAAAACTTTTTCTGCCGGTTAAGTTGTCCAGGGCTGATTTCTTGTCCTGTGATAAAAAGCCTTCAATATTGACCGCCAAACCTCTCGGGGCAGCATTTGCAACCGTTTGGCACCGTTTGTGAGTGAATTGCCAAAAGTCAGAATTTTGCTGAAATTGTGACCCCGGGGCTTAGGGATTTTTTCAAAAAAACTTTTTCTGCCGGTTAAGTTGTAGAAGGCTGATTACTTGTCCTGTGATAAAAAGCCTTCTGTTTCGACCGCCAAACCTCTCAGGGGAGCATTTGCAACCATATGGCACCATTTTTGAGTGAATTGCCAAAAGTCAGATTTTTGATGAAATTGTGACCCCGGGGCTTAGGGATTTTTTCAAAAAAACTTTTTCTGCCGTTTAAGTTGTCGAGGGCTGATTTCTTGTCCTATGATAAAAAGTTTTCTGTTTCACCGCCAAACCTCTCAGGGCAGCATTTGCAACCATATGGCACCATTTTTGAGTGAATTGCCAAAAGTCAGATTTTTGATGAAATTGTGACCCCGGCGCTTAGGGATTTTTTTTATAAAGCTTTTTCAGCCGCTTAAATTGTCCAGGGCTGATTTCTTGTCCTGTGATAAAAAGCCTTCTGTTTCGACCGCCAAAACTCTCAGGGGAGCAAGTGTAACCGTTTGGCACCGTTTGTGAATGAAATGCCAAATGTCAGAATTTTTCTGAAATTGTGACCCGGGGGCTTAGGGATTTTTTCAAAAAAACTTTTTCTGCCGGTTAAGTTGTCCAGGGCTGATTTCTTGTCTGTGATAAAAAGCCTTCAATATTGACCGCCAAACCTCTCGGGGCAGCATTTGCAACCGTTTGGCACCGTTTGTGAGTGAATTGCCAAAAGTCAGAATTTTGCTGAAATTGTGACCCTGGGGCTTAGGGATTTTTTTTAAAAAACTTTTTCAGCCGCTTAAATTGTCCAGGGCTGATTTCTTGTCCTGTGATAAAAAGCCTTCTGTTTCGACCGCCAAACCTCTCAGGAGAGCATGTACAACCGTTTGGCACTATTTTTGAGTGAATTGCCAAAAGTCAGATTTTTGATGAAATTGTGACCCCGGGGCTTAGGGATTTTTTAAAAAAAACTTTTTCAGCCGCTTAAATTGTCCAGGGCTGATTTCTTGTCCTGTGATAAAAAGCCTTCTGTTTCGACCGCCAAACCTCTCAGGCGAGCATTTGCAACAATTTGGCACCGTTTGTGAATGAATTGCCAAAAGTCAGAATTTTGCTGAAATTGTGACCCCGGGGCTTAGGGATTTTTTCAAAAAAACTTTTTCTGCCGGTTAAGTTGTAGAAGGCTGATTTCTTGTCCTGTGATAAAAAGCCTTCAATATTGACCGCCAAAACTCTCAGGGGAGCATTTGCAACCGTTTGGCACTATTTTTGAGTGAATCGCCAAAAGTCAGATTTTTGATGAAATTGTGATCCCGGGGCTTAGGGATTTTTTCAAAAAAACTTTTTCTGCCGGTTAAGTTGTAGAAGGCTGATTTCTTGTCCTATGATAAAAAGCCTTCTATTTCGACCGCCAAACCTCTCAGGGGAGCATTTGCAACAATTTGGCACCATTTTTGAGTGAATTGGCGAAAGTCAGATTTTTGATGAAATTGTGACCCCGGGGCTTAGGGATTTTTTGAAAAAAACTTTTTCATCCGCTTAAATTGTCCAGGGCTGATTTCTTGTCCTGTGATAAAAAGCCTTCTGTTTCGCCCGCCAAAACTCTCAGGGGAACAAGTGTAACCGTTTGGCACCGTTTGTGAATGAATTGCCAAATGTCAGAATTTTGCTGAAATTGTGACCCGGGGGCTTAGGGATTTTTTCAAAAAAACTTTTTCTGCCGGTTAAGTTGTCCAGGGCTGATTTCTTGTCCTGTGATAAAAAGCCTTCAATATTGACCGCCAAACCTCTCGGGGCAGCATTTGCAACCGTTTGGCACCGTTTGTGAGTGAATTGCCAAAAGTCAGATTTTTGATGAAATTGTGACCCCGGGGCTTAGGGATTTTTTCAAAAAAACTTTTTCTGCCGGTTAAGTTGTAGAAGGCTGATTACTTGTCCTGTGATAAAAAGCCTTCTGTTTCGACCGCCAAACCTCTCAGGGGAGCATTTGCAACCATATGGCACCATTTTTGAGTGAATTGCCAAAAGTCAGATTTTTGATGAAATTGTGACCCCGGGGCTTAGGGATTTTTTCAAAAAAACCTTTTCTGCCGTTTAAGTTGTCGAGGGCTGATTTCTTGTCCTATGATAAAAAGTTTTCTGTTTCACCGCCAAAACTCTCAGGGCAGCATTTGCAACCATATGGCACCATTTTTGAGTGAATTGCCAAAAGTCAGATTTTTGATGAAATTGTGACCCCGGCGCTTAGGGATTTTTTTAATAAAGCTTTTTCAGCCGCTTAAATTGTCCAGGGCTGATTTCTTGTCCTGTGATAAAAAGCCTTCTGTTTCGACCACCAAAACTCTCAGGGGAGCAAGTGTAACCGTTTGGCACCGTTTGTGAATGAAATGCCAAATGTCAGAATTTTGCTGAAATTGTGACCCGGGGGCTTAGGGATTTTTTCAAAAAAACTTTTTCTGCCGGTTAAGTTGTCCAGGGCTGATTTCTTGTCTGTGATAAAAAGCCTTCAATATTGACCGCCAAACCTCTCGGGGCAGCATTTGCAACCGTTTGGCACCGTTTGTGAGTGAATTGCCAAAAGTCAGAATTTTGCTGAAATTGTGACCCTGGGGCTTAGGGATTTTTTTAAAAAAACTTTTTCAGCCGCTTAAATTGTCCAGGGCTGATTTCTTGTCCTATGATAAAAAATTTTCTGTTTCACCGCCAAAACTCTCAGGGCAGCATTTGCAACCCTATGGCACCATTTTTGAGTGAATTGCCAAAAGTCGGATTTTTGATGAAATTGTGACCCCGGCGCTTAGGGATTTTTTTAATAAAGCTTTTTCATCCGCTTAAATTGTCCAGGGCTGATTTCTTGTCCTGTGATAAAAAGCCTTCTGTTTTGACCGCCAAAACTCTCAGGGGAGCAAGTGTAACCGTTTGGCACCGTTTGTGAATGAAATGCCAAATGTCAGAATTTTGCTGAAATTGTGACCCGGGGGCTTGGGGATTTTTTCAAAAAAACTTTTTTCTGCCGGTTAAGTTGTCCAGGGCTGATTTCTTGTCCTGTGATAAAAAGCCTTCAATATTGACCGCCAAACCTCTCGGGGCAGCATTTGCAACCGTTTGGCACCGTTTGTGAGTGAATTGCCAAAAGTCAGAATTTTGCTGAAATTGTGACCCTGGGGCTTAGGGATTTTTTTAAAAAAACTTTTTCAGCCGCTTAAATTGTCCAGGGCTGATTTCTTGTCCTGTGATAAAAAGCCTTCTGTTTCGACCGCCAAACCTCTCAGGAGAGCATGTGCAACCGTTTGGCACTATTTTTGAGTGAATTGCCAAAAGTCAGATTTTTGATGAAATTGTGACCCCGGGGCTTAGGGATTTTTTAAAAAAAACTTTTTCAGCCGCTTAAATTGTCCAGGGCTGATTTCTTGTCCTGTGATAAAAAGCCTTCTGTTTCGACCGCCAAACCTCTCAGGCGAGCATTTGCAACAATTTGGCACCGTTTGTGAATGAATTGCCAAAAGTCAGAATTTTGCTGAAATTGTGACCCCGGGGCTTAGGGATTTTTTCAAAAAAACTTTTTCTGCCGGTTAAGTTGTAGAAGGCTGATTTCTTGTCCTGTGATAAAAAGCCTTCAATATTGACCGCCAAAACTCTCAGGGGAGCATTTGCAACCGTTTGGCACTATTTTTGAGTGAATCGCCAAAAGTCAGATTTTTGATGAAATTGTGATCCCGGGGCTTAGGGATTTTTTCAAAAAAACTTTTTCTGCCGGTTAAGTTGTAGAAGGCTGATTTCTTGTCCTATGATAAAAAGCCTTCTATTTCGACCGCCAAACCTCTCAGGGGAGCATTTGCAACAATTTGGCACCATTTTTGAGTGAATTGCCAAAAGTCAGATTTTTGATGAAATTGTGACCCCGGGGCTTAGGGATTTTTTTAAAAAAACTTTTTCATCCGCTTAAATTGTCCAGGGCTGATTTCTTGTCCTGTGATAAAAAGCCTTCTGTTTCGACCGCCAAAACTCTCAGGGGAACAAGTGTAACCGTTTGGCACCGTTTGTGAATGAATTGCCAAATGTCAGAATTTTGCTGAAATTGTGACCCGGGGGCTTAGGGATTTTTTCAAAAAAACTTTTTCTGCCGGTTAAGTTGTCCAGGGCTGATTTCTTGTCCTGTGATAAAAAGCCTTCAATATTGACCGCCAAACCTCTCGGGGCAGCATTTGCAACCGTTTGGCACCGTTTGTGAGTGAATTGCCAAAAGTCAGAATTTTGCTGAAATTGTGACCCCGGGGCTTAGGGATTTTTTTAAAAAAACTTTTTCAGCCGCTTAAATTGTCCAGGGCTGATTTCTTGTCCTGTGATAAAAAGCCTTCTATTTCGACCGCCAAACCTCTCAGGGGAGCATTTGCAACCATTTGGCACCATTTTTGAGTGAATTGCCAAAAGTCAGATTTTTGATGAAATTGTGACCCCGGGGCTTAGATATTTTTTTTAAAAAACTTTTTCAGCCGCTTAAATTGTCCAAGGCTGATTTCTTGTCCTGTGATAAAAAGCCTTCTGTTTCGACTGCCAAAACTCTCAGGGGAGCATTTGCAACCGTTTGGTACCATTTTTGAGTGAATTGCCAAAAGTCAGATTTTTGATGAAATTGTGACCCCGGGGCTTAGGGATTTTTTCAAAAAAACTTTTTCTTCCGCTTAAATTGTGCAGGGCTGATTTCTTGTCGTGTGATAAAAAGCCTTCTGTTTCGACCGCCAAAACTCTCAGGGGAGCATGTGCAACCGTTTGGCACCATTTTTGAGTGAATTGAAAAAAGTCAGATTTTTGATGAAATTGTGACCCCGGGGCTTAGGGATTTTTTTAAAAAAACTTTTTCAGCCGCTTAAATTGTCCAGGGCTGATTTCTTGTCCTGTGATAAAAAGCCTTCTGTTTCGACCGCCAAAACTCTCAGGGGAGCATGTGCAACCGTTTGGCACTATTTTTGAGTGAATTGCCAAAAGTCAGATTTTTGATGAAATTGTGACCCCGGGGCTTAGGGATTTTTTCAAAAAAACTTTTTCTGCTGTTTAAGTTGTTCAGGGCTGATTTCTTTTCCTGTGATAAAAAGCCTTCAATATTGACCGCCAAACCTCTCGGGGCAGCATTTGCAACCGTTTGGCACCGTTTGTGAGTGAATTGCCAAAAGTCAGAATTTTGCTGAAATTGTGACCCCGGGGCTTAGGGATTTTTTCAAAAAAACTTTTTCTGCCGGTTAAGTTGTAGAAGGCTGTTTTCTTGTCCTGTGATAAAAAGCCTTCTGTTTCGACCGCCAAACCTCTCAGGGGAGCATTTGCAACAATTTGGCACCATTTTTGAGTGAATTGCCAAAAGTCAGATTTTTGATGAAATTGTGACCACGGGGCTTAGGGATTTTTTCAAAAAAACTTCTTCAGCCGCTTAAATTGTCCAGGGCTGATTTCTTGTCCTGTGATAAAAAGCCTTCTGTTTCGACCGCCAAACCTCTCAGCGGTGCATTTGCAACCATTTGGCACCATTTCTGAGTGAATTGCCAAAAGTCAGATTTTTGTGAAATTGTGACCCCGGGGCTTAGGGATTTTTTCAAAAAAACTTCTTCAGCCGCTTAAATTGTCCAGGGCTGATTTCTTATCGTGTGATAAAAAGCCTTCTCTTTCGACCGCCAAAACTCTCAGGGGAGCATGTGCAACCGTTTGGCACTATTTTTGAGTGAATTGCCAAAAGTCAGATTTTTGATGAAATTGTGACCCCGGGGCTAAGGAATTTTTTCAAAAAAACTTTTTCTGCTGCTTAAGTTGTTCAGGGCTGATTTCTTTTCCTGTGATAAAAAGCCTTCAATATTGACCGCCAAACCTCTCGGGGCAGCATTTGCAACCGTTTGGCACCGTTTGTGAGTGAATTGCCAAAAGTCAGACTTTTGCTGAAATTGTGACCCCGGGGCTTAGGGATTTTTTCAAAAAAACTTTTTCTGCCGGTTAAGTTTTAGAAGGCAGATTTCTTGTCCTGTGATAAAAAGCATTCTGTTTCGACCGCCAAACCTCTCAGGGGAGCATTTGCAACAATTTGGCACCATTTTTGAGTGAATTGCCAAAAGTCAGATTTTTGTGAAATTGTGACCCCGGGGCTTAGGGATTTCTTCAAAAAAACTTTTTCTGCCGGTTAAGTTGTAGAAGGCTGATTTCTTGTCCTGTGATAAAAAGCCTTCTGTTTCGACCGCCAAACCTCTCAGGGGAGCATTTGCAACAATTTGGCACCATTTTTGAGTGAATTGCCAAAAGTCAGATTTTTGATGAAATTGTGACCACGGGGCTTAGGGATTTTTTCAAAAAAACTTTTTCTGCCGGTTAAGTTGTAGAAGGCTGATTTCTTGTCCTGTGATAAAAAGCCTTCTGTTTCTACCGCCAAACCTCTCAGGGGAGCATTTGCAACAATTTGGCACCATTTTTGAGTGAATTGGCGAAAGTCAGATTTTTGATGAAATTGTGACCCCGGGGCTTAGGGATTTTTTGAAAAAAACTTTTTCATCCGCTTAAATTGTCCAGGGCTGATTTCTTGTCCTGTGATAAAAAGCCTTCTGTTTCGACCGCCAAAACTCTCAGGGGAACAAGTGTAACCGTTTGGCACCGTTTGTGAATGAATTGCCAAATGTCAGAATTTTGCTGAAATTGTGACCCGGGGGCTTAGGGATTTTTTCAAAAAAACTTTTTCTGCCGGTTAAGTTGTCCAGGGCTGATTTCTTGTCCTGTGATAAAAAGCCTTCAATATTGACCGCCAAACCTCTCGGGGCAGCATTTGCAACCGTTTGGCACCGTTTGTGAGTGAATTGCCAAAAGTCAGAATTTTGCTGAAATTGTGACCCCGGGGCTTAAGGATTTTTTCAAAAAAACTTTTTCTGCCGGTTAAGTTGTAGAAGGCTGATTACTTGTCCTGTGATAAAAAGCCTTCTGTTTCGACCGCCAAACCTCTCAGGGGAGCATTTGCAACCATATGGCACCATTTTTGAGTGAATTGCCAAAAGTCAGATTTTTGATGAAATTGTGACCCCGGGGCTTAGGGATTTTTTCAAAAAAACTTTTTCTGCCGTTTAAGTTGTCGAGGGCTGATTTCTTGTCCTATGATAAAAAGTTTTCTGTTTCACCGCCAAACCTCTCAGGGCAGCATTTGCAACCATATGGCACCATTTTTGAGTGAATTGCCAAAAGTCAGATTTTTGATGAAATTGTGACCCCGGCGCTTAGGGATTTTTTTTATAAAGCTTTTTCAGCCGCTTAAATTGTCCAGGGCTGATTTCTTGTCCTGTGATAAAAAGCCTTCTGTTTCGACCGCCAAAACTCTCAGGGGAGCAAGTGTAACCGTTTGGCACCGTTTGTGAATGAAATGCCAAATGTCAGAATTTTGCTGAAATTGTGACCCGGGGGCTTAGGGATTTTTTCAAAAAAACTTTTTCTGCCGGTTAAGTTGTCCAGGGCTGATTTCTTGTCTGTGATAAAAAGCCTTCAATATTGACCGCCAAACCTCTCGGGGCAGCATTTGCAACCGTTTGGCACCGTTTGTGAGTGAATTGCCAAAAGTCAGAATTTTGCTGAAATTGTGACCCTGGGGCTTAGGGATTTTTTTAAAAAAACTTTTTCAGCCGCTTAAATTGTCCAGGGCTGATTTCTTGTCCTATGATAAAAAATTTTCTGTTTCACCGCCAAAACTCTCAGGGCAGCATTTGCAACCCTATGGCACCATTTTTGAGTGAATTGCCAAAAGTCGGATTTTTGATGAAATTGTGACCCCGGCGCTTAGGGATTTTTTTAATAAAGCTTTTTCATCCGCTTAAATTGTCCAGGGCTGATTTCTTGTCCTGTGATAAAAAGCCTTCTGTTTTGACCGCCAAAACTCTCAGGGGAGCAAGTGTAACCGTTTGGCACCGTTTGTGAATGAAATGCCAAATGTCAGAATTTTGCTGAAATTGTGACCCGGGGGCTTGGGGATTTTTTCAAAAAAACTTTTTTCTGCCGGTTAAGTTGTCCAGGGCTGATTTCTTGTCCTGTGATAAAAAGCCTTCAATATTGACCGCCAAACCTCTCGGGGCAGCATTTGCAACCGTTTGGCACCGTTTGTGAGTGAATTGCCAAAAGTCAGAATTTTGCTGAAATTGTGACCCTGGGGCTTAGGGATTTTTTTAAAAAAACTTTTTCAGCCGCTTAAATTGTCCAGGGCTGATTTCTTGTCCTGTGATAAAAAGCCTTCTGTTTCGACCGCCAAACCTCTCAGGAGAGCATGTGCAACCGTTTGGCACTATTTTTGAGTGAATTGCCAAAAGTCAGATTTTTGATGAAATTGTGACCCCGGGGCTTAGGGATTTTTTAAAAAAAACTTTTTCAGCCGCTTAAATTGTCCAGGGCTGATTTCTTGTCCTGTGATAAAAAGCCTTCTGTTTCGACCGCCAAACCTCTCAGGCGAGCATTTGCAACAATTTGGCACCGTTTGTGAATGAATTGCCAAAAGTCAGAATTTTGCTGAAATTGTGACCCCGGGGCTTAGGGATTTTTTCAAAAAAACTTTTTCTGCCGGTTAAGTTGTAGAAGGCTGATTTCTTGTCCTGTGATAAAAAGCCTTCAATATTGACCGCCAAAACTCTCAGGGGAGCATTTGCAACCGTTTGGCACTATTTTTGAGTGAATCGCCAAAAGTCAGATTTTTGATGAAATTGTGATCCCGGGGCTTAGGGATTTTTTCAAAAAAACTTTTTCTGCCGGTTAAGTTGTAGAAGGCTGATTTCTTGTCCTATGATAAAAAGCCTTCTATTTCGACCGCCAAACCTCTCAGGGGAGCATTTGCAACAATTTGGCACCATTTTTGAGTGAATTGCCAAAAGTCAGATTTTTGATGAAATTGTGACCCCGGGGCTTAGGGATTTTTTTAAAAAAACTTTTTCATCCGCTTAAATTGTCCAGGGCTGATTTCTTGTCCTGTGATAAAAAGCCTTCTGTTTCGACCGCCAAAACTCTCAGGGGAACAAGTGTAACCGTTTGGCACCGTTTGTGAATGAATTGCCAAATGTCAGAATTTTGCTGAAATTGTGACCCGGGGGCTTAGGGATTTTTTCAAAAAAACTTTTTCTGCCGGTTAAGTTGTCCAGGGCTGATTTCTTGTCCTGTGATAAAAAGCCTTCAATATTGACCGCCAAACCTCTCGGGGCAGCATTTGCAACCGTTTGGCACCGTTTGTGAGTGAATTGCCAAAAGTCAGAATTTTGCTGAAATTGTGACCCCGGGGCTTAGGGATTTTTTTAAAAAAACTTTTTCAGCCGCTTAAATTGTCCAGGGCTGATTTCTTGTCCTGTGATAAAAAGCCTTCTATTTCGACCGCCAAACCTCTCAGGGGAGCATTTGCAACCATTTGGCACCATTTTTGAGTGAATTGCCAAAAGTCAGATTTTTGATGAAATTGTGACCCCGGGGCTTAGATATTTTTTTTAAAAAACTTTTTCAGCCGCTTAAATTGTCCAAGGCTGATTTCTTGTCCTGTGATAAAAAGCCTTCTGTTTCGACTGCCAAAACTCTCAGGGGAGCATTTGCAACCGTTTGGTACCATTTTTGAGTGAATTGCCAAAAGTCAGATTTTTGATGAAATTGTGACCCCGGGGCTTAGGGATTTTTTCAAAAAAACTTTTTCTTCCGCTTAAATTGTGCAGGGCTGATTTCTTGTCGTGTGATAAAAAGCCTTCTGTTTCGACCGCCAAAACTCTCAGGGGAGCATGTGCAACCGTTTGGCACCATTTTTGAGTGAATTGAAAAAAGTCAGATTTTTGATGAAATTGTGACCCCGGGGCTTAGGGATTTTTTTAAAAAAACTTTTTCAGCCGCTTAAATTGTCCAGGGCTGATTTCTTGTCCTGTGATAAAAAGCCTTCTGTTTCGACCGCCAAAACTCTCAGGGGAGCATGTGCAACCGTTTGGCACTATTTTTGAGTGAATTGCCAAAAGTCAGATTTTTGATGAAATTGTGACCCCGGGGCTTAGGGATTTTTTCAAAAAAACTTTTTCTGCTGTTTAAGTTGTTCAGGGCTGATTTCTTTTCCTGTGATAAAAAGCCTTCAATATTGACCGCCAAACCTCTCGGGGCAGCATTTGCAACCGTTTGGCACCGTTTGTGAGTGAATTGCCAAAAGTCAGAATTTTGCTGAAATTGTGACCCCGGGGCTTAGGGATTTTTTCAAAAAAACTTTTTCTGCCGGTTAAGTTGTAGAAGGCTGTTTTCTTGTCCTGTGATAAAAAGCCTTCTGTTTCGACCGCCAAACCTCTCAGGGGAGCATTTGCAACAATTTGGCACCATTTTTGAGTGAATTGCCAAAAGTCAGATTTTTGATGAAATTGTGACCACGGGGCTTAGGGATTTTTTCAAAAAAACTTCTTCAGCCGCTTAAATTGTCCAGGGCTGATTTCTTGTCCTGTGATAAAAAGCCTTCTGTTTCGACCGCCAAACCTCTCAGCGGTGCATTTGCAACCATTTGGCACCATTTCTGAGTGAATTGCCAAAAGTCAGATTTTTGTGAAATTGTGACCCCGGGGCTTAGGGATTTTTTCAAAAAAACTTCTTCAGCCGCTTAAATTGTCCAGGGCTGATTTCTTATCGTGTGATAAAAAGCCTTCTCTTTCGACCGCCAAAACTCTCAGGGGAGCATGTGCAACCGTTTGGCACTATTTTTGAGTGAATTGCCAAAAGTCAGATTTTTGATGAAATTGTGACCCCGGGGCTAAGGAATTTTTTCAAAAAAACTTTTTCTGCTGCTTAAGTTGTTCAGGGCTGATTTCTTTTCCTGTGATAAAAAGCCTTCAATATTGACCGCCAAACCTCTCGGGGCAGCATTTGCAACCGTTTGGCACCGTTTGTGAGTGAATTGCCAAAAGTCAGACTTTTGCTGAAATTGTGACCCCGGGGCTTAGGGATTTTTTCAAAAAAACTTTTTCTGCCGGTTAAGTTTTAGAAGGCAGATTTCTTGTCCTGTGATAAAAAGCATTCTGTTTCGACCGCCAAACCTCTCAGGGGAGCATTTGCAACAATTTGGCACCATTTTTGAGTGAATTGCCAAAAGTCAGATTTTTGTGAAATTGTGACCCCGGGGCTTAGGGATTTCTTCAAAAAAACTTTTTCTGCCGGTTAAGTTGTAGAAGGCTGATTTCTTGTCCTGTGATAAAAAGCCTTCTGTTTCGACCGCCAAACCTCTCAGGGGAGCATTTGCAACAATTTGGCACCATTTTTGAGTGAATTGCCAAAAGTCAGATTTTTGATGAAATTGTGACCACGGGGCTTAGGGATTTTTTCAAAAAAACTTTTTCTGCCGGTTAAGTTGTAGAAGGCTGATTTCTTGTCCTGTGATAAAAAGCCTTCTGTTTCTACCGCCAAACCTCTCAGGGGAGCATTTGCAACAATTTGGCACCATTTTTGAGTGAATTGGCGAAAGTCAGATTTTTGATGAAATTGTGACCCCGGGGCTTAGGGATTTTTTGAAAAAAACTTTTTCATCCGCTTAAATTGTCCAGGGCTGATTTCTTGTCCTGTGATAAAAAGCCTTCTGTTTCGACCGCCAAAACTCTCAGGGGAACAAGTGTAACCGTTTGGCACCGTTTGTGAATGAATTGCCAAATGTCAGAATTTTGCTGAAATTGTGACCCGGGGGCTTAGGGATTTTTTCAAAAAAACTTTTTCTGCCGGTTAAGTTGTCCAGGGCTGATTTCTTGTCCTGTGATAAAAAGCCTTCAATATTGACCGCCAAACCTCTCGGGGCAGCATTTGCAACCGTTTGGCACCGTTTGTGAGTGAATTGCCAAAAGTCAGAATTTTGCTGAAATTGTGACCCCGGGGCTTAAGGATTTTTTCAAAAAAACTTTTTCTGCCGGTTAAGTTGTAGAAGGCTGATTACTTGTCCTGTGATAAAAAGCCTTCTGTTTCGACCGCCAAACCTCTCAGGGGAGCATTTGCAACCATATGGCACCATTTTTGAGTGAATTGCCAAAAGTCAGATTTTTGATGAAATTGTGACCCCGGGGCTTAGGGATTTTTTCAAAAAAACTTTTTCTGCCGTTTAAGTTGTCGAGGGCTGATTTCTTGTCCTATGATAAAAAGTTTTCTGTTTCACCGCCAAACCTCTCAGGGCAGCATTTGCAACCATATGGCACCATTTTTGAGTGAATTGCCAAAAGTCAGATTTTTGATGAAATTGTGACCCCGGCGCTTAGGGATTTTTTTTATAAAGCTTTTTCAGCCGCTTAAATTGTCCAGGGCTGATTTCTTGTCCTGTGATAAAAAGCCTTCTGTTTCGACCGCCAAAACTCTCAGGGGAGCAAGTGTAACCGTTTGGCACCGTTTGTGAATGAAATGTCAAATGTCAGAATTTTTCTGAAATTGTGACCCGGGGGCTTAGGGATTTTTTCAAAAAAACTTTTTTCTGCCGGTTAAGTTGTCCAGGGCTGATTTCTTGTCCTGTGATAAAAAGCCTTCAATATTGACCGCCAAACCTCTCGGGGCAGCATTTGCAACCGTTTGGCACCGTTTGTGAGTGAATTGCCAGAAGTCAGAATTTTGCTGAAATTGTGACCCTGGGGCTTAGGGATTTTTTTAAAAAAACTTTTTCAGCCGCTTAAATTGTCCAGGGCTGATTTCTTGTCCTATGATAAAAAGTTTTCTGTTTCACCGCCAAAACTCTCAGGGCAGCATTTGCAACCCTATGGCACCATTTTTGAGTGAATTGCCAAAAGTCAGATTTTTGATGAAATTGTGACCCCGGCGCTTAGGGATTTTTTTAATAAAGCTTTTTCATCCGCTTAAATTGTCCAGGGCTGATTTCTTGTCCTGTGATAAAAAGCCTTCTGTTTCGACCGCCAAAACTCTCAGGGGAGCAAGTGTAACCGTTTGGCACCGTTTGTGAATGAAATGCCAAATGTCAGAATTTTGCTGAAATTGTGACCCGGGGGCTTAGGGATTTTTTCAAAAAAACTTTTTTCTGCCGGTTAAGTTGTCCAGGGCTGATTTCTTGTCCTGTGATAAAAAGCCTTCAATATTGACCGCCAAACCTCTCGGGGCAGCATTTGCAACCGTTTGGCACCGTTTGTGAGTGAATTGCCAAAAGTCAGAATTTTGCTGAAATTGTGACCCTGGGGCTTAGGGATTTTTTAAAAAAAACTTTTTCAAACGCTTAAATTGTCCAGGGCTGATTTCTTGTCCTGTGATAAAAAGCCTTCTGTTTCGACCGCCAAACCTCTCAGGAGAGCATGTGCAACCGTTTGGCACTATTTTTGAGTGAATTGCCAAAAGTCAGATTTTTGATGAAATTGTGACCCCGGGGCTTAGGGATTTTTTAAAAAAAACTTTTTCAGCCGCTTAAATTGTCCAGGGCTGATTTCTTGTCCTGTGATAAAAAGCCTTCTGTTTCGACCGCCAAAACTCTCAGGCGAGCATTTGCAACAATTTGGCACCGTTTGTGAATGAATTGCCAAAAGTCAGAATTTTGCTGAAATTGTGACCCCGGGGCTTAGGGATTTTTTCAAAAAAACTTTTTCTGCCGGTTAAGTTGTAGAAGGCTGATTTCTTGTCGTGTGATAAAAAGCCTTCTGTTTCGACCGCCAAACCTCTCAGGGGAGCATTTGCAACCATATGGCACCATTTTTGAGTGAATTGCCAAAAGTCAGATTTTTGATGAAATTGTGACCCCGGGGCTTAGGGATTTTTTAAAAAAAACTTTTTCTGCCGTTTAAGTTGTCGAGGGCTGATTTCTTGTCCTATGATAAAAAGTTTTCTGTTTCACCGCCAAAACTCTCAGGGCAGCATTTGCAACCATATGGCACCATTTTTGAGTGAATTGCCAAAAGTCAGATTTTTGATGAAATTGTGACCCCGGCGCTTAGGGATTTTTTTAATAAAGCTTTTTCAGCCGCTTAAATTGTCCAGGGCTGATTTCTTGTCCTGTGATAAAAAGCCTTCAATATTGACCGCCAAACCTCTCGGGGCAGGATTTGCAACCGTTTGGCACCGTTTGTGAGTGAATTGCCAAAAGTCAGATTTTTCCTGAAATTGTGACCCCGGGGCTGAGGGATTTTTTCAAAAAAACTTTTTCTGCCAGTTAAGTTGTCCAGGGCTGATTTCTTGTCCTGTGATAAAAAGCCTTCTGTTTCGACCACCAAACCTCTCAGGGGAGCATTTGCAACAATTTGGCACCATTTTTGAGTGAATTGCCAAAAGTCAGATTTTTGATGAAATTGTGACCCTGGGGCTTAGGGATTTTTTTAAAAAAACTTTTTCAGCCGCTTAAATTGTCCAGGGCTGATTTCTTGTCCTGTGATAAAAAGCCTTCAATATTGACCGCCAAACCTCTCGGGGCAGCATTTGCAACCGTTTGGCACTGTTTGTGAGTGAATTGCCAAAAGTCAGAATTTTGCTGAAATTGTGACCCCGGGGCTTAGGGATTTTTTCAAAAAAACTTTTTCTGCCAGTTAAGTTGTCCAGGGCTGATTTCTTGTCCTGTGATAAAAAGCCTTCTGTTTCGACCGCCAAACCTCTCAGGAGAGCATGTGCAACGGTTTGGCACTGTTTTTGAGTGAATTGCCAAAAGTCAGATTTTTGATGAAATTGTGACCCCGGGGCTTAGGGATTTTTTTAAAAAAACTTTTTCAGCCGCTTAAATTGTCCAGGGCTGATTTCTTGTCCTGTGATAAAAAGCCTTCTATTTCGACCGCCAAACCTCTCAGGGGAGCATTTGCAACCATTTGGCACCATTTTTGAGTGAATTGCCAAAAGTCAGATTTTTGATGAAATTGTGACCCCGGGGCTTAGATATTTTTTTAAAAAAACTTTTTCAGCCGCTTAAATTGTCCAAGGCTGATTTCTTGTCCTGTGATAAAAAGCCTTCTGTTTCGACCGCCAAAACTCTCAGGGGAGCATTTGCAACCGTTTGGTACCATTTTTGAGTAAATTGCCAAAAGTCAGATTTTTGATGAAATTGTGACCCCGGGGCTTAGGGATTTTTTCAAAAAAACTTTTTCAGCCGTTTAAGTTGTCGAGGGCTGATTTCTTGTCCTATGATAAAAAGTTTTCTGTTTCGACCGCCAAAACTCTCAGGGGAGCAAGTGTAACCGTTTGGCACCGTTTGTGAATGAATTGCCAAAAGTCAGAATTTTGCTGAAATTGTGACCCCGGGGCTTAGGGATTTTTTCAAAAAAACTTTTTCTGCCGGTTAAGTTGTAGAAGGCTGATTTCTTGTCGTGTGATAAAAAGCCTTCTGTTTCGACCGCCAAACCTCTCAGGGGAGCATTTGCAACCATATGGCACCATTTTTGAGTGAATTGCCAAAAGTCAGATTTTTGATGAAATTGTGACCCCGGGGCTTAGGGATTTTTTCAAAAAAACTTTTTCTGCCGTTTAAGTTGTCGAGGGCTGATTTCTTGTCCTATGATAAAAAGTTTTCTGTTTCACCGCCAAAACTCTCAGGGCAGCATTTGCAACCATATGGCACCATTTTTGAGTGAATTGCCAAAAGTCAGATTTTTGATGAAATTGTGACCCCGGCGCTTAGGGATTTTTTTAATAAAGCTTTTTCAGCCGCTTAAATTGTCCAGGGCTGATTTCTTGTCCTGTGATAAAAAGCCTTCTGTTTCGACCGCCAAAACTCTCAGGGGAGCAAGTGTAACCGTTTGGCACCGTTTGTGAATGAAATGCCAAATGTCAGAATTTTGCTGAAATTGTGACCCCGGGGCTTAGGGATTTTTTCAAAAAAACTTTTTCTGCTGCTTAAGTTGTTCAGGGCTGATTTCTTTTCCTGTGATAAAAAGCCTTCAATATTGACCGCCAAACCTCTCGGGGCAGGATTTGCAACCGTTTGGCACCGTTTGTGAGTGAATTGCCAAAAGTCAGATTTTTCCTGAAATTGTGACCCCGGGGCTGAGGGATTTTTTCAAAAAAACTTTTTCTGCCAGTTAAGTTGTCCAGGGCTGATTTCTTGTCCTGTGATAAAAAGCCTTCTGTTTCGACCACCAAACCTCTCAGGGGAGCATTTGCAACCATTTGGCACCATTTTTGAGTGAATTGGCGAAAGTCAGATTTTTGATGAAATTGTGACCCCGGGGCTTAGGGATTTTTTTAAAAAAACTTTTTCAGCCGCTTAAATTGTCCAGGGCTGATTTCTTGTCCTGTGATAAAAAGCCTTCTGTTTCGACCGCCAAACCTCTCAGGGGAGCATTTGCAACCATTTGGCACCATTTTTGAGTGAATTGGCGAAAGT
This sequence comes from Podarcis cretensis, assembly GCF_951804945.1. Taxonomy (NCBI): domain Eukaryota; kingdom Metazoa; phylum Chordata; class Lepidosauria; order Squamata; family Lacertidae; genus Podarcis; species Podarcis cretensis. The sequence continues at coordinate 16,104,367 of NC_137176.1, read as the reverse complement.
CAGATTTTTGATGAAATTGTGACCCCGGGGCTTAGGGATTTTTTTAAAAAAACTTTTTCTGCCGGTTAAGTTGTTCAGGGCTGATTTCTTTTCCTGTGATATAAAGCCTTCTGTTTCGACCGCCAAAACTCTCAGGGGAGCATTTGCAACCGTTTGGCACTATTTTTGAGTGAATTGCCAAAAGTCAGATTTTTGATGAAATTGTGACCCCGGGACTTAGGGATTTTTTCAAAAAAACTTTTTCTGCCGGTTAAGTTGTCGAGGGCTGATTTCTTGTCCTGTGATAAAAAGTTTTCTGTTTCGACTGCCAAACCTTTCAGGGGAGCATTTGCAACCATTTGGCACCATTTTTGAGTGAATTGCCGAAAGTCAGATTTTTGATGAAATTGTGACCCCGGGGCTTAGGGATTTTTTCAAAAAAACTTTTTCTGCCGGTTAAGTTGTCCAGGGCTGATTTCTTGTCCTGTGATAAAAAGCCTTCTGTTTCGACCGCCAAACCTCTCGGGGCAGCATTTGCAACCGTTTGGCACTGTTTGTGAGTGAATTGCCAAAAGTCAGAATTTTGCTGAAATTGTGACCCCGGGGCTTAGGGATTTTTTCAAAAAAACTTTTTCTGCCGGTTAAGTTGTTCAGGGCTGATTTCTTTTCCTGTGATATAAAGCCTTCTGTTTCGACCGCCAAAACTCTCAGGGGAGCATGTGCAACCGTTTGGCACTATTTTTGAGTGAATTGCCAAAAGTCAGATTTTTGATGAAATTGTGACCCCGGGGCTTAGCGATTTTTTCAAAAAAACTTTTTCTGCCGGTTAAGTTGTTCAGGGCTGATTTCTTTTCCTGTGATATAAAGCCTTCTGTTTCGACCACCTAACCTCTCAGGGGAGCATTTCCAACAATTTGGCACCATTTTTGAGTGAATTGCCAAAAGTCAGATTTTTGATGAAATTGTGACCCCGGGGCTTAGGGATTTTTTTAAAAAAACTTTTTCAGCCGCTTAAATTGTCCAGGGCTGAATTCTTGTCCTGTGATAAAAAGCCTTCTGTTTCGACCGCCAAACCTCTCAGGGGAGCATTTGCAACCATTTGGCACCATTTTTGAGTGAATTGGCGAAAGTCAGATTTTTGATGAAATTGTGACCCCGGGGCTTAGGGATTTTTTCAAAAAAACTTTTTCAGCCGCTTAAATTGTCCAGGGCTGATTTCTTGTCGTGTGATAAAAAGCCTTCTGTTTCGACCACCAAACCTCTCAGGGGAGCATTTGCAACCATATGGCACCATTTTTGGGTGAATTGCCAAAAGTCAGATTTTTGATGAAATTGTGACCCCGGGGCTTAGGGATTTTTTCCCAAAAACTTTTTCTTCCGGTTAAGTTGTCGAGGGCTGATTTCTTGTCCTGTGATAAAAAGTTTTCTGTTTCGACTGCCAAACATCTCAGGGGAGCATTTGCAACCGTTTGGTACCATTTTTGAGTGAATTGCCAAAAGTCAGATTTTTGATGAAATTGTGACCCCGGGGCTTAGGGATTTTTTCAAAAAAACTTTTTCTGCCGTTTAAGTTGTCGAGGGCTGATTTCTTGTCCTGTGATAAAAAGTTTTCTGTTTCACCGCCAAAACTCTCAGGGGAGCATTTGCAACCGTTTGGCACTATTTTTGAGTGAATCGCCAAAAGTAAGATTTTTGCTGAAATTGTGACCCCGGGGCTTAGGGATTTTTTCAAAAAAACTTTTTCAGCCGCTTAAATTGTCCAGGGCTGATTTCTTGTCCTGTGATAAAAAGCCTTCTGTTTCGACCGCCAAAACTCTCAGGGGAGCAAGTGTAACCGTTTGGCACCGTTTGTGAATGAAATGCCAAATGTCAGAATTTTGCTGAAATTGTGACCCGGGGGCTTAGGGATTTTTTCAAAAAAACCTTTTTCTGCCGGTTAAGTTGTCGAGGGCTGATTTCTTGTCCTGTGATAAAAAGTTTTCTGTTTCGACTGCCAAACCTCTCAGGGGAGCATTTGCAACCATTTGGCACCATTTTTGAGTGAATTGCCGAAAGTCAGATTTTTGATGAAATTGTGACCCCGGGGCTTAGGGATTTTTTCAAAAAAACTTTTTCAGCCGCTTAAATTGTCCAGGGCTGATTTCTTGTCCTGTGATAAAAAGTCTTCTGTTTCGACCGCCAAACCTCTCAGGAGAGCATGTGCAACCGTTTGGCACTATTTTTGAGTGAATTGCCAAAAGTCAGATTTTTGATGAAATTGTGACCCCGGGGCTTAGGGATTTTTTTAAAAAAAACTTTTTCAGCCGCTTAAATTGTCCAGGGCTGATTTCTTGTCCTGTGATAAAAAGCCTTCTATTTCGACCGCCAAACCTCTCAGGGGAGCATTTGCAACAATTTGGCACCATTTTTGAGTGAATTGCCAAAAGTCAGATTTTTGCTGAAATTGTGACCCCGGGGCTTAGGGATTTTTTCAAAAAAACTTTTTCTGCTGCTTAAGTTGTTCAGGGCTGATTTCTTTTCCTGTGATAAAAAGCCTTCAATATTGACCGCCAAACCTCTCGGGGCAGGATTTGCAACCGTTTGGCACCGTTTGTGAGTGAATTGCCAAAAGTCAGATTTTTGCTGAAATTGTGACCCCGGGGCTTAGGGATTTTTTCAAAAAAACTTTTTCTGCCGGTTAAGTTGTTCAGGGCTGATTTCTTTTCCTGTGATATAAAGCCTTCTGTTTCGACTGCCAAAACTCTCAGGGGAGCATGTGCAACCGTTTGGCACTATTTTTGAGTGAATTGCCAAAAGTCAGATTTTTGATGTAATTGTGACCCCGGGACTTAGGGATTTTTTCAAAAAACTTTTTCTGCCGGTTAAGTTGTCGAGGGCTGATTTCTTGTCCTGTGATAAAAGGTTTTCTGTTTCGACCGCCAAACCTCTCAGGGGAGCATTTGCAACCATTTGGCACCATTTTTGAGTGAATTGCCGAAAGTCAGATTTTTGATGAAATTGTGACCCCGGGGCTTAGGGATTTTTTCAAAAAAACTTTTTCTGCCGGTTAAGTTGTCCAGGGCTGATTTCTTTTCCTGTGATAAAAAGCCTTCAATATTGACCGCCAAACCTCTCGGGGCAGCATTTGCAACCGTTTGGCACTGTTTGTGAGTGAATTGCCAAAAGTCAGAATTTTGCTGAAATTGTGACCCCGGGGCTTAGGGATTTTTTCAAAAAAACTTTTTCTGCCGGTTAAGTTGTTCAGGGCTGATTTCTTTTCCTGTGATATAAAGCCTTCTGTTTCGACCGCCAAAACTCTCAGGGGAGCATGTGCAACCGTTTGGCACTATTTTTGAGTGAATTGCCAAAAGTCAGATTTTTGATGAAATTGTGACCCCGGGGCTTAGGGATTTTTTCAAAAAAACTTTTTCTGCCGGTTAAGTTGTTCAGGGCTGATTTCTTTTCCTGTGATATAAAGCCTTCTGTTTCGACTGCCAAAACTCTCAGGGGAGCATGTGCAACCGTTTGGCACTATTTTTGAGTGAATTGCCAAAAGTCAGATTTTTGATGAAATTGTGACCCCGGGACTTAGGGATTTTTTCAAAAAAACTTTTTCTGCCGGTTAAGTTGTCGAGGGCTGATTTCTTGTCCTGTGATAAAAAGTTTTCTGTTTCGAACGCCAAACCTCTCAGGGGAGCATTTGCAACCATTTGGCACCATTTTTGAGTGAATTGCCGAAAGTCAGATTTTTGATGAAATTGTGACCCCGGGGCTTAGGGATTTTTTCAAAAAAACTTTTTCTGCCGGTTAAGTTGTTCAGGGCTGAATTCTTTTCCTGTGATATATAGCCTTCTGTTTCGACCACCTAACCTCTCAGGGGAGCATTTGCAACAATTTGGCACCATTTTTGAGTGAATTGCCAAAAGTCAGATTTTTGATGAAATTGTGACACCGGGGCTTAGGGATTTTTTTAAAAAAACTTTTTCAGCCGCTTAAATTGTCCAGGGCTGATTTCTTGTCCTGTGATAAAAAGCCTTCTGTTTCGACCGCCAAACCTCTCAGGGGAGCATTTGCAACCATTTGGCACCATTTTTGAGTGAATTGGCGAAAGTCAGATTTTTGATGAAATTGTGACCCCGGGGCTTAGGGATTTTTTCAAAAAAACTTTTTCTTCCGGTTAAGTTGTCGAGGGCTGATTTCTTGTCCTGTGATAAAAAGTTTTCTGTTTCGACTGCCAAACATCTCAGGGGAGCATTTGCAACCGTTTGGTACCGTTTTTGAGTGAATTGCCAAAAGTCAGATTTTTGATGAAATTGTGACCCCGGGGCTTAGGGATTTTTTCAAAAAAACTTTTTCTGCCGTTTAAGTTGTCGAGGGCTGATTTCTTGTCCTGTGATAAAAAGTTTTCTGTTTCACCGCCAAAACTCTCAGGGGAGCATTTGCAACCGTTTGGCACTATTTTTGAGTGAATCGCCAAAAGTCAGATTTTTGCTGAAATTGTGACCCCGGGGCTTAGGGATTTTTTCAAAAAAACTTTTTCAGCCGCTTAAATTGTCCAGGGCTGATTTCTTGTCCTGTGATAAAAAGCCTTCTGTTTCGACCGCCAAAACTCTCAGGGGAGCAAGTGTAACGGTTTGGCACCGTTTGTGAATGAAATGCCAAATGTCAGAATTTTGCTGAAATTGTGACCCGGGGGCTTAGGGATTTTTTCAAAAAAACTTTTTCTGCCGGTTAAGTTGTCGAGGGCTGATTTCTTGTCCTGTGATAAAAAGTTTTCTGTTTCGACTGCCAAACCTCTCAGGGGAGCATTTGCAACCATTTGGCACCATTTTTGAGTGAATTGCCAAAAGTCAGATTTTTGATGAAATTGTGACCCCGGGGCTTAGGGATTTTTTCAAAAAAACTTTTTCTGCTGCTTAAGTTGTTCAGGGCTGATTTCTTTTCCTGTGATAAAAAGCCTTCAATATTGACCGCCAAACCTCTCGGGGCAGGATTTGCAACCGTTTGGCACCGTTTGTGAGTGAATTGCCAAAAGTCAGATTTTTGATGAAATTGTGACCCCGGGGCTTAGGGATTTTTTCAAAAAAACTTTTTCAGCCGCTTAAATTGTAGAAGGCTGATTTCTTGTCCTGTGATAAAAAGCCTTCTGTTTCGACCGCCAAACCTCTCAGGGGAGCATTTGCACCAATTTGGCACCATTTTTGAGTGAATTGCCAATAGTCAGATTTTTGATGAAATTGTGACCCCGGGGCTTAGGGATTTTTTTAAAAAAACTTTTTCAGCCGCTTAAATTGTCCAGGGCTGATTTCTTGTCCTGTGATAAAAAGCCTTCTGTTTCGACCGCCAAACCTCTCAGGGGAGCATTTGCAACCATTTGGCACCATTTTTGAGTGAATTGGCGAAAGTCAGATTTTTGATGAAATTGTGACCCCGGGGCTTAGGAATTTTTTCAAAAAAACTTTTTCTGCCGGTTAAATTGTCCAGGGCTGATTTCTTGTCCTGTGATATAAAGCCTTCTGTTTCCACCGCCAAAACTCTCAGGGGAGCATTTGCAACCGTTTGGCACTATTTTTGAGTGAATTGCCAAAAGTCAGATTTTTGCTGAAATTGTGACCCCGGGGCTTAGGGATTTTTTTAAAAAAACTTTTTCAGCCACTTAAATTGTCCAGGGCTGATTTCTTGTCCTGTGATAAAAAGCCTTCTGTTTCGACCGCCAAACCTCTCAGGGGAGCATTTGCAACCATTTGGCACCATTTTTGAGTGAATTGGCGAAAGTCAGATTTTTGATGAAATTGTGACCCCGGGGCTTAGGAATTTTTTCAAAAAAACTTTTTCTGCCGGTTAAATTGTCGAGGGCTGATTTCTTGTCCTGTGATATAAAGCCTTCTGTTTCCACCGCCAAAACTCTCAGGGGAGCATTTGCAACCGTTTGGCACTATTTTTGAGTGAATTGCCAAAAGTCAGATTTTTGCTGAAATTGTGACCCCGGGGCTTAGGGATTTTTTCAAAAAAACTTTTTCAGCCGGTTAAGTTGTCAAGGGCTGATTTCTTGTCCTGTGATAAAAAGCCTTCTGTTTCGACCGCCAAACCTCTCAGGGGAGCATTTGCAACCATTTGGCACCATTTTTGAGTGAATTGGCGAAAGTCAGATTTTTGCTGAAATTGTGACCCCGGGGCTTAGGGATTTTTTTAAAAAAACTTTTTCAGCCGCTTAAATTCTCCAGGGCTGATTTCTTGTCCTGTGATAAAAAGTTTTCTGTTTCCACCGCCAAAACTCTCAGGGGAGCATTTGCAACCGTTTGGCACTGTTTGTGAGTGAATTGGCGAAAGTCAGATTTTTGATGAAATTGTGACCCCGGGGCTTAGGAATTTTTTCAAAAAAACTTTTTCTTCCGGTTAAGTTGTCGAGGGCTGATTTCTTTTGCTGTGATAAAAAGTTTTCTGTTTCGACTGCCAAAAATCTCAGGGGAGCATTTGCAACCGTTTGGTACCATTTTTGAGTGAATTGCCAAAAGTCAGATTTTTGATGAAATTGTGACCCCGGGGCTTAGGGATTTTTTCAAAAAAACTTTTTCTGCCGGTTAAGTTGTTCTGGGCTGATTTCTTTTCCTGTGATATAAAGCCTTCTGTTTCGACCGCCAAAACTCTCAGGGGAGCATTTGCAACAATTTGGCACCATTTTTGAGTGAATTGCCAAAAGTCAGATTTTTGATGAAATTGTGACCCCGGGGCTTAGGGATTTTTTCAAAAAAACTTTTTCAGCCGCTTAAATTGTCCAGGGCTGATTTCTTGTCGTGTGATAAAAAGCCTTCTGTTTCGACCGCCAAAACTCTCAGGGGAGCATGTGCAACCGTTTGGCACCATTTTTGAGTGAATTGCCGAAAGTCAGATTTTTGATGAAATTGTGACCCCGGGGCTTAGGGATTTTTTCAAAAAAACTTTTTCTTCCGGTTAAGTTGTCGAGGGCTGATTTCTTGTCCTGTGATAAAAAGTTTTCTGTTTCGACTGCCAAAACTCTCAGGGGAGCATTTGCAACCGTTTGGCACTATTTTTGAGTGAATCGCCAAAAGTCAGATTTTTGCTGAAATTGTGACCCCAGGGCTTAGGGATTTTTTCAAAAAAACTTTTTCAGCCGCTTAAATTGTCCAGGGCTGATTTCTTGTCGTGTGATAAAAAGCCTTCTGTTTCGACCGCCAAAACTCTCAGGGGAGCATGTGCAACCGTTTGGCACCATTTTTGAGTGAATTGCCGAAAGTCAGATTTTTGATGAAATTGTGACCCCGGGGCTTAGGGATTTTTTCAAAAAAACTTTTTCTTCCGGTTAAGTTGTCGAGGGCTGATTTCTTGTCCTGTGATAAAAAGTTTTCTGTTTCGACTGCCAAACCTCTCAGGGGAGCATTTGCGACCGTTTGGTACCATTTTTGAGTGAATTGCCAAAAGTCAGATTTCAGATGAAATCGTTACCCCGGGGCTTAGGGATTTTTTCAAAAAAACTTTTTTAGCCGCTTAAATTGTCCAGGGCTGATTTCTTGTCGTGTGATAAAAAGCCTTCTGTTTCGACCGCCAAACCTCTCAGGGGAGCATTTGCAACCATTTGGCACCATTTTTAAGTGAATTGCCAAAAGTCAGATTTTTGATGAAATGGTGACCCCCGGGGCTTAGGAATATTTTCAAAAAAACTTCTTATTCCAATTAAGTTGTAGAAGGCTGATTTCTTTTCCTGTGATAAAAAGCCTTCTGTTTCGACCGCCAAACCTCTCAGGGGAGCATTTGCAACCGTTTGGCACTATTTTTGAGTGAATTGCCGAAAGTCAGATTTTTGATGAAATTGTGACCCCGGGGCTTAGGGATTTTTTAAAGAAAACTTTTTCAGCCGCTTAAATTGTCCAGCGCTGATTTCTTGTCGTGTGATAAAGAGCCTTCTGTTTCGAACGCCAAGCCCCTCAGGGGAGCATTTGCAACCGTTTGGTACCATTTTTGAGTGAATTGCCAAAAGTCAGATTTTTGATGAAATTGTGACCCCGGGGCTTAGGGTTTTTTTCAAAAAAACTTTTTCTTCCGGTTAAGTTGTCGAGGGCTGATTTCTTGTCCTGTGATAAAAAGTTCTCTGTTTCGACTGCCAAACCTCTCAGGGGAGCATTTGCGATCGTTTGGTACCATTTTTGAGTGAATTGGCAAAAGTCAGATTTTTGATGAAATCGTGACCCCGGGGCTTAGGGATTTTTTCAAAAAAACTTTTTTAGCCGCTTAAATTGTCCAGGCCTGATTTCTTGTCGTGTGATAAAAAGCCTTCTGCTTCGACCGCCAGACCTCTCAGGGGAGCATTTGCAACCATTTGGCACCATTTTTGAGTGAATTGCTGAAAATCAGATTTTTGATGAAATTATGACCCCGGGGCTTAGGGATTTTTTCAAAAAAACTTTTTCTGCCGGTTAAGTTGTTCAGGGCTAATTTCTTGTCCTGTGATAAAAAGTTTTCTGTTTCACCGCCAAAACTCTCAGGGGAGCATTTGCAACCGTTTGGCACTATTTTTGAGTGAATCGCCAAAAGTCAGATTTTTGCTGAAATTGTGACCCCGGGGCTTAGGGATTTTTTCAAAAAAACTTTTTCAGCCGCTTAAATTGTCCAGGGCTGATTTCTTGTCCTGTGATAAAAAGCCTTCTGTTTCGACCGCCAAAACTCTCAGGGGAGCAAGTGTAACGGTTTGGCACCGTTTGTGAATGAAATGCCAAATGTCAGAATTTTGCTGAAATTGTGACCCGGGGGCTTAGGGATTTTTTCAAAAAAACTTTTTCTGCCGGTTAAGTTGTCGAGGGCTGATTTCTTGTCCTGTGATAAAAAGTTTTCTGTTTCGACTGCCAAACCTCTCAGGGGAGCATTTGCAACCATTTGGCACCATTTTTGAGTGAATTGCCAAAAGTCAGATTTTTGATGAAATTGTGACCCCGGGGCTTAGGGATTTTTTCAAAAAAACTTTTTCTGCTGCTTAAGTTGTTCAGGGCTGATTTCTTTTCCTGTGATAAAAAGCCTTCAATATTGACCGCCAAACCTCTCGGGGCAGGATTTGCTAATTTCTTGTCCTGTGATAAAAAGTTTTCTGTTTCACCGCCAAAACTCTCAGGGGAGCATTTGCAACCGTTTGGCACTATTTTTGAGTGAATCGCCAAAAGTCAGATTTTTGCTGAAATTGTGACCCCGGGGCTTAGGGATTTTTTCAAAAAAACTTTTTCAGCCGCTTAAATTGTCCAGGGCTGATTTCTTGTCCTGTGATAAAAAGCCTTCTGTTTCGACCGCCAAAACTCTCAGGGGAGCAAGTGTAACGGTTTGGCACCGTTTGTGAATGAAATGCCAAATGTCAGAATTTTGCTGAAATTGTGACCCGGGGGCTTAGGGATTTTTTCAAAAAAACTTTTTCAGCCGCTTAAATTGTCCAGGGCTGATTTCTTGTCCTGTGATAAAAAGTTTTCTGTTTCGACTGCCAAACCTCTCAGGGGAGCATTTGCAACCATTTGGCACCATTTTTGAGTGAATTGCCAAAAGTCAGATTTTTGATGAAATTGTGACCCCGGGGCTTAGGGATTTTTTCAAAAAAACTTTTTCTGCTGCTTAAGTTGTTCAGGGCTGATTTCTTTTCCTGTGATAAAAAGCCTTCAATATTGACCGCCAAACCTCTCGGGGCAGGATTTGCAACCGTTTGGCACCGTTTGTGAGTGAATTGCCAAAAGTCAGATTTTTGATGAAATTGTGACCCCGGGGCTTAGGGATTTTTTCAAAAAAACTTTTTCAGCCGCTTAAATTGTAGAAGGCTGATTTCTTGTCCTGTGATAAAAAGCCTTCTGTTTCGACCGCCAAACCTCTCAGGGGAGCATTTGCACCAATTTGGCACCATTTTTGAGTGAATTGCCAATAGTCAGATTTTTGATGAAATTGTGACCCCGGGGCTTAGGGATTTTTTTAAAAAAACTTTTTCAGCCGCTTAAATTGTCCAGGGCTGATTTCTTGTCCTGTGATAAAAAGCCTTCTGTTTCGACCGCCAAACCTCTCAGGGGAGCATTTGCAACCATTTGGCACCATTTTTGAGTGAATTGGCGAAAGTCAGATTTTTGATGAAATTGTGACCCCGGGGCTTAGGAATTTTTTCAAAAAAACTTTTTCTGCCGGTTAAATTGTCCAGGGCTGATTTCTTGTCCTGTGATATAAAGCCTTCTGTTTCCACCGCCAAAACTCTCAGGGGAGCATTTGCAACCGTTTGGCACTATTTTTGAGTGAATTGCCAAAAGTCAGATTTTTGCTGAAATTGTGACCCCGGGGCTTAGGGATTTTTTTAAAAAAACTTTTTCAGCCACTTAAATTGTCCAGGGCTGATTTCTTGTCCTGTGATAAAAAGCCTTCTGTTTCGACCGCCAAACCTCTCAGGGGAGCATTTGCAACCATTTGGCACCATTTTTGAGTGAATTGGCGAAAGTCAGATTTTTGATGAAATTGTGACCCCGGGGCTTAGGAATTTTTTCAAAAAAACTTTTTCTGCCGGTTAAATTGTCGAGGGCTGATTTCTTGTCCTGTGATATAAAGCCTTCTGTTTCCACCGCCAAAACTCTCAGGGGAGCATTTGCAACCGTTTGGCACTATTTTTGAGTGAATTGCCAAAAGTCAGATTTTTGCTGAAATTGTGACCCCGGGGCTTAGGGATTTTTTCAAAAAAACTTTTTCAGCCGGTTAAGTTGTCCAGGGCTGATTTCTTGTCCTGTGATAAAAAGCCTTCTGTTTCGACCGCCAAACCTCTCAGGGGAGCATTTGCAACCATTTGGCACCATTTTTGAGTGAATTGGCGAAAGTCAGATTTTTGCTGAAATTGTGACCCCGGGGCTTAGGGATTTTTTTAAAAAAACTTTTTCAGCCGCTTAAATTCTCCAGGGCTGATTTCTTGTCCTGTGATAAAAAGTTTTCTGTTTCCACCGCCAAAACTCTCAGGGGAGCATTTGCAACCGTTTGGCACTGTTTGTGAGTGAATTGGCGAAAGTCAGATTTTTGATGAAATTGTGACCCCGGGGCTTAGGAATTTTTTCAAAAAAACTTTTTCTTCCGGTTAAGTTGTCGAGGGCTGATTTCTTTTGCTGTGATAAAAAGTTTTCTGTTTCGACTGCCAAAAATCTCAGGGGAGCATTTGCAACCGTTTGGTACCATTTTTGAGTGAATTGCCAAAAGTCAGATTTTTGATGAAATTGTGACCCCGGGGCTTAGGGATTTTTTCAAAAAAACTTTTTCTGCCGGTTAAGTTGTTCTGGGCTGATTTCTTTTCCTGTGATATAAAGCCTTCTGTTTCGACCGCCAAAACTCTCAGGGGAGCATTTGCAACAATTTGGCACCATTTTTGAGTGAATTGCCAAAAGTCAGATTTTTGATGAAATTGTGACCCCGGGGCTTAGGGATTTTTTCAAAAAACCTTTTTCAGCCGCTTAAATTGTCCAGGGCTGATTTCTTGTCGTGTGATAAAAAGCCTTCTGTTTCGACCGCCAAAACTCTCAGGGGAGCATGTGCAACCGTTTGGCACCATTTTTGAGTGAATTGCCGAAAGTCAGATTTTTGATGAAATTGTGACCCCGGGGCTTAGGGATTTTTTCAAAAAAACTTTTTCTTCCGGTTAAGTTGTCGAGGGCTGATTTCTTGTCCTGTGATAAAAAGTTTTCTGTTTCGACTGCCAAAACTCTCAGGGGAGCATTTGCAACCGTTTGGCACTATTTTTGAGTGAATCGCCAAAAGTCAGATTTTTGCTGAAATTGTGACCCCGGGGCTTAGGGATTTTTTCAAAAAAACTTTTTCAGCCGCTTAAATTGTCCAGGGCTGATTTCTTGTCGTGTGATAAAAAGCCTTCTGTTTCGACCGCCAAAACTCTCAGGGGAGCATGTGCAACCGTTTGGCACCATTTTTGAGTGAATTGCCGAAAGTCAGATTTTTGATGAAATTGTGACCCCGGGGCTTAGGGATTTTTTCAAAAAAACTTTTTCTTCCGGTTAAGTTGTCGAGGGCTGATTTCTTGTCCTGTGATAAAAAGTTTTCTGTTTCGACTGCCAAAACTCTCAGGGGAGCATTTGCGACCGTTTGGCACTATTTTTGAGTGAATTGCCAAAAGTCAGATTTCAGATGAAATCGTTACCCCGGGGCTTAGGGATTTTTTCAAAAAAACTTTTTTAGCCGCTTAAATTGTCCAGGGCTGATTTCTTGTCGTGTGATAAAAAGCCTTCTGTTTCGACCGCCAAACCTCTCAGGGGAGCATTTGCAACCATTTGGCACCATTTTTAAGTGAATTGCCAAAAGTCAGATTTTTGATGAAATGGTGACCCCCGGGGCTTAGGAATATTTTCAAAAAAACTTCTTATTCCAATTAAGTTGTAGAAGGCTGATTTCTTTTCCTGTGATAAAAAGCCTTCTGTTTCGACCGCCAAACCTCTCAGGGGAGCATTTGCAACCGTTTGGCACTATTTTTGAGTGAATTGCCGAAAGTCAGATTTTTGATGAAATTGTGACCCCGGGGCTTAGGGATTTTTTAAAGAAAACTTTTTCAGCCGCTTAAATTGTCCAGCGCTGATTTCTTGTCGTGTGATAAAGAGCCTTCTGTTTCGAACGCCAAGCCCCTCAGGGGAGCATTTGCAACCGTTTGGTACCATTTTTGAGTGAATTGCCAAAAGTCAGATTTTTGATGAAATTGTGACCCCGGGGCTTAGGGTTTTTTTCAAAAAAACTTTTTCTTCCGGTTAAGTTGTCGAGGGCTGATTTCTTGTCCTGTGATAAAAAGTTCTCTGTTTCGACTGCCAAACCTCTCAGGGGAGCATTTGCGATCGTTTGGTACCATTTTTGAGTGAATTGGCAAAAGTCAGATTTTTGATGAAATCGTGACCCCGGGGCTTAGGGATTTTTTCAAAAAAACTTTTTTAGCCGCTTAAATTGTCCAGGCCTGATTTCTTGTCGTGTGATAAAAAGCCTTCTGCTTCGACCGCCAGACCTCTCAGGGGAGCATTTGCAACCATTTGGCACCATTTTTGAGTGAATTGCTGAAAATCAGATTTTTGATGAAATTATGACCCCGGGGCTTAGGGATTTTTTCAAAAAAACTTTTTCTGCCGGTTAAGTTGTTCAGGGCTAATTTCTTTTCCTGTGATAAAAATACTTCTGTTTTGACCCTTTAAAACTCTCAGGGGAGCATTTGCAACCATTTGGCACCATTTTTGAGTGAATTGCCAAAAGTCAGATTTTTGATGAAATTGTGACCCCGGGGCTTAGGAATTTTTTCAAAAATACTTTTTCTGCCGGTTAACTTGTAGAAGGCTGATTTCTTTTCCTGTGATAAAAAGCCTTCTGTTTCGACCGCCAAACCTCTCAGCGGCGCATTTGCAACCATTTGGCACCATTTTTGAGTGAATTGCCAAAAGTCAGATTTTTGATGAAATTGTGACCCCGGGGCTTAGGAATTTTTTCAAAAAAACTTTTTCTTCCGGTTAAGTTGTCGAGGGCTGATTTCTTGTCCTGTGATAAAAAGTTTTCTGTTTCCACCGCCAAAACTCTCAGGGGAGCATTTGCAACCGTTTGGCAGTATTTTTGAATGAATTGCCAAAAGTCAGATTTTTGATGAAATTGTGACCCCGGGGCTTAGGGATTTTTTCAAAAAACTTTTTCTGCCGGTTAAGTTGTTCTGGGCTGATTTCTTTTCCTGTGATAAAAAGCCTTCTGTTTCGACCGGCAAAACTCTCAGGGGAGCATGTGCAACCGTTTGGCACCATTCGTGAGTGAATTGCCGAAAGTCAGATTGTTGCTGAAATTGTGACCCCGGAGCTTTGGGTTTTTTTCAAAAAAACTTTTTCTGCCGGTTAAGTTGTTTAGGGCTGATTTCTTGTCCTGTGATAAAAAGCCTTCTGTTTCGATCTCCAAACCTCTCAGGGGAGCATTTCCAAACGTTTGGCACCATTTTTGATTAGATTGCTCAATATCAGATTTTTGCTGAAATTGTGACCCCGGGGCTTAGGGATTTTTTCAAAAAAACTTTTTCTGCCGGTTAAGTTGTTCAGGACTGATTTCGTTTCCTGTCATAAAAAGCCTTCTGTTTCAACCGCCAAAACTCTCAGGGGAGCATTTGCAACCGTTTGGCACTATTTTTGAGTGAATTACCAAAAGTCAGATATTTGCTGCAATTGTGACCCCGGGGATTAGGGATTTTTTCAAAAAAATCTTCTTTGCCGGTTAAGTTGTTCTGGGCTGATTTCTTTTCCTGTGATAAAAAGCCTTCTGTTTCGACCGCCAAAACTCTCAGGGGAACATGTGCAACCGTTTGGCACCATTTTTGAGTGAATTGGCGAAAGTCAGATTTTTGATGAAATTGTGACCCTGGGGCCTAGGGTTTTTTTAAAAAAAACTTTTTCTGCCGGTTAAGTTGTAGAAAGCTGATTTCTTTTCCTGTGATAAAAAGGCTACTGTTTCAAACACCAAACCTTTCAGGGGAGCATTTGCAACCGTTTGGCACCATTTTTGAATGCATTGCAGAACCTCAGATTTTTGCTGAACTCGTGACCCCGGGACTTAGGGATTTTTAAAAACAACTTTTTCTGCCGGTTAAGTTGTTCAGGGCTGATTTCTTGTCCTGTGATAAAAAGGCTACTGTTTCAAACACCAAACCTTTCAGGGGAGCATTTGCAACCGTTTGGCACCATTTTTGAATGCATTGCAGAACCTCAGATTTTTGCTGAACTCGTGACCCCGGGACTTAGGGATTTTTAAAAACAACTTTTTCTGCCGGTTAAGTTGTTCTGGGATGATTTCTTTTCCTGTGATAAAAAGCCTTCTGTTTCGACCGCCAAAACTCTCAGGGGAACATGTGCAACCATTTGGCACTATTTGTGAGTGAATTGCCGAAAGTCAGATTGTTGCTGATATTGTGACCCCGGGGCTTAGGGATTTTTTCAAAAAAATCTTTTTCTGCCGGTTAAGTTTTTCAGGGCTGATTTCTTGTCCTGTGATAAAAAGCCTTCTGTTTCGACCGCCAAACCTCTCAGGGGAGCATTTGCAACCGTTTGGCACCATTTTTGAATGAAATGCCGAAAGTCAGATTTTTGATGAAATTGTGACCCCGGGGCTTAGGGATTTTTTCAAAAAACTTTTTCTGCCGGTTAAGTTGTTCTGGGCTGATTTCTTTTCCTGTGATAAAAAGCCTTCTGTTTCGACCGGCAAAACTCTCAGGGGAGCATGTGCAACCGTTTGGCACCATTCGTGAGTGAATTGCCGAAAGTCAGATTGTTGCTGAAATTGTGACCCCGGGGCTTTGGGTTTTTTTCAAAAAAACTTTTTCTGCCGGTTAAGTTGTTTAGGGCTGATTTCTTGCCCTGTGATAAAAAGCCTTCTGTTTCGATCTCCAAACCTCTCAGGGGAGCATTTCCAAACGTTTGGCACCATTTTTGATTAGATTGCTCAATATCAGATTTTTGCTGAAATTGTGACCCCGGGGCTTAGGGATTTTTTCAAAAAAACTTTTTCTGCCGGTTAAGTTGTTCAGGACTGATTTCGTTTCCTGTCATAAAAAGCCTTCTGTTTCAACCGCCAAAACTCTCAGGGAGCATTTGCAACCGTTTGGCACTATTTTTGAGTGAATTACCAAAAGTCAGATATTTGCTGCAATTGTGACCCCGGGGATTAGGGATTTTTTCAAAAAAATCTTCTTTGCCGGTTAAGTTGTTCTGGGCTGATTTCTTTTCCTGTGATAAAAAGCCTTCTGTTTCGACCGCCAAAACTCTCAGGGAAGCATTTGCAACCGTTTGGCACCATTTTTGAGTGAATTGCCGAAAGTCAGATTTTTGATGAAATTGTGACCCCGGGGCTTAGGGATTTTTTAAAAAAACTTTTTCTGCCGGTTAAGTTGTTCTGGGCTGATTTCTTTTGCTGTGATAAAAAGCCTTCTGTTTCGACCGCCAAAACTCTCAGGGGAGCATTTGCAACCGTTTGGCACCATTTTTGAGTGAATTGGCGAAAGTCAGATTTTTGATGAAATTGTGACCCTGGGGCCTAGGGTTTTTTTAAAAAAAACTTTTTCTGCCAGTTAAGTTGTAGAAAGCTGATTTCTTTTCCTGTGATAAAAAGGCTACTGTTTCAAACACCAAACCTTTCAGGGGAGCATTTGCAACCGTTTGGCACCATTTTTGAATGCATTGCAGAACCTCAGATTTTTGCTGAACTCGTGACCCCGGGACTTAGGGATTTTTAAAAACAACTTTTTCTGCCGGTTAAGTTGTTCAGGGCTGATTTCTTGTCCTGTGATAAAAAGGCTACTGTTTCAAACACCAAACCTTTCAGGGGAGCATTTGCAACCGTTTGGCACTGTTTGTGAGTGAATTGGCGAAAGTCAGATTTTTGATGAAATTGTGACCCCGGGGCTTAGGAATTTTTTCAAAAAAACTTTTTCTTCCGGTTAAGTTGTCGAGGGCTGATTTCTTTTGCTGTGATAAAAAGTTTTCTGTTTCGACTGCCAAAAATCTCAGGGGAGCATTTGCAACCGTTTGGTACCATTTTTGAGTGAATTGCCAAAAGTCAGATTTTTGATGAAATTGTGACCCCGGGGCTTAGGGATTTTTTCAAAAAAACTTTTTCTGCCGGTTAAGTTGTTCTGGGCTGATTTCTTTTCCTGTGATATAAAGCCTTCTGTTTCGACCGCCAAAACTCTCAGGGGAGCATTTGCAACAATTTGGCACCATTTTTGAGTGAATTGCCAAAAGTCAGATTTTTGATGAAATTGTGACCCCGGGGCTTAGGGATTTTTTCAAAAAAACTTTTTCAGCCGCTTAAATTGTCCAGGGCTGATTTCTTGTCGTGTGATAAAAAGCCTTCTGTTTCGACCGCCAAAACTCTCAGGGGAGCATGTGCAACCGTTTGGCACCATTTTTGAGTGAATTGCCGAAAGTCAGATTTTTGATGAAATTGTGACCCCGGGGCTTAGGGATTTTTTCAAAAAAACTTTTTCTTCCGGTTAAGTTGTCGAGGGCTGATTTCTTGTCCTGTGATAAAAAGTTTTCTGTTTCGACTGCCAAAACTCTCAGGGGAGCATTTGCAACCGTTTGGCACTATTTTTGAGTGAATCGCCAAAAGTCAGATTTTTGCTGAAATTGTGACCCCGGGGCTTAGGGATTTTTTCAAAAAAACTTTTTCAGCCGCTTAAATTGTCCAGGGCTGATTTCTTGTCGTGTGATAAAAAGCCTTCTGTTTCGACCGCCAAAACTCTCAGGGGAGCATGTGCAACCGTTTGGCACCATTTTTGAGTGAATTGCCGAAAGTCAGATTTTTGATGAAATTGTGACCCCGGGGCTTAGGGATTTTTTCAAAAAAACTTTTTCTTCCGGTTAAGTTGTCGAGGGCTGATTTCTTGTCCTGTGATAAAAAGTTTTCTGTTTCGACTGCCAAACCTCTCAGGGGAGCATTTGCGACCGTTTGGTACCATTTTTGAGTGAATTGCCAAAAGTCAGATTTCAGATGAAATCGTTACCCCGGGGCTTAGGGATTTTTTCAAAAAAACTTTTTTAGCCGCTTAAATTGTCCAGGGCTGATTTCTTGTCGTGTGATAAAAAGCCTTCTGTTTCGACCGCCAAACCTCTCAGGGGAGCATTTGCAACCATTTGGCACCATTTTTAAGTGAATTGCCAAAAGTCAGATTTTTGATGAAATGGTGACCCCCGGGGCTTAGGAATATTTTCAAAAAAACTTCTTATTCCAATTAAGTTGTAGAAGGCTGATTTCTTTTCCTGTGATAAAAAGCCTTCTGTTTCGACCGCCAAACCTCTCAGGGGAGCATTTGCAACCGTTTGGCACTATTTTTGAGTGAATTGCCGAAAGTCAGATTTTTGATGAAATTGTGACCCCGGGGCTTAGGGATTTTTTAAAGAAAACTTTTTCAGCCGCTTAAATTGTCCAGCGCTGATTTCTTGTCGTGTGATAAAGAGCCTTCTGTTTCGAACGCCAAGCCCCTCAGGGGAGCATTTGCAACCGTTTGGTACCATTTTTGAGTGAATTGCCAAAAGTCAGATTTTTGATGAAATTGTGACCCCGGGGCTTAGGGTTTTTTTCAAAAAAACTTTTTCTTCCGGTTAAGTTGTCGAGGGCTGATTTCTTGTCCTGTGATAAAAAGTTCTCTGTTTCGACTGCCAAACCTCTCAGGGGAGCATTTGCGATCGTTTGGTACCATTTTTGAGTGAATTGGCAAAAGTCAGATTTTTGATGAAATCGTGACCCCGGGGCTTAGGGATTTTTTCAAAAAAACTTTTTTAGCCGCTTAAATTGTCCAGGCCTGATTTCTTGTCGTGTGATAAAAAGCCTTCTGCTTCGACCGCCAGACCTCTCAGGGGAGCATTTGCAACCATTTGGCACCATTTTTGAGTGAATTGCTGAAAATCAGATTTTTGATGAAATTATGACCCCGGGGCTTAGGGATTTTTTCAAAAAAACTTTTTCTGCCGGTTAAGTTGTTCAGGGCTAATTTCTTTTCCTGTGATAAAAATACTTCTGTTTTGACCCTTTAAAACTCTCAGGGGAGCATTTGCAACCATTTGGCACCATTTTTGAGTGAATTGCCAAAAGTCAGATTTTTGATGAAATTGTGACCCCGGGGCTTAGGAATTTTTTCAAAAATACTTTTTCTGCCGGTTAACTTGTAGAAGGCTGATTTCTTTTCCTGTGATAAAAAGCCTTCTGTTTCGACCGCCAAACCTCTCAGCGGCGCATTTGCAACCATTTGGCACCATTTTTGAGTGAATTGCCAAAAGTCAGATTTTTGATGAAATTGTGACCCCGGGGCTTAGGAATTTTTTCAAAAAAACTTTTTCTTCCGGTTAAGTTGTCGAGGGCTGATTTCTTGTCCTGTGATAAAAAGTTTTCTGTTTCCACCGCCAAAACTCTCAGGGGAGCATTTGCAACCGTTTGGCAGTATTTTTGAATGAATTGCCAAAAGTCAGATTTTTGATGAAATTGTGACCCCGGGGCTTAGGGATTTTTTCAAAAAACTTTTTCTGCCGGTTAAGTTGTTCTGGGCTGATTTCTTTTCCTGTGATAAAAAGCCTTCTGTTTCGACCGGCAAAACTCTCAGGGGAGCATGTGCAACCGTTTGGCACCATTCGTGAGTGAATTGCCGAAAGTCAGATTGTTGCTGAAATTGTGACCCCGGAGCTTTGGGTTTTTTTCAAAAAAACTTTTTCTGCCGGTTAAGTTGTTTAGGGCTGATTTCTTGTCCTGTGATAAAAAGCCTTCTGTTTCGATCTCCAAACCTCTCAGGGGAGCATTTCCAAACGTTTGGCACCATTTTTGATTAGATTGCTCAATATCAGATTTTTGCTGAAATTGTGACCCCGGGGCTTAGGGATTTTTTCAAAAAAACTTTTTCTGCCGGTTAAGTTGTTCAGGACTGATTTCGTTTCCTGTCATAAAAAGCCTTCTGTTTCAACCGCCAAAACTCTCAGGGGAGCATTTGCAACCGTTTGGCACTATTTTTGAGTGAATTACCAAAAGTCAGATATTTGCTGCAATTGTGACCCCGGGGATTAGGGATTTTTTCAAAAAAATCTTCTTTGCCGGTTAAGTTGTTCTGGGCTGATTTCTTTTCCTGTGATAAAAAGCCTTCTGTTTCGACCGCCAAAACTCTCAGGGGAACATGTGCAACCGTTTGGCACCATTTTTGAGTGAATTGGCGAAAGTCAGATTTTTGATGAAATTGTGACCCTGGGGCCTAGGGTTTTTTTAAAAAAAACTTTTTCTGCCGGTTAAGTTGTAGAAAGCTGATTTCTTTTCCTGTGATAAAAAGGCTACTGTTTCAAACACCAAACCTTTCAGGGGAGCATTTGCAACCGTTTGGCACCATTTTTGAATGCATTGCAGAACCTCAGATTTTTGCTGAACTCGTGACCCCGGGACTTAGGGATTTTTAAAAACAACTTTTTCTGCCGGTTAAGTTGTTCAGGGCTGATTTCTTGTCCTGTGATAAAAAGGCTACTGTTTCAAACACCAAACCTTTCAGGGGAGCATTTGCAACCGTTTGGCACCATTTTTGAATGCATTGCAGAACCTCAGATTTTTGCTGAACTCGTGACCCCGGGACTTAGGGATTTTTAAAAACAACTTTTTCTGCCGGTTAAGTTGTTCTGGGATGATTTCTTTTCCTGTGATAAAAAGCCTTCTGTTTCGACCGCCAAAACTCTCAGGGGAACATGTGCAACCATTTGGCACTATTTGTGAGTGAATTGCCGAAAGTCAGATTGTTGCTGATATTGTGACCCCGGGGCTTAGGGATTTTTTCAAAAAAATCTTTTTCTGCCGGTTAAGTTTTTCAGGGCTGATTTCTTGTCCTGTGATAAAAAGCCTTCTGTTTCGACCGCCAAACCTCTCAGGGGAGCATTTGCAACCGTTTGGCACCATTTTTGAATGAAATGCCGAAAGTCAGATTTTTGATGAAATTGTGACCCCGGGGCTTAGGGATTTTTTCAAAAAACTTTTTCTGCCGGTTAAGTTGTTCTGGGCTGATTTCTTTTCCTGTGATAAAAAGCCTTCTGTTTCGACCGGCAAAACTCTCAGGGGAGCATGTGCAACCGTTTGGCACCATTCGTGAGTGAATTGCCGAAAGTCAGATTGTTGCTGAAATTGTGACCCCGGGGCTTTGGGTTTTTTTCAAAAAAACTTTTTCTGCCGGTTAAGTTGTTTAGGGCTGATTTCTTGCCCTGTGATAAAAAGCCTTCTGTTTCGATCTCCAAACCTCTCAGGGGAGCATTTCCAAACGTTTGGCACCATTTTTGATTAGATTGCTCAATATCAGATTTTTGCTGAAATTGTGACCCCGGGGCTTAGGGATTTTTTCAAAAAAACTTTTTCTGCCGGTTAAGTTGTTCAGGACTGATTTCGTTTCCTGTCATAAAAAGCCTTCTGTTTCAACCGCCAAAACTCTCAGGGAGCATTTGCAACCGTTTGGCACTATTTTTGAGTGAATTACCAAAAGTCAGATATTTGCTGCAATTGTGACCCCGGGGATTAGGGATTTTTTCAAAAAAATCTTCTTTGCCGGTTAAGTTGTTCTGGGCTGATTTCTTTTCCTGTGATAAAAAGCCTTCTGTTTCGACCGCCAAAACTCTCAGGGAAGCATTTGCAACCGTTTGGCACCATTTTTGAGTGAATTGCCGAAAGTCAGATTTTTGATGAAATTGTGACCCCGGGGCTTAGGGATTTTTTAAAAAAACTTTTTCTGCCGGTTAAGTTGTTCTGGGCTGATTTCTTTTGCTGTGATAAAAAGCCTTCTGTTTCGACCGCCAAAACTCTCAGGGGAGCATTTGCAACCGTTTGGCACCATTTTTGAGTGAATTGGCGAAAGTCAGATTTTTGATGAAATTGTGACCCTGGGGCCTAGGGTTTTTTTAAAAAAAACTTTTTCTGCCAGTTAAGTTGTAGAAAGCTGATTTCTTTTCCTGTGATAAAAAGGCTACTGTTTCAAACACCAAACCTTTCAGGGGAGCATTTGCAACCGTTTGGCACCATTTTTGAATGCATTGCAGAACCTCAGATTTTTGCTGAACTCGTGACCCCGGGACTTAGGGATTTTTAAAAACAACTTTTTCTGCCGGTTAAGTTGTTCAGGGCTGATTTCTTGTCCTGTGATAAAAAGGCTACTGTTTCAAACACCAAACCTTTCAGGGGAGCATTTGCAACCGTTTGGCACTGTTTGTGAGTGAATTGGCGAAAGTCAGATTTTTGATGAAATTGTGACCCCGGGGCTTAGGAATTTTTTCAAAAAAACTTTTTCTTCCGGTTAAGTTGTCGAGGGCTGATTTCTTTTGCTGTGATAAAAAGTTTTCTGTTTCGACTGCCAAAAATCTCAGGGGAGCATTTGCAACCGTTTGGTACCATTTTTGAGTGAATTGCCAAAAGTCAGATTTTTGATGAAATTGTGACCCCGGGGCTTAGGGATTTTTTCAAAAAAACTTTTTCTGCCGGTTAAGTTGTTCTGGGCTGATTTCTTGTCCTGTGATAAAAAGCCTTCTGTTTCGACCGCCAAACCTCTCAGGGGAGCATTTGCAACCGTTTGGCACCATTTTTGAATGAAATGCCGAAAGTCAGATTTTTGATGAAATTGTGACCCCGGGGCTTAGGGTTTTTTTTCAAAAAAACTTTTTCTGCCGGTTAAGTTGTAGAAGGCTGATTTCTTGTCCTGTGATAAAAAGCCTTCTGTTTCGACCGCCAAACCTCTCAGGGGAGCATGTGCAACCGTTTGGCACCATTTCTGAGTGAATTGCCGAAAGTCAGATTTTTGATGAAAATGTTACCGCGGGGCTTTGAGATTTTTTCAAAAAAACTTTTTCAGCCGCATAAATTGTCCAGGGCTGATTTCTTGTCGTGTGATAAAAAGCCTTCTGTTTCGACCGCCAAAACTCTCAGGGGAGCATTTGCAACCATTTGGCACCATTTTTGAGTGAATTGCCGAAAGTCAGATTTTTGATGAAATTGTGACCCCGGGGTTTAGGGATTTTTTAAAAAAACTTTTTCTGCCGGTTAAGTTGTCGAGGGCTGATTTCTTGTCCTGTGATAAAAAGTTTTCTGTTTCCACCGCCAAAACTCTCAGGGGAGCATTTGCAACCGTTTGGCAGTATTTTTGAATGAATTGCCAAAAGTCAGATTTTTGATGAAATTGTGACCCCGGGGCTTAGGGATTTTTTAAAGAAAACTTTTTCAGCTGCTTAAATTGTCCAGGGCTGATTTCTTGTCCTGTGATAAAAAGCCTTCTATTTCGACCGCCAAACCTCTCAGGGGAGCATTTGCAACCATTTGGCACCATTTTTGAGTGAATTGCCAAAAGTCAGATTTTTGATGAAATTGTGACCCCGGGGCTTAGGGAGTTTTTCAAAAAAACTTTTTCAGCCGCTTAAATTGTCCAGGGCTGATTTCTTGTCGTGTGATAAAGAGCCTTCTGTTTCGACCGCCAAGCCTCTCAGGGGAGCATTTGCAACCATATGGCACCATTTTTGAGTGAATTGCCAAAAGTCAGACTTTTGATGAAATTGTGACCCCCGGGGCTTAGGGATTTTTTCAAAAGAACTTTTTCTTCCGGTTAAGTTGTCGAGGGCTGATTTCTTGTCCTGTGATAAAAAGTTTTCTGTTTCGACTGCCAAACATCTCAGGGGAGCATTTGCAACCGTTTGGTACCATTTTTGAGTGAATTGCCAAAAGTCAGATTTTTGATGAAATTGTGACCCCGGGGCTTAGGGATTTTTTCAAAAAAACTTGTTTTGCCGTTTAAGTTGTCGAGGGCTGATTTCTTGTCATGTGATAAAAAGTTTTCTGTTTCACCGCCCAAACTCTCAGGGGAGCATTTGCAACCGTTTGGCACCATTTTTGAGTGAATCGCCAAAAGTCAGATTTTTGCTGAAATTGTGGCCCCGGGGCTTAGGGATTTTTTCAAAAAAACTTTTTCTTCCGGTTAAGTTGTCGAGGGCTGATTTCTTGTCCTGTGATAAAAAGCCTTCTGTTTCGATCTCCAAACCTCTCGGGGCAGCATTTGCAAACGTTTGGCACCATTTTTGAGTGAATTGCCGAAAGTCAGATTTTTGATGAAATTGTGATCCCGGGGCTTAGGGATTTTTTCAAAAAACTTTTTCTGCCGGTTAAGTTGTTCTGGGCTGATTTCTTTTCCTGTGATAAAAAGCCTTCTGTTTCGACCGGCAAAACTCTCAGGGGAGCATGTGCAACCGTTTGGCACCATTCGTGAGTGAATTGCCGAAAGTCAGATTGTTGCTGAAATTGTGACCCCGGGGTTTAGGGATTTTTTCAAAAAACCTTTTTCAGTCGCTTAAATTGTCCAGGGCTGATTTCTTGTCCTGTGATAAAAAGCCTTCTGTTTCGATCTCCAAACCTCTCAGGGGAGCATTTCCAAACGTTTGGCACCATTTTTGATTAGATTGCTCAATATCAGATTTTTGCTGAAATTGTGACCCCGGGGCTTAGGGATTTTTTCAAAAAAACTTTTTCTGCCGGTTAAGTTGTTCAGGACTGATTTCGTTTCCTGTCATAAAAAGCCTTCTGTTTCAACCGCCAAAACTCTCAGGGAGCATTTGCAACCGTTTGGCACTATTTTTGAGTGAATTACCAAAAGTCAGATATTTGCTGCAATTGTGACCCCGGGGATTAGGGATTTTTTCAAAAAAATCTTCTTTGCCGGTTAAGTTGTTCTGGGCTGATTTCTTTTGCTGTGATAAAAAGCCTTCTGTTTCGACCGCCAAAACTCTCAGGGGAGCATTTGCAACCGTTTGGCACCATTTTTGAGTGAATTGGCGAAAGTCAGATTTTTGATGAAATTGTGACCCTGGGGCCTAGGGTTTTTTTAAAAAAAACTTTTTCTGCCAGTTAAGTTGTAGAAAGCTGATTTCTTTTCCTGTGATAAAAAGGCTACTGTTTCAAACACCAAACCTTTCAGGGGAGCATTTGCAACCGTTTGGCACCATTTTTGAATGCATTGCAGAACCTCAGATTTTTGCTGAACTCGTGACCCCGGGACTTAGGGATTTTTAAAAACAACTTTTTCTGCCGGTTAAGTTGTTCAGGGCTGATTTCTTGTCCTGTGATAAAAAGGCTACTGTTTCAAACACCAAACCTTTCAGGGGAGCATTTGCAACCGTTTGGCACCATTTTTGAATGCATTGCAGAACCTCAGATTTTTGCTGAACTCGTGACCCCGGGACTTAGGGATTTTTAAAAACAACTTTTTCTGCCGGTTAAGTTGTTCTGGGCTGATTTCTTTTCCTGTGATAAAAAGCCTTCTGTTTCGACCGCCAAAACTCTCAGGGGAACATGTGCAACCATTTGGCACTATTTGTGAGTGAATTGCCGAAAGTCAGATTGTTGCTGAAATTGTGACCCTGGGGATTAGGGATTTTTTCAAAAAAATCTTTTTCTGCCGGTTAAGTTGTTCAGGGCTGATTTCTTGTCCTGTGATAAAAAGCCTTCTGTTTCGACCGCCAAACCTCTCAGGGGAGCATTTGCAACCGTTTGGCACCATTTTTGAATGAAATGCCGAAAGTCAGATTTTTGATGAAATTGTGACCCCGGGGCTTAGGGTTTTTTTTCAAAAAAACTTTTTCTGCCGGTTAAGTTGTAGAAGGCTGATTTCTTGTCCTGTGATAAAAAGCCTTCTGTTTCGACCGCCAAACCTCTCAGGGGAGCATGTGCAACCGTTTGGCACCATTTCTGAGTGAATTGCCGAAAGTCAGATTTTTGATGAAAATGTTACCGCGGGGCTTTGAGATTTTTTCAAAAAAACTTTTTCAGCCGCATAAATTGTCCAGGGCTGATTTCTTGTCGTGTGATAAAAAGCCTTATGTTTCGACCGCCAAAACTCTCAGGGGAGCATTTGCAACCATTTGGCACCATTTTTGAGTGAATTGCCAAAAGTCAGATTTTTGATGAAATTGTGACCCCGGGGTTTAGGGATTTTTTAAAAAAACTTTTTCTGCCGGTTAAGTTGTCGAGGGCTGATTTCTTGTCCTGTGATAAAAAGTTTTCTGTTTCCACCGCCAAAACTCTCAGGGGAGCATTTGCAACCGTTTGGCAGTATTTTTGAATGAATTGCCAAAAGTCAGATTTTTGATGAAATTGTGACCCCGGGGCTTAGGGATTTTTTAAAGAAAACTTTTTCAGCTGCTTAAATTGTCCAGGGCTGATTTCTTGTCCTGTGATAAAAAGCCTTCTATTTCGACCGCCAAACCTCTCAGGGGAGCATTTGCAACCATTTGGCACCATTTTTGAGTGAATTGCCAAAAGTCAGATTTTTGATGAAATTGTGACCCCGGGGCTTAGGGAGTTTTTCAAAAAAACTTTTTCAGCCGCTTAAATTGTCCAGGGCTGATTTCTTGTCGTGTGATAAAGAGCCTTCTGTTTCGACCGCCAAGCCTCTCAGGGGAGCATTTGCAACCATATGGCACCATTTTTGAGTGAATTGCCAAAAGTCAGACTTTTGATGAAATTGTGACCCCCGGGGCTTAGGGATTTTTTCAAAAAAACTTGTTTTGCCGTTTAAGTTGTCGAGGGCTGATTTCTTGTCATGTGATAAAAAGTTTTCTGTTTCACCGCCCAAACTCTCAGGGGAGCATTTGCAACCGTTTGGCACCATTTTTGAGTGAATCGCCAAAAGTCAGATTTTTGCTGAAATTGTGGCCCCGGGGCTTAGGGATTTTTTCAAAAAAACTTTTTCTTCCGGTTAAGTTGTCGAGGGCTGATTTCTTGTCCTGTGATAAAAAGCCTTCTGTTTCGATCTCCAAACCTCTCGGGGCAGCATTTGCAAACGTTTGGCACCATTTTTGAGTGAATTGCCGAAAGTCAGATTTTTGATGAAATTGTGATCCCGGGGCTTAGGGATTTTTTCAAAAAACTTTTTCTGCCGGTTAAGTTGTTCTGGGCTGATTTCTTTTCCTGTGATAAAAAGCCTTCTGTTTCGACCGGCAAAACTCTCAGGGGAGCATGTGCAACCGTTTGGCACCATTCGTGAGTGAATTGCCGAAAGTCAGATTGTTGCTGAAATTGTGACCCCGGGGTTTAGGGATTTTTTCAAAAAACCTTTTTCAGTCGCTTAAATTGTCCAGGGCTGATTTCTTGTCCTGTGATAAAAAGCCTTCTGTTTCGACCGCCAAACCTCTCAGGGGAGCATTTGCAACCATTTGGCACCATTTTTGAGTGAATTGCCGAAAGTCAGATTTTTGATGAAATGGTGACCCCGGGGCTTAGGGATTCTTTCAAAAAACCTTTTTCTGCCGATTAAGTTGTTTAGGGCTGATTTCTTTTCCTGTGATAAAAAGCCTTCTGTTTCGCCCGCCAAACCTCTCAGGGGAGCATTTGCAACCATTTGGCACCATTTTTGAGTGAATTGCCGAAAGTCAGATTTTTGATGAAATTGTGACCCCGGGGCTTAGGGATTTTTTCAAAAAAACTTTTTCAGCCGCTTAAATTGTCCAGGGCTGATTTCTTGTCGTGTGATAAAGAGCCTTCTGTTTCGACCGCCAAGCCTCTCAGGGGAGCATTTGCAACCATATGGCACCATTTTTGAGTGAATTGCCATAAGTCAGATTTTTGATGAAATTGTGACCCCGGGGCTTAGGAATTTTTTCAAAAAAACTTTTTCTTCCGATTAAGTTGTCGAGGGCTGATTTCTTGTCCTGTGATAAAAAGTTTTCTGTTTCAACTGCCAAACCTCTCAGGGGAGCATTTGCAACCGTTTGGTACCATTTTTGAGTGAATTGCCAAATGTCAGATTTTTGATGAAAATGTTACCCCGGGGCTTTGAGATTTTTTCAAAAAAACTTTTTCAGCCGCTTAAATTGTCCAGGGCTGATTTCTTGTCGTGTGATAAAAAGCCTTCTGTTTCGACCGCCAAAACTCTCAGGGGAGCATTTGCAACCATTTGGCACCATTTTTGAGTGAATTGCCGAAAGTCAGATTTTTGCTGAAATTGTGACCCCGGGGCTTAGGGATTTTTTAAAGAAAACTTTTTCAGCTGCTTAAATTGTCCAGGGCTTATTTCTTGTCCTGTGATAAAAAGCCTTCTATTTCGACCGCCAAAACTCTCAGGGGAGCATTTGCAACCATTTGGCACCATTTTTGAGTGAATTGCCAAAAGTCAGATTTTTGATGAAATTGTGACCCCGGGGCTTAGGGAGTTTTTCAAAAAAACTTTTTCAGCCGCTTAAATTGTCCAGGGCTGATTTCTTGTCGTGTGATAAAGAGCCTTCTGTTTCGACCGCCAAGCCTCTCAGGGGAGCATTTGCAACCAAATGGCACCATTTTTGAGTGAATTGCCAAAAGTCAGACTTTTGATGAAATTGTGACCCCCGGGGCTTAGGGATTTTTTCAAAAGAACTTTTTCTTCCGGTTAAGTTGTCGAGGGCTGATTTCTTGTCCTGTGATAAAAAGTTTTCTGTTTCGACTGCCAAACATCTCAGGGGAGCATTTGCAACCGTTTGGTACCATTTTTGAGTGAATTGCCAAAAGTCAGATTTTTGATGAAATTGTGACCCCGGGGCTTAGGGATTTTTTCAAAAAAACTTGTTTTGCCGTTTAAGTTGTCGAGGGCTGATTTCTTGTCATGTGATAAAAAGTTTTCTGTTTCACCGCCCAAACTCTCAGGGGAGCATTTGCAACCGTTTGGCACCATTTTTGAGTGAATCGCCAAAAGTCAGATTTTTGCTGAAATTGTGACCCCGGGGCTTAGGGATTTTTTCAAAAAAACTTTTTCTTCCGGTTAAGTTGTCGAGGGCTGATTTCTTGTCCTGTGATAAAAAGCCTTCTGTTTCGATCTCCAAACCTCTCGGGGCAGCATTTGCAAACGTTTGGCACCATTTTTGAGTGAATTACCGAAAGTCAGATTTTTGATGAAATTGTGACCCCGGGGCTTAGGGATTTTTTAAAAAAACTTTTTCTGCCGGTTAAATTGTAGAAGGCTGATTTCTTTTCCTGTGATAAAAAGCCTTCTGTTTCGACCGGCAAAACTCTCAGGGGAGCATGTGCAACCGTTTGGCACCATTCATGAGTGAATTGCCGAAAGTCAGATTATTGCTGAAATTGTGACCCCGGGGCTTAGGGATTTTTTCAAAAAAACTTTTTCAGCCGCTTAAATTGTCCAGGGCTGATTTCTTTTCCTGTCATAAAAAGCCTTCTGTTTCGACCGCCAAACCTCTCAGGGGAGCATTTGCAACTGTTTGGCACCATTTTTGAGTGAATTGCCGAAAGTCAGATTTTTGATGAAATTGTGACCCCGGGGCTTAGGGATTCTTTCAAAAAACCTTTTTCTGCTGATTAAGTTGTTTAGGGCTGATTTCTTGTCCTGTGATAAAAAGCCTTCTGTTTCGCCCGCCAAACCTCTCAGGGGAGCATTTGCAACCATTTGGCACCATTTTTGAGTGAATTGCCGAAAGTCAGATTTTTGATGAAATTGTGACCCCGGGGCTTAGGGATTTTTTCAAAAAAACTTTTTCTGCCGGTTAAGTTGTTCTGGGCTGATTTCTTTTCCTGTGATAAAAAGCCTTCTGTTTCGACCATCAAAACTCTCAGGGGAGCATGTGCAACCGTTTGGCACTATTTGTGAGTGAATTGCCGAAAGTCAGATTGTTGATGAAATTGTGACCCCGGGGCTTAGGGAATTTTTCAAAAATACTTTTTCAGCCGGTTAAATTGTCCAGGGCTGATTTCTTGTCCTTTGATAAAAAGCCTTCTGTTTCGACCGCCAAACCTCTCAGGGGAGCATTTGCAACCGTTTGGCACTATTTGTGAGTGAATTGCCGAAAGTCAGATTTTTGATGAAATTGTGACCCCGGGGCTTAGGGATTTTTTAAAAAAACTTTTTCTGCCGGTTAAGTTGTTCTGGGCTGATTTCTTTTCCTGTGATAAAAAGCCTTCTGTTTCGACCGGCAAAACTCTCAGGGGAGCATGCGCAACCGTTTGGCACCATTCATGAGTGAATTGCCGAAAGTCAGATTATTGCTGAAATTGTGACCCCGGGGCTTAGGGATTTTTCAAAAAAACTTTTTCTGCCGGTTAAGTTGTTTAGGGCTGATTTCTTGTCCTGTGATAAAAAGCCTTCTGTTTCGACCGCCAAACCTTTCAGGGGAGCATTTGCAAACGTTTGGAACCATTTTTGAGTGAATTGCCGAAAGTCAGATTTTTGATGAAATTGTGACCCCGGGGCTTAGGGATTCTTTCAAAAAAACTTTTTCTGCCGGTTAAGTTGTTTAGGGCTGATTTCTTGTCCTGTGATAAAAAGCCTTCTGTTTCGACCGCCAAACCTCTCAGGGGAGCATTTGCAACCGTTTGGCACCTTTTTTGAGTGAATTGCCGAAAGTCAGATTTTTGATGAAATTGTGACCCTGGGGCTTAGGGATTTTTTCAAAAAAACTTTTTCTGCCGGTTAAGTTGTTCAGGGCTGATTTCTTTTCCTGTGATAGAAAGCCTTCTGTTTCGACCGCCAAACCTCTCAGGGGAGCATTTGCAAACGTTTGGAACCATTTTTGAGTGAATTGCCAAAAGTCAGATTTTTGCTGAAATTGTGACCCCAGGGCTTAGGCATTTTTTAAAAAAACTTTTTCTGCCGGTTAAATTGTCCAGGGCTGATTTCTTGTCTGTGATAAAAAGCCTTCTGTTTCGACCGCCAAAACTCTCAGGGGAGCATGTGCAACCGTTTGGCACTATTTGTGAGTGAATTGCCGAAAGTCAGATTGTTGCTGAAATTGTGACCCCGGGGCTTTGGGTTTTTTTCAAAAAAACTTTTTCTGCCGGTTAAGTTGTTTAGGGCTGATTTCTTGTCCTGTGATAAAAAGCCTTCTGTTTCGACCGCCAAAACTCTCAGGGCAGCATTTGCAACCGTTTGGCACCTTTTTTGAGTGAATTGCCGAAAGTCAGATTTTTGATGAAATTGTGACCGTGGGGCTTAGGGATTTTTTCAAAAAAACTTTTTCTGCCGGTTAAGTTGTTCAGGGCTGATTTCTTTTCCTGTGATAGAAAGCCTTCTGTTTCGACCGCCAAACCTCTCAGGGGAGCATTTGCAAACGTTTGGAACCATTTTTGAGTGAATTGCCAAAAGTCAGATTTTTGCTGAAATTGTGACCCCAGGGCTTAGGCATTTTTTTAAAAAACTTTTTCTGCCGGTTAAATTGTCCAGGGCTGATTTCTTGTCTGTGATAAAAAGCCTTCTGTTTCGACCGCCAAAACTCTCAGGGGAGCATGTGCAACCGTTTGGCACTATTTGTGAGTGAATTGCCGAAAGTCAGATTGTTGCTGAAATTGTGACCCCGGGGCTTTGGGTTTTTTTCAAAAAAACTTTTTCTGCCGGTTAAGTTGTTTAGGGCTGATTTCTTGTCCTGTGATAAAAAGCCTTCTGTTTCGACCGCCAAACCTCTCAGGGGAGCATTTGCAACCATATGGCACCATTTTTGAGTGAATTGCCGAAAGTCAGATTTTTGATGAAATTGTGACCCCGGGGCTTTGGGTTTTTTTCAAAAAAACTTTTTCTGCCGGTTAAGTTGTTTAGGGCTGATTTCTTGTCCTGTGATAAAAAGCCTTCTGTTTCGACCGCCAAAACTCTCAGGGGAGCATTTGCAACCGTTTGGCACCATTTTTGAGTGAATTGCCGAAAGTCAGATTTTTGATGAAATTGTGACCCTGGGGCCTAGGGATTTTTTTAAAAAAACTTTTTCTGCCGGTTAAGTTGTTCTGGGCTGATTTCTTTTCCTGTGATAAAATGCCTTCTGTTTCGACCGCCAAAACTCTCAGGGGAGCATGGGCAACCGTTTGGCACTATTTTTGAGTGAAATGCCAATCGTCAGATTTTTGATAAAATTGTGACCCCGGGGCTTAGGGTTTTTTTCAAAAAATCTTTTTCTGCCGGTTAAGTTGTAGAAGGCTGATTTCTTTTCCTGTGATAAAAAGCCTTCTGTTTCGACCGCCAAAACTCTCACGGGAGCATGTGGAACCGTTTGGCACTATTTTTGAGTGAATTGCCGAAAGTCAGATTGTTGATGAAATTGTGACCCCGGGGCTTAGGGAATTTTTCAAAAATACTTTTTCAGCCGGTTAAATTGTCCAGGGCTGACTTCTTGTCCTTTGATAAAAAGCCTTCTGTTTCGACGCCAAACCTCTCAGGGGAGCATTTGCAACCGTTTGGCACTATTTGTGAGTGAATTGCCGAAAGTCAGATTTTTGATGAAATTCTGACCCCGGGGCTTAGGGATTTTTTAAAAAAACTTTTTCTGCCGGTTAAGTTGTTCTGGGCTGATTTCTTTTCCTGTGATAAAAAGCCTTCTGTTTCGACCGGCAAAACTCTCAGGGGAGCATGTGCAACCGTTTGGCACCATTCATGAGTGAATTGCCGAAAGTCAGATTTTTGATGAAATTGTGACCCCAGGGCTTAGGCATTTTTCAAAAAAACTTTTTCTGCCGGTTAAGTTGTTTAGGGCTGATTTCTTGTCCTGTGATAAAAAGCCTTCTGTTTCGACCTCCAAAACTCTCAGGGGAGCATGTGCAACCGTTTGGCACTATTTGTGAGTGAATTGCCGAAAGTCAGATTGTTGCTGAAATTGTGACCCCGGGGCTTTGGGTTTTTTTCAAAAAAACTTTTTCTGCCGGTTAAGTTGTTTAGGGCTGATTTCTTGTCCTGTGATAAAAAGCCTTCTGTTTCGACCGCCAAACCTCTCAGGGGAGCATTTGCAACCATATGGCACCATTTTTGAGTGAATTGCCGAAAGTCAGATTTTTGATGAAATTGTGACCCCGGGGCTTTGGGTTTTTTTCAAAAAAACTTTTTCTGCCGGTTAAGTTGTTTAGGGCTGATTTCTTGTCCTGTGACCAAAAGCCTTCTGTTTCGACCGCCAAAACTCTCAGGGCAGCATTTGCAACCATTTGGCACCATTTTTGAGTGAATTGCCAAAAGTCAGATTTTTGATGAAATTGTGACCCTGGGACCTAGGGATTTTTTAAAAAAAACTTTTTCTGCCGGTTAAGTTGTTCAGGGCTGATTTTGTTTCCTGTAATAAAAAGCTTTCAATATCGACCGCCAAACCTCTCAGGGCAGCATTTGCAACCGTTTGGCACCATTTTTGAGTGAATTGCCGAAAGTCAGATTTTTGCTGAAATTGTGACCCCGGGGCTTAGGGATTTTTTTTTCTAAAAAAAAATTCTACTGGTTAAGTTGTCCAGGGCTGATTTCTTGTCCTGTGATAAAAAGGCTACTGTTTCAAACACCAAACCTTTCAGGGGAGCATTTGCAACCGTTTGGCACCATTTTTGAATGAATTGCAGAACCTCAGATTTTTGATGAACTTGTGACCCCGGGGCTTAGGGATTTTTTTAAAAAACTTGTTCTGCCGGTTAAGTTGTTCTGGGCTGATTTCTTTTGCTGTGATAAAAAGCCTTCTGTTTCGACCGCCAAAACTCTCAGGGGAGCATTTGCAACCGTTTGGCACCATTTTTGAGTGAATTGCCGAAAGTCAGATTTTTGATGAAATTGTGACCCTGGGGCCTAGGGATTTTTTTTAAAAAACTTTCTCTGCCGGTTAAGTTGTTCTGGGCTGATTTCTTTTCCTGTGATAAAATGCCTTCTGTTTCGACCGCCAAAACTCTCAGGGGAGCATGGGCAACCGTTTGGCACTATTTTTGAGTGAAATGCCAATCGTCAGATTTTTGATAAAATTGTGACCCCGGGGCTTAGGGTTTTTTTCAAAAAAACTTTTTCTGCCGGTTAAGTTGTAGAAGGCTGATTTCTTTTCCTGTGATAAAAAGCCTTCTGTTTCGACCGCCAAAACTCTCACGGGAGCATGTGGAACCGTTTGGCACTATTTTTGAGTGAATTGCCGAAAGTCAGATTGTTGCTGTAATTGTGACCCCGGGGCTTAGGGATTTTTTCAAGAAAACTTTTTCTGCTGCTTAAGTTGTTCAGGGCTGATTTCTTGTCCTGTGATAAAAAGCCTTCAATATCGACCGCCAAACCTCTCGGGGCAGCATTTGCAAACGTTTGGCACCATTTTTGAGTGAATTGCCGAAAGTCAGATTTTTAATGAAATTGTGACCCCGAGGCTTAGGGATTCTTTCAAAAAAGCTTTTTCTGCCGGTTAAGTTGTTTAGGGCTGATTTCTTGTCCTGTGATAAAAAGCCTTTTGTTTGACCGCGAAACCTCTCAGGGGAGCATTTGCAACCGTTTGGCACCATATTTGAGTGAATTGCCGAAAGTCAGAATTTTGATGCCCGGGGCTTAGGGATTTTTTCAAAAAAACTCTTTCTGCCGGTTAAGTTGTTCAGAGCTTATTTCTAGTCCTGTGATAAAAAGTCTTCTGTTTCGACCGCCAACCCTCTCAGGGGAGCATTTGCACCCGATTGGTACCATTTTTGCGTGAATTGGAGAACGTCATTTTTTTGCTGAAATAGTGACCTTAGGGATTTTTTGAAAAAAAAAATTTCTGCCGGATAAGTTGTTCTGGGCTGATTTCTTTTCCTGTGATAAAAAGCCTTCTGTTTCGACTGCCAAAACTCTCAGGGGAGCATGTGCAACCGTTTGGCACTATTTGTGAGTGAATTGCCCAAAGTCAAATTGTTGCTGAAATTTTGACCCCGGGGCTTAGGGATTTTTTTTTAAAAAAAAAATTCTGCTGGTTAAGTTGTTCAGGGCTGATTTCTTGTCCTGTGATAAAAAGCCTTCTGTTTCGACCGCCTAACCTCTCAGGGGAGCATTTGCAACCGTTTGGCACCATGTTTGAGTGAGTTGCCGAAAGTCAGAATTTTGATGCCCGGGGCTTAGGGATTTTTTCAAAAAAACTTTTTCTGCCGGTTAAGTTGCTCAGGGCTGATTTCTTTTCCTGTGATAAAAAGCCTTCTGTTTCGACCGCCCAACCTCTCAGGGGAGCATTTGCAACCGTTTGGCACCATGTTTGATTGAATTGCCGAAGGTCAGAATTTTGATGCCCGGGGCTTAGGGATTTTTTCACAAAAATCTTTTTCTGCCTGTTAAGTTGACGAGGGCTGATTTCTTGTCAAGTGATAAAGAGCTATCTGTTTCCACTGCCAAACTTCTCAGGGGAGCATTTGCAACAGATTGGTACCATTTTTGCGTGAATTGGAGAACGTCAGATTTTTGCTGAAATTGTGACCCCCGGGGCTTAGGGACTTTTTCAAAAAATCTTTTTCTGCCGGTTAAGTTGTTCAGGGCTGATTTCTTGTCCTGTGATAAAAAGCCTTCTGTTTCGACCGCCAAACCTCTCAGGGGAGCATTTGCAAGCGTTCGGTACTATTTTTGTGTGAATTGCCAAATTTTTTGAGTGAATTGCCAAAAGTCAGATTTTTGATGAAATTGGCTTAGCGCTTTTTTCAAAAAAATCTTTTTCTGCCGGTTAAGTTGTTCAGCGCTGATTTCTTGTCCTGTGATAAAAAGCCTTCTGTTTCGACCGGCAAACCTTTCAGGGGAGCATTTGCAAACGCTGGGCACTATTTTTGAGTGAATTGCCGAAAGTCAGATTTTTGATGAAACTGTGACAGCGGGGCTTAGGGATTTTTTCAAAAAAATCTTTTTCTGCCGGTTAATTTGTTCAGGGCTTATTTCTTTTCCTGTGATAAAAAGCCTTCTACATCGACCACCAAATCTCTCAGGGGAACATTTGCAAACGTTTGGCACCATTTTTGAGTGAATTGCCGAAAGTCAGATTTTTGCTGAAATTGTGACCCCGGGGCTTAGGGATTTTTTCAAAAAAATATTTTTCTGCCGGTTACGTTGTTCAGGGCTGATTTCTTGTCCTGTGATTAAAAGTCTTCATTTTCGACCGCCGAACCTCTCAGGGGAGCATTTGCAACCGTTTGGTACTATTTTTGAGCGAATTGCCGAAAGTCAGATTTTTGATGAAATTGTGACAGAGGGGCTTAGGGATTTTTTCAAAAAAATCTTTTTCTGCTGGTTAATTTGTTCAGGGCTTATTTCTTTTCCTGTGATAAAAAGCCTTCTATATCGACCACCTGCTTGGTGCCACAGGTGCCTTCCGCAATCCGGTGCCCTCTTGACCTTGTTGGACTCCCAATCCCACAATCTCTGAACCACTGGCTGTGTTCAGGAATGGTAGGGACGCAGGTGGCGCTGTGGGTTAAAGCCTCAGCGCCTAGGGCTTGCCGATCGAAAGGTCGGCGGTTCGAATCCCTGCGGCGGGGTGCGCTCCCGCTGCTCGGTCCCAGCGCTGCCAACCTAGCAGTTCGAAAGCACCTCCGGGTGCAAGTAGATAAATAGGGACCGCTTACCAGCGGGAAGGTAAACGGCGTTTCCGTGTGCGGCTCTGGCCCTGGCCAGAGCAGCGATGTCACGCTGGCCACGTGACCCGGAAGTGTCTCCGGACAGCGCTGGCCCCTGGCCTCTTAAGTGAGATGGGCGCACAACCCCAGAGTCTGTCAAGACTGCCCGTATGGGCAGGGGTACCTTTACCTTTACCTTTACCTTTATATCGACCACCAAACCTCTCAGGGGAACATTTGCAAACGTTGGGCACCATTTTTGAGTGAATTGCCAAAAGTCAGATTTTTTATGAAATTGTGACCCCGGGGCTTAGGGGTTTTTTCAAAAAAATCTTTTTCTGCCGGTTAAGTTGTTCAGGGCTGATTTCTTGTCCTGTGATAAAAAGCCTTCTGTTTCTACCGCCAAACCTTTCAGGGGAGCATTTGCAATCTTTTGGCACCATTTCTGAATGAATTGGAGAACGTCAGATATTTTATGAAATTGTGACCCCGGGGCTTAGGGATTTTTTCAAAAAAACTTTTTCTGTCGGTTAAGTTGTAGAAGGCTGATTTCTTGTCGTGTAATAAAAAGTTTTCTGTTTCGACCGCCAAACCTTTCAGGGGAGCATTTGCAACCTTTTGGCACCATTTTTGAATGAATTGCAGAACGTCAGATTTTTGCTGAAATTGTGACCTTAGGGATTTTTTCACAAAAATCTTTTTCTGCCGGTTAAGTTGTTCAGAGCTTATTTCTAGTCCTGTGATAAAAAGTCTTCTGTTTCGACCGCCAACCCTCTCAGGGGAGCATTTGCACCCGATTGGTACCATTTTTGCGTGAATTGGAGAACGTCATTTTTTTGCTGAAATAGTGACCTTAGGGATTTTTTGAAAAAAAAAATTTCTGCCGGATAAGTTGTTCTGGGCTGATTTCTTTTCCTGTGATAAAAAGCCTTCTGTTTCGACTGCCAAAACTCTCAGGGGAGCATGTGCAACCGTTTGGCACTATTTGTGAGTGAATTGCCCAAAGTCAAATTGTTGCTGAAATTTTGACCCCGGGGCTTAGGGATTTTTTTTTAAAAAAAAAATTCTGCTGGTTAAGTTGTTCAGGGCTGATTTCTTGTCCTGTGATAAAAAGCCTTCTGTTTCGACCGCCTAACCTCTCAGGGGAGCATTTGCAACCGTTTGGCACCATGTTTGAGTGAGTTGCCGAAAGTCAGAATTTTGATGCCCGGGGCTTAGGGATTTTTTCAAAAAAACTTTTTCTGCCGGTTAAGTTGCTCAGGGCTGATTTCTTTTCCTGTGATAAAAAGCCTTCTGTTTCGACCGCCCAACCTCTCAGGGGAGCATTTGCAACCGTTTGGCACCATGTTTGATTGAATTGCCGAAGGTCAGAATTTTGATGCCCGGGGCTTAGGGATTTTTTCACAAAAATCTTTTTCTGCCTGTTAAGTTGACGAGGGCTGATTTCTTGTCAAGTGATAAAGAGCTATCTGTTTCCACTGCCAAACTTCTCAGGGGAGCATTTGCAACAGATTGGTACCATTTTTGCGTGAATTGGAGAACGTCAGATTTTTGCTGAAATTGTGACCCCCGGGGCTTAGGGACTTTTTCAAAAAATCTTTTTCTGCCGGTTAAGTTGTTCAGGGCTGATTTCTTGTCCTGTGATAAAAAGCCTTCTGTTTCGACCGCCAAACCTCTCAGGGGAGCATTTGCAAGCGTTCGGTACTATTTTTGTGTGAATTGCCAAATTTTTTGAGTGAATTGCCAAAAGTCAGATTTTTGATGAAATTGGCTTAGCGCTTTTTTCAAAAAAATCTTTTTCTGCCGGTTAAGTTGTTCAGGGCTGATTTCTTGTCCTGTGATAAAAAGCCTTCTGTTTCGACCGGCAAACCTTTCAGGGGAGCATTTGCAAACGCTGGGCACTATTTTTGAGTGAATTGCCGAAAGTCAGATTTTTGATGAAACTGTGACAGCGGGGCTTAGGGATTTTTTCAAAAAAATCTTTTTCTGCCGGTTAATTTGTTCAGGGCTTATTTCTTTTCCTGTGATAAAAAGCCTTCTACATCGACCACCAAATCTCTCAGGGGAACATTTGCAAACGTTTGGCACCATTTTTGAGTGAATTGCCGAAAGTCAGATTTTTGCTGAAATTGTGACCCCGGGGCTTAGGGATTTTTTCAAAAAAATATTTTTCTGCCGGTTACGTTGTTCAGGGCTGATTTCTTGTCCTGTGATTAAAAGTCTTCATTTTCGACCGCCGAACCTCTCAGGGGAGCATTTGCAACCGTTTGGTACTATTTTTGAGCGAATTGCCGAAAGTCAGATTTTTGATGAAATTGTGACAGAGGGGCTTAGGGATTTTTTCAAAAAAATCTTTTTCTGCTGGTTAATTTGTTCAGGGCTTATTTCTTTTCCTGTGATAAAAAGCCTTCTATATCGACCACCTGCTTGGTGCCACAGGTGCCTTCCGCAATCCGGTGCCCTCTTGACCTTGTTGGACTCCCAATCCCACAATCTCTGAACCACTGGCTGTGTTCAGGAATGGTAGGGACGCAGGTGGCGCTGTGGGTTAAAGCCTCAGCGCCTAGGGCTTGCCGATCGAAAGGTCGGCGGTTCGAATCCCTGCGGCGGGGTGCGCTCCCGCTGCTCGGTCCCAGCGCTGCCAACCTAGCAGTTCGAAAGCACCTCCGGGTGCAAGTAGATAAATAGGGACCGCTTACCAGCGGGAAGGTAAACGGCGTTTCCGTGTGCGGCTCTGGCCCTGGCCAGAGCAGCGATGTCACGCTGGCCACGTGACCCGGAAGTGTCTCCGGACAGTGCTGGCCCCTGGCCTCTTAAGTGAGATGGGCGCACAACCCCAGAGTCTGTCAAGACTGCCCGTATGGGCAGGGGTACCTTTACCTTTACCTTTACCTTTATATCGACCACCAAACCTCTCAGGGGAACATTTGCAAACGTTGGGCACCATTTTTGAGTGAATTGCCAAAAGTCAGATTTTTGCTGAAATTGTGACCTTAGGGATTTTTTCACAAAAATCTTTTTCTGCCGGTTAAGTTGTTCAGAGCTTATTTCTAGTCCTGTGATAAAAAGTCTTCTGTTTCGACCGCCTAACCTCTCAGGGGAGCATTTGCAACCATATGGCAAACGTTTGGCACCATTTTTGATTAGATTGCTCAATATCAGATTTTTGCTGAAATTGTGACCCCGGGGCTTAGGGATTTTTTCAAAAAAACTTTTTCTGCCGGTTAAGTTGTTCAGGACTGATTTCGTTTCCTGTCATAAAAAGCCTTCTGTTTCAACCGCCAAAACTCTCAGGGAGCATTTGCAACCGTTTGGCACTATTTTTGAGTGAATTACCAAAAGTCAGATATTTGCTGCAATTGTGACCCCGGGGATTAGGGATTTTTTCAAAAAAATCTTCTTTGCCGGTTAAGTTGTTCTGGGCTGATTTCTTTTCCTGTGATAAAAAGCCTTCTGTTTCGACCGCCAAAACTCTCAGGGAAGCATTTGCAACCGTTTGGCACCATTTTTGAGTGAATTGCCGAAAGTCAGATTTTTGATGAAATTGTGACCCCGGGGCTTAGGGATTTTTTAAAAAAACTTTTTCTGCCGGTTAAGTTGTTCTGGGCTGATTTCTTTTGCTGTGATAAAAAGCCTTCTGTTTCGACCGCCAAAACTCTCAGGGGAGCATTTGCAACCGTTTGGCACCATTTTTGAGTGAATTGGCGAAAGTCAGATTTTTGATGAAATTGTGACCCTGGGGCCTAGGGTTTTTTTAAAAAAAACTTTTTCTGCCAGTTAAGTTGTAGAAAGCTGATTTCTTTTCCTGTGATAAAAAGGCTACTGTTTCAAACACCAAACCTTTCAGGGGAGCATTTGCAACCGTTTGGCACCATTTTTGAATGCATTGCAGAACCTCAGATTTTTGCTGAACTCGTGACCCCGGGACTTAGGGATTTTTAAAAACAACTTTTTCTGCCGGTTAAGTTGTTCAGGGCTGATTTCTTGTCCTGTGATAAAAAGGCTACTGTTTCAAACACCAAACCTTTCAGGGGAGCATTTGCAACCGTTTGGCACCATTTTTGAATGCATTGCAGAACCTCAGATTTTTGCTGAACTCGTGACCCCGGGACTTAGGGATTTTTAAAAACAACTTTTTCTGCCGGTTAAGTTGTTCTGGGCTGATTTCTTTTCCTGTGATAAAAAGCCTTCTGTTTCGACCGCCAAAACTCTCAGGGGAACATGTGCAACCATTTGGCACTATTTGTGAGTGAATTGCCGAAAGTCAGATTGTTGCTGAAATTGTGACCCTGGGGATTAGGGATTTTTTCAAAAAAATCTTTTTCTGCCGGTTAAGTTGTTCAGGGCTGATTTCTTGTCCTGTGATAAAAAGCCTTCTGTTTCGACCGCCAAACCTCTCAGGGGAGCATTTGCAACCGTTTGGCACCATATTGGAATGAAATGCCGAAAGTCAGATTTTTGATGAAATTGTGACCCCGGGGCTTAGGGTTTTTTTTCAAAAAAACTTTTTCTGCCGGTTAAGTTGTAGAAGGCTGATTTCTTGTCCTGTGATAAAAAGCCTTCTGTTTCGACCGCCAAACCTCTCAGGGGAGCATGTGCAACCGTTTGGCACCATTTCTGAGTGAATTGCCGAAAGTCAGATTTTTGATGAAAATGTTACCGCGGGGCTTTGAGATTTTTTCAAAAAAACTTTTTCAGCCGCATAAATTGTCCAGGGCTGATTTCTTGTCGTGTGATAAAAAGCCTTCTGTTTCGACCGCCAAAACTCTCAGGGGAGCATTTGCAACCATTTGGCACCATTTTTGAGTGAATTGCCGAAAGTCAGATTTTTGATGAAATTGTGACCCCGGGGTTTAGGGATTTTTTAAAAAAACTTTTTCTGCCGGTTAAGTTGTCGAGGGCTGATTTCTTGTCCTGTGATAAAAAGTTTTCTGTTTCCACCGCCAAAACTCTCAGGGGAGCATTTGCAACCGTTTGGCAGTATTTTTGAATGAATTGCCAAAAGTCAGATTTTTGATGAAATTGTGACCCCGGGGCTTAGGGATTTTTTAAAGAAAACTTTTTCAGCTGCTTAAATTGTCCAGGGCTGATTTCTTGTCCTGTGATAAAAAGCCTTCTATTTCGACCGCCAAACCTCTCAGGGGAGCATTTGCAACCATTTGGCACCATTTTTGAGTGAATTGCCAAAAGTCAGATTTTTGATGAAATTGTGACCCCGGGGCTTAGGGAGTTTTTCAAAAAAACTTTTTCAGCC
Organism: Podarcis cretensis; assembly: GCF_951804945.1. Lineage (NCBI taxonomy): Eukaryota > Metazoa > Chordata > Lepidosauria > Squamata > Lacertidae > Podarcis > Podarcis cretensis. The sequence goes on along the minus strand of NC_137176.1, from coordinate 16,063,365 downwards.
GCTTAAATTGTCCAGGGCTGATTTCTTGTCGTGTGATAAAGAGCCTTCTGTTTCGACCGCCAAGCCTCTCAGGGGAGCATTTGCAACCATATGGCACCATTTTTGAGTGAATTGCCAAAAGTCAGACTTTTGATGAAATTGTGACCCCCGGGGCTTAGGGATTTTTTCAAAAGAACTTTTTCTTCCGGTTAAGTTGTCGAGGGCTGATTTCTTGTCCTGTGATAAAAAGCCTTCTGTTTCTACCGCCAAACCTTTCAGGGGAGCATTTGCAATCTTTTGGCACCATTTCTGAATGAATTGGAGAACGTCAGATATTTTATGAAATTGTGACCCCGGGGCTTAGGGATTTTTTCAAAAAAACTTTTTCTGTCGGTTAAGTTGTAGAAGGCTGATTTCTTGTCGTGTAATAAAAAGTTTTCTGTTTCGACCGCCAAACCTTTCAGGGGAGCATTTGCAACCTTTTGGCACCATTTTTGAATGAATTGCAGAACGTCAGATTTTTGCTGAAATTGTGACCTTAGGGATTTTTTCACAAAAATCTTTTTCCGCCGGATAAGTTGTCAAGGGCTGATTTCTTGTCCTGTGATAAAAAGTCTTCTTTTTCGACTGCCAAACCTTTCAGGGGAGCATTTGCAACCGTTTGGCACCCTTTTTTTTTTTCAAAAAAATCTTTTTCTGCCGCTTAAGTTGTTGAGGTCTGATTTCTTGTCCTGTGATAAAAAGTCTTCTGTTTCGACCGCCGAACCTCTCAGCGGAGCATTTGCAACCTTAGGGATTTTTTCAAAAAATCTTTTTCTGCCGGTTAAGTTGTTCAGGGCTGATTTCTTTTCTTGTGATAAAAAGCCTTCTATTTCGACCGCCAAACCTCTCAGGGCAACATTTGCAAACGTTTGGCACCATTTTTGAGTGAATGCCAAAAGTCAGATTTTTGATGAAATTGTGACCCCGGAGCTTAGGGATTTTTTTAAAAAAATGTTTTCAGCCGCTTAAATTGTCCAGGGCTGATTTCTTGTCCTGTGATAAAAAGCCTTCTGTTTCGACCGCCAAACCTCTCAGGGGAGCATTTGCAACCATTTGGCACCATTTTTGAGTGAATTGCCGAAAGTCAGATTTTGGATGAAATTGTGACCCCGGGGCTTAGGGGTTTTTTCAAAAAAATCTTTTTCCGCCGGATAAGTTGTCGAGGGCTGATTTCTTGTCCTGTGATAAAAAGGCTACTGTTTCAAACACCAAACCTTTCAGGGGAGCATTTGCAACCTTTTGGCACCATTTTTGAATGAATTGCAGAACGTCAGATTTTTGCTGAAATTGTGACCTTAGGGATTTTTTCAAAAAAACTTTTTCTGCCGGTTAAGTTGTTCAGGGCTGATTTCTTGTCCTGTGATAAAAAGCCTTCTGTTTCGACCGCCAAACCTTTCAGAGGAGCATTTGCATCCGTTTGGCACCATTTTTGACTGAATTGCCGAAAGTGCCGCATAAGTTGTTCAGGGCTGATTTCTTGTCCTGTGATAAAAAGTCTTCTTTTTCGACCGCCGAACCTCTCAGGGGAGCATTTGCAACCTTTTGGCACCATTTTTGAATTATTTGGAGAACGTCAGATTTTTGATGAAATTGTGACATTAGGGATTTTTTCAAAAAATCTTTTTCTGCCGGTTAAGTTGTTCAGGGCTGATTTCTTTTCTTGTGATAAAAAGCCTTCTATTTCGACCGCCAAACCTCTCAGGGGAACATTTGCAAACGTTTGGCACCATTTTTGAGTGAATTGCCGAAAGTCAGATTTTGGATGAAATTGTGACCCCGGGGCTTAGGGATTTTTTCAAAAAAATCTTTTTCCGCCGGATAAGTTGTCAAGGGCTGATTTCTTGTCCTGTGATAAAAAGTCTTCTTTTTCGACTGCCAAACCTTTCAGGGGAGCATTTGCAACCGTTTGGCACCATTTTTTTTTTCAAAAAAAAATCTTTTTCTGCCGCTTAAGTTGTTGAGGTCTGATTTCTTGTCCTGTGATAAAAAGTCTTCTGTTTCGACCGCCAAACCTCTCAGCGGAGCATTTGCAACCGTTTGGTACCATTTTTGAGTGAATTGCCGAAAGTCAGATTTTTGATGTAATTGTGACCCCGGGGCTTAGGGGTTTTTTCAAAAAAATCTTTTTCCGCCGGATAAGTTGTCGAGGGCTGATTTCTTGTACTGTGATAAAAAGGCTACTGTTTCAAACACAAAACCTTTCAGGGGAGCATTTGCAACCTTTTGGCACCATTTTTGAATGAATTGCAGAACGTCAGATTTTTGCTGAAATTGTGAACTTAGGGATTTTTTCAAAAAAACTTTTTCTGCCGGTTAAGTTGTTCAGGGCTGATTTCTTGTCCTGTGATAAAAAGCCTTCTGTTTCGACCGCCAAACCTTTCAGAGGAGCATTTGCATCCGTTTGGCACCATTTTTGACTGAATTGCCGAAAGTGCCGCTTAAGTTGTTCAGGGCTGATTTCTTGTCCTGTGATAAAAAGCCTTCTGTTTCGACCGCCAAACCTTTCAGAGGAGCATTTGCATCCGTTTGGCACCATTTTTGACTGAATTACCGAAAGTTAGATTTTTGATGAAATTGTGACCCCGGGGCTTTGGGATTTTTTCAAAAAAAACTTTTTCTGCCGGTTAATTTGTTCAGGGCTTATTTCTTTTCCTGTGATAAAAAGCCTTCTACATCGACCACCAAACCTCTCAGGGGAGCATTTGCAAACGTTTGGCACTATATTTGAGTGAATGCCAAAAGTGCCGCTTAAGTTGTTCAGGGCTGATTTCTTGTCCTGTGATAAAAAGTCTTCTTTTTCGACCGCCGAACCTCTCAGGGGAGCATTTGCAACCTTTTGGCACCATTTTTGAATTATTTGGAGAACGTCAGATTTTTGATGAAATTGTGACCTTAGGGATTTTTTCAAAAAATCTTTTTCTGCCGGTTAAGTTGTTCAGGGCTGATTTCTTTTCTTGTGATAAAAAGCCTTCTATTTCGACCGCCAAACCTCTCAGGGGAACATTTGCAAACGTTTGGCACCATTTTTGAGTGAATGCCAAAAGTCAGATTTTTGATGAAATTGTGACCCCGGGGCTTAGGGATTTTTTAAAAAAAACGTTTTCAGCCGCTTAAATTGTCCAGGGCTGATTTCTAGTCTTGTGATAAAAAGCCTTCTGTTTCGACCGCCAAACCTCTCAGGGGAGCATTTGCAACCATTTGGCACCATTTTTGAGTGAATTGCCGAAAGTCAGATTTTGGATGAAATTGTGACCCCGGGGCTTAGGGATTTTTTCAAAAAAATCTTTTTCCGCCGGATAAGTTGTCAAGGGCTGATTTCTTGTCCTGTGATAAAAAGTCTTCTTTTTCGACTGCCAAACCTTTCAGGGGAGCATTTGCAACCGTTTGGCACCCTTTTTTTTTTCAAAAAAATCTTTTTCTGCCGCTTAAGTTGTTGAGGTCTGATTTCTTGTCCTGTGATAAAAAGTCTTCTGTTTCGACCGCCGAACCTCTCAGCGGAGCATTTGCAACCGTTTGGTACCATTTTTGAGTGAATTGCCGAAAGTCAGATTTTTGATGTAATTGTGACCCCGGGGCTTAGGGGTTTTTTCAAAAAAATCTTTTTCCGCCGGATAAGTTGTCGAGGGCTGATTTCTTGTCCTGTGATAAAAAGGCTACTGTTTCAAACACCAAACCTTTCAGGGGAGCATTTGCAACCTTTTGGCACCATTTTTGAATGAATTGCAGAACGTCAGATTTTTGCTGAAATTGTGACCTTAGGGATTTTTTCAAAAAAACTTTTTCTGCCGGTTAAGTTGTTCAGGGCTGATTTCTTGTCCTGTAATAAAAAGCCTTCTGTTTCGACCGCCAAACCTTTCAGAGGAGCATTTGCATCCGTTTGGCACCATTTTTGACTGAATTGCCGAAAGTTAGATTTTTGATGAAATTGTGACCCCGGGGCTTTGGGATTTTTTCAAAAAAAACTTTTTCTGCCGGTTAATTTGTTCAGGGCTTATTTCTTTTCCTGTGATAAAAAGCCTTCTACATCGACCACCAAACCTCTCAGGGGAGCATTTGCAAACGTTTGGCACTATTTTTGAGTGAATGCCAAAAGTGCCGCTTAAGTTGTTCAGGGCTGATTTCTTGTCCTGTGATAAAAAGTCTTCTTTTTCGACCGCCGAACCTCTCAGGGGAGCATTTGCAACCTTTTGGCACCATTTTTGAATTATTTGGAGAACGTCAGATTTTTGATGAAATTGTGACCTTAGGGATTTTTTCAAAAAATCTTTTTCTGCCGGTTAAGTTGTTCAGGGCTGATTTCTTTTCTTGTCATAAAAAGCCTTCTATTTCGACCGCCAAACCTCTCAGGGGAGCATTTGCAACCGTGTGGTACCATTTTTGAATGAATTGCAAAACGTTAGATTTTTGATGAAATTGTGACCCCGGGGCTTCGGGATTTTTTCAAAAAAACTTTTTCTGCCGGTTAAGTTGTTCAGGGCTGATTTCTTGTCCTGTGATAAAAAGCCTTCTATATTGACCGCCAAACTTCTCAGGGGAGCATTTGCAAACGTGTGGCACTATTTTTGAGTGAATGCCAAAAGTGCCGCTTAAGTTGTTCAGGGCTGATTTCTTGTCCTGTGATAAAAAGTCTTCTTTTTCGACCGCCGAACCTCTCAGGGGAGCATTTGCAACCTTTTGGCACCATTTTTGAATTATTTGGAGAACGTCAGATTTTTGATGAAATTGTGACCTTAGGGATTTTTTCAAAAAATCTTTTTCTGCCGGTTAAGTTGTTCAGGGCTGATTTCTTTTCTTGTGATAAAAAGCCTTCTATTTCGACCGCCAAACCTCTCAGGGCAACATTTGCAAACGTTTGGCACCATTTTTGAGTGAATGCCAAAAGTCAGATTTTTGATGAAATTGTGACCCCGGAGCTTAGGGATTTTTTAAAAAAAATGTTTTCAGCCGCTTAAATTGTCCAGGGCTGATTTCTTGTCCTGTGATAAAAAGCCTTCTGTTTCGACCGCCAAACCTCTCAGGGGAGCATTTGCAACCATTTGGCACCATTTTTGAGTGAATTGCCGAAAGTCAGATTTTGGATGAAATTGTGACCCCGGGGCTTAGGGATTTTTTCAAAAAAATCTTTTTCCGCCGGATAAGTTGTCAAGGGCTGATTTCTTGTCCTATGATAAAAAGTCTTCTTTTTCGACTGCCAAACCTTTCAGGGGAGCATTTGCAACCGTTTGGCACCATTTTTTTTTCCAAAAAAATCTTTTTCTGCCGCTTAAGTTGTTGAGGTCTGATTTCTTGTCCTGTGATAAAAAGTCTTCTGTTTCGACCGCCAAACCTCTCAGCGGAGCATTTGCAACCGTTTGGTACCATTTTTGAGTGAATTGCCGAAAGTCAGATTTTTGATATAATTGTGACCCCGGGGCTTAGGGGTTTTTTCAAAAAAATCTTTTTCCGCCGGATAAGTTGTCGAGGGCTGATTTCTTGTCCTGTGATAAAAAGGCTACTGTTTCAAACACCAAACCTTTCAGGGGAGCATTTGCAACCTTTTGGCACCATTTTTGAATGAATTGCAGAACGTCAGATTTTTGCTGAAATTGTGACCTTAGGGATTTTTTCAAAAAAACTTTTTCTGCCGGTTAAGTTGTTCAGGGCTGATTTCTTGTCCTGTGATAAAAAGCCTTCTGTTTCGACCGCCAAACCTTTCAGAGGAGCATTTGCATCCGTTTGGCACCATTTTTGACTGAATTGCCGAAAGTGCCGCATAAGTTGTTCAGGGCTGATTTCTTGTCCTGTGATAAAAAGTCTTCTTTTTCGACCGCCGAACCTCTCAGGGGAGCATTTGCAACCTTTTGGCACCATTTTTGAATTATTTGGAGAACGTCAGATTTTTGATGAAATTGTGACATTAGGGATTTTTTCAAAAAATCTTTTTCTGCCGGTTAAGTTGTTCAGGGCTGATTTCTTTTCTTGTGATAAAAAGCCTTCTATTTCGACCGCCAAACCTCTCAGGGGAGCATTTGCAACCGTGTGGTACCATTTTTGAGTGAATTGCCGAAAGTCAGATTTTTGATGAAATTGTGACCCCGGGGCTTCGGGATTTTTTCAAAAAAACTTTTTCTGCCGGATAAGTTGTCAAGGGCTGATTTCTTGTCCTGTGATAAAAAGCCTTCTATATTGACCGCCAAACCTCTCAGGGGAGCATTTGCAAACATTTGGCACTATTTTTGAGTGAATGCCAAAAGTGCCGCTTAAGTTGTTCAGGGCTGATTTCTTGTCCTGTGATAAAAAGTCTTCTTTTTCGACCGCCGAACCTCTCAGGGGAGCATTTGCAACCTTTTGGCACCATTTTTGAATTATTTGGAGAACGTCAGATTTTTGATGAAATTGTGACCTTAGGGATTTTTTCAAAAAATCTTTTTCTGCCGGTTAAGTTGTTCAGGGCTGATTTCTTTTCTTGTGATAAAAAGTCTTCTATTTCGACCGCCAAACCTCTCAGGGGAACATTTGCAAACGTTTGGCACCATTTTTGAGTGAATGCCAAAAGTCAGATTTTTGCTGAAATTGTGACCCCAGGGCTTAGGGATTTTTTCAAAAAACCTTTTTCTGCCGGTTAAGTTGTTCAGGGCTGATTTCTTGTCCTGTGATAAAAAGCCTTCTGTTTCGACCGCCTAACCCCTCAGGGGAGCATTTGCAACCGTTTGGCACCATGTTTGAGTGAATTGCCGAAAGTCAGAATTTTGATGCCCGGGGCTTAGGGATTTTTTCAAAAAAACTTTTTCTGCCGGTTAAGTTGTTCAGGGCTGATTTCTTGTCCTGTGATAAAAAGCCTTCTGTTTCGACCGCCAACCCTCTCAGGGGAGCATTTGCAACCGATTGGTACCATTTTTGCGTGAATTGGAGAACGTCATATTTTCGCTGAAATTGTGACCCCGGGGCTTAGGGATTTTTTCAAAAAAGCTTTTTCTGCCGGTTAAGTTGTTCAGGGCTGATTTCTTGTCCTGTGATAAAAAGCCTTCTGTTTCGACCGCCAAACCTCTCAGGGGAGCATTTGCAACCGTTTGGTACCATTTTTGAGTGAATTGCCGAAAGTCAGATTTTTGATGAAATTGTGACCCCGGGGCTTAGGGATTTTTTCACAAAAATCTTTTTCTGCCTGTTAAGTTGACGAGGGCTGATTTCTTGTCAAGTGATAAAGAGCTATCTGTTTCCACCGCCAGACCTTTCAGGGGAGCATTTGCAACCGTTTGGCACCATTTTTCTGTGAATTGCCCAGAGTCAGATTTTTTATGAAATTGTGACCCTGGGGCTTAGGGATTTTTTTTAAAAAAAATCTTTTTCCGCCTGTTAAATTGTGACCCCAGTGTCTGGGAGTAATCCACATGAATCAATTAGTCAGAATATAACCGCAAGAAGGGGGTGCTGACCGATCAATGTTGGATTTCAAGAGAGAGAACTCTTAGAGCCACTCCTACTATTCCCTGACAAAGGAAGGGTACACAGTGGTACCTCGGGTTAAGAACTTAATTCTTTCTGGAGGTCCCTTCTTAACCTGAAACTGTTCTTAACCTTAGGTACCACTTTGGCTAATGGGGCCTCCCGCTGCCGCTGCCGCTGTCGCCGTGCGATTTCTGTTCTCATCCTGAAGCAAAGGTCTGTAACCTGAAGCGTCTGTAAGCTGAAGCGGAGTCTGTAACCTGAAGCGTCTGTAGTCTCATGGATCTGTATGGAGAACATGACTCATCAGGTTGTACAGAATCATAGAATTTTAGAGTTGGAAGGGACAACAAGGGTCATCTAGTCCATCTAGCCCTTGCAATGCAGGAATCTTACGCTCAACATGGGGCTTGAACCCACAACCCTGAGATTAAGGGGCTCATGTTCTACCAACTGAGCTATCTGCTCAGCACCTGAAGTGTCTATTACCGCTGTACCACTGTAGCCACATATATCACTTTCTCTTTGTTCTTCATCTCCAGATGTGCCAGAAATGTGAAAATGAGGCATCTAATCATAAACCTGCATTTTTATCAAGCTTATATTTTGATCAGGGCCTGTATCTTAAAATGAGCTTAAAGATTTTCAAATGTTCATGCCAGGCAGAAGAGCAGCTGCCTAAGAACCTTGGCAAAATGTTTTTCCTCCTAGACAAGGGGGCCCCCTGATTTATAGCAGAAAACAATTCTCAAAGTCGTAAAAAGGGAATTACAGGCTGACAGCCAAGGTTACACTGACCCTACATATTACAGAAGATAAAAAAAGAGATAAACATAATTAAGAGTGGGTAAATAGTAAAATAAAACCATGTGCCTCCCATTAAACTTGAGCCATATTTTCCTAAGGTTCAAAGGTCAAGAGCAATGGAAAAGCATCTAGCTGGCAGAAAGGAAGAGAATATTTTGGGAAGTCTTTTTCTAAAGTTGTTTCTTTCTTAAACTGAGATCCTTTTAAGATTTCTTTTCCTTTTAAAAGGTTATTTATGTTATGTATTAAATATATTGGCTTAAATGTAATTATGCAAAGGAATTAGAAGCTAAGAAATGTTAAATCCTTATGCTAGATTCTTATTTCATATAGTTGGAAGAGATCACAGGGGCCATCAGCCACCAGCCCAGCCCCCCTTGCCAAGCAGGAAACATCATTAGAGTATTTGTCAAGCTTTTGTTTAGAGACCTCCAAAGGAAGGAGATCTTTCAATGATGATCCTTGACATCTGTTTAAGATAAAAATTTAAGATTAACCATCTGTTTTGGAGGGCAATAGGGCGTGGTGAGCTGGTAATTAAGGTTCCTTGTTGAGACACATGTAAGATATATTACTACTTATTTGTCATTTATAGATAGAAGAATATATAGCTTTTTGTTTCCCATAAAAGGACAGAAGGAAATGGGTGTATCTTTTGTGATTGGTTCTAGCAAACAGCCAATAGGAATTTCAACCAGGCTGATTGGACAGAGGCAGCCACAGGAGGAGCAAGGGGGCTGGATTAAGGAAATATAAGTGCTGGCCAGAATGGCAAGAGGCCAGGCCAGAGCTTGGTAACCATATACCACTGTGCCTCATATTTATTTGTCTGACAAATAAATTATTATTTTAATTTCTCTATTGCTGCGTTGAATATTTCATTCCAGCTAAGCGTTAACCACAAGCAGGGTGCTACAAAAACATTTGCATGTCTGAGCGCCATTGCTCAGGCACTATCTTAAGGTAGAATTAAGCATGTCTTTGTAACTGAATTAACATTTTAAGCCCTCCTGAACAAACTGCTGTGTCTGTTACTCTTCAACAAGTATTCTGAGGGAGTTGATGTTATTTTTACCTTTTACAAGACTGTTTGCGTGATTAGTGTTTTAAGGGGGAAGGGGGGGCAGTGACAGAGCTTCATGCTCCGGCACCGGGGGCGGAGAGCAGGTGGGGGCTGGGCTGGTGTGCATCCCAGGGGCAGGGGTGCCACCCACAGGGGCGTGGCGTGCACCCTGGGGGCAGGGCACCCAGCGTGGGTGCGGGGACAGCCGCGATGGCACCCTGGGGATGGGCGGGAATACCAGGAGAATCCAATCTGCCTTAAAGCATCCTGGATTATTTAAACTAAAGTTACTGTGTGCATTATCCAAGTATGCTCAAGACATCGATTCTATAAATCATATTTTGCTGCACTGTGCAAAATATGAGCAAGCCAGGGCTGAACTGATATTACCCTTGCTGGTACCTTTCCCGGGAAAATCAGAGGCTCACTATGTCAGGTTTCTATTGGAAGACCGGACAAACGCTAGAACATTAGCAGTGGCAAAGTTTTTATCAGTGGTTGCAAGAACCAATGATCCCTATATTCTGAACCAAATGCTTGTTTAACCTGGAGGTAGGCTGTATGAATTGTGTATTGCTTTGTAACGATTTGTTGGGTCTCTGGACCGTAATAAAGGTTGATGATGACGATGAAAGGACTTTTCTTTGGAGTTTAAACAACTCTTCCCGTCTCACTAAAGAGACTTGCTGTGGGGCTGCTGCAATAGTAAATCTAGGGTAACCCCTCTCTTTTCAAAAGTATGGTCAGATTTTTGGACACTTCTTGATAATCAGTTTCTAAACTGCAGTTTCTTTTTAGCCTTTGATATTGGCTATAGGGTAAGCTTTTCTTCCTTTTTAAAAATTTATTTGGTTTTTCGGATATAAATGCTACAGCCACATATCTAACATACAACATAAAAACAAGATTCCAAGGAATCTCCCAGACTTCACCTCCTCCCCTTTGTGGGTCCTGTTGTTACTTGTTTCCTCCTGCGTCTTCTATGACAATCCAAATCTTTTACCTCTCCGTTGTGTCCAAAATTCACCATTCAACTACAAGTGATTTAAACTAAAGGCTAAAATTAGCCTTTCTAAGCTTTATTCCCCATGTATTATAAATGTATTACTCCCCAGTGTATAAATCAACCAGTCCAACGAATTTGGACATATTTGGAACAAATATGACAGCATATTAAGGAAGTATTTCTAATATGTTTCTAAGTATTTCAGATATCATGATCTGCAGGCGTTTCAGTGCTCATGTAGGTAGTGCTAATGTACAAAATTAGTAAATTATTCCTTTGGATAAAGCTGATGTAAATACCCTAGACAGATATTCACAGGATAGGGTTCTTAACCCACAGTATGTTGCATGCTGAAAGAGAATATGAAAAAGATGTATCGTTGGTACCTAAGGTAAAGGGGTAAAGGGACCCCTGACCATTAGGTCCAGTCGTGGCGAACTCTGGGGTTGCGGCGCTCATCTCGCTTTACTGGCCGAGGGAGCCGGCATGCAGCTTCCAGGCCATATGGCCAGCATGACTAAGCCGCTTCTGGCAAACCAGAGCAGCGCACGGAAACGCCATTTACCTTCCTGCCGGAGCAGTACCTATTTATCTACTTGCACTTTGATGTGCTTTTGAACTGCTAGGTTGGCAGGAGCAGGGACCGAGCAACGGGAACTCACCCCTTCGGAGGGATTCGAACCGCCGACCTTCTGATCGGCAAGTCCTAGGCTCTGTGGTTTAACCCACAGCGTCCCTCGCGTCCCTCATTGGTGCCTAACTCCTGCTAAATTAGCAAAAATGTATTGAACTCTTACAGATACGTGTTGGAAGTATTAGGAGAAAGAAGGCACATTTTACCACATGTGGTGGATGTGCAAGAAAAGAAAGGTATATTGGGAAATGATTTATAACGAGTTGAAAAAAATGTTTAAAATTGCTTTTGTGGAAAAACCTGAAGCTTTCTTACTAGGAATTTTAGGTCCAGAAATACCTAAGGATTTATGTATGCTACAACAGCTGGCGGATGCTGCTTGCCCAAAGATGGAAGGAGGACAAACTACCTACAAAAGAAGAATGGTTGATAAAGATAATGGACTGTACCAAAGTAGTGAAAATGACCGGGAAAATCAGAGATCAAGAGGACAATAAATTTTATAAAGAATGAGGAAATTTTATAAGTTACTTGAAAGAACACTGTACACAACTGAAAACATTGGTAGGATTGTAAAAAACACGTGCAATGAAGCAAGAACTATGGTAACAATTAAGGGTTTTGTTTAAAAAAATGGAAAATATGATAAGATGCAGTTTGAAAAGAATATCTAGGAAAACCATGGAGCTTTGGAGAGAAGTTCTGAGATTCTGAGAATCGTATTTGTGAAATGATTATGATTTATGGATGATAATTGTTAAAAACGAAAACGATTTTTTTAAAATAATTAAGGATAAGGTTTTTAACCCTATAGGACAATTTCTCATTTCTATTATATATAGACACCAATTACATTGTGCCTTAGGTTATTGTTTATCCCAGAACAGATGGAGTGCACTCTTCCCACCTTAGATCAAATCTATGCTTCCAGGTGCCATAAGAAAGCGGCAGAGATAGCACATGATAGTACGCACCCCGGAAATGATCTCTTTCAGCTTCTGCCTTCTGGAAGAAAGTATAGGATTATAAAGGCCAGGACTAGCCGCCTGAAAAACAGTTTCTACGCTAATGCAATTCTGGTTGTAAATGCAGCATAAGGCGTCTATGTAGTATAGTGTATTGTAAAATGGGGTTTTAGAGTTTTTAGGGGTTTTTGAATATTTTATGTAGTTTTTATGTAGTTTTATGTAATTTTTATGTAGTTTTATGTAATTTTTATGTAGTTTTATGTAGTTTTTCAATTTCATTGTTCTGCAAGGGACAATGACAATAAAGATATCGTATCGTATCGTATGGAGTGTGGTTGATTATAACTTTGATCCATGCAACCTTATTTAAAGCCTTCTGTCTGGCATACACTTCAGGAACCAGGTCCATTTGGTGGGCCAGGTCCCTAATTCTCTCACCACTGCCATGGGTCAAGTTTGGCAGATGGGCAGGATATCAGCTGGAACCTGACAAAGGTCAAAGGAGGTTGCTGAAGATGTCCGTCAGCTGAACTTCTTTGAAGTCCTTCTGGAGAAAGTAGTTTGGATTCCAAGTGCTTCCTCCAAACAGAGCATTTCCCCCCTTTATTTGGGAAACAAATCCAAGCTGCTTCCTCCTGCCTCTTCTGCTGCCTATCAAGTTTGGGGCACAGGTTTGGAATTCAGGATTTTCTGAACCACAGCTTAGATGCTTTAGCTAGGCCACTCCACAAGAAGAAACATGGCAAGGGAGCTTGCAGATGGTTGCCAACCATTCAGACCTGGCTAGGAAAGGACCACAAGTCCACTTTAACAAATGGGATCAGGTAGCAGGTGATGGGAAAGAATCAGTAAGGTTAAAGTTTACTGGGAAATGATATATAATGAATTGAAAAGGATATTCAAAATAACTTTTATTTTTTTAAAAAACCAGAAGCTTTTCTTTGGGGAATTACATACGCTTCAGGTTACATACGCTTCAGGTTACAGACTCTGCTAACCCAGAAATATTACCTCGGGTTAAGAACTTTGCTTCAGGATGAGAACAGAAATCGTGCTCCAGTGGCACAGCAGAAGGCCCCGTTAGCTAAAGTGGTGCTTCAGATTAAGAACAGTTTCAGGTTAAGAACGGACCTCTGGAACGAATTAAGTACTTAACCCGAGGTACCACTGTATAGGGAAAGAACTACCCAAATTGTATAGAAATTTATTTATGTATGCTACTACAGCAGCAAGAATGTTACTTGCCCCAAAATGGAAAGAAGCAGAAGTCCAAAATGGAAAGAAGCAGAAGGAGGTATGGATACAAAAAACTTACGGAATATGCAGAAATGGTGAAACTTACCAGAAGAATAAGAAATCAAGATAACAAACTTTTTATAGAGGAATGGAAAAACATTAGCAGCATTATGGTAATAACCTGCAGTTTTATAAGAGTATATACCGTATTTTTCGCCCTATAGGACACACTTTTTCCCCTCCAAAAATGAAGGGGAAATGTGTGTGCGTCCTATGGGGCGAATGCAGGCTTTCACTGAAGCCTGGAGAGCGAGAGGGGTCGGTGCGCATCGACCCCTCACGCTCTCCAGGCTTCAGGAAGCTATCCCGCCGGGCTCCCAAGGCTTGCAGACAGCAGCCTGCAGCCCGAAACCTGGGGAGCGCAGCAAGTTAAATGAATCTGGATATGCAGAAGATATTAAAAAATAAATTTAAGGAATGGCAGGAAGAGGGAGCAGGAAGTCAAATTTTGAAACGTTAAATTGATTGTAAGACTAATGAAAATGTATAAATATGAAAAGTATAAATAAAAAACTAAAAAAGGGAAAGAAGAATCAGTGCTTGAGTGGCTCTCTATGCCAGTTAGTCGAATATCTGACCTAGCCCAAGCATCTTGCTATGCTTCAGACTTCAATTGGCTGAAGCTTGTTTGTTCCAGCTCACAGAGGATTTTCTTATTAAAGTGTGGAACAGAGCATGAAATACATTCTCTCCCTCTTGTGCTTGTTCTTTTTTTGCGGGGAGAGCCATGACCAGGGTTGAGAAGAATGTTTTCACAGCTGTCAAGCCAAAGGACTTGGTCCATGTCCCCTGTACAGCAGGCTGAAGCTGGTTGGTTGTCCAGGAGATGTTGTGGTGCCCACAAGGAAAACATTGTGAAAGTGCATTTCTCAATCAAATTCTTTACCCGAACTTCCAGAACAGGCTGGCTTCTTTCTCCCTTCGAAAAAGGAAAAAAAGGAGGTAGGGGAATATAAAATGGCATAGGGATTAGGGTCTTTTGGCACATAACATTTTGCCAACACAGAAATAACCCGGCTTGTGTGGATATCAGGATCCCACCAGCTGAAAGCAAAAAATGCAACCCGCAAAAATGCTACAGAGCACAGAAAGATATTTTCCCAGGAACTCAGCTTTCAATTTAGGACAGGAAGTTTTGGGCGCTTACAGCTGTGAGGATATGGGATGGTGTGTTTTTTTTAGTGAAATACGGAGATTTAACTATCAGTGGATTGTAGCATAGATTCTAGCCCAATATCCTGTATGCTGGGGCTTGGGGAGGTAGAACCCATAAACAGAGTCTTTTCCAAGGTGGACATGTTCAGGCAAACTCAGCCTGTCTTACTTGGCCAGGACCTTGGGGAGCTCCCAATGCTGGCTACGCTGTGGAGAATGTCTCAGCAGAGAGCTGAGGCCAACTGAGGTCTTATGAAGGCTGAGGAAGCCTATATTGCAGTTGGCTCATCTTTGTGGAGCTGGCTGTGCTGACTTAAAGAGCTATTGTCTGATTCTTCAAATGTCGACTTCTACCCTATGATGGGGATGTTATGGGCGCTCATCTTCTGAAGAAGGCAGGAGAGCTATATGCTCCAGTTGGGATGGTGCAGGGAGAGTTGTTGAGGGTCATTTCTCATGTTGATCTTCCTGAGGGTAGTGTTTGGTGGTCATGCTACACAATTAAGGACCCCAGTGAATTTAAGTTGCTCATCAACCACCACCCTAATTTGTTGGCATCTGTTCCTCTGAGCATAGATCCAATGTGCTCTGTTCTTCTGTACATTGAAAGATGCCTTATTCTGGTCAAACGGTCTTCAAACAAGAACATCTTGGAGGTCCCAGGCCACAGAGAGGTTAGGCTGGCCTCAACCAGAGCCAGGGCTTTTTCGGCTGTGGCTCCGATCAGGTGGAACGCTCTGTCACAAGAGACTAGGGCCCTGCGGGACTTGACATCTTTCCGCAGGGCCTGCAAGACAGAGCTATTCCACCAGGCCTTTGGCCAGGGCACAGCCTGACTCCCTCCCTCAGCAATCTTCACAGAACTCTAGCCCAATGGTTGCCATTAATTTGATTTGAATTAATTTTATAATGAAATGATTTTAGAATGTTGTATTATTTTATTGTTGTTAGCCACCCTGAGCCCGGCTTTGGCTGGGGAGGGCGGGATATAAATAAATTATTATTATTATTATTATTATTATTATTATTATTATTATTATTTGTCAGGGACTCAGCGGGAGCGCAGGGAGGAGAAGAGATGGAGAGCGAGGGGGAGCAATCCGAGGGCAGCGTAGGAGAATATGACAGCAGCCCGAGAGATTCCATGAGCCTCTCCAGCGAATCGGAAGATTCACAGAAGGGGGCGCCGATGGGCAGGGCAAGGGGCGAGCCAAGGGGGGACACCCCAGAAGCAAGGGGCCAGCGGGGACTCCCAGAGCAGCAGTTGGAAATCAGGACCAGCTTCCCCACCAGAGCGCAGTGGGGGGGAGGAGTTCCAGGTGTCAGAGCCCACATATGCACCACCAGTGAGAGAAGATGAGTCAGGGTTGACCACGCCTCCATCGGAGAGCGAGTTAACGGTCAAGAGGAAAGTTGCAGGCTGGGCGCGCGCGCCAAGTTCAAAAGTACAGGCGAGCGGCACAGAAGGTAGCCCGGATAGGGAACCAGGTCCTAAAGCCCGCCGGAAGGAGGGGCAAGAATCGTCAGGGTCAGCGTCAGAGGAGTCCAGGAAAGATGAGACCCTAGCGGGCAGGAGGGCCCAGAGGAGAAAGGAACTTAGGAAGAGGTGGAGGAAAATATGAAATTCACTGCATGCATGACGATAAAGGAAAATATTATGAAAATGGTATACAGATGGTATATCACTCCCGTAAAATTAGCAAAAATGTATAAGACATGTAACAAATGTTGGAAGTGTAAAGAGAGGGAAGGGACATTTTACCATATGTGGTGGGAGTGTAAGAAAGTAAAAGGCTTCTGGGAAATGATATATAACGAGTTGAAGAAGATGTTTAAATACACGTTTGTGAAGAAACCAGAAGCTTTCTTGTTAGGAATTACAGGAAGAGAAATTAATAGAAGTGATTATAAACTTTTTCAATATGCAGTGACTGCGGCAAGAATTTTAATGGCTCAAAAATGGAAACAAGAAGAATTACCAACATTGGAAGAATGGAGACGGAAATTGATGGACTTTGCTGAACTAGACAAACTGACAGGAAAAATTAGATACCAGAAAGATCACAAGTTCACACAGGACTGGAGAAAGTTTACGATTTATCTGGAAAATATTTGTGATGAACAGACAACGCTAGTTGGATTCAAAGAGGCTTTGTGATGAGAAAGGGTATTGTGGGAGGGATAAGAGTTGTAAAGATTAATTAACTGGCAATACAATTATAAAGGAAATGTGAAATAAATATAAAATTATGAGGATTGTGGAGGGAGCGGGGGGAAGTCCAAAAGAATTTGGCATTATAGTGGATGTGAATGTGTTATTTAAATCTGTAAAAGAAAATTTTTCTAAAAAATTAATAATAAAAAAAAAAGAACTTAGGAAGAGGTGGAGCAAGGCGAGGGTCTTAAACTGGTGTGGAAGGGGAGGAGACTCAGACGGGACTTCGCCGGTCTAAGGTCGGGACGTAGAGCTGCACGCTGCGGCTTTAAAATGGAAACTGAATCTCAATAAAGACTTTTGTACATAACTACAGCCTAGCGTTGGTCCTCTGTGAGCTGGGACCTGGAGGCAGCTCTGACATTATTATTATTATTATTATTATTATTATTATTATACCATTAGTCCACCTAGCTCAGGGGCTCTTGGGGGGTTCAGATAAGACTCCTTCCAAACTCTAGTTGGAGACGTTACTGAGTAGTCTGTTACAGCCCTGTATAGTCATTAGGGCTGGCTCATTCTCTGTCTTAATTAATATCTAGCTTCATTTGATCTTCCACAATTAATATACCAAATATAAAACCTGGAAGAAAATGAATGCAGCATGACATCTGCATACCTACCAGACTTGCAACTAATTTTGCTTTCTGGCAGACATGAAACCATTCCCTGGGTGTTTTCTACTTCCTTGCCTGCAAAGTGCCTCCCCTTCTGTCATGGAGATTGCAAAGCAAAGTTCTCAAAGGATCAGGAAATTGCAGCTAGTTGTGCCTTAACGAAGTTTTCCAAGAGACTCACAGATACGCAGGGGAGAACTTGGCTGCATATTACAACTGAGCTATTATACGTATTTTCTAGATTTCTTGTCCAGAGCTATTTTAAGACTCCAACAGGGAGTTTTACAAATATTGGCTTTGGCTTGGGCTCTTTTAAACATCATCACCCACTCAACTCTGTTCAGCCACTTTTAGATTTCGGATATTAGCCGATTCATTAAAACAAAAAACACCCCACTAACAAAAACATCCCAGGCTGAAACATAAAAATAATATTTTTATTATCATCCTAAAGCTATATTCCTGGCAAATTAAAATAAACGCAGACAGTAGGCTTTTGTCCAGGCCTAAAAGACATCTGTCTGTCCAGCAGAGGCACCACCTTCCGCATCCTTTCCTTTCCTTTGACTTGAATCTCCCTTTGTGTCTAATCTGGAGTCAACAGGATGCTGCCGGTGGCAGTTTCCTTTGATTGCTAAGGACTTTTCTGGTGCCATAAGCATCTGTCATTCTGCTTCTCCGGCCCTTCCTTTATTTGTTTCTCTGCTCTTAACAACGATGCCATTCAACCCTTATATGGCGAAATCAATTTAGTCTTCAAAGCTGTTTACGGACACTGGCAATTCAAAGCCAATTTGAAAGCAATTCACTCACGTCAGGAAGTTAAGCCCCACTGAACTAATTGTGTTTAGGATTGCAGCCAGTGGTTCCAATCCCTCCATTTATCGCTGGATTTACTAATCCTGTTCTACATCTCTCTCTCTCTCTCTCTCTCTCTCTCTCTCTGTGTGTGTGTGTGTGTGTGTGTGTGTGTGTGTGTGCATTTAAGACTCCACATTGGACAGAAGAAATCACCTGCCTTTAATAGAACAGTGATTCCCAAAGGGGGCATCATGGACTTAGTATTAATTTGCAGAATATTTACATGCTGGTCGTCAGGGTCCCCTGCAATGGATGTTGCAGACAATATGGCACCACAGATTTGGAGACGGGAATGGATGAGCATCCTGTACATAGAATCATAGAGTTGGAAGAGACCACAAGGGCCATCGAGTCCAACCCCCTGCCAAGCAGGAAACACCATCAGAGCACTCCTGACATATGGTTGTCAAGCCTCTGCTTAAAGACCTCCAAAGAAAGAGACTCCACCACACTCCTTGGCAGCAAATTCCACTGTTGAACAGCTCTTACTGTCAGGAAGTTCTTCCTAATGTTTAGGTGGAATCTTCTTTCTTGTAGTTTGGATCCATTGCACCGTGTCCGCTTCTCTGGAGCAGCAGAAAACAACCTTTCTCCCTCCTCTATGGGAGATAAATTTGAGAGCACAGGATTGGAGAGGTTTGCTTTACAGTTTGTTGTTGTCGTTTAGTCGTTTAGTCGTGTCCGACTCTTCATGACCCCATGGACCAGAGCACACCAAGCACTCCTGTCTTCCACTGCCTTCCGCAGTTTGGACAAACTCATGCTGGTAGCTTCGAGTACACTGTCCAGCCATCTCGTCCTCCGCCATCCCCTTCTCCTTGTGCCCTTTCCCAACATCAGGGTCTTTTCCAGGGAGTCTTCTCTTCTCATGAGGTGGCCAAAGTATTGGAGCCTCAGCTTCACAATCTGTCCTTCCGGTGAGCACTCAGGGCTGATTTCCTTCAGAATGGAGAGGTTTGATCTTCTTGCAGTCCATGGGACTCTCAAGAGTCTCCTCCAGCACCATAATTCAAAAGCATCAATTCTTCGGTGATCAGCCTTCTTTATGGTCCAGCTCTCACTTCCATACATCACTATGCTTTACAGTGGGCAAAGGCATAGTGTGTGGAGGGTGCTGGAGGCCTGGGAGCCATGGCCCTGGTTGCAATTTTTTGAGGGTGTGCAATCAGGAACCCCCATGACAGACATGGAGCTCTGGCAGCTGAGGAGCGGCAGCGGGTGGGTTTGTTTAATGGGCAGGTGGATGGAGGCAGTGGATGAGGAGCCTGGTAGAGACCTACTCTGTTCACCATCCATGCGTGCCCCCTTGGCACACTCCCCCACCCTAGCTGCCCAGTCCACCAGGGGGTGCAACACTTGTCCTGCCCCGGGTGCCACAACCCACGCTACGCCACTGGGGATGGATGTACAGTGGTACCTTGGTTTTCGACCATAATCCATTCTGAAAGTCCGTTGGAGTTCTGGAAAGTTTGGAAACTGAAAACTGATAGTGGAAGTCTCAATATGGAAAACAAAACAGAAGCCTTTGTTTGATTTCCAAGGCGCGTTCAGAAACCGAGACATTTACTTTCGGGTTTTCGGCGTTCAAGTTCCAAAACCTTCGACAACAGAGGCGTTCGAAAACTGAGGTGCCACAGTATTCAGTTTACATTTAAAGAGTACCATACTGAATTTGCCCTTTCCGACACAATGCACAAGTTGAAACTTACAGCATGGGAGAAGTTATGGAATTGGGATTTAAAATTCACAGCATGTTACACGTTGAAAGAAAATTGTATGAAAATGATGTAACATTGGTATTTAACTCCTAGTAAATTAGCAAAAATGTATAAAACGGGGTCAAGTGTATGCTGGAAATGTAAGGAAAAAGAAGGCACCTTTTATCATATGTGGTGGTCTTGTAAGGTAATAAAGGCATTCTGGGAAATGATATATAATGAGATGGAAAAAAATGTTTAAAATAACTTTTGTAAAAAAAAAAAAAAAAAAAACCCAAGAAGCTTTTTTATTAGGAATTATAGGCACTGATATTCCAAAGGGGCAGAAAAGACTTTTTATCTATGCGACGATAGCCGCATGGATGTTATTAGCCCAGAGATGGAAAGAAGATAAAGTCCCTACCAGAGAAGAATGGAAAATTAAACTGCTGGACTATGGCAAAATGGCAAAACTGACCGGAAAACTCAAGAACCAAGAAGACCAAAACTTAAATAAAGAAGGGGGGGGGGTATAATTTATCTTGGAGACCACTGTAAGAAGATGGAAACATTAGCAGGATTGCAATAACACTTGTAATGTAGCAAATATTATAGAGACAATGATGTTATATAAAATATAGATTATTGGAAAAGATGCAGTAGAAAAGGTTTAATAAAATGATCCATGGAGGAGAGGTGGGAAGTATAGAGATTCGGAGGAATCTATAAAGGTGGGTGTGAATGGTAGTATTGTTATAATTATATACTGGCTTTAAGAAAAG
The DNA here is from genome assembly GCF_951804945.1 of Podarcis cretensis. Lineage (NCBI taxonomy): Eukaryota > Metazoa > Chordata > Lepidosauria > Squamata > Lacertidae > Podarcis > Podarcis cretensis. The sequence goes on along the minus strand of NC_137176.1, from coordinate 16,042,818 downwards.
GTGATTCCCATCTTCACCATGGTAAGTTTGCTGGAGACTTCAAGGCTTCTTTTTTTTAAAAAAAGGACTGCCATCTTACTGGAAAGCAGCCCCTTTGTTCTTAGTCCTTAAAATTTGTTGCAGAAACTAGTATGTAAAACTAAATTTGGAGGTTGCTGCCTTCCCTGCCATTCTTCATGGTCCCTTGGTAATGTTACCAAAGAAGTTAAGCATTTTTACTCCATCTGTGTCTCAGAAGAAGGAAATTTACATTTCAGCCCCTGTGGCTTCCAATCTACCCCTTTATAGATAAGTGTTAAGTTGTGGGTGAACATATCAGACGGCACAGCGATTCTTCAAACAGCTCTTGTTTATTCACAGGCCAGAACAGAACTGGGCTGAAGGGTTCAGCCAGCCTGCTTATATAGAGCTCAACTACAACGCAACAGTAACAACTTTCTGTAACTATCCAATCACTGACCGTCACTTTCAATTCCTTATTTGCATATGCGGACCTGAGTGAAAACTATCTACAGTATCCCCCTGCTGGCCCAGGGTGAGAACTTCAGTACATAACAACAAGCAACCTAAATTTCTGTTAACTGAATCCTTTCACTTAGTGTTATGACTGTGCCTATGTTTTCTCTGAGGGATGCGGGTGGCGCTGTGGGTTAAACAACTGAGCCTAGGACTTGCCGATCAGAAGGTCGGTGGTTTGAATCCCTGTGACGGGGTGAGCTCCCGTTGTTCGGTCCCTGCTCCTGCCAACCTAGCAGTTCGAAAGCACGTCAAAGTGTAAGTAGATAAATAGGTACCGCTCCGGCGGGAAGGTAAACGGCGTTTCCGTGTGCTGCTCTGGTTCGCCAGAAGCGGCTTAGTCATGCTGGCCAAATGACCTGGAAGCTGTCTGCGGACAAACACCGGCTCCCTCGGCCAATAAAGCGAGATGAGCACGCAACCCCAGAGTCGGTCACAACTGGACCTAATGGTCAGGGGTCCCTTTACCTTTACCTTTATGTTTTCTCTGAAGTAAGCCAAGCCCTCCTAACCCCTCCATGCTACACCCTTGGCTGCTGTGACTCCAGTCCCCAAGAAGTAGCAGATGGAGGCCTGGGTCCCAAAGGACAGGAAGGTGGAGTATTCAGGGCCAAGGGCAGGGAGATGGCACAGAATCACCTGGGAAGGGACACTGGGCTGGATGACGAACCACCCACTCTAGTTAATTCTCCAAGGCCACATTTTCATACGCATGCGCACCAAATGACAGACATTTCCTCAGTCACACATACATCTAAAACAGCACCATGTTGCTCTGTTTGTAAGCTGCAAATGTTTTACAATAATGTCTTGTGTGGATTAAGAAAGCAACAGCGATTGCAACACTATTAAATGCCATGCCAAGGTCAACAGAACAGATAATTGGCCATGACTCTTGACTTGGGCTCTCGCTTAACAACCTCCTTTGAAAGAGAACTACAGTCAAAATAAATACGTAAATTCTCTCCTCATCCCTCTGCTAATCTTAATTAACTAATCAGATTAATTTAATTTTTCCAACAGGAAACTTAGGCCCAAAGTTAGAACAAATGTGCATTTTTCATATTTGATGAAATTAGTAAATTCATCAAGAAGTCTCTCCTGTTTTCCCAGGTCTTTGTCAAGTACTCAAAAATAAAGTACTCAGCATTCATCCCTGTTATATGAAGGTCAGAATTTATTAAGAACCAAGCTTTATTGCTTATCTATATGCTATGGAAAGGCATTGAGAAACATAATATAGGTCTTATTGCATTACTGCTGTATGAAACTCAGTCTGTGGAACGGATTCTAGAATTGTGCTAAGTTTGAAGAAACCTGATTCGGCTGGATCCAAACCTTGAGTGACATCATTGGAGAAATTAATCTCTTTCTTCCAGCTCCAGAAGGCAATCATTGCATATAGCCAGAAACTAGTGATATATCTTGGGGCATGGAGCTGTTGTCTGCACTGCTTTGCATGCAGAAATCCGGGACTCTCATAGATTGCTAAAGAAAAAGCATTTTATATATAAAGGAATGGAAGCGGTTTACTGAATATTTACAGGTAAATTGCAAACAGATAAAAACACCGGCAGGATTATTGTAATAACCTGCAGTTACATAAGAATATATATTTAAAGAAGATAAATGAATGAGTATGTTAAGACAATTGGGATATGCAGAAGATATTAAAAATAAATTTAATGAATCGCAGAAAGAGGGGGAAGAAAGTCAAGTTTTGTTTTTTGCTTTTAATGCTTTATTAACTTCAAGAAGAAAGCATACATTCAGAAAAGGAAAAATACATATTCCCATGTTCTTAGTTTTTCTTAACCTGAAGCACTATTTCTGGGTTAGCAGAGTCTGTAACCTGTAGCGTATGTAACCTGAAGTGTATGTAACCCAAGGTACCACTGTATGAAACTACTATACCTCAGTTCAACTGAAGTCAACAAATCTACTCTGTAAAAAATAGCTTAAGAAGTGCTAGTATTTTTGTTTGCTAACTGACTGAAAACCAAAACCAGACTCCTTTCAAAAGTAGTCTGGAGGCTTTTGGTTTTCGCAATCTCTCTTGCTCACTCACTAATCTCTTAAGGATTCTGCATATTGATTTTAGGCTTGTGACAATTACTTAATATTAGATATGGTTTTACTTGATTGAAACCGGAATCTGCTCATAACAAAAGTTTCTCCTTGTGAAAGATTTTATGCCTGCAAAGCAAAAGAGCTTGTTATTTGCAAATGCTACTGTTTTATTTTGCTCCAGCAAGTTTAGTTCCCAAAATCAATCCCAAAGGTGTGAATCTATATGGAATGCTAATTACAATAGAAGCAAATGTTTCAATGACGTTTGTGTGACCCAAACCACTGTGTTAAATTCTTAAGAAAGAATCCTAGAGTGAATACAAACGTAGAATTTTAAGAGTAGTGAAGATGGTTTTGCCCACCCCCTTCCAAACACACAAACATTTTTCTGTCTTGAGACAAAGTCCTGTATGTCTTCAGTGCTGTGCTGTTTGAATTGGGGAACTATTGGACAGCACCCGGGGTGTCACCAACACAGATATACATAGTGCCTTTTCTCTCTCTAAAAAAATGTTTAGGCATACAGTAGTATCTCAGGTTAAGTACTTAATTTGTTCCGGAGGTCCATTCTTAACCTGCAACTGTTCTTAACCTGAAGCACCACTTTAGCTAATGGGGCCTCCTGCTGCCGCCGCGCCGCAGGAGCACGATTTCTGTTCTCATCCTGAAGCAAAGTTCTTAACCCGAGGTACTATTTCTGGGTTAGCGGAGTCTGTAACCTGAAGCGTATGTAACCTGAAGCGTATGTAACTTGAGGTACCACTGTACTCTCATTTTCCTATTCATATTTAAATACTGCCCCTCAATGAGACCAAACTTAGATTCACAAAATGTTTAGGGGTATGCATACCCCCAGAAAAAAGCAATGGATATACACAAGCCTCAGACCAATTTAACAATTGCTTTAAAAGTGGGTTTTTTGTGGGGGAGGAGTGGGAATTGATAAAGGGCATGTTAAAAAACGTGAGGGACACGGGTGGCACTGTGGGTTAAACCACAGAGCCTATGACTTGCCGATCAGAAGGTCAGCGCTTCGAATCCCAGCGATGGCGTGAGCTCACGTTGCTCAGTCCCTGGTCCTGCCAACCTAGCAGTTCGAAAGCACACCAGTGCAAGTAGATAAATAGGTACTGCTCTGGTGGGAAGGTAAACGGCGTTTCTGTGCACTGCTGTGGTTCACCAGAAGCGGCTTAGTCATGCTGGCCACATGACCCGGAAGCTGTACGCCGGTTCCCTCGGCCAATAAAGCGAGATGAGCGCCGCAACCCCAGAGTCAGCCATGACTGGACCTAACAGTCAGGGGTCCCTTTACCCTTTACCTTTATGTTAAAAAACACACATGCACTCCAGCCATTATACTACTCGCACAAAGTTCCCCAGAAAATTGTGGAGTCATGTAAGCTCTTCAACACCAGACAATAATACAGTGGCGTAGCATGGAGGGTGCAGGGGGGGCCGGCCACACCGGGCACAACATCTGGGGGTTAGGGAAATTCACGGGTTAGGGGGCGCAAATCCACGGGTTAGGGGGCGCAGATCCATGGGTTAGGGGGCGCAAATTACTTGCCTTGCCCCGGGTGCTGATAGCCCACGCTACGCCACTGCAATAATATCACCTGTTCACCCAGCATTCGTGGCACATCCCAATGGTTATGACAAGTGAGTGTTTTTACTTATTGACACATGGGATGAGAGCAACCTCTGAGTGAGCAGAAAATCCTGGTTGGAGCATCCAAGTCTTTTTTGCCACACCCCAACTCTGCCCAATTTTCCCTCCTACTGTATATGCAGGCAATGTCCCACTAGCTATAGCTAGGTTATAACTCAGAGACAGGATCGCCCCATTCATTCATCACAATATCAATTGCTTTAGAAAACAACAGAACCAGACTGTTCAGCATCTACAATTTCCTGGAGCCTGTTCCCATCAGGCTGTGCCTTATAATTTCATTATAATTTACATCAGACAAGGCAGAGGGGGGTATTTTTTTCTGGCTCTGTTCCCTGTGAGAGAGACCATGCAGTAAATCACCGCAAGAAAACAAAAATTAAGCATTGCCAGCGTATTGGGCTGTGTTTGGAAAACATGACAAGAGCACACACTGTATCTGAACTGCAACATAATTAATGGCGAAATCAAACTGCACAAGATACGATGCCTTAAATTGACAGGTCCTGATTAATGGGGCTGGTGAGAAGACTCTGAACATGTCCAGCTCCTGTTTACCTTTTTTAAAAAAGGTGTTACTACTTTAAAAGGTTTTATTATGAAAAGCTTAAATCTGTGGGGACCAAGATTGATGACTAAGTCATCCATCAGCCAAGAAGAGAATGTATTCAGAAAGAAAGAAACAGGCGTGTTTCCAATCCAACCTCTGGTGGAATTAGAAAAAAAACCAAAATAATGTAGTATTATTATTTTAAATAAAATAAATTATTTGGAATTCTAAGTATTTGGGGAATACAGATGCTAACTTTTTTTTATTATTTCAAGTATCAGAGGGGTTTACAGTTAAGACAGCTGGACTCCATAGAGAGAAGATTTCCAGACACGCTTGTCCACTTTGAAACGCTCAGAGACTTAAAAAAGCTCAGCGCTGGAGTTCGGCCTTGTGTAAGCAATTATGCATGGCACTCAAAAATGCAGCGGGTCAGGGGGGGGAAGGAGACATTCCTGACCTTGCACTTTTGAAAAATATTGCACTAAGTTCATTTTACAATTACTGCTCCCCAGGGGGGAGAAAAAGCTGGCCAGATGTCTGTTCGTGAAGACGATAAAGATGGATGAGGTTTCATAGGTCCGCAAGCGGATTCTTACCATGACATTTCTTTTCGTACACACAGGTATAGATGCCCAGCTGCAACATATATGTGCATCCCACCAGTTTTGAAGGGCACCTAAAGAACAGCCCGGCCTGTTTAGGTGTGTGTGTCTCCTTTGGCAGGGTGTTCATTAGGGCCCCAATCCCGGTAAAATTCGCCCTGGCTAAGTCCCACTGAAAACTATTGAAGGTAGTAGTAATTAACAGATCCCATTGCTTTCAATAAGCTATAGGAGCTTTAGTAGCTGGAGAACCTAGCATAAGCTAAGTGCCCTCTGTCTTTGAGCTCTTTGCTCTCCTACTTTTAAGGCTCACCGGGTTGTGGGAGATGGAGGGTCTTGAATACTTTCTAGTGCCAATGTGTCAGCCAGGTGTTGTTCTGACTCTCCCATGATTTCCCAACTTTCCCCCTCATCTGCCTCTGAGCTGTGACCTCCCGCAAACCACTGTTTTAAATCTATACAGTATTCCTCTTCCTCCTCCCTGGAAGGGTCAGGATGGGGAGGCAGGCTCCATCATTCCTCCTCTTCCCAGTCCCTGACACCAATGTATGTGGGGACGGAGCTGAGCCCCCCAGTCTTGAGGCCCCAGGCCCCACCAGGCCTCCCCATGGTGGTAGAGGGTCTTGCCAGCAGGCCTCCCTGGGCCTCCCAACTTCCCCCTGTCATGCATGATGTGTGACATCACACGTATGTGTCACACATGTGACATCACACACACGTGACAAGGCCCCCAATATTGCGTGGAAGTTGGCACCTCTGAGCATAAGAAACTACAGTATGATTAGTAAGTCTCTGGCTCAAATCTCTTCTCAGCCTAAACATCAGCTCCTCATCTGCAATATGCTGATAATAATACTGGCCTCCCTTACAGACCTATCTATTCATGCATACATATACAGTGGTACCTCAGGTTAAGTACTTAATTCGTTCCGGAGGTCCGTTCTTAACCTGAAACTGTTCTTAACCTGAAGCACCACTTTAGCTAATGGGGCCTCCTGCTGCTCCTGTGTGATTTCTGTTCTCATCCTGAAGCAAAGTTCTTAACCTGGGGTACTATTTCTGCATTAGCAGAGTCTGTAACCTGAAGCATATGTAACCCGAGGTACCACTGTATACATATACATACATTTCTTTGCTATAAGGCTTGAGATATGAAGTGCTTTGAACATTCATGCTGCATGAATCCTAAGCAGCATTATGAGTATTTGAAAGGTGGGCCATTCAAGCAGCCATTGAAGGCAGCATAATTCAAGCTTGTCATTGGGCCCAGAAACCTTTGGCAGCACTGTTTGAGGTGTACCAGTACACCCTCTCTCCTCTTCCAGATTTGGGGTCACCTAGTTATGCAATTCATATACCATCTACCATCTATCCAGAGTGATAATGTGCTGACCAGAATGCTGGTTCCTCCTTTTCATTTTTAAAACTTGCAACTTCCTCCAGTTGCGCCCACCAACATCCTTTGAGTAAAAAAAAATAGCTTCAAGTAGAACATCGGCCTGGATAGCTCAGTCAATTAGAGTGTGGTGCTGATCACACCAAGGCTACAGGTTTGATCCCGGGGGGGGGGGGGGGCGGGCTGCTGCATATTCCTGCATTGCAAAGGGCTGGACCAGAAAATACTCAGGGTCCCTTCCAATTCTACAAATCTATGAATCTACGACATCAAGCCATGAGAAGCTACTTATTTTTTTTTTAATAAAATTTTTATTAATTTCCAATTTTTAACAAACACAAAAACAACATAAAAACAAACACAAAAAATCATAATTTCTTTACCTTATTTCCATAAACCTCTTTTCTCGGACTTCCCCATACCTTCCCCTTTTTGCATCCTTTATTTTAACAATTGTTCAACAACCCTTTTTAGCCAATTAAATATAAATTCATTCTCCTTTTCAATTTCACCCTAAACTAAACACAATTTACCACTGCAATTCTACGTCTTCCTCTCCCTCAGCATTTTAGCACTCCTCAATTTTATAATAGCTCTTAAGATATATTTTAAACTTCTTCCAATCTTCTTCCACAGTCTCTTTCTCTTGTATATGCTGTCATTCTGCTCTTTGACTTCTGGGTAGGGCATTGAAACATCTGGAACAACTGAAAGCCCAACTATGCAGTAGGATGGAAATTCTCTTTGAGACTATAGTCGTACCTTGGAAGTCAAACAGAATCCATTCCAGAAGTCCGTTCAACTTCCAAAATGTTCAGAAACCAAAGCGCGGCTTCGGATTGGCTGCTGGAAGCGCCTGCAGCCAATCGGAAGCCACGGAAATGCCATCAGACATTCGGGTTCCAAAGAACGTTTGCAAACCAGAACACTCACATGTTCAGGAACCAAAACGTCTGAGTACCAAGGCATTAGGGTTCCAAGGTATGACTGTATTAGGAACTGGGCCAACTCTTTCTGTGTTGCCTTAACAGGTTGTACGTGTTGTATGTGAATTATAAACTTCAATTGTTCCGTTTGCAAAAGTCCTTGTGAGCCCACTACTGATAAAAAATAAATCTAGGCTTCTTGTCAAGCGCTATCAAAGCATTCATTCAGAACCATCTCAAAGTTCTGATGTGGATTAATAAATGATGGAAGCATAGGGAAGAACAATGTTTCTTAGGCAAAGCCAGATGTCTATTGTACACATGATAACACTTACAAACATGTTGAGCGTTAATGTGGTAATTGTTCCACATGGGTGTAGGTTTTCGCAGAAGGCTGGAAAAGATTCACGAGCAAAAGCGTCAGTTCAAACGGCAAGCACAAAAGCAATTTAATCAAAGGTGCCAAACCCTGCTGAATTTCTAACTCTTTGAGACTGGCAATTATTATCTCATTGAAGAATCTTTTATCATCATGTTCCCAATGCCTTTGAATGTCTGATGCCTTTTCCTCCTAGGGCACTTTGCCAGCGGGGCTAGGAGAGATATTATTTTGATAAATGAAGGTGATAACAGAATGCCTTTGGGGGAAAGTGCCACATTTCTCTTGGAAAAGAGACCTCCTCAAACAGCCCACCTGACCAAGAATGGAAACAGTGCTGAGTGCAATGAACATAGAACACGGTGGGAACTGCTGTCTCCTTACATTCTTAGTCTTCCACTGGTATCCTCAAATCAGGTCTCACCTACACATCTGCTTGTCCCATGCCTTGAAAACAGAGATTCAAGAGGTTTTCTGGTTTTCTGTTTGCCCCACCATTTCTCCAGGAAAGCCCACTCTTTACTGCGGAATCGGAGCAAATGTCCTTGTGCAGGAAACTTGAGTGATGTTTTCTCCAATTCAGCAGTAAAGAGCAGGTTTTCCCAGGTGAAGGGTGAGACCAGCAGAAGACTGGATGCCCTCAATTTTGGTTTCTACCTGTCTTCCCAATAAAGCCCAACCTTTCATACTAAAGCCTGATCTGGTTATATTGTGGTATACAATGTTTGGAATAGTTAATGTTGTGTTTCGACCATCTTTAACATCACTATATTTTTTCACAGGTTTGGGGTGGAAGATAAACAAGTACAATGCCAAAGCATATATGTAAAATTCTGTGTTGTAATACTTAGCATTTGCTTTTTTGTAGCATGTAAAATGGGGGGTGGGAATAGAGCAAGATAAGAGGAATATTGGGATAAACTATTTTATGCACCTGAGCACATAATAGAAATTCAAATAAATAAGATCTGTGCTATATAGAGCAGCTAGCAGTATAGCTCCCATTTTTTTGACTAACTTATGTGATTCCAGGAGAAAAAGTTAATGCCATGAGAAGAGGAAGCGTTTCCAAAAATCGTGATGTTATCTTTTTCCCTTGTCTGGAATTGCCCTTTTAAAGCAATAGACTTTTAATCAACAAAAAGAGGAAGCAAAGACTTCCTTCCTTTAGCTGACCTGATTTCAACCGGGATTCAAGATTAGCTTTCAAAAATGGCTCTCAGTCACATCCACCCCATTTCTTTAAAAATAGCTGGATAACAAACAACTTCCTCCAGTTTTAGACTAAATATTCAGAAGAAAGCAGCACCCATTTTGATGTTTAGATACCCCAGGGATGGAGGGAGACTGTTACTTTAGTATAATAACAACAGCAGTCTCAGAGTTGTTTGTTAACTTTGCTTCATCAACTCCATCGTTGTTGATGTATCTGATCACAGAAAACATGGGGTTTTTTTAGGTTGATGTCTTGTAGCAACATCTTAGCCAACACAGCAAGGAACACTTGCTGCAGAAATTCAATCTATAGGCTGTTTACAGAAATAATAACATAACTGGATCTTTTATGATTGCTCAACACTTGGTGACTTGCAGCTGAACATGTTTCCTGAATGGAGTGCATTTTGAATGGTTTTATTTAATTTATTTAAAGTATTTTATCCCACTCTTTAGCCAAGAAGGCTTCTGGGGTAACTTACATATGTTAGTAGTAAAGTAGTCTCTGCTTACAATTAGGCTTGCACTCTAAAAGACGTAGCACACAAGGAAAGGGGGATGAAAAGGGAAAAGGAAGAACTCTGAAACCTCTGTCTCTAGGTTCTTTGAGCTGAGTTGCATTGGTAACAATCACTGCCAGATAACAAAAGAGCCTACACTAGAAACATGAAGAATTAGTGGCTATATTGGGAAATTGTAGTGCAATGCTTCTTGTGCACACAAGAGACTTGTGAAACTTGGTATTGTGCCCAGGATATTTTTGAGGCCTTGCTACTAGGAGGCCAAAAGGTGATATGAACAATATTCAAAGGGTTGATAAGAGCTTCCAAAGGGCAGTAAGCTTCTGTGCTCATAGGGTCAAAGCTGACACAGTCACCTGTTTACACAGACATGGTAAAAGAGACCTTTACACGGTGAGGTTTTCTCTCTCTCTCTTTCAAATATACCATAGGAAGACCCCAGAAACACAAATCTCACCAGTGAAGAATTCCATGCTTACTGAGTTGAAGTCATTTGTCAAGAGAATATAATGAGATTTGCATATGCATATTGATGCTTACAGCAAAATTTCTTCAGCAAAATGCTTGTGTGTTCCAACAATATTAATTCCACTAGAAAAGCGATTTTATAGCCCAGTGTGATCAAGCGTCAGCAAGTAACAGTTTTATGGCATCGGTCAATATTTGACTGATGTCTATTGCTGAAGATGACTTGTCATATGTGTCCTATTAGTGGGATGTTCCTGCATTATTTTGCTTTTGAAGTCTATTTTCAGGTCCTTTAATGGGGAAACTCTAGTGATACAAATGGAAGCTTATTTCACTGGGTCCCTATCAGCTTTTGCAGGGAGCTGGAGGTTTTCATATGATCACAGCAAGGAGAAAGATAGACCCCCTTCCCATATACTATGGTCCCAATCCTGATTTCCCCCAGCTGTTATTTAAGAGAGAGAAACTAGACACATCAAATGCAATCACACATTTAACATTAGCTCTGATTTGACCCTTAAGAGAAAGCAGTGCCTCCAACTGCAATAGGGTGTACACAGGTGTACACAGTTTCCCCCCATATATTCAGTAAAGGTTTTCCAATCTTCTTTAAACATATGTTCTTCTTGTTCTCTTATTCTATATGTTAGGTCTGCAAGCTGCACATATTCCATCAGTTTAAGTTGCCATTCTTCTTTAGTTGGCACCTCGCTTGTCTTCAATTTTTGGGCTAACAAAACATAGGCCACAGTAGTGGCATACATAAATAACCTTTTTTGACACCTGGGAATTTCCATCTGAATTATCCCCAACAAAAAGGACTCTGTTTTTTGGAGGGAAAGTACTTTTAAACATTTTTTTTTTCAATGATTAATTATTTTTGCTTCTATCCCACCCTAGACATCTCACTCTGAGTCTCGATAGATATTTGTACAGCACTAAAATACTACCTTTGGTTCCACTCAGATCTCTCCATTGACTTTGTAAGCCCTTTGGAGGGGAATTCACGTAGAGGATGGCAAGCAAATAATTAATCTGCCTAACAAAAATCCTTCTTGGTAGTAAGAATAATTCTATCCAAGGTGGAAAACCAAGCTCACTCCAATTACAAGTCTATAGGAGAACAATATATGTCTGCATCAACGTTAACCTTAAAACAATGGCACCTGTCAGGACTGACGGGCGACATTATTCTAAAACAAACCAAACATGAACACTAGAAACAGTCTCGCTGTGGGAACTAAGGCACTGGTATTGCAAACCGAGGGTGGTGTCTACAACGGGTTGTTTTTTTGTCAAAAGGCGGAAGAGTTCCTATGAATGGTAATAACCTTTCCCACAGTATTTGGTCTTATTGTTTTCCAGTTACATTGCAGGGTATACAGTTTTTAAGACTGCTATGAGGTTTCAAGTGCATTCACTGCGAGCTATTGTTAGTCATAGATTATCACACGGCACCACCACAGAGGGCTTTGTAAAAGTGAAATTTGTAGAGGATACGGCTCTGAAAAGAGATAACACCCTCAATCTTCTTCTGCCACTATCTTTTGGGCAAATGAAACGATAGTGGAAATTCCATTTTGAGCAAAGAGGTGTGAAATAGTGCCAAGTTAGGGCTGCCTCTGAAGATGGTTCAGAAACTTCAGCTGGTACAGAATTCAGCGGAGCCAGACAATTTGAGCATATTACACTGGTCCTGATCCGACTCCACTGGCTACCCATTAGTTTCCGAGCCCAATTCAAAGTGCAGGTTTTGACCCATAAAGCCTTAAATGGCTCAGGGCCGTGATACCTCAAGGACTGGCTCTTTCCAGGTAAACCTACCTGGACCTTGAGATCATCTTCAGAGGCTCTCCTTCATGTGCCCCCCCCTTGAGAGGTCCAGAGGGTGGCAACATGAGAATGGACGTTCTCTGCAGTGGCTCCCCATCTGTGGAATGCTCACCCCAGGGAAGTTCGCCTGGCGCCTTCATTATACACCTTTAGGCACCAGGCAAAAACGTTCCTTTTTAACCAAGCCTTTGGTTGATTCGATTGACATCCTAATGTGTTGGGGGGGGCTATTGGGTTGTTGTTTTTATTTGTATTAGATATTTTGTGGTTTTTTATCTTGATTTTATTCTGTGAACCACCCTGATACCCCTGGGGATAGAGCGGTATATAAATTCAATAAATAATAATGTTAGAAAGCACATACAGTGGTACCTCAGGTTACATACGCTTCAGGTTACATACGCTTCAGGTTACAGACTCCGCTAACCCAGAAATAATACCTCGGGTTAAGAACTTTGCTTCAGAATGAGAACAGAAATCGTGCTCCGGCAAAGTGGTGGCAGCAGGAGGCCCCATCAGCTAAAGTGGTGCTTCAGGTTAAGAATGGTTTCAGGTTAAGAACGGACCTCCGGAACAAATTAAGTTCTTAACCCAAGGTACCACTGTATCTTGATTTGTATAGACACAGTTCCCTCTCCTCTCCTCCCCTCCCTGCCCACCATGAAGAAAGACCCCTATGAGTTCAATAGCTCCTACCAAGAACTGTGACACTCAGGAAGCAGTGGCGTAGCGTGGGTTATCAGCACCCGGGGCAAGGCAAGTAATTTGCGCCCCCTAACCCATGAATTTGCGCCCCCTAACCCGTGGATTTGCGCCCCCTAACCGTGGATTTCCCTAACCCCCAGATGTTGCGCCCGGTGCGGCCGGCCCCCCCCCTGCACCCCCCACGCTATGCCACTGTCAGGAAGCCCCAAGAGTAGAAACATAGAGCTGTAGAGTTGGGACCCCAAGGGTCATCTAGTCCAACCCCCTGCAGTGCAGGAATCTCAGCTACAGCTTCCATGACAGATGGCCATCCAACCTCTGCTTGAAAACCTCCAAGGACGGAGAGTCCACAACCGCCGTGTCGAACAGCTCTTACTTTAGTAGTTTTTTGACTTGGAGTGCTCCAGTCACATCCAAGTGTAAACTCCAGCCACTCTCACCTCCCATTCGTACTGTAAAGCGAGTGAACCTGCCCCAAGCAGAAGGGAATCCCCACTCCTAAACTTTTGTAGGTCTTAATTTTAAAGGTATAACTGACGCCCTCTCACCAAAAGGGAATTAACAGCCCTACAGCAATCCTTTCCCATCTCCTACCATCTAATTGCAGATGGGGGAATCCTTTCTAGAGTGTGATGCTTATACAAACATTGAATAGGTTCCCAGAGACACGAGAGTTGCTCTAACTTATTTTGTTTCATTTATTTTATTTTATTTATGATTTTCAACTTTATACATTTCACTAACTTTACAATCATTTTAACATTTCAAAACTTGACTTCCTTCCCCCTCTTTCTGCGTTTCCTTTAATTATTTTTTTAAAAATATTTTCTGCATATCCAAATTAACTTAATTTGCTCATTTATTCATCTAGTTTAAATATATACTCTTATGAAACTGCAGGTTATTACAATAATCCTGCCAATGTTCTTATCTGTTTATTTGTAAATATTCAATAAACCATTTCCATTCTTTTATAAAAAGTTTGTTGATTTCTTATTCTTCCGGTAAGTTTCGCCATTTCTGCATATTCCATAAGTTTTTGTATCCATCATTCCTTTGCTGGGACTTCTGCTTCTTTCCATTTTGGGGCAAGTAACATTCTTGCTGCTGTAGTCGAATACATGAATAAATTTCTATACAGTAGTTCTGTCCCAATAATTCCCAAAAGGAAGGCTACTGTTTTTTTTCAACAAACATTATTTTAAACATCTTTTTCAATTCATTATATATCATTTTCCAGTTATGAAGTTATAAAGTTATGTACAGTTATGAAGCATTTATGAAGCTGCCAAAACTGGATTAAGTCCTATATACAGTGTAACACTCGAGCTACACTTTGCCACACTCCTGCTATGTGCAAGTTGATGGTGAAACATATACCTGTCTTGTTTTCCCCCCTTTAAAATCCTGAAAATAGTGGCCATCCCCCATCACTTGACCAGGCTTTGTGAAATTTAGGCTGCCATCCTAATTCTTGGTGGTGGCGCCCACCCTGTGGAATGCCCTCCCATCAGATGTCAAGGAGATAAGTAACTATACAACCTTTAGAAGACATCTGAAGGCAGCCCTGTAGAGGGAAGATTTTAATGTTTGACACTGTATTATGTTTCTATATGTGCTGGAAGCTGCCCAGAGTAGCTGGGGAATGGGTGGGGTACAAATTATTATTATTGGACCCGCGTGGCGCTGTGGTCTAAGCCTCTTGGCCTTGCCGATCAGAAGGTCTGTGGTTCGAATCCCCACGACGGGGTGAGCTCCCGTTGCTCTGTCCTAGCTCCTGCCAATCTAGCAGTTTGAAAGCACGCCAGTGCAAGTAGATAAATAGGTACCACTGTGGCAGGAAGGTAAACAGTGTTTTCATCCGCTCGGGTTTCCGTCACGGTGTTCCGTTGCACCAGAAGCGGTTTAGTCATGCTGGCCATATGACACAGAAAGCTGTCTGTTGACAAACGCCGGGTCCCTCAGCCTGAAAGCAAGATGAGTGCCGCAACCCCATCATCGCCTTTGACTGGACTTATTTCTTTGAAATGCCTCAAAGAAAGTGAACCTGGGACGTTTTGGCATGAGAGCCAGATTTTATTTTATTTTTTAAATCTGGTAAAAATATTATTTCCACCAAGATCTGATGAACCCCATGGGGAAAATAGCTCTTTGGTGAACTGATTTTACCACCCCTCTCAGGGCTTCCAAAGTGAGCAGTAAGTCTTCCAGATATGCTGGAATAAATGATAAAACACAACTCATGTGGTCTTGTGATAAAAGAAGCTCAGTGGTATACTGGAGTCTTCTGGGTCTTCTTCCTGTGCTAGGATTGCTTTAAATTCAAGGAAGTTATTAGTCAGCAGCGCAAAAAAAGCTTCAGCAAGCCTGAGCTCTGGATTATGATGGAAAGGCCAAACACGGCAGTTACAGATTTTATATGTTAGGCTGTGATAAATGTTCCATGAATTTTTAAGTGTTGCTTTCCCAGGATTTGAAACACCATTTTAATGACTAAAGTTAGAGCTGCTGTTTTGGCTATAGCCCTGACTTTCATAACAAAGACCTACCACTGTGAGTTTTATTGCTCAAGTTACATAATCAGGTTATTGTGCTTGTTTGAAGGAGATGGGAGTATAAACAGACGTGTATTTTGCAACCCCAAATCACTCTAATCCACGTGTCCCTCTCTTTGGGTTGGGTTATATCATACCTGCAGGCTGACTACAAGATCAACTGCTGCCTTGCCATCGCAAAACTATCACTTCAGTCCTCGGGTCAGCTCCAGGACGATGCTTTTCAGTGTAATCACTTCATCTACCCAGCTGCATGGCATCAAACTCTGAACAGTCAGGTGATGAACATTCAGACATGTGGACCAGTTCTCCTTCACTGGCGCCAAGCCAGCTGGCCAGAAGGAAGCAACTTCTCCTTTTTTGCTCCTCATAAATCCAAAATCTAGCATTATATCAAAAGTGTGTCCAATGTGCTCCTTATGCTGTGCAAGCTGCTGGCATTTTAACAGTGCACTCCTGCTCAGAAATAAATTGCACTGAGTGTGCATAGGATAATCATCAACATCATCAGGGCTTTTTTCAGTTCTGGCACCTCTCAAGTGGGCACCATTGCCATTATAAGAGAACAAGGGAGGTATTCATGCTGAGGTCCGGCACCTCTTTTTCGAGAAAAATAGCACTAATAATAATAATAATATAGTGGTACCTCGGGTTACATACGCTTCAGGTTACAGACTCTGCTAACCGAGAAATATTACCTCGGGTTAAGAACTTTGCTTCAGGATGAGAACAGAAACCATGCTCCGGCGGCGCAGCAGCAGCGGGAGGCCCCATTAGCTAAAGTGGTGCTTCAGGTTAAGAACAGTTTCAGGTTAAGAACGGACCTCCAGAACGAATTAAGTACGTAACCAGAGGTATCACTGTAATAATAATAATAATAATAATAATAATAATAATAATAGGTTAAAAAAGGTAAATGACCCCTGGACGGTTATGTCCAGTCAGCGGCGGAGCAAGCCAATCGGGTGCCTGGGGCAGTGTGTGTGCCCTGTGCCCAGGGGCGGGGCCAGCCACCCACAGGGCAGAGCCAACCAGGGCAGGACGCTCCACAGGCCCTCCGAGGAGTCTGCCTGCCTCCTCCCACTCAACCACCCTACAGCTGAGGGGGAGGCAGCGGGCGGACCATTTGGGGCAGCGCGGAGCCTGCGGGCACCCAAGTCACCACGTCATTTCAAGGAGAGACACGTGGCTCAGGCACGCTGCAGGCCCCATGGTGAGTGCCGCCTGGCATTTTGTCACGCCGCTCAGTGGTGACACCCGGGGCGACCCACTCCTACCGCAACCCCCTTCCTCCACCCCTGCATCCAGTCAAAGGCGACTATGGGGTTGCGGCACTCATTTTCAGACGGAGGGAGCTGGCATTTGTCCACAGACAGCTTTCCGGGTCATGTGACCAGCATGAAGAAACCGCTTCAGGAGAAAAGGGACACCGTGACAGAAACCAGAGCACACAGAAACATCATTTACCTTCTCACTGCAGTGGTACCTATTTATCTAATTGCATTGGCGTGCTTTCAAACTGCTAGGTTGGCAGGATCTGGGAAGAAGAAGAAGAAGAAGAAGAAGAAGAAGAAGAAGAAGAAGAGGAGGAGGAGGAGGAGGAGGAGGAGTAGTAGTTTGGATTTGATATTCCGCTTTATCACTTCCTGAAGGAGTCTCAAAGCGGCTAACATTCTCCTTTCACTTCCTCCCCCACAACAAACACTCTGTGAGGTGAGTGGGGCTGAGAGACTTCAGAGAAGTGTGACTAGCCCAAGGTCACCCAGCAGCTGCATGTGGAGGAGCAGGGAAGCGAACCCAGTTCCCCAGATTACAAATCTACCACTCTTAACCACTACACCACACTGGCTCTCAACGGGAGCTCACCCCACCGTGGGGATTCAAACTGCCGACCTTCCGATCGGCAAGCCCAAGAGGCTCAGTGCCTTGAATACTACCCTCAAAAAGGAGGGGGGGTGGTCACGCGTTTCCTACCTGCAGTTCTTTATCCACAGAATTGCTTTCTGGCTCTCCTCCTGGAAGTGTGACTGTAGAAACTACCTCAGAAGCAGCTGAAGAGGAAGCCTACCAAGAGTTATAGCTCTCCGATGCACTGGCTTCCTGGCTAGATTTCCGCATGAAATCTGGCAAGCATCAAGGTATTGTGCTGTGGGAACCTGCTATACATCTGAGAGAAATATTCCAGGCCATGTGCATAAATTTTGCTATAAACGCATCTCCATGAGAGGAGAAAACATAGATTTTTTCAAAAAAAAGTTCTTTTGGATTTAAAATATTCTAGATCTCCCCCCCCTTTTTTTTAATTCACAACAAGATGTTGGGAAAAGAAGATTGCAAGCTGTGTTTCACCTTCCTTGCAATTTGCTCAGCTATCGAGGTGTTGTGGAATGTTTATGAACATTCCAACAATCCAGAAACAACTGCTTGCTAAACTAAGCCTGCAGTTTACAGATGGCATGTGGAAGCGCAGAGATAGAATTGATACAATGGCAAAAAAAACCTGTTAGGTCAAGCGCATAATTTATGCATGACGGTGTTTGAGAAGCAAGTGGAAAATAGGCACAGGAGGATTACAAACAATGAAAAAATGGATATTTCATCATCATCATTATTATATCTGTATGCCGCCTTATATAACAGAATTATGCTCTCCTATGTTATATAGGTTGCAATCATTACATTCCTATACTTAAAAGGTTAATAAAAAGGTAAAGGACCCCTGGATGGTTAAGTCCAGTCAAAGGCTAGGGCTTGCCGATCAGAAGGTCGGCGGTTCAAATGCCCGTGACGGGGTGAGCTCCCGTTGCTCGGTCCCTTCTCTTGCCAACCCAGCAGTTCGAAAGCACCTCAAAGCGCAAGTAGATAAATAGGTACCGCTCCGGCGGGAAGGTAAATGGTATTTCCGTGAGCTACTCTCTTTCGCCAGAAGCGGCTTAGTCATGCTGGCCACATAACACGGAAGCTGAACACCGGCTCCCTCGGCCAATAAAGCGAGATGAGCACCGCAACCCCAGAGTCATCCGTGACTGGACCTAATGGTCAGGGGTCCCTTTACCTTTATCTTACCCCTTTAAAATGTGGCTCTTTTCAGAGGAGTGTTATTGGGTTGTTGTTTTTATTCTGATTATATATGTTGCAATCTTTTATGTGAACCGCCCTGAGACCTCCAGGTATACAGCAGTATAATAATAATAATAATAATAATAATAATAATAATAATAATAATGCAGACTGCCCCATCAGCACACGACCACAAACTTGAGGGTTTCTATAGCTTTGTTTCAAGGTTATTGGAGGCCTAAGGAAACAGGCAGTGCACGAGAATAAGAGCAGACGGACACAATGCGGAGGTTAATGAAGACTACACAGTGTTGATAAATTGAATTGATGACCTGGAAAACAAGCTCAGATTGAGAAGTTAGATTAGCAGAAGGCTGCTGGAGGCGTGAAGGCTGTGATAATCATACTATCATTATTTGTCAAGATGGATTAATGGATGCCGTGGACATGTGCTCCAAATATGCTTTTTGTTTTCTTGTCCCTATTCTACTGATCTGGCACAGCCACCGTCTTGGGAACTGCCTTTAACATGTGCTCCAATTAAGTAGCCTGTTGCCATCAGAATTAACTACTCAGTTCTCTCTGCCTTAAGCCTGCTTGAGCTGTGATTCAAAGGCTGGGCTCCTTTGCCATTCCAGCTGACGATATACTGGAATTGATATAAATGGGCTTGTATTTAATGGTTGCAATTGATCTAAAGTTCTCCTTTGTAGATTACAGAGGGTGCTTTTAAAAAATGCTTTATGCTTTTTAGAAATTCATGCATCAACCAAACGCTATGAAAAACGCATGCAAAGGAGCAAAAACAAGAAAAATCCATTCCTATTGCATAAAATCAATAAATTCGAACAGTTCAAAGAAGAATGAAAATCAAGGCAAACGTTTAAAGGGAAAGCAAACAGCCCTCAGTTTGGGGTGGGGTTGTCGCAGGCTTGAATGCTCCCCCATGAAGAGGAAACAAACAAAAAGTAGTATATCAAGGAGAAAACCAGGCTTAACTGTTCTCCTTGACATTGCATTTTTTTCTGTGCAGGGAGAGTTTTTATGGGGAAATACAAAAAGAGTGCAACACTGCGTCACATACGCAGCTGGAGATGAGATAGTGTATTCCATAAAAGCTTTAGTACTCAATTCTGCTGACTGCATAAGGTAAAGGGACCCCTGACCATTAGGTCCAGTTGTGGCCGACTCTGGGGTTGTGGCGCTCATCTTGCTTTATTGGCCGAGGGAGCCATCATACTGCTTCCGGGTCATGTGGCCCGCATGACTAAGCCGCTTCTGGCGAACCAGAGCAGCGCACGGAAACGCCGTTTACCTCCCCGTCACAGTGGTACCTATTTATCTACTTGCACTTTGACGTGCTTTCGAACTGCTAGGTTGGCAGAAGCAGGGACCGAGCAACGGGATCTCATCCCATCGCGGGGATTCGAACCACCGACCTTCTGATCGGCAAGCCCTAGGCTCTGTGGTTTAACCCACAGCGCCACCCGCGTCCCTGCTGACTGCATAAACAGCTCCCCAAATTATTTTGTATTACATTCGTACACTGGATCAGACTATAAAGGTTTTATGTCATCTTCCAGTGTAAAAGCAAAGTCTGTGATGCTCTGCGGCACCTCTCCACCAGAAAAAAGGGAATATGCACAGAAAGAAAAGGGAATTGCAAAGCCAAATTGCACCGACTTTGAAGTCCTGATTAGATGCAGCTGTCATAGTTCTACATCTGCAGAGTCTATTCTAACGTGCCAAATTCTGGAATTACATGGATTCTTGCAGCTGTGTGAATTGAGAACTTTGGCCATAACATTGGCTGAATTCTTCGAGCATTGTTGTGAAAATTCAACACACAGGATCAGACGGGGGCGAAATGAAAACACAGCGTCGACCTAAAAAGAAGTCTTATGGCCCAGCTGCGCTTCAACATAGGGTTTAAATGCACTTTGTGTTAGGGATGAGACCAGCAGTAAAAACTGACCAAAGCAGGCAAGGGGAAGACGCTGGGTGCCACAATTTAAGAAGGGTGTTGACAAGCTGGAACACGTGCAGAGGAAGAAGAGTTTGGATTTGATATCCCGCTTTATCGCTACCCAAAGGAGTCTCAAAGCGGCTAACATTCTCCTTTCCCTTCCTCCCCCACAACAAACACTGTGAGGTGAGTGGGGCTGAGAGACTTCAAAGAAGTGTGACTAGCCCAAGGTCACTCAGCAGCTGCATGTGGAGGAGCGGAGACGCGAACCCGGTTCACCAGATTACGAGACTACCTCTCTTAACCACTACACCACACTGGCAACCAAGATCATCAAGGAACCAAGCCTTATGAGGAAAGGTTGAGGGTGTTGGGTATGTTTAGCTTGGAAAAGAAGAGACTGAGAGCAGATACAGTCATCTTTAATTATTATTTATTTATTTATACCCCACCCATGTGGCTGGGCTTCCCCAGCCACTCTGGATGGCTTCTAACAAAATATTAAAATACAGTAATGCATCAAACATTAAAAGCTTCCCTAAACAGGGCTGTCTTCAGATGTCTTCTAAAAGTCTGGTAGTTGTTGTTCTCTTTGACATCTGGTGGGAGGGTGTTCCACAGTATCTAAAGGGCTGTCACATGGAAGACGGAGCAAGCTTCTTTTCTCCTGTTCCAGAGGCTAGGAGTTACAAGAAAGAAGATTCTGACTGAACATAAGGAAAAAAATTCTGACAGTAAGAGCTGTTTGACAGTGGAGCAGACTCCCTCAGGAGGTGGTGGACTCTCCTTCCTTGGAGGTTTCTAAGCAGAGGTTGGATGCAGTGGCATAGCGTGGGCGGTGCAGGGGGGGCCAGCCGCACCGGGCGCAACATTGGGGGGGGCGCACTCGCAGCTCTCTGCCCCTACCTGGCTCACTCACTCTCTCTCACTGCATTGCTGGCTGTGCGAATCCGATCCGAGCTGCTGGGTCGCCGCCCACTGTGGAGGGGGAGGGTGCCAGGCGTGCGTTGCGGTGCGGAGCGGAGAGAGAGCGAGGGAGGGACTATCTGGGGGAGGGACAGTGCAGCGGCCACCCAGCGCAGCGCTGAGCGCGGGAGAGAACCACACCCGACCAGCCCAGGCAGCAGCAAGAAGAAGCTGGCAGCGGCGGCAGGTTAGGGGTTAGGGGCGCAAATTACTTGCCTTGCCCCGGGTTAGGGGGTGCAAATTACTTGCCTTGCCCCGGGTTAGGGGGCGCAAATTACTTGCCTTGCCCCGGGTTAGGGGGCACAAATTACTTGCCTTGCCCCGGGTGCTGACAACCCACGCTACGCCGCTGGTTGGATGGTCATCTGTCATGGACGCTTTAGCTAAGATTCCTTCATTGAACTGTAGACTTGGAATTGGCCCTGTGATTATTGGAACCAGTTATGGATGGTATTCCTTCAGTTTGATTCAGAATTGGCTAGGTATTTC
Organism: Podarcis cretensis; assembly: GCF_951804945.1. Lineage (NCBI taxonomy): Eukaryota > Metazoa > Chordata > Lepidosauria > Squamata > Lacertidae > Podarcis > Podarcis cretensis. Next base: position 16,020,929 of record NC_137176.1, on the reverse strand, counting down.
TGAGCTTTCTCAGAGACACTTCAGAAAAAGCTCATCTATTTCCTGCTAGATTCTCCCTGGTACATAAAATTGGTGCTTCAGTGCTGATGGATTTGCCACATGGACATTATCTCATTCCCCCCTGGGAATTGTAATTTGGTTTGGTCCTACACACATGATTAAATCTGTAGTAAATTTTGCAATCTTATGCCATGGACATTCTTAGAGATTACTTGTTCATGTTCCTCAATCTTGTTTTGAAAACGAAACGGCCACCCACTCCTCCAGACTCCTGAACTCTTTGATATTTGCAAGCCTTCCTGGGGATGAAATGGGCATCAGTTCAGAAAAGTTGGTAATCCTAGATGCTCGCCAGTTGCTGTCCATGTTAAACATATTGGCTGGAATTTTAAAAAACAAACCAAGAGCTGGAATTCTCAGGATTTTGGCAGGGCAGTCCCCTCTTCTTTCCGCCTGCAACCCTGGTGACATGAAATGACCAGAGCTGAAGTTCAGAGGCAGCATCAACAATGACTCAAGTCTTACACAATCTGAGAAAATAACCAAAAGCAAGAGTTGCATTAATACTTCTTTTGTGAACACTGCAGGCATGGACACCCTTCAACAAGCTGGGAGAGCTTTCAGCTATTTGAGTCACATGAGATTGAGAGATTTTCAGTTAATTTATGACAAAGGTCTTTTTGACATTCGCGGTATTAGCTGGATTTCAGAGAGCATCTGACATCTGTGAGGATCCACGACCTACATTTGAGATGCACCCAAACCAGAATTCAAGTATCTGATTAAAATGGATTAAGCCAGGGGTCAGCAACCTTTTTCAGCCGTGGGCTGGTCCACCATCCCTCAGACCATGTGGTGGGCCTGACTATATTGGGGGGGGGGGTGAACGAATTCCTATGCTCCACAAATAACCCAGAGATGCATTTTAAATAAAAGGAAACATTCTACTCATGTAAAAACACGCTGATTCCCAGACCATCCATGGGCCGGATTGAGAAGGCGATTGGGCCGCATCCAGCCCATAGGCCTTAAGTTGCCTGAAGGTAAAGTAAAAGGGACCCCTGACTGTTAGGTCCAGTCGTGGCTGACTCTGGGGTTGCGGCGCTCATCTCGCTTTACTGGCCGAGGGAGCCGGCGTACAGCTTCTGGGTCATGTGGCCAGCATGTCTAAGCCACTTCTGGCGAACCAGAGCAGCGCACGGAAACGCCATTTACCTTCCTGCCAGAGCGGTACCTATTTATCTACTTGCACTTTGACATGCTTTCGAACTGCTAGGTTGGCAGGAGCAGGGACCGAGCAACGGGAACTCACCCCTTCGGAGGGATTCGAACTGCCGACCTTCTGATCAGCAAGTCCTAGGCTCTGTGGTTTAACCCACAGCACCACCCACATCCCTTTTTAGGTTGCCTACCCCTGGATTATGCAGATGTTCACCAAACAGTTCACAGATTCATGGAGTTGGAAGGGACCCTGAGGATCATCTAGTCCAGGCTTCCTCAAACTCGGCCCTCCAGATGTTTTTGGCCTACAACTCCCATGATCCCTGGCTAACAGGACCAGTGGTCAGGGATGATGGGAACTGTAGTCTCAAAACGCCAAGTTTGAGGAAGCCTGATCTAGTCCAACCCAAATATGCAGCTGTCCCATACGAGGATCGAATCTGCAACCTTGGCATTATGAGCACCAAGGCTGAGGTAGATTTATTCTTTGGCTTTAATCCTCGATGAGACTTTGAAAGCATAAAAAGTCAAGGTCCTGCCACTTTTCTACCACTGTTGATTTTGAGTGTGAAACATGTAGATAGTATCAATATTTACCTCTTTTTCAGTTCACCTTAGTGCCATTGTTTCCCCATTGTTCTAGAGAACCGATGATTCTTCCTTCTTCCTACAGTACTCTTGTGACTGATTTCACCCAATTGGAAATCATAACATGCAATTATAATGAAAAGAAATGCTTTATTTATTTAGGCATTTGTGTATTGCCTTCCATGGCCAAATACCTTCTCAAGGCAGTTCACAAGTAAAATCACTGAAACACCACAAATCTGTAGATATATATTAGCTAAACCATCCAACAAATCATCCATAGATACAAGCAGCAACAGAAAGAACAAGCCCTTTTAGTGGTGGCCTTGGCTGGGGAATGCTCTCTTCCCAAAGAGGTCCACCTGGCACCAAGAGTGGCCCTGGTTGAGAACATTGGTTTTGTTTGTCGGCCACTGATCCCAAAATACCAGGCCCTTCTCTCTAAGAAGAGAGGCCTTGTCCCAGAAGAAGCCTTCTCCCTGGCCCTCAGGCTTCCAGAACACCGTTTAGCTTCAGGGATATCTTTCTCTCTCACACAAATGAACACTTTCCCCAATGGTTTCTGAGAACCATCCACGTTTTCGCAAAGGTTCTGAGAATCCTCTCTTAGGTATTCCTTGTTTACTTGTAGAACATTTCCCAAGAATCTGCAGCCAGGAGCCTTGCAATATGCAAAAATAAAATAAAAAATACACATCAACTGGGAAGACAGGTGAATTGGCATTAGTTCTCCTGTCTTCCCAAGTGATGTGTAAAAAATTTTCGGAGACACCGTTGATGGAATCGTTTGAGGAGTTGGAGATGGCATTTATAAGTGGTCCATTTTTCACAAGCATACTGTAAGGTTGGTAGTACAATAGCTTTGTAAACAAGCATTCTGGTTTCCCTGTGAGTGTCCCGGTCCTCAAACGCTCTGCACTTCAATCTGGAAAAAGCTGCACTTGCAGAGCTCAGAAGATGCTGGATTTTGGCATCCATGTCATCCCTTGTGAAAAGATAGCTGCCCAGGTAGGAGAAGTCATCAACATTTTCCAATTGTTGGATTTGTGGTGCTTCAGAGGGCTTGTTTTGTGCTTGCTGATGCAGCACTTTGGGGTTTTTTTTTGTGATATGCACTGCAATCCTTGCATGTCTACTCAGCAGTCCCATGGAGATCCATAGGCTTAAACCCCAGGTATCAATGAGACTTACCTCTGAGTAGACATGAATAGGGAGCCATGCTCTGTGTGCCATTGTAACAAATGGAACAGGTGACTCACAGAAGTGCTAATTGTAAGTTGATATTTTTCATTTATAAATCACCATGATATCATTTCAAATCCGATACAGATGCCAACTATATTTTTCAGAAAGAAAGAGCACATCCTATTGATTTTTGTGGAATTTAATCATGACTAACTGTAGCTAGTTTGGAGTCACTGACTTGAAAGTAATGTTTTATTATTTCAGTGAGGTGGCTTATTTGTTTTACACCATTGGCCTACTTCAAAGCACCTTATGCAAGTGCTCTGAATATGATAATTGAAACAGGTCTACCTCTTAAAAGAAAATAAGACATTTGTTCTTATATCTTTCCCACAGATTTTTCTCAGTAGCAGTGCTGGGGATAGATTTGTCAGTGAAAGAGACATGGAATTGGTAAATGAACTGCAGATAACTTTTTGCAGTAAATAAAATATAAGTGCCTCTTATTTGTATTTCTAAGCTGCTTCATTGACTTTTATATGTAGCTAATAAGACATAATCATGTCATCTTCAGTTGTTGCTTTTGTGGGATATGCATAGAGGCCAATGACAACAAATCCCAAGGGACTATTTTATTCCAAGAATATAAATCCAGCAATGCTTCTGCAACTGATTTTCCATTGTGCTGTTAAACATAATATACATGCACAGTGAAAGCAAAGTATTCTGGGTAAACTTACTCAAACAAGGACAATATTCTCTTTGTTGGTCTGTTCCATAATTGAGAACTATCCAGTCTCCATCTTTTTTTCCTGCTGGAATTGGCCTTTTTAAAAAAATCAATTCAGCCTTTGTGAACTTTCTTTCAGAAATTAAAAGAGAGTATTAAGAAAGGAAAGATTTGTGAATAGTCTGGATGCAAAAGACTAAGATGAGGAGGGGAAGAAAAATCGCCTCTGGGCTTTGAGTGTCTTACTCACGTCACTCATTTTCAGAGTTAGGGGGATTTAAGGTCACCTAGAGCATAACCGGGCTATGATTTCTTTAACAGCGTTTTCTTTTCTGTGATTTTATTTTTAAACATGGCTTCTGTGTAGAGCACTGAGAAGAAACAATGATGTGTTATTCCTCTTTGCACTGGGAGTGTGTCATTCCATTCTCAGTGGCAGAGGTGGGTTGGTGCATGTGTTTGGAGATCCTGTACCGGGGTGGTTTTCAAAACATTCTGGGTGGTAGGTCATGCTGACTGATCCATTCAACACCTACATTTTCTGATGGGGCTCCTGAGTATATACTTACTTGGCACCAGTTTTGAAATTCTTCTAATAGCTACAAATGCAAAATGCCAGCAGTTTCTTTTCCCCTCTGTTCATCCCCCTGTAGAAATGGGATCGATGGCTGACTGCCATTTCAGATATAGGACTGGCGCTCTCTTCCGAAGTTACTACAGCTCTTCTGTATCCACCTGTCATTTGCCCAAGCTCTGCTTAGTTGTCAGCCTTTTAAAAGAGTGATGTAAAGACTCAGTAACCAGCATGACTAAATCGCTTCTGGTTCAACAGGACACCGTGACGGAAAACAAAACGCACGGAAATGCCGTTTACCTTCCCGCTGGAGCGGTACCTATTTATCTACTTGCACTGGTGTGCTTTTGAACTGCTAGGTTGGCAGGAGCTGGGACAAAGCAACAGGAGCTCATTCCATCACACAGATTTGCTTTGAGCATAGGGAAAGTGCTATCTGGCACAACGGGGCACGGTGATGGAAGCTAGAGTGCACGGAAATGCTGTTTACCTTCCCACCGCAGCAGTACCTATTTATCTACTTGCACTGGTGTGCTTTCGAACTGCTAGGTTGGCAGGAGCTGAGACAGAGCAACAGGAGCTCCCCCCGTCGTCAGGATTCGAACTGCCAACCTTCTGATCGGCAAGCCCAAGAGGCTCACTAGGGTATGGAGGGAGTTGAACAGGCATGGAGTGGATAGGGACAAAGATTACGATAGAGAGAGACTTTTAGATTTAACATTGTGAAGATTTGTCTGTTTGTTTTGAGGAACAGCAGTTTTGACGGAATGCAGAAAACAGAAGTCAGTCTGGCAATGGGCAATTTCCCCAGATGAACTACAAATTACACATTTCTCCCTCAGCTCTGACAGTCAGAAACAAAACAAAAGGAGTGAGGTTTTCCTTCCAAATCATAGGTTGGGAAATAGATTATGGCCCTTACAAGGAAAGTAAAAAGTAAAATACACAATAAGTTTAGACCGTATGTAGTTATCATGGAAGCGTCTGCTATATTCATGTTGCACATGCTATTGTTCCAGCGCTTCATAGTTACGACGATACTGACTCACTGGGTGACGGATGCAATTGTGGCTGGGGATATTTCTGAGACAGTAATCCTGGCATCTCTCACTCTCCTCACTAGTCACACAGTTTAAGTATGGTTAAGGGATGGAGTTTTACACATTGTGGGGTTTACAGGCATCCCTCTGTCTGAGCGACAAAGTTCTCAAGGAGGCGAAAAATTTCCAGTGAAGACTGATTTACCGGATCAGCAAGATCATTCGCAGCCTGCATTTCATCAAAGAGATACATTTTGGACTAGAAAATCCCAGAGCTCGAGAGCAGGAAATAATACATTTCATCCTCAGTAGCCTAGGTTGCATTGGGTGGCCTTGAAGGAGCTGCAGCTGTTGCCAACTTAGCGTATCAGCCTCAGATGTGTCAAAGAGGAATCAATCTGGCTTTCATGTTTAGTGGGAGTGACATTTGCTGGTACGGATTAGCAGGATTCCTTTAATCTTCCTAATCCATGCCAGCATATGTAGCTTCTCTTACAACACTTATATTTGTTTTCACTGCTTTGCTTGTGAATTTTACCCAAGTAGGTATTGGCGGCATTGCACGGAGAAGGGAATGCAAGATATGCAACTTTTTAAAAGGGGGCCAGTGGTTTGTGCTGTGTAGGGCCCCTCACTGTTAGAACAGAAGGCAGATTAATAGGCCATGGGACTGTTTTCAATGTCTCTGCTATGCCTGAAGGTCATGGTTGAGAGAGGATGTGCACAGTACTTATTACTCCCTTACCTTGGGGCTAGTCGCTCAGTGTGACAGCTGTTTAGAATTATTTGCAACTTTCACCCAAGCAGATTATATAGCCCCCCTCTCAAAATCAGAGATCTCCTTTTACGGTCAATTCCAAGGACAGACTGCCGTCACCCAGTTTTTGACCGTAAATTTGGCAGCGAGTACGATCAAATTTATGACCCAGTTTTTGAATGTCATTGAGAAACTCGTCTTTTGGAATAAGCAACACATACAAAAAGTGATACAAATGTCATCAGATGCCAATGGAATATACATTATAATGAGACACACACAAAAACTCAAACTGGATGGTGAAGCCAAGTTTGATAGATTTCCTTTTGTTGGGAAACCTTATAAGAAGGGACTGTGAGCAGCAAAATGGGAAGGATGTTTCTAAGACGAAGCTCCTTTGCTGATTTTGCTATTGGATGCTGCATGTTGACTAAATAATCCTGCTATATTTATAGTATTGAAATGTGGCTTTTTGTATCTCATTATATTTTTGTTCCACTATGAATCTGTTGCCATGTTATTGTTTTGGTATACTATTGCAAAATTGTTTTGTAGCGTTTGCTTGAATTGCACCCTTTTTTCTTTGTTCTAAGCCACGTTGAGCATTTGTTTGTGTGTGTGTGTGTGTGTGTGTGTGTGGTAAAATGGTATACAAATTGAATGAATGAGTGCGTGCCTTTGGATAACTAAGGTGTTCCATCTGTAGTGAGTCTTCAGAGGAAGAACATCCTCCTGTCAAACAACAGCTGTGAGACAAATAAAAAAATACCAGTCATCTTACTTGAGTCCCTTCAGAACACAGATGTATTATTTTATGTTGCTTTATTTTATAGATTTCTCTCCTGTTTTAAAGGTAAAGGTAAAGGACCCCTGACAGTTAAGTCCAGTCATGAATGACTCTGGGGTTGCGGCGCTCATCTCGCTTGACTGGCCGAGGGAGCCGGCATTTGTCCGCAGACAGTTTTTCAGGGTCATGTGGCCAGCATGACTAAGACGCTTCTGGAGAAACCAGAGCAGTGCATGGAAACGCCATTTACCTCCCGCCGGAGTGGTACCTATTTATCTACTTGCACGGTTGTGCTTTTGAACTGCGAGGTTTGAGGGTGTGTAGAGGCTCAGGAATATCCTCAGCACAACTATGGCTAATGAAAAACAAAACCGTAACAAATTGGGTAGTCCAATATAATCTTCCCTGCTTCAATTTAAAGTTGGATCCAAAACCAAATTGTTGGGTCATCAAAAATGGTAAGATGCAAGGAAAAATTAAGTAAACCACTTTGCTATGGACTTACATCAAAAGCAAAGGTACATTTTCCTGGATTGAATTGCCTCTGTGTATTAGTAGTGGTACTACCTAAAACTGTCCAAAAGGAGAGATGTAGGAACTGAATTAAGAACTAAATATGGGTTTGAATATTTCAGCAATCAAGGAAGGGGAGCAATACAGAATATGTATAATATTAGAGTAGCTCAGAGACTGCACAGCTAATTAAGAAGCCAATGGTTTGACTTTCATCTCTGCTAATAACTCGGTAGGCGGCTTCAGACAAACCTTTCTTTCCCTCAGCTTCAGTCTCCAACTCTGCATTATGGGGAAATCACACAGGGTTACTGGAATTACGAATTAATAAATGTGAAAACAACTTTGATGCTATAATTAAGAGGTGCTGCCTTTTGAGACGTCAAGAAGTTACATCATGGCTTCAGCAGTCAACAAAAGCTACAATCCTGAGCTGTATTTCCTTGTATATAAAAAATATATTACAGCAGATCAGGATCTAGAATTAAATCATGGATCTTCCAGTAAATGATGTGGTACAATAACTGGATGGAGTTTGTGCATTTTCGTTAAGGGAAGGAGGTATCTACTACACATTAGTTTGAGCATCACTTCTTGATCTATTTCCCCCCCAGTTCCATCTATATGCAAGGTAAAGGTAATGGTAAAGGACCCCTGGACGGTTAAGTCCAGTCAAAGATGACTATGGGGTTGCGGCACTCATCTTGCTTTCAGGCCAAGAGAAGCTGGCATTTGTCCACAGACAGCTTTTCTGGGTCATGTGGCCAGCATGACTAAACCGCTTCTGGCGCAATGGGACACCATGATGGAAACCAGAGCACACGGAAATGCTGTTTACCTTCCCACCACAGTGGTATCTATTTCTCTACTTGCACTGGTGTGCTTTCGAACTGCTAGGTTAGCAGGAGCTGGGACAGAGCAATGGGAGCTCACCCCGCCACAGGGATTCGAACCACCAACCTTCTGATCAGCAAGCCCAAGAGGCTCAGTGGTTTAAACCACAGCGCCACCCGCATCCCCTCCATCCATATGTAGACTAGGAGTCCAGTTGCCCATCTCACATTTGAGTATCATTGCTAATTGAAGTACAAAATTAATTCTGTGTAACATTATCCACTGTGCTTAAACAGACAACATTCTATGGACATGGCCATTTTAACAGGCTACATAATGCACTGCTAATAATAAATTGATGCTTTTAAAACAGCTACTGAAAAGAACGAGCTGTCTAGACAAACAGCTCATCACATGGTAAAACGATAGCTGGAGTGTACCACTGCAAATAGAGGAGTGCATGGCTGGCGTCTTCCCTCATATAAACTACTGCCTATACATAAGAAACACAATATTAAGGATTAAATGCCCTGTGTGGTCTTCTTTCTGACACGCTGTACACAGAATTTCATGGGAGCCGCAAGAGCTCCCACCTATAATCTGAAGTATTACAGTCCAGACCTCATTGCAATCTCATTGACTTTTTATGAGGCACATCAGTCTGCTTTTACCTCAAAATATCAGTTGGATGCATTTTGATTCTAGTAACAAACTATGATTGGCTTAAAAATAATAGTACTGAAGTTCTAATCATCAGTTCAATGGAAGTCATCAAGGAAGTCATCTGATTATGTGATCCCATTTTTGCACCAACATTCCTCTGATGAAAACAGGGATGTCTTATTTAATAATAACAATAATAATAATAATAATACCCAACCCATCTGACTGGGCTGCCCCAGCCACTCTGGGTGGCTTCCAACAGAAACATAATAAAACATTAAACATTAAAAACTTCCTTATACAGGGCTGCCTTCAGATGTCTTCTGAAGGTTGTATAGTTACCTATCTCTTTGGCTTGGGGGGGGTCACATAACACCATACCCTCCAACATTTCTCCAATGAGAATAGGGATGTCCTTCCAAACCCTCCAATGTTTCTCCGATGAAAATAGGGATGTCCTAAGGAAAAGTGGGACATTCTGGGATCAAATGAGAAACTGCAACGGCTTCTGTAAATCCCAGATTGTCCCTGGGAAATAGGGACACTTGGAGGGTTTGTTGAGGTTCATTTATTGCCATTTGCACTCTGGCTCCAATCCAGTACAGAGTTATGCATCCTTAGGCCCATTGCGTTAATAGGCCAAACTTTATTTTAGATTTTGGCCCTGTATAGTGAGTATTTTAGGCCAGCAAGCCATTGATTGGGGAGACTGGACAAGCAAACCCAAGGTCGTTACACACCTGTGCAAGAATATTCTTCACTGCAAAGATGCTGACATCCAACAGCGAATCAGTCACATTTCCTTTCTTCCAATACTTTTTCCTACCAGATTATTAGCTGGATATATTGTTCTGAACTTCCTGCTCTATTGCTGTCTACAGCTAAAATTACAAACCCCAGAGCCAATTGACTTTCAGTGCTGAGTGGGGGGGAAATGAGGCGAGGTAGTTATTTTAAAGCCTTCAGAGAGGAAATAAGTCACTCAGATGTGAAATAAAAAGATGAATACTGCATTGAAAATATTTACTAGAATTTTAAAACATAAGTAAAATCCAAATCTTTGATTTTAATCATAGCAGTGAAACAATGCGTCGGATACATATTTCAAGACATGGGTCTCTCTCATTCACACCTTACTGTTTTTTAACACTTAAAATGCATTGTCTGAATTGCCCCAGAGGGTCTGGCAGCTAGAGCGCTGGGATCAAATATCTTTCATAATCCTGATTTAGATTGTAGATCCTTCTTTGTCTTCAAGGATATGGTCAACAGCCACAGAAAGATAGCAACTCATTAGTAACAAAACAATACTTTCTGTTTTCTTCTTGCTAATTTCCTGAATTTCCTTCCCTGCTTCTTGTCTGAGTACACTACCTTCATGTAAACATGCCTTCCTTTGCCTAAATAAGGACAAACATTCTAGCCTGGAATTCCTTTAATGATTTCTTTGGGATTTCAAAGGAGTTGGGAAAGGGGCTTTCCTTTTCTTCACCGTTTTTATCAGATATAGATTTAATCAAGCACATACCGTATTTTTTCGTGTATAAGATGCCCCCATGTATAAGACGCCCGCTATTTTGGGGGGGGGTCAGATTTAATAAAATGGGGGGGGGGAGATGTATCTGTGTATAAGATGCCCGCTAATTTTTGACATTAATTTTTAGGGGGGAAACCTAGTTTTATGCATGAAGGTAAAGGTAAAGGTAAAGGGACCCCTGACCATTACATCTGGTCGTGGTCGACTCTGGGCTTGCGGCGCTCATCTCGCTTTATTGGCCGAGGGAGCCAGCGTACAGCTTCCGGGTCATGTGGCCAGCATGACTAAGCTGCTTCTGGCGAACCAGAGCAACGCACGGAAGTGCCATTTACCTTCCCGATGGAGCAGTACCTATTTATTTACTTGCACTCTGACTTGCTTTGAAAGTGCTAGGTTGGCAGGAGCAGGGACCGAGCAATGGGAGCTCACCCTGTCACAGTCTATGTAAATCAGAAGACAGGTTGCTTCCCAAAACAAACAAACAAAAATGGTTGTGGCCTATTCAGCTGCAAAGGAACTTGGCTACCAGGCTTTTTCCCGCAAGAGCATAATTGTGAGCACAATATTCCATTGCTAGCATCAGATGTGCTTTTAGCTGGTGATCCTCAGTTAGAAAGACCAACAGCGGTGACTTCTAAGTGATATTAACTTAAATGCTAATTGTGTCATCCTGTAAAATGGCATAAACCATAAAAAAAATTCTGTTGTGCTCTTTCAGGACCAGGTTTGTGGGCAGCCATATCTGATGTTGTGCTGCTATTTCCTTCCCTTCTTGAAAAGGGCTCCAAGGTCTGAAGACAACATGTGTGGTTGCTTACCAGGCAAACTCAGATCAGGAGGTTCAAGCCTCAGAGTATGTGAATCTCCTTCCGTCTCCTTCCCTTGTTTTCAGGAAGCTGAGCCACAACAAACCCCAGATGCAGGTTTGGGAGATAGTACAGCCTACTGCTTTCAGGCAGTAAGCAGTTGCTTCCTCATTATCTCAAGGACAGAGGAGTGAGCCAGGCCAAAATGAGTTGAGATACGTGTTGTTTTGAGGGCAGCGGGCAAAGTTTATGCCCCGGGTCTTCAAGGGAGCTTTCTAACTAATCAAGAGAGCTTTCTAATGAATAAACAGCTCCAAGTTTATCTCAGGAATGTCTTGGGGCGTCTCCAGATTGTCGCTATTTTCAGGTGGGATCCAGTCACATCCCAACCAATTCAGGTTGTGCAATTACAGTTGGCTGGGAGGTCTTGCACAACACACCCACTTCCCGCAAAGTCTGGACTTCTTTCCGTAAAGAAAGGGATGCAAAATATGGAATAATACTTGCTTTGATGCTGTGTCGTCTAACCTCCCAGAAAACTAATCAGAATGAATGCTTGTTAAACAGCTGGCGTCATCTAATCTTCCTGCAAACAAATCGGGATGAATGTTCATAAACAGGTAGCTTAGAAGCTCCCTCGGTTTATTTTCTGCTGATCCCACAACACAGAATTACAGTCATGACTGGGCTCTGATTAACAACTTGCAGAACCCAGGATGTCCGTAAGATAAACTTTATTGAGTATTTACAAAATGAGGCATCTCTGTTAAATGATGCCATAGCTTCTCTATTGCTGAATCATTCTCCTTTTAGTCTCATCCAACTCATAACCCACTTAAAGTGATAGCGTCCTCACATTTTCCTTTTAATCCTTGCTGAGAATCTTGCCAACGCCACCGGCGCAGAATTTGAAATACTACCCAACCAAGAAAGATGAGCTGAACACATCTGAAATTCCTTTCCGTTGGCTTTCCTGTTCCTGTGCGTTGTGAGCACATCTCAATTATTTTTAATTTTACCAAGGCCATGCTGCTTTCTATAACTAGGCCAGCCTTTCAGAAAATGAATGCAGCAGAACTCTGGAGAGGGTAAAGGCCCAAGGTTTAGATTAACCTGGTTTTAATGAAATTGTTTTGTATGTTTGTGCACATTTCTGCTTATTGGTGCACATATGGTGCACCTTAGAGCTGCCTCATCCGTTGAAGCCTGCTCAAAAGCAGAAAGAGGATTGAATTCCCACACATCCAGGTGTATTGTAGGATAAACGCAAGAACTTCCAGTTGCATCCGTAGGCTGCAGGGTAAGCTCAGCTTGTTAAGTACAGTAATTTAATTCACTGAAATTGTAAATGCTTGTATGCATTACTATGTGTTTAAATTGATTGGTTGGCAACTGATAGATGATAGATAGATGATAGATAGATAGATAGATAGATAGATAGATAGATAGATAGATAGATGATACATAGATAGATAGATAGATAGATAGATAGATAGATAGATGATAGATAGATAGATGATAGATAATTTATTACGGTCGGAGACCAGCTTATAAAACACACTTGGGGGTACAATCCCTGAAGGAACGCAAACTTTTAAAACAATGTACAACAATAAATTTAAAATTTATAAATACGATAAGCGTATAGACACTTAAAACTTTAAGATAAGCTACCACAGAGAGACACAGGTGGGGGACGCAGGTGGCGCTGTGGGTTAAAGCCTCAGCGCCTAGGGCTTGCTGATCGAAAGGTCGGCGGTTTGAATCCCTGCGGCGGGGTGCGCTCCCGCTGCTCGGTCCCAGCGCCTGCCAACCTAGCAGTTCGAAAGCACCTCCGGGTGCAAGTAGATAAATAGGGACCGCTTACCAGCGGGAAGGTAAACGGCGTTTCCGTGTGCGGCTCTGGCTCTGGCCAGAGCAGCGATGTCACGCTGGCCACGTGACCCGGAAGTGTCTCCGGACAGCGCTGGCCCCTGGCCTCTTGAGTGAGATGGGCGCACAACCCCAGAGTCTGTCAAGACTGGCCCGTACGGGCAGGGGTACCTTTACCTTTACCTTTTTACCACAGAGAGATGACCCAGAGTCACCCATGGAACTGAGTTTGGGGATTTTCTCAACGTACTAGTTTGGGTTGGGGGATGGTCTGCGCCTACAGACCTGTACACAGAATCTGGCGATCATCCAGGTCGTCTTATGATCTTTGCCTAACAGGAAAAGGTCAAATTTTTGCTTTTCCGGGAGGTCAGCGAGCCTCACCAGCAGGGGATCAATGGTCTCACTTCGTGCCTCTTCATAAAAGGGACATCTAAAGAACAAGTGCTCTGGGCTTCCTATATCCTATATTCAGGTTGGCAACTGAATTTTAGAGAGTTCTCTCTTTTTTTGAAATCATTTTTATTTGATTGTACAAATGCAAATTAGTTACAATGCCAAATAAATATCTATAAAAAGAGATTTCTCTGAATCTCGCAACTTCCCCTCATCTCCTCCAAAGGTCCTATTGTCGACATTTCCAACTGCATATTATTTCATAGTCTATATTTTGTATCTATCCATATTGTCCATAATATTTGTTATATTACAAGTGGGATTAAAATCCTGCTTACAGTGGCCTACTAAATAAATTCCAAACTTTTCCCATTCTTTCCTGAATTTCTTGTCTTCTTGGTCTCTGAGTTTCCCAGTCAGTTTTGCCATTTCAGCATAGTCTAAGAGCTTAGTTTGCCATTCCTCTCTGGTAGGGACTCTTGATTTCTAGAGAGTTCTCTAGTGGTTTTCATGTGATTGGCTAATGTGGGAGATATCTATGTGAAGCAAGATGACTGTGCTTTAGAATCCACTGTGAACCTGCTAAGATGAATAGATTTAAGATGAATAATTTAATTTAATTTAATGAATAGAGTGTTGGAGTGCTGCTTCTCGGCTTGAAAGAAAAAGACCAAAGCTGCAGGGGAAGGTAGAAGTGGAAATTTCTCATAGGAGCTGCAAGACATAGCCTAATTAAGATACAGAAGGCTGGATGCTGAGCTCTGGACAGAGAGGAAAATATGATTTTTTGGAAATTAGAAGAGAAGACTAAGGTGCAAGAAACGGAGGCCTCTACCTAAACTGTATAGAACTATCAAAACTGTACAGAAACTTATTCATGTATGCCACTACAGCAGCAAGAATGTTACTTGCCCCAAAATGGAAAGAAGTAGAAATCTCAGCAAAGGAAGAATGGATACAAAAACTTATGGAATATGCAGAAATGGCGAAACTTACTGGAAGAATAAGATATCAAGATAACAAATTTTATAAAAGAATGGAAATGGTTTATTGAATATTTACAGATTAAAAGCAAACAGATAAAAACCTTGGCAGGATTATTGTAATAACCTGCAGTTTGGTAAGAGTACTGTATTTTTTGTTCTATAAGACTCACTTTTTCCCTCCTAAAAAGTAAGGGGAAATGTGTCTGCGTCTTATGGAGCGAATGCAGGCTGCACAGCTATCCCAGAAGCCAGAACAGCAAGAGGGATTGCTGCTTTCACTGCGCAACGATCCCTCTTGCTGTTCTGGCTTCTGAGATTCAGATTTTTTTCCCCTCTTGTTTTCTTCCTCCAAAAACTAGGTGCGTCTTGTGGTCTGGTGCATCTTATAGAGCGAAAAATACGGTATATATTTAAAGAAGAGGAGTAAATGAGCAAATTACGTTAATTTGGATATACAGAAGATATTAAAAATAAATACAGTGGTATCTCTGGTTACGTACTTAATTCGTTCCGGAGGTCCATTCTTAACCTGAAACTGCTCTTAACCTGAAGCACTACTTTAGCTAATGGGGCCTCCTGCTGCCGCCGTGCTGCCAGAGCACAATTTCTGTTCTCATCCTGAAGCAAAGTTCTTAACCCGAGGTACTATTTCTGGGTTAGTGGAGTCATATGTAACCTGAAGCGTATGTAACCCAAGGTACCACTGTATAAGGAACCGCAGAAAGAGGGGGGAAGAAAGTCAAGTTTTGAAATGTCAAAATGATTGTAAAGTTAGTGAAATGTATAAACTTGAAAAGTATAAATAAAAATTTTTAAAAAGAAAGAAACTTGACTTGAATCCCATGAGACCTTGCTGTCCCATGGGATTCCACCTCTATGGGATAGCTTTTCTCCCTATTGCTTCCTGTAGTGATTCAACAGCTAAGTCCTCTCTGACTTCAGAGCTCTGGTTAGAGTATATTTCCCCAATCTCAGGCTATGACAGGACCTCTCTTTATTCTTGAAAGCTAAAATTCTGCTAATCGGTTGTTTGGTGTAGAAAAGGGAATTGGAATTGTAGAGCTGGAGGCTTGGAAGGGATCCCAAGGGACCAGGACCTCAACACACGGTTTCCCATCCAATTTGAAACCGTACTGGACCCTGCTTAGCTTTGCAAATGTGCTAGCAGTTTTATTGCTGTGCTACTAGAAGGACTAAAATAAGATCTTCGTTGCTCAGTGCTGACTAATGGCGTTTCGGGCTTTTTATTTATTTTTTTTTAAAAAAATAATTTTTATTAACTGGCCAATCACATCAAATTAAATCACATCATATAAATTCCGAATTACAAAGCCAAATTTTTAAATTTTGTTGGGGGAACCCATACTTCAAGATCCAAAGGGGAATTCAGATCATCTTCTTATTACTGCGTTAATGTCCAAATCAGTCCCAATCAGTCCAAACAAAGTTCATAATTCTATCCAGTCTTATCTTGGTGTTGCCACATCATATCTTGTTCGTATAATTTCTCTTTTTCCTTTACGATCTCTTCTGTTAGTCTCCTTAAGCCGATAGCAAGTGTAATAATCCTGTGTGGATTTCCCGTTCCTTCACTAAGTCCAGATGGTTTCCATATATCTCCTTCGTAGATAACATCACTTTATCCATCGTAAATTTTGGCATTTGTCGCTCTTAAGTCCCACCGAGGAGTTGATTCACGATATGTAAACAACTCTATTTCTCTCTTTCTCCTCCCAGACCCAAGAGCTCCCACAATGCCTCACAAAATGGCGAACGGCATTTTTTCCTGACTGCGTCACTCCAAAACTCTTAGCTTTCCAGCTTCATCTTGAAACATTGCTTTGGATCGAAAGTTTATCTCCACACAGCCTTAAATCCACAGCTTAAGTCCTTAATTTCTGACTCATTAGGGGAGGGGGATTCTTGTTAAATCACATAAAAAGGTAGAGGCAGGTTTTTCCCCCCCTCCCCCCTCAGTCATTACCGTATCTTGACGTTCTTCTCGTATTTTATTGTTGTCTTGTTATCAGAGATCTCTTCTGTCAGCAGTATTTACTCCCCTTTTTCCTTGATGTATGTGCAATTAATCATGTCCAAATTATTTCTTTTAAAGATCATTGCAACCAGCGGCGCGAATCGGGGACGGCGTCGAGGAGTGCCGAAAATCCCACAGGAGGGCTTTGTGCCTAGTGCCCCCACCCCCACAAATTCGGGGGTGGTATAGGGCATAGCAGGCAAGGGCCGTCCCCCCCATAATCCTGGGGGGGTTAAGGAGGCTAATTACCCCCATCATAGCCTCCAAATTACCTTGTGTGGGTCGGAGAGATGTTATTGTCAGCCACCTTCCGATTCGCCACCTAGTGGCCCCCTCGGCGTTTCGGGCTTTTTAAAAGGCCTTTGTGTGCACAGCCCCAGTGGCTGGGATAGAAAAGTAAATCATGCACACAGGTCTGATCTGCACACGTAGCTCAGCATATGCAAGCAGGAGGCTGTTTCTGCTTGCATGTCGCCTCTAGCTGAATCAGGGCAATGAGCAGTGCAAGTCTATGCATGCTGATGCAGAAGTAAGTTCCATTTAGTTCAATTGGGCCTGTTCCCAGGTAAGGAATCTCTCTGGTTCTCATTTTTGCAGCCTTGAATTCTCCACATTTCTGTAGCAATTTGCAGATTTTTATTTTTTAAAAATAAATACCGTATTTTTTTGCTCTATAAGACTCACTTTTTCCCTCCTAAAAAGTAAGGGGAAATGTGTGTTCATCTTATGGAGCGAATGCAGGCTGCACAGCTATCCTAGAAGCCAGAACAGCAAGAGGGATTGCTGCTTTCACTGCGCAACGATCCCTCTTGCTGTTCTGGCTTCTGAGATTCAGAATTTTTTTTTTCTTGTTTTCCTCCTCCAAAAACTAGGTGCATCTTGTGGTTTGGTGCATCTTATAGAGTGAAAAATACGATGAATAAAAATTAACATTTAAAGCACATTTCTCCTAATAAACACATTTTTAATGCAATTTTGGATAAAATACACATTTTGTAACCCATTTCCCTCCTATAATGCATTTTATGTTAAATAATATGTGCATTTTTCACATTTCCCTCTAATACATGCATTTTGAACATACTGTTTGGTTGGAGAACTGCATTGCAAAATTCAGAGAAGCTGTGTTTCAGCTCACCTGCTAAAAATCAAATTTCTCTCCCATCGCTGCTTCCAGATAAATGTGTATAGGAATGCAGCCTCACATATAGATAGATAGATAGATAGATAGATAGATAGATAGATAGATGATAGATAGATAGATTATAGGCCAAGTTGTTTTAAACATAACACAGCATCAAAATGAAGCATGCAATATCATGGAACAATTGTAGTATTTTCTCTGTGCAAAGTATAACCTAAAACCTAAAACCTAAAACACCCTTTGTATGGCAAAGCTTTCTTGAAGGTAAGTAAAAGAAATACACATGTATAAGCTGCTGTCAAGACCTATTTATCTAAAGCAGATAAATAGGCATCTCACTGCTATTTATGCGTTTTTCTCTTTCTGTAATAGGGGTGATTTTTATTGCTAGATCATAATCCCGGAGAGTCGAGCCCCGTAACTGCTCACTATTATGAGACCGTCTGGCAGATGTGAGGGTTCACAATCAACCCTTTCCCCATCATGTGTTTCTGGGTCACGTTCTCCTGCCCTGGTTTGCATCTAGTGACATCTGGCAAGGCTAAACACATGCAGCTGAGAAGATGCATGGCTGACTCC
This sequence comes from Podarcis cretensis, assembly GCF_951804945.1. Taxonomy (NCBI): domain Eukaryota; kingdom Metazoa; phylum Chordata; class Lepidosauria; order Squamata; family Lacertidae; genus Podarcis; species Podarcis cretensis. The sequence continues at coordinate 16,002,682 of NC_137176.1, read as the reverse complement.
CAAACTTCCCCGCTGCCAAACCAGAAATGATGTGGGCAGTCAAAAATAAATAGTTTCAACTTACAACTGGTGCCATATACTACAATAAAGTCTTGTGAAACTAATCATCACATTGCTAGCTTTCTGCTGTCTTCAATTTAGGCAGTCGGGTCTCCCCCACTTTTTTTCAGCGAAGAAAACAGAATTTTCCGAACTGTTTTAACTGTGCCACTGCAACATTTCTGAGGTGCCAAGCCTAAGAATCAATTCAGTATATTTTTAATGAGCAGGCTTAGAATGTAGGTGCAAGTGGTGATGTCACATATTTGTGAGTGCAGTTAAAACGGCTTTTTATCTCCTCCTTTCATGATCGCTGCTTCTTTGCCAGGTCTGACTCTTCTTTCTGCTTCCCAGCTGGTCTGCTGCTTTGTTCTTGCACCTATCCTGTTACAAACAGCTCTCGGGTGTGATGCCTTGCTGGAGGCTAATGCACCTGTTGCAATTGTTGTTGTTGTTGTTTGCTTTCCTCCCAGGGCAGGCTTTTCCTTTGTTGTCGGCACCAAGGCTGCGTGCCATTGTTGCTTGGAATCAGATTGGGGAACGGTAGACGCCTCTTCTCAAAGATCTGCTACAGCGGGGCTGGCAGGAAGCCACCAATATCTCACTGGCCCACCCTTGGCACAACATTTCTGAAATAATTGGGTTCTCCTCGACTTGTGAAGTGTTTATTCTTCCTTGTTTGTCAAGGAACCAGTGGTGGCGCCAGGACTTTTGTTGGGGCGGACAGCTGAAGTTGAGCTTGGAAAACCAAGTTGTTGAGCTTTTTCCTGTTAATACAAGTGGTACCTCAGGTTAAGTACTTAATTCGTTCCAGAGGTCTGTACTTAACCTGAAACTGTTCTTAACCTGAAGCACCACTTTAGCTAATGGGGCCTCCTGCTGCCGCTGCACCGCCGGAGCACGATTTCTGTTCTCATCCTGAAGCAAAGTTCTTAACCTGAGGTAATATTTATGGGTTAGCGGAATCTGTAACCTGAAGCGTATGTAACCTGAAGCGTATGTAACCCGAGGTACCACTGTAGGACATTGGGGAGGCAGACTTCTGCTGGGGGGCACAGAACCTTAGATAATTTTGTACTTTTGATGCTTCAATAATATTTGTGGATCCGTAATGGCCACCAAACTTCAGAGAGGAAATCACATGGGGAAATCCCGATTGTTTTGCAGATGCTGAGTCAATGTTTTCAGGGGATCTCCACACACTATCTTAAGAATTGTACTCTTTTCCTAAAAATAGCACAAGAACTGCTAGGTCTGTATCCTTACATCCACTTACCTGGGCATAAGCACTATGGAACTTTGTGGGACTTCTGGAAATACATGCAGAGGACTATAATATTTGTCCCCAGCACCTGGCATATTCAGAGATAAAGTTCTGAAGGAGGTTCTGTTTAGTTGTCAGGGTTGATCATCGTTGAACAGGCCATCCTCTCGGGATTAGCTGGATTCGTTTATTAAAGACAGCTAAGCCAGTGGCCACATTTCATGGGAGAAAATTCCATATGATAATTATATATTGTGTGAAGGGATACTTTCATTTGTCTTATCCCGACTCTGCTGCCAAGTGGTGGACTTGTTCAGGATATAACTGAAAGGAAAATTAGAAGGGAGAAGACCAAGATGAAAGCCTGAATACAACCAAATACAGCAAATTAAAGAAGTGGAAAGGGTGGAGAAATAAGACTGGTATTGGGAAGAAGGGGGAAGGGGGACGGGACTTCATACCAGACACAGAACTGAGGACAGTAGCTGCAGACTAATCTACACATCGAAACATGAGAAAACCAAAGCAAGATTTGTATACAAAAACTTATAGAATATTCCGAAATGGCAAAACTTACCAAAGAAATAAGATATGAGAAATAAAGATAACAAACTTTTTATTAAAGAATAGAAATGGTTTATTGGATATTTACAGATAAATTGCAAACAGATAAAAACTTTAGCAGGGTTATAGTATAACCTGCAGTTTTTATAACCTGCAGTGGTACCTCAGGTTAAGTACTTAATTCGTTCCGGAACTCCGTTCTTAACCTGAAACTGTTCTTAACCTGAAGCACCACTTTAGCTAATGGGGCCTCCTGCTACTGCCGCACCGCTGGAGCACAATTTCTGTTCTCATCCTGAAGCAAAGTTCTTAACCCGAGGTACTATTTCTGGGTTAGCGGAGTCTGTAACTTGAAGCGTATGTAACCTGAAGCGTATGTAACCTGAAGCGTATGTAACCTGAAGCGTATGTAACCCGAGGTACCACTGTATATATTTACAGTATATAATTAAATGAGCAAGTTAAATGAATTTGGATATGCAAAAGATATTGAAAAATAAATAAATTAAGGAACCGCAGAAAGAGGGGGAAAGAAGTGAAACTTTGAAATGTTAAATGGATTGTAAGACTAATGAAAATGTATAAAAAGGCTCAAGACACAGCAAAACAAGGAGGGCAGGACAACAGAAAAAACCACCGTGCCACCCTGAAAATGAAGGGACAAATGTCCAAGAAAAGAGAGAAGCGTTATAGCACCAGACCCCCCCCCCCGAGAGCATCCCAGAAGTAGGGGACCACCCCTGAAAAGCATCGTTCTCATGTTGCAAACCTCCCATGGCGTTGCCTCGTCCCCGAAAACTGGGTGGTACAGAGATACGCCTTTCCCCCATCCCTCCCCGCTGGCAGACGATGCTTTAAAACTTCAGTGTTCAGCTTTCTGCTCACCTCCTAACCAAACTGCCCCTCCCTTGGCCTGCTGCCTCAAGGCTATTTATGCTCGGGAGCTCATTAGTCTGAGGCGGTGGCACTCGCTCCCTCACCCTACCCATTTCTTGGCTATCTCCACTGAGGTGCAGGCTTCCACTCTTGTAAATGTGGGTTGGGACTTCTTAAAGGGGCAGTGGCAGAACAGGCCATTCTGCCCTGCAGAGTTGCTACGTAGGGGATTCCCTACATAACTTCACACACAACCTTTGGAGCACTGGGTGGTGCCGTTCAGTTTGGCTGTGGGCCACCCAGTTTTAGTCTCGCTGTGGGAGAAGCTCGCCAGTTAGCCGCAGGCAATTCACTCGGCCCAAAAATCCCAAGCCCACAAATGGTGCAATGCGCTCACCAGCTGCGTTGCAATAGAGAGAATAAGCCTGTGAAGAGCACACACAGAGAAGTCTGCTTTCTTGAATGAAATGAATGCGAAAGCCTTCTCAGGCAGAAGAGCTGAATAAGCACAGCGAGTGGGGGTGGTGTCCAGTTGGGCAATGCTCAGCCTTGCGTACTTCGCAGGTTGTTCTGTGGATAAATGTTTTGTGTAAAGGTAAAGGGACCCCTGACCATTAGGTCCAGTTGTGGCCGACTCTGGGGTTGCGGCGCTCATCTCGCTTTATTGGTCGAGGGAGCCGGCGTACAGCTTCTGGGTCATGTGGCCAGCATGACTAAGGCGCTTCTGGTGAACCAGAGCAGCGCACGGAAATGCTGTTTACCTGTCCGCCGGAGCGGTACCTGTTTATCTACTTGCACTTTGACGTGCTTTCGAACTGCTAGGTTGGCAGGAGCAGGGACTGAGCAACGGGAGCCCGCCCACCCGTGTCCCCTAAAGTTTTGTGTATAATAATAAAAAATAATAATAAATTTTATTTATACCCTGCCCTCCCCAGCCAAGACCGGGCTCAGGGCAGCTAACACCCAATATAAAAACAAATTGATTGGAATACAACTTAAAAACAAAATTGAAATACAACATTAAAACGTTAAAATACAACCTCATTCCAATGGAAACTCAAATCAAAAACTTTTTTGGGGATGAAAACGTCAAGTCTTCACCAAGGCTAACTTTCCAGACTGGGTCTACGTGGGCCAGAAAAAAGCTAGGGAAGTCCCCAAATAGGAGTTCCATCACAGGAGGAGAAAGGAAAAAAGAAGAGGGGGAGGGAATCAAATTGTGCTTTTATACAAAGTGTGTATACAAAGTGCTTTAAACAAAGATGTCATGCTAGTGAATTAGCTGATTATAGGATACACAACATCTGGGGGGGACACCCTCATCTTTCTTGCTTTGGTTTTCTTTTCTTTTTTAAAAAAGTTTTTATTTCTACTTTTCAAGTTTGTACATTTCATTAGTTTTACAATTTCAAAGTTTGACTTCCTTCCCCCTCTTTTTGCGGTTCCTTCATTTATTTATTTTTAATATCTTCTGCATATCCAAATTCATTTAATTAAAAGAAGTGTTATCTTGATTTCTTATTCTTCCTGTAAGTTCCGCCATTCCTGCATATTCCATAATTTTTTGTATCTATTCTTCCTTTGCTGGGACTTCTGCTTCTTATGCTGTCACCTTTACTGGGAACCTGGGCAAAAAAAAGCCTGAGATGGCTGCAGAATCAGATGATGAATTGGGTTGTATATTTCAGATGACAGGTGGTGAATCTTTTTTGCAAATTTTAACACAGTGGGGAAACTCATTGGAAGCATTAAAATTAGAACAATTGTGGTTTGGTTTTGGTTTTTTAAAAAAACAACTTACATGTATTTATTGCAATTAACTGTTTTTACAATGGTATTCACAGTCCACTCTACCACCATCTCACAAGTCTGCCTTCTCATTCTGCTGGTTAACTAGGCAAAACTCTCAATAAAACACTGGATAAATAGAAAACTGAGCACCTGTGTTTCGGAAAGGATATAGTGGTATGTATAGTGCAGCTGGAAGTGAGAGCTGGACCGTAAAGAAGGCTGATCGCCGAAGAATTGATGCTTTTGAATTATGGTGCTGGAGGAGACTCTTGAGAGTCCCATGGACTGCAAGAAGATCAAACCTCTCCACTCTGAAGGAAATCAGCCCTGAGTGCTCATTGGAAGGACAGATCCTGACGCTGAGGCTCCAATACTTTGGCCACCTCATGAGAAGAGAAGACTCCCTGGAAAAGCCCCTGATGCTGGGAAAGATGGAGGGCACAAGGAGAAGGGGACGACAGAGGATGAGATGGTTGGACAGTGTTCTCAAAGCTACCATCATGAGTTTGACGAAACTGCGGGAGGCAGTGAAAGACAGAAGTGGCTGGCATGCTCTGGTCCATGGGGTCATGAAGAGTCGGACACGACTAAACAACTAAACAACAACAACAAATAGTGCAGCTTCCTATTTTACAGCCAACTGTAAAATCAAGCGCAGGATGTTTTTACATTGTCTCATTTTTTACTCTGATCTGGTAGAATACGGTAAACCCTGGTTGTTGTGTAGTAAACACATTTTTTGTGCAGCTGCTTTTGATTAATAAGTTGAAATGTAAGGGAATATATTTTATGCATAGATGTGGGGCAGGAGAAAGGACCGTACCTTATTAATCCAGCAATGGGTTCTCTTGCTCAATGTGGTTGACCTTTGCCTACAAAAAAAGGGGATAATGTTTTGCACGAGTCTTGACTTGCGTCATCTGTAAATGTAATTTCATATGGGCTTATCCAATTCCTCATATTATACAAGTTCATCCTAAGATGCAACTTCAGGAAGAGTAAGCCTTAAAGTGTTCCTTAAACCATTTTGTAATTCTTTCAAATCCACTCCTTCGTGCTGCGTTTCTATGGAGCCGCACCCTTTTAACAAAATACTTAGAGGGTTTGACTTGAGACAGCCTTATCTGCACCGAGCATAGAGTACTCATTCATTTCAGAGATTACTTTAAAGTGTTTAAAGTGGCATAGCTCAGCCTTCGAATCTATTTTCATTACCACACCTTATGTTGCACCTTGACATTTCTGAAACCATGATGAAGCGTGCTAATGAGTAGGTGCAGAATCGGGTCCATAGAAACATAATAATTTGTGGGTGCAAGCAACCCCCTCCCCCCAATTTTCATCTTTCATGAAATTTATAAAAGTTTAAAGACATTATCATTATTATCATCATTATTAATTGAGTTTATATACCGCCCTATACCCGGGGGGTCTCAGGGTAGTTCACAGAATAAAATTGAGATATAAAACCACAAAATACATAATAAAAATAAAAACAACCCACAAAAAAAACACACATTTTAAAAGGGTATGGGATGTTGATCAGGTCAACCAAAAGGCCTGGTTAAAGAGGAAAGTTTTTGCCTGGCGCCTAAAGGTGTGTAATGAAGGCACCAGGCGAACTTCCCTGGGGAGAGCATTTCACAGACGGGGAGCCACTGCAGAGAAGGCCCCGTTCCTGTGTTGCCACCATCTGGACCTCTCAAGGAGGAGGCACATGAAGGAGCGCCTCAGAAGATGATCTTAGGGTCCAGGTAGGTTCATGTGGAAAGAGGCTGTCCTTGAGGTATTTCGGTCCTGAGCCGATTAAGGCTTTATAGGTCAAAACCAGCACTTTGAATTGGGTTCAGATACTAATCAGTTTGGACCAGGATCGGTGTAATATGCTCAAACTGTCTTGCTCCGGTGTACAACCTGGCATGACAATGTGCAGCTAAAACTGCACACACATTTCTTTGGAACTAAATGCCACTGCTTTCAGTGGTTCTTGCATCGTCTTTTCCCAAGTAAAATGAAGAAGACTGGGTTGCACATCTCTAATTCTTTTACTTGGGAAAAGATGATGAACAATTGGGCAATAGTCTACCAAGTTGTTCAGTAATAAAAATGAGTGAGTGCTAGGATCTGCATGATGTCGCATCAGGACCAAGGAGATCCAAGGTCAAATCTCCACTCAGCTAAGCAGTTCACAGAGTGACCTTGAACCAGTTGTACACACGTGACCTTGTGAGGATAAGGACATACATACACATGGGGGGAGGGGACTGGCTGTGGGTTTCAGTGTCCAGAATGCCTTTCCCTTCTTACTGAATAACCACAGCCGATCCATACATATGTAGGATTACAAAGGAGACTTTCAGGGCAGATGGTCTCCCTTCCGAGCAGGTTTTAACTCTCGTCACCTCTGACAAAAAGCTGCAGCCTAAATCAGCTCACCAAATTCTGTGAGAGCAGCATAAATGGATTTGACCTTTCCAGCAATTTTTATACTGGGGCCTCATCATCATCATCATCATCATCATCATTTATTATTTATTATTTATACCCCGTCCATCTGCCACTCTGGGCAGTTCCCAACAGAATATTAAACACGATAAAACATCAAAGATAAAAAACTTTCCTAAACAGGGCTGCCTTCAGATGTCTTCTAAAAGTCAGATAGTTGTTTATTTGCTTGACACCTGATGGGAGGGCTTCCACATGGCGGGCGCCACCACTGAGAAGGCCCTCTGCCTGGTTCCCTGTAACCTCACTTCTTGCAGTGAGGGAACCGCCAAAAGGCCCTTGGACCTGGACCTCAGTGTCTGGGCTGAACGATGGGGGTGGAGACGCTCCTTCAGGTATACAGGACTGAGGCCGTTTAGGGCTTTAAAGGTTAACACCAACACTTTGAACTGTGCTCGGAAATGTCCTGGGAGCCAATGTAGGTCTTTCAAGACTTGTGTTATGTGCTTTCAGTGGCCATTCCCAGTTACCAGTCTAGCTGCCACATTCTGGATTTATTTTAGTTTCCGGGTCACCTTCAAAGGTAGCCCCATATAGAGCACATTGCAGTAGTCCAAGTGGGTTCTTCAGACCCAGAGGCATGGCTAGCTGGCTTCAATGGGCTGGACAAAGCTGACACCAGGTGCAAATCCCAAAGGAACAGAAAAGGCTATTTACAGCGGCACGGATGTTATTGGCCCAGAGATGGAAAGAAGATAAAGTCCCTACCAGAGAAGAATGGCAGATAAAGTTAATGGACTATGCTGAAATGGCTAAAATGACTGGAAGAGTCAGAAATCAGGAAGACCAAGATTTTAATAAGGAATGGGGAAAATTTATAACTTATCTTAAAGACCATTGTAAACAGTTTAAGGTTGAATTCTGGACATAATGGAAGAGGAAAATGATTTGGAGTATCATAAAAGATGCATAATTAATCATTAAAAAATGATTAATAATAGGACCCACAAAAGGGGTGATGGAAGACCAAGATGTTCCTAGGAATCTTGTTTTTATTATTTATGTTTGATATATCTTTGTAAAAGTTTCAGTTGAAAAACCAAATAAATAAATTTAAAAATATATAAATGAATGACTGAAAAGGGCTTGCTGTTTTGCTTGCTGTTGGGGTTGTGGTAATTTACAGTCCAGAACGATGACTTCCGAGACTGCGACATTCAAACTACTTCAAATAACTGGCTGGACGACTGGACCAGAGTCATTTGTGGTAAATGAGATTGGCGTGACCGCTGTTGACTGTGCTTTATTCCCTGACTTCTGACAAAAATCCCCCAAACTCTGTGGCTCAATACATTGCAAAACCTGAGGCAGGATGAATCAGTGTGTGCTTTATTGGAACCTTGCTGTGCTTTTGCTTCATCCAGAATAAGCATCTCTCGACTGAACTTTGTGAACCTGTGTGGTATCTTGGTTTGCAGTAATTAGAAAAATTACAGCCTGATGCAGATGGTCGCCAGAGCGCCGCTGGCTTCAGCATGGCTTCCTCCTAAGTGGTGCTCATAAGATGATAGCCTAAGAAGGTGCGCTACTAAGCCTCTTCCAGGTTTTCTTTCTGTTTTGGCTCTTGCTATCTCAGAGAAGCAGAACAACAGGGGACACCGGCCATTATCCAATAGAACAACGAGGACAAAAATCACACTTGGGATCTTAAAGCAATTTAATTATCCTTTGGGAATTGCCCACATTTCATTAAAAAAGCACCCGCACTGTTCACATGTTAGACTATTCATGCTTAAAACTTTGCCACACCAGTTGCAGGTGCGTTAGGTGAAGGCACTTTCCCGCCTTCCAAAACTGGGCTGCATGCCATGCCAATTTTGCCAGGACGCAATGCCACAGCTAGCTGGCTGCTCTGTCACCATTTCATTTAACCACCTCACCTCTGCTCTGTATTAAAACGGAAAAGGTGGAAGGAAAAAGCACGGTCTCTTTCACTGGAGGGCAAAGAGGAGGGAGCAGCAAAGGAGTGTCTCCTAAATTGGCAAGGCTTTCTCCTACCTGATTTACAAAAAAAAGTCATTTATCCCCCCCCCCCATACTACTAAATGAAATGCTACTAAATGGGATGCAAGTGGTGTTGTGCTCAAAACCAGGGGTGGCCAACTCTCAAGAGACTGCGATCTACTTTCAGAATCAAAAACTGGCAGTGATCTCAAAGTTGTTGAGCTTTTTTTTTTGGAAAGAAAGCCCCATTTTTAGGGGTTTAAAATAAAGCTTTTTTGGGGGGTAGACTTCCGTTTTTTGGGAGTTAAAGACAAGGGATATAGGGGAAAAGTCACTCACGAAAAGATCACTATGGGTGAAAACAGCAGCACAGAAAAAGCTCAGTCTTGCCTTCCAGAGATCAAACAACAATGGAGGGTGAGGCGAGGGGGCGGGGGCAGGGGCAGGGCAGGAGTCAGTTTTAGCTATGCTAAGGAAAGGGACCCAGAGATCGACCGCGATCTACCAAAACCTTGCAGGGATCTACCAGTAGATCGCGATAGACCTGTTGGACATCCCTGCTCTAAACCACTGAGCCTCTTGGGCTTGCCGATTGGAAGGTTGACGGTTCGAATCCCCACGATGGGGTGAGCTCCTGTTGCTCTCTCCTAGCTTTTGCCAACCTAGCAGTTCGAAAGCACGTCAAAGTGCAAGTAGATAAATAGGTGGGAAGGTAAACGGCGTTTCCGTGCGCTGCTCTGGTTCGCCAGAAGCGGCTTAGTCATGCTGGCCCCATGACACGGAAGCTGTACGCCGGCTCCCTCAGCCAATAAAGCGAGATGAGTGCCGCAACCCCAGAGTCAGTCACGACTGGACCTAATGGTCAGAGGTCCCTTTACCTTTACCTATAAAAATGGACTGGATAGCTCAGCTGGTTAGAGCGTGGTGCTGATAATGCCAAGGTTGCAGGTTCGATCCGCGTATGGGACAGCTGTTTAGGTTGGACTACTAGATTACTCTTTGGGTCCCTTCCAACTCTATGATTCTATGATATATGGATTACAGTATAAGTGTGGGTTGGCTGCCTTTGCTAGGCAGTCTTCCTTCCACTAACCAGGAGACTGACCCACTCTCTCCTGCGAATAGAGTGCAGACGTTCGTATCTCTTTGCAGGTCGTGTGCCCGAATTCTGAAACGAAGCGTGGCAGGTAGAGGTGCGAGCGAGCGCGAGCGCGCGGGGGGGGGGGGGGTGTCTGCGAGAACCAGCCCACCATCGCGCCTCTGCAGAAAGTGCGACACAGTCAGGAAGTCTTTTGGAAATCAGAGCCTCTGCAGCAGCCAAAAAAACAGAAGGCGATAGAGAGAAAGAGGCAGCTCGCGCGCCCTCCCGGGTCCAGATTCCAAAGAGGCGCTCGCCTGGGATTGGCTGGGTCGCTCGCTCTCCAGGGCGGGGATTTGCTAATCTCAGGCGGCGGAGTGTGTGCAACACGGTCGTCGCCCGAGAGGTCCCTTGGAACCGCCGCCAGGAAACCTAACTCTCTGCGCTCTCTAGGTGTGCGCTCGTGTCCGTTTTGCGCGCACCTTTCCCTGGCCGCGCTGCGCTCTGGAGCAGCCGGATTCGTTCGGGAGAGAGAGCAGCGACGTGCTCCCCCCCCCCAATTCCTAAGTCCGCCGATTGAGATCCCCCTGGTGGATTTAGTAGGGAGGAGATCGGCTCCGGTGCGAGCAGGAGCCATGTGGCACGGCCGGGGTTCCTCGCGAAGGCTTTGAGACAAAAGGCTCCTCGTGGCGCGCGTCTGGATGCGTGTGCTGGTGGCCCCTGGGCCGGAGGGCAGCGCCGGGAGGCCGAGGGATGGCAGCGCGGGGAGGAAGGGCGTGACGCCGAGCCGCAGCTCCGCCGCCCCGCCGGGAACGGCCATCGGCCCCGTGGCGGCACGTGGTAGCCCGCTGAAGCGGCCTCTCTCCCGGCCGGGCGCCCCCGAGTTGCCGCAGCGATGGAGAACTTCTTCCCCGAGGTGAGCGCACGGCTCCTGCGGGGCTGATCCTGTTGCGCGCGTTCCTACGTGGGAAGCGAGCCTCGCCGCCAGGGATGACTTCCTAGCAAAGGCTGTGATCCCCTCCGCGCTTACCTGGGGGGGGGGGGATTACGATTTACGTCCGAGGAAACCCAACTGTAAATGTGTAATTTGGTTCTTCTTCGGGGTTTGGAGAGGTGAAGGAAACGGCACGTTGTTGGGGGGGACGGGAGAAAGAGCGGCTTTGGCGGTTTGTTGTTGCTAATCTCGAATTTTAAAAAAATTCAGGTGTGCGATCCGAGTGAAGCGCTTGGGACGGAAGGACGCTTAACTTCCGCCTTGAAAGTAACAGGAATAATAAAGCACCTTGCTGTGGATCCATAGAAAGTAATCGCCCGATAAAAAAATGTAGTTTAATGGCGAATTTTGGATGTAATGGAGATGTAAAAGATTTGGGTTATTATAAAAGATGCAGGAGGAAATGACTAATAATAGGACCCACAAAGAGGAGGAGGGAAGTCCAGGATATTCTATGGAATCTTGTTTTTATGATGGATATGTGATTGTAAAACTTTAATTTGAAAAACCAAATAAATAAATGTATTAAAAAAGAGAAAGTGATTGCCTGGGTTGCACCCGGCATTAACCCCGCCGAGTTCAAAGGGGTTTACTTTCAAGTAAGAATGCAGAGGATTCCAGCCTTAGAAATGTTTTAATCCTTGTGTTGGTGCGTACCCCTAGGTGAGCTGTGTTTCATTTTTCCGAGTGCGCCCCAAAGAGGCAAAGTTGGAAGAATTGCTTCCTTCAACCTTCTCTTCCCCCCAGAAACACCTCCATAGGTGAATCCTATGGATGCAATGCGCAAACGACAAAAAAACTGGGAGAGGGATCTTTGCCGCTGTTAGGATGTTTGATTGCAGAGCGAGGAGTGAGTGGTCGTTTCCCTTTTAAGCCAGGATGCAATCCTGGAGCGGAGGTGAGCGGCTTCCTTTTGTGCGCTTTTTCGCCTTGCGCTCGCTCCCCCTCTCTCGCCTTTGTGCATTTAGGTCAGTAAACCGGGAGGGCATTTTTTATTTTATTTTTTGGCTTGGCCCACGGAGCGCATCTGCGAGCTAAGCGGGGCAGCAAGTCCGCTGCAAGTTTGTTTTGCAACAAGGGCATGTGGTTCTTGTAGAGAGAGATCAGGAATTTCCTTTTGGAAAAACTCGGCCAGGGCTTCCAGGGGGAGGGGATTGAGACGGGCCGCTCACTGCAGGGGTTTCAGAAGGGCTGCCATGGCAGCACAGCCGTAGGGGAGAGATGGAGGGTTTATTTCATTTTGGTCCATTTCCTCTTTTGTCTTCTGTCCACTTCCTAATGTTGTCCAGATGTCGCCCCCTTTTCTCTTGCAGCTTAGAAGTAATCGCAAACAATGCTGGAAGAATCTGCTAAGATCACATAATGTTCATTGCTGTTCAAATGTTAAGATATTTTCAAAGTGTGTGGTTTAGCATAGGGGGGCTTTGCGGAGCTTCCATTAGAGCAGGGGTCAGCAAACTTTTTCAGCAGGGGGCCAGTCCACTGTCCCTCAGACCTTGTGGGGGGGCAGACTATATTTTTTTTTTTTGGGGGGGGGAAATGAATGATTTCCTATGCCCCACAGATAACCCAGAGATGCATTTTAAATAAAAGCCCACATTCTACTCATGTAAAAACATGCTGATTCCCGGACTGTCCGCAGGCCAGACTTAGAAGGTGATTGGGCCGGATCCGGCCCCCGGGCCTTAGTTTGCCTACCCATGCACTAGAGGCATTGTCTCATGGGTATTTTGCCAAGATTGTTTGGGTCATGACAATAAAGTAAAATAACCTTGATTGGAAAACCCTTGGTTTGAACAGTCGCTTGCTAAAGGTCCCATTGAAACAAACTTTAGGTGGATTTTCTGTGCAAGAGAGCTCTTTCGGTATTTGGTTTTCATATGAGCTGTGGCAAAGATTTCTTCTTGCTTAACTCTTCCATTAAAATCAACGTTTATCTTTGCCCGGATTGTTCCTTGACGTCAACTTTCCCATAAAATAGCATGGTGTTTAAAGTAAAGTTTAGTGTCCTGTTTGTGTCTACACCTGATGTCTGTATTTGGGAATGTAGTAGAACTCTTAGCAGAGTGGTCTTGTGAAAGTTGTTGTAGTTGTGGCTGCAAATTTGCATTATTTCTAAAGCAAACAAAGTCATCTATCCCTGAAGTGAGGGGCTGCAGTATGATCATAACTCTTCCAGGGTGTAACTACTGTATATGTGGAAAGTTAGCAGTCAGTTTGCCTGAATACAGGTGAGTCTGTAGCTTCTTGTTTTTAGTTGTCTGGTTGAGGCTTGCAGACAGGATAGTCTTGAGCAATACCTCAATACCTTTGCAGGCATTGAAGTGTTGTTCAGTGTAGCATGTGACTTTTTTGCATATTTCAAGGTTCCTTTGAACTTTTGTGGTTTTCGATGAGTAAGACCAAGGGCAGCTACAATCATATTGCAAGCGGGATTTCGACCTGTGTGTGTGATCAAGATGGGGAGAGAAAGTAAATTAATTTATTATCAGAAAAGGCACACATTTCTCTGATGATCTTCTTTACCCTTGGAATTAAAATCTTCCTTTGCAAATACATAAACTTAGAGGAGGTTCTCCCCCACCCCCCAAGAGAGACTGTGAACAGGTAGGTGCTAGACATTAAGGGGTTAAGATTGAGTGTGCAGGGGGGTGGGGTTAAGCTAATAGTATTTTTAAAAATGTAAAGGACTGCCAACAAAAAGAGGAAGGAAAGCAGACAAAATTTGAAGAAAAGGCAGAAAAGTAACTTTGAATTATTTATTATAAATATTATTATTTACCTGCCTTGCACCCTAAGGTCCCAGAGTAGTTATAAATATAAACATTAAAGTGAATTTGTTAATGTTAAGGGATGTTTTGAAATTTAAGGTGTTCATGGAATCCCTTTTGGAGGTTTTTAGAAGGAGTTGGAAAGGCACCAAGAGGAAGTTTGGAAAGAGTTTGATATTGGATAATCCTGTCTTTTGACAGGTGTTGATGCAGCACATCTGTTCCACAGTGGGTCTTTTGGAAGCGATTGTTTTCCATTTTTTATTTTAAAACATTTTAATGCGACACATTAATTTAGAAAAACCCTGAGCAATTTAGAGCAGGCCATAAAATAAATAAATACATTAATCTTCAGCCAGGAATATATGTTTCATGATGAGCCATGCTCTTTTGTTTGCCTAAATCCTGAACTGAATTGCATATTCAGAAATATCATGTTTTACAGCCTCCCAGGGATTTATCTGACTTCAGATTGCAAAGTAAAGGTCTTGTATCTTTAAAAGTTTGCCTTCACTTAAAACTCTGTGGAAAGTTAACAAATCAAGGAAAAGGCTAGATTAGAACCCGTTCCCATGAGATGATAGCTTTCCATGTACAAAGAGTCTCTTTGGGGGATCATCCAAACATATGACAGATTGGAGTCTTGCACCTTACAATATTTCTGAAAATGTAATTTGGTCGTGGAAATACGAAGGTGCGTTCCTGTGGTTGTACGTGCCTTCCTTGTTCACCTTTCAGTTGTTCTGGAAAAGCTGAAAATTTATGTTGAATTTCCTGACCCTGAAAATATTTGAGCAAGCAGTTCTGTGTGAGTAACTGGGCTGGTATAAAGATAAGGACGGCTGTGTTCTTGTGACATTGGATTTGTCACATGGTGGCCTGGGGAGGTCCCTTGTGAGTCCTGTCACCGACTGAATGTATGTATAACCTTGAATGAGTCACAAGGTGTTTTGTTTTTTAAAAATGTGAAACCTCCCAAAAAAGATTATATCCCCTCCCCTTGCTGGGCACGCTGCATGGTGTCCGAAAAGCTGGGATAGCGAACTTTTTTCAACCCGAGGGTCACACTTTTCTGGGGCCCACATAGCAGGGATGATTTGGGCCAGGAAGAAAATGTGAGTGGCGCAATAGGCATGATCCTCACCTTTCTAATGTATGTCATGTTCGAGCCATGCAAAAGCCGAGGCCTCTTTATATGCACACAGACATGCACATCTCTGTGAGCAAGGGGGCATTGTCACAGTACAAAGACATACTTATATATGGAAATTATTGGAGTGGTTTTAATGGATTTCATATACAGATGCGAATGGGATACGTTCCAGAGCCCCGTTCGCATCCAGAAGCGAATGCAACCCGCGCCTGCGTGTGCGCGGGTTGCAATTCGCCGCTTCTGCGCATGCGCGCAATGTCATTTTGACCATCTGCGCATGCGCGAGTGGCGAAACCCGGAAGTAACATGCTCCGTTACTTCCGGGTCGCCACAGCGCGCAACCTGAAAATACTTATCCCAAAGCTACTTCAACCTGAGCTATGACTGTATGTATATAACTTTAGTTTTGTCAGTGTTTAATTGTGTTTTCTTTTTAAATGATTGGTTGTTTTGAGCTTTGAGCAGTTCTGATTGTAAGCCACCTTGAGTCCCATCAGGGAAAAAGTTGAGACATGAATTATTATTTATTATTATTATTTATTGAATTTATATAGCGCCCTATACCCGGGGGTCTCAGGGCGGTTCACAGAGTAAAATCAAGATATAAAACCACAAAATACCTAATGAAAATTAAAAGAGCGACTCAATACCCCCCTCCCACAAAAAACACATTTTTAAAGGGTATAGGCTGGAAATCGAATCAGCCAAAGGCCTGGTTAAAAAGGAACGTTTTTGCCTGCTGCCTAAAGGTGTGTAATGAAGGCGCCAAGCGATTTTCCCTGGGCAGAGCATTCCACAGATGGGGAGCCACTACAGAGAAGGCCTGTTCTCGTGTTGCCACCCTCCGGACCTCTCAAGGAGGAGGCACACGAAGGAGGGCCTCAGAAGATGATCTCAGGGTCCGCGTAGGTTCATATGGAAAGAGGCGGTCCTTATTAATAATAATATTCCAGCCAGGCAAAAGAACTTGAGGAGGTCAAGGAGTAGAGCCAGTGTGGAAAGTGGTCTGGTGAGAAGGAATATGGTTTGCTGAGAGTCCTGAGGTCCAGACCTTTGGTTCAATTAAATGCATATTCAATTAAAAAAAATAAAAGCACATAAATATGGTTTGTGAGGCCTCTGTGTTCCGCAGGTGCATTTTATCTTGAGCTGAAAGATGATAAGTAAATACAGGTTTGAATGGAAAATGTTTTAAGGAAATGCAGATGTTTAATCTGCAACAGTTTTAGGAGATAAGAAAGTGACGTCACGATGGCCTTATAAATTGACAAAAGATTGTTGCAAGCTGGGGCTTTCGTGCCTCCCCTTTCTTTGTCCCCACATTGCAAAATATTTCAGCCCAACATTCACCTGTTAAACCCCCTTTTCTCTCTGGAACCCAATAGCACACAATCTCATGCCATGCATTCTTTTAGTCGTCCCCTTTCTTCCCGACTCCCCTCCCTCCTTTTACGCTAGTAAAGTGGTACCTCGGGTACAGTGGTACCTCAGGTTACAGACGCTTCAGGTTACAGACTCCACTAACCCAGAAATAGTACCTTGGGTTAAGAACTTTGCTTCAGGATGAGAACAGAAATTGTGCTCCGGCGGCAGCAGAAGGCCCCATTAGCTAAAGTGGTGCTTCAGGTTAAGAAAAGTTTCAGGTTAAGAACAGACCTCCAGAACGAATTAAGTTCTTAACCCGAGGTACCACTGTACTGGCTGAGCTGACATCATACAAGACTTTCACTCTCCTGGCAAATTCACATGTTAAGGGAATCGCAAATGCAGGAAACTTGTGCCATGTGGCTGACAGCCTGCACTGGGCTTGGAAAAACTATTGCTAGTTCCTTTGCATGCCTTTGAATCCAGTGACAGAAATCAAGCAATTCAGACATGCAGACTTTAGCATTGTCTTAGAATCACAGAATGAAGGGACGCTGAGGATCGTATAATCCAGCTCCCTTAAACTGCAGGAATATGCAGCTGTCCTATACAGTGGTACCTTGGGTTAACGCACCACTTTAGCTAATGGGGCCTCCTGCTGCTGCTGCGCCGCTGGAGCATGATTTCTGTTCTCATCCTGAAGCAAAGTTCTTAACCTGAAGCACTATTTCTGGGTTAGTGGAGTCTGTAACCTGAAGCGTATGTAACCCAAGATACCACTGTACAGAGATCGAACTTGCAACTTTGGCATGAAGTAAAAAAAAAAAAGGTAAAGGACCCCTGGACAGTTAAGTCCAGTCAAAGGCGACTATGGGGTTGTGGCGCTCATCTTGCTTTCAGGCCGAGGAAGCCGGCGTTTGTCAGCAGGCAGCTTTCTGGGTCATGTGGCAAGCATGACGAAACCGCTTTTGGCGCAACAGGACACCGTGACGGAAACCAGAGCGCATGGAAACGCCACAGCGGTACCTATTTTTCTCCTTGCACTTGCATGCTTTCTACCTGCTAGGTTGGCAGGAGCTGGGACAGAGCAATGGGAGCTTGCCCTGTGGTGTGGATTTGAACCGCTGACCTTCTGATCGGCAAGCCCAACAGGCTCAGTGGTTTAGACCACAGCGCCACCTGTGTCATTATCAGCACCACGCTGTAATCAACTGAGCTATCCATGCCGGTAACAGATCTGTGGGGACTTACCTATTTTCCACCAAAGAAATAGTTCATGAGTAGGCAAACTAAGGCCCGGGGGCTGGATCCGGTCCAATCACCTTTGAAATCCGGCCTATGGACGGTCCGGGAATCAGCGTGTTTTTACATGAGTAGAATGTCCTTTTATTTAAAATGCATCTCTGGGTTATTTGTGGGGCGTGCCTGGTGTTTTTACATGAGTAGAATGTGTGGTTTTATTTATAATGCACCTCTGGGTTATTTGTGGGGCATAGGAATTTGTTCACTCCCCCCCCCATATAGTCTGGCCCCCCACAAGGTCTGAGGGACAGTGGACCGGCCCCTGCTGAAGAAGTTTGCTTACCCCTGTTAATAGTTTAACACCCACCCACCTCCAGGTGTCTGCAGATCCAAGCGTCTTACATTGTGTGGACACCCAGTTAAATTCTGAGTAGCCTCCAAAATAACTTTGCCATCTAGTATTGCAAGGGGAAGAAATGGAAGAGGAGGCAAGAGCTGTACTGGTGCATGGCCTCTTGCATTCTTAAATGAGAGACTCTTGCTGGATCATGTTTTCTCTCTGGTTTTTAGTCACAAGAACGACCTTTTTCCTCCTGAAGGAAGGTATTCGTGTTTATAGTGCTCTTGCCACTCCCATAAGCAAAACAGTTGCTGTGTGTCTGAGAACGGTAATTAGTGAAACGACAATTAGGTACTCTGTGGAACTTTGTGAGCCTTTGCCTTGTGCATTTCAAAAATAAATCTAAAAGCTGTCTCAAGGGAGCAGGAAAAATGGTGCTTTTTTCCAAAATGCTATGATAGGAAGTATTTACTTTTTATTTATTGAATTTACAAACTGCCCTTCATCTGAGGATCGCAGGGCAGTTTACAGTATAAAAACAGAAAAATACATAATAGCAAACAAAACAAGATTGGTGTGTTTTAAATGTTCAAAGTGTTTCACATTAAGCTGTACACAGTACACAAGCCACAATCCAGCCAAAGATTGCCGTTGAATGCCATCCTGTACACACATAACTGGAGGTTATGTCTAATTCAACCCAATGGTATTAACATATTGTACCTCTGTGTGTAAGATTGTGTTGTTAAACACCAACTTAACCCTCCCATTGTAATCAAGGGATGTCTTTGGCTGGATGAGGAATCAGAGTTCAAAATTAGCCAGGTGCCAGGCGCATTTTGCACCTGGCTTTCGACCAGTGGTGACCAAGTTACCGTACCTCTCTCGCCCTGATCTAGTCACTGTGATCCACGCGACAGTCACCTCCAGACTGGATTATTGTAACTCGCTCTACGTGGGACTGCCCTTGAGACTGACCCAGAAACTCCAGCGGGTGCAGAATGCCGCGGCGAGACTCCTTACGGGGTCCTCGCTGCGAGATCACATTCACTCGGTGCTATACCAGCTGCTCTGGCTCCCGGTGGAGTACAGGATCAGGTTTAAGGTGCTGGTTTTAACCTTTAAAGCCCTATACGGCCTAGGACCCTCGTACCTATGGGACCGCCTCTCCTGGTATGTCCCACGGAGGAACTTACGATCTTCAAACAAAAACATCTTGGAGGTCCCAGGCCACAGAGAGGTTAGGCTGGCCTCAACCAGAGCCAGGGCTTTTTCGGCGGTGGCTCCAATCTGATGGAATGCTCTGTCACAAGAGACTAGGGCCCTGCGGGACTTGACATCTTTCCGCAGGGCCTGCAAGACAGAGCTGTTCCACTAGGCCTTTGGCCAGGGCACAGCCTGACTCCCTCCTTTGGGAATCCTCACAGAACTCTAGCCCAATGGTTGCCATCAATTTAATTTGAATTAATTTTATAATTAAATGATTTTAGAAAGTTGTATTATTTTATTGTTGTTAGCCGCCCTGAGCCCGGCTTTGGCTGGGGAGGGCGGGATATAAATAAAAATTTATTTATTTATTTATTTATTTATTTATTTATTTATTTAAGATGCCTGGGTTCGGGACTGTTTTCACAAACTAATACCCCACCCTGTGGAATTCTATCGGTTATATTTTATCTGCACAGTCAGAATGAATTTCTGGAATGAAAATGCTTTTTGGTGCAGCCTGAATGAGCAGGAACAGTCAAGATTAAGAAAAAAGACGTCAGAATAGGCCAGTATAATACAGTGGTACCTCGGGTTACAAACACCTCAGGTTAAGAACTTTACCTCAGGATGAGAACAGGGATCGCATGCCAGTTAAGAACGGTTTCAGGTTAAGAACGGACCTCGGGAACAAATTAAGTTCGTAACCAGAGGTACCACTGAATGTGGACTGTCCCTGTATCAAGTGACTTTTCTTCTTTAAGTTCTCAGAGCTCAAGGTTGTCCTCTGAATTTGCCAGATGTTTAACTGAGAACCAGTCACAGTTAGTCCATCATTTGAAAAATAAGACTTTAGAGCCGTCTTGCTAAAAAATGGGAACTAGACATTCTCTTTTGGTGACCGCAACCTTGGTTTAAGGAGCCATTTGGCTCCCAAGTAATATATCTGAGTTTCTAACACTGCTTCTTCTTGCTTTTGGGCTTGGCTTGTGAAATACAGTGCTCATTGATCCTTACTTGCTTACTAATGAAAGTTACTCACCTGAGGCAAGTGGCTACACTTTTAGAACGTGGCGGTGGCATTTCAGTGTAAATGTTAATTTGCGGTTTCTGAGTGTGGCTTTGATGTCAGTTAATATCTTTTAGGCCTTCCAACATGTTGATATTACTTTAAAAGATCAGTGTATGGATATATATATATATATATATATATAGCATCTTGCCTTTAATCTTCATCCAAAGTCCCACTGCCGAGTGTAAAACATTTTTATTTCCTCAAATCGAGGCAAGGCAGTGAGGCATTGAACTTCAGAGCCGCAACATTCAGACAGCATGATATAATTGCCCTTGGGCGTAATTTTTCTACCGGCGAAGGTCTCTGCTTCTCTTGTCCCGTTTCCAGTCATTTCAGTCGGGCTTGTGCTGGAGCAATTTTTGGTGGATTGTATTCCTTAAAATCAGCAGATTGCATATGAATATCCTATGCTAACATAAGAGGGAAAAAGCAATATGGTTTTGGGGCAGAAGGTGATGCATACCTAGATCCAAAATACAGTGGTACCTCGGGTTAAGAACTTAATTCGTTCTGGAGGTCCATTCTTAACCTGAAACCGTTCTTAACCTGAGGTACCACTTTAGCTAATGGGGCCTCCCACTGCTGCCACGCCGCCACTGAGCTATTTCTGTTCTCATCCTGAAGCAAAGTTCTTAACCTGAGGTACTATTTCTGGGTTACAGTGGTACCTCAGGTTAAGTACTTATTTCGTTCCGGAGGTCCGTTCTTAACCTGAAACTCTTCTTAACTTGAAGCACCACTTTAGCTAATGGGGCCTCCTGCTGCTGCCGTGCCGCCGGAGCACGATTTCTGTTCTCATCCTGAAGCAAAGTTCTTAACCCAAGGTACTATTTCTGGGTTAGCGGAGTCTGTAACCTGAAGCGTATGTAACCTGAAGCGTATGTAACCTGAGGTACCAGTGTAGCGGAGCCTGTAACCTGAAGCGTCTGCAACCCGAGGTACAGTGGTGCCCCGCAAGACGAACGCCTCGCAAGACGGAAAACCCGCTAGACGAAAGGGTTTTCCGTTTTGGAGGCGCTTCGCAAAACGAATTTCCCTATGGGCTTGCTTCGCAAGACGAAAATGTCTTGCGAGTTCCTGCGGGGTTTCCCCCCCTTCCCCCCCTTTTCCTAAGCCCTAAGCCGCTTATCAGCTGATCCGCTAAAAACTGCTAAACCGCTAATAGCGCTAATCCGCTAAGCTGCCAATGGGCTTGCTTCGCAAGACGAAGAAACCGCTATACGAAGAGCCTCACGGAACGGATTAATTTCGTCTTGCGAGGCACCACTGTACCACTGTATGTTGCATTTAGCCACACTTTATATTGGTAGCCTTTCCATTAAAGTCAATAGAGCTAGTGCAGTATGTAAAAGTGATAATGCTGTTCTGTTAAATGGCATACCCTGAGCCAACCCTGTTCCTGCTCTTGAGCAATTGTTAATCCTACTGATTTCTAGTGTCAGTATCCTACCAGTTGCTTGGGCTTATGACCCCAGCACTGTTACTGGCTCAGATTTTGAAGAGCGAGTCACTCGCTGACTGGACTGCACCATCATCCTAATGGTTTCTGTGGGGACTTCCCAGCTCAATTCCAAACCTTTACTGAATCATGCTCCCTTCATCCTGCTCTCTTTTCTTCTACAGCGAAAGTCTGAGAGTGTTCAGTTCACAGTCGAGTTACTGTTTTGTGGCCCATAAAACGTTTCTTAATTCCTTTCAGTAATTGCAATAGCTGTGGCTTTTTTACATGGGGGTCTTTGGCAGCCTTTCTAATTTGTTGTTTTGTTTTTTTACTCCGGGGATTTATAACGCCGTTAAAAAGTTGCTTGAGGCATAAAACTCCATTTAGGAATATTTTAGAGGTCTGGTTATTTAAAACCGTGGTTGAAGAGGCAAAAGAAAGTTGGCTTTTTCTGCATTTTTCAATAATGTGGTCTGGAGAAATGAGACTTTGACAAAAACATGGCCCTGCACCCATTTATGCCTTTGCTTGCTCACTAACACACACGGACATATACACATGCGGAAAACAACAACTGCCTGGATGATTCATGATTCCTACATCCCTATAGTTAAGTAGTTTGGGGCATGACTCCTTCAGTGCTTCTGAAATTAGCAGAATACCTGAAGAAGCGTCTCCACCAACATTGTTTAACCTCGACACTGAGGTTCAGCTCCGAGAGCCTTCTGACGGTTCCCTCATTGCGAAAAGTGAGGTTACGGGGAACTAGGCCTTCTCGGTGGTGGCGCCCGCCCTGTGGAACACCCTCCCATCAGATGTGAAGGAGATAAAGATGGTGTCTGGTTGTATGTATGTTGTGGTGTGCTGATTGCGATTCTGTATTACACTTCCTTGCAGAAAATGGCTCCTTCGGAGGATATGAAGTATACGCAGCAATGCAATTTGTGTTAATTTGAGATAGCAAAGTTGGATGTGTGCAGCTGATACCATCTTTTGCCCTCCAGAATCTCCTGCCTTGCTCGGCAATGCATTTAGTGTTTTATTACGGCACAGAGGATGAAAGCAAGAGGTGAATATTTCATCAATAAATGCCATGTTAACTGGACCATATATTGTATTTCCTTTGCGATATTGCTGCATTTTGTTGGTAAGAGTTATGAAAGCCTATTAGTTTTTTATGAGGCTCTTCAATAATTTAAATTTGAAGAGTGATCTCAATGCAAATCGATGGTTGTATACTCTTAACTTATTGGAAGTGGCGCTGATGTTAGGCTTATTAAAGGTGATGCATTTTTTATGCGCAGACATGAATTAAGGCATGCACTCTTATTATTTGATATACTGAAAAGGGAAAAAACAGTTAACTCTATACATACAAGATTATATATGTGGAGTTCAGCACCCTGCTGGCTGGCAGTTAGTTTGGGTAGGAAGGGCCTGTTTGTGTAGAATTCAAACCTATCCAAACATTTGTGCAAGTGGAAGATTTTGAGGTCGATCCTCTGCAGGGCAGTACATGTTTCTATACAGAAAAATTGTCCTTTTGTTTCACTAACACCTCTCACAGATTCCCTGCCATGTCAATTGCAGTATAAGTAAGCTAGTTGACTGTATTATAAAACCATATACAACCTTGGTTGCAGTTAAACCCAAACAAGGTTTAGTTTGAAGGAGCAAACATGTGGTCTCCTTGAGACGAGATTGCGGCAACTTTGCTCTTCCTCTAGTCCTGGCTGTTGTGTGGAGCTAAGCCATGGTTCAGCTTCCGTAAACCATAGAGAGAAACCTTGGTTGTAACACGTGGTTTGTCTGGAAAGAACCAAAGCACGTTGAACCCAGGTTTGGATAACATGTAAGCTCAGTAGCAGAATGACTAGAAGAGGAACAACATGGCTGTGACCTCGCTGGGAGCCCAAATGTTTGCTCTTAGCAGTTGGGCACTTGGGACCCCTCCAGGATGGTTGTGTTCCTCCTTGTGTACAAAGGCGCTGTGGTCTAAACCACTGAGCCTCTTGGGCTTGTCGATCAGAAGGTCAGCTGTTCGAATCCCTGTGATGGAGTGAGCTCCCGTTGCTCTGTCCCAGCTCCTGCTAACCTAGCAGTTTGAAAGCATGCCAGTGCAAGTAGATAAATAGGTACCATTGCGGCGGGAAGGTAAACAGCATTTCCGTGCGCTCTGGTTTCCGTCACAGTGTCCCGTTGTGCCAGAAGTGGTTTAGTCATGCTGGCCACATGACCTGGAAAGCTGTCAGTGGACAAACGTCGTCTCCCTCAGTCTGACAGCGAGATGAGCGCCGCAACCCTATAGTTGCCTTTGACTGGACTTAACCATCCAGGGGTCCTTTGCCTTTGCCTTACAAAGACAGGAAGAATTGCCATTCAGAGGAAGCTATTGTCTCCATTCCATGGAGTGGCAGTCTATTTCCTGCCTTCACTCAAAGCAGTCCTCCTTTTAGCTTGCTCTGGATCTCTGGTCTACATCAGAAGTGAAGGATCTTTGGACCTCCATAGGTTGTTGAACTACAATTCCCATCAGCCTTAAGAAGCATGGCCAATGTCCAGGGATGATGGGATTTGAAGTTAATCAGCATCTGTAGGGCTAGAGGTTCCCTACACCTGGCCTACACCATTGTTTACTGCCTTCCTCCTGAGTAATTAATGTCATTATGAGTGGAATAATTCCAAAATTATGAAAGCCTAAAACCCTAGCCATGACATGGTTACATACCAATTGGGCCTTAGCTCTGCAGAGATACCAGGATTATTTGACACCATCTATTAAACAAAATAGTGATTTATTTTTTTTACTTTCAAATTAAGCAGGTATTGAATGAATATGCCTCCTTTTTCATTTACTAAACAATTTCTCCTGTGAAATTAATCCAGTAATTGCCCAGCACGCTGAGTGGCTTTCTTTCCTTTTTGTAATGCCATGAATTGATAGAATAATATTTAAGTCATCCAGGAAAAAGCTGATGTTGCAAGACAAAGGGGTTCAGGTCAGGACAAGGTACAAGAGTATGTGCCTAGTTTGTCATACTGGATTGCGGTTTCGTGATGAGTTCCAGACCCGCGTAGTCTTTTAATAGTTTTTGGCGATGTGTAACTAAATTTGCTTGTTTTCATTTTGATGCTCAAGAATGCGTTTATCTAAAGGAACATGCAGATGTCATGTTGACAAGCTGCACTCCCTGGGTTATTCTGTGCTGAGCCAGAACAAAGATGAAGTGAAGAAGGAAAACAGGAAGGAAACTCTTTTTCCTCCTGTTCAGTTTAAACAGTCCGTAGAACTAAGTAGCAAATCTTTTCCTGGACCCTGTTATTTCAAAGGCTGTAGGTGAGGGGAGAAAGAAATGTTTGAATCGTCTCCCATGGGGGTAGGGGAGAGGATCCCTGTACAGTGGTACCTTGGGTTACATACGTTTCAGGTTACATACGCTTCAGGTTACGGACTCCGGTAACCCAGAAATAGTGCTTCAGGTTAAGAACTTTGCTTCAGGATAAGAACAGAAATCATGTTCCGGCGGCGTGGCGGCAGCAGGAGGCTAAAGTGGTGCTTCAGGTTAAGAACGGTCCTTCCGAACGAATTAAGTACTTAACCCGAGGTACCACTGTACACACTTTTTAAAATATCTGAAGATAGGCTTGTTGTGAAACCTTTTTTGCCCCTTAAATGCTTGCTTTTAACCTACAGAGCTTAATATATATATGTTATGTACTGAAGTTCTCACCCTGGGCCAGCAGCGGGATACTGTAGATAGTTCAGGTCCACATATGCAAATAAGGAATCGAAAGTGACATTCAGTGATTGGATAGTTGCAGAAAATGGTTACTGTTGCGTTCTAGTGGAGCTCTATATAAGCAGGCTGGCTGAACCCTTCAGTTCGGTTCTGTTCTGGCCTGTGAATAAACAAGAGCTGTTTGAAGAATCTCTGTGTCGTCTGATATGTTCACCCACAACTTAACAATATATATATATTTAATTTTATATCCTACGTTTCCAAGTACTCCCCATCAACAACCCTGCAAGGTAATTAGGCTAAGTGATTGTGAGAGATTTGAACCCTGGTCTCCGAGCTCCTGTTTTATGACACTTGAACCCTGTGGAAGGAGCCTTCAAACATGGAACCGCCTTTCAATTTCAAATGGCAATGGCTCAGTCCAGGCAGAGGGCCTTCTTGGTAGTGGCACCCGCCCTGTGGAATGCCCTCCCATCAGATGTCAAGGAAATAAACAACCATCTGACTTTAGAAGACATCTGAAGGCAGCCTTGTATCGGGAAGTTTTTAATGTTTGATGCATTTATTGTGTTTTTAATATTTTATTGAGAGCCGCCCAGAGTGGCTGGGGAAACCCAGCCAGATGGGTGGAGTATAAATAATAAATTACTATTATTGTTGTTGTTGTTGTTTAAATAATAAATTACTATTGTTGTTGTTGTTGTTTAAATAATAAATTACTATTGTTGTTGTTGTTGTTTAAATAATAAATTACTGTTGTTGTTGTTGTTGTTGTTAATCCAAAAAAAGCTTTACTGATTGATTCTGTAGAAATGGGCCACATGAATAGACAGCAACAATTTACTTGTTTCCCTGTGATGAATCCCCCTCCAGGCAAGATTTTTGAACATTCACTATGTGATATGTTGTGTATTTCTCAACCTTTCTCCACATTGCTGATTGATGCCAGTGTGGGGGAAGGGGAACATATTTCTTATATGGGGAACGTTCCGAAATATTTGACACAGACAGGGGTATCTCCTTCGATGGCATCATGTCTGTTGCAGTTCTGCCCATTTTGAACCTCCCCTTTGCTTTTCCACAAATCTGCATTTCAGAACAAACTAAACAAATGGGGTACCAAAAAAATGCTTTTCTAAAAGTGGGCATCTGTACTATGCCTAAGAGGAAAATATCCTTGTGGCTTTTATAGCCAACTCCAAAAGCTGGTATTTCCTGTTTTTTTCCCTTCCCCAAGTGTGCATCAGAAAGAATGTGAAGTAAATGAGCCCTTTGTTTTTTAAAAATATTAGAATCACATTGTGCCATGAGAAATCCTCACCAAAGAATAAACAAGTGTTGTCTTTGTGTGTGTACAGTTCATGAAATCCTTGTGTCTTCCCCCCGCCTAGAAAAATGCCCCTTGCTGTTTCTAATATGTTACGCTTCAAATGACAAACAGGAAAAATTAGTTTTTCCATCAAAGGGGCAGAAGAAAAGGATAGCAGCTTTTAATTTCTTTTAAAGTTGTGTGGCAGCTGCTATTTTTTTTTTTAAAAAAAACCCACATCAACTGTCAAAATGGATAGTTTTTATTCAAGAAGTTTGCTGTGCGGGTACAGAGCTTGGTCGCGTACAAAGGATTTCTCAACACTAGGTTGAAGCACTTGGTTGGCATCCATTTGTCTGGAAAGACAATGAAGTGTGCCTCCAGGGGTGGTGTCAAACTACTGGAGAATCACAGCACCTGCTGTGGCTGCAGAGACCGGTAACTCATAACTGCGGCAGCCCTGCATTGCTATTGCTGCGTTAGCAGTACTGAAATGACCTCTCTGGAGGTCCCAACCAAAGAAGAATGGCAACTTAAGTTGATAGAACCTTCGTAGCACAGGCAATTTGGAAAATTCAAAGAATATTGGGAAATAATCCATAATGAATTGGGAAAAAAAATGTTTAAAAATACTTTCCCCCAAAAAACCAGAGTCCTTTTTGTTGGGGATAATTCAGACGGGAATTCCCAGGTGTCAAAAAAGGTTGTTTATGTATGCCACTACTGTGGCCTGTGTTTTGTTAGCCCCAAAATGGAAAACGAGTGAGTTTCCAACTAAAGAAGAATGGCAACTTAAGCTGATGGAATATGCACAGCTTGCGGACCTCACATATAGAATAAGAGAACAAGAAGAACATACATTTAGAGAAGATTGGAAAAGGTTTATTGAATATATGGGAAATAATTGTGTACAGCTGAAAATGCTGGCATCATTAAGATAAATTCAACAGGGTAAATAAGTTTTGATGAATGCGATAATAGAAAACTGATTGGTATATTTTTTGTAAAATATGCAGTGATTTATAGTATGTAAAATGAACCATGGAAAGAGAAGAAGGGAAGTCAGTGATATCTTAAGGATGTAAAAACGAATACTTTAAATTGTTAAACAGAAAATTTAATAAAAATTATATACAAAAAAATAAATAAAAATGAAATGACTTCTCTGGGGCCCAAGCCTGGGCAATATGTATGGAGTTCTTGGGCTACCCTGAGAACAAGGGCCACCACCCGCCCTTGGCCTTGCTGATGTGGTCCAGAGGAAAGCAGAACAGTATGTTTGGCACCAACTTGGTTGCAGAAGTTGCGGGAAGGAGCAGTACAAGGTGCCATCCAACCACCTTAGGGACTCCAGTCTGGACTTGTGTACAGTTTACTCCTTAGCCTTTTCTTCTTCTTGAGTTGGAGATTCCAAAGTTAATTGCACATTTCTGAGAGAAGACACGGTGTTAAGCCTACAGTTGGTTTTAGGGGCGATGGGGGAGTTTTTGCAGACTAACTGAGTTATTATTGTGCAGAAAAATCTTTGGTTACTCAGAGCTATGATAAGGGGGAAGTAAACAGGTCCTCCCTTTTGAAAAAGGAAACCTCAACTTTCTGCTCTGACCTCTAGCGCTTTAGGTTTGCTTGGCAATAAACTTCAGCACAAGCTACCAAATTAGAAGATCCACAGAGAAAGTATAACTCTTTTGCAATTGAAATGTAATAGAAGCAGATGCCTCCTGGAAGAATTTTTTTTCTGGCCAAAGCAATTTGGATATTATATAGACATGAGCTCCTCACTGGTATGGTTGGGTGTGGCAAAGGAGGAAATGGAGATTTGAATTTTCCTTTACAGTGTGGTAAAGACTAGAGCACAGCCAGTTCCTTTTAAAACAAAATCATAATTTGATTTGAAGGCAGGCT
The DNA here is from genome assembly GCF_951804945.1 of Podarcis cretensis. Taxonomy (NCBI): domain Eukaryota; kingdom Metazoa; phylum Chordata; class Lepidosauria; order Squamata; family Lacertidae; genus Podarcis; species Podarcis cretensis. The sequence continues at coordinate 15,974,080 of NC_137176.1, read as the reverse complement.
TGTTAAAGTGCTTTTTAGAAGATGTGTAAAACAAACAGAACTCCAGATATGGAAATTCCCCACCAGAGAAGAATGGCAAATCAAGTTGATGGCTAAAATGACCGGAAGAATCAGAAATCAGGAAGACCGAAATTTTAATAAAGAATGGGGGGAAATTTTATAATTTATCTTAAAAACCATGGTAAACGGTTAAAATTGTTAGTAGTATTGGAATAACACTTGTAGTTTAATGGTGAATTTTGGACATTTTAATCTGAAAAACCAAATGAATGAATGACAACAGAACTTGACAAGGGCTGTAATATAAATTCTGAGACCTTCTTCTGAGGGACTTGGCACTTTTCTTGAAGCTTTCTCTCATGGTTCATGTTTCTCAAACTTCTGATACCTGAGACACATTTCCCTCCTCCCCCCAAAAACATTTCCATGCCAACTTCACACTTACTCATAAAGGTTTGCCATCAGAGCATGGCAGAGTAATCCCCTAAGGGGAATGTACCACTTCTGTATATGCCTGAGTCATGGCTCCACCTTTGTCTCTCCTCCAGGCATTCTCCTGACTGAGAAGTAGGTGACTTATGCAAAACTGTGCCGGACAGACATCTGTGGGGGTGGATAATTCTGCAGTGTCTCTGCATTGATTGAGCCCATTGCACCATGTGCAGAGATGTGGCAGAACCTGGCTGCATTCTTATACAGTGGTACCTCTGGCTGCGAACGGGATTCGTTCTGGAGGCCCGTTCGCAACATGAAAAGAGCGTAACCCGCTGCAGTGCGTCTGCGCATGCGCGTGATGTCATTTTGCACATGTGCGAGTGGCGAAACCCGGAAGTAACCCTTTCTGGTACTTCCGGGTCGCCGCGGTACGTAACCTGAAAGAACGTAACATGAAGCGGACGTAACATGAGGTATGACTGTATGCACTTATCTGGGAATAAGTCTCATTGAATTGAGTGGGATTTATTTCTGAGCAGACAAAGTTTGAAAAGTTTGCTGACCTCTGGTTTAGAGGCACTGCTTGTGGAAGTGCTCCTTGAGATTTTGTGGGTGAACTCCCCCCACCCACTTGACTCCCCCTTTTTCTTCTTTCCTTGTTAAATACGCTTTCTGTTTCCTGCCTGCTGTCTGCTGCCTTTATATACCAGCTGTTCCCAATTAATTCACTGGGATAGGCCGGCCTAGGAAACAGACCGCTTCAGTCTCCCTCAAACATGCTTAGACACAGGCCTGAATTTAATGGCGCATTAATCATAAAGTATGAGTATATTCTTGTCTTGTGGGTGTTCCACTTCTGCAGAAGAGGCAAATTCAAAACGCAGACCATTATTTTTCATTGTCAGTTTGGGATTGTGAAATAGTCGGGATTATTAACAAATACCGGTGGAATAAAATCGTAGACACCTTTCTTCTTTGGAAACGAAAGCAAGGCTGTTCCTCCTCTTTTTATCATGTGCATAGAAATGAGCTCATGGCTTATTACCTTAAGAGTGAAAGGGCAAATTCCACCTTTGCACAGCAGTGTTTTATTCCGCAGGTAGAGCACTCCACTTCTGTCGCAATCCCCACAGCCAACTCAATTTACTCCTTGCTGCCGTTGGTGACGGCAAAAAGACAGAAGCAAAGCACTTCACTGTTTGAGTAATAACTGCCGCTGGAGTGTGCGGGTGTGAATGCACCCCTCACACATGTTGAATCTATGAAAGTCAAATATTCCAGCAGCTGCTGTAGCTAAAGATTTAAGAGTGAGTGGGGAATTGCATTTGAGCATGGGGACTGGGACAGAATTAAAATGTGATTCCGTTTTCACTGAACCAAGTTTTTTGTGGATCCCAGTTTACCAGGAGGTGGAGAAGAAGTCTCCTGTGATTTGTGTCTGAGGCTCTTTTTATTTATCGTATTTATTAAATTTTCTAATTTACATTTTAAAGTACAGTGTGCCCCGCAAGACGAACGCTTCGCAAGACGGAAAACCCGCTAGACGAAACGGTTTTCCGTTTTGGAGGCGCTTCGCAAAACGAATTTCCCTATGGGCTTGCTTCGCAAGACGAAAATGTCTTGCGAGTTCCTGCAGGTTCCCCCCCCCTTTTTCCCCCTTTTCCTAAGCCGCTAAGCCGCTTATCAGCTGATCCGCTGATAAACCGCTTAACAGCTGATCGCTAAAAGCCACTAAACCGCTAATAGCGCTAATCCGCTAAGCTGTCAATGGGCTTGCTTCGCAAGACGAAAAAACCGCTATACAAAGAGCCTCACAGAACGGATTAATTTCGTCTTGCGAGGCACCACTGTATTCATTTAAACAACCTTAAATCAGTGACTTCCCTTCTCTTTCCGTGGTTCATCTTGCGTACCATTTGTTGTTGTTGTTGTTGTTGTTGTTGTTGTTTAGACGTTTAAACAACCTTAAATCAATGACTTCCCTTCTCTTTCCGTGGTTCATCTTGCATACCATTTGTTGTTGTTGTTGTTGTTGTTGTTGTTTAGACGTTTAGTCGTGTCCGACTCTTCATGACCCCATGGACCAGAGTACGCCAGGCACTTCTGTCTTCCACTGCTTCCCACAGTTTGGTCAAATTCATGCTGGTAGCTTCCAGAATACTATCCAACCATCTCGTCCTCTGTCATCCCCTTCTCTTTGGCCCTCAATCTTTCCCAACATCAGGGTCTTTTCCAGGGAGTCTTCTCTTCTCTTGAGGTGGTCAAAGTACTGGAGCCTCAGCTTCACAATCTGTCCTTCCAGTGAGCACTCAGGGCTGATTTCCTTAAGAATGGATAGGTTTGATCTTCTTGCAGTCCATGGGACTCTCAAGAGTCTCCTCCAGCACCATAATTCAAAAGCATCAATTCTTTGGTGATCAGCTTTCTTTATGGTCCAGCTCTCACTTCCATACATCACAACTGGGAAAACCATAGCTTTAACTATATGGACCTTTGTTGTGTACCATACACCCCTGCATATTTTACGTGAACTAAACCAGGGATGTTCAACAGGTCGATCGCGATCTACTGGTAGATCCCCGTGAGGTTTTGGTAGATCGTGGTCGATCTCTGGATCCCTTTCCTTAGCATCGCTAAAACTGACTCCTGCCCTGCCCCCTCGCGCTGCCCTCCATTGTATAATCTCTGTAATGTAGACTATATGGAACTGGCGGAGATGACGGGCAGAATCCGAGACCTGGGAGAAGAACTGGTGGAGGAAGACTGGAAGAAATTCAAGGACTATCTACAAAAATATTGTAAATTGTATGATTGTTAAGAAAGATGTAAGATTAGCAAAAACATGGCTTCAACAAACTAGTTATAAAGAATATAAATTTAAATTCAACTGGAAGATGAAAAGATAAATCTGGGATAAGTAATATTTTATGATTAAGCTTCAATAAGTGTGTGTTAAACCCCAAAATTTGAGATATTAAATATTGGAAAATTATATTATATGAATTAAATCAAGTTAATAATTTGCTGGTAAAATTTATGTTTAGAAAGCAGGAACAAGAGATGTGAGGAAGTCCAAAGTTGAGAATGAAATGTGGATAATGGAAAATATTATGTTATTATGTATGTTTTTTATTGGCTATACAAAATTTAATAAATATTATTATAATATATATATATATATAATCTCTGTAATGGAAGACGGAGCTTTCTCTGTGCTGCTGTTTTGATCTTTTTGTGAGTGACTCCCCCGTAACAAAGACACAAACAGTATGGCTGGTTTCTGTGTCTGCAGACCCAAGGCTGCTGTGCTTTTGAGAGAAGCAAAGGACCCTCTTGGGGTGTAATGCGGGGATTGTCCCACCATCTAGGTTCAGGTTGGGGCTTTCCTTCCCCAAGTAAGCTCAACAATTTTGAGCTGAAACCCCCCAAAACGGGGGTAGATCACTGCCAGTTTTTAATTCTGAAAGTAGATCGCAGTCTCTTGAGAGTTGGCCACCCCTGAACTTAACTATTCAAAAATCTATAGTTCCATCCATCAAAACTTACTTACACTGTTGAATTGATCTTAATGCTACCAGCGTTTTTAAATAAACACAATTTTCACCCATATATTCAGTAAACATTTTCCAGTCTTCTTTAAACGTACATTCTTCTTGTTCTCTTATTCTAGAAATTAAATCTGCAAGCTGTGCATATTCGGTCTAAGTTGCCATTCTTTGGTTGAAACCTCGCTCGTTTTCTATTTTTGGGCTAACAAAACATGGGCCGCAGTAGCAGCATACATAAATAGTCTTTTTTGACATCTGGGAATTTCCCTCTGAATTATCCCCATCGAAAAGGACTCTGGTTGTTTTTGTTTTTTTTAAAGGTACTTAATTCCCACCCCCAATTCATTATGAATTATTTCCCAATGCTCTATTACCCTTTTACAAGTCCAATTTGTGCCTTATTTCCTAGGAAGTATGCTTAGGATTATAGTTCCAGTTTTCAAAAGCCTGTCTGTCGAATGAATGTAGCTGTTTAAAGGTAAAGGGACCCCTGACCATTAGGTCCAGTCGTGGATGACTCTGGGGTACCTATTTATCTACTTGCACTTTGACTTGCTTTCGAACTGCTAGATGGGCAGGAGCTGGGACCGAGCAATGGGAGCTCACACCATCACGGGGATTCGAGCCACCGACCTTCTGATCAGCAAGCCCAAGAGGCTCAGTGGTTTAACCCACAGTGCCACCCATGTTTACAGCGGCATAAAGGCATTGTGTTTGCTTGACTACACGTTTGACAAATGAATCCTACCTTGCAGAATTTTTCTAAGTAATAGAATAACAAAACAGTAGGTGGTATGTGAATGCAAGTTTAACTTCTGCTTTTTGTGAGCAGGTAAATATAAAAGTTGCCCTGAATTTATATCATTTCCTTCTGAGGCTGTCTTCTCAGAGGTTGGTAGAGGAATTTACCGTTGATCAGTTCTGAACATGTTCTCTCTCCAGCTGGCAAAGTGAGCATTGATTCGGGCCCTGAAAGAGAACTCCCTGGGTATTCTTGGATCACATCATCTACTTCCTTGCATTCCCCCACCTGCAGGCAGCTTCAAAGGCTGCTCACCCCCTTGACTTTATGACTGCTTCCCCCCACCCTGTAAAAAAAAAAAAAAGGACCCTTGGACGGTTAAGTCCAGTCTAAGGCGACTCTGGGGTTGCAGTGCTCATTTTGCTTTCAGGCCAAGGGAGCTGGCATTTGTCCACAGACAGTTTTCCGGGTCATGTGGCTAGCATGATGAAACCGCTTCTGGCGCAACGGGACACCGTGTTGGAAACCAGAGCGCATGGAAATAGCATTTACCTTCCCGCTGCAGTGGTACCTATTTATCTCCTTGCACTGGTGTGCTTTCAAGCTTAGAGGTTGGCAGGAACTGGGACAGAGCAACGGGAGCTTACTCCGTCGTGGGGATTCGAACCGCCGAACTTCCGATCGGCAAGCCCAAGAGGCTCAGTGGTTTAGACCACAGCGCCACCTGCATCCCCCTGTGTACTCCCACAGCCTCATAATGAAAGCTATGGAAAAACCTCAGATTTTGAAACCCGCATGTTCCTTTGCTGCCATGCAGAATGTTTGACTTATTCGACATTTTCCATTTTTTTGGGATGGTGAAACAGATACATGGAAAGCAACCCTTCTTAAGTGACATCTGCATGCCTCTTAAGACGTGGTTATTGAAGTATGTACGTGCAAAAATATGATGTCGGAAATGACCTCCAGCCTCTCCGTTTTTTGTTGCTATAATTGAAATGGACTTTGCTGAATCTTAAATCATAAGAACCAAGGCGGGGAGGCCTTCATCACAACTGGTTTTCTGTACTCCCTACATAAGGACATCTTTGTTACAAAATGGGTGTTCTGATTTTTTTCTGTGACTTTTAGGGGACCTTTGGCCCCGTTGTCTTTTGATGCCTTTTTCATCGCAGTGACACGGCATGCTCTTTTCTTGGCAACCACAGGTTCCTAAGACTCTGGAGTTGCCTTCCAAAATCAAAAGTTAGACCTCCCACCTTCTCTCATAGCCCAACACAAGCAGCCTGTGTATGAGTAAGTTGCAGAGATTGTTACGCTTATAGCATGGGTAGGCAAACTAAGGCCCGGGGGCCGGATCCGGCCTAGTCACCTTCTAAATCTGGCCCATGGACGGTCCGGGAATCAGCGTGTTTTTACATGAGTAGAATGTCCTTTTATTTAAAATGCATCTCTGGGTGATTTGTGGGGCCTGCCTGGTGTTTTTACTTAAGTAGAATGTGTGCTCTTATTTAAAATGCACCTCTGGGTTATTTGTGGGGCATAGGAATTTGTTCATCCCCCCCCCCAAATATAGACCAGCCCCCCACAAGGTCTGAGGGACAGTGGACTGGCCCCCTGCTGAAAAAGTGTGCTCACCCCTGGCTTATAGGGTGCCTTCTATGACCAGTGTTTTGTTTGGTAGTTCGCCATGCGTTGGTGTACAGGGATATTTTTTTAAAAAAAAGTTTTATAAGTTGTGTGTCTTTGTTTCTCAATTTGATCCTTTTACATGGTTTTGTATGCTTTGTGGTATTTTATGCATTGTGATTTGGTGTTATTTTTATTGATCGTAGATTGGTAATTCTTTTTCGTGGTGGATAAGCGTGAACTGTTTAATTATTATTTGTTGATGTTTAATTTTACTGTTTACTATTAGATTCTGATGTATTGTTGAATGTAGCTTTGTTATAAGTTGTCTGTTTTAGTTATTGTGACTTTTATATTGGATCAGGTTGTTACTATTAATGCTTGATGTTTTTTTGTGTTTTTATGTGTTGGAAGCTGCCCAGAGTGGCTGCCAGATGCGCGGGGTATAATACACACACACACATACACACACACAGAGAGAGAGAGAGAGAGAGAGAGAGAGAGAAAGAGAAAGAGAAAGAGAAAGAGAGAGTGGTACCTCGGTTTTCGAACATAATCTGTTCCGGAAGACCATTTGAGTTCTGAAACGTCCGAAAACTCAATAGCCGACATCTAGGCCTCAGGATCTTGCACTCAGTGGAAGCCGCATGGCATGTTCGACTTCTGAGGCGTGTTTGAAAACCAAAGCATTTATGGCGTTTGAAAACTGAAATATTTGTCAACGGAGACATTCGAAAACCGAGGTACCACCGTGTGTGGGTGTGTGGGTGTCTGTAATGAAAATAAAACTCTGCACTTACATATTGGGGAAAACACGGGTGTAAAATTGCTAGATGGCCTTTGTTAGTGGGAGGAAGAAAATGAAGACTGGATCTAGTTTTGCTCTAACTTCAGGATAGATGACAGCACAACTACTGTGTAGTGTTTTTGTGTGATGGGGGAAGGTATAAAGCCTTGCAGAACCTGTTAGTCAGCACATACTGGAGGCCAAAAAAACCAAATGAGTTTTCCAAAGACTTTTTAGTGCAAAAGCTACTCATAAAACACCGCTGCTCTGGCGTTTTAACACCCACACGCAATCTCCAGGAGCGAAGGTTTCGTCTTATCTTCCATCTCCATGATTCATCATGTAGAACGATACTTGGTATAACCCTTCAAGAGCAAACTTGCTAAAGAGGGAATTGGTCTGTTGCAAAAAAAAAACTGTTTTCATTTCTCGTAGCTATGACACGGGCAGAACCCAGGTGGGTGGCAGTAAATATTTGTGTGGAAACCTACCTTACGGGCATGGGGTATAACATGCAGATCCCTGAGGTTGTCTGCAGGGGCCTGGCTTCTGAGAATCTTCCATCAACTTGCCAAATGATGGGTCTGTGGGAATGTTGTGATTCAGCTGCCTAGAATTAGCTAATTGAAAATAACAAATGGTGTGGTGGACTCCCAAATCCCATGATGGAAGTCAAAGTCTGCCACATCTGAAGGGCAGCATATTGGCTACCCTCTGCTCTGACCACCACATTGTGCTGGCTATTCCTGATCATCTGAAGACATGCACTTTCACCTTCCTAGACCCCTGCTAAGTTTGCTGTTAAGCTGATAAGTGAAATCTGTCCTTAGAAAAGCCATAAAACCAGCTGGAGTTCACAATTTACCAGAATATTTTCCTGCAGTCCTAGGCAGCTGCTTTGTTTATGGTTTTGTTGATCTATGGCAGGGATGTCCAACAGGTTGATCACTATCCACTGCTAGATCCCTGGGAGGTTTTGGTAGATCGCGGTCAATCGTTGGGTCCCTTTCCTTAGCGTTGGTAAAACAGAATCTGGCCCTGCCCTCCATTGTTGCACGATCTGCAGAACAGAAGACGGAGTTTACTCTGTTTATTTCCCCAGGGATCTATTGCTGAGTGGCTGTTCCCCTTTCTCCCTTGAGTTTAGGCTTGAATTCTCAAAAATCGGGGCTTTCCTCCTCCCTAAGAAAAGCTCAACAACTTTGCCCTGAACCCCCCCCCAAAAAAACAGGGCTTTCCTTCCTTAAAAAAGCTCAGCAACTTTGAGCTGAACCCCCCAAAAGGGGGTAGGTCACTGCCAGTTTTTAATTCTGTGAGTAGATCGCATTCTCTTGGGAGTTGGCCACCCCGGATCTTTGGGATATAAGACGTCCAAGGGTCTGTCTTGTCCAGTTGTTTGAGCCGGTTTCCGTTAGCATTTCCCTCTGTGCTGCAATCTGAAATGTGTTGGGCTTCGTTTATGGTTCTCAGCGTTCCCACTTTCCCCCTCTTTTTGTGTGTGTATTCTGGTTGCTAAGTAGAACAATCACCACTACCATGTTCCTGATTTATCTTACTATTGTCCCTTTCCCCAAATCTAGACTTCTCCCCAGTCCTAAAATGCATACAAGTTAATGGGTAATGTTTGTTTGAATGAAACGTGGATTAAATGTGGGATAGCAGTTCCTCTAGACATTTTTATAGCACACAGAATGGACCAAGATTCATTGTGCTGGTTTCATCTTCCACTGGCCATTTTCAAAAACAATTCTATTTACATTTTACAGGGATGCCCGTGGACAGCCAAGGCAATTAAGTCAGGTTAAATTAAGTGGAAATCACTGGTGCATTTGAAAGGTTTTACAAGCTCTAAAAGTGGATTCTAGAGTTTATTGTTCCTTTCTGTTGTGTTCAGGATTGGGTGACTAAAATCTCACGTTCCTGGTTGCCTGTAGGTATTTTTGAGAACAGAACTGTGAAATATCCTTTTAACACTGTCCACAGTTCATAAGTGAAAGGTTAGTTTCTGTGAATCAGAAGTTTCCTTCCTCCAACCCTGATTATTTCCACATACAGTTCTGTAAGGGTTTCATTAGGTTGTCATAGCGAATTTCTGACTGATAGTAATACAGGCCGAAATAAACAAAAGCAGCCTTGTAAATAAGTCCATTTTTTTTTTACTAGCCTGCTCACGCATGATTTTTGTTCATCATTTGTGGTAGATATATCTACCGTATTTTTTTGCTCTATAAGCCTCACTTTTTCCCTCCTAAAAAGTAAGGGGAAATGTGTGTGCGTCTTATGGAGCAAATGCAGGCTGCGCAGCTATCCCAGAAGCCAGAACAGAAGGGGGGTTGCTGCTTTCACTGTGCAGCGATCCCTCTTGCTGTTCTGGCTTCTGAGATTCAGATTTTTTTTCCCTCTTGTTTTCCTCCTCCAAAAACTAGGTGCGTCTTGTGGTCTGGTGCGTCTTATAGAGCGAAAAATATGGTAATGTTTGAAAGGGGAGGGAGAAAGGCTGTCTTCTCATTTGCAACAGCTTTGTCGCTTGGTTGTCTGGAAATGACTTGCTTACCACAAGTGACCAGGTCAGTGACTGTACCAGCTTAAGAGAAATTGTATCTCCTCGTGCATCAACTTTTGCAAGTGGGTTTTCAAGCTGCGCATGGCTCTTCAAGCAGAAATCAACTCTTGCTCATTCTCAGCTGTAAAAAATGCAAATCGTCTGTGGATAAGAGATCCCCTCCAACCCCACAGTTTAAGGCAGCGAGTGACAAATTTATTGCCCCCCTCCTGCCGAATTTTCCTCTTTTTATATATATATATATATATATAATATTTATTAAGATTTTGCATAATAAAACAAATGTCACAGTTATAAAAAACAAAACAAAACAAAAAGACAATCAAAAATAACACAATCCAGAAATACAAAAAATAGAAATTATCAAAAGAAAAAGAACAAAAAATAAAGAAAAAATTATTTCTTACTTGCTATCTTTATAACCCTCTTTCCTGACTTCCTCACATCTCCCTTTTCTGTCTTCCTCTTTACACAATCAGGTTCAGCAATTCCCTACCCTCTTTCCAATCTTATTCAATATTATACATTTCAGCCTATTATGCATTTAATTTCCTTTCCTTTTTAAAGCCATTTATCACATGTTCTTAGTAACTTAATCCTTTATATCATTTGTTTAGTGTCAACATAATAGTACTCTGGTCTTACCCCTTTTTTCTTCAAAACATTTTTACATTTTTCTTTTTCCCCTGTCACTGATGCCCTATTCTCTTTATATCCAACATCATTTTAACATTCAAACATTTTACAGTGTTTTCGGAGATATTCTTTGAACTTCCAGTCCTCTTCCACCGACTCTTCTCCCAGGTCCCGGATTCTGCCGGTCATTTCTGCCAGTTCCATATAGTCAATCACTTGCATCTGCCATTCTTCCAAGGTGGGCAAATCTTGTGTCTCCTCCTGCCGAATTTTCCACTCCAGGCACTTCGTCCAGCAAGGGATTACATATGATTGTCATGACCAAATATCTCCATTCCACCCATTGTCCTTTCCAATCAAGAAAGTTAATTAATTTTACTTCCCAGACATATCTTTTGAAAGCGCTGTATAGGTTTTCTTTTAAGTCACAGGCCAAGAGGTCAGGGATGGAGTGGTTGTGTTCAATTAATAGGGGAACATTGCTGTGCTTTAAAGCCTCTCTTGACTCCTCTGCTGGTTTTTTGTGTGCGTTTCTTCTTAGAAAGGAAGGAGGGGCAGTTTCTGTGAACTAGTCCACTGCTTGGCAGACAATAGTTCATACAACTGTTTGATCTAAAAAGTTTGGTGACAACTTTTCATTGATAGATCAATCAGCTAAATATTCAATTGTGTCAATTTTAATTGGTGAGGGCAAATTTTAATGGGCGGATTTCAGGCTGTAAAAAATCAGGGGCGAAGTTTATTTGCTTTTAGAATATCAGAAATGAGGAAGAAAACCCCACACTGAGTTTTAGTAAAGCTGAACCCTGCTGCATACTTCCTTTCATATCTTTAAAAGGCATCTACACGGAGGATTTTGGTATTCTGCAATTTTATTTGCGGCCCATTGACTAATAAACGGAAAAATTATTTAATTCTTTGGGATTGTGTTTGAATTTTTAAAATTGTTGTGGGTCCTGGTGCATTCTCCTGTGAGGCAGCTTTTACCTACCGTATTTATACTCCAGTGTCAAAAATGAGTGGAGGAATTCCTAAGCAGCTGCTTGTTGGGTTGTCTTAGTTTCCCTTTTCCTCGTCGTCCGTCTTGGAGGAGCAGCTGCAGGCTTTCAGGTCCAATCCTTGACATCTCCTGGCAATGTTCTGGACTAGCAAGACAAGCCGGAGAATTCTATCCGTTATATTTTATCTGCCTAGTCAGAATGAATTGCAGAAACCAAAATGCTTTTTCTGTGCAGCCTGAGCAGGAGCAGTGAAACAAAGTTGGTTAGCTGTTGTCACTTGTCTTCACTTATACCACTGTCCTGCTCACAGTTGTGAAGAATATGTGGTGCTCATCTCGCTTTATTGGCCGAGGGAGCCAGCGTACAGCTTTGACGTGCTTTCAAACTGCTAGGTTGGCAGGAGCAGGGACTGAGCAATGGGAGCTCACCCCGTTGCGGGGATTCGAACCGCTGACCTTCTGATCGGCAAGTCTTCCTAGGCCCTGTGGTTTAACCCACAGAGCCACCTGCATCCCTTGGAGAACAAGGCGGGATGGCATAAATAAGATCTTCTGCTTATCTGCGCCTGGCACCTGGCTAATTTCGAGTCCTTTTCGGTGGGTAACCCAGACTGAAATTCCCAGGTGTCAGAAAAGGTTGCTTATCTATGCAACAGCTGCAGCCCGTGTTTTGTTAGTCCCAAAATGGAAAGTGCGCGAGGTCCCAACTAAACTTAAGTTGACAGAATATACACACCTTGCAGAGTTTTTTTTAAAAAATCATTTTTATTTGATTTTACAGCTATAAATTTATAACCAAACGACATCTCTGAATTCCGAGACTTCCCTCCATGGGCCCCATCGTCAACGTTTTCAACTGCATATTATTTCATAATCTATATTTTATATCTGTCCATATTGTCCATAGTATTTGTTACATTACAAGTGAGATTAAAATCCTGCTAATGTTTTCATCTGCTTACAGTGGTCTCCTGAATAAATCAAACTTTCCCGCCATTCTTTCTTGAAGTTTTTGTCATATCGGTACCTGAGCTTTCTGGTCACTTTTTCCATTCCGGCGTAGTCCAACAGCTTGGTTTGCCATTCCTCCACAACTTGCAGATTAAACATATAGAATAAGAGCTGAAAAAGAACACACGTTTAAAGAAGGTTGGAAAACGTTTATTGAATATGTGGAATACAATTGTATGCAGCTGAAAACGCTGGCTGCATTAAGATCAATTCAACAGAGTAAATAATTTTTGATGGATGTAAAAGTTGAAAACTGATTTTAATGGTTATAGTAAAATATGCAAGGATGTAGGAGATTTAAAATGAACCATGGAAAGAGAAGAAGGGAAGTCATTGGATACTTTAAAGTTTGTAAAATGTTTATTTGAAATTGTAGAACAAAATTTAATAAAACATATTATAAAAAAGACAGGTCTGAAGCAGACTCCCTGCATGGTTTAGAATGGTGCAAAATTGTGCAGGGAGATTTTCATGAGTAGAAAAGTCTCCTTGCTCCAGATCTCTGTCTACAGATGATGTACAACAAAGGGTGATGTTTGGCAGCGCAGCTCTGCTTGTCTACACACAAGGAAGCTGAATGCCCTTCTACCGACTTTCAAGTTGCAATAACCTACAGAGGAAAATCTACCTAGACACACTGCCATTCGTAGCAGTCAACAGTCAAAAGTTCATGTAGGGTTTTGATGATGATGATGATGATTAACTGCAAAGACTTGTGTGTCAGTGTACCACACAGACTGATAAAACCTTTAATCTGATCCTAAACCAGAAAGCAATTATCCAAGCTTAACTAAATAAAAAAAGGTTTAAGGCATTAATATCTGACAAAATCTGCATTTAGCCCAGACATGATGGAAAATACGGCAGGGGGTCTTGGAATGCGGAACGGGAGTAATGCCTCTGAAACACTGAGAAAAGAGTTTCAGTGTAAATGGATTTAGCCAAGGTAACTAAGGTTATATGGGTGAAATATTTTGTAGTTGTTGTGAGGAAGCGGTGTGTCCTTTGGTAACAGAGCATCCCTGTGAATTACTGCTTGCCGGAGAGAAGCAGGATTGAACTGCTGAGTTGCGAACAGGACCATTCTTCCTTGCCCACTTCTGCCTGTGGTGTTGAAAACCTTGCTTTCAGTAGTCCTAATGTGACAGAGACCCACACTGTTGGGGCCGAGACCCACACTTGCACTATGTTCAATATACAGTGGTACCTCGGATTAAGTACTTAATTCGTTCCGGAGGTCCGTACTTAACCTGAAACTGTTCTTAACCTGAAGCACTACTTTAGCTAATGGAGCCTGCTGCTGTTGCCGTGCCGCCGGAGCACAATTTCTGTTCTCATCCTGAAGCAAAGTTCTTAACCTGAAGCAATATTTCTGGGTTAGCGGAGTCTGTAACCTGAAGCGTATGTAACCTGAAGTGTATGTAACCTGAGGTACCACTGTACTGCACAAAGTGCACGAACTTTCAGTTCATTAAACTGCTAATTTAAAAGGAAAGGCTATCTTTAACCTATTGAAAACGGAAGCAATTTCTTCCAGATTTTTGGTGTCTAAACAGAAACAGAAATGGTGTCTAAAGTTGGCTTGTGTGGCACTGAAGCTATGCCTTGTAGTGGAGAACAGGTGTTGTTTTTTTAATTAGGGAAAAATTGCAAGCTCACCTTATGCTAATGTGCTATAAATCCATACTGATAATTAAACTGGATACGTTCATATTAGCTCATCCCTTAAGCCTGGCTAAGACTGAAGCTTTGTTCCACATCGGCTGCAGTAATGGCGATGCCAACATCACATACATGTGCCAGGCTGGCAGGAGGAAATCTATGCTGGGGCGGGAATAGCATAAAATCCTGCCGACGGTTCCGACCTTCTAACCATGGTTAAGGGATCGACCACATTGCGTTGGCTCCAGTGTCTGGGGGGGGGGGGGGGAAGAGTCATTTGTGTAAGTGGGTCAGCGGCTTCCCTGTGGTTATCTCCTTTGGCAGCGGCATTGTTACAGAAAAATAAAATGCCATATGTTAATAGGGTGCTGGATTAATAGCACCACCCGCTCCCTTCAGATAAAAGCATCTGGTGGTGTTTGCAGAGGAGTTTGCTGGAGGTTGCTTTTCCCTAGGATTTGTGACATTGACAGCAAACTGTGGATGCAGTGATATATTTTTTGCAGCTCTTTTACCTGCTGGACAGCTAGGGGAGACTTGGGGACATTCGCAGTGTGTTGAACTTTTCATTCTTAGTCAAGGGTCATAACTTTTTGTAGCGCTGGAAAGTTTTTGCAGAGGGGTTTCTGCTCCCACATCAAAAGCAGGTGTCCCTGAATATTGTGATATGCCTATGTTTGACTCACAAGGAGGAACGTGGGGGGTGGGGGTGGAATCCTTTCGGCATTACGAATGTCCTCATATAAGTGATTTAAAGGTGCATTCTCGTGAGCAGGAGCTATACAGTGGTACCTGGAGGTCCGTTCTTAACCTGAAACTGTTCTTAACCTGAGGTACCACTTTAGCTAATGGGGCCTCCCGTTGGTGCTGTACCTCCACCACGTGATTTCTGTTCTCATCCTGAAGCGAAGTTCCTAACCCGAGGTACTATTTCTGGGTTAGCGGAGTCTGTAACCTGAAGCGTCTGTAACCTGAAGTGTCTGTAACCTGAGGTACCACTGTACTGAGTTTTCTGAAGGCATCAAATCACTGTCAGTAGTGCTAGGAAATCTGCAGAGACCATGCAAAAACACTAAAACATTGCCTTTTAACCAGGCCTTTGGTTGACCTGATTGACATCCTAGACCTATACCCTTTTGTGGGAGTTGTGTGTGTGTTATTGGGTTGTTATTTTTATTCTGATTATATTATGTTGTGATCTTTTCTGTGAACCGCCCTGAGACCTCTGGGTATAGGGTGGTATATAAACCCAGTAAATAATGATGATGATAGAATCATAGAGTTGAAAGGGGCCACAATGGTCATCTAGTCCAACCCCCTTGCAATGCATGGGTCTTTTGCCCCATGGCTGCTCCTGCATGCAGGTTTCTTCCGTGTTTTCGTTTCTCTTTTACCACAATCTTCTGAAATCTCCAAATCGGGAAGTTACGGATAGCAGCTTGCCTTTAAACTATGGTTTCCAGACCAGGTTTTTGGTGGAACGGTACTAACTGTGGTTTGCCAGTTGAGATCCCACAGGAAACTGTGGATGGTGAGAAGCAGGAAGGCAAAGAAGGAACCCACCATTTCCTGACAAATGTCCAATTTGGTTGAGTTTGTGTCATCTGCAATTGCTTTGCAAGTAAAAGAAATCAGACAATTTGGCGATCGTTTTCATCATTTAATTTTTCTCTTTCAACAGATGGGTGCAAGCTGGACTGAATATTTTTGTGTCGCTGACCTTGGGGTGTTTTGTATGGGGTTTTTTAATGTATTCCGGGTGAAGGAGGAGTGTTGTGTTTATTCTCATGTGAGATTTGGCTTTGAGCAGGATTGTGTGTTTTGTTTCTTGATGTGAAATGCACAAATGCTGAAAAGGGCTTAGCGATAACAATGTGGAGTTAGAGGCTAAGGTAACAGCTGTAACTGACAGGCAGACCTGCAGACTGAACCAAGAGAATAATGACAAGCTTCCAGTACTGGCCTTCTCTATTTAGTGAGACCAGCCAAACAAGGAATCAAGTAAAAGAGCCCAGGGTGAAAATGTTCCTTACCAGTATCCTTCCAGAGAAGGCAATGGGTCTAATTTTAAAGAACTTTTTTATTTTTTTAAAGGTGAGCATTTTGTAGACTTTCAATCTGAGTGGTGGTGTTTTTCTTCTGAAAATGTTGAGATTTGATTTTTGGGAAAAGTAGCGGGTTTATTTTTACCTTGCGGGATGATGCAGGAATGGATAATAAGGAGAACCAAGTGCAAAGAAGAAGTGGAGCCCAGAGGGATAGCTCAGTCGGTAGAGCATGAGACTCTTAATCTCAGGGTTGTGGGTTCGAGTCTCACATTGGGTGAAAGATTCCTGGACTGGATGACAAAGCGTGTTCTCCTTCATGGAGACCACGTGTTGCGGTGGGGGCCACCAGGACACTCCAAAGTTGTGGGGCGGGCTAATTGATCGTTGGCCACTGATGTGATTGGGCTTTCCTTGTTGTTGGGATGAAGTTAATGTTGCCATTTGTTGATTGACAGCCAGAAATGCTAAAACTCTTTGCACGAGGCTAGGGCTTCCTCTTTTCGCCTGTGCATCGGATTGCCCGTCCCCCCCCCCCCCGAATTAGGGTTGTTCGCTTTGACCTTGCTATGCCTGTCATGGGGTTGTCTACCTTGGGGCAGGGGCCTGGTAGGAATTTTGTCCATCTGGCTGATTGGCTGGGCCAGTTGGTTTTTGCCTACTGCGTAGCAAATCGTCACAACTTGTTAGGTTGCAGTTAGGCATTGGTTTATGGTTTGGTTGGTTGAGGGGCATGGATTGGCTGTGCCTGCCCCTCTAATGCTGCTGCTGCTGCTGCTGCAAGGGATTCCGTTAGAGGAATCAGGGGCTAACTATTGCTTGTCCACCCTGTCAAGGGGGCTTGGGCCACTGCAAGAGCTCCTGGCTGCATTTGGGGAGGGCTGAGGGCAGGTTCCCTGCTCCGTCGCTACCCCCAAGTGTATTCCCCTTTTCTGACTTTCGAAGGCGTGCGGAATGTCAATCTGTCCCCCATGGTGGGGGCAGCTGGTTGCAACCAATGCCTAAGCAACCACTCACATGTTTGTATTTTAATAAAGTTGTGGCCAAAAGTATGCCAAAAGCTTAAACTAAAATTTTGGTGTGATGTGTGGGTTTTGGGGTGGCCCTGGGGACCTCGACACGCAACCAAGTGCAAAGAAGAAGTGGAGCCCAGAGGGATAGCTCAGTCGGTAGAGCATGAGGCTCTTAATCTCAGGGTTGTGGGTTTGAGTCTCACATTGGGTGAAAGATTCCTGGACTGGACGACAACCCACATGGTCCCTCTTCCAACTCTACAAATCTGTGATTCCGTTCCTGAGGAAAATTAAAATGCTCAGAAGAGAATACATGTCAAAAATGGGTCACTGAACGATCGGCATTAAGTTTGTGCGCTTGTAGATTTTGTTTTGCACATTTCGGTATGCAATTGAAATCAATGCGGGGCAGAGGCAGACGTTTTATTACAACACCACCAAATTCGAAATTAGGGCTCGGAAGCACCTGCCAAACGTCTCAAAGGGAAAACTGCTGCTTCTGCTTATAACTTTGCACTGTCTGTTGTCTTTATTTGGTCTACTCAGGAAGCTGACATTTTAAACACCAGAAGGATTTTATAATATTGGCAAATGGTTTCCAGTCCTGCACATGGGAGGGGGGAATACTGTATATTTTACTTGCTTGCCAGTGGGTGAAGAGTTTATCTGTCCTTTTGTTTGAAAGGCTTGTGTTGCAAAAATATTTGTTGCCTATTTTTGCAAGGATAGAAGCTGTCTAAAAGTCTGCCAGTATTTTGTTATGATAATTTTTTTCGGAGCACGTATTTGTTTAAAATATGCTTCATTTTGTTCTGAAGTTGGCAAGCAACCTCCCCCCCCCCCCCCGGAAACATAAAGTGAAGGATGTCCGGTATTACATGCCTCAAGGAGTGTAAACATCCTTGCATCTCTCTCCAAAAGGACAAAGAAAAACAATTGTATTCACGAACATCTTAAGGAGTATTGCAGATATTTTTAATACGAGCTGGCTATTAACATTTCCCAAAATAATAATAATAATAATCCATGTGGATAATATTTACATAACAGGTTATTAAAAGTCAGTAGATGTTGCTGGAAATGGATTGGATGAAACCTTTATTGGACCAACTATGTTGACAGAATAGGACTATCCTACTGGAAAAAAGTACTACCATCATTAACTTGGATTCCACCTGTTTGACATTTGGACTACTGGGGCAGCCATAAAAAAGGTAAAAGACCCTTGAACTGTTAAGTCCAGTCAAAGGTGACTATGGGGTTTGGCGCTTGTTTTCTGGCCGAGGGAGCCAGCGTTTGTCCACAGACAGATTTCTGGGTCATGTGGCCAGCATGACTAAACTGCTTCTGGCACAATGGGACACCGTGAAGGAAACCAGAGCACAGGGAAACACCATTTACCTTCCCGCCGCAGCAGTATCTATTTATCTATTTGCACTGGCATGCTTTTGAACTGCTAGGTTGGCAGGCGCTGGGACAGAGCAATGGGAGCTCACTCTGTCACGGGAATTCGAACCACCAACCTTCTGATCGGCAAGCCCAAGAGTCTCAGTGGTTTAGACCACAGCGCCACCCGCATGCCATACTGATAACCAACGCACCATGCAGTAAGCTCAAGCATATGCTATTGCAGCTTTCCTCAATCT
Source organism: Podarcis cretensis (assembly GCF_951804945.1). Taxonomy (NCBI): domain Eukaryota; kingdom Metazoa; phylum Chordata; class Lepidosauria; order Squamata; family Lacertidae; genus Podarcis; species Podarcis cretensis. Next base: position 15,955,363 of record NC_137176.1, on the reverse strand, counting down.
TCATTTTGCGTGGACCACTTGAAAATTGCTGGGTGGGTGTGTCTTGAGAGACCACTTGCTAAACCTTTCCTCTGCAGCGTCACTATCAAAACCAATGCTGTATTATAAAAGCTAGGGAGCCTTAACCAGGCCTCTGAGAAGAGCTCCTTTAATGGGTAAAGTCTCAGGGGAAAGTTAGTGGGTTGTACCAGCGTGTTATTCTGACCATCGTGGGCCCCATTTTTAGCCTGTTTGATAACCCGGAGCCTCATAAAAATGGGCCTCAGCCTCTGAAAAGAATCGGGTCCAGGTCCAAGAGACTTTTGACTCTTCTGGAACCTTTCCACAGAAGATCTGGATTGAGCCCTTGAACAACCAGTGGCTTATGAGACCCGAGTTTGAGAACCTCTACTTTGTTTGGGGGGCAGGTTGCCCACTGCTTGCTTATACCAGTCATGTATTTCTGAGCAGGACTTGCTCCAGATACATGCGTACATCCTTTTATTTGTACGCCTCCTTTCCATAGTTGGAGCCATGCTCAAGGTGGGCTTACAACATGATAAAAAATTGCTTAATTGCGTACGTAACAAAAATAGTCAAGCAGTAAATGAAACGTCCAAAAGTACACAAAGCGTGTTCTCCTTCATGGAGAGCGCGTGTTGTGGTTGGGGCCTCCAGGACACTCCAAAGTTGTGGGGGGCTAATTGATTGTTGGCCACTGATCCGATGGGGCTTCCCTTGTTTTTGGGTAGAAGTTAATGTTGCCATTTGTTGATTGACAGCCACAAATGCTAAAACTCTTTGCACGAGGCTAGGGCTTCCTCTTTTCGCCCATGCATCGGATTGCCCATCCCTCCCTCCCTATATTTAGGGTTGTTCGCTTTGACTTTGCTTTGCCTGTCATGGGGTCGTCTGCTCTTGGGGCAGGGGCCCGGTAGGAATTTTGTCCATCTGGCAGATTGGCTGGGCCAGTTGGTTTTTTTGCCTACTGCGTAGCAAATCGTCACAACTTGTAAGGTTGTGGTTAGGCATTGGTTCCATGGTTTGGTTGGTTGAGGGGTACGGATTGGCTGTGCCTGCCCCTCTAATGCTGCTGCTGCAAGGGATTCCGTTAAAGGAATCGGGGGCTAACTATTGCTTGTCCACCCTGTCAAGGGGGCTTGGGCCACTGCAAGAGCTCCTGCTCCGTTGCTAGCCACAAGTGTATTCCCCTTTTCTGACTTTCGCAGGTGTGCGGAAAGTCAGACTGTCCCCCACGGTGGGGGCAGCTAGTCACAACCAATGCCTAAGCAACCATTCACATGTTTGTATTTTAATAAAGTTGTGGCCAAAATTATGCCAAAACCTTAAACTAAAATTTTGGTGTGATGTGTGAGTTATTTGGGGTGGCCCTGGGGACCTCGACACGCAACAGTTTCCACATGTCATAGTAAGATCAAAAATCAAGATACAAAAAATGAAAGTAAGAACAACAACAGCCCTAAACAACATCACAGCTCAGTAGTCTGCTCAACAGCTTCAGCTTTTGCAGCTGGAGTCAGTCTAGGTTCTGCCCTTCCCTGGTGGGAAAAGGTCTGCAAGGCAAGGAGCAGATCTCCCGGGACTCACAGCCAAGATGGCCTCTGGCCTTTTCAGCAGCCTCAGCTTTTGCAGCTGGAGTCAGTGAGGACCTCGCCCTCCCAGACCAGGTGGAAAAAGGACTGCAAGGCAGGGAGCAGGTCTTCCGGGATTCATAGATATGCTGAGTTCCAAGCAATGAGATCCACCTTTGTCTGTTGCTATATAATACTTGATGAAGTGATGAGCACGTCATTTGAGAGCATTTTAATGTACTTCCTGAATTAATGAAGAAGAACTGGGAAAGGCTATAGCAAGGGGCTGCTGCTATAACTAAGAATTTTAAAGTGGATCAGTCAATGGATGGAGACGTGGGTATTTCCCAGGAGAGAGATGAGATTCTGAAAAACCTGCCACATTCCCTGCTCTGTTTATACGCTTCCTAGTGCCTGGTATGTAAAGACCACCCAGTTTTCCAAGACCAGAGGCCCAAATGTAACTGTGGCGGGGGACAGAGAGCCCACAACTCCCCCATTTACTTTGCTAGTGTTTATTATCTTAACTTCATTTTGGTATTTGCATCCTGTATGAATATTGCCCTGTCTTTCTTGTCCATGCTTGCTGTATAAAATTGCATTGGCTCATCTGTAAGTGTGGAAATGTGTGGTTGGATTTCTGTGCAATTCTTGTTTACCGTGCCCTATGGTCAGGAAAAGCGTTAATTGCCCATAAAGATAACAGTCTTATCATCAGTATATAAATGAATTGCACTTGCGGGCAGCATAGCTTGATTTTGGCTTGGGTGATTTAAATCCGGATAGTCATCTTTAAATCATCTTAATGGCGATGTTTTTCAAATGACTTGTTGCTTGTAGTCCTACTTTGAGTTTGTTCATATGGTTGGATAATCCTCAATACCAAGCAGTTGTGATAACGCCGTATGAACCAGCCGCCGTCTTCTTCTGGGCGGGGTCTAAATAAATAAAGCATTATTATTATTATTATTATTATTATTATTATTATTATTATTATTCTCATCTCCAGTTCATGGTATTACCTCTGATGTATCCAGATATGGTAATAATAATAATAATGATAATTGTTTACAGTCATACCTCAGGATAAATATGCTTCAGGTTGAGCACTTTTGGGTTGAGGTTCGCGGTGACCCGGAAGTAACGGAGTGCGTTGCAGCCGGGTTTCGCTGCTCACGCATGCGCAGATGGTCAAAATGATGTCACGCACATGCATGGAGGTGGCAACACGTGCAGACGGCTGTCACGTCTTACGTTCTGTTTGGGATGCGAACGGGGCTCTGGAACGGATCCCATTCGCATCCCGAGGTACCACTGTATACCGCACCCAACAGAATATTAAAAACACGATAAAACATCAAACATAAAAACTTCCCTAAACAGGGCTGCTTTCAGTGTCTTCTAAAAGTAAGATAGTTGTTTATTTCCTTGACATCTGCTGGGAGGGGGTTCCACAGGGCGGGGACCACTACTGAGAAGGTCTTCTGCCTGGTTCCCTGTAGCTTGACTTCTCGCAGTGAGGGAACCGCCAGAAGGCCCTCGGAGCTGGACCTCAGTGTCCGGGCTGAACAATGGGGGTGGAGACGCTCCTTCAGGTATACTGGGCTGAGACCGTTTAGGGCTTTAAAGGTCAGCACCAGCACTTTGAATTGTGCTCGGAAACGAACTAGGAGCCAATGAAGGTCTTTCAAGACTGGTGTTATATGGTCTCGGCGGCCGCTCCCAGTCACCAGTCTGGCTGCTGCATTCTGGGTTAGTTGTAGTTTCTGAGTCACCTTCAAAGATAGCCCCACGTACCTGCCTGGTACACAACATGCACAACTCTGGTCCAGCTGTTTCTCTTTCTCTCTTACACACATTTACTTTTTAACTTCCATTAAGTGTTCAGTAATATTTTGGAATGTCTGGGGAACAGCCAGAGCTTCAGATCGCCAGGGGTGGGGGGTGGAATACAAGTGAAAGAAGGGGAAACCTTTAAAAAAAAACACTTTAAAATGAAATGATCCATGTGTTTATTCATTTAGCTGTTGAAATGAAGAGCAATGAAAAGTACGTCAAAGATCTGCACTTATTAAAAGTGTATTATATTTCAGATGTTAATAATAGCACGCAGTCTCTGGGGGTGGTGTGTTGCCATTTTACTGGATTGAGTTCAAGGCTAATCAACAGCTGTTTAAGCCTCTGGAGGGAGAAAGCTGGTAACTTTTGATCTCAGGGGGAAGGACTGTAAAAATGTCAATTGATTCTTAAGGATCTTTTTGACTACACAGCACTGGAGTTCTTATTAGGGCTGCAGTCTCTGAGATTAACAAAAGCTTGAGTTGATTAGGGGACTCTTTTAATCACTGGCAGTAAACTGGTGGTTCTTTAAATTAAGGGCACATTTCCTTATGTTCTGGTGACATCTTAGTTCGGATCCGTTACTGTGACAGGGAACCAAAAAGAAAGCAAGGAATCTTGTTTTATGAGAAGCGGTTTAGCACGCCAAATCACAAGCGATGCGGTACAAATAGGCAAATTATGCGTATGTGGAAGGCTGTTTGCACAGGTGAGTCTCCTTGCCTTGGTCAGGGAGTAAGTGATTTTTGCAAAAGCTGAGCATCGTACACCAATATAATATACCCGTGCACAGTCACTTTACCTACCCCCCCCCCCCCCGCAACTTGTCCAGGATTTCTGTGCAGCGAGCTTGCAGCGAGCTGGCTATACTGTTCTTTAAAAACCTTGATTATTCCAGCGAATTAAAGCTTACACACACACACACACACACACACACACACTGATACATCATGATGTCTGAAATAAGGATGGAACTATGTAGAGGGTGGCGCTGTGGGTTAAACCACAGAGCCTAGGACTTGCCGATCAGAAGGTCGGCAGTTTGAATCCCCAAAACGGGGTGAGCTCCTGTTGCTCGGTTCCTGCTCCTGCCAACCTAGCAGTTCGAAAGCACATCAAAGTGCTACTCCGGCGGGTAGGTAAACGGCATTTCCATGTGCTGCTCTGATTCACCAGAAGCCGCTTCGTCATGCTGGCCACATGACCTGGAAGCTGTATGCCGGCTCCCTCGGCCAATAAAGCAAGATGAGCGCCGCAACCCCAGGGTCAGCCACGGCTGGACATAATGGTCAGGGGTCCCTTTACCTTTATCCTGGCAGGAAGAGTGCTTAAACCCCCCCCCATGCCCTGTTCCTTATCTGTATCTTTCCCTATCAAAATTCCATACACATGCCTCCTGGTGCCGTTTGTGTTGCCATACGGTACAGTGCAAATGGTTTAAAAATAAGACGTTTAAAACAGACTTAATAATACAGCGTCAGCACGCCAAGAGGAATTCAGTGAAAGCTGTTCTACGTTAATCCAACCCAGCTGCCATATGTCTGTGAAAATATTTGCATTATCAGGGACAGGGAAATATTTCAGATTCTTAAAGACTAGCATCAGATTAATCAGTATTAGAAATTCACAAGCAACAGCATCGGATCAAGGCAACTAGGTGCCCAGATTATTCTAGGCAATTTAACCTATTAAATGTTTCTGTTCTCGGCATAGAATGTTCAGTTCTGATTAATCAAACATCAAATTCTTAGTTTTGCAATTGTAAAGGGTTCCCATGACACTTTCTAAAAGACAGAAATATATATAAAGCGTATGAAATAGTCTCTAAACATCCAAATGTCACATTGACAATATGTCATTCTGCCCCTCACTTCAATATTTGAGAAATATGCAGAATTTTAAGTTGGAGATCACAATAACAGCAAGTTATATTTTTGGTTAATTTTAAACCCTGGGCACCGGAAATAAAATGTTGTCTCGAATGTAGCACAGGGCTATATTGCATTCATATATTTTACAGATTCACGATTGCTATTTTGATGTACGATTGGCAGTGTGGATAATTGTGTGCAAGGAGATTCTAACAAAGTTGGTTGCGTTTTCATTTAAAACAGAAAATGTTCGGAAAACAGCAATCTGCTCTTTTCCTCACCAGTCTGTTGCAGGAATACAAACATCAGGCTGGCCCAAAGAACCTAGAACCAATGTTGCTTGCAAAGTTCATTTAACTCTTGTTGTTGGTGATTTATGCACCTTTGCAATAAAGGCATCCTTTATATCTTTCTGTCTCTTTGTACTTCTGCAATTTGATGAAGGCCTCCTATGAAGTGATAAGCATTTTCAGCCTTAAATAGTCCAGATATAATGTTGCCAACCTACTTGAAATCATGGTTTGACCATGAACTTGGTTTTGTGGCAGCCCTCACGCAGCTGACAAGTGCATCTTTATCTTCCAGAAACACAAACAAATTGTGAAATACTGAAAACAGTAATTGTGGATTGCTTAAGAATAAAGCAAGGGATGGTATGTGTGTTTTCGTTAGCTATCAACAAGAAAAATGCTAACATCCGTTCTGCATCAGCCCTGTGGTTTGCTAGCGTTTTGGTTCTCGGCGAAATTCTCCTTTAGCCCAAAGGAATTGTCATGCAGATTATCATATTATAGGAGTTATTCTTTTGGAACACTTCTCTCAGAACATTTAGGCACTATTTAGTTTCATGAGTAGCAATCACTCGTAGCTGAGTAAGATTGTCTTCCATGAACATGGCCTTAGCAGTGAGTCCATAAGTGACTGTGGAGGCCAATTCTGGATTCACACGTCCTTCCACAGTGGGGACAAAGGTTTCTGGATGGGAGTTGATCATGGTGAGGTTTTGCCAAGCGTGCCTTCCTCTTGGCACATTTCTCCTTTCATCCTGAGTTTGAGTGTCTTCAAAGCCCATGACACCTTTGGTAAAGGCTGTTCTCCAATTGGAGCGCTCGCAGGCCAGTGTTTCTCAGTTGTCGGTGTTCATACTACTTTTTTTTTTTAGATTTGCCTTGAGAGAGTCTTTAAACCTCTTTTGCTGACCACCAACATTACGCTTTCCATTTTAAAGTTTGGAATAGAGTAGTTGCTTTGGAAGACGATCATCAGGCATCCGCACAACATGACCAGCCCAGCGAAGCTGATGTTGAAGAATCATTGCTTCGACACTGGTGATCTTTGCTTCTTCCAGTACACTGGCATTAGTTTGCCTGTCTTCCCAAGTGATGTGTACAATTTTTTTGGAGACACTGTTGATGGAATCTTTCGAGGAGTTGGAGATGGCGTTTATAAGTGGTCCATGTTTCACAAGCATACAGTAAGGTTGGTAGCACAATAGCTTTGTAAACAAGCTTTTTGGTTTCCCTGTGAATATCCCGGTCCTCAAACACTCTGCACTTCATTCGAGAGAAAGCTGCTCCCTGCTTTTTTATATTAGGCAGGTGCCTTCACTGCATAGTTTTCAGCACCTGCTAAAACCATTTTTGTTTAGGCAAGCTTATCCAGGTACTTATTTTAGCATGCACTTTTATTTTATGATGTATTTCTTCATTTTTCACTACCACAGAGCAGCTTTCAGTTGCGAAGAGAGATTGTTTGGGCAGCGTTTCGCCCTCCCTTCTTTCTCCTCCCTTCACTCTTTCCGATTAGAGTGGAAAATCTTTTTTCTCTCTCAGTGAGGGTATTGCCATGTGCCGAAAGTCTGTCTTCATTGTATAGCTGAGCCATTTTGCCCCAGAGCCCTTAATCCCTGCTCTTGTATTCTTTCTTATTCTGGCATCTTTGTCTTAAGAGTTCTGTTCCGGACACCATTGTTTAAGAGCCCCTTTGTATGTGTACAACTGAGGAAGATGCTTAAAGCATGGGTAGGCAAACTAAGGCCTGGGGGCCGGATCCGGCCCAATCACCTTCTAAACCCGGCCCGCGGACGGTCCAGGAATCAGCGTGTTTTTACATGAGTAGAATGTGTCCTTTTACAGTGGTACCTTGGGTTACAAACACTTCAGGTTACAGACTCCGCTATCCCGGAAGTAGTACCTTGGGTTAAGAACTTTACCTCAGGATGAGGACAGAAATCGCGCAGCAGCTGCACGGCGGCAGCAGGAGGCCCCATTAGCTAAAAGTGGTACCTCAGGTCAAGAACGGTGTCAGGTTAAGAATGGACCTCTGGGACTAATTAAGTTCGTAACCAGAGGTACCACTGTATTTAAAATGCATCTCTGGGTTATTTGTGGGGCATAGGAATTTGTTCATTCCCCCCCCCCCAGTATAGTCCGGCCCCCTCCACAAGGTCTGTGGGACAGTGGACCGGCCCCTTGCTGAAAAAGTTTGCTGACCCCTGGTTTAAAGCATACAGAAGCCTTTCAATCTCAGGCTTGCCATGGAAAGGAAGGGGTGAAACATACCTAAGGAGAAGCAGATGAAGGCACTGTAACAGAAATCTATGAGATTTCATTGATGCTAGCAGGGGGGCAGAGGAAGGGAGACAGCTTCATGTGCAGGAAGAGGCTGTTCTCTTTAGTAAACTTATGAAATGTCAAAGATCCCAAGGTGCAAATAATCCACCACCACTCTGAGGGCTGGGCGATACCCAGTTTTAAACATCACAATATAGTGGTACCTCGGGTTACATACACTTCAGGTTACAGACTCTGCTAACCCAGAAATAGTACCTCGGGTTAAGAACTTTGCTTCAGGATGAGAACAGAAACTGTACTCTGGCGGCGGGGCAGCAGCAGGAGGCCCCATTAGCTAAAGTGGTACTTCAGGTTAAGAACAGTTTCAGGTTAAGAATGGACCTCCGGAACGAATTAAGTACTTAACCTCAGGTACCACTGTATAGCCAGCTCGCTGCACAGAAATCCTGGACGGGTTGCTGGATGGGTTTGTTTTTAAGCCCCCTCACTTATTTAGAAACACATACTCAGTGCTGTCATAGAAACAAATCTGGGATTAAAAAGTAGGGCTGTCAGCAGATTGAAAATGTGTAAATTAAGTTATCACCTGCTTTTAAATATATTTCCATATTATCAAAAGCTCAGTATAGGTGGCTTTTGGATATACTGCACAAAGTGCAAGAACTTTCAATTCATTTTTTTAAAAAATATATCTTTATTGTTTTAAAATAGATACATTTATGCCAGGAAAGCAAACCAACCAACCAACCAACCAACAAACATACAATCAAATAAACAAACTATAAATTGACAAACAGACAATAGCAATATATGAAACAACACAATTCTTATAACTAACATCATTTGTACTCCCAATGATGTGAACGATTGTAAAACTTATAAAACAAGAAATTAGAAATGACTTCCAGTTAGTCTCGCTGTACTTTATCTGTTGATTAGCTGATACCGCACAGTTACATATTTCTTATATAGTTTCTCTTAACTTCCCTACAAACTTATATTTATACAAAGCAAGGCTCAGTCTAATTCTGCCCAGAAGTTTCATTTTATGCTGTAATTTTTAAAGTATTCTTTTAAAAAATCTCCAACCCTTATAGACTATTCGTTTTGTTTGGCCTCTTATCCTTCCTGTCGTCTTTGCTAGCTGCAGGTATTCTACCATTAGGATTTACCAATCCGCCGTGTTAGTTATTGCTGTATTTTTTTCCAATTTCTTGCTACTAAGATTATGGCTGCTGTTATCCCATAAGAACTTTCAATTCAGTAAATTTCTAATTTAAAAGGAGAGGCCATCTTTAACCTATTTCCGGCAGCGGCGTTCAAAATTCGCCAGACGCATTTTGCACCTGGCTATTAGCCTCTTGGGACCGAGTGAAGATGCCTGGGTCCCAGGATGGCTCCTGACATCGCTATTGTCTGGAGGTGCATGCCTGAGGATGCTGTCCCTCACAAAGCAAAGTTGTTAGGGAGGGTGCACATCTCTAATAGTTGTGCCTTTTTAAAAGGGGTTCTCTATCCAGTGTTGGTTAGTGGGGGTTTTAAAGGAAATTGATCAATACCCTGGGAGAGAGGTGACGCCGACTGCCACCAACCTCTTTGTTGTTGTTGTTTAGTCATTTAGTCGTGTCTGACTCTTCGTGACCCCATGGACCAGAGCACACCAGGCACTTCTGTCTTCCACTGCCTTCCGCAGTTTGGTCAAACTCATGTTTGTAGCTTCGAGAACACAATCCAACCATCTCATCCTCTGTCATCCTCTTCTCCTTGTGCCCTCCATCTTTCCCAACATCAGGGTCTTTTCCAGGGAGTCTTCTCTTCTCATGAGGTGGCCAAAGTATTGGAGTCTCAGCTTCATGATCTGTCCTTCCAGTGAGCACTCAGGGCTGATTTCTTTCAGAATGGATAGGTTTGATCTTCTTGCAGTCCAGGGGACTCTCAAGAGTCTCCTCCAGCATCATAATTCAAAAGCATCAATTCTTCAGCAATCAGCCTTCTTTATGGTCCAGCTTTCACTTCTATACATCACTACTGGGAAAACCATAGCGTTTACTATACGGACCTTTGTTGGCAAGGTGATGTCTCTACTTTTTAAGATGCTGTCTAGGTTTGTCATTGCTTTTCTCCCAAGAAGCAGGCGTCTTTTAATTTTGTGGCTGCTGTCACCATCTGTAGTGATCATGGAGCCCAAGAAAGTAAAATCTCTCACTGCCTCCATTTCTTCCTCTTCTATTTGCCAGGAGGTGATGGGACCAGTGGCCATGATCTTCGTTTTTTTGATGTTGAGCTTCAGACCATATTTTGCACTCTCCTCTTTCACCCTCAATAAAAGGTTCTTTAATTCCTCCTCACTTTCTGCCATCAAGCTTGTGTCATCTGCATATCTGAGGTTGTTGATATTTCTTCCGGCAATCTTAATTTCGGCTTGGGATTCATCCAGCCCAGCTTTTCGCATGATGAATTCTGCATATAAGTTAAATAAGCAGGGAGACAATATACAGCCTTGTTATACTCCTTTCCCAATTTTGAACCAATCAGTTGTTCCATATCCAGTTCTTACTGTAGCTTCTTGTCGGGAATCCTTAAATGGAGAAATGTCTTTTGGGCGACGAGTGAAAGGACGGCAATTCAGACCGAGCCCAGTGATCACAAAAGGGTGGGAAATGGTGTTTGTGTGCTCTCCCATATACACCTCGCTGCAAGAGCCAGCTGCAGCCCAGGTGCCCAGCTCCACTTCCGGCAACTTGTATGATTATTATTCTTTTATTATTATTTTTTAAAGAGCCAGTTGGCAAAGAGAAGGGAAGCAGCTGTGTCTCCCAGGCAGCAGCTGTCTGCCGATAACCGAATCAGCCAGGCTTTGACAGGCAGCTGTAAGTGTCCGTCAGCTTTTATCTCTCCAGCTACTGCTGTTGTCCTTATTGCTCTGTCAGCAGCCAAGGCTGCTTGAACTCGGAGGGAGAGACTTGAGTGGACGGAAACAATAAGCCAGTCTCCGGGCAAGTGTGTGCCTGCACAAGTGGCCGGCTCTTTCAGGCGAAGGGAAATGTCTTGGCAACATGGGTGCTTGTCGATGGTTGTTTGGTCCACTTATGTCAGTGTGGTAGCTGAGTTCTTCCTATTTGTAATGGTCGTGATAAATATGCATGGGGACCCGTTGAAAAACTGCAGGAAGATGAGGGAGATCTCCCTCGTTCTGTCTTCCCCTTCATGTTAGAAATTCAGATACATAAGCTAGGCGCCAAATGGCTCCTTAAACCAAGATTACAGTGGCCAAAATGGAAGGACTAGTTGCCATTTTTGAGCAACCTTTGGCTCTAAAGTCTTATTTTTCAAAGGATGGACTGGCTGATCGATTCTCAGTTAAACATCTGGCTAGTTCAAATGACACTGCCCTTATCTTGTGTGTGTGTATTAAATTTCCTGTTAAATTTTGAATACTCATTTAAACATCCTTAAAATATCGATGACTTCCCTTCTCTTTTCATAGTTCATGTCACATGCCATAAATCCTTACATATTTTACATAAACTGAACCATTCAGAATTCCATTATTATATCCATCAAAACTTATTTACACTGTTGAATTTATCTTAATGTTGCCAACCTTTTCAAGTGTACACAATTTCCCCCCATATAGTCAATAAACATTTCCCAATCTTCTCTAAACGTATGTTCTTGTTCTCTTATTCTATATGTTAGGTTTGCAAGCTACGCATATTCCATCAGCTTAAGTTGCCATTAAATAACCTTCTCTGCCCTTTTCTTGTGTCTTGTCTAGGGATCTATAAAATCATTTATGAAACTGGCAGGCTCTGAGAATTTCAGAAGTCCACTGGTTTTGAGAAATTGCATAGAACAGTGGTTTTCAGCCAGTGTGCCGTGGCACCTGCCTTGAATGATGGTCAGGGCTGCCACAGGCAACACTGGCCTCTGTCCCTCTTTCCTTCCCTCCTTCCTCTGATGCCCTCTGGCATCTCTGCCTCCCAAAGGCTTGCATGGCTGTTTGTTGCAGCAGCCGTGGCTACAAGCTCCGCAGGCGAATGGTTCCTCTGGGGCTGGCCAGTGGGTGCTGGTTGCCAGGAGTCGAGGCGGCTCAGAGACTGGGGTGGCTGCCTGGAGGCCAGTCTCTGTTGGGCGACTAAGGCTGGGTGAATCTTCTTCCCAGGCCCCTGTGGGGCAGTGAATGGAGGCATCTCTCTTTGGGGCAGGGGCTGCTGCAGCTGCCGGAAGGATTCCCAAGGAGAAGGGGAAGAGGCTGAGGTACCACTCCACAAGGGAGAGTGTTTGAAAAAGAGGCTTCCAGCTCTGCAGGCAAGGGGTGACATAACTGGGCTCCTGAGCCCCACAGGGGTGCCGCAGAAAGAAGGTAGCTGGTCAAGGGAACCGTGGACCCAAAAGGGTTGAAAACCTTTGGCATAGAATCATAGAGACCATGAGGGTCATCCAGCCCAACCCCCTTCAATGCAGGAATCTTTTGGCCCACTGGGGACTCAAACCCATGACTCTGATATGAAGACTGTCTTGCCAGAGTGGTGCGTGCTCTAGTTATCTCCTGCTTGGACTCCTGCAATGCCCTCTACGTGGGGCTACCTTTGAAGGTGACTCGGAAACTGCAGTTAATCCAGAATGCTGTAGCTAGCCTGGTGACTGGGAGTGGCCACCAAGACCGTATAACACCAGTCCTGAAAGATCTTCATTGCCTCCCAGTACGTTTCCGAGCACAATTCAAAGTGCTGGTGTTGACCTTTAAAGCCCTAAACGGCCTTGGTCCTGTACAGTGGTACCTTGGGTAACATACGCTTCAGATTACAGACACTTCAGGTTACAGACTCTGCTAACCCAGAAATAGTACCTCAGGTTAAGAACTTTGCTTCAGGATGAGAACAGAAATTGTTCAGCGGCGGTGCAGTGGCAGCAGGAGGCCCCATTAGCTAAAGTGGTGCTTCAGGTTAAGAACAGTTTCAGGTTAAGAACGGACCTCCGGAACGAATTAAGTACTTAACCCGAGGTACCACTGTATACCTGAAAGAGCATCTCCACCCCCATCGTTCAGCCCGGACACTGAGGTCCAGCTGCGAGGGCCTTCTGGCAGTTCCCTCACTGCGAGAAGTGAGGTTACAGGGAACCAGGCAGAGGGCCTTCTCGGTAGTGGCCCCCACCCTGTGGAACGCCCTCCCATCAGATGTCAAGGCAATAAGCAACTATTTTACGTTTAAAAGACAACTGAAGGTGGTCCCTGTTTAGGGAAGTTTTTAATGTCTGACGCTGTATTGTTTTTAATATTCGGTTGGAAGCCGCCCAGAGTGGCTGGGGAGACCCAGCCAGATGGGCGGGGTATAAATAATAAATATTATTATTATTATTATTATAAGAGTCTCGTGCTCTGATGACTGAGCTACCCCAGCTGCATTCAAGAGATTATACATCAGCTCCATACGAACTACGTGGAAGGTGCTCGTGGCTGTTTGAAGTTAGCAAATTGCAAACTTTCCAGCAGGCTTGTTGATTTTGCTCTCCGTGCAGAGACATAACAAAGTATATAACCCAACATTGTCCCCATTGTATGCAGGCCACAACAGGCACAAAGTGTGCACTAAGCCGAAGGGCACTCATATCTTTAAATGTATACTAAAAGAGAAATGACGTCCGCCTTTCAATTACTGTTTCTATTACTGTTAAGATAAGAAACGTTTAAAAGAACTGGTTATAAATTGCTGCTTGAGTTTCTGACGTGTCGCTACCAGTTGGATGAAGAAAAAGGGAGAAGGGAAAGGGAACTTTAATGGTGCAATCCTTGAGCACGTTTTCAAGATTCCTGCTGCAAACACGAGAGCTGAAAGCTTGTTCTCATCCTTAAAAGCTTTTTCACATATATATCAGTTTTTGGATTCTGCGAAGTTCAGTGCATGCACCGTCATGCAGCGTATTAAAAACATTCTGCCTATGGCCAGCCCTGTACTTGTACAGTATATATTTATATAATTTCAATCCAAGTCCTTTGAGTAAGAAGAGATGATCTGAAACTACCTCCCATTGCGTACAAATGAAAGCTTGTCTTGCTCCTCTCCCACCCACCTGCTCAAAAATTTTCCTTTACATTTTCTTAGGGGGGCGCGGTGAGGAGGATGCTGGAATGTTTGTTCTCAAGCCATGAAAAAATTAAAGTTTTCTTTCTTGATGCACCTCAGTGAAGCAGGAGACTTGTTTTTGTGAAGGCTTGCCAGATTTTAAGAGTTTGGAGAGAGCCCATGCGTTGTGCCATAAATTTGAACGTCACTTGCAATTTTGCATATGTGACTCGGTGAATTGGATTCAGCTGTTCTCACGGCTGCCGATACCCTTTTTCAGATCCTTTTCGGATTGTAACTTGAGTGAAAACAGCCATCTGTTCACTGGGGGGGGTGGGGTGATCTCCATCTTTCTCGCGAGTTGCACGGCTGGACCTGACTCTGCCCGCGTGGGCTGCTTGCGGGAAATAGAAGAAGAAAAGTCATGGTTTTTGCTTTACATCTGGGTGTACAAACTGCTCATTTCTGTGTTTTTGTGTTTCTCATTCTAGGGAGCACGGGTTTGGTTGCGAGAAAATGGCCAGCATTATCCAAGTACTGTAATTTCCTGTGCGGAGGGGATTGTTGTGTTCAGGACGGATTATGGCCAGGTAAATATATCTATTCTAAAGACTTTTTAATTATATATATATATATATATATATATATATATATATAGGAAAACTCAGGGTGCTAGCAACTCCCCCCCTCTAAATGCTGAAGTGTTCTCACAGACAATTTTCAACCAATCTTTTGTCTCTAGACTTGGTGCATTTTTCCTCCCCCCCCCCCCCCAATTTATTTTACCACCACCGGTAATGATTTAGCTCCCCATCATGACAAAGGTGTGTTTTGCTGTAAAGGTATTTAGCCAGGAGGTCAATTTGGGGCAAAAATCCCCATACTTGTGTGCTGTGGAGAATAATAAACCCTGCTAGGGCATTGCGAGAAAGGAAGACTTCTGTGAACCACAGAGAATTTCAGAGGAGCCTACCTGCTATGCCTCTGCATGAGTTACTGCTCTGCTTTTTGCTTCTGTCCTCTCAACCTTCATGGGGTGTGTGCAATACTTCCTTCTGACCTGCATTTAAGGAAGGCTGCTACATCCGCCCATCCATCTCTGTATGGATCACTGCTTTAGGATAATCTTCTGCTGGTCTGAACACCAGGGGCAGGCACGTCGGAAGGCGTACGTTTGGGAATGTTCAGAGTAGCAAGAGAGGATATGTTATTTATTAATATCCTTCCTAACTTGCACTAGCAAGTTCCTTTATGTAGCAGAGTTACATTCCCCTTTTTACACGCACAGCAGATAGCTGGTTGCAGGCTCGTGTGAGCCTCTCACTATTATACAATTTAATCTGTCTCAGATTGAATTGTACGTTCCTGGTAAGTTCCCTTGAATCCCTCTTAAAAGAATAAAAACACGACAATCGTATTCAAAGTCAATAAAAGAAGTTTACTCACATCAGTTCACAGTTGGATTCCTGAAGGCAGACTTAGTTACAAATATGTACATGTGGGTCTACCCCGTATGGAGGAACAATTCCAGTATTTCTGCTAGCTGAGAGCTAGCAGTGCAGTCCTAGCTAAAAGCTGGTCAAATGAAGAAGGAAGTCAAAAAGAAGGAAGGGTGCTACGTGACTCGTCCTTTTGTTACCTGGGCAGGTAAGGTCACGCCCACCTTCTATCGCATGCAAAAGGAAGGATGCTCCAGCCAGGAGGAACAGGAAGTTTTGACTGGCTGGACCAAACATTCCCTCGCATGTCTTCTCTAGCGTTACAAGGAATGTTGTACTTCACTGCTTCTCATGGATCACATCCCGCAATACGGTTCCTACACATAGCCTCTGAAAGTACATCTCTTTGGGGGTGAAATAGCCATGTTCAAATATATAAAAGGATGTCACATAGAGGAGGGAGAAAGGTTGTTTTCTGCTGCTCCAGAGAAGTGGACATGGAGCAATGGCTCCAAACTACAAGAAAGAAGATTCCACCTAAACATTAGGAAGAACTTCCTGACAGTAAGAGCTCTTCGACAGTGGAATTTGCTGCCAAGGAGTGTGGTGGAGTCTCCTTCTTTGGAGGTCTTTAAGCAGAGGCTTGACAACCATATGTCAGGAGTGCTCTGATGGTGTTTCCTGCTTGGCAGGGGGTTGGACTCGATGGCCCTTGTGGTCTCTTCCAACTCTATGATTCTATGAAAGACAAATCTACTTCTAACTGATTCTGAAAAAGTCTTCTTAAACTGTGGGAGCCCAGCTGTGGCTCAATAACCCACTTGTCTTTGCTGCCTGCCTGGCAGAATCTGTAAGGCCATAATGCATACCTATTGGGCGGTTTGCTGGAAGGGTTACAGCTTGCACAGTCTTGTTTTACAGAACTCACCGACTCCAATTTCTTTGCACTGTCCCTCCATTGCTCACTTCCGTGAAAATATATATACAGTCATACCTCGGGTTACAGCCGCTTCAGTTTGCGTTTTTTTCAGGTTGTGGACCACCGAAACCCGGAAGTACCGGAACGGGTTACTTCCGGGTTTTGGCGGCCGCGCATGCGCAGAAGCACTAAATCGCGCTATGCGCAGAAGAACAACAAGAAGAAGAGTTTGGATTTGATATCCCACTTTATCACTACCCTAAGGAGTCTCAAAGCGGGTAACATTCTCCTTTCCCTTCCTCCCCCACAACAAACACTCTGTGAGGTGAGTGAGACTTCAGAGAAGTGTGACTAGTCCAAGGTCACCCAGCAGCTGCATGTGGAGGAGCGGAGACGCGAACCCGGTTCCACAGATTACGAGTCCACTGCTCTTAACCACTACACCACACTGGCTCTCGTGGTGAGAAGCGCCGAATTGCAACCCGCACGTGCACAGACGCGGGTTGCGAACGTGCAGCCTGCACGGATCATGTTCGCAACCCGAGCGTCCACTGTATATTAATTGAAAGTTACTTTAAAAGGCTCTATAAAGCATGCAAAATACCTTATACTTTTGCAAACAATTCAAGGTTTTTTGTTTAGCAACAGAATTCAGAGGGGGAGAAGCATGGGACACACTCACACAAAGAGGAATGCACATAACCCTGTCGCATTAATTTCATCCTGCACCTTTAACAAAGAAATGGATGCAAAACCTATTCCGTGTTGCAGAGTTCATTTCTAGACAGAGTAAATTCAGGCTTGCTTCTCAGGTTGCTTCTGAAAGGCGCCCGGGGCGCCCTGAGGAACGTTAGCTCTTGTCGGGAGATTTATTTTATTTATTTGAGGTACTTGCCATTGCGATCTGCCCTTTGCTCAAGCTTCCCAGAGTGGCACACAGTAAACCTTAAATTTGTGCTCAGCAGTAAAAATGAGAAACAAAATAAATCAAACAATACCACAAAATCCGATAGCAGTTGCTGTTAAAAAAGGCAGTGGAAAGCAGAATGAAATATCGCCATGCACTTCATCCCTCCCCAGAGATGCAGGATTTGTTACTCCCGAGCTGTGATGACTTAACTTTGGAAAATAATATGTGTATTTCTGGTCCTTTTGTTGTTATTGATATGTCACCCGTTGGTGCATTTATAAAAAGTAGTTTTTGCAAAAATAGGCATATGGGACTTTGCCCACAAGGAGGTTAAGCGTGTGTGTGTGTGTGTGTAAATAATTTTCTGTTTTACAATTTAAAATACTCATTTAAACATCCTTAAAATATCAATGACTTCCCTTCTTCTCCTTTCATGGTTTCATTTTGCATATCATAAATCTCTGCATATTTTACATAAACTAAACCATTCAGTATTCCATTATTACATCCACCCAAACTTATTTACACTGTTGAATTTATCTTAATACTGCCAACGTTTTCAAGTGCACACAATCCCCCTTCCAATATACAATAAACATTTTCCAATCTTCCCTAAACGTATGTTCTTCTTGTTCTCTTATTCTGTATGTTAAATCTGCGAGTTGTGCGTATTCTGTCAACTTAAGTTGCCATTCCTCTTTGGTTAAATGTTGATAGTGGCACATAGAAGCCAACAGGGGGAAGGGGAAGTGAGAAAGATAGCTCAGTTGGTAAAGCATGAGACTCTTAATCTCAGGGTCGTGGAGCCCACGTTGGGCAGCAGATTCCTGCAGTGCAGGGGGTTGGACCTAGGACCCTCGTACCTACGGGACCGCCTCTCCTGGTATACCCCATGGAGGACCTTAAGGTCCACAAATGACAACACCTTGGAGGTCCCAAGTCGGAAGGTGGTTAGATTGGTCTCAACTAGGGCCAGGGCCTTTTCAGTACTGGCCCCGACTTGGTGGAACGCTCTGTCACAAGAGACTAGGGCCCTGCAGGACTTGACATCTTTCCGCAGGGCCTGCAAGACAGAGCTGTTCCATCTGGCCTGTGGTTTGGACTCAGTCTGACCCTCATGTTTCCCTCCCCTTATGGTTTTGATCTATGGGCTACTATTAAAATGAGGCTGCATTTTAAATTATATTTTAACCTGTGTTTTAAATTGGTTTATTTATTTATTTATTTATTTTATTTTTTATTGGAATTTTACTGGTGTTAGCTGCCCTGAGCCCGGCTCTGGCTGGGGAGGGCGGGGATAAAAATAAATTATTATTATTATTATTATTATTATTATTATTATTATTATTATTAAATGACCCTTGGGGGGTCCCTTCCAACTCCACAGTTGTAGGATTCTAGGAACGAAGGAAGGGAGAAATACCAGTAACAGAATGGAAATCTAGGAGAGGCAAAGGTAATCAGGAATGAACATGAGCAGTTACACATACTTAAGTTTTATTGTTACTGCTTTCCGAGCTTTTCCGACTGTCTGAGATAAATGCCTGTACAATTCTGACATGGTACGATGATGTATCTTTTTCTATATAATAATTTTTATTTGGTTTTACAAATATAAAATTATAACAATACAGTCATACACTTCCACATTTACAGATTCTTTTGAATCTCTAGACTTCTCCCCTCCCCTCCATGGGTCCTATTTTTAAACTTTTTCTACTGCATCTTTCCAATAAGCTATGTTTTATATAACTCCATTGTCTCCATACTACTTGCTACATTACAAGTGTTATTGTAACCCTGCTAATGTTTTCATCTGCTTACAGCAAGGTAAATTATAAATTTCCCCCATTCTTTGTTAAAGTTCTGGTCTTCTTGGTTCCTGAGCTTTCTGGTCAACTTTGCCATTTCGGCATATTCCAACAGTTTGATTTGCCATTCTTCTCTGGTAGGGACTTTATCTTCTTTCCATCTCTGGGCTAATAGCATCTGGGCAGCTGTCATCGCATATATAAAAAGTCTTTTCTGCTCCCTTAGAATATCTGCACCTACAATTCCCAGTAAAAAAGCCCCTGGTGGTGGGGGTGGTTGTTGTTGTTTTTTACAAAAGTTAATTTAAACACTTTTTTCATCTCATTATATATCATTTCCCAGAATGCTTTTATTACCCGTGGCACCTATCGTTAACCCTGGCGACTTTTGAAGGAGCACCCTATTCCAAAACTGTGACTTGGGGGTGGCAGGCCTCCTGAATCTGAGTTCTTGTGTACGGGGTCTGCTGGTGGCAGGCTCATGTGATATGCTCTAGAAAGTTTGGAGCTCCAGCTGCACGATTAATTGGCACTAGCTAGACATATTATATTTTGTGTACTCTCTGTTGGCTTCAAGCCTGATCACCGAGAAAAGTTTAAAGGTGTTTATGATAAAATGACTGCATTGAGAAGCCCATTAATGTGCCCTGGGAACGGGAGACTGGCGAGTTGCAGTTATTCTCACCATGTAGGAGAATTTGAGCGTTGGCAGAGATGCTGTTTGTTTTTACCTGCATGCAGGGGGAAGAGGTTAAAGGCAGAATTCATCGTTATTTGGGCAAGAATTGCAAGATAGTTATGATACCGGCTAGGCCAGCCATGCCCCACTGTTGTACACATAAACCTTTTAAATGCCATCTATGTGGCGCTGTGGGTTAAACTACAGAGCCTAGGACTTGCCGATCAGAAGGTCAGCGGTTCGAATCCCCGCGATGGATTAAGCTCCCGTTGCTCTGTCCCAGCTCCTGCCAACCTAGCAGTTCAAAAGCACGTCAAAGTGCAAGTAGATAAACAGGTACCGCTCCGGCGGGAAGGTAAACGGCGTTTCCGTGCGCTGCTCTGGTTTGCCAGAAGCGGCTTAGTCATGCTGGCCACATGACACGGAAGCTGTACGCCAGCTCCCTCGGCCAATAAAGCGAGATGAGCGCCGCAACCCCAGAGTCGTCCATGACTCATCAAACACAAAGGATGAAAACAAACAACTATTTCAAAAGGTTTCCTGAACATAAGCCTCAGCAGCTTGGTGCTGTTTAAGAAAGGTTTTGATTTTTAGGTTTTTAATTTTATTTTGTCATTTAACCTTCAGGAGGTAGCATCTCTGAGATCTGCCTTGTTCCTTGGGAAGTCAGAATGATCACCGGCATTGAAAGCTTGCTGTTCTTGGTTGTGGGGCAGTTTGGAAGGAAAGTGGAAACAAAATGCATGACCAGCTTCAGTTCATTCCCAACAATAATACACTTTGGCTTCTCTCCCTCTCTCCCTCTCTTACGTTGGTCTTCTAAATTTTATTGCAGCACACTTTAGCTTTCCCTGGCTTTTTTGTTTTGTTTTGCAAATTCAGCTTTTCTACAGTTGCAAGCTCCTGAGTCCGTTTCAGCTGTTTGTTCTTGGCAAGGGGATATTGTGGAGTGGGATGTTGAAAGCTTCAGCTGAGCTGATAAGAGGACAGATGTTCTCTTTGCTGAGAACAGAACCATATCAGTCTTGATATTAACTTATCTGCCTTTCAGCAACGTAGCTGAATACATAACAGCCTTCAGTCCTATCGCCAAGGTTAGTTTCCTACTAACAACTGCCTTTTGCTGGAGGCTTGATGAAATGGACCTGGTGGGTTAGCATCCAATTCTAATCTTAATATTGTCAATTTTTACGGTAAATGTGTGAAAATGAACCAGGAGTGGAAGGCTCAGTTAGGCAGACCAGGGTTCAGACGGTTGGGTGAATCATGCCAGTCCAGCCTTCGATTTCATTACTAGGGAGGTTTGCAACAGGAAAACTACTTGCTAAACACAAAAGTTTAATCAAACTAAGTACTGTACTGTTTTGGAAATGGGGTTCTCAGAATTTGCAAGGCAATTGTTGGCATGAGAATAAAATTGAGATTAGCATGGCATTTTGGAAGTGTTGATTCTGCAACTGGATTATCTAGCAAAAAAAGCAGCCAAATTTATTTTGTGAAAGTACGGGTTGAACTGACAATAACATGGGGCATCACAATTGCCTCAATGGATGTGTATTTTGTTTCGTTATAATTCTACACTTGTAAAATAAAAAAAAAATAATATTGTTACTATTATTTATAAAAGGACCTCCAATTCCTCCTTCTCTCTACAAAGGAAGTTGCTGTAGTCATTTTTGTTGGGAGCCTACTTAGTGAATCAATTTTCCTGCATGAAAGAAATAATGTTTATGGCTTTACATTTTAAAAAAACAATGGCAGCCACACGCTCGGAGGGCCATTACGGATATATATACCTTATGAAATTACTGGTCTATATCTCGGTTACTGATATATACCTCACGGTATTTGTTTAAGTAAAGAAACAGAAACTTTTAAATTCTTATTTGCAGACCTGTTTGTTGTATTATGAAACCAGGAGAGTGTGGCTATCATTTTTAACTGACAGAATGAAGTTTTGGCCCATAATACTGTACAAGAAAAAACACCCCCGAATCCTCACTCTGGGGAATATGGCAGTGGCAGGCTATGCAGGATGAGCAGCCAGAATTATACTGGATTTTGTAATAAATGTGGTTTGCTTCAAAAATGAAGTCCTTTGAGAAATTTTAGTCTCCGGTCTTAAATCATTCTTCTGATAGTGGATATTATAGTTCTGTTTTGTAAAGCAGCGCTTCCATGGAAACCTGGGAAGTCCTTCAATAAGTCTTACTGGGTTCAGTGGGGTTTAGTGTGCATAGGGATGTGGGTGGCGCTGTGGTCTAAACCACTGAGCCTCTTGGGTTTGCCAATCAGAAGGTCAGTGGTTCAAATCCCCGCAACCGAGTCATCTCCCGTTGCTCTGTCCCAGCTCCTGCCAACCTAGCAGTTCAAAAGCACACCAGTGCAAGTAGATAAATAGGTACCGCTGCGGCGGGAAGGTAAATGGCATTTCTGTGCGCTCTGGTTTCCGTCACAGTGTCCCGTTGCGCCAGAAGCGGTTTAGTCCTGCTGGCCACATAACCCGGAAGGCTGTCTGCGGACAAACGCCGGCTCCCTCGGCCTGAAAGCGAGATGAGCGTCGCAACCCCAAAGTTGCTTTTGACCGGACTTAACCGTCCGGGGGTCCTTTACCCTTTTACCTTTCTTCGTGTTCATAGGACAGTAGCCTGAGGTTACCTTAAATACAACCTATTTGTGCTTCTAGAGAAGGCTCTTTCAATTTTGAGTCCCCAGATGTTCTTGAACTGCCATTCCCATCTTCCCTGACCACAGACCATGCTGGCTAAGGATGATGGTAGTTGTAGTCCATCAACCCAAGGCTGAGAATGGCTGACCTAGAGGTTTCAGCCTTGCCTGGAAATGGAACATAGAACCTTCTAAGAACATTCAAAGCAGATGTTCTATCCTGCCTTTCCTCAGAGAATACAATAGTTCTGTTCCTGGCACCCAGAGTTTGTTTGTATGCACGATGTCAAAGATAGCTTGCTTTTCTTTTCCTTTCTGTAGGTATTTTGTTTTCAACAGCTACATAATGACACGGGATTTCTGAAATAGGTTTTCTCTTTCCGTCTCTCTGAAGGGGGTGGGGGTGGGGAATATACCCCCTTCGCTCTGAATATAACAAGATCTGACTCAAAAGAAAATAACTCCGGTATGGAATAACTCACCGCAGTTTGGTTGGGGTTCTAGTCGATGACCACAGCTTGATTAGCATCTGTAACATCAAACTGCAAGAATGCTTAAAATTATGTCTTCTAATGGACAGAAAGCAATGGTGGGATCGGACTCTTTCGAAGCCAGACCGTCTAAATGGAAGCAGCTGAGAGAGACATAATATCTCAGAAATGTACTCTTGTGTGTGAGGGAGAATGAGAGTGTTTGCATGCACATTTCCCGCCCGCCCCCCAAACCACAGATGGTAAGTATCACTAGGAAAGAGCTTGTCATTCAAAAACCCTCCCCTGAATTCAGTTAACAAAGAAGTCATTCATAGCTGTGCATTGCAAAGTGGGGACATAGTCCCGCGATCTTCTGCCTTAAATAAGAGGCACCTGTAGATTCTCCCTTTCTCCACCTCAGCTTTCTTTCTCCTTGGGAATTGAACTTTAAATGTTTCCGCTCAGCCACAGTGACATCTTATTAGCTTGAAATCGCTGCATATTTATATATCAGTTGGGGATTTGTGGGAGCGGGTGAGGGAGGGGGAAATAAAGTTAATTGTTCGGGAGAGCCTGGTCTCTTTTTTTATTGTGAATTCGCTTTCGTCGGGGATGGTGCTCGCAAGCAGATGGTGGCAACAGGCGCCCATGAGGCCAAGTCTTGTGTGAATTGCAAACCTTGAGGGAGACCCTTCGAGACATGAGCATTTGGAGATATTTTGTTAAAAATCATAGAGTTGTCTTCTTAAGATACTACCTTTTTTTGACAAATTAATAATCATAAAATGAATAAAAATGGGCACCCCACCCACTTGACCATTCCATTGTAACTATCCAACCTCCCAAAATCTTGCGATGGTTTGACCCCTTTCCATTTTAACAGTACAGTGGTACCTCAGGTTAAGTACTTCATTCATTCCAGAGGTCCATACTTAACCTGAAACTGTTCTTAACCTGAAGCACCATGTTAGCAAATGGGGCCTCCTGCTGCTGCCGCACCGCCAGAGCCCAATTTCTGTTCTCATCCTGAAGCAAAGTTCTTAACCTGAAGCACTATTTCTGGGTTAGCGGAGTCTGTAACCTGAAGTGTATGTAACCTGAAGCGTATGTAACCTGAGGTACCACTGTACACATTCTACAAACACCCTCCATATTTCCTCAAAATCATTTCTCCTTCATATTCTTACCTTAACGGCACATGTTAATTTATCATATTCCATACCTATTCATACCATTCTTCTACTTTATCTTCTGCTTGCCCCTTCCACTTGCTGGCTATCATAATTTGTGCATCTGTCCATAAATTTTTGATCAAGTCCTTCCTAGTCCGCGAACCTTCCATCCCATCGTAAATTGATAATAGTGCTACCTCTGGACTTTTGGTCATCTTTAACCCAGTGATTTCTGTTATCTCCTAAAACACCCTTTGCCCCCCAAAATTGTGCACATTACAAAAGTAGATACTGCTTTTGAGGTTCACTTCTCGTTTTACTTATCTGGGCAGATCTGGTAGCCATGGAGCAGGGGGACTAGTCTGTGGTCTTTCAGAAGTTGCTGGGCTATAGCTTCCATCGTTCCTGATGGTTGGCCGTGTTGCCTGGGGCTGAGGAGAGCTGGGAGTCAAACCACTGTTTTCCCCGTCCCAATGAAAGGCTATACAGCCTTCAAATTGTCAACCTAGACATACAAGAGAGAGCTGTGGAGGGAATAGCAGCTATTTGGGAAAGGGCCTAAAGTGATTGGGAATTTGACACTGTCTGCTCAGAATGCAACTTGCTTTGCCAGAGCACCAAACAGTGCTGTTAAATCAAGGTATTGCAGTTGTTCCTGCTTTGGTTTCCCTCGTAACTGTGATGCTAATGTTTCTACCTTGTCTCAAACCTAGCAAACACCTTTACTACTAAATTTCTCTTTTTTGAAGAAAGGTGGATTTCAGAGAGCTAAACCACTGAGCCTCATGGGCTTGCTGATAAGAAGGTTGGCGGTTCGAATCCCCACAACGGAATGAGCTCCCATTGCTTTGTCCCAGTTCCTGCCAACCTAGCAGTTCAAAAGCACGCCAGTGCAAGCAAATAAATAGATACCACTGTGGCGGGAAGGTAAATGGTGTTTCCGTGCACTCTGGCACTCGTCTTGGTGTCCTGTTACACCAGAAGTGGTTTTGTCATGCTGGTCACATCATCATCATAATATAATACTTTATTATTTATACCCCACCCACCCACCTGGCCTGGCCCACCCCCAGCCACTCTGGGTGGCTTCCAACAGGATACTAAAAACACAATAAAACATCCAACATTAGAAACTTCCCTAAACAGGGCTGCTTTTAAATGTCCCGGAAAGCTGTCTCTGGACAAGTGCCGGTTCCCTTGGCCTGAAGCGAGATGAGAGCCACAACCCCATAGTCGCCTTTGATTGGACTTAACCGTCCAGGGGTCCTTTACCTTTACCAGCTACCTAATATCAACAATTATATAGATAAAAGCCTGTGTTCAAATTTCCACCCAAATGGAGCCCACTGGTTGAAGTGTGATTGTGAAGATAAAATGAGAGGGGGCAATAAAAGGGGCAATGTTGAACCATGAGCCCCACACACTCTCAGCTCCTTGAAGGAAGCATGGGGTAAGAAGTAATTAATCAAATAAAAGTTGGCAAGTTATTCAGTGGGCCAGCTTGGCAAGATGAGTCTCGCTGTATTGTTTGGGCTGAAAGCTTAGATCAAGTGTGGAATAAATGCTAGAAGCTTTTAAGGGTTGTGCGTGTGGTTCAGTCCTCTAGTTTTATCTTATTTACACCTCCAGGCAGGTTGTCCAAAGTCCAAAGTGTCGGGCACCATGGTGTGTGAGAGAAAACAGCAGATGTAAGCTGGGCTTTGCTTGGAGAATCAAATCCATGTAACAATGGCCGAGAACATATGTTCTTCACAGTTAGTGAGACTGACCCAACTTTTTTTTTAAAAAAATAAAATATTTATTAAGGTTTTGCACAACAAAACAAACATCACAATCAGGAAAAACAAAAAGGAAAGACAATAAAAAACAACACAGTTTAAAAATGAAATAAAAAAAGGAGAGATAATCAAAAAAACAAAAAACAGAGAAAAGATTATTTCTTACTTACTATCTTTATAACCCTCTTTCCTGACTTCCTCACATCTCCCTTTTCTGTGTTCCCCTTTACACAATCAAATTCAGCAATTCCCTACCCGACTGACCCAACTTTTTGTACCTTCTAGGCTTTGTTTCAGAATAGCTTTTGCAGGATATGAAAAGCCCTGTTCATCACTTCCCAACTTGTGAGGTCAAGACCTTGGAGGGGTTGTTGGGAAGGAAGAGGACAAAGGAAAGGGACTGGTCCTGTCGGGTTTTGTGGTTATTATTTTCCCCTTCGGTTTCTTTGAACTAAATCCAATTGCTTTTCCTAGCTTAGAAGTGTTGCATTGTGCTTATATTCCTTTGCCTTCTATTCTGTCCTTGCAGAGCATCACATAAAGAGCCGTTGGCCACATGTAGCATATTGCAAAAACACACACACTTGTGTCAAGGATGGAGACTGCTCATTTCTGATCTTTATATACCACTACCAGAATCTAGTAGTAGTGATCAACCTTTTAAATGTGTGCAACTTGGGGCTCGCTTTTACTTACATTTAT
The DNA here is from genome assembly GCF_951804945.1 of Podarcis cretensis. Classification (NCBI taxonomy): domain Eukaryota; kingdom Metazoa; phylum Chordata; class Lepidosauria; order Squamata; family Lacertidae; genus Podarcis; species Podarcis cretensis. The sequence goes on along the minus strand of NC_137176.1, from coordinate 15,928,891 downwards.
TCATTCAAAAGATATATATCCTGCCCTCCCAGTGTATTGGCATTTTTTAAATTTATCTTTCTCTCTGGCCTTTAACCTTACCTTAAAATCCTAAACAAAAATGGAAATGACCCAACAGCAAAATAAAGGTTGGCAGTTGATTTGATAGCTTGGTTTTTTGTTTTGTTTTACAAATGCTCCTTTTATCTTACAAATCACACCTCCTCTTCAGGCGTTAAGCCCAAACTAATTTGCCTGAAAATTAGCAGCAGCAGGCCTGTGTCTTTAAGCATAGTCTTCTCCCCTATTCATATGTAAAACAGAGGCTGGGGTGCTATTTAAAGAGGGATGCAGGCAGTTGCTAGGGTTGGCTCCTCCACCTGGCACTCTCTCCATTCTTTGGCCAGACACCAGAGAACACCTGGAGAAGGAACACCAATACTAAGGCTCAGTAGTCCTTACCTGTTCAGTCTTTGTCCCCCAAATTAGCACCCTGTTCTTATTTTACAGGTGCATTGAAGCATCCTCATATGTAAAGAAGCAGCAGTGACATCACTGTGCATAGTTCTGAGCCTTTGTTGTTTAGTCGTTTAGTCGTGTCCGACTCTTCGTGACCCCATGGACCAGAGCACGCCAGGCACTCCTGTCTTCCACTACCTCCCGCAGTTTGGTCAAACTCACGCTGGTAGCTTTGCGAACACTATCCAACCATCTCGTCCTCTGTCGTCCCCTTCTCTTTGTGCCCTCCATCTTTCCCAACATCAGGGTCTTTTCCAGGGAGTCTTCTCTTCTCTTGAGGTGGCCAAAGTATTGGAGCCTCAGCTTCAGGATCTGTCCTTCCAGTGAGCACTCAGGGCTGATTTCCTTAAGAATGGAGAGGTTTGATCTTCTTGCAGTCCATGGGACTCTCAAGAGTCTCTTCCAGCAGCATAATTCAAAAGCATCAATTCTTTGGTGATCAGCCTTCTTTATAGTCCAGCTCTCACTTCCATACATCACTACTGGGAAAACCATAGCTTTTACTGTATGGACCTTTGTTGGCAAGGTGATGTCTCTACTTTTTAAGATGCTGTCTAGGTTTGTCATCTTTTAATTTCGTGGCTGCTGTCACCATCTGTAGTGATCATGGAGCCCAAGAAAGTAAAATCTCTCACTGCCTCCATTTCTTCCCCTTCTATTTGCCAGGAGGTGATGGGACCAGTCCAATTTAATCAGGATTGTGGATGGAAAAAAGCAAATGATAATTTTAATGGACCACCTGTGTCTGGCGTTACAAATACTGTCCCTAACTTACCCGTGGTGGTGCAGTCAGTATATTGAGTGGGTGCAAAAAAAAAAAAAAAATCCATAAAGGTTCCCTAGATTGCTGTTCGGATTCTCACAAATGCTTCTTCTAAGGTCCTTGGATGGCCTAAAAATTCAATAAACAAGCAGCCCTTCAAATTTCATAGAGTTTTAATGCCATATTTAAACCGAAAACTCATTAAGACAGACTTCTTTGCTTATGTTATAGTGCTATGAAAATAGACGGCACTACCCTCCCCGCCCCCCGTCTACAGTGCAAGCCTTTACATGTCTGCTCAGGAGTAAATGCCACTGAGTGTTCACAGGATTGCTGCTCAAGGGTTCTGTGAAATTTGAAAGCTCTTTCAGCAACTTGAGTTTGCCATGTTAACCTATTGCTTTGCCTAATCTATATTCTATCCTTTGGTGCTAGCAAATGCACTGAGTGTTTACTGATATAAATAGTTAAAACTTCCATCCTTTGTGTAGGTTTTCTGGAAAAGAAACCCCCATCTGTTCCTTTTCTTGTGCTTTTCTTATGTGTGCGTTAAAGAGAGCGGAGTTGCTTTTGTGTTAAGATTAAAGCAGATGTACACAGACTGCAGTTTAAATGCTCTTTAAGCGATTTAGGGCACGTTTCAGTTGTTCACACAAAATAAACCATTCCGGCTCTCCTCCCCCCGCCGACATCTCTGTGTCATGATTGTTGTCATCTGTTCAAATGTTAAGCACAGTTACAAAATTCCTATGGCTGTGGGATCAGGTTTATTGTTCAGTGCTTTGGGTGTCACAGAAACATATGGCTTGGCTTAAACAAGAGCAAAATTACTCTGTCTTCCAATTTGCATAAGGAAGAATTGCTGGTGCTATCCAGCAGAACTGAATTGTGGTTTAGAGGAAAATAAACAAAGGTCCGCATTAAGAATGCGAACGTGCGGAGGAAAGGGCATGGCTGCTGTTTTTTTAAAAATCCAGTGATGGTGCAGTTATTTGGTGCTAAATAACTCAGGAAGGGGACCTTTCCTGTAAATGCAGGGTGTTCCCTTACTTAAATCTCAATCTCACTGAAGAGCTGTGCAGCAGAATCATTTTGAGTAAAAAAAATGCCTAGGGTTGCAGTGCCAGAAACAAATTTTGACCATGAAATGATGAATTAGAAAAGGATGGGGAAGCTCTGGATGACGCTGGACTGTAATTCCTATCACTCCTGACCACTGAACATTGCTGCTTGGAGCAGATGAGCGTCCAACAATATCTGGACGGCCATAGGTTTTCCATCCCTATTATAAGAGTTGTTGCATTACAGCCAGGATTTCACCAGTTATTTCCAAACTTGCTCTCTGATTGCTTAACTCTGCAGGTAAAAAACGTAAAGGACCCCTGGACGGTTAAGTCCAGTCAAAGGCAACTATGGGGTTGCGGCACTCATCGCGCTTTCAGGCCTAGGGAGCCAGTGTTTGTCCGCAGATAGCTTTCCGGGTCATGTGGCCAATAGGACCAAACTGCTTCTGGCACAATGGAACACCTTGACGAAATCCAGAGCGCACAGAAATGCCGTTTACCTTCCCGCCGCAGTGGTTCCTATTTATCTACTTGCACTGGTGTGCTTTCGAACTGCTAGGTTGGTAGGAGCTGGGACAGAGCAACGGGAGCTCACCCCATCGCAGGGATTCGAACCACTGACCTTCTGATCGGCAAGCCCAAGAGGCTCAGTGGTTTAGACCACAGCGCCACCTGCGTCTTAACTCTGCAGGGTGCAGCAGCTCTGCTGCTTGCACATTACTCCCTCATAAGAAAGAACTCAGGTGGTTTAACGTCAGCCGAAATGGAACCCAAAGCGGGGGCTCTAAGAAACAAGAGGAGGGAGGTGTTTGCATGTTCAGGGGAACAAAGAAGGTTGTAAAAGTGCATCAAATGAAACAAACTAAGGGGCAGCCCTGCTTGAGAATTGAGCATGTTCAGTTGGAAATGAAAACGAGAAAACTTGGTGGGAGTGTAGCTCCTTGCATCTTGCGGTTTCCTGCTTGACTGGCAGAATCTTCTGCCAGTTTTCTTTCACACTCTTACACCCCAGCCTCTCCCCTTTTTTCTGTGGTCCGCTACTTCTTATCACTTAACGCATTCCCCCTTCCCTTGTGCTACTACTTTCTCTGGCCCCTGCTTCCTCTTCCTCTTCCGGGTCCTTCTGCTCATCCCATCATCTGTGGTGCTGCCAGTGTAGCCAATAACTCTTTGGCATTGCCAGTGCAGCCAATAACTGCCAGGCGCCACGTCACAACTCCAGTGGTACCTTGGTTCTCAAACGCCTTGGTACTCAAACAACTTGGAACCCAAACATTGCAAACCTGGAAGTAAGTGTTCCGGTTTGCGGACTTTTTTCAGAAGCCGAACATGCCCTGTTTTGAGTGTTACGCTTCCGTTTTGAGTGCCACACTGAGGTCTGTCTCTTTTTGCTATTTATTTTGCATTTTTGTTTTTGTGGTTCTTTTTTGTTTTGTTTTTGTGACTATGTGGAACCCAGTTCAGCTACTGATCGATTGATTGTGTGACTGCGGTACATTGTTTATTTCTTTCATTTTATGGATCAGTAGTCTCATTAGATAGTAAAATTCATGTTAAATTGCGGTTTGAGGGGTTGTTTTTAAAAGTCTGGAACGGATTAATCCATTTTGTATTACTTCCTATGGGAAAACACGTCTTGGTTTTGGAAGGCTTTGGTTTTGGAACAGACTTCCGGAATGGATTATGTTTGAGAACCAAGGTACTACTGTACTGTCAAATTTCTCCCTAAGTCGCCCTATGGGTTGTGGATTGCGTTAGCTTTAAAAGTACATGCTTGGTTCCCAGTCATTCCATTGGAGTTTGTGTAGGAAACTTCCTGGTAGCTTATCCCTCAAATTCAAGTGCCAAAACAGTCTTTGTTTCCCTGCCCATAATGGTCCTCTCCCCAGTAGGAAAAACACAAATAGTGGTTACACAATGATCTTTTGTCCAGCGGTTGCAAACTGTGACATGTTAATTGCAAGCATTTTGCCTCTTAAGCCTGGGTAAGATCTAAAATGTGCCAGGAAAGGCTTGAACCCCATTTTCTTTAGCTTAAAGCAAACAGCTGCTCTAGCAAGGCCAGCAGCACCTGTAATTTTTGAGAGCAGCCTGTTCACAATGAAGCAGGAATACATGAGTCCTTAAATTGCCTGCTGTAAATATTTTGATAGCGAGGGTGAGACTCTAAAAGGTGGTTGTTAAGCTGACCTGTAATTTATACTCAGAGGCCCCATTCATTAATGCTGACTTAAGAAGGATGCATAAGTCTCTCTTTGTTTCTGCTGGGCCCCTTCAGAACAATCCTGACTACTGCAAACCACTAATATTAAATTAGAGTTCTTTAGCAACTCTATTTACATACGCAAACATTGCGGGAAGGGCAGTAAGTTGAGCAAACTCCTTAGTAAACTCCAAATTAATTGCAGCTGATGGAAAAGTCAGTTTTATGTTGGTTCAGTAAGTCATCATTTCACAAGAAAACTCTTAATTAATTTTCCAAAAGTCACTTTGAGTTCTGAAGACTGCTTTTTCATTGCTTTAAAGAATTGCTTTGAGGTTTCAGAAGGAGATGAATTTGTATTTGTAATGACTCCAATGAAATTTCTTCTTGCTGTTGAAGAGGAGTCCTTTTGTTCATTCCAAAAGTGGCCCAAAGTGTTTGTTTAAGGAAATGTTCGTAATGTAATTTTTATTTATTATTGAATTAAGTATATTAAATTTATGTGTGGAAGAGACATACTTATCCTCACAGTTTCCCACTCGGTGCCCATTACTTACCGCCTGATTTCATTTTAATGGCTTTCAAAAACTACCTTTTGAAGATTTGTCTTTTGGTGAAATATAAACTTTGTAAAAGGGCTTGAATCCAAAAGTTAACCTTCTTTTCATTTTAATTCAGTTTTGTACACAGATGGGAAATAATGATTTATGCAGGCAGACTCTCAAAAACTTACTAAGTGCAAAACGCCTTGGTATTCAAACAAAGATCCTTACTAGTTTTGTGACAAGTTAGTGGACGGAGGGCCACCTGTCACCAGTGCCAAATATATACTAATCAGTGTTCAAAACTCCCATAGTTCTGTGTGCATTTTGTGACAGGGAATTTCATTAGCACGAGCAGTTTCTGAGCTCTGGGCGCAGTACTGCGCCTGAGATTTCAGATTAAAACTGCAGAGTGGAAGGAAAGGAGGTCCTTTTTCTGCCTCCCCACTTCCAGCTGCTCTCTGAAGACTGGAGAAGAGATCCTCTTAAGAATATTAGAGGGTTGGGCAGGGGAAGGACTGGGCCATGTGAAAAATGAACACAATTGTCAGAGCTGCCTCCAGGTCCCAGCTCACAGAGGACCAACGCTAGGCTGTAGTCATGTACAAAAGTCTTTATTGAGGTTCAGTTTCCATTTTAAAGCCGCAGCGCGCAGCTCTACGTCTCGACCTTAGACCGGCGAAGTCCCGTCTGAGTCTCCGCCCCTTCCACACCAGTTTAACACTCTCGCTTTGCTCCACCTCTTCCTAAGTTCCTTTCTCCTCTGGGCCCTCCTGCCCGCTAGGGTTTCATCCTTTCTGGACTCCTCTGACGCTGACCCTGATGATTCTCCCCCCTCCTTCCGGCGGGCTTTAGGACCTGGTTCCCTATCCGGGCTACCTTCTGTGCCGCTCGCCTGTACATTTGAACTTGGCGCGCGCGCCCAGCCTGCAGCTTTCCTCTTGACCGTTCCCTCGCTCTCCGATGGAGGCGTGGCCAACCCTGACTCATCTTCTCTCGCTGGTGGTACATATGTGGGCTCTGATACCTGGGACTCCTCCCCCCCACTACGCTCTGGTGGGGAAGCTGGTCCTGATTTCCAACTGCTGCTCTGGGAGTCCCCGCTGGCCCCTTGCTTCTGGGGTGTCCCCCTTGGGTCCCCCCTTGCCCTGCCCATCGGCGCCCCCTTCTGTGAATCTTCCGATTCGCTGGAGAGGCTCATGGAATCTATCGGGCTGCTGTCATCTTCTCCTACGCTGCCCTCGGATTGCTCCCCCTCGCTCTCCATCTCCTCTCCTCCCTGCGCTCCCGCTGAGTCCCTGACAACAATATTTTACCTGCAGTTCGTTCATTTTCAGCTTTGTATTCTTGTTATAAAAAAAGCATACCTAGACAGTCCATTGTCGCGCCCATAACGTAGGCTTAAGGTGCCATTTGGGATGAGTTGGAAAACGTGTACATTCAAAAAAGATCACAGGCTTTTTTTATTTTTGGACTAATTTATTTCTGGAGGAGCTGAGATGTGCCTTACAAAATACAGGAAACCGTTGCAGAAACATGGATTTTGTAGACATCAGCAATGTTTTTTCCTCGCTTTTGTAGTGGTCTGTTATATTTTTGTGACAACTACCAACTGCAAGATCCAGGGGAGTAACTTTTTTTCTCTTGAGCCGCACACCCAAATCAAGTTAACCTCTGGAAAAAGGCAACAATATTTACTTCGTATTTGATCATCTAAACATTTTAAATCCCTCCAAGGCCAGTGAGATCAAAAAGGATGCTGTGTGAGTCAGCCAGGCAGGGAGAAGTTGCTATGAAAGTTTTTAGTTTTGTTTTTTTTTTCAGAGGAAGGTTTTCAAGCAAGGAAGACAATATGGTCCCTGCTAAAAGATGTGAAGAGAGTTGCTAGTTGCCATGCGTAGAAGACAGCCTCCATAGCTAGTGTTAGTACAGATGGCTCTCGTCTGGAGTGGATGAGACCATCTAACATTAGAAACTAGTATATCGGGGAAAATAACCTTTTCGCCTGTTTTCTGTGTGCAAAAGGGTGTGTGTGTGAGAGAGAGAGTGCATGTGTGTATGTGCAGTCATGTTACACACGCACTTTATTTCTGAAGTTGTACGCAGTACACAGAGGTTTACCATATGATGTTGGTATGTGAAATAAAGGAGAATACAGTGGTACCTCAGTTTCAGAACAGCCCTGTTTATGAACAATTCAGTTTACAAACTCCTCAAAACCGGAAGTAGTGTCCCGGTTTGCGAACTTTAAGATGTGGGTGGCATTGCGGTCTAAACCACAGAGTCTAGGGCTTGCCAATCAGAAGGTTGGCAGTTCGAATCCCTGCAACGGGGTGAGCTCCCGTTGCTCGGTCCCTGCTCCTGCCAACCTAGCAGTTCGAAGGCACGTCAAAGTGCAAGTAGATAAATAGGTACCGCTCTTGTAGGAAGGTAAATGGTGTTTCCGTGCACTGCTCTGGTTCGCCAGAAGTGGCTTAGTCATGCTAGCCACATGACCCGGAAGTTGTCTGCGGACGAACGCTGGCTCCCTCGGCCTATAGAGCGAGATGAGCGCCACAACCCCTGAGTTGTCCGTGTCTGGACTTAACAGCCAGGGGTCCCTTTACCTTTAAGAGAAGGTTACCAGATTTTTTTCAATGAATCCAGGGACACTTTTCAACTTAAATGGATTTTGTATGGGGACTGGATTGTAAATCCGGGGACTGTCCCCAGGAAATGGGGACATCTGGTAACCTTAATCAAAGAACGGAATCCGAACGGTGGAAGGGCACCAGTGGCGGGAGGCCTCATTAGTGAAAGTGTGCCTTGGTTTAAGAACGGTTTTGGTTTAAGAACGGACTTCCGGAACGGATCAAGTTCGTAAACCGAGGTACCAAAGTATATTTGAAGATAAAGACAATCACACATTGTACATCAACTTTCCCCCACGCTTCTGCACCACAGCCATTGCAACCAATTTTCTACTGACCAACGGCCTGCAGATTTTCAGTTTCTTGTACATGAAGGGTTGTCATGCGTCTGGGAAATCTCCCAGACAGACCCGTAATGCTGCAGTCGAAAGCTGTCCGGGTGGAAATTGGCAAAGCGTCCGGGGAAACCCAGACGTATGGCCACCCATGTCGGCAGTGTTGTTTTTGCCAATTTGTCCTAGCCCCAAACTGTCATTTTGCCAAAAAATAGCTCAACAACTTCGGCACACAAAAAAAGGAGGAGCAAAGGAGTTCACCACCTAAAGCTGTGGGACAAAGCTCCAAGTATGACTTCGGAACTCTTCTGTGGCTGAGGAAAAGAAGGGGGAATATTTTCATTTGTGAGGCGGTCTGTGCATTATGCCTGACTCTACATCATTGTTTTGTTTTAGCCAATCTGGAATATTTTGCATGTGTTTGTTACAGTTGGTTTAAAAAATAAATTATTTTTTTAAAGCAAGTTACTCGAGCCTTTCCTGAGCTCTTTCACATGGAAGGGAGCTATTGGGGGGGGGGCACTGCCCGCTTAAGACCCTCCTGAATATAGGTGTGGCCTTCGTAGTATCAACCTTGAGGTTTTGCTCAAGTCCTGTGCCTGCCTTGTGATTAAGGTAATGAAATAACATTCCTCGAATAGGTGTGGCTTGGCCTAACATGGGCCTTCATGACACACTGTTCATTTGTCTTAATTTCTTGAAGGACTCCAACATAAATCTGTCTGCAGGAGAAGGAAATCAAACTCCCAGCCGCCCTCAGTTTAGGTGACCTGTCCTCTTGGATTTTTCTGCATTTGACTATTTGTGCAACCTGGGAATGTGTGCAAATGTTTGCAGGATTTGGAGGATTAATATGTAGCACCCCTGGCTGGTGCATATCTTTAAATATATCTATTTAAATCTAGATATTAAAATGCGCAGCCCACTTTTTGCTGTGAAACAAGATCTGGAGCCCTGGAATTATGCAGCCACCACCCCATTTTGGGTTTCCGAATGTGCACAAGAGCACTTGAAATAAAGAGATTGGGACAATATAATTTTTTTCTTTTCAATTTTGCAGATACTTAAATGAGTGAGGCTTGAACTGCTGGAAGAATAAGTACCGTATTTGTCGCTCTATAAGACGCACCAGACCACAAGACCACAAGTTTTCAGAGGAGGAAAACAAGAAAAAAAATATTCTGAATCTCAGAAGCCAGAACAGCAAGAGGGATCACTGCACAGTGAAAAGCAGCAATCCCTCTTGCTGTTCTGGCTTCTGGGATAGCTGTGCAGCCTGCATTCGCTCCATAAGACACACACACATTTCCCCTTACTTTTTAGGAGGGAAAAAGTGAGTCTTATAGAGCAAAGAATACGGTACTTTGTTTTGCAGCAAGGATGGGATAAACATTTACATACTACTATGTGCTAAAGTGTTGCATTTTGTATTGTGCATGAATCTGCTACAGGATGGGAAGTCTGGGCACTGTCCTTGCAGTATTTTATTTTATTCAGATACCGACTCAGAAAAATTAGGCAAGTCAGGAAATAAGGAAGCAAAAGCAGTTCTGCAACCCAATTTCCTCCTCCACTGTAGTGAGATGTTGCCTAGAAGATAAGTGATTGTTATTAGACTAGCCTGCAGTCCAAAATTAAAGATGCAGATATGAATTAATTCCATTCCAAGCACCCAAATGACTAGCTTGTAGATCAAGCACCTTGCCTTTAATATACATGATCTGGCAATTATTTGAAGAGAGCGGTAAGGTGTGCAACCAGAGTAACAGGTACCTCAACAAGGAAACCAGGCTACCATAAAATAATAAATGATAGGTAGGGTTTCTTAAGAGTTGTACAATAGCAACACATGTCTTAAGGGATATTAGTTTTGCATTTCAAGTAACTGCCAGCCGAGTTGCTTTTGCAGATGGGGACATGCGTACTTTGGCAAGATTTATTGCTGATTAGTAGAATGTGAGTTAATGAAAATTTGGTGTCTGTAGTTCTGAACCCTTTTATAGACAGTGGTACCTCTGGTTACAAACTTAATTCGTTCCGGAGGTCCGTTCTTAAGCTGAAACCGTTCTTAACCTGAGGTACCACTTTAGCTAATGGGGCCTCCCGCTGCCACCGCTCAATTTCTGTTCTCATCCTGAGGTAAAGTTCTTAACCCGAGGTGTTTGTAACCCGAGGTACCACTGTATTTGTTTTGCTTGCCTGTCTCTTCTGGAAAGCATAATTAAAGAGTACCGTAAAGGAAGTAGAATGTAAGAATGCAAAAGAAAATATGGGTGTTGGCAGAAGGAGGATAGATTACTGGATTTGTGAAACATGGACTGGAAATAGACTTTGCAAGAAGCCACATATGTTCCATATGATCTCGTTGCAGCCCTAGAAACAGATAAGCCTACAGTGCAATCTTACATTACAGTCTCACCTTGGTTCTCAAACTTAATCCGTTCCGGAAGTCCATTCCAAAACCAAAGCGTTCCAAAACCAAGGCTTGCTTTCCCATAGAAAGTAATGCAAAACGGATTAATTGGTTCCAGACTTTTAAAAAGAACTCCTAAAACAGCAATTTAACATGAATTTTGCTATCTAATGAGACCATTGATGCATAAAATGAAAGCATTAATCAATGTACTGTATTATAAAATAAACAAGACAGTATTGTAGACGATAATTTTTTTTTAAAAAAAATCTTACCTGCACTGATGATAGTCATGGTTTGGATGGGGGGCTTTTATCCATTTTCACAGTCACACAATCAAAATCAGTCAATCAATCAATCAATCAATCAATCAGTAGCTGAACTGAGTTCACAGTCATAAAAACAAATTAACCGAAAAAGCCTCAAAAACAAAAATGCAAAATAAATAGCAAAAACAAAAGCACCAAACTTAATCCATTCTATAAGTCCATATGACTTCCAAAAACTTTGATTGGTGCAGGCGCCCCAGAAACAATAGCCGACAGCCGCATCGGACGTTCGGCTTCCGGAAAATGTTCGAAAACCGGAACACTTCCGGGTTTTTGGCGTTTGGGACCCAAGGCGTTTGAGAACCAAGGTAACACTGTATAATGTTGTGGTATATTTATGGAAAATTGAGGGCTCCATTTATACATGAAACTGGCTGGGTGGGTTGGGGGAGGCACATTACTGTAGAAGGATTGGGAAATTGAGAATACTAGAATCAGTAAAACCAATGCTTCCAATCTTTTAAAAACACCCTGACCTGGTATCCTGAAATAAGTAAATGATGCATGATTAATCCTTTCCAGTTGTTGCATCCTTCAATCACAGCTGGGATCTAAAGAGGATTTCTCAAGGTAAACCAAACACCGAGTTTGGCGATGTACTCAGAATCTCTCATAACATCTTTCTCTGGTTTTGTCTGCAACATCCGCTGCCCTGTGGGTGGTTCGAAAATTATTTTAATATATAAAGGTAAAGGTAAAGGTACCCCTGCCCATACGGACCAGTCTTGACAGACTCTGCGAAGATTTATCATTTGCCCGATAACAAATGTTGGAAATGTAAAGAGATGGAAGGTACCTTTTTCCACCTCTGGTGGACCTGCCCAAAGATTAAGGCCTTCTGGGAAATGATTTATAATGAAATTAAGAAAGTGCTTAAGTGCACCTTTAACAAGAAACCAGAGGCATTTCTCTTGGGTATGGTCGGCCAGTTGGTGTCGAAGAAGGATAAGAATTTCTTTTTGTATGCTACTACGGCAGCAAGGATTCTTCTAGCAAAGTATTGGAAGACACAAGAATTACCCACGTTGGAGGAATGGCAGGCGAAAGTGATCGACTTTATGGGACTGGCAGAAATGACCGGCAGAATCCGCGACCAAGAGAAAGAGACTGTGGAAGAAGATTGGAAGAAATTTAAGATGTATCTTAAGAATTATTATAAAACTGAGGAGTGTTAAAATGCTGAGGGAAAAGAAGACGTAGAATTGCAGCGATAATTGGGTTTAAATTTTATGGTGGAATAGAAAAAGAGGATGAATTTAGATTTAATTGGGCAAGAAAGGTTGCTGAATAATGGTACTAAATTAAGGATGCAAAAAGGGAAAGGTATGGGGAAGTCCGGGAAAAGAGGGTTATGGAAATAAGGTTAAGAAAATATGAGTTTTTTGTTTGTTTGTTTTTATGTTGTTTTCTGTTTTTGTTAAAAAATTGGAAACCAATAAAAATCTTTATTAAAAAAAAAAAAAAGTCTTGACAGACTCTGGGGTTGTGCGCCCATCTCACTCAAGAGGCCAGGGGCCAGCGCTGTCCGGAGACACTTCCGGGTCACGTGGCCAGCGTGACATCGCTGCTCTGGCGAGCCAGAGCCGCACACGGAAACGCCGTTTACCTTCCCACTGGTAAGCGGTCCCTATTTATCTACTTGCACCCGGAGGTGCTTTCGAACTGCTAGGTTGGCAGGCGCTGGGACCGAGCAGCGGGAGCGCACCCCGCCGCAGGGATTCGAACCGCCGACCTTTCGATCGGCAAGTCCTAGGCGCTGAGGCTTTAACCCACAGCGCCACCTGCGTCCCATTTTAATATATACACGTACATATATACCTGACCCTTCAACGGAAACGGTGAGCTGTTTAGCACCTCCCTGCTGGTTTGCTGGAAGTTGCAAGGAAGGCAAACAGGTGGTGAGAATCAAGATCTAATGGAACTTGTTTTGGTACCCATTCAAATGTAACACCAAGCTGTGGGGTCATTTGGTGCCAACTTCTGTTCCTTGCATTGTAGTGTCTGTAGATGCCATATTGGAAACCCTAGCATAAGTCTGTTGGCACTGGGTGGTCAGGGCAATAGGGTTACGCTGCCATTCAATGATGTTTCCCTTCTCAACTGCAGAGTATCAGGCCAAGAGTTGGGTTTTCAAAGGAATAAATGAAGCAGAACTCCATTCATTGCAGTAAAGGGTTTTTGGATGTGATATGTGACTTGAAAGGCATACCCTCAGCCAGATTGCTTATGGGCTAATGGGCCTATGACGGCATACATGTAATTTTGGGGGGTGAATGCCTAGTTTTTGCCTCTGCTTTTCCTCCTTCAATTTCATTTGCAAGATTCCTTGGCCATGAACATTCAGCAAGGGGTATCCTCTCTGGACCGATATAAAATATTTGGGCACGATCTTCAAGAAAACCTGTTTCTCATTTTTTGTTGTAAAACCGCAATTGTTTTGGGGTAATTGAAAAAGCAATATGAGAGGGCAGATCAAGAGGGATGCTGTTTTAAAGGGTGTCATGGTGAGCATCTCACAACCTTTGCTCCTGGGCTGGCCAATCAGAAGGGATGGACTGATTTTAATCAGTTTCTTGTAGCTTTAAAGTGTTCTCAGTAACATGCTTGGATAATCTAACCATATTTCCTGTTGAACTTAAGTTTAACCCTTATTATTTCAAGGAATGCAGACAGGGGGCTTTTAAGGGTTTCAGATTCCACAGATTTGTGGGGATAAAGAGCTCACAAATGGCTTATATGCATCTATATATTTTTTTGAACCAGAGGGATTTACCTTTGCTCTTTATGCCAGATTTTCCCTCCCCTTCCATTTTTGAACTGATAAAACCTTCCTTTATTTACAGCTCCTTTTTTTTTACTGCATTCCTCGTGATCTCTAGAGTTTTCCCTGAGATGCTTTTGCTGGCCTTCGGCATCAAAAGTTATTCCAAGGCGGACTTTTCTTTTGTGCTGAGCTTTCTATATTGCAGCTAATCTCACATATTTTAGGGGCGTATCGAGAACCCGGGTGTACAAATGGGAGCAGCGGGTTGAACGGCGCTGTACAGTGGTACCTCAGGTTACATACGCTTCAGGTTACAGACTCCGCTAACCCAGAAAGAGTACCTCGGGTTAAGAACTTTGCTTCAGGATGAGAACAGAAATCGTGCTCCGGCGGCACAGCGGCAGCAGGAGGCCCTATTAGCTAAAGTGGTGCTTCAGGTTAAGAACAGTTTCAGGTTAAGTACGGACCTCCGGAACGAATTAAGTACTTAACCTGAGGTACCAGTGTATTTCATGCTAGTTTGCTTTGTCTGAATCTAAGCAGAGGACTTATATGGGGTCAGAGTCTTGCCTTTCCTGATGGCAGTGCTCATCAAGCCCCTAAAATTGAACGTCCTAACCTGTGATTCAATCTGGGAACCTTTTGCGTGGAATGTGTGATGTCAATGGCCAGATCATTTCCTTGTAAGAACAGTTACTGGCTAGTAGCCCAGGATGGCACTTAATGTTTTGATGGTAGCTAATGAAAAGAAATTTTTTAAATTTCACTACAATCCCACCACATATGATAAAAAGTCCCTTTTCTTTCCTTACATTTCCAACATATATTTGAACCGGTTTTGTACATTCTTGCTATCTGTACTGGTGTTATATACTATCTATACATCATTTTCAAGTAGTTTTCTTTCAGCAAAGAGCAATCTGTAAATTTTAAATCAGTTTTGACTTTAAATCTTTTAATAGCAAAAAAACAATCTGCACAAACTTTGCATAGTGTCAGGCCTAATGAGCATAGCAACTCATCTATGGTAGGTTTTGCCCCCTTGAAGCAGTTGCTGAGACTGAAGGTCCCTGCCTCTCCACAGCTGCCTATGTCCCCTCATCTCCAGGGCTTTTCCCAAGCAATCGTAGACTGCGTCTGAGTTTATCCAATCTCTCCTCTGCTCTTTTCATGCCTCTTCTGGTTCTGGGAGACAGGGGAAGGAGAGCTTGTCAAAGCAGGAGGGGGAGATACTTTTGATTCTTCACCAGCCTGACCCATCTCTGCCTTTTGACCTCCCCCCTCCCCTGCTTCAGTTTCTGCCTCTAATTCCTGTCTTCTTTCTGCCACAGACATTCCCAGCTCCCAATCTTCTCCCTCTTCTCTATGTGACCACTCATCGTTATCCCACCACCAACCCTTGATCTCTGAACCTTATTCCCTTGGTGGTTCACCAGCTGATCCATCGCTCCTCTGTGTCCAACCAGTACACCTGAAGGAGCGTCTCCACCCCCATCGTTCAGCCTGATCCAGCTCCGAGGGCTTTCTGGTGGTTCCCTCACTGTGAGAAGTGAGGTTACAGGGAAGCAGGCAGAGAGCCTTCTCGGTAGTGGCACCTGCACTGTGGAATGCCGTCCCATCAGATGTCAAGGAAATAAACAACTACCTGACTTTTAGAAGACATCTGAAGGCAATTCTGTTTAGGGAAGTTTTTAATGTTTGATGTTTTATTGTGTTTTTAATATTCTGTTGGGAGCCACCCAGAGTCACCTGGAGGAAAGTATTACTCGCCACAGTCAAGTTACAAAGAAGTATGAGCACAACTAACATGGTGCCCTTCCAATGTTTTTGGACTATAGGTCCAAAAATTGACTAGGGTGATAGGAGCTGAAGTCAACAAGATCTAGAGCAGTGGTTCTCAACTTGTGGGTCCCCAGATGTTGTTGGACTACAACTCCCATCATCCCTGAGCTCTGGCCTTGCTAGCTAGAGGTGATGGGAGTTGTGGTTCCACAACATCTGGGGACCCACAGGTTGAGAAAGGCTGTTCTAGAGGATGCCATGTTGGTTCCCAGTGGCCCACATGCTTTCAGACCTTGGTAATTTGCAGCTAACCCTGATCATAGAATCATAGAAACCTAGAATTAGAAGGGACCTGTCGACCATCTAGTCCAACCCCTGCAATGCAGGGAATATGCAGCTGTCCTATACAAGGATCGAACCTGCAACCTTGGTGTTCTCAGCATGACCAACCGAACTATCCAGGCTGTGCTATCTGTGCCCCATCATCGCAAGGACTTCCATTTCCGAGAGGGGGTTGCCCTCATCCTCCCCCTGCACATGTCCGCACCCTCCCCAAATTGGCCCCCAGGGGTTGGGGAAACTTCCAGAACACACACACACAGAGGAAAGGTGTGGAAAGTCCCATTGTGCAAGCAGGAGTCCTTATTCTGATGGAATGCTTATACAGCGCTGCATTGGATACCAGCCTACGTTTCTGTCCTGATGAAATTTATAAATGTAGTGCCTGTTTGTGCAGGCATTCTTCATTGCATAAGGAAGACAAAGCAGACAATGTTTCCCAACCTCTTAAACGTAGTTAAGAGAAATGGAGTGCCCTGAGGGCTCACATGTGCTCTCCCTCTCGTTTCTCTTGGGGTCTCAAGGTTGGGAAATCTAGATAACCAGCCTTCCATAACGCTCCAAATAGACACATGTGTGACAAAAGCATTGTATTCTAAAGCTCTCACGCCAAAGAAGAAACCCACTATGCCAAGCAACGTTAACGTTGGTTTTGAGCCAGCCTCAAGGTTTAGACTGAGGGAGTAACCAGTTCTTTAACTGCAGTGAGGATTGCCAACCATAGCATTGACCTAATTTTTTATGTGCTGGGTTGAAGGGAGCCTAGACTTTCCTGGAATATGGTGTTAGGTAGGAGCCAATACAGGGACGCGGGTGGTGCTGTGGGTTAAACCACAGAGCCTAGGACGTAATTACCGATCAGAAGGTCGGCGGTTCGAATCCCCGCCACGGGGTGAGCTCCCGTTGCTCGGTTCCTGCTCCTGCCAACCTAGCACTTTGAAAGCACGTCAAAGTGCAAGTAGATAAATAGGTACAGCTCCGGCGGGAAGGTAAACGGCGTTTCTGTGCACTGCTCTGGTTCGCCAGAAGCAGCTTAGTCATGCTGGCCACATGACCTGGAAGCTTTACGCCGGCTTCCTCGGACAATAAAGCGAAATGAGCGCCGCAACCCCAGAATCGGTCACGACTGGACCTAATGGTCAGGGGTCCCTTTACCTTTACCTAGGAGCCAATGCAGCTGTTTAGACGAGCACCTGATACATGCACCTGAGGGCAGCTAGCTGCATCTCCACATTGCATCTCCCTGTATGTGCGATGCTTGCATACTTCTTCTTCTTCTTTGGCAATCACACGTAGCCAAGTAAGATTGTCTTCCATGAACATGGTCATAACAGAGAGTCCATAAGTGACTGTGGAGGCCAATTCTGGATCCACACGTCCTTCCACAGTGGGAACATAGGTTTCTGGACGGGAGTTGATCACGGTGAGGGTTTGCCAAGCGTGCCTTCCTCTTGGCACACATGTCTCCCTTTCATCCTGAGTTTGAGCGTCTTGAAAGCCCATGACACCTTTGGTAAAGGCTGTTCTCCAATTGGAGCGCTCACAGGCCAGTGTTTCCCAGTTGTTGGTGTGTATACTACATTTTTTTAGATTTGCCTTCAGAGAGTCTTTAAACCTCTTTTGTTGACCACCAGCATTACACTTTCCATTTTTATGTTCAGGAAAGAGTAGTTGTTTGGAAGACGATCATCAGGCATCCGCACAACATGTCCAGTCAAACGAAGCTGATGTTGGAGAATCATAGCTTCGACACTGGTGATCTTTGCTTCTTCCGACGAAGGTTTGATTTGGTGTGTTAAAAGCTCTTTAAGCGTGAGACTTTGTGCAGATAATCTCGCATAATCCATGCATGAGCAATTATGCAGTCTATTCCACATGGGCCGCAGAGCCAAATCGTCAGTAGGCTTGGCGAGCATTGTGTTGTAATGATCTCCTGCTAACTTTGCAGTAGAGTGCTCAAATTGAAGACAACCTCATTTCCTTCATTTCACACTGAGAACCAGTGTGGTGTAGTGGTTAAGAGCGGTAGTCTCGTAATCTGGGGAACTGGGTTCGGGTCTCCGCTCCTCCACAGGCAGCTGCTGGGTGACCTCGGGCTAGTCACACTTCTCTGAAGTCTCTCGGCCCCACTCACCTCACAGAGTGTTTGTTGTGGAGGAGGAAGGGAAAGGAGAATGTTAGCCGCTTTGAGACTCCTTTGGGTAGTGATAAAGCGGGATATCAAATCCAAACTCCTACTCATCTTCCCTCTTTCCTTTTCTCTGCTGCGCAATCCGCATGGAGCAACCAGCAAGGCCATTTTAGCAGCTGTCGAGGCAGCCTCCAGATTTAGGGACTCTCATGCATTATTGTTAATTGAACAATGCTGAGACTCACCGAACAACATGATCATTTCCTTAACTGGCAGCTGTTGAAATGAAAGCTTTTCCTAATTCTGCTGTAAATGATGCGCTGTTTGAAGGAACAAAATACACAGTGTACTCTTAAAGATGCAATAGAACGGGGCTTAGAGGGAGTACCCTAATCTTGGAGATATTGTGGGTTCAGTTCTAGACCACCACAATCAAGTGAGTCACACATTCTTTTTTTTGTTACGTACAGCATTCCCCAAAGGCTGTTACCTGAAATGTCCAACAAATGAGATTTCAAAAACTCCCTGTGCAGCATTAATTCTTTTAAAATACATACACAGTTTTATTATTTTCAGTATGATCGTCTTTTAATTTGAAGAGTTAAAGCCTGTGATGTAGTTCCGTAGTCTTCAGACTTTAATCTGGTCTTGACCATCTGCCCTTTAAAAAAAAATGGGGAAAAGCCCCATTTACTGAGAGCTTTATCCCTGCTAAATTATTACGCGGTATGTTGAATGAAGGCTCCACTATCATAGACATCACCCGTATTAGTTGATAAAAATTGCATAGCAGCGCAGCAAGGATCAAGTTGGATAGACTGAAGGAGAGGATTTAAGCGTATAAAAACCCTCAGCTGCTTGCAACCCTCTTGGATTGATTGGGATTCATTTAACTGCCAAACTGAGTTGCAGCGAGAGGGCAGTGGGAAATTAATTCAGTAATAAAATGGTCTCATGAACCCACCGTCTCTCTGGCATAACTTAATGCTCTTCCTGGCCAGTCTCTCCAGGTGACCCGAAATTCCTAATGTAGCAGAATTACCTGCCTTCAGAGGAGGCTGGCCACTGTGCTGCATCAAGGTGTGGTGAGTGAAAACGTAGAAGCCTTATTTCTGCATGAGTCACTCTAGGCTTGCCTCATTCCAGGCAGCAACTCACGCAGAAGCACAGAGAGTGGACTCCTTTGTGTGTCCTTAATGCCTGTAGTATGTTTAAGCGACGCGGGTGGCCCTGTGGTCCAAACCACTGAGCCTCTTGGGCTTGCCGGTAGGAAGGTCAGCGGTTCGAATCCCCACGACGGGGTGAGCTCCCGTTGCTCGGTCCCAGCTCCTGCCAACCTAGCAGTTTGAAAGCACACCTGTGCAAGTAGATAAATAGGCACCACTGTGGCAGGAAGGTAAACGGCATTTCCGTACGCTCTTGATTCTGTCACGGTGTCCTTTTGCACCAGAAGCGGTTTAGTCATGCTGGGCACATGACCCGGAAAGCTGTCTGTGGACAAACGCCGGCTCCCTCGGCCTGAAAGCGAGATGAGCGCCGCAACTCCATAGTCGCCTTTGACTGGACTTAACCGTCCAGGAGTCCTCTACCTTTACCTAGATTTCATGGACTTGGGCACAAGGAACCTTTACTACCCTGCTGCACCAGAAGAAGTCCTTGCATGGGCTTTTGCTAATGGGATTTATTAGCTGAATCCAGCCCACTGGCCGCCTTAACTATCAGAATTTCAAAACAATATTGATTTGGCCCGTTGTGTGTAGTCACAACACGATCCTTTTTTGGCATTCTTGGCCGCCTTCTTAAGAAGAAAGGTGATTAAGTCCTCTTACCCAGGCAGACTGCAAACAAAAAATGTTTGGCTTGCGAATTAATTTTTGCACATTGCTTTGGGGAAAACACACCTACCTGGCAACAGTGAGATGATGTTTCTTCGTTCTGTCATGGAAAAGCCCTTTGAAAAAATAATAATCTGTGCTTCGGCAGAAGTAAAGCATGCAGCTATGTGAAAAGTGTTTACTTTTTTAAAGTGGAGTATCCTTCAAATGCCTTTCATAATCAGGTCCTTGATATACAGTGGTACCTCGCAAGACAAATGCCTCGAAAGACGAAAAATCGCAAAACGAAAGAGTTTTTCGTTTTTTGAGCTGCTTCGCAAGACGGATTTCCCTATGGGCTTGCTTCGCAAGACGAAAACGTCTTGCAAGTTTGTTTCCTTTGTCTTGCAAGTTTGTTTCCTTTTTCTTAAAACCGTGCATTCACTTCGAGGAGCAACTCATAGCACGCGGTGTGGTAGCCTTTTTGAGGTTTTTGAAGACTCTGGTGATTTTTGAAGCTTTTCCAAAGTCCGTGCTTCGCAAGACGAAAAAATCGCAAGACGAAAAAACTCGCGGAACGAATTAATTTCGTCTTGCGAGGCACCACTGTCCCTCTCCCTGGAACTAAGTCAGGGTGTGCCAATGTGGCCTAGTGGTTGCAGTGTCGGACTAGGACTGGGAGGTAAAGGTAAAGGGACCCCTGACCATTAGGTCCAGTCGCAGACGACTCTGGGGTTGTGGCGCTCCTCTTGCTTTATTGGCAGAGGGAGCTGGCGTACAGCTTCCGGGTCATGTGGCAGCATGACTAAGCCGCTTCTGGCGAACCAGAGCAGCACACGGAAATGCCGTTTACCTTCCCGTCGGAGCGGTACCTATTTATCTACTTGCACTTTGATGTGCTTTTGAACTGCTAGGTTGGCAGGAGCAGGGACCGAGCAACAGGAGCTCACCCCGTCACGGGGATTCGCACCGCCAACCTTCTGATTGGCAAGTCCTCTGTGGTTTAACCCACAGCGCCACCCGCGTCCCACCTGGGAGATGAGGATTCAAATCCCCACTAGGCCATGAAGCTTACTGGGTGACCTTGAGTCAGTCACTGACCTACCTCACAGGGTTGTTGTGGAAATTAAATCAGGAGGGGGGAATCTATGCCATGTGGCTTCAGCTCTTTGGACTCTCATTTGACTCAGCTGGCATAATCAAGTAGCATTCTGGGGCCATGATTTAATGACTTTAATCACACATCTTTTCGCATACAGAGAATCTTTTGTCCCTCGCAGGACCCAGCGACCGCACAGGGTTTTCCCCTTTATGTAATGCCACGAGCAAAACGGCCGTTTGCAAGACGGGGACGTTAAATGGCAAATGACGTAGAGAGGTCAGGGCCTTCCTTCATTTCCAAGCAGGTTGTTAAAAAATAATAATTTAACCAAGGTGTGAAAATGGCATTGCCCTCCAAAAAACTGTATTTTGCAAATCCTGTGCCACTCACTTGCATATGATTTATGATGGTGGAAAAGAATTTCCTGCAGCAGAATTGCTGCAGTTTTGCCAAAGAGATCCAAGCAAGAAGAATAAGGAAGAGCCACTTTTTTCAAAGGGGCCAATGTGAAATTGCACTGAGATAATGAAGAATTTAGGAACATCTTCTGCTATCCACTAGGTTCATTAAAAAAAAAAAATCAGTAGGAGGAGTGAGAGGGTGTTTTGTTCATCACCTTTAAGAATACTTGCCTACTATTGGCAGCCAGGGGAATCATCCACTTATAGGATTGAGATATAAGCAAGAACCCCAAATTCTGCGAATTCAATAGAGGGGATTTTTGGTGCCTGAATTTTCAGGTGCAACAGCTCAGTTTTGTATTCAGCTACATCCAGCTTTTCTGCTAGAAGTTTTGTCCAGCTGTTCTTACTGGTGTGCCCTCATTCCTGCCACCCACTGTGTGTCTAATTAGAAAAAGCTGGGTGGGGGGGGTAAGAAAAAGGAGGGGGAAATAGCCATTAATGTGAGAAGTTAAAGTAGGAGCCAAAGGAGAATTCAAGAGAAAAAAGAATCCCAGGGAAACTTGAGTTCAGATGATATACCTGAAAGAGCGTCTCTACCCCCATCATTCAGCCCGGACACTGAGATCCAGCTCCGAGGGCCTTTTGGTGGTTCCCTCACTGCGAGAAGTGAGGTTACAGGGAACCAGGCAGAGGGCCTTCTCGGTAGTGGCGCCCACCCTGTGGAACACCCTCCCATCAGATGTCAAGGAATAAACAACTATCTGACTTTTAGAAGACATCTGGTAAAGGTAAAGGGACCCCTGACTATTAGGTCCAGTCA
Source organism: Podarcis cretensis (assembly GCF_951804945.1). Taxonomy (NCBI): domain Eukaryota; kingdom Metazoa; phylum Chordata; class Lepidosauria; order Squamata; family Lacertidae; genus Podarcis; species Podarcis cretensis. The sequence continues at coordinate 15,906,958 of NC_137176.1, read as the reverse complement.
TGACCGACTCTGGGCTTGCAGCGCTCATCTCGCTTTATTGGCCAAGGGAGCCGGCGTACAGCTTCTGGGTCATGTGGCCAGCATGACTAAGCCACTTCTGGCGAACCAGAGCAGCACACGGAAATGCCGTTTACCTTCCCGCCGGAGCGGTACCTATTTATCTACTTGCACTTTGACTTGCTTTTGAACTGCTAGGTTGGCAGGAGCAGGGACCGAACAATGGGAGCTCACTCCATTGCGGGGATTCGAACCGCTGAACTTCCGATCGGCAACCCCTAGGCTCTGTGGTTTAACCCACAGCGCCACCTGCATCCCAGAATACATCTGAAGGCAGTCCTATTTAGAGAAGTTTTTAATGTTTTATATTTTACTGTGTTTTTAATATTCCGTTGGGAGCTGCCCAGAGTGGCTGGGGAAGCCCAGCCAGATGGGCGGGGTATAAATAAATAATAATAATAATTACAGTATTATTATTATTATTATTATTATTAGTAGTAGTAGTAGTAGTAGTAGTAGTAGTATTTATTTTCCTGTGGCAGACTTCCACTGGAAGTGACTTAGGTGAAAAAGTCTGCTTTTGCAAGCAGCACAACCTGAGTGCCACTAAAATAGCATGAGGTTGGAGCTCTTCCATGGAAAAAGAAATCAGATTAACTTTTCGCGGATCCACATACCTTTTCTGGAAAAACTCTGGAATTTCAGGTGGCCCAGATCGACCTGACCTGACCTGCCGATCCCAGCAGCTGCTGCTGCAGCTTTTAACAAGTGGATGCAGGGAAATTATTGATGCACCCATTAGTAAATATGCCCCTGTTGTTTTCTTACTGTGCTCCTAGCTAACTGAGGAACGCAACTGCTTCCAGATACCCATTTCCTCCCCTTCTGGGGCATCCCTAATCTGAGAATGTTGCCCAAGGAGAACTGTAGGTGGTCTGGCATCAGAAGAAGCAGGGGATGGATGCTTTGAATACCAGCTGTCTTTCTGAGGAAGTGAACACAGTGGGGGGAAAGGGGGCCCACCCCAGATCTCTAATGGCAGGCAAGCTTTCAGCTCAGGCAGAAGGAATGTCAGCAGCCTTTGGAGGAAGACAGTGAAAGCTTCTTATTCTCTCCCCCCGGGACACAGTCTTCCTTCAGCTCTGCTTCCAGCAGCCCTGCTAAGAGCCAGCGAGACTAAGCTATATAAACTGCAGCCAGATATGCTGACTCTTGGAAAAACAGGTCCATGGATCTTCATTCCTCCCTTTGCAATGGTCAGTTGCAAGTTGCAACGTCAGTACAATAGACAGCTGCAGGAATAGGGATCGCTTGGACCTCCCAATATTGTTGGACGGCTCTCATCGTCCTGACTTATTGTCTATGCTGGCTGGGAGATGAGAGTCCAACATTGCTTCCCCAATCCTGCTCTATTGACACATGTAATTATTTTCATTGATTTTTGATAATTTTATATATAAAACAAAATCACTTCAAACATTAAAATACAAGGTTCTTTTGAACCTTCAGACCTCCTTCCCTCCTCCATGGGTTCCATGTTTAAGTTTAAATTTGCTGCATCTTTTACCCTTAACCATCTATTAGGTAAAGGGACCCCTGACCATTAGGTCCAGTTGTGGACAACACTGGGGTTGCGGTGCTCATCTCGCTTTACTGGCCGAGGGAGCCGGCGTACAGCTTCCGGGTCATGTGGCCAGCATGACTAAGCCGCTTCCGTGCGAACCAGAGCAGCGCACGGAAACGCCATTTACCTTCCTGCCAGAGTGGTACCTATTTATCTACTTGCACTTTTGACGTGCTTTCGAACTGCTAGGTTGGCAGGAGCAGGGACCGAGCAACGGGAGCTCACCCTGTTGTGGGGATTCGAACTGCCGACCTTCTGATCAGCAGGCCCTAGGCTCTGGTTTAACCCACAGCACCACCCAATTACCATAAATAATTCCACATTGGAAGTGTCATTACATCCCTGCCAAAGATTTTATCTGATTACAGTGGTCTTTTAAATAAATTACAAATTTACTCCAATCTTTAGTAAATACTGCTTGCAACCTAGCAGTTCGAAAGCATGTCAAGTAAATAAGTACCGCTCTGGCGGGAAGGTAAATGGTGTTTCCGTATGCTGCTCTGGTTCGCCCAGAAGCAGCTTAGTCCTGCTGGCCACATGACCCAGAAGCTGTCTGTGGACAAACACTGGCTCCCTCGGCCTATAGAACGAGATGAGGGGTCCCTTTACCTTAGTAAATGCGTGATCTTCCTGGTTTTGGATCTTCCCCGTCATTTTCGCCAACTCCGCATACTCAGTTTCATCTGCTATTCTTCTTTTGCTGGTACTTCTCCTTCCTTCCATCTCTGGGCTAGTAGCATTCTCGCTGCTGTCGTTGCATACATAAAAAGCCTTTTATCTTCTCTTAGTAACGCTTCACCTATTATACCTAATATAAAGGCTTCTGGTTTTTTTACAACTGTATTTTTAAGCATTTTCTTTAGTAATGTCAGTACCTAACACCGAGTAAAATTGCTAAAATGTACAAAACAAGTTCAAAATTGTGTTGGAAATGTAAAGAGAAGGAGGGTACTTTTTACCATATGTGGTGGACATGTACAGTGGTAAAGGCTTTCTGGGAAATGATATATAGTGGGACCTCTGTTTATGAACTTAATTTGTTCCGGAAGCCCGTTCTTACACCGAAAACGTTCTTAAACTGAGGCATGCTTTCCCCAATGAGGCTTCCTGCTGCTGGTGCCCTTCCACGAGTCAGCTTCCATTTGTCTTCCGGTGCAAAGTTCGCTAGCCAGAACACCTACTTCCAGTTTTGTGGAATGCGTTGCCCAAATCATTTGTTAACAGGACTGTTCTTAGACCGAGGTACGACTGTACACTGAACTATTGACACATGTAAAGACGTCTGAGCTGGTTGCTCCATGCAAAGACCGCATGGCTTTCGACAAACCATCCTTGCATTCCTGAATTCAAATGTGATAAAAGAGTTTCTGAATCGTTTCACCATTAAACAACATACCAGATCCATTTCAGGGGATAAGATGTAAGCCTATGTCTCCCCACCACACCCTCCCCCAAATCATAGTCTTGTTTTTTAATTTTTTATCTTAATCATAGAAGCATAGATTGTAGAGTTGGAAGGGACCACGAGAGTCATTGAGTCCAACTGGCTGCAGTGCAGCAATCTTTTGCCCAATGTGGGGCTCAAACTCACGACTGAGATTAAGACTTACGCTCTACTAACTGAGCTATTATTTTGGAAGAATGTGGGCTCAGTAACCTGTGTTGGCAGTTCTTAAATGTTCACAAATAGTCTTGATTTGCCAGTTATCACAATCCTTAAATCAGAGGAAAGCTTTATAAATATGTTGGAAAGGTTTATATAGTTCTTAAAAAAAAGAAAAAAAAGAAGTTTCATGTTATTAAAACCTCCTTAGTTACCACAGTGTTTGGATTTCTAAACCTTAAGGGGAATTTTGTTTCCAGCGGAAAAGCATGCCAAGTTGTGCTGGCTCTGTACTGAAAAACAGCAACTCATATATAAATACATGCATTTTAAAAATATACACAGGAATAGGCATTTTAAAAGCTAATTAAGGAAATGACTTTAAGGTCACTGGAAATTATTTGCAACGGCTCCATGAAGTGTATATGTTCTCTTTTATGTTGTTTGAATGTCACCAGAGTCTGCCAAATAATAATGTGGGCCACAGTCAAGCAGAATAATTGTATAAAAGCAGCAGACGTTTAAGCCAAAGAAACACTTCTTTACCTAACATATCATTAGCCGAGGGGACGTAGCATCTCAAGATGTTAGGCTGACTGCAGGCATAAATGGTTCTTCTGTGTATTTATTTATTTTATACATAGAGAGCAGACCCTCTAGAAGCATGGGCCGTGATAGCCAGCAATGAAGTTTCTATATTCAGATGGTGAACACACTTAACTAGCAGATGGAGCTGAGTAACAATAGGCGATCAGTATTTAAGTCCTGCTTGTGAACAGCTCTGTGGCATAAGAACTGGACAAGAGGGGATTATTTATTCTATTCTGGTCCAACATGTTAGTCTTGCATTCCTCTGGTCATATAGCTAATATTTTCCTAAAAGTCCTGTGTTTGCTTTTAAGAATTAGACAGTTACTTTTAGTGAGAGGCAGGGATGGCCTGGGAAATTTTTGTACTATCCAACATTTCTCTGATGAAAATAGAGACGTCCCATTCAATAATACTAATACGAATAATAGATTATTATTTATACCTTGCCCAACTGACTGGGTTGCCCAAGCCACTCTGGGCGGCTTCCAACATATATAAAAACATAGCAAAACATTAAACAACTTCTCTATACAGAGCTGTCTACAAATGTCTTCTAAAGGTTGTATAGTTACTTATCTCCTTGGCTTGGGGTTTGCAAAACTCCATACCCTCCAACATGTCTCCAATGAAAATAGGGATGCCCTAAGGGAAAGCAGGACATTCTGGGATCAAACCAGAAACTGGGACGGATTCTATAAATCTGGGACTGTCCCTGGAAGATAAGGGACACTCGGAGGGTCTACATTTTGCCACTTGAGGCAAAAAGCCATTTCAAAGCTCCGTTGCCCAAGAGCTATTCCTGATGTCACTCAGGGTGAAATTCCAGGGGTATGTTATAATATATGTACTTATAGTATATATAGTGTAGTTATAATTTATATATGTGTAAATAATAATAATAATAATAATAATAATAATAATAATAATACAGTGGTACCTCAGGTTACAGGCGCTTCAGGTTACAGACTCCGCTAACCCAGAAATAGTACCTCGGGTTAAGAACTTTGCTTCAGGATGAGAACAGAAATCGTGGAGTGACAGTGCGGCGTCAGCAGAAGGCCCCATTAGCTAAAGTGGTGCTTCAGGTTAAGACCAGTTTCAGGTTAAGAACAGACCTCCAGAACGAATTAAGTTCTTAACCTGAGGTACCACTATAATAATAATAATAAATACCAGGGTTGAAATTCCTGTTGACCTACCTGAGGCTAACCTGGGATAACTGGTGTTCAATTGAAGCAGCACCCCTAGGCATAATGTTAAATCTGTCAGAACATTTTCTACCAATGTGCTTCTGGTTTGCGTTATTCTAAACGGCTCTCCCAAGATTCAGAAATGCATTATGTACGTTGGTGGTTTTGCCTGATGTAGGCAACATGCTTCTCTTTTGCAAAGTTACTCAGTTAATAGTAGGTATGGATTATTATATGTTAACGTTCATCTGCCCATGTTCATCTGTGGTTGCGAGAGTGTTCTTGTTGCATTTTGAAAAAAGATGCATTTTTGTGTGTGTGTGTGGACAGAAATGGAGAACATGAAAGTAGAATCTGTTTTTCAAGAACCGCTTTTCCCCTTTTTCAGGTATACACGTATAAACAGAGGTCAATCACACGCCAAAAAGTCACAGCTATGCAGCCTACAAGCTCAGAAGGTCTGGAAGACATGGCCGCACTGATAGACCTCCATGAAGGGGCCATCATGCACAATCTATTCCAGCGATATCAACAAAACAAAATTTATGTAAGTTCATTTTGGAGGGGGCTGAGGGAAATCTTTTGAGCAGCAAATTGCTATTTTACATGGGTGGATATATTTTCTTTGGATCTGAAAGTTCCCCTAAAGCGAGAGATGCTGGCACTATTGGTGCAGAAAGTTAGACCTGCTGCCCCCTAAAGTTGTGTGTGCAAGAAGTGGGGTGTTCAGTGTGATATATAAATACGATCGTACCTTGGAAGTTGAACAGAATACGTTCCAGACGTCTGTTCGACTTCCAAAATGTTTGAAAACCAAATCGTGGCTTCTGATTGGCTGCAGGAAGGTCCTGTCAGATGTTTGGGTTCCAAAAGAACGTTTGCAAACTGGAACAATCACTTCTGGGCTTGTGGCATTCGGGAGCCAAAACCTCCGAGTTCCAGGGTGTTCGGAATCCAAGGTACGACCGAATCCTTGAGTGGTTAGGGACTTGAGTGAAAACGTTGGCAGCATTAAGATAAATTCAAAAGTGTAAGCTAGTTTTGATGGATGCAATAATGGAGTACTGAGTGGTTTAGTTTATATAAAATATGCAGGGATTTATGTTATGCAAAATGAACCATGGAAAGAGAAGAAGGGAAGTCACTGATCTTTTAAGGTTGTTTAAATGAATATTCTAAATTGTAAAACAGAAAATTTAATAAAAATGATTTAAAAAATAAAAAGGGACTTGAGGATATCCTATTCTCAAGCCACTTCCTCGTGCCTGGAGAGCCTGAGATTAAATGGAGCACCCATTAAATGAAGATTAATTCAGATTGAATGAAGTAGGAGTTTGGTGGGTCGTAAAGTGGAAATCTTGAGACGAGAGCTGGGAAAGCCTGAGATTTGAACGTAATGGCCTGACTCCATATTGAATCAACTGTGGTTAATAAAAATTGCCACGGGGAAGTTCTGACAATTACCATATTTTTCGCTCTATAACACGCACCTGACCATAACACGCACATCGTTTTTAGAGGAGGAAAACAAGGGGAAAAACATTCTGAATGAAACAGTGGATGTATCATTTTTGGGCTTCATGCTGTGGCCACAGACATGTGATCTGATGGTGAATTTGGGGTGACCCAATGCAAAAATCCTGAGAATCCCTGTGGATCCATGCTTTGTAACCACGTTTTTGCACCATTGCAGCCCCAGGCAACAGTGGGTGCGTGATTTTTTTGGTGCAGGCTGTAGCCATGGACATGCTATGTGATCTGATGGTGAATTTGGGGTGACCCAATGCAAAGATCCTGAGAATCCCTGTGGATCCATGCTTTGTAACCACATTTTTGCACCATTGCAGCCCCAGGCAACAGTGGGTGCGTGATTTTTTTGGTGCAGGCTGTAGCCATGGACATGCTATGTGATCTGATGGTGAATTTGGGGTGACCCAATGCAAAGATCCTGAGAATCCCTGTGGATCCATGCTTTGTAACCACATTTTTGCACCATTGCAGCCCCAGGCAACAGTGGGTGCGTGATTTTTTTGGTGCAGGCTGTAGCCATGGACATGCTATGTGATCTGATGGTGAATTTGGGGTGACCCAATGCAAAGATCCTGAGGATCCATGTGGATCCATGCTTTGTAACCACATTTTTGCACCATTGCAGCCCCAGGCAACAGTGGGTGCGTGATTTTTTTGGTGCAGGCTGTAGCCATGGACATGCTATGTGATCTGATGGTGAATTTGGGGTGACCCAATGCAAAGATCCTGAGGATCCATGTGGATCCATGCTTTTTAACCACGTTTTTGCACCATTGCAGCCCCAGGCAACAGTGGGTGTGTGATTTTGGGGGGGCAGGCTGTAGCCATGGACATGCTATGTGATCTGATGGTGAATTTGGGCTGACCCAATGCAAAGATCCTGAGGATCCATGTGGATCTATGCTTTGTAACCACATTTTAAGTGGGGAGCGAAGGAAAAACAAAGAAGGGACATGAGAGGGGTGTGCAGAGAAGCAGCTGGCTAAGAATGCAGGAGAGGGATTTAACGGGAGGGAGGAAAGAAAGGCAAATGTTTCTCCCCACCCAAGCCAGCCATCTCTCTCTCTCTCTCTCTCTCTCTCTCCCTCCCTCCCTCCCTCCCTCCCCCCCTCTCTCTCTCCTTCCCCCCCTCTCTCTCCCTCCCCCCCTCTCTCCCTCTCCCCCAGCAGCACCGGAGCACAGAGAGGAATTCCCCTCTGCTTGCCTGGAGGGGAGGGGCTTTCCCTGCTCTTTGTTCAGTTTCAGCAAACACAGCAAGGAAACAGAGGTGGGTGGGCAGTAAGACCTTGAGGCAGAATGCAGGAAAGCAGCCGCTTCCTCTTTTCAGATTTCCCTTCTCCGTGAAGCGCCGCGATTTGATTTTTGCCTGATTTTTCGGCTCCAGGGACCACACATTTGCTCTATAACACGCACAGACATTTCCCCTTCCTTTTTAGGAGAAAAAATCTGCGTGTTATAGAGGGAAAAATACGGTAACTATTAGAACTCAGCCACAACCATTTAGGAAGGGGTAATATAGGAGCAGAGCTGAAAATGTAGAAAGCCAGGCTCCGTAGAGTTAACAAAAGCAGAAGGACTGCAGAGGTGTATTAGATTGCTCTGTCAAGAGAATGAATGAAACGAAGGTTAAGTGAGAGGAATGTGAGGAGATGGAGGGATGGATAGATAGGTGTTTTGCGAGTGAATTGGTAGAATTGGTAAAATAACAGGGAGAGGTTCCGTAAGGCTCTGCAGGAATATGTCAACAGGGTTTGTGGTTCACGGCCATTTTTAGAGGTGCTTTTTTGACTCAGATGTTTTAAACCTAAATGTTGGTTTTGATAGTTTGCATTTTATCTCCAAAGAACTGGAAGAGATTCCCCTCCCCTACTTTTCACTGAGCGGTTTACCAGTCAAGTCCCTCTTCTCAGGGAACTCTGGAAAACTGTAAGTGTGTGAAGAATTATCATAGAATTGTAGAGTTGAAAGGGACCCCTAGAGTCATCTAGTACAATTTACCTGCAATGCAGGAATCTCTGCTACAGCATCCATGGTAGATTGCCGTCCAACCTCTGCTTAAAAAACCTTCTACTTCTGAGCAAGTCTCTTCCACCGTCAAACAGCTCTTACGGTCAGAAATGCGGTCTCTTAACTACTCTCAATGCCTTTAAAAGTAAAGGTAAAGGGACCCCTGACCGTTAGGTTCAGTCGTGTCCGACTCTGAGGTTGTGGTGCTCATCTCGCTTTATTGGCCAAGGGAGCCGGCGTACAGCTTCCGTGTCATGTGGCCAGCATGACTAAGCCACTTCTGGCAAACCAGAGCAGCACACGGAAACGCCGTTTACCTTCCCGCCGGAGCGGTACCTATTTATTTACTTGAACTTTGACGTGCTTTTGAACCGCTAGGTTGGCAGGAGTAGGGACCGAGCAACGGGAGCTCACCCCGTTGCGGGGATTCGAACTGCCCACCTTCTGATCAACAAGTCCTAGGCTCTGTGGTTTAACCCACAGCGCCACCTGCGTCCCTTAACAAACGACAATTCCCAGGGTTCTTTAGGGGAAGCCATGATTGTTTAAAGTGCTATGACACTGCTTTAAATGTATAGTACCTTTAAAGGGGGCCTTGGTTTGAGAGTAATAGGGGAATCTTAACTTGAATTTTAACTGGCTGAACCTGGGCGACCTTATGGGTGTTTATTTTGACCCCTGCTTTAAGTGTATTGGCAAATACGATGGCACAGGGACACCCCAGGTTAGGACATTTCAATCAGTGCATACGTTTGAATGGTATCCTTTAAGCTGGGCTGCTATAGCCTGCACCGAAATGCTAAATTTCAACATACAGTGGTGCCCCGCAAGACGAATGCCTCGCAAGACGAAAAACTCGCTAGACGAAAGGGTTTTCTGTTTTTCGAGGTGCTTCGCAAGACGAATTTCCCTATGGGCTTGCTTCCTTTTTCTTAAAGCCATTAAAACCCGGGGAATCCGCGCTCTGCAAAACGAAAAAATCGCAAGACGAAGCAACTCGCGGAACGAATTAATTTCGTCTTGCGAGGCACCACTGTATTCTGATTGTGCCCATGTTGAAAAACGTGACCAGACCAGACTGTTCCTAGAGAAGCTTCATCTTACGCAAAGCAAGAAATGTGCACATAGTAAAATGGCCGGTTAAAGGCTGTAATTTTGGGGCCTCCAAAGACCAGCTCCAAAATTAGACAAGCCAGTGGTATATGATGGTTGTGTGACTTGCATTATCAACTGTGGGGCATGTCGCTAAGCACTGTTGAGACGATCCTTCCCTGGGACAGTTTGAGCTTACGCGGAAAGTTTTTGGGAAGAGGTCCTAAAACCACATAAGTACATATGTCATGCAGCTAAAGGAAAGGGCATTCAAATTACGGTGTTGGGAGTTGGCTCTCGCTGGATTCGCCTCCCGACACTCAACTGCTTCTGGCAGATGTGAGTTGAAAGGAGGTCAAAACAGAATGAAAGGGAACGATTTAAAAAAAGGGTGAGAGAGAGCTAAAAATAAAACCATTAAACGTGTAAACTCACTCATGAGTCCTCTTTGATTCAGTGCTTAAAATGTGCCCGTTTAAACACATTTTCCATTGAAGCGCAAGCAGTTTTTAAAAAAAGTTGTGCTGAGAAATAGCCAGATTTTTATTTGATGTGGGCTCTCTTCGTGGGATCGCTAAAAGCACATGATAATGATTCATATTCATGCTCTTTCCACCGTCATCTGGTTGGGAGCCAAAATGCTGGCCTAGATAGGTCTTTGGTGTGATCCATCAAAGTTATTAAAAATGTATATATACTTTTTAGATATATACATTTCAATGATTTTACATTCATTTTGCATTTTAAAATTTGACTTCCTTCCCTCTCTTTCTGCAGTTCCTTAAATTTATTTTTAATATCTTCTGCATATCCAAATTAACTTAATTTGCTCATTTATTCATCTTCTTTATATATATACTCTTATATAAAGGTAAAGGGACCCCTGACCATTAGGTCCAGTCGTGACCGACTCTGGGGTTGCACTCTCATCTCGCTCTATAGGCTGAGGGAGCCGGGGTTTGTCCGCAGACAGCTTCCGGGGAATGTGGCCAGCATGACTAAGCCGTTTCTGGCGAACCAGAGCAGCACACGGAAACGCCATTTACCTTCCCGCCAGAGCAGTACCTATTTATCTACTTGCACTTTGATGTGCTTTCAAACTGCTAGGTTGGCAGGAGCAGGGACCGAACAACGGGAGCTCACCCCATTGCGGGGATTCGAACTGCCGACCTTCTGATCGGCAAGTCCTGGGCTCTGTGGTTTAACCCACAACGCCACCCGTGTCCCTGGCATACTCTTATATAGCTGCAGGTTATTACAATAATCCTGCCAGTATTTTTATCTGTTTACAATTTATCTGTAAATATTCAATAAACCATTTGCATTCTTTTGTAAAAAGTTTGTTATCTTGATTCTTCTGGCAAGTTTCTTCTTTTTTGTGTATTCCACAAGTTTTTGTATCCATTCTTCCTTTGCTGGGACTTCTTCTTTCCATTTTTGGGCAAGTAACATTCTTGCTGCTGTAGTTGCGTACATGCGTAAATTTCTATAAAATTTAGGTAGTTCTATCGCTATAATTCCCAGAAGAAAGGCTTCTGGGCTGTTGTTTTCTACAACCAGCATAACCTTTTATTACACTTATGTCAGGGAACTGCCATCAGCTCAGAGGCGAGAGGTGGGAGGGCAGTTGGGTTACAGGGAGCCTCCAAAGATCGTGAGAAGCAGCGCTCCCTCTGCGGAGGAGGGGAGCCACGCCTCCAGTGGGGAAGGGGTGCAGGGCTTGGAGGAGGCAAGGGAGAGCCACAGCACCAAGCATGAACAAAGCGGGGGACGGGAGGCAGGTCCCCCTCTGCCCACGCCCTCTTTGCACAGTCGGTTTACACGCAGAGAGAGGAGGCATAGGATGGGGGTCAAAAGACTGAGGAAAGTTTAAAGACCGCCCACTCCCAGATTCTGCTAGCGACTGAGCAGACATGGAATTGAGTCGATCTGCATTGTGAACGTTTTGGACAGATAATAAAGCCTTGAAAAGACCAACGGGGAGTTTTGCCTGTTTGCTCTCGAGCAACCACAGCAGCACACATAACAACTTACCTGACTGAGTTGACATTCAATCCCTAGGAGTTGTTGTCTTGGGTTTCTGCTTCTAGTTTTGTGTCTTTTCTCAACGCCCATAGTGAGGAAAGAAAGCCTTGTAAGGATATTCCGTATTCAGCATCTATGCGACATCATCAGGCAACAAACCAATTCTGTTCCTCTTCTCATACCTGTCTTTCCTGTACACCTGACAGAGTCGGCTGAATCAACAAGTTGCCAAGCAACCAAAAGGTTTAAGGATCTGTCTGATCATATCACATTAGCTCTGGCCTTGGGCCAGTTCTGCATCAATAAGAAATGCTAATATTTTGGAATGAAACCATTGTTTCCCCCCTAGGCAACTTGCTTTGACTCATAAATTGTCGGGAAGGGGCAAATGGCAGGCAGTGCCAGATAGAAACAGGGGGGTGCCTATGAGAGGTGATGCCCACTAGCCTACTTAGCCGAAATCCCAGGCTTATTATGTCCATGTTTCTCTGCACATTCCTGCTGTTCTGTTGATACTTTGCTAGTCACTCAAGGTTTTTATTTACAAATTCAAGGCAGAGGGGGACTGTGTTCCTGTTTGCTTCTTTGATATCTCGGAAGCAGGAATGGGACTCAAATTAGCCTTGCAACGTTTGAATAATGTACTGAATAGTTTTTGTCAGATTTAATTGGGTCTCCCATTTGCTTTATTTCTTCGTTTTGGTTCAGTAAGCTCTCCTAATAACACTTGATCCATCTAATTATAGCATACTTTTCTGTCTAGCTTTATTTGCAAGGGAACCCTCAGGGAGCTAATGGCTGCACAGTAATGATCAATGAAACAATGAATTGTTTTGCTCTTTCTTGAATTCTTGCCAGATGCCAGAAATGCTCACGGAATTCAGGCCACAAGGTCTGTTTCCCTAATTTGCTAGGTTGTGCATGTGTTGTTGTTTTTTTACAGAGTACTGATGTTCTCCGTACTGGCTTCGCAAACATTTCCAAAAAGCGCTTGTCATGTATCTGGTCTAGGAGCAAAACCAGAAAGAGGTGGCACATAACATTTCAAGATAGCTTTTTGCCAGCACTGCAAATTTCCCAGTAGTGGTATATGCTGTCAAGGGTGGAAATCTGTTACAAAGCTCTGCAATACGCATTTGTAGATGAGTCCTTAAAATGGAATTACAGCATATTATTTGCCCTTGTGGATGTCTGCAACTCAGATTGAAACGATGATTGTTATTCCATACGCAAGCATGCATAACCAAATCTACCCATCTAGAGCAAGACTGGGGAACCTTTGGTCCACCAGGTGTTGTAAGAATCCAACACACATCAGCCAAAACCAGCATGGCCAATGGCCAAGGATGATCAAAGCTGTAATCCAGAAACATCTGGAGGGCCAAAGGTGGCCCAGCGCTGATCTAGAGAAACTGGTTTAAATAGTTAAAATAAGGACTGTGTCATTATTTACCCATTTATTGCTTGTATTTCCACCCAGGCACCCAAGGCAGTTTACAGTTTTAAAATACAAAAACAAACCTGTGTTGTAAAATAAAGACAAAGTCTAACATGCAGGTCAATATCTGAGTTGGGAAAAGCATGTAAGGATGGTTAAATCCAGTCAAAGGCCACTACAGTGGTACCTCAGGTTAAGTACTTAATTCGTTCCAGAGGTCGAATACTTAACCTGAAACTGTTCTTAACCTGAAGCACCACTTTAGCTAATGGGGCCTCCCGCTGCTGCCGCACCGCTGGAACCCGATTTCTGTTCTCATCCTGAAGCAAACTTCTTAACCTGAGGTAATATTTCTGGGTTAGTGGAGTCTGTAACCTGAATTATATGTATCCTGAAGCGTATGTAACCTGAGGTACCCCTGTATGGGGTTGCACCGCTCATCGCGCTTCCAGGCCGAGTGAGCCGGCGTTTGTCCACAGACAGCTTTCCGGGTCATGTAGCATGACTAAACCACTTCTGGCGCAACGGAACACCGTGATGGAAGCCAGAGCGCACAGAAACACCATTTACCTTCCCACCACAGCAGTACCTATTTATCTACTTGCACTGGTATGCTTTCGAACTGCTAGGTTGGCAGGAGCTGGACAGAGCAACGGGAGCTCACTCCGTTGCGAGGAATCGAACCACCAACCTTCTGATCAGCAAGCCCAAGAGGCTCAGTGGTTTAGACCACAACGCCACCAGAAATACTACCCCTCCCCTAACATGCCATTCAGCCTTCCAGTAAATGGACAGCATAACTTGTGAACTAGGCACTCCACAGTCCTTTGTGCTGAGGCCGTTGCTTGTTCTTTCTAAAGGGAAAGAATCGCTCTTAGCTCAAAATGGACATAGCGCTTGAGGAATGGGGTGCCATGCTGCTCCCCCATCTCAGAAAGCCAGGTGGCACCCCGGTGTTGTATGAAGCGTGCCTTAAGCCCTGTAACTGTGGAGTTCCTGTTCGCCCTATAGCAGTTCCAGGTTACTTTTCAAAGGATGATTATATGAAAGGAACATTAAGCAACCTTTCTATAGTTGGCTCCTTTATGAAATGGAAATGAAGTCTGTTCCCAATGTCCATGTGAATAATAAAGAACTTTGTGTAATAGTGCCATGCCGAAAGGAGGTTCTCTCCTCGCCCTCCAACAAGTAATTATTTGCAACTTGCTCGACTTTTCCCAGAAGGGGTAATAATTGTGTATCCCCAGCCAATTTCCCCCCAGTTATGTAATATTCCTGCCTTGTCCCTCCACCCCTTCCAATCACCTTTGCAGTGACTGTTCCAACCTCTTCCCCACGTTCTAAACATGTTTTGGCTATTAGGAACAGAAGTTTTTTTTCAGCCATGAGACAGTTGGGCTAAATAATAATTTGGATTTATTTATTTGCTTACTTTGTGCCCTGTGCTTCCTCCAAGCTGCACAAGGCAACTTACAACACAACGCGCAATGTAAACAACAGTAGTCTTCCCTGGTGTGGTGTGATGTGTTGTGTTTCCTTTAAAATTGCAGTCATTATTAATAAATTCACATCAATGCATATTATTATTATTATTCATTTCAATTCTATACCACTCTATATTCTTAAGAAAAGACCTCATAGCAGTTCACAGCATATTAAAACATCAAATAAAACGATCCAGAGTAAAACACTGCTGTAGAAAGTCAAGTGTACGTTCAAAGCAACAGAATTAACAGGAAACTAAAATATTATCTTTAAAGATTTCAGAATGAAACATTACAAATGAAGTCAACAACGGAATGCACATTTAATGCAGCAAAGTTAGTAATTATAATAGTTTTTGTTTTGTTTATACCCCGCCCATCTGGCTGGGTTGCAAAAAAACCTAAACATTTCAAATGAAAATGTTACTAAAGGAAGTCAGATATAAAATATAAAAGCATGATTAACAAGAGAATAAACTATTATCACAATGCCAACTGGGTGTGCATTGGGTTTGTAGGTAGGAGCAGAGTATATAAATTCACACATGAAGATGTTACGCAAATCTGTGCCTTCTTTTTGGGGAGATGCTTTCGCTAATGCACAAATAGCCACCATACTTGAAGCCTGCAACCATGGTTAAGCGATGGGAAGTGTTATGCTTGTATATTGACCCTCAATGATGTTGAGGTGCAGTTAGGAAATTGCTGCTGCAAGGCTTCCTTCTGGGTGATGATTTAATTTTCCTGGAGACTGAAGTAATTTTGCAAATGTAAACACCTTTTTTTCTTTTGCTCTGTGGATGATAACCAAGTGTCTGGAAAGCAGATGGTTCTGGTATGGAGAATTCTAATTTCAGTCAGTAGCCTTGTTTTTGTCGCTTATTTACCGGTAATAGTCTTCAGCTTTCTTTTGTTTAGCTTTTCCTAGCGACAAACCGAGAACGTCACCACGTTTTTTCCTAACGGAATAAAGTCAGAGAGTGGGGGGGGGGGCAGTGAGGGTACCTGCTGCTTCAAAATAGAGCCTTGCACCCACCAGTCTCCCCCAAACATATTCTCCAATCTACATCATAACGCACTGAATCGGAAAACGGGTGCCACTCAGTAAAGTTGTGGTGTAGCAGTGAGCCAGGATGAGTCCAATAAAAGACAATACATTTTGCTGGTACATTGGGGGGCCACCAGCTGGAGTCTCTGTAGCCAAGCCTGAGGAATACCAACTGACCCCTAGTTGCTAACCAAGAGGAAAGAGAGTTGAGTAGATCTTGTGAAATCCATGACAAGAGTCAGTTCTGGCAGTCCACTTTAAAATGAGTTGGGTTGTTTTTCCTCCCTCACTTACAGTATTTTTCCTCAGAATGGACCTGCCATAAAGCTATTTCTTGATGACAACAACAACAGCAGCAGCAGCAGCAGCAGCAACAACAATTTTATTTGTATCCCAACCACTATGGGCGGCTTCCAACTTATATAAAACCATAATAAAACATTGCACATTAAAAGCTTCCCTATAAAGGGCTGCCTTCATATGCCTTCTAAAGGTTATATAGTCATCCACTTGACATCTGATGAAAGGGCATTTCACAGGGTGGGTGCCACTATCAAGAAGGCCCTGTAATCAGTGCTGTACATATTTAAACCTCCTTTAATCATGTCAGTAAAACCTTCTTCACTGGTTAAATTTTGGGGCAAGCATCCCTTTATGTCTTGGAAGTATGTGGAAAGGCACAAATAGTTTTGTTTCTATAATTTTGAAGAACTTCTATCCAGCTATTTCACCCAGCAGGGCTCTCGGATCTATGATTAATTGTTATCTTCTTGCAATCTATCCTGCTTTTCCACTGAGGTGAACAATTTCATTCTCTCTCGCTGGCATGAATGAAACCTGGGTTTTGCTGCAGTTTTATAAGAGTATATATTTGAAGTAGATGAATAAATGAGCAAATTATTTGGATATGCAGAAGATATTAAAAATAAATTTAAGGAACCGCAGAAAGAGGGGGAAGGAAGTCAAGTTTTGAAATGGTAAAATGATTGTAAAACTAGTGAATTGCATAAATAAAAATTTTAAAAAGAAGAAACTTGGGTTTTGGCTCTGTATGTGAGAAATTCTCTCTCTGTTTTCTCTTACTTCTCCTGAAGCTTTTATTCTGCAACCAGCTGCCGGATCAGATGGTGGGAAAGAAAACACATTCTTCTTGAGCAAAGAAACTTGTGTTTGTGTTTTAGAGGGAGCGTTTGAATATGTTGTGCGCATTACATTGCATTGTGAGGCATTTGAGCTCTTGTGTGAACATAAAACATGATTACAGGGTTTGGCGCTTCTGTAAGAGAAACGGCCTGGCTGGACAGTAGCTTCTGGAAACATATAATCACAGCGACATGTTAAACTAAGGCTTTTAAGAAAGACGTTTTGGCCTCTAAACGTTTAACTTGTAATTTAGGAAGAGAGCTGGATCCAGTCCCTTACAAATTAGCACCAGACGAGCTGAAATGCAGGCCGCCCTGACCGTGGTTTCAGTAAATCAAGGTTGCTAGCATGCATGTGACCATTAATTACGACTCTTCAGGATTTAAAGGGGGGGGGGAACGGGCATGGCCAACTGCAGGGCCTCCTCCTTTCTTCTTTTGTGCGGACTTGTGCTCAGTTTGTCGGCCTGCTTGGCTCACAGAACAAAGGAAACAAAGAAAAGCGTAATGAGCTTTATGATAACAGGGCAGAATGGCAAGTGAGAGGAGGAGGTGTGGCTTAATGTACAGTAGCCACCAAATAGAAGTTTGCATGTTTTTTCTTTAATGCTTTTTAAAATTTACGACGCTCCAGATTTCCCATTAACAAAATAATGGTGGTTGTAGCAAAGATAAGATATTTGGAATTGCTCACTTGGACAAATTTCAACACAAGGTACAACCAGGGAGAACAGAATTCACTTATCCATATAAGTTAAAAGAGAGAAAGAGAAGAAAAGGTGGCTCTCAGGTTATTCCTAGTACATAATAGGGCTGGGTCGCATCCTGTACCTTAGCGTTCCAATGCTGGGTGAATAAGGTCCACTTCTGTATCAGTACATAATTTTGTAGCCTGTGTTTCCTGGTTCTTATAGTATCAGGAAGTTTGACCCTGTAAGCCAAATCGTACATCCTTAAGAGCTAGTCCTGAACATCTTTTTCATAGCTGAAGAGAATGGTTCAGGAGTCCAAAGGCCATTTGTATCCAGTGATTGCTTTAATTTCATTTTCTATTTAAGCTCAGATATTTCTGATTTTTAACATAGCTGTCAACTTTACAGATTTGAAAATAAGGGACCAGCAGCCTCAAAAATAAGGGATCAGCAGCCAAAATAAGGGATCAACAATTACTTTGATAAAATACATATTTTGTTGTGTGCAAATGGCTTTAGATACCTATTAGGTCCATAAATTACCATATAGCATATATTCAACACACACAAAAAACAGCAACAATTTGTTGTTGACAAAGGACAGCTGGACATAGAAAGGGCCCCATTACCTTCAGTAGCTTATTTAAGGGACATCATCAATAAGGGACAGCAGCGGGACATGGCGCTGGGATAAGGGACTGTCCCACCAAATAAGGGACGCTTGACAGCTATGATTTTCAAGGTTGTTTTGTTCATGGCTATTAGAATCAGTAGTATGCCTGATTACTAGATATCAGGACGTGAACACCAGGGCACTCTTGTCACTTTCGTCTTCTGTTTTTTTGAGCATCAGATCAGAGTTAGAAACTCAGATATATGGCTCCTTAAACCAGGGTTGCAGTCGCCAAAACGGAATGGCCTAGTTGTCATTTGGGGACCAGTTGGCTCAAAAGAACTTTTTGGTTCCTGAAATCCATTTAGATTGTACAGATAAAATATCACGGATAGAATTCTGCAGGATGTGTTGCTAGTGTGTGGAAACAGTCCAGGCATGCACCTCCAGATGGTAAATTACACCAGATTCAAATTCTGTTCAGCATCAAGAGTTACTCCTGGTTGAACCAGCCTAAGCCTGGCAGAACAAAAACAAGCCTTTAAAAATAGTTTTTGAGTTAAACCACTCTTTTTTGCTAGTTAAATTTATGTTTTGTTGCCAGGTTATGTCACCAAGCTGAACAGGTTTAGCATCTCTCCCCCTCCCCAGTCCTGCCTTCGACACACCCCTGAAATGACCCCCTTTTTAAGGGTTTACACTGGTTTCAGATCTCCAAGGCTTGGCTTGGCTTTGCCAGCTGGGTCCAAGCAAAGCTGGGATGGGGGAATTACCATATTTTTCGCTCTATAAGACGCACTTTTTCCCTCCTAAAAAGTAAGGGGAAATGTGTGTGCATCTTATGGAGCGAATGCAGGCTGCGCAGTTATCGCTGAAGCCAGGAGAGCAAGAGGGATCATTGCTTTCGCTGCACAGCGATCCCTCTTGCTGTTCTGGCTTCTGGGATTCAGATTTTTCTTCTTCTTGTTTTCCTCCTCCAATAACTAGGTGCATCTTATGGTCTAGTGCGTCTTATGGAGCAAAAAATATGGTATGCCAGCATATTTCCAGCAGAGCTGAGCATGGGGAGTTGTGCTGGCTAGCCCAACTGCATCAGAGACCGCTTGGCTCCGCTGGAATTCCTCTGGATTCCAGCAGCGTTCATCCCCGAAGATCTTGCTATAGGATTGGTCCCTTAATCCCCAATGAAGATACGGAACCAACCCACTCATCTTTATTTTCTTCCTCTCTTCGTTGCACAAAAACTTCCATGACTCGCAGAATCTCTCTCCCTCCCTCTTTTTGCATTGACATTCCAAACTAGGCATTCTCAGTGGGACATTGCTAGATGAACCTTTTCGACCAACGGATTGGTATTTGTGGAGTTTCACTGGTTGAGAACATGCACTTCTCGAATGGTATTTATACCAAACCCAGGAGAAAATGCAGTGAACCATCATGAGATGGTTTGGCCAATTCTGATCTTAGTCTAAACAATTTGCCCTGCACCTAACCAATAAAAAGTTGTTACATTCAGTGTTTCTAATTTTGCTGTAGCTGCATAGGTGATGAGCACAAAATTTACTGCAAGAAATACTGTAAAATGGCAATATATACATATAAATATGTATTTATATTTATATGAACCTTTTAACAGTATAGCCTATTTACACACTTCTGTTGGTTGGTTTTACCTTGGATACAGTTATATTTATCGTATTTTTCGCTCTATAAGATGCACATTTTGCTCTCCAAAAATTGAGGGGAAATGTGTGTGCGTCTTACGGAGCGAATGAAGGCTCCTTGGCTTCAGCGATAGCAACGCGAAGCCTCCGAAGCGCAGCGAGAGCGCTCCCACCGCGCTCCGGAGGCTTCACGTTGCCTTCACTGAAGCCTGGAGAGCAAGAGGGGTTGGTGCGCACCGACCCCTCTCGCTCTCCAGGCTTCAAAGATAGCCGCCTGAAGCCTCCGGAGCGTGGCGGGGGCTCCCGCCACGCTCCGGAGGCTTCGGGTTCCTTTCACTGAAGGGTAGGTGCCCCTTCAGCTAAGGCACAGCGGCCCTTCAGCTAAGCGGGAGGAGAAATGGAAGGGGCTCCGTTTCTCCTGCCGCTTCGCTGAAGGGGCGCTGCGCAGAGAGGGAGGGATTTTTTTTTCTTGTTCTCCCCCTCTAAAACAAGGTGCGTCCTATGGTCAGGTGCATCCTATAGAGCGAAAAATACGGTAATCCTTGGTTTTATCTACTTAATGAAGGGCATCTTGTCATATTCTAATAGATCAAACAAATCTATGGTGGTGAGGAGAGACTTGTGCCCTGGCAACAGTCTCCTAAAATTAATAAAGTAACTAATAAGGCTTGTTATTGTAGGCCTTCCGAGTGGATTATGTCCTAAATCTTAAAATGTGCATTTTATAGCCTTAGCAAGCACAGTGCTGTGCAACTGTTTCCTTTGGTTACAGAATGGGTTGTTTCCATTCTTTTCCTTTTCCTTGCAATTCTGGACATTGCTGTGCTAAAACTTGCTGTGCTATATTAAAGGTTAACTCGTGAACTCAAGTGTCTTGTAATCGCATGTACACCTTGTCCCAGAATCCTGTGTCTTTCTTTTTTCCAGACTTATATTGGTTCCATCGTTGCCTCCGTTAACCCCTATAAGACCATTCCGGGCCTCTACGACCGCGCCACGGTGGAGCATTATAGCCGGCACCACTTGGGAGAGATTTCGCCTCATATATTTGCTGTTGCCAACGAGTGCTACCGCTGCCTATGGAAGCGTCATGACAACCAGTGTGTTCTCATCAGGTACCAAAATACTCTTTAATTGTTGCTGAATCTTAGATGTGTATGGGATCACACCAGTTGCTTGAATACGGAGAGAAAGGACAGGGGGTACTCTTAATTCTTTCCCCTAGGACTCCATTAATCATGAGATTTGTGGAGATGTAGCTTTGCTGCATGATTTCAATGGCTTCTTAAATGACAAAGCCTTCTTGGCTAAATATCTGTCCTGTGGTCATTTAATAAACACATATATCGGCACTCCACACGCTCTGGCCTGTTCCCTTAGACCTCGTCTCACTCTGAACACTGATTTTCCCCACTGGTTTGTTGCCTTGCTGTGCAGAGGATTAATTTGTCACCAGGAGTCTCGAATAAACACAATCCATCAAAAAAAAGATCTTCAGGAAGCCCAAAAATAATGACAGCAACTATAATGAAAACTCCTGAACATGTTGGCTGGTTCAATCTGTTTAATGGATCTTGGTTGTTTTGTCTGTTGTTTAACGCAACTGTGCTTTCCTTTAATGAGGATAAAATAGTTTCCAACATTGGCCCTGGTGTTCATTGTTGTTGTTTTTTTTGGGGGGTGCTATTCCGTGACTTTGCTGATTGGTGCTGATGTTGCACCTCGCATTTATTGTGCTTTTGGAGACATGAAAGGTGGGATTAGTACCTTTAGTTTAAGGAAGTAGCTGCCAGGATACCATTCTGCCAGCTAGACAGAGATTTACTGTTCTTATTTGTTTGTAATGCCAGTACCAATAATATTATATGATAGCATATGCAGCTATGTGGAACGTGGGTGGCACTGTGGGTTAAACCACAGAGCCTAGGGCTTGCCGATCAGAAGGTTGGCAGTTCGAATCCCCACAACGGGGTGAGCTCCCATTGCTCAGTCCCTGCTCCTGCCAACCTAGCAGTTTGAAAGCAAGTCAAAGTGCAAGTAGATAAATAGGTACCGCTCTGGCAGGAAGGTAAAAGGCGTTTCCGTGTGCGCTCTGGTTCTCCAGAAGCGGCTTAGTCATGCCGGCCACATGACCCGGAAGCTGTACGCCGGCTCCCTCGGCCAATAAAGCGAGATGAGCGCCGCAACCCCAGAGTCGGTCACGACTGGACCTAATTGTCAGGGGTCCCTTTACCTTTACCTTATGTGCTTAGCTATGTGCTAAGCCTAGAAGCACCCAGAAAAGTTGCACTTTTATACATGTCAAAATTTCTTTTTGGAAAAGCACTTCCAAGGAGGAATTGTGGACATTTAATGCAATTACGTGTTACAGCTTTTCCTATGTTGTAGGACACAGGTAGGGGACTGGATGCTTGGGAAATACCACATGCAAACAAATTTCCTACACATGGAAAGATAGCATGCTAGCCAAAAGGCTAGCCACGCAGCTTTCTTCTTAATGTGCTAATTTTCTAGGTGTGAGGAGTTTTGTTTGCTTGGTCTGGTGGAGTGAATCATGCCATCTCTTCATGTGAACTCTGAAATGGAAACAGTCTCAGGAAGAGCTGAACCACATGATTATGCTTCATGGATAGTTTAGCGCTTAGTATGAAATTTGTGTATTAATTAACATGTCTGAGGGTCATAAACGTGTATTTGTGGGTACGCATGCCGGGAGCTGTGATTAGTCAGATATTACTAAAGCTCACATTCATCTCCTAGAAGTTGTTGAGGTTTCGCTAGGCCTCAGCTGGTTTTACAATAAATTCCACTTCTTTTTTGGACAATAGCACTCTTCCCTTTGACGAGAGAGAAGGCAAGCCATTTCCAGAGTACTGCTTGAAACACAGAGACCAGACCTTTCCCCAAAGGCCTGTTTCGTTCATGCAGTGAGGTAGCTCAGACTACCGCATTCAAAGCTCGCTTTTTGCAGTGCCACCATTAACATAATTTTAACATACATTTTTGCTATCTTTATGTGGACACTGAAGCTTGAATTTAAATATTGTGTGCCCCCCTTACTTAATTTGCTGTTTTTGTCAGTGAAATACAAGGAAGTAGCTACTGGGAAACTATCAGTCTCTGGCTTCCTGATATAGTTTGCTGAAGAAAGCAGCGCTTAAAATGCATCTCTTCCATTCTCGGCTCACACCAGTTGGCATGGGCAGGGCAACCCAAGAACAAAATCTAAAGCAGGAAGAGACCTTAAGGCAGTGTTCTGGGATCACAGGACTTCCAGAAAGCCCCTTGGACATGCTGCCACTTGTTTCCCTACTTTGGGTCAATGTTTGTCATGGTAAACATGTATTTTTTAATGATACAGTCACAGGAAGCGTGCCGGTCAGTAAATACACAGTTCAAAGTTGGACTTAACTCTTTATTAGCAAAAGCACAGCCTCCTCAAACTTGGTCGAGTGGCAGGCCTAATGAGCAGAGCAGCTCATTCTCAGTGGTCTTACTCCATGAACATCACTTGTCGAGATGGAAAGTCCCCACCTAGTCCCCTCTCCGGGGCTTTTTCTAAGCGACCGAAGACTGTGCCTGCATGCAGTCTGCCATTGCTCCACTCGTTTCAGCCCTCTTCTGGTTCTGAGAGACAGGAAGAGGGGAGCTTGTTGCAGCAGGAGGGAGAGAAACCTGTGCCCCTTCACCAGCCAGACTCATCTTTCCCTCTTGACCTTCCTCCTCCCTCTCATCTGCTTCTGCCTCTGATTCTGCACTTCTCTCTGCCACAGACTCTCCCAGCTCACTAAGCCCTGTTATAGCTTCAGCTTCTGACACCCTCTCCTCTTCCCAGTCTTCTCCCTCTGCCCACTTATCGTTGTCCCACCACAGGGCTCTGAGATTTCCTCCCTTGGTGGTTCCTCAGCTGGTTCCTCCCACCATTCCTCTGCATCAAACCAGCCCATCACATCTAGGTAAAGGTGAAGGAAAAGGACCCCTGGAAGGTTAAGTCCAGGCAAAGGCGACTACGGGGTTGCAGCGCTCATCTCGCTTTCAGGCCGAGGGAGCCGGTGTTTGCCCGCAGACAGATTTCCAGGTCATGTGGCCAGCATGACTAAACTGCCTCTGGCACAACGGGACACCGTGATGGAAACCAGAGCGCATGGAAACGCCGTTTACCTTTCCGTCGCAGTGGTACCTATTTATCTACTTGTGCTAGCATGCTTTTGAACTGCTAGGTTGGCAGGAGCTGGGGCAGAGCAACGGGGATTCGACCTGCCGACCATCTGATTGGCAAGTCCAAGAGGCTCAGTGGTTTCGACCAGGGCACCACCACACCCATGGCATCTACCTACTGTGGATCTATCTATCATCTATCTATCTATTCATCTAGCTAGCTATCCATCAATCAATCATCTATCTATCATCTATTTATCTATCATCTATCATCTATCTATATCTATCATCTATCTATCTATCTATCTATCATCTGTCATCTATCTATCTATCTATCTATCTATCTATCTATCTATCTATCATCTATCTATCATCTATCATCTATCTATATCTATCATCTATCTATATATATCTATCAATCATCTATCTATCTATCTATCTATCTATCTATCTATCTATCTATCTATATCTATCATCTATCTATCTATCTATCTATCTATCTATCTATCATCTATCTATCTATCTATCTATCTATCTATCTATCTATCATCTATCATCTATCTAATCTATCATCTATCTTTCTCCATCATTTCATCCATCTATTTATCCACCCATCTTATGATCTGGGACATGAGGCACCTAACCATCTGTAGATACAGCACTGAAAAAGTCTTTTTTAAACAATCGAATCAAACGAATTAACAGTAAACAAGTTTCTACAGTGAACAGGCATAGCCAGGAGTGAGATGGGCTATTGCCAAAAACACATGGGTGTGGGACAAGAGCCTTGGAACTGTCAAACGCCGTGCAGTTTCTCATCACAGAGAAAGCAGGAAATCCTTTCAGCATTAGTCATTTTTTTCTTTTCTTTTTTGGCGACTGCTAATGAAAGCTGCTAAGCTATGCTATCGGTGACACGTTTCATTCCAAATACAGTAGGACTTGTATCAGCGTTCCTTCATCTGTGTCCAGCAATAAATGACAGAGCTGATTTCGTTGTGGGTTGCATGCTTGGCTGTCCAGCTTACAGTCAAACAGATCCCAGTCTCTTTAAGTTGCTAATAGAATTGACTCTTACTATTTCTGTGCAGCTTGTCAGCCCGGCTGGAGAAAGTCCCAAGTGCGTAGTTGTCTGGGTCACTTAAAAAAGATGTTGTCAAACTAGGAATGTAAAATGTTGGACTTGCCTTGATTCTTCTTTGAGGGTTTTTCTTGTGACTCACACCTCCAATTTAGGCTACGATGTTGAGCAGGTGCTGGGTGTTTGTGTGTTGGATTAACAAGTGTGTTTGAAATAGGTGAGTTAAAGAGGTTTGTTGTGGTCAGTCAGTATCCAGTATTAATAATGTTACCTGGTTCTTGGACATAGAATCATAGAAATGTGTTGGAGATGTAATGAGATTGAGGGTAAAGGTAAAGGGACCCCTGACCGTTAGGTCCAGTCGTGACCAACTTGAGGGTTGCGGTGCTCATCTCACTTTACTGGCCGAGGGAGCCGGTGTACAGCTTCCAGGTCATGTGGCCAGCATGACTAAGCCGCTTCTGGCGAACCAGAGCAGTGCACGGAAACGCCGTTTACCTTCCTGCTGGAGCAGTACCTATTTATCTACTTGCACTTTGACATGCTTTCAAACTGCTAGGTTGACAGGAGCAGGGACCGAGCAACAGGAGCTCACCCCATCGTGGGGATTCGATCCACCGACCTTCTGATCGGCAAGTCCTAGGCTCTGTGGTTTAACCTACAGCGCCACCCATGTCCCGGAGATTGAGGGTATGTTTTATCATATGTGGTGGACCTGAAAAAGGGTAAAAGAGTATTTGGGAAATAATTCATGATGAATTAAAAAAATGTTTAAAAGTACTGTTCCAAAAACAAAAAACCCAGAGTCCTTTTTGTTGGGGATAACTCAGACGGAAATTCCCAGGTGTCAAACATCTCCATTTGGGTCTCATCTGTCCAGAGGACATTGTTCCAGAAGTCTTGTGGTTTTTTCACATGCAACTTTGCAAACCTAAGCCATGCTGCCACATTCTTTTTAGAGAGAAGAGGTTTTCTCCTGGCAACCCTTTCCAAACAAACCATACTTGTTCCGTCTTAATTGTACTGTCATGAACTTTAACATTTAACATGCTAACTGAGGCCTGTAGAGCATGAGATGTAACTCTTGGGGGTGTGTTTTTTGCAATTTCCTCTGAGCAGTGCCATGAATTTGCTGAGCCGTCCACTCCTGGGAAGATTGGCAACTGTCTCAAGTGTTTTCCACTTTTGAATAACCTTTCTCACTGTAGAATGATGGATTTTACATTGGTTTGAGATGGCCTTAAAACCCTTCCCCAGTTTCATGGGCAGTAGCAATCACTTCTCTAAGGGCATTGTGCTGTCTTTCCTCCCTGGCATTGTGCTAAAACACACCTGAATTCTCCAGACCAGCAAAAGGGTTATTTATGTATGTGACTACTGCGGCCTGTGTTTCGTTAGCCCCAAAATGGAAAGTGAGCGAGGTCCCAACCAAAAAAGAATGGCAACTTGAGCTGACAGAATATGCGCAGCTTGCAGACTTAACATATAGAATAAGAGAAGAAGAAGAAGAACATACATTTAGAGAAGATTGAAAAACGTTTATTGAATATATGGGGGGAAATTGTGTACACCTGAAAACGTTGGCAGCATTAAGAAAAATTCAGCAGTATAAATAAGGTTTGATGGATGTATTAATGGAATATTGAATGGTTTAGTTTTTGTAAAATATGGAGGAATCTTTGATATGCAAAATTAACCACGGAAAAAGAAGGGAAGTCATTGAAATTTCAGGGATGTTAAAAGAGTATTTTAAATTGTATAACTGAAAATTTAATAAAATTTTCATATAAAATTAATCCTATGGAAGTAGTAAGGGTATACTTAGTTTTTCCACACATGATTTCTCAATTTTGGCTTTATTTCTGTTAAATAAATCATGACACGTTGTAATATGTCATGTGCTGATGTTCAACTGAGGTTGTATTTACCTAATTTTAAGACCTGCTAAGGAACAGATGATTGTTATTATGTCTTCATATTTAATCCATTGAATTCAAAGAGGGTGCACTTTCTTTTTCCCATGACCGTATGTGATGTCAGGTGAACGGCACCAACATTAGTATGGCATGCCTTGTATGCCTTGTAACTTGCTTGTCTGCAAGTAATGAATGCTAGAAGCAAAGTGATTCATTTGGATTTGGGGGTGGCTTCTAAAAGGAAGCAAGTGCCCTCTAGCGGATTGCCTTATTATTTACAGCTTTGCTTTGGGTTTTGTGCAGACTCAAGCAAGTTCTCCATCTGACGTTTGGCAACAATATAAATATAATGGGTTATTGGGCGACTGCTTTTAAGATGTTGTCTTCAACTTGTGCAGAGGGTCAGTGCTCCCGTGTGCCTGAAGGAGCGTCTCTGCCTCATCGCTCAGCCTGGACACTGAGATCCAGCACTGAGGGCCTCCTGGTGGTTCCCTCACTGCAAGAAGTGAAGTTACAGGGAACCAGGCACAGGGCCTTCTTGGTAGTGGCGCCTGCCCCGCAGAACGCCCTCCCATCAGATGTTGAAGCATTAAACAATTATATAACCTTTCGTAGACATCTGAAGGCAGCCCTGTGTAGGGAAGTGTTTAATGTTTGATGTTTAGTTTTGTCTTGTTATATTTTGTTGGAAGCCACACAGAGTGGCTGGGGGAATCCAAGCCATATGGGTGGGGTACAAGAAATTTATTATTATTATTATTATTATTATTATTATTATTATTTGCTGTGAACTTCAAACAGTCAATACAGTCATATCTCAGCTCCTGAACGCCTCGGGAGTCGAATGTTCTGCTCCTGAATGATTGAAAACCAGAAGTGAGTGTTCCAGTTTTTAAATTTTGCGGGGCATGGCTTCCACTATTGTTTCCAGAGCGGCTGCGCAATTGGGAACCAATCGGAAGCTGCACCTTGGTTTCTGAACTTTTCGGAAGTCAAACGGACTTGCAGAACACATTCCATTTGACTTCCGAGATAGGTCTATACTTTACTGAGACAGTAAGTACAGTGGTACCTCGGGTTACATATGCTTCAGGTTACATACGCTTCAGGTTACATACTCCGCTAACCCAGAAATAGTGCTTCAGGTTAAGAACTTTGCTTCAGGATAAGAACAGAAATCATGTTCTGGCGGCGCAGCAGCAGCAGAAGGCCCCATTAGCTAAAGTGGTGCTTCAGGTTAAGAACAGTTTCAGGTTAAGAACGGACCTCTGGAACGAATTAAGTACTTAACCCGAGATACCACTGTAATGCGAGACTCAGCTGCTGGCTTGAACCAAAGCACCTCAGTCACATTCTCTCTACTTCAGCCTCCATCTGCAGCCATGGCCTCCCTGACAGGGTTGTTGTAAGGGTGACTGAGTTAGGATATTTGAGATGCTTAGGAATCTTCTAAAGTGCGATAGAAATGGGTCTACAAATTTTGGCGGAGCCTGGCAAACCAACCATGATTTCCAGCAGCCCTGCAAAGCTCTGCTTTCTTGACTCACACAGGCAAAAAGAGTGGTTTTCTTTTATACTGGCTACCTGACAAAGTCGGAGAGGTTTGTAGAGAGAGGAGGAGCTGCAGGCAGTAAGTTTGTGTTGGTAGCAGCTTGCTACCAACCCACAGGCTGCATTCCAGCAGAAGATGCAGCCTGGCGCCATTTTGAAAAAGAGTGATTTTCCACCAGTGGTTTCTTGCTCTGGCAGAGTATGCCGATTGTTTTCCCCGCTGGTTACTAAAATTAAATGTCTGGCAGTTGCCACTAGCGACTACAGGTTCAACCTGGCAACTGCGCATGCTGATTTAACTTCCTTCCGCAGGGCCTGTAAGACAGAGCTATTCTGCCTGGCTTTCAATTTGAACTTAGCCCGATCTTTTATTCCCCTTCCTTCCCTCCCCTTCCCCTTTTTATGAAGATTACCCACTCTGGATCCCACAGCTAATTCTCCCCTGGTCTCGCTGGCCCAAATAGGACTAATTTAGCCAGCTAGTCCTGGTGATCATCTAATGTTTATTGGATGGATTTCCCCCCTAAATTGATTTTTGAATTCTGAATTTATTGTTATTCACGTTTATACTGTATTTAATGCTGTTTTTTGTTGCATCAGTTAAGAGTTTTAAATTTTTTGTTAGCCGCCCTGAGCCCGGTTTTCTGAACCGGGAAGGGCAGGGTATAAATAAAATTTATTATTATTATTATTATTATTAATGCACTAGTATGGGGCATGGGATGTGATTAAAAGAAAAACAGATTCCCCGCCCCCTTTAAAAGCAGCCAGGATTGTGGTGGACATGGCAGGAAGGAATGATTTGTCCAAGGCAATTATGCCCAAAATGTGAAATGTATCTGATTATGGTATTGTTGCCTTTAAACCGTCTCCTGGAAGCCTCAAAAACTCCTTCTTCAGCCTTAAGAGGAACATAAAGCAAACTGCCCTTTGGACAAGAATCAGACTTTTTCCACAGGGAGGTTTATTCTGACATACCAAGATAAAAGGATGGATTTGGCCAACTTGTTGGCCTTATCTCTTCCCCGTTGTGCAAGATACGGAGCCCAGAGATTGAAGTGTGTTTGGAGAGTGCTGCTTTTGTTGCATTGCGTGTGATGGCATTGGTCGAAAGGGCATGTTGCTGTTTGAGATTATGTAGCTTTCGAGATTTTGTATGTGATCCCTCATAGCACATTAATCCAGAAGTGTTTGAGTGGGAATTATCTTTGTAAATAAGTGGAAATATTGAATGCAGACCTGCCCCCCTCAAAATATATTATGATTATTTATATGTCATGTATCTAAGAGATGACTGTTGCCAGAGTGGTGCATGCTCTGGTTATCTCCCGCTTGGACTACTGCAATGCACTCTACGTGGGGCTACCTTTGAAGGTGACTTGGAAACTGCAATTAATCCAGAATGCGGCAGCTAGACTGGTGACTGGGAGTGGCCGCCAAGACCATATAACACCGGTCCTGAAAGATCTTCATTGGCTCCCAGTACGTTTCCGAGCACAATTCAAAGTGCTGGTGCTGACCTTCAAAGCTCTAAACGGCCTCGGTCCAGTATACCTGAAGAACTATCATCCAGCCTGGACACTGAGGTCCAGGGCCGAGGGCCTTCTGGCTGTTCCCTCACTGCGAGAAGTGAGGTTACAGGGAACCAGGCAGAGGGCCTTCTCGGTAGTGGTGCCCGCCCTGTGGAACGCCCTCCCAGCAGATGTCAAGGCAATAAACAACTATTTTACTTTTAAAAGTCAACTGAAGGCGGCCCTGTTTAGGGAAGTTTTTAATGTCTGATGCTGTATTGTTTTTAATATTCAGTTAGAAGCCGCCCAGGGTGGCTGGGGAAACCCTGCCAGATGGGCGGGGTATAAATAATAAATTATTATTATTATATGATGGCAAAAAGCAGAGAAAGCTGATAGAGGAGGAGGATTAAAAGGAATCTGGCGATAACTAACCACCCGAAACATTCTTTAAAAGTGCTTGTCACATATCAGAAACCGGACAAAATGGCAGATACAATTTTCAAGTGCACCTGTGGCCAAATTATGAATGTGACTGGATCTCTAATGTTTACTTTCCACTGTAAAAGGAGCTGCAAAACACACACACACACCAATCAGCTGTATGGTCTTCCAATGAAAATATACAGCTTTTCCCCACATGGAGTGGGCAAGGGGTGTAGTAATTTAGATGCTGATAGTTTAGATGCCAGCTACTTTTACCTTGGGGGATGCATTCTTATATTGTTGAGTGTCATTTCTTATTTCTTGATGGGTGGGGTGTAAGTATAAATAACAGCAACTCTCAGTCAAAGAAGCTTAGTTCGCAGTGATCATAATCCGTTGTAGCAAAGACTGGTTCTCCGATTTATATGGTTCTCAGATTTCAGGCTCTGCGCAAAGTCTATTAAATGATTTATCTTAGCTCTCGGAAGCTCTGCTTCTGATTACCTGCCTGGATACCATTTCTCAGACCGCGCCTTAACAATAAATATTATTTATTTATTTAAAACGTATATCCTGGTTCACTAGCCAGCAATATGCTCTTGCGACGGCTAACAAAAAATGAAGGAAAAAGCATTAATTTTTTTTTTAAAAAAATGAAATCATAATTACTGCCACTCACAGACATAAAAAGCCTTTTTCAATAAACGTCCAGCAAGTCTTCTTGAATTTTCAAGGTATGAGATCATTGGTAAGGTAAAGGTAAAGGTACCCCTGCCCGTACGGGCCAGTCTTGACAGACTCTGGGGTTGTGTGCCCATCTCACTTAAGAGGCCAGGGGCCAGCGCTGTCCGGAGACACTTCCGGGTCACGTGGCCAGCGTGACATCGCTGCTCTGGCCAGAGCCAGAGCCAGAGCCGCACACGGAAACGCCGTTTACCTTCCCGCTGGTAAGCGGTCCCTATTTATCTACTTGCACCCGGAGGTGCTTTCGAGCTGCTAGGTTGGCAGGCGCTGGGACCGAGCAGCGGGAGCGCACCCCGCCGCAGGGATTCGAACCGCCGACCTTTCGATCGGCAAGCCCTAGGCGCTGAGGCTTTAACCCACAGCGCCACCTGCGTCCCATGAGATCATTGGTACAGTTAACTAATTTAAGTCTTGTTTTCCTTTTGTCTTCCAGCGGTGAGAGTGGTGCTGGCAAAACAGAGAGCACAAAGCTGATACTCAAGTTTTTGTCCGCTGTGAGCCAACATTCGCTGGAAGTCTCTCGCAAAGAGAAAACATCTAGTGTGGAACAAGCAATTTTGGAGAGCAGGTACTGTGTTCATAGCCTCACCTATCTTCCAGGCAGTAGGGAAGATACATGGAAGGAAGGTATTTCGGGGCTGACCGTTGTCTGCTTAGCAGTTAGAAAACAAAACTGGCAGTACCAGGGATAGGTAAACAACCCAACAAGCACAGATGAGCGGGGTATAAATAATAACTTATGATGATGATGACTGAACATTTTCTAAACTATGGTAGTACATTTAAGTGATCATACAAATGCAGATGGGCTTCACTTGTTGGATGCATCGAACACTTTAAAATTCAAATGGAAGTAAGTTTTGTTTTTCTTCCATAAAATCCATATTTTATAGTCAGAATTCTGGTAGCCGAGCCTATATTTTAGCCTGCCAGGTGCTTAGCAACCCTCCTGTATTTGCAGTCTGAGCCACTATCCTAGGACTTTCCTTCTCATGAGTTTTCCGGGGAGTAAGACATCATTGCAAGAGAGAAGCCATTTTGTGGGGTGTATTATTATTTTTGGGCAGATGTTGTTTGGTTGCGCGTATAATTTACCTGTGTGTATAATTAATGATTCATTCATTGATGTTGCCGCGTGCGTCTCTAGCTTAAATAAGTTGTCTTCCTTTGAAAATGCCTGCGTTCTAATTACAGGTTTCATAGATCAATGAGCATATCAAAAGAGAGAGGTTAAGGGTGCAACAGAGGTCACATGGATACTGCAGAATCTCTTTACAGCATCCTTGGACTATTTCATAATAACTGGTTTAGAGTAATTACAGCTCTGTAGCCTTTTCTACCTGTGGGGCAGCAATGCTACAGCTTAGCAGGGACGGGGACAAAGTCAGGTTTTTAAGTGTAATTGGGGGGGGGGATATGTTTGTTTTACTGCATCAGACTCATTAAAATATGTCTAACTGAAGTGTTACTGTTTATATGGTGTCCTTACTGGATGTTGAAATTTAGGATGGGGTGGGTCAACGAATGACAGGAATTGGGAATGTAATGTAATGATGGTAGACTTTTGGTAGCAGGCCAGGCCAGGAGCTGGTGAACTTGAGGACATATTTGAAAAGAGCTTGGGGTACATTTGAAAAGAGGGACGGGGGAAGGACAGATGGACAAAAGTGGAGAGAAGGAAGGCGAAAAGTGAAGACTGCTTGCTCACAAATTTATTGACAGCTGCACAAATTATTATAGCCAGGAAGTGGAAGGGGCAAGCAGAATAGAAAATGGAAGAATAGTATAAAGAGGTGTGGGATATAGCTACTGATGATAAATTAACATGTGCCATTAAGGTAAGGCGGGGAATACGCAGAAGAAATAATTTTGGGGAGATATGGAGGGTGTTTGTTGAATTTGTAGTGTTAAAACAGAAAGGGGTCAAACCGTCGCAAGAGGTGTTGAAAATTTGGGAGGTTGGATAGTTGCAGTGGAATGGTCTTGTGGGTGGGATGCACATTTTTATTCTTATTTATTACTTTATCAAAATATTAATATTAATAATAATAATATTTTTAAAAATGTAACGATTAAGAGAAGACTAAGGAAAGGCAGTTAAGGACAACAGAATGGGCAACTGAACACTCACCAGTTGATCTGCACTAGGGAGCAAGGATTGAACAATGGAAAATATACTAAGGATGTGGAAATAAAACCCGAGGGTATAGAATTATCAAGAGTTACAGAAGCACAGATTGGAGATTGCCTCAGATTAATACAGGGTATCTCGGCACACTTAGTTTTTTTGGCTTTGCCCATGGTTTTACCCTTAAGTCTAGCTGCACAGGCTTAAACTGTTTCTGGAATATTCCATTTGCAGCTCCGAGATAGCTTGATTAAATGCTCCCCCATATATAAATCTGCTCACACATTAAACAAAGCAAGCAGATTAGATGTCAAAGAAAAAAGGTTCTAGTCAGCCTCTTTGTTTTCTGTGTGGAGGGATTTTTTTCCCTTGGTGGGAACATTCAGATATGCAATCCCCTATCTGTGGAATGAAAGTGCATTGTCTAGGAGACAAAAATTAAAGATTAAGGAGTTAGCTGGCAGTACTTTACACTGGATATACTTTTTTAAAATCGAAAGTTCTAGTAAACAATGTTTATTCTTCCTCAAACAGCTAGTGCATTTGTTATCTATCTTTATTTTTTCCACAGCCCAATTATGGAAGCTTTTGGCAATGCAAAGACTGTTTACAACAACAACTCAAGTCGCTTTGGGAAATTCATTCAGTTGAATTTCTGTCAGAAAGGCAACATTCAGGGAGGAAAAATTGTAGATTGTATCCTTTGTACTCTGTGATTGCCCTAATATTTACAGTATGACAACTCTGTGCATTTTTATACAACAAGCCAAGATGTTGCCCCTCTTTCAATACACATTCCAAGTTCTTAAGTTAGAATGCAAAAATCTATAAAAACCAGTTCATATGCTTAGTACCAAACCTATGTATTTTTTATCCTAGATCATCCTAAAATTCCGCAGTGAAAGAATTTTGTTTCTAAAGTCTGTTACTGACCATGGTTTGTGTGAGTGAAACAAACCTCAGTTCTCTGGTTGATATGTAACACTAAGACAGGAATTGCTTGCTCTAGAGTGATTTCCATGGTCAGGGTAAACCATTAACTATTCTTTACCATGATGTGTTAACTGGGCCACTGAATTTTGTGGCAAATAAACAGGTGCCAATTAAAATACTCACCCAATGACAGTCTTACGTCTTAAAATAAAATTAAAATGTCTTAAAATAAAATAAAAATGATGGATGCAAACGTTGCTCGTGCAAGTCTGCTAGGAAATGAATATATAGCCTTTAGTTCACCCCCAACCTCCTCACACGGTCAAATGAAACATTCTGTTCCTTGACTTTTCGATCTGCTGCCTGCTGAAGATTTATTAGAGAAGGTAAGTCAGCATTTTGATTTCTTTCAATGTAAAGGATTGCACTGAGAATCTCACCTACCTGCCGAACAGATCTCTAAATATGTTTTCTCTTGTAGAATCGAGTAGTAAGGCAAAATCCAGGAGAGAGAAATTATCACATATTCTATGCCCTGCTGGCGGGGATTGAGGGAGAAAAGAAAGGTGAGAGGCAGTCTTTTGCTTGAATAATGGTTTACAGTGCCCCATGGACAGAGATTTTTCCTAAGATTCCCACCACCAGCATTTCATGATCCTGTTGTTGTTGTTGTTGTTGTTGTTGTTTAGTCATTTAGTCGTGTCTGACTCTTCGTGACCCCATGGACCAGAGCACACCAGGCACTCCTGTCTTCCACTGCTTCTGAGCCACTGCTTCTCTTCTCATGAGGTGGCCAAAGTATTGGAGCCTCAGCTTCACGATCTGTCCTTCCAGTGAGCACTCAGGACTGATTTCCTTCAGAATGGATAGGTTTGAACTTCTTGCAGTCCATGGGACTCTCAAGAGTCTCCTCCAACACCATAATTCAAAAGCATCAATTCTTCGGCGATCAGCCTTCTTTATGGTCCAGCTCTCACTTCCATACATCGCTACTGGGAAAACCATAGCTTTAACTATACGGACCTTTGTTGGCATGATCCTAGTATTTTTTAAATGTATGACCTAAGAAAATAATTAAAGAGTGCTATGTTGTGTTATGTTATATATAGAGAGAACAATTGCCTAACAAAGATAGGTGCTAATCATGATACATCCCATCATACCAAAAGTCTCTCCAAATCCCACTTTCTCCCCAAGTCTATACTTACTTACTTGCACCAGCCAATTGGGCACAATCTGCTCTAAGAACTAGGTTGTATAGTCTGAACCTAATTGTCTAATCTGAGTAAGACCCGTTGGGTTTGTATTGGTAAACTTAGTACCACATTGAAAAGGTACTAACTTTGAAGAAGTTCCTACCAGAGAAGAATAGCAGATGAAGTTAATGGACTATGCTGAAATTGGAAAATTGACCAGAAGAGTCAGAAATCAGGAAGATAAGGAATGGGGAAAATTTATAACTTATCTTAAAGACCATTGTAAATAGTTAAAATCGTTAGTGGGATTGGAAGATCACTTGTAGTTTAAGGTTGAATTCTGGACATGATGGAAGAGGCAAAGGATTTGGAGTATTGTAAACTATGCGGGAGGAAATTATTAATATTAGGACCCACAAAGGGGAGGATGGAAGTCCAGGAGATTCCTTGGAATCTTGTTTTTATTATTTATATTTAATATACAGTGGAATCTCGGGTTTTCAAGTGGCTCAGAAGCCGAATGATCTGGAACCTGAACGCCAAAAACCCGGAAGTAAATGCTTCTGTTTTTGAACACGCCTCAGAAATCGAACAACTTCCGAGGCATGTTTCTTCTCAATGGAATTTTCTGGCCTCCCATTGCGCCTTGGTTGTTGAACGTTTCGGAAGTCGAACGGTCTTCCGGAATGGTTTACTCTCAACAACCGAGGTACCACTGTATCTCTGTAAAATTTTAATTTGAAAAACCAAAAAAAAAAGAAAGAAAGAAAGAAAGAAAGAAAGAAAGAAAGAAAGAAAGAAAGAAAGAAATTTCCAAAGAAAGAAAGAAAGGTACCAACTTTGGCTTAGCCACTATCCTGATATGCATTATTTATTTTATTTATTAAATTTATAAATCGCCCTTCATCAAAAGATCTCAGGGCAGTTCACAGCATTGCAGTTGGAACAAACATTCTGCAATCCCCTTCATCCCAGACATGGTATCACCTTTTGCATTCTCCTCCTGTATCTATCTGTATCTGTATCTGCCTCCAGTCTCTGTTCTCAAAGTACACACACACAGAGCAGTCTACCTGTGTGTCAAATCAATGCAGGAATGGCACACAGAGGGGTTGTTTTGTGATACACTCTGCCGCTGGAAATTTCCCGAGACTAAGCTGGAGAATTTTGCACAGAGCATTGTGAAATTTTATTTTCGAGGAATGCATTTGATATGCATTTCTCATGTACGCAAGCATCACTTTTGAGTAGCTGCTATTGCCCCCTAAAATTACCTCTTTATGTTAACCTATCATGGAGAAACATTGCACATAATGGACAGTATTATTTGGTGTTTCTTCTCTTGTGTGATTTAAGCAACTTTCCCTTAATTTAAATACAACAGTATGAATTAACTGTTTTTCCTGTTTCCAGATGCATTTTACCTATCTGTACCAGAGAACTATCACTACCTGAACCAGTCTGGATGTGTAGCGGACAAGACAATCAATGACAAGGAATCCTTCAAAGAAGTCATTGTGAGTTCGACATGCCCCTTCTTTACGGATTGGCCAGTAACGTCACAAATTATTTTGACGTGGCAGTCACTTTGAAGTTGAGATTGTCTGCTAACAATGACAAGGAACCTCACAGCCCTTGTGGCAATTTTGAGGGCTTGTGTATAATGTGTACTATCATCAGAAAAGTGCAGTATAACCTCCGTGAACTGCACCACTCCAGAGGATAGAGGGTTTTAATAATAACTGTTTCCCAAATTTGGGTCTCCATCTGTTTTTGGACTACAATTCCTATCATTCCTGACCACTGGTCTTGCTCGCTAGGGATGATGAGAGTTGTAGCCCCAAAACAGATGGAGACCCATGTTTGGGAAATAGTGATCTAAATCTTCCCAACCATATTTCAGTGGCAACATCTGGGACAAAGCTACAGGTTGGAGTCATACCCACTGTTTAACGGCGCTGTGGTCTAAACCACTGAGCCTCTAGGGCTTGCCGATCAGAAGGTCGGCGGTTCGAATCCCCACAAAGTGGTGAGCTCCTTTAGCTCTGTCCCAGCTACTGCCAACCTAGCGGTTCAAAATAGGTAGCGTTGCGGCGGTGGGAAGGTAAACAACATTTCCATGTGCTCTGGTTTCTGTCACGGTGTCCCGTTGCGCCAGAAGCGTTTTAGTCATGCTGGCCACATGATCTGGAAAGTTGTCTGTGGACAAACGCCAGCTCCCTCAGCTTGGAAAGCGAGATGAGCGCCACAACCCCATAGTCGTCTTTGACTGGACTTAACCTTTTTTTTAATGCCTCTGATTTCCTGTGCATGGGTTATGTTAAGTGGAGGAACCAGGGGGTCCGCCATTTTCACTCTCCTGAGACTAAGCCTGAACAATTGCCATTGCAATAATAGCTCCTGGCTATGGGTGGTATCCAGTGAAGTAATACCATGAATAGACTGACTTTCACTCGTACTACTGAACTTCCTCTCCCTCTCCTCCCCCTGTGATCCCCACCATACAACTGCTCTGGGGATTGGCGTAACCAGAACAGATTTCGGGAGGAGCAGCAGGGGAAATTCCGTTGCCTGAATGGAAGTTGTTCCACTCATGTAGGGCATAGCTGTCAGCCGTCCCTTATTTGGTGGGAAAGTCCCTTATCCCAGCGCCGTGTCCCGCTGCTGTCCCTTATTGATGATGTCCCTTAAATTTCCCAGGTTTCAAAGGAAGCAGCTCCTCTCCCTCCCTCCCTGCCGGCCAGGGAGGAGGGAGGCTCCAACTGTGTTGCTTGGCTGCGTTGCTCACCCAATAAGGAGTCTAAGAATGACTGGGGGGTGGAGCTTGCATGCCTTGTGCCGATCAAATTGGCTGTGTTGCCTGGGGACTCGCCTTTGCTCAGCACTTCCCAGCGGAGAGGTGACGGTGGTTTTCCTTGCTGCATCCCCTTTGCCGGGTTGCTGCGCTGTGGGAAGCACTGCTTGAGGCTTCGTTTGGCTGCTGGCTGGGCTTTCTGCCTTTGGCTCAGAGGGGCTCAGAAGTCGAACATACCAGTGTTCGGAAAATCCCTTATTTTGGCTGCTGGTCCCTTATTTTCAAGTCTGTAAGTTGACAGCTATGATGTAGGGCCTTCGCTGAATTCAACATGGAGAGGTGGGGAAATGTGTTGTGTTAACCATCTCAAGGTCTCATGTTTTCCCTCCCCTAGACTGCAATGGAGGTGATGCAGTTTACCACAGAAGAGGTGCGAGATGTTCTCAGGCTGCTTGCTGGTGTTTTGCACCTAGGCAACATTGAATTTATTACCGCGGGTGGAGCACAGGTGTCCTTCAAAACAGGTAAAAAAAGATGGCTGCTTCCTTTGGTATAAGCATTATTTATTAGGAATATTTATACCCTGCCTTTTTGGTTCAAAAATCGAACTGCCTCAGGCGACTTTTTAAAAAAAATCAATTTAAAGCCAGCAAATCACCTCCTTGTCAAGGCCCCAATCCAATTTTCATAATTGGTATTGATCGGCTCTGAAAATAAATTTGAATCGTTCTCCCTAGAAAGGAAAAACGATGTGAATTAATATGTGCTGTCAGTTGAAGAGAAATAGACATCTGTGAATTATGAACTGCTTATTAGGCCATCACTTTGTCTTTGCCCTACAGGGAGCCTTAGGTTTTCCTTGCCAACCCATGAGATGTTGCTGTGCTTGTCTGTGCATAATTCTATTAGTTTTAAAACTTATTCATCATCTCTGTCTGTTGCTAGCTCTGGGTAGATCGGCAGAGTTACTTGGGCTGGACTCAACGCAGCTGACAGAAGCATTGACACAGCGATCAATGATACTCAGGGGAGAAGAAATTCTGACACCTCTCAGTGTACAACAGGTACAGTGAAGTTACTCTGGGGTATTTTACTTGTGTATCCTGTTTTTAGAATATCTGGCTTTGGCTGTCTGGTCATACCAAGGCTTTGTGAGATCTGGTTTTCAACATTGCACTATATAGCTAGCTAAACACCACAATATAGCGATAAATCACAGTGTCTGAAATAAGGATGGAACTGTGTGGAGGCGAACAGTACGACTGGATGATACCTGGATTTCAGCATTGTGATATATCGTGATTCTTCAACATCAACTTCGTTGGACTGGTCGTGTTGTGCGGATGCCTGATTATCGTCTTCCAAAGCAACTATTCTATTCTAAACTTAAAAATGGAAAGCGTAATGCTGGTGGTCAACAAAAGAGGTTTAAAGACTCTCCCAAGGCAAATCTTTAAAAATGTAGTGTAAACACCAACAACTGGGAAACACTGGCCGGTGAGCGCTCAAATTGGAGAACAGCCTTTACCAAAGGTGTCATGGGCTTTGAAGACACTTGAACTTGGGACGAAAGGGAGAAACATGCTAAGAGGAAGGCACATTTGGCAAACCCTCACTGTGATCAACTCCTGCCTGGAAACCTATGTCCCCATTGGCAGGATGTGTGGTTCCAGAATTGGCCTCCACAGTCACTTATGGATTCACTGTTAAGACCGTGTTCATGGAAGACAATCTAACTTGGCTACGAGTGATCGCCATAGAAGAAGAAGTTATCACCACTTAAATATCGCAATATACCATAAGTCTGAAATAAGGATGGAGCTATGTAGAGGCATTGGCTGCCTTCACGGTTTCCCCCACATTGTGATTTTTGCATAGCACACACATGACCATGATTCACAATATATTTCCAGGTCAAAAACTATGAAACCAATATTACGATAGGGACTTCAAACTGGTTTGGGACAATATATTGATATATTGACATGACCAAAGGACAGAGAAGACTGTGTTAAGGATGTAGGACAGGCATAGGCAAACTCGGCCCTCCAGATGTTTTGAGACTACAATTCCCATCATCCCTGACCACTGATGGGACTTGTAGTCCCAAAACTTCTGGAGGGCCGAGTCTGCTTATGCCTGATGTAGGACCTGCTCATGAAACTCCAAAGAGAGCACCACTGCTGTCTCCTCAATGTTATTCGTCAAATTGATGGGTGGTACACTCCGGTCTGAGTAAAAGAGACCAAAAGAAACCTTGAGGTACAGTCTCAACGGCTAGAATGTCAAAGCCTGAGCTGAATCTCTGTTCAGGCTTTGAGATGAACTAGAGACGGAAACAGTGGAGATGCACATGCCCTCTTGGGGAAATGCTGCTTTTGTCTTATACAGGACAATGTTAATGAGAGGAGGGTGCTCCTTTAGATGGCTTCCTGTTTAACCCTTCAGTAACAGGCCACTTCCTTTGCTTTGCATTTTCACTTTTTGATTACCGGTAGAACGTTTGCCTGTGGAGTTTTTGTCCATGGAGTTTTCTTGGCAGGGATACTGGAGTGGCTTGTCGGTTCCTGCTCCAGGTGGATCACGTTTAGTCAAAACTCTCCACTATGACCTGTCCATCTTGGGTGGCCCTGCACGGCATAGCTCATAGCTTATCTGAGTTATTCAAACCCTTTCGCCACGATAAGGCAATGATCCATGAAGGAGTGGTAGAACATTGCAACTATCTATATCCGTATCTGAGGGTCGTACCCGTGCTCAGCGATCAGAGTTCCACTCGTGCGGTTGGACTTCCTCTCCTCTCTGCAAGCACCCCTACCGCAGAGTTCGAGGGTGCACATTGGCTGAAAAAGGGGAGAGGAGGGGAAGGTTCCATTGCGAAAATGGAAGTGGGTGGCGTGAGGAGAACAGCCATGTTGAATACACCCCTTCATCTTGATGTGGAGTTAGAGAGGAGAAGAAGATATGTCAAAGTCCTATTAGCCATGGCTACAAAATAAAGATAGGATACAAACACAAATTGCAGCATTGGGAGGGCTGATGTGTCTGTTTAGAGCAGTGGTTTCCAACCTTTTTTTTGGGCCATGCCCCATCTGAGCAGCTCTAAAATCCTGATGCCCCCCCCCCCCCCCGCCCGGTGACATATAATTCTTATTATTCAAAAAGTGAACTCCTATTCATGTGGAGGAAGCCTAAAAGGCCATTCACTGTTAATAACTCATTCTCGAATTGCCCCCCTTAAAAATCAAATTGCCCCCCTGTGGGGCGTGTGCCCCACGTTGGGAACCACGGTTTTAGAGAAAAGCAGTGGAGCACGAGTAATTTTGTGTGTAAAAATTAGAGTACACTTGTTATTTATGTTTGCCCCGTGCTTTGAGTAATATTACGTAAAGGACGTTGTGTCAAAAATCTGTTTGTGTGTGACAGTTGACCTGCTCTGCCTTACCTCTTTCCAGGCAATAGAGAACAGAGATTCAGCAGCTATGGCACTTTATTCCCAATGCTTTGCCTGGGTTATTAAAAAAATCAACGGCAGAATAAAAGGCCAAGACAACTTCAAGTCCATTGGAATTTTGGACATCTTTGGATTTGAAAATTTTGAGGTATGTTCCAAAGCTTTGCACTTGGCTTATCCTTTTTTTTGTGTTCACCGTTTGGCTCATTCCTCCATAAGTGAACTAGAATTGCCTGTTGCTTTTAGTTCCTTTATCACTCAAATGCTAGCACGGAGTCAAGGAACTAAAAGGAGGTGGACAACAATTAAGGATTTATTATGTTTTCAGAATGTATTAGAAAAATTATATAGAAAGGTTTATTGTTTTGTGTACATTCAAATGTAAGATAAAATATATGCAAAGGGACTTGACAGGAAGTCAAAGTTGAAGAAAGTATTTTGGAAGATAAAAGGGGAAAAAATATTTACTTTCATTATTATCATTTTGTGTGCGGCTGTGGGTGTCTGCACATATGTGTGTTGTATGCAATGCTTGGGAGGAAATAAGACGTAAATAACAAATAACAGACTAAATAGCGATGTATGTAATTTTTATTTCTTAATTATATTTAGTGGTAGTATGGCTGTATTGTTTTTTGTAACATAAAATCATTCAATAAAAATTATTAAAATAAAAAAAAAAGAATTGCCTAAGGCTGAGGGCATTGTTGGGGCTGGGGTGTTCTTTGGGTTTTTTGTGGGGGGTTTTTGTTACAGGGGGTTGTAGCTGCTGTTGCTCTTGTTTTTTTGTATCTTCCTTCTAGATCTTGTTGTGATTCACGTGGAAATTGTTCGGTTTGGTTGTGTATTTTAGAATGTTTCATTTAATGTTTACGGTGACTTTCGTTATATTGTAGTTATGTATTTTTTCCATGTTCTAAGCCATGTTCTTGAGCATGATTTTCCCCTTAGAAAAGTGGCGTAGAAATAAAAGTTACGCCTGTATGTGTTGTTTTTATTACCTGAACATCTTTTGTTCCTTTCTAGGTTAATCGTTTTGAGCAGTTCAATATTAACTATGCAAACGAAAAGCTTCAGGAGTATTTCAACAAGCACATTTTTTCATTAGAGCAGTTGGAATACAGCAGGTAAGAACTGCAAAAGGCTTTTCTCCACCCCTACTGCCCTTTAGATTTTTATTTTTATTTTGATGCTCAGCTCCATAGAGGTATTACGGACCATCATGCAGTTCATTTCACTATTATTTTAAAACAAGCTGATTGCCATTCACCTTTCCTAATAAGTGGACCAAAAATCTTTGTGTCTGATAATTGTAATAAAATGTGCCTCTTGGTCTCTCATAGAGAAGGACTCCCATGGGAAGACATCAATTGGACAGATAATGGGGAGTGCTTGGATCTTATTGAAAAGGTAAACATTTTTTAATAATGTGTGATGTGCAGTATCTTGAATTGTGTTTATACAAATTTAGCTATCGTATTTTTCCATGTACAGTGGTACCTCGGATTAAGAACTTAATTCGTTCCAGAGGTCCGTTCTTAACCTGAAACTGTTCTTAACCTGAGGTACCACTTTAGCTAATGGGGCCTCCCACTGCCGCCGCACGATTTCTGTTCTCATCCTGAAGCAAAGTTCTTAACCCGAGGTACTATTTCTGGGTTAGCGGAGTCTGTAAGCTGAAGCGTCTGTAACCCGAGGTACCACTGAATAAATAATATGACCTCATGTATAAGACTACCCCTACTTTAGGAAGGCCAAAATTATGAAATCAATATTTTAAAGTTGTTCACCTTTTTGGGGAAACCGCACAGCCTTGCATCACTTCCCCAGCCAATTCACCCAAGATTTACTGTATAAAAACCCGTGTATAAGACTACCTCCAATTTTTGACTTAAAAAAAGGGGGGGATATCGGCTGGTACATGGAAAAATACGGTATTCACTGCCTCAATAGTTGGTTTGTTTTTTTGTGAAAGGAAGTCTGCAAGTTTGAGGAATATATAATTATAATAATGGGGGAAGCTGTGTTCCTTTCTATAAACATTTTTCGTGGTTTGGGGTTTACAAAGATGAAACTGTTCACCAAAATGTTGATTTGGTAATACGATAACTGTTCATTTTGAACTTCAACATACTTCGCATGGCCACAGCACTGAATAGAAGCAAGCATTTCTCTCGTACTGCTTTGCCACCCTCTTCCCAGCTGGGCTACAGCATGGAGTCACATACAGAAGAGTAGTAAGGCACCTTTTGCAATTCGATTTAAGGATTCTTGCCTTGTTCACGTTCTTTAGCTCTTGCCAATAAACTGTAGATGACTTCAAGGTGCTTGTTTTCGCCTCTTCTATCCCAGCCCCCAATCCTTTTAAATTTATGAATTTCACGTTGGGAACCAGGCAGAGGGCCTTCTCAGTAGTGGCACCCACTCTGTGGAACGCCCTCCCACCAAGGAGAAAAACAACTATCAGACTTTTAGAAGACATCTGAAGGCAGCCCTGTTTAGAGAAGGTTTTAATGTTTAATAGACTATTGTATTTTAATATTCTGTTGGAAGCCACCCAGAGTGGCTGGGGTGTACATAATAAATTATTATTATTAAGCAAATTGCCAGGGTTAATGGGAGTGGTAGTTCAGCAACATATTGAGGGCCACAAATGGCTGCTTAAACCAGGGTTATAGTCGGCAAAACAGAATGCCTAGTTGTCATTTGGGGGCCAGGC
Source organism: Podarcis cretensis (assembly GCF_951804945.1). Lineage (NCBI taxonomy): Eukaryota > Metazoa > Chordata > Lepidosauria > Squamata > Lacertidae > Podarcis > Podarcis cretensis. The sequence goes on along the minus strand of NC_137176.1, from coordinate 15,862,607 downwards.
GTCTCAAAAGTCATATTTGTCATTCTGATTGTGCAGAAAAAATGTAACAGGTAGAATTCTACAGGATGTGTTGCTAGTGTGTGAAAGCAGTCCAGATCCCAAGGATTCCCAGGCATGCACCTCCAGATGATGGAGACATCAGGTGCCATCCTGGCTCCTGGACATCTTCACCACATTGCAAGTGGCTGATAGCCAGGTGCAAAATGCAAAATTTCAAATGCTAGCCACAGGTTAGTCACCTCTGCACTAGATGTTATAAAAAAGAGATATGAGGCTGCTGTTTTTGATGGCAACCCTTCATTTCAGGCACCTGGAAGAATATTCCATTCAAATCCATTTATGCAGCTAAAAGCCCAGCACCACTGTGTTAACACCTTTTGGAAAAGGGTTTTTTAAAAATTACAGTCATACTTCATGTTACGTTTGCTTCATGATACGTTTTTTCATGTTGCGTCCTGCGGCGACCCAGAAGTACTGGAAAGGGTTACTTCCGGGTTTTGCCACTCACGCATGCGCACAAGCGCCAAATCGCGCCGCGCACCTGCGCAGATACGGCGCTTCAGGTTGTGGGCTTTTCATGTTGCGAATGGGCGTCCGGAATGGATCCCATTCGCAACCAGAGGTTGTTGTTGTTGTTGTTGTTGTTGTTTAGTCGTGACCGACTCTTCGTGACCCCATGGACCAGAGCACGCCAGGCACTTCTGTCTTCCACTGCCTCCCGCAGTTTAGCAAACCCATGCTGGTAGCTTCGAGAACACTGTCCAACCATCTCATCCTCTGTCGTCCCCTTCTCCTTGTGCCCTCCATCTTTCCCAACATCAGGGTCTTTTCCAGGGAGTCTTCTCTTCTCATGAGGTGGCCAAAGTATTGGAGCCTCAGCTTCAGGATCTGTCCTTCCAGTGAGCACTCAGGGCTGATTTCCTTCAGAATGGATAGGTTTGATCTTCTTGCAGCCCATGGGACTCTCAAGGGTCTCCTCCAGCACCATAATTCAGCTGTACAAAAAAGAAAACAGAAGTATAAACTGTTTGTAATCTGCCTAATATTATTTTGTCTTGTGTCTTAATTATCCAGAAACTTGGTTTGTTAGCACTTATCAATGAAGAAAGCCATTTTCCCCAAGCTACGGACAGCACCTTGTTGGCAAAGTTACACATCCAACATGCGGTAAGTAATGTATTTCTCATTTGTTTTATAGATGTGTGGTGTGCTGCAGATCTTCAAAGACGTAGTTGGAATTTCTCCTGTTCAGAGTGTTTATTGACTTTGCAAAAGTGTTTCTGGTTAAAATTCTGGGACCTGCATTGTGCTGCTCTTCATTGTGAGAGATAATGCATGGAGGTTTTGCACACAGTGTCTGTAAGAAAATCTTAAGTACCCAAACAGACATAGCAGGCCTTTTCTAAAGCCGGTCCTCCAGTGAGTTCTGATAAGCAAGCTTATTCAGACCTCCTTCAATATTTCAGTTCCTCAACCTAAAAGTTTATCTTTCTTTTTTGTTCCCCTTTTGTAAACAGAGCAATCCTTTTTATGTGAAACCGAGGGTTGCTGTTCACAACTTTGGAGTGAAACATTATGCTGGAGAGGTAATTTCCTTTTTCCTTAATGTGCGTTGAAATTCTTCCAAAGAGCGTTTCAGAGGCAGTTCAGTTTTGCCCTGCAGCCACTTGCAAATTAACTGAAGCATTCAGTTTCTTCTCTGCTGTTTACAATGGTCCCTCTGTGAGAAGCTGTTAATAAGAGGGGCTTCTTTTTCCTTCTTCTTTTTTTTTAAAAAGCTGAGCCTGTTCTGCCTCTTTTCAAATAGGTTCAGTATGATGTCAGAGGAATCCTGGAGAAAAACAGGGACACTTTCAGGGACGATCTCCTGAACCTCTTGCGGGAAAGCAGGTACGTCAGCTATTTTCAATCTGGGGGTCTTGATCCTTGTTAAGATGCTGGAAACAGTGGCCTCAATATACCACAATATACCTTTGGTTTGCAGTTCTAAACAGACACTCTCCTGCACTCTTCATAATTTCTTGTACTTGGATTTGCTAAGAAACTGCACCGAGTTGTGAGTCTGCTATCGCATACAGTCTGGGCTGTGTGTACGCGTGCTTTGATTTGTTTTGTAGGGTGCCAACGTGGTGTAGTTGTTAAGAGCGGTGGACTCGTAATCTGGTGAACCGGGTTCACGTCCTCGCTCCTCCACATGCAGCTGCTGGGTGACTGTGATGGGATGATGAGCTGCTTGTGCGTAAAAGCTTAGTCCCTCAGGGTTTGCTCAGCTTAGCAAAACTCTGTCTTTAGCGGAGCCCTTAAGCATGGCTCCCTCAGTCGCTGGCAGAATCCGACAGTGGGCGTTTGCGGAATCTCTTCCAACATAAAAGCTCCTTAACGGAAACGCGTCTTCTGGACTCTCGGCGTGACAGTTTCCGGCGAGGTGTGGGTGTCCCTATAGGAGGTCCTGAAACCTCCTCACTGTTTTCGCTGGAAGTGTCCCAGAGCCCTTCTTCCGACTCCCTTTCCCTCGGAGCTCCTTCTCTCCCCCTGCTGGTTCCTTCCTCTGCTGTTAAGTCTCTCCTAACCTCCTTGAGCCCTTCCACCACCTGCTCTGATGGCAGTTCCCTGACAGTGACCTTGGGCTGGTCACACTTCTTTGAAGTCTCTCAGCCTCACTCACCTCACAGAGTGTTTGTTGTGGGGGAGGAAGGGAAAAGGAGATTGTTAGCTGCTTTGAGACTCCTTAAGAGGAGTGAAAGGCGGGATATGAGGTCCAAATTCTTCTTCTTCTTCTTCTTCTTCTTCTTCGCCCTGGACTGTGGAAAGAGGATAAAGCTCTATGAATGACATACCCACCAATTTGCGTCTGACTGGTTGCGCCGAAGGTCAAGGGGCATGTTTATTCTGCCTCCCCTGAATTTTGCATACCTTAATACTCCTTTAAAGGGATTGTGTGTGCCCACATTCTGCAATGTTTTGATCAAGTCAGCAAGACACCAGCCAAATAATTTTTTGTCTTCATTCCATTTGGAGAAGGTTCAAATTGATTTTTATTAATTTATGGAGTGACAATTTTTTGAGAGCTCCGGTTGTAATTTGCTGCATTCGCAGCCGAAACAAATTACGGACATATAACAATTTGAGATTTTTTTTTATTGTTGTTGAAGCGCATGTGAATTTCACATGTTTTACATTTTTCAGAACGCTTCACTTAATGTAGAATCTGAATGTCTTGTATTCCAACGGCGACTCTTAACCGGAGAGAGAATTTTTCAGTAGAAAAAACAACCACACCATAGAGTAGTTGCAGGGGGGGAGCTGACATTGTTTGTCCTGCTTATGAAACGCGGGGCCATTTAGATAAATCTTCAGAGAGATGTGTGTATCAGTATGTATGAGAATATAGACCTATAAAACTTTTGTACACATATAGTTGCATGTGGAGGAAAAAGTACATAAAAACTACTCTGTGCAACACTTGCAATTGGAAAATCTAACTTATGGGGGGGGCGGGTTGCAGTGGGGGGGTACGTGGGCAGGGGGCTGTAAATGTGAAATCACCAATGAATATTGGCCTATTAAATTTTTTTTAATTGTACAGTATTGTATTCATAAAATAAACAGCAAAATGAAATGAAATACACAGTTACCTTCACCACAGAGTGTAATTGCAATTTAATGATGTCAGACAATATTCAGTATTTTGTTACATATGTTATGAAAGGTCTCCAGTTATCTATAAGTATCGATTGTCCCATTTCCCCAGAATCTTTTGAAGTGCATAATTTTTATCATCATTAAGGTCTGCCAAGCACTTTGAAGCCATTCATCTTTTGTTGGTAAATCTGATTTCTTCCAAAATTTTGCAGCCATTATCCATTGTAAGTAGATTGATTTTGCTAAGTGTTGATGTTGGTTTTTTAATAGGTTGCTCCAGTAGTTTTCTTATCTCCTTAATATACATATTTTAATCCTCATTCTTCTACTAAATACAGCAGCTTTCATGGGAAAGTCAAAAGAGCCCAACAAAGAAAACAGGCAATGCTTGTTGCTTAATTTGTGCAATAAAGGAGGCAGACATAACTCTGGACACATAGAAGCATCATGAGAGTTTTCCTTAAAGGATGTTAACCAATATAATATAGAGGCATGCAGAGGGGAAGTTGTTCAGTACTTAGCAGAGCTGCATATGTGAAGCTTTTATGGCTATTTGGCTGAGGTTTTGTTATGAACACTTTCAGCATCTTCCCACAACCTGGAAAAACTCGTTAAAATCACATTTTTGCCACATATTTTGCTCTTCTGAATTAACATTGAACCAATTTTGCAGCAGCATTTCACATGTTTATTTTATTCTGTGAAACATGGTTTCTCCTCTCCTGCTTCTGTTTCAGCCTCGATTTCATCTACGACCTCTTTGAACATGTTTCCAGCCGCAGCAGCCAAGATACTTTAAAATCTGGAACCAAACATCGGAAGCCCACCGTCAGCCTGCAGTTTAAGGTGAGCTCCTTCATCCATCGAGCTCTTCCAAGCGTTGCCTTTTGTGTGTGATCAGTAGGGCTGAATTCTCTTACTCACTCAATCTACTCTGGTCCTTCCTTTTAGCTGATCAGACAACACATTTCAAAAAGTTATAATTTTGATTATTAGATGCATGCCTCTGATTGGTAGGCAGCCCTATTTAGGGAAGTTTTTGATGTTTAATGTGTTTTTAATATTCTGTTGGGAGCCACCCTGAGTGGCTGGGGTATAAATATATTATTATTATTATTATTATTATTATTATTATTATTATTATTATTGCTAGGGATCACAGGTAGCAGCTGCTGCCCTTGCATCCTTCTTGAGGACTTTGGAAATTTTAAGCAGAAGTTTGGTGGCCATCTGTCTCGGATCCCTTAGCTATGATTCCTTCATTGGAGGGGGGTGGACTAGATGACCCTTGGTGCCCCTTGCAACTCTCCCAAATCTATGATTCTCTGTTTTTCCTTTTGGAAAGCCTGCTCTGGTGTAATTTTCAGTCCTTGCCACTAGGTGCTGCTACGGCAACTGCTTGCAAATGGTTTGCCAAGATAAGTACAAGGTACAATTTGATCCTTCCTCCCCTATTTTTTTTTTTGTTTTGTTTTTAGGATTCGCTGCATTCCTTAATGGCAACGCTAAGCACCTCCAACCCTTTCTTTGTCCGCTGTATCAAGCCGAACATGGAGAAGGTAAGGTTTAAGCTTTTAAGATTGCATTTGCCTTTCTTCCAGGTGACCATGGAACGATGGCTGAACCTTGTTTTTTCATGATCACCACTACCTATAGAACAGCAAAATTCTGCTTCTAATCTCTGAGATTCTACGTAGTTTTCAAAGCTGGCCAACTTTCCGCATCATGTCTTCAGTCCTTAATTGTTGGTTTACCTTACGCTTGTTGTGTGTGCTGTAAAGATTATACTGCATTTCTGAAATCCTCTAACTGATAGATGAAACAGTTGGCAAAGCAGCAGCTTGTACTAAGGGTTAGCAGAAACCTTTGCTAGCAATTTTTTGATCTTGTGAGACACCCCTCAGGCTGCAATCATGTACAATCAGAAGTAAGCCTCAATTCGTTTAATCCTGCTTACGCCCAGGTAAGGTGGAAAGCAGTGTAGATATATGCTGCAATCTCTTCTTAGTTTATTGTTGATTTTATGTTTCAAAGGATTGAAGGAGTTGTTTTCATGTTTTTTTTACTAATAGCTTATTGTTTTGTTCTCTTTGCAAACTGCTTTGAGACTGTTTTTTCATAACCATCAAGTGGTATATAATTTTTATGAAATAAATACAGTCGTACCTCAGAAACTGAACGCCTTGCGAGTCGAAAGTTTTGGCTGCCGAACGCCGCAAACCAGGAAGTGAGTGTTCCAGTTTGCAAATGTTATTTGGAACCTGAATGTCCGGCACGGGTTCCGCAGCTTCTGATTGGCTGCAGAAGTTTCCTGCAGCCAATTGGAAGCTGTGCCTTGGTTTACGAGCATTTTGGAAGTCAAACGGACTTCCGGAATAGATTCCGTTTGACTTCCAAGGTACGACTGTAAATGAAACAAATATTTGTGGTTGTTAAAGCAGGTATTAGTTTAATTTGTAGGTTGTTGATAGCTACTTGCTAAATTTTAAACCATGGGTAGGCAAACTAAGGGCCGGATCCGGCCCAATCGCCTTCTCAATCCGCCCCGTGGATGGTCTGGGAATCAGCTTGTTTTTACATGAGTAGAATGTGCCCTTTTATTTAAAATGCATCTCTGGGTTATTTGTGGGGCATAGTGCATGGGTCGGCAAACTAAGGCCCGGGGGCCAGATTCGGCCCAATCGCCTTCTAAGTCCAGCCCGTGGACGGTCCGGGAATCAGCGTGTTTTTACATGAGTAGAATATGTGCTTTTATTTAAAAGGCATCTCTGGGTTATCTGTGGGGCATAGGAATTCATTCATTCCCCCCAAAAAATATAGTCCGGCCCCCCACAAGGTCTGAGGAACAGAGGACTGGCCCCCTGTTGAAAAAGTTTGCTGACCCCTGTTTTAAACAATGCCCATGTTTTGCTTAAGAGTTTAAACCAGTGGTTTTCAAATTTCCAGGCAGCTCTTTCCATATTGAGGCCTCCTAAGAAATCACAGTGCTATGTAGAGGAACTGTGGGGAATATTCTCATAATCTGTTCATATGGGGCCTTGGCCAGACCTCCTGAGTGTCTTGCTGCCACCTCAGATTAATCAAGGATGCATCCTGGCACCCACCCACTTCTCTGTAGCTCTGCAGGAAAAGATGGATCTTAGACCATACCTGACCTTTTCAATGAGGAACTCGTGATAAGCTTCAAGGATCCCAAGAGCTTCGTGGAACTTAATCTCTGGCTTAGATTCCAGTACTTTTAGAAAGAAACTCTTCCTTCCTTCCTTCCTTCTTCTATTTTGACAAAGTAATAATCATAAATAAATAAATAAATAAGAATAAAAATATTCACCCCACCCACGAGACCATTCCATTGTGACTATCCAGCCTCCCAGAATTTCAACACCTCTTGCAATGGTTTGACCCCTTTCCGTTTTAACAATACATATTTTACAAACGCCCTCCATATCACCTCAAAATCATTTCTCCTGCATATTCCCTGTTTTACCTTAATGCCACGTGTTAATTTATCATTAACAGCTATATCCCACACCTCTTTATATAATTCTTCTATTTTATATTCTTTTTGCCCCTTCCACTTCCTGGCTATAATAATTCATGCAGCTGTCAATATATTTGTGAGCAAGTCCTTCATAGCCTGTGAACCTTCCACCCCATTGTAAATTGATAATAATGCTACATGTGGACTTTCAGTCAGCTTTAACCCAGTGATTTCTGTTATCTCCTTAACATATCACCCTATGCCAAAAAATTGTACATATTTACACCCCCACCACGTGTGAACATAATTCCCTGTTTCCTGGCATTCCCTCCAACGTAACATCGAATATTCCTTGTTTATTTGATTTAATCTGACTGGTGTTAAATACCATCTCTAAACTAATTTATAATAATTTTCTTCTATTCTTACAAACAACATTTTCAACATCCATTTTTTATTTTTGTTAAAACACCAGATTTAACATTTGGTCGATTCAGTGTTTGCTAAGAAACATCTGGTGAGCTTCTGAAAAATTCCTAGTAATTACAAGAAGAAAGCTGGACTGTTGGGGTTGGGGTTTTTTTGTTCTGAATAGGGAGCCAGATATGGAACTGTATGCTGTAGATAATTATTTATGACTTGAGTTTGTGCAAGCCGTTAATCGTGTTGCATAGTGTTTTGGGCACATGTGTGCAGAGCTTAGCTGCCCAGTTTTGGCTGGAATTGCAACTTGGATGGGTGGAGGGCAACCAAAAAGATTGAAGTGTGTATCTTGCTCTCATGAAAGGGGCTTTGAACAGGATTTTTAGAAGATATGTGGCGGATATGCCTTTAGGGCTCTCTGTCTTTCCCTGAGACTATATTTATATCTATCATCTATCTATCTATCTATCTATCTATCTATCTATCTATCTATCTATCTATCTATTTGTCTATCTAGCTATCTATATCTGTGCACACACACATATATACCGTATTTTTCGCCCTATAGGACGCACTTTTCCCCCTCCAAAAATGAAGGGGAAATGTGTGTGCGTCCTATGTGACGAATGCAGGCTTTCGCTGAAGCCTGGAGAGGGAGAGGGGTCAGTGCACACCGACCCCTCTCGCTCTCCAGGCTTCAGGAAGCTATCCACAAGCCTTGGGAGCCGGTCTCCCAAGGCTTGCGGAGAGCTGCGTGCATCCTGAAGCCTGGGGTGCGCTGAACAGCACGCCCTGGGCTTCGGGCAGCTCTCCGCAAGCCGGGGGAGACGGGCGCAAAGTCACGCCGATCTCCCAAGGCTTGCGGAGAGCTGCGTGCTTCCCGAAGCCTGGGGCACACTGAACAGCGCGCCCCGGGCTTCGGGCAGCTCTCCGCAAGCCGGGGGAGCCCGGCGCGACTTCCTTTTTTTTATATATATAATATTTATTAAAAAAAATTTAAAACAATAAAAAGCATACATAATAACATAGTATTTTCCAATATCCACATTTCGTTCTCATCCTAGGACTTCCTCACACCTCTTGTTCCTGCATTCTAAACTCATAAATTTTGCTGGCAAATTATTAAGATTATTCCATTCATATAATATAATTTCCCAAGATTAAATCTCAAATTTTGGAATTTAAAATCACTCTTTTAGAGATTTAATTATAAAATACTATTTAACCAAAATTTATCTTTTCTTCCAATTACACTTAAATTTGTATTCTTTATAACTAATTTGTTGAAGCCATATTATTACTAATCTTACATCTTTCTTAACATTCATACAATTTACAATATTTTTGTAGATAATCCTTAAATTTCTTCCAGTCCTCCTCCACCAGTTCTTCTCCCAGGTCTCGAATTCTGCCAGTCATCTCCGCCAGTTCCATATAGTCCATCAGTTGCATCTGCCATTCTTCCAGTGTGGGCAAATCTTGGGTTTTCCAGCATTTAGTGATAAGTATCCTTGCTGCTGTCGTAGCATACATAAAAAAAGTTCGATCCTTCTTTTGCACACTCTGGCCGACAATGCCCAAGAGAAAGGCCTCTGGTTTCTTAGGGAAGGTATACTTAAATACCTTTTTCAACTCATTATATATCATTTCCCAGAAAACCTTCACCCTAGGGCAAGTCCACCAGAGGTGAAAGAAAGTTCCTTCAGCTTCTTTACACTTCCAACATTTATTGTCAGATAAATGGTATATCTTTGCAAGCTTGACTGGAGTCATGTACCACCTATATATCATTTTCATAATATTTTCTTTCAAGGCATTACATGCCGTAAATCTCAAACCTGTGGTCCATAACTTTTCCCAGTCAGCAAACATAATGTTATACCCTATGTCCTGTGCCCATTTTATCATTGCTGATTTGACCGTTTCATCCTGTGTATTCCATTTTAACAGCAAATTATACATTCTTGAAAGTATCTTAGAGCTGGGTTCTAACAGTTCTGTTTCTAACTTTGATTTTTCCACCTGGAATCCTATCTTTTTGTCCAACTTAAAAACTTCTTTAATCTGAGCATAATGTAACCAATCTCGCACTTTATCCTTTATTTTCTCCATACTCTGCAACCTCCAATTGTCTCCATCTTTTTCTATTATTTCCCAATATTTCGGCCATTTGGCCTCCATATTGAGTCTTTTCGGGGCCTTAGCCTCCATTGGTGATAACCACCTTGGGGTCTTGTTTTCCAATAAATCTTTATATTTCGACTTTATATTAAACACTGCTTTTCTGACAACATGATTCGTGAAAGCCTTATGTATTTTAACCTTGTCATACCACAAATATGCATGCCAACCAAAAGCATTGTTAAATCCTTCCAAATCCAAAACATCAGTGTTTTCAAGAAGTAGCCAATCCTTCAACCAGCAGAAAGCTGCTGATTCATAGTACAACTTTAAGTCTGGCAGGCCAAAGCCCCCTCTTTCTTTAGCATCGGTTAATATCTTAAACTTGATTCTGGGCTTTTTGCCCTGCCAGACAAATTTAGAAATATCTCTCTGCCACCTCCCAAAACACTCCATTTTATCCACAATCTGCAAAGTTTGAAACAAAAACAGCATTTTTGGCAATACATTCATCTTAACAGCAGCAATACGTCCTGACAAGGAAAGTTTCAATCTTGACCAAACATCTAGATCCCTTTTGATTTCAGACCAACATTTTTCATAATTATCTTTATATAAGTTCCTGTTCTTCGCTGTTATGTTTATCCCTAGATATCTTACTTTTTTGACCACATTTAAATCTGTCTCTTTCTGAAACCTTTCTGATTCTAAAGAAGTCAAGTTTTTTTCTAGAACCTTAGTTTTTTGCTTATTAAGTTTAAATCCCGCCACTCGACCAAACTCATAAATCAGCTGCAGAACCCTTTTGGTACTAGGCTCTGGCTCCTGTAAGGTCAATACTAGGTCATCTGCAAATGCTTTAAGTTTATACTCTTTCGCTCCGACCGACCGGCGCGACTTCCTGCCCGGCTCCCTAGGCTTGTGGATTGCAGCCTGTTCTGGGGGCTGGGGTCAGGGGAAGCTCGGGCTTCCCCAGCCCCGCACCTGGGGGGGAAATAATATTTTTTTCTTTATTCCCCCCCCAAAAAACCTAGGTGCACCCTATGGGCCAGTGTGCCCTATGGGGCGAAAAATACGGTACATATATATATGCACTGTGCTTTTACTACTCAGTTCAGGATTTTTCCAGGTTCTTCCCCCACCCCCTGCCCAACCCAAGTATCTGACTCCTTGCCAAAATATTTCCTTGCGTGACTATATGTTTAAAGCAAAGTTATCATAAGGCAACTTTGCAAATAAGAAACACCTCTTGTAGTACAAGCATGATGCTATAATCTACATGTGCGTTTTAAACCACAACAACAACTTAAGGATTGAACATTCACAAAAGAAAGCATTACTGAAAGCATACATTTCTATACAGTTAAGATTAAACCTTTTGTGCTTAAATGTACTTTCAATGCATAGTACACACCCATACATCTGTGTGTGCACATTCCTCCACATATTATGTTTCAAGTCTTCCTGTGACTTGCAGGTAGACCATTTTAAAGAAATAAGGCTATTCCAGCTGAGCCTCTATTAAATAGCTTTCTTGGGAAACATAGCTCTGGTTTATACCCAGCCTTAGTGCTGGTCTGAGTAACACCTCTTTTCTCAGCTGCTTAGAATACAATTTTAGGAAATGGGGACATAAATAAATTACAGTATGCCATGGTCTAAACCACTGAGTCTCTTAAACTTGCTGATCAGAAGGTCGGCCGTTTCTAATCCCCACAAAGCGGTGAGCTCCGGTTGCTCTGTCTCAGCTCCTGCCAACCTAGCACTTCAAAAGCACGCCAGTGCAAGTAGATAAATAGGTACTGCTGCGGCAGGAAGGTAAACAGTGTTTTCATGTGCTCTGGTTTCCGTCACGGTGTCCCGTTGCACCAGAAGTGGTTTAGTCATGCTGTCCACATGACCAGGAAAGCTGTCTGTGGACAAACACTGGCTCCCTTGGCCTGAAAGTGAGATGTGTGCTGCAACCCCATAGACCTGTCCAGGGATCCTTTACCTTTATTCTTATTATGGATTGGGACGTCCCTATTTTCATCAGAGAAATGTTGGCAGGTATGCCATTCATTTCTTTGTGGCAACAGATCTGCGAGCAAGGCCTGGGAACAAGAGATACAGTGGTACCTTGGATTACAGATGCTTCAAGTTACAGACGCTTCAGGTTACAGACTCCGCTAACCCAGAAATATTACCTCGGGTTAAGAACTTTGCTTCAGGATGAGAACAGAAATCGCACGGTGGCAGCGGGAGGCCCCATTAGCTAAAGTGGTACCTCAGGTTAAGAACAGTTTCAGGTTAAGAACAGACCTCCGGAACAAATTAAGATCTTAACCCAAGGTACCACAGTTCACCGTTCTACATGAAATGAGAGATGACACTCTTGTGTCTCAACACAAATGCATCAGGCTGTGAACCAGACGACAGGACAGAAATGACACATGTTTCTCCGGATGTCTGCCTGCTCTCTGCTAGCTTAAAGTCTTGGCCACGGAAAAGGCTGCCCTTGTGCGTGGCTTGGCGGAGAGTTGATGACAGGTGCAAAGTTTTAATTGGAAGGGACTCCCGGTGGGGATGAGCAGTTCGTATGAGCCGCTCACGTCGTCAGAAGGAAACATGGCTACAGCTCGACCAGGGATAAAGTATCTTTTTGAGATCTCGATGGTTTCTCTCGGCCCGCTGGATTTGGCCGAAGGGATTATATTTCCTTTTCACAATGGGAAGAATGTTGTGCATCAGGGTATAAAGGAATGTCGGGGTCTGGGTGGGTCGAAGCTTTGAGTAGTTGTCTAGACAGCACACTGCTCCCCCTTGTCATGTGTAACCGCCATATCAAGTGCTTTTCAGGATGACTCATGAGTTAAGCCAGAGCTTTTATGAGGAACAAGATTCTATAGGATGTGGGAGGTCAGTCGGGGACAGAAAGAGACAATACAAGAACCTTCCTCACCTCTTCTCAAAAGAATGACTAAGCAAGGCCTGCCGTAGACACACAGCTCTGTATTATGCCTGCCATGGTCTGAAAGGCTGATGACTGATGAATGTTTTAAATGGACTGACAATGTTCATTGCCAAGAGAATGTTTTGGGGTTGTTTTTTAAAAAAAGAAAATCCCTGTCAAAACAACGTACAGTGGTACCTCGGGTTAAGTACTTAATTCGTTCCAGAGGTCCATTCTTAACCTGAAACTGTTCTTAACTTGAAGCACCACTTTAGCTAATGGGGCCTCCTGCTGCCGCCGTGCCGCCAGAGCATGATTTCTGTTCTCATCCTGAAGCAAAGTTCTTAACCCGAGGTAATATTTCTGGGTTAGCGACGTCTGTAACCTGAAGCGTATGTAACCTGAAGTGTATGTAACCCGAGGTACCACTGTATTGGACAGCTATAATGCAGCAAAAGAAATATTCAACCTATTTGTGATTATCTTTAGTACGTTACATATTCTTCTTTGGTAGGGGCACCATTGCTGTTTGACAAGGGGCAGAGCGCCCCCCCCCCCGCCGCCAAAAAAGAAAAGCAATTACCTTATTTTTTGCACCATAACACTCACTTTTTTCCTCCTAAAAAGTAAGGGGAAATGTCTGTGCGTGTTATGGAGGGAATGCCTACGGGTGGCATGCCTACGGATTTTCCTCCTCTAAAAACTACGTGCGTGTTATGGTCGAGTGCGTGTTTTAGAGTGAAAAATATGGTAATTCTTCTGTTAAACACATCTGTAGGTGTAGAAATCATTCAATATGTCAATACAAATGGAAGTCGTCAAAACTGCAGTTGCGATATAAGGGATTGGTATTTGGACTGGAGCGCAATTGAAATTTATAAGATTTTGAAACACAGAAAATAATGAAACCATTAATTCTAGTACGTGGGGGGCAACCTAAATTGTATAATTTGGCATCTTAATGATTGGTATTATTAATTGTATTATAATTTGGCATTGTTATAATGAAGCTATTATTGGATTGTTGTAATTCAAAACTAATAAATTATCACAAAATAAATAAATAAAAATAGTCTGTTAAACCAAAATGCTAAATTGTCGCAGCTCCCATTATCGCTCCCCTCTTTCTCCTCCACCTCCAGCATGGCCAAAAGGAGAACATTTCAAGCCTTAGATGTACCTTCTTCTTCTTTGGCGATCCCTCGTAGCCGGGTACAATTGTCTTCCATAAACACAGTTTTAGCAATGAGTCCGTAAGTGACTGTGGAGGCCAATTCTGGACCCACACGTCCTTCCACAGTGGGGATATTGGTTTCTAGACAGGAGTTGATCACGGTGAGGGTTTGGAAAGCGTTCCTTCCTCTTAGCACATTTCTCCTTTGCGTTGAATTTGAGTGTCTTCAAAGCCCATGACACCTTTGGTAAAGGCTGTTCTCCAACTGGAGCGTTCGCAGGCCAGTGTTTCCCAGTTGCCGGTGCTTAGACTACATTTTTTTAGATGTGCCTTGAGACAGTCTTTAAACCTCTTTTGTTGACCACCAGCACCATTCAAACCCTAAGCTATGGTTAATTCAAGCTGTGGGCTGTTATAAAGTTTGCAAATTCTTCACAGTTGTGCCACAGGAGGAGGGGACAGCATGTGAGCCTGAGGCTTTGCTGCAACTCATCCTGAGAGTGCGGAATATAGTTTAGTGTTGCGTGGCTGAACAGAGAGGAGGAGCACTTAGATGTGCTGCAACATCGTCACATGTGCTCCAGAGTCAGCAAGCGGTAAACAGCAAGGAGCGGGAAGTGCCCACTGTGGAGAGCAAAGTTGGATGGGCATCTGTCATGGATGCTTTAGTTGTGATTCTTGGAAAAATTGCCCTCCCTCCTTCCCATTCCAGAGCAAATAAGCACGTCCCTTCACCAGTTACAGAACACTGGTTGTGTAAGGCAATGTCAAAAGAATACTGAAACTCCGCAAGATGTAAAATGTGCTGAATGGTTGAGACAGAAAAAAATTGACATTTTCTCTTTTAAGGTGTGTGTTGTGCAGTTACTGGTGTTTGAGCTGAGCATAAGAACTGTGTGATTCGGTTCGATGTCACCTGCAAGAGACTGAGGAGCAGAAAGAAATTATTCCCTGTGATTGGGAAGGAATAGCCTAGCAGGTTTTTGGAATGAATCTATAAGCCAGGAATTATTTTGAGAAAATCTGGTATCGCATTTAAATCAGATGGAAGGCTCTGAGTGATTCTTGAACGTTTCAGAAACTGGATAGTTCTTGGAAGCAATACTTTTTCAAGTGGGTGGAAGAAGGGTGCGCCTGAGACAACAGAGCAACATTTTTGGAGACTGATAAGCTATGTCTTCTGTGGCAAATTTCCAAGCACAGTTATCCATTAAGCTCATAATTTGACCTTCATTGAACCCAATGTCCATGGCGCTGGTTGGTTTTTTTGTAAGGTAAATACCTTTGTTGGTGTATATCTTATTAAAAAATGCCTTGTAGACTCTGAAATACACCCACTGTTCTTCCCAGGTCAGTTTTGAATTCAGGATGCAAGCAACCTCTCCAGCTGCCCCTTTCCGTTTCTCTAGAATTACTTTAATATGCAGCAAGTGGTGTTGCATCTAGCTCATTATCCCAGAAGCTCATCACAAGGTTGCAGGAATTCGTGAAAGTGAACCATGAATGAATTTTTCTGTATATAGGGATTGAAGCAGCTTGGAAATCTGAGGTGAGAGATGACAGGAAGACAGACAGAAAGAAAGCTTTTCCGTAGCAGCATTATATCATGCATAAATCCCTGAACTGATTATTTGATGTCAATGGAAGACAATGCCAGTTTTTCTTAGCATGAATGGGTTCTCTGATGTGTAGCTGCTAGGAAATTTGTTAGTCTTTTTCTTAAGTTATTACTTAAGAAGGTTATTACTTAAGAAGGGGATGCGGGTGGCACTGTGGTCTAAACCACTAAGCCTCTTGGGCTTGCTGATCAGAAGTTTGCTGGTTCGAATCCCTGTGACAGGGTGAGCTCCTGTTGCTTGGTCCCAGCTCCCAGTTTGAAAGCATGCCAGTGCAAGTAGATAAATAGGTATGGCTGCAGCAGGAAGGTAAATGGTGTTTCCGTGCACTCTGATTTCCGTTACGGTGTCCCGTTTTGCCAGAAGCGGTTTCGTCATGCTGGCCACATGACCCGAAAGCTGCCTTTGACTGGACTTAACCGTCCAGGGGTCCTTTACCTTTTTACCTTAACTTAAGAAGGCACTGAGGTGCATGGTGCCAGTGTAGCAAGGACTGCCCCCCACCTTTTTCAGATTTTGACATTTGGATCTAGATGTTCAGGGCCAGGACAAAACAGTGGACCTCGTTAATTCCAGAATCTACTGTTTTAAAGGACGTTATTACTACAGTTTTGACCCACCCTTCTTGCTTGGAACGCATGATATATATTTATCCCTGCATATTATCCCCACAATAACCCTAAGAGCATAAGAAGAGAGCTGACTATCAGATCAGAGGCCCATCTTGTTCTTACCGTGATCAAGCAAATGTCTATGAAAAGCCATAAGAAGGACTCTGGGCCAACAGCATTTTCCCCACTTGTGACTCCTAGCAAGAATTAAGGGGCATATTGCCTGCGATACTGCAGAAGAGCCATCATGCTAAATCTGATTCTCCATGAATTTGTCTAAATCCTGTGGCGAAAATTCCACAATTTAACAGAGAGTAGAATTACTTCCTTTGTCATAAATCTTCAGCTTGATTGGATGACTCTAGGTTCTAGCGTTATAGGAGAGAGAGAGAAAAAAATTCACTTGGTCCATGTTTCCCACAAAATGCATAAATTTGTACACCTCTATCATGTCTCCCCTGTGTGTTCATTTTATCAAAACGAAAATGCCCAAAATGTTGTAACCATCTTTCCTCAGTTGGCACTACAGTGGTACCTCATGTTACATATTCTTCAGGTTACATACGCTTCAGGTTACAGACGCTGCTAACCCAGAAATAGTACCTCTGGTTAAGAACTTTGCTTCAGGATGAGAACAGAAATCACGCGGCGGCGGCAGCATAGCAATAGCGCGAGGCCCCATTAGCTAAAGTGGTGCTTCAGGTTAAGAACAGTTTCAGGTTAAGTATGGACCTCCGGAACGCATTAAGTACTTAACCTGAGGTACCACTGTACTTCCCATCAAATTACTGGGCATAGGGAAGCAGAATCACTTATTGTCAAGGTTAGTACAGTGGTGCTTCAGTTGTCGAACGTAATGCATTCTCAAAAACTGTTCAAGTTCTGAAACGTCGAAAAACCGAGGCGCAAAGAGCTGTCTGCAAATTCAATTGAGAAAATTGAAAAACACACGGTGAAAGCCGTTCAACTTCCAAGAAGCGTTAGCAAACGGAAGCATTTACTTCCGGGTTTTCGGCGTTCGGGTTCTGAAACGTTTGTCAACCGAGACATTTGAGAACCAAAATACCACTGTACCAACAAGAACAAAAACAGACACACAAGGAAAGAGAAAGTCTGGATCTGTTGCCTCTGTCATAACCCTTGTGGCCCTGTAGGAAAGGGGAGAAACCACCCTAGAAACTGGGAAGAGACAGATGAAAACTAAACGCTTGCAGCCTTTTTTATTTTTCAGCCAAATTGGGTCTTTTAGTGACTGCCGTATATCCTTGAGCTAACAGGGGAAAAATCACTTGTCCCAGCCAGAGTTCTAGAACTGCGGCTTCAATTTGGATCATGTTCTCCGTGTTGACATGGTAACCACTCAAGAACGTATGCAGGGCCTTGGTGAATAGCCACCAATAAAGCAGAGGGTAGCTTATTCCCTTCCAGCAAAAATATTTAGAGTTCCTAAACTCCCAGGCTAGACTTGGTTCGTTTCAAGCCATCTTGCTTGTTTTATCTCCTCAGGTCTCTTAAAGGAATCCGCTGGCTTCAAAAGCTATTTACATTCTCAGCACTCATAAAGAAAGATTAGCCCTTGCGTTCTCTTGGGTTAGGGAGTATGCAACAGTGGCGGCTGAGCCAGCGCTGGCTAGGCATGACTTCCTCTGAGTAGCAGCAGGAATGAATTAAAACAAGCATAGCCAAAGATATCACATGAAGGTCTCTAAATACCAGCAGGCTGAAGAAAGAGCCCTGTTTTGTGCGCAAGTTCCAGTGCCTCTGTGTGCTTCATGTGTGCTGCAGCAGCAGCAGCTGTTGCTGCTGTTACAGATGCAGTTTTGTCCTATCGATTAAAAGCCGAGAGAGGACAGAGCTTCACGAAGGTAAGGAAAATCTCTCAGAGACGTAGGAGTTAAAGAAGTTTGGCTTTGGGGCTGAAACTGCGATGACCAAGTTTGTCACAAGGAGCATTTAAAGTCCTGTGTTTACTCCAAAGGAAGTCTATTGGCACAGAGGGATTTTTGAAGGCTGCAGAACTTTGGCATTTAAACAAGCAGCTTTTTGTGAGAATGCTTCCACAGTATCCCAAGCTGCTTGCCGGTGGACACAAAAAGGAAACGTGACCAAACACCACTGTGCTTCGCTAAAAGGTCATCAATTGCTTTAATGTACCCGTTGCCTGTGATTTCTGTGGAAATGTCCTCTGAATTCCAAGGCAGTTAGAGTTTCTTTTAAAAGTGTGTGTGTGAGAGAGAGAGAGAGAGTGTGTGTGTGAATTAATGCATGCTTTATTTGCAGTACAATTTGTGTAAAAGTTGCAGGAAGGGAGGTGGGTGGGAAACAGTGCCAGATTTACGTATAAGCTAAACAAGCTATAGCTTAGGGCCCCACTCTCCTGGGCCCCCCAAAAAAATGTAAAGGGAAAAAAACCTGGATGTACATTTCCAAAATGTAAGATAAAAAACAAAATAAAACCTACATACAGTTAGAGCTTAATCATTACTTCACTTTTAATATACTTCTTCTTAATTGTATTTCAGTTCAACAATTACTTCGATAAAATACATATTTGGTTATGTGCAAATGGCTTTTGTTACCTATTAGGTCCATAAATTACCATCTCGCATATATTCCACACAAAAAACAGCGACAATTTGTTGTTGACAAAGGGCAGCTGGACATATAAAGGGCCCCATTACCTTCAGTAGCTTAGGGCCTCATCAAACCTAAATCTAGCCCTGGTGGGAAAGGAAGAAAAGCACAAAAGTTGAAAGGGGTTATCGTCCGAATAAGCTTCTTTTATGCATGTTCCCACAAGTCAGAATACATTTTGCAATCCCTCTGGCAAAACCTGATGGTGCACATTTGTTGAGTCTGGGATGCAGTGTGCCTAGCGGAAGACAGAACAGTTTGCTGCCAGAAGAAGAAGATGACAGAGAGAAAACAACAAGGAAATATTGGGCATGACTGACCTTACAAAAAAGAAGAAGAAAAAGATGAAGTATTATTTGTTTATTTTCAGGTTCATCCCTGGCATATTCCACAGTAACTTATAGGGAGCTCACTGGCACTAGAAGTTTTAAATATATAAGGAGGAGTTTAAGGCTGTCGTCTCCTAGGCATGCTTGCCTGAGTTCAAAGAAAATCTGTTTTTGATAAGGTATATAAATCTGTATCTTGCCTAAAACCACTTTGAGGTTTATATTACAATCAATCCATATGGCAGCAAGAAGTCTGGACTTTCCTGAGACTCTAAATTCAAATTGTTCTATCACTGAGATCCAGGATGACATGAGACTAAAAGCTAGCTGCGTTTCTACATTAGTATGGGTATAAAATAGTTAGGTTTCAGCTGGGGTGAAATAGCATAATAATGATAATACCCACAACATGGTAGTATTATCACTATTGGTGTTAAATAGTAGCAGTTGCAAAGAAAGAAAGAAATTACACTCTTCTGAAATGCAGTGTAGCTTACTTCTATATGCTAAGTTACTTTTTGTATTTTCCTTAGCTTTAGGCTAGCAGTGGTGCGTTACATCTGTAAATTGGGATTCAGACTGCAGGTTGAACCATTTAGAAAGCATTTTATAACTAAAGCGGCAAATTACAGTTAAAAATATAGGAAGGATTCGTTGAAATCCTCATAGGAGCAGTGTGATAGATTCTGATCTTAATTGCGTACATCACAAATACTTTAGCAAGTGAAGGAGCCAGGCTAAGCTTGGATGGGTTGGAAGGAAGCTAAACCAAGGTTTGCTCCAAGAAGTTTGAACGCACTAGGTGGGACAGAGAAGAATTGGTTCACAGCTGGCAAGGCTGAGAAACAGGAAGGAGTCTAGCAAGGCTAGGGAACAAAGTAGGAATAAGCAAGAGCGAGGTGGGGTTTTGAATCTTAAGTTGCATACTGGGACCAGTGTCAAAACTTTGCATCTTCATACCTTGTTCCTCTGTAGCTTGCTGAGACTATAGTTTGGGGAGTTTAAAAAACAAACAAACTGGTTAAGTAAGGGTGTTTGCTTCAGGCACAACATAATTAAAACAAATCATGGTTCACATGGCCAACAACAAACCTTGGCTTCATATCATGGTTTGTTGCCAGAAAACTATGCTTAGTCTGCTGGCCTAGATTTAGACAAACAAACCACACTTTAGGAAACCATGACTTAGTGTTATGCGTGAACCAGGCCATTATCTCAAGAGGCAGGTTGAGGGTTTCCACAGCCTTTGTTGTCCACTCAAGTTACGAAATCAACTACTAATCAGGTACAGAACCGTTTGCCCTAAATTTGTTGCAGTTGCACAGAAGTTTTGGATCTGAAGTTAACGAGGTAACCTTTCCTCACCGTAGTCAGATGTGCAAAAGCGCATTGCCAATAAGTCAGGAAGTAAACCAAACACCGTCGATCTCATAGTAATTTTGGTTCATTTTTATTGGGCAAGGGTCAAAAAACGCTAGTGGGGGACTGTTCAAACCACTTGTCAACTTCGTGAGGCCACAGTAATTGCGACTGATCCAATCACAGTGCACCAGATGGTGCTCTGATCACCTCCCTAAGACTCGTAATAATCGTCTCATCCAATTTTGAATGAAACTGGGCGGTCTTGCCATCAAAGTGCTTAGCAAATTTCTTACAGCAGACTTTGAATGGGGCTCTTCCAGCAACCCCATTCACCACCTTAAAAAAGTTCTGCTGGGTGATCTCAATGGTGATTGTGAAGTGAGCATTTTGCTGCTGCAACCACCACCACCACATGGTAGCCACCAAAATTTGCTCAAGCCTGTGTTCGGTCAGATTTATTCTGAGATTTTCACCACCTGTGCCCTTGCAACCATCCTTCTTACTCCATTGCCCAGAGTCTCCCAGCATACCACAGAGACATTAAGGCTCGGCAGTGATGAAGAAGGCACTGAGGAGCAATCCTACCAAGAAATGGTTCCATTCTGCTGTCCCACAGCAAAACCAGTGTCTCTCAAGTCAACTGGGAAATCCTCCAGAGAACATTCGGGAATCCATCAGATTCCATTTGTGTCCAAGGGTGAACCTTCCTAATCAGTTTCCCACCCAGCACAGGAGTAGTCAGCCTCAGACAAAACCTTACCAGGTAATGGTCTGTCATTGACAACAATTCCCTTCCTGTCAAAAACCATACCAAGGTAAAGGTAAAGGGCCCCTGGACAGTTAAGTCCAGTCAAAGGCGACTGTGGGGTTGTGGCGCTCATCTTGCTTTCAGGCCGAGGGAGCCGGTGTTTGTCCACAGACAGCTTTCCGGGTCATGTGGTCAGCATGGCTAAACCGCTTCTGGCGCAACGGGACACCGTGATGGAAACCAGAATGCACGGAAACGTTGTTTACCTTCCCACCGCAGCGGAACCTATTTATCTACTTGCACTGGCATGCTTTCAAACTGCAAGTTGGGCAGAAGCTGGGACAGAGCAACAGGAGCTCACCCCGTCATGGGGATTTGAACTGCCAGCCTTCTGATCAGCAAGCCCAAGAGGCTCAGTGGTTTAGACCACAGCGCCACCCACGTAGGAGATGAGAGCTAATGTTAGGCTAATGTACCTTTTCCACTATGTCCTAAGTCAAGGGTTGCCAACATTTTCTGGACCAGTTTCAAATGTTGAGAGAGTGGTACGGGGTGCCAATTACAAAATAGCTGCTATTGGAGGTGGGGTGGATAACACAAAATGGGGAGAAAATGGGAGCGCACATGTACACACAGATGCTGCGTCTGTCTACGAATGGCGGAGCATTCTTTGGTACCCGGAAAAATATATAAGGTGACCACACACACTTTCATCTCACAGAAATGGCTTTAAAGGTACCTGCATATTTTTCACCGCAATTTTCTTTCTATGAGGCCTAGATACGTTTCAAAAAAAAATGAAAGCTCAGAGTTTGGAGCATCTGCCTAAGTGCACCAGGGAAAGCCTTTGCAGGCACCAGGTTGGTGACCCTAAATACAATTTTTTTAAGTGCCTACCCCTGCTTGTTCTTCAAAATGTTTCTCGGCATTTTCACAGCTAACGTTAATGGAGATTTGTACATAGAAATGCCTTGAGTGTATAATGCAAAAATAAAAAAAAACTGAATTAATAGTCTTGAAAAAATTGATAGCTATATACAGCACTGTTTTTCTAGAAAAAGAGATGTCAGAACTCGCCATGAATCCTTGTTCTCTTACAATGGCAATGGAGCCCACCTGAAAGGTGCCAGAACTGAGTTCCAGCTGGAAGGGGGGAAAAAAGCCCTGGCTATATAATTATTGGATACGCCTCAAATAATTTTGATGGGTATTAATGCTTAGTCATGTAATCATTGGGGACGTGGGTGGCGCTGTGGTCTAAACCACTGAGCCTCTTGGGCTTGCCAATCAGAAAGTCGGCGGTTCGAATCCCCATGACTGGGTGAACGCCTGTTGCTTGGTCCCTGTTCCTGCCAACCTTGCAGTTCAAAAGCACGTCAAACTCAAATAGATAAATAGGTATCACTCCAGCGGGAAGGTAAACGGCATTTCCGTGCACTGCTCTGGTTTTGCCAGAAGTGACTTAGTCATGCTGGCCACATAACCCGGAAAAACCTTCTGCGGACTAACGTCTGCTCCCTCGGCCAGTAAAGCGAGATGAGCGCCACAACGCTAGAGTCGTTCGTGACTGGACTCAACTGTGAGGGGTCCTTTACCTTTTTTATATATAGAATTATTGGATACGCCTCAAATAATTTTGATGAGCATTAAGCTTAGTACAGTGGTACCTCGAGTTACAAACCCCTCAGGTTACAGACGCTTCAGGTTACAAACTCCGCTAACCTGGAAGAGTTACCTCGAGTTGAGAACTTTGTCCCAGGATGAGAACAGAAATTGTGTGCCAAAAGCCAAAGCACACCTCTAGTTAAGAACAGTTTCAGGTTAAGAACATACCTCCGGAATGAATTAAGTTCGTAACTAGAGGTACCAATGTAATGTAGTCATAACGTTAACAGATGAACAAAGTTTTTCACTCTGAATGCCTAATTTTTTAAAAAAAATGCACCAAAGTAATTATCTTTTGATATGTTTTAATTGTCATCGGCAGATCTCCAGGCCTGCAGCTTTTTTTTTTATTATTATTAAAATTTTTATTACATTTTCAGTTTACAGAAAAGAAAAAGAAGGACAAACCAGAAAAAAGAAAGAAAGAAAAACAATCCAACTTTCAAAATACATTTTTAGGTTACTAACTGGACTTCCCCACATCTCCCTCACCCTGCGTTCTTTACAATAAACATATCAGCAAATTATTACCTTGTTTCGTATCTTATTTATATCTTTCAGAGTGTTTTACTTCTAAATTTAAAGTACCTTTTGTCAAATATTTATACCTTGAGATAATACATAAAATAACTTTAAATTTCAACTTTTTCTTACTTATAACTTAACTTTCTATTTTCCTAATCTAATTGCAGGAGCTAAAATTTCCAAGTCATGCAGATTCTTAACATTCATACAACTTATAATGTTTTTGTAAATAGGCCTTAAATTTCTTCCAGTCCTCTTCCATTGTCTCTTCTCCCAGATCTCGGATTCTGCCAGTCATTTCAGCCAGTTCCATATAGTCCATCAACTGCGTCTGCCACTCTTCCAGCGTGGGAAGGTCTTGTATCTTCCAATATTTTGCAATGAGTGTTCTTGCTGCTGTAGTTGCATACATAAAAAAAGTTCTATCCTTCTTTAACACCTTTTGGTCCACAATGCCCAGGAGGAAGGCCTCTGGTTTCTTAGGGAAGGTGTATCTAAACACCTTTTTTAACTCATTATAGATCATTTCCCAGAAGGCCTTCACTTTTGGACAAGTCCACCAGAGATGAAAGAATGTCCTTTCAGCCTCCTTACATTTCCAACATTTATTATCAGACCGATGATATATTTTTGCAAGTTTGACTGGGGTCATGTACCACCTATATATCATTTTCATAATATTTTCCTTCAGGGCATTACATGCCGTGAATTTCATTCCAGTGGTCCACAACCTTTCCCAGTCTTCTAACATAATGTTGTACCCAATATCCTGAGCCCATTTTATCATGGCTGATTTGACTATCTCATCCTGGGTGTTCCATTTAAGCAGCAAGTTATACATTCTCGAAAGCGCCTTGGTCTTAGGTTCTAACAGTTCTGTCTCTAATTTCGATTTTTCCACCTGGAATCCTATTTTTTTGTCTGACTTAAAAACCTCTTGAATTTGAGCATAATGAAACCAGACTTGCACCCTATTCTTTAATTTTTCAAAGCTCTGCAGCCTCCAATTATCTCCAATTTTTTCTATTATTTCCCAGTATTTCGGCCATCCGGCCTCCATATTGGGTTTTTTTCGAACCTTGGCCTCCACTGGTGATAACCACCTCGGGGTCTTACCTTCCAATAAGTCTTTGTATTTTGTCCAGACCATAAATATAGCTTTCCTGACAATATGGTTTTTAAACATTTTATGAACCTTTACCTTATCGTACCACAAATATGCATGCCATCCAAAAACATTATTATACCCTTCCAGATCTAGGACGTCAGTGTTCTCAAGGAGTAACCAATCTTTCATCCAGCAGAAAGCCGCAGCTTCATAATATAACCTTAAATCTGGCAGGGCAAACCCCCCTCTCTCTTTTGCATCCGTTAATATTTTAAATTTTATTCGGAGCTTTTTGCCCTGCCAGACAAACCTAGAAATATCTTTCTGCCACTTCCCAAAACACTCCACTCTGTCCACGAACTGTAGGGTCTGAAACAAAAATAACATCTTCGGCAATACATTCATCTTTATAGCTGCAATTCGACCCAACAAGGAAAGTTTCAATCTTGACCAGATCTCTAAATCTTTCTTAATTTCTGACCAGCATTTTTCATAATTATCTTTAAATAGATTCAAATTTTTGGCAGACAAGTTTACCCCTAGGTATTTTACCTTTTTAACAACATTTAACTCTGTCTCTTTCTGAAACCCATCTATTTCCAAAGGTGTCAGATTTTTCTCCAAAACCTTGGTTTTTTGCTTGTTCAGTTTGAACCCCGCTACCCGACCAAATTCATAAATTAATTCTAACACTCTCTTCGTACTAGATTCTGGCTCCTGTAGTGTTAAAACCAAATCATCTGCAAAAGCTTTCAATTTAAATTGTTTCACTCCGACCTGTATTCCTTGTACCAACCGGTCTTCCCTAATCATGTTCAAAAGCACCTCCAGAACAGAAATAAATAACAGAGGGGATAGGGGGCAACCTTGTCGTGTTCCTTTTTCAATTTTAAATTCTTCTGTCACCACATTGTTTACTATCAGTTTAGCTTTCTGCTCTGAATAAATTGCCTCTATTCCATTTTCAAACCCCCGTCCCACTCCCATCCCTTCCAAATTTTTCTTCATAAACCTCCAAGAAATGTTATCAAAGGCCTTCTCCGCATCAACAAAAATTAACACTGATTTTGTATTAATGTTGGTTTGCAAAAGTTCCAAAATATCAATAATATTCCTAGTATTATCAGACAAATGTCTTCCTGGGAGAAAGCCTGCCTGGTCCTTATGAATTACTTCATTTAATACTTTTTTAAATCTACTTGCCAAAATATCTGCAAAAATTTTGTAATCCACATTTAGGAGTGAGATGGGACGGTAGTTCTTAAGTTGAGTCTTTTCAGTTTCCACTTTAGGGATCAATGTGATGAAGGCTTCTTTCCACGATTCCGGTGCCTTCTTCCCCTCCAAAATCTGATTGCATACCTCCATTAATGGTTGTATCAAATAATCTTTCAATATCTTATAATACTTGGAGGTAAGCCCATCCGGACCTGGAGATTTGCCTAGTTGCATATTCTGGATGGCACCCTCTATTTCTTGTTGTGTTATTTTATGATTCAGGATTGTTCTCTTTTCCTGGGCAAGTTTTGGTAAACCATTTGTTTTCAAAAATTGGTCTATCTCCTTCTCCTCTTGTGGCCCTTGAGTATAGAGCTTTTTGAAATATCTCTGGAAACACTTCCTAATTTCTTCGGGTTTCTGGATATCTTTCCCTTCAATCTCTAGATTGGTGACTGTATTCAATTTTTGTCTCTTTTTCAATTGCCATGCTAATAGTTTCCCACACTTGTTAGCTGATTCAAATGATCTTTGTTTCATTTGTTTAATTTTCCACTCAACTTCTTGATTTATCAATTTCGCGTACTGTGCTTGGTAAAATTTAATTTCTCTCAAGATCTCCTTCAATTTTGGCTCAGATCTCAACTTTTTCTCTCCATCTCTTATCTTCTCTAAAATCTTATCTTTTTTCCCATTCCAGATTCTTTTCTTTATCGTGTTCTGTTGTATCAGAAACCCTCTCATAACTGCTTTGCTTGCATCCCAGATTGTTCTCCTTTCCACTGTAGTATTCAAATTTATTTCAAAATAATCTTTCAAGGTTTTTTGGGCCTTCTTCACAATCTCCTGATCTCTTAATAGGGTGTCATTCATTTTCCATCTAAAGGAGCCGATTGGAGTAAGTCTTAATTCCATTTTCATAGCATTATGGTCGGAGCAAGTTTTTGGGCAGATTTCCACTTTTCTAATCATAGGTGCCAGCCTTCTAGTTGTCCATATTTGGTCTATTCTTGTCCATGACAGATGAGCCTCAGAAAAGAAAGTTCCTTCTCTACCTAAGGGATTCTTAGTCCTCCAAATATCAATTAAGTCCATATTGTCAGTTAGTTCAAAAAAAGTTTTGGGTAGTCTGCCATCTTTTGTTAAACTTAGGTCTTGTGACTTATCCATATTTGTAGAGACCACTCCGTTCATATCTCCCATCATAATGATGTTGGTGTAGTCCAAATAGTCCAGGATTGTCTCATGCAGTTTCCTATAAAATTCTGATTTCCCCTCGTTCGGTGCATAAATTCCTAATAGCAAAAATTTTTCTCCTTGGGCCTGTATTTCAATAGCCAAAACTCTTCCTTGCTCATCTTTGAATAAAAATTTTGGTGACAGGCTCTCCTTTGCATAAATCACCACTCCTCTTTTCTTTACTTTATCCGATGAGATGAATTTTTGGCCTAATCTTTTATTAATCAAAACTTTTCTATGGAGCCTGGTCACATGTGTTTCCTGCAAGCAGATGATGTTTTTTTTTCAATATATGAAAAATTCTTCTTCTTTTCTCTGGGGAATTTCCGCCATTTATATTCCAACTAAGAAGCTGCAGAGACATCCTGGGTCAATCTATTGGTCCTGTGGTGACGTCCCTTTCTTTTGGTCCTCTGGTCCCGAGGGTGTAGGTGCCAATATAGGTGTAAGCGGTGGCAGTGGCCAGGCTCCTGTTGTCCCTTTCTGTAGATCCTCTTCGTGGTCGTTCAAGAACTTTTGTTGGTCTTCTGCTGTTCTAATTTTAACTTTCTTTCCTTTGAAATTAAAAGATAGTCCTTGAGGAAACTCCCACCTATAAGGAATTGAGTTGCCTCTCAGTAATTTTGCAAGTTCTATATACGTCGCTCTAAGATCCAAAAGCTGTTTTGGTATGTCTCTGTAAATTTCAGCTCTGTTGCCGTGGATGTCAAGTGATTTTCCAAAATGAAGGCCTAATATTTTATCTCTCTCTTGCTTAGATCTTAAAATGATCAAACAGTCTCTGGGTTTATCCCTCCTCGTCACTCTTCCCAATCTGAAAGCAGTCACAATTTTAAAATCCTTATCCTCTTCAATACCCCAGAACTTTGAAAATTCTAATGTCAGATAACCAATCAGATCTTCCTGTTCAAGTTCTGGAATAGCTCTAAGTCTAAGATTGCTTTCCCGATTTCTCAGTTCAGTCATCGACCAGTAGGCCTGCTGTTCACTAATCTGTTTATGCAACGGCTTCACCTCCACCTTTAATGCCTCAACTTTCAAGTTGGCTTCCTCAGCCAGTTTGTGATTCTCTGCTGTTGCTTCTTGAAGATTCCCAATTGCATGTGTGTGTTGAGCCACCTGGTCAGTCAATTTATTGAGGATGTGGCTTGATCAATTTTAGTCGAATGTTCGTCCGCCTTTTTATTTAGAATTGCCAGTTGTTCTAGGATCTGATTTAAAACTTTTTCAGATCCTCCTGAAGCCATATCCCCTGTAGATGTCTGCTCAACAGCCCCTTTTTGTATTTCTAGAACAGCTGGGACAGATGATCTACGTGGTTAGGAAGTCAAAGTTGTTTGTACCAATTGTTTTGCCTTTATTTTAGCCAGCCTTGTTTTCCCTGCGTCACTCATTCCAATCCCGTCTGTGTATCAAGGTCAGACTGTATGTGTTCCCATGAGAGAGACAGTTCCAAAGTATAAACAACCAGGCAGCAGAGAATCAAAACAAAATGTAGTTCCCAGAGAATTATAAATCCAAAGTCCTCTAGGGGGAGTAATAAAGTTCAACCGAAAGAAAGAGGTTTTTCCTTCTTTACAGTCCCAATAATCCAAAGAAGAAACAACTGAAGTTCTAAAAGGTCTTTTAGTTTCTTTTTAGCATTAAGCTTTTCCCAACTTAATACAAAGTCTCAGAGAGGGTGCAAGAAACAGTTTCCCTATTTCTTCTATGGTGTAACGTTTACATGCAACACTTTCAACCTTAAAAACAATATCAGCAGTTTGGCAGTTTGACAGTTCTTCTTTACCCTGGCAGCCCACGGATTTGGTTTCTTCAATTATTTATAAATCCCAAAGGAAGAAGGAAGATCCAGTCAGAAAATCAGCATAGATACTCCGAAATTGTCTCTTTTAATCCCTGCCAAAAGTTCAATAGTCTGCACGATAATCCAATCTTTTTTATAGTTCTTTCAAAGCGCTTCCCGCTTGTCAAACTTTGCTTTGATCTCTTTAGCACGGTCGGGAAACGGACTTCCTGGTTACGTTTCCCGTTTTCAGCCAAATTAAATACTTTAGTCCCGATAATTTTTAAGTCCCCTTACTCACGGGTTGTAGTTGCAAATCTGATGTTCCAAGAAGAAAGGTCGGCGCTCATCAGCAGCAGCCGCGCGGCTTTGCTTCCCGCAGAAAGAGCGATGAACTCACAGCGCCGCTCCCCCTTTCACGTTCCGGAGCCCCTTACGGGGTTCCTTCTCCGTTTCTGGGGGGGCTTCTGGCGCCTGCCGAGTCCCACGGCCACGAGCTCACTCTGCCCGTGGTTTTTCTTGATGGGTCGCCGCTATGCCGCAGTGAACGACCCTTTTCTGCGGAGCCCCTCTTCAGAGCACGAAGAGGACCGCCATTGCTGTTTCGTGCCGCCTCCGGAAGTCCAAGCCTGCAGCTTTTTAATGGTCTGATAGAGAGATAAAGCAAATGGCTGAAAGAATTTCTCCACTTCCAGAGAACCACTGATAAGTGCCAAGTCGTGTGTGGTGTCAGCTTTCGCAGATGAATGGCTGCCCCAAATTCAGCTGAAAGAACAAGGGTACCCATGGAGAGTGTGCCAGCTACCTCAAATTGTGCTTATTTCAGCTAAAAAATACAGCTCCTCATGCCCCTAAGTACAGTATGATAGACTCCACTCCAAACACTGTAAAGTAACAGCTCTGTTGGAATAATTCTGACAGGAAAATGTCCAAGTTGTTTTCCTGTCAGAATTATTCCAGCAAAGTGGCTCAAGAAATACTTTTGGATTTCCTGTGGCTACATAGAACCAAATACACCGCTTAGAGATTTTTGAAACATTAAGTGGTATATAAATGTTTTTTACATAAATAAATAAGGGCAGTCTTCTGCATGTTTCCTCAGAAATAAGTTCAGCTGAATTCAATGGGATCTGCACTCTTAAGTACAAAGCACTGTGGGCAACACAACTTAGCCAACATTAAACCCTTTTACATCTCATTAGTTTCAGTAATTTAAATATGTGCTTAAATTAGGGGTGTACAAAGCTGTGGGTTTGTTCCTCTCGTTTTCTGGTTTTTCCGAACTTAATTTCAGTATTCCGCATTTTCACTTTCGATAGTCACTTACCTAAATGACACCTTTTTGCAAACAGTTTCCCCTCGCATAATGCATGTTTGTATGTTTTCAAGAATGAGTGCATTTTACTGTGCACTTTCTCCCTGACATAATACACTTTTGTACACATTATTTTGTTGGAGAGCTGTTGCCACAAAATTGGGAAGCGTAAATTTCGAAGGACAGCTGAGTGCCAGTTCATGGATGGTTTTTGTGAGGTGCAAAAATTAAGTTCTTCCCAGCCTTTAGCTTAAATCCCTCCCATGGATATCAGTAGATGCTAAAAGTTTGATGGGAGTGTGTATTAAATGTCATGCCAATACGGACAGCAGATATTAGCACCTGCCGAAAAAGTATTCTCAGAGCTGTTTGCTGACAGCCCATACCTGTGGCTCAAAAGATCCCTGTAAACAGGTGCATATGTTCCACTGAAGGCCAATAAGATTAGGCACTCTTAATCCTTTTTTCTAAACTGGGGGCTAAGTTACACTAAATTCTGCCTTGGCTGTGTTGTGCTGGCTGGCAACAAAGAGACATGAAATGCAGCCCAGGAAAACTCCACCCGGCACTTAATCGCTTGCTGTAGGGAGGGGGTTGTATTATTTCTTGCATGCTTTAGCTCAGTACTGCTGAGGCAGTTCCTAAGGAGCACGCAAGGTAAGCCTCCATTTCTGCTATTGCATTAAGCTTGGCATCTGAGGAACACGTGGCTTAGGTATAGACCTAGGTGTTCGTTCTCTGCAAACCAGGGTGTACAGATTAAAGTAAGGGGAGCGGGTGGCGGGTGCCGATCAGAAGGTCGGCGGTTCGAATCCCCACGACAGGGTGATGATAGATAGATAGATACTGTATTTTTCGCTCTATAAGATGCACTTTTCCCCTCCTAAAAAGTAAGGGGAAATGTGTGTGCATCTTATGGAATGAACGCAGGTGGGAGGCTCTGCTCAGCGCTCCCTTTAAAGAGCCGCGTGGAGCTCTTCCTGAAGAGAAGAGAAAAGCCCCCAAGAGCTGCACACACACTCCGCGTGCTCTTTAAAAGGAATGCGGCTCTTGGGGGAGCCTTGAAGGCTCCCCTTGCCCGGGAGAGACTGCTCCCCCTTGCCCGGGAGAGACTGCGTGCGGCCAAGCAAGTGATCCCACTGGCTGTCCTGGCTTCTGGGATTCAGAATATTTTTTTTCTTGTTTTCCTCTTCCAAAAACTAGGTGTGTCTTATGGTCTGGTGCGTCTTATGGGGCGAAAAATGCAGTAGATAGATCCACAGTAGGTAGATGTCATGGGTGTGGGTGGTGCTCTGGTCTAAACCACTGAGCCGCTTGGACTTGCCAATCAGATGGTCAGCGGTTCGAATCCCTGCAACGGAGTGAGCTCCCATTGCTCTGTCCCAGCTCCTGCCAACCTAGCAATTCGAAAGCACGCCAGTGCAAGTAGATAAATAGTTACCACTGAGGCGGGAAGGTAAATGGCGTTTCCGTGCACTCTGGTTTCCGTTACAGTGTCCCATTGCGCCAGAAGTGGTTTCGTCATTCTGGCCACGTGACCCGGAAAGCTGTCTGTGGACAAACGCCGGCTCCCTCAGCCTGAAAAGCGAGATGAGCGCTGCACCCCAAAGTCAAATTTGACTGGACTGAACCATCCAGGGGTCCTTTACCCTTACCTTTACTAGTTAATATAAGCTATACCAAGACAGAAGATTGCTGCCAGTTGCTCTTTCTAGGTGCGTTCCCTACTTTTTGAACAATGCCACACAATTCTCTGAATGAAGGAAGCCCCCAGCTGTTGTGAGGGTGCCAAGTTGTGTGATGAAAACTAGCAGGTGGCAATATCATTTGATCCCCACCCTTGCGTGCGTAAGGGAGGGAAGGAGACATGGTGGAACTAAGACAAGGGTGGAACTAAGGAGCCCTGAATCACATTTAGGATGTGTGAATGCCACGGTCACTAGGTTTTTCAGTCCTAAATCATAGAGTTTGAAATGAAAGGAGCTCTATGAGCTTACCAAGGGGATGGGAATAAATTTGGCCTTTGAATGCTGCCTGACCTTTGGTTTCCTAGCAACACAAAGCTGTTCAGTGGAATATTTTGGAGGTTCCTGATTTAAACATATCAAATATTAGCTTTGTGCTAAGGCTGGCAAATTTCCCATTTTGGCTAAGCTACAGGGAAATCTCCAGAATTGTGCCAGATTGTTCCCCTTCTCCTTCCAAAATCCATTGGAATTGTCAGGCACATGTTTACCTGTTGAATAAAAGCACCAAGCATCCGATCCCCTGACTCAGTAGCTTTGTTAGTGTATCTAGTACCCATTTTGCTCCATGAATTCAGGGGCGTTCTCTGCAGGAACAGACTGAAGCATTTCCTTCATGAAATAGGATGGTTTTAAATTAGTTTCTAGTGTGCCTTCCAATGTGGTTCAGTGGATTGAGCAGAACCAGTAGACAACTGAAGTTGTGTTCTTAGTGGATAAGAAAAGCCATCGCAGGTGAACCTTGAGTTCTTATAGGCACAGGTGGGTCACAGCCAAGCACAGTGCATCAGCCATCTACGGTGATCCACCAGATTGTCATTAAAATGCCAGTTACTACTTCTTTGGCGATCACTTGTAGCTGAGTAAGATTGTCTTCCATGAACATGGTTTTAACAATGAATCTGTAAGTGACTGTGGAGGCCAATTCTGGATCCACATGTCCACAGTGGGGAAATAGGTTTCCGGGCAGGAGTTGATCATGGTGAGGGTTTGCCAAATGTGCCTTCCTCTCAGCACATTTCTCCCTTTTGTCCTGAGTTTGAGCGTCTTCAGAGCTTTTGAATATTAAAGAATGAATTGTCTCCTGCTTCTTCCAGCATCTTTAAAGGCGCCCATTTTAACGTTTTTGGTTATAATAATAATAATAATTTTTTATTACTAATATGCTGCCCATCTGAGTGGGTGGCTCCAGCCACTCTGGGCAGCTCCCAAAAAAGGTATTAAAAGCACAATAAAACATCAACTATTCCAGACTTCTCTGAACGGGTCTGCCTTCAGATGCCTTCTAAAAGTCAAATAGTTGCTTATCTGTCTCACATCTGATGGGAGGGCTTTCCATATACATAAAGATATCTAACTAACTTAAATGGCAAATGGGTAATAAAAGACAGAAGGTTAATACTTGATTGGTTTACAGCTTACAGTGTAGACTATCTAGATACAAAACGCGTTGCACGTTGACATTTGAAGTAGGTGGGAATCTGAATCGGAGAGGTCCAGGATAAGGCAAGATTTGGACAGGAAAACGGAGACTGCTGGCAAAACCTGTTCAGATGGTGTAAATAATCCTCCCTCGCCATGAAATGGAAGTGCCATAAAGTCTTAATGACCTTCGTTTGCATGCCGTGCAAGGGGAGAGTACATCTGTTAGTTTAAGCCAGGGACCTTGTGTTAGGGATGGCACAGTTATTGTTCCGACACGTGGCAGAGACCTCCTGCCCATTGCCATATACAAAGATGCTCCCTGGTCATCGGGAGTTAGGTGGGAGAGGACATCTGCCTCTTAATTAATGTTTCACAGCATGGCTGTGTGTGTGTGTGTGTGTGTGTGTTTCCCAAATGGACAAATCTGCGACTATCCAAAAGCCTGATTGATTTTTCTTCCGTGGAAGACCACTGACCGATGACACTGTGGCAAAAGCCGGAGAGGACAGATTGAGGCTCTTCCAGCAGGGGCTGTAGGCTTTAATTAGGGTGACCTTAGATGAAATGGCAACAGACTTTTCACAGGTGGGGAGGAGGGACTGCCAACAATCCCAGCTGGGGTCTGGAGACATGCTGCCAGTTTTAGTAAGGCGTGTCAGTCCCAGAGCTAAAGTGAAATCTTAAATCTCCCCTTCCCACCCCCAGCCCTGAAGCTAAAGAACAAGGCACCCCTAAATCTCCTCCGCACCCCCATTAATTTGAACAGCTTCTGTTTTGAATGGTCACACCACGTCATTGGCTGACTTTGTCATCACTAGCATATCTCACACAAAGACAATTTAAGTCAATTTTTTAGGGGTTTTAGCCTATGAATAAACCTTTTCCATTTGAGTACAGTGGTACCTTGGTAGTCAAACGCCTTAGTCGTCAAACAAATTGGCTCCTGAACGTCGCGAACCCGGAAGTGAGTGTTCTGGTTTGCGAACATTTTTTGGAAGCCCAACGTCCGACACGGCTTCCAATTGGCTGCAGGAAGCTCCTTCAGCCAATTGGAAGCCACGCCTTGGTTTTCGAACCGTTCCGGGAGTCGAGCGGTAATCAATAAGGGTTTCTGACTCCCAGTTGTCTAACATTAGCAAAAACTAACACACAAACACCCTCAAAAAATTACGTTGATAATGGGGAATGCTCAGGGTGGGGAAACAAGGAGTGGATTTTTATATCGAATTTGTGAGTTTGGCTCTATAGGAGGAGGAGGAGGAGGAGTTTGGATTTGATATCCCACTTTATCACTACCCTAAGGAGTCTCAAAGCGGCTAACAATCTCCTTTCCCTTCCTCCCCCACAACAAACACTCTGTGAGGTGAGTGGGGCTGAGAGACTTCAAAGAAGTGTGACTAGCCCAAGGTCACCCAGCAGCTGCATGTGGGGGAGCAGAGACGCGAACCCGGTTCACCAGATTACGAGACTACTGCTCTTAACCACTACACCACACTGGCTCTCACTGTACTGCTCACAAATCCCCAAACAGAGCCATGTGCTCAGAGGCACCCCGTTCCTTAATTATTTGTGCATATCCGCAGACCTGAGTCGCAATTTTGCATTGGCTCTGGTTGGTAGACCTCAGGGTTCTAGCAAAAAGCATGACTACAAAGTAGAGCCTGATGACTGCCCACCTCTGCGTCAAACTACCCAGATCACATGTGTTCATAGCTGGGGCATGGTGAAGAAAATGCCGTGTAAGCAAAGAGCTGCAGATTACTCAAGCAAGGAGGCTGAGTCATTACGTAGTGATGGAAGGCAACCCCCCCTACACACACACACACACACACACACACACACACAGCAGCTTGCAAGCCAGTCTGACTTGGAGAAGAACCCACATCAGTAATGAATAATCAGATCCTCAGTTTCCATTGGGTTGCAACTGCTTGCCACCTACAGTTGGCTTGTAAATTAAACCCCGGGCAGAAGAAGTGGGTTTTAAGGGGGAGGGAGTCCTGTCCCTGAGAGCCACAACTCAGAGACACACCAAGAGAAAAAAAAACATAAGTTTCAGATACAGTGGTGCCTTGCAAGACGAAAAGAATCCGTTCCGCGATTCTCTTTGTCTAGCGGTTTTTTTGTCTTGCGAAGCAAGCCCATTGACGGCTTAGCGGATTAGCGCTATTAGCGGATTAGCGGCTTTTAGCGGCTTATCAGCTTAGCGGATCAGCTGATAGACGCCTTAGCAGCTTAGAAAAAGGGGGGGAGGGGGAAAAAGTCGGAAAAACTCGCAAGACATTTCGTCTTGCGAAGCAAGCCCATAGGGAAATTCGTTTTGCAAAGCGCCTCCAAAACGGAAAACCCTTTCGTCTAGCGGGTTTTCCGTCTTGCGAGGCGTTCGTCTTCCGGGGCACCACTGTAGTTCTAACTTTCAGTCTTGTTCCTAGTGGTAGTGGTCAGGTTCCGAGAGATGTCTGAAGAACGTGATTAGTTAGCTCTTGTAGTATAATTATGATAATCACCCTCTTTCATTTTCCCTTTATTAGTAATATTTTAATAATAATCATAAATAAATAAGAATAGAATTGTGCACCCTACCCCCGAGACCATTCCATCGTAACCATCCAACCTCCCAAAATTGCAACACCTCTTGCGATGGTTTGACCCCTTCCCGTTTTAACAGTACAAATTCTACAAACACCCTCCTGTCTCCTCAAAATCATTTCTCCTGCGTATTCCCTGTCTTACCTTAATGGCACATGTTAATTTATTATTAACAGGTATATCCCACACCTCTTTATACCATTCTTCCATTTTCTATTCTGCTTGCCCCTTCCACTTTCTAGCAGTTTTCCCATTTTTAAGGACCCTGTTTTAGCCACTGCCCCTGTGCTATGGGCTTGTTACTAAGCAGCTCCTTTTGTCTTAACCCATCTCTGCAGCACAGAGCCCAAGAAGCTGTTGCTCTTGTGTCTCTCTCATTTGCATCCCTTTCTGTGCAGCCCCCACCCCATCAGAAGCCAAAGCCACACCAGGGCTAATTATCCTCAGAAAGGGAGGGGTTGCCATGGCGACTGAGCACTTTTTAAAGCACCAGGAATAGTCTTCATCATTGTTCAGTGTGCACGGGAAAGGTCAGCACGGAGGTTCCTTTCCGTATGAATTTTGGCCTCCTTGCTAAAGAAGAGCGAGTTGCACTCGCGATGCCGCTAAAATGGTGAGTTGATAACTGAGCTTTATGACGACACTTGTTATGAGTCGAATTCTTCGGTACTCAGCTTGCAAGAATGGACACAGCAAAGTATTTCCACGGGAAAGGGACTTGTGGGAAGCAAAGGAAATCTTTCTCTCAGCTCCAAAATTAGTTGCTGTTGCAGAGAGGGGTGTTTGAAAGTGATGTAAACTGGCTGTTTTGTTTCATCTCCGAATATAAATGTTTCGATGAATAGAAAACAAGCATAGATTGTCTCCCTGGTGGGCTGACATGACTTTGATATTGTCGGGTTCAGAGCTGCTCCGCTCATGCGTTGTACGATCCTGAGATTTATTTCAGGTCAAAGACACATAAGGAATAGGAACCTGCAATTAGGAAAAAATGCAACTTTTATCTGCGCTTTATATGAAATGTATTCTTTGAAAAGGTTTTACATGAATCAAATTTGTTACAGGGAAGCATAATTATTAGGGAGAAGTGACGATCACACCCAGTGTATTGAAACATACTCTTGTTCCCTAAAGTATTTTGAGCACGTTTCCTCATCCTGATCATAGACATATTTGATTGCATGTTGAAAATGTAAGTTATTATTGAACGTGAATGTTTTTGTAAGGCAGAACGCATGAGTAACTTCATTTACCGGTAACTACGAGGACAGCTTCCATGGTATCAGTTAATCACATGAAGCTCAACATTGGAGTTCCACATGATTTTTATAGTGGAAACTTGAAGTGTGCTCACTCACTGACTCACTGCCATGTGAACTCATCTATACCCCACAAAATACTTTTCAATAGCCTTGCCAGGTTTAATCGTAAATATAAGAAATCATTTACTATGCCTTTTTAAGCTATAGTTCTCTGAAATTGATAGTAGACAGTAAATGTGTTTACCGAAAAGAAAAGCAGCAAAAAAAAAAACCACGACTAAAAAAAAATTTACATGTTACTTTAGTGTCCTTTTAAAAAAATGCCCCCCCCCCCATTTTTAGTTGGAATATTTAACATAATTTGTCTCCTGACTTTGCATTCTTAAATCAATTTTCTGCCCGAGGGGCTGTCTGTAGAACACACTTCATTGCACCCTGAATACCCCACCCCCCTTTTTAAAGGAGCTTTTTTTTTTGTATAAATAAGCTAATTCTCAGCCGTTCCTGAAGGAATTAAGCCCATATTTTGTGTCAGTGGCATTTGACTCACAAGCGAGATTTGATTACCTCTTGGGAATACAAATCAAGGCATTTAATTTTCTCCAAAGGCTCGCAGCAGTTCCTTTAGAGATGCTATTATATTGTATCATTGCCAAAGCTCTTTTATACTCTGCCATTACTGTCAACAGTTTGGAATTGCTAAATAGCAATGAAGGGGAGTGAGATGGGATTGCTGATCGGATTAAGTAGCGACTAAGGCTCTAAATGGGGGGCTGGGGGATTACCTCTGTAATTGTTCCTTTGGTTTACTGCCTTTGGAGGCCAGGCTGCTACCTTCTCTTAATTGGCCCTGTTGCTGCGCCTTTAGCAACAGCCTAACACACGTCTTTTTAACCACCTGTCTCCTTGCCTCCCCAAAACTGACCTCCTCAATTTCTGTATCTCAGGCACAAAAGTAAAGGCATTTAAAAAAAAAAAAAAAAGCAAGCTCACAACCCCATTCTGAGGAGGAGGGGAACTTAATAGTCCTTAAAACTGATGTCATTTTACATTTGTGTACTTGTGTACAGATACCAGAGCACAAATTTTACCGTTCTCTCATGGTGCCTGAAGTGCCTGAAGTGTAAAAGGCTGGTCTGTGTTCTCCCTTTAAAGGTCTCAGAGGTTGAGATTTTAAACAGCATTTACATGTGTGAATCCGCATTAGACAAGGGGTATGCATCTTTTGAATTTAGGCATTTGTCTCCACAGGGCTCATCCTAAGTCTCATGCTTGTAACCAGTGTTAGAAATTCAGGTATATAAACTAATCAACAAATGGCACCTACGGTATGGATGCCACAATGACATTAGGCGCCAGGGTTTTTTGGTTTGGTATTGCAATTGCGTTGTTGTTGTTGTTGCTGTTGCAATTGTGGTGTTGTTGTTGTTGTTGCAGTTGTGGTGTTAAGAACAAATCTCAAAGCAGTTTACAACACATTGAAACATCAAATAAAACAATCGAGAATGGAAAAAAACCCCAAGCTTCAAGGAAAATACAGTGGTACTTCGGGTTACAAATTTTGCCACAGGATGAGAACGGAAATCGCACACCGGCAGCGGGAGGCCCCATTAGCGAAAGCGCGCCTCAGGCTAAGGACGGTTTCGGGTTAAGAATGGACCTCCGGAACGAATTAAGTCTGTAACCCGAGGTACCACTGTATCACAGATCCTCCTTCTCCAAGTGACAGGCTGCTTTCCCTAGTTGCCAACTTGGCATGCAGAGATCTCCACGTAGACCCATGCCGGTCGCAATACATGCACCTGACTAATTTTGAACATTGCTTATAAAGTCACCTTTATCGGTTATTTATCAGATGTCACTGACTGGTTTTTTCTTTTGTTTTTTCAGATGCCCGACCAGTTTGATCAGAACGTGGTATTGAACCAGCTACGATACTCTGGAATGCTTGAGACCGTGCGGATACGAAGGGCTGGTTTTCCAGTGCGGAGGCCGTTTCCGGATTTTCATAAAAGGTAAGCCTACCTTTTGTTTAGGAACGCGGGTGGCGCTGTGAGTTAAACCACAGAGCCTAGGACTTGCTGATTGGAAGGTCGGCGGTTCGAATCCCCACGGCGGGGTGAGCTCCCGTTGCTCAGTCCCTGCTCCTGCCAACCTAGCAGTTCAAAAGCACGTCAAAGTGCAAGTAGATAAATAGGTACCGCTCCGGCGGGAAGGTAAACGGCGTTTCCGTGCACTGCTCTGGTTCGCCAGAAGCGGCTTAGTCATGCTGGCCACATGACCCGGAAGCTGTATGCCAGCTCCCTCGGCCAATAAAGCGAGATGAGCGCCGCAACCCCAGAGTCGGCCATGACTGTACCTAATGGTCAGGGGTCCCTTTACCTTTACCTTTTGTTTGTTTGGGTGTTAAGCATTTTAGATGAGGTGTGTAGTCCAAGGGAAGCTTTTTCTTTTTAAAGGGAAAATCACCTTGGTTTTTTTGTTTCCCCAGATACAAAGTGCTGATGAGAAATTTGACTCTCCCTGAAGATTTAAAAGGAAAGTGTGCTGCCTTCCTTCATTTGTATGATAGCACAAGCACTGAATGGCAGCTTGGGAAATCTAAGGTATAAGAGACAATAATTCCTAAACCTTGCCAGGTGACTTTGCCTCAGTTCCTAAGCCAGCAAAACTTGGTATATTTGTACCTATATTAGCAAACAGCATGACTCCCCACCCACAAACCCACCTGTGGTCTAAACCACTGAGCCTCTTGGGCTTGCCAATCGGAAGGTCGGCGGTGCGAATCCACGCGAAGGGGTGAGCTCCTGTTGCTCTGTCCCAGCTCCTGCCAACCTAGCAATTCGAAAGCATGCCAGTGCAAGTAGATAAATAGGTACTACTGCTGCGGGAAGGTAAATGGTGCTCTGGTTTCCGTCGCAGTGTCCCGTTGCACCAGAAGCCGTTTAGTCATGCTGGCCACATGACCCGGAAAGCTGTCTGTGGACAAATGCCGGCTTCCTCGGCCTAAAAGCAAGATTAGTGCCACAATCCTATAGTCGCCTTTGACTCGTGTGTTTGGGGGAGTAGGACATCCCTAATACTGCAAGCCTCCCCCTCTCTAAGAAATAGAAAAATGGATCCATCTTGAAGGCTGATATTGATTGCCTGAGAACAGCTTTTGCCCTCTTTTCTCCCAGACCCTCAAAATGACGCAGAATAAGTTTTTGCATCATATTACGAAGACACCCTCAATGTGTATGTTGTTGCGCTTTTCTTAAAGGTGTTTCTTCGTGAATCTTTGGAACACAAGCTGGAAAAGCAACGGGAGATAGAGGTTGGCAAAGCAGCCATGATCATCCGAGCGCATGTCTTGGGCTATGTGGCACGGTATGTAACAAGGAGCTGCCTTCTACTGCACCAGACCAGTAGACCTTCTAACTATGTGTACAAGGACTAACAGGTCTCCGCTTGAGATCTCAGACTTTCCCAACCTTGGTAACCAGGACAGAAGATCAGGGCTTTTTTCCCCAGCCAGAACTTGCTGGAACTCAGTTCCGGCACCTCTTTTTCTAGAAAAATTGCACTGCATAAGATTAACAGAAGATTGAGTTAGAGCATCATGCATGCAACTGCTTTGGAAGCTACAGCCCCTTCCTGCTTTGTATATTAGGCATGGGTTTTAATTGGTAAAACTGCTCAGGATTCCCCTTCTGAAATCTTTAGACTTCCATCTTTTTTCCTGTCTGTCTCCCTGCTGCAAAAACTAATGTTGTGTTGGATGATGATGCCATTTAGCAACAATGGCCTTCACTGTCACACTCTGGAATTTCCAGGGTATTGCATTCATTATATGCAGAGAAGTAATGAAAATATGTGGTATATGTTCCTTTCTTAAAACTTGGAAGCGTTTTCTGTTTTTCTGAGGGGTAGCTTACACGTTATCTTTATCATGTGGAGTCTGAGACAACTTGAAACTATATAGAATTTTTGGTTAAAGCAAGGCTATTGATTGCGAAAAATTGGAAAAGTGGTATTATACCGACAAAAAGAGAGTGGCTTGCCAAATTATTGGAGTATTACAATATATCCAAAACAATGGGAGAAACTGGAAGGATCTCAAAAGAGAAGATAGACAAGGACTGGAAGGTGTTTAAAGGATACTTGCAAAATCATATTGAAAAATCAGAACTCCTATTAGAATAAACAAGTCCTATTATAAATACTGAAATACTAAATAAGATGGATAACAATGTGTAACAGAAAAAGTAGAAAATTGGTTTAAAAGTGTATGAAAGAAAGTAGTAGAAGTGAAAAGAAATGGCAATTGAGTAGATTGGAAGTCTAACACAAGGGTGGGGTGAGGGGTGAGGGATGGTGGTGGGAAAAGGAAGCATCTGTGGGACTGAGTGTGGGTATGTATGAATATTTTTAAGGATTGTATGAACTGTATGTTTGTATATTCGTAATATGTATGTATTAATGTTGAATTATTTTAATAATAAAATATTTCTGTTTAAAAAAAAAGAGAAATTATATAGAATTTTCATGCTAACTGGTCTCTGGATGTTAGTGTACCCCATGCAACTGTATGTAGGAACTGTGACCTACTTCTGCAAGTACGTCTCTTATGTTATACAGACATAAGAAATGATCCACATGACGCAGAAGAGCGGTTAGTGTCCGTATGTTACACAGCTGTTGGAGAGAAACCATCATGGGGCACAACATTCAAGCATTCTCTGTGTAGTGTAGACCCAAAGTGTTGATGGCCCCAAGTTGCACTATTTGAAGATTTGCTTTTGGTTGTGCAAATCACTTATTTGGGTGCGTTCCAAACGTTTTTATTTGCACTATGTAAAGAAAAGAGATTTGTAGCCTTGGTTATTTGCAGTGGCAGAAGGACGGGGGGGGGGGGGGGAACCCAACAGACCAAGCCATTTAGTTTGATTTTTTCCCTCCAAGACACAAAAGAACAATAGAACTAGGTGACTGAGTTATAATGTTTTATTTGCTTACTTACTGCCATGCATTATGTCCTAGATCCCATCTGTTTACTCCCCCCCCCCCAAACCGAGTCAATAGAGGGGTGTTCAATAGCTGTGTGGGCGATGAGGTCATTTCTTTTCATGTGTATATTAGACCTGCCCATATGTATTGAATGGTGTATCTGTTAAAAGAGCAAAAATACTTTTCTTATGGACAAAAGCTATCCTCCGATATACAACTTTCTTTAATGTCAGGGTGTATACGTATCAAACAAGCTTGATGGATTACAAATAGATGCTATTAGACAGTGACATAAAAATGCTTCCTTAACTAGGATGCATCTCTTCCTAGTCATTCTAGTGAAATAGTACCATGAAGCACAAGTAAAGAATGTTCATGAGAGTGGAATTAATATTACTGTCTTTGCTGCCTAGAAGTTTTAATTTATCCCCTTGGTATTAATGGTTCCTGTCGCTGGTTCATCACACCTTCTCTTCACCTAGACGTGTGTCTCTGTTTCATTTCAGGAAGCACTACAGAAAAGTCCTTTACTGTGTAGTTATCATACAGAAGAACTACAGAGCTTTCTACTTAAGAAGGAAGTACTTACTGTTAAAGAAAGCAGCCATCACTTTCCAGAAGCAGCTACGAGGCCAGATTGCCCGTCGTGTTTACAAAGGGTTGCTGGAGGCGAAACGACAGCAAGAGGAAGAAGAAAAGAGAAAGGAAGAGGAGGAAAGGTATGGAATGCGTTGTTACTTGACAATATCTGGTAAGCAATTTAGCTTTGCTGCAAATTAGCTTACAGCAACCTTTGTAATTTTGTGCAAGTTACTGTCAAGCAAACACATTCATTTCAGAAGTCACATCTTGAAAAACTGGATCCCTGTGTAATGATGTATTGGTTTTGATTCCTTTCTGATGTTTTCTTATTTAGAAAGCGACAAAAGCAGGAAGCAGAACGTCTTGCTCGGCAGGTAAGCTGTTAATGGTGTCCTATTCTCTTTTGTGTTTGAGTAGCTCTTATTGTGGGAAGCAGAACCTGGTGAGAGGACTTGATAAAGTTGTTTCTGTCCAATTTCTGCATTGTGCTTTTTTCCCCCTTTACCTGAAGCAAGATTTTTAAGGACGGATTTACATGTTACAGGAAACATGGGACTGACAAAATTAGCAGTCCATGTTTATTTCTCCTCTTCCATAAAACGTTCTATAATTCATATGCTGATAGTGTTTATCTCATTTTATTTATTATCCCACCCTAACCTATGGGCTGATTGTGGCTTGTAACGTTTTATAGTCCTCTCCCTGGAGGCTCACAATCTAAGACCCAGTAATATTTACCATGGACCTGGGTGTTATTTTCTCAATTTCCACTCATAGCTTTCAACTTTTCCCTTTTCTTGCGAGGAATCCTATTCGGAATAAGGGAATTTCCCTTTAAAAAAGGGAAAAGTTGGCAGCTATGTTTCCACTTTGCCTTGGCACAAAGGATGCCCAGGAACCATCAGGAGTAAAGTATGATTTATTTCTTGAATTTAGGCAAGAGTCCCCAACAGTTCCATAGGTCTGTAAAAAGCATTTGGGAGTGTCAAGTCTTGCAAACACAATATACCCAATTCCGCCTCTTCTTCTACCATATGAGCATCTGTTACAATGCCACGTACTTTTATCTGCCCCCTCTTGGAAATCCAGTGTGACTTCCTCTTGACCCAATGCTGGACGCTATGGCTCTCCATCCTGCATCTCTTGTGTCGGGAGAAGGAAAGCCAAGAAGGCTGAACCACAATATGACACACAGTGTTGCAGACGTGCACTTAGAACCTCACCATTGTTTGGTATTTCATCACCTCCAGAAGAGGTGATGAAAAGAGGACCCCACAGGGAACTACCGTTTTCAGCAACAGCCTTGTGTACCTTAAAATATGTCCTTTCACACCTCACGCCACCAGCTTCGGTCATGTTTTTGCTGTCCGCAGCTCAGTGTAATCAAATAAACTGTGTCTTGTGCAAAAGGGGGAGATGAGTTCTTCAACGTGGGAAAAAATGTGGCAGAATTGCAGTTGCCTAGCAAGGAAAAGATTAAGGAATCTTGTTGGCAGATGAAGATGATGGAGTTTATGGAGCTGGCTGATCTCACCGGGAGAATCCGCGACCAGAAAGAAGAGGAACACCAAGAAGATTGGAAGAAATTTAAAGACTATTTGAATAACTATTGTAATATTAAAGATATGTAACCACTTGAAAGAACTAATCAGGCCTAGGTTTAAATTAGGATTAAATAAATAAATAAGAAAATGTACAATAAGAAAAGTTAGGAAATGTGATTATGACTGTAATACGGTTTTATGAAATAACGATATTGGAAGCTGCTACATTTAATTACAAGGAAATTCAGATGGAAGAGATTAGAGGAAGTCAAGTAATATG
The DNA here is from genome assembly GCF_951804945.1 of Podarcis cretensis. NCBI lineage: Eukaryota > Metazoa > Chordata > Lepidosauria > Squamata > Lacertidae > Podarcis > Podarcis cretensis. The sequence goes on along the minus strand of NC_137176.1, from coordinate 15,818,262 downwards.
TTTATGAAGATGGATTTTAATTAACTAATCAAGTCTTAGTTTATGTGGTGATATATGGAAAATTTGAAGTATTTTATGTTTCACATTCTTTTTTATTTTGTTATTGTTTATTCTCTTTTTTGTTATGCTTTTGTATGAAAAATAATAAATATTATTGTGAAAAAAAGATTAAGGAATCTTGTGTGTCAAAATGCAGGCTGAGGAAGAGAAGAGGCGGCAGGAGCTGGCGGCCATTCAGAAAGCCCGGAAGGAAGAAGAACTGAAGCGAGAGCTGGAGAAGCAAAAAGAAAACAAGCAAGTCGAAGAGATCCTTCGCCTGGAGAAAGAGATTGAAGACCTGCAGCGCATGAAGGAGCAACAGGAGCTGTCGCTGACTGAGGCGTCGCTGCAAAGGCTGCAGCAGCTCCGGGACGAGGAACTGAAGCGGCTGGAGGACGAGGCCTGCCGTGCGGCGCAGGAGTTCTTGGAGTCCCTGAACTTCGACGAAATTGACGAATGCGTCCGAAACATCGAGAGGACGCTCTCTGTGGGCAGCGGTTTCTGCTCAGAGCTCGGCGAGTTGACCGGGAGCGCGGGCGGCGAGAAGCCCAGTTTCAACTTCAGCCAGCCATACCCTGAGGAGGAGGTGGACGAGGGCTTTGAAGCGGATGACGACGCTTTCAAGGATTCGCCAAACCCAAGCGAGCATGGCCACTCGGACCAGAGGACCAGCGGCATCAGGACCAGCGACGACTCTTCAGAAGAAGATCCGTACATGAACGACACTGTGGTGCCGGCAAGTCCTGCCACAGGCAACAACAGCACGCTTGTTCCTTCTGGCCACGACGCCCTCAGTCTCCACAACTCCTCCAGCGGTGAATCCACCTACTGCATGCCGGAAAACGTATTGTGCAAGCCCCAGAACTCCACGGAGTTAATTACTCCCGATGCGGACTATGATTATGACCAAGATGACTACGAAGACGGCGCTATCACTTCCGGAAGCAGTGTGACCTTTTCCAATTCTCATAGCAGCCAGTGGTCCCCCGACTACCGCTGTTCTGTGGGGACATACAACAGCTCTGGGGCCTACAGGTTTAGTTCAGAGGGTGCTCAGTCTTCCGTGAGTATTGCTTTCTTTGCCATTATTACAGTGGTACCTTGGTTATCCCACATGGGTGGCGCTGTGAGTTAAACCACAGAGCCTAGGACTTGCCGATCAGAAGGTTGGCGGTTCGAATCCCCGCGACAAGGTCAGCTCCCATTGTTCGGTCCCTGCTCCTGCCAACCTAGCAGTTCAAAAGCACGTCAAAGTGCAAGTAGATAAATAGGTACCGCTCTGGCGGGAAGGTAAACGGCGCTTCCGTGCGCTGCTCTGGTTTGCCAGAAGCGGCTTAGTCATGATGGCCACATGACCCGGAAGCTGTACGCCGGCTTCCTCGGCCAATAAAGCGAGATGAGCGCCACAAGCCCAGAGTTGGCCACCACTGGACCTAATGGATTGTGGACCTAATGGTCCACAATCCATTCCGAACCACAATGCATTCCGGAGGTCCGTTCGTAAACCAAAACAGGTCATAACCCAAGGCGCGTTTTCACCAATGGAGCCTCCCAAAAAATTATTCATAAACCAAAAAAAGTTTGCAAACCAGGACACATTCTTCCGGGTTTGACGCGTTCGTAATCCAAAACGTATGCAAACCAGAATGTTCACAAACCAAGGTACCAATGTACATCTCTTTGGGAGGCATAAGAGTAATGTCAAGATTTTCTGGTTTAACCGTCACATTGTCAAAAGTTATTGTGCCACAGTATTCTTGATTAAGGACTACACATAACTACTACTATTATTATTAATTAGATTTATATACTCCCCTTCATCCAAAGATGAAGGGCAGCATGGTCCATAAGATACAAATACAACCTGACAATCCAAAAGTGTAGTCACAGCTTGTTAAAATAATTTTTACATCAAATTATTTACTTGTGGTTCTTCAAAGTACACAAATGTAAGGACATTGTTTTAAGCATTATTATATTCCAAGTCCAATTTCTAGTTAGCAGCAATATAAAAAACATAAACCGATTTCCCAGTGCTTACTTTAATGACTGCTGTTGCGGCGTGGTGTAAACACCACTCCTTAGACCTCACAGGGATAACTCTCTGGAGTCTAACACAACAGGAATAAAATTATTTCCTGAATTGTATATGTCACAACAAGAGAAGCCACAGGGAAGAATTCCTTCACCAAAGGGGAAAAAGGAAGTGTGTGAAGAGTCAAGGTTGAAAAAAAGAAGCACTTCTTAATAGTTATTGTTTGTCAAAACATTAGGTTTTGGAGGTTGGTTTGCTTTTGCTGTGACTCAGAAGTTCATTTCTGCTGCTACCCATACAGGCAGTCCACTGAAAAAGTCATTTTTTTTTGGTAGCTAGGCTGCAGTCACACTAAAAGTGAACTTGTCGCCTGTTAAAAAACGAGCACAGGATTAATTTTAGTGGACATGAATGACACAACAGATGACCAACAGGTCAATTTATTTTGTGGAAGCAAGGTAAATAATATTTGTGCCAAATGGAACATATTCATTTAGGAACGTCTGTATTCTCGGTAGGGTGGGGGGTGAGAATGCATGTAAGCTTAGAGCAAAGGATCTGTAAATGCACCATACCCCAATTCTAGGGATTGCTTATGGGAAATGGGCAGGGGACTTTGGCCTTCCTTCACAGCAAGGAGAAGGAATCTGTCAAACACGGAGATCAGGAGATCCTGCATTTATATGAATGTACCACTGAACTTTTAACATCTGAATAAGGCTGGAATGTGATGAAAACATCTGCAGCTAAGCCTTTTCCTATCAGTTAATTTCCCTCCTTATGTTGATCTTCCAGTTTGAAGACAGCGAAGAAGACTTTGACTCGCGGTTTGATACTGATGATGAACTTTCGTATCGGAGGGATTCTGTCTACAGCTTCGTCAGCCTCCCTTATTTCCATAGCTTTTTGTACATGAAAGGTACAGAAACAGCCCAGAGTAACTTAAATAGCCAAACAAAATGTGGTGGTCTTCTTTCTCAAATACTGTGTCTTCACACTACTTATTTGTGGGGTGATGTAAAGCAGAAATTATGATAAATTAGGGGCAAGTAATGAGTAAACAAATCCAAGAAGATCGTTAGAGGCTGTTGATCAAGTTGATCAGAGGTGCCAACAAACTGTTGGCAGAGTTTACCAGGATACACGAACGTGCCATAAGAGAGAAGTAAAAGCTGCAGAAATAGCTGCTCTTAAATAGTGCATTTTTCAAATTCTTCCTCTGAAACAGTCCCCTCAAGACCAAGAATTTTGATCTATACCAGGGGTCAGCAAACTTTTTCAGCAGGGGGCCAGTCCACTGTCCCTCGGACCTTGTGGGGGGCCGGACGATATTTTGAAGAAAAAAATATGAACCCACAAATAGCCCCACAAATAACCCAGAAATGCATTTTAAATAAAAGCACACATTCTACTCATGTAAAAACACGCTGATTCCTGGACCATCCGTGAGCCAGATTTAGAAGGCAATTGGGCCAGATCTGGGCCCCGGGCCTTACTTTGCCTGCCCATTATCTATTCTGTTGGTTTTCACTAGATTCTGTCAAATTATTGTGTTTCTGCATGTATAATAGTCACACATAACTCGGCCTTGTATTTCTCTTCTTTTAATTTGTAAGAGTGATAGACCTATCACTCCACTTGCCAGAGCGAAGGCATTCTGACAAGGCACTTTGACTGAGGGTCATGTAATATGGATTATACCATCCACAGAAGGATTGGGTCGTGGAGAACAATGCTGGGATGAGAGAGCAACTAGGAGAAAAAGCCTGAAGCTTGATTGTTCTCTCGGATGCTGGTTGAGGGTAGAGAGCTTGAAACCAAGGGTGCAACTCTGTGACAATCCGCTGTTAAATCTGGCGAATGCTTGCTTGTTCGACCCTAGACAGTTTTCAATATTTATTAATTGTATAGACCAATGGTTTTAAGATCCTTCTGCTTAAAAGCATCCAGATTGCCCGATGAGAAATAGTTCTGATCTACATAACGTTCCCTTTGAAGGAGTGTCGGGCATTTTATTGTTGTTGTTGTTGTTAAACAAACGCAGGTTTCACAACCTATTTCTCTCCCTTTCCTCAAGGTGGGTTGATGAACACTTGGAAGCGCCGCTGGTGTGTCTTGAAAGATGAAACCTTCCTGTGGTTCCGCTCGAAACAGGAAGCTCTCAAGCAAGGCTGGCTGCATAAGAAAGGTGGTGGGTCTTCCACGCTGTCCAGAAGGAACTGGAAGAAACGTTGGTTTGTTCTCCGGCAGTCCCGGCTGATGTACTTCGAAAACGATAGCGAGGAAAAGCTCAAGGGAACACTTGAAATCCGAACAGCCAAGTAAGCAAAGTCCACTAAAGGTGTCCACGGAGGTAAAAAGTGCCTCAACCTCAAGGCACCGTTCTTTCTCACCTCCCTCCGACTGGGTGTTAAAAGCCATGCCTTTCCCCTCTGCCAGGATCTTAGCTGAGGAGATGGTGTTGGCAGCCTTCCCGTGTGCTCCTCTGATCAGCAGAGCGGCACTAAGCACCCATTGTCCTCCCAGTCACGGCCCTTTGGAAACCAACCTTATGTGCTCTGTCCAGATTAGCGTGAGCTCCAGGACTTTTAAAAAATCATCTTCCTAAAACAACACATAATAAATTTGCACGCGGCTGGTAGCCGGCACAGATCAATAGCTGAAGGAAAATGAGGTGGAGATGAAGTAGATCCATATTAAAGCCTTCATGGAGATAAAGAATGGATTGGTGCCTCCCTGGAAACAAAAGAGGGGCAAAATTGTTCATAGGCATTAAAAACTAGACTCCACTGGCTTAATAAGAAAGACGGGGCATCAGGGTTCTGACAGTATGAATTCATCGTATTTCTCACTTCTCTGTCCGTTTCAGAGATATCGTTGATAACACTACTAAGGAAAATGGGATTGACATTGTCATGGCTGATAGGACCTATCATTTGATTGCTGAGTCGCCTGAGGACGCAAGGTAAGAACTGTCTCCCCCTTTCCCCTTCCAGCCACTGACGTTTTGCAGATGTGAAGCCTCATACTACTTGACCAGCAATAAACTCACTGCGGGATTCTTTCCCCACCCACAGAAAAATAAAATAAGCAGAAGCAATAGAATCGTTTTCAAACGGAGGCTTTCATACAGAGTTCTGCAGACGGTATTCTAAGTTTTGGGCCCAGTGGCTAGGCTCCCAAAAGATATCCACAAAGAAAAGAGCTTAAAATGTACTATGATTTGCTATTGTCTCTAATAATGTTCAATCTGTGGTTTGATCAATTTTGCCCACTCTGATACATTTGCAAGTAGGGATGTAAAATGCTATAGCATGTGTAGTAGATGGGGCTGTAATTCCCTTTAGGGATAACACTCAGTAACTGGAGACTGTGTCAGGTAGAATAAAGCACCCTAAAACCCATGCTGCTCAGCAGATTAAAAACCTTCAGACTGCTCAAGATAACTGCTAGCAGAAAAAATATTAATATTTCAGCAATTACCTAAGAGAGGGCTACAATCTTTCAAAGTTACCATAGCTTAGAATTTTTCTCCTCCTCCCCCAATCTTGCTGTGGAGAGTTTCTTTTCAAATGGAGCAATGAGCTCAATGAAGGTTTTTTTTTAAAAAGCCCCTAATACCCTCTCTAATACACCAGTGTGGTGTAGTGGTTAAGAGCGGTAGTCACGTAATCTGGTGAACTGGGTTCGCGTCTCCGCTCCTCCACATGCAGCTGCTGGGTGACCTTGGGCCAGTCACACTTCTTTGAAGTCTCTCAGCCCTACTCACCTCACAGAGTGTTTGATGTGGGGGAGGAAGGGAAAGGAGATTGTTAACCGCTTTGAGACTCCTGAAGGGGAGTGAAAGGCGGGATATCAAATCCAAACTCTTCTTCTTCTCTTCTTCTTCTCCAGTGGTCTGATTCCGTTTGTTCAATTCCCAGTTCTTTGACACTTGAAAATATTTACTTATTGCATGAATGTCCCATCTCAGCTCAAGGCGGTATACATTTTAGTCTCACATACTGCACAGACTTTCTTCACCGCCTCTATTGCATCTGCAGAAAACAGCAGCAGGAGACTCTTTCAGGTGGTTCACAATTTAGCGGAACCACCTGTAACATCGGGGCCCAGTACGGGCCACATGTTCTCCTGCAATGATTTTGCAAAGTTTTTTGCAGATAAAATCGCTCAGATTCGGGAAGAAGTAGACTCCACCGTGGGAGCAGGGCCGGGGCGGGAGAGTGCTAGAGTCCTGTCTGGTCAAGTTGTGTGGGATCAATTCCAAGCTGTTACCTCCGAGGATGTGGACAGGCTGCTCGGACGAGTGAAGTCAACCACCTGTCTCCTGGATCCTTGCCCATCCTGGCTTATAAAAGCTAGCCGGGAAGGACTGGGCGATGGGCTTCGTGGGGTGGTAAATGCTTCCCTCCGTGAGGGAGCCTTCCCAGACCCGCTGAAAGAGGCGGTTATTAAACCGCTTCTTAAAAAACCATCTCTAGATGCGGCCACGATGGCCAATTATCGCCCAGTCTCAAACCTTCCATTCTTGGGCAAGGTGATTGAGCGAGTGGTTGCTGAACAACTCCAGGCACGCCTGGAAGAAGCGGACCATTTGGATCCCTTCCAGTCGGGATTCAGGCCTCATCATGGGACTGAAACTGCCTTGGTCGCACTGGTTGATGACCTCCGGCGGGCTAGGGACAAAGGTGAGAGCTGTTTCCTAGTTCTGCTGGATCTCTCAGCGGCGTTTGATACCATCGACCATGACATCCTTCTGGACCGTCTTGAGGGGCTGGGAGCTGGGGGCACTGTCATACAGTGGTTCCGCTCCTTCCTCCTGGGCCGTGTTCAGAAAGTGGTGGGGGGGGATGAGTGTTCAGACCCCTGGGCTCTCACTTGTGGGGTGCCTCAGGGTTCTGTCCTCTCCCCCATGCTTTTCAACATCTACATGCAGCCGCTGGGAGGGATCATCAGGAGGTTTGGGCTGGGTGTTCATCAGTATGCAGATGATACCCAGCTCTACCTCTCCTTTAAATCAGAACCAGTGAAGGCGGTGAAGGTCCTGTGTGAGTGCCTGGAGGCGGTTGGAGGATGGATGGCGGCTAACAGATTGAGGTTGAATCCTGACAAGACAGAAGTACTGTTTTTGGGGGACAGGAGGCGGGCAGGTGTGGAGGATTCCCTGGTCCTGAATGGGGTAACTGTGCCCCTGAAGGACCAGGTGCGCAGCCTGGGAGTCATTTTGGACTCACAGCTGTCCATGGAGGCACAGGTCAAATCTGTATCCAGGGCAGCTGTTTACCAGCTCCATCTGGTACGTAGGCTGAGACCCTATCTGCCTGCAGACTGTCTCGCCAGAGTGGTACATGCTCTGGTTATCTCCCGCTTGGACTACTGCAATGCGCTCTACGTGGGGCTACCTTTGAAGGTGACCCGGAAACTACAACTAATCCAGAATGCGGCAGCTAGACTGGTGACTGGGAGCAGCCGCCGAGACCATATAACACCGGTCTTGAAAGACCTACATTGGCTCCCAGTACGTTTCCGAGCACAATTCAAAGTGTTGGTGCTGACCTTTAAAGCCCTAAATGGCCTCGGTCCAGTATATCTGAAGGAGCGTCTCCTCCCCCATCGGTCTGCCCGGACACTGAGGTCCAGCTCCGAGGGCCTTCTGGCGGTTCCCTCCCTGCGAGAAGCAAAGCTACAGGGAACCAGGCAGAGGGCCTTCTCGGTGGTGGCGCCCGCCCTGTGGAATGCCCTCCCATCGGATGTCAAGGCGATGGACAACTACCTGACATTCAGAAAACATCTGAAGGCAGCCCTGTTCAGGGAAGTTTTTAATATGTGATATTTTAGTGTATTTTTCATCTCTGTTGGAAGCCGCCCAGAGTGGCTGGGGAAACCCAGCCAGATGGGCGGGGTACAAATAATAAATTATTATTATTATTATTATTAGTGGATTTGAAGCAGTGATTGGTCCAAGGATATCCAGAGAGCTTCATCCCTAAGTGGAAATTCTCCCACATTCTAGTCTCACACACTATCCACTTATACCTCCCTAGTTCAGGTTCAAATATAGGATCCAGATCTGGTTTTTTATCACCATCTGTAATCTGTTGAAGTGCCAACAAGATTTACTAGCGTTTAAGGTGACTTTTCTCCTCTGTCACATAAACCATTTTTTTCCTACAAACACGAAGATAATTGTTTGCATTTCAAAATGTGTGTAGTATACACAGCACCCACACGTTCCGCTCTTAACATTTTCTTTATCTTTCCATGACACACTATGACAAGAAAGATTAAACACAAAGCTGGTTGTTGTCAGAGAATTGAAACACTGAGGTAACCATCCAATTTTTGAAACATGGCCATTAGTGTTGTCCCCTGGAGATTTCTTTTTTAAAAAACAAAAATATTTTTTTTTGGTTTTTCCATGTATACATTGTTGTAAGAATTTAAGGTCAAATATAATATAAATTAAATGTACAAGGCAAACACGTCCATAAATATATACACCACATGTCTGAAACAATACAGGAAGACAGTCCTGAAACCATTTTGACTCTCCCAAACTGCCCAAATGTTTCTCTGCAAGGAGAGAGGAAATCAAAAAACCTCCCCCATTGTCTCCGTGCTCACAAATCCTGCCTTAAGGGCATATTTAAGGTGTGAATAGGGTGAGCCTGTGACTTGGATTCAGGAATTAAGTAGTTATAGTTACAGATAGGTAGCCGTGTTGGTCTGCCATAGTCAAAACAAAAAAAATTCCTTCCAGTAGCACCTTAAAGACCAACTAAGTTAGTTCTTGGTATGAGCTTTCGTGTGCATGCACACTTCTTCAGATACACAGTGTATCTGAAGAAGTGTGCATGCACACGAAAGCTCATACCAAGAACTAACTTAGTTGGTCTTTAAGGTGCTACTGGAAGGAATTTTTTTTGTTTTAAGTAGTTATAGTAACAAAAGAGTGGCCAAAACCCAGATAATGCAATCAGGTAACTTGCCAGACAGGAGATAAACAACACACTCAGGATTCTGTTTTAGAGTGCCTCCTGTGATGTATGTATGATGTTTCTGGGGGTGGTCTGGAGTTTGAGAGTGGGCAAATTCAAAAGTCTATATAAGTGCGGACACACCTTTGTTCTGGGTTCCTCCTCTCTCCTGCTGGTGGTCAGTGAGGACCCTGTTGCAACAATTTAATAAAGATCAGGCTTAATAGCTGTTTTGCTTCTCAATATTCTCTGGTTGGCCTCTGTTATTTTCTCCTACCAATAGGGAATCCACTTAAGGACTCTATATGGGCTCTTGGATACACCATAAGGGGAAAAGGGCAGATTTTGTTTATAACAACATCCTCTAACAATTTTCCATATTTCCCCCCCCCCTCCCCTGGATTTCCCTCATATTCCCATTTTGCTTTAGTTCCATATTACTCACCCTTTGTTTCCTAAAATTTTCCCAATACATATAATCTTACTTTTTGTTATATACAATTGTGTTTCTTTATTCAAACCCTGCCAGTGAGTCCAATTCTTTATGTTGCTTCTTCATATATGTTGTAAATGGTTCCCATTCTCTTTTAAAGTCTTTGTTATCCTTTTCATGTAATTTATCCGTTAATTTTGCCAGTTCTGCATATTCCATAAGTTTCCCTTGCCATTGTTCTTTCATTGGTATTTCTTCTGCCCTCCAAGCTTGTGCTAATATAATTCTTGCCGCTGTTGTTGCAGTCCCCTGGAGATTTCTGCCTACCTCCCAAGTACTTGGCTCTTTTAACAAAAAATGTACTGCAGAATTGAACCTCTCATTCTTCCTCTTTTCCTCTTTATTCCCAGGTGTTAGGCTTTCATGTTCCTTATGTAAGATGTTCTAGGTGTGTGTGTGTGTAATTATATCCGTCTTTCATAACATAAAAAAATAACATTTCTCGTATAAACATTCTGACTTCAGTAATTCTGTTAGTGTTGACATTTCAGACACCTTCGTTATTTCAGAAAACCATTCTTTTAATGTGGGAGCAAAATTAGTTCTCCATTTCTTAGCAACCAGCATTTTTGCAGCAGCTAGCAATTTCCATATAGTTCTTTGAGGCCCAAGACAGATTGTCACATAATACAGAGGACTGGATCTTCGTGGGCATATTACAGTCATGTTTCTTCCACAATCATGTTGCAATTATGAGTAGCTAATCCCTGGCCCAGGGGTCAGATCAAGCCTTCCCCACCAAAACAAATTTTTATCTCCCCCTATACGTTTTGAAGCTACAAACATGAGTCTGACCAAACTGCGGGAGGCAGTGGAAGACAGGAGTGCCTGGCGTGCTCTGGTCCATGGGGTCACGAAGAGTCGGACACGACTAAATGACTAAACAACAACAAATACATTTTGGGCAGCTGAGACCAAAAAAAGTGTGTTCTAGTCCTCTCTGCTCACATTAGGGACCCTGATGAAGAGGCAAATAATCCCAGATGTCTGTCATCGGATTAATATTTTTAATAAGCACGGAGGCAGCAATAACCCCCCCTCCTTTGCAAATCTACATAAATCATCTGAGGATACAGACTTGTGCCCTTTGTGTATATGCATGCGAAAGTGGGTTCGCCAAACCAACTTTTTGCCACACCCACATCTGGCTTGCATGCATCCCTCAAAGAGTTGGTCATGGGTGAAGTTTTGGCCCTTGGTCCAGAAAAGGTTAGCCTTAGATGATCCCAGCTTCGCATGAAGACAGAACAGAAAGGCGGCGACAGCACAGTGCAGCCTTTGTTCAACTCCTCTGATACTGGAAAAGATGCCAGAATAGTTAGTCATTATCTGTTTTCACCTTTGGCCAAGAATTAGTGTGAAGGGCTCTAAACATAAACACCAGGAGGAAGTTAATGTTTAGCTGATTTAACTTGGGGACTATAAAGGTTCTCTGTTTAGTCAATCAAAAGCAACTTTTAGGTCTATAAATCAGTGCCATTCCAGACACTGCTGGTCTACATTTCCCATCATTGTCAGTCCTTGGCCAGGCTGACTGCCCCCCCCCCCAAACAACTGGATGGGCCACAGCTTCCTTGTCTCTGCTATAAATGAGGGAAATAGCATGCATCTCCTACAAAATAATCAGAAATCAATCCCACTTAGAAAATGGATATATTTGGCAAAGAGAAGCGCTGGATTGTCTTGGGCAACCCCCCCCCCTTCAGCCTAACTCAGTACATAGGCTTGTAATAATAATAATATTATTATTAATAATTTATTATTTATACCCCACCCATCTGGCTGGGTTTCCCCAGCCACTCTGGGCAGCTTCCAGCAAAATATTAAAATACAATGATTCATCCAGTATTAAAAGCTTCCCTAAACAGGGAACGTGTCATGCTGGCCACATGACCCATAAGCTATACGCTGGCTTCCTCGACCAATAAAGCGAGATGAGCGCCGCAACCCCAGAGTCGGTCACGACTGGACCTAATGGTCAGGGGTCCCTTTACCTTTTTAAGCAGGGCCGCCTTCAGATGTCTTCTAAAAGTCTGATAGTTGTTTATTTCTTTGACATCTGATGGGAGGGCGTTCCACAGGGCAGGCGCCACTACCGAGAAGGCCCTCTGTCTGGTTCCCTGTAACTTCACTTCTTGAAGTGAGGGAACCGCCAGAAGGCCCTCGGAGCTGGACCTCAGTATCCAGGCTGAATGATGGGGGTGGAGACGCTCCTTCAGGTATACTGGGCCACGGTCGTTTAGAGCTTTCAAGGTCAGCACCAGCACTTTGAATTGTGCTCGGAAACGCGCTGGGAGCCAGTGTAGGTCTTTCAGGACCGGTGTTATGTGGTCTCCCAGTCACCAGTCTAGCTGCCGCATTCTGGATTAGCTGTAGTTTTCAGGTCACCTTCAAAGGTAGCCCCACGTAGAGCACATTGCAGTAGTCCACGTGGGATATAACCAGAGCATGCACCGCTCTGGTGAGACAATCTGCGGGCAGGTAGGGTCTCAGCCTTCATACCAGGTGGAGCTGGTAGATAGCTGCCCTGGACACAGAATTAACCTGCGCCTTCATGGGCAGCTGTGAGTCCAAAATGACTCCCAGGCTGCGCACCTGGTCCTTTGGGGGCACCGTTACCCCATCCAGGAGCAGGGAGTCCCCCACACCCACCTGCCCCCTGTCCCCCAAAAACAGTACTTCTGTCTTGTCAGGATTCAACGTCAATCTGCCATCCATCCTCCAACCGCCTCCAGACACTCATACAGGACCTTCACCTCCTTCACTGGTTCTGATTTGAAAGAGAGGTAGAGCTGGGTATCATCGCATACTGATAACCCAGTGTGATAAAAGCATCTGTGTCAGCTGCACCTGCGCTCCTTGAAGGAAAAATAAAATGCAGGAGGTAGCGCATATATAAATGTGTCACGATACTTTATACACCCATTAACAATAAAAACCTAGCCAATAACATGCAGCATAAAATGTCTAATAATGCACATTAAGGAGGAAATAGTCTCAATTTTGCAGTGTTGGGTTGTGCATTAGTTCTTATCTCTGTTGGGTGTAAAGCCATTGTAATTAATGCCCTGAAGCTGTTGGCTCAAAGTGGCATAGATATTAGAAAAAGGAAGTTTAGAATTTTTTATTTACTAAAGGACAATGTCTCAGTAAATTAAAGAGAGAATTGTGTCAAGATGAACACAACATGGCATTGAACTTTGTGGGAAATGGACCACATAAGTAGAGAATCAGGAGATACCTGCTATGTAAGGAATCAAAATAAGATTTTCCCACATATGGTGGAAGTTTGTGACCACAATGAATTATTGGAGGATTGTGGTTAATTTCATAAATGAACATTTTCAGTTTAATAGGCTAGTAGACACTTTGGTTTGTTAAAACCAGTGTTTATTTGGATAAGCAACCAAGTTTTCCTGTCGTACATTAGCTAGAATTGTTTTTGCTAGTACTTGGAAAAGGAATCAAATATTAGCCAAGAATTAATAAGGAAAATTTGAGGACAGGTAGTGATTTTAAAACAGCATTTTTGAGGAACATAAAAATACAGAGTAACTTTGAGAAGTTGGGGTCTAGTGATTCTATGTATGAAAAGGTGATTCAGGTAGGGAAATCTATTTCAAATGGATGACTAAATGTTTTATGTGTTGAATGAATTGTGTATGAAATCTAGGTGCTTTTTTTGTCTTTCGTTTGATAAATTTTGTGCATTCTAATCAAAAAGAAAAATGTTGTTAGAGATAGTTTCAAAGTACTCGGATACAGTGTTAGTGTAAAAATCACTGGCGGCTTTCCTGTGAAAAATCTCAGGGTTTCTGTCTACCAACGGAGAGCATTCCTTCTTTTGAATAATAAAAAAAAATTCATCTTGTCATAATGGTAAATATTAATACAGTGGTACCTTGGTTTACGTATTTAATCCATTCCGAAAGTCTGTTCTTAAACCAAGGTGTGCTTTTCTATAGCAGTGGGGGACTCAGTTTACAAATGGAACACACTCAATAGGAAGCGGAACATGTTCTTATTCCAAGACAAAGTTCACAAACCAAAACACCTACTTCCGGGTTTTCAGCGTTCTTAATCCCAGGTTGTTCATAAACTAAGCTGTTCTTAAACCAAGGTCCCACTGTAGTGACATAACGGCGCACAAATTGGAGAATGAAGATTAGTGGATTCAGATTCTTGAAACAAATTTATTTTGTATTTATAGACAATAGTTAATTGTTTTAGGAGCTCATTAACTGCGGTAGGGAGGGAGTGGGATGCCTCTTGGCTTTATCTAGAATGTGGGGAATGTGAATATCCTTCCAAGGAAAAATAAACGGGTCATCAAACATTGGTTTCATTTCAAGACAGTAGTAAAGACAATCCTCCTGAATGAGAATATTTTACTGATTTCCTCCTTTTTTCTGCGTTTTCCTTCAGTCAATGGTTCAGTGTCTTGAGTCAAGTCCACGCTTCCACAGAACAGGAAATCAGGGAAATGCACGATGAGCAAGCAAACCCACAGAATGCCGTGGTAAGGAAGGCTTACACTCAGCTTCAGAATGTTGCAAATACTATTATAGCAATATGGTTGGTGGATCCTCCGGAAAAACAATCTCCCAAAGGACCTGTTGATGGCATTTTACCATTGCACTGTGGAGAGCGTATTAACTTATGTTCTGTGTCTGTGGTTTGGGAGCTGCACGGCCAGGGAAAAAACAATGCTGTCCAGTTTTGTAAAGACTGCAGAGAGAATAATTGGGTGCACTCTTCCCACCTTAGATCAAATCTATGCTTCCAGGTGCCATAAGAAAGCGGCAGAGATAGCGCAGGATAGTACGCACCCCGGAAATGATCTCTTTCAGCTTCTGCCTTCTGGAAGAAGGTATAGGGTTATAAAGGCCAGGACTTAGCCGCCTGAGAAACAGTTTCTACGCAAATGCAATTCTGGTTCTAAACGCAGCATAAGGGGTCTCTATAGTATAGTGTATTTTTAGTATAGTATAGTGTATTTTAAAATGGGGTTTCAGAGTTTTTAGGGGTTTTTATAGTATAGTATAGTATAGTATAGTATAGTATAGTATAGTATAGTGTATTTTAAAATGGGGTTTCAGAGTTGTTAGGGGTTTTTGAATTTTTTATGTAGTTTCTCAATTTCATTGTTCTGTATGGGACAATGACAATAAAGATAACGTATATTGTATATCCACTGCTCCATTTTTTCCAGGACAGAGGTGGCCTAGTTGCTGGATGAGTCCTGCCACTACACATAGATTAGTGGTAGATCATATGCAGACAGTGCAAGATTTAGCTTCCGGGATCTCCAGGCAGGGCTAGGGAAAACTCCTTTCGGAAACCCTGGCACACTGCCACCCATCAATGTAGAAAGATTCCCTTTTTCCCGTGTACTTGGCAAAGTAGGATTGTTTCTACTTGCTGACAGTCTCCACCACCTAAAGCAGGCGTTTCCAAACTTTTTTCAAAGAAGTGAATGATGTGAACCTGCGTGAGGGCCGACCAAAGTTGCTGACCTTTTTTTAGGATTGAAGTTGTTGAGCAGGGGCTGGATTAAACCAACAGGTAGGCTGGATTTGGACATGCCTGACCTAAAGAAAGAGCATTCTCGAGTAAGGTTCTGCAACAGAGAAGAACCTTTCATGCATCACACGGCAGTGGGTTTTGTCTGCCGCTGACAATAATTAGAACTTGTGTGCATTGCAACAGTGTCCCACCTATGAAGTGGTAAAATGTGACGATGTTGTGCAGGGTAGTTTAAATATGTTTTACTTGGTATTTGAAGTAAATCAGAAACTGCTGATTGGTTTTCTTGCTCTGCTCTATTGCTTGCTTCAATTAATCAGCTTTTAAATAACAGTTAAGATATATTGTTCTATTTTGTGCACTATTGGAAACTAACCTGGAATCATGTTGACATGATGGATGAGTCTACAAATTGCAGAGATAAATAATGAATAGAAAATGGGCATTCATGCTCCCCCTATAAAAGCCTCCAAAAAGTGGTTTGGTGAATTTGATGGCAGAAGTAGGAGCAGCTTGTTGGGGAAAACTCTGGAAACAAATTTTGACATGTACACCAAGTGAGATTGCCACAATTACAGTAAAATACCAATGAGCATACAGGCTGGGATTAAACATTTTTCTGCTCATGCCTGCAAGGCATTTTATCCCTTGCAGTAGTGCCATTATAAAATAAAGCCTTATCAAGAGTTTTTGTTCAACTTGCTCAAAAGCAACTGATGTTTTTCCACTACCTCTTATTATTGAATTCGAACCCACTAACCCTCATTCTCTAAATCATGTATTACCATCCACACATGAAACTAAACGGGCATGTATTCCATGGGCCAGACAACACAATGTTCATTTTCCCTTTTTTTTGTAGGGCACACTGGATGTGGGATTGATCGATTCCGTCTGTGCATCTGACAATCCAGATCGGTAAGAACAAGTTCCACTTTCAGAAATCTTATTTTTGTTCAGACCTTTGTTCTGAAACAGAACATGTTTTTTCTGTGAGACTATCAGCTTGAGAAATTAAAGAAGAAAAGTAAGGTAGAGCAGTTCTAAATTCAACCACTCTATTTTGCTAATTTGGGATGCGGGTGGGGCTGTGGGTTAAACCCCAGAGCCTAGGACTTGCCGGTCAGAAGGTCGGCGGTTCAAATCCCCGAGATGGGGTGAGCTCCCGTTGCTCGGTCCCTGCTCCTGCCAACCTAGCAGTTCAAAAGCACATCAAAGTGCAAGTAGATAAATAGGTACCGCTCCAGCGGGAAGGTAAACGGCGTTTCTGTGTGCTGCTCTGGTTCGCCAGAAGCGGCTTAGTCATGCTGGCCACATGACACGGAAGCTGTACACCGGCTCCCTTGGCCAATAAAGCAAGATGAGCACCGCAACCCCAGAGTCGTCCACGACTGGATCTAAATGGTCAGGGGTCCCTTTACCTTTACCTTTATTTTGCTAATAGATCAAGCATCTCTGTTTTGTGTTCGGAACCTGTGTCTTCATGTTGATCTTTGGAATAAACCAGCAAAGGTTTGAGCTAATTCTCACAGAGATACACCTGAGCAAGGTGGAAGCAGAAACAAGTTTGGCTGTAGTTTTGAAATTGTGGGATTGTGCCAAGCTGTCAAATGTCAGTGTTTGAAAAACAAGTCAGGCAAAGTTGAATAATAAAGCGAATCAGCATTTGCTTAAATATACAGTACAAACAAAAGAGAATTGCTTTGTATGAGTCAGACTCACTTTGTTATGGTCCCAAACAGTATCCATGTTTACTATACAGGCCTTTTTTGCTTTATTTGTTTTTTCCTGGGCAGACCCAATTCATTTGTGATCATCACCGCTAATCGTGTTCTCCACTGCAACGCTGACACTCCAGAGGAGATGCATCACTGGATCACCTTGCTGCAGAGATCCAAAGGCGACACCCGAGTAGAGGGACAAGAGTTCATAGTGAGAGGTAGGAGCATCTTTCAGGTGAAATCCCCCTGCAAAATGGGGTATTTTTCTTACTAAACTCTGGCTCCCAAAGTACCGTATTTTTTGCTCTGTAAGACTCACTTTTTCCCTTCTAAAAGGTAAGGGGAAATGTGTGTGCGTCTTATGGAGTGAATGCAGGCTGCGCAGCTATCCCAGAAGCCAGAACTGCAAGAGGGATTGCTGCTTTCACTGCACAGCGATCCCTCTTGCTGTTCTGGCTTCTGAGATTCAGAATATTTTTTTTTTCTTGTTTTCCTCCTCCAAAAACTAGGTGCGTCTTGTGGTCCGGTGTGTCTTATAGAGCGAAAAATGCGGTACTTGCTAATAACTTGAGGAGGCCACATTTAAGCAGTACATCTTAAGACGAAAAGCCAAAGCATGGATGTTTGCAATTGTCTTTTATGTCCAGAGGAGTTTTTAGTTCCTTTACGATGCCGTAATGAGAAGCAGCTCCTTCCTGTACTAGCCACAATATTGCTATGAGGTCTGTTGCCTCTCCTCATCCATACCAGTCAGGCAACTTTTAGTTGGTTTATGCTGATGCAAGACTATAGGACAGGCATAGGCAAACTCCGGCCTTCCAGATGTTTGGGACTACAATTCCCATCATCCCTGACCACTGGTCCTGTTAGCTAGGGATGATGGGAATTGGAGTCCCAAACATCTGGAGGGGCGGATTTTGCCTATGCCTGCTATAGGTGGTGGTGGGAAATCTGAAAAGGCTATAAGAACAGAGTTGGGTGGGAAATCTTCTTAGAGTTGATTGAAGTAGACCCACTAGTGTCACTGATATTTTTGGCAACTCTGCCCCAAATATCTCCTGTTAAAGCTTGTGACATTGGGCTGAATTGAAAAGGATTCCTTCTAAAGCACAGGGAGGATTTTAGAGCTGGGTATTCTTCGTTTGTTTTATATTAACATAGAGGGTAGATTGAACAATAACAAAGTAGTTAGTTCACCCCAATGTTGGGGAAGCATTTATCATTGTCCTCTCCTTCCCTGAGAGGTGAAGGTGCAGTTTCAGGGTAACTGTGAGGACTAAATAGTTTCTGAGTTGCCTCAGAGAAGGGCATTTGGATTGTGGAATGTCAGCTTTAAAAAAACAAATCCCTAGTACTCCCCCCCTAAAAAAACTGGTAGCTGCTAATATGATAAAAATGCCAGTGGGTTTGGAAGAGTTTTTTGTTTGTTTGTTTGTTTGTTTTTGAGGGAGGTGGGTTCTTTTCTAAAAAGTTTAAATATTGCCAGCCAACCTACTCCATTTTTCCCTTCTTCCCTGAGGGGGAAGAATGGAGGAATGATTTAGTACACACTCACAAAACAAAATCTATTCTCCACTGAACCCCATTGTACATGGCTTAGGTGTTAATACGTGACATGCCTACATGTATTAGACCTGACGACATTATGCCCAGATGTGCCTATACAAAGAGAAACATTTTGGCTTCATCTTCATCTTGACTTAAGAACGGTTATTAAGTCCTACATCAAAACAGCCTTCTGAGAAGAACTCAGTAAATGCTGTTTTATTGTTTTATGTGTTGTGAATAGCAGGGGGTTTTAAAAATATGTTTTGAGAAAGTGACTAGCAGCCCAAAGTTGAGAGCAGCTCTAGAAGAGCATCAGTATTCAGGAAATGTTTTTTCTCTAAACTAGGATGGTTACATAAGGAGGTGAAGAACAGCCCAAAGATGACTTTGTTGAAGTTGAAGAAGCGGTGGTTTGTCCTGACACACAACTCACTGGATTATTACAAAAGCTCCGAGAAGAATGCCCTCAAACTGGGCACCCTGGTCTTGAACAGCCTCTGCTCTGTGGTACCACCGGATGAGAAAATCTTTAAAGAAACAGGTAACTAATTTCAGCAGGAGCTCTTCCCCTAGATTCAAGTGATGTGACCATCGATAATCATATTAAAAATCTGCTAAAATACTTTGGGGTTTGAAAAAGATTCCAATTTAAAGTGTTAGGCAAAATAAAAAAAAGTGTATTCTTAAGCCTCACATATACAATAGTATATATAATTTTATGGTATTACTCCCCCCCAAAAAGTGGTGCTATGAGCCATCAAACCTCGGAAATACACTTTCCCCAAAAGGTTTCCACAATTATGGCCGCTAGTGTACTGTTTTGGAACTTGTGTGGCTCTGTGAGTTAAACCACAGAGCTTAGGGCTTGCCAGTCAGAAGGTCGGCGGTTCGAATCCCCGCGACGGGGTGAGCTCCCATTGCTCTGCCCCAGCTCCTGCTAACATAGCAGTTCAAAAGCACGCAGTGCAAATAGATAAATAGGTACCACTCTGGCGGGAAGGTAAATGGCGTTTCCGTGCGCTGCTCTGGTTCGCCAGAAGCGGCTTAGTCATGCTGGCCACATGACCCGGAAGCTGTACGCCGGCTCCTTCGGCCAGTAAAGTGAGATGAGTGCCGCAACCCCAGAGTCGTCCTCGACTGGACCTAACGGTCAGGGTGCCTTTTTACCTATTCTTCCTAAATTGGCCTCTAAAGTGGTTTTAATTTGCACACACTTCAGAGATGTAGAGAACCGGCCTTTGCACTGTTTTGATCTGTATGATGTTAAGTAAGACAGGATACAGTATATCAGGTTGTTTCAAGAAAGCAGTATACTACAGTGGTACCTCAGGTTACATATGCTTCAGGTTACATATGCTTCAGGTTACAGACTCCGCTAACCCAGAAATAGTTCTTCAGGTTAAGAACTTTGCTTCAGGATAAGAACAGAAATCTTGCTCCGGCGGTGCAGCGGCAGCAGGAGGCCCCATTAGCTAAAGTGGTGCTTCAGGTTAAGAACAGTTTCAGGTTAAGAACGGACCTCCGGAATGAATTAAGTACTTAACCCGAGGTACCACTGTATAAACTTTAATAAGCCTACAGATCAGACTTATGAACTGCACTCCTTTGAGTCACCCACCGTCACTGTTATGATTTTTGACAGCTCACCTTCACCACTTGTCTATTAATAGTTTGAGTAAATCAGATTAACAAGGTGTTTTCTTATTTACTCTTGCCTCAGGTTACTGGAATGTGACCGTGTACGGGCGCAAGCACTGCTACCGCCTCTATACCAAACTTCTCAACGAAGCCACTCGCTGGTCAAGTGCTATCCAGAATGTGATAGACACAAAAGCACCCATAGACACCCCCACACAGCAGCTTATTCAAGACATTAAGGTAGGCTCATGGTCTTGGAAAAATACGTTTCGAGAAGACAAACAACCACATTATTTGCCGCTCATAAAGAAAGAGAATGGTTAAATGTTCCAAAAGTGAGGCAGTTGTTTGAAGAAGAAACTCATTAAGTGTTGTGGGGAAAACTCCAATGAGGGTTGTAATTGCTCAGTGGCATATGAGTGTTGGGGCAGGGGGAGGCAGAACAAGAACTGGGAGGGTGGTATATCCTGAAAGAGCTATAGCTGACTGGCTAGAACCTTGAACAAGAGCATTCCACGCTGCAACATTTTGTTACAGTCCCCACTTGCAATAGGAGGTGGAGGAATACGACAATGGTAGTGACATTTGTACTACCACAAAGAGGTGCTCATGCTGCTCTGCATATTTAGGACTCGAAAATAAAACAAAAATCGAGAGAGTGCCGGATCTTTGTTTCATTCTGTTCTGTTTGTGAATTAGGCCCATGATACCAGGCAGCAGCCATAACAAACACAGTAGACTTTATCTCAGCCTCTAGGCATCTAACTGGTCAACGTGTTCCTATTTTGTCATGATTTTGGATTCTTTTAGCTTTGCACAGTGCTTCTACAAATGGTTTAATGCTACTCTGGTTTGTGTTTTTTTAGCTCTCCATTTTTATATATTTTATTGTGATTTTTAGGGTGCACAGTGTTTATTTTAGTGGGTTATAACTCTTCTAAATTGGTGGTGATGGCTGTTATTTTTTCCATTTTTCATCCTCTGTTTCATCCCAGAGGAGCTCAGGGCAATACAAATAAAATTAAATTAAAATGTAACATGTTTAAAAGCATTATTAATATCTAAAAATACTTAAATGGTCCTGGGTGGGTGGGTGGTGTGCTTTTTCCTGAAGTTTATATTCCGCTCCAAAACAAGTCAGCTCTTTCTGGTAGAACCATTTCCCTTTGGAGCTGTTGACCTTTCACAAGCATTCAGTGGAGGCTTGTTTTTCATCCTCAGCCTATGAATAATCTTGCTATTTACACAGGAGAACTGCCTGAACCCCGAAGTTGTTGAGCAGATCTATAAGAGGAACCCGATTCTTCGCTATACACAGCACCCACTGCATTCTCCGCTATTGCCACTTCCATATGGGGACATCAACCTGAATGGTAAGTCCTTCGGACACTCGAGCCCATTCCCTTCCCTTTGCAAAACCACTTTTGCCTTGGGACAGTTTCATGAAGATGAGATGCCTTGGCTCCTTCGCTCATCACCTTAACAGTAATCTTCTCATCAGTTTGCTGCTATATTTAACCAATAGACGTTGCCAGGGACTGCCAAGTGCTGTTCCCAACTCATCACTCCAAATCATACTCCTGGTTTCTGTTGTTGTTGTTTAGTCGTGTCTGACTCTTCGTGACCCCATGGACCAGAGCACGCCAGGCACTCCTGTCTTCCACTGCCTCCCGCAGTTTGGTCAAACTCATGCTGGTAGCTTCGAGAACACTGTCCAACCATCTCGTCCTCTGTCGTCCTCTTCTCCTTGTGCCCTCTATCTTTCCCAACATCAGGGTCTTTTCCAGGGAGTCTTCTCTTCTCATGAGGTGGCCAAAGTATTGGAGCCTCAGCTTCAGGATCTGTCCTTCCAGTGAGCACTCAGGGCTGATTTCCTTCAGAATGGATAGGTTTGATCTTCTTGCAGTCCATGGGACTCTCAAGAGTCTCCTCCAGCACCATAATTCAAAAGCATCAATTCTTCGGCGATCAGCCTTCTTTATGGTTTCTGTACCTCTTCCCAATTCTCCTTCGCCATCAGTATTCTAAGCAGAAAAGGGCAGTGTGAAACCAAGAGGGAAATAAACATTGGAACCCAACTGCAGGGGCTGGTTCATTCATACACTTCACGGGGGAAAGTTTTGGCAATGCCCAGGAAGCCTGACTGAGGTTATGAGGAAGCTAGTGCTCCTCTAGCTTAGCTGCAGAGGGAGGCAGTGCCTTCCCCAGTGTGGAATAATACAGTGTTGGCCAGAATTTTCAGGAGCCAGACACAATCACTTTGCAGCCCACTGCTCCCCGCTCCAAATTAATTTATTTATATGATTTTTATACCTCCCTCCCCATCTCTGGCCGGATCACAAAAAAATTAAACCTTAGAAGTATACAAATAAAACATAGACAAAATCTTAAAACAGTTAATGCAGCTTCAGAATAAAAAGCCAAGCAACAGTAAATGATACTGCAGATAACTTTTAAAAATAAATCATTTGACGCAAAACCATTGATAGCCAAATATTTGACAAAATAACCCAATTCCAAGAAAGGAGGGAAAAGGGTAGACATTCGGACATCTATGCAAACGATGTATCTTAATTGTTGCAGTATAATAAGAAAATGGGAGCTTTGTAAACACACCTGTTGAGACATACTGTTTCAGATGCTTGCCCCATGTGAATTACGACAATAGTTTGAGCAGCGAGATGTACTTCCATGTTCTGTTTTCTAGTGCTAAAAGACAAAGGCTACACCACCCTCCAGGATGAAGCTATCAAGATCTTTAATTCTCTGCAGCAACTTGAGTCCATGTCAGACCCCATTCCTATTATTCAGGGTATTCTGCAGACAGGGCATGATTTACGGCCTTTGCGCGATGAGCTCTACTGCCAGCTGATCAAGCAGACCAGCAAAATGCCTAATCCAGGGAGCGTTGGCAATCTGTACAGCTGGCAGATCCTCACTTGCATGAGCTGCATGTTTCTGCCAAGCCGCGGGATTCTCAGATACCTGAAGTTCCACCTTAAAAGGTAAGCAGAACTATGGATGATTGCACACAATGGTGTGCCATGCAGTAGTTTGAATAGTTTCGTATCCTGGAGATAGGCGTGTTGTGGAAAGGGGCAGATGCCCAAACACCCTTAGAATTGGGATTAAGAGCAGGGCAGGGCTCAGCAGGTTCCGCAGATGTCAGGAATTTCTGCCATTGGCCCATCAAGCAAACACTGGAAACTAACGCATCTTGGAGGAGATGATGGGAGACAGCTGTAGGACTGACTGGCTGGACCTCAGAGAGCCACACCACATAAGGGAATGGCCAGGATACAAATCGAGGGCAGGTAGGGCAGCAAGAGGGAGAATGAAAGTGCAAAGCAGGAAAGAGACTCAAAGGAAGCAGAGATGGAAGCAGAGAGGAGAGGCTATAATCTCCCAAGATTGGAACGCTGGGCCAAATCTGAGGCCAGCTGAGCCAGAACTCAGTGCAGAGATGAGGTGGACTGAAAAGACGCCAGATGAGAGAAATGTAACCAAGCCAAGAGTCATATGCAGTCTCCTGCCCTGAGCTTGAGGGAAAGAACTGTGACTCCAGGAGGATGGAACAGCACAAGGCAGATACAGGGTGCAGTTATCCACCATCAACATGCCTGCAAATATAAGATGTCAATACAAAGGAGCTTTCTATGCAGCCGCCTTGCTTGCGAGAGCAATCTATTCATGGGGTGGTGGAGGAGCCTTTTGATATACAATGGTACCTCGGTTTTCAAACAATCCGTTCCGGAAGTCTCTTCGAGTTCCGAAACGTCCGAAAACAGAAGCCTCAAAATTGAAAACTTAAAAAGGAAGCTGCATTTTCTATTTGACTTCCAAGGCGTGTTCGAAAACTGAGGCACTGACTTCCGAAACGTTCGACTACAGATGCGTTTGAAAAATGAGGTGCCACTGTAGAGGGTTGGTGAAAATGGTCTCACAACCACAAGAGTAGTTGCTTGGGCTGAATGCTCCCACCATTGCCTCTTAAATGTTTTTCAAACCACCACATTCAAGAAAACAAAACATGGAGCAATTAAATCTCAGGGTTTCCCCCCACAGGGTGCGTGACCAGTTTCCAGGCACAGAAATGGAGAAGTATGCCCTCTTCATTTATGAATCGCTGAAAAAAACCAAAGGCAGAGAGTTTGTGCCATCCCGGGATGAAATTGAAGCCTTGATCAACAGACAAGAGATGACATCCACCGTCTACTGTCACGGCGGGGGATCCTGTAAGATCACCATAAACTCCCACACCACTGCTGGCGAGGTAAGATGATGCTTGGACTGGATTGCCTGGGTTAAGCTTTAGGGTGTGGAGGGTCCGCCGTTTTGTACAGTGCGTTTGTGGCCTATTGAACTTTAATTTAAAGATTTGTGTGACTTACTAATAATCATACCATTTTAGTCAGTAATCTGTCTTCTGAGATGCAGAAGCATATAGGGTGGTAGGCAATGACATTTTACTCAGATAAGACCTTCTGAAATTAATGGGCCCAACTTAGTAATGCTAATTAATTTCAGTGGATCTACTCTGGGTAAAACGCAGAGTTTATGAATGTTGCCTATTTTTCATTGTGTAGAAACATATTAGGAGACCCTAATAGTTTTTATTTGTACAGACATGCAAATCACAGTGCAGGACCAACTATTCCAAATATGAGTAACAGTATGAGAGAGAAATGTATAGCAGATGTAACAGTAATTTGCTTTGGGTTGGATGTAGTTCTGTCTATGCTTTTACTCATATTACGTTGTCAGGGACTCAGCGGGAGCGCAGGGAGGAGAGGAGATGGAAAGCGAGGGGGAGCAATCCGAGGGCAGCGTAGGAGAATATGACAGCAGCCCGATAGATTCCATGAGCCTCTCCAGCGAATCGGAAGATTCACAGAAGGGGGCGCCGATGGGCAGGGCAAGGGGCGACCCAAGGGGGACACCCCAGAAGCAAGGGGCCAGCGGGGACTCCCAGAGCAGCAGTTGGAAATCAGGACCAGCTTCCCCACCAGAGCGTAGTGGGAGGGAGGAGTCCCAGGTGTCAGAGCCCACATATGCACCACCAGCGAGAGAAGATGAGTCAGGGTTGACCACGCCTCCATCGGAGAGCGAGTTAACGGTCAAGAGGAAAGTTGCAGGCTGGGCGCGCGCGCCAAGTTCAAAGGTACAGGCGAGCGGCACAGAAGGTAGCCCAGATAGGGAACCAGGTCCTAAAGCCCGCCGGAAGGAGGGGCAAGAATCGTCAGGGTCAGCGTCAGAGGAGTCCAGGAAGGATGAGACCCTAGCGGGCAGGAGGGCCCAGAGGAGAAAGGAACTTAGGAAGAGGTGGAGCAAGGCGAGAGTCTTAAACTGGTGTGGAAGGGGAGGAGACTCAGACGGGACTTCGCCGGTCTAAGGTCGAGACGTAGAGCTGCACGCTGCGGCTTTAAAATGGAAACTGAACCTCAATAAAGACTTTTGTACATAACTACAGCCTAGCGTTGGTCCTCTGTGAGCTGGGACCTGGAGGCAGCTCTGACATACGTATTTGGTTTTATGATTATACTTGGCTACTTTTAGTTGAAGAGCAGAAACTTTGCAGTATGCCAGTTGTTGGACATTCTTAAGTAGAATAGTCAGTCTGTACTATATGTGTATCTTCCAACAGTTATTGATGTTTCTAGCCAACTTAAAAACATGAAGTCTATACAGTGGTACCTCCAGGTTAAGTACTTAATTCGTTCCGGAAGTCCGTTCTTAACCTGAAACTGTTCTTAACCTGAAGCACCACTTTAGCTAATGGGGCCTCCTGCTGCTGCTGCGCTGCTGGAGCAGAATTTCTGTTCTCATCCTGAAGCAAAGTTCTCAACCCCAGGTACTATTTCTGGGTTAGCAGAGTCTGTAACCTGAAGCATCTGGAACCTGAAGTGTATGTAAGCCGAGGTACCACTGTAATCTGGAAATGTCTGTAACCTGAAGCATCTGGAACCTGAAGTGTATGTAAGCCGAGGTACCACTGTAATCTGGAAATGCTTTATCAAGAAAGAGCCTGGAGGAAAACTGATGTGAAATGTTGACTATTGAAAGTTAAAAACAAAAGCAAGTGTAATGAAAAAAATAGATGTTTGTATGCTTTTGAACATAATTTGTACCTTAGCCTTCAGTGTGGCTAATTGATGCTTTTACCTTTTATGGTCTAACATTCTTTGTTTTGTCTCGTTTTTGTTTTTTGTCTACTAGGTTGTTGAAAAGTTAATTCGGGGTCTGGCCATGGAAGACAGCAGAAATATGTTTGCCTTGTTTGAATACAATGGAACTACAGATAAAGCCATTGAAAGCAGGACCGTTGTGGCTGATGTCTTGGCAAAGTTTGAAAAGTGAGTGTGCCTCTCCTAATAAGTAAGCAATTAAAAGCCCTAACCGCAGCCTTTTAAATTTCCCTTTTGTGAATCAATGGCATCTCCCCATCCACTGCCCTCTCCCGTAAAGAGGGATTAATGAAGCTCTTGTAAGCCTGGGAATGATTTCATCACTATTCATTGTGGTACTTGTGTTGTGCTGTCCTAAAATTTCCTCTCTCGTGCCTTACCACCTGCAACCCTCCCCCCTTGGACTTTGTCTTCAGTCCAAGCCTTTTCTTCTTTATAATTTTCCACAATTGGTACGTCTCTAACAAAGGAACTAGTCACAACGCATTTGCACAGGTAGTTTTCCCAGAATCTCAGTGGCAGCTTAAAGTTCATCTGTCTCCTAACACTGCTGCTGAAACTGATATTGGTGCAAAGCTGGTTACTGCAATTGCGGCAAATAGTAGAAAGAGCTTCCCCAATACTTTCTTCTTCCCATTTCTCTAGCGGCCCTGTTTTATATTTTGTTAACGGGCTGGTGGACCGGGTTTTAAACCTGCTTCAAATTTGCATCCAGCACTTTATGTATTAAGGGATGCGGGTGGCGCTGTGGGTTAAATCACAGAGCCTAGGACTTGCCAATCAGAAGGTCAGTGGTTCAAATCCCTGCGACGGGGTGAGCCCCCGTTGCTCGGTCCCTGCTCCTGCCAACCTAGCAGTTCGAAAGCACTTCAAAGTGCAAGTAGATAAATAGGTACCGCTCTGGCGGGAAGGTAAACGGTGTTTCTGTGCGCTGCTCTGGTTCGCCAGAAGCGGCTTAGTCATGCTGGCCACATGACCCAGAAGCTGTATGCCGGCTCCCTCGGCCAATAAAGCGAGATGAGTGCCACAACCCCAGAGTCGGCCATGACTGGACCAAATGGTCAGGGGGCCCTTTACCTTTGCCTTATGTATTTGCTTCTGCTAAAGTTTTTACCCATGAATCAAATTTCTTCTGTGGGATTTGATTTCTTATATTATCCTGGTTAGGACCTCAACTGTGAGACAGCAATCCTTGATCTTGCTCACTTGACTACCAGTTGCTCTGAGCCAGCTCCGTAATGTTAGATGCCATAGGCTTATTAAAGAAACAAAAACCTGCCTATAGATGGAAAAATAGCATTAGAGTTGGCATCCCCAACATTGATGCCCATGGGCAGCACAGTGGCCTCATATACATCCTTTGGCCCCAGCAGAGGCTCCCTGATCCTCCCAATTCTCTGTTTCATTTTTTACAAAGTGCAGTTCTTTGGCTGGTATATATGTGCTTGAGTGGGAGGTTGCCATTGGGGGGTGTTTGTTGCTTGTCTAAGGATCCTCTCCAGAGCTTTCTTTAAATAAAAAATAATAATAATGCAATATTTTAAACATTAGACTCCTGTGTCAAATAATCTGTTCTCATTATTTTGTAGTCTCTCCCCCCTCCCCATATTTGGAAATTACCATTCTTGCTGCAGCTAATGTATTTGCCACCATTATTTTGTCTTTTTTGGGGGGGTACTTCTCCTTAATTTTCCTAATAGAATAACCAAAGGATCTGTCTATAGTTTGCAATTTGTAATCACATCAGTTTTCCTAATCCTTTTAATCTAAAAGATCCCTGCAGTTTTCCAATTTCTCTCAATATGCCTGAATCCCGCTTGACCTTGAGCACCTCCATCATAAAGTGGGACAGAGTTTGTACATTTTTTGTAATCTGATAGGCCAGTGCACACACATGGGGTTACATTCAAACATGCAACTCCAACTCTACAGCCTGAACCCTATTAGTAACATTTGACTATTTGATTTTGCTGAATATATAAAGTGGTGTTCATGGAAGTTGATATTTGAGCCATAGATTAAGATCCTGATTACCAATTCCACATGTTCCACATAGCAAAAGTTTCAACTCACATCTTAAATACAGCTTTTAAATTTTATTGCCAGTTTATATTTGATTATTTGTACTCAAACTGCCGAGTATTTGTGTTTTCCCAGGCTTGGTGCTGCTTCAGAAGGTGAGAATACAGCATGGAAATTTTACTTCAAGCTCTACTGCTTCCTGGACACGGAGCATGTGCCAAAAGATAGTGTGGAATTTGCATTCATGTTTGAGCAGGTACGGAGAGGAGATAAGGTTGTTATACTTTGGGGAAGAGTAAGTGATGTGAGAGACACACACACACAGAAGGAGAGGGAGAGAGACTCCATTCAAATCAAAGAGGCAAGCTGCTTTGATTGACACCTACCTGACGTAACAAAGATCTCCTGGTTTAAATGGACCTGGATTGAGGCAGATCAGCAAGGAAAGAGGGGAGCCTCGTGGTGCTCATTCCTGACTTCCTCAGCCATGTTTCGCAAGCCGCGATTGTTACATCACTAGAAATCAAGAGCCCTGCTGCATCTGATCTTGTTCAGTGTCCGTTTTCCCACAACAGCCAATCAGATGCCTGTGAGATGCCCACAAGCAGGGCACAGGAGCAGAGGCCCTGTTCTCCTGCCATTGTTGCTGCGCAACTGATATTTGGAGGCAAGGTGCCTCTGATGCTGGAGGCAGCATATAGTCATCATGACTAGTAGCTATGCATAGCCTCTATCCTCATAGATTTGTCTAATATCCTTTCAAGGCTATCACTGCATCTTTCATAGTTAATGTACTGTATTGTCCCCTATATCCCATATCATTTGCCTATCAGTAAAATGGGTATAGGGATGCGGGTGGCGCTGTGGGTTAAACCACAGAGCCTAGGACTTGCCGATCAGAAGGTTGGCGGTTTGAATCCCCGCAACGGGGTGAGCTCCCGTTGCTCGGTCCCGGCTCCTGCCAACCTAGCAGTTTGAAAGCACGTCAAAGTGCAAGTAGATAAATAGGAACCGCTCCAGCAGGAAGGTAAACGGCGTTTCTGTGCGCTGCTCTGGTTCGCCAGAAGCGGCTTAGTCATGCTGGCCACATGACCCGGAAGCTTTATGCCAGCTCCCTCGGCCAATAAAGCAAGATGAGCGCCGCAACCTGAGTCGGTCACGACTGGACCTAGTGGTCAGGGGTCCCTTTACCTTTTTAAAATGGGTATTTATGTTCCATGCGTTTTGTAACTGTTCATGAAAATTACTTGTAGCAAGTAGCTATATCACTTTCCTGTCACTGTATCTTCTGCGTTTTGTAACTGTTCATGAAAATTACTTGTAGCAAGTAGCTATATCACTTTCCTGTCACTGTATCTTCTGGAGTTATATCCAAACAACCTCACAGGACTCCTGCCATATAAAGTCAAGAACAGCCAAGCACCATCAGAACCTAAAGTAAAAATGTTTTTATTTCATGAAACATTCATGGATTAGAAACAATTTCCCCCAGAAGCTTTGCGTGACCTATCATAAAACTTGGCAGGCTGATCTTTTGCAATTATGAGCTTTTTGTCATTTGAATTTTATTCATTTTCCTTTGTCACATCTGTATCAAACAACTGCACATGTACTTATGGTCAATTAAATGATACTTAACCCTTTATAATGCAACAATACCAAATACAACTTGAGGCTTGCAAGTATTTATAAGTTTGTTCGTTCCCTGGAGAAGATGCTGCCTGGGGTGCCCTCTGGTGGTTCTCTTCATTTAAGCACTCTTTATGCTTTGCCAAAGGTACCCCAGTGGAAGAAGCTTGTTCATATATATTTCCTGCTTTTTCAGGGAGCAAAAACGTATAAATAATGTACATAAATAATACTTGTATACAGTGGAATCTATTTTCGACCTTAATCCATTCTGGAAGACTGTTCCATCTTCCGAAAAGTTCGAAAACCGAGGATCAATGGACTGGCCCCAAAGACAATGGGGAAAAATGAAAAACGCACCAAGGAAGCTGTTCGTCTTCCGAAAATCGTTCGAAAACAGAAGCATTCACTTCTGGGTTGTTGGCGTTTGGGTTCCGAATTGTTCAGCTTCCAAAGCATTCAGCAGCTGAGGTTTCACTGTACTACTTAAAAGCCTGCAAAGCATCTCACATATGTTACTTTGTTTTAATCTTTACAAAAGCTCTGTAAGGCAAATATTACCTTTCTTGTTCTGGGGTGTGTTTTTTTGTGGAGGGAGCACTGAGGCTGAGAAGTAGTGGCTTGACCAAGACCACTCAGCGAGATTATGGGTGAAACAAGATTGAAACTAGAGCCTTCTTGGTGCACAGTTCAGTTTTATTACCACTATGCTACATCAGCAAATTTAGGATTCAGAATGTTCTGCTGCATGCCTGTAAACGTCTTGTTTTCCTTTTTTCCATTAGGCACACGAAGCAGTGATTAGAGGACATTATCCGGCTCCTGAAGAAGCCCTCCAGGTCCTTGCTGCCTTGCGGCTCCAATACCTACAAGGAGACTACACTTCATCCAATATCACTATGCCAGAAATGGAAGAAGTCTACCCACTGCAGAGGCTCACGTCCCGAATTATCCAGTCCACTAAAACATTTACCGCTGCAGAGAGGATAGAGAGGAAGCGGGCCAATTTCCTAGAAGGAACCCTGAGGAGGAGTTTCCGCAGCAGTTCCATCAGCAGGCAGAAGATGGAAGAGGATCAGATGCTTGATATGTGGGTCAAAGAGGAAATCTTCGCAGCCAGGACTAATGTGATTGATAAATGGAAAAAACTGCAAGGAATGAACCAAGAGCAAGCAATGATCAAGTACATGAGTTTGATTAAGGAGTGGCCTGGCTATGGCTCCACACTCTTTGACGTAGAGGTGAGTATACCAAAATTCCACGGGCATTGCTGACAGCAAAATCATAAGACTAAATAAAAAAATTAACTACAGCTAAACAATTTGTAGCATAACACATAGTAACACATCTTGTATGGTCACGTTCTATGGGTTTGCAAATTTGTCTGCCTTTCTCCTGCTGAATATTTTACAGGTGAGGGTATGTAGGTTTTGATTTGTTGTTGTTGTATAGTCGTGTCTGACTCTTCGTGATCCCATGGACCAGGCACTCCTGTCTTCCACTGCCCCCGCAGTTTGGTCAAACTCATGCTGGTAGCTTTGAGAACACTGTCCAACCATCTCGTCCTCCGTCATCCCCTTCTCCTTGTGCCCTCAATCTTTCCCAACATCAGGGTCTTTTCCAGGGAGTCTTCTCTTCTCATGAGGTGGCCAAAGTATTGGAGCCTCAGCTTCACGATCTGTCCTTCCAGTGAGCACTCAGGGCTGATTTCCTTCAGAATGGATAGGTTTGATCTTCTTGCAGTCCATGGGACTCTCAAGAGTCTCCTCCAGCACCATAATTCAAAAGCATCAATTCTTTATGATCCAGCTCTCACTTCCATGCATCACTACTGGGAAAACCATAGCTTTAACTATACAGATTTTTGTTGGCAAGGTGATGTCTCTGGTTTTTAAGATGCTGTCTAGGTTTTGATTAGAACCTGAGAAAAGGGTTACGGCTGTGGAATTTCACCTGAGCCTGCACACACCCAAATCCCCCTTCTGCCTCAGGAACCGCATAAGAGAATGTCAGCTCCTTCCCTGCTTTAAGGAACTGAACGTTTGCGACATTATCTGACCCTACTTTAATCTGCACCCACATCCCAGATTATCCATTTTACACTGAGGAATTGGCAACGGCTGCTGTGCTTAAGAGGCCAGGAAACTGAACAGTAAAACATTAGTGTGTGTATATAAATCTGAGGAACATCTAGCCTATCCACTCAGCTACTACCCATCTTAAGGGCCGCATTTCCTCACACAGTTCAAGCATTAATAATAATAATAATAATAATAATAATAATAATACTTTATTATTTATACCCCGCCCATCTGGCTGGGCCTCCCCAGCCACTCTGGGCGGCTTCCATAGAAAGCAAAAATACACTAAAATATCACACGTTAAAAACTTCCCTGAACAGGGCTGCCTTAAGATGTCTTCTGAATGTCAGGTAGTTGTTTATCGCTTTGACATCTGCTGGAAGGGCGTTCCACAGGGCGGGAGCCACTACCAAGAAGGCCCTCTGCCTGGTTCCCTGTAGCTTTACTTCTCGCAATGAGGGAACCGCCAGAAGGCCCTCAGCGCTAGACCTCAGCGTCCGGGCAGAATGATGGGGGTGGAGACGCTCCTTCAGGTATACTGGACCGAGGCCGTTTAGGGCTTTAAAGGTCAGCACCAACACTTTGAATTGTGCTCGGAAACGTACTGGGAGCCAATGTAGGTCTTTCAAGACCGGTGTTATATGGTCTCGGCGGCCGCCCCCAGTCACCAGTCTAGCTGCCGCATTCTGGATTAGTTGTAGTTTCAGAGTCACCTTCAAAGGTAGCCCCACGTAGAGTGCATTGCAGTAGTCCAAGCGGAAGATAACCAGAGCATGCACCACTCTGGCGAGACAGTCCGCAGGCAGATAGGGTCTCAGCCTACGTACCAGATGGAGCTGGTAAACAGCTGCCCTGGACACAGATTTGACCTGTGCCTCCATGGACAGCTGTGAGTCCAAAATGACTCCCAGGCTGCGCACCTGGTCCTTCAGGGGCACAGTTACCCCATTCAGGACCAGGGAATCCTCCACACCTGCCCGCCTCCTGTCCCCCAAAAACAGCACTTCTGTCTTGTCAGGATTCAACCTCCATCTGTTAGCCGCCATCCATCCTCCAACCGCCTCCAGACACTCACACAGGACCTTCACCGCCTTCACTGGTTCTGATTTAAAAGAGAGGTAGAGCTGGGTATCATCTGCATACTGATGAACACCCAGCCCAAACCTCCTGATGATCTCTCCCAGCGGCTGCATGTAAATGTTGAAAAGCATGGGGGAGAGGACAGAACCCTGAGGCACCCCACAAGTGAGAGCCCAGGGGTCTGAACACTCATCCCCCACCACCACTTTCTGAACACGGCCGAGGAGGAAGGAGCGGAACCACTGTATGACAGTGCTCCTAGCTTCCAGCCCCTCAAGACGGTCCAGAAGGATGTTATGGTCGATGGTATCAAACGCCGCTGAGAGATCCAGCAGAACTAGGAAACAGCTCTCACCTTTGTCCCTAGCCCGCCGAAGATCATCAACCAGTGCGACCAAGGCAGTTTCAGTCCCATGATGAGGCCTGAATCCCGACTGGAAGGGATCCAAATGGTCCGCTTCTTCCAGGCGTGCCTGGAGTTGTTCGGCCACCGCTCGCTCAATCACCTTGCCCAAGAATGGAAGATTTGAAACTGGGCGATAGTTGGCCATCGTGGCCGCATCTAAAGATGGTTTTTTAAGAAGCGGTTTAATAACCGCCTCTTTCAGCGGGTCTGGGAAGGCTCCCTCACGGAGGGAAGCATTCACCACCCCACGAAGCCCATCGCCCAGTCCTTCCCGGCTAGCTTTTATAAGCCAGGATGGGCAAGGATCCAGGAGACAGGTGGTTGGCTTCACTCATCCAAGCAGCCTGTCCACATCCTCGGAGGTAACAGATTTGAAACTGGGCGATAGTTGGCCATCGTGGCCGCATCTAAAGATGGTTTTTTAAGAACATGTGTCTTGTGGATTAACATTAGTAGCTAAATGTCTGAAGTGATTTAGGCTTCGATTTGTCTGTGCAAGGAATCAGACTTCATATTTACAAGTGCAGGAAATCATAAGAGGAGCATAGTCTGCAATAGTTAATTGCACATCCTTTCTAAACCAGTTGTGACCCAAAGGTGAGAGTGTTTAATTTAGTCCTTTGAAACAAGTACAGATCTCTCCTCTGACAATGGAAAAAATTGCGTAGGCTCAGGCAGATCACTCTCAGAATTATCTACCTCACTAAACATGCTCTATGAGAAAAGAGCATTGTATGCTAAAAGAAATACTATAAAAATGTATAATTTTAAATTGCATTTTTGGAATCATCATTTCTGTTTTCTACCATTCACCTTGACATTATTTTTCGCCAGTGTAAAGAAGGGGGCTTCCCTCAAGAACTTTGGTTGGGTGTCAGTGCTGATGCAGTTTCTGTCTACAAACGTGGAGAGGGAAGACCTTTAGAAATATTTCAGTATGAGCACATCCTCTCCTTTGGTGCTCCTCTTGCTAATGTCTACAAGATTGTTGTGGATGAGAGAGAGCTGCTTTTTGGAACAGTTGAGGTAAGAAAGGAACTAGTCATTCAGTTCTGCTTTCCTTGTTTTTAAAATAAGCTGGATGAATAAATTGAATCCACTGTGCCAGTATTCAGAAATAGAAAGCCTTCCATGATTCTTTTGCCTGCACAATTTCACATCAGGATTAAAATCTTCAATGGCAATCCTACACATGCTTATTTGGGATTAAGCTCCATTGAACTCAGTGGGACTTGCTTTCCAGTAAGCATGCATTAGACTGAGACAATAGGAAACTTGAGTTAGGCTTGTGTGCACTTTTGCTGATCTTCAAAAGTGAAGTTCTGTAGGATTTTCAAATCGGCGATCTTGAGCTCCATGGGTTACAGTTCCATACAGAGTTATGTTGCTGAAGTCCCACTGAATCTACTCAGGTCTACTCTGAAGTAAGTCCTATTAAAATCAGTGAGGTTTACTCCCAGGTAAATGGGATTAGAATTGTATTCTAGAATTGTATTCTTATTTGGGAGCAAATCTCACGTGAGACTTACCTCCAAGTAATCTTATATAGGTCCAGGCTGGAAGTGTACAGTTTCTCTTCAAAATAAAAGATAAACATTTGCAAATTGTATTTAGTTTAGCTATTTAAAGACAGCTGAACAATCTTCAGAAATTTCACCCAATAGTATAGGTTTTCACACAAAAATTGCTAGCCTAATTTTCTTAGTAGACTACCAGCCCTGCCAATGTTTGGTTATAATTTTTTTAAGGTGTGCATAGTTTTGTAAATTCTAGTCATGTGACTATTGGCCATTCAATTCTATACCTTGCTGGGTAGAGTTACCTTTGCCACACTGTTTTCATTGACTACCAAAAGGCTTGCTGATTTCAACAAAATGTACAGTGGTACCTCGGGTTACATACGCTTCAGGTTACAGACTCCGCTAACCCAGAAATATTATCTCAAGTTAAGAACTTCGCTTCAGGATGAGAACAGAAATCTTGCTTTGGCGGCGCAGCAGCAGCAGGAGGCCCCATTAGCTAAAGTGGTGCTTCAGGTTAAGAACAGTTTCAGGTTAAATACGGACCTCCGGAATGAATTAAGTACTTAACCCGAGGTACCACTGTATGTTTAACTATAGGCTGTGTTACAGCCAAGCTGATTTTTTCTGTGACAATTTATAAAATTAGCGCTAATCTAAAAGAAACCAACTTTTCCTAGAGTATACCACATCACACTGCCAGGAGGTGAAATCTCATAAATACGCTCTTCACAACACCAAAGACCATTGCCTGAAGTGTGCATTAACTGGTTTTGTATTGTTATTGTCTTGGTAGGTTGTTGACATTGCCAAACTGATGAAAGCCTACATCAGCATGATTGTGAAAAAACGTTATAGCACCTCTCGATCAGTGAGTAGTCACGGAAGTCAAGGCAGCTCCAGGTGAAACGAGAGAGAGAAACTTGCTGTTCTGTCCTTTTGGAACATATCACCGCCAACCCGTTGAGTTTCTCAAAAAATGGTGATTGGAGGCACCTCTCAGGCTACAATCAAAACCGTGATTCTAGGAGAATCTTTATTCAACACGTGGTGTTCGACGAGCTTAGAAATAATAACAGCCACTTGCATAGTCCCATAAACTTGTTGGCTAGCATGCTTCAAGCCTTCTAAAGCTTTGTTACCTCTAGATAACATAATGTATGCCTTAACTTAATGCACTGCTTTCTGAGCAGTGAGAAGTGCCTTAAAATGTTTTAAAACCAACTTGCATTGATTTGTGATTATCAGAGGGGTTGTGTTTTGTAATAAACCACTTTGAATTAGCTTCTCCTTAATTTGCAGCCATCTTGCACTAACTAACTGGCTGGTTCTTACATGAGGAGAGAAAGAGTGCATCTTTGTTGGAATGCTGCAGGCGGCTTCCCGTAGGGACTTTAATAGCAATGCTGTATCCCCCCCCCCCTTTTTTTTCTTCATATGTGTGCATGCATATGACTCGGGTCAACTCTAATTTTATTCCACGTTTCACAATATTTTAAAAGTAAAAGGGAATAATAATGTGCAATGGTGTAAACAGTCTTTCTGTACATTTTAATAGTCCAGAGCTATAGTTGTCCCAAATGTTGAGTTTCTTTATAAGCCAGTTTTATTAACAAATTTGGGGGTTTTCATAATTTTTGTATTTTCTTCTAGATAATTTTTCATTCTTTGTTACATCTGTATGTAACACACCTGCATTTCTGTACCTCTGCTGTATTATACATAACGTGTAGTTTGAAAGACACTATATTTATAGACTGCCCTTAATACAGAATTGCCATTATCCACGCAATATTCAATCATATGTCTTCAGTTTATACAGTTGGGTTTCTTAAGATATTAAACATTTCTTTTAAAATATTAATATTGTGGTCTTGTGGTATGCTACTTGGAACTTGCCAAATGCAGAACATACTATAAAAGAAGTAAACAGAAAAATTATGATATATCTTACTTAATGTTGTGCATGCCCCTCTCAATTTTTTCTGTGTACTAATTGAATGGCAGCAGAAAACTGGAAAGTTCTAAAATAGGCTAAATTGCCAGTTTTGAGGAGGGGAGAAAACTATCCACAACCTATGGGGTATTTCACACATATTCTTCATAGGCTCTATGTACTATGGAATAACAAGCTGCCATTGCCCTTAGAAGTGCATTCTTCTAATTATGTTTGATTTGCAAAATATAGTTAATCTACAGGGCAACTATTATTTTAAAGACTGAATTTGTAACTTAGACAGAGAAGGCAGACACTGAAGCTTCAAATCTCTGTGCATTGTATTTATATGCTGCTTTTTCAAGGTGCATCACAATGAGCATCAAAAACAGACTGTTTATTACAAAACCTAGTTGAACAGGACAAAGTCTACAACTCAAATGATACAATCACATGAAAGATCAAATTCAAAAAGCACCGTGAAGCACACATTCACTGTCAGAACCACTAGCAAAACATCCAAGACAGAAAACAGCCCCTTAAACCTGTCTGGAAAAGTGCAAAGCTTCTTCACTAGGGAGCCCAAAGGCACTGCAATTCTTTAATCATAGGGGCTTTCAAGGACCAGAGTCGATCACGACTGGACCTAATGGTCAGGGGTCCCTTTACCTTTACCTTCAAGGACCTTGGGGAATGCATCTGCTTGCTACAGAAATCTGGCAGCGGGGGGGGGGGGGGGGGGGACCTCACGGTCCTAGGTTATTCATTCCTCCTTACCTTGTGATGGGTCTAATTTCAACTCCCAAGTAGCTATGCTGTGTATTAGTCCAATTACTGTGAGACCTTAGAACAGTGTCTACATCTGTCACTGAAACAACTGGTGTCATACCTATAGTGAAGCTACTGGGTTTAAGATTGATCCTTTTCTGCATGGGGAGGGAACTGGATGCAAGTAGTCCTGCTGTGGCCAGCTTTTATCAGTTTGACGTTTTGGGTGCTGCAGCTATGCTCTTAACTCCACTGGTCACAACCTCCAGAAGGCTGGAACAAATCACAGTCCTCCATCCTGATCTATGAAGAGGCCCATTTATGTTGGTTCAGAAGGGGGGGGGGAGAGAAAGCACTGTCCAAAGGAAGAAAAAAAGCAAGATATGAGCTCTCATGAAGCTCAGCAAAGACACTATCTAATGTTTTGGTAGGGGGAAGAGTACTGCTGGTTGTGCATTATCAGGATGTGGCGCAAAGGAAGACCTGGAGATTTACTAGTCTATTTAAAACTTTGAGTCGTTTATTGGTTTGATATTTCAGACTACTTTAAAAAAGGAACCTGAAAACTCTCCACTTTCAGCCAAGATTCCATTTTCCAACAGCACTTTATCTGCACAGAACACGCCTCTCTACGCTAAAGGAGCTGTGCCTTTTAAGGAATCCTGCCTCTTCTAATGTCACAATGTTAGGGTTCTGGTCTCCATAGAGACAGAGGAATCTTAAAGGATGCTGCACAGCCCACTAGGTTCACTTTGAAAGTAGGATATGCCAAGTTGTGACTGAATTTGCCGAGGTCTGTCCAGGTGACCTCTATCATGTGACCAAAGACATAGAAGGAAGTTGCAAATAGTCACCTTCAGGTACAAAGGGTTCAGAGCCTTGGGGATAAACAAATATCTAATACTATAATACATACAATGGAGCTACAGAAGATGGGAAATGAGGTAAGCAAACAAGACAACAGGGAAAGTAATGTGTGGAGTGTGAGAAACTCCTTATGAGTGGGAATTAGTGTGATTTACTGTAGTTCATTCTGACTGCTAATTGAGAAGACTAGAAAAAGTATAGGAAACACCCCCCCCCCCAAGGAAGAACTGGAAATTGACTAGTCTATTTAAAACTTTTCAGTACAGTACTTTATTGAATTGATATTTCAGACTACTTTAAAAAGGAGTCTTAAAGAGTCCAAAATGTCCTCATTTTTATCAGATGAAGATTCGGAGGAACTGTTCAAAGGAAACATTCAGAATTTGTCCCACAGCTTTAGTACAACCCAATCTATCTTGCTAAAGCTAAGGGGGTCCGCATCAATCAGCACATGAATAGGAGACTACCTGGTGAACCCATACATGTTGTCTTGAATTCTGCGATGGAAGAAAGATGGGATATAAATGGACTAAGTAAGTAAACCACAGAGGAAGTTTTGAGTAACTGCCAGTAACTGTTGGTTCTGAATATTCTACTGCTTCTCTAATCCTGGGCTCAGCATTCCAGAATGTCCGTGTGGCTGAAAGAGAACCCATCAAAATGATGGCGAGCTTGGAAATTCAAACTGCCCTGGCCCTCACTACTGGATGAAGAACTCTCAGCTCCCAGCTATAGTTCTGCCAAAGGCTTTAATGCTCAAATCAGATTGGTACGTAAGGCAAACAACAGATTATATGGTTCAGCAGGTACAGAAGAGGTCCAGTGCATGCTAAGACATTGATACAACGATCAACATGCCCCTGCACCTTCCTTTAGAAGACTGAGGTGGACACAACTGTATTTGCACAGTAAGTGGCTGGAGTCACAAGACCAAGCAAGTAAACAGGCACTCCTTTGAGTGGGTTAACTCCACAAGGTTTGTTTTCAACGGTGTTGTCGTCTCCATAGAGACAGAGGTGGACTCTGCGTTCACCCAGTATTAGACTTACTCTCGGTAACCTCACAAAGGGAAGGTGCCTCACTGACAGGAAGAGGCACTGGAGCAGCTCCATAACAATAGGTGTTAGGGTAGGGGTGTCTAATGTTGGAGGGACCACACTCCTTGGATCCTGATCTTCATCCTCCAGGCCACAGGACCCGTCCTCAGAATCAGGCACTTACCTAGGTCCTGATTCTACCTCTCCCATCCTGGGGTAGGGTCCTCCTCAGGGTCCTCCAGCTCCCAACTCTTCAAGCTTCTTCCATTCCTTGGGTCTGACCATTTAAAAAAACAAATCAAAAAACCCACCATTATTTATTTTGCTTAGTTTGGAACATTGTTGTTTAAAATAACTGACCTTGTAAGCAGAGTTAGATTAACAGAGGCAAAACAAGATCACTCATCTGAGACAGTTTCAAGGACAAAAGTGGCACCAGGTTTAAGAGGGCCTGGGCAAAATGCCTTCTGCTGCCCCTTCACCTTATTATTCCCATCAATAATAATAAGAAGTGGGGTGGAGGAGAATGAGCCCTTTTTTCTTCACTGATCAGACAGAAAAGGGAATTTATCCATATCTGCTTCTTAACAAGAAGTGGGGAAGGGACCTTTCTCTTTTACTAACCTTTGTTGAAAAACTCTTATACAGTGGTACCTTGGGTTACATACGCTTCAGGTTACCAACGCTTCAGGTTACAGACTCCGCTAACCCAGAAATAGTACCTCGGGTTAAGAACTTTACCTCAGGATGAGAACAGAAATCGCACGGCAGCAGCGGGAGGCCCCATTAGCTAAAGTGGTGCTTCAGGTTAAGAACAGTTTCAGGTTAAGAACAGACCTCCAGAATGAATTAAGTACAGAGGTACCACTGTATGGTGCATGCCTCCAGCATGCCTGACAGCCTCTATGAGTAGTTTTTAAGGAGGTTTAAAAAACTGATCTGAAATTAAACACTTAGCTGCAGACCCAGGGACAGTCCAGGATTTACAGAAGCTGCCCCAGTTTCTGATTTGATCCCGGAATGTCCCGCTTTTCCTTAGGACTTACCTATTTTCACTGGAGAAATGTTGGTAGGTATGGAGTTATGTGACCACCAAGCCAAGGAGGTAAATACCTATGCAACCTTTAGAAGTTATCTGAAGGCAGCCCTGTATTATGTTTTTTATATACAGTGGTACCTTGGTACTCAAACGTCTCGGTTCCTAAACGCCAAAAACTCAGAAGTGTTCCTGTTTTTGAACGTTTTTCAGAAGCCAAACATTCCATGTGGTTGTCGGCTATTGTTTCCAGGGCATCTGCACCAATCAGAAGCTGTGCCTTGGTTTTTGAACATTTGGAAGTCAAATGGACTTCCGGAATGGATTAAGTTTGGTGCTTTTGTTTTTGCTATTTATTTTGCGTTTTTGTTTTTGAGGCTTTTTTTGGTTAATTTGTTTTTGTGACTGTGTGGAACCCAGTTCAGCTACTGATTTGATTGATTGATTGATTGATTGATTGTATGACATGCCTCTTGAGAAATGGATAAAAGACCCCGTCCAAACAGTGACTATCATCAGTGCAGATAATATTTTTTTTTTAAAAAAAAAAATCTACAGTACAATACTTATTTATATCATAGTGCAGTACAATGGTGCCCCGCAAGACGAATGCCTCGCTAAACGAAAAACCCGCAAGACGAAAGGGTTTTCCGATTTTTTAGCGGCTTCGCAAGATGAATTTCCCTATGGGCTTGCTTCGCAAGACGAAAGCCCATAGGGAAATCTCCGGGTACAGCGGGGAAGCGCAGCACCTGTCCTGAAGGCTTGCGGTGGGAGGTCCGGGAACAGAGGAGAAGGCGCGCAGCGATTCTCCTCTGTTCCCGGGGCTTGCAGTGGGAGGAAGGTTTTCCTCCCCACCGCCAACATTCAGGAGGCTGTTCTGAAGGCTGGCGGTGGGAAGAAAAGCCCTTCTCCCGCCTCCAGAAGAGTTCCTCGCAGGGCTCCCCAAGCTGTGAATGTCTGCCCCGCGCGAGGGGCGCTCTGCTTAAGAGCGCCCCTCGTGCGGGGCAGCAGGCTGCTATCCGCAGCTTGGAGAGCCCTGCGGGGAAGTCTTGCAGGGCTCCCCAAGCTGCAGATGTCTGCCCCGCGCGAGGGGCGCTCTGCTTCAGAGCATCCCTCGCACCGGGCAGCAGGCTGCTATCCGCAGCCTAGGCAGCCCTGCAGGAACTCTTCTGAAGGCTGGCGGCGGGAGAAGGGCTTTTCTTCCCACCGCCAGCCTTCAGAAGGCTGTTCTGAAGGCTGGCGGTGGGGAGAAAAGTCATTCTCCCCCCGCCAGCCTTCAGAAGAGGTCCGGGGACAGACTGTCCCCGGATCTGGTCTGAAGGCGGTCTCCCTAGGAACGCATTGATTTTCAATGCATTCCTATGGGAAACCGTGCTTCACAAGACGAAAAACTCGCAAGAAGAAAAAACTTGCGGAACGAATTAATTTCGTCTTGCGAGGCACCACTGTACATTGGTTATTGCTTTCATTTTATAGATCAATTGTCTTGTTAGATAGTAAAATCCATGTTAAATTGCTGTTTCAGGAATTGTTTTTAAAAGTCTGAAACCGATTAATCCGTTTTGCATTCCTTTCTATGGGAAAGCGTGCCTCAGTTTTGGAACGCTTTGGTTTTGGAACAGACTTCTGGAACGGATTAAGTTTGAAAACCAAGGTACCACTGTACAATCAAACCTCAGTTCTCAAACCGCTCCATTGCCAAATGTTTCGATTCCGAAACGTCAAAAACCCGGAAGTAAATGCTTCGGTTTTTTAACGTTCCTCGGAAAACGAACATCCAACGCAACTTCTAATGAGTTCAAGAACCAATTGGAAGCCGCGCCTCAGAAATCGGAATATTTCGGAAGTCAAATGTCCTTCCAGAACGGATTGTGTTCCAGTTCCGAGGTTTGACTGTACAGTGGTACAACTGGCTTGAGAGCAGTATATGTGAAAAGGATCTAGGAGACTTGGTTGACCACAAACTTGACATGAGCCAACAGTGTGACGTGGCAGCTAAAAAAGCCAATGCAATTCTGGGCTGCATCAATAGGAGTATAGCATCTAGATCAAGGGAAGTAATAGTGCCACTGTATTCTGCTCTGGTCAGACCTCACCTGGAGTACTGTGTCCAGTTCTGGGCACCACAGTTCAAGAAGGACACTGACAAACTGGAACGTGTCCAGAGGAGGGCAACCAAAATGGTCAAAGGCCTGGAAACGATGCCTTATGAGGAACAGCTAAGGGAGCTGGGCATGTTTAGCCTGGAGAAGAGGAGGTCAAGGGGTGATATGATAGCCATGTTCAAATATATAAAGGATGTCACATAGAGGAGAGAGAAAGGTTGTTTTCTGCTGCTCCAGAGAAGCGGACACGGAGCAATGGCTCCAAACTACAAGAAAGAAGATTCCACCTAAACATTAGGAAGAACTTCCTGACAGTAAGAGCTGTTCGACAGTGGAATTTGCTGCCAAGGAGTGTGGTGGAGTCTCCTTCTTTGGAGGTCTTTAAGCAGAGGCTTGACAACCATATGT
Organism: Podarcis cretensis; assembly: GCF_951804945.1. Taxonomy (NCBI): domain Eukaryota; kingdom Metazoa; phylum Chordata; class Lepidosauria; order Squamata; family Lacertidae; genus Podarcis; species Podarcis cretensis. Next base: position 15,775,202 of record NC_137176.1, on the reverse strand, counting down.
CAGGAGTGCTCTGATGGTGTTTCCTGCTTGGCAGGGGGTTGGACTCGATTGCCCTTGTGGTCTCTTCCAACTCTATGATTCTATGATTCTATGACTGAAGCTGCCCAGAGTGGCTAGGGCAACCCTGTCAGATGGGTGGGGTATAAATAATAAAATTAGAATTATGGAAAAGCATTTTTTCAAAAATATTGGCAATTATATATATATATATATATATATATATACACACACACACACACATAATACAATATATACAATACATACATACATATATACATACATATATATATGTTTTATATATATATATATATATATATATATATATATAATAGCACATCCCTATTTTCATCAGAGAAATGTTGGAGGGTATGTAGATGTTCATATTTTTATCTGTAAGCCATTCTGAGTCCCTGTCAGGGGGAAAAAGCAAGGTATAAATAAATACATAAAGCTTAATAGTAATAATAATAATAATGGAATCGTACATTTCCCTCAGCGACTCCTTTTCGCCCTCTCTAAAGGGGAACTTATAAAGCACCGAAAGCATTTTCCAGAAAGGTAGTGGTATAAATCATAAAACACACCCCCCTTACCCACCCTTATCGCCTTTCCAGCGCGTGAGGCGCAGCTTCGTCCCCGGCTTTTATTCTGTTTTTCCAAACGCCCAACGGCGTCTCCCAACATTCTAAACCGCCACTCACCCACTGCGCACGCGCCGCGCCTCTTGAGATTTATACTCCGCTCGCGCCGCCTCGCCACGCCCAGCTTCTCCTCCTTTCACCGCCCGCCCGCCCGCCGGCTTCTGCGCGCTCGCCGCTGCGCTCTCTCTCCAAGCTAACCAATCGCCGGGGCCGCCCAGCCGCGTCGGAAGCTCCTGGTTGGTCCGCGGCAGCCGAGAAGGCGGGGCGTGCGGGCGTGCCTGGTACCCGGATGTACACAAACCCCGCCCAGCCGGCTCGCCTCCTCATCTCGGTTCTGGTCAGCCGCCCCGACCGAGATGGCTGACGAGAAGGAGCAGGTGGCGGCGCCGGGTCGCCTGGCCTGGGAACGGCTGGCGGAGAAAAACGGGGGCTGTGAGGCGAAGCCCGGCGGCTGGCGGGAGGCGGCGACTTGGAAGAGGCCGTTCTGCGCTGTGGCCGCCTTCCTCTGCGCCAACCTGATCTTCTGGTGAGAGAGACGCGCAGCCACTGCGCTAATCCTATAGACCCCCCTCCCGAAACATATATATATATATGCGTGCCCCTTTTTTTCGTTCTTTTCCCCCACCTCAATTGAGCCTCGGCTCACCCTCGCCCTCCGCTCCTGGGCTTTGCAAAACGTGCAAATGAGCTGTGAGGGGAGGGGGAAGGGTGCCTCTGAGCATGGGCAAAGTGCCTGTTGTAAAAGGCCCAGGCCGTTGGCTTCTAAACTAGCAGCGCCCATTCAGACGTTTCCTGAGAGGGGCGTGAAAGCAAAATAACGCCGCCACCCCCCTCCCTTTTTCTCTCTGTCAGATGTTTTCAACCAGTTGTTTTCAAGCCTTGAATGATAGTCAGGGGTGCTGCGGGCAACACTGGCCTCTGTCCCTCTCTCCAGAATGGCTGGGGTATATTAATATATATTTATATTATTTATCTATCTTCCTCTCTCCCTCCCTCTCTCTCTGGTACTGAAGAAGCATCCTTCTCTGAGCACCGTGCCTTTGCTTTGCTAGCCTTGTGAATGCCTGTTAAGTGTGCCTGCTCTCCATGAATCTACCTAATCCTGTAAAGCTCATCCTGCACTGGAATCCCATAAGTTAATTACCTGTGCTGTGGGAGGAAGTGTTTTTAATTTCAGCAAATTGAATAAGTTATCTCATGCAAATTGAATAAATATATATTTTATTTTTATCTCCACGCTGATGTGGTTTTTATCTCCACAATGGGTAGAGATGGAGAAGGGAGCATTCTTCATCAGAGGGCATATGTCATACAGGTAGATTTCAACCCCAGGATGGAGAAATCGAGCTCTTCCATCCTTGGTATTTCTATTTAAATCGAGCGCTTCTTAACTGTGTTTGCTTTGAAAGAGGCTCCTTTTGGTTTGTTGGGTGTTGCCACAAAATGTTTCCTACAGAAAAGCATGGGAAAGGAAACCCATGGAAAGAATTAATGATCCTGGCCGGGGTGGGGTGGGGTGGGGTGTGATGGGGGATAACCACTCACTGAGGGTAAAGCAGTACTAGTGGCCATGAAGTGGGCTTTGTGAGACATGTGTTGCAGAAAGTGAAGATGAATCAGCTGTGGCTGGATGATGCCAGGGAGCATCAAAGGCTCCTAAAGAATGTTTGAAGGGAAGGTGGGGCGCAGATGTGGCAAGGTAAAATAATGACCAGGAAGTGCCCATAAAGTAGAGCATATAATCTTGCATAGTGGTTGCCTTGTGATTATGCAAAGTTGACAAAAAGCAGAGTGACAGCATCCCAAATTGCACAGCCTGTTTCTCCCACTCTCTTGTCATGGATTGGCACTGGACTGCCAGCCTGCTGGCTTTATGCTTGAAATTGTCCCTTTTCAGTAGATTCTTTATACTCTTATTTTCCTGGTGCCCAAACCAATCTCTGTCATTTCTCCCATTCTTTAGTTTTTCTGTTTCTCTGTGTTACCAACCCTGTGCTATAGGTAACTTCTCATTTTAACCTTTAGCCCTCTAGTGTTTTTCCAAACAAGAAGCATGTGCTTTTTTTCTTCAAGTGGCATCTGAAGCTGAGATACTTTCCGCCCTACACTGGCTTGAAGAGAACATTCCTAGGGTCATTGCTTTTCATTACCATTAAATACTGAATGGACTAGGATGTATAATTGCATTAATACAATGTCCCAAATGTAGATTCAGATTTTGAGATTAAATAAAGTACTAACTTGAGTTGCTTGAAGATTCATAAACACACACACACACATACACACACACAACCCTTCTAGTGCTCATGTACCACAGAACCACTTAGCAACATATCTGCATGGTGCTGAACTTCCTAATAAGTAAGACTAAGCACGTGCTTAGGGCACCAGCAAAAGTGGGAAACAAAAAAAAGAAGGGAGAGAATTTTTTGAGTTTGACATCTGATATTTTTTTAAAAAAATTGAAGTAGTTATCATAGAAAAAAATCAGAATTTTGTTGGACTTCCTTGCACACTACTACGCTTCCCCCATTTTTCTGTTCTCTTTTTATTACCTATCCCCACCTGAAGCAAGGGGCATCCTACTCTCCTAGATTGAAATAATGCGAGGAAATAAGTTCCTGTCATGTTTTGTACATGGCATACATGCATGTACATTTCAGCATACATGTAAGTTTTGTGTCATTTTGAAAAAATGTTTATTTTATGATTAGTATTGCTTTTTATTTTGAATATCATATGGGGGTACCATACTGTTTTCAGTGCTTAGGGCTATAAAGGTCTTAATCTGGCCCTGCAACAGAAGAATTTATATTTCAGCAAGTATGTTGTTTATGTAAAGAAGAGGAATGTTCCTATTATTTTACATGTCATATGGAGGAGAGTGGATAAGAATGTTTTGCTAAATATTGAGAGCTTCTTCTTTTTTTAGTATTCCTCAGTTGGACAGCAGCTTCATTATTGTGTAAAACATTAGCAGCACTTTGTCCTTTGATTAATTTGAAGCTCCCTAGTACTGTATGTCAATTGAGGCTGCCTAAGTAAGTACAGTTTATGACAGACGTAGACTCTGAACTGCCAGAAAATAAGTATTTTAGGTATTTTTTAGGGTAACCTGTTGGGCCTGTGTATTGCAGCCAGCTGTACAAATAAGTCTCCTAGATGTTGTACTTGCCTGCTTCTACATAAAAGACCTACATGGTCTGGGATCTTCCCAGGGGGCTGATGTTGACTGAGGTGGGGGTTGTGTGCCTTATTTAGTGCCTATGCTGATGTTTTTGAGCAGTGCTGAAAGGGCCTTTTTATTTCCCCAGTACAGTATTTTAACATCTGATGTTACAGTACCACTTCTGGTATCTGTTTTGAATTCTGCTTTTATTCAGCACCATGTAGTCTTGTGGTAATGTAGTTTTAAATCTATTTTAAACCACCCTCATTATTTTTATTAAGTGGGTAGTATATACATTTAATATATGACTGGTAAAAAGGTAAAGGTAAAGGTACCCCTGCCCGTACGGGCCAGTCTTGACAGACTCTGGGGTTGTGCGCCCATCTCACTTAAGAGGCCAGGGGCCAGCGCTATCCGGAGACACTTCCGGGTCACGTGGCCAGCGTGACATCGCTGCTCTGGTGAGCCAGAGCTGCACACGGAAACGCCGTTTACCTTCCCGCTGGTAAGCGGTCCCTATTTATCTACTTGCACCCGGAGGTGCTTTCGAACTGCTAGGTTGGCAGGCGCTAGGACCGAGCAGCGGGAGCGCACCCCGCCGCAGGGATTCGAACCGCCGACCTTTCGATCGGCAAGTCCTAGGCGCTGAGGCTTTAACCCACAGCGCCACCTGCGTCCCATATGACTGGTATATTGGTGCAAATAGAACAAATATATACACATTAGAAGTTTGTGACACCCTGGCTATGTTTGGACAATGCTAGCCAAGTTATACATGAGCCTTTGGCCTGCACATTCAGCCCCTTTGCTGCTCTCTGCAGTGAGCTATAATTAAACCAGGATGTCTCTAATTAACCATAGTTTCCCATTTTATCTGTTCAGGAAACTATGGCTAGTTACCAGCTTCAGAACAAACCAGTTTCTTAAAGCCTCATTGGTTTAAGATCCTATATTGTTCCAAAGTGAGTAATTAGTTTTTACCTGTTCAGATAAACGCAAAGCTGAGGTTAATTAGAAGTTCCTGGTTTAATAACCGTCCATAAGTGGACCACTGAGATCAAAGAGAGGAAAAATCTAATTCTCTGCAAATGTAAAATTGCTTCTGTCCCTTCTGGAAGTGGTTTTTGCCTTCCACGGGTAACCAGGCAAATGGCTATTTTCAAGCCTGATTTCATCTCATGGATGTCACCCCTTTACATCTAGTCCTTCTATTTTCTTTTGGGCTATGCACTTAAAGTGGGGATTGAGGCCCATTGAATTCAACATGCCTTACTTCTGTTTACACATTAATCTTCTGGTTTGCCTATTGTCTACTGTTGGTCATTGATTTTGTCATTTGTTTCACTACATCCCATATACCAGTGCAAACCAAGAATACCTGCACAACTTGCTTTTAAGCTTATTAGACTGGTGATGCTTCTGGGTTTTTAATAGGTTCCAAGTTTATTTTTTTGTAACTTAGGATTGTCCGGCCCTATAGCTGGGTACTTAAAAGCATCTACACATTTTTGTCTTGATTTGTGCTTTCTATGTTGCCTCTCCTGTAACAGCCTTGCAACTTATTAACCCACAAAAATACTTACTATCATCATGCCACACACTTGTCAATCACCTGAAATCACAATGAAGCCAGGTGAGCCATTTTTGCCTGCATGGATCTGAATCAAATAGTGTGGGTGCACAGCACTTTGTAAGTCTTGATGATCTGCTGTTCATTGCCATTTGTAAAGCACTGAGCACAAGGCTTTGTAGGTAATGCCAACCAGATAGACGATAGTCTATGCCCACAAACTGCCTTTTGGACCAGCCACAACTTTATTTGCCCCACAGATAGGCAGGTGGTTGTGGCTGGGCTGAAACAGCATCACTGACTAATTAGGCCTATGGGCCAGAGGTTTCTCACCACTGGCTTAGTTTTAAGGAAGCCAATTGATCCCTACCCCACATCCCCCAAAACAGTTATGTTTTTCTATTGAAATAAAAAGGAGAGGTGGGGGAACAGTAGCTCTTCACAGTTATAGAAGCTAACTACAGTGGAAGACAGGAGTGCCTGGTGTGCTCTGGTCCATGGGGTCACAAAGAGTCGGACACGACTAAACAACAACAACAACAACAACAGCATTACATGGAAATGCTTGTAACTAAGCCCTCAGGTCCTTTTTTTAAAATAAAAAGCATCTTTGTAAGAGGGTTATTTAGAACATAGAAACAGAATTGGGAGAGGATACAGAACCCTTTGAGTGCAACTGAATGGCAGACTATTTTGTAAGAATCCGGGCTTGTTAATTTCTGTTTTTGTTCATCTCTAGTAGGTCACTGAAATGACATGCATTTTTGCAGGAGGTTGATGTCTTCACCGGAGAACATGCTAGCTTTTACAGAAACTAAGTACCCGTGTGACGCTGTTTGTATCATTCTTGTCTCTAGCAATAAGTATTAGATTAGGGACAAAGCTATTGTAGCTTAAGATGCTAAATTTAGAACATTAGCCAAGGGATTTCCATGTATCTCTTAATTCAGTAAACATTTCAGAATGTATTTCTTTATCCCAAGAAGCTCTATAGGTTTTTAAAAAATAAATAAATCAGCAAGCGTCTCTCTATTCTGAATCACAATTTGTTCTGAACACCTGAAAAGGTCATTTCTATAATTCAGCATAAGTTCCATTCAAGTCAATGGGATTCAAGGAACCTAACCATGTGCAGGATAGGAACACCATCTGAGACAAGTTATGCACTACTCTGTTCTTATGAAAACAGCTATAAGAATATAAGAGCTTTGCTGGAACAGACCAAAATCTAGTTCCACATCCTGCTTCTCAGCAGCAGCACAGCCGATGCCTCCATTAAGCCCACATGCAGGGCTTGAAAGCAATACCCACTCTTGCTTGTATTCCCAGTTGCTGGTATAGAAAGGCGTACTGCCTCTGAAACTGGATAATAGCCACTGATAGGCCTATCCTGTGTGGATTTGTCTAATCTTTAAAATCCATCTAAGCCGGTGGCCATTACCACTTACTGTGCCAGGGAATTCCAGTATTATGTGAAATGCATTCTTTTGACTGTTCTAACCCTGCTGACCGCCAGTTTCTTTGCATTCTACAGATGGACTTCTTACTCTCGCCTTTCTTTGCACGGTGCATAATTATACAAACTTCCATTATACCCTTCCACTTATGCTTTCCCCACTCAGCTTAAAAAAATTCTGAAAGCTTTAGCTTTTCCTCATAGGGCTGATTCTCTTGATAACCTTTGTTGTGTTTTTCTGCGCCTTCCTCTGCTTTTGGAGGCAGGGCAAGCAGCCTTATGCACATGTGCATAGATTGTACGACAGCATTGTGGTACTGCCAGTTCTGTTTTCAAGCCTCTCCTAATGATCCTCATATGGAATTTGCCCATTTTCACAGCTGCTACATGCAGAGTTGACATTTTTACTGAGCTACCTTCCATGACCTAAAGATCTTTCCTAGTTGGTTACTTGGTTAATGTTGGCTCTTTTCCAGCTACTAGTCCCTGGGAGGCTGTGCAGATTTGGACAGGGGTCTGGGTTTGGAGTGCATGAAGGCAAACCAGCTCCAGTCTGGGTGGAGCCTTGCAACTCACTTTTTTTTGGGGGGGGGTATGGGTTCTCCCATACTAGGAACGATCAGTGAAGGTGCAAATAATGTTGGTTGCTAAGAGTACACTTTACCAGCTAAGGCTTGTTTCAGACTTCTTTCTATTGAATTGTATTTTATTAGTTGTATTTTAAATTGCTGGTATTTTAGTTTTTGTAACTCGATTCCTCTGTGATTTTAATTATCTTTTTGTAAGCTTAATAAACATAAAGAAAATAAAGAAAAAACATCCCTGTGTTCCACAAGCACTCCATTGTTGTCTAATGGCTCAAATGCCATGCTGACTGGTTTCCTGCTTCTGACGTATTTACAAACATTTTATATTTTTGGTCTTAAACATTTTCTAAATATGTCCTCCACATTATTTTATTTTTATTGCTTATTGTCAATTAGCATTTGCCAACATATTTGATCCTTTTTGTTTTTCTTATTTGGGCTTCCATTTTCACCTGAGGCACAGCTGCTGCACCTTTCTTCCCAGCCCTTGGACTGAACAGACATGAGGTTCCAGGTGGAAGGGAATAATAAACATGCAGACATCGGGCTGTTCAATTGCAAGCAATTTGGGAGGGAGGGAGCTGGATTGAAATCCAGCCAAATTTTCTGAAAGCAGCCTTTTTATAACTTTATTGCTTCTGGTTGTCCACTATATTTGCATCCTTTTGGATCTGTTGGCAGGCCTTGGGGGGTGGGGAGATCTGCACGGCCTGCCTGTTGGTACATTTCCTTGTTTGTTGCATATATTCTAGCTGAGCATTTGATTGATTGTTTTAAAATTTATTTCCAAGCGTCTTGGAAAAGAGCTAACCTCCGCTCTCTCAAAAGCTTCCTTTTCACTAACCTCTCACTTCTGAGATGTTTTGTCTTTTGAAATACAGTGTGACTGTTGAGCTTTTTTGGCAGCTTTTCATGGACATACATTTTGAACTTGTTAGCACTTTGATCCCTGTTCTCAGTTGATTTGAGTACTCTGAAATCTTGTACTAGGCACTGGGCACCACTCAAGACTATGGCCAGGAAGGGTTCATGGGCCACCTCCAAGGCATAGTCATGGATTGCATCTGGAAACATTTTTCTGATTACTCAAGTGTGCATCTTCCTCAGTCAGTGTGAAAGAAGTTGAAGACACTGATTATTATAAAACTTTCTCCTTTGGATCCTGACTCCCCACCACCCATCTGAAGACCGCTGTAATGGTTGTAAGGGGGTTACTTGTGCATAAGTTGCCTTCAGTTTTAGTTATATTGCCTGGCCAACCATGCTTTGGCTGACAGCTCACACTCCGTGACCGGTCAGTCACTTGCAGAATCCGTCAGTGGGCGTTTCTTGAACCTCTTCCAGCATAAGAGCTGTTTGACGCCTAGTCTCCTCCTACTTTCCCTGCGCGGAACTCATCTGCGCAAGTACGGGGAAGGCAGGGGCGTGTCAGCGCTCTCTCCACTAGTCTCTGGTGAAGGGTCTTGGAGAGCTGTCTCCACTTCCTCCATCTCTCTCTCTTCTCTACTGGTGTTATGCTGAATTCCTTCCCCCCTGCTGATCCCCTCTCCGGCATCGCTCTGGAGCCCTGCCTCTGCCTCTCGCTCTGATGTCAGTTCCCTGACAACCACTTTCACTGTTTTGATGAGGAGAGCAATAATATCTCTCTGGCATTAAATAATTTTTTTTTTTTTTTGCGTCTGGCACTTACACCCATAGTTCCTGTTTGTTCCTATTAGATGTTTTCTAGTATGTTGCACTCCATGCCTTCTTTGGCATGCCCCCGCTAAGCCCTACACTACACCGTCTTTCCTATAGACATTGTATCCAGGGATGCTACTGTACTAATTCTCTACACTTTTCCAATATGCCTGTTAGATTTATATTCTCATTCAGCACCAAGTACTCTAACTTCCCCCCACCTTGCCTTAGAGGCTTCTAATATTACCCAGTTAAGCTCCCATCCGTTGTGTCCCTCTCCAGATGTTTTTGAGGTCTACATTTTACCCCAAAGCCCCTTGACTTTTTAAAGCAGCTGCCATGCTCTTGGCTTGTATATAAAAATTGAAGGCTTCCTCTTATCAGCTGCCACTGATGGCAGAAAAGACTCAGAGTGCTGGATGTCTAGTTGCTTTGCCCTGTGTCGTTCTTCCCCTCCAAGAAAACAAAAGTTGCAGGCACTACATACTCTTGACAGGAGCAGCTCTTTCCTGAGGGAGAGGAGTAACTTCTAGCCTCTTTGTCTCTCTCCTTTCCACTGCTGGCTAGGAAAAGTAAGCTGCATGATAAGTATAAATGGAAAAGGCCAGCCAGGAATGATGACACCTTCCTGTTTGCAAGGAGATGTGCTCCTCTTAAGATGGGTATGGCACTTGGGGCTCTCTTCTTCAGGAAAAGGCAAGCCAGGAGTCACTATTTCAAGCCTGTTTTGCCTCTCCTGCCTTTAGAGCAGGCGTGGGGAACCTTTGATCATCCAAATGTTACTAAACTAAAACTCCTGTCCCTAGTTCAGCAACATCTGGAGGGGCTAATGTTGCCTCACCTGCTCTAGAGGCAGCTAGTGGGAAGGAACTTCCATGATTTTCAAGAAATAAAGAAGGGATTTGGAGAACAGCTTTAGAAAATGATATCAAGCTGGTGGAGCCGTGTTCTCCTTTTAGACTGCTTTTCCAGGATAGCAGCATAGCATCTTGCCCAGTTCTCTCTCTAGGAAGGAGTTCATTGAGATTGAAAATAACTGCAGTTATGTCATGAGCAATGTGTATCGAATCAATGGTAAATATTTATTTTGCCTTATTTCTAGGCTGCCCTTCAATACTAGGTTCTCAAGGTGGAGTACCTATTTCTTAAAAAAACCCACAGATATAAAATTCAGTATTAAAAATTGGCATTAAAAATGAATGTAACAGAAAGCAGTGGTCACAGAAGTTCACCAGCAAAACTAGATAAAACCATGCTCCAAACAACTTATACTGCATGCTAGAATTTTTTATTTTTTTTTGGGGGGGGGGGGATTTAAGCCTTTGCCTGATACCAGAATGTTATCAGTGTTGTCACCAGGCAGAGAGCAGAATATAAAAGGAGCAGAAAAAAGGAAGGAGGAGAGGAAATGAGAGCTAGTAAGGGCTCCTCGCAAACATATGAAGCATTTTTGTGCAACTGTGAAGATAGAAACTTGAGTGTAATTAGTGTTTGAATGAATAACTGCTTTTTATAGTTGGGTGTAGCATTTTCAACCATGTCTCCCAGATGTTAAAACTTGTCAGTTGGGGCCATCTGGTATTTCATTGACAAATCTCCCCTTTTCCTGCTCATCAGCATAAGAATAATCTGTATAGGCTGGTCTTTTTCCTGGTGTTTCACATTATATCACATAGCCTTACAGCAGCTATGTAATATGGACATTTTTATTACCAGGTCAGGGAAGGGGTTCGTGACACAAGTGTGAGACAGGTGCTGCCCTGCTCCACAAAACATAGAGGTTTGTGGCTGATGAGTCTTGACAGTGCTGGCGTAGTATAGTGACTAAGAGTTCTGTTAAGACTCACCAGCTATGATACTCTACCTTTTGTGGAGTAGGAAAGTGACATTTGTGTCATGAACCCATTGATTAGTCTCTGCAGTCTGATGATAATGGCCTGCTACACCTTTAACTCCCTAATTCAAGATTAACTCTGTTAGGCCTTTCTCCTTAATCAGTGACAGCCTTCCCCAAGCTAGTCAGCCCTTCAGATATTCAGTACCCCACTCCCACTACGCTCACACATCATTCCTTGTGGTCAGGAATGATGGAGGGCACCAGCTTGAGGGGAGGCTCTTTATGACATTAAGTTACCTGACTTGCTCTTGTGCTTTCATATGGCAAGGAAAGCTTTTTATATATCTGCATGGTAAAATGATTTTTCTCTTCTCCTCCTAGGTTCCTTGCACTGACTCCTTGGAGACTGTATCATCTAATTTCACATGTACTCCTTGGCGTTGTAATGCTGCAGATCATGCAGGATTTGGTCTTGTCTAGAGAAAGAGGTAAGACACTGCTTCAGTATCTGTTTAACATGCAAATGTTTATCAGCAATGTATGGAAACCTGTCAATATCCCTCTATCCTTCTAACTGCAGTACTAAAATTTTATGGTAAGCTTCTGTGAGGATTATGTTAAGTAGAAAGGTAGGTTAATATTATTAGCTTGCTAAAGAAAGACTTTCTGAACAGGGTCTCCTATTGCATACATTTATTCTTTGACATATTCAAATGCACCAGTCTCCTATAATATGTAGACCAAGACCACATTCTAGAGTTCTAGTATAGGTTTGTTTAAGGGCTCGTGTTTGCACAGTGGGATATGATTTTTTTCAGTAGAACATCAGGCCCCAATTTTGCATTTTTATAGTTTATTTAATACAAGACAATGTGTGCATATACTGTAAACATTGTCCCATATGCGGAAAAATATCTTATTCAGCCTTATCTTGTTTTCAGGTGCACAATTGTGGAGAAGCCTCACTGACCGGTAAGTGTTAGTGTTATATTGCTGGTGACTACTCAGTATTAGAACTTTAAAATGGTATTGGGACATTAAACACTTTAGCTCTGGAATAGATTTTACTTGCTGTCTAGATTAGCCTTTATTTATAGGACATTCTCCTACCCATATTTCTGTATTGACAAGGTCCTTCTAGATACCTAGATCCTTCTAGATACCTAGAGCTTTGCAGCCTCTACTCCTGTTAGTTTACTTGAAATATTTTAAGTATCCTGATCCCAAGCTTTATACAGGCTTGTACACCAGAGCCAATACCTACAATATTGTAATTGCATTATGTGTGTGTGGCAGTTTGGTGCACAAAAAGGATAAAGTGAGATTTGTAATGTGGCTCATCCCTTAACCCAGCAGTGGAAGTATTGTGAATGAGCTATAGAACCATGTGCTCCATTTCCCCTGCCACCATTAATCGCGGTTCAGCATTATGCCTGTACTTACATTTTCATGATTAATGTTAACCAGTGTTCACACCTAACTCAAAATCGAAAACCAGGTTTTCAGATTTCAATGCACCATTGTGGTGCATTGCATTTGATCATGGTAGACTCGGGTGACCATGTTGATTTCAGATAAAATTCTACCTTTTTTCTTTTATAGTTTCATGACTTAATATTTTAAGTGCATTTTATTTTCTGGTACAGTTTATGTTAGTGCCCAGAAGGTTAGATAGGTATCGAGGTGCAGGGTAGGGAATGAAGAAAGAGAAGGTGAGGATTTATTTATATCTGAACACATCTGTATTGTCTGTTCCAAAGTTGTACCATGTCTTTTTGTAGTATGGTGGTACCTCGGGTTACGTACGCTTCAGGTTACATACGCTTCAGGTTACAGACTCCGCTAACCCAGAAATAGTACCTCGGGTTAAGAATAGAAATTGTGCTCTGGCGGTGCGTCGGCAGCAGGAGGCCCCATTAGCTAAAGTGGTGCTTCAGGTTAAGAACAGTTTCAGGTTAAGAGTGGACCTTCAGAACGAATTAAGTACATAACCAGAGGTACCACTGTACTTTTCATATTCCTGACACTCCTCAGTTGTGCTATCCTTTATTCTGTTATACAATATGTGAATGTTTCATCTGCTTACCACACTTTATGTGGGCTGCATTTTACCAATGGAATGACCTGCAGGTATAAAAGAGGTTCTAGTCACAGATCAGCAATGATTTTGTGTGTGTTTGTGTGTGTGTGTGTGTGTGTGTGTGTGTGTGCATGCACTTTCTCAGCCCCTTTCTGCCCCCTCCCATCTCTGCCTTCCATAATTGTCAATACAAGGCACAACTGCAAGTGTTTTAGATAACAATATCCTTCAGAGAACATCTAACATTCATATCGTCTCACTAATTGGGCACATAGCTATGATTACCGTCATTAACAGAAGCTAAAAGAAAAAATGGACCCTTCCCATAGTTGTTTACTTTTGAACAAGTGGAAGCATGTCAGTTTGCTGGGGGTTTGCAGGCTCTTCCAGCTGTCTCTGCTTTTGGTTTTAAAGGAATGGGCCATATGTTTGGAAGCTGGCATGAAGTTCCAGTAGAGGGCAGCAGAGTGTTTTTTCCCTTTCTTATTGTCTACTGTATTCCGATTTACTGGTTTTTGTAGATTGCGGTGGATCTCTGGCTCCCTTTCCTTAGTGTAGCTAAAACTCATTCCTGCCAGGCCCCCACTCCACACCCTCCATTGCTGTATGATCTCTGGAAGGGAAGACGGAGCTTTCTCTGTGCTGCTGTTTTGATCCATAGCGATCTTTTTGTGAGTGACTTTACCCCTTTGTCCCTTACCTTTAACCGCGCCCCCAAAATAAAACTTTCCCCCACAAAAAGCTTTTACGGGGCTTTTCTCCTCCCTAAAAAAAGCTGAACAACTTTGAGCTGAACCTCCAAAAAATGGGGATAGATCACTGCCAGTTTTTAATTCTGAAAGTAGATCAGTCTCTTGACAGTTGGCCACCCCTGCTGTAGAGCAATGTTTCCCAACCTTTTTCCGATCAGGGCCCCTGCAGAATGGTTAATAAAAACCCATGTGTATATTTTAAATAACAAATTGGGGGCACATATCCTTTTAGGTGGTCAGATATGTTTCACTGTTTTTAACTGTGTTAAAAGGGAAAGATTTGGAAATCTTTATCCTTGCAAATAGAAATCCCACTCTCAACCTGATATTAATGGAACTCTTGGAACTGGAATCCTGAGAGTGAGTAACATAAAGCGTATACAAAAACAATCCAAGTGTGGCACCTAAAAGACCTAAGAAATGTATTGTGGCAGAAGCTTTTGTGGAGTCAATACTATTTTATCAGATGCATTAGTGAATTCTTAGTTGGCGGGTATATAAAGGAGACAGTGGTAAGGCGAAGTTGAATGGCAAGGAGATGCAAACATGAAATTGGTGATAATTAGAGCTTAAATATATGTTAAGTAGGCACACATTTGAACCTCTTACTGTACCAGCTTGCTGAGGTAATTTTATTAGCACCTATAGTGTGCCAAGGAACCATTGAAACAGACATGGATAGCATAGATAACCAGATATATGGTAAGGTAATTTAACACAGGTAGTGTGATTTAGGGACGCGGGTGGCACTGTGGGTAAAACCTCAGTGCCTAGGACTTGCTGATCGTAAGGTCGGCGATTCGAATCCCCGCGGCGGGGTGAGCTCCCGTCATTCGGTCCCAGCTCCTGCCCACCTAGCAGTTCGAAAGCACCCCTAAGTGCAAGTAGATAAATAGGTACCGCTTTATAGCGGGAAGGTAAACGGCGTTTCCGTGTGCTGCGCTGGTGCTGGCTTGCCAGCTGCACCTTCGTCACGCTGGCCACGTGACCCGGAAGTGTCTTCGGACGGCACCAGCTCACGGCCTCTTGAGCGAGATGAGCTTGCAACCCTAGAGTCGGACACGACTGGCCCGTACGGGCAGGGGTACCTTTACCTTTTACCTAGTGTGATTTAACACAGGTAGAAATGGAGGCAGTGACAGATTTTACTCACAGCTGTCCATGGAGGCGCAGGTCAATTCTGTATCCAGGACAGCTGTCTACCAACTCCACCTGGTACGCAGGCTGAGACCCTACCTTCCCGCGGACTGTCTCGCCAGAGTGGTGCATGCTCTAGTTATCTCCCGCTTGGACTACTGCAATGCGCTCTACATGGGGCTACCTTTGAAGGTGACTCGGGTGGCACAAAAATGGAAACAGGAAGAAATCCCAACGAAAGAAGAATGGAGAATGAAGTTGATGGAATACGCAGAATTAGACAAGCTAACGGGCAGAATTCGGAACTGGCGAGACCAGAGATTTACCGAGGACTGGGATAAATTTACAGAGTATATTAAGAATATATGTGAAGGTCAATTAACGTTTGTAGGTTTTAAGAAGCTCTGGGATAATAATGGAAAGAAATGTTGTTTTATAATAATTGTTAAGATTAATTTGGTTGAAAAAAACAAAACAATATAGATGCAAGAAATGTGAATAATTGTGAAAACATTAAAATTTCCAGATAGACTGAAGGAAGTCTGAAAGTGGAAAGATTATATTTGGATGTATAATTCAAATGGAATATTTTTTTCTTTTCTTTATTATTTATTGTTAAATTTGAAAATTTTATAAATAATTTAAAAAGAAAAAAGAAAAAAGGGTGACTCGGAAACTACAACTAATCCAGAATGCGGCAGCTAGACTGGTGACTGGGGGTGGCCGCCGAGACCACATAACACCGGTCTTGAAAGACCTACATTGGCTCCCAGTACGTTTCCGAGCACAATTCAAAGTGCTGATGTTGACCTTTAAAGCCCTAAACGGCCTCGGCCCAGTATACCTGAAGGAGCACCTCCACCCCCATCGTTCTGCCCGGATGCTGAGGTCCAGCGCCGAGGGCCTTCTGGCGGTTCCCTCATTGCGAGAAGCAAAGCTACAGGGAACCAGGCAGAGGGCCTTGTCGGTAGTGGCGCCCGCCCTGTGGAATGCCCTCCCATCAGATGTCAAAGCGATAAATAACTACCTGACATTCAGAAGACATCTTAAGGCAGCGCTGTTCAGGGAAGTTTTTAATCTGTGATATTTTACTGTATTTTGGGTTTCTATGGAAGCCGCCCAGAGTGGCTGGGGAAACCCAGCCAGATGGGCAGGGTACAAATAATAAATATTATTATTATTATTATTATTATTATTATTATTATTATTGAAGTGAGAGCTGGACCATAAAGAAGGCTGATCGCCGAAGAATTGATGCTTTTGAATTATGGTGCTGGAGGAGACTCTTGAGAGTCCCATGGACTGCAAGAAGATCAAACCTCTCCATTCTGAAGGAAATCAGCCCTGAGTGCTCACTGGAAGGACAGATTGTGAAGCTGAGGCTCCAATACTTTGGCCACCTCATGAGAAGAGAAGACTCCCTGGAAAAGACCCTGATGTTGGGAAAGATAGAGGGCACAAGGAGAAGGGGACGACAGAGGATGAGATGGTACCAGCATGAGTTTGACCAAACTGCGGGAGGCAGTGGAAGAGGGAGTGCCTGGCGTGCTCTGGTCATGGTGTCATGAAGAGTCGGACACGACTAAATGACTAAACAACAACTGTGATTTTTTAAAAAATCACCTTTGCCTTGATTTAACCCATTGGTGATGGCATTGGACTTCCTGATGAATCGTTTCGTGCTCACCTGTTTCATGTTGTTCACCTGTTTCATGTTGTATTCTTCCTCTGAAGCTCCTTTACTCCTAGGAGTTTGACTCTTGTATTTTGCCTCTGGAAATATGTCCAAATGAATTCTTTGCGTAAATGTAATGGCAGAGGGGGTGCTTTTCTGGCGTGTTTTCATTGCTACAACAACATAGCTCAGAACAGCAACTGTGGAGACCTGGTACTCTATCAGACTCCTTTTCAAGCTTATGCACATAAATTTATATCTACCACCTCCTCCTCCTTCTCCTTTATTTTGTTCCACAGAGATCTAAGATTCACAGGAACACAATTTAATGAATAGAAGCCTCTTTCCGATTGTTTAAGAAAGGTGTGGTATGTTTGTTTTTTAAACTTGTACATTTTTATTTGAACGTCAGTTACATTTTTTATATGTTATCTATTAATTGTTTACAGAAAATGGAAAATCTTACTAAAGTTCAGTGAGGAAGAAACAAGGTTTTGATTTGTTTGTAGGCAAAGACTGACTTTGTTGAAGTTTGAAAGATTATCATGTGACTGTTGGATTTTTAATAGTCGGAAAAGTGTGAGAGAGTGAGGCTTGTGAAGTACAAAAGGGTAGAGCCCAGAATGGCTATTGCTGGAGAATAAAAATGTAGCCTTGTGACCTTTTCTTGTATCCTGGTTTTCGAAACACAAGCATTGGATTACAAAACACTCTATGGGAATTATTTACAGAAGGCACAAGAACCTGGAACAGCAGCAGCTGAGGTTCATGTGCAAACATCCGGGTTATGACGACATGGAGGGTGTGCTTCTCCTTCAGCACTTCTGATTAGTCACTAACTTCAGCAGGAATGTCCTGGAACGAGCTTATCATAGCATGTGAACACATCAGCAGAATAACATGTTTATTTCCTTTCAAGAGTTTCAGCATCCCCTCTGCTCGTATGCAGCATTGTGTTTTATGCAGCTCTGCATAGAAGCACAGCACATTGCAACACAGTTTCTGTGAAGCCGTTTCCCTAGAAAACGGTAGAGATCAAATGTGTTTATGTGCCATAAATCACTTACGACTTTGAAGTGGTGCACTGTTTCTGCTGATAGCACGTTCCCTACTATAATCTGCTATATAAAACAACAGTGTCTGTCCTTGGTTAAGTTCTCGGCAGCATTCCCTGCAAGCCCTTCTCCCTAATCCCAGTGTCTGCAAGACTGATTTTAGCTTGGGATCTTTTTATACCTGAATATGTAGCAAGCACTCGTGTGTTTGCCAGTCTTTGGGGGCCTGTGGGCACAGCTGCAGACTGGAGAAACTGTTGTGAGCACCACATGCAAAAACACATTACAAGTACACACTGCAACCTACTCTATTGGCTACAAAAATACTGTTTTAAACCTAGCTTGGGGAGGGGTGGAGAAACGGACCATGTGAGCAACAGGAAAGTTTATTTATTTATTGAATTTCTTACCTTTCAGCATAAGGATCCCTGGTGGGTAACTAGAAATATAATATAAAATAATAAAAAGGTAAAACTTTGAAAACGATAAAACAACCAAAACCATTCCAAAAGGAGCGGAACCATGTGAATTCCACAAAAGAGGTGGATCCCAGAAAACACAGTACAGTGGTACCTCGGGTTAAGTACTTAATTTGTTCCGGAGGTCCGTTCTTAACCTGAAACTGTTCTTAACCTGAAACACCAGTTTAGCTAGTGGGGCCTCCTGCTGCCGCCGCGCTACCGGAGCACAATTTCTGTTATCATCCTGAAGCAAAGTTCTTAACCCGAGGTAATATTTCTGGGTTAGCGGAGTCTGTAACCTGAGGTGTACGTAACCTGAAGCGTATGTAACCCAAGGTACCACTGTACCTAAAATGTCAAAAGACCACAGGAGAGATGTGTGTCTTTAGCATAACAAAAGCTGTACAATGTTGATTCTTCAGAGTAAGTTTTTTTTTGGGGGGGGGGGGGACTCAGCAGCACAGCAGAATCCTGAGAAAGGGAGCAATTGGCTGTAGGGAGGCACTTCCACAATTTAGGAACTGTCGCAGAGAAAGCAGTCTCCCAGCCCACCATGCACCACACTTCTGAGGTTCGTAGAATTACCCTCTTGGGACTCGGGTGGTGTTGTGGGCTAAACCACTAAGCCTCTTGGGCTTGCTGATCAGAAGGTTGGCAGTTCAAATCCCCACGACGGTGTGAGCTCCCATTGCTCTGTCCCAGCTCCTGCCAACCTGGCAGTTTGAAAGCACAGCAGTACAAGTAGATAAATAGGTACCACTGCGGCGGGAAGGTAAATGACGTTTTTGTGCACTCTGTTTTCCATCACGGTGTTCCGTTGTACCAGAAGCGGTTTAGTCCTGCTGGCCACATGACATGGAAAGCTGTCTGTGGACAAACGCCAGCTCCCTTGGCCTGAAAGTGAAATGAGCACCGCAACCCCATAGTCAAGTTTGACTGGACTTAACTGTCCAGGGGTCCTTTACCTCCTTTTACCTTTAGAATCACCCTCTGAAAATCTTAACACCCAATAAGGTCGGTAGGAATGAAGATGATCCTACATAAAAGGCCTCTGCAGGTACCACATGATCTGTCCCCATGTAAAGAATGCTACGCAACCTTTCTGATAGAAAGCTTTGTTATGAAATGTGTAATACCCAAATGTTTTGAAATACTGCTGTAATTATGTCATATTCTCAACATGTATAGAATAGTTTAAGATCTTTTCCTCTATGATAAGTAGCTGATTTGTAGTTGGTTTCCAGAATGCAGTGGAGGATTGATCCACTGATATTAGCAATGGTTTAGAATCATAGAATCATAGAGTTGGAAGAGACCACAAGGGCCATCGAGTCCAACCCCCTGCTAAGCAGGAAACACCATCAGAGCACTCCTGACATATGGTTGTCAAGCCTCTGCTTAAAGACCTCCAAAGAAGGAGACTCCACCACACTCCTTGGCAGCAAATTCCACTGTCGAACAGCTCTTACTGTCAGGAAGTTCTTCCTAATGTTTAGGTGGGATCTTCTTTCTTGTAGTTTGGATCCATTGCTCCGTGTCCGCTTCTCTGGAGCAGCAGAAAACAACCTTTCTCCCTCCTCTATGTGACATCCTTTTATATATTTGAACATGGCTATCATATCACCCTTTAACCTCCTCTTCTCCAGGCTAAACATGCCCAGCTCCCTTAGCCGTTCCTCATAAGGCATCGTTTCCAGGCCTTTGACCATTTTGGTTGCCCTCCTCTGGACACGTTCCAGTTTGTCAGTGTCCTTCTTGAACTGTGGTGCCCAGAACTGGACACAGTACTCCAGGTGAGGTCTGACCAGAGCAGAATACAGTGGCACTATTACTTCCCTTGATCTAGATGCTATACTCCTATTGATGCAGCCCAGAATTGCATTGGCTTTTTTAGCTGCATGTTGGCTCATGTCAAGTTTGTGGCCAACCAAGACTCCTAGATCCTTTTCACATGTACTGCTCTCAAGCCAGGTGTCACCCATCTTGTATTTGTGCCTCTCATTTTTTTTGCCCAAGTGCAATACTTTACATTTCTCCCTGTTAAAATTCATCTTGTTTATTTTGGCCCAGTTCTCTAATCTGTCAAGGTCGTTTTGAAGTGTGATCCTGTCCTCTGGGGTGTTAGCCACCCCTCCCAGTTTGGTGTCATCTGCAAATTTGATCAGGATGCCCTAGAGTCCATCATCCAAGTTGTTGATAAAGATGTTGAATAAGACCGGGCCCAAGACAGAACCCTGTGGCACCCCACTAGTCACTCTGCTCCAGGATGAAGAGGAACCATTGATGAGCACCCTTTGGGTTCGGTCAGTCACCTAGTTACAAATCCACTGAGTGGTAGCATAGTCAAGACCGCATTTTACCAGCTTCTTTACAAGAATATCATGGGGCACCTTGTCAAATGCCTTGCTGAAATCAAGGTAGGCTACATCCACTGCGTTCCCTTCATCTACTGGCATCTTGGTCAGCTTTTAGCTGGCATCTTGGTCAGCTTTTGGCCTAGGAATCCTTTTAGCACTCCTTCAGAGGGAAATTGCCAAGTAGATGATTGGCTTGAAAACAGAGTAGATAAACATTTGTGGTAATAGTGACATGCTGGAGCCATAGAGTCCCATTGTGCAGTCTATATGGTGCGAATGGTAAAGAGGCATTTCTTTCCACTGATGTTCTGCCCTATGGAGTGCTGCTGCACAAATCTCTTCCACGTGTCTGTTGCAATCCACACTGTACCTGTTAGAAGCAGAGTTACCTACAGACTGTTGTGACGTGTTTACTAGGAATTTACAAACCTCCTCCAAATCAGTAGATTGATGTGAATATTTTTTTAAAAAACTCTTTAAAGTCTATTTCATATAATTCTCCTTATTCTCCTCTTGATTATTATGAGCAAAAACAGAGGTTCCTCATTATATAGTGGTATAGGTTACAGAGACTTCAGGTTACAGACTCTGCTAACCCAGAAATAGTACTGCGGGTTAAGACCTTTGCTTCAGAATAAGAACAGAAATTGCACGGCAGCAGCACAGCAGCAGTGGGAGGCCCCATTAGCTAAAATAGTGCTTCAGGTTAAGAACAGTTTCAGGTTAAGAACGGACCTCCAGAATGAATTAAGTACTTAACCTGAGGTACCACTGTAATTGTAATTGACAGGACATGTAGTTTGTCCCTGGCACAAATATGCCCAAACTGTATGGAATCTAAATTTCCTTTCATAGACATATTTCCCTTAAGGAAAATTTTTATCAGTTTACATGGAAAGCCCCTTCTGTAGCCAGTAGCACGCTCCAGTTGACACTTAGAAACAACAAACTTTAGAAGACCACATTTTCTAAGTGTTTCAGAGGACAGGTCTAATAATATCTGGATTAGTGATTCAGGCCAACTGTGTGACAGACTTGGGTGGTTCCTTTCTTTCCTTTCTGGACGTGAATAGGGTTTGATTTTCAGGGATGCTTTTTTGGACACCATGACAACTATCATGTGTTTCTAGAGCATTTCTGTTCCAGCTGGCTTTCTATAGGATCTGAGAATCATGTTATAGTTGCTTGTATTACTCCTGCATACTACTGATATTTTGGTGTTTTTAGCATAATTTTATGTCTAACTTTTAAAGGCACATATATTTAGCTGTTTAGCTTTGTGTCTCCATTACAGTAGTGCTGCCCATTTTGAAAGGGCATGGTGTTAAGCAAACAAAGAAACAATAATGCCTCCAGATAAGCTTCTTCAGCCTTGATAAGTAATTAAGCTTGCAGTGTAGCAGTGGCCCCAAAGGTAGTCACCTTGCAGTGCTTGCAGGAAAAATGAAAAATGAAGTTCCAAGTCGCAGAATGTGACAGGAAAGTTTTTCTAGTTGTAATACCTTATGTGCCTTCATTGCTCTGTGACACTTCTTTCTGTAACAAATTCAGAGAATGTGATAGTGTGGTGAATTAGATATTTACCTGTTTATATTCTAATAAAATTGAATGGTATAAGTTTCAAGTAAGCGTAATTTAAAGAACTTAAAATGGTAGGAGTTGGACAACTTAAGTCCTATTGAGTTTAATGGGAGAATTAAGTGCTACCCTAAATCTCTCCACTAGAATTTAATGTGCTTATCCTTGACTGGATTGTGCCAAGTCTTTGCAGTTTCATGTGTGTTTCTCTGAGGTCTTAATACATACGCAAACAACTCTGCTTTCATACAGAACTTCATTTTCTTTAAAATTAATAATTAACCTTGGTATGTTACCACTAAGATAATGTCTCCTGGTTGAGGCCGACTTCAAGGCTCCTTGAACTTGATGAATTCTCTGTGAATATGGGCTGACTCAGTCTTTGTACAATTGGAAGTTGAGCTGCATGCATTTGAATTAAATGTGCAAAGCCTGTTTCCAACATTGTTGTGAATAAGGAAACCTATGTTTAATGAGGAACTTTGTGTGTGCATTAGAGACCTGTCAGAATAAATGTATTATAATAATAATAATAATACAGGAGTAGTATTAGCATCATCATTGATTTACTAATCATCTTCTGAACAGCATTGATGTATACTGAAGATAATTAAAAACAGTTAAAAATACAAGAACAGCAAATAAATTTCAGTAAAAATGTAGAAGAAATGCCATGTAAAATATCTCTGTTTTTTTAGAGCATTTGAAGGTGAAACAGCTGAAACCATTCCAAATAATCAGGACCATGCAGTGCATGTTGCAAACGCTACATTTGAATTGGTTCAGTTGAACCAATTACAACAAATTTTGCCTGCGAAGTAGATGGACATTATGTTAAGGCAGCCTAGATTCGCTTGGTCATGGCAGTTTGCCTGTGTGATGGATTTATTTGCTGCTACCATTGTCACAGTATGGTTTTGTCTGCTTTGTTGTACTACCTCTAGGCAAGTTGTCTCCTCCTCTAATCATCTTTAAGCCAGTGGTACACAGTGATGCTGGAAGAGAATGCCTGAGAGCAGCTGTGCCTAGCTATCAAGATCAGAGGACGAAAATTAGCCAGCATTTGGAAATATAATAGGCCAACTGAGTAGATCCACCACCACAAAAGAGGCATAGGAGATCAGTGATCTGCACTCTCAGAAGGCAAAGGATTCAGTTGGCACCAGGTGCAAAAGCTAGGCTACTAACTGGGACCAGTCAGAGGGAGCATATCCCAGCAGTTCTTAAACAGTTGCACTGGCTGCTGGTCTAGAGGCTGCTCAAAATGCTGATGATCACCTCTTAAAGCACAAATTAGTTTTATATGCATGTACCTCAAGGATTCTGTTGAACCTGCTTGAATGCTCTATTTTTCACCAGTGCCCCAGGTGATGAGCAGGGAGAGGGCACTTTATGTGGAATGCTTGCCTAGCACCAAGTTTGATGCCTCACTCCTAAAAAGCAGGAGTGAGTTATCTGCTTCCTCTCTCCCAGTATGCCAGTTTGTAGGCTATGTTAAGTCAGCTGTCGAACACCCTTGCCCTGCTGAGCAGGAATTGAGCATGGGAACTTGCTATTGAAATTTCCAGTGTCTCTGACCTACCTGCAAGGCAAAGTACGCTAAGCCCAGTTCTGAAATTGCAATCCTGATTGACTGCTCATGTAGAATGTTGCAATGGGCTTCCTGACAATGCAAATTATATGTCTCATCCCATCTAATAATGTCCAGCGACTATACTTAGTTCCTTGTTTAATCTGAAGATTGGGAAACTGTATAACCATAAAAATCAGAGAAAGAAATTGCAACCAATGGCCACATAAGAACGTCTGTTTACCACCACCAGTTTTCCTATAGAAATGAAGCTGTGCCCTTGTGTCTGACGTTGAGGTTCCATTGGCCCAAAGAAGGTGTGGAATGCCTTCTGGAGAGACAACTCTTGTTTCATGAGCTTCAAAAAGTAGCCAAAGATCAAATAGCTAAATTCATACTGAACCTACAAAAGGCAACTTTTTCCATAAGTGACTCTGACAAGGCATTGTATTGGGTAGCTTGTTGTTGCATCTGTAAATAGGATTTTATTTACTGTGGTCAGCCTGACAGTGCACACTTAGACTAAGAATTGTTTACAATCCAATGTAGGCATCTAGAGGCGTATATTAAGGTATACATAATTCTGACTTGTATGTGGTAGTAAAATTACCTGTTATTTGTGGTGTGCTGCTAGCAGTAACCAGAACTGCACTTTCTCACATGCAGATACCAGCTGGTGCCATATTCACATGACACATTTAAAGCACTATGATACCACTTTAAACAGCCATGTTGTTGTTTAGTCGTTCAGTTGTGTCCAACTCTTCGTGACCCCATGGACCAGAGCATGCCAGGCACTCCCGTCTTCCACTGCCTCCCGCAGTTTGGTCGAACTCATGTTAGTACTTTCGAGAACACTGGCCAATCATCTCGGCCTCTGTCATCCCCTTCTCCTTGTGCCCTCCATCTTTCCCAACATCAGGGTCTTTTCCAGGGAGTCTTCTTTTCTCATGAGGTGGCCAAAGTACTGGAGCCTCAGTTTCAGGATCTGTCCTTCCAGTGAGCACTCAGAGCTGATTTCCTTAAGAATGGATAGGTTTGATCTTCTTGCAGTCCATAGAATTCTGAGAGCTATGGTTTGTTAAGGGTCCTGAGCAGGCATAGGCAAACTCCAGCCCTCCAGATGTTTGGGACTACAATTTCCATCATTGCTGACCACTGGTCCTGTTAGCTAGGGATGATGGGAATTGTAGTCTCAAATTATCTGGAGGGCCACAGTTTGCCTATTCCTGGTCCTTGGAGTTGTTAGGAGACCCCTATTCCACTTGCAGAGTTAAATTGTCAGAGTGGTTTAACAATCAGTACCTCTTCACAGGGAACTCTGAGAATTGTAGCTCTGGGAGTAAAATAGGGGGGCGTGGCCTGACTGCCTACCATGTTGCTGCTTCCTTTAGTGAACAGAAGCTAGAACACACTATATTCAATCGCTATAGAGGTTTCAAAAACACACTTTTCAGTTTACTTCAAAGGGTTCCTTTTTGAGGTGGGAGGGGGTTGTCAAGGGTAGGTGTGTGCAAATAGCAAACCACTTTTTCCGGCGATTTGTTGTGTTTAATGCTTTAATCTGATAACTTGCATGTCTCTGCAAAACCTCATTCCTGTTTTATCCAATGAAGTGAAAATGGCTTTCACTTGGAAAACAATATAGAAATGTTAATGCAGCTGAAAATTCAGAGTGAGAACCCACTTGAGGTGGCAGGGAACATGGAATTCCATGTGGTGGCCAGTGTGGTGTAGTGGTTAAGAGCGGTAGTCTCGTAATCTGGGGAACCGGGTTCGCGTCTCCGCTCCTCCACATGCAGCTGCTGGGTGACCTTGGGCTAGTCACACTTCTTTGAAGTCTCTCAGCCCCACTCACCTCACAGAGTGTTTGTTGTGGGGGAGGAAGGAAAAGGAGAATGTTAGCCGCTTTGAGACTCCTTAAAGGGAGTGAAAGGTGGGATATCAAATCCAAACTCCCCTTCTTCTTCTTCTTCTTCTTCTTCTTCTTCTTCTTCTTCATTCCCTGCCCCACAGTGACTGTGCCTGCTGCTATCCCATGCATCTCATAGTAGTAATTGTCACTATCTATTGGTCATGGAAGCGCTGCTAGGAGTCAATACTAACGGCTGCCAAAAGTTCATTAATATGGGACTGTGATGTGAGAAGGCTGCTCTTATCTTGTCCCTGCTGACATAATTTGGAGCAGTTGGTGAATTTTTCAAGCCTGTCAAGCATCCAATTGTTTACGAGGATGATACTCAAATGTTATACTGCTTTCTTGTGTTTTGCTTTTGTTGGCTATCTCTTGCGTGCTGACCATCTGCTGCTAAACACAAATCTTGAGCTACTCTGTCTGTCACATGGAAAGAAGGGACCATGTTAGGAAATGGCTTTTCTCATTTGAGAACATGCCAAGTAAAATGTTCATGTGCTGCTGCTGCTGTTCCGAGAAGGAAGCCACATTTACTTGGAAAAAATGTAGAACCTCCCATGACATCACCTCCTTATGATGTCACTGGATCATAAGAGGCTAGTATGGGAGCAGGGAGGCTGTATGCTAGCAGTGTGACTGGTAGAGGTGGCCAGAAAAATATTAGCCAAAAACTGAGCTTGGGTTGGTAAAGGTAAGATGAAAGTGTAAGATGATAAATGTAAGTTGTCATTATTTTTTCCACGAGGCTGGCATAGCAAGCAAAAGAGGAGAAGGCAAGGCTCCAAACTAGTCGGGCAGTTAAAGGTTAATAACTGGGTAGTGGTTACTGCTCACATGACCATAAAAGTGTTGGCTTCTGGACAGTGCTTGCTGCCTAGGAGCCTGTCACAGTATTTGGAATAAGGTGTGACTTGTTTATTCGTGGAATTAGCCAATCAAAATAGTACACTGTGAACTTCATTCAAGACAAGCAGGCACTTAGGATGTGTGTAAATATACCCTGTACCAGAGGGACTTAACAGGAGCCACAAAAGGAGACTCATAGACTGGATTTCTTCAAGCTCAAAGGAAGACTGACAAACTTTCCTTGAGCACTGGATTTACACTTAAAAGAGACAAAAAGTTAGGAATGTCGGAAAGTGAGGACCTTGGACCGAGCGAAAGGTACTGTAGTTTTCTTTTCTGGAATTTTGTTGTTTGGCTTCTTTGATTCTTAGCATAGGAATACCCACTGATTTTTTGCCATAGCTCTCCTATAAATAAATTCACACCTATGGAAATGTGTATAAAGTTTCTTGCATGGCAATCATAGTGCAAACAACCATGTTTTTGAGCTTATGATAATAACAACATTTCATTCTTTAACGTCTAAAAAGTCGCTGCCCATGCTTGCCCTCCAATGAAGCTGCCAACAGAAGAGACTTGAAATGTCAGAGACACAAATAACTCCAGTGTAGTCTGTTATTGACAGATATGTAATGTATTACTACTAGAAAGGGCACAGTGTTCCTGTGAGAAATGCCTGTGGAATACTTCCTTCAGGTCAGAGCTTAAGTCTATATCAGGCCGTAACAAAAAAATTTAAGGCAGGGGTGGATGAGCTGTGTCCCTCCAGATGTTGTTGGCCTTCAACTCCCCATTATCCCTGACTATTGGTCATGCTGGCTGGGACAGACAGAACTGTAATCTAGCAACATCTGGAAGGCCGCAGGTTAGCCTGCTGTAAGGGTGTAAAACAAAGGTGGGGAACCTGTCACCCTCCAAACACACTTCCCAGCAACCCCAGTCAGTATTTTTCAGTGGATGATGGGAGTTGTAGTCCAATAACCTTTGGAAGGGCAAATGTTTCCCATCCATGATATAAAACATATTGTTGATTCTATCGCATTTTCTTCTGAATCAGTATAATTCTCAAGAGCCCAATTTCTGTCCCCCTCACATAAACACCCATATATATTTACAGAAAATCTGAGACTAGAAAAGGTAATATATCTGAGTACCCATCGTATTAGATCAGTGAAATCAAAACCAAAAGAATAGAGCTAAATAAAACTGAAGAAGCAAAATGGATGATCAAAAGTAGAACCCAGTACAATCATAGGACAAAAATATTGCTCTGAATAATTTTAAAAATACCTTTGAACCATTGATCCCCTAAAACTGAAAAGAGAGACAGAATATATCCTTCATGGAAACGATGGGTGCTGTCAGAATTAATCTCATTCCAAAAAAATCATAATTCTTAATAGAAGATTCATTTGGAAACAGTCTTGTCAAGAAGCAAATGGAATACAGTGCAACTTTTTATTCTTTTCTTTTTTTAGAGAACTTGACATTTTAGATCTTAAAGCATTATTGTGAAGCAAATAGGTAAGACTAGAAATGGGTTCTTTTGGAAGCTGTGATCAGAGACAATTATTTAAACATAGGAAAGCATATAAAGCAGGTTAGCATATGTTGATGGTGCCTGTGAAGCAGCATAATGCCTTATTCTTGAGATATTTTGCTCATTTAGACCTTTGGAAGGCACCCTGGGCTCAGATTGTGTATGTGTGTGAAAAGAGGAATACTAATCTTATAAATACATAAAGTTTTGTGAGGCGTAGCAAGTATGTCGGACATTTTTATTTTTTGTCATTTTAACTGTGTTAATGCTTTGGACAGATAAACCCCTGGAAATTCTCTAGTTGTTCCTGTCACTTGTAATTCAAAATTCAGTCTTGGCAAACTTGTTCAATGTGAGGAAAAGAATAGGTATCAATCTGACTCGGTGAACAGATTACCAGGTAGTGTGGGTTTTTTATTGGCTTCTGTGGATAGTGTCACGTACCACAGAGGGTAGTGACTTACTGTATATGTGAGGCTATGGGGTGAGATTGTGCAGAGGTTTGGAGTTAAGTTTCAACATGGTGATGACGCACAGTTCTACCTCCTTGTTTCCACCATGACCCAGGTCTTTACCTACATAGGTTCAAACTGTGGTCAGTGGAGTCTGTCACTAGAATCATAGTAGTAGGAATGTCTCTAATACAGGCCATTTACAGCATTTGTATTCCCAAGGTTTAGTTAAAAACAAAACAAAAAACCCTCTTTTGTTTGCCAATCCTCGAATGTGATACAATCTTGTAATTGTAATTTGTTTTAAACTGCTTTTAATATTGTGTTTTAAATTCTTGTGATCCACCCAGGGACCTTAGGGTGAAGGGTGGGTAATTAATCAGAATAATAATATGTGGGTGAAGTGATTTATCTTTATAGTCTTTGGCTAAATTTGACTGGGTTGTATATAGGAACTTAAACATATCCAATGAAAACAGGTGTTGCTAACCCACAGCCCAGGGCCTGATACAACCCTCTCAGCAAATTGTTATGCTCTGCCAAGTCCTCATCAGTTTTGTCAGTGGCAAAAAAAATTAAAAGGCATGACTCTGGGTTGTTGTTGTTTTTACAAATTTATTTATTTGGTTTTTCAAATTAAAATTTTACAGAGATATATAAAACATATATCATAAAAACAAGATTCCTAGGAATCTCCTGGACTTCCATCCTCCCCTTTGTGGGTCCTATTATTAATTTCCTCCCACATCTTTTATTATACTCCAAATCCTTTGCCTCTTCCATTATATCCAGAATTCAACCTTAAACTACAAGTGATTTTCCAATCCTGCTAACGATTTTAACTGTTTACAATGATTTACAATAAATTTTCCCCTTTCCTTATTAAAATTTTGGTCTTCCTGATTTCTGACTCTTCCGGTCTTTTTAGCCATTTCAGCATAGTCCATTAACTTCATCTGCCATTCTTCTCTGGTAGGGACTTTATCTTCTTTCCATCTCTGGGTTGGATTTAAACCCCTATACTCAGTCCACCTCTGTGCTACTCATTGGATCAGTCAATTGCTAATCATGGGGAGTGGGTAATAACCCCCCCCAACTCAGCTGATCTATGTGGATCAGTTACGGGGGAGTACTGTGTACTTACCATGTGTGACAGAGAGAGAGAGTGTAGGATAGCCATGCCATTTTTGGTCACACCCACTACTGGCATATGGCATTGAAGCTTGGCAAGGGATGAATGTGTCCCTTGAGTCCAACAAATGTTAACCATCCATTAATTCTATGTACCATGTTTTAATATATTTAATATGGTCCTGCTTGCTCTGCTTGCCAACCCCATCTTCCTGCCTCAATTCCCCCCTCCCCAATTATTTCCCTCTCCAGGATGGTGACATCTTCCATCTTCTCCCTGCCTCAGTAGTCTCTCAGGACCACAACTTCTCCCTGCCTCCATTTACCTCCTCCAGAGTTTCCGTTTCCATCTCAGTGCCCCAGTTTCCTTCCCCAAGACAATAAAGTACTCTTCTTTTCTCGGCTTCTGAATCCACCAAATTGTCACAATATTTCCCCTTCCCCATAATTGCTCGCCTCATTGCAGCTTTTCGTCAGAAATGCAATGGTTCCCTTCTTTCTCTCTCTCTCTCTCTCTCTCTCTCTCTCTCTCTCTCTCTTGCTTTTTCACCTACCGGAAAAGCCTCCCTTGTTGCCAGAGAGAAAGAGGAGATGGAGAGCCCATCTGACAGGTCATGGTGGTGCCTCCCCGTTGTGTCTTCCTCTGGGGATTCTAGCTCTGAGAGTAAATAAAAAAGAGCACAAATATTATATAGGGACAAGTTTCAAAGTCCTTGCATTTAATAGTTTATGAGTCATTGTTGTCTTAATCAGCACATTGTCACAATGCTGTACATGGTATGTTTCTGTGTGGATCAAACCATTCTTCATGCAGGTGTTTGTGTGTCTTACATAAGTCTCATTTTGCTTGAGAGGCAATAGAGCTAGAATTGACTCAGATGTTGGTTTTTCCAGTCGTCCACTACGTTGTATATTTATGTCCCTATAAAAGGCTTCTGTAGGAAAGTAATTACTGGTGGTAAAGGGAAGTTTTTAATGTTTGATGTTTTGTCGTGTTTTAATATTCTGTTGGGAGCTGCCCAGAATGGTGGGGAATAAATAATGGGTGGGGTATGAATAATAAAATTATTATCATTATCATTATTTTGCTGCCAAGGAGTGTGGTGGAGTCTCCTTCTTCTTCTTTGGAGGTCTTTAAGCAGAGGCTTGACAACCATATGTCAGGAGTGCTCTGATGGTGTTTCCTGCTTGGCAGGGGGTTGGACTCGATGGCCCTTGTGGTCTCTTCCAACTCTATGATTCTATGATTCTATGATTTTATTATTATTATTATTATTATTATTATTATTATTATTACATGGGGTTGCTAACATGAATCCTATAGTCACAAGGCCATTTTGGAGATCTTCTCCTGATACCCACAAATCTTCTGAGATCACCCACCCAAATTCTCACTGCTGCCTTTGTCATGAGGTGCTGAGGGTGGTTACCTTGTAAAGCATGGGTAGGCAAACTAAGGCCCAGGGACCGGATCCGGCCCAGTCACCTTCTAAATTTGGCTCACGGACGATCCAGGAATAAGTGTGTTTCTACATGAGTAGAATGTGTGCTTTTATTTAAAATGCATCTCTGGATTATTTGTGGAGCATAGGAATTCGTTCATTATTTTTTTCAAAATATAGTCTGGCCCTCCACAGGGTCTGAGGGACAGTGGGCCGGCCCCCTGCTGAAACAGTTTGCTGACCCCTGTTTTAAAGGGAGAAAGTACATGGAGCTGAAGTAGAAAATGGGAAGAGTGACACAAATCAATGTTCCGACCCTATTAGGTACATTGATTTCAAGTGGTCTGACAAACACACTGCAAACTTTTTCTGCTCCAAAAGTGTGCTCTGTTAATGTTTCTTTCCAACACCTATTTGCTGTGTAGGAAAATTATTGCACAAATTAAGCATCATTTTTCCTATACAAAATGGCTCCCATCATTTCTTTTTTAAATTTGCAGTTACTGTGGTGTTGCTGCTGCTGCTGTACTTGGCATTGGAACAGAGTGATGGTGGGGTATTTTCTCTTGGAATAAGTTTGTCATTCTTTCTTAGATAGGGATCTTTCTGCATTTACAATAGTATAGTTCCTGTTTGATCTGACATTTTTAAGAAATAATTTGTAGCTGATGGTCTACACCTTTAGACACTTGTTGCTTTTGTTGGGTGGTCCTTTTCACACTTTTGGAGAGCTGAGCCTGAGCTGAGAAAAGTTTTTTTACTGTAGTCACACCCCTTTCATGTTCCAGCAGCCAGTAAATGCCTACATTATGAGCATGCACACAGAGATAGTTGTTCATTGTTTTTTATTTATTTAATGCCCAGTATTCTAGAATTCTTATCTTATAAAAGTATAGGAAATTAGAAGAGGAACTGCATGTCTCCCTGAGGTATAGTGAACTTTGTTATTGTAATCAAATGTTTTCAGCTAATGAATGCTATCATGGGCTGTACTTTGACTCAGTGCCATCCTCTCTCTCTGCCATATCTCTCCTCTAAACTGAGTTTCCAAACTGACAGCTTGCACCATTCAGATGGAAGTGATATGAAACCACTTCCATCACTCACCAACCCCAAAATCAGGATGATGCTTGTACACATGCCGCTTTACAGAACTTTGATAAAAGTCAGGATATTTTGAGATACAGTGAGCAGGTTTTTAGTAGCTTGTACTAGAATGGGGCGTAGAGGGACATGGGTGGCACTGTGGGTTAAACCACAGAGCCTAGGGCTTACCGATCAGAAGGTCAGCGGCTCCCATTGCTTGGTCCCTGCTCCTGCCAACCTAGCAATTCGAAAGCACATCGACGTGCAAGTAGATAAATAGGTACCGCTCCAGCGGGAAGGTAAACGGTGTTTCCGTGCGCTGCTCTGGTTCACCAGAAGCGGCTTAGTCATGCTGGCCACATGACCCGGAAGCTGTACACCGGCTCCCTCGGCCAATAAAGCGAGATGAGCGCCGCAACCCCAGAGTCGGTCACGACTGGACCTAATGGCCAGGGGTCCCTTTACCTTTACTAGAATGGGGGGTGCAGGGGCACTGTGGTCTAAACCACTGAGCTCTTGAGACCTTTACCTTTTTACCTTGCTGGAATGCTAGCTGAATAATGATAACATTGCGTGGCAGCATGCCCCAAAATCTGAAAAACCTGCTAGTATACCACTATAAGCGCAGAAATCCCTGAGGTTTTTAGTGATCTTTCTCCCTAACAGACTGTACTTCAGTGCTGTCATTGCAGATACCTAACCATGCACAGCATTCATTTTATTGTTAAGATGGGGTTTTTGTTAAACCCTCCCCACGTGCTCTGTTTGGGAATAAAAGTACCCACACTCTCACTTTATTGCCAAATGGATAAGAACGTGTTTAATAAGCACACAGGTCTGGTTCAATTTCTGGAACAAATTGATTGACAAATGTCAGACGTTACCTAGTTCTGTCTCTCATTTCCATCTGAATCAGGAAAGGTGTCTGAGGTGCTAGATGGGTATTTGGAGGCAGTGATGGGCTGGATGTGGGACAAAAAATTGAAGCAAAATCCTTAAAGACAGAGGTGTTCCACGTTCTCAAGTCCAGGAGGTGGGAAGACAGTTTGTTCTGGACGGATTAGCACTCTCCTGGAAGTGTAAGCTAAGATACTCCTGGATCCAACGTTGTCCCTTGAGGCTCAGGTGGCCTCAATAGTTGGAGTTCCTATTTCCAGCTATGGCTGGTTTGCTAGCTGTGGCAGAGATGACTTAACTAACATGCTCCATGCTCTGTAATTTCCACATTGGATTATTGCAATGCACTCTACATGGGGCTGCCCTTGAAGATGACTTGGAAATTCCAGCTGGCCCAAAATGCAGTGGCAAAATTACTGGCTGGAGTTGCCTTTAAAACACATATAGCCCCTGTTATAAAACTGCTGCATTGACTACCAGTTTACCTCTGGGCCCAGTTCAGGGTGTTCCCCTTCAAATATGGAGTAAGTTGGTTCCTTCCTGTTTTCAGTGACCCACAATCACTATCTAGTTTATCTTTCTTTTGTCATTGCCTATTTACCAGTTAAATATTTCTCTTTCAGAGACTTTATAAATCCACCTTCAATCTCCCTTCCAAATGAACTATATGTTTTTATGTTTTCTCTTGAGGAAGCTGCATGGATAGCTTTCTAGTATGTATTTGTACTCTTCACTTATAGTTAAAATGGAAAGGATTCGATTAATAGGTCCCTCTAGCAGAAACCCAAGCAAAAGGCCTTCTCCTTCCCCCACATGCCCCCTCAAATTGGCTCTGGGGAGTCATGAAGACCCCCAAGAACAGTACACAGGGGAAGGAGAAAGGAGGTAGTTCCTTCAGGCAACCAACAGTGCTTGCCCTGATGAAGAGATCTCCTTAACACTAAGCTGAATTCCTCCCAGTATTTTTTTTAATATGTAGCCAGTCTGATACAGTTGCAAAGGCAGATATGGAAGAGGGAAAGGATTTGCTATTTATTAGCTGAAGAAGTCTCCTTTCAAGGGATTGAAAAGGAGATGGTTGGTCCTGTGATGTTGGGGCCATCAGTTGACTTTAGTCATTGCTTTGAGGGAGGTATCTCTCAGGATTTGGTTATTCAGAACATTTTTAATATACTTACTTTTTCATGAACTGTTTTGCAATCAGTGATTGTTTGCCTGAGCTTCGTTTCTACAAGAGTAGTAGAATCACCTTTCTGTATCCCTTCAAATCCCTCTTCAAAATGTAATGCTTCTACAAAGTCTGACTCAGCCTCCTAGTCCTATCCTAATTGGATTGCAAGCCTTTTGGGATAGGGACGAGCTGCTTACTTTGCATATTGATGAACACATATTGATAAAGTGTTGTGCATACTGGTGGTGCAATCAATGGTGATAAGGTTTTAGAAATTTTGGTAGTTCTTTGCAGGGCTTTTTAAAGCCGGAGATCACAATCAGCTCTCAGATGGGCACCACTGCCATTCTAAGAGAAGGAGGGAGAAGCTCATGGTGAGCTTGTTTTATAGAAAAATAGCGCTGGTTCTTTGTGATAACAGATATTCATTAAGTCTCGTTTTGCTTTAATAGGTTGCTTTTCTATCTTTTTCATAAAGATGCTAGAAAAGCAACTGACAAATTCTAGAGTTATGTGTTTATGTCATCATATGTGTTATGTTTATCTCTAACAGAATCTGTAGAAATGGGGGGGGGTGTGCTTATTAATCTTCTGTGTCAAGCTGCCACTTTATTAAAAACGCCTACAAATTCAGCCCAAAAGATGCATCATAGATGCTTGCATTTCTGTATTCAGCGGGGGTTTAAAAAACAAGTCATGATCAAGAACAACCTTTCCAATTTTAAAATAAAAATTGTTAGCAAATAAAGCCTTTGGGAATAAAGGAGCAGAGTGGGGGTGGGGAATCAGTTTGTCACTGTATGGAACAGATCAAAATGAGAAGCTGAATTGGGTGGTGAATACTCATCTCTGTTTTCAAGCTATTAGAGGTGTTGGGAATACCGGAAGCTGTGTAATTGCTAGCATTTTGTTTGTGCTTTTATAATCCCTTATTTGCCACGTCATAGTTACTTCATCCTAACTGGGAGCAAAACTAGAGCATCCATGCAGACACTAACCAACTCATGTGACTACAAAATTCCAGCACAGCTTTGGGTGGCGGCGGGGTGTGTGTGTGAGTTTAAATCGGTAATATGAGATGTTACTGACCTTTCTAAGAAAACCTCAGTGGTTTATTTTGCCTGGAGCAGATGTCTGGTTACAAACTGGCAGCATGAGACCATTAGTCATTTTCAGCGAACCTGATAGAACTGAATCTTCTGGCCCACGCTAGGAATGGACTGCAACACTTGTCACAACTGCTAGGTGACATCCTGAGTGTGTGTCCCTCTGTGTTTAAGCAGCTTTCACCAGAAGAAAGCCAAAACGTCAAGTCAAACATTCTTATTTCACTTCACTTGCTAAATATTTCTGTCTGTATGGGCATGCATAGCCTCCTAAGCGGGGCAGGATTTATCCTGGGACAGGCAAGTAAGAATGTGATGGAAATTTACTAAAGGCCTCTTCACAAGAAGGAGAAAGTGGGCTCAGGCAGCATGCTGTGAGGCAGCAGGAGGAGGTCCCTCACGAATAATAATAATAATAATAATAATTATTATTATTATTATTATTATTATTATTATTATTTATACCCTGCCTATCTGGCTGGGTTTCCCCAGCCAGTCTGGGCAGCTCCCAGCAGAATATTAAAAACATGATGAAACATCAAACATTAAAAACTTCCCTAAACAGGGCTGCCTTCAGATGTCTTCTAAAAGTCAGATCGTTGTTTATTTCCTTGGCATCTGATTGGAGGGCATTCCACAGGGCGGGTGCCACTACCGAGAAGGCCCTCTGCCTCGTTCCCTATAACCTCACTTCTCACAGTGAGCGAACTGCCAGAAGGCCCTCGCAGCTGGACCTCAGTATCTGGGCTGAATGATGGGGGCGGAGATGCTCCTGGGACA
The DNA here is from genome assembly GCF_951804945.1 of Podarcis cretensis. Lineage (NCBI taxonomy): Eukaryota > Metazoa > Chordata > Lepidosauria > Squamata > Lacertidae > Podarcis > Podarcis cretensis. The sequence goes on along the minus strand of NC_137176.1, from coordinate 15,739,231 downwards.
AGGTCATTTATGGCTTTAAAAGTCCACAGTGTGTACTGAGGCCTTCCTGGGATCCTGTTCCCACCTCACCCCATGTACCCTACAAAAAGCTGTTCCTGAAGGTTGCAGGGACCCTATGAAGAGTCATTTCAGATGGAAGGAGAATTCAGCACCTATTTATGAGATTCAAGTGCCTGTTTAAGAAAAAAGAAACTTTTAGGTAAGGTCAGATCAGATCAGAAGAATCTTTATTTGCATCAGCCGCTAGCCACAGCAATAAAATATAAATATAAATATAAATATAAATATAAATATAAATATAAATATAAATAATAAATTTATTTATATCCCAGCCGAAGCCGGGCTCAGAGTGGTTAACAACAGTAAAATAATACAATATTCTAAAATCATTTCATTATATGTACTGAAGAAAAAGGTAAAAACTTAGCTATGCAAAATACATTTTAGAGGTTTACATCAATAATCAAATAGATCTTATCCTAATTGCCCCTGCTAAAAAAATGCAGTTTTTGCTGTCACCTGATTAAAATTTTTGTGTCCTGTCCTGACTTCAGTTTTCAGTACATGTAAGCCTGGTAACAGAGTCTTTGCTTCTCCAATTTTGAGGGATAAAGCTAATGCTCTAGGAGGCTTAACATGCATAGGCACCAATTATGTGGCACAAATACCAGGTAGGCCCAGGGGTAGGGATAGGTTGGACAGGTGCGGCTCTACTGCCCAGATATGCATGCATTACTCAGCATCTGAATAAGCTTTAAATAACAAAATGTTGCACACAGTTTGTTTGTTTGCTTGCTTGCTTGCTTGCTTGCTTGCTGCAACAGCAGGAGGAGAAAGAGATCAGCTTAATAATATTTCATTTTAAAGTGGGTGATAATCCTTACCTATGTATCTCAAGGTCTGCAGGTGATGCAGGAGAGTGGCACAGGGATTTGGTTGTCTTAGGGCTTTGATTTTTGATCTGGTGATAAACCAATTATTTTATACTAAAACCATTTCCAAACCACACTCATTATTTTATAAATCCAAATTTTATACATCCAGTCAAATACATTTTTTTGTTGTAAGCCACTTTCAATTTTTTTTAAAAAAATAAAAGCAACATAGAAATCACTTTACCCCCCCCCCCAAAAAAAAAAATCCAGTGAATAATCAAAGCAAAACAAAACCAAGTAGATGTTTTATCAGTTTGTTATGTTAAGGAATAAAACATTCCTAAAGCCATCAGTGCACTACCAGAATCGTTAAAAATTGGCATCAACCGTCAGGGAAACAGCTGAGCAAAGACGTATGTTTTAACAAGAGACAGACGCACCTCACTGTTAGTGCTTGCCAAATTGCAGAAATCATGGAAACGGGCGAGAAAGTGTGTGGGTATTTCCAAATGCCTTGTGCCTCCTTAAGGCAGTTTTCTACTGGATTGGGTTGGACAGGTTAGACTGCTTTTGCGAGTGATTTCGGGTTGTTTCAAGATGGCGCCGAGGTAAGACGCTCTTATCGGAGCTCAAAGAGATCTTTTAACTAAATGTTGCCGGCTCTCCTCCCTTTTGGATTCTATTTCCTTTCATTATTTTGCTGTGCGTTTGAACATTTTATCTTATCTTATCCTCCTCGGTGCCGGGACTTAATGAAGTTAAAGAAGTTTTAACGAAGGCTCTCAGACATTCCCTCTCGAGCACTAAGGCACTCCCTCCCAGTTACTCGTTACTTACCTCGCAGCAGTCCAGCTAGGACCGAATGAGAATTGAACGAGATTGTGACCAGAGAACTTTAGCACTTTATCATTCTATTTAGAAGTCTGATCTCATTGATTTAAGAATCTAGTAATGAGAAGAGGCAAAAGACCCAGGTGCCTTGATATAGAAACTGACACAGAGCCCTCTGGTTTTAAACAGAGTAATCTAGATAATTACCTGCTACCTCAAAAACAGCACGTATCTCCTCCCAAAACCTTCCTCAACTCCTTACATGGAAAGACAATTGAAGAGATATCCCTAGGAGTAAATGAGGACAAGGCTACTACTCCCATAACCGAGGCACAAGCACTAATTGATAGAAAGGTGGAGCTGCTGGAGGAATGCTGCCTATTGACTGCTCAAACAGTTCAAAAAATCTTTGAACAATTACAAAACATCTCCAAGAAGCTGGATAACCCAGATGAAAGGAGGCAACTCACTCCCTTTTTGCCATCCTTAACAACCCCTGGAAATAAACAGAACAAATACAAATTTATACCTCTAAATCAGTCAAAAATCAGAGGAAGCCCCCCTCACTCAATCAACCTGATACTGAGGCCATGTGAGATTGTTCTCCACATTTTTCCATATAGAGGACCCCTACCTTACTGGGAGTCATCTTTCTGGGCCAGACACCATCTAAATCTGCTCCTTGGTTCTGAGGGCGGAAGCATTGACTTAAAAGCAGTCAAGAGGCTCACTAACGACGGATATTCCAAAAAAGTACTACTAAGATTTGGTAGTCATAGAATCCCAACTAAAATCTTAAGGGTAAAGGCTCATTTAGCCCAGAAAGGAATTTTTCCGCGCCGACATTTTGAAGATATATCACCCAGACCATTGTTTGCATCTAAAAGACAGAATAAGATGAACAAGGCCATTCCACCAGAAGCCGACATCTCCCCTACCCCCGTGGAAGAACCCAGTAGATGGGAGAAACCGCAGTCAGCTACCCGGAAAATTACGCAAGAAAAACCCAAGCTCCCAAACCATGCGACTGTAGCATCAAATAACAACCTCGCCCTTGACACAATAGACTGGACAGTCCCAGAAGAAGAAGATCTGCTGAGTAATTTTGCCAAGCTACCAGATAAAGAACAAATAAACATACTCAGTAAATTGACGAAACTACAGGCCAGATTGACCGAAATTCACCGACAAGGTCAACAAAATGCAGTAGATACAATACACAATCAAACTTTACACTTGCCAGCCTTTTCCCCAAAATGCATAGTCAAAAAGAGAGCTGCAAATGGAACTTTCAAATGTATAGATGCAGAGCTACAAATCCAGCCGCCTTTAGAATATGAAACGGCAAGGAAAAACTCCAGTAATGAGACTACAAACTCCTGGCTGAGATATCAAATACTAGCTCCAAACGAAATAGGTACCCCTTATTTAAGTACCACAAAGGACTCTAACTTTGCCGAACAAAAGATGACCTCCAACAGACCTGACACACCGAGCTCAACACCTAATGAGGCCAAAGAAATGGAAGTAGAGACTAAAAACAGTCCTACTGTCCATAATAGCCCACTAACCACAGAAATCTCTCAGGAACAAGGAACAGTTAAGGAAGAAAATCAAGAAAGGGAGGAAATTCTAATTTCCCGCACTTTAAAAAAGAATCTAAAAGATCCACCATTACGTCCCCCACCGAAAGCAGCGACAAATGGCTGTATCTGCACAAGAAAAAATTCCTCGCTGGACTTAATGACAGAACTAGAATGACTAAATGCTGTCAACCAGCCACCAACCCAAAAACGGATCCTACGCCTGTTGTCCTGGAATATCGCAGGGTGGGGAAACAAAGACGGAGACCCAGACCTAATGAACTTCTTTAAGGATTTTGAACTAATACTCCTACAAGAAACATGGTCAACTAGAGATATTAAAATTAACGGATTCATCTCCTATACGAAACCCGCATTGAAAACAAACACGAAGGGCCGGCCGAAAGCAGGGTTCTGTTGTATGATCAAAGACAACTTAGGGTTTGAAATCAAGCAACTAGAAATATGTTTACCACTTGCACAAGCTCTACTTTTAACCCAAAAAAAAGACTCTTTGCTACTTGTAAATGTCTATATCCCCCCAACCAAAAACAACATCAATAGTGAAAATTGGTCACAACTAACCTTTTATATAGAAAATCTGTCCGATAAATACCCAAATGCCTCACTGATAATAGCAGGTGATTTTAATGCCAGAGTGGGAACCAACAATGAACAACTATGTAGCAAACTAAATTGGAATACTGATAATGATATCGCACATGCCCTGAAAATAGGACGATTCTCCAGAGACAGGGTTGTTAACAACGAAGGCTTACGCCTACTTGAATTATGTAACAACTTTAATTTGCAGATTGTGAACGGTTCAACAAATGGCGATAGAAGCGGGGAGTTTACATACTTCTCCCCCCGAGGATGCAGTGTCATCGACTATATTCTTGTCCCTTATAATATTATAAATTCGATCATGGACCTCAAAATTGGAACGCGCACTGAAAGCGATCATCAGCCATTATTGCTGTCTATTAGCTTAAAGGACGAAACCAAAATAACTAAGCACAATATCATAGAACCTTCTCAATACAAACAAATGACCCAATTAAAATGGTCCCAGGAAATGAGTGCAGAAGTGGGGCATAAACTTACAGCTAACCTGAGAAAACAAGTATTATTCAACTTAAAGACCACTAATTCCTACTGTGATATTCCTAAAATTTATAATGAAATCTTCCAAATGCTTGTAGAGCTTAGTACTCCACCTAAAGTTTGGGAACTTAAATATAGCGCTAGCCCTTGGTTTGATGATGAATGTTTCCAGCTAAAAAGAAAACTGCGCCAAACATTTAAAAATAATCGCACTAAACTAGAGCCCTCTTATCTTGATGAAAAAAGAAAATACCATTATATTCTGGCCGAAAAGAAACAGAAATACGCAACCCAAAAATGGCTACAATTATTCGACTCAATTCAGAGTAAAAACAACAAAGCGTTCTGGAGCCTAGTGTACGGAGGACTGAAAGCCGAAAATCAACTAACTCTGCCACCAATTGCAGAATCTAAATGGTCCCAATACTTTACATCTGTATTTAACAATCTACACGGTGAACTTAAAGGAAATGAAACCATTAAAAATAAAATTAATAAACTCCAGGAGTGGCCAAGGGTAGAGGAAGAGGAAATTAGAGAGATAGTTAAAAACTTCAAATCGGGGAAATCTCCTGGGCCAGACGGTCTACCAATAGAACTATTTAAGACCTATATAGATTGGTGGGCAGAACCCTTAGCTCAATTGTTTACTCTTATAGATAAATATGGGACCATACCTGAGATATGGTTAAGATCAATAATTATTCCAATCTTTAAAAATGGCGACCCAAAAGAACCAAGGAATTATAGACCGATAAGCCTACTATCAGTGATAGGGAAAATCTACGCTAAGCACCTCTTATCTAAACTTCTTACCTGGATGAAAAATCTAAATTTACCAGGGAAAGAACAAATAGGTTTCTCCAAAGGTTGCTCTACTCTAGACCACTGTCTTACACTTATGCATCTGGTTGAAAAATACAGATCCCAAAGGCAATCTAAGATATACGCTGCTTTTGTAGATTTTCGTGGTGCATTCGACTCAATTGACCGCCCAAAGTTGTGGAGGAAACTCACAGAATTAAAAATTGATCAGCGCTTATTGATTCTAATGCAAAATCTACATTCTTCCAATACCTGTCAAGTCAAACTTAACACCAAAGGTCACCTCTCCTCAGACATCCCAAACTCCAAAGGGGTAAAACAAGGGTGTATTCTTGCCCCCTTTCTATTTAATTTATTTTTATCAGACTTGCCAGATTACCTTCAAAAAATAGAATCACATGCCCCTAAACTCAATCAGAAACCAGTTCCTCTCTTATTATACGCAGACGATGCTGTCTTACTATCACTAACGAGCTTGGGTCTGAAACGTCTTATATCTTCACTGATCCTTTACTGCGAATGTAACAAACTCTCTATAAATTATGAGAAGACAAAAATTTTGGTCTTCTCGAATGGTTGGAAATTAGAGAAATGGAAAATAAGAGGGCAAGAAATCCAACAAGTGAAAACCCATAGATATCTGGGAATCTTATTCCAGAGCAACTTAGGGTGGGCAACCCATCGCACAAATGCCATAAAACAGGCAAAGTGCATCTCATCAGCAGTTGCCCGTTTTTATTATCAGAAAGGTAATCAATTTATTCCTGCGGCCAATCAGATATTTCAAGCAAAAGTGCAATCCCAGATATTCTATGGTATCCCGCTATGGGTCCAAGCATATAACAGTGATATAAAAAAGATTCACTCCAGCTTTTTGAGACGTATTCTTGGACTCCCTCTTATGATCAAATATGAAACAATGTGTGCAGAAATAGGCATACACACAATGGAATACTGGGCATGGTCCACCTCAATAAAGTATTGGTTACGCTGCCATTTTCGCTGCCCTCCATCAAGTCTGCTCGCTGATTTGCTCAAAGACCCTTATAAATCAAGATGGTATCAGCACCTTGAAAAAAAAATTGAATCTTTAGGCATCGAGCTGGAGCTCCTGTACAATTCTAATGAGCAATATATTCTCCATAATATCCTAACTAGACTAAAGGATGTCGAGAGACAAAATATTATGGCAGCTGTAAACAAAATTTGCTCCCCCAGATTCTACGATTTAAATATCTTAGATTGCAGAGCCAATTACATCTCTAAATTAATAATCCCAGCCCAACGTAGGGCTTTTATGCTGGCCCGTTTGAATGTTTTTCCCTCAGCATTTGTCTGGGGAAGATATCAAAACATTCCCAGAAGCAAGAGATTCTGCAGATGTTCTATGAATGTCCCGGACACTGTAGAGCATATCCTCTTTCATTGCCCATTGTACAGTACGCTCCGTCAACGCGTGCTGTCCCCCCTTTCGGGTGGTCTGGAACCCCAGCAAGCTGAATGTGTGGGACTCTACCTATCCGACGCTGACCAAAGGGTAACGGCGGGGGTAGCCGAGTTTTTGGCAGCAGTCCTCCAAGGAGCAGGCTAACAAGGAAAACCACTGATTCTATATGTATATATTTATATTTGTATGTAGCCAACTCCTGCCTTTTTATATATATCTCAAGGCTTTTATATGTTATTTTCCTTTTATGGTTTTACCTGCATAATGCCTAATAAAGGTTTGATAAGTAGTAGTAGTAGACTGCTTTTGCAATAAGGAATACTATTATTTGTTTAAAAAGAAAATAGGCAGGAAGAGATGCTTTGATACCTTGATATACCCAGTTGCAATTAAAGAGCTCAGTACCGTCCACACAGTTTTGGCCATATATTTTGTTCACCTGTTGCCTCTTGTTGCCACTGAGCTTTCAGGCCTTTCTGCAACATATATAAGAATAGAAGCTGTAAATCTGAGTGGCAAAGTTCTTGTCCTGCCCAGTGTTGACAGAAGTGGTTGAGGGATTAAAAAAAAACCTTTGAGAGCAGGAAAAGCTCTTGTGCAGAAATGTCAAGTACAATTTAAGATGTGGCAGTTGCATTCGCTGTCTTTAAACAAGGCTGGTGTTTGAGTGCCACTTTACAAGCTAGGGGGTGGCAAATGTGTATTTGTTGCTGTCTGTATGTATATCAGGGAGCTGATTCCATTTCCTGGCATGCAGATGGAAACATGCATTTCTTCTGTATATATGCAACATTTTTGTGCACAAATGTGTAGTTGCAGGTGGACCTATGAGAGTAGTCGGACCCAGCACTCAGGGCAGCAAGTTGATCTCCAGGAGGGGCCTAACCATCATATTATGGCTATAACTGAGGTGAGTTTTTAATGTTTGTTTTAATTTTTCAGCTGGGAAGTCATTGATTCCAAGTCTGAATACAGGATCAGGCTGAACCAGTGCATGGAAGAAGCAATGATGAGTTTCTTTGTCTTTCTCCAAGAAATGTCTCACTTCAAAGAACAGAACCCAGGCAAGGTAAAACGAGGCTTGCAATTTATCTTGTTCCAATGAATAAACTTCCTGGTACTTTGTGTCAATAATCAATGTATAAACAAGGATGTTAACAGCAGAACCATATATATGTGTACTTAGTGGTCCCATTGATCTTGAGGGAAGGCAATGCTAACATACTCAACAGCATAAATCATAAAGCTATGTTTATGGGTGCCTATTGTGATGAAGCACTATTTAGCCCAAGAAAAAAGTTCCAGGATCCCTTTAGATAGTGGAAAAGATGCTGTAGTATAACTTTGGATTGTAGTCAACAGCACACTGTCTCACTGTTCTGTCCAGCATCCTTTTCCAACATTGCAAGTGCTTTTCCTGGTGTTGCACCGCTTGAATTATGCAAGACAACCACTTAAGATCGCAAAATATGTTGGACCAGGTCTCATTATGAGCTGCCAATCAGTTTTGGGATTAATGAAATCTTACAGGTATGAATGTGCACAATAAATTGAATTACTCTCCCCACTCCTCTTTTAGCCATTGTTGTGGATGCCAGCAGTAGTGAGCTGACTTCTGCACGATGACTAGGAGAATATCCGTTAGTAAAAAGGGATGCCTGTATGCGGAAACACCTCTTGCTTAAATTTCCAGCTTTGGAATAAATTGGGCTAAAACTAGCAGCAGGTTAAAACAGCTCCTCACTTCCCAGAAAGCACGCACACACTCCAGTTGTGTGTTGTGCATGTGCACATCTCTCACACCACCATGGGGTATCTGAAGAAACAGAGGGCAGTGTTCAGACTGGCCACCCAAAGTCGTATTACTTCCTGTTGCCCTCCCCACAACTTTGTATTTCCTTTGGAGTTGAAGTGGGGCTCAGCCACCAGAATGATTGGGTGGGGATGCAACTGAGCTGCAGAAGAAGCTTTTCTCTGAGCTCCTCACTCACACAATGTATCTGTTGTGGTGTAAAAGAAAGTGAGTGACAAAGACACAAAAGATAATCCCCTATGGCTAACAAGCATTTTCATCACTCTTCTGATTTGTTTACTAAAATGATGGTGATGGAAGGTAGCTCTACAATTTTTGCTGTTGGTAAGAACATGTTAAAAGCCATGTTTTAGTTTAGATACTGAATGTGGCAGTGATATCTCTAATCATTAATTGATGCTTTCTCTTAAACAGTTTTGCCTCCTGGTCTGCAGTGTGTGCACATTCTTCACAATCTTAGGAAGTTACATTCCTGGAGTTGTACTCTCTTACCTTCTATGTAAGTTTCTTCCAATTCTTAAGGGATGCAATAGTTACTTTACTTTCTCGGGGGGGGGGGGGGATTCCCATAGCAACAGGCAAACCACATTCTGCACAGAATTCACCATTGCAATTCCCCACACAATATATTCTTAGATGCTGTGGATCCCACTAAACACACACAGAGTGCTTTATTTAGCAATAGATATTTCTAACTTGCATGTTCCTTGGAAACAGACCATTTTATATGCTTCAAGAAGGATTTGTAAAGAGTATTCAAAAAATGGCATAGCTCAAAAGTTTACTTTTCTGCAAACTTGTTGTAAAAAATGGTAGAACTTACTTATTTATATTTCCTACTTCTGTTGCAGTACTATGTGCCTTCTTGTGCCCACTCTTCAAATGCAATGAATTTGGGCAGAAAGTATATAGCAACATTAAGCCACTTCTGCTGAAACTGGACTTTGGCGTTTGGGACTATATCAACCAAAAATTGAGAGAGCGAGCTGGTAAGCAGGCAGCTTTGAATAGATTTTTCTCCCTGTGTAATGTCAGCTTTCTTGAGGAAAGAAGAAGGGATGTGTTATTTTTGTGGTTGCCAGTTTATCCACAAATACAAACAAATACCAAAAAAACTTAGGCTTCCCATGAGTGATAAGAGTAAAGTTTCAAAACCAAACAATGTTGTGTATCTTGGGAAAGTGAATATTTTTACTACGAATGCATTGTAAAGCAGTGTGCATGTAAAACTTTGTGTAGAAATATATAATAAATAAATGCTAGACAAATTTTACACATGTAGAATTTATGCACATAAATCTCTTGATTTCTTTGTTAGCTACAACAACAAAACCTAGGAATGTTTGACAAACAAAGTAGGTAACGGAAAGCTAATTGGTTTGTAATCTTTTCCAGAAATTATAAGAACAAAGTTGGCAGATGACAACAGTGAACTAGATGTATCAGCCTTGTGTCCTAAGGTAGGTTGGTTCTATATTGAGTTCTCTAGACTACAAATAAGCATATTGACTGTTGTGCTTTCATTGTCCAGAAAGAGAAACATTTCTCAAGCGTTGTCCACTCCTTTCTACTTGTTTGCTGCAAATTCCAGGTGTGCTGGAATTTTAAGAAGTTTCTACATCCTGATCCTGTTTATTCAGAGGCATGTCAGACTCTGATCAGTAGAACTTACTCAGGAGTGAGGGCTCACAGGGCTGCAGCCTAGAGTAATGTAGGAGGCATTCTTTCTCTGAACCTGCTTTTTGGCATGAGAGGTTTGTCTTGTGAACGCAACAGGTACCACCACAATCAATTTCAGTCCGTGGAAATGAAACTCACGACTCATCAAGCAATTAGAAACAGGGCTCTAATTTGTACAGCTGCCTTTGTATTATGGACCCTTTGCAACACAAGAAGATTTCATCACAATACAAAGTTATGTGTCTACTTCTTCAGCACCTGGAGGATGCAGATATTGGCATTAACAGTCCTGTGCCGATTTTCAAAGTGTATAAGTGACGGGGGATCAGGATCCCACAAGCCCATTCCACCTCTCCCTACAGCACACAGCCCTCACTTGTTTATCCATTCCATCTAATGTGTATATATAAAGATAGGGGAGGAAAGTTTGCCGCAGTGTGCATTACTTTACACTTGCATTGAACTATATTGCCATTTCTGTGTCCATTCAATCAGTATGGAGACAGCCTTCTGGAGCATCTCACAATCCCTTGTATTGTGCATTTAACAGTGTATTGTTAAAATACATTACTATACAATGAAGCAACAATGAAATATTGTTGCTGCATAATTGCAGTTTTTTTCTCCTTGTATCTTGTAGTTAGAACTTTACATTCCACAAGTATATAAAGCAAGAGTTTCTTGAGATGCTATCTCAGTTATACCTAGAGTAGACTCATAGAAATCAGTGGACATAACTAACTTGAATCCAGCTATTTCAATTAAATCAGTGGATTCAAGTGAGTTAACTTGATTGAATTCACATGGTGTAAGTTTTAAATGTGTAGACATTAAGTTTAGCCTAGAATTTAAGAGTGCCATGCTTGACAGTTTTCTTTTTTTCAAAATACAGGTTAGCCCTACAGTCGTGGCCAGAGAGATGTCTGTATCAGATACTGATATATCGGAAGTATCTTGGACTGACAATGGGACTTTCAATCTTTCTGAGGGCAACACTCCACAAACAGACACATCTGATGGTACGTGCATCTTGCTTCCAAATTTGTGGGGGGGGGGGTTGCATATGAAAACACTTTTATTTAATTCTGTCCCTCTCAAGTCTATTTTTAGTTTACCTGGTAATCTACATTTAATGATTTATGCACAAAAAGGTATCTTAAGTAGATACTTTTGTGTTAAAACTATAATGGTAGAAAACTAGACACCACCATCCCCAACTCACAGATGACATTTTCCTATTCTAACTAAAATATTTGTTCACTAACATTTGCTTTGCAAATGTTGGTAACTGTATCATCAGTGATCACTTCTCAGTGTGTTGTATGAATGAATAAGGCATGCACATGAATGTAAATGGTCTGAGGGTATCAGATGATGTGAGTCACTGAAGAAGCTAAGGGCAGACCTGGTTAGTAACCTAGATGGCGCAAACCAATCAGATAGGTAGGGTATAAATAAAAAAAATATTATGTTTATGATTATGATAAAAAGAAACTGAATGCAATCAAATGAACTTATAACAGATCAGCTGCATGCTTTATTAAACCAGTGACCTTCAGCCTTTCCAAATCTTGGGTAACATTCAACAAATTTTCCTCAGAGTAAACCTAGTGGCCCTAACTTAGTCCTGTTCATTAAATACGTTTTCTCTGAGTAAAATTTAGTTGATTACCATTCTTAAAATTTACCCTTTATCTATTACTTTAATATTTACCTCTCTAGATTTGTTCTCTCGGTCTTCTTTCTTCCTTTTCTTTTTGTCTGTTTTGGGGAGGAACAGTTGATGTACCCAGTAGGCATCATGTCTTACACCTTTAATCATTTTGGCCTTTTATGGAGTCCTTCCAAGTTGATTTACATGCCGACGTTTGTTTTTGTTTTTGAGTATTCCTGGAAGTGGGCATGACATTTATTTATTCAATAGAAATTTGCGTTGTATCATATCACAGAAACAAGCTGTTGATAATGGCTTCTCCTGTCGGTTGTTCAATAGATTTTGATCGCCACGAGGAAGCTTTCACAAAAGATCTCGCAGAATTTCCATCCATGGAAAACGGTGCAGGAACAAATGATGACGATGATTCAAGCATTGGCATCCCTGTCCGTCAAGAGAGAAAAAAGGACCATCTCTCTACCACATCAGCTTGCCGTACCAGGCAGGATAAGGAGGGGCACTCTGCAGCAGGCCTTTCCTTGCCATTGATCAGCGACCCAGCTTTCAGCTTAGTAAGAGCAGTTGCCGGAGATGTTGTTACGTCGGTGGTGTCCGCAGCTGTCAGAGACCAGTTGCAGTCTGTGCAAGGCGACCCAAACTTAAGCGAAGAGACAGACACAGAAGAAGGCGATGATTTTGAACTGCTTGACCAGTCAGAGCTTGAGCAGATAGAAAGCGAACTGGGGCTTACCAAAGGCCAAGAGGCAGAACCACAAGAAAAGAAGTCTTTAGGCTTCCTCTCAAACCTGCTTGGGGGCCATTAACTGGAGCTGCTTAATAGTATAGAGAAAATAAAATATAGACCATGTGAAATGCAAAAGAAAAAAAAAGGAAAATGATGAGCTGTAAGCTTTATCTATTATTTTAGATGTGCTGTTATGTCCTCCATGCAAAGTGTACTAACTTGTTGCAGATCAGTTGATGCTGGTAGTTTTGTTTCTGATAGTGATCCCATAGAAATGAAAAACGTATCTCATTATTTTGTATCAAATGAATTTAAGAGGCAAGGTTTTAAAGAAATAGATATAGATATATATATAAATTGCCAAATGTAGCTCCCTCGTGGCTGTAACCAAATCCTTTTCACCTCCAGCCTGTTTACTCTTACTTTTCAAGCGTTTAGGAGCAATGCTTCAGGGAGAGAAGATATCAACAGGAATCAAGAAGCCATCATGTCCTAGTTACCTCCTATGTAGCAGAATATCTAAACCTCCAAGAGTAAACAAATGTCTGATAGGCTCAGAGACTCTGAACCCTTTTGCAAATATCTCTGATTTATGACTCCAGACATCATCATTGTAACTGATTGCCATCATTTGTGTTACCTATATGAATTCCTGGAGATTCTTTTCACACAGGACAGTGTGATGCATTTAAAATTTACTTCCATTCTTGTAGGCCATTAGCCTAACAGAATGGCATGATTTCATGCTTCGTGTACTCTTTTACTAGCTTCATAGCAAAAGGAAAGAACAATACATCTGAGGCAGTATATAAGCCATCTACGTGTAGTATATGTATATGCAGTGTGGGGTTGAATTTGGGTTTGGGGCAAGGAAACCAGGGAGATTTCAAAAACTGAATAGATAGTCTCCAGTTCATCAATTCTATGCTCTTAGGACCTAAGTATTACATTGCATCTAAAATGAAAGAGATTGACTGCTATATTCAGTTCCTCAAGAACTACTGCTTGCAAAGAAATGTAGAATATTCTATTCCTAGCATATAAGTAGAGGCTGTTGCCATGAAACACTCCTAATTTTAACAACTTGCATATTGTATGGCTGACTCTGGATCATCTTAAAATGTAACTTGTCTTCTCAGCTTTGTGGTTTACCTTTAAAGTTGACAGTAGCAGGCAGTGCCTTATCAAGGTAAACCAAAGTTTTAAAAAAAGAAATACTGCTAGTTCTAATAGTATGTTATAAAAAGCCAGCAGATTGAGGGACCATATCGGCTGTTTTGATTAATTTCAAACTGTTACAGATTTTTACTGGCATTCTAACAGACAGACATGGTTATGTTGTGAGCCTCTAAAAAGTACAGCCCCAGTTTATAGGGTGGTGCTCTTTTCCCACCATAGCTTCCATTTTCAATAGGCAATGTGCGTAGTATCACTGCCCAAAATGTTAACTTGGGAAGGATATGTTAGGAGCTCAGTTTCCTTCTCTTTTCCTCCTGCCCTACGCAAGGTGTTTAAGGAGACCCCAGACAGACAAGACCAAACTACCCTAATGTCAGCTCTCATTCCAAAGCAGCTTGGTCAACTATCTCCATACCTGGCTTGATAATGATTTCACCTCCCATCAGATGGGGGCATGGTGAAATGGTTATGCAAAATGCAGGGATTTGGAAGGTACTACAGACTCAAATGGATACTTGCTTAGTATTGATTCTGCTAATGCCTGCGGTTTTATATATCACAGACACAAGCAGAATCGTGTGTGCATGTCTGCCAAGTTTTCTGTTGGTTAAGTGGGTGCCTTCATTCTTCAGCCTAGAGTCACGTGGATGAAAGTGAATTTAGGCCATGCAAAAGATGGGAGACATAAACATTAATAATATTTACTCCCAAGTCCCACTGACTTTCAAGCAGGTTTGCTCCTTAGTGGGTTTAGGATTGCAACAAAGCAATTGCCTAATGCAAGATTCTGACAGTTGTTTCCTATCAAAGATGCCCCACAAATAGTGTACTCACTATCTCAGGTTTTTATGTAGCTCTGGCTTTGATACCATTGGGCAGTGCTCTTATTTTATTTTATTTTATTTTACTTTATTTTATTAAGAAGTTGTCTATGAACAAATAAAGGAATAGAGGAAAGCACTTCCACCCAAGAGAATGCTGTACCCATAAATAGAGATATGCTCAGCAGAAGCTCACAGTGATCTATTCCCCTTGGGTTCCTTTTTCATGGTGGAAGTGCAGTTAATCAAACTTTATCCATTCTATAGATACGCCCCATCAATCCTAAACACATTTACTTGGGAAAAAGTCCTACTGAATTCAGTGAGATTTACTTCTGAGTAAGCATGCACCAGATTGTGCAGTTAAATAGTTGAGGCTGCTTAGGGAGAGAGCAGGGAGGGGTTTGAAGAAGACTTGTAAGAAGACTGGCAGAGCATCTTCCTGGCTCATACCAGCTGTGTTGTAAAATGTAACTGTGTGCACTTTATTGTTGTTTTTAGAAGAAATGTTTCAGGGATTTCCAAATATCCAATACTGTGGTGGTACTCTTAAAAGGACTGAAGTTCCAACGTTCATCATTAAAAGCTCTGGTGGGCCTGCTTGAGACTTCCTGTAAACCAGTTTTTCTGGTATCGAGACAAAAAAGTACGATCGTAATATTATAAAATAAAGCCCCAGTCCTGAAAACCTTTGTTTGTGTAGCTGCACTGATTTCTCACTTCTTCCACCTTCAGCATCTTACGCAGAAAAGAGATGTTGCGATTAACTACCTAGGGGCCTTTGCATTCTCTTTTGAAAATTCTGAACAGAGGCTGAAAGATCTATTTATGGTACACCAAAGGGCTTTGAGTGGGTATGGCCAATAGGATTTGTTCTCCCCTGCTGCCTTTGAACTGCAGACTCTTGTTTAACAAAGCCCAAACTACATTACAAACGCATATTTCAAAAACAAGTTTACAATGTGGCACAAGCTGCAGTTTGAGCAATGAGTCTAATGCCCCCTGCAGCATGGGAAATGACTTGTACGCTGCTCCTTGGATTTTGGCTGCATTTGTTGACATAGGAATTGATTCCCACTTAGTAATGAAATAGCTTCTCTAAGCTCATCCTTGATGGTGAGAAAAAATATTTCAAATTCTTAGGAGCCAGCACCCAACTTTTAAGTATCAGTTCATCAAAGGCATGAGTAAACATTTGATTTCTAGAGGTCTATCATGGATATGGGCTAACATAGATTTCCAATCCTGCTAGTGTAGTCCTCATATTAGCTTTCTGTACTCCAAAACAATACAAATGGTATCAGAAGAAGCCTTACATTTCCTTAAATGTGCTCCAGGACATTCTAAGTAAAAACCATCACTATGCTTTACAAATTGCAGAATGATCCATAAAACACTGATGGGATCCCTAACCCACGGGGTCACAATTTCATGAAAAATCTGACATTATCCAATTCATTCAAAAATGGTGCCAAACTCTAGCAAATTCTCCCTTGCAAGGCTTGGTGGTGCAAACAGAATATTTTACCATGTACCAAAAAAATCAGCCCTCAGTGACTTAAAATGCGAAAAAAATATTTTTTCAAAAAAATCCCAAACCCGTTGAGGTCACAATTTAACCAAAAATCTTATGTTGTCCAATTCATTAAAAAATTGTGGCAAACTGTAGCAAATTCTCCCCTGCAAGGTTTGGCAGGACAAACAGAATATTTTATCATAGACAAAAAAAAATCATCCCTCAGTTTCTTAACCCACATTTTTTGCAAGAAAATCCCTAGCCCACAAGGTCAGAATTTCACCAAAAATCTGATGTTATCTAATTCACTCAAAAATGGTTATAAACTGTTGCAAATTCTCCCCTGAAAGGTTTGGCAGTGGAAACAGAAGAGCTTTTATCATAGGCCAAGAAGTCAGCCCTCAACTACTTAACCTGCGGAAAACATTTTTCTGAAAAAATCCCTAACCTTGCAGGGTCAGAATTTCAGCAAAAATCTGACATTATCCAATTCACTCAAAAATTGTGCCAAATGGTTGCAAATTCTCCCCTGACAGGTTTGGTGGTGGAAACAGAAGAGTTTTTATCATAGGCCAAGAAATCAGCCCTCGACTACTTAACCAGAGGAAAAACATTTTTCTGAAAAAATCCCTAATTTCAGCAAAAATCTGACGTTATCCAATTCACTCAAAAATGGTGCCTAACTGTTGCAAATTCCCCCCTGAAAGGATTGGCAGTGGAAACAGAAGACTTTTTATCATAGGCCAAGAAATCAGCCCTCAACTACTTAACCTGCGGAAAAACATTTTTTAAAAAATCTGACATGTTCCACAAACATCCTAGTTATTTACAAATGCAGACACAACTGTATTACCATATAAGAAATTGTTCGTGGTTCCTTTTGTTTAAAGAAGGGAAGTTGGATCTAATACAGTAGTACCTCTGGTTATGGACTTAATTCGTTCCGGAGGTCTGTTCTTAACCTGAAACTGTTCTTAACCTGAGGTACCACTTTAGCCAATGGGGCCTCCTGCTGCCACCATGCAATTTCTGTTCTCATCCTGAAGTAAAGTTCGTAACCCGAGGTACTAGTACTGGGTTATTGGAGTCTTTAATCCGAAGTGTTTGTAACCCGAGGTACCACTGTACAATGAATTGTTGGTACCTCTGGCCTGCAAGGATTTCCCTTACACTTTTTGTTCTGTTCTGCATTTAGTAATAAACAAAAAGCTACCACTTACACTGGTACTTCATCAGGCCTCATTTCCTGTTACCCTTGAGAGAGAAGAAATTATTTTCCCATTTGTCTGCTCCTGGTAAGCACATAATTATGAGGACCTCTGTATGATCTTCACTACGGTAACTTCTCTCTTGCAAACTGATATTATATTACAATTTCCGGTTCAGACCCAGGGGTGTTTTCAGTATTTAAAATTTCAATGTGAGAATTACCCCTTAGACCCTCAAAGCAGAATGGATAAAACACTGAACTACTAAAAATACTTTGGATGTTGTGAAACTGCCTTTTGAAGATGCATACTTGAATGTTAATTCCATTGAAATGGGCTTAAATTCTTTAGCTTTGTAGGGTCTGCATTAAGATAAAAGCACAGATTGGGATTGGTTTCCCACAAGTGAAAAGGCTAAAGATGGTGGTTGGATACCTCCTTGTAACCTTTTAACCTATTTTTATGCCTCCTGCACAAAGCTTTTTGCACTTCTGCTTCAGTAAAAAGGGAAGGGGGTGTACAACATCTAATTAGGTAAAGGTAAAGGTACCCCTGCCCGTACGGGCCAGTCTTGACAGACTCTGGGGTTGTGCGCCCATCTCACTTAAGAGGCCAGGGGCCAGCGCTGTCCGGAGACACTTCCGGGTCACGTGGCCAGCGTGACATCGCTGCTCTGGCGAGCCAGAGCCGCACACGGAAACGCCGTTTACCTTCCCGCTGGTAAGCGGTCCCTATTTATCTACTTGCACCCGGAGGTGCTTTCGAACTGCTAGGTTGGCAGGCGCTGGGACCGAGCAGCGGGAGCGCACCCCGCCGCAGGGATTCGAACCGCCGACCTTTCGATCGGCAAGCCCTAGGTGCTGAGGCTTTAACCCACAGCGCCACCTGCGTCCCTTCAACATCTAATTATACCTGGCCAAATATCCTCTGAAGTTATAATTGAACTGATTTGAGGTTAGTGTTTGACTACTACAGAAGTCCCTGCAAGTTGGTTGTTTTGTGCATACATGTGATGATGGACGATGCCCTCCAGTTAATGTAAAGTGATAGCTGTGGTGGTATGTCAACAACATTTAAAGCTTAGGTTTGTGTGTGCAGCTATTTACGTCAGCATATTTGGTAATAGCCCTTTTGCATCACACTAGTTTATAACCTCTGATAATACTAGTGTTGAGTCATGTCAACACATTAGACAAAATTTAGCATCTGCAACTAACAAAATCCCCTCTATCCTTTCCCATGCTTTCCACCGTCTAATTCCATTGGATTTATGGGCTATAAATTTAATTATTAAAAAAAATTAATTAAATTTTCTGTTTTACAATTTAGACTATTCATTTAAACAACCTTAAAATGTCAGTGACTTCTCTTCTACTCTTTCCATGGTTCATTTTGCATAACATAAATCCCTGCATATTTTAACTAAACCATTCAGTATTCCATTATTACATCCATCAAAACTTACACTGTTGAATTTATCTTAATGCTAACGAGGAGAGTCAGGACATTGAGGTTCAGCACCGAGGGCCTTCTGGCGGTTCCCTCATTGCGAGAAGTGAGGTTACAGGGAACCAGGCAGAGGGCCTTCTCGGTAGTGGCGCCCACCCTGTGGAACATCCGCCCTTCAGATGTGAAGGAAATAAGCAGCTATCCTATCTTTAAAAGACATCTGAAGGCAGCCCTGTTTAGGGATGTTTTTAATATTTAATGCTGTATTTTTTTTTAACACTTGATTGGGAGCCGCCCAGAGTGGCTGGGGAAACGCAGCCAGTAGTCCGGGGTATAAATAATAAATTATCATCATCATCATCATCATCATCATCATCATCATCATCATCATCCCTGGCTGGAGCTGATGAAAGCTGCTGTCCAACAACGCCTGGAAGGCGCCAGGGTTAGCCCAGAGTTGGAGAGAGGACAGAGAGCGGCCGGGGCAGAAGTGGATGCTTGTGTTTTCTCCCGAGCAAGCACCAAGTCCTCATCGCGCAGCGCCCGGAGTGGATACCGAGGGCAACTGAGAAGAATCCGGAGAACCAGACGCTGCCTTCCGTGGCTCTCGCGCGTAAAAGCGAATGGCATCATGGGCTGGGGGCGTCCAAGCTGGGGCCCTCCCTCCTCTTTTCCAGCCTCAGCCTTGTGGGGCACGCAAAAGGGTCGGTTGCCCCCTTTGCGCCGCTGGAAAAATGGGGAGAATAACACGGCGAGGCATGTAACCCTCCGTGCACGCAGAGGGCGCGCGAGAGGAGGAGGAGGAAGCGGGAAACAGCCGTCAAAGCCTTCTTCCGCTTCCTGCGAGCGAGAAGGAAAAGCTTCGACGTTGAAGCGTGGCTGCGAGGCCGGGAAAAGGGAAGGGAAGCGTTGCGTCTTTGGAGCCGACAGCGATCAAAGTTCGGTGGAATCTTCGCCGCTCCAACGTTCTCTTTCCCACGCTCAACGTTCTCTTTCCCACGCTCAACGTTCTCTTTCCCACGCTCAACGTTCCATCGCGCTGCCTTCTTTCGCCAGCGTTCCGTGTCGTAGTTCAGGATTCGAGTCGCTGACATCTTTTTTTTTCCTAATAAAAACAACAACTTTTGCTTCCGACGCCGCCTTTCCAGCCGCTGGATTATGAGCAGCAGCGAGTCGCCCGACTGCCCGGCGACGTCAGGTAGGATGGTGCAAAGTCTCTGTGACGATGGAGCCAGGTGTCCCGTTCACTTAGGGCGTGTCAGTTTAGGAGCTGAAATTTAATGTTAGCCTATTTATTCAGTGAGGGGGTCTGAAAAACATGTTTTGGGGCATGAGGAATTTAAACCTCTTATTTTTGTGACTGGACAGCATTTGGCTTGGCAAGGGTACATTTGATTAAGAAGCAAATGAACTGCTCTGGGAATGCCAGAGAATTTTAATTTTGTCTTCTGAAAGTGTCAGGTAATAGAAAATATGTACAATATATAAATAAAAATATATAATATAACTGCCAAGTACTTGCCATAATTTTTAAGGATTTGTATGCACTATTGCACACGTTTTATTTACCAAGCAAAAACTTAAGTTACATTAATTTAACCAAAGGACCTTTTGAATTCCCTAGTCACATTATAACTTTTTAGCACCCCTCATTTTTGGAATATGGAAGTTGAAAACAGGCCCTACCAGCTAGTGCATTTCCTTCTCTTACTGGTTCTGTGGAAAATACTAATTGGGATTTACTCTGCCAATATGTACCTTAGTGTTACTTTGTTAGCCTATTGTGCTGTAGGGGCAGATGGAGCTCATCAACCTGGAAAGACAGACCATCTAATTATTATTATTATTATTATTATTATTATTATTATTTATACCCCGCCAAGGCCAGGCTCAGGGCAGCTAACAAGCAATAAAAAAAAAGTTGAATGAATACAACTTAAAAACAAGATTAAAATACAACAGTTAAAATATTGAAACATTAAAATATTAAAATGCAGCCTCATCACAGGAGGAGAAAGGAAAAAGGAAAAAGAAAGAGGGGGAGGGAATCAAATTGGCTCCAAGCCAAAGGCCAGGTGGAACAACTCTGTCTTACAGGCCCTGCAGAAAGAAATCAGATCCTGCAGGGCCCTGGTCTCATGAGGCAGAGCGTTCCACCAGGCTGGAGCCAGTGTCGAGAAGGCCCTGGCTCTGGTTGAAGCTAATCTAACTTCCTTAGGGCCCGGGACCACTAGGGTGTTGTTATTTATGGACCTTGAGGCTCTCCGTGGGGCATATCGGGAGAGGCGGTCCCGTAGGTATGAGGGTCCTGGGCCGTGAAGGGCTTTAAAGGTCAAAACCAGCACCTTAAATCTGACCCTGTACTCCACCGGGAGCCAGTGCAGCTGGAAAAGCTAGGAGAAGGAAAACACTTATCCCAAACCTCCATGGCCTTTTCGGAGAACACAAAACAAATCCAGAGTGGATTCCCTAAGATGGTTGTATGGTGCCTTGTATGCCTCTTTCCGGCAACTCCTGCAGCCAAGCTGATGACAAACATATTGCTCTGCTTTCTTTTGGACCACATCAGTGAGGCCAAGAGGGGAGTCTTGTTCTCTTGGCTTGCGCTCCAGGGAAGTAACCTTGGTGGTTTCACTTCATCTCTTTGCCTCTTGAGACAGACAGATGCCAACAATATTGTGCTGATTTTGTCTGTTGGGGAAATCAATAGGACTTTGTTTGGATTGTGTTGCATATTTAATTAAGCTGTATTTTTAGATCCACGGGTTATGTAAAATTCCTGCCCTCCCAGGTTGCCTGTTTTTTCCTGTTAATATAAGGCATAATAATAATAATATTAAAATTTATTATTTATACCCTGCCCATCTGGCTGGGTTTCAGCAGCCACTCTGGGTGGCTCCCAACAGAATAATAATAATAATAATAATAATAATAATAATAATAATAAAGCGATAAAACATCAAACATTAAAAACTTCCCTAAAGAGGGCTGCCTTCAGATGTCTTCTAAAAGTCAGATAGTTGTTTACTGTATTTCCTTGACATCTGATGGGAGAGTGTTCCACAGGGTGGGCGCCACTACCGAGAAGGCCCTCTGCCTGGTTCCCTGTAACTTCGCTTCTCAGCAGTGAGGGAACCGCCAGAAGGCCCTCGGCGCTGGATTTCAGTGTCCGGGCTGAACAATGGGGGTGGAGATGCTCCTTCAGGTATACTGGGCCAAGGCCATTTGGGGCTTTAAAGGTCAGCACCAACATTCTGAATTGTGCTCGGAAATGTACTGGGAGCTGTGGCATTCATATGGAGCCCCCGGTCGTCTCACGGACTATTGACCCGTACACCACTAATCCACTGCCACCAAACAGGTCCTCCCTGGTAAAATCACTTCAGTCTCAGTCAGCTTTTTAATTAATAAAGAAGAGTGTATTTTATTTCAGACATAGAACAAAACTTTTACAACATACCAAACGGTGTTCCTCTTTACTTTCTTAGTCTTACGTTCCTCTCTCTATCTCTGCTACCTCCCCCACACTCAAGGACCAACTGCCCTAACTGTCTCTGTATTACCAACTGCCTTTCCCAACCAGCCAACCCATGAAATCCAACCAACTACCCACCCACAACTCCCAACGAACTCCTCCCAGAACTAGTTTTATAGACCCACTGACTCCACCCCCTGGGTCCTGTCTGCGCAACCTATTTAACTATTTCCCCTCCAGCACTCTCTCATATATGTTAACGTCACAGGAGCCAGTGTAGGTCTTTCAAGACCGGTGTTATATGGTGCCGGCAGCCACTCCCAGTCTGCAGTCTAGCTACCGCATTCTGGATTAATTGTAGTTTCCGGATCACTTTCAAAGGTAGCCCCACAGACATTGCAGTAGTCCAGGCAGGAGATAACCAGAGTGTGCACCATTCTGGCAAGACAATCTGTAGGGTCTCAGCCGGTGTGCCAGATGCTGATTTTGTTTCTGGAGAAACCAATGGGACTTTGAAGTGTTTGTTTGGATCGTGCCACATGTTTCATTAACCTCTGTTTTTAGATCCATGGGATGTGTAAAATTCCTTCCCTCCCAGGTTGCCTGTTTTATTCCTGTTAATACAGTGGTACCTCAGGTTACATACACTTCAGGTTACAGACTCCGCTAACCCATAAATAGTGCTTCAGGTTAAGAACTTTGCTTCAGGATGAGAACAGAAATCGGGCTCCGGTAGCGCGGTAGCAGCAGGAGGCCCTATTAGCTAAAGTGGTGCTTCAGGTTAAGAACAGTTTCAGGTTACGTAAGGACCTCCGGAACGAATTAAGTACTTAACCTGAGGTACCACTGTATAAGGCATGCCTAAGACGGTTGTGTTAAGCTGAATTTCAGGCTTCTGCTTGTCTTGGCTAACCTGTATTATGGCGTTTGTGTGTTCTCCTTCCTCTCCAGCCGTGGCGTCGTACACTTGCATCACTTGCCGCGTGGCTTTCAAGGATGCCGATGTCCAGCGTGCCCACTACAAGACCGACTGGCACAGGTACAACCTGAAACGGAAAGTCGCTGAGATGCCGCCTGTCACTGCTGAGAACTTCCAGGAGAGGGTTCTGGCGCAGAGAGCCGGGCTGGAGGAGCAGAACAAGGCGACTGCTACCTACTGCACGGCTTGCAGCAAGAGGTTCTCCAACTTCAACGCTTACGAGAACCACCTGAAATCCAAGAAGCACCTGGAGCTCGAGAAGAAAGCTGTCCAAGCGGTCAGCAAGAAGGTCGAACTCCTGAACAAGAAGAACTTGGAGAAGGGCCTCGCTCAAGAGAACGTCGACAAAGATGCCATGAATGCCGCCATCCAGCAAGCCATCAGAGCCCAGCCCTCCTTGTCTCCCAAGAAGGCTCCCGTCTTGCCTGGCGGTGCTGCTGGGTCTTCGGTTGCTGCTGAAAGTAGCAGAGAGCGTGCGGAAAAAGCTCCCCGGCTGCAGTGGTTTGAGGAACAGGCCAAGAAGCTGGCAAGAGAACAATCAGAGGAAGAAGAGGAGGCCGACGATATGGAAGAAGGTAGCGGGGCAAGGGCAGTTTATTCTGGCAGCAGTCTTTTGGGGATTTTGGATGCTTTAGCACAGGGAAAGCCATCCAGATCTTCTGGACTACAATTCCCATCATTCCTGGCCATGTTGGCTGAGGCTGATGGGAGGTGGTCAACAACAACATGTGTTTGTGTTGTCTGACCCCTGGTTTATTAGAAAGTCCCATTAATAGGCTTTGTACAGCAGCTAGTTCAAATCAGCAGTTTATATCTAGGCTGAAATTACAGAGAAGATAGGGAGAAATTGGGCTGCTTGAATATTTTTTGAAAAATTATTTTAGCAGAAATTTTATACCACTTGATTGTAAGAAAACCCCTAAGCTGGTTACAAAAATATAGAGCAATAAAATTATTGATAACAATGGTTAAATACAGGTATAGAAAAACATTCCGAAGGATTGTTAGAATTGATAGGAGCTCAAAGGAGGTAAAACATGTAGCTTCTACATATCTCAACAGACTTGCCTAAAGAAAAATGTGGGGTTTTTTTGCTAATTATACGGCCTCTGCCCAGTATGCCTGAAAGAGCGTCATTCCCATCGTTCAGCCCAGACACTGAGGTCCAGCTCTGTGGGTCTTCTACTGATTCCCTCACTACAAGAAGTGAGATTACAGGGAACCAGGCAGAGGGCCTTCTTGGTAGTGGCACTCACCCTGTGGAACGCCCTCCCATCAGATGTCAAGGAAATAAACAACTATCTGACTTTTAGAAGTCACCTGAAGGCAGCCCTCTTTAGGGAAGTTTTTAATGTTTGATGTTTTATTGTGTTTTTAATGTTCTGTTGGGGGCCGCCCATAGTGGCTGGGGAAATTATTGTTATTCTTATGATTGATTTTCCCAAAAAATTAACCAACTGTCACCAAATTAATACAAAGTTAAAGCCTAAACATTTTTTTTTTTTAAGCAGGCACTAAAAAGAAGACAGCACAGTGTTCTTAGGGAGTTTTTTTAGTGTTCGCCTTGAACGTTCAAGCAGCCCAAATGATTTTGGGAGCAATCAAGGGGGTGGTAGACCATTCATAATTATGAATCACTAGCCTGCCGCTTGTATTGAATGGTTAACCTGCATCTTTTGGTCAGCATGAAAAGATTCCTCCTAAGCTTTCACTTTCGCTTGGTTTGAAAGGTTGGGAGGATGTAGACTCAGATGAAGATCTGGAGGTCGAAGAAGGACCGATGGAAGGGATCCCGGATGAGGCCGAAGAGAGTGCATCTGGGAAGGATCACCCCAGCTCAGACGCGATCCCAGTAACCGACTGCTTATTCTGTTCCCACCATTCAAGCTGCCTCATGAAGAATGTGTCCCACATGACAAAAGTTCATAGTTTCTTTATTCCAGATATAGAATATCTTGTGGATATCAGAGGACTGATTAAGTACTTGGGTAAGTCTTAAGACATGCCAGCCTCAACTATCTAAAGCTCTCTTGTTGATTTTAAGAGGGCATCCTGTGGCATTCATCTCAGTGTTGTTCCTCAGAGTAAAATACATATCATTTGAAACAGGGTGGATTTGATTTAAATCAAATTGATTTAAATCACGATTTAAATCACTAGTCAGTAAGACTTCATTTAAATCATTTATTTTTTTACAGAAAGACTCCATCTTGTTGGTATAATCTTAATACAGTGGTGCCTTGCAAGACAAAAAGAATCCGTTCCGCGATTCTCTTCGTCTAGCGGTTTTTTCATCTTGCGAAGCAAGCCCATTGACGGCTTAGCGGATTAGCGCTATTAGTGGCTTAGCGGCTTTTAGCGGCTTAGCGGATCAGCTGATAAGCGGCTTAGCAGCTTAGAAAAAGGGGGGGAAACCCGCAGGAACTCGCAAGACATTTTCGTCTTGCGAAGCAAGCCTATAGGGAAATTCGTTTTGCGAAGCGCCTCCAAAACGGAAAACCCTATCGTCTAGCAGGTTTTCCGTCTTGCGAGGCGTTCGTCTTGCGGGGCACCACTGTATTTACAACCAGATGAAGGTTTCATTTTTTGAATAATAAATTTTCAGAGTAGTTTTTAGAGTTATATCAAAAATTACTGATTTGGTTATACTATTAGAAATACATAGACAGATAATTATGATATTATTGTGAGGTGAACTGATACAAGGCTATTATATTTGTGGGGGACGTGGGTAGTGCTGTGATCTAAATCACTGAGCCCCTTGGGCTTGCCGATCGGAAGATCGACAGTTCAAATTCCAGCAACAGGGTGAGCTCCTGTTGCTCTGTCCCTGCTCCTGCCAACCTAGCAGTTCAAAAGCACGCCAGTGCAAGTAGATAAATAGTTGCTGCTGTGGCGGGAAGGTAAACGGCGTTTCTGTGCGCTCTGGTTGCCATCATGGTGTCCCGTTGCACCAGAAGCGGTTTAGTCCTGCTGGCCACATGACCTGGAAAGCTGTCTGTGGAGAAACGCCGGCTCCCTCGGCCTGAAAGCGAGATGAGTGCCGCAAACTTAGTTCTATTGTAACAAACTTAATTCTGCTGTACAGACTTAATTCTATTGTCAAACTTAATTCTATTGTGTTTTATGTTCACTTAGTACAGTATGTGAATTTGGTTTGGGACCGTAATAAATTTCATGCAGTCATTGAGTGCCGCACACCCATAGTTGCCTTTGACTGGACTTAACCGTCCAGGGGTCCTTTACCCTACCTCTATACTATTTTATTTGTGAACGTTTTTGTCTTTACTGTATAATGTGAAGCAGGGGTGTGGTCTTCCAGATGTTGCTAGACTTAAAACTTCCACGGGGTTAATTGGATTTGGGAGTTCAGCAACACACAGGTTTCCCATCCCTGATGTACAGTAGAACAACATTTGGGCTGTGGAATGCCGTGAAACCACCAAATACGTTGCGTTAGCATAAGATGGGAGAGTACAGTGTGTGTCTTTCCCCTCACAACCTACAGGAGAGAAGGTTGGCATTGGGAAGATCTGCCTGTGGTGCAATGAGAAGGGCAAATCCTTCTACACGACGGAAGCTGTGCAGGCCCATATGAACGACAAAAGCCACTGCAAGCTCTTCACGGAAGGCGATGCTGCTCTGGAGTTTGCAGACTTCTATGACTTCAGGTGAGAAACGGCAGCGGCCAAATTTAGACACACAGCAAATGAAACGTTTCAGTTTTGGCATTTGCATTGGTCTAGTATTGTGCTGGGACGTGGGTGGCGCTGTGGGTTAAACCACAGAGCCTAGGACTTGCCGATCAGAAGGCCGGTGGTTCGAATCCCCGCCACCGGGTGAGCTCCCGTTGCTCGGTCCCTGCTCCTGCCAACCTAGCAGTTCGAAAGCACGTCAAAGTGCAAGTAAATAAATAGGTACCACTCCGGCAGGAAGGTAAACGGTGTTTCCATGCTCTGGTTCACCAGAAGTGGCTTAGTCATGCTGGCCACATGACCCGGAAGCTGTACGCCGGCTCCCTCGGCCAGTAAAGCGAGATGAGCGCCGCAACCACAGAGTCGGCCACGCCTGGACCTAATGGTGGAATTCTTAATGGTTTCTGTGCTTCAGCTGTATAACTTAACTCTTCAAGCTGTCGCACGTATAAGGGGAAAGAATTCAAATCTGCAATTGCCTGGTAAGCTCAGAAACAAGAAGGTTATTTAAAAAAACAAAGCCTTGACATTAAATTGTTTTAAACCTTTTTGATGGTGTTCAATAACAAGTTACTTAAATTCCCATATGTCTAGAAACAGTTCTCCTGTTTTTTTAACTACCCAAGATTTGGACAATCATACAGTGGTGCCTCGCAAGACGAAATTAATTTGTTCCGCGAGTCTCTTCGTCTTGCGGTTTTTTCGTCTTGCGAAGCACCCCTCTCAGCGGATTAGCGCTATTAGCGGCTATTAGCGGCTTAGTGGCTATTAGCGGCTTAGCGGCTTAGAAAAAGGGGGGGAAAGGGAAAAGACTCGCAAGACGTTTTCGTCTTGCGAAGCAAGCCCATAGTGAAATTCATCTTGCGAAGCGCCTCGAAAAACGGAAAACCCTTTCGTCTAGCGGGTTTTTCGTCTTGCGAGGCATTCGTCTTGCAGGGCACCACTGTATTTTGGCTTAACTATATGTTATTACGCCTTTAGGCCATTTATTAAGATGGTAAATTAAGCCAGGATTTTACCATCTGAATATAGCCACTGTCTCCACCTTGCCACTGGTACTTGGTCTCCAGCGATAACCTTTTAGCTTAAAACCTACATTCTGTTAGGTTATTGTTCTTATAGTCCCATCATATGGATACAGTGTGTTCTTTTACAGCAGACTAGAATAATAGTATAGCCCTGTTTATTTGATTGTTTGTTTGTTGTATCAAAATATATACAGCTGTATCATAAATATATATCACAGCAGTTTACAACAACATAAAAACATAAAACCAAACAGTAATATCATAAAGCATTAAAAGCAAAAAGAGCTTTAAAACAGGCATCCATAGACCATTGTGGGTGATGGTCAGCTGGGACTGTACCATTCTAGGTTAAGGTGAGGGATTTCATTCTTGCTTATCCCCATAGAAACAATGCAGACTCCTTGCATGTAGAAAACTAGTGCATCACAGTGAAAGCTATGCTAGAACCTTACTCCCTGGTATAAGTACAGGAGTTCTTCTATTCCTTTTTAATTTTTTCAACGGGGAAACTCGCTAGACGAAAGAGTTTTCCATTTTGGAGGTGCTTCGCAAAACGAATTTCCTATGGGCTTGCTTCGCAAGACGAAAATGTCTTGCGAGTTTCTGCGGGGTTTTTTGTCCTCCCTCCCCCTTTTTCTAAGCCGCTTATCCGAGAAGCCGCTAAAAGCCGGTAAACCGCTAATAGCGCTAATCCGATAAGCCGTCAATGGGCTTGCTTCGCAAGACGAAAAAACCGCTAGACGAAGAGACTCGCGGAACGGATTCTTTTCGTCTTGCGAGACACCACTGTATGTGGTCCTCTAGCTCTCATCTAAAGTGTTGCAGTCCTCTAGCTCTCATCTAAAACCTCCATGTTTCCTGATTTTCCTGTGTTTGGCGCCTTCCTGTTTTCCTGGTCCTGGTACAGTTATACTACTTGACAGTTGTGAATGAGAAGATCAGCTTTGGGTGTGTTGAGAGATTTCAGAAGCCAAGTCTCATTCGAACGCTATTCCAGAACCTTGCAGTAGCTTTGCTGTCACAGTTCTGGAGTATATGTAGTCGTTTGTGGCATATTACTCAAAAGAAACTTTCACCTCCTCCTCAGACATTTTAACGGGTAACCTGTGTACATCACTGGTTGGTAGCTGGTCTTGAGATTGAGCTGTTAAGCATGCAGTCCTTACTGAGGGAAATAACACAGGATCTTGCTATTTCTCTTTCATAGGAGCACTTACCCTGACTATCAGGAAGGAGATGATGCAGAGATGTCTGAAGAACTGCCACCGGAGAAGAATTTGGATTATGATGATGATTCAATGGAGCTGATTTTACCTTCAGGTAAGTGTATTCTTGAAATATGCCAGGATCATCCCAAGTGCTCACTTTACAGATTCATTAACAATTAGTGCAAGTCAGGGTGGGTGCTTCACACAGTTGCCTTCCAAATGACTTGCCTTGAAGGTGAGCAGTCCCTGCCTTTCCCCAGAATATTTAATAATAATATTAATTTTTTTATTTATACCCGAACCATCTGGCTGGGTTTCCCTAGCTACTCTGGGCGGCTTACAGCATATCCAAAAACAAAAAACATCAAGCATTAAAAACCTCCCAATACAGGGCTGCCTTCAGATGTCTTCTAAAAGTTGTGTAATTTTTTTATCTCCTGGACATCTGAAGGGAGGGCGTTCCACAGGGCGGGTACCACTACCGAGAAGGCCCTCTGCCTGTTTCTCTATAACTTCACTTCTCATAGTGAGGGAACCAGTAGAAAACCTTATGAGGAGGATCTCAGTGTCTGGGCTGAACAATGGGGGTGGAGACACTCTTTCAGGTATGCTGTGCTGAGGCCATTTAGGACTTTAAAGGTCAGCACCAACACTTTGAATGGTGCTCAGAAATGTACTGGGAGCCAGTGAAGATCCTTTATGACTAGTGTTATATGGTTCGAACAACCACTCCCAGTCACCAGTCTGGCTGCCGCATTCTGGATTAGTTGTAGTTTCCAGGTCACCTTCAAAGGTAGCCCCACACAGAGTGCATTGCAGTAGTCCAAGCAGGAGATAACCAGGGCATGCACCACTCTGGCGAGACAGTCTGCGGCAGGTAGGGTCTCAGCCTGCGGACCAGATGGAGCTGGTAGACAGCTGCCCTGGACACAGAATTGACCTGCACCTCCATGGACAGCAGTGAGTCCAAAATGACTCCCAGGCTGCGCACCTGGTCTTTCAGGGGCACGGTTACCCCGTTCAGGACCAGGGAGTCCCCCACACCCACCCGCCCCCTGTCCCCAAAAAACAGTACTTATGTCTTGTCAGGATTCAACCTCAATCTGTTAGCCGCCATCCATCTGCCAACCGCCTCCAGATACTCACACAGGACCTTCACTGCCCTCACTGGTTCTGATCTGAAGGAGAGGTAGAACTGGGTACAGTGGTGCCTCGCAAGACGAAATTAATCCGTTCCGCGAGTCTCTTCGTCTTGCAGTTTTTTCGTCTTGCGAAGCACGGCTATTAGCGGCTTAGCGGCTATTAACGGCTTAGTGGCTTTAAGAAAAAGGAAACAAACTCGCAAGAACTCGCAAGACGTTTCGTCTTGCGAAGCAAGCCCATAGGGAAATTCGTCTTGCGAAGCACCTCAAAAAACGGAAAACTCTTTCGTCTAGCGAGTTTTTCGTCTTGCGAGGCATTCATCTTGCGGGGCACCACTGTATCATCCGCATACTGGTGGACACCCAGCTTTTGTTCTAATGCTATGACTGCGGTGTGGGCATGCCTCTGTCCAGGAACCAGCATCTGTTGGCAGATTTTGACCCCCTGAAGCAAGTTCCTTGCTCCATCAGTTGTTGATCCACTGACGGTTGGGTTGTGTTGATGTGCGTGGAGAAGTCGAGTCTGTTGCAGTGGTATTAGTCAACAAGAACTTTGTGGGGCAAGGCTGTTGAGGACCTTTGTATCTCCTCCATCCCTAAGAGAAGAGTCTTTAAAAAAAAAGACCTCAGCCCAGGGTGTGTCACGTTATTGCATCTCTGCCCGTGCTCTTGCACTCCGATCTTATAAGGCATACTCAGAAGAAAGTTGTGTTGACTTCAGTGTGGCAGCATTCACAGTGAGCACAGTGAACGTTGTAGACTTAACATGCAATGTTCCAGTCAAAGTCTGAAGGCACAAGCTCTACAGCAGCCTTGGGAAGCCTTAACTTTGCTGCCTTAAGTTCCATGTTGAAATAAAATGGGATGTAATTGTACTAATCATGAATAAACGGTTTCTTCCATTACTTTCAATGCAGCTAATACATGGGGACAGTGCTAACCTTCCCATTTGATTGATATGCAGCAGCAATCACCTTGCAAAATTTCCAGGCTTCCGTAAGCTTGCTGGTCATTTTAGTATGTGTGTCTTTAATATTACGCTGCCTGAGAAATGGAGAAATCGCTTCCCGGCTTTAAAAATCTCATAGGAGAGGTCTGCAGGCGTATGACAACACAGTTCTGCTGTGACCCCGGCAGGTCTAGCCTTGAGATCCACATTTATGTCACTCTGAAGGAAGTATGTGCTTTAAATGGGAGAGCAAAACAAAGAATTTGATTTAAACCAGCAAAGTGGAGTGTGAGGTCTTAGGATTCTGCCCCTGTTAGATTTCTCTTTGACTGATTAAAATCCTTATGGGGACAGGAAAGTTCTTTTTTATAAAAAGAGAAGAAAAGAAAATCGGTGGTAACATATGATAAAGGTGGGCTGCAAATGAAATGAAATGCTGTCTTTCAGAGCCTTTTGAGTGATTTCTAGCACATTATAGTGCAGCGTCATCACATACTGTTGGAAGTGTTGCTGATGGCAGTGCTAAAAGAGAACACTCTGTGATCTGTATGTTCATTATCAACACACTTTTGTACAGGTGATGCCTAGCTCAGTTGATGATTTATTCCTGAAAATAGAGCTGTGCAGTGTAGAAAATTTGACCCTCAAGCTTTTAAACCATGAGTAAGCAAACTAAGACCTGGGGGCTGGATCTGGCCCAATCGCCTTCTAAATCTGGCCTGCGGATGGTCCAGGAATCAGCGTGTTTTTACATGAGTAGAATGTGTCCTTTTATTTAAAATGCATCTCTGGGTTATTTGTGGGGCATAGGAATTCATTCATTATTTTTTTTCAAAATATAGACTGGCCCCCCACAAGGTCTGAGGGACAGTGGACTGGCCCGCTGCTGAAAAACTTTGCTGACTCCAAATTTAAACCGTTGATGCAAATATTTAAACATGTAAGCCACTAGATGGCACTTTCGGGATTCTAGCATTCCGGTTCCTGGACTCTGCTTGTTTACTAGAGATTGTTCCCATGACAAACGTTGTTCGAAGTGGTCAACACATTCACATGGGTGTGGAATACGATAGTTTCTATTCCAGTATATCAGACTTGGGTTGCAGTGTGCGTGTAGGGAACACATCCAGTTTGTCATGAGGACAGTACAGTGGTACCTTGGGTTACCTACGCTTCAGGTTACACACTTCACTAAGCCAGAAATAGTGCTTCAGGTTAAGAACTTTGCTTCAGGATAAGAACAGAAATCGTGCAGCGGCGGTGCAGCGACAGCAGATCGCCCCATTAGCTAAAGTGGTGCTTCAGGTTAAGAACAGTTTCAGGTTAAGTATGGACCTCCGGAACGAATTAAGTACTTAACCCGAGGTACCACTGTATTACAATATAGCAACCTGCCCTCTTTTGAAGAGAGGCATACTGGAAGTCTCTGATTGTTCAAAGCTCCCCTCTTCTTGTTTCAGCCGCTCAATTCTTTGTGTTCTCTCACCTCCCCAGATACACAGACACACATATCCATGATGATCTTGTGCTCTTTTTGCTTTGGGGTAGCTCTGAACTATAGGCTCTGTTAAGAATAATTTGCCAGGGGAGAATTTTGACCAAGCATTACCGTTGAGGGCTATGTTTCTAATGCTGTGGCTGATGCAGCGAATACAGTTTTAGTGCTTGCAAGGCGTTAGCTCTTAATTTTGCTGCTGGGGTTTTGCTAAAATGATAACGAGTAAACAGAGCAACATGAAGAAGTGGCATTGAAAATACATTAGAGCACAGGGTGGATTTGATTTAAATCAAATTAATTTAAATCACTAGTCAGTAAGACTTGATTTAAATCATTTTTTTTACAGAAAGACTCATTCTTGCTGGTATAATCATAATATTTACAACCAGATGGAGGTTTCATTTTTGGAAGAATAAATTTTCAGAGTAGTTTTTACAGTTATATAAAAAATTACTGATTTGGTTATACTATTAGAAATACACAGACAGATGATTATGAAATTATTGTGAGATTTAATAAATTAACTGTTTATATTTGGACAACTTTTCTGCTGTACTTTATTGGAAGGAGAAAAATAATGACTTCCTTACAAAACAAGAACATTATAGCATATGGATCCATGTTTGTTACTGATGTGGTTAAACATTTTTAAAAATAAAAAACCCCACTTAGACACATGAAAAACTTAAAACAAATACTTATTTCCTGATGACTAGCCTTTGGACTATAATGTAACTTAAATAGAAAACTATCTTTAGAAAGATTTTTCCTCCAAAAGCATTTTATTTTCAAATTCAATTTAAATAAAAAAATCTGATTTAAATTTTTAAAATCCGCTTTTTTAAAAATTATTTTTTAAATCATTGATTTTTATCCACCCTGATAGAGCATCGCTTAACCAAAACTGAACAGGGAGAGAGTCTTGATTAGCCATTTTCCCTATTTGTTGCATGTAGTCTGCTGTGGCAGTACGTAAAGAAATGTGTGAAATCCTTAGTGAAATTCTGAAGAGCCATTGCAACTCTGCAATGAGATGAAATGCTGAAGTTCTCAGAATGAAGTGAGAACCACATTCTTAGCATGGTTAGGAACTGTTTTGGGGACAAGGGGGTCATATTATCCCAGTGGAAATCTGTCAGGGGCTGCATTCCAATAGTGGGTGAGGCCACATGCAATCATTAAACACACACACAGCTGTTTCCCATGGAAATAGAGGCATATATTTAATTTTTAGTAACTCGAGCTTCACTGTCCATTTTCTCTGTGAATAGTTTTTTCCAAACTGTGTTAAAGCGTGTTGGGACTTTTCCCCCCTAAAAATCTGTCCTGCCTATGCAGAAAGCGAAAGACTTTGCAAGTCCCGCAGAAGAATGCAGATTATAAGCAGAACTGCAAGCTCTGTCTAATGTTTTACAATTGTTTATGTGCTGTAAGCCGCCCGGAGTGTCTGGGGAAACCCAGCCGGGTGAGTGGGGTATAAATAATAAAAAATATTACTATTATTACTACTACTACTAAACATTTGTATCCTAAAACTTTCATGCCGGCATGCAGCTACAAAATACATGGATAACTTTTTGCATATTTGCAAGGAGTACAAGTCTATCTCTCCCTGCTCAGACATTTCCCTCTCTACCATGATATTCTCACAGCAGAACCGTTCGCAGAGGAGGGAGCTGCAATTGTATGCTTTACACATCATCAAAAACCCGTTTTACCTTCTTCATGCTGAATAGCTGGTGGCTGGATTGCAGGTCCATCCCCACCCCCGCCCAATCCCTGATTTAAGGAAGTAAAAGATAGGTCTTTCTGTGGAATTGGGTGTTTTCTATACACCCATAGTTTGTTGGTGCTAGAGATGTTCAGGTTTGCGTTGTGCCTAAGTAAGTATTATAAACAACCAGGATCTGCAGTATCCCATGTGGAGTTCTTCTTACCTGGATTTTAGTCTACAGTGGTACCTTGGTTTTCGAACGTCTCCATTGACAGACGTTTCAGTTTTCGAACACCGTAAACCCGGAAGTAAAAGCTTCGCTTTTTGAACAGGCCTCGGGAAGTTGAACATGCCACATGGCTTCCGTATTGAGTTTTCCGTTTTGAGGCTTCCGTTTTGAGTTTTCAAATGTTTCGGAACTCAGAACGGTCTTCTGGAATGGATTACGTTCGAAAACTGAGATACCATTGTACATCGTTTAGTCTTGTTTGGTATAGTAAGCTGCCCCTTGCAGATCCTGCAAACTGGAAAGGTATGATGTAAATCTCTACATGTTCTTTACATAATATGTTATTGACAGTTACTTCTACCCTAAATGGCATTGTCTACCCTCCCTTATGGCAGTGGTTCCCAGTTAGCTAAGTACTATGGACTCCCTGTTTTTCAGAAGCCAAGCCATGGACCCACTACTTTTGAAAACGTTGATATCTCTATGGTAGTTTTTGTTATGTAAATGGTTTCACGGATCCCCCGAGTGGGTTACGTGTTCCCGCAATTGGGACCCACTTCCTTATGGGATTCTGAGTTTCACAGTGTGGCTAATGATATCCCCATTTTCCAGTTTACCTTTGTTTTAAAAGCTACTCTGTTGCTTTAATATTCACATTTCCTTCTTACAAAGGTGCCCGGATCGGTCACCGTTCACTGATGAGATACTATAAGCAGCGGTTTGGTTCTTCAAGAGCTGTGGCTGTTTCTAAAAATAAACATGCTGTGGGCAGAGTATTGCAGCAATATAAAGCTCTGGGATGGACAGGCAGCACAGGTAAGCAAACAGCATTAGTGCGTTATATCAATACAGTTACTAGCCATTGTCCTTGAGAGGCATCTCTTTCAGCCATAAGAAGGGACATTTTCCTGGAAGTAGCCAATTATAGTAGCTGCCTGCTATTCTGAACTAGTTGGTATACCTTTTCAAAGAGCTGGTGTCTCTTAATTCCATGTGTGTAGCATCTGTCTAGAGCTTTTTTCAAAGAGGACCAGATTTGATGAAGTGAACATGTGTGAGGGCCATAGCTGTCAACTTACAGATTTGAAAATAAGGGACCAGCAGCCTCAAAAATAAGGGATCAGCAGCCAAAATAAGGGATTTTCCAAGCACAGGTATATTCAACATCTGAGCCCCTCCAAGCCAAAGGCAGATAGCTCAGCCAGCAGCCAAACAAAGCCTCAAGTGGTGGTTCCCACAGCGCAAAGGGGATGCAGCAAGGAAAACCACCGTCACCTCTCCGCTGAGAAGCGCTGAGCAAAGGCGAGTCCCCAGGCAACGCGGTTGATTTGATCGGCACAAGGCATGTAAGCTCCACCCCCCAGTCGTTCTTAGACTCCTTATTGGGTGAGCAATGCAGCCAAGCAACACAGTTGGAGCCTCCCTCCTCCCTGGCAGGGAGGGAGAGGAGCTGCTTCCTTTGATACCCGGGAAATTTAAGGGACATCATCAATAAGGGACAGCAGCAGGACACAGCGCTGGGATAAGGGACTTTCCCGCCAAATAAGGGACTGTTGACAGCTATGGTGAGGGCCAACCAAAGATATTGAACTTTTTTTAGGATTGAAGTTGTTGAGCTTTTGTTGGGATTTTACCCCAGGAAATAAACTGCTATACCATTTTACCCCAAAGCTGTTGAGGATTATAGTTTTACCCCAGGAAATTGACTGCCCTCGAAACGGACTTTGGACATGCCTGGGCTAGGCATTCTGTTACTTCCCTCTGCACCCAGTTGTGTTTGTGTGTGTGTGTGTGTATGTGTATGTGTATGTGTATGTATATGTATGCATCTATTTATTCTTTGGGAATTTTTAGAGGTTTCTGGATAACTGCTTTTAGAAACAGAATGCTGGGCTAGATTTAATGGTTGCCAAATTTAGGCATGCTTCCTGGGCCCAAATTCAACACATCTCCCAACATCAACTGCATTTTATGTAGGAAGCCGCTAGACCTGTGCAGACCTCATTGTAGGACTGGGTGCTTCTGTTCATCGTAAAAGTTGCTTTGCCTTCAGGTTGAGTGTTGAATGTTGGAAGGTGCAGTTAGATGGCACTGTGGTTTAAACCACTGAGCCCCTTGGGCTTGCCGAACAGAAGGTCAGCGGTTCGAATCCCCATGACGGAGTGAGCTCCCATTGCTCTGTTCCGGCTCCTGGCAACCTAGCACTTTTAAAGCACGCCAGTGCAAGTAGATAAATGGGTACCGCTGCGGCAGGAAGGTAAACAGTGTATCTGTGCACTCTAACTTCTGCCACAGTGTCCCGTTGCACCAGAAGCAGTTTAGTCATGCTGGCCACATGACCCGGAAAGCTGTCTGCGGACAGACAGCGGCTTCCTCGGCCTGAAAGCAAGATGAGCACCGCAACCCCATAGTCGCCTTTGACTGGACTTAACCGTCCCGGGGTCCTTTACCTTTACCTTGAATGTTGGTTCTTTCTCCATAACTTCAGGAGCAGCACTGGCTCGTGAGCGTGACATGCAGTACCTTCAGAGGATGAAGGCCAAGTGGATGCTGAAGACCAGCATGCAGAATAACGCTACAAAGCAGATGCACTTCCGCGCGCAAGTCAGGTTCTGAAAGTGCCCAGCGATAAGCATGGCTAGCCTGAGCTTGCCTCGTTCTTTCTGCAGTACTGTGGAAGGAAGATCCAGTTGCACAGAAGTGTGGTACTGCCTGCTGCTATTTCAACATGATTCCCAAGGAGATTTCAGCCCGGTGTAACTGGCTGTCAGACTTCAAATCAATAAAGCCTATGCATAAGAAAGCATGTTTTGCTGGTTATTTGCAGTACAGTCATACCTCATGTTACGTTATAATAATAATAATAATAATAATAATAATAATAATAATAATAATAATAATATAATATTTATTATTATTTGTACCCCGCCCATCTGGCTGGGTTTCCCCAGCCACTCTGGGCGGCTTCCAACAAAGATGAAAAGTACACTAAAATGTCACATATTAAAAACTTCCCTGAACAGGGCTGCCTTCAGATGTCTTCTGAATGTCAGGTAGTTGTTTATCGCTTTGACATCTGATGGGAGGGCGTTCCACAGGGCGGGCGCCACTACCGAGAAGGCCCTCTGCCTGGTTCCCTGTAACTTGGCCTCTCGCAGTGAGGGAACCGCCTGAAGGCCCTCAGAGCTGGACCTCAGTGTCTGGGCAGAACGATGGGGGAGGAGACGCTCCTTCAGATATACTGGGCCGAGGCCGTTTAGGGCTTTAAAGGTCAGCACCAACACTTTGAATTGTGCTCGGAAACGCACTGGGAGCCAATGTAGGTCTTTGAAGACTGGTGTTATATGGTCTCGGCGGCCGCTCCCAGTGGCAACCCGGAAGTACCTGCGGCAAACCGGAAGTCCTGCGGCAACCCAGAAGTACCGAAAAGGGTTACTTCTGGGTTTTGCCGCTCATGCATGCGCAAAAGCGCGAAACGACGTCATGCGCAGAAGTGGCAAGTCACAACCTGCACATGTGCAGACGCACTAATGCGGGTTGCGCTCTTTTCATTTTGCAAACGGGCCTCCAGAACGGATCCCGTTCACAACCAGAGGTACCACTGTATCGGCTCTCAGGTATCTACGCTGCGCAGCTGAGTTGCATTTCAGACACTTGAAATATTTGCTGAGGAAGCATCAAACACTTTGAACAATGCTGTTAGGTGAGAGGTCAGTATTATCCACATATTGCAGGGAGCAGCTGCTCAGAGAGAGGAGTTTGCTTGAGAGGTTTTTGCAGCAGATGAGAACTTAGAACCAGGGGCTTTCTAACCCATGCCCAGGCCAAAATGCTGTACAGTGGAACCTTGGCTTACGTACCGTCCTCCTTACGAATGCTTCGGGTAACGAGCTCCGCTAACCCAGAAGTAGATGCCCCTAGTAGGGAAGCAGGCCATAGCAAAAGAGGCCTTGCCGAAGTGTGTGGGGATGAGAGACTTTTGAGTAGATTAACTGGCAAATAGTTTCCGTTATTTCCACAGAAGCCTTGCCTCCAAATTCTGAGCCTTTAACACTTCAGTCCAAATCCTTGACTTTGTATTAAATCCCACAAATTCCAGTGGGGCTTAGTGACTTCCTAACCAGTTTTAAGACTGCATTGTGAGAGGTTGCAATGACCACTTTCAGCAGTGATTACCGGTAATCTGTTACCTGGAAATTGCTTTTCTGTGGCGATGCTTTTATATTTGTGGATGGCAAATATTTTATATTTGTGTATGGCATGGAGACGAACTGGTGACATGCTTCAATTAAATTGCATCCTAAATTGAAACCAGGGGGACATAGGTTTCTTACTCTGCCTTGAATCCCCCTTCTACCAGTTTTGTTTTGGTGGGGTTTTTTGGTCAGTAAATATATGACAAAATGCAACATCAGCCTCCCCCAGCATGGTGCAGGAGAGCACAGATTCAGGCTTTTAAGAAAACACGAATACGGTTAAGTAGGAGGAACCCTTTAGATATATGCAAACTTACCTGGCTCCCTTTGTAAATCTTCTAGCTCTACCCAGGCTCAGGAAACACACTGCAATACTTTTGAGCATCACCCGGGAGGAATATTTTTCAAGAGATAACCAGTCTGACTCCATCACAAGTGGCCTTTCTCACAGAAACGTCACGGTGCATACAATTAACATTCAT
This sequence comes from Podarcis cretensis, assembly GCF_951804945.1. Taxonomy (NCBI): domain Eukaryota; kingdom Metazoa; phylum Chordata; class Lepidosauria; order Squamata; family Lacertidae; genus Podarcis; species Podarcis cretensis. Next base: position 15,699,903 of record NC_137176.1, on the reverse strand, counting down.
CACACTCGAGTGGGCATCTCAAGGGAATAAAAACAAGGAGAATGCAAATCAGTATCACAAAAAACTGCCTGACCTCTGAGCTTATAATGCCTACTTCATCATCTTAGAGCTTTAGTCTTCATATTCATTTGCAATAGAGCTCTGCCCCACCACAGTTGCAAGAGCATAGACAGCTAGTTTCCTATGTAAAATAAGTTCAATAGATAGTGTCAGTAGATAATCCACTGCCAACTCATTTCTGCCCCTCCTCGCCTGTTTCCTGATCTGTAATAACAGAAATGAGAAGGTCTTGAAAAACATCTTAAGGGTGAAGGTTGTTCATATGTTAACATACAAGTTCATCGTATTCCTCCTAATTCCCCTACCTTGTGTGGAAACTTCACAGTGGTTCTTTAATGAAAATGCCACAGATAGTTAAAGGTCAAAGGCCTGGTTATAGTAGGGATGCCATATTTTGAAGAGCAAGAAAGAAGACACATTTGCTGAGTTCTAATTTTAACTGGATAGGGATGCGGGTGACGCTGTGGTTTAAACCACAAAGCCTAGGGCTTGCTGATCAGAAGGTCGGCGGTTCGAATCCCCGTGACGGGGTGAGCTCCCGTTGCTCGGTCCCTGCTCCTGCCCACCTAGCAGTTCGAAAGCACGTCAAAGTGCAAGTAGATAAATAGGTACCGCTCCGGCGGGAAGGTAAATGGCGTTTCCGTGTGTTGCTCTGGTTCGCCAGAAGCGGCTTAGTCATGCTGGCCACATGACCCTGAAGCTGTACGCCGGCTCCCTCAGCCAGTAAAGCGAGGTGAGCACCGCAACCCCAGAGTCGTCCACGACTGGACCTAATGGTAAAGGGGTCCCTTTACCTTTACCTTTTACTCTTAACTAGGGATCTCTATGATGGCTCTGATTTTACATACCCATTAAAAAGAGGAAGTATCCTGGAAAGAGGACATATGGCAACCTTAGAGGAAGGTTTTTGCCTGATGCCTAATGATGTGTAATGAAGGTGCAGAAAAGGCCCATTCTTGTGTTGCCACCCTTCGGATCACTTGTGGAGGAGGCACACAAAGAAAGACCTCAGAGTGGTGATTGAAGGGTTTGCGTTGGTTCATATGGGGAGAGACATCATGGTCCTGAGCCGTTTAAGGCTTTGTAAGTAAAAACCTGCGCTTTGAATAGATATCCTTTTGCAGGAATGGCATTTGTCCTCTACTACTTCAGCATTAAAATCTAGGAAACTGAATTATTTTATTCTGCAGCAGTTTACGGACTGAACTATGTTCTAGAGCTGTTCAGCCCATGATCTTAAAAATGCTGTCTACAAGGAAACTGGCTGGGTTATCTCTACTTGCTTCTAGGTTTCTACCCTCCACAAAAAAATCACACACAAAAAAAAACAGTGTTATAACAGCAGCTCACACAATGAGTGTTGTCAGTGAGTCAGCAATTTATTCCTCTTGCTAGAGCTGGGCAGTTCTTGCTCTCGGCTTAGGTTTTCAATTATTGTTTCTCGCTGACTTCCAGGAGCCTCGGCAGGCCCTATTGAAAAAAGGTGAAAATCCAACAAGACTAACCATAAAAAGGCTTTCTATAGTCACATGTGCATAAAACGTGCTAGAATATTTCCACAACATATGTAAAGATGGAATCTGGTGGGCATAGTCTAAAGATATTACTTACCAGGAAAGTCTGTAAATAGACCATTTCCCCTCTCATCACTTAAGTTTGGAGCCTGATGTTTACCTCGTCATAGAGACCAGCACTTCAGAAAGCCAAAATACACATGGGATGGCTGCAGGAATAACAAGAGTTTCCCCTTCACATACTTGAATCAGCCCCAGTTTGTGGAATGTGTAGTGCCAGCCAGTTAAGTCTAAAACAGGATGTCGCATGAGAGCCAGTGGGTAGGAATTTGAGACTTCCTCCTTGAAACACTTTGGCAATTCTGAGACTGGGGGAATGGAGATTTGCACCAGCAGCTGGAATAGTATCTATGGATACGTAAGGGCAGGTTCTGTTTACAACAATATCACACAACTGTAAGTGCTGTTACTTTCAACTTTACCAAAGATAGAAGAAGAAGAGTTTGGATTTGATATCCCGCTTTATCACTACCCTAAGGAGTCTCAAAGCGGCTAACATTCTCCTATTCCTTCCTCCCCCACAACAAACACTCTGTGAGGTGAGTGGGGCTGAGAGACTTCAAAGAAGTGTGACTGGACCAAGGTTACCCAGCAGCTGCATGTGGAGGAGCAGGGAATCGAACCCGGTTCCCCAGATTGCAAGACTACCACTCTTAACCACTACACCACAGGAGAGGGAGTGAGAGATCACCAAACTGCAGCTGCCAGGTCCCAGATCAGAAAGCTTTGGGTCAGAAAGCTGAAAGCTTTGGGTCTGACCTCTAGATTGTCTCCTGAAGCCTCACACACAATGCATACTACTCCTGAAAATAATAACAACAACAATTTATTTATATCCTGCACATCTGGCTGGGTTTCCCCAGCCACTCAGGGTGGCGCCCAACAATAAAAAGGGATAAAACATCAAACATTAAAAACTTCCCTAAACAGGCATGCCTTCAGATGTCTATTAAAAGTCAAACAGTTGTTTATTTCCTTGACAACTGATGGGAGGGCGTTCCACAGGGCGGGTGCCACTACCGAGAAGGCCCTCTGCCTGGTTCCCTGTCATCTCACTTCTCGCAGTGAGGGAACTGCCAAAAGGCCCTCAGAGCTGGACCTCAGTGTCCGGGCTGAACGATGGGGGTGGAGACGCTCTTCAGGAATACTGGGCCGAGGCCATTTAGGGCTTTAAATGTCAGCACCAACACTTTGAATTGTGCTCGGAAACGTACTGGGAACCAATGTAGGAATTGGTCTGCTGGACTAATTGGCTCTGTCTTTTGGTTTTGCCTACCTCCTAGCAAATTTTGGCAGTTGAGGCATTAGGTAAGCCTTAGTCTTTGATGGGACGCAGGTGGCACTGTGGGTTAAACTACAGAGCCTAGAACTTGCTGATCAGAAGGTTGGCGGTTCAAATCCCCACGACGGGGTGAGCTCCCGTTGCTCAGTCCCTGCTCCTGCCAACCTAGCAGTTCGAAAGCACGTCAAAGTGCAAGTAGATAAATAGGTACCGCTCCGGCGGGAAGGTAAACGGCATTTCTGTGTACTGCTCTGGTTTGCCAGAAGCGGCTTAGTCATGCTGGCCACATGACCCGGAAGCTGAACGCCAGCTCCCTCGGCTAATAAAGCGAGATGAATGCCGCAACCCCAGAGTTGGACATGACTGGACCTAATGGTCAGGGTTCCCTTTACCTTTTTAGTCTTTGATGGAGGAGAGGCTGTAACCACTGCCTGCCCCTCCAGTATCCCAGGGTACCCACTTAAAGGGATCAGGAAGGAGTTGCTTCTGACCAGAAGCCCAGGTGGGTGCTAGGACGACAGCACTCCTCAAGGCAGCAACCCTGTGGGGCTTTCCTGCTTGATGTATGTTATAGGACCCCTTTGCCTATAACATAGGGCTGGTGGTTCAATGGTTCTATCCAATGCCTTGCCAAACCCTACATCTGTAATCAATAAAGTTGGGGCCTGATTTGACTCAAAATGATGGGTCGTGTGAGCTTTCTTGGGTGGTGGTGGGCACCTGGTTTGGGCAAGGGAGTGCTCAAGCTGTCTGAGTATTTGGAATAATCTGTACAGTATTTGGAATAATCGTTAACCCAGCCCAAGCTTTCTCTTCTAGACCCTGATAATCTCTTCCCAGGCAACAGATATTTGTGCCGTCATCTTTGTATAAAATGCTGTGTGATTGTAATGCCTATTTTCCCAAAGGAATATAATAGGCTAGTCTTAAATTCAAGCTTACTCTGAGAACCAATCTAAACATTGCACAGAATTACTAACCGTACATTTATTACTTCTACAGAGCTTCCAAGGATATTTCAAGCACTTCCAAAAATACTCTGTCATAAGCTTTTTAAATATATTTTTTAATGAGGATCACAGTCTGAAAGTGAGTTTATGACATTAAGGGCAGAGGAATCAAGATTTTAAGGAGCAAAAGACCAAGAAAACTGGTGGATATTCAGCTGCTGTAAAATATGGTAAAGGTGACAGAAAGGAAGGCAAACAGAACAGAGAATGCACAAGAGCAAAGGCACAAAAAAGTCTTTGGCTTCACATGTAGAGGTTGCAGGCATGAAGAGAAAGAGAGAATATAGGCAGTTTAAAGAAATAAACAAAAGTTTTCAATGAATGTGATTTAAGAAGAAACCTAGGGGCATGCAAGGAAAAAAAATGACCCATTCCATTCATTTTCATTATTAAAAACCACACTGATTTCATTATTTATTCATTTAAAGTACATTTCTTGTTTTTATGGGTTTTACTGCTGCATTTAGCAGCGGAGCTAATTTCAGCAGCTGCCTCCCAGTGACAGACAGAATGTATTGACATTGCATAAGGCCAGGGCCATTTCATTCCAGGATGCAACTTCCAACGCGTTTGTGGGGAGTGAAATGATGGCTGCCAGGAGGTGGCTGCTCAAATCAGACACTGGTGCCAGAGTAAGGTAAGTACCGTCATCCTCAAATAAGTGATGCATGAGTAACAAATGAGATACCCCCTAAAAAGGACTGCACCACATTTTGCAGGGTTCCTTCACCTTCAGTCTGTGAAATGGTATTATTCTGAATTCTTGCATTTCATCAGGTGTAAGATGTATGATCATTCTGAAGTGCAAATATACGCAATACCTTAAAACAAATAAAAAGAGGTTGTTGTCACTAAAATCGTTGTTGACATGCTGATCAGCAAAATGGTTATGAACAGTAGAACATTTCCATAGCCCAAATTTGGCGGTCCTTTCCTCCCAGTTCCACTAGCAATGCCAGTTTCTCATATCCATCACACTGGTACATCTGAGCCTCTGAAGTGTCACATTTGATGGTGAAATGTATATTCACATTGTTAATCTACAATATCACCAGTTTGTTTTATGATTATGTGAGAAAAAGTAAAAAAGGAAGATCAATTTATTTATTTTAATTGCTTTGAAATAGCACACAATCTGGGACGTGGGTGGCGCTGTGGGTTAAACCACAGAGCCTAGGGCTTGCCGATCAGAAGGTCGGCGGTTCGAATCTCCACAACGGGGTGAGCTCCCGTTGCTCGGTTCCTGCTCCTGCCAACCTAGTAGTTTGAAAGCATGTCAAAGTGCAAGTAGATAAATAGGTACCGCTCCGGCAGGAAGGTAAATGGCGTTTCCATGTGCTGCTCTGGTTCGCCAGAAGCGGCTTAGTCATGCTGGCCACATGACCCGGAAGCTGTACTCCGGCTCCCTCGGCCAATAAAGCGAGATGAGCACCACATCCCCAGAATCAGTCACAACTGGACCTAATGGTCAGGGGTCCCTTTACCCTTTACCCTAGCACACAATCCCAAGGGGCTCTGGAGAATGTTTCTTTTTTAAAAAATAGAGAGAACTTGTGCCGTAATGTTATATATTACTTAGAGGGAGATGTGCTCAATGATGCAGAACCATTTTATAAAAATGTATTAAGTCCTCCTACATCAGCAGTAGATTGAATCAGTCATATTTGTCATGGGCTGCTGTCTTCAGCTGAATCAAGGTGTTTGCAAATACAAAGCTGAACAACAGCCAAGTGTTTCTGAAAATGCAGTCTCATCTTGGCTTGAATCTATAGCGGTGAACCTATTCAGAGCAGTAATGCACCTTACCTAGGAAAGAACATTACGTAAATTGATCACCTGGAAAGAATCAACAAGTACTGTATTGCATTTTTAAAAGGAGGGCAGCCATTTCCCTAACTAATAATACCATTGGATTTTTTCCCCAGTTGTTCAACCCATTCATTTTCATGCAATCTAACTTTCTCTGAACCTTTTCTTTTCCCTATTTAGACACAGAATAGATACAGAATTCCACCTCAAAAGTCAAAAGGAATTATTACCCTTTCCCATCTATTGCTGGAGAAGAGGCCAAGAAATGGATCCTTCACAGCAAACCTATGGGGAGTCCGTAGGTTTATTTCCCCCAAAATGTCATATATTAGTATATATTTCACGTATATGCTAAATAAAATTGCCACATATACACTGCCACTTATATAAAAGTTCTCACTTTGTTATTGTTCTTTTTAATCATACATGCAGCTGACCTTACGGTTTTGCAGATTTGAAATCTTAGAAGCTGCAGAAATCTGCCTTTTGTGCAGTCTCAAATACAGACACAGCAGTGAACTATAGAATGATATACGTAGTACTCGCTGCAGTGGCACAAAGATCATTCTTTTTGGGAGGTGTGGAAAAGAGCTTGCTCATTATGTTCTTTACGTTGCATAGTGTTGACAACAAGCATTATTAGATGAGCACTTGACCAAAATTGTTCATGGCAGGGAACTGCATAAACTTGATTTTCTACAATTCCTATATGGAGGACAAGTTCTTAATACTAAGATGTCCCCTCTGTAATTCAAAGCCTGGCCTAGGATTCTTATGCAAATATGGAACAAATCTACTCCCCCAAAAAACAACAATGAAAGGGTTTCTTCAGGTCATTGTGATATGCCAAACATGCCATTTAATCTTTACCTTCTGCTGCCAGGTACTACGGCACTCACAGATGAAAATTATTCTACAGAAAGACCAAATCATGGGAACAATTTCTTTTTTACAGTAATCTTTTAGACAGTACTTAAAGGTAAAGGTAAAGGGACCCCTGACCATTAGGTCCAGTCGTGGCCGACTCTGGGGTTGCAGTGCTCATCTCGCTTTATTGGCCGAGGGAGCTGGCGTACAGCTTCCGGGTCATGTGGCCAGCATGTCTAAGCCGCTTCTGGCGAACCAGAGCAACACACGGAAACGCTGTTTACCTTCCCGCCAAAGTGGTACCTATTTATCTACTTGTACTTTGAGGTGCTTTCGAACTGCTAGGTTGGCAGGAGCAGGGACCGAACAACAGGAGCTCACCCTGTTGCGGGGATTCGAACCACCGACCTTCTGATTGGCAATTCCTAGGCTCTGTGGTTTAACCCACAGTGCCACCCGCGTCCCTATCTAGTTAAAAGTAGAACTCAGCATATGTGTCTTCTTTCTTGCTCTTCAAAATATGGCATCCCTACTATAACCAGGCCTTCAGCCTTTAACTATCTGTGGCATTTTCATTAAAAAACCACTGTGAAGTTTCCACACAAGGTAGGGGAATTAGGAGGAATACGATGAACTTGTATGTTAACATATGAACAACCTTCACCCTTAAGATGTTTTTCAAGACCTTCTCATTTCTGTTAATCCAGATCAGGAAACAGGCGAGGAGGGGCAGAAATGAGTTGGCAGTGGATTATCTACTGACACTATCTATTGAATTTATTTTACATAGGAAACTAGATGTCTATGCTCTTTGCAAGAATGGTGGGGCAGAGCTCCATTGCAAATGAATATGTGGTTTAACCCACAGCGCCACCCATGTCTCTTATACATAAGTGCTTACATAAGTGCAAAGAGCCTTGTTGTCTTTTTTTTTTTTTTTTTGCCTTCCTAATGGTCTTATGATGTATTTGCTTTGACGCTCATTTTGAAGCTGATAGGTAGAAGCCACTGAATGGGTTGGTGACTAAGCAGATATTTAAACTCAGGCCCTCCCAGCTTGACAACCTCTCATTTGTAGTTTATATTTGGTGCAAGGCAAAATCTTAATACGAAGATGTACATTCGCCCCACTAGGAAGGTGGCTCTGCTAAGGCATTGGGTCTGCTTGTTTGTTTTTTTGCAGTCAGCTGGAGGTGGAATTAAAATGGTGGTTTCACACAGCCCTTAATATAGCAGTGTATCATCCTGCCATGCCCTTTCTTTAATATTGAAGCACAAGTCAGTCCCATTCAACAAAGCTTCCTTGCAAAGTTAATTGGTAGCTTCGTCCTTACAGCTTCTGTCCATGTCTGAGGGATTACTGATGATCTGTCACTTAATTAGTCATATTCTGTTCCTTACATTAGGAGGGCTTTAATTACTGCTTTCCTTTTCCTTATTATCTTCTACTTGTTTTGACTATTTTCATCATCATAAGAATATAAGAATATTACATTATATTTTTTTCCAAAAATTTTTATTGGTTTTCAAAAAAAAAAATTCAAACATACATACATACATACATCTTAACTGTACTTTATCCAATCTTAGTAACATTGTTAAGTGACTTCCTCAAATCCCCCTGGCTGAATTTCAGTGTATATCATTGTAACAGTTTTCCAAAACCAATTTTCTCATAAAATTAACTTAATCACGTAACATCTTTCTTTGTTTTCATTTTGACTTTAAACATATTATTCTCTAACATCACATATTTAAAACCTAAGCCTATCTGATATTTGCAAGTTTTTCCAATTAAGTTATCTTAACATATTTAACTAAATAGTCTTTGAATTTCATCCATTCCTCCCAGTACTCCTCCTCCTTCTGGTCACGGACTCTTCCAGTCAGGTTGGCTAGCTCCGAAAAGTCCATCATCATCTTCTGCCATTCCTACACTGTTGGGACTTCTTGTGATTTCCAATTCTTAGCTAACAAAATTCTAGCTGCAGTTGTGGCATACAACATCTAACATCTTTTTTGGGCAATTCCAAACCTATTATTCCAAGAAGAAAGGCCTCTGGTTTCTTAATAAATGTATATTTCAACATTTATTTCAATTCATTATAAATCTTCTCCCAGAAGTCTTTCACTTTGGGACAGGTCCACCATATGTGATAAAAGGTACCCTCTTTTTCTTTACATTTCCAGCATAGATTATCACTATTGTGTTAATTTTACAGGGGTTAAGTACCATCTATACATCATTTTCATGATATTTTCCTTTAACACCGTACATGCAGTGAACTTGACCCCTTTCCTCCACAACCTTTCCCAGTCTTCAAACATTATATTATGTCCCACATCTCTTGCCCAATCTATCATCACAGATTTAACTTGTTCATCCTTTGTATGCTATTCCAACAATAAAGAATATTACATTATATTGGCTATTTTTTTTTGAAAAAGCAGACAAACCAACACTGTGGCTTGACATAAACTTTATGGATGTAGGTGCCATGATTCATGAAATAGGTTCTTTAGGAGGATAATGGCTTCCACAGATTTATGCCAACCTGCACATAGTGTCTTCCCTTCTCTCCCATTCCAAACTATGTATCATTCAAGTAGAAGTTGCCATCAATAACAACTTTTCTGTGGAAGTCTATTACAAAGACAGTGGATGACTAGAAAACCAGGAGCAGAGTCAGTTGTGCAACTCCTGGGTCACATTGGGTGAAATGTGTGAAACTAATAGCCCCAAACTATTTTTTTTCCAGTAATTGCTACTAATTACAGATGGTCAACAAGGCAAATAATTTTACCAGGGCCATAGACTATTTAAAAAGGTTAAGTTGTTTATTCACCCCCATACTAACAATCATTCCATATTTAGACTACTCATACACGATTATCTCAAAGACTCTTCTAATAGGTTATATTGCAATTCTATAGGACTTCTCTTATAGGGTAGCATATAAATAATGTAAGTAAATAAATGAATAAAATATCAGTTTAGGCCATGCCAAATGGATACTCTATGCCACCCTGAAGTTAAAAAGGTCTTCCAGAACGAGGAAGGTACAGTTTCTGTTTGTTTCTGTTTGATAAGTGGCAAGATTGTTTTCTGTTTGGTCTTTGGTCTTTGCTTCTTAAATATTCAGCTCAAAATATTTTTAAATCTGCGTTTGTTTAAATGAATTAACTGTGGAACAACTGTTTTTCTACCCTTGGGAGAGATGACAACTTTGCTAAGTGTCAAAAATGACAAAGATATTTATGAATGGGTTCTCCTACGACAACTGCAGAATGAGTGTAAGTAAATCAGAGGTGTTGGTCCAGTGTCAGAAGGCTGTAAGTCAATTATATAAGGGGTGGGGGAGAATCTACCTTGTGATCTCAGTTCCAGCAGCTATATAATGTTGTGCAAACAATGGCAGAACATTAGTTATAGAAGATCAGAGCAAGTTTCCAGAAGCGCTTAAATTTTGATAAGACAAAGTTATTGAAGTCATTTAGGAAACATTTAGATGGCTCTCTAAGAAAATAAAGAAAGGAACAGAGAAATAAACAAAGTTGCATATTAGTGCTGATGACTACATGCAAATAGTTCCTCGGCATCATCAAGAATGTGATTGCTTTAGGGCAAGTGTCCATATATTACAGCTATTAAAGCTTCAACACAAAGTCCTTTCAGGAGATTTTAATGATCAATGGATGACTAAATGAATGGGGAGCTGCAGGCTATTAACCGAGACTATAACCTCTATTAGCTGTGAGAGAAGGAAGCAAAAACAAGATGTAGCTTGAGTCTAAGATATCTACATAAATTTGGGGACTCACTAAATCTCATGTCTCTAAAATACTATAGTGTTTAACTGTAGCTTCTTAAAATAATGATGTCCTCTATTCTTTAACTAAAACAAGCTCATTTGTTTGTGTATTGACTTTAGGTCAAGGTGCAAAAACGAGATGATGAAGATCAAAAGGGCAATATTTAGAATAAGCTGTGGGAAACAGGCAAATATGAAACCATTGATAAAGGTAAAGGGACCCCTGACCATCCACATATTTCTCTTGAGCAACGCACACGTTCATATTGTCATGAGACTTTGGGATAGAGCAGAATAAATGAATTTAAAGGTAAAGGGACCCCTGACCATTAGGTTCAGTTGTGGCCGACTCTGGGGTTGCAGCGCTCATCTTGCTTTATTGGCCGAGGGAGCCGGCGTACAGCTCCCTCGGGTCATGTGGCCAGCATGACTAAGCCGCTTCTGGCGAAACCAGAGCAGTGCACAGAAACGTCATTTACCTTCCCACCGGAGCGGTACCTATTTATCTTCTTGCACTTTGACGTGCTTTTGAACTGCTAGGTTGGCAGCAGCAGGGACCGAGCAACGGGAGTTCACCCCATTGCGGGGATTCGAACCGCCGACCTTCTGATCGGCAAGCCCTAGGCTCTGTGGTTTAACCCACAGTGCCACCCTCGTCCCTTGAAACCATTGATAGCAGCTCATAATTCTACCACATTAACATGATCACGTGTGGAAAAAACCCTTTTCAAGCATCAGTTCAAAGCCGCTGATGACAAATGGGGGAAGATAAATTATAGTACTTTTCTACTATGTGAAGGCACACAGTAGATGTGAACATGCAGTATTTTATCACTGTGTGTGTGTGTGTATGTGTGTGTTTCATAAAGATGGAATTATCCAGTTAATGAGTGCTACTTCCCTTAATAGATTTATTAGTAATATTTACTTAAAATGCCAGCCATATCTTAAGAACAAAGAAATGTGTCATTTTAGCTGGTTTCTTTATATGGCATGCAATTCATCACTTTCATTGCCTATCATTACAATGTGAACTAGAGTCTGGCCTTTGAGCTATCTGTGTGAAAATTAGTTTGGACACTGCGCTTGCCTACATTTAAACTACAGTGTAATTCTATCGTTCAGGATGCTTAATGTGTCTTGATGTTTATTGATTTGAATAATACAGCCCAATGGTATGCAGATTTTCTTGGAAGTGGGTCCCATTGAGTTCAATGTGGTTTACTGTCAGTGTGCATAGGGCTGCAGCCTTAGATTGATAAATACGCTTCCGAAAGACACTTGACACATAGTTCCTGTGAGGCTGTTAATTGATCCCTAAATGCACAGCTTCCATATGCTGTTTAAGTTTCCCAAAGTAAACATGATATACGGGAGTCCTTGGATCTTCAAGGCAATTAGTGGGCAGGAGTTAGCAGCTGCAATATAGAATATATATCCTTTAAGTTCCACTGAGGTCACAGAATTACTTCAGAACAAGTCAGCTTGAGAAAAGTTGGTCTTTCTGCCAACACCGACAATGATCTAAAACCCAACTTTTTCTGAAAACCAATTGTTTCACCTACACAGTGGTTCATCGTTAAAGAGGTAGTGTTTTAGAACTGGGATATGTGAATAGGTTTAGTAAACAGGAAGCTGACTAACATCTGCCCTTTTAATTGTTCCTTTTCCAGGGAACAACGTCTATGATTGTTGTACCAGCAGCATAGGATGCACGCTTATCGTTTCTAGTTTCTGGAAACAAGAAGTTTGCATATACGGAGATGGACAATGCAACTGTCCCAGCCTATTAGCTCTGTCCTGCTTGGTTGAAACTCACTCCGAATCCGATATTAATTAATTGGTTGAAACACAATGTGGTGGTTCATGGTTCTTATGGGGTGCTATGAGTAAAATGAACCTAGAGTTGCATTAAAGAACATGGGAGGAGTCAAGAAAGCGAAAGAGCTACCACTATCAGTCCTTGAAGTTTTGACCTTTTACCAATCATTTCCTCCCCTCATGTTTTCTCCATCAGCTATGGATATCAGTTCTTCACATTGATGTTCTCATTCCCATGTTCCATGCCCAATGTACAGATGCCATTGTACTTTTTGCTTTCCTTTTCTGTCCTACTTGCTTTCTATTCTTCTAGGCTCAATGGTACTTGCTTCAAAGTGTTAACAGGATCACAACCTTGTCAGAAGATTAAGAGAACTATACAGTATATATTCATTAAATATTTATATCTCTTCACAAAATAATATTTGTAGTCTAATCAGAGAACCCCATCTCTCTTCTAGGCTATACATTAGATAATGATGATGGAAATGAATACATAGTTCATTCTCTCAACAGGCTATGTAAATGTGTGTGGGGGGGGTGTTTTAAAACTAGGAGGTTGTTTTTTGTTGTTTTGTTTTTTTACAAATATACAGGTTGGGAATGGGTGGAGTTTTTTTTAAAAAAATATTTATGCTTTTCAGGTTTATACATTTCACTAATTTTACAATCATTTTAACATTTCAAACCTTGACTTCCTTCCCCCCTTTTCTGCAGTTCCTTAAATTTATTTTTAATATCTTCTGCATATCCAAGTTAACTTAATTTGCTCATTTATTCATCTACTTTAAATATATACTCTAATAAAACTTCAGGTTATTACAGTAATCCTGCCAATGTTCTTATCTGTTTACAATTTATCTGTAAATATTCTTTAATCCATTTCCATTCTTTTATAAAAAGTTTATTTCTTGCTTTCTTATTCTTCCAGTAAATTTCACCATTTCTGCATATTCAATAAGTTTTTGTTTCCATTTTTCCTTTGCTGGGACTTTTGCTTCTTTCCATTTTGGGGCGAGTACCATTCTTGCCGCTGTAGTAGCATACATGAATAAGTTTCTATACAGTTTAGGCAGTTCTATCCCTATAATTCCCAAAAGAAAAGCTTCTGTTTTTTTTTAAAAAAATAAACGTTATTTTAAACATCCTTTTCAATTCATTATATATCATTTTCCAGTAAGCTTTAATCTTACAAGACCACCACGTGTTATGTAAACATTTATTACTGGACAGCATCAGCAATATATACCCTCTGAACACAATTTGGCCAGGCAACAGCACTTGCCTGTATATCTTTTATTTTTTTATTGTGTTTTTCCTCTGTCTGTTTCACTATTCTCTTTTCTCTTTCCTGTGCATGTAAAATTAGCAACTTCTCTGTGCTTCTGTGCATGGATTATGAGCAACTGCAAAGAAAATGATTGAGGCCACAATGTGTGTGTGGCTATGCCCACTGCCCTTTCACAGATTATAGGTAAAGGTAAAGGGACCCCTGACCATTAGGTCCAGTCGTGACCGACTCTGGGGTTGTGGCGCTCATCTTGCTTTATGGCCGAGGGAGCTGGCGTACATGTGGCCAGCATGACTAATCCACTTCTGGCGAACCAGAGCAGCACACGGAAACGCCCTTTACCTTCCCGCCGGAGCGGTACCTATTTATCTACTTGCACTTTGATATGCTTTCAAACTGCTAGGTTGTCAGGAGCAGGGACCGAGCAACGGGAGCTCACCCCGTCGTGGGGATTCGAACCGCCGACCTTCTGATCAGCAAGTCCTAGGCTCTGTGGTTTAACCCACGGCGCCACCCGCGTCCCTTCACAGATTATAGGAAGTCATCATATCCCGGATGGAGGAGTCTACAGCCTGTTATAATATACCAGGCAGCACCACACACTCATATACAGCTATGGGATATGGCTTGATAAATTGCATACCCCTCTGCCAGCATGGGGGATTCTCCCAGTACCCCCAAAAGCTCTTCTAATGCTCCCCAGCTCCTATCAGCTTCACTACAAGCAGGAATGCTCATCAGTCCCAGGCAGCTGGGTCAAGTTATTAATCCTGACAGATACTACTGCAGAAATGACAGAAGTCCTCTGCCTCCTAGCAGATAATCCAGCTCCTTGGGACTGATATGTAAAAAGTCAAGATAAATGTTAGTCTAAGAAATGGTCTCTCGGCTTCTTTTGCTGTTCAGCACTTGTTCCATGGTGACAAATCTTCAAAGCATGAGGAGTGACGAGTGGTGTATTTTGTAACATTCCCAGCATAAGAGGGAAAGAATAACGCTTACATGAACATTATCTTGTGATTTCTCAAGCTATATCATTACATGGTCTCTGCATTTTCAAGTAGTTCAATTTATTTTCAGTAATGTTAAATTAGAACAATACTAGTATTTGATATAAAATATAAATAATTCTTCGTAGTTCTGTTTTCTACCTCCTTATATATACACATTTTAAAAGCATTCAGTTTCTCCTTTAATTGATTTATGTTATAGGGTAGTTCTTCAGCAAAAGACTTTTATTGATTTTTGTGCTTGAAGAAGCAAAAAGGGGAAGCTACATGTGGTGATATATGGCCATAACTCTTTTTCATTTATCAATTCCATATATCTATGTCAGTGGTTGTATTCCAAAAATTTTGCGGCTTCCTCATCTGCATTAGCTCACATCTTTATATCCATTCTACTTAATTTGTTTTGTTAAAGTTTAAGGATCACATTATAAAACATGAAATGCAGAACAGAAGCATAGATCTGTAGGGCTGAAAAATTCTCTTGTGAACATGTGCTTATACTGACTGGTACATCTAGGCTAATATTGTCAATAGACTAGTTCTCAAGGCTAAATTAGATGTGATATTAATGCATTTTTTAGTTAAAAAAAGTAAATAGGAACCACTGAGTTTAGATAATGCAAAGCCAACATGCCTTCTACAAGGATAAGTCTTGCCTCAGGACTTTTTTTGGGAATTATTTCCCAAAAAACCCAGAGTCCTTTCTGTTGGGGACAATTCAGACTGAAATTCCCAGGTGTCAGAAAAGGTTATTTATGTATGCAACAACTGTAGCCCATTATTTGTTAGCCCCAAAATGGAAAATGAGCGAGCTCGCAACCAAAGAAGAATGGCAACTTAAGTTGACAAAATATGCACAACTTGCAGACTTAACATAGAGAATTAGAGAACAAGAACAACATACATTTCAAGGTGATTGGAAAACGTTTATTGAATATATGGGAAATGACTGTGTACAACTGAAAACGCTGGCAGCATTAAGATAAATTCAACAATGTAAATAAGTTTTGATGGATGCAATAATGGAAAACTGATTGGTTGATTGGTATAGTTTTCGTAAAATAGCAGGGATACAAGATATGTAAAAGGAACCATGGAAAGAGAAGAAGGGAAGTCATTGATAGCTTAAGTATGTAAAATATTTATCTGAAATTGTAAAGCAGAAAATTTAATACAAATAATATTTTGAAAAAGTCCTGCTTCACTAACCTTTTTGAATTAGTTTAGAGTGACAACAAGCATATAGATAGAATTAATCCATTGACATTGTGTATTTAGACCTTCAAATTGTAAGGACTGTGAGGAACTCCAAAAGCATTTCTCTAAACTCTGTGAATGGGCAGTAAAATGGCAACTGCACTCAGTGTAAGCAAGTGCAAAGTGATACACACGGGGACAAAAGAAGAAGAAAATCTTAATTGATGGTGACTTACCAGGAAGAAGATTTGCGGACATGGAGATGAAAAAGTCAACCCAGTGTGTGGCAGATGTGAAAAAGACAAAATCCATGTTAGGGACCATTTTTTAAAGAGTTTGAAAATAAGAAAATATATTTGAAAATATATTTGGTGTGACCACATTTGGAATACTGTGCATAGTTCTGATCACCCCCACCTCAGAATGGATATTGTAGAGTTGGGAAAGGACAACTAAAATGGTCAAGGGGCTGGAGTGACACCCCATGAAGAAAATTTACAACATTTGGGACTTTTTAGTTTAGGAAAAATACAAGTAAGGGAGGACATAATAGAGAAGCACAAGATGATGTATAATGTGGAGAAACTGGATAGAGAGGAGCTTTCCTTTCTCTCTCATAATGCTATAAGTTGTGGCAGATGAAAATGTTAGACTTTTTGGAGCTGGCTGACCTGACTGGGAGAATCCGCGATCATAAAGAAGAGGAATATCAAGAAGATTGGAAGAAATTTAAAGACTATTTAGTTAAATATTGTAATATAAAACAATAAAAGTCACTTGAAAGTACCGAAATGGCTTAGGATTGGAGTATGAATGTATTTTAAAACATTATGGATTTAGGACATGCTGAAAAGAAAGGAAGATAGTTATTTGAAGGAGGTAATTTCATTAGAAAGAGGATTTTGGAAAACTGTTACAAGGTGATTCAATGAAATTCAGATGGGGGGGTTCGAGGAAGTCAGTTAACAATGTCAATGAAATTGGGTTGTAGAATAATATTGGTTTGTATTTTTGTATTTTTCTTTTATTTTCCTTTCTTTTTAGTATTGTAATGTCTTTTTCTTTGTGGTTGTATTTGTTATAAATTTGGAAAATCAATTAAAAAATTTGAAGAAAAAAGAAGTTGTGGACATCCGGTGATGCTAAACACTGGAAGTTTGAGGGCACACAAATGAAAACACTTCTGCGCACCATGTATATAGCTGAACTGTGGAATTAATTTCCATACGTTGTGATTTGCTGCCAAATTGGATAGCTTTAGGCAAATCTATAAAGGCCAAGTCTATCAGGAGCTACTCGCCATTATGGCTATGTTCTACCTCCACTTGTCGGAAGCAGTATGAATGCCAGTTGCTGGAAATCATAAAGTTGGGAGAGTGCTTATTGTGTGCTTCCCACAAGCGTCTGGTTGGCGACTCTGAAAATAGGATGGCGGATTAGATAAGCCTTTGGTCTGATCTAGCAGAGCTCTTATGTTTGCATAAGAACAAATGAGGTGCAGATGTCTCTTGATGTGTGTGCAGACGGAGAAATGAGCTTTTCAGGGTATGCGGGGGAGCAGCAAATGCCTTTATGAATGTGTTACCAAATGCCTGAGAATTCTAATACATTTTCAGGTTAAAGATCCTAGGAAATGATATACAATGAATTGAAAAGGATGTTTAATTTTTGCCAGTTTTGCCCGTCATTTTGGCAAAATGACAGACAAAGTGAGAGGTAATGCTGAACAAACATTTATTCGGAAATGGGGTATGTATAAAAAGTATTTAAAAGATTATTGTACTAATATAAAGTCATTGGCAGGACTGGAATGACTTCTGTGATATGATGGATAATTATAGAAGATATTATTGATGATTAAAAAGAAAATGGAGATTGATAGTGCCCCAGATAAAATAAGCAGTAAATACACTATGGGGTAGCGGGAAGTCGTTGGGAACTTAAGAAGAATGTATAGGGGGGAAATGTGACTTTCTTTTTGTATTTATGTCTTGAGTATATACATATGTTTGTTATTACTTAATAACATCAATAAAGCATATTATTATTAAGAATAAAGGATGTTTAAAGTAGCATTTATAAAAAACAAACAAACCTAGATGCTATTCTTTTGGGAATTATAGGGACAGAACTACTGAAACTGTATAGAAACTTATTTGTGTATGTGACTACAGCAACAAGAATGTTACTGGCCGCAAAATGGAAAGAAGCAGAAGTCCCAGCAAAGGAAGAAGGGATACAAAAACTTATGGAATATGCAGAAATGGTGAAACTTGCTGGAAGAATAAGAAATCAAGATAACGGACCTTTTTAATTAAAGAATGGGAATGGTATATGGAATATTTACAGATAAACTGTAAACAGGTAAGAACACTGGCAGGATTATTGTAATGACCTGCAGTTTTATAAGAGCATATATTTAAAGCAGATGATTAAATGAGCAAATTAAGTTACACTGGATATGTGGAAGATGTTAAAAATAAACTTAAGGGACCTCAGAAAGGGGGAAGGAAGTCAAGTTTTGAAATGTTAAAATGATTGTAAAATTAAATGTATAAACCTGAAAAGTGTGTATATGTCTGTGCGCTATACAATACTACTCAGAGATGTTTAAATCTTTATTTGATTGTACTTAAATCTTCCTGCCACACTCGCCATCCTCTCCTGCCACATTAGGGTGGTGTGGCATGGATTTCTTATGGACAGTGCCAATCCTGAATGTATTGGATTCCTGACCATTATGCTCAATTGCCTTCAGTAGCCCTAAAGCTCTGATGGATTGAAACGCCTCTGGTCTATTTTTGTGGGGGGGGGGGGGGAATCCTGCAACGGTGTTTCCAGTTTTTACATTGGAATCCACTCTGGATCAATACTGAGTAGAATTTCAACGACAGCGAGGCGAATCAGCTTCGAGGCCAGACAGGTCCCTCGAAGGAAACCTGAGGTAAAACAACCACGTGACCCCACAAGAAGAGGACATTTGGCCCCTTTGTGAGGTGAGGGGAAAGGTAGCCAGGCAACTATGTCGACGTTGGCTGAGGGACGTCGCCAGTCACTATTTTGGGGGGTGGGGGGGTGGGGGGGCGGCAGAGTGCGTGTGCCCGGCTTCCTTATGCGGCGGTTCCGCGAGTGACGAGGCGCGCGTCTTCCTTTGGCGCGCTTTCCCCCCCCCACGCCCCTCCCCCCACCCCACCTGGGCTCGCGCCCGCCAACGGTCTCCCAACGGTTTCTCTCGCCGCCGCGTTCTGAGGCGTCAGATGCGGAGGGGAGTCGCGCGCCGGCACTAAAGCCTACGCGGGAGGGAGGGAGGGGGTGCGCGCGCGAGGAGGAGGCGGCGGCGGCGGCGGCTCGGCACGCGGCCCCCGCTCCCCCTCGCCAGCCAGCCGGGAGGCTCGTGCCCGTGTCCCAGCCCTTCTCTCCCCTCCGCAGAGGGGGAGGGGGGCGAGACTGGGCGTGCGTGGGAGGGGGGGGACACACACACACACGCACGCGCGTCTGTGAGGGGGGCCCCCCCATGAGCAGCAACGGCGGTGGCGGCGGCGGCGGCGGCGGCAGCCCCGGCGAGCCGCCGGAGGGCCCCGCCCCGCGCTGGGAGGCGACGACGGCGACGCCTCCTCCTCCGCCGGCTCCTGAGGTAACGGCCGCCGCCGTCCGGGGCGAGAAGCCCGAGACGCGCTCGGTGTGCAGCAACAGCAGCGGGGATGGCGGCGGGGGCGGCGCCGGCCCCATCTGCAAGATCTGCTTCCAGGGCGCCGAGCAGGTGAGCGCTGAGGCGGGACGGAGGGGCGCAGAGAGAGAGAGAGAGAGTGGGGGGGGGGGAGACTCGCCACACACGCCTTCGGGGGGGGGGGCAGGGAAGGAAGGAGGGAGCCGCGCGCACGTGGCTCTCCAACGCCGGGCAGGCGAGGGCGGCCGTCAGCACCGCGGACAGCGCCAGCCGCCGCCGTCGTAGGGAAAGCTCGGCGGCGCCAAGGAGGAAGCGGGGCATCCCGCGTCTCGCTTCGCCGGGATGGTAACAGTACCGGAGTGTTGGCTGGGATTTGGGGGGGGGGTGACCGCCGAGGTGATCCCATTGACTTAGGAAACGGAGCGGCCATGCCCCTTCAGGGCTCGCTGGGAGCAGATAACAGATATTTATTTAAAAAGGTAAAAGTAAAGGTACCCCTGCCCGTACGGGCCAGTCTTGACAGACTCTGGGGTTGTGCGCCCATCTCACTTAAGAGGCCAGGGGCCAGCGCTGTCCGGAGACACTTCCGGGTCACGTGGCCAGCGTGACATCGCTGCTCTGGCGAGCCAGAGCCGCACACGGAAACGCCGTTTACCTTCCCGCTGGTAAGCGGTCCCTATTTATCTACTTGCACCCGGAGGTGCTTTCGAACTGCTAGGTTGGCTGGCGCTGGGACCGAGCAGCGGGAGCGCACCCCGCCGCAGGGATTCGAACCGCCGACCTTTCGATCGGCAAGCCCTAGGCGCTGAGGCTTTAACCCACAGCGCCACCTGCGTCCCGAGATATTTATTTACTATTAAATTGTAAGTGTGAGATCCGCAGATTTAAACGCCCCACCCGCTCTGGCAAGGAAGCGGAGTGGTCATGCCCCTTCTAGGTTTAGTGGGAGCAGATGCCCATAATTGCTTGCTTGCTTGCTTGCTTGCTTATTTATTAACGGAGCGGCCATGCCCCTTCAGAGCTCGCTGGGAGCAGATAACAGATATTTATTTATTTACTATTAAATTGTAAGTGTGAGATCCACGGACTTAACTGCCCCACCCACTGTGGCAAGGAAGCAGAGTGGTCATGCCCTTTCTGGGCTTGGTGGGAGCAGATACGGATATTTGTTTATTTATTATTAAAGTTACAGTGGTGCCCCGCAAGATGAATGCCTCTCAAGACGAAAAACCCGCTAGACAAAAGTGTTTTCCGTTTTTCGAGGCGCTTCGCAAGACGAATTTCCCTATGGGCTTGCTTCGCAAGACGAAAACGTCTTGCGAGTCTTGCGATTTTTTCCGCTTTTTTCTCCCTTTTTCTAAGCCGCTAATAGCCGCTTAGCCGCTAAGCCACTAATAGCGCTAATCCGCTAAGCCGCTAATAGGGTTGCTTCGCAAGATGAAAAAACCGCAAGACGAAGAGACTCGCGGAACAGATTCTTTTCGTCTTGTGAGGCACCACTGTAGATCCACGGACTTAACTGCCCCGCCCATTGTGGCAAGGAAGCAGAGTGGTCATGCCCCTTCCGGGCTTGGTGGGAGCAGATGCCCATAATTGCTTGCTTGCTTGCTTATTTATTAAAGCGAGATCCACGGACTTAACTGCCCCACCCGCTGTGGCAAGGAAGCAGAGTGGTCATGCCCCTTCTGGGCTTGGTGGGAGCAGATACAACTTCATAGTAAATAAACAAATATCTGTAAGTGTGAGATCTGCAGACTTAACTGTGCCGCACACTGTGACAAGGAAGCGGAATGGACATGCCTCTTCTAGGCTTGATGGGAGCAGAAATGGATAATTGTTTTATTTATTTGTTTGCTTGTTTATAAATTTTAAGCGTGAGAGATCCTCAGACTTAACCGCTAAATAGTCATGCCCCCACTAGGCTTGGTGGGAGCAAATATGGATAAAGTTTATTTGTTATTAAATCATAAGTATGTCGTAACTTAATTGCCAATTCCTGTGTGAGGTTTTATGCAGAGAAGTTGTGTGGAACCATGTACATCTAACCAGTGTTTATAAGCAGTAGAGGCACTGGTCATTTTTAGATGTAAAAGTGCAGGTGGTAGAGAATGCGGAATACTGATGAATAGGCCAGTGGGGATAAATACGTATTTGAAAACAGAAACTAAAGCTATTGGCAAGCACAGTGGTGTATCTATCACCTACAATATTAAGTGGATGGAGCTGGGTTGTTAGAGGGTAACATGTGCTTATTACTGCAGCTCATAGATACACATAATGCCGTTTTGTAGGTAGTGTGATAACTTTTCCTATGGAACTGTCAAACTGTAGGAAGTTACAAGGCACATGAAGGGAGGCATGATTCTCAAACCTCAACAAGCAGCCAGCACTACATTGTCAAGATTCCTGTATTGTAGAGGGTTGGAATAGATGATCCCCCTTCCACCCCTACAATTCTATGATTCTTTGATTTTCCATTAATATTAGCCCTCAATCTCATTTTTTGCTCGCTGCCAACCTAGACTTCATATATAGGTGAATGTGTTTTTCTGGAGCCAAGAAAGAGACAGAGACTTATAAGAAAGGGAAGTTGTTGTTTTTTAAAATCAATTAAATACCAATTTCCTCCAGTCCATTAAACACTGTATGCAGTTGTATATGTATAGCTCTGCACAAGGATGTATGTATGTCTCCCTGCTCAACTTCACCTATCAACAATGTGACTTGTTTCTCTACGTAGTCTGGTATTAACTATCTTTCCATTCTGCTTGGTAATTTGTAGAGAAAGAAGTTATCTGAATCAACAGTATGCCCTAAACCAGGATGTCATATAGTTAGAGCATTCCCAGTAGATTATGCCTAATCTATTCTCAAAAACCTTCAAAGAAGGCCATTTATAGGATATATATTTCCTTCCACATCCTGTCTAGTTTGTCAAAGGTAACCATACTCTTCTCCTCCAACCTTTAGTAAAGTCGTTTCCATTTTTAGATGTATTGTGACAAATACTATTTCCCTATTATCAGTGGCATTGTTATTTTGTTACAATACCCCACCGTTGACACATTGTGTTCAACTTGTTGTTTCCAGGAACCCTAAATTAGGCTTGCCAATCAGAAGGTCGGCGGTTTGAATCCCCGCAGTGGGGTAAGCTCCCATTGTTCGGTCCCAGCTCCTGCCAACCTAGCAGTTCAAAAGCACGTCAAAGTGCAAGTAAATAAATAGGTGCCACTTCTGCAGGAAGGTAAACAGTGTTTCCATGTGCTGCTCTGGTTTCGCCAGAAGTGGCTTAGTCATACTGGCCACATGACCCGGAAAAACTGTCTGCGGACCAACGTCGGCTCCCTCGGCCAGTAAAGCGAGATGAGCACCGCAACCCCAGAGTCATTTGCGACTGGACTTAACTGTTAGGGGTCCCTTACCTTTACCTTTTACCACCAGCCCCAGCCAGCATGGCCCAATGATCAGGTATTGTGGGAATTGGAATCCAAAACATCTGGAGGGCACCAGGTTGGGGAAGGCTGTCCTAAATCATTCGTAGAAATCTCAAATTGCCATCCAAATATCGCCCAGTCATACAGTAGTTTACATTGGTGCCTACATGTTCCATTTTTTACATTTCCATATCTTTAATTTATTGACATAGCGCTGGATTTTGTAACCACTCTTTGAAAGGATTTCCAGACTATTAGTTCTGTATAATCCACAGTTTAATGCCTGCTGTCCCCTCTTTCTCTAAGTCATTAATAAAGAGTCAAAGCTGTCAACTTAAACAGAAAGAGTTCCGTATTCCCCCACTTGGCTCCCTTGCCTATTCTACCAAATTAGTGGGAATTCTTAAATCTGTCATTACAGCCTTAGAGCTGTTTTATCAGGTGACAATTTCCTGTGTTTGAAACCTTACGGCTCACTTTGTGGTTCACTGTGCTGTTTAAATTAATGGGCCGAAAGTTTATATGCAGTGAAAACTGATTGCAGATAGCAACTGAATTTCTTCCAAGGTTTCTGCAGTGAACGTCAAGAGACTTCCCTTCTCCAGACTACAGTAAAGAGCTACTTCAACAGGATGTGTGCTGGTGATAGTGATCTGTTGTGGGTGATTGTTTGTAAGCGGATGACAAAACTCCAACATAGTCTAATGTGATGCTCTGGAATTCTGCATTGCAGCAGTACAGAATATGTGACTATGTATATTAGATATGTCTAGTAATGGTTTCTTTGCATATTCTACACTTTTTGTATAGTGGCGTAATTAGTTTTACTCTTTGGAATTTTGAATTTTAAGTTTTTGTGAAGCAGTGGGAAAGAAGCTTTAGGATTCTTGGAAAGGCGTTAGGGAAAGGTTTAATTTTATACAAGAAGGGAGGCATGGACCTGCGGGAGCCAAGGAAAGAGGCTGATGAATCACCAAATGACAAAGACTTACTCAGTGAATGTTGAAATCTGTACTCAGATGTTACCTATATATGCCTAAGTGTTCTAGGCATATAAAAAAAATCTCAAAATTTGCATTATTTTAAGATGGACATTTAGATTTGAGACTCTTGTTAAGCTGCAGGAGATATTATTAGATGCCACATTCACCATTAATGCTCACTGGCAAGCCAATTTCAGAGCTCATCATATATATTACAGGTGTTGCCTGTGCTCTCTCATGACAAAAAATGCATATGCCACCAGAATAAATGCAACCTTACTTTATTGCTCTAAAATGATTGTATGCACTATATAAAACACCTTAAAATATGAAGGTCCCTTGGATGTCATGCATTTTTTATTAGTACATAGAGTGCAAAAATTTCAAAAATTGCAAATGAACATTTTTGCAAATACAATACAAATAGTATTGCTCTTTGCTCAAAGAGTTAATTTGTCTATATGTTTTTCCTTTCTTTTTTGTGACCCTGGGATGGGAGAATATTGAATAATATTTCCAAAATAAACTGATGGTCAGGGCCAGGGGAGGTTATTCCAGCTAAAATATTTTTTTAAAAAAATGCCTGCAAACTTATTTTAAGAGACACTGTTCAAGGATTTGGAAGCTTAATATTATATTTATTATGACATTTAACCCTATTTGTTATTTTTCCTAGGGTGAATTGTTAAATCCCTGTCGATGTGATGGGTCAGTTCGGTATACACATCAACTTTGCCTATTGAAATGGATTAGTGAAAGAGGGTCCTGGACTTGTGAACTCTGCTGTTACAGATACCATGTTATAGCAATTAAAATGAAAAAGCCTTGTCAGGTAACATTTCAAAATTCCAATAATCATACAGACTGTATGAATACAGCAACAATTTTTTATACTTTGGTTTATTCATCATTTTATTAACTCATCTCCATTTACTGAGTCTGCATGTCCTTATCATAAGACACAGTAAATATTTCCCATTCAGTTCATCAGTGAGGAAAAATATGGTAACATCAAGCTTAGGCATTAAAGAAGTTCTTAACTTCATCATACCTTAAGAGCTGTTTAGGTTCTGCTTAAATTTGCTTGACAACATAGGATTGCTCCAGAAATTAAATTATGCCTGGCAGTGCTTTGATAAGTGCCAAATCTCTAAATCAGTAACGTGCAAGTTGAAATGATATGTGAAGATTATCCTGAGAAATTAAGGGCCGATTTTGCCAGATTTATGCTCCTTTACATTGTCCAAGGTACAAGGGTTGATATCAGTGTGCAATATTTTTGTAGACATGATGTTAAATGCACCTTTGCACATTTCTCTCATGCTGTGATTCTGATGAAAATTCCTCCACTGAAGCTGCCATTTGCACTGGGATTTTGCAAACCCGGTGTATTAATCCACTATACTGTTGGAGCCCTTACGCCTCTTCAAAGCCCAGCACAGCTCAAGGGCTGGGAGGGGTGTGCACAACAAATTTTGGTCATCTAGGGCACCTCTGGTGGGGGGCACACAGGGGAAGGGGGGGGGGAAACGCCGTTGTACAAGCAGAAGTCCTTGCACAGGGTTTCCATTGATGGAGTTCCCACCCAATGTAGATAACAAATTTTGCAATTAGAATAGAGTTGGACTAGGCAAACTATCCCCAACCCCATCCCCACTAATTCGCCTGGTGTACCACCCATTATTCCACTATGCAGCACAAAACCTCCAGATAAAAACCTGGCAAACCAAAGGCTTCTATCGCCTAATAGACTTTTTTAAAAATAACAAACGTTTGCCAACACAAGAAATACAAGACAAACTAGAAGACACCCAAATGCCCTGGTTAGCACAACACCAATTACATGCCCTCTTAAACAATCCGGCAGTAAAATCAGCAGCAACTAGGCCCCTGACAACCTTCTAAAACCTCCTCCTAACAACAAAAGGACACGGTAAAGGAATGGTATCTGCAATATACAAAATACTACTCCAAAATCCCACAAACCCCCTAAACACAATCAAAAAACAATGGGAAGATGACATAGACTATGAGATTAATCCCACTCAATGGATCAGAATGTGGTCTAAACCCCGCTTTAAATCCATATCAACAAAAAGAAAAGAACTCACTCTGAAACTCACCTACAGGTGGTACCTAACACCAAGAAAACTAACACTAATATACCCAGGAACCTCACCAAAATGCTGGAGAGGGTGCACCTCCATAGGCACATACCTCCACATGTGGTGGGAATGCCCCAAAATCCAACTATTTTGGACAACAGCCATACGAGAAATATGTAAAATAACTAAGCAAGTATTAGAAATCACCCCAGAATTGGCCCTACTAAACATCTTCCAAGACAATAATGCCCATTTACACCACAAAGAACCCACCTACTTTCAGCAACCAGAAACACCATAACCAGACACTGGAGAGACCTGTCAGGTGTAAGCATGGACCAATGGTACCAAATAGTACGGGAAACAGCCTTATTAGAAAAACTAACCAATAAACTGAAACTGACACGGGGACAAATGGAAGAAAATGCCTTTACCCTGGTATGGCTCCCCTTTATCACATACACAGCCCAACAAGAGAATGACAAGAAACCACCAACAGCATACAAATCAGTACGGCTAACCTGATCGAAAGCACCCACCCACCCCACTCACACATGAAAACAAAGATCACTACAGCCAATCACAAACAAACAAACAACCAGACAACCACGCCCTAGGCCAACCCCAACCTCTCTCACCACCAAAGGAACACAAGTGAATAGCAGAGAACCTGCTCAAGCGACCCTGACACAAAACCACACATATATTAAGTATAATAGAAACATTGTCACCCACCCCACCCATCTCCCCCCTCCCCCCCTTTCCCCCTCTTTTTCATAATGTCTCAACAAATGAAACTGATCTGTAAAAAATGTTACTTGGAGAAAAGAGAGAGAGAGAGAGAGAGAGAGAGAGAGAGAGAGAGAGAGATATTACACATATTTTTTGTAAACCAAGAAAATCTTTAATAAAAATACATTAAAAAAAAGAAGAGAGTTGGACTAGAATTTTAAAAAATGCATTTTTAGCCCTATTTCTAAAATTCCTAGCTTTATTAAATTTGGAAATTCTGATTAACCCTATAGGTTAAATCTGACAGAAAACCTGCCACTTCCTTTATTTAGTTAAATCTCTAAGACCAGGGATGGAGAAGCTTAGGCTGTGGGGTGAATTAAGCCTTTCAGGCCTATCTATCTGGCACTCAGGACAATCTCCACAGCCCCACTCCCTAGTCACAGCCACCCTCTCCCAGGCCATACCACCCCCAGCTTTGCTTTGCACCCTCTTGGAGTTTTTTTTGCTGGGCTGATAATCTTGCTTGTTTGCCTGGATAGAGGATTCAGAAGGGTGTGAGAATGTGTGTAGAAACTAGTCTACAGAAGCTGCATTCATATTAATGGCTCTGCCTGTTACCATGTCCACTTTTGTTTCTGGCTCCACCTGCCACTGGCATATGGCTCCCAGAAGCCTGTCCAGAAGAGAATGTTTCCTATCTCTCTTCAGTGATGAATGGAATTTCACTCACCTGGGTAGAATAGGGCACAATAATTCACTCTTCCCAATAGACTTTGTAATATTTTATCATTTAGTATTTAAACAGTTTTTGTCTTCACTCATAAATACATAAAGAGCTTGGCAGCTACAATGTGTAAAATGTGCAAGACATTTATTCCTGTTCATTCTACCTCTCTGCTGTAGGAAGTTATCAAAGCACTTATTTTTTCAGCACCACTATCAAAACATACAGATTTCCCCACACAGATTAAATTACAAACTTCTAGCACACACTTTCCTCACTACTCCCCACCCTTGTGAATTGATCTAAAGCCTTCTTTAGGGATTCTGGAAATCTGGGACTATAACCCATTGGCTGGATGGGGAAGGGGGTGAGGAGATGAATGTGCTAGTTCTGCCTCATTGCCCTTCATGAGTTGAAGGGCATCTGTCTGAAGCAGGGTCCTATATCCCACAAAGAGCATACATGAGTAGGAACAGGGACACTTCGACTTATAGAAAACAATATGATTGGGGGCAGAGATAGCATGTTGGCTCTCATGGCACCCCTCACATGTTGTATTACTAGATTTTCAGACCACCTAAGAGGATTAGACTGTATTATGTCTCATTCAATTTGGGAGGGGGGATGCTCTCACCCAGCAGCATTCCCCTGACAAGTCATGCTTCTCTTTGTCTTGACACATAGAAATATTTAATGTCAGTAGTAATTCTCTTATTTGGCAAAGAATCTCTAGGCACAATTCCGTTAAGATGACATTAACATTCTAGTTACATTGTCTCCCAGAGACAATGAAAGGATCTATCGTGAGTTGCTGACACCTCACTATGCCAAGGTCACAGGGCTTATTTCATCTGCTGTCGTCCCTCTTTCTTCTACTTCTTGCCACTCCTACCCTGGTTTCCTAGCCCACATGGTTATGCATTCTGGTCCAAAGTGCTAATAACTTGGGGGGTGGGGAATCTGTTTTGGTGTATATTCTGTTAGTCAAACAGGGTTGATCCATGCTTATTGGCTGCCAACAATTCCTCTTTCCATTATCTCAATTGCTTACATAGGGCATAATCCAGGACCGGCCCATCCATGAGGCAAGGTGAGGTGACCACTTTGGGAGGGAGGATCCATGGGGGCAACAGATCCAGCCTCCAAGGAATACATTGCCTGCTGCTGCTGTTGCCACAGTGGCAGTGATAGCTGTGTTGGATCTGCATCCTCCTCAGCAGCTGCCCCACCCCCCCGTACCAGCTCTACAGCTGCCCCTTGGTGAATAGGAGGTGCTGCTGGTCTCCTCTTGCCCTTGCTCCCAATGTAGATGTTTGTTCTCCCCTTGTTCCTCATGTACATCTTCACTCATCCCTTCTTCCCTGGTGGGGTGGGGAACATTTTGTGGTTTGCTTCAGGTGCCAAAATGTCTGCGGCCGGCCCTGGTATAATTTCTAACTGAAGTAGAGAGCAATGGTGACTGTTGCCTACTGGGAAAAAGGGGAGGTAGAGCTTGTGGTAATTGAAACCAATTTTATTTCCAGGGAAATTTTTCTGTAACCAGAAAAACTGAAAATGACAAAAAATAGTGTGCAAGCTTTCATGTTTTCCAGTATTAATCATCAGGTTAGATGTTGAAGAGCTTGGGAGAACCTAAAAGTTTGCACACTATTTTGTGGTTTTGTTTTTATTTTATTGTAATAAAGGCATTGTCAAATATGGTTTCAGGATTTCTCTTATGGGCTAACACTGCTGCCATTATTTTCTACATTTAAGGTCTCCCACAACTGCATGATTATATACTAATACCAGTACACTAGTAAGAATAGAACAATTCTTTTATGTATTATTCTAGCACATACTTTTTAGACATTAAAAAAATCAATCTTTTAAAATTTCATTGAAGCAACATATGAAATGTTCATATGGTTATGAACTTGAGATGTAACCATTGTAGTGATGAATGTAGTTCTGTCTTTCTTTGATAAATGTGAGGAAATAGCTATAACCAAAATGCCTGTAATTTGATAGCTTCTCTCACTGTTTTTTTTCCAGAGGTTTTACTAAATAGCCGAAGCTGACAAGCTTAAAAAATTATTTTGGCTGAGCATTTTTCTTTTCCTTCATCAAAAATAATGTTGGGTTCTACATTTTTAAAAAGAGCATTTTGGAAGGATAAAATTATTTTCCACATGAGCATATGTTGGTTTTTCATTCTTTCTCTCTTGCACAAACAACATTGTTTTATGTAGCAGGATTTCCCTGGAGACATTTTTCAAGTATAGTCCATCTATTGACTCAGCTTAAGTCAAAAGCTTTTAAAGTTTTTCTGATTTCCATGGTAGAGATAATTTTCAATTGTATACCTACTTTCCTAGGATTAAGTCTCATTGAAAACAGTGGAAGTTTTTTAATCATTCTTCTTCAGTGTATAGAATTACACTGTTAAGTACATATAAAGTTTATGCAGGAAATTAGGAATATATTTTCTCATAACTGTTAGGTGATTTCTTATTTCAACATTTTTATGTGGCTTTTATTGTATAATTCTTGTAAACGGCACTGATATTTTTATGAATAGTGATATATAAATATTTTTATAAATATTAATTATAGTGTTCACATGGTTCTATATTTGCACCAAGTATTTAACTGTCATTTCTAAGCAGCGTGTCATTTCTGTGTGACACTCTAAGCTGTTATTTAAACTTCTTCAAGTTTAAGCAGATTTAATGAGAGGGATGGAGGAGCCTATTGCACAGGTATAATGCAGCATACATGTAAAAAGGCTCTGTGAACATTTTCATGGGTTGTCATAACAGACCTTCAATGTTTTTGTAAACATTTTATACCTTGTTATGTCTTCTTCCTTCTAGTGGCAAAGCATTACTGTAACTCTGGTTGAGAAAGTGCAGATGATTGCTGTAATGTTGGGATCACTGTTCTTAGTAGCAAGTGTAACTTGGCTTCTGTGGTCAGCCTTCAGTCCTTATGCAGTATGGCAAAGAAAAGATGTCCTTTTTCAAATCTGCTATGGAATGTATGGTTTTATGGATCTGGTGTGCATAGGTAAGGTCAAAAAATGAAATGATTTATTCATTTTGTTAAAGTTGATAAGAAATAATTTGGAATATGCTTTTTCTTCTTACATATATAAATGTATGTCTGTTTCTTCAGGAAGTAGAAATCATACATCAGCAAAGTTCTCAAGTGTAAAGTTTTTAATCAACAATAAATAAAGCAAAGATTTTAAAATTGCCCAACAGCAGTTATTTGTACACAAAGCCTGGCATATCAAAGGGATTGGGACATGACACAAGGAGCATATAGGTCCAGTATTTATTACATCATCTCCACTGATTTTCAGTTTGTTTTCAAGCCCAATTCAAAGTACTGTTTTTATTCTGAATATTATAACCTTGAAGTCTCCTGCTGTTTGAACCCACCTGCTTACCCAAATAATCATTTAAGGCTCTGTTTTGTATCCCTACCCCCACTGTCTGAGGTGCGGCAGGTGGTCACTAGAGTGTTTTCAGTGGTGGTATCCAGGCTTATACTGTCTCATAAGAAACTCATTTAGTTCTCTCTTTGTTTCGTTTTTGATGCACAGTGAAAACATTGGGTTTTTTAGAAGGTGTTTGGCCTCAATGAAACTTGAACATGTCCTTGATTTTGTTGTCTGCTGATGTCCCTGTTGCATTTTTTAATTCACTTTTTATTTTGTGTGTGTTTGTGTGTGTGTAATTGTTTTAATTTGTTCCGCTTTGTTATTGTTGCTAGCCATCTTGGGGGAACTTGATGAACACAAAGTTGGGATGCAAATAACAAATTAATAATAATGTTAGAAGTGGTTAAAAGTGCTTAATTATGGCTCAGTTGTAGCTACAGGTTTTATATTAGCACCTGCAGGGTTAGCATACTTTGCTGTTGCAGTGTCTGAGTCTCACACTGCATTAATTTATTGTATATGTACACACACAATACATGCATGTACACACATTGCTGGACTACATATACCAGATGGTCTAATCCAACAGGCCTTTGGCTTGGAGCCAATTTGATTCCCTCCCCCTTTCTTTTTTCTTTTTCCTTTCTCCTCCTGTGATGAGGCTGCATTTTAATATTTTAATGTTTCAATATTTTAATGTTGTATTTTAATCTTTTTAAAGTTCTATTCCTTCAACTTGTTTTTATTATTGCTTG
This sequence comes from Podarcis cretensis, assembly GCF_951804945.1. Classification (NCBI taxonomy): domain Eukaryota; kingdom Metazoa; phylum Chordata; class Lepidosauria; order Squamata; family Lacertidae; genus Podarcis; species Podarcis cretensis. The sequence continues at coordinate 15,668,340 of NC_137176.1, read as the reverse complement.
TTAGCCACCCTGAGCCTGGCCTTGTCTGGGGGAGGGCGGGGTATAAATAAAAATTATTATTATTATTATTAAGACAAAAAGTCACAGTTGTTTATATTTAGCTTTATTTCTTTAAAGGCTGGCCTTTAATAAATTATAAAATTATATAATTGATCAGATTTATGATGTAATTGATTAGGTTTATAATGTATGTGCTGTGTCGCCAACTTATACTGATTTAGCAAACAAATGAAACATTTATGGTAGTATAAGTTTAAAAACCATCATTTTCTCATGCTCAGAACCAAAAAAAATGCCTGGATGCGTATCAGTTTATTACAACATATATAAATGGGTCCTGGCCACCTGTAATTCAGCTACTTGGGTTTACCTGTGCTTTGGCTCAGGGTACTAATTCAATTCTAATGCCACTTATTTAACAAATAAATGTGCTCGGTGTGAAGAACTGAGGGCGTGAATAATTTGTTTCTTTTACTTTCAGGACTTATTGTGCATGAAGGGGCCTCAGTTTGCAGAGTATTTAAGCGTTGGCGGGCTGTCAATCTGCACTGGGATGTATTAAATTATGATAAAGCAACAGACATAGAAGAGAGCAACCGAGGAGAATCCACAACATCTAGGACTTTGTGGTTACCACTAAATGCATTTAGAAACAGAAGTTTAGTTCATCCAACACAGTTAACCTCACCAAGATTTCAGTGTGGCTATGTTTTGTTGCATCTCTTCAGCCGAATGCGACCTCAGGAGGATTCATCAGATGACAACAGCTCTGGAGAGGTGGTTATGAGAGTGACTTCAGTGTAAAAGTTATGGTCACTGTGCTACATGCACAAGAACAATGTGCCCTGACCTCTCTTGCAGTATTCTGGAATGTAGTTATAATGAATGGTGAAACCATAGCACATAAAAATATATAAACTTTTTTTAATTTATGCTTTTATATGATCAGTTGAACTGCAAATACATTTTCCTGAAAAGGGTCTCTTTCTTTTTATACCATGATTTATCACTTTTTATCTATTTGTACTCGGCATTTATAAAAATATAATTTAACAATAGCTTTAATAATGTGGAGACAAATATTTTAAACTACAGCTATTTTTGATAGTTTTAAGTGTATTTTCAAAGTTCTAAGCCATCTATAATTTTCAGGACATGTAAACAAGATTAATTGGATGGCTTGCGTTTAGTATACCAATCAAATTCATTCAATGTGTTACTTCCAGTTGGGTAAAGGTATGTTTTTGATTTTTGTCTGGGGGAAATGTATAGTGCAGGGAGAGTAAAGGGAAGTGGGGGCTTGTATTCTGGATTTATCAAAAATGAAATAAAGTTTAAAGTTCATGGAAGATCTGTGCTCAAAACTGTTGGGTAAAAGACAAACAGTTTTGTAAGAATGAGAATGCTGAAAATCTCTGAATTAATTCGGAAGCCTTATTTCATGTCATCTAGGTAATAAGAATACTGTTATCAATATTTAATAATATATGTACTATGGACTATTTTTGCCAAATTAATGAAAGAAAATCAGCATTCGCTTATACACTCCATTGCAGGGTAGATTTCCAGAATTGTGTTCCAGACTTCTGATTTACCTGGAGTGATTTGTTTCTCAGTTTCACGAGAATTAAATTCAGTTAAATTGAAAGAAGTATTTCCTCATTGTATTTGACTTCTCTTCTTCTTTGTATCTTTTTTATGTTACCTAATTCAATACATTTAAAATTTAAGATTTAGAGTCAAACTTCTCTTTCCTCTAGAAAATAAGGTCCCAGAAAGACTTGCCATCACTGCAGGGGGGAAAAATACTATTTTTCCTTTGATCACAAAGAGCACCAATACAAAGCTCTTGCATCAACGAAGCTTCTATGGTACCTAGACAACTTTATCTTGTGAGACTGGAAGAAGAAAAGAGCTGAAAAAAATGATTTGTGCAAACCAGGCCTCTCATCATTTTTTGCTCACCACAATGAGGATATAGGAACCAAAAAAAAAGGTTATGTTGTCTTATCCTTTGGAGAGTTAGCAGTCCTTAAGTCCCATTTGAAATCAATAGTTTCAGTATTTATGGTACCCAGGCTTGAATGCATTTTTAAAATGAGCTTTTACAACCTTCATCACATGGCTTAGACCTAGAAGGCCTATATAGTTGGGCAATTAGGTGGGAAATTTGGTGAACCAGTACATGGTACTGTATTAGTTTTTAAGGACATCAAAAAGCATACTACAGGTCTTGAATATGAGGTTTTTAGATCATGAATTAGCAAGTCACGTGGCACTAAGAGCCACTGTCAATGTGATATTCATTAAACATAACTGATGCAAATTATTGAACCTTAAAAAAACTTTATTTCGTGTAATGACCAGTTACTATTGCATGGGGCCTACAATCTTTTTTTATCTAAAGGCTGTTTGCTTCAGATAGTTTCATTTGATTAAGAGAGCTCGCCAATTTGCACCATGGAAGAATTCTGCTTTCCTACCCTGTTTGTTTCTCTCATTGTCCACAACAGCACAGACCAACAGATTAAGCAAAGTAACAAAGAAGAAATATTGGGTTTAATTAGGATAGTCACTCTAGGCAGTTGAGAATTTATGCCAGGTTGTTTTATTTAATGTGCTGGATAGAGTTGGAATTCAGTATAGATTCTTTTTTAAAAAAACAACAACACAACAATCTAGTAAACCTGTTAAAATTATTCAAAATCACAGTCATTCCTTTTTGTTCTTTCCTTCTGAATTTCAAAGCTGATTGAAAATGTGGCTGAATGATACATTGGAGAGCTACTATAAATAATTGTTGCCAGCCTGCAGCCCTCATTTTTCTTCAGATTTCAGCCTCTTTCAGACTGAACTGCCATTAACTTTATTTATTCTTCATTATTCCTATCCTTCTGAAATCCCTGGATGACATGAATTCAGTGATTGGTGTGCTCATTTATCCAGAGCTTGAGGCTTGACAATGCAGTTGCTCAGTTTTTCCTTTTTGAGGTGACTAAGACTGTGCAATTCTATGCAACCTATGCACACTTACTTGTGAAAAGTCCTGTTGACTATAGTGATACTTTTAAGTAAACATACATGCTCTTGAACTGCATTAAGAAGGCAATACTATGGAAAGATCTGGCAGGACGAGCAGCTTAGGATGCAGCAGATCTCTGGTTTAACTCTGACTGAGCCAGGAATCTGGTAAGTCTCTAACCCTGACTTAGCTGGAGAGATGCTGGTATAAGTTGCTCAGCTGGCTGAGGTGAGGGTGGTGTAAGTAAAGGTAAAGGGACCCCTGACCATTAGGTCCAGTCGTGACCGACTCTGGGGTTGCGGCGCTCATCTCACTTTCTTGGCCGAGGGAGCCGGCGTACAGCTTCCGGGTCATGTGGCCAGCATGACTAAGCCACTTCTGGCAAACCAGAGCAGCGCACGGAAATACCGTTTACCTTCCCGCCGGAGCGGTACCTATTTATCTACTTGCACTTCATGCTTTCGAACTGCTAGGTTGGCAGGAGCAGGGACTGAGCAACAGGAGCTCACCCCGTTGCGGGGATTCAAACCACCGACCTTCTGATTGGCAAGTTCTAGGCTCTGTGGTTTAACCCACAGCGCCACCCGCGTCCCTCCGAGGGTGGTGTAAGTCTCCCCAAAAGTAGGGTTCCTTGGGTGTGGTAGGGGCAGGTCCAAAGAGGAGGGACTTAGACTGCATTTTAAGCAGAATCAGCTTGGTCGCATGACCTGGCAACCTGTTGTAGAACACTATTTTAAAGGCTTGCTTTCCCTCTGCCAGGTTTTGGATGAGCAGCTGCCCAACCCCACTCCTGAATGGGGTTTGGGTCTGGTGTAACTTTACACTGGATTACCGTATTTTTCGCACCATAGGACACACCGGACAATAGGACGCACCTTGTTTTAGAGGGGGGAGAACAAGAAAAAAAAAAATCTCCCCCTCTCTGCCCATCGCACCTTCAGCGAAGCGGCAGGAGGCGCTGCGCAGAGAGGGGGAGAATTTTCCCCCTCTTGTTTTCCCGCTCTAAAACAAGGTGCCGTTCAGGCGGCTACCTTGGAAGCCTGGAGAGCGAGAGGGGTCGGTGTGCACTGACCCCTCTCGCTCTCCAGGCTTCAGGTTCCTTTCGACCTGCTCTTTGGGGCTGGCGGGGGAAGCCCACCACCAGCCCCAAAGAGCAGGTCAGGGAGCAGCGGAAAGGTGCAGCGGAGAGGCTGCTGCCATAGTCGCGCGTCACCTCTCCAGCTGGGAGAGGGTCGCGGGGCTATGGCTTCTTTCGCCCCTCACGCGCTCTCCCAGCTGGAGAGGTGGCGCACGGCTAAAGAGGATCCTGCCATAGCCACGCGTCACCTCTCCAGCCAGGAGAGGGTCGCAGGGGCTTCTTTTGCCCCACGCGCGCTCTCCCGGCTGGAGAGGTGACGCGTGGCTATGGAGGCTCCTGCCATAGCCGCGTGTCACCTCTCCAGCCGGGAGAGGGTCGCAGGGGGCTTCTTTTGCCCCACGCGCACTCTCCCGGCTGGAGAGGTGATGTGCGGCTATAGAGGCTCCTGCCATAGCCACGCGTCAACTCTCCAGCCGGGAGAGGGTCGTGGGGGGCATCTTTTGCCCCACACGCGCTCTCCCGGCTGGAGAGGTGACGCGCGGTTATAGAGGCTCCAGCCATAGCCGTGCGTCACCTCTCCAGCCGGGAGAGGGTCGCGGGGCTATGGCGTCTTCGCTCCATAGGACGCACACACATTTCCCCTTCATTTTTTAAGGGGAAAAAGTGTGTCCTATAGAGCGAAAAATACGGTAATTCACACTGGCTTGTTTTTATGCCAGCTTTGTGCACACAGGATTGCTCCCTCCAGATATTTTATTTTGTTTTGCTTGCACGGAAAAACTGACAGATGACTATGTTTGGCTGGCTAATTTGCCAGTCCAAAGAGTGTGTTTGCTTTGGGATGTCTTTCCTACAAAGCAGGAAATGATTGCTGTGTAACTGATTCCAAAAGCTGATTTACAGTCTTCCCTGAAATTCGAGTTACTTCGCCTTCAAAATCCCAAATTAATTTTCTTTGGCTGAAAAATACTGTAGCATCTTAGTAGTCTCTGTGAAGCGCCTTCATTTGAAATATCCATTCAAAAACAGCACAGAGAACATTCTCAAGGGATGAGGCCCACTTATTAAGCCAGAGCTTTGCAAACTGTGTGTCGTGACACATTAGTGTCAGCTGCAGTGTGTAGATGTGTCGCGCAAACACTTCCTCCACTACTCCAGTTTGCTGGTACAGTGGTACCTTGATTCTCAAACTTAATCCATTCTGGAAGTCTGTTCCAAAACCAAGGCGCACTTTCCCATAGAAAGTAACGCAAAATGGATTAATCCGTTCCAGACTTTTGAAAACAACCCCTTAAAACAGCAATTTAACATGAATTTTACTATCTAATGAGACCACTGATCCATAAAATGAAAGCAATAAACAATGTACTGCAGTCACACAACCAGTCAATCAGTAGCTGAACTGGGTTCCACACAGTCACAAAAACAAAACAAGCCACAAAAACAAAAATGCAAAATAAATAGCAAAAGCAGACAGACTTCAGCGTAACACTCAAAATGGAAGTGTGGCACTCAAAACGGAAGCGTAACACTCAAATCAGAAGTGTAACACTCAAAACAGAGCATGTTCGACTTCCAAAAAAAGGTGGCAAACTGGAACACTTACTGGATTTGCAGTGTTTGGCTTCCAAGTTGTTTGAGTACCAAGGCGTTGGAGAACCAAGGTACCACTGTAAAACAGAATTACTGTGTCGTGAAATGATGCATGTCTAGAAAGTGTGTCACCAACATGAAAATTTTGGAAAGCTCTGTATTAAGCCCTCTGGTAGCCTTCATCCTCAACTAACAGGTTTTCATATCTTCATCAAGAGCTAATAGCCCTCCTCCCCCAGTTCTTAGAGGCCCACTCAGTGGGGGAGTAAGCAAGTTGACATAAGGACCTTGCTAAGATTAATCCATCACCATATTCGGGGAGGAATTTTCTCCTGCAAATTGGCCAGCTTGCAGGTGTTTGCCCGGCTCGTGGAGACTGTCACAACAGTCCTTTATCTGAGCTGAGCTGGAGCTACATCAGTGTAAGTCCCTGACTCTGGCTCAGCAGGCACAAGTCCTCAGAAGGGGGCATTACAGGGGCAAGGCAAGGTGAGACACCTATTCTAAATTCTGCTTGCTTGGTAATGTGCCTAGAGCCCAAATCTCTAAAACTAGGGCCCACACTACCTGCAAGTTTAGCCTGCAGTAGCCAATCCCAGAGGCTCCTAAACAGAGTTTGAAATAGACATGGTGGCATAAGTTATGCCGGCGTATGTTACATTGACCTCCTATCATTAGGATTTCTCTGTTATTGCCAAGTAAATACAGACAGGATTGCAACTTTAAACTGGTTTAATGACATTGCTAACGTTAGGCAACTCTTGTCTTGGAGCTTTACATTTATTGGGGTTTGTTCAGGAGGGAGGCCTCAGAATTTGCCTTCTCACTTCAGACAGGAATGAGCTTGGGTATACAGTGGTACCTTGGGTTAAGTACTTAATTCGTTCCGGAAGTCTGTTCTTAACCTGAAACTGTTTTTAACCTGAAGCACCACTTTAGCTAATGGGGCCTCCTGCTGCCGCCGCGCCACCGGAGCACGATTTCTGTTCTCATCCTGAAGCAAAGTTCTTAACCCGAGGTACTATTTCTGGGTTAGCAGAGTCTGTAACCTGAAGCGCATGTAACCTGAAGTGTATGTAACCCGAGGTACCACTGTATTAGCTGTCTTCCCACCTAAGCAAGTTTAAAGGGCCAAATATTACCTGGTGCTTGAATGGGGGAATATGGGGAGAAATTTATTACTATTGTCAGAGCTGCCTCCCGGTCCCAGCTCACAGAGGACCAACGCTAGGCTGTAGTTATGTACAAAAGTCTTTATTGAGATTCAGTTTCCATTTTAAAGCCGCAGCGTGCAGCTCTACGTCCCGACCTTAGACCGGCGAAGTCCCGTCTGAGTCTCCTCCCCTTCCACACCAGTTTAAGACTCTCGCTTTGCTCCACCTCTTTCTAAGTTCCTTTCTCCTCTGGGCCCTCCTGCCCGCTAGGGTCTCATCCTTCCTGGACTCCTCTGACGCTGACCCTGACGATTCTTGCCCCTCCTTCCGGCGGGCTTTAGGACCTGGTTCCCTCTCCGGGCTACCTTCTGTGCCGCTCGCCTGTACCTTTGAACTTGGTGCGCGCGCCCAGCCTGCAACTTTCCTCTTGACCGTTAACTCGCTCTCCGATGGAGGCGTGGTCAACCCTGACTCATCTTCTCTCGCTGGTGGTGCATATGTGGGCTCTGACACCTGGAACTCCTCCCCCCCACTGCGCTCTGGTGGGGAAGCTGGTCCTGATTTCCAACTGCTGCTCTGGGAGTCCCCGCTGGCCCCTTGCTTCTGGGGTGTCCCCCTTGGCTCGCCCCTTGCCCTGCCCATCGGCGCCCCCTTCTGTGAATCTTCCGATTCGCTGGAGAGGCTCATGGAATCTCTCGGGCTGCTGTCATATTCTCCTACGCTGCCCTCGGATTGCTCCCCCTCGCTCTCCATCTCTTCTCCTCCCTGCGCTCCCACTGAGTCCCTGACAACTATAAATGAACTAAAAACTATTAATGAATGTAGTTTAATATTAGGTATGATATGACATATTTTTTTAAAAAAAAAATGTTTCTAAATAGTCCTATTTAGTTGCTTTATGCACTTCCTCACTGAAGGGGTAAGGGCAAGAAGTGTCATCAGCACAATTACTGCCAGAATATTTTATCTGAGAATTGTGAAACAGTATAATGCATATTGGGCAGCAATGGATGAGGAGTGGTGGAAAAAAGGAAGAGAAGGGTTTGTTTTATTGTGGAGATAAGAGGGATCAGAATGTTTATATCTGATCATTGTTTCTGCAGAGGCATGTCGCGGTTCATGGTACAGTGTTGTGTTTCACTGACTCAGTCAAATGATCTATAAGAGCTCACTAATGCCCTTTAGTATGCACAGTAAGGTTGGCTAAGACTTGCTTGAACTCAGCAAAGCAAATAGCTGGTATTTATGCATCTTCTAACTTTATGTGAGGGACATGGGTGGCACTGTGGGTTAAACCAGAGCCTAGGACTTGCCGATCAGAAGGTCGGCGGTTCGAATTCTCGTGATGGAGTGAGCTCCTGTTGCTTGGTCCCTGCTCCTGCCAACCTAGCAGTTTGAAAGCACGTCAAAGTGCAAGTAGATAAATAGGTACCACTCTAGCAGGAAGGTAAATGGCGTATCTGTGCGCTGCTCTGGTTCGCCAGAAGGGGCTTAGTCATGCTGGCCACATGACCCGGAAGCTGTACGCCGGCTCCCTCGGCCAATAAAGCGAGATGAGCGCCGCAACCCCAGAGTCAGCCACGACTGGACCTAATGGTCAGGGGTCCCTCTACCTTTACCTTTAAGTTTATGTGAATCACAGTGAAATCCACCACAACACCAAAGGCATTATCTGTGAGTCAAGCTGGTTTTGTGTACTACGATGGCACAGATAATGCCTCTTCAACCCAGCTCCTTCTGCATGTAGTTATATGGAACTGATTCATAGCTGTCAACTTTCAGATTTGAAAATAAGGGATCAGCAGCCTCAAAAATAAGGGATCAGCAGCCTCACCTGTCCCCTTGACAGTCTACGGGGTATCTAACAATCCGGGATAGCAGCGGGAAGCAGCAGGAAACAGTGCTGGAATAAGGGAATTTTCCCAAAAAAAAGGGAAGGTTGACAGCAATGAACTGATTGTATCAGACTGTGGATGGGGATACACATCCTGAAAGTAATAGGATGTCCTTATTTTCATCAGAAAAATGTTGGAGGGTATGCAACACCCTCATTCAGATGCATGTTCTCATTCAAATCTTCTCTGCTCAGGGCATTATTGCTTTACCCAGTAAATCTCCAGAGGAATTTAACATTTTATAAATTAAAAACAACAAAAGTTTGGGAAGTTAGCATCAGTTTTACAGTGTAAAAAAACTCAGCTTTTTCCAACATCAAGGCTTTCCTCTATAATTCCCAAAGAATTTCTTTTTAGAAACCTTTACATTGTGTTAAACCTCAAGTTTGGTATTAAAGGGCAGTTTATGTTTGATGCATGGGAGTTTGAGAATTTTAATCCTCTTAAAGATACCATATTAGTAAGAACTATATGCAACAGCTACTTGCTTTAAGTCGGGCAGGCAGATCCCTTATAAAGCCACCCTATGAAACTTTTAAAGAAAACCAGGTCACTTCTACACTAAAAAACAAATGTGATAATACAATTATGGCTTTCCTGAAGGAAGTGTGGGAATAATAGTTTGTGAGGTTCTTGAACCACAAGCATTCTGTTAGAAGCCAGAGTCCCTGGAATTTCATGAAATGAACTACCGTAATGCTACAACAGCTTTATCATTGCGAGAAGCAAAGCTACAGGGAACCAGGCAGAGGGCCTTTTTGGTAGTGGCGCCCGCCCTGTGGAACGCCCTTCCAGCAGATGTCAAAGTGATAAACAACTACCTGACATTCAGAAGACATCTTAAGGCAGCCCTGTTTAGGGAAGTTTTTAACATGTGATATTTTACTGTATTTTTGGTTTTTATGGAAGCCGCCCAGAGTGGCTGGGGAGGCCCAGCCAGATGGGCGGGGTATAATAATAAATTATTATTATTATTATTATTATTATTATTATTATTATTATTATCAATTTAATGGAAGCAGTTATTAACTGGTATACAATATAGTGTTATCTTTAATGTTTCCGGTAATATATAGGGGTTGTATCCTTTTTCTTTTACTATATGGACACACAGTAAGGAATCAAAGCCATTGCTGCCTTCCTGAAACATTTGTAAGAAATTTCAAAAGAGGTGGGTGGCTCTCAGTTTATGGGGAATATTGGGAATCTTATCATTTTAAAAGTGCAACATGTATAGGAGGGTATCCATTATTTCTGTAATGTGTGAAGATACACCTGGAGGCTGGATGGGAATTAACTGGTCTGGGGCTGTATAGTCGATTAGTCCAAAGCAGGGGATAAAATTTATAAGATTCTAGTTGGTTCCATTGCTGCAGATACAGCTCAGATTGTTGTTGTTGTTTAGTCGTTTAGTCGTGTCCGACTCTTTGTGACCCCATGGACCAGAGCACGCCAGGCACTCCTGTCTTCCACTGCCTCCCGCAGTTTGGTCAGACTCATGTTTGTAGCTTCGAGAACGCTGTCTAACCATCTTGTCCTCTGTCATCCCCTTCTTTTTGTGCCCTCAATCTTTCCCAACATCAGGGTCTTTTCCAGAGAGTCTTCTCTTCTCATGAGGTGGCCAAAGTATTGGAGCCTCAGCTTCACGATCTGTCCTTCCAGTGAGCACTCAGGGCTGATTTCCTTCAGAATGGATACGTTTGATCTTCTTGCAGTCCATGGGACTCTCAAGAGTCTCCTCCAGCACCACAGTTCAAAAGCATCAATTCTTTGGCGATCAGCCTTCTTTATGGTCCAGCTCTCACTTCCATACATCACTACTGGGAAAACAGCTCAGATTACTTACCATTAAGTAATCTGACTTACCATTGTCAGGCTGACCTTGAGCTCAGGCCTATGACTTACGAAATTGTGTTCTTATGTGTTTTTGATAGGGAAGCAAAGTATGTTGGGAGGATTAATTTGATTTATAGTAGGGGGTCCTTTTTATGTTCCCTTTATTTGGTGTGAGAGCTGCTGCAGAGCTAAGTAGGAGATGAAAATGGCCGTCCAACTGGCAAACACAATGAGCTCGTTTTTGCTTTGCAATTGAGCCCGCTGATGGCAACAAGGCTTTCATTTTGGGTTGCTCTTCACAAAAGGGAATATACGCTGGCTGCTTCATTACAGTTTATACTCCAAAGTCGATCACTTTTTAACAGCTACTAATGTGCTTGGTTGTGTTTTTGTAGTATTTTTGTGCTGAACGGTCAAGCATTGGTTTAAATTGCTTAATAGGCAAGAGAAGGAGAGAGAAGCTGAGAATAACTAGGGAGCTGGAAACTCATACCCAGAGAAACATGCCTATTTGGCTCTAGGTGTGCAGAATTGGCCGTGGCCTCGGACGGGGATACGCATTCTGCAGCTATATCTAAAAGGATGCATTCTAGATGGCTCTTGGTCTTGCCTGGATGGTCCCAGGTGAGCATTGCAGCCATAAGGATGTGTATCCAGCTGCACACCCACACCTGTATGAATGCAAACCACAAACACACTACTTGTTAAAACATCTCTTTGGGCTGGGTCTTGCTGCTAGTTGGCTCCAGTGGCATTGATTCCAGTTTTGACTGATGGTAAAATGAAGAGCAATTAATCAGAACACCAATGCCATTACCATTAACTGATTCGACTGAAGGGAGAATTTTCTACATTAGTTCTTCCCCCCCCCCCCCCAAGGACAGTTTTAATTCCAGTTATTGATTCATTCCCTGCCTTGATTACACCAGTGGGAACTGTACAGTATCATGTAATGCAGTGAGAATTAAACTGCTAACAATTATTGCCCTTGATTGGGAGATGCAAAAATATTAAATTGCTTGGGTCACAGTTTCACACTCCCATTGAGAAACTGCTCAGAAGTGACTTTTCAGACTACAACCCCCACTTAAAACGGACAGCTTCTGTTGGTGGAGGAATTTGCAAGCTTAAATTACCCTGAATTATTCCCTGGCAGAATAAAAAACCTAATTCTTAACAGTAACTTTCCAGTAATGGAGGTTCTCTATGAATGAAAGTATATGCTCCATGATTTTATGAGCCATTTCTCTGAAGATCATGCACTTCTACAGCTAGGTCTTTGCACCAATGTTGAGACCTGACACCACCCCCAAAACTGCAGCCATCCATAATCCCTGTGCTGCATAACTTTTGCAGCAGTTGAAGAAGAGTGGCTCATAGAATCCTAAGTGTTGGAAGGGACCATGCAGGAATCTTTCATCCTACATGAGGCTCAAACCCACAACCCTGAGATTAAGAGCCTCACATGCTACCAACTGAGCCATCAACCTAGGATTAAGGAAGAATAGAGGGCAAGGAAGGCTTGCGCTATAGCCAAGGATATGTGACGGTGGCCTTGGGTAGGTTCTACACAGGAACACACACCTGGAAGCAAGAATGAGCATCCTTTTGCCATTGGTATCCTTTTGCCACTGTCTTGACTCAAGATGGGGGCCCTTGTAACCCTCCAAATGTTGGATTCCTGCTCCATCAACCCTGCCCATCAGGGTTGGAGTCCTATAACAGCTTGCTCCCAACTCTGGCCTGAACTGCCTTCCTTACTGGTTGTCATTTTGGTGGTTCTTAGAATACCATTAAGGAATAGTTGTGACAAAGTACCCTAACACCCTACTTCTCAATTCAAGTAAGTTGCCTGGTGTAAGGGATTTCAGAACTTTCTTTATTCCTTTAGAGGGAGCTCTTGTTCAAGAAAGCATGGAACAACCAGTTTTGATGTGAAAGACATCTGTGTACTATGGAAGAGACTATGACAACGCAATATGGCATTGCAATATGGCGCTGTTGACATTACTGCTGTTCAAGGAACCGCGCCAATGATCACTGTCTCCAGTTATCTTTGCTGCCATACTAGTGATGGCAGCCTTATTAACGTATGCTATGTGGAGTTACAATCCCCAGTTTGTTCCTCTGGAAGTGTATCTGTGAGTCAGGATTGTGTGGTAGGGGAACACCACCAGTGATATTATAAAGTTTATGACAATGAAAATCAGATAAGCCAGCACTTGAAAGATTTAGTCTTTCAGCAAAATCCCAGATGTTTACTCAGAGGTAAATTCTATAGGTCCTTCTAGGTGCATAGGATTGCAAGCTTTGACTATACTTAGAATATTATTTATTTAGACAAGCCTTTGGAACTCGAATGGCTCTTGAAGTCAGTAAATTCTTTCTGCCATGTTGTCTTATACTTATACTACATAGCTATACTTCTGAATTCACTTTTTTTGAGAGGTGAGGCAGTGGGCTTATATGTTTCTGAAGAATGATGGAATTTACCTTGGCTTTAAGTATGGTGGGGTAAAAATATTTCAGTTAAAACAATTTATAAAAGCTAAGCGCTGTACATAAAAATTTATTTATTTATTTATTTATTTATTTATTTATTTAGACAAGCCTTTGGAACTCGAATGGCTCTTGAAGTCAGTAAATTCTTTCTGCCATGTTGTCTTATACTTATACTACATAGTTATACTTCTGAATTCCCTTTTTTTGAGGGGTGAGGCAGTGGGCTTATATGTTTCTGAAGAATGATGGAATTTACCTTGGCTTTAAGTATGGTGGGGTAAAAATATTTCAGTTAAAACAATTTATAAAAGCTAAGCGCTGTACATAAAAATGGTAACACGACCACAGTTCCTGCCTTTATGGGCAAAGTCTACAGTAAACAAGACCGTAAGGGAGGATAAGGGAAATTTTAAAATGGAGGAGATGCAAGTGGAGAGAAGAAGAAAAAGTTGAATTAGAAAATATAAGATTGAGATGAAGTTTTAAGGATTCTTAAAAAAAAAAAGGAGGGAAGGAAATGAAGCAGTATCACCATCAATATGCAAAGTCTATAAGAAATTCTCGCTCCTGTTCAATACAGTCGTTGTCAACCTGCTTCCAGTTTTACATATTCACACTTACAGTAAGTCTGGGGATTTGGGGGAGAAAAAACCCTGTTATGCTGGAATTGCTGGTAGTGTTTCTAAACTGTAGTAGTATGCAAACTGCTTTGCCATTAAGAAGAATCTACTTGCAAAAAAATTGGCTAATTATTTCTCAATGTGTTTAGAAAATAAAGGATTTGGGGAAACGTCAGTCAAATAAACAATAAAGATAGACACAATCTGCTTTTAAACATCTATTACTGCAGTATCTTATAGCACAACCCCATACATGTTTACCTGAAAGTAATCTGAAATAAATCCAATGAAATTAACTCCTTAGTAAGTACACAGAAAAATTGTGCTGCGTATTCCCCCCTCCCCCAAGATAAAACTATTTTGGGACCTCTGGAAATCAAGCCAAGATAAACGAAGGATCCATCAGCCTTTTGCACATTGGAATGAGTGACATTTTGTAGCAGAGCAAGACCAATAGTGTATAATACATCGGGTGACCTTGTGAAATATTTCTAATATTGAGATCCCTGGGATTAGATGGGTCTACTGAGAGAAGAAGTAAAAAGCAGGGCAGAATCAGGGAGAGAAGGCAGGACCTTGGCTCTGTAGCTTACCTCTGTATTGGGTGTGTCCTGCAAACTGACCGTGTTCTGTTGTGCCTCTACCTTTCGTTTCTGCACACTGCCAGTATGGTCATGTATGGTTTCCATGTAAGCCTGGAGAACCCAGCAGCCCCATTCACAGATACTTGGAACATGCTCCCTCCCATCTCCCCGTTTCTTCTGCACAAGCAAGAACTTCACATGGCATTGTAATTCTGAAGTGTGCATGCCATGCAATTGTATACACATTGATTAAATCAAGCCGCTATACCAATATATTGCTTTATTTCTCGGTAGTAGTAAATTAAGGCTTTATAGTGAGTCACAGAGTACATGCCAATCTAAACATTAAAGCCCATTTGGAACCAAGTTATGTTATCCTTTCCCGTTTAGCGCAGCCAGCAAGATACCAACTTTCTTCTAGGAAAAAAAGAAAACACCCTCAAATCTTGCGTAAGAGACCTTATAAGTTCAAAAGGCCCAGCTCTTAACCATTTTCCCTTCAGGACAGACTTACTGTGAGCTAAGGGTGGTGAAGAGAGTACCTGGCAAGAGATAAGAGAACATCCTACTAAGTAGTCACCTTCTAAATGGAAAGAGGAAAGAAATTAAAATGGATGTTAGCTGGTATATCATAGCGTTCCCCAGAATAGCTTGATTTGAGATGACCCCATCAGCCAGGGGCAGAGGAAGGGGGGCAGTGGGGGTGGTCCGCCCTGGGTGTCACCACTGAGGGGGGTGACAAAATGGCGGCCGACACTCACTGCGGGGCCTGCAATGCACCCGAGCCATGTGTCTCTCGCTGGGGCGCCCGCAGGATCCGCCCTGCCCAAACAGTCTGCCTGCTGCCTCCCCCTCAGCTGTAGGGTGGCTGAGTGGGAGGAGGTAGG
This sequence comes from Podarcis cretensis, assembly GCF_951804945.1. NCBI lineage: Eukaryota > Metazoa > Chordata > Lepidosauria > Squamata > Lacertidae > Podarcis > Podarcis cretensis. The sequence continues at coordinate 15,653,169 of NC_137176.1, read as the reverse complement.
CAGACTCCTCAGAGGCCCCACAGAGCGTCCTGTCTCGGCGCACCCTGCCCCGCAGGTGGCTGGCCCCGCCCCTGGGCACAGGGCATGTGCACTGCCCCAGGCGCCCAATCGGTTTGTTCCGCCGCTGCTATCAGCTTTGGCCTTTAGTGCGGTTGGATAGATATGATCCGTTTGTAGAAGGAAACTGCAAGACATTATGAGTCGGCGCATGGAAGGGCAGCATTGTACTGAAAGAATGGACATGTGTCTATGCGTGTATGTACATATGGAAGCCTCACAAAGGCAATCCATTTCACTTAAAACTAATCACCCCACAAGCTATTCCACTTGTCCCATTGATTTTAGTAGCAGAGATTTAAGCACATCCTTCAACACTAACATTGCAATCACTGGGACTTTAAAGAGCTTCACTTTGCAGGGTCATAGGGAGTGTTACTACAAAAATTGTTTTCTTTTCTTCCTTAACATACAGGTTTTTCCTCCATACCAAGGCCACTGATTAATTACATCACCTGTCTCCAGTGCAGCTATTTTTTAAAAACTGGAAAAACAGACAGAGTGTTTTCCTTCCACATCTCCCTATAAGAGATGTTTTCAGCATCTGAACTGCAACTCAGAAACCAGTTGTCACCTGACCACGGGGGATTCTGCCTGAAGATATAATCACCCAGGGCTGGTTTTCATATCGAAGGACCAAAAAAATGCTTTGCCAAACACAAATTGGAATAGCATTTCCCGAAATACAAAGTATCTGCGAAATGATCCTCTGTAAAGAAAGGAGGAAGGAGAGAGAATTTATTGAGCTTTCAAAGAGCAACGTCTTGCTGTTAATCTGAGTATCTGTGTTTTGGGAAGAATTTGGTAGTCTAGAATGAAGGTGGCAGTTTCTCTTACATCCAGGATCCTACCCATGCAACATTTAGCCACGGGAGAAGACTTTAGGTCATACACAAAGCATGGGAGGCAATGGGTGAGCCCAAACATAGCTAGCCAAAGCCCTGAAATAGAAACCCAAAGTGTCTTCTGCAACATATTGACGTTCTGTGGTGGCAGTTGTGCTGAGGTTCCTCAGGATTCCCTAAAGCTAGACAGTCTGAAAACTACTGATTTTGAGAAAAGAAAACTCCAAAATCTATGTCAATTATGTAAAGCCAGCAATTCTCTGACCCCTTTTTAGGCTCTGAGTGGTGATTTCTGAGGCTGACAGAGCCTTGATTTCCCTAAACAGCTGCTGTCCTTCAGTCATGATTTCAAACACACTGACTTAGCATCTCTGGCAGTCCTTTGACAAGACACCCACTTGAGTTGCCATGCCCACATGAGATTGCAACTGAGTGTCCATAAAGGACATTGCCTTTTAAGTCTGTAACGGTGCAGAAATGATAACAACTGGTCTGACTTTTGTGGGTTTTCTTGAACTAGAGTGTACAGCATCAAAAACCACTGTTCCCCAAGGCTCCTTACAGGCTAATTGCTTTACTGTCTGGGAAATATCTCTCTGCCCCAGACAAAGAAATAGAAAATGCGAGTGGAAGTAATTTTAACAGCACAAGGCATCAATGCCATCAAGAAACAAATAAGATGCCTGTGACTCCTATCAGATGCTACAAGGAGAATTACATAAAAGAGGATTTCTCTTCTCCAAACTGCAAATGTCCCCGACTCACTAGGTATGTTGGATTTGCTGTTTTTCTGTCTCAGTGAAAGAGCAGGTCATATTTTTTCAAAAGTTCTGGTGTCCTTCATATTTGAGGTCTTCCCTGGTTTAGCGAAACGAATTGGTTTCAACTTTGCTTCAGGTTATGGAAAAGCAGGGACGCAGGTGGCGCTGTGGGTTAAAGCCTCAGCGCCTAGGGCTTGCCGATCGAAAGGTCGGCGGTTCGAATCCCTGCGGCGGGGTGCGCTCCCGCTGCTCGGTCCCAGCGCCTGCCAACCTAGCAGTTCGAAAGCACCTCCGGGTGCAAGAAGATAAATAGGGACCGCTTACCAGCGGGAAGGTAAACGGCGTTTCCGTGTGCGGCTCTGGCTCGCCAGAGCAGCTTTGTCACGCTGGCCACGTGACCCGGAAGTGTCTCCGGACAGCGCTGGCCCCTGGCCTCTTAAGTGAGATGGGCGCACAACCCCAGAGTCTGTCAAGACTGGCCCGTACGGGCAGGGGTACCTTTACCTTTTACTATGGAAAAGCACCTGCAATACAGTAAGGCTTCCAGGTTTTAGAAACCAAGGAAAATGCAGTTTTCTTAAATATTTTCAATTAAGAATCCATCGGCTGAGCCTCCTTAAGTATACCTAAGAGCTCCACTCAGAATTATTACACATCCTTGGTGTTCATGGGGCATCAGAAATATAGCCTACATTTAATAGCTGTTGTTTGCATTATAAACAGGGGAAATATAGCTGCACTCAGAAAACTGTACCAGTTTAAAGAGGGAAAACGTGAGCCACTTAAAGGAAATTTGTGAGAACAGAAATCCCTGGTCTGGACGCTCGTGACTTGACTCTGTAAGCAGAGCTTGTCCTGTCCTCCATTTCCCCTTCCCCTCTATGGGGATATTTATAGATTTATGAATAAACTAGAAAGTGCCTGGAAGGGTAGAAAGGGAAGCATTTGAAAGGCAAGTCCTACACAGAGGGCAACAGGAGGAGGAGTGAGGAGGAGCGGAAAAAGGAAATGGGGATGAAATCGGGATGGGTGAGCACTGGCTTTGCTGAATGAATGTTAAGGAATTTTGGTCATAAGGCCTTTCACAAATGCCATAACACTACTTATTCATGCATTCTGAAGGAACTGCCTTTAAACCTCAAAAAGCTAACGCTTCATACCATCTTTTCAGACTAATAAAAACATGATGGGCATGTATACTATTGACCTTATTCCCACTGGTCTCATTTCATGTTCTTGAGGCACTACATTGTGAGCTCAATATTAATGGAAAGTGTCATGCGTGTATTGAAAGTGTAGACTTAGCAAGGATCCTACTGTGTTGTTTTGGGCCAGCCATTCCCGAATTACAGTGGTACCTCGGGTTAAGTACTTAATTCGTTCCGAAGGTCCGTTTTTAACCTGAAACTGTTCTTAACCTGAAGCACCACTTTAGCTAATGGGGCCTCTTGCCGCCGCCGCACCGCTGGAGCACGATTTCTGTTCTCATCCTGAAGCAAAGTTCTTAACCTGAAGCACTATTTCTGGGTTAGCGGAGTCTGTAACCTGAAGCGAATGTAACCTGAAGCGTATGTAACCCGAGGTACCACTGTACTACTGAGAGCCCAACCTCAACTTTTCTGTACATTGCCTGTTCCACAGAAAATGGTATAAAGTTCAGCAGAATGGAATCCCCAAGGACATCTTCTATGGGGCTTGTTGGCAGACCAACTCTGCGCTACAAAGATGTCTGCAAAGATGACACGAAGGCTGGCGACATCAACCCTGCCCTTGCAGAAAACTGCATTGCCTAGAGACAGGCAGTCAAGTCATGTATCTGTAGCAGTGACCAGAGGAGGAATGGCTGCTGGGAGGAGCACAGAGAGAAGAAACACCATGGTGCATCTGCAACAGCACAACCAAACGCCTTAATCTGCCCCAGCTGCAATGAAACATGTTTCTCCCATATTGGTCTCTACAGCCACAGCTCCAATGGTTTGACCCCCCCCCCCCGGCGCACTCCTCCATCGTCTCCTGAGACAGATGGATGCCAACAAATGATATTTTAGACAATATGCAGCCTATTGAACCAGGGCGTAGCTTTGCTTCTAGTAAAGGTAAAAAGGTAAAGGACCCCTGGACGGTTAAGTCCAGTCAAAGGCAACTATGGGGTTGCAGCGCTCATCTTGCTTTCAGGCCGAGGGAGCTGGCATTTGTCCACAGACAGCTTTCCAGGTCGTGTAGCCAGCATGACTAAACCACTTCTGACGCAATGGGACATTGTGACGGAAGCTGGAGTGCACGGAAATGCCGTTTACCTTCTTGCCGCAGCGGTACCTATTTATCTGCTTGCACTCGCATGCTTTCGAACTGCTAGGTTGGCAGAAGCTGGGATTCGAACCGCTGACCTTCTGATCAGCAAGCCCGAGAGGCTTAGTGGTTTAGACCACAGCGCCACCCGCTTCTAGTGTGTTGCATCAAAAAGCAGACAGCAAAATATGACTCAGATGGGAGTAGAAGGACTGACTGTGCCATGGCAAGTTTTAGGGGTTCTCTGATTGTCACACTTGTGTCATAGGCTGGCCACCCATTTGCTAAATGAAAAGAGACAAGGCTAACAGATCCTGAGGGGATGAGGAGAAGACAGGCTCAGATTGCAGGGTTGTGGTTATGAATTCTAACTATAAAGGATTTACTATAGTGAAGATTGAAATGTTTAAGAGTTTCTTTGGAGTCTAGCAGAAAGCATTGAGTCTGAGAAAACCCACACCTTTTTAGATCGGGGATGGAAACGTGTGGCTTTCCAGATTTTGTTGGACTCCAATGCCCATAACCCTCAGCCAGCAAGGCCAGGCAAACTCCCGGCATGTCACAGCTTCCCTGTAATTGTTTTAGAGATAAATTGTGATGGGAGGGAGGAAATGAGAAAAGAGTGTTGCAAGAGCTACATCATGTACACAGATGCTTCTTCCAGGAGACAGGAAACTTTGATGCAATCTGAGTTAAAGGAAGGTGGCTTATGACCCTCTTCAAAAAAAAGCTCTCAACAGGACTCATGACAGAAACAAAGAGCAGGGAGCAGGCAATTTGTTCAGTGCTGAACATCACATTCAAAACACACCTGTGCCAAAGCAAGTTTGCTGCTGGTTGCATAATTACAATGACTCGTAATGACCAGAGTTGGTGGGTGTATTACACTTATGCTTTGACACCATTGTTCATTCAACTGTAATTCCAGCACTGAAAATGTAAAAAAAACTCACACACCCTAAAACTAAAACAGGCAAACCTGACAACCTCTCAAATGACAACATGGGCTAAGTCTAGATATTATGGCTCTAATTCAGCTAAAAGGTAGCCGTGGTGAAGTTTTGTTGAAAGCAATGAGACTTGTCATGGCTTCTTCCATTTGTTTCAGTAGGATTTCCAGAACAATCCTATGCATGTCTACTTGAAAGGAAGGCTTATTGTTTCCAATGGAATTTACGCCCAGGTAAGTGTGTACAGGCCTGCAGCCTTAGTCACAACTCACTTGGGCATTTGAAGCCAAAAACAAACTGGGGCTTCTGTTACTCTCTTTCCAAACTGTACACACACACACACACACACACACACACACACACACACACAAACTATCTTGTAGCTCAGTAACTGTAAAGGCTAGAGAATTACGTTTTTAAAATACTAAATGCTGGCATTTTAAAGATTTGAACAAGGCCACTAAAAGGTGTCTTAGGGACCAAATGTAGATGATGCTAAGCTTCTATGTTTTCTGCTTATGGCACACAGAAAGTACAGTTGCTGTATACAGACATTCTGTGCAAGTGTACATACAGACATTTTTAATACTTTGCTTCCCTCAACAAGTGAGACCTGTCGCTTCAGAAAAAGGCAGGGTTGGTGTGCTCTATAATGCAGCGCTTGCAGTGACGTTTGACAAACCGCAAAGCTTCCACCGAGATCTCGCAATCCTGCACGTTCATCATCTGCAAATCAAAGCAGTTGGCCGCCACAATCTGCAGGCCTTGTCCGGTGATGCTTTCACATGACTTCAGGCTCAGCCTCTTCAGATTGAAGCAGTTCAGAGCCAGGAACTCCAAGCCGGCGTCGGAGACCAGAGGGCATTTCCCAATGTCTAGCGACTTGAGTTTTGTGCAATTTTTGGCAAGGTACTCCACTCCGTGGTCCGTGATGCCCTCACAGCCCCGTGCGTTGAGGTATCGCAACTTGCTGCAGTACTTGGCGATGTAGCGGATGCCGACGTCAGTGATGCGGGCGCAGTGGGCGATGCTGAGGTACCGCAGGCGCAGCTCCAGCTTGGCGATCTCGCGCATGCCGAAATCGCTGACAAAGCGGCAGTCGCTCACGCTCAGCTCCCTGATGGACGTGCAGTAAATCATCAGGTAGCGGAGGCCTTCGTCGGTGATGCGGATGCAGCGCCGCAGGTACAGGTGTGTCAACTGAGTGCAGTGGGCGGCAATGGTGTGCAGTCCTTCATCTTCAAGGACAAAGCAGTCCGTCATGTCTAGGTAGCGGATAGAGATCTGTTTTCCATGTAAAGGAGACAACTTGATGGAAGCTTCGCGGGTTAGGCTGATGCATGTAACTTTGGAACAACCTAAATTCAGGGAGGAAAAGAGAAGGTGGTTATTTTGTGGCTCTGCATCGATGACTACTTCTCCTTTAAGAAAATAAAATACCGTATTTTTTGCTCTATAAGACTCACTTTTCCCCTCCTAAAAAGTAAGGGGAAATGTGTGTGCGTCTTATGGAGCGAATGCAGGCTGCACAGCTATCACAGAAGCCAGAACAGCAAGAGGGATTGCTGCTTTCACTGTGCAGCGATCCCTCTTGCTGTTCTGGCTTCTGAGATTCAGAATATATTTTCCTCCAAAAACTAGGTGCGTCTTGTGGTCTGGTGCGTCTTATAGAGCAAAAAATACAGTAACCTTATTTAGCGGGGTCTTCTATGCTAGGAATTGGAAGCTTCAGGACCTGTAAAAGAGTTTTGGGAAATAATCCATAATACATTGGGAAAAAATTATTTAAAAGTACTTTAAAAACATACAAACCAGAGTCCTTTTTGTTGGGGATAATTCAGATGGAAATTCCCAGGTGCCAAAAAAGGTTATTTATGTATGCTACTACTGCGGCCCATGTTTTGTTAGCTCAAACATGGAAAACGAGTGAGGTCCCAACCAAAGAAGAATGGCAACTTAAGCTGACAGAATATGCGCAGCTTGCAGACATAACATATAGAATAAGAAAACAAGAAGAACATACATTTAGAGAAGATTGGAAAACGTTTATGGAATATATGGGAAATAACTGTGTACAGCTGAAAATGCTGGCAGCATTAAGATAAATCCAACAGTGTAAACAAGTTTTGATGGATGTAATAATTGAATACTGAATGGTTCAGTTTATGTAAAATATGCAGGGATTTATGATATGTAAAATGAACTATGGAAAGAGAAGGAGGGAAGTCATTGATATTTTAAGGATGTTTAAATGAGTATTGAAAATTGTAAAACATTACACACACACACACACACACAGAATTTGAAGTTTCATGCAAGGAATATAATTAGTTAGCATCTTCAAGTTACACAAAATAAGACGTATTCCACAGTTTGGTACCTCTGTTTTGTTTTTTGTTTTTAATTGTATGTAACAAGCAAGTAATATGTAAGTTTGATGGAAGCTTACCTATCTTGATTGTGTCAGTAATTAATGCTATGTGTGCACACTGTATTTGTAAAAGGCCTCTGATCAATGGAACCAGCTTTATTCTGGACTCTGGCCACTTGAGAGTTTGGATGGCAACTACACCTCTGTCCTGGGCAAATTGCTGCCAAAGTATATGGAACGTGGCCACCCCTGGCTTACCCAAAACCAACTACCTGGGTTGGTTCACATGCTTGCACATTGGTCATTGCTGTAGAGGGAAGTGAGGAGCAGGTGGGGCTCATCAACATGGGAAGGTAGCCCACATAGGAGAAGCAAAGCTCTGATCCTAAACCTCAACTGCCTTGCAAGATATCTTCAGGAGAAGAAAATGCTATGGAGTAAACCCTACACAAATCTGGAGTGGAGTCTTGAAGATTGGATAGCACCATGTACCCATCCTTCCATCAACTCCTGCAGCCAAGCTGGGGCCAAACATATTGCTCTACTTTCCTTTGAACCACTTCAGCAAGGTCAAGAGGGGGTCTTGTTTGGGCAGCCCAGGACTTCCAGACACACTGCCCAGGCTTGCACCTTGGGGAGGTCACTTCAGTGTTGCTAACACAGTGGTTTGATTTCGCCTCCAGAGGTGTACTCCAGTGTCGAAGCAATGATTCTTCAACATCAACTTCGTTGGACTGGTCATGTTGTGTGGATGCCTGATTATCTTCTCCCAAAGCAACTACTCTATTCCGAACTTCAAAATGGAAAGCGTAATGCTGGTGGTCGACAAAAGAGGTTTAAAGACTTTCAAGGCAAGTCTCAACAAATGTAGTATAAACACTGACAACTGGGAAAGACTGGCCTGCGAGCGCTCCAATTGGAGAACAGCCTTTACCAAAGGTGTCATGGACTTTGAAGATGCTTGAACTCAGGACGAAAGGGAGAAACATGCTAAGAGGAAGGCACACTTGGCAAACCCTCACCATGATCAACTACTGCCCTGAAACCTATGTGGAAGGACTTGTGGATCCAGAACTGGCCTCCACAGTCACTTATGGACTCACTGCTGTGTTCATGGAAGACAATCTTACTCGGCTACGAGTGATCGCCAAAGAAGAAGAAGATGACTCCATTGTCTCTCGAGACAGACAGATGCCAACATCAACACTGGTCTTTAGAGGGGCCCAGGTGATGTAACTGATTCATGCCAGTACCAAAAGGCTTTTGCCTACACTCTGGTCTGTATGATCCAAGTTGCTTCTCCTAAGGAATTATGATGCAGTGGCAGAGGGTTAAAAGGAAGATTTAATCCATGCTGTGAGAGCTGCAAGCAACTTTGCATCATGTGCATTGTATCTGCCATGACACAGCATGACCTATGAGCACGGCCAATGTAGCCTGCAGATGTCAGGAAGATTTCTCAGATGAATATCACCTATTTGGGGACTCCACAGCACCTACAAGAAAGGTAGGTAATTCACCCACCACCTTGTCATAGAAGATCTTTCTGCCTGTGGTTTAAATTTAATGACATTTTCCTGTGGCTGAAACCACTTTTCCTGTCCCAAACAATAAAGATGTAAAAACCTGCAGGCTCATAGCAGTTTTCCACAGAGGAAATGTAAAGGATTTGAAATGGAAGGAGAAAGTTTCAAGAGAGCTGAAAGAACTTTGGCCAGCCTTTGAGATAATGGTTTGCAGTCAAGCTCACATGTATAGGAATCTTGCCCAAAACTGATCTCTCTCTTAAAAGTGGAAAAAAACTGAATGCTAACTTCTGTGTGGTTTTGACACGAAAATATTATTTCTAGGATACCTAACTGAACAGAACCTGAATGACTCAAACAAGGCCTTGGGAAACTTTCAAGCTGTCAAATGGTCACAGTAATATTCATAGAATAACTATTATTATTATAAATAAATTTGTATACGGCCCTATACCTGCAGGTCTTAGGGCAGTTCGGAGGATAATAATATAATAATTTAATAATAATTTATAATTTATACCCCACCCATCTGGCTGGGTTTCCCCAGCCACTCTGGGCGGCTACCAACTGAATATTAAAAATACAATACAGCATTAAACATTAAACACTTCCCTAAACAGGGCTGCCTTCAGATGTCTTTTAAAAGTAAGATAGTTGCTTATTGCCTTGACATCTGATGGGAGGGCGTTCCACAGGGCAGGCGCCACTACCAAGAAGGCCCTCTGCCTGGTTCCCTGTAACCTCACTTCTCGTAGTATACGTAATCAAAACAAAAACAACCCATTAATGCCCCCAACACATTCTAAAAGGGTGTTGGAGGAACATTTTTGCCTGGTACCTAGATGTGTATAATGAAGGCACTAGGTGAACCTCGCTGGGGAGACAGGATGCGTGCAAAGGACAGATCTCACTGCATGGTTACAAATAGATTCCCAGAAAAAATGCACCTTTAGCAACATGCACATATTTGGAAACATGCAGGTGTACTCAATTTATGTGCTGAGCTGGATGCACACCTCCTGCCCTAGCATATTCAGTCTGTTCCACCAAACTCACTCATCCGCTCCCTCTTTCTGCCTTAATGCTTGCTCACATAAAAGCTATAGATTGTGTGCACCTGCTCATTCAGGAGAATTCTCACACCAACAGCGATGCAATGGATGACTCTGCTCAAGAACATGTGGAAAGGAATGTGGATCGTGACATATCTCATTCTCTCACGTGCAAATCTCCGGGATAATTCTATCTGCTTCCTGTCACATATGTCTGGAAGTGAGCCAAAGTGGTTAAGTCATCCATACAGACAAACACACCATTGTCATCTCTTTTGCTATTTGTCGTGAATTTATGCAACTACTTTTCTTTCCTTTATCTTATTTATGATATTCAGTTTTATAAATTTCAATAATTTTACCACCATTTTAACATTTCAAAACTTGACTTCCTCCCCCCTCTTTCTGCGGTTCCTTAAATTTATTTCTAATATTTTCTGCATATCTAAATTAACTTAATTTGCTCATTTATTCATCTGCTTTAAATATATACTCTTATAAACCTGCAGGTTATCATAATAATCCTGCCAATGTTCTTATCTCTTTACATTTTGTTTGTCAATATGCCATAGACCATTTCCATTCTTTTTATAAAAAGTTTATCTTGATTTCTTATTTTTCCGGTAAGTTCACCATTTCTGCATATTCCATAAGTTTTTGTATCCATTCTTCTTTTGTTGGGACTCCTTCTTCTTCCACATCTACTTTCTCTGACCTGATGTGTGTTTCTCACTGTAATGAGATCTCTTTAAACTCTAACATGCCTGAATGATATGAGATCAGCAGACTTCGAAAGTCATCCTACATGCTTTCAACCCTTCAAAAGATCCTGGTGGATCTAACCAGGTGATGATGGGACAAGGTCAGGGGTCAGCAAACTTTTTCAGTAGGGGGCCGGTCTACTGTCCCTCAGACCTTGTAGGGGGCCGGACTATATTTTTTTGGGGGAAATGAATGAATTTCTATGCCCCACAAATAACCCAGAGATGCATTTTAAATAAAAGCACACATTCCACTCATGTAAAAACACCAGGCAGGCCCCACAAATAACCCAGAGATGCATTTTAAATAAAAGCATACATTCTACTCATGTAAAATCATGCTGGTTCCTGGACTGTCCGGGCACTGGATTTAGAAGGTGATTGGGCTGGATTCGGCCCCCGAGCCTTAGTTTGCCTACCCATGGACAAGAGGGAGAGAAATCACTGCAAATTGTAAAGGAAAATAGTAGTATATAATGCCCTGAGATGAACAGATGGGTGTTTGTGTCTCCATCGACCTGGCATGCGAATATTATATCTGATTGTTCGGAATATGCTGAAATATCTAATATGTACACTTGCCAAACTACTTAAAGTGATCTTCACACCTAGTGGTGCACACTGGCATCATGTGTGTGATTTCCCTGCACTGGTGTACACATTTGTAAGGGAAGACATAATTTATGCAGTGTCTCTGAGACAAGGATGTGCAAGGTGAGAAGGTGAACCTAAGTTCTTGCTCACTCTAAGACACGTGAGATTTGTTCTTCTTCCTCCGATACATTTTCCAAGCCAGAAGCTGCTAATGACAGCTACGAGAATGTTACTCGCCCCAAAATGGAAATAAGCAGAAGTCCCAGAAAAGGAAGAATGGATACAAAAACTTATGGAATATACAGAAATGGCGAAACTTACTGGAAGAATAAGAAATCAATATAAACTTTTTATAAAAGAAGGGAAATGGTTTACGGACTATTTACAAACAAACTGCAAACAGATAAAAACATTGGCAGGGTTATTGTAATAACCTGCAGTTTTATAAAAGTATATATTAAAAGCAGATGAATAAAAGAGAAAATTAAGTTAATTTGGAATATGCAGACGATATTAAAAATAAATTTAAGGAACCGCAGAAAGAGGGGGAAGGAAGTCAAGTTTTGAAATATTAAAATGATTGTAAAATTAATGAATTGTATAAACCTGAAAAGCATAAATATTTTTTTAAAATAAAAACCCCCAGCTACTTTTAAGTCCCGTTGATATTTGCCTGTAACACTCCCTGGGTACTTCTGGTGTGTGGTTCAATAGGCTATAGATGCTGATATGCATCACTGTATTCTTCGTATCCTTTTAATATGGCAATTAATTGGGCTCAGAGCAGGCTGTTGAGACTTGGTCTGCCAAGTTGCATTAAGAGGAACCGGAAAGATGTGCACATTCCTTAGCTGAGACAACCTCTCCAGCAGAGGGCAGTATTGCACACACCATTTAGCACAATGTTTTGAATATTTGAGAATTAATTCAATCTCATTCTGTTGTAGCAACTGCAATGAAGAGAACCCTGTAGAAACTAAAGACTTGGATGGGCAAAAGTGACCATTGCAGCTTCTCTCACCTTCTATATTTTGAAGTTAGGCAAGTTTTAAGTGAGGGAAGTTAGGGTTTTGAAAAAGGCCTCATGAAAATAAATCAGCATTTTAATGAATATTTCTCCCGATCTGCACATTTTTGTGTGCATTTTTTACTAAGCATTTTTGCAAACCAATTTCCCTATTATAATGCATTTTTGTATGTTATTTTCACTAATATATGTACATTTACACCAATACATGCATTTTTGTGCACATTGCTTGTCTGAATAACTGCATCACAATATTTGGGAACAGCGAATTTCAAAGGATGACTTTGTTTTGGTTCATGTATTGTTTTGGAAAGTGCAAGTCTGGTAGGCCTGCCTTTAAATGCAACCTGAACTGAATTTATCCCACACCCCTAGTTGTATTACAATAGCTAGTCTTTAAGGTGCCACTAGAGTCTTTGTTGGTTTTGTATACCTGAGGCAATTTCTACCTCTGCAAACTATGGCTTTAATTGAAAAGACACATGAAAGACAAGCCCCCACTAATTTAAGCATAAGGTCACTTTGGAGAGCCGAGGATTAGCCTTGAAGGTTTTTTTAAAGATCAGAAAATAGAAAAGAAAAATGCATCAACTAGAACACAAAGGAGTTAATATTGGGATTTAGCTTTTAAGCATTCCATTCACACACAAGCAAACCCATTCATCCATCATTTTTTCATTTCCCTATACACAGAGACTAGAATCGGCATTCCATAGGTACCGCTAAGCAGATACAAGTCTGAACCCTGGCATCCGCAACAAGAGGGCTTTAGCCCTTTGCCCCATGCGGTGGTCCTGATCTGAAGACCTATGCCTGCAATGTGCATTGCCAAACAGCAAGCAAAAATAACAAAAGCTGTTGGGTTAAACTTCCTATTCCAGCATGGAGGTTGAGGAGGATAGGGTGTGTGTGAAGTGGAGAGGCCCTGGGGGCCAGATGGGAAGACTTTGGGGGTCACAATAAGCCTATTCTTTATTTATTTATACCCTGCCCATATGGCTGTGTTTCCCCAGCCACTCTGGGCAGCTCCCAACAGAATATTAAAAGCACAATAAAACATCAAGCATTAAAAACTTCCCTAAACAGTGCTGCCTTCAGATGTCTTCTAAAAGTCAGATAGTTGTTTATTTCCTTAACATCTGATGGGAGGGCATTCCACAGGGCAGGCACCACTACTAAGAAGGCCCTCTGCCTGGTTCCCTGTAACCTCACTTATCAAAGTTAGGGAACTGCCAGAAGGCCCTCAGAGCTGGACCTCAGTGTCCGGGCTGGACGATGGGGGTGGAGACGCTCCTTCAGGTATACTGGGCCACGGCCGTTTAGGGCTTTAAAGGTCAGCACCAACACTTTGAATTGTGCTCGGAAACGTACTGGGAACCAATACGACCGGTGTTATTTGGTCTGGGTGGCCACTCCCAGTCACCAGTCTAGCTGCTGCATTCTGGATTAGTTGTTTCCGGGTCACCTTCAAAGGTAGCCCAACATAGAGCGCGTTGCAGTAGTCCAAGCGGGAGATAACCAGAGCATGGACCACTCTGGTGAGACAGTCTGTAGGCAGGTAGGGTCTCAGCCTGCGTACCAGGTGGAGCTGGTAGACAGCTGCCCTGGACACAGCGCCTCTTAGTTGAAAAGCCAGTGTGGTGTAGTGGTTAAGAGGGGTAGACTCGTAATCTGGTGAACCGGGTTCGCGTCTCCGCTCCTCCACATGCAGCTGCTGGGTGACCTTGGGCTAGCCACACTTCCTTGAAGTCTTTCAGCCCCACTCACCTCACAGAGTGTTTGTTGTGGGGGAGGAAGGGAAAGGAGAATGTTAGCCGCTTTGAGACTCCTGAAGGGGAGTGAAAGGCGGGATATCAAATCCAAACTCCTCCTCCTCATCCCTGCCTTAAGCAAAGTTCTCCACCCAAATTTAAGCACAGATATATTTTCTATTACCTGACACATCCAAGTGTTCCAGGTTGGGACACAGCGACACCACATCGAAGACCGCCTCATTGGAAATATTGTAGCAACCCGATACCTCTAACTGCCTCAGTTCAGGGCAGCACTGAGCAATAGTATAGAGCCCTCTGTCTGTGAGCCGCCTGCAGCCACTAACAATTACCGTCTCCAACATAAGACAGACGTTGGGGGTGTCCTGGCAAAGTCGCCTGGTCAGCACCTTCAGGGCTCTGTCCACGTTGATTGTCTCGCCTGTCAAACGAATAGTCCTCCAGAGATGGGGGTCCCAAGCAAGATTATACCAGCGGCGACACACACGGGCGCAGCGGCACAGCTGGTTGGTAGGCAGGAAGGAGAATATCTGGATCACCGAATGGTCCGGCAGCCGGTCGATGTTAGCCCGTTCCTTCTGAAGTCGGGAGGCAGACCGGATGAGAGGATGGGTGAGGTGGGTTGGAGGAGGCGAGTGAACCATTGCGATGGTCTCCCCAGTAATTGAAGAGGACGATGTGGAAGATCCACGGCCATTCTGCAAAATGTGCGAATTTGGCGGACATATTAGCGCTGGGCTGGGAGTGCTAAGAGTCCGCATGCTCAGGTCCGAATCTGAAAGAAACCAAAACACATAGCGATGAGAATGACCCATGTTTTGGAGGAGCACATGTTTTAAAATATCATGAAGTCATCAGAAGGATTTGGATTCTGAGCAATAGAATATGCCCCAAAAAACTGATTAATGGTGCTAATCGAAATCAGATATTGACCCGATTTGGCCAAGACTTAGGAACGAACCAGAGCAAGCCTTGGGCTTGTATGCTCTCCTGTGTTCTGTTGGGACCAGGAGTCTGTAAGTCCTTCCTTCCTTCCTTCCTTCCTTCCTTCCTTCCTTCCTTCCTTCTAGTTTCTTCTAGTTTGTTGTGTCACCTGGTGTCATAAACTGTGGTTACCCCTAACTATGATTAATGTCTTACAAGCCAACAGTCTTCTCCCAATAAAGTTTGAAAAAAGATATACAAAAGTTAATATCAAAATTTCCAGTATCATTTTATATCAAAGATAAAAAATAATCTAAATAAAAACAAAACAAAGGAAAACAAGGAGACAAAGAAAAAAGAAATTCCAATTCTTTGTCGGTCAGCTATATGTAGAAAATTATTCAAAACACTCACTCCAATATTACACCCAACAATTCCACTTTCTATAAACCAATATTTACTTCCATCCTCAAACCCAAATATCACAAGTCCATTTTCTTTTTCATGTAAAAAGTCGCTAAGGGGTTTCCACCCTTTAGTAAATATTGACAATGATTTTCCTCAAACTAAACACATCAACTTCACCAACTTGTAAGGCAAAACATGGGCTATGAATCTGACTTTCTGAAATTAACCATGGTTAGTATTAACCATAGTTCTCAGTTCAGATGACACAGGAAGCTGCATTTAAGGAAAAGTAGATGATTCCAAACTCCTCCTCTAGACTGCATGCTCTGTCAAAACTATGATATACTGCAAAGTATGAACATAGCTGTTCGAGTCACAGGAATGACTAACAGAACATGCATTTTAGTAACAGATTTCTATACCGTAAACGTGGGATGCGGGTGATGCTGTGGATTAAACCACAGAGCCTAGGATTTGCCAATCAGAAGGTTGGCGCGACAGGGTGAGCTTCCGTTGTTCGGTCCCAGCTCCTGCCAACCTAGCAGTTCAAAAGCATGCCAAGTGCAAGTAGATAAATAGGTACCACTGTGGTGGGAAGGTAAACAGCTTTTCTGTGCACTCTGGTTTCCGTCAAAGTACCGTAAACACAGATATGTACTACCAACTCTTCATCCTTAGATATAAGGAAATTGGTACGAAAATTCAGTGATAGGGAAATGTATTGTTTTCCTAAGCATGTATTTAGAGGGCTTTCCCAGGAAACTACTGTCAGGTACACTACAAGGTGTACTGAGAAGAGAAACCCTCCCACATTTCAGTTCATCCTGTCCATTTTTCCCACCTAGATCCACTGGTACACGCCCCCTGGTCACTTTTCCCAAAGGAAATGTGGCCCTCAGCTCTGAAATGTTGCTTAAAGGTAAAGATAAAGGGACCCCTGACCGTTAGGTCCAGTCGTGGCCGACTCTGGGGTTGTGGTGCTCATCTCACTTTATTGGCCGAGGGAGCCAGAGTACAGCTTCCGGGTCATGTGGCCAGCATGACTAAGCCGATTCTGGCGAACCAGAGCAGTGCACGGAAACGCCGTTTACCTTCCCGCCGGAGCGGTCCCTATTTATCTACTTGCACTTTGACGTGCTTTTGAACTGCTAGGTGGGCAGGAGCTGGGACTGAGCAATGGGAGCTCACCCCGTCACAGGGATTCGAACTGCCGACCTTCTGATTGGCAAGCCCTAGGCTCTGTGGTTTAACCCACAGCGCCACCCGTGTCCCTCGTTGCTTACTAGTCAAAGCCATTCAACAGAGGATTTTTTTTTATAACTGAAGGAAAAGGCTTGCTTCCAGATAACCTTACTGGCATTGATTCTTGACACAGTTGTAAGCAGGGTGGATTTGATTTAAATCAAATCAATTTAAATCACAATTTAAATCACTAGTCAGTAAGACTTGATTTATTAATTAATTAATTATTTTTATGAAAGACTCATTCTTGCTGGTCTCATCTTAATATTTACAACCAGAGGAAGGTTTTATTTCTGGAAGAATAAATTTTCAGAGTAGTTTTTACAGTTATATCAAAAATTATTGATTTGGTTATAACTATTAGAAATACTTAGACACATAATTATGAAATTATTGTGCGATTTAATATGTTAAAATTATAAGAAATTATTGTGAGGTTTAATAAAGAGGCCAAATAAAAGGTCATGCTCAATCTCTACCCACAAATCCCCCAGCCCCCGCCAGCATCTGGCATTGCTTTAAGCGAGCAGAGAAATTAAAAGTTGACAATTGGGCGAGGCTTCCTCCAAAACCTCTTAATCAGCTCTTGGCAGAGACGCTCAGTTGTGTCAGACACTTGCAGATTTGAGGAAAGGTTGACCTTTTACCTTGTCATGACTAAGACTCCTTTTCCTATCCCAGATCAGATAACAAGGTGGCTTCTCGTGTCAGCATTGTACAATGTTTCTTGTGTTAGCACAGGGATCAACATAAGGCTCTCAAATGCACAACTACACCCTTTGGGCACCATAACTATAAAACAATGCAGTTTTCAGGTTATAATACTGTCACCTGCTCCAAGACGTCTACATGTTTGCTGGTACAATGCAGAGCAGGCACAGCAACTCCTAGGATTGTTTCTCATCATAAGAACATAAGAATACGCTTGTAGGAGCAGACCAGCAGTCCACCTGTTCTAGCATTCTGTTCTCACAGTGGCACAACAGCAGTCTCCCCTCTTGGGGTTTCCAGCTACTCAATATTATCTTTCCACAAGGGCCAACACTGATGCCGAAATCCAGCATCGCCTGAGCTCTGCAAGTGCAGCTTTCTCCCCACTGAAGTGCAGAGTGTTTGAGGACCAGGACATTCACAGGGAAAGCAAAATGCTTGTTTACAAAGCTATTGTACTACCAACATTACTGTATGCTTGTGAAACATGGACCACTTATAAACGCCATCTCCAGCCCCTCGAAAGATTCCATCAACGGTGTCTCCAAAATTTTTTTACACATTACTTGGGAAGATAGGAGAACTAATGCCAGTGTACTGGAAGAAGCAAAGATCACCAGTGTCAAAGCGATGATTCTTCAACATCAACTTCGTTGGACAGGCCATGTTGTGCGGATGCCTGATTATCGTCTTCCAAAGCAACTGCTCTATTCTGAACTTCAAAATGGAAAGCTTAATGCTGGTGGTTAACAAAGAGGTTTAAAGACTCTCTCAAGGCAAATCTAAAAAATGTAGTATAAACACCGACAACTGGGAAACAATGGCCTGAAAGCGCTCCAATTGGAGAACAGCCTTTACCAAATGTGTCATGGACTTTGAAGATGCTTGAACTCAGGACGAAAAGGAGAAACGTGCTAAGAGGAAGGCACATTCAGCAAACCCTCACCATGATCAACTCCTGCCCAGAAACCTATGTCCCCACTGTGGAAGGACATGTGGATCCAGAATTTGCACCATGGTCACTTATGGCTCACTGTTAAAACTGTGTTTATGGAAGAGAACCTTACTCGGCTACAACTAATTGCCAAAGAAGAAGATTCGGGAGCATCCTGACTCTGACCATAGTGTGAAGTGAACCAATAAAGCACCAGTCCTTCTTCAGACCTTTTTAAATATTTCCCAAGCATTCATGCCCTAGAATCATAGAATCTTAGAGTTGGAAGAGACCACAAGGGCCATCGAGTCCAACCCCCTGCCAAGCAGGAAACACCACTGTCACTGTCCCTATCACTGTCTCTGCTAGTTTACACTCATACAAAGAACAACAGCTTTAATGACAGCGTGGTATTGGTAAAGTATAGTGGGAGGGCAATTTAAAATTGCCCTGTGTGCTTTAAACATTATTTTCCACCAAACAAGATAACTGGCTTGTTTTATCAAGGCACTTAATTGCAACACTTGTTTAAAATCCTGGGATGTGTGTATTTATATTATGGGGAACTCAACATTGAAAAGGCAGGCCATTACTTTCCCCTGTGTGATTATCGGAGCTATTTTGCACGATGATTATAATTATAGTTTCCCTCCAATTCTCAGGATTGTTTGTTGACCCTGAAATAAGGAGGAGGAGTGGTTGTTTGATGAAGAATGTGCAGCTATACAGCGGTGTAAGCCCTTGTTCTCTGTACCAGATGTGAAGATTTAGTGCCATAATGAGAAGAGATTGTGTATAAACATGCACTGCGGAGTCAAATATTGAGGTCAGAAGTGCAGCACGTGTGCATATTGTATATTATTTTAATTTTTAGCCCAGCTTTCTGCAACCACCTGCCCATGGTGACTTGCGACAGTTACAAAATACCTTTAATAATATTATCAAAAGCACAAAACAAGTACCCCCAAAAGCAAGAGCAGGAAAAAAGAGCAGTTGATGCAAAACCACTATCACTCTTTGCCTCCCACCGATGAGCAACTGAGATGCAGCAACAAAATTCTGTCTCGATACTTTTCATTCATTCAGCTCAATGGGAAGAGGAGAGCTGAGCCTTGTAACATGTGGTCTCATTCAAATGCATTTACTTACTAAGGATCTCCTGAGGCTCTGGGTTGGTACAGTATCAGTGAACAATTGCATTAAAAGGGTTGTCAGGATTTACTCCTTGCCTGTACTTCCAGATTCTTAATGGGCACCTGTGAGATCGTACGGCACGTATGGTGGTGGAGACAGGTTGGTTCATATTGACACCAATGGGTGGCTGATGGTTGGGTACTATTTGCTCACTTAAAAAGCAGTGTTTTGTTTTCCAGTCTCTTTAAACTGGAGGAGGAACTGGGAAAACCTGACTGGGTTGCCTGTGGGTTGAACCCAGCAATGAACAGAATGAAAATAAATGCTGTGAAAGAGACCATAAAAGCTATGAAAGAGAGAAAAGCAGAAGTGATAAATAATAGACTTGGAGATAGAATCATAGAATTGTAGAGCTGGAAGGGACCACAAGGGTCCCTGCAATGCAGGAATTGTTCACCCAACACAGGGCTCAAACCCACAACCCTGAGATTAAGAGTCTCGTTCTCTCGCAACTCAGCTACTTCAGGTTTGCACAAAAAGCTGAGAAGAGTGTTTTCTTTCACATATCTTGCTTGGGTGTCAGGGTGCTGAGGATGGCTGCACAGAAGAAGAATGGTGGGGGCCACCCCCTCCCCCTGATCCTGAATCTTCCCAGGAAGAGGAGGACAGCATAGATTTGGAACAGTGGTTTGCAGAGGGGCACAGTTCAGAAGGCAGAAGCTGGGAAATACTGGATGGGGAACTACTAGCTGAAGAAACACTGGAAGAGAGAGAGTTAACAGATTCAGTCTCTGGACACAGTCCCCCCTCCTTCTCCAAAGACACACAGAGCTCAGAAAGTGTTAGAACAGAAAGCACAGAGGGTACAAATTCAGATTACAAAATGTAGGAGTGATGTAAATTAATAGGGACGGAGGGGGGAGTGTCCCTTAATTGGGAGCACCACCATTTCTAGGAGATGTGTTCTTTGTTCTCTCACTGTGATTATTAAAGATTCTAACTGGTAAGGTGTTCCTTTGGTTTGATCTCTTATCTACTGACACAGGGGGAAGAAGCCTGACATTGGGCCACTCACTTCCATTGCAGCAATGGATGAACTGAAGAGTGGAGGCAATGGTTCTTCTGACCCATAACTCTTTGGCCAAGTAGCTGTGGTGGCAGGTTGAGTGACTGGATCCCTGGATCACCTTTCTCCCTCACACAATCGTTAATAGCAGAACTGAGATTCCTCCACCCTCTGGCTGTGTTGAACATCCCAGTGCCTGGGGACACGAACTCTGAAAGTTCAACCACGTGACCGTAAGACACAAGAACTGCACTGCACTTAATATCTATGACATGGTAGAATGACAGGTCAGACCAGAGCACAAAACGTGAGCAAGGTTTGGAGTTCTTTTGTGGAAATCTGGATTTAATTTCTCCCTCCGCCAGTTCTGTCCCTTGCCACTTGGCAAGAATGATTTTTGCTTCCCGTATTTTGAATAGAACTAAAAATACCACAGTTGCCTTTGTTTAACAAACAAAAAGCAGCAATCTGCATATGCGAAGTCTGCCAAGACATTTTTGGTTTTGCATCAGCATCTTCAACGGTGCCAGCGCAGCAACTCTGCAAAGGGTTTGTCATTGCCGCAAAGTCACTTGGATACAGACATATCAAGGGGAACAGTTATGTTTATACATACAGTGTGTGTGACTTAAAATAAATGCACATGGTGAAAGCGAATTTGCAAAAAGACCAGACTAAGTTTTTTTCCTTAATTGCTGTAATTATTGCAGGAATTACATAAGCAAAACAAAGTGCTAATTAAGGTTTATCTAAGTAAGGTTTATCTTTTGCCAGACAGCTAAGCATTGTCCTGCTAAGAATTCATGATCCCTGAGGATGGTTCCTTACCAGTAACACACTAGTAAGACCAGCAATATAACCTTGCAGTGTGCAGCTGTTTTTGTACAGGGATCTGCCTGGCCGGCCCCAAATATGGTAATATTGCAATACCAAAGTTGTGAAACCTCCTGATCAATTTGGTTGCCGTCTTCTGCACTTTTCCCAGCTCTGCAATATCCATTTTGAGATGCAGCAACCAAAGCTGTACACGGTATTCCAAGTGCAATCGCAACATAGAAATATGAAAGTAAAATGCCTGTTATATTTCCGGTTCACTCATTAGGAATACTAATTCTGCTCCTCGGTGGACAAGGGACAATATTTGACTTGGATCATGATGTGACCTCTTGCTGTTGGTTCTTTAGTACAGTGTTTTCCAAACTTGGGTCTTCAGCTGTTTTGGGACTACAATTCCCATCATCCCTGGCCACTGGTCTTGCTAGCTAGGGATGATGGGAGTTGTAGTCCAAAAACAGCTGGAGACCCAAGTTTGGGAAACACTGCTTTAACATATCAACTGTACAGACACACAAGGAAAATGGTATAAACGAACCCAGATGTAATTCAGTTTACATTTACGTATGGCTATTTACTGGGTTTTTTTTTTTTTGCTTTACTCCCAGGCTGGTACACATTACCATTTTACTCTGGCTCCAGTAGACTTCCACCATTGGCATTTGAAGCCATATGCACATGATGTTAGCTACAAACCAAATCTACCCTGTAGTATCTTAATCCAGTTTGATGTGTTTTCCCTCAAGCCAGCTTTCATTCAGTTTGCAAATGCAAGCCATGTTCACTTAACATTAAAGCAGAGGTGTGTACATTTGAGATAGCCATTGCAGATGTCCAGATGACAGCTTCAGCTCATCATGATCATCATCTATGTATGGAAGTGAGAGCTGGACCATAAAGAAGGCTGATCACCAAAGAATTGATGCTTTTGAATTACGGTGCTGGAGGAGACTCTTCAGAGTCCCATGGACTGCAAGAAGATCAAACCTATCCATTCTGAAGAAAATCAGCCCTGAGTGCTCACTGGAAGGACAGATCCTGAAGCTGAGACTCCAATACTTTGGCCACCTCATGAGAAGAGAAGACTCCCTGGAAAAGACCCTGATGTTGGGAAAGATTGAGGACAAAAGGAGAAGGGAACGACAGAGGACGAGATAGTTGGGCAGTGTTCTCGAAGCTACCAACATGAATTTGACCAAACTGCGGGAGGCAGTGGAAGACAGGAGTGCTTGGTGTGCTCTGGTCCATGGGGCCACGAAGAGTTGGACATGACTAAACAACTAAACAACAACAAAATTATTTATACCCCATCCATCTGGCTGGGTTTCCCCAGCCACTCTGAGCAGCTCCCAACAAAATATTAAAAACACGATAAAACATCAAACATTAAAAACTTCCCTAAGCAGGGCTGCCTTCAGATGTCTTCTAAAAGTCACATAGTTGTTTATTTTCTTAACATCTGATGGGAAGGCGTTCCACAGGGCGGGCACCACTACCGAGAAGGCCCTCTGCCTGGTTCCCTGTAACCTCACTCCTCGCAGTGAGGGAACTGCCAGAAGGCCCTCGGAACTGGACCTCAGTGTCCAGGCTGGACGATGGGGGCGGAGACGCTCCTTCAGGTATACTGGGACGAGGCCATATAGGGCTTTAAAGGTCAGCACCAACACTTTGAATTGTGTTTGGAAATGTACTGGGAGCCAATGAAGGTCTTTCAAGACTGGTGTTATATGGTCTCAGCAGCCACTCCCAGTCACCAGTCTAGCTGCTCAGGAGTGTGGGGCGGTGGCGGCGGTGCTTGGGGGCACAGGGAAGCCGAACAGGCAACGCACATTGGGTGTCGCCATTCCTGCTTTCTGCTTGGTGTGCACAGCAGCATGCAAATGCGACTTGAAGCACAATGTGTGTGGGGAAACCTTGCTGTGTTTTAAGCCCCTAATGCGTACATACCCTTAGCTATACACTAGCAACCACGCCAACTTCCCCTTGAAGTTTCTGGAGCCGTTCCCTTTGTGCTATTATAAATACATAAGAGCGAAATCACAGAGAATGTAAACTTGGCGGGGCATCCGAACGACAACAAAACAACCAAGACTCTCATGGAGTCAGGCTCTTTTATGGGATGCAAGTCCATCCCTCAGTTGTCCACCCTTTTCTCATAAGCGTATCTAAACCTAAGTAACGAGGACCCTACATTTACGAGAGCAATTAGTCTTTGTTTAGAAAGGCCTATTTGTCTGTCTCCTATATTTTTTAGTGTTTCCCAACCCCTTTTCTTTGCCTAAATCAAACAATTCACTGTTTGGATTTTTAATTGAGAGCTGGCCACAACCCATGTTTGTTTCATGTGAGGAAATCTCTTTTCACATACAAAACGATGTGGAGATATCGAATTTTCATGAGACCTGGAATGCCAGCTTTATGAGGAGAGACTATAAGAGAACATATGTTTCTGGCTCAGGCATTTGCAAGGGTTTTTATTTGCAGCTTCACTGAAAGAAGGGGATAAGGATGTTTGGTTTAGCAACTTGGCCTGGGAGATAAGCACTCTGACCCAGAAAGCGCACTGACACACAAAAGAAGCTCCTGCGTAAACAGGTCGCCCTCAGGACTTCACCAAACTGGTGAGCTTTGACAGTCATGCAGAAAGTTCCATGTTTCACTGTGAAACACTTTTGCTTTTTATTTTTTAACCAAAACAGAGAGAGACAAATATTAAAAGGGATTCTCTGCTTCTCATTGAAGTCTTGGGACATTATGCAGAGAGATGTGGGGAAGCCAGAAACATCTAGTGCATGAAGTCTTAAGAGAGCTGAGTTGGGGTGGAAGGAGGATGAGCAGTTGCATAAAAATAGGAAAACCCCAAAACTGCCCTGACCAGGAGTGTTAGCTTGGACCCATGACCATGAGTGCCCAGGGCCATGGGTGCCATGAGGTGTGCCTGGCCCTGGCGCCGGAATTTGTGGGTGCCCAGCCGCTTCATAGGAAATTTTGTGGGTGCTTGGGGATCCAGGGCCCCAGGCGGCTGGCACCTATGGCCCTGACAAAAAAGAAAACAGCAGTGTCAGCTGGGGAGTTCAGTAATAATAATAATAATAATAAAATATTTAAATTATATCCCGCCCATCTTGCTGGGTTTCCCCAGCCACTCTGGGCGGCTTACAACATATATAAAAACACAACAAAACATCAAACATTAAAAAACAAAATATCCTATACAAACAGCAAATGAACCAATAAATCAATAGAAACCAATAACAAAAATAATGAAAATAACAACAGTTTAGTTATACCCAAATTAAAATAACCACCAACCCCAACTAAATATTTAATCAACACCAACCCAACAAAAACGAAACAGAGGAACCAAAATTAGAACAGTTTGAAACATTTTAAAACATTTTAGCCAGTTGTCCCAACACAAGAGTTGTTCCAGCAATGTTCCTCTGGCTTCCCAGGAGCCTCTTTTAGCTGTTCAAGGTGAGTCTGGGCTTCGCCACCTATTCCAGGGGGAAATAGGCCTTAAAGCAGGGAGCAGTCTTCTTTCCAGCAAGGAAATTAGTTGTGTGTCCTTGTTTCTCAATTTGATCCTTTTACATGTTTTTGTATGTTTTGTGGTATTTTATGTATTGTGACTTGCCATTATTTTTATTGATTATAGTTTAGAAATTATTTATTCTAACTGTTTAATTATTATTCAATGATCTTTAATTTTATGGTTTATTATTATATTCAAAGGGATTGTTAAATATTGCTGTATCTGATATAAGTTATTTTCAAGTTATGTTTTTATTGTGACTTTTTTGTATTGGATCAGGTTGTTATCAGGTATGTGATCTACGATATTTTGTCTATTTCTTCAGCTTTCAAGCCACCTTGTGCATAGTAATATAGAAAGGCGGTATACAAATTAAAAGTGAAATGAAACAAAAATGAAAATTGAAGAAAGATGCTGACAAGTTGGAACGTGTGCAGAGGAGGGCAACTAAGATGATCAAGGGTCTGGAAACCAAGCCTTATGAGGAATGGTTGAAGGAGCTGGGCATGGTTAGCCTGGAAAAGAGGAGACTGAGGAGTTGCGTGTCGATGTCCCCAAGCCACCCCCCAAATAACTCACAACGCACACTTAATTTTTGTTTAAGGTTTTTGGCATAATTTTGGCCACAACTTTATTTAAATACAAAACCGTGAGTGGTTGTTTAGGCATTGGTTAAGACTATCTGTCCCCCCGCCTGGGGACAGAACTGACTTCCGGGCACCACCGAAAGACAGTGCAGGGGAAAGCAAGTCGGGGAGAAATGGAGCTGAGTCACAGACCCTCAGTTCTCATCCACATGCTCCCCGAAGGCTTGCCGGCCCTAGTCCCATTCCAGGGATTGGACGAAAAGATGGCAAGCCCCAGGATTCCTTTAACGGAATTCCCTTTCCGCAGCAACCATGGAGGGGCAGGCCCAGCCTATCCTAACCCCTCCTCCACCAATTTATAACCAGTGACGATTTGCTACACAGTAGGCAAAAACCAAATGGCCCAGCCAATCGGCCAGATGGATAAAATTCCTACCAGGCCCCTGCCCCAACGGCAGACGACCCCATGACAGGCATAGCAAGGTCAATGCAACAACCCCTTACTCAAGGGCGGGTGGGCGGGTGATCCGTTGCATGCAGCAAAGAGAAAGCTCCAGGCTGCGTGCAGAGTATTTAAACATTTTACCCCTCCCACCAAAATTGCAACATAACTTTTACCCCAGCAACCCAGTGAACCAATCACTGCCCCAGGCCATCTTTAGAGACCCTGCCTGGTAACAGAGGGGTGGCTCAGCAGACCCTACCGCAACACGTGCTCTCCATGAAGGAGAACATGCTATATGATAGCCATCTTCAAATATCTCAAGGGCTGTCACATGGAAACAAGCAAACTTGTGTTCTCCTGCTCCAGAGGGTAGGACTCGAACCAATGGCTTCAAGTTGCAAGAGAGGAGATTCCGACTAAACATTCGGAAAAACTTTCTGACAGTAAAAGCTTTTCAGTAGTGGAACAGACAACCATGAGAGGTTGTGGACTCTCCTTCCTTGGAGATTTTTAAGCAGAGGTTGGATGGCCATGTCATGGATGCTTTAGTTGAGATTCCTGTTATTAAATATACCAAGAAAAAAGGACACCAATGTAAGTTTGAATAGTGGGAGTGGTCCCTACTCGCAAATCAAGAGTCAATAGTAACAAAAACTAACCCATTCAAAAGTATGTATTCTGACAAGGATTACAAACTCAAATAGAGATTACAAACTCTAACAGAGATTACAAATTCAAACTCATAAAAATATGTATGACACAATAATTCATTACAGAAATAGAGATAAGAGTTTATGAGTAGAGACAAGTTCATGTTAGCCCATAGTCAGATTCGTTGTGGAGGTCTTAGTTTCAATCACTGAGCAGAAGTCAGAAGTCAATTATGGATTAGAAACCAGGACAGGGTCCTGTTTCAATGTATTCACCTTCATCAGCTAATTTTTAAAGGGTCATGTAAGTCTGAAGACTTTCAGATAAATATATCCTGTTATTTTCTACGTTTCTCAAGGATAACAACTACGTGTGGGTAGATCAACGTGTATCTTGAGCTTTTCTGTGTGTACTGTTGCTCTCTGTAGGGCCTTTATCTCACAATACTGGCTAATAACAGCTGTTGAAAGCAGCACTGTTTGAAACAGAGCTACATAAGCTACCTAACTTGCAATTTTCTTATGAGTACACAGCTTTCGTCTTACGGCACAGTCCTTCGAGGAATAGCGAAGCTGCCCACACACTATTTCATGCCAGGAAAGGAGCATTCCATTTATGTGCTGCAAGCTCTGAGGTAGACTATTCAGTGAATTGTTCGCACTGACCTTTACGGATGACCTTTCTGACCAGCGCAGAAAGGTCAGGCCTATTCTTGACAACGAGACTTGTCGAGGAAAGCAACTGAGAAAACACAAGCATGTTTTGAACGCTTCCCCATGTGGCTTGTTTAGGAGGGAGAAGAAGCCCACCGCTGATTCCTGGGATTTTATTTTATTTCTAAGTGTTTTAAGTTCTGTGGCACTCTGCCGAGTTTGTGGAAATGTGCATTCTATTTCATTTTATCGCTCATACTCTTTGAAGCCACTGGGATCTGCTTATCATTTGGGTAAAGTGAAGAGCAACTGTCCACATAAAGTCACAAACTTGCAGGCTATACCATGCTTGGACTATTCAAAAAGTATATACAGAAGCATTAACTGGGATGTTGTCTCCACAAAGAGGCTTTACAACCAGTCCATCATTTTTATAGGTTGCAATCCACTGTCGAACACTGTCAAGCTAAGTATAGTGGAAATGAAGAGAGAATTTATAAACAATACGTAGATGCCATATATCTCGTTCTGAGTGTGGATCTGTATCTTCTTCGTTGGCAATCACTTGTAGCCGAGTAAGATTGTCTTCCATGAATACGGTCTTAACAGTGAATCCGTAAGTGACTGTGGAAGCCAATTTTGGATCCACACGTCCTTCCACAGTGGGGGCATAGGTTTCCAGGCGAGAGTTAATCACGGTGAGGGTTTGCCAAATGTGCCTTCCTCTTAGCACGTTTCTCCCTTTTGTCCTGAGTTTGAGCATCTTCAAAGCCCGTGACACCTTTGGTAAAGGCTGTTCTCCAATTGGAGCGCTCACAAGCCAGAGTTTCCCAATTCTTGGTGTTTATACTACATTTTTTAAAAGATTTGCCGTGAGAGAGTCTTTAAACCTCTTTTGTTGACCACCAGCATTACGTTTTCCATTTTTAAGTTTGGAATAGCGTAGTTGCTTTGGGAGATGATAATCAGGCATCCGCACAACATGACCAGTACAACAATCACAGCAGAATAAACAAACTTATTCTGCTTCTCTCCTCCAAATATATAGATATGAGAGAGAGAGAGAGAGAGAGAGAGAGTTAGTTAGGTAAAAGGGCTTTCCGACTCTATTTCACAAAGATGGCACACCTCTGATCTTGTATGGCCACATTCATAATGGTATCCCTTTCTCTGCATTGATTTTACTTGAATCACATTGTTCTGAAATATCAATCCAAATTAAGCCAACCCCATTTTAACCCTCACTATACGCGACTTAATTCTGTGGTTAGTTGCTTTGAGCTGCAATTTAGTATATCACTATCATATATGATATCCAGACAACATGCTGGAGTTTATACACCTCATTTTAATTAAAAAGTGAATAAATGGTGGAATTACACAATGGATATGGCATTATCTTGCTTTCTATATGCTCTGTCTCACTGTGGAATTTTATAATATGCAAAGCACTCAGACAAAGGTAGGTAGGCTTAGGCTGCAATTTTGAAAGCGCTTACTAGGGAGTAAGCCTCATTGAACTCAGTGAGACATATTTCCAGGGAAACATGCATTGGATTGCACCCACAAACTTGCAAACTATCTGGCTTCTGAAAAAGAAATATGTTGTATTATGGACAAGGAGCAGAAGAATAACTCAAAGGAACATCATGAAAAAGAGAGCAGGGGACGATGGCGATATGTGAGCCAAAAACCTAAGATGTGAAATACAATAATAGCTTTTAAAGTGTAATCCATGCTAATAGTCACACATCTGAGTATAGATGCACATTGTGTTTAAGTAGGTGGTCTCCCATTTAGTCAGAACCTGAACAAATAAAGGTTTTGTGTCTCCAGAGAGAAATCTTAAAACCCGGTCCAACACATTAGAAGCAGCCAATGTAAAGAATTTTTGATCTGATCACGGCAGCAAAAGCACAATTTTGTTTTTCAAGCAGCTTTGCAGCAGCCTAAAGGAAACCTGGAGACTATGAAGCCATTAATTGTTGCAAACAAAGGATTCCATGTGCAGCGCAGGTCACAGGTATGCAATTCACAAAATATGACACCTGCTGACAACACATGCATACAATGCAGTCACAGCTTACATTGGGGAAGCGGGTAGCGCTGTGGTCTAAATTACTGAGCCTCTTCGGCTTGCCAATCAGAAGGTCAGCAGTTCGAATCCACGACGAAACGACTAAACAACAATGTATTGTGACTTGCCGTTATTTTTATTGATTATAGTTTAGAAATTATTTATTGTAGTTGTTTAATTATTATTCAATGATCTTTAATCATGACTAAACAACAACAACAACAATACATGAGCATCCAGAGATTTCTTAGCCGAATAGAAGAAAAACTTACGTCCACATTGCAAGTATTTTCTCATTTGGTTTGGAATTCTTAACCGAAAAGCAACACAGTTGATAGAGCTCATTTGCTAAGGCAGAGAGTGAAGGAGCTGGGAAACTTAGGGAGGTAATGAATGAAAATAAATGGAATAAGATTTGTTTCAGTCGTTTCTTGCTCAGAAGAGATGGCTGCACGAAGTGATGTTCCTTTAGAATAAGCAGCAAGCTTGGTGTTAACTAACGGAACAAAGTAGGTTTCTCATTTATATTGTACTTCTCATTAAAGAGAGATTAAAGTGAAGGTCTCCTGCCTCGCTAAGAAGTGGCACATAACACAAAACAGTTAATGGGCCTCTTATTTCTGAATCTGCGAGGCAGCAACTATCTGAGGACTCTGTTTTCTTTACTCCCCCCAATCGCCTCATGTAATTATGCTAAGAACCTCACTGGATTTAAGATGATAAAGGAGCTTAGTATATTTATATAATATATTAACAAGGAATTATGTTTCCATGGAGGAAGAAGAAGTATTCTCTATCAAAGCACTATGTTCATGGCACAAATAATGGCTATCACCTTATTAAAGCTGTGGTTCTTCAACCTGA
Organism: Podarcis cretensis; assembly: GCF_951804945.1. Lineage (NCBI taxonomy): Eukaryota > Metazoa > Chordata > Lepidosauria > Squamata > Lacertidae > Podarcis > Podarcis cretensis. Next base: position 15,623,099 of record NC_137176.1, on the reverse strand, counting down.
TTGCAATGAAGTCTTCTGTTCTGCTTTGCATGTTTTTTATGGATCACGAGGTTTTCTTATTTAACAGCCAACCTGTGTCGAGGACTTCCACATCTGTATGCTTTTTTATGTTAAAATTTATATATGTGTGTGGTTATCTTTTGTGGATATGGTCCAATGGAGCCATTATATATCTATATATCTCAATGTTAATAGACAGATGTAGAAAACCATGCACACAGCCAGGAATTTCAATTTTTATCATTCCTAATTCAACTGCTGCATTTCCACAATAATGCCAAGTTACCAAGCCTAATCCACGAAAGTACAGGTTAAAATTCCATTTAGGCTGTAAGCGTCTACACTGTTAGCAGCTGGGCGTTCTCTAGCAATGGACTGAATTGAGTCGTAAGTTGCAAATCTTCTTGCAGAGGATACATCACATCTCAAAGTGCTTAATTGTGTTTGGCACTGATAGCTATTCATACTGCCAGTATGAAAGATTCGGAAGAAATGGAACAAAAACTGGCTAACTGCCTTCAGGGCTGTTTTCCCTGGCCGAATTGTTGAGAAATAATGCTAACACCACTTGAGTCAACATATATTGCCATTAACTATTTATATCCTCATTGTACTTGCCCAAGAACACCCAAATCTTTTAACACACCTCAAAGGCTATGGTAAAAGGCGAAACGTAAAGGACCCCTGGATGGTTAAGTCCAGTCAAAGGTGACTATGAGGATGCAGTGCTCATCTTGCTTTCAGGCCGAGGGAGCCGGCGTTTGTCCACAGACAGCTTTCCAGGTCATGTGGCCAGCATGACTTAACCACTTCTGGCGCAACGGAACACCATGACGGAAACCAGAATGCACGGAAATGCCGTTTACCTTCCTGCCGCAGCGGTACCTATTTATCTACTGGCACTGGCGTGCTTTCAAACTGCTAGGTTGGCAGGAGCTGGGACAGAGCAATGGGAGCTCACTCCATCATGGGGATTCGAACCCCCTACCTTCTGACTGGCAAGCCCAAAAGGCTCAGTGGTTTAGACCACATCACCACTGGCTCCCTAGGCTATGAGTACATTGTGGGCCTGTCTACATTTGAGCATTATTTAGCTGTTAATCCACTCCCCGCCTGCCCCCCCCACTGCCATATTCAAATTATACCAGAGAAGTTCATACCCACACATAAATGAATTTGTTACAAGGAGTAAATTTGGTCTTTCCCATGTTGCTTTTTGTGTCTGCGCTTGCCCAAGAAGTGTGCAAATGGGCACAATTCAAGGTCTTGGTTTTGACCTTTAACCCTCTCTAAAAGTCCTAGAACCAGTGTCTTCCTATACACCATATTTTTTCCATGAACCACAAGGACCGCCCACTCCAAATGAACCTACCCAGACCTTGTGATCATCATCTGAGGCCCTGAGGCAACACGGGAATGGGCCTTTTCTGTGGTGGCTCCTCACTTGTGGCATGCTCTCTCCAGGGAGACTTGCCTGGCACTGTCAATCCATATCTTTAGGCACCAGCCAAAAACCTTCCTCTTCTCCCAAGTCTTTGAGTAATTAAACAATCTGTGGCCTTTTAAACGGTGTGTGTGGTGGAGTATTGTTTTTGTTTATTACTATGTTAAGTATTTTTGTGTTTTTATATTGTAAGCAGCCCTGTTATCCTCAGATGAAGGGCGGTATAGAAATTTAATAAACAAACAGCCCAAGAGTCTATTTCTAAGACTCTTCTCTCTTTCACACCGTCAATGGAAATATGCCCAGGGGATTTGAGAGGTAGTGACACATACAATGTGGAATAATGTCCCATAGACAAGTATGCTTACCTCCTTCCTTGCCTACTTTTAAACAGGCTTTGTAAACGTACCGTATTTTTCGTCCCATAAGACGCACCCGACCATAAGACGCACCTAGTTTTTAGAGGGGGAATGCAAGAAAAAAAATTCTTTAAAGGGAGCGCTGAGCAGAGCCTGTATGCATCCCAGGCTCTGCTCAGCACTCACTTTCACGAGCCGCGTGGAGCGTGTGTGTGGCGCTTGCAGGTTTTTCCCCAAGGGGGCTTTTGCGGGGGGTGGGGGAATGGAGAGAGCGCATGGCTCTGTCCCTTCCCCCACCTGCTGCAAAAGCCAGGGATAGCCCTCCTCAGGGCAGTGGGATGAAGGCTTCCCGTGCCCTGCAGAGGCTTCGCGTGGCTAAGCCAGAAGCTAGAACAGCAAGAGGGAGTGCTGCACAGTGCTCCCTCTCACTGTTCTAGCTTCTGGCTTAGCTGCACAGCCCGCATTCACTCCATAAGACACACACACATTTCCCCTTACTTTTTAGGAGGGAAAAAGTGTGTCTTATAGAGCGAAAAATACGGTACTTATTCCACTGGGCTTTTCAAAGAACTAGATTTTTAAAATGTGCTTTGGTAGTTTTGTTTTTGATTATGTATGGGTGTGATTGTAAAGAGTTTTAAAATGCTATAAGCTACTCTGAGTATATTTTAATACAGAAATACAGGATAGAAATAAAAAAGCAAATAAATCATTAGTTTGTTTTAGGATAGAGGGACGCAGGTGGCGCTGTGGGTTAAAGCCTCAGTGCCTAGGACTTGCCGATCGAAAGGTCGGCTGTTCGAATCCCTGCGGCGGGGTGCGCTCCCGCTGCTCGGTCCCAGCGCCTGCCAACCTAGCAGTTTGAAAGCACCTCCGGGTGCAAGTAGATAAATAGGGACCACTTACCAGCGGGAAGGTAAACGGCGTTTCCGTGTGCGGCTCTGGCTCGCCAGAGCAGCGATGTCACGCTGGCCACGTGACCCGGAAGTGTCTCCGGACAGCGCTGGCCCCTGGCCTCTTAAGTGAGATGGGCGCACAACCCCAGAGTCTGTCAAGACTGGCCCGTACGGGCAGGGGTACCTTTACCTTTACTTTTGTTTTAGGATACATGTTGTTGGTCCAAAATATGGGACTTCACTAGGGAGAAGCAAGGCCACAAGCTCCATGCAAACCTGATTCTCTACGTTTGCATATATATTTGTACCTGATATTGGGTTTGTGAGATCTAGGATAAAAAAGTGTGAGTCTGCAGAAAGAGAGAGAGAGAGAGAGAGAGAGAGAGAGAGAGAGAGAGAGAATTCAGAACAAGCTGAAGAGTGCTATCAGTTACAAGTAGAAGTTTTTAATATATATGGCTCCTAAAATCTCTTAAAAACATTAATCAGGAATGTAAATTTCCAAATCCACAGCTATGCATATGCCTAAAAACCCAACATCAGACACAATGCTAACTTGGAAGAGTATTTTGTCAGGTGGGGGAAAGAGAGAGCAGTACAATGAACATTTATATGAACAAAAATGAAGACAAGGATGCAGTTTATTCCAGAGCAAAGTTGTGCTGAAGCCAAGGCCAAGCGAGGAGGTGGTATGTGTGTGAGCTGCCTTAGAATGTGAAGGGAGTAGATAAATAATAGTTTAATGAAGAACAATTTCCCCGGGAGTGAAGGCTTGCCAGTTTTCTACACGTGATTGGAATTCATGATTCCGTGGCTTTGGGCTGGATTTGATTACTTCTAGGCTGAGTGAATCTTTCTGAATTTCATCCTCCTTCATCTTCCTACTAAATGCATAATATTAGTGATCTGCAGAGCATTCATTCATTCATATTTTCTCATTAAAACCACAAAGCATTACCAATAAGAAAACAACCTCACAGTTACACAAATCCATTAAAAATAATTGCGTCAGTCAGTTTCCTTCAATACCAATACAGCCATCTGCGGCAGTTCAGTCTGCATATTTTTGTAGCAGTAAAAGGCAAAAGAGGTGAAAGCTGCTTCTCTATCTGCTCCAGAAAGTAGGCACTGAATATGGATATAAAATTTACAGCATGTTATATGAAAATGATATATTGTTGGTATCTAACACTGAGATGTATAAATCTAAATCAAATAAGTGTTGGAAATGTAACAAGAAAGAAAGTTATTTTTATTATATGTGGTGGTCTTGTAGTAAGGTTAAAGCTTACTGGGAAATGATATACAATGAATTGAAAAGGATGTTTAAAATAACGTTTATTAAAAAAAACCAGAACCTTTTCTTTTGGGAATTATAGGGACAGAACTACCTAAATTATATAGAAATTTATTTATGTACGGTACTACAGCAGCAAGAATGCTACCTGTGCAAAATGGAAAGAAGCAGAAGTCCCAGAAAAGGAAGAATGGATTCAAAAACTTATGGAATACGCAGAAATGGTGAAATTTACTAGAAGAATAAGAAATCAAAATAAACTTTTTATAAAAGAATGGAAATGGTTTATTGAATATTTACAGATACATTGTAAACAGATAAAAACATTAGCAGGATTACTGTAATAACCTGCAGTTTCACAGGAGTATATATTTACAGTAGATAATTAAATGAACAAGCTAAATGAATTTGATTATGCAGAAGATATCAAAAACAAATTTAAGAAACTGCAGAAAGAGGGGGAAGGGAGTCAAATTTTGAAATGTTAAATTGATTGTAAAACTAATGAAACGTTTAAATTTGAAAAGTATAAATAAAAACTTTTTTAAAAGAAAGTAGGCACTGAGCTTTCTGTTGGGTAGACCATTCATCAGTTCCCAGCAAGTTCTGAGCGAGATATTTGAGGATTACATCCTTCCCAGTGGAACCATGCAAAGGCACAGAGCCCCGGCAACTGAGGCAAGGCAGCGGGTGGGTTGGTTTAGTGGCCATGTGGATGGAGGCAGCAGGCGAGGAATCTGTTGGAGCTGGGCTCCATTCACTCTCTGCACAGGCTTTGTATGTGTCCCAGCTGCCCAGTTCACCAGGAGGAGCAACACTTGCCCCTCCCTGGGGCACTGGCAACCCATGCTACGTCACTGGCTTTTACTGTAGCTCTATCAAGCACTGAGGGACGCGGGTGGTGCTGTGGGTTAAACCACAGAGCCTAGGACTTGCCGATCAGAAGGTCGGTGGTTCGAATCCCTGCTACAGGGTGAGCTCCTGTTGTTCGGTCCCAGTTCCTGCCAACCTAGCAGTTCAAAAGCACCTCAAAGCGCAAGTAGATAAATAGGTACCACTACGGCGGGAAGGTAAACAGCATTTCTGTGCACAGCTCTGGTTCGCCAGATGCGGCTTAGTCATGCTGGCCACATGACCTGGAAGCTGTATGCCGGCTCTCTCGGCCAATAAAGCGAGATGAGCGCCGCAACCCCAGAGTTGGTCACGACTGGACCTAATGGTCAGGGGTCCCTTTACCTTTATCATGCACTGAGGATCATCAGCCCATCGCTCAGTGAGTGTATTTGGAACTTGCAAAAACTAGCAGTATTCTTACTTTCACGTTTCATTAATAGCTCTTGAAACATTTTATTCTGGGAACTAAAGTTACTGGTAAAATATTTAAACTTAAAAAAAGAAAAAAACCTGGCCCAAAATGTAAAGACCCCATCCGTACCTCATTAAGTGTGGAGGAACTGCAGACACCAGTATTTTGTTATCTACAGGCATAAGCCGGGGTGGGGGCTGAACTCCACTTAATAAAGGAAAGCATGCATGATACAGGGTGGAAAAAACTCGTGTGCTAAATTATTTCTTCTCCAAACTGTACTTGGACTTATACGCTGGAGAGAGAAAGATTTCCAACCAAAGTTTGTGTGTGAAGTTTGGCAAGTTCATTCCTGTGTGTATGTGTATGTGTATGTGTGTAGCAGCATTTGGTATTTTGCCATCCCAAATAAAATGGGAAGAGGCTTGCCAATAACAGAGAACAATAGTGGTCCAAATAAAAATACAAGAGTTTTCCAGCGAGTCATACAACATGCTGAAAGTGCTTACTTCAACCCAGATCTTGTTTTTGGCTCTCTCTGGGACAAAACCTTGTCATGGAACTTCTTGCGTTTTAAAAGTGGTTTGTGACTTGACACCAAACTATAAATAAACACACGCTGATTTTATAATTTGCTGGGAAAGAGAAATAAATAAACCTTAAGATTCACTACTCATAACAATACCATTTCATTTCCAAAACCTTTCCACTCATTCGTTCTGTTGCACATCTATCAGGTCTACTAAAGAGAAGGGGAAAGAAAGGTCAGAAACAAGACTGACAGAAAGAAAACGCAAAGGATTGCAAATGGGGAATTCTAGCAAGAAGAGTCGGGCACCTTACCCTCTGTGTCGCTCTTAGTGGTGCAGCGGAGAAGGAATTGTGAGAAGCACAGTTCCTAGAGATTTTTGCAAAGCAGCAACAATGACATCATCAGCCACAGTGCAGGGCTATCTGACAGACTCTCTTTCCCCTGGCAAGTGAATAAAGCGATAACAAGGTTTTCGAGTGTTACTCTTTGTGGCAAATCAGTTTGGAGGAAGTCAGAGAACAAGGAAAATAACCAAGCAGAAACTAGATACTTCTTTCCTTTGATGGGCTTCCTACTCTGTACCAGCAGTTTAAGTGGTAACACTTCTCTGCAAGATTGTTGACATTTCTAATTAAAAGCTAAAGTTGTTTTTCAGCTGGCTGAAGAACTTTTGTTAAAGGACAGTGTGTTTTACAAGCTGAACCTCTACAGTCAGAAGTAAGTACCACTGCATTCAATTGGGCTTACTTCTATGAAACTAAGGTTGCAGTTATGCCACATGGCTCACTACGGATAGGGACCCAGGCCTCCCCAGTCCAATCCACCCTGCTAACTGCTACACTCTTGTCAGCAAACTATTCTGTGCCTGTCAGCAGATTCTAATAAATTGGATATTATGCTATGTTTACTGCTCTTGGGGGGGGGGGGTGATTCACTTTAAATATAGGCTGCATTCAGAAAGTGCTTCATTCCACCTTCCTGATATTTCCGCACCTGTTAATTTTCACATTTTATGCTAGCTTTAATGCAACATAAAAAGCCGATTAACCCAGAAAATTGTGGGAGTTTTGTGCTGTAATGTTACATGATGGAATTTGGAGCGGCATTCTGCCACACAGTTCTTTCCCATCATTTGAAATTCAGCATGACTTGGTGGTACATCAATCCAAAAGCCATGGTTCTATAATGCCATGTAAAAAGAACCTTTAAATATAGGATAGCAGCAGGGCTTTTTTCAGCCGGAACTCACTTCTGGCACCTCACAGGTGGGCGCCAATAACAAGGGAGATGTTCATGGTGAATTTCTTCTTCTAGAAAAATAGCATTGGATAGGAGCACTGGCATTATAATCAGGAAAACCAACACAACAATCCCTATGTCTGAATGCACCCTTAGGAATTAACACAATGGCCTGTATTTTTGGACTCTCCTTGAGGGCTTGCTATAAAGGTAAAGGGTAAAGGGACCCCTGACCATTAGGTCCAGTCGTGACTGACTCTGGGTTTGCGGCGCTCATCTCGCTTTATTGGCTGAGGGAGCCGGCGTACAGCTTCCGGGTCATGTGGCCAGCATGACTAAGCCACTTCTGGTGAACCAGAGCAGTGCATAGAAACGCCGTTTACCTTCCCACCGGAGTGGTACCTATTTATCTACTTGCACTTTGACGTGCTTTCAAACTGCTAGGTTGGCAGGAGCAGGGACCGAGCAACGGGAGCTCACCCGGTCACGGGGATTCGAACCGCCGACCTTCTGATCGGCAAGCCTTAGGCTCTGTGGTTTAACCCACAGTGCCACCCGCGTCCCTGGGGGCTTGCTATGGACTCCCCCGAAAGCGTGACTTTGGGAGCTGTCATGACGAGGTCTTGCACTTCAAAATTTACTACACTGCTGGTCACAATGGCAACTTGCTATTACATGGCCAATGGATAGATGCTGGTATCAGAGGACAAGACAGGAGAATAAGATTCCACTCGGTCCTCTAAACTTGTTGACTCTGGCCTGGCTCCTCAATTTGGGCAAGACTGCCAGGTTAACAGGCTGAGTTACTTGTGGAGCGTCTACTTCTGCCTGCATCCAGGCCACCAACCCAAGCAGGCAGGTAGGGAAGAAAGAAAGGCGGTATTTCCTTAAAAAGTAGCCTTTTCTTCTTCAGGTTTTCACCACACAACAAGGAAGTAACTTTTAAAAGGATGGCACTTTCTCTAATCAGGGCTATAGGCTGCATTCGCATGGCAGCTTCATCTATTTCCACAATGTTTCCCTAACTGTGAAGTTCCACATTCTATTTGAGCTTTCGCATGGTGCAGAAGCTACTTCCAGAACTGTAGAATACACTTATTTCCATCTTATTTGCAAATGGATATATTTGGGGATGCACAAAGCATGGAAATGAGTGCCATACTTGAACTATAGTTCCAGAAGTGGCTTTTAACATTGTGTGAAAGCTCAAATACAATGTTGAACTGAACAGTCTGGATAAAGTTGTGAAAATGGAATAAATCGCCATGCGGATGCAGCCTACATCTCTAAACAGGCCGGAACTGTAAAGTTAGGGCTGCCATACATCCAGAAATTGGGCTGGAAAATTGTGTTTGGGTGGATCTTCGGCAAATCGGCAAAATGCCTGTGAAAAAGTATGGTGGGGGTGGGGATTATCGGTTAAAAATAATTTTAACATACTAAAAAGGCCAAAAACCTAGATTTTTTTTTGGGGGGGGGTTAGTTTGGGGAATATCCCAACCCTAGTAAAGGCAATTTCGTTTCTTTTGTATATAATTTTAATTAAATTTTCTGTTTTACAATTTAAAATACTCATTTTACATCCTTAAGATATCAATAACTCCCCTTCTTCTTTTTCCATGGTTCATTTTACATATCATAAATTCTTGTATATTTTACAAAAACTACAGCATTCATTATTCCATTACTGCATCCATCAAAACTTATTTACACTGTTGAATTTATCTTAATGCTGCCAATGTCTTCAGCTGTACACCCTAGGAAAGGCAACTTCCTTTTTGGTATATACTTTGATTAAATTTTCTGTTTTACAATTTAAAACACTCATTTTGCAACTTCCAAAAAGTTAATTCTGCGGAGTAGCAAAGGTTTTCCTGCTGCCCATTATGAATGGCTTTTCAACGCCTTCCTTGCACGCTGATTGCAGAGTAATCATTAACCCCTTTCATGGGTGACACAACACTCAATTTAACATGCTGCTGTCATTGTTGGAATGTTCCTGTAAGCCATGGAATGTGGCAAGAATGCCTGATGTGTTGAGCGGAGAGGAAAATACAAATGTAGACTCTGCAGCAAAGCAATATGTGGTTTCCCCAGCTGTTGATGAGGACAAACCACAGCTACACTGTTCAGCATATACAGACTAAGGCTGCATCACTGCTCAACTACACCCAGGGCTGCCATATGTCTGGAATTTCCCAGACATAGCCTGGATATGTCTGTCAAAAATGGCGTCTGGGCGGAATTATCGAATAGCAGCTTAAATGTCCAGGAAAACCTGAGTGTATGGCAGCCCATATCAGAAAAACTTCAATAGGTAAAAACTTCATTTTTTCCTTTCAAGTTTTTATTTATACTTTTCATTAATGTCACAACTGTTTTAACATTTCTAAGTTTGACTTCTTCCCCCTCTTTATGTGGGTCCTTCAATTATTATTTTTTAATATCTTCTGCACAATCAAATTCATTTAATTTGCTCGTTTAATTTTGTTTCCGGATTTTCACTTTTTGAAATTTGGCAACCCTAGCTACACCTAACTGTGAAAGCCATTCCCACGTTCAGTACATCCGGTGCCAGATTTACGTATAAGAAGAAGAGTTTGGATTTGATATCCCGCCTTTCACTCCCCTTCAGGAGTCTCAAAGCGGCTAACATTCTCCTTTCCCTTCCTCCCCCACAACAAACACTCTGTGAGGTGAGTGGAGCTGAGAGACTTCAAAGAAGTGTGACTGGCCCAAGGTCACCCAGCAGCTGCATGCGGAGGAACGGAGACGCGAACCCGGTTCCCCAGATTAGGAGACTACCGCTCTTAACCACTACACCACACTGGTTCTTAGCTGTAACAAGCTACAGCTTAGGGCTAAACAAGCTACAGCTTAGGGCCCCACTCTCTTGGGGCCCCCCCAAAAAATCAAAGAAAAACAACAACACTGGATGTACATTTCCAAAATGTAAGTTTAAAAACAAATAAAATAAAACCTACATACAACAACAGTGTTTTGTGTTGTGTAGGCTCCTATGATGTAAGTAATGGGCCCCGCCTGCTATATAAAGGGCCCCATTACCTTCAGTAGCTTAGGGCCTCATCAAACTTAAATCCAGCCCTGAGTACATCTATGAGTAAGATAGCTGGTGACAGCCCGCAGTTTCCCAGAGAGCTGACAATGGCATGCTAGAGGTATCACTCACATGGCGTATGCAAAAATGCTTCTTTATTACAGTTTCATCTTAAGATGTTCCACTGCACATCCAGCTGGCTTCAGTCTAAAGCCATTAAAAATGGACAGTACCTAGATCTGCTCCTAAAAAATCCCTGAGGAACCAGATTTATTTCCCAGCAATCTTACGCCTGCCATCCTTCCCAGATGAATGTGCCACACATCCAGAGCAATCTCATCACTCCCAGCTCCAGTTAATGTGCCGTTGAGGGAGGCAGTGGGGAGGGGGCCTCAGCGGCAGGACCACCACAGCAGGGTTTGGACCCGTGAAGGCCTGGAAAGCTTAAAGGCCTATTCAGACTGCAGGACACAAACATTTTGTTGTTGTTTAGTCGTTTAGTCATGTCCGACTCTTCGTGGCCCCATGGACCAGAGCATGCCAGGCACTCCTGTCTTCCACTGCCTCCCACAGTTTGGTCAAACTCATGCTGGTAGCATCGAGAACACTGTCCAACCATCTCGTCCTCTGTCATCCCCTTCTCCTTGTGCCCTCCATCTTTCCCAACATCAGGGTCTTTCCCAGGAAGTCTTCTCTTCTCATGAGGTAGCCAAAGTATTGGAGCCTCAGCTTCAGGATCTGTCCTTCCAGTGAGCACTCAGGGCTGATTTCCTTCAGAATGGAGAGGTTTGATCTTCTTGCAGTCCATGGGACTCTACAACATTATTTGGAATCCTCCCCCGAAATTCTACGAAAATATCTTCTGGAAGATTCCTCAAGCTCAATATCATATGAGGTGGCCAAATTTTGCACTCTAGCAATCAGGAAGCATAAATCTCTTTTGTTGAATGGCACATTGCAAAGTTCCCTTGTGTAATTCTTTTTTTTTTTTTTTGATGTTGTTGTTGATTTCCTTTTGTTTGACCTTGTGGTGTTCTGTGTCGCTGGCTTTTGCCGTAATAAAACTAACTAACTTGGAGAGCATCAATTCTTCGACGATCAGCCTTCTTTATGGTCCAGCTCTCACCTCCATACATCACCACTGGGAAAACCATGGCTTTAACTAGACACACATTTAGCTCATGTGAAAAGGCAGTACCTTTCCTCCAAGTCTCGCTTCTTTGGGAGCACAAAACCACAAATTGAAAAGCACAGAAAGTTGCTGTGGAGACCTACCGCTATTGGCAGTGGTGGACATGGAATTCATATTTCAGCAGCGCCTGTGCAGTGCTAAAATTCGGTCCCCCACCTTTTGCGCTCGGTGCTACAACCTTGTTTTGGCACCAGGCTCAATCGCACTGCTTGTGCTACCCTAAAACAGCCTCTGCTATTGGTCAAAAACTCCGATAAAAGAGAGCCAGAAAAGAGCAGAGATCCATTTGGAGAGGAGAAAATGTCTCCCACAATTATTCTGCAGAGGGTTTAATTGTTTGTGAGATTTATATCCCCGCTTTTAAAATACAAATTAGTACTCCCAAGGTGGTTTACAATCAGCAATAAAATACAGGATTGTGCATTCCCAGCTCCTTCCCGTTAACTTTCCCCTGTAGCTGTAATTGACTACCGCTAGACATTTACTTCTGGCAATAGTTCAACTAACCAGTGTATCAGAGTTGTTTGGAATTCCAGCTTTTTACCCAATTTTGTTCAGACTGAAAAAGAACCAATGACATCGATACCTCATCTGGTATACATCAATGGCAATCTAATCAAGTGTGTAAGGTCAGCTCTGTCCCCAGAAGGCTTGGCCAATACTCACTGCGATGTGGCCCTTTCGTAAATAATAATAATAATAATAATAATAATAATAATAATAATAATGCAGATCTGAAATTGTCTGAGCATAAGGGGAAGTGGGTTGCACATTCAGATCAAAGATGCTCCGTTTGCTCATGATTTTGTACTTTTATAATGAAAACTAGTTATTCACGATGAATACCTTGAACAAGCAACCCGTAGAAAACAAACCTAGCACCGTGACTCAATGTATGTTTATTGCATTATTAAGGAAACTATGGGAAAATATTCTGAATGGCAAATTGAACAGGGGATGAAAAATAAAAGGCACTGCCTGGTTTTGAACAGGAGAGAGTTTGGATTTGATATCCCGCTTTATCACTACCCTAAGGAGTCTCAAAGTGGCTAACATTCTCCTTTCCCTTCCTCCCTCACAACAAACACTCTGTGAGGTGAGTGGGGCTGAGAGACTTCAGAGAAGTGTGACTGGCCCAAGGTCACCCAGGAGCTGCAGGTGAAGGAGCAGGGGATCGAACTCGGTTCACCAGATTACGAGACTACCGCTCTTAACCACTACACCACACTGGCTCTCAACAGGAAATTATACACTGTAGCAGGGAAAGGGTAAAAATAATGTGGCCTGTGGTTTTTAGAGTGGGAATTTTGGAGAGTTCAGTGGTACCTCGGGTTAAGTACTTAATTCGTTCTGGAGGTCCGTTCTTAACCTGAAACTGTTCTTAAACTGAGGTACCACTTTAGCTAATGGGGCCTCCTGCTGCCACCGTGCCACCGGAGCACGATTTCTGTTCTCATTCTGAAGCAAAGTTCTTAACCTGAGGTACTATTTCTGGGTTAGCAGAGTGTGTAACCTGAAGCGTATGTAACCTGAAGCATATGTAACCCGAGGTACCACTGTAATCAGAATGATGCACAATAGACAGAACCATGGTTCAGAGTGGGGAGTGATGTGCAGCTGAGTATGTGATACACAAAAAATGATGGGGAACTGCTATTCCAAAGCACTGCAACAGAACACAGACGTACTTTTGTGGATAGATGTCCCAAACATATATTGCCAGTGTTTTTTTGTTTTGTTTTTTGCGGGGGGGGGGCAGAACTGGGTCTTGATAAAACAAGATTCTGCAAATCATTCCATGGGATCTTTCGTTTATTGTTTAAAAAGTATAGTGACATGGAGTTATTTTAAAGATATTAAAAAGAAATAAAGCCCAGCAGATGTTTCTTTTTAGACCTGTCAGAGCTTCGCAGGTCTGTATTTTCATTTCTCCCACGAGTCTTCATTCCAAGTAATAAATCATTTGAGCACAGTGAGCTTACAATTCACATTGTCTATTGTAAAAGAGGGTAAGGGCAGGAAGGGAAGGAGAAAACATGCATCACTTCTCTTTTTTTGCAAACTCGTAGGAAGAATAAAAGGTCTGTATGATGGTGCCTACCAAGTCACCGTTTTGCTCATTGTTGCTACTTGAATTTGTCTTTTTCAACTAGCGTCAGCTGACTGGATCTATGGTTGCAAGCATAGCTTTTTGGGGAAAGCTTTGGGACACAAGTGAGTGTGATGATCACACCATTGTATGCTGAAGTACAGCTCCTGTGATCTTGACCTAAAACAAAGTAGTCATTGTTCTCAACACAATAGTAATGTTTCTGAGAAGGAGGGAGGAGACAGAACCATAAGGTCTTTTCCCCTGTGATAAACCTTTGGCTTTGTAGCGAAGAAGAGGGAAGAAAATATTTATCCTTTGGGAAAGCCCTCTGTTTTGTGTTTTCATTTCAACACAGACACCAGATGAGAAGTTTCTAAAGAGAAGATTTCCCCCAGAAACAAGGTAGACTGTTTGAGAGGTTTGTTCTTAGGGCTGATTACACACTTACATTTGACAAAACAATGAACTGACTACACTGAAAAGCATGAGGCACAATTCAACGCAGAGCAAAGTACACGGAGGACCACAGAGTTCAAGCATGTGTAACCCTACACCGTTAGAAAAACTGACTGTATCTATCTGGTATCAGGGTCAAATGGCCCTCAGGAAAAACATGCCGCTAAAATACTTGGTGGAAATTAAGTATGACACCATTTGAAAATTTAAAAACAAGCCTTCACTCTGAATTGTCCTTTTTCCAGTAATACCATATACAGTGGTACCTCGGGTTACATACGCTTCAGGTTACAGACTCCGCTAACCCAGAACTATTACCTCGGGTTAAGAACTTTGCTTCAGGATAAGAACAGAAATCGTGCTTCGGTGGTGCAGCGGCAGCAGGAGGCCCCATTAGCTAAAGTGGTGCTTCAGGTTAAGAACAGTTTCAGGTTAAGAACGGACCTCCGGAACGAATTAAGTACTTAACCCAAGGTACCACTGTAGTTGTACTTAAGTCAACTATATGTAAAATATCCCAACAATGTAAAGTACAAAAGCCTGACTCCACAGGTTAAACTCATAAACATTTTGTGCCAATAGCATACATACAGCATAATTACAACATCCACACAATTGAAAAGGTGATGGTCAAGGACCCCTGGACTTAACCATCAAAGTCAAAGGTGATTATGGGGTTGCGGCGCTCATCTCATTTTCAGGCCAAGGGAGCTGGCATTTGTCCACAGACAGCTTTCTGAGTCACGTGGCCAGCATGACTAAACCGCTTCTGGTGCAATGGGACACCGTAACAGAAGCCATAGTACATGGAAACCCCGTTTACCTTCCTGCCACAGCGGTACCTATTTATCTACTTGCACTGGCATGCTTTCAAACTGCTAGGTTGGCAGGAGCTGGGACAGAGGAACGGGAGCTCATCCTGTCGCGGGGATTTGAACCGCCAACCTTCTGATCAGCAAGCCCAAGAGGCTCAGTGGTTTAGACCACAGTGCCACCCGCGTCCCGTTTCACACAATTATAATAGTGCAATAACTATGAGTTGTGAATTACCTAAAACAACCACTAACCTCACAGCCCGTGTAACCATAACACACACTACTCAGTGTATCCTATGCACAACCACCACATCTCATAACTGCATGATGAATAGGACAGCTAACAGGATTACATGAAATACACAGTTGATGCAGGGTTGCATCTGCCACAGAGAGAACACCTTTTCCTTTACTTGGTGTAAGCAGGAGCAGGCCCTAACAGTTCTGAGGCTGCCTCTCTCAACGTCCTAGGCCATGTTGGGACCTAGGGTTTGATCTACTGAAGATCTGGGTCTACTGGAAAGAGCAACGTTTTGTGACAGTCAAACCATAGTGAGTTGTTCAGCCGTTGAACAATACAGGCATTTAAACATGCAAAGTGTATGATATACATTGGTACCTTGGGTTAAGTACTTAATTTGTTCATGAGGTCCGTTCTTAACTTGAAACTTTTCTTAACCTGAAGCACCACTTTAGCTAATGGGGCTTCCTGCTGCTGCCGAGCCGCCGGAGCACGATTTCTGTTCTCATCCTGAAGCAAAGTTCTTAACCCAAGGTAATATTTCTGGGTTAGCGGAGTCTGTAACCTGAAGCGTATGTAACCCGAGGTACCACTGTAATCTGCTTTTTTAAAAAAGCAAAACAATTGAGCACTGTTTGATCGTGCATTTCAAAGTGTGTATGAAGACCATCTGATCACAGGTGTCTACACAGTCTTTACTTTTATTATAATAAAGAATGATCTCAGCCTTGAAATTCTGGCCTGAGATCGCTATGCTGAAGAAAGGGGAATCACTCTTTCCTTTATTTGGCACAAAACTTACAAGTGTAAAATTTTCTTGAAAACCAAAAATGTTGCTGCTGACACTTCTGGATTTGTGGCCAAGGAACTCGGGGGAAATTTCTTACATTTTTTCCCAATGTGCCAATCAGTTTTTCTGAGCTAATCCCACAGCAATATATTTTGCAATGATATTTCTAGAAGCAGAGCAAAACGGGCATCTAAAGTTTCATGAAGTGAGTTGCCAATAAGTTTTGCCAACTGATGAAGGTACAGGTTGTTTTCAAATATTTGTGGATGCAGTTGGAGTCACAGAAACCCCAAAAGCTAAATGTGTATAATTTATACAAAACGAGAGGTATGATAGTGACAACAAATTATCCTGGGTCAAAAGGAAGGTTTTACCTGGAAAAATGTTTTCATAAAAATCAGATTTATATTTATGGGATACCTTTTTACCCCATGATGGGACACTTTTGTCCTTTCAACACCTGAGTTGTTGCTGCTTACCTGGGCAGGGTGACATGTCACTGTGTGCAGAATTTACTGAATTCCAGGGCTGTGGGTATAGATTTTATCCCACCTGTCATCTGTATTGGATCTGACATGTATCAGCTGTTATAGTTCAGTCACACATGTTATTCACTACTTGGTGCTGAACTAAGTAAGTGATGAACATGCAGATATGAAATATCCATAAATTACGGTTTTCTGAACCTCTCTCTCTCTCTCTCTCTCTCTCTCTCTCTCTCTCTCTCATGTAACTGACTGAGCATCTTATGCTATTATAAATTAGGGGTTTTATTCAGCTAACTTTTACTCCGAGTAGATTCATCTAAATTAATGGACCTAAGTTAGCAATTTCAATGGGTTTGTTCTGATTAAAAGTTAGTTGATTACCATCCTGGAGGAAAACATCAATCAGGCTTAACTGACTGCTCTTCGGATGACTAGAATCCCTTTAAAGAAATGTAAAAAGCCAAATCATAGGGATATCAAACTTCTAGTTTTTTGTTTCGTTAGCATTTTCTTTTCTCCCAAATGCAATGTCGCAGCTATAACTTTTATATATACTGTATATAATTTTTAAAATTAGTTTTCAATTACAATAATCCAATAATAGCCTCATTATAACAATGCCAAATTATAATACAATTACTAATACCAATCATTCAGATACCAAATCATATAATTTAGATGCCACCCCCCCCCCGGCATGCTAGAATTGATGGTTTGATGATTTACTTTATTTCTGCATTCCAAAATCTTATTAATTTCAATTACACTCTAGTCAATTGCAGCTATAAGTTTAGCTTTGTTGCCAGGGTAGCAAAGAACCATGTGATGGTCTCCAAAGAAAAAAACATAATACAAAACCAAAAGATAATCAACCACTCAAGGTTTCACAAAACCATCTGAAATGTATTAGTCAGATCTTGCTCAAAAGATCATCCCCAAAGCCGATATGTTTTCACAACTGAAACTTGACATCAGTTTTCAGCTGTTTCTACAAAAAATGTACCCCAGCACATATCAGTTCCAACAAGTTCTTCCAAGAGGTCTCACCTTTAGGAAAATCACTAGTTTTTCGCCATCTCCAATGTTCTCAACATTCCATAGGAAGCCTCCAGTTGTGCTTGCTTCCTAAGGAAAACTGCCAAGCATGCCAAAGTCAAGCCACAACTTAACGTGTGTGTTTTTTTTGTCCCAACGTTGATCATTCTAAATCAGCATCAGCAATGCTCACCACCACAGCCGGCTAAACAGCACAGAGAGCACAGAACAGCCACATTTTATAGGCTAAAGGTAAAGGTAAAGGTACCCCTGCCCGTATGGGCCAGTCTTGACAGACTCTGGGGTTGTGCGCCCATCTCACTTAAGAGGCCAGGGGCCAGCGCTGTCCGGAGACACTTCCGGGTCACGTGGCCAGCGTGACATCACTGCTCTGGCCAGAGCCAGAGCCAGAGCCAGAGCCGCACACGGAAACGCCGTTTACCTTCCCGCTGGTAAGCGGTCCCTATTTATCTACTTGCACCCGGAGGTGCTTTCGAACTGCTAGGTTGGCAGGCGCTGGGACCGAGCAGCGGGAGCGCACCCCGCCGCAGGCATTCGAACCGCCGACCTTTCGATCGGCAAGCCCTAGGCGCTGAGGCTTTAACCCACAGCGCCACCTGCGTCCCTCTATTTTATTTATATTTTATAGGCTAGCACATACCAAATATATAGCGGTGGAATACAAGCCTGAACAATATAGAGCCTTGGGGAACTGCAGTTTATGTAAGCAGGAGCCAACGCACATTAAAATTTCCCAGTTCCTCCCCACGTTACCAAGCATGGAGTTTGAAACATGGACGCTGGAATATCCCTGAATTCGTGCTGCCAGCGAAGGCAGCCAAGTGGGAATATTCGTCTTGCATCGCTCCACGTGCTTTCTGTACCAGTGTGCATCAAATATTACTCACTGAACAGTGAACTCCATTTCTCATCCAGAATCTATGAATTGTGCTTCCAAAAGGATTTGGATCACACACCAACGTTCTACTAGAATTACCCCTGAATCAACAGAATTAGCTATTTCCTTTCCCTAATGGTTTCAGCAAAAATGTGAAATGTAGACTAGTCCTCCTAGATCTGTGACCGCTCTTGTTATTAAAATGAGAATCTCATTTTTTTTAAAAAAATTCCATATAAATAAGATTAAGGTTTTTCCAGGCAACTGTACTGGAGAGATTGTGTGGTTTTGATACAGACTGGGGGGGACGGGGGAATTATGGCAGAGAAAAGCATTACTGATTCACACATACAATTGTAAAACCAAGTGATGACATGCGTGCATGAAAATGCCATCTCAGATCAAAATACCATGGGCTCAATATTAACTCACACACGGTGCTTTTCAGTAGAATTAGTCCATATACGGAACATATGAAATTCATATCTGCCAAGTGCAAGCGGGGGGGGGGGGGCATTACATTTTTTTCATGCAAGATCATGGCAGCCATTTAGGGTGCTGCAATCTTGCACACTCCCCCCTCTCCCCAAAAAGTGCTTTTTTCAGGGCAAGTGTGAGGTAAAGGTCATGTGACTCACCTAGAAGCGCATTCCAGAAAATACACGTCCTGGTTTTGGGCTTGAAAGTGTTGGACGGTATGGAAACTGCCCTTATACGAAGCCAGCCCAATGGCCCATATAGCCCTGTACTGTTTCCAGTGCCGGATTTACATATAAGCTAAACAAGCTATAGCTTAGGGCCCCACTCTCTTGGGGCCCCCCAAAAAATTAAAGGAAAAAACCCCAAAATATTATTATTATAAAAAACAATAAAACCTACATACAGCAACAGTGCTTTGTGTTGTGTAGGCTCCTATGAGTGTCTCCACCTCCATCGTTCTGCCCGGACACTGAGGTCCAGTGCCGAGGGCCTTCTGGCGGTTCCCTCACTGCGAGAAGCCAAGTTACAGGGAACCAGGAAGAGGGCCTTCTCAGTAGTGGCACCTGCCCTGTGGAACGCCATCCCACCAAATGTCAAAGAGAACAACAACTACCAGAAGGCAGCCCTGTCAAGGGAAGCTTTTAATGTTTAATAGGTTATTGTATTTTAGTGTTTTGTTGGAAGCCGCCCAGAGTGGCTGGGGAAACCCAGCCAGATGGGCGGGGTATAAATAATAAATTATTATTATTATTATTTAAGTAAAAAATATCACTGGTTTGCTCATTTCTATATATAGGGTGTCTACATTCTGCATGTGCAAATGGCTTTAAATACCTATTAGGTTCGTAAATTATTGGGACGCAGGTGGTGTTGTGGTGTAAACCACTGAGCCTTGGGCTTGCCGATCAGAAGGTTGGCGGTTCAAATCCCTGTGATGGGGTGAGTTCCCATTGTTCAGTCCTAGCTCCTGCCAACCTAGCAGTTCGAAAGCACGTCGAAGTGCAAATAGATAAATAGGTACTGCCCAGTGGGAAGGTAAACGGTGTTTCCGTGCGCTGCTCTGGTTTCACCAGAAGCGGCTTAGTCATGCTCGCCACATGACCTGGAAAAACTGTCTGCGGACAAATGTTGGCTCCCTCGGCCAGTAAAGCGAGATGAGCGCCGCAACCCCAGAGTCGTTCGCAACTGGACTTAACTGTCAGGGGTCCTTTACCTTTTTTTAGGTCCATAAATCACCATAAGGCATATATTCAACACAAAAAACAGCGACAATTTGTTGTTGCCAAAGGACAGCTGGACATATAAAGGGCCCCATTACCTTCAGTAGCTTAGGTCCTCATCAAACCTAAATCTGGCTCTGTTTCCCATTATATATAAGTCCTGCTAGATGCTCCAGTTCATGAAACAAAAAACCTCATTGGGTGTTTTGTGTTCTTGGACTCTTGATACCGCTTCTCATTTGTCTGGGTAGAGGATACAGAGGTGGGTGTGTAAAAACTAGCCCAAAATACAAATGCAAAGTTTACATTCACTGCTCTGCCCATTTTTGCCTCTGGCCCCACCCACCATGTGGACCTCAGAGAAGTTGCTGAAAAACAAATGTGGCCCTCATACTGGAAAAGGTCCCCTAACCCTGACTTGAAAAGGCTGTGACTCCATAATGAATATGGACTTTTAATTAGAATGTCTGTGTTCATGAGAGAAGTAAAGTAAGACCTTTATTCAGCCAAAAGTTCACAATGCAGTATGTGAGTCTATGATGAAAAAATTGTCATGCTGAACCCTTGAGAAAAATAAATTAAAAAGAGAGAAAGATGTAATAATAGTAATCTTAATAATTTAATTATTTGTACCCCGCCCATCTGACTGGGTTGCCCCAGACACTTTGAGTGGCTTCCAGCATATAGAAAAGCATAATAAAATATTAAACATTAAAAACTTCCCTATACAGCGCTGCCTTCAGATGTCTTTTTGACATATGGGAGGGTATTCCACCGGGCGGGTGCCACCACCGAGAAGGCCCTCTGCCTGGTTCCCTGTAGCCTCACTTCTTGCAGTGAGGGAACCGCCAGAAGGCCCTCGGAGCTGGACTTCAGTGTCTGGGTTGAACGATAGGGGTGGAGACACTCCTTCAGGTATACTGGGCCGAGGCCATTTAAGGCTTTAAAGGTCAGCACCAACACTTTGAATTGTGTTTGGAAATGTACTGGGAGCCAATGTAGGTCTTTCAGGACCGGTGTTATATGGTCTCAGCGGCCACTCCCAGTCACCAGTCTAGCTGCTGCATTCTGGATTAGTTGTTTCTGGGTCACCTTCAAGGTAAAAGGTAAAAAGGTAAAGGACCCTAGTCAAAGGTGAGTGAGCAGGCATTTGTCCACAGACAGCTTTCTGGGTCATGTGGCCAGCATGACTAAGCCGCTTCTGGCGCAATGGAACACCATAACGGAAACCAGAGCACACAGAAATCTTTCCACCGCAGCGGTACCTATTTATCTACTTGCGCTGGTGTGCTTTCGAACTGGTAGGTTGGCAGGAGCTGGGACAGAGCAATGCGAACTCACTCCATCACAGAGATTCAAACCGCCGACCTGCCAATTGGCAAGCCCAAGAGGCTCAGGGGTTTAGACCACAGTGCCACCGGTGTCAAAGGTAGTAACAGAGGAGTCCCTGAAGACTAAGGCAGTTACTGACAGTGCTATCTTATGCATGCTTACTCAGAAGCCTGCCCCACTGAGTCAAATATGGCTTATTCCCAGGTAAGTTTGAATAGAGCTTCAGCCTAAATTACTCTATTAGCATAGCACAGTTTTTGCCCTATCAGAAGAGCTCTTTCCTTCCAGGTGCCTTCCCAACACCACGACGCTTTCTGTCCGTGAGGAAAAATTACATATCATGTTTTAAAGAGCTCAGAAGCAAAAACTGCTTGAAAAGCAATACTCAAAAGGTAACTGCAGCTCGACTACTCATGGAAAGACACGGATACTTTTTGAAATGTTTGAGATGGGAGAGGGGTGGGACACAACGCAAGATTTCCCCTCTTCCAAATTTAATTTCTCCTTTACCGCTGCCATAACATTATGGAAAACATATGAGTGAAGCAATACACGGGGATTAAAAAAGCTTGGTTTTAACATCACATATGTTGTGCACCAGATACAATTATCCTTTCAGAATGCATTACAGATGGTGCTTTTACCGAATGGGTGCAAGATGTGTTTTTGGAGGGGGGGGGCGGAGAGCTGGCAAGAAGAGTTGGCAAGGGGGCACCCACAAGCAATGTTCCTGACTGCCTTTTGCAAGCCCAACAGTTTTTGCACATGGCGTCGTCTTTTTTCTCAGGGTGTTTTTGGCAGCTGTGCAGTCCACCTCTTTGGTTTGGGCTTCTAATTGAGTGTTGCCATGGAAACACTGACTGTAGGACATGCTGCGCCCCACCCCAATTAAATCATAGGTTTAAGTGACAAGAAAGGGAATCATATTTGATGCCGACAATGGTGATAATTCAGAAAACAACACCCTCCTAACAACTTTTGTCAGCCTGAAAACAGAGGCCAAGATGTGTTTTTATGACACCAGAGAACTAATAAAAGGGAGCTAATATCAAATTCCACATGCTCTGTCAAATCTGGAGACTACACACATTCTTTACTGATGTAGTATACAGAGTATAACCACTACCTATATGTGTGTGCGTGTTTCATTGTACTTTCAAACAAACTGATATGGCAAGCCACATTGAATGCGGGAATAGCATTGGGCATCTTCCACGTGCCTTAGTCAGATTTTTTTTTGGGGGGGGGGGGGTTTACAAGCAGT
This sequence comes from Podarcis cretensis, assembly GCF_951804945.1. NCBI lineage: Eukaryota > Metazoa > Chordata > Lepidosauria > Squamata > Lacertidae > Podarcis > Podarcis cretensis. The sequence continues at coordinate 15,600,665 of NC_137176.1, read as the reverse complement.
AGCTCCCAAACAATGTTCCTAGCAACCACAAGACTTATTTATTTAATCTATTTATTAAGAATATTCTTAGCCCTCCCTCCATCTCAGTAGATCCCAGAGCACGAAACAAAATAGAGGCTACATAAAAGTACATGAAACCAGAGCTGGCTCAAGACATTTCGGCACCTGAGGCGAACCCCAAAATGGCACTGCCCTCCCTGCCAGGGAAGAAGGGGTGAGTAAATATCTGCATCAGGAACAAGGGAGGAAGAAAGATCTTCTGCCCCAGTGGACTGTGCCAACTGAGGCAGTTGCCTTACCTTGCCTCATGGGTGGGCCGGTTCTGTATGTATAAACCAGCTTAAATAGTAAGAGCAGCTAAAACCACAGAGCAGCCTAACCCACCATCAACACATTAATTCATGAAGACATGGAAAATGCCTGGGCAAGCAAGTAAATCTCGCTGCCAAAACGATAACATTGTTGGAGCAAAGCACACATCATAGATTCCACAAGCACCATGTCATGACAGCAAAAGCCCCTTCTCATGTGACCACATTCCACCCCTCACCCAACAGCGCTACATATTTTCATCTCAAGATGTTTCTCAATCAGAAGAGTGCTAGCATTGGGTATGTTGACCAGAAGAGCTCGTTCACGATTACTGGTCTTGGACTACAAATGTGCAGCCACCAGGAAGTTATTAGGCACATTCTAGAGTGCTTACGTTCTCACTAACATGGTAAGTTTCTTCCTTGGTTTTATTGCCTCAGTCTGCAGGTGGGAGCTCACATTACGTCAAGCTCATTTATGGAATTCACTTTCACAAGATGTGGTGATGACCGCTGCTCTAGTTGGCTACATAAAAGATTAGACAAATTAAGGGAAGAGAAGTCTGTCAAGGAATACTAATTGTGAAGGCTACATATGCGCTCTCCAAATTCAGAAAGAGCATGCCAATGAATTTGGAGAGCGCATATGTAGCCTTCACAGGTCCTTCAGGAGAGCGCATATGTAGCCTTCAGCCAGGTCCTTCTAGGGAGTGTAGAAGCAAAACGTCACTCCCTAGAAGGACCTGGCTGGATACTGGGGTGGCAGAAATGAAAGAACCACTAGCTGGATCCAGTTCTTGAAGGTCCAGGTATCATGCTTTCCAGTCCCCAACCCAGATAATAAGAGACCAATAAGGCTGGTTTTGGATCAAAACAAGCCACAACTTTATTGAATACAGATGAAAGAGGTTTGGCTTGGGCATGGGGTAATTGAAATACTTCTAGCCCACCCACCGGAAGTGACACGTAGGTCAATCCAGGCGGGGGTTCCTAAGACTTACATGATATAGGGCAACCCCCGCAGGGACCACCGTCTGGGGGAGTGTCTTCAGCCCTGGCCCCACCTGGGCACACAGACATGACCACTCCCTCTGGATCCCTTTAATGGGATACCCCAGCATTTGGAGGGGCAGGCGGAGACTACAACCTCCCCTCCATCCGAAACAATGGATTGCCCCAACGCCCAACCGCCATGTAAGAACTACTAGTTGGATCCAGTTCTTATCTGCTCGCTCACAAACAAAACAAAAGCCAAACTATTTCTTATAGTTATTGATATGCAGCTTCTCAGGATAAAACATCCTTCCAAGCCAGGCACCGTACAGGTAACATTGAAATCTATTCAAAATCACAATAAATATTATCAAACACATACACACAGGTGTCAGAAGTCTTTGCACAGTACAGTTGGTGGTTGACAGGGCTGGGGTGAGAGAGAGAGAGAGAGAGTGAGTTTGGACTTGATATCCCACCTTTCACTCCCCTTAAGGAGTCTCAAAGCAGCTAACAATCTCTTTTCCCTTCCTTCGCCACAACAAACACTCTGTGAGGTGAGTGAGGCTGAGAGACTTCAGAGAAGTGTGACTAGCCCAAGGTCACCCAGCAGCTGCATGTGGAGGAGCGGGGAAGCGAACCCGGTTCACCAGATTACAAGTCCACCGCTCTTAACCACTACACCATGCTGGCTGGGGTAAGGACAGCGAGGGGAGGAGACATTCCAGTTGGCACTTGTCTCCTTCGCTCTCACTAAATCCTTCCCACAGGGCAGATGGTGGTAAATGGCTCTGTGGGAGAGAGAGTCCAACTTCAGCAGGCTCCGATGTCTTCATTGCCTGCCTTCCTCACTCACATTTCACATGTCAGCTGGGTAATTTGTAACAAAAATATCCAGCTTCTACACATGGTGTGCTGGTCCCGGGGGAAAGGTACCGTGATCGTAGTCAGAGTTCACGAGATGAGAGGCGAGGTCCGAAACAGGGAGCCGGGCGGGGAACAGGAACGCTGGGAGGTCAGAAGCAGAAGGCTGGGCAGGGAACAGGAACGCTGGAAGGTCAGAAGCTGGGAGCCGGGCGGGAACAGGAGCGCTGGAAGATCAGAAGCAGGAGGCCGGGCAGGGAATAGGAACGCTGGAAGGTCAGGAACAGGAGGCCGAGCAGGGAACAGGAACACTGGAAGGTCTGAAGCCAACAACGACGTTGCTCCCGCAACCTGGGACCGGGCTGACTGACCTTTATCTTCTTCTAAGGCCAGGGGCGGTCCCGGCCCCCAGGAGCCCCGCCTCCTCTGGCCTTAAGGCGAGCACTCCTCCTGGGAGAAACCAGTTCCCTTCGCCTCTCTGCCCTTCGTCTCTGCAGTTCAGGAGAGGCTGAAGGGTTACTGGGCCCCGGAGGAGGCTCATCTGTAGCCACTGAGTCCTCAAGCACCTCTGGGGCCAGAAGGGTTTCACCTGGTGCCTGCTCTTGAGGATCTGACACAGGTGCAGGCTCCTCAGAATCTAGGCCTTGCCCCAGTTCAGCCGGCCCTGGAGGCGGGGACTCCTGTGCAGGCTGGGATTCCTCTGGTTCAGCCTCTGAATCGGAATCCCAGGCCATCACACATGGAATGCTAGCGTGTTAGGGAAAATTCTAAGCCAGAACCCTTTCCCCCAGGGCCAACCCTGCCATTAGGCAGAAGTGAGGTGCCCATGACAGCCACCAGATACTGAGGTGCGTAGAGTAGACAGAGCTGTGGGTGTGACACAGGCTGCTCCCAACACCCTAAGTACAGTGGAAGATGTTGTCCTGCTATCAGTGTTGAAGTAAAATTCAGCTGCCAGCCTGGTCTGCTCCTGTAGGGTGGAGGCACAATCTTGACTTTTGGCTCAGGCAGCAAAATGACTTGGACTGGCCCTACTTCTCCCTGATCTCTGGCTTTCAATGGGTAGAGAATTTTGTTGTTTGGAGGGGGATTCAATAGCATGAGCCGACACCTGCTGTCAGAAGTGAAACATTCTAGTTTGAGTGCAGTGGCCGCTAAGCCCGACAGGTCTCTGGACGGTTATGTCCAGTCAAAGGCGACTATGAGGTTGTGGCACTCATCTCACTTTCAGATCGAGGGAGCCGGTGTTTGTCCCCAAACAGCTTTTCGGGTTATGTGGCCAGCATGACTATACCACTTTGGTACAACGGAACACCGTGACAGAAACCAGAACACATGGAAATGCCATTTACCTTCCCGCCACAGCGGTACCTATTTATCTACTTGCACTGGTGTGCTTTCAAACTGCTAGGTTGGCAGGAGCTGGGACACAGCAATGGGGCTCATGCTGTCACGGGGATTTGAACTGCCGACCTTCTAACTGGCAAGCCCTAGAGCAGCCTTTCTCAAACTGTGGGTCCCCAGATGTTGTTGAATTACAACTCCCATCACCCCTAGCTAGCAAGGCCAGAGCTCAGGGATGATGGGAGTTGTAGTCCAACAACATCTGGGGACCTACAGGTTGAGAACCGCTGCCCTAGAGGCTCAGTGGTTTAGACCACAGCACTACCCACGTCCCTGGATACTAGGTCCTTCTGACAATGTGTGCACTGCCGCAACTCACGGCATTGTGTGTCATAATGATGCTGCACAATGGCACTTGTGTTTTGCAGCCGATGTTTCATGCTTCCCCACGTGATAGGAATTTCCAGGGTAGCGTCTCAAAGGGTCAGCTCCCTTGCGTGTAAGGGAATCTTATGATGGTTTTGGCATATTTACAGATATGCAAAACAAAATAAAAGAAAAAAATTCCTTCCAGTAGCACCTTAAAGACCAACTAAGTTAGTTCTAGGTATGAGCTTTCGTGTGCATGCACACTTCTTCAGATAGGAACAGATATGCAAGTTATGCAAAGCAGGCAGACACCCAAACACTGCTCGTCTGTAAAACAGCAGCCTTTTCTTGAAGGAAACACCATGGTCTGTCTGCAGTCCGAGGCTGGTTTCTTGGCCATTCAGTTAGGACTCCTACTGCTCAAATGACACTACAAAACTGCCTCTTCCAGCCTTCACTTGAGCAGACTGGGCACATCACAAATTTCAGCAGCTACAAACCGCCAGGCACCAAAGCCCACAAAGCAAACACCAGCTAAAGTTATGCAACAATCATGAGGAACGTTTAATCCAAAGATCATGCTTGGAACATCTTGTTTTAGCTACTACACAGCTCAGTGCTTTGAGGGGTCTGTTATTGCCAGAAAAACAGGGGCTGAAATCTGCTGGCTTTTCATTTTGAAAAAAGCAAAGTGAGCACGAATACTAAAGAATCATACCCAATACTGTAGCATACCATTCAAAGGTGTGTGATCAATACATTGTCACTTTTTAAATTATTTGCTCATCATATTGAGTTTTGAAAAACATAACCATATTTAGACTCAAAATGTCAATGAAGACTTACTGGTCCTATTTTTGCTTGTCAAATGATGGGAGCTGCAAAAAATCTCTTTAGTTAAACCCCCTGACTATCATTTATGGGTGAAACTACATGTTACAAACATCAAGCGGCTGTCTGCCCAAATGGCAGCCCCATGTTAAGTGTAAAGGTAAAGGTAAAGGTAAAGGGACCCCTGACCATTAGGTCCAGTCGTGGCTGACTCTGGGGTTGCGGCACTCATCTCGCTTTATTGGCCGAGGGAGCCAGCATACAGTGTCCGGGTCATGTGGCCAGCATGACTAAGCCACTTCTGGCAAACCAGAGCAGCGCACGGAAATGCCATTTACCTTCCCGCCAGAGCGGTACCTATTTATCTACTTGCACTGAGTGCTTTCGAACTGCTAGGTTGGCAGGAGCAGGGACTGAGCAACGGGAGATCACCCCATCGTGGGGATTTGAACCACCAAACTTCTGATCGGCAAGTCCTAGGCTCTGTAGTTTAACCCACAGCGCCACCCACCTATGTTAAGTGTAGTTTCTAGTTTAACTTACATAGTAGCCTGATGTCCTCATAATGTCCCTACTTCCACCTGCAGCCACCAATGGTGTGTAATAGGAAGGAGAGCACTTGTCCTATAATGATGTCAGGACACAGAGTAAATTGAGCGAGATGTTCCTGGAATGGAAGGGGGGGGCGGAATTTGAGATATAGCTGCAATTTTTAGACGCAGTCCTTTAGAATGTTTGCCCCTACCCCAAGTGTGCTCAGTTTCTGGTAACACATCAAGTAATCTCTTAAGATGATATGACCTTAATGTAGGGCTGTTGAGTCTCACATTGCAATTATATCATGTTGGGTTGCCAAAAGTCACGACGAAGAGAAGGGAACGAGAAAAAGAAAAACCAGTGAAACGATAGCATTCTTTGGCTAATGAACAATTTCCAAATGTTATGTCTGGTTCCAATATATCTGGTGAGATTTGTGAGACCATAGGCAGCAAGCCCACCTTAAGTGCCTGAATCATTGAGAGCACTTCTCCTTAGATATTTTTTCCTTTCATTCGGATGGAGTATTGACTGCCGCCTGTCAGATGTATCACAGCATTGTAACGAAGGAGCTTGGACTGTTTAGTCTAGATCTGCCAAAACAGGACTGACCTTATTTAAAGCGAATAAAAATCTCACCATGTTATTACAGTAGTCACTGTAACTCAGTAGCTTTTCCTTATACAGTGGTGCCCCGCAAGACAAACGCCTCGCAAGACGAAAAACCCGCTAGACGAAAGGGTTTTCCGTTTTGGAGGTGCTTCACAAGACGAATTTCCCTATGGGCTTGCTTCGCAAGACGAAAATGTCTTGCGAATTTTTCCGACTTTTTTCCCCTTCCCCCCCTTTTTCTAAGCCGCTAAGCCGCTTATCCGCTAAGCCGCTAAAAGCCGCTAAGCCGCTAATAGCGCTAATCCGCTAAGCCGCTAATGGGCTTGCTTCGCAAGACGAAAAAACCGCTAGACGAAGAGACTCACGGAACGGTTTCTTTTCGTCTTGCGAGGCACCACTGTAAATGTATAGACTGTCAGGGAACTGCCATCGGAGCAGAGGGAGGAGAGAGGGCTCCAGAGGGATGCCGGAGAGGGTCCCAGTAGGGAAAGAAGCAGCCCATCCGCTGGGGAAGGAAATCAGCGTAGCACCAGTGGAGAAGTGGGGCAGATGGGGGAATCGGAGAAAAGGCTCCTGGACTCCTCACCGGAGATCAGCGGGGAGAGCACGGGTCCTCCGCTGCCCACACCCTCCCTGCGCAGAAGACTTCCGCGCAGGGAGAGTAGGAGGCGACTGGGCGTCAAAGAACTTCTTTGCTGGAAGAAGTTCAAGAAACGCCCACTAGCGGATTCTGCCAGCGACTGAGACAGCCACGAGTGCAAGGCTGTCCAGAGGGAAAGGGTTCAACCAGGCAACCTAGCCAGGAGTGGTGGCAACTTACACACAAGCAACCCCCTTAGAACCATTACATAGACCAACCTTTTTCTTAGCTCTTTTCGAGTTCTGCATTTGTTCTTTCCTTTCCTGAAACTGGGAACCTGCCAGTCTAGACAATACTGAATACCTGCTGGGATTCACAAATGCTCCTTCAAGGAGCCAAGAATATTTTCTGGCCATAGGGGCGCATAAACAAAAATGTGGTTGACCTTCTATGGTGACATAGGATAAATGAAATGAGAGTGAACCGCTAGGTTCAGCAAACACACATTGATCAGTCCCTACTGAGATGGTTATCACCTCAGAACAGTGAAGCGCTGAACAATTAAATGGTGGCCTACGTGAAAATATCCTGCCTTTCACAAAAGAGGATACTGGGGGAAGCATTTCAGCCAGACCGTCTCCCTGATGTGTTTGTTAAGTTTGTCATTGCTCTTGTTTTTAACACGGAGGAACATTTTAATATTGTAACCCCCACCTGCCTTCGGATGTGGTACAAGATCTGCACTGGCACCAAGAGCTTTTTCTGTACCTTTAGATCAGCTGAAAGATGTGCTTTCTTTATGGCAAGGTCGCTAAAGCCTGCACGGTCCCCCATTATACCTGAAGGAGCATCTCCACCCCCATCGTTCAGCCCAGACACCAAGGTCCAGCTCCAAGGGCCTTCTGGTGGTTCCCTCATGGCAAGAAGTGAGGTTACAGGGAACCAGGCAGAGGGCCTTCTTGGTAGTGGCACCCACCTTGTGGAACGCCCTCCCATCAGATGTCAAGGAAATAAACAACTCTCTAACTTTCAGGAAACATCTGAAGGCAGCCCTGTTTAGGGAAGTTTTTTAAGTTTGATGTTTTATCATGTTTTTAATATTCTGTTGGGAGCCAACCTGAGATGGGTGGGGGTATAAATAAATTATTATGATTATGATTATGATTATGATTATGATTATCCATCTGGCTGATACCGGTTCATGCAGTATAGGGAAAAGGTACTTGCTTATTTTTTGAAACACCTCCTTGACTGCATTGAAAAGGGATGCCTGCAGGAGGCTTTCTACGTGTGTAACCATATTTGTCCATCTATTTTCCACTGCTGTAGCTTCCAAACCTATAGGGGGGAGGGGATTCAGTTACAAAATGTTCAGCTGTGCACACTTTCCATGCACACATATAAAGGGCTCCTTCTAGATTGCAGCCTTGGTTGTACACTCTAACCTCAAACCAGGCACGGAGAAAGCTGCGGAACAGGTGTCCTCAACACGATGTTTTCCAAATTATATTTTCTTGTATAACTGAGAAAGAATCACTACGCTTGCTCTCTCCTTCTCTCTTTCTCTCTCTCTCTCTCTCTCTCTCTATATATATGAACAGGATATCCGAAGCTATGAAATTCTATTTATAGAAATCTACAAAGCACAGATGGAGTTTTACGAATGTACCCAAAAAAAGAAAAGGGGGGGGGGAGTCAGTTGATGGGATAAAGAGAATGTATTTCCTGGAAGTATGCCATTTGTATCTTTTTATTTAATTTGTCTAAACCTTTTCCTGTGTCTGACCTGAGTCATTTTCTGCCACTTGTTATCTTGAAAATGATTCCGGCATGACTTGATCACTTACAGTGAGAGGGGGCCTCTTGAAGATTTCAGATGGTGGTCCTGCTATCTCTTGAGAAGATCAGATCACAGTTATTGAGGGCAAATGTGCATGTTGATTCCCATCTGTGCTTGGCAGCCAAGGTAGAAAAAAGAATTCTAAAAAAGAACTCAAAACATGTCCATGCACATTCTGAGTCCGCCTCTTCCTCCAAACCTTTGCAATCTGCATAACAGATGGACCTATCAGCAGACTGAAAGCTTTTTCAGCCATTAGCCTCCTCCCAAGCTTCACATGTTAATTCACATGTTAATCCATACATGTTAATTCATTAACATGCTCATTGTTCACCTCCACCCCTTTTATCTCCACCCCTGTGTATGTTTTTAAAAGAGTTGCACAACCATTCCAAGATTAGGGAGTGGAAGGTTGGGTCCTGAATGTCATAGACACCAGCCAATGGATGCTCCCTACAGATAGGTCTGTGATCGCTGTCACATGCCGTCAGCTTCTAGGTGCCACAGGTAGAGCTGGGTGCAGGGTGGGGACCAAAGGTGAACAGGCTACCTCAGATGAGTGTGATGTGTCTGGCACCAGAGGTTCTACCCCTCCCCTAACACCCATACACTCCGTTTCCCACACCCCGGGAAATGGCTTCGACTGGCTGCCTAAACCAGGTGAGTGTAGCTGATGAGTTGCAAACCCTCAGTGAGTTAGGGACTCCTCCTGCATGGGAAGACAGGATCCAGTGGATTGAGCAGACAAGACCAACATTGGGTCCAATGGTCAAGAAGGAAGTTTCTGCACGTGCGGTTGAAGGATGTTAGAGGCAGAAGGGGGCTTGTCAACCAGGGAAGGAAGCCCATCTAGCAGAAGGAAAACTCTGCGTTGCAGAATATCTTCAGGCGAAGAAAAGGCTTAGGAATAAACCCTACACAAATCCAGAGCAGAGTCCCTAAGACGGTTGGATGGTGGTTTGCATGCCTCCTTCTGGCAACTCCAGCATCCAAACTGGTGCCAAATGTGTTGCTTTCCTTTCCTTTGGACCACATCAGCAAGGCCTGGGCAGCTGAGGACCTCCATACGCACTGCCCAGGCTTACACCCCGGGGAGGTCACTTTGACGCTGCTAACATAACAGTTTGACTTCACCCATGGAGGCACCCTCCATTGCCTCTCAAGACAGGCAGGTGCCCACAACGACTAGGTCTTCTCCATTCAAGCTTCGCCCACTGAAAGCCTGCACAACTGCTCTCTTGTTTAAAGAGCTCAGCTCAGCAATATGGTTGCTTTCAAGGCAGCAAAAGTGCCTTTGCCACTGTCACAATGTGCTCAGAGCTGAATTCTATCCGAGAAGCCTACTTACATTGTGTGCCCGCATTCTATCTTCACATCTAATCAACAGGCTTGCTCATTTTTCTCTGATTTCTATTGACACGCTTTGCAGGTTTTTCTATTGTTTCAAAATATATTCTAGACAGTTTGTAAAGCACACTAATATTTTCCAGGATCCGGCTCTAGAGGAAACTACCGACTTTGACTCGTGTCGAAACTGACCATCTCTGTAAGAAAACCCCACTACATAGGCTTGGTACATTTCTTGTTTTCCTTTCTTAATTCAGTCCCCAGTTCTCCTCAGGCGTCTACATTTGTACAAATGTGAACAGCACTTGTCTGCCACCATCCTGGATGCTTGTGGTGTCCCTGTTATTTTTCTGTCTCTCTCCTAGACATGAAGCGGTAATATTTTTGGCAAACACAGACTGTTAGAAACAAGGATTTTTCAAAGAGAGAAAAGGAAATTACCTGCTAAAAAAATTAAGGCTACAGATTACTCAGCAGCGCACCAAAGAAGCAGAAAGGAAATTGAAGAAGCAGGCCCTTTCCAACATCAACGTAATATGTTACTTCTCATAATATCCCATTCCCCAAGTGAACACTTGCATCAGGGCTACTTGAAACAAGTAACAATGCGGGTGAGGTGAGGTGGATCCCCACTAGAGACATCAGTGGAAGCTGAGCAGTGTCCAGGAATGATCAGAAACTACATTCTTCCAGGTCTCCTGTCTCTGTACCTTTTAAATCTCCCCTTCGTGCACAAAAAATGGGAAAATTAAGGACTTAATCTGTGCCAACAATCACAAGCAAAATAGGCATTCATAGGAGACGGTCTCTTTCTCAAGTCTTTCCAAAGCTTCTAAACGTTTTCCTCGAACAGTTCCTACAATGAAATCCCTTACAGAGCCAGTGAAGACCTGCATGCTGTATCTCCTATATAATGTTTTTCCATGACCTCTTCTAAAACTAAGGTGAATGCAGCAATTCATTATCGACCCATGCAGTGGCGCTCAATAGAAAATGGAGGGAAAGCTGAAGTTACTTGCTAACATGTTGAGTTTACCACAATGGAGCTAAGTGACAAGTTGTTTTTTCTGATTATATTGTTAGAGTGGTACCTCAGGTTACAGACGCTTCAGGTTACAGACGCTTCAGGTTACAGACTCCGCTAACCCAAAAATAGTACCTCGGGTTAAGATCTTTGCTTCAGGATGAGAACAGAAATTGCGTGGCGGCAGCGGGAGGCCCCATTAGCTAAAGTGGTGCTTCAGGTTAAGAACAGTTTCAGGTTACGAACGGACCTCTGGAATGAATTAAGTACTTAACCCGAGGTACCACTGTACTGTTGTTGGAGACCAGAGAAAAGGTTTGAGAACCAATGAAATAAATGCGCAAATCTGCTTTTTTATCCTAACTAGCCCGACTTAGAAATCCTTTCTTTACCCAATTTCTGTTCTCTCTCTCTCTCTCTCTCTGCTTCCTATCACTTATAAAGTGGAAAGGAAGTTTACCCTGCTCCATAAGCTCACCTATGTAATGATTCAATATACCCATAGAATGAGGGGCATTACCAACACATTCCTATGTAACAGATCAATTACTATCCTGATCCTTTGCCACACTTTCCCAAATCTATGACACTAAAACTCAACGCACTTTAAAGCTCCCCAATTCTACAGAATGTTTTTGAAATTAGGAAATGAAAACCTTTTTGGGTCCATGGCTTCCTTCACCAACTACAGTGGTACCTTGGGTTACATCCACTTCAGGTTACATCCGCTTCAGGTTACACACTCCGCTAACCCAGAAATCATGCTTCAGGTTAAGAACTTTGCTTCAGGATAAGAACAGAAATCGTGTTCCGGCAGCAGCAGGAGGCCCCATTAGCTAAAGTGATGCTTCAGGTTAGGAACAGTTTCAGGTTAAGAACGGACCTCCGAAACGAATTAAGTACTTAACCCGAGGTACCACTGTACATTTTTTCTGAGGCACCTCTGTGGGGCTCAGGAGCCCAGTTATGTCACTCCTTGCCTGTGGAAGATGGCAGCCTCTCACCGATTTTCAAACAGAGTGTTCCCTCAGCCTCCTCTCCCCTCTCCTTGGGAGTCCTCTGGGCAGTCGCAGCTGCTTCCCCTAGTCTCTGAGTTGCCCCCGCCAGCCCCAATTACAGATGCCCCCTTACACTGCCCCACGGGGGCCCTGGGAAGCACCCGCTGGCCAGCCCCAGAGGCACCATTCACCTGGGGCGCTTGTAGCCAAGGCTGCAACAAACAGTTGTGCAAGCCTTTGGGAGGCAGAAACGTGAGAGGGCATCAGAGGAAGGGAGGGAAGGAAAGGGGGACAGAGGCCAGTGTTGCTCGCGGCACCCCTGACCATCATTCAAGGCACCCCAGGGTGCTACGGCACAGTGGTTGAAAACAACTGAGTTATATGATTGCTTGTGCATGTTCTTCTTTGTGTCCCTTAACTCCTGTGGCGAGGCCAAGTTAATCCCACAGACCTGTATATTTTATTTAATTTATTCATTATTTAACAAAATTTATATACCGTTTGCTTGTAGCAAAATTTCTAGGCAGTTTACAAGAAATGTTTAAAACAGTTAAAAACAATTAAAAACAATCACAATTAACAGCAACGTGTCTGGATAGGCTTACCTATGCAAAATGCTTTAAGGAAGCGCTGAAAGGACTATATATTTATTTTTAGTTAACCAAAACGCATGTGAGGTGTTGATAAATAAGCTGAGAATATTTGATCTTGTTCATCTGCAGCATAATCAGTCTGGACATTCAACAGCACTCACTAAGTAGACAGTCAGAAGGCTTGTTAGCATCACGGAGGAATGTTGTCAAGCCAAATGGCCAGCTGTCTCTCTGAAACAGGAGCTCAGTAGATTTTCCACACAGGCTAAATCTTCCAGACAATTGAAACTGCAGCAAATATTAATGAAGTCTGCCGTTTTCCCAGGCTTTGGTACTTTCCCAAAAATGATTTTCAACTTAGCATGCTAGGAAAATAGTTCGAGAAACAATATCTTCTTCAAAACAAGATCTCAAGACTACTCAGGATTCCAATTCTGTGTAGATTTGCTAACTGTTAGGTACTGAAGTTCTCACCCTGGGCCAGCAGGGGGATACTGTAGATCGTTATGCAAATGAAGGATCGAAAGTGACGTTCAGTGATTGGATAGTTTTAGAAAGTTGCTACATTTATGTTGTTCTGGAGCTCTATATAAATAAGCAGGCTGACTGAGCTTCTCAGTTCAGTTCTGTTCCAGCTTACAAATAAAGAGCTGCTTTGGAAGAATCGCTGTGTCGTCTGATATGTTCGCCCACAACTTAACACTAACCACACTGGACTTCCTAATGCCGATATTGCTTGTTGATGCATCTAATAATGCCTGACTCCAGCTAGGCAAGGTTTTTCATCCTTTTCCTCTTCACTTTGTTTCCCAACTAAACACTTTTGGGCCACTGCTCCCCAGGTCCCATAAACTCACCCCCAGCGGCCCCCCGCCCTACCCTTTCAAAAGCAGTGTTCAGAATAGCAGCTTGCACAACCCACTAAGGACAATAGCAACGCAATAAAATTCAAAATTAATTGCAAAACAATGATTTGCACATTTATTCAAGATTCAGTTTAAACTATTTAGCTTAATCAATTCAACAAAACTGATGACCTTGAGCCGACTTTTCAAAGTCTTACAAACATGTGCATCTTCAGCACCTCTCTGCCACCCCCTTGTCTCTCAGACCCCCCCCCCCGGAACTAAACTAAATTGATGCATCGAGCATCGAATGCTTGTGCACTATTATGATATTTTATTATGGGACAACATGGCTACTATTATTTTTTGCATTTTATTGTATTTTTAAAACGGGTAATACCTGATAAATATCACATATTTCTCTTGAGCAACGCACACGTTCATATTGCCATGAGACTTTGGGATAGAGCAGAATAAATGAATTTAAAGGTAAAGGGACCCCTGACCTTTAGGTTCAGTCATGGCCGATTCTGGGGTTGTGGCGCTCATCTCCCTTTATTGGCCGAGGGAGCCGCGTATAGCTTCCGGGTCATGTGGCCAGCATGACTAAGCCACTTCTGGCGAACCAGAGCAGTGCACGGAAACGCTGTTTACCTTCCTGCCGAAGTGGTACCTATTTATCTACTTACACTTTGACATGCTTTCGAACTGCTAGGTTGGCAGTAGCAGGGACCGAGCAACGGGAGCTCACCCCATTGCGGGCATTTGAACCGCCGACCTTCTGATCGGCAAGTCCTAGGCTCTGTGGTTTAACCCACAGCGTCACCCACAAATGAAGATTTGTTTAAAATCTCAAAACGTTCTAACTTACTCAAATGCACATCTTTTTACAACGGTGCAACCCTTTCACAAGAATAAAATGGATGGATTGCTTATTTATGCTGATTAAGCTATTAAATATTTCAGGCTTTCTTCAAATGGGATCTCCCTATTCCCCTTGCTCCTCTAAACAGAAGCATATTTAGTGCTCAGTTTAAAATCCTGAACTGTTGTTTTTAATAAAGTTGTAAGAAAGCTCACTTGGGAGAAGACATATATATTTCTAATTTGCATGTCAGTTTATCCCCCACTAAAAGAAAATAGATTGGTCCAATACTTAAACAGCAAAAATTTTGTATTGCACATCTGTCTAGGTTCCCATATAAAATTAATACAAACTTTCAACGAATGTTATATCAAACCATAATGAGCTAAATATACAAGAATGAGATCTTGTTTCCAAGGGAAAATGAGCAGTTGACAGAACTGTAGTTTGCCACAAAGAGCTTGGTTATCACAAGCCAAGTGAGATCATCCGATTCCAGGATTTAAAGAAAACTGACTTGGAAGAAGCCACAGTTGGGACGCATTGCTTTTATTTCTGCTGCATAAAACGTACACATGTACATATTTATGGCATAAGTAAGAAGCAGGAAGGGGTGGGCCCTGGGAGTTAAAGCATGCATGTTAGATGGTTTCATTTCAGCAGCTGGAGTGTCAAATAAAGAGAAAGGAAAATGTAACCCAATTCTCCATCAGCTAAAAACTGTTCCAAGCTTGCAGCTACTAAATTGTTCATTGCTACCAGTTTTATGGCCTCTCCTTGGTTCCATCTTCATTTTGTGTGTGAGGTTTACATCTTTTTGCGGCTGACATACTTTCCTCCGATAAACCACAGCTGCATTCACACGCCCAGATACACACCCCAGCGAGCCAAAAGAATCACACAAAGTGGCATTGCGAACCATAGAATGTCTCATTGATGTTCACTTACGTCTTCAATTTGCACACATTTCAGCTTCGGTTATGGACCAAAACACATTTACACATCGTGTAAATCCCAAGTGAATTTCCTGTACAGCTTCCATCTGGCTAGGCTAGAATCTCTTCCCATTTTGGAACGCTTAATTCCCAGCCAAAATACAACGTCCCTTTGTTCCAGCTGATTACACTAAGCTCTCCTGAGATACAAATACAGGTTTGAAAACTGACAGCAAAAGAGTGTGCAGCGTTCCTTAAATTGAAATTATTCTGTGCTCGCTTCCATAATCCTTTGGCCGAAAAGAGAGAGGTACTTTTCTTTCTTTAGTTTTCCTAATGTCTTAGATGTCTTCTTGGACATGTGGACAAAGGGTCCAGAGATGATGACTGACATTTCTCACTTTATACTACACACCTGAGAAAGAGATGCTTGTGACATCATCAGGGTTCTCAGGTGCTATTGGCTCAACAGGACCCTCACAGGCTTCTAGTCATTAGCCAACGTCTGACCTCATCAGACGCTGCCACTGGCCATGCTTGTGCGGAACAAGACTAAAGAAAATATTGGTATGGAGAACTTAATAACACTTTTAACAGCTAATGCCAAAGACGTTAGCGCAAAAATGCTTCCTGCTCTGTCACCAAACCTGAACCCAAAGAGGAGAACTATCACACGATAGTGAATAAGAATATTATTTTTTTACTTGGGGGAAACATATAAGCCCTGCTTCAGTTATCAGTCTTCAGTCCATTTGGTTTAAAATCGCATGAAGAAAGAGTGTTTGGCAGATAACTGCCAGCCCTGGCTCCTATCTTTCCAACTGGGACACAGGTGGCACTCTGGTCTAAACCACTGAACCTCTTGGGCTTGCCAATCGGAAGGTTGGCGGTTCAAATCCCCAGGACGGGGTGAGCTCCTGTTGCTCTGTCCCAGCTCCTGCCAACCTAGCAGTTCGAAAGCATGCCAGTGCAAGTAGATAAATAGGTACCGCTGCAGCAGGAAGGTAAATGGCATTTCCATGCGCTCTGATTTCCATCACGGTGTTCCGTTGCACCAGAAGCGGTTTAGTCATGCTGGCCACACGAGCTGGAAAGCTGTCTGTGGACAAACGCCGGTTCCCTCAGTCTGAAAGCGAGATGAGTGCTACAACCCCATAGTCGCCTTTGACTGGATGTAACCGTCCAGGGGTCTTTTACCTTTATTGTACCTACCTTTCCAGGGGTTGGGGGCATGTGTGCAACGCAGATACGTGTTGAATGCATGCAGACACTCCTCCTGAGTCTGGTCACATAGGGCTCCAACTCACAGGAGAAGACAACACTGCTTCTAGCATTGCAGAAAACCCCCAATGTGGGGTTAATAGGGGGCTGACAAGGGCTACACTGGAGTGGGTAAGGTAAGGACCCCTGGATGGTTAAGTCCAGTTGACTTTGACTATGGGATGGGGCACTCATCTCACTTTCTGGCTGAGGGAGCCAGTGTTGTCCACCAAAGGCCTGATTCCTACATTGTGTGGAATGGACTTCCTAGCAGGTAAGGTAAAAGGTAAAGGACCCTTGGACGGTTAAGTTCAGTCAAAGGCAACTATGGGGTATGGCGCTCATCTCACTTTCAGGCCAAGGGAGCCGGTGTTTGTCCACAGACAGCTTTTTGGGTCATGTGGCCAGCATGACTAAACCACTTCTGGCGCAACAGAACACCGTGGAGGAAACCAGAGCACAGGGAAACACCATTTACCTTCCTGCTGCAGCAGTATCTATTTATCTATTTGCACTGGCATGCTTTCAAACTGCTAGGTTGGCAGGAGTTGTGACAGAACAATGGGAGCTCACCCCATCGCAGGGATTCGAACTGTCAACCTTCTGATCAGCAAGCCCAAGAGGCTCAGTTATTTAGACCACAGCGCTACCCACGTCCCGTGGGACTTCCTAGCAAGATGGTATATGCAGGGGGCCCTCACCTTTAGAGCACAGTACTTGACTGGGTTTATAAGGGGTGAGATAATAGTTAAAGCTGTCTAGGGCCTTATACACCAAAACCAGCACCTTTAACTTTGCCAGGCAGCTAGTTGGCAGTGAGTGTGATTCTTTCAACAGCAAGGAAACATATTGTTGACATCCCCATGAGCAGTCAAGCTGCTCCCTTTTGGAACAGCTGCAGCTTCCAGACTGGCGTTAAGGGCAGCCCCACACAGAGCGCATTGCAGTAATCCAGCCAGGAGGTTATCAGGGCATGGGCAATGGCATCCATATGTGGGAGCCTGATCATATGCGGCTTTTAAACACATCTGAAAACCAGTATTGAAAAGGAGACCATCTGGGAGACATCTGTTCAAATCGCCATTCAGCCAAAGTTCACTAGTTAGCCTTGGGGGAAGCGACTATCTGCCAGGCAAATCTACATCATATGGGGAAAAGGGGATATCTCCCATGTATGCCATCTTGTACTCCTCTGAGGAAGATGGGATGAATAAATATGCAAACAGGATGGATATGCAGGACAAGGGAGGCAGCAGCATTTGGCAGTGTCTTGCTGACAGGGAAGAAGAGAAGAAGAAGAGTTTGGACTTGATATCCCGCCTTTTACTCCCCTTGTTGTTGTTGTTTAGTTGTTTAGTTGTGTCTGACTCTTCGTGACCCCACGGACCAGAGCACGCCAGGCACTCCTGTCTTCCACTGCCTCCCGCAGTTTGGTCAAACTCATGCTGATAGCTTCGAGAATACTGTCCAACCATCTCGTCCTCCATCGTCCCCCATCCTCTTTCCCAACATCAGGGTCTTTTCCAGGGAGTCTTCTCTTCTCATGAGGTGGCCAAAGTATTGGAGCCTCAGCTTCAGGATCTGTCCTTCCAGTGAGCACTCAGGGCTGATTTCCTTCAGAATGGATAGGTTTGATCTTCTTGCAGTCCATGAGACTCTCAAGAGTCTCCTCCAGCACCATAATTCAAAAGCATCAATTATTCGGCGATCAGCCTTCTCTATGGTCCAGCTCTCACTTCCATACATCACTACTGGGAAAACCATAGCTTTAACTATACGGACCTTTGTTTACTCCCCTTAAGGAGTCTCAAAGCAGCTAACAATCTCCCTTTCGCAAGCTGCAACCATGTGGCCTAGTTTTACATAGCAATGTGTTGGTCCCAAAATGTCCACATGCGTGGGATTTAGCTGAAGGTGGCTTGTTCTGTCTCCTTCTTCTGAAACCTGGTGGGAAGCAGGAGATCTAATCTCAAAGCCTCATATTGTTTAGAATCCCAGGCAGCGTGACATCAGCGTGGGACCAAGATACTTTCTTGAATGAGAGAAGAAATATACACTAACTTCTCCTCCAAAAGGCTTGTTAGGATTTTCTCATCTAAGGTGACGCCATGAGAGGGAACAGCAGTACGAGAGGTTAGGTGACGGAACCAGCAGCCACCATATGAAACAAATTATTTTATTATTATTATTTTACATCTATGGGATTAATATAGGAAGCTAAGCTTGCCAAAACTAACTTTCAAATTCAAATATTGAATGATAAAGCCTGCAATTTTTCTTAATATACGCGCACGTACATCATACACAAAGGATTCCAAAAGATTCGCCTCCGGGAATTAAAATGAGTCAATTAAAGCATTCATCCCAACTTCAAAAACATTAATATATATGTTGTCTTTCTGGAAAGAGATAAAGTTTTGTCAGCCACAGTGTGCAATTTGAAACAATTATTATTTCTGGCACAGAATGTCAATAGACGGCAATGTGCGGCACACTCTCTTATTACTCTCTCATGCCTGCAAAATCCCGCTGGTTAAACTACTCTTTGTGCTTCATCATCTATAATCACGCAACTGTTTTCCATCAGGGATTAACCCTGTATGGTGAATCAGGGAAAGTAAAGCAGTGAAAACACTGTCTTATTCTGTCATGTCGTCTCTGTTCCAGCACTCTTAGCTGGAGAAAAAAAAAAATAGATTTCTTTTCTCAGCAATGCAGGAAAAGAGGAAAAACGAAACCTGCACAACAGAAGCAAACGGAAGCCTTTGTATACAAAACCCACACATAGGCTCTTATCAGCACAATGTGGGTAACTGATAATGAGATGTTAGTGGAAGAAAAAAGAAAACGGTAACGTGAATCTGCTGTTTTCAGAAACAGCCATACATTACTTGAACATGGCTCTGTTGGTTAGAGCTTGGTGCTGATAATGCCCAGGTTGAAGGATCGATCCCCATAATGGACAGCTGCATATTACTTCATTGATGGGATCAGATTATCCACAGGGTCCCTTCCAGCTCTACAGTTCTATGATTCTTCATGTAGTCTTTGGGAAGGAAAGGGGAATAAGGGCTGAAGGTCAATAGCAGAGTACAGTGGTACCTTGGTTGTCAAACTTAATCCGTTCCAGGAGTCTGTTCGACTCCCAGAACAGTTCGAAAACCAAGACGCGGCTTCCGATTGGCTGCAGGAGCTTCCTGCACTCAATCGGAAGCTGCAGAAGCCGTGTCACATGTTCAGCTTCCGAAAAACATTCGCAAATCAGAACACTCACTTCTGGGTTTCTGGCATTCAGGAGGCGATTTGCTCGGGAGCCAAGCCCTTTGACAACCAAGGTACCACTGTATATGCTCTGCACACAGAAGTTCCCAAATTGAATCCGAGTTAAAGAATCTCAGGGAACTGCATTGGGTGAGAGAGGTATCTGTCTGAGATCCGAGAGGTACAGCCTGCCAAGACTACACCAGGGGTAGCCAACATGGTGCCTTCCACACGTTGGACTACGACTCCCTTCAGATCCAGTCCGCATGGCCATTGGGCAGGGATGATGGGAATTGTAGTCCAACAACTACTGTGGCTACTCCTGGGCAACACTAGGTTAGCTGGACCAGTCCCATGCCCTCCAACATTCCTCATATGAAAATAGGAATGTTTCTCACTCCCCTCCTCAACTGACCCTCCTTGACCCCCCCTTGTTGTCCCCACCCCTCAGAAGACGGATGGAGGCTGCTGCCACTTCACCAACAGCACACACGCCCTGAGAAAATCCCTCAATCTCGATTTTAAAATTTTTATTATTTGGTAGACTCCCAAAAGGAAAACACACATGCCAATACAGTCATACCTCGGGTTGAAGTTGCTTCAGATTGAGTGCTTTCGGGTTGTGCACCATGGCAACCTGGAAGTAACGGAGCGCGTTACTTCCAGGTTTCGCCGCTCGCGCATGCGCAGACGCTCAAAATTATGTCGCGCGCATGCGCAGAAGTGGCAGAACGCGACCCGCGCACACGTGTCTTACATTCCATTTGGGATACGAACGGGGCTCCGGAACGGATCACGTTCGCATCCCGAGGTACCACTGTAAACAAATTTTAGAAAGAGGCAAGATCAGATGCAGGTCCCTGTTTAGGGAAGCTTTTAATATCAGAAGGACTATTGTATTTTAATATTTTGTTGGAAGCCGCCCAGAGTGCCTGGGGAAACCCAGCCAGATGGGCGGGGTATAAATAATAAATAATAATAATAATCAATACTTCTTGAGCCGGTGCATCATGCAGAGCTGGGCCTCAGCAGCTTCTCCTCCTCCTCTCCTGACCCCCCAGCAGCTGCTATGAGCTGCCCAGTGGGGTGATCCCTCGCAGCTGCCACTGCTGCCGCCACTGTCATTTGGGACAAGCGCCGGCTCATCCTCCTCCCCGGCTCAGTGGTGGCAGCACTGGCAGGGGAAATAGGGATATTCAGAGATTGAATCGGAAACTGGGGTGGCTTTCGTAATTCCGGGACTATCCCTGGGAAATCAGGACACTTGGAGGAAATGCAGTCGCCTGCCTCTGCATCAGTCAGCTTCATATGCTCTTGCTATTAAATATACTTGAATGAACAAAGAAAAGTAACCACACTAGTCTACAGGCTGTTTGCAAAACTTCAGGCAGGTATCAGGCTTTTCTACAAATGAAACAATCTATACAGTAATCAAACTCTTAAATGTCCCACCTCTGTTGAACTGTGGTCTGTACATCCTCCCTATATATTATTATGTTAGATCTGCCTTGCTCTGTTTGGTGACCTCCAGATATTTCAGACTCAAACTCTCATAAACCTTAGCCAGCATAGCCCATTGGTCAGGGAGAACACTGGGATCTCTTTTATTTACATAAAACTAACTCACTATTTATCAAAACTTAATTCCAACAGACTGCATGTACAAACTACCTCCCCAACCCCTAACTTATTTCCCTTCATGAGAGGAAATATTTTGCCCTAGGTTCATTCAGCAGCCAAACTGCTACTACAGTCCTTTTAGCTCAGATGCTTTCAAATGCCCCCTTCCAACTGTTAAGTTTTAAAGCATACGTGTCTTATTTAAATTTTGAAAACATAAAACATATAGCTTTTCGAACGTCTGTTTCATCATGCATCAAACACCGTAACCAGGATGCTACAGGGCTGTGTCACCTTCAAATGCAAACTCCAACTTCCTTCCACACATTGTTTATGCAGATGTGCCGGAGATAGTTGTGCAACACAGTACACATCATCGCATGGGGAAACAATAATGTACCGTCAATGTCATCTGTAAGGAATGCTAAAATTGGTAAGCAAATACGCCACTTACATTTGCTAGGATGCTTGCCCCCTTGTTGGGTATGTTGGGCCGTGTACATTTAGGCACCTTCTCTAGTTTGTGACTCCTGGTACCCTTCTATGGGCCAGGACACACATCACAGTAAGCCAGTCAACAACAAAGGTTTCACACGATCAGCACACTGGTGCATGCTACTGAATAGTTCTTGTTCTTTTGCTTCCCCTCTTATGCCGCACTGCCAGGAAGCAAGTCAGGAGTATGCTGTGTTGTGATGTCCAAACCTTGGTTACCGTTCATAATTTGGAGAGAAACAAGCCATGAACCCAGGTTTGGAAATCACGACAAGCCAGATTCTGGTTTGTTTCCCAACAGCATGAACAGTACAAGAGTGGGGCAAAGACTATTCACCACCATGCACCAGCAAAATCACTGTTTGTTATAAACTACGGTTTGATGTCACGTGTGAATTTGTATAGTGAGATCCTGCTGTGCCTGCAGCTTACAGCAGGGTCTTTTCAGTTTCAGCCCCCTAAGTTTGAAATGCTCTGCTGATGAATTTCATCTCTACTCTGTCACTTCTTGAGAACTTTTGTTTTCTACCAGGAAAATAGTAAAACCCATGAGTTTCACTAAATCCCCATTGAGTTACTCTCTAAAGGTAAAAGTAAAGGACCCCTGACAGTTAAGTCCAGTCGCAAACGACTCTGGGGTTTTGGCGCTCATCTCGCTTTACTGGCCGAGGGAGCCGGTGTTTGTCCGCAGACAGTTTTTCCGGGTCATGTGGCCAGCATGACTAAGCCGCTTCTGGTGAAACCAGAGCAGCACACGGAAATGCCATTTACCTTCCCGCCAGAGTGGTACCTATTTATCTACTTGCACTGGCGTGCTTTCGAACTGCTGGGTTGGCAGAAGCTGGGACCAAGCAACAGGAGCTCACTCTGTTGTGGGGATTCGAACCGCCAACCTTCTGATCGGCAAGCCCTAGGCTCAGTGGATTAGACCACAGCACCACCCGCGTCCCTACTCTCTAGCAGTGCCTAAACCTTTTGCCAAAAGATAGGCCAACTTCAGTGACAGAACTGAACCTCTTGGTGTATTGTAGTTCAGCTGTTTCATGTTGATTCCTTTCTTTCCCACTGGCTTTTCACTATTGCCATTTCTGACTTTCCTGAACACTCTGCAACTGTCCTTAAACCATTTTATTTTGACTTCTCCGTTTTAAAATCCACCCCCCCTCCCAGATGTATATATGCACTTGTAACGCAGGATAACATTTTATGCATCTGAAAAACTGGGCAAAAGCCCAGGAAGCCTTATGCCATATTAACGTTGTTAAGTCTTTCTATACAGAGGTTGAATGGCCATCTGTCATGGATGCTTTAGTTGAGAATCCTGCACTGCTGGGGGTTGGACTAGGTGACTCTACAATTCTAGTATTTTAAGACTATTTGCAACAACAGAGAGCTCAAAGGGTAGGTTCAAACATGAACTGCAAAATTCCGAGAATTATGTTTCCCATTCAGAAGGAATATATTTGTGACTCTTCCATGATTTCTCAGGAGCTCAGCCAATGGCTGGGAGGCAACTTCCAGTGTGAAAAGAAAACGCAAGGACACAGCTCTGCCAGAATTGCCTCATTAGCTTTGCTGATGTCCCCGACCCCTCAAAAATGTAGAAGTCATTTAAATTAACAAAATTCCTCCTGCACCGATGTGCTGACAGAGCAGCTTTTTGCTTCCACCCTCCCCATAGTTATGTTCATATCAATTAAATAAGAAAAATGCTGAACAACGACTTTCTGCCACAGCTGCATGTGGCTTTTGGAAGGGAGGCTGCATTTCATGAATGGTTTCATAAACAAGAGATGGCTCTTTAAACGCTAATGCAGTGAAATCGAGCCTGTTAAGTGTTCCGTTCTAAAAGCAGCCAATCACTTTAAAAGATAGGGATGCATGATGAAGACATTGGCTGGATACAAACACAGCAAAAAAGTGTTTCAGGAAAACGCGTTGTAAACTGTGTATGAGAAATCGTGTTGGCAAAAACAGAGCTCCGCAGCGCCACCTGGTGTCACAGTGTTATAATGCAAATACAATGCATATGAAATGCTTTTATTTTACAGCTGAGTCCATTGTTTCAGAAGACTTAGGTCCTGATATTTCAAAAATTGCCCCCTTGTTTTTGTTAAAGCAGGTAAAACTTGGTCCATTTCCTTACCTTATCCAGATTTGATTGTAACACTCTTACTTCCACCCCAAAAAACCCCTTTTATATCTGCATTAAACTTTGCTGCACATCTGGTTTTTCTTGCTCAAACACATCACTTTGGCCTTTACACTGTAGTCTTACACAGACCATCTTCAGGGTAAGCCAGTGTGGGCTTTACAGAGGGAGAGTGAAGGTAAAGGTAAAGGACCCCTGGAAGGTTACGTCCAGTCAAAGGCGACTATGGGGTTGCGGCGCTCATTTCGCTTTCAGGCTGAGGGAGCAGGCGTTTGTCCACAGACAGCTTTCCGAGTCATGTGGCCAGCATAACTAAACTGCTTCTGGTGCAACGGGACACTGTGACAGAAACCAGAGCACACGGAAACGCTGTTTACCTTCCCACCACAGTGGTACCTATTTATCTACTTGCACTGGTGTGCTTTCAAACTACTAGGTTGGCAGGAGCTGGGGCAGAGCAACGGGAGCTCATTCCATCGCGGGGATTTGTACCGCTGACCTTCTGATCGGCAAGCCCAAGAGGCTCAGTGGTTTAGACCACAGCGCCACCCACTATTTCCACTGATGGCCCTGAGCAAGGTGTACTGCCACCTTCTGTCGTGTACAAAAGCAGCAAACAGAACAGTGCAAAAGCTAAGCAGACAAACGTTCAATATGCAGCAGAGAAGGGCCATCTTAAGGGCCGGAGGAGGCGGTCAGTGGCTGGAGGGCAGCTCCTCTGGCAGGAAAGAGGCGGAGGCTGGACGAAGCACCTCCTGACCCAGCTAACAACTTCGTGCCATGGTGGCCATGGCACACTGAGGTTCTGGGCGTGGCACTGCTTTGGCATGGCATGGCGGAGGCAGGCGAGGGCAGTGAACTGATGCCAGGAGGCGCCGCTTCCAGCCTCTGCCTCTTCCCTGGTACCCTCCAGAACTTGGCGCCCTGGCACCCAGCACCACTAGCCTCTATGATTAAGATGCCCCTGCAGCAGAGTATGGATTAAGGAAAGCAGAATTGTTTTCCTTGCCGCCGCGCAGAAAAGAGAATACCTCACTGTGAGAGGATGTTGTCCCAGCATGACGGTGTATCGTGTAACTTGGAGGGCAGGACTATGAAGCACGCCCCCATGCTGTCTTGTAAGAAAGGAACAGGGCAGCGTGAAGTCCTCTTTTTAATGCCTCTCTGTCCATCATTTGAAAGCTTGTTCCAAGCTACCAGCTAAAGGCTAAAGCAGCAACGATGACAGAACACACCGAGCCATCGCACTGCGGTTGCTCACAGCTCGAGAAACTTGACTCTCAGACTCTGCCTCTTTGAAATTGAGGATGGGGTGAGGAAAAAAGAGAGAGAAAATATGAAGGCAGTCGTGGTCTTTAGGCAGCAAGAGTAGGCCTCCTAGTTGCTCAGAATCAGGGTGGATAAAAATCAATGATTTCATTTATTTTTAAAAATGGATTTTATTTTATTTAAATTGGATTTTTTTTGTTTTAAATCAGTTTTTTTATTTTAATTGGATTTTAAAAATAAAATGCTGTTGGAGGAAAAATCTTTCTAAAGATAGTTTTCTATTTAAGTTACATTATAGTACAAAGGCTATTCAAGGATTTGCTTTAAGGTTTTCCTGTGTGCTAAAACTCAGTCTAAGTTTTTGGTTTTTTTAAAATTGTTTAACCACATCAGTTAACAAACATGGATACATATGCTATAATGTTATTATTTTAGTTAAATAAATTGTTTAAATTTATTTCAGGAAATGATTGTTTTTCTCCTTCCAATAAAGTACAGCAGAAACGTTGTCCACATATGAACAGTTAACTTATTAAACCTCACAATAATTTCATAATTATCTGCCTATGTATTTCTAATAGTATAACCAAATCAGTAATTTTTGATATAACTGTAAACACTACTCTGGAAATTTATTATTATTCCAAAAACAAAACCCTCATCTGGTTGTAAATATTAAGGTTATACCAGCAAGAATGAGTCTTTCTGTAAAAAAACTAAAATAAATTAAATCAAGTCTTACTGACTAGGGATTTAAATTGTGATTTTAATTGTGATTTAGATCTATTTGATTTAAATCAAATCCACACTGCTCAGTATGGCCTTAAAAAAATTAATATAGAGGTCAGGGAGTAGCACTTGGAGACTTCCAAACCTGTTGGTGTAAGGCAGCAGTTCTCAACCTGTGGGTTCCCAGATGTTGTTGGACTACAACTCCCATCATCCCTGAGCTCTGGCCTTGCCAGCTAGGGGTGATGGGAGTTGTAGTCCAACAACATCTGGGGACCCACAGGTTGAGGAAGACTGGTGTAAGGTGACTTCGGGGGCTGCTCCTCTTGCAATACCCTCATCAGAGCTGGAATGTAGCAAGCAGTCTGTATCCCTGCCTGACAAGTTCAGCAGTCATATTCTCATAATAGAATCACATACCCTCCAATATCTCTCCAATGAAAATAGGGATGTCCGACTCCACAATGATAATTTTACTTTTTATACCCACACACACAAGTGGCGCTGTGGGTTAAACCACAGAGCCTAGGACTTGCCGATCAGAAGGTCGGTGGTTCGAATCCCGGTGACGGCGTGAGCTCCCACTGCACGGTCCCTGCTCCCGCCAACCTAGCAGTTCGAAAGCACATCAAAGTGCAAGTAGATAAATAGGTACCGCTCCAGCGGGAAGGTAAACGGCGTTTCCGTGCGCTGCTCTGGTTCGCCAGAAGCGGCTTAGTCATGCTGGCCACATGACCTGGAAGCTGCACGCCGGCTCCCTCAGCCAATAAAGCGAGATGAGCACCGCAACCCCAGAGCCAGCCACGACTGGACCTAATGGTCAGGGGTCCCTTTACCTATACCCACACACACCTTACTGGGTTGCCCTGGCCACTCTGGGCAGCTTTCAACATATATAAAAACATAATAAAACTTTTTTTAAAAAATCCCAATACAGGATTGCCTTCAGGAGAGGGATAGTTACATATCCTCCAACATTTCTCCAAGGAAAATATGGACGTCACCTAGTGGGACATTCTGGGATCAAATCAGAAACGGGGATGGCTTCTCTAAATCAAGGACGTCCCTGGAAAATAGGGACACTTGGAGGTTTTAGACCTTGAGTCCATCTAGTCCAACCCCCTACAATGCAGGGATATGCAGCTATCCCAAACGGGAATCGAACCTGCAACCTTGGTGTTATCAGCACCACGCTCCAACCAACTGAGCTATCAAGAAGCTGTTTTTGAAGAGGAGAGCGGTGAGTATATGACATGGGTAGGCAAACTAAGGCCCGGGGGCTGAATGCGGCCCATTCGCCTTCTAAATCTGGCCTACGGACGGTCTGGGAATCAGCGTGTTTTTACATGAGTAGAATGTGTCCTTTTATT
Organism: Podarcis cretensis; assembly: GCF_951804945.1. Lineage (NCBI taxonomy): Eukaryota > Metazoa > Chordata > Lepidosauria > Squamata > Lacertidae > Podarcis > Podarcis cretensis. The sequence goes on along the minus strand of NC_137176.1, from coordinate 15,573,621 downwards.
TAAAATGCATCTCTGGGTTATTTGTGAGGCATAGGAATTCGTTCATTTTTCCCTCCAAAATATGGTCCGGCCCCCCACAAGGTCTGAGGGACAGTGGACCAGCCCCCTGCTGAAAAAGTTTGCTGACCCCTGGTATATGAAGAGGTTTGAATTTCTCAGTTTAACCCTTTTTCCCTGCTGCAAGAGGCATGGGGAGGAACTGCACTGCAACACTAACTCTTAGATCTCCTTTTTAAATCAGTGTTGTTTATTTAACTTAGTTGAATGACATACATTACCTTCCCCTAAAAGGTAAAAGGCCCCTGACCATTAGGTCCAGTCATGGCCGACTCTGGGGTTGTGGCGCTCATCTCGCTTTATTGGCCAAGGGAGCCGGCGTACAACTTCCGGGTCATGTGGCCAGCATGACTAAGCCGCTTCTGGCGAACCAGAGCAGCACACGGAAATGCCATTTACCTTCCCGCCGGAGCAGTACTTATTTATCTACTTGCACTTTGACGTGCTTTCAAACTGCTAGGTTGGCAGGAGCAAGGACCGAGCAATGGGAGCTCACCCCGTTGCGAGGATTCGAACCGCCAACCTTCTGATCGGCAAGCCCAAGAGGCTCAGTGGTTTAGCCCACAGCGCCACCCCCGTCCATTACCTTCCCCTACAAGCCCATAAATAAAATGTACAGAACCAACCTCCACAGGATGGGAAACAAAGGAGGGTTATACATCGGGGCTTTATATTGCAAAGGGTCACTCAGACAGAGACAGAGAGAGACAGAGAGAGAGACAGAGAGAGAGAGACAGACAGAGACAGAGACAGAGACAGAGACAGAGACAGAGACAGAGATATACACACATACAGTCATACCTCGGGATGAATACACTTCAGCTTAAATATTTTCGGGTTGCGCTCCACGGCAACCCAGAAGTAACGGAGCACATTACTTCCAGGTTTCACCGCTTGCGCATGCGCAGATGCAGACGCTCAAAATGACATCACGCGCATGCACGGAAGCAGTGAAATGCAACCCGCGCACAAGCAGAAACACAGTTGCATCTTATGTTCACTTCAGGATGCGAACGGGGCTCCAGAACGGATCCCGTTCGCATCCAGAGGTACCACTGTATATGTGTGTGTGTGTGTGTGTGTATGAGAGAAAGGGTAAATACACATTAAATAGGGAGGATATGGGCAGAGGTTTTCATGCCTAAAATATTGTGTGACTGCTGCCCTTTTCTTTTCTTTTCTTGCATGCATCTCACAATAAACAGCCACCTGGAAATGCCCCAAAGCGGGTGGGGAAACATATCCCCTCTGGAAGGAAAAAAAGAGTTTTTAATACACTGTGGGCGGGGGGAGGGGGGACTTCAGTGGAAAAGCCCATTATCCTAGCTAATCAAATTCAGCTCTAAGTTAGCTCGCTTTTGTTCAATTGCATTTGCTCCTCTCTCATTCCTCCCTTCTCTCTTTGCTCCGTATGCTGTCAAAATCTAAACTGGGAAGATGATTAGGAAAAGGACCTTCCCATACCCCCCCCCCCCGCTTTTGTGTTATTTCATTATGGGGCCACTGCAGCTCTATAAAATAAATTCTACAGCGAGAAAAAGATGCAAGTCAAATAGGGACACATGCATTGTCGGTATGTAAAACTAGTTTAGTTTATATACTTGATTCTAAACCCAATGACTGGCTTATTGTATAATTTAGAATGTTTAGACAAGATATGCTGTAACTTCAGGAGAAAGAAAGAAAAAAGAGGAATGAACTAGCCACAGTGAGAAGCAGTAGGGGATGAGGAACGGGGCCATGAGATGTGGCTATTACTGTTCAACACAGAACACAATCCCTCTGGTTAGAACTTCATCCTGTCCATTTTTTTGTATACAGCAGGGGTGTCCAACTGGTTGATCGCGATCTACAGGTAGATCCCCAGGAGGTTTTGGTAGATCACTGCCAGTTTTTAATTCTGTAAGTAGAGCGCAGTCTCTTTCTCTCCCCCCCCCAAAAAAATATTAGTTTTCTCTTATAACACATAGACAAAAACACAAATGAAAAGCATTACATTTGACACAACATAAAAACTTAACAACAATAAAAACACATAAAATAAAAGAAGATTTTCTTCTTCTTATTCTCTAGTGTATTTACATTGCTAAAAGACTTCCTCGACACCCTCCAATCTGGATTTCATCATATTACATATTTAGCAGTTCCCAATTTCATATTTATAACACCAGTATCTTCTTTCATTTACATTAATGAAATAATGATAGATCACAGTCTCTTGGGAGTTGGCCACCCCTGATATACAGCACCCAGGCCAGAACTCACCATGAACACCTCCCTTGTTCTCTCGGAATGGCAATGGCACTCACCTGAGAGGTGCCGGAACTGAACCCTGGGGCATGGGGAGTTGTTTTTCCATGTCAAACTCCAAATCGGCGAAACTGTCTTCTGCCCATGAGCCCACACCACATCCCAGAAGTGAAGACTGTCCCATTCTGGAACCATTAGAAAGCCCTGAGGTAAACTACCACATAAGTCACTAAGAGGAAAAGTGGGATACAGGTGCAGTAAATAAAGAAGCAACAGGTTATAACTTTGATTAAGGTTGTATCCAACTAAGTCCTACTCAGAGTAGACCCCCTTGAAATTCATGGAACTAAGTTAACTGTGCCCATTAATTGCAACATGCCTCCATGTTAGTGTGACTAACAATGCATGCAACCCTTTGTTTTTAAAAGTAAAGCAGAGCCTATCAACACCACATTTTATGCCGGATATTAAGACCTCACACTGTGTTCCACTGTACAGTCATATCTTGGTTCTCAAACAGAATCCGTTCTGAAAGTTCTTTCGACTTCCGAAAATGTTTGAAAACCAAAGCGTGGCTTCCAATTGGCTTCTAAAAACCGTCCACAAACCGGAACAATCACTTCCAGGTTTGCAGCGTTCGGGAACCAAAACGTTCGAGTTGCAAGGCGTTCGAAAACCAAGGTACGACTGTATAAGACATTTTAGTGTATTTTTCATCTTTGTTGGAAGCCGCCCAGAGTGGCTGGGGAAACCCAGCCAGATGGGCGGGGTACAAATAATAAATTATTATTATTATTATTATTATTATTATTATTATTATTATTATTAGAAAGAGATTGCACTTTGTTTGTGTTTGTGAAACTGCCCTCGGGATTTATTTATTTTTTAAAAGGAGAGGATAATAACAATAATTAAAAAGGTAATAAACATAGAGTGCCGATCAAGACCACATTTATTTAAAAGCGTCACATTTGCCAGACTTGCACTGGGTCATTGTTGCAAAGATATTGCAGCAATATTTGAGGAAGTTCTGTCACGCCAATTGTGACCAAGATACAGAGGACGTGGGCAGGGAGGGAAAACAACATACCACTATATATTACACATGTTTACACAGTAACCCAAATTCTAACTGTTGTCAGACCAATAAAGGCATGCATGGGGAGAACCTGATTTATGTGTCCAGTGTGTTGTTAGAACAAACAATGCCAGAAATAGTAAGGGCCACACACACACACTGAAGCCAATCCTACCATCACCACCAAAAGACCACCAATGAATTGTACTTAGTTATGATACAAAACATCTACTGGATCTCATCTGAAGGGTTTCAGTTTCGAAGGGCAAGGTGGGGGAAAGCAATGTTACTGTGATGCAAGAAGAGAGAGTAAAAAATACAGGCTCACATATACTCCAGGATTTGTTAAACTTTTAAAATTAAAGTACTTCTTTTAAACTTAACTCGTTGAATGTACACAGATCCTCGCACACAGTTGTGTACATACTGCATAACTGCTGAGTGTAAGGATTTTTCAATTGTAATCTCAAAAACTATTGCATTAGAAGAGAAAATATGGCAACATAAATGTATATTTCTGGTGCAGCTCATTTAATTTGAGATAGTTTTGTTAACTTCTTAGCTGCTTTTTTTGCGCCAGCATCATAAATCTATAGTCCTGTTTTTAAAATATATACACTTGGATCATGCTATCTGAACACAATGCATTCTCAGGAAACTGATAGTTAGGCGAGTGTTCACATAACAAGGCAACAATTTCCATCTTTTCCTATGGGAAAATTTCTGATGAGTTCCCGACCGAGAAATCTTGATCCCAGAATGATGGGGGGGGGGGGGCTGGGAAAGCAGTGGTCACCAATACTAATAGGAGGTCCCTGATTCAAATGTCACAACACTCAATTCACAAGATGCTCTTAAGCCATAATTGTTTGCCTGAATCCTTGTTGGTAATTTAGATGTATATTATTATTATTATTTCCATTTATGGACCATTTTCAGGGGAGAACCTCTGATGCAGCATTCAAATCCCCAGAGCATTCAAAGCCTATGTTCATAATGAAAGTTTAAATTTTCTGGGCACCAGAATATGCATAAGATATCAGATTCCATCTGAGTGCAGCCAACCCAACTGTGTAAGACACAAGGCCGGCGTTCTGCCCGTCTTCCCTATCCAAATGATTAGCAACAGCTTTCATTCTCTAACCTGCAGAAATCGGCCCAAGAAAAAGGTATCACATTACCTACCATGTATCTGTTAAAATAAAAATTTGAGCCACCTAAGGGAAATAAGAAAGAACCAGCTTAATTTGGGCAAACTGGGGTTGACGACCTCCAGTTGATTTCACCCCCTGAAGATACTCACAAGGCTTCAAATAATGAAAGCCTGAAAAATAATATCTCACCCCAGGCATAATGATAGAATGTACCTCAGGTGTTTTTTATCGACTTCTAAAGCACAGAGCTAGACTCAACTATCAGGATCAGGTGAACACAAAATCCTGTATGAGTGACTGATTTCCTTCAATCACAGGAGGCTGACTTTAAACACCATCCATTTATTCCTGCTCATTTTTATTTTACAATTTTGCATGTGGAGGGTTTAAATTCAGGTCCTATGTTGTACCAAACCCAGTGGTTCAATAAATAAATAACTAGAGGGCAACCATGTTGACCCAGTCTGGTTTGGATAATGCTAATTTCCAAACTGAATTATTTCCTGGGTAAAAAAGGTCTCTGTGGCTCCACAAACCTAGTTGGAATTTGAAAGTTCCTCTGAATGGTATAAGTTCAATCACTAATTCATCCTTATTATATTCAGTGCCCCAAAGGCAAGTACTCCTTTTAATTCTAAGTAGGTGATTACATTGTGATTAGGAGGGAATTAAATTGCCTCCTTTCTAATTTTTAACTAATTAGGAATTCTAGGTAGTCAGAAGGTCTCATTGTGTTTATGATTAGTTAAACGGTTTGAGAAAATGTTATACCTCCACTTTGCTGTATTTATAGATTTGGGAATAATGGTATGGTAGCAACCTTTCGCCATAATTTTTTAAAAACCTACTGTAGAATCAGGTTCTCACCTCTCTGGTTTTTATTTCACATACAATATGTTTTATTTGTCAAGTGGTTTTGTCATTTTGGTTAACTTTACCATCACCAGCAACTACGGTATCTTTTCAGTGAGAGCTACTCATTGTTAACAGATGCCATGGCTAAATATTAGGGCTGCAGGCTATTAAAGCAGTATCTAGTTTAATCCCACAAGGTGGTACCAAATACTGCATGTAATTGGAAGGAGCTGTAGTGATAGACAGGGGGTTGCATTGCTTTATACCAAGAATGTTCCCTCAGTAGAGATATGATCAATCCCTGATAAGTGCCAGAAAGCAGGCTAAAGAAGGGGGGGGAGGAGGTGTATATTATGCATAAGACAGACAGTTCCGTGAACAATTTCATTACAGGTGAAATCTAAAACATAAGATTTCCACCCTTGTATTATATAGATTTTGAATATGAAGTGTGTTCTGTATCTTTGCAGAGTACTACAGAGGTGTAGCATTTGGGGGGGGGCACAGGGGCAGTTGGGGTGCGGGTGGCACTGTGGGTTAAACCACAGAGCCTAGGACTTGCCGATCAGAAGGTCGGCAGTTCGAATCCCCGCGACAGGGTGAGCTGCTGCTGTTCGGTCCCTGCTCCTGCCAACCAAGCAGTTTGAAAGCACGTCAAAGTGCAAGTAGATAAATAGGCACCGCTGCAGCGGGAAGGTAAACTGTGTTTCCGTGCGCTGCTCTGGTTGGCCAGAAGCGGCTTAGTCATGCTGGCCACATGACCCGGAAGCTGGCTCCCTCGGCCAATAAAGCGAGATGACTGCTGCAACCCCAGAGTCAGCCGTGACTGGACCTAATGGTCAGGGGTCCCTTTACCTTTACAGGGGCAGGTGCCGTGGGGGCAAAATGGTTGGGGCAAAAATTCAACACCCGGGGCTGCCTCAATGCACATTCGTACTCCATCCGTTTCCCTTCCACGCAGCCCCGGGCCCTGCAACTCACGCTACGCCACTGGATTACCAAGAGGATGAAAGTTTTAATAGTGTCATAAGGACACTATTATTACGAAGAGGGCAAAAAAAGAGCTTCCCTTATTTATTCACTCCAGATGTCAGTGAGTACCCCATTTTTAGGCCCCCTGGCCCACAGACTATCTTCCTCAACTCCCTCTCATTTCAACAGACTTGCTCAGGAGACACTCCTGCCAGGTTGTGCCCAGTGCACAAAGGAAACAGCTTGCAGAAGAATACAAAAAAAGAGCCGTCCTCTAAAAACTGACCCGGCCTTCCATTATGTAAATGAATACAAGGAAATGAGTTGCAAAGGGCTTATTGAAATATCTGCATTCAGCAAGCAAGCATCATGCTTGTCTCCTTGAACTGTCAAGAGACGGTTATTCATTTCGAAAGCATTGTTGACAGGATTGTTGACTGAAGACTTGTATAAACTAGGAAATGCTTTCTTCTTTCAAGCTGTATATGTATGTACAGACATCAGCTTCCCATAAACATAAAGGCAGTACGACAGAACCAATTTTTGATTTTTCTCTTGGTCTTCGGTCAAGCACATTTTCATAGAATCATAGAATCATAGAGTTGGAAGAGACCACAAGGGCCATCAAGTCCAACCCCCTGCCAAGCAGGAAACACCATCAGAGCACTCCTGACATATGGTTGTCAAGCCTCTGCTTAAAGACCTCCAAAGAAGGAGACTCCACCACACTCCTTGGCAGCAAATTCCACTGTCGAACAGCTCTTACTGTCAGGAAGTTCTTCCTAATGTTTAGGTGGAATCTTTTTTCTTGTAGTTTGGAACCATTGCTCCATGTCCGCTTCTCTGGAGCAGCAGAAAACAACCTTTCTCCCTCCTCTATGTGACATCCTTTTATATATTTGAACATGGCTATCATATCCCCCCTTAACCTCCTCTTCTCCAGGCTAAACATGCCCAGCTCCCTTAGCCGTTCTTCATAAGGCATCGTTTCCAGGCCTTTGACCATTATGGTTGCCCTCCTCTGGACACGTTCCAGTTTGTCAGTGTCCTTCTTGAACTGTGGTGCCCAGAACTGGACACAGTACTCCAGGTGAGGTCTGACCAGAGCAGAATACAGTGGCACTATTACTTCCCTTGATCTAGATGCTGTACTCCTATTGATGCAGCCCAGAATTGCATTGGCTTTTTAGCTGCCGCGTCACACTGTTGGCTCATGTCAAGTTTGTGGTCAACCAAGACTCCTAGATCCTTTTCACATGTACTGCTCTCAAGCCAGGTGTCACCCATCTTGTATTTGTGCCTCTCATTTTTTTTGCCCAAGTGCAATACTTTACATTTCTCCCTATTAAAATTCATCTTGTTTGTTTTGGCCCAGTTCTCTAATCTGTCAAGGTCGTTTTGAAGTGTGATCCTGTCCTCTGGGGTGTTAGCCACCCCTCCCAGTTTGGTGTCATCTGCAAATTTGATCAGGATGCCCTTGAGTCCATCATCCAAGTCGTTGATAAAGATGTTGAATAAGACCGGGCCCAAGACAGAACCCTGTGGCACCCCACTAGTCACTCTTCTCCAGGATGAAGAGGAACCATTGATGAGCACCCTTTGGGTTCGCCACTCCAGATCCAGGGCTGCACGCGTCCACGCAAAAGGCGCCCCCCGTTTTAAGTGGGGAGCGGTCATTGTCTGTTCTCGTAGAACTTGGTTTGTTTGTTTTAAGTTCTTGTGGTTTTGTAGTATTACAAACTAGGACAGCAACCATGGCTGTATCACGGTGCCTTCAAGTCTCTGAAATGTTGTTTTCCCTCCACAGCTTCAGAGCACCTTCACAAACCCTATGTTGAGAGGTTTAAACCGCCTTTGTAATGTTTAACCATGGTTTGTTATTTTAACCTTAAGAGCATATGTATTCCAAGAAACCACAGTTTGGCACAGAACTAACCATGGTTAATGCACAACATGGATTGATCCAATCCTTAAAGTTGATTTACGTAGGTGTACAGATTACCTTGAGGGACGTGGGTGGAGCTGTGGGTTAAACCACAGAGCCTAGGGCTTGCCAATCGGAAGGTTGGTGGTTTAAATCCCCGCGACAGGGTGAGCTCCCGTTGCTCGGTCCCTGCTTCTGCCAACCTAGCAGTTCAAAAGCACGTCAAAGTGCAAGTAGATAAATAGGTACCGCTCCAGCGGGAAGGTAAACGGCATTTCCGTGCGCTGCTCTGGTTCTCCAGAAGCGGCTTAGTCATGCTGGCCACATGACCCGGAAGCTGTACGCCGGCTCCCTCGGCCAATAAAGCGAGATGAGCGCCGCAACCCCAGAGTCAGTCACGACTGGACCTAATGGTCAGGGGTCCTTACAGATTACCTTGTTCAGGAAAATGAACTACGGTTAAACATGTTGATTAGAGTGTGGTACTGATAATGCCAAGGTTGCAGGTTCGATCCCCATATGGGGAGGGGGGGACTACTGTATATTCCTGCATTGCAGGGCGTTTGATTAGATGACCCTCAGGGTCCCTTCCAACTCTACAGTTCTATGATTCTATGCCTGCATAAGGCCCATGTGTTAACTACAATATGTAGATCTGCATCGAGACAAAATACCATTAAAGAGTAAGGTAAAAAGGTAAAGGACCCCTGGACAGTTAAGTCTAGTCAAAGGTGATTCTGGGGTTGCGGCGCTCATCTCACTTACAGCCCAAGGGAGCCAGCGTTTGTCCACAGACAGATTTCCGGGTCATGCAGCCAGCATGACTTAACTGCTTCTGGAGCAACGGGACACCGTGATGGAAACCAGAGCGCACGGAAACACCATTTACCTTCCTGCCGCAGCAGTACAGTGGCGCCCCGCAAGACGAATGCCTCGCAAGACGAAAAACTCGCTAGACGAAAGGGTTTTCCGTTTTTCGAGGTGCTTCGCAAGACGAATTTCCCTATGGGCTTGCTTCGCAAGACGAAAACATCTTGCGGATTTGCTTCCTTTTTCGTAAAACTGTTAATACCCAGGCAATCCGCGTTCCGCAAGACGAAAAAATCGCAAGACGAAGAGACTCGCGGAACCAATTAATTTCGTCTTGCGAGGCACCACTGTACCTATTTATCTACTTGCACTGGTGTGCTTTCAAACTGCTAGGTTGGCAGGAGCAGGGACCGAGCAACGGGAGCTCACTCCATCGTGGGGATTCGAACCACCGACCTTCTGACTGGCAAGCCCAAGAGGCTCTGTGGTTTAGACCACAGCACCACCCACGCCCCTCCTTAAAGAGTCAAGTGCAATGGTGGACCTACATTTGGGGGGACCTAAAACTTGAACTTTTATGGGGGGCCCTTTGCAACCAGCAACAAGGTCTGAATAATTGCTGTTATCTTCTTCAGTTGGGTTATTCCATGACTGATCACCACAATTAAAAATAATAACTACTACACCTCAGATTTTGATTAAACCTCCTCTACCGGATTATCTCCTATTACATCAGGCACATTTTACAAAATATTATTTTTCTGGTTTTTCTAGCAACCTATTCACATACAGTTTCATCACATGAAAGCTTCCTTTGCAATGTCATTTTTTAAGAGACGATATGCATAAAGAATTTATGCACTCTTCAGCAGAATAGACAACGCTGTGACACTCTACGTTTACAACATCTACGCTACTCATTCTCAGACACTGGGATAGTTGAAAAATATACAACAAAAATAATCTACTAGACGCAAAGTTTTTATGCACTGTGGTCTAATGTCACTTCTGGGGTACCTCCAGGATTAGAGGCCTTGAAGCTTAAGCTTCATTTGTGATTCGAGGACCCGTCTCCCGCTTGGGAATAATAAAGACACGTGGACACAGTATATTAGGTTAATGGGCTAGAAAAGGCCACAACTTTTATTGATTACAGCATGTGAGAAAGTATTGGCTTAGGCATTGGACAACAGCAAATTTGACTCCACCCACTCGGAGAGGGGTGAGTCTGACGAGGGGTTAATCACCAGTAGGGGAAGCCTGTTAATGCAAATACAACTATAAGCTCTCCCCTGATGTCACCGAGGGTCATGACATGGCCCCCCGCCACACAGGGCATCGGACAGGATCCTGACTGCCGGATTCCTTTAACAGAATACCCAAAAGTGAAGGGGTAGGCAATGGCCACACCTTGCCCTTCCATAAACCAACAACACATTCCAATGCCTAACCGCCAAATACCAAGAAAGTTGTGACGATTGCTACGAGGTAGGCGAAAAAAACCAAGAGGCCGGTGCCAATTTGCCAATTGGAAAAAACTCCTACCAGGCCCCCTGGGCAACCTGGGCGACCAACCATGGGTCTATAGCAAGGTCAAGCGAGCAGCTATGCACTAAAGGGAGTGGTGGGTGGGTGACTCGTGGAAACCAGCAGCACAATGGCGGGGAGAGCTGGCGCAGCCGCATTTGAGCAGCTAGACCACGCCCCCGCGGTGTCACCCAATTGGGTGCCCAACTGGGAGGCATGGCGTGCCAGCGATGATGTCAGGGCAGGGGGCAGAACGCCCCCTGCGTGACGCGGGGATCGGCTCCCGCTCACAATCCCTCCGCTCCGGAAGGAGGAGAGGCTTTGTGATTCGAGGACCCGTCCCCCGCTTGGGAATAATAAAGACACGTGGTACTAGTTTCATAGTAGATGCACCCTCTAGTCAAGTGTGTATGGAAGGGGAGTCTGAGGAATGCACAATGTCCACAAAATCACATTTTTAAGTGGAAGTCCAAGAATCTAAATATCCTCTGCCCTTTTTGGTTTTTTCCACATAGTGGGTGTCAGGGAACTGACATCGGAGCGAGAGGTGGAGGCAAGGCTCCCGAGCGATGCAGGAGAGGGGACCAGCAGAGGGGAAGGAACTCAGTGCAACACCAGCAGAGAAGGGAGGGAGATGGAGGATTCGGAGAGGGGTCTCCAAGACTCTTTGCCCGAAACTAGTGGAGAGAGCGCAGGCACACCTCTGTCCAGTCCTTCCTTGCGCAGAAGAGTTCCGCGCAGGGAGAGTAGGCGGAGACTGGGCGTCAAACAGCTTCTATGCTGGAAGAGGTTCAAGAAACGCCCACTGACGGATTCTGCAAGTGACTGACCGACCACGGAGTGGAGGGCTGTCAGCCAAGGCATGGTTAGCCAGGCAATCTAGCCAAAAGTAACGGCAACTTACGCACAAGTAACCCCTTATAACCAGTACAGTGGGAAACAAAGAGAGTGTGTTTATTGAAAGCAATGTAGAATTGGATGGGGGAGAAAATAAATAAGTAATAAACTGTAGATATTTACAAACCCCGCAACACATACATGTACCGTAGGAGCACAATGTCCATACTCCTGTGCTGTACCAATTAGTGGGAGAGAAGTGAATGCTGGAAAAGGCAAATCACTCAGAAAAAAATTCTCAAAATCAACTCACCTAACTCAGAAGTATAGAATTTTAAGAGTTGGAAGGAATCCCAGACCCACTTTTTACCCTGAGGAACAATTTCCTAGGCTGAACTGACAGATAGCTAGCTGTCCATTCCCTCCCCCCCCCAAAAAAAAACCTCCAAGGAAGCCAATTTGGAACCCCCTCTGGTTTTAATAATGCTGAGCTTCCTCTCTCTCTCTCTAAGCTCTTTTGCTTGCTAAGCCAAGGAGATGGAAGGGGTGTTAGAAGGGAAAAGGTTGCACTTACAATGAGAAGTGGATGACAGATTTATGTATACAGTGCCATCAATTAACAAAATTTTAAAAAGAAATGTGATGAGGGGAATTCCCCACCTCAATTTAAATCTTTAAACAGAAGAGAGAAAGATAAGAAAGGATAAGGAGTGATGAACGTGAGAAAATTGTGTTGCATATACTCAAAATTTGATCGTGGTTAGAGAGAAGTACTGAGGAGTTAAACGAGGGCATGGGTTCCTCATTTTTCAAATCATAGAATTGCAGAGTTGGAAGGGATCCTGAGGGTCATCTAGTCTAACGCCCTGCAATGCAGGAATCTCAACTAGTTCATACATAAAGCTTAAATTTAGTTCACTTTTCTGCAGCAATTTGTAAATTTTCTTTCAAAAAAAACCTCCTCATTGAAAATTCTTCACAATATTAGTGTGTTTTGCTCCTAATAAACACATTTTTGTATGCAATTTTGACTAATATACACATTTCAGCAGGCAATTTCTCCTGATATAACACATTTGGGTATGATATTTTCACTAATATGTTCACTTCCCCCTAAAAGATGTGTTTTTGTAAATAATGGTTGGCTGGATAAGTGCAAATTTCAGAGGATGTCTGTGTTATTATATATTATTATTATTATTATTATTATTATTATTATTATTAGGAAGTGCGTGGAACAGGTCTCAGTGTTTCGATTTCTGGGAATGGAGTTGAGAGATGACCTAACCTGGGGAGACAACAGCAAAGACCTGGTGAAGAGAGCACAGCAGAGGTTATATTTTCTGAGAATCCTCCGGAAAAACAATCTCTCAAAGGACCTGTTGATGGCATTCTACCATTGCACTGTGGAGAGCGTATTAACTTATGTTCTGTGCGTGTGGTTTGGGAGCTGCATGGCCAGGGAAAAAACAATGCTATCCAGGGTTGTAAAGACTGCAGAGAGAATAATTGGGTGCACTCTTCCCACCTTAGATCAAATCTATGCTGCCAGGTGCCATAAGAAAGCGGCAGAGATAGCACATGATAGTACGCACCACGGAAATGATCTCTTTCAGCTTTTGCCTTCTGGAAGAAGGTATAGGGTTATAAAGGCCAGGACTCGCCGCCTGAAAAACAGTTTCTACGCTAATGCAATTCTGGTTCTAAACGCAGCATAAGGGGTCTATGTAGTATAGTGTATTTTAAAATGGGGTTTTAGAGTTTTTAGGGGTTTTTGAATGTTTTATGTAGTTTTTATGTAGTTTTTCAATTTCATTGTTCCGCAAGGGACAATGACAATAAAGATATCGTATCGTATCGTATCGTATCGTTTTGGTTCTCATTGTTTCAGAAAGCATGAATTTGATAAATTCAGGTTTAAGGAGAACTGAATCAAATTCCACCCCCTCAATCCCTATAAAAGAGAAATCACGTTGTTCTGAAAGAAAGCTGAAAGCATAACAGACTGCAAGGGAGAACGGAACCAGTGGGAATAGAAAGCTAGTGGTAAAATGGGGAACACTATGAATGTTGACTTAAGGGTAGCGAAATCACAGCTAAGCTCAAATCATACTGTACATATGATTGACAACCTTCTTTGGAAATTAAACCAATGCTTAAAAATCCAGAAGCGTTTTTGTTAGGGATTTTAGGGCAAGAGTTGTTGAAAGAAAAAAGGACGTTATTCATGTATGCTACAACAGTGGCAAGAATCTTAATAGCTCAAAACTGGAAGACCATCAAAAGCACAATGGCAAGAAAAGTTGATGAAGTATGCAGAGTTAGCAAAGTTAATGGACAAACTGTGTGAAAAAGACAATACAGTGGTACCTCGGGTTACATACGCTTCAGGTTACAGACTCCGCTAAGCCAGAAATAGTACGTCAGGTTAAGAACTTTGCTTCAGGATGAGAACAGAAATTGTGCAGCGGCGGCACAGCAGAAGGAGGCCCCATTAGCTAAAGTGGTGCTTCAGGTTAAGAACAGTTTCAGGTTAAGAATGGACCTCCAGAACGAATTAAGTACTTAACCCAAAGTACCACTGCAGTGACTTTGAAAAAGAATGGGAACTCTTTACAATATATTTGCAGAAACAACAGAAAGAAATGGTCTCGCTGGCAGGATTTAAATAAACATTTACAATTCTATTTACAGAGAACAAGAAGTATAACAATGTAATAACATAATATTGTATATAAACAGCAGAATGTATCATCTGATGTAATAAACCAGAAATGGTAATTGAGGGAAGTCAACAGGGAGGGATTGGAAAATGTATGTTTAACAATGATATTGGATACAGTATTTGTTTTGAGAAAAGAAAATTAATAACAATTATTATTATTGTTTAAAGGAAATTAAACCAATGCCCAGACCAGGGGTCTGCAACCTTTAAGACAAAAAGAGCCACTTGGACCCGTTTCCGAAGGAAAAAAAACTGGGAGCCGCAAAACCATTGCGACATTTAAAACAAATATAACACTGCATATATTGTTTCTTACCTTAATGCTATATATACAGGATCTTCCTCCTTGCAGTCGTAGACCTGCATGCGCGCCACTGCCCTCCGATCTGACAGCGGACGGGAAGGTGACGTCGGGACAGTGCGTGACTAACGCACGCACCACCCCCATGTGACGTCACAGCCAGTACAGCGCCTGCCACAGTGGGGAGTGTCGGGGCACACAATGCGCCTCCTCCCCTTGCTAGTATCTGCCCCAGAGCCGTGGCAAAGGTGTAAAAGAGCCACATGCGGCTCCGGAGCCGCGGGTTGCAGACCCCTGGCCCAGACTTTAACATTCAAAAACTTTACTTTCAGAATCTTATAGATGAATTAAAACATATTTACAGTCACATGCTTGTCCAAGCATGGGTTTACAGTCTTTTCTTCCAACCTATAAACAACTGTATTTTCCTTTCGTTCCAGAGCTCAGCACTCAGGTTCTGTATCTCAGTTAGGCCATGCCTTGAAGCTCCTATGAAATATTTCCACTTTTACCTTCCCCTGTAGCTTTGCTCTCATTCTTTCAAAGAAGCACTCCAACACTCTATTCAACTAAGCAGTGTTCACAGTGGATTCTCAAACACAGGCTTCTTGCTTCACATAAATCACATGAGAACTACTAGAAAACTCTCTAGAATTCAGTTACCAACCACTCAAATGTAAACACTTGAACATGCATACAAGCATTTACAATTTCAGCAAATTAAATTATTATACAAAACGAGGAAGCATGGGGAACACTGTTGCAATAGGAACTTAATGAAAGGTAGTCATGCAGGCAGATGGTGACAGTCTGTTGCTTGGGTAACTCAAATCAAGAGATTGGGTGGGATTTTGGTGAGGAATAGCTAACATTTGGTGGACATTTTTCAACAAGCTAATAAAAGTCCTTGATGCCATTTGGGAGGCTAAACAATCAGGGTAAGCTAACATATCATTATTATTTCCCAAGTGCATACATAATGTTTTAAATTGTGAAAGTGGCAGACATTTACCAGGCAAATACACTTTTTAATGTTGTGAAGCTCCCTACAATGTACGGATGAAAGGCGGTACACAGATTTAATAAAGAAATAATAATTAATAAATTTACCAGACAGGTACACTCAGCAGGGAGCCATGTTCTCCGACAGCTCCCCAGTTGGACATACACCTGGTGGCAAACCTACGTAATATGTGAAAGGAGCCCAAGAGAAAACAGGATCCAAACTCAACGTTCCTTTCTACGGGACCGCCTCTCCTGGTATGTCCCACAGAGGAACTTATGGTCTTCAAACAAAAACATCTTGGAGCTCCCAGGCCACAGAGAGGTTAGGCTGGCCTCAACCAGAGCCAGGACTTTTTCGGCTGTGGCTCCGATCTGGTGGAACACTCTGTCACAAGAGACTAGGACCCTGTGGGACTTGAGATCTTTCCGCAGGGCCTGCAAGACAGAGCTGTCCCACCAGGCCTTTGGCCAGGGCACAGCCTGCCTGCCTCCTTTGGCAATCCTCACAGAACTCTAGCCCAATGGTTGCCATTAATCTGATTTGAATTAATTTTATAATGAAATGATTTTAGAATGTTGTATTATTTTATTGTTGTTAGCCGCTCTGAGCCCGGCTTTGGCTGGGGAGGGCGGGATATAAATAAAAAAATATTATTATTATTATTATTATTATTATTATTATTATTTCTTACTCAAAGAACATGTCAACATAGACAGACACACCCAGCAGCTCTGGGTTTGTAACAGAAGAACATGCACCAGATGGCCCGAAAAAGAAGGTAATGTATTCCAAGGCATTTTAAGCAGCAGATGTCTATAGCTGGAGAGATTTCTTGATGAATGGCAGGGAATAAGCATTAGAAAATGTATGAAGTTGCTTTCCCCACCCTGAATTCCAGATTTTATTTCTGTGGAAAGAAAGAAAAATATTTTAATTCACTCCTAGTGAATTCCCTCACTTGGCCTTTTCTCGGTGCTCATTCCCGGCATTGGTAGAGGCAGGAATCCGCAATCAGCTGTTACTTCAATTCTCTCCCAACATCACTCTTTGTTTTATAGCTAATCACATTTTTTATAACAGGCACAAAGTTCTCTACAAGGGCCCTTGCTGGGCTGTTTCTGTAAATCAAAACCGTACGCTATCGGTCGGCTTTCTGGCAGGGGAGCAGGGTTGTTTTTACCATTTATGGTTGTAAAACTTATCCAGCATTTTTGGAGGGTTTTTTTATTTAAAAAAATACAAATTCTTTTCTTTCTCCTGCTTCAATAGAAGCAATAATATATTAGTTTTAGCTGAAACCTTGTTGATAGGGAGGGTTCCAGTCTTAACAGTTCAAGTAGTTATCAATCCCTTCATGATATTTGCTCATCCGACATTTAAGAAGGCAGAACTCAAAAGGATTTGAGTTTTTATGGATTCACTGAATTTGGATAAAAACCATACCTTTTTTATTTCAAATATATGCTGCTCTACAATCTAAAACAAAAACAAAATACAAAAACCCACAAAAAAGCACCCAAAATACTTACATACATTACGAAATGTAGTCCTTATATAAGCCTGACAAACTGCTACAGCTGCAACGTGTTACACATGGTATAGAAAGTAATCTCCAATTCATAAAACATAATCTCAACATTAGCAGCAAAGGGTTAATTGTGATACCCAACAGAACTGGGTGGATGTGCATTTGCCTCACTCAGTTTTGGCTCTGGGCAGTACTCAGATATTACCCGGGACGCAGGAGTGTGACCTAAATGATGAATCTAAAATATCCTCTATTCATGGCTAAGGTCTCACAAAGATCTATTGGACAAACAGGCCAAACCTTACGCCAAAGAATAAACGGACATAAATCTGACATCAGGAATCACAAGACAGAGAAACCAGTAGGAGAACACTTCAATCTCCCAGGACATTCTATACAAGATCTCAAAGTAGCTGTTCTATTACAAAGGAATTTCAGAAATAGACTGGAAAGAGAAGCTGCTGAATTGCAACTTATTACCAAACTTAAAACCATGGAGAGACCTGGTCTGAACAAAGACATTGGATTCTTATCTCATTATACATGACAAAGCCATTTTTCACCTTCTCACCCCTTGCTTTTTCCTGTAAGACCTATTGCAGTCGTTAAGAGTCGTCAACAGGCTCATCACAGCTATCTGCCAATCACCCAATCCCACCACCCTTCTGAGTAATACCCCTCCCCACCTTCTCACTATATAGAAGGGTCTGGTGACTTCTGTTTCAGTGTATCTGAAGAAGTGCGCATGCACACGAAAGCTCATACCAAGAACTAACTTAGTTGGTCTTTAAGGTGCTACTGGAAGGAATTTTTTTATTTTGTTTTAAAGATCAGGTGGGACTATGATGGATTATGACAGTGATGGAATACCCTTCCTACACTTAGAAAACCAAGTACCAAGATTGCAGTCTAACCTTCTTCCTTACACATACATTTTCTACGAAAAGGTCTACCATAAGAGTCTATACCTGCAGTCTAAAGTAGTACAGCCACAGGGTTCTCTTACCTCAGCTGTTTGTGAGAGTCTGGCCTGTGTGAATAGGCATTGTTATTATGCCTCTATAATAAGAGGCATCCTGATTCTACATCTTTCCTATATAACCCTGAACTTACTTCAGCTCTGAAAGTTTCTCATTCATCAGTAAAGATGCAATGACCACTTCTACCCATATATGCCTTAAGAGACAACCCTTCAATTCTCCCTACCTGCAAAGGAAACACATTCTAGATGTCACCTCCCAAACATGAGTTCATTGAGTACTTTCATGCAAAGGCTACGCAGGTACTTTGTCAGAAACTGCACAGCTACTTTTTGCATTGTATAGGAAAGGCTTGGGATACTTCCATTCAGATAGAAAGGAGGTGTCTCGTTGAAGAGGCTTAGTGCTAACTATCACTGTTTAGATACAGCACCTTGTGCCACCTCTACTGATCCCAACAGTCAACTGAGATTAGCAATTATCATCAGAGGGAATGCAGAACCCCAACTTGAGATTGTGCATTATCAGACACACTGATTCATCATGCCTGTCACTTCTGAAAGTGATTTATGCTTGTGAAACATGGACCATTTATAAACACCATCTCTGATTCCTTGAAAGATTCCATCTACGGTGTTTCCAAAACATTTGACATATCACTTGGGAAGACAGGCAAACTAATGTCGGTGTACTAGAAGAAGCAAAGATCACCAGTGTCAAAGCGATGATTCTTCAACATCAACTTCGTTGGACTGGTCTTGTTGTGTGGATGTCTGATTATCGTCTTCCAAAGCAACTACTTTATTCACAACTTAAGAATGGAAAGCATAATGCCGGTGGATAACAAAAGAGGTTTAAAGGTGCTCTCAAGGCAAATATATAAAAAAAATGTAGTGTAAACACAACTGGAAAACGCTGGCCTACGAGCACTGCAGTTGGAGAGCAGCCTTTACCAAAGGTGTCATGGGCTTTGAAGATGCTCAAACTCAGGACAAAAGGGAGAAACAAGCTAAGAGGAAGGCACATTTGGCAAATCCTCACTGTGATCAACTCCCGCCTGGAAACCTATGTCCCCACTGTGGACGGATGTGTGGATCCAGAATTGGCCTCCACAGTCACCTGCAGACACACTGTTAAGACCATATTCATGGAAGACAATCTTACTAGGCTACGAGTGAATGCCGAAGAAGAAGAAGAAGAAGAAGAAGAAGAAGAAGAAGAAGAAGAAGAAGCAGCAGCTACATAAAACAGCAGTATGGAAGCATCTACTGGTGGCTAGGAAGACCCTTATAGCAGGAAATTTCCCACCAAAGCAGATTTTTTGAGAAAGCTGTTTGATGGTACCTCTCTTAATAAGGAACATATTAGTTGTTGATGAGAGCTAAAAACTTCTAAGAACAGCTAAGGGAAAGGTACAGAGATGCATTGCATACATATCAATTCTGCATTCTTCTTCTGTACCCTCCTTAATATAAACCCCAGTCTTTCCAAACAAAACAGAGGAGAAAAAAGTACAAACATTTGTTCATGAATTGACTTCAGGCACATGAGTAAACCTAGAATAACCCAACCAAAGCCTAGATTCAGGTAGGTAGCCATGTTGGTCTGACGCAGTCAAAATATATATAAAAATTGTGCAGTAGTACCTTAGAGACCAACTAAGTTTGTTCTGGGTATAAGCTTTCGTGTGCATGCACACTTCTTCAGATACACTGAAACAGAAGTCACCAGACCCTTATATATGAACCAACCAAAGCCAGCAGCTTTAGACAAGCAAAGCCACGAACAAAACTTGGCAATAACGCCAAGTTTGCAATTTAATACATTTTCACCAGCTTCACAGCTTCTAAGATGTAATGACAACTTTAGCCAAAGTAGCTTCCTTTTGCCATTCTTAAATAGGTATGTCAGCAAATCCCACCGAAACCAAAATTCAGCACCAGATTCCTAGATCAGCTTCAGGGCAAAGTTGACAGAGAGTAACTTCACACATCCACCCAGATCCACAAACTCAGTATTGAGGGCCTGAACTTCAAGCATTCGTTGAAATCAACCTCAACAGCCATTTTGAGCAAGCTTTTCTCATTTTATGGGTACGTAAAATTAATTTTATTTTCTGTAACATCACTGGACACCTTTTAGAAGCCATTGTGTTAAGTGGTATACAAATTGCTGAACTAAATAAACCTTATCGGAATCTGGCAATGTTTCCATCAAGTTTCAAAAAGCCCCCATGCTCTGCTAATTCTTGCTGCACATGCAGAAATCCTCTGTATTTTGTGTGGATCGATACCTACATGAGATGCAACAAACCTCTGCACATGAACAGTGAGATCTAGGTCATCCTGCACTCCATTTCAGAGAGCAGGATGCCAACTTCAAAAGCAATAGTGGATTATGTACCTGACTCTGAAACTTTTGCAAGGATATAGATCACTTCATCAGCACTCAGCTATTTACTGAACATAACCCACTGGTTCTGACCATCTCTGCACCTCAGTAAAATGCAATAGACCACTCAGGTGCAATGAAATTTAAACTTTAAGACACAGAGTATCAGTGCACTTCTATTGCTCTGTGTTTAATGAATTGTCAGAACTCAGTTCACTGTTGTCCTGGCACCTCCTGGGATAGGAAGAAGGACAAGTTGGTTAGTAGCATTTCTTCCATAACAAAAAGCCTTTGGAAGTAGAAACATCTGCTAGGCTCATTAGTCACTTGCTGGAGTATGTTCAGAAGCAAAGCAGACTGCAGTTGATCTGTTTTTCCTGTTCCCAAAGGTATCAGTGAACAGGAACTTTCTGGCATGGTTTACTGGGAACACGGCTGCTAAAATGGGAGGACCAGGGACACAAAACACTTGTGCTTGACCTAAAATAGCAGCATTTCAGAAGTTCCACCATAATTTCCTGCTATGATTTTGAGAACCCAATTTTCCATACTAGCAGTCTCAAGGTACAAAAAAACACCCCGAGTCTGCTCTCAGAGAAGTATCATAACCAAAAGCCAAAAAAGGGCTACAGAAATGCACAGATTTATGCCGTGGTACTTAAGAACTCCAGACTGTTTGGTGCAACAAAAAAGCCCTCCCGGAAATGAGGTAGACAACGTGGAAATATAGGGCTCAGAAAATTAAATATAAACCTATGATACTTTTCAAAAAGATGAATGTGGAAAATCTCTCCTTTGCCAACCCCCCAAAAAGTTCAGAGGATTAATTGACACTACTTTAAATGAAGTGACAAATTAAAGCAGTCTTTTGGAGCTCCTGCAAAATCACTTTGGATTTAAAATTTGGAAACTTGAAGATGATGCTTTCAGATTGAAAGAGCCACCCCCAAAATTCAGTGTTTCCTTGAAGGCCGTACCTCCAAACAACTCAAAGCCAGCTATGAGAAGAGTGGAGTTATTAGTCTGACTTTAATAGCTTAATCAAATGTTATGTCATAAGGATTTTCTGCATATACTGAATGTATATTTACAATTTGAGGTTTTTTGTGTCTTCCCTTTTGCATTCCAGGCATTGCTCATTTCTCCTAATACAATGTCATCTGAGATGGGTGTTGTCATGCCCATTTGCAAAACGTATCACCTTTTCTCCTTCCTGTTGTGAAATGAATCCATCTGATGTATCCTGCAGCAAAATTCCCAGCGGACTCCTCTTTTGCAAGCATCTGGTTACCAAGCGTCATAATTAATCTTGGATTCCCTTCCACTCATTATATTTCCTGTCCTTTTATGACTTCAGCGTTTATGAAAAATTCCCCTGTGGCAGGCACATTAAGGCAAAGCCCTATTAAACAGTATCTCCCACTTTTCAGAGTGAGTTTTCAAGTTAACCTTGTTTTAGACACATTGACTCTGGACAGTGAGTTCCGGGATTCTTTATGTGGGCATGAGTGCAAAATTTAGCATACTCTACTGGGAAACTTTCATTTAAAAAAATAGCTGCAAACACGAAAAGCACATTGGGAGTGCCTGCAGAAGATCTTCCAATGGCTGTGGGCTTTCGTGCCTTGTGTTGTGGTCTATCCTGCTTCTCCTAATCATGGAGAGAGATAAAGAGTGCAAAATTATATGGGTCAGTGCTATTTTTCTAGAAAAAGAGGTGAACGCCTCCCTTGTTCTCTTATAATGGCAATGGTGCCCAACTAAGAGGTGCCGGAACTGAGTTCCACTGAGAAAAAGGACCTGATCTGGGTTACCTTGAAAGACCTCTTTCTTTTAGTGCTGCTCTGGTTCACCAGAAGTGGCTTAGCCACATGACCCGGAAGCTGTACGCTGGCTTCCTCGGCCAATACAGTGAGATGAGCGCCGCAACCCCAGAGTCATCCACAATTGGACCTAATGGTCAGGGGTCCCTTTACCTTTACCTAGGACGTGGGTGGCGCTGTGGTCTAAACCACAGAGCCTAGGGCTTGCCAATCGGAAGGTCAGCGGTTCAAATCCCTGTGATGGGGTGAGCTCCCGTTGCTTGGTCCCTGCTCCTGCCAACCTAGCTGTTCAAAAGCACAAAGTGCAAGTAGATAAATAGGTACTGCTCCGGCAGGAAGGTAAACGGCATTTCCGTGCGCTGCTCTGGTTTGCCAGAAGCGTCTTAGTCATGCTGGCCACATGACCTGGAAGCTGTCTGCGAACAAATGCTGGCTCCCTCAGCCAGTAAAGTGAGATGAGCCCCGCAACCCCGGAGTCGTCCATGACTGGACCTCATGGTCAGGGGTCCCTTTACCTTTACCTTTTTACACATGGCACTTAAGCATTCTTGTCTGCATTCAGATCTGCCACTGCTGAACATATCAAGCTTGGCCCATGCCTGCTTGGCTCATCTTTCCCACTGATGAACTGGCAACTGCTCTCTAACACCTCTAGCAGATGCCTCTGCCAGCCTTGCTACCTGGCACCTGTTCAACTGGACATCTAAGGGATTGAACTGGAGAAACTCTTGCATGTAAAGCAGGGGTCGGCAAGGTTTACCTCGCCTGGGCTGGTTCACTCCAGCAGATATCCCTCCATGGGCCAGATTGCGTGTGCCCGCCCGCAATTTCCGGAATCTGCATCTGTGCAGATATGATTTCTGGCGTCTCTGTCGGTGTTTTTTTCGGCGTCTGCGCAGAGACGATTTCCAGTGCCGCAGAAGTAAGTCCCCACGCCGCGCCGGTTTACAGCAGCATGCAGGGACTCGCCGAGCGGGCAGCTCAGTTTGAGGCCGGCTTGTGAGCCAGTTAAACGACCCCCGTGGGCTGCTTGTGGCCCATGGGTCTTAGGTTGCCGACCCCTGATGTAAAGCATGCTACAGTTGGTTTTGATAAATTTTAGGAGGGCAGCTAATTCAAGAAACACTGTTGGGGTAGAGTTGGTTTGGTGTATCTTTTGGATTGGATATAGGTATGCTGCAGAAGCTGTTGAAGTGCATGTCAGATGGCAACTAGAAAGGCTTCCAGACGGATCTGGCCAGGTGGTAAGTCCAGCAATACAACCACCTCCCTGTCTCTTTGAAAACTGGAGATAAATAATATTCAGCATACCATATGCAGCCACAGTGTTGTAAGCCCTTTCAGCAGCTCATACCTGGTGCTCAGACATCTGTTTCTAAGGCGCCAACTGAGTAGTAAGAGTTATTTTTTAGCATAAAGGTAAAGGACCGCTGACAGTTAAATCCAGTTGCAGATGGCTCTAGGGTTGTGGTGCTCATCTCGCTTTACAGGCCGAGGGAGGCGTTTGTCCGCAAACAGTTTTTCCGGGTCATGTGGCCAGCATGACTAAGCTACTTCTAGCGCAACGGGACACCAAAACCACGGCAGCACACGGAAACGCCATTTAACTTCCTACCGGAGCAGTACCTATTTATCTACTTGCACTTTTTGGCATATTTTCAAACGGCTAGGTTGGCAGGAGCTGGGACCAAGCAACAGGAGCTCACTCCGTCGCGGGCATTCGAACCGCCAACCTTCTGATCAGCAAGCCCAAGAGGCTCAGTGGTTTAGACCACATCACCACTGGCTCCCTAGGCTATGAGTACATATTTAGGTTCAAATCTGCATCCCTATTTAGGTTCAAATCTGCCACGAACCAATTTGAGGGCTTTAGGTGAGTCATGCTTCCTTAGTAGCCCCCACTTGCAATACGGGGAATAATAAAACTGACCTACTTCACAGTCTTGTTTGTAACAATCACAAGATAATATTGATGAAGTGCTTTGTATATATGCCAAGCATTGTTACTACAGTGAAGAAAAACAAATACTTTTCAAGTTCAGGTTAATGCAAGGTGTACTTGGATGTTGTAGGATTTTTCAGGTTGTGCACAGGTGATAATTTTTCAACACTTGGAGATGGCACTGTAAAACTGCCGTTGCTTATGGTGCGTTTTTTGAGCCTTGCCAAGAGCTCTGATTAAACTAGTATCGCTAACTTTTGCAGTACAGTGGTACCTCAGGTTAAGTACTTAATTCGTTCTGGAGGTCTGTTCTTAACCTGAAACTGTTCTTAACCTGAGGCACCACTTTAGCTAATGGGGCCTCCTGCTGCTGCCGTGCTGCCAGAGCACGATTTCTGTTCTCATCCTGAAGCAAAGTTCTTAACCTGAAGCACTATTTCTGGGTTAGCGGAGTCTGTAACCTGAAGCGTATGTAACCTGAAGCGCATGTAACCCAAGGTACCACTGTACTTCAGGAGGATAACCCTGGGAGGGCAAAACTGGGCCCTGGAAGTGTGGATTGTGTGTGTGTTTCAAGTCATCTGGATCTCACCTGGTACAGGTTGAGGTGTTTATCTACACAGAGTTGATTTCACCACATTCTGAGTTGTATGGATCTTCTAGAGATGACCCACAACCTAGATCTCACAAACAGTCCATGAGAAGGCAAAGCTGTGTCAGAAATCCAAAGTTCCTTGAATACAGAAAACCAGAGGCCTAGTTTTCTCCCAAACATAGTAATTTTCTACAGAAAGGGTGTTGAAGGAATGAGCATTCAATTGTTGACCCCCGCGTCTGCATGCAGTCTGAAGTGGCACAGTCCAGGCTCTCTTTGTGGGAACCTGGTGTAAAAGAAGTGCCAGCCATTTGCAATTGGGGGCGGGGGGTTCAAATTTGTTTCCCCACATATATCACATACAGCAGATTTCCTGCTTTCTCTACTATGTTTGTCAATAATGAATCAGAACTACAATCCACAGAACTGGTTAGGAAAAGATTGATCCTATGGCATACACAGAAATCCTAGCCTGCCTCTTCTTCCAGGGAAAAGACGACGTTGATAAAAAGAGACTAATGGGGCTGGTTGAGACAATAGAGGGGTGGGGCAGGCTGCAGTGAGAACTGCATGGGGCTTTCAAGGCAGAGCCAGCCCCTGGGTGACTCATCCCCACCCCAGTGCACATGTCTAGGGGTCTCTCATAAAGAGAAAGAGGTAAAGTTGGCTGAGGTAAGAAAAACCACAAGGGCAGCCTTCTCTTGAACAACCTCCGTGCTTCTTCCCAATTTGAACAGACATGGCAATTGGTGGATTAGCTGAAATGGGTCGCTACAGATATTTCATCTTCAATCAGAAAAGTATGGTTCTGTTGGGGCTCCTCCAGATAGCTTGTGCTACAGTTTGTATCATCAGTGGATTAATCGATGGTGCTTTCAGAAGGGACTCGGCACTGAGCAAATCTAGGATACCCATCTGGGCTGGAGTGTTTATGGCTATTCCTGGAATTATGGCTTTGTTTTCTTCACTGAGAAAGAATTCTGTTTTGGTGAATGCAATGATAATTGCTTCTGTATTTTCCTGCTTTGTCACTCTACTTGTAATCATCTATATGTCTATAACATTAGAGTATGGTGAAAAATATGAAGAGTTTGACGATGTGTCCTCTTACCATCACCCAGCCGTTACATTTGTGCTTGATAAACTTGTAGAAGGAGCCAACATCACACTACTGACTGCATCACTTTTCAGTGCTTTTATTGTGCTGATTATTGCTTATTTGAGTTGCCGAAGTCTTCCATGTTGTTCATGCTATGACAGTGTCACTGGACTTGAACGGCTAGAATCTAACGAAGACCAGCTACAAATTGCAGAATTAGTTTGCATTCCATCCGGTCAAGTGGATACAATTTTTAACTCTCCTGTAAAACTTTCAGATTTAGATATGGAAGCTGATGATGATATGCCCAAACCACCTCCATATATCAGGATGGCTTAAATATAAATTCTAGGAGAATAAGTGTTTTTAAAAGCTCTTTATAACTTAAGAATGTTACTGAGAAGTTTGTACAATTCTTAAAAGTTAAGAAATGACTGACCACTCTGAAGAGATCCTCAGAATTTCAAGACTGGTGACCTATTTTCTGTACAGTTAATAAACTTAATTCTATTTTCATAAATTAAAAAAAAGAGAGACTAATTGCCTTTATATGGTATTTGTAATGCTGGAGTAAAGGCAATTGACTAGAATCATAGAATCATAGAATCATAGAGTTGGAAGAGACCACAAGGGCCATCGAGTTCAACCCCCTGCCAAGCAGGAAACACCATCAGAGCACTCCTGACATATGGTTGTCAAGCCTCTGCTTAAAGACCTCCAAAGAAGGAGACTCCACCACACTCCTTGGCAGCAAATTCCACTATCGAACAGCTCTTACTGTCAGGAAGTTCTTCCTAATGTTTAGGTGGAATCTTCTTTCTTGTAGTTTGGAGCCATTGCTCCGTGTCCGCTTCTCTGGAGCAGCAGAAAACAACCTTTCTCCCTCCTCTATGTGACATCCTTTTATATATTTGAACATGGCTATCATATCACCCCTTAACCTCCTCTTCTGCAGGCTAAACATGCCCAGCTCCCTTAGCCGTTCCTCATAAGGCATCGTTTCCAGGCCTTTGACCATTATGGTTGCCCTCCTCTGGACACGTTCCAGTTTGTCAGTGTCCTTCTTGAACTGTGGTGCCCAGAACTGGACACAGTACTCCAGGTGAGGTCTGACCAGAGCAGAATACAGTGGCACTATTACTTCCCTTGATCTAGATGCTATACTCCTATTGATGCAGCCCAGAATTGCATTGGCTTTTTTAGCTGCTGCGTCACACTGTTGGCTCATGTCAAGTTTGTGGTCAACCAAGACTCCTAGAACTGGGCTTCTCATTCTGAGAGGAGCCCCCCAAAACAAAACTGCAAGCTTATCCCCTCTCATTTGCCAGTTGCTTAGTGAGTGGATCCTGCTACACATTGACCAATACAGCTGCCTCTAGTACTTGGCAGCTTGGCTGAATGTGTATGATATTCTGAAGGGCTCTCTTCAAAGGCAGTGTTCACAAAACTTCTAAAAAGTGAGGCACTCCTGGCTGAAAACACAAAGAAACTTTAACATTGTACATGTGAATGTCTGGATATCCTCATTTTGCAATGCATACGAGGCATCAAACAGACATTTCACTTGCTTATTTGAATGCATTTTTATATATTCCAACTGCTTTATTCTTTGGCTGATTACATTAAATAAAGAGAGAGAGAGAGAGAGAGAGAGAGAAGGAAATTAAATACAAAACATCATGTGAACTGCCGATAGTGGTTACACAATCTGAGAATAAATAAAAAAGGCAGGCAGTAAGAGTGCCTGTCAGACACATTTTGCAAGCACTAAAATAACAGTTTTGCTAAGGAGGCGGCAGAAAGTGTAAGCAAATGGGGTTGCGTTATTTCTGGAACATGACATTGAGTTTTCATAATCTGAGAACCATGCAACATTTGTAAACTTCTACCTTTGTTTAATACTTGTCAGGGCTGTGTGTACTCCTGCACTTAAAAACAGGGTGGGGAAGAAGATTGAGATTCTCCACCAAGGTAACCCAAATTCTGTTCCAGTAAGAAATCTGCTGTGACCTTTGTGTTATACAAATTAGAAAAAATGCCTACTTTGAATAATTTATTATTCTCCCCCCCCCCATTTTGCCTGCCAAGGGGAGGGACAATGGGCTACATAAGGAAAGCTCCACCTCTGGAAATTTGTTTAACCACCCATTTGTCATCTGGCATTTCTGCAGGAAATGTTCAACCACTCTGAAATGGAACTCACACCAAACAAATGGCTCCCTCTTTATATTGGGTCAGAAATCTGCCAGGTGCAGGGCAGAACGTAGAAGAGACTGTTCCTATCTAGAGGGGCTACATGGAAAATCAGGTCCTCCCTTAAAGAGGGCACGTATTGCGGTGAGACCTGCAGCCAAACCCTGTGTTGTGGGTGGGTTTGATTGAATAGCCACAACACCCAATTGGTAGGTCCCTTGATGCTGGGTTTAATCAGGCCAATGGGACGCAAGCTAAACGGATCAAGGGACCTATATATACCTATGCACGTGACCCCGAGCTTCCTCTTTCGGTGCGTGCATCGGAACACCCACCCACCTCTCCCTATATTTAGGGCTGTGCACTTGACCTTGCTATGCCGTCGTGTGTTGTCTGTCGTTGAGACAGGGGCACGACAGGAATTTTCTCCACTTGGCTGATTGGCTGTTGCCATTGGGGTTTCACCTGCCGCGTAGCAAATTGTCAGAACTTGTAAGGTTGCGGATAGGCTCTGGTTCAGGTGATAGGGATGGGAGAACGCTCTCGCCATCCCTATGTGAAGGCTATTCCATTAAAGGAATCCAGGGACTCGATGGTTTGGTCAACCCCTGTGAGGGGGTTGTGCCCGTGCCTGAGTCTAGGGGGGCATCTGGGTGGTGGAGATAGCCTGCTCCCGGCTTTCCGCTTATCCAGGTGTTCACCCTTGGCTGACCTATGCTGGTGCCCTGAGTCAGTGCCACCTGCAAGGGTGCAGGGAGCTAGTCGAACAAGAGCCTATGCAACCACTCACTTGCTATAATCAATAAAGTTGTGACCTAAATTCTGCCAAAAACCAAACCAAAATTTGAGCCTTGTCTGAATTTATTTAAGGGGGAGGTTTAAAGGTCTGAACACGCAAAGCCGAGGACAGCTTATACTTCATATGTCAATTCAACAAAGACAGGTTGTCTCCTATCAGTAAGGGCAGCCAGAGTGTACCTAGTTTTGCTTACCGAGTACCATTGAAAGAGCCCCCATTGCACAGCCACCTCTAGAGTGATGCTAAAGGATCCAGTGAGTTTAGGGGCTGTTCTCAGAGATCTAGTTGATCCACTCAGCTATTCCTGGACCAGTATGGCTTGTTTTAGTTTTAAAAATTTGGGAACCCTTGCTACACTGATTATTTGAACACAGAATACCGCCTTCCCAATGTGCTCTAGAAGTTTCTGGAACGTGCGCATGGTCAGTTCATGTGGAGCAGGGGTAGGCAACCTAAGGCCCGGGGGCCGGATGCGGCCCAATTGCCTGCTCAATTCAGCCCGTGGACAGTCGGGGAACCAGCGTGTTTTTACATGAGTAGAATGTGTCCTTTTATTTAAAATGCATCTCTGGGTTATTTGTGGGACCTGCCTGGTGTTTTTACATGAGCAGAAAATGTGTCTAGGAACACTCCTTTCCTGCGACTGTAAATTAGAGGGAAGTATCAGCAGCAGTGAGCAGCCTTTCATGGAAGTTTCTGGACCCAATTCAAATTGCTGATTTTGACCTATAAACGGCTCAGGACCGCAATATCTCAAGAACTGCCTCTTTCCATATGAACCTACCCGGACCCTGAGATCATCTTCTGAGGCCCTCCTCCGTGTGCCCCCTCCTCGAGAGGACCGGAGGGTGGCAACACAAGAACAGGGCCTTCTCTGCAGTGGCTCCCCATCTGTGGAATGCTCTCCCCAGGGAAGTTCGCCTGGCGCCTTCATTATACACCTTTAGGCACCAGGCAAAACATTCCTTTTTAACCAGGTCTTTGGTTGATTTGATTGGCATCCTATGCCTTTTTAAAATGTGGGGGGTTTGGGGAGGGTGTTATTGGGTTGCTGTTTTTCTTTTGATTATATGTTTTGTGGTTTTATATTTTGATTTTGTTCTGTGAACCACCCTGAGACCTCCAGGTATAGGGCAGTACAGTGGTACCTCGGGTTACATACACTTCAGGTTACAGACTCCGCTAACCCAGAAATATTACCTCAGGTTAAGAACTTTGCTTCAGGATGAGAACAGAAATTGTGCTCCGGCGGTGCGGCGGCAGCAGGAGGCCCCATTAGCTAAAGTGGTGCTTCAGGTTAAGAACAGTTTCAGGTTAAGTACAGACCTCCGGAACGAATTAAGTACTTAACCTGAGTTACCACTGTATATAAATTCAATCAATCAATTAAAAAAGTTTGTTGGCACTTACTGATCTTCTCATCCATAGTTTTAACCTTTCCTGTTTTAAAAAAACAGCAGCTTTCATATACACACTGAAAGCTGCTTCTTAAACTCAGTGGCTCTTCAACTGCAACGTATTGCAGGAGACAGTGATGGGTAGCAAAAATACTGCACATCCTTCTGAACTCACCAGGCCACTGAAGCCTTCTTGACCTTAGCTGGTTGTGGGTGAACTGAACTACTGATCTCTCTTATCACTCATTATTGTACTGAACCATCTAACAATGATACTTTTGATTGCACATCCTTTCAACTAATTACTCAGCTGCTTCCATATAAACCACACACATTTTGGTTCAATGCAGTACATGCGTAATTGTTTTATTCAATGTGTTGCCCCTTATCAGACAAAAGGGTATTTTTACAGATGAAACTTTGTGATGATCCAAGTGTCACAGGGACACAGGGTTGAACATGGCAACGCTCCAGGGCCGAAGAGGTCAGAATGCTGTTGAAGTTGTGCCGTTCCGTTCTGATTTGCTTTGGCAAGATTTCTGTCCTCTGGGTTGTGCTAGCTTTGCTCTCTAACTAAAATCTTGGAACAAGTCCATGAGTTGAAATCTGCCAATGTACAGTATTAGGCTGACCTCTAAAATAATAATAAGAAGAAAAGTCATGTAGGAAAAAGTGCAATTTGATACTGTTAGCCATTCACTCCTAAAACTGCTGTCTGTGGGCATAAAGTTAGACAGAAAACATAGTTCTCTAAGCACCCAAAGATGATTTTCGAAGCTGAACAAATATGATATGCCAATTTGGAGCATACTGTATTTTTTCGTGTATAGGACTATATTTCCCCCCAAATTTTTAAAGTTTAAAATTGGGAGTCATCTTATACACGGAATGTTGCAATTAAATATATAAATAAATTTATTTCTTAATTATGGGCTCAAAAAATAGGGGTCATCTTATATATGGGGGCCTCTTATACATGGAAAATACAGTAATTTTTAGAGGACCTCAACTATCAAAACCATGCACTATAAACCCGCCCCCCCTGAGATTATGCCTTTTAGTGAAAATCTGCAGCCCCATATAAGAACATCATTCATTCAGCCTTTATTGGCATAATAGAGACAATAAAATCATAAAAGAGTTTATTGTATTATTGTAGTAAACCAAGTGACTCGATCAATTTGAACAATATGTGGTGGCAACATGTCCCCTCTGGGAGCAAGACATCTTACTTCCATTTCATTTTCAGCTGGCCAGTATGCGAACATCAGGTCCAATTTACTACTTCGTACATCACAACAGGCACTGCTTGGGCTTCTTGACGAGTTCCATTAAGCATGTTTTCAAAATGTGAGACCAATTTCAGCAATTTCGGTTAAGAATTTGACCCCTCCATAACTGGTTCCATTTGCCTAGGTCCAAGCGCTTACGAGATCCAAATGCATTTTTCATTTCTATTAAATTACAGATTGCCCAAGAGGTTTCCAAAATTTATTAACTTAATTCTCTTTCTTTGTTTCTTAAAAGGTTCTTATACTCGCTTCGCTGAGCCAAAAAACTCTCCATTTGCTTATCTGATTTATTTGCCCTTAAAGATCTCACTACTTCTCCTAGAGACTGTTTATTTCTACACTCTACATCAAACCGAGAATGGTTTTCCAATTTCTGGTAACATATTCCCACAGCACAGCACTATAACCAGGAGACAGCAGGGCCGATATATTTCAGATCCTATTGGATTACACCATCCCAACATCTTCATTCACAGGCCTCCTCAACTGTATCAAAAAGCTATGCATTCAAGGAAGATTACTGACGGCAGCAATTTATTGACAGCAGCTACATTGCAAAACACGGGACGCGTTTGGCGCTGTGGGTTAAACCACAGAGCCTAGGACCTGCCGATCAGAAGGTTGGCAGTTCGAATCCCCACGACGGGGTGAGCTCCCGTTGCTCAGTCCCTGCTCCTGCCAACCTAGCAGTTCGAAAGCACATCAAAGTGCAAGTAGATAAATAGGTACCGCTCCGGCGGGAAGGTAAACGGCATTTCCGTGCGCTGCTCTGGTTCGCCAGAAGTGGCTTAGTCATGCTGGCCACATAACCTGGAAGCTGTACATCGGCTCCCTCGGCCAATAAAGCGAGATGAGCGCCGCAACCCCAGAGTCGGTCACAACTGGACCTAATGGTCAGAGGTCCCTTTACCTTTACCTTTACATTGCAAAACAATGGCTGGTTGGAAGGAACGTAGTTATGCTCTGCCAAATATCCCAGGTGACCCTATCAAACTTGTGATCAAGAAGTTGTGATAGTGTGACATCAATTTTTGTAAGTCAAAAGAGCAAAGTCATATGCTGGGAGCTGGATGCATGAAGAGAGGGATCTAGTATACAGTCATCCTGGTTTGCCCAAGCATACATACTCAAATTGTAATTACAAATAGTGCCAATTTTATTAGAGAACCTAACCATTTAATAACCTGATCTTTTTCAGGTGCAAAATATATTTCTGGAGCCGGACCACTGTCAGGAAAACTAAGTGGCCCACAGATGATGATGATGATGATGATGATGATATATTATTTATACCCCACCCATCTGGCAGGGTTTCCCCAGCCACTCTGGGCGGCTTCCAACAAAAGATTAAAAATAAATTAAAACGTCAGATGTTAAATACTTCCCCATTGCTCTCCCTGGTTTATTCAAGGTCACTCGTACCTTCTGTTATGTACTGAAGTTCTCACCCTGGGCCAGGAGGGGGATACTGTAGATAGTTAGGCAAATAAGGGATCGAAAGTGACGGTCAGTGATTGAATAGTTTTAGAAAATTGTTACAGTTACGTTGTACTGGAGCTCTACATAAGCAGGCTGACTGAACCCTTCAGTTCAGTTCAGTTCCGGCCTGTGAATAAACAAGAGCTGTTTGAAGAATCGCTGTGTCATCTGATATGTTCACCCACAACTTAACACCTTGGTTGTCAAACGGAATCCATTCCAGAAGCCTGTTCGACTTCTGAAAACGTTTGACAGCCGGGAAGGTGGACTTCCTGTTTTAGACCTCCCCGTTTCGGCACCAAATTAAGATGTTTAAAAATCCAATTCTCAGCTCTACTCACAGGTAGTTGCTTTAAGATCAAATTGTCCACAGGAAAAAGTCAGCGCTCTCCGGCAACAGCTATGCGGCTTCGCTCCGTGGAAGAAGCAGTCAATTCGAAGCACCGCGCCACTCATCCCACGTTGCTCCGGATCCCCGAAACCGGGTCTCCCCGCGAGTAGGGGAGGCGCAAAAGGTGCCAGCCGAATCCCACGTTCACAGGCTTCACCCGCCTGTGATTTCTAGTGGGTCTCTGCCTTCACCGTGGCGGCCAGACCCAGATTTCCTCGAGGCAAATTCCTCCCGATCAGAGGAATTCAGCCATTACCGGAGGCGCTAACCCGGAAGTCCCGGAAGCAGCAGAAGTCGCATCGGATGTTCAGCTTCCAAAAAATGTTCGCAAACAGGAACACTCACTTCCAGGGTTGTGGCATTCGGGAGCCAAACAGGACGTGTACCAAGGTGTTTGACAACTAAAGTACGACTGTATGTTTATTTTAAACTGCTTATTGCTTGCTATCTCTCTTTAACCAGCATTTGAACATGAGGCATAATTGTGGCTTTCGGTGAGTGAACAGGTCTTTTCCATCTCTGCTGTGCGTCTCTGAGCCTTGCAGACATGTTTTAGTGTAGCCTTGGAGAAGATTAAATTAATTGTGACTTCCTCTCTCTTTCTTTGCTTTGGACTTTTCCACAACATCGCTGAAGCCGCCTAGGACTTGGCAGCAAGTGAATTGTAATATGATGTATTCACGTCTGCCTCGCTCAGCCAAATTGGCCGGTGCTTCAAGCAGCAAAGGAGAAGGACATGGAGAAAGCTTTATCCCACATTCAGGAGGAGGCAGAAAGCTGTGGTCTAGAACAGTGGCAAGACATCCAACTTCAGCACATCCCAGTTTAGCATGCCCAGAGCTGATAAACTCCAGCTGTCAGGTAAGTGACATACTGCAATTTCTTGAAGAATGAGCCTCATTTACCGATTATGGGAAGAAAGCAGGATGTCATCGTTTTTATTTTTAAGACAGATTTGTTCACCTCCCTTAACAGAACTCCATCACCCTAGCTTACTGCAATTTGCGTTTTCCATGGTTGAAGCCTAACCAAAAGGCAGATTGACTTTGGGGAAAGGCAGGGGAAGGAAAATGTTGCCTACATTTTGGGATAAGCTTCCTAGGAGCTTTTCTGTCTCCTCTGCCAGTCTCCATGCAGGCATATTTACAGTGAGGAAACTGGAAATATCTTGAAGCTTAAGTTACAAATGGAGGGCTGCAGTCAGAGATTTGGCTGGTTCTTTCAAGTCAGCATGAACTTCTCCTTTTACATCTAAAAGCTCCTGGCAACACGCATCTCCTTTCTCTCCTCATTTTCCCCACCCCCCCTTTTCCTTTCCTTCTCCTATCATTTCCTTAGACAGCTGCTTCTTTCAACCTAAACATCTCCCTCCTGCCGTTGGCTTCTCATGCCCCTCTTTTCTGATACTGCTAGTTAATCTCTGATTCCTTAGGGCAGGTGTGGGAACCTTGGGCCCTCCAGATGTTCCTGAACTACATCTCCCGGCAAACAGGGTCACTGGCCAGAGGAGAAGGAGAGAGAGAGAGAGAGAGAGAGAGAGAGAGAGAGAGAGAGTGTTTGAATTTGATATCCCGCTTTATCACTACCTGAAGGAGTCTCAAAGCGGCTAACATTCTCCTTTCCCTTCCTCCCCCACAACAAACACTCTGTGAGGTGAGTGGGGCTGAGAGACTTCAGAGAAGTGTGACTGGCCCAAGGTCACCCAGCAGCTGCATGTGGAGGAGCAGGGAATCAAATCCAGGTCACCAGATTACGAGTCTACCGCTCTTAACCACTACACCACACTGGCCCACAGCAGCACAGCAACGTCTGGAGGGCCAAAGATTCCCCACAACTGGACAGGAAACCCCATAGAAATACAAGGAAATAATTTTACTTCAACATGGCCAAGAGAAACCAACCCAGCTTCATTCTTTTCCTTGCAGTAATAGGCTTGCAACCCAAGTTGCCCATCTTGGACTTCCAAGCCCAGGTGCACTATCTTATCCTAATAATAATAATAAGGAAGTGGGTATTTTCACCTCCCAGGATG
This sequence comes from Podarcis cretensis, assembly GCF_951804945.1. NCBI lineage: Eukaryota > Metazoa > Chordata > Lepidosauria > Squamata > Lacertidae > Podarcis > Podarcis cretensis. The sequence goes on along the minus strand of NC_137176.1, from coordinate 15,538,184 downwards.
CAGCTGCCCTGGCTGGGTAAGCAGGAATTCCATCTCTGCTCCTCCCTCCTGAATCTGTGGGGGGCATTACTCACAGTTGGTGGAGGAAGAACCAGAATCAGAAAGGGTAAAAACTGTGGTCATGGTCTGAGTGGGGACCATGGTGATGAGACTGTAGAATGCAAGTGGGAGTGGCCGTTGAGACCATATAACACCGGTCCTGAAAGACCTACACTGGCTCCCAGAACGTTTCTGAGCACAATTCAAAGTGTTGGTGCTGACCTTTAAAGCCTTAAATGGCTTCGGCCCAGTATACCTAAAGGAGCGTCTCTCTCCCCCATTGTTCAGCCCGGACACTGAGGTCCAGCTCCGAGGGCCTTCTGGTGGTTCCCTCACTGCAAAAAGTGAAGTTACAGGGAACCAGGCAGAGGGCCTTCTCGGTAGTGGATACCCATCCTGTGGAACGCCCTCCCATCAAGGAAATAAACAGCTACCTGACTTTTAGAAAACATCTGAAGGCAGCTGTCTTTAGGGAAGATTCTAATGTTTGATGTTTTTAATATTCTGTTGGGAGCCGCCCAGAGTGGCTGGGGAAACCTAGCCAGATGGGCAGGGTATAAAAAATAAATTATTATTATTATTAGCTTCTTACCACCCAGCCACCCAAAGTTTGACCCATGTCAGCACTGTAACGTACCAAGATGGGACACACATTTCAGGTACCTGATATTTATTACAGTGGTACCTCGGGTTACAGCTGCTTCAGGTTACAGACGCTTCAGGTTACAGACTCCGCTATGCCAGAAATAGTACCTCGGGTTAAGAACTTTGCTTCAGGATGAGAACAGAAATCATGTGGCGGTAGCAGGAGGACCCATTAGCTAAAGTGGTATCTCAGGTTAAGAATAGTTTCAGGTTAAGAACGGACCTCCAGAACGAATTAAGTTCTTAACCTGAGGTACCACTGTACTCAATAAGCTTGAAACCGTCAGAATATTGGTCCTCTCTGTTAACAACAGAAGCACAAGAGCACGTTGCCTGGTAGCTGGAACACCGGAAAGTTAATGCAGCAGGCAATGGAGCAAGCTGCCTCAATTGCCTTTGCAGTTTTAACATTTGGATCCTCTTTGCAGCTCATTTGTCTTTTTCTCTCCATTGAAATGTTGAAGTATGTTGTTCTTGGCAGAACCAGCCCATGGAGCAATGTGCTTTACAATGGGCACATTGAGCAGTATGAAGCACAGTAGTGCCTAATCTTGTAAGCAAACTGTACAAATGTCTTGCATGCTGCAACTGCAACGCTCGCCAACTTATTTGCGGCACATCGGCCCTTCTGCAAGGAACGGCAGCAACGTGTTCTGAAGACTAAGCAGTAAACAGAATTAAGAACAAACAGCCTTTTTCAGAAGAGCTCCCCCCCCCAAAAGAAAGGCCTTTTACACAAACCACTGATATTCAGTGCTGTGAGATCTCCTCCACTTTATGCTTGTGTCAGGTTCTTGAATACTTTCCCCATCTCATGTAGTTCCATTTATTTACATAACACACACACGGTTTTGGTTTTCTAATAATTTGGATATCCCACTAGGTCTTAGATTCTCAAACTTGATCCCATCCCCTTCCTGATAATGGGTTTTTGGTGGTGGAGTTGCCGCCATTTTCATGCTCACCAAAGGCAGCTAGCAACTGACCTCAGTTGTGTACAATGTGATACAACAAACTACACAAGCAACATGAAGACCAGTATACTAGATAGCACTGCAATTCTTATTGCATAATACAGTGGTACCTTGGGTTACATACGCTTCAGGTTACAGACTCCGCTAACCCAGAAATAGTGCTTCAGGTTAAGAACTTTGCTTCAGGATGAGAACAGAAATCGTGCTCCGGCAGTGCGGCAGCAGCAGGAGACCCCATTAGTTAAAGTGGTGCTTCAGGTTAAGAACAGTTTCAGGTTAAGAACAGACCTCCAGAACGAATTAAGTACTTAACCTGAGGTAGCACTGTATACATAATTTAGTACAACAAAAACAAAAACAAAATGTGTACACTTGTAAATTCTCTAATATATTTGAAATCAAATGAACACACACGTCTGTCAATCTTGTAGCATATGGTTCTAATGTGTGAAGTTTATATATTTTTCATGTACACAGGTCATTGTTTCATATTTGAATTCTTTTGTAGTTGTGCTAAAGAAGATTCCAGCGAAACAGTCAGATTATCTGGGATCACTGTCCCACGTTGTTATTCACTTACTACTTTGGCACCATGAATGCCTAAAATTTTTTACCGTCAAGCCCACAGGATAGCATCTATTACTCTGTTTCAACTACAGACTTATTATACTTCTACGGACTTTCAAAGATTGGCAGACATGTGTTCATTTGATTTCAAATATATTAGAGAATTTACAAGTGCACACATTTTGTTTTTGTTGTACTAAATTATGTATATTATGCAATAAGGATTGCAGTGCTATCTAATATACTGGTCTTCATGTTGCTTGTGTTGTTTGTTGTGTTAGGTTTGCAACACAGGGGTTTGTTGTTCTGTATTGGTGGTGTACAATGTGATGGCTGACAACAGTGGTGGACTTTGGGCTTTCACATGTCAGTGGCGCCCTGTGAAGCACCAAAATGCAGAGCCCCCTCCCCACCTCTCGCCTTCCATTCTACATCATAGTTGCAGTGCATCCCAGGCTCTGCGCCCAGTGCAACTGAACCAGTGGTGCTCTGCTAAATCTGCCTCTGAAGAAACATGTCAACTGGACTCCACAGGGTTCAAATAAATAATAATAATAATAATAATTTATTATTTATACCAGCCACTCTGGGCAGCTCCCAACAGAATATTAAAAACACAATAAAACATCAAACAAGCTGCCTTCAGATGCCTCCTAAAAGTCAGATAGTTGTTTATCTCCTTGACATCTGATGGGAGGGTGTTCTTAGAATTATGCTGCTGTCACAAAGGCCTTCCTCATTTATTTTGTGACTCCCTCTCACTTATGCAGAAAAACAATGTGTGAGGGTTAACATCTGACAAAACTGTCCGAGGTTACAAGTGCCAGGCACTCAGTTCAGAGACTATGAAGATCCCAAAGTCTTCTGAGTGGGGACATTGGCCTTAGGCTTTGGCAGACATTCCTTCCACTTTCAGAACCAGGGGTGCCAACTTGAATAAAATATTGGGGGGCAGATAAGCCGCACCCCACATAATCGATCACATGATGGGATTTATTGGGGGGAGAAATGACCTACCCAGTTCAGGTGTTGTCACATAGTGAGACGTAGGGGACAAGGTAGGAGAGTATGAACAAACAAAATGGTGGGAGGGCGTTCCACAGGGCAGGCGTCACTACCGAGAAGGCCCTCTGCCTGGTTCCCTGTAACTTGGCTTCTCGCAGTGAGGGAACCTCCAGAAGACCCTCGGCGCTGGACCTCAGTGTCCGGGCAGAACGATGGAGGTGCAAGATAGGCAAGATCAGTCAACTACAAGCAAAGTTTTGTTTTGTGCAAAAATATAAATATAAAATGTAGAGTGAGTCACACTGGCTCTGTGGTTTTAACTTGCTCCAGTAAATTTTCCAGAGAAAGAAGCCTAGAGTTTACACAAATGCTGGTATTTGCTCCATAAGCTCCAATACGGAGCTAATAAAAAAACAGGTTTTGGCGTTATATGGAAAGCGAAGAAAAAATAATAATCTATTTAACACTCCAAAAACCACACATTTCATGCCTTGTTTTGCCAAAGAACATTGGCCTCTAACTTCACCACAAACCAATTACAAGCTCTTCTTCACTTGCCCTCCAAAAATTATTTGCAAAAAGAAATCTCCACAGAAAGCGACCACAAGTCTGGACAGCATGCCCATCCTGGCTCAGCACAGAGAACTGGTTCTCCTATCAGCCAGTTTCACAGCTTAAAAGTATGAAGACTATTTAAGAGGTCTGGGATCCGTTCTATATCCTTTGGTCCACCAGGTATTAAGTTCAAGACTTATGTCACAACTAATAGATTTCAAAATGAGAGTCAAAGCAGAGCTAGCGTTGACCACACAATAGGCAGCAAAGCGAGCGATCATATATCACGCTGTGAGAGGAGGCAGCTGCAAACTGCTACTTTGGCTGGCTGCTCTTCTTAGATCTTACGAATTGTATGTGAGCTCAGTCCATCTTTTGTGTGCACAAGGCTGCACACTCCTCCGAATGGCAAGAGGGTTGAGGGACAGCCGCTAGAGCAATGTTTCCCAGACTTGGAGCTCCAGCTGTTTTTGGACTACAACTCCCATCATCCCTAGGTAGAAGTACCAGTGGTCAGGGATTATGGGAATTGGAGACCCAGGTTTGGGAAAACACTGCTCTAGAGGGTTTGTTTACTTGGGACAAGTAGCTACTCGAGGAAAACTAAAATAAGCCGAGAAAAGAAGAGTAGGGAACGGTGAATGGAAGCCCCTGTGTCGTCATGTGTGTATCTACCAAGTTTAAGATTATTCTCAGTACATAGAGCCTGGTTTACATGTGGCTGCTTTTGATATTCTGGACCAAAGTCACATTTTGTAGATTTCAGAGGGTGTGTCTGAAAATGCTCCTCTCCCAGATTGCGTTCATCTTCAGAGGGTGGGCTATTTTCTAAAAATGTTTATTTTAATTGAGGATTAAATGGCGTAGTCTTGGTTTAAGGCACACATACCCCCCCAACACACAAGGAATCTTGGGAACTGTAGTTTGTTCCTCACAGAAGCTACAATCACCAGCACCTACAGTTTCAAGATTCTATAGGGGACATACTTTAAATGAATGCTATTGTGTTTTTATAGGTGTTGGAAGCTGCCCAGAGTGGCTGGGGCAACCCAGTCAGATGGGTGGGATAATAATAATAATAATAATAATAATAATAATAATAATAATATACACAGTCCTAGTTTCAACTAAAGGTGCTTACAAAATTCTCACTAGATTTAGAGGTTCTAAGTTCTTTGATCTTGCTTTCAGAGTGGCACCAATTTACCAACAAACTTGGCATTATTCTACTTTTCATTATTTCTGGATGTTATTCATACAGTTGCAAATGCATTGTCTGCTGCAGTTTTCAGTCTGCAAATCTCCTCTAACACATAGGCACATTGATTAAATGACAGCACTAGAGGCCAAACTACGTGTTATGTTAAATGCTTAATTTAGCTTTGCTGTCCGTTTTTTTTAAAGTAGTTATTTTTTTTTGTTTTTAAAAAGTAAATACATGAGGCTATGATGCAAACCGAGGGCAAACATGCATCACTCCCAAAAGCAATCTTAGAACATTTCCAAGTTAAACTATAAAGCAGAACACATGGGAGTGAGAACCCATGGAACAAATAACTAGGAAAATCCTCTCTCTCTAGCTCTTAACCAATAGGACGCATTCTCTGCCTTGAATGTTTCAAAGTTTTTGGCCTTCCTCCCATCTAAAGTGAGCTTTAATTCTCCTTATTGGCACATTCCAAATTGTAGCTTTACACCCCAATGTAGAAATCCCAGTGCTTACAGTTGAACATGAAACCGCAGGAAGCTCACCTGCGTTTGGAGTTTTGTGTTCCATGACAAATAGGAAAACTCCTTCAATAGTGGAAAGCTAACTGAGCATGAGCTAGTTTATAATATCACATAAAAAGCATGTTTTACAGAATAAGAGAAAATCCATTTGGAAAATATCAGAATCTTGAGCACAAGATAGGGCAGTTGAGATGGGAAGAACCGTGTGAGCACAATCTATAGGCAGGCTCTCATTTTTGATGATAAGAAGAGTTTGGATTTGATATCCCGCTTTATCACTACCCTAAGGAGTCTCAAAGCGGCTAACATTCTCCTTTCCCTTCCTCCCCCACAACAAACACTCTGTGAGGTGAGTGGGGCTGAGAGACTTCAAAGAAGTGTGACTGGCCCAAGGTCACCCAGCAGCTGCATGTGGAGGAACGGAGACGCGAACCCGATTCACCAGATTACAAGACTACCGCTCTTAACCACTACACCACACTGGCAGTTTGAAGGTGCACCTTCAAAATCCCTCCTTGTACCCACCTGTTAACATGGTACCCCACAGCAGCCTTCTCCAATCTGATCCACTCCAGATATTTTGGACTCTAATTTAGGGTTACCAGACGCCCCCAGTTCCCGGGGACAGTCCCCAGATTTGCAAATCTGTCCCTGGGAAATGTGGCAGTGGCAGCCTCAGCAGCCCGGAGCCAGCCTGGTAGCGCAGTTGGCTCTGGCTGGCTTCAGGAGCTGCTTGCTGCCGTCGCCACTGCTGAAGGTGAACCAGGGACGTCCGGCGGGACAGATCTCCTGCCCCCTTCCCCCTTTGTTTTGACAGATCGAGGGAGGCTCAGGAGTCACGGGAGGCTGGTGCGCCGTTGCCCAGTTTTTAAAAAACTCTGTGCATTTATGTTTCATAGGGTGCGAAAGAAGGGCTTTGCAGCTTTAGACAATATGCATGTGTGCTTGGGCCCAGGGTCTTTTGCCTCACCATCCCCACTACTGACTCCCTATTGCTACTCAGCTACCAAAAAAAAAAGTGTCCCTGGATTCATTGAAAAAAATATGGTAACCATACTCTAATTTCCATCAACCCCAGGCAGCACAGTCAGTGGTCAGTGATAATAGGCGCTATAATCCAAAAACACTGGGCTTCCCTAACTTAGAGGCCTCCATCTCAGAAGCCCCAGTGCAACTGCAGCCCCCCTTTTGTTCTGACACCTGGAGATGGTTGTGCCACTTAAGTGAAGAAGCACCTCTCAATGAAGGCAAAGTGAGCTACAGAGACACAGCTGCAGTATCTACGAAAGGCTCTGTTTGAGAGTAACTGCTGCTGAAGCAACATCTGAGCTCTGCTCTCATGCAGTATTCAGCCTGAGCCCTGCATGGAGCTGTCCAAGGTACACTTGTGTTGCCTCGGGTGAGCTCAGTGCTTGCACTAAGTTGGGCAATCCTGCGCTAGAGAAGGGGAGATATACAAAATTCACAGCAGCCCCCATGAAGCATAGTGGGGTTTAATGTAGGTCCTGGCTCAAGCCTGGTTTGCAATCCAGGAGCAAAGACTATCAGTTACCAGACACAAGGGAAGGAGAGTGCACACGAACCCAAGACTAGTGGTTGTTCCTCTTCATAATGGCAAGCTATGATTTGGCACTGTGCCCGAATAGCGCCTCGTGATATTAAAATAAAGTAAAGGGACCCCTGACCATTAGGTCCTGTTGTGACCGACTCTGGGGTTGCGGCGCTCATCTCGCTTTATTGGCTGAGGGAGCCGGTGTACAGCTTCCGGGTCATGTGGCCAGCATGACTAAGCCACTTCTGGCCAACCAGAGCAGCGCACGGAAACACTGTTTACCTTCCCGCTGGAGCAGTACCTATTTATCTACTTGCACTTTGCAAACTGCTAGGTTGGCAGGAGCAGGGACCGAGCAACAGGAGCTCATCCCATCATGGGGATTCGAACCGCTGACCTTCTGATCGGCAAGTCCTAGGCTCTGTGGTTTAACCCACAGCGCTACCCGCGTCCCCTCTCGTGATATTACCTCTCTTCAAATGAATAATTAGGACCCCAAATAGTGCTTGGACTAGTCAGAATGTTAAATTGTATAATTAGGAAAGATACAGCGAGTCAATGTAAGACTTTGGAGACTAATCAGTGAATTGATTCCTGATGAATAGTTCTTGTACTAATCACTTCCCAGCCTTTTGAAGTTAGAAGAATTCTGTTCTGGCAAACCAAACGTCATACTTGACATACATCACTTATAGGACATAATTCACAGAGCTGAGCTGAAGCTAACTACTTTGTTTCATTATTTTTCTGTGTAACTGAAACTGCTTCCTCCTGTTTATTTGGTGATCTTCAGCAATTGTTGCAGACACATTTGCATTATTTCTATGCAGGGCTTGGCAGCGTCTTCTTCACTCTCTCTATCCCTGATCTCAGATATCCCCACTTTTTGTTATAGCACCCATGTGCTTTTATATGCAAGAATCAGCCACAATATCATCACAGGTGGACCCAAGCAAAGTCATGTGGTCACCAGAGCCCAATGGATTGATGATAGCAATGGAAAGAAGAAGGAACAGCAACCAGAAAAGTTGAAAAGCAACATGAGGAGACAAGTGAAGAGGCGGCCACGGAAAAGGAGTGCAAAATGCAGGTGTGTAAAAAATTCTGCTTTCAAGGTAGCTATCAAAATTATTATTAATACATAAGTTGTGTCTCTGCCAAAAGGCATCCAAATTTGGATTTGTGATTTCAGACCCTCACCTCCAACGTTTTAGGTTACTCTCTCTTTTCTTTGCGCAATTAATACAAAGTTCAGGAGAGAGTTTTTAGGAGTGTTCACAACTGAATACCCTTACCAAAAAACAAACGAAAAACACCTCTCTGCAATCATGAACTCTGATGAGTCAGGGTTCCCACTTTAGGGAGGTTTCTAAGTGTTTTCAGTTGAATGCCTATGTACCCAGAGAGAAAAATTAAAGAGGGGGTTGTTGCTTTTTGCAGTCGTTTGAATAAATAATCAGAATCATTATAGGTTTAATTACTCTTGGCAAATCTGTGTTAATATTACAGGAAAAAAATAGGGGTTATGATAGATGACATGAAACATAGGCAAAGTTATTGGCGGAAATGACTGGCAGAATCCGAGACCAGGGAGAAGAGTCGATGGAGGAAGATTGGAAGAAATTTAAAGACTATTTCCAGAAACATTGTAAAATTAATAACTGTTAGAAGGATGTTGGAATAATATTATATGATTTTAGCAGGAATGATATAAAGGATTTGGGAATAACTGACTGTTAATTGGTGAAAGGAGGAAAAGTAAAGTTACATTATATTAAGATAATTTACAGGACTAAAATTTTAAAAGAGGGAAAGGATTTGCTGAAATGGATAATTGACCTAGAATACAAAATACGGAGGTGTGAGGAGGTCAAGGAAATAAGCTAATGAAAGATAAGTAATGAGGAGATTTGATGTATTTTTCTTTGCGTTTTTGTTTTTGTTTAATGGATTTTATTTTTCTGTTTTTTCATATTGTGATGTGTTGTTTTGTTTTTGTTTAATGTGGTATTTTTACTTTTTCTTTCTGTAACCTTTAAAATTTTAATAAATATTATTTTTTTAAAAAAGAAAGAAACATAGGCAAAGTTATTTTTAAATTCTGATTGATTAAAGAGAAAAGAGCACCTGTGTATTTCTTGCTGAGTTTTTTGTGGTAGTTGAGTGGAAGCAAAGTCTCCTCCTATAGTGTCTTTATTTCCATTTTTGCAGAGTTCACTAGAGTCGAGGTGTCGGTCTAGCACCATGGGCTTATACAGATAAGCTTAATGGTGCCCTAATTCCTCCAAATGCAACAAAGAACTTGCTTTGGTTATGAGTTTTATAGTGACATCAGCATCCATGGAGCTTTACAACGTGGCTTAAAGACAAGATTTTGTCCCAAGAAGCTTGCAAAGTAAATTTAAGCAGAGGAAGGTACATGAAAACCAAGGGTGATCAAAGATTATTAGATTTTTGTTTTAAACCTTGCAGGGTTAGTGAGATTCCAGGATCCATTTAGTAACTCTCATCCACAGTGGAGGATGAGAAGAAGAGAGTGCCCAAGCTCAAAGGCCACTCTTGATCTCATTCTGGATACAATCTCAGGGATGGATTACCATCTAAGTCAGCTGAGAATGATATTTTTTACCTCTGAACCTTTCCTGCTCCCCGCCTCCCCCACTTTTCCAGGAAAGGAATTGGTTTGGAGTGGAGTCAGCTTAATATCTCTTGAGTGTTATGTTTAATAGGCAAATTATATTTTTAAAAGCAAGCCCAAAGTGGTTGGTACAAAACAGGAATATCAAATGAAACCAAAACATACTAGTATAAAAAGCCTTATAAAAGAGGCACGCGCTTTGGGTTCCTGGGGCAGGAAACGAAGTACAAAGAGTTCCCATAATTCGCCTTCCCGAAATCTTTTTATTTTGCAAGTTTGAATTTGAATTTGTTTTTACAAGTCTGGAGAAAATAAGCCACTTGGGTACTGGCCGGAAGTCTCAAAACAGGCTAATGCGCGAAGCTTACTTTACATTACTCATTGACAAAATACATCTTTTACACCAGCCAGAGAGACCAGACTCTGGTCGTTTCTTATGGTAAACCAACCCCAGCCAACTAAATTGTACGAAAACACCACACATTCTTTTGACACAGTGAGTGGTCCTTGCTATAATACTTTTAACATAGAGTTTATAATCACTCGGTATGAATTATCTACGAAAATTTAATGAACCAAATAGTAAAGTCATTTTTCATTGCCAGATCGCCACAAAAAACCCCCAAAGCCTAATATGGTCTTGAATGGCTTAAGCAGAAGCCAAGGCTCTCAAAGCAGCTCAGGAACAACTTAATACAATAATACCAGCAACAGTGCCAAAAAAACAAAGACCAATAAAATAAAGCAATGAAGCAGTCTCGACTATAAAATCTCAAGCAACACACTACACAGCAAAATTGTGCCTAGCTCTGAGCTGTGCTTTGTTAGGGAAGGTAATTCTGTTTCAGTTCTAAGGAGGTCATGCAGTATAAGACAGTTCTGCGATGAACCAAAGATCTGGCTCAGAATCAAGTTGGCTTCCTACATTTCTATGTAGAAGATGAGAAGCCAAGATGGCTGAAAGTCTACGGCACTGTTTCCCAAACTTGGATCTCCAGCTGCTTTTGGACTACAATTCCCATCATCCCTGTCCACTGGTCTTGCTAGCTAGGGATGATGGGAGTTGTAGTCCAGCTGGAGACCCAAGTTTTGGAAACACTGGCCTGTGGAACTAGGCTTAACATCCCGCTGGAATATGGAACAGCTTCACAACCAGAACTTCATGCATGTTATCAGAGCACATGAGCTTTGGATTGGAGCTAAATCGCTATGGCCATAGCACGTCTATGTATACCCGTATAAGCAAGAAGAGCTTGCATGGCGTAGCATAATGGTGAAGACAAGGGGGCAAGAACGCACCAGTTTGGCATTCCTGCCAGTGAGTCCATTCTGCCCAACATCACTGCCTCTCGACCCCAGTTAGACTACATAATTGCATGAGAACTGTTCCAGAGTATTTTTCATTACATCCATTTGAAAAAAGATTGGTGTTGAACTAATTGGCTGATGAAGAATTCAATGAAACAGTAGTTGTTATCCGGAAACATTGTTCAGCAGAGTTCAGAGTTAGACATCAGAATTGGACATTTGCTGATTATACAAAGCTTCATGACTTACTCTCCGCCGTGATTCATTTAAGGCACCGTGATTCATTTAAGGACTTTCAGAGACTTTCAGAGACTTCAGTTTGTTAGTTTTGATGTTTAGAATTATTCCATAAAGTTTTTCACATTGTTATTGTTTCTGGCCATCGTGTTGCTTTTGATATTGTTGGCTCATATATTGCAACACAGGGGTTTGTTTGTTTGTTTGTTTACTTACTGCTCCTATAAAAAGGATCTTCATAAGGTGCCACACATACCACACATTTTCACCAAAAAATCCACATTCCAAAAAGGACACATTTCCTCCTAACTCCAGGTGAGATTCATCAAACTTTCAAATGAACCAGAAGCCTCATTTTATGTACTTTATCGCTTGCTTGGCACAGACTTCTAAGCACCAGGAAAACACGACATTCAAGTGTAGCAGATCAACTTCCAGAGTAATTCCATTACCACCTTTGAAAATAAAAGTCCAGCCCTCGTTGTATTAAATGGAAGACCCAGCAAGGACAATGCCAGTGGTAGCGAACCTTTTAGAGACCGAGTGCCCAAATTGCAACCCAAAACCCACTTATTTATCGCAAAGTGCTAACACGGCAATTTCACCCATATATCTCATTTTTTTCTGTGTCTTTCACTTTTCTTCTTTATGACTGCTGTTGTAATAAATAATCCTTCATGAAAGTTATTGCATTACTGTGGCGATCACACAGGGCCCCCGGACGTTTGATGGTCTATCGACCCTGTGCCACCACTGTGATTGCTTTCTTCGCTGCCACCACCCCGCTTCTCACGGGGACACACGGAGTCCAGACAGTTGTTAACATTAACAAATAATCAAGTTTATTTTTAAATGCAGGAACAAGCATATGGTTTCAGTTTATTTTTCTCTTGTCAGTTTCTTAATCTTAGTTCCTAACAACTCCAAACTGATTATCCCCAACTATCTACAGTGGTGCCTCGCAAGGCGAAATTAATCCGTTCCGCGAGTCTCTTCGTCTTGCGGTTTTTTCGTCTTGCGAAGCACGGCTATTAGCGGCTTAGCGGCTTAGCGGCTATTAACGGCTTAGCGGCTTAGCGGCTATTAACGGCTTAGCGGCTTTAAGAAAAAGGAAACAAACTCACAAGAACTCGCAAGACGTTTTGTCTTGCGAAGCAAGCCCATAGGGAAATTCGTCTTGCGGAACGACTCAAAAAACGGAAAACTCTTTCGTCTAGCGAGTTTTTCGTCTTGTGAGGCATTCGTCTTGCGGGGCACCACTGTATCTGACTCCACCTAACAGTTCCTCTCACTCTCTCACAATACAACTCTACCAACCCACACCTAATCCTCCCTCTTCCTTCTTCACCTCCCAAACCTCAACTGACTTCCAAAACCTCCCACTCTATCTTCTACTCCCCCCTTGCATTCTCACTGGCCAATCACATCACACCCATTTTAACCATTTCCTTTTGACCCATCCTAGGAGGCAAACGCCAAAATTACATTCTTAATTAAATTAAATTTCCATTGATATATAATTTTATGGGATAACTCAGTGCTTTTTTCCTCCATTCAGTTCCTTTCTCTCTTAAGCCCCTTCTATTTATTCATTTATTGAATCTGCATACCACCCTTCATTTCCAGGTCTCAGGGCAGTTCACAGCATAAAAATACAAGATGAAAAACTCAAAAATACAGAATGAAAGCAAGAACAAACCAATAACCCTCCTCCCTTCCGATACTTATTCCGCATGTAAACATCTACATTCACAAGATAAAAGGGGAAACACAAACCACATGAACCGAGAAGTGTCACCCTTCCGCCTGCCAAAAATTAAGCACCTGTTTCTTGCAAAATACAACCTGCACAAGCGTGTTTACATGCACCCCTATCAGTCCCAAAGGAAGCCGGCTGGCTGAAGTCCTGTTGAGCCACCCCTCAGATACTCTTTATAATGGGAAACAACCATCCAGAGAGGACGCCCATCCCTCACACCCCAGTGTCGCCCACCATGTCGCTCTTAATTCCCTCGCCTACACCTCACCCCTTTTGAGTCCCTGCCCGGCTTCCTTCTTCCTTATTCTGCACACCCTTACTCGGGAGTAAACCCCACCAACCTCGGAGACGCTTCCTTCCCGAGAAAGCGTGGGAGTTTTCAAAGGCCCCCGCGTGCAAATTGCCACGTGAGATCACCTCCATCTTGGATTTTTATTTTATTTTTGCACTCAAGTCTCCTCCCTTTGTGGAAGGTGGCTTTGGTCTCCCAAATCTGGAACTATATCACCAGGCCTACCTGCTGAGTAAGACTAACGATTGGAGTGCTAGCAGGAATCCCAACTGGGCTACTCTCGAATATAGTTTCTTTGAACCTCTTGTAGGGTTGACTAAACTGGGTTCCCATTTTATGCAATATCATATTATTCTGGAGACTGCGCAACAATCCCTCTTGCTGTTCTGGCTTCAGAGATAGCAGCGCAGCCTGCATTCGCTCCATAAGACGCACACACATTTCCCCTTACTTTTTAGAAGGGAAAAGGTGCGAAAAATACGGTACTTCTTTTTGCAATGTCTCTTAAAGATATGGGTTTTTTCCCCCAACTGTCACCAGCCCCCACACATTAAGAGACAAAATGTGAAAGTAAAGATGGGCTGGAGAATTAATGCTGCTTTTCAGTTGTTTGTTGGTTTTTGCTCTTTTGTTTTTAGCTGAAGATCAAAAGGGGGAAATCTACCCTCCCCCCAAAAAAAGTTGGACAGTAAAACAGAGACAAGGAATACCATTGGCATACCTTCACTGGTAGCGGCATTCTTTTGAGTTTTGGTTGGAGTGTGATCTGTACTTGAACTCACGTCGGATGAGAGGCTTGAGCTGCCTTTACCTACAAAGGAAAATCAGGAGCGTTAGAAAACAGTTGTTGTTATTTCCAAGCAACACCTTATGTATGTGGTTATAGTTTTCAGCCCAGGTTGAGGTTCCTAAATTAAGTGGTTGGGTGAATTCTGCAAATGTACAAAAGCAGACAATCACCCCAGTGGCCTTGACCCAAGCGTTCAAACACACCTCGTCCCATGTGTCCCAAAGTGCTCTGAATAGCAATCAATGCATGTCAAGCCACTTTAAAGCAGAATTCAGAAGTATTTTGTGATACATGATAGAGTAAAGTCAGTCAGTGTTTATTACTGCAAATAGCCAGCATAAGGATAGAGAAAAACACTTCAAAGAATGTAATAATAATAATCCCATTGGAATTGGCTATTCTAAATAAGTATTCTAAAGCCAATATTAAAACCCATTACGAGAAAAAAACTAGACAAGCAGCAACAAAAGCTGTTAGATGAAATCCACTTGTCATCTCCAGATATCCTGTGAAATTAAAAAAAGAGAGCTAATAACGTAAGAAGAGGCTGCTGGATCAAGCCAAAGGCCCATCTGAGATAGCTTAGCTGTTGTTGTTGTTGTTGTTGTTTGGTCTTTTAGTTGTGTCCGACTCTTCGAGACCCCATGGACCAGAGCACGCCAGGCACTCCTGTCTTCCACTGCCTGCCGCAGTTTGGTCAAACTCATACTGGTAGCTTCGAGAACACTATCCAAGCATCTCATCCTCTGTCGTCCCCTTCTCCTTGTGCCCTCCATCTTTCCCAACATCAGGGTCTTTTCCAGGGAGTCTTCTCTTCTCATGAGGTGGCCAAAATATTGGAGTCTGCTTAGTTGGTAGAGCATGACTTTTAATCAAGCCCTTCGTTGGGCAAATGATTCCTGCATTGCAATGGGTTAGACTCCATGATCCTTGTGGTCTCTTCCAAATCTATGATTCTATGATGATGATGAAAACACACAACATGCATTTAGATATAAATGAAAACAAGTATAGGGCCAAGTTAGTTTCTGGGCTTTTCTATCAAGCCTCAGACATGGTTGAGCTGATGATCTCTCATCAAGTTGATCCATTACTGTACTAGTTATTACATCAAACAGAGCAATCTTGCTGCACATAAAGTGTGCCTATATCATCAGAGAGAAAGCAGGGAAGGGGAGTTGAATTCTCACAAAGATTTTATTAGCCCTTTTACGTTCTCAAACACAGAATTTGGCCATGACAGGGTAGAGAGTCAGAATAAAATAAGACAACTTGTGGAGCCGGACAATCTCACTGTCAAGTTGCAAATAGCCGTTTACCCGAGACAGTTGGAATAAGTGAGAAAGAACTCCAGGTGGCTAGATAGGACTACAACTTTGTCACTTGAACGAGGGCTGCTATGTTCTCCTTTTCCAACCGTCAATATACCACAAACAACTATGTATGGGCAAGCAGTTTAGGAAAACATTTTGGGAACAAGTAACTTGTGAAAATGCATTTGCAACACTGCTGTTAATAACATATTCTGATACAGTGATACCTCAGGTTACATACACTTCAGGTTACATACGCTTCAGGTTACAGACTCCGCTAACCCAGAAATATTACCTCGGGTTAAGAACTTTGCTTCAGGATGAGAACAGAAATCGTGCAGCGGCGACACAGCAGCAGCAGGAGGCCCCATTTGCTAAAGTTGTGCTTCAGGTTAAGAACAGTTTCAGGTTAAGAACAGACCTCCAGAACAAATTAAGTTCTTAAACCGAGGTACCACTGTATTAGAAACCACAAGATAAATTTAGCAAACAAGCCCCAAAGTGACACAATAAGGAGTTTTGGAACAGTCCTTTAAAAGCTACATCATAGGTTTAAAACAGTTCTTAAAACAATGCAAAAGGAGTGATGTTGTCCATATATCAAACCAGAAAGAGGGATTCCTCCGTACAGAGACAATCTATGAGATCATCTCTCAGGCATAAATATTTAACTGGTTTCTGCATATGTGCATGCGCATGTTGGACTCCATGTTTACACAAAGAGCAATTGTGAGAGATACTGACTTGCATTTGTGGCAGAAGGAAAGAGACCACACAAAGAGTCCCTTCCCACTAGAAAAACAGTGCAAGGACAGGATAGTTAAAACCCTTATTTATAATCTCAAATGGGCTTCTTTTGAACTGGTGGAGGAGCAAATTAAACGGCTGAGGTCAAGATCAAATGCGGCACACACAAAAAGTAAGTTTAACACAATGGGAGGGATGTTTCTAGGACCAAGGTGAAACTATGAAGCTCCCTTGTTATATTTGCTCTTGGATGCTGTCTATGTAAGCTTGTTGCCTTTATAGTACTGAAACAGGGGTAGGCAACCTTAGGCCCGTGGGCCAGATGCAGCCCAATTGCCTTCTAAATCCGGCCCGCGGACGGTCCAGGAATCAGTGTGTTTTTACATGAGTAGAAGGTGTTCTTTTATTTAAAATGCATCTCTGGGTTATTTGTGGGGCCTGCCTGGTTTTTTTTTTACATGAGTAGAATGTGTGTTTTTATTTAATTTTTTTTTGGATAATATTTATTAATATTAACAACAAAATATAACAATATGCCAAAATAAGAAAGAAACAATTCCAAATCTTACAGATTAAAACACGAAACTAAGAATGAAAGAAAAGATAAAAGAAAAGAAAAGATAAAAGACAAAGAAAAATGCATCTCTGGGTTATTTGTGGGGCATAGAAATTTGTACTTTTCTTTTTCTTTTTCAAAATATAGTTCGGCCCACCACATGGTCTGAAGGACGGCAGACCGGCCCACGGCTGAAAAAGGTTGCTGACCCCTGTACTGAAATGTGGCTTTTTGCATGCTATTATATCTGATACTGTTTTGCTCTGTTATTATGAAATTGTTTTTGTGGTGTTTGTTTGAAATGCCTTCCTGTCTTCTTTGTTATAAGTTGCTTGGAGCATGATTTTTGTGTTTGTGTGTGGAAAAGTGGCATAAAGATAAAATGAATGCCTGAAATGTCAACATGCACCAAAACTCTAAGGGTAACGTTAGAACCATGTTGAGGTGTCTGAATACTTATCAGTTTGAACCTAAATTGTGTGCCCAAGCGACCTGACCTGCTGCCCTCTTATCTCAAATGACAGGTAAATAAGGACTCTGGAGAGCATCCTGGGTTCAAATTAGGCCGCAAATTCATTGCTTACAAATATAAAAAGTAAAAGGTTTAGGACCCTTGGATGGTTAAGTCCAGTCAAAGGTGACTATGGGGTTGCGGAGCTCATCTTGCTTTCAGGCCAAGGGAGCCAGTGTTTGTCCACAGACAGCTTTCCAGGTCATGTGGCCAGCAGGACTAAACTGCTTCTGGCACAACGGGACACTGTGCCGGAAGCCAGAGCACACAGAAATGCTGTTTACCTTCCTGCCGCAGCGGTACCTATTTATCTACTTGCACTGGCATGCTTTCAAACTGCTAGGTTGGCAGGGGCTGGGATAGAGCAACAGGAGCTCACGCATCGCAGGGATTCGAACCGCCGACCTTCTGATCGACAAGCCCAAGGGGCTCAGTGGTTTAGACCACAGCACCACACACACCAGGTAGAAGTGTGTTTGGCATGGCATTGTCCAGCCTGCTTGCTGTACAAAACTTTGGGGGGAGTGGGATAAAGCATGATCCATGACATACAGCAAATATATACTATCCAACAGGTTGACCGTGCTACACATGCATTGTCAATTAAACAACTGAGCTGATCTGCTGGTTTTGGCATGAAGGGGCACGAGGTAGAGAATGGACTGATCTAGATCTCCTTCCACCCCAAGCAGCTGCTTCTCTCAGCCTGTTGATCTGTACTATCACAATTTTTCTAGCTGGATCAAGAACACAGCAGCAGTCTTTTGGCCCAGTGGCTGGATGAGTTAAGGAAAGCTAGGTAAATTACCATCAGAGGGGCAATCTGGCTCCAAGTGTTTTTCATTCCTGATCTTCTCACCAAATGCCCAATAAGCATCTTAGGTACCTGAGGATTCCCTGGAACATTGCCTGACCACTCCTATCTTATATGAAAACCACAACAGTAAAATACCTTGGCCGACAGAGAACACACTGCTTTTTTCATTACTGAAATAAACAGGCAGCAAAGGAATTCAGCAGGGTTTTTTAAAAATACACTAGCCATGATTTAATAGACAGAAAAGTCTAATAGTATACTACATCTTGGCTTGGGACACCCAGGCTCAAATCCTGCCAATGTTTGAAAATCAGAGACATTTTTGTTCTGGGAGCAGGGCTTACTTTTATTTGCTCCAACAGTGCGATTCAATCACCCTATTTTTCAGATGGCTAATCTCGCACCTCGCCACACGACCGTTTCTAAGCTCAGTTAGTAGCCATACCATATTGCATGAACATTATTGCAGGAGTCTCAAAGCACTGGGAACCAGTGGCAACCATGAATGTGCAGTATGAAATAGTGGGAATCAATGAGCTACTGTGGTGCTGGAGGAGACTCTTGAGTCCCATGGACTGCAAAAAGATCAAACCTATCCATTCTTAAGGAAATCAGCCCTGAGTGCTCACTGGAAGGACAGATCCTGAAGCTGAGGCCCCAATACTTTGGCTACCTCATGAGAAGAGAAGACTCCCTGGAAAAGACCCTGATGTTGGAAAAGATGGAGGGCACAAGGAGAAGGGGACGACAGAGGATGAGATGGTTGGATAGTGTTCTCAAAGCTACCAGCATGAGTTTGACCAAACTGCGGGAGGCAGTGGAAGACAGAAGCGCCTGGCATGCTCTGGTCCATGGGGTCACGAAGAGTCGGACACGACAAAATGACTAAACAACAACATGAGCTATTGACAGGAATATGGAAGGGAAGCAGCGCAGAAATCCTTTCTGCATTGCCTTGCCTTCCTGCTCTCCCTCCCCTCATGAGTTCTCATTTATTAGATAAAGTCTGGGTTCCTGAGGAGAGCATTGCCACTTCCTGAGCTTGGGACACAACACCAAGCCTTCTCAGAGTTGCCACAAGGCATATGACGGGAAAAGTAAACTTCTATCATTCTCCTTTAGCTCCCAAACCATGATGGAGTCTTTTCTTGGACTCAGGAGATATTCCAAGGTGTTCTAGATGCTGCAATGGCTTCAAGGAAACCTTCACTCAGCCCTGAAGTCATTACAAGGGAGTTTTATGGGCTGAAGGGAATAAAACTGCTTGTTTCTCTACAATTGCTCAAGCTTCCAGCACTGGCCAGCCAAGAGCTAACTAGGCCTGTGTGCTGCTCTCTGCTGCCAGTTTGGGGCAAGGGGGAGGGATGCAATTATCAGTCAACGAAGCTGCCTCTTCCATTAGTGCCCCCACCCCACCCTGAGCGGAAAATATTGCCGAATATGCAATATAACTTTCTCCCAATGCCGTGTGCATAAAAGACTACTGTCAGGCAGCCTTTCAACTCTATAAAAGCCTTGGAAAAACAAGGGCCTTTCTCCAAGTCAGCCTTCCAGTCCCTGAGGTGATGGTCGCCATGCATGCAGCCAAAAGCAACTGGAATGAACTCTTAAGAGCCTGGCTGATAATGCAAGAGATTTCCTTTCCAAGGTCACGAGGGGTTGGATAAACTGCTTTCTTCGATCCGGATCCAACAAGACATGGAAAGAAATGGCTTGCTGCTGCTGCTGCCTTGGTAGATTTCTCTGAGCACGCCCAGGATTAGCAGACTTCGATTTCTCCAGTTCTGGATTTGTGGAGCTCTTATTATCTGAGAAATCACTAACTGCACTCAAGCCTCTATGTATTTGGCAACTCCTCACAATCACAGAAAGCCACAGATTTCAAATGGTGATATATTTGAACAGCATTTTTTTAAAAAAGAGGTTTCCTCATCTTATAGCTGTGGGAATATGCTCTAAAGGGTGTAGGCAAATTACATTTAAGATCTCAGAAGCCAGTGTGTGCTTCAAGCAGAAACATCCAATGATCAGGGTTATGGTTTCGGTTTAATGAAACCCTCCCCACAACTAACAGAAGTAGGAAAAAAAATATGCAAAGGAAATATATGTGGATTTGCTGGATTTAAATTTGGCATTGAGCAAAGCACAGAATTTTTACTTCTTAAGATATGGTTTATACATATCACTATAAAAGTACCGGGGCTGACTTTGGTAATATGGCGTCCTGTGGGTGAGGATAAAAATTGCCCCTCACCCCCAATGGATGTTATTTTCACAATACAGTCGTACCTTGGATCCCGAATGCCCTGGAACTCAGACGTTTTGACTCTTGAACACTGCAAACTCGGAATTGATTGTTGCATTTGTGAACATTCTTTGGGAACCTGAACGTCTGGCGGAGCTTCCACGGCTTCTGCAGCCAATCAGAAGCCGTGATTAGGTTTTTGAACATTTTAAGTCGAATGGATTCCGTCCAGCTTCCAAGGTACGACTGTAATTCCTTTTGGTATAGCTGCTTTTTATGGATCTTCTCAGTAGGTACTTGTATAAATTTCATACCCTTCAACATTTCTCCAATAACAATAAGGACAGCCTATTCCATAATAATAATAGCAATTTTATCATTTTATGCCTCGTCAATCTGAGTGGGCTGCCCCAGCCACTCTGGGCAGCTTCCAACATATATAAAAAAAATCATAAAGCATTAAACATTTCTAAAATACTTCCCTATACAGGGCAGCCTTCAGATGTCTTCTAACAGTTGTATAGTTACTTGTCTCCTTAACTTTGGGGGGGAGGGGTTGCATAATTCCATACCCTCCAATATTTCTCCAATGAAAATAGGGACACCCTAAGGAAAAGCAGAGGGACGCGGGTGGCACTATGGTCTAAACCACTGAGCTTAGGGCTTGCTGATCAGAAGGTCGGTGGTTTGAATCCCTGCGACAGGGTGAGCTCCCGTTGCTTGATCCCTGCTCCTGCCAACCTAGCAGTTTGAAAGCACATCAAAGTGCAAGTAGATAAATAGGTACCACTCTGGCAGGAAGGTAAACGGCATTTCCATCCGGTGCTCTGGTTCGCCAGAAGTGGCTTAGTCATGCTGGCCACATGACCCGGAAGCTGTACGCCAGCTCCCTCGGCCAATAAAGTGAGATGAGCGCCGCAACCCCAGTCGTTTGTGACTGGACCTAATGGTCAGAGGTCCCTTTACCTTTAAGGAAAAGCAGGACATTCCGCAATCAAATCAGAAACCGAGTCAGCTTCTGTAAATCTGGAACTGTCCGTAGAAAATAGAGACACTTGGAGGGTCTGAAATACAGGTGATGGTGATGATGATGATGATGATGATGATGATGATGTACCCTCTCAATCCGGCACCCTGTGTGTGGGAACCACCTGCACTGCCCAAAATAGGGTGCTGTAAGTATTTCTGGTGATGAATCGCTTCCATGTGAGCAGCCCATCACCATGTATTGGGCCCATCAGGCAATCTTTACAGGAGAAATTCTTCATCCTCCTCTCATGCTCACTGTTTTCTCTCTTTTTTTAATTAATGAATATTTATTGGTATTTCCAAAATAATACAAAGTACAAAAACAAAAAAAGACAAAAACTAATAATAATAAAAATGCAAAAATGCAAAACTTGAAAACAATTAAAAACACATAGAATTTCCATTGCTTACTTTTCTTTTAACTTATTTCTCAGACCTCCTCACACCTCCCCTCTCTGTATTCCAATTCAAATTATTAACTCAGCAAATCCTCACCTTCCTGCTCACTGTTTTCTCCACAAAGCTCAACACCAAGAGAGGGATGAAATCGCTCCTCCTGAGAAGGAACCAGTAGAGAGCAATTTTCTTCCCCACTGCAGCACTGGGCGAAGGAGAAGAGCAAAGGGAGGAACTGTAGTCTCCCAAGGATTTCCAGTCTTGCCGGGTTACACCAGAATAGACTGGAAGTAGGAAGTTCATCCACCTGGGACTTTGTCCGCCACCCTGGTTGCTGCTGCTAGCAGATGGAGTCAGGGGACTATTTTGAGACTGGGCCCCCATATTACTCTGATTTACTTTGCAGTGGTGGTTGTGCCATTGATGCCACCATTTTTGGTTGGGGGAAAAAAAGGTTGGGGAACTAACTGGTGGGTTTCCAGTAAAGGTTTGGAGGTCTGGATCAGGTCTAGTATTGGGTTGTTGTGCTATATATTTTGTGTTTTCACTTTGTTTTGTTTTGTTTTTTTGTTTTTAAATTTAAATTTTTATTAAATTTTTCAAGAAATAGAAATTAAACAAAGAACAATACATAACACTGTAAACACACTTATGTACATATTTTCCAAAATGAAAACTAACAAGAAAAATAAAAGAAAAAATAGAAGATATAAAGAGAATGGACAAAAGAAAAAAAACTTTTCATAACCAGAAATATTACCAAATTCTTGCTTCAAATACTGCCATATATAAATCTTAATTTAAATATTATAAAAGACTTTCACTGCACATCTCTTAGTTGTCTTACTCGCATTTACATCTGTTCTTCAGTCATCTCCCTTCCTTAGACTCTTTCATAATCAATCAAATCTTTATGTTCTCTTTTATTCTTCACAAGGTTAGCCTACACTTTTCACTTTGAATTTTTATGGCGTAAACTGCCCTGTGATCTTCAGATGAGGGGCGGTATATAAATTTAATAACTAATGATAGCGGCTGGTGGTTCTCCATCCCTAAATAAAGGGGCATGTCTGTTGATGCACTATTATATATTAATAATAATATTAGTATTCAGTTAGTAACCTGAGATTATTTGCTATATATGTGGTACTTTATTAATATTGTACGTTATGTTGCAAAAAATTATTATAATTATCATGATCATCATCATTATTAATATATGATTAAAATTTGTATACCACCCTTCATCCAAAGATTCACAAAGAAAAAATACAAAATGAGAATACAAACACATAATAAAACAAAAGCAAACTTGGAAAGCTCAGTTGGTTAGAGCATGGTGCTGATAATGCCATGGTTGCAGGTTCGATCCTGGTATGAGACAGCTGCATATTCCTGCATTGCGGGGGTTGGACTAAATGATCCTTCAGGGCCCTTCCAACTCTACCCTTCTATGATTCCATGATAACCCACTAACACATTCAAAAAGCCACACAATGTTAATCAGCCAAATGTCTAGTTGAACAGAAACTTTTTGTGCGCTCTCCTATGTGTCTAAATAGGGACATGGGAGGCACTGTGGGTTAAACCACAGAGCCTAGGACTTGACGATCAGAAGGTCGGCGGTTCGAATCCCCGCAACGGGGTGAGCTCCCGTTGCTGGGTCCCAGCTCCTGCCCACCTAGCAGTTCGAAAGCACATCAAAGTGCAAGTAGATAAATAGGTACCTGCTCTGGTGGGAAGGTAAATGGCGTTTCCATGCGCTGCTCTGGTTCGCCAGAAGCGGCTTAGTCATGCTGGCCACATGACCCGGAAGCTGTACTCCGGCTCCCTCGGCCAATAAAGCGAGATGAGCACCACATCCCCAGAATCAGTCACAACTGGACCTAATGGTCAGGGGTCCCTTTACCCTTTATGTGTCTAAATAAAATATTGGTATTCACATATTATAAAAAGTAGAAAATCTCCATAAAAAACAAAAAACATTATTTAAAAAAAAGAAAAGGCACTAAGAACGTTGATAGTTCGTAGAAACAAAAGCTTAAAGACAGCTGGTGGTGTATAACATAGAAACTAATATGAACTACAGGGCATTAGGAGCATAAATAAATAAGATCATACATATGAGAAGAGGGATTTCCTCAGCTTTGGAAGAAAAGGGCAACTTGCTAATCATAATATGCTGATGAGAGGCTACTTAAGTTAGATTAAAAGCAAGCCACAAACACGTGATTTTACAATTAAAAGCTACATTTTTAATAAAGGGCATGAGCTCCTTGTCAGAAAAGGCTTTTCTTTGGCAGTCACCCTCAATATTTCTAAACAACCCTGCCAACTGACATTCTGCAGAATCAACACACAAAGAACATAAGGTCATATATAGACTTAAATCATTTTTTAAAACACAGATAGCGTAACTGGATAGATGCACTAAGGTGCAGCGCAGAGTTTAACTTTTTTTAAAAAAAAAAAAATCTGCAGACATAGCAGAGTGGCCTAGATTGTAATTACACACTTTTGGAAGATTTGAATTTTGGAACAAAACTCCCCATAAGAGACCCTACATAACAGCTCGTTCCTCATCTCCAAGTCATTACACCCCTTTTTTTGTCTAGAAGTAAACTTTGTCCTCCAAAATTCTTGACCGTTTCAGAGGTCACCAACCTAGCAATGGCTTTCATTGGTGCCCCTGAGGAGGTTCCCAGTGTCTGAGCATATATATATATAGTCTCTAGCCCTCCTAGAAATTTATGGGGCAAAATGTGCATGTACTTTCTAAGCAATTTCTGTGAAATGAGATGGTGATGTTATGACACGCTTCATTTTGTTTTATGTCACTGCATGGCAGCCATTTTGTGACAGGTGCCCCCAGCACTATCTCAAAATTTGAAATGTGCCCCCGGTTCAAAAAAGTTTAAGAGCCCTGCTGCCTAATTTTGTCGTCATTCTGAAGTGTGTACAAAACACGGTAGTGCCAAGTTGTTCAAGATAGAACCCATCTATAGATAAAGGTGCTGAAAGAAATGAACGGAAGAATTTGTTGTGAGGGGAAACAGAATCCAACTCCCTGTTCTTTCATGCTAGCATTAAGCAATGTGAATATTGCAGACTGGATAAATTAATTGCCTTCCATCGGAGAGGCAAGAGGTTCTGGCCATTTGCCTACCGTAACAGCATAAATCCAACTTGAGTTGGCTTTGTCAGTCAACTCGGCTTCCATCTGTATGCATTAACCGAGTTTTGTAAATAAAGATTTCTCAGTGCAAGTCAAACCAGAGAGAACATATCCAATCTGTGCTGATGGGAAATGGCAAACTGAAAGATGGTTTTCAGCAATGAATGTAAAAGTTTTTGAACCACGCTACCTGAAAGTAAGTTCCATTGACAATGTCTGAAGTAACACAGTCATACTCAGAAATGAATGTACATGCTTCACCGGCGGTGAAGACGAAGACGAAGACGAAGAAGACGATGAAGAAGAAGAAGAAGAAGAAGAAGAGTAGTTTGGATTTGATATCCCACTTTATCACTACCTGAAGGAGTCTCAAAGCGGCTAACATTCTCCTTTCCCTTCCACCCCGACAACAGACACTCTGTGAGGTGAGTGGGGCTGAGAGACTTCAGAGAAGTGTGACTGGCCCAAGGTCACCCAGCAGCTGCATGTGGAGGAGCGGAGACGTGAACCCGGTTCCCCAGCTCTTAACCACTACACCACACTGGTGTAGGCACTAACCCACTGAGGCACAAACCCATGACAGAACAGTTGAACCTCAGAAGTTGAACGCCTTGCGAGTTGAACCTTTTGACTCCCGAACACAGCAAACCCAGAAGTGAGTGTTTCGGTTTACAAACATTCTTTGGAAGCTGAACATCCGACACGGCTTCCGCAGCTTCCGATTGGCTGCAGGAGCTTCCTGCAGCCAATCAGAAGCCGCACCTTGGTTTCCGAACATTTTGGAAGTTGAACGGAGTTCCGAAACAGATTCCGTTCAACTTCCGAGGTACGACTGTGGCAGTATTGTAGCAGAACTATTTGGCACACATGCACCGAGCCATATGGCTGTGGCTAAATCGATAGCCAAGAGTCCTCAGCTAGCTAGCGAAACAGAATGTGAGGTGAAGCCCTTTAAAAAACCAAATTGCACATGGATTCTACATGTCACATTAGGATAAGGCCTGTCAAACAGCTCTATGTTTCACATAGGTAAAGGTACGGGACCGCTGACCATTAGGTCCAGTCGTGACCGACTCTGGGGTTGCGGCGCTCATCTCGCTTTATTGGCCGAGGGAGCCGGCGTACAGCTTCTGGGTCATGTGGCCAGCATGACTAAGCCGCTTCTGGCGAACCAGAGCAGCGCATGGAAACGCCGTTTACCTTCCCGCTGGAGCGGTACCTATTTATCTACTTGCACTTTGCTGTGCTTTCAAACTGCTAGGTTGGCAGGAGCAGGGACCCAGCAACGGGAGCTCACCCCATTGCGGGGATTCGAACCGCTGATCTTCTGATCAGCAAGTCCCAGGCTCTGTGGTTTAGATCACAGTGCCACCCGCGTCCCTCATGTTTCACATAGGAACCCCCTTTAATGGAGACTGGGGCATAGCCGCCTGGTCTAAGCTTTTACGGACATGGATATTAGCATTTTGTTATTGTTCTTGAGCCATCTGCTATTAATATACTGTTACCTTCCTTGAGCTGTCCGAAGACAGCTGACTACAGATGTACATAAATAAAATAAACAGAAGGTAAAGTTTTAGGAAAGTTGAAATGGAAACCTGGTGGGTTTTACTCCCTGCTTGAGGAAAGCAAAATAGATAAATCCTGCTGTTTGGCAAATGCTGTGCAGTTTTGTTTTTGATCATAAAAAAGGACACTTGTTTCCCTCACTTTCTGCCTTCTCCAGCTCAAAAACCTCACTTTTACCTATAATCATACAAATGAGGAAACCATTGCAGTTATACAGTGGTACCTCGGGTTAAGTACTTAATTTGTTCTGGAAGTCCGTTCTTAACCTGAAACTGTTCTTAACCTGAAGCACCACTTTAGCTAATGGGGCCTCCTGCTGCCGCCGCACCGCCAGAGCACAATTTCTGTTCTCATCCTGAAGCAAAGTTCTTAACCTGAGGTACTATTTCTGGGTTAGCGGAGTCTGTAACCTGAAGCGTATGTAACCCAAGGTACCACTGTACGATATAAGCAATGGCCTCGCAGTCCTCATGCAACATTTAGATGGGCTATTTCAGGGTAAAATAAACTCGACAGACCATGCAGACAGAAACTATTGCTGCAAAAGGTTTCACAAAGCTCAGCCTTAATTTAGTGCTATTTATTGAAAACACATGAAGATGCTCATGCAGAAGAACTCCAATAAAGCAGTCAAGAGGAAGGAAGCGTCACTGGGCTGTCAAAAATTCAACGGGAAAATCTGTAAAATCATAGCATGAATAGAGTTTCCAGATCCCTCTCCCAACTGGGCTTTATCTTTCCCAATATATTTATGAATTAAGGCTGCAATCTTACGAGCACTTATCTGGGGGTAAGCCCCATTGAACTGGGTCAACATGTCTAGGACGGCATTGTAAATCATTGCTCCAGCTGCATTGTATTTATTGTGGGAATAGGAATTTCTATTGCTTGTCATGAATCGCTGAATTTGGACGCTTCGAGATCCGTGCTCGCAGGAGGGGGTCAATGGAGAACGTGGTTATTATGGGTTAGGGTAGCTTCTAGGAGGCCATAAGAGCTTAGATCTGGTATGAAAGAAAGACCGTTCTAGCGTTGCTTCTCTGCCAGACAGCAATGTCTTGAATTCTGGTTTCTATTTGTGTGTGTGTGTAGGGGAGAGAAACAAGTAACAAGCATAAAAGAATGAAAGAGCCCTATTGCATTAGACCTAATGATTAACCCTGCTGCAAAGTCCTCTTTCCCATAATGGCAAAAGAGATGCTTCCATGAACCAGGCCTCTGAAACTACAGTATGTATCTTCAACCTTGTCAGACCCAGGGAACATCTGAATACCCTTTTCTTAATCTTCTCCCATACGCTTGCATGCTGGCAGTGCTCCTGTTATGACCCACCTTGGATCAGGCTGTGACTCACCAATGCATGCTTTCTGAAACTTGGGTCTCCAGCTGTTTTTGGACTACAACTCCCATCATCGCTAGCTAGCAGGACCAGTGGTCAAGGATTATGGAAATTGTAGTACAAAACAGTTGGAGACCCAAGTTTGGGAAACCCTATGCTATGAGGTCCTGACCTGGCAGTTGAAGACAAGTGCCAAACAGGCACCCATCATGACTACTGGCAATTGAGAGATCCATCCTCCATTCATTTGTCTAAGGTAAAAATGTAAAGGTAAAGGACCCCTGAACGGTTAAGTCCAGTCAAAGGCAACTATGGGGTTGTGGCACTCATCTTGCTTTCAGGCCAAGGGAGCCAGCATTTGTCCACAGACAGCTTTCCAGGTCATGTGGCCAGCATGGCTAACCAGCTTCAGAATACTGTGACGGAAACCAGAGCACACGGAAACACCGTTTACCTTCCCACCACATTTACAGTGGTACCTCGGGTTAAGAACTTAATTCGTTCTGGAGGTCCGTTCTTAACCTGAAACTGTTCTCAACCTGAGGTACCACTTTAGCTCATGGGGCCTCCTGCTGCCGCCGCTGCACGATTTCTGTTCTCATCCTGAAGAAAAGTTCTTAACCCAAGGTACTATTTCTGGGTTAGCAGAGCCTGTAATCTGAAGCGTATGTTACCCGAAGTACAACTGTATCTTCTTGCACTGGTGTGCTTTCGAACTGCTAGGTTGGCAAGAGCTGGGACAGAGCAACAGGAGCTCACTCCACCGTTGGGATTCAAACCGCCAACCTTCTGATCAACAAGCCCAAGAGGCTCAGTGGTTTAGACCACAGCACCACCAGTGTCCCCCAACTTGTGTAGTCTGCTTTTAAAAGGTGCCTAAGCTAGAGGCCACTGCTATTATCTCCTAGCACTAAATTACACAAACCAATAATGTTTTGTGCAAATAGATGATATAAATTCAATAAATAATAATAATAATAATAAATGTTTTATTGTGCCGCAGAGGGAGCGTAGAAGTGTGTAAGATGCAGTGACTTCTCTCTCTGCCTGCCTCTGCGCTATAGAATATTTTCACTGCATACAGGTCAGTGTAGCTTAGTGGTTGGGTAACGGCGCTATTCCTCCGCTTGTGCCTAGGGAGTTGTACACTGAAATGCCATGCCAAAGGTCACTGAAACCATACATTTATTTCTGACTGTAAGCTCCCTGGGGCCACAACATGCCTTGTTTTGCTTACAGCTCTGCAAAAGCACAGCCCACACTGACAGCACCTACAAAAACAGCAATTCAACAGCTAGCTTCCACCTAACGCCTTGGTTGTGAAACTCGGTGGTGTCCTGTGAATGGACACCACTATTAAATCAGTAAAGTGCTTTGCGGGCTTTCAAACCCCCCACCCCCACAAAAAATAAACTCATTTGTAACTTAAAAAGTAGACAAACATGTTGAATGCAAACTCCCAGGTCAAGTGCAGGCTCAATATTTCTAAAATATATGTCACCGTACCACACAGGAGCATAGCTGAAGCTTTCGCCCACAACCAAGGTATTTTATTTATTATATTGAAAAGCATGCATACATAGTTTTCACTGAGACATAACCAGCAAGCTTCATTTTATGCCTCATTTGTGACAGTATTTATTTTATTGTAGCCCAGATTCAAACATGAAGGAACTTGCATCCCGTTTACTGTGGCCGAATGCCCAGATTTAACTCCCCCCGTCTTTTGCATGCTACTGTTTAAATCTAAGCTATGAACTGTTTCACCATCAAGACACATGGAGGTCCAAAAGAATCATGGGTCCCTCTAGGCCCAGGTGGACTTCTGTGACTTGCCAAATCTGGATTCTTTCTGCTAGAGTGCTGACTGAGTTACAGAAGACTTGCCTTCCAGGAACTGAAAGCTTGTAGTCTATTTGCACCCGTTTAGATTCCACCAAATCTGTTTTCTCAACCGCCTGCATCATGATTTGCATTCCAGAGCCATTTGCAATTTCTAGAGTAGCTTTCAAAACAATTCCTTCCTTTTAATTGAACTTCCTGTACGTCGAGGGCCGCAAAACTCAATGGCATCGATGTCTCCCTCCAGATTTGTTTCACTCCAACAGAGAAGTCAAATGCACATAAAATCCCTTCATGTCCACAGACCTGTTTGCAGCTTCAAATTGAATAGAAACACCCTTTAAAACCTGTGACGTTAATGTGCATTATCAGAGCTCCTGGACCTGCAAGAAATCCAAGCCTGGAGCATGAGTCACAAACTTACAAGGCAGGTAAGTCTAGTCTAAAGGTCCGTCAGGTGCAGTGAGACCCCATATTGACTTTTGGGAGACAAATAGGAAGCCATCTGAGAGCAAACTTGCAAAGGTATCAGGTAGAATTCAACGCAGGTTATTTATGTATGCCACAACTGCAGCTCTTGTTTCGTTAGCCTAAAAATGGAAAGTGAGCAAGGTCCCAACTAAAGAAGAATGGCAACTTAAACTGATGGATATCCGCAACTTGTGGATCTAACATATAGAATAAGAGAACAAGAACACCACATGCTTAAAGAGGACTGGGAATGTTTATTGAATATATGGAGGGAAATTGTGTATATTTGAAAACGTGAGCAGCATTAAGATAAATCCAACAGTGTAAATAAGTTTTGGTGGATGCAATAATGGAATATTGAATGGTTTAGTTTATGTAAAAAATATGCAGGGATTTATATTGTGCAAAATGAACCATGGAAAGAGAGGAAGGGAAGTCACTGATATTTTAAGGTTGGTTAAGTGAATTTTCTAAAATGTAAAACAGAATTTAATAAAAATTATAGATACAGATATAAAGAATTCAATGCAGCACTAAGTATGCATGCATGGAATGAGGTTCACTCGTACAACAGGACTTCCTCCACACCCCGCGTTTTAGAGTTTTCCCCGACCCTCCAAAGCAGATTTAAAGGGTGTGTGGGTCACACAGGGGGAGGTGAAACCCACAACGAATGATCTAGATACAGTGCTGATTCATTCATTATTGAATGTCATTCATACCTTACCGCTGTTGTATTGATCCTGCTGCATTATTGTATTTATTAAATTATTGTTGGCATCCTTCTGTCTCGAGAGACAATGGAGTCCACTTCCATGGGTGAAGTCAAACCGCTGCACTAGTGCAGACCTGGGCAGTGTGTATGGAGGTCCTGGGCTGGCCAGACAACAAGACCCCCTCTTGGCCTCGCTGATGTGGACCAGGGGAAAGCAGAGCAACACATTTGGCACCAGCTTGGCTGCAGGTGTTGCCGGAAAGAGGCATACAAGGCACATCTTAAGTACTCCACTCCTTAGCCTTTTTCTTCTCCCGAAGATATCCCGCAAGGTTTAGGGTCAGAGTTTTCCTTCTCCTAGATATGCCACCTTCCCAGGTTGACAGCCCCATCTTCCCTCACTTCTATTTCTTGTATTAAAGGTAAAGGTAAAGGGACCCCTGACCATTAGGACCAGTTGTGGCCATCTCTGGGGTTGTGGCGCTCATCTCGCTTTATTGGCCAAGGGAGCTGGCGTACAGCTTCTGAGTCATGTGGCCAGCATGACTAAGCCGCTTCTGGTGAACCAGAGCAGTGCACGGAAACGCCGTTTACCTTCTTGCAGGAGTGGTACCTATTTATCTACTTGCACTTTGATGTGCTTTCGAACTGCTAGGTTGGCAGGAGCTGGGACCGAGCAACGGGCTGCAATAAAAGTGGCTACATCAATTACTGTGAAAAGATCCTTCTCATAGTAGAGGAGAGAATGTCCCTCTCCTTTCCATGTTAAGAGGGCATCACACATAAACTTTATACACATGGGATGGTGCTTAGAGTCCCAGGAAGCACTCTCGCAGGGATGATGAATTTAATTCATAGTTTACAAGCTAAAGAACCACAAAACCAGTAAGTCCAAGCAGCCAACATCAGCAGAATTTTTAAAACCTGTTTTGGCTTAATGTGATGAGATATGACTAAGCCTTTTGTCATGCATGTGGTCCTTTCTCTTCTCCATTTTTGGCATGCCTGCATGAAATTTGGATGTCTTAAACTTTGGCACCAAAGCATGGCTCCCAGGGAGGAAACTGCAGCTGCTTTGCTCCTTCCTGGGCTTTTCAGGTCAGCAGAGCACAACAACTCAGCCAGAGTCTGGCTTAGCATGTCATCAGTGGCGTAGCATGGGTTATCAGCACCCGGGGCAAGGCAAGTAATTTGCGCCCCCTAACCCATGGATTTGCGCCCCCTAACCCGTGGATTTGCGCCCCCTAACCCGTGGATTTCCCTAACCCCCAGATGTTGCGCCCGGTGCGGCCGGCCCCCCCTGCACCCCCCACGCTACGCCACTGCATGTCATATGAACCCAGGATCATGGTGAAGACCTTTCCTACTTAACCACAATCTGTACACAAGGTTTGATGGATGGTTGCTCAAGGTGTGCTCTCACCAGGACCCAGCAAATTCACATGATGTGCGAACCAAACCACTGTGTTATGTCAATGCTTGTAACCATAGCTTTCTGGTTCTGATAAAAATGGAAACTTATAGTTACTAGAAGACTTTTGCACATTGTTCAGACGTATCACAGAGGGAGGAAAAAAGAGGCTCTTGTAACCGGAACAAAACTCATTTCTATCATGGCTCATGCAGCCGAGATATGATCATCTGAGCATAGCCCTATGATTTGACATGCTGAGCATGCTGGATGGTTATACCTCTCAGAATATAGTTTAAGGGGTTTAAGAAAACTACTACCCCTTACGGTTACATAAAAAACTTTTTGTTGCCTCCTCCTCCCCATTTGAGTAAAAACTCTCAGTAACTTTAGCATCACACTGGGACTTCTAGCAGCTCATCGCTCTAGCACACCCACCCACAAGTCCTGCCTTGCTCAAGTGCACAGCTTTTTATACACACTGCGGGTAGAGCAGTCCCCTTAAACCAATTAACATATAACAACGTTACTTAAGCTAGGGGACTATTAAAAGCCAACCACCTGGTTGTAGCCTTCTACAAGTCCTCTGCTCAAAAAACGGAAAGAGGAGAGGAGCGTGCGCAACTTTCAAAGATGGTGCTGAAAAGATGGGCTCCAGAAGAAAATAAAAAATTGCTCAACTAAATAGAAAACA
Source organism: Podarcis cretensis (assembly GCF_951804945.1). Taxonomy (NCBI): domain Eukaryota; kingdom Metazoa; phylum Chordata; class Lepidosauria; order Squamata; family Lacertidae; genus Podarcis; species Podarcis cretensis. The sequence goes on along the minus strand of NC_137176.1, from coordinate 15,505,262 downwards.
CACACATTCTTCTTTCTTCTTTGGCAATCACTCGTAGCCGAGTAAGATTGTCTTCCATAAACACGGTCTTAACAGTGAGTCCGTAAGTGACTGTGGAGGCCAATTCTGGATCCACACGTCCTTCCACAGTGGGGACATAGGTTTCCGGGCAGGAGTTGATCATGGTGAGGGTTTGCCAAGTGTGCCTTCTTCTTAGCACACTTCTCCCTTTTGTCCTGAGTTCAAGCATCTTCAAAACCCATGACACCTTTGGTAATGGCTGTTCTCCAATTGGAGCGCTTGCAGGCCAGTGTTTCCCAGTTGTCTGTGTTTATACTGCATTTTTTAGATTGGCCTTGAGAGAGTCTTTAAACCTCTTTTGTTGACCACCAGCATTACGCTTTCCATTTTTAAGTTTGGAATAGAGTAGTTGCTTTGGAAGATGATAATCAGGCATCCGCACAACATGACCAACAAAGCACATTAAAGGCGCTTGGAAGGGCTTGTTTAGCACTTTCATGCACATGTGAAGCTTCTCAAGCCATAGGGCCCATGAAACTTGTATAGTCCAGTTGTACTGGGAGTGACTCTATAGGAGATCAGGCGGAGAAGGCTTTCTCCCCACTTGCTAACAGAAGTCCTAACTCAGGCATCCCCAACCTATAGCCCTCCAGATGTTTTGGCCTACAACTCCCATGATCCCTAGCTAACAGGACCAGTGGTCAGGGATGATGGGAATTGTAGTCCAAAACACCTGGAGGGCTGAAGGTTGGGGGTGCCTGTCCTAACTGGAGATAGCAGAGGTTGAAATTGCAACCTTCTGCATGCAGACCTATCCAAGACAGTATGAAAGCATTGCATTGTTACTATATTTGTTATTATTACTATATTTGCTACTGTTTTGCTATGTTGTTATGGTGTTGTTACAAAATTGTTTTGCTATGCTATTATGCAATTGTTTCTGCGGATTTTATTTGAAATGCATTCCTGTTTTCCTCGTTGCAAACCACTTTGAGCATGAATTCTTGTGGAAAAGCAGCCTACAAATAAAAGGAATGAGGATACGCCCACCTATTCTATTATAAGCGTTCCACGCTAACTCCAGAAAAGGCGCTTTGTTTCCAATGCTCACGTTGTCAAAATATATCCCTCAAATACTTTGGACCCTGCTCAAATATCACAGAAACACATTCTCCCAAAGGTGAGAGGACCCAGTCTGTAATCTGGGATAGGATCCTCAATTCTGATATAGCAGCAACTCACACTCCTTAAGGACGTCTCCTTTTAATTTGTTGCCACTTCATTCCTCATATTGGACATGGACACAGCCAGTCTGGGGTGGAGCACAGAAGGAGTCTGGGATGTTTTCTTGAGGCCAATCTGCAAGTTACCCGAGACATTACAAAATATCCTTCTTCCTGCTCTCCTTGTTGACATTAGTAGCATTAGAAGCAGCCCTTAGCGGAACAGCATCTCACTAGCACTCAAAATTAGGAAAAACATATTCAGTGCTCTATCAACGCATAAGAGAAGGAAGTGTCCCTAATATCACTCTTTATCCAGAACAGAAAGAGGTTGATTCGAAAGACCAGAAAGCAGGGAAGAAGTTGTTAGTGTGCTAAATTCCTGTGTGAACATCTTATCTTACAAACCACAGAGAAACAAATATCACTTGAATGACGACAAAAACGGGGGTACATTTATGTGGTAGTAGACAGGAATTTCCTGTTTCAAGCTCAAGTCTGGCCAAGGACTTCCTGTTTCTTTCTTGCTTGGAAGGATACACTAGGCGTGCCAGCCATTTCTTTCCCCAACAGCCACTGTAAAGTAAAGTAAAGGGACCCCTGACCATTAGGTCCAGTTGTGACCGACTCTGGGGTTGCGGCATTCATCTCGCTTTATTGGCCGAGGGAGTCGGCGTACAGCTTCTGGGTCATGTGGTCACCATGACCAAGCTGCTTCTGGCGAACCAGAGCAGCGCATGGAAACGCCGTTTACCTTCCTGCTGGAGCGGTACCTATTTATCTACTTGCATTTTCGAACTGCTAGGTAGGCAGGAGCAGGGACCAAGCAACGGGAGCTCACCCCGTCGCGGGGATTCGAACCACCAACCTTCTGATCAGCAGGTCCTAGGCTCTGTGGTTTAACCCACAGTGCCATCCACGTCCCTAACAGCCACTGTACACCCCTCCCAAAAAAATGCTTTCAGATACAGTCTTGGAAGTCGAACAGAATCCATTTCGGAAGTCCATTCAACTTCCAAAACATTTGGACACCAAAGCACAGCTTCTGATTGGCTGAAAGAAGCTCCTGAAGCCAATTGGAAGCCGCAGAATCCATGCCGGACATTTGGCTTCCGAAAATCGTTCGAAAACTGGAACACTCACTTTTTGATCGTTTGGGAGCTGAAACGTTCAGCAACTAAGCTGTTCGAGATCCAAGGTATGACTGTATTGCAGATGTGATCCCAAAAGTCTTGGGTAAATTCTGTTAGAACTACTCTACATTCTTATGGGATTAATACTGCAGTTTTATTCTACTTTTCCTTCCAGTAGTTAAGCAGATGTTTAGAGAGAGAATCCGTCTCTATTCTAAGCGGTAGGATTTCTCCTCAATCACACAAATGCCTATTGACATCCATTATATAACATGGCATTTGGCCTGGAGAATTACTTTATAGCCCTTACTGTGGCTCCTTCAAGAAAATCACTCGCAGCCTTTTACGTCTCCAGGACATGCCCTCCACTTTCTTGGATGGGAGCTTTGATAACATTACAACCCATCAAAGACTTTGAGTTTGTGAGACACATGAGGTGAAGGCTAACTCCCATTACTATATTGAACTTCATATGAACATCCAAGGCACAAACCTCTTACTCCTATTCTTCTGTCCACATCAAACACACCCCTCTTGGACCAGATATGGACATTGCATACAGGCAAAGATGTATCCATCACCCTCGCAGGAAAATTCACTCTGGCAGCTAAGAAAATACAAGCCAGACTCTAAAAAGGCTGATAGGATGTTATTTTGTTCTAATCTATTTTTAACACCTATATAGCTTGCTGTGTAGGGGCAATGAGTGATTTATATCAGAAAGGGGAGAGAGGATCATTGCGTTTCTTTTTGTATATATGCTTGTTGAATATCTTAAATTGATTTGTTTGCTGTATTTATATTGTGCTGGCTTATGGCTTTAGAGAATGAAGTTTTATTCATTCACTACAAAGTCAGCCATTCTTAAATCCCATTGAAATCAATAGAGATGTTAGTAGCAATCAAGTTTCCTATATAACGCAGAAGCAGTTCACACAGCCTGATAAACCACTTAATGGTTTACCCATCAACACAGAGATTGCTGCCATTTCACTCATCTTCTAGCGTGCTCAGGAGCAACAAGTCACAGTCCCTGGTTTCATTGCATCTGAACTGGAAATAGAGATTCATAGATTCATAGAATTGTAGAGTTGGAAGGGACCCTGAGGGTCATCTAGTCCAACCCGCTGTAATGTAGGAATCTCAACATGTGGTCAACCATCCAATTTAAAACCATACCAGAACCTCTGTCTTGGGCAAACAAAATATGACTGTAAGCTAAGGTTTATCCTTGGCTTGCCAATCACAGCTTGAGTGAAGCACACTATAATCTCCAGTTTGGACATAACACTAAGATAGAGATTGTGGTTTGTGGTTCCCATCCACACTAGGGAAGCAATAAACCATTAGTGGTACACCATTAACTACAGTTAATGGTTGATGGTGACAGCAGCACTGAAATTAAAAGATGCCTGCTTCTTGGGGAAAAAGAAATGACAAACCTAGACAGCATCTTAAAAAGCAGAGACATCACCTTGCCAACAAAGGTCCGTATAGTTAAAGCTATGGTTTTCCCAGTAGTGATGTATGGAAGTGAGAGCTGGACCATAGAGAAGGCTGATCACCGAAGAATTGATGCTTTTGAATTATGGTGCTGGAGAAGACTCTTGAGAGTCCCATGGACTGCAAGAAGATCAAACCTATCCATTCTGAAGGAAATCAGCCCTGGGTACTCACTGGAAGGACAGATCCTGAAGCTGAGACTCCAATACTTTGGCCACCTCATGAGAAGAGAAGACTCCCTGGAAAAGACCCTGATGTTGGGAAAGATGGAGGGCACAAGGAGAAGGGGGCGACAGAGGATGAGACGGTTGGACAGTGTTCTCGAAGCTACCAGCATGAGTTTGACCAAACTGCGGGAGGCAGTGGAAGACAGGAGTGCCTGGTGTGCTTTGGTCCAGGGGGTCATGAAGAGTTGGACACGACCAGACAACAACAACATTAACTACAGTTCACTATGTTGTGTGAATGCAGTTGGCCTCTGCCAAAGGCAGAACGTGAATTCAAGTCTCCCTTCAATCAAGAGTTTCGTTCATTGTATCACACTGGCTTTACAAATCTTAAAGATGAAATAAAGTTGGCCATTAAGAAAGACAAAAATAAACAAGACCCAGATAACATACCTTTTTTTTTTTTTTTAGAATAACTGTCCTATTGTCTTTTCTTGACCTGGCAAAATGTCAAAGACTATTTTCAGTGAGATTATTCAGAAGGCGGCAAACATTAGACCACTGTCTAACTGCTGTTGCAGACTGCAGTTCCCAACAGCCCCAGTCAGGTATGATGAGAGCTGTGGACCAGTTGGAAGGACAAAGGTTCCCCAGCCCTGCTTTTGACTAAGCCGAGAATAACTTTTTCAAAGCTGATTTCTATTGTGCTCACCTACACATCAACATAGTCCCAATATTAAATGCTGGGGAGGATTGAAGTTTCCTTTCCAGGAAACCATGCCTTTCTCCACATTTCCACCCTCTCTGAATGACCTAGACAAGGGAACATGTTTCTGTGGCAGGATAAAAGCACATGGCTCTTCTCCAGAATTCAACTAAAGGCGGGTGGGCTTAATTCCTCTATGCTGAAATAATATTGTCGGTATTTTTGTGCCACTTCAGCCAAGTGAAATATGCAATAATTGAGATAATAAAGGATGTGTATTCCTACAGAGCCTGTCCACCCTATGGCAAACAGAACGTTCCTTCAAGCCATCTCTTCTCCAAGTTACACTTATAAATATGCTATGCACGTATGAAGTATAAACGACACATGTTGCTTTAAAGGTTTATGGAGTATGCTCCATGAAGGATGTGTGTAACCTGTTTTCAGTTTTCCTCCACCACATCTTCTCCCCATATATGTTATTCCTCTCTTCTTTGCCTCTGGAACCTTCAATATTCTTGTTAGCTAGAGAGCCAGTTTGATCCCAAAGGGATCAATGGACAAAAACGTATGAGCTGAACAAACTGGGTTGCATCCAATGGGTTCTCCTCAAGAGACAGAAAAGCTTTTTTTAATCCAGTGGAGGCTTCTGTCAGTTTAATAGTGACGGAGGCCATTTCGATCAATTCTGCCTCTCGCTCCTGCTGACCCCACAGCTCCCTACACTAACTTTCATGCTATTCTGAAAGGATCCCAACATGTTAATGGTAAAGGACCCCTGCACAGTTAAGTCCAGTCAAAAGTGACTATGGGGTTGCAGCACTCATTTCACTTTCAGGCCAAGGGAGCCAGCGTTTGTCCACACAGACAGATTTCCGGGTCATGTGGCCAGCAAGACTAAACTGCTTCTGCCACGACGGGACACCGTGCTGGAAGCCAGAGCACATGGAAACACTGTTTACCTTCCTGCCGCAGCGGTACCTATTTATCTACCTGCACTGGTATGCTTTCAAACTGCTAGGTTGGCAGGAGCTGGGACAGAGCAACGGGAGCTGACCCCATCATGGGGATTCGAACTGCCAACCTTCCAATCGGCAAGCTCAAGAGGCTCAGTGGTTTGGACCACAGCGCCACCTGCATCCAACACATAGCACCCAACACGAAGCAGCAGCCAGCAGGGGCCCTGCATAGAGGCTCTTATGAAGGGTTTGAATTGCTGAATCAACTGGCCCAGGCTAGAAGAAGAAAACAAAAAGCAAGCCCTTTGGGAACCATGGAGTCTCAGCCCTAGCCAAAATCCTTTGGATAAGAATGTAAAAAAAAATGGAAGTAACTGAAACAGTGAGGTGAGCCATCTGAGAATTTTGCAGGAACTCTGCTTCCCAGCCACTAGACAAGACATGGCAGAATCTAGTCCCCCTCCTTGTTTCCTGACCACACTGGGAGACCAACTGGAAGGGTGAAGAATGTCCTTTCTCCTTGAGAGAAGGCAAAGAAGATTGGTGTTCAGCTCTTCTTGGCAGTGTGAAAAAATACAGTGTTCAACTAGGTTTGACTCAAAGTGTTGTTGTTATCGTTTAGTCGTGTCCAACTCGTGACCCCATGGACCAGAGCATGCCAGGCATTCCTGTCTTCCACTGCCTCCCGCAGTTTGGTCAAACTCATGCTGGTAGCTTTGAGAACACTGTCCAACCGTCTCATCCTCTGTCGTCCCCTTCTCCTTGTGCCCTTCATCTTTCCCAACATCAGGGTCTTTTCCAGAGAGTCTTCTCTTCTCATGAGGTGGCCAAAGTATTGGAGTCTCAGCTTCATGACCTGTCCTTCCAGTGAGCACTCAGGGCTGATTTCCTTCAGAATGGATAGGTTTGATCTTCTTGCTGTCCATGGGACTCTCAAGAGTCTCCTCCAGCACCATAATTCAAAAGCATCAATTCTTTGGCGATCAGCCTTCTTTATGGTCCAGCTCTCACTTCCACACATCACTACTGGGAAAACAACAGCTTTAACTATACAGACCTTTGTCAGCAAGGTGATGTCTCTGCTTTGACTCAAAGTAGCCCCACTGAAATCAACAGTAAATTCAGCTGGTACAGCTATGCTGACTACAACCCAAACAGTTAAAAAGCAGGGAAATGCTGAAAAACAAAGGGCTTTTTTTTTTTTTTTTTGGTAGCTGAAGTTACTTGTATTAACATTGAAAAGGTTCCTGCGGGTTTCATTTAATCTGACCTTCCATCACTTACACGAAAGCACAAAGAAGGACTAAACCATCTCAACAGTTCTGTGGAGAACAGCATCTGAACAGGGATAGACTAGGCTCCATACATCTAAATGCAAAACTCAGAAAAAAGGGTTTTAGTAAAGCGAAATTGCAGAGGTAGCATTTATATAGAACAGCTGGAGCACATTAAACTCTGCCTCTCTCTTGCTTTGTCCCTGGGGTTGAAAAACTTGCCATGTAGCCAGGAAGCAGCCCCACACTACACTGCACAAGGCAGGAATCCCTGAAATATCAAGAATCAACTACAAAGGGTTATAAAAGAATATATGTACATATATGTGGTGCTTGCTCAAAAGCCCATAGAAAAGAATAGACAGTGTCTGCTGCGTTAAATGTAATTCACAAGGCACCCCCCATGTTTATTTCACAAAGTGTGAGGCAGAAAGCAAGACATATTTTCAGCAGGGAACAACCCAGACTCTGAATTACTCCTGGTTCATTTGAAGCTAAAAAGATCCTCACATTATCCTCCATGACTCAAGGTCCATCAGGTCAAAGGTATTTGAAGTTTCACTCATTTTTGTATATGTACAGCTTTCTTTGCACTGAATAGGTTTGTTTGGGAATTCCTCTACAGTGGTGCCTCGCAAGACGAAATTAATTCGTTCCATGAGTCGCTTCGTCTTGCGGAGCGCGGATTGCCAGGGTATTAACGGTTTTACGAAAAAGGAAGCAAATCCGCAAGACGTTCTCGTCTTGCGAAGCAAGCCCATAGGGAAATACATCTTGCGAAGCACCTCGCAAAACGGAAAACCCTTTTGTCTAGTGAGTTTTTCGTCCTGCGAGGCATTCATCTTGCGGGGCACCACTGCATATTAAGCAGAAGAATTTCTTGCCAATATTAAATGAGCATTAAGAGTTCGTGACAGAGCAGGAGAAAACACAAGGCAGACTGGTCCAAATTCACATTGTCTGGCCACATTCAAATTGCAGATAGAAAGATAAAGGTAAGAGCCCCCTTCTAAATACAAAACTATTATGTACTTCATCGAAAAAACTAAGATCATGGCCATTGGTCCCATCACCTCCTGGCAAATAGAAGAGGAAGGAATGGAGGCAGTGAAAGATTTTACTTTCTTGGGCTCCATGATCACTGCAGATGGTGACAGCAGTCACGAAATTAAAAGACGCCTGCTTCTTGGGAGAAAAGCAATGACAAACCTAGACAGCATCTTAAAAAGCAGAGACATCACCTTGCCAAAAAAGATCCGTATAGTAAAAGCTATGGTTTTCCCAGTAGTGATGTATGGAAGTGAGAGCTAGACCATAAAGAAGGCTGATCACCGAATAATTGATGCTTTTGAATTATGGTGCTGGAGAAGACTCTTGAGAGTCCCATGGACAGCAAGAAGATCAAACCTATCCATTCTGAAGGAAATCAGCCCTGAGTGCTCACTGGAAGGACAGATCCTGAAGCTGAGGCTCCAATACTTTGGCCACCTCATGAGAAGAGAAGACTCTCTTGAAAAGACCCTGATGTTGGGAAAGATGGAGGGCGCAAGGAGAAGGGGACAACAGAGGACGAGATGGTTGGACAGTGTTCTCGAAGCTACCAGCATGAGTTTGACCAAACTGCGGGAGGCAGTAGAAGACAGGAGTGCCTGGCATGCTCTGGTCCATGGGGTCATGAAGAGTTGGACACGACTAAACAACAAATTGCGTACTTTAAATACGTTTTCTAAGTGATTAATGCCACTGCTATTTAAGAAGGAAATATTGAGTCCGGTATGCAGGGATGCTACTTGGATACTGGTGAGAAAATTCCTGCACCTCTGAGATCCCTGTGCCCCCACATTCACAAGGCCTAGTGAATGTTTGCAACACCTCCACATACAATGGTCCATCCCACCCAGAGCTGCTTATTTATTTATTTATTTATACATACATACATACATACATACCCCACCCATCTTGCTGGTTTTGCCCAGCCACTCTGGGAGGCTCCCAACAGAATATTAAAAACAGAATAACACATCAAACATTAAAAACTTCCCTAAACAGGGGTGCCTTCAGATGTCTTCTAAAAGTCAGAGAGTTGTTTATTTCCTTGACATCTGATGAGAGAGCGTTCCACAAGGCAGGCACCACTACTGAGAAGGCCCTCTGCCTGGTTCCCTGTAGCTTCACTTCTCACAGTGAGGAAACCACCAGAAGGCCCAAAGGAGCTGGACCTCAGTGTCTGGGCAGAATCTGAAGAAGTGAATCTGTGTATCTGAAGAAGTGTGCATGCACACGAAAGCTCATACCAAGAACTAACTTAGTTGGTCTTTAAGGTGCTACTGGAAGGAATTTTTTTTGTTTTGACTATGGCAGACCAACACGGCTACCTATCTGTAACTGGGCAGAATGATGGGGGTGGAGACACTCCTTCAGATACACTGGGCCAAGGCCATTTAGGGCTTTAAAGGTCAGCACCAACACTTTGAATTGTGCTCGGAAATGTACTGGGAGCCAATGTGCGGGTGTTATCTGGTCTCGGCGGCCACTCCCATTTACCAGTCTAGCTGCTGCATTCTGGATTAGTTGTAGTTTCCGGGTCACCTTCAAAGGCAGCCCGAAACATGAGCTGCACACTTCTGCCTGCTTATGTGGAAAGACATTTGACTGAACCCACTGAATTCACTCACAAGCAAACACACATAGGAAAAATAACCAGACAACAGTAGTGTTTGAACACGGCAGTTTTTCATTCCCAGAGCACGTACCATGGAGGTTCTTTTTTTCAAATAGCATATTTTCAAATCCTCAACATTCAGAGAAATAAATGCCTCCTTGTTGCTAACCCTGATAGTGTAAAAGTAAAGGAACTGCCACATCTCCAGGCTCTTCTGACTGATCTAGCAGGCAGCAGAAGCAACCTTCCCTAAGGAGCTACAGTACTGAGGTAAAATCTCCGCTTGCATACCACTGAGGAATTTCAAACAGACGGGAGACCCAGAAAGGGTTACAGCCTACAGACAGAATATCTCAAAACACAGAGAGACAATGGCAGGAAGGACCAACAACTAATTATATGCAAAGTGTGGCTCGGTTGCACTAAAATAACTGTGCTAGTCTAAATAAGAATCTTAGGAAAGGGTTATGGGAGGGGGAAAGGGGAGCTGCTAAGTTTGGGTGTGGGCACATTCTCCAAGAGCAGTAAACTCAAACAACCGTGTGTGCCACTTCTGTGCTGTCCACCCTGCCAACTCACTTTACTCTCCACAAATCTAGTACAAAAGCAAAGGGGCATGCTCTGCTGCTAAAGCTACTTGCAAGAGTGAACTACTGCTGTTGGAGACCTTAAGTGTGAATGCAGACTTGGGGTGTATTTTTAAGGTGGTGCGATTTTCCTGCATTCAGCAGAAAGTCCTGTATTAACAATCTCCCTTTGTCAACCCACCAAGACAATCCTGCTACAGGAGACAGATCGCTCTGCTGTGCGTGATAAATGCTGTAACTGGCATGCCACCTATACGTGGGGCAAAAGATTCCTACGTTGCATGGGGGTTGGACTAGATGACTCCTAGGAGGCCCTTTCCAACTCTACAGTTCTAGAATCATATACCAAACAACTTTCTCATACACAGCCATAAGCATCTCCCTGCTTTTCCCAACAAACCAGATATGCATCCGCTGTGCCCCTCCCATCCTAAGCCCCCCACTCCAAAGTCAAGACTAGTCCCTCCTATGCACACATAAAGTGAAATCAGGTCCACAGGGGTGCCAACTTGAATAAAATATTGGGGGCAGGTAAGCCCCGCCCCGCATAATCGATCACATGATGCGGCACATGGACATCATTTGAATGGCACTACCCATCAACTGGTGGGGGGCAACCCCCTCAAATATTTTATTGGGGAGGGGCAAAGCCCCTAGGAGTTGGGACTAACTCTGAACTCCATGGGACTAGCTTCTACGTAAAGGTGAAGGAGGATTGGGTTGCGGGTGCGGGAAGAGAAAACCAAGGAAGGAACTACCCAAGCCTGCCTTGAGCTTTTCCCCAAACTGACATCCAGATTTTCCCGGAAAAGGGATTGCAACTTTGCAGTGCCTCGGCTGCGGTGGGGAGGGAGCGGGGATAGGCGGGCAGACTCCTGCTGCTCGGGGAACGTCTGCAAATTCTCCGGACGCTTCGGAGAGGCTGGCAGAGCAGTGCCCGCCCGCCCTGCGCGCGCTCCTACAGCCCCCTCTCCAAGGCACCTCGGGACGCGACGCGCCGTTGCGCCCGCCCTGGCCAAAGCGGACTTACCATCACTGCCGTACTGCTTGCCATTGTTCGCTCCCATCCTGCCGCCTTCATACTCTCGTCCTCGTCCTCCTCCTCCCCGCTACACCCACCATGTCGAACCACAGATAAATGTTTGGGCTGGGGAGGAAGGAAACAAAGAGAAGATGCGGCGCTGGTTGTTTTTAAAAGGCCACCGCAAGAAGAGGCGCGGCGGAGCGCAGGCGACTTTTTCTAGCCTTTCCTCTCCAGCTGGTTTCTCCCCTCCGCCGCCCTTCAGCCTTTTGCGACGATAGAAACAAACTTAGACTCCTCCAAAAAGAGAGAGAAGGGGGTTAAAAAAACACTGAGCCTCCCCAAGGAAAGAGGAGGGGACACCGAGGAAGTAAGGGGCAGTAGCTCCAGATGTAATCCACCAGTCGATCAGAGCGCAGGAAAGGTGAGATTGTCAAGCCCAAAGCAAGAAGAGAGACCGAGACGCGCTCCTTCCTCCAGAGCTGGCCGGGGAGTGGCAGAGCCCTTTGCAAGCGCTCCAGCCTCTTTTTTTCCAGGCTCGGCTCTTGTCTTTTCTCTTCCCCCTGGCGGTGAATCGCGGCCACTTGTTAACTAGATTGCTTCTCCAAACACGCGCGCACCCGCGCGCTCCGACGCCGCCGACTTTTGTTACAAGCAGGCGCCTCCTCTCCGTGTCAATCATCGCCCGAGCCTGAGAGAGACCAAGCCAGGGTCGTGGCTGTTTAAAGACACAGCAGCGCGCTGCACCCCCACCCCTCTTCCTGGCCAGCCTTTCGGCTTTCGCAGCGGTATTGCATCAGGAACAGCGTTGCGCCCAGAAAGATGTTTCCAATCATGTCTCCCTTCCCTCCTTGAAAGGAAACTCTTCGGAGGAGGGGGCTTCTTTTGTTATGGAGTTTGGAATTGTTGGCAGCCGTCTGTCTCGACAGACAATGGAGTGCGCCTCGGGGGTGAAGTCAAACCGCGAAGTGACCTCTCCGGGGCGCAAGCCTGGGCAGTGTGTATGGAGGTCATGGGCTGCCCGGACAACAAGACTCCCCTCTTGGCCTCACTGCCAGGGGTGCCAACTTGAATAAAATATTTGGGAGAGCAGGTAAGCCCCACTCCATCAATCACAAGACAAGGCACATACATCCTATTCTGAATGGCAATGCTCATCAACTGGGGGGGCTCAAATCTATTATTTTGGGGGCTAAGGGGACCTTAAAAAGGGAAAGGTAAAGGACCCTGACAGTTAAGTCCAGTCACAAACGACTCTGGGGTTGCGGCACTCATCTTGCTTTACTGGCCGAGGGAGCCAACATTTGTCCGCAGTTTTTCCGGGTCATGTGGCCAGCATGACTAATCCGCTTCTGACAAAACCAGAGCAGTGCATGGAAACGCTGTTTACCTTCCCGCCGGAGCGGTACCTATTTATCTACTTGCACTTTGACATGCTTTCGAACTGCTAGGTTGGCAGGAGCAGGGACTGAGGAACGGGAGCTCACCCCATCGCGGGGATTCGAACCGCCGACCTTCTGACTGGCAAGCCCAAGAGGCTCAGTGGTTTACACCACAGCGCCACCTGCATCCCTTAGTCCCTAGGAATTGGCTCCTATGCTCACTGATGCCGTCCAAAGGAAAGCAGAATACGTTTAGCACCAGCTTGGCTGCAGGAGTTGCCGGAAGGAGGCATAGGCACCATCCAATCTTAGGGACCCAACTCCTGATTTGGGTAGGGTTTACTCCTTAGCCATTCCTTCTCCTGAAAGCAGTGGAGGTTTCGGATCAGAGTTTTCCTTCATTTAGATGGGCTGCCCGGGTTAACGAGCCCCATCTGCCCCTGCCATTTTGAGCTACTCTGGCAAAATGATACAGACATATTATGTACAAGCCAACAGTTTTGTTTCATTAAAAAGAGCTGTCTCCAGGACCCAAGCCCTAGGAAACCTGTAGCCTTCCTCTGCAATGAAGACAGTTCTTCAGTTTTGAAGGAAAGGAAGCCCACACATGCCCAGAGATACCCTTATGGGCTTTGCAGCCAAGTCTAGGCTGAGCCTTGACACCTCAACAGGCTCCTGTACTAGGAGATGGTAAAGCCCAACATGAACAGCACCATCCTTTCCAGTGAGGCTCACTGAACTCAACAGATTTAAGCATGCCTGACAGCTAAGAAACCTAAGCATGGAATAAGCCTCAATAAATGCAACCCAACTTACATAAGGTAAGGCTGCAAGCCTGGAGTCTTATGCACACTTCCTTGGGAGTAAACTCTGCTGAACTCAGGGGAGCTTCCAAGTGAATGTGCTGCACTCTCAGTAGGGTTGCCATATTTTGAAGAGCAAAAAAGAGGACACAATGACAGCCTTTCAAAGCAAATAAATGCAATTTGTCTGAAATTTTACCCCTGGAAAAAGGACATGTACTGGAAAAAGAGGACACATGGCAACCCTATTTGAGAAAACCTATTGGGCCCTTTAGCAAGTCTGAATTAGGTTTGCCATGCTTGTGACAGAGGAACTAAACTTAGGTTCCTGGGCCCAAAGGAACCAAGAGCCTTTGCATACACAGCCATTGCTAGAAGCAACGTGCAAGTGAATTGCGGCCATGTCAATGCTGCATAGCTGTAAATGGAGAAAGTCACATCAAAACTAGACCTGTCTTTGTTACACTGCAGTTAAAGGGAGCAATGGCTGGTGCCACTACATGAAGCAAGGTACAACTGGGGATAATAGGCAAACCAGGAGTTAGCTAGCATGGCTTTGATGACCACTACAAGAGGAAATATCTTCATACTAACTTTTCAGGAAGTCAGAAGAGGACTGATCTTGGGGGTGCTTAAAATGGAGGAGTTTCAAGATACTGCAGTTTCGCCTTCCCTGTAAGAAACCTTTAAACTTATCCACAATCCAGTTAATAAATAAATTTCCTTAATGTAAGAAAACTGGCCCCAAACTAACAGAATGAATTTCAACAGGAACAAATGTCTGGTTCTGCACTTTGGCAGGAATAACCAACTGCACCAGGGTGTCACCTGGCTTGCCAGTAGTACATGTGAAAAGGATCTAGGGGTTTCAGTAGGCCACAAGCTGAACATGAGCCAACAGTGTGATGATCCAGAATTGGATCCACAGTCACGTATGGACTCACTGTACATGGAAGACAATCATACTTGGCTACAAGTGATCGCCACAGAAGAAGAAACATAAAAAGGTATTCTAGGCTGCACCAACAGAAGTACAGCCGTACCTCTATTTACGTATCCCTCTGGATACGGAATTTTCAGGTTACGGCCACGGCAAACCCGGAAGTGTATACTTCCGGGTTTCACCACGTGTGCATGCACAGAAGTGCTCAATCGTGCCACACACATGCGCAGAAGCAACCTCTATTTACGTAATTTTGGGGGTACGAACGGACCCCCAGAATGAATTAAGTTTGTGTCCGGAGGGTCCACTGTATAGTGTCCAGATCAAGGGAAGTAATAGTACTGCTCTATTCTGCTTTGGTTAGGTCACACTTGGAATACAGTGTCCAGTTTGGGGCACCACAATTTAAGAAGGATATTGATAAACTGGAACATGTGCAGAGGAGGGTGACCAACATGATCAATGGTCTGGAAACAAGGCCTCATGAAGAACAGTTCAGGGAGTTGGTTATGTTTAGCCTGGAAAAGAGGAGACAGAGGATATACGATAGCCATCTTCAGATACCTAAAAAGCTCCCACATGGAGGACAGAGCAGGCTTGTTTTCTCTTGCTCTGGAGGGTAGGACCCAAACCAATGGATTCAAGTTGCAAGAAAGGAGATTCCAACCAAACATCAGGAAGGACTTTCTGACAGCAAGAGCTGTTCTGCAGTGGAACAGACTCCCTTGGGAGGTGGTGGACTCTCCTTCCTTGGAGGCTGTGAAGCAGAGGTTGGGTGGCCATCTGTCATGGATGCTTTAGCTGAGATTCCTGCATTGCAGGGCGTTGGACTAGATGACCATCTGGGTCCCTTCCAACTAGATGACTCTATGATGCCGCTGTTTCTTCTCCCTCTGGTTTTGCCCAGGCTTCCCCTGCCTCCAGCACACCTAGAGTCTTGCCCATTGTAGCTAGTGGAAGGGAGCAGATGAGAGGGTCAAGGAGGAATGTGGGGCTTGTAGGAAAGATGGCAAAATCTGTCTCATCTCCCACTTTCATTTAATCACAGAAGTTGTAAAGGTTGCGACCTGGAAATCCTTGTGATGGTGGATGACCCAAGAAAGAGGTGGTGACCCATCAGGCATTCTTCAACATCAACTTCGTTGGACTGGTCATGTTGTTCGGATGTCTGATTATCATCTTCCAAAGCAAATACTCTATTCTGAACTTAAAATTAGAAAGCGTAATGCTGGTGGTCAACAAAAGAGGTTTAAAGACTCTCTTCAAGGCAAGTCTAAAAAAAAAAGTAGTATAAACACAGACAATGGGGAAACACTGGCCTGCAAGCACTCCAGTTGGAGAACAGCCTGTCACGGTCCGAGTCAAAGTCCCGGCTGAGGACGTCGGGACCGGGGACAAGATGGCAGGGTGGGAGCAGGAACTAGAGTCCAGAATTCAGGAAGCCAGGAGTCCGAGAGACCGAGAGCCAGGAGTCAAGAAGCCAAGGGTCTAAGGGTCAGGTAGCAAAGAGTCACGAAGTCAAGGGTCCAAAGATCAAGAAACAAGGAGTCACGAAGTCCAGGGTCCGAGGATCAAGAAGCAAGGAGTCAATGAGCCAAACGCAGCAAGGCAGGAAACGTGTTGCTGTGGCAAAGAACCGAAGGGAAATGCTGACCTTATATCCCCTCCCTGCTCTTGCCAATCGGCCTCACCTGTGCAGCCGCGCCTTGCCTCTTCAGAACAAACTTAGGAAGGTGCCAGTCCTACGAAGTTCTACTGGTCACAGGACCTGGCTCCTGCACGCACTCCTGACACAGCCTTTACCAAAGGTGTCATGGGCTTTGAAGATGCTCAAACTCAGGACGAAAGGGAGAAACGTGCTAAGAGGAAGGCACACTTGGCAAACCCTCACCGTGATCAACTCCCACGCAGAAACCTACGTCCCCACTGTGGAATGAGGTATGGATCCACAATTGGCCTCTGCAGTCACTTACAGACTCACTGTTAAAACCATGTTTATGGATGACAATCTTACACGGCTACAAGCGATTCCCAAAGAAGGAAGAAGGGAGAAGGAGAAGAAGTGATCAGACAGAAGGAGAGAGGGTCAGAGGTTTAAAATTAAATTTGGAACTTTTCTGCATGACAGTGAAGAAGGAACTCTACTAAGCATCCTTCATAGCTAGTCATTGGCTGTGCTGAATAGTATCAGACAATGACAGAGAACTTGCAACTTTTAAGAAGGGCTAATGAAAGGGCGTGGTTTTGTGCACATTTTCTTGCGAGCAAAACCCGTTAAAACCATAGCTGTCAACTTTCAGATTTGAAAATAAGGGATCAGCAGCCTCGAAAATAAGGGATCAGCAGCCTCACCTGCCCTGGGGACAGTCTACGGGATATTTAACAATCCGGGATAGCAGCGGGAAACAGCGCTGGAATAAGGGAATTTCCCGCAAAAAAGGGGAAGGTTGACAGCTATGGTTAAAACTTAGTGGGACTGTCTACTGCTGAGTAAAGTCAGTCTGCAGCACACATTCCAGTGAAGGAGTGTGGATCTGAATCAAGTCTACTTCTCCCTGGCAAACAGGTTGCAGTGGCAAACACGGGGAGCTGGAAGGTACTCTTCTTTGAGACGCATGTAAAATAAATAAATAAAGCCAAAACGACACATTTAAATAAAGAGCAGCCAGATTGAGTTTTCACATAGTTAGCGGCTATATAGTTGACAATTATAATGACAGGCTTGATTGACAGGCAGACAGAGGCTGGATTAATCAAGCAGTAATCCCATTGAAACCAGACATTTAATTAAAGCTTCTTCTAGCCGCTTTTGTTGAATCTTTTCCTGGGGGGGGGGGGCACCGAACATCCTCAGAGGAGTCTATGGAATTGCAAGCACACAATAACCTCCATTAATAAGCCCCTTGATAAATTAAACGGCCAAATTCTTTGGGAGAGAGCTGGAGGAAAAATATGCGGGTGCCTAGGAGCCAAGTTTATAACAATTTAGGGCAAAATTCCCAATCACTAATTTAAACAAAAATTTGCTTTGATAGCCAAGCTGGTGGTCCAGTACAAATTTCTGCTTTTAATTTAGATATTTGAGTTCCGTTTTTGCTTCCATCGTCTCCTTGTCCCTTTCCCCAAGGCCCTGGCAACAAGACACTTCTTTAAACATAAAAAGAAGATGCTACAGAAGTCACAATTCCTGCTTAGTACCTGTGTCTGCAGTCACTTAATCAAATAAATTCAGTGAAACAATAAATGTCTGGCTTATCTTACAGGACCCAGGTTTGCTGATCTCCCCCAAAGAGAGGCCTTTTAAAGTTCACGTCTGTAATTTTGAGTTTCCCAACCCCACAAAGGGGGAATAAGATGACTTGTTCACAACGTGCTCTTATGAAGGTTAACTGAAGGTTCCAAGTCCTATGTTCATACTTCCCAACAGTATTTTATTGGGAGGGAGCACTCTTGGTTCGGTCTACAAGGTTCATACTGTAAGGAGCAGAATTTCAGCAGGGCTTTCTCCATCACACTGAGGATAAGCCACAACTGGTGAATTTTCCCCTTTTTGCAAATCTCAGTGCTATAGAGCCTCCTGGACCTTATAACTGAGGCTGGTTTGTGACTAACTATGTACACTAATTCCCAAAACAGCAGCAGCAGAAATGCATTCAATGCAGAGTAAACAGGAGTCTGTATACGGCCTGTATGAACCAAACTGACAACGCCATGCTGGAGAAAAACTTATGTATCCAGCCACCAGGGATTGTGCATTCTAGCACAGCATGAATGGGAACGAAACCTGACTTGAATCCATGAACTATTGCAGCAAGAATGTTACTTGGCCCAAAATGGAAAGAAACAGAAGTCCCAGCAAAGGGAGAATGGATACAAAAACTTATGGAATATGCAGAAATGGCAAAACTTACTGGAAGAGTAGGAAATCAAGATAACAAACTTTATATATATAAAAGAATGGAAATGGTTTCTTGAGTATTTACAGATAAATTATAAACAGATGAAAACATTGGCAGGATTATTGTAATAACCTGAGTATATGTTTAAAGAAGATGAGTAAATGAGCAAATTAAGTTAACTTGGATATACAGAAGATATTAAAAACAAATTTAAGGAACCACAGAAAGAGGGGGGGAGGAAGTCAAGTTTTGAAATGTCAAAATGGTTGTAAAATTAGTGAAATGTATAAAATTAGTGAAATGTATGTTTGTATGTATGTATGTATGTATGTATGTATAAATAAATAAATAAATAGAATCCACAAACTATGACTTAACTAGGTTGTAGATAGGGTTGAGGTGGTAGACGATTTTGTCTGACTGGGTTCCACCATAACTGGCGACTTGTCCATTGACACCGAGCTGGACAAGCGCACTGGCAAGGCAGCTTTCTCCAAAAGGGTATAGGATAATGTGATGCTAATATCCAGTACCAAGATGAAGAAGGTCCACCAGGCTTGCTTGTTGAGAATGCTGCTTTATGGAAGTGAGCTATGGGCAACATACAACCGTCAGGACCGATGCCTCCACACCTTCCACAAGCCTATCACATGGCAGGACAGAGTTTCAAACAAAGATGTGCTCTCCCAGTCCCACATTCCTAGCTGTTGGGATACTGCCGGGGAGACGGGGGCATTTGGCAGGCCCCCAGCTGGCTCCAGCCACCAGCCGTAGCCGGGCGAACTCTGGTACAGCATCAATTAGCAACTCAAGCCTCAGAAGTCTTCAGAGGAGTTGAGCACGCTCTTATCAGCAGAGTGAATAAATCTTCACAACGGAAGTGGTGGACAGAGACATGTGTAAGCATGATTTACAGCATTTATTTAGCAGAGTTCAGGAACAAAGGAAAACATGTCTGCTTCCCTTCGTGTCCAGCAAAACAGCAAAAGCAAAAGCAATATACCAACGGAAGTTCCCAGCAAGCCTGTGCTGGAAATAAACAGGCATGTGACACACAACAGTCATGCCTGTTCCTTTTAAGATGGAACGGAACTATATCCTAACACTAGCATGTTCATATGGTCTGAAGCTCAACATCAAAAAAACGAAGATCATGGCCACTGGTCCCATCACCTCCTGGCAAATAGAAGGGGAAGAAATGGAGGCAGTGAGAGATTTTACTTTCTTGGGCTCCATGATCACTGCAGATGGTGACAGCAGTCACGAAATTAAAGGACGCCTGCTTCTTGGCAAACCTAGACAGCATCTTAAAAAGCAGAGACATCACCTTGCCAACAAAGGTCTGTATAGTTAAAGCTATGGTTTTCCCAGTAGTGATGTATGGAAGTGAGAGCTGGACCATAAAGAAGGCTGATCGCCGAAGAATTGATGCTTTTGAATTATGGTGCTGGAGGAGACTCTTGAGAGTCCCATGGACTGCAAGAAGATCAAACCTCTCCATTCTGAAGGAAATCAGCCCTGAGTGCTCACTGGAAGGACAGATCGTGAAGCTGAGGCTCCATTACTTTGGCCACCTCATGAGAAGAGAAGACTCCCTGGAAAAGACTCTGATGTTGGGAAAGATGGAGGGCACAAGGAGAAGGGGACGACAGAGGACGAGATGGTTGGACAGTGTTCTCAAAGCTACCAGCATGAGTTTGACCAAACTGCGGGAGGCAGTGGAAGACAGGAGTGCCTGGCACGCTCTGGTCCATGGGGTCATGACGAGTCGGACATGACTAAACGACTAAACAACAAAAGCATGTTCACACTTCCGTTTCAGCGACATCTACTCTGTCTTGGTTGCATCCACAGAATGGAAGACTGCAAGATCCCCAAGAATGTGCTCTACAGGAAGCTGGCGTCAGGCACCAGGCCAGTTTCTGCATTACAAAGATGTCTGCAAACATGTCATAAAGTCTGGCAACATCAACCCCGCCATGTAGGAATCCCTTGCAGATGATCACAGAGCCTGGAGACAGACAGACAGGCCGTGTGTCCACAGCAGTGACCAGAGGAGGAATGACCACTGGAAAGACCACAAAGAGCAGAAATGCCATGGTTCATCTGCAGCAGCACAACCAGTCACCTTCACCTGTCCCAGCTGCAACAAAACATGTCTCTCCTGTATTAGTCTCTACAACCACACCAGGCACTGCAACCTTCCAACAGTTTGACTTCACTACTCCATTGTCTCCTGAGAACAAAATAAGGTTGCTGAAGAGTTATGAGATTCTGGTTGATTTATGGAGTTGCGATGAGTTATTTAATGAAAGCCCTTGCCTCAATGGCTCAGGCAGTGGGGGGAGTTTCAGAACCGCAGTAAACTCCTTTGCTACTGTTAGTCAATTGTATAACTGAACAAGGGGCAAATTAGGCATAATTTTACAAGAGAATTGTTCACCATCCAACTAAGAACTTCTGTGAATGCATTTATAATGTAAACCAACTAGAACAAGACTGTTAATTAAAATAGTGATTCTGTTGCGGAAATCTGCAAGAGGTCTTTAAATGACCCCTCACCCACCATGCCAAAATATATATATGGTCACACAGCCTGTTTAATATACACACATACACTCTATTCAGATTCCAATTTAAAAATTTAAAATAATGAAAGCTAGGAGAAAGAGCTCCATGGGAATAATTAGTTTATGAGGTATGCATGTCACTCTTCTGGTGTGCTTGATTTTTAATATTAAAAAATGTATTTAGGCCCAAGTGAGTCACCAATAAAATCTCATTGCCATCAACACTATCTCACTTTAAAAAAAACAAACTTTTAAATTCCCCTAGCAGTTGCTGAATGGCTGATCAGCTTCCCAGTTCTTAAAAAAGTTTGATTTTCATCAAACCATTTTAAAGAGATGTCCTCAAATTCTGTCAGTTGGCATAACGTCCTTCAAGTTTTAATTGATTACTTTAAAAGGTCTATTCTGAAAATCTTGAAAGAATGGCATGATCACTTCTTGTCTCAATTGCACAATTCCCTGATATGAATGTATTTTGGTATGTTGCCGCTTAACGGTAGAAGGTCCATGAGATTGTTATTTTTAATAATATTTCCAATATCTTGCTCTAATACTTAAAGGATGATGAATTACTGTAATGTCAGTGTAATGTTCACTCATTCATATTTGAACAGCAGTGAGGATTTATCCATCCATTATGTTTTCTTCGTCTTTCAATCTACAAGCCAAATATAATATTCTGATTACTTCTTCTTTTGGACACTACCAAGATGACTACATTTCCAAATAGCTGTTCATATTTCATAAGTCCAAATGAGCGTGTTGATTGCTTTTGGGCACAGCAATACCTCAAGGAATCCAAAAGAAAACGGCAAAGTTCTAAAGCATGTGTTTGATAGCTGCTCCGTTGACCTTTGTTTCTGGAATTAGGTATAATAGTAAATGCTGACTTTCAGAGGTTACAGAACCTGGATTGTCCAGACTGCAGTGCGTCCAGCTAGGTACTCGCCACAAAGAATAGTAAACCATTTATGCATTAAGGGCACATATACTGTATGCAGCCATGCCTTTATCTACATTATCTACATCGTTCTGCTCGGACACTGAGGTCCAGCACTGAGGGCCTTCTGGCGGTTCCCTTGCTGCGAGAAGCCATGTTACAGGGAACCAGGCAGAGGGCCTTCTTGGTAGTGGCATCCGCCCTGTAGAACGCCCTCCCACCAGATGTCAAAGAGAAAAATAACTACCAAACTTTTAGAAAACATCTGAAGGCAGCCCTGTTTAGGGAGGTTTTTAATGTTTAATAGGTTATTGTATTTTAGTGTTTTGTTGGCAGCTGCCCAGAGTGGCCTGGGAAACCAAGCCAGATGGGCGGGGTAGAAATAATAAGTTATTATATTATTATTACACTTGAATTAAATCTGCTAGTTGATGCATTTGTTCTCCTTTCAGTTGTATTTACATTTATTTACCAATTTTACAGAAGGGACGCAGGTGGCGCTGTGGGTTAAACCACAAAGCCTAAGACTTGCCAACCAGAAAGTCGGCGGTTTGAATCCCCGCGATGGGGTGAGCTCCCGTTGCTTGGTCCCTGCTCCTACCAACCTAGCAGTTCGAAAGCACGAAGTGCAAGTAGATAAATAGGTACTGCTCCAGCAGGAAGGTAAACGGCATTTCCGTGTGCTGCTCTGGTTTGCCAGAAGCGGCTTAGTCATGCTGGCCACATGACCCGGAAGCTGTACGCCAGCTCCCTCGGCCAATAAAGCGAGATGAGCGCCGCAACCCCAGAGTCGGCCACGACTGGACCGACCCCCTGGTCAGGGGTCCCTTTACCTTTACCTTTACCAATTTTACAAAGAATTCCTGTAAAGTCGCTCCCCCTCCATGGGGGGCAGTGTTGCAAGCAGACGATGCACTCTCCCTGAGTATAACGGGGGGCGTGGCAATGCCACCTATGTCATAGGGAGTCCCGGCAGTGTCACATCCCCGGACGACCAATCCGGTTGACTAGGGGGCGTGGCTTGCCTTATTTAAGCTGCCACACAGCCGGCGGGCTCCCTCTCCTTACCTTCTCTTTCATTGGCTCTCCCGCCTTCCCGCCCTATTTTCATGCGTTCGCCATCTTGGCCTTGCTATGGACCATGGTTGGTCGCCTGTTGAGGGGGCCAGGTAGCAATTTTCCCACTTGGCAAATGGGCACCAGCCATGTGGTTTTCGCCTGCCTCGTAGCAATCGTCACAACTTTCGTAAAGTTTGGTGGTTAGGCATTGGTAAAACCTGATTTACTTCTTTAAGGGTATTCCGTTAAAGGTATCCGGGGGTGTGGATCTTGTCCCAAGCCTGGGTATGGGCTAAGGCATAGCTGTCAACTTTCCCCTTTTTTTAAAGGGAAATTACCTTATTCCGAATAGGATTCCTCGCAAGAAAAGGGAAAAGTTGACAGCTGTGGGCTAAGGCCATGCCACGACCCCATCAGGGACCCTGGGGGAGCTCTCAGTTGATGTACATCAGTGGTATCCAACTCCCCAGAGACTGCGATCTACTCACAGAGTTAAAAACTGGCAGTGATATAACCCCTTTTGGGGGGTTCAGGTCAAAGTTATTGAGCTTTCCTTAGGAGGGGAAGCCCTGTTTCTTTGGGGTTCAGGTTAAATTCTAGGGAGGAGGAAGGCCCATTTTTTAGGGGTTCAGGTCAAAGTTGTTGAGCTTCTTTGGGCTGAGCCAATGATCTACCAGTGATCTACCACAGACATCCAGTGATCTACTAGTAGATCATGATCTACCTGTTGGATGTGCCTGATGTACATCAGCAGGGCTCCCCCTACTGGTGACTGACCCTTACTAGACAACCTGCATGGCAGGCAGGAGTCAGATATAGTCAGTTCAATTCCAATGCCTAAGCCAATACCACTCACATTCTGTAACCAATAAAGTTGTGGCTTTAATTATCCCATTAACCCAAAATACTGGTGTCTGCGTGTTTCATTATTCTACAAATGGGGAGGGTTCGGGGTCTCGACATGCAAACAAATAACTAATTTTTCAACTCCAGCTTCATTTGTCTATGATTGGATGCCAGGTGCCATTTTGAATCAAGATCCTGGACCGAAATGTTCCCAACTGCACTGATTCAGATACCTCTGGAGAGATCTTCACCCAGCTTGGCGGGAGGGTTCCCCAAATGACCTATGCTTGGATCCCATCAGGAATCACTTCAAAAAAGTTATGTACTTCAGAAACGTTTAAGTACGTGTATGTGCCTCTCTGTGTGTAAAATCATTCTTAAAAAAGGAGATAAATTTTCTCCAACCCAATCAGGTTGATTAAAAATTTGCTCAGCATGAGTGACATAAGTATGGACAGTAAGCACATTCTCCAGGCAGACCTGAGCTAGCTTCCTGAAAAATCCTATAATGAGCACATTGCGTATGTGAAATGAATATGATTGACAGATCTTGTAGCATGCAGATTGTCCCTCCCAACTTCCTCTCTGAATTGTTATTTAAAATGTACATACAGTCATACCTCACATTGTGTCCGCTTCAGGTTACGTGTTTTTGTGTTGCATCCTGCGGCAACCCGGAAGTACCGGAACGGATTACTTCCAGGTTTCGCCGATCACACATGCGCAGAAGCACTAAATTGCGCTTTACACAGAAGCGCTAAATCGCGCTGCGCTCGTGCGCAGACTTGCATCAGTTCCGTGTTACGGATGGGCCTCCGGAACGGATCCTGTCTGTAACACGAGGTTCCACTGTAGTGCCATTGAACAATCAGCGTTCGTTTATAATTTGGAATTTTAGAAACATTTTCCATCGGCGGAAAGAAGCTCATGGGGAATCTAAGTAGTCAGGTTGTTAAATCTGAGGGCAGTGATATGCAAGGGTAGGATTGCCATACGTCCGAATTTTCCCAGACAGGTCTGGGATTCAAATGACAAAAATAGCATGGTTTTTTTTGTTTGTTTTTTTTAAAAAGACACCAAAATGTCCAGAGGTTTGGGAGTGCAAAAAACTGTGCCCTGGAAGCGGAAGCAAGTGGTTGTTTCTTTTCCTGCTGAGGCCCATAGCACCAAGCTCCCCTGTGCCTGGAAGCCCGGAGTCTCTGGGAATACAGTGCCAGGGCTGCATTAGCACTGCAAGATATCTTACACTGTCTTCTCAAAATCAGGCAGGCTTGGGAAAGGGGGTAGGAAAGGTACTCCTCGTCCACACAGGCAAAAGTGTTTGCACAGAAGGGGCCCAGAGGGGATGGCTTAAGGTGGTCCTGGGCACTGTGCAAAAAATACGTAAGTATCTCTCTCCTCCCCTGGGCACAGTGCCGGATTTACATATAAGCTAAAGAAGTTATAGCTTAGGACCCCACTGTCTGGGGACCCCAAAAAAATTTAAAGGAAAAAAACCTAGATGTACATTTCCAAAGATAAAATAAAAAACCAAAAAATAAAACCTACATACAGCAACAGTGTTTTGTGTTGTGAGCCTGCTCCCTAAAATATCACTGGTTTGCTCATTTCTCTCTCTCTCTCTCTCTCTCTCTCTCTCTCTATATATATATATATATATATATATGGCGCTGTGGTCTAAACCACTGAGCCTAGGACTTGCTGAACAGAAGGTCGGCAGTTCAAATCCCTGCGACAGGGTGAGCTCCTGTTACTCAGTCCCAGCTCCTGCCTACCTAGCAGTTAGAAAGCATGTCAAAGTGCAAGTAGATAAATACGTACCGCTCCGGCAGGAAGGTAACGGCGTTTCCGCGCACTGTTCTGGTTCGCCAGAAGCAGCTTAGTCATGCTGGCCACATGACCTGGAAACTTTCTGCGGACAAACGCTGGCTCCCTTGGCCAATAGAGTAAGATGAGCACCGCAACCCCAGAGTCATCCACAACTGGACCTAACGGTCAGGGGTACCTTTACCTTTATATATAGGGTGCTTACATTCTGCATGGACTGGTTGCATGGCTTTAGATACCTATTAGGTCCATAAATTACCGTCTAGCATATATTCAACACAAAAAACAGCGACAATTTGTTGTTGACGAAGGACAGATGGACATATAAAGGGGTCCAGTACCTTAATAATAATAATAATAATAATAAATTTTATTTATATCCCGCCCTCCCCAGCCGAAGCCGGGCTCAGGGCGGCTAATAACACTAAAACAGTGCAACATTATAAAAATTAATTAAAATTAAAATTGATGGCAACCATAAACTAAAGTTTTGTAAAGATTGCCAAGGAGGGAGCCAGGCTGCGCCCTAACTAAAGGCCTGGTGGAACAGCTCTGTCTTGCAGGCCCTGCGGAAAGATGTCAAGTCCTGCAGGGCCCTTGTCTCTTGTGACAGAGCGTTCCACCAGGTTGGAGCCGCAGCCAAAAAAGCCCTGGCTCTAGTTGAGGCCAGCCTAACCTCTCTGTGGCCTGGGACCTTCAAGATATTTTTATTTGAAGACAGTAAGTTCCTCTGTGGGACATACCAGGAGAGGCGGTCCCGAAGGTATGAGGGTCCTAGGCCGTATAGGGCTTTGAAGGTTAAAACCAGCAACTTAAACCTGATCCTGTACTCCACCGGGAGCCAGTGCAGCTGGTATAGCACCGGATGAATGTGATCTCGCAGCGAAGACCCCGTAAGGAGTCTCGCTGCGGCATTCTGCACCCACTGGAGTTTCTGGGTCAGTCTCAAGGGCAGCCCCACGTAGAGCGAGTTACAATAATCCAGTCTGGAGGTGACCGTCACGTGGATCACAGCGGCTAGATCAGGGCGAGAGAGGTAAGGAGCCAACTGCTTAGCTTGGCGGAGATGAAAAAATGCCGCCTTTGTTATAGCTGCAATCTGCGCCTCCGTGGAGAGGGAGGTATCGAAGATTACACCCAAACATTTAACGGACGGTGCTGGCACTAACTGAACCCCCGCAAGAGATGGGAGTTGCCCCCTCAATCCCATATCGTCCCGTCCCAGCCAGAGGACCTCTGTCTTCGAAGGATTTAACTTCAACCGGCTCCCATGTAACCATCCAGCCACAGCTTCCAAGCATCTGATCAGTGTGTCTGGGGCCGAGTCAGGATGGCCATCCATCAACAGATAGAGTTGGGTGTCATCCGCATACTGATGGCAACCCAGCCCAAAACTCCTGACAAGCTGGGCGAGGGGGCGCATAAAGATGTTAAAAAGCATCGGGGAGAGAATCGCACCCTGAGGCACTCCACACACCAAGGAGTGGTGGGATGACAATTCCCCCCCAAGCACCACCCTCTGTCCCCGACCAGAGAGAAATGAGCGCAGCCATTGAAGGACTGTGCCCTGGATCCCCACGTCGGCAAGGCGGTGGTCCAGGAGTTCGTGATCGACCATGTCGAAGGCTGCTGACAGGTCTAGAAGAATCAGCAGCCCCGACCCGCCTCGATCCAGCTGCCTGTGGAGATCATCTGTTAGGGCGACCAGAGCTGTCTCGGTCCCATGACCAGCGCGGAAACCGGACTGGAATGGATCCAGAGTCAATGTTTCATCCAGAAACCTACCAAGCTGTTCAGCAACCGCTCTTTCAATCACCTTACCCAGGAATGGAAGATTCGAAACCGGGCGGTAATTGGATAGATCTAAGGGATCTAATGATGTTTTCTTTAAAAGCGGGCGCACCACTGCCTCCTTCAGTTCCCCTGGGAATGTCCCGGTGCCAAGGGACAAATTGATGATATTCCCCAGGGGGGCCCGCACCTCGTCTGGACACGCTCTAATCAGCCAGGACGGGCACGGGTCGAGAGGGCAAGTGGTGGGCTTTCCAGCTCGGAGGAGTCTGTCCACATCGGCTGGGGATATCCGGTCAAAGTGGTCCAATACTGGACCCGAGGACATTTGAGGGGCCTCCAGTTCCTTTATTGTATCCAAATTGGCAGGGAGGTCATGGTGGAACAACAGGACCTTCTCCGCAAAAAAGCTCGCAAATGTCTCACAGCTGTGTGTCAAATTGTTATTTAAATTTGGCTGTCCTTCGAGGGACGTTAAAGACCGAATTATACTAAATAATTGCGCCGGGCGACAGCTAGCGGATGCAATGGAGGCCGAGAAGTAGGACTTCTTAGCGGCCTTCACTGCCATCTCGTAGGTTTTCATAAGCTACCTTCAGTAGCTTAGGGCCTCATCAAAGCTAAATCCAGCCCTGCCTGGGCATGCTAACTCATGAGAGAAAGAGAGAGAGAAAGAGAGTTACCCCTATTCTTGGGCTGCCATCGCAGTTTTGTTGTGGTTGTTTTTGTGTTTTCTTTAAAAAAAAAAGCTAAACAATTTTAGGTCTCTCCTTAAAAAAGCTCAGCAATCTTGGTGGTTTCCTTAAAAACAGCTCGATAATTTTGGGGTGTCCTGGTTTTTACTTTTTGGAATATGGCAACCCTATGTGAGAGGGGAAATCACAAAGCAACAAAAAGAAAACATATGCCAGTTTGTGCCTCTCGGAAATTCCTATACAAGCACACACACATGGAACGGTGTAGGTACAAGATAGGGATGCATATTCTCAGACAGCTGGTTATGTCTGACGTACATAAAGGGGAGGAACTCTGTCCACACTATGCATTTTACAAGCCTTTGCTTGGAAACGGTACATCTGTCCAAAGAATAATTCTGGGAAATTATGAGAATTCCACAACAGGCAAATCAGTTACAGACTCTCCTCCTTTTTCAGCCTCACTCAAGGTGGGGGTTCCTTCTCCCTCCACTCCTTCTGAACAACAACAACGACAAAAATCCAAAACCCATAAAAAGCAAAGGTGGTCACATTTATCTGTAAACCCTCCAAAATTGACAGCTGGGCAATATCTTTATTAGGCCAACCCAAAACATCAGAAATAGTGGCAAGCGTTAAGTTCTCTAGAACTCTTAAATAGGCAAGATTTGTGAATGTTACAGAACATTAACTTCAGGGTTAGATGCAGTTTTCCCCCAAGTGATTTTATTGCACTGAACCTTATTGGAATCTTGTATGCATGCCAATAGGATGTCCCCACTTTTGTCGGAGAAATGTTGGAGGGTATGCAATAAAGTTTTGAGAACTGAAATTGATAAGTGGTAAAGCCAGGGCTTCTTTTCAGCCAAAACTCACCAGAACTCAGTCCGGGCACCTCTCTGGTGAGAGTCATTGCCATGATAAGAGAACAAGGGTGAGTTCTGGCACCTCTTTTTCTAGAAAAACAGCACTGAGTATACCTGATGGGGAAACATCACAGCATAATTCAACAAAAGCTCACCAAATTGTGACAGGTTGTAATAAAGGGCCCAGTCTCTTAATGGCAGGATTTGTGCCAAAACATTGGTTGCTGCAGCATATTAATACACTCCTGTAAAGGAGAAAATTGCTGCTTCTGTCAAACTGACTCCTACAGGCAAACTAGTTGCCATTTTCTCTTTTAAAGAAAGAGGGGTGGGAATAAAACACGACCAAGGTTTAGCCCCTAAGCTGGGCTTCCTTTCCCATGGTCACTCCCCACTCTCCCCCCCCCCAACTTGCAAAGCCCCCGTTTGACGAAATGTGCTCAGATATTCTAAAATCTCCCAAGTATGCGACTGGGAGTATAAGAATAGCACATCAACCTTTCCGTTGCTCTGTATATAAGATGGAGCAGATCACAGCCATCATTTTGGGCTGTGAAGAAAGCAGCTGGCAAGACAACGCAGCTGATACAATCAGTGCACATTGTAAGTGCAGCAGATCTGCACAGAGCGGAAAGCGACCTATTGTTTTCTCCTCCACAACAAGCCTGAGACATCTTCTATGCCCCGTGATTCATTCTGGGACTCGCCAGAAGGGCATTCTACACATGGGGCGTGATGTAACGCCAGCCCAATTAGTATGTGTTTAACAATTTCCCATAGTTTACAAGTGCTGTAATAGAAGACTAATTTCTGGCTTCATTAAAATCAGGCTGTTGCTTCTGGACAGTATAGCAGCATTGCTTCATTCCTGGCATCCGAACGAACTTTCTCCAGTATATGCATTAAAATCACTTGCATATGTCCCCCTCCCTCCCTTATTTTGCAAATCCGTTCTAGGGTTTTTGTGACTTTAATTGACAGGGGAATTAATAAATTACGTGGGGGAGAGATGGGAGTTCACCAGTTTGCTGTTTTGCAACAATTAAGCTTCCCTAATGGAAAGCTTGCTTTCCAGTTGTATTTAATAAAACGTAAGCAGGAGGCTGAAATGAAGCAGGAAGAATGATATCTGAAAAGATACAAGGCACAGGGGGAAAGGTTGAGCTGATTTCAAGTGGCGGAAAAGCGGCCTCTTGCCCTAAGTGCCAAAAGGAAGTAATAAGGATCAGGAAGTTTAAGGTCAAAACGACACATTGCATAAAATGCATGGTTGCTGCAGAGAACAGCAGCCACCAGTTTCGTTCTTTCCCTCACCCCATAACGTTCAAGACAACCAACCTATGTCTTGACATCACGCCATGTGAATTGGCAGTCAAGTAAAGTAGCCTGGATATCACAGTTACAGATAGGTAGCCGTGTTGGTCTGCCATAGTCAAAACAAAATAAAAAAATTCCTTCCAGTAGCACCTAAAAGACCAACTAAGTTAGCTCTTGGTATGAGCTTTCGTGTGCATGCACACTTCTTCAGATATCTGAAGTATCTGAAGAAGTATCTGAAGAAGTGTGCATGCACACGGAAGCTCATACCAAGAACTAACTTAGTTGGTCTTTAAGGTGCTACTGGAAGGAATTTTTTTATTTTGTTCTGGATATCACAGTAGGGGAAGACAGAATAAAACACATGGTTGTGCTTTTCATTGGCTCGGTGTGTAGTTCCCGCAATCTTACTCTTATATACTTGGAAGAGTCTCAGTAGAATTTATCGCCAAGGAGACTGCAAGGCTGCGATCTCATTCTCACCTACCTGCGAGTAGGGAGTAAGCTCCCATTGAATCCAACGGGACTAACTTCTGAGGAGAAGTGTGCATGCACATGAAAGCTCATACCGATAACAAACTTAGTTGGTCTCTAACGTGCTACTGGAAGGAATTTTTTTATTTTGTTTCTGAGGAGAAGACATGCATAGGTTGGCACTGCTGATCTCAATTCCCTCACAAATGTTACCAGGTTCGCCAGCTTCCTCAAATGTTTCCAAATATCGCTATGCCCCGGCACTGACATAGACAAAATGTAATACAGTGGTACCTCGCAAGACGAAATTAATTCGTTCTGCGAGTTTTTTCGTCTTGCGATTTTTTTCATTTTGCGAAGCATGGATTTTGGAAAAGCTTCAAAAATCACCAAAGTCTTCAAAAACCTCAAAAAAGGCTACCACACCGCGTGCTATGAGTTACTCCTCGAAGTCAAGTCGCAACTGCACCCCCTGAATGCACGGTTTTAAGAAAAAGGAAACAAACTTGCAAGACAAAGGAAACAAACTTGCAAGACGTTTTCGTCTTGCGAAGCAAGCCCATAGGGAAATCCGTCTTGCGAAGCAACTCAAAAAACGAAAAACTCTTTCGTCTTGCGAGTTTTTCGTCTTACGAGGCATTCGTCTTGCAAGGTACCACTGTATCTGTTGTGTAACAACTTCTTACACTGTTTAGGATGGAAGCGTAAGTGGTTGTATACTCAACCAAAACACACACACACACACCCCACTCACACACAGAAGCCCTTTCTAACAGGAATCTACACGTACGGATGCAGGGCTGACATCCTGGAGAAACCGCCCAATTTGGAAAGCTTAATGAAAGCAATTTGTTAACAATTTCACACACCATTTGATCACAATTCTTGAATGTCAAATTTTCCTGTGCGATTCCACCCTCCCCTCCCCCCAGTAAATAGGGTGTTGCATGCTGTTTTAGCAATTCATTAATCATCTTTTCATCACGGCGAAGTTCAATGCGGCTCTCTCAGTAGGAGAGCAAAAGAAGCACTCTGCACTAAAGTGAGCTACGCCATGGGAAAATGAGAAGGTACACATTCAGCAGAGCAACTAATATGTTCTTCCTGAGAAATTGAGGATACTCCCTTGCGCTACGGGATGCTCCACCTATTGTGAGGCAGAGGTGAAAAGGAAGGGGCATGGAAAAATATAAGCTTTACTTATATTACAGATGAAATTAATTATGCTGAAGAAAGTCAGAGCTGCTAACAAGGATTCCATTCGGTTTCCTCTAGTAGTGCCTTAGTCTCGTCACCTTCCCAGCTGTATCCCCATATCTCAGAAGCCTCTCTTTTTCTCATCACGGCAGATGGGCTCTATATCACAACCCACAGGAATTTCATCCTTTTGTAGCGTTGAAAGAAGTATCACAGACTGCTCGGATGCAAAGGAATGGTGGGAGGAACCAGCTGGGGAACCCCCCCCCCCAGGGAAAAAGGCTCAGAGCCAGAGGATTGGTAGAGTCATGAAAATGAGTGGTCCAAGGGAGAAGACTGGTGGGAGAAGGTGTCAGAAGCTGAAGAGGTAACAAGGTATAGTGAGCTGGGGGAGTCTGTGGCAGAGAGCAGTTCAGACTCAAAGGCAGAAGCTGAAGCAGGAGAGAAGGCAGGCCAAGAGACAGAGATGAGGTGAAGAGGCACAGGAGTCTCCGTCTCCTGCTGCAACAAGCTCCGCTCCCCCTTGGTCTCCCAGAACCAGGAGAGGCATGAAGAAGGTGGAGGAGAAGTTGGCTTCATGCAGGCGCAGTCTCAAATTGCTTGGGAAAAACTTAAGCAGCTGTGGAGAGGCGAGGACTTTCAGTCTCAGCAACTGCTTCATGGGGGCAAGATTGGTGTTCAGCTCTTCTCGGCAGTGTGAAAAAATATAGTGTTCAACTAGGTTTGACTCAAAGTGTTGTTGTTGTTGTTGTTTAGTCGTGTCTGACTCTTCATGACCCCATGGACCAGAGCACGCCAGGCACTCCTGTCTTCCACTGCCTCCCGCAGTTTGGTCAAACTCATGCTGGTAGTTTCGAGAACACTGTCCAACCATCTCGTCCTCTGTCGTCCCCTTCTCCTTGTGCCCTCCATCTTTCCCAACATCAGGGTCTTTCCCAGGAAGTCTTCTCTTCTCATGAGGTGGCCAAAGTATTGGAGCCTCAGCTTCAGGATCTATCCTTCCAGTGAGCACTCAGAATGGATAGGTTTGATCTTCTTCAGAGAAGAGTAGCTATGCTCATTAGGCCTGATGCTTCTGTGGAGATCCTGTTTTGGCTAATAAAGAGTTAACTCCAACTGCTGGCTTGCTCCTGACAAAAATCGGTGAATGCTACTTTAATCCAAGCAGAAAATAATAATAATTGAGCTGATAACCATAACAAAACATTTTTTATGACCTGGTCGTTGGTAAACCCCACTCAGAGACTGGAGTGCACTTAACAGAATATCTCAAAGGAGAAGATTTCTCTTGTAAAACTGTGAACTGATAGATTCTATACTACAAATGGGGGACTGATGATGTGGAAATCTGGAGGCCACATACCTTGGGTGTCTACTCAGAGTCAGATGTGGTCACGTGGTTTTTGGCTGCCAAAGCCCAAACAAAGCCTTTAAGCTTTTCGATGACAAAATAATGAGTCAACAACAATAGCAGTCACTTTGTAAGCTCCCCACAGCAGTGGCTAAATGCTCTTAGCCCAGAGACGGAAAGAAGAAAAGTACTGTATTTTTTGCTCTGTAAGACTCACTTTTTCCCTCCTAAAAAGTAAGGGGAAATGTGTGTGCGTCTTATGGAGCGAATGCAGGCTGCACAGCTATCCCAGAAGCCAGAACAGCAAGAGGGATTGCTGCTTTCACTGCACAGCGATCCTTCTTGCTGTTCTGGCTTCTGAGATTCAGAATTTTTTTTTTCTTGTTTTCCTCCTCCAAAAACTAGGTGCGTCTTGTGGTCTGGTGCGTCTTATAGAGCGAAAAATATGGTGCCAACCAGAAAGAGTGGCAGACCAAGCTGATGGAACATGCCAAAAGGGCAAGATTGATGGGAAAGATCAAAAACCAGGAAAGCCAAGTATTTGTGAAAGACTGGAATAACTTTTTGACATATCTGAGAGACCACTGTAAACAGCTGAAATCATTGGCGGTAATACAATGACACTTGTAAAGTAACATGAACTTTGGATCTGATTGATATATAATAGATAGATTACAGTAAAAAATGCAGGAATAAAATTTAGAAATGGAATCCAGGGAGGGAGGGAGGTCTGAAGGTTTGAGAGAACCTTTTTCTGTTTCTGTTTTGGTTTTTTTGGTTGGAATTTTTATGTATAATCTTTACTTAAAATTAATAAGAAAATATTTTTTTAAAATAAAAATAAGTGTTGGGTGTGAAAAGATGAGTACAAGATTGGGATTCAAAACGGCATCAGAATAAGCCATCATGTCTATCATGGTAGGGCAAGAAAAACAGCTACAACAGATTAGACAGGCAGGCAGACTGCTAGCTAGGGATAATTGTAGTCCAAAAACCGGTGGAGAATTGTTGGGATTGTAGTGTAACAACAGCTGGAGACCCAAGTTTGGGAAACCCTGCTCTGGAACGTGCCAGAGTATCTTCTGGAACAATGGCAGGTTCTGCACATAGGTGTTTTGAGGTCCACACAAAACTGCGGAAAGGGTCCCAGAGAAGCAGGTTGAGTAAAAACACCAGTTTAGGATATTTCTTGATGTTACTCTGGCAGAGAGCACATGAACTACCATGGACAGAGACAAGCTATGAGGGCACAGATAAATGGGAAAGAACTTGTCAAAGGCTAAACTTAATAATAATAGTAATTTATTATTATTGAAAGACCTACATTGGCTCCTAGTATGTTTCCGAGCACAATTCAAAGTGTTGGTGCTGACCTTTAAAGCCCTAAACGGCCTCAGCCCAGTATACCTGAAGGAGCATCTCCACCCCCTTTGTTCAACCTGGACGCTAAAGTCCAGCTCCAAGGGCCTTCTGGTGGTTCCCTTACTGCAAGAAGTGAGGTTACAGGGAATCAGGCAGAGGGCCTTCTCAGTAGTGGTGCCCAACCTGTGGAATGCCCTCCTATCAGGTGTCAAAGAAATAAACATTTAGAATAAACATTTAGAATACATCTGAAGGCAGCCCTGTTTAAGGATGTTTTTAATGACTGGTTTCAATGTATTTTTAACCTTCTGTTGGAAGCTGCCCAGAGTGGCTGGGGAAACCCAGCCAGATGGGTAGGGTAGAAATTAGGATTGTTTGTTTGTTTGTTTGTTTGTTTGTTTGTTTGTTTGTTTGTTTCTCACTCACCCATATGGCCAGGCCTAATCAGCCACTCTGGCCGGCTCCCAACAGATTAAAAACAGAATAAAACATACAACATTAAAAACTTCCCTAAACAGGGATGCCTTCAGATGTCTTCTAAAAGTCGGGTAATTGTTTATTTCCTTGACATCTGATAGGAGGGCGTTCCATAGGGCGGGTGCCACTACCGAGAAGGCCCTCTGCCTGGTTCCCTGTAACCTCACCTCATGGTGAGCAAACTGCCAGAAGGCCCTCGGAGCTGGACCTCAGTGTCTGGGCTGAACAATGGGGGTGGAGAGGCTCCTTCAGGTATACTGGGCCGAGGTTGTTTAGGGTTTTAAAGGTCAGCACCAGCACTTTGAATTGTGCTCAGAAACATACTGGGAGCCAATGTAGGTCTTTCAGGACCGGTGTTATATGGTCTTGGCAGCCACTCCCACTTGCATTCTACAGTCTCATCGCCATGGTCCCCACTCAGACGATGACCACAATTTTTACCCTTTCTGATTCTGGTTCTTCCTCCACCAACTATAAGTAATGCCCCCTGCAGATTCAGGAGGGAAGAGCAGAGGTGGGAGTCCTGCTTCCCCAGCCAGGGCAGCTGCATCCTGGGAGGTGAAAATATCCACTTCCTTCTGCCTCTTTCCCCAAATTTCAGTCCCCCATCACCATATCCTCCTCCTCCATCTCAACCTGCCACTTCAGTCCCGAGCCTGGTGACACCTTGAGACTCATGACACTCATCCCTTCAAATATCCTGACAGTATTTCCCCTGTATTTCTTATTAACATGCGCTCCCCCCTCCGGAACTGCAGGATCGGAGGATTCCCACCCCACCCTAAAACAATGCTACAAATAAGCAATTATGCACTCATACGTAACACACCCCACCCAGTGTTCCCAACAAGGGGACCACCTTGAGAGTGGATCATAACGCAGCCAGCTGAACTTATTGGGAGGGACTTTGTGTTCTCAGGAAAACACAAGGCTTTGCTCTTTTTTTGTTTCTCACGCTCCAATCGTTAAAATTTAGCACAACATTTTGCTTTGCGCAGAGGAAAAATTAAACGTTACTTCTCATTAACGTCTCAGCGTTCCTCCTCAGCTGAATCTCTCTGGATCAAGTTTGGTCGAGTTCAAAGAAAACAACATAGCTCTGCTTAAAATGTATGCAAAGAATGTGAGTGGGGGGAAAGTTACATTTTTTTGTTTTGTTTGCTTTTAATTAGAGATGGATTTCTCATCTACATTACCCCAAGCAGGGTGGGAGAAATGAAGGACAGGCCCTGAAACTGAGCAGAGTCTGCCCTTTCTGGGCCTCCTCTAGGTTTACGTAAGACTTAAAACAATGCAAAAACAGAACCCTGTTCAGAGTCTTTTCACGTCAGCTGATCTTACGAGGCATGCAAATTGTGGAAAAGATTTCAGGTCTTGGTATATATATTCTGCAAGCTTTCATTGCAGATGCACAAAACATCAAGCAAGGTGCCTCGATGTTTTCAAAGCGTGTTGTTAAGCAATTTAATTTCCTTTTCCATTACTGACCAACCTCGCACACAGGTCCCAGATCTCGACATTCGTTGTTGGTTTTGGATGCTGCTCCCTCATTTCCACCCCAGTTGTGGGCCCCTGTTGCTCTGTATTGTATGTCACGAATGGCCTTGGCTAGAAAATGAAAATTGCCACTCTCAGGTGGAATTAACTTGAGCCGTCTACAGTAGCTCATAGTGGTCTAACCAGGACTGGTGCGGGTGGGAACAGCTTGCCATTGGAATTCTAGGACACAGAGTAGCTCTGCTATTTCGCTGCTGGGTTTTCCTGGGTTTTCCGTGTGAGAATCCAGTGTGGTACAGTGGTTAGGGAATCATGATGATAGATTGGGCAAGAGATTTTGGACATAATATAATGATGGAAGATTGGGAAAGGTTGTGGAAGAAAGGGGTTACGTTTACTGCCTGCAATGTGTTAAAGAAAAACATTATGAAAATGATGTATAGATGGTACTTAACCCCAGTAAAATTAGCAAAGATTTATCATACGAGTGATCATTTATGTTGGAAGTGTAAAGAAAAAGAAGGTACCTTTTATCATATGTGATGGACATGTCCTAAGGTAAAAGACTTCTGGGAAAAGATTTATAATGAATTGAATTTTTTTTTTAAATATACATTTATTAAGAAACCTTTCAACTTGGAATAATAGGATTGGAATTGCCCAAAAAGGATGTTAGATTGTTTTTGTATGCCACCACTGCAGCAAGAATCTTACTGGCTAAAAATTGGAAATCACAAGAAATACCAAGAAGAATGGCAGATGAAGATGTTGGACTTTTTGGAGCTGGCTGACCTGACTGGAAGAATCTGCAATCAGACAGAAGAGGAACACCAAGAAGATTGGAAGAAATTTAAAGATCATTTAGCTAGATATTGTAATATAAGATAAGTAAAACTACTTGTAAGTACCAAACTGGCCTCATCCCATCTCTCATCCCAACCTTGTGAGTATAATATGGGAAAGGGGAGAGCCATGTAGATCACCTTAAGCTCCTTGGATGATAGACAAGATACAAAAGCAAAAAACAAAAAAAGTAGCTGCATTGAACAGAAGCTGAGAATACAGAGAATTACTTTACTTTTCTGGTTAATCACCACAACAGTTATTAACACTGGGCTTCAGTAAAGCAAATAATTTAATTAGACAGTGCCTATATGGTATCGAGTGACAGAATAATTTGGCCACAATAAGGAAATTTTGTCCATGGTATGATGATTTTCCACCTAGTCGTTTTGACACTTGGGCACCCTCTTTGCAAAATTTAACAATTCCAAAATACAGACACACTTTCACTTTCGCAGGATTGAATATACTGCCTTCGGCTGTGCTTGAGGGTCAATTTCAAAAAATTCCGCCGGAAAAACGGTTGTGTCCCTGTGGAGATGGCAGTATTGAGTCAGTGGCTCATGTGCTTCTGGCTCACACCCTTTATAAAGATTTGAGGAGTGAGGTTCTTACCCCTCTACTTGGTCCATACTTGGTCGCTCAACCATTGCTACTATGTCCTATCTTTTAGCAGATCAAGATGATCAGGTGACAGCAAAAACTGCAAGGTTTTTAGTGGGGGCAATTAGAATAAGATCTGCTATTTGATTCTTGATGTAAAACCCCCGAATGTATTTTCTATAGTTAAGTTTTTACCTCTATCTTCAGTACATTTTATTTTATTGCTATGGTTAGTGGCTGATGCAAATTCAGATTCTTCTAATTCTGATTCAGATCAATGAACATTCAACTAGAGCAAGGAATTGTTTTGGAGTCCATTGCTTATGTCAAAGATGGGGAACATATAGCCACCCAAATGTTAATGGATTGATTTCCATCATGGAGGTCAGCTGATAGTTGTGGGAGCAGGAATCCATTATCTGAAAGAGCCACAGTTTCTCCCCTTCCTAACTTAAGGTGAATGGAGCTATCCACTGGGACGAGATTTCCCAACAGTCCTAGAACACCAGATTTCTGTTGCAAGTATTGCCACTTCACTGCATTGTACACATACTTTATATTTAATGTAGCTACAACAGGAGGAATGTAGTCTGCTTGCTTTGGATTATTTAGCTAAGATTGTAGTTATGTTGTTCCTGTAGTTCATGTAGCACATGTACAAGCATATTTGGCAAAAGCTAATAACCTGAACTTTTCTGTTCATTCTTGACTCTGAGGTTGACTAAAAGGAATGTTCCTCTGACAGACTAATAGCTTACCATTTGTATCTGAAACATCAGTGCCAGAAAAAAATTCAAAACACCAAGGTACTAACTATGCCCTTGTAACTGAAATCAAAACTCTACTTTTGCAGAGAAACCTGGAAAAGGGCAACTGATAGTCAACATTCAAACACAGATGTCCACATACCGCCAACAGCTACTGTTATTATAATTCAGAATTAAATAAAATATAAAGCGAAGCAGTATTATTTTGAATACAGTATAATCCTTGAAACGTTTTGGGATTCTCAAGAAAGGCAAAGCATTTCGGTGCTGCAGACAAGAGTTGCTCAAAAACTAACCAGCCAAGTTCACCCTAGGGCCAGTTTAGTGGGATTACAAAGGGCAATATAAATAATGGTTTAAGGGAACAGACCCAAAGTCTTTTTGGCTTAGCTCCTCTCCAGAGAAACCTTCTACTTCTCTTAGGCTTTTTAATGGTTGGGTTTAGTAGTTGCTGGTTGCATATATTATTCTTGGACTTTTATAACCTTTTTATTGTACTAAGAACATAAGATGAGCCTACTGGATCTGGCCAAAGGCCCATTGAGTCCTGCACTCTGTTCTCACGGTTGCCAACCAGATGCACTCCGTCAGGACTTGAGGGACACCATGACGGAAGCCAGGAGCTGGGGCAGAGCAACAGGAGCTCACCCCATTCTGGGGATTCGAACCGCTGACCTTCTGATCGGCAAGCCCAAGAGGCTCAGTATGAGAGAGGGAGAGAAACATTGTCCGCACCTTGCATTTTTTTAAAGGGCTGCTTAATCCTGTAGCACCTGGTTGTTCTGTAGCTCGTAACCTTATCGCCAAGCTGAGTTTGATAAACTATCCGAGGATCCTTTAACTTTCCCGTGGGCCAAAAAACATCTTTGGCAGGGTAATTTTGAGTTGAAAGCACCTTGGAGGAAAAGGGTTCTGCCTTTCTCTAGCCACCATTCTTCTAACCATTTTGTAGCTAATCTAGGCTGATTGAAGCTTTAAAGATGAATGGGAACCCTTTACAAAGTATTTGAAGATGCAACAAAGCGAACTGGACTCCTTGGCTGTTTTTGAATAAACATTCACAAACTTTTTATTGATATTTATCAGCTAAATAGTTTGAGGATCTATACAACTGTGTAACATGCAGAAAACAGCATTTTTAGAGAAATCAAAGTCTGGAACTGAGGGAAGTCGGGGGGTGGGGGTGGGTGGGTTCTGTGGGGGAAGGGAGGGGGAGGGATGGAAAATGGGGGAGAGATAAGGATGATATGTTTTTGGATAATACGTTTTGTTTTAATTTTAAATAAAAAAGTAATAAAAATAAAAATAAAAAGAAGCTTTAAAAAAAAGTGCAGGGGGGAAACCACAGAGAGTACTTGGTATAAGATGTAACTTGAGCCTAATAGTCTGTCTAGTCCAGCATCCAGTTATTAGAAGCCTTCCATGCTGACAAGCAGCACATGAAAGTGGTGGCCATGGAAATCAATGGAGGCCTGTATATTTTATCTTCATATTGGAGGAGATGAAGTCAGGGCTGTCTTACCCATAGGCGCTAGGGGTGCAGGGCACCTGGGCGCTGGGCTCTCAGGGGTGCCAGGCCGAGAGTCCGGGGCGGAGATTTGGAGTCCGGCGATTGAAGAGCCAGGCCAGCTGAGCGGAGCAGAGCCTGTTGGATCGCCGCAAGCTTTTCTGCTGTGGGCGCAGAGGCAGCTGACTGACTCCGCCCTCCTGCGCACCTGGGATTGGTGGGCCATCAAGAGGCTCACCCAGTGCATGCATGCTGCTCACATGAGGTGTGCAACTTCCCTGCCAAGCCTCTGTGGGAATTGCTTTCCTCCCT
This sequence comes from Podarcis cretensis, assembly GCF_951804945.1. NCBI lineage: Eukaryota > Metazoa > Chordata > Lepidosauria > Squamata > Lacertidae > Podarcis > Podarcis cretensis. The sequence goes on along the minus strand of NC_137176.1, from coordinate 15,464,699 downwards.
CCACCCACAGAGGCATGGGAGTGAGTTGTGTGGCCTGTTGGGAAACTGTGTACGTGCAGCTACTCACACAGAGTCAATGAAGGTTTGTCAGACAGCCAGAAGGCAATCTGAAGGAGTAAGTCTGCCTGGTGATAACAGAGACATGGAGACAACTCCCTGATTGGTCAAGCTCTCTCAAGGGAGTGATAATTAATGGCCTACTAACTGGAATGTGTTAGTTCAGTGTTCAGAGTTCAGTAGTTCAGTTGTTCTGTGTCAGTGTAGGAGTTGTGAGTCGTGTCAGAGAGAGCTAGCAAAAGATCCGTGTTCTGTTCCTGTAAATAGTCCACTGTATATAATAAACACCTAACTACAAGTTCCTGGTTCCTGCTTCGTCTATCCTGTCTGCAGCCAAGTCGCCAATTGCTTCCGTGGATTCTGCATGTACTCTGCTAGGTCTGGCTAAGGTCCTGCAATTAGTCAGAAAGTTGTGAAACACCAAATAGGTGCTCAACAACTCTGAGCTGCCCCCCTAAAAAAAGTTCAACAACTTTGGCCTTCCCCCCCCCAAAAAAAATGGGGGCTCTGGGCAGTTTTTTCCACCTCAGCGCCGCATATGCTAAAGACGGCCCTGGATGAGGTCAGCCTCTCCTCTTCCTTCCTGGTTCTGGGTCAAACCTTCTTTTAAAATCTGCTGCCTCCTCTCTGGCCAGAAGATGGTGCTGGAGTACCAGAGGCTCCCATTTCAGTGGGCAGGTACTTTTATTTCTCTAGGAAGCATTGCACCAAGTGTTCCCAAACATGAAAAGTGGGCTGTGGGAGGGACCAAACTATTATTTCATCTACCTCTTCTGGGAGGAAAAAGAGAGCTTTTTATGTTTCTTCACCTGCTGGTTGCCACTTCTCCGGGAAGTTGCTTTGATACTATTTTCTGTTGCCTAGTGGAGTATCTTCCTTATCACAATGGGATCCCAGCCAATCAGGGATCACACTGTGAATGGAATGACATCACAATTCCAAAAAGCCAATGAGATGTGATTTTCTGGCTTGCCTGTCTTTAAGGGCAAATGTAGCCAACTCAGAGTGAGGGAAATGCTTCCTGTATTGCATTATTCTAGACTGGGGAAAGGAAAACAGAAGGCTTGTCACATCCAGGTGGAAGGGGAGTGTAGCTGCCATGATAGCAGCTCTCATGGCTACCTGTAAAGCTGATATGTTTGGGGACCCTGTTTAGTAAGACAAGTTAGAAGTAGCTCTTTGGGTTACTGCATAGAATACTTTAACAGACAAAAGTGGTTTTCTGTGAGGGATTTAGCGTTCGCTCAGGAAAATTGAATATAACAACTCTGAACCTCTGGAAAAGAGAGGTTGAGGAAAACCCTCCCCTGTGACAATAATACAATTTGAGGTTGAAATTGTAGTACAACTCATGCTTTTCATGCTGAAGGTCCCAGGTTAAAACTCTCTTGGGAAAATGCTCAGCAGATAATGTGAAAGACTAAATCTGGGTATAATCAAAATGGAGACCAATTATTTAGAAAGCAGAAGTACTCAGGTTTGACTAATACAACCAGTTCTTTCAGAATAGCTTCCTGAGGTTTGCAGGCAACCATTGTATGAATAACTTTGTTGAAACCTCTCGGTAACCCATATTTCCACATGTTGGGTCCTGTTCTAAAATTTAGGGGAAACAAACAATGGTGCTTGCTCACGAGTAAGTATGCATGAGTTTGCAGTCATAATCAGTTTCATTCTTGGTTCATTTTCTCATAAAACGCAAACAGTTGTGGTACTCAGACTACACTAATTGGCAATAATATTGCATTTCGGCAAGCCTTTGGCATCAGGTATACCTTCCCTTGCCAAACCACTGTCTTCTTTCCAAAAAGTAATCTTTCCTGATTTTCAGAGAAGATATTAGCCCAAAATAAGTAGTTGTTAGAAAATTCTTAATAAAAACCAGAGAGCAACAATATATCCAAAACATTGCAGTCCACATGCAACTCTATGCCTTTATGTTCGCATTAGCCATCAGCAGATATAAAAGAACATCTCCCTGAGGCTAAATGGTTGCAGGATGTCTTTCCTGCTATTGACAAATAATTCTAGAATACACCCAACTATATAAATCAGTGCCTGACTCTGAAGCTTTGAAGCTTTCCCAAATGAAGTGCGTGAGGCAAAAAATCAACTACTCCAAACTCGAACAAAGCAGCTTTGGAACAGGAGCCAGCAAATTTACAAGCTGAGAAACCCACTCTGGAAAATAACATTTTCTGTGCTCCTGCCCAAACCCCATTCATTTCAATGGATTGCAGCTGGAAGGAGCACCCTACAACTGGAAGCACCCAGAGTCTTGGGCATTTTATATACAGTGGTACCTCGGTTTCAGAACAGCCCTGTTTACCAACTATTCGGTATAAGAACTCCGCAAAACCGGAAGTAGCGTCCTGGTTAGCGAACATTACCCCGGTCTAAGAACGGAAGCCGAATGGTGGAAGGGTACTGGCAGTGGGGAGGCCTCATTAGGAAAAGCACACCTCAGTTTAAGAACAGCTTTGGTTTAAGAACGGACTTCCGGAATGGATTAAGTTTGTAAGCTGAGGTAGCACTGTTCAGCTTTTGAAAAAAGTTTGCAAACCGGAACATTTGCAGTGTTTGGGTCCCAAGCTGTTTGAGTACCAAAGCGTTTGAGAACCAAGGTACCACTACGGCGATTTGCTCCCTGCTGTTCTCACTACCCTCTCCACAAAATATACTGTTCCTCGTGATCATCTACTGTATCTCCCATCCCCAACCCTTCTTTCCATCACTTTGGTTGCAGCAGAACAAAACTTTTCCAAAAAAGCTTGGAACCAGAATAGGTTTTACACATTTCTGCAAAATGTGGCTCACTCACTGTCGCTACTCTTTTGGTTCATTCTCCACATCAGATTAACTTACTTTTAGGATGTCTTCTCAAGGAGGGCACCAAGGAGAAAGTAACTTTAGATGAAGTATACCTTGAAGATTTACCACTTTGGCAGTGGAATGTTCCACCATGTGAGTTATATCTAGGTTCTTGTTTAAGTAGGACATTTACTCCCCACCCCTATCCTGGTGTAACTGAGAAGACAAGCAGAAAATCCTTCTTAAAATGATAACAGATGTGTCGTCTACAGCACAAATACACTATCGTGCTAGTTTCATTACGGCAGTCTCCATCGCTTCCAACAAACTTTGCTGGGGCAGAATGGGAGTCAGGACAGGGTTCCTGTTTCCAGTGTAAAGGAACACCTGTTTATAGAATATTTATGATAAAAGGAGGTCAGTGGAGCCAACGACATCTGTAATCTTCAGATCTAGAGTGAGATGTATACGACGGAATTATCCACGAGCAATGCGAGATCCATGAGACCAATTTGGGTTATCATTCATCCTTGATCAATTCTACTACAGCTTTCTCAGTTGATGGTTATTTTAAATGCAAAGATCAGGCAGTTTAACACACTTTTTTTTAAAAAAAATCACTGCTGTTCTGTTAACATGACTGTTATGTACTGAGTTGAATAGGATCCAAAATGCAGCAGTCTGATTGGTCCCAGAACAGTAGGATCCAAAATGCAGCAGTCTGATTGGTCCTAGAACAATGCAACAGTATAATTGGTCCGCAGGAGCCACCCATTCCAGATCCAGCTGGAAGTGAATCCACAACCTGATTGGCCTACAGGAGGATCCCGGAATTAGCCAATCACGTGCAGCCCATTGTGTAAATAATGTACCAGTATATAAGCAGATATTGTGGGGAAACCTCCATTCCTGCTCAGCACTATGAGCTGAATAAAGAGCATGAAATCCACTCTCAACTCTGAGTAAATTTCAATGACCCTTCAAAATGTAAAGCTAACTGCAAGTGGCCATTGTCTCAAGTATTGGAAAATGCTAACTATTGTATAGGATCAGTTATTTCTTTAGCCGCTCATCACTCTGGATGCTCAAACAACCATAGACTGATGAATGTCCCGATTTCTCCAGTTAAACGGGTCTCAGGAAACAGCCTGGGAAGGAGACTTCTGCTTGGGACCTTGAAGTCTGTCAATCAGCATAGACTATACTGTACTAAATAGACCAATGAAATAGACATTTCAGAATTTTGCAGGAAGGAAAATAGATACCATGCTGCAGATTGTTTGTGCAGGAAACAGAGGGTTTATTAATGATGACAAGTGCGCATCAAATAGTAAAAAAGAGAGGAAAGTGTAAATGAAAAAATAAAGCATATAATATTACCAACTGGGAAACTGGTGTTCTTTGTTGATTATGTGTCCATTTTACGAAGAAACTAGTAGACACGTCTCCAAATTAGTAAAAGGAAAAAACTAATTTTAATCGTTTAACTACATTTAATTATGTTTTTAATATTTTGTTGGGAGCCTCAGTTCCAAGTAAACATGCTGATAACTTGGTGAAACGATTCAGCGGAACATTTTATCTGTGCATGCAGTGGGGAGAGATAATGATGTCTTATATATAGGATAATGTATGTGTTACTTTTCATGAGGTAAATCAGTTAATGTACTATATACATAATAGTATTTAGATCATCACTCTATATTCATACAAGGAGGAGGCAAATGATCGAACCCATTTCTCCTCACATTACTGGGTCAATTTCATGACTTTTGGGTCAAACCGCTCTCTACACCTCTGATTAGGCTTACTCTTGAGTGTCTAGAATTGTGGGCATGCTGAACTAGTTTGTTGGGTACACAGAGGCAAGAGCAAGGAAGATCTGGGACACAACAAATTAGCTCCGCATGAGACAATTACGAGAAAATTGCTCACATTAGTGGCTTCCTAGTTGGGCACTTTGATGGCAGAAAGTGAGGAGGAATTAAAGAACCTTTTAATGAGGGTGAAAGAGGAGAGCACAAAATATGGTTTGAAGCTCAACATCAAAGAAACGAAGATCATGGCCACTGGTCCCATCACCTCCTGGCAAATAGAAGGGGAAGAAATGGAAGCAGTGAGAGATTTTACTTTCTTGGGCTCCATGATCACTGCAGATGGTAACAGCAGTCACGAAATTAAAAGACGCCTGCTCCTTGGGAGAAAAGCAATGACAAACCTAGACAGCCTCTTAAAAAGCAGAGACATCACCTTGCCAACAAAGGTCCATATAGTTAAAGCTATGGTTTTCCCAGTAGTGATGTATGGAAGTGTGAGCTGGAATATAAAGAAGGCTGATCAACAAAGAATTGGTGCTTTTGAATTATGGTGCTGGAGGAGACTCTTGAGAGTCCCATGGACTGCAAGAAGATCAAACCTCTACATTCTTAAGGAAATCTGCCCTGAGTGCTCACTGGAAGGACAGATTGTGAAGCTGAGGCTCCAATACTTTGGCCACCTCATGAGAAGAGAAGACTCCCTGGAAAAGACCCTGATGTTGGGAAAGATGGAGGGAACAAGGAGAAGGGGATGACAGAGGACGAGATGGTTGGATAGTGTTCTCTGACCAATCTGAGGGAGGCAGTGGAAGACAGGAGTGCCTGGCGTGCTCTGGTCCATGGGGTCACGAAGAGTTGGACACGACTAAACAACAACAACAACAACAAGCTGGGCACTTGCAGTTCACCCTCTGCGATTGCACAAACCAAAAGCCTGAAATATTGAACCAAAACATCTGTTTTTATGGGGCGGGGGCAAACTGTATAGAGGATAAAAGGGGATGTCACATGTTCCATAGCATAGGACCCCCAGTACCCGGTACAACTTCAAAATCTCTTGTCTTCCTTTCTGAGAAACTTTACAACTGTCAGAACATACTGAAAGCAAAATGCTCCAGATTGCATCAGTATCATTGTGTCTCCCTTTCTCACGGTACGGCCGCTGGTCTACGAAATTCTACACCTTCACCCACCCCCTTTTCTCCACAGTCTCCCTTCATCCGCAGTCTTCGACGTTCTCCTCAGTTCTTAAGACAATCTGTTTTGGATAGGTTTCAGTCTTCCCTACTGCTGATTCAGGGCTTCTCTCCCCACGTTCCTGTCTAACATATGGGGCAGATTATGCTTTCCTTTGATTGTGTGATTTAAATCACCTTTGCTGCCCAGCAGCTTGCCACAGCTCAGCCTACAAAGGGAACTGCCTGCTGGGCTCTAAGGAGATTAGATTCTGAAAATGTTAGGCTGGGTCGATGCTGTAATAATTGTACCTTGCAAGGAGGGCAGGTCGTCATCATTCAGCAGGTATACCGGGTGCACAGCAAACCTGGCCAAGAGAAAGAATAAGATATGAGGAGAAAAACTGCATTTTCTAAGAGATCTTCCCAGTCAGATTTAGTTACTGGCCCATGTGTATTCATGTGTTTCTAATGGAACAGATAAAGGGCACAGAATTACATTTCAATTCAGTAATGCAAAAGCCTGTTTTGAAGTCTGCTTTAGCTGATATTTTTCAGTAGGTTCTGAGATGCTGAGCGTGTGTTGCAACACGCTGTGTCTTGAAAACAGCTTGGGGAAAATGGGTTGAACCAGAACATGACAAGTCATGACTAGGTGTGGGGAGAATTTAAAGCCAATTCTTTCACACTTGGTTTAAAAAATATGACAAATGGAACAGAGCCAGCCTCCAAAATTCGCACTTATCTGAATTTTGTGGTGTAGTCCTTCAACCAGTGTTTACCAAAATACATGTTAGGGGCAGGTGTGCTTCAAAATAACTATATTAGTGAAAATAGCATCCAAAACTGGATTATATTAGGAGAAATTGCTAGCAACCATGTGTACATAGCCAGAACTGCATTAAAAATGTGTTTATTAGGAGAAATTCACACAAAAATGCTGAAGAATTTTCATGAGGATTTAAAAATAATACGTTTCCGAGCCCAATTCAAAGTGTTGGTGCCGACCTTTAAAGCCCTAAACGGCCTCGGCCTGTATACTTGAAGGAGCATCTCCACCCCCATCGTTGAGCCCAGACACTGAGATCGAGCGCCAAGGGCCTTCTGGCAGTTCCCTCACTGCGAGAAGTGAGGTTACAGGGAACCAGACAGAGGGCCTTCTCGGTAGTGGCACCCACCCTGTGGAACGCCGTCCATTCAGATGTGAAAGAAATAAGCAGCTATCCTATTTTTAAAAGGCATCTGAAAGCAGCCCTGTTTAGGGAAGTTTTTAATATTTAATGCTGTATTGTTTTTAACACTCGATTGGGAGCCGCCCAGAGTGGCTGGGGAAACTCGGCCAGATGGGTGGGGTATAAATAAAAAAATATTATTATCATCATCATCATCATCATCATCATCATCATCATCATCACTCAAACTGATGCAGAAATGTGGAGAGCAGAATTTAAGACTGGAAAAAATGAGAAATGGAGAGAAATAAAACTGACAGACCCTTCCATCCCTATACTTGGGTATACAATAGAGCATTTTCACATGAGTACTTTCAAAGCCACGGAAAAGTCAACTTTGATATGACATCAATATAGCAAACATATCTGCCACACGTTCGTTTTACCTCCAACTATCCTGTCAGAAGAGAAATAGATACAGACAAAGACCACCTCAGAGCCTGCTCCAGCTTGACTAACCCCCTCCCTGCAACAGCAGTCCTCTGGGAAGTATTGTAGAGAAGTGAGAAATATAGGCGAGAGGAGAGAGAAACATAGGCAAAAACCACAAATTCTGCTCCAGTTGGACTCCCCATCCTGGACCACAGCTGCCCTGTTTTTGACACCTTTTCATATGTTGATATTGTTTGCTGTGGTTTCTTACAAAATGCAGTATAATGTTTCTTTTAAGTCAGCTTGAAAGGATGTATATAACTCTAATAAATACATAAAAAACATAAATAAATGATTGTCAATATATTGTATAATATTCCCATTAATTTTGTTTTGTGTTATGGGGAGCTCCCAGAAGATCTAAATCTAGAACCAGGCAGCTGGATTAAGGCTTTAACAGAACTATATTCCAGGCAACACCATCTCAACATGGCTGACCTGGTGGGTCAAACAACCTTTACCACTTCAGTCAACAATTGAGCACTCACATAGGTGAAATCTACACACATATAAAAAACACTGGGGAAATGTTTTGAAAAATACATTGAATTTGGCATAGCTCACTGTCGCCATCTAGTGCAACATTTGTATCTTTCATTTTACAGCACAGCTTTTATTTGCAGCTGTGCAGCTGAGTCCATAGTGAAATGCTCTTCCATTGAAATAAAAATATTAAAAATTGCGCCCCTAGTAAGCTAGGCTAGAACCTTTCTATGTGGGAATTATTTTGTATGGAGGAATATTCAATTATGTGAGTAAGAAATGGTATAGCCGTGGCATATGTTTACTGCCTTGGTTTGTTTGTTTGTTTGTTTGTTTTTTCTGCTGCTGTCTTCTTCATTGACCTTGGAAAGGATGCTTCCATTTTGATTTTTTGTTCTCATAAGCCAACCTGGGTGAGCAAACACTGACCTAAATTCAGTAAAAGTTAGTGAATTCAGTAAAAATTTGCACTGAGGTCTTGTTGAGATGAATGAACCTATTTAAGCCACGCTAAACCTGTCCCATTTATTTCAATGCATTTAAGTACAACAGATGATTTTTGGATTGGGCTTCTATTTATGTCTAATAATAATAATAATAATAATAATAATAATAATAAATTTTTATTTATGCCCCGCCCTCCCTGGCCAGAGCCGGGCTCAGGGCAGCTAACACCAGTAAAATTACAATAAAAACATAATGGGGGGGGGGACAACCAATTTACTAAAATACAGGTTAAAATACAATTTAAAATGCAGCCTCATTTTAATAGTAGCCCATAGATCAAAACCATAAGGGGAGGGAAACATAAGGGTCAGATTGAGTCCAAACCAAAGGCTAGGCGGAACAGCTCTGTCTTGCAGGTCCTGTGGAAAGATGTCATGTCCCGTAGGGCCCTAGTCTCTTGTGACAGAGCGTTCCACCAAGTCGGGGCCAGTACTGAAAAGGCCCTGGCCCTAGTTGAGACCAATCTAACCACCTTGTGACTTGGGACCTCCAAAGTGTTGTTATTTGTGGACCTTAAGGTCCTCCGCGGGGCATACCAGGAGAGGCGGTCCCGTAGGTACGAGGGTCCTAGGCCGCTTCGTATACACAGAATCTGCTTCCGAAACTAGCATCTTGTCGTTCCTGAGCTAGGCCAGTCAAGCACACAGGGCTTGCCTACCTTACTTTCTCAAGCTGCCATAGTTTGTTTCAAAGAATTTTGGGATGTGTAGGCCTATAGAGAACACATGCTCTCCCAGTGCTTGTCTATTTGCATCTCTTCCTATCTTTAGCAAGAACGGTGTAGATGCAGGCTCAGTGCCTATTGAAAAGTAGATATTATTAAGCACATCTGGTGATAGTTTACAAAACAATGTGCCTATTTGTTCAGCATGTTAATGCATTGCAACAATGCAAAGAATGTTCTAATGCATGAAAAGGAATCTACCATTTTAAACCACTGAATTGCTTCGGTCAGTAGAGCAGGAGACTCTTAATCGCAGGCTTGTGGGTTTGAGCCTCGTGCTGGGCAAAAATACTCCTGTGTTACAGGGGGCTGGACTAGATGACCCTCCCAGTCCCTTCCAACTGTACAATACTATGATTCTATCATTTTGAACATAAAACACAGCAGAAATACCCACTTTTTAGCTTAAGGGACTGAACTACAAACCAAGAAGTCCCTGATTCAAATCTTGCTTTTGCCATGAACTCAGCAGCTGGAAACTTTCTTTCCACCTCAGCTCCCCCATCTGCAAAATGCTGAATAAGACTCACTTATGGGGGTTATTGTAGGCATTCCAAGTAGATAATGCGTATGAAGTGGTTTGATTAATAATAATAATAATAATAATAATAATAATAATAATAATATATTATACCTATGTACCTACGGGACCGCCTCTCCTGGTATGCCCCGCAGAGGACCTTAAGGTCCACAAATGACAACATTTTGGAGGTCCCAGGTCGCAAGGTGGTTAGATTGGTCTCAACTAGGGCCAGGGCCTTTTCAGTACTGGCCCCGAACTGGTGAACGCTCTGTCACAAGAGTCTAGGGCCCTGTGGGACTTGACATCTTTCCTCAGGGCCTGCAAGACAGAGCTGTTCTGCCTGGCCTTTGGTTTGGACTCAGTCTGACCCTTATGTTTCCCTCCCTTTATGGTTTTGATCTTAACCTGTATTTTAAATTGGGTTTTTTCTTTTCCTATTATGTTTTAACTGTAATTTTACTGGTGTTAGCCACCCTGAGCCCGGCTCTGGCTGGGGAGGGCAGGGTATAAATAAATATTATTAATAATAATAATACCCCACCCATCTGGCTGAGCCTCCACAGCCACTCTGAGCGGTTCCCAATCGAATATTAAAAACACAATACAGCATTAAACATTAAAAACTTCCCTGAACACTTGAAAGCGGTCTAAAAATGTTAATTAGCCATGCTGACGATGATGGGATGTGGCATAGTGTAATGTCTGAATATTACAGCCAGAATACAACACAGTTATTAATGCTTGAACACACCTTTCAGGGATTTTTTTTTTAGGGTGCAGTTGGACACAAATTGCGCCGCTGATGGGGAAAGCTGATGATGTGCAACTGAAAAAGCGGGAGGGAACTAGACACGTTAGGCATATTAAGTACTGAAATAACAGGCAATATCAGGAACAGTATGCACACCAATTATATTACAGTAGAATGTGTGCAGTTCCCATACTTACACTGCCCAGTCATATTAAAATGCCTCCTAATTTTTGGCCAGAATCTCTCCTATTTCGCCTTCAGGCAGCTAACGCTTCATCACCTCCTTGGAAATACCCTCAAAGTACCCCTGCTTTTGAGCCCTTGTCCTATCCTGCACTCTTATGTTTCTCCTTCTACAGCCAATGCAAAACAGCTGGGCTGGAGTCCCGCTCAGACAAAGGCAGGCATATTATAATGGATGTAACGACAGAGGTTTTCTGTTTCTACAGAGAGTCGGGCTCTGCTTCTACTTTTGAGCACAACGCTTGCATTTATGAGCCTCTCAACACTATGAGGTTTGGCTGAGACCATGCAACAGTGGATCATCATCATCATCATGGTCTTGGAATTTGGGGACACTGCAATTTTTTAAAAAATGTTATTTAAAAAATGCTTAAGGGACGCGGGCGGCGCTGTGGTCTAAACCACAGAGCCTAGGGCTTGCTGATCGGAAGGTCGGTGGTTTGAATCCCTGTGACAGGAAGAGCTCCCGTTGTTCGGTCCCAGCTCTTGCCCACCTAGCAGTTTGAAAGCACACCAAGTGCAAGTAGATAAATAGGTACCGCTCCGGCGGGAAGGTAACGGCGTTTCCGTGCACTGCTCTGGTTCGCCAGAAGTGGCTTAGTCATGCTGGCCACATGACCCAGATGCTGTCTGTGGACAAACGCTGGCTCCCTTGGCCTACAGAGCGAGATGAGTGCACAACCCCAGAGTTGTCCATGACTGGACCTAATGGTCAGGGGTACCTTTACCTTTATTGTAAGAAACAAAGTATTATTCCACAATTATTCTACAGATGTCTTTTTATGGATTCTATATCAGCAGGTCTCTCTCTTAGGGATAACTTTACACACCTTTAAGCAGAGCCTCATGAATGTTTGCCTGACATTTTTACTCTTTAGGTAAAGGTAAAGGGACCCCTGACCATTAGGTCCAGTCGTGGCTTACTCTGGGGTTGCGGCGCTCATCTCGCTTTATTGGCCAAGGGAGCCGGCGTACAACTTCCAGGTCATGTGGCCAGCATGACTAAGCTGCTTCTGGCAAACCGGAGCAGCGCACAGAAACGCCGTTCACCTTCCCACGAGAGCGGGATTTACTCTTTAAATCTGCACTAAAAAGCATGTTTGAACCTCGCTTGTACTGCCACTTGTGAAAGCGAGTAACGCAGGAAAAAGGCAAAAGGAATATCCAAGTGAAGAGTCTCACAATCCCTCAGGTTTGGAATTTCATTTCCATACAGACAATGAATACTCCTGTTTTAAAATTTCCATCCTAGTAGAATTGCATGTGGAAATCATGAAGCCAAAAATTATGTCTGCCTATTGAGGAGTGCTAGCGAAGATGAAAATGGGCAATTTAACACTAATACCAAATAATAAGACTGCTTCTTAAAATGCAGCAAACCCAGTAGGTTGCTTTCCACGAAGAGCTGTCTCAAACCATAAATTAACAACAAAACCCTCTGCTAATATATACCCCCCCTGCCAGGGATCCTTTTAGTGTTTAGATGCAATAGCTTTAGACTAAAACATGCAGGCCTTAACAATATTGGCTGACATCTACACAAAGACGTGTGTTTACTGGGCTGCTTTAAGTTGTGGGGCTAAACAGGTCTAAACTGAGTCGCATTAACGTTTTAAACTGGCATTTTGCCTTTTTAAGGATCCTGGGAAGTAGGAGAATAGTGTGTTTGAGTACTTGATCTGGCGAATGACTCCACAGATCATTTTTTAAAATGTTTTTAGAACCCCACCAAAATGAATATTCAGTGGGGCTGTAAACCTTTTAATGGCAGCAAGAAAATTAATGGGGGGGTTTGAAGGGGCAGTAATATGGTATGTGCCTTTTATCTAGCAGGCAGAGTTACCGTCCTACACCACACAGTGAGTCCCAGGAAACTTTCTTTTACTCAGAAAAGTATGGGTAGGAATTAGAAACAATGTACAACTCTTAGATTAATACTTTCAATATGAGCGAACTGTGGCTATCTGGCATGCTTGAAGAAACAGTACTGTCCAAAACATGAGAATGTGTATATTCTCAAAATCTGAGCTACACATTCCTACGATTATACGGCTGTGTACAAACCATTATTTAAAGTGCATAGGAGTCCTAAAAGAATCTTGGAAACTGTCGTCTGTTAAGTGTCATGGCTTCAGGGAGGAGGAAGAGGATCCCGGCGAGGGGGGGCAGCTGAGAGTGTGTCACGCAGGAACAATCTGGGGAGGGGGAAGGAGAGGTTGGTGGAGATAGTACTCATGGGGTGAAAGAGGATGATGAGGGGACAGGGGCTAGGGCACAGGAAGATGAGGAGTGGGACCCCTCGCCAGAGCCAGGGAGGCCCCCTTGCCCACGAACATGACGGGTTCTAAGACGTAGGGAACAGTGGATGGGGCATTCCAGGAAGCAGAGGGCCTGCAGCCTGGATCACTAGCTGGCCAGGTGAGCAAGGAGGCATGTGATTCATCAGCTGGGGCAAGCTGAGAGCTGGTGAGGGTCCCAGGCCACATCAAGCCCAGATGCTGCAATCAGCAGACACAGTATAGGGTTGCCATATTCCCAGAAGTGAAAATCCAGACAAGGTTGTTGACCTTTTTAACCTTTTTTAAAAAAACCATTTATCTGGTTTTTCAACTTGCCTCAAGTTGAAAAATCAAACATAAATCATAAAAACAAGATTCCAAGGAATCTCCTGGATTTCCATCCTCCCCTTTGTGGGTCCTATTATGAATCATTTCCTCCCGCATCTTTTATGATGCTCCAAATCCTTTGCCTCTTCCATTATGTCCAGAATTCAACCTTAAACTGCAAGTGATATTCCAATCCTACTAACGAGTATAGCTGTTTACAATGGTCTGAAGATCAAGTTATACATTTCCCCCATTCTTTATTAAAATTTTGGTCTTCCTGATTTCTGACTCTTCTGTTCATTTTAGCCATTTCAGCATAGTCCGTTAACTTCATCTGCCATTTTTCTCTCGTTGAGCTTTTTTTGGGGGGGGGGTCAAAGTTGTTGAACATCTCCCTCCCAAAACATAAGTCTTTGGGCTTCTTTGGATTTTTATAGCCTTTTTCTTTAAAAAAAAAAAATAATGGCCAAGTTGCCATAAGTCCGGGTTTCCCCAGACATTTTGCTGATTCGGCAAAAATCTGCCCAGACGCCATTTTGACAGCCCGACTCCCAGATGGGAAAACCCAGACGTATAGCATTCCTAGTGTAAGAAGGCAGCAGAGCTGAGCTGCTGTGTCTGGCCAACTGCCCATGTTGAGGGACCTCACCTGGGATTCTCCTTGGACCTTCATGTGTTTCTACTTCGAGACTGACTCTGGACCGTACCCTGACTGCTGAACTCCTATCTTGGCTTACCTGGACTGACCCCAGACTGCGTTTCCTGATTTCTGAACTTGGCTTGTGTGGATTGGCTTCTGGACTTGGAACGTTGTCTCGGCACACTGTCTGTCTGCTAGGTAGGCCAGGGGATCAGGACATTAAGATGGGTTACCAGACGTCCCTGGTTCCCGGGGACAGTCCCTGGATTTGCAAATCTTTCCCCGGGAAATGTGGCAGTGGCAATCTCAGCAGCCTGGAGCCAGCCTGGTAGTGCAGTTGGCTCTGGCGGGCTTCAGGAGCTGCTCGCTGCCGTCGCCACTGCCGAAGGTGAACCAGGGACATCCGGCGGGACAGATCTCCTGCCCCCTTCCCCCTTTGTTTTGACAGATTGGGGGAGGCTCAGGAGTCACAGGCGGGCGTTCATTGCCCAGGAGAGGTGCAAGGCACACGGTTTGTCTGCCAGGCAAGGTGCAATGTCCTTCTTTCGCACCCTGCAAAACATACTTAGAGTTTTTAAAAAACTGGGCAACGGCCGCCTGCCCGCGACTCCCAAGCCTCCCCCGATCTGTCAAAACAAAGGGGGAAAGGGGTAGGAGATCAGGAAAGCCTTGGGAGTCATAGGCAGGCAGAATGCCGTTGCCCAGTTTTTTAAAAACTGCATATTTATGTTTCACAGGGTGCGAAAGAGGGGCTTTGCACCTTTATGCAATATGCATGTGTGCTTGGGCCCAGGGTCTTTTGCCTCACCATCCCCACTACTGACTCCCTGTTGCTACTCGGCTTCCAAAAAAAAAAAAGTGTCCCCAGATTCATTGAAAAAAATCTGGTAACCATACATTAAGGGTGCTAAGAATTGTAGCTTTGTTAGGGGTAGACTACAGTTCCCAGAATTCTTTGTGGGAGCGTATGCTTTAAATGTGTGGTGTGTACATAGTGTCTGAATAACAAATCCATGCTTCAAATGCTATTTGATTCAACAAAGGGACAAGGGGAAGGCGGTAGGAAGCGTCTCCTAGATATCAGTGTTCATAGCAGAAACATATTTAGCTATTAGCTACACCACAGCCTAGAGGGTATGTCAGGTGTTCATCTTGGCGGCTGCCAAATGATTCACATCCATTTATATATCATTCGCTTAACAGCTTTCTCCTCACTTAAAGATAATCTGGTTTATCTTGCAAGAACAATTTTGTGCTCGTTCAGTTTGAAGAGACGTACAGCTGTGTCTACATAAATCTGACAGCTGTTGCCCGCAATCAGGTTGCTTCAGTAGTTTTCTAATGACTTCATATAAATTGAGCCCTGTTAAAATGTGCGTGTAGATTATCTTCTGTGGATTATCCTCTTCCGTTGCTGTTGAGCCCATGCAGAGCACCTTGATCCTCAACTATAGGCACAGCCAACACCACCTTGCCTGCAATCAGAGGAGCAGGGCTTCTGGGGTTTGAGATTGTCCTCTTGGCTCTTTTGGGGAAAGAGGGGTGAACCTGAAGCTCTGGCCTCTACTGAGAAGGCAGGCATCCAAAACAGGTTTAGGGGGAAAAATGTAGTGGATTCTAGCTGTTATCCTGTATCCCAGGG
This sequence comes from Podarcis cretensis, assembly GCF_951804945.1. Classification (NCBI taxonomy): domain Eukaryota; kingdom Metazoa; phylum Chordata; class Lepidosauria; order Squamata; family Lacertidae; genus Podarcis; species Podarcis cretensis. The sequence goes on along the minus strand of NC_137176.1, from coordinate 15,449,056 downwards.
AGAAAGACATCTCTGACCAGTGGCCATGCTGGCTAGAGCTCATGGTGACCTCAGTCCAATAACATCTGGAGTGCTTTGGGTTCCCCATCCCTGCTATACCCACAAGTCAGATTTACTTTTCAGTAGACATGTATGGGGTGCTAGGGGAGAGATAGTCTTCATCTTCTTCTTTGGCGATTACTCGTAGCCAAGTAAGATTGTCTTCCATAAACACGGTTCTAACAGTGAGTCCATAAGTGACTGTGGAGGCCAATTCTGGATCCACACGTCCTTCCACAGTGGGGACATAGGTTTCTGGGTGGGAGTTGATTGTGGTGAGGGTTTGCCAAATGTGCCTTCTTCTTAGCACGCTTCTCCCTTTTGTCCTGAGTTCGGGTGTCTTCAAAGCCCATGACACCTTTGGTAAAGACTGTTCTCCAACTGGAGCGCTCGCAGGCCAGTGTTTCCCAGTTGTTGGTGTTTATACTACATTTTTTTTTAGATTTGCCTTGAGAGAGTCTTTAAACCTCTTTTGTTGACTGCCAGCATTATGCTTTCCATTTTTAAGTTCAGAATAGAGTAGTTGCTTTGGAAGACGATAATCAGGTATCCACACAACATGACCAATCCGACAAAGTTGATGTTGAAGAAGAAGAGGAGGAGGAGGAGGAGGAGGAGGAGGAAGAGTTTGGATTTGATATCCCGCTTTATCACTACCCTAAGGAGTCTCAAAGTAGCTAACAATCTCCTTTCCCTTCCCTTCCTCCCCCACAACAAACACTCTGTGAGGTGAGTGAAGCTGAGAGACTTCAGAGAAGTGTGACTAGCCCAAGGTCACCCAGCAGCTGCATGTGGAGGAGCGGGGAAGCGAACCCGGTTCACCAGATTACAAGTCCACCGCTCTTAACCACTACACCACACTGGCTCTCACCTTTCTTTTTGGTAATCAACACTTAATTTCATAAGATTTTATATGAAGAATCATCGCTTTGACACTGGTGAACTTTGCATTAGTTTGCCTGTTTTCCCAAGTGATGTGTACAATTTTTCGGAGACACCGTTGATGGAATCTTTTGAGGAGAGATAGTTCCTCTGGTGGGGGACATGTCATGCTCCTTCTGGGGTTGTTTGTCCACCTTTGGTCCCCCACCCTGCACTCAGCTCTCACCTGTGGCTCCCAGATAAGCTGTCAGCATGTGACAGCAGCCACACCCTGGGAATGGATTCAACCTGCCAGTTAAACCAGGTGAATGTAGCCAATGGGTCTCAAGCAAACCTGTAGTGAGTTAGGGACTTCCCTTGCTGCAAAAACTGGCTCTGACGGATTGCGTGGATGAGACTAATAGTGGGTCCAATGGTGAAGGAGGTGGTTCCTACATGTGCCGTAGAGAGAAGTGAGAGGCAGATGAGGCTCACCAACCTGCGAAGGTCTTCCATCAAGGAGAAGGAAAACTCTGACCCTAAACCTCCACTGCCTTGCAAGAATATCTTCAGGAGAAGGAAAGGCTAAGGAGAAAATCCACACAAATCAAGAGTCCCGAAGACAGTTGGATAGCGCCTTGTACGCCTCCTTCCGGCAACTCCTGCACAAACTGGTGCCAAATGTATTGCATGGCTTTCCTTTGGAGAACATCAGTGAGGCCAAGAGGGGGTCTTGTCAGTATACCTGAAGGAGTGTCTCCACCCCCATCGTTCAGCCCAGACGCTAAGGTCCAGCTTCAAGGGCCTTCTGGCGGTTCCCTCACTGCAAGAAGTGAGGTTACAGGGAACCAGGCAGAGGGCCTTCTCAGTAGTGGGGCCCACCCTGTGGAACGCCCTCCCACCAGATGTCAAAGAAATTAACATCTGACTTTTAGAAGACTTCTGAAGGCAGCCCTGTTTAGGGAAGTTTTTAATGTTTGATGTTTTATTGTGTTTTTAATATTCTTTTGGGAGCCGGGCAGGGTGGCTGGGGAAACCCAGCCAGATGGGCAGGGTATAAATATGGTGGTGGGTGGTGGTGATGTCTCTGTTCCTGGGGGCTGGACCACCAGGAACAGTGCAGGCAGCTGATCCATCTTAGCCAGGAACACAGCAATGCAGGTTGCAGTAAACAATGGCTTGTTTGGGTCCCTTTCCTGCTTCTCAATTTCTATACCTGCAAACCATTTTTTAGAGAGCACACCTGAGGCTGTAGTTGAACTGTGGCGTGCATCATCCCCAGCCAAGATGGGGATGTTCTGTCCAAAGCTAGTCTGACTGGCAACAACATCACAGGAGCTTGTCGGTACTAGAATGAATCACCACAGTATTCTCTGACTGTTCATACTCGGTTCCCAGTGCAAACATGCATTAGGAAGAGACCATGTGTCCAATGTTATGCTTCCTCCCATTTCATGTCTTTAAGTTACAGTCACATTGAATTTTATAGCCTTATCTAGATTTATCGTGGTTAACTCTGCCTTTATAACGTACCATAAAAGCGAGCAGATATTGCCACTGTAAAATGTAACGCTGCATTTTAAGCCAACACAAACACATAGCTAAGAGCTTTTCAAAATGTGACACTCTTGTCTCCTATAAACCTTCCCATCACATTTTGAAATACCTCAAAGCCCAACTGAGTTCCATGTTTGAAAAGCAAAGGGTGTGTTGAAATATAGTCATGGGGCTGTTGTACAATTATGGAACTTCCCTAACTAAGAATCCCTATGGGATTGCTAGAAAATTCCCTCTCTCCATTATTTTTTAATATATATATTATATATATATTTCTTCATTACACTTTTGAATTGTATAATTCACAAAGCATAAGGAATGTACTATGAGTTCCCATAACAGCGCTCACAGCGATCAGACAGGAGCCCTGGAGTGTTTTGGAATAAAACTGTTTTTGATCTCAAACTCCAGAACTGCACATGAAACTTTCTTTTCAGTCAAAACTATTTAACCTAGTACTCTCTGACTGCCAGGGAAGATTTTGAAGACTCTCTCACAGGCAAAGGTCCTTCGCAGCCCTGCTAATAGGGATGGAAGAATCTCTCCACTACTGTTCTTTTGGCCTCTAATTTTCTCAATGTTGAATTCTCTCCACATCTTGCAGCAGTCTGCAATTGCATTCTTTCTTAATCATCATGAAAATTCATCAGCATGATGAATTTTAATAAACATGTAAGTGTATGTATGTGGCTTGGGATAGATGTTTAATCTGTTAGTGAAAAATCACAATAATAAAATTAACTCCACCTGCAGAAAGAAGCTGTGCTCTTTCCATCCTGATATGGCAGTAGTTTTGCCAGCATTTCCCTTCTATTAGGACTAATGCTTCAGCACCAACTTCACTAGCTGAAAATATAAGTATTGCGTTACACCAGAAAATCACTGCAACTGTTTGCCTTTTGCCATTTCTGATATATTTTTAAAAGTTTATCCTTCAGCACCAACCATCCTCTCTCTTGTTTCATCTACAACTGCAGAGGATAAGGTTTGAACTTTGGAAAGTGAAAGACATTTGCAGTTTGGGGTGCTTCTCTGGAAATCTGATGTGAGGCAATGGATTTTGTTGGTATTACAAGTATGCTCACAGCTGTCCATGGAGGCGCAGGTCAGTTCTGTGTCCAGGGCAGCTGTGTTCCAGCTCCATCTGATATGCAGGCTGAGACCCTACCTGCCTGCAGCCTGTCTTGCCAGAGTGGTGCATGCTCTGGTTATCTCCCGCTTGGACTACTGCAATGCACTCTACGAAGGGCTACCTTCAGTGGTGACCCGGAAACTACAACTAATCCAGAATATGGCAGCTAGACTGGTGACTGGGAGTGGCTGCTGAGACCATATAACACCAGTCCTGAAAAACCTACATTGGCTTCCAGTACGTTTCCGAGCACAATTCAAAGTGTTGGCGCTGACCTTTAAAGCCCTAAACGGCCTCAGTCCTGTATACCTGAAGGAGCATCTCCACCCCCATCATCAGCCTGGACAATGAGGTCCAGCACCGAGGGTCTTCTGGTGGTTCCCTCACTGCGAGAAGTGAAGTTACAGGGATCCAGGCACAGGGCCTTCTTGGTAGTGGTGCTGCCCTGCAATGCTATTCACAGCTAGCTGAGAGTAAGCCACATTGAACTCAAGACAGAGGGCCTTCTCAGTAGTGGCGCCACCCTGTGGAACACCCTCCCATCAGATACCAAGGAAATAAACAACTATCCGATTTTTAGAAGACATCTGAAGGCAGCCCTGTTTAGGGAAGTTTTTAATGTTTGATGTTTTATCATGTTTTTAATATTCTGCTTGGAGCCACCCTGAGTGGCTGAGGAGGCCCAGCCAGATAGGCAGGGTATAAATAAATAAATGATGATGAAACTGCTTGCATCCATCTATTCTCTGTTTGTATACAGTATTTGCAAATAAACCCAAATATTACACAATGCTACCATTTTCCAGTGGCTTACTATCTTTATGAACCCAACCAGAAGAAAGGCCAGAGTCTAGCAGCTGGCCACTCCATTTTAAATTGCCCCCTTCCCTGGCTTTACAGTGGGGCAACCCACATTTTAAGACACAGGTCATGTTACTGCCATGTCTAGCTAAGCCCTGAAATACCTGTTTAGCCTTTAATTCAATAACATGCTGATTAGATTAACTTTGAACTGGCTTGCTGCTTTTTGATAAACTTTGATAAACACAGAGCTCTCTTTCCTTTCACTCCTCAGGCTGCTCATCTGCCTCCAGGCTTGTTGGACCTCATTCTGCATTCCAGGAAGCAGAATTTGAAGTACAGATTCATATGTGTAATAAGCCGAGGAAAGGTTATCAGTGAACTGGAGACCTTGCAGAAATGAATGTGCATATAAATAACGATGATTTGGTAAGAAAAGGAAAAGAGACGGTTTTAGTACTGCATAACACATACAGAGCAAAGCTGATGTGTTTGAAGGAGTGCATAAAATCTCACTACCACCAACCACTCATTCTAAATTTTTTTAAAGTCCTTTTCTCCCATGCACATGTTTAGTTTAAATTAGCACCATCTGGAAGACATCTGCAATTAAAATCTCCCCTTTCTTGATTCATGTAAGAAGCCAGACATATTGTCTATGGTTCCTAACAAAATAGTTTGTTACCTCTTTAAGCGTAGAGCCTTCCCCAAGGGAGATGTCCACACTACAGCAAGATTGAGAAATAAAAGTCCAATTGTAATTCTGGACTAAATCCACTGCTGCCTAATTTTAGCAATGAGAATAACAGAAGGCTGGAATTCAGATTGCAAGCTGAAGAATGAACAAGCTTTAAGGTGGCTAAACAGATGCAGTTTGAAAAATGAAAAGACTTTAGTGCCTTCCATCACACCAAGTAATAACAAATTAGGCAAATATGTCATATCTGTGTTTTGTACTCTTGTGGCAGAACAGGATATATGTTTCCATTTCCACCCGCTGAGGGAAATTCCAGGCTGAGGTCCCAAGTTACTAGAACTCAGTGAGGAGACATCTCATGACACTTCTCGACTTATAAATCAACTATCTACACTTTCTTCTAGCACCACTAGGAGGCAGGAACAAGCATCTGATTAAGCTCTCTTAATAACTTAGCCTCCCCTCTTTTTCAAGCTCATCTGCACCGCACCTGAAAACCCACATTTTCTGTTTTGGATTTGGCCTGGGGGTTCACAGGTCCCACTTTGCACATAAATAGCAAAAGTTTTGAAACCTGGAATTAAGGCTACAAGAACCTATGTGTTGCAGTCTTCGGTGGACCTAAACACGGGGTGGGGGGGCACGCTATAAATAAATCAGAAATTAGATTGTTTTAGGGAAGCTTTTAATGTTTGATGGATTACTGTATTTTAATATTTTGTTGGAAGCTGCCCAGAGTGTTGGAAGCCCAGCCAGATGGGTGGGGTATAAATAATTTATTATTATTATTATTATTATTATTATTATTATTATTATTATTATTTTAACAAAAGAAAAAAATCTCTATGGAAAACTGCATTTTAAAATTTCCTGCTCTCTGGTGCCATCTGGTGTTCCATGTTTATAGCTCATTCAAATCGCTGTTTCTTTACTAATGTAGCTGAGTCCTTTATCTTGGTATTTCTACCTTCCTTTCACCCTTGGACCTTTGCCTCCTTCCACCCAGAAATAAACAGACTGGTTTCATGCACTGGATTCCCAAACCTCATGGGGCTTCACACAGTGGCACCAGGTGCTTGTGAACCCTGTTGGCTTCCTTCTCTCCCTTGTGCAGAATTCTCTCCATCCATTCTCTCATTCCTGTGGGGAAGTGTTTCATTCCACAGAATATATTTCTGTAAAGCGTGTTCTCCTTCATGGAGAGCACGTGTTGCGGTGGGGGCCGCCAGGACACTCCAAAGTTGTGTGGTGGGCTAATCAACCGTTGGCCACTGATGCCATTGGTCTTCCCTTGTCATTGGGAAGAAGTTAATGTTGCCATTTGTTGATTGACAGCCAGAAATGCTAAAACTCCTTGCACGAGGCTAGGGCTTCCTCTTTTCGCCAATGCATCAGATTGCCCATCCCCCCCTCCCTAAAATTAGGGTTGTTCACTTTGACCTTGCTATGCCTGTCATGGGGTCATCTGCTCTTGGGGCAGGGGCCTGGTAGGAATTTTGTCCATCTGGCAGATTGGCTGAGCCAGTTGGTTTTTTGCCTACTGCATAGCAAATCGTCACAACTTGTAAGGTTGCGGTTAGGCATTGGTTTATGGTTTGGTTGGTGGAGGGGTATGGATTGGCTGTGCCTGCCCCTCTAATGCTGCTGCTGCAAGGGATTCCGTTAAAGGAATCGGGGGCTAACTATTGCTTGTCCACCCTGTCAAGGGGGCTTGGGCCACTGCAAGAGCTCCTGGCTGCATTTGGGGAGGGCTGAGGGCAGGTTCCCTGCTGCGTTGCTAGCCACAAGTGTATTCCCCTTTTCTGACTTTCGCATGCTTGCGGAATGTCAGACTGTCCCCCACGGTGGGGACAGCTAGTCACAACCAGTGCCTAAGCAACCACTCACATATTTGTATTTTAATAAAGTTGTGGCCAAAATTACGCCAAAAACCTTAAACAAAAATATTGGTGTGATGTGTGAGTTATTGGGGGGGCCCTGGGGACCTCGACACGCAAAGTGTTTCATTCCACAGAATATATTTCTGTAAATATATAAAAGGCTGTGCTAGGGATAATGGTGGCAAAAGTTAAGGGGGAGAGAAACCCCTCAACATCAGGCTCTCTTGTTAAATTTAATTCTAACCACTGATTACCCACTAAAGCCTAAAAGATTAGCCAATGTCAGCTGCCAGCATAATGATCTCTGTGACCTCGCTATGACTTCAGGAGGTAGAGGCATCAGTTCAGATTTACGTCAAGTTGTAAAGTGGACAGGATTACGGCCTTCTATTAACATTGTGAAGAAATTAACTTTTAATTGAGGCAAGTTAGGAGTCTAGACTGACTGAGCAGCGCACCCTTGGCCCTTGGAAATGGACTTTTAATCAGCAATTTCCTCCAGCGCCAAATCAGTGCTGGTGTTTACGATGCAGGGGAACCCCAGCTCATGATAGAGCGGAGCAGGCAGGCAAGGGGTTGGGAAAGTAAAATGTACCGCTTAGAAACAGCGTTTACTTCCACGGATGGAAATCGTTCCAACTGAAAAGCCATTAAAAACGTTTGTAAGGCAAGCAGGGCTGTGCCAGCAGCTTGTTATGTTATGGGTGGCAAAAGAAAGCCCCCCTCAACCTGCCAATCAAGGTTCACGAGCAAAAAAGGAGTTGCTTTGCACAAAACAGCCCGGCGTCACAACATGCCGGCAAAAACGTTCCTCATTGACCAGGCCTTTGGCTGATTAATATTCTACAGCCTTTTAAATGTGTCTGTAGGAAGGAGGGGGTTATTGTTTTGCTGTTTTGTTTTTAACTATTTACTTGCTTTTATCCTTCTTATGACAAAGGGTGATATAGAAATCAAACAAAGAAATAAAATAAACAAATCTGGAAGATTTGAAGTGCCCTCAGTCCTTCCTAAACATAGCTGTCAACTTACAGATTTGAAAATAAGGGACCAGCAGCCTCGAAAATAAGGGATCAGCAGCCAAAATAAGGGATTTTCCAGGCACAGGTATGTTCAACTTCTGAGCCCTTCCAAGCCAAAGGCAGGAAGCCCAGCCAGCAGCCAAACAAAGCCTCAAGCGGTGGTTCCCACAGCACAGCAACTCAGCAAAGGGGATGCAGCAAGGAAAACCACCGTCACCTCTCCGCTGGGAAGCGCTGAGCAAAGGCGAGTCCTCAGGCAACGCGGCCGATTTGATCAGCACAAGGCATGCAAGCTCCACCCCCCAGTCGTTCTCAGACTCCTTATTGGGTAAGCAACGCAGCCAAGCAACACAGCTGGAGCCTCCCTCCTCCCTGACCGGCAGGGAGGGAGGGAGAGGAGCTGCTTCCTTTGAAACCCGGGAAATTTAAGGGACATCATCAATAAGGGACAGCAGCGGGAGACAGCACTGGGATAAGGGACTTTCCCGCCAATTAAGGGACGGTTGGCAGCTATGTTCCTAAAGCTTCCTTAGACTTCTTATTTCCCATTTCTTGCCTCAGGAGTCATACCCGATGAACACCCTTCATGGTACAACAGTGGGATATCAGCTCCACCCATGATAATTTGCAAGGATGATAGTTTACAAGGATAGGAGAAATGCCACAGACAGAATAATTGCCACACATAGGAAGAACAAGGTTACAGTTTCAGTACTTTACTTGTAGTTTTATAAATCATTTAATGTGTCAACACAAATAGAAGTTATTAATATTGCAGTTGTTGTATAATGGCATTATTATGATGACTGGAGTGTAATTGAAATGAATAAGATTTTGGAACGCAGAAACAAAGAAAATCATCAACCATCAATTCTAGCCCACTTTATCTAAATTATATAATTCAGTATTTGAACGATTGGTATTAGTAACTGTATTGTAAATTGGTATTGCTATAATGAGGCGTTTATTGGGTTGTAATTGAAAACTAATAAAAATTATTATCAAAAATAAAAATAAAAATGGAAGGCCCTTTACATGCCAATACTTGTCTGCATCATCAGTTCCAAGAAGCCCTCCTACATTTCTGTTTCTCCCCAAGCTCTGTGTTATGTTAAAGGTCATAAAACAATTCCATCCCTATCCCTTCGGCTCTGACCAATGGTCATCTCTTACCTGGTGGTAGACGTTATGACTAGCAGTTTCCTCCATGGCTGCAGTTACAGATTATGGCAGCAGACCTCTGTGAGTTCAGCCACAACTCAGCAAGTCCTGTTTCCAAAGTGAGCCTAAAGGGCTCTGCAGCCTCCTTTCTGTTTTCTGCTCGTCCTCATGGAGACCAAAACTCTCGCATTGTGATGTAAGAGGCAGGGCATGCAATGCTAGACAGAAAAGGCCTTTTTTTAGGGAAAGAATATTCTGCTACCTGCCTAAGGTTTCAGATCTACAATGAACAATAAGAAATATTATGAGTCCCCAATGTTTTTTTTGCGCTGGTGCTTTTTGATGTACCATATTTTTCGCTCCATAAAACAACCTGACCATAAGATGCACCTAGTTTTTAGAGGAGGAAAACAGAAAAAAAAATATTCTGAATTAAACAGTGGATGTATGATTTTTGTGGTTCATGCTATGGCCACAGACATGTGATCTGATGGTGAATTTGGGGTGACTCAATGCAAAAATCCTGAGGATCCATGTGGATCCGTGCTTTGTAACCACGTTTTTGCGCCATTACAGCCCCACGCAACAGCGGGTGTGTGATATTTTTGGTGCAGGCTGTAGCCATGGACATGCTATGTGATCTGATGGTGAATTTGGGGTGACCCAATGTAAAAATCCTGAGGAACCATGGACTTTTACCTCCCCCCTCCCAGGCAGCCTCTGCTAGCATCCCGATCCCACTGACCAGCAATTTCCTTTCAACACTCCCTTCCCTCTTGTTTGCCTTAGTGTCTTTTCCTTAGCTGGAGCAGTTTTTTGCTCCTCCTTTTCTTCTAATTTCTCTTCTTATTGCTTTAGTCTTCCTGTTTCCCCCCTTTGCAAGTTTGCTGTCTTTACCTCCCCCCTCCCAGGCAGCCTCCTTTATCTCTAGCGTCCCTTATCTCTCTCCCCGATCGACAAACGATCAGCGGCTTTGTTTCAACACCCACTTCCCTCTAAGAAGAAGAAGAAGAAGAAGAAGAAGAAGAAGAAGAAGAAGCAGCATGATCTGCTTTTTGCCCCTGGGCAATTTGGCTCCAGGAACCACTCATTCGCTCCATAAGATGCACAGACATTTCCCCTTACTTTTTAGGAAGAAAAAAGTGTGTCTTATAGAGCGAAAAATACGGTATATTTTGAACCGCACTAACTTAGTGGCAGTTGTTGCTGTTACAGTAAGCCGTTGTTAATGTCAGTTTGTCTTACACAACTCAGAGTAAAAAGTTAAGAGCAACAATATTTTGTTTCTGAGCTCCCTTAGTAAGCAAGTTGGCTTCTTCCTCAGACAGATGTTATCATCCCTGGTGTGACTTAAATGGTAAATCTATCCATAAAATCAATTTGACGTATTTTGCCAAGTGGATCGCTCCCTGCCCGCACCCAACTGTCTGGGTTTTACTGAAAAAGAAAGAGGGAGAGAGACTACTTTTATGGCAATAGCTGAATGGTGAGTGGTTCCTAGACTCAACAACTAACAGGATTTCTATAAATGGAAAAGTTACATTCACTAACATGGCAGGAACATCCAGGAAAAACAAAAGGGCAAAAGGAAAGCATGTGAAGCAAACAAAAGAGGGATAGCTCAGAGAGCTGGAATTACGGTGCCAAAGCAGACAAAAGTGAAGCAAATGGTAAAAAAGAAAAAGCAGTTGACCAAGGTAGAAAATATATGAATATATCCAAGCTATGAGGTATTGATCAACCATAAATATTACCTCAAACTATCTGCTATGGAACTCTTAGAAACAATGTTAATGGCACCTATCAAACAAAGATTTTCCATAGCATAGTGGTTAAGAGTTGATCATGCGCTGGGAAGTCTTGGGTTCAAATCTTTTGCTGCCTTAGGCAAGTAAGCCACACTACCTCAGAGCCTGTGCACATCAGCACCTGCACACACGAGTCACACCAATGTTTCCCTCTTGCATTAGTGCTTTATGGGTCTCTGTGCTGTTCTCCCATTCCTTCAATAAGTACTTTCTTGAATTGTGCCAGGTAAAACCACAGGGAATCGGCACAGATACCAAGAAATGGCACAATGTGCTTCGGCTAGCTTGCCATAGTCTACACCCATCGAAGCTTCCAAAGGGTTTCCACAGGCAGGGCTCCCCAAAGTATTAATCATGGCCTACATTGCTGGGTTTTTATGAGCATTACTAATATAATTTTCACCACTTTGAGCATAGGGAAAGTGCTATCTGGCACAACGGGGCATGGTGATGGAAGCTAGAGTGCACGGAAATCCTCTTTACCTTCCCACCGCAGCGGTACCTATTTATCTACTTGCACTGGTGTGCTTCCAAACTGCTAGGTTGGCAGGAGCTGGAACAGAGCAATGGGAGCTTGTCCCGTCGCAGGGATTTGAACCGCCATCCTTCTGATCGGCAAGCCCAAGAGGCTCAGCAGTTTAGACCACAGCACCACCCACGTCAGCTTCCGAGTAACTGATATTCAGAAGCACTACTGCCTCTGGCTGTGAAGTGAGAGCATAGTCATGATAGCTAGAAGACCCAGGCAGCCGTATCCTCCATGAATTTGTCTAATCCTCTTTTGGGACCATCTATGTTGGTGATCATCACTACCTCCCATAGAAGCAAGTTCCAAAGTTCAGCTATGCAGTGTGTGAAGAATTACTTTCTTTGATATGTCCTTTGATATGTTCAGGTCCACTATACCTGAAGGAGTGTCTCCACCTCTATCGTTCTGCCCAGACACTGAGGTCCAGCGCCGAGGGCCTTCTGGCGGTTCCCTCGCTGCGAGAAGCCAAACTGCAGGGAACCAGGCAGAGGGCTTTCTCAGTAACGGCCCGCACCCTGTGGAACGCTCTCCTACCAGATGTCAAAGAGAAAAACAACTACCAAACCTTTAGAAGACATCTGAAGGCAGCCCTGTTTAGGGAAGCTTTTAATGTTTAATAGGTTATTGTATTTTAGTGTTCTGTTGGAAGCCGCCCAGAGTGACTGGGGAAACCCAGCCAGATGGGCAGGGTATAAATAATAATAATTATTATTATTATTATTATTATTACCTGAATCTTTCAACATTCAGCTTCAAAAGACGTCCACAGGTATTAGCACTTGAGAGAGGTAAGAAAACGTTTCTCAATCCAATTTATCCACACCGTGACATTTTAAAAAAATAAACTTCCATTATGCTGCCTCCTTGGGCTCTGTGCTGGTCCCAGGGTGTTACCGTGTGGCATGGTCCAAGTCCAGTCTGAGGTCAAGGGTGTAGTATGGAGGCTGTCCATCACGGCTGAAGCGGGGTCCAAGGCAAGGAGTCCGGTGTGGTCAGGAACTCTGGCAGAAGAGCAGGACAGGGTGCCAGATGGACCAGGTTACCAACAATGTTGCTCCCACAACCTGGGACTGGGCTGGCTGGCTTTTATCTGCCCCGAGGCATAGGGCGGTCCCGGTCCACAGGTGACTCGCCTCTCCTGGCCTGGAGGTGAACACTACCCCTGCGAGAACTTAGTTCCCTCTGCCTCTCTGCCCTGAGCCTCTGCAGCTCAGGAGAGGCTGGAGGGTTACCAGACCCAGAGGCAACCTCAGCTTCCCCTGACGGGGCTGGGAGTGGAGCACCTGCAGGCAATGGGTCCTCCATCACCTCCGGAGCCAGAGCAGATTCAGCTGATGTCTGCTCCTGAGGATCCGGCACAGGTGAGGACCCTTCAGGCTCAAGCCCCAGCCCTGGCTCAGCTGGTCCTGGAGGCAGGGACTCCTGTGCAGGCTGGGATTCCTCAGGTTCAGCCTCTGAATCCGATTCCCAGGCCATCACAGGCTCATCCACACTGACCTTCCCTCTGCTCTTTCTAGGAACGGTTCACACACTTTAAAGCTCTGTATTCAAGTACCCTTTTTTTGCTCCTGAGCTTTCCCCATGAAACCCGCTCTTTAAACCTCAATCAGAGCCAATGGCAACTCACTTAAAATCCAAATTGACGTTTGCTCCGGTTGAGTGCTAAAGAGTGGGTTTTTGAGGGGAAAGTTCTAAGGCAAAACATAGAAATAAATGCTTGGACACAGAGCTTTTAAGCACAGACCTGTGCCTGGAAAGAGTGTGGCAAAAAATATGTGTGGATAAGTCCTTTAAATTCTTTAAGCTGAAAATCCCCAGATGTTTTAAGCTTTTCCCACAGAGGAGTTGTGTGAGCCCATTGAACATATCAGTTGCCATTTTCCAAACCTTTTCCAACAACACAATATCCTAGATTAGTTAAAAATCCATGGAAGAGTTTAAAAATAACCTACTCCCACCCCAATCCGATTACAACCGATGTGGGAAATCTATAACTATGTGCAACGAAGTTGTGGCATTTGCTGGTGCTGAGGGCGCACTCTGGGCAGGAGCAAGGTGCAGAGGGTAAACAGAACTTAAAAAATAAATAAATTACTTATTTGTTTTTTCAGATTAAAATTTTACAATCCCATATCCAACATACAACATCAAAACAAGATTCCAAAGAATCTCCTGGACTTCTCTCTTCCCATTGTGGGTCCTATTGTTAATCATTTCCTCCTGCATCTTTTATGATAATCCAAATCTTTTACATCTCCACTGTATCCAAAATTCATCATTAAACTACAGTGGAACCTCAGTTGTCAAACATAATCCTTTCCGGAAGACCATTTGAATTCCAAAACATTCGACAACCGAGGTGCAATTGCCAGGAGGCAAAATCCGTTTAAAAAATGGAGAAATGCACCCTGGAAGCCGTTCAACTTCCGAGGAGCATTCAAAAATGGAAGCTTTCACTTCCGGGTTGTCAGCGTTCAAAAGCCGAAACATTTGACTTCCGAAGCGTTCGACAACCGAGGTTCCACTGTACAAGTGTTATTCCAATCCTACTAACAATTTTAGCTGTTTACATTGGTTTTAAAGATAAATAATAAATTTCCCCCATTCCTTATTAAATTTTTGACCTTCCTGATTTCTGATTTTCCCAGTCATTTTAGCCATTTCGGCATAATCCATCAACTTTGCCATTCTTCTCTGGTAGGGACTTTATCCTCTTTCGAAGAAGAAGAAGAAGAAGAAGAAGAAGAAGAAGAAGAAGAAGAAGAAGAAGAAGAAGAAGGGTAGTAGTTTGGATCTGATATCCCGCTTTATCACTACCCTAAGGAGTCTCAAAGCGGCTAACATTCTCTTTTCCCTTCCTCCCCCACAACAAACACTCTGTGAGGTGAGTGGGGCTGAGAGACTTCAAAGAAGTGTGACTAGCCCAAGGTCACCCAGCAGCTGCATGTGGAGGAACGGAGACGCGAACCCGGTTCCCCAGATTATGAGTCCACCGCTCTTAACCACTACACCAAACTGGCTCTCCAAGAGGGTAAACAGAACTGCCTCACCAGCCCAGTGCTCACCACATGGGGCCTGGACAGGTGACACATCCCTTGGTTGGCGAATCCCCACCCCCTGTTAGCAAGGCAGCCTTTCAGTGAGGGGGCTGGGGACATGGCAGCGAGGCCAGGCTTGGCTCTGCTGCCCAATGACCCTCAGCGGGGTTCCCTGCATTCACAGCACCCTCAAAATTGTGTGCCCAGGGCTATGGCCCCCCTGCTACACCCCTGTGTGTCTAATTTCATGTAACCCCCCCCCCCCAACATGGAGTGTCAAAGAGAGAGATGCGGTAGCAATTCCACAATGCAACTGACTCCACCAATATCGGTTGCAGACCCCAATTGTCCCTTCATAGAAAAAAGCCTTCCCCTCTCTTTTTTAGGGGGTTCATCCCTTCAAAGGCAGTAATTGTGAGATGTTAAGGAAACAAAATAATGTGTGAACAAGGTGCAGAAGTATGTATTTATTTGAGGGGAGGGCAGCACTTAGGAGGAAACGCAAGACCGTGGCCAGAATTTCTTGGCAATGAAACTGAGGAGACTGTTAATTATAACTTGCTTTTGCTGGAGGAAATTGCGAAAAAATTAAGATCGATGTGCACTTTGAAAGCTCCAGGACCACGCGGAATAGGCTTCTGGCAAGTCTAAAAATAGGCTTCAGAGGAGTAAAAAGGAAAACCATTTTCCATCTAAGTGAGGCAAGTTTGCTGAGCATCCAGCAAATACTGGACAATGAAAAAGGAACAAGTTAAATAGTTTTAACTCTAGATACATCTTAAAATAACAAGGATAAGCATTGGCTTACAGCAGAGCACATTAGGTCATGGTAAGGTGACCAAAGGGCTTAGATGACCTTTGGGCTTATTTCCCCAGTGGTAGCCAATGGAGTTTCCTCCAGATGGACTACAAATCTCATCATCCATTGACCATGCTGACTGAGGCTGATGTGTTGTAGTCCCTTATACCGGAGATAGTCAATGAAAAGCTTCTTTTGCTTTTTAAAGAAAACAACAGTGTTTTATCACTCACAACCTGTTGTTTGAGCAAAATACTAATAACAAACATCTCACACCACTAGCAGTTGAAAGCTACCTCGATAATGAACATAAATTGGATTATTAACAACTCAAAATGCTTCCTAACTGGTGGTGATAGCATTTCACTATGGTTAGAAGGAGAACTAACATCGCCATAGATGCGATCAGTTTTTTGTTCAAATGCTAAAGTAAGAGATGGGTCTTATTAATGCTTTCTGTAGATAGCCAGATTCATAGAGATAATATATAGGCTCGGATTCATAGAAATTGAGATTGGCTCAAAGAGAGATATGGGAACCAAGGCATTTCTCATGGTTAGTCTTCAATTGAATTCTTTAATGGAAACTTACTTAGTGGAATGATATGTGTTTGCTATGAGACATGCTTCATGCACAATGCAAGACAAATCAGGCTTGCAAATAAGTAACCCCACTACAAGAAGCTGCCATCAGTCCTGACTCGCTGGTGTTTCGCTTTACAGGTAGGTAGGCATGTTGATCTGCCGTAGTCGAAACAAAATAAAAAAATTCCTTCCAGTAGCACCTTTGTTGTTGTTGTTGTTTAGTCGTTTAGTTGTGTCTGACTCTTTGTGACCCCATGGACCAGAGCATGCCAGGCACTCCTGCCTTCCACTGCCTCCCACAGTTTGGTCAAACTCATGCTGGTAGCTTCGACAACGCTATCCAACCATCTCGTCCTCTGTC
Source organism: Podarcis cretensis (assembly GCF_951804945.1). Taxonomy (NCBI): domain Eukaryota; kingdom Metazoa; phylum Chordata; class Lepidosauria; order Squamata; family Lacertidae; genus Podarcis; species Podarcis cretensis. The sequence goes on along the minus strand of NC_137176.1, from coordinate 15,432,787 downwards.
GTCCCCTTCTCCTTGTGCCCTTCATCTTTCCCAACATCAGGGTCTTTTCCAGGGAGTCTTCTCTTCTCATGAGGTGGCCAAAGTATTGGAGCCTCAGCTTCACGATCTGTCCTTCCAGTGAGCACTCAGGGCTGATTTCCTTCAGAATGAAAGTAGCATCTTAGAGACCAACTAAGTTTGTTATTGGTATGAGCTTTCGTGTGCATGCACACTTCTTCACGGCAAAAAGTGGGAAGGGTTGGGACGTGGCTCCAAAGCATTCTGCTGCCTGAAGTGAAGGACAAAATGGTGCCTCCTTCATTCCATGCATACAAGTCAACCAGGCTGGCTGAATCTTACTTCAACACTAGTGATTGGATAGCATCCTCCATTGCCCTTAAGGGCAAGTAGACTAGCTTAGGGAGTGTACAACAGGGTGTGTGGCCAACACTGCTCTGTCCATTTCCTGCCACTCAGACTTTCACCTGAGACGGCTGCCTCACTCTGCCTAATGGTAGGGCCCCAACATCCTTGCTCCACTTCAGGACCTCCCAAGTTGAGCGAGAAGTTCTCAATGGATGTTCAGCTTAGCACATTTCGAATCTTTGTGCAGTATATGAATAGAACCTAAGAACAGATCAAGAAGTTGTCAATTTTCCTAGATAGTATTCTGGATAAATGTATACACAGACTTCACAATTGGATTCTGCTGCTTTCAAAAGGTCCCCAGAGAGCTGGCGAGAATCCCATGAAGCTGAACTTGTCAAAATAAGGATTTAGGCAGCAGCAAGACAACCTTCCCAAAGCCGTTCAAAGGTATGGGACAATATTTTGCCCCCCTCCCTTCCCCACAGATACTACGGGTAGGCTCCAGAATAATCCATGCAACGGCTTTCAGACAGATCTGCAACAGCTTCCACTGAGCAAAAAAAGAAGAAAAAGAACTTTAGTTTGGAACTTTCCCAAAAGAAACAGCACAGCCTACTAAAATTTTATTTCCAATATTCCCTGATGGAATTCACCGAGCCTGCACAAGCTTTTGGCAAAACGACACTGGAGTGAAGTTTTTTTTGTTTTACTTTAAAGCAATCCTGGAGTTTGCTCTTTTAAAAACATAATAGAAGCAGGTAATAAGTTTTGGATGTTTTTTGAATGCTTCTTCAAACGGCAACCACGCTTAAAAGGGCAGAACGTCTTTAAAATGCAATGCCAGTGCTGAAATGCACAGGATCTGGGGTGGTGATAAGTATTTCTTTATTTCATTGATATCCCACCTTTCCGCCCCAAGGTGGTGTAGATGGTTCTCCCACAACAACCCTGTGAGGTAGGTTAGGCTGACAAGCAGTGACTGGCCCAAGGTCACCCAGTGAGCTTGGGCCAGTGTGGTGTAGAGAGCCACTGGAGAGCCAGTGTGGTGTAGTGGTAAGAGCGGTAGACTCGTAATCTGGGGAACCGGGTTCATGTCTCCGCTCCTCCACATGCAGCTGCTGGGTGACCTTGGGCTAGTCACACTTCTCTGAAGTCTCTCAGCCCCACTCACCTCACAGAGTGTTTGTTGTGGGGGAGGAAGGGAAAGGAGAATGTTAGCCGCTTTGAGACGCCTTCGGGTAGTGATAAAGCAGGATATCAAATCCAAAACTCTTCTCTTCAGTGAGCTTCATGGCCAAGTAGGGATTTGAACCCTGGTCTCTCAGATCCTACTCTTAACCTTTTAATCACTGTGCCACAGAAAGAAGTATGTGGATGTAAAGGGGTGGGAAACCCTTTTCAGCCCGATGGCCCTTTCCCCAACCCATGGCCAGAAGCAAGAGTAAATACAGCAACAGTTGTGACACCTGTGAGTTAGACTTCCCCTGTGAGCTTTGCTTTTAAAAAGTCCCTGAGAGACACCGTTCCCTTTTCCCCACTATAACCATTGTGGGTATGGTGGGATTTTTTAATTTTTTAAATTTTTTTAATAGTTTTCACAAAATTATAAACAAAACAAACATAAATCATAACCTTATTAAAATTACAGTGGTGCCCCGCAAGACGAACGCCTCGCAAGGCGGAAAACCCGCTAGACGAAAGGGTTTTCCGTTTGGGAGGCGCTTCACAAAACGAATTTCCCTACGGGCTTGCTTCGCAAGACGAGAATGTCTTGCGAGTTCCTGCGGGGTTTTTTCCCTCCCCCCCCCTTTTCCTAAGCCCTAAGCCGCTTATCAGCTGATCCGCTAAAAGCCGCTAAACCGCTAATAGCGCTAATCCGCTAAGGTGTCAATGGGCTTGCTTCACAAGACGAAAAAACTGCTATACGAAGAGCCTCACAGAATGGATTAATTTCGTCTTGCGAGGCACCACTGTACACTTATTAACATTGTTAAGTGACTTCCTCGCTTCCCCTTGGTTGAATTTCAATGCATATCCTTTTAACAGTTTTCCAAATCAAAGTTCTTTTAAAATTTAATTTAAACATTAACATCCTTAAATCTTTTCATTTTAAGATTAAACATATTAATTCATCACTTAACTTATATAAAATCCTAAGCCAATTAAGTATCCGCAAGCTGTTTCCGGTTAATTTAACTTTACATATTTAACTAAATAGTCATTAAATTTTGTCCATTCTTCCTGATATTCCTCCTCCTTCTGGTCGCAGACTCTTCCGGTTAGGTCGGCTAGCTCTGAAAACTCCATCATCTTCATTTGCCATTCTTTCACCGTAGGTAATTCTTGCATTTTCCACTTTTTAGCTAGTAAAATTTGAGCAGCAGTTGTGGCATACAAAAATAATTTAACATCTTTCTTGGGCAATTCCAAACCTACTATTCCAAGAAGAAAGGCCTCTGGTTTCTTTATAAATGTATATTTTAACATTTTTTTTTCAATTCATTATAAATCTTTTCCCAGAAGTCTTTCACCTTGGGGCAAGTCCACCACATGTGATAAAAAGTACCTTCCTTTTCTTTACATTTCCACATAAATTATCGGTTATGCTATATCTTTGCTAATTTAACAGGAGTCAAATACCATCTATACATCATTTTCATTATGTTTTCCTTTAGCAGTGTACATGCAGTAAACTTAAGCCCCTTTTCCCACAACCTTTCCCACAACCTTTCAAACATTTATGTTATGTCTTACATCCCTTGCCCAGTCTATCATTACTGATTTAACTTGTTCATCTTTTGTATGCCACTCCAACAATAATTTGTACATTTTAGACAAGTTTTTACGTTTAGTATCCAACAACTCCGTCTCCAACTTAGATTTTTCAGGGGTATGTGGGAAATTTTAAATGATGGCTCATTTGTTTGATTTTGCCTTACGTCTCACAGTGCAGAATGAATCAGGTGTGACCTTGTTGGATAATTCAGCATGCTCTTCCTAAAGTCTTGCCTGTTTCTCATCCATCTCTCAGTCTCAAAATATCCTACCTACATTTTATAAGCCCATAACAACTCATTGACAGCTACAAACATATAACAAACAAACCCAGTATTTAGTGACATCTTGTGGCAAAACCACGCAATAAAACACACCCCGCTTTCACTCGCCTCTCTTGGAACAGCAGAACAGTGGGTTGTAGCTCATCTTTAAAGTTTAAGGTAAAAGTTACACACAAACGCATGAGAAACTGTGAAAAAATGTAGTATAAACACCAACAACTGAGAAACACTGGCCTGCGAGCGCTCCAATTGGAGAACCAAAGGTGTCATGGGCTTTGAAGACGCTCAAACTCAGGATGAAAGGGAGAAATGTGCCAAGAGGAAGGCACGCTTGGCAAACCCTCACCGTGATCAACTCCCACCCAGAAACCTATGTTTCTGTTAAAACCATGTTTATGGAAGACAATCTTACTTGGCTACGAGTGATCGCCAAAGAAATTGTCCCAGAATACTGTCATTAGGTTCCATGTATCTGATATGATGTTCCGTGCGCAAGGATACAGCACCACTGTGGAAAAACCTATTGAGGCGTGGTATGTTGATTCATGGGATGCAGGTGACACTGTGGGTTAAACCACAGAGCCTAGGACTTGCCGATCAGAAGGTCGGTGGTTCGAATCCCCGCGACGGGGTGAGCTCCCATTGCTCAGTCCCTGCTCCTGCCAACATAGCAGTTCGAAAGCACATCAAAGTGCAAGTAGATAAATAGGTACCACTCCGGCGGGAAGGTAAACGGCGTTTCCGTGCGCTCTCTGGTTCTCCAGAAGCAGCTTAGTCATGCTGGCCACATGTCGGCTCCCTTGGCCAACAAAGCAAGATGAGCGCCGCAACCCCAGAGTCGGTCACGACTGGACCTAATGGTCAGGGGTCCCTTTACCTTTACCTTATGTTGATTCATGAAGCAGACAGATAAAATTACACAAAGGTTTCAGCAAGAGGTATTGCAGTGCTACATGTTTTCAAATACACTATATGAAAGCAAGCACATTCCAATGAGACTTAGACTGGAACTACAGCTGGCAGACCATTTTATGTCTTGGGCATACATTATTGGGTCTGCTTCAATCGTGAATGAAGGGGGGGGCAGGGCAAATTTAATGACAAAAGGAGCACACAGGTCAGGGGGCGGTAGGCAGTCCCTTCCTGGCCCATGTGTCTTTGCTGCCCAGAACTCCTTCCCCACTTTTCAGCTGGCCTCTGATATCTTAAACATGTCCCTCTGGGTTGCAAAGAATCCATGGAAAGGAGAGGGATTAGGTCTGTCACACATTATTTCATTTATTTAACAAAATTTATATACTGCGGGATTGCAAGGAAAATCTCTAAAGAGTTTACATCCCTTTTGCTACCTAGGCACCGTAAAGGCACATCCTGCTCCCTCACAAACACTAGGTGCTTATCTATATTAAAAGCTGCATGGGTGGCGCTGTGAGTTAAACCACAAAGCCTAGGACTTGCTGATCAGAAGGTCGGCAGTTTGAATCCCCGCGATGGGGTGAGCTCCCGTTGCTCAGTCCCTGCTCCTGCCAACCTAGCAGTTCGAAAGCACCTCAAAGTGCAAGTAGATGAATAGGTACCGCTCTGGCGGGAAGGTAAACGGTGTTTCCGTGCGCTGCTCTGGTTCGCCAGAAGCGGCTTAGTCATGCTGGCCACAGGACTCAGAAGCTGTATGCTGGCTCCCTCGGCCAGTAAAGCGAGATGAGCGCCGCAACCCCAGAGTCGGTCACGAATGGACCTAATGGTCAGGGGTCCCTTTACCTTTACCTAACTTCTAGACTAAGTTGATCCCATGATTGGCTGTATCCTGCAGCCAATTGGAAGCAGTGCCTTGGTTTCAGAACATTTTGGAAGTCAAACAGACTCCCAGAACAGATTCTGTTCCACTTCTGAGGTATCACTATATTTTCTAACTAAGGCTTGCAAACAACACCTAAAGCAGGTATTATAATCCACATATGGAAGCTAAGACTGAAAGATAGTGGTTTGCCTAAGGCTTACAGTGCAATCCTATGCATAGCTACCCAGAAGTAATACCAATAATAATAACAATAACAACAATAAAAATTTCATTTATACCCCACCCATCTTGCTGGGTTTCCCCAGCCACTCTGGGTGGCTTACAACACATTAAAAATGGCAAAACATTAGACATTAAAAATCTCCTGATACAGGGTTGCCTTCAGATGTCTTCTAAAAGTCAGATAGTTGTTTATTTCCTTGACATCTGAAGGGAGGGCATTCCGCAGGACGGGTGCCACTACCAAGAAGGCCCTCTGCCTTGAGTTCAGTGTGGTTTTCTCTCAGCTAGCTGTGATTAACATTGCAGATACTGTGAGACTGAGTTTTAGGTAGCTACCTCACCAATCACTCTTACACATAAAGTGATGGAGAAGCACTTGCCATATTTCTCTCCACCACAAGCCTGCAGACGCAGAAACCCAACACTGGCCAGGAATAGTCTTTGTAGTGAGAAATGGAATAAAACCTTAGATGCAAATTGGAAGAGTGGACTCAGAAAGTTCTTACTAGGTCACCTTGTGGCGATATTTATCAAGACACCAGGCAATTCATTGAGTTTGGATCATGAATGAATACTGCAGTACTAAACTCCCTCCAGGGAAAAGCTTATTTTAAAACACATAATAAGACAATCATGTTTGCTCAGTCCTGCTTTCCTCATGATATTATGTGAAAGTAATTTAGAAAGAATCACAGCGGTTGTCTAGACATATACCGGTGGGTTCTCTCAAGCTGGAATTTAATTAAATTGAATTTCTTGGAAGAGGAAATCTCTGTTTGACTCTGGGTTGTTATTAAAGATGTGGCTTGGAGAAGAGCATGGGCTTTGTGTGAGGATCTCCATTTTTGAAATCCGATAGTCAAAAAAAAGAGGACAAAGACCACCTGAAGAATACAACTCTTGTGTTACCATTTCCAGTGTTTATACTTTAATTGCAAAAAGGGGGCTTAAACCGTATTGTTTCCTGTGTTTGATAGCAGAGGACAAGGAAATTTAGGGTGTGCATCTGGAGTTTCCATATTGATGGTCTGAATCCCAACAACTTTCCATTTCAATGTTACATTCATAGAATCACAGAATTGGAAGGGACCCAAGGGTCATCTAGTCCAACCCCCTGCAATACAGCAATCTCAGCTAAAGCATCCATGACAGATGGCCATCCATCCTCTGCTTAAAAACCTCCAAGGAAAGGCGAAAGATTTATACGACCTGAGGAGAAGTCAGAGTTATGATACACTGGACCAAGGATTTTGGGTACAACATACAGTTAAAAGATTGGGAAAAACTTTGGAAAGAAGGAATAAAATTTACAGCATGCAATGCCTTAAAAGAGAATGTGATGAAAATGATGTATAGATGGTATTTTACACCAGTGAAATTAGCTAGAAATAAATGTTGGAAATGTAAAGAAAAGGAAGGATCATTTTATCACATGTGGTGGGAATGTAAGAAAGTGAAAAGCTTCTGGGAAATGATATATAATGAGATGAAAAAGATGTTGAAATATACGTTTATAAAAAAAACAGAAGCGTTTTTACTTGGCATTGTAAATGAGGACATTAGGTAAAGGTAAAGGTACCCCTGCCCATACGGGCCAGTCTTGACAGACTCTGGGGTTGTGCGCCCATCTCACTTAAGAGGCCAGGGGCCAGCGCTGTCCGGAGACACTTCCGGGTCACGTGGCCAGCGTGACATCGCTGCTCTGGCGAGCCAGAGCCGCACACGGAAACGCCGTTTACCTTCCCGCTGGTAAGCGGTCCCTATTTATCTACTTGCACCCGGAGGTGCTTTCGAACTGCTAGGTTGGCAGGCGCTGGGACCGAGCAGCGGGAGCGCACCCCGCCGCAGGGATTCGAACCGCCGACCTTTCGATCGGCAAGCCCTAGGCGCTGAGGCTTTAACCCACAGCGCCACCTGCGTCCCAATGAGGACATTAATAGACAGGATAATAAACTGTTTTTATATGCAACAATGGCAGCAAGTGTATTGTTGGCACAGAAATGGAAACAAGAAGCACCACCGATGAAAGAAGAATGGCAGACGAAATTAATGGATTATGCAGAATTGGATAAGATGACAGGAAGGATTCGAAACCTGCTGGATCAGAGATTCTCAGAGGACTGGAGTAAATATATGAATTATTTGAAAAGCTATTGTAATCAACAGAATACGCTAGTAGGATTGCAAGAAGTTTTGTAAGGAGGATTATGCAAAATATTGTAGAGAAAACTATGATAAGGATTAGTAGTGAAAGAGTATTAAATGTAATACTGAAAATAATGAAATGAAGATTAAGTAATAAAGACTGAAAAATCTTCAGATGCAGTTGATGGAAGTCCAAAACATTGTATAAGATAAGAAAGTATGTTATATGATTTTTGGAAATTATTTGTAAAAATCAATTTAATTATTTAAACCCTCCAAGGAAAGAGAGTCCACAACCTCCCAGGGGAGACCTTCCCACTGTTGAACTACTCTTACTGTCAGAAACCTCTTCCTGGTGTTTAGTCGGAATCTCCTTTCTTGTAACTTAAAGCCATTAGTTCGAGTCCTACCCTCCGGAGCAGTAGAAAACAAGCTTGCTCCATCTTCCATGTGACAGCCCTTTAAGATATTTGAGGATGGCTATCATATCTCCTCTGTGTCTCCTCTTTTCCAGGCTAAACAAACCCAGCTCCTTCAACCTTTCCTCCTAAGGCCTGGTTTCCATTCAGCTGTTTTATACTTGAATCACTGGGTTTTTGACATGCAAGATAAACATAAATAGACTTCCTAAATACAGTGGTACCTTGGATTAAGAACTTAATTCGTTCTGGTGGTCCATTCTTAACCTGAAACTGTTCTTAACCTGAGGTACCACTTTAGCTAATGGGGGCTCCTGCTGTTCTCATCCTGAAGCAAAGTTCTTAACCCGAGGTACTATTTCTGGGTTAGCGGAGTCTGTAACCTGAAGTGTCTGTAACCTAAAGTGTCTGTAACCCGAGGTACCATTGTAAAGCCAAAGCTAATTTCACGAATGTAGAGGTGGTTTGATATAATCTTTGCTGTTCTGTCAACTGCTTTTTTCCCTTGCACTCTCAAGAAACCAGAGAAGTCAGTTGAGGAGGGCACATACTGACTAGTGCGCACATTTGATTCAAAACCTTCGTCAGCCTCAATCTCAGTGCCCCAAGTTGAAAAGTGGAATGGTTTTTGGACTTCTTGTTTTCCTCAATACTACTGCAATGGCAGCAGTGCTACTCCCAACATCACCAGATCAGTAAGTAAACGTAGGGGGAAGTTTGGGGCGAGTGGATGAGTGGTGGTAAGCCAAAGGATGTCATCAGTTCCTCTGTGGCTTGTACAGTATTATAATCCAAGTTAAACAACAACTATAACCTAGGAGCTTTAAAAACTTGCCCCTTATTGGGGTGGGCTTGTACCAGCCCCCAAACATAAGGCTCAGAGAGGTTTGCTGGTCTCATCTCTTGACAAAAGTTAACCAGTTGAAATACTGTAACTCGAGGGGTAGCCACAAGAGGGGGGCGACTGACCAACACAAGCCTCTTTGAAAATAATATAAACAATACCCCCATAAAAAAGAAACCAAATATCATCACAAATATGGCCTTTAAAATGTCACAAAAGGGGCGGGACAGGGCGGGGTCGAGTCAGAACTGGGTGCTTGCAAGGTTTTTCAATGGCATTTCAAATATACAGTGGTACCTTGGTTTAAGAGCAGCTTAGTTTATGAACAAATTGGATTAAGAACGCTGCAAACCCGGAAGCAGGTGTTTTGGTTTGTGAACTTTGCCTTGGAAGCAGAACACGTTCTGCTTCCTGTTGAGTGTAAATTGAGTCTCCCACTGCTATGGGAAAGCACGTCTTGGTTTAAGAATGCTTTGGTTTAAGAATGGACTTCCGGAATGGATTAAGTTTGTAAACCAAGGTACCACTGTAGGTGATTTCACTTAAAACATATGGTGCCTTGGAACGTAACCCCAGCATAAATTGGAAGTTGCCTGTACTGAATTGTATATACTGGCCAGAAATCTGTTTGTGATTCCAACACCAAGTTCAAAACAGAGCTCTTGCATCTGCACAAATACTAAAGCAGGTCACAGATTTATACAACACAGCTTCTTTTGCTTCGGAAGTCTACTCCCAGCCAATTGCCCTTCCCTAACATGGGGGGCGCTGTGGGTTAAACCAGAGCCTAGGACTTGCTGATCAGAATGTCGGTGGTTTGAATCCCCGCGACAGGGTGAGCTCCTGTTGCTCGGTCCCTGCTCCTGCCAACCTAGCAATTCAAAAGCATGTCAAAGTACAAGTAGATAAATCGGTACCGCTCCAGCGGGAAGGTAAACAGCATTTCCATGCGCTGCTCTGGTTCGCCAGAAGCGGCTTAGTCATGCTGGCCACATGACCAAGAAGCTGTACACTGGCTTCCTCGGACAATAAAGTGAGATGAGCGCCGCAACCCCAGAGTCGGTCACGACTGGACCTAATGGTCAGGGGTCCCTTTACCTTTACCTTATCTCCCAGCTTGCTCTGAGAGGGAGACAAGAGAAACTTCTCTTTACTGGCCTCTTATAGGCAGCTCAAGCCACACCCATTTCCTATACCATGCCACCTTCCTACACGAGTAGGCTTTTTCTCAAGCAGGCTGTAGTCACTAAGCCTGGCCAGTCCCATGCCTGGGGCCAAGGTGCTGGCAGTCTCATGCTCCACTTCTCCTCCAGGTCTGGCTGATGCTAAGATTGACATCCATCTGTTGTCTCAATGACAGTGTTGCTGATCTTGCCACAGTTTATTCTTTAATTCAATTACCTCATTTTCTTCACCTTCTTCCCCAGAACCCTGAAACTGTTGTGCAATGGTATCCCTGCACACAATAATATACAATATTAATGAATGGTGAATTATTACGATTACTATTATTACCTCACTGTGTTACCCACCCTTCACCATAAGCTTTCCCATCCAGGTTACAGCAATTGGAAAATACGTTAAAGCAAATTAAAACAAGTTACAGCCAAGAGAAGAGGATGGGTCCTAAAAATGATATATCTTAGGCATGACAAGCCAAGGGATAGTGTCTCCAATACTGGAGGTAAAATTTAGCCTTAAAAGGTAAAGGGACCCCGGAACATTAGGTCCAGTCGTGACTGACTCTGGGGTTGCAGCGCTCGTCTCGCTTTATTGGCCAAGAGAGCCGGCGTACAACTTCCGGGTCATGTGGCCAGCATGACTAAGCCACTTCTGGCGAACCAGAGCAGCACACGGAAACACCGTTTACCTTCCCACCGGAGTGGTACCTATTTATCTATTGGCAAGAGCAGGGACCAAGCAACGGGAGCTCACCCCGTCGCGGGGATTCGAACCGCCGACCTTCTGATCAGCAAATCCGAGGCTCTGTGGTTTAACCCACAGTGCCGCCCACATCCACTTTGAAAATATGTTAAAGCAAATTAAAACAAGTTACAGTCAAGAGAAGAGGGTGGGTCCTAAAAATGATATATCTTAGGCATGACAAGCCAGGGGATAGTGTCTCCAATACTGGAGGTAAAATTTAGCCTCATCCGCCATCAATTTGTCTAATCCTCTTCTAAAGCCATCGAAGTTGGCGGCCCTCACTTGTGGAAGTGAATGCCATTGTTTTAACTGCACACTATCTTCTGTCTGTCTTGAATCTTCCAACATTCAGCTTCAGTGTCATGAGCGAGGGAGAAAAATTGTCTCTAGTCACTTTCTCCATACCACGCATAGAGAGAAGCAGCTCGAGTCCTGTGTGATCCGGCTCTTTGGCAGGCGAAGGGGAACACAGAGCGGGACTGAATCAACGCTTATTGCGGAGTTTTCTCCTGCACAGCTGATGGGCAGAAATGCAAGCTTTTTCTTCCTCCACTTTTAATTTGGCCACATATGGGGGAGGAGTTATTGGGTTGTTTTTATTATGTATTTTGTGGTTCTATAAAAGGCAAAGGTAAAGGGACCCCTGACCATTAGGTCCAGTCATGACGAACCCTGGGGCTGCGGCGCTCATCTCGCTTTATTGGCCGAGGGAGCTGGCATACAGCTTCTGGGTCATGTGGCCAGCATGACTAAGCCACTTCTGGCGAACCAGAGCAGCGCACAGAAACGCTGTTTACCTTCCTGCTGGAGCGGTACCTATTTATCTACTTGCACTTTGTGCTTTCTGATAGGTTGGCAGAAGCAGGGACCAAGCAACGGGAGCTCACCCCATCGCGGGGATTCGAACCGCCAACCTTCTGATTGGGAAGTCCTAGGCTCTGTGGTTTAACCCATCTTGTGGTTCTATATCTTGATTTTATTCTGTGAACCGCCCCAAGACCCGAGTATAGGACGGTATATAAAGTCTAACAACAGCAACAACATCCCTGTCTTCTGTACTAGACTGGGAGTTGTGTACTTCACATCTATCTGCTTTTTCAATTTCCCGTTGAGGTTGAGGTGTGTGTGTTTGGCTGCCATTTTCCAAACCTTTCCTAACTACAATATCCATTGAGTCAACGCTCTTAATAGCCCTACTGTGGGTAGACAGGGCTGAGAAAACACTTCTCCCCTGCAAATCGCAAGCCTTCCTCTCAAGGTCTGTGCCCTGCCCCAGATATTATGGGTTTTTCCCCCTGCCACGAGCGACCAGCCCGACTGCATACCATGCGAAACAGGTTTTATTGGGGCTTTTGCGCAAGCCGGGTGGCGGCTCAGGGTGCACCCACTTTCTACAGAAGTATTGCTGTTTGCAAAGAGGACCCTCCAGGGACAAGGAAGCTTGCAACATGCTGGAATGTCAGGTTATTTAAGGGACACCTTTGCGCTTGTTTGTTTCTTGACCCAACTGAAGCGTGCGTAAGACTGCAGCCTCGCTGCAATATCCTGGGTGTCCCGCCCGCTCGGAAAGAAAATACAGTAAATATTTGTCAAAACACGCCGTTGCAAGCAGGCGCGGCGCCCCTGATGCAGCCCCCTCTCTCCCTCTGCAGGTATAAAATAAAATTTAAAAGATAATAAAATAAAATAACGCTGCTAACTAAGGACCTCGATTGCTTCTGCAAAGGCAGCGAGGAGAGCAGACCCCAAAGACACAGGGGCGGCCATCTTGGGGAAGGGCAGAGGCCACCCCCCCTTCCCTTCCTCTCGCAAAGCATTGTGGGAGGGCTATTAATTGCGGCTTTGGCGCTTAAGGCCAAGGGGCGGGGGCGGGGGCGGGGAGAAGTAGGGGGAAGAAGCACCAAAGAGGTACGAAAAGTGGAGAACAGCAACCGGTGCTACCTGAGATGGAACTTCTTGGTTCGTTTTAATTTTATTATTATTATTATTTTATTATTATTGTTATACATTTGTTCATTTATTCATACCCTACATTTTCCCTCGGCGTAATACACACACATAAACACACACACACATATTATTTATATATATATATATATATAAAATATATAACATTTTATATATGCAGTAATGTAATATTAAGACCATATTCATGGAAGGCAATCTTACACGGCTACGAGCGATCGCCGAAGAAGATATAAAATATATCATATATATAATTCTATATAATAGAACACAGCATGTTGATCTATAGTAATACAATTTTTTAAAAAATAAATGTGCAGTATGGTATAAAATAATACATGTATTCTACACGATTTAATAATACATATGCCATTGTTGTCTGCATCCGACTGTCTCAGAAGACCATGAAGGGGGTGAAGTCAACCCGTTGGAGATTTATAGTTTTTATCAATGCAATGCAACCCGGAAGTTGGCTTCGTAGGTGTACCCGGAAGTTAGCTCGGCACGTGTGAGTTTGCTGAGTTGTAAGTTTATAGAGAAAACGCGGAAGCAAAGGGAACAGTGGATAGATATAGATATATATTTAAAGTAGAACCGGACATTGAATGATGAAACCACTGCTGCGACCGAGGTAATTTCAAATCTTATGATCATCATAATAATAATCATCATCATTATTATTATTATTTTCGCAGCGCCCTGCAAAAGGCGAGAGATTCGATTGCCCCGCCCTGCGCCCTGCGCCTTGCGCTCGATCCTGTCCGCGCGCATCTGCCCGGAGGTTTCCAAAGGGCTGCTGGGCGGAAAGCGCAGCGCCGCCGCCGCCGCCGCCGCCCCAGTAGAACCCCGGCGGGGCAATCTCGGCTCTTCCAGGGGTTCCCTCTCCCGACGCGCGGCTGCTGTGCTGGGCTTCATTCCGCCGAGGCTTACTCCCGAGTAAAACCACAAAGGAGAAGCGTGCCTGATCAGGATTCAGGACCACCCGCATCCCAGCCCCGAACTCGCTTTCCTGGAAGCAACCCCCGCTGGCTTCGCTTAGGATTGCAGACCTTTCCCAAGTGTCCCTAATTTAGACAAGCCGTCCCGTTTTCTGATTTGATCGCAGTTAAGATCAGTGCTTTTTCCACCCCCTAGAAAAAGGGGGTGCAGGAACCGACAACCCTAAGTCGCTAAGCTTCTTTCAAAAGGATGCCAAAGTGGTTGGGCTATTTTTTAGAGAGCCATCAAAGTGGTTGGGCTATTTTTAGAGAGCCATCAAAGTGGTTGGGCTATTTTTAGGGAGCCATCAAAGTGGTTGGGCTATTTTTAGGGAGCCATCAAAGTGGTTGGGCTATTTTTTAGGGAGCCATCAAAGTGGTTGGGCTATTTTTAGAGAGCCATCAAAGTGGTTGGGCTATTTTTAGGGAGCCATCAAAGTGGTTGGGCTATTTTTTAGGGAGCCATCAAAGGGGTTAGGTTAATTTTTAGGGAGCCATCAAAGGGGTTGGGCTAATTTTTAGGGAGCCATCAAAGGGGTTGGGCTATTTGTTTAGGGAGCCATCAAAAGGGTTGGGCTATTTTTAGGGAGCCATCAAAGTGGTTGGGCTATTTTTAGGGAGCCATCAAAGTGGTTGGGCTATTTTTTAGGGAGCCATCAAAGTGGTTGGGCTATTTTTAGAGAGCCATCAAAGTGGTTGGGCTATTTTTAGGGAGCCATCAAAGTGGTTGGGCTATTTTTTAGGGAGCCATCAAAGGGGTTAGGTTAATTTTTAGGGAGCCATCAAAGGGGTTGGGCTAATTTTTAGGGAGCCATCAAAGGGGTTGGGCTAATTTTTAGGGAGCCATCAAAGGGGTTGGGCTATTTGTTTAGGGAGCCATCAAAAGGGTTGGGCTATTTTTAGGGAGCCATCAAAGGGGTTGGGCTATTTTTTTAGGGAGCCATCAAAGGGGTTGGGCTATTTTTTTAGGAAGCCATCAAAGTGGTTGGGCTATTTTTAGGGAGCTGATAACATACGCCGTGTCGCGCCTCCTTTATAGAGCTTCTTTCGGAAGAGAAGAGAATCGCTGAAAAAAGCGTGCGACATGCCAACTCCATCCAAATCTCCCTACCCAGAAAATGTGCCACCTGCCCACAGCATCTGGATGATTATGGGCACAGAGAGGTGATGGAACCCTCAGGGCAGGTTCCGGAACAAAGTCCCAGAGTGTTCCGGCTGAAAAAAAGCCCTGCTTAGGATGTCCTTACTTTCATTGGAGAAATGTTGGAGGGTATGGAGTTATCCATGGGACACGGGTGGCGCTGTGGGTTAAACCACAGAGCCTAGGGCTTGCCGATCAGAAGGTTGGTGGTTCAAATCCCCGCGACGGGGTGAGCTCCCGTTGCTCAGTCGCTGCTCCTGCCCACCTAGCAGTTCGAAAGCACGCCAGTGCAATTAGATAAATAGGTACCACTCCGGCGGGAAGGTAAACGGCGTTTCTGTGCACTGCTCTGCTTCACCAGAAGCGGCTCAGCCATGCTGGCCACATGACCCGGAAGCTGTACGCCAGCTCCCTCGGCCAGTAAAGCGAGATGAGCGCCGCAACCCCAGAGTCGGCCATGACTGGACCTAATGGTCAGGGGTCCCTTTATCTTTATGGAGTTATTCGACCTCCTCCAAGCCATCCGAAGGCAATCTTGCATGGGGAAGTGTTTTTTAAAAAATGTTTAATTATGTTTTTAAATATGTTGGAAGCTGCCCAGAGTGATTGGGGCAACCCAGTAAGATGTGCAGGGTATAAATACAGTGGTACCTCTGGTTACGTACTTAATTCGTTCCAGAGGTCCGTTCCTAACCTGAAACTGTTCTTAACCTGAGGTACCACTTTAGCTAATGAGGCCTCCCGCTGCTGCCGCACGATTTCTGTTCTCATCCTGAAGCAAAGTTCTTAACCCAAGGTACTATTTCTGGGTTAGCGGAGTCTGTAACCTGAAGCGTATGTAACCCGAGGGACCACTGTAGTCAAATTATTATAGAATGGGAAGCGTCCCTATTTTCATCGGAGAAATGTTGGGGGATATGGGGTTGTGTTGCCCCCTTCAAGTCTATCCTTTGAGACAGTCGCAAATGCTGTGGCTTGTAATGCAAGGCGTGATCATAGAATTGTAGAGTTGGAAGGGACCCCCTGAGTCATCTAGTCCAACCCCCAGCTGTGCAGGAATCTTTTTGCCCAAATTGGGGCAGCAAACTGTAAAAGGGACTACCTTTTATAATAATTTATTATTATTATTTTAATGGTTGCCATCAATTGGATTTTAATTAATTTTTATAATGAAATGTTTTTAGAATGTTACACTATTTTATTGTTGTTAGCCGCCCTGAGCCCGGCTTCGGCTGGGGAGGGCGGGATATAAATAAAATTTATTATTATTATTATTATTATTATTATTATTACCTAGGATTTCTCAAAATTCCTTCCTCCTGATGGATTTCTCTTTTTTCCAATTTTTTAAATTGGTTTTCCAAATTCATAACAAACATAAACAACAAAAAAGAAAAACATTACAGTATTAAAAAAGAAGCAAACAAACAGACAGACAAACATTTATCCTAACTGTTATAATCCCACTTTTGTTACCATTGTTATATGACTTCCTCAAATCCCCCTAGCTGAGTTTCCCTATAACTCATTGTAGCAGTTTTCCAATACTGTTTTCAAATAAAATTAACTTGGTCCATTAACAACTTTCTTTCTTTTCATATTTACTTCTATCCATAATGTTATGCAATTTAACATTTTTAACTCCTAGGCCAATCTGGTACTCGCAAGTAATTCTACTTATATTAGCATATTTAACTAAATAATCCTTAAATTTCTTCCATTCATCTTGGTACTCCTCCTCTTTCTGGTCGTGGATTCTGATGGATCTCTTTTCCTGATTCCCCTTCCTCTAAAGCGGTGGCTTGAAACTTCAAAGAGGCTTTCCTGCCCTGCAGAGATGAGCGCAGATAAGGACAGACAGCTTTGCAGGCCTCCGGATGGGAGAAAGACTGTCCTCACTGCTGCTGAGGGAAATGAGACTGGGCCAAAACCAGTTCCGGAAAGGCAGGTTTGCACCAGCCCCGGCATTGCAACTCTTACAGACAATACTAAGCGATTTAAGCTAAGTAGCAGCCAGGCTAGCCAAGAAAGGTAAGTGCTTTCGTTAACCGCGGATTAATTGGGTTTAAAAACAAAGCCGAGGATTTCCTTATGTTTCTGTTTGATCAATTTGATTTGTGTGTTAACGCTTTGGGTAACATCTAAGCTGTATTATGCATTATTTGTCATAGTAAAGGATGATAAAATTCAGTGTTGAGAAATACACATATCTGTTCCCTTTGCCAGCTGCCCCTACACACACACACACACACACACACACACACACACGAACACGAACATTTTGAATAGTTCACATACAAGCTTCGTAGTTGAATTCCTTCCCCTCCTCTCTGTAAAATGCCGGTGCAGAGAGAATAAAGTCCTGTTTGTCTGACTGGCTCCCACAAACACACATGCACTTCATAAATAGCGAAACTGAAAATAATTTTGATCATTTGATTTCTGGTTGTGTTGCACCCAGCAAGAGTAAATTCTGCTTTGTGTATGATCAATTTCCTATTAAAAAAATTCACTTGTGCGCATGCCATCTGTTTTGCTGTGCATAGGCAAGATGTGAGACATTGTTCTTTTGTAATTAAATTAGCACATATGTCAGCCTCATTACATACAATTACATGCATGTTCGGGGAAACACAAATTCCTACACAGGAGTGCTTAATTCACAACATATAAAATATTGGGAAGGAGCTACTGTTGTCAGCATTCCCTAGGAATAATAATTTATTATTTATACCCCGCCCGTCTGGCTGAGTTTCCCCAGCCACTCTGGGCGGCTTTCAATCAAGTGTTAAAAACAATCCAGCATTAAATATTAAAAACTTCCCTAAACAGGGCTGCCTTCAGATGTCTCTTAAAGATAAGATAGCTGCTTATTTCCTTCACATCTGAAGGGTGGATTTTCCACAGGGCGGGTGCCACTACCGACAAGGCCCTCTGTCTGGTTCCCTGTAACCTCACTTCTCGCAATAAGGGAACCGCCAGAAGGCCCTCGGCGCTGGATCTCAGTGTCCGGGCTGAACAATGGGGGTGGAGACGCTCCTTCAGGTATACAGGACCGAGGCCGTTTAGGGCTTTAAAGGTCAGCACCAACACTTTGAATTGTGCTTGGAAATGTACTGGGAGCCAATGCAGATCTCTCAGGACTGGTGTTATGTGGTCCCGGCGGCCACTCCCAGTCACCAGTCTAGCTGCCACATTCTGGATTAATTGCAGTTTCCGGGTCACCTTCAAAGGTAGCCCCACGTTGAGAGCATTGCAGTAGTCCAAGTGAGAGATAACCAGAGCATGCACCACTCTGGCGAGACAGTCTACTACGATGTGTTCTACATGGGGCTACCTTTAAAGATGGCCCAGAAACACACAATGGTTCAGAATGAGGTCACTGAAACATGCTGGCATTAATCTTTCAAGCAGAGAGGGGGAGAGGAAAAGGATGCCAAATTCAAGAAGTGCGCTCCCAGTTCTTCCTTTTGAATTTGGCGCCGAAGCTTAACTTGTCCAGCGTTTGAGATCATGGCCCTATTGTCCAAATGGGAAAGCCCAAAACAGCATGGGTCAGATTTATTTGAAGGACCACCTGCATCTGTAAACAACCGGCCTGCTTCTTAATGGAGGCCCTTCTTGTTTGCAAAGCACCAGTATCAGTGAATTTTGTGGGCATGCACCACTCTAGCAAGACAGTCTGTGGGCAAGTAGGGTCTCAGCCTGCGTACCAGGTAGAGCTGGTAGAGAGCCACCCTGGACACAGAATTAACCTGCGCCTCCATGGACAGCTGTGAGTCCAAAGAGAGATTTACTGCTAAACCACTGTGCCAGTTGTAGCTCTGTTAGTTAAATAGGGGTCTCCTAAGAACTTTCAGGACATTTAACAAACTACAGCTCCCAGGATTCTTTGTGGGGAAGCAGGGCAATTAAAAGTGGTATAATGTCTTTAAATGTGCCGTGCAGATGCAGCCATTGTTCCCTTGACTGTTGATTAACTTTCAAGGAGAGATGATGCAAAGATGTTTTGTAGGCACAGAAAGAATGTGAACATTTGAGGAGGGTGGTAAAATTGTTCGGATCAATATGGGGCGAGTGGAGGTTTGGTTTCTAAAATACTGAGATTATTGGCTGGGCACTTTCTGTAAAAATGTGATCAGCACGCTTATCATGCAAGGACAATTCTCATGTAGCCAGGATTGGTTGCAGATCCCTCTTGGGTTTATGCTCAATGGCAAGCTTGGGTTTTTTGCTCTGTAACTTGCGAAGAAACAGCTCTTCCTGGAATATTGAAGATGCCCATTTTCTTTGCTTCAAGAAGCAAACTTCCACCACTTGTAGTTAGTGAGTTAATTTTGAATATGCAGAAAGATAAGAGAAAAGAGAATATTCTGCCCGGACACTGAGGTCCAGCGCCGAGGGCCTTCTAGTGGTTCCCTCACTGCGAGAAGCCAAGTTATAGGGAACCAGGCAGAGGGCCTTCTCGGTAGTGGCACCCGCCCTGTGGAACGCCCTCCCACCAGATGTCAAAGAGAACAACTACTACCAGACTTTTAGAAGACATCTGAAGGCAGCTGTGTTTAGGGAAGCTTTTAATGTTTAATAGGTTATTGTATTTTAGTGTTTTGTTGGAAGCCACCCAGAGTGGCTGGGGGGACCCAGCCAGATGGGCGGGGTATAAATAATAAAGTTATTATTGTTATTATTCTTATTAATGTGAAAAACAAGGCCACATTAATTACAGTTTCCATTGTTTGTTTTTTGACTTTAAGGGGCTGATACAAATGAGTATTGATTTCATTATAAGAATATTGCAGACTAAATGCTGTGTCAACATCTGGTCGGAAAGCTGGGAATCAAGACCACATGCAAATTCAGTTAATCATGTGAAATGATGCTATGCAAATTAGGCTTGCTCGATCCATTATTCAGACACCCCATCCCATGTTGCTTCGTGTCTCATTTGGACTATTTGAACTGTGTAAGAGTGAATAAGCTTTTAAGCCTCACAGAGGCTTTTCATATATTTTTCTCATAGCCCTGGGATGTCACAGCCAATGGCGAGGAAGGCAACTGGTCCTTCCATTACCGCAGAAGAGAAGCGGAAAAAAAGTATTTTTGGTATACAGTTTTCTAAAAACAAAAAGGAAAAATGCACTCCTCATGACAAAATGTCTTCCATAAGTTCAAGCATGAGCTACAAAGGGAGCCCTGCGTTGACCGTCAAAGAAGATGGCGGCAATTGTACAAAGAGGACCCAGACAGAGGTCTCAAAAGTATCTCGACCCCACCAAGATAATTCTCACAAAAGTAAAGAAAACCTGCCTGCCTCGCTCATCACTTCCCCAATGGAATCGTCCGTAGACTAGTGAGTTTTTGTCATTAAAGTTTTGCTGAAGAAGCCTTTTCAGACCTGTGACTTGACTTTCCCATATTTTTCCAGATGCTAAATAGGTAATAGAAGTTATTTTATTGGAAGAATGGGCAAGTTTCCATGTGCGATGGGTTCGTTCTTCAGACAAATGCAAAACGTGGTCCTTGCAAACTGTGTTTTGCGAATAGAAAGTTTGCTTGGAAAAACATGGGCTTTTCCCTTCCTTCTCTAGCACAGATCTTCTCTTTTGCGTGGTCTGCCTTAACTACCCTTTGATATTTACTGCAGTACCAGCACTAACCATGGTTAAGGCTAACCCGGTTGCTGCTTTAATCTGGAATTGCTAGGCCATTTCAAGCTTTGCTTTCAAATCCTGATCACAATTTAAACCTCAGTCCACCTGTTTTCTCGAAGTGTTTCTTTGTATTGGCGGACCAATGGGTAAAACCATTTATTTTCAGCAAATCTTCCTGTTTGGTGTGTTGATACTGATTTCACCTTGCAATCACCATGGTAAGTGTTCTGGTGCCTACAGAAAATAAGTACCGTATTTTTCGGCCCATAGGGCGCACCTAGTTTTTGGGGGGGGAAATAAAGAAAAAAAATTATTCCCCCCCCCAGGCAGCTGTCCGCATGCCGTGGGAGAGCTGCGCGACTTCACACAGCCCTCCCACGGCTTGCGGAGAGCTGCGCTAAGCCCGAAGCCTGGGGGGGCGCTGAGCTCAGCACACCCCCAGGCTTCGGGGTGCAGGCAGCTCTCCACAAGCTGGGGGAGAACTGCACGACTTCGCGCAGCCCTCTCACAGCTTGCAGAGAGCTGCGTGAAGCCTGGAGAGCGAGAGGGGTCGGTGCGCATCGACCCCTCTCGCTCTCCAGGCTTCAGCGAAAGCCTGCATTCGCCCCATAGGACGCACACACATTTCCCCTTCATTTTTGGAGGGGGAAAAGTGTGTCCTATAGGGCGAAAAATACGGTAACTGCAGGATGAAGAAGCCAACCTGAAATTCTGATTCGATCCTTTGTTTGGGAGATAAGACGTTCTGATTGCCCAGCCTCTCTTTCTAGGCCAAATCTTACAAGCCTATGTACAAAACCTCTCAAATGTTCCTAGTAAAAGATAAAGTAGTATATTAAAATGTAAAACAACTAAAAGGGGGCTTAAGTATTTTCTGTTGTTTGGTGGCCAATATTACCACAGAAGTTAGAAATCTGATGTAACGAAAACTTCTGCCCATGTAGAATCCATTTGGGCATTTGAGATGTTAAATTGGTATCGCTCCGGTAGGAAAATAAACGGCGTTTCTGTGTGCTGCTCTGGTTTCACCAGAAGCAGCTTAGTCATGCTGGCCACACAACCCGGAAAAACTGCCTGCGGACAAACGTCGGCTTCCTTGGACAGTAAAGCAAGATGAACGCTGAAACCCCAGAGCCGTTCGTGACTGGACTGAACTGTCAGGGGTCCTTCACCTTTACCTTTATGTGAATAGCAAACAGAGTAGCCATTTGAGCAGAAGCAGTTCAAGTGTAGACTTGCCAAGCTAAATATTGTCCAGTCACAAAAACGATAGCAAGTTTCCTCATACCCCCAAACAGATTGTTAATACCCCTCACTGAAGAAATGTACAAAAATTAAGCTTCACCCCCTAAAATGGCACAATCTAGTATCCCAGGAAGAACAACTGGCACCTTTTTAGAGCAACGTCATACCCATTTCGCTTCCAGGGTGTGGAAAGACCAAGGGGTCGAGCCCTATGTGCAGGAAGGTGGCGAAAAGCAAGCTGGTGTAAGTTAAAGCCAGCATAAAGTTACACAACTCTAACTCCATTCAGCAATGGAGCTGCTGCTTGTTTGCCTACGCCTGGCAGAGAGGGAAAGAAGCCTTTAAAACAAAGGGGTGCCTTGGTTCTCAAACTTAATCCGTTCCGGAAGTACTTTCCAAAACCAAAGCACTCCAAAACCAAGGCAAGCTTTCCCATAGAAAGTAATGCAAAATGAATTACAGTGGTACCTCGGGTTACATACGCTTCAGGTTACAGACTCCACTAACCCAGAAAGAGTGCTTCAGGTTAAGAACTTTGCTTCAGGATGAGAACAGAAATCGTGCTCCGGCGGTGCGGCAGCAGCAGGAGGTCCCATTAGCTAAAGTGGTGCTTCAGGTTAAGAACAGTTTCAGGTTAAGAAATGACCTCCGGAACGAATTAAGTACTTAACCTGAGGTACCACTGGAATCGGTTCCAGACTTTAAAAAATAACCCTTAAAACAGCAATTTAACATGAATTTTACTACAGTGGTGCCTCGCAAGACGAAAAGAATCCATTCCGCGAGTCTCTTCGTCTAGCGGTTTTTTCGTCTTGCGAAGCAAGCCCATTGACGGCTTAGCGGATTAACGGTTTAGCGGCTTATCGGCTTAGCAGATAAGCGGCTTAGCGGCTTAGAAAAGGGGGGGGAAGGAAAAAAACCCCGCAGGAACTCGCAAGACATTTTCGTCTTGCGAAGCAAGCCCATAGGAAATTCGTTTTGCGAAGCACCTCCAAAACGGAAAACTCTTTCGTCTAGCGAGTTTTCCGTCTTGCGGGGCACCACTGTATTTTAACGAGACCATTGATCCATAAAATGAAAGCAATGAACAATGTACTGCAGTCACACAATCAATCAGTAGCTGAACTGGGTTCCACATAGTCACAAAAACAAAACAAAAAAAGCCACAAAAACGCAAAATAAGTAGCAAAAGCAGGGATACCTCAGCATAACACTCAAATCGGAAGCGTAACATTCAAAACAGAGTATGTTCAGCTTCCGAAAAAAATTCGTGAACCAGAACATTTACTTCTGGTTACTTTGGGTTCCACGTTGTTGGAGTACCAAGGCGTTTGAGAAACAAGATACCACTGTACTGCATTGCTGCATTAATTTATGCTAGGTTGCCAGGACATATGACTGAGTTTGAACGGGTTTGGGATCCAACTTAAGTCCCCTCTCTCTTAAGATCCACTGAGCTTGGCTCAGCAAGGATGGGGGAGATGCTCTGTAGTTATAGCTGAGCCGAGGATGGGAAATGGAGATCCGCTGGATCCATTCATCCCAACGGATCTAGCTCCCATGGAAATTGCCCCTGTCCTTGGCAGCATGTCCAGGGCTTTGAAACAAATCAGATGAGGCGACCAAACTTCTGATAAAAGCATACAGTGTTTCCAACTGTCCAAGCCTTCTTTCATTGAAAGGAGAGGTGTCGTTTTAGAGGCCGAGGCTGTTGGACAAATAAGCCAAATACCAGGACCTAAAAGCTACCTTTGTTTTTCAAGTCTCTGTCCGTCACGGATTGCTGTCTTCTCCTGCCCAGTAGGATGGCTTAGCATGCATTTTGATGGCGATGATGTACCTGCTCCTCCAGCTTCCTTGCTGTTTTACTCACCCAGCCACAGTAAGTACTTCTGAGATTAACTTTTGGGTTAGATTCCTTCGATAACAACCTCTTTCTGGGTTTGGGACACTCTCCTTCAGATCAGCCACCACCTGAATTAGCCAAACTATCGGGTTGGATCCAGAGCCGCAGAAGCAAAAGAAAATCCCGCGGTGGCATGATTCTCTGGAGTGTTGCACAAGCCCCAGGAGAAGAGCTACAAATTCCAGATGGCTTAGCACAAGTATAGACCTGAGGTGTGAGAGATTGCAGAAGCTAATGGATGCACATTGTTGTTGTTGTTTAGTCATGTCCGACTCTTCGTGACCCCATGGACCAGAGCACGCCAGGCACTCCTGTCTTCCACTGCCTCCCACAGTTTGATCAAACTCAAGCTGGTAGCTTCGAGAACACTATCCAACCATCTCGTCCTCTTCTCCTTGTGCCCTCAATATTTCCCAACATCAGGGTCTTTTCCAGGGAGCCTTCTCTTCTCATGAGGTGGCCAAAGTATTGGAGTCTCAGCTTCACAATCTGTCCTTCCAGTGAGCACTCAGGGCTGATTTCCTTAAGAATGGAGAGGTTTGATCTTCTTGCAGTCCATGGGGCTCTCAAGAGTCTCCTCCAGCACCATAATTCAAAAGCATCAATTCTTCGGCGATCGGCCTTCTTTATGGTCCAGCTCTCACTTCCATACATTACTACTGGGAAAACCATAGCTTTAACTATACAGATGCACATTGCTAGTTCTCTTTTCTTGTGTTAAGTTGGAAAAACGCTTTCTGCTCACAGAAAAGGGCTCCTGGAAGATCCACTATGGATCTAACCCAGGCTTCCTCAACCTCAGCCCTCCAGATGTTTTGAAACTACAATTCCCAGCATCCCTGACCACTGGTCCTGCTAGCTAGGGATCATGGGAGTTGTAGGCCAAAAACATCTGGAGGGCCAAGGTTGAGGAACCCTGATCTATTGTATTTCTTCTTAATTCATATCCCACTTTTATTTATTTTATTCCATTCCATCACAATTATTCAACCTCCCAAATGTTCAACACCTCTTGCGATGGTTTGACCCCTTTCCATTTTAACAGTAAATATTCTACAAACAGGGACGCGGGTGGCACTGTGGGTTAAACCACAGAGTCTAGGACTTGCTGATCAGAAGGTCGGCGGTTCGGATCCCCGTGATGGCGTGAGCTCCCGTTGCTCGGTCCCTGCTCCTGCCAACCTAGCAGTTCGAAAGCACATCAAAGTGCAAGCAGATAAATACGTACCGCTCTGGCAGGAAGGGAAACCACATTTCTGTGCGCTGTTTTGTTTCGCCAGAAGCAGCTTAGTCATGCTGGCCACATGACTTGGAAGCTGTATGCTGGCTCCCTCGGCCAATAAAGCGAGATGAGCGCCGCAACCCCAGAGTCAGCCACAACTGGACCTAGTGGTCAGGGGTCCCTTTACCTTTACCTATTCTACAAACACACCTTCCGTATCTCCTCAAAATTATTTCTCCTGCGTATTCCGTCTTACCTTAATGGCTCATGTTAATTTATCATTAATAGCTACAGTGAGGGGGGAAAGTATTTGTTCCCCTGCTAAATTTGCCCATTTGCCCCCTGACGAAGATAGGGGATCAAATACTTATTTCACTCATTATAACGCACATCAATCTCTGACTTTTGTCTTCTGGGTTTCCGGGGGTTTTCCTGTTGTTATTCTGTCTCTCACAGCTACAATAAACCTACCATTAAAATTATGGACTGGTCATTTCTTCGTCAGAGGGCAAACAGGCAAATTTAGCAGGGGATCAAATTCAACAACCTTACCTAAAATTGCTCAACAACTTATGTGTCCGAATTTTCACTTTTTGAAATATGGCAACTCGACATAACTACTGTCTCCAATTTCAATTTCAATTCAGCCACCTAAAAGCCTGAATAAACATGAATGTTTTTGAATTCCTCCTGTAAGTTAATAATGGTGGAGACAGATGTGTCTCACTTGGGGGACATTCCACAACTTTAGGCGGGTACCTGAGTCTCTTGGGATGCGGGCCATAATGTGTCCTAGATGTGATGCCCTTGATGTGATGTAACCTTATGCTGATTGCCTTCAAATTAAGCCCCATATGAATTCAGAAGGATGTTACTCCCAAGTATCTGAACACAAGATTGCTGTTTTCCATGTGTGGGTTTGTTTTTTTGTTTTAATGTAGCAGAAGCTTTGTTAGACTGCTTTTTGAATATAATGTGATTTTTTTATTTCCCTTCTTTTATGATTCCAAAGGTTTTGCCATCACCAACAAAATGCATTCTAAATCTGGGAGGCAACAATCTGATGTCAGAGATCTTAAGATCTTAAGAAAAGGTGTGTCTTCATTATTACTTGTTTTTGACTTTTTTTTTTGCAACTTTTAAAGTTTTTTCTTTTCTTTTTTTACTGTTGCTCAAATGAATGTACAGTTGACGCCCATTTGGTTGACTCCAACCAAGTCATTGTGTGAGCAGGTAGAATCCCATGAGCACTGAGGTCCCGCTCCAAGGGCCGTCCTGCAGTTCCGTCACTGCGAGAAGCGAGGGAACAGGGAATATTTTCCACCCTGTGGAATGCCCTCCCATCAATTGTCAAGGAAATAAGTAATTATGTAAACTTTAGAAGACATCTGAAGCAGCCCTGTACAGTCATACCTTGGTTCTCGAATGGCTTAGTTGATGAACAAATCAGCTCCCGAACATCGCAAATCCAGAAGTAAGTTTGCGAATGTTTTTCAGAAGCCGAAGGTCCGACGCAGCTTCCGTTTGACTGCAGGAAGCTCCTGCCACCAATTGGAAGCTGCACCTTGGTTTTCAAACAGTTTTGGGAGTCGAACGGACTCCCAGAACGGATTCAGTTCGAGAACCAAGGTACGACTGTATAAGGAAGCTGCACAGGGTGGCTGGGGCTAACAAAATTATTAAGGAAACTTCTTTTTTGCTCCTGACTGTCCACACCCTGATCCGCTCCAGAGGCTTGAAGGAAAGAGCTTGTTTTCTTTTTTTGAGGGCAGACACTCAGGAGGAGGATGAGAGGGGAGGCAAAGTTCTGTTATGCTTACAGATAGTGTCCTGCTCATACGACGACTTCGTTGGATACCACCCACAATCGCTGAAAACAACCTTGCTTCTTATTAATAGCTCTTTACTCCAGGAATGGGAAATCTTTCTCGGCCCAAGGCTGACACTGGCTTTTAGGGAGTCTCCTGGGGCCCACATGATGGTGGTGGGCGGGGCCAGAACCAAAAGTGGGCGGAGCAACAGGTGCGACTCCACACTTTAGCCAAAAGGCTGCATTCCACCCACACAAAATCCAGGGTTTTCTATACTGTACTTGCCTCTCCTCATTTATGCAACGGAGAGCCATGATCATAAATCTAGAATGGTGGTGCCAAGGGCCAATTAGTGAGGTCTTAAAGGCCACATCCTGTCCCTGGGCCAAAGGTCCCCCATTCCGGAATTAACTCAAAGAAATGTCTACGGATTAGCCCTTTGCCATTATGTGAAGTGTGTATTGATGTTGTTGCAGCGAGGAGGACATGTACCGTGGTGCGGAAGAAATAGAGAGAGAAAAAGTATTGCTTGTGTGTGGGACAGGCTCCTCAGGTACATTTCAGCGCTACGCATATAGAGCATGATATATTAGTTGAATTCTGTGTAAAGTAGAGATCAGCAGCCTCTCTGTGAGCCTTGCCCTCAGGGGAGCTGCCTGCCACCTGCCAACCCCAGAGGAAATAACAGAACCTATAGCATCAGGACTTGGGGGCAGCCTTGACTGCCCCCACCTTGACGCCTTGCACCAAAATGAGTTGTAAAGTTTCACCCCAAACACAACCTCATTCCCAACGGTAGTCTATTGCTGCCTTCTAGAGTAGGATTGGGCGATACATCAATATCTCACCCAATCCCGGTTTGAACGTCCATATCATGATACAGTGGAACCTCGGTTTTCGAGTGTCTCAGAAGCCGAACAATTTGGAAGCCGAACTCCGAAAACCCAGAAGTGAATGGCTCCGTTTTCGAACGTGCCTCAGAAGTCGAACGGTCTTCCAGAACAGATTACATTCGACCACGGAGGTTCCACTGTATCGGTTTCATAGCTTTTGATCTGGCAATATATCGCAAATCCATTATGTGTGTTAGGGCTGGGCGATATTTCAACTAAAATGGTTTGAAGTCCATATCATGATTTTGGTTTCATGATTTTTGACCTGCCAATCTATTACAAATCATGGTGCGTGCGCGTGCACTATGCAAAAATCACAATGTGGGGAAAACTGTGAAGCCAGCCTCTGCATAGCTCCATCCTTTTTTCAGACATTGTGATATATCACTATATATTGCAATGTTTAGCTGCTGATTCAGGTGGATAGCGATGTTGACCTGTCATAGTCATAATAAATAACAAGATGAAAGATGAAAAAATATATTTTAATAATTCCAGTGGCACCTTAAAGATCAACTAAATATACCATATTTTCCGCTCTATAAGACGCACGAGACCACAAGATGCACCTAGTTTTTGGAGGAGGAAAACAAGAAAAAAAAATATTCTGAATCTCAGAAGCCAGAACAACATGAGGGATCGCTGCGCAGCGAAAGCAGCGATCCCGCTTGCTGTTCTGGCTTCTGGGATAGCTGCGCAGCCTGCATTCGCTCCATAAGATGCACACACATTTCCCCTTACTTTTTAGGAGGGAAAAAAGTGAGTCTTATAGAGCAAAAAATACAGTAAGCTTTCAAGGTATGAGCTTTCGTGTGTAATACACACTTTGTTTCCTCCGCTTCAGAGTATCTGACAAAGTGTGTATTACACACGAAAGCTCATACCTTGAAAGCTTATATTTAGTTGATCTTTAAGATGCCACTGCAATTATTAAAAATGATTTTTTCATCTTTCATCTTGTTATTTATTATGATAATGTTTAGCTGGAGATACATCACGATGTTAAAACCAGGTATCGCAGAAAGACTTTCCACGCAATCCCAACAAAGCCAGGTATGTAAAGCCAGTCTTCACGTTGGAGGAAGCAAATATTAGACCAGAATATCCTAAAAGGGACAAGAGCAGTGTGGGTGGGCAGTCCTTCTTCTCGACTTATTTATTTTCAAGGAAGATTTCCCTGCAAGTCTTTTTTTTAAAATAATATTTATTCAACTTTTGAAGATTACAAAGAAAAAAAAGAAAACAAAAAAGAGAAAAATAAAGAAAAAAAATACAGAAAAAATACAAGCAATTAAAAAAAAAACAGATCAAACCTTTACATAACTTTCTTTCCTTTGCTTATTTCTTTGACCTCCTCACACCTCCCTTTTTTGTATTCTAGTTCAATTAGATATTTCAGCAAATCCTTTCCAGCTTTGTTTTTATCCTATTAATTTACCTTAATATACTGTAATTTTACATTCTCGTCTTTCACCAATTAACAAATCCATTTTTACCTAACCCTTTATATCATTTCTGCTAAAACCACATTACTTCATTCCAACATCCTTCTAACATTCCTTAATTTTGCAATGTTTCTGTAGATAAAGTTTAAATTTTTTCCAATCTTCTTCCACCGACTCTTCACCTGATTTCCCTGCAAGTCTTGCCCCACACCCTACTAGTCCTGCACCCACCTGTGAGACACTCCTTTTGCTTGTCAGAAATAAGCGTGAGCTCTTTAGAGAAGACTTGATTAAATGTCAAAATGGAATAGATTGAAGAAATTTAAGTAGTTTACCAAAGCTGATAATCTTCCTGAGTGCCCTTCACCCAGGCTTAGGCGTCTTGTGGCCAAAGAGGCCTGCAATTTCCATAAATGTATATACAGATTGGCTTTTCTTTTTTTTTGTAATGCTGACAGGAACTGTGCTTCTTTTGACTTTCCCCAACTAAAATGGATTCTTTTTTCCTAATTGCAATTCAGATTTTCCAGAAAATAAGCTAAGTGTGGAACCAGAAGTCGGCATCATGGATTATTGTCAAAAAGAGTGGAGAGGAACCACCTTGCAGGCCAAATGTATAAGGAAGGTCTGATCTCATTTTCTTGCAATAGTTCATAGGCTTGTGTACAACAAAATCCTACCTGGAAGCAGAGTGGATTTGATTTAAAAATCACTAAGTCAGTAAGACTTGATTTAATTCATCTTTTTACAGAAAGACTCATTCTTGCTGGTATAACCTTAATATTTACAACCTGATGAGGGTTTCGTTTTTGGAATAATAAATTTTCAAAGTAGTTTTTACAGTTATATCAGAAATTACTGATTTGGTTATACAGTGGTGCCCTGCAAGAAGAACGCCTCGCAAGACGGAAAACCCGCTAGACGAAAGGGTTTTCCGTTTTGGAGGCGCTTCGCAAAACGAATTTCCCTATGGGCTTGCTTCGCAAGACGAAAATGTCTTGCGAGTTCCTGCGGGTTTTCCCCCCTTTTCCCCCCTTTTCCTAAGCCGCTAAGCCGCTTATCAGCTGATCCGCTGATAAGCCGCTTAACAGCTGATCGCTAAAAGCCGCTAATAGCGCTAATCCGCTAAGCTGTCAATGGGCTTGCTTCGCAAGACGAAAAAACTGCTATACGAAGAGCCTCACGGAACGGAGTAATTTCGTCTTGCGAGGCACCACTGTACTGTTAGAAATACGTAGACAAGTAATTATGAAATTATTGTGAGGTTTAATAAGTTAACTGTTTATATTTCGGCAACTTTTCTGCTGTACTTTATTGGAAGGAGAAAAACAATCATTTCCTTAATAACCATTTAAACAACTTATTTAACTAAAACAATAACATTATAGCATATGTATCCATGTTTGTTAACTGACGCAGTTAAATAAAAAAAAAACTGAGTTTTAGCACACATGAAAAACTTAAAACAAATCCTTATTTCCTGATGAATAGCCTTTGGACTATAATGTAGCTTAAATAGAATCTTTAGAAAGATTTTTCCTCTAAAAGCATTTTATCTTAAAAATTCAATTTAAATATATTTAAAAAACTGTTTTGTTTGTTTGTTTTTTAATTCATTGATTTTTTATCCACCCTGCCTGGAAGTAGACTCACTGACTATAGCAGATGTAAATTAGTTATAACTAAAGCCTATTGATTTTGATGGCTTACTCAAAGTATGGTTTGGTTGGCTACAACTCATATATTTTTAAATGGATACTGTATATCCTTTAGGTGTTGTATTTCGCCTAAATATCCAATACCTAGACACTGATGTTTAGAATAGTTTCATTCTGTGTATTTTCATTTATTTAAAATATTTATAGGTTGCCTTTCTGAGCAGAATTCTCAAGGCTGTTTATTCAAATAATAGCTACTACCACTTGAACACTAAAAATTTCCAATTTAATCACGTTATTAATAAAAAGAACAATAATACATATTGAGCCTGGAAATGAAGCCACCAGCCAAAAGCAGCACAGTAGTGAGACAGAATATAATCTGGGAGTAAGCTGCTGGAAACTAATAATAATAATAATAATAATAATAATAATAATAATAATAATAATATTTATACCCCACCCATCTGACTGGGTTGTCCCAACTGCTCTGGGCGGCTTCCAACATATATAAAAGCATAATAAAACCTCTAACATCCCTAAACAGGGTTGCCTTCAGATGTCTTCTAAAAGTTGTATAGTTATTTATCTCCTTGGCATCTGATGTGAGGGTGTTCCACAGGGTGGGCACCACTACTGAGAAGGCCCTCTGTCTGGTTCCCCGTAGCTTCACTTCTCATAGTGAGGAAACTGCCATTCTTCAAGGCTTTCTGAAAATCTTAAGCATATTAACTTCATGGAAGTCAACTAGAAGTGAGTTCCACAGTCCTGTGGCGACAAATGCCAGCTCCCTCTTGCCCACAAAATTCACTCATACTGGTGCTTTGCCAAACAAGAAGGGCCTCCATTAAGAAGCAGGCCAGTTGTTTGTGGATGCAGGTGGTCCTTCAAATAAATCTGACCCATGCTGTTTTGGGCTTTCCCATTTGGACGATAGGGCCATGATCTCAAACGCTGGACAAGTTAAGCTTCGGCGCCAAATTCAAAAGGAAGAACTGGGAGCGCACTTCTTGAATTTGGTATCCTTTTCCTCTCCCCCTCTCTGCTTGAAAGATTAAAGCCAGCATGTTTCAGTGACCTCATTCTGAACCATCGTGTGTTTCTGGGCCATCTTTAAAGGCAGCCCCATGTAGAACACATCGTAGTAGACTGTCTTGCCAGAGTGGAACATGCTCTGGTTATCTCTCGCTTCGACTACTGCAATGCTCTCTACGTGGGGCTACCTTTGAAGGTGACCCGGAAACTACAACTAATCCAGAATGTGGCAGCTAGACTGGTGACTGGGAGTGGCAGCCAAGACCGGTCTTGAAAGACCTACACTGGCTCCCAGTACAGTGGTGCCTCGCAAGACGAAATTAATCCGTTCCGCGAGTCTCTTTGTCTAGCGGTTTTTTCGTCTTGCGAAGCAAGCCCATTGACGGCTTAGCGCTATTAGCGGCTTTTAGCAGCTTAGCGGATCAGCTGATAAGCGGCTTAGCAGTTTAGAAAAAGGGGGGGGGAAGGGGAAAAAACCGGCAGGAACTCGCAAGACATTTTCGTCTTGCGAAGCAAGCCCATAGGGAAATTCGTTTTGCGAAGCGCCTCCAAAACGGAAAACCCTTTCGTCTAGCGGGTTTTCCGTCTTGCGAGGCGTTCGTCTTGCGGGGCACCACTGTACGTTTCCGAGCTCAATTCAAAGTGTTGCTGCTGAACTTTAAAGCCATAAATGGCCTCGGTCCAGTATACCCGAAGGAGCATCTCCACCTCCATCGTTCTGCCCGGACACTGAGGTCCAGTGCCGAGAGCGTTCTGGCGGTTCCCTCGCTACAAGAAGCCCAAGTTACACAGAACCAGGCAGAGGGCCTTCTCGGTAGTGGCACCCGCCCTGTGGAACGCCCTCCCACCAGATGTCAAAGAGAAAATCAACTACCAAACTTTTAGAAGACATCTAAAGACAGCCCTGTTTAGGGAAGCTTTTAATGTTTAATGGGTTACTATATTTTAGTGTACTGTTGGAAGCCGCCCAGAGTGGCTGGGGAAACCCAGCCAGATGGGTGGGGTATAAATAATATATTATTATTATTATTATTATTATTATTATTATTATTATTATTATTATCAAGCCTAAATGCAACAAGGGCAAGGGTTACTGTGGCCTGATCTCTCCAGATAGAGTCACAGTATGTGCTTCATCTGTGGGACTGCAACCCCATTGAGATTTCAGATTCTTGATTGATGCTTCTATAAACCAGGCCTGATATTGGGCTCCTGCACGTGAAGTTTTTGATTTTTTTGTTTGTTTGTTTGGGTGTGTGCATCTAATAGTACTTTTCTGTTCTTCGCACAGGGCTACGAAGCAGTTTCACAGAAATTTATTTCGATAAGGAGAGTGCGAGGGGATAACTATTGTGCCGTCAGAGCGACGCTGTTTCAAGCCCTTAGCCAAGCTGCTCAGCTTCCTGACTGGCTGAAGAGAGAGGACATGATGTTGGTAGGTCACCAACTTCCAGCACATGTCTTGACAGAACAAAACGATGGTAGCTTTTGCTTAGCAGGTATTTGGGTAGGCTTGTTCACCTGCCACAAATTATTTTTTAAGTAATACCTGTGCATTCAGAGGAGAAAACACAAAAGCAAAAGGCACATGACACAAGTTTTCTTTCTCATTGTGCAGTATTCTAAAGTACCCATTCTGGTCAAAGAACCTTTGGCCAGCAGGAATTAGATGCCCTGATTAAATAAAAACATATCACTAGATAATGAGTTGCCTTGTCAAATTTCTGGTAAAGATTAACTTTTATCTTCTGAAAATTGTAGCTCCCAGAGAAACTGATGGAGAAATACGGCTGGATCGCGCAATGGCAGCTCAGGCAAAAATGGACCAGCAAAGTTGAAAACTTGGTGGATGAAATTAAAGACTGTTTAATGCTACTAAAAAGCAAGGTTTGACAAATTGTGCATTCTTAGCTCACCTTACTGTCAGTTCCACATTTCTAACTATTTTAAAACAAGCAATTGGGAGATTGAAATGAGCTGGGGACTAGATGGCTATCCAATGATCAAGGCGGCAATTTCTGCACGTGCTGTAGAGGGAAGGACAGGCATGGCCAAACATGGCCCTCCAGATGTTTTGGGACTACAGCTCCCATCATCCTTAGCTAACAGGACCAGTGGTCAGGGACGATGGGAATTGTCCCAAAACAGCTGGAGGGCCAAGTTAGGAGAAGGGAAACTCTGATCCTAAACCTCCTTTGCCTTGTGAGATATCTTCCGGAGAAGAGAAGGCTAAGGAGCAAAGCTTACACAAAACCAGAGTGGAATCCCTAAGATGGCCGGATAGTGCCTTGTTTTTGTGTGTTTTTTTATTATTATTATTACTCCAGCAACTTGTGCAGCCAAGCTGGTGCCAAATGTATTGTTCTGCTTTCCTTTGGACCACATCAGCAAGGCCGAGAGGGGTGGGGTGGTTTTGTTGCCAGGGCAGCACAGGACCTTCCTACACACCGCCCAGGTTTGAGCCCCGGGGAGATCTCGCAGCAGTTTGGCTTCACCGGCGGAGACACACTCTGTTGTCTCTTTGATTGAAACAAAGGACAGCAGTTTTAATCACACCACTTCAGCAAGAATCAATCCACACACTGAAACAGATTTCTCTGGGCAAATTACCCTTCCAGTTCCTTTCCGGTGTTCACATGTTTGATGGGGAGAACAGATCGTTCTGGTGCCATGTTGGTACAATATTTATTGTAATTCTTGTTACTGGTTGCTGTCTAATAGATATTTTGCTCAGTAGTCATTAATGTTATGTTGGTGCAATGTTACTTATTATTTAATTGTGACATTTTCTTTATGAATTTGATCTGCTCCGTCTAGTGTTTTAGTTTATTTCGGCTGAAATTAAATTTCATGTAGCTGCTATTGTACGTGGTTTGGCACTCAGACTTGTTTGTGGAAGCGTCACATGCAATTATGAAATCAAGGTTTTGAAATTAAGCCCTTGTCTTTTAACTCACCAATCAATCAAATAATCCCAGTTTTAAATGTTTCTAGATTACCAACACCACAGTATAGATACTCTTATGAGATGCTAGCAGCACTTTCCTACTTGGCGTTGCTTTTGAATTCTAAGAAGCCCCCAAATCATGACAGTTTTGGAAGGTTCAGCCTTTCCTCTTGATTCGAAATGGTGTTCAGTCGTTTCCAAGTATAGAGAAGATCTATAGCTCCTTGATCTTCAGAACTGTCATGCAAAATTTGGGAACGCTATCTTAAGAGGTGTCTGAATGCATAGTGAAAAAACAACTTTCCTAAATATTGAGTAGAAGACTGAAGGAAGTTTGAGAACCTACAGTTGAATAGAAGCCCCACTAATTCTCCCCCTGTCCCCCAGTAATCATTTATATTTTCTCTTTCATTCCCTGCTACACTAATACATCACAACCAAATAAAACCCCCTGGCCTGCAACCTCACCAGTTTATTGTCGCCCCTTATGGATAAAAGGGACGCGGGTGATGCTGTGGGTTAAACTTGCCGATCAGAAGGTCGGCGGTTCAAATCCCCGCGACGGGGTGAGCTCCCATTGCTCGGTCCCTGCTCCTGTCAACCTAGCTGTTCACAAGCACATCAAAGTGCAAGTAGATAAATAGGTACCACTCCGGTGGGAAGGTAAACGGCGTTTCCGTGCGCTGCTCTGGTTCGCCAGAAGCAGCTTAGTCATGCTGGCCACATGACCCGGAAGCTGTCTGTGGACAAACGCCGGCTCCCTTGGCCAATAAAGTGAGATGAGCGCCTCAACCCCAGAGTTGGCCACGACTGGACTTAATGGTCAGGGGTCCCTTTACCTTTACCTTTATGGATAAAAGCTTTCACTGATGGTTTTAGAGATCTGAATACAAGCTGTCCAGAAGGGATGCTGTTTGCATTCTTTAGCGTTGTTCACACTGGACTTTTATTTCCTGCTGTTATTCATGCATCCCATTCATTCATGTCTTTGCCTTTACAGTGGAAACGTATGAGTGAAATGAAGGCCCTAGCCGAGAGGCAAGCGGCTTGCGATGAGCTTTTCAGAAGTGAGGAGGATGAATACAAACTCTACGAAGCTGTGAAATTTCTCATGCTCAATACGGCAATCCATTTGTACGAAGACAACGAGAAGGGGAAGGAGGTCCCCGTCTTCGCCTGGCTTCTCTTTGCCCGGGATACATCCAGCAATCCTTCCCAACTGATGGAAAACCACTTGAATCAACTTGGTCACACGGGAGGCCTTGAACAAGTAAGTTCCTCACGTTCAACCAAAACGGGATCTAACATTCGTTCCCTGCCGTTCATTAGGAGAAGGGGAAGCAGATGTTGATTTGGTGCAGTCCAGAACTCTACCTTTATAGGCCCAAGCAGGACCCGCCAAGCAAAGTAGCAGGGAATCTCAAGGGAATCTCAAGTCTACAATTCTGACTTTGATGTTTCTCCTAATGCATAACCGAAATCTGTCGCCTTGCAATTTCCGCCTTCCTTTGGGCGTTCTCCTTAAGCAGAGGTTGGCCGGGTATCGGTCAGGGATGCTGAAGGTTGCATCCTGCACTGAGAAGCGGGAATTGGACCAGAAGACCTCCAAGGTTCTTTCCAACTGCATGGATCACTGAAAAAACAAATCCAATGCTTACACTGGCATTTCCCTCTGAGTATATAACTACAGGTGAAACTTGAAAAATTAGAATATCAGAATATTCATCGGCCATAATCATCACAATTATAACAAATTATGCCATAATCATCACAATTGTAACAAATAAAGGCTTGACCTATCTCGCTTTGCATATCATGAGTCTATCTCATATATTAAAGGTAAAGGGGCCCCTGACCATTAAGTCCAGTCGTAGCCGACTCTGGGGTTGCGGCGCTCATCTCGCTCTATAGGCCGAGGGAGCCGGCGTACAGCTTCCGGGTCATGTGGCCAGCATGACTAAGCCGCTTCTGGTGAACCAGAGCAGCGCACGGAAATGCCGTTTACCTTCCCGCAGGAGTGGTACCTATTTATCTACTTGCACTTTGACGTGCTTTCGAACTGCTAGGTTGGCAGGAGCAGGGACCGAGCAACGGGAGCTCATCCCATCATGGGGATTCGAACCGCCGACCTTCTGATCGGCAAGTCCTAGGCTCTGTGGTTTAACCCACAGCACCACCTGTGTCCCAGAATACATTTCCATAATACATTTGGCCAAATCGGTTATTTTTCTTTTTAAGTCTTTTTTTCACTTTCTTCCCTTGATACCTAGGTGGAGATGTTTCTCCTGGCTTATGCCTTGCAACACACCATTCAGGTCTATCGACTCTATAAGTACAACACAGATGAATTCATCACTCTTTACCCCAACGACCCAGAAGAGGCCTGGCCAATTGTAACCCTTATAACTGAAGATGACAGACATTATAATATTCCTGCTCGAGTCTGCGAAGAGACTAGTTTGTAAAAAAACCAAAACAAAAAACAAACAGGTGCGTAAATGGAATAAACAACTTAAAAGCAAATCTTCTTAGTTTCTGGTTTATTTTTCCCCCAGCAAAGGCAGTTAAATTTTCAACACTTCTGAAATTAAAAGCCTCATACAATGTAGTTCCAAGTCTTTTTGTTTCACCAATAGGCAAAAGTAGTTTGTCCTGTCTATTGGAAAAATTTCTAAAAAAGGTTCATTTTTAACCAAGATTCTCTTCCATGGGAAGCGATGATGCCCACTTAAAATGCAAGACGTGTCACTTTCCGAATCAGGATTTGCCAAATGAATCAAGACACCGAAAGAATCAACTGCAAACTCACTTTTGCAATATTTGTGACCAAGCCCAGGAGATCCAAGTACAGAAGCAGTTTCTTATTGGATCTGGAGGCACATTGTGCGTGTCAATTTGCACACGTGGTCTCAAGACAGCATTCCCATTTGCGCTAATAATAATAATCATGATTTTATTATTTAATACCTCGCCCATCTGGCTGTAGGTGTGGCTTACGAGTTTGCATTTGCAATGCAGATGAGAATACACATCTCCCAGCCACTTTTCCCAAGCCATGGACGCGTTGCTGCATGTAACCATGTATGTGGAGTGGAGCCACTATGTGCAACTTAAAGAGGTTGGTTGAAACATTGGTATGTTTTTCGTCCACAGGACACAGCTGCTCCGGTGACCTTAAGAGCTTCTAGGAGAAATGCAACAGGAAGCTTAGCGCTGATTACTCTTAATCCTCTTCAGGGTTATTTTAACCCCCACATTTGCAGGCAAGGAAAGGCTACGAGAGAGACCAGAGCTGCCCTGTTTTTACTGAACAATAATAATTTGAAAAATCTATTGAAACCAGACATTATAAGTTCATTTTAGGCTGGGTAGTTCACAAGTCTTTGTTTAATGTTTTGTATTTTTCTCAGAAGACCCTTGGCACTGGACCTCAGTGTCTGGGCAGAACGATGGGGGCTTTGTAATCTGCCTGGACTTGGGGGGACTCAGTTCCTTGGGATGCTGGGCAGCAAAAGCCACCCCCCCCCAATTTTTTTATATCATAATCCAAAAAGTTAAATGTCTGAATTTTGATGACTTTAGTCATTTCTTTAGGCTGAAGGAGAGGGAGAGAAGATTACAAGGAGTTTCCACAGAATCTGAGGAGGACTCTCTTTCCTTCAAGGTTTTTAAACAAAAGTTGGATGGTCATCTGTCATGTATGATTTAGTTTAGTTGCCTGCACCACGGAGGGCTGGACTAGATGACCCTCGGTGTCCCTTACAACTCTACAATTCTGTCTCATAAATGGTGGTATAGTTGTCACTTTATAATGCATTAGACTCATCGGACAGATGTGTGCATAACTCAGTTATCAGCTACTGGAGTTTTGGTATGTTCATTGTGACGGAGTTAATGGAAACACTTTCTCTCTGAAAGTGTCTCCTTCCATAACAGTAAATTTTACTGAATTTGGGGGGCTGGTTGATGTAAAGCCAAAGCCTTCCATCATGTCACCCTTGCTGTTTAATGTGACAAAGTAGTAATCCTGATTCATATCCCACTGATTTAAGATGCTGCAGCCATTGCTAGGGCTTCCTTCTTCCATATATCACAAGCCAAGAGAACATAAGTCTGTGGCTGGTCGTGGACCTTAGTTGTTGAATAGCGTGGCGAGATTGAAAGCAGTTCTTTTTTCCCCCTGAAAAGGCCATTATCAAAGCAATCTTAGTTCTGCCATTAGTGCTGGCTTGTTCATGATAGATTGGCAGCGAATGCGTTTCTGGTTTAATTGCTGTAGTACAGAAGCGTGAATTTATTGTACTCTTGTTGTTCCCCTTCTTTATAGGAAAAAATTATACGCAGAGAAGTGTTACTGAAAGAGGAACAAGAATTGTAATTCCAGTTAACCATGAGATGGAACAGTAGCATTTGATGCTCAGTTCTACCAATATTTCCCTCATGTGTGCATGTTAAAAGCAAATACTTTAACTCCACCATTGTCTAAATAAATAAAAATGAAAAAATTGTCCAGTAGCACCTTAACTATGATAGTTTTCTCCCACTATATATAAGGGTCTGGTGACTTCTGTTTCAGTATATCTGAAGAAGTGGGCATGTACACGAAAGCTTATACCCAGAACTAACTTATTTGGTCTCTAAGGTGCTACTGGACAATTTTTATTTTTTATTTATTTATTTCGTCTGTGTCAGACCAACAGTGTTACCTACCTGAATCCACCATTGTCTGTATGCTTGCAGAATGAAGGCCGCCAATCACAATTCCCTCAAGGGCAGGTATAAGCAAACTCAGCCCTCCAGATGGTTTGAGACTACAATTCCCATCATCCCTGACCACTGGTCCTGTTAGCTAGGGATGATGGGAGTGGTAGGCCAAAAACATCTGGAGGGCCGAGCTCACGGGTATTGTGTTTTCTAAGCCTAGCAAGTACTGGCTTTAGCAAAGCTATGTGTTTGTGACTGTATATGTGTGGCCTTTGCTAGCAACTTGGGAAGAGAGACCACTTGGAGCAGGATATGAATCTCTAGATTTTAAACGGAGCACTTTACAATATGGCAGAATGTGGGTTAAATTTACTTCCCCTTGAGACTCGAAGCTTAATTAAAAATTACTTAATATGTATTATCTCCATCATTTCTCTTCCCTCCAAGGCTTGAGATAGCTTATTGACAAAGAGCTAAGCCACCAGAGTGTTTAAAAGCTGACTAAACTGACCCCAACTAAACAGTCCAATCGTTAAAAGGCGGCAAAGGCATTTGCATTTGCCAACATAAAATCTATAAATCCACATTACTCTGCAACTTCTAGCACGGCTTGGTTGGAGCAACAGCTAAGGTAAATGGCACCTTTGAACTGGGTCACAGAGACTCCACTGAGAACCCCCTGCTATGCCTGAATTTATGCAAGAGGACGTCTTGGTATATTGGCATAGCTTTCAAGCAGAGTGCGGCCTGGTCTTCAAAGCAACGAACCACTGACAATTTGACATTCAGGCCCCTTTTTTGGCTAGGTGGGCGAAATGCTAAAGCAGTGTGTGCTTTCATCTAGTCATCTGAATAACAACTCATCCCGAAGCAGTGCCTCTGCCTCGAGGCCCGATGAAATCTCGACAGATTGCGCCTTCGTTTCTCTGCGTAGGTCTTGTAATATTTATTGTGACCGTCACCACTGAACTAAAATGTCACGTTGAACGTATACTGACCCCTATGTAGAGGCCAATTTATTATTTAGAGGCTTTTAGCCGTTTCTGCCCTGGATAACAGATTCCCTTTAAATATATATAAAAGCATTCATTACTTTAAGGACAGCAAAAATATTTCACACAAGTCACACACTGACACTCTGCAGATAACCTTCGCTCCATCACAGGGCTTTGAGAGCACAACCAAATTAGACCATGTCTTCCAACTGAGTCTCATCGGTTGAATTAATATAAAATGAGTTGTAACTCGGCTGTGACCCTTTATTAGTGACTGGCCTTTTAAAAGATATTAAAAATGCAAACACTGGACAATGGACTGCATACTTGAGGCACTATTAACTTGAAACTTAATAAATCAGATCTGAAGCAACCTTTATTTGAATAAGACAGCGCCCCACACCGGATGGTGATACATCCATATATCTTGCAACAAAATAAAAAATTCATTGCTTTACGGCTTCAAAGGTGTTTTTGAGTTATTTTGCCTTTCCGATGCCATCTTTCATGCTATCCATTACTAGCTGTCTATCACCAACCATTGCAATTTTCCCTTCCAGAAATCTTAATTGCTTCTTATTTCTAATTCTTAAAAGAAAGGCTTTGATCGGTGGGTGGAAAAATGCGTCCAATTGTCCAGATCCTCGGGGGACAGTCGCCTTTTAAAAACATGCAACGTCTGTCCTCAGCTTTTGAACTAAACGGTTGTGCTGATGGGA
This sequence comes from Podarcis cretensis, assembly GCF_951804945.1. Lineage (NCBI taxonomy): Eukaryota > Metazoa > Chordata > Lepidosauria > Squamata > Lacertidae > Podarcis > Podarcis cretensis. The sequence goes on along the minus strand of NC_137176.1, from coordinate 15,391,712 downwards.
TACTCAAATCACATAGATGCAGATTTATTATTTAGAAGCTTTTAGTGTTTTCTGCCCCGAGTCAATAAGAATTTGGGGGTTTCTTTCCCCCTCACTGCTTGTGGCCTGTTTCTGATGGGCTGCAAGTAAGGTCTGATTCAAGTGAAGGCGGGAAAAACTCATTGAGGCGGCAAATATAGAATCAGGATTTGAAAACTGAAAACACCTACCCAGAGAAAAGATCCTTAAAGGTTCTTAAATCACTGCATGAATCGACGTTTTGTCAAGAACTACATTTTTATTTTTGTCATGAGGAAAGCCTTTGAATGCCAAAAAGAAAAAAATTAAATAAAAAGGACCTTTCAGGTAAATTCCTTCACGGCAAGTGAAGTAACAGAAGACAGAACATAAACCCATCTGTGACATGAAACAAACCACCCTTTAAATATGCTGTTATGGTGAAGGTGGAGAAATCATTCTGAAGCAGTCTTTTATATCTATTTATTTGAGAGTTAGAATATCTGAGAAGTAGCGGCATGTGACTTTCCCCTCCAATATCTTGTGCGTTTATTTCTTCACTTCTGTAAATGGTGGATGCTGGTAAGTTTCTGAGAATGGATATGTTGTAAGCCATGTGTCAGGGGCGGGGGTCATTCTTTTATCCTCCCTCTTAATTTTCAGGCCAGTTCCTCAGGTGATGGTGCAGTAAACTTTCTGCTTGTCCGTAATAAGCCTCATGGGAACTGCACTTCAGGTCTAAGGGTGGAGATACATAACATGAAGCAAACATGGGGTACCCAACTAAAATGGGGGCCATTTGCAGGGGTATTTAGAAGACCAGAGGTGAGGGAACAACCCTGCCCTGCTCCTTTCCATTCTACTTGCAAATGCCATCCTCAGCCATGAATTTATTGTGGTTTTTCCCTTCAAAGATGGGCTCCATAACTGGAAGCGAAGCACCAGCAGATGTTTGGGGGGGGTGTCAAAAGGGGAGCCTTGGCCAGCACACAAAATCCCTCTCAAAATACCTTCCTTGCCTTTGTATTCACATACATACATGATGGGCAGTGGCATGTCCCTGAACATGGATGGATGTCCATCTTGGGAGTTCAGAAGACTCAAGGTTCTCAAGCACATCTCCGCGGGGACTGAGACCAACAAAAGAGATGACTTTGACAAATGCATTGCGACTTTTCAGGATCCCCATGTGAGAGCAGGTTTCTATGCTTCTCCAAAACGTTTCACGATGGCCAAGAGGAGATCCTGTGCAAGGAGCAACAGCTGGAAAACAGTGGCGGAAGCATGACCAATCTGTTTGAGATCTGACTTCCCAGCTTCGCCTGCTCATTAACTTACAAAGCCACAAGCAGTAATTTATCCTTAAGTTCCTTCCTCTGTATTCTCCTACTGAGATATACTAAGTCTCTGAGCAATATGCAACCTAGCTTTTGTTGAGTTGGGCTCTTGCCCCATCAAACTGCAACACATTTTCAAAAATAGAACAATCTGTGTACAGTCTTACCTCATAAGTCGGATGAAATCAGTTCTGGTAGTCTGTTCGACTTCCAAAACGTTCAGAAACCAAAGTGCGGCTTCTGATTGGCTGCAGGAAGCTCCTGCAGCCAACTGGAAGCCCCGTTGGATGTTTGGGTTCCAAATAACATTTGCATACTGGAACACTCACTTCCAGGTTTGTGGCGTTCAGGAGCCAATATGTCTGAGTACCAAGGCGTTTGGGATCCAAGGTACAACTTTACAGTACTACCTATGTCTGCTAGTAATGTTTGAAGGATACTTCTATTACGGATTGACTGGAATTTAATTTTGAACCAATGAAGTTCAGCCATGAACGGTAGATTTGAGGCCCAACTAGAATAGTAGAAATGAACAACGGCCTTTTCAAAAAGGATCAAGGGCAATTTTAAAAGCAATGTGTGTCTTTGGCATGGCCACATGGTTTGTATTGTTCTCTGTTTTACAGCAATTTGTAGAAATAAAATACAAATGAGGGCCTTGAGCTAGAAAATGCCTATGTCAATCAATAGCGCAGACATAATGGTTTGCAAAGTGGAAGCTGAAGGGTTGAACTGTAGGGATTTCATAATTTCACAAACATTTGGCTTTTGAATTCAGAGTAAGGTACACATCCGCTAGTTGAACCTACACCAGGCCAGAACATGAATAACCTACTGAAAAATAGAAGCAACAAATGATTTGTGAGCCACAGGTTGCTCAATCTAAAACCATATTCATAAACAAGTTGTCAAACTGGTGTACTTTGAGCTGTACTTGCTATAGTCGATAATATTTTCTTTCTTGGAATTAAGGACCTTTCCCTTAAAGATGACTGCATTTGAAGTTACAGTGTCGGGTAAAAAAACCCAACCTTAAATATTCCAGCCACACAGATAATTAAAAAGTTGCTATTTAGCCAAACACCTAGCTAAATAAGTATTTCAGCACTGAAATATTAGATCTTTAATATTTATCCCGCTCTAGACCCAAATAAAAAATATTACAGCATACATTTGTTAACGATATCAGAGGGACTGTCACAAGAAATATACTCTTCTCGTTTTATTTCCAAAGAGATGCAAATTTAGAGTCTGATCATGCTAGAGAAATCAGTATTGTCCTGGCCGAGAAAAATCGGTAACATTTGCCAACATTTGTGTGAGTGCTTACAGACACGCACACAGACATATGATACATACATGAGCCTCATGTATGTGAAGACAGAATATAAACTATGCAGTATTGATTTTTATCCAGTATATTTTCCTGGCAAGCAAAAAGAACCTGTTGTTGAACAGCACTATCATCATTCATCAGCAAACTATTTCAGCTGAGACACTCTGAAGAGTGGCGGGCTAGGATTATTTCCCATTTCACACAGGAAGGTGCTAAGGAATCCCATTAATCCTGCACACACCTCTCTTGCCATTGGTTCAGCAACTGAAGGCTGGCTGGTGATCTCTTCAGGCTGGATGGCTCGCTCTCTGGGGTCTCCAAGTTGTTGATCCATATTCCCAAACTGGTTTGCAGAATTCTGGCTGGTTGTGAAAGTGACCCTGACATCTTTATTGCGTTTGCACATGTGTGTGTTTGTGTGCACGTGCCAAACCGAATTATCCATTTTGCAGAGATTCAACATTTACCAAAAAAAGTACGCTTCTTAATGGTTAAGTTTCAGCACACAATCAAACTTCCTTTTGCGTTAGATTTTTTTTCTCTTTTTTTTACTGAGCTTTGGAAAAATAAGAAACATGTTGCAGCCTAAAATAAATTACACAATAATGTACAATATATATATTTATACACATTCATATGTATATATACACATATATTGATATAGGATCGCAATTGTAAGATTTCATCTGTTCTAAGCTACCTGCCCCCACCCCAAATCTAGAAAATGGCTTTGAGCACAATTAAATAAAGTCATTTTACTGCTCTACACCTTATAGAAAAATATAATTTGGCTAAAGAAACCTTGAAATGGAACATTTCAAGACATCTCCTCTCGGATTATGATTACATCATGTCACGTGGTCAAAAGTAAGTTCCTAGACGGGCACCTGGGAGACCCACGTTGCCCTGTCTACGCATGCACACACCTGCTTGGAAAGTGTTGGCGTTCCTGATTCAACACACAGAAATGCAGGAAGGTCCCAAGGAGAACAGGTACATTCCCCACCACATTTCCGCACCAACAGCAGGAAGCTGGTTGCATAAATCTGATATCCTTTGCTGGTTCTATAGTCAGCCCTAACACATGAAGCCTGAAATCCTGGGCTTTTGCAGCCTGTATTTGTGACGGATGAAGCATAAGCTCATTCAGTCACCAGAGCGCGGCCCATGTAGACATTCCCAGCCCAACCAGATTAATGGGTGACCGATGAAATACTAATTCCTTTGGCCAGAGACACCACACACAGCATGTCAAAATGCCTGCTTTTGAACAGCCTTCTTTCAATGCAGTAGGCTTTTTTCCACGCAGTGCTGGTAAAACGTTGGAAGCGACAACCCTATATGGAGTTACCTCCATTAAAGGGATATGCCATGATATTCTCTGTATATGTTAGCATGTGTATATTTTTTTGAATAGACAGTACAAACAGCCATATTTTCAAAACACTGGATTACAACTTTGGTTTCTAAGTATTGGCTGTGCTTTTTTCCCCCCACTTTGCCTTTTTTCGTCACTTTCCTTTTGGGAAACGACTGCTTGCCTCAAACCTTAAACGGTATCCGGCACACCACTGAGCATGGAAGCCAAGTCTCGTGAAGAAAGGATTTTAGACTGGACACTAATATTCTATATAAAGCGTCTGATTTAAATGTCCATAGTTGATTTTTTTAAAAAACAAAAACAAAACACAGTTATAAGGTTAGTGTAGCACAGATAACAACTGAGAAACCAGAGAACAGAAAAATTATTTTGCATCTTATAAACTCTAAACAAAAGTCTTGTCCTGTGTTTATCATGGTCTATTTAATATATTCCACCTATCATTTTCTTGAACCCCGGCCTCAGAATCCTGCTTTGCAGCGGTATACAACAGATTACACGGAACAATGAGTAAACCATAGTGAAAAACCCACCGTGGTACAGGTCAACAGATCAAAGTCATTTTCAAGCAAATAAAATAAAGCTAACGAAGTGTGTCTCCCCCATCCCAAAAGCTGCATTTCAAACCTTCCATTATTATTATTTTAGAAAGGAAGTGTGTGGGAAGCACTGGCAGAGGCAGAAAGGACGGCAGCAGAATCCACGAATAAGCCGACTTTGGTTGACAAATGCAGACTGTCGAAAGAAGGGAGATCCCAGCTACCGTGTAGCGGCCACGTTCTCTTGAGTTTGCATGTGGTGAGAGAAGAATTTCAGTCGAAGGGAGAGGGGAGGGAAGCAGAGACTGTTCCTTTCAGTCCCTCATCCATGCCTGCATACTTGGTATGCTAGGGAATTTGTTATCGGAAACCTTTGGAATCAAGGCCTCTTTATTACAAAGAAACAATGAAGTATGCGAGAGAGAGAAACAGAGAGAGAAATATGCTTCCAGTTGTCCCTGCAGAGAACAGTCACCTGTCATTTGCTATTCGTTCTCTCTCATTTCGACAATGTCCGTCATTTCCTCTGTGTGAGGCATGTCAGTCATTGCAGAGTCCTCGCCTTCTGTTGCCGTCTCATTGTCGTTCCTCTTCTTTTTCTAATGGGGAGAGACAAGAGCGTTGTGGGAGGCGGCCTTGCAAGTCTGCTTGGCTTTTAAAATCAAGGGAACCAAATAATCCCCAAGTATTCAGGCCTAATTCTCACTGGAAACTACTCGTGATGTTAATCAAATGGGAGTTCTCCCAATCGTGCCCTTTTCCTATCTTCCACAAAACAGGACTCTAGGCTGCAGTCACCAATAAGAGGCTGACTTTGGGCTCAGTGGGGAAATGTAGTCTGAAAACAAGATTTCCCCCCGCTAAGGCATCATAGCTTACTGTGGGGAAGTTGCTTCAGTTAACAAAAGAAAATGTGGTGGAAGTGTGCCATTAACATCACATATAGTTTGAGCTGCAGTCTATACCTGGAAAGGCTTGTATTGGTCAGTTCTGTGTCATCCCCTCACTTTTTAAAAAAGAAGAATTGTAAAGGACAAAACCATGTGTGCACTCATAGCAGCACAAAGCTCTCTATATGTCAGCTTACACAGTGTTTCTCAAATTTGGGTTCCCAGTTGTTGCTGGACTACAACTCCCATCATCCGTCGATAGCAGGTTCAGTGATCAGGGATGATAGGATTCACAGTTCAACAATAGCTGAAGACCCACGTTTGAGGAACACTGGCTGACAGCGTGGCAGCACTTCCTGCGAAATCAAGTAGTCACATGGGCTCTCCAGGAAGTTCTGATGAACTTGAATCTGCTTTGTTTATACAGTGTTGAAAGAGGAAAACAAGGTTCCATGGCTACCTAATACAGTACAATAAGTTAAGTGGTCCACCCCCATCTGTTGAAAATAGGGGAATGGAACACCCAAACTGTGCTCCAAGGGCGTGTTCAATTCCCTCCATCTCAAGCTAATTTCAAAAACGGTCATCTCAGTGAGAGATAGGACACAGGTTTCCTATTCCTGCTCTGCGGAAGCAATCACTCTGCGAGAGTAATTTCTTACCTGTTTCTGATAGACGTAACAAGCTGCTATTGCAACCATGGTAGATTCTCCTACAAAGCCCGCCAAAAGTGATCCTACTCCCAAGGTGGCTCCATGAACCCTAATCGCACGAGGAGAAGAAAAAATACACCAACTTTCATCATCATCTCTCTCACATATATACTTAATCCATGGTCACTGTGCTACTATAAGGAAGGGTAGAATTAAAATGATAAAGGATAGGCATTACAGACGTTTTAAACACAGTTGTCTCTTGCAGTGTAAGAGGCTAACAATAGCTGCCTTGTCGCCTGTAACAATTCCTTCCTCTTAGTCATTGGCTCCAGTGGCACAGAATGTTGACTGGTAGCTGTCAACCTGCAACTTTAACCATCGCTAGCTACTACACAAAGCTGAAACAAGGGCATGGCAGGGAGAAAAGACTTACACTAGACAGGAGAGGCTATATGCCAATGATGTCCATGTGGTTTCAGAGTTAAGCAGGAAAGCACTTCAGCTAGGAAGGGAGCTTGAACTGCGACAAAGCAGCACAGGTAAGTCCAGGAGCCTGAGTAGCTGAAGGGACAGAATAGGCAGCAAAAGAGGAGCAGGGACTTGAAGAAACGAGGGACACGGAGAAGAGGAACCAAGGCAGGGGTAATACACATCTCACACAGTGATCAGAAGATTTGCATGGTACTAGAGGAAAAGAGAGAAGGGGCTCAGCCTTTGGGCTAAAGCCAAGGAACATCAAGAAAAAAGACGCAGAGGGGACGAGGCTGAATTTCACGACTGCATTGCTTTGAAATGATCGTACAATACCTTGGCAGCTGCAGCTAGGCGAATGATGATTTTTATTATTTAGTAACCAAAAAAGAGAATCAATTTTGCAGCAAAAGCATGCCTTCAAACAGGCCAGTGTTCTAGCTAAAGTGCAAGGTAGGTGTTAACAACCTTTTTCTGACGTTTAAAGTAATCCTGTCAAGAGTTTCCTAGAAAGCCCAAATCATCGTACTACAGCTACGGAACACACTTTAAATTCTGTTGTGGATCACCCTGGGATCTTCGGATGAAGGGTGGTATACAAATTTAATGAAGAATAATAATAAATTGTTAGAAAATGGAAATGAAACTGTTTTCTCCTATGCAAAACAGGGATGTTAGCTTCGTTTTCTCTAATATGACAAGCAGATCCTTTCAGCAAACATATCACAGACAGCAGAGCAAAGTGCTGGTATTAAAATCAACTCATTAACAATGCCGTCCTCTGTAGTGGTGATCTCCTCATCCTGCAAAAATAGGTGTGGGTTTTTTTAAAAAAAAGGTAAAGGACCCCTGGACAGTTAAGTCCAGTCAAAGGTAACTATGGGGTTGCGGTACTCCTCTCGCTTTCAGACCAAGGGAGCCAGCGTTTGTTCACAGACAGCTTTCCAGGTCATGTGGCCAGCATGTCTCAACTGCTTCTGGCACAACGGAACATCGTGACGGTAACAAGAGCACACGGAAACACTGTTTACCTTCCCGCCAAAGCTGTACCCATTTATCTACTTGCACTGGCATGCTTTCGGACTGCTAGGTTGGCAGGAGCTGGGACAGAGCAACGGGAGTTCACCCCGTCGTGGGGATTCAAACTGCCAATCTTCTGATCAACAAGGCCAAGTGGCTCAGTGGTTTAGACCATAGCACCACCCACGTCCCGTTGCCCGCACAAATAGCATGCAGGTGAATAGAAGAAGGAAATTATGGACACTGGGCAAGATATGCATATTCTCTAAAGAACCATCTGGGCACTGTCATGTTGTCGGCTCAAGAATCTTGCAGGCCCATGTTCCAGATTCATTCTCCCTGCTGTCAAGAGAGTACAAACAAAAACAACTAATGGTGCCCCCTCCATAGAGCAAAATGGTTGGGGCTGATATTTCTGTGCATGGATACATTCCCCATGATACACCAAGTCCAGGCCATGAAATGAAATCTTTGAATGAGAGGGAAAGTCTCTTTGAAGAAGAAGAAAATAAATTCCAGGTGAACTTGAGGACAGGCTATATAGCTCAATAGAAGAGAACATATTTTCCACGCATCTCCCGTTCAAAGGATCAGTTGCAGGTGATGAGAAACCCCACTCTCTGCCAAGAGAGACCTTGGAAAAATCACCATCGGCCAGAACAGATAATGGCAGGCTAGGTGGACAAAGAGAGCTCTCTGACCTGGTATGAGGCAGTTTTCTGTTGAGAGCCTTTGAATGAGAGCTGAGAAGTAAAGGCTAAAAGAAGAAGGGGCAAGGCAAGAGAGGCAGAGCTGACCCTGGAAACCAGACACAGGTGAACTGATCAGCTGATAGCTTTGTGGAAACAACTGGGAATGGTGCCAACTGCAAAGGATTGGATTGGGTGGAAGGCTGCAGCTACCAGTTTTTAGGCCCGGGGCTGAACAGTGGTTCATTGCAAATGGTTTTCCACAGATTTTCAAAATTTTCTATATAAATATTACATACATGTCAAAAAAAGAGTACAGTTATACAAATAATACATTGCCAAATACCAAAAAGCTACTAATAAGAAGAAAAAATACAGAAAATAATAAAATGATACAGACTGAAAAGAAAAAAGGGAAAGGGGGAAAAGGAGAAATAAAATAAAAAAGTCAAAAGGAAAATAGAAAAAAAGTTGACGTCCTTTGACCACTATACCATTTATATGATCTCATATCTTTAGTTGTCTGTAATCATTTTGCATTAATGGAGAGACTATTTGTTTACCTGTGGAATTTTTAGTCAGACTGAGCCAATTATAATTTTGGGAGCCGACTTTCTTCATATAATTTGTAAAGACACCCCATTCTCCCCTGATTTTTTCATTTGGTTGGTTTCTTACTATTTCTGTTAATTTTGCCAGTTCGATGTGAATTTTAATAACCATTCTTTTTTTGTTGGGTTTATGTTGCTTCTGCAATATTTCACAATCACTATCCTGGCGGGCATTATTGCATACAGACAAAATCTTTTATTATCTTTTGGAATGTCTGTTGTGAATAAACCTAATAAGAATAGTTCTGCAGTTTTTGTAAAGGTGGAACTTAATGGTGCCAACTGCAAAGGATTGGATTGGGTAGAAAGCTGCAGCTACCAGTTTTTAGGCACGGGGCTGAACGGTGGCTCATTTCGGTGGCGTAGCAAAATTTATGTAGAGCAGAAGTTTAGTTTTAGTTATAACATAATAGAATAATATAGAATGCTGCACCACACAGATGAGGATGCGTAGAAAGATAAAGGGCCAACTGTCATTTTAGATCTCATTAATGAATAAATTCAGAGATGATGGCACTGGTAGCTCTTCTGAACAAACTGGCATCTGTGTGCATTGCAACAGAACTGCAGCAATTTCTTTTTTTTAAAAAAAAATAGTTTTTCAGTTTAAAGTTTTACAGTCAATTATCCAACAACCAACAAAAAAACAAGATTCCAAAGAATCTCCTGGACTTCCCTCCTCATTTTTGTTAACTATATCCTCCTGCATCTTTTATGATAATCCAAATATTTTACATCTCCATTATATCCAAAATTCAACATTAAACTACAAGTGTTATTCCAATCCTACGAATGACTTTATCAGTTTACAATGGTTTTTAAGATAAATTATAAATTTTCCCCATCCCAGATTAAAATTTTGGTCTTCCTGATTTCTGATTCCCCTGGTTATTTTCGCCATTTCAGCATAATCCATCAATTTCACCTGCCATTCTTCTACCTACCAGTGCAGCAGTTTCATGTGGGTGGATAATACTGTGGTTTTATTTTATGATTGGGACATTTTGTGGGCCTCTTATGTTTTGTGTGATGTGCTATCCAGATGCTGAAAATCAAGGGAACCAGACGCACTTACCCCAAGTAAGGCAACACAATCAGACTCGTGATGAGGACAATGATCCGCAGTACCGAGCTGGGGGCCAGCACAAAAGTCTTTTTTAATGTCATCAGCCATCCTGTCAAATGTGCTCTTACTGTGACTGTAAAAAGAACGTGGGAAGAACAATCAGATACTGGCAGGGAGAGCTTGGCTGCGCATCCTGCCTGTAGCAGAGTGCATTCTGACTTTCTCTGGAGAAACCATTTGGTCTCCAGTGGCCAGTAGCAGCTGGTGAGGTGGCAGAGATACAGCACCATCGCTCCCCTGGCTTTCTAACACAGTTAGAAGGGGTAAGGCACAGGAACCACAGTCCAGTGGGGTCCATGGTTGCGGAGCCAATCCAATGCATTGCAACTGGCCTAAGCTCTCAATGCTACCGCCTGCAGCCCTCAGAGTTCATTTGCTGACAAGTTCACGACAATATCCGTAGTTTGCATGATGGAAGTTCAAGCTCACCATGGGCTGCTATTAAAAGCTGCAGATATTCCATGCAATTAAACCCCCAACATTTCAGATATGAGGACAGCAGGTACGCAATTAAAAGACGCCACTTAATAGTCACAGTCTTGCCTATGAGAAGTATAACGGGTGGGGAAAGCCCTGCTGGACAAAACAATTAGAATACAGTGGTACCTCTTGTTACAGCTGCTTCAGGTTACAGACTCCACTAACCCAAAAGTAGTACCTCAGGTTAAGAACTTTACTTCAGGATGAGAACAGAAATTGTGCGGCGGCAGCGGGAGGCCCCATTAGCTAAAGTGGTACCTCAGGTTAAGTACGGTTTCAGGTTAAGAATGGACCTCCAAAGCAAATTAAGTTCATAACCCAAGGTACCACTGTACTCTCACTTGCTGATAAAAAACTGAACGTTTTGTTTTTACTTCTATTTGTTTTATATCTGCACATAGAGTTTCCCCAGTCACTCTGGGTGGCTCCCAATCAAATGTTAAAAACAATACAGCATTAAATATTAAAAACTTCCCTAAACAGGACTGCCTTCAGATGTCTTTTAAAGATAGGATAGCTGCTTACTTCCTTCACATCTGAAGGGAGGGTGTTCCACAGGGTGGGCGCCACTACCGAGAAGGCCCTCTGTCTGGTTCCCTGTAACCTCACTTCTGGCAATGAGGGAACCGTCAAAAGGCCCTCAGTGCTGGATCTCAGGGTCCGGGCTGAATGATGGGGGTGGAGATGCTCCTTCCGGTATACAGGACCTGAATGCCCGTGAAGTCTGGGGCGGGGGGCGCCCCCAAGGGGTGCGGGGTGCAGAAGGCGCCCTGCCACGCGCCACAGTTCAGTGTAGAAGAGTTGGGGAGAAAGGTGCCACCCACTCTCAGCTACCAGGTCAGACCTGACCTGGCGACAGAGACGCTGCGACTGAGGAGAGCTGCCCTCTGCCGCTGGGTCAGAAGAGCTGCTGCCGCCAGGTCAGGCCCTTCTCAAAATTGCACCCAGGGCCATGGCCCCCACAGCACTCCCCACGCTACGCCTCTGGGCCAGAACAATACAGAGAAGTTTGCCACTTTCTCTGCTATTTCCATTAACCAGGCCCAAGTCCTGCCTCTTGGTAACATTGCACTAAAGGTAAAGGACCCCTGACAGTTAAGTCCAGTCGCGAACAACTCTGGTGTTGCGGCGCTCATCTCGCTTTACAGGCCGAGGGAGCCAACGTTTGTCAGCAGACAGTTTTTCCGGGTGATGTGGCCAGCATGACTAAGCTGCTTCTGGCGTACCAGAGTAGCGCACGGAAACGCCGTTTACCTTCCCACTGGAGTGGTACCTTTTTATCTACTTGCACTGGTGTGCTTTCGAACTGCTAGGTTGGCAGGAGCTGGGACTGAGCAACGGGAGCTCACCCCGTTGCGGGGATTCAAACCGCCAACCTTCCGATCGGCAAGCCCTAGGCTCAGTGGTTTAGACCACAGTGCCACCCGCACTACGTATATATAAAAAAGCACCCAGCCTCCATTGATATAAATTATGGTGCCATCACTAGAATCTCTTTGGTTGAACCAGGCTAGACGCTTATGCAGGTCAGAGAGAAGGAAATGGAAATGCACAGGATTAATGTACAATCTAATGGATGATTCCCTCCCTCCCTCCCCCCCTCCCCTTTTCCCGTACCTGGAACTGGGAAGAAGGAGAAGATACGAAGTGGAATGACACAGAGCTCCGCAAAGGCAAAATCCACTCCAATGATATCAACCAGAATCCTTTCAGACACGTTTGGAGTCCAGAACATCACAAAACAGAGCTGAGGGAGGAGAACCAGAAAATGGAAAAAAAGGTTAAACATTTGACATTGTCCCATACTCTCAATTCTGAATGCATTTGGAAATGGTCCCTCATTTCCCCCTTGTTTTTTACTATATGTTCCCTGTACTTTGGGGTCGGCTATTAGGAATGATTTTAGTGCCTCAAAGAGTAAACACTCAAATAAAAAACATTTTCAGATTTCTTAAGGTACTTTACTCTCCCTGCAGAATTCAGTCTCTCTCTCTCTCTCTCTCTCTCTATATATATATATATATATATATATAGGGGCTGTTTTGCACAATAAGTGAAATTTGGCCAGCAAGAATTAGTTGTGCACTAAACTGGAAAATGCCTTAGCCAATCCCACTAGAAAGAGCCCAATGCCTGGTGATTATAAATGAAGCAACAGTGGGAAAGCACCAATGCAATTAATAAGTGTTGTGAAAACACAGAAGGAAAAATATATATATGGACATAAGGAGATAGATGATAGATAGATAGATAGATAGATAGATAGATAGATAGACAGACAGACAGACAGACAGACAGACAGACAGACAAATGATGATAGATGATAGATAGATAGATAGATAGATAGATATAGATAGATAGATAGATAGACAGACAGACAGACAGACAGACAGACAGACAGACAGACAGATAGATATCAAGCTGTACTCAGCAGATGAAAGGATACAAGGCTGTTTAACATGATGAGAATCAATCAACTAGGGACTGAGGACTTTGAGAGTTTAAGATCAGAATGTTGAAAATATGAGAACAAGAAGAAGAAAGCAGAAAATATAATTGTGTGAGATGTTTGCTTCAGAGGTCCAGAACATGGGAAGTCTGTCTGAAATTTAATAATTAATAATTCAGGTTGTAATTTGGGTTTTTTTCTTGATTTGGATTATGATTGAATTAGATTTGTTATTAATGGGAAACTAATAAAATTTTTTTTTTAAAAAAAAAAAAAGTGTTGTGAAAATACAGGGTCAGGTCCAGCATTGCTGTTCCACTGGTGCAGCAGATTTCCATGTACACAACAGAACTTCCCCCTTCTCTCTGCACATTTGCTCCAGAGAGTAGGAGGACCGTTCAGGGGAGAAGAGGAAAAGGGGAAATCCAGATGCACAATTTGAACTCTACACCTGCAGCACAAGGCACAACCCATGGAGTTTGCTTATTACGTTTGGATCTCCCTCTTCCTCCAAGGAAGTCAGGGAAGACCTGGGTGGATTTGATTTAAATCAAATCAATTCAAACCACAATTTTAAATCATGGTTTAAATCACCAGTCAGTAAAATTTGATTTAAATATCTCTCTTTTTTTTTAAACAGAAAGACTCATTCCTGCTGGTATAACCTTAATTTTTACAACCAGATGAAGGTTTCGTTTTTGGAATAATAAATTTTCAGTGTGGTTTTTACAGTTATATCAAAAATTACTGATTTGGTTATACTATTAGAAATACATTGACAGACAATTGTGAAATTATTGTGAGGTTTAATAACAGTTTATGTTTGGGCAACTTTTCTGCTATACTTTATTGGAAGGAGAAAAACAATCATTTCCTTAATAACAATTTAAACAATTTATTTAACTGAAACAATAACATTATAGCATATGTACCCATGTTTGTTAACTGATGGGGATAAACGATTTTTTTTAAAAAAAACCCTGAATTTTAGCACACATGAAAAACTTAAATCCTTATTTCCTGATGAATAGCCTTTGGACTATAACATAACATAACTTAAATAGAAAACTAGAAAGATTTTTCCTCCAAAAGTATTTTACTTTACAAATCTGATTTAAATTAAAAAAATCCGATTTAAATTAAAAGACAACTGATTATTATTATTATTTTAAAATAAATCATTGATTTTTATCCACTCTCAGGAAGACTACACCAGACCTCTAAAGCAAATTAAGTCTGAGAGATGCCAGTCCAAGGTCACACAGTGAGCCTGAAAACTAAGAGGGGATTTCAGTCCAAGATTCTATTCACCAGGCCTTATACTGAGTCAGACCATTGGTGTATCTAGTTCAGTAGTGCCTGCTACGCTGACCGGCACTACTCTCCGCAGTTTCAAGCAGAGGCGCCTTTCCAGCCCCAACTGGAGACACCAGGATATGGGATCTTCTGCTCTTACCATTGGTTACAGCTCTTCCCAACCACAGAAGTCAGTTCTGCCCATATACTGTACTGGCCTGAATATAAGCATCACTCTACCCTCCCCCCCAATTCTGACCTTGAAAAGTGTGGCTTATATTCACGACCTTATGGTATGCAGCCAGGAGCGTGGGGCAAACAGCGCCAGGAGCGCGACAAAGAGGCACCCACCCCACGCATAGTCCCCTCCACCACCCCCCATGTAGCCAGGAGTAGCAAGGAACGGAGCGGCTTATATAGTCATACCTTGGGTTACAGCCACTTCAGGTTGTGTTTTTTTGGGGTTATGGACCGCCGAAACCCGGAAGTACCAGAACGGGTTACTTCCAGGTTTCAGCAGTCGTGCATGCACAGAAGCGCCAAATTGCAACCCACACGTGCGCAGACACGCCGCTGCAAGTTACAAACGTGCATCTTGCATGGATCACGTTCGCAACCCAAGCGTCCACTGTATTCAGATATTTTTTCTCTTCCCCCTACCAATTTTAAACGTGCGGCTTATATTCGGGTGCAGTTTATATTCAGGCCAATATGGTAGATTTGCCTGTTCTTAGCCACTTTACACAACGAAGGTGTTATGCACTGAAGTTCTCACCCTGGGCCAGCAGGGGGATACTGTAGATAGTCATGCAAATGAAGGGTCGAAAGTGACGTTCAGTGATTGGATTGTTTTAGAAAGTTGCTACAGTAACGTTGTACTGGAGCTCTATATAAGCAGGCTAACTGAGCCCTTCAGCTCAGTTCTGTTCTGGCCTCTGAATAAACAAGAGCGGTTTGAAGAATCACTGTGTTGTCTGATATGTTCACCCACAACTTAACAGAAGGAATATCCATAAATCATCATAATTTATTATTTATACCCCGCCCATCTGGCTGGCTTTCCCTTCTCTGCCACAGCCATCATTATCTCGCAATTTCAGTGAAGTTAGTGTACTTTTTTTCTTCTTATTGGGACAGGTAACTCGAGACCTTAAAGGTGACCTTGCTTTTGAAAATAGAGATGTGCGACTCAAGCACATCATTTTCTAATTAAAACCTTCTTTTGAAATGGCAACAATTTTATTACGGTGAAAATTTACATAGCTATGCAGGATTAAAGTAAGTTCGAGGCTTTGTAAAAGCTCTCTTTTTTTCTTTTTCTGTTTTACTGCTCTTGGTTCTTGGAAGTGATTTATCTGCTTTCATGGTTGAAGAGAAGACATTTACAAGATTGGATTTGGGTGCCGGGGAAGCAATGTCACACTTGAATTTAAAGATTAGTATATTATTGTGAGAATTAAGAAAGGATTGCTTGCCCTGACAAGACAAGTTGGTTTTCTTATGAAGGCAGTATTCCCTGCATGAATACATAAAGAGATCCATTTGCATCCCTAAAGGGAACATTCCCCCCTCTTTTTGTAACGTATTGTATTCTTCTCATTTACCAACTGAATGTGTTTGGGAATGACAAACCCTCAGTGAATTTAAACTTGTTTCAAGGGCTCACACGCCCAGCAAAGATTTATATCTAAATTATTTCAACATGATTTGGTAAATTAGATTTAAATAGCTGCCAACTTCTTGCATGGGATAAAAATGTCAGCTACTCTCTTCCGTACAAACACAGCTCTCAAAGTGGTCCCTTGTTCCTTCCTCATATAAGCACAATGGATAACTTTCCTCATTGCATTATGCATGCAAAATGAAGGAGAATATACACTCTCTCCTGTATTTGCAAGTTTATTCTAAACACAGGCAATAATTTTAAAAAATGCTGTTAGAATACCTAAAAAGAAGTATTTCGCACAGTTTAACTGCAGCTCCTTTTATAGCAAGCAAACTCAGGAGAATTGGTCATAAAACTCTAAAGCAGAGAGTTTAGGAACATTTGGGAGTTGGCAGAAACAAATGGGATTGTGGACATCTTCCAGATGGGTCAATTGCCTGGCAGAAGAGGACTTAAAAGGTAGTTTGCCTCAAACACGCCCTCCACTTTCTGGTTCAGAGATTGAGGGCCAAACATGTTATCCATGCTGTATTAAAAGCCACATTCAGAAATATAATAGCCACGCAGGTCCTTGAATTGAATCCGGTACAAAGAGAGGGATTAAACTTTTCCCTCTGAGCCTTTTTCAATAAAGCACTCATTAATTCGTTCAGCTTCAAAAAGGCAGGGGGACAGGACAAGACAGGGCTGATCAACTTGCTTCCATCTCCAAAGAGTGAACCTAATGGGATATAAAAACACACCCGGCACTTTCATGAACAAAGAACGGAATATGCAGAACTGGGAACACCTGGAGATGCTAAGAGGTGCAGAAGCTCAGGGGCAAACTGTCCGGCACACAAACCTGCCGTGCCAATGTGTACACCTAGATCAAATGGAGCGTCACAAAGATCTCCAGCAGATATTGTTCTGCCCGGTCCTGTTTCTTTCTAATAAGAGCTCTTCAGGATCAGAATGAGGAAGGAACATAGGAAGCCAGCTGTTACAGGGGCAACCCACTGGCTTATCTAGCTCAGTATTATGTGCAGCGACAATTCAGGATTTGAGGTAGAATGGCTACCTAGCCTACCAGTCTAGCTGCCGCATTCTGGGTTAATTGCATTTTCCTGGTCACCTTCAAAGGTAGCCCCACGTAGAGCGAATTGCAGTAGTCCAAGCAGGACATAACTAGAGCATGCACCACTCTGGCAAGACAGTCCGCAGGCAGATAGGGTCTCAGCCTGCGTACCAGATGAAGCTGGTAGATGGCCGCCCTGGACACAGTATTAACCTGTGCCTCTATGGACAGCTGTGAGTCCAAAATGACTCCCAGGCTACGCACCTGGTCCTTCAGGGGCACAGTTACCCCATTCAGGACCAGGGAATCCCCCACACCCGCCCGCCCCCTGTCCCCCCAAAACAGTACTTCTGTCTTGTCAGGATTCAACATCAATCTGTTAGCCGCCATCCACCCTCCAACCGCCTCCAGGCACTCACACAGGACCTTCACCGCTTTCACTGGTTCTGATTTAAACGAGAGGTAGAGCTGGGTATCATCTGCATACTGATGAATACCCAGCCCAAACCCCCTGATGATCTCTCCCAGCGGCTTCATATAGATATTAAAAAGCATGGGGGGAGAGGACGGAACCCTGAGGCACCCCACAAGTGAGAGCCCAGGGGTCTGAACACTTGATTGGGAGCCGCCCAGAGTGGCTGGGGAAACTCAGCCAGATAGGCGGGGTATAAATAATAAATAATAATAATAATAATAATAATAATAATAATTATTATTATTATTATTATTATTATTATTATTATTATTATTATATTACCTAGAGGTGGTGGGGATTGAAACTGCTCCCATATGCATGCAGATTGAGATGTCTGCCACTGACCTACAGACCTTTCCCCCTAAGTCAGTGGTGGCGAACCTATGGCACTGTGCCAGAAACGGCACTCAGAGCCCTCTCTGTGGGCATGCGCACAGTTGCCCCACCGTGCTGGAGGTGGGAGGAGGAAATCTCACATGCGCGTCCAAAGCTTGAAGCCCTGGTGGCGTAGCTTCTATGCCGGGGGTAGGGGAGGAGTGAGGAGGAGAGGAGGGCTGGGTTAGGGTTAGGAGATGGGGACATCGTAGAAGCAGCGGCCTCCCCAAAGGGAGGCGACTTGAGTTAAAAAAAAAGATAGGAAATCCAAGATGGAGGTGATCTCGCATGGGAATTTGCACACGGGGGCGTTTGAAACCTCCCGCGCTTTCTCGGGAAGGAAGCGTCTCCGAGGTCGGTGGGGTTTACTCCCGAGTAAGGGTGTGCAGAATAAGGAGGAGGGAATCCAGGCAAGGGGATGAGGTGTAGGCCAGGGAATTAAGAGTGACATGATGGGAAGCACCCCCGAAGTTGGTGGGGTTTACTCCCGAGCAAGGGTATGCAAAATAAGGAGGAGGGAAGCTGGGTAAGGACTCAAAGGGGGCGAGGTGTAGGTGAGGGAATTAAGAGCGACATGGTGGGTGACACTGGGGTGTGAGGGATGGGCGTCCTCTCTGGAGGGTTGTTTCTCATCATAAAGAGTATCTGAGGGGTGGCTCAACAGGACTTCCTTTGGGACTGATAGGGGTGCATGTAAACATGCTTGTGCAGGTTGCATTTTGCAAGAAACAGGTGCTTAATTCTTGGCAGGCGGAAGGCTGACCCTTTTCGGGTCATGTGGTTTGTGTTTACCCTTTTATCTTGTGAATGTAGATGTTTACATGCGGAATAAGTATTGGAAGGGAGGAGGGTTATTGGTTTGTTCTTGCTTTCATTCTGTGTTTTGTGTTTTTCACCTTGTATTTTTATGCTGTGAACTGTCCTGAGACCTGGACATGAAGGGTGGTGTGCAAATTCAATGAATGAATGAATGAATGAATGAATAGATGGAATGCAGAAACTTTCATGAAGGATTATTTATTACAACAGCAGTCCTAAAGAAGAAACATGAGACACACAGAAAAAATGAGATATACAGTACGGGTGAAGTTGCCGTGTTGTCACTTTGCGATAAATAAGTGGGTTTTGGGTTGCAGTTTGGGCACTGGGTCTCTAAAAGGTTCACCCTCACTGCCCTAAGTTATCTTTTTTTAAAACCCACCAGCTTCCTAGAGCACTGTTTGTGGCTCTCAGTAGCCATGATCCAAAGCCATGATCCTTGTGGATGAAGGAGCTGAGGCAAAACCACAGCTTGACTCCTCATCTTTGACAGATGCAGTAGTAGAAACCCCGGGGGGGAGGGTCCAACTATTTATTTGCAAAAGGCCTTTGCACATATCCCCTTCTAGTGTCTCCCTTCTCCACCCCAATACAAATCTGTGCTTTTCCTCTTTATCCCACATCCAGGAGGGAGGGAGAAACCCCTTACTACCCAACTGCTTTCCTCCCCCCCCCCTTTGTTTAGATGTCAGTAGGAATGAGAAGCAAGAGGAAATGGGTCTATGTGTCTTTTATAGAACATCAGCATTCTAATAATGATGCAGAACTTCATTTGCCCCTTAATGGGCTGCTCTTTGTATTCGGTTTACTCAGCAACAAAACGGGCAACTTGCGCTCCAGGCTGCATCTGCAGAAAATGCAGGGCAGGAGAAATGCAAATGAAGACCGAATTAACCTGCGTACACAATGCCACTTTCCCCCTGCAGCTTTAAGCAAATTCTATTAGAACAGTAGTTGAAACTGGCAAAGGGTGCACAACTACATGGCCAGTCAGACGAACCCAGTGAAGTAAATACAGTGGTACCTCGGGTTAAGTACTTAATTCGTTCCAGAGGTCCGTTCTTAACCTGAAACTGTTCTTAACCTGAAGCACCACTTTAGCTAATGGGGCCTCCTGCTGCCGCTGCACTGCTGGAGCACGATTTCTCTTCACACCCTGAAGCAAAGTTCTTAACCTGAGGTATTATTTCTGGGTTAGCGGAGTCTGTAACCTAAAGCGTCTGTAACCTGAAGCGTATGTAACCCAAAGTACCACTGTACTGATTAACCCTCTGCAATACAGTGGTACCTCGGGTTACATACGCTTCAGGTTACAGATGCTTCAGGTTACAGACTCCGCTAATGCAGAAATAATACATCGGGTTAAGAACTTTGCTTCAGGATGAGAACAGAAATTGTGTTCCGGCAGCGCGGCGGCAGCAGGAGGCCCCATTAGTGGTGCTTCAGGTTAAGAACAGTTTCAGGTTATGTTTTTAATGTGTGACATTTTAATGTATTTTTAATTTTTGTTGGAAGCTGCCCAGAATGGCTGGGAAAACCCAGCCAGATGGGCGGGGTACAAATAATAATAATAATAAATTAATTATTATTATTATTATTATTATTATTATTATTATTTCTGCGTCATGAGGTCAGCATGACTAAACCGCTCTGGCGCAACGGGACACCGTGATGGAAACGAGAGCGCACGGAAACGCCATTTACCTTCCCGCCGCAGCGGTACCTATTGATCTACTTGCACTGGTATGCTTTCGAACTGCTTGGTTGGGACAGAGCAACGGGAGCTCACCCTGTGGCAGGGATTCCAACCGCCAACCTTCTGATCAACAAGCCCAAGAGGCTCAGTAGTTTAGACCACAGCGCCACCCCATTCCTCTTTAACAAAAATGCTGGTTTGCACTCGAATGCAGTCAAGGAAGCTGTCCTCCCTCCCATCTCCTAAAAGGGGTTGAATGTGCTTGAATTGCGCCTGTTGGACATGTTTGCATGTCACACTAAGCCAAGGGTCCCATGGAAGTACAGCTGCTTTGCTTCTTAGGTTTAGCGCAGCATGGTAAGCTAAGGCAAGACATACCATATGAACCTGGGATGGTGATCTCTCCTCCTTAACCATGTTCTATAGCCAAGGTTTGTCCTGTGGTTACAGGGTTCCTGGGTTTGGATACTGCTAAGTCAAACCTTGGCTTAGCTGCCATGCTAACAAACAAAAAAAGCCCAGAGAGGAAGAGAGCTCTTCTCCAGGAGCCAGCAGGTTAATAAACCATACTCTGGCTTACCACACCCTGCAAATGGGTGGGCCACACTACAATAAAACAATCAGAACAGACATATGAACTCCAATGTTTTTGAAAACGCTGGCAGCGTTAAGATAAATTCAACAGTGCAAATAAGTCCTAGTGGATGTAATAATGGAAAACTGATTGGTATAGTTTTTGTAAAATATGCAGAGATATGTAAAATGAGTGATGGAAAGAGAAGAAGGGAAGTCATTGGTATCTTAAGTATGTTTATCTGAAATTGTAAAACAGAAAATTTAATAAAAAATCATTATTTAAAAATAATAACCGTCATCGTATTTTAAAAGAACTATAATGTTTTAAAAAATTGGTGGGAGATATATTATTATGTATACCAGAATTTCACTGTCTTCATCCCTTAAATATTAGAAGATATTGATTTCTTATTAAATATATGAATTATGTGACTAACCATGTCTGGAAGCTAGATTGCTCAGTGTGGGAGAAATCTGCTCCTCTGGTGGTTAGAAGCAACAGAAGCAGGATGTTTATGTGTGTTTGAGTGTGCCGACACTTAGGTGGCAAAGGCAGCATTTATTCTGAGAGTCCTAGCATTTAGAACAATGAATCAAGGTTAGCTATCCTTATTTACAGACCAGAAGATTCTCTCTCCTCCTGCTTCCTCCCTGCAAGCAACCAGCATTCAAATTCCCAAGGGCTCTGAATAGATCAATTCCTGAAGATGCTGGAAATTAAACCCAAGGTCTTATGCATGTGCTCTACCACTGAAAAACAAATTTCAGGATACGACCCTGAGTTAAGCAGTTTTAAGTTCCAGCAATTTCAGCTTGAGAGTTTAGCATGTCTTTAAATCTATCCCTACTGATTTTTCTTTTCCTTTTGCAACAGTTGATAAATATGAAAAAAGGGGCCCTCGGAGTGATTTAAGTAGTGAATCCTCACTATAAATACTTGCTTGTTTAGATGATGTAATTGGTCTAAGAGTGTGGCAGTATAACTCAAATCTCTTATTTAAAGACATCGTCTGAACCCTTTTCAGCGCCATTAATCTTCTTCCTTGATTTGAACTACTATGGTTCAGCCTGGCTTCTGGAAGAAAAACAGTTTGCTCAGGATAAGTTGGTGCTTGTTCTTAATCAAGAGTCTCATTAATCTGATTAATTAGATGGGCCCTTCACTCATCCTTAAGTCTCGACAGTTGTTCCTTATCTGCTTGAGGTCTTTACAGCCCTGAAATGAAACTCCTTGCGTAAGAAACCCTTCTCATAAGACATATGTGAATGCCTTGACTTCTTAGAGCGAAGCAATATCGCTAATTATGGCTTCAGTACTGCAGAAGTGCTAAGAACCCCATCTTTACCTCTCCTGGGAAACTTGATGAATTGATGGAGCTGAACCGAATGCTTACATTTCCCAAGCTCTGCTTTTCACAGCACTGTTTATTTCAGTCCAAGCCAGGGCAGCACACTATAGTCTTGGTCCCCAGTCAAACCGCCCTCTCACAATCTCAATTTTGGAGTAATTGGCACAGATTTTCTTCAGTATTTTGGAGTGACCAGCTGAGAGTTTGGAAAGTTACCTACTTCCCCCCTGTGCTGTTTCGGGCAATGGAGTCCGTGTTTCAAGATGAACCCCTCTTTGCAAGGGACTTCTAAAATTTGTTTTCATTTTTATAAATCATTCAGCCTTTGCAGTGACAGTGAAAGGTGTCAAACGCTCATGACTGATATTCAAAGTTCCAGTTAGCCAGTCAATTACACCCCCCGCTAACAGGATATTTTGTAAGCTATATGAAACGCAACAAGGGCATTCTAGTGTTCTCTCTCCCCATAGAGACTAAGCATGCTGAGTCCTCATTTGACTGTTTCTGCTTAGGGGGTTGTTGTTTATAATGTGCTTTTTGCAAACCTTGGAGTCCTCCTGAGCACGTCAATGCTTGCCCCCTCTCCAAACTTTTCTTACTGGTTACAATCCTGTCAGAACACTCCAACAGAGTTCACTATTAGGAGTGCTATGGCAAGTTTCTTCACATGATTGCTAAATGCTCCACCTCCCAGTCAAGATTTGTGGTGGCATGCAGGGCCGGATTTAGGTTTTATGAGGCCCTAAGCTACTGAAGGGACGCAGGTGGCGCTGTGGGTTAAACCACAGAGCCTAGGACTTGCTGATCAGAAGGTCGGCGGTTCGAATCCCCGTGACGGGGTGAGCTCCCATTGCTCGGTCCCTGCTCCTGCCAACCTAGCAGTTCGAAAGCACGTCAAAGTGCAAGCAGATAAATAGGTACCGCTCCAGCAGGAAGGTAAACGGCATTTCCGTGCGCTGCTCTGGTTCGCCAGAAGCGGCTTAGTCATGCTGGCCACATGACCCGGAAGCTGTACGCCGGCTCCCTCGGCCAATAAAGCGAGATGAGCATCGCAACCCCAGAGTCGGTCACGACTGGACCTAATGGTCAGGGGTCCCTTTACCTTTACCTAAGCTACTGAAGGTAATGGGGCCCTGTATATGTCCAGCTGTCCAAATTGTTGCTGTTTTTTTGTGTTGAATATATGCTATATGGTAATTTATGGACCTAATAGGTATCTAAAGCCATTTGCATCTAACAAAATATGTATTTTATCAAAGTAATTGTTGAACTGAAATACAATTAAGAAGTATCTTAATAGTGAAATAATTATTAAGCTCTAACTGTATGTAGGTTTTATTTTATTGGTTTGTAGGTTTTATTTTATTGGTTTTTTAATCTTCTATTTTGGAAATGTACATCCAGTTGTTGTTTCTCCCTTTAATTTTTTTGGGGGCCCCCAAGAGAGTGGGGCCCTTAGCTATAGCTTGTTTAGCTTATATGTAAATCCGGCACTGGTGGCATGAGAGGGCAGGGAGAAATGCAGACATAGCCACTGCCCAGGAATTTATTTCTTATTTTTAAAATCTGTATACTGCTCTTCATCCAAAGATCTCAGGGCGGGTCACAGCATGAAAATACAAGATAAAAACACAAAAGGCATAATAAAAACAAGAAGAGAAGGCAAAAATGGAACAACAACACCCCCAAGCACATTTAAATGGATATAGATGTTGATCAGCCAAAGGCCTGGTTGAGGAGGAATGTTTTCTCCTGGCGCCTAAAGCTGTATAATGAAAGTGCTAGGCGAGAGCATTCCACAAATGGGGAGCCACTGCAGAAAAGGCCCTTCTCGTGTTGCCACCCTCCAGACTTCTTGTGGAGGAGGCACATGAAGAAGGGCCTCAGATGGTGATTGTGGGGTCCAGGTAGGTTCATATGGGGAGAGGCACTCCTCCACCCAACCCTTGTTTTGTGTGCTACACATTATGGACCACAGTCCTACGAAGGACAGCAAGTTGTTTCCTAGAGGGGCCAACCAGATGACTATGGGAAGCCCGCAGCAGGACATAAGCAGTCAACAGCCAGCAGGCAAAGCCTCTGCATCTTGTTGCAGGAAATTCCTCTCTCTGGGCAGGAAAATTGCCACCACAACCAAAACCAGGCTTTCAAAGAGGAGCTGTTTCTATCTGTACTGGTTTCTTCCAGGCATGTCCAGCTCCCTCGCTGCTACCCAGAAAATATGCTCTCACCTCTCCAAACACAGTCAGGTGACTTCGCAGTGAGCAAGAACAAATAGGGAGATGAGTAATGAACCAGACCAAGTCAGCAGATAATCGTCAAGTGATTCAGCTCCGTCGCTGCAAGTTCTTACGCAATAATAATAATAATAATAATTTATTATTTATATCCCGCCCATCTGGCTGGGCCTTCCCAGCCACTCTGGGCGGCTTCCATAAAAACCAAAAATACAGTAAAATCACACGTTAAAAACTTCCCTGAACAGGGCTGCCTTAAGATGTCTTCTGAATGTCAGGTAGTTGTTTATCGCTTTGACATCTGCTGGAAGGGCGTTCCACAGGGTGGGCGCCACTACCGAGAAGGCCCTCTGCCTGGTTCCCTGTAGCTTTGCTTCTCGCAATGAGGGAACTGCCAGAAGGCCCTCGGCGCTGGACCTCAGCATCCGGGCAGAATGATGGGGGTGGAGACGCAACCACTTTTTCTAGCGCCGGGAGAGCAAAGAATGTGCGGCGGCTGCCAGCACGAAAACCGAACTATAGTACCGCTCCTGTCCACACATTAAACCCTTTGCTTTTAAGGAGGTGACTTACTCCAGACCCGGGACAAAGCAATCCCTATGGTTTGCGAGCGCTCGCAATAATATTCAGGAGTTTGTAAGTGCTTTTCAGTGCTCAAAGTGCATTGCACAGATGATCTCTGTAATCTTTACAACCGCTCTTTAAAGGCGGGTCAGCATTACTGTTTCCACACAGCAGAGGAGGCTATGGCAGGCAAATGATGGCATGCCAAAGGCTACTCAGTGAGCGCAGGCTTGAGGTGAAATATGAGCTTTGTTGCTCATAGTTCACACTTAGCCTCTACGTTATACTTAACACCAGGTGCACACACAATTTCTATCTCACACACACAGGTGGAAATGAATATTTTGCTATTTTCCCCAGTGAAAGGCCAGTTTCAGCACCACAAGGTGATGAACCCAAAGCTTGGTGCCCGTGCTTCAAAGCGCAATATTTCATTTCACTTCAGCCAGGGTGATACAATGGTTAGGATGTTGGATCAGGAGGGACCTGGGTTCAAATCCTGCTAAAGCTATGAACCAGCCTTGCCTACCTCACAGGTTTGTTGTGAGGGCAAAACGGAGGGGTGGAGGGAAAGAAGACAGTGTGTGCCGCTCTGAGCTCTTGGGTATGAGAGTGGGATAAAAAAAGCATTAATACATAAATCAAAAGGAACAGTCATGCGATGATTGATGCCTTACCGTTAAAGACAGGGCCATGCAGACAAAGGTGAACTTCTTGATATGCGTTGCTGTGACAGTGCTGCTGGTATTCACCAATTTATTGCTGGGGTTATTCTAGGGTGAAAAGGGAGAGAAAAACAGGCATTAGCCTTCTAGACAAGCGGCAAAAAGCAGCAATGAAGCTGCAATCTGAAACCCACTTTCATGCGGCTAAGCTCTATTGATTTCAGTGGGGTTTACTTCTGTACAAGCATGCAGAGGCTTGTGGTGTGAATCGTAGAAAACAACTGGTTTCCTGGAGCATCAGCTTTCCTAGGCAATAAACTAGGAGCATCTCATTAGCTGGCTTTTGCTTACAGAATGAATAACGTGGTCCCCAAATGCTATTGTGTTTATAGCATGAAGAGGAGGAAAAACCTGGCTGAAATTCTGATTATTGCAGATACCAGCCATAATCCAGTGATGCTGCTCTGTAGGTACTGGCAGAGCTCTACAATTACTGGGAATTGAAACGAAAGGCATCTTATATGTTTGCATTTGCCATAGTCCACACTGAGGAACCTACACACATGCAGGTCTCTGGATTTCAGCTGTGGGCTGCATCACAGGCATTTGGCAAGCAACAAGCAAATGAGGTTTGCATTTTAGATATTAAAGTGCAAGCTTGGGTTTTTGCAGTGCCATAAACAATAATACAGACCCAGTAGACTTGTGGTTTGGTTGGTCGTGGTCAAATGGGCGCAGCTTCGAAACAGGATTTTTACAAGGGACGGCAGGATATATTTCCATGTCAACAACCACAGTGCAGATTGGCTCAGAGTTCATTAACCTGCCCTGTTTGTCCAAAATTTGAACTTCCTAGCTCTTAACGGGAGTTTAAACAAGCAATCCTTGTGGTCTGAAGCAGGAAGATGCTACTGCAGATGCTGATCACACTGCAAGCTTGTTTTTCCTTTTTCCTTTTCTGTTTAAATAAATATATTGCTCCAGGAATACAGCTTGGTACAAGCTGATCCAAATCACTGTGGCAGCTCCTGAGTCATTACACCCCCAATTAGCAAAGGAAGCAACCTACAGAAACAGCCCCCGAACACCTGGTTCCTTTTCACTCTAATGATCTGTACACAAATTAAGGGATTCAATGTTCTGTCCTGCACAGAGATTCCACGTATCGCTATGCAAACATCAAACCTCGTCTCCCTCCCCAGAGCCCACCCTCAATCTACATGTGCAGATGTAGTTTCCGTAAACAGCAAAAAGCAGAATGTAGCTAAAGTCGTGGAATCTTCAACAGGATCTGTCAATGAAGAACTACAGCTAAAAGGCATAGAAGGAGTAAGAAATTTCAAGTGTGCTACTGAAATCTTCCTTACTCACCGCTTCCTCGTTCTTTTCATCCAAACAATGAGTCTCGTAGATTAGGGAAAAAGAGGGACCAATGGGTATATAAAGGCTGCATACACAGCATACGTTGAAAAGCACATTGTTTTCCCAAAATAATCTTCTCAGCGCCCTTATCTAACTATAGCTCCCAGGACCCTTTGCAGGGATATGTGAACCCTTTGCTTTAAATGTATGCTCTGGGCCCTGTGAGAAACTATTGAAAGTTGGCTTTCTGACCTTGAAGCAATCAAGGGCATGTTCCTTGCTGATGTCCAAGGAACACAACAGGGGAATCTCAATTGCTCATGGTTGGCTTAGGTAAGTGGAAGTATGAGCATTCAGGGACATACTGGGGGTAGGGAGGCAGGGAGAGATGCATGCCAATCAGGCCGTTAAGGATGAAGGAAACAGCTTGGAGCTGGAGAGCGAGGAGTTGAAGGACCACCCTCCAACCTGTTCTTCATCCAAACATCTGCCAGGTTGAGACTAGTTCAATGTTTTTTGGGCTTCCCATGCACATGGGACACTGGTACTCCTGATGACATCAAAGAAGATCCTGGGGCATATTCTTAATTAGCAAAGGGAACTGGCCATGCTAAAATTCAATTCTGGAGGGGTGGTGGGTTCCTGGCATAAACTGGGTGTGTGTCCTGAAATGCCCCACAATTATCAGAAGCTTCTGGAGCTGTACTTTCGGAGCACAGTAAAGGTAAAAGTAAAGGACCCCCTGGACGGTTAGGTCCAGTCAAAGGCGGCTATGGGGTTGCGGTACTCATCTCGCTTTCAGGCCGAGGGAGCTGGCATTTGTCCACCGACAGCTTTCTGGGTCATGTGGCCAGCGCAACAGAATACTGGGACGGAAATGAGAGCGCACAGAAACACTGTTTACCTTCCCACCGGAGCGGTACCTATTCATCTACTTGCACTGGCGTGCTTTTGAACTTCTAGGTTTGCAGGAACTGGGACAGAGCAATGGGAGCTCACTCCATTGCATGGATTTGAACCGCCAACCTTCTGATCGGCAAGCCTAAGAGGCTCAGTGATTTAGACCACAGCGCCACCTGCGTCCCCACTTTCAGAGCACACATCCAGGGGCTTTCACATCCAGGTAATCTTTTGGTGCCTCATGCAAGGCCAAAATTTGGTGCCCCCAAATGGATCTTCTGAATTTTGCACCACCTCAGCTCAGCCTGCACTGCCCTACATCCTGCACCGACACATGCAAGTCGCATCAGTTTGGAGTTGCACACTGCTTCCAGCATGGGGCTGCCCCCTGAACTGTGCTTTCCAACTCCCAATGGCAAGCAGTTCCCTGTGATAATTCTCCTGCATAAAGAAGCCAGCTGGAGGACCTCATCTCCTGGCCATTACAGAAATCCAACAGGCCCAAGAGATGGCTATGCCAAACTTACAGATAGACAGATGGGTGAACTCATCAACAGTATTTTATAGAATCGAAGAAGTGTACCATTGCACAGCACAACAGCAACAACAAAACTACCTTGAAGTTTCCTAGAATCTAGAAATCTGACTCATTTTCTATACGCTTCACACGCTTATAAAACTGACACATGGCAAGGATGCATCTGAAAGAGAAGCGAAGGGTTTGCTCTCATCAAAGAAAACAAGCTCACCTTGTCAAAAGCAGGATAAACAGCTCGAATTTCTGTCAACCAGCCATATGGCATGTGCCCTACTGGATATGTAGCTGTCAGAATTGCCACCGCCTATGGCAGAAGAGGGGGGGAAGAGAGAACATTACAGGTCAAATCCTTGGAAAAACTCGTAAGGGTTGCCTCTCGCTCAAGATTCACATTATCCTATGAGTTACACCAGTAACATTTTAGATGGTCAAGCAAGAAAATGGTTCCTGCACAGAAGAGACAAAAACACTAGCTTATGAACACACTCTTTCTCTTGTTTCTTCTTTGTTCATTGTTCCCTTTCCATGATAAAATAATAATGGTCTTGGTATGCCATCTTAAGACTGAATGAAATATAAAGCATTTCCTTTGTATGTGAAAAAATGTTAATAGAGAGGGGTTTGTTTTTTTGTTTTTTTTAAAAAAGGAATAGGCTGAGCTCTCCTCAGTATTATATGTAGATATTAATCCTAAAACCAGAAAAGGAGGGAAACAATTTAAGACAATTTTTAGCTCAGCTCTGTTTTCAACAAGATTACTTGGTTAACCATGGTTAGCTTCAAACCAAAGTTTGCAACCAGCATCATTTAAATGACTTGGAAAGCCCGGTTAAAGCTATTTGTTTGTTTAAAACACTTCTATACCACCCTTCATTGAAGCTCGTTCCAAGCGGTTTACACAACTGTGTCACAGAAATGAAAACACACAATTAAAAACAAAAGCAAGTAGAGCCCTGTTCAGATGTGAGGGGTGGGTGTGGCTGTGGGTGAGTTAAATATGCGAGAAAGGGTGGGGAGAGAGCGCTGTTAGCTCCGCCCCCTCTGTCACATCACTATCCCTGAGTTTAAAGTCCTCCACGAATTTGAGGATGAGGTTCTGAAGCAGGAAGAAGCAATCTCATCCAATAAGGGGTGCTAGGCAGTTAAGCCTGAGAAGCGCAGAGGAAGCATTCCCAAATATGAAGCAGTTCTGCCCCTGCTTCAACCCTGTCCTCAAACTCTAAAACACAGCTGTCAACATTTCCCTTTCCTTGCGAGGAATCCTATTCAGCATAAGGGAATTTCCCTTTAAAAAAGGGAAAAGTTGACAGCTATGCTCTAAAAGTGATAATGGTCTTGAATATGAGGGGGCACAGCCTAGCGGTATGGCCACACTGCCCCATGCCTGTTTGCTTAAAGGTAAAGGTAAAGAGACCCCTGAAAGTTAAATACAGTTATGAACGACTCTGGGGTTGCGGCGCTCATCTCGCTTTATAGGCCGAAGGAGCCGGCGTTTGTCCGCAGTTTTTCCGGATCATGTGGCTAGCATGACTAAGCCGTTTCTGGCGCAACTGAACACTGACACCAGAACAGCGCACAGAAATGTCGTTTACCTTCCCGCCGGAGCGGTACCTATTTATCTACTTGCACTTTGACATGCTTTCGAACTGCTAGGTTGGCAGGAGCTGGGACTGAGCGATGGGAGCTCACCCCGTCGCGGGGATTCAAACCGCCGACCTTCTGATCGGCAAGCCTAAGGTTCAGTGGTTTAGACCACAGCGCCACCCGCGTCCCACATGGTTACATAAGAACAAGCAAAAAGAGCACTTGCATTGTGCTTAGTAGAGATAAACAACAAAATCTAATTGATTTGCAATTGCGTTTGCGGTATAATAATGTCTGGAGTTTGGCGGCATCTGAGAAAGGAACACACAATTTAGAAGTCTCAAAAGGATCTGAAGACCCAGCCCATTACTACCCCGTTATGTGGGAGTTTATTGCTTATGCTACTGCAAATGATCTGCAAAGGTCTTTGCCTATAAGCAGAGCATGAAACTGGGACCTCATCCCTGTGATTTATTTAAAAAACACACTCCTCTATTGATGTTGTTGCACTGTTAATATTAGATGAGAGGTTTTGTAATGTGACACTGAAAACAATTATTCTTTGATGAGTTCTCCCTAATTGTATGTGTTGTTATGCTCCTGTTTTTTTTATAATTCAATAAATAAAGAATTATTTTTAAATGCCCAGAACTTAAAAGCTTGAGAAAATAGAAAAGAGTTTTGCCTGCTGCTCAAAAGATAGCCGTGTTGGCACTAGGAGACAAACCATATTTATGAATTATGGTTCATAGCACAAATACTGTTGCAGAGCGAACACTGAACAGTGGCTAGCATCGAAAAGTGAGGGAGATTTGCACAGAATTATGCTCAGGGAGAACGAGCTTATGACATATTTCCCATTTTAGAACCATGGTTAGAAGATTACCGTATTTTTCGCTCTATAAGACGCACCAGACCATAAGACTCACCTAGTTTTTGGAGGAGGAAAACAAGAAAAAAGATATTCTGCATATCAGAAGCCAGAATAACAAGAGGGATCGCTGCGCAGTGAAAGCAGCGATCCCTCTTGCTGTTCTGGCTTCTGGGATAGCTGCGCAGCCTGCATTCGCTCCATAAGATGCACACACATTTCCCCTTACTTTTTTAGGAGGGGAAAAGTGAGTCTTATAGAGCAAAAAATACGGTACATCTGTACTTGGCCAAATCTAAGCCAAATGCAGCACCTGACCAAAAAATCGAGGAACAAAGTAAAACATGCAAACTCATTATTTTTCATAGAGTTCCTTCTTTTCTCCTCCTGCCAAAATCAAGGGCTACTGGCAGCGCCATGTACAGAAATTTGCAGTGCACTCAGCTTGTGCGCTGCCAGGCTTATCCGATTGTTGGCACTGCCAGCGCTTTCTCTTTCAGTAGTGATGCTTTCAGAAACGGAAGCGAAAAGAACAAACGGACAATAGGCACTAATGAAGTCAGCTATCAGCTGATAGATAATATGAGAAGTATTTGCTTTTGAGTGAATGCATTCTTTGCACTTAGCAACTGAAACCACGTTAAAGTGGTATGCTTAAAATATTAATTGCACAAACATTTCGGGCAGGAACCGGGAAATGTGCAGTTAAGTATTTCCAGGTGCTTGAGCTCTGAAGTTCAACTACACGATACAATTCTATATACTTCCTCTTATTCTACTTTAAATCACAAGAAGAAATATACATAAAAAGACCATCACCTTAATGTTTATTAAGTTGTCAGGAATATAATCCTATAATAAGGGTGGTGCATATTCAGTGATTCTGCTAGTGTGTGGAATTTAGAAGTGAGGGGAAATATACTAAGAATCTGAGTTTCGTTTTTAAAAAAAATCTTTCTAGCTCATACAGGCTGCAATGATAGGTTTCCAAACATCTGGGCAATATCTGGTAAAATCTTATCCCCTCCCCTGCATATACACTCTGCAATATGTGAGCCACTGAAATATGGTACGATTATATTCATTCGTTTGTTTGTTTGTAAAGTGCCTAAAATTACTATATGCAGTATAAAAGAGTCACTACGATACAGGCGCCTTGCTCACAGATTGGCCATGTGGGAGGGACCAATAATATTGACTTGCCTGCAGAATTAACACCTTCAGGGACTTTTGATTTTCATAAAAGAGTCCTGTGCAATTAACCCAGCCCATGTAGTTGTGCTATTCCCATTTATGCCCATGGGATCTTGCCATATTGATGCAGCTCCAGTGGTTTAAGGTATGCATACAGAGAGGTCTCAGAATTTGGGGAGGAGGGTTTTTTAACATTTTTGGCCAGGTATTACATCTAAATGTTCCTTCCACAAGCCGAAATGCACTTACACTTGCGCTAGAGGAGAGTATGCCTTTTCCCTCCACTGACAGTCCACCATATTTTGAAATATGTCTTTCCCGAACGTCACTATACCCTTAGAACCAGCAACACAGATGGCATTGGGTGATGCGGCAGGAAGCAGAAGACGACAGTTCCGTAAGTGCAACACCACTCACAGTTCTCTGAATCTCGCCCAATAACGTTGCTCACACAAGAGATGAGTCAGCGAAGAATCAGACTCTAAATGAGTGTCTTTGTTTTGCTTTCTGAGTTACCAAATACTCTGTTGAAGATCTGAGAAACCGGGGGGAAAGAGTAATGCTCGGCTAATGGCCAAAGCAAATATGAACAGAACTCTGTTTCTCTCTTCCTTCATGTTTTAAAATAATAATAATAAAATCAGACTCAAATGGCAGTAGTGGGCAGGACAGACGAATGAGATTTCCTTTTTTTCTATCCATGGGGAAAGAGATATGGGGTCCGTGTATTTTGTTAGGTGAAAAATGTCTGGAGGGGGAAGGGTTGAGCAGCCGCCACCCACTTTCACTTCCTCCCCTCAGGACGGCAGTTGGCTGAGGCTGCTTATGTTTCTAAAAGCAAAAATGCTGAGGAAAAATAATATAGAAGTCCATGTAGCAGCTAGTTTGGCCCTTAAGTCATGACAGTGGTGAAAGAAAATGCTATAGTTTCAGAAGTGGTCGGGAAAGTTGCTCAGACTTAGGAAAAAAACTTCACGTAAAAGTCTGCAGGTTTCTTTAATACCCTGGGGAAGTTTGACATTTAACAACAGCAGAATGAATTCCTAAAGAACCAGGAAAACAGAGACAGCTGGAGAGGGAACTGGGCCCTCTACTTTTCTGAATAAATACAGGGAAAACAAGGACTCCTACCTCTGTAGCTGCAGAGCTGCCACCCAGATCTCGGGATACAAAGAGGTTGACGATTGGCCGGCTGATTCTCTGAGTAGCCAAAATTAATGCCAAAGGCCACCAGAAACTGAGCATCTTTTTTATTGTAGCATCTCCCTGCGGGTAAAATGAGAAAATACAGTCCTTGTGAATGACAGCACCTGAACGCAGCAATAATAATAATAATAATAATAATAATAATAATAATAATAATAATAATAATTTATTTATTATTTATTATTTATACCCCGCCCATCTGGCTGGGTTTCCCCAGCCACTCTGGGCGGCTTCCAACAAAACACTAAAATACAATAACCTATTAAACATTAAAAGCTTCCCTAAACAGGGCTGCCTTTATGTCTTCTAAAAGTCTGGTAGTTGTTGTTCTCTTTGACATCTGGTGGGAGGGCGTTCCACAGGGCAGGTGCCACTACTGAGAAGGCCCTCTGCATGGTTCCCTGTAACTTGGCTTCTCGCAGCAAGGGAACCGCCAGAAGGCCCTCGGCGCTGGACCTCAGTGTCCGGGCAGAATGATGGAGATGCAATCAACAGAATAGCTAAAGTATCTCCTTGCCAAATGTTGGCTATGGTATGTGCAAGCAGAAAGAAGAGCAAGGAAACACATAAGCATGCATATATCACCAGCCAGTAAGTTAAAAAGAAGATATACCGTCTTTTTTGCTCTAGAAGGCTTACTTTTTCTCTCCTAAGAAGTAAGGGGAAATGTGTGTGCGTCTTATGGAGCGAATGCAGGCTGTGCAGCTATCACAGAAGCCAGAACAGCAAGAGGGATTGCTGCTTTCGCTGCGCAGCGATCCCTCTTGCTGTTCTGGCTTCTGAGATTCAGAATATTTTTTTTCTTGTTTTCCTCCTGCAAAAACTAGGTGCGTCTTGTGGTCTGGTGCGTCTTACAGAGCGAAAAATACGGTAGATTTTATAGATATAGATTTTAGACTATGTGATTTGGATTATTGCAGCACTGGGCTTTCTTCATGAGAAAAAGTGTTCTGGCACCTAACGAAGGTACTATCTGCCACTATGGATTTAAGAAGTGCCATATTTTTTAATGTTTTTAAATCCATTCTGATATACACTCCTGCAAGGAAGCATTCTTAAAGGTATGTGGCTTTGAGCGACTCAGAAATGGTTCTGCAACTATCTGTGTATTTCCTTGGCTCTATGCTAATCATGCTGACATCTTAAAATAACAGCACAGAAAGAAATGTGGTGGTGTGTTTTTTTCTAAATCCAGTACTGAACTTCACTACACTGAAGAAAATACTGTGGTTACAAGAAATGGCCAAGAGAGAGGCTATGGCACAAGGATTGCAATCATCAGAGACAAGGCAGCAACATAAATACAAATATATTTTGTATACAATATCAGGGCATCGTCACAGCTTCCATATATAAAGGATGTAGGAGAAGTAAGTTAAACTGGCAATTAATTGCTGCCAAGTAATGAGTATAGCATTGTGGTGGAGGTTACCCTTAGCACAAATATTATAATAATAATAATAATAATAATAATAATAATAATAATAATAGGCAGTGTGTTTTTTGGGTATAAAAGGAGGTGTCGGTACTCGTTTATAAATGAAGTTTATAACCTTAGCAACCCCTTAGCGGGGTGCATTGTAAGCCTGTTAAGCAGCAATTAAACTGCCAATTAACAATTAGCAATTAACAATCACTTTCAAAAGCTTCCCCCAGTTGTCTAGCAAATGGAGAGCGTTGTTTTTCAGTTCGGGTCTTGCACATGATACAAGTATATGCGGGCAGATGAGCAAGTAGTTTAAAGTAAACAGGGCCAGTGGTTTTTAGGTTCTGTTTTGCAATCCTGGTGTACTGGACGTAATCATATATCAAGATCAACAAATGCATCAAAACATACCCCCATCTCTGGCCCGCTACTGTCCGGAATAATATCATGTATGTTTCTGTAGTAGCCCAGGCATAAGGTGGTACATCGGACAAGGGCTCCCATGTACAACGACAAGATAGGGATCAGGAGGGGCTCTCTGCACTCCAAATGACTGTGGAGCAAAATGGCTACGAAAACAACCTGTCAAGAGAAAGGGAAAGAAAGACCGGTTATGAAAACAAGATTCTGAATTCTGATGTGAAAACTAAATAGTTTTGGACACAGTCATAGTGTTCAGAACATAATGCAATTCTTAATTATTATTCAGAGGTCTTTGCTGGAAATGCATGTTCAATTCTGGAAATTCTCCGGTCCTCTAATTTCAAGAAACTACTTATTTTGATTTTCTATTATAAATATGTAAGAGAAGCTTCTGAGTCAGTCCCCCCCCCCATTAAACTTGTCTGAAGAAGCCAACGATTTCATTAATTTGAGAGGAGGCTATGAAGACGATAGCATTTTCTTTAGATGTTAGGAGCTTATTCATCAAGGGCTATGGGTATGGCTAGAAGGCCCTAGATTATTATTTTTTAAAAGAAATATAGAGATAAAGGGTATCTATAATAAGACTGTATTATATGCAGTATGAGGGAGAAAATGAATGGAATTCAGAAGTGGCCTTGAACTATATGTTCCAACGAAGTATATAATACATCTCATCTAGTAGCATGCATCACTTAAAAAATACTACACAATCAAATGACAAATGCAGAGAACTCCAATAGCAAAAAGCTAAATATAAATGCATTTATACCATTAGGAACGACAGGGGCGATATTCAACAAAGTCATACTTAGAGCAGGCCCAATGAAATCAATGAACTCAACGGGTCTACTTCGAGTAGGACTTGGGTATCGCCTAGTAACAATGAGGTGGGAAAATAACTTCGACCTCTGAGAGGTCACCTTCAAAAAAGCATGAGAGATGTGGTACACACACAATGCTAACTATGCTAAAACAGACGTGATTCATATTTGGGAAAGGATTCCTATAGCAATACTAAACAATGATAGATGTGATTTGTAGATGTGGTAGATGTGATTAAATTTTACATTGGTAGATGTGATTAATTCAAATCTGAGTATCCTAAGTCCTAGCCGAGAGTTGCCATACATCCAGATATAGCTGGGATTTGAAAATGGTGTCTGGGTGGAATTTTAGGAAATCAGTTTAAAAGCCGATGGCAGCTCATATCAGCAGTGTTAATTTTGTGGCTGTTTTCATAAAAAAAATATCATTTTAAAACTTCATTTTATTTTATTTTTTTAGAGATTTTGCAGTTCAACATCTTTTGTGCCCAGATTTTCACTTTTTGAAATATGGTGACCCTATGCTAGCCTCTATACCACCTGGGTAAATTAGGTGTCAGACAAACTTACTGTTTTTTAAATATGCCTAAACAGCTTCACTTAGCTATGAAGCTGAAGCCAATTGCTCTCTCAACCACCACACAATCGTTGTGAGGATAACATGTTGCGGAAAAACCATGTATTCTGTCTTTTGCTCTTTGAGGTAGAAGCCCAAGAGAGATAGATAATTAGTCAAAGTGGGGCATAGATTAATTTTAACAATTGAATTCAAAAGGCTGGAGAAATCAAGTCATAATCATAATGGTCCTTTCTTTTGCATTGAAAGAATTCCCTCCAACAGAGAGTTCTTCCCTTTTGCATTTCCTCCAATTCCTTGAATTAATAACAGTCATACTCAAACTCTAAAACTCCATCTAGGAAATATGAAACATCTCACTTTTGCAGCAATTTTAACTTATGGGCCTGATGCTATCCTTCATAATTTCCAGGTGTCTTTAAGGAACCCTGACAGCCCTGGGTTTGTGAACAACAGCGCTGAAAATGTATTTGCCTATAAGTGGCTGGAGTTTAATAGAGTTTAAATGGGAATATACTGTAGCCAATGGTACACTCTTTCTCTGGTCACTTAAGTTTTCCATGTGTCTATATTTAATACACCTGCTGGCATTAACTGGTGTGAAGTATCATCTTGAATTATGCTAAGGACAGAATAAATTTTGATTTGGACGGCAAAGAAGGAAGCTTGACCATTTTCTTTAGGGAACTTTTAAAATGTTCTGAAAGAGAACTCACACCAACATTTTTAAGGAATTCCCATTTCCGAAAGCAGTAACCTGCGCTTTTAGCATAAAAGGATGCTTCTACAACATCTACTTTACCGCATGAAAGTTGACAGAGAAAATTTATCCGTTGTGACTTTTGCTATCCAAAAGCAATTGTGTGAACTGGCTCAGAGGGAAAGGAAGAACACCAAAGTATAGCATAAGCACAAAGACAGTCAAAATTGGATTTAATAACATCTATTCCGCAGCTGTCTAATGCATAGCAGATTAATTCATACTGGCTATAATGACATGAGCAGGAAGTAGATTAGCTAGATCCAGCTATTCAGCAACACAATAAAATTATTATCAGAAAAAATATACCACTATATTATCGAGAAATGCGACCCAACTTGCAGTAATTGAGATAATTTAACATGTCTTTAGTGTCAACTCTTCAGTCCTTCAACCCCTTGTCAGCAAGCAGAACTATTTCCACTCCATTTCAAAAGGGTCCTATATCAATATATATGGATAATCTTGCAAAGACTGTTCTAAGCATGGTTATCGTACAAATTTGGCACGGCTCTTTCCGCAGCAGAAATACCCGTGACATGAATCAATCCTTACCTGAGCAATGACGTCTGAAATGGAGGCACATCCAACCAAGAAACTGTATTTGTGTTTCAGAAGAATACCCGCGTGGGTCCAAGCCTGAAGAGGACAGAAGAATGGGTGAGATCCAGTTTAGCACAAACTCAGGCAATGGGTCTCCTCCTGCTTCTCCTTCCCCCTGCAACTCCTGGCTCACCCTCCAAACCTGCTCCAGAAGGTTGAGGGGCTCTCTGAAGCAGCATTTTGGACTGTATGGAGAATAAGAGAAACTGGAAATATCATTGGGCAAGGCAGGCAGGCATTTGCCTGGTCTGGACATCATGACTAGCTGAACTATGGCTTAGTTTCTGGGCTCAATTCAAAGTGCTGGCACCGACCTATAAAGCCTTACACAGGACCTCAATATCTTAAGGACAGTCTCTCCCCATTCAAACCGACCTTGTCATCCGAGGCCCTTCTCTACGTCCCAACTCCCTGAGAGGTTCCGAGGGTAACAACATGAGAACGGGCCTTTTCTGTGGTGGCTCCCCTCCTGTTAAATGCTGTCCCTGGAGAGACTTGCCTGGCACCATCATTACACATCTTTAGGGATCAGGCAAAAACATTCCTCTTTACGCAGGCCTCCGGCCATTAAATAATCTATGGCTTGATAAATTTGGGCAGAGGTTGTTATTATGATTGTTTTATTATCATGCTGTGTATTATTGTGTTGTGTATTATGTTTTTACTATTAAAGGTAAAGGGACCCCTGACCATTAGGTCCAGTCGTGGCCGACTCTGGGGTTGCAGCACTCATCTTGCTTTATTGGCCGAGGGAGCCAGTGTACAGCTTCCAGGTCATGTGGCCAGCATGACTAAGCCGCTTCTGGCGAACCAGAGCAGCGCACGGAAACACTGTTTAGCTTCCCGCCAGAGCGGTACCTATTTATCTACTTGCACTTTGACATGCTTTCGAACTGCTAGGTTGGCAGGAGCAGGGACCGAGCAATGGGAGCTCACCCCATTGCGGGGATTTGAACCGCCAACCTTCTGATCGGCAAGTCCTAGGCTCAGTGGTTTAGACCACAGCCACCCTTTAGGTTTTTACTATTATGCTGTGTAAATTAGGTTCTTAATGTTGCACACTGCCCTGGTATCTTTGGTTAAAGGGTGGTATAAAATGAATGAAAGAAAGATGATAGATGGATGGATGGATGGACGGATGGATGGATGGATAGATAGATGATAGATAGCATAAGAGCTGCCAGAGGAGTTCACATCCACTTTTCTCCCTTCTGTTTTCTCCTCCCTAGTCCTTTGTTCTGCCATGCTAAACTAATAAAAGATGTCATGGGTTAGATCCCGATATTCCTGCATTGGAGGGTTGGACCAGATGAGCCATGGGGTCCCTACTAATTTTATGATTCTATGATTCTAAGATTTGGCAATCCAGACCAGGGCTTGTGCTTAAAATCTCTCCTTGCTAACCTTGGTTACAGCTTGCTTACTATGAGCGAGGAGACAGCTTAACCACAAACCCCATTTTGGACAGCAAACTAAGTTAAACCTTGGCTTGGCTTAGTAAGGCATGCCATGGCAAAGCCAGTTGTGAACTCTATGCGCATAGACTTCAGTGGAACTGAAACCCTGATCACAAAGGGTTTGGGCTCCTGCTGGGACTTCCACGTCTGATGTGCAGCCGGATGCTGTTCCTTTGTGGGCAAAAGCCCTTCATGCTCACAGGTGCAGTTGTTGAAAGATCACAAATATACAACGTTGCACAAAGGAAGAACATGATGACAAAGGATTGCCAACGAGGGGTTGAGATGAAAAAGTGCATGTATGCAAAGGGGAAATCTGAAACAGTTACAATAAAGATTATAAAAATAGCAGCTGGAAACAACAAAACCAGGTCAGGTGAAAAGGCTGGGAGGGAGAAATAGATGTGTTTTGACTAACTGCTTTAATCCCAAACCTGAAGTAGCTGAGATTTCAGCAGTCGTTTGCATTTGGAGCTTTTGAATTTGCTTTTTCCTCTCTGAGGAATAAACTACCGTATCACTTTTTTAAAAAAATAGAAGGTATCTTTTAAAAGAAATATTAAGTATCTTGCTAACCACTCACACCTAATAACCACTTGCCAAAGAAGTGACAGAAAATGTATTTATTTTTCTAAAATATTTAGAAATGAAATTGAGACTGCATCGTCAGAGGCGCAGTTCAGATATCACACTAAACCATAGTTTTAAATGTGCTGATCGTGCTGCTCAAAAGTTCCTCCCCTGCTCCTAACCGCTGCCATGCCGCAGACTAAACAAGCCACAGTCTGGCTTGTTGTGCCATCCAAACCCGAGCTCATGGCTTGCTTCCTGCAAACAAATCATGAGCGGTAAACCAAGGACAAACTTTGACTACTGTTCATGGTTTGCTTGGAGAGAAACAAACCACAAGCCTGGGTTTGAAAGACACAGCAAGCCAGGCTCCAGCTCGTTTTGTCTGTGGGTAAGGAGCACCAGGAGAACTTTCGAACATCGTGCAACCAGTGTTAGAAACTCAGATATATAAGCTAGGTGCCAAAAGGCTCATTAAACCAGGGTCACAGTCGCCAAAACGGAATGCCTAGTTGCCATTTCGCTTGAAAGTCATATTTTTCAGTAAGAATTCTTGGTTCCTGAAGTTCGTTCCGATTGTGGAGATAAAATATAACAGATAGAATTCTGCAGGGTTGGCACCCCAGGCACCTTCACTTGGTCTCAAGTGGCCAATAGCCAAGTGCAAAATGCACCTGGGACATTTTGGATTTATATATATATATATATATATATATATATATATATATATATTAAGTTTTGATGGATGTAACAATGGATTACTGAATGGTTTAGTTGATGTAAAATATGTGGGGATGTATGGTATGCAAAATGAACTATGGAAGGAGAAGAAGGGACGTGTATGTCTATGTCTATGTATGTATGTATGTGTGTATATATATATATATGTGTGTGTGTGTGTGTGTGTGTATGTTCTAATTTATATTTCAAAATATTCATTTAAACAACCTTAAATCAATTACTTCCCTCCTTCTCCTTCCGTGGTTCATTTTGCATACCATACATCCCTGCATATTTTACATCAACCAAACCATTCAGTAATCTATTGTTACATCCATCAAAACTTATTTACAGTGTTGAATTGATCTTAATACTACCAGCGTTTTTAAATAAACACAATTTTCAGTAAACATTTTCCAGTCTTCTTTAAATGTACATTATTCTTGTTCTCTTATTCTATGTGTTAAATCTGCAAGCTGAGCATATTCCATCAGTTGCCATTTTTCTTTGGTTGGGACCGTGCTCGTTTTCCATTTTAGGGCTAACAAAACACGGGTCGCAGTAGCAGCATGCATAAATACTGTTTTTTGACACCTGGGAATTTCCCTCTGAATTATCCCCAACAAAAAGGACTGTGCTTCAGGGGAGGGATGGAGGGACTTTTAAACATTATTTTTCATTCATTAATTATAATTTCCCAATATTCTTTTACCCTTTTACAAGCCCACCGCATATGATAAAACGTACCCTCAGCCTCATTACATGCCCCTGGGACATTTTGAACGCATGCTGCTCATTTACATTTAATAATAATAATAATAATAATTTATTTATAGCCCGCCCATCTGGGCGGCTTCCAACAAAACACTAAAATACAATAACCTATAATAATAACCAATAATAAAATAATAAAATACAATAACCAATAATAAAATACAGAATTTGTTTTAAACTATGGTTTAATGTGATGTGCAAACTAGGCGTCTAGAAACCGCGAAACCTATGAATCAGAGGTCAGAATCAGAAGTGCTTTTATGGATTCACTACTAGGACAAAACAAGGAACAAGCTAAGGGAAGGGCTGGCATCCATTGTGCCATTCCGTCTAAGAGTGAGGATAGTAAACTAAGTTGTAGACTCACCATGGCATCCATGAACGGGAAGGCTGCCAGATACAGGAAGGCCTTGCGTGTTTTGCTTCCCACTGATTCATCCACATGGTGCAACTTGTTAATTATGTAGTACCCCAAATCACTGTATGCTGCAAAAATAAATATAATCATTTTTTAAAAAAGAAAATAATGTACCGAACGCACCCAGGTCTGTTTTGGGTGGTTCAGGATAAAGAGGGAGAAAGGAGGAGCGGGGACTAACACCATCATCTTGATGAGCTGCCGTCATAAGCCAATTCAACGATGATTCTAGCAGGTGTACTTAAACCAACTTGCTTTAAATCACATCAGCTTCTTCTAGACTAAGGCTGAAATCCTAACCCCACTTACCTGAGAGTAACCCCCACTAAATTCAACAGGGTTTAATAGTGCATTCCTTACAATATCGACTCAGAAGTAAGACAGCCTCCTGCGGCAGAATGGGTCCATGCGTCTGGCTGTTAACCAGGTTTGAGCCCATCCAGGGACAGCTGTGAGCAAGATTCATGCATTGCAAGGGGTTGGACTAGATGACCCTCCGGGTCCCTTCCAACTCCACAATTCTATGATTCTGTATCATAACCTAGCAAAATTAAATGAGGTCACATTAATGCTTTTGTTATACTTTACATTTCCCAAACCATTTCAGCCTCTCTTAATCTAGTGTTCCCCCCCCTCCCTCTCTCACACACACACATATTAGAAACCTTGCTTGCTTCAGTCTGTACAAAAAACCATCACTCTTTCTCCATCCTCAGCTCCCAAATCTGGCCTCCCATCTAGCTCCAGGGTAATTAAAATCACCAAACTAGGATTAAAATGTACCTAA
Organism: Podarcis cretensis; assembly: GCF_951804945.1. Lineage (NCBI taxonomy): Eukaryota > Metazoa > Chordata > Lepidosauria > Squamata > Lacertidae > Podarcis > Podarcis cretensis. The sequence goes on along the minus strand of NC_137176.1, from coordinate 15,348,958 downwards.
CAAGCAGTAAGAGGGACACGGGTGGCGCTGTGGGTTAAACCACAGAACCTAGGGCTTGCCGATCAGAAGGTCGGCGGTTCGAATCCCCGCGACGGGGTGAGCTCCCATTGCTCGGTCCTAGCTCCTGCCCACCTAGCAATTTAAAAGCACGTCAAGTGCAAGTAGATAAATAGGTACAGCTCCGGCGGGAAGGTAAACGGCGTTTCCGTGCACTGCTCTAGTTCGCCAGAAGCGGCTTAGTCATGCTGGCCACATGGCCCGGAAGCTGTAAGCCGGCTCCCTCGGCCAATAAAGTGAGATGAGCGCTGCAACCCCAGAGTCAGTCATGACTGGACCTAATGGTCAGGGGTCCCTTGACCTTTACCTAACAAGCAATAATCTGCAGATCAATGTATTTTTCAATATGCTGCTATGCACTGGGAAATTTTAGAAGTATTTAATGGATACCAAAGCTCACATAAGCCCTGCACTATAATGTAAAAAAGTTACCATAATATACTGTACACATTTTTAAAACACACACACACCTTTTCCTAGGAAACACTGGCAACTGCTGACAAGCACCATGAAGGAGGATAAATTGTGACTCAGTTGGTGAGTCAGAAACCATTACCTGGGGTTGTTATGTTGCTACTAGCACCCATGAATGTCTTCTAGGTGACTGCCAAGTTCCATCACAAACCCGTCCTACTCCTCTGGTGTTTTCCATGGATTGCCCTGGGGCCAGCTCTTTCACTGTGCTATGAGGGAGACAGAGGCTGTCCCTTCTTGAATCCACTGGCATGCCTAGAGGACTTGGGGAAGTTAGGTAGCAGGAACTTTCTCTCGTTTTTTGGTGTGTTTTTTTGCCAGAATTTGCAAGCACAGCACGCAAAAGTGAGCAAATTACTCATTTCGTGCTACGGAAGCGACAAGACAAATTGCACATCCTGGCAAAAATGAGAAACAGCTCGCTCAGTCCTTCCCAAAATCCTCTGGAACTCAGGGGAGGGAAGGAATACCTTACTTAAGTTGTGCACTTAAAAAAGGACCTCCAAAGTTGCAAAAGCGATTATCCCGGCTTCCAAAATCCTTCAAATCCTGCTGCATGTGAGAGGCTGACAGCTCCTCTAAATTCTCTATATATGCCGAAAGACTTTTGGGAGCGAGCAATCAAATATAATGGTTGGCTAATACAGCCAACTAAAATCTATGGGCGCCTGACCATTGCAGTATAAAATCATTAGCTGTGAATACTCCCTCTGAAGTATTTGAAAATAGCAGCTTTATGAGAGCAAACTTCATCTGTGAGCAGGGACATTCTTATTTGTGGTATCCAAACAACAAATGGTTTGTGAGATTGGCTGCGAAAACCTCCTTTCCTTTTAGTGTCTCAGACCACAGTGCGAAGTTGAGGCTCTCACTAAAGGATCAATTTCGGAGTGACAAAATCAGAAGAGTACAAAAATATGGACTGGATGCTTCTGAGAAAATAGAGTGTAAAGTCCAAGTGGAGAAATCTACATGGTCTGAATAACCAACACACTTGGAGGAGGGGGACACACCTGGGTTTACTTTGCTACACCAGGTCAAAATCCTTCATTCTAAAACTGTCTCAGATGGTTTCAGTGGTGGGTCCAATTCACACATTACCGCAGCATTATGGGTATTGCTATTCTTATGCTGGTATTTTCACCATTGTTTAATTATCACACTATTCCCATTCAAGATCTGATCATCAAATCTAAGCAAAAGTCTTGGAAGTTTGTCAAGATTCATTTTGTTCGTAAAACGCATTTGTGAGCTGGAAGAAAAAGAGGTCCCAGCCTGAGACTTGGAGGATTACATTTAATACCATTACATCATCAAAAGAAAGTCTTCCTTGAATAGGCTATTATTATTTACTTTCAAAGACGTTATCAGGTAACTGAACATTGGCCAAATATACTGCCAGATCTCAAGTGATTCTGGAGAGAGCCTGCATTTTCTAGCCACGCTGTAAATAAACAGATGAAAACCTCTAAAATTGAAAGCTGGCACATCACGGCTGCTCACAGCCTCAGGGCTTCAATAGCTAATGGTTCTTGAACTCATCTAATTTGAGGAAATATATTGTGTCCAGAGGCATGTTAGTGCCTCATTAAACTCAGTGTAAGGCTGCAATGCAACACCCACATGCCTGGGAGTAAGTCCTACTGAACTCAGTAGGATTTACTTCTGAGCAGGCATATATAGGACTGCACTGTAAGGTACATTAATGCAAGACAATGCCTACTGCTTTTCCCTGAGTTACTTAGCACCAATAATACACTCTACTGTGCCACGCAGGGCCTTACATTTGAGAACACTATCATTATGCAAAGACATGGCTTACAGCGAGGGGAAAGTATTAGTATACTCATTTTAATCATAAGTTAAGTGGCTTGCATCATTCCGAAAAGAGGATAAAGACAGAGAATCCCATTGTGCACAACTTCATCTAGCCTGCAGTGAATTTATTTGTTTTAAACATTTCCATCCCACCTATTTTCTCTGAAGACAGCTAACAAGAAGTAACAAAAACAGAACATAATCCCTTAAAAGCCCCAATATATATTCAAATTAAGAGGCTAACAATATTCAACCTGTTCCAACAGACGCCGGCAGCACAAAAACAGCACAGCATAGCTTTTATAACCAATGAAAATGACATAACTACCGTATTTTTCGCTCCATAAGGCGCACATGACCATAAGGTGCACCTACTTTTGGGGGTGGGATTAAAAAAAATGCTGCTCTTGGGGGCTTTTGCGGGAGGTGGGGGAAGTGAGAGAGCCTCACTCTGTCCCTTCCCTCACCTTCCGCAAAAGCCAGGGATAGCCGCGCAAAGCCTCTCCAGGGCAGCGGGATGAAGGCTCTCTGTTGCCCTGCGGAGGCTTCTCGGGCTACCCCAGAGTTGCTCAGGAGCTTGTCGGGGCTGGCGGGGGAAGCCCGGGTTCCCCCCCCCCCCCCAGCCCCAGGGACCACACATTCGCTCCATAACACGCACAGACATTTCCCCTTAGATTTTAAGAGGAAAAAAGTGCGGTCTTATGGAGCGAAAAATACTGTAAGCAAAGGCCTTTTTTAAAAGGCTAGGTCTGCAGAATCAGGGTTGTAAATTGAACCGGGAGCCTTCACAGGTAGAGGAGGTTCATTGCTTAAAGCCATTCACCCTCAGACTTGTGGGGGACTCTTACCTAGGTAAAAATGATGCAGTGGCCGGGAACGAGCTCCCGCACATTTGTATGAATCATAAGCACTTAAGAACCGCTGTGCTGCACCAGGCCAGTGGCCCATTCAAATCCAGCATCTCGTTCTTACAGCATCCAACCAGATGCCACGGAAATCCTTCGTGCCAGTGGTGGGTGGGAACAGGTGCAAATGTGGTCAGGGCAGATATAAAAGTGGAAAGAGCGTTGCACAGGAGGCTACATTGCAGATCCGCAAAAAACAGAGGTTTCGAGAAACGCACACACCAACAAGACACATTCCCCTGTAGCAAGGCTACCCTGGGGAATGTGGAACAGGTTTGGTGAGCGTTGTGACCTCGTTGTAGGTGGGGAGCGCATGTCCTAGGGAAGACCCACAGAGAGGGGGCTGGAGGGCAGGAATCAATCCCTAAACATAGGGTTCCCCACTCCTAGTCGAGGCGGAGAAGTCTAGCCACAAAACGTCTCCCCAGTTCCTTCAAGAAATATGCACATAAGCAGACCAGGTTTTAGGATGTAGAGGAGAAGCAAAAAATAGTATAAGCAAAAAATAGTATTGTTCCCTCAGCAAATGGAATGAAGGCTTACCTATTAAGGTGTGAAACACAGCGGCCACAGCACCAGCTACAACCATACACAACACTGCTTTGGTTCTGTCTCTCTTGCTGTTGACAAAAACCAGCCCCACGTTCTTGAAGTCGCTCATTGGGCCCGTGAAGAACTTCATGAGGGAGTAGGCCAACCCATAGCTGGCCAGCATCTCCACAGCATCTTCCTTAACAGCTGCGATACCTCTGTTCAAGGCCTGAAGGGAAAGCAAAGCAAACGAGATACAAAGGTTTAAAATGTGCCAAGCCAACTCCAGACAACAGAACGTGATAGTCAAATTATTCTCTATCTTGTCAGAAAATCACAAACAGACTGCAACAAATGACATACAATACAGTAACTGGGATAAAAAGCTCTGTTGATGGGGGTTTGTTGAAAGAGGGATGTCTTCAGCAGGCACCGAGAAGATGACAGAAAAAGTGGGAGGGTGTTCCATAGGACGGGGGCCACCACACTAAAGGCCTGGTTTCAAAATGGTTCAAAACAGATCACCAGACAGAATGGTATCTGTGAGATCCCCTCTCCTGTGCGACACAGTGATTGGTTGACTATGTAGGGGATGAGATGATATTTTAAGATATCCTGGTCCCAAGCTGTATAAGGCTTCATTCACCAATTCCATTGCCTTGAACCTAGCTGAGTAACTGATAGACAGCCGGGGCAATTCTTTCAGTGCAGGTGTAACTGGTGGTGCTATTCTGCTCTGGTGAGCAATTGATTCCCAAATTTTCAGCTAGCTACAGCTTCTGGGTTAGCCTCAGGGAGTCCCACACAGAGTGGGCTTGAGCTGTTGACATATGTAGATTGCACTTTTGAAGGGATGTACATTCCCATGTGGCACTACTAAGATTTGACTAAAGCTAAATTAGGACCCAGGAGGGACGTGGGTGGTGCTGTGGGTAAAACCTTAGCGCCTAGGACTTGACGATCGCATGGTCGGCGGTTCGAATCCCCGCGGCGGGGTGAGCTCCCGTCGTTCGGTCCCAGCTCCTGTCCACCTAGCAGTTCGAAAGCACCCTTAAGTGCAAGTAGATAAATAGGTACCGCTTTATAGCGGGAAGGTAAACGGCGTTTCCGCGTGCTGCTCTGGTGCCGGTTCGCCGGAGCAGCTTCATCACGCTGGCCACGTGACCCAGAAGTGTCTGCGGACAGCACTGGCTCGAGGCCTCTAGAGATGAACGCACAACTCTAGAGTCAAGAATGGCCCGTACTGGTAGGGGTACCTTTACTTTACTTTAAATTAGGACCCAAACATTTGCACATACTAAACAACACCCAGATTCATGCTATCCTATCAAGCGGTCAACCTTTCTCTGCGGCAAAACTCAAATGCCCAGAACCTTTTATTTGTTTGTCCCCCTTAACCATGCTTTGAACATTTTCCTGCTCAACAAAATCGATGAAGATTAATATAAAGCAGGTACACTGCATCTGTGCTGTTTATCGATTTCTACCTTGTGCTAATCTCCCCCCACATTTTAACTAATTGCTTTAATTGTTCAAATACATTAAACTTTGACTTCACCTCCAAAGGCACATACCTCCATTGTCTCCTAAGTCATGTTTTATTCTATTTTGTAAACGTAAAGCAAGGATATAAAATAAATGATCATTTAATCATTCGACCACTAATGAATGGATACTATGAGTTTTTCTTCCCAAGAAAGAAGTATTTAGGCTGTAAACCTATTTTCACTTGCTTGCAAGTCCCGCTGAACTCAAGGGGGCTTATTTCTGAGCCGTTATGTATAGGGTTTCCTGCCAACCTAGCAGTTCGAAAGCACATCAAAGTGCAAGTAGATAAATAGGTACCACTCCGGTGGGAAGGTAAACGGCGTTTCCGTATGCTGCTCTGGTTCGCCAGAAGCGGCTTAGTCATGCTGGCCACATGACCTGGAAGCTGTGGACAAACGCCGGCTCCCTCGGCTTATAGAGCGAGACGAACGCGCAACCCCAGAGTCAGTCACAACTGGACCTAATGGTCAGGGGTCCCTTAACCTTTATGTATAGGGTTGCACCGTGACAGCACTTTTTCTGCTCTGTGTCCTAACATTCCTCTTGACATTTCCTAACAAAGCTGTGTATCTTTGTACGCTCACTTTACCGGGACATGTATTCCCATCCTGTCGGCAATTTGATTACATGTCAAGCATACACACAGAGAAAATGGATTTTATCACCAACAGGATGGCAGCCTGACACTGTATCCGAGATAGTCCTTTCAGTTTCCAATTGCCTAAATAGAAGAATGATTTAAGAAGTCTACAGCGGAGAGCATCTCAGGAAAATTACCATCTAATAACTATGTTTTTGCCAACAGCCACAGGAGCAGTGTCACCGTACAGAGAAGGAGAAAACCCATGATGTAATGGAAGAAAGAAGCAAGCACAATTTGGCGGTGACTGTACAAAGGAGAACTCCAGCAGAGACAGCGCTTCTTTCACCTCTGGCTGCCCTAATTTTCCAAAAAAAAAGTTAGCCTGCAAGCTCAAGGCATGCAGCAACTTCCAAGAAGGCAGGGGAAAGTCAGAGTATCTTTTCTACTAGGAAACACTAAAAAGTACCGTATTTTTCAATGTATATGACGAGGGGGTTTTTTACCCCAAAACGAGGTTATAAATTTTTGGGATGTCTTATACACAAGTAGTGCCACGGTGGGACGGGCAAATGGTTTTAGCAACAAGCCGGAGAGTGTCAGTGGCGATTGGGCAGGTGATTGGTGGCTGCGGCAAGGGCTGCTGTCTATTGGCTGCCGTTGCGGCAATTGGGAGGGCGTTCGGCAGCTGATGGCGGCAAGCGAGCAAGACGCTAGGTTGTCTTGTTGATGCAAGCGGTTGTGTGTGGCGGTTCACTGGGTGAGTGATTTTCGCCATCCCCCCCCAAAAAAAAAAATAGGTCAACAACTCTGGGCAATCCCCTCCCCCTAAAGCTCAACAACTCTGGGCAATCCCCCCCCAAAAAAGCTTAACATGTCTTGGCAATCTCCCCCCATTTTCTAAATATAGAGTTCCTAAAAAATAGGGGGCGTGTTACACACAGAAAAATACAGTACTTACAGAAAAGGTACGGCGGGTAGGGTGATATGACTGAGGTTCAGTAAATTACAGGTGGTGGGTACAATCTTTTCTCTTTCCCCTTCCCCTGAGAGGTACACATTTAAGCAGACTGGCTCGGGTATAGACAAATCTATCTATTTTGAGTGTGGGTCCATTTTATTCATAAAAGTGCTCTATCCAAGTGTCTGTATTAATCAGTGGGCATTTTTCCCCCTCCAAAAGAATTCCTACCTAAATTCTTATTTAAATACATATTTTATCTCCATGTATGCATTTCAAAAAGCATCTAAAATATGCATTCTAACACTTTTTGTTACTTTTCTGAGCCGACAACTGTATTACCAAATTTGGAGAAACATAAACCCTGAAGGGTAATTATGTTCTGATGAGTCTGGGAGGTGTATCAAGTCAATTTGCAAGTGAAGTCATATTCCTTGAGCGTCCATGGACAGGTGATAGGAGTTGAGTCACTCTGCAAAAAAAACTAACTTATGGAATTCACTGCTACAGCAGGTGTCAATGGGCCACTACCATAAATGGATTTAAAAATGGTTGCTAGGCACGTTGGCTAAACAGAACCACCCTGTTCAGAGGTGGATACAAGCCTTGCTTATAAGCTCCCCAGAATTATCTGTGCGACTACAGGGAATCAATGTACTGCTCTAGATGAATCCTTGGTCTGGTCTGCCAGAGCTCTTCTTTTGCTAAGAACTCATAGTGAGAGAACGTCTCACTCCAGTTGTTCCACTAAGAAGGAATAGCTGACGGGTTGAATCAATGGAGAGCTGGCACTGTAAAAACAATGACATCATGCCAAGGGTGGCATCCCCATGGATGACCACCGCAAAAAAGAGGGGTGGAGGGGTGGAAAGCTCTTCTGTGAAGGTTGGTTGTCGAGCTTAATTACTCCCTCCAGACAAACCAAATGTTTTGACTAATTGGCTCAGCCTTTCCCTTTTTTAAGGCCAAAGAAGAAGAGCTAATAAATCCGGGTGCTCAAACGTTCACTGCTATGCTTTCAGGCTATAAAAATCAGTGGCAGTATCAGAAACTCAAATATGTAAGCTAGGCGCCAAATGGCTCCTTAAAACATGGTTACAGTCACCAAAATGGAATGTCTAGTTGCTATTTTGTGGCAAGATGGCTCTAAAGTTTTATTTTTCAAATGATGGACTGACTGTGATTGATTCTCAGTTAAACATCTGGCTAGTTCAGAGGACAACCTTGAGCTAGGTTACGAGCTTTGAGAAGTTAAAGAAAAAGGGTTTGGCCTGTTTTTACCTCTTTTTCTTAATGGGAATAGCCTTCACAACTGTTCAGTGCTCCTGCTCAGGCTGCATGGTAAAAGCATTTGGGTTCCTGAAATTCATTCTGATTGTGTCGCAAGTGGCTGATAGCCAGGTGCTAAATGAGCCTGGCACCTGGCTAATTTCGAACACTGATTTGGTGCTCCCCAAATTTTTGATACCTGGGTAGGTATCACCCTAAGTAACTCTTAGAAACCACATGTACACTCAAAAATACACATATAATGGACGCTCGGGTTGCGAACGTGATCCGTGCAGGAGGTACGTTTGCAATCCGCAGCGTTTGCAACTCTCAGCGCCGCGTCTGCACACACGTGGGTCGCGATTCAGCGCATGCACAAAGCGCGATTTAGTGCTTCTGCGCATGTGCGAGCGCCAAAACCCGGAAGTAACCCGTTCCGGTACTTCCAGGTTTGGCGCAGTCCGTAACCCGAAAACGCAGAACCTGAAGCGTTTGTAACCCGAGGTATGACTGTACAAGCAGAACCCTCACAAAAAAATACACAGTTAATGCACTTTGTAGCTCCAGAATACCCTGGTTGAATGTTGATTCCGGCATCCCACTTTCCTCTTTTCTGTATTCAGTTTTCAGGGTAGGACCATGGTTTAATCAGGGCCCAGATCAGAGCAAGCAGGACTAGTTAGATGCTGCTTAAAACCTGCCCCACCTCCGGAAGCCCGGAAGTACTAGAGCAATTGGATGCAATGAAACGAATGACAGCAATAAAAGAAAATTCAACCCTGAGCAACCACTGTGGGTCAAAGTGACTTCTATGCTGTCGCCCAGACTGCACAGCAAACAGTACATTCTCAACACCTTGGGCAAATATAAGTTGTCTTCAAAAATACACCAAAAAAGAAAATAGGCTGATGAAATGACAGAGAGACAATGGCAGAAGCAAAGAAGCAAAACCAAGAGTTTGGGTACACATGAGCACACATACAGATGTTGTTGTTGTTTAGTCGTTTAGTCATGTCCGACTCTTCGTGACCCCATGGACCACAGCACGCCAGGCACTTCTGTCTTCCACTGCCTCCTGCAGTTTGGTCAAACTCATGTTTGTAGCTTCGAGAACACTATCCAACCATCTCGTCCCCTGTCGTCCTCTTCTCCTTCTGCCCTCCATCTTTCCCAACATCAGGGTCTTTTCCAGGGAGTCTTCTCTTCTCATGAGGTGGCCAAAGTATTGGAGCCTCAGCTTCAGGATCTGTCCTTCCAGTGAGCACTCAGGGCTGATTTCCTTCAGAATGGAGAGGTCGGATCTTCTTGCAGTCCATGGGACTCTCAAGAGTCTCCTCCAGCACCATAATTCAAAAGCATCAATTCTTCGGTGATCAGCCTTCTTTATGGTCCAGCTTTCACTTCTATACATCACTACTGGGAAAACCATAGCTTTAACTATACGGACATTTGTTGGCAAGGTGATGTCTCTACTTTTTAAGATGCTGTCTAGGTTTGTCATTGCTTTTCTCCCAAGAAGCTGGCGTCTTTTAATTTTGTGGCTGCTGTCACCATCTGCAGTGATCATGGAGGCCAAGAAAGTAAAATCTCTCACTGCCTCCATTTCTTCCCCTTCTATTTGCCAGGAGGTGATGGGACCAGTTGCCATGATCTTCTTTTTTTTTGATGTTGAGCTTCAGACCAAATTTTGCAACACATACAGATACCCATCTCCAAAATGTCTCAGATGATGGAAGGATCTGGTCAAATTGCTTTTCTTACCTATCTTATCCTCCCAACAACGCTGTAAGGCAGGTTAGGCTGTGAGAGAGCAAGCTGCACATTGTCATCTAGTTTGAGACTCCAACCCCTACACCACACAAACTCTTAGGAGCAAATTTGCCCATAATTCACAACCTCGCCGATTAAAATTAGCCCCACAGTTTAGTTCATCTATTAATTAAAAAGATAATAATAAAGCAATGCTTACTTTCCCCCACCCTCCTTTTCACTTCTTAGTTTTTCTATACACTGTCACGAAAAACAAGTGTCAGTACCCAGACTGAGTTTTGCAAAATAATTCAGTGACACAGGTTAAAGAAACTGAACAGTTATTGTCTGGGAAGAGTGCCCAGCCAGCCAACCAGCCAGCAGGAGAATACTTGTGTGCCAGGAAGAATTTATGTGACAAACATCTTCCTCCGCGATTGCTCAAAATAAAATATTATCCCAATGCAATGAGTAAGTTTGAAGAACATCCTTTGATCCAAAGCATAATAAAATGGAAGAGGGCTTATTTATGACAAGTCAAGTTTTCTGTAGCAAAAAAGTTGAAGAGCCTTAATCCAGCATGATGGAGAATGAGAAATGTTTACCCTTTCCAGGAAGACCTGAGGAGATGCAGTAGAGCAGGGGGTCAGCAACCTTTTTCAGCAGGGGGCCAGTCCACTGTCCCTCAGACCTTGTGGGGGGCTGGACTATATTTTGAAGGAAAAAATGAACGAATTCCTATGCCCCACAAATAACCCAGAGATGTATTTTAAATAAAAGCACACATTCTACTCATGTAAAAACACCAGGCAGGCCGCACAAATAAACCAGAGATGCATTTTATAAATAAAAGGACACATTCTACTTATGTAAAAACACGCTGATTCCCAGACCATCCGCAGGCTGGACTGAGAAGGCGATTGGGCCGGATCTGGCCCCTGGGCCTTAGGTTGCCTATTCCTGCTGTAGAGCAACCCTGCCTAATATGGTACCATCTAGAGCAGCGGTTCTCAACCTGTGGGTCCCCAGATGTTGTTGGACTACAACTCCCATCATCCCTGAGCTCTGGCCTTGCTAGCTAGGGGTGATGGGAGTTGTAGTTCAACAACGTCTGGGGACCCACAGGTTGAGAAAGGCTATCTGCTACCTGACCCTTCTTAACCGGAGATGTCAGCGATTGAATCTGGGACCTTTTGCATGCACAAGCCCTGAATTGTGGTCTTTCACTACAGAAGATATCCCTGCATGGTGTAAGCCTTGGTTACAGATGGATCACAAGGCAGATATTGGTGCAGAAGTTTTTAACAGCTTCTACTGCACCTGCATTGGAATTGGGGTTGCTGCACTGGTGTGTTGACTCGACTATTCGGACGCAGGTGGTGCTTTGGTCTAAACCACTAAGCCTCTTGGGCTTAGCTATCAGAAGGTTGGCGGTTTGAATCCCCGCGACGGGGTGAGCTCCCGCTTCTCTGTCCCAGCTCCAATCTAGCAGTTCAAAAACTTGCCTGTGCAAGTAGATAAATAGGCACTGCTGCGACAGGAAGGTAAACAGCGTTTCCGTGCGCTCTGGTTTCCATCACGGTGTTCCATTGTGCCAGAAGCAGTTTAGTCATGTTGGCCGCATGACCCGGAAAGCTCTCTGTGGACAAATGCCGGCTCACTCGGCCTGAAAGTGAGATGAGCACCGCAACCCCATCGTTACTTTTGACTGGACTTAGCCGTCTAGAGGTCCTTTACCTTTTACTTGACTCCACTCAAATGTGGCCTTTCAGGAGACACAGTCTGACCAAAACACCGCAATCCTTTGTGAAATGTCTATGAACTAACTTTGTCAAAGATGCTACCAGGCTACCTTATACAACAGCAACTCAAAGTAGGAGTTAAACTTTGGTTTATTATCATTGTGGGGGGAATTGTTCCAGCTAACAAAACCATCACTAGTTGATTAATGAACTCCCAAGAAAGAATATAAGAATCATTCTGTGGGTCCAGGCAAAAGCCCAATCTAGTTCACCATCTTTTGGTATCATTGATAATCTTCTCACTGTTCCTAGGGTCTCTTGAACCTCCTTCATGGTCCCAGGTAGGTCTAGTCCACAGCTGGCGAAATACGCTCTCTCACATGTCCTAACTTATTGGGAAATAAGCTCCCTCAAATGTCCCAAATTATTAGGAAATAAAACAATTCCCATAGAATGAATTTCCCTTGTGAAAAGAGGGTGCACAGTGTTAATGGTTATTTAACTAAAAATCCTAGAACATGTTTACAAGCTCTGAAATTCTTTGCTAGTCTATCGTGATGCCACCTCGTACTTTTAAGACTATTTTTAATCACCCACGATCACTTTTCTGTATACTTTTTCTAGCAGACGTCTCAAGTTTATTAAACCTCCAGACTATTGCTGAACTTTAGAAACCTTTTTCCAACCGAGTACATACACCCACGGACTAGGCTGTGGTTTTTATGAAAGAGCAATAATATTATAAATAAAGTCTCAAATGGAGACAACAGGTGCCTTACAGCTGAACTGGAAGCTTAATGACAGAACCAGGATAGTCAACCAGAAGAAGCCCAGGGAGTAGAACAACAAACTACATTGTGTGGGTGTCTATGTTCCTTCCTCCATTGTAAACTATTCCACCAACACCCAAGACCAAAGCTGCCCAGATGTCTTCTGTGGACAACTGGAGAGAGGAGAAATCAAGTGACAGATCAGGATGGATGCCATGATTTGTAGAAATCAGATGCAATAGTTCATCTTATTGAATAATCAGTAATAAAATTAATATACAGAGCACGTCTCTTGTGTAACAAAAGATTCTTATTGCGCAAACTGCTGGAAAGGGGTCATTGTGCTTGGGAACAGATCAGCCCTGTACAACTCATCTCCCACCAAGCTAAACGGAGCCCACCAGCTATGTATGGCAGTGTTTTTCAAAGTGGTGGGCTACAGACTGGTGCCAGTTGGCTACCAGACCGTGGCAACTCCACCACAATCTAGCTTGGGTGGTACAATTCAGGGACCAAATATGGTACTGTTCCCTTGCACATGGTAGGGGGGAAATTGCTGGTTGGCCACATCAGATAGTTTGAGAAGCACTGGTGTATGACACCCCAGTAGATGAACCCACTGTTTTCGATGCCTACTTAGGGTTGCCATATGAACACTTTTTCCAGGACTCATCCTCTTTTTCATGGGTATTTAAATGAGTGTTGTCATAGCAATGCATAATTAAAAGTAGAAGTTGGCAAATGTGTCCTCTTTTTTTTGCTCTTCAGAATATGACAACCCTATCTAGAACTACAAAAACGATAGGAGTGCCAAATTCCAGGCCACAGGGTTGGTAGGTACTGTGCATAATAACTTTCCACAGAATATTTCCCTCATTAGGTTCAGTTTCCTGTTCTCAAAAGCAAACATGATATTGATATTTGCCTCTTTGAGAAGAAGCTCTTCCCCTTTTCTCTCCTTCAAAGCAAACACTCTCTCTTTTTTTAATCTAAAAGGAAGGACTGGTGAAAAGTTGGCTCAGACATACAATTCTATCTTCACAAAATAAATGGACAGACACCATGTGTAATATTTATTATGGGTAAAGGTAAGGTAAAGGGACCCCTGACCATTAGGTCCAGTCGTAACCAACTCTGGGGTTGCGGCACTCATCTCATATTATTGGCTGAGGGAGCAGACGTACAGCTTCCGGGTCATGTGGCCAGCATGACCAAGCCGCTTCTGTTGAACCAGAGCAGCACACGGAAACACCGTTTACCTTCCCGCCAGAGCGGCCCCTATTTATCTACTTGCACTGTGACGTGCTTTCAAACTGCTAGATTGGCAGGAGTTGGGTAGAGTTCCTTAAATAGGAATGATCCATTAAAAGCAATACATTGGGAGTCATAACCCCCATGTACAAAAGGTATTCAGACTAATCAGTTACCAGAGGACTATATCTTCCAACTATCAGCTAACCTTGTTCTAAATCTTTATAACTAGATATACCGATGCGATCATCTGACATGGCTGCAAGAGCAATTAGCCAATCTCCTTAACTGGCTCAGCCAGTCTTGCTCTAGCAATATTATTATAACTGCTCTTAGAGAATGATTTTGCTCCACTGCTGACTCACTAGCAATGCTCTGGTATTTTCCCTGAGACACTTCTGTGGCGTATGATTTTTGTTTAGCTAGTGTAGGAAAAAGCAGGAAAGCAGCAGTTCATCCACTACTGGTTGTACAAAGAAGTTTTGTTAAGAGTGAGAGACTGTGGAGCCGCAAGATTAGTTCATGTCTTAATATTTGTGAGCGAGGGATTAGAGGTCGCATATTCCTCAGCTCATCCAAGTGCTCAAAGCATCAACTGCATCAAAACAGACAGAGACAATAAATTATCCTTTCAGGTTTTTTTGTTTTGCTTTCCCCTCTGCTTCTAAGCTTTCACCCTGCGCGCATATATATATATATATATATATATATATATATATATATATATAATCACATCAGGCTGAAAAACACAGGGGTTTTTTAAGAGGGCAAAAGGTTGCACAAAAATGTGTCTGTGGATGGACAATTTATAGGCGAATCGAGGAAAGGCCACAGATTGCCGACCAAGTATGAGTTTTCCTGCAAAAAGCCCCATGTTCAGTTCCTGGCATCTCCAGATAGTCTACTGCCTGAAATCTTAGGAGAGGGGCTGCCTGTCAGTGTAGACCAGCCTTCTCCAACCTGATGTCTTCCTAATGTTCTGGAGAACAATTCCTTACAGTCTGAGCCAATAGGGTCAACAGTCTGGAATGGTCGGAGTTGTGCTCCAAAACACCTGGAAGACAGCAGGTTGGGAAAAGCTGGTGTAGGCGTCATTGGCCTAGGTCAGGGATGTCCAACCAGTAGATTGCGATCTACCGGCAGATCCCCGGCTGATCCTGGTAGATCGCGGGATCCTTACTGTGTACAAAAATTTACAGGGAAAAGGCTAAAAAATTCTGTGCAATCCTCCCCCCAAAAAACTCTGGGCACTTCCCTCCTAAAAAAAAGGTCAACAACTGGGCAATCCACCCACCCCACGCACGCTCCTCCTCCCTCCAATGACAATGGGTAGATCACTGCCAGTTATTTAATACTGGGAGTAGATCACAGTTTCTTGGGCGTTGGACATGCCTGGTCTAGGTCAGTGGTTCTCCTCCAAGAGCGGGGCGCACCACACTGCAGGAGAGGATGGCAAGTGTGGCAGGAAGATTCAAGGGCAATCAAAGAAACATCTAAACATTTCAGCGTGCTACAAGCAACTCCCAATTTCTGTGGGGGTTGCATTCTGGACCATTGTGTGCATCTCACCCCCCCCCACCCCCTTTTCCAGCCGTCAAGAGTGTGAAATGCCCATGTTTTATTCCATCGGTTCATGCACTAAGAACGAGGTGCCATGAAAAAGAAGCACTGCTTGATTGCTGGGTAACTGCCGTAAAACTGCTGTTTGAGGAAATGTGAGGAAAATGGGGGAAATGACAGCAATAAATTTGTGTGCTTGTTTTATCTATGGAACTGTCCATGCAAAGGCCTTGCATTCTTGAGCTAAGGAGGAAGACCAGGGGAAAGAGAGAAAATGAAGAGAGCATTAAGAGGTGCTCAGACTTGCAAGCGCTACACCTGGTTTCTCTTAAGACACAATATTTATCATTGCATAGCTCTATGTAAGCAGCTGTACGCTCTCCATGGTGTGAAGAACCTTCAATAGGAGATATGATTACTGTTGCCCAGCAGATGATTCATAGTAGTTTCTCTGCAAGGTTGTGGTCTTGAATATATGGAAGGACAAGTGGGGAGGGGGGAATAGGCAGTACCAGTTGTATTCCATGTGGTTCTGTGCTGCAGGATTTCCTTCCAATCACACAAGGTGGGGCACCCAATTTTGCCAATGCCCTATTTAATGTAGCCCCCCCATGCCAGCTCTAGAAGGTCCCCCAAACGCCAGAAGCAGCTTTCAGACAAGTTGTGCTGGGCAGTGTGAATCAACAAAAATGGGTGTCTTGCCTTGTGCAACCAAAAGTGTTTCCTGCTAGTGCAAAGACACTATTGGATAAAGCCAAAGGTGTGTTTGCGTTGCAAATTTCTATCCCAAAATTGCATTTACCATAATGCACAATCTAAGACTGCTCACTAACAAACGGAAACAAGCCAAACTCATCTGGAAATCTAAGCACAAGGCAAAATGGTTTTTCTGACAATATATATTTGCTAGGATGATGAAACCGGAGTTTGCAGTCTACCTGTCTTATCCTTCTCGGCAATCTAATTCCATAAATCAAACAGGAAATTAAGCCTCTCTATGCAGCACTCAGTGTAAATATTTCATTCATTCATGAGGGGTACAGGTTGACCTGAACTATCTATTCCACATGGCTAAAGGATGTTGCATGACTGGTTTAATAAGCAAACGTCTAGCAAGTAGCACAATAATTACGTCCGATAGCTGACACTGAAATGTCAGCTTTTTAGCTTCTGAATTGTATGTTCTATGCACCAATTTAGTACACTGTCCCTGTGAGTTCTTTATTCAAACTCTCACACACTTTTAGCAGAAATGCATGATTAAAACTATACAGTGGTACTTGGGTTACATACGCTTCAGGTTACATACATACTCTGCTAACCCAGAAATATTACCTTGGGTTAAGAACTTTACTTCAGGATGAGAACAGAAATTGTGTTCTGGCAGCGCGGCGACAGCGGGAGGCCCCATTAGCTAAAGTGGTGCTTCAGGTTAAGAACAGTTTCAGGTTAAGAACAGACCTCCAGAACAAATTAAGTTCTTAACCCGAGGTACCACTGTACTGTAACAAATCTTCAAACATCCAGAGATATTGCCCTGCAAGATTTTCTTTTAGACCATAAATCAAAACTACGAGGAAATCCTTAAACTAAGCATTTACGAAACAAAATAAAAAAATTCCTTCCAGTAGCACCTTAAAGACCAACTAAGTTAGTTCTTGGTATGAGCTTTCGTGTGCATGCACACAAAAGCTCATACCAAGAACTAACTTAGTTGGTCTTTAAGGTGCTACTGGAAGGAATTTTTTTATTTTGTTTTGACTATGACAGACCAACACGGCTACCTATCTGTAACTATAAGCATTTACAGAGTCTAAAGAACACATTGATGGAACAGACTGTAGTTATGAATAATGGTTTCTATTTCCACCAAGAGAATGTGCAGAGAGCACTACTATTAAATGACAACTAATATTTTAGTTTCATTCATTCATTCATTCATTCATTCATTCATTCATTCAAATCCTGTCCCTCTAGTAATAAACTCAGATTGCAATCTTCACCACATTTACCTGAAAGAAGGCCCTACAAAGCATAGTAGGACTTACTTCAGAGTAGGGATGGAGGGGAAATTAAATCCAAGTTGCATTTAAAGCCATCAGCTATCAAATTCTTTTTGAAACACTATGAGAACTGAAAAATAGCCATCGTTCAAAATTTGCACATATCCAAATTTTGCACTCCAGTTCTCCAACCAATTTCTAAAAATGCATATTTTAGGAGAAAACGTGCACTGAAAGTAACATACAAAATGCATTACATCAGCAAAACAAAAAATTTAAAAATTGTGTATGTTAGTCAAAACCACAGACAAAAAATGTGTTTAGTAGGAGAAAAATCAAACAAATGCTGGAAAATTCTCATGAGGATCTTTTTTTAAAAAAATAAATCGCAAATTGCTGCAGAAAGGCATCAAACTGAATTTAACACTGGAAAAAAGAGAGACTGAGATAACTGAAATTGACAGATCCTTCCATCCCTACTTAATACAGGCATGGTACTGGGTTGCCTGAATGATGTGTTATCCTCATGATAACCCTGTGAAACTGACTTCGTCAAGAGATAATGACTTGCCTAAGGCTACAAAGAGAGCTTAATAGTGCTCTTAATAGAGAGCATGGATACAATTACTCGTGTCCTTTTTCTGGGTCAGGCCTCCAAATCTATACACATACACACCACCAAGAACTACTACTAAATTCGGACCTTTCCTGGAACTACTACTGAACTCTCGCTGTTCAGATACACTACTCTAGCCTACTGAATGTTTTCAGCTGTTGCTTTGTTCTATTCTGTTGGAAGCTACCCAGAGTATCTGGGGCTACTGGGAAACACAGGTCTGCGAGCGCTCCAATCGGAGAACAGCCTTTACCAAAGGTGTCATGGGCTTTGAAGACACTCAAACTCAGGACACAAGGGAGAAACGTGCTGAGAGGAAGGCACGCTTGACAAACCCTCACCGTGATCAACTCCTGGCCAGAAACCTATGTCCCCACTGTGGAAGGACGTGTGGATCCAGAACTGACCTCCACAGTCACTTACAGACTCATTGTTAAAACCATGTTTATGGAAGACAATCTTACTCGGCTACGAGGGATCGCCAAAGAAGACTAAATTAGCACCGTTCAGATACACTGCTATAACCTGCTGCATGTTTTCAGCTGTTGCCTCGTTCTATTCTGTTGGAAGCTACCCAGAGTGGCTGGGGCAACCCAGTCTGACGGGCACAAATTGTTGTTGTTTTATTTTTTATTTTAGTGGTTTATGGCATGAAGAATGCATTACTTGTGTTTGTTGTGCCACTCTGCTGTCTTCACTAACCCTCTGAGAAAACTGCAATCCATTTGGCTTTTCATCCGCCATTTTATCAACACCCTTATTAACCATTCCACATGGAAAATAAAATATTACATGGTGTAGCATTATTCTAATACGTGTAACAACCGTACATCATCTTTAGTGCCTATTTTGTGTCCAGAGCAAGTGCCCAAGTTTGACAACTTGAAGAAAGCAAGGGAAGAGGACCCACCATGGAAAGAGATGGCAACTGCTTTGGCAACAACTTATTAGGAAATTTCCTTTTAGGAAAAAGCTTTCAAAAGGAACTCTGTAATTAACGACAGGTCTGCCACAGCTTAAGTAAAACATTTAAATCATGGATTTGTCCTATAAGTACCTCTTCCTAATGCTATTTATCTGGAAAATGGAAGTACCAAAACTCACCATGATCGATCGTCTCCTGTGTTCTTTTATAATAGCCTGAGAGGAGCCGGAACTGAGTTCCAGTGAGTTCCTGCTGGGGGGGACCCTGCCTCTTCCTTCTTGTACCGTAACCACCATCTTAACCATGTGCTCAACTTTCCACTGATGGACCTGTTGGAAGCTGAACCTAGTTTCAAAGATAATCCAAGGAATACGAAGTATTGGCTTCGTAGTACTTAAGAAAGCACTTAATTGCCTCCATCATGATTTGATACTATGGCATGCCAAACAAAATAATTACATTTGTGCTTTATACATCAATGTGAAGCCCGCACAGTTTATTCAGGGTGCTGACACACAGTTAAAGTCAACATCCTGAATAAACTGCACACCATAAGCTCTGTTGCCCAAAAGGAAGCGTGGCTCTGTTTCTCTTTTACTAACAGACTTTTAAATATTAGCAGGATTCAAAACGGTTCACAAGTAGCGTAATAAAAAGGATATTGTATTATCTCTAAGGCCCTTTGATCACCAACTGCGGGTTTGCAATAAGCTGATTAAAAAACAGTCTAGTTTAAACATAGCCAGGGTGCTTTTATCGAAGTGTTGACAATACTGCCTGTCCCCTTGTGTCATCGTGATTAAGCTTTAACTTGAAAGCGCATCTGCAACAAACTACCCTCCATTAAAATAAACAAGGGCAGCTGCATTGTGAAGGCTGTTTTGGGTATATTGCTACTCCAATTTCAGACAGCATTGGCAAGTAGACCCAGGAACAAACTTGCAACTTTCTGCGAGAAATTACAAGTTTAGCTTGCAGTCTCTGCATTCTTCCTAGGGAAGCTCTGACCTGCTCTTTGTCACTGCGTCAGGCCAGTAACATCCATCAAATTTCCTTACTAAGCTCTGAATGACTGCTTTGAAACAAGGAGCTGCTGCTATCTGTGCCCATCTATGTTAATGTATTTTGAACAAGTGAATAATGTTTTGCATAAGACAGCATTGTGAAGCTTCAGAGGAAGCGAAGAAGCAAGGTGTAATGTCAGAGAAAAGGGGGGGGAGAGAGAGAGAGCGACGAACCACACCAGTAGTTAAGGGAAATGAACATTTCACCATTCCATTTCATCAAATCACACAAATCATGTGCCACCCACAAATATATATTTTGCGGGGTCGACTCAGTACTACATGATTCTGGCAGTGAGTTTCTTCAGCTAAGTAGCAATACAGATTTCAGACACTGGTATCAGTTGGCTGCTTTAAGACTGACCATAATAGTTCACTTCTACAAAACATTTATTAAAGTCTATTCTATTTAATCTCTAGGATTTTCTTAATGACATTGCTTCAAACTTCCTGTATAATTGTTGGGTTTCCACGTACTGCATTTGTCTTTTAGAGTAAGACTAGCACCTGAGGTGTTATTAAGTTGTGACACCCCATCGCCCCAAACGCAGTCCCCAGACAAGGTATGGCAGGCTCAATAAACCATCTGTCTTCTTATCTCCGACTACAAAAAACAGGAGAGCCGCCTAGCAGCTGAGTGTTATGCAGGCCTGATCTACATGTTGGAACTTGATTGCAGTTGGAAGACACAAAGGGAGAGACAATGGAGTGCACTTCCGGGGGTGGTCAAACTGCTGTGTTAGCACCACTGAAAGTGACCTCTCTGGGGCGTAAGCCTAAGCAGTGTGTATGGAGGTTCTGGGCTGCACAGACAAGACACCCCCCCCCACTTAGCCTCACTGTTGTGGTCCAAAGGAAAGCAGAGCAATACGTCTGGCACCAGCTTCGCTGCAGGAGCTGCTATAACGAGGTACCATCTAACTGTCTTAGAGTTGGGTGTCCAATCCAGATTTATTCCTCATCCTTTTCTTCTCTCGAAGATGTCCCACAAGGGAGTTTTAGGATCAGAACAAAATTTAAAAAATCCTTCCAGTAGCACCTTAAAGGTAAAGGGACCCCTGATCTTTAAGTCCAGTTGCGGACGGCTCTGGGGTTGCGGTGCTCATCTCGCTCTACTGGCAGAGGGAGCCGACGTTTGTCCGCAAACAGATTCTGGGTCATGCGGCCAAAATATATGGATAGACACCAGGTGTAATATTTATTATGGGTAAAGGTAAAGGTAAAGGGACCCCTGACCATTAGGTCCAGTCGTGACCGACCCTGGGGTTGCGGCACTCATCTCGCTTTATTGGCCGATGGAGCCAGCGTACAGCTTCCAGGTCATGTGGTCAGTATGACTAAGCCGCTTCTGGCAAACCAGAGCAGTGCACAGAAACGCCGTTTACCTTCCCACCGGAGCGGTACCTATTTATCTACTTGCACTTTGACGTGCTTTCGAACTGCTAGGTGGGTAGGAGCTGGGACCGAACAATGGGAGCTCACCCCGTCGTGGGGATTCGAACCGCCGACCTGATCGGCAAGCTCTGTGGTTTAGACCACAGTGCCACCCGTGTACAAAGAAGTATCTGAAGAAAAGCGCATACGAATAACAAACTTAGTTGGTCTCTAAGGTGCTACTGGAAGGAATGTGTTTTTTTTGTTTTGTTTCGACTACAGCACACCAACACGGCTACCTACCTGTTTTAGGATCAAAGTTTTCCTTCTCCTAGACAGGCTACCTTTCCAGGCTGGCAAGTCCCATCAGCCCCTTATTTCCCTCTGCAGCACACACAGAAACTGCCTTTTGATCTTTGGGCCCACTATTAGTCTCTTCTGCTCAATCCACCGGAGCCTGTCTTCGCATGCAGTGGAAGGCCCTAACTCACTGAGGGTTTGAGACCCACTGGCTACCCTCACCTGGCTTAGTCAGCCAGTCGAAGCCATTCCCGTGGCGTGGCTGCTGTTGCATTCTTATAGTTTCTGGGAGTCACACCTGAGAGCTGAGTGCAGGATGGGGACCAAAAGTGGACAAACTACCCCAGAAAGAGCATGACATGTCCCGTACCAAAGCCACTACCCCTCCCCTAACACCCCACTAAGAGTGTATTGATGGCCCACCTTCATATAAGGTTGTTCTATACATGCCATCAAATGCAAACCTACTCTTCTGACTGAAATGTAACATGGCAAAAGTTGCATCGCCACATGAACTGCATGCCTGCCCATGGCCAATACGTCACAGTCACGATTTAGAAGATTTATAGGTAGCCACCATAATGAAAAAAGTTGTTTTAATCCTCCCCAACCATCTGTCCAGAGCAAGCTGACACATCTGAACCAGAAATCCAAAAATAATAGCTTATGGAGGCAACGCAGCTGGTACCATTTAATTATGTTGTTAAGGCATCATCTCAGCAGAATGTCTTGAAATAGTATCTCTCGCTCTCCCCAGCAATTAATATTTAAAGAACAACCTCAACTACAAATACAATTAATAAATTCCAGGTTAGTCATTTGCAATTTACCGGTGCCACAGTGGGACAGAAAGGATCACACTGGGGCACGTCTGGAAACATAAATGGGCTGTGAACATTGAAGATAAATCCAGTTAAAAGGAGACTGTGGGGAATGTCAGCTGGAACACTGTTTGCACCTGTATTAAATATTACTTCCACATCAACAACTTGGACAGCACTTTAGTCCAAGGAAACACAACTGTACTGGATAACAAAATAAGTCATCCGGGATGATGTACAATGCAATTTAAGCATGTCTAGGAACAAGGTAACAATTTGTTCTGCTCTTTTTTTCTTTCCTATTTCACAAGAGCTATATGCTTCTTGATTGTAATAAAAGCTCAAAGCAGTTTTTAAAAAAATTAGCAGTAAAAAACAACAACCAAGTATGTAAACATACAAAAACAATGGTTGCATTTTTATTGGAAGTGGAGTCCTGGAGGTGGAAGAGGTAACAGGTTTTTTAACTGTACAGTAGTTGATGTGCTTCAGGTGTTCATCAGTGAAACCCCGCAAGCAGATCAATAAAGCCAAATCCTAGATAATTCTATGGATCCAAGTCAGGGAGTCAATAAATATGTCAAAGACATACTAGAAGCATATGCCCAACAGTTAAAGATGGGCAGCTTCCTATTCAGTCTCTCTGCAAGCACAGCATAAAGGGACTCACATCCCCATTTTGGGAAAGATGCAGGGGTTGCACAACTGCAGAGACGCCTATTCAAAAACATCAGGTACGCAGCCCATTTTTTGTGTGTGGTCTCTGAAGAATCACACATGGCTGGCGTATGCACCAGGAGGGGGGTGCAGGTATCCCTTGGAAAACAAATTGCAAAGATCAGCCTTGCCAAATGCATGTCAGCCTTGCCCATTTGCTGGTATTTGCGTAATATTTATGAAGGGGAATACATGGCCTGAGCAGGTACAACTCTGCACCTGTAAAGGGACCCCTGACCATTAGGTCCAGTCGTGACCGACTCTGGGGTTGCGGCGCTCATCTCGCTTTATTGGCTGAGGGAGCCAGTGTACAGCTTCCGTGTCATGTGGCCAGCATGACTAAGCCGCTTCTGGCGAACCAGAGCAGGGCACGGAGACACCGTTTACCTTCCTGCTGGAGCAGTACCTATTTATCTACTTGCACTTGGACGTGCTTTCGAACTGCTAAGTTGGCAGGAGCAGGGACCGAGCAACGGGAGCTCACCCCGTTGAGGGGATTCGAACCGCCGACCTTCTGATCGGCAAGCCCTAGGCTCTGTGGTTTAACCCACAGCGCCACCTGCGTCCCTCTGCACCTGTAGGTAATGGCTATATGCCTCTAGAAAAAGCAGGTGATACTGCTAGCCCCCAACAGAATGATTCTCAACTCCAGATTGAATGGGTTGCTTAACAGCAAGACACCAAAATAATATTTTGAGAAGAAAACCCTCGTTATCCTTCTTGAAGCAGGCAAATTAATTGTTCTCATACAATTTTTCCTTCATAGAGTTGTAGAGTCGGAAGGGACTACAAGGGTCAACTAGTCTAACCCTCTGCAATGGGGGTATCTTTTGCCCAATGTGGGGCTGGAACCCATAACATTGAGATTAAGAGTCTAACGACTGGGCTGTCCCATTGCAGAGTGTTGTGAAAACGAAGGGCAAGTCTGAGTGCACATCTGGAGTTTGCAAGGTTTTTTCCTTTATTATTTGGTAGATCAGGAAAGAAAGGCATGAGGACACACACACACACCCCGTGAAAGATGAAAGCCAGACCCCACCTGCCAGAGAAAAGCAGAATCAGGCTATGCTATGACCTTGTCTCCGTTCATATAAAGAAGTGTGTTGTTACACAGTTAACAGGCCTGCCGAGCTGTTGTACTTTCCGCGCAGAAAAACGAGATGGCTCAGATCAGACGACAGAAGGCCAGAGGTATGTATGCAAGCTTAGAGAGGACCAATGATAAATCCCAGTCTCGCGTTTTGCAGTTTGATGGGTACAAATCAGGGAGGCCCTTAAAAATTGCTCTACTATGTGGTGAAGAAGAAAAAGCAACTGAAAGGCAGGAACTGCTGCCACATCAACATGTAATGAAGAAATAACTCAAGTGTTCTAAGTGAAAGGGATCAAAATGATACTGGTTGGCATCAAGGACAAAAGCTTTCCTGATAAAAGGCTTTCTGGTGGTGAGGAGAACTGATGAAGAGATTTGGAAACCCCTTTTAGTGTTGGGATACTCCTTTTTGTTTGTTTTTTTTGTCACCACAGGGTTGTCTTCTCGTACCAAACAATTCGTCAGCACCAAAGGACAGAGGTATTGACTGGCAAGTGCTACAATAGAAATGTGCAAAACCTATCCATTTCTTCATATATCCCTACATTACACAAGGCATTACATGTTGGGGGCACATCTGCAAATGAAGATATAGCTTTTGCGATGTATCTCCATAACATGTTGGCGAATGCATTGGGCTTAATTGCATGTCATGCTTCCCATTCAAAAGCAGTCATCTCTCTCTAGGCAATGCAATGGAGACCTGAATCATATTTGAACACCACAGACTTCACTGCACATCTTGCGCATAATTGTTAGCCACTGTGTGCATATTATCTGCAACCGGCTTCATTGGGTAGCACGTTCCCCTTTGGAAAGCACAGGCATGTCTCTATAACACAGGTGATTCATCGTTCTGCATTACACATCTTATACATCCAGTCACCTGTTCAGCCACAGGAAATGTGCAGCTCTCTCATCAAAACATTAAATCATGGTTATTTGAAGCATCCCTAAACACAGACGAGGTAAGAGTTGTTTGGGTTTTAGTCCTGGGCACATATCTTTGCTATTTCAAATCTTGGCATTATTCTTCTAATGATCTATAAAGGTAAAGGTAAAGGTACCCCTGCCGGTACGGGCCAGTCTTGACAGACTCTGGGGTTGTGCGCCCATCTCACTTAAGAGGCCAGGGGCCAGCGCTGTCCGGAGACACTTCCGGGTCACGTGGCCAGCGTGACATCGCTGCTCTGGCGAGCCAGAGCTGCACACGGAAACGCCGTTTACCTTCCCGCTGGTAAGCGGTCCCTATTTATCTACTTGCACCCGGAGGTGCTTTCGAACTGCTAGGTTGGCAGGCGCTGGGACCGAGCAGCGGGAGCGCACCCCGCCGCAGGGATTCGAACCGCCGACCTTTCGATCGGCAAGCCCTAGGCGCTGAGGCTTTAACCCACAGCGCCACCTGCGTCCCTATACTTATATATATGATCTATACTTGATAATTAAAGAAGGAAAGGAAAGGAAGGAAAGGAAGAAGCAAGGGGCAAAAGCCCATAGCCTAGTAGTACATGTGGAAAAGAATCTAGGACCACAAGCTTAACATGAGTCAACAGTGTGATGCAACAGCAGCAGCAAAAAAAGAAAAGAAAAAAGCAAATGTTATTCTAGGCTACATCAACAGAAGTATAGTGTTTAGATCAAGGGAAGTAATAGTACCACTCTGTTCTGCCTTGGTCAGACCACACCTGGAATACCATGTCTAGTTCTGGGCACCACAATTTAAGAAGGAAGTTGACATGCTGGAATTTGTACAGAGGAGGGCAACTAAAATGATCAAGGGTCTAGAGGCCATGCCTTATGAGGAACGGTTGAAGGAGCTGGGTATGTTTAGCCTGGAAAAGAGGAGACTGAGAGGAGATAGGATAGCTATCCTCAAGTATCTCAAGGGCTGTCACATAGAAGATGGTGGAAGGCTTGTTTTCTCCCACTCCAGAAAGAAGGTGGCTTCAAACTCTAAGAAAGGAGATTCCAACTAAACATCAGGAAAATCTTTCCGACAGTAAGAGCTGTTTGACACTGGAGCAGTCTCCCTTGTGGGGTTTTGGACTCTCCTTCCTTGGAGGTTTTTAAGCAGAGGTTATGTGGCCATCTGTCGTGGATGCTTTAGCTGAGTTTCCTGCCTTACAGGGGGTTGGACCCTTCCAACTCTATGATTCTATGATTCTAATCTATAGCCTGTAGACTGGATTTGATATCCCGCTTTATCACCACCCGAAGGAGTCTCAACGCGGCTAACATTCTCCTTTCCCTTCCTCCCCCACAACAAACACTCTGTGAGGTGAGTGAAGCTGAGAGACTTCAGAGAAGTGTGACTGGCCCAAGGTCACCCAGCAGCTGCATGTGGAGGAGCGGGGAAGCGAACCCAGTTCACCAGATTACGAGTCCACCGCTCTTAACCACTACACCACACTGGCTCCTGTTAAACAGCATATCACTGTTAAGCAGTGTATCACAAGTCTTCTATTCTGTTTGCCTAGAAAACAAGGAAGGCAAGGAAGTCAATCTTACCAAGCATCATGGAACTCCACCAAGTCAGTGGGATGCAAGACTGCTGCTTTCAGCTAACAGCAGTCCCAGTATTCTGTGGATCTTTTTGAACCACACCATGTGGGTGGGTTCCTGGAATTAATACTAAAACTGCATTCTGATACATTACATACTTTACCCACATAAGGAACAGGCCATTAAACTTGTGCAACTGAGGAATAAGGCACAACAACAACAAAGGTGCCTGTACTGGGAAATGTTCTTACTTCAGAATCACAGAAAAGCAAAAAGGGATACATTCATTCTAAAGCAAACAGGCTTATTTATCCACAGGAAGGAAGACAGCTTAGCTACTCCTTTATTTTATTCATATTGTTTCTCCTAAGCACAATTTTCACAGAGAATGAAGACTGTTCTAATGCCTGCCTTTTTGGCCTGCCCGCCCCCCACACCGCCCCCTCTTAGGTACAAGATTCCAGTCAGAGGGATTTTTCACCCTGCACCATCTTGGTAACCACCGACTGCCCTGTAAACCCACTGTTCCTCTCTTTCGGGAACTAATCTATTCCTATAAATCAGCAGGGTCAAGGAGTACAACATGCTTTAGCCCTGAGAGCTCCATGGGTCCCCGTCTCCCTGAAAGTCATGGTTTTCAAATTCTCTTTTTATAGATGTTTATCTGTCTGTCTTTATCCGCACTATGGTTAGGCCTTCCTCCTTTCCTTTTTTGGTTTTGTAAGGCCTGACCGCCTACACATTGGCTGGCATCGTGGCAGGCTTTTGGACGAAGCCCATTAGGAACGGGAAAGGTCTTAATTACATGGCTTCCTTACCGACAGAACAGGAGACATGTGTCTACCATCCAGCTACTGTCATGTGCTCTCACTCTCCCTTTCCCTTCTGTTATGCATGCTAACTATGGCTGTTTACAACCCGTTCTACCGCATAATTGAAGTTCTTTCTGCTTTATCGTGCCAATAACCTGTGTATGAATAATGCTATTACTTTAACGTCAAGTAATTATTGCTTACCCTAATGGCACGTTTATCCTTATGAAGAAGATATTGCATCCCAATCTGTTTACTGTAAAGCACCACAATTATAACACCTGTCCATGGCTGTGTTACAAAAGATCCGTGTTGAGATCTATCTTCTTCTGGGAAACAAGCACAGAATCATAGAATTGTAGGGCTGGAAGGGATCCCCCCAAGGGTTATCTAGTTCAGCATTTCCCAACCTTGGGCCTCCAGCTGTTTTTGAACTACAACTCCCATAATCCTCAGCTAGCAAGACCAGTGGTCAGGGATGATGGGAATTGTAGTTCGAAAACAGCTGGAGGCCCAAGGTTGGGAAACACTGATCTAGTCCAGGGGTCTGCAACCTTTAAGACAAAAAGAGCCACTTGGACCTGTTTCCGAAGAAAAAACAAACTGGGAGCCGCAAAACTCGTCATTATAAAAATAACTTTTTTGTCATTTTTATATTATTTCTTTGTTTGACCCTTCAGAATTACTCCTCCTCGTTAATTTAACAAGTTACCTTTTGTGTGTGTGTGTGTGTGTGTGTGTGTGTGTTCTTCACTCTCCTTCAAAACAGTGACCAGCGTACATGCCCCCTTTCAATGCAGTGACCAGCGTACATGCCCCTTACAATGTAGTGGGCAGGCGGGCGAGCAAGTGACGTCGGGACGGTGCGTGACTAATGCACGCACCGCCCCCATGTGACGTCACAGCCAGTACAGCGCCCGCCACAGTGGGGAATGTCGGGGCGCACAATACGCCTCCTCCCCTCGCTAGTATCCGCCCTGGAGCCGCGGCAAAGGTGTAAAAGAGCCACATGCGGCTACGGAACCGCGGGTTGCAGACCCCTGATCTAGTCCAACCCACAATGAAGGAATCTCAACTAGATCATATGTTGACAGGTGACCATCCAACCGCTGCTTGGAAACCTCCAAGGAAGGAAAGTCCACTACCCTTCGAGGGAGTCCGCTGCACTGTCAAAAAGTTCTTAATAAATGATTACAAGTAAGCTCCTTGGAGTAGGGGGCAGCAACAACACGGGCTTGAAAGTGTGTGTAGGGAGAATTTGAATCCTTGTGACCCTTGTGTGTGGGGTGAATAATAATAAAAGAACTGGCTAGGTGTATAGATTCAAAACACAGGGTTGAACTTACTCTCCAGCAGGAAAGAGCCCCCAGTAGCAGAGTGTAAGCTCTTCAAGGTTTAGCAGCTGTATATTATGTTGTTGTTGTTGTTGTTGGTGGTGGTGGTGGTGGTGGTGGTGTTGTAATTGGTGGTGGTGGTGGTGTTGTAATTTATATACTGCCTTATACTTGGAGGTATCAGGGAAGCTCACAGAAAAGGTTGTTAGAGGTTTTTATCCCATACAGGTCTTGCCTCCTTCTACCCATCTTGCAATGAACAGACCACATACTGATAGGTAAGTTTAAAATGCTTTACTTACAGATTCAAAGGCAGATTCATGAATTTATCCAAGCAGCAAGGAGTACATAGGCAGAATACTCTTGGGGAGAAATTACAGAAAGATAGCTTCAAACGCACACCCTGAGCTTGCTTAAGACACATTCTCCCTGATGGGTTACCTCCTTCATCAGAGAAATAGTAGGAGTGACCTAGATGAGTCTAGGAATCTAACTCTGTGTTCTTAACCCCTTCACGCACTAACTAGAACTCACAAATAGTTCTATTTCCCACAGAAAGATTTTAAACAGGTTAGGGAAGGCTGGTGCAATGTAGGGGTAATAGACAGGTGCTGTTGGGACTCACAACTCTTGTCAGTGCAGTCAGTGTGGCCTGTGATCAGGAATGACAGGAGTTGCAGAGTCCTACAACATATCAGAACTGTCACACTGGCTGCTCTTTGTGTGAAGCTACAAACTTATCTTTTCTCTTCAAATTACTTCTTTTAAAAGAGGTTTTTTAAAAGAAGAAAAAGAAAAATATGTACCATTCATGTTCCTTTGGCATTAGACACCTTCTGCCTTGATAAGAAGTAGGACAGGGTTAAATATAGTAAACACCAGGGGTGAAGGGAACAAGACAGTGAGGAATCATACTTTTGCAGTGCGCATGACGACTCTTTTCCATCATGTGCCTCAACTCATCTGGCTAGTCACCTGTTACAATTATAGCATTGACTCCTAAGGTTTCAGGACAAAGGGATACACTCAGAGATCTCCTGAAGCGTCTAAATAATAAGAGCAATTACTCCTCAGCGTTTATTTACAGCTACTTTAAATGTAACTGAAGGCACATATGGAAGAAATCGCTAGTACAGTTGGCTGTCAAGGTATGAGGCTATATGAAATTACTGAACAATACCCCAATATACTTATCAGGAAAACAACCTCGGGTCTCTGAAGTACTCTCAAAGGGGATTTCAGGCAATATCTTTGGAGGAAATTAAATTCTGACTGCGAAGCACTGCCAGACAGTCTGTTTGCAAAACCTCCTTATCTGGGATCAACTAGACAAATGCAGTGTTCTGCCAATGAAGAAGGAACGTTTTCCTGAGTTGCTTAAAGATCACCTAGCACTTGTTTGGAAATTACAGCTGGAACCAAATAAATCCTTGGTGTCGCTGCAGAATAATAATACTGAAGTGTGTATATGGCATTCTTTCCTGACTGTTTGAAACACTTCGCAAACGTTATCTTGTCGGAGGTCTCACAGCCACCCTGTGAGGCAGGAGAATGTTATTATCTCCATTCTGCAAATGTGAGACTGAACACGAACACTAACTTAAGGCTAGTTAGAAAGTTTGTGGAACAGGTGAGGGTTTTTTTTTTTTTTGTTCCAGGGCCTTCCCAGTTCAGAGTTCGGTCTTCTGGCCACAATACTAAACTGGCTCTCATGCTCTCATCTCACCAACACCACCACTGCAGGCTCTGTTGCCTCACGAGGTAATGTGGCAATGTGGCAAGGGTCATGCTATTTAATATATACAGTGGTACCTCGGGTTACATACGCTTCAGGTTACAGACTCCACTAACCCAGAAATATTACCTCAGGTTAAGAACTTTGCTTCAGGATGAAAACAGAAATCATGCTCTGGCGGCGCGGTGGCAGCAGGAGTCTCCATTAGCTAAAGTGGTGCTTCAGGTTAAGAACAGTTTCAGGTTAAGAACAGACCTCCGGAATGAATTAAGTTCTTAACCCAAGGTACCACTGTATAGCTATTTTTATATATCACAACTGATTACATTTATATACCACCTTTATCTTCCAAGGGTCTCAAGGTGGTATGTATCGTTCTCCTCCCCATGTCACCGTCAGAAGAACCCTCTGAGTTGGGTTGGGCTTAGAGAAGGTCACCCAGTGAGCTTCATGACTGAATGGAGATTCGAATCCTGCTGTCCCAGGTCCTAGTCCAACACTCTAACCCAGGGGTCATCAAAATTTTCAGCAGGGGGCCAGTCCACTGTCCCTCAGACCATGTGGGGGGCCGGACTATATTTTCTGGGGGGGAAATGACCAAATTCCTATGCCCCACAAATAACCCAGAGATGCATTTTAAATAGAAGCACACATTCTACTCATGTAAAAACACGCTGATTCCTGGACTGTCCGTGGGCCAGATTTAGAAGGTGACTGGGCTGGATCCAGCCCCCGGGCGTTAGTTTGCCTACCCATACTCTAACCATATAGTTACAGGGCATTTTTTTTCCAGCCGGAACTCAGTTCCAGCACCTTTCGGGTGGGTGTCATTGCCATTCTAAGAGAACAAGGAAGGTGATCTGTTTGGGACCGCAATACCTCAAAGATTGTCCTTCCGCATATGAACAGACCCAGACTCTACAATCATCACCTTTGGCCCTCCTTCATGTGACCCCTCCATGAGACACCAAGAGGATAGCAACACAAGAACAGGCCTTTTCTACAGTGGCTCCCTGTTTGGGGAACCAAGGAGGTTCATCTGCCACCTTCACTATACACCTTTAGGTGCCAGACAAAAACGTTCCTCTTCAACCAGACCTCTGGTTGATGAACATCCTATATCAGGCTTCCTCAACCTCGGCCCCCTAGATGTTCGAGACTACAGTTCCCATCATCCCTGACCACTGGTCCTGCTAGCTAGGGATCATGGGAGTTGTAGGCCAAAAACATCTGGAGGGCCGCGGCTGAGGAAGCCTGTCCTATATCCTTTTAAAAGCATTGGGGCAGGTGGTTTATTGGTTTGTTTTGTTCTTGATTTTCATTATTTATTTTACATTTTTATCTTGTATTTTCATGCTGTGAACTGCCCTGAGGTCCCTGGATGAAGGGTGGTATACAACCTGATAAATAATAATAATTACTTATTAATACTGAAGTCTTCATGCAGGACATTGTTTTCCACAACTGACTTAAATTTGCTGTGCTGAAAATAGCTCGCTGCAGCTTCTGCCCTTCTGTGGTGGCTGATCCTGCCGCCAAAAGTTAAGATATATTCCTGGGAATATGGGTGTGGGTAGATGTCCTGACTGCTATTTGTCATCCAATGTAGCCAGAGGACAGGTGCAAACTTGTTTGAGAAATCAGCCTGGGTTACTTTTGGATGCCGAGACACTAACTCAATTAAATCCATCTGTGTTTCCTAGAACATCATGTTCCCCCAGTTATCACCCCCTTTTTAAGACTCTTGTATCCATGGCAACAAAGCCAGCAAGGATAAGAGCTATAATACATCTCACCGTCAACAGGATATTGACCACAGAGCCACAGTTGCTGTCTAGTATTGCACTTTCTGTTGTCATTGTTGTTTACGCAGTTCAAAGGCTTGTTTGGGATTGCTTTCTCAAATGATCAGGTCTTCCCCATGCAAGAATCTCTGGGTGATTCAGCTACATGATCTTCCATAACAATGGGTGGAAGCAATCAGGTGGGTCATGACAAACATATGGCATTTTTGGCTCTTGATACCTGCTAAAGGAGACCTAACTGGCAACTTCCTTGCTTTTTATTAGGCAGTTGGTTAAGGCTATTACTCAGAGTTTTTAGAGATGTCAGTTGGTTTTCTTTCTGCATTCTGCTGCTTTACTCTTGTTTCAGCGAGACACATTTATTTTATGAGATTGCAAGCTGCAATGAAATCAGACTGGCATAGGGTGGTGCACACATTTTGAAAATGATCATCTTAATACGAGGAGCCTTTGCAGTAAATCTGAGACTCCATCTCCCTCTGCAAACTTCATCCAATTTCCATCCAAGGTCACTTATTTGAAAATGGAAAAGATAAGCATAAGAGTTCCCAATTATCTGTGGGTTCTTTGCTTTTGGCTTACTGCATTGTCTGATGATCCTAGGGTTGGAGCAATTAAATCAGGGTAGTTAGTTAAGAATTTGTCAAACTTGGAGTCTGTCGCTCCCGAGATCTTCCCGTAAAAACGAATGCCTTTAAATAAATGACTCAGAAACTGCATATTCCTTTAAGTTTTCGGTGTCCTGTTCCTTACATAAAAGTCACATCATACTGAAATATCTGTTCAAAACAGCACATTGAAGAGCGTTTTTCAGATACACTTGCCAATTCCACCAGCTAAAATCTTGATTAGTTGTTATGTGCAAATGGTCCCATTATTTTGGATAGGTTTTAAGCGCACACAGCTCCATAGCATATGGCAACCACTGGTTGCTTTCACAGTTCTATATATGCAGTCTTCAAAATCCACATTGCCAAACATTAAAATAGAAGTGAGTGGTGGTGGTGGTGTTTTTTGAGGCGGCGGGGAGGGGGGGGTATTTAAAATAAACTTTTTTAAAAAATGGTCTAAACAGTTATAAATTGGCAAGATAGCAACCCCAGTCATCCTATATACTTAACAAGCAATGGGAGTTGAATAAGCCACTCTCTTTTGAAGACTGAAGGAGTGGAGGATCAAAACTGAAAAACAAAATCAATCATTTTGTTTGGACTTGTGAGTAATCGCCACTGAAGCCAGCTTTTCCACAAAGGATGCTCTCTTGGTTTGTGTGGCCAGGATGTTTTGCCACCGACACGAAGGTGGAGTTAAATAAGAATTTGTTCTGAGGCTTTTGTGGTACATTAATGTGTTTTCTAATTTTAAACCTTTTTTTTTTGCCGGGCAAAATGCTTCAGTTCCTCTAGACGGAGGCAGTTGTACTTTTCTGTTGTTTATGCCAACTCAACCCAGACAAAAAGGATGCCTTCTTGTAAGAGTCTCTCATTGGCCTTAAACTTGGAGGAAGTTGTGAATCAAAGCAATTCTGGCTTTGCTCCTTCCAGATGCTTCTATATGTACATATTATGAAGACTACTGGACTACTAAAGCTACAGTGAAAATGTTTCTGGCTTTATCTGTGGGATCAAATAGGCACTGGATTTAAATACTTCATTTTTAACGAGAAGTTAAATGGAGCACAACTTTGCAGAAATGTTGGCGTTTGTCTGCAGACAGCTTTCTGAAGCAGCGTCTCCACCCCCATCATACTGCCCGGATGCTGAGGTCCAGTGCTGAGGGCCTTCTGGTGGTTCCCTTGCAGCGAGAAGCCAAGTTACAGGGAACCAGGCAGAGGGCCTTCTCGGTAGTGGCACCCGCCCTGTGGAATGCCCTCTCACCAGATGTCAAAGAGAACAACTACTACCAGACTTTTAGAAGACATCTGAAGGCAGCCCTGTTTAGGGAAGTGTTTAATGTTTGATGCATTACTGTATTTTGTTGGAAGCTGCCCAGAGTGGCTGGGGAAGCCCAGCCATATGGGCGGGGTATAAATTATAAATTATTATTATTATATTATTATAACCTGCCCAAGTTAGGTGCCTTTTAAGTCCTACTGATTTCAGTAAGTACATACTTAAATCTCCCCCTTTGAAAAGATTGCATAAACTATGACTTAATGTGAATGAGCAGTACTTTTCCCTGTTGCTGAAATTGCCTGTGCTTTGCTCCTGCCACGCTGGGTAAAAGCAAGCCATAGTTTGGGCTTGAAATTGCTTCTGAATCCAGGCTCATGGTTTGCATCCCCCAAACCACCGGCTGCAGTTTCTTTGGAGAGAAAGAACCCAAAAGTTACAACAGACTATGTTCCTCTCTGGCATGGCAGCACCAGGACTGGGGGAGGGACAAAGCATCACAATTTCAACAGTGTGCACATTAAACCATAGGTTATCTTAACTATGGGGATGCGGGTGGCGCTGTGGGTTAAACCACAGAGCCTAGGACTTGCTGATCAGAAGGTCGGCGGTTCGAATCCCCACGACAGGGTGAGCTCCCGTTGCTCGGTCCCTGCTCCTGCCAACCTAGCAGTTCGGAAGCACGTCAAAGTGCAAGTAGATAAATAGGTACCGCTCCGGCGGAAAGGTAAACGGCGTTTCCGTGCGCTGCTCTGGTTCGCCAGAAGCAGCTTAGTCATGCTGGCCACATGACCCGGAAGCTGTACGCCGGCTCCCTCGGCCAATAAAGCGAGATGAGCGCCACAACCCCAGAGTTGGTCACGACTGGACCTAATGGTCAGGGGTCCCTTTAGTTGCTGCCTGATTCTTTGTTAAGCAGGGGTAAGATGGAGAGAGTCATCTTTTATCATAGCTTGGACACTGTCTAATTTCTTTGCTTTTAATTCTGCTGCCAAGGATGGGATTTTGAAACTGTTCAGCTCCTACATGTGGGTGCCGGGAGCTTGCTTCCAGATGTGCCCTGTTTATTAAGCATTCAACCCAATTTGTTTTCACAAAGCTTGCGCAGAGGTTTACGGCATCCACTCCTGAACTGAGTATTCACGCTAATTTGTTTGCATTGAGGTTGTACAATTTCCCGTCACTCTTCCAGCATCTCACACTTTCTGGCACTTCTCCCCATCACTTTCCTTACTGCAAAAGTCTGTATTTTGATTTTTTAAAAAGTGGGTTTGTTGAGCCTACACACATTTACTGATATGGGTGTTGATCCTACGTGCAAAACAGTGAAGTCTGAAGGCAACCCAGGACCTTTCTCTCTGCACCACCTGACGACTCAGAGAGAGAGTGAGCTATTGGCTCAGTATTTGCTATGTGGCAGTTAGTGGCTACAGCATAGTACAGTGGAATGCCTATTGCACCCAGGGGAGAAGCAAGGAATGTTCCTTGCTTCCTACCCCATCATAAGAACTAGATCATCACTGATGCTACCGTATTTTTCGCTCTGTAAGATGCACTAGACCATAAGGCGCACCTAGTTTTTGGAGGAGGAAAACTAGAAAAAAAATATTCTGAATCCCAGAAGCCAGAACAGCAAGAGGTATCGCTGCACAGCGAAAGCAGCAATACCTCTTGCTGTTCTGGCTTCTGGGATAGCTGCACAGCCTGCATTCGCTCCATAAGACGCACACACATTTCCCCTTTTTAGGAGGGAAAAAGTGAGTCTTATAGAGCAAAAAATACAGTAGTTTATGAAGCGGGCATCAAGCAATGAGACAATCATGCATACAATATG
Organism: Podarcis cretensis; assembly: GCF_951804945.1. Taxonomy (NCBI): domain Eukaryota; kingdom Metazoa; phylum Chordata; class Lepidosauria; order Squamata; family Lacertidae; genus Podarcis; species Podarcis cretensis. The sequence goes on along the minus strand of NC_137176.1, from coordinate 15,312,916 downwards.
GGGCAAAAAAATGGGAGTCTTTCGAAACAACTTGGATGAATTCTAAAATATAGACATTTCAACAACATGCCCATAGAAGCTGAAACAGACACTGGGGTGAGGGAAGAATCTCAGATATCTGGAGGGATGCAGAGTGGTACTGCTCCTTGCTTAAGGCCTGGGCTGTCTGAATCCACTTTTAAAAAGAAAAGAAAAAACTTTTGTACCCTGCCTTACGACTTATTAAGCTTCTGGAGCAAACTGTTCTGTCGTTGCCACATTCTCCATAGATGTAAAGAGACAAAGCCATCCTACATCAATTTTCTGACAACCAACACAGTAAATAAAACCCACAGTCAAGAGGTAATCCATGAACCACTTTTACAGACTCTCCATTACAATCTTGATAGTTTTAAGTGTTCGAAGACATTTTTAAATTATCACAAATGCCCTAGCAGGTCAGGAAATGAATATTTTTCGCCTGAAGCTTTCAGTATATAATCTGCCTTGTGCTTCATGTCTGAAGTACTGCTGCGTTAAACCACAGTCTTAATTTGCCCTCTGCTGCTTCCCCCTTCTTTGTGTCTCTATAGCAACAGGAAGTCTGGAGGAGAAAAACGGGAATATGTTGCTGTTGTGTAGGTTATCTACTCCTTTTTCTCTCTCTCTCTTCCAAAGAAATTTGCTCAGGAAGAACTGCACAAGACCTATCAGGCTGATATGACAAATCTGAAACATGACATACTCCTGTTCCTTTTCAGAGCACTCAGATATTTTTGATCCCCCAAACATGTTGCTCTTCATCTAGGAAACATATTTTTGGCACCAACTGCCCTGAGGATCAAGAAAGCATCCACAGACAAACTGAAGATGTAGCACCCTGCTTGTGGTTAACGCTTAGCTGGAATGAAATATTCAACGCAGCAATAGAGAAATTAAAATAGTAATTTATTTGTCAGACAAATAAATATGAGGCACAGTGGTATATGGTTACCAAGCTCTGGCCTGGCCTCTTGCCATTCTGGCCAGCACTTATATTTCCTTAATCCAGCCCCCTTGCTCCTCCTGTGGCTGCCTCTGTCCAATCAGCCTGGTTAAAATTCCTATTGGCTGTTTGCTAGAACCAATCACAAAAGATACACCCATTTCCTCTTGCCCTTTTATGGAAATCAAAAAGCTATATATTCTTCTATCTATAAATGACAAATAAGTAGTAATATATCTTACATGTGTCTCAACAAGGAATCTTAATTACCAGCTCACCTCTTGCCCTCCTTGCCCTATTGCCTTCCAAAACAGATAATTAATCTTGAATTTTTATCTTATGCATATGTCAAGGATTGAGTTCACATCAACATTGAGAGATCTCCTTCATTTGAAGGTTTCTAAACAAAAGGCCTGACAACCATATATCAGGAGTGCTCGATTGGCGTCTTCTGTCTGACAAGGGGGGCTGGTGGCTGATGGCCCCTGTGATCTCTTCCAACTATATGAAATAAGAATCTAGCATTTCTTAAATCCTTTGCATAATTATATTTAAGCTAATATATTTAATACATAAATAACCTTTTAAAAGGAAAAGAAATCTTAAAAGGATCTTAGTTTAAGAAAGAAACAGCTTTAGAAAAGATTTCCCAAAATGTTCTCTTTCTGCCAGCTAGATGCTTTTTCACTGCTCTTGACCTTCTTAACCTTAGGAAGAAGATATGGCTCATTTTACTATTTATCCACCCTTAATTTGTAGGGTCAGTGTAACCTTGGCTGTCAGCCTGTAATTCCCTTTTTACGACTTTGAGAGTTGTTTTCTGCTATAAATCAGGGGGGGCCCTTGTCTAGGAGTAAAACATTGCCAAGGTTCTTCTAGGCAGCTGGTCTTTTGCCTGGCATAAAACATTTTAAGCTCATTTTTAAAATACAAGCCCTGATTAAACATATAAGCTTTAATAAAAATGCAAGCTTATGATTAGATGCCTCAAAGAGACAGCCAAGTCTAGATTTTTAATTTAGGAAAATTTAACTTCTTATAAACGATGCCTTCATATGCCCCAACCCCACACTAAGCAAGGTCAATAAACAGCTTAGCCAATGCAAGAAGGAAAACAAGACAATCACATTTCATTTGGGTGTGTGGGGATAATCTAAATTGTAGAATTGTGGCAGAATGGAGAAATGAGATTCAGCTCCGAGGGCCTTCCGGTGGTTCCCTCACTGCGAGAAGTGAGGTTACAGGGAACCAGGCGGAGGGCCTTCTTGGTAGTGGCACCCGCCCTGTGGAACCAAGTGTTAGAAACTGAGATATGAAGGCTAAGAGCTTGATGGCACCTTAAGCCGAGGTTATGGGCTCAACAATGGAATGTCAAGGCACGCTTTTTTATATAACAAGAATACAAAGCTGAAAATGAACGAACTGCAGGTAAAATATTGTGTTCATTTTTCACATGGCCCTTCCCCTGCCCAACCCTCTAATATTCTTAAGAGGATCTCTTCTCCAGTCTTCAGAGAGCAGCTGGAAATGGGGAGGCAGAAAAAGGACCTCCTTTCCTTCCACTCTGCAGTTTTAATCTGAAATCTTAGGCGCAGTACTGCGCCCAGAGCTCAGAAACTGCTTGTGCTAATGAAATTCCCTGTTGCAAAATGCGCCTAGGACAATGGGCGTTTCGAACGATGTGTGGAACAACCTCCTATCCGATGTCAAGGAAATAAACAGCTATCTGACTTTTAGAAGACATCTGAAGGCAGCTCTGTATATGGGCTAAACAGCACAATTGCCTCTGCCCCCCTCTCTGGCAGAGGTCTTGTGGTGTATCTTAGGGCCCAGTAGGGCATGACTTGAGAGCTATGTGAATAGGATTCTCATGCATTTTTTTTAAAAAAAACCCCGATTAGCACAATTTCAGATCTGAACCATTGCACCATTTCCCCCCAGCAAAAACTATCCATCCATCACCCACTCCATCAGAAGCTGCTGTTTGCCTCTTTCTTCAAATCTCTTCTGTGTAAGCAATTACACATTCTGGATGCATTTTCTTTTCCTAGGTAATCTATTTTAAGGTGGGGTGGTTGCAAAGAGGAAGCGTCTTTTCTACTACCGTAAAGCTTCAAGCACACAGTAACCTGTGACGGTTTTCTCCACTCACGTCCCAACAATGTTGCTCCAGGCCAAGGTTAATGCGTTATTCTAAGGGCATAGTGCCCACTTCATGCAACTGTAAGTCAGGGCCAGGGAAGAGAGTGACGCAGCAAAGCAAAACAAAAAACGAGGCGTGATGGATGGAGCCAAGCCTACACAGTGACGGAAATAACTTTTTATATCACAGAAAATAATCACCTCTCCCACACAAGCTGCTCGCTGAGAAAGCACAAAGACTGAGAAACAGTTATGGCATCTTGGGGTGGGGTGGGGGGTCAAGAACGGTTTTGTAGGTGTGGGTGTTTTGAAGCCTTCCCAGCAGCTCAGGCTTTTAGGGGGAAGGCCTCAATGACCCCTGTATTAAGCGGTATTGATATGCTGATCTGGTTTTTTGAAAACTGCTTATGCTTGAGATTGGGGGGTGGGCAGGGAGAGGACAAGACTGGAAAAACATTACTAACGGAGATTGCAAGAATATTCTTGCACGTTCAGGTACATGTGATGAGAACATGGATGTTCACGCAAGAATGGGGAACTGAAACTGCAAGTTTATGGGGCAAAGTGAGCACGCGGGGGCATTACTCAGAGTAGGTCGCTGGTTTTCTTGGGCGAAGTAGAGGACGGAGGAAGACAAGAGATGAGTCAACCTTTCAGGCAGACAGAAAATGAGGAACAACCAGTTTCAAGGTTCTCTGCAAAAATGAGAAGATTTGGGGTCTGTGGTCAATCAAATGATGAAGGGTAGCATCATGACTTATGTAGGCCCCAAGAAGGTGGTGCTGACAAAATTTAGGGTATAAGAAAAGGTGGCTCATATAGGAACGGGGTCTCCATTCCTGGTCAGAAGTGAGGTCCCATTGATCAAGAAAGATATCCGATGGTCTATTGAGTATGTCTGATTAACTGTTTGCACCTTTACTGTTCTAGGGAATAATCTTCCATAGATATAGATATGGATATGGTTCTTTTAATGTATTCACGATGTCTCCTGGTCTTGTCCTAATAGATGGCATACCCCTCACAATTCTGCGGAACAAAGAAGGACTATTCAGTCAGAAGATTAAATCAGGGCCATCTCCTTCAGAGAAATTGGGTACATCTGAATTTATTTTCCTTCACTATGGTTTTTCCAGGTTGGGAGTGATACAGCGGTGCATTCTTGCTACTGTGTTCCTGTGCTCATGTGAAACAGCAGCAACCATGCTGCGACTCTGACCTAGTACAGTTGTACCTTGGTTCTCGAACGTAATCCGTTCCAAAAGTCCGTTTGACTTCCAAAATGTTCAAATTGGCTGCCAGAGCTTCCTGCACTCAAGCAGAAGCCGCGTCAGACATCTGGCTTCCGTAAAACATTCGAAAACCGGAACACTTACTTCTGAATTTTTGGCGTTCGGGAGCAAAAACATATGAGTACCAAGGCGTTTGAGAACCAAGGTACGACTGTAGTTAGTTGCTGAAGTGGTAAACCTGTATCTGAGCTGTAACATTTTGTACTGGCAACTCTGTGTCTGAAAATTCCACCCTGCTAGAAGATGAGCTTCCTTCTTCTCCCTGACACCCTAATTTTCTCGGTGTGAAAATTCCTTTTTCATGAGAACTCCCACATGCAAGATGAAATGGCACAGGCCTAGACACATGGGCTGACAACCCCAGCCAGGGCACAACTAAATGAGATGTGAGGATGAAAATCTTCCAGGGCTTTACTTTAAAAAGTGTAAGTTAAAAGCAACTATGGGGAGAAGGAAGACCAAAATCATAGCACAACCACTGCACTGGTAAAGTCGGAAGTTAACTTTTTCTCCCTAAGCATTTTTCCCAATTGAACTTATCACTGGGAAGAAAATACGCAGGTAGCTATCTATATGGCACTTTCGCGCAGAAAATAGCAGCTCCGAGAATGGGCAATTTAAATGATGAGCACTGAATTTGGGCTGCCTCAGAGCACATTCCCAGAGATTTATTGATGGTATAAAATTTGATCATTCAGTGCACATCCAACGTCCAACTCCTGCCCAGAATTATCATGCTGATTCCCCCTGTAACAAACCCACAATCTACACCAAAGATGTATTGACTGTAAATGAGCCAATTACAGAATTAATTTATGAATTAACGATCGGTCTATATGCACAGCTGTGTTACTAGCTGAACTCTACCCTGAAAAGAGGCAGGGTAGATGTTGGTATCAGTGCAGAGGTTAATATAGGCTGACCCACTGAACCATGAATTATGTGTGGGAGCTGGAAATCACTCATGGCTGAAGAAAGTAAAGGGTCAATAACAGCTGAGCATCAGCTGATCAGTTGTCAGAGCAGGAAAGGGAGGGGGGTCAAGGAGGAATAAAGCAATTCACACTTGGCCTGCTAAGTGTCAGAGACATATAAATGAAGCCCTTCCGAAAATAGCAAATTGGAAAGGGCTTTTATTCTGGAGAAAGCTAGAGTCAAGATCTTTGCAGTACCCATCCCCTCTAATTTCACATTAATTCACTGCCCCTTACACACTTTATCCAGATTCATTCCAGCTATTCATTTGTTGTGTGTTTCTGTGCAATATTGTTATTTTCATATTAGCCACCATGGTGGAAAAATAAATAGATCTCATGGCTTGCGGTGCACAACTCTGCTTTACAATGCAATCCACAGGACAGGTCGGTGGTAGAAGAGTTTGGATTCGATATCTCGCTTTATCACTACCCTAAGGAGTCTCAAAGCGGCTAACATTCTCCTTTCCCTTCCTCCCCCACAACAAGCACTCTGTGAGATGAGTGGGGCTGAGAGACTTCAGAGAAGTGTGACTAACCCAAGGTCACCCAGCAGCTGCATGTGGAGGAGCGGAGACGCGAACCCGGTTCCCCAGATTACGAGACTACTGCTCTTAACCACTGCACCACACTGGCTCTCTGGTAAGAACAGATGCCCATCTGAAGTGGTACAATATCAAAGAAGGATTCCACCTGGCAATTTTCCAGAAGGAGTATGTTGGTGCTGAGCAATTATGAGGTTGGTCATCTCATGGGTATGTGGCGCCCACGTGAATGACAGGCAGGATTCCAAGAATTCTTACAGGAGGCTATGGAATGCAGCAAAGTCCATCAGCAACCAAGCCAAGGAAAGCAATCAGAAGGTAGACGTTATTGCACCAGCTTTAAAACTGACGTTTTGATTCCAGGATGTCCCTGTAGTGCCCCTTTCGTTGTCCTCTCCCGCTCAAAGCAGCTGGTGCCCTTATCAAACACTGTTAATAGGCATCCTGGGAAGTACTTCTACACTTAACAACATTACGTCAGGCGGCAAAATTAAATTAACTTAACAACAGCACAACGGATTAAGCATTTTCTGCGAGCGACAGAGCTAACACTAATAGGAATTGACACTGAGGATGTCTGTGTCGCTGGCCAAGGTGTCAGATGTTACTGGAAAGCAAAGTAATAATAGGCAGCGTGGTGCAGCAGTTAGATCAGGGGTGGCTGAAATATCTCTCCCAACAACCTCAGCGATCATGACTAAAGGCTACTGGGAGTTGGAGACCCTTGGGTCAATCACTGGTTTGTTTTCAGCTAAGTTCTACTCAAGAGTAGATCAGGGCTTTTTTTTTCTTCAGTCAGAACTTGCTGGAACTCAGTTCTGGCACCTCTCAGGTGGGTGCCATTGTCATTATAAGAGAACAAGGGAGGCACTCTTTTTCTAGGAAAACAGCACCATAGACCCACTGAAATAAATGAACCTAAGTCAGTCATGACTCATGTCCATTAATTTCAATGATTCTACTTCAAGTAGGAGTACCTGTCACAGCAAAACCTACCTCACAGGGTGGTTGTGAAGATAAAAGGGAGAGTGGGCTACAAATGCCACTCTGAGGACATGTCGGATAAAAAATACGTGTTTTTAAAATGAACAGGTAGACACTAGCAGTCACATCTGTCTATTGACTAAAGAAAAGCCATGAGGTTTCTTCCCTCTCTAAAGGACTCTATAGAAATGAAAAGTAAGATACAATAAGAAGCCTTTGCACATCACATAATTCACTAATGGAATTTGCTGCCACAAGACAGGACTAGAAGAAGATCAGATACATTAAAGGATGCCTATCAACAACAATTACCTAAATGCGGCGTCCATGTTCAGAGGCATCCGAATACCAGATGATGAGGAGAAAGAAGTGAAGGCTATTAACTTCATGTTCCTCTTGTGTATCCCATGCTTGTTTGGCTGCTTTTCAATAGAAAATGCTGGACTGGATAAGGCTGAAGTACCGTATTTTCCCATGTATAACACACCCCCTATTTTGGGGGACTCAAAATTCAGAAAATGGGGGGGGGGGGGATTGCCCAGAGTTGTTGAACTTTTTGTGGGGAGGATTGCTCTCAGAGTTGTGGAGCTTTTTTGGGTGGAGAACAATGAAAATTGCTCACCAGCCTGATCAACGGATGCATCGCGGAAACACCCACCCATTGGCCACAGCAACAGCCAATCAAAAGCAGCACTTGTCACAGACACCAATCAACAGCGCAATCACTGCTGGCAATCTGCTGCTCACAGCAGGAACCAATCCCCCATCACCACTATATGCTATCTATGTATAAGACGACCCACAATTTTTGAGATGATTTTAGCTGACAAAAAGCTTGTCTTATACACGGAAATGTATGGTACAGTGGTGCCTCGCAAGATGAAATTAATCCGTTCCGTGAGGCTCTTCGTATAGCGTTTTTTTCGTCTTGCGAAGCAAGCCCATTGACAGCTTAGAGGATTAGCGCTGTTAGCGGTTTAGCGGCTTTTAGCGGATCAGCTGTTAAGCGGCTTATCAGCGGATCAGCTGATAAGCAGCTTAGCGGCTTAGGAAAAGGGGGGGAAATCGCAGGAACTCACAAGACATTTCGTCTTGCGAAGCCAGCCCATAGGGAAATTTGTTTTGCAAAGCGCCTCCAAAACGGAAAACCCTTTCGTCTAGCGGGTTTTCCATCTTGCGAGGCGTTCATCTTGCGGGGCACCACTGTATGTCTTTGGTAAAGATATGGCATAATTGGATAAAAACTGTATTCGTGCATGTTCCTATCTACCAATGTATAGAGAAGTGGACATTAATTTAAATGCCCCAATATGTGAAGGGAAATTGATCAAAACTGACATCCAAAGAAGTTTCATAGAGAGCATATGTCCCGCAACAATTATTTTTGCTGCAACTAGACCAGCCATTGGTTGTGCTCATAAAACTCTGCAAGGAGACTTGCATCACCAAACACTTGGCGACATTCTCTGGACATGCACTGGAGAATTGCAAAGGATCATGGTTCCCACACTGGACAAAGGCTGGATGATCATCTGTCATGGATGCTTTAACTGGGATTCCTGCACTGCAGGGGGTTAGACTAGATGACCCTTGGTATCCCTTCCAACTGTATGATTCTATGGCACACTCTTCCAACAGAAATTCAGGAGCTGCATTCTGTTTTAACCTTCAACCGTCTCCTGGAATCTCTTAGATGCCACCAAGCTTATGTGGGCAATTCAGTCATCAATCTCAGGTTTTATTTTACACGTGGTCTTATTGTATAAAGGAATGGTTGCTGTCAACTGCGGCCGCCGAGACCACATAACACCGGTCTTGAAAGACCTACATTGGCTCCCAGTACGTTTCCGAGCACAATTCAAAGTGCTGGTGTTGACCTTTAAGGCCCTAAACGGCCTCGGCCCAGTATACCTGAAGGAGCGTCTCCACCCCCATCGTTCTGCCCGGACGTTGAGGTCCAGCGCCGAGGGCCTTCTGGCGGTTCCCTCACTGCGAGAAGCAAAGTTACAGGGAACCAGGCAGAGGGCCTTCTCGGTAGTGGCGCCTGCCCTGTGGAACGCCCTCCCATCAGATGTCAAAGCGATAAATAACTACCTGACATTCAGAAGACATCTTAAGGCAGCCCTGTTCAGGGAAGTTTTTAATCTGTGATATTTTAGTGTATTTTTTGTTTTTATGGAAGCCGCCCAGAGTGGCTGGGGAAACCCAGCCTGATGGGCGGGGTACAAATAATAAATTATTATTATTATTATTATTATTATTATTATTATTATTATTGATATACCAGTACTTTTATAAACAAACAAATAAAAGCATAATGTAAGTGGAAGGCGCACCTTTTAACATTTGCTTGCCCCCATCCAGCCCATCATGGCTTCCAAAAAACATTTAATTCCTGGTCTACCTTGCCTAATTTAGGTGAAACAGAGAGCTGGAGCTCTCACTCCAAATCTCCTTTTGCTGCTTTTGGATAAATGTTAAAAAGCATGGGGGACAAGACAGTACTCTGCTGGACGCAACTGAACAACGCCCCCAACCCCAGATGCTGAGCAATAGTTTCGCTAAAATCATACCTGTACTTAATTTAAATCAATTTATCAGGTCGAAATGGTTTGTTTATGGTGTGGGGGAAGAGTATTATTCCTCCTGAAACAGAGAAACTGACAGCATTTGTCTAAACCAATGAACAAAATATTTCATGGTAACTACCTTATCCAATGTCATCCCTTGAAATGCATCACTTTCCACGCAGAGAAAAATGAGCCATATGGTGAAGCACAGATGATGAGTAACGACGGTCGGGTAGAAAAACAAAAAACAAAGTATCCTGTGACTGCAAGATGGCATGGTTGCCAATAAACTGCATTTAAAATTAGTAAAGGCGGAGGAAAATATTCTGCACGTATTTTTCTATTCTTCATAAACGATAGATCGACTAAAAGGTATGTGGAAGAAGCATTTGGAAGAATGATGTAACCATTTAGCCAAATCGCCTTATCTGTAAATTCATTTCAAAAATTGACAGGGGTTATTTATTCTCAATATATGGAAAATACACAGTAATGGCTCATCTTGAGAGCCAGTAAGCACAGTGTTGTTAATTGGTTTCCAGTTCTACATTCTGAATAAAGATCAGTACTGGGGCTGTGAAGATGTTTCAAGAATTTGTGGGTACAGTGGTACCTCAGGTTAAGTACTTAATTCGTTCTGGAGGTCCATACTTAACCTGAAACTGTTCTTAACCTGAAGCACCACTTTAGCTAATGGGGCCTCCTGCTGCCGCCGCACCGCCAGAGCACAATTTCTGTTCTCGTCCTGAAGCAAAGTTCTTAACCTGAAGCACTATTTCTGGGTTAGCAGAGTCTGTAACCTGAAGCGTATGTAACCTGAGGTACCACTGTATTTTGATAAGCATGAATTAATACGCAATTCGCATAAGTGACACGTTAATATCACACTTTTAGCAAAAATTGTTAAAACATGTTTTCAAAACACTCTACTCTTTATTGTTAAACTCCTTAACGAATATTTCAATGCTTCAAAGCACATACATTTAAGTGTCAGCCAAGCGCAAAAAAATGGCACTCAGACTTTTGGAGGTGCTCGCAAAATGCGCCCGGCCCCCTGCTAATTTTGAACCCTGCCAATATGGCAATGGATATAACTCTACTGGACATCTGAGAACAGAGGATCCAGTCACCAGGGTTTCACGTTCCCTTCTCGTAGTGTCCCTCTCTGGATTGTAGACATTTTTAATATTCAACAAGAAGGCCTTATGTGGTTGACTTGGTTCATACGATACGATACGATATCTTTATTGTCATTGTCCCTTGCGGAACAATGAAATTGAAAACTACATAAAACTACATTAAAACTACATAAAACTACCACAAAACTACATAAAAGCTACATAAAACTACTACAAAACTACATAAAACATTCTAAAACCCCTAAAAACTCTAAAACCCCATTTTAAAAAACACTATACTACAGAGACCCCTTATGCTGCATTTAGAACCAGAATTGCATTAGCGTAGAAACTGTTTTTCAGGCGGCTAGTCCTGGCCTTTATAACCCTATACCTTCTTCCAGAAGGCAGCAGTGGCGTAGCGTGGGGGGTGCAGGGGGGGCCGGCCGCACCGGGCGCAACATCTGGGGGTTAGGGTTAGGGGGCGCAAATCCACGGGTTAGGGGGCGCAAATTACTTGCCTTGCCCCGGGTGCTGACAACCCACGCTACGCCACTGGAAGGCAGAAGCTGAAAGAGATCATTTCCGGGGTGCGTACTATCATGTGCTATCTCTGCTGCTTTCGTATGGCACCTGGCAGCATAGATTTGATCTAAGGTGGGAAGAGTGCACCCAATAATTCTCTCTGCAGTCTTTACAACCCTGGATAGCATTGTTTTTTCCCTGGCCGTGCAACTCCCAAACCACACGCACAGACCATAAGTTAGCACGCTCTCCACAGTGCAATGGTAGAACGCCTTCATCACCATCCACATAACAAAAACCTATTTCTTAGGTCACAGAAGACAAGCTTTCTTGAGAGGATAGCTGTTGTGATCAATAGTACAGCAGAAACCCAAGTGACCTCTTGCCTATAGAATCCCTCTGTGAAGGAGGCAGCCAAGCAAAATACAACAAACTCCTGGCGAAGAAAGGAAGTGGTTTTGCAGAAATGTTACTTTAGGGTTGCGGCAGGCATGTTTAATTTTATTCCAAGGCATTTGACGTCAAAGGGTGGGAAAGACGTAACACCGGGGGTGGTGGGATAGGTGTTTAAACCAAACCCCAAAGCTATCGCATATGTGGCATGCAGCATCACTTGCTGAGAGGTTTGTTTGTTTTTACTCATGAGACTTACAAAAGAGCTTTGCTGTTGACAGCAAAGCATCAGTGAGATGTTCATGAAAGCAACCAATATCTGAAGTACAGACAGACAGAAGATCTACATTTAAAAAAAAAAAAAAGACTTTAAAGAAGAATGGGAACTTTTTACAAATTACTTTAAAAAAACACAATATGAATTGGACTCCTTGGCAGGTTTTGAATAAACATACACAAAGTTTTTTATTGTTAACATAATAGGCAGATAATTTAAGATCTTTACAATTCTACAATATGCAGAGAATAACAGGTGTTGAAAAATCAGAGAGGGGAGATGAGGGAAATCTTGGGAGGGAGGGTTTTTCTTGGGGAGGGGAGGAGAAAAAAAATGGGGGGGAAGAATGAAGATGATGTGTTTTGATAATTTGCTATGTTTAAATTCTTAATAAAAATTCTCATTACAGTGGTACATCGGGTTCCAGACACTTCAGGTTACATACGCTTCTGGTTACAGACTCCGCTAACCCAGAAATAGTACCTCGGGTTAAGAACTTTGCTTCAGGATGAGAACAGAAATCGCGCAGTGGCGGCGCGGCGGCAGCAGGAGGCCCCATTAGCTAAAGTGGTGCTTCAGGTTAAGAACAGTTTCAGGTTAAGAACAGAGCTCCAGAACGAATTAAGTACATAACCAGAGGTACCACTGTATATAGTCATAAATTAATGCATCTAAAGCACACTGAGAGGCTTAGTAGGAGCAAAATTGTACTGGTAACTCGACTGAACAATCACTGTATTTTGTAATTGGTTTGATTTTATATTTTTTTACTAGCTCATTTGCATTAATAAATTCATACAGAAGGCCTGGAAGAGGGAGAGAAGTAACTGTTTTCTTGATTTAGGAAGATGTCCTTGCCAGCTCACCACAGGTGGCCATTTATAAGCTTGATTGAAAGCAACAACGAATAAACCCTAGGAATGGGGAACTTCAGAATGGGAGGTCAAAATATGGCCCTCAGTCCTCTGTGTCCGGCCCTCTGAACTCTCCCCAAGCCACACCCATTGCTGGACCTGCTCCATTTACTCCAGCTGATTTTGCCTTGTTGAAATGTGTCCTTGTGATGATGACTCTTGCTTGCCTGGACGGATGAAGGAAGATGTTTGTGTGTGTGTGTGTGTGTGTGTGTGTGTGTGTGTGTGTGCCCACAAACTTTTGGCTTTCATGTAGCTGGAATGTAGACTACCGTACAAAGGTACAAGTTGTATGCATTCCTCCACCAACAGGAAGGCTGTCAACAAAGGCAATACAGGATGAATTCCCTGCATTATACCTGACATAGCTCATTCTTCCTCACTTAAAATCAATCAATCCTGTCAAAAGATATGGACAAACAGATAACATACCAGGCACACCCTGAAAATCCATTATTTTCAACCCATATTTTAAGAGCCAATGTTTCCAGTCCATAGTTTAGCAAGTGCCATGAGCTTTGTACAGAGCACATGATTTTCCCAACACTACAAGGTTAGGGGGCAGCTCAACGCACAAAATGAACCTCTGAGTCACTCTGGTATACCTATAACCCAGTTTTCCTAGCATTTAAGATTAGTTTAGAAACCTTGAAAACTACCATATTTTTCGCCCTATAGGACGCACTTTTCCCCTCCAAAAATGAATGGGAAATGTGTGTGCATCCTATGGGGCGAATGTAGGCTTTTGCTGAAGCCTGGAGAGCGAGAGGGGTCGGTGCGCACCGACCCCGACCCCTCTCGCTCTCCAGGCTTCGGGAAGCTATCCGCAAGCCTTGGGAGCCCGGCGCGACTTCCCGCTGGGCTCCCCAGGCTTACGGATAGCAGCCTGTTCTGGGGGCTGGGGTCGGGGGAAGCCCTGGGGGGGAAATAATTTTTTTTCTTTATTTCCCCCCCCAAAAAAGACCTAGGTGTGCCCTATAGGGCGAAAAATACGGTACTACATCCACCCTTAGCTTTTGTACGGAACCTTTGCCTATTTGACTAATCCACAGTAATTGAGCAGAATTTGAATGGAAGGAATTAATACTGCCATTTCTTATAGTAAGGTGCACACAGTTTGTGCTTTTCTGTTTGTTTTCCAGTTTTAGAATATCAGCATGGGCGCAGTCATCTCTAAAGAACGCACCACACAATACTGGGAACATTTAAGCGATTAAGACGCCCTATGTGAAAACAACATACTGCACACCTTGTTGTAATGAGACGAAACCTTACCCTATGTCCCCCTGTTGCACTGTGTCAGTAAAAGTCAATGATATGAGAGGTGTGCGTGGAATAAACAGTCCGTGCGAGAACATCAGGACATGATGTATTTTGTTACGTATACAGAGTGGAGGTGCAATAATAAGGGGTGCTGGAACTACTGAATGAACCACATTTCCGCTAGTTTGTATTTTCACCCTTCTCATATCTTGTTCTGCTGCAGTTAAACTAAGATACCTATGACAGTATATGCAGCTTGTGCATATGTATTCCCATTGCCGGATTTATGTATAAGCTAAACAAGCTATAGATTAGGGCCCCACTCTCTTGGGGGCCCCAAAAAAAATTAAATGGAAAAAACCTGGATGTACATTTCCAAAATATAAGATAAAAAACAAATAAAATAAAACCTTCATACAGCAACAGTGTTTTGTGTTGTGTAGGCTCCTATGATGTAAGTAATGGGACTTACCTGCTAGCCTGCTCCCGAAAATATCACTGGTTTGCTCATTTCTATATACAGTGGTACCTCAGGTTAAGTACTTAATTCGTTCCAGAGGTCCGTTCTTAACCTGAAACGGTTCTTAACCTGAAGCACCACTTTAGCTAATGGGACCTCCTGCTGCCGCCGCACCGCTGGAGCGCGATTTCTGTTCTTATCCTGAAGCAAAGTTCTTAACCCGAGGTACTATTTCTGGGTTAGCAGAGTCTGTAACCTGAAGCGTATGTAACCTGAAGTGTATGTAACCCGAGGTACCACTGTATAGGGTACCTACATTCTGCATGGACTGGTGGCATGGCAACATGTGCAAATGGCTTTAGATACCTATTAGGTCCATAAAGTACCATATAATCAACACAAAAAACAGACAATTTGTTGTTGACAAAGGACAGCTGGGCATATAAAGGGCCCCAATACCTTCACTAGTTTAGGGCCTCATCAGACCTAAATCCGGCCCTGTGTATTCCTGCACAATGCAGGCAGAAACCTTACCTAGCTGTGCATTACTACTTTAGAGCTGCAGGGACTCCCATTAGATTTGCCAGCTTCACTGCCCTTCATAAATTGTATCTGCTGAGTCATTTGTGCACTGTTTACTTTCTTCATATTAAATCTTCCTTCCGGGACATGCTACAAAGTGTATTTTTCAGTGCTGTGTCACTTGCCTTTGTATTTCCTTGCAAAACAACAAATCTGGTTAGGATTAATGGCACATCAAACGATACTGAGGGCTGATACTCATCTTCGGACCAAAAGACATTAGAGAATCGCAACAGTGGCTCCGGGATTGGAGAAGATTTGCAAACATCTGCTTGGGATGGATGCCAAACACATTTCGTAAGACCAAGTCTGATCTCTTGGTCCCGCTTTGGAATCCTATGGTGGCTGCGTTCGGACATGTAAGAGTCCCAGGTTCACACATTCTACTCTCCCTTCCCCTGGTGAGGCTATGAGAAGGAGCTGAGAATTATAGCTTCCAGTTCTGTTTCAGATTAACCTTGGTTTAGGGAGTCATCTGAACCATACTGTGACTATTCTTAACCATGGTGTGTTGTAACGAATCAGCTTTGTAAACCATGGTTTGTTCCAACAAACTCCAGTTAAGATGAGTATGCTTAAACTGGTTAATCCAAAAATTCCTCCTCGTGCCAGCAAGAAGGGGGAATGGGGGTTGGATGACGAAAGTCTGCAGCTCATTCTCACGATTCAGCAGTACAGTGGTACCTCAGGTTACATACGCTTCAGGTTATATATGCTTCAGGTTACAGACTCCGCTAACCCAGAAATAGTACCTCGGATTAAGAACTTTGCTTCAGGATGAGAACATAAATCGTGCTCCGGTGGCGTGGCAGCAGCAGGAGGCCCCATTAGCTAAAGTGGTGCTTCAGGTTAAGAACAGTTTCAGGTTGAGAACGGACCTCCGGAACGAATTAAGTACTTAACCCGAGGTACCACTGTACATCTAAATAAGGTTCATTTGTCTGAAAAACAGCTCAGTTATTTGGGGGGCAACTGCGCTTTCACTAGGGCTTCCTATTTTAGATTCACAATTCTATTATATTCCTTTAGAAATATATTTTTTTTCATGTGCGCCTCACTTCAGCCTCTCCCCTCTCCACCACCAATTCTCTACACTCAGCCACAAGCAAGTCTGCTGTTGCTTTATAGCAGGGGTCAGCAAATGTTTTCAGCGGGGGGGGGGCGGTCCACTGTCCCTCAGACCTTGTGGGGGGCCGGGCTATATTCTTTTTTGGGGGGATGAACAAATTCCTATGCACCACAAATAACCCAGAGATGCATTTAAATAAAAGCACACATTCTACTCATGTAAAAACACGCTGATTCCCGGAACGTCCGCGGGCCAGATTTAGAAGGCGGTTGGGCTGGATCCGGCCCCCGGGCCTTAGTTTGCCTACCCATGCTTTATATCATTAATTATCCCTTGTTGCCTCTTAAGCAAAGAACTTTTGATGAACCAATACCTAGTGCTACCTTTCTGTAATGAAATCCTTCGTCAATACTGTGCTCGCTTACAAGGAAAATAGCTACTGCAACCTGATACAGCCTGATCCAAGGCAAGCTTTATTAAATCTGTTTTTTATATGACCATAATAATTTACTGCTTAAGGACCAACTAATCTTTTTCATGTCTGCAGCTAGAAATATATTAACACAATATGGGAAAACAGCTACTAACTTAGAGGCATGGTGGGAGACATTTCTCCACAAGGAGCTACGGTACGTTCCAGTGTCTAATAAAGTATCTCAGAGCACTAAGCCACACAAAAGCCAAAGATAATTCTGTAACTGTATGGTGCATTTTTTATTCAGTACAGGTAACTCACAACTTGTGCACATTCAGCTTTAAGCGCTTGACAATTTTTTTAATTGAAAAGGATGTGGAAAGCGGGCAGGCAACTGGGGGGGGGGGGGGCTTTGGCAATCCCACCCACCACTGAACCCAATGTGCTTTGACTATATGTGATTTTGGCTTCCGGCGCTATCCCCAGAACGTAACCCCAGCAGAATCTTCAGAAACTGAAATATAAAGTTAAAAAAAGAATACTCACTTATTTTATGAAGCCTCTCTTGACATATTTTCCTGGAAGCTCCTTACATCAGGGCCATTTTTATTGTGTCACCCTGTACAGTAGAACTTTCTAAACTTTTCATGCTGGTGACACACTTTTTAGACATGCATCATTTCGCAACACAGTAATTCAATTTTACTAGCAAACCGGAGGTTCAATTGACCCCTTTCCAGCCCTGGGAGGAGCATGGGGAGTGTTTGTGCGATACACCTACACAACGCAGCCGACACACTAATGTGTCGTGACACACAGTTTGGAAAGCTCTGCTGTACAGAAAGAGGTACACTGATGACACGTGGGGGCGGCGGAAATGTGTACCTAGTGAAATTCTGTATACAACTATTACAGGAGCCTGGTCTTTTGAGTATAACTAACCACTACATTTATGGTATAGAACTGTCTACATAATTCACCAAATATCTTTAAATGCTTTTGGCTATAACACCATCCAACCCACCTCAACCACCATGAACATCAACGTACCAATAGTACAATGTGGTTCCACTGAAATTCAAAACTGTGCTAGAACACTGACTCTAAAAGTCAAATCACTTTACGGACTTTGAGGCATGCTGTTTTATTTCTAGTTCTCAACTTGTGGTAGCAAAGCCCAGTAAAAAAGTAATAATAATTTCACATCCAGCTAGTTTTTTTGAGGGTGGTATCAAACTTGCCTTATTTTGCCTGTCTGTTAAGATCTAGAATCAAAAATCTAGACTTTTTTATTTCCATTACCAAAACGACAATACAGTATATAAATGCCCACCACTTTTATGAGCTTGGATAAATGTATCACATTATCAAAATACACCAGCAAAACACATTCATCATGTGCCGCTTCCAATAATCGCAACACTCCAACCACACAAATAATGTTTGACTGGGTTGCAATTTCTGGAGATGGAACCAAAAAGTTCTTAAATCTGTTTGGAATAATGTGTGCCACTGGAACTTAATTGAGAAGTAATGCAATGGCTTTATTTGTTTGGTGTCTTAAAGGATTAGCACTTTGTCACAAAGGGCAAGTCATCTTTAACCTGGAAATGTTCCTTATATACATTTTTTCCATTGTTTGGTATGTTCAGTACTTGGCTTTGAGCAGCAAAATTAAGACAGGCTTGCTTTCTCTTGCCATTAGTCTCTGACGTCAGCCCTTCATTTCCAGTATGTTTACTAGCATAGAAAGGCATCTGCTCCCATCTTTAATCGCCCAGAATGGGCAATAAAGCACTAAAGTTATATAAGCAATTTAATAATTAACAGTAGTAGTAATCATCAGCAGATTTTCCACCCATTGGTGTGTCTCTTCTGTTGGAATACCAGGCTTGAAATTATCTCGGCCAGCACAGAAAATGTCAAGGCACATTAATGTTATTTCTGATCGCCGAAGAATTGATGCTTTTGGATTATGGTGCTGGAGGAGACTCTTGAGAGTCCCATGGACTGCAAGAAGATCAAACCTATCCATTCTTAAGGAAATCAGCCCTGAGTGCTCACTGGAAGGACAGATCCTGAAGCTGAGGCTCCAATACTTTGGCCACCTCATGAGAAGAGAAGACTCCCTGGAAAAGACCCTGATGTTGGGAAAGATGGAGGGCACGAGGAAAAGGGGACGACAGAGGATGAGATGGTTGGACAGTGTTCTCGAAGCTACCAGTATGAGTTTGACCAAACTGCGGGAGGCAGTGGAAGACAGGAGTGCCTGGCGTGCTGTGGTCCATGGGGTCACGACGAGTCGGACACGACTAACGACTAAACAACAACACTTAAAACAGCAGCATTTATTTTCAACAGCAGTCTGCTTCGGACTGGACAGCAACGAACTTTCGAAGAGAAATTAAGACGGGTGGTCAATAAGCAGGAAAATATGAAGGGCATCTTCAGATTGAATAAACCTTAAACTTCTGCTTCTTCTCCAAGAAGCAGCTAGCGTCACCAAGAAATGCTTTATCAGCAAATCCAGCTGCACCCCTTGCAGGCAGCAGTGTCCAATGGCATGTTTCTTCAGGCAGTTTTAATACTTCCCACACACACTTCCCACTTCCGCATCAACCGAGACTGCTTCCAAAGCCATCCTGAAACTGAGATTGGCTACTCAAGATCACACGGTACCATTAGCTACCCTAAGTGCAGCATCTGAAACAATTCAAAAGGCTTGGCTTGTGAGCAAACATCTCTCCTCCCCTGGCTGCCTCCCTGACTTCATCCCACATTGTTCATGAGAGCCCTTTGACCCTCCAGAGAGATTTTTTGGGAGGGAAGGGAGGTGCAAGAGGCTGCACGGAGAAGGAAAGGAAATAAACTTTACGTCCATGAACATCCTTAACTTGTGTTATAGGAATTCCAAGGTCGCACACACACATATATTAATATAATATAATATAATATAATATGTTCATAAACGTTCATAAATGTACAAGGCAAACACATACATAAGTATATAAACCATGTGTCTGAAATAGTACAGGAGAACAATCCTGAAGCCATTTTGATTCTCCTAAACTGACCTGCAAGGAGAAAGGAAATGGGAAAAGCTTTCCAATTGTCTTTGGTCTGAGGGGCTTACACCTCCCTGGGAATACAGTCTGGCAAGTATCTGTTAAGCTGAGCACACTATCAATATGTGTAAGAGATTCAGGAACTAAGTATTTACCATCTCAAAGGAATGGGCCAGGCTACCCAGAAAAGGCAATCAGATAAGGCATTATCCTGGCAGACAGGAGAGAAGCAACACATTCAAATTTCTGCTGGGGACCACCTCCTGTGTATGATGTTTTTCTTGGGGGGGGGGGTGTCTTGAGCTACAGGGGAGGCGATTTCAAATGTCTATACAGTGGACCCTCTGGATACGAATTTAATTCGTTCCGGGGGTCCGTATGTACCCCGAAAACTCAGCATCTAAGAGGCACCGCTTCTGCGCATGTGCACGGCGCGATAGAATGCTTCTGCGCATGCGGCAAAACGGAAGGTAATGTTCCACTGTATAAGAGCTTGGGCACCATTGTTCTGGGTTCCTCCTCCATCCTGCACGGGGGTGGGGGGACGACACACCCTGTTGCAACAGTTTAATAAAGATCAGGCTTACTAGCTGCTTTGCTTCTCAATATTCTCTGGCTGGCCTCTGTTATTTTCTCCTACCAATAGAAAAACTACATAAGGACTCTATACGGGCTCCTGTAAGGGATAAAGGAGCGTTTTTTTCTTATAACACTTGTATTAGCATCCAAGTCAATATCATTCTGTGCACTCCCTTCTTCCTCTCCCTAACACAGCCGTCTCCCCAAATATGCAACTTCCACAGATTTTAATATATTAATCTTCCAGATTCTAAACAAAAGGGTGGAAAGCTGCTTTGGTTTTAGAGGCAATTCCAATGCATTTTAAAATGCATCCACCCCTCCACCCCACAAGACTCTTTTAAAGCTTTCCCTGAGGATTCTTGTTTTCCGAGGACAATGGAGTTGATTTGAGGTTTTGGGTTCTTAGGTTATTACACTGCTTTGCAATTCCCTCCTGGCCAATGTGTGCACCCAAGTGTTAAATGTGTTGTGACATGCCACCTGAAGCGACAAAAGAATATTTACTTGGCTGAATTAACACATTGTACTTCAGTGGAAGAAAGTAGCCACATCTTACAGAAAATCTAAACGTGACACAATCAAATTCCATCAGAAAGCATTGATGGATATTAGTGATCAAAGTGCTTCTGTTTCCAATGCCTGAAAATTTTATATTTCTCTGACGCATACCTTTTTACTCAGGTAAATATTCTATTCTACTGTGGTCCCTAGGAAAGAAATCCATCTTAGTGGAATTTGCCTGCTACTCTCACCTCTATTCCTGGAAATATCCAAAGCAGACCTATCCTATAAAGCTGTTGTAAGGGGTACAAAATAAACATTTCATACTGCTATAGCTTGGGGTTGTTTTATCATGTTGCCATCTTTGTTCATGCTGTTGGTTTTATGGTGGATTGAATTGAGTTGATTATGAGTTGTTGTTTTAATATTTGCAAATTTTCAGATTGTTAGCTGCCTTGGGGGGACTACTTTTTCTTTCTTAAAGGAGAGTGCAAACAATTTAAATAAATAAATTAAATGATACCTTCTATGTTCTCCAAACATTTCTGTTCCCCAGGTTGCTCATGTCAAACTTCTATCATGCAAAGCACAACAGAAAGGCAGGTATTAGATACCCAGAGCAAAGCATCAAAATGGCTGCAGAACACACTCGCAGGCTTCAAGTTCACCGCTATTCCCAAACTGTGAACATTTGTGCACACAACGCTTTGTGAGTTCCCCTCCCCACACTTCACAAGAAATGCTATGCTGTCAATTGAGTCTTTGGGCTTTGTTGTTGCGCCTTCCAGACCAAGAATCTCTAAAAACATCATTTTAGCCTAATCTTTTCTATTCTCTCTAACTGTTGTATAACCTTCCCTTATGAAAACTTTCATGAAACGAAGTGATTTGTTTTCAAACCGCTTTACGTTTGCTCACTGCCAATAACTCCAGCTAGACTTTGTTTCTTTATGTTGTGGTTCTTAACTGTATACCATTCGGCAATATCAAACATGGTGAATAAATTCAAATAAACATGGGAAACAATTCAAGCAAACACAAGCCCCTCTTAAGTCTCACTTTTTTGCAGTAAGTTCAACTCTCTTCTCTGCTGAAATCAAGACTTCAAAGCATGTTGAACTTTGGCTAGATACCTGGTGGGTGCTCTACACAAATACTAGCTATAGTTTTATGACCTGGCTCTGGCAAGATCACACACCTTTGCCTGTCCTCCCAGATTACAAAAACAAATTAGATTAATAGAAGGCTATGCATTAAACGTAAATAACAACACAAGTAAAATGAGAAGAATTGGAAGTCTTATTTAGAAATTCAATGAACGATTGTATAATAATGCAAATTCGTGTTTTGTATGTGTGTTTTTTCCTCTTTTTTTTGTCTTAATCTTTCCTTTTTTATCTTTATGTATGTATATATATATTGGGACGCAGGTGGCGCTGTGGGTTAAACTACAGAGCCTTGGACTTGCCGATCAGAAGGTCAGCGGTTCGAAGCCCCAGGACGGGGTGAGCTCCCGTTGCTCGGTCCCAGCTCCTGCCAACCTAGCAATTCGAAAGCACGTCAAAGTGCAAGTAGATAAATAGGTACCGCTCTGGCGGGAAGGTAAACAACGTTTCCATGCGCTGCTCTGGTTCGCCAGAAGCGGCTTAGTCATGCTGGCCACATGACCCGGAAGCTGTACACCGGCTCCCTCGGCCAATAAAGCGAGATGAGCGCCGCAACCCCAGAGTCGGTCACGACTGGACCTAATGGTCAGAGGTCCCTTTACCTTATGTATATATATTTGTATTTTAATTCAATAAAGATGATTTTTAAAAGAAAAAAGAAAGCTGTGGCCTATAATTGCTAAACAATGGTTGGAAAGGGTTGAGTCTACGCTATTTGCCACTGGGATGTGAATTTTGAGTAATGAAAGCAGAAACACTGATTTCATTACTATCTATGCTGAGTTGAATTGCATCATTGAGAATATGTACTATGCAGAACTACCGCCACCACTGAACATTACACACTAGGGTAATGTGTGAACCAAGGCCTAATTCTGCCTTTCTTCCACAGGTTCAGAAGCCCTTTCAAAGAAGCAATTCTCAAATGCAGAAAACATTTAATAACACGTTTAAGCCAGGGAGTTGCTGTGCGTGTGAAGTTTAGCAATATGCCTGCTTAATTGTATGTTTTCCTGACAGGCAACCTGGCTGGTGGCCGAAGGCAAACACTGTGGAAACTGCTCCTGCCTTGAACTGTCCTATATTTCTTCTGCGCAATCAGCAGCCTTACTCACTGGCATATTCTACGTGCTTTTGCTGTATTCTGCATCCCAGCATAATAGGCCCTTTGTTCTGAAAATACTGGAAATATGATGAATACAGTATTAGATGTTTTTTTTTTAAAAAAAGGAAAAACTGCAGAGTTGGAGCCGCTCAACTTTGTGACTCCTTTCCAATTCCAAGGTATCCTTTTCTCTTCTTTGTATTTCCCCATCCTCTTTTTCAGTAAAAAGCTTTACTCTTCAGTTTAGATGTGGACACCGCACCTTTCCTTCTTATCTCACCCAGGCAATTCTTGAAGAGGGGGAAAAACCACTATTGAGGAGAGTAATTGGAGTACCTCATGTTCTATTCCTGTTGGGTATTTGGAGCCACTTCAGTAAAGGCAAGCATTTGTCAGATGAAGACTTAAATGGAGGGGTCTTCTGCCGCTGCAAAGATATACGGTACAATGCATTGTCTGGATGCAGACCTATTTCTTTTTCCTTTGGAGTTACTTCGATATAATTCAGGGCCTTGGACCACCAGCAGTAACTGACGGCTGCGAACCAAAAGCTCCTATATGAAGTGCAGCTGCTATTTCTGCGCTAAACATCTAACCACCTATTTGTTGTTCCTTTGACAATATCACCATAATATTTCCACTCAGGTTCTACAAAGGAGGTTTGCAAACACATGGGTGTACTTGGGGGTGGAAAAGGTGTTAGAAGAAGAGTCTTCTTGGAGATGAAGTCTCTACACCTATTGCCTGGGTTCCTGGATAGTTATCAGACACCCACACACCCAAGGGAGCAGAGGAACACTCAGGAAGGATCTTCAAAGATGATGGTGAAGTACCCGGATAGCCATCTCCTCAGGAGGAAGGTGAAGCTCATGAAAGCAACTGCTTGGGTCAGGGCTTGGCTGAGAAGCCAGAAGGGAGGGAGCCTATATAAGCTCTCACAGTCTAAACTGAGCAACTGCTGAAGCAACAGTTCCCTTGAAGCTCCAATGCTTGGCCTTTCCTAAACCTGGTAACAGATGAAGTGTCACAACAAATCATCTGAAGGAGCGTCTCCACCCACATCGTTCAGCCTCCTGAGGTCCAGCTCCAAGGGCTTTCTGGTGGTTCCCTCACTGAGAGAAGTGAGGTTAAAGGGAACCAGGCAGAGGGCCTTCTTGGTAGTGGCGCCCACCTTTTAGAATGCCCTACAGTCATACCTCATATTATGTCCGCTTCATGTTACATTCTTTCAGGTTACGTCCCGCAGCAACCTGGAAGTACCAGAAAGGGTTACTTCCGGGTCACCGCGGAGCGCAACCCAAAAACGCTCAACTTGAAGCAACTTTAACCCAAGGTATGACTGTATACCCATTTTTTTAATGGTTTGAATGGTTTCCAATGCAGTACCGCATGGAAAGCTCTGCTAAAAATCCAAACAGACTAGATCTACCGCACATATTTTTTTTTAACACCCAAATCACCTAACAAGGATATCTGTGACTTTAAAGATGAATGGGAACCTTTTACAAAATATTTGAAGAAACAACAATACAAACTGGACTCTTTGGCAGGTTTTGAATAAACATTCACAAAATCTTTGTTGGTAATATATAGACAGATAAATTGAGGATCTTTACAACTCTATAACATGCAGATAAAAATATATGTTGAGAAACCAGAGATAGGAGCTAAGGGAAGTCGGGGGGGCGGGGACGGGAGGGTGGGTATATGTTTTGGGGGGAGGGGTCGGGGGAAATAATGTGGATGATGTATTTTTGTTAAAATTATTGTGTTGAAATTCTTAATAAAAAATATTTATAAAAAAAGAAAGATGTACTGCACATTTTGGGTACATGAATCTGGCTGCTCTCACCAGAAAAGCACTATGGTTTGCTTGCTCCCAGTAACAAAAATAACCAGTGGTGATCCCGATAGCAGTGCAAGTGAAGAAAAACGTAAAAGGTACTTTGCGCAGAAGACTTTTCTAGGCCAGGATCAATGGCAAAACAAACACCGAAGCCTGTCTTTGATACACAATTAGCACGTGAAGCTGAATAGATAAGCCTGCACGTGATTCAAGTGATTCAAGGGCGCTGTTCTTTGTCTTTCCCCTGTGGCACTGTGCTCTTCAAACATTCAGAAAATAAATCCTTTCCCTATCAATTTTGGCCCGCTCTCATCAGCCCCCTTGCAGCCTTCCAGGAACCCCCTTGCCTTCTGCTCCCACTCATTCCTTCCATAAACTCTCAACAGTAGTCCATTTGTTTATCAGGTCCACCATCAGCAGCAAGGGCAGCCCTGCTCAAGCAACAAGCTGGCCTTCCCCAACTCTGGGTGAAAGAACAATAGGCAGCTGTGAAAACTGAACCAGCTACATGGGGAGGGGGGGCATTTTCCATTATAACATAAATGTTGTTTTTATATGGTTCCCACATGAATAAATACTAATAAAACCTTTCAGGACTGTGATGGGTTTCAAAATCAAAATACAGAATTTCCTACTGCAGTACTTTGGGCCTGCAAAACAGGTCAATTGAAGCCAAAACTCTTATTTCTGGTTGACTATGTTTTTGCAGGCAGGAAAAAAATTGTGGCCAATGGGGGGTGGACCCAAAGTTTGTGAAGGAGCATCTCCACCCCCATCATTCTGCCCGGACACTGAGGTCCAGCTTCGAGTGCCTTCTGGCGGTTCCCTCACTGCGAGAAGTGAAGCTACAAGGAACCAGGCAAAGGGCTTTCTCACTCAGTGGTAGCAAACGCCCTCCCACCAGATGTCAAAGAGATGAGTAACTATGCAACCTTTTGAAGACATCTGAAGGCAGCCCTGTATACAGAAGCGTTTGAATGTTTAATTATATGTTTTTATATATTGGCAGCTGCCCAGAGTGGCTGGGGCAAGCCAGTCAGATGGGCGGGGTACAAATAATAAACTGTTTCGTTGCTATTATTCATAATTTTGTATGCATGCCACTTTTGCACGAAAACAAATTGTGCTCAAAGTGGCTTACAAGAAAGAAAACAGGAAGAACAATTTCATAACAGCATAATAGCCAATATAGCATCATACAAAAAACACCACAGTACAGTATTTAATAATAATAATAATAATAATAATAATAATAATAATAATAATAATATTTTATTATTTATACCCCGCCCATCTGGCTGGGTTTCCCCAGCCACTCTATCAATATAACAAGATTACACTAACAAGGGAACACCTTCTGGCAATAGCAAAAACAACAAGGGAGCTTGTCAGCTTTACCGTGGTCTTAAGAAACACCTCACAGTTCCTCTCCTACAATGTAGTTGTGGAAGACTTTACAGTAACAGTAGGATATCAAGCTTTTTCTCTGTTTCAGTCAACAGATGGCAAGCCATGCAAACAAGGTAGAAAACACGGCCTTTTCCTTCGGCAACAAGAAGCACCAAATAACCAAGACTTGTCCAAATGTATCGCCCTTGTTTTCCCCTCAGCTCTGGCATCGGGTTCACCGCTGGACAGAGCAAAAACGGTCCTGCTCCAAAAATTGCTCTCTTGCATCAACATTCCTTTGACTTAGGGATAACAAACATAGGGGTGGCCCTTGATAATATGCCGCCCTGATAATATGCCACCCATTATCCATACAAATATAAGGGAAGAAGGCCATCTCCATTTTGCTCAATGGTGCAACTACATTGTGGTTGAAAGAGGAGAAAGGGTGGACACCTTGTGGTTTAATTCAGACCAATGCAGACAAGCAACGTCATTAACTCAGTTAACCTCTAGTGCATCAGCTGATGCTACAATCGTAAGGCTGCAAAAAAGAACAACAACCACCTTGTAGGAATCACACAGGATCTCACGAAATGTTCAACGCCCATAAAAGAGCTTTTCTTGAATGGGGCTATAAACAGACAAGGCCGTTCTAATAAATAAAAGTGCAATCCAGCAACAGCTTAATGGTAGAAATGCCATCACCAATGGGAAACGGACTGCATTCACTGAATAACATTTATCCCTTAGGAGATTTTTATGGGGCAATGCCTGACATAAGAGGCCAGAGAATTCTTACCATTGTATATTAATACAGATAATCTATCCATCACTATTTTTGGGGGAAAGTGGTTTTTTAATTAAAAACCAACAACACATTGATGGCCTCCTTTGGAATGATGCATATGTCACAAACATACAACCTCCTGACAGTAATGTCCCTATGTACATGCTGAACTTGTTCCAAAAACGACTAAAAAGGATGAAGGAAACAGAATCATTTTCCTGCCAAAACTGACGGGGTTGGCTCTGTGAGGTCATAATGCTGGCAAACAGATTACACTTTTGCTTTAGAAGGATGCCTAGTGGAGCTGTCCAGCCCAGTTGTCTAACAAAAATGACATGGTAAAGGAGAGATAGGGCAAGCCACAACCTAAGAGAGATGGTTTAAATCAGGGGTAGGCAACCTAAGGCCGGGGGCCAGATCCGTCCCAATCGCCTTCTCAATCCGGCCTGCGGCCAGTCCAGGAATAAGCGTGTTTTTACATGAGTAGAATGTGTCCTTTTAGTTAAAATGCATCTCTGGGTTATTTGTGGGGCATAGGAATTCGTTGGTTTTTTTTTCTTTTTCAAAATATAGTCCAGCCCACCATGAGGTCTGAGGGACGGTGGGCGCCACTATGGAGAAGGCTCTCTGCCTGGTTCCCTGTAACCTCACTTCTCACAGTGAGGGAACCGCCAGAAGGCCCTCAGAGCTGGATCTCAAGTGTCCAGGCTGAATGATGGGGGTGGAGACGCTCCTTCAGGTATGTAGGGCCAAAGCAGTTTAGGCTTCCACTGCTTACTTGATTTGATTAAAAAGGAAGAGATTAGCAGAGGGTTGGGGAGTGGATCAGGTTTGGAGAGACAGCAAGTCTCTCCTGGATAAGAAAAGATTGAGAGGAGATATGATAGCCACCTTCAGATATCTCAAGGGCTGTCACATGGCAAATGATGCAAGCTTGTTTTCTACTGCTCTGGAAGATAGGACCCAAACCAATGGCTTTGAGTTACCAGAAAGGAGATTCCGACTAAACACCAGGAAGAACATTCTTACAGTGGAAGCTGTTTGACAGTGGAGCAGACTCTCATGAGAGCTGGTGGTCTTTCCTTCCTTGAAGGTTTTCAAGCGATCTATCATGGATGCTTTTGCTGAGATTCCTGCATAGCAGGGGATTGGATCAGATAACCCTAGGGACTCTACAATTTGCATGATTCATCCAGTGAAATCCTTCAGACAACCCACATAGAACCTACTTGAGTTGACACAGTATGCTGTTTTCATGCATTCTCCACAAACATTAAAGTAAAGGTAAAGGGACCCCTGACCATTAGGTCCAGTCGTGGCCGACTCTGGGGTTGCGGCGCTCATCTCGCTTTATTCGCTGAGGGAGCCAGTGTACAGCTTCCGGGTCATATGGCCAGCATGACCAAGCCGCTTCTGGCGAACCAGAGCAGCGCACGGAAACACCGTTTACCTTCCCGTTGGAGCGGTACCTATTTATCTACTTGTAACTGGTGTGCTTTCGAACTGCTAGGTTGGCAGGAGCAGGGACCGAGCAACGGGAGCTCACCCCGTCGCGGAGATTCGAACCGCCAACCTTCTGATTGGCAAGTCCTAGGCTCTCTGGATTAACCCACAGCACCACCCACGTCCCTGTCCACAAACATTATAGCCCTCCCCCAAAAAAACCAACAGCGGTAAGTGTTTTCTAAAATATTTTCTAGAATACACACATATGTACAAATAAATTTATTCCTTGTCTCAAAATGCACAAAAAAGGTTGTGAATGCCAACCAAGTGCCTGATAAAGCTCTCCCTGCAGAAGTCCTACCAAAGGACTGCTGTCTAGAAAGAGAGCTGGTTTGTAAAATAAACATCTTCATAGGTCTGCACAACCTTTCCTCAATGATCTTTTTTAAGAGCATGTTACAATGCTGGAACTGAGCCTAACCAACAGACCGTTGTCAATATCTCACAAACCTCTTTAGAGAGCAGGGGAAAAACAACCCTGCAAATATAGAAAAGTCGTCATGCTTTAGTAGCTGGAAAGAAAAGGCCTGGAGAAAAAACTTGCAAACTCAGTGCTTATAAAGACTATACTCTCATCATTTGTTCATTTAAGGTCAGCCTTTTCACGGTGGGGAAGAACTGAAGTGTATCCACACAACAGGTTATGCAAGAGAAATTCCCATGTTTATAATCTAATTGCACTCACTGAGCACCTAAAAGCCGGCTAATGAAAGTATGCAATCGCTAAAAGCATTACATTTTATTCTGGGATAGCACTTCAATATATTCTACAACCCATTTTCTAAATTCCAGTGTAGGGATCAACCAGTATATTAAATAATGGATGCATACTTGTTTCTCATCTCTCAAGGCTTAGCAGATAATTCATTTTGCAAACACTCAAAGCACATGAGTTTTGCACCATAAGAAAATGAGAGGCACTTCTGCAAAATGTTCAGTGCTGTGCTGAGACTGCTGTGTGGGTCATAACTATTGGTTATTGTTACTGCAGGTGGAAAACAGAACTCTATTCTGTGCCCCCTGACCCCATATGACTCCGTTCCTTCTGGTCAATTTTTGTGAAAAATGTCTCTGGAAGCTAGGTGGTCCGTGTACTGTATAATGCTAGTTCAGTAGCACTAATCCAGAGGTTTCAATATGGCAAATCTCACTTTGTGATTATTATTTGTTAACAGCACTCTTTTACTAGAATGAAGGACAAGACAGCCGAGGCTTTGTGAAAGTAGAAGGGAAGAACTGCAACTCAGTGAACACAGCTGCCCTACAATTTCCCCAATTATTGACAAACAGATTAAGATATAATTTTGTAGCCCCAAATGCAGTCAAACCGTGTGACAAGCCTCCTGTGTCCCTAATCTGGTATCTAGGGTATGGGGTACCTCTGGTAGGGGAACTGTCATGCTCCTTCTGGGGTAGTTTGTCCACCTTTGATCTGCACCCTGTATTCAACTCTCACCTGTGGCTCCTTGAAGCTGTCAGCATGTGACAGCATCCATACCCCAGGAAACGGCTTTGACTGACCGGGTAAACCAGGTGAGGGTAGCCAATAGGTCTCAAACCATCGATGAGTTAGGGACTTCCCCTGCATGCGAACACAGGCTCTTGCAAATTGAGCAGACAAGACCAACAGTGGGTCCGACGGTCAAGAAGGCAGTTTCTGCCCGCGCAGTTGAGGGAAGTTAGCGGAAGTTGGGGCTAGTCAACCTAGGAAGCTGGTCCACCAAGATCAGGGGTCAGCAACCTTTTTCAGCAGGGGGCCGGTCCACTGTCCCTCAGACCTTGTGGGGGGCCGGACTATATTTTGAAGAAAAAAATGTATGAATTCCTATGCCCCACAAATAACCCAGAGATGTATTTTAAATAAAAGCACATATTCTACTCATGTAAAAACACGCTGATTCCCAGACCACAGGCCGGATTTAGAAGGTGATTGGGCCGGATCTGGCCCCAGGCCTTAGTTTGCCTACCCATGACCTAGATGAAGGAAAACTCTGATCCCCAACCTCCACTGCGCCTTGTGGCTATACCCATTCGTGAGAAAGGCTTCAGGAGTAAACCCCGAGGAAAGGTACGTCCCTGCTGCTTTGCAGGACACCTGTGGGTGAAGAAAAGGCTGAGGAGTAAACACTACATAAATCTAGAGAGGTGTCTCTAAGATAATTGGATAGTGTCATGTAAGCCTCCTTCCGGCAACTCCTGCAGCCAAGCTGGTGCCAAATATATTGCTTTGCTTTCTTGGGCCACATCAGCGAGGCGGAGAGGGGGGTCTTATCATCTGGGCAGGATAACAACCCCATACACACCGCCCAGGCTTGTGCCCTGGAGAGGTAACTTCAGTGCTGTTAACACAGCAAAAACAACGCAGGATGCAGCAGTTATGGGTTACCAGTCTCTGCAACCACAACAGGCACCGTGCTTCTCCAGCAGTTGGGCTTTGCCCCCAGAGGAGCACTCCGCTGTCTCTGAGACATTGGGTGGTCTGCATTAAGATAAGTGGGTCGCTAGCTGCTCAGGCCCCATAGATAGGGACCTCCAGGATTATAACTGAAAGAATAAAGGTCAGCTTAAAAGGGAAACCTTGGCCGACAGCTCTGCAAGACCCCAAGATAATATCTGAAATTTCGCTCGTTTTAGTTGGCCAGGATTCAAAGAGCTATAAATAACGCAGTCGGTTAGCATCAATCCCCATGCGTTCAGCTTCTGAAAGGAAGGCTAAAGATCAAAGGCTCCAAAAAACTGTTGAAACAACCTGTTATGCTAAATATGTTAAGAGATAAAAAACAACAACATCATCATCTAGATAGGAGGCTAAGTGCATTAGAAGTATGAAGAGGCCCAGCCAGCAGTTGTTTT
This sequence comes from Podarcis cretensis, assembly GCF_951804945.1. NCBI lineage: Eukaryota > Metazoa > Chordata > Lepidosauria > Squamata > Lacertidae > Podarcis > Podarcis cretensis. The sequence continues at coordinate 15,281,626 of NC_137176.1, read as the reverse complement.
TCCCCTAGTGGCTTCCCTTACCAATAAGATGTTGGCAGCAGCTGGAATGATGGAGCAAGCAAATAACCGAGGTGAATGAGATAGGGAATGCAGTGCATGTGTACACACAAACACACACACACACACACACGGATGGAATCAAATGTTTCCCAGGCAGCTTCTGCTCTTTAGACCTTGCCCGCCCCTTCTCCTCTGCAAGCTGGCATTACAAGGCAAGATTTGCAACCAGGAAGGTGACAGAAGGTGTCTTGTCCTATAGGATGACACTGTTTTTCCCCTAGCTGGGGTTGCAGGAAACATTAGTCTGGATCCCTTGCCGGGTGGGCCATGGGAGAGCAACGGGAGAGTAAAGTTGCAGGCAGAAAATGATACAACCTTGATGGCAGAAAGTGAGGAGGAATTAAAGAACCTTTTAATGAGGGTGAAAGAGGAGAGAGCAAAATATGGTCTGAAGCTCAACATCAAAAAAACGAAGATCATGGCCACTGGGCCCATCACCTCCTGGCAAATAGAAGGGGAAGAAATGGAGGCAGTGAGAGATTTTACTTTCTTGGGCTCCATGATCACTGCAGATGGTGACAGGAGTCACAAAATTAAAAGACACCTGCTTCTTGGGAGAAAAGCAATGACCAACTTAGGATCTTAAAAAGCAGAGACATCACCTTGCCAACAAAGGTCCGTATAGTTAAAGCTATGGTTTTCCCAGTAGTGATGTATGGAAGTGAGAGCTGGACCATAAAGAAGGCTGGTCGCCGAAGAATGGACGCTTTTGAATTATGGTGCTGGAGGAAACTCTTGAGAGTCCCATGGACTGCAAGAAGATCAAACCTATCAATTCTGAAGAAAATCAGCCCTGAGTGCTCACTGGAAGTACAGATCGTGAAGCTGAGGCTCCAATACTTTGGCCACCTCAAGAGAAGAGAAGACTCCCTGGAAAAGACCCTGATGTTGGGAAAAATGGAGGGCACAAGGAGAAGGGGACGACAGAGGAAGAGATGGTTGGATAGTGTTCTCAAAGCTACCAGCATGAGTCTGACCAAACTGCGGGAGGCAGTGGAAGACAGGAGTGCCTGGCGTGCTCTGGTCCATGGGGTCACGAAGAGTCGGACACAACTAAACAACAACATCCTTCGTCCTGCTCCCTTTTCCACATAGCTCCTTTCCCTGATGCTGCTTTGCAGAGAAGCAGCAGTGGCAAGTTTAAAAAGGATAACCGGCTGCGTAACATGCACTTCTATCCAAGGATTACATACGTCTGCAATTAGACGTATTAGATATCTCTGCCAGGCTCCTTCTTACCACAAACCGATTCCCTTCAGTGGTTTGCCTGCTCCCTACTTTTAGCTGTTGCCAGCATCATGCTGATAAGGAAAGCATCCAGGGAAACTAATAATACACAGTTCTAACCTGTGGAACAAGCCTTTTGAAACAAACAAACAAAACAAAAAAAAACAGGCAATGTGAGAAGATCAAACTGGCAAACAACCAAAAGTAACTCACACCACACACATGATTCTTGTATGCAATTTACTGTCCTAAGATGTGCTGATGACCGCTAGCTCACATGGCTTTAGGAAAGGGATTAGGGAAATTCTTGGAAAATGGGTCTATCAATGGCTATTGGGCATGAAGATGGCTCAAAAAAAGAATCTCCAGGTTCAGAGACAGCACTGTACTGAACAGCAGTTGCTGGAGAACCACCAGGAATGGACGACTTTTGTCATCCACTGTGTATGCTCTTCCAAGGAACGCTTTAGGGGACAACAGGATGATGCACTAGAGCAGGGGCCAGCAAACTTTTTCAGCAGGGAGTCAGGGTCCACTATCCCTCAGATCTTGTGGGGGCCCGGTCTTAATTTATTTGGGGTGGGGGAGGAATGAACGAATTCGTACACCCCCAAAATAACCCAGAGATGCATTTTAAATAAAAGGACACATTCTACTCATGTAAAAACACGCGGATTCCCAGACTGTCCGTGGGCTGGATTTAGAAGGCGATTGGGCCGGATCTGGCCCCCGGGCCTTAGTTTGCCTACCCATGCACTAGATAGACCTTTAGTCCAGTTCAGCAGAGTTCTTCTTAGTCAACAATCTGGCTGTGCAAACAGATCCATAGCTAGACAGCATGCTTACAGAGCCCCTCCAGTTGCTCTATTCCCGGGCTGGTGGGGAATGCTTGGCAAACCCTTTCCAAGCCATCCTCTTTCATACACCACTGGAACTCTGTATTAATAAGGTGAAACCATACCACAACACACACACAGTCCCCATCAAGCACCTGAATTAATCCAGTCAAAGTAAGAGTCAAAAGAAGAAGGAAAATGGAGTGGTTTCCAAGGAGGAAACCTACAGGTATGGGCTCCCAACATCCATCAAAATAAGTAAATTGCAATCTTCCATGATGACTTCACAAAAGCTGGCCCAGGACCTGGTGATAATGGTGGGCAATCCAATTATGTGCCACTCTGAATATATTTTGCTTCTGTAGAATCCATTGTGTGTTATGGTAATCTGAGCACCATTCATTCATTAGCTGATGAATATTCCTGTAAAGAGGTGTGTGTGAATCTGAACTTATGATATGGTTTATCTCTGTAGTTCATGGCATTAATAATAAGGTTGGCATAATTCCAATATGACAGAAGACCCTCCATGATGAGCTTTGGTGACCCTGGAACAATCCTGATTCCTGTCTCCTCCTGAAAGGCATGCAGGCATATCCAGAGTTCACCCATATCTGACCTGAAGATTAACACATGCAAATTTAGTTGCGTGTTGAGGTCCCCAGGTCCACCCCAATAACTCACACATCACACAGAAATTTTTGTTTAAGATTTTTGGCATAATTTTGGCCACAACTTTATTAAAATAAAAATTTGTGAGTGGTTGCGTAGGCATTGGTTGCGACTATCTGCCCCCACCATGGGGGACAGACTGACATTCCGCACGATGCGAAAGTCAGAATGGGGGAATACACTTGGGGGTTACGCGGAGCAGGGAACCTGCCCTCACCCCAAATGCAACCAGGAGCTCATTGCTATGGCCCGAGCCCCCTTGACAGAGTGGACAAGCAATAGTTAGCTCCCAATTCCTTTAACGGAATCCCTTGCAGCAGCAGGATTAGAGGGGCAGGCACAGCCAATCCATGCCCCTCAACCAACCAAACCATAAACCAATGCCTAACCGCGAACCTTAAAAGTTGTGACGATTTGCTACGCAGTAGGCAAAAACCAAATGGCCCCAGCCAATCAGCCAGATGGACAAAATTCCTACCAGGCCCCCGCTCCAAAGCAGACGACCCCATGACAGGCATAGCAAGGTCAAAGCAAACAACCCTATTCTAGGGAGGGAGGGACGGGCAATCCAATACACGGGCTAAAAGAGGAAGCCCTAACCTCGTGCAAGTTTTACTATTTCTGGCTGTCAATCAATAAATGGCAACATTAACTTCTTCCCAACAACAAGGGAAGCCCCAATCGCATCAGTGGCCAACGATCAATTAGCCCGCCCCCCAACTTTGGAGTGTTCTGGCGGCCCCCACCGCAGCACGTGCTCTCCATGAAGGAGAACACGCTTTGCCACATACAGTTTACTCAACTTCTCAATGGGAGCCATCAGCACAATGGCCAAGTGATCTGAATGTAGATAGCAGACAGAGATGGTCAGATAACGACTCACTATCAAAGTCTTTCACCCTTTTGTTAAACAAACAGGATGGCCAGTTTTCAGTCATTTTCTCACTAGGATGGGCAAGGTAAGAAATGGGCAGGGATAAACAGAGGAATTTCTCATCTCAAAATCCCTCCCTTCCCTATTAGGAAGCATTAGCTAAGAATATTATTTGAGCTCATCTCGCTTTATTGGCCAAGTGAGCCAGTGTACATAGGGACGCAGGTGGCGCTGCGGGTTAAAGCCTCAGCGCCTAGGGCTTGCCGATCGAAAGGTCGGCGGTTCAAATCCCTGCGGCGGGGTGCGCTCCCGCTGCTCGGTACCAGCGCCTGCCAACCTAGCAGTTCGAAAGCACCTCCGGGTGCAAGTAGATAAATAGGGACCGCTTACCAGCGGGAAGGTAAACGGCGTTTCCGTGTGCGGCTCTGGCTCTGGCTCTGGCCAGAGCAGCGATGTCACGCTGGCCACGTGACCCGGAAGTGTCTCCGGACAGCGCTGGCCCCTGGCCTCTTAAGTGAGATGGGCGCACAACCCCAGAGTCTGTCAAGACTGGCCCGTACGGGCAGGGGTACCTTTACCTTTTTACCTGAGCCGGTGTACAGCTTCTGGGTCATGTGGCCAGCATGACTAAGCCGCTTCTGGCGAACCAGAGCAGCGCACAGAAACGCCATTTACCTTCTCGCCGGAGCGGTACCTATTTATCTACTTGCACTTTGATGTGCTTTCGAACTGCTAGGTTGGCAGGAGCAGGGACCGAGCAACGGGAGCTCACCCTGTCGCGGGGATTCGAACCGCTGACCTTCTGATCGGCAAATCCTAGGCTCTGTGGTTTAACCCACAGCGCCACCCGCGTCTTAGATGTGTAATAAATAAATAAATTTATGTGTAATAAATGTTCATAAATGTAACAAGCAAGCACGTACATAAATATATAAACGACATGTCTGAAACCCCACAGAAAAAGTCCTGAACAAATTGACCTCAAATATTTCTCTGCAAGGCCCAAGTGGGAAAGGCCCATTGTCTTTTTCTTCAGAAATCCTGTCTTAAGGGCTCACTTTAAGATATGAATAGGGTGTGAGCCTGTGACCTGGCTCAGGAACTAAATATTTATCATTACGAAAGACTGGCCAGGCTTCCCTGGTAATCCAGTCAAGTGACCATTAAACAGGTAACCTGCCAGACAGGAAATAAACAACGCACTCAGATTTCTGTTGTAGACTGCCTTTTCTGTGTTGTATGTATGATGCTTCTGGGGGTGGTCATGGACTTGAGGGTGGGCAACTTTAAATGTCTATATAAGGGCAGGCACGCTTTTGTTAGGGGTTCCTCCTCCTTTCTCCTGTCTGTGAGAGGGAACCCTGTTGCAATAGTTGAATAAAGATCACGTTTACTAGCTCTTTGCTTCTCAATATTCTCTGGTTGGCCTCTGTTATTTTCTCCTACAGATGGAGAACCTACAAGGGCTCTTGTGTACCCCATAAGGGAATAAGGGCAGATTTTGTTTATTACAATATGCAGAGAGCAGGGGGGGCGTTAACCACTCACCAATTTTCTACTGCAAATGCCCAGCAGGCAATTCTAAATTGTTTCCCCCTCTAGTGCGGCTCCAAAATCAGGTGTGGGACTGGGTGGGAGAAATATAGTTATAGTTGCTGGATAGCAGGCATCTGCAAATAAGAATCAGTGTACATGTACAATGGGCCACACATTTGCCGATAATAATGTTTAATTCCATCCCAAGTCCTTTGGGATAGCTGAAACATTGGACTGTGTCCAATGTTTCCCTTCAGAGAGTGGAAGTAGTCCTGTTTGTGGCAAGGTCAGTGCTAATTGAAGAGAGGAGGCAATTTATGCAAATGTCCTTCCCCTCAGGTGCTCTGGGGGGGGGGCAGTCCTCTGAAAATTACCCCTTACACTCTTTTGGAGGGGGGGGTCCAGATAAAATGACTTCCTCCCTTCTCTTAGCAGAGGCCTCCATGCTGAATATCAAAATCGCTTCCACCAACAGAAGGGCAACTCCACACACAAACCTTTATCAATGGAACGTCAGCAGTTTTCATAAATACCAATTAAACTGGTGAGTCAAGACAACAGAAATAGTTGTGGTGATAAGCCATTGAGATTAGGGGATTTTTGGAACAGCAGTTATTACACTTCATGCGAGGTTTGAAAGGCCTACTTGGCCTTCACAATAGTCCCGGAAAGGACAGTTCCCTGATAATTCTCATGCTATGCAGCTTCTGTGGCTCAGAATTTTCTACATATGGTGCAGAATACAAAGGTTTGCCTAGCGCTTTCCCCCATGTCCTAAATCAGGTCTGCACTAAAATTGGCCATCTATTGTCAGACCAAAGGACTTAAGAAGTCACAGTCCTAGGCCAGCTGACATGAATATGGGCAAGTCATAGAATAAATAGCTGAGCTTCCTGTTTTTCATAAGGCACAAATGGCGCTGCTGGGTGAGATTGGGGGTCATCTAGGACATGGGCAGGCAAACTAAGGCCCAGGGGCCAGATCCGGCTCAATCGCATTCTAAATCCAGCCCGCAAACGGTCTAGGAATCAGTGTGTTTTTACATAAGTAGAATGTGTGCTTTTATTCAAAATGCATCTCTGGGTTATTTGTGAGGCATAGGAATTCATTTATTTCCTCCCCCCAAAAAAATATAATCCGGCCCCCCACAAGGTCTGAGGGACAGTGGACTGGCCCCCTCCTGAAAAAGTTTGCTGACCCCTGTTCTGGGCCAACCAGATCCTTCTGGGAAACTTTTAAATTGAACATGAATACAACAACCCACTTCTAGTCACCTTCAAAGCAATACTGCCCTAGAACACTGAGGTTCCATTTAGCCATTATGGGTAATGGGTATAGATAGTCTAATTCTTTATTTAATGCCATCTAAATGAACTGTGAGCAAACATACACACACCTAATGACAGTTCCCACCTCCATATTCATGAGTAAGGCACCAATTTATTGCTATCTGGCCCAGGGCATTCACGTTGGGCGTGTATTTAAAGAGACAACTCCCATCACCCATTACAATCAGCTAAGCTGGGTGGAGCTGATGGGACTTAGAATCATAGAATCGGAAGGGATCCCAAGGGTCATCTAGTCCAACACACTGCAAGGATCTCAACTAAATTAGCATGACTTGTTATCCAACAGCATATGGAGGGCACCATGTTGGGTAGGCCCAGAATATTATTACAGAAAAAGCACCTAACTAGAGTTTGCAGGAAAAGGGGTTACTCTAGAACCTTTGGTTAGAGCAGTCATCCCCAACCTGCGGCCCTCCAGATGTTTCGGCCTACAACTCCCATGATCCCTAGCTAACATGACCAGTGGTCAGGGATGATGGGAGTTGTAGTCTCAAAACATCTGGAGGGCCGAAGGTTGGGGATGCCTGGGTTAGAGGCCAGAACCGTGAAGTTCTGCCCTTAAGTGCAGTGGGGGTTACTCCCCACAAATTGCCAGACAGGGGCCTTGAACTTCACAGAATCACAGAACTGTGGAGTTGGGAGAGACCACAAGGATCATCTAGTCCAGCGTTTCCCAACCTTGGGCCTCCAGCTGTTTTTGGACTACAACCCATCATCCTTAGCTAGCAAGACCAGTGGTCAGGGATGATGGGAATTGTAGTCTGAAAACAGCTGGAAGCCCAAGGTTGGGAAACACTGATCTAGTCCAACCCTCTGCATTGCAGGAATCTTTTTAGCCCAATGTGGGACTCAAACCCACAACCCTGAGATTAAGCATCTTGTGCTCTACCAATTGAGCTATCCCAGGTGAGCCACAGCATGGCAGATAGGGGGCTTTAAGCCCTTGCCCCATGCTATGGTTGTAATCCAGATGAGGACCCCCATGCACTGGGAGAAAGAAAGACAGACTGCAATTCAAATTGCAGGTGTTGGGGGTTGTCTGATCTGAATCAGGACTGAAGTGGGGACAAAAGGTTAAGTTTACAGCATCCTACCACTGCTGCCGAAGAATTGATGCTTTTGAATTATGGTGCTGGAGGAGACTCTTGAGAGTCCCATGGACTGCAAGAAGATCAAACGTATCCATTCTGAAGGAAATCAGCCCTGAGTGCTCACTGGAAGGACAGATCCTGAAGCTGAGACTCCAGTACTTTGGCCACCTCATGAGAAGAGAAGACTCCCTGGAAAAGACCCTGATGTTGGGAAAGATGGAGGGCACAAGGAGAAGGGGACAACAGAGGACGGGATGGTTGGATAGTGTTCTCAAAGGTACCAGCATGAGTTTGACCAAACTGCAGGAGGCAGTGGAAGACAGGAGTGCCTGGTGTGCTCTGGTCCATGGGGTCATGAAGAGTCGGACACGACTAAACGACTAAACAACAACAACAACACTGCTGCCCATTCTATAGTCTACATCAAGGACCACACCCAGCCATTTTTGGGGTGAACACCTTGCATTCAGTGGGAGAACTACCATGCAGTTAAGTTCATGTTGGGTTTTGCTCTCACAGCTAAACTAAAAAATCACGAGGAGACAGCCCCTAATCTAGAAAAAAACAAGAGAAAAGATGAACTCCACAAGAACTCCTGGTGTCCCCAGTAGTTCAGCTCAGTTTACATGACACAATCTCTCTTTTTCCCCCTATCCATGGCCTAATTTAGATTGCCGCCCACGTTATCAGAAGACATAGCAACAGAATGTAACGTTACAAGCGGCCCAAAAGAAATGTAATCTAGTGACCTAGTTGCACATTAACAAAAAGTCCCATTTCACTATTTCAAAGGATAAGATGGCAAGGAACACGGAGCTCCTCGGAGGATTGCAATGAGAAACTGCAGAGTTCGTTAGCTTGTTCGGAGAGACAAAGAAACAGCTCTAAGGAAGCCACAGGAAATGTTAAAAAATATCAATAAAGCTCCGCAAGTGACCTTAACTATAACAAAACAAAACATCATTGCTGCTGGCAGCGACTTCGATTTGCAAAAGGTTGAGGCACACTGCATGAAACCTGGACACGTTTCAAATTCTGAAATATGTGCTTTTAGATAAGTGTTAAAAAACTGCACACCTTCAGGAGCCAATCCCCTGTGGCTCTAATGAGTAACTAATCTAGGCATGCATCTTGACTGATAGGAGGCAAGCCCAGAACACTGACTCACACAGAGATACAAGAGTCTCCTACATGTCTGCGCATAGAAAGCTGAAATCTGGTGTTGAAATCCAACAGGACCCCTCCTCAGCGGCAATACAAGGTTTGCAGAATGCTCTCCCCGGTGGCGCTGTGGGTTAAACCACAGAGTCTAGGACTTGCCGATCAGAAGGTCGGTGGTTCAAATCCCCGTGACGGGTTGAGTTCCCGTTGCTCGGTCCCTGCTCCTGCCAGCCTAGCAGTTCGAAAGCACATCAAAGTGCAAGTAGATAAATAGGTACTGCTCCGGCGGGAAGGTAAACGGCGTTTCCGTGCGCTGCTCTGGTTCGCCAGAAGCGGCTTAGTCATGCTGGCCACATGAACCGGAAGCTGTACGCCGGCTCCCTCGGCCAATAAAGCGAGATGAGTGCCGCAACCCTAGAGTTGGCCACGACTGGACCTAATGGTCAGAGGTCCCTTTACCTTTACCTCCCCGGTGGAGTGTGTTTGTTTCAACATACAGGAGGAATTTTAAAACATTAAATAATTAGCCGGAAGAGTATGTGGCTTGTTTTTAAGTGTGTTTTTATTTTAATCGTATTTTCACTGCTTTGTTGTTGTTTTTTTGCCACTCTGGGCTCACCTGGAAGGAAGGGCAGGATAGAAATTTAAATAACAACCACCACAACCATACCCAAGTAGAGGATGTTTGTAAGAAGCCAGAACAACCAATGATGTTAGGATACTATCAGTTCACAAGCCTTATATTACTGCAAGGGAAGAGCGGTGCTTTTACAACAGTTCGAAATTTGGAAATTACTGGATTAGAGGAATCTGTAAGGCACCATACAGAACCCTGGTGTGTGTGGGGTTTTTTGGCAGGGGATATTAAATTATGACTATTAAGCCACTCCTAATGTCATGTTATAAAATTCAGGTTAATGCTCCGCCACCAGAACACTTTACAATTCTAATTACTACTTTGTATTATACAGAATGCACATTAACATGTCCAATTACACCTGCATCCTATAAATCTACTGAGAGAAGAAGAGACACTAAGATGTTTCGTCCCATAAATGTGGGAAGGGGAGGGGAGGAACCAGCCAAGGAAACGTTCATTAAAAAATTATGCGTAAGGTTTCTTAATAAAATTGTAATAACAACATCATTGTATGCTGTTTTTGTCCAAATGTTTGTGAGGGTGTTTCTGCTATGGGGCATCGCTTAACCAAATTCACTATATAACTGAGGGGAGAGATTTCTCTTATCCTGAGCCGAATCATCAGTGGTATCAAACTGGCCAGAAAACCCCATCAAATAAAAAAGTTTTTCTTTTTCTCTTTTTTTTTTAAAAATATATATTTCAATTTTTCAGTTTTACATACAGCAATTTTTTTTAAAAAAAATCCACTGCTTTTGGGGGATCCTTATATGTTATGATTTTATCCTCTTCTTACCCGTCAACGTGCATGGACATGCGCCAAGAAACAAACACACACATATACACAGGCGCAGAGTTGCGCCCGACATGGGGCTGACGTCACGCACAATCTGTGCCTGTATGTGACATCATGTGCATCGGGTACATGACGACTGTGTTATAAGAATTCTAAGGTCTCAAATACAGAATATTCATAAATGCACACATATCTAAATATATGAACCACGCGTCTGAAATAGTATGGGAGAGCAATCCTGAAGCCATTTTGACTCTCCCAATGACCTCAAATATTCCTCTGCTGTAAGGGAGGCAAATGGAGGGAAAGCCTTCCCATTGTCTTTTTGCTTGCAAATCCTGTCTTATGGGCATATTTGTGTATGAATAGGTTGAGCCTATTACCTGGACTCAGGAACTAAAGTATTAACCATCACAAAAGAATGGCCAGGCTGCCCAGGTAATACAATCAGCGACCATTATCAGATATCCTGACAGACAGGATTTCTGCCATAGATCGCCTCCTTTTGTGATGTATGTATGACCGGGGGGGGGGGGGGGGTTGGGGGGGTCCTTCGGCTACAGGGTGGGCAATTTCAAAAGTCTATACAAGCGCATGTGCACCATTGTTCAGGGTTCTCCTCCTTCCTGGGTGTGGGGAGTGGGGACCCTTTCGCAACAGTTCCTTGAATAAAGATCACGCTTACTAGCTGCTTTGCTTCTCAATATACTTTGGTTGGCCTCTGTTATTTTCTCCTACCGATAGGGAACCCACTTAAGGACTCTGTACGGGCTCTTGGATACCCCATAAGGGAAAGAAAGAAGGTTTTCTTATAACAACTGTTAAGGGCTGCAATCCTGTACAGTGGTAGCGCTGGATACAAACGGGATCCATTCCAGAGCCCCGTTCGCATCCAAAAACGAACGCAACCCACGTCCGCGGGTCGCCGGTTCTGCGCATGCGCGTGACGTCATTTTGACCGTCTGCGCATGCAGCGAAACCCGGAAGTAACGCACTCCGTTACTTCCGGGTCGCCACAGCATGCAACCTGAAAATACTTATCCCGAAGGTACTTCAACCCGAGGTATGACTGTACAGCCATACCTAATACTGTGTTTGGTTCATGTTGCGTCTTTTCAGCTTGCGAATGCAGCAAACCCGAAACTGTATACTTCCGGGTTCCCCCGCACATGTGTGCGCAGAAGCGTTCTGCGCGCTTTGTACATGCACAGAAGCGTTCTATCGCGCTCCGCACTTGCGCAGAAGTGCAATTCTAGTTGCAGACTTTTCAGGGTGCAAACGGCACCCCAGAACAGATTGTGTTCGCAGCTAGAGGTACCACTGTATATACTTGCCTGAGAGCAACTCCCCATGGGACTTGGCACTTTATACAAGAGGGAGGCCATTTTGTGCCCCTCAGAAATGGCGAGTGACCTCCAACGTGAGGGTCCATTTGGACCCCGGAGAAAGCAGGATAGGGAGGGCTAAAGTGAGCTCTGCTGACGCACGCGGGGGCCAGGAACAGAAGGCCCCACGCAAAATGGTTGCCGCCCGCACCCTTGAGGCATAAATCCCTGTTTTGCGAAGGAATCGAACAAATGGCAAAGCACTTGTGATCTGAATGTGTCCACAGGAAAGACAGCAACCAGATTAGTAGTGGGAAGCCAGAAGGAAACCTCAATCAGCCAAATAATACCTCACTATAATAATATAATAATAATTTATTATTTGTACCTCGCCCATCTGACTGGGTTTCCCCAGCCACTCTGGGCAGCTTCCAACAAAATATTAAAAATACAACAAAGCATCAAACATTAAAAACTTCCCTAAACAGCGCTGCCTTCAGATGTCTTCTAAAAGTCAGATAGTCACTAAACCCAACAGCCATTTAAAAACCAAACAAGTGGCCATTTTACCCATGGCTGTTTGGAGTAAATCTCCAAGTGACCGTCCCTGTGTAGAATTCATAATCAACAAACAGGCCAGATGCAGTCATTTGATACATTTTCACTTACTTTGCCCTGTCAGGGAGTCAGGTAGATTTTCTTGGTGGCTGCTCCATCTCTCAGGTCCCTTTCAAAATATCCGCTCATTCTGTCACATTCTCCACTCTCCTTATTCAGAAAAACTGGAAAACTAAGCAATCTGACCTAACGAAACATTCAGCTGTCTTCCACTGCAGCTAAGCCAGCAATATTTCTCCAAAAAGCTCACATTTCTCGGCGTTCAGTTATGTATGAGCCAAATACTAATATTTCAGCTACTGCTGGATTCATTCCAGTGCACCTTCTTAAGAATTATTCCAAACTGGCACAACGCAAGTGGAATAAAGTCATTTTACAGTTATTTGAAATTATTTCCATGTTTCCTTTTACACTGAAAGGTTTGAAGGCTTCAACCTTTTCTTCAACTTTTTCTTCTGGGATGTTGATTGTTACATCATTGCAATATACCCATGTCATCACAATATGCTGATGTCATCACAATAGAAAATTGTGACACACTCTCTCACACAACACCAAGTGTGCTTTCTGTACAGTTAAAATCCTCTCTTTGTTAAATCAACATCTGGCAGGGGAAAGGATACAGAAGTTTTCAAGTTAACAGATAATCCTTCCGCATCCAAAATGAAAAAAGCTGAATTCAGATACACGCTAAGGTAAGAAACTTTTGTAGCCCGGTTCTAACCACATTTATTTAGAAGCAAGCCTCAAATAATGTAAACAGGCCTTGCTTCCAAAGTAACCCTTCTTAAGTCTCTGCCCTTAATCGGTTTAAGTTGAAAAGTTATCAGCCACTGTTTTAAAGTAGGCATACCAAAATGTAATACTATATATGCTATTTTTTTTAAAAAAAAATAATTATCTGACATAGTCAGTAGAGCATGAGACTTTGGGGGGTCATAGGTCTGGGCCCCACATTGGTCAAAAGATGCCTGCATTTAATGTTTGATGTTTTATCGTGTTTTTAATATTCTGTTGGGAGCCGCCCAGAGTGGCTGGGGAAACCCAGCCAGATGGGTGGGGTATAAATAATAAATTATTATCAAATTCTTATTATTACAGATGAACCCCGTGGTCCCTTCTAACGCTACAGTTCTATGATTCTGTGATTCACACACTGTCATGTCCAAAACTAATAGCAGAGGATTATTTTGAGCTTTCTTCCTTGGGCCTTTTGCCATTTTGAATACTCTTATTATCGCCGAACATTTCCCTCCCCGCACTATCCCTCCTCAAATGTGTCATTTATTTACAAGGTCTACAGCAGTGGTGTCCAAGCTTTTTGCAAAGAGGGCCAGATTTGATGAAGTGAAGGGCTGTGGGGGCCGACCAAAGTTATTGACCTTTTTTTTAGGATTGAAGTTGTTGTTGAGCTTTTTTTTAGGATTGATGTTGTTGAGCTTCTTTTAGGTTTGGAGTTGTTGAGGTTTTTTTTTTTTTTTTAAGGATTTTAACCCAGGAAATAAACTGCCACAGGGGCTGGATTAAATGGACCAGCAGGCTGGATTAGTAGGCCCCTGAAATGGACTTTGGACATGCCTGGTCCATAGCAATGCCTGCCATTTTGGGGCAGCTGCTTAGGCCTCCTACTTCTGATTGGGCCTTACTGTTGCCGATACGTGACTCTCAAATGGGGCACCTATGGGCCTCCTATTTAGCTTCCCTAAAATGCTTTGAAAGGCCCAACATAGAGCCACCACCCATTATGGCTGCCTGGGACACCCCTGTATAGTGGACAGGTGCCCCTCAAGCCGAGAGCTGGTCCTATTTATTCAGGACGGATCAGTGCTAAAACTCTAGAGTCAACTGAATAACCGGACCTCAGATTTCTAAACATGCAACCACCCGTGAGACTATAGTCACAACTCAGTATCACGAGGCTTCTTGTTGTTGTTCCTGGCCCATGACAGTAAAAAAATAAATAAAAAATGTGTGTATGTGCTTTCTGCTATGGTAGGTAGTGACAATGGGCATTTACCATATCAGACACTCCGATGAGAAAATAGGCCTTGAGAATCTGGGGTGGGTGGGAATACGCAAATTTGTTTTTATTTCAGGGATTATTTAGAAGCGCATTCCCCACAAGGGCGCACAAGATAGCTCAGTTGGTTAGAGTGTGGCGCAGATAATGCCAAGGTTGCAAGTTTGATCCCTGTAAGGGGAAGCTACATATTCCTGCATTGTACAAGGTTGAACTAAAGGATTCTCAGGGCCTCTTCCAACAGAGACCCCCGGGTATAGGCTGGTATATACGGTAAATTCAATAAATAATAATAATAACTATGATTCTATGAAAAACAGCTAGCTCATATAGCTGGCTAGCTATCATACAATGGCCTTGTTTATTTTACTCTGTTAAATAAGGCACAGTACAATGGTATAGTAGGCTTAAATTCTATTTAAATTCTAGCACTTACAAGTATGGCAACATAAAACTGAATTAGGTGGACCTTGCTCTGCAAAGCGATTCTTGTAAGAAGTGACTGATAACCCAGGAGTGTGGGTTGGTCACACTCTGAGCCAATTATGCCTAATTCATTTGCAATAATAATAACTCTACAATTCTATGATTCTATAAAAAGTAGCTAGCTCATATAGCTGGCTAGCTATCACACAATGGCCTTGTTTATTTTACTCTGTTAAATAAGTCACAGTACAATGGTGTAGTAGACTTAAATTCTACCGAAGGAATTCCTAATATAGAGTAATTCTGCCTAAGTAAGAATACTACCAATCACAGGTAGAGGCACTGGCTGCCAACATTGTCCTTACATGTGTCGGTACTGTATTTGAGAAGGTATAGAACAAACATTATTTGGTTGCACTTGCACATACTATGCTACTCTCAACACATCAAAACTACTGCCCCAATTGTTATAACCACCTCCAATAAGCCTGCAGCACTTGCAGTCTCAGGTATGTGTTTGACAGTATTATAAATTAGCCAGGTGCTGGGTGCATTTTGTGACTGGTGTGGGTCCAACTGCAACTACCTGGAGATCTACGGATGTCAGGTTTGCAACCGGGGAAAGCAAGATGTTACTTAAGAGAAGGAGGGTCTGAAATATTCTTCCTTGAAGCTTGAATTTGTTTTATTCCGGATTGCTTTATTTGATGGTTTAAATGGGTTGTAAACCGTTCTGAAATTTGTTCTTTAAAATATAAAGCGGTGTAGAAATGATATGAATGATAGTAAATAATAATAATAATAATAATAATAATAATAATAATAAACTCCATTGCAAAAGAAAAACAGCACCTAGACATTACATTGTGGCGACCGTAAACTAGGTTTAAAGTGCCATTTGGGGGTTATAATAGATAGCTGAGTTTCTAACACTTGTTTTTTATATGCTGTAGCCAAAAAGAACTGTAGTTCAACACACAACTATGAAATTTATTGGCTATTGCTGCCAGTTTAGGTGGCTTTAAACAAAGAGCTAGGGACGCAGGTGGCGCTGTGGGTTAAAACCTCAGCGCCTAGGGCTTGCCGATCGAAAGGTCGGCTGTTCGAATCCCTGCGGCGGGGTGCGCTCCCACTGCTCGGTCCCAGCGCCTGCCAACCTAGCAGTTCGAAAGCACCTCCGGGTGCAAGTAGATAAATAGGGACCGCTTACCAGCGGGAAGGTAAACGGCGTTTCCGTGTGCGGCTCTGGCTCGCCAGAGCAGCGATGTCACGCTGGCCACGTGACCCGGAAGTGTCTCCGGACAGCGCTGGCCCCTGGCCTCTTAAGTGAGATGGGCGCACAACCCCCGAGTCTGTCAAGACTGGCCCGTACGGGTAGGGGTACCTTTACCTTTAAACAAAGAGCTATCAGCCCCCCCCACCCCCATAGCTACACAGAACAGAGGCAGTATACCTCTAAATACAGTGGTACCTTGGGTTACAGATGCTGCAGGTTGCAGACTCCGCTAACCCAGAAATAGTACCTCGGGTTAAGAACTTTGCTTCAGGATGAGAACAGAAATCACGCCGCCGCCGCACGGCGGCAGCAGGAAGCCCCATTAGCTAAAGTGGTGTCTCAGGTTGAGAACAGTTTCAGGTTAAGAACGGACCTCCAGAACGAATTAAGTTCTTAACCCGAGGTACCACTGTACAGTCATACCTCGGGTTGCGAATGCTGCGGGTTGCGCGTTTTTGGGTTACGGCCCACACTGAACCCGGAAGTACCAGAACGGGTTACTTCCGGGTTCCTGCATGCGCAGAAACACTAAATCGCGCTTTGCACATGCACAGAAGCGCTGAATTGCGCAGGTTGCGAACGTGCCTCCCGTACGGATCACGTTCGCAACCCGAGGTATGACTGCACTAGATACTGAGGACAAAGAACAATGACCCAGTACTTAGCACTTACAAGTATCTGGCTGCCACCACTGGCAACATAAAACTGAATTAGGTGGACCTTGCTCTGCAAAGCGATTCTTGAAAGAAGCGACTGATAACTCAGGAGTGTGGGTTGGTCACACTTTGAGCCAATTATGCCTAATTCATTTGCAACGCTTTCAGAAGTGCAGATGGGGCTGGCTATGGCTTCCTAGTTAGCTCTGCTTCAGTAAATTTGCAAGAAACCAGAAGGCACTAAAAGGTTATGAATTAAAAAAAAAATCTCTCTTGATTGGGAGATTTTGATATTTTTATTTTTTTGGTTGTTCTTATAGAATAAACCCAGTTGGAATATACTGATATTTTTACTGGATCCCCATCTGTTGCTGTTGCGAGTATTGTTGGAAAGGACCTTTTCGCCAAGCAGAATGGGAAAAGGGATTAAGAACAGAGTAGGCACAGAAGACAAATGCTTCTCCAATTCAACCAATTGCTCACTTGGATCTGACAATGGTACTTTGGGGAGCAACAAGCTTAAAACTAAACCTTGGATTGTTGGGTCACTGTAACAGTCTCCCAGGTACCCCAGTAAGATGTTATGGTTGAAGTGGAATTGTTATATGAGGCCATTATCTACCTAATAGATTTAGAAGAGAAAAATGTACTGTACTTTTTTAACTTTGCATGCCTTGCTTCCCTTTCAAGCATCTTTATTATGTTCAGTTGGGGAGGCAGAGAATGAGATAAATGATTATTCGAGTCTACAAACAGTAAAAATAGGTTTGTGTATATTCTGTATAATAACAGCTGGCTGAAAGTCTTAAGTGTAAGAAGCCACATGTAAAAACCATATACTGTACATATCACATTGCTATTTCCATCCCAGCCCATAATCCCCATTAACTCCCACTATGATGCTATGAAGAGTGTCCTGTAGTCAAAGATACATCTTCTTCCTCCTCCAAGAAAACTCAAGATCAGTTAACACAAATTAGTTACACATCAGCACCCTATAACTACCATTTTGCAACTACGCTTTCCATTTTCAATGCACCCTTAAAAAGGAAGGGAAGCAGTTTCTCATTCATACTGCATACTGTTGAGTACAATCCTTTCTTGAGAGTAAGCCCCATTAAATTCAACAGAGCTTGCTTCTGAGTATATCTCTATAGGATTGCACTGTGAGATGATGAACTCAGAAGGGCAGCAGCTGGCCTGCATGAACTGATAAGGAGTCACCACTAGGTGACTTAATGTGGAGTACAATATTGTGCTCTTAAGTATGTAATACATGCACCAACTACTGGTGCTGAAGAAACTGAAATTGACCAATTCTATGAAGACTTACAACACCTTATAGAAGTGACACCAAAGAAGGATGTTCTTCTCATTATAGGGGATTGGAATGCTAAAGTAGGGAGTCAAGAGATAAAAGGAACAACTGGCAAGTTTGGCCTTGGAGATCAAAACGAAGCAGGGCAAAGGCTAATAGAGTTCTGTCAAGAGAACAAGCTGGTCATCACAAACACGCTTTTCCAACAACACAAGAGACGACTCTACACATGGACATCACCAGATGGGCAGCATCGAAATCAGATTGATTATATTCTCTGCAGCCAAAGATGGAGAAGCTCTATACAGTCAGCAAAAACAAGACCTGGAGCTGACTGTGGCTCAGATCATCAGCTTCTTATAGCAAAATTCAAGCTTAAACTGAAGAAAGTAGGAAAAACCACTGGGCCGGTAAGATACAATCTAAGTCAAATCCCTTATGAATACACAGTGGAAGTGAGGAACAGGTTTAAGGATTTAGATTTGGTGGACAGAGTGCCTGAAGAACTATGGATGGAGGCTCGTAACATTATACAGGAGGCAGCAACGAAAACCATCCCAATGAAAAGGAAATGCAAGAAAGCAAAGTGGCTGTCCAATGAGGCCTTACAAATAGCGGGGGAGAGAAGGCAAGCAAAATGCAAGGGAGATCGTGAAACATACAGGAAATTGAATGCAGATTTCCAAAGAATAGCAAGGAGAGACAAGAAGACCTTCTTAAACAAGCAATGCAAAGAAATAGAGGAAAGCAATAGAATGGGAAGAACCAGAGATCTGTTCAAGAAAATTGGAGATATGAAAGGAACATTTCATACAAAGATTTCCATAATAAAGGACAAAAGTGGAAAGGACCTAACAGAAGCAGAAGACATCAAGAAGAGGTGGCAAGAATACACAGAGGAATTATACCAGAAAGAAACGGATGTCTCATATACCCCAGGTAGTGTGGTTGCTGACCTTGAGCCAGACATCCTGGAGAGTGAAGTCAAATGGGCCTTAGAAAGCACTGCAAATAACAAGGCCAGTGGAAGTGATGGTATTCCAGCTGAACTATTTAAAATTTTAAAAGATGATGCTGTTAAGGTGCTACACTCAATATGCCAGCAAGTTTGGAAAACTCAGCAGTGGCCAGAAGATTGGAGAAGATCAGTCTACATCCCAATCCCAAAGAAGGGCAGTGCCAAAGAATGCTCCAACTATCGCACAATTGCACTAATTTCTCACGCTAGCAAGGTTATGCTTAAAATTCTACAAGGAAGGCTCAAGCAGTATGTGGACCGAGAACTCCCAGAAGTGCAAGCTGGATTTAGAAGAGGCAGAGGAACCAGAGACCAAATTGCAAACATGCGCTGGATTATGGAGAAAGCTAGAGAGTTCCAGAAAGACATTTACTTCTGCTTCATTGACTATGCAAAAGCCTTTGACTGTGTCGACCATGGCAAACTATGGCAAGTTCTTAAAGAAATGGGAGTGCCTGATCACCTCATCTGTCTCCTGAGAAATCTCTATGTGGGACAAGAAGCTACAGTTAGAACTGGATATGGAACAACAGACTGGTTCAAAATTGGGAAAGGAGTACGACAAGGCTGCATTTTGTCTCCCTGCTTATTTAACTTATATGCAGAATTCATCATGCGAAAGGCTGGGCTGGATGAATCCCTAGCCGGAATTAAGATTGCCGGAAGAAATATCAACAACCTTAGATATGCAGATGACACAACCTTGATGGCAGAAAGTGAGGAGGAATTAAAGAACCTTTTATTGAGGGTGAAAGAGGAGAGTGCAAAATATGGTCTGAAGCTCAACATCAAAAAAACGAAGATCATGGCTACTGGTCCCATCACCTCCTGGCAAATAGAAGGGGAAGAAATGGAGGCAGTGAGAGATTTTACTTTCTTGGGCTCCATGATCACTGCAGATGGTGACAGCAGCCACGAAATTAAAAGACG
Source organism: Podarcis cretensis (assembly GCF_951804945.1). Classification (NCBI taxonomy): domain Eukaryota; kingdom Metazoa; phylum Chordata; class Lepidosauria; order Squamata; family Lacertidae; genus Podarcis; species Podarcis cretensis. The sequence goes on along the minus strand of NC_137176.1, from coordinate 15,261,797 downwards.
CCTGCTTCTTGGGAGAAGGGCAATGACAGGCCTAGACAGCATCTTGAGAAGTAGAGACATCACCTTGCCAACAAAGGTCCGTATAGTTAAAGCTATGGTTTTCCCAGTAGTGATGTATGGAAGTGAGAGCTGGACCATAAAGAAGGCTGATCGCCGAAGAATTGATGCTTTTGAATTATGGTGCTGGAGGAGACTCTTGAGAGTCCCATGGACTGCAAGAAGATCAAACCTCTCCATTCTGAAGGAAATCAGCCCTGAGTGCTCACTGGAAGGACAGATTGTGAAGCTGAGGCTCCAGTACTTTGGCCACCTCATGAGAAGAGAAGACTCCCTGGAGAAGACCCTGATGTTGGGAAAGATGGAGGGCACAAGGAGAAGGGGGCGACAGAGGACGAGATGGTTGGATAGTGTTTTTGAGGTTACCAGCATGAGTCTGACCAAGCTGCGGGGGGCAGTGGAGGACAGGAGTGCCTGGCGTTCTCTGGTCCATGGGGTCACGAAGAGTCGGACACGACTAAACGACTAAACAACAACAAGTATGTAATACAGGGCTCCCTCCGTCTCAGTGGCCCAGAGGGAGGGAAGCATGGGGAAGTACAAGTCACACCTTTAACACACATGCATTCTGGGGGATTCTTTTTCCATTCACTTTTTTGAATGAACCAGCAGTTGAAAACATGAGCTACCTAGGAGGTGCATCAACCTTTGTTCTCTAGCATTTGCTAATCACTTACACAGAGTTTCGTGCAGCCCAGAGTACTTAACACTGCCTAATGAGTGAAGCTGCCCTGGTCAACTGAGCAGTAACACAAAAGGAAAAAAACGCTCTGCTGCTCATCAACACGGCAGTATCAAATAATGTCCTAGCACTCCAATGAAGATGCTGGATATGAATTTCTTCAAACACCTGTTCACCACATTCATGCTTTACATTTTTTGGTGTATATTAAAAATATATATAGTAGTATACCTTTTAAAAAACCACTATAGCATGTGAAGCATCTCTGGTGGGTACAAACACCTGAAAATTACAGGGGCTTCCCAGCTCTCCCACTGTGATTACTTCACTGACCTAAGAGAGTGTTCATGTTGGTAAACCAAGCAAGCAGACATATACAGCTGAAATGCACACAGTTGTTTACTGCAGAAAACTACCAAAAAAACCATTTCTCTAACTTATCCTGCAACTAAAGAATAACAGGCCCAGCTAATGCTAATACTATAGGATTAAAACAATAAGCTTTCAAAGTCTACTCTGCAGAAAACAACGTTTACACAAGTCCTAACAAACAAGGCCTCACTTCTAAGCAGAAGCATTTGGCAGCATGATCCCTTTCAAACTCTCCTCCCCACCCCCCAATGCACTCACTCTCTCCTAATGCTATTATTACACAGCATCTTCAGTCATCCAAGGGCAGCTTAAGTCAAGCAAGCAGAGCTGACACCTTCCCACCACTGGCTCATTGGTGGCTGAAGGGGTTAGAGCATCACCTGGTTTTCTGTGAAGGGAGGGGGGAGACCATGAGTAGGGAAAAATAATATGGATGCCTGCAAAAAAGTTTAGCACCTTCAGTCCTCACCCACAACCACAACTCCCCGGGAGGAGGGGGGAAATCAGCAATTAAGGGCAGGCTCATTTGGGATTACTGTGAGACTTGCTTCCGAGTAAACATACACAAGCTTGAGCTGTGAGCAAATGAATTTATAAATGTTTCTGCAAAACAATGCGCGTGCAACACCCATAATCACCACCTCCAGCCTGAGCATTATTTAGCACTAATAAACAATGGACCTGACATCCGCCCAGATTGCAGAAACTCAGCCGAGGTGTCCTATTAAATGTATGTACGCGTAGCCAATACTTAGTGGCATTCCAAATTACATAATTCTTCTGTGAGCAGCTTTTCAGGCCTTTGCTGCATCCCCAGTAACACTGATGCCTGGAGCATCCCCAGTAACATTGATGCCTAAGAGCCTGGAGAATGAAAAGCACATACATTGGATAACAGCAAAAGCCCCTTCCTGCAAGACGCAAGAAGATGAATGGCTGTTTTGCATTTCCAATCGTGGCCTGAATCAGTCCCCAAAGCAGGTCGGCTGTGCCTTTCTCAGAGTGTTATATCACCCCCCCTCCCTCTGGTTTGCACACCCCCTCCAGCCCATCCCTACAATCCATCCCCCCCCCCCGCCGCCCCGCGCCTGGTCTCTGTTCCTTGCATGTTCTGGAAAAGGAAAGCCGGCTGGCTTCTGACATTCAAACATCCAGCCAGCGCTTTGTTGCTCTCCGCCAGAGCTTCTGGGCTCCCGAGGAAAAGGAGTGCGCTTGGCGTTTTGTCATCACTCAGCATTAGGGAGCCTAAAAATAGACCGGGCAAAAGCACCGTAGCAACCTTGCAGGCGATTTGCATCGCCCAGCGACGGCTTCCTTTCCCCGGGAGTACGCAGGAAAGAGTTGCAAATAAAAATAAAAATAAATCCATAAACTAAAAAAAGAATGGGCGGCTATCTGGCCGCGGGTGGCCTCTTACCTGCTCCCCGAAGTCGATGGCTATGTTGGTGATGCCCAAAGGGACCAAGAAGCGGATCAGGGGCCAGTAGTTAGTGAGCGCCGGAAATTTCACCATAGTCCCAGCTGCGCGGTGACCCCAAACACATCTGCCGCAGCGGGGAGGCTGCAAGGTGGGAAGGCGGTGAAGACGAAAGCAGGAAGGGAGAAGCCAGGCGCTTCTTTACGGAAGAGCCTTGTGGCTTTGCCGGCAGAGAAGGCGATGGTGCGCCCAGGCGGAGGCAACGGCAGCAAGTGAGCGCAGCAGCTCCTCTCGCGTCCGCCTCCCTGCTGGTCTGGTGCGCCGGGTGTCTGTGCTGCTCCCTTTAGCAAGAAATCCCAAAGACCAAGTCCATCCCTGTCGCCGCCGCTGCTGCCGCCGCTGCCCTCCTCCCACACAATGGTGATCCGCTGCTGGTGGAAAAAAAAAGAGGAGGGACGCCGGCACCAGCACCATCGCCGCCAGAAATTTCTCTGGGCACTTTTTCCATTATCAAGAAGCCGGAGGACAAAAAAACAAACAGGCGCGCGTAATTGCGCCGCGCTTTTGCGCCTCGCCTTGGTTTAGGCTAGCCGGCTGCAGGAAGAGGATGGGAGCCGCGGGGAGGGCGGCAAGGAAAACAAACCACCACCACCCATCACCGGCGCACAGATCAGACAGGATCTGCCCAGCTGCCTGTCGTCCTCCTACACCACCACCTCTTCTCCTTCCTCCGCCTCTTCTTTCTCCCGGGTGAGCGGTGGGGAGGGGAGCGGCTGTGTTTGCTTGCTGCTTCTGCCGGCGGCGGAGGAAGAACCGTAAAGCAGGCTAGAGGAGAGGCCGTTCAACACACGCACACAAGCAGGCCCTGCTCTTTTGAAATTAAAAAAAAAATTAAATGTTATTTGGGTTGCTGCTCTGCCAGTGCTCCATATGCACGTGGCCTTCTTTGGCACAGGCTCGTTGCTTATCTTTTCTCTCTCTTTCTCTCCCCTCCCTCCTCTTTCCCCTAAAGAGGAAAAGTAAAGAGAAAGAGAGGCTTTATTTAGCTGCTGCTGCTCCTCCTATCGCCGGAGCCCGGGCACAGCATCAGCCTCCGGCTTGCAGGCTGCCTTGCGCGCTGCAGAGATGAGCGTAGGCCAAACAATGCTCCAGGAGCGCGAAAGAGGGTTAAAGAGCGCGCCTTCGCAGGATCGGGACCAGCGTTTGTATTGGCACCAAAAGCAGGCAAGCCAAATGTATCTAGAAGGTCATAAGGAGGGCCGGAAGGCAGCAACCCTTCTGGGTTTTGTTCCCAAGATCTGGTCTTCAGAGTTACAGTATCTCTGTTCAATGGAGGTATCTCAGCCAGCTTTCCTTAGGTGGACCAGGAATTCATTTAATCTTGTTTATTGTTTAAATAACAGTTAGTGGCCATCACAATGTCTTATAGTAGAGAAAGACTCCACTCCCTGTCTCAGAAAGGATTGTGTTGTTACAGTTATTGTGAAAAATCTCAATCTCAATCTCAAACCAAAAACATTTGTAATACCAGTTGTACACAGTGTTTCCAAAGGACCAATTTAAGGGTTTGTTTAAATATATTTATTATCATTATTTATTAAATTTGTATACTGTCTTTCATCCATAGATCTCTGGGCAGTTCACAACATAAAAATACAAGATAAAAAAGCACAAAATGCATAATAAAAACATAAATACGGACAAAACAAACCAATAACCCATCTCTCCCATATATATATATTTATCATGGAGTTTCTCTTCAGTTTTGTTAAGTGGGACAGAAAGTGAGTAAGAGAGGTTTTAAAATGGTATCATATCGGAAAAACATTGTGGCTATTTTCTGGAGCAGAATTACACATATTGTTCTATGCACACAGGGAGCATTTGGTGGGCAGGAGCTGAGCCATAAAGGATGCATTTTAATCTACTATATTGTAATGTTTTAATCACCACCACACCAAAATATATTTCTTCGTCTAAGATGTTGGGGATACTGCCAGAACTACATTTGAGCTAGGTATCATCAGGTCCAGAACTCAGCTCTAAACTATTTAAAGTAGGGGATACATGTATACAGTGAGTAACTGCATCTAGCAGTGTATTCTTATACATCTGTCTACTTAGAAGTATACTGCATTGAGTTCTGTAACACTCCAAGTAAGCATAAATTGCAGCCTAGGGGTGCAATCCTGTGCACACTTAGTAAGTTCCATTGAATGCAGTGGGTCTTACTGCAGACTGAAAGGATTGGCGGTTGTATCAATCCCAGTGTTTGAAGTGGGATTCAGTCAGTGGATCACATCCCCGTGACAGAGTGAGCTCCCATTGCTCTGTCCCAGCTCCTGCCAACCTGTTGTTGTTTAGTCGTGTCCGACTCTTCGTGACCCCATGGACCAGAGCACGCCAGGCACTCCTGTCTTCCGCTGCCTCCCGCAGTTTGGTCAGACTCATGCTGGTAGCTTCGAGAACATTGTCCAACCATCTCGTCCTCCGTCGTCCCCTTCTCCTTGTGCCCTCAATCTTTCCCAACATCAGGGTCTTTTCCAGGGAGTCTTCTCTTCTCATGAGGTGGCCAAAGTATTGGAGCCTCAGCTTCAGGATCTGTCCCTCCAGTGAGCACTAATGGCTGATTTCCTTCAGAATGGATAGGTTTGATCTTCTTGCAGTCCATGGGACTCTCAAGAGTCTCCTCCAGCACCATAATTCAAAAGCATCAATTCTTCAGCCATCAGCCTTCTTTATGGTCCATCTCTCACTCCCATAAATCACTACTGGGAAAACCATAGCTTTAACTATACAGACCTTTGTCTCTGCTTTTTAAGATGCTGTCTAGGTTTGTCATTGCTTTTCTCCCAAGAAGCAGGCGTCTTTTAATTTCGTGTCAGCTGTCACCATCTGCAGTGATCATGGAGCCCAAGAAAGTAAAATCTCTCACTGCCTCCATTTCTTCCCCTTCTATTTGCCAGGAGGTGATGGGACCAGTGGCCATGATCTTAGTCTTTTTAATGTTGAGCTTCAGACCATATTTTGCACTCTCCTCTTTCACCCTTATTAAAAGGTTCTTTAATTCCTCCTCACTTTCTGCCATCAAGTTTGTGTCATCTGCATATCTGAGGTTGTTGATATTTATTCCAGCAATCTTAATTCCAGCTTGGGATTCATTCAGCCCAGCCTTTCGCATGATGAATTCTGCAAATAAGTTAAATTAGCAGGGAGACAATATACAGCCTTGTCGTACTCCTTTACCAATTTTGAACCAATCAGTTGTTCCATATCCAGTTCTAACTGTAGCTTCTTGTCCCACATAGAGATTTCTCAGGAGACAGATGCCAACCTAGCAGTTCGAAAACACGCCAGTGCAAGTAGATAAATAGGTACCACTGTGGTGGGAAGGTAAACGTCATTTCCTCGTCACAGTGTCCCGTTGCATCAGAAGCAGTTTAGTCATTCTGGCCACATGACAAACACCATGGACAAACACCGGTTCACTCGGCCTGAAAATGAGATGAGCGCCACAACCCCATAGTCACCTTTGACTGGACTTAACCATCCAGGGGTCCTTTACCCCTTTTTAATGTCCTGGGTGGGGAATCACATTGTCCTTCACCTTGGACAGCAAGATATCTTTGAGCAAGAGGCCTAAATGGATCTTACTTCAAGGCAAGGTGGGTTGGGGGGGACAAGCTAGGCTTCTGTTTAAAGGTATGTTGGAATATGCAATCTAACCTCTGAACAAACTATTTCAAGGTACATCTGTATGCAGCCTAAGCTCTGAACAAATCTTTAAATGGGCAATTTTCATTGCAGAAGTAGGTAAATATTGGACTTGCGATTTCTAGTCCAATAAAACTTTTTCATCATTTGGAAAGGAATCCCTGGCTAACAATAATTGTTTTTTAAACAATCATTTTTTATTAAAAAAAACACCAATGTGGACATGCACTGTCCTTGCTAAAAAGGCATGCCTTCTCTGCAGTTTGCATGTGTGTGTGTGTACGTGCATGCACTATTCCTTTATTTATTTAAAGCATTTTTTACCACACCCTTCAGCTGAAAAAGGTTCCCAGGACATCTTTCAAAGAGCAATAATTTGACTTGCAATCTAAAAGATATGACACAAAAGGAAAAGGAATCAGGAGGGGAGAAAGTAAATACTAGCACTAGTTCTTCGTTACAAGATGACACTTCTGGCCTCAAAGGCAAATAAACTCGCTATCATGGGCTGCTTGCAGTTCAAAAAGAAGCTGTGGATGGCCTCCAATAAGTAATCTTGCATCATGACCTTCTGTTCGTCACAGGGCCGTTGGTTCCAGCGGCCTCTGTAGAGAGACAGGAAGGAGGGTGGACAAAGGAAACTAGCCGAGCTGACAAAAGCTGCAGCAAGTACATATCCTCCAACATTTCTCAGGGGAAAATAGGGACGTCCTATATTATAATCATCATAATCACTTTTTTTTCAGCCAGAACTTGCTAGAATTCAGTTCTGGCACCTCTCAAGTGGGTGCCACTGCCATTATAAAAGAGGGAGGTGTTCATATGAGTTCTGGCACTTCTTTCGCTAGAAAAATAGCAAGAATAATTATAACCCACCTATCTGACTGGGTTATCTGGGCCACTCTGGGCAGCTTCCAACATATATAAAAACACGATAAAACATGAAACATTTAAAAACCTCCCTATACAGGGCTGCCTTCTAAAGGTTGTGTAGTTACTTCTTGGCTCAGGGGTTGCATAACTCCATACCCTCCAACATTTCTCCAATGAAAATAGAGACGTCCTAAGGAAAAGTGGGACATTCCAGGATCAAATCAGAAACTGGGATGGCTTCTGTCAATCCGCAACTGTACCTGTAAAATAGGAACAGTTGGAGGGTCGCAAGTAGAGATAGCAAGTTCACCCTGCTATCTGCTGTTGCTTCTCTTCCTCCCAGCCCGGCAGCTGATTCCAATAATTTAGCATTCTTTTCTCATTTAAAAATAATATCTTCTGTTCTACTGGTTTTATTCCATCACAGATTGATGTAGATTTAATTACCTAATTGATTAACAATATACTCTTGTGCATATTTACTCAGACGTCCGTCCAACTGAGCTCAGCAGGGCTTACTCCCTAGTAAACAACTTTAGGATTGCTCTGATGGAAAATCAACTCAGGTTTCAGTAACCAAGTGACAGCGCCAGTTAATATTTGTTCTCCTTTCATGTTGTGAGGAACACAGGAAGAGAAAGGAAGCTTCCTACCAAAATGAAGCAGAGTGAAGTGGCCACCCTAGCCTGAAGGTGTGCTGTCAGAGAACAGAGAATATGTTGTAAACAAAAATTGCTCTTTTCCCTTATGGGGTATCCAAGAGCTCATATAGAGTCCTTAAATAGGTTCCCTATTGGTAGGAGAGAATAACAGAGGCCAACCAGAGAATATTGAGAAGCAAAGCAGCTAGTAAGCTTGATCTTTATTGATCTGTTGCAACAGGGTGCTCCCCTCACCCGCAGAAGAGGAGGAGGAACCCAGAAAAATGGTGCGCAAGGCCTTATAAAGACTTTTGAAATTGCCATCCTGTAGATCAAGACCACCCCTAGAAACATCATATATACATCACAGAAGGGGTGTAACCTAAGACCACCCCTCAGATACATCATACCTACATCACAGAAAAGGCGGTCTAGACAGAAATTTGAATGTTGTTTTTCTCCTGTCACAGTTTATCTCCTGTCTGGCAAGTTACTTTATTGGATTGCCTGGGGAGCCTGGCCAGTCTTTTGTAGTGGTAAAATACTTATTTCCTGGGCCAGGTCACAGGCTCACACCTTATTCATATCTTAAATGTGCCCTTAAGACAGGATTTGTGAGGAAAGAGACAATGGGAGGTTTCCCACTTTGACCTTGCAGAGAAAACATTTGCTCAGTTTAGGAATCAAAATGGTTCCAGGTCGGTCTTCCTGTGCTGATCTATGTACGTGCTTGGTTGGTACGCTTATGAACATTACAATATATCTAAGACCTCAAAATTCCTATCACAAATACAGCTACAAAAATCATCCTGTGCCCCCAAACCAACCCGCTACGTTCTCGGGCAAAGGAGGATGCTGTCCCAATGTTGATGTTAGAGTCCAAACAGCACATACACTGGAAAAGAGCTGCCATCTTGTCTTTCGCCTCAGGCAGCAAAAGGTCTTGATCCAGCCTTGATTTCAAATCCACAAATAGTGAGGAATAGTGAGGAAAATCCCAGCTTTGCCCTTGATGGCTCTTTCCAATAGTTTCAGCTTCGAGGCACAGATATCTTTTCAAATTCATTGTTGCTGCATTCTTGCTGCATTGTTGCTGTGTTTGAAGGACAGGACCTTATAACGCAAGAAAGAACCAGTGTTCCCAATCCCCTGTTCCTGCAGAAAACGCTAATGCAGTGGGAAGCAGGCAAAGCATTTGCACATCAAGAGCATGTGTCTTAACCATTTTCTAACGGGACGCGGGTGGCGCTGTGGTCTAAACCACAGAGCTTAGGACTTGCCAATCAGAAGGTCAGCAGTTCGAATCCCCACGACAGGGTGAGCTCCCATTGCTCAGTCCCAGCTCCTGCCCACCTAGCAGTTTGAAAGCATGTCAAAGCGCAAGTAGATAAATAGGTACCGCTCTGGTGGGAAGATAAACGGCGTTTCTGTGCACTGCTCTGGTTCGCCAGAAGTGGCTTAGTCATGTTGGCCACATGACCCGGAAGCTGTACGCCGGCTCCCTCGGCCAATAAAGTGAGATGAGTGCCGCAACCCCAAAATCGTCCCCGACTGGACCTAATGGTCAGGGGTCCTTTTACCTTTAACTTAAGCTACCAGTTCTCCCCTGCACACATCCCCACTTGTTAATGTGTTTGTTTTCCTCTAGAGGGGCTCAGAAACAAACAGACCAAAATAAGCCCAGCAGAACTGGTTAACAAGCTGTGGGATTTGTAGAGGGAATTCTGTGAGCACAGGAGGAGTTAAAAATTTTAAAAAACCCACCTGCCAGTCCTCTCCTGTAGCAGTTCCTGCTCCCATATTCCTGTCATTAAGCATGCTTTTGAGAACATTTAAGTGTACCCAAAGTATGTCATAAAGCACATTTATACCTAAATATGTAATATGCTAAGGGACGCGGGTGGCGCTGTGGTCTAAGCCTAGGGACTGCCGATCAGAAGGTCTGCGGTTCGAATGCCTGCAACGGAGTGAGCTCCTATTGCTCTGTCCCAGCTCCTGCCAACCTAGCAGTTCAAAAGCATGTCAGTGCAAGTAGATAAATAGGTATTGCTATGGCGGGAAGGTAAACGGCGTTTCCATGTGCTCTAGTTTCCATCACAGTGTTCTCTTGCGCCAGAAGCGGTTTAGTCATGCTGGCCATATGACCCAGAAAGCTGTCTGTGGACAAATGCTGGCCCCATCCAGGGGTCCTTTACCTTTAAAACAAAAAACCAAAAAACCAGGCAGCATTCTGTAGCTGTGGTATGGCCAGCAGGGCTAATGGTCCATGGAGATTAGGATCCTCTTTTTCCGCAGTAAAAAGAGGGTAACATGTTTAATTTATTTGTATGGAGCTCAAAGACAAGGACAGTTGCAAAACCAAATACAGCTGATATTTGCATTTGCGTGTTGTCATTAGTCAGTGTTCCAGACCTTGTTTGTTATAATGTAGATAAGGTTGCCTTATTGTAAAACCTTCTACACTTGATGCTGAAAAGTCTTATCTAAAGAATGAACATCTTGGAGTACTTTAAAAAAAAAGAACCCAAGAACCTTCTAGAGAAATAGAGATTACCTAATGAAAGAAATCTTTTGCTTTTTTTTATCCATTTGGTTCGACTCTTAATGGTAAAATTGTGACAATGTGAATTACAAACATAACAAATATATTGAGAATGAGTCCCATTTAAATAAATGGACCACATTAGTTGCAGATAGTTTAAAGGTGCAATCCTGTGCACACTTACATTTGAGTAAATCTCACCAAACACTTTGGGAGTTGCATTTTAATAAACATGGATAGGAATGCACTGGAGAGCTCATTAATTTTAAGGATACGTATATGCAGTTAAATATCTGCAACTTGTTTGTCATAAGACAAATAACACTCGCGAGGCCCCTATCAATAACTCTCAGAGAGGACACTTACTGTTTTCCTATTGGTACACACAAAGTCACCAGTGAATTCTATTTGACCAAAGTGAAATCAATTTCACTTTCAAGGTTCCTCTTCATGCAAAGCATCTGAGAATATTCAAAAGAATTAAAAAGTTTATCAATAAGACTGGAAAAATTATCAGGATGTTCCAGTGTCACCACCTGTCATTGAATAATACCTAAAGCAAACTTGAATTTGGGAAGTCTCAATGGGCTCACAAAATTTATTGTGTGTTTTGCAGAGCCCTTGATATGTAGAAATAATTGCTGTGTCGGCCTACGGTTAAAAACAATACACTTCAAAATGGCGAAGAAACTATATTTCAATCTTCCCTGGCTTTGAGAAATCACTGATGCCAAATAAGTGACTTGCTAAGTCAAAAGAAGAAACAAAATGTTCTAACCTTGGTGCCACAAGGATTTGTATATGGAACTGTGTTGTCTGAGTCAAGGCTTTCCTTCAAGATAATTTTGCAGTTTATGAACAACCGCAGAAACCCAGGCTTGTAAACAAGGGTGTTCATATTGTTATGCTCTTTTAGAGCCTCATATTAACAAGGGTGGAATTCAGTGTGGAATTAAATGCTTCCTTTCTAAGGCCAAGCTATCCTCCAAACCTGTTTGGGTGGCCAGCTTTGTGAGCTATAGAGGGTTTCCAACAAGTTGTCCAGAAACCTCTGTGTACGTCTCACCTTCTGAAATACGGCCTGCCGCCATATTTCCTGCCAAATCCTTCTTTAATCATGGGAACTTTGGGAACAGCTTCCCGAAAATGCAGAAAACATTTGTGGCAGAGGGACAGTATCTAAAAAAGTAACTTCTTTACAAAATAAAAATGGGTGGATTCCTAAGAGGACTGAAAATGAGTACAATGCCCCACATCCTCTGAAAATTCTGTCCTAGCTATGAAAACAGCTTTACCATAGAATATAGAAAAGTGGAGGGGACCCCCCCCCCATGACTCAATGATGTCTACCTGAGATTGCAGAAACTGGGTCAAGGAGGAATCACTTGTCAGCCAGCAATACGAGGCTGGAGAGCTGGGTGGACGTTGCAGAAAACAAAATCAGGGACTTCCCTCTGCTGCCTGAAGTAAACAGCAAACATTGCACTTTAACTCATAAGCGGGGCAGTTTGTCAGAGTGTACTTTAGCATCTATTTCCATAGACCACAAAGCAATCCGGTATGCCAGGTTCTGAAAGATGACTTCATTTTGCATCCTAATCTCTATAAGCCATCAACACACAGCAAAGGTTGCTTCCTTGCTGCCACCATAATCCTATTTCCCATATTGGTGTTTCAAGAACCACAATACCCAAATGGGAGCTAGGCTCAACTGTTTTCATCCACCTGCTTTGCACTTTTGCTAGACCTTGTCATCAGCAAGTGAACATTGACAGATTTTGTAAATGTCCAAAAATTCCCCTTTTAACATCATAGGTTGTCTGGTTGGCCTGTAGATTATTTTCTTCCTCCGGTGCTATAATCAGGGCCAGCTCAAGCATAAGGCAACATGTGGCAATTGCCTCAGGCGGCAAGATCCACAGAGGCAGCAGATCCCAACATAGACCCTTAATCCCCCCGCCCTTGTTCCCAATTTAGATATTCACTCACGCCTTCTTCCTAGGCAGGGAGGCGAGTGCCATTTGGTGGTTTGCCTCAGGCACCAAAATTCTTGGGCCAGCCTTGACTGCAATGGAGATGATGTATCTGCAGAAAACAAAACAAAAACTCAAAGTGTACTGGAATCTTAATTAATACCTGAGAAAAAAATATGGAGTAAAACTGCATTTTTTAAAAAAACAACAACACCCCAGCTTCCAACATGGAATGTGATTGGGTTTTATTGATAAAAGCCAGTGATAGGAATGCAGATTAATTTTAAGAGAACTGCTAATTGCTTCACGATACCTTCTTCAAACATTATTTTCACATAGGTTGACCTATACTACTACAGTGGTACCTCGGGTTAAGTACTTAATTCGTTCCGGAGGTCCGTTCTTAACCTGAAACTGTTCTTAACCTGAAGCACCACTTTAGCTAATGGAGCCTCCTGCTGCCGCCGCGCCGCTGGAGCACGATTTCTGTTCTCATCCTGAAGCAAAGTTCTTAACCCAAGGTACTATTTCTGGGTTAGCGGAGTCTGTAACCTGAAGTGTATGTAACCTGAAGCGTATGTAACCTGAGGTACCACTGTAATTAGAACAAACACACTCCTTTTGAGGAACCTTTCCCTTTGAAACTCGCAATCCTCATATTCTATTAAAAGATGTCCATTTTCGTTCTGAAAATATTTGAGAATCAAGAATATCTCAAAATCTTCTGTGAGCATAGAAAACTGTGGTTAGAGGTTGGGGGAAGTGGCCATGTTTTTCAAGATGTGTTCAGTGACCCTTCACTACAGTAAAAAAATAATATTAATCTGTTCTATTATTCCCAAGAAAAGCAGAAACTTCTCCTCCCAAGAAAAGCAGGAATGTAAGCAAATACACCAGACTCTGTATGAAAGACAGGAATGGAAAAATATGTCAGCTTTGGTTCTCTCAGTTTCTCCATCTTTCCCCATTGTACATTCAATTCTCCACAATTCTGCAGCAATTTGGGATTTAGAAAAAAAGAATCCTCAAGAAAATTCATCAAAGAAATTAGTGCAAATTTCCCCTAATAAGTACCGTATTTTTTGCACCATAACACTCACTTTTTTCCTCCTAGAAAGTAAGGGGAAATGTCTGTGCGTGTTATGGAGCGAATGCCTGCGGGTGGCGGGGGGGATCTGCTGCAGTCGTGAGCAGAGGATCCATGGTTCCCCTTCCTTTCCTCCTCCGTGGTTACAAAGCATGGATCCACATGGATCCTCAGGATTTTTGCATTGGCTACTCCAAACTCACTGTCAGATCACATGTCCGTGGCCACAGCATGAACCACAAAAATCATATAACCACTATTTCGTTTAGAATATTTTTTTTCCTTGTTTTCCTCCTCTAAAAACTACGTGCGTGTTACGGTCTGGTGCGTGTTATAGAGCGAAAAATACGGTACATTTTTTTGTATGCCGTTTTGACGAATGTACCTAATTTTGCCAACAATCTCCCCCAAATATAATGCATTTTTGAAAACGTTTGGTTGGAGAACTGCATCACAAAATTCAGATAAGTGCTCATTTAAAAGGATGCCAGTATTTTGTTTCTCACATTGTTTTGGAAGGTATGAGCGTGGTACATTTGCCTTTAAATGTGAACTGAATTAAATTCTCCCCGCTTCCCTAATGAGAGATAACAGAGCAGTTTACTTGGGGAAGCAATTAGGTTGCAGGTTGAATTTGCTCCCCAGCCATTTAAAACAAGATCTTCTAAATATTTTTTCAAAGGGAAAACACAGGAGCTAGAGTGCTGACAGAATTAGATATAAAATGGGACCACTGAGATTAAAAAAAGAGGGAGGTGCATGTTTGGGTGAACCCCAAGGTATGTCATCAACATTACCATCATTTCAATCATCATCATCAACCTGAAAAGGTGGTGAAAACTGAAAAACACAGCCCAATGATGACTGAGCATGCTCAGTGACTTGCTGGGGCCATTTGGAAAATAAAAATGGAAAACTGGGGAAGTAGGAGGTGTGATAGGAATTTTATGGTCTTAGATATATGGTAATGTTCATAACTGCACATACATAGATCAACACAGGAAGACCAACCTGGAACCATTTTGATTCCTAAACTGACCAAATCCTTTCTCTGCAAGGTTAAACTGGAAAAGCCTCCCCATTGTCTCTTTCCTCACAAATCCTGTCTCCTGTTTGAATAAGGTGTGAGCCTGTGACCTGGCCCAGGAAATAAGTATTTTACCACTACAAAAGACTGGCTAGGCTCCCCAGGCAATCCAATCAAGTAACTTGCCAGACAGGAGATAAACTGTGACAGGAGAAAAACAACATTCAAATTTCTGTGATGTAGGTGGGATGTATCTGAGGGGTGGTCTTAGGTTACACCCCTTCTGTGATGTATGCATAATGTTTCTGGGGGTGGTCTTGATCTAGAGAATGGGAATTTCAAAAGTCTTTATAAGCCCTTGCACGGCATTTTGGGGTGTCCTCTTCCTCTCCTGCATGTGAGGAGAACACCCTGTTGCAACAGATCAATAAAGTTCAGGCTTACTAGCTGCTTTGCTTCTCAATATTCCTTGGTTGGCCTCTGTTATTTTCTCCTACCAATAGGGAACCTGTGTAAGGACTCTATATGGGCTCTTGGATACCCCATAAGGGAAAAGGGCATATTTTTATTTACAACAGAGGGGAATGAGTGAACTGGCCTGCTTGCACCCCTAAGGAAGGAGGATATGAGTGGCTAGAATCTTGAACAGGAGGACTTGTAATAATAGAATCGTAGAAGGGGGCCAAGGGACATCTAGTTCAACTCCCTACAATGCAGGAATCTCAGCTAAAGCATCCACGACAGATGGCCATCCAACCTCTATAGAGATGAGGTGGAGCGGCTGACAGAGTGGTGCAGAGCTAACAACTTGCTCATAAATACAAGGAAGACAAAGGAGCTTGTGGTGGACTTCAGGAGACAGAAGAGCAATGTCCAGCCACTTTTGATTGATGGGGTCTGTGTGGAGAGGGTAACAACGTTCAGATTTTTGGGTATTGAATTACAAGAGGATCTGTCCTGGAGTGTCAACACAAGGGGGCTTGTGAAGAAGGCGCAGCAGAGACTGTACTTTTTGAGAATCCTAAGGAAAAACCATCTTCCGCAGAAACTGCTGCTTGCCTTCTATCACTGTGCCATTGAGAGCGTGCTCACTTATGGCTTATGTGTGTGGTACGGAAGCTATACTACCCAGCTATACTACCCAGGACAGGATGGGGTTGTGCAGAGTTGTTAAGGCAGCAGAGAGCATTGTTGGCTGCCCACTCTCCACCTTAGAGCAGATCTATGCCACAAGGTGCCATAGGAAGGCACTGGACATAGTAAAAGATCCATCACATCCTGGTCACTGTCTCTTCGAGCTCCTGCCGTCGGGACGGAGATACAGGACGATGAAGACAAAACGAGCCGTCTCAAGAACAGCTTCTTCTCTAGAGCGATCTCGGACCTGAATGGGAAACCTGGACTTTGAAAGTCATCTAATCTTCCTTGCTGTATTATATTGTATTGTTTTAATTAGTGTTTTAATAGTTGTTCTGATTTTGTGTGGAGTGCCCTACCTGGGTGGATGGAGCAGCCAAGTAATTTTCGTTGTCCCTGAGAGGGGTCAATGACAATAAAGATATTATTGATATTATTATTATTATTATTATTATTATTATTATTATTATTTAAAAAAATCTCCAAGGAAGGAGAATGCACAACCTCTCCTGGGAATCTGTTCCACTGCCAAACAGCTCTTACTGTCAGAAAGGTTTTCCATATGTTTAGTTGGAATCTCTTACCTTGTAACTTGGAAGCCATTGTTTCGAGTCCTACCCTCCAGAGCTGGAGAAAACAAGCTTGTTCCTCTTTCATGGGACAACCCTTGAGATATTTGAAGATGGCTATCATATCTTCTCTTAGGCTCCTGTTTTCCAGACTAAACACACTCCAGCTTGTCAACATCCTTCAAGTTTCCTCAACTTGTATGGCTATGTGAGGGTGTGTGCTGGAATGTTGGAAACTTTTTTTAAAATGTATAGATTTTGAATAAAATGTTTACAAAAAGATTATGGGCCTAAACTTATTTGGCCATGTCGCCAATTACAGTTAGTAAAATGGTATACATAAGGTATCATCAGTAATGGCTACTTCTTTGTCTAATGCTGGTTTCCCATCCATTTACTGTGCTTGCCGAGTAAATCAGGAGTTCCGAACCTGTATCCTTTCAAATGTTGCTGGACTATAACTATTATGTACTGAAGTTCTCACCCTGAGCCAGCAGGGGGATGCTGTAGATAGTTTTCACTCAGGTCCACATATGCAAATAAGGGATTGAAAGTGACATTCAGTGATTGGATAGTTACAGAAAGTGTTACAGTTGCGTTGTAGTTGTAGTGGAGCTCTATATACGCAGGCTGGTTGAACCCTTCAGTTCAGTTCTGTTCTGGCCTGTGAACAAACAAGAGCTGTCTGAAGAATCGCTGTGTCGTCTGATATGTTCACCCACAACTTAACAAAAACATCCATCATCCCTGATAGCCATGTTGGCTAGAGCTGGTGGGAACTGAGAGTTCAACATTTGAAAGACCACAAATTGGGTAGTCCTGGTCTAAATGGGTGAGCTTTCTCGGATTGTCTAGAATCTGTAAGAATTTGATCCTTCATTGAACATGCAGGAGTCTTTTGAATTTCTACAGTTGATGCCTTTGGGCTTGGGTGTTGACTTGTCCGTGGGTGGGAGAGAACCTGATATGAATGCAGCTGAAAGCCTGTTTTGTTTTTAATTTAATTGGCTGAGAATTGGAGCTGCAGGGGACAAGGCATGCAGGCACAACAATGAGTGTCTGTAGCAGCTCTGCAAAAGGCCAATGTGCACAGAGGGGAGGGGTTTTAACTTATGCATCACGTAGGACTTTTTTTCAGGTGGGCACCATTGCCATTGTCAGAGAACAAGGGAGGCGTTCATGGTGAGTTCTGGCACCTCTTTTTCTAGAACAGGCATGTGCAACTCCCAAGAGACTGTGATCTACTCCCAGTATAAAAAAACTGGCAGTGATCTACTCATTGTCATTGGAGGGAGGAGGAGCATGCATGGGGTGGGTGGATTGTCCAGAATTGTTGAGCTTTTTTGGGGGTAGGATTGTCCAGAGTTCTTCAACTTTTATTTGTTAACTTTCGGTAAACTTCATTTAATCCCACGATCGATAAGGGTCCCGCAATCTACCAGGATCAGCTGAGGATCTACCGGTAGATCATGATCTACTGGTTGGCCATGCCTGTTCTAGAAGAACAGCACTGGCATCAGCAGATCCGATCTTGGATCTCTGGCAACATGTGTTGTCCGGCCACAAGATCATCCGTAGGTATGAAGGGCAACACTTCTTGAATGCCGATGGAGATTTTACTAATCAGCATAGACGGGGTGGATGGGAAATATAAAGTCTGACTTAAGAGTCAGTGGTGGAAATGGCTCACTAGGCCACTCCAGTCTGGTTCTAACTCACAATATGGCTGGAGGGTTAGATATTGTGGCTGTCTAGACGTGAGATGGCAAGCAAACAACATTCTTTCCAGGAAATGGGCAGACAGGAGATGTGGCTCCTTTTTAGTTCCTACTAGAGTCTGAGCTAACTGATTTTCCCAGAAGGATGACAGCTTAGCAAGTCTACTCACTCCCACAGCATTTTCTGTAAATATGGTTCAATTTACTCCAATTTAAGAAATTCATATGTGTTCCCCTAACTCCAGCAAATAAAGCTAGTTCAAAAGCAATCTATTGTACCAAGAAAGAACTGGAAGTGGAGTGAGGGGATATGAGGAGGACCTGACACTAACAACAACAACAACAACAACAACCCATCTGACTGGTTTGCCCCAGCCACTCTTGGCAGCTTCCAACAAAAATACCAGGAAACAACAACATCAACATCAAATATTAAAAGCTCCTGAAACATTTACTCTTTTAAAATACAACAACATTTTTATACATATGTTGTTGAAAACCACAGGTTTCATCTCAGTGTCGCTCCACTCTCACTTTACTCAAACTTCTGCTACTGTTGGAGAAGCGAGAAAGGAAAGATGGCAATTTAAAACCAGGATGTGAAGCCCTCAAATATTTAATAGAACCTTCCCAGAATTATGAAGTTAAAGATTCAACGCAGTAATTTAGAAGAGATAAGAAATATAATGTGATTTAACAGGTGCTTGCAAACCTCTGTGATTCTTCCCCCTCTTCCCAAGTTATACAGGCAACAAAAATGAAAATGACTTATCAGAGGTCAAGTCCCAGAGAAGTCAGATCAGGGACTCAAGGGCGATAGGAAAGTATTTAGAGACAGAAATGTCATCAAAATCAAGCCTTGAGAAGCGGCGTGTGGAATCTAAGGCAGGAAACTGAAGGCCAGGAGAGCCAAAAACAGATATGAGAGCAATGTCTGACCAGGGTCATGACTGAAGGCAAATATTGGGGTAAGGGAAGCAAAGCATTGGAGTGTCTAGACCAGCTGTTGGTCTAGAGACTCCTGGTGAGTTGTTCAGTCTGACAAGCTAGATCTGAAGGGCAGGCCAAAAATGAACTAATGTAGGCCTGATGCACTGGGGTTGACCATCATGGTTGCAGTCAACTGGCTAGAGGTACAGATGTTTGTTAGATGGTACCCTTGAAGCCCTGGGACGCAGGTGGTGCTGTGGGTTAAACCACAGAGCCTAGGGCTTGCCAATCAGAAGGTCAGTGGTTTGAATCCCCATGACGGGGTGAGCTCCCGTTGCTCGGTCCCTGCTCCTGCCAACCTAGCAGTTCAAAAGCATGTCAAAGTGCAAGTAGATAAATAGGTACTGCTCCGGCGGGAAGGTAAACAGTGTTTCCGTGCACTGCTCTGGTTCGCCAGAAGTGGCTTAGTCATGCTGACCACATGATTTGGAAGCTGTACGCTGGCTCCCTCGGCCAATAAAGTGAGATGAGCGCTGCAGAGTCGGCCACGACTGGACCTAATGGTCAGGGCTCCATTTACCTTTACCCTTGAAGCCCACCAGGTTTGCATTAGTAAGTGAGTGCTGGTGGTACAGATAGAGAGTGTGACTACTGGAAGCCCTGGTTCTAGACTGGGGTCAGCAAACTTTTTCAGCAGGTCCACTGTCCCTCAGACCTTGTGGGGGGCCAGACTATATTTAGAAAAAATATATGAATGAATTCCTTTGCCCTACAAATAACCCAGAGATGCATTTTAAATAAAAGGACACATCCTACTCATGTAAAAACATGCTGATTCCTGGACCGTCCATGGGCCGGATTGAGAAGGCAATTGGGCCGGATCCGGCCCACAGGCCTTAGTTTGCCTACACATGCCCTCTCCCAACCTAGTCCCAGAGCTTTACTGACTAAGTTCTAGTTTGGTGGGTTATGTAGGCCTGTATAAACAAACCATTCAAACTATAGGTTGCTCAAATATGCCTTCATTTATTCACCCATAATCCTCACAGATTGCTTTGGGTCATGCAGTGCATTTTCTCAGTCCGGTTGAATGAGTACAGTTCTATTTTTAAAACCCACCCTCAGTTTGCTTCCCTTCCTCTCGGGGATGCAAACTTCTTCGTAGTTGGTTAAGAAAAATTAAAAAAAATTATAAGTGGTGGAACTTGGCCTTCGTTTACACCCAGTGTGGTTTTGTTAACTGCAGTGGGATTGACCAGGGTCAAGTGCAAAACAAACTTGGATGGAATTATTGACCTAGATATATGAAATATTTCAAATGTTTTCTTAGCGGTAGTTCAAAGTTCACAACTGCCCAGCAAGCAGGTCTTTGAGATGTGTGTCAAATGCTTGTCAGAGTTTCAAAGTGTGGATAAGGTGTGTCTTCACAGCCAGCTTGCAATACAGGTGAGAAGGTACACCTGCCATGACTTTTTGCAAAAGTGAACAAATGAGAGAAATGAGTTTCAGTATTGAGGAGGTAGAAGCACACATATTTGTCAGTCCTGGAAGACCTGCTCCCTGCCTTGCAGGCCTTTTCCCACCTGGCCTGGAGGGTGGGGCTCTGACTGACTCCAACTGCAGAAGCTGAGGTTGCTGAAGAGGCCAGAAACCATCTTGGCTGTCTCTTAGTGAAGATTCAGGTCACTGAGCCTAAGCTTCCACAGCCGCCAGAAACCACCATTGGCAGGATTAGCAGTAGAAACGCTCTATGCTTATGATAATACTGTACTGTATTCTCTTCCCAATTATGCTGTTTTAAATGCACATTTTATATTTGACTTCCTTTAGTAATGTTTTATTTTGAGATGTTTAAGATAGGTTTTTTTCTTAACTTTGCTGTGTTAAATGTGCATTCTCCTTTGTCACGCTTCATTTGGGAATCTTTAAGATACAGTGGTACCTCGCAAGACGAATGCCTCGAAAGACGAAAAACTCGCAAAACGAAAGAGTTTTTCGTTTTTTGAGTTGCTTCGCAAGACGGATTTCCCTATGGGCTTGCTTCGCAAGACGAAAACGTCTTGCAAGTTAGTTTCCTTTGTCTTGCAAGTTTGTTTTCTTTTTCTTAAAACCGTGCATTCACTTCGAGGAGCAACTCATAGCACGCGGTGTGGTAGCCTTTTTTGAGGTTTTTGAAGACTTTGGTGATTTTTGAAGCTTTTCCAAAGTCCGTGCTTCGCAAGACGAAAAAATCGCAAGACGAAAAAACTCGCGGAACGAATTAATTTCGTCTTGCGAGGCACCACTGTAATGTTTTAGTTTCCTGTTAATTATGTTGCTTTGAATGCATGCTTTATATTTGACTTTCTGCAGTAATGTTTCATTCTGGATTGCTTTGTTTGATGTTCTAATGTGCTGTATATGGCTCTAGGTTCCCCCACCCTTAAAAACATAAAGGAGTATAGAAATGAAATTAAAAATGATGATATTATTTCAAAGAAACTACTATTAAATGATTGCATTTGTTAGACCTTTTAATAGCTCAGAGAGGCTTCTGTGGGGCTCCCAATGGCTGCATCCAAGCAAACATCAGGTCTGCTCAGCTGCAACAACATCTATTACTCTCACATCATTCCCTGCCCCGCCCCCTCATAATAGGCAGCAATATTTTGGGTGGGGTGAGGTTGTGTAAATAGGAAGACCTCACTAAAAAGGAAGAAGGCAGTTCTGTTTAGGGAAGCTTTTAATGTTTGATGCATTACTGTATTTTAATATGTTGTTGGAAGCAGCCCAGAATGGCTGGGGAAGCCCAGCCAGATGGGCGGGGTATAAATTTATTATTATTATTATTAGTAGTAGTAGTAGTAGTAGTATTTATTTCTTTGTTTTGCAGTTCTTTGAAAGGTCTGCATGAACACCTATGTGGAAAAGCTGTGTTTGTGTGTGTGTCTTGTGTGTGTACAAAACACACACACACACACACACACACACACACTGATGTATGTAACCCTCAAGCTCCGTCTCAGGAAAATGTGGGTCTCCAATGTGGGTATCTAGTTAGCAACCCCACAACCCAAGATATTGCTAGGCAACAGTGTATATATACAACAATATCAACAGGAGATTATTAACGGACAAAGCCATATGGCATCTTCAGATTCAGAACTGCTCCTTCCTTCCACAGTCTTGATATGCCAGTGAAAGTCTATGCCCTTTGGCATTTCTCATGGTTAGTTTAAGGCAGGCAAAGGCAAACTCGGCCCTCCAGATGTTTTGCGACTACAACTCCCATCATCCCTGGCCACTGATCCTGTTAGCTAGGGATGATGGGAGTTGTAGTCCTAAAACATCTGGAGGGCCGAGTTTGCCTATGCCTGATTTAAGGGCACAGTCAGAGGGTTGGCTCCTTTGCATCTTCCAAAAAGATGCAAACATTTGACAGTGTTGCAATATTAACTGTTTTGGCAGGTGGCAAGAACCGCTAATTTGTACTCCAAGCAGCAGGTGGCAGCTAAGAGCCTCTCGTAGTTCCTTTTGATAGGAAGTCCAAAGCAAGATCCCAGATGTGAGTGTAACTCACAAACCTCCCACTCTAGCAACAATTTCAGCCGGGAAGAATAAGCACTGGTTATGTGCAGTTTCGGGCAATAGGATTTGCAGTCCATGATCTCTACTGCCAAGCTTTGCAGAATCAGTTGCATCTTTGCTCCACAAGGAAAGAGAATTGTCTCCAGTCTTCTTGCCCGACCAGAACGGTACACCTATATTCCCAGGGTGTTATGTACTGAGTTGAATAGGATCCAAAATGCAGCAGTCTGATTGGTCCTAGAACAATGCAGCAGTCTAGTTGGTCCACAGGAGCCACCCAATCCAGCTCCAGGTGGAAGTGAATCCACAACCTGATTGGCCTACAGGAGAATCCCAGAATTAGCCAATCACATGCAGCCCATTGTGTAAATAATGTATGTAAAGTGGATATTGTGGGGGAACTCCCATTCCTCCGCACCACTATGAGCTGAATGTTGTTGTTGTTTAGTCGTTTAGTCGTGTCCGACTCTTCGTGACCCCATGGACCAGAGCATGCCAGGCACTCCTGTCTTCCACTGCCTCCCTCAGTTTGGTCAGACTCATGTTTGTATCTTTGAGAACACTGTCCAACCATCTCGTCCTCTGTCGCTGAATAAGCTGAATGAGCTGAATAAAGAGCATGAATGAGCTGAAATCCACTCTCAACTCATACTCAGAGTTGAGAGTGGATTTCAGCTCATTCATGCTCTTTATTTCACAGGGCCACTGCGCTGAGGGTGAACCATCATACAGGCACCTACATACTGAGAGGAACTGAGGAGAAGGAAGCACAAGTTCCCCCAGAACCAATCTGTTGGTTAACACATTACAACCATTATAATTAAGCACATGCTGCAGCTCTAGCGGAAATTCAAATCAGTCTCCTTCACACAGACGCACCTTGAATTTCTTACAGTAAAAGTATACTCCTGGCCACTCCTTCCCTCCCCAGATTTGCACACATATGAACATAAGAGGAACCATGCTGGATCTCACCAAAGGCCCAGAATCCTGTTTCCTACAGTGGCCAACACAATTCCCCAAGAACCCACAAGGAGGCAAAAGGTCTATTCCTGCTGCTGTTCTCCAGTCATGACCAGCATTGAATGGACCTGATTATAGAGAACATACTGACCCCCTCTGATCCTGCAGGCAATAGATAACCATCATGAGAAACGGCCATTGGTAGACTTTTCCTCTTGTCCAGTCCGCATTTAAAACCATTTACCAGAATGCAAAGAAAAATGCATGTCTAAAGAGTGAGAGACAGAAAGATGGTATTTCCAGTGGCCCATCTAGTCCAGCACCCTGTTCTCACAGTGACCAAACAGAGGCAGAGCTTCCAAGTGCCCTTGTTTTCCAGGATTTACAGAAGACATCGTGGTTTCTGACTTGATCCCGGAATGTCCTGCTTTTCCTTATTGGCCGAGGGAGCCAGCGTACCACTTCCAGGTCATGTGGCCAGCATGACTAAGCCGCTTCTGGTGAACTAGAGCAGCGCACAGAAACGCCGTTTACCTTCCCGCTGGAGCGGTACCTATTTATCTACTTGCACTTTGACGTGCTTTCAAACTGCTAGGTTGGCAGGAGCAGGGACCGAGCAACGGGAGCTCACCCTGTCGCGGGGATTTGAACCGCCGACCTTCTGATCAGCAAGTCCTAGGCTCTGTGGTTTAACCCACAGCTCCACCCATGTCCCTCTCAACTTTTCCTTAGGATGTCCCTATTTTCATCAGACAAATATTGTAGTGTGTGGAGTTATGCAACCCATAAGCCAAGGAGATAAGTAACTATACAACCTTTAATAATAATAATAATAATAATAATAATAATAATAATAATTTATTATTTGTACCCCGCCCATCTGGCTGGGTTCCCCCAGCCACTCTGGGCGGCTTCCATAAAAACCAAAAATACACTAAAATATCACAGATTAAAAACTTCCCTGAACAGGGCTGCCTTAAGATTTCTTCTGAATGTCAGGTAGTTATTTATCGCTTTGACATCTGATGGGAGGGCGTTCCACAGGGCGGGCGCCACTACCGAGAAGGCCCTCTGCCTGGTTCCCTGTAGCTTTGCTTCTCGTAATGAGGGAACCACCAGAAGGCCCTCGGCGCTGGACCTCAGCGTCCGGGCAGAACGATGGGGGTGGAGATGCTCCTTCAGGCATACTGGGCCGAGGCCGTTTAGGGCTTTGGGACTACAACTTATAAGTATATGATTCTATGACATATACTTGATGTCAGCTCATCAGAGCTGTAAGTATTTTAGGGCTTTAGAACACATCTGAAGGCAGCCCTATGTAGAGAAGTTTTAAAATATTTAATGTTTCATTATGTTTTTATATGTGTTGGGAGCTGTCCAGAGTGGCTGGGGTAACCCAGGGTTTATTTATTTTTTACCCTGCAAAATCTTCATAATGGCAAATGATTGCCCTTCAAATCGGACATGTCATTATCACAAAGTTACTGGCACATCTAAGGATTAATAAATCACCCCTTTTTTCAGATTTTTCAGATTCAGGACATCAATTATTAACATTATGTTTGATCCATTGCTGGTGGCTCTCTAGAGCAGACAATGCTGGCATGATCAATAGCAATTATCGTACCATTTTATTAGTTAGCATTTTTACGCTGAGTTTTTTCTCACATTGCTTCCTGATGTTTTGTACTTTGAAATCAGGGCAAGAGAAGAAAAACAGCTTCCTTTTTTCTGGATATATGTTCCCTCCCTAATTTAAACTGTAGGCAGGAAGATGTGTGCACAAAATTTAGTTCACAGTTTTTTGATCCCCGCAAAGCAGAGATTCCTTCGCAGTGAGCCAGAGAATCTGGCACTCACACATATAAGAATGTGAATGTACTTCTAGACAGTGAATACTCAAGAAACCTTTGCAAATGATGGGCTGTTCCAGATATATTATTAGTGCCGCAGTGAACTGAGTCAAACCCCATGTGGATGCATACGTTTGGCTCTTTGTGTCCCACAATCCTATACTTCTTGGAATCCTTTGGTCTCACAGACCAGGTCAGGAAGAATAAAGTCCAAAAGTACGACAGCGGCGACAACAACAACAACAACTGAGAGGAAGTGTGTGGGCTTGTGGGTAGAGTAAAAGCACATAGTACTGAAGACCCACAATCCCATTACACTTTCCCGATCACCGTCAAATGACAAAGTATACCTCACTCTGCGACAAAACTCGAAAACGTTTTCATTTCCATTTTCATGTGGTTTCTGCCTAATTGTTGTCTTCCGTTTGGTTCTGACGTAGTAGGATTTTAAAATGAAAAAGAAACCGAGAGAGAAAGAGAGACTTGTGTTGACCTTCTCTTTCTGCCACCCTCCAATTTGGAAACTAGATAGATAGATAGATAGATAGATAGATAGATAGATAGATAAGATAGATAGATAGATTTTCTTATTTTACTCTAGCTGCTACCTATCATTCCATGATTAGAGAATTAATCTTTGTACCTGGGGCAGTGGAAATTCAAACTTTTTGTGAATGTAGGGACATGGCATTAAATGCTCTAGACAGTCCAAACATATGCATTTTAAGCTTTTACTTTCAAGGTGGGAAAAAGTAATTTGCCTCCTATTCTCAGGTTACTCCATTAAAGGACAGCTAATACTTTACAAAGCAATACTGGCAAGGGAAGAAACCACATTACCCACCCTGTGATCTATTTCCTTCAAGCAGGGAGCAGTGTGGGAGCAGCCCTGTTATAAACTTCCCCCTGTATCCTGCTGGTAATATATGAAACATCTCTAAGTCACTTCTGGCAGTGGTTTTCCAACTTCCTGCACACAGAAAACCTTTTCCATACTTATTTGCAATGGAATCCCTGTACATCTGCTACATAGCCTCTGGATTTTGTAGCACAGGGTTTTTGTGGCACACGCACAAGGACACAACTACTTGATTTCTCCCCTCGCCAGGTCTTCACGCTGCTCTGATTGACTTTACATTGATTCACACTGGTTTCACGTTCCTACAATAGGAGTGCCAGTCCTAGAACGTAACCGTTTTAAGTTTATGGCATTTGTATTTTGTGGATTTTAATTTGTGAACTGCCGAGAGGTTAGTTGGATGGTAGTTGGATGGTACACAAGAAATGAAATAAAAACGAGGCAGATTTGTGCCACCAACAAGATGTTGCTCGGATAGCTCAACTGGTAGAGCATGAGACTGTAAATCTCAGGGTTGTGGCACCCCCGCCGGGCTCGCAAGGCTTGTGGATAGCTTCCTGAAGCCTGGAGAGTGAGAGGGGTCGGTGCGCATGGGTATCTGCTGAGAAGAGCCATTAAAAAGCAACGGTACCAAAAGGGATTATTGTGAAAATAAGAAATATTTAAGAGAGGGCGCACCAAATTTTGTCCTCGCTCAGGGTGCCATATCACCAAAGTCTGCCCCTGCTGCTGCCTTCCTCCAGTGTGCAAACATCCCTGCTGAAAATAAGTCTGGATCCAACTCACTTTAAGTGAAATAAATTTGCCACAGGTTCAATTCCATGATAAAAACAAGTGTTTGTATAGAACAGAGTACTGGAGGAAGAAACCCAAGGTGAATGAGGGTATCTGAGCCCTAGAAGGGAGGAGGGAAAATAAGGTTTAAAGGACTTTTAATTCCTGATTTTATTCCCCTTCTGTCGCAGGATCATTGCCAAAATGAGACGGTATTGCCAAAAGTGCAACCACATCCTGAGGACAAGTAGTGAACCAGTGCTCAATTTGTGTTTTACAGTCCCCAGGAAATACTTATTTTCAGTCACTTTGGCTTGGTCATGTTTCAGAAACCCAGTATGTTATTTCACACACACCCCTTGAAAACCTCAGTTATGAACTCAAAAACCTGGACACTGTCCTCTAGATGGTACAGAACGAGCTGGAGGTCAAAAACCAAACCTTGAATACCTTCTTTTGTTGTTCTCTTCAACATGACTACATTGGTTTATGAGACTATTTGACCATTTACTTTCCAGTGCTGGGTGCCACAATTTAAAAAGGATATTGACAAGCTGGAACGTGTGCAGAGGAGGGCAACCAAGATGATTGACGGTCTGGAAACCAAGCCTTGTGAGGGACAGTTGAGGATGTTGGGTATGTTGGTCTGGAAAAGAGGAGATTGAGAGGAGATATGATAGCCATATTTAAATATCTCAAGGGCTGTCCCATGGAGGAGGGAACAAGCTTGTTTTCTCCTGCTCTGGAGGGTAGGACTTCATCCGATGGCTTCAAGTTATAAGAAAGGTAAAAGGTAAAGGATCCCTGACAGTTAAGTCCAGTCGCAAACGACTCTGGGGTTGCGGCGCTCATCTCGCTTTACTAGCCGAGGGAGCTGATGTTTGTCCGCAGACAGTTTTTCCGGGTCATGTGGCCAGCATGACTAAGCCGCTTCTGGCAAAACCAGATCAGCGCATGGAAATGTTGTTTACCTTCCCGCTGGAGTGGTGCCTATTTATCTACCTGCACTTTGACGTGCTTTCGAACTGCTAGGTTGGCAGGAGCTGGGACAGAGCAACGGGAGCTCACCCCGTCATGGGGATTCGAACCGCCGACCTTCTGATCAGCAAGCCCGAGAGACTCAGTGGTTTAGACCACAGTGCCACCTGCATCCCTACAAGAAAGGAGGTTCCTATTAAACACCAGGAAGAACTTTCCGACAGTAAAAGCTGTTCAACCGTGGAACGGGTGTCGTTGGAAAATGGTGGACTCTCCTTCATTAGAGGTTTTTAAGCAGAGGTTGGATGGCCATCTATCATTGATGCTTTAGTTGAGATCCCTGCATTGCGGGGGGTTAGACTAAATGACCCCTAGGGGATCCTTTCCAACTCTATAATTCTGTGATTCTATGACATATACTGGATGCCAACTCATCAGAGCTGTATTTACACAGAGAAATGTTATTCTTCCAAAATCTAAAGAAGTTCCCTCTCAATCTCTCAAGAAAATGTCTCTAGTAGGACTGAACAGAATTTTAATCCAGTTTAATCTGGTTTTAGTTTGGGATTGAAATTCGCATTTGCAGTAAGGGAGAATCTTTTGTCAAACATACTTTCACATTACACAAAAATGATTTCCCCCCCTCAGAAAAAAAATACCTCCAGGATATCATGCTCTGAGGAAACTGTAGAGACCTAATTTTAGATTTAAAAGGTAGAGAAAAGGTTAAGGGAACTCTAAAAAGCACAATGGAAAATGGAAGTATTTAAGGATAACAGTGAAAACGAAACTGAATAAATAGTTTTGGCACAGCACTACTCAATAGTTTCGAACTTTTATATCCTATTTTGCCACATGTAAATAAATTGGCCAGCCAGATATTAGCTATTGGAGCAATTTTCATTTTCACTGGTGGCACCAGTGTTGTGGAATGCAGTGAAATATGAGAGGCCCTGGCTGTAATGGCATTCCACTGGCTTTTGAAGACACACCTGTTTGCAAAGGCTTCCCCGTGATCTCTTGACCTGGGAATTTTTACTGCATATTTTAAAAAATTATCGTGAATTGAGCAAATTTGTACAATGGGCCGTTTATTTAAATAAGCCATTGTAAATCACTTTTAGAAGCCATCTGGGCATTAGGTGGAATATAAATCTAATAATAAAAGTAGTTGTTGTTGGGCAATAGATACGCAGCTGTCCAATGCCGTCCAATCTGCAAAACTCTGGCTAACCTTACCTCGACACATAGAGTCTGTGTGCAAACAAACGTGTTGTTCTAGAATCAATGGAGACTGAGCACTTAGCCCCCCAACCCACGTAGTCTACAAACAATCTAGATCTACTGCATATTTTTTGCCGCTGAAAAGTGCTTTGCGAGAAACTGGTTTGTTACGAATGCAGATTGATTCTGCTTTACACTGCAGTGCACACTTGAAAACAGATGTTGGCAGTCCCTGCCCAAAGGCATTGTGGGTGGGTGGGTGCATACCAAGCTTGCAATCACCGCTTCCTTTTTCATTCAGCTGGGACCTGTGCCAGGAGGAAACGGCATGGTTAACTTAATGAATAATCATAAAGACACTACTGTCTCCCCTGTGCCTCCAAAGGGAATCATCGACCCTGGGTAAGCAGCTGGGCTCCTGGTATCTCACACTGCTTACAGCTGGAGTAGCATGTAACACTAATCAGCTTCATTTTTTGTTTTTGCTATTGGCTTAAAAGCTCTACAGTGGTACCTCGGGTTAAATACTTAATTTGTTCTGGAGGTCCATTCTTAACCTGAAACTGTTCTTAACCCGAAGACCACTTTAGCTAATGGGGCCTCCTGCTGCTGCGCGCCACCAGAGCACGATTTCTGTTCTCATCCTGAAACAAAGTTCTTAACCCGAGGTACTATTTCTGGGTTAGTGGAGTCTGTAACCTGAAGTGTATGTAACCTGAAGTGTATGTAACCCGAAGTACCACTGTAATGCTTTTTTTAAAAAAAGTAGTAGTATGAACACTGACAACTGGGAAACGCTGGCCTGCAAGTGCTCCAGTTGAAGAACAGCCTTTACCAAAGGTGTCATGGACTTTGAAGACGCTCAAACTCAGGACAAAACATGCTAAGAGAAAGGCACCCTCACCGTGATCAATTCCTGTCCAGAAACCAAAGTCCCCACTGTGGAAGGACGTGTGGATCCAGAATTGGCCGCCACAGTCACTTACAGACTCACTGTTGAAACTGTGATCATGGTAGAGAATCTTACTCGGCTACGAGGGATCGCTAAACAAGAAATCCGCTTTCAATGGGTTTTCAACAGTTCCTTCAAAATGTTCCCTGTTTTTCATCCTGAGGTTACCTCTGTCTGGGGCGGTGGGGAATACACCGCCACAAAGCAGCCCAATTGCATTAAAATCCTGGTATCCACAACAAGAAAGTTTGAGGAAATGCTGCAGGTGGAGAAAACATAAAAAAGGTAAAGGTACCCCTGCCCGTACGGGCTAGTCTTGACAGACTCTAGGGTTGTGCGCTCATCTCACTCTAGAGGCCGGGAGCCAACGCTGTCCGCAGACACTTCCGGGTCACGTGGCCAGTGTGACAAGCTGCATCTGGCAAGCCAGCGCAGCACACGGAAACGCTGTTTACCTTCCCGCTGGTAAGTGGTCCCTATTTATCTACTTGCACCCGGGGGTGCTTTCGAACTGCTAGGTTGGCAGGCGCTGGGACTGAACGATGGGAGCACACCCCGCCGCGGGGATTCGAACCGCCGACCATGCGATCGGCAAGTCCTTGGCGCTGAGGTTTTACCCACAGCGCCACCCGCGTCCCGGAGAAAACATAGCCTTGGACTATAACTTGATTGCTAGCAGGCATGCAGATTACTGCAGAAACCTCTGCTCCTGGGTTGGGTGCAATCGGTGGTAGCCAAGTTAAGTGTATTCTGGGAATTCTGGAGTCAGAACCATTGCATTGTTTCTGATAGAACCCTCTCACTGTGGCAGTGACTGCAGCATAAGCCATTATTAGAGAAAGATGGCAGAATGAAAAGTCACTTCACACACTTTTGCCCTCTTCTTCTCTCTCTTTCTACAAGTTTGTGTGGAGGTTAGGAGATAATCAGTGGGTGGGAAGGAATGCTTAACCTTTCTCTTCCCACTGATTCTCTCCCGGAAATGTCCTTCCTAGCCTGGTTTTTTTCCTTTCAGGTGGGCTTCCAGTTTTTTAGTTCGGCTGGGGAATAATTTTAGGAAATCGATTGAGGATTAAATCTGTGTGTGGGAGAAAAACAAAGTCAGTGTCCTGCGAAGCCTTTTTAGCAGAGTAAAACACTAACACGTTTTGCAGTTTACCAAAGTTTAGGAATAAGGCAATCACACCTTTTTACCCCTTTTATTTGTGGTTCCCTCTTCACTTCCAGTGCAGAGTAAGAAAAAAAGGTTTACTTATTAGGCGACTGGGCGTATAAGATGACCCCCAACTTTTGCTGTTCAATTTTAGAGTTATAGAGTTTGAGCGCAGCGGCAGCAGCCCAAGGTGAGGCGTTGGGCGGTCGGGCGGGTGAGCACCGCACTGGAAGCACTTCCCACATCCCCTTCTGTGGGGAGGGAGGAGGAGCGACAGCAGAAGGGGCGCCTCTGCTCACTGGCTCCCTCTCCTCCTTCCCAACGCATTTACCCGGCGTATAAGACGACCACCGACTTCTGGGGTGGTTTTCCAGGGATAAAAAGTTGTCTTGTACACCGGAACATACGGTACATTTCTAGCAGACAGCAAATAAGTAAGAAAATGTCTCGTGTACAAAATACAACATACAAAAGTTGGCTTCAAAATAGGCTGACTTTGTCTGGACACATTTTGACCCAAAAGCTCAACAACTTCGTTCAGGTTTTCACTTTTTGAAATACGGCAACCCTACAACACACGTCTGATCAGATTGGAAGCATGGTGGAGAGAGAGTCTCCTCAGAGGCCGAAGGAAGTACAAAGGATCATCTCCTTTGTTTCAGGATTCCTGTCCAGAGGGGGGGAGGGGAAGTGACCACACAGAGGGTCCTTTCTAGGAAGTTTCTAGCCCTGGGCTTGTCTAGCAAAACATGCATCTGTGATTGGGCTGCAAACCCCACAAAAATGATTCAGATAAACTGGGTGAGCATTTGTAGGGAAAACCTGCTCGTGGGGAAAGGAGTAATCAGTGAGTCTCCTCTCCAAGTGCCCACCTGTCCCCACATTTGTTATATGAGGAAGGAAAACACAGGTTGGGAAAGCCATACTTTTAATCTCACTTTAATCTCACTTGAAGAGCATCTGCAGAAACTTCATAGCTTCCCAATTAGGTGCTATAAAGAACCACCAGGGATGGAATCACGTGGCACCCAGTGGAAAGGTTGGCATTTCTTTGCTCTTCACATCTCATTGCTTTTACGCTCACCTCAGGAAGCCAGCGATTCAGAATGTGCTTTCCACTTCTCCACTTCTCTTAGCTATGTACACATTTATTTTAACTCGAGAAGGTCTGCTGCCTCTTTGAGGACATCTCCTTCCCCACCCCCATGCCTTAAAGTGGACTCAACAAATTAAAAGTAGGTAGGCAGAGAAGGAAACGGCTGCTCAGTAAATCTTTGGTAGAGAAAAACAGCTATTGAATGAATCAGAAACAGTGTTCTGATTTTATTTCAGGGGTATAAAGAGGATCCAGATGCTGACGTAAAAGTAACCTCACCGGATCAAAAGTCTGCAAGGATGTCTTGTCCTGGTCAGTCAGAGGAAACAGGCAAGGAGAATAACAGCTCATGTTGTGTGCAACCAGAACTTCCTTTTAAGTAGCAGTGGTAAAAAGATGTAGGACTGGAATCTCCTGTGTGGAAAAGAAACATTCAGCTTGTCCTATTTGGTATATGGAGAATGAAATAATGAGTGCCTTTATTTCTGGAGTTTACAGTGATTTACTTATGATATGCTGAAACACACTGGATTACACCGAACTTCCTCTAGTCTAACACAAAAGAAACATGGTTCGGGGCAAACACTCAGGACTAAAACTTGCACCAAGAAGTTCCAGTAGTTTGCAAAAGGATGGTCTTTCTCAGCTTTGGTCTCATCAGAACTTCAGTTCTTAAGATACACATACACGTAGACAGTCGCTTGTTGGATGAGAGCCTCAATTTTCCTGCTAAAATTGATCGGAAAATAGTATGAGGGAAATTGGCGATCAAGGCCAGCCCACCCTTTAGACAAGCTGAGGTAACTGTCTCTGGGGGCAGGATCCACAGGGGCACCAGATTCCAGTGTAGATCTGATGGTTTAATTTAGAAAAGGAAAACCAGTGCAATCTGAGAGAAATAGCACTGGAAGAAAATATAGCATGTGGACGAAACAGAAATAAACAAGAAAGATACTATAGAAGTCATTTCAGACATAAGCACTCAGAAGAGATTATTAACACTACAGATTATGGCAAGGCAAAATATAGCCTTTGTTCACCTCGCCACAAATTGCCTCATGTGAATATTCTCTCTCTCTCTCTCTCTCTCTCTCTCTCTCTCTCTCTCTCTCTCTCTTTCTCTCTCTCTCTCTCACACACACACATTGTATGGCACCTGTAAAAAAAACCCAGGATGCTCTTCTGAACCCAACTCACCTTTGACAAACCACAATGTTTAACTTACTATGATTTCCAGTAGCACAGAGCTGTCTATAAGCTGTATTTTAAAATATATAAATTTCTTCCCCACCCTTCAGAACCATTACAGTGATTTTCTGTAAGAAGTTTGCCTCCTACAGCTCAGAGGTTTAGAAATTTGACGTTTTAAGTCAACTCGCTGAAGTGGGCGACTTCCTTGAGTAGGTTTTGTGAAAACAACGAGATTCATTATGAAAACACGAGTTGGCTGCTCCTTTCACCTTGGTTAGCCAAGGAAGTCACATCGCCAATACAGCAGGAGGGAGGGCCAGCAGCAGCTTTTTAAGAAAACAAATTTCTTATCGGAAGCTGGAATTCTTAACCATTTTTGCCGGCAATGGCAGCTAAAATCTCATGCTTAAAAAGATGGAGTATAATAGATATTTAGGGATGCGGGTGGCGCTGTGGGTTAAACCACAGAGCCTAGGACTTGCCGATCAGAAGGTCGGCGGTTCGAATCCCCGCGATGGGGTGAGCTCCCGTTCCTCAGTCCCTGCTCCTGCCAACCTAGCAGTTCGAAAGCACGTCAAAGTGCAAGTAGATAAATGGGTACTGCTCCGGTGGGAAGGTAAATGGCGTTTCCATGCGCTGCTCTGGTTCGCCAGAAGCGGCTTAGTCATGCTGGCCACATGACCTGGAAACTGTATGCCGGCTCCCTTGGCTAGTAAAGCGAGATGAGCGCCGCAACCCCAGAGTCAGCCACGACTGGACCTAATGGTCAGGGGTCCCTTTACCTTTATAATAGATATTTACAAAGTTAGGCACAACGATAATAATCAAGGGAGTCTGGAGCGCTTGCTAAAGTCTGCTACTCTTCAAGGACACATATAATTGTGTTAAAGATTGGCAGGGTGGTGGAATTGACTAGGGATGGCTTTTATGACTGCTTCATTGTACTCAGAGGTCAAGTGACCAATCACCTGCGTTTCCATAAGGTGGAAATTACCATGTCATAATGCACAATGGTGATGCATTCTCTGCTGATTCTGACAAATCAGCCTCCTGACTGTAGCGTAACCAGCTTCACACAGCTGAGCTGTGAGCCAAAGGAGCCTAATGGGGGAGCAGAGATAACTTGGGCACAAGAATGATGCCGCATTTCCATCCAGAAATCCCAAAATTGCTTTGTGTTATACTCTTGGAGCACTTCCCTGAACGAACACATAAATCTGATCGTCTGTTTAAATTGACACTTTTGACAAATGTCATCTAGAAACAGCGAATTCAGTGCAGCTGGCTGAAGTTATTCTATTAAAGCGCATGCATAAAACACTTGAACCAGGAGAAAAATGTGTTCATAGATCAAAAGACATGTTTTAAAATTGGTCTGAAAATTATTGCTCGTACAGTACTTTGGTGGTAAATACTTCCAAATCTTCGCCCTTTCTTCGGCCTGGTGATATCCCTGACCGTACTCCTTCAGTTTCGCACGTAAGTGAATTGCCACTCAGGGCCAACCAGACATGACTTTAATTGCATTTCCCCCAAGTCTCGTCCCTCCTAAATACAGTCATGGGAGAGGGCCAATCAGGATCAGGCTTGGGCACATGGAGAAAGAGGGCTGAACCCTTTCTACCCCACTGTAGTTCTGATGACAATCCTGCCTCCACCTGAAGAATACCCTCCAACATTTCTCCAAACCACAGAGCCTAGGACTTACTGATCAGAAGGTCGGCAGTTCAAATCCCCGTGACAGGGTGATCTCCCGTTGCTCGGTCCCTGTTCCTCCCAACCTAGCAGTTTGGAAGCACGTCAAGGTGCAAGTAGATAAATAGATACTGCTCTGGCAGGAAGGTAAACGACGTTTCCGTTTTGAAGGAAGCAGGGGGGTTTCTGTTAAGTTGTGGGTGAACATATGAGACAACACAGCGATTCTTCAAACTGCTCTTGTTTATTCACAGGCCAGAACAGAACTGAACTGAAGGGTTCAGCCAGCCTGCTTATATAGAGCTCCACTAGAACACAACAGTAACCATTTTCTGTAACTATCCAATCACTGAACGTCACTTTCAATCCCTTATTTGCATATGTGGACCTGAGTGGAAACTACAGTATCCCCCTGCTGGCCCAGGGTGAGAACATCAGTACATAACAGTTTCAAAGTGGGAGAAAAAAGGATATGGGCTGGTCAAGCCAGATTCACTTATGGGCTGCTCCACATGACCAGCCTTGTAATCATTTATCCTGATTTGCTTGCACAGACCTAACATGGAGGTTAGACCATGTCTGTTCTGTATTGAGCATTAGTCATGATTGGTTTATGGGAAGGTTATAAAAAATGAGCAATCACCTTGAATTTATCCTGATTTGCTTGCTTATTTGTTTATGTATCTTCCCAGGGTTTTTTTTCAGCCAGAACTCACCGGAACTCAGTTTTTGCACCTCTCAGGTGGGCACCATTGCCATTATAAGAGAACAAGGGAGGTGTTCATGGAGAATTCTGGCACCTCTTTTTCTAGAAAAAGAGCACTGCATCTTCCTGTTAGTCATTTGCCTAACCCATACTTTTCAGTGCATTATCTTGCTGCTTTCCTAACTGCCAAACTTTCCAGAAAGCTATGCTTTAAGCAACTTAACAAAATATGTTCTTGCATAGGTCTGTAGTAGGGTTGGGGTGATAGGTGTAAGTGCAGTTGAAATGGGAGCAAAGCAAGGGCTGAAAAAGACTGGGATCGTGGTGCAGACATTTTAAAAGATGACTTCAGTCTTGCACATATAGTCCAATAATTGTGTCTGTCAAACGCATGCAACATTCCCCTGCTAAAAATAAATACTGCTTAGAAACCAAGTTTCTACTATAGAAAATGAGACCCTACCTTAAATATTACAGTGCTTCAAATTTACCTATTCTCTATCAATCAGTTTTGTAGCAAAATAACTTTTAGGGGGGGAATTTCAATTAGTTTTTAAATATAGAGAGGAAGAACCCTACCTTAAATCACCTGGTTGCCTTTCTTTGGCTTGTTTGCTCTCCTGCATTTCAAGGGAGTTTACTTCTGCACTGCTGAGTAAAAAAATGCTGGAGGAAATAAAGGTGTGCAATTTATTTTGCAGAAAGCTCATCTATCCATAAAGTCCAGCTCCTCGTTGAATTCCAGTGGTACCTCGGTTAAGAACTTAATTCGTTCTGGAGGTCTTAACCTGAAACTGTTCTTAACCTGAAGCACCACTTTAACTAATGGGGCCCCACACTGCTGCCTCACCGCGATTTCTGTTCTCATCCTGAAGCAAAGTTCTTAACCCGAGGTACTATTTTTGGGTTAGCGGAGTCTGTAACCTGAAGCGTCTGTAACCTGAGGTACCACTGTATCTTGGACTGTGAAAATGGTGTGAAATACAACTGTTTTCTTCCTGCCACATGCAGTGTCTATTTTTTCATGTATATAAAGCTTACCCGAAAACATTTCCAATTAAGTACTAAACCAATTTTCCTATGGCACCAACAGTAAAATACCTGAGCTTCTGCTCCAGCATGAAATTAGACTGAATTCATGGTTTTGAACAAGACAAAAAAATAAAAGTCAATGGCTAGAATCGGGTTATATCCTTTTGTGCTGCTGCTTAGATTCTATGAAATTGCTATTGTGGATTTTATTGTTATGAGCCATTAGTGACAACTGAAGTCAAAAGGCAGGATAGAAACATTTTAAACATACAATCCCAAAGCCACCTTTTCAGCCACAATTGTAGTATCCCACTCTGACCGTGAACAAGGGCTTCAGGTCAACTTGTAATATCACAATGATCTGATTATTTCAAGAAGTGTCATAGCACATCCAGCCACTGCTAATTTTGGGGACATTAAAACAATTTTTAAAAGACTGGACTGTATCCTGATTGTGGGCTGACTCACTTCCAAATAGCCCCTGCACTTTGCCCAGACTGCCAACAAGTGAGTCTGCAACTTCCTCCTTGGAAAATGTGTCATCTATTATTGACCTTTCAGAGGAGCACAACTAAGGAAATTGCTCGGTAGCTAGTTCCCTCTCATGACCACAAGTGAGCAGTTTTTCCACAGCTCTCAGTCTAACATAAGGAATTAAGCAAAAACAAAACGGTTCTCCAAAGTATATTTCAAATATGCAATACACACTGCCTACCAACCTTTTGACCTGGCAGATTATGGAAGGATCAGCCATTCAGCACATGGGTGAGGCAAAGTAATTAGGACACCAAGGGTCTTATTGGAACTAATCATAGATATGTAGTCCTGTTATTGGAAAAAAAAACAGATTGCTAATGTCTTTTTGTTATTACACTACACAGCAACTCTGATTTTCAGAGTAGCAACCCTGCATGTTATATTTCTATAATATAATACACTCCTTAAGGCATTCTTGCTTATGCTTTCTGCTGGCTGCAGAAGCCTTTGCCTGTCCCATAAACATTTATTTTTTTTTGAAACGGAGAGCATATTGGTTGTGCAATGGAACTTCCCACCTTTCCTCCCCCTGTGCCCTGAATCCAATTATGGCCCTCTTCAGGTATTACCTTTCTGGGTTCAGAAAACATGCAAGGGTTGTGTGGCAAACATACCAGCTGTGCCAGACTCCATAATTGTCTCTGCTGCTCTCCATTTGAAGGCCAGCTGTGTGGAGCAGACAGCTTGCTGCATCTGTGGGAGCTCGCAATCTATTTTGCAAGTCTGGAAAACAAAGTTCTAAAACATGCAGGTGTCACACACAGATGTGGAAGGCTCTCCTGTTCACACAGATGTCCTCTGTGAGTTGGACAGCAATGGAACAATTTGGTTCATGAATGAACCCAGAAGGTAACAACCAAAGGGGGAAGTCTTCGTCGTTTTGCAGGGGTAGAGTAAATGCAGGTCAATTTCAAGCTTGGATAGAAGCATTTATCCATCGCTGGAAGCTGTGTGGCAGCAGGTCTTCTTTTCTCCTCCCCTCAGGGCAAGATGGTCTCTCAGAAGGCCTATTCACATTGTCAAAATCGTCAGTTGTCAAAAACAAGATCCCTAATTGGCATTGCTCTGAGTGAGATGACTTGGGACCAACTTAAAGCAAACAGTTTGTTCAAGATAAGGATGCAACGAATGCAGACCTTCTGCAAAAGCTTTAGTGAGACAGGGTTGTCTTGGTTGTATGTAACCATGTAAGCTGCCTCTCAATGAATTCCACACCGCCACCCAAGTGCTCGGTTTGCTTCAGATAAATCTTGTTTGCTAAACTATTCTCCTTAATTCCCCAAAGTAGTTGTGAAGGCTGACCGACTGTGAAAACAAAGAAATAAAGAAATAGCTGTTCTGCAGTAATGTACTCTGTCAAAGAAATCAACAAGAAACAGGTCACTGGAGACTGAAATACTGATCAAAAAACAAAAAAGAGCATCACAGAGCATCTCAGCAGATGGAATTCTTCCATGAGAATCAGTCCTTTGAATTTACCCAGTGCCAGATTTACGTATAAGCTAAACAAGCTAAAGCTCAGGGCCCCACTCTCTTGGGGGTCCCCAAATTTTTTAAAAGAAAAACAAAACCTGGATGTACATTTCCAAAATATAAGATAAAGAACAAATAAAACCTACATACAGCAACAGTGTTTTGTGTTGCGTAGACTCCTATTTGTTATGTGCAAATGGCTTTAGATACCTATTAGGTCCATAAATTACCATATAGCATATGTTCAACACAGAAAACAGTGACCATTTGTTGTTGACAAAGGACAGCTGGACATATAAAGGGCCTCATTACCTTCAGTAGCTTAGGGCCTCATCAAACCTAAACCAGGCCCTGGATTTACCTAATACATTTTAATTTTTGCATTTCAGCAACTGACATTAGACACAAATAAGAATTTGCCATGACAAACTATAACTTATTCTCAATTATTTCTTATTACTTGTCAAAGAAGAAGAAATAATAATGGATTAGAATTTCAGAGTGGGCTTCCTATTACTGAGGTTCCCTCATGATGTGGATGAAATATAATTTGTAGGGGGAAATCAGCAAGTCGGAGAGGGTGCTTAACACTTGCACACCAGTTTTTAATCCTGCTCTGCTACACACCCACCCACACCTAGCTGTGCTCTGGACATAAGCCTCAACAGGTAAAAACAGCCAGAGGTAATTTGCAGGGAATGACAACTGTGTGCAGGAATGTTCCAGAACCTCTTCTTATAGCCAGGCATCATTGCTCAGGATATTCTCTCTCATTCTTCTGCCCTGCTGTGGTTAAACAGACATTGCAGGTTTAACAAGGACCACCACCAACAACCGCTACAAAGTTAAGTTTATCAGTAACAGCAGTGAAACTTTTGTACATATTAAAAATATTTTTTATTCGGCTTTAGGGGCTGAATGTCCTGTTTCACATAGGAAGGATCTGCCAAGGTCAAGCAAAAACAGGGATGAAGGGAAAGCAGATGGTTGCAATTTAGTGGCCTTGCTGTCCTGCTGTTCTTCCGCCACAGTTTAATCATGACAATTCGTTAGAATTTGACATTTGGTCCTGGTCAGATTAGTTGAGTTGAGCAGCCACAATTCAGGATAAAAATATCAGAAAGCCAGACTGTTTCCTCCTTGTGGTTTGCACTCACAGAGGACTTTCTAGGATACGGTGTGTGCCTCAATTCATTTTGTCCTGCTTTATGTTACCATGGGCTGGGCTCCTCTCATTTCCAAACAGAGTGAGAAATCTGTTACTTTGCTTTCTTTTGCAGGCATAGTTCTGGAAAAAAACGTGTGAGATAACTGTGCCAAGAAGGTGAAAACTGTGGTCAGGAAAAACATGCGATGCTCCACTCCACTAGAACCGAGGGCTACAACAGCAGTGGGAAAGAGCAGTGTGAGCAGATAAGTTGTGGGGCGAAAGATTAGTATGGGGTGCCCCAAGCCTCAGGTCTTTTGCAGCATGCACTAGATTTCTTGCTCCTTTTTTTATAATAATATTTATTAAATTTTTGTATAACCAATAAAAAAACATACATAATAACAAAATATTTTCCATTATCCACATTTCATTCTCAACTTTGGACTTCCTCACATCTCTTGTTCCTGCTTTCTAAACATAAATTTTACCAGCAAATTATTAACTTAATTTAATTCATATAATATAATTTTCCAATATTTAATGTCTCAAATTTTGGGATTTAACATACTCTTATTGAAGCTTAATCATAAAATATTACTTATCCAAAATTTATCTTTTCATCTACCAATTAAATTTAAATTTATATTCTTTATAACTAGTTTGTTGGAGCCGTGTTTTTGCTAATCTTACATCTTTCTTAACATTCATACAATTTACAATATTTTTGTAGATAGTCCTTAAATTTCTTCCAGTCTTCCTCCACCAGTTCTTCTCCCCGGTCTCGGATTCTGCCAGTCATCTCCGCCAGTTCCATATAGTCTATCAGTTGCATCTGCCATTCTTCCAGTGTGGGTAATTCTTGAGTTTTCCAGCTTTTAGCGATGAGTATCCTTGCTGCTGTTGTAGCGTACATAAAAAAGGTTCGATCCTTCTTTTGCACACTCTGACCAACAATGCCCAAGAGAAGGGCCTCTGGTTTCTTAAGGAAGGTATACTTAAATACCTTTTTCTTGCTCCTTCTTCCTCGTTATTTTATTTTTTTTTAAACACCAAACCAAAATCCCTTTGCTGATAGGGCAGCTGGGCAAACTGCAAAATTCAATGCTGGTGAAATCCAAGTCACCCACTGTCACAGGAAACACCCCCCCCCAATCATTCAGTTTGTACAAACTTGACACACACACAACATACGCTACGCTTCTGTTATAAATTCATAGAAAATCAACCATACATCAGATCTGCACCGTTCCACTTTTATTTTACTCCATGAAGGAAGGACTACAAAATGGGGAAGGTTTGATACAGGGCAGCTATAATCCCTAAAGCATACCAGTACATACACAGGAGCCCTGCCCAGTTGCTATGCCAACCTGATGGCCATAAACAGAAGACCATCAAGGTCACAAAGAACTTGCATATAGGAGTGGATTCAGCACGGACTGGAACAATGATCAGCTCTTCCCTCTGGGGACAGGAAACTGCAAACTCTCCTTTGTCACCTGGAAAGTACTCATGGGGAGGGAGGGAAAGGAGGGAACCAGCCAGGTGACAAGATACTCAGGTTACCTCCACAACTCCTCCCTCAACCCCTCCTTTTTGTGATGTAGTCTTAGGGGTGTAGTTTGGGGGATTAGTAACTAATAAAAGTTGGGGTCTTCTTTTGTTCTGGGCTTTCATTTTGCTTCATTGTGGCTCCGACCTGGTGGAACACACTGTCACAAGAGACTAGCGCCCTGCGGGACTTGACATCTTTCCGCAGGGCCTGCAAGACAGAGCTGTTCCGCCAGGCCTTTGGCCAGGGCACAGCCTGACTCCCTCCCTCGGCAATCTTCGCGGAGCTCTGGCCCAATGGTGACCAGTGGCTTGAATTTAATTAATTTTATAATGAATGATTTTAGAGAGTTGTTTGTGCTGTACTTTTGTACTGTTTTATTGTTGTTAGCCGCCCTGAGCCCGGCTTTGGCTGGGGAGGGCGGGATATAAATAAACTTATTATTAATTATTATTATTATTATTATTATTATTATTATTAATCTTCTTGTGGGTGGGAGTCCTGTCGCGACAGTTTCCAATACAGGCCAAGCCTACAGGCTGCTGTTTTGCTCCAAATTGTCCTGGTTGGTGTCTTGTTTTTTGCCAAGGGAGCCCTCAGATTCCTCCGTTAACACCCACTATCTTAATTTCCAAGAGGCAGGCATCTATACATACAAATTTGCATTTCTTATCTTTAGCAAATTTGTGTCAGGAGCCTGTGCCTCAAAGGCCTGAACAGGAGTCCCTTCCTTCCAGGAGACGTAACTTGCAGAGTAAGCGGGGTCCTCTGCACAAAATAATGCCCAATCCCATGGAGTATTCATTCGCAATATGCTCTCCTCCTTCACAAAATAGCAGAAGACTCATGTGAACCGGACTTTCATGCTCATGTTGAGAGCCTTACTTACACTGCAGGCCCCCATGGTTGTGGATGGTATGTGTGTCGTAGATGGTTTTTCCACTACAAAAACATTTGAAGTGGTCGCCACAAGATTTGTTATTCTGCAGTAGTCAATCACGTCACACTCTTTGCAATTTCACTGGGGGGAAAACCCCCCCAGAATTCCAGTGAAGGGAAGCCAGGCATTATAAAGCATTTTAATCGTGTAGTTTAGCCCCTTGTCATTAGAGAATTCTGCATTTGGAAAAGCATTTTCCTTTATTTTATATAAAATGCCCTGTTCGACTCCTGGTGATCCTGAGCCTTATCTAGTACAGTCATACCTCATGTTACGTTTACTTCATGATACGTTTTTTCAGGTTGTGTCCCGCAGCAACCCGGAAGTACCGAAAAGGGTTACTTCCAGGTTTCGCCAATCCCACATGTGCAGAAGCGCTAAATCGTGCTTCGCGCATGCACACAAGCACCAAATCGCACCGCGCACCGGCGCAGATACAGCGCTTCAGGTTGCGGGCTTTTCATGTTTCAAACGGGCCTCCGGAACGGATCCCGTTCACAACCAGGGGTACTACTGTAGCACCCTGCTTGTGGTTAACGCTTAGCTGGAATGAAATATTCAACGCAGCAATAGAGAAATTAAAATAGTAATTTATTTGTCAGACAAATAAATATGAGGCACAGTGGTATATGGTTACCAAGCTCTGGCCTGGCCTCTTGCCATTCTGGCCAGCACTTATATTTCCTTAATCCAGCCCCCTTGCTCCTCCTGTGGCTGCCTCTGTCCAATCAGCCTGGTTGAAATTCCTATTGGCTGTTTGCTAGAACCAATCACAAAAGATACACCCATTTCCTTCTTGCCCTTTTATGGAAATCAAAAAGCTATATATTCTTCTATCTATAAATGACAAATAAGTAGTAATATATCTTACATGTGTCTCAACAAGGAATCTTAATTACCAGCTCACCTCTTGCCCTCCTTGCCCTATTGCCTTCCAAAACAGATAATTAATCTTGAAATTTTATCTTATGCATGTCAAGGATTGAGTTCACATCAACATTGAGAGATCTCCTTCATTTGAAGGTTTCTAAACAAAAGGCCTGACAACCATATATCAGGAGTGCTCGATGGCGTCTCCTGTCTGGCAAGGGGGGGGGCTGATGGCTGATGGCCCCTGTGATCTCTTCCAACTATATGAAATAAGAATCTAGCATTTCTTAAATCCTTTGCATAATTATATTTAAACTAATATATTTAATACATAAATAACCTTTTAAAAGGAAAAGAAATCTTAAAAGGATCTTAGTTTAAGAAACAAACAGCTTTTGAAAAGTCTTCCCAGAAAATGTTCTGTTTCTACCAGCTAGATGCTTTTTCACTGCTCTTGACCTTCTTTAACCTTAGGAAGAAGATATGGCTCATTTTACTATTTATCCACCCTTAATTTGTAGGGTCAGTGTAACCTTGGCTGTCAGCCTGTAATTCCCTTTTTACGACTTTGAGAATTGTTTTCTGCTATAAATCAGGGGGGCCCCTTGTCTAGGAGTAAAAATATCTTGTCAAGGTTTTTAGGCAACTGGCCTTCTAAGACTGGTCTTTTAAGATACAGGCCCTGATTAAACATATAAGCTTTAATAAAAATGCAGGCTTATGATTAGATGCCTCACTACTGTATTACAAACCTTGCCTAATAAAACCAAAAACAAGGTTTACAACATTACTCAGTGTTACTCTTCTATGGAATTAAATCATTCAGCATTCTCAAGAACACAAATCCCTCTTGGCATTTCCTTTGGCATGTTGATTCACAGCCTGCCTCGGTTGCTAGGGCACAACACCATGAAGTGGAATTTGGTAGATGAGCTGCTGCCATTTCATCCCTATACTTCAGTGAGGCTCAGCCTTTGCACCATCCTTTTTTGAAGAGCAGTCAGAAGGCAGCCCTCACTTTGAAGGTGTCCTCTATCTAAGGGCTCCCCCCCATGCAAATCTGGCTTAAATTAAAGTATATGGCTAGCTTTTCCAGCATATATTGGACACATCTTGTCTTATCGCTCCCAGATTCCTACATGATGTTTTCACGCATTATTATTTTTTACCACATTATGAAAGAGAGCCTGAAATAGTACAGCTTATTATAGCTTTCGTCTCCAAATCC
Source organism: Podarcis cretensis (assembly GCF_951804945.1). Taxonomy (NCBI): domain Eukaryota; kingdom Metazoa; phylum Chordata; class Lepidosauria; order Squamata; family Lacertidae; genus Podarcis; species Podarcis cretensis. The sequence continues at coordinate 15,217,265 of NC_137176.1, read as the reverse complement.
TTTTCATGTATTGAAAACAATACTCTGGCAGCAGCAGTGAATAACATCTGTATTTTCAGAAAAGCAGTTACCACACTAACTAATGGGAGCTTCGGGCACCTTGAGACTGACAGATTCATTGTGGCCTAACTCTCATAAACTAAACATGTGGTATTGGGTGAACTAGGCTCTGGAGCACAGTGAACCTCAGTATTCCATTTATTTTGTTATTACTTTTTAAGAATATGGTGTCACAACTCTATTTCCACCTCACTATGCGCCTTTTATACGACAATTCACAAGCATTTATAATTTTGCCTTCCCCTAACATGCTATTTGCAGAGCTTAGAGCCACAGTAAAAATACTGGAAACATCACATTGAAAGAATTATCGTTTCCTCACTTCCTCTCAAACTTCTAGACAACTTCCTTCATTGTCCCCAAAATAAAAGTGTATATTGTTTCTGTCTGGATTGCAAACAGATGTGTACCAGAACAGATGCCGGCCACAGTGAGAGTACTACATTTTTGCCTCCCTTCAGCCATAAAGCAACTTTACTCACCTTAGATAGCCATCCCGTGTGCACTTACTTGGAAGTGTGCCTCCATTAACTCAGTGAAATTTACTTCCAAGCAACCACGTATAGGATGGGACTCCAATACAGTGCCAGATTTACATATAAGTTAAACAAGCTATAGCTTAGAGCCCCACTCTCTTGGGGGCCCCAAAAAAATTTAAAGAGAAAAAAACTGGATGTACATTTCCAGAATATAAGATAAAAAAACCAAATAAAATAAGACCTACATACAGCAACAGTGTTTTGTGTTGCGTAGACTCCTATTTGTTATGTGCAAATGGCTTTAGATACCTATTAGGTCCATATATTACCATATAGCATATATTCAACACAAAAAACAGCGACAATTTGTTGTCGACAAAGGACAGCTGGACATATAAAGGGCCCCATTACCTTCAGTAGCTTAGAGCGTCATCAAACCTAAATCCAGCCCTGCTCCAATATTACACATTTAACCACTTTTGGGCAAAGTCCACTTAAGTCTCACAGACAAGTTAATCATGACTACCTTCACACATTGATTAAATGTGCTTTAAGTGCTACTTAATTTATCTGGATTGCAGCATTGAAGTTCTCTCTATACCAGTGTTGGGTCTCTAGCTGTTTTTGGACTGCAACGCCCATCATCCCCAGCTAGCAAGACCAGTGGTGATGGATGATGGGAATTGTAGTCTGAAAACAGCTGGAGACGCAATGTTGGGAAACACTGCTCTGTACTATGTTTTCACTTCTCTGTCATCATAAAGGTAAAGGTAAAGGGACCCCTGACCATTAGGTCCAGTCGTGACCGACTCTGGGGTTGCGGCGCTCATCTTGCTTTATTGGCCGAGGGAGCCGGCCTACAGCTTCCGAGTCATGTGGCCAGCATGACTAAGCCGCTTCTGGCGAACCAGAGCAGTGCATGGAAATGCCGTTTACCTTCCCGCTGGAGCGGTTCCTATTTATCTACTTGCACCTTGACGTGCTTTCTGTTAAGTTGTGGGTTGACATAGCAGACGACACAGCGATTTCTCCAAGTAGCTCTTTATTTTGTAAGCTGGAATAGAACTGACTGCAAACAGCTCAGCCGGCCTGCTTTTATAGGCAGCTGGCTGTCAACATTGTAGCAACAACAGCCCAGCGTTTCCCGCCTAAAATAACTGACGTGGACCTGAGTGAAAACTATCTACAGACCGGAGTGAAAACTATATACAGTATCCCCCTGCTGGCCCAGGGTGAAACTTCACTACATAACACCCCTCCCCACCGAGATAAGGCGTTAGTTACAATCGTAATGGTTTCCTTATATACAGCACTACGCGTAATGGTTCAATTAGGCACAAAAGCATATCGGTTACATTTCCCATACTTAGACCAACAGTGATACATGTCCAATAACATAGTCCTTTAAATAAGTTGGGCGCTTGGAAACTCTGCCAGACCGCCGGGGACTGGTAGCCAAGTCCAGAGGGCCACACAGTTCTTGCTGAGGCTGTGGTGCGACCCTAGGTGGCGTTGGAACCAACTCCCCTGGATCCGCTGCTGTGGGTGGAGCCTCCGCAAGTGGAGTGGTCTGAGTCTGTGGTAAGTCTGGCAGACTCTCTGAAGCAGCTTGGTTCGGCTCCACGCTGGCAGTTGGCGAGGGAGGTGTAGGTGGGGCCTCGCCATCTGTACGTGTCTCTTCTTGAGCCGCAAACGCAGTTGGGGGCACCACGGTAGTGTCCAAGTCCCCAACCCTGCGCCTAAGCTGGTCTATGTGCCGTCGCCACAAGCGTCCGTCTTCGAGTGCCACCTGGTACGTGCGAGGTCCAGTGACTCCCACTACTGTGGCTGGCACCCAAGGAATGTCCCCCACATAGTTCCGGGCAAAGACCTGGTTTCCTGGGACAAATGACCGTGGCGCGTTGGCACAGCCTGGGGGTTCAGCCACGGCAAAGTCTGGGTGCAGCCGGTCGAGCGGTGACCTGAGGCGGTGGCCCATAAGCAGTTCAGCAGGACTCCGCCCTGTAGCCGCATGAGGGGTGATGTGTTGCACGAACAAGTATTCGGCGACCTGCTCATGCCAGTCTCCCCGGTCCAGGCGCGCCAGTGCCTCTTTTGCCGAGCGCACCATTCTTTCCGCTTGCCCATTGCTGGATGGATGAGAGGGTGCCGTTAGGGCATGGCGGATGCCCAGTCCCAAAAGATACCGCTCAAACATGCCTGACGTGAACTGCGGTCCGTTGTCAGAGACAAGGACATCAGGACACCCATGCGTTGCAAACAGGCCTCGCAGCACCCGGATGACGGCTTCGGTAGTGGTGGAGGGCATCAGGGCGACCTCCAGCCATTTGGAATAGGCGTCCACCACTACCATAAAGGTCTGGCCGTGAAAGGGGCCAGCCAGATCGATGTGCACCCTCGACCAGGGTGTCTTTGGCGTCTCCCAGGTGTGTCCCTTAGCTGCCGGTGGTGCAGGCCTCGACTCTTGGCACGCTTGACAGGCGGACACCCAGGCAGTGATGGCATCGTCCATATTAGGCCACCAGATGTAACACCGAGCCAACGCCTTCATTTTGACAATTCCCGGGTGGCCAACGTGCAGAGCCTCCAGGACGCGCTGACGGAGTCCCTGGGGAATCACGACGCGGTCTCCCCACAGCAGACAGCCGCGATGAGCTGAGAGTTCATGTTGTCTGGTTGCGAAGGGCTGGAACTCCGATGCAAAAGGCCCTTGTGGCCACCCCCTCCACACCCAGTTGAGCACCCGGCTGATGGTGCGATCCTGGGCAGACGCGGAGGCCACAGTGGCAGCCGATACAGGCGCTGCCGGAAGATCCTCAATCAGGAGGAGCGATGAAGCTGGAGCCGGGTCTTCCACAAATGCTGGAAGAGGGCAACGGCTGAGGGCGTCGGCATGGCCCATCGATTTCCCAGGGCGATGGATGAGCCGGTAGTGGTAGGCAGCCAGGAAAACAGTCCATCGCAGCATGCGTGGCGAGAGGACCGGTGGAGTTGGACGATCACCGGCGAGGAGGCCCAGGAGTGGCTTGTGGTCAGTGATGAGGTCAAAAGTCCTGCCATAGAGGTATTCATGGAACCTCTTCACTCCAGCCACAAGTGCCAGTGCCTCCTTGTCGAGCTGGCTGTAATTCCGTTCCGTCGGAGATAGCGTCCTGGAAAAGTAGGCGAGCGGTGCTTCTCTTCCGTCTGGAAAACGGTGACTAAGGACAGCACCGATGCCAAAAGATGAGGCGTCGCAGGCAAGGACCAGCGGCCTGGATTCACTGTACTGTACCAGCACACTGTCTGATGAAAGGAGAGCCTTGACCGCGTTGAAGGCCGCCGTCTCCCAATGACCCCAGGCCCAAGGCGTCTTTGTGCTAAGGAGTCGGTGAAGAGGCTCAGCCACTGTGGCTTTGTGGGGCAGGAACATGTTATAAAAGTTCAGCAGCCCCAGGAACGCCTGCAACTCCGTCTTGTTCTTTGGGGTGGGGGCCTGCTGGATAGCGCGGATCTTGGATGTGGTCGGGTGAAGGCTGGAGGCATCGATAAGAACTCTACCTGTGGAACGGCGATCTGGCACTTTCCCCTCTTTACCTTGAGCCCAGCCTCTTGGGACCTGGTCAGCACGGCACGGAGGCGCTCGAACAGCTGCTGGTGTGAGTCTGCAGACACCAAGGCGTCATCAAAATATGGTACCACGCCCGGAAGCCCTTGCAGGAGACGCTCCATAAGGCTTTGGAAGATGCCAGGAGCCACACTCACCCCGAACTGCAACCGGCGGCAATGGAATGCCCCCCGGTGGGTGACGATCGTCTGGGCTTCAGCAGTGGCATCATCGACGGGCAGTTGTTGATAGGCTTGGGCAAGGTCCAGCTTAGCGAAGACCTTACCCTCACCCAGGGAATGCAGCAGGTGTTGGACAACAGGAACCAGATAAGCGTGCTGCTGAAGTGCCTTGTTGATCGTGCACTTGTAGTCAGCGCAGATTCTCACTGACCCATCTGGCTTGACAGGCGTGACGATGGGGGTTTCCCACTTGGCGTGGTCAACCGGCTCCAAAACTCCTTGGGCGATCAGTTTGTCCAGTTGTTCGTCCACCTTAGCCTTGAGAGCAAAGGGAACCCGGCGTGGCTTTAGCTTGATGGGGGCGACTTGTGGATCAAGGCTAAAGGAGATGGGTGTACCTGTATATTGCCCCAAGGTGCCGTCGAAAACCTCGGCAAAGTCTTTGACCAGACCCTCAGTCTCTGCGTTAGAGATGCAGTTGATGCCGGTGACTTCCAGGCCGAGGGCATCAAACCAGTCTAGCCCTAGGAGGCTTGGCCGCTGACCTTCGACCACCACCAACCGGAGCAGGCCCGAAAAATCCTTGAAAGCAATCCGGAACCGGCCAACGCCTACCACGGGAATGTCGTTTCCCTAGTAGTCTCTCAGGTGTACGCGGTGAGAGTCGAGTTGCCTTTTGGACACTCTGGGTACCAGTCTTTTGATGGTGCTCCATGACACGATGGACAGGGCAGACCCGGTGTCGATCTCCATGTCACATGGAGCTCCTTCAATGAGCACCGTGACGTTCAGCTTGCGTCGCGTAGGCGAGTCGGTTTGGCCAATCGTGGTTCCAGACGGGCAGCGGCAGTTGGTGAGAGCGAAACAACTTTCCTTGGCAGACTGGAGTGAAGACTTGGACTTGCGAGTCGATGAAGGGGGGGTGTCAGACGGAGCCGATCGGCAGACCTTAGTGATGTGGCCCCTTCTGGAACACTTCCTACAGATGGCGTCTCTGAATCGACACTTGGCACGGGAATGGTTGCCTCCGCAGCCGGCACATTCCGGTTGGCCCTTGGACTTCTGTTGGAACTTCCTGCGCTCCCGCTTTGTCTGGTGCACGTCATCGTCTTCATTGGGGGATGCCTCATCACTGCTGGCCTCTTCATGATGCACCGGAACTGGCTCCCTAGCAAGACGCGGGCTGCTGGACTTGCGGATCTCCTGGGCGGAGCGTTCAGCAGCTTCTGAGGCCACAGCCTCCTCAATGGCTTTCTGTAGCGTGAGGTCTGGCTTGGCGAGGAGACGCCGTTGCAGATGGATGTCCCGGACCCCGCAGACGACTCACAGTGCATTGCAGCCTGTCGCAGGGCGGTGGTGTAGTTGTTGATTGACTCCCCCTCTGCCTGGTTCCGGTGGTAGAACGCATGGCGGGCAGCAATCTTGGACGGCTTTGGTGCGTAGTGGTTGCGGAGCTTCTCTTGGATCGTGTCCCATGGTGTTGCCTGGACTGCTTCAGGCGCAACCAATGCTCGGGCCGTCTCAAACACCTCAGGCCCTCAGAGGCTGAGGAATAGGCCCCGCTTACGATCCTTTGATACTGCTGTCAGCTCGTTGGCTTGGAGGTAGCAGTCGAACCGAGCGAGGTAGGAGTCCCATGATTCAGAGGCTGGCGCAAACGGCGGTAGAGGCACAAGTGAAGCCATGATTCCGATGCCGGCGTGAAGGGCGATGGATGGAACACAGTGCTCTTAGCCAGAACAGTCAGCTCTGAATTGGTTCTGTCCAGTGATTTCGCTCAGTGATTTCGCTCTGTGATTCAGCTCAGTGATTCAGCTCAGTTCAGAGGCTGGCCGCATCTGGCTGTGCTCTGATGTCCATCGATCCCACCTTCGTCGCCAGTGTTAAGTTGTGGGCTGACATAGCAGACGACACAGCGATTTCTCCAAGTAGCTCTTTATTTTGTAAGCTGGAATAGAACTGACTGCAAACAGCTCAGCCGGCCTGCTTTTATAGGCAGCCGGCTGTCAACATTGTAGCAACAACAGCCCAGCGTTTCCCGCCTAAAATAACTGACGTGGACCTGAGTGAAAACTATCTACAGACCTGAGTGAAAACTATATACAGTATCCCCCTGCTGGCCCAGGGTGAAACTTCACTACATAACACTTTCGAACTGCAAGATTGGCAGGAGCAGGGACCGAGCAACCCTGTCGCGGGGATTCGAACTGCCAACCTTCTGATCGGCAAGTCATAGGCTCTGTGGTTTAGACCATAGCGCCACCCGCGTCCCTGTCATCATACCGCCAACCAAAGGTGCATGTGCAGCCTAGTTAAAGTGGTGAAAGAAGCACGGGAAGCCCTGGGCAAGTTGGTGGAGTGAGCAAGCAAGCAAGCAAGGAGGCAGGTGGATAGAAGAAGAAAGCAGCGAGGTAAGTGGCTCAGGCATTTTCTCTCTGCTGGCCCCACCACTGCTGCTGCCACTGAGCGTCATGACCTGGCAGGACAACGGGGAGGAGAAAGAGGATCCCAGCGAGGGGTGTAACTGGGACCGGGGACACCCTGGGGGAAGCTGAGGACGGGGAAGGAGAGGTTGGTGTAGGAAGTACTCACAGGATGATGGAGGGTGGGCTCAGTGCACAGGAACCACAGCAGCAGGACCCATCACTAGAGGCAGAAGGGCCCCTGTCTCCATTAATATGGAGGGCTCTGGGGCATAGGGAGCAGCAGGCAGGACTGAGGCAGGCAAGGGCCCACATCCCAGCTCCCTAGCTGGCCAGGTGGGGCTCGCTAGCTCTGGGAGGAGGTGTGTGATTCCTCAGCTGAAGTAGGCTTGGAACAGGTGAGGGTCACCTGCCTTATCAAGCCCAGATGCTGCAACCAGAATGCAAATTCCAACAGGACAGCAGAGCTGAGGTGCTCTGTCTGCCCCACTGCCCACGTTGATGGACCCTAGATCTCTGTGGGACTCTGCCTCAGTTTGGATTTTGGACGTGTGGCTTGACCCTGGACTGGGGACTTGACATGCTGGCTTTTGCCACTAGGTAGGCCAGGGGTTCAAGACGCTGAGAGAAGGGAAGCAGCAATGACAAGGAGAGCGTGGGAATGGGGGTGAGCTGTGAAGGGATGGGAGAGGGGGTTGTTTTGTTGTTGTTGAGCAATGAACACTTAAAAAAGAGTGGTGAACAGGAGCTCATTAATCAGAACTGGCCCCAAGTGGTCTGCTAGCTGAATCCCCTATTTCTTAGTAGTGTTGGTGGCAAAAGTAGTGGCAACATTGCCCCAGGAGCCTGAGCATTAAGTGTTTATAGCTTTTTTTGTATGAGGACTTCTGATGCCCTCACATGAGGGCTCTCTGTCATGAGCACCTGCTCCCATCAGACACCAGTGCACTATGCACATTTATAACATTTCCCAATTTCCCCCAAATTTTCAATCCCCATACTAATAACTCAAAAACGGTAAGGCCTAGGAAATTTTATTTACACCTGTGACTTTGATGTGTGAGATAATCCAGTACAGTAGTACCTCGGGTAACATACGCTTACATACGCTTCAGGTTACAGACTCCACTAACCCAGAAATATTACCTTGGGTTAAGAACATTGCTTCAGGATGAGAACAGAAATTGTGCTCTGGCAGCGCGGTGGCAGCAGGAGGCCCCATTAGCTAAAGTGGTGCTTCAGGTTAAGAACAGTTTCAGGTTAAGAACGGATCTCCGGAACGAATTAAGTACTTAACCCGAGGTACCACTGTACAGCAATTTTAATCAAAATCTGAGATATAGTAGCTATTTTAAAAAAAAAATTGTGATGATCTGGCATGAAACAACCTCATTGAAGAAAATAACGGTGGTTACCCAGACCTTGTTGGTGGTTGTGAAGGGCCCCCCCCCCCATGACTGTTCAAGCTTCAGGGCCCCCCAAACGTAGGTCTGCCACTGCTTGACACTTTGTGTTCTGCTGCTCTTTAAAAAAAACTTATCAACATCCTGCTGATGGTATTTTTTCCCAGTCATTAGAAAACTGTAATTTTAATATTTGTTCACGGAATGAAAAAAGCACTAGATAAGAGATGTAAACTTTGTTTTATAGTAAGTACATTTTTATAAAAGTTTTTTTTAAAAAAGGCTTCTTAGAACCCACCCAACGCCCATTTCCTTCCTCCAAGCCAAATGCATACAACAGTTTACTTACTTGTCCTTTCCGGTAACTATAGCCGCTTGACTTGCTGTGCAGTCTTGAAACTGGCACTACCCTTAGGGTAATTCATTGCACTTTTATAAGTTTGGAAATGATGTGCATGCAGCTCACCGCGAGAGTTCTAGACAGTTTGACAGTTTGACATCAACAAACAATTATGTTCTTTTTGAGCTGAGTAAAGTATGTGTCTGACTTTATCAGTGCAACATGCTTCAGTACTTCACAGCATAAGTACTGACAGCAGCGGGTAACTTCTCCAATTACAGCCGGGTTTGCATTTCCATAGCCTGCAGCCATTATTGGCATTTCCGATATCATTAAAACAAAACAAAACACAAAAACCTTGCATACTTTACTCTTAAATCCGCAAAGCAGGCTTGTTGATAGTCACCCACCTAGCTGCTTGTAGCAGATAAATAAGGTCTTCAGGTAATCAGATTGTTTTGTTTCTTAACATTTCTGTGGGAGAGTATGGGTTCAGTACAGATACCAAGAAAGGTGAGTTGTCGTAAGAGATGTCAGGTTGGGTAAGCTGTAGCAGAGATCAGGCCTGTGGAGTGAGACATTTCAGAATTGGAAACCGCTAGCTGTCATTATCGTGTTGCTCCCAGAAATGTTAGGGGAAGCCCTACCCTAACACGCAAAGTGTGGTAGCAAGGCTGGAACAATAGAATCATAGAACTGTTGAGCTGGAAGGGATCATGAGGCATCCTAGATCAACATAAAGGTAAAGGTACCCCTGCCCGTACGGGCCAGTCTTGACAGACTCTGAGGTTGTGCGCCCATCTCACTTAAGAGGCCAGGGGCCAGCGCTGTCCGGAGACACTTCCGGGTCACGTGGCCAGCGTGACATCGCTGCTCTGGCAAGCCAGAGCCGCACACGGAAACGCCGTTTACCTTCCCGCTGGTAAGCGGTCCCTATTTATCTACTTGCACCTGGAGGTGCTTTCGAACTGCTAGGTTGGCAGGCGCTGGGACCGAGCAGCGGGAGCGCACCCCGCTGCAGGGATTCGAACCGCCGACCTTTCGATCGGCAAGTCCTAGGCGCTGAGGCTTCATACAACAGCCAAAACCAAAATACAGGTGTGGGGGGAGCACTTTCCACATTGCTAAAGAAGATATGCATATGCTCCTTTATGTATACAGACAGATGCAAACTTAATTATTGTACAATCCATTGCACTATAGTGAGGAAGACTCAGACCAAGTGATCCACTGTGTAATCTGCTGTTGATGGGTGACTTAGAGGCAGCTTCTACTCTTCCTACTTACGATTCTATTTAGCCAAGATTCCTGCATTGCAGGGGGATGGGCTAGATGGCCTTTGGGATCCCTTCCAACAATTCTATGATCTTTGAACTGGATTAGTAGTGGGTGGCCTTTCAAACGGAGGAAGCGCCAGTTTTTAGTGAACCATTCTTCTTGCACACAAGGACAGGGGCTGGAAACATACAATTTTTTATTTAATGAAGTTGGAAATTAAAGGAAAGTGTCTCTAATATCCTTGAGTGGGCTAAAGGTAAAGGGACCCCTGACTGTTAAGTCCAGTCACGGACGACTCTAGGGTTGCCGCGGTTATCTCGCTTTACTGGCCAAGGGAGCCGGCGTACAGCTTCCGGTCATGTGGTCAGCATGACTAAGCCGCTTCTGGCGAACCAGAGCAGCACACGGAAACATTGTTTACCTTCCCACCGGAGCGGTACCTAATTATCTACTTGCACTTGCTTTTGAACTGCTAGGTTGGCAGGAGCAGGAACCAAGCAACAGGAGCTCACCCTGTTGCGGGGATTTGAACCACCGACCTTCTGATCGGCAAGCCCTAGGCTCTGTGGTTTAACCCACAGCGCCACCCGCGTTCCCCACAAATTCCTCCCTGCTACATGTCTATGACTCATGGTATTCCTAACTATAATTCTGCTGTGGACACCTTGTCTCGTTGTTACTTTTACTAAGACTTCTTCCATATTGCCCTTACTAGTTTTCCATTCATTGCAGAGCATCAGTAGAAATGCTAAATCCATTTGAGGAAGCAAACCTATGGCAAAAGACTGTCCATTTCTCGGCTTTGATGCCGGAGCTTTAGGTCTGTGGGGGAGGAGGAAAAAAAACAACCCCAAGGTTCCTAACGGGAGAAGAGACACTGAATAAAAATAGAGTGCTGCATTTTCAAACCTGGCCACGCAGTGGGCGTGTTTGCAGACAGGCGTGTTTTATTTGCAAATTGGTTAATAACATGCTTTGGTTCCGGCTGGTAACATGGGTGGAAGGAAATACATCTTGGGTTGGCTGTAGAAAAAAAGATGAGTACACAAGAGAGAAAGATCGCTGTGTTTTAGAAGATCTTTAAAACAGGCACAGTGAGTTAAAGTGAAGAGCCCCATAATCTTCACTTCCACGCTTAGTCTTCCAGACCCTACAGTTTATTTCTTGGTGCAAAGAAGTTTTGTCTTTTTAGAGTTTCTGAAGACTGGCTTCTGGGACTAGGCTTTCCAAGAGAGGAGGAGTAGAAAAACAAGGAGTAACCAGAAAAAAGGGGTAGTAGCAGGAGAAAGGCAGTTAAGAAGTGTTTTAGCAGTTTACAATGCAATCCTATGTGTGTTTATTCAGAGGCAAATTCCACTGTATTGATGGGGCTTACTCCAGTACCTGTCTTAGGACTGCAGCCTTAAACTTGCCTTCTGATGAGAATAAACTTCTCAGAACAGCCAGGGGACTAACAGCTGGGCATAATGACTGTAGATTGAAATTGAACAACAGCTCACCTGGGTAAATATTGAATTATGTTGCAATTGCCCACCTAAAATAGTGGTAGGTTTGCCTTGATGTTAGTGTTTGGTGCCCAGTCATACATCAGGGAAAGGGTCAGGCTAGAGGAATACTTTTTGGTGGCTCCATTTGCCCTTGAAAATGCAGTTCTTACCATAAGTGCCAACTCTCCTGGACTCTGGGTGCCTGAGCACCCACAAAATTCCCCATGAAGGGGCCAGGCACCCACAAATTTCAGTGCCAGGGCCATGCTCACTGCATGGCATTCATGGCCCCGGACACCCATGTTTGCGTGGCAAAGTTGGCACTCCTGGTACTTACAGTCACACTTCCTTATGACTTTCAAGCACATTCAAATCACATTCCCGCTCTCTGCAAGAATTTTGGGCATCACAGTTTGCTAAGGGTTTCTAGGAATTGTAATTTCATGGGGGGTACATCAGTCGTCTCTCTAGATGCCCCCCCCCTCCCCAAGTCACTTGGAGTATTAGAAGCTTTGCCTGCTATCACCACCTCTGAGAGGGCAGCCTGGAAAATTAGTTGCCACCATGATTCTCAATGTTTCCATACACATACACCACAGGATAATTTATTTATTTTTGAATGGAGGAGCAATTAAATGATGTGACCTCTCTACTTCCAGACTTGAAGCGGTGCAAGGCTTACCCTTGTTTGCTCCCAGCAATTCCGACCACACTGCTAACAGGTCAGCTTAAAGAAGGCATTGTTTTCAGAGGAATTATTTCTTTCTATATAATTCCCCCATTTCTTGGGTCAACAGCATAGCTGTCAACGTTTCCCTTTTTAAAAGGGAAGTCCCCTTATTCCGAATAGGATTCCTCGCAAGAAAAGGGAAAAGTTGACAGCTATGGTCAACAGGGTGACACCAATTTATACCCATTAAAAAAAAATACCTGCTGTTGCTGTTTCCTCTAGCCTAGTGCCATGTTTCTAGAAATAGAGCTCACCATGAACACCTCGCTTGTTCTCTTTTAATGGCAATGGCACCTACTTGAAAGGGGCAAATTCTGGCTGAAAAAAACCCCTGGCCTAGCCATTAAAAGTGCAGCAAGCAAATTATTACTCTAGTTATGAAAATATATTCATAGCTAGATACTTGTGCTCATATATTCCCATTTTACCTTTCGGCTACATTAAAGGAACAGTGGCCAATATTTTACCTTTGGGCTACATCAGCCAAAACCAGGATTTTACTTCTGGCTGCTAGAAGGAACAACAACAAAAAAACAAGGTAGAAAAACTGTCCCTATCTTTTTAAAAGCCAGTTTTTCTTCATGTGGTGGTTGTCTGCTGCCCTCTAACGTTGAAATGGTGCCATTCTTGACTACGGGACAGGAAATGCACTCGTACTGAGGAATGTCGAAAGAAATGGTTAAAAATGGGAAAACACTCCATTTCCTTTGCACTTAGATGGCAGCCAGAATGCACAAGGATTGCTGAAGCGTTGTGTCTGTCGGGAGGGCCAAAAGCAAGCTGTAAAAATGTGAGAAACAAAAGGGAGGAGGGGGAAAGCTGGCAGGCAAGGACACACTAGGACCTGCTTCAGTTCTGCATGTTTGTGCTTCTGTTGTGTTTTCTAAGTGTTGTTAGCCACTTGGAGCACTTCAGCTGAAAAGCCTGGATATAAATCAATTAAATAATGAACAGAGAGTAGGGAGAATTGAGTATATTGCCCTTTAACTCGTCTCTTTTCCTAGTCATCACCTGATCTGTTTACTAAATGCCTCACAGCTGCTACTGCCTTCCCCACTTCAAGCTGGGCCCTGAACCTTCAGGTTGTATGTAATAATGTGGGGAGTTTGGTTGCCATGGAGACGGAGGGGCAGGAAAGGTGTCTCAGAGCTTACCTGGCTCAGTGTGGATGCGGAGCTGGTAGGAGGCAGGTGCTGCCGATTTGTCTCCTGCTGTAGGGGGCAAACAACCCACTTCTGAATTAACTGTGGTGGATGTTGACAGAACAAACCTGTGACCACAGGAAAAAGTACTGAGAGAAGGAAAAGGGACTGTGGCCATTTAAAACCAACTAGCCCAAAAAGGTGTGGCAAGGGCCTAGGAGGTAAGCTTTGGGAGGTAAAGAGGGCTGTGAATTTGAATGTTTGGAATTCCAGACAGACAAAATTCAAAACTTGTGGGTTTTTAAACGCTTTCAGCTTAAGGAAGGAAAGCTATATAGGTTTGTCAGAAATGGAAGAGTTACTTCTTCCCTTGTGGCATCAAGAGGCAACCAATTCCCTCATGTTCGCTCTTCACTGGTCGGCCGATACCCAGATGATTGTTTCAGGCTTTATAGCTAATCGTAACAAGAGTCCTATGTCAATACATGTAACTAACGACTGCGAAGCGAATACAGCTAACTTTCAACTTCTGTTTATTTTAGTTATGCGACTGCAGCTTTGCATGTGTGACAGTGGGAAATAAATAAATGAAGAGTGGAGAAACCCACTCTCCATTTACTTATCTCTCTTCTCCCCCGACATCTTGCAGAGCTGCAATCGGAAGCGTACCTAGTTTTGGAAATGTGGCACAATGGCCTTGGGACCCTCTCAAGAGCCCTCATGCCTCCATCTTGCAGGGGTTGGGGCTTCCTGGCTTTATATAATTTTGCTTATACACACGATAACACCCACAAATATGTGAATTACCTGTATATATCTATGTTCGTATCTTGGGTTGTGTATCCCTAAGTTAGAGCCATTGAAATGAATGAACCTTATTTATGTTTGTTAACTTCAATGGGTAGAGAAATTTTATTCTGTTGTGGGGTGTCATAAAATTTATACACCACTTGGATCGTAAAAATACTAATAATAAAGCCCCAAAGTGCATCTGTGGAGTTTTGCTACATGCCTCAAGCCTTCCAGAGGGGAAATATAGTTCTTTCTGTTTTTCCCTTTCTTCCTTGTTTTAAAGTCGGGTTTTAGCTAGACAGTTTACAGTGATCAAGTACAAAACAGAAGTGTAGTATTAGCAAAAGTATGCAAATGAATGGGTAAGTTTATCTTACTATACAGTGTTTTTGTAAGGGGGAAAAATGGGCATGTGTGGCTCCCAGTAACAGGTAGGCAGCCGTGTTGGTCTGCCATAGTCGAAACAAAATAATAAAAAAATTCCTTCCAGTAGAACCTTAGAGACCAGCTAAGTTTGTTATTGGTATGAGCTTTCATGTGCATGCACACTTCTTCTGAAGACAATCTGAAAAGCAAGATGAGCACCACAACCCCAGAGTCGGTCACGACTGGACCTAATGGTCAGGGGTCCCTTTACCTTTAGGCAGCAATATGCACTGTACGAGGACAACGTGTGGAGTGGAAGCCTGTAGTAATAAATATATTTATTTAGCAAGTAGAGGGTTCTAGATTTGTTTTGAAGTTTGCAAAGTCACAGAAGACATCAAATCAACACAACTCCCGGAACTTACTTACAATACTCTTCAACTCATTTTGATATTACGGTTTTGCGCAACGCATATATACACAAACTGGAAAGAGAAATTTGTTCTACAACACGGAACGAATTTAGCTTCTGCTACCAAAAGCACACAGTGCTTAATATGATCTGTTCTTAGGAAGATTAAACAACACTGATGTAAAGATCACAAGTGATTTACAAACCATTCTTCAAAGAAATGAATCAATATGAAATCTGTTCAGTATTACAAATCCAGAGGCTTAACATTTTCACCAAAAATGCAAGTTGAAAATATTTAAGTACATTTTGAGAGGAATAGGGTACTGCAGTGATTACTTTGAGATAGTCGCAATTACTTTTTCTAAAAAAGAATACGGCCTAGGCTCTGCATATGTTGCGACTCCATATGAGTGCAAGGAGTGCAAAAAGGGGCATTGATTGGATAATTCAGCAGTATGAGAATCTCAGCTTTTTCAAAGTAATAAGAATAATAAAGAGTAGGTTACTAATCCTTATGGCTATGAATGTATGTTGAAAGTTTGCAGGTGAGATTTTGGCAGTCACCGGGGCAGTTTAATAAGATTTCCATTGGCTACCGATATGGCAGCAGTGCCTTGCACAACTCTTTGGCTTTCTAAATGGCAGGCAAAACCAGAAAAAAAGTATGCAGTACAGTGCAAATCACAGAACTATGCAAATTTACTTAGGTGGCAGGCTTTTCCTTTTCTTGGCACAGAATGTGGAGCATATGCACAGCTCTGATGATGGCTGAATGCAATGCTCTGAATTCTACCACATAGGATATTCTAAGGCATCCTATTCAAAACTACTACAACATAACCATCCTGGCAGTAATGACCTATCAAATCCCATGGCATTCTGGGTCAGCTATAGGCAGTGGAAGTGATGTGCTTGAGCAGAGTTAACACAAATAGCTCTTCCCAACATCTTTATTGTCAGATGGCAACCCAACATCTGTCTGCCATATTTTTGTGAGCCAATGTAATTGTTGCATGTGGACTATTTCGCACAGAATGAACGGTGTAAATGTGGAAAATACATGTGCAAACAACTTGGGTTGCTAAGGAGACAAGATTCAAAGTATAGTCAATGGTAACCCCCCCCCCCTTTATTTTTTACAATAGGATGTATAACAAGGTCCTTTAACTGCAAAGCAAGTAAGTGGCTTTAAACAATACTGTGATGTTTCTGAAGGACTTGATATACTATTGCTTTCAGCAATCCCAATGCAGCGCCTTATTTCTGTTAAATAAGCAAGATTGGCCACCCTGGATATTGTATAGTTATCAATCGATACTGATTGATATAAGTAAAACTGAGCTGTCCATAGATCATAGCCTCACAGCGCCCATTTACATTACCAACTTAATACCGGCTTTACACCAATGCCACTATATGATTTCCCTGCAAATTTTAAGTGGGTGATATTGTTGAGAATTATGTGTCAAATTCCCACTTCCCTCACAGAGCTAGTTCCTTGGGGAAAAGGAATGGCTATTAGTTTACAAGTCTATGTGATACACCCAATGTGATCTGATCTTAAAAAGCACACAAAACCAATATTGTGTGAACTGACCCTCACATCCAATTTGTGCCATTACCAAAGATGTTTATCAATAGGCATATGCTGCTGGTGGGACCTTGAGAGTGAAATATATGGGCTTATAACATGTTACCCTCACAACTTGTGAGGCAGCTTAAGCTGAGAAATGGCCTGGGTCACAGTTTTAAGCCGGGCATTAGAGTCACTCTTAAAAAAAAGTTTGGATATTTTATGGTTCTTCAGCAGGGGGATCCGATGGCAGGCAGTTCTGACAGCATCCCCAGAAATTAGATTTACATCCTGATAATAGGGATGTGATAGTGACGGTCATCTTCAGTCAGAAGAAAGACTTCTGGCCAGTCCCTCTGATACACGTCTGTGTAGCTTTCTTGGGAAACGGCTGAATTAAACTTGCACAACCTGTAAACGGTTATCTTGACTTCAAGAGAATGCCCAAGGAGAAACAGTTCGACCTGTTAAGCAGAAAAGAATGAGAATTACACACTAGCAAACCATAATAAATTGAGTTTGTTGAGTGTGAACATGGCATTGATTTGGAGTCATGTCAGCAATTAAAAGATGTAACTCAGACATTTAAAGGCAGTGAAGAAAAGTACCATATAAAAACAAATAGGAACCCATGAATAGAAGTTTCATGATGAGTGACCCCAAGCCTTTTTTTTTTGTTTTGTTCTATTTGTGACATGTGGGGTGGCATTCTATATCTGGAATATCTATTAAACCTCATGAAACTGACTGATATACCTCTGGAAATTTAAATCTGATGTGAGAAAAAACGTGCATGTGAATGATAAGCATTGTAAGAAGGTTTGGTGAGATTCCATTAGGGTTGTAAATTGCTGTTTTATTGAAGTAGCTTTAACTGTCTCTGGACTTCATTTAAAAATGCTGCTATATTCTTTTATTTCCTTGCAAGGGGTGATTTAAACTGTTAATTTATGGTTTTCTAACTGTTGTTAGCTTCTGTAAGCTTTCCTGAGGTAAAGATGGAGATATATGTTTCAGATAACTAGCAAGAGTAGAATTCAATTTCTTAAGAAAGAAAATGAGCTCCTTCATTTTAGAAAACAGTTACTAATCCATGTGCCAAATAAGATAGGCTTGAAAGTGCATGGGAGATGTCTTGTGAAATCTCAGATAAAATAAATATGGCCAAATAAGGTTTCCACTACTCAGGAGATGACGCTTCAGGGCCCATATATTTATTGTCCCTTCCTTGTGACTAGTAGAGATAGAGGAAGCAGAAGCACAATTCAGGTTGTCTCTTGAAGAAAAAAAATCTTTTTTGTTTTTTTTACTGCACACACCTTGCCCTGTTATTTGTTTTCTTGATGTAGACAAAGATGCATTAACCTCATGAACACATCCAAGTACTGCAGTATTTGAAGCTTTTCTTGAATGCTACAGAATCGTTGGATTTAGTTTTTCCAGCTCATATTTACCTGATCGAGGCCTCTTCTCTCCCCTATGGCGTTCAGATGATTCATCATGTAGCTCAAAGGGTCCAAGGAAGTATCACGTACAAAAAGCTGGTTAAAAAAACTTGGGATGCACTCTTGCTTGTTGTTCAAGCATTCGTAGGCTTCTATTACTTGGTAGAGCATGATGAATTTTATGGCCTCGTACAGTTTGTGCTCCAAACTTTCGTCAGCAAAAAGGGTGTTGCACAAGTTCCCTCTTTCATATGGGTCTTTAATACTACTGACTTCCATCCACTATAACGCACAGAACAACAAAAAGCAGAAGAGGTGGGGGCAAAAAGTTAGCTTGAGGAATAAAACAGTTAAATAGCAAGTAGCAGTTTTATTTTTAGCTGAAGTATTTAATATTGTATATACTAACAGCAAACTCAAATTCTCTGAATTCTGGTCCAAAATGGCACTAAGAGTAGGAGTAAGGTACCAGCAAGCTGAGTGAAGCCCAAGGACTGCAGAATACCAATACAATAACATACTATTAAGGTGGCAAAAAAGTAAATAAATCCCAAAATGGTCCAGTGAGGACTGAGCATGCTCAGTGGTCATGGAATGCCAACTGGCTGCAGAGGTAAAGAAAAGAAAATTGTGGGGAGAAGGAATGAAATGAAATGCTGTGGAAGAGATGTGCAGGAACACTGTAAATATTTTGTACCTTGCAAGATTTTGTTACAGGTCCCACTTGCACTCAGATAATGGTGATTCACAGGTGTAAAAGGTAGCTTTAAACACCTGTGGTTCAGCCACTCAGCTCTCAGCCATTCACTGCTCTGAGTAGTTGTCCTCAAAGGTGGGTTATCAAGCTTTAAAAACCAACGGTACCTTTTGAGACTAGCCTTTATTTGACGCACTTAATCTCCCGCTTTTTAAAACCACATTGGTTCAATAAATCTGCACATCACTGAAAACTCAATGCGGTGCCTTTTTGAGATACTATGGTTCTGTAAAAAGGTGTGAACGTTTTCTTCAGTAACTGTGAAGTAATAAGAATAGCTCCACTCCCCATCCCATCAAAAAGTGTATTTTAATTCTATTTTGCAGGCCTGTAATATTAAATTTACCCTCTCCAATTAGATTACCCCCACTAATTAGTTGACCAGAGCTTCTGTTAACTGATCTACAGATTAAACTAATTAAATGTTCTGCCTCCTTGCACCTCAATTGTCTCTTTCCCATTTGCTCAGTGGTAGGACATCTGCTGTCTATGATGATCCCAGGTTCAATCCCAATCACCTCCAGTTCACACTTGGAGAAAACCCTGTTTGATATCCCGGGGTAAGAACTTCAGTACATAACACCCCTCCCCACCGAGATAAGGCGTTAGTTACAATCGTAATGGTTTCCTTATATACAGCACTACACTGTTGGTCTAATGGAAGTATGTGAAATGTAACTGATATGCTTTTGTGCCTAAATGAACCATTACGTGTAGTGCTGTATATAAGGAAACCATTACGATTGTAACAAACGCCTTATCTCGGTGGGGAGGGGTGTTATGTACTGAAGTTCTCACCCTGGGCCAGCAGGGGGATACTGTAGATAGTTATGCAAATAAGGGATCGAAAGTGACGTTCAGTGATTAGATAGTTTTAGGAAACTGTTACAGTTATGTTGTACTGGAGCTCTATATAAGCAGGCTGACTGAACCCTTCATTTCAGTTCTGTTCTGGCCTGTGAATAAACAAGAGCTGTTTGAAGAATCGCTGTGTCGTCTGATATGTTCACCCACAACTTAACAGTTTAATAATAGACCAATGGGCTGATATGTAAGGTTGTGGCCTTAATATTTCATCCATAGCACAGTGATAGTTTATAGTGACAATGGGCAATCCATCCATCCTGCTGATACCTTCCCACTCACCTGACTTCTCAACATTTCAATACATCTACGCAATTTTCCCAATGTATTGGAGCCCGTGTACTGTTCTGATCCAAAACTATATTGCTGGATCCAGTTGCAGCCTTGCGAATAAAGAAGTTTCTCTGGGAGCTGAAATAGAAGAGAACATAACCAGTGGAGGAGTTCAGTGGGAATTTTAGGATTTCGGTCTGAATGAAAGCATGGTGTATTGGGTACAGTGTCAGATTGGGACCTGGGAGACCCGGGGTTGAAATCCCAACTTGGCAATAATGCTAAGCAGTTGATTTCAGCCTGACCTACCTCACAGGATTGTTGTGAGGATAAAACGGAAAGGGGAAGAACTATGTATACTACATTAATAATAATAATAAAAATATATGTACACACACACACACACACACAGTGGTACCTCGGGTTACATACGCTTCAGGTTACATATGCTTCAGGTTACAGACTCCGCTAACCCAGAAATAATACCTCGGGTTAAGAAGTTTGCTTCAGGATGAGAACAGAAATCATGTGGCAGTGGCGCGGCAGCAGCAGGAGGCCCCATTAGCTAAAGTGGTGCTTCAGGTTAAGAACAGTTTCAGGTTAAGAACGGACCTCCGGAACAAATTAAGTACTTAACCCGAGGTACCACTGTGTGTGTGTCCATTTGACTGGGTTTCCCCAGCCACTATGGGCAGCTCTCAACAGAATATTATAAACATATTAAAACATCATACATTAAAAACTTCCCTTAACAGGGCTGCCTTCAAATGTCTTCTAAAAGTCAGATAGTTGTTTATTTCCTGGACATTTGATGGGATGGCGTTCCACAGGGCGGGTGCCACTACCAAGTTCCCTGTAACCTCACTTCTCACAGTGAGGGAACTGCCAGAAGGCCTTGGAGTTAGACCTTAGCATCCGGGCAGAATGACGGGGGTTGAGATGCTCCTTCAGGTATACTTGAGCTGAGGCCGTTTAAGGCTTAGAAGGTCAGCACCAATACTTTGAATTGTGCTTGGAAATGTACTAATATACTAGAAAATCATTCACTCTGCATATAATAATTTGTTTCAGGATATACCTTTAGGACATCTGTTGCCTTTGTCCACAATGGAAGAGGAATACCTTGGCTGAAAATCTGGAACAACACAGCTCTCAGCACACAGTAGTTATCTCCCCTGACCTGCCGTACATATTTCACATGATGTCTCCAAAACAACTCTTCATAAGCCTTAAAAGAAAAAGAGAGAAAATACCAAATTAACAAGGAATGGTATTTCCTGAATTTCGGACGGGGACAAATGATTGGCTGGAGCAGTTGATTGAGGACCATTCTAAAGGAGAACACCACAAGCAGCTCTGCATGAGGTAAGGTCAGGGGCTAAATTTTGGGTATCAGCAAGAGCAGCCGAATGGGTGGCAGTCAGAGCTGGCCACTGGAACGCAACCCATGGGAAGAAATTCCTCCAATTCGATTCTCAAGCAAATGGGAGCTGTGCAGCAGCCCAGTTGTTATCTCACACAAGACCACCACATTTTCGGTGAATCTTGTGAAGGAGAGCTTCCCCAATGGATTGTGCACCATGTTAATTAGTGGGGGGGGGGGGGAGAGCACACCTTATCAAATTTTCTAATACCTGAATAGCCAAGATTCCAGACACAGAGAACGTTTCATTTTCCTTCTCCTGTGTTCTGTCTCCTTCACTGCAATGCGATATATGGGAACTAACCATTAGACAGCCATGTTCACATCGGGGATACCAATTATTCAGGGACTGAATAAAGTACAGTCGTACCTTGATTCTCAAACTTAATCTGTTCTGGAAGTCTGTTCCAAAACGAAAGCGTTCCAAAACCAAGGCGCGCTTTCCCATAGAAAGTAATGCAAAATGGATTAATCTGTTTCAGACTTTTTTTAAAACACACACCCTAAAATAGCAATTTTACATGAATTATACTATCTAATGAGACCATTGATCCATAAAATGAAAGCAATAATCAATGTACTGTACTATAAAATAAATAAGACAGTATTGTGGGTGATAAAAAAATTAATTATTATTTTTCCTTACTTGCACTGATGATAGTCATTGTTTGGATGGGGGGCTTTTATCCATTTCCGCAGTCACACAATCAAATCAATCAGTAAGTGAACTGGGTTCCACACAGTCACAAAAACAAATTAACCCCAAAACATTTCCAAAACAAAAATGCAAAATTAATAGTAAAAACAAAAGCGCCAAACTTAATCCGTTTGACTTCCGAAATGTTCGAAAACCAAGGCACAGTTTCTGATTGGTGCAGGCGCCCCAGAAACAATAGCCGACAGCCACATTGGATGTTCAGCTTCCCCAAAACGTTTGAAAACCGGAACACTTACTTCTGGGTTTTCGGTGTTTGAGAACCAAGGTACCACTGCAGCACCTTGAAGCCTAATTTTAATATATCCTAGCCTTGGACAACAAACCTCTTTACGTGCTACAGGTGAAGCAGGCAGGCAGCAAGCAAGGCAAGGCCACAAACCAGTAGAAAGCTAGCTAGTAACAACAACAGCAAAAATCACATGTTTTGGAAGCTTTTTAAGTTGGAGTTCTGCTTTATTTATTATAAACCTATCTACTACTAGATGAAGCATCTCTTTTTTTTTTGAGGTGGAGACCTTGTCATGGATAGTACATTATGATCAATTTTGAGCCTTTGCTCCCCTTTGAAAATGGCTGTAAGGTATAAACTGGAATTACGTTGCGAATGGATGTGCTCGATGTTATTGCTTAATCTATGTGCTCAAGGGAGACACTGTAGTGCAGCTTGCATCTTTCATGCAGTCTTTGAAAGTCTATTGATGTGGGAGACGGCTGAGCTGGATTTTGAACTTTGGTTTCATAGGAGAACAAGCTGCAACAAGGTGTATGTTTGCACAGTCTTTGCTTCCCTCTCCTCTGCATCTAAGGGGGGAGGACTGAAAGTGTCACCTTTTGACCAAATCCCAGTTTCTAGTTATGTGGGAACCTGTGATTTAGTCTACCTGGTTCATTAACAAATCTGAAACCAGTATGACCCTGGTTCCTTTTAACTAAGCACGGTTTCTCAAATGTGGATGTAACAGAACCCCATCTTTTATTCAAAAGTAGAAGGTTTCGATCTCCTCCTCCAAGCAAGGTGCAGGCATGAGTCGGAGATGTGTTCTTTTAAAACTAAGCCATTGATTACAATTGAATTGAACCACACTCACTCTGTCTTGAATTTGCATGCCAACTTTGTGATATTTCAAATTTCAAGGCAGATACTGCATTGCAGTATATTACCCCAAGGATCGCCTCCCCACATATGAACTGATCCAGACCCAGCGATCATAATCTGAGGCCCTTCTTTGCGTGCCTCCTCCATGAGAAGTCTGTAGGGTGGCAACATGAGACTGGGCCTTTTCTGTGGTGGCTCCCCTCTTGTGGAATGTACTCCCCAGGGAGGCTCACTTGGTGTTACATATCTTAAGGCACCAGGTGAAAATGTTTCCTCTTCCCCCAGAGCTTTGGCTAATTAAACAACCTGTGGCCTTTTAAACTGGAGGGTATTGCTTCATTTCTTATTAAGTTACATATTTTTGTGTCTTTACACTGTAAATTGCCTTGTGATCCTCGAATGAAAGGCCAGTATATACGGAAAACTTAATAAATAGATGATAATTTCCTCCCTGCTTTGAAAATGGCACAGGGGTCGGTCAAGCTGAAATTTTAATTTGCAACAGGGAATTGTGTTCTGTATGCAGGTGCCCAAACTCATCTTGATATCTCGGCATTTAGCAGAGATTCTGTGTTAAAAATGTACAAAACCAAAGGCCAAACAAGCAAGCTGAACTTTGCTCCTCGGCTATCCCTGCAGTGTGTCCATTTTCGTATTAGTAGCTCACCCCTCTCATTCTTAGTCTTACCTTTCTCATGTGTTTGGCCTGCTCTGTTTCCTCTTTCCATTCTTTTGCACAGTAGCCAAGCAAATCAGCTTCAGCCGAAACACCTTGGTTATCTAAGTATAAGCGCAGGTATCAGTTAATAAAATGAATCTGTTTAAGATTATATGAATTCCCCCCCCCAAAAAAAAAGAACATTAACACAGTACAGCATATATTACTTGTGAATTTTCTCTGCAGGTATCTACTCCACCTGAAAGCCAAACAACAAGAACAGTAGTCAGAAAGCCTGCATCAAGTAAGCACTGTTTAATAATAATAATAATAATGGTGATGATGATGATGATGATAATTTATACTGTTGGAAGCTGGTGAGCAGGAGATTTGTGAATGAGTGAAGGAAGCACTTCATTGTGTAACGCAAAAACAAATATAGTTCGCTACCACAAGATATGGTAAATGGCCACTAGCTTAGACAGCCCTTCAGAAAGGATTAGGAAAAATTAAAGCGCTATAAAGAAGTATTTGCCCTGATGGCAAAATGGAGTCTCCATGTGGAATTTTCTACTACTGCTATTCAGGCTGCCCAATGCCCTCCATTTCAAATGTCCAGGCTGTTTATATACCCAAAATGGCAGCACCGGCTCACTAGAGGTTGGGGCAGGGGGAATTTTGATATTTGCAGAAGTACTGTACTTTTTCCCATGTGTATAAGACTAGGTTTTTTTCTTAAAAAATTACGCTAAAAGGTGGAGGTCGTCTTATACATGGGTAGTGCATAGGGTGGACGTTTGATTGGTTGCTGCTGTGACTATTGGGTGTGTTATTGGTTGATGCGTCAATGGCTGGTGTTGATTTGCTGACGATGTGGCAATTGGGCAGGCAATTGACAGCTTCTTCCAGCGAGGGGACAGACAAGAGGAAGTGCCCTGCATGTGGGTGAGCGATTTTCGGCAATTCCCCCTAAAAAAATCTCAACAACCCTGGGTAACCCCCCCCCAAAAAAAATCTCAACACTCTGTGCCCTCTCCCCCCACTTTCTTAAATTTTAGTCCCCCAAAACAGGAGGCGTCTTATACATGCGTCTAATACACAGAAAACTACGGTATTTAAAAAATAGAGGGAAAGCTGAGAGGGAAATCAAATGGAGCAGAGTAGCTGGACTGCTGAACAGCATCAATCCACGCTGCAATGTTGGTCCGTCTTGTACCTCTGAATACCAAACCTTAGAAGCTTCCAGAGATACCTGGTTCCCTGCTCTTAGACCAGAAGGACTCATGATCTGTTTTAGCAAGGCTGTTACTTGGTTCTAATGCTGGGCTGGAAAAACCTACTTATGCAGCCCTCCGTGTCATCTGAATCTCTGGACACTGCACACCCAACTTCTAGCTTTCCAGACTGCTCCAATTGGTTATTGTCTCCTCTTTCTGTGTGTGTTTGTATGTGCATGTAGGGGGCAGCTGCATTGCATGGGGTTGTCTAGATCAGGGATGTCCAACTTCCAAGAGACTGTGATCTACTCCCACTAAAAAAACAACAGGCAGTGATCTACCCATTATATTGACCAAAGTTGTTGAGCTTATTTGGGGGGGGGGGAAGGACCTGGGTTTTTTTTGCAGGGTGGTGTGTGCAATCAATAAGCATCATGTGATTGACCACAATCGACCAGGGATGCCCCACGATCGACCGGTAGATCGTGATCAACCTGTTGGACATCCCTGGTCTAAATAATACCTGGGTCCCTCCCAACTCTACAATTCCATGGTTCTATGCATGTGCACACATGAGAGAAAAGGGATGGGGTGGGATGACACAGAGGAAAACTATGCAATCCTGCAAACTCTGCCCACCATAATATCTGGCTGCACTGACCATTGATTGTGCTTTCCCTCCCACTCATTGACTTTAACAATGGGGCAGTGGCACTTCAGAGGAAGAATTACTCCATAAAACCTACCATTTTAGCAAATGAGCAATATATGTATAGAGTTGCCTGCAATACCACAGAGCAGTAGCAAGAAGAGTCATGGTGAATGCAAACTGTCCCTTTACAGCTTGCAACATGTAGGGGTGATTGACAGCTCTGATCTAAGAGGGTACATCATTCTATCCTAAAAACAGGAAAAAAAAGAGAATTATTAACCTTCATTGTTTTTATATATTGACAAATTAATTCTTCTAAAATGTAAGGTTTATTAATTTCTCAGCACTACAGTGGTACCTTGTTTTGAGTCCGGGATCTGTTCCGGAACCCCGGACGCTCGACAAAGCGCCGCTCTGCGCACGCGCGTGGAGCCATTTAGCGCTTCTGCGCATGTGTGAGTAGCAAACCTGGAAGTAATTCGTTCTGGTACTTCCGGGTTTGCCACGGACGTTTGCCGAAATGGACGGTCGACAGGGTGGACATTTGAAGAAGTATTACTGTATTACTGGATATTGAGTGGGGTGGGGATTGGTTTTGTTTGGTACAATTGTTTTTGGTTTGGTTTGTTTTTCTATTTTGTAAATGGCGGTTGGTATGAGGCTTGGGATCGCTACCGTGGTGGGGCGAGGGAGGTATGGTGGTGGGGGCAGATGTCATAGGCGAAGGGGATCGAGATATGGATATGCTCGTACCCCTTCCAATCTGCGCCCCATCCCGAGGGACGAGGGTAGGGTGAGCAAGGATTACTCACTTCCGTCACTGGTGTTGTGCAATGCCAGGTCCATAGGCAACAAAACCGCCACCCTGCGAGATTTCGTCACCTCGCAGGGGGTTGACGTGGCTTGTGTGACGGAGACCTGGGTGCGCGAAGGGGATACTGTTACCTTACGTGAGATGGCGCCCCCGGGTTTCTCCGTCCTCCACCAGTCGCGAACTGTGGGCCGGGGGGGAGGGGTGGCATTATTAATCCGGGAAGATTGTTCTTTCAGGGCTCTACCATCGCCATCGATCCCCGGCATTGAATGTGTTGGCCTAGTGTGGGGCTCCGAGGTGAGCTTGGCTGTCTGGCTGGTGTACCGGCCACCTAGCGCACCAGCAGCCACCCTGTCAGGCCTGCTAGAGGCGGTGGCCGGCTGGGCCTTGGAGTTCCCTAACCTACTGGTATTGGGGGACTTCAACGTCCATGCTGACGCCCCTCCCTCCTCACAGGCTCTGGACCTGGTGTCTTCCATGGCGACACTAGGGCTCTCCCAGTTTGTTTTGGGCCCCACACATCAAGCAGGCCACACGCTGAAACTGATCTTTGGCGTCGGTATAGATGTGATCATGTCTCCTTCGATGAAGGTGCCATGGTCTGATCACTACGCTCTGAAAGCCAGGATTGATTTTCTACCCCCACTCTGCTTAGGTGGCGAGCCAATTTGGGCGCGCCCGCAGAGGCTGATGGACCCTGATAGATTCCGTCAGGCGTTGCGGGACCTTGCTTCCCCTGGCGACTCATTGACTGAGCTTGTTGAGGGCTGGAATATCCAGCTCCTGGCAGCCATCGATGAGATCACACCTAAGCGCCCTCTGCGACCCCGCAGAAACCGGGCTCCCTGGTTTACCGAGGAGCTCCGGAAAATGAAGCGGGACCTCAGACGGCTAGAGCGAGTATGGCGGGGTGCCCGTGACGGAGCCTCAAGAACATCTTATAGGGTTTTTATGAAAACCTATGAGATGGCAGTGAAGGCCGCTAAGAAGTCCTACTTCTCGGCCTCCATTGCCTCCGCTAGCTCTCGCCCAGCGCAATTATTTAGTATAATTAGGTCTTTAACGTCCCTTGAAGGACAGCCAAATTTAAATAACAATTTGACACACAGCTGTGAGGCATTTGCGAGCTTTTTTGCGGAGAAGGTCCTGTTGCTCCGCCATGACCTCCCTGCCAATTTGGATACAATAAAGGAACTGGAGGCCCCTCGACTGTCCTCGGGTCCAGTATTGGACCACTTTGACCGGATATCCCCAGCCGATGTGGACAGACTCCTCCGAGCTGGAAAGCCCACCACCTGTCCTCTTGACCCGTGCCCGTCTTGGCTGATTAGAGCGTGTCCAGACGAGGTGCGGGCCCCCGTAGGTGATATCATCAATTTGTCCCTTGGCACCGGGATATTCCCAGGGGAACTGAAGGAGGCAGTGGTGCGCCCGCTCTTAAAGAAAACATCATTAGATCCCTTAGATCTATCCAATTACCGCCCAGTTTCGAATCTTCCATTCCTGGGTAAGGTGATTGAGAGAGCGGTTGCTGAACAGCTTGGTAGGTTTCTGGATGAAACATCGGCCCTGGATCCATTCCAGTCCGGCTTCCGCGCTGGTCATGGGACCGAGACGGCTCTGGTCGCCCTAACAGATGATCTCCGCAGGCAGCTGGATCGAGGCGGGTCAGGGCTGCTGATTCTTCTAGACCTGTCAGCAGCCTTCGACATGGTCGATCACGAACTCCTGGACCACCGCCACATCTTTATGCGCCCCCTCGCCCAGCTTGTTAGGAGTTTTGGGCTGGGTTGCCATCAGTATGCCGATGACACCCAACTCTATCTGTTGATGGATGGCCATCCTGACTCGGCCCCAGACACACTGACCAGATGTCTGGAAGCTGTGGCTGGATGGTTACGTGGGAGCCGGTTGAAGTTAAATCCTTCGAAGACAGAGGTCCTCTGGCTGGGACGGGGCGATATGGGATTGAGGGGGCAACTCCCATCTCTTGCGGGGGTGCAATTAGTGCCAGCACCGTCCGTTAAGAGTTTGGGTGTAATCTTCGATACCTTCCTCTCTATGGAGGCGCAGATTACAGCTATAACAAAGGCAGCATTTTTTCATCTCCGCCAAGCTAAGCAGTTGGCTCCTTATCTCTCTCGCCCTGACCTAGCCACTGTGATCCACGCGACGGTCACCTCCAGACTGGATTATTGTAACTCGCTCTACGTGGGGCTACCCTTGAGACTGACCCAGAAACTCCAGCGGGTGCAGAATGCCGCGGCGAGACTCCTTACGGGGTCTTCGCTGTGAGATCACATTCATCCAGTACTATACCAGCTGCACTGGCTCCCGGTGGAGTACAGGATCAGGTTTAAGGTACTGGTTTTAACCTTTAAAGCCCTATACGGCCTAGGACCCTCGTACCTACGGGACCGCCTCTCCTGGTATGTCCCACAGAGGAACTTACGGTCTGCAAATAAAAACATCTTGAAGATCCCAGGCCACAGAGAGGTTAGGCTGGCCTCAACTAGAGCCAGGGCTTTTCGGCCGTGGCTCCAATCTGGTGGAACGCTCTGTCACAAGAGACCAGGGCCCTGCAGGACTTGACATCTTTCCGCAGGGCCTGCAAAACAGAGCTGTTTCACCAGGCCTTTGGTCGGGGCGCAGCCTGACCCCCCTCCTCTGGCAATCTGCACAGAATTTTGCTTATTGGTTGCCATAAATTTGATTTTAATTAATTTTTATAATGAAATGTTTTTAGAATAGTTGGATTATTTTGATTGTTGTTAGCCGCCCTCAGCCCAGCTTCGGCTGGGGAGGGCAGGATATAAATAAAATTTATTATTATTATTATTATTATTATTATTATCAATGCAATGGTACAACCATTTCAGAGTCCCCTACCATACAACAGCATACCCTCACTTCTTCCTTGAAAGCACACAGCAATGGGCCCCCGTGCCCTGCCCCACCATATTAATGACACATTCGTAACTAACGAAACATCAGGCAGTCAGGAAAACAGAAGCAGTATTTACAGATCAGGGACCCTGTTCAGATTTTCCCAGTCCCCTTTTTAAAAGAAAAGAAAGGAAAATTGTTCAAAGGAAATCTTTCGATTTACTGTTGGCAGTTCATGCCATTTTGTAAACAAAAAGTGGAAAAAGAAGCCTGTACTTGCGACTGAGAAGTCACGAAACTGAAATAAGTCAACCAGCCAAAAGACTGACCACAAGGTTGAGAAACGGCTTGCAACAGGGCAACCGTCTCTCTCAGAAGGTTTCAAAGCAGTGGTTGGATGGCCATCTGTTACAGATGCTTTAGCAGAGATTCCTGTATTTGCAAGGGGTTGCACTTAGATGACCTTTGGGTTCCCCTCCAATCCTACAGTTCTGATTCTGTGAACCATTGTGCAATGAAGGTAGCAAGCCTAGTGTTGGCCTCTTTTTGGGAAAGGACTTCCTTAGCTCTGCTTTTCTCAGATCTCACATTTTAGGTCTCCCCATGACCACCATCAGACATTTCAGCTGAAAGGTCAAATTGGAGACAGTTGCTAGTGTGGAATGTTTAAAGGCTGCGAGAAGCTCATCTGGTTGCTTCCCCTGCCTCCCATCACTTCCAGGTAACTCAAAATCAGAAAGGAAGCTCATCATCATCTCTAAACATTTCATTCTAGCCCCTTTGCCCTTCCATTTCCTGAGAAATGACCTCCGGCTTTAAGACAGGAACTCTAAAAAAAATCGAGGGGTTACTTTAAATAATCATGTTTCCCCTCAGTAAGTTTGCTTCACTGCTGGCATCAGTGCAGAAGGTCAGCTTGTACCTGATAGAAGAAGAAGAAATACCTACATTTACCTTTGTACTGCTGGATGCAAATGCCTGTCTTGATTGCTAATGTTCCAAAAAGCAACATCATCTGATAGCTGCCTGCTTATAAAACAGTTGTCTAAATATAGGGCGACAAAAAGCACGCCTTGCCAAAAGAAGCCTTACAGTTTCTCTATGCAAAGTTTTGCCATTGGTTCATTTAGCTCATTACACGGATGGACCGCAGCTCTCTAGCGTTTCAGACATTTGAATGCAAGGCATGTGCTCTTCCAAAGAGATATGGCATTTCCCTTGCCTCATTAACTTGGCAAAGCAGAAGTAAATCATTCAAATCAGGGCGTCTTTATTGATGCAGTCCTGGTGCATTAAGGGTGGACTCATACTGGACTGTCCACAGACCCATTCTGCTTTATTAGTTGTCCTGCGATGCTTCCCCAATGTTACCACTTGGTTTCTGTCTGGATGGAGGTGCTCTTTCTCTGTAGTGCAGTGAAAGCAGGACAAAACCCAAGCAAAACACCAGAACGTTTGTCATATGAAAAGTCCCCAGGGTTTCAGTAGGGCATGCACTGATTGGAAATGTAGTATGCCCATTCCGAAATTTTTGAAGGCTCAAATGGCAGGATCATGTATAATGACTCTAACATCATCACGAACACAAATCACTATGAGTGTAGAATAGAAAGGATGTCTGGGGAGTCCCTAAATTTCAAACTGTGTGTAATGTGTTGAGGTTGATAAATCAGGTTAAAAATATATGCATTGCCTTTCAAGCTTTCAGAAGAGGCCTTATCTTTGAGCTGTGGTGGGAAACAGGGGCACCACCGTATTTTTCGCTCCATAGGGCTCACTGGACCATAGGGCGCACCTAGTTTTTAGGGGGGGGAAATAAAGGGGGGGAAATTTATTCCCCCCCTCGGTCCAGGAGCGGCGGCAAGTTTGCGCACCGCGCTCAGAAGGCTTGCGGATAGCTGCCTGAAGCCCGGCGAGCGCAGCGGGAGTTGGCGCAGCGCTCGCCGGGCTTCAGGCTGCAGGCTGCTGTCCGCAAGTCTTTGGAGCGCTCAGAAGGCTTGTGGATAGCTGCCTGAAGCCTGGAGAGTGAGAGGGGTCAGTGCGCACCAACCCCTCTCGCTCTCCAGGCTTCAGCGAAAGCCTGCATTCGCTCCATAGGATGCACACACATTTCCCCCTTCATTTTTGGAGGGGGAAAAGTGCGTCCTATAGAGCGAAAAATACGGTAACTTGAAAAAAATATCGGTACATAATTGATCACAAGACATGGTGTGCACACATACCATCCGAATGTCAGTGCCAATCAACCTGGGGGGGTGTCGCAGCCCCCTCAAATATTTTATTGGGGGTGGGTGAAGAGACCATGGCCTCTAGGAGTTGGTTCCTATAGGGGGGGACCTGTGGCCCTCCATATGCTGTTGGACTCCAACTCCTATCGGCCCCAACTAACACAGTCAATAGCCAAGTATTATGGGAGCTGGTGTCCAATCACAATGGGAGTGCCGCAGGTTCCCTATCTCTGTCTTTAAGGGAAATGCACAGGACTGAGCTGCTTTAGGTACACCTGTCAGAAAGGGAGCGGTCTAGAAAGCCTGGACTTTGGATTCTGATATTTCAGAAGGGAGGAACAGAAACTACAAAAGCCTGCCTATTTTGACTGAGCATTTGCATGCCACACCCAAGCTCACTTCTTTTCTTTAAAGGCTTCTATAAGGTACCCACTAAAAGTCTGTTAAAAATCCTGCAGCTGTTACATATTAGGGGCTCGATATCCCCCCACTTCTTGCCCTTGAGGCTGATTTTCTGCTCCAGCACTCAAACTTGCAATATTCTGTAGCTCTTCTTCAATTGCATGGGCTGATCCTGTGTGGAATGTCCCTGTGCCAGAAGTATCTACAGTGGTACCTCGGGTTAAGAACTTAATTCGTTCTTGAGGTCTGTTGTTAACCTGAAACTGTTCTTAACCTGAAGCACCACTTTAGCTAATGGGGCCTCCCGCTGCCACTGCACCGCTGCTGCACGATTTCTGTTCTCATCCTGAAGCAAAGTTCTTAACCTGAGGTACTATTTCTGGGTTAGCAGAGTCTGTAACCGGAAGCGTCTGTAACCTGAAGTGTATGTAACCCGAGGTACCCCTGTATAAACGTTTATTGCGTAGGACATGGAGAGCCAGTGTGGTTCCCTCCAGATGTTGTCAACTGCAACACAAACAGTTGTCAGGGATGATGGGAGTTAATAACCCAACACAAAGGCTACCCCTGGGTCTGGCATATGGCAAGGCAAGTTCAAAGCAACAACCTCTACTGCATTGAAAACTACCGTTTTATTTTAAGGTGTTTTGTAAACAAACAACCTTAACCTTATTTTGGAAACTCTGAGTTCTTCCACTGTGTGACAGCAGCATAACACAGAACTGATAGTATCGAGGCACAGTTCTGCAGAATCTCCTTGGGGAAATGGTTGTTGCTTAGAGTGACAGAGGTCATGCTTTTTATATAGAAGGTCCCAGATCAATACTCAGCTAAAGGATCAGGTGGAGGGTGCAGACCTGAATGGTACCTTGGAGAGCCACTGCCAGAGTAGACAGCCCAGGCATTGGCAATGGTATAAAGTACAGTGGTACCTCGGATTAAGTACTTAATTCGTTCTGGAGGTCCGTTCTTAAACTGAAACTCTTCTTAACCTGAAGCACCACTTTAGCTAATGGGGCCTCCCGCTGCTGCCACGCCACTGGAGCCCGATTTCTGTTTTTATCCTGAAACAAAGTTCTTAACCCGAGGTAATATTTCTGGGTTAGCAGAGTGTGTAACCGGAAGCGTATGTAACCTGAAGCGTATGTAACCCGAGGTACCACTGTAGCTACATCCTCATTTACAATAAGCCTGTAACATATGCACATTTAACTTGTGTGCATTCACCTTGACACACTTGATAATTTATTTTTAAAAAAAAAAAAAAAAATTAAAGTGGTGAGGTTCTGTGAAATATGATGTTGGCAATCCCACCAGCCATTGAACCCAATAGGTTTTGACAATACACAATTTTGGCTTAAGGCACAATCCCTGGAACGTAACTCCCACATAAGTTGCGGGCTTATTGTATACAGTGGTAACTCAGGTTAAGTACTTAATTCGTTCCGGAGGTCCGTTTTTAACCACTTTAGCTAATGGGGCCTCCTGCTGCTGCCACGCCGCCAGAGCACGATCTCTGTTCTCACCCTGAAGCAAAGTTCTTAACCCGAGGTAATATTTCTGGGTTAGCGGAGACTGTAACCTGAAGCGTATGTAACCTGAAGCATAACCCGAGGTACCACTGTACTAATAGCAAACTCAATTATCCAAGTGTGGATCCTCATGTAGTCAAAATCCTACTAGCCACACACACAAGAGGGAAGTTTCAGGCAGGTTTGGGGGAACCTTCAAGGTTTCTAGGCATACTAAAAACTTTTATGGAAAAAGTACCCTAAAAGGGGGACTCCAAACCAAAGCAATGAAGGCTGGGCATGAGTGTGCCACGGAATGGTGGCTGAGTGCTGACAGAGCGATAACATAAAACCAATGAGGGGCTAGTCTATTTTTCTTGTTTGGTTGGCACTCTATCCCACTGCCACACAAGAGCTCTGAGCAAAACTTGAGTTTTGAGGCTTACCGGGATGAATTCCAAAATGATAATCTAACAATAGTGATGAATTTGAGCAAACAGCTTCCTAATATACAGCTCTTTCTTTCAGGCCAAATCAGATGTGATGTAGAATATCTGTGAATGAGATCTCCCACATTTTTTTTAAGGACTGAAAACAACTGCATGGGGGCAGGATTGGGATTGGGAAATGAGGGGAAGTGTTAACTTTCTCCTCTCAATTAAAACCACCCCCTGAAGCTGCTATTTACTTGTGGGCGGAAATATAACAGGTACCCATTCTGCTGCCAGCCAGTGCTCTACACTACCCTGCGAGTGTGAGTGCGCAAAAGAATGTAATAAGCAATTGCGACCCACATTAGGATACCACAGACATTTGCATCCTCGATCACACGCAATACATATAATGTGTGAGGATTATGCTCTAGCCACAATGCCTTTTAGTCTGCTTTTGTCTCTCACCCCTGCCTCAAGTCTTAACTTCTACTGTAAAGAGGAGGTGTAGTTCATTGCCGACTTAGAATGATAAGAGTTAGGAAAGACCCTGAGGATCCAGCCCCCTCCAATGCAGGAATATGCAGCTGCCCAATTTGGGCATCGAACCTGCAACCTTGGCATTATCAGCACCAGGCTCTAACCAGCTGAGCCATCTGGCCTTGAACTTTTCCCTATTTTCCATTTTTGGCACATAACGCCTAGTGCCAAACGCTCTTGAGTCTACAAGCAAATGTTCCCACCCCTCCCCCATGCAATCTGATAAAATAAAAACCTAGCAACGCACCCACCCCCTCCCCTTCCTTATCCAAAACTCAACCGCGCACCTATACACAAAGGCGACGCGTAAAAAGTCTCTGCCTGGAGCGCTTTTGCGCGCGGGCAAAAAAAACGGCGCTTCCCGAGTTTTCCCAGCGCACAGGTCAGGCAGCAAAAAAGTGGGGCTGGGAGTTGCCTAGGAAGTATGGAATCGGGGCCCTCGGCTACATCTGCTTGTGGGGAAAGGAAGCCCAAAAGCTGGGCGCGCCAGACAGAGAAGGGAAGTGCAGAAAGAGAGAAGTAAGCGCTGCCTTCCGCTGTTTGCGTAATTGCGCGCAGCCAGCGCCCCTTCCTCACCCCGGGTCTCGCCTCCGGGGAAGCTCTCGGAGAAGAGCCGCTGACAGCGGACTGGTTTTCCTTACCGCCTTCGCAGTTGCTCGGGCCTCTTCTTGCCTGCGGCGCACTCAGAGGGCGGGCGCGGGTGAGTGGAGGCGGCAGAAAGGAAGGGAGAAGGCGCCACAGCAGCCTCACTCCGCCCGCTGCTGGCGGACACAAAGGCGACACCGGCCACGCCTCTGGAGGCTGGCGGCCCGGGCAGGAGAGACGCCCCGATCGCCAGAAAAGCCCTCGCGGAGTAACAGCCCACTTTCCCTTCTCCCTTTCTCTTGGTGCTGCTGGAGTCGAACCGCACTTGGGCATTTTAAAGGCGAGGTTACAAGTAGATGTAAGGGCAAGGAAGCGAGAAACAAGAGAGGAAAGACTGCCATTGATTCTTGAATTGGTCCTGGCCGTGTTTTGGAAGGAAGGCATGAGAAGGGAGGTATTCCACAATTTTTGTGAAGGCAGAATCGCGCACTGCATCCAAACCATACTGCAACCTCACCAGCCCCGCCTTCCTTTTCAAAAAAAAAAAATTGTGTTGGGTTTGACAGGCTGCTGGACACAGCATGTTGAAAAGCCTTAAAAAAAAAGAAAAAGGAATGAGCCTAGGTTTTGTGAAATGCACTGCATGGTACTATTTTGACATCCACATTCTGAAAACGTTGCGCAAGATGAGAAAGAGGAGCCCATGAAGGGCCTTAAGGTGTTAGCAGTCAAAAGTTATTTTGTTCCTACTGCAGCAGTTTCAGAATAAATGCACATAACAGCTCAAAGACTTCTAAAAACACAGCCTGCTCCGCAGAAAAAGGCCTACATGAATTCCGGCCAACTAGAACAATTCATTGCCCTGATCTGAACTAGAACTAGAATTCCGGTCACTAGAACAATTCATAGCCCTGATCTGAAGAAAAGTTTATATTAGAGTCTGCAGTTATAGCAGAAAGAGCCACTCTGAGCAATATGCTTATGAGGGATCCCCAGGATTTGCTTTTTTGCAGGGTGGAGGAATAAGTAAATACTCCAAATACATAACCAAATATGACTAGCATCAGATAACAGGTCTATCATTTCTGGTAGGTCTGGAGGCTAAGCAGTAGCCAGGCCTGATTGCCCCATCTAAAACAAATCTGAACACAGAGCAACACTGGACTATGTTGTGCACCTGTTTAGCTGGGGATAGTGGCGTAATAACACTTGAGCTAGATTGCAGCAATTACTTTACCAGGGAAGACCAAAAATGGCTATAAAATGAGTCAATAAGTTTCTTCTCTGGACAATGGGTGTGTCCTTCTCAACTTCTCTTTGTTCAAGTGATTAGTTGGCCAATTGCTTTCCTGACATCAGTTGTTACCATGATTTCATTCTTTGGGTAAACACATTGACTTGGGGAAATAGGTTAGTTTGTTACAAAATGAACGGGCATGATAGTTCTTGCATATTTTGCCAATTATTTTAGGTTCTACGATGGCAAGAGTTGCTTTCTAAAAAACATTTCATTGTGAAATCTGGGAAAACAGAGATGATAGCTAATCCAGGAGGGGCAACTGCCCACCCCCCGTGCGTATTGTACGTGCTGATAATTTAGCAAACAAACAAACAAACAGCAGCCCAAATAATTTTCATCAGTAAATAACTGCCAAACCATTTCCTTCAGTAGTCCACAAAAAGCAGCACAGAAGTAATGCAGAATGACCTAAACTACCGTATTTTTCGCTCTATAACACGCACCTGACCATAACACGCACATCGTTTTTAGAGGAGGAAAACAAGGGAGAAAACATTCTGAATGAAACAGTGGATGTATCATTTTTGTGCTTCATGCTGTGGCCACAGACATGTGATCTGATGGTGAATTTGGGGTGACCCAATGCAAAAATCCTGAGAATCCCTGTGGATCCATGCTTTGTAACCACG
Source organism: Podarcis cretensis (assembly GCF_951804945.1). Lineage (NCBI taxonomy): Eukaryota > Metazoa > Chordata > Lepidosauria > Squamata > Lacertidae > Podarcis > Podarcis cretensis. Next base: position 15,180,580 of record NC_137176.1, on the reverse strand, counting down.
TTTTTGCACCATTGCAGCCCCAGGCAACAGTGGGTGCGTGATTTTTTGGGGGCAGGCTGTAACCATGGACATGCTATGTGATCTGATGGTGAATTTGGGGGGACTGAATGCAAAGATCCTGAGGATCCATGTAGATCCATGCTTTTTAACCACGTTTTTGCACCATTGCAGCCCCAGGCAACAGTGGGTGTGTGGTTTTTGGGGGGCAGGCTGTAGCCATGGACATGTTATGTGATCTGATGGTGAATTTGGGCTGACCCAATGCAAAGATCCTGAGGATCCATGTGGATCCATGCTTTTTAACCACATTTTTGCACCATTGCAGCCCCAGGCAACAGTGGGTGCGTGATTTTTTGGGGGCAGGCTGTAGCCATGGACATGCTATGTGATCTGATGGTGAATTTGGGCTGACCCAATGCAAAGATCCTGAGGATCCATGTGGATCCATGCTTTTTAACCACATTTTAAGTGGGGAGGGAAGGAAAAACACAGAAGGGACAAGGAGCAGGAGAGGGGTGTGCAGAGAAGGAGCTGGCTAAGAATGCAGGAGAGGGGTAGGGAGGAAAGGAAGGCAAAAGTTTTCCCTCACCTACCCACCCAAGCCAGCCAGCTCGCGCGCTCTCTCTTTCTCTTCCCCTCTGCATGTTTTCAGCTTTCCCCTCTGCTTGCCTGGAGGGGAGGGGCTTTCCCTGTTCTTTGTTCCGTTTGAGCAAACACAGCAAGGAAACAGAGGTGGGTGGGCAGTAAGACCCTGAGGCAGAATGCTGGAAAGCAGCCGCTTCCTCTTTTCAAGTTTCCCTTCTAGGAGACGCGCGGTTTGATTTTTGCCTGCTTTTTTTTGCCTCCCCTTGCACTATTTGGCTCCAGGGACCACACATTCGCTCAATAACACGTACAGACATTTCCCCTTCCTTTTTAGGAGAAAAAATCTGCGTGTTATAGAAGGAAAAATACGGTACTTGGTTTTTGAATGGTGGAGATTTAAGAACAACAGTCTCAGGTGGGAAATGTTATTTGAAATTGGCCTCTAGTTTATATGGTTGTAAGATAAAGGTAAAGAGACCCCTGACCATTAGGTCCAGTTGTGGCGCTCATCTCGCTTTATGGCCGAGGGAGCCGGCGTACAGCTTCCGAGTCAGGTGGCCAGCATGACTAAGCCGCTTCTGGCGAACCAGAGCAGCGCACGGAAACGCCGTTTACCTTCCCACCAGAGCGGTACCTCTTTATCTACTTGCACTTTGACATGCTTTCGAACTACTAGGTTAGCAAGAGCAGGGACCGAGCAACAGGGGATCACCCCGTTGCGGGGATTCGAACCGCCGACCTTCTGATCGGCAAGTCCTAGGCTCTGTGGTTTAACCCACAGCGCCACCCGTGCCCCTTGTATGGCTGTAATATGCATCTATATAGCTTGTGTTGCATTGAAACCTCATATTTTATCCAATGCAATATCCTATCTTCTCGGGTGCATTTGTATCTGGCTGGTAGCTATTGAAAAAATAGTGTTGCAAAAGTTGGACTCCACCCTCAACATGTGGCAAGATTCCAGGCGCTCACCAAGGGTCTGTTTTGCTGTGAGAATCAAGACATGGTGGAAACTGTCGTGCCTTTAGAAATGTGTTTTAATTACACATATTTACACCTGTAGTCTACATAGAGGGTGTCCAAATCTTACAGCATGGTCTGCTCAAGTGAGGCTTGTTCCCCACAGCAGTGCAACACTGGAGTTCAAAGCATCTCTCCCAACCTGCCATCAGCCAAAATGGTTCTGCCCCTTTTCCAGCTATTCCAAGCCTCCTGTCAAAAGCCCCAAACTCTTCCTGTGACTCCACACCTAGTTATCCTGGCAACCGTCCAAATCTGCTACCTCTGTTCACACCTCAAGTCAGTGGGGAAGGAGAGTTCTCTTGCATTGCCAGTGGCCCTCAATGGCCCTGTATTTTGCTTTAAATGGCCCTAGCCTGGCCAGGTCATTTTGCAAAAGTTAGCCCAGGAATTCCTCTGCAGCTTCTATTATCCCTTCACATCCAAAATAATCAAAATCCTATCATTTATTAATTCCTAGGGTTTAGCCCCCACCCCCCAATTCATAATAATAGAATGCTTGATAGTTCAAATGTTGGCCACTGTGTCAGGTGCAGAGAATCTGTGGCCCTGCAAATGTTGATGGACTACAAATGCCATCATCCCAGACCAGCTGGGACTGATGGGAGTTGACAGCCTCAACAGAACTGGAGGAAACCATGTTCTTCATCCCTGTGCTATATATTTGATTATGGAAATTAGTTTCCAGGAAATGCAGTATTTTACATGTACTGCTATGGGAAAGGCCATATTTTGCATCTGTTCCATAAACCAATTGCAAGGTACGGCTTTTTAAAAAATCAGCACATGCACATACACATAGACCTCTGAATCCTCAGAGGTCTATATTATTAAAAAATACTCTGCCACAGCAAACTCCTTAGAGCTCTCCTACAAGTCCCCAGATGCGTTTCAAGCGCATGGGTTAGACTAGAAAAAGGGATGATGAGAGTGGAGGCTTATATCCACCTAACATCAATCTATAAATGGCTGACATTGAATCTGCTCCCCTGAGGAGTAGCCCCACTGATCCTCTGCAACCAGTTCCAGTCAGGCTGGCAGACAGCAGTCCTGAACACCCTTCAGAAACTGGGTTTTACCCCTCAAGCCCTTCTAAGTCTTGGGTTGGGCCAGGCAAAAGCTACAGTCAGGCAAAGAATCATAGACACCGAGAGACAACAGGACTGCTCAAGGTGCCCTGACTATAAAATTGGAGAAATCGAGAGAGACATAGCTGCACCGGCAGCATATCTCTTCTTTCTCGTATCCAAAAATGCAAGAAGGGCTTTTACACTCGCCAGAAGCTTGGCTCTGCCCTTGCTGATCCTGGAAGGATCCTTTAAAAAAATCGCATATGCTCAAGAGACTTTGCGCCTGTTCATTGGGGGATATAGGAAGCCCAGAGCACTTGTTCTTTAGATGTCCCTTTTATGAAGAGGCACAAAGTGAGACCATTGATCCCCTGCTGGTGAGGCTCGCTGACCTCCCGGAAAAGCAAAAATTTAACCTTTTCCTGTTAGGCAAATAAGACCACCCAGATGGTTGCCAGATTCTGTGCACAGACCATCCCCCAACCCAAACTAGTTTGTTAAGAAAATCCCCAAACTCAGTTCCATGGGTGACTCTGGGTCATCTTTCTGTAGTAGCGTATCTTAAAGTTTTAGGTGTCTATATGCTTATCGCATTTATAAATTTTAAATTTATTGTTGTACATTGTTTTAAATGTTTGTTTTCCTTCTGGGATTGTACCCCCAAGTGTGTTTTATAAGCTAGTCTCTGACCATAATAAATTATCTATCTATCTACTCTGCCACAGCTTTGGTTAAAGAGTACTGTCTCTTCTTAGGGAGTCTGGAAACTTTCAATTGTCAGAGCGTCCCAATATTCACCTGTGAAAGACTGGAAGATCAGCCAGTTGCCACTTCTGTCACGATCAGGAAGTTTGGCTGTGCTTTTCCTAAGTTGTTCTTCCAGTTCACTGGAATGAGTGCACAAGAACTTCCCAGTAAGATGCAACACAGATCACTGGCTTCTACCTTGCTACCTCCAATAGTGGCCCAAAATCCCACCTTAGTTCACAGTAGGGCAGGTACTGATCAGCGTTAAAAGCCTAGAAGGTTTTTCACAGCCAGATCTAGAAATTACAATTCTTGTCGATAGCCATCTCTTCAGTTGTCGGGAGCTTTCAAGACAAATCTTTAAGGGAAGTGTTTCAGGCCTGGTGAAACTTGAGTATCATCATTTGCTGTCAAGTCACTGTGGCCCAGATACTAGTTAAACTTTTGGGACACTGGAGATATAGACAGAAAATGGAAGTGTTGCTCATTGTAGAGGCATTGCTTTAGACTGAACCCACTGTTCCCTTAAGTTGGAGTGTGGCAGCCACTATGAAACATTACATGCAAATCTCTGTAGCTAAAATGTACAAATTAAACACAGACTTCCAGGTCAAGATTTATTTTCCAAGTAACTCCTGCACAGAACAACATGCTCACATTTTGCTTTTATGAGATGTTGCCAGTGGAATCAAATAGCAATTAAAAGGTGGCCGGCGAGGCTTTCAGGGCTGGTGCAAACACGTTGCGCAGCTGATTGATGTATCTAGATTTATAATTAACTTTACCCTACATGGCTGCCACTGCGGCTTACAGTGAGGCAAAGCAAAACCAACATCTTGAGAAGTTTTTTTTTTTTTAAAAAAAAATGATTTAAAAAAAAGCAATTCAGGATCTGCCCTCGATTTCCTGTTTGCAAGAAAATAAACTCTAAGGGGCTCAACAGCCTTGACAGAAAAAGGGAATGTTTTTGGTGAGCTTCTCTTGGGAGGAGGTTTCCCCAAAAGTCTTATTTGTAGTGCCAAATGGCCCTGTCTTTTCTGCCACCGAGGTGGAAGCAGCAAATGTGGGAGGGCTCTCACTAAAGACCAAGGGGTAAAGCTTGCTCTTACTCCAGGGTAAGAGTAATACTTCACTAGCCCACCCCCCACATAGATATGAAAGTCCTAAGTGCACCTATTAAAATAGCATTTAAATAACTGCTTGGGACTGCTGTGAGTTTAACTGTCCTGTTTTTATTTTCTCCTGCTGTTTTTAGACTATGTTGGATTGTATGCAGTATTAGTTTCTATGATTTTATGATCATTTAAAAAAAATATGATCATTTTTAAAAATTTGACTGGAAGCAGCTGAGACAGCTTAGGTTTTTGGGTAGCATATATACGTTCTTGTCAGGGACTCAGCGGGAGCGCAGGGAGGAGAGGAGATGGAAAGCGAGGGGGAGCAATCCGAGGGCAGCGTAGGAGAATATGACAGCAGCCCGATAGATTCCATGAGCCTCTCCAGCGAATCGGAGGATTCACAGAAGGGGGCGCCGATGGGCAGGGCAAGGGGCGACCCAAGGGGGACACCCCAGAAGCAAGGGGCCAGCGGGGACTCCCAGAGCACCAGTTGCAAATCAGGACCAGCTTCCCCACCAGAGCGTAGTGGGGGGGAGGAGTCCCAGGTGTCAGAGCCCACATATGCACCACCAGCGAGAGAAGATGAGTCAGGGTGGACCACGCCTCCATCGGAGAGCGAGTTAACGGTTAAGAGGAAAGTTGCAGGCTGGGCGCGCGCGCCAAGTTCAAAGGTACAGGCGAGCGGCACAGAAGGTAGCCCGGATAGGGAACCAGGTCCTAAAGCCCGCCGGAAGGAGGGGCAAGAATCGTCAGGGTCAGCGTCAGAGGAGTCGAGGAAGGATGAGACCCTAGCGGGCAGGAGGGCCCAGAGGAGAAAGGAATTTAGGAAGAGGTGGAGCAAAGCGAGAGTCTTAAACTGGTGTGGAGGGGGAGGAGACTCAGACAGGACTTCGCCGGTCTAAGCTCGGGACGTAGAGCTGCACGCTGCGGCTTTGAAATGGAGACTGAATCTCAATAAAGACTTTTGTACATAACTACAGCCTAGCGTTGGTCCTCTGTGAGCTGGGACCTGGAGGCAGCTCTGACAGTAAGTCCTGTCTCAGATTTCAAAGAACCTCGCAACGTGAGAGGACGCAGCGAGGGGCGAAGATTGGTGCTTCGCGAGCTCACAAAAGCAGCACAAGATGACTACAGAAGAACGACTGGCAGCTTTGCAAGAAGCCGTGGTACAACTTAACGCAGAAATACGAGCGGCAAGGAGGAGAGAAGAGGAATCAGATGCTGTCTGCAAGGATCTGCAAAACAGGTTGGAAATGTTGACTAAACAGGGGCCACCGGCAGCCAAATCAGAAGGGATCGGGCTCGGGAAGAGAGGGGGGAGCCTGGTGTCGCATTTCGATGGGAGTCTGCAGCAATATCCTAACTTCAGAGCAGACGTAGTTTTTGCGCTAAGGTTGCTGGAGAAGGACTTTAGAGATGAGCAGGAGAAAGTAGGATTCATACTAACGCATCTCCATGGAGAAGCTAAAGCGTGGTTGCGCAATCTGTGGAGAGATAATGATCCAGGCCTCCAAAACGCAAAAGCCTTCATTAAGGCGATGGACGATTGTTTTTTATCGGAGATAGATGTCGATGTCGCTAGAAAAGAGATTCACGGTCTGAAACAAGGCAGAGCCACTGTAAGGCAATATCATTCCCGCTTTTTTGCATTGGTCAACGCACTGGGATGGGAAAAAGACTCAGCGTCCGTCAGGGACCTGTTCTGGGAGGGGCTGAACGGGGCTGTGAAAGACGAAATCGCAAGGGGGGAGAGGCCACAGAGCACTCAAGAAGTGGTCCAGAAGGCGTTGACGATTGGTGTGCGGCTGGAAGAACGTCCCTGGAGCAAAGATGAAGGGCGTTGGGGACGCACGCCAGCAAGGGCACCTCCTTTCTTCCCCAGAGACTCAGCGCGCGCTCAATCCACGCCTCCACTGGGAGGGGGAGAGGAGCCGATGGAGATAGGTGGTGCCAAGGCTCAGTCAGCAACCAGAGCCCTCACACCAGGAGCAGCCAAGGTGAAGCCTCCTAGAGGGAACAGGAAGTGTTACATCTGCGAAAGTGCTCAGCATATGGCAAAAGAGTGCCCCCAGAGGCTCCACAAGCACAATGCAGCCTCAGCAAAAGTAACAGAAGCAGCTCAGCAGAGGGAACCGCAGCAGGGAAACGACGAAGTCTGGCTGGAAGCAGAGCCGCTGGGGCCCAGCCAGACGAATCAGTGAAGCAGTCCCCAGGAATCTTACAGCCCACAGACCCCCTCCCGCCCAAACCAGTGGTGCAGCTCACCGCAACACTCCAGCTTCCCAATGGGCTCACCATGGAAGTGCCTATTACCATTGACTCTGGTAGCAATGCAGACTTTATGGGGGTGGATTTCATCAAGCAACATAGCATAGCGCTCCTGCCTGCCACGATGCCCCTGAAAGTAGTGACAGTCGATGGAAGAGAATTGCTGGGGGGACAGGTGGTACAGCAAACGCCGCCAATGGTGATGCGCATTGGAAATCACCGCGAAGTCATCAGCTTCAACGTCACCCAACTGTCAGACACGCCCATAGTGTTGGGCATGAGCTGGTTGGACAGGCACAGCCCGGCATTGGCATGGTACCAGCGTAAATTGACCTTCTGCTCCTCCTACTGCGCAGAACATTGCATCATGACTAACCAGGAGGACGAGGGGCAAGAGGATGACCCACAGCTACAACTGGGCATGCTGCAAGCTGTACCCGACAAGTACAAGGCGTTTTTGGAGGTCTTCTGCGAGAAGGAAGCGGACAAGCTGCCTCCCCACAGACCCTACGACTGCAAGATTGACCTCCTGCCGGGGGCAACGCTGCCGACCGGAAAACTGTACTCCATGTCTGAAGACGAACTGCAAGAGCTCAGGGAGTTCATAGATCACAATTTGAAGCGGGGATTCATCCGAGAATCCAAAGCAGTGGGGGGCAGTCCTGTTTTCTTTGTGAAGAAAAAAGACACGCCCCAGAAGAGGCTTGTAGTTGATTTCAGAATTTTAAATTCGAAAACCAAGCCCACGGCTTTCCCGATGCCCAAGATCGACGACTTGCTCGCGACGGTGAGAAAGGGACGCATCTTCACCAAGCTGGATCTACGAGGGGCGTACAATCTTATACGCATGCGGGAGGGCGACGAGTGGAAGACGGCCATGTTCACGCCCTTGGGCACCTATGAGTATAGGGTTATGCCTTTCGGTTTACAAAATGGCTCCCACTGCTTCCAAGCCTTCATGCATCACGTGTTAGCGGGGCTCCTATACAAGAAGTGCGTCTGCTTCCTGGACGACATTCTGATCTTCTCGGAATCGCAGGAGGCTCACGAGAGAGATGTCAAGGAAGTCCTGCAAAGACTACGGGAGCACAGGCTTTACGCCAAGCTGGAGAAATGCCAGTTCGACATGACGGAGGTGGATTTCCTGGGCTACAAGCTGTCCGACAAGGGAATCGCCATGGACAGCGCCAAGGTACGATCAGTACTGGACTGGAAGAGCCCGCGCAATCGGAAGGAGGTCCAGAGGTTTGTCGGCTTTGCTAACTTTTATCGCAAGTTCATCAAGGGTTTCGCTATGCAGACGGCGGCCATCACGGACACCCTCAGCTCCAAGAAGAAGAAGTTCATCTGGACGGACCAGGCGGAGCAGTCCTTTCAGAAACTCAAGCGTCTTTTCGCTTCCGAGGAACAACTGCTGCATGTGAACCCCAGCAAGCCCATGAGGGTGGAGACGGATGCCTCCGACAGAGCCGTGGGGGCAGTCCTGTTGCAGCGAGACCCGCAAGGGGATTGGAGGCTGTGTGCTTTCTACTCCAGGAAGCTCAGCAAGTCGGAGCAGAACTACACCATCTGGGACAGAGAGTTGCTGGCCATTCATGCAGCATTCAAGGCGTGGCGGCACTTCCTCATCGGAGCCAAACACACGGTGCAAGTTCGCACGGACCATAAGAACCTGGAGTACTGGCGCACGGCGCGGTTCCTGAACCAGAGACACATCCGCTGGGCGGAGTTCTTTGCGGATTTCGACTTCAGGATAGAATATATCCCCGGAGACAACAACGTCATGGCTGATGCGCTATCCAGGAAGCCGCAGTATCTGGAGGAAGCAGCACCGGTAGCGGCCAAACACATTTTCGCACCCAAGGCGTGGGCATGCGCTTCTGCCACAATAGACCTGGAAGCGATACGGCGCGAGCTGCGAACAGATTCCTTCGCGCGCTCCAAGATGGAGGAGGTGCGCAGCGGCACGGCAAAGGACGACGAGTTCCAGATACGCGACGGACTGCTCCTCCGCAAGGGGGCCATCTACGTACCGGGAGATGAACTCCGCGCGACAGTACTGCAACAGCTACACGACGCACCCAGCGCCGGACATTTCGGCAGGGAAAAGACAGTGGAATTAGTAGCCAGAGACTTTTGGTGGCCCAAGATGCGGGGAGAAGTCGCGGAATACGTCACGAGGTGCGACACCTGCCAAAGGGCCAAGCCAGTACACAGACCGCCGGCGGGACTGTTAGAACCGCTACAGACCCCGTCCGAACCGTGGGAGAGGGTAGCCTTGGACTTTGTCACTGACCTGCCCAGCTCGAGGGGCAAAACAGCAGTACTTGTGGTAGTCGACATGTTCACCAAGATGGCGCACTTCATTCCTTGCGCGAAGGTGGCCACAGCGGAACAGACAGCCAAGCTGTTCATAGACCACGTGTTCAAGGTACACGGCCTGCCACGGTCTATCCTGTCTGACAGGGGGCGCCAGTTCATCTCGAGTTTCTGGCGGAAGCTGATGGGGATCCTGAACGTCAAGGTCAACCTAGCGTCGGCAAGACACCCGCAGACCAACGGACAAGCGGAGAGGGTCAACGCCGTCATGCAGCAGTACCTGAGATGTTACGCCAACCAGCAGCCCTCGACCTGGGTGGACTATCTGCCCCTGGCCGAGTTTGCCTACAACAACACACAACACGTGTCCACGGGGGTGACACCGTTTTTTGCCAACCACGGGCGACATCCCAGGACCTTCCCGGGCTTAGAGAAAGAGGGGGAGGGGGAGCCACAGGGAGCAGAGGCATTGGCAGAGGAGTTACAGGAGGTCCATGAACAGCTCCGTAGACAGTTAGACCTAGCAAAACACGTATACAAGATGCAAGCAGACAAACACAGAAGAGTGGGGGAGGACATACGGGTAGGGGACTGGGTCTGGTTAGCGGCCCAGGCAGTGCCGGCCAGGTCCTTAGCTAAGAAGAAGCTAGGACACAAGCAGTTGGGCCCTTACCTAGTCGAGGCACAGATCAACCCAGTGGCTTTCCGTTTGACACTACCGGAGGGTTCCAGAATGCACCCGGTCTTTCATAGATCGGTGCTAACGCCCTACAAGGCACCTCACAGGTTTCAGGAGCCAGGAACAGCTCCCAGTCCGCTTAGAGATGCACCCATGACAGGGGGGTCGCCGAGGGCGGGGCCACTCAACGAGGTGACGGAGATTTTGGACTCGAGATGGGGGGAAGAGGGAGTCGAATATCTCATCGCAAGGGAAGGTGCCCCGGCCAGCGCCAACAGCTGGGTGCCGTACTATGCGGTGGAGGAGCACTACCTCAAAGACGAGTTCCACGCACTCTTCCCACACAGGCCCATGCCGGAGGATTATTTTGACGAATATCTTTTCACCCCCACACTCTCAGCCAGTACGTTTCAGGGGTTCTCCTCGGTTGAGGAGACGGTTCCAGAGACTACCTCGCCGGAGGGGTCGGTCTCAGACTTGGGTGCGGAGCGCTCTTATTGGTGGGACACTCAACCCGAGGAGGAGTGGCGCAGGAGACTGCTCAGAGGGCCCTGGCACGCAGACTACCCAGAGGAAATGGGGGAACAAGGGGGCATGGACGGGTTGGGGGAGGATCCTGGTTTCGAGCACGCCGGCAACGAGATGGAAGCGGAGGAGAGCGACGTCGATGTACCCGTCACGGACTGGCAGCATGCCAGGGGGGAAGACCGGTATCCGGCATGCACCCCCACAGCATTGGAGCACCCGGAACCCACGCCAGAGGAGGGGGAGGGGGGAAGGGGGGGCTTCGAGGGGGGGATGGATGTCAGGGACTCAGCGGGAGCGCAGGGAGGAGAGGAGATGGAAAGCGAGGGGGAGCAATCCGAGGGCAGCGTAGGAGAATATGACAGCAGCCCGATAGATTCCATGAGCCTCTCCAGCGAATCGGAGGATTCACAGAAGGGGGCGCCGATGGGCAGGGCAAGGGGCGACCCAAGGGGGACACCCCAGAAGCAAGGGGCCAGCGGGGACTCCCAGAGCACCAGTTGCAAATCAGGACCAGCTTCCCCACCAGAGCGTAGTGGGGGGGAGGAGTCCCAGGTGTCAGAGCCCACATATGCACCACCAGCGAGAGAAGATGAGTCAGGGTGGACCACGCCTCCATCGGAGAGCGAGTTAACGGTTAAGAGGAAAGTTGCAGGCTGGGCGCGCGCGCCAAGTTCAAAGGTACAGGCGAGCGGCACAGAAGGTAGCCCGGATAGGGAACCAGGTCCTAAAGCCCGCCGGAAGGAGGGGCAAGAATCGTCAGGGTCAGCGTCAGAGGAGTCGAGGAAGGATGAGACCCTAGCGGGCAGGAGGGCCCAGAGGAGAAAGGAATTTAGGAAGAGGTGGAGCAAAGCGAGAGTCTTAAACTGGTGTGGAGGGGGAGGAGACTCAGACAGGACTTCGCCGGTCTAAGCTCGGGACGTAGAGCTGCACGCTGCGGCTTTGAAATGGAGACTGAATCTCAATAAAGACTTTTGTACATAACTACAGCCTAGCGTTGGTCCTCTGTGAGCTGGGACCTGGAGGCAGCTCTGACAGTTCTAAACCAGCCAACCAAGGAGAAGGCTTAGCAAATACTTATTTGGTGTTCTCGTTTTCTACATGCAGGTAGTATTTTTTGTATTATTATTTTTTTGGCAAGGGGAGTTTTAAGCATGAAATCCTCTATGTACCTTCTGAAATGGTACGTGCATACCTGCTGCTGGATCAGGGCATGAGGAAAAGCCAGGAAAGGGTTTACCACTTGATTCTCTTTAAACTAGCTCTCAGTGACATGAGAAGAATGCTTTTCCATCAACAATTTTTAATTTATTTCCGGCTTACCAAACACCTCACGCTGCACTACCAAGAGAAGGCAAAATATATCCTCGCTCCCCAACACGCATGCACATACATCCATACACAAAACCATCTCTCAATACCACTATGGTGATTAGCTTTTAACCTGAGTTTCTTAGCCAGTACAAGGCTGGCCAGCAAACACTGATAGCGCTCAGCAACAAACATCTCAACCGCCTTATAGGACTTTCATTTGGCTAGTAAAAAATAGTGTTGTATGATAACCAATGGTGCTTCTGCCTGGGGGGTGGGGGAAGAAACCACCACCCAAAATTTTACACTTATGTACAAAATACTGGACTACATACCCATCCTTAGCATCAAATATGGTAATATTCGCCTGCGAATGTGTCCCTAAACAACTGTGAAATGCTACAGATTAAAATTCTTAAGAGTTCTTAACATACACACCATTTCAGCTCCAGGAACTCGCCCCTTTTTTTCCTGCTGAACTAACAATCTTCACTCTTGTCAACTCATCTTCTACTTGCTGTATCATTATCCTAGTTGTCCAACTGTTCAAAACATCTCTAAATCCTCTAAATTGGAAGCTGAGCGAAAGGTCTTTCAAGCTAGAATTCCTTCCCCCCTTTAATTCAATTGCTCATTGCCACAGAAAGCCGCCTTTTCAGAAACAGATAATCTTTACAGACTGAACAGCGAGGAGCCCAGGCTTCCTGTTACGTTTCCGATAAACCTCTTGAGAAACATTTCATGGTTTGTGCAGATACTTCTCCAGATGCAAACCACAAAAAGAAGTTGAACGTAACATAGGCTTCTCTTTTCTGTGATGGCTGCAGGAGAGCTCAATTTAATCTGTCCTAAATTGAAGCAGTGTACAAAAGATTGCATTCCCATTAACAGCATCAGGTTTTTCTACCAGGAATATTCAAAGAGCCTTCTGTGCACTTGCCCTGGTCCTTAGGGGTGATTATGTCCAAGGTGGAATTCTAATTCAGGAAGGTAGGGAGGCCTTCACAGGTTGTATGAAGCACCCAATACATCCCATCAAATGGTGGCTTCTCACAAGCCATCGCTCTGCATTAAAAGGTAAAGGTAAAACAGGTAAAGGGCCCCTGGACGGCTAAGTCCAGTCAAAGGTGACTATGGGGTCGCGGCACTTATCTCGCTTTCAGGCTGAGGGAGCCGACGTTTGCCCACAGACAGCTTTCTGGGTCATGTGGGCAGCATGACTAAACCGCTTCTGACACAACGGGACACTGTGACAGAAACCAGAGCGCGCAGAAACACTGCTTACCCTCCCGCCACAGTGGTACCTGTTTATCTACTTGCACTGGCGTGCTTTCAAACTGCTAAGCTGGCAGAAACTGGGACAGAGCAACGGGAGCTCACCCCGTCGCAGGGATTCGAACCAGCAATCTTCCGATCGGCAATCCCAAGAGGCTCAGTGGTTTAGACCACAGTGCCACTCATGTCCCCCATGATAGGAACAACTAGGTAAACACCCTTTAAAGTAACTAAACACTCTAATTGTTTTCAATAACCCCCCTCCCAACCCCCCCTTCAAAATTCCTGACCTAAATCTCACAGAAAAAGGTAATATCAGGAAGCCACTAAGTACAATTTCCAAGTCAGAGGATGAGGCTTTAGTGCCTCATGTGTCTCCTTACATTTCCTTGTGAGGAGAACCAGCAGAGTGTTCTGACCCGTTCATATTAGATACCCACAGGATCAAGGCAGATTAGGGGTGATGACAATGCAGATAGCTCTGAGCAAGCAACTTGCTCCGACAAACACTGAAGTTAAACTGAGGTCTTATTCGTCTCTTCCTCGTGACCCCCTTTCCCAAACTCCACCTCCTTGGCCTGAAGACTTTAGTCTGGATGAGTGCTTCTTTACTTCTCTGTGGCTTCATGCCTGTGTGCTCCTTGCACCACTGGGCAGGTGTGTTAGTGCAGGAAGCACATCCTTTGATAAAATCTGGTTCTGGGGATAGCAGATCCTGGCTCAGGCTCTGTGGGCTCTGAACTATCAACCTCCTGTTCCTCAAACACTGAACCATCAGCATCAGAAGCCCACTCCACCCTGGACTCAGCTGGCTCCTCCTCTGATTTGGAGCTTGAGCCCAAGACCGTGGCAGAATAAATGATGCATAGATAGGATGCAAACATGTTTAGCATCCATTCAGAAATCAGAGGACTCCACTTTTCCTGTCAGAGTTTGAGTATCTTGTTGAATATTTTTTTTAATGGTTTTGCAAGATACCTGGAGTAACCCCTTAGCGCTAAACTGCTTGTTCATGCGAATGGTACCAGAGTACTGGCTTGGCCATATATCTTACCAGGCAAATTGTTTCTCTGTGATCTGAGATGTTCAGGAAATGATTCCTTGGTACAGAGACCACTCTAGAATCTCGAAAGTGTGAAAGTCTTCAGGGGAAGGAATCGTATATTTACTGTCTCTCAACCAAGGTGGATGCATTAAGTGTGTGTGTGTAAACAGTAGAAGCAGGGCTGGGGGGACAGTGAGATGGAGAACGTGCTGCTTGGAATAGGATAAGAGTCTGAAAGGAAGGTGTAAAACTGCAGTACAGTGGTACCTCAGTTTAAAAACGATTTGGTTTACAAACTCCGCAAAACCGGAAATAGTGTCTTGGTTTGAGAACTTTACCTTGGTCTAAGAATGGAATCCAAACGGTGGATGGGCACCGGCGGTAGGAGGCCTCATTAGGGAAAGCACACTTTGGTTTAAGAACGGTTTTGGTTTAAGAACGGACTTCCGGTACAGATTAAGTTCGTAAACCAAGGTATCTCTCTCCCTGGAGATCGGATGTGGGAAAAGTGGCTATTACAAGAACTCCTTAAATCTCCAAGGAAAACCTAAAATGGTTGCTGTAGCCCCGTCCTCCAGTTTGTTGAAAGTTTTCTTCCTCTGAAAAAGGCTTCATTTTCTGTGTAATTCATAGGACCATGAGGCGGACTGAGGCCGTCATCTTGAGCAGGGTGGAGTTGCCACAGGCGACCTCCACCTTTGGAGAAGTGAGAAGCAGCTAGGGCAGCAGAATTGGGACTATGAATCTTGCATGACCAACAGGTTTTCTCCCCGAGTAGTTGAGAGGTTCCACATCATCACACTCGTCATTACAGGCATCTCTGCCATAAATAGTGGACCTTCCAAACATACCGCTACTTTATATGCAGTGCTTTCTAAAAAAATGTTTAGGGGTAGTCTCATTTTGACTCAAGAAAACCACCATTTTATAGTTCAAATCGGGAGAAATAAATACAGTAAATGGACAAAAGGCCGCCATCGGGGGTAGCAACGGAACTGACAATTCACCACGCTAGAGAAGAAACTAAAGATCTTTTAAAAATTTGTTTCTTCTCCCTTTAGATTCACAAAATGTTTAGGGGTATGCGTACCCTTGCGTACCCTCAGAAAAAAAGCACTGTTTATATGTACAGTGGTACCTCGTGTTACATACGCTTCAGGTTACATACGCTTCAGGTTACACACTCCGCTAACCCAGAAATAGTGATTCAGGTTAAGAACTTTGCTTCAGGATAAGAACAGAAATTGGGCTCCGCTGGCGCGGCAGCAGCAGGAGGCCCCATTAGCTAAAGTGGTGCTTCAGGTTAAGAACAGTTTCAGGTTAAGAACGGACCTCCGGAATGAATTAAGTACTTAATCCGAGGTACCACTGTATTGCATATTTGGAAATACCACAGCTTGTGAAAATCATGCCTACTTATAAAAGCTTCTTGAAAATACCATCCAAAATTGATCACCCAGTTAAAGGAGAAAGTGTAACACACAATGCACGATTTACCCAGGTGCTCCCCTCTTTGCTATTTAAACCGTGGGATTACTGGGACGTGGAAGGCTGAGAAAGCAAAACACGTTAAGTCGCGAAAACAGAATGCCCGGGAACAAGCCATTTTTAAAAAAATAAAAGAACACCACCACCACCAAGCGACTTGGGCTTTATTAAGATTCTATGCTTCTCCATTTATTTTTGAACTGCAATTTCTTCAGTCCCATTATCCAAACCCAACTCAAATTGTGCCTTTCTTGGCTCACGTTGCTTGCATGTTACTCAGCTGATGCTGACGCTGTGAAGCAGTTCTTGGGTGACCTTGCCTCATACACGCACCAGAGTTTCATCCAGTAAACCTTTTATGTAAACTTTGTGGAGCAATGGAAACAAGCCCTAGTTCAGTTCTTTAGCCATGGGCCCAGAGAACTACAGGGATCAAACAGCCTGGAATTGAACATTAAAAGCTTGGGGGCAGGGGAGAAGTAAAGTACCTTTGTCCAATGACAAAGCTGCATATGAGCCAATTCCTAGGGGCTGTGGGCCCTTTGCCCCCCCCCCCCAAATAAAATATTTGAGGGCCGGGCCCCCACAAAGTTGATGGGCATTCCCATTCAAATTGTGTGTGCTCACTACGACATGTGATTGATTATGCAGGGTGGGGCTTACCTGGGCCCCCACAATATTTTGTTCCAAGTTGGCACCAAGTTGCAAAGTTGTGAGGTGAGCCTCAATTGGGAACTCATGTTACAGTGGTACCTCGGGTTACATATGCTTCAGGTTACATACGCTTCAAGTTACAGACTCCGCTAACCCAGAAATAGTGCTTCAGGTTAAGAACTTTGCTTCAGGATGAGAACAGAAATCATGCTCTGGCGACGCGGCAGCAGCAGGAGACCCCACTAGCTAAAGTGGTACTTCAGATTAAGAACAGTTTCAGGTTAAGAACGGACCTCCAGAACGAATTAAGTACATAACCCGAGGTACCACTGTACTGCAGTTTGAACTGCAGAATACAATTACGCTACAAAACAGATCAATACACTTTTTTAAAACAACAGCAGCAGCAAACTTAGTTGAGTCTCTAAGGTGCTACTGGACAATTATTTATTTATTTTTATTTATTTATTTATTTCGACTGCGTCAGACCAACACGGCTACCTACCTGAAGCAAATAGACCAGGGGTCAGCAACCTTTTTCAGCCATGGGCCGGTCCACCATCCCTCAGACCAAGTGGTGGGCCGGACCATATTTTGAAAAAAAAAATTTGAATGAATTCCTATGCCCCACAAATAACCCAGAGATGCATTTTAAATAAAAGCATACATTCTACTCATGTAAAAACACCAGGCAGGTCCCACAAATAACCCAGAGATGCATTTTAAATAAAAGGACACATTCTACTCATGTAAAAACACGCTGATTCCTGGACCGTCCGCGGGCCGGATTGAGAAGGCGATTGGGCTGCATCTGGCTCACAGGCCTTAGGTTGCCTACCCCTGAAATAGATTGTGTGCACACAGTTACAAATACATCTAACTGTATTTCCTGTGGTCTCTTAATAAACAGAATCCTTTGCAGTAACCACACTAACACTGTGCTCGCAGGCTGTGTGCTGGGGCATGCAGCCTGATTGCTCCTCCCATTGCAAAAGCAAGCAAACGAACCAGGAAGGGGATAGCTTAGCATTATGTCTGAACTCAGAATAATGGTGTGCTTCTTTCTAACAAGCCAGGATTTGTAAGTCATAGGGTGGATAAAAATCAACGATTTTATTTACAGTGGTACCTCAGGTTACATACTCTTCAGGTTACATACGCTTCAGGTTACAGTCTCCGCTAACCCAGAAATAGTGCTTCAGGTTAAGAACTTTGCTTCAGGATGAGAACAGAAATCATGCTCTGGCGGCGCAGCAGCAGGAGGCAGCCCCATTAGCTAAACTGGTGCTTCAGGTTAAGAACAGTTTCAGGTTAAGTACGGACCTCCAGAACGAATTAAGTACTTAACCCGAGGTACCGCTGTATTTTTTAAAAAATGATTTTTTGAAATTTAAGTTGGATTTTTAAAATAAAATGCTTTTGGAGGAAAAAATCTTTCTAAAGATAGTTTTCTACTTAAGTTACATTATAGTCGAAAGGCTATTTACCAGGAAATAAGGATTTGTTTTAAGTTTTTCATGAGTGCTAAAGCTCAGTCTGGTTTTTTTTAATTTAAAAAATCTTTTAACCACATCAGTTAACAAACATGGATACATATGCTATAATGTTATTGTTTTAGTTCAGGCTTCCTCAAATTCGGGCCTCCAGATGTTTTTGGCCTACAACTCCCATGATCCTTAGCTAGCAGGACCAGTGGTCAGGGATGATGGGAATTGTAGTTTCAAAACATCTGGAGGGCCGAGGTTGAGGAAGTCTGTTTTAGTTAAATAAATTGTTTAAATTGTTATTAAGGAAATGATTATTTTTCTCCTTCCAATTAAGTGCAGCAGAAAAGTTGCCCAAATATAAAGTTAACTTATTAAACCTCACAATAATTTCATAATTACCTGTCTATGTATTTCTGATAGTATAACCAAATCAGTAATTTTGGATATAACTGTAAAAACTACTCTGAAAATTTATTATTCCAAAAATGAAACTTTCATCTGGTTGTAAATAGTAAGATTATACCAGCAAAAATGAGTCTTTCTGGAAAAAAAGATGATGATTTTTGAAATCGAGTCTTACTGACTTGGGATTTAAATCGTGATTTAAATTGATTTGATTTAAATCAAATCCACCCTGGTAAGTCAACAATGAAACTTGCATTTAAGGCTTGCTAATGATCCTGTCTTGGAGGAAGACACAAAACATGACCCTGGGTTCAGACATAAATGTTAAGATATCCAGTTTCCTGGTGTTGCAAAGCAATGGTACACATCAGGCTATGTGTACCAACAAACTGTTTGTGCACAGTGTGGTTTATTAAGCCAAAGGCTTATCGTTCTGTGCAAACATCATTTGTAATGGGCATCCTGCCTTTATCACCTATGAAAGAGAAAGAAGCTACCTTCCTTTTTTTAAAACACTGAACACGTTTCTAATACTTATAATGAAAACTTATAGCGCTCGATATACTAGAGGCTCCTAATTAAAATAATAATAGTAATAATCAGGCACATCTGTTAAATATGTTTAATTTTTTTAAAATAACTGATGGCAAAATAAAATATTTACATCACATCATACTGTGTAAACACGCAATGTTGCTGTACAAAGAAATATACATGCAAAATAAAGCAAAAAACCAACTAAAATAAGGAATGAAATAATAATAATAATTCACAAGCAAAAAAAAAAGTTATGGTTGGTATGAATACATATCCATCCAGTTTTGATTTTAATTTTTTGTTTAAAAAGTTTCTGTACAACTTTACAAAAAAGAGAAATAAATAGATTACAATGGAAGTTGCAATTATTAAAATTAAAACCAAAGCCAGATTATGGCTTAAGACGGACTGCTATGTCTATTTCATAAGGGATGTAGGCTAGGTTTGTTTCAACAGGCATAAAGCACAAAGAGAAACATGGATGGCTGAACATCCATGCTAGCTCACTGATGCACAGAAAACCATCAATGACTTAATATTTCACATATTGCCTATGTCTTGGAACTCATTAAAAAAAGCAGACAGTTATTTTCTGTCAGGTTCCGGTCCAATTTATGACAGTATTTTCTTCAAAGAGGAAAAAACACACACACACCATTCACTCAGTTATTGTACAGAAAGCAATAGACAAATCTGAAAATTCTAAAAAGTAGAGATCGATTATGGGGTGAAATAACACTTTGGCATCTCGAACAAACAAAACAAACCATCTTGTAAAAATGTCGCCTTGTTTTCCTTATCCAGTTTGCATTTCAGGAAATGAAAATAATTTTACAATCCTTTTAAAACCAGCAAGACTTCCGAACTAGGTGCTAAGCTAAGGCTCAAGTTAATGACACAGTGATAAAACCCCAACCCAGTCCCCCCAACCCAGCCCTGGAAATCCCCAACACAAAAGTCATAAAGTTCGCCATACTATGAATGTGCTTTTTCTATATATTTATTACAGTTACAACAGGGGTCCTCATAAATAGTTGCATAAAATGTTAAAGCCACAACATTGCACATGATATGAAATTAAAAAAAAACCCAAAACAAAACAAAAATCCCAAAGTGAGTGCATTTACAGTATTTTCTTCCTGCTGTATACTGCTTGACGATAAGAGGTTGGCTTAAGGACACCAAACCCAAGAGTTCTTCTCTGATAGGTCAAGCCAGGGCTGACCTGAACTGAAGACCCACACAGTGGTTCACCACCATTTAGGGGGGGGGAGTTATAGGGAGAGGAGAAGAGGGGAGAAATTAAAGAGACACAGGTTGAAGGCAGGTAACAGTCTATTTACAAGTAAGGCCTACATTTTATCAGAGCAAAATGGTTCATTCTATTTGTATGCAAAAATCTTGAGGTTGGATGCACTTAAAAGCAGAGTCTGATCTCAGTGCACTGCTATGCAAGATACACACAGGCGAGGCAACTGGAAAGCTCTATGTCCAAGTCCAAAAAAATAAAATAAAATCAGATGGGTCAAAACGGACACCATCTAGACGGGCAGCCATTTTGTTCAGTCGTCTTTTAAGTGTCAGTGTCTGTACCTTGTCTCTCAATACCAGTGCTTTGAACAAAGGCATATTTTTCCCCCTCTGTCTAAAATCTTGAAAACGCTAGTTAAGATCGGTTGCAAAATTTCAATTCTCGTCAGACGTTTTTAAAAAAGGATTTTTTTTTTTTGCAGAACCCTGAATTAAAATACTGTAGTAAGTGTCAAGTTCTTCATTGCCTTTTGCAGAGTACAATGTTGCAGTCCTCCACCCCAACATAGTTTTGCAGTGCTAGTCCCAAGTACAACCGTGCTTAAGATTTACTTGGAATGCATTTCCACACGATGAATACGCTAGTAGCTGATTGGCTTCTGTTTTTCTTTTTCCTTCACCCCAAATTCAAGTCAACAGCTGATTGGCAGGAGAGCTTCACCCACAGTTTAGCTGACAGGTGAAAGAGAATGAGAGAACACATCAAAGATAGGTCAAACTTTTGGCAAGAGCCTGCTCTGTAAGAAGTTTTTAATGCTACGAATGGGTCGAACATCGTTCTGGTGTTTTCGCCGCTCAATGAATGAAGTCAGTCTGGCTATGTCAATGCTGTCAGCACTTTTGGCACTGCCTGGCTGCAGCCATTGCTCCTGCAGAGCCAGTGCAGCCGAAGGGCGCTTGGCTGGGTCATCCTGCAATAGGAAACAGACAAAATCTTTGGCCTTCTGGCTTACTCCTTTGAAGTAGTCGTCTGGGAAGCTAAAGTCTAGGCGGCAAATGTTCAGGCAGGTTTCCTCTACGCTTTCGTCCAGGAAAGGAGACACGCCGCTAAGGAGAACGTATGTGAGCACTCCGAGGCTCCACACATCTGAGGTCAGGGAGACAGGATTTCCAAGGATAATTTCGGGAGCTGCAAACTCTGGGTTCCCAAGGAGCTGGTGGATGTGGTACGTGGTGTTGAGCTGGACTGCATCTCCAAAGTCAGCCAGTCGGATCGTTGCTTTGGCCAAGCTCTTGTCCACCAGAATGTTTTCAGGCTGGAAGAGACGAAGAAGGGGAAGTTGTCACTTGTTACGCCAAGCAAAGCGCCACATGTTTAAACAGCCTCACCCGTAACAACCTAACTTGTACTTTCAAGCCTCAGAGGAGTCGGCACAATTTCCAAATGTTCGACAGATTCTGAAATGAAACGCACAGAAAACAAGACGACCGTATCTGAGCGTGCTGACTACACTACGCATTTAACGTACGAGAGGAAAACTTAAAATGTGATGCAGGGAATATTTGAATGCATCTCGCAGCATCTTTTTATTTTGCTAAAAGCAGCTGCTGGGAAAAGCGTTTGTGGAGGATGATCAGAACTGCAAACTAGGCGGTTCTGTAGCCCCTCAATGCTACAGAATAATCAAAATTGCTCCTATTGAAGCTGCTGTTAGCCACCTAGGAGAAAACACAAAGGAATAATACAAGAGCCTTTATGTGTCCTCCTCTGTGGCTAACAGCAGTTGCTGCTCTCTTTTGCAGGGATGGCAGGGAGATTTGCATTAGGGAATTGGAGAGGGTAAAAGTCAAATTTCCTTCCACTTCGTAGACAGGCTGCCCCCGACGTTAAGAATCCTGCGAACCAAGTATTGTGAAGTATAGATGTGAAAGTCACAATAATTTCTCCTATTTTAAGCATCAAGGTACGGCATATAGAAAGAAAGTCAAATTCACCTTTTTTTTATAAAAAAACACAACACTCAGCAGTTTGCTTCTTTCCAAACAAAGCATGAGTAGAGCAAACATGACTGAGCAGAATGCTGCTTGTTCATGCTAAGCATAAACCGTGGCTTAGAGGGATGTGTACACAGCTGTCAAGGGCACTTTCCAGCCAATGGAAGGCACACAACAGATAGTTAACGCTTTATGGTCAAAGATAACTTAGTCGTTTCTACAGCTCTGGATAGCTACATGCAGAGTCTGCATCCTATGTAGCAGTTGCAGCAACAGGGGACCACAACTTTAAGTACCTCACCCTGACAGGCGGTGCACACACAGCCAGAGACTACGCCTGCATGGCAGGTTTTGCCTCTCCTCTTCCCGCTTCATCTCTCTCCTGGTTCTGGGAGAGAGTGGTGCAGGAGAGGGTGAGGGAGCAAACAGCCCTTCCCTTGCTGGACCTTCCTTTCTCCTCTGATTCTTCCACCCTCCAATTCTTGCCCCCTGGCTGGTATGGATCGCCCCCAACCCACTGCTCCCCTCTCCCGATTCGGACTCCAGCTCGCCTGCCCCCGATGCCCACTCATTAGCGTCCTGCCAGTTCCCGACATCAGGCTCAAAGTGGGCTTTGGCCACAACTGTACATTGTTCCTTGAGTTGGCTTCCTATTCACACAAGGCTCTCACAGCACTTACAGCCTTTGTGCAGTAAGGAGATGGGAACTGGGCGAATAATATGTCCCCTGGATGCACCTTGTTTCCACACACAAGACTGGACCACCAGCTAGTCTGTCAGAAATGTGTGGGTGCTCTGAAGTATATCCTGGTATTGACTGTATTCGGGGGGGAGAAAAACCTGTTATCCATTTCACCTTTAGGTCCAAGTGCACTATTCTGCAATTGTGAAGATACTGTACAGCATCCAGAATCTCCCCCAGATACAGCTTGATCTTTCCTTCCGTGAGGTTTCCCCATTGCACGATGTAGTCCAGAAGACGGCCCTGGTTAGCACTATGAAAGCATAAGTGTCATGTTAATCTTAATCATCATCATCATCATCATCATCTGTCCACATTTGGGGGGGGGGATGATTTAACTCTGCTGCATGGTAGAGCTAGTCCTAACTATTATAGAGGGGTGTGTGTGTAGAAATAAATTACCGTATTTTTCGCTCTATAAGATGCACCAGACCACAAGACGCACCTAGTTTTTGGAGAAGGAAAACAAGAAAAAAAATATTCTGAATCTCAGAAGCCAGAACAGCAAGAGGGATCACTACGCAGTGAAATCAGCAATCCCTCTTGCTGTTCTGGCTTCTGGGATAGCTGCGCAGCCTGCATTCACTCCATAGGATGCACACACATTTCCCCTTACTTTTTAGGAGGGAAAATGTGAGTCTTATAGAGCAAACAATACGGTAACTTTTTTTTTTAACCCACACAAATCTCACCATAAAGTGAGAAATCTCCATTATTGCTCTGTGATTACTTGTTCTTAGGATTAACTTGAAGTAGAAATGTAGCCTGATTTAAACTCAGGTGTGTATTTATGAAGATGTACTCACAAAATAAGTGTAAGATTCTAATCATGTAAGATTTTCCTAACTTCAACATTTTACATCTAGAAATCAAGAGCATAACATATTGGACACGTTTGAATGTAGAGCTAAACCATTGTTGCTGCTGCTGCTGTTGTTGTTGTTTAGTCGACTCTACACATGGACATCACCAGATGGGCAGCATCGAAATCAGATTGATTATACAGTGGTGCCCCACAAGATGAACGCCTCGCAAGACAGAAAACCCGCTAGACGAAAGGGTTTTCCGTTTTGGAGGCGCTTCGCAAAACGAATTTCCCTATGGGCTTGCTTCGCAAGACGAAAATGTCTTGCGAGTTCCTGCGGGTTTTCCCCCCTTTCCCCCCTTTTCCTAAGCCGCTAAGCCGCTTATCAGGCTAAAAGCCGCTAAACCGCTAATAGCGCTAATCCGCTAAGCTGTCAATGGGCTTGCTTCGCAAGACGAAAAAACCGCTATACGAAGAGCCTCACGGAACGGATTAATTTCGTCTTGCGAGGCACCACTGTATTCTCTGCAGCCAAAGATGGAGAAGCTCTATACAGTCAGGAAAAACAAGACCTGGAGCTGACTGTGGCTCAGATCATCAGCTTCTTATAGCAAAATTCAAGTTTAAACTGAAGAAAGTAGGAAAAACCAATGGGCTGGTAAGATACAATCTAAATCAAATCCCTTATGAATACACAGCGGAAGTGAGGAACAGGTTTAAGGATTTAGATTTGGTGGATAGAGTGCCTGAAGAACTATGGATGGAGGCTCGCAACATTATACAGGAGCTAAGCCATAGTTTGTTTAATTCATTGTGCACATTATGCACAAATAACCATCATTTGTTCTACGGCAACAAACCATAACTTGAAACCGTGGTTTGCTTTTAGTTTATCAGTTTCAGCTTGCTTTAAATGTGGTTTGTCGTCATGTCTGAACAAAGGATCCAGGCGTAATCCTGGTTTGTTTGGCATCCTGACTGAGTGGCTTGCCAAGCAACCAGATGTGTGAGGCAAGAGAGGCTAGAGGGATGTTTGTTTCTTTGATGTATACCCCGCATTTTCCTCCAAAGGAGCCCAGGGCTGCAAATGTATCCATACTAATGCTATTAAAACATCTTTAAAAATGATTTAAAACTACCTTCCAAAAAAAGCTACTGAAAAGCAATCACCCGCTCTGCAACTATTAATTTCAGGGTTGCCTGGGACAGAACTTTTAGCTATCAAATACCCTAGTAAACAGTAATGTTTACATTTACCTAATTTAATTTAATTTAATATAGCGAGGAATAACTCGCAACATGCACACATTCAGTTTTATGCGCTTAACAACAACAACACACACAAAAAATATTTTAAAGGGGGCGGGCTTCTTGGAAAAGAGACTTTCGCAATCCCACCCACCATTCAACTCAATGTGTTTTGACTATAAGCAATTTTGGCATTAGGCACTATCCCTTGAACACAACCCCTGTGTAAGTTGAGAGTCTTATGTATCATCAACTTCACGTAGGAGCAAAATATCTGCAGGTAGCAGTAAGAGGACTATTGCTTGGTGGGAGGCGGGGAAATGGTAAACCTATCATTTGGGTAGGTTTTCTTTCTGTTTGTTTATTATATTTCCTTGGTAGTGAAAGAGGTTGGGTGGGGGCCCCAAGGAATGGTTGGCTGTGTTTAGTTGGCTGCAGTGAGATTTGTTTGTGGGGTGGGGGTGGGGGAATTGTTGGGTCAGGTTAACCAGATTGTTTTGTATGCTGTCGGTGAAGGCATCCTCTTCTATTTGTCCCCGTGACAGTTGCAGTCTATTGGTTAGCTTTTCTAGTAAGGTTGTTTCCCATACAATTTGGTACCACTGGTCCATGTTCACTCCTGACTGGTCTCTCCAGTGACTGGCTGCTGAGAGTAGGTGGATTATAAGGTCTTTATCATGTGAGCGGTCATGATGCTCTTGGAAAATGTTTAGTGGGGCAAGTTCTGGGGCGAGTTCTAATACCTGTTCAGTTATTTTGCATATCTCTTGTAGAATGGCTGTCCAGAATGGTTGGATTTTGGGACATTCCCACCACATGTGCAGGTATGTGCCTGTAGAGGTGCTGCCTCTCCAACATTTTGGTGATGTTCCTGGGCATATCAATGCCAGTTTCTGTAGTGTTAAGTACCATCTGTATGTGAGTTTCAGTGTGAGTTCCTTTCTTTTGGCTGAGATGGAGGTTTAGACCACTTTCTAGTCCACTGGGTGGGGTTAATTTCATAGCCTAGGTCATGCTCCCATTGTTCTTTGTGTCAAAGAACTGTCAGGAGAAGATTTTCAAAGGTGGTCAAGGGCCTAGTGGCACCAGATTTTACTGTTGAATTGTTTAAGGAGGTGTGTAGTTGGTGGTGTGTTAGCCAGGGTATTTGGGTGTCTCCAAGTATGTCTTGTTTTTCTTGTGTCAGTATGGGTTTGTTGTTTTTGTAAAAGACTTTAAGACGGTGCAGGCCTTTGGCTTGCCATGTTTTTATCTGGAGGTTTTGTGCTGTGTGTTGGAATAGTGGTGATGAGCTAGGGGGGTTAGTGGGGCTGGCACTGGGAACAGTTTGCCTATTTTTTCCTTCTATGTTTAGTATTATAGGGATTTTCTTTAGATTTTGTATTGTTTCGGTTGATTTTTATTGTAGTTTTAGTGCATTTTTCTTTTACATTAATATTCTTTTGACCACTGTGGGAAGAGTCTGGGTCAAAAAGCAGCATATAAAATAAACCACAACATAACATTAGGTAACATAAAAGGGCACACACATCTCTAACACCAAGATGTAACTGGTGGAACTCTCAAAGGTGTCCAGGAGGCCGACAAGCTGAGGGTGTTGGAGATTCTGCATAACTCCGAGTTCATGGGTGACCTGATCTCGTTTCATCAGTTTCTTATTTATGAACTTAGCGGCTACTTCTCGCTTGGTTCCCTTCTGATCGCATCTCTTAATGACAGAAAATCTGCCCCTGCAAAACAAATGGTGAAAGGAAAGTCAGCTCCATAAGGCAAGGAATACAAGAGAGAGAGAGATGTATTTATTTTCACACCCCACACTTGCAAACATACATATTCAAAGCTGGTCTTGAACTACCATTTTTGCCCTATAGGACACACTTTTCCCCCTCCAAAAATGAAGGGGAAATGTGTGTGCGTCCCCTGGGGCGAATGCAGGCTTTCGCTGAAGCCTGGAGAGCAAGAGGGTCGGTGAGTACCGACCCCTCTCGCTCTCCAGGCTTCAGGAAGCTATCCGCAAGCCTTGCAAGCCCGGCGGGAGGTCCTGCGGGCTCGCAAGGCTTGCGGGCGGCAGGCTGCAGCCCAAAAGCTCAGGGGACAGCGGGGAGGCGGAGCGCCGCCACCCCGCTATTCCCCGACCTGATCTGGAGGCTGGTGGGGCAAGCTTGCTTCTCCCCATCGCCAGCCCCCAAGCTCGGGGGACAGCGGGGCAAGCCGCTGCCCCACGGAGGCTAGAGAGGCTGTCCCTGAAGGCAGAAGAGGGAGACGGAGCGCTCCGTCTCCCTCTTCTAGCTTGGTGATGGCTGCGCAAACCTGGGGAAAAATAATTTCCCCCCCCCTTGATTTCCCCCCCAAAAACTAGGTGCGTCCTATGGGCCGGTGCGTCCTATAGGGCGAAAAATATGGTATTAAAACTTTCTCCCTTTGAAATGCAACCAGATGTCCAATTTCTGAGACACTTACAATACTAAATGCTTTTTAATAATAATTATTATTTATATGAAGTATACTAAATCAGCCTGGGCCTGTTTCTCATGTTCTGGACAGTCAGGTGTGCAGGTTACAAATATGATGCTCTTATGATAAGTGTATGTATCAGTATTTTCATGTGAGCCAGCTATAACAGGGAAATACAAGAACAAAATTTCAGAGCTAGATTCATGAGTAGAAAGCTGCTCTTATGAAGACTTGGGCTCATATGTTCCACCCTACCTCTGGGCTAGGAGGAGGGGTTCATCAGAATTAAGTTTTATTTCTCACAATTCCTGGCTCATTGTGTGAACCAGAGATTGTGGTTTAAAGCAAACTCTGGATAGTTAAACAAGCCAACTGCATACCCCACGGGTTTGGCTTGTTTTGAAACTGATGAGTTCGCTTTAAACCATAATCACATGCAACAAGAGGTCCATCATAAAAAGTGCAACTAATTCTCCTGCCTATGAATGAACAGGGAAGAGGAGCACAGGCTTGATGTTTCTTGCAGGTTCCTTTCTGCTTGTGCACATTAGCACTAAACTATGTTGTGTGTATGCAGCCTCTCTGAATGCACATTAATCTGTCCAAAGATTTTCCAAAGTTCAGCTTATTTTGCCCGATTCATATGTAACCAAAATGGTGTGGAGGCGATTTTACAATTGCCTGATCTCATTCTGGTTTGGTAGCTTTTGCACATTAATGTTAGCTGAATGACATGATTTTTCCTTAGTGGAAGTTGCTCCAATGCATGACTCAGGTTTTAATTAATATACGTTAAGTAATAACATTGTTTTTGGCTACTTTTCATACCCCAGCACCAAAAGCTTAGAGTTTACTCTTGCCATGCAAACTCTTTTCTACGAAAGCACTTGATTTCTGCATTATCAGGGTCCTTGAATGTATGCTAGAACAGCTGAATGCCCATCTCAACACAGAAGTCATTTCTTTCCAAAAATATTTATGATTATATAAGTAGGCTGAATCATACCTGCCAAGCTCAGCCACTTCACTGTACAGGGAATCAAAGTTATCTTTCCAGGTTACTATGATCCCATCACTTCCAGGACCTGAAAAGTGGAAAAAATAATCTACATTGAGCATTTAACATGCGAAAAGCATTGCTATCTTTATTCTGTGCCTCCTTGCCACAGAGATAGACCCACCTAAAACTCGTAGACTGGCTGAAGATGAAACTGAACCCATATCGTTTGCAGCTACACAGGTATAAATACCATCATCTTCTGTGGTCACACCAATGATTTTCAGAGATGCTTCTCCCAAATCACTGCAAAATATTGTAAATTTGTAAACATGTGAGATTTATAAACACTCAACTGGTATTTATAGTCACAATCATCTATTCCCTTCAAAATATTCTTTCTGCTTTCTTGCCAACTATCTCACAAATCCCCCTTTTTGACACAGTATAAAGGATGCAAATGCAGAAGAAGCCACAGATACCTGTATGAGATGCTGTAATGGCTGTCACTGCTCAGTGTGTTATGTTCAGGACCTTTCCAAGTTACTGAAGCTTTGGGACGACCACAGACTTTGCATTTCAGAATGACAGTCTCTCCTATCTCACATGTTGTCTCACTTAATGGTATTATGAATTCTGGGGGAACTGGGAAGAGAAGGAAACAATTGCCATTAAAGAGTTAATTCATACATCTTCTCTGTCACCTAAATACATGCAGTTTGCATGTTACCTCTGTGATACGGTTAGTGCCAGTACAGTTTAAGTCTGGTAAAAATATAGGGCAGCATATGCCTTAAGGCCCATTAGGATGTGTGTGACCTATATAGAGACTAGGTTCTGGTTCTATAGGCTGCCTCTTAACAGTTTTCTCTGTCTGGCTCTGACATGGAAATTAACTGAAAGCAAAAGGAGGAGAGGAGGAAGTGATGAAAAAGTTTGTCATGTGGGTTCCTGCCTAGTCAGGGGGGACGGACACAATTAGTGCACTGCGTCTCACATTCTGCTAGGAAAAAATGTTATTTCTCAAATGCAGCCACTCCTTTTTTCCTGTGACAACGCAATGTTTCTCACGACTTAACTAAGATATTGGAGAAACTGTATCATTGCTATTGCCTCTCTGATAAAATACATCTCTACATTTAAACTGAAAAGACTTTAGTCAGATCAGGTGGCTCACCCATCACTGACTACTGTTCAGCACCAAGGCCCATTTCTGGTGCCCACTGGTTTGGCCATTATGGTATTTAGAAAATGTCTGAAGAGGGATTGCATCTACGACTCCCCAGACGTTTTGCAGCCTCACAGATATTTCCCTCTGCTGGCTTAGCAGGCTCACCAGCCGCATTTTAAATGCATTTTAGACTTCCTCTGCCTTTGTAATGAAAAAATGTATTTTCATGCTAGTGGCAAGTGAACTTAAACACAACTTACCATCATAAATGTAGTTGGGGTTGAGAAGCTGAAAAGGGAAGTTGAAAAATGTTAGCATTTTGAAAGTCTCCAGACATTTCTTAAGGACAATAAGGTTAAAAACTGAAGTCTTAACATCTGTCAACTGTTGACATAGAGGACTGTGTGCAGTTGGTGCTCAATGATGTTGTAAGGTCAACAATCATCAGCATAGCCAGGTGTACTTAACATATCATGATCAACAGACAACATGGTATTTTCTGTGCACATGTACCAACAAAGCTTTTTCCACTACATTCCTTAAAATTGGACATTTAGAGACCAGCAGCAAGATTTTTATGCCAAAATGTTTCCTGAAAATATAAAGCAGTACATTGCTGGCTGGGTACCTTCCCCCCCCGCCCCCCATACTGACAACGCCACCAAGAAATCTCCCCTTTGCTGGGTCTCTGAAGATGTACCAGATTACAATGCCCCCTGCTCCTCTGCAGATCTAATCTCCAGGTACAATTCAGGCAGGATGAAAATCCTTTTACACTCCCTTTTCATTCAGCACAGGAATTGTGGAGTGCTCAGAATCCTGGTGGATCCATTGTGACCAAATATCATCTGTGACATCACCCAATCATGGTGCCAGTATGATGGCTCTGTGATATTACAGTGGTACCCCGGGTTACAAACACTTTGGGTTACAGACTCCACTAACCCGGAAATAGTACCTCGGGTTAAGAACTTTACCTCAGGATGAGAACAGAAATCGTGCGCCAGCGGCGCAGCGGCACCGGAAAGTCCCATTTGCTAAAGTGGTACCTCAGGTTGAGAACACTTTCAGGTTAAGAACGGACCTCCAGAACGAATTAAGTTCGTAATCGTGTACTGTACGTGATGATGTTATACAGAGAGAATTTTATTCACTACAAGTCTAGCCCAAAGTATTCTCACCTACAATGGTTCAGAAATGCTCCCCCCCACCACTTAAAGTGAGTAACAATTCCATCTATTGTTCTGTTAGAGCTGTATGGAAGTGATATTTATATAACAGTTTGTCTTGATAATATATATATATATATATATATATGATATTGATAATATATTTGACTTGAGAACTGCCCTTTTTGGGGGTACTGAAAATGTTTAAAATGGGGTGTAGAAGTATGGATCTGGATTTATTGTAGGAAGTCATGGCAAAGGGATTTATTTGATATTAAAGCTTTGTAAACTTTTGGAGGCTTCTGTCATGCACCTGTGGTCAGTTATGGATGCTGCATCAGATAAACAAAATTCTGCTGGAAAGAGATGATTTATCTCTTCTTACATAATCTAATATCCTAACTCATGGTAGTAAAATTACTGTCAATACACTGAGGAAGCGGTTGCTACTATTGCTTCTGAAAGGATTAATTAGGACTCAGAAAAGATGCTTCTTTTAACTTCTGAACTGCGGATTGATGTTAAAGGTGGTTTGGCCAACATAGGGCATGTGCACTTCTGCCTTAAAACTGCTAACAGGTCAAGAGTATTTGTTGTTCTCTGAGCAAACGGTTGCTTCCTGTGAGCTCAACCTGTGTGTTCTGAAAGTTGACTCATGCACTCCAGAAAAAATGAAAGTGAGTAATCTTCTCTGTAATATAACTCCCTGAACGAGCTTTATCTGTACCATCTGCAGTCTCTTTGTGCATTTTGCTGTTCCATAAGGAAGGAAGGGGTTTGTTGTTAAAAGCGGGCAGCCATTCAGTGTGCAAAATGCACTGAACGAGCCCCATCGGTCGAAACCTTGTGCAAAGATGACTCTGGCTTACACAATGGGGCTTCTTCCTCCCTTGCCACTGTGTCCCTTGAAATTGGCTCAGGGACAGATGGGGGTGGGGGTGGGGATTGTTTCGCCTGGCAAGCTGCTGAATTTAACCATAAGACAATGTACACCTATCGTTTTCCAACATGAGCACAAACGTAGCTACTACAATTATGAATTATGGTGCTGGAGAGCAAGAAGATCAAACCTCTCCATTCTTAAGGAAATCAGCCCTGAGTGCTCACTGGAAGGACAGATCGTGAAGCTGAGGCTCCAATACTTTGGCCACCTCATGAGAAGAGAAGACTCCCTGGAAAAGACCCTGATGTTGGGAAAGATGGAGGGCACAAGGAGAAGGGGAAGACAGAGGATGAGATGGTTGGACAGTGTTCTCGAAGCTACCAGCATGAGTTTGACCAAACTGCAGGAGGCAGTGGAAGGCGGGAGTGCCTGGCGTGCTCTGGTCCATGGGGTCACGAAGAGTTGGACATGACTAAACGCTTAAACAACAACAAAGCTACTACAATGTGTCTACTGTTCTTGTTCAGGCTGCAAAACTTTTATTGGTTGTTAATGGTTTTCTTAAAAGCTGTTGCACCTACTCCTTTCCTGAGTCCAGCCATCTTTTTTCCCTCATGAAAACTTTCCCCCATTCTTCCCTCCCAACACAAAAAAATACACTGCTATAGTCAACCCAGGCTTTCACCCTTTACCTGAGAATACCTACATCAGAGAGTTCCTTCTCCTGGACCCAGTTCCAATTTTAAACCTTCACTCCTACTACCTATTCCCACGTGAAGTTTTCAACCACGGCTCTAGTTGCATGTTAACGACAGATTTTGAAATACAGAAGGCGCAACCCACCATATTTCTGCAAGAATCCTACTAGCTGATATCCCCCCCTTTAAATGGTATCACATTTACAGTGCAATCCTAATAAGACTGAGTTTAATGGGATTTACTCTCCAGTATGTAGGTTAGCCTGACCAGGGATACTCAAATCTGAATGATATACAGTTGCCCTAAAACACGACATGAAAACAGGTCTTTAGCACTTCATATCTCTAGTAATGAAAGGTAGAAAAGAACACTGGTGCAAATGTATTTCAAGTAAAAAAAGTATTGTTAAAGTGAGATACTTGTTGTACAGTATAGACTAAGAACAACTAAGAACATGAGGAAGAAAGGTTACCTTCACGGAAACCTTATTGGCAAGTCCATCTCGAGATTTACGGTAACCATTTTCCAGCTTGCCTTCCCTTTTGCTGTCTTTATCTTTTTTCTCAGATTTCTTCCTTAGACGGAGTGCTGTGTGCCAAGATGACGACTTCCTGAAGCCAGAACATTGTGATTAGCTGGACCCTTGCCTTGGAAAACATTAAAACATGCAGAAGGAGGAACATCTGACGGATAATCCACCAAACAGTGAGTATACGAACAAATGATCGATGAAATGACATGGTTCTTCTGGTGTTTTCTTGACCCAAAGAGTATGAATTCTGTCATCATTTTTACAGGAACAACTAGTTTGAGCCTAGTTCTTGCTGCATTTGTAAACCTGTGTCTAGGCTGCACCCTTTCGGACTGCAAGGGCTCAGTTATTTTTTCCCATCCATACAAAAAAGTTTTCTCCCATAGAAAACTATATATCGGGGGAAGAATTCGAGCTCAGCTTCCTCTTTCACATGTTAGTTTTCTTTGTGAAAAGATCGATTTATTTTTGCATGAGAAAGCACTCTGTTATGTAAGCTCCCATCTGCGTCTAGCTTCAACCACTCCAGATTCTTCACCTCAGTGAAAACTAGGCCTCAGACTTACCTTTCCACGAAAGAAAAAAAAAGGGGGGAAAACACCTGTGACTCTTCACACGCCTGACCCATCTCTGCCTCCTGGCATCCCTCTTCCCTGCTTCTGACATTGATTCTGTACTTCTTTCTGCCACAAACTCTCCCTGCTCACTAAGCCCTGTTACCTCTTCAGCTTTTAACATCTCATCTTCCCAGTCTTCTCACTGTTGTCCTACCACCAATCTCCAGGCTCTGAGCCTCCTTCCCTTGGGGGGTTCCTCAGCTGGTTCCTCTTAGCATGCCTTTGTGTCCAACCAGTCCATGACAGCCAGCCAGATCTATCACGTGCCTGTTTTCCTGCTGCAACAGACCAACACAGCTACTCCTCTGGGGTGCATGGCAAACTAACAATCTTACCAAAAATGTCCACCTTAAAAGGAGCACCTGAGACACTTACTTCATTGTTCCATCGGGGTTCTCAATGGTGACTGCACTGGTATGCCCCAGGACATAGCCGGGGATCCAGCCCTCGGCTGCGGGGCACTGGTCAGTGGCGGCTCGGAACACCAAAAACATGTTCTGTTGGTTGCTGGCTAGAATTTGCACGACTTCTCCTTGGTAGACATTAATCTCATCCTCCTTCACTGCCGTATAATCGTGTGTCACCAGCATGGTGGAGATATTGCTACTGCTGCTACTTTCACTCTGTCGGTGAACCAATCAGGTAGAGAGAGGAAAACAAGGAGGAAAAAGGAGACAGTTTACAAAAATACCGGGGAGAAGGGGGAGAGAATGCCTCTCTTCCATGACATTAGCTCCTAAGAATAGTCATTTCAATAAGCTTGTATTAAACGAACCATATGAGTACTGAGATTTTTCAGAATCTAGATAGACCCCAAAGAGCTGTTATCTAATAAACAGAGCAAGTAAATTAAACTGACCAGTAGTTGGAGGAGGGCTTATGTTCTTAATATCCCATCATTAAGTGTGAACCTGTTATTTTTATGTTCATGCACTAATCATTTAGCCTCCTTTCTTAAGGACAGGAAAGGATGCACGTTTGGGCTTAAGAAAATCTCTGTAAACCTTCCATTAAACAAACAAGCACCAGCCTGTTTACTCATCAGGAGCTTAAAAGCAGTACCCAACAGCAGCTTAAGATATTGGTTAGTAAACCAACATTAAAATCTCAGTTCCCCATTTCAGATGCAACAGGGAATTGCAATTTAAAATAGCCAAATTAAAGCTGGTGAGTAACAAGTGGTGTGGGACTGACACTACCTTCTGGTGTGATAAGCTATGGTTTAGTGGGATCATTTTATCAGAAATGGCTCACTAAGTCACCTTACACTGCCTTTTCTAGAGTTCGTAAGCAGCCCATCCCAGTGCTGCTAAATTCATTCTGTCCAGAAAGCACTGGATAGTACCCATTCTGGGCTCAAGAACACCAGATGCCTGAACTATTAAAAAAAAACACCTACATTTTTTTATTTGGCTGAAATCAGAGATTGGCAGTAATTTAACAAATCCCCAGATTCTGCAAAAATGACTTGGGAACAAGACGTTTTCAGCCACTGATACAGGGAAGTATGTCGTTCCTTTGTCCCAATACAATATCTGGAAAAGGAAAGTTAATTGGGGAAGAAATATATTGCTAAGCCTAAAGGGGAAGGTGGTGTTTCCATTAATGGTGAGATTCCTATTTCAAATGTTCCTGTTTGCTGGTGAAATGAACAGTATCCACCTTTAGTGAATGGGTGGTGGAGGGACAGTTATTATTTCCCCTATGTGTAAGAGTCTAAGAAGCATTTTTTTTAAAAAAAATAAGGCAATCTCCCTTCAAATAACTGCCGAGTCCTCTTAAAAGATTTGTTTTGCTTTAAATTTAAGCCACTTCTGGCTATTTGCCTGATGCATAGGTACAGTCTCGAACCCGACAGCTAGTTCCTAGTATGAAGCTATCCGCCCCTGCAGCACATTTTCTCCATATGGAGAAATGGCATCCCCCCCCCCCATGCAGCATATTAAGAACACATAGAAATACTACCTTAAACAGCCCCATCCCTTACAGTGAACAACCTTTTTTTTACGCTGGCTGCCAAGCTGACATTTCCCTAAGCTATGAAAACAATTTAAGCAGGTATGCCAAAGCCAAATCAAATAAATATAACAGGAGCTCAGAAACAGAACAAACATGCAAAGCGGAATTTCTTACCCTACAGCTACAATACAGTGAGTGAAAGAGGAAATCAGAAGAGGTCTACATTGTTAAAAAAAAATTCAACCAAGTAGTGCATGCTTTCAAGAAAGGTTCTGGAAGGCCAAGTGATGTGCGATCGAGGTTGTGCGGAAGCTGTGAAAGGAGCTGAAGAAGTGTATCACACACTTAAATTGGGGTGTGGGGTGGGGAAAAGGGTGTGGTTTTAAGACCAGCATCGAGTTTGAGGATGCAACTATTGCACCCCCCCTGAAGAATGATTATTCTGAAAATAACAATAGGTGTCCTTTGACTGCCATGTTGCATTTCCAGATTGGCAGCTTTAAAGAAAAGGAGCCGAGGTCTGCTGGCCGACAACCTGATCTTTCCTCGCAGAGCGGGCTGAAAAATGAAATCTCCAGGTGGCCCCAGCGCAGCGCTTCTTAGAGAACAGAAGGTATTTAGCTTGGAGGTTTGATTATGGTAGCCTTCTATTTGTGTTCACTAAGTGTATTTATCAGGATTTATTTTTGTGATGCTGTAAGATTCCTTGACCAGGTACGGATTTTTAAAAGACAGCAAGTCAACAGAATGCTTCAGCTCAACCAAAACACAGGAAGCGCAGCCTAACAGAACCTCCATGTTCTCTGAATACTGGATGTCGGAGAGTTCAGGGGAGAGGAGTGGAGTGTTGAATTCATGTACTGCCATGTGGGTATCTTGGGTTCATTTGGCTGGCCACTGTTGGGAACAGAATGGATCTTTGCTTTGATCCAGCGGGGCGATTCTTATTTTCTTCAAAGTCTTGCTGGGGTGGCATGGGGGGTGAATTGTATGCATGTATATGAACGGCAGAGGAATCCCTAAGCAAACCTGCCTATGGAAACACAGGTGAGGCGCAAACTGAGCTCCACCAGGGCAGCTGTACACAGAATGTTAATTTGTGCCTTCGTGTTAGATGGAGGGGGAGGAAGCCAACAGCAAGTTAGTAGAAACCAGACTAGCAGATTTTTTCCCCCTCCCAGCAGAGGTGGAAGTCACATTTAGAGTTAGAAAGGCTTTCTTCGTCTCTGTATATATACTGCAAGTTTATGTCTTATGTATACACACAGAGAGGCGACATACGTTTCTACTGAGATTTGCATAGAAAGACTGGGAGCGACTGATTATTATTATTTCAGAGCAGCGGTGCAGCACCAGAGAGCCAGAAGTTAGTATGGAGAATGATGGCAACGCACAGGAAGGGAGGAGGAGCATGGGAAGTTTTTTTGTTTTTAGAGGAGCTCGCAGGATAGAAGCGCTCCAGCTCTTACCCCATTACTCTGGGTGGAGTGTACTGACTGCTCGCTGGTCGAGGAACATGTGCTCATGCGGTCTGTGTCCTTGCTGTGTGAAGAGTGGCGGTGGACCTGGCGCTGGAGGGAGTCACTGTCCCCGGGAAAAGTGAAGGAGCCGGGGCGGCTGACAGGGGATGCTGGGATGGAGCTCCAAAAGGAGCCCTTCTGCAGGGGGCTGCTGGGAGGAAAGGCTTCCTTGCCAAAAGGAGAAGGGAAAGTCATTGCGGGAGGAGAGTTTATTGGCGAGACGGCTCCGGGCCTCGGTTTCCCCAGCGCCAGCGATCCTACGCAGCTCCTCGAACGGATCTCCTCCGAGTTCCCGCGGCATTCCCTCTGATCTGCGTCCGCCAAGCCGCAAGCGCTTCCCGATGCCTTCCGGGGGCTCTCCATCGCTTTCATCTTGGGGATCTTCTCTGGTTCTCTCTCTGGACCGTTCTGCTGAGCGTTTGGTACCGGGTGCCTGCCTGCCTGGCTAAGGCCAGCCTCTAGGGTGGTGGTGGTGTGGGGAGGCAGGGAGGAATTGTGAATGGACATACCTGACATCTTGTCTGCCTCTGCTTGGACTGAGGCTGCAGAGGAGACCAGGACTGGGGAATGGTGTCGGACTGGCTGCGGGATCCGGGAAGGCCTGCTACGGCTGGAGCTGGGGATTCCAGGGCAGGTGCTAGGGCCACTGCTATTGCTGCTGCCGCCGCCACCACCAGGACCACTGTGGTTCCTCTGGTACTCGATCGGTGATGTCAAGGCTGAGAAAAGTGAGAGGGGTTCACACAAAAATGGAAGGCAATGCAAAGCCAGTTGTCAAACAGGGTCTCAAATTCAATTGCCCCAATAACAGTACAGTCAAACCTTAGCTCCCAAATGCCTCCGTTTTGGAACATTTTGGCTCCCAAATGTTGAAAACCCGGAAGTAAATGCTCTGGTTTTCGAACGTTTTTCGGAAGCCGAAAGTCTGTCGCAGCTTCTGCTTGAGTGCAGGAAGCTCCAGCAACCAATTGGAAGCTGCGCCTCAGTTGTCGAACATTTCGGAAGCCAAAAGGGCTTCCAGAATGGATTACGTTTGACAACCAAGGTTTGACTGTATCTTCTTTTGCACAATCGCCATGTTTTTTGGCAGGTATTACTCACACCATCATTCCCAGATAAAGCCAAGCAACTTAAAAGCAAATATATTCATGTCAGCAAAAAAATCTGATGCATTTGAAAAGAAACACAATACTATTTATGAAACAACTGTGATTAAATTAGCATTGCGTTGTGTGAGTTACTGAATTACAGTATGGACATACTATGGACAACTTCTTATTTGTCCAAGAATGTCGAAGTGAAAGCATATCGGTTATTTTTGCTTTGATGATCTATTTATATGAAATAGTGGGATTATAACAACCATGTGAATAATTTTGGGTGGACGGAAAAAAAGGGATTATCTGAAATATGTATCTGTAAATCAGACTATGGTATCTAGGTATTTTAAACTGAATAAATTGTGGGACATTATTTAGGTTATCTGTGCTAAAAAGAGGAAGTCAGGGCTGCACAAGATATTTAGCAGAAGTTCTTAAAAAAAGGAAGCTGGACATCCACTCTCGAATATAATTAATTAGCAAGCAAGCTAAGCAAAATGACATGACAAACCATTACGGCTGGCTTTTAAAAATTTAGCTTCAGTGTGATTCTGCATGGAAGGTTACGGGGAATGAACTAAAGCCTCTGACAAAAAGCTTCCACAAGGAAAGCAAAATTATTAGCCCCGTCAATGAACTCAAAATACGGAACAGTGATAGAGGGGAACTTTTAAAATAGCAAGACAAAGGAAACCGTCTGGAGAATTAGATTAATTCTGAAACTTTAGTAGGAAGTAGAAATGAAGTTCACTTTACCATTTAGAAAATTACGCTGGTTTTCCAAGATTTGGTTGATTTCGTGGATCCACATTTGGCGGACTCCTGGACTGGTGGAATGCAAAACAAAAGTCTCCATAACATCACCTGCCCTTGACGTTAGTGCAAATTTACAGGGATCGTTGTCTATGTTTTCCTCCAAGCACAGGCCACTCACCTTCATTAAAAAGAAAAAGGGAAAAGCTTTCAGAAAATGCCAATTTCATCTTTTTGTTACTACTTTTGATCAGATGGCATGTGGTAACTTAGCAGGAGCACCCATGTCGAGGAAGTCCCAATAAAGACCACTCTGCGAGAAGGTCACAACTATACCAAAACCAGAAGCGACCTCAGAAAAGGCACTAGCAATTGGAGAACTTGTTGCACCAGAGCCTATTGGCACTGGAGTTGGGGATGTAACACTCATTTCTAGTCCATTTTGTCCACAGCCCAGCCCACACAAAGCGTCAAACAACAACTAATCCAGAATGTGGCAGCTAGACTGGTGACTGGGAGTGGCCGCTGAGACCATATAACACCGGTCTTGAAAGACCTACACTGGCTCCCAGTACATTTCTGAGCACAATTCAAAGTGTTGGTGCTGACCTTTAAAGCCCTAAATGTCCTCGGCCTAGAATACCTGAAGGAGTGTCTCTACCTCCATCGTTCAGGCCAGACACTGAGGTCCAGCTCCGAGGGCCTTCTGGCAGTTCCCTCCCTGCGAGAAGTGAGGTTACAGGGGACCAGGCAGAGGGTCTTCTTGGTAGTGGCGCCCGCCCTGTGGAACGCCTTCCCATCAGATGTCCAGGAAATAAACAACTATCTGACTTTTAGAAGACTTCTGAAGGTAGGCCTGTTTAGGGAAGCTTTTAATGTTTGAGGTTTTATCATGTTTTTAATATTCTGTTGGGAGCAGCCCAGAGTGGCTGGGGGAACCCAGCCAGATGGACGGGGTAAACATAATAATAATAATAATAATAATAATAATAATAATAATAGTTATAGTCATGTCTTAATTTGAAGTCTTCAAGCAAATTTCACTAGCCTACCTAGACAGCCAGTGTTATGTTAATCATTCAAAACAGCCTGACAGCAAAGAAGGAAAAACGCACCCTCTCTTAAGTTTCTAAAAACTTCCCTCCCTGCTTGCCAAGGGAATTTCTGACTTGCCCCTGCACAGAAGAAGCCATTTGCACTTTGACACCTGATCAATTTGTTAGTGATGAGGGGGAATTGCTTGAAAGGCAAAATGAGAAAAAGTGCTAAACCAGGGAGCAGTCGAATGAGACAGTGCCTCTTATTCTCAGCATTCCACGTGTCCCTACAGATTTGTCATTACCCAAGCAAAGTAGGAGCAGCTCCTCTATGACTGCATCCCATGCCACTCTGGTATGAAACATAAAAGTGGGCTGGTGGCCTTAACATGGGAATCCTCAACCCCAT
Organism: Podarcis cretensis; assembly: GCF_951804945.1. Classification (NCBI taxonomy): domain Eukaryota; kingdom Metazoa; phylum Chordata; class Lepidosauria; order Squamata; family Lacertidae; genus Podarcis; species Podarcis cretensis. The sequence continues at coordinate 15,140,706 of NC_137176.1, read as the reverse complement.
TTCAAAGGTTAGGAAAGCTGCAGAATGCAGCAACAGGGAAATTTGTTGCAGGGGACAGTCAAAGGAGGAGGATATCACAACAGCCTTGTAATTAACAGTTTGCCTGGTAGACGACAAGGAAATTCATGCAGGTAAGTGAGATGATAGGGACGCGGGTGGTACTGTGGGTTAAACTGCAGAGCCTAGGACTTGCTGATCAGAAGGTCAGCGGTTCGAATCCCCACGACGGGGTGAGCTCCCGTTGCTTGGTCCCTGCTCCTGCCAACCTAGCAGTTCGAAAGCACGAAGTGCAAGTAGATAAATAGGTACCGCTCCGGCGGGAAGGTAAACAGCGTTTCCGTACGCTGCTCTGGTTCGCCAGAAGCGGCTTAGTCATGCTGGCCACATGACCCGGAAGCTGTACGCCGGCTCCCTCGGCCAATAAAGCGAGATGAGCGCCGCAACCCCAAAGTCGGCCACAACTGGACCTAATGGTCAGGGGTCCCTTTACCTTTACCTTTAAGTGAGCATGATGGCAAAGGAGGGAGGGGTCATGGCATCAAGCTTGTTTGGTTTCTGTGCTGGCTACAGAAGAGGGATAGTTCCCTCTTCCGTGATCAGCAAGGAAACAGTGGAGTCCACCAGTCCTTTTGGGAGAAGGCAACTTTTAAAACTAGCCTGTATTTCCATGCTTACTTCCCTCTTTGGCCAGCATGGACATAACAGACTACTAGTCTCTTAGCATACTAATAATTTTTTGCACAGGCCAGTAACTTGTGCGGGCTCTTTTGCAAGGCTGAGCTACAAAACAATACAAGATGCTGCCAGTAACTATGAACAACCTCTTTCAGTCCAACTTTCATCTCAGGTTAACATTTAACAGCAGGCCATTTGCCAACTTGCACCTGCTCCTCTTAGCTCAGCTGAAACACACAGTAGTTTTGCATTAAGTGTGCTGCAATAGCTAGAGTGCTGGGTTTGGCAAACCTAGAATCAAGTCCCCACTCAGTCACGAAGCTCTCTGCGGTGACCTTGTTTGAATCGTTTTTCTTTCAACCCAACATCCGTCACAGGGCACTGGTGAGAATAAATTGCTACTCTGTGCTCCCTGGAGGAAGGGAGGGATTCATAAAATTCCATTCTAGGTTAGTTTGCTGACAGACTAAAGAGCTCTCTGCAGCAATTTTTGGAGTGACCAAGTACAGCTTGGGATCTTGACTCAGAACAACCCAGAAATCAAACTCGGGAAGTCGTTCCAACAGATGAGCCAATAAAGAATACAACATCTTCACATCCAGTTTGCGAAGTGAGTTGTTGAGGCCACCTGGTGGGAAAATGCACATTTACAGCTTCCAAGTATGGTGAGATAAAAGTGAATAAAAGGCAGGGAGGTCAAGGGGCCTGATCACAATATGTGTGCTATGGACACACAAAGGGGAGGAAGGCGCACTGCTTCATGGAGTAAACCTTCATGGAGTTTCAATATAAACATAGATATTGACTTATATCTGATATTAAAAGATGAACAGTGGGAATGTGCATGAATACAATGGGGTTTGGAAAAGCACACCAGCACAGAAAACAGGTAAAGGAAGTAGAACAATCATTTGCAGTTGACGTATGGGGTTGAGCAATGTTATGTTGCCATAAATCAATAAAATTCTTTATGTCATTAGACAGGTTCTTAGAAGAGGCACATCGTTCACAAGACACCACCTACAATTTCCAGACTTACTATGGGGTGGTCCAGCATTCTAAATGCTGGCATACCTGATTGGAACAGTTTTGATATTATTAACTTATAAAGCTTTGCCAGACACATGAGAAATAGTCTTTTAAAATTTGACTCCTATTCAACTGCATTTTGCAATTTCCCCCATAATTAAGAGAAACCACACCTGACTGTGTTCCAGGCCTTTTGGCTGGTTTGCTCCAAGTATTTCCAATTTCTGGCTATAATAAGCATTTGTGCTGCAGCCAAAGTAGGCAACAGAAGTTATTTCCTGCTTTGTAATTCACTTAATTTCTCTGAAAACCATTTCCTAAAACCCAGTCACTTGAGGGAGGCACTTGAGGGAGCGCTCCCACTGTGCTTAGGAGGCTTCGCGTTGCTTTCGCTGAAGCCAGGAGAGCAAGAGGGATCAGTGCGCACCGATCCCTCTTGCTCTCCTGGCTTCGCTTCGCTGGAGAGGCACTGCGCAGGGAAAGCTGGAGAGGGAAAGCTGCGCAGTGCCCCTTCAGCGAAGCGGTAGGAGATCGGCAAGTCCTAGGCTCTGTGGTTTAACCCACAGCTAGCCTTTCACCTCCTGATCATTGGTATATTTCCCCTAAGCTTTGAAATAAACCCTTTCCCAGTGTTTTTTGCAGAATCAGGAGATTAATCCCAGAGGAAGGGGACACCCCCCCCTTTAAACAGACTATGAGCACAGTTGGATTAGAAACTGTTGTCAAAATGGAATTGAACCCTCAAGCCCACTGCATAACTAAAAGAAAAAACATATGCAGAAGACTTACCTTGATACTGTTTTTAAATAAGAATCCTGGCGTTGAGAAGCCTTTCTTTTTATCTAGTGGTTCACTGAATATAACAATCTGTTCAAACAGGAACACCCGTCTTTCTTTGCAACGCGGCAAGAGTCCCGTTTCCTGATCTGTAACCATGAACGTATCTTGCAGCAACAGCTTACCCTGGGCAACAATTTTACCCTAAAAAAGAGAGGCCAGAACAAGTTGAGTCAACCCTTTTTAGTCCATCAGCTGAAACAAGTCTGATAAATGTCGTTTGGAATGCTGGGTACCTTTCCAGTTAGGAGTTTGATCTGGCCTTCCACAAATTGTCGTGCAGATCTTTTTTGGTTGGAAGATTAAATAAGAAGAGTTTGTTTTAAGAGCCTCTGCACGTTCTATGTTGAGGTTAGGGGTCTGCTCTTGTTGTCGCCAGTTCACTTTGGTACTATGGTGTTCTGTTAATGCCTGCTTGTTATTAACTGATAAACTGTGGACCTCTTTGGATAATTGGGTTATTTGAGAGGCTATACCTCTAATTTGTTGGAAGATATGCTCAACCGTTCTTGCAATTAGAGTTAATTGGGTGCTCTCCCTACTTGTTATTCCTTCCTCTCTGAGCGGCACAGGACCAACTTGCCCCATTGCTGGATCCAGTTCCAGCTGAAACAAGTAGTTATATTACCAAAGAAAGTATGGCTAACAAGGTTTTTACATTCCACATGGCTATGTTACTGAGAATTAGTGCTGCTCTCCGATTCAAACTATATCTACATTCTTATGGTGCTCTGCTAAATTTATCCCTGAAGGACTGTAGCCTGTAGAAGACCGAAGTTGGGACTCCAAAGGGACATGTGACTGATTAAAAACAACAACAAAATGGCAGAAACAGTGGGATCAATACAGTTAAGATCATAGAAAGAAAATCACACAAACTCTCATGGTCATCAGGAAGCCTCTTCCCATTCCACGTGATCATGGGTTGTGTGCACACTTCCTTTGGGCCACATCTCAAAATGTCACAACCAAGCAGCCCCACCCGTTAGCAAATGTACAATTTAGTGGGGTTCAGGAATGCAGCTCCTTACCTCCATAGCTGTCAACTTTCCTCCCCTTTTTAAGGGAAATTCCCTTATTCCAAATAGGATTCCTTTCAAGAAAAGGGAAAAGTTGACAGCTATGCCTTACTTCCACCTGATGTATATCAACTGAGCCATTATTATACAACAACCACGTGAATTCGGCCTCACTGCATTATCTCTGCACATTATATTCTGGCTCTTGTTCCAACAACTGTGACATCCAACATGCATATGTCAGATGAGAACAGGGACTAATCTACACTGGTGAGTTATAACGTTAAAAATGTGTTATAAAAATGTAACACCAGAGGGAGCTGTAGAGTAGCGATGTGTCGCCAATGGGAAATTGCACTGGGAGCTATTTTTTAATAGCATTTTCCAGATCAGTGTAGATCCAGCCCAGGTGCTTTAGGAGGATGAAAGAGTAGGGACGACAAGAGGCCATGAGTTCTAAGTTTGGGTGCAAGCCTACAGGGGCACGGTTCCCTGTACTATTCCTATCCTTATGCTTTGCCCTCCTGCCAGCATTACAGTTCAGGGACCTAGCAGGGGCAAGCGAGCGAGAAGGCTACTTCCCTATGGTCTGTTTTCAACCTCTAACAAGAAAAAAGGTACTTCAATTGGATTTTAGGAGTAATTTTGAAGCGGAAACAAGTCCAAATGTTAAGAGTACATGCACTTATTCTTAAAATGCTTCCAGGTGACTCGAAACCAGATTGTAATGGGAGGATGCTGTTTGTGAAGAAAAAGGTGCCCAAACCCAAGGAAGGACTTACATCAAATCCTTGTAAACGACCAACATTCATCATGTCGTTGCACCGTTTTGGGACTATACACATTACTTCTACAGCCCTCTATTGAATCAAGAAAGAGAGAGAGATTAGAACAGTGAACTGTGCAATGCCTTTTAGTTATTCTTTTCAGATTCTCTAAGGTGCCACTACCAAGATTGATTGCACACATCGAAGAGGCAGGCTATATAATAAAATTTGTTGGGAGACTGCTTCTGGGAACACCCTGCCCCTTCCTGTAATCTCCATGATGAATTCTCCCAAAGTGATGGACCTGCTGTTTTAACCATTAATTCCAGAATAAATCCAATGTGGAAAAACAAAAACAGAACAATCTTTGTGAAGGAGGTCCACAGACTGCAGACAGATACAGAAAGAGTGCTATAATTCTGCTACAACAGCTGTCTTGATGCTGGCATAAATATTTAAGAAAACAGTGTTTCTAAGTACCTCTAATTCTGTTGTATCAAGATTAGCTTTTTTGGAGTACTTAAGGAAGTCCTGCAAAGAAAAAGAAAGAACTATGAATTGACATATTCCATTAAAATTATATATGTGTATGCATATATATTGGGAAGTCCTGATGATCAGAAACTGCTGATGATAATAAAATGTGCATTTATCTACCATCCCATTTTGGGACTTCTGGGAAGCCCTGATGTACAGCATATCAGAAATAAAATGCTTAGGCGAAGAAATCAAACAGTAAAAACAAAGTGTGTTTCCTGACTGTCCTTCAATTGTTTTGCATATTTACTGTGTTTTTGTTTTATATGGGCAAGTGCTTTAAGTTGTATATTTTATGGTTGTAACCATATGTTATAAGGGAGGTAAGAAATCGAACAAAGCAAAACAAATATTATTTTATTCACAAGTAGCTAAATCCCCACAAAGGGCTCTGCTTTCTCTGAAATTGGCAAACAGAGGAAATGAAACATTTTCAGATCAGAATTAACACTAGTTATTTACTATTTCCTGAGGCATACTTATGTAAACTACCTTAGCAGACACACAGTGCTCCAACATAAACAAAGAACATTTGTGGGTACTTTCTGAGAAATATCTGCCTATATCTATAAGATGCAAAGCAATCATTTTTTTTTTTAAGTGTTCCGAATGCTATACAGCAATAAAACTCCCAACCGAGAGCATTCAAAGTGCCTTACCTTTAGTAGCAATTGGTATTTCATAATTCTTTGCACTGGTTTTATCAGCAAGTCGGTGAGCTGAAGTCGGTGACCCAAACGTTGCTTCAGGTCCTAGTAGTAGTAAAATAAAAGTTCAGAGCAGATCCTGTAACTCTCTATTTTGAGAGGAAATATCATCAAGGAAGCTAGTTCTGACAGCCACTCTAATACAGATTTCCCTTCAGGATTCCTAACAGCTTCCCTTAGATTAACTCTCTAAATTACTTAGCAAAATGAACTGTTAAAAAAGAAGTAGTTTGCTTTTCAGTAGGGCTCACGTCTTCCCTGACTTCATTCTATCCATATCCCTAAGAAATCTGTTGAGTCTCATCCCCTTTATCCTGTCTGGGCCTATCATCCCTCCTGTTAAAGGACGACAGTTTTTCTTAGTTACACACAGCCAGACCATCTATGGATGCCAAACCTGGGGGGCTTACATTGTAATAACCTGGGGGCTTAAACTTTAATAGGAAAGGGGGATGATGGTGGCAGCAACCTCAGTCCAGCTTGGGACTAGAAAGACTCACTTTGGCCCTACTGAATTTTCCAGACTTTGATTGGCTGGCAAAAGAAGGATGCAAAAGTAAACTATTCCCTTGGATTGTCTGTTGGGCTAAAACTAGTTTTCTATTAACACTTGATGCTCAGTCAGTACAGAGGCATCATGTGTTCATACATATCTAGGGACCAACACCTATCCTCGCTTGTACCTTCAAGCTGACCACTAGTCCATCCCTGACCACTAGTCCTGCTAGCTAGGGATGATGGGAGCACCTTCCAAAAACAGCAAGAGACCCAAGTTTGGGAAACAATGGTTTAAACTTTCCCCCTCATTTGAATGTCTTTGGCCTGGTATGTGAAAGCAGCTAGTGATTTGAATTCAGGTTGCTATGACAACATCTTAAGATCCAGTTAAACGAGTCAATGTCACTCGGCTTCCTGATGTCTCACAAGTATTGTATGGTAAAATCACAAAAAAACCGATTCCATGCTGTAATTCACCTTGAAGCGGAATTTGATGTACAGAATTATTAAACCCTAGAGCTAACTGGGGGGTGGGGGGTGGGGAAGAGAGTTTATTCATTTGGTAACAATAAACTAATTTCGATCTCAGCCACAGATCCTGAGAGAGATAATGTCTCAGAGACTGCAAAGAACAAGAATTTTTGGAAAAGATTATATTTCTTCTGTCCAGAAAGAGACAGCCAACCCCCTGCCTTTGGCACTTACCTCAAAAAAAGTATCAATGTATTCCGAGACAATATGCTCAGACTTTGGTTTGTTTTGGCAGTAAACTATGTACATGTGCAATCTTCTCTCCTGCAGCAGAGGGAAAAGAACAAGGATGTTGTATTTCATGAAAATGTAAAGCATACTTGGCACGGACCAGAACAGCACAGATCATTAGAACAAAAGCTACCATACTCTACAGGAATATAATGGTCCATATAAGATATTGCATTTTCCATACTGTCTCACCTACTCTCTTCCTTGCATATGCTCACAAGTGCTTGGATAAATCAAGTGTGCAACAGACTGTAGACTAGGTGTGGGGAACTTCTGGCTCTTCAGATGTTGCTGAACAACACTTCCCATCAGTCCAAGAAAGCATGGGCAATGCTCAGAGGTGATGGCCATTGCAGTTCAGCAACAGCAGGAGCTTGAGAGGTTCCCCATGACTGCCGTACACGAACACAGCCAACAACGATAATTGCAACTGACGGAGAGCACTTTTTACACAATTAGCCTGCTGGTGGTCATATCTATGTTCGCCTCAAGTCTACACTTTGTGCCCAGAGACGTTTGGCAGAGGATTATGACCCACATTAATGTCAAGGCATATCCTCCCTGCTGCCCCCAAATTAATAAATCCATTTGATATGCAGGCTTGTGCATGAGAGCAGCTGCTCCAAAACTTTGTGCCCTCAGGAACTGCTTCCCACTGCCAAGGAACAGTCAGAGCCAGTCATGAACCCTCCTTATGTTGCAAAGAATTCCGGAGTGTACTCTAAGGTTGTGGGCATTCTAGGGCACACTTTGAGTCAGAACAAGGTCCAACATTCCTCTCTGGCTGTGTGCTCTGAAGGGCTAAAATGACAGTAATGACCAACTCCATCTATCAGGAAGCGTGGCCACCATGGCTGATCTTGTTGAGGAGACTCCCACCCCCACCATGAGGAAATGTGTCATGGCCCAAATAAAGAAGTGAAGAAATAACCTCTGTTCTTTAAGAGCATATTTCAGATTCGTTGTACATATGGAAAGCCACAAAAGTTTGGCTAAGTAGAAAAATCAGGAAACTAAGTGAGAGTGTAACAGATTGCACCTTCTGTCACTGCCTACACATTTAAGAGAGAACGGAAGGCGTTAGTGCTGGAATTTGTTCTGTGCATAATTTCTTTATATCTCCCCCAAGTTTACTATTCCTGCCACTCTAACTAAGCATTTTGGAAGGCAAAGAAGCAAAGCAAAGTAAGTTCATGCATCTTTTAAAAAGGCACAGAATGGAGAATACATGGGTGAAGATATAAGGGCTGCTTGTATGTTGTCAAATATCCAGACCTATGATCAACGCAGCTTCTATATATGCAATGGAGAGGAGGAACATACTTACATGTTTAACAAAAAGTGATCCCAATTTTTCTGGATCCTCAAGGCACTTCTCTAATTCTCCTAAAAAGAAACTGAGCAGCACAAAAAAAATATTATTGTTAGCCTCATTATGGCAACAAACAACTGATTCAACAGCTGACAACAGTTTGGTTGCATTTACTCTGTGGGAGCCATCCACTTTCGGAAATAGAAAGGTTTGTGGAAGACGCATCAGTGGATTGGCTGAAGACACTTTTGTCATTTGCCAGCAGCTATATCACATCGCCCCAGTGTTATGCTGCAAGAAATCCCAGGGTGCCCCTCTCAGCTTGGACACGGCTGAGTAAGTTCCCTTAAAATTATAATTGCCTCAACCAGCCACTTGGTTTGACTGTGTGGCTGGGACAATTCTGAGCCCAGGCGAAGAACATCTGGGGAAAGTGTAGGGTTTCCTCGAAATGAAAGTTAACAAGCAACAGCAAGGAAGCTTTGCCCTAACTTGGGATTCCTCTGAATCAGAGCTCAACTAACACATATGCCATGTCTTCTTCATCACAGTGACAAATAACTGAGTAGTGAACACAGTGTGTAGAGTTGCATGTTAATGCACTCATATTACTTTCAAACTTGAGCAAAAGCAAATTGCAAAATTATCTTTATCTAGGGATAAGGGAAATTCCAGTGTAGATGAATCATGTTACATGAACCTGCACTAGCAGTTGAGGAACTGGCTCTAATCCAAGGTCTGTCTATTATGTAGTTGCCACCACTCGTTCGTAGAGATACTAAAGGGATAGAAGACACAGAAGGCCATTTGCGGGGCCCTAACAATGTTTGCAATGTAGGCCTTCCATCCACAGATTCTGCAGAGATAAATCAATCCATTCAGAAATGTCTTGCAATAGTCCAAATAGTCCACCAGACAGTTATTCTTGTCTGTAGACTTTCCAAATATAAGACTCCCAGACACTAGGAGCAATTGCTGCTCAGATAGAACAGAACCAAAATCTAAGATCTCATCTTATGGCAGACCGTGCACAATTGTGAAATGAAGGGATCTGAAACTTTCAGCTGAGACCACGTTCTTGAGCCACAAAGTTATATTAAATCAAGGGCATCCCTGTTACTAGAACAACTAGGACTAGTAAGGCCCCGATGGCTCCATCCTTAGGTACCAGACAACTGCAATATAGAGGTCAGACTTCCATCTGAAACAAGGCACAGCTAAACCACCTTAGTGCTGAAAATAACTGGCTTATAATTCCACCTGTGGCATGCTGTAAATTGGAAACTGCCCCCAAGTGGTAAAAACCAAAGTAATTTCTTTCTACTGAAATAAACTGGGCACCAGATGCATATACAGGAATGGCCTTCCAACAGTATCCGTTCATTACAAAAAGCACAAGAGAGCAGGGCAACCTTTGCCTGGAACCTAATGGTGGATGCCTGGTTGAAAAAAATACATAATTTGTGTGCCTCCAGAGAAAAGACCCCCTTATCCAGTAGCTCCCTGCCTGAGACTTGGAAAAGGGTCTCTGAAGGGCTGTCACATGAAAGATGGAGCAAGCTTGTTTTCTCCTGCTCCAGAGGATAAGACCCAAACCAATGGATGCAAGTTACAAGAAAGGAGATTCCAACGAAACATCAGGAAGACGTTTCCTGACAGTGCGAGCTGTTTGACAATGGAACCAATTCCCACGAGAGGTGGTGGACTCTACTTCGCTGGAGATATTTAAGCGGAGGTTGGATGGCCACCTGTCATTTATGATCTAGTTGAGATGCCTGCATTGCAGGGGCTTGGACGAGGTGACCCTCGGGGTCCCTTCCGACTCTAGAATTCTATGGTTCTATGTCAATCTTCACAACGTGCTCAACTGAATTTTTCCAGTATAATATTTTTATGCTGCTTGGGGTGGTTTTTGTCCACTTCTTCAGCTGGTTATGCGAGATGAGAACCAGAAAGAAAACCAGTTATGAACAAAAACAAAAAAATACATACTCTCTGTGCCAGTCATATATTTGATGAATGTTGCCAAACACAATTTTGTCTTTCCCTTTCATGTCATCTGGAACACCATCTTCTTTCATGAGTGCCATGTAACCCTGGAGTAAATTAGTAAGAAAAATGGACATGAGCGCAGCTGTTCACCTTTTTATTACTTTTAACATTGCAAACTGCTGAGTATCATCTTGGGCCCTTTATCATCCCCCCCCCAAATCCCCCTGCCAGCTGATGTGTTTTTAATAATATCTATCTATCTATCTATCTATCTATCTATCTATCTACAGTGGTGCCTCGCAAGACGAAATTAATCCATTCCGCGAGTCTCTTCGTCTAGCGTTTTTTTCGTCTTGCGCAGCAAGCCCATTGACGGCTTAGCGGATTAGTGCTATTAGCGGCTTATCGGCTTAGCGGATAAGCAGATAAGCGGCTTAGCGGCTTAGAAAAAGGGGGGGGGAAGGAAAAAAACCCCGCAGGAACTCGCAAGACATTTTCGTCTTGCGAAGCAAGCCCATAGGAAATTCGTTTTGCGAAGCACCTCCAAAACGGAAAACCCTTTCGTCTAGCGGGTTTTCCGTCTTGCGAGGCATTCGTCTTGCGGGGCACCACTGTATCTATCTATCTATCTATCTATCTATCTATCTATCTATCTATGGGGGTGGCTGAAAGTACATATAGTGGTACCTTGTGTTATTTACCATCCCCCTTATGAATGCTGTGGGTCACACACTCCGCTAACCCGGAAGTAGATGCTCCTTGTTGTGAACATTGCCCCAGGATGCGAGCAGAAGTCGTGCTCCGGTGGCACAGCAGCAGCGAGAGGCACCATTAGAGAAAGCGTGCCTCATGTTACGAGCAGTTTCCTGTTACGAACGGACCTCCAGAATGGATCAAGTACGTAACACGAGGTACCACTGTATTCAGGATGAAGTCCTAATGGCATAACTAATATGCATTCATTGATTCTGAGTATGAACTCTTGTTTAAGAAATGCCTCGCAGGATAGGATCAACAGCCATCAGGGTTGGCCAGTGGTCCACAGACTATCTCTCTTCTGCTCACACCTGCCATAAGCCATGCTCTTATTTAGAACATAAAAAACACAAGAGACCCAATGGGAAGCCAAACATTTTTGCAACAGCGTAGTTGAAAATCCCTTTACAACATGCTTCCACATTGTGGTCAAGTAAGTACTGAAGCTCGTAACAAATCCCGATTTACTCTTTTTCATATTTGCGTGCTTTATGTATAATGTTACATTGCTCCTTGTCTGGCTTGACACATCAACTCACAGGACCAAGTCTGTGGGAAAAGCAGCTCAGAAAGGCAAAAGGAGAATATCTATCTGAATCTTGACAGCAAATTTATGCTGGATCCAGATTTATGGGGACTTATTGTGCCTTACTGGGGGCCAGTTTATGTGATACGTGTGCAAGTATTATTTTCTTTTTTTATAATAATTTTTTATTAGTTTTTAATTACAGTCCAATTATTATTGGCCTCATTATAACAATACCAATTTATAATGCAATTATTCACACCAATCATTCAAATACCAAATTTTATAATTATAATTTAGTTAAAGTGGCCTCCATGTGCTAGATTTTATTATTCTCTTTATTTCTGCATTCCAAAATCTCTGCATTCCAAAATCTGTGGAAGTATTATTTTCAGTAAATGGAAGTTAACTGTCAATTTTCACAATCAATTTCATTGTTTATTTGACTTAATTTTAACAACTCTCTGGACTCAGTGTGTACCCGAGAGTAACGGGTTGGTGGCAGCAGGGAAGCGAGCACAGTGGTGGCACAGGGATCAATAGACAGTCAAACGTCCGGGGACCCTGTGCGATCGCCACATACTCCCCACCCTCAAAGTTCAACAACTTCAGGCCATCTCCTCCCACTTTCTTAAATTGGAGTCCCCCAAAATAGGGGGCATCTTAAACACAGGGGTGTGTTATACACGGAAAAATACGGTAGTTGTGAACCAGAATAATACACGCGCAGAACCCACAGCTACCTCCACGAGTGTATTTGCACATGTTCCAGCAACAGCTAACGATTCACTACACATACCATCCAGCTTATACAAACTGTTTTCTGTTTGGTCATGAACCTGTGTATATTATTGCATAGGGGGATTTAATAGCCTGAAACAAGCCTTTGCAGGAGCAAGTAGATCTGCAAGTGCAAGGAATGCAAGCATACAAACTGTCTACTGTGCCATAAAGGGCGCGAAGAAGCCCTATATGTAGAGCAGCCCTGGTGTGGGCAACAATCTGCTCAATTAGGTTGCACGAATCAATGCAATTTGGAACACAGAAGCTGGGGTACTCAATACAATTTGTAACTCAGCCTAGTGAGCCCCGTGATCCCACACTTCTGATTCTTTCCAGATCATAAATTCAGGACAACAGAAGCAGCAACTCAAAGCAATCTAAATGAATCCATTTTTAAAGTACATCTATTGTACTTGTTTAATTTGCTGCCACGTTCAGAAGTCATTCCTAAATCTATTAAGAGGCCTGTTTATTAAAAGGTGTTCCAGCTGTCCGTTCTAAAACTGAAATACTGCCAGCCATTCCATTGCCTACATTCCTGCACAAGGACTGAACAGGCCCCTTCGCTGCAAATATATTACCAAGCTGGCCTTAAAGATTCAACAGCTTATTTTACAGAAGAGCCAAGAAACAGCAGGGAGTCCTGATCTCGTGCTGGCATGGAAACTAATTACAGCCAGGATTCAGAATTTACATTTTCAGCTGTCCATATGCAGTTAAGTTGGCAGCTTGTAAAAAGCGCCTTCTCAAAGATACTTTACATATGGAATTATTGCTAGCTCATCAATAACACTGGAAACTGTTGTCTAGTAATTACCAATCTTAACCTAGTTCATAACTAGCTAAAAACGGACTAATATAACAGGTGACAAAGTAGATTTCTCCAAGCATTGCTGGTAGCATCCTCCAAAGGTGTTTGGTGGAGAGGAATGGCACTTTCCTCTTTCCCCTTTTGAAGTTTGTGTTTCTGATCTGACTGGAAGCAGCACACTGATTTTAAAAAGACATACCTCTACTACGTAACCAAGATCTCTCACATAATCTCTCTCCGTCTCCACTAATTCCTGTAGAACATAGCTGCAAAGTTACGAAAAGTGAGAATAATTAAGGGTCGCATTTTGCGATATGAACAATTTCTATGCATGCAAATAATGTGACAACAGTAATAATAATAATAATAATAATTTTTATTTATACCCCGCCCTCCCCAGCCAAGGCTGGGCTCAGTAGGGAATACTATGGTAAAATATGGTGTGACTAAGCAGCATGAGATTTTTTAAAAAATATATCTATCTATTTCAAGAATAGTTATAAAATTACTAATGTTTCTCATACTGAAATTTGAAGTGTGCATGCCAAGTGGATTTAATATAATCAACATTCCACAAAGTGGCACCGTTAAAGGCCTAACTGGATGTTGCAGCTACCATTTGTGTAAACTGAAGAGCCCCCCAAAGTAAACATTTTATGTTTCTGAGACTCTCAACTTTCCTACTAAGTTTTTAAAAGCATTACAAGCACAAGAATGGGGGCTAACGTGCTAGACAGGGGAAATTATTGCAATTCATCTGGCTTTCCGGCAAAATCCTCCAACAGTTGAAATAATCAAAGTCTTAACTCGCTGAACAAAAGAGGTAAAAACTAATGTCTACAATAACACAGATTTTACAACACAGAAGGCAAAGGACAGATGCTCTTCTTAAGCATATAAGGGAAAGGGATTGGTGGGCTAGTCTTACTGTCGCCTTTTTAAAGAGCTGGACTTCCGCTCTTCCATCTCATCTATGGGTGAAGAGGAGGAGAGAAGTGAGTTGTCTGAAGGATTGAATGATGGGCTACTGCTGTCTCCCTGGTCCACCATCAGTGAGCTTGGACGATCCTCCAGAGCCTAAGAGGAAAACGATAAACAAGTGAGATTGGGGCAACACCATCAGCACAATCTATTTCACATACACATGCTGTAAAAAAAGGTAAAGGTACCCCTGCCCGTACGGGCCAGTCGTGTCCGACTCTAGGGTTGTGCACCCATCTCACTTAAGAGGCCGGGAGCCAGCGCTGTCCGGAGACACTTCCGGGTCATGTGGCCAGTGTGACGAAGCTGCTCTGGCGAGCCGGCACCAGCGCAGCACACGGAAACGCCGTTTACATGCTGTACTTTTATCTATTTTAAGAACATGTTGATCATTTATTATTCTAACACCTTTGTCAACTGTGTACGGGTATTCACAACTCTCTCCTTCCCTGGTGGCGGCAAGATGTGTTGCAATGTGTGTGGCCATTTGCAGGCACCAGAGGTTCTCCTGCAGCCCTCCTTGCTGCACCCAGCAAGCAGTTTCCTTTCAGGTCCGCACCAACACAGGCTAACTGTGCCTAAGTCCAGGGTTCCAGGAAGGGGCCTGATACCAGCAATCAAAGCTGAAGCCTGGATAAATGAAACAAGTTCCTTATCTTGTGAAGCTTACTACCACAATAAGTGGCGACAGCCGTTAGCTTAGGTGACTGTAATCTGGATTGGCTCTCAGAGCTAAATGAATCTTCATGTTCAGAAGTAGTGTACCACTGGATACCAAATACTTGGACACAAAACAACAGGGGAGACTTCTGGTCTGATTCCCCAGTATGGCTCTTAGAGCCACATGTTTTGATAGGATTCCACCCTGCTCTAAACAGGGCTAATAATAATAATAATAATAGTAGTAATAATAATAACAATAATAAATTTTTACCTCACCCATCTGGCTGGGTTTCCCCAGCCACTCTGGGCAGCTTCCAACAAAATATTTAAAATACAATAAAACACCAGACATTAAAAACTTCCCTAAACAGGGCTGCCTTCAGATGTCTTCTAAAAGTCAGATAGTTGTTTATTTCCTTGACATCTGACAGGAGGGCATTCCACAGGGCGGGTGCCACTACCAAGAAGGCCCTCTGCCTAGTTCCCTGTAACTTCTCTTCTCACAGTGAGGGAACCGCCAGAAGGCCCTTGGAGCTGGACCTCAGCTGGGGAATCCATAGCCGTCTGCATATTGTGGGAATCCTGCTCTCATCAGTCCCAGCTAATATGGTTGGGGATGATGAGAGTTGTGGTCTAACAACATATTGAGGGCCTCTAGGGTTCCCCCAAAAGGAAGGAAAACATGCCATCAAACAAACCAGACTCACCATTTTACTCTTCACAAGCTCCTCTATTGCACTGACAAGTTCGGCTGCACTGGGAGTCTCTGAGCTGGTAGGACGTACCAATAACCGGGAAGATGCCTGCACAATGGGGTGAAAAGCAGGAGGAGAGGCATCCTCAATATCAATTTGAGGCTATACACACTATCAATATTTGTCCCCGAGGCATCTTGCTAATGAACAAAATGCCTCTCTTTCCACTTCTTTTTTTTTAAACCCCTCTATTTGACACAAGCACCAAAGGAAGTTTTAAATAAACTCTGGTATTGACAAACATTAATCTGCCTGTGTCCATTTAATGCTTTTATAATACCTGGATAGGAACTCATAATGCTCCATTTGCAGCTGGATGACTGGGAATATTTTTTTGGATAGCCTTGATCTTTTTCTTTCTCCAGAACCTATCAAAGCTACTACGCAAAGCCAATGCCGGATGTACCAAATTATCTAAGGATCCTTTCCCACCCCTCCCAATTCAACTCACATTATAAAGCCACAGGGAAAAGAACTGCAATGAATGAACGAAACAATAAATCAACTGTAGACTACTGTAGGCTAAGACTACTAAACAAGGAGCCAATTGAGGATTCTAAAAGGGAGCAGGGTCTTTTTGCTCACCATTCCTTGTGCCATCCATCTCCCCCAAAGGTAAGTGCAGAGTCTAGAAGATCTCTGTCCTCAAAAGCTACAAGATGCCAATTTATGGCTGCAACTGAGGATAAAAGGTGTTGACAGCAAAAGGATATTGGGAGGGTTGGTGGCCACTGAATTTGGCTTTCAGTAATTAGCAAACATGCAAGCCTGTTTGCAGATTACATGTACCATTAAGTAACTGGAAGCTAAACAAGGCATAATAATATGAACCTCACTTCATATTACAAGGACCAGCAGGGATGTACAGCATGCAAAACACAGGTTATGTTGTTCTTCACCACTGGACGGACATGTTAAACCAACAGGTACAATGCTTCAGAACACGGAACTCTGTTCAACCTCATCTATGGGAGCAGAAAGATTAGCTCCCATAATTTAAAGAATAGTAATAATAATAATATGCAAATTTCATGTGCTGTAGAGTTAGCTTCAATGAGACAGGGGACATTGGGAGCGGGGCAAATGCGAGAACACACAAGAAACTCTAAATGGAGAGGTAGGGAAACTGAGCCAAAGCAGAGACAGAACATAAATCAACATAATGCTAAAGGAAGAGTAAAAAGAAAAGAAAGAAAAGAAACAAAGGAAAACAAAAACAAAAAAAGATTAGTTATACAGTAATATAGCAGCTCTCTTAGCAATTCTATCCAAAACAAGAAGAAAACTCAGAAGCTACAATTTAAGCACAACTCATGATGATGTATGGCACCACCAAATGGAAAACTGAAGAATCTTTGAGATCCTGTGATGGAAGTGGTTGTTATTTAGTGACACCGAATTAAGTGCTAGTGGCTGGACAGGGATGTCACCTGAGCAAGTTTAAAGGGACAGGGAAATAGAGGCAGCCATTGTTGTTGTTGTCTCCTTCCTTTCTGCTCACTGTAACTGGGTAAACCTTGGATGTGTATCAGAATGGCAATTCTTTCACAATGATTGACTTGAAATACAAATCAGGAGATACCTTCTTTTTTAAAAAAAGCAATTAACAGCTTGGTTGTGTAGCACCAAAACGTTGGAGAAGAATTAATTCCCACAGGAATGCCATCATAAAATGGGAGGTGCATACTTACTTGTGAACTGTCTTTTTAATGGCAACATATTACAACAAAACATGCACTTCTTTGGTACATATGCCTTGCAGCCCACTACAGCTTGAGACTAGAGTATGCCCATTCCTGCCCAGATGAAATTTGCTATATATCACTATTTTTATTATTATTATTTCCTTCAGGGATTTCCCCCCACATCAGCTTGGCTGCCAAGGCACCCTCACAAGTTCTAGAGAATTCTGGGAAATGTTCCTGAGTATACAAGGCAGTGCATAAGATACACTGGAGAAGCCTGTGGGCCTCATCATAACCGCATGAGAACGGAGATTTGACTTCCTCAGAACATGACCAAAACTGCTATGTAGCTACGCATGCATTACAGGGGAAGATCAGTACTGTACTTGCAAAGAAGCCTTTTTCCAGAGAGCTTGTTCACCATTACTGATCTTCTACTTGAGAAATTCCTACATGACGTTTCCAAGGAATCCAGAATTCCCTGGAACACAGCTTGAAACCATGGCCCTAAGGAGTTCAAACTAAGGGATGGTACAAACATTACAAAAGTAGGAAAAGGAGAAGCTCAAGCAACTTGAATGCTGTCACATGTTGAAGGTAGAGCTGAGATAATTGTTAATTTCGCCTGTTGCCTGACTGGAATCTGAAGAGGAAAACCTTGATTCTAGGCCTAGTTGTGAGAACTGATCCAGAGATTGTGGGAATTATAAATAATCCTTGTGGTAGAGACATTCTTGGTTGCTTTAGTCCGAACAGCAAGGTTATGTTGAATTCCTAAGCATTGTAAGAAACTAGAAGATAAGAACCTGAGAATTGGACAGGTTACCACAGTGATACTATTATCTCAGACCTTGCAATAAAGCTGCAATAAGGAAATATGTGACTGCCAGACCTGCTTGTTTTTGTTTTTGTTTCACCCTGTTAGGGTGAAAAATATTAAGGAAATAGGGGAAATGCTTTGTGGTCAACCTATTGAACATGGAAAGAAAGAGAAAGATTCTCTGTAATCTTATCACCTTTTACTAGTTTTTCCCATATTTAGTATTATTTTTTCCAAATGGAACAGAGCAAAATATTTATAATGCAAAAGCTTTTTTGTACATAATAAAAGATTTCAGGTGTAATTACTGAGCCCAGGGAGAGGAAAACTCAGCCAAACCTAGTTGCTTGAATGTGTCAACTAGAGCTTGCCACATTTTTTGGGGGGGTGGGGTGGGGTGGGGGTGGGGGTGGGGTTAAAATCCAATCAGGATGAAATTACACAAGTTCCCTTTAAATCACTATGGGGGAAAATGGGGGGCAGGAATGGGATGGGATTCATTTGTGCCTCTGACGATTTATCTAGGGACATAGCAATTCAAGGTGGGTTATGGCACAACGAGAATTCTCGGTTGTGAGGGTAACGAGAGGCATGAATAAATTGCGCAGAGGCAGGAAGAGGTTGGCCTCTTACCCTAAGCTACTTTTCAATGAACTTTCTGTGTTTCTGGCTCCAGTGAGACAGAGAACAAGCCCGGACGACTGTTCAGCAGGCCTACGAAAGATGGCATTTCAGGTTAAAAGACTGGCGCAAGTGTGTTTAGGAGTGGGGGTATCAAGAGTCACAAAACCGTATCAGTGTTGGCGATCAAAGGGTTAATGATAAAGCCCACATTCGATTCTAGCCTCAGTTCAGATGGTTGCCCAGAACTTTAGACGAAGGAGGAGTGATTCCCTTAGCCCTCCTCTGTGCAATGTCGTCAGCTATGAATTGGGTGCTTCACATCAACACCCAATCACACCAAGAGACTTGTGTTGAGTGGGAACAAACCACACGTACGATTATGAGTCAGCATGAGTGTGGGTGTCAGTTTGGAGCACCCTGTGATATAACTGCATGTGTAAATATGAGTGTGCACGCAAGTTTGGGCCACTCCTGCACCATAAAAAGGCCTGGGTAAGTGTTTTAACAGAATGGGAAAGCCATTTGGCACAATAAACAGCGATCAGAACTCTTAATATTGCCTTATATGTATGTCAATCATCTAAGTAGTGTCTACCCAACTAGGAAAGCAGATGATTTTTTTTAAAAAAGTAAAGGAAGTTTTGAGATGCATTTCCAAACCCCGTGCTGCTTTTTTCTGCGATTCTGTGACATGGATAGCCAACCACAAAGCTTACAAGGTGTCCATCAAGCATCATGCATGTATTTTTCTCACCATATTCTAAGAAAATGTGTGAGTAATGACTGGAAGCCCTATTTGCCCCGTAGCGAAACACAAACAAGCACTGATGGTGGGTTTTATATTCTGGCATTTGTACTGGTGCACAGAGAAGTCCTGTGAGAAAAAAAAATCCCTTTAAAAAGTAGTTGACACTTGCACCCTCTAGCAGTGTCAAGTTTATACCACACACGGGACTCCAGAATAGAAAAATGTGGAGGAATGGGTGGAAATTAACTTTTAATGGTTTGTCAAATTACTTTCCAGACCTTTAGGACTGTTCAGGTGCTGCTTCCCTCTTCACGCTGCTATGTATGGCGAGACTGAGAGAATGTTTCTGGCTCATGCATATTCTTCCCCAGTCCTCTCACAGCATGCAGAACATGGCTCCAAAAACACAGAAGTTCCTGTGTTTCTAATACAGTGGTATTTTGGTTTTTGAACGTCTCAGAAGTCAAACGTTTCAGTTTTTGAACACCGAAAATCCAGAAGTAACTGCTTTGGTTTTCGAACACTTTTTGGAAGTTGAACATATTGAGTTTTCCGTGCTTCCAGAAGTAAATTCTTCAGTTTTCGAACATTTCATAAGTTAAACGGTCTTCCGGAACGGATTACGTTAGAAAACTGAGGTACCACTGTATTCCAGATCTCCTCTAACACTTCCTATTTTAAAACCACCAGACAATACAAATAGTGAGGACAGCAAGGGTCTAGATGGAAGCACATGAACCTTAAAGGTCTGTTCCAGACTTCCCCATGCACAGAGATGAGAAACAGAAGCAAAATCCTTCCCAAGGGTGACAAAATGATTTTAGGTGATTGACATTTAGTACGAGAGCTAGCATCTCAGCCAAAAGCAGCAGGGCCTCCAATGCTATGGAAGTTCTTAGCAGCTTCTGTGACATGGCATTCCTCAACTCACTGAATGGAGAAAGCTCTGACCCAGGTGGGGATCCTTCTGTTGGCTGGAGCCCTGTGATAGCATCTGGGTAGGGGCTCAAATGTTTAATGTGCAAAAGAATCAAACTTATTCTAACGACAGGAAGGATTTGGGGTCTTCCTGTCCATCTCTAGGAACATTTCGCTTTGAGTTCTACCATGCTTTTATACACTGTGGGAGTCAATTTTACTGAGCATGCAGGAAATTCCCACTGCTAGTCAGGATGTGGTTACCTTAACAATGATTAAGATCCTCAAGAAAACCACAAGGGTGTGGAAGGGGGGGTAGGAAACCCCCAAATGCTGAAAACATCTGCTTTGCCCAAAATGGTGGCTTGTTGCCAAGAAAGCGTAGCCATGATCTCACATAAAAAAATACCCCGCCCCTCAAAAAAGGAAGAGGAAAATATTAAAAAGCAAAGTCACTGGTTTTTCAAAAGTGCATTTGGAAAATAAGTATTTGGTGCAGAACTAAGTCCGTGAGAAAACTATATACACAACAACAAAATCTGTATTTTCGAAAAGTTAGGTGTGAATCATAAATTTTTGTTTATGTCAGAAGGCATAAATTATGCCGAGTGGGTGTGTTTTTTAAAAATTCAAACGATAAGCCTGAAAGCAGCAGAACGTCGAGTGAAATGCAACATGTGAAGAATCAGGTTGCTTAGCAAAACTTTGCGCTGACAAAGCCTTCCAATTTGAGATGAACGAAGGACAAAGGCAGACAAACATCCGAAAAGATGGAAGGAACTTCAGCATGCCACAGTGATGGAGGGGCGAGATGCAGGAATGAGAACAGCTAGGCAGGATGATGTTCTGAAGGTCTAGGGAGGCACACCCAACCAACTCTTTCCCCAGACCTTCAGAAGATCAATGACAATGTTCCTCTTCAGGGAGGCCTTTGAGAAACTGGACTGAGGTTGCTCTACTCTGTGCTGTGGGTCTGGCTTGCTGTTTTATTGTTTTTAACTGTGTAGACTTCAAACTTGTGGCGCAGGGATTTTATTACCACTACCACCACCACTACACAGGCTTCTGGATATGAACCACCTACTACTCTTTTCCTGGTCTGTTCACAGGGAGCCCATACTGCTCTGCAAAATGTTCGGGTTTGACATGACACACTGCACATCGAACAGCTTTGATTACCAAACACAAATCATTTCAGTCAAACCATTCTGCCACGGGATCTCCCTCCTTTCATTTATTTACCTTGTCATCCTGCGAATCTGGCTGGAGTAGACTGTGTTGCTGGATTGCCATTGGAGGGGGAAGTGGAACAGCATCAGCCCCTTCTTCACCTTCCTCCTCTCCACAACTCTGCATGCCTGACGAGGATGATTTGGAGAGCGTGCCACTGCTCAAACCCTCATTACGCCCTCTCTACAAATGCAACGTTAACAGTACTTAAGCATTTATATAGTGTTTCAGAATATGGAAAATACTTCATAGAGCCTCATCTCCTTACAGCAGTCTTACAATATTTGAAGGCCAGAATTTCTCGTACATAGCCCAGTCTCTTACACTCTGTGAAAAACTGGTCTCATCTCCCTCTCTAATATGCCATGAAAATTATCAAACCCGAGAGCACTCTATAGACCCCATCACTATTCATATATCCTTTGGGAGAGTTCAGCTCATTTTAACCTTCTGGTGGAAGAAGACAAGCCTCCCCAAAATGTGCTTTTAAGAAACATGTCAATTGACAGTAAAACCTGCAAAGGCAGCAGTACTGATAACAAATGAGAATTTTAACTGGAAGCCCATCATACAAAATAGAATGGAAGTTCACTCTGTTACTGAATTTGGATTATGAAGAGGGGTTTGATGTCCTTAAAAGAACAACCCAATGTTGGTTCAAAATCAAGTGGGCTTGACTATGTCCTAGCTCAGACAAGCAAATAACCCACAGTTTATGTGCTATGGAAGAAGCCATGCCGAATCTTGGGCTCACACCCTCCTTCCCCTCCCTGGAGAATTTAAGCTTCCACTTTAAAACAAACCCACTGTATTTTCAAATTTTGATTATTTCATACTAGAGCAAACACCTGCTCCCTAGAATTCTTGACCTCAGCCTGGTTTACAGGAAGCCATTAAAACAGGTACCTTTTTTTGGAATCGTGGGACACTGTGTTTTAATAATAATAATTTTTTTTTTATTTATATCCCGCCCTCCCCAGCCGAAGCCGGGCTTAAGAAACAGATAACTTTGCTCAAGCTGGGAGCATGAGGGAAGGGGGCAAGGAGGGCGTTTGAGCACAAACCTTGACCCCAGTTTCACAGGTCTTGGGTCATCAAACTGGGATCAGTATGTCTGAATTGGGCCAGAATGGTCACGTCTGTGTACTGAAAGTACACTACAGACACATGCAAGTATGTCTTTTCAATATAGCAAAATTGGGCTCGTGCTTCCATATTAAAACTACTAAGGGAGAAGGGGTTAAAACACGTATAGTAAACCTCAAACAGAGATCATATCTTGCTGGTACTTAAACTGTTAGCTAATGTTAGTTAACAGTTTTTTTTTACAACTGTCTGATTTAACTCTGCAGGATCAGAGTGCAATGTATCACATAGTATAGATCAGGATGGCAATCACAAAGCATAGATGTTTCTGAATAGTCAAGATGTTCCATGAGATTCCCTCTCTTTGCAGTGAAACATAGTGAAGAGAAATGAGGCAACACATTTTGAGGAATGGAAACAGCCAGATGTGGCTGTTTATGGAAGAGTGCCATGGAAGACTTAGAAAACAAACTGTTTGCTAAGGATTCTGGCAGCCACGGAAAACAAGGAAGTATCTCTCTGGTCATAAAAAAAAAAACACCAGACCCAGGCAGTGGTGCTTCTCCCAGTGTGGCCAGTGTGTCCAAGAACAAAACAAAAAGTACCAGGATGCTGTAAGGTAAAGGTAAAGGGACCCCTGACCATTAGGTCCAGTCGTGACCGACTCTGGGGTTGCGGCACTCATCTTGCTTTATTGGCTGAGCGAGCCGGCGTACAGCTTCCAGGTCATGTGGCCAGTATGACTAAGCCACTTCTGGCAAACCAGAGCAGCACATGGAAACGCCGTTTACCTTCCCACCAGAGCGGTACCTATTTATCTACTTGTACTTTGACATGCTTTCGAACTGCTAGGTTGGCAGGAGCAGAGACCAAGCAACGGGAGCCCACCCTGTCGCGGGGATTCGAACCGCGGACCTTCTGATCGGCAAGTCCTAGGCTCTGTGGTTTAACCCACAGCGCCACCCACGTCCCTACCAGGATGCTGTAGGTAGGGCCAAAAAATAATAATACCTGAATCAACACTCCTATTTCAACTGAGTGTACCTATATAATATTCAAAGAAAAACTTGGAAAACACACACCTCTTCAATAGTTTCATCTTGTGGTGTAGCAGCACTGTCATCGGAGTCCTTCTGAGAGCCAGTATCAGCGCTTTTGCGAACTTCGCCTCTCTTCTTATGCTTGTGGGCCAGTTTCTTGACATGCCCATCTGCCTTTCCGCTGCTAAGTCGCCTCACTGGGCTGGTGAGCCATTTCCTCAGGGTGTTACCCGGGCGCTTTGGACCTGGGGAACTCTGTGCCCCAATCATATGGGGCTGGAGCGATGTTACTGACGCAGGAGGGCTGGCATCATTGCTGGAAACGGAAAGAGAATCTGAAACAGAGAAGGGAATGGAATGATCAATGGAAGATCTATCAGCAACCACGCCCGTTGGGTAGACTTGACTTCATGTGAGGAATGGCGAGAGCCATGGGTAACAACTGCAACGTCGAAGCCGCTTTCTGGAATTTATCCAAATGCAAGGAAACTGGCGTGAACTCAACCTTGGTCATTGCGGAACACCATATTGTTACTTGCCGTTGTATGTATGGATCAGACAGTTATAGGCACTATGATATGTCAGCTGTTGTACGGAGGGTTCCCTGCTGCAACCATGTGAGCCAGCTGGATTGCAGGGGGGGATTTCCACGCCAGTACTGCTGGCTCCCAGGTAGATATAATGTCAGTGTGGGGACTCTGTACAACATTGACCCAGCCTGAGTGGCTGGAGGTGGTAATATTGTGACATGAACTCCACCCAAGCACAACCCGGAACCGTGCTGTAACAGCACATGCATATAAACCGGCATTACTAGTAGCTGATATTGATTAGCCAAGTTTCTCTCCCCTCCGCCCCACAAAAAATGCAAGCTATATTTCTCCTTTTCCTTTTGCACAGTTCTTTTCTAATTCTAGCATCAGGCAGGCTCTCACCCTATGCTTTTTAGATTCCTGCTAAAACCCTTCTTTGTTTGTTTCAACAAGGCTACCCAGACACATAATTTAGTTTATATATGCTTTGCCTTAGTATTTGACAATCGTGCCTGATTTTCAATGAATATTGGTATGTAAACTTAAGTGTACAGTGGTACCTCAGGTTACAAACACCTTGGGTTACAAACACTTTGGGTTACAGACCGGAAATAGTACCTCGGGTTAGGAACTTTACCTCAGGATGAGAACAGAAATCGCACGACGGCAGCGCGGCAGCAGCGGGAGGCCCCATTATCTAAAGTGGTACCTCAGGTTAAGAACGGTTTCAGGTTAAGAACGGACCAGAGGTAACACTGTATTCTACATGGGGTGAAAATAATGCTGTACACTGGATTGGGACAGATGTGCAACCAACCCCCAAAATGCCTAGTATCTGAATTACAAGTTACAGGGATAAAAACACTACCTTATTTTAGGCCTCCTCATTACTGAGGTTGTTAACCCAGGCCTGGGTTGCATTATGTTAGGCTGCTGGTTGGGGCTCATGCAACTGAATGCCTCTCTATTAAACCCTGCCCCGCAAAACCACAAAAACTTCCCTGGATCCGATTACCAGATGAGGAAGACAAGTTCTAGCCTAGCTTTTTATACCTGTCACTTCCACATTGGGCACAAAATTGCTGCTGCTTTGTGTATTCTGCACTCAACAATTAAAATTCTGTACTCAGGACTCGCACAACCTGGGCAAACTGAGCACGACTGCATAACTTATCTTACACAATTCATTTTACACTTTCACAATTATTCTGAAATTATAAACTACGTATGCAGCCCTTATCTTCGCATTCATAAGGGGCCGAAGCTGCAAGGAGTGGGGAGACGCTCTCTTTCCTACGGAACTGAATTGCGCGCCAATATTGCGTTCTATGAGTTTTTATTCATTGCTGTATTAATTTTGCCCTCACCAAAGGATTGTAGGCCATGGTGCACGTAGCAAAAAACAAACAATAACTCTGAAGTAAAACATATAGAACATTACACAGACATAAAACCTCAAAAACAGTCTAAAAAGTAGTGGGTGGACAAAAACCAGTAATATCCCTTCAGGACCAAATCTCATCTCTGCCTAAAGGCCTGGACTAAGACATCTTCACATGTCAAAGGGATGTCAGCAGGGAGCAATTTAGCACAGAGTCCTAATACTGTTTGAGGGAATTATCTCCTTTTTTTTTTGCATGTGTGGGTGTGTGGATAGTGGTGTTAGATTATATTGTAAAAAAATGCCCCTCAGTTATTATATAAAACTTGCTAAGAAACCGATTAGTTACTGCGTCTGCATCCATTTTAATGTCCTGTGAATTTTTAAGAAGATGTCCACCCACTAGTCTCCCAGATCTTCCATTAACAAGATGATAAATATTTATCCCACTTGTTAAGTCTATGAATGTAACTCACATTTCTCCAAGGCTAGTCAAGGGTATTGTCCAAGTTCATAAAACTAATCATAAATACAGACACCAGATGAGCCTTTGGGACTTGCTTTTATCAAATATCTCAAGGGTGCACTTTTGTTTAGACTAGCCACAAACCCTCCAAGGGATAATTTACTACATTCTCCACAAGCTCCAAGTACAGCTCCATATGTACCTCTGCTAATGGAGGTCGGAGTTCAGGCAAAGTCCATTTAATACAACAAAACAAAGGAACTGAAGAGAAAGCAGAAAAGTTAAGCTAGAACAAAATATGGAAATCAAAATTTTACAGCCAAGTACTCATTCTAAACCCAAAGCCAAGGAATCAGACCTTGTTTATCTGTATGACAATTTATGTGGGTAACATTCAAGGAATCGCTCCTAAAGCCAAAATCACATATAGTCAAAACCGATTGGGTTCAATGGTGGGTGGGATTGCCAAAGTCATTTTTCCAAGAATCCTACACCCTTTCTAGTTTTTTGCCATGCGCGTAAATGTGAATGCGTAGAAGTTAAATGCACTAAAGTTGCAGGCTCACTGTATGTGTGTAAAATCTCCTTAATCATGCCCTGTTGTTTGGTGAAAGAAAGGCATCTGCCTCAGATTTTCCTGTTGAGCTCCAGACAACTTAATAATATTTAAGACGCGGCCAGAGGCAACAAAAACCCCATTTCCTCCCATGAAACAGATATATTTAATTTTCCTCTGCCAAAGAAAACACACATCCAAGTGCCCCTTTCTTTAACTGAAATGTGCGCTTCATATAGGGTAGAGCTGACGCTTGCTACTACACAATTATGCTTGACTGTATGTCCACTTAGGATCAATATGGGGATAGACAATTTGGTGTCCAGAGATGAAATACCTGCTTTCTAAATCTACCTATGCAAAAGCACATTCTCTCTCCCTTTCCTCTGTTTGCTATTTCCAGCATAAAGTACAAAACTCCTCAGGTGGTATTCAACTTGGGTTCGCTGGACTGGTCATGTTGTGCGGATGCCTGAAGATTGTCTTCCAAAGCAACTACTCTATTCCAAACTTAAAAATGGAAAGTGTAATGCTGGTGGTCAACAAAAGTGGTTTAAAAACTCTCTCTCAAGGCAAATCTTAAAAAATGTAGTCTAAGCACCGACAACTGGGAAACACTGGCTTGCAAGAGCTCCAGTTCGAGAACAGCCTTTACCAAAGGTGTCATGGGCTTTGAAGATACCGTATTGGGACGCTCCGTCCCATAGGACGCACCTAGTTTTTTTGGGAAAATTTTTTCCTTTATTTCCCCCCCCAAAACCAGGTCGGGGAACCCGAACCAGGTTGAGGAACAGCGGGATGGCGGCGCTGCGCCTCCTTGCTGTCCCCCGAGCTTGTGGGGCTGGCCGATGTCTGTCCGGCGTGCAGGGCGCTCTGCTTCAGGGCGCCCATCTCGCCGGGCGGCAGGCTGCTATCCACAGCGTGGGGAGCCCTGCAGGGAACTCCTGCAGGGCTCCAACACACTGCAGATGTCTGCCGGGCATGAGGGGCGCTCTGCTTCAGGGCGTCCCTTGCGCCGGGCAGCAGGCTGCTATCTGCAGCGTAGGGAGCCCTGCGGGAACTCCCGCAGGGCTGCCTAGGCTGCGGATGTCTTCCTGAAGCCTGGAGAGCGAGAGGGGTCAGTACACACTGACCCCTCTCGCTCTCCAAGCTTCAGCGAAAGCCTGCATTTGCCCCATAGGACGCACCCAGATTTCCCCTTCATTTTTGGAGGGGAAAAAGTGCGTCCTATAGGGCGAAAAATACGGTACTCAAACCCAGGATGCAAGGGAGAAACGTGCTAAGTGGAAGGTATGCTTGGCAAATCCACACTGTGATCAACTCCCGCCTGGAAACCAATGTCCCCACTGTGGAAGGATGTGTGGATCCAGAACTGGCCTCCACAGTCACTTATGGACTCATTGTTAAAACCGTGTTTACGGAAGACTATCTTACTCGGCTACGAGTTATCGCAGAAGAAGAAGAAGAAGAAGAAGAAGAAGAAGAAGAAGAAGAAGAAGAAGAAGAAGACTTAGACCAGACACACTGGAATTAATGAATGCTCCACACTGTAACAATTTCTTGGAAGGCCTCACTTGCATGTGTACAATTACATATATGGAGCTTCTAGGTTCTTATTTTACTCCCCCCAGATGCTTTCTATGTAGTAATGTCATGCATTCATGTGACATATGTTTGTTTACGGACACATTTTATTATATACTTGTCAGAGAACAGGGCCGTAAATATACTTCTCTGAGAAAGGTTTCCTATTATGCGACAGCAGCAGTCATCACCTTCAGCTAAGCACATGGATGACAAATTATGGAGATTTTAAAAAATACCTCTATGTAAGTCTGTACTTGTCTAAAGTCAGATAAGCCTAAACGTTACAACACCAGTAATCAAAATAATGAAACCATTACAGTATTCATAGAAAGCTGCGCTTTTATTTCTGGTGCCTAAGGTAGTGAATCTACATTCCTGAGTGACTGACTAGTGGATGTGTGTTGTTTTTTTCACGACAAAAAATAACAGAGTTTCAACAGGCTTTCTCAGATGAACAGAGCTAGCCCCTGTTCCCAGTTCTTGCTATTTAGACCACCAGCCAGCAGGGGAAAAAAATAATCAAATATCTGTATCTAAGAGTACGGATACAGGTACAAAAGGCTGTTCTTTTCTAGGTAATCAGTGGAAATGGCCACTGTGCCATTTTATGAAAAGGAATATTTTACTATGAATCACTATGTGGAAGCCCTTTCATTTTTGCTGTTGACATAATGAGGATCATTTGTTCCTTTTTAACAGCAATAGTCTTGCGAGTTGAGAGCATACATTAAATAGAAGCAGAGGGCTTGTGTCACTTTGCTGCCTCTCATACAACACGCTCGTGTGGCGTATCAGAGAAAAACTGGACTGACACCAAGAAGGCTTTTCTGCTAGGAATCCTCCTCAGGGGCCTTTGCAAATCAAGATATTTGAACTTAATCTAACACACACTGTTATTGCTATGTGGTTATAATCCTGCACTGACCTCCTTGGAGAAAGGGTGGGGTGCAAACGTAGGAAACTAAGCAGTAGACAATAAGTTCCATAATTAAGAGAGCCGTGCATGTTCCTTGCTGGGTTTCAATGGGATTGAGCCCACAACTTAAAGCAACACATTGTAACCAGACTATGCACACCAGTGTAAAAGACTCTACTGGCCACAGGTTAACCTGTTTGGAAATGTTACAATTCAACATCAAATTAGTTCCCCAAGGGCATGTTCCACTTGCCTGCCCTGCTGTCAATCAAGCCCACCTGTATGTTCTTGCATAGTAATATAGCTATTATAGTTCACAAAAAGCATCTAGCATATTCTCAGGCCCCCATCTGTGACATGCAGAATGTTACTGGCAAACCTTACATGACCATAGCAGAAATTACAGACAGCATATATAAAATGCTTTGAAAATTTGTGATTTGTGTGTGTGTGTGTGTGTGTGTGATTAAGTTCTGCATATAGATTACCTGTAGGGAAGGGAAACCAATGAAAGTTGTGGTTACAACCGAATCCCTCACAGTCAAACTGTGTTGGAAAGAGTGTTGGAAAGAGTCCAACTTGAAGTCATTTCCTTTCTTGTTGATATGGGAAACAGGCCATTTCTCAACTCATATGAAATTGCTCTTTTTCCGGTCAAGTCATAATAATACTAAATTGAAGGTTTGACTTGAACACCGGAGGTGTTTGCTTCTCTACCTCATTGCAGCATTTTCTCTCCTTCCCATGGTTACAGACACCTTTTGAATAGTTCAGTTGGTTAGAGCGAGGTGTTGATAGCGCCAAGGTTGCAGGTTCGATCCCAGGTGGAACAGCTGCATATTCCTGCATTGCAGGTGGCTGAACTAGATGATTATCAGGGTCCCTTCCAACTCCCATGATTCTATGACAAAATGTGTGTTGTGTGTTGTGATGGGCATAGAGACCTAGGTTAGAATTCTTATTCATGTTCACTGTATGGTCTTGGCCACATCACTGTCTCTTAGCCTAGCCTACCTTGCAGACAAAATTGAGTATATGAGAGAGAGAGAGAGAGAGAGAGAGAGAGAGAGAGAGAGAATGAGAATGAGTATGGAAGCTGACGTGGCTTCCTTGAAGTAGAATTAAAGAATCTAATAAAATAAAGCAACAAGCCATCATTTAAGCAGCACAAAATTCTTATTGGGGCACGCCATGATTTGGGGAAACTCATTAGTACAAGCTTATTCTATGTTTTTCTCCTGACTTAAGGAGCTCGGTTGTGGCAAAACTTACTCACATCTGTACCCTACATATTCCAAAGGCTCAAGGGCCAAGGCAGTGCTCCCTATGCATGCAGACAGATGGACAGTTTTCATTAGACCAGGGCCTATCATAATTTCAGGGCCTATCATAATTTCCAGTCTACTTATGTGAAGAAAAGGACACTAAAGACTGATCAAAAGCTAACATGAAATCTAACATATCCATGGATATTAGCAAAGGTGGCTAAATTGATTTGCCTCCGAGTACCAGATGCTGAGGTCAAACAAGAGATAGTCAAGTCCAGCTTAAGTGTTTCTCAGGCGTGTTAGAAAGGATACAACTGTTGTGCTAAGTGGATCTTTGGTATGGTCCTCCAAGCAAGGAAAATATTATGTTATAAGGTTCAACAAAAGCCCAAGGATAGAAGCTTCTTTTTTCCCCCAAAGGGGCCTTAATTTCAACCTAGCATTCCACTCAAGGCAGACATAAAAGCAGAAGTGTCCAATTCCTCCACGGTATGCTTTCTAAAAGCCAGATGTGACACATATGCTACTACTGAGACAGTGGGCTGTGTATCCCCTCAAGGCATAATTTATGGCCAACAGAGCACGCTATCGACATAAGAAGCATGGAGCACTCCACATGTCAATGGCCACGGAAGGATAACTGAAGCTGGCAAATGGACGGGGAAGGTGCAACAAGAAGGAAGGGCCATTTCACACATTACACAAAGCAAATCCTGGTTTGCTATTGTGACTAAACACAACCAAGAGTCATAACCAATATTGTTTCCTCAACTAGCATAGCCATTTGATGCTCATTTCCCATCGTGTAACATTTTTGCTACACATTTTCAGTGGACGGTTCTTATTGACACTTAAAATATGGTGAATGAACAGATCTGACAGCTAAAAACCCAATCTGGTGCCCTCCAAATATTTTAGATCAGGGGTGGCCAACTTTCAAGAGACTGCGATCTACTTTCAGAATTAAAAACTGGCAGTGATCTACCCCTATTTTTGGGGGGTTCAGCTCAACGTTGTTGAGCTTTCCTTAGGGAGGAGAAAAGCCCCATTTTTAGGGGTTAACTTTTTTTGGGGGGGGGAGTTAAAGGCAAGGGTCAAAGGGGGTAAAGTCACTCACAAAAAGATTGCTATGGATCAAAACAGCTGCACAGAGAAAGCTCCCATCTTCCTTTCCAGAGATCATACAACAATGGAGGGCAGGGCAGGAGTCAGTTTTAGTGACGCTAAGGAATGGGAACCAGAGATCAACCGCGATCTACCAAAACCTCTTGGGGATCTGCCAGTAGATTGCGACCGAACTGTTGGACATCCCTGTTTTAGACTACAGCTCCCATCAGCAGTGTTGGCTGGTGGAGAACATCTGTACTGCACGATCTAAGAGGAACCCACTCAGAGTCTGGTCTCCATTGCTTGGGAACATGGGCAAGTGCAAAGGAAAACAGACTACTGCCCCCTGCTGGATCTCTGGCATGCTGCTCTGCATCTGAGCGTGGGCATTGCATTTGCCTGCAGTCTGCCCTAATCCCGGAAACAGGCATTAACAGCATTCAACCTACATTTACCACCTTTGTCCTGCCCAACAGTGAAGCCAAGCAAGGACACAGTACAACTGGGCAAGGAGAATGGGAAAACCATACATGTTAATATGCTGTACAGTGACTGCCATGTCCCAAACATGTACTTTTATGAGTTCTTAACCTTAGACCGCAACCAAAGAGGAAACGGGACTCAAATCTCCTTTCCCCTCCAAAGAGGATGCTTTCCAAACTACAAAAGGAAAAGTATCATTCATGTTGTTAGTAGCCAAGAACAAAGGATTCCATCATCACTGAATCAGGCATCACTTTATGTGATGCAGTTAATAGAGCCAACTTTAGCCCTCTCTCTAGATTAAAACCGGAGGTTTCGGATTTATACGGATATTACTTAAGGGCTTTCTTCTGGCAAAAAAACCCATCACTGTGCTGTGGGGCTTGTTTTAGCATGAGTGCCAAGAGTTCCATGTTTCAACCGATATATTTTTGTGGTACGGCTGGTTTTCTGCACTTCCAAAATCATGACAAGTTCTGATTAAAACACAGTGTTCTGAAGGGGGGGGGGGGGAAGCTCTGCAGCTTTTGCCACTGAATTGTTTCTTAGCTCCGTTTGCTCCAAATCTCAATGAAAATGATGAATCAGTTGATGAAATAAAGCCGCTGCTAGGTGCATGAAATATCCATTTTTAACAACAACAACAACATTAACAACAACATGCCACTGCTCCTCTCTGCACCCCAAAGGATAAACACAAGTCAAAAGCATCACCACTTTTCTTCAACTTCAGTTATCCATGTTTTAAAGTTGCTTTAAAGGTATACCTATAAAACTATCTTGGATTCAAGAAGTGTGCAGGCAAAAAGCCTGTGCAATCATCATATAGGTACTTGAGAGACCCAGCTTTAGTTGCAACCCTTCACTGGCTTGGTTCGCACATAGAGCTAAACCATGGGTTGATTAAACTACGATTTATTTTAAAATTGTTAATGTGATCATCCAACTTTTACCCAATGGTTTAACTACGGCTTATTTAATGCCAACAAACCACAATACGAAGTCATGGTTTGTTGTTGCCTAATGAACTATGCTTTAACTATGGCATGGTATTATGTGTGAAGCCAGCAATTTACCCAC
This sequence comes from Podarcis cretensis, assembly GCF_951804945.1. Lineage (NCBI taxonomy): Eukaryota > Metazoa > Chordata > Lepidosauria > Squamata > Lacertidae > Podarcis > Podarcis cretensis. The sequence goes on along the minus strand of NC_137176.1, from coordinate 15,107,768 downwards.
CTCAGACACTCATCAAGCTACAAAGGCAGAAGCAAAGAGTAGTTGGAAAGAAAACAAACTGTGGAGAAACAAGCTATTGGGTTGTTTGAGCAGCTGCAGAAAAACTTGTGGTTTGTTAAACAAACCATGGCTTAGTATTATGTGTGAACTACGGCACAGAGTGAATGCACTGCAGAAAACTTTGATTCACTGCTATGCAATGTGTGTAATGTTCCTTAGAGAGTATGAAGTAAAATCACAGTTGCACAGCAAATAGCTCCAGCACCAAAACCTCACCAATTTTCATAGGAATTCTGCAGCAAACATGTTTCATAGCTAGGGCATTGATTCTCAAACAGTGTGTTAACACTGCCAGAGGGGCTGAAATGCATCTTGAAAAATTAAGGTACTACACTAGATGCACCCAACACTTTACATCGTCCAAAGCATTGAGCCAACATCTCTGTCCCAATATATCATCTTGAAAGAAGCAAAGCATATACCAGGATTTCCTGGTATTCACAGCTGATGAGTGCAGGGCAATTGCAGAACCATCACTACAGTCTAGAAGTCACAAGACAAAGGGGAAAAGCAAGATGACAGGAGGCAATATTAATGGCTATTATGCGTTTGCAATGATGATGTCTACCCATTTTTCTGGGATTTATCAAGAGTATGAAATTCTCTATTTCCAAGTGTCAAGGGCATCACCAATTTTCATCTAGAAAACAAAAAGTCAAAACTGTACCCCAGGTATCTAAGTTAAGGAATCACCAAGGTAGGGAGTGATAAATTATAAATATCCTTCTACTATATGTACAAAGAAGATTATATTATATTCCTCTTGGGGTGTATGGGGTGTTAGGGAAGGGCTATTACTTTCAGTGGGGAACATGTGCTCCTTTGTCTCTAGAAACAGATGGATACCAACATATTCCTCTTCCCTTCAGAGCTTCATGCAACTTGCAAGCAATGCATAAACTTTGATGGGATGCAAAGCTATAAGACTGTTAGGAAAGCATTCCCCCCCCTCCCATTATCCTATGGAACACTGTTTTAATAGCAAATGTATTGAGAAGCTGTGGGTTAAGTAAATAAATCCCCAATGTATTTAATGGGGTTCAAAGCCAGCACCTTCCTCCATATGGATTAACAAAGACTTACAATTCTCTGCATATGAAAGTAAGAGAGAGAGAGAAGGGCATAACTAAAGATGCTTCGCAGGCAAGTTCATGATCATGTAATAATACAATGTTGGCTTATTAACACATGCATTTAGTAATGCATAACATACAATAGAAAAAAATGTCTTTGCCTGATGAATTAGTAATTAAGATTTGAAGGCTCTTTAGGAATTATGCAAGTATATGTTTTCCCCCTTTCCTGAGACATTACAAGAAATGATAGAACAAAAGTATCCACTTCAAAACCAATGGGGAATGTTAAGGACCAACATACCCACAAACATACTTATTCTGGAGTAGTCATAGTGAAGTCACTGGGACTAATCCGGAGGAAGTGGTTTGAAGGCTATGACTAAGATTCATAGAAAGATTCCTGAAAGAGCTAGGCAGGTGAACAGCTGGGTTTAGATGTCTGATGGGATGGCTCTTTGGAGTTCATCAGAGACCTTTTCAGCCCCAAGAAATCTGGCCTTTTTGGTTTCCATCAAATTTTGAGAGGTTCAGCCTTCTCAAATCAGCTTTGTAGCACTGAGAGTTGCCACAGAGCTGCTTCCCAATCTGTAATGCAAAAAGCCCCATGCTATGGAGGCAAGAACATTGTCCCACTGCTTATGGGTCAAAACTAGACCCTTAAAAAGACACCCCTATTTAGCAGTTCAGCTTAACTGGATCAAGGAAGTGAAACTCAGAGAGATGGTGCTTTAATATGTTTCTCTCCTACCTTTTCATGCACCCTCAACATTCCCATGCCAAGTTGTTATTAGCTCTGACAACCCCCTCCAGTTTTCCACCTTTAATGACCTTCAGAAAGGAGCTTCCAGCTAGTTCACACATACATGAACATAATGTGACCATCTGACGCAGAACACATAAACTGACTGCATAGAAAAGCACTGGGTTTGACTTGCAATGCAAATGGTGTTTGATTTGCGATGGCTCAAATCCTATGTGAGTTCCCATTTTTTTTATTACCACCAAGTTATGAACCCAACATGCATGAATTAGCCCTACAATACATTAGGGAGAACTGATATTTAAAAGGAGCAAGTGGGTGGGAAGAAAATGATGGGGGTCTCTCACCTTATTGTGGTTTACATGCAATGAGGTTGGGCCCCCGTCTCTTCTAAAGCTCTTTGGAAGAATTCGAACCTCAGACCACATCCATCACAGGCAGAAATTGTGCCCCTAAACTCAAGCTAACAAAAGCCCATTCAGGAGCAAATCGTTATTTCCTTAGACACCCTCCTCCCCTCTCCATGGGCACACGTGAACATAGGTTTTTTTTTTCCTTTAAAAAAAATGACCTTCAAGTTCGTTAAAAGGGAGATTTCAACTGGAACTTCCTGTTTATGAATTGTGCACAAAAGAACGCTTGAGAGACAGTCCCCACTGAGAGAAGGTAGGAAACACAGGCCTGCAGTGCATTAGCCGACAGACATGCCTCTCCACAGCACCCAGATGTGCTCTGTTCCAGGGGAGATTTTGCAGCCCATTGTTCTGGCCGACTCTGGCGAGGGTCTACAGCAACACATTTAACAACTTCCATCTGTGCCACAAAGGCTAGGACTACGCACTTCTTTCAGAACTGGCACACATCCAAGAGTTACACCACCCTGCAAGCTACACTGGATACTTTACTGCATTCCAGCCTTCACCCTCTTTTCCTGAGCGCCCTTTCCCAGCAACCGCTTCACGGTAACACTATCCCTCAAGTAGAAACGGAGAGATATATTACATGCACGCACCATCGTGATACTGGATGTGAATGGTTTTTTTTTTTAAAAAAAAAAAGTACTTAGCGAGGAAAGCTCGTGTGTTCCATTTGAGCCATAAATCTTACCTGAAGTACAGCCGGAATCAATTACGGCAACAAATCCTGGGCACAAATATGAGAGCCCTACGTGAGCAACACCTAACCCCACTCTTTTTCAGCCTCTCTATGTAGCAGCTGAAGGGACGCGGGTGGTGCTGTGGGTTAAACCACAGAGCCTAGGACTTGCTGACCAGAAGGTCGGCGGTTCGAATCCCCGCAACGGGGTGAGCTCCCGTTGCTTGGTCGCTGCTCCTGCCAACCTAGCAGTTCGAAAGCATGCCAGAAAGTGCAAGTAGATAAATAGGTACCACTCCGTGTTTCCGTGCACTGCTCTGGTTCACCAGAAGTGGCTTAGTCATGCTGGCCACATGACCCGGAAGCTGTACGCCGGCTCCCTCGGCCAGTAAAGCGAGATGAGCGCCGCAACCCCAGAGTCGGCCACGACTGGACCTAATGGTCAGGGGTCCCTTTACCTTTTATGTAGCAGCTACAAGCTCTCTCTGCAGGGCGATAAAACGCACACAACAGGAAGCGGTGCCCCCACAGAAAGGGATACAGATGCCCCAGTCTAGATTACGGAATCACAGATTTGTAGAATTGGACGGGACCAGGGAGGTTCGCCTAGTCCGACCCCCTGCAGTGCAGGAACCTTCCACCCAACGTGGGACTCGAATCCACAATCCCGAGATTACGAGTCTCATGCTTGTGGATCTTAAAGACTTGTGAGACCTGTTTCTTTTCCTCAATTTATACTGTTCTCTTCCATTTGGGATGATTTTGTTTTATAATTGTTTTGTCTGTTTTATAAACAGATAAATGAAGTGGAAAATCAGAATGCATTTGGATTGTGGGGATCAGATGCGCTGAATCTGCGCTACAGCTCCCCGAAAACGAGTCCCACGTGGACGTGTCTTGCAGTGCTTGGCAATACTCAGTGTGTGCAGTCTCGTGGCAAGAATGGAGCAATTCCTGCTCTGGAAAACATAAGGCAGCCCAGGCTTACTTTCATGGGTCTCCATTTGCGCATGTTTGATTAGGGTCAATAGGATTTTGTATTAACTAAAAGGCAAAACTAATGGAACCCTCCTCCCACTATTTCCTGTTACACTACAGAATGCATTAACACGTCTCATGTTTCTTTCGGTTTCCATCCATACTGTTCCATGTTACCTTTGAAATTTCCCAGGGAAACATGGCTTCGTATGATCTGTTAAGGAAGTAGGAAGGTATGCCTCTGGTTATTTGAAAATAAAAATCAAGTGTGTCCATTACACAGTCCAATATACAGTGGATGCTCTGGTTGCGAACGTGATCCGTGCGGGATGCACGTTCATAACCCGCAGCGTTCGCAACCCGCAGCGCCACGTCTGAGCATGCGCGGGTTGCGATTCAGTGATTCTGCGCATGCACAAAGCGCGATTTAGCTCTTCTGTGCATGCGCGACCTCCGAAACCTGGAAGTAACCCGTTCCGGTACTTCGGGGTTTCAGAGCGTCCATAACCTGAACAAACACAACCTGAAGGGTCTGTAAACCGAGGTATGACTGTACATTTCCACTGCTCCCTACAGTGGAAAAAAAATCTATTATTATTAATTTATTAAATTTGTATACAGTCCTTCATCTGTAGATAACAAGATGTTTTTGTTTTACTCTAATCTCTCCCTGTTACATTTCCCTAAAGAATCTTACATTGGGGCAGAAAATGGGGTAACAGTTTCTCTTCCCATTCTTCCTGGGAGAGGACAACTTGTTGACTGTTTTGTTTTTAAGGCATTGTCATGTGGTAACAAAGGATTTTAATCTAGATTTTAAAACATGTATGAATTTTAATACTCAAAGAAAAAGTTTGGTGGAAAAGCATGCTTGCTGCGCAGCTGCAGCCAACATCCCAGTACTGCAAAGTGTGATATAGCAACTATAGATGTCTGGAGGAGAATCATATTGAAAGGCCTCTGTCTATTTTAAATAGAAGTGACCATGTATCAAAGAGGAGGTTGAATCTTACAAATTTCAGTTCTTATTTACAAACATGCAATATGTACAATGGTAATTAATGAGGTTTCGGTTTATACAATTTCAGTCATTTCTGCTGACTTGCCCCCAGAGCATCCTCTATAGGTGTTAACAATGTGAGGAGTTCTACACAGACCAAAAGGAAACAGGATAAAAAAACCAGAATGGATTGCACAACACCCAGGAACTATATAGACTTCCTGCCAGGTGATTCAGATCATTGGAATGCAAGCCATTTGCTAGCCATTTTTAACTTGAGGCGTAAGTGGGAAAACATTAGGGTGGCCTTGGAAATATTGATTTCTGCACTAAAATGTGCAACAATGATTAATAAAGTCAGGAGGCTTTGAAAGACCTCGAAAAGAGGAAAAATGAATAAGCCTAAATGCCAATGCATGGAAGTAATAGTTTCAATTAATTTTTAGATAGTCATCAGCATGCATAGCGCAGTGGCCACAAACATGAGCTTGAGATAATCAGATTCTTGCATGAAAGCAAAATTCCCTTATAATCCATTTCTGCCTCATGTTTCCCCTCTTAGGTTGCTCACAGATCCAGTATGCTTTTAAAAATGTGCCATCTAGCCAGGTGCACTTACTTCCTGCTGCTTGTGCCCAGCGTGAGCATGCTCTATGAGCCTAAGCTGGCAAATGCAATGCACAACGGAATGTGCTTTATCTACCTGGTTTGGTACAGCATCTATCCGAACGACACTGCAGGCTGAGGCATCTGAGAAACATTCCTGCTAAGTAACGCATCTGGGAGGTTGTCAGATGTTCCTCAGAGAAGTTTATGCTATCTTTGGAGCTGGAATTTATCATGAACAGCACAGTGAGATCTACAGACTTTTCAAAAGGCACAAGAACTCTTCCACTGCAAAGAACATGAAAGGTACACAGTTCCATGCTGTTTCCACTTCATTTCAGACATTTGTCACATATCAGCCGTACCTTATGGTAATTTTTCCACAGTTGAAACTCCTCCAGCCCAGATGCATGCCCCAGGTTCAGTCTACCCAAACTGTTCCTAATTCACTTTGAGCTACCAATCCTAACTGGTAAGCAGCAGTGAAGCCAGTGGGATTTGATTCTGAGTAAGTTATAAACCACAGAGCCTAGGGCTTGCCGATCAGAAGGTCGGCGGTTCGAATCCCCGCAACGGGGTGAGCTCCCGTTGCTCGGTCCCAGCTCCTGCCAACCTAGCAGTTCGAAAGGACATCAAAGTGCAAGTAGATAAATAGGTACCGCTTCGGCGGGAAGGTAAACGGCTTTTCCGTGTGCTGCTCTGGTTCGCCAGAAGCGGCTTACTCATGCTGGCCACATGACCTGGAAGCTGTACACCGGCTCCCTCGGCCAATAAAGCGAGATGAACGCTGCAACCCCAGAGTCGGTCACGACTGGACCTAATGGTCAGGGGTCCCTTTACCTTTACCTTTAAGTTATAAACAGGATCAGGCTGCACATGAACATTAGAATGCCTTAGATCCTTAGAATGCCAGTGGCTGCTTTTAGATTACATTCAAGATAAGTAGGGAAACATAAAGATCCAGATACATTTTAATCAACCTCTATGACAATGGGTTTCAACAGTCTCTAGTGCAAATCCTTGTAATTTCTATTCATCAAGCAAGTTTCAAGTATCCCATTTCATTCACCCAAAGGAACACAGACCTTTAAAATTTATTACCCTGGTTAGATTTAAGTTAATGGCTGCTCATGCGGGCAGACTAAACAACGCCACAGAAGAAGATAAAACTTGTTTTGGAACAGATAATGGCATCTGATAATATTGAAAGCCAATCAACCCATTTGTTGGATGGCTGGTCTGGTACAACAGGCAAACAGAAAAATCTGATCCTTGATAGGTTTGCGTATCTTTGTGATAGTGTATAGAAGACACACAGTTAGCACTGATGTATTAATAGACTGTCTCCTTTTTTATTCCTGACTTGCCTGATCATATTTAATTGGAAATGTTTGATTTGTAGATGTTTGAATCTTTTTTCCCCTTACTGGAGAAGGTTTTCAAAAATTTGCATAAGATAAATGACATTTTAGATCATGCATCTCCCCCCCCCCCCCGCCGCATCAACCTTCATTTCATGCAAACGGAAAGTGGCTTCATTTTGCTACAGATAAATATTCTTAGGTAGACTATTGGACAGGAACAGCTATGCTACTCTTCCCCATTCTGGCTAGCAAATCCTCATTTCCACTCCCCACCCCCCCTGTCTCCCTTTACAGCAATTTAGGAATGGAAAGAATAGCATCGCTGTGCTTGTATCTTCTAGAAATAAGATTCTGATAGAAATTATTTGAAGTACATTTGCTCTCCCCTTTGCTTGTATTAAGCCCACAGCATACTATATTGTTCGCCTAAACAAATCTGCTTCTGAAAAGGAGAGGAAGAAACCCTTTGCCCTCCTCCCGCCCAAACCAATATTTGCCTGCCATCTGTACCTAAGTCCAGGATCCAGTATTTGCAGCTGCCCGGCTGCCCATTTCCACAGTACGGTGAATGAAGAGATTCCAGGGTGTCAATTTGCTCTACTCCGTTTGACATGGCAAACTGTTAGCTTGCTGCAAAACTTCTGCAGAGGATTTCCACAGACTGTGCTCTCCTCCTTCTCCTCCTCCTTCCCTCTGAGAACTCCTTAGCTAAGAACTGAGAGCAGAATAACAGCTCTTTTAAAGCCCCTTGTCGAAGCTTCAATGCAGTGACTCCCTTCAGGGGATGCTCTCCTCTGACTCACTTGCACAGCGCAGCTCCAGATTTTAGGCTCACACGTGGGAATAGCCAGATGCGATGGCTTACCCTCTACCGTAACTAGCCTAGCTGAAGTTCAAGAAAAATCCTTGGCTCCGCCGACAACTAGCTCATTCGTTCCCTCTGGAAGGCTGGAATGCAATTCAGTGAGCAGAAAGGACCGTGGATGGTTAATTTCACGGTGCAAAAGCAAGGGACCAACCCATCTAGCAGTAAGGCCTTCTCCTAGTCAAGCTAATAAAAAGCACATTGCTGTATCATGAAATTAAGCTTGAAAATCATGAGTTAGGCATTCTTTTGCAATGCTACCTTACTTTTCAACTTATGGCTATCCCAATCATAAACACCAGAAGCTACTTGCCAAAAGGGAGGGAGAAATGCCACGACTTATCATTGTTTTGTGTGTGTGTGTGTGATTGGTTACTGTAAATGCTCACATATATTTTTGGCTATTTCGATTCTAGTGAATGTTTAGAACTGATGGAAAAAATGGTTCCACACCACTTTATGATACAGAAATAATTCTACCATTCCTTGGGAACTTTTCCTATACTAGCGAAGGTCTCTTCAAATATTATGAGAAAGCCTGTATGTACACTGTCAAATATAGCATCACATACATATGCGTTTCTGTGTGTATACAGTGGTGCCCCGCAAGACGAATGCCTCGCAAGACGAAAAACCCGCTAGACGAAAGGGTTTTCCGTTTTTCGAGGCGCTTCGCAAGACGAATTTCCCTATGGGCTTGCTTCGCAAGACAAAAACGTCTTCCGAGTTCCTGCGGGTTTCCCCCCCTTTCCCCCCCTTTTTTCTCCCTTTTTCTAAGCCGCTAATAGCGCTAATCCGCTAAGCCGCTAATAGGGTTGCTTCGCAAGACGAAAAAACCGCAAGACAAAGAGACTCGCGGAACGGATTCTTTTCGTCTTGCGATGCACCACTGTATATGGAATATCTGTGTGGGAAGACAGTGGCCAATAGGAGGTGCTATTTTTAAGCTCTGCCTTCTTAAACAGGATGCAGCCATTAGCAACTATATATTTACAGAAGTATCACAAAACTTTTGTTGAAGACATATTTTCATCTTAGTTTGAGTGTCATAATGGCTAGAAAGTATTATCACTGTGCCAATGTGATTGATGTTCTTTTTGCAATTTAATTGTTTAGGCCTTCTTTTATAAATTACAGCAAAGAAATCCTTCCCCACACCAGCTGCTTTGGGGGGCGAAGGAAGGCAGAGTCTTCCCTTCTAAAGTAACTGTATTGGACAATGGGGGTCAGAGACAACAGCCCCCTTGGTCGAAACCAGGGGTCAGCAACTTTTCTCAGCTGTGGGCCGGTCCACCGTCCCTCAGACCATGTGGTGGGCTAGACTATATTTTGAAGGGGAAAAAATGAAGGAATTCCTATGCCCCACAAATAACCCAGAGATGCATTTTAAATAAAAGCACACATTCTACTCATGTAAAAACACCAGGCAGGCCCCACAAACAACCCAGAGATGAATTTTAAATAAAAGGACACATTCTACTCATGTAAAAACATGCTGAAACCCGGACCGTCTGTGGGCTGGATTGAGAAGGCGATTGGGCAGTATCTGGCCCCTGGGCCTTAGGCTGCCTACCCCTGGTCCAATCTATACAACAAACACTTTGCCAACATGCAGTAAACCTGACACGCTATGGCAAGAAGGAGCTGGGAATTTAGAGGAGGTCGCACCAAGGCCTTTCTCTGTTCCTTGGCCCTTCCACCTTGCCAAGAAAACATGGTTTGCCAGCAAAACCCACCTTTTCTTCTTTTATTGTAAGACATAGTCGTAGGACGTTCTCTAGATTATTATGTCCATGAAAGCCGCATGAAATTGCAGAATCTAATTTTCGAGTATGGCCCCTCCTGCACCCTTCCCAATTAACGCTGGTTGTGTAAGAAAGCTTAGGTGGGTGGTTACGTTTTATAAAGGCTCCAAAGACTCCTTATTTATGGAGGCCCTTCAGTGCTAAAATATTGGCTTAGTAGTTGTTGTCCCTCTGCCTGCTTTTAAGTTCCTGCTTTCATTGATTTTTTGATGTATATTACTGTGAATACTGCTCCTCATTTTTGAGAATTTTATATTGAAGAGAATACGGGATTAATAGATGGAGCATTTGGTGCGGGATGGGGAGGGAGGCTCCATGCCACTCCACTGAACTACTGAACAAATTTCTCTCTGTTACGCACTTTACAATAATTCCCTAGTCTTATAAATCACAATTTGTCATTTTGGCAAAATGCAACTTGGAAATCATGCTGCATTGCTCAAACTCACAGGACGCAAGGCCACCCAATCCCAAAAGTCAAAAGGTCCAACATAAGGCCGCAACTGTTCAATGCTTGGATTAAAATGCAAGTTACACAAATTACCAGGAATTTTATTTACAGTACACATTTCCTGTAAGGAGAGAGGCAGGGAGGGCTTGCTCATGAACTCAACAGCAAAGAATCATTCCATCCTGCCAGCATCATCTTTGTTCTCTGCCCTTAACTACCTCGGCCTCGGCCAAAAAAGCTGCACAATCTTCCCCAACAAGAAAGCATCGGTAAATCATTTTGGGGGTCAATACTTTCTGGGTAAGCACAATGTGACTTTATAACAAATTCTGGACAGAGTTCTTCTTGCCTTTACTGTACAATGTGCCTACAGTTTCAGCACTACCAGCACAGCTGCACCCAGTAGGGTTTTGGTTTCTTAGGTTATAAACACAAAGATTGCCCTGTTCATTGAATTCTCGCGGTTCCTTCTACCCCACAGATATTTTTTAAAAAAGCCAGTTTGCAAAGGAACTGAATGACTAGAAAACTGTTTCTTTTGGAAAATATCTAGGGTATTATTTCATGTAGCTTTGCATCCTTGCAAACAAAAGCAATTTTTTTTACTGGGTCAGCCAGATGCTGAGTGCAAATGGCCTAAAGGCCTTTTCTTCCAAGTGCTGAATAATTCACTGCATCTCCACCCCACACACCCCCTGCCTGCAAGACACAGCCAACAGCTCTGCTTTCTTTACAGTATCCTATTAAAGGCCTTTTTGAAATTGATGGGAGATTGCCTGAAAGGCTCAGGAATTGCTTCAAGGTGGTCAAAAAGACTGCATAAAGAATTCTGCCTTCTAACTTTTGTTGTTCGTGAAAAAGAAGTGACTACTCAAATGTGGACTGTTAAATGAAGCCACAGCTGGAACAAGGAACATTCAGGTGTGGCAAATGCGTCTCAGCTTCTAGTTCGTCTGACTTTACAAATCTTGCCAAAACTGATGCAAGTGAATGAGACATTAGCACAATGGGAGATTAAAAAAAAAACCCTGAGCAAGACATCAGAATGTCCACATTTATGACTAACTAGGATTTCATTTAACCCATTCACGTTCTCTGAGGAGCTCCAAAATTGAGCGGTGAAAGTGTGGCAATTCACAACTAAGCAATTAATTAGCCGACTAATTGGAAGCAAAATCCTGAGCTTCTGAATATGCATGCCTTAGAACACTTACTGGCAAAATTATGACTCAAGCATACAGATCCCCAACTCTGCTTTAATTTTTCAAGGCACTGTCAAGGAAATACAGAATAAACCGACATAGATAATACCTAAATCCTTTTGCCTTACCAGATGATTCAGTTATGTTTTATGGTAAACGCTGGCCAGGAATAAGCTTACTTACGTTACTGAAACCCCAAAAGTTGCAAGAGATTTGCAACACCATTTTGCCCAAAACTCAGAATCACTAAAACTGAACTCCTTGCCATTTTTCTGCAAGTTTGTTATGGATTTTTTAAATTTATGTTTAGAAGACACTCAGGTGCTATCATGGAAGTCCTCTTAATCCATAAAAGCCCTTAACCGCTATATCACAAACTGCTTTTCAAAGTCCTGATAACATCAGAAACAGTTTGTCATGCGGCCTAGTGGCACGTGGAATTAATTGCACTCCCAATGAAAGACTGGCCACAATGTTCAAAGCAGCCCTGTGGACAAACACGGAAACAAGAAGTCCCAAACAGCTGCAAAATAAATTCGCTAAGCTATCTTGAGAAATGCTGTGTTTATCACCTAAATTACTTTAAGAAGCAAGAACAATCTGATGCAGGCAAGCACACAAAGACCTTCTCTCTGCAGCTGAACAATTTACTGTTCTTCTGTAGTGATTGTGGTTCCTACACCTTAATAACTCTTTTTATACTGTATTGCTATGTCCTTTTGTCAGTTGCCTTGAAAGCCTAGTGCAGAAGGACAAGTTATAAACCTGATAAGAAACAAATAATACATTGACATAGTTGACTTAAAACAGGGTATCATAAGCTAATCAAGTCCTTCAAGGCCTGAGAGGCAGTTGTTTATCATGGGCTGGCGTATCAACCGTGATTTTTAGGAACACCAGTCAATTCAGTTGCTGTTGCTACATCATCAGAATCCGGTGGCCCTGACACCCGCTGATTTCAGAACATTCTCTGCTAATGTTGAAATGACTTTAGAAAGAGACAGAAGCAAATGTAGCCATCCTGTCACATACACAACCTGATTTCACTCCACCAACACATCTGACTGCATGGTCAAGTGTCGTCCAGGAACTCAAACCGCTTGTATATTTAAGTGTGTGCGACAGGCCCGGTGTTCACACAAAGCCTTTTATTGAGAGCTATTAAAAACCAATACTGCACAGAAATATGCCCCCAGCAATATGACAGCTTGCATATTTTGGTTGATGAAGAACAAGCGAGCAGAATAAACAAAGCCTAGCATACTGGTGTTTTAACCATCCTAAGGTTTAGCTGTAAAAGGTTTTCTTTGTAATAATAACATTATCAATAATAAGCAATCAAAGATGTGAGCATTCAAAGCACTTCATAAACTCTCAGTAAACTGTCCAACAGTCCTTAAAGTATTATCCACAGATTGCAGGCGAGGTTCAGAGTTATTGGCTTACTGAAGGATACTCAGGCCAGAGACAAGATTAAAACCTGGGAGTTCTTGGTTCACAGCTCAGTTGCTTAGCAGATAGGCTGCAAACAGGGTCTTAAATATATGCTAAGGTTTATTTCCCCCCGGGAAAAATTCTTAACAATTGCAACTTAATGATAAGTTGTTCCATGATTTGGTTCTCTCTAAAACCGGAGAAAACATTCAAAGCTAAGTATCTAAAACCAGTTTACTTTACTATGTCTACTCTGCAAGCTCTTCCTAGTGCATGTAAGAAGGTTGTGGTGGTGAGACTCTTGAAGGCTGCATTCTCTCTCCAGGGCAAACTGTTATGAAGAGTCTGACAAATACATTAAACAGAACACCGAGACAGTTCTGAGTACACGGATGTCTTATACCAATTAAGTATGGAACAAACGGCTCAGACTTTAACAAGCAGTTTGTGCTGGGTAAGTCTGTTTTACAAGTACGTACAATATATCTTTTGGTTTGTTCTAAACACACGGCGCTCCCCTGAAACTTCTCTAACTCCCTCAGACTGCCAAGCACGAGATTGTCATGCGCAAGGGTCCACAAATATCACGCTGGTGTTAACAGACATTATTTGTGGGCGTTATTTACCCAGTGCCTTCAAGTTCTTTGCTGCATTCAAGGTGGGAGTATCTCTCTCACACTTTGTGCTGACCTCAGGAGAAAAGCAGTATAAATCTCTTTCACCACTCCTTTCTCCAAAGACCAGTGCGAACCTTGACCCCCTTGATCAGCTTCCAAAGTTTTCTCTGGGCAACATGGATGTTGAGGAGTTGGAGCTGCGCTCTCTCACTCCTGGCACACTGGCCTGGTTTTCACCAGGTGAAGTCAAACCTTGCACCTTAGTGAGACTGCATGGGATCCTGGAGAGGAACTCACAGCTGATTTTCTCCTTCCTGGTCTGGATTAGCATGTCAACCAAATCAGGGCTTGTTACCCACCCTCCTCACTAGCCACAAGGTTTAACTAAACCCAGATCTTGGTTATATAGCTCACGGCTAGCGAGGAGAGAGCTTAACCACCAGACTCAGTTTGGATGACAGGCTATGCTAAACCTTGGCTTGGTTCAATATGGCTTGGCTGCAAAAAGGAGAAGGGAGCTCACATACTCATGCAGTCTTGTTAAGCCAAGGTCTGGCCAGTGTGTTGTGCGAGCAAACCTGTGAATAGACCCTTTCCCTTTCCTCCGCAATTCACAGGGGAGAACTGGGAGAGGGGATCTTAGCAGCTGTCGGAGGGTTCTCAGTTTGTAGATCCTAGTCATCTAGCTACATGGCAATACATGCTTTTACATTTGGGAGTTGTGTGGAACTATTGCAATTTTTTGAGAAGTTACGTGGTACGTCCCGCAGTTCTTCAACCACTCCGATAGGGCTGTTCAACAAGCACAGCCAAATTACCACCCATATTTTATCTGTCACACCCATGGAGCTGTTGGAATACTTAGTGTGGACAACAATTATGTGAAGCTCCACTTTAAGGTCACAACCCAAAATCTACAAAATATGGTGCACAGAGTCTCATCATACATGTGCAGGGCTGCACCTATGATCTTTTTCTTTTGCTTCTTTATTCTTTCTTTGTTCTTTTTTCTGATATCTTTCATTTCACTGCTTTATTGTGAATAGCATTTTATAGAGGTATAAATAACTGTAAATATGAAAAGAGACAAAATATTCTCTATTTTTTTTCCCCTTGGTTAGATGTATTTTCTTTTTCTTTTGTATTTTCTTTTGTTGTGAACATGTATGTTTTCTAATTTGTACTTAATAAAAATATTTAAAAATAATAATAATAAAAAATACATGTGCAGGGCTGAGGTGATGGTCATTTAACAGGCATGAACCCCTGTAACTCCTAAGCCGTGCACCAATTTCTAAAGACCCCCTCAGAGCACTGATAAACAAAACATGGAGAAATATAAGGGTAGATGACTTCCAAGTCCTTGTTCTCCTACCTTTGTGGTTGAAGATGCCCTCCATCTCCATGCTGCTTCGAGAGTGAGCAATGCAGAGAGACCCACAGGGTACAAGTCCTTCCGCAGCTGGGGAACGGTCGGTGGTTCGTACTAGGCACCAATCAGGCTTATCGTGTGGCCGCTCAAGAACCTCCACTGTCTGACCACGGCGGATTGTCAGCTCATTGCTGTTGCATGCCGTGAAATCGTGGATGACCACGGTCAACTCACACCCACCAGAGAGCTGCAGAAGAAGCCAACAAAACAGAGAAATTTTTAGTACTGTAGGCTTACGAATTCTGGTGGGGCATGCCACCCACATCAATATATTTTCAGTATTTCTTACAATGCTCATAAAACAAGCAGAGGCAAAAAAGGAATTCTCGGCCACGTTCTAACACATTGCAAGGAAAGTGATTTTACTGTGCCAATTTCGTTAAACCGGTTGGTGTCATTTCTGAACTCTGAAAGGCACAGGCGATTTTGTGAGGAAAATGTATTTGGTCATTAAGGACACTGATATGCCATGCTAAGGAAAAGCGTAAGAAGCTATCTGCTACGAAGTCACTTTTTTAAAAAAAAGTTGGGTCAATTCCTCCCTTCCTTTCCACACACTGTGTGACACAACTTTATTCAGGATGTCTGCAATTCTCTCAGAGCTTTCCCATGACCATTGCCTGCCCGCCTTGCTTCCTAAATCCTAGTTCTGAAAGAGGGAGAGGGGAGGTAAAGAGAAGCCTTATGTTTCTCATAATGAAGTAAAATAAATCAGCATGAACCCGTCAAGACACAGGCAGGAATTAATCATACTGCTCCTACTTAAGTCTCTCTGGACAGTCTCTACTCAAGTTATGAGGTGCACACTTTCAGAAACAAGCTGCCTTCTCGCTTGTTAAATGTGAGCTGGGGTGCCCTTTCCCACCTCAACCCTACTTCTCTTATATATTTGCTCTCAGTCCATTCAAAATTATGCCAAAGGGAGGCTGGGAGAGGGGCTGGAGGGGGGAGGCAAAGGAAAGCTCTTGAGTTTTTTTTTGGCACTGATTTATTTTTATGGCTCTCCCTAGATAGGAGTCAGGAACAATTGAAAACAGCTGTACGCCCGAAGGCTCTGAGAAAAGGGCCTTTTTGATTTAGAGTTTGACCACAAAACGTCAAAACGTAGGCCTCCCTCAAACGTATGCACACCGACAACTTTGCGAACAGAACATTCTGAATATCAGCCTGAATAACAGATCATTCAAAACTGGGCTCTACCAGCTTTGTCATGGAGGATCAAGGCTCAAATAACCTGCAAGTGTCTGGAACACATCTGTCTCCACGTGGGAAGCTGGCGTTCCTGCAGGTTTGGGCGCTGGTGTATTAAACCAAACAAGCAGTGCAAACGAAAAACAAGGATGGAAGGGAGAGGGGGGACTTAGGGCAGGTCCTTTGTATGTATAACTAGGGGGTGCACCCCTGCTTCCTCCACTCAACAATCACCCCTACATTAACCCCCTAGAGCCTCCAACCCTATTCAACTACTGCCCTCACTGTTCCACTTCCTAACTCCATTTCTGAAGCCATGTCTTGTATTCTGCAGCCCTGCTTTACACCCCTGTTGCACACAGACCACTCTTGCCTCTTCCTCCTCCTACTGCACACTGCAATGTCTAAGACCAGGGCTTCCGGTTCCTCCAGGCCTTACTGGAGGCAGCCCCCACGACAGCAGGAGATCGTTGATGAAGGAAAAACAAGAGTGATTGAGGGTAAATCATCCTTGCAAATTCCGCCCTAGGGATGGGGGAAACACACTTCACTCGCAGTTTGTCTTGGTACCTGGCTCTCGCTCTGGCATGGGATGCGGGGGGCAGGGAGGCGCTGAGTGCAAAAGCACTTTTCCTGCCGAAAACCCTTCAATGCCGCCATTAAGAAGCAGAGGTTCTCTTGTTAATTAGAGCTTAATTTGGACTAATGTACAGACACACATGCTAGAACAGATGAGATCACAAAGTGCGGAACAAACCAACTGCAAGGACTTTAAGGTTTGAATTTGAGATAAGACTTCATTCGGTGCAAAAGATGGTGGTGGGGGGAGGGAAGTCTACGGTTTCTTTATTTAAAGTTTTCTTCTCTACACTTATGATTCGGCAACCCTCCTCTGAATGTTAATTCAAATTATAATTGTACAAGCGAGGATGGAGGAAATTGGATTATAAATATGGAATATATCTTCAAATGGAACTGTGTGTGGAAAAACAGGGGGGGGGGAGGAAAAAGGGAGGGAAGCTCTATTTTGCAAAAGGTTTACGATGGAAACTTAGAACTGACTCTTCCCCATCCTTTAGTATCTATGAAGTGAACTGAATAACTCTAAGAGGATTTGGAATTTAATACAATTGGAAGGATAAGTGGTCATATATCTTCAGCTGGAAGGAAGGATGAAAGGCATCTATGAGCTGCCAAGGAACTGATAAGGTTCTTTATTGAGTCATCTGCAGTTCCACAGACCACTCCTTGCTGAGAGGAAAAGTGGTGAAAACAGCTTATTTACTGGGACAGTTCTCGGTGCAAAACAATGAAGCACATGATGGAGTGATGGAGAACTTTCTGGAACAAAAATGGGAAATCAGCTCCACCCAAGGCATGATGGATTAACAGCAACAATCAGGGAAAACATGACATCTTACAAGGACAGGAAGAAACACCAAGGACAGAGTAATTGCCACACACAGAAAGAACAAGGATCTAGTTTGAGTTCCTCACTTGAAATTTTATAAATCACTTAATGTGTCAACACAAATAGAAGTTATTAATACTGCATTTGTTGTAGAAGGGATTATTATTATGACCGGAATGTAATTGAAACTAATAAGATTTTGGAACCCAGAAAAAAGGAAAACCATCAAATCTTGCATGCGGGGGGCCACTTTAACTAAATTATATAATTCAGTATTTGAATGATTGGTATTAATAATTGTATTATAAACTGGTATTGTTATAATGAGGCTTTTATTGGAATGCAATTGAAAACTAACAAAAGATTATTATAAAAATTAAAAAAAGCAACTACTAAGACCTTCTTTCACCTTCCACCCAGTTACAAGGCCACTGTCTCCTCCTCTGCAGCCTCTCTCACACCCGATTCCACCTTCACATCCAGTCCTATGCTTCCTATTTGCTTTTCTACAACCCCCATTTTCACATTCAGCTCCCTTTTCCCTCCCTCAACTTTCCCTCAAACACAGAGCCCTTCCAGAAATAAAATGCATTGAGTGAAGTATTGTGCAATATTTGAGGGTTCTGCACCCATTGTCTCTCTCACACACAAGGCAGCTGAGCTGAAGCTTTGAGTACAAGAAGGGAGGAATACTGAGAAGAAAATGGCAGTTTTAAGCAATGGCAGAGGTTTGAGTAGAGCAAGCGGAAGGGTATTTGCATGAGCAGTATCATTTTGCTTTGCTAAAGCCTTTTCAAATTTCTTTTTAAAAAAATCATAAGGACTAGAAGCTTGCTTTAAGAAGGAAATATATTTTCTGGATTCTGTGTGAGAGAATATATTTCAGATTATGGAACCTTACTGTGCTACTGGTATCCTTTGACAATTTAGCAGCAACTGGAGGGGGGGGGGAACTATGCTCTATAATTATCTAAGTGAAAGGCACACCTCAAAAATCATGACAGAATTATTAACTTTATCCTATTTTCTTGACCGAAACATTTGCCTGTTTACAGCCTTCCCAAGGTAGTCAGTCAGCCAAGCTGGAATTTAAACACAGAAGGAAATTAAAGACATACTTATGAAAGCCTTTTTACTGAAGAGCATTTCAAAGTGCTTCTTGTTGCCTCAGAGATACTATGCTCATTCCCGAGGAAGCTGTATCAAAGTGGGAAACGCCATAAAGATAAAAGCTTGCTCTTCACAGTGCATTGCAAAGAGGTATTTCGGAGGGCAGATGGAAGCCCACCCTTGCTCACTTATCTTGGGGTTTGAGAAGGAAGGGTTCAAGACCGGAAATCTGCAATCCCAGTCATATTCGCTGGGGAGTATGCCTCATGGAGCACAGCAGGACTGACTTATGAGTAAATTGCATAAAATTGCATCGAAAATGCACCAGGGCAGGGAATCCAGCTCAGGAAGTGCAATTTTAAGGTGCTTAACAGCTTCTGCGTCTCTCTCCACTATTAACCACTGAGGATTTAGCAAAAGATGAAGAGGGCTACCGGATCAGCTCAAAGATCCACCTAGTTCCACAACCAGTGCTCAAAATAGACTATTAGAAGCCCGGCCATCTTGGCACCTGAGGAGAACCACAAAATGGCACCCTTCCCCCTTCCACCAAGGAAGAAGGGATGAGTGCGGCTCCCAATCAAGTGTTAAAAACAGTTCAGCATTAAATATTAAAAACTTCCCCAAACAGGGCTGTTTTTAAAGTCCAACAGTGGCCATTACTACTTCCTGTGGTGGTAAATTCTGTATTTTAACTACGTGCCGTGTGAAGAAATGCCTCGTTCTGTTTGTCTCGAGTCTTCGAACATTCAACTTCATTGGTTGGCCCAGAGTTCTAGCACTGTGAGAGAGGATAAATCTTCCCTCTGTTCATTTCCTCCACACCATGCATGATCTTATAGATCTTGATCATGTCGCATCCACTTCCTCTGATTTTTATATTAGGCCTCATATACCATACTGCGGGGATGTGGGTGGCGCTGTGGGTTAAACCACAGAGCCTAGGGCTTGCCGATCAGAAGGTTGGCAGTTCAAATCCCCGCGACGGGGTGAGCTCCCGTTGCTCGGTCCCTGCTCCCGCAAACCTAGCAGTTCGAAAGCACGTAAAAGTGCAAGTAGATAAATAGGTACCGCTCTGGCGGGAAGGTAAATGGCATTTCCGTGCGCTGCTCTGGTTCTCCAGAAGCGGCTTAGTCATGCTGGCCACATGACCCGGAAGCTGTACGTCGGCTCCCTCGGTCAATAAAGCGAGATGAGCACTGCAACCCCAGAGTCGGTCATGACTAGACCTAATGGTCAGGGCTCCCTTTACCTTATACCATGCTGCAAGCAGTGTGGGAGGGGACATTTTCCCATACACTTATGGAAAAGTGGCTCCTGTTGTTAGCACTGAGAATGCAACCCTAGGGCTGCCAACATGTGTAAAAAAACACAACAACAATCAGGGTACCTCAAGTGCTTCTGAGCCCATGCAAAGCTGATGGTTGCTTTCATAAAGAGACATGCAAATCCCAACCTTCAAAATTTGACTTTGTTGTTGTTTAGTCATTTAGTCGTGTCCGACTCTTCGTGACCCCGTGGACCAGAGCACGCCAGGCAAAATTTGACTTGGGCGAGAGCGAACACCATACATAAGATCCTAAAATATACGGCTGCTGTGGCTCTCAGGCAAGCCCAATAAACAGCTATTTCAAGGGGGTCAGTTCCGAAGTTCAAGAGAAACAGGGCTTCTTTACGAGCCCTATTTTGTCTTTTGAATGTACAGATTACCCAAGAAATGCTGCTCATGATTGTGTATGATTTACCAACCGGGGGGAAAAAGAAGAAGCATAAGGCAACACTTCAGAGAAGTCCCAAAAACTATTACACACAAAAAAAGTGACAGATTGAGTTGCCGATTTACAAGGCAGCAAGCATCACCGCCCTTTGGAAGATGCTGACATTTTACTATTAGTGTCATGCCTCAAATTAGCATGTGGCAAACAGTTTATTTTTTAACCGCCATCTGCAGACCCATGCCTCATCCAGGCTCTCCCACCACTTCACTTAATCTACAAAGTGTGTATGTTGCGTTTCTGCCACAGATGGCCTTCAAAGTTTCATAAAACATCAAAGCAATTGTGATACAGAAAGTGGAAAGGAGGAGGGAAGCAAAACTGAAGCACAGCACTGCTGCGGAGCAAATAAAAATAGCAGTTTAAATGCATCTAGCCCCCATCAAAAGCGAAACTCATAAACTGAACCAATCTGGGTTTTAAAAGGAATTAACCACCTTCCTGAGGAAACTAGGTCTGTGCCATTAAGCATGAAAAGAAGGCCTGAGCCTTCATCAGGGCAGTCCCATCTTAGTACTATGGGCCTGAAAATAATTAGATACATTTCTATGGGAGTTTTGGTATCTGTTAATAGATGCTAAGGAGATTATACTTATTGTAAGACTCTTGTTTTTAGTCTTTATTGTATGATGCTTTGAACAATATTTCTTAACCGCAAGTTAGCGGTTAGTTTATTCAGCTTTTTAGGTTTATTATTTATGTACTATTTACTATTTGTACGTTGCTTTCCCCTACGAATATGCCCAAAGCGGCTCGCATCACAACAAAAGTGAAACGATCGAAAATCCAAATCCACCTCATTACTTCCTCATCCTGCAAAATCAAAAAATTAGATTTCGCTCATCACTTCATAAACATTCTGCTGATAAGCTGCATAACAAAGATTTGAACATCCTAAATACAGTAATGCGGAAACAAATATGAAAAATTGAAAAGTGAGGTGAAGTGGGCATTTGAGTTTTGGTCGTTGGTTTTCTTTGTAATTGGATTTTGCATTTTAGTGTTTAACCGTTGGTTTGGACGATGCATCTTTCTGCCCTGAGACTTTCTGCTGAACGGTAGATTATAAATATTTCTAATGAATAATAAAAATGAAATTAAATACCAGTTTAACCTCACAACTTTTAATGAATTTGCAAATCACAGCTTCAGAAACTTTGTCCAGGTTTCCCTCCACACTGCCTTTCTAGAAAACACATAGGCATCTTGCCTCCGTACTCACAGTAAGCCACATATTATGATTTATATATGTAAAAAGATTTCCCAAAATAAAGAGTTCTTAGTTTCCTCCTTTGTGGCTTTAATCCCAACAACATCTGGAGGGTCACAAGCTTGTCAGCCCCTGTTAAAACATTATTTCGAGGTGTGTGTGTATTTGTCAACTAAAAATCTACTCTGGAGCCATTAAGTTCTCAGTAAAGCCTTCATATCAGAATAATGATGTAGTGTACAACATCTTGCACAGCAAATTATCCAAACATCATTCAGCTGCATTAGCTCTGTTACACACTGCTACCCTCATAAGGTAACCAGGTGCAGCCAACTAGTACTTACTTACTCTACTAGTTGTGCACACCAAGGTGGAATCTACACACATAGAAAAAAACGCTCTGAAAACGCTGTAAAAAAAGTTTTAAAAAATACATAGCTCACTGTTGCCCCCTAGTGTCACATTTGTATATTGCACTTTACAACACATTTAAAGTGTTTTATTTGCAGCTGTGTAGCTGAGTCTCCAGCCCTATGTACTTTGCTCACCCAGGTGGACCAGAAATAATGTACTATTTACTGGCTCAAGCTTAAGATAAAAGTTGAGCCCCTGTTTTACCAGGAGGACTTGTCACTTGAATCTTTTATTTGCCCCTTGCTTGCACAGTAATATTGAGTCAAAGGTGTAGGATTTCAGAATGAGCGGTTATGTGAATTCAGCACAAATAATAAATACTTGTGCACCCATAAAGGCCCTTTCTTGAAAAATCTTCCTTATGAAGCGCTTTGTGCTCAAAGTTGTATCCAACATTCCTGAGGATATGGAGGAAAACTTTACTTTCCATGAAAAAAGCTAGGCGATTCCCAAGGGTCTAAATTTATCATGTCACGGCATCATCTACTGGTCCTATCATCGACTGAAAACTAAAAAGAGGTTTTTCCTACACAGAACTGACATAGTTTCTCTGACAGCATTGTTCCAAAACAAATAAGCAAACAAATAAATCTCACCTTTGCTACTGGCACAGTGATGCCAGAAAAGATATTTATAATAATTTTACACTGTGACACTCAGGTGACAGATTTGCTGCCCTGGAATTGCCTGTGGCAAGATAGTTCTCAGGTATCCTGGCAGTGTCCAAATATTGACACAAACACGGAAAGGCTAGGCCTGGAGTCATAAATTTTGCAGTGAACGTTGAGCCTCAAAGGTACAATTGCAGGGTGCCATTAATTAGCCAAACAGAAGAAGTCTGTGTAGAAGTAGTCCAATACATTGAATTTAACATTAAACTGTACATAATTCGAACAGCACAATTTTAATAAAAATGCACCTACCAGTAATCTTAATTTTTGTGTGTGTTATTAGCCAAAATACTGGAAGGCAGAAGGGTTACTTCTCAGGTGTAAGACTGCCCAGCAATGGGTAGGCTGCAAAGACCCTGTACTGGACTGGCTGTCAGTCTGAAAAAATAAATATGCACCTTCAAAGCTCTCCCTTTTCAAGCTAGCTCTTTGTATGCAGGGGAGCTGCGGAGGGCAGAGAGAAGAGGAGAATGCCTGTAAATATTTTTAAAGCTGTGGATCAGGCCAGCTGATCCACACCTCCAAACCTTTCAATTACATAGTGAAAAATAAGTTTTGCTTCCGACAACCATCCCCTGATGCAAATTCTAAGAAGAAAAGTTGCTTTCCGGTGATGGAAGCGCTCAACAACGCCTATGTGAAGAAACCAAAAACTTTGCATACAGTGGTACCTTGTTCTGAGTCCGCCTCATCAAGCGTCCATTTCGCTGACCGTTTGCAGCAAACCCGGAAGTACCGGAATGGGATACTTCTGGGTTTGCAGCTAGTGCATGCGCAGAAGCGCAAACTGCTCCGCATGCACGTGCAGAGTGGCCCTTTGTTGTACATCCTTTTCGTCTAGCTTCCGGGGCTCCGGAATGGATCCTGGTTGCAAAACAAGGTATGACTGTACTAGGTTAAGGCCCAAGCTGAACAAAAGGAAACCATAAACTAGAGAAACTTAGGAATTGATTTACTGGGGAATGTGAAAATATCCTCTTATATTTTATATACAGCTGCACTGAAAGCATCCACGAGACCTATTAAAAGATGAGTAGCTAGAGTCCTTTTGCACAGATCATTATCTTGGCCCAGGGAATGGTGTGAAGACCATTGTACGGTTTTTGACTGTTGAAACTAAAGGGTTGGGGCCATGAGCAATGTCTGGACAGCACACCACCTGGGAACCATATGTAAACAGCTGTACATTACTTTGAGGAAGAACAGGATATAAAAGCAAGTAAAGCAAACATACAATTCCATTCTTAGGTACATGAAGATCGGATTTCGAGCCTATGAATTCTGTACGCCCATTCATGTGGCATTTTGACCCACTGTAGGAAAAAATCATGCATGATTCCCAAATATGAAGAGGTAATGTAAAGCCAGTCACAGCTATCACTTGCCAATGATTATAGAAAAAAAAAAGGCATAAGCAAACTTTTACCAAAAACCTAATTATACTTTTGTCTTACCTTATCGCTGTCTAGTGTATTCTGGGAGGTTCGTGAAGCAATTGAAATAGTATCTGGCTGACTGCTTCCATCTCCTTGACTATCCAAGTCTTCTCCATCTCTAAAAACACAGGAAGTTAAGAGTCATTAGCTGGAAAAACATTTTCTGTGTAGGGTGATGCTAATATTCATCTCGATGTACAAAAGCAGACATTCAAATAGTAAAAGGTAAAGGGACCCCTGACCAATAGGTTCAGCCGTGACAGACTCTGCGGTTGCGGTGCTCATCTCGCTTTATTGGCCTAGGGAGCCAGCGTACAGCTTCCGGGTCATGT
Source organism: Podarcis cretensis (assembly GCF_951804945.1). NCBI lineage: Eukaryota > Metazoa > Chordata > Lepidosauria > Squamata > Lacertidae > Podarcis > Podarcis cretensis. The sequence goes on along the minus strand of NC_137176.1, from coordinate 15,083,473 downwards.
GGCCAGCATGACTAAGCCGCTTCTGGCGAACCAGAGCAGCACACAGAAACGCTGTTTACCTTCCCGCTGGAGCGGTACCTATTTATCTACTTGCACTTTGACGTGCTTTTGAAGTGCTAGATTGGCAGGAGCAGGGACCGAGCAATGGGAGCTCACCCCGTCGCGGGGATTCGAACCACCAACCTTCTGATCGGCAAGTCCTAGGCTCTGTGGTTTAACCCACAGCGCCACCCGTGACCCGTGACATTCAAATAGGAGGCCAATAATATGCTACACAAAATCCAAGAGAAGAAAATCAAACATGCCGTTGTACTTTTAGTTACATCACTTAGTTTTAAAATCGATTGTGGTTAATCTATAATGTATGGATAATGCAAACTGGATAAAGAATGTACACAAACACTATCAACTGCAAGTTTACATGAAGGTACAGAAAATCCATACAAATAGTGAGCCTAAGGGAGGAGGTGTTTTGTTTTTACAATGCTCACTGGAGAGTATACTGATCTTGGCATATATGAAATGAATAAATTCCTTTGTCCATCACTATTAGCACAAACTGACTACTATATATCAGGAGATTATGATCTGGGGAAAGCACAAAAATCCCTGTTTAGGTTGACAATTTATGCACATTCTCCAAGCCACATCCCACTCACCCCCCCCCCCATACTTCCCAAAATAAAGGGAGCTAATGTGTTAAACCTGTGCATTCTGAAATTACGGAGCCAGACATTTGGTGACTGCAATTTGCTATGCGATACATTTCAGTACAGTGTCAGCAGCTTGCTTGCTTGTTTGTTTAGTACATCTGACATGTGTCAACTTCTTCAAAAGCTAAGCACAGCAACTTTTAAAATAAGGGTCTGAATAGCATGCAACAAAATAATGCATGTGCTCAAGTTTCTGTGCTGTGTAATTATTTGAAGAACTTACAGTTCAGTACTGAGATCTAACTAGCAATATAAAAAAATAATCATGTTTCCCAAAGAGCTCAGCCTTACATACATTTGAGACAAATATCATGAATGACAGGCTGGAAGTGTACACCTTGACATTCTCTGCAGTTACTAACCTTCTTCCTTTCTGTTTTGTTGTTGGTGCAGTTTTGGGGATATGAATTGGCTCTTTTAAAGCTCCCTTGAGATGAATCGTTCTTTCCTGTATTACTTCTCTGATGTGCTTGATCCAGTCTTGCTTGTTTTCAATACTGGAGGCCTTTAAGACAAAATAAGCAACTTATTTTTTTTATGTTACCTTCACTAGTCAACTCCATGTATGAAGGAGGGATGAAGCAAACCTGGTTGTGTCATTTACAGTAGTATATTCATGGTTTAGATTTGCAAAATGGTATTTCTTAATTATATTACAGTAGTTGTGAAAAAGAGATGTTCATATTATACTTCATACAGTTGCCTGGTTTGCACACAGAGTTAATGTCAGTTTGCATTTCTTAGTGCAGAAAGTATTGATCTGATGTGTAGAGATCTTTCTTATTCTACTTAATTCAAGAGGGTTCTGGAAGCTTTTCTGTGTGAAAGAAACAAGCAGAAGGTGCGTGATGTTTGGGTTATTCCTTCAGAGAAGCAGAGTACAGCTGGCTTAAACTGGTTATCTTATCTCTTCTGTCAAGGTCATGCCGACTATAAAAGTAAGGCCAGAAGGAGCCTGGTCTTCACATTCTCTTTCTATCTCTTTTCCTGCTGGTGTAGTGTCCTGTACATAGTATTAAGGTTTAGACTTATTGTAAGTTATTGTAAGCTTAAGTTAAGTCTGCTGCAACTGGTTTTCTTATGGACAGTGCCAATCCTGAATGTATTGGACTTGTGACCATTATGTTCATCTGCCTTCAGTAGCAGTAAAGCTCTGCTGGATGAAATATTAATTGCCTCTGGTCTATTTTTGGCAGAATCCTGCAACGTGCTTAAGTTTTTACTCTGCTAACTATACATTGGAATCTGCTATGGATCAATATTGAGTAGAATTTCAATGACAGTTAAAGCATAATGCAGCAGGACATTTCAACTGCTTGCTCTTTTCCTCTCGAAGCCATCTTTCTGAACCCCGAATTCATGTGTAAGGCTCAGAACTGTTGGTAATGTGCTCTGCAGGCCGGATGAAGGGGGGGACAGTTATTCAAAAATGATTTCACACACACTTAAAGAGTATCCGTACACGCCACAGTTACCTTTAGTACAATTTTGTTGTCTGAAGTAGGAGTCCTACCAACCCAGAGTGCAAATTTGCAAGGGTCACCTTCCACGTGCTCTGTGACACCCAGCTCTGAGGTCTGAAAATCAGAAGAGATTAGAGGAATATAATTCAGATTTTTAGAATAGTCATAGGCATGCTTCTGGTCAATGCCCTTTCAGACAAACAACAATTGGTTCCATTGTTCCCTGACTGGTTTCCTGTTGACAACAGCCCTGTATTTTATCCATATTCCATGGCCAACCTTCAGTAATAATTATTATATAATAATAATTTATTATTTATACCCCGCCCAGCCAGTTTCCCCAGCCAGTCTGTCCTCCCCCCCCCCTTAGTCAAGAACACTAAATACTTCTTAAGTGATTTCTAATGTCTGCTCTGCCATAATCTTAAATAAAAGGTATTTTGCGATCTGACCAAGCTATTGCTAAAATTCTACTGTATTTTTGAATGCTCTGAATGGACAGAGGTTGGTGATTTTGGGAAAGCTACAGCTCGTTAAACATGACACAGGTATTGCTTGACAGTAATTAATTTCCAATTGCTAATCTCAGAATCCTGCTACTTTGAGATAAAAGAATGAGCAGGTGATGTCAGTTACTGATTTATAGGGTGTTTTATGATAGGTTGAGTATCATAGTAAGCTTCAATAATTACCTTCCTTTCTCATCTACTTTGTCATTACTGGGACAAAGACTATCCAAAAATGCTTCGGTTTAGACTGCAATCATATACACACTTACCCCAGTGAACTGAATAGGACTTATTTATGAGTAGTTACATATTAGGATCACAGTTATAGTTAGCTATAAAATTGTTAGAGTGTATTTTCTCTCTCTCGTGAGAGTGGGTGTCAATCAGTACTCTGGCATTTTCAGAAGATTTCTGTAGCCCCCTTCTAGGAATGTTTATTTCTCTACTTTTTTTCTGCATTCTGTTTCAGTTGTCAAACAGGATACTGCAGAATAAAGTAGTTCAGGATCTTAACTCTACATAGGACAAAGAGAGGCTCTATCAATAATTCTGGACATAAAGCAGAACCCTGGAATAATTTCAAAAGCCAAAAGATGACATGTCTGGATTTTGTTCTTTGACATGCTGCAGTTGACAATCGGTTGTAGATCATTCTCACTTTACATGGTTCAGTGGAATAAATTTGTGAGTCTCTTCCTTTGAAAGCTCTAGGTCAAATCCTGGTTTAGGACAAAAGCTATCATGTTTGGTTGCATCAGTCAAAAGCTTTCACGCAAATTGGCATGACTGGCAGTCTATGCCCTGAAGTAATTCTTCTGTCTAATGTTGGGTCTATTTCTAGGTCACAGTTGTAGAACCATGCGAGGAGGTGCATATGTGACTGTTTCAGTGTATTTCAGCTCCCTCATTCTGGCTTCCGACACTAATATTAGTTCCTTTTGCAATGAAAGGGCATAAACCACCATATGTTTTCCATTGGACACTCTGAAAATACCTGTGTACTACTCAAATCATCCAACTATTAATAAATTTGAGGTGTTTTAATTATGTGGAATGACACCCACAATCTTCTCAATTAAGAATCACAATACAGAACCCATTTCTAAGCAGGTACATTTAAAGGCCCTTTCCACGGGGGGGGGGGGGGGGAATCTGTGCATTGAAATGGCCATTGGAGGAAGACTTTCCCTGAAAGTCATTGACATTGGAATTGTCAGAAATGCACAAGGAAAAACTGCAGCTCTTAATAGACGTCTGCCTTGGATCTGCAAAAATTGATGATTTCCACAAAGGAAGAATTGTTATTTGGATTTGGGCACTTGGAAAGCTTTTCACTTTATTAGATGAGGACTACAGCACAATCTCTCCATCCCTGGACATTTAAAACGATATGACCAAGTTCCACCTGCTCTGTTATAGCTTGTCACAAAGTTGTAAAACCGTATGGAACCCCCTAAAAAAGTAGGAATCCTCATCAGAACATAAGAGAAAGAAAGACCCTAAAATACCCAATTTTCTCACTTGATCTGCAAAAAAAAAGGAGAAAAACAGAAGCCACTCCCTTTCCACATCAGTCCATTAGAGGAGACTGCAAATAACTAACTTCCACTCCCTACACCTTTTGCCCAAGTTCTTCTCACATCCATCGCTCCACCCTTAAAAAGCTTAAAAGTTTCCTTAAAAAGCTGTTGATTCTTTAGAGGCAAAATGGCGTCTGGAGAGCACCATGTGTCTGAGCTTCAAAACTGGAGTAATGAAGATTGAAGTTAATTGGCCAGGCTTTGAGCGGCCACAACCAAGTGTTTGGCTAGCAACTGGGCCAGCCAGTCCGTGTCAGTGATGTGCAGAGAATGAGGCCTCTGAAATGGATCTGAGCTCCTTCAGCTATCTTTCCCCTTGGATTTGCAAGATTTGTCATTTTCTCTACAGCTGCCAAGTAGTATGGCCCTATTACAGCAAACAGTTAACCTTCAAATGGCTCTTTTCCTTTCTCCAGCCTGGAAGGAAAGCCTGGAAGGGTAGTGACACACTATACCGAAAAGCTCTGCATGGTTGCAACATCCGAGCCCATCTGCTTGTCGTTAATAACTAGATTTGGCTGGGTTTTCGCTTCAAACTTACAAACAATTTGCTCTTGTAGATATATTTGCTTCTCCCACTGGAGTCCTTCACTTCTTTACTGAAGACCAGCGACATCTCAAAGAGGAAAAGGTGCCTCTCGCGACCTTTACGAATGAGAGTTTTGGGGTCCCACACTTGGAAGGATTCCTGAAGGATGAGCTCCCCCTGAGATTCAATGTTCTCATCAAAACCTAGGAAGAAAGTTGGAACAGTTGAAAGAAGCAAAGAGAAATGGAGGCTGGTGGGGAGCCAAAAAGCTCTATTTTAGTGACAAAGCTTCCTACACTCTCTTACCTTAGCAGTTTTTGAACTAGTTCTGGGAAACCATTGGACTTCCTCAGAAGCCTTTAATGCACCCCCCATGATAAGGTTATTAATGATGGACAAGCTAGGTACCTCTAAGATAAGTAAACTACATAATCAACATGTCCTTGCAGGGGTTTTCCTAAAAAAGCGGAATTGGAAGTACCCTGCCTCAATACTTTGTTACAGTCTCGTAAGTACTCAATAAAGCTACCAACATATTTTAATGTATTATTTAGCATTTAATTTCACACTAAACAATGTTTCCATTTTGCAAAACTTCAATGAAGTTGTCTCTCCCTCCTCCCCCCCAAAAAATGTGATTACAAGCTACTTTGCAATGGAAATTTCTAATACAGTGGTGCCTCGCAAGACGAAAAGAATCCGTTCCGCTAGTCTCTTCGTCTTGCAGTTTTTTCGTCTTGTGAAGCAAGCCCTTTGACAGCTTAGCGGATTAGCGCTATTAGCGGTTTAGCGGATCAGCTGATAAGCGACTTAGCGGATCAGCTGATAAGCGGCTTAGCGGATCAGCTGATAAGCAGCTTAGTGGCTTAGCAAAATGGGGGGGGGGGGAGGGAAAAAACCCCGCAGGAACTCACAAGACATTTTCGTCTTGCGAAGCAAGCCCATAGGAAATTCGTTTTGCGAAGCACCTCCAAAACGGAAAACCCTTTCGTCTAGCGGGTTTTCCGTCTTGCGAGGCATTCGTCTTGCGGGGCACCACTGTAACAGTTTTGGCTCAACTGATTCTCAACCAAAAATGGTTCCAGAACTTCCAAAATTGTGCTTCATTTCAACCTGCTAGGGATGGACTGCATGCATAAATACAATGCCTCTTTAGAAAAGCTAATATGGCTTCATGTAGCAGTTCTTAAAACTAGTGTCTCCCAAATAGCCATTTGGAATGTAGCTGCTACCTTGAATTTACAAACCCATAAAAGAGCTGTGAAAATAAGGGGAATCAATCATGATTACTTAAAAGTTCATTCCCTATTATTAAGTGGGAGATGCTTTCATTTATTAGCTCCATATAAAAGGTATTCAGGCAACAGTAAAGAGACAAGCCAATGGTTTAACGTGGCTGAAGCTTTTTATACTTTCCAAAGAGCATCAACCAAAGACAGAACCGGCTTGAAATAGTGAAACACAATTTCCATCGCTTCCATCCCTGCCTTGCCAAACTGAAAATGTATGTATATGGTAGTAAGGAACTGTTCACTTTAATAAAGTCTAATATATAATCCATCAAAGGACACAAGTATCAACAGATGGATTTGGAGCCGCAGAAATCAGCTCCTAAAAGGAAATGCTTTCACTTGAGATGTCAACATGTCAACTATGCAAATGTTCAACAGAGCTTGTTTAAAAGGCTGACCTGTGTAAAAGAAATATTGGAATATTCCATAAAGCCTGCCCACATGCTTCCTGACAAGGCAACTACTAATACTAGACTTCATGGTCACTGCAACATTTCTGCTTAAATATGTGGTAGTAAAGGCCTCACAAACTACTACTGATATGAATTACTCAGGGTTTAGAAACTGTGCAAAGTGACAGACCATGAAAGCAAGAATAAAAGGTTTATTAGGTAAGTGATTGTTTATTGAGGAAAAGGTTTCCAAAAAAGTTCATTTTTGAACTAAAAAAACTTTCAAAAAACTAAGCATGCAGACAGGCATAATTCACATAAAATGTAACTGCGAAAGGTGGTTTTTCAATCAGAGGCCATCAGTTTTTTAAAAAACAACAACCCTGAACACGTGACATCTTTTAAGCAGGAACTCAAGTTATGGGAAGGTCAACATAAAGATTTAAGATGAAATATTCTAGAAAGCATTGACCAGGTACGTTATTAAAGACAAAACCCTTCTACTGGTTGTCATTGTAAAAGATGAAAAAAGCAGCAATCACACACATTTTTGATACTTATAACAAATATTTTAATTGACCAATGAAATACCTACATAAATTTCTCCTCCGCAGAACCCTCAAAATTCACTTCAAAGTAGTAATTTGGTGATGATTCTACCACAACCAAGATGCTGTTTGAATATAAATGGACTGTGTGCCACAAACTGGCTGCTTAGTGATTTCACCATGGGCCTGATCTCTTATTATCTGGTTGCATATCCCTCTACTGGTAAGAAATGAGTTGTACAATAAAAAGGCCTTCCCTATTACCAATGTATGAACAACCTGAACACAGACTGTGGAAGTGGAACCTCATGGTCCAGCAGACTATTTCAGTGTGGTTGGAGCAATGGCAATCACAATTTCTAAAGCTGTTTTCCAGGTTACAAAACCTTCCCTGGTCACCTGGAGGTGATTTTTGCTTGCCACAGGCGGTCCTGTAAATAGGTGTTTACCCAGAGCTGCTGCTGAGTTCTTAGAAATAAGTTTTCACAGAGCAAAGTGAATGCCCTGGACCCTACCTTCCAGCATGCTGAGATGCATGGCATCGTTTGCTCGCTTTGGCACACTTAGCATCACTTCTAAGCCGTCTTTAATTTCTCCTTTACCTTCCTCACAGCAGGTGAGCAGCTCCTGCAAAGACAACAGAATCATTTATTACAGTGCTTATCACGCTTGGATCTCTCTGTTTTTACAAATCTGTATACTGCGTTTCAAAGAAAAATTATTTCCAAAGTGGTTTACAAGCCGCAGATCAAACATACAATAGAATACAATTCAAGCCTCAATAAATAATACAAAAAACTCCACCATGTGAATCTCAAAACAGATTTCAGAACATTACTGTATGACAAGAGGACGGACACCGATCTAGCATAATATAAAATTAGCAAAATCAGGTGAAAATACTGGCTCTGAAACTCAAGATAATGTAAGCTGCTAAAGGCTGTACTAAAATCTTCAAGGCCCATTTGAAACCTTCAGGGGATGGAGATTGTCTGATGTCAGATGGAATCACAATCCCCAACTGTGATGCTGTCAGTCAGTCTACTCTGATTGGTAGTGACTGTACAGGACCTCAAGGCAGAGATCCTTCCCAGTGGAAGTAATCCAGGAGCTTTTAACTGGAGATACGAGTGTTCAAATGTGGGATCTTATTAGTGCAAAGCATGCACTTTTGCTCAGCTATGGCTCATCTCCATAGGTCACAATGTCCAGGGTTTCAGAGGAGGCTAAGAAACAGTCTTAAGTATTGGAAACTCTGCTCTCCCGCTACAGTGGTACCTCGGGTTACATACGTTTCAGCTTACAGACTCCGCTAACCCAGAAATAGTGCTTCAGGTTAAGAACTTTGCTTCAGGATGAGAACAGAAATTGTGCTCCGATGGCATGGCGGCAGTGGAAGGCCCCATTAGCTAAAGTGTTGCTTCAGGTTAAGAACAGTTTCAGGTTAAGAACGGACCCTTGGAATGAATTAAGTACTTAACCCGAGGTACCACTGTATTCCTTTCACAAAAACCAACAGTAAAGCTTGTTAGCACCTGAGAACTGTCACAAAAGGGGAAACTTCAGGGGGGGGGGAAACTGGCACAAAAGTCAACAGCGTTATGTACAAATCCTGCCCCCAGTACCATTTGGAAATAATTCAGACCACTTTTCTGAATGTCAAGACAACTGAAAACTCACCTACTCTCCAAAGAAGACCTGGAGCATATCAGGTCCCTACTGCAGAGCCCAGTGTGATCTCCGCTGTTCCCCAAATTACTGGGGAAATGGAGAACAGCAGGATGGGGCAATGTTACGCTACTGGCAAGACTTTGCATGAATGCTATTTAGGAGCATATAACCACATTCCCAGAACTCAGGGCCTGGATATCAGCATGCTGTGCCAACACCCCAAGTGTCTCAAAAAGTTAGGGAAAAAGAGATGGCAGGTAAGGCTGGCACTGTGGTCAGAAATTGGTAGGTCAGTCCCAAAGGGATTTGAGCTTGACCCTAATTGGACCAGATGGAGAGGGGCATTGGATGTCAGGAAATCAATGTGCAAAGCAGTGGTCCTGTCAGAGCAGGACTCTGGGGCAGAAGTTCAGGACCCCACTCACTCAATGGAAGAAACAGGGGACAGAAGGCACAGTAGAGTTATCTTACCATGTTTTTAAGCAAACCAAGCGATTCCCATTGCCATTTAAAAAGCACTCTCCCAAAAATAAAAAATATCATGGACATTAAGCCTGAAGTCTTAAAATTACTCAACTATACCACGGGTCTGAATTTCTCCCCACATTTAGAATTCTGCCCCATCATTTAATTATAAACAAGCCCCACTGCTTTTATCTAAGAGGCTAGTGTAAAAACTTCACCCAACAGCACCTCAGCCTTTCGGTATAAAGAATGCCTGAGGTTTCTCAAAGGACTATTAATGTATTCCAGAAAAAAACTAGATTACTTTGGGGTGTGTGTCCCCCCAAACTGGGACACTTGAAAAGGATTCAAAGGAGATGAATTAAGTGCATCTAATACAAACAGAAAAGTTGCCTGGATGTCACAAATTTAATTTTGTAGACAATTTCATTCATGGGCAGGCTCACAGGTGTCTTGCCTAGTTATTCATACACAACTTCTGCCATCTGCCAAGCCTTCTTTAATTGCTTTTAATGGATTTTGGGTCCCTGGACACTCTGCTGAGCAGGTGCGCAGTAACCTTGCTCTCTGAAGCATATTGGAAAGACGGGATCCGTCTCTGCTGCTGACTACACAGAGGAAGGAGGGATGCAAGGGAAGGGAAGCAACATGTTTAATTAAAACCATGAAAGAGAGGTGGGGGCAAGCCTGTAAGCAAACAACAAGACTTAATTTATGAATAAAGTGAAGTGCCTGTGAATAAGAAAGAGCAGGAACGCATTACGCTATGCACGTTCCCCTTTAGTTGTCTCCCATTACATATTCTAGATTTTATTAGGCACACTGATTTGTCCAGGCGGGAAGAGGAGCCAAACAAGGGCACTTTTCCTTTCGATTTCATACGCTCAGAGGCCAGCTGGGATGAATCCCAGTTCTTCCTTGACTTTTCCTCCCGACGACTTCACAAACCAAAGGAAACCTTGCCAAGCAAGGCGTTCCTTGCATGAATTGACTGACACAGTAACTGACTTTTCTGTGGCTGCTTGCCAAGTAAAAACTTCCTGGTGGGGCCGGCGCCGCCAAAGGGGAGACACCAAAGAGCGTCGTCTCTGTGGTGGCAGCACTTCGAGGGTGGAACAAGGGTGTGGGGCCAGTCCCCTTGTGTTAAAATTACTGAGTCCTGCTTGGGCTGGGGAGGGCGGGATATAAATAATTTATTATTATTATTATTACTGTTTTAACAGGGACAAGGGTTTAACTTGTGTGGGTACTGTTTTATTTGGAGGGTTGGGTTGTTTTAAATTGTTGTTAAATGTTATATGTTAATTTAGATTTTTCCATCTGCGGGCTGGAGTATTGTTTAGGGGCTTTTATTGGGAAGTGTGTTGTTTATAAGTGTGTATACATCAGTGCTGTTCTATTGTTTTGATTATTTTTATTTTGTATTTTGTGCTTCGTATATTGTGAACTGCCCCAAGACCACGGATACAGGGCAGTATACAATTTTTTAAAACAACGTGTGAAGTTCATTTAGCAGCTTGTTTAGCCTCATGTCTGAAAATATGGGCCCTTTGCCCTGTATGCCCAAAACACTATACAGCTGTACCTTGGTTTTCAAACAGCTTAGTTCTCGAACATTTTGGCTCCTGAATGCTGCAGTTTTGGAAGCTGAATGTCAGGGCTTCCGCGGCTTCCAATTGGCTGCCGGAACTTCCGGCAGCCAATTAGAAGCCACGCTTTGGTTTCCGAATGTTTTGGAAGTCGAACGGGACTTCCAGAATGGATTCCGTTCAACTTCCAAGGTATGACTGTAATAAGAGGAGCTGCATGGCTGGGAAAGTGTTCACACTGGCCAGTGTGGGAGCAGCCTCGGGGGTCAATGTAACCATGCTGATCGGCATATGTTAAAAGGGGGTGACAGACTGTGCCTCAAATGGAGATCAGATGCCTGCACTCGCTGCCACATCTAGGGTGGACTACAGCAATGCTCCGCTCATGGGGCTGCCTCTGAAGAGTGCTAGAGACTGAAGCAAGTGAGGACATTAAATGCCAAAGGCACATCTGACATTATTTGATCTGTCTTGGTTCCTGGCTTGTTTCTGAGACAAATTCAAAAGTGTTGGATGTCACCTTTAAAGTCCTAAATGGTTTGGGGTGCGGTATTTAAAGCATTGCTTGCTCCTATCTGATTCTCCCTGTCTACTAAGCTCTTTGGAACAGGATCTGCTAGGGCGGCATGGGGAGTGGGGCTTTCTGGGAATTCCTCCCCCCAGAAGCTCATCAAGCATCTTTCAGGAAGATCAAACGGGGCTTCAATGGTCCGTTCGCCCTGATCAGATCCTTGTCTGGCTCTCTGCCCACTGATCGCTTTGTTTTTGTGCTGCTGAACATTTTACGCTGTTTACTGTTGTTTTAAATTCGTATTTTATGGTTTGCTGTAAATTGCTTCAAGTGGGGCCCTTTGGGTCAGAATGCAACCAAAGTACAACTGCATGGGATTGAAGCTCCTCATTTATTCATTAAAGACGTTTAATCTTCCTCATCCCCAAACACTTATGCTTTAAAAAAAGTTATATATTATTTAAAAACATTTAATTGAATGCCATTAAAAACCTAAATCAAAATGTGGTCCTGAAAATCCACTTAGCACAGAACATATGCTTCACATGGCGAACGTCACCGCTCTATTTTTCCTGGTACATCCCATCAAACATTTGCAAAACAGGACGCAGTACATAACCTATAGAAGACATACATGCATACACTGTTTGGACAGGTGTCCTGGATTCATGTACAAGATGTAGAACTGCACTGCTGTGCATGTTCTGGGAATCGTGTTTCCTGCACGAAGTGTAGACTGCAGCAGTGCACTTTACAAATGTACTTTCTGAAAGAACCCTATGACAATTTATCACCCTTTTTTTAAAGAGTAAAGGATTTATGTCCTTCATAACTGACGCAATAATCCTATTTTGTACCTCAGTATCCACACTCAGATACATAAGATGTTTGAAGCAGCATCTTTTTGAGTGTAAAAGGAACCCACCCACACATCTGGGGGCTTTGCCAATAAGAAAATGGTGCTTACCTTTAGAAGAAGCTGATATTTTGTTATCCGCTGGACAGGTTTAATAAGGTATGAGGAGATTGAATTGGCTAGCCCATGCCGCTGCTGTATCTCCTGTGTTGGAAAGAAAAATATATGAGAGTAGTAGCCAACTTAGAAAGTTTGCTGCAACATTCTCTGTTTCAAGAATGGGAGCGGATCTCACAGTAGTTATGCATCTGTATTATGAGATCCAAAGCCCATTTACAATTTGTAGGTGGAGTTTACATTTGTTTAGTTAAAAGCAAGTACAGTGGTGACCCGCAAGACGAATGCCTCGCAAGACGGAAAACCCGCTAGACGAAAGGGTTTTCCGTTTTGGAGGTGCTTCGCAAAACGAATTTCCTATGGGCTTGCTTCGCAAGACGAAAATGTCTTGCGAGTTCGTGCGGTTTTTTTCCCCTTTCCCCTTTTTCTAAGCCGCTAAGCCGCTAAGCCGCTAAGCCGCTAATAGCGCTAATCCACTAAGCCGTCAATGGGCTTGCTTCGCAAGACGAAAAAACCGCTAGACGAAGAGACTCGCGGAACGGATTCTTTTCGTCTTGCGAGGCACCACTAAGTTCCATGGGGGTTATCCAAGTGCAAACAGGACTGTAACCTCTTTCACAGAAAACAGAACTATGGCTGGCAAGTAAGCCACTCATTATGAAGAGCGTTATTTACTAGAATTCCCACCATGGGCAGGATGAAAAAAGACAGAGGCAACTAAAGAAATAATACACAGAACTCTTGGTTGGCTCGGCCAACCTAATCAGCTGGGAGGAGTACAAATAATAAAATTTATAATAATAATAATAATAATAATAATAATAATAATATATTAATAGTGCAATGTCATGAAAGTTGGGTAGTGTTAACAGAAAGCAAGTGTTACTTGCTTTTCATCAGCATAACACAGAAATGTTCAGACGTGTTGCAGTTATGATGAGAACCTAGCATGAGTTTTCAGATTCTTTTCCCAAAAGCCCCTTCCTCTCTTGAGACCCTGCAGTCTCTATCTTTGGTGTTGTAAGCTCCTCGACTACCTTCCTTTTAATTCCTTTTTAATGAAATAATTTTCTTAAGCACGCACATGCCTAAAGAAAACGCACACAAAATATGATATACCAAATCCCACAGCCACCTGCACACTTACTATTTTCATTTACATGTTGCATCGTATTCTCATCCATTCCAAGGAAACTATAATCAACCATTCCTCTACAGTATTTATTCTGGTTGCAGAAATGGGAACATTGGGAGTTGGATAGGAGGGCGACGGCCTATGAGTGCGATCTGCCGTTTTAAGGACTGCTTATTGTACCTTTTAGAAGACCCTGAAAGCCAGCAGAGGGAGCTACGAGTTTCAAAAACAAATAGAATAATGCATGAATGTGGTGGGTTGCATTTAGAGAAGCGCCCGTGTGAAGTCTAAAGTCCATTTAGTCTAGCATCCTGTTCTCACAGTGGGAAGCCTGTAAGATGGTATTAAATTGTTGGGGGCTGAAACAAAACAATTCAAGAACTTCTCTTCTTGGTGCCATTGCATACTTCCTGGAGACATTCACTGGGCTTCTAGGGTCCATCGCACCTGCTCCTTTGCTTTTAATTTAAAAACGAACACATTTCTGCATACTTAAGGAGCAACTGTTATCTTATATGTGGGTGGAGCCATTTTACATCCAAAGTAATAGGCGCTTGACCACCCAAGTTTGCTTCCATATGAACCTACCCGGACCCTGAGATCATCTTCTTGGGCCCTTTTTCATGTGCCTCCTCCACAAGAGGTCCAGAGGGTGGCAAGATGAGAATGGGCCTTCTCTGCAGCGGCTCCCCACCTGTGGAATGCTCTCCCCAGGGAAGTTCGCCTGACGCCTTCATTATACACCTTTCAGCGCCAGGCAAAAACGTTCCTTTTTAACCAGGTCTTTGGTTGATCTAGGGACGTGGGTGGCACTGTGGGCTAAACCACAGAGCCCAGGACTTGCCGATCAGAAGGTCAGCGGTTCAAATCCCCGCGATGGGGTGAGCTCCCGTTGCTCGGTCAATAAAGTGAGATGAGCGCCGCAACCCCAGAGTCGGTCATGACTGGACCTAATGATCAGGGGTCCCTTTACCTTTACTATGCCTTTTTAAAATGTGTGTTTATTCTTCACTACTCACTACAGTACCAACACATTGGTAGGAGTTTTTAATATAGTGATCTGTTCACTCTATACCAGCTGGACTAAGTTATAATACTCAGAATATAATGTTTTAAGCCCCTATATGTATTCCTGAGCAGTTCGTGATTCCAGAAGCAGATTTCTTCTTTCATTTATGTCTGGCAGAGATATACTGCGCCTTGTCCTAAGCACCGTATTTTAAAAGCAATTTCTGCTCCAGCTGTTGAAATAACAGCATATTGATATATGTGTGTGTGTACACACAACTAGGGACACTGATTATATTCTTGCTGAGTTGTTTTTATTTTATTTTAAAATGTCCAGGATAGAATGACTACAGGGCAGTTTATAATTCCACTCACAGAGAAGTTCTGTGGCTGGTGGGTGCTAAATAACTTTACAATATAATAGCAGCACCCCTTTTGACGAGGCATCACAAAGTCTGAAGGCTGGTAACTTTAAAAAATGATCAACAATTAATAGGATATTGCTCAACTCATTATGAACTTCTACTGTCTAAAAGACACACACACACACACACACACACACACACACGGAGACAGAGGTGTCTCATTCATAAACATACAGTGGTACCTTGGTTAAAGAATAGCTTAGTCTATGAACAACTTGGAATAAGAACGCTGCAAACCCGGAAGTAGGTGTTTTGGTTTGTGAACTTTGCCTTGGAAGTAGAACATGTTTCGCTTCCTGTTGAGTGTGTTCTATTTGCAAATTGAGTCCCCCACTGCTATGGGAAAGCGTGCCTCAGTTTAAGAATGGTTTTGGTTTAAGAAGGGACTTTCAGAATGGATAAAGTTCGTAAACCAAGGTACCACTGTACTTTCAAAAGGGTGAGAGATTAATTCAAGCACAAGGGTCCTGGTACTTACATCAAAATAAGAACCTGCGTGTTCCAGTATCAACTGGGTAGAGTCTGGTTTGTTCTTGCAGTAAGTCACATACATCTGGAACTTATCTGCCTGCAAAAACACAAATTTTGAGCGTTTTCTTCCAAACGTTACATCTGATTCAAACTTTATCTTGCAAAGGATAAGGAAACTTGCAAGAGCAATTAAAGAGGAAAGAAAAGTCAGAATATAAAGTTAAAACTGAATCAGGCCCTCTGACACTCATCCATTCAGATGTTATTAACAAACGTGTGTTCGTCTAGCAGTTAAAGATTCTAACCATGAATCTATTCTGCATCTGTCAGGGGCTCAGGAGCAGAGGCACAGGGGAGAGAGGAAATGGAGAGCGAAGGGGAAGAATCTGAGGGCAGCGTAGGGGAGTATGAAAGTGGCCCGAGAGATTCCATGAGCTTCTCCAGCGAATCAGAAGATTCCCAGAGGGGGGCGCCGAGGGCCAGGGCAAGGGGGGTCCCAGGGGGGATGCACCAGAAGCAAGGGGCCAGCGGGGACTCCCAAAGCAGCAGCGGGAGATCAGGACCAGCTCCCCCACCAGAGCGTAGTGGGGGGGAAGAGTCCCATGTATCAGGGCCAGCGTCTCCTCCAGCAGGGAGAGAAGATGAGTCAGGACTGACCACGCCTCTATCGGAGAGTGAGGGAACGGAGGGGAGGTCAGGTCCAGCTAGCCTCCCCGAAGGGGGAAGCAGTGACAGGAGCAGTGTAACGGTCAGGAGAAAGGTTGCCGGCTGGGCGCGCGCGCCAAGTTCGAATGTACAGGCGCGCGGGACGGCAGAAAACCCGGATTGGGAACCAGGTCCTAAAGCCCGCCGGAGGCAGGGGGAAGACTCAGGGGACTCAGCGTCAGAAGAGTCTAGAAAGGGCAAGACCCCAGCGGACAGGCCGACCCAGAGGAGGAAAGAGCAAAGGAAGAGGTGGAGCAAGGCTAGAGTCTTAAACTGGTGTCTGGGGGGAGGAGATTCAGACGGAGCTTCAGCGGTCTAGAGTTTAAGATGTAGAGCTGCGCGCCGCGGCTTTGAAATCGAAACTGCACTTCAATAAAGACTTTTATATATAACAACGGACTGGCGTTGGTCCTTTGTGAGCTGGGACCTCGGGCAGCTCTGACAGCATCAACAAATTCCAAGGATCCACCATGAGTTGCCTTAATTTCATTCTAACATTGCTGCATTT
This sequence comes from Podarcis cretensis, assembly GCF_951804945.1. Taxonomy (NCBI): domain Eukaryota; kingdom Metazoa; phylum Chordata; class Lepidosauria; order Squamata; family Lacertidae; genus Podarcis; species Podarcis cretensis. The sequence goes on along the minus strand of NC_137176.1, from coordinate 15,066,986 downwards.
TGATCCTGTTTTGTGCCTCTTTGTATTCTTTAAAACTGAAACACAGAATTCTTATTCGCATTCTGCAAACCATTTTCTATGCCCCAACACCATTTAGAGTTGGCTCTTTAGATTGTATCAATTTGGCAATTATTTGTATTAATTTGAAAAATCAATAGAAATAAATGGCAGAAAAAAATTAAGTTGGCTCTTTATAGAGCTGATGGACCCCATTAGTCTTCAGCTTCTCATAACGCAGGTATCATGTCTCTGAATATGACATTTTTTTTTTAGGACGGTGGTGTCACATGGACAGAGGACTGTTGTTTTTTTAACAACACCCCCCCCCCTCTCTCTCTCTCACACACACACACACACACACTCATAACTGATTATTTGCTATAGAAAAAACCAGCTCTCTTACCCAGGTGACGAAACAGTGACCAACATCTTCAGGAAGCTGCTCATATTTTTCTAGCTCTTTCAGGAATATACTGTAAAACAACAACAAAGTGACGAAATTATTTTCTTTTTTTTTTTTTAATTCTTTTTATTAAATTTCATTTGCAACATACACAAAAAAGAAATAAATTAAAGGAAAAATACATCTACACATAAAACAGGAAAAAAAGAAAAAAAAAGAAAAAAGACTGATACACATAACAAATTTAGGCACATAATTTAGATACACAAACTGACTTCCTTCCCTGCTGATTTCGGGTTTCTTAGTTTAAAAACTTCATTTTCTACAGCTGGTATTGATTACTGGTTTATACATCGTAAGTTTTATAACAGACCTGCTATAGTTGGTAAGTTTCTATAATTTCCTTCAATATAGACCATAAATTTATTCCAATCACCAATTAACTTTGTATTTTTTTGATTTCTAATTTTTTGCGTCATTTTTGCCAATCCCTCACCGTTGGTATATTTGTACTTTTCCAATTTTGAGCGATTAGTATTCTGGCCGCTGCTGTCGAATATTGAAATAGAATTTTATCTTCTTTCCTGATTTCTTCTCCAATGATTCCTAATAAAAAGGCCTCTGGTTTTTTAGGGAATGTGTACTTAATTTTTTTTTTTAATTCATTATAGATCAAATTCCAGAATTTCTTCACCTCCTCGCATGTCCACCACATATGTATGAAATTACCTTCTTTTATTTTGCATTTCCAGCAGGCCTTATTTCCGGTCTTGTACATCTTGTTTAATTTTACTGGTGTTATATACCACCTATATATCATCTTCTCTAGGTTTTCTCTAATTGCAACACTTGCCGTGAATTTTATTCCATCATTCCATAATTTTAACCATTGTTCATATTCTATGTTATGTCCCAGATCCATTGCCCATTTTATCATGACCTCCTTAATTTCTTCGTCCTTTGTATCCCAATCTAGTAATATATTGTACATTTTAGATAGTAATTTGGTTTTGTTTTCAATTATTTCAATCTGGAATTTGGATTTCTTTTCATTCATTCCTACTTTTTTATCTTCTGTCCATATTGCGTTTATTTGATGGTACTGTAACCAGCCTGTTAGTTTTTCTTTCAAATCTTCGTATGGTCTTAATTTCCAGCTGCCTCCAGATCTTATCAATAGGTCTTCACATGTCAGTCTTTGCTCTTCCATATTTACTTTTTTGATTATTAGGATATCTGTTGGGGAGAGCCACCAAGGTGTTTTCCATTCCAGAAGTTTTTTATTTTTCTCCCAAGCTTCATACAGTGGTCCTCTAATAATATGACTTGAAAACCCTTTGTGAACCTTCTCTTTGTTTGACCAGATAGGCGTGCCAGCCGAACCTATTGTTGTTGTTGTTTAGTCGTTTAGTCGTGTCTGACTCTTCGTGACCCCATGGACCAGAGAACGCCAGGCACTCCTGTCCTCCACTGCCCCCCGCAGCTTGGTCAGACTCATGCTGGTAACCTCGAAAACACTATCCAACCATCTCGTCCTCTGTCGCCCCCTTCTCCTTGTGCCCTCCATCTTTCCCAACATCAGGGTCTTCTCCAGGGAGTCTTCTCTTCTCATGAGGTGGCCAAAGTACTGGAGCCTCAGCTTCACAATCTGTCCTTCCAGTGAGCACTCAGGGCTGATTTCCTTCAGAATGGAGAGGTTTGATCTTCTTGCAGTCCATGGGACTCTCAAGAGTCTCCTCCAGCACCATAATTCAAAATATGACTTGAAAACCCTTTGTGAACCTTCAAAATAATTCATAATTCAAAATATGACTTGAAAACCCTTTGTGAACCTTCTCTTTGTTTGACCACAGATAGGCGTGCCAGCCGAACCTATTGTTAGACCCTTCTAAATCTAATAAATCGGTATTTTCTAGGGTTATCCAGTCTTTAACCCAACATAGGCAAGCAGCCTCGTAATATAATTTTAGGTTCAGAACTGAAAATCCCCCTCTCTCCTTTCGGTCTGTGAGTAATTTAAATCTAATCCTTGGCCTTCTCCCCTGCCATATGAATTTCGAAAGGGTTTTCTGCCAATCTTTAAATATTTTAGGACCTCTGATCACAGGAATATTCTGAAACAGGAACAACATTCTTGGGAGTACATTCATTTTTATTGCCTCCATCCTACCCATCCACGAGAGTTTAACTCTGTTCCAGGTATCTAGGTCTTTTTTAATTTCCTTCCATGTTGTCGAGTAATTATCTTGGATTAAATTTATATTTTTTGGTGTGAGCCATATACCCAAATATTTAATTTTTTTAGCCACCTTGATTTCGTATTGTCTCTCTAATTTTTCTCTTTCATCTTTTCCCAGATTCTTAATCATCATTTTTGTCTTTGATTTGTTCAATTTTAAACCGGATAGCTTGCCGTATTCCTCCAATGCTTCCAGCGCTTTGTTAATACTTTCTTGCGGCTCTTCCAAGGATAACATTAAGTCGTCTGCGTAAGCTTTTAGTTTATATTCCTTTATTCCTACTTTAATTCCTTGGATCTCTGGAATTGTTCTTATTTTATTCGCTAACACTTCTAGTACCATAATAAATAAAAGCGGGGAGAGAGGGCATCCCTGACTTGTTCCTTTTTCGATTTTAAATGAATTTGTAAGGTTATTATTTATAATCAATTTAGCCGATTGGCTTGAGTATATTGCTTCTATTCCTTTCATAAATTCGCCCTCGATCCCTGCTTTCTCCATGGATTTTACTAGGAACAACCAAGAAACGTTATCAAACGCTTTTTCCGCATCTATGAAAATCAACGCCGCCGGTATTTCGTTATTGGTTTCCAGATATTCAATTATATTTATGATATGTCTCACATTATCTTTCATAAACCTATTTGGGAGAAATCCTGCTTGGTCTTTGTGGATTAAATTTACTAAACAGTTTTTCAATCTATTCGCCATGATATCTGCAAAGATTTTATAATCATTATTTAATAAAGATATCGGCCTATAATTCTTAATACTCAATTTATCCGTATCCGGTTTAGGGATTAACGTGATATGAGCTTCTCTCCAGGACTCTGGTATTCTTCCTCCTACTAAGATGTTATTCATAGTATCGCAAAGCGCTGGTATCAGTTGATTTTCTAACACTTTGTAGTATTTGGCAGATAGACCATCCGGTCCTGGGGCCTTTCCCAATTTCATTTTTTTTTACCGCAATCTGGATTTCTTCTATTTTTATAGGTTTATTTAACTGAGTTCTTTCTTCCTCTGTTATGGTCTTCCCTCTGCAGTCCTCTAGATATTTTTCTATTTGGGTTGGGTCTTCCTCTTCTTTCTTATATAGCTTCTCATAAAATTTAAGAAAAGTTTTTTGTATTCTTTTTGGGTCTTCTATCACTTCTTCCTCTATCTTTATTTTGTTTATCACATTTTGTTTTTGCCTTCTTCTCAGTTGCCAGGCTAGTAATTTTCCCGTTTTATTCGCTGATTCAAAATATTTTTGCTTCATTAACTTAATTTTCCATTCGATTTCTTGGTTTGTTAGTAATGAGTATTGTGTTTGTAATATTTTTGTTGTTTGTATGTTTTGTTCATCTTTCGGGTTTTCTGTTAATTTTTTCTCACACTCTCTTAGCTGTCCAAGAATTTCTTCTTTCTTTTGCTGTCTTATTTTCCTCTTATAATTGTTTTGTTGAATGAAGAAACCTCTTAGAACAGCCTTACTGGCGTCCCAAACTACTTCTATGTTTGTTTCTGAATTGAGGTTCAGATCAAAATATTCCTTTAAAGTTGTTTTAGCTTTTTCAATAATTTCTTCGCTATCTAATAAGTATTCGTTCAGCCTCCATCTAAAACCCCCCTGTGGTACACCTTTTATTTCCAATGTTGTTGGATTGTGGTCAGAGAGGGTTCTCGGTAGGATTTCACATTTTATAGATCTTAAAGTAAGTTCCCTCGAAATCCAGATTTGATCTATTCTGCCCCAGCTTTTGTGTACTTCTGAGAAGAAGGTAAACTGCTTTTCTGTTGGATGCTTATGTCTCCAGATGTCTACTAAGTCCATGTTTTCTTCCAAATCTTCAAATGATTTCGGTAACTTCCCTTGGTTTCGTTTTTTCTTTTCTGTTTGTCTGTCGATTTCTGGTATTGGCACTGCATTGAAGTCTCCCAATAGTATCGTCCTGTTGTTTTCTAATTCTAATAAAATTTGTTCTAATTTCTTGAAAAATTCTAATTTGTTTGAATTTGGGGCATATATGTTTACCACATTCGACAAAATTATTTTCAAAGTCCTTGCCAGATTTTCATTAGGATACCCAAAAATCTTAAGTAGTGACCATAAACATATACGTACATATACCTGTGAAAAATTATCTGTAAAATCCAGTTTCAGCTGAATTATTTACGCTCAGCTAATAGTAACAGAAGAATTAAAAGGATGCTACGTGCTACGGATTCCCTCACAGAATTAAATGCAACTTTGAAATTGCTTTACTTTGGTTGGACCACACAACCAAAACGTTACAGGAAAAGTGTGGACAGCTGCAGCCAAGCTTCATAAAGACCCACTTCTACTCTACCACTAAGGGCTAACTCAAGCTGCCCCCAATTGGGTCTTGAACACACAGTGGGTTATAACAGAGTTAGAAATTATGGCACACTGTGGAAACCCAATTAATATACAGTGGTACCTCGGGTTGGGGACGCGGGTGGCGCTGTGGGTTAAACCACAGAGCCTAGGGCTTGCCGATCAGAAGGTCGGCGGTTCGAATCCCTGCAACGGGGTGAGCTCCCGTTGCTCGGTCCCTGCTCCTGCCAACCTAGCAGTTCGAAAGCACATAAAAGTACAAGTAGATAAATAGGTACCGCTCCGGCGGGAAGGTAAACGGCGTTTCCGTGCGCTGCTCTGGTTCGCCAGAAGCAGCTTAGTCATGCTGGCCACATGACACGGAAGCTGTACGCCGGCCCCCTCGGCCAATAAAGCAAGATGAGCACCGCAACCCCAGAGTCGGCCACGACTGGACCTAATGATCCAGGGTCCCTTTACCTTTACCTCGGGTTGCAAATACCTCGGCTTACAAACACTTTGGGTTACAGACTCCGCTAACCTGGAAGTAGTACCTCGGGTTAAGAACTTTACCTCAGGATGAAAACAGAAATCGTGCGGTGGCAGCGGGAGGCCCCATTAGCTAAAGTGGTACCTCAGGTTAAGAACGGTTTCAGGTTAAGAATGGACCTCCGGAACGAATTAAGTTCGGAACCAGAGGTACCACTGTATCTCCCATCCTGATCTAGTTTCAGCACAACAGTGAAGATGAGCAAATGACGGACTCCTAGTTACACACTCAGAACTGGTTTGGCTATAAACCTGGGTAGCATACTGAGGAGCCAAGATAGGGCCTACAGACAGCCCCAAATCTGTGTATATGTCCACACAGAGCAGAGGTGCTGTGATGGTTTGTGTATGCTCTTCGCAATAAGCACCCTCTGCTCACTCAGAGAAATATTTACAGTTCTTTATTTTACACATGTACAAGCAGCACAGTACAATCATGCATCTGCATCTTCTGGTTCAGATTCGAGGAGTGGTCTTCTGCTTTTCCTCCAACAGAAAAGGCGGGGAAGCTTCATGAGACATCTCTGATCCCTGCGCTTTAATCCTCTCCTTTCCTGTGCCGAAGGCACAGGCATAGGCTCCCCATCTGTACCTGAGCTTCCTGTGCAGCGCTGGGGCTCTGCCTCAGTATCGGAGAGCCTTTCTGCCTCCTGGCTCTCTCCCTCTTCCCCTTCCGTCACTTCTTTTCTGTCTCCTTCTGACTGTTCCTGCCCTGACTCTTCTCCTCTCCTCCAACTTCCTTGCAGTCCCGTGACAGGTCTCCACACAGGTCACATTAAGATCTGAATGTCACTCCTTAAAAGGTGCAGGAGGGCAAGAGAACTGGGTGGCACAGAGCTTGTTTTTGGTGCCCTCCATTCCAAACACACAGGGGACCCCGGCACAACCATGTTCCTGACCTTCCAGCTTGCGCAGAATTGGCAAAGATAAATCTTGCATAAAATAGGGCTCCTCCGCCACACAAGTGTGCATCAGATGACTGTTTTGCTTGCAAGGCCTGGTTGGTAACAGGAGCTGTATTTGTTCTTATGTTCAGGGCAGCACTTCAGAAATTGTGAGAATGTTTTTTAAAAAACAGAAACGCAACATCGTTTTGTCAACTCAATGCACTAACATTCCTGAACTCCTCTCAGCAGGTGATACTGGTATCTTGTTAATAGGAGGCCTAGGCGTGATTTTTGTGCACTGTGGTGCAAATACTCTTTCTTCTGCACCTCTACTGAGCATGAGGCTTCATACAAATCCTGAATTCAGGCTGTGCGCTCCAATTATGGCAAGTTCACCGTTACTGATATCTGAAAAGAGCTTTCTGCAGCTATCACCCCATAAATGAAAAATGAAATGTCATACTCGTTTGTTTATGGACTATGCAGATCTGCTAAGAAAAAGAAATCCAGAATATCTCATTCTCTACCAGACTGAACAACCTGGCATTTTGCACTTTCGTTCTGGCCTAGCGATTTAAAGTCTATTTTAACCAGCTATTTAACAAAAAGTGGATACCACAGAAACTGAAGATTCACCCGTTGCAGCTACATACTCTCTCGATACATTTACGGGGAAATAACAACCATATATTTCTTTACAAGTGTGAAAAATGCATTAAGTCAGTCTTTACTGACATCAGGTCTTCATACTCACTTATTATGGAATTCGTAGATTTCCTGCATGTTTCCAAAGATAATATGTTCCTTATTGACAATACCAGGTGGGATCTCTTCAACGCCACTTGTTATTTCCCACAGATATGTCTGGTCAAAAGCACAAGACAAAAAGGGTGAACTGTGAATTTGCTTGAGGGTAACAACTCAAAAAGCAACCTTTCCAAAACTGAGATATACAAGATCACACCAATATCTGTAATGTATGGCCACTTTAGCTTTTATTGTAAACTCTGGTCTGGTTTTATACAAATAAAATTCTAACCATAGGCAAAATACTTCATGGTATACATGAAGTCATAGAGTTTAAAATCCAAGCACTGCAATAGCTACAACGGGAATATGATTCCTCTCTGGTTTTAACAGTGAACAGGCATTTCTGTTCAAAGAGAATGAGCCGGTTCTCGAATGTGCGATACACATAATGGAAGCATTAGCAGAGGATCATCTCTTTTATAGAAAACACCAAAGCCTAAACAAAGGCAGCAGTCCGCTCACGGTGATTCCTCCCCAAAAATAAAAAATAAAAAGTGTAAACAAACTGTGCCCGTGTCCAGCTAACATAGGAGTTTTGCAGCAGCAAAACAAGATGCTGGCCAAGTCACCAATGGCTGCCTAGTACAATTCTGTTGACAAACAGGTCTACTTAAGAAGCAAGATGGCACAAACTGGCCCTTCAATTCTACAGTTTGCAAAAGTTCTACGTGAGACCCATCCCATATGGTCACACACTTACATCTAAACACTCTCGGAGATCTCTCACGTAAGCCTTCTCTGTCTGGATAAGCTCCGCCATAATGAACCTTTGAAACAGAAAGGAAACATCAGTGTGCTGGAATCGTCACACATCACTCTCCTCTTGATTTACCATTGCTTTCTATTGTGAATAGGAAAAGCAGAACAGAGGTCCAGCACACAAAGGAATTACAAGGGGGGGAGGGGGGAGTTTATTTGTTTTTGCCGATTCTTAAGCAGAGACAACGTTGGGTCAACAGTCCAAGACTGAATAATGCATGGTTTATGAAGACTTCTCCCTCACCCCTTGAGCACCAGCTTTGGTACAGATTTGGCACGGAGATGGTAGCTTGGATTAAGCCAGGGTTCCCCGTTATATCTGAACTGGGGAACTCTGCTGTAAAGTCAGTGAACAAACCAGGAAAATAAATCACTTCAAGCATATCCAAAGAATACACACAAAAAGCGAGAAGTGAAAGCATTGGGATTTCCAGATTGAAGTCAGATTCCTAAAAAAATAATAAAGCATGTATTTTTGGAACCCTTTGATTTCTCCCTTTTTCTTCTGTACACCATGCGTGGTTTACTGTCCCTTTTTATCATTTATATGGAGAATTTCCAAAAGGAGAACTTAAAATTTGCCATCTATATAGGAAGAGAGCTTTAAACAAACAAACAAAACAAAACATTTCATCTACTCAAAAAGCCTCAATGTGTAAGGCTAGTACTGGGAAGTGGAAAAGCACAAATGGAGCGGGGGAGATATCAAACCACACACGAAGCTAAACCATGCACAAAGATTTCTATAGAGTGCGGAAAACACTGCATTACTCTTTCCTGCGGGCCGACTTCCTCTTTTCTTCATTAAGCTCGTGAGCAGCATCTCTCAGCTTCACCTCTGACCCAGGGACACTGGCTGGGATTATATCCAGCTGCAGGCTTTTACTCTGAATTAAGAGGGGGGAGAAAACAGAATTAGCAGAGGCAGGGGGAAAAGAGAAAAGGCAGCTGTCTAGTAAGGAGCTTAAGCCGCCGCACTAAGCCAGCCCACGTTTCTGCTAGCAGAAGAACAAAAACCCCAAAAAACCCCGCAGCACTTACCGATTTATTGGAATCTGAAGAGATCCCCAGGGCTTTCTCTAAAGAGGTCCTATACTTTTCCATGCGCAGAGAGAAGTCCCTGTATCTTTTGTCCACCGCTGTGACACATTTTTTAATCTCCGCTGCATGGGCATGGCCCTTTTCACAAAAGCCGTCTGCCAGCTGTATCAACAGCTTCACCCTCTCTTTGGTTTGCTGTGGGAAACACAAAAGGCAGAAAGGTAGAACTGTGGCAGAATGACAACTATCCACTAAAAGAAGCATCCTCACAAGTAATATAATAATAATAATAATAATAATAATAATAATAATAATAATAATAATAATTTATATCCCACCCTCCCCAGCCGAAGCCGGGCTCAGGGCGGCTAACAACAATAAAATAATACAACATTCTAAAATCATTTCATTATAAAATTAATTCAAATCAAATTGATGGCAACCATTGAGCTAGAGTTCTGTGAAGATTGCCAGTGGAGGGAGTCAGGCTGTGCCCTGGCCAAAGGCCTGGTGGAATAGCTCTGTCTTGCAGGCCCTGCGGAAAGATGTCAAGTCCCACAGGGCCCTAGTCTCTTGTGACAGAGCGTTCCACCAGATTGGAGCCACAGCCGAAAAAGCCCTGGCTCTAGTTGAGGCCAGCCTAACCTCTCTGTGGCCTGGGACCTTCAAGATGTTTAGGAGATAGTTTGCAAACAGACGAGGCCATCTCTGAACAGCTCTCTGTTGCTCTTGCCATAACACAAAAAAATCAGGATTGTTATTTGATTTCAAACCATCCATTTAAATGAGGAACCATCTATTTTGAGTTTTCGGGGTCCTACAAAGTAAGGATTTGACAGGCAGAATTTATCTTAGAAATCTGCTCCTCCAGCCTCACAGCTCAAGTTTATGTTACCCCAGATTGCTGATAAGCAAGGAACAGAGAGCTGAAGTTTTTAGTCCTCATGGTGGCAGAGGAAAGCCAAGGAATATCTCAATAGGTTTGCAGAAATAAGTGAGGAGGATTCCTCACAGCCAGCATATTTATATCCCCCTACAATTTCCATTTTCTCCTAAACAACCCCCAAACTAATCCCTGTCTTCCTGCTCATCACATGCCAATTGCTTTATGTCCCCCCTCCTTACATAAACCATCCTAGATGGCCTAAATTTCAAGAACTGGAATAAGAAGAATATAAAATGTGATGTTGGTGTTGTCTTTTAAGCGACTGGCTCTCTGACACAGCCTCAACTTAAACCAAATTTCAATGGCACAGCTAAAAGCATAAAAGGTGGGATCCAGTATCAGAACCAGCAAATATTCTTGTTGAAATTCTTTACTACAAGAAGAGGAAGAGGAAGAGGAAGAGGAAGAGGAAGAGGAAGAGGAAGAAGAAGAAGAAGAAGAAGCAGCCAGATGGGCGGGGTATAAATAATAAATTATTATTATTACAGTGAACGCTCGGGTTGTGAACGTGATCCGTGAGGGATGCACATTCGCAACCCGCAGTGTCGCATTTGCGCATGCACGGGTTTCAATTCGGCGCTTCTGGGCATGCGCAAAGCACTATTTAGCACTTCTGTGCATGCGCGACCGCTGAAACCCAGAAGTAACCCGTTCCGGTACTTCCGGGTTTCGGTGGTCCATAACCAGAAAAAACGCAACCTGAAGAGTCTGTAACCCGAGGTATGACTGTATTATTATTATTATTATTATTATTATTATTATTATTATTAGTGTGTAGAGGAGGGGTAGGCAACCGCTGAGCTAAGGGTCACATGCACCCTTCAATTCAATTTCAGAGCCTGGCTGGAGAAAAGAAGGGGGAAATCATGGTGGAGAAATCCCCAAAAGATGAGGCGATGTAAGGAGGATGAAGGAGAAAGCTCTCTGCAAGCTTGCTCAGTCACTTTTGTCTCTGGCTCCATCCTTCATCTGCATGCTAAGGGAAAGTGGCCTTTGATAGAAAAGGGCCCCCCAATCCAGGTGCAGAGACTACATGTGGTTAGGAAGAGGGAACATACCTGCCTGCCCTACACCCCTTTCAATCGACGATGCGGCTCCACTTCTCCCAAAGAGATAAAAACAGGCACAAGACACAGCAAGAAAATGGCAGGGGACCTTAACTGCCGTCGCAATTTACCTTGGCCGTAATCTGAAATTCTTCATGCTCCTTTAGCAGCTCTTGAGTATGCTGGATACTGGAGCCGGTGGAAGTGTGCGTAGATAAATAAAATTCTCCATTGTCATGGATCCATTCAAGAGCCTAAGAGAGAAACAGATCACGAAGAAGTGTTAGACTACCTTTCAGCAAAGGCAACTTATTTCCTAGGTGTAGAATCCCATTCGAAACTCAGGTCACCTGTTCCTGGGCTTGTTCTAACATCGCCCAGGCATCTCCTAACATTATCCAAGCAGGCTGCCTCAGTGGGAGAGATGACAAGCAGAGCTCGTCGCGTCACCTCTCCTGAAAAATCAGCTCCATTAGGCAGTTCCTACCCCTGAATTGTTTTCAGCTGGTCACTTTAATAACTATTACTGTATATAACTTTCAAGAAGTGGAGCCAGCAATCGCTTTTTACACCTTTTCCCTCCCCGTCCCTTTTTCCTTACGTGCCGTGTCTTTTAGATTCTAGGGTCTATTTTCATTTTAGCCACTCTGGGAGTCTGTTTTGGCTGAACAGCGGGGTACAATTGCACCAAGTATAAATAAATAAATAAATGCACTCAATCGATGCCCTTCTGTTCATGGAAGAGCTTTAAATGGTTTTCTTTTTCTTTTTTGCCAATTTGTCCTTCCTCCTGTAACACCATCCTGCCAAATGTCACCCTATTGCAGCGGGTCTCCAATTCCTGGGGGAAACTGGAGGCTGCAGGATGGGAGGGAGAGGGGAGATCGGCAAAAATTGCCCTCCTCCTTCCAATAGCGGAGGCATCCATTGGATCAAAATCAAAGTGAATGTGCTTTGAATAGAGATACTTGCTCAAAGGTTTCTGGCAGCCTTTGATGGCACAAACCACAAATTGCAAAGAGAGAAACAGATTAGAACCTGTGAACGATCCTTGGAACATCAAGGCCTGGAGTTAAGTGGTGGGGAGATGTAGCCATTGGGTTTCTACAATTCAGAGATTTCCTTCTTCTCCATTCAAATATACCACTGCTCAAATATTGTGAAGATCGTATCTGGGACAGAACAGTCGGTACGGAATGAGACTCCTAATCTCAGGATCAGGGGTTTGAGGTGCACATTGGGCAGAAGTTTCCTGCACTGCAGGAGGGACCATCACGGTCCCTTCCAACTCTGCAATTCTTTCTGGGAAGTAAAGGGTGGATGGTTTAGTCCAGTCAAAGGTGACTGTGAGGTGTGGTGCTCATCTTTCTTTCAAGCTGAGGGAGCCGGTGTTTCTCCACAGACAGCTTTCTGGGTCATGTGGCCAGCAGGACTAAACTGCCTCTAGTGAAACGAGACACAGTGATGGAAGCCAGAGCGCATGGAAACGGCGTTTACATTCCCACCACAGTGGTACCTATTAATCTACTTGCACTGGTATGCTTTCAAACTGCTAGATTGGCAGAAGCTGGGACAGAGCAACGGGAGCTCACCCTGTCATGGGGATACGAACCGCTGACCTTCCGATCGTCAAGCCCAAGAGGCTTGGTGGTTTAGACCACAGCACTTGACCTCATCCCCAACTAAAGAATGTGAACCAAGCATGCCTTGTTAAATTTGCTACATCCCCACCTTTCCCTTTGCTGTAGTAGTTTAAATTGTGAGTTTGTTGGGGCACGAACCCATGTTCCCCCCAACCCCCATTGCTTATGTTACTCTAAACAGCACTGTGTACATAGTGGCTGAGTTATTTCTTACTATAGCAGTACCTCGGGTTACAGACACTTCAGGTTACAGGCTCCGCTAACCCAGAAATAGTACCTTGGGTTAAGAACTTTGCTTCAGGATGAGAACAGAAATAATGCAGCAGCGGTGCGGCAGCAGCAGGAGGCCCCATTAGCTAAAGTGGTGCTTCAGGTTAAGAACAGTTTCAGGTTAAGAACGGACCTCCGGAACGAATTAAGTACGTAACCAGAGGTACCACTGTAATAATAATTCATATGACTCCCTTGAGCTATGTGTATAGCATCGTGAAGCATTGTTGTCTCCACCCCCCCAACATGGAATGATACCTGCGAATAGTTCCAAGCATTGTCCCACAGGAATCCAGAACATTTCACCAGAACGGTCTCTTGCGTTCAGATAGAATGAAATACAGTGGTGTCTCGCAAGACGAAAAGAATCCGTTCCGCGATTCTCTTCGTCTAGCGGTTTTTTCGTCTTGCGAAGCAAGCCCATTGACGGCTTAGCGGCTTAGGGGCTTTTAGCGGCTTTTAGCGGCTTATCAGCTTAGCGGATAAGCGGCTTAGAAAAAGGGGGGCGGGAAGGGGAAAAAAGTCGGAAAAACTCGCAAGACATTTCGTCTTGCGAAGCAAGCCCATAGGGAAATTCGTTTTGCGAAGCGCCTCCAAAACGGAAAACCCTTTCGTCTAGCGGGTTTTTCGTCTTGCGAGGCATTCGTCTTGCGGGGCACCACTGTAGTTCAGGATCAGTGGGAGAGCGGCCACTTTCTGAAGGGTAACTTTGCAGGAGAAATTAGGAGGTTGCGACGCAAAAAATGCCACAGATCCCAAAATTCCTGAAATGAGGTTAGTTACAGGGCTCTCTTCTTGGTGGGTGTTTCTTGTTTTGAGGCTTTCTGTCAGTCTTCCTTAACCTAGCCAAAGCACCACCAGCAGAAGCAATGAGACAGAGGCATGGCAGGAGAACAGAATCTCCTCTTTGCATATAGCAAACCCCAAGCGAAGCAGAAGAGATGCTCCAGAAGCTCTCTGATAATATTGTGCAAGATGGTAGGCTTTTTTCACATCAAGAGGCGGTACCGCACTGGGGAGAGGGGGTGTTTTCCCACCAGGAAGGCAAGGCAACCTCTGAAATGTTGGTGGACAATCAAGGAGCGCGTCCCGTATAGACCTTCTGATCGGCAAGCCCAAGAGGCTCAGTGGTTTAGATCACAGCACCACCAGTGTCCCTGAGAAGTAGCTCCCATCAAACTGAGTGGGACTTACTTCTGAGTAAAAAAGGGTTATGATTGCTCTAACATTTTTCAAGGATGAAACTACATCAGCACTTAAAAAATGCACAATGCACAGCTAGTTCCAGGTCAGAAATACTTGAGATGCGACAGTATGTTCTGGAGAATTATATAAAGAGATGTTAGGGACTTTTTACACTGCAATTGAAGCTCCATACCAGCTACCAAAAATTATACACTAGAATATCTACCAGCTAAACTGAGCTGAATACAACCATCAAAGAAGCTTGGTTGTTGAGAGCATCAATGTTCAAACACATAATTTTACAAAAATGAAACAGCGGGACTTTGCTGAGAATAGAACAGCAGCTTTTGGACCAGCAGTTCAATACAGAATAGCTTATTTTCCAAGAGATCAGAAAGATGAGAAAATCTGCAGAGATCCGTAGCTCATTTGAAACAAAACTTACTGAAATCTGCCCCACCAATCCCTGCTGATATTGCCCAGAAAAAGCTTGACCTCCCACCACTTTTCTGTGTATTCAGTTATTTTGGTCTTATTATATTTAATTGAAAGCTTGTTTTCTATAGTATTGGAATGAGTTCCTACAGCTGTATTAAATCCATTCATTTTAGAAATACCGTATTTTTCACTCTATAAGATGCACCAGACCATAACACTCACCTAGTTTTTGGAGGAGGAAAACAAGAAAAAAAATATTCTGAATCCCAGTAGCCAGAACAGCAAGAACTAGCTGCAGAGTATACTGCAAAGTATACAGTTTTGGGTTGTTCCCCCTCCCTCCTTTATTTTCCCTTATACAGGGGTGCTGTTTCTTTTTTCCTCTTTTATTTACGTCTCACCAAGTTTAGCACACATATAATATAATTATGTACCTTTTTGAACTTTCAATAAAGATGTCTAGAAAGAAAAAAAGAAACTAACTGGGCTTAGAAGAGTTGCAAATGGGGTTATAAAGGAAATATATTTGATGAAACCTTTTTTTTCATATGTAAGGGGAAAAGAAAGGAAAGCTCTCCCACCAGCCTCCCAAACCTGTCCATGGAGAATCTATACGGACTGCCAATGTTTTAAGACCATGTAAAATGACACCATAATCTTAACGCTACATTATTTTTCTTTGCCGTGACTGCACTGTATAATATTAAAATATATAAAAGACAATCTGGGCTGTTGTACACTTTTTCATTCCATCTTTGTGTCTCTACCGCCCCTACCCCCCACCCACCCACAAATGGATACTCCCAGCTAACAGGCTACCTAGAAAACTTGGTAAAAGCTGGATTGTGATAAATAAAGTTACTAGGAACCTGAACTCTGAGAAACACTCTAGCTGGTGAATTCCAACATACAAAATTCCATTCCCATAGAACTACCCAAACGAGTGGACCATCTTTTCTATGGCACCGATATACTTGCTCTTTCTTTGCCCTTCGCTTTTTCCTTTCTCTGTTGTATACTTGTATACCTGAAGGAGCGTCTCCACCCCCATGGTTCAGCCTGGACACTGAGATCCAGTGCCGAGGGCCTTCTGGCAGTTCCCTCATTGCGAGAAGTGAGGTTACAGGGAACTAGACAGAGGGCCTTCTCGGTGGTGGCGCCCGCCCTGTGGAACGCCCTCCCAGCAGATGTCAAGGAAATAAGCAGCTATCTTCTCTTTAAAAGACATCTGAAGGCAGCCCTGTTTGGGGAAGTTTTTAATATTTAATGCTGTATTGTTTTTAACACTTGATTGGAAGCCGCCCAGAGTGGCTGGGGAAACTCACCCAGATGAGTTTTAAATAATAAATTATTGTTGTTGTTGTATATGGCTCATAAAATCTTGCAGCTGGGTCAAGGAAGGTTGGTGTTAAGAGGCTGCTTGGTCCCTGCGTCTCCTTCCCTACCTGTGCTATCTCCAGAACCAGCCCATTGGATCCTTCCAGCCATGCCTCAGCAGCTGTAGTAAACGCAGCCAATTAAGGAGAACAACAGCCAACTCCAGCTTGAGAGTCGCTGGCAGTCTACATTCCCTGGTGCTGCAAAAGAAGCTAGCGGGTCCCTCACGAGCGGCTTTTGGGGAGATGAGTAGGGAATGCAGGACCTGAAAACCCCTGAGGCTGCAAAGCAGAAGATTGCGCCTGGCCCTTTAGATCCCAGTTATGTGCTTTTAACTTTCTGCTAGTGGGCCACCAGCATACAAGCTACTGTAGTTTAAAAGCAAGTCATTTATAAAGGTAAAGGTAAAGGGACCCCTGACCATTAGGTCCAGTCGTGGCCGACTAGGGTTGCGGCGCTCATCTCGCTTTATTGGCCGAGGGAGCCGGCGTGGCCAGCATGACTAAGCCGCTTCTGGAGAACCAGAGCAGCGCACGGAAACGCCGTTTATCTTCCCACCAGAGCGGTACCTATTTATCTACTTGCACTTTGAGGTGCTTTTGAACTGCTAGGTTGAAGGAGCAGGGACCGAGCAACGGGAGCTCACCCCGTCGCGGGGATTCGAACCGCCGACCTTCTGATCGGCAAGCCCTAGGCTCTGTGGTTTAACCCACAGCGCCACCCGCGTCCCAAATCATTTATACTTAGGGATTTATTAGCACGTTCAGCACTTCGCACACTATGGCCTCCTCGCAAGCAGCATCGTGCTGATTGAAACTCCTTGTGGCGCAAAAGGACTAGAGGTTAGAGTGTCGACACACTCGCAAGCAAATTCAGCATTGCCACAACGGAGAAAAGGGACAAGAGGGCATTTTTTTTAGCACAGGCTATACAAATCAGCGAGACGTGGTGCAGCTCGCTTCTCGGCTGCCTGTTGGGAGAAGGGCTGCAAGCAAACATGGGCATTCCAATCCAACAGCGTCAGGAAAAAAAGGCTGCTTAAAATACAGGCCCTGACCTGTTTGGCACTCCTTTCGAAGACCACATACTGCTGACACTGGTCAAGGCGTCTTTTCCTCATGGTCCAGTAGTGTAGGACACGGTTTTCCCTCTGGAAGAGCTCGTTCAGGATATCTGCCGGATCATAAAGAGGCCAAATCAATCGGTGCGCTGAACAAAAAGCAAAGGCCTATGGAACTGATATATCTGGCAAGCCGTTGAGATACCATATTTTTCGCTCTATAGGACGCACCTTGTTTTAGAGGGGGAGAACAAGAAAAAAAAATTCTGCTCAGCGCCCCTTCAGCAAAGCGGCAGGAGAAACAGAGCCCTTCCATTTCTCCTCCCGCTTGGCTGAAGGGGCGCTGCGCAGCTCTCCCTCTCTGCTGAAGCCAGGAGAGTCTTGATCTCCTGGCTTCAGCGATAGCAACGCGAAGCCTCCAGAGCGCAGAGGGAGCGCTCCCTCTGCGCTTTGGAGGCTTCGCGTTGCTATCGCTGAAGCCAAGGAGCCTGCATTCGCTCCATAGGACGCACACACATTTCCCCTTAATTTTTGGAAGGGAAAAAGTGCGTCCTATAGAGCGAAAAATACGGTAAATCAAATGAAGATAAGGAAGTCAGGCATACAGCAGCAATAGTTAAAAACAAGCAGCAGTGGCAAGAGAACAGACTGAAAAACAAGTTTCATTAAATCTCACATGTTGCTCTTGCAATACAAATTAAGGATTCTTTGTCTGTAGGAAGGTTGAATCTCCTGTGTCTGGTGTAAAGGGTAAAGGTAAAGGATCCCTGGACGGTTGAGTCCAGTCGAATTCAACTTTGGGGTGTGGCGCTCATCTCCGCTTTCAGGCCAAGGGAGCTGGCGTTTGTCCGCAGACAGCTTTCCGGGTCATGTGGCCAGCATGACTAAACCGCTTTTAGTGCAACGGGACACCGTGGCAAATTCCAGAGTGCACAGAAACACCGTTCACCTTCCTACCATAGTGGTACCTATTTATCTACTCGCGTTGGTGTGCTTTTGAACTGTTAGATTGGCAGGAGCTGGGACAGAGCAATGGGATCTCACTCCCAAGAGGCTTGGTGGTTTAGACCACAGCACCACCCACATCCTTAAAGGGTCTGGTGTATCTGTGCCTTACATTTAAATATGGCCTTTATGTTGTTATGGCAAGCGGTCAATGCATGAAGCAACTCTCACAAGCAATAACTTCTACACCCAGTGCTGCCTGCTTGAATTTTTGGGATATCAAGGTATCTAACTGTGTTTGGATTATCATATACAGTGGATGCTCGGGTTGCGAACGTGATCTGTGCAGGATGCGCGTTCGCAACCTGTGTCTGTGCGTACGCTGGTTGCGATTCGGTGCTTCTGTGCATGCACCAAGCGCGATTTATCGCTTCTGTGCATGTGCGACCGCCGAAACCTGGAAGTAACCCATTCCGGTACTTCCGGGTTTCGGTGGTCCACAACCTGAAAAAACGCAACCTGAAGTAACCCGAGGTATGACTGTATTGCTTAATAAGTTGTGATATGAACAAGCTTAGTACCCTTGCACACATCCACCTCCCCTTATGTGAGTGAACAAACAAGTCAGCAAATCTTCCTCTCGTTAACCGATGTGTTCCACTGCATCCAAACTAGGAACGTAATGCCAACAGTTTCAGAACAAGCCAGGATATGAAATCATAGTTTAGAGTTGGATTCATATCCTGGCTTGTTCTGAAACCACTGGCCGTAGCATCCCAGTTCAGACCTAATGAGAAACTAGTGTTAACTGAAGACTTCTTGGCGTGTTCATTTGCTTGTACAAAGGGAAAAGTGCACAGATACTAGATCCATTTGTATATTGGCTTATTAAATGGAGATACAATCATCCAAAAGTGGCCACTGAGTGTCCCAGAAATCATGGCAGATCAGCAGAACAGCATGAAAAGAATACAAAGCTATGTATATACACATAAAATAAAATAAATGAAGCAAAGTGTTGCCATTTCAGCTCCTCACTGAGATCTGCAATTTATTTTCGCACTCCAAAGTGTTCGCCATACTCATAACTGGTCCTCAGCTTGCTGTTTTCAAACACATTAATTCGTCTATTTATTCATTTAAGGTATTTCTGTAACACCCTTCAATTTACAACCATCTTTTTTTATTGAAAGGAACAGTCAATAAAACAGAGTGCAGAAAAGGCCTTAAAAAAAGAGCCACCAATCACTTAAAAAAACAAACAAACCAGGTGTTAAAAATCTGGCAGGGGAGAGGGCAATAAAAATTCTTCACCATGCACTTAAAAAGTTACTAACACAGGTGCCAGGCAAGCTCACCTAGGGAGAGAGTTCTAGGAATGGGACACCACAACTGAAACAGCTCTCTCCCCAGTCATCACCTGCCTCACCTCCAATGGTGTGGCCACTCAGAGGAGGGACTTTGAAAACAACTGGAGTGTATGTCAGGCTGCTGTAGGAACAGATTGGGGACCCACGTCAGCCAAGCTGTGCAGGGCTTTAAAATGCAGCCACCAACTAACTTCATAGAAGGCTTTATAAGCACTACATAGGACACTGATTTCATTATTTTTGTGCATTCTGATTTCTGCTTATTTTAAGGATAGGTCTTGATCATTTTCTCTGTGTTAATGTCTCTGTTACAGCTGTTATTTTGTTTTATTTAGCAGTTTGCAATAAATAAACGTGCTGCTGGATTTGTGGAATATTTTATTTGCATGAAATATTTAGAAAATCTGTGTACTTTTATATATAGCTGACAGACAATTAATTGGAAGTTTCTTAGTTTTTTAACGTCTCTCTCTCTCTTAATGCTGTCTCTATCTATTCCTTTCTTGTTCTCTCTATTTTTCCTCTTCTTTTTTCTCTCCCCTCCCCCCGCCCGATTGATGTTTTCATTTTATCTAGATCCGTGGTTCCCAACGTGGGGCACATGCCCCACAGGGGGGCAATTTGATTTTTAAGGGGGACAATTTGAGAATGAGTTATTAACAGTGAATGGCCTTTTAGGCTTCGTCCACGTGAATAGGCATTCACTTTTTGAATAATAAGAATTACCGTATTTTTCGCCCCATAAGATGCACCAGTCCATAAGGCGCACCTAGTTTTGGGAGGAGGAAAACAAGAAAAAAAATATATTCCGAATCCCAGAAGCCAGAACAGCAAGAGGGATCTGGCTTCTGGGATAGCTTCTGGCTTTTCTGACGTCTGGGATAGCTGCGCCAAGCCTCTCCTGGGCAGCCGGATGAAGGCTCCCCCTGCCTGAAGAGGCTGCGTGCGGCTAAGGCAAAAGCCAGGAGAGGCGTTTCGCTGAAGGGGCGCCGCGCAGAGAGCGAGAGCTGCGCAGCGCCCCTTTAGCCAAGAGGGATGAGGAACAGAAGGAGCCCCTTCTGTTCCTCCTCTGGCTTCGCAGGACAGGCGTATCGCTGAAGGGGCGCTGCGCAGTTCTCCCTCTGCGCAGCGCCATTCGCTCCATAAGACGCACTCACATTTCCCCTTACTTTTTAGGAGGAAAAAAGTGTGTCTTATGGAGCGAAAGATATGGTATATGTCATGGGGGGGGGCATTAGGATTTTAGAGATGCATGGCCAAAAAAAAGTTGGGAACCACTGATCTAGATTAACGTCTTAGCCTGGACAAAAAAGATATTTGATTATCATCTTTGTATCTCTCTTTATAAAACCTGATAAAATTTATTCAAAAAGGGGGGGGAGAAACTGTTTCACACGCAGGCACAGGTAAGTGTATAATTTACACAAACAGAGGAAACATGCTTAAATGTTTGGCACCGTTGTCATTTGTTATTAATACATTATCGCAAGTTGCAAAAAATTCCAAAACTTCCACTGTTGTGCTTCCCCCTCAAAAAACTACCTTATTTTTTACCCGGTGACAACCACAGCTAGGAGTTCTTTATTGCTCTTACGATGGCTTGGGATGCTAACAGGGACAGCTGATGCACAGCTGATTTGCACCCTTGTTCTGTGTGTGCTTCGTGGGTACCACCCGCATAAACCAGAACTGTATCGCCGCCTTACCAACGGAATGGTTGAACTCTATTAAGGTCGACAGGTAGCCAGCCCATCGTGCATGCTTACTTTTCACCTGCTGTTCAGGGGCCTTGATGTGAGTCACCATCCCTGGCATGTTGACGCTATTCCTGTGCAGGTATTTCAGGAAGACATCAGCATTTCGACGAGCCAGCGTGCAAGCCTGGAAGAGACCACAGACAGACACATCAGGGCAGGCTTGTGCAAGGTGATGCTAACTGAGCTTGTCGTTTTAGGCACTACAAGTGGAAATTTAAATTCCGCTACAGCCCACGTGCAATGGCTTGAACAAACAAAGCAAATTTGGTGCATTCCTCTTGGGCTGCACAACACAGATGCTTCTCTATGAGCAAGTAAGGTAAAGGGACCCCTGACCATTAGGTCCAGTCGTGGCCAACTCTGGGGTTGCGGCACTCATCTCGCTTTATTGGCTGAGGGAGCCGGCGTACAGCTTCCAGGTCATGTGGCCAGCATGATTAAGCTGCTTCTGGTGAACCAGAGCAGCACACAGAAACACCGTTTACCTTCCCGCCGGAGCGGTACCTATTTATCTACTTGCACTTCGTGCTTTCGAACTGCTAGATTGGCAGGAGAAAGGACCGAGCAACGGGAGCTCACCCCGTCGCGGGGATTCGAACCGCCGACCTTCTGATCGGCAAGTCCTAGGCTCTGTGGTTTAACCCACAGCGCCACCCGTGTCCCTTCTATGAGCAAGTAGGAAGGCTCAATTCCTCTGTGCCTTGTTCTTCCATGGATGTTCCATGCCTGGCAAGTGGGATCCTTGTTCCCCAACCTCAGTTCTCCTAGTAACACATGCTAGGCCTTTTTCCAGAGTGTAGCTGCAGGGCATCAACTGTCAAGCTATTTTTTGATCAAGGAAAACATCATCACAGTGGTTTAAAGAGGGGGGAAAGCAGTTTAGTTAAGTTTATAGGACAGCCATTGGTCATATTTTTACATGGGCCACGTTCAGACATAATGCTGAGCCAATAAACATAGCTTAGTCTGAGCACACTGGTTCCTGAGGCGGAGATTACACTACCCCAGTCCGTCCGTCCATTTATTTATTTATTTATTTATTTGCAGACTTATAATCTGTGCTTTCATAAAAATATATATATCGCAAGACATGTATAAATAAAAATGAGCCAAATGGTCATTAAGGCATCATTAAATACATCAATAAATACTGATTGGCTAAAAGAAAAGGAAAAAATGCATGTTGTAAGGTGCTTCAACAAACAGTTGTCTGAAGGAAGGGAGGGATGCTTCCTGTTGAATCTGTACTGTGGCAGGGAGTTCCACGGGGCAGGGTTTGCCACACTAAAGGCTTGGTCCCTAGTGATGACCAAAGGAACCTCAGGGGTGTAGAGAACCACTAGAAGCATCCCATCCAAGGACCTCAGTGATTGGAGTCTTTTAGCATGCCGTGGCAGCCAAAACAAGGTCTGGTTTAGTGCAGCATCCAAACATGAGACTGTGGTTAAGCTCTCTCTTCCTTAAGCAGGCCGGCAACACTCAGGATTCAGGAACAGAAGTAAACCCTTTCACAGCATTTTCATGCTGTGTTTTGCACTTAAACACTAATAGGGAAATAGTTGCTTGATGTGACCAGCTGCCCTCAATTATTACATTATTTGCTAGGACTCATAATCTGCAGATTATAAACGAGGAGCACGATCACTGTGCAGGCACCAGCAGACAAGGACATAAGTGCAAAAATCTCTTAAATTATACCAGCTTCTAAAGAGCAAGAGCGCTTGTTTTGGAGATTTGGAGTTCTTCGGGTAGCAGGCAAAAGAATAAAACAAGCTCTAACATAAAAGAAAACCAGGCAGCACTCAGTTCTGTTCAACTCTCTTGAAGCTACTAATCAAGGAGACTAACTGAATATCGGAGGCAGTTAAAGCTTTTGCAGATGACCTAGTTTTGACCCTGCAGGAGCCAGAATCTAGTACGAAAAGAGTATTACAATTGATTCAAGATTTTGGTCGGGTGGCGGGATTTAAATTAAACAAACAGAAAACTAAGGTATTGGGGAAAAACTGGACAGATACAGAGTCAGAACGGTTTCAGAAAGAGACAGAACTAAATGTGGTTAAAAAAGTAAAGTACCTAGGGGTAAACATAACAGCAAAAAATCTGAGTCTTTTTAAGGATAATTATGAAAAATGTTGGTCAGAAATTAAGAGAGACTTAGATAGTTGGTCAAAATTGAAACTTTCTTTGTTAGGCCGAATTGCTGCTATCAAGATGAATGTATTGCCAAAAATGTTGTTTTTGTTTCAAACATTACAGATTGTGGACAAGACGGAGTGCTTCCGGAAGTGGCAGAGAGATATTTCTAAGTTTGTCTGGCAGGGCAAAAAGCCCAGAATTAAGTTTAAGATATTAACTGACGCGAAAGAAAGAGGGGGCTTTGCCCTGCCAGACCTAAAGTTGTACTATGAGGCCGCAGCTTTCTGCTGGCTAAAAGATTGGCTACTTCTCGAAGACACTGATGTATTGGATCTGGAAGGTTTTAACAATGCTTTTGGTTGGCATGCATATTTATGGTATGACAAGGTTAAGATCAATAAGGCCTTTAAGAACCATATTGTCAGAAAAGCAGTGTTTAATGTCTGGACAAAATATAAAGACTTATTGGAAAATAAAACTCCAAGGTGGCTTTCACCGCTGGAAGCTAAGGCCCGAAAAAGACCCAATATGGAGGCCAAATGGCCAAAATATTGGGAAATATTAGAAAAAGATGGAGACAATTGGAAATTGCAGAGTTTGGAGAAAATTAAGGACAAAGTGCGAGACTGGTTACATTACGCTCAGATTAATGAAGTTTTTAAAAATGACAAAAAGTTAGGGTTCCAGGTGGAGAAATCGAAATTGGAAACAGAACTGTTAGAACCTAAGACTAAGATACTTTCAAGAATGTACAACTTGCTGTTAAAATGGAATACACAAGATGAAATGGTTAAATCGGCCATGATAAAGTGGGCACAGGATATAGGGCATAATATCATGTTTGAGGACTGGGAAAGGTTGTGGACCAACGGGCTGAACTTCACTGCATGTAATGCTTTGAAGGAAAATGTAATGAAAATGATATATAGATGGTACATGACCCCAGTTAAACTTGCCAAAATATACCATTTGTCTGATAACAAATGTTGGAAATGTAAAGAAAATGATGGAACATTCTTTCACCTCTGGTGGACTTGCCCGAGAGTGAAGGCCTTTTGGGAAATGATATATAATGAGTTGAAAAAGGTATTTAAGTATACCTTTACTAAGAAACCAGAGGCCTTCCTTTTGGGTACTGTTGACCAGAAGGTGTTAAAGAAGGACCGAACATTTTTTATGTATGCAACAACGGCAGCAAGGATACTCATCGCTAAGCACTGGAAAACTCAAGATCTACCCACACTGGAAGAGTGGCAGATGCAACTGATGGACTATATGGAACTAGCCGAGATGACCGGCAGAATCCGAGACCTGGGAGAAGAGAAGGTTGAAGAAGATTGGAAGAAATTTAAGATTTACTTAAAAAAGCATTGTAATTTGGTTGAATGTTAAGATGGAGGCTAGATCATAAATAATTGACCACCACTAAATTAGATGCAATTAGGATGATAAGGGAGATTGAGGGAAAACCATAAACCTTTGGGAGAACTATTAGATTATATTCTAAATGAATGGGACATAAGAATGTAAACAAGATGATAAATTGCGGGCAAGAATTGACAAAGATGCAAGTGGGAGCGGAAGACGTGAGGGAGTCCAAAGAAGTTAAGAAATTATGTTATGATATATGTTACATTGTTTATTATATTTGCATTTATGTTTAAAAATCTTAATAAAAATTGATTTTTTAAAAAAAAAGAATATCGGAGGCAGAAAACAGAGGTGCCCATTGATATAATAAAGGCTGCAGCCCTAAATGTAGATTTAGGAACTCAAGTGAGGTTCACTTCTGAGTAACCATGTTTAGTAGCGGCTGAAAAGCCAATAGAAATAAAGGGGAGTATTTTGCATTTCATGCATGGTACGAATTGAGGTTCACTTTCTGGTCACCTAAATGGACAAAGTAGCAATCAGTTTACACTACAGAACACACACTCGCCTTAACAGCTGCAGCCTTTCCTGCCGTTCTCTATAAAAATGGGCTGCTGAGAACTGAACACAGATTACTAGTAAAAAATGGAAAAGTGATAGCAGAGGTGACAGGTGGAAGCCCCCGATCCGGTCGAGTCACAATGTTAAGCCCTTTATACGTCGACCTTAGAATTCTTATTTATTCAACAAAATTCATGGGCAAAGTGGACCCTCGTCCACAAAAGCTTATGCCACAATTAAATCTATTAATTTTGAAAACTGCCGCAAGACTCTGCTGTTTCCGCAAGGTATCTCGTAAGCTTTGCTTTATTTTTAGTGCCGCCAGAAACGGCAAAAAACGAGCCTGCTTCAATATTAAATGGGCACTCAAACAGATTGATGCCCTCGTGCTTCCTTCGCTTCTTCAGCCTTCTGCTCCAATTAACTAACTGCACTGTGTTTGACAGCTTTTATTTGCTATTTTGAGAAGCCGCAAACCTTCTTCTATATCCTGCACCCGCCCGTTAGCTTTCCAGTCCATCTTTCCTTGTCCCTTCTCTCTGCAGAAACAGTAGAATGGATTGACAGCCGCTGGCTTCAACTTTGCCACACCAGGGACCCACTTTTGAATTTTCTATTAGGTAGGAGGATCCAATTGGTGCTCTTAAGTTGATAGACGGGCTTTTGATTCGATGGACACCTGCTGCTAATGGCCAAGGAAGGGGAGGTGATTTTTTTGCTGTTTTTCCCTTCCTCCTTCCGCCTTCTCTGTAGGGTCCCCCAACAAAATATAGCAAGTTTTCAGGGGTGCTGAGGGCTGCACACATAGGGAGAAAGACACAAAAACAATATCTCCTTTTCTTCTTCAGGAGGAAGCAGGATCAAAAACCCTTCCACGAGCACAAACAGGATTCCACGCTGTGTAGTACCTTCCCTTTAGGATGATGGACCCAAGTTAGTCAAGTCCATTGATTCCCATGGGACTACTCTAAGGATGACTAAGGTTGGATGCGGCCCTGTAGGGTATAGTAGGTACAACTTAAGTGTATGATAAGACCATACAATTTAAAAAAAAAATTAAATGGGCAAAACATCAGCTAAAACACATTAAGATAAAGACATAATAATCAGATCATCACTAGGAGGCAGTGGAGCATTCGCACAACTCTACCAAAAAGCCTGGGTGGAAAGGTATGGGTTTGGGGCAGTGTCAAAAAGCAAATAAAAACAAACGGGCATGGCTTATCTCAAGGGGGAGAGAATTCCACAAATTAGGCAATCCTTCCGTAATGGATGATCCAGGGGTCAGCAAACTTTTTCAGCAGGGGGCCGGTCCACTGTCCCTCAGACCTTGTGGGGGGCCGGACTATATTTTTTTTTTGGGGGGGGGGGGGGAAATGAACAAATTCCTATGCCCCACAAATAACCCAGAGATGCATTTTAAATAAAAGGACACATTCTACTCATGTAAAAACACACTGATTCCCAGATCATCGGCAGGCCGGATTTAGAAGGCAATTGGGCCGGATCCAGCCCCCGGGCCTTAGTTTGCCTACCCATGGATTAGGCCATCTTGTCTGCCCATTTTATATGCACGGTTGCAAAACCCACCCTAGAAATATAGTGTTCATAGGCACATGAACTTCTCATTGTTACCTTCAGGAATGCCTCCTTCTGTTCAAGGTGTTTACTTATCATAGGCGTTACATGGTCTGTTTCCGAGTTGGGGCCCAGCTTGTCAGCTCCTCCGCACCAGTCTTCTTCTCGCTTGTACTCTTGCTCCAAGCTTTCCAGTACGCTGCATACCTATTGGCCAACAGACAAGAAAAGACAGAGTAAGGGTTTCTATTGCAGGATGAGGGCTAACCTATCAATACTGAAAGGTCATGCTGTGGATGCCTGATTAACTTTTCCCAAAGCAACTACTCTATTCCGAACTTAAAAATGGAAAGCGTAATGCTGGTGGTCAACAAAAGAGGTTTAAAGACTCTCTCTCAAGCCAAATCTTTAAAAATGTAGTCTAAGCACCAACAACTAGGAAACACTGGCCTGCGAGAGCTCCGATTGGAGAACAGCCTTTACCAAAGGTGTCATGGGCTTTGAATCTAGATTCAGGTAGGTAGCCATGTTGGTCTGACACAGTCGAAATAAATATTTTTTTTAAAAAAAGTCCAGTGGCACCTTAGAGACCAACTAAGTTTGTTCTGAGTATAAGTTTTCGTGTGCATGCACACTTCTTCAGATACACTAAAACAGAAGTCACCAGACCCTTATATATAGTGGGAAGGTGGGGTGGGGTTTTTCTCAGAAGGGTGGTAGGAGATGGGTGATTGACTCAATGGGTATGGTAAACCTGTTGATGTTTTTGGTCATCTGCATACTATCCTTTGCTTTTTCCTGTAGGACTAACTGCAGTCGTTAACAGTTGTCTGTTATCTGAAGAAGTGTGCATGCACATGAAAGCTTATACCCAGAACAAACTTAGTTGGTCTCTAAGGTGCTACTGGACAATTTTTTAACAGGCTTTGAAGATGCTTGAGCGCGGGACAAAAGGGAGAAACGTGCTAAGAGGAAGGCACGCTTGGCAAACCGTGATCAACTCCCACCCGGAAACCTATGTCCCCACTGTGGAAGGATGTGTGGATCCAGAATTGGCCTCCACAGTCACTTACGGACTCACTGTTAAAACCATGTTTACGGAAGACAATCTTACTCAGCTACGAGTGATTGCCCAAGCAGAAGAAGAAGAAGAAGAAGAAGAAGAAGAAGAAGACTGAAAGGACTGGCATTCACTTCACATCTATAACCTGATTTGACAGCTTTCTCAGAAGTCACACAATGCAAACACTGGGTCAACATTACATCTCTTGACTACTCCCAGCTTCCCTCACCTGTGGTTTGCAAACAGAGGTTACTTCAATACCACAGGTCCATTCTGCTAAAGCCAAGTGAACAAAGCAGTTGTTAGTAAGCCTTTGGTAATGTGAGCAAACCCATCTTTAGCACTGGCACGGCTTAATTGCTCCTGAGCTGCAATTACTTTTAAGGCTTGCTCTTTGAAAAATTAAGCAGCCTAAGAAGAAGGCATGGAGATTCTGCTTCCAGGGGTAGCAACAGGACCCTCTCGCCTTCACTAATGTCTAGCTTTGGCCTTAGATTAATTTAAACTGGAATCAATAAACTACCAAGGTTAAAGGGAGAGTGGTAGAGAAACTTCTAGAAAGCAGGCTTTAGAACTTATAAACCTACTACCTGAAACCCAGTCCATTCAGGAAATGGTGTGTTTTGTTTTATACAAAAAATATACACACACAAATCGTGCTCACTTTCAAGTTACGCCTAGGAACATGTTTCCATTTTCAAGTATTGTGACTGTAATGCTAGATGGCAACATACAGAGAAAAGCAAATGAACCAAGTCTGTAAAATGGAATTGGTTTCCCTTATTAACCCCAGTTGAGTGAATTTGGGCTTTAAAACCAATCTGTCGTGAAACCGGACCTTGAAACCATTTACCAGCAGCCACACTGTTGGCTCGGCGAGCCACTGTCCTCTACCTGCTCAGATGTTTTGTAAAAGGCCACAGAGGCGTTCACAAGCTTGAGCCGATCTTCCATCTTGAGCATCAGCTGCTGCCAATGAGAGGCGACTTTCTCCGCGCAGTCCCGGATCATGTCCATGTCGTAGTGATTCGCCTGCAACATCGCCTCAGCTTTCTGCTGCACTTGCAATGCGCTCTGGTGCGTTTTCTGATCAAATACAAACAGAACACGCCACTTAATTCGTGAAAAGCATTCCACACGTTTTCAAAACGGTTTCGCGCCCTCCTCTTGTCAGTTAAATGGCGATTGCACACCAGCTAAATGCTCATTAATCTGACAACTGCAAGAGAAATGTCTTTCCTCTTTCTCCCTCCTCCAACTTTGGGTCAAGGAAGCCAACCCAGCAATGTAGCATTCTGTATCCAAGTGCTGGCTTTTGGGGCTATCCCTGTGGGTCTATTTTAAAATGTGGCATCAGTTATATGTGTTGTCCACAAGTGTTACTAAAGAATTATCCATGAGCCAGAACAGTTAAGAACCTAGGAATGACTTCTAGGTGCCACCTCTGCCTTAGAAATCCTTCTCAAAGCTATAAAGGTAAAGGACCCCTGGACGGTTAAGTTCAGTCAAAGGCAACTGGGGTTGCGGCGCTCATCTTGCTTTCAGGCCAAGGGAGCCGGCGTTTGTCCACAGACAGCTTTCCGGGTCATGTGGCCAGCATGACTAAACCGCTTCTAGCGCAACAGAACACCGTGATGGAAACTATAGCACACGGAAACACCGTTTACCTTCCTGCCACAGCAGTACTTGCTTATCTACTTGTATTGGCATGCTTTTGAACTGCTAGGTTGGCAGGAGCTGGGACCGAGCAACAGGAGCTCACCCCATCACAGGGATTCGAACCGCCAATCTTCCAATCGGCAAGCCCAAGAGGCTCAGTGGTTTAGACCACAGCACCTGACCTCATCCCCAACAAAAGAATGTGAACCATGCACACCTTGTTAAACTTACTACACCCCCATCTTTCCCCTTGCTGTAGTAGCTTGAACTGTGAGCTTGTTGGGGCACCAACCCATTTCCCCCCAACCCCCATTGCTTATGTTACTCTAAACAGCACTATGTACATAGTGGCTGAGTTATTTCTTACTAATAATAATTCCAGTGAGTCCCCTTGAGCTATGTGTATAGCATCGTGAAGCATTCTCTCCCCCCCACCCCCAACATGGAATGCTACCTGTGAATAATTCCAAGCATTGTCCCACAGGAATCCGGAACATTTCACCGGAACGGTCTCTTGCGTTCAGATAGAATGAAATAGTTCAGGATCTGTGGGAGAGCGGCCACTTTCTGAAGGGCAACTTTGCAGGAGAAATTAGGAGGTTGTGACGCAAAAAACGCCACAGATCCCATAATCCCTGAAACGAGGTCAGTTACAGGGCTCTCTTCTTGGTGGGTGTTTCCCGTTTTGAGGCTTTCTGTCAGTCTTCCTTAGCCAAGCCAAAGCACCGCCGGCAGAAGCCATGAGACGGAGGCATGGCAGGAGAACAGAATTTCCTCTTTGCATATAGCAAACCCCAAGCGAAGCAGAAGAAATGCTCCAGAAGCTCTCTGATAATATTGTGCAAGATGGTAGGCTTTTTTCACATCGAGAGGGGGTGTTTTCCCACCAGGAATGGCAAGGCAACCTATGAAATGTTGGTGGAAAATCAGGGACTGGTCACCTATGACTGACGAAACTACATGGAGACAAGTATTTCTCTTTCCATTGGTTCTGTGTAGCTTCTTCTAACGGGGAAGGAAAGCCACTGCTGGAATGGTTGAGAAGCTGATAACAGCATTCATATTTCAGCCCCCCCCCCAAAAAAGCTAGGCTCTCAGCACACACCTTTTGTGTCATCTACATCTAGTCTACACACAGCTGCAACAATACAGCAGCAAGAGAAAGCAAGCCCCACGAGACAGAAATCAGAGCACTCTCACCTGATTATAGTTAAGGATTCCAGGTCTAGGTTGTAACAGGGACTACATGGCAGGCGAATGAAGAGTAATAAATGGTCACACACCCTTAAACTGGGTAGGTAGGGAAAGCAGAGTGCACTAGGCAACAGGCCCTTGTTGCTCCGCATACTGGATCCCACTTCAAGCAGCGTCGGGAGACTGGGAGTAACTGGTTGCCTTTTTATGTGCTCGCAAACTTCACATGCCATAACCAGAGCACTACACCTGGAGCAACTTGCGTGAATTATACGAGGTGGGCATATTTGCAAAAAAGGGGACCTCTCTATACCCTCTACGTGGGACACTTTGAGAGTAAGTTTGTCCCACTTTTATCAGGTCTTCTGGAACGCTCATGGGTTGTGGGGTGAGGTGGTGGTGATGGGGGGGGGGCAGGGGGAGCAGGTTTCCCCCTGCCATGTGGCCATTTTTCACCTGTCTGCTATAGGATCACATGCCTATGCTTGCAGACGCATTCCCCTTTCAACAAGACCAGGAATTTTCCCCAGGTGGTGTGTTCCTGATTGCTTGGAGAGGGATGTGGGCCGACTGAAAACACCCCAATAATGTGCATGTACTGAAGGGGGGGGGTCCTGCAGCTACGATGCTTCTCCCAATCACACGTGATGGGTTCGTTGAATGTGTAGAAGGAAGCCCATACAACTGTACTCCACCTGCACTGCCAAAATGCTTTATTACTGCTATTAAAGGTAAAGGGACCCCTGACCATTAGATCCAGTCGTGGCCAACTCTGGGGTTGCGGCGCTCATCTCGCTTTACTGGCCAAGGGAGCCGGTGTACAGCTTTTGGGTCATGTGGCTAGCATGACCAAGCCGCTTCTGGTGAACCAGAGCAGCGCATGGAAACGCCGTTTACCTTCCCACCAGAGTGGTACCTATT
This sequence comes from Podarcis cretensis, assembly GCF_951804945.1. Taxonomy (NCBI): domain Eukaryota; kingdom Metazoa; phylum Chordata; class Lepidosauria; order Squamata; family Lacertidae; genus Podarcis; species Podarcis cretensis. The sequence continues at coordinate 15,035,451 of NC_137176.1, read as the reverse complement.
TATCTACTTGCACTTTGACATGCTTTCAAACTGCTAGGTTGGCAGGAGCAGGGACCGAGCAACGGGAGCTCGCCCTGTCACAGGGATTCGAACCGCCGACCTTCTAGTCGGCAAGTCCTAGGCTCTGTGGTTTAACCCACAGCTCCACCCACATCCCTTATTACTGCTATTATGTAATTTTAAATATCACTTTTCAAACAAGCTTCAATCCTATTACTGTTGAGTGTTCAAAGTGGTTATCAGATACTTTCACAGTATCCTTACCACAGCCCTGTGAGATAGGCCGGCATTAGTAACCAGGTACTTCTTTACAGCAATGAAGAGTAGATATTTGTTTAAGAACTGCAGCAGAGCATAAATGTACCAAACTGTTTTGCTACAGGTTATTATTAAGTGCTCTGTGGCCACTCAGATTCCTGGGCCCCTTTTTTGACTTAAGACATTTGCTGCTTTTAGAGAAAACTCACGTAAAAAACCCTGGGCTCTGATGGAAGAAAAGAGGGGAACGTTAGAAAACAAATGCATAAATAAAAAGGAGACGCAGAGAGGGTGTGCTGGAGGGAAAGTAGTTTTTCCAGGTTTGAAATCTAACTTTGCTCTGGAATTCTTAAGTATAACCAGTATATAGCCCGCTCTATCGCATTCTACCAAAGTAGCCCCCGGTTATAGTTCCTACACATTTATCCCCTAAAAGGACAAATATCTACACTGCAGATTCTAAAGGGAAGGAATGTTATACCGAAAATTTACCAAAGCTGTCAAGAGTGAGGGCACAGACACTGCAAACTGTGAACAACAGAAAGGGAAAACGGAAAACTCCGCAGAACGACAGTAGAACAGAAGGCAGTTACTGTAGCACCAAGGATTTCTGAAAATAAAAAGCTTCCCAATGGATAAAAGCAAAGGATTTTACTTTTAGCAATCTTAAGCACTCACGTCTCACTACGTATTACTAGAAAAAAAAAGTTAAACCGTACAGCAGTCGTTTTCAATGCTTTGGGCCTCTATTTTAGTCAAGACACCCATCCCAAGTAAGGTGAAGATTAGAACAGGATTTAAAAGTTACTTGAACACCCTGGTTGTTGCTGGTCATGTAGTAGTAGTAGTAGTAGTAGTGGTGGTAATAATAATAATAATAATAATAATAATAATAATAATAATAATATGCCACGGATCTGACTGGGTTGCCCCTGGCATTCTGGGCAACTCACAACAAATGGTAAAACATCCAAAACAGGGCTGCATTCAGGTGTCTTCTAAAAGTCAGATAGTTGTTTATTTCCTTGACATCTGAAGGGAGAGCATTCCACAGGGCGGGTGCCACCACTGAGAAGGCCCTCTGCCTTTGTCCCTGTAACCTCGCTTCTCGCAGTGAGGGAACCCCCAAAAGGCCCTCAGAGCTAGACCTCAGGGCTGAATGACAGTGGTGGAGACACTCCTTCAGGTTTACGGGGCCGAAAGTGTTTAGGGCATTAAAGGTCAACACCAACACTTTGAATAGGGCTTGGAAATGTACTGGGAGCCAATGCAGGTCTTTCAGGACCGGTGTTATATGGTCCTGGCAGCTGCTCCCAGTCGCCAGTCTGGCAGCCGTATTAAACTAAAGAAGCACATTAAATTAAGGTGCACATTAGCAGCGGCACGAGGGCTTTCCACATTATTGCTTCATGGTAGTGTGTGGCATTTAGCAATGGAAAATGATGATACCCCCATAGCAAATGAACTATTCTCTTGGTTAATAAATCTTCAGCAATGAATTCCAGCCAGTGAAATGCACAGTGATAGCCACAAATGCTGCTCAAGAGGTAACCAGAAATCAAATTTATGAACAAAGTTTTTAGTCTCCATTTTGTCCTGATGAGGGCTGACGCTATCGTAAGAAGGCGGGAAAGCTGCTTTAAGCAGAGTCCAACTAGCAAGCAATCAGGCTCAATATTGTGTCCACCTTGACTGGCCGCGGATCTCCAGCATTTTACAAAAGAGTCTTTTGGAGACCTGGACTGAATCTGGGGCATTCTGCATGAAGACTTTCACTAAGCAATAGTCAAAATACTATTTCCGCATCTTTAGGAAACCTTCACAGGTTGTTGTGCCATGTCGACAAATACCTTAGTCGTTTTTTTGCTGGCTGATACACATCAACAGGAAAACGGGCGTTTGACTAACATCTCTCCTCTTGTGTAAAATATAGTTAGCGGCAGACTCATGAAAAATCAGGCAAGGACTGCCTTGTTTCTGAAGCTATCTACTGGCATTGGGAGATTTAAACACTATCAATCTGACACATGATTAGTAACCAGCAAATTTAAATTATAAACTGAGTTGTTCCTCTAGTGCAGGCTTCCTCAACCTCAGCCCTCCAGGTGTTTTGAGACTACAATTCCCATCGTCCCTGACCACTGGTCCTGCTAGCTAGGAATCCTGGGAGTTGTAGGCCAAAAACATCTGGAGGGCGGAGGTTGAGGAAGCCTCCTCTAGTGTAAGTGCAAAAAGAGAACGAAAGGTATCTCTGCACGCTCTGCTGGACCGCAAAGCTGAGAGTAATAGCCCAAAACACTTTTACCTCTATTGCATGCTGGAATTGTTCATGTTCGCGCTGAAGTTGCTCAGCCTCTTGTAGCGAGCTGGCAGTGATCAGTCCGGCATTTAACATGGACTCTCCGTTTCGGATCCAGCCCAATACCTGAAATGCAGGAGGAGAGAGCACAGCTTAGGACAGTGGTTCTCAAAGGGGGTGGCAGGAAGATTCCAGGAAAACCAAACATTTAAACATCTCCATATAGTATAATACAGTATAGTATCAGAGTACAGTGGTACCTCGGGTTACATGCGCTTCAGGTTACATATGTTTCAGGTTACATACGCTTCAGGTTACAGACTCCGCTAACCCAGAAATAGTACCTCGGGTTAAGAACTTTGCTTCAGGACGAGAACAGAAATCGTGCGGTGGCGTCGCAGCGGCAGCAGGAGGCCCCATTAGCTAATGTGGAGCTTCAGGTTTAAGAACAGTTTCAGGTTAAGAACGGACCTCGGGAACGAATTAAGTACGTAACCAGAGGTACCACTGTATTTATTTATTTGCAGAATATGGATGGGTGATACTGAAGACAATTTCATTTGTGATCCAGAAGCACCATTCTAACAGTGTGCTGAATAAAACTCATTTATCTTTATATTTTGGGAATGATACATGTTCTTATGTACCTGCGTTGTTTTATACTTTCTTGATGTCCCGCGATCATATGATAAAGTAGTTGTGCTCTATGTTATAAACCAAGCACCGCTAGGAATTGTTTCTTTTGGTTTTCCAATGTACTTCTTAACAACATAAAATTCGGTGCGGTGAAAGCAAATTCTTATTCTGAAAGCGTGGCCTGGGGGGGGAGAGCTTGAGAACTGCTGGTTTAGAACATTCTCTTTACGTCTAGAGCAGTTTCTCAAACTTGGGTTTCCAGCTCGTTTTGGACTACAATTCCCACCATCCCTGACCACCGGTCCTGCTAGCTAGGAATGATGGGAGTTATAGTCCAAAAACAGCTGGAGGCCCAAGTTTGGGAAACGCTGGACTAGAGCAATACATCTGAAAACGTTCCTATTGTTAAAGAGCAATACTCAAAGATGGGGGAATTTGTTTCACGCTGCAATGTTAACAATGGTGCCAACATCAGACCATTCCAAAGCTCAGCTTTCACCAGCTTATTATCAAACATACTTTGGTTTTCTGTTCTTTTCGGTAGAGGAAACAGCATATTTCCTGGTTGGGACTATGTCTTGGGGCTGTGGACTCCCATCCCTCCTCCTGCCTCCTCAAATCCTGGCTTACCATACATTTGATTGCTATGAATGGAAATTTAATCAGGATTCTAAAAGGTGCATCGTGGGCCAGGGTTAACAATTTTTCAGTATCACAGGGCGCCCTAGCAGAGGAGGGAGACGATGTGCAAGGGTGGAGCAGGGTGAGTTGGTTCACACCTGATCACTCCATGCTAGTAAGTGTGGCAACTGCACTAGATCTTGAAAGCACAATGCACCTTCGCAATGATGGACCAAGTGCTACAGAGATCACCATTTTACAATAATGGTCGCAAAAGTACAGAGCCTTTTTCTCTGCAAGGAAGATTAAAAAGAACAAAGGAGATCAATCCCATTGTGTTCTGTTAATGGATGCTTTGGATAAACTCAGCACTATCTAGAAAACAAAGCCACAACATTCTTATTAGTGGCAGCTCAACATGTAGCTGCATTTTTTTCTGGTAAGAGATAAAACACCAGATATGCAGATATGTACTTTATTAAAGTAAGATTAACATTAAAAATAGACTGTCTGGAAAAACGTCCAGGGGAGACAGAAACTGTACTATTATTGTTGTATTTACAGAGCATGGCTGATTTTACCTTGACTGCACAGAAGAAACCTAATTCAAAAATCGTGAGCCTTAAAGGGTAAAGTTAGGGACACGCTTTAAAGGGCACAAAGAACAGAGGGAAACGTCACACCAGAAATACAAAGTGTTCAACTATCAACCGCCTGCATCTTTGTACAGCAAACTTTTTAAAAATAGTAATGCATGTCTCATCAGATTATTCGTACCACCCGCCATTTTAGCGAAGCCAAAGTTTGGTGTAACCAACTAAGAAAGTATCCTTCTGTCCCCTAGTCCAGCAGCAGCAAATCTGGCAGGAAGTTGCGGTCATTAGCTAAAGGAATTGTGGATCAAGTGCCGCAGGAAGCCAGCACAACAAACAGCAAACACGCAATTCTCTCTGTCTGGCTGAACACCTGCCGAGCTGCAAAGCTTTTTCTATCTCAGAGGAAAAACAGAAAGACATCTTCCTTCCTGGCTTAAGAATGAAATGTGTATTTCTGCATCAAGGTCACTTATGTCAACAGATAAAAAAGAGCTTTCCGCCCCCCAAAAGGCTTACAACGTAAGACTTGTGGAGAAGAAACTCAATTCAGGAATCCTTTTCATTGGGAAGACTACAGAATTGGGATCAATGTATCTGGTTTGGGGGTTTTCTAATTCACTGGTATTTTGTGAGTAAATTCCACCAATCCAACTTCATGCAAATTGATAAAAGAGGGGAAATAGAACTATTTTGGCCTCAACTCCTAATATGTTTAAATTCACAATGCAAACAGTAACTTAAGAGCTTTTAGCACATTGACTGAGATAAATCAACATGAATATGGAACATATCTATGAGACAATGCAAATGTGAAACACTTGACTAGTTTATTTTAAATTTCCTCCATCTAATTTCCTAATCTAAGTTTCCACCAGAGCCCCTGTGAGGGAAGTTTCTTGAAAAGGAGCAAACATGGAAACTCTGCTGGCCATGTTGAAGTTTATAGTGAATTTCCTTACAGATTACACTCATCGAAGGTAGTAATGGTTGCTGTTGCTTTTGGCATTTGGTTTTTATTTTATACTGATGACTTTTAGCTTTTGTCAGCTGCCTCAAACGCATCTGCCGGAAGGCAAAATCAAAATGCCAATAATAATAATAATAATAATAATAATAATAATAATAATAATTCTGACAACGGGGGCAAAATTTACCAGATGCATCAGCTGCATATATGTTCAGATGTCCTGAGTGCTCAAGCTGGCCGGCTGATAAGTAACAAACTTTTCTTTTAAAAACACCACCACTCAAAAAGACTTCGCAGGAAGGATAAGATGAGATACAGTGATATCCCAGCAGTTATTAAGAGCAGCAATTTAAGCAAAAGAGTAAGGCAATTTTGGTGCCATGATGCATACAAAGCAATCTGCTGAGAACAGCTCCGACGTAAAGTTTAAGAACGTAGGCAGAGCTCTGTGGGATCCCTTCAGCTAAAAGTCGCTGCACTGTCGTAATTCTTCAGCTCAGAGGTTTCCAAACTTTTCAAGTCCACGGCTCCCTTGACCAACCACATACTTTCTGCGGCAGCCCTGTGGGGCTCAGGGGCCCAGTTATGTCACCCCTTGCCTGCAGAGCTGGCAGCCTCTCTCCCTTTTCCAAACACCCTCCCCTTGTGGGGGGTTCCCTCGGCCTTCTCTCATCTCCCCTCTCCTTGGGAGTCCTTTGGGCAGCCACCGCCACTACCCTGGTCTGCCCCAAAGAGAGGTGCCCCTGCACACTGCCCCACAAGGACCTGGGACGAGGATGCGCCCCCAGCCTTAGCAGCCTGACAGAGACTGACCAAAGATTGGGGAGGCAGTGGCCTACATGGCGGAAAGGCTCCCCTTCAGCACCGGGCACTGGCTGCCAGGCAGGCCTTGCACACAGCAAGCACAAGAAAGGCCAGCCTGCTTGCCCGGCCTCCCACTTATCTGTCCATTCCCAACAGCGAGGGCTGGAAGACTGGCTGGCTGGGCTCCCTCACCAAATTGCTTGCCTATTCTGCAGCTGCTTCAGCTCCTGGCAACCAGAACCCACTGGCCAGCTCCAGAGGCACCATTTGCCTGCGGAGCTTGTAGTCAGGGCTGCTGCAATAAACAGCCATGCAAGCCTTTGGGAGGCAGAAACGCGAGAGGGCATCAGAGGAAGGGAGGGAGGGAAAGGGGGACAGAGGCCAGTGTTGCTGGCGGCACCCCCCACCATCATTCAAGGCACCCCAGGGTGCCAAGGCACACTGATTGAAAGCCACAGCTGCAGCTTCTGCTTCTAACAGTGGCTAGCCAGTTGCCTCTGGTTTCATTCTGCCACACTGGTTGACAGCATAGCTCAGTTACATAAATGAGAGGTCTCTATGTTTCTTTAGGCGCCAGGTGAAAACGCTCCGCTTCTCCAAAACCTCCGGCTATTTAAACAATCTATGGCCTTTCAAACCACTTGTGTATTGTTGTTGTTGTTTAGGGGGTATTGCTTTGTTTGTTATTATGCTGTTCCATTTTTATGGCTTCATAGAGCAAACTACCCTGTGATTCTTGGATGAAGGGCGATATAAAAAAACAATTCATCATCATCTATGCTACAATTCCCATTCATTTTGATGGAACTTGCCCGGGGGCAACTTTCTACAGACAACTCCTATATCTTTTATGGAGTCCAGTGTCATGTTTTTGTACATAAAAAGTACTGTATTTTTCTGTGTTTAAGATGCCCCTAAGTATAAGATGACCCCTATTATCTGAACCAAAAATTAAGAGCTTTTTTTTTGGGGGGGGGGAGAATATCCATGTATAGCACGCTCCCCAATTTTGCATTAAAAAAATTAAGCAAAAAAATATCGCCACACAGGGAACAATATGGTATTTTTGGTACTTGTGGGGGAGGGACGCAGACCCAGAAAGGTATTTGATTTTGAGAGTGGAATGATTAACAGGAACTGCTGTTGTGTCATGGTTGCTGCTTCTTCAAACAGGCTTGTACAACCGCTATCCCCGTGACCATTTTATGAAGAAGGTTGTGTACCGAACAGACGGGCACGTAGCACAGCAATGCCTCGTACCTGCTTGACTTCGGCCTGCAGGTGGCGCAGTTGCACGCACTGCTCCAAGTGCTTCCGATGCTGCTCAGCCGCCAGGTCCAACTCCTGCTGCTTTTCGTGAAGGAACTCCAGCAAGTCTTGAACCCGCGTTGCCATGTCTACGTCTCTGTCACAGAGCAGCTCGACACCTGCAAGCACCATTGGCAAATGTCACCTCGGCAAACACAGGTACCATTTGAAGTTCCTTCACAGCATCACACAGCAATATCTCCACACACACCCCCCCCCCGAGTTTTCAGTTTTACAATTACAATATTTCCCATTCTTTCGCAGCAGTTATTTTGGGACTTCCCAATACTTCTTTCTCTCAGTGTCCTGACTGTAACATGCACATTTATTTGTGTGCATAATATCTCAGGTTTATGCCTTTTTAGAGGTGGGTGCATAGCCCTAGTACCTGAAAAATTGGATTTGGATAAGTGCGGGTAAAAAAAACAAGCGTAAAAGACCGCTGTCAAAGGTGACTATGGGGTTGCAGTGCTCATCTTGCTGTCAGGCTGACGGAGCCGGCGTTTGTCCACAGACAGCTTTTCGTGTCATGTGACCAGCAGGACTAAACTGCTTCTGGTGCAACGGGACACTGTGACGGAAACCAGAGCGCATGGAAACGCCATTTACCTTCTCGTCACAGTGGTGCCCATTTATCTACTTGCACTGGCGTGCTTTTGAGCTGCTAGGTTGGCAGGAGGTGGGACTGAGCAATGGGAGCTCACCCCCTCGCACGGATTCGAACTGCCGACCTTCTGATCGGCAAGCCCAAGAGGCTCAGTGGTTTAGACCACAGCGCCACCCGTGCGGGTGCTATTTGCTGGCATATCAGAAGGAAGCAGCACAAGGAAGGGGAGAAGTGCTGCCGTGGTGCTTTGGAGCTCCACCTAAAGCACTGCCCCTATCGACAGCAGAAAACAAGATGCTAATTCATACAGGTTGTAAAATCTGGCTCTTGATCAGGCCAAGGTGCCAGTGAAAATTTGGGGCCTTTTGTGTTGGTGTGATGTTATATACCAGGCTTCGGCAAACTACAGGGACTTGGGTGGCGCTGTGGGTTAAACCTACCAACCTAGCAGTTCGAAAGCACATCAAAGTGCAAGTACCGCTCTGGCGGGAAGGTAAATGGCGTTTCCGTGCGCAGCTCTGGTTGGCCAGAAGCGGCTTAGTCATGCTGGCCACATGACCCGGAAGCTGTACGCCGGCTCCCTTGGCCAATAAAGCGAGATGAGCGTCGCAACCCCAGAGTCGGCCATGACTGGACCTAATGGTCAGGGGTCCCTTTACCTTTACCTTGGCAAACTACGGCCCGAGTGGGTCGTTAAACCGGCCCCTGGCCCTTGCTGCGCGCTCAGTCAGTCCCCGCGCTGCGCCAGTTGCTCTGCACAGGGACTAATTTCCGGGACGCAGCCACAGCTTCCTATTGGCTGCAAGAAGCTCCGAAAGCCAGCGGGGAAAGAGCAACGGACGTGTGTGCATGCGCATGAGTATGCGCTCTCCTGCGCGCAAGCTATCCGCCCCACCAGCGGAAAAGTTTGCCGACCCAATATATAAAGTTGTACCTTGGAAGTCGAACAGAATCCGTTCTGGAAGTCCGTTCAACTTCCAAAACGTTTGAAAACCAAATCGCGGTTTCTCATTGGCTGCAGGGCGCTCCTCAGATCAGCAGCAGATCACACGCATCATTCAGATTGTCCATGGTGTGCCCATGCATTTGTGGCCAAAGACGGCAGACAGCACATCCATTGTGTTAAATGTTCGTATTTGTTTTTAGCTGCAATTTTACCGTTCTTTTCTTCTTATATTCTATTTGAAATCGACGGAATTTTAATTTAAAATTAATTTAATTTTAATTTAAAATTAATTTAATTTTAATTTAAAATTAATTTAATTTTAATTTAAAATTAATTTAATTTTAATTTAAAATTAATTTAATTTTAATTTAAAATTAATTTAATTTTAATTTAAAATTAATTTAATTTTAATTTAAAATTAATTTAATTTTAATTGCCATATTTCAAGAAGTAAAACTCTGGACACAAAAAGTTGCTGAGCTTTTTTGGGGGAAATTTCAAAAATCCGGACATGCTAATTCTGTCCTTGACAGCCCTAAAAATATAAAAGTGCAATTAAAAATCACACAGCAAAAGACTGAGCATCATTTCAATCTTTTCCTGTTGGAGACACTCAAATACATCTGTTAACCACCATTATTTTAAACAGAGACACGACTTTGCTTTTGGTCTTGGTGCTTGTAAGCAATACTCCTCTTGGTTTCTGGCTTGGTTGTCCTTTGTGCCTATGACTAACCAGCTGATACCACAAAACCAAAAACACCGGGAAGGCAATGAATGCAAGAATAAACCAGAGAGAAAAGGGTCTCTTAAGTGCCCAAAATATTTTATTACTGTCTGACATGAAATTCTTTCCTTAGGGTCAATCTTGCCTTTCAGAACTCTGCAAAAATATACTACTGTAGGCTTCTCTTTTGCCAACAGCAAACCACAAGAAGAAATGGCGGACTGCTTTTGGATGGGGGGGGGGGGGTTAAGGGAAATGGGATACATTCAAAAGACATTTGTTAAAACATACTAGGTCCTTTAAAAAGAGGCAGCAGGGTGTGCTTAAGCTATTGGATTCACAAAAGGGCACAGTGGATCATATCCTCTGTGCTTACAGTTTCAAGATTACATTAGTTAACGTTTTCGCCAGGAACTTAGAATCATAAAGTTGGAAGAGACCACAAGGGCCATCGAGTCCAACCCCCTGCCAAGCAGGAAACACCATCAGAGCACTCCTGACATATGGTTGTCAAGCCTCTGCTTAAAGACCTCCAAAGAAGGAGACTCCACCACACTCCTTGGCAGCAAATTCCACTGTCGAACAGCTCTTACTGTCAGGAAGTTCTTCCTAATGTTTAGGTGGAATCTTCTTTCTTGTAGTTTGGAACCATTGCTCCGTGTCCGCTTCTCTGGAGCAGCAGAAAACAACCTTTCTCCCTCCTCTATGTGACATCCTTTTATATATTTGAACATGGCTATCATATCACCCCTTAACCTCCTCTTCTCCAGGCTAAACATGCCCAGCTCCCTTAGCCGTTCCTCATAAGGCATCGTTTCCAGGCCTTTGACCATTTTGGTTGCCCTCCTCTGGACACGTTCCAGTTTGTCAGTGTCCTCCTTGAACTGTGGTGCCCAGAACTGGACACAGTACTCCAGGTGAGGTCTGACCAGAGCAGAATACAGTGGCACTATTACTTCCCTTGATCTAGATGCTATACTCCTATTGATGCAGCCCTTATTCAGGGCAGAGCTTAGTAGCCGAAACCGCTCAGCTGAAAAGCCCTGACCGTGCCTGTCTATATTTAAAAACAGAATATGTGTTAATCCATACTGAAATGTATTTTAATAAATAGGTATTTTTTCCTCTAATGTGCAGAACCTGGTGCGTCCTAATTCTCAGAGATTCTTTCAGTTCAAGAGTCAGCGGAGCCCTAGGTGCCCTAAATCAGCTTAGATAATCTCTATAAATCCATTAACCTGGTTAAGGTGGGACACATGCATCTTACCAGAAGCCTGGACTTCATTGACGTACTGCAGGAGATCCTGCCCTTGGTGGATGACATCAAAGGTCAGGTTATTCATGGTCAAAGCTTTGTCCGCATGGTGCTGGAGCCTTTGCTCAGCGATGGTGAGATCCTCGGTGTCAAAATCGTTCATCTGCTGCGAGAGCTCGTCATTCCAGGACTCAAGGTCTGAAATGATCTAAAGCGGGAGAAGTTGAAGAAGAAGAAAACACACTGAGCACATGAGTAAAAACAACAAAGGCTGTGGCTATCCAGTGGAACTCAAAAGGCATCAGAGGATCAATCACTTGGTTTAAAAAATAACAAAGCAGTCTACTCTCCAAGAACAAGTTTGCTTTTTGGAACACCTTGGCGGTGGGGATCAAGAGAACTAAGGAACCCACATGAGAATCTCAGGTACACTGGAGAGATGCAAACATTGTGGACAATGAATGCCTTGAGAACAGGAGACCATCATCGTGAGATGTAGGAAGTCACTAACAATAACAAGCCGTTGTCCTTTTCCAAGCACAGTTAGCAGGAGTTGGTAGCCGTGGTATGTGTGAAAACCAAAGACAATGGGTCTTGTAGTCAAAGAAGCCTAGATATCAGACCAAGATTATTAGATGGGATGTTCTTGTTTCATGTGCAGGTCTAGTTAACAAGACTAAGGTCTCAATGTTGTGAAAGGGGTTGATGGGTCAATGAGAAGCTTTTAGGCTTTTAGGGTAGCATTTTGGGATAGGAGAAACTGTATTTGAAAAGGTGGGGTCTCATTGAACTGGAATCAGACTGCTGGCACTAAAAGATTGTAAGAGACATTTTGAACTTCACTTCCGAGGGAAAGACAAGTTCCACGGAGCACTCAGATTGGACAGTTTAAAGGACAGGGGCTGATTACAAGCTGGCAAATGAAAACCAGACCTGAAATCTATATAAGCCATCTATCTCAAAGCGGCTGTTCATAAGCTCATAGGGAGAAGACTTTAGTTTGCAGTCAATGTTTGAAGGAGGACAGAGGCATCCATTTGTATGTTCAACAGCTGGCTGGAACACAAATCAAGGGACATGAATTGAAGAACAGAGGCAGAATCGGTGGGCAACACTGATATCGGATGGAGGTAGACAGACTTCACACTTGCCTCAGCTGAAGTTTTAAAATGGATTTCATGGGAAGCATTGAGTATGTGGTTGGGGATCATCTGCTCAGAGGTTTTTAGCAGGGGCAATTAGAATAAGTCCTATTATTTGATTATTGATGTAAACCCTCAAAATGTATTTTCTATTGTTAAGTTTTTACCTCTATCTTCAGTACATTTTACTTTATTGCTATGGCTAGTGGCTGATGCAAATAAAGATTCTTCTAATCTATGCAAGTCACTGTTTCTGGACATGGATTGTGAAAGAGGGACTGAACTAAAACCAGTTTAAAAATGGGTGCTGCACAATGCATGGCGTTAAAGGTTTTGTGCTTGCAATTTAAAAGAATAGAATGAACAACTGCCAATGTCCGTGGAGCTTTCCAGAACTAAAACATATGGAACATCAGGAGCACTTATGCAGAGATAAATATATTGATACTTAAAATACTGATGTACACAGGAGAAAGGAGAAGATAACTAACAAAACAACCTGTAAGGAGTACTTATATTTTTTCTCTCTCTCTGGTCTCTACAGATATATTCATTCATTCACACCACATTCCTGAAAAACAGGTTGAGGATGGCTGTAAATTCAGACTTCTTGACAGCAAAATAGATTGAACTTTCCCAGGGCTGTAACTGTCTGCATTAGCACTGAGATTACAATCCTTAAGTACCCAGTCATGTCTCTTTCTGTGGGGGGTTGAAGGAAACCAAATCAATCAGAGGAAACAACCAACAGCTTCATATTTTTGCTCTTCTAGTGAAAAACCCCATTTTAAACCCAGCCCACCCTTCAGGTGAGAAAGGAGGAAAAAACCACAACATTTCTGCAGAAATTGAAGGCTCACATCAATGGCGTCTCTCTCAAATATCCGCAGCTGTAAGAAGAGCTCCAGTTTTATTTTGCGTTCCTGAAACAGCTCCTCCATCTGTGACTGGGCCTCATCCAGCTGCTGAAGGACCGTCTCTATGTGATTGATGGAGCTGTTGTGGGGGGTCTTGTTACTTGAGATGGCAGAATCCCTATTAAAAAGGGGGGAGAAAAACTTTTAAGTAGGAAAACAGGACCTGAAAGGAAACATGTGTACGTGAACAGTAGTCTCCACTGCCCTTCTTGTCCTGCGGGAGTCGAAGAGGAAGAGCCAGCCCTTGCCACTGGTTTTCAAATTCTCTTCCCTCAGGAAACCCTTTCCACGTCTCCTCAAGGGCTGAGGAATCAGGGCTTGGGTGTCTAGCACAGGATTCTTCAGCACACTCACAGGATTCTTCAGCGCCACAACTATGATGTAATAAATTGAGCAGAACGGAAGGAGGGAGGTGGGTCGGGGTACAAAATTTTGGGCTCTCACAGGCTGCCGTTGGAATTTGAAAGTCTGTCCCTAAAGGCAGGGTGGGCACAGGGTCTGTCAATTTGCATTTCTTAGTGCAGAAATTTGAGTGGTAGCTCGTGTTGCGTAACCTCCAGGTTACGGAATCTTTGGGTTACGGCCGCAGCAAACCCGGAAGTGTATACTTCCGGGTTTCACCGTGCGCGCATGTGCAGAAGGGCGCCTCCGGTTACAAAGTTTTCGAGATATGGCTGGGCCTCTGGAACAGATCCCGTTCGTAGCCGGAGGTACCACTGTATTGATCAGACATGTAGAGATATTTCCTATTCTAATTACAGTAGTACTTCGTTTTGCGACTGGGATCCGTTCCGGAGCCCCAGTCGCTGGCTGAAAAGGATGCTGGACAAAGCACCGCGTCTGCGCACATGGGCGGAGCAGTTTGCGCTTCTGCACATGCGGCAAACCCAGAAGTAACCCATTCCAGTACTTCCGGGTTTGCCACGGACGTTCGATGGAACAGGCGTTCGATGAAGCGGACGCTAGACGAGGTACCACTGTAATTCAAGAGGGTTCTGGAAGCTTCTCTGTGTGAAAGAAACAAGCAGAAGGTGCTTGATATTTGGGTTATTCCTTCAGAGAAGCTGAGTACAGCTGACTTAAACTGATTCTCTTATCCCTTTCTGTCAAGGTCATGCTGACTATAAAAGTAAGGCCAGAAGGAGCCTGTGTTTCACTTTCTCTTTCTATCTCTCTTGCTTCTGGTGTGGTGTTCTGTACATAGTATGCTTAGTGTTTAGGTTTTAGACTTATTATGTTATTGTAAGTTTAAGTTAAGTCTGCTACAACTGGATTTCTTATGGACAGTGCCAATCCTGAATGTGATGGATTTGTGACCATTATGCTACTTCAGTAGCAGTAAAGCTCTGCTGGATGAAATTAATCGCCTCTGGGAATCCTGCAGTGTGTTTAAGGTTTTACTCTGCTAACTACCGTATTTTTTGCTCTATAAGACTCACTTTTTCTCTCCTAAAAAGGGGAAATGTGTGTGCGTCTTATGGAGCGAATGCAGGCTGCGCAGCTATCCCAGAAGCGAGAACAACAAGAGGGATCACTGCTTTCATTGTGCAGCGATCCCTCTTGTTGTTCTGGCTTCTGAGATTCAGAATATTTTTTTTCTTCTTTTCCTCCTCTAAAAACTAGGTGTGTCTTATGGTCTGGTGCGTCTTACAGAGCGAAAAATACGGTATATGCTGGAATCTGCTCCGGATCAATGTTGAGGTTACCAGAGCATAGACAACAGTAGTTAGGCTATCCCTGTCCAGATAGGGATGCAGCTGGGCCACCAGCCGAAGCAGACAAAAGGCATTCGGTTGCGCGTTACAGAAGGAACGGCACAGAACACAACGCAGGGCTGCTCTTTCCAGGGAAAGCAACCTCTTACCTCAGCTGCTGTATCAGATCCTCGCCTTCCTTGATGACGTTCACCGTCACCTGAAGCGTGGTCTGCTGCTGCTGCCCAAACCTTTTGATCAGCTCCTGCACAGCCTCCACCGACTCCGCGTAGACATCGTCCAGCAGTTCCTTCTGCAGCTCTTCCAGCCACGTCCAGAGCTGCGGGAGGAAGAAGAAAAATCAGGAAAAAAAGAAGCCCCACAGGCTGCTTGAGGAAAACAAACCGGGAAACAAATTGGGTTTCCCAGCCCCCCTCCCTTTGCCATTTTCCTGCTGGCAGTTTACGGAAAATTGGTTGCGATGTGAATATAATGCTACTTAGCATTTATACAGCCCCCGAGTATTATTCAGTCTGTGCCGCAGATGGGAGAGGAGCGTTGGGGGGGGGGGACAGCGGCTCTCCTCCAGTCACCCAGCGAGTCTTCAGGAAAAGCCGAGATTTAAAACTGGAGACTCCTTGCTCACAGCTGGTAGAGCATAGTGGCTCCGAGTTTGAGCCAGATAAAGTCCCCAGTTCAAGTCTCACCTCGGTCTGAACACATTAGAGAGCTGCCTTAGGCAAGCCAGTGCTTTTCAATTCCAGTTCCCCACCCTCCACCTGCAACATTGAGATAGTGTTACTTATATTACTGTGTTTCTGAGGCTGTAAAGATTCTGAGCTGTTATTAATTAATTAAATTTGCATGCTGCCTTCGCTGAGAGAGCATGCCACCTGTTCGTAAAATCATGTAACCGAATACTTTGCAGAATACCCCCATCTATTTTCAGGAATCAAAGCTCCAGAAGCAATTTGAATTTAAAGCAATTTAAGATTCATTTCAGAGTTACTTCCCCTACCTCAGTGTTCAAGAGTTTAATATAAAGAATCTGAGAGCAGACACTTGTTCCATGTGGCTGTCTTGCACCCTGACTATTCTGACGTTGCAAAAGTGCTGCGCCATTTCTGGTTTCCCATTTGCATCTTTAACGTAAAGCAAAAGGGGAGCAATGTCCCCAAAAAAGCGGATTGGGAAACAGACTGCTTTGTGTTTGGCACAGCACTTTTTCTCTAAGTGCTAAAAACCCTTCTGATCGTACAGCTGTAAAATCACATGAGATTCGTTGCATGCGAGTGACACAAACACAGAAAATGTGGCAAGAAAAGCAAACAATAAATTTGTATTAGGTTTCTGCAGTGAAGTCTCATTTCCCAAGACTGCGAAAGCTTCAGACTCTTTAGGAACATGCCTGCTAATCCTCATCTAATGCCAATAAAGGCCTCTATTCTTCCAATCTAGTCTGGACTTCTGCAGAAAACCAGGAGGAAGACACTTGCACCAACGACATGGCTTTCTAAACTCTACAGGCAGTTTGACACAAAAAGTATTTGGACGCTCATTTCACAAGACACCGAGGAGTGTGGTGTACCAAGCACCACGAAAAAAATATTAAGGCACTTATGGGTCCATCGCTGAAATCTTCCACAAAGAGTTGACAGAGTTGATTTGTTCCCTGCGCTTTGGCACCGCTGCGCAAACACCTGGCCAGCGCTCGTTCCAGCTTTTCCCACTGGAGGAAAGGGGGTTATTTAAATGCACATTTGTACGGCTGACAGTCAAAACGTTATGAGCGCAGACACATGCAGACATTACTCAAAGCACCTTTTGAACAACCTCCCATCCCGACTTTGCATCACTCAGGGAATGTTGATAAGCGGCACTCTGGGAAATGGCCAAAGGTTTTCTGCCATTAATCCCTGCCCTGGGGTTTCCATCTAAGCAACTGTTGCTGTAAACAAGACTCCTTTTCCTACTCATCTTGCTCAAGACAGAGTCTCTCAGCTCCTAACTACAGGCACAAAGCAGAGCCAGACCCGTTGCAAGATGCTCAGTTCACGATCCATATGAGCACTGAAGCTGAAAGAATAACCACCCATGAAAGGTCAGGGTTTTTTCTTTGGGTTTTGGGTTTAAATCGGTTTGTGAGCCTGCTCGCAAAAAATGCTTTGAACTTTTGCCTCCAGGTTATAATTTTGGGCCACTGAGCATTCAACGAATATCAGTGTTAAGTAGTAGAAGAAGAAGAGTTTGGATTTGATATCCCGCTTTATCACTACCTGAAGGAGTCTCAAAGCGGCTAACATTCTCCTTTCCCTTCCTCCCCCACAACAAACACTGTGAGGTGAGTGGGGTTGAGAGACTTCAGAGAAGTGTGACTAGCCCAAGGTCACCCAGCAGCTGCATGTGGAGGAGCGGGGAATTGAACCCGGTTCACCAGATTACGAGTCCACCACTCTTAACCACTACACCACACTGGCTCTCCAGTTACTTGTGAAGTTAAGTTCACCTTCCACATCTGAGGCAAGGAATTAGGGGCCTGGTTGATATGAACACCGCAAGAAACACAAATCTGTGAACATTTGGGAATGGCACCCACTATTAATCTGGTTATTGCCAATGTGCAGGACTGGCCCACCCATGAGGCAGACTGAGGCAAGTGCCTCAGGCAGCAGAATCCAAGGGCCGTCTCTGCAGGAGAAGACGCAGCTACAGTGGCTTCCAGGTTCTGGCAAGACCTCAGCGAGAATCCTGTGAAATATCACGAAGTCCTCACACAGCCTTACTGAGGCGCTAGTACAATATTAAGTTGTGCTGAGCTGAGGTAAGGCGTGTGAACTCATTTGAGTAACTATAGTGGCAAGGAGAGGGTGGGTGGCACGCAAACAGGGTGGTACCTTCTCGTTTCGCCTCAGGCGGCAAAAACAGGATGGGCCACCCTCGCCCATCCTGTGGGAAGGTCCGTGAGAAGGTCCGTGTGCGATTCCCACTTGCACGTGCAAATGGATTCCATTGATAATATCCAAGGTTGGTGCAGAGAAATCACCGTCTCCTCCAATAAGCGAGGTACAAAGTGCCATCTTTCCCAATGACACCACAGGGTGCCATCACTTTTCTTGCAACACAAGAAAACCATCCTACAGTCATACCTTGGGATAAATATGCTTCAGGATAAGTATTTTCGGGTTGCGCTCTGCTGCGACCTGGAAGTAACGGAGCGCGTTACTTCCGGGTTTCGCTGCTCGCACATGCGCAGACGGCCAAAATGACGTCACACGCACGCGTGGAAGCAGCGAAATGCGCCCCGCGCACATGCAGACGCGTCTTATGTTCTGTTCAGGATGCGAACTGGGCTCCAGAACAGATCCCGTTCGCATCCCGAAGTACCACTGTATTGCAATCAAGCAGGAAGAACAATGCCACACATAGTTAACTCAAACCCAGTTCACACGCCTTACCTCAGCTCAGCACAACTTAATATGCACAGAATCCTAGAATTGTAGAGTTGGAAGGGACCCTGAGGGTCATCTAGGCCAACCCCCTGCAACACAGGAATCTCAACTAAAGCATCCATGACAGGTGGCTACCCAGCCTCTACCTGAAAACCTCCAAAGAAGGAGGTTTCCACCACCTTCTAAGTGAGTCTGCTCCATGTCAAATAGCTCCCACCATCAGAAAGCTCTTCCTGATGCGCGTTCAGAATCTCCCCTCCTGCAACTTGAATCCATCTGTTCAGGTCCTACCCTATGGAGCAGGAGAAAACAAGCTTGCTCTATCTTCCATGTGACAGCCCTTAAGATATTTGAAGATGGTTATCATATCCTCCTCCCAGGCTCCTGCCTGGTTGCTTATTTATCAACCACACCTGTATCCCATTTCTCTTCCATAAAGCTCAAAGCAGCATTGGGTTGTCCCCTACTGCCAACGATCACCTTGATGGTTAGGTTGAGACAGACAAATTGGTCCCAGATCCCCTTGTGGACTTGATGGCTGAACTGAGATTCAAACCAAAGCTTCCCTGATCCACCTCCAATATACTCATTCTGGTTATCACAGGGGTTGCTAAAAACAGCACCAGGAATTCACATTAAATTACAGCTGCACTGTTGGTAGGTTAGATAGAATATTTCCTTAACACACCATGGAATATTGCCATAACTAAGACAAGGAATAGATGCGGAGAAATTGGAGGGGGCAGGTTTGAAGCCAGGGTATTATTCCTCTGCACTGGGGGGAAGCTAGGCACCATTCCAATACATCTGCGCTGGCTTCCCAACGTTTATGAATCACATCTAATTGTATCCTCCATCAAAGCACCTTCCGATTTTTACTCAAGTAGTACATCTTAAGGCTTTATTTAAGATCCTTCTGGCAGGTGACCTTCATCACGGCACGAGCTCCTTTCAATCAATGCCTTCTTGCCAGAATTAGTTGCAAGCCCTTTCAGAACCAAGGAACAACTTATGTCTTAGAACAAACACTAACAAATATGGACATAGGCAGACATCTACTTTTAGTTGCCACTGAAACCCAGCTTTTCTCTCCCAAGTCTGCAGGAAGGCAGGGACACATCTATGTACAGTGGTACCTCCGGTTACAAACTTAATTAATTCCGGAGATCCGTTCTTAAGCAGAAACCGCTCGTAACATGAGGTGCGCTTTCGCTAATGGTGCCTCCCGCTGCCTCCGCTCATGTCCCAGGGCAAAGTTCACAACCAGGAGACCTACCTCCGGGTTAGAGGAGCTTGTAACCCGAAGCGTTCGCAAGGAGGACAGTACGTAACACGAGGTTCCACTGTACACACATGCTGCAAATACAGCATAAATGGACATCGTAAAATAAAATTCAACTGAACATTTACTCCCCTACAAACAACGGAGAAACCTTCCCACCTCAAAGTGGAGATTGCCATTAGCGAATAATGGAAATATAGACAACGCTTTCTGGGGCAAACAAATCGAGCAATGCTACACCGAGATCATAAAAGCCATTCTGATTCAGAGCCAAGCTTGCTGTTTGCGTGTTACATCCAGAGTAGGGGTGAGAACACGACAGACAGGAAGTTGCTATGTAATGAGGTAAGAGAAAGTAGCTTCAAGTGCCAAGGGGAAGCATTTGAACTTCGAAAATGGCCTAATTTGTTGCTCAGAGGCACAAGAGAGCAATGGGAACAGCACAAGAGAGCAATGGGAACAATGATTTTGTTCCTGGAAAAAGGGAAACTACATTTTTCTCCGTACAGTAAACCTTATGATTAAGGCTGCTGAGAACAACTGACTTTGGAGTTTAAGAAGACAGAGGGAGATTTTCACTTATGTGGGGGCCAGCTCTGCTATTAGGAAGAGTGAGGCAGCTGCCACATGCTTTGCCTTGCGCCTCCAAAACTAGCCTGCTCTCCTAGGTACAGCGGTGGGGGGGGGGATGTTTTTCTGTCACCAACAATGAAGTAACATTCAACTGTCAGTCCAGTTGACTTCTGCACATGGAATGAGGGATTTCTTGGCCTTCACCTCAGGCAAAAAGAAAATGCATTGGGTCAGCCCTGCACTGAAGATTCATACTCTATGCAGAAGATGAGCAGATATATGCTACAAGCTTAATGGCATGGCTTCAAACTGCCTCAAGCAATTGTAGGTTTTATGAGCTTGCTGAGAACGGTTTTCTTCCTTAAAATATCTTCAGGCCGCTTTTCGGAGTGAATGCCCACACCAAGAAGCTGACAAATACATAATGGATAAAACAAAACACAAGCGCTAAGAGCCTGAGTGCTTCTGACAACGAGCTGAAAATCCTGGTCAGGCAGGAATTGTGAAAAGCGCCAGGCCCTTCCTCGGCTGAGAGCCTTCGCTTCTTCCTGACACACTTGTTATCAGAGATCAGAACTGTGGAAGCAGATTCAGAACCTGGCTTCAAATCTCAGTTAAAAGGTAACCCTGGTTAAGGGTGGCAAAAGATATTGGGAGCCAGCGGAGGGAAACGATTGCAGTTCCACCACTCCCAATCTTCTACTGCGTGATCAGTTTGTTCATTTTTAACTGTTGATGGTTTTTAGGTTGCATATTTGTCGTATTTTGCACCGTCTCAACTTTGTCCAGGCCGCCCTGTGTACTTTTGCAGAAATGTGGGATATAATTTCATAATAAATAAAAATAACGAGTCCCCTAGCTCCGGGAAATATAACTTAGGCCCAGGGAAAGCATTAGCTTGCCAAAGCGCACAGTCAGAAGAGGAGGTCCGCCAGTTTGCAAGGACTCCATCAAATCTGAAGTCATCCTTGCCCAAACCAGTTTGAAACTGGCCTACATTAAACTACGGTCCCAGAACTATCATTGACGTATACATTTTGCTGCTCACTTACCTCTTTAACATGAGTGTGAAAAGACACGGACATGTCCAAGAGAATCTTGCGTTGCTCTACACGCCGAACGAAATCTTGAATCCGGTCTTCCAACTGGTGTGCCGCCTGATAAATCTCTTCAGGATCACACTCTCCTGTCTGCGCCAGCTGCTCAGCTGCTTCTAGCAACTTGTCTGCATTGGTGTATGTATTCTACAGAAAAACCAGGGCGAGGGTTATTGCAAAAGGGAAATTTCTGCAGGGATTTACTGTATTTTCCCATCTATAAGACGCCCCCATGTATATTTGGGGGGACTCTGATTTAAGAAAATGGTGGGAGAAGTATCCGTGTATAAGTCCGTGTATAAGATGCCCCCAATTTTTTGACATTATTTTTTAGGGGGGAAACCTAGTCTTATACACGGAAAAATATGCTAATCTCTACCATAATATAACAACACATCCATAGGAAGAGATTCCCCCAAGTTTTCCAAAAAAAACCAACAACCCACAAGCACCTGATCCACTGAAATCCGTCATTTTCATAGCTAACTTTGTTCAGTTCCTCTAAATTTTTGTATCCAATGCATGGCACAGCCGTTCAACATTCAGAGGGCTCCTGGTTGCTGTTTCTATTTTTTATTCCACCCTGCTTGTTTTTATATTTTTTATTTATACTTTTTAATATTGATAGAGTTTTATTCGGCTAACATTTTTATATTGCAACTTTAGGGATTGTAATCTATTACAGTCGTGCCTTGGTTTTCGAACAGCTTAGTTCTTGAACGTTTCGGCTCCCGAATGCCACAAACCCGGAAGCGACTTTTCCTGTTTGCGAACGATTTTTGGAAGCCGAATGTCCAATGGGGTTTCCGTGGCTTCCAATTGGCTGTAGGAGCTTCCTGCAGCCAATCAGAAGCCGCACTTTGGTTTCTGAACATTTTGGAAGTCGAACGGACTTCCGGAACGGATTCCGTTTGACTTCCAAGGTACGACTGTATTGTGAATTGTTAGTGTTTGCAATGTTGTGAGCTGCCTTGGGAGGGTCAGCTCTGACAGGCGGCCTAGCAATTTGGAAAACAAATCTCTGTCATGAACACAAGACACAGACCAGGAGCACAGAACTTAGAACCCACTGACAAGAGCTATTCCAAACTGATGAGATGCCAATGACAAGTAATCCTAGATGAATAGTTCTTCCACACCGCCACCATGAACATCAAGAATGAAAGAAAGGAACTCCAGAACTGGCCGAATTCCTTTAAAATCATGGTCAGCTGCAACTTCTTGGTTTGAGGTGCAGTGGCTGGGGAGCCACGATGTACCGGCAGCTCAAAAAGTTCACAATGTGAATGCCATGCTGGTTCAGACAATGAATCATAGTATCACCCAGCTCTGCGGACTGCTGCTCTTTGCACGATATATCAGCCAAAATTCCAAACTATTCCATTCCCCCCCCCCCCAAGGCTTGCAGTGCATTATTTTACAAGCTAAATTTCGACATGCTAAAATGAAGATCTCATGGGTGAGTCCTACCTGTGCCACTTCTTCGAAGTCTTCATGGCGTTTCTGCAGTGCCCTGGCTCGATGCAACGATTTACCAACCCCTGTGTGTTTGCTAAGGAAAGCTTCTCCATGGTTTTCAATCCAATCCAGCACCTGCAAGAAAACATCAGCACGAAGGAATCCCAATTACATGCTCACAACGCGGCTCAAATGGCATCTACTGCTGCTGTAACGATCAGGGCAGATCAATTTAACCACAATCAAGTTCCAGGTTTATCTAAATTCCTTCCCCTCAAAATATCCCAAAAGACCAGGACAGGCAACATTTTGTGTATATAGATCTATATCCAAATCCAAATAAAAGCCAAGTAAAAATCAAATTAAAGCGTAGTGATTATTAAAACTCCCAACTCAGATTAATCTGCACATTAAAAAAAACCTGCTGCATAGAGGCTACATTAAAAACGATCCGCAAAGTGGTTGTCCACCATACAGATTTGTGGCAATTCTCTGGCTAAAGTCTGCAGTGACGTCAAAAAATAATAATCTCAAAACTCTACAGTGAGTCAACTGGCCATGCACGAAGCTGCTGCAGACATGGACTCGGTATAATTCGGCAGCTGTATCGTGCGCACTGGACCTCAGACTGTCAAGTCTCCAAAGGGAGAGATACTCTTTGGAGGGTTTGAGAACCAAGCAAGAAAAATATTTCCTATGGGGTTAGGTGTCGCCTGAGCTGCTGAATCCAATGTTCTGGGCTGCCATTTCTATACCCCCCACCCGGCACAGCCATAGTCTAAAACATCTGCAGGGCATGAGGTTGGCAATGGCTGATTTTTCCTAAGCTGCTTTGGGAGGATCTATGATCCTGAAAGCCAATATAAAAGGAACTTCAATCAATCAATCAATCAATCAATCAATCAAATGTACTTTCCATAACTGAAAATCCCCCAAACATGCCAGGATTCTCAATTACATAGAATCATAGAGCTGTAGAGTTGGAAGGGACCCAAGGGACATCTAGTCCAACCCCTTGCAATGCAGGAATCTCAGCTAAAGCATCCATGACAGATGGCCATCTAACCTCTGCTTGAAAACCTCCAAGGAAGGAGAGACCACAAACTCCCGGGGGAGACTGTTCTGCTGCTGAACAGCTCTTACTGTCAGAAAGTTCTTCCTGACATTTAGTGGGAATCTCCTTGCTTGTAACTTGAAGCCATGGGTTCAAGTTCTACCCTCCAGAGCAGGAGAAAACAAGCTGTGTCCTCTTTCAGGTGATGGCCCTTGAGATATTTGAAGATGGCTATCTTCTCTCAGCCTCCTCTTTTCCAGGCTAAACATACCCAGCTCCTTCAACCGTTCCACATAAGGCTTGGTTTCCTTTATCATCTTGCTTGCCCTCCTCTGCACACGTTCCAGCTTGTCAACATCCTTCTTAAACTGTGGTGCCCAGAATTGGACAGAGCATTCCAGGTGTGGCCTGACCAAGGCACATAGATGCTGCACAGAGTGAGAGCTGGATCTTTGTGAAGCAGCAAAAAGGCAATGGCACCATCGAGTACTAACTGCATAAATGCTAATTCATATAAAATGTCCATATTATTCCTAAGAGATCTCATAGTTTGTTGTTGTGGCCACCTACACTACATTCTACTGATATGATGCACTAATTGCCGTTCGAAACGTACACACAGTTTGTATACAGTGATGGTAAGGTGTAACAGGCCTTGCCAACAAATATCTCATGTGAACTAAATGTGCACTTTTACAACATTCCCCAGAATCCTTTGCACACTCCCAGGTCTATATGCAAGGCCTGCTTGGCAGACAAGTTCATACAAAGCGTTCCCTGTAGGCGTCACATTTGAAAACCAGTGAAATTAAGTAGAACTGTATCTTATCCTGAGATGTTGCTTTGCATGTCTAACCATCAGATGCAAGGCTTTAATTGTCTCATCGGGCAAGAACTCTGCTTTCAATACACATCGGGCCCCAAAGTTTTTACTAATCAGAATCTACTCAGCAGCTAAACATTCTGGGATCTGAAGCCAACAGACACATCACAATGCTATTGCAATTAAGATGGTAACAAAAGCAAGATGTTCCCCTACTCCACAAATTCTCTACAGATGCATCATACTGGCAGGCTCCAGTGCAACTGAAGAGCTCTTCCTTAAAAGCAAAGTTTAATTCAAGCCCGTCCAAGTAATATTTTCAGGAATTGCATGTAATGTTGAGAGCCAACTTCCACCCTGGAGTCTGCAAACACAGCGAAGCCTCATTCATCAGACATTCCGCTTCTGCTTATATTAGTCAGAGATATTATACAGCCTTCGGGCAAACATTCATTCTACAGATTCTTCCCTGGTTGACTATAGCAAAAGCCTTGAGCATTAGCCAGAAGTTCAACCATTGTTCAAATTAGAGGAAAAAAGAGAGCACTGCAGGTCTGCGAAGAAGGAAGAATGAAGAACAAAGGAAGCAGTTCTGCGCAAAGGAAGAAAGAATGTCTTTCAAACACTGCACTATAATTTTGAATTGAGCGTGCGGTTTTCTATGACGATTCAAAAAGACTAGTGCAAATGTAAATAAAGTACCTGGTCTCTTCACCATGGTTAAGAGGTCAGGAGTGTATGGAAGAGCCATGCAGAAATTCTCCTCATACAGAAATTCCCACTGGCGTTTTAAATCATTGTTAAGGCTGCTGTTGGCGTTCTGACTAACCCTGGTTCTTTCTTAACCAGAATTTCCTAACCAGTCAACATCGTTAAGATATTAGGAGTAGGTCTCCCTGGTATGCCCCAAAATCCTTCCATCTAAGAATTATTCATTGCTTCAAAAGAAACAGATGTAGTTTTTATGAGTGTGTATATATCCTTGCTATGAGCATTTTCAGCAGCTTCCTGAATAGCTATTGGAACTTATATTTAGTTTTCTAAGCCGCATTCGCTCTCCAACAACATGGAGCCGGATGACATCATTTGCTTAGGGACCAGGCAGCAGAAAAACCCATTGTGAAATGAAGCTTTTTCATCACGTACAATTTTAAGCTTCAACTATTTTGTATACTGTTTCATGGTTTTTTTTTACTTTACAGGTCCCTGGCTGTAGGATGAAAAGATACGGTGCTTGAAAGCTAGATCTGGAAGAACTTACCATTTCTGCTAAATCCTACATGCTGAGAAGATGCAACCTATTTGCAGTCGGTGAGAATGTAGCGCAAACTTGATTAAAATTTGGTGAGCTATCAGGCCAGATAAAAATTGCTCAAGTAGTGGTGTGTGTGTGTGTGTGTGTGTGTGTGTGTGTGTGTGTGTAAGGAGGATATGAAACTCGCACACCTAGGGAATTCATGTAGGGTAGACATGGGAGCAGAAAGTGGCAAAACATTACAACAGATGACGCTTTTGCCCAAACAGTGAAATCACTCTGGGTCTCTGCATTCCTCGGGAGGTCAATTTTTGATGGATTCAAAGCCACCCTAATTCATCTGATAGTCACTGATGCAGATGACAGGCAACCGCTGCTTTCAACAAACTGGTATGTGCAGATCAAACGATATGACAGCAGTGCCACTTTCAAAATTACACCTGTCAATTTGGTGACAAAATAAAACCATTTCCTTTCCTCCTCTCCCCCCCCCCTTTTCATCCACCACTAGGAAATGCAGGTGTGAATGTGGGAGACGCTATTTGTCAGGGAAGAGATACAGCATAGCCTCCTGATGTAAATGAAAGCCAGTGAGGCTTGGGGAGGGAACAAGGAAAGGAGGCCATTTCAGGTTAGTGGGTCACCTTGGTCATTTTTATAATTGTCAGAGGCTGCATGGCGCCAACAAATGATCTTGGGGAATAGGTCCCTAAAGGGATCTTTTGAAGCTGCCTGACAAGCATGATAGGGGCTTCCCCCCCATACTCCACCGAGAGCCCTAGACATGCATCACTTACTTTGAAGAGGCTGGAAGGTCCTGGGAGATTGGCTGGTAAGGACGACGTAGTGACAGGTTTTCAAAGTCCTGCTTCTTCCTCTGTCAGTCCAGCTCTGGTGGCTGACGCTCAAGTCTTTTACTTAACAGTCAAACATGCCCTGTCCATGCCATCTTCCTATTTATTCCACTAACTTGCGTTGAGAGGTAGAGAGTTTCTACTGCCACCACATCACCAAAAGCAAACAGAGGTGTGTTTCTGCATGTGATCTCCCCCTTCACCCAAATGCAAGATACCTGGCTAGGCTTTTCTTTCGTCACCTGGCCGGGAATCAACTGTCACCTCACTGAAAGTTTAAGTTCAGTCCTTTAATATGCACCCTCCGTTTGGAAGTCTCCCAGTTTCCTTCAACTGAGCGTGCTTGGAATTTTCCGCACAAAATTTAGTTACTTGCTCTGAGAAAGGTTGGGGAGAGGAAGAAAGCAAGGCCTTCTGTGGAAGCCAAGGTGTACACTTGTTCTTTGTTTTTACAATTTCCATTAAATATAAACCAAATCTGCCTTCATCATACATGCCTTGCCGCTGTATCTGCACACAACTCAGAAAGTATAGTATTCACGTGCATGTTCTGTAATATGAAAGTACAATGAAGATGCACAAGATTCTGAGGTTGAATTGAAACACTCAGCCAGAATCGGCCGCCATTTTCTTTTCTGCACTAATGGCTTACTGTATAGAGAGTGCCAAATATCCCCATCCATCAACAGTGTGCAGTAATATTCTCTCTTCTCAGCTGGAAATTTAATATTTGTTCTCGGCCTTGGTTTTCAATTTTAGCTTAGTTTTCAATAAACTGTCAATAATCATTTTAGGTAAAAAGTAAAGGACCCCTGGGCAATTAAGTCCAGTCAAAGGCGACTATGGGGTTGTGGCGCTTATCTCGCTTTCAGGCCAAGGGAGCCAGCATTTGTCCACAGACAGTTTGCTGGGTCATGTGTCCAGCATGACTAAACCACTTCTGGTGCAACAAGACACCGTGATGGAAACCAGAGCGCACAGAAACACCGTTTACCTTCCTACCACAGCGGTACCTATTTATATACTTGCACTGGTGTGCTTTCGAACTGCTAGGTTGGCAGGAGCTGAGACAGAGCAACGGAAACTCACCCCATCGCGGGGATTCGAACCACCGGCCTTCTGATCGGCAAGGCCAAGAGGCTCAGTGGTTTAGACCACAGTGCCACCCACGCCCCCAATAATCATTTTAATTGCATCTAGCACCCTTGGCTAACTGAAAGGGCTGAGAACTCTAATTTCCCCCAAATTCTCTTCTTTTCTTAGTCAAAGGCAACGTATAGGAAACGGGTGGTTGTGTAAAAAATAAAAATAAAAACCCCTTGCAAGCATCTGCAACAGAACATCTCCCGACCCTGGGAGCCACGAACTGACCTGCTGAACATCCTGTTGGAAGACGCACAGCTGCAGCCGCTGATGCAGGCGGACCTTTCGATGCTGCCAGATGTTCTCCAGCTGCCTCTGGTGATGCAGCACTTCGTGAATAACATCTAGGGCATGGTGCACCGCCTTGGAGTAGTTCGCGGAAGCGGTTAAGGAGTCTGAACTTCCAGGTGTCAAAGGCCGTTGCAGCTTGTCGAGCAGCGACTTCCCGTCTTGGCTCACCTGTTCAGCGAGACAAGAATTTAAGAGCTCACCTGCAGGCTATGCAAATTTCCAGGATGGGGCACTAGAATTTCACAGTCGCTTACCCATCTAACGATGAAGGAGAATATCTCCACCTCAAGCACAGGAAGCATGGCGTTACTTATTATGGATGGAATTAAAAGGCAACTATGTTCAAAGGAGGGGAGCACAGCTTTTCTCTTTCAGCCACAGTCCCATTCGCTACAATAAATTCTTCTTCCGGAGCAGGGGTGGAGAGACCTGTGACCCAACCCTCCAGGTGATGCCGAACTACAACTCCCGACGATGAGAGTTGTAGTCCAACAATGTCTGGATGATGATGATGATGATGATGATGATGATAATATCATCATCTTAGGACCCACTCTATTTTTATGACTGTAAGTTGTCTAAATGTTGGGTTTTAAAGCATTGTAATCCTGCTTGGGCCCTTAGGGTGAAGGGCAGGTAATATATTAAATAATAATAGTAATAACCAGCAGTCCTGTAATAGTAATAACAGGCAGCCTTGTTTAGGGAAGTTTTTAATGTTCTATGTTTTATCGTTTTTTTAATATTCTGTTGGAAACCGCCCAGAGTGGCTGGGGAAACCCAGCTAGATGGGCAGGGTATGTATGTATGTATGTATGTATGTATGTATGTATGTATGTATAAACTAATAAATAAATAATCATAGTTGTTGTTACCACAACCGGTTCCCCATTCCTGCTCTCAAAGATCCCCCAAGCTGCAGGGGGTTGTGGGGAGGGAGAGAGGCAGAAGGACACACACAGAAACAAGGAAGGTCTGTGGAGTATGGGGTGGGGCACTGGGTTGTTTTTATTATGTATTTTGTGTTTTTATTTTGTGATTTTATGTTGTAACCACCCTGAAACCGGTGGGTATAGGGAGGTATACAAATTTAACTAGCAGCAACAACATATGGTCTCTTGAGTACAGTTGTATAAAAGCAGGCACCATTAAAAACCCAGAGCTTTTCAAACACAAATAGCTTTGTCACCTTACTTTTGCTGAATTTTTTTTTAAAAAAAATAACTGCAGGATTTCCCCCCCTCCTTTACGGAACGCGAAATATGGTTATCATCTTATAGCGTTCATCTTACAAATGATTCCATAGACATTTTTTAATAACTTGTTAAAAGGTAATGGTCATATTTAATTATCTCATCTACTATTGAAGCGGATCCAAAAGTAGAGGGGTGGGTGTGGATACAGTGGAAGAGTCAGGCCCTTTCTAAGACTCCTATTCCACTCACAATTCCCAGAGTTCCCTGGGAAGAGGGACCGATTGTTGAACCACTCTGGAAATTGTAGCTCTGTGAGAGGAACAGGCCGCTCCTAACAACTCTCAGGGCCCTAAAAAAACACTACAGTTCCCATGATTCTTTGGGGGAAGCCAAAATTGTTCAAAGTCATGCAATAACAGTGTTTTAAATCTACAGTGCAGAAGGGGCCTTAGTTTCAATAAGTCAATACTTTACATTCAATACATAATATTTAAGTCTGAGGAGCAACAGACAGGCTGCGGTTTAGATGCAGCATCACACAATAGTGGGAAAGTGCCATCGTTGTCAAATAAATTTATTCAGCCAGTTGTTAGCTGTCATCAGATAGCTACACATTAGGCCAAGTGCAACAAGTATTTCAGTGTGTTCCAGCTGTTGTATTATCGCTGAACTTTAGCATTAAATGGTAAAACCTCCAAATTGTCTTCGTATGGTTAGAAGACAATTGGTTCTGACAAGTGCCACCCATACGAAGCACCACCGAAGCAGCTTCCTTTCTGCAAAATGAACCTGTATACGACAGGCGACCAAGCAAGCAGATGAGAAACAGCACACAAAAAGTAGAGAGGGGGCACAAAAATGAGGCCTTCTAGCTGACGAACACCTCCCAAAAACAGAAGTTGCTACAGGCACCTGGAGGCTTTTGACTACGTGGTGGGTTTTTAAGGCCTGGGCGTTAAGAAATATTTGGCAATGAATGTCAAGAATCAAGATTGCCTCTCTCTGAATTTTGAAGCCATACAAGAACTGAGTCTGCTCGAAACCGATTTCATTGAAAAGTTTTATCGGCATCTAGCTTGACTAACTGAATGCATTTTGCTTAGCTAAGAATTCCAGTCTCACCAGGCTGAGTGCTTGCAGTGGCTTTGTCTGAAGAATGGAAAGTCTTCAGTAAACCTGGTTCCTTTGTCCATCTATCTTCAAATAACAGCCAAATATGAAGTATGACAGTGGTGGCAGCAGTAATTTTTCACTCAGTGATCAATCTGATGCTTGAGTGAACACATCTTTTAGTTACAATTTATTAAAGTTTATTGAACACAAGGAAAAAAACATGGTTGCCTTAATCTTCATAGCTCCTTTTTACATTATGTAGAAATGGGGTCTAATTTCTTTCTCGCTTCACGCCAATGACAATAACCGACTCTGTACCCTGACTGTACAAGCTTGCTTACTTCCCTCCCTCTTGAAACACATTCTAACAGATTAAAGAATTGGTTTTTCAACACAATGTTAGTATCTCTTGGGAGTTTTTGTTTTTAATTGGGGGAAAATCCTCCCAAATTAACATGACTGAAAGAGCAATGTCAAATAGCTGTTTAATACTGAGAGAAATTACAGCCTATTACTGGATAATAGCACTAAAAACTGTAGCTAGGTGATATAAATGTCTGAATGTTCGTGCACAATAAAAAAAGGTGTTAAGATACAGTGAACTGTAGTCAAGAACAGGGGTAGGCAACCTAAGGCTGGAGGCCGGATGCAGCCCAATCGCCTTCTCAATCCTGCCCGCGGACGGTCTGGGAATCAGCGTGTTTATACATGAGTAGAATGTGTCCTTTTATTTAAAATGCATCTCTGGGTTATTTGTGAGGCTTAGGAATTTGTTCATCCCTCTCCCCGTATAGTCCGCCCCACCACATGGTCTGAGGGACGGTAGACTCGCCCCCTGCTGAAAAATGTTGCTGACCCCGGTCCAGAATATCTGGAGGACACCAAGGAATGGCATGGGGATTCTCCCATGTTTAATTTTATTTTTTACATCGTCAGCCATCATAATTGACTCCTGCCTGCTGAAATGATATACAGTGGTACCTCGAGTTACATACGCTTCAGGTTACACACTCCGCTAACCCAGAAATAGTGCTTCAGGTTAAGAACTTTGCTTCAGGATAAGAACAGAAATCGGGCTCTGGCGGCGCAGCAGCAGTGGGAGGCCCCATTAGCTAAAGTGGTGCTTCAGGTTAAGAACAGTTTCAGGTTAAGTACGGACCTCCGGAACAAATTAAGTACTTAACCTGAGGTACCACTGTAGCCTGATTTGTGTGGGACGGCCAATTCAAAGTTTCACACCAGGGCTAATCGATGTCCTGTTAGCAGTAGGGAAACTGATAAAGAGTGCTGAGTCGGGTATTTGCGTATATCTGGAGCTCTTGCCCCTCTCAGATACAGAGGGAAAGTGTGCCTGATATTAATGAGGATAGTTAAGGTATGCCAGGGTTCACTAGCACCTGTGCATTTGTCAAAGCCTTCTCTCTCTTGGTTCATCTACTCTTGAAGGGAGCTAAATGATCAAGGGCATACTCAGAGTGCCAGCTCAATTAAACACCTTGGTAGCACCTTTTTGCCCCCAATTACGCACAATGCGCTACCCCTTCCTAAGTTCAAGCCCATAGCAGCTGATGTGTGTATTAAGGGGAGGACTCTGTCCAAACTGCTTTTGCTGTAGACACACAGAGAGATGGGATTAAAAAGCCCTTTGCCTGGGCCTGGGCTTGTGTAGGTGTGAATGAGTGGGCAGAGCTTACATTTCTGGCCTTTCTGCCAATGCCAAGTTGAAAAACAGTGTCCCCAATACAGGTTAGCTGCTAACCAGCCCATATGGCAACAAGTCGACACCACCATATTTCAGAAATATCCTGGGTTTTCGTTTGAAAACATTTTTAGAGACTTGACGCCTCCCACCTTTCACAAGACTCTCACTTTATTATTTTAAAGATGCTGCATGTGATATTTATCCAGCTAAAAAGAACAGCGTATCTGTTTTGCTTTTAAATATAAATCTAGCAGCCAGCAGAGGTGATGCACAATTAGTACAGATTTTATTTCGCTCCTTCATCTCTGCATTAAAAGGAACTGCAGTAAAATAATGGCGGCTTCGGAAGTGAAAACTTTCCCTTCTAAGTGACTTTGCCTTAACGGTAAACTGATCAGCAGTCGCTTGCATCTCTTAAGTGTTCTTCATCTGTCTTGTACACAGATGCCGCCATTTTGCATTCGGCACTGAAGTTCCAAGGATGGTAGAAATGTCGGGTCCACTACTATAATTGGTTCATGGCTCTTGCCTCTGGCTCTCTAAGACCACCCTCTCTATTTGTGATTGGGGAAAATTGGATTGCCATACCTTGTGTGACTCAGTGCATCTGGAAAATCCCCTTTCCCTATGAACGGCCAGATTCAAATTCACCTATCGCCTCAGATAGCCCTTCCCCCTCAGGAATCTAAGTCTTGAATTATTTGTCCCCAAGAGACCACATTGTTCAGTCCTCATGAGGGAAGATCGTTCCAACCCCAATCATCCTTGTAAACCTGAAGAAGCATCTCCAACCCAGTCGTTCAGTCCGGACACTGAGATCCAGCTCTGAGGGTTTTCTGGTTCCCTCACTGCAAGAAGCGAGATCCAAGTAAATCAGGCAGAGGGCCTTCTTGGTAGTGGCACCTGCCCTGTAGAACGCCCTCCCATTAGATAAATAACTATACAACTTTAAAAAGGCGTCTAAAGCCAGCCCTGTCCAGGGAAGTTTTTAATGTTTGACGTTTTATTACGTTTTTATATCTGTTAGAAGCTGCCCATAGTGGCTGGGGCAACCCAGTCAGATGAGTCGGGTACAAATAATAAAATTATCATTCTTATTATCGCCCTTCCATTGCCTCTCGAATCCTGCTCCCTCACCTCATCTCTCTTTGTTGTTGTTTTTTGCATTAGTCAGGAACCTTAAAAGGACACAAAGCTACATACTCTCCTTGAGGAAACTTTTATTCTTTTGTAACTGTATTGGGTAGGTTCTTAAGAAACCTCATTACTTACTCGGGGCAACAACTTGTCAAAGTTGGCCCACGGGGGACATAAGGTTTCCACACTCTTGCCCTAGAGCATCTTCCTGCTGTGAAAGCTTACTACAGAGAGCTGCTTCTTGGACGCCAACTGCTGCAAACCCCCACATATAGCCAATGGCACACAGCACATTTATGTACTGAAGTTATAGCAAAGCGGTGATTTCATCTCTGGCACTGGGGGTGAAGGAACAGAAACTGGTTCACCCAAAAGGCTGGGATTTTGAAGGCCAGGTTCAAATAAGTAGTTCTGGTAGGAGCCACTACAATGGTTCTCACAAAAGCAGTGGGGTTTTCTCCCCTCTTTTGCCACCCCAACTTGCTCTAGGGCGTTGGGAGGACCCCCAGAACATAACATAGGGCAGGGTGAGGTCAATAGGAAATGCTTGTATTGAGGGAACGTATGTTTATTCAGTGCAGGCTTCCTCAAACTGGCCCCTCCAGATGTTTTGAGACTACAATTCCCATCATCCCTGACCACTGGTCCTGCTAGCGAGGGATCATGGGAGTTGTAGGCCAAAAAACATCTGGAGGGCCGAGGTTGAGGAAGCCTGATTTAGTGCAACACTGAATTCCTCCCTGCGTCTCCATCATTTGACTCCAGTAGAGAAAAAGTGGCCACGGGGCTCATTTAAGGTGTTGGCTGCCTCTTCTAGAGGGGGGGAAATGACTTCAGTTTGTATCAACATGCACTATTAGAAGAATGTCCTTTTTCCTCTCTGCCAAGATAGCTCCGAGTCAAAGGTGCAGCGTTCATATTTCAGCTACAGATGGCAACGACTGACTGAGCAAAACGAGGGATTATTTTGGGTGCGCCTTCAGATGCCAATTCTCTCCCTACTCTTCAAAGCCTCCAGGAGTTCTGGGATCGGGAGCAGATTGCCAACTCCCACCTAACTCCCTTTGCTGCATGCAGATAGTAATGTGAGAGGTCACATTACTAACTCGCAAGAAGCAAGGACTAAGACAAAATTAAGAAGAGGCAGGAAATGGGCTGGGGTTGAGGAAGGCCAATGCCCACCTTCCTTCAGGTTTAGGTGCATTTTTTGCTTTTGGAGAACAGGTAGAGTCATGATGGACCGCTATCCCACAAGAATGTGAGATGTCACATTTGTATTTACCAACAATCTGATTGACTCTTGATAAACAGAAACTGCTCTTCTGCTCTGGATCTCTTGGGTATAAGGGTGGATGTTGTACACACAGTATTTCTGGTTTTTCACAGGTTTGTTTGTTTAATATAATGGTTGGAGAATAGAAGCACAGAAAATACTTGTTTTAGTGTTCCTGCCCACACACTGAAGTTAATCGAAAGACAGGCAAGATGGATACTGAAAGAAATTGACGGGAACATTTCAACCTCAAAGGATACGCAAGTGAGGTTAGATCTATGCCTCCTCTGGCCAGTATACAGAACAAGGCCAATACTTTACTAAAACAAGTCTTCAAGGTTATCACTGTCAAACTATATTGAGGGACACTAATAAGCTGACGGGTGTCTGAAGTTGGTAAAGAGGATCAGGGACACTTCACAACTACCCGATTCATGAACAAAACTATCATTCTACTTGCCTCTCCTCAGGCTTCCACAGCAATTACTGTGAAGATTTAGGAAAAAGCAGTTGGGTGTGGAGGGAAGAGAAAAATGCAAAGAATGTTCTGTAGTCAAGAGCTAGAGAAGAAAAAGCACAGAATGGAAAGCTTTCCAAGTGTAAAGGTAGAGCACACTGTAAGGGGCGGCAGGGGGTAGGGGACTGAAGGCTGCCAGGAAGACTGAAAAGACTTACATTTCCCCAAAAGATCAATTGATTCTCCTACAGACCATCCTAGGTGTGAAGCTCAGCAGCAGAAGCTGTCCTCATATCTCCACCAACCTGAGAAGTTCAAGGAGGGGCAGCCCAGAAGGAGGCTTCTTTCAGGTATCCCCCAAATTGTGAAATTTATTGCCTACAGAGGTTCATTTAGCATCACATCATTCTGCTTTCTTCATATCTCTTTACCCTTGCCTTTGACAGCTGAAAAGTATTTGTGACCCACCTGGAAACCGGAAATTAACCTGATACCCATTGTGGATGGTTGCTTGGTTTTATTTTAAATAGTACTGTTTTCGTTGCTTCTATCTGCCCTGGGACCTTATGGTGAAGAGTGGGAAACTATCTATCTATCTATCTATCTATCTATCTATCTATCTATCTATCTATCTATCTATTTACTTACTTACTTACTTACTTACTTACTTATTTACTTACTTACTTACTTACTTACTTACTTACTTACTTACTTACAAACAACAGCAACATCCCCTAGCAAGGAAGGGAACCTGGGTAAAAACTGAGTGCACCCATCACCTCAACAAATGCGGTGAAATTCACAGGTCAGCTGTTTTATTGATCTAACAATATATCTAACAGCTATAGCACCTCCTCCCCGCCAAGATAACGTGAAACAAAGCCAGCATTTGTTGTGAGGCCCAAACCAAATGATCAAATCAATGCTGCATCCATGAGGCAACAAGTCAAATTAATTAATGGCATTATGCTTGCACACAGCCCACAGAAAAACAGCATGAAATGTCCCTAGTAGTATTCAGCCCTTAGGGCCTTTCACACAGAAGCAAATCTGGCTTTGCTACAGATGCACTCTCAACAGGGAGCTGCAGCCAATCCCAGCTCCTTCCCAAATCAGCAAATTCGTATCGCACACGTTTGCAAACTGTATGCCTGACATTTGCACTGCACAGTTGAAACTGTGCACTTAAAGCATCTTTGCGTACACGTAAAAAGCTTAAACATTTCCAGAAGAAAAACGGGGTTAATCTGTCGTAGCAAAAGCAGCAGAATACTTTCCAACGTAAGGTTACCAGACGACAGTCCCCAGATTTACAAATCAGTCCCCATACAAAATCCACTGAAGTTGAAAAGTGTCCCCGGATTCCTTGAAAAAAATCTGGTAACCTTACTCCAACACGTTTGTATTTATTATTAATATCATGAGTCTATTTGCATGCTGATAGAACCATGTTTGTGTTAAATACCGTATTTTTGCACCATAACACTCACTTTTTTCCTCCTAGAAAGTAAGGGGAAATGTCTGTGCGTGTTATGGAGCGAATGCCTGCGGGTGGCGGGGGGGATCTGCTACAGTCGTGAGCAGAGGATCCATGGTTCCCCTTCCTTCCCTCCTCCGTGGTTACAAAGCATGGATCCACATGGATTCTCAGGATTTTTGCATTGGGCTACTCCAAACTCACTGTCAGATCACATGTCTGTGGCCACAGCATGAAGCACAAAAATCATATATCCACTATTTCGTTTAGAATATTTTTTTTCTTGTTTTCCTCCTCTAAAAACTACGTGCGTGTTATGGTCTGGTGCGTGTTATAGAGCGAAAAATACGGTATGTATTCTATAGATGACCTCCTTTGTAACATTTTATTTCGAAATCTTTTAATATTTTAGTTTCCTGTTCATTATGATGCTTTGAACCTGTATGCTTCATATTTTACTTTCTTCAGTAAAGTTTAATTCTGGATCATTTTGTTGATGTTTTAATGTGCTGTAAACCGCTTTGAGATTTTTCTTAAAAATATAAAATGATAATGATAATGACAGAACCATGCTCAATGCAGCACAGTGACATGCGGAATAAAAGTTAACAACATTTCAAGAAAATGAATCAACAGTTGCAAAACAGGAAACGACGTTAACAAAAACCCACTCTTAATATCAACCAAGAGCAAACCAGTATTTTATGCTAATGAAGGCTAAAACAATACCTAACAATAAAATACAGAACACCCAAGCAGCAACAAAAACAAAGGCCCCTCCAGGAAAGGGAGTGGGGCACAAGCTTTTGCAAACTAGACCCCTTTTCATCAGTTGAACCAACTGTTATCCTCAATTGGAAATACAGGTGGCAACCATTTTGCATACATCCAATTGACCTGTGACTGACGTGTGGGTCCTTTTGGACCCGGAAAAGGGCAGCGAGAGGGCAGAACAGGGGCATAAGGGGGCAGGCTTATGCTCGCCCCGCCAACGCATGCGGGGGCCAGGAATGGAACCCCCACACAAAATGGTCACTGACTGCATATACAGTGGTACCTCAGGTTACATACGCTTCAGGTTACAGACTCTGCTAACCCAGAAATAGTACCTCGGGTTAAGAACTGTGCTTCAGGATGAGAACAGAAATTGTGCTCCGGCGGCGCGGCAGGCCCCATTAGCTAAAGTGGTACCTCAGGTTAAGAACAGTTTCAGGTTAAGAACGGACCTCCGGAATGAATTAAGTTCTTAACCCGAGGTACCACTGTACAAGAGAAGTAAACAGCGGACATATTACTTCTCCTCTGCCCCGAGTACCTCTGTTTTCATGTGTGTGTGTGTCGTCGACTGAAGATAACACTACATGTATCTAATGAAGGAGTCGCCAGTCCCTACAAGCTTATGCCTTTATAACTGTTATTATAACTGCTGCTTTTCGGTGCTAAAAAGTGAAATGTGCGAAGCAGTCCTTGCATCAGATTAAGTCCCACAAACAATCCACTTAAAGATAGGGGCAGCGGTGTTACCTACCTCAGAATATGCCAGAGTAATGTGCTCATATATTCCTTGGTGATGATGGATGGAGTCCTCCAAGTCCTGAAGTTCTGAGGGGAGATCTACCTCTCCACAGGCCTTGCACCAGGAATCCACGTTACTCATGTACTGGAAGGAAAGAAAATCCTAGTTATTTGCACCAGAATGTAAACTGAGAGATTGCATTAGGCTTCGTGCATAACATGAGACAAACAAGGGTGAATCAAGGAGCAAACTAGCCCTCCTGAAGGCAAGCTTTTTATCCGCCTGCCTTTAAAACCCTGCGCTCTTCTATCCAGAAAACGCTCAAGTCTATGAGGAATAGCAGGAATGCCTTAGGAACCTCTTCGGCTAGCTACTAGCATGAATTCAGATTCGTTTCTGCCCTTGCTTAATCCAGATCAAAGAATAGGATGCCTTCAGAAAAAAAGAAGTAAGAAGAATTACACGTTTATTTTGCTATCCTCTGCAACAGAGAGACAGTTGTAAAAGAAGGGTGGGGGGGACATCGCTTGA
Organism: Podarcis cretensis; assembly: GCF_951804945.1. NCBI lineage: Eukaryota > Metazoa > Chordata > Lepidosauria > Squamata > Lacertidae > Podarcis > Podarcis cretensis. Next base: position 14,996,993 of record NC_137176.1, on the reverse strand, counting down.
GTAAAATGAGAGCTCTTTTGTTAAGCTGTGGAGGGGCTTGGGAGAGGAAACAAACACATATGGAAGCACTAAAACAATCCGAAGCCAAACCTCAATTGACATGCGAAACAGGACAGTTCTAAATGCGTCCAAAAATCTTTAAAGGGTTCAGCTGCAATTTCTGGCAGCAGAAAATCCTGTCGGATCAGGCAGCCCGATCATCCTCACTGTTAACACGCTCCCTAACATACAGAGTCATGGTGTTAGCTTATAATTCGTAGCCTGTTTTCCTGTGGCGAAAGCACTACAATTAAGCACACAGCAAAACGATGCATTAATAAGGCTAATTCAATTAGTCCCAGACTCCGCCTACATGTTCTATTTTTATTTCTCCTCTAGTTTACACAGAGGAGAACACTGAAAGAAAATAGAAAGTCTCTCCCTCTTAATCAATTGGGCACTCATGCCACAACGACCAGGCGCACTTGGGGGACCGTAGACGCATTGTCCAATAGCAAGTTGGCTGCAAGCAATTCACCCTTTTTGTTCTGAAATTACGCAATGCAAACTTTTGCTTGTGAAACAGAAGCATGCTCAAACTGGCATTAGTACTATAAGGCAAGCACTATAACGCAAACTGGGAATGAGAAAGAAGGCTGGATGTCATGGGTAGGCAAACTAAGGCCCAGGGGCCGGATCCGGCCCAATCGACTTCTAAATCTGGCCCATGCACGGTCTGGGAATCAGCATGTTTCTACATGAGTAGAATGTGTGCTTTTATTTAAAATGTATCTCTGGGTTATTTGTGGGGCATAGGAAGTCGTTCATTTCCCCCAAAAAAGTATAGTCCGGCCCCCCATAAGGTCTGAGGGACAGTGGACCGGCCCCCTGCTGAAAAAGTTTGCTGACCCCTGCTGTATGCAGACCATCATATGCATCCCTTATAGGCCTAAGTGGCATGCATTCCTGTCACCCAAATTCCTTATGGTGTTATTTTAATCTCATAGGATCTACTAAAAAGCAGCAGCAGTAGCCAGGGAATCATGGCCCAGAACTGGGAAGCAAACCAGATCCTAAAACCCTCAACTATCTCCAGCAGAAGGAGGGGAAACTGACTGACTTTACGGAGGAACCTGCCTCCTGGTAGACCGAACCCATTGCCAATATCTGAACTCACAACATAGGTAAGCACCAAACCCCTTGAAGATGACAGATGAAGAACCTGCCATTGGGTCCAGTCCAATGCCATCTACCCCAACTGGCAACTGTCTTCGAGGTCTCTCTCTTTCCCAGTCTGGTCAGCTTTTCTGCTAAAGACCCCAAGAACTGACTTTTTGCTGGCAAACCATGTATTCTAAGCTATGATCCCTCCCCAAAAACTTAGCATTTATCATCATCCCCATACAGCAGCCCTGGGCAGGTTGTGATATCTGAACTCAGGACCTCAGTTCTCTCTGCAAGAGATAGTGTACCTGCTCAGGGATTTCCCTTAGGTGAGGTAGGACTTGAATCTGGGTCTTCCATGTCTTATTAGCCACTGCTCCACCACAAGCAAAATCAACCCAGTTCCATGTTCAGTTTTGGTACAAAGTCTCCCATCTGTGCCACATTCATCCCTCTTTTGCTCTACTAATAGCAATATAATAATAATAATAATAAATTTTATTTATACCCCGCCCTCCCCAGCCAAGCAATAAGCAATAATAAAAACAAGTTGAATGAATACAACTTAAAAACAAGATTAATATACTACCTTGGCAGGTTGCAGCGTTTTTATGTGCAGCTATTTTAAAAAGCTGCCCCTGCCAGAATTGACTATTATTTTTTCTTAATATACATTTTTATTAGTTTTTACATATATTTTCCAAACAGAAGATATCATCTCATCTCATGCAACATTTTGGCTATTTTAGCCTGAGACTTCCATCAACCACGTCTAATGATTTTAAACCTCATCTCTTAATCTTATATTTGTTATCCTATTACTTCTAATAACCCATAGCTTAAAATCCAGTCTCATAAATCTTTTCTGCAATATTTCATATAGTTCTTCTAGAACTATATGAAATATTGACTATTCTTCACAACTGCTGAAGGTATAGAGATGCTTGCTCTCCTTTAATCTGGTCCTCTTCGCTGTTTGATGGGCTAAATCACTCCTACTAAACTAGCAAAAATGTATAGAACTGCTACAAACACGTGTTGAAAGTGTAAAGAGGAGGAAGGCACCTTCTTTCATGTGTGGTGGACGTGCAAGATCACTAAAGCATTCTGGGAAATAATTTAAAATGAATTAAAAAAAATATTTAAAATAACCTTTTGTGAAAATACCAGAAGCCTTTTTGTTAGGAATTTTAGGTGCAGAAATACCAAAGGAGCAGAAAATACTATTTATGTATGCAACAACAGCTGTGAGGTTACTTTTGGCCTAGAGATGGAAGGAAGACAAAGTCCCTATCAGAGAAGAATGGCTGATAAAGATGATGGACTATGCTAAAATGGCAAAAATGACTGGGAAGATCAAAAATCAAGAAGACAACCAATTTAATAAAGAATGGGGAAAATTTATAAGTTACCTTAAAGAACACCGTAAACAATTAAAAACATTGGCAGGATTTTAACAACACTTGTAACGTAACAAGAACTGTGATAAAAATGAAAGTTAACTGATAAATGGAGAACATTATACAACGCAGATGAAAAAAGACTTACAATGGAACCCAGGGAGGGGCAAAGGGAAGCCCAAAGATTCAGGGAATCTTATAAGTGTATGATTATGATTTTCATTTGAATGTTAATCTTAATTGTAAAATGGAATTTAAAAAAAATCACATCTAGAGAGACAAATACAAAACTTCAGCCGCAGCAAGTCAAAGAGAGCCGCTCCGTATATTTCACTCTTTCGTTTAGCTAAATAAAAGGACAATTAAGTAACACCACTAACTATAACAGAAACAAAACTGACGGGCAACTCAAAGCCGAGTTTGCAAGTGAGCAGCTCATTCCCTTAAGGAAGACACGCTCTACTTATAGAGACGGCCCTCCAGGGGATAAGAGGAACATTTATGCCTGCTTCTCACTAAATCAGGTTTTTAATTCACTTGTGGCTACGCATAACTTAGAACTGTTACTTTAAATAGCCGAGAACGCCTGCAGCTAGAGACCCTAGTCAAACGCTTGCCTCAGGTTAAACTTTTAATTTTAATCTTGCATCCCAGAGTCCTCAGCTTTCTAGTTATCCTCTACAATCCTTGCAAAACGTTTGATGGATAATGTAGACGGTGGAACTCTCATGATGCCATTCAAGACGCTGGAACTTTATTGGCACAAACAACTGCTTTTGCTTATGCTTTTTTACTCACCAGCAGGTGAGTTCCAAGACCACGTCGTACGTTTGCCTCTTAACAAGGCATCACATTTTTTAAAAAAGCTTATTTGTAGCTTGTAAAGGTAAAGAGACCCCTGACCATTAGGTCCAGTCGTGACCAACTCTGGGGTTGCGGCACTCATCTCGCTTTATTGGCCGAGGGAGCCGGCGTACAGCTTCTGGGTCATGTGGCCAGCATGACTAAGCCGCATCTGGCGAACCAGAGCAGCGCACGGAAACGCTGTTTACCTTCCCGCCGGAGCAGTACCTATTTATCTACTTGCACTTTGATGTGCTTTCGAACTGCTAGGTCGGAAGGAGCAGGGACCAAGCAACGGGAGCTCACCCCATCGCAGGGATTCAAACCGCTGACCTTCTGATCAGCGAGTCCTGGGCTCTGTGGTTTAGCCCACAGCTTTTAGTGACCACCAATTCCCAAAGCAGTTACAGGCAAGTTACAAGCAGGCTTGCCATGAAATCCTTCAACTTGCCCATGCTTTGAGGACGATGGGCAGACCTATGCACCTTGTGTGTGTTTTGCTGGAGGGAATAAGAAAAACCAAAATCAAGACGAGGATTTCCTTGTTCCTTCTAGCAAAATATGGGAGGTGTTACGGCTACAGTGAGGATATGTTGAGGAGCGATGGCCCTTGTCCCTTGTCCAAAGCAAGGATCTCAAGCCAAAGGGACTTGGAGCAGGTTTGAGGATCAACAGAAACCAGGAACTTGCCGGAGCAATGGAGAAATTTCTGGAACAACAATGGGATATCAGCTTCGCCCAAGGCATGATAGATAACAGCAACAACCGGGGGAAAGAAAGGTATAACATCTTACAAGGACAGGAAGAAACACCACGGACAAGATAACTGCCACACAGAGGAAGAACAAGGATATAGTTTGAGTTCCTCACTTGTAGTTTTAAAAATCACTTAATGTGTCAACACGAACAGAAGTTATGAATACTGCAGTTGTTGTGTGAGGGATTATTATGATGACTGGAATGTAATGGAAATTTTGGAACACAGAAATAAAGCAAATAATCAAGCCATCAATTCTAGCTCATGGGGGAGGGCACCTTATCTAAATCATATAATTTGGTATTTGAATTATTGGTATTAATAATTGTATTATCACTTGGCATTGCTATAATGAGGCTATTATTGGGATATAATTGAAAACTAATAAAAATTATTCTAAAAGAAACAAGAAACCAGGAACTTGCCCTGTCCCAAAGCCCTTTTAAGAGGCAAACATACAAACTGGGGCTCATGAGAGGCAAAACCCATTTCAAGATTAAATGAGACCGTGCATGCTCAGTCTGCTGTTGCTGCTGTGCAGAATTACTGACCTGCTCCGATTTCTGGTGGAAAATGGCCGACATGTCCAATAAGGTACTCCGCTCATCCAGCGCTGCAGCAAACGCTTTCCATTCCTGCTCCAACTGGCTAGCAATCTGCTTGATTTGCTGCGAGGCATAGTGACCGGATTCCACCAAACGGTTGGCTACAGACATGATGCGGTTTATGTTTACATACACATTCTGGAAAGAGAGGAAACAAAACACATTAGACAAGAATGCCAGACATGCCGCAGACCTCTCTGAGAAAGCAAGAGTCTATTGCGTTGCAAGCCAGCTTTTCGCTCATATCCTTATACCGTGATAACCAGGGCCGTGCGCATTTTGTGTAAGTTCAGAATTCAGTATCCTGAATTTGACATCCTCGGAAAGTCTGAACATCCATTATTATTATTATTATTATTATTATTATTATTATTATTATTATTATTATTATTATTATTTAAAAAAGCAAGCGAGTAGGCTGGAAGGATGCTAAATATTCGGATGGTGCAATATTCAGAGCTTACACGAGCAATATTAAATCTAAACTTTCATTAAACGCAAAGTAATTAGAACAGAGGAAAACATGGCTTCCTGCTGCTCCCTAGCTACCCACTCAACCACAACGGTTGTCACCTTGGCACAAAATTCCCCACCCCCCATGCTGCCTTCCCAAAGCCAGATAAATTAGGTACCATGCTCTGGGAAGGTGGTGCGAGGCTTTGGCAGGGTCCTAGAGCCCTCCCATCTCCTTCCCAAGAAGAAGAAGAAGAAGAAGAAGAAGAAGAGTTTGGATTTGATATCCCGCTTTATCACTACCCTAAGGTAGTGATCTCACAATCTCCATTCCCTTCCTCCCCCACAACAAACACACTGTGAGGTGAGTGAGGCTGAGAGACTTCGGAGAAGTGTGACGACCCCAAGGTCACCCAGCAGCTGCATGTGGAGGAGTGGAGACACGCACCCGGTTCACCAGATTACAAGTCCACTGCTCTTAACCACTAGGGCACATTGGCTCCCAAAGTTGGGCAATAACTAAATAGACTTTGGGAAGCAGGGAGGACTCTGGGATACTGTCAGAGCCACCACAACTCCTTTCCAAAGCCCGGCGAGGCACAAGGGCTGTGGGGAATGGGGACATCAAATGGGCAGCAACCCCTCATGAGAACTATTCTTCAGAGAAGACCATGGACCAAGATTGCAGGCCAGCCTTCCACAAACTGGTGCTTTCTAGGTGTTTTGGAGAGCAACTCCTATCAGCTCCAGCCAGCAAGGGCACTAGGTTGGGGAAGGTTTTTTTCTAGCCATTAGGCATACCACTCTTAACCCCAAGGCTTCTGGCAGAATTCACAGCTTCCTATATTCCCTTTTAAAAACAGGAAGAAAGGGGTGTGTGCACTTAGCAGGTAAACAGCATTCGCTATTCCATCAGGGACAAAATGCAACTGACTGCTCACAATTTCAGCAGCCCCTGTTGTTTTCTGGAAAGCAACAGCGAAATGCCAGCTCTGCTTTCTCCAAGCCCTTTGCCGCGACATGTTTTCAAAGCAGGGAGGGAAAATGAGCACCTCTCTCTCGAGCAAAAGCCTACTTTTATTTGATCAAGTAAAGCACATTGCAGAAACAGCAAAATCACCCTGTACCTTGGACTGATCTCATTTACACAGATTTCCATTAACACTGTGACTTTTGTTTGCTGCGGCCTCAAACGGAACATTGGGAGGGCTTAAAAACAGCTTATTAAATCAGCCTGACGGGTTTGTGAATTAAAAGGGAATATTAGAAGTTTTTTTAAAAAAAGAAAAAGAAACCTTAAGCCTTCAGAAGGGCTGGGCGGGACTGTAACAGGGCTCAGGGAGAACTACTTACTGCCTATTCTTGGACTATTTTTTTTAAAAAAAAACCTTATCTGACCTCATTGCTTCATGCTGTATTCAAATAAGATTGCTAGGATGTGAGATTTTACTGTAGCATTTCCATTCAAATCCAAGGAGGCTATCAACTACTGGCCACAACAACACCTTATAGACCGATACTATATAAACGCACCATTATGCAAAGCAAAGGAGCCCCATTTTTCAAATAATAATAAGTTCATCAAGGACTGGACTAAATTTGTAAATTATTTAAAAGACAATTGTAGTCAATCAAACACGTTGGTAGGATTGCAAGAAGCTTTGTAAGGAAATGTATAAAAATCACTGCAGGGAAGAATAAGAAAATATGATGCTTTGATGTTTTTGATTTGAAAGCAATGGTTAAGTAGTGAAAATGCAGAAATTTGAAATGAAAGATAGAAAATCATAAGGAAGGTTTGAAGGAAGTCATGGCCCTAAAAAGCCAAATTGTATAATATAAGAGGAGAGATTGTAATGGAAAGCATTATTGTAAAGTTAATAAAAAGGATATGGCCAAAAAGGAGTCCCATTTTAGGGCTTTCTGCACAGAACTTCCTCCTCACTCTCAGGGCAGAGTTGCATCCCAGACTACTAGGTACCCACTGGGTCATTTTCAATGCCTCACTCTTTCAATTGTGCCACCTGTGCAAGCATTCCTGTTTGCCAGATGACATGTTCCTCCCACTGCTCTGCATGCTGTTCTGGGGCTGTTCTGGGGCTGCACCAGGTGTGTGTGTGTATGTGTGTGTGACCAGGGGGTGGGAAGCTTCATTGCGTAAGTGAAAGTCCTTGAGCAGCACTTCTGCTGATAGGACTGGTTAACTGAATCCAAGTGCGCAGCTTGGGAGATGATGATGATGATGATGATGATTTATAACCTGCCCATCTGGCTGAGTTTCCCCAGCCATTCTGGGCAGCTCCCAATCAAATGTTAAAAACAATACAGCCTTAAATATTAAAAACTTCCCTAAACAGGGCTGCCTTCAGATGTCTTTTAAAGAGAAGATAGCTGCTTGTTTCCTTCACATCTGAAAGGAGGGCATTCCACAGGGCGGACACCACTACCGAGAAGGCCCTCTGTCTAGTTCCCTGTAACCTCACTTCTCGCAGTGAGGGAACTGCCAGAAGGCCCTTGAAGCTGCACCTCAGTGTCCGGGCTGAACGATGGGGGTGGAGATGCTCCTTCAGGTATACTGGGCCGAGGCCGTTTAGGGCTTTAAAGGTCAGCACCAACACTTTGAATTGTGCTCAGAAACGTACTGGGAGCCAATGCAGATCTCTCAGGACCGGTGTTATGTGGTCCAGGCGGCCACTCTCAATCACCAGTCTAGCTGCCACATTCTGGATTAGTTGCAGTTTCCGGGTCACCTTCAAAGGTAGCCCCACGTAGAGCGCATTGCAGTAGTCCAAGCGGCAGATAACTAGAGATAACCACTCTGGCAAGACAGTCCGCAGGCAGGTAGGGTCTCAGCCTGTGTACCAGATGGAGCTGGTAGACAGCCACCCTGGACACTGAATTAACCTGCACCTCCATGGACAGCTGTGAGTCCAAAGTGACTCCCAGGCTGCGCACCTGGTCCTTCAGGGGCACCGTTACCCCATTCAGGACTAGGGAGTCCCCCACACCCGCCTGCCCCCTATCCCCCCAAAACAGTACTTCTGTCTTGTCAGGAGTCAACTTCAATCTGTTAACTGCCATGCATCCTCCAACCACTTCCAGGCACTCACACAGGACATTCCCTGCCTTCACTGGTTCACAGATAGTTCACTATGGCCTGCTGGACTGATGAATACTCCTGCTCTGCGATTTGTTAGTGACAACATTTCTGGGCAAGTGACCGCTTGGCCCTTCTATTCACTGGACTCCTGAGGGCTGAATGTCAAGCCAGAAACACAAGCAGAATGCTCGGCTTTTGCATAACTCTCACCTAGAACGAACTCTTCAGACATGTCAGCATTTGTTTCCATCTCCATCTCAATCCCTATCCTCAGCTCAGGCTGTCCAAAATGCTAATTAACTTCAGTAATTAGTGCCTTTTGATAAAAGGCAAGCCCATGCAGGCCTCTGCAACGAACCGCTATCATTAAGACGTTAGAAAACGATGTCAAAATAGGCCACATTCGAATCCCTAATCTGAAACCAAAAGCAATGCAAGCAAGGACAAACCCAAACCACAAAAGCTTTAGCAAATCCTAGCTTACTGGTATATTAGTTCATTTCAAACTGTTTTTTAGAACTGCCAATGTTCTTCTATCAGTGCTGCCCCCTGTTCAAACATGGATCAAATTAGGATTGGTTTCGTTTTATCCATGTAATACTGTCATGCACCTTCTCAGGGTGTGTGTGTGTTTGTGTGTCTGTGTGTGATGTAGTTGTCCCCATTCTCTTGAGTGCAAACAAAACTCCATCAGGCTCTAATTTACCTACCCTCATTTAAAAATGACAGCCTGGACCACGGTTCCTGAAAGCTGAGCTGTTTCAGTGGAGTTCCGCAACTTACAGAATTATTACTATTAGCTAATCTATCGCTGCACAGCCATTTACAATCCCTGTGGCAAAAGCACACATACACAGGAATGAGGCCTCCAACTTTCGCTGAATTTGGAAGGAGTCCATATACGTTATAATCCGGCTACTTCTATGCAGCATGACTCACTAGCCGTGGGCACAACTCCCTAGTCCTCATGCCATAATGTACAAAGTTATTTCTCTCTCAGTTTACTCCCTGCCTCCACTGAATAAGAAGATTACAGGCCCTCTGGGTAGGGGGACCTGTTCACATGTCGCTTGCAAGTTGCTACCATGGCAGCTGTAATAGTTCTGCAAAACCCGAAGCAACTATGTTGTTCTCAGTCTGTCTTCCTCCCTTCTCTTCTCCTACCTTGTTTATTTAGATTGGATTCTGTTCTTTCCTCTCCAGCACACTGCATACTGGCAGGGCCAGCACCTGGGGTCAGACTTTCATGAGTCTCTGCACTGTGAAATACAAGATGTTTGCCAAATACAAAGTGCCGTTGCAAGTTCCAATATTCTTACCATACAGTTCATAGCAAAATGATTGTGCTGTGTCTGGAGCTCCATGGCATGAGGGTGGCTGGCTCCAATCTCTGTGTAGCTGTTCAGAAACAGGCCTTTGTTGTGTGTGATCCAGTCAAACATCTAAAAGAAAACAGGAATTAATGCTCATCACAGGACAGGGCACCAGGTTGAACTACAACAACATATTTTGCATGTTTACAAGCAAAGACTTTCCAAATTAGCAAAGCTTTAAGCATAAGAGTTCTGCCAGCCGGGCTTGTAAATAACCAATTGCCTAGACCCCTGTGGCGAGGAGAGACATCACCTTGCCAACAAAGGTCCGTATAGTAAAAGCTATGGTTTTCCCAGTAGTATGGAAGTGAGAGCTGGACCATAAAGAAGGCTGATCGCCAAAGAATTGATGCTTTTGAATTATGGTGCTGGAGGAGACTCTTGAGAGTCCCATGGACAGCAAGAAGATCAAACCTATCCATTCTTAAGGAAATCAGCCCTGAGTGCTCACTGTAAGGACAGATTGTGAAGCTGAGGCTCCAATATTTTGGCCACCTCAGGAGAAGAGAAGACTCCCTGGAAAAGACCCTGATGTTGGGAAAGATGGAGGGCACAAGGAGAAGGGGACGACGGAGGGCGAGATGGTTCGACAGTGTTCTCGAAGCTACCAGCATGAATTTGACCGAACTGCGGGAGGCAGTGGAAGACAGAAGTGCCTGGCGTGCTCTGGTCCATGGGGTCACGAAGAGTCGGACATGACTAAACGACTAAACAACAACAACAACTGTGGCGAGGAAGAACTGACCCCAAGCAACCAGCTGGGAGAAACTTTTGCAAAGAAATGAGTTGGCTCTTTTCGGCCATCAACATGCCCCAAATGGTAAATGATAGGAGTGACTAGTGAAGCAAGTAGAAATTGTTGTGGACTACTAGTAATGTCCATTGTGTACCCATTTGCAAAGCACAAGTAAAAACAGAGGAACACTATGAAGAAGGCCATATATTTGGTGGCTACCTAACTTGTGAGAGCACCACACCACACCACACTCCTCAACTTGCTCAACAATGGACCAAAACAGCGGGGGCAAGCATCAGGGTGGGCCTTATGGGTGTCTATCCTGTTCCAACACTTCAAATTCTCTGGTTTGAAAGGGAGCAAACAGGCACTCCCCAAGTGTGTTCAACAAAGCTGGGAACAAATGCCATCATCACAACTGAGGGTTAGGACAGGGTCCAAAGGATTCTTAGTAAACTGGAAAATTGGGCTGAAAACTGAGTGAAAGAAGAGATTAATGTAAAAAAAAAACAACCTACAGCTAAAAGAGAGTCAGGGAGAAGGGCATTAAACAAATGCACAGTGACCGAAAGTAAGATGGCCAGTTATGCAGGAATACTACCAACAAGCACTAGGTTAACTCAGGATAATAGCAGCAGCAGCAGCAGGAGTCATCAGAACTATTCGAAAAGCAAAGGAGGCCTCAGTTGCACTGGATATCACATTTCTAAGACATCTCAGAGGCCAGCACAGAAATAAATGCCGTAAGGACTGCGAGGCAACTGAGTACATTGAAAGGGCCACAACAAGTAATTGCTAATGAATACAGTATGAAAGTCCACCCGGACCACCCGGAACTGCAATAGTTAAAGTACAGCGGGAATGCTACATCCAGTTGTCCGCATTTTGAGATACGGAGGAAAGACAAGCTGCAATATAAAAAGGACCGGTCACAGCACGTCCATTTACTAGTTTTGCAGCTGAGATGACAGACCAGCGTACATCAAACCGAGCATGGCTACAGCTGTCAGTCTTGCCTCTTCCGACATGCTTCGGACGGGATGTCTGCTCTGGGCTTTTTAAGAATGTGTCCATGCAAGTTGTCGCCTTGCTAGAAAACAAGATTATGTAGAGGGTTGGAGGGGGGGCAGAAGAGGGGTTTCTTGGCGACATCACAAGGGTTAGCCAACCAGCTTGTTTCTCAATGTCTGGTCCAGAGACCAGGGAATGGAGGGTTCACAGAGGAAGAAACCTACCCTCGTTTTATTTTGTACATCTGTGAATGGTGCAAACTTGGCAGACTGGGGAGCTGGAAGGTGAGCGCTTGTGGCACTACCTACACAAAACCTAAGGCAGCCGCATCCTTGCCTGGCAGCCAGGAGTCTCTAGGACTGGCAGCAAAACAAAGCCTGCCTGGCTGGGCTCTGTGCTCACTCCCAGTTCCATCCGCCGTGGAAATGTGGGGAGCAGCAATGGCGGACACAAAAAACACAGAAATTTCTGGGCCAACTTGGCTTCCGGTGGTGTTTGGCAACCACCCCCAGCAACAGAGCTGGCCCAGCTAAGCTTGATTAAACATTTCAGCTCTAATTAATGGGGAGCAATATGTTCGTTACCAGCACAGATGCAGGCCCGAGACATTTCGCTGCTTGAAACCCAAGCACAAATGGTGCCCCTCGCACCCCCATCGTTAATAGTTTGCACTCTTCGGGCATCAGTTACTCCCTTCGAGTATTTCATTGTGCCTTCTGCACATAGCTGTCAACTTGCAGATTTGAAAATAAGGGACCAGCAGCCTCAAAACTAAGGGATCAGCAGCCAAAATAAGGGATCAACAATTACTTTGATAAAATTCATATTTTGTTGTGTGCAAATGGCTTTAGATACCTATTAGGTCCATAAATTACCATATAGCATATATTCAACACAAAAAACAGCAACAATTTGTTGTTGACAAAGGACAGCTGGACATAGAAAGGGCCCCATTACCTTCAGTAGCTTATTTAAGGGACATCATCAATAAGGGACAGCAGCGGGACATGGCGCTGGGATAAGGGACTGTCCCGCCAAATAAGGGATGCTTGACAGCTATGCTTCTGCAGCAGGCAAAATGGCCTTGAAGGTCTATTTAGACTTAGATCCCCCCCCCCCAAAAAAAAACCCCTTCTTAATCAATTGGTACAGTTTGGCAAGGAACGGGTTAGCTATTTCCTTCAGTCACAAAACACCATTTCTTCCTGCCTGTGTTTGAGAAGAGTAATTTAACAAACAGCATACATGGAAGACTGGCTTCAAGAGAGCCCTTGAGAAATTTTCAATTTGGATTTTTTAATAATCTACTTCACAGCATTTCAGAGTTCACCAGGTTATTTTTTAAAAAAAATTAAAATAAAGAAGTTTGCAGATTTGAAGTGAAATCTTCAGGGCATCAAATCGTGATTTTTAGATACATCTAAGCTCCACGCACCCAGCTTCCTGTGAAAATTTGACACTGACGCTTCTGCTTAACAAGCCAACCTTACGATTCCCTGTGCGTGCGCATCCATCTTAGGCATTAATCTTTGGTTTAATTTGGCTTTTAGCCTTTTATTGTATAGGCTGGCTGTAAGTGAGGGAGATAATCCCATGTGAAACAGTGGCACAGCTAGTTAGAAATGGGGGTGGAGGGTGGGGGAGAGAATAAACACAGTCTGTGTAAAAAGATGCAATTATTTATTAGTCAATGAATTACATTTGCTTCTTTGTCAGTAGTGTGCTTTAGATGGCACAGCTGCAATTTTATAGAGTTCTATAAAACATCCAATTATTTTGTCTTGGCCGGCTCTTCCCCTTCACTATGTTTTTGAGCTCCACTACAAAACTCCAATGTTATTTGTCTGATTTCTTTTTTTGGTATGGTTTAGCAACAAGCAGGCTAACACAAAAACTCTCCAATACAGATCCCTTATCTGGGTTTGAGATGTACCACTCCGTCTCACCTGAAGTGAGCAATGTTGATGCTTAATCCATAACTAATTAGTGCTCTTTCTAAGGCCGGTCTAGAAAGGGCGTCATTTCTGCACAGCAAGTCTCCATCCCTGAATGGAAAAGACAACACTTGCCAAGCGATGCTTTCTTCGGTGAATTTTCCTCCCCAACCCCACTGGCATGATCACTAATGCAATTTGCTTGCACATGTGCGGAGTAATCATGATACCATCATGCTCTCAGTGTTCTTATATGTTATTACATCTCAGCCAGCTCTAAGATGGTAGAGTCTTCAGGCAAGGGCTATACCAGAAAGAAGGTTCGCATAGCAAAGGCTTTGCCTGCAAGTGCCCTCACGTCACAAAAACTTAGCACTTCGGAGAGAAGGCTTGCAATCTGATCTTGGATTCCAAGCAGATCTGCAGCCCATGCATTTAAGAGGGTTGGACTTACAGCATGGAAGAAGTTACGGAATTGAGATTTAAAATTTACAGCATGTTATACGGTGGTACCTTGGTTCTCAAACACCTTGGTACTCAAGCAACTTGGAAAAACACTGCAAACCCAAAAGTAAGTGTTCTGGTCTGCGAACTTTTTTCGGAAGTCGAACATGCTCCGTTTTGAGTGTTATGCTTCCATTTTGAGTGTTAAGCTGAGGTCTGTCTGTTTTTGCTATTTATTTTGTGTTTTTGTTTAAGCGGCTCTTTTTGTTTTGTTTTTGTGACTGTGTGGAACCCAGTTCAGCTACTGATTGTGTGACTGCAGTACATTGTTTATTGCTTTCATTTTATGGGTCAATGGTCTTGTTAGATAGCAAAATTAATGTTAAATTGCTGTTTTAGGTGTTGTTTTTAGAAGTCTGGAACGGATTAATCCATTTTGCAATACTTTCTATGGGAAAGCACGCCTTGGTTTTGGAATGGACTTCTGGAATGGATTAAATTTGATAACCAAGGTACCACTGTACGTTGAAAGAAAACTATATGAAAATGATGTACCGTTGGTATATAACTCCCGGTAAACCAGCAAAAATGTATAAAACAGGGTCAAATATATGCTGGAAATGTAAGGAAAAAGAAGGCCCCTTTTATCATATGTGGTGGACGTGTAAGGTTGTAAAAGTATTTTGGGAAATGATGTATAATGAATTGAAAAAAAAATGTTTAAAATAACTTTTTCTAAAACATAAACCAAAACCTGAAGCCTTTCTTTTAGGAATTTTAGGCGCTGCGTGGATGTTATTGGCCCAGAGATGGAAAGAAGATAAAGTCCCGACCAGAGAAGAATGGCAGATCAAGTTGATGGATTATGCCAAAATGGCTAAAATGACTGGAAGAATCAGAAATCAGGAAGACCAAAATTTTAATAAGGAATGGGGTAAATTTATAATTTATCTTAAAAATCATTGTAAACAGAATCGTTAGTAGGATTGGAATAACACTTGTAGTTTAGTGGTGAATTCTGGATAGAATGGAGATGTAAAATATTTGGATTATTATACAAGATGCAGGAGGAAATAACTAACATTAGGACCGTCAAAGGGGAGGAAGGAAGTCCAAGAGATTCTCTGGAATCCTCTTTTTATGATGTATATTGGATATGTGATTGTAAAACTTTAATATGAAAAACCAAATAAATAAATTTATATATATAGAAACCCCCCTTTCCAACTCTGCTATGATTCTGTGTCTTGGTCGCCTGAGCCTATCTATAGCTACATGGAAGGTAGGAAAACGTTGAAGGACCAGTTGTCAGAAGATTCCCCACCCCCTGTGTGAAAGAATCTGTCTTATTCCTTTGCCAATGTTGGTCTTTCGTCATGCATTATTATTTATCACCACCCTGGTCCTGCAGATGGCTTAAACACCTGTGAAAGAAGCTTACGGACAAAACTTGCAATGTATGCGTAGACCAAAAAAGGATCTCTGTCATACACACACAGGCCAGGCACACTGTCCCCCTCTCCTCCTGAGGTGATCTGTGCAGATCAGCTGAGACATTTGGGCGGAATAGGGTGTTCTCCGATTCCCGTGATTTGCATATAATTTGCGCTGTACTCCACCCACCTCTGTACGGTGTCTACTTAATTTCCCCCTGCTTTTAACCACTGTCAAAATGGATGGCACTTCATGGGCAGGAACAATTTGCTCAGGGCGGGCAGGCACTGAATCAGGCCCTCGCATTCCCAACTTAATGAAGAGTGTCCAAACTAGTAAGCAAAAGTTCAATATAAATACCATTGTATATACACATGCTTTCGTTTAGGATAAAAACAGTAAAATCCACATGCATTTTCCATTCTAGCAACTTTCTTTTCTCATAGTTAATCCTCCACGGGTATTCAGCTAGAGGGGGAAAAATATGATGTCAGAATTGGCTCCAATTCCTGTTATCATCTCCTGTTGTCATTGGCAGAGAGGACAAATCTCTTATTTCCATATGCTGCTTCTCAGCCCCTGTTGAGCCCTAAATCTTGGGGGGAGTTCCCTGGGTGTACGGAAGGGCTAGATGGATGTGCATATTCTAAAAGAGGAAAATCTCTCCCCACGGGTTTGGCTGCAAAACAGGTATGAGTACACCTGGAGCTTCTCAACTCTACTCTCTTTGCAGAAAGAGCCCAAAGGAAGTGTTATAGCTTCGTAGCGTTCTGCAAAAGGAAATCCCCTGCCAGTCATCGTTTTAACTGCAGCAGAAGCAAAGTGAAAATGTCCAGGGTTCTAACCTCAGAGGCTCGCCAATTGCATACAGATAAGAGAGAGGTGGCTTTCTGATTTTGGAACTGGTCCTTAGACAAGCAGGCCTGAGCTTTGAACAATATTCAGCTTTAACCTTTTAAAACCCTCCCAAGCATCTGAGGTGTATGCAAACTTTATGGTGAAAGAAGCCAATCGTTTTGCTTCCTCTAGGGCTTTCTATCTTAAATTTGAGGGTTTCACTAAGGAGAGCGCACTGCGAGCATTTACACCCCCGTTGCAATAGAAAGAAAATGCGAAATTGAAAACTGCATGTCTAAATGACTTGCGGTCCAAACGACCCCAAACATTAATTCCACAATACCTACTTTTTTGTAATAAAAATTGAAATATGCGCATTATTCACGTTTTTAATTTCTGCCTCTAGGTACCTTTTAGTTGGAGGATAAAATGTATGAGTAAGGTATGAGTAAGGCCCCACTGGAATTACTCTTGGGGGCTATTACAAACCCTTGATACCATCCCTATGTAGTTGTAACCCTGCAACATAAAGCAATAATGCTTAGCACAATTCCATGTTTCAATATTAAACTGGAGTCACTGTCAAATATACATGGGCTTTTATTTAATCTACAACTTACTTGGGATCTATTTGATTAGTGAAATGCCTCTTGCACAGCCATGGTTGGAATCAAGATAGATTAGGGGGGTCTAGACTCATCCTTGACTGCATATGTTCAGTAACAGCGCAGAAGTTGTACCTACGCAGCCTGGCACAGGCAGACATAAATCAATGGCTACTAGCGATGAAACCAGTTGCAGAGTTGCACATGGGGAGCATGTAGTGCTTAGGTTCTGTTTCTCCATGGGCATCTGGTTGGTCCCTGGCCAGATCCGACAGTGTCACGGACTGGTTGGAAGCAGAGGAAGGAGGAACCAGCTGAGGAACCACCAAGGGAAGAAGGCTCAGAGCCCGGGGATTGGTGGTGGGACAACCATGAGTGGTCAGAGGGAGAGGACTGGGAAGAAGAGGTATCAGAAGCTGAAGAGGTAACAGGGCTCAGTGAGCGGGGAGAGTCTATGGCAGAGAGATGTTCAGAATCAGAGGCAGAAGTGGAAGCAGGAGACTAGGAGGAGGGAGGCCAAGAGGCAGTAATGAGTCAGGAAGGCAAAATGAACCTAGAACCAGGAGAGGCGTGAAAAGGGTGGAGGGGAGGTTGGCTGCATACAGGCACAGTCTCCGCTTGCTTGCGGAAAGCCCCGAGGAGACGGGGCCTTTCAGTCTTGGCAAGTGATTTTCATGGAAGATCATCAATGGGAATGAGCTGCTTTGCTCATTAGGCCTGACACTCAGCCGAGTCTGCAGAGACTTTGTTTTTGTTAATAAAGAGTTAACTCCATCTTTGAACTGACCGGCATGTTCCTGTGATAAGCAGGGTGGTCCGTACGTTCTTACTAAATAATCCGTACATCATTCCGGCGACAAGCAGCGCTGACACTTACAACTTAAGTGGCATGAAAATCCAGAACACTACAGCGTTGATGCTGTGGTGATATCTACTGCCAGTTTATGTAAATGAATAAAAGCTTAAGTCAAGAAAGAACTTATCATATGAAGTTGAATGTTTATAAATATATCAAAACCATGAGAGAGAATTTACTGAAGAAGCCCGAGACTCTTCATGGGTGAAACAGGTGACAAACGCCAGCACCCTGTCTAATTCTTGTGCGTAACATCACCAACACTTCGTTTGATCAAACTTATCTTCATTGATATCTAACCCTTGAGCGCAACATGGCCGATGTTTCGTTTGATCAAACTTACCTTTGTTGATATCTACAGGAGCCTGGCTAAAGGAACTTTAAAGACTGGATCTTCCTTTTGGACACAATTTGAATGAGTTTTCTGTTTGTGGCTTCTGTAGTAGATCTTGTACATTGGTTTCTCAAGTTTTGGATTATTAATGTAAGTTTTAGAACGTAGAACGGTTTGGTAGTGTTTTGTGTGCTCCTTACTTTATACTGGTCTACTATGAGCAAATATCATGGCAGAAGAGAAGGCCTGCCCTACCCCACTCCTGCTGTGAGTAACATCTGCTTCTGCAATTACTTCCAGAGAGGTTATTTACACTGGGCCCACCAAGGGTGGCAGGTCACCCCACCCCAAAGGAGCAACAACCTTTGTGGTGGTCACTTTAGGAGCAAGCTAGGGAAAGGGCATGACCTCTGGTTAGTTTATTCTCTCGAGACTCAGGTCAAAGGTGTTGCTTTCAGTTGCCTGTATAACCCCCAACCCTTCTAGTAAAAGAGGAGTTGAGTTAAGAGAAATTGGTAAAAACTAGAACAAGGAGTCTGGGGTGCTGGGATGTAAACCACAATCACTGCATTGAGAGGCTTGCTGTTTAATAGGCTTTTGTTTGTTGCATGCCGGATTTTAATTGTTATCTGTTTCGAAAGCCGATCTGCATTGAAAAGCAGTGTGAGCACGTAAAGCATCTCTCTCAAATCCCAGTTGTTACAATTAATTTGCCTAAATCATAGAGGTATCTGCATTAAATAAAGGTAAAGGGACCCCTGACCATTAGGTCCAGTCGTGACCGACTCTTGGGTTGTGGCGCTCATCTCGCTTTATTGGCCGAGGGGGCCAGCATACAGCTCAGGTTCATGTGGCCAGCATGACTGAGCCGTTTCTGGCGAACCAGAGCAGCACACAGAAATGCCGTTTTTACCTTTCCGCCGGAGCGGTACCTATTTATCTACTTGCACTTTGACGTGCTTTCAAACTGCTAGGTTGGCAGGAGCAGGGACCAAGCAACGGGAGCTCACCCCATCGCGGGGATTCGAACCGCCGACCTGCTGATTGGCAAGTCCTAGGCTCTGTGGTTTAACCCACAGCGCCACCAGCGTCCCACTAAATAAGTCATTACGGCAACGGAAAAAAGGGGCCACCAACATGAAACTGCACAACGCCACGCTTAGCTAGGGGGGCAGATCCTATGTGTGTGTTTTATCTGGAAGTTGAAGCATGCAGAGTTCAAGAGGACTTACTCCCCAAAGTGTGTGACGGCAGTCTGAGAGGCCCAATCCTAAATTAAGCATGGATAGGTCTCAACGACTATAGTGAGGCTTGAGGCTTCACGCCTATGAAAACTGGAAGCTAATTTATGCTTGCCAATTGCCCCCCTACCTTTTTAAAAAAAGATAAGCATTCAGAATTCCATTTTAGCATGACTTAAAGGGCCAATTGATGGACCACATCTGGTTCCTGGAGGTTATGGGCTGCAGGCTCTGGGCAACACCACACCGGCTCCATACAGGAGCAGCCAGCTCCTCCTCAAGCCTGAGTGGTCACACAGGCACTAAATCCAAGGCTCCTAAAGGGGAACACGTCCAGCCGTACTGGGTGTTCCAACAGCTGTCAATTGCACAGAGCAATCAATGGGTATCTGCATGGCAAGCAGTACAGAGGGGACAGCTCTCCCCCGTTTCCCGATGAACCAAAATCCGCCAATCCCAGGTTTCATTTTTTAAAAACAGAAAGTTTCTAGCATTTGTAGAACCTGAAATGCGAGGCAAAATGTACAGACATCCTCCTTCACATTTCTATTCTGAGAAAGCATCTTTTGACTGCTTTACTTGGCCCCTTCCTTGGAAAAGAATCCTGCGGACCCCCACAGTGCCACTGGGTGCTGACACATAAAAGTACAGGGACCCCTGACCATTAGGTCCAGTTGTGGCCGACTCTGGCGTTGTGGCACTCATCTCACTTTATTGGCCAAGGGAGCCGGCGTACAGCTTCCGGGTCATGTGGCCAGCATGACTAAGCTGCATCTGGCGAACCAGAGCAGTGCACAGAAATGCCATGTACCTTCCCACCGCAGTGGTACCTATTTATCTACTTGCACTTTGATGTGCTTTCGAACTGCTAGGTTGGCAGAGCAGGGACCGAGCAACGGGAGCTCTTCCTGTCACGGGGATTCGAACCACCGACCTTCTGATCGGCAAGTCCTAGGCTCTGTGGTTTAACCCACATCACCACCCGCATCCTATCAACTTAAGAAGTTGACCAAGAAATACCCCCACCCCCTGCCGCCATTTTACCTTTTCTGCATCTTGTTCAAAAAGCCTGAGCTGAAAGCATTGGTCCAGTTTCACCTTCCGCACATGCCACATCTGGTGCAGATGCTGCCGCGTCGAGTGCAACCTGTCTAACATGGTGGACACTTTGGGCAAGAGGTTCTGCAGATCCGCGTTTCCAGACCCAGAGTTCTTTTTGGGGAAGGTCTCGCTGCTCTGTATCCTCTGCAGCAACTTCTGCCCTTCCAAGTCCAGGTCCTCAATGGGCGCTTTGATGACCTTCTTCTTCAGCTGCGAGTGCTCTTCGATCATACTCCGAGCCGCCTCCAAGTCCTGAGGCAAGTCCTTTTTGGCCAATATGTCCTGCAGCTCCTCCAGCCTGGAGAGCATGTGTGTGGCATTGCTAATGTAATCCTCAAAGGCAACTCTGATTTCTATCCATTCCTCGTGGTTATATTCCAAGCAGCCATCAAATTCAGGAGTTAACTGAGAAGGGTCGACAACTTTGGTAAGGCCTTCCAGAGACACCATGTTGGTCTGAAAAGCAGCAACGGTTAAAGGTTAACCACACAATGAGATACATTTAAAGCGCTGGAAATGTACAATTCCATTGAACCAAACTCCAGGGAGCTATGGGGGAGCTGTGTTGTGCCCCCAAATCGCAGTGGTTAACCATGTAAAGAGATCTGAACCTCTGCCTGTAGGGATCACCTAAGCTTTGGCATGGCTGGGCCACTGAAACTGATGGTCTGATGAGCATTATGATGTCATAAGTATGTGTTGGTGCAGAGGGAGTTTTCCTATGTGTCCATAGCAACCTGAGTTCATTGGTTCCTTCCATGTGTGAGCAACATATGGGCATCATAGCTGTCAACTTACAGATTTGAAAATAAGGGACTAGCAGCCTCGAAAATAAGGGATCAGCAGCCAAAATAAGGGATTTTCCAAGCACAAGTATGTTCAGCTTCTGAGCCCCTCCAAGGCAAAGCCCAGCCAGCAGCCAAACAAAGCCTCAAGTGGTGGTTCCCACAGTGCAGCAACCCGGCAAGGGGGATGCAGCAAGGAAAACCACCGTCACCTCTCTGCTGGGAAGCACTGAGCAAAGGCGAGTCCCCCCCGCAATGCAGCCGATTTGATCGGCCCAAGGCATGCAAGCTCCACCCCCCAGTTGTTCTTAGACTCCTTATTGGGTGTGCAATGCAGCCAAGCAACACAGTTGGAGCCTCCCTCCTCCCTGGCCAGCAGGGTGGGAGCGGGAGGAGCTCCTTCCTTTGAAACCCGGGAAATTTAAGGGACATCATCAATAAGGGACAGCAGCAGGACACGGCGCTGGGATAAGGGAGTTTCCCGCCAAATAAGGGACTGTTGACAACTATGATGGGCATCATCGCTGACATAGTCATCGCTGACACAGCCAGCATTCCCAGGGCCACTGAGGAATTATTTCTAGTTTGCTTGTTTTGCCATTTGGGGTTATTTTTCCCGCCTGCCCTCTTGAGCATCAATGGAGGAGTACAGGAGGAGTACAAGCTCCGTAAGTTTCCTCAGCGACGTTGAAATGGAAGACTTTAATGTACCAAATGCTAGTTTTACAACATTTCCCAAAATACTGTTCAAATGCCGGGCTTCCCTGCAGCACTTTGGGCACCCAACATTGGTTATCGAGAAGTTTACCTCAAATTCAAACTTGGAGCTGCCGAAGTTAGTCCGCTGTTTCTGCCAAAAGTTGTCTGGCTTGATTATCAGTGCAACATGAATGCAACAGGGAAAGGATTCCTGCAAGATCTTCAAAAGTGGCTTAATAGAGTCCCATTTAGATCCACGCATATCTACAATAACGGTGAAACCTCGTTTACATACTTCTTCACTAGAAAGCAAACAAGACAACAGTTAATAGAGGCAGGAATGGTTCCCAGGCGCCAACCTGGCTACTCTGCCTGCCAATTCTATTCTCATTCCCATCCGTCAACTCGGTGGGAGCTTCACCTGTAGAAGAGGGACATCTCACTGGAATTTTGCACAACCTGGTAGGATTAAGCACTAGTGCACGGCCAGCCCTAGATGAACATTTTACACATACATAATGTACATCACCCAGGCAACCAGATGCCAAGATGTCTCGGTGCATCTCCTCAAACATTCAGGGGCACTCTCTTCCCTCTTTCCGCAGAACATCTTAACGTATCAAACAGGTATTCATAGCTGGACGCCATCTGTCTTGGATGCTTTAGTTTAGATTCAAGCATCGAGGGGTTGGACTAGATGACCCTTGGGGTACCTTTGAACTCTACGATTCTATGACTCTACAATTCCCCAGGCACCTGCCTAGTTTACCTCTATTATTGGAGTGCCCCTGCACTAGTGGATAAAGCACAACATAGGTTTCAGTAAAGTTTTAACAGTTCATTTAAAACTCAGCACAGAGGCAACCGTAGCGTCACAGAGCCAGATATCAGTGAGACAATAGTTCTGTTTTGTTAAGATGCCCTCTAATTTAAACACTTCCTACATAGTCTAACAAGGACCTATTGACTTCAGAATGTTGATGACACTCAGCTTAGGGAGATTCAGAAAACAAAAAACCAATTGTCTGTTGATGGACTGTCCTAGTTCCTTGAAAACCTATTTATCTCTCCCTCTGGGATTGTGAGGGCTGAAAATACACTGCAATGTTTCGTCCCCTAGGCCAGGGTGACAGCACTCATATTCCCCACGCTCCCCAATAAAAATACGCTGGGGTACCACTAAGTATGTGTGCAGCCAACGAGGTCTTGCTTTCTCCCGCCTTCCTCCCTCTGCACCACCCCTCCATGTTATATTCGTTGGGTGAAGAATTCGGAAGAGGCATCCTTGCAAGCTGCTTGTTTCACAAGACCTTCCACAGACTTTTGCTACTGCTTCAACTCTCTCAGCCATCTGCTATAGGGCCTTGGCTCCATGGTGGATGTTTCTCCTTTAAAGATCAGTCAAGGCGGAACTGCAAAGCAACTACTCTATTCCGAAGTTAAAAATGGAAAGCGCAATGCTGGTGGTCAACAAAAGAGGTTTAAGGACTCTCTCAAAGGCAAATCTAAGAAAATGTGGTATAAACACTGACAACTGGAAAATACTGGCCTGCGAGCACTCCAGTTGGAGAATAGCCTTTACCAATGGTGTCACAGGCTCGAACTCAGGACGCAAGGGAGAAACGTGCTAAGAGGAAGGTATGCTTGGCAAACCCTCACCGTGATCAACTCCCGCCTGGAATCCTATGTCCCCACTGTGGAAGGACGTGTGGATCCAGAATTGGCCCCACAGTCACTTATGGACTTACTAATAAGACTGTGTTCATGGAAGACAATCTTACTCTGCTCAAATGATCACCAAAGAAGCAGCAACGATGTTAATGCTCTACTTTTTAGCTTAAACTTCTGATGTGCACAGGCGGATGGGTGGGTTGTATCCAGTGCAAGGGTTTCCACTAGTCTAGCAGGGCTTCCCCCTCCCTTTCTTATCCCAGTGCCCTGCTAATCCTGTTTTGAGTTCCCCCTCTAGCCCTCAAGAGCAGATTCAGGGGGTGGAGGGTGGGCAGAGGGGAAGGAGGCAGGGAGGTCTGGTTGTGCGAGTGGACCTCATCCTGTGTATGCAACAATTTAGGATGAATCTACTGGACCCGGCCAATGGCCCATCTAGTCCAGCATCCTGTTCTTACAAGGGCTGGCCTAATCCTATTAATCTCCCTAACCCTGTTTTAAAGCCTTCTAGGTTAGCAGCTATCAGATGCCTCCAAATGAGCGGCTAAACCAGCTGCCCAAGTTTCCAATGCTGACAAAAACCACTCTCTAATGTTCGTCAGCTATCCCACAATGCTCCCTCCTTCACGAAGGTGCCTTGCTGACTTGCCCATTGTCCAAACAACCTACTGAAGTGGCAAAAGAAAAAAAACAAAGAGCTGTGTGCTTGACTACTCGAGTCAAATGCTACCAGTGCCTAAATTCAGCCTGGCATTCGGTCCACGCCGAGTCTTTTGGAAAGCCCCACAATTCATAACCAGATACAGTAAGGCCAGCTGGCCCTTAGGAGGAAATTTACACTTCACTCAATATTATTCTGACCGACTGAAGGAGAGGCAGCCAGCTCAGATGTGAGCTATTTCTGGGTTGAAGAGCAGTCTTGCAGAGTCATGTTCAGGACCATTTATAAGGTGCAAACTTTACTCTGGAATTAATAGTCGGTTCAACGAAATGTCCTCCCCCTGTGAAACTGGCACTTTTAAAAAAGAAGCAGCAGCAGCAGCTTCGGCCTAGTGTGAACCAGGAAAAACATCTTTTAAGTGTTGCCACTTTGCCAAAGCACCGAAACTGGCCAAAGTCACAAATAACTCTCAACAAGGCTGGTCCTCAAGAAGCTACGGTTCGCAAAAAGCCACTTTCTCCCTTGTTCCTTGGAACACTGGTTTCTTCCTTTGCCAGAAAGCTCATAAATTCGGAACAGGTTATAAATCCACAGAATCGAGTGGTGAAGCTTTTCCCGGACTCTGCCACTTCAGGCAGCAGGTGTGAGGTTGCACAGTTCAGTGCTAACACACACACACACACACACACTCCCACCCCTCAGGGAAAATTACGTCAAAGAGATGACTAGGGTGAACTCTTTCCCTGACATGCTGTTTTCATTCTGTGTGTAAATGTGGAATAGTGTTCATACGCATGCACAGAGACAAGTGCCCCTTACCACAAACCCGCTGCAGGAAGTGGTACAGTCCAAGGATAGGTTTGTTTTTATCATCTGAATTTATCACAAGTTGTATAAACTAGTCTTGCAACCTGAAAAACACTAGCAAATGCAGCAATAGTGATTCAGACTTTGGCTGCACGCCACAATTCACTTTGCATTCCTGGTTAAGGGCAATTCTCTTGGAATAATGCATTTGCTGTTGTTGTCGTTGTTAATTGCAGCCCCGATCGTTCAGGGCGAGATGGTGCAGAAAAACAACCTTACTCCAACTTTATGGCGATCTGCTTCTTCTTTGAAAGCATTCTGAATTCTCCAGAGCGGCATGCCTGGTTGCTGAGTTACATCTCCTCAAACAACTGGAAGGTTAGAGGAACATGAACTTGATATGAACCCACACAGGACTCCCTTTTAAACTGTTTTGACACAGCGAGGCAAAGTAGCACAGCTTCAAATCATAATACAGGGAAGATGCCCTTACCTAGGAATACAAGCTAGGTATGAAATGAGCCTCCTAAGGTCCTCTTGTCGTATTCTATCATGGTTGCTGCGAGCTGGAAATGTTAGAATGGGGCCTCCGCGCTTATCTCTTCCACCTGAAAAAGAAACATATTGAGTGCCAACTGCAGGCTACGGTGTGCACTGGCGATAAGAGATTCTGCCCAGGGGAGGGATGAAATCTGACAGTACGCTTTTGAGAAGACACCATGGGATTCTACACATGTTCATTTCTACAAGCGTGGCTTTGGCTCAATAAAAAGATGTTGCCAATATGTTTTAAGATCTTGCTGAAAACAAAAAGACACACACGCCACCAGGGGACAAGCAGTTTACAAAAGGTCTTGTTTTCAGGTCTACAAGAACCATGCTAAACATGCTGGAAGTAAATATTTAATATTTATCTGATCACATTGGCATTCCAGCCTTTGTCCGAGGACTCAAGATCAGCATTCACAGAGCAACCCTTTGTTAATTCCCCAAACAACCCAGAACATTTATTTTGTGCTTTATTTTATTGCATTTGTATCTGGCCTTCCTTCCATCATGGAACCAAAGGCAGCGTAGATGTGATTCTCAGGCAGTGACCCATCCAGCCACGGATCAGACTATAATTTGCTTAGTTTTTAGCAAGGCGGTGGCCTCATGTGCCTTGAAACCATACCCTTGGACCTTGTACCAATAAGCTTGGAAGGTTAAATGGAGATTTGAACCCAGATCTTCCACTCCCAATGCCGACACTATCTATTGCTCACACCTGTGAGCTGCAGGTCAGCATGGAGACTAAAAGAAGAGCAGTAAAGTTGATTCCTTATTCAAGGAAACAGAATACAAAGAAACCTACGGCAAGCAGGTGCCAGAACTGACAACCCAGCCTCCCACTTCCCCCTAAGTCTCCTCCCTGTCCGGCTGTTTTCCTTGCAGTCCCTTCGGGGGGGGGGGGCAGTGAGACCTCTGTGCTCGTCGTTCTGCTACATGAAAAAGTCTCCGAGTTCTCCGAGACAAGAGGGGAGGGGAGCAGAATACAGTAGGACTGGCAGGCTCCTGTGAATTTGTTGCAGCCTCAGCCTCCTCCTCAGCTACCTGTCCTACGTCTGCAGTGTTTTCTGCCTCTTCCTCCTCTCTCTCACTCGAGCCTGTTACTTGTTCAGCATCCAGCCATTCTGCCCCCGCTTCATCCTCTGATCTGTCTTCCCGTGTCCCACCGTGTCCTCTTCTGAAGCTTCCCTAGGGTGGCTCCTCCTACAATTTCTCATTGTCCAGCCAGTCCCTGACCACACCCCTCTGTTGCTCCCTCCATCTCTCCGTCCTGTCCCCACTGCCCAGTCTCGATGGCAAGCTAACTGGGAGTCTATAAACCACTTTGCACACTTACAGTGGTAGATAAATTACTGGTACTCCTAATAACACTCTACAATGCCTCTCATACCACTTGGAAAGGCCGAGAACAGAAAGCTACTCATTGGAGCAACATGACCACTACAAAAACATGCAGACCAGGATTGTTCTTCGAAGCTAGAAAACCAACAACCCTGTCTCTACTTCCAAGGACTTTATAGAGAAGGCTGCACGGAGTTCCCAGTTAGTCTTCCATGCAGAAACTGGCCTGATCCCAGAAACCTTAGCTTCACAGCAGCAACTATATCATGCGCCTTCTGCCTCCATTACTGGGGCTCTTGAAGGCTACAAGAGATAGAAGCTGAGGCATTTGCAAAAGACAGCAAAACACTGAGCAGCAATGAACACATGGCGGAGTCAGCTGCATGCACAGTGTGAGAAATGACATGGAGCCAGAACTGGCTATGACCTCATCAGACATTCCTTCATCTCCCACCTTGGCCCCCTTTTGAGAAAGGACAAAGGACATGTGCCAAACCTGACATGGAAAGTCTGTGGCCACTGCTTTGACTATTTCCTTTACGTCCAGGGGACTATTTGCATTCCTGGTGATGCTACGTGCTTAACTTAAGATCCAATTATGGGGAAGTAGAGGCATCCATCACTAACATCAGTATTACTATACCACTTAAAACAGGGGTCAGCAAGGTTTACCTTGCCTGGGCCCATTACCTCCAGCGGAGATCCCTCTGTGGGCCGGATCATGCGTGCGCAATTTCCAGTGTCTGCATAGACACGATTTTCAGTGTCAGCGCATGCGCGATTTTCAGCACCGCGGAAGCGAGTCACTGCGCTGGTTTAGCACAGCGGGTGGGGGCTCGCTGAGCGGGTGGCTTGGTTCGGGGGAGGCTCGGGGGCCGGTTAAACAACCCCTGTGGGCCCCTTTGGCCCATGGGCCTTAGGTTGCTGACCCATGACTTTGAAGCAATGCCAGAAGACAATTTTTGTTGGACTTACTGCAGTGGAGCAAAGGCACAAAAAGCAATCTCATCAGTTTCAACTCCTCCCACAACTGCGCAACTTTACCTGTTTTTATTATCTCCCCCAGGACAATTTTCCAGCTCACTCTAGTTAAATTAGCCAATCAATTATGGCACACTCATGCTATTTGTAGAGATCTGCCATGGAGACTCACCCACTACTTTAGCCTTTCGAAACCAGATGACGGCCTGGTTATTCAACACAGCAGTTTGTGGACTTTGGTGCCAGCGCTGAGGTTTATTTCAGCTGGTTTCTTAACCACCTGCCTTGCTTTTTAGTACCTGTATCCAGGTACTAAACTGCTTTCATTTGTAACCTGCTCAGGAGTTGTATTTGCAATGAAAAGCTCATAATAAATGTTTTAAATTAAACAAACCTATCTATACAGTTACACAGCCTTTTTTTAAAAAAAGGGGGGAAAGGGTATTTTTCTTCTTTATTTTAACGCTATTGCAAAATTATAATCTCCAGGAATGTGGGTTTGGTGGGGGGAGAAAAGGAATGTGCAACAGTTAATGAACCCAAACCCAATAAGATATTGATCTCTCTCCAGCACTAATCTTTGACAGTCATCTCTGATTAGGATTCACACATTTCTGGGGTACAGTAAACCAAGAAAAAATGGTGTCACCCAGTTTTACACACAGGGCAACAACACCTCTGCCCTGAAACACAACAGAAAGAACCCATTGGGGTCTCCGGGGGTCATGTAGAAGCCCAGATTAGATGGGTGCTCAGTTATTCCAGCTTTACTGCCAAAACTAAAGATATTCTAACACAGGAGAGACACATTGTCAATAGATACCAACACTTACAGGGGTTAAAGCATTGTTGGACTCATATATCATGAGAGGCACTACCGGGATAACAAAGCGAAACTTTAAACTTCCAAAGTCTAACTACCCAGCTGCTCCATTAACTTGGCTTAGCAGAGAAAGACTTACACCTAGGGCGAGTTGAGCTTAGTCAGACTCTCCCAGATGAGAAAACACAGTCTTGTTTAACCAAGAACAATGAACAAAAGAACCACAGAACTGCAGCCCAAGAAACAATAAGAGAAAAATGGTTCTAGCTCCATATACTTTCACCGGCTGACATAAAAGGCAGGTAGGCTGCCTCTTACGCAGCTACATAAGATCTCTAGCAAAAGGCAGGCATTTTGAGTAAGAAACTGAGGTCCATCTTGGTGAAAGATGTAACATGGAATCTAGGGTGCATATCTTCTGCTAACCATAAACTACCCTGACTAAAGCCTAGGCTGTACAGTCGTATCTTGGATCCTGAACGCCTTGGGAGTCAAACGTTTTGGCTTCCGACTGTCGCAAACCCAGAAGTGAGTGTTCCGGTTTGCAAACGTTCTATGGAACCCAAACGTCCAATGTGGTCCTGCAGCCAATCGGAAGTCACACCTTGCTTTCCAAATGTTTTGGAAGTCGAATGGACTTCTGGAACGGATTCCGTTCGACTTCTGAGGTACAACTGTGTGTGTGTGTGTGTGTAGGCTGATTTGAGAGCTCCGCTTGACTTGGGAATAGTTCACTGGTATAAGACTGACTGACTGACTTATTTATAGAGAAATTTCTATCTCACACTTTGAGGGCCCATACAAGTCTAGGCCTGTCCTAACCAACACACAAGCAGTGTCTGGAGTAAAACAAAAGTCAACAAAAATGGCTATTATACGCCACCTTGACTTTTAGAAACCGAGAAAGACGGAACCATATTCCTAACGCTCAAAATGTCTACAAATCGGATACCCCACTGCCAGCCCCAAACTTGGGCGAGGGGTACGGAGCTAACGTTGATCATGTAGCACTTTGAAGGTTCTGAGTCGTACCCCCCCCCCAAGTACAGTTATGGGGTTGGGAGGGAGTTTGTGTGTCTTGACCTACGGCGTCAGTGCTTTTCTGGGCTCCTGCGCAACCGTCAGACAAATCATGCTTGAATTTGGGATCTCAGAAATCTTCTCTATTGTTTCTCCTCCACCAAAAGGTGGTAACTCGTGTCGGGGCCGTTGGTCACGGTGGCAGAACATGGAACACGTGACCCTTACTAACCTTGGGCACCATAAGCTAAGTGTCAAGCAGAAATAAAGCACTTATTTCCATAAAAAGAGCTGCGAAGAAAGGGAGGAAACCAAGACTCAATGAATACTACATGAAATATTATCAGTCCCCTTTCCTGAGCTATCGTTCAGTTTCTGCTTCTTCATATTTGTTATATTTATCATGGATTTCTAAGACTCCTCTTGTCTCAGGCCTTTGGCTATTGACACAATCTATGTCCTTTTAAATTGTGTGTGTGGCAGGGTCTTACTGGTTTTGTTACTTTATTGTGTATTATTGAGTTTTTTTATTGTAAACCACCCTGCCACTCTGTTATTCTCAGATGAAGGGCAGTAATAATAGTAGTAATAATAATAATAATAATAATAATAATAATAATAATACAACTGAAGGCTTGCCCAGACTGAAACAAGCTTCTCTACCCTTTCATATGTCATAGTCCAACATTTTTCAGTTTTTAAGGGAAAGGGGGGGTTCCCTATTTATTTATTTTTTGCATCCCCCCACCCTTTCAAAAAAGGAGCTTCATGTCTCTAAATCAGAATAATTATCCTCATAACTCGGCTTTGGAATTTTCCTCAGCCTACTTATGGATAAGATGAGATTCAAACCAGAAATTTCTGAGTTTGAAAAGTACTACCGTATACAGAGCTAAATGTTTTCCTATGAGCACAATAACACAACTATATAAGCAGCATTCACATTTATTTTTTGTTGGGATGTGTCAAAGGGGAGGGTGCTGTTTTGAGCCCAGCAAGTGGGTTTTTCAAGCAAATCTGGGCCGCGGTGATAGGACAGAGTTAAAACCCTTTTTTTGCATTCTGCAATTTCACACCGCTAAACCAAACAGAGCTGGGAGGCAGAACACATCCTTTTAAGTAGTCAGTTGCTTAGGGATTGTGGGCAAAAAGACTGCTCCACGATAATCCCAACAGCTTTTAAAGTGTTTAAACTTGAAAGAATGTCACAGACGTAGTCTATTTAACAGCCGCAAACCATTAAAGCACGTTGCGTGCTGCTCTCTGGAAAGCTACCTAGCGACGTATGGGTTCATAGAAAGCTCATTTCAATGTTTAGGGTCCGATTCTTTCACCAGCTGGCTTTCAGTTCCCGCTTTTCCACAGATTTAGAAACTAGCCTGTTTTGAAATGTCGTAACAGCTTCAGGTAGACGTGGGTGGTGCTGTGGTGTAAACCACTGAACCTTGCTGATCAGAAGGTCGGCGGTTCGAATCCCCGCAACAGGGTGAGCTCCCGTTGCTCTGTCCCAGCTCCTGGCAACCTAGCAGTTCGAAAGCACACCAGTGCAAGTAGATAAATAGGTACTGCTGTGGTGGGAAGGTAAACGGCGTTTCTGTGAGCTCTGGTTTCCATCACGGTGTCCCGTTGTGCCAGATGCGGTTTAGTCATGCTGGCTACATGACCCAGAAAGCTCTCTGTGGACAAACGCTGGCTCACTCGGCCTGGAAGCGAGATGAGCATCGCAACCCCGTAGTCAGCTTTGACTGGAATTTAACTTTCCAAGGGTCCTTAACCTTTTTCTTTCTTTTTTACCAGTAAGGCAAACCCATTAGAAACTGTTTAGGATGTCTCACCTGGCTCTTGGATTAATAAGCCCAAGACAACAAATGAATACAGAAGAGACTGTCCTATTAACCTCTCTCAAAAAGAGAAGATTCAGAGGAATGAAGAACAGTTCATTACATTTACACCCTTCTTTTCCTCTAAGGAGCTCAAGATGTTTCCCCATAGGGTTAGGCTGAGATACCCAGACTAGCTCTGGGTCACCCAGTGGCTGAGTGGAGATTCAAACCCTGGTCTCCCAGGTTCCAGTCTAAAACCCTAATGGCTACCCCAAACGGACATTCTCAGAGGTAGCACTATGGAGTATATATATCGGGAGAAACGAAAAATATATATCCTTTTTTTAAGTTAAAAATTCCTGAGCAATTTTATGCAGGAGTGATCCACTCTTAAATGAGTATTTGAAATGCACCCCCTACCTCAAAACAAAGAAAGACAAATAATATTTGTTAGATAGGTAAATTTAAAAACAGGACAACATTTCTAAAGATATGAAGTTGTTTGAACTGCTTATACAGTGGAACTCCGGTTTCTGAACGTTTCAGAAGTCGAACAATTCGGAACATGAACGCCGAAAACCCGGAAGTAATTGCTTCCATTTTCAATGGATTCTGCCGACCGCCCACTGATCCTTGGGTTTTTGAACGGATTACATTTCGAACAGATTATTTTTGAAAACTGAGGTTCCGATGTATACAAATTAAACACTTCTGTTATTTACATGGAAAGGAGAACGACTTGAGAAAAACCTGGTTAAGTTTTTCTTCAAAGTATCTTATATTTTATATTGCCGCCAACACCTCATTCATGTCCTAGACTGCAAGCCCAACACACATTCCCATGCAGGTAAATTCAACTGTAAAAATGGACAACATTGTGTTGCTGGTGAGCACTGAATAAATATCCATGAAATACAGATCAGGGTTGTACACAAAATGCATCGCCTTACCTGACAGGTATGCAACTTTCTCCTTCAAGATTGGCAGGACTTCCATAGCTTTCATTTCATCATTTTTACGAAATCCTGAAGAAATAAATAATATGGAGGTTATTTGGCTTTAAAATCAATATGCGTTTCCCAGAAGACAACTGAGCTATACATATTCAACAAAGACAAAAGTTTCTGGGACTATGGTATAGCTTTTTTTATGGATTGTACCATTTCATATTACACTGCGGAGAGCGAAGAAGACTGCTTATTGGACAGCTCCCCATGAAAAACTCTACCCTATTCAATGCAGCTGTAGTAGAACAGCAGCCCTAAAATCAGATTTTTTAAAAAAACAGCTTAGTTTAAATGTCATCCACATGCAAAAAAGCATACTCTAACAACTGCAGTTATAAAATCTTAAATCTGAGTCCATTATCCTCTCACATATATTTGAGTTAAAAGCCCGTAAGAGAACATAAACAGGTCCAAAATATGAGCCGAGAGGTCAAGCACTATAAGTATGACACAATAAGTATTGCCACGTATTTATCATTGTGCTGCAAATATTTAGGCTGCAATCCAAAAACACACTTAATAGGAGCTAAACACCAATGAAGACAGTGTGACACTCTTCAGGGTAGGCTGCAAAATTGTTATTTATTATTATAATTACATTTATTAATTCCCTTATAAATCACCTTCTCAATGCAATTTACAGGGAAGATAATTAATAACAGTTAAAACACAAGTATATTTAAAGCAAGACTAAAACCCTGGTGGTAAAAACTCTTTTATCCAGCTGGGCAAGCTTGTCAGAACAAAATGTCTTCAACTGTTTCCAGAAAGTGCAGATAATTGATTAAAATCATTATCCAAAACAACGTGGACATTTTATTTTTCACGACAGGCACATTATACTGCCCAGTTAACCAACAGCCTTTCCTCATGCAAACTTTCGGTCCTTTAGTCTGCGAGTAAGTGATCTTGCTTAGTGTCCTTAGATACCTATAGAATGGCAAAACACAACCTCTTAATCTCACATTTACTTCCGTAAACAAACAGTGCTGGTTATGGCTGGCAGGATAAACTAGGGAAGGGGAGGAGAGTGCAATCCCATCACCCTCAATCTTCTGTTGTGTGATTTGCTTTTTAAAACCTCTGCTTGCTTGTTAATTTGTTTGGTGTTAAGGTTGTACAGTTCACCTCTTTTGTAAGCTGCCTTGTGCATGTCATGATCCTGGAAGCAGACTGCCTTTCTTCAGGGAATGAAACTAAGGACTAATGTCAGAAGGGGAACTGCATGCGGGGCAATCCCCTGATGATGATGATGATGATGATGAATTATTTATACCCCTCCCATCTGGCTGGGCCTCCCCAGCCACTCTGGGCAGCTCCCAACGGAGTATTAAAAACACAATAAAATATCAAACATTAAAAACTTCCCTAAACAGGGCTGCCTTCAGATGTCTTCTAAAAGCCAAGTACACTGGTACCTCTAGTCGTGGACTTATTCCCTTTTGGAGTGCCATTCACACCCCAAAAAGTCCGCAACTAGAGCGCCTCTTCCGTGCATGTGTGCGGCACGACTGAGAGCGTCTGCGCATGCACGAAGCGTGCAGATCGCTTCTGCACATGTGTGCGTGGCAAACCAGGAAGCAAACACTTCTGGGTTTGCCGCGTTCGTAAGCTGAAAGTCCGTAACAAGAGTGGAACGCAACTAGAGGTACCACTGTAGTTGTTTCTTTCCTTGACATCTGATGGGAGGGTGTTCCACAGGGCGGGCGCCACTACCAAGAAGGCCCTCTGCCTGGTTCCCTGTAACCTCACTTCTCGCAGGGAGGGAACATTCAGAAGGCCCTCAGAGCTGGACCTCAGTGTCCGGGCTGAGCGATGGGGGTGGAGACGCTCCTTCAGGTATACTGGGCCGAGGTTATTTTGTTAAAATTTGGATAAAAATGTATAATTCTGTTGGAAAATTAATAAAAAATTATTTTTTGAAAAAAAAGGTATACTAGGCCAAGGCTATTTAGAGCTTTGAAAATCAGCACCAGCACTTTGAATTGTGCTTGGAAACCTACTGGGAGCCAATGAAGATCTTTCAGGACCAGTGTTATATGATCTCGGCGGCCACATCTGCGAGTTGAGCCTATGATATTAGTGCACCCCTCTGGCCCAAGGATGTCACACTGCCGTCCCTCAGAGGACTCCATCTTAGAAGCCCCACTGCCACCAGGATCTCCCTCACTCTGTTAACATACATGACTGCTGGAGCAAGCTGGGCTCCTCTAACTGAAGGGACACCTTTCAGTAAAGGTGGAGCTGGCAACAAGGAGAGGACTGCTGCTCCGTCAAAGCAACATCAAAGCTCGGCTGTCTTATAGCTGCCGGCCTGAGCCCTGCACAAGGCCTCACCTATGATGGGGAGAGTGCTTGCATAGCAACAGCATCATTCTATATCAATTCATCAATTCCAACACACATTCATTCCAAGACACAAAAGGGAAACGGGCAACACGGCCAGATGTTCCGAATTATGCTCCTTGGTAGCTACCCATGCTTTATTTAGCTGCAAGAAAATAGATTTCAACTCTTCTAGCGGCCAATTAGTACTCATGCTTGTTGGGATAATGTATGAGTTTGGAAATGTGAGAAGCGGATGGAAATTGCCGATGATTTAAAATTGATCCAATCCAGACTGACTTTGTACGAATCCTGCACCATGTAATATCTTTTATGAGGCGTTGCCTCTCACATTCCAGGTGCCCTGAAATAGTGAGCGAAGGAGCCTGGGAGTTTCCCACATGTACAGGTAAAAGGTAAAGGGACCCCTGACCATTAGGTCCAGTCGTGACCGACTCTGGGGTCGCGGTGCTCATCTCACTTTATTGGCCGAGGGAGCCGGCGTACAGCTTCCGGGTCATGTGGCCAGCAGGACTAAGCCGCTTCTGGCGAACCAGAGCAGCACACAGAAACGCCATTTACCTTCCCGCCAAAGCGGTACCTATTTATCTACTTGCACTTTGACGTGCTTTCAAACTGCTAGGTTGGTAGGAGAAGGGACCGAGCAACGGGAGCTCACCCTGTCACGGGGATTCGAACCGCCGACCTTCTGATCGGCAAGCCCTAGGCTCTGTGGTTTAACCCACAGTACCTCAGGCTAAGAACAGTTTCAGGTTAAGAAAGGACCTCCAGAATGAATTAAGTTCTTAACCCGAGGTACCACTGTACCCCAGAATGACA
Organism: Podarcis cretensis; assembly: GCF_951804945.1. NCBI lineage: Eukaryota > Metazoa > Chordata > Lepidosauria > Squamata > Lacertidae > Podarcis > Podarcis cretensis. Next base: position 14,961,457 of record NC_137176.1, on the reverse strand, counting down.
TACGTTTCTGCAACACACAAAACAATTTCAGACTTTTCCGCTGGAAATACTTTGAAAATCATTGGGGGGGGGGGAGACACACACAAATGCATCATCTGCACCATCCCCTAACCTTCAGACTTTCCACCCAACTATCTGGAGTTGGACCCAGAGAGGATGGTCAGTAGCAAACCAACGAGCTTTAAATCTACACACCTCTCTCCTCCCTACTGCATTAAAAGGTAAAGGTAAAGGTACCCCTGCCCCTACGGCCAGTCTTGACAGACTCTGGGGTTGTGCGCCCATCTCACTTAAGAGGCCAGGGGCCAGCGCTGTCCGGAGACACTTCCGGGTCACGTGGCCAGCGTGACATCGCTGCTCTGGCGAGCCAGAGCCGCACACGGAAACGCCGTTTACCTTCCCGCTGGTAAGCGGTCCCTATTTATCTACTTGCACCCGGAGGTGCTTTCGAACTGCTAGGTTGGCAGGCGCTGGGACCGAGCAGCGGGAGCGCACCCCACCGCAGGGATTCGAACCGCCGACCTTTCGATCGGCAAGCCCTAGGCGCTGAGGCTTTAACCCACAGCGCCACCTGCGTCCCCCCTACTGCATTACTCTCAGTTAATTCCATTCCCCCTCTCAGCTTCCTTTGTTCTGGGAGGCAGCCAGCTTTTCCATACTTGCATTTTTGTGGGCAATTCTTCTGACCAGCTTTTTACATTTGGTAAAAGCATGTAAGTCCCGGTCCCCATCCCTCCTTTTTAAGTATATAGCTCGTTTATTCCAGATATCCAAAGAAATCAGTATCTCCCAACTCTTGAGGAATGCCTTAATAAAATACAAGAATACCCATTTATGGCCAAATTAACATGTTCTACACATGCTGAAGGGGAAAGGAGGGGGTGGTTTTGTGGATGCCCTTTGATTAAATTCCAACAATAAAATAAATATATCAACACTCCATGTCTTTTAAAAGGTTGCCTTAAAATGATTCCCTCCAGCATGGATTCCAGTCCAGGTGAGCAAGAACAATTACCAAATAAAGTAGTCCGCATTTCATTGTTGGTTATTTACCCAGAAACAAATTGTGCCTCTTTCCCCCCTCTAAGTGTGCCATGAAATTCACACCAAGCACCAGCCATTTACAAGGTTGTTGTTTTTTTAAAGTAAATAACCCCAGAACATCTATAGCTGAGGTCTGAACAAGGAGGGTTTCTGAAAATTGCTGCATGCGTGTACAGATCCATAAATATCTGCATCCATCTCTACTCACACACTGGCTCGGCATCTCTCCCTCCAGCAACCTCAGCACCGCACATTAATAGAGATGATGTCATCTTTTCAAAATCAGGGCAGTCTGCAGCTCCTGCTGCCACTGCAATGCCTGCAGTATTCGCCGGATTTGCAAGAGAGCAAGGCAGCGCAGCCGAGATCCGAGCTGGGGAGCTCAGAAAGAGCTCCCTTATTTGAATCCCGCTTGCACGCAGCACACGGGAGGGAAATTATTCTCTCATTATTCCATGCCGACTCTTGAACCGTATCGATTCATGAACTGGGCTTCACGTCGTTCCTACCTGACCTAACAAAGCACAGTCGTTTATGCTTTGACAAGCCTGAATTTAACAGGGAGACACGATTTCCGCAGGAACAATGAAACAACTAATTTGCTTCATGAGTGTGGCGAGAACTGCCCATTTTTGCAATGCTTCTTTTCTGTTTATCCTCGCAAACCACAAATGTCACAGATAACAAACTCTCCGCTATAAATAGCCAAGATAATAAACCCCACTGTAGGCAAGGAATAATACTTTTAGGCAACACACTCCCCCCCCCCCGTAAGCGATCCAAACTTTGATCTTATTTGATACTTCGTCCCCACCCCCGTTATTATCATTTTATTATCATTTATTGAATTTATATACCGTCCTATACCCAGGGAGGGGAGGTCTCAGGGCTGTTCACAGAACAAAATCAGAATATAAAACCACAAAATATACAATCAAAATAAAAACAGCAACCCAATAGCCCCTCCTCACAAAAAAACTTATTTTAAAAGGGCATAGGATGTCAATCAGATCAACCAAAGGCGTGGTTAAAAAGGTGTATAATGAAGGCACCAGGCAAACTTCCCTGGGGAGAACATTCCACAGACGGGGAGCCACTGCAGAGAAGGCCCTTTCTCATGTTGCTACCTTTGGAGGAGGAGGCACACAAAGGAGGGACTCAGAAGATGATCTCAGGGTCCAGGTAGGTTCATATGGAAAGAGGAGGTCCTTGAGGTATTGCAGTCCTGAGCCGTTCAATGCATATAACCTTGAACATCACGTACATTTTTAAAAATCACAAAAAGTATGCCTTCATACACCCATATCTGTTCTCTATAAGCAATTTTAACATTCTAGTATGACATTCTTATCTACCATTAAATGCAGGTATAATAATTCCTTAAGCATCCTGCAAAAGATTTGGCTAAGAGAGCCCTACAATGCAGTGCAGCCGCTCCAGGCAGTATTTTCTAAGGCTGCATTCACATGCCAGTTTATTCCAATTTCCACATTTTATCTGCAACTACAGTGGAATATGTTTAGCACGCATGTCTGTACAATTTGCAAATAGGTTGCTTCTGGAAGCAAGTAACAAGGAAATGAGCACTACAGTTCCAGAAGTGGCTTTTACGTCACGTGAAACCTCAAATACAATAGGGAACTTAACAGCTAGGCTGGGGAAAAGTCGTGAAAATGGAATAAACTGCCCTCTAAGCTTCGTTCTACACACTGTGTCCATATTTCACAACAGTAATGTTACCGGACATAAAAGTCCAAGGAAATAATAATTCTTTTGTCCATTTGCCTTGCCATCTCAGGAGGATTTGAGCACAGGGAAGCACCTGGAGGAAGCATGGATAATCCCCTTGCCCATCACTTTACAGATGTTTTTGTTCTGCTCCCATACAATATTATAGCATATATCCTGTTTGTTTTTCACCCCTTTGGCTGGCTTCTCCTCTTTCAAGTTCTATCACCTGCAAAACTGTCCTCCCAAGCCCAAAGTTTGGAGGAACAAAAAGAGCATGGAAGCAGCAATCCACTCTAGGCACTAGATCAGGCATAGGCAAAGTCGGCCCTCCAGATGTTTTGGGACTACAACTCCCATCATCCCTAGCTAACAGGACCAGCGGTCAGGGATGATGGGAGTTGTAGTCCCAAAACATCTGGTGGGCCGACTTTGCCTATGCCTACACTAGATGGACTGGCCTCTGGTTTTGTTTTGTTTTTTAAAAACAACAACAACAACAACAACAACAACTGTGCATGGGCTTTTCCTCTACCCTCCATTTCAGGGGTCTGGCTGCTTTTTGAACTACAGTGGTACCTCTGGTTGCAAACGGGATCCGTTCCGGAACCCCATTTGCAACCTGAGCAGAATGCAACCCTTGTCTGCGCGTGTCACGATTTGCTGCTTCTGCGCATGGCATCATTTTGAGCGTCTGCGCAAGCATGAGCGGCGAAACCCGGAAGTAACCTGTTCCGTTACTTCTGAGTCGCCGCAGGATGCAACCTGAAGCGTCTTTAACCCGAGGTATGACTGCATGCACTTTCCAAGGACTCATTTCTAAAACTTACTCGTCACATCTCATGTCAAATCTCTATTTCAGAGAAGAAAGGTGCAATCGCAATTGAGAAGCTATACTTCAAGGGTGCTACACTCAACTCTCTGAAATACTAGTCACTTCCGCTGAAAGACAGGTGAGTCGATGCTCAAAATGAGGATCCCCTAAGAAGCCAAGCCTGAAAAAGCAGAGAAACCATTCTGTGATGTCCAAGAACTCACAGCAGATGAACATTTATCTTCACTGTTTTAAACCAGTCAGATCCCAATCTTTCCTCTTTTATTACTGTTGATTTGCTACTACTGTTGGGTATTTTATAATTTTTTTAAGATGCATTTTAGCGCTTGGATTGTCATAAGCCGTTCTGAGAGGCAAACTCGCTGCCCACCTGCAAAAACCAGGATAGAAATATAGTCAATGAACTAATATTTCTGTTCCATCAATGAAGCATTTCAGCGGCCAAACTCAAGCATACATTCCTTCACCTACATAGCTGAATCTCCTGTTGTTGTTTTATGTGAATGAATGCGGCACCCATGCATGTGCAGCCACGCCAGAGCAACTAAAACTATCAGCAAAAATATTTAACCCATCTATGGTGGTCTTCAAAGCTTTTCAGACAACTAAAAGGAAAAGGTTAAGATCTATAAAGCTATAATCTCCTTTAGGTATATGAAATCAATGCTAATCCTATGTACATTTCAAAAGTGAGCCACTAACACTGTAATTCTTAATATCCCATCAGTACAAGGGTTGCCATACATCCAGAATTTTTTCCTTTAAAAAGTTCAATAACTTTGAATTTCATTTCCCCCAAAAGCTCAATTTTACTTCTAGAAATCTGGCAACCCTAATCAGTTCACTGTTGGGTACAAGCGTGAGTGGCGCTGTGGTCTAAACCACTGAGCCTGGGGCTTGCGGATTGGAAGGTTGGCAGTTCCAATCCCTGTGACGAAGTGAGCTCCCATTGCTCGGTCCCAGCTCCTGCCAACCTAGCAGTTCCAAAGCACACCAGTGCAAGTAGACAAATAGGTACTGGTGTGGCGGGAAGGTAAACGGCATTTCTGTGTGCTGCTCTGGCTTCCGTTGTGGTGTTCCATTTCACCAGAAGTGGTTTAGTCATGCTACATGACCCGGAAAGCTATCTGAGGACAAACGCCAGCTCCCTCGGCCTGAAAGCGAGATGAGCGCCACAACCCCATGGTCGCCTTTGACTGGACTTAACTGTCCAGGGGTCCTTTACCTTTACAAGCTGCAATAATGGTATGAAACAAGACTAACCTAAGAAGAAGACTAGGAGAAAGCTTTTAAGAACAAAGCTTGGGAGTTTCACCAAATACTGAATTTATTGAACCATCTAGAAAAGTCATGCCCTATTTTTGTATCAGTTCACTGAGCATCTTGACAGTGATGCCCTAATGGAGGGCAGTGTCCCCACTTCACAATAAAACAAAAACACCCAAAAGAGCCTAGTAGTGACCCATCTAGTCCAGCACCCTGTTCTCACAGTGGCCACCAGATCCCCATGAGAATTATTCTATATGTTAAGTCTGCAAGCTGCGCATAATGTGTCAGCTTAAGTTGCCAATGTCCTTCTTTAGTTGGGACCTCGCTTGTTTTCCATTTCTGGGCTAACAAAACATGGGCCGCAGTAATAGCATACATAAATAACCTTTTTTGGCAGCTGGGAATTTCAGTCTGAATTATCCCCAATGAAACAGACTCTGGGTTGTTGTTTTTTTGGAAAAGTACTTTTAAACATTTTTTTCCCAATTTATTATGGATGGATTCTATGAGATCTTTGCAGGGGCTTCTTACCAACTCCAGTTAAGCACTTTCTGATTTTACTCACCACTCTGGACGTGGGACTGAACTCAGACCCCCACCTTACAACCTCCCGCCTTCTCTGGTAAATAACCAACCACTCCAAAGAAGCTACATAGAGATAGCCATACAGATCACCATCGTGGGTGCTCTGTGGGTGCATTTTCAATAACATACTCTTGAGAGTAGATGGTATGGACTGGATCCGATATGCTCACTTGAATTTGAATGATTTACCGTATTTTTCCGTGTATAACACGTCGCCGTGTATAAAACACCCCCTATTTTGGGGGACTCCAAATTAAGAAAATGGGGGGAGATTGCTCAGCATTGTTGAGCTTTTTCTTGCAGGGGGTGGCCCAGAGTTGTTGAGTTTTTTTTTAGGGGGGATTGCCAAAAATCGCTCACCAGCCTGACCTACACTGCCACTCATACTTGTCGCAAAACCCACCTATCGTCTGTCAGAAGCCGCCAATCGCCCGCCCTATTGCCGCAGCGACAGCCAGTCAACACAAGCCCTTGACAAAGTCACCAATAACACACCAAATAGCCACTGACAATCCACGTATAAGACGACCCCAATTTTTTAACATACTTTTTTATTTAAAAAAACAACTCGTCTTATACATGGAAAAGTACAGTAATTTAAAACTTGAAAAAGGGAAAGACGAAAAACCATTGCAAATTTTCTTGGGGCGCCCAAAGTCTTCTTCTGCCTGTTAACCAGCCCTAACAGAAACCAACTCTGGAATACTCATGCCAGAAAAGTCTTGTTTTTTTAAAGGTTTTTTTTTTTTTTCTTTTTTGATAGTGATGCTGGGGAGAAGGAACATTGGGGACAAGGGATCAGAAAATATGATTAATTGGATTTCTTAATCAGTTAATTTCTCTGTTAAAAAAAAAGTTTTAATTTGCTTGGCTGTCTTTATTCCCCAAACTCTTTAAACAATTTCAGCTACCTAGACTCTTAGAGACCAAATTGCAAACATGCGCTGGATTATGGAGAAAGCTAGAGAGTTCCAGAAAGACATTTACTTCTGCTTCATTGACTATGCAAAAGCCTTTGACTGTGTCGACCATGGCAAACTATGGCAAGTTCTTAAAGAAATGGGAGTGCCTGATCACCTCATCTGTCTCCTGAGAAATCTCTATGTGGGACAAGAAGCTACAGTTAGAACTGGATATGGAACAACTGACTGGTTCAAAATTGGGAAAGGAGTACGACAAGGCTGCATTTTGTCTCCCTGCTTATTTAACTTATATGCAGAATTCATCATGCGAAAGGCTGGGCTGGATGAATCCCTAGCCGGAATTAAGATTGCCGGAAGAAATATCAACAACCTCAGATATGCAGATGACACAACCTTGATGGCAGAAAGTGAGGAGGAATTAAAGAACCTTTTATTGAGGGTGAAAGAGGAGAGTGCAAAATATGGTCTGAAGCTCAACATCAAAAAAACGAAGATCATGGCCACTGGTCCCATCACCTCCTGGCAAATAGAAGGGGAAGAAATGGAGGCAGTGAGAGATTTTACTTTCTTGGGCTCCATGATCACTGCAGATGGTGACAGCAGCCACGAAATTAAAAGACGCCTGCTTCTTGGGAGAAGGGCAATGACAGGCCTAGACAGCATCTTGAGAAGTAGAGACATCACCTTGCCAACAAAGGTCCGTATAGTTAAAGCTATGGTTTTTCCAGTAGTGATGTATGGAAGTGAGAGCTGGACCATAAAGAAGGCTGATCGCCAAAGTATTGATGCTTTTGAATTATGGTGCTGGAGGGGACTCTTGAGAGTCCCATGGACTGCAAGAAGATCAAATCTCTCCATTCTGAAGGAAATCAGCCCTGAGTGCTCACTGGAAGGACAGATTGTGAAGCTGAGGCTCCAGTACTTTGGCCACCTCATGAGAAGAGAAGACTCCCTGGAGAAGACCCTGATTTTGGGAAAGATGGAGGGCACAAGGAGAAGGGGGGGACAGAGGACGAGATGGTTGGACAGTGTTTTCGAGGTTACCAGCATGAGTCTGACCAAGCTGCGGGGGGCAGTGGAGGACAGGAGTGCCTGGCGTTCTCTGGTCCATGGGGTCACGAAGAGTCGGACACGACTAAACGACTAAACAACAGACTCTTAGAGGACATAAAGTGGTGGTGGTGTAACTGGTGTTTGAACTTTGATACTACAGCCCAAACTCCTTCAAGAGTCACAAAAGCCACAGAACCGCAGCAACTTAGTTTGCATACAAGGAGCTATCAGTATCACACTTTGAGGATCAGGCTCAAAGTTAGTCCAACATATTGTTAGGTTGGGTTGAAGCAGTTTTTTTCTGATGACTAAAACCTGCAGGAGGCTGCCTTCTCAGCAATAGCTCTGACCTGGTGGAATGCTCTGTCCCATGAGACCAAGGCCCTGCAGGATTTAACTTCCTTCCACAGGTCCTGTAAGACAGAGCTATTCCTCCTGGCTTTCAATTTGAACTTAGCCTGATCTTTTATTCCCCTTCCTTCCCTCCCCCTCCCCTTTTTATGAAGATTACCCACTCTGGATCCCACAGCTAATTCTCCCCTGGTCTCTTCGTTGGCCCAAATAGGACTAATTTAGCCAGCTAGTCCTGGTGATCATCTAATGTTTATTGGATGGATTTCCCCCCTAAATTGATTTTTTAATTTATTGTTATTCACGTTTCATACTGTATTTTATGCTTTTTTTGTTGCATCAATTAAGTGTTTTAAATTTGTTGTTAGCCGCCCAGAACCCGGTTTTCTGAACCGGGAACGGCGGGGGTATAAATATTTATTATTATTATTATTATTATTATTATTATTATTATTATTATTATTCCTGCTGCCATATATAGTTCCATTTACTAGCACTCAGTGTGAATATTACACAACTTGCATAGCCACAAGCTTGACTAGAAAGGGACTAGGTGTGGACAGCAGGGAAGAGAAAGTAGCAGCGATAGCAGGAAAGGAAGAATCAAGAAGGGGGACAGGAATCTACAGGCAAGCTTTCCTAAGCAAAAAAAGAGAGTTGGCAACTTGGGATGGTTGCCCTGGCTCCACACAAGAATTGGACTCAAAGTTGGAGAGCCGAAAGGATAGGGTGGAGGAAATCCCCTTTAGGCAGCTGTTAACAAGATGTCTCTTAATCAGAACTAGCCAGGTTTATATTCAGCAGCAAGGTTGAATCTGCAAAGAATCACTAGCTCCAATAGGCTGCTGGTTCGGATGAAGATTCTGTTATGGACAGAATCTTCACTTTCCATCTGACTCTGGTCTAGAATGAGCCACCATATTTAAGCAAGAGCCAATGGCACAGCACATATGTGCCCGTTTTACAAATGGAGCAAAATACCAAAACTTTAGGATGAAACACACATGGAAGGGTGGAGGGAAGAGGCAAGCATCTTGGCACAGTTCCTTGCATCTCCCCAGAGCTACCAAAACCAGGATTATGCAAAGTGAGGATGCAAATTTTGGAGCTGAATATGCATTATCTAAATGCATGGTGTTCTTTTTTACGTGCAATGAGGATATTGCACCATACACGCCAGGCTTCCTCAAACTTGGCCCTCCAGATGTTTTTGAGACTACAATTCCCATTATCCCTGACCACTGGTCCTGCTAGCTAGGAATCATGGGAGTTGTAGGCCAAAAACATCTGGAGGGCCAAGTATGAGGAAGCCTGGTACAAGCAGTTCCTGCGATTCTCCTCCCCACTTTGATATCAAAGGACTGTAGTTTCTAGCAGCTGAGTATGCCGCCATATTGCCCTGTATATTATTTCTAGCTTGCTGGCTGTGCAAACCAATCAGCAATGGCCAGATCAACATTAGGAGTTTTGAAGTTGCAAACCTGCTTGCTTTAGCGAGAGGAAATGCTCTGCTTACCAGTAGCACTGGGACCAGAGCATCACACTTTCCTGTTATCAGTCAATTACTGTAATCGCCACAATGTAAAGATAAGTCCACAGAACGGCCCCAAATGCAGATTTATTGCCCATTTTCCTTCCTAAGGAGCATCGCTGCTGAGAGTCAGTCATTCCAACTTCGTGATTTATACAAGAGAAAACCAAGACTAAACTGCGCCATCTGAGTGAATAATGCCATCTCGACCTCAAACAAATTAACGTAACGTAACATGCAAGTCAATCCAAACTTGGGACACATTCCAACTCTTCTTGAGCAAAAACAGCCAAGGAGACCACTACTGCCAAAAGCAACAACAAAAAAACCAACCAAGCATAATGTTTAAAATAATCCTAGCTCATCTGAAAGTCAGGATAAAAGCGTGCTTTCTCATAATGCAGCATCTGACCAGGATGAGATCATTTGGTTCCAGACTGTATAAAAGGCGCACAAAATTCCACCCACTATGAAGTAGATACACAGAGCCTTTTAAATATCACCTTAGCTGGAAAACAGGTTGGTGGGCCACAGACGGATTAGAGGGTGGGTGGGGGGGGGGAGCCGCCCACACAAAAATAGAAGCCAGCCCACTCCTCAGTTTTGCAGTCAGTCCTTTTCACCGTCAAACCCCCAGAAACTGCCAAAGCGTTTGACATTTACCAGAAAATCTTGACAATTTAAAAAAATTGTTCTCTTTCAAGGCCCTACCAAACTTTTGAGGATTGTTAGTCATCCCCTGGATAATAATCAGCAAAACTGTAGCTCCCATTTTACCAGGTAAGAAGGTGGAGAAATCTGGATCCAGCAAACTAAATCCAGTTATAATAGTCTTAAAGGTAAAGGGACCCCTGACAATTAGATCTAGTTGCAAACGACTCTGGGGTTGCAGCGCTCATGTCGCTTTACTTGTCAAGGGAGTCGGCGTACCGCTTCCAGGTCATGTGGCCAGCATGGCTAAGCTGCTTCTGGCGAACCAGAGCAGCACACGGAAACACCGTTTACCTTCCCGTCGGAGCGGTACCTATTTATCTACTTGCACTTTGACGTGCTTTTGAACTGCTAGGTTGGCAGGAGCTGGAACCAAACAATGGGAGCTCACCCCGTCGCAGGGATTCGAACCACCGATCTTCGGATCGGCAAGCCCTAGGCTCTGTGGTTTAGACCACAGCGCCACCCAGCACCACCTAATAGTCTTAATTTCATCTAAATATGGATAAGGGAAATAATGAGCATGGCCCCTACTCCTTCCGGTCAACGCCAGCTACCTTCTTCCAACAATATGAACCAAGACAGAGTTCCTTTGAACATAAAGAGAATCAGAGTTTCTAAGTTTTCTGAGAATTTTAGAAGGCCATATTCTCTCAGCACTAGATTTGAATTTACAGAGCAGTAGCATAGTGAAATACCCCAAGATGTAATGGGATGTGGGTGGCGCTACCGTCTAAACCACTGAGCCTCTTGGGCTTGCCGATCAGAAGGTAGGCGGTTCGAATCCCCACAACGGGGTGAGCTCCTGTTGCTCTGTCCCAGCTCCTGCCAACCTAGCAGTTTGAAAGCACGCCAGTGAAGTAGATAAATAGGCAGCGCTGCGGCAGGAAGGTAAACACCGTCTCTGTGTGTTCTGGTTTCCATCATGGTGTCCTGTTGCACCAGAAGCAATTTAGACCTGGAAAGCTGTCTGCGGATAAACACTGGCTCCCTTGGCCTGAAAGTGAGATGAGCACCACAACCCCATAGTTGCCTTTGACTGGACTTAACCGTCCAGGGGTCCTTTACCTTTTCTTCTTAATTTCTTATCCCTTAGTAGTAAAGTAAAACTCTGCCGCCTTGTGGGATATCTTCAGGAGAAGATAGGGAGTAAATCCTACACAAATCCAGAGTGGAATCCCTAATACGATGCCCCCATGCCCCCTTCCGGCAACTCCTGCAGCCAAGCAGGTGCCAAACATGTTGTTCTGCTTTTCTTTGGACCACATCAGTGAGGCAGAGAGGAGGGTCTTGTCATCTGGGCAGTCCAGGACCTTCAGACACACTGATCAGCCTCGTGTACCATGGAAGGTCACTTCAGTACTGCCAATCCAGTGGTTTGACCTCACCCTTGGAGGCGCCCTCTTAAGACCGATGGATGTCAACAACAACGAAGTACTGAAGGCACAACTAATCAGTGTTAAATGTTCCTTCACATGCTTTCTTTGTTACCATGATAAAGAGTTCCTCAACGGGTCAGGTTAAGGTCCACCCAGCCCAGCAATCATTGCAAGAGTCCCATAGCCAGCAATCCCAAGCGGTCCACTTGAAAATGGTGAATTTTGTAGTTTGATGGTCAATTTTGGACACAATGGAGAGATAAAGGATTTTGGATTATCATAAAAGATGCAGGAGGAAATGGTTAACAATAGGGGAGAGGGAAGTCCAAGAGAATCTCATTTTATGGATTTGATATTGTTTTTGTGTATATTTTTCTTTGTTTTTGGTGGTTGTTGTGTTTGTTGTTTGTTTTTGTTGAAAATTTAATAAAAATATTATTAAAAAAGAAAGAAATTGCAAACACACCAACAGGTCAAAGATTATGGGAAATTGAAGAAATGGAGTTATATTTCTAGGTGAGATTTTTGTGGAGAATAGTGCAAGGGACTGGTTCTTGGGTGAACAAGTTAAATCCTACTTGACGTGTAACTAAAATTTTGGAGCATCTTAAGGGGATGAAGCAGGTGTCAGATATCCATGTTTGCTCCAACTTCAAAACACAGCAACCCAGATAATTATAAACACTGCACTTCATAAATTTGTGAGTTCAAATTCTAACCCCTTTCGGGGACTATAAATGTTTCTTATGTGATCCCCAGCTACATAACTGGCAATCCTTTCCCAATCATCAGGGCTGTGTGCTCTTGACATTCCACACCAAGAAGAGTGCAGTTCTGCAACAATGAATCGTGTGAATTACTACCCTCCTAGTTTTTGTCCTAAGGTAGACAATAACATCTCATTCTCCAATCACTAGAAAGCTTGCTGGCCATGCCGCTCCCTGCTTAAGAAGTTTCACCAAACAATTAAAAACTTATTTCTGTCCTAAGGACCAAAGGAAAACATCCTGTCTTTTTTTGACTAGGGGAGGGTTGAAGCATTGTCAGATTTTTATAAACACCACCCAAAAAGGTGCAGCAATAAAACCACTAGCACGTTTGCAAAGCTAAGCAGGGTCCGGTATGGTTTCAAATTGGATGGGAGACCATGTGCTGAAATTCATGCATTGCAGAGGGTTGGACTAGATGACCCTCAGGGCTCCCTTCCAAGTCTATGATTCTAAGTCAGTGTGCCAGCTCTGCTGGAGAAACACCAACTCCCTATATAATGCTTTAGGAAAAACCCACCCTACTGAAAGTGGTATTGGGAACAGTTAAGAGCAATTGCAAAACTGAGTAAGAGAAGCACAATCATGTAAGGATTAAGGAGCCCTCCGCCCCAATTTCAATTGTAAAGAAACCCAATTTGATGCTTGAACTCTTCCCCCAATTTGCTCATTTTGCGCTAGCTCATCTTCCTTCTTATCAGTTTTTTGCTTCCCTCCGCTACGATTTGAAGAGTTTTGGTGGCTGTGCATTTGTGCACAAAGGTTTGGTGCTAAACTGCAGAATTCCTTTCAAACCACTCCTGGAAAATTACCACCCCAATATCTCTATCTCAAAAGCACCATCTGAATCCCCATAAAAAATGCATTGGTTAAAAGAAAAACACATTTTTATTGCAAAAAAATAAAAAATAAAATCCACGATTTTCCTGCAGTAAACCCATATGTGACATGTTTTCAGATCCCACGAAAAATGAGCTACACACAAAAGAGGAAAAAATGCACTTTTTATGTAGGCAAGTGGTTGCTATGAGCAACCCATCTTTCTTCCCCCGCCTCACCCTAAAGCCGAGGATAAGGGCAGCACCCAATCCCCAGGCAGATGTCCCAAAGATTCCATGTTGACAGTGGCAAGTTGTGAGGACATGGGATAATCCTCGCCTCTCTAATAAGCAAACACAGCCCTGCTAGAATTCAGAAGCGACGCAATGCTGGAGATCATTCAAAACTCCAAAGGGAAAGGGGCAAAAATCTACCTGCCGCCTTTTACGATAGCTCTGAAACCACTCTGGATAATGAAGCCGCACAATGCCACGGGTATCCGTGCAAAATGCAGCAACAGAACATCTACCCACAGTCAGCAGCCCTTGCAGCAGAACGGATTACATCATCGCTTTGCAGAGCTGAGCCACTGAATACGCTTAAACCAAAAGCACCCAGTCAGATGGAGCTGCTTTGCCTCTTCTGCTCCTGCAGTTATCACCTGCCTCCTCCTACCTTTGGAGCAGGAAAATGTCACACACACACACACCAACACAAAAAGAGAGAGATCCACCTTGCCCTGTTCGCCCTCTTCTTACGTGGGCTTCCAGATGTCAGAAAGAACTCAGCTCACACACAAAAAACACCTGTTTTTCCCTCTCCCACCCCAAACAAAGCAATCTGATGAAACCTGCTTTTAAAACCTCAAGCAAGAGCCACAGATGGCATTAAACTCACAGCAAAATTGGGACGGCAACCTGATTTCTGTACGAATTCAAAGGGTGGGGTTTTGTAAACGGAGGACAGGAAGGTCACTCCCTTTTCCATTTGTCATTAAAAACAAAAAAAAAACAAATTTCCTTCCTAAGGGTGAGGCAACTCCACTGCACTAAACACTCTTTTCCCCAGATGTGCATTAAAAAACACAAAAAACTGGTGGCAACTCCCTTTGTTGCTCAGCCCAGCCGGCTGCTTCACTTACATTGTGCTTTGCCTATTAAGTCAGCGCTCTGTCCAGTGGCGAACACTAGTGACATAAGCCACACTAAGGGAACACCCATTTTTTCCAAGCTCTTGCTGCCTGCCTGAATTCAGTCGGCTGTAGCCAGCTCCCTGCTCAGAGAACACACAAATTAGCCCTCTCATCAGTACAAAAATGCAGCGCTTACCTTTTGTTTAACCATGTGGCTCTTACAAGGTCTGCATGGTCTGTGCTAGTTTCTTAAGATCCACCTCTGCTACGCAAAGCACTGTCTGGAGATGAAATAGTCTGTGTGCATTTTCCTGCGTTATTCACGAGTGAATGCACCACACACACACACACACACACACAGACGTTATGAACCATTCCTTCTGCAAAACTTTAACACCGTTTTGCCTCTGTTTGTACCTCTTAGGTTATCATCAGCAACCATAAATGTCTGAAGACCTTTGTCTGCTAGGCACTTGGTCAAGAGTTACAGCTATAACAACGGATCGATAGATAGAAATATAGCTCTCTTCTATAAATATGTGAGAGGGAGGAAAGCCACAGCAGCCCTGACTATAAGTGAGGACAGCCACAACTGTCACCTTTGTAAATTGCTTTGTAATTTATCAGCTCCTAATGGCATTTGAAATTAGCCAGGCGCTTTTTCCACCTGACTATCGGCCACCTGCGACCAAGATGCTCAGGTGCCAGAATGCTGCCTGATGTCTCCAGCATCTGGAAGTGCATGCCTGGGAATCACTGGATCTTGACGGTTTTCACACGCAAGCAACACATCCTGTAGAAGTCTATCAGCTATATGTTATCTGCACGATCAGAATGCATTTCAGGAACCAAAATGCTTCTTCTGTGCAGCCTGAGCGGGAGTAGGGAACAACGTTATACAGTGGTACCTCGGGTTACATACGCTTCAGGTTACATTCTCCGTTAACCCAGAAATAGTACATCAGGTTAAGAACTTTGCTTCAGGATGTGAACAGAAATCGTGCTCTGGCGGCGCTGCGGCAGTGGTAGACCCTATTAGCTAAAGTGGTGCTTCAGGTGAAGAACAGTTTCAGGTTAACAACAGACCTCCGGAACGAATTAAGTACTTAACCTGAGGTACCACTGTAGTTAATTGTTGCAGCTTGTCTTCACTTATCCCCACCCCACCCTACTGCCCTGCTCACAGTTGTGAAGAATATTCCTACGTTTTGAATGGTCTGTGCAGCCATTAAGAGGTAAAGGTAAAGGTAAAGGGACCCCTGGCCATTAGGTCCAGTCGAGACCGACTCTGGGGTTGTTGCGCTCATCTCGCTTTATTGGCCAAGGCAGCCGGCGTACAGCTTCCGGGTCATGTGGCCAGCATGACTAAGCCGCTTCTGGCGAACCAGAGCAGCGCACAGAAACGCCGTTTACCTTCCCGCTGGAGCGGTACCTATTTATCTACTTGCACTTTGATGTGCTTCAAACTGCTAGGTTGGCAGGAGCAGGGACCGAGCAACGGGAGCTCACCCCGTCGTGGGGATTCGAACCGCGACCTTCTGATCGGCAAGTCCTAGGCTCTGTGGGTTTAACCCACAGCGCCACCTGCGTCCTACCATTAAGAGGTAGGAATAGGCTAATATTTGTGTGGACTCTCCCTGGATCAAGTGACTTTTCTTCCTTAAGTTCTCCAAGTTCTTAACCTAGCTCAAGGTTGTCATCGGAGCTAGCCAGATGTTTAACTCTGAATCGATCAGTCCATCCTTTGAAAAATAAGACTTGAAAACAGTCTTGCCCAAAAACAGCAATGAGATATTCCGTATTGGTGACTGTGACCTTGTTTTAAGGAACCATGTGCCCTCTAGCTATACACCTGAGTTTCTAACACTGCTTCCTACTATTCTAATGCTTTGTAACCATATTCCCCTCCCCACCTCTAAGCCTCCCACTGGCAGCTTCCTTCAGATGCAAATGCTAAACCACAGTTCAGCATTACAAGGATGGAGCCTCTATCCCAGGCTCAACCGTTCCCCTCTTCATCTCCTAAACGGGCTTCAGGGAGACCAGAAGCATCTCCTTTAGATTAAGCGCAGTTTGGTGTGCCACAACTGGTGGGTAATCGTCATGAAAACAAGCCAGTTTCATAAGCGCGTCTCCGCTAACAGCAGTTAAGGTGAACCATGGTTTCTCTGGGTTCGGACAAACTGTGGTTAATCAAAAATGGAGGGAGAAACAGCTGAGTTCCTCCTCACAGCAGTATCGGAGAAGAAAAGGGGAACACGAAAAGCAAGGAAGGAGGTTAGGTTTGTTCCCACAGGAAGTTCACAGTCTGTTGGGGGCACTGGATTAACATTTAACAGGAAGAAAGACTGCTGAAAACTTCTCTTGGAAAGGGCAGAAAACTTCTTCTGAGCTTCCTTATTACTCCTATCTGAGAAGAGCATCTTTTCACCTTACTTTAAGGGGGGAAATCCATCCCATACCACCTGCCACACAGGAACTTGCATAAGCTTTCTTTCCTGTTAACTGCTAATCCAGGAACTCTCTCTGGGGCTCAAAAGCACCCTGATACTAAGTCCTAACCAAGCTAATAATCATTGCTATAGTGCCAAGGTAACATATTTTTCACTCGTACAGCATTGCTGGAAAAAGCTTCCTTTAATCCTTTTTTTTAGGCAATGCAATCTGACCCCAAACCAAGCCAACATGTTTGTCACATCCTGAAGGAAAAGGGTGCCTTGTTGGGGAGCCCCATACCCAACAAACCCAAAAGTTTGCCTATGTTGGTACGTCTCCCAGATGGAATCCATTTAGGACCAATGCAGCAGTGAGTAGCGAGACTTATTCACTCTTGTTTGTATTTCGACGGGGGACTTTGCTCAGTGGCAGACTCCATGAGTTACATGTGGATTCCTGCAACACTGGGGGATTGGACTAGATGACCCCCAGGGTCCGTTCCAACTCTTGATGTTGTTTAGTCGTGTCCCCATGGACCAGAGCACGCCAGGCACTCCTGTCTTCCAATGCCTCCCGCAGTTTGGTCAGACTCATGTTTGTAGCTTTGAGAACACTATCCAACCATCTCGTCCTCTGTCGTCCTCTTCTCCTTGTGCCCTCCATCTTTCCCAACATCAGGGTCTTTTCCAGGGAGTCTTCTCTTCTCATGAGGTGGCCAAAGTATTGGAGCCTCAGCTTCAGGACCTGTCCTTCCAGTGAGCACTCAGGGCTGATTTCCTTCAGAATGGATAGGTCGGATCTTCTTGCAGTCCATGGGACTCTCAAGAGTCTCCTCCAGCACCATAATTCAAAATCATCAATTCTTTGGCAATCAGCCTTCTTTACGGTCCAGCTCTCACTTTCATACATCACTACTGGGAAAACCATAGCTTTAACTATACAGACCTTTGTCGGCAAGGTGATGTCTCTGCTTTTTAAGATGCTGACCATTAAGTTGTCATAAATGGATGCAGCCCAAAGCATCTCTCATCCATACTGGAAGCTGTTGGCAATTGTACTACAGTGAAAATGGAGACCAGAGCTATTATAAGGGGCTACTGTTTCTGTTTTTAAAAAAGACTAGAGTACAACTTTGATCATAAACAATGGAAGCAGATGTCTAATTCCAAAAGTATACAAACACCTGGAAACTGTTGAACCACTGTACTTCTACCGACAAGAAAAAGAGAGTGGATTGTGGACCTAACTCAAAAGAGGTAACAGCTAACGTTACCAAGCAACAGGTAAACTGCACGGTGATGCTATAGGACTGTGGCAAGACAAGAAGTTTTGACAGCTATGCCTGCTCACAAAGTGCCATCGGAAGGACTATAGCCAGGCTGAACTGCCAGGTCATATGCAAAGGAAAACTACCTAGCTACCTAAAAGTCCAACAATCGTACAGGAGGAAAAGGAAAGCAACAATCAGAACATTGGGGACATGGTCCAGAACCAAACATAAGCTATGTGTCAATGCTACTGCTAATGTCTGGGGCACTGTATACGATTGCTGCTTTAACCTGACTCACAATAGAAAAGTTAAGGACGCTGTGCTAAGTCAACACGATCAGATGCCATTAATCCACAACAACACAAAATTGTAGAGCCAATTCACTGTAGCAAAATATGCACGCTACCATCAAGTGTAATACAGTGGTACCTCGGGTTACAAACACCTCGGGTTACAAACACTTTAGGTTACCAACTCCTCTAACCCAGAAGTAGTACCTCAGGTTAAGAACACTTAACCCCAGGATGAGAACAGAAATCACGCAGCAGCAGGAGGCCCCCATTAGTGAAAGCGCGCCTCAGGTTAAGAACAGTTTCAGGTTAAGAACGGACCTCCGGAACGAATTAAGCTCGTAACCCGAGGTACTACTGTAATAGCACAAAGAGAAGCAAAATTCACACCTCTTGCCCCCCCCCCCCAACTTCGGACCAGAAAGGAAGCAGGTTATATCATCATTCAAAGGACCCCCAAATACGCCTTCCATATGAGAGAAAAGAGACGAGCACTCACTAAAAAGTCCTGGTGGTCCCACTGAACTTCAAATCCCAATGCAAAGTACCAGCCAATGCCCCCAAATTCATTTGCTGTGTCTGTACAGATGTATACAGCTTCGTAATAGGACTGTAATCACAACACAACAGTAAAACCAACAGGTTGAGATCACCAATATGAGCCTGTGGCTTTGCAGCAAGGGGTGGGGCAAACCGAGAGTATAAAGTTTGAAGTACACTTTCCAAAGCAGGATACAACAGTTGCACACACATCACTTAGCAAACTCCTCACCTTCCAGCAGGTAAACAAATGCTTGCAAACCGTGCTGCTGGGCTGCAGCAATAGTCAACATTAAGAGAAAGCCTTGCACTGTATCAAACAATGGGCAGGGTCTGTTAGCAGCTGCTGCTTGCTAAGCATCTAACAGGAGCAGCTGAATTATCATTGAAACATGTTTGAATCCTCCACCTGAGCTTGCTTATCAAGCAATCACTTTGGAGACTATCAGGAAAGCCCTGAGGTTACTCCAATCATGGTAACATTTGACCACAAGCACGGAAGCATAGATTGTGTTTTTTTTTTTTAATGTTAGAAGTCGCCACCTACAAGTGTGTGGTACATCTTCAAGTTGATTCCCTCTTCTAGACAAGGAAATAGTTTTAATTCCTCCTAACCAGCAGTGGCATGTTTTGTTTTGCTTTTTAGCACACAGCTCTGAATATTCACCATGCTGGTTACAGCTAATGGGAGTTGGAGTCCAACAATGCTTGGCCTAGATACAGATGCATAAAGGAAGTTGGGAAAGGAAGGGGGGGGGGAATCTGTCTGAAGATCTATGTTCACTTGAAAATATTTGCATAATGAGACAGTAAAGAAGAGCGGAGAGCTGCTAAAGATCAGTTGATAGGCAGGAACACACGCATGAAAAAGACGAGGACCTGACTGTGAAAGCCGCAGAAATTTCGCACAGCATCTGAGGCCAGTAATATTTAGCACAGGAATCCCGACTGCAGTTTTTCATGTTATAATATGTATTAAGTCCGGGACTCAAAATGAAAAGATTAAAAAGTAAATCGCATTAATGCAGCCTAGTGGCAAAGTCAATATTTTTATTCAGCATTTTCATCTTCCAAGAGTCTCCTTGGCTGGGAATTTTCCGGCATAAGTGGCCACTCCAACAAAGATCACATTTGTATTACTCTTTCTCAGACCTATGCTTTTAAATATCCATAGAAGGTTATCAGATGGCAAAGATGAAGCACATATCATGCCAACCCCCGAAAAAGCCATTTATAGGCTTGATTACTTCCTAGCTCTTTTCTGCCTGCAATATCAGATTATTAAACCTGTAGCCATTTCCATCACACGACCAGAGTCCCGTTATTATTATTTTTTCAAGAGACTCTACAGTGTTACATCTGGAAACAGAAATGGAAAATGAGGTCACATACCAGGCATTTTCTCGCGTAACTTTCCTTCTCAGATGCCTTTCGAAAGGATCAACAAAAAGGTTACCAGGAAACAGTGTCAAGTAAGAATGCTGCCACCATCTTCTAAAATTAGACGCGCATTGACACCTCTTAGGCCGAACCAAATGCCGTCACCAGGCCAGGGTTCTCTTTTTTCTACGTTTTTAACAACAAAGCATTGTATGGTCTCTACAGTTACACACACAAATACCCTGCACCAAACTGGAAATGATGTAGGCATTTATTCATTTGCTCCCCTCCATTTGTCAACACTTAAATTGGAAACTCAATGGGGTTTTGGTTTGTGGTACTCAACAAAATGACCTGTACATTGACAGCACTATATTTTTAAAAACGGCTCATCAAAATGAATCACTGTTCAATTAATAATAAGGTTGTTATAATATATAGAGCATGTTCTACACAGCATATAGGAATGAACCATTGCTATTTGGTATATTATAAAATCACCTGAAGAAAATCACCAAGACAATGGATCCTAGGCTGCAACTGAAGAAATGATGAAACACTAAATACATTTATAGGTTCAGCAAGCTACATGACTATTAACCAACAAACCAGCCTGCCATTCTTAAGAGTATCACCAACCCTCCATTTTCTTTGGCTTCCATTTGGTAAAAAAAGAGAGTCACATATTTCTAAGAGAGAGGAAATTATACCAAGCCCGTTAATGCTAATTAGCATTCACACACACAAAGCTAAACGCAACAGCCGAGTACAGGGCTAAATCTCAAGCATAATCAAAGCAACAACTTTTAAAATCAATATACTTTTAAAATCAATATACTTTTAAAATCAATATACTTGCTTATGGACCCTGAAGCTCACTGCTAAAACAAAACGGTCCCCTCTTAAAAAGGGAAGACAAGGGCAGCTTCAGGTTCTAGGAATTCACTGCTTCAATGCAAGCACAAACTAGGTCAGCGCCAAACGTCTGGCTAGCCAAAGCCAATTCTTGCTGAACTTAAATTACCTCCCCTCCTTTCTGTCTTGCTCTCTTCCTGAAACAGCAGATCTTGAAGATACAGTATTTCTTCCACCATGGCAGTGCGTTAAAGATCGGGGTCTTCACGACACCCATAGCCCGGTGCACGACGTCTGCTTCGACATCTTCCTCCCAGACCCAGTGAGGACGTCAGCTTGCTCAACAGTTGCTTTGACTGGATTTGCTACCAAATAGGCTTTGGCAATGATTGCTTTTAATCCCCTGGTAATACCAAGCTGCAACTGTTCACAGCTAACGACAGGACATGGCCAGTACTGCTATAGGGAAAGGTCCCAGACCGGGGTAGTGAAAGGGCTGCAAACAAATCTTTGTAGAAAGAGAGGTTGCTGACAGGAGAACTGAATTGCAGGAATTAAGAATGCTAACCAACACGCTAGAAAGAAACTCGCTTAGGTTTAATTTGTGTGCACTGAACTTAAAGAGGGCTATGCATGCAAACATTTTACCCACCGGTTGGTCTGCTGATAACGCTTTGCCTTAAGCTAAAACTTTCGGTTATCATTAATATTACTGCTTTGAAAAAGAGTTCTGGTCAGTGTTTATCTGCCCGCGGTATGCCAACAGTACGTGCTTTATTCAGCGCTACACAAACACACACGGTTAGAAACTCAAGACATAAAATCTAATCACCAAATGGCACCTTAAACTTGGGCTGCTGTCGCCACAATGGAAAGTCTAGACCCAGGGGTCAGCAAACTTTTTCAGCAGGGGGCCGGTCCACTGTCCCTCAGACCTTGGGGGGGGCCGGACTATATTTTGGAAAAAATAATGAACGAATTCCTATGCCCCACAAATAATCCAGAGGTGCATTTTAAATAAAAGCACACATTCTATTCATGTAAAAACATGCTGATTCCCAGACCATCCGCCGGCCATTTTTATACCGCTTTTATATTTTAAAGAACAAATCCCAAAGCAGTTTGCAACGCATAAAGAAAAAAAATCAAACAAAACAATCCAGAATAAAACTAATTAAAGGAAAATATTTCAGATCCTTCTCTAAGTGACATTTTGCTTTCCCTAGTCACCAACCTGGTATTCAGAGATCTCCACGTGGTCTCAATTGGACCCACATTAGTTGCAAAGCGCATATATGTTTTCCCCACATGCAGCTTCATGTTATGCAAAACGGCTTCTAAAAGCTGACGTTGGAGAGATTTACAGTAAACGTAGGAGACTTTGCTATAAGGTACTTGCAGGAAATTGACAGACTCCCCCTGCTAGTAAGGCCTGGGCGCCAGGCAGTTGCCAATTTCAGGACAATTTGGATCTTAAACTACACAATCCTTAAAACGCTACGGAAAGCAGGAAGGTTCAGACTGGTTGGACCTGTACTATAAAAAAAACCAACCACACAAACATTGGTTAAACAGCTCGTTTTAAAACAAAGCCTGGACAGGGGAGAAAGTTAAACATTTTGTACTAAATCATTTCTGCTGAAGGAATGAGAGAAGGCAAGTAGCAAAACCACCAGGATTAGCTTATAGACTTCCTCCGCTCATTATCTGAGCAGAGTCCCAACTGCCCCAAGAAGGCAAAATAAAAATTATAATAATTCTAACAGTTTTATTATTTATACCCCACCTGCCTGGTAAGCGGGTAGGGGAACTAGGTGAGAGTTATTAGCAAACCCCCGTTCCCCTCACAAAGCTACAGTTCCCAGAGTGGTGTAACAATAAATCCCTCTGGGAAATCTGGGAATTTTAGCTCTGTGAGGGGAACGGGGGTCTCCTAACAACCCTAAGCGCCCTTAACAAACTACAGTTCCCAGGGTACTCGGCGACGGGGGGAGCCACGACCATTTAAAGTGGTACGATGCTGTTTTAAATGCTTCGTGCAGATGGAGCCCAAATGCAGAAAGCACTTAATCCTATAGCTGTTTCCCACAGCTAGTGTCTTATTAAGACTTTAATAGGCTCTGTCCAACACAAACGGCGCAGCATGCAGATTGCCTGGGTCACAGGAGGATATTCCACCGGTGCAGAAGCAAGTAGCCCAGCACCCACAGCAAGCAACATTTAAATAGGGTGGCAGCTTCATGGAACACCTTTGTGGGTGCTTTACTTTCTTGGGCTCCATGATTACTGCAGATGGTGACAGCAGCCACGAAATTAAAAGACGCCTGTGTCTTGGGAGAAAAGCAATGACAAACCTAGACAGCATCTTAAAAAGCAGAGACATCACCTTGCCCACAAAGGTCCGTATAGCTAAAGCTATGGTTTCCTCAGTAGTGATGTATGGAAGTGAGAGCTGGACCGTAAAGGCTGATCGCCGAAGAATTGATACTTTTGAATTATGGTGCTGGAGGAGACTCTTGAAAGTCCCATGGATTGCAAGATGATCAAACCTATCCATTCTGAAGGAAATCACCCTGAGTGCTCACTGGAAGGACAAATCCTGAAGCTGAGGCTCCAATACTTTGGCCACCTCATGAGAAGAGAAGACGCCCTGGAAAAGACCCTGATGTTGGGGAAGATGGTGGGCACAAGGAAAAGAGGACGAGATGGATGGACAGTGTTCTCGAAGCTATGAACATGAGTTTAACCAAACTGCGGGAGGCAGTGGAAGACAGGAGTGCCTGGCATGCTCTGGTCCATGGGGTCACGAAGAGTCGGACATGACTAAACGACTAAACAACAACAGCAACAACAACACCTCACCACTACTGAATCAGTGGGAGGGGGGTTTCCTTATGCTCTTACCCAGGGGTCGGCAACTTAAGGCCCAAGGGCCACAAGCGGCCCACAGGGGTCGTTTAACCGGCCCACGAGCCCCCCCGAAACCG
The DNA here is from genome assembly GCF_951804945.1 of Podarcis cretensis. NCBI lineage: Eukaryota > Metazoa > Chordata > Lepidosauria > Squamata > Lacertidae > Podarcis > Podarcis cretensis. The sequence continues at coordinate 14,937,572 of NC_137176.1, read as the reverse complement.
AGCCGCCTGCTTGGCGTGTCCCCACGCATTGCGCTAAAATGGCGCAGCATAGCACGTGGACTTGTTTCCGCAGGCACCAGAAATCGCGACTGCGAGGGCGCCAGAAATCGGGGGCACGCGTGCGATCCAGCCCACAGAGGCGTCTCCGCTGGAGTGAACCGGCCCAGGCGAGGTAAACCTTGCTGACCCCTGTTCTTACCTAAAGAAAATGCAATGCAAAGCAGTACAACTGACCCAAAGCAATCCTTGCCCATTTTGGCTTCAGGGGAGAGGGAGCCCCACTCCCTATCCCTAGAGGCCTGTTCAGGAAGAGAAGCAGTTTCTGCTCACATGGCGCATTATTAAGAGGCAAACGCGGCAGCCAAGCCTTCAGTTCCAGAAGGTTTTGAAGTGAACATCTCCTTCCAAAAGAGTCGAGAAAAGGATCTGAGTCAGTGCTGAAAATGACTCATCTATGGCGTACAGATTTCTCCGCCTAACTACAGACAGATGAGCTTGACCAGTAAAAAAAACAACTAATTTTTTTCCTGGTAATGATAGGTTACAGAGCATGCAAAAGGAAGCAATTGGAGGACGTTTTTGTTATTACACAGAAGCATATTCTCGCCAGATTTCAAAGGCAATTTCTGAAATCTCAGCCAACACCAAGTTAAGGAAATAAAGTCATCAAGTGGCGCTTTCTACTGGAGCATTTGGTATCCGAAAGCATTCCCCTCCCCCTTTCTTCCTAGTAAAACATTTGTACTAGAATAGACGTTTTCACCTCCTTTGCAGCAGTGGCTCAGCTTCCTTATTAACTTGAACTTCCAAGCACAGAAATTCAGGTATTTCACCTGAAGCATGGAAGCTAAGGAATGCACACGGCAGATAGTTAACTCTTTATGGTCAAAGACACCACAGCTCTGGATGGCTACATGCACCAACCTAGTGTCCGGGCAGCTAGTTCCAGTTCTGGGCCCTATGGAGGAGTTGCAGCAACCACTCCACCTCCACCAGTTCAAGTTTTCGTGAAATATGCAGGGATTTGTGATATGTAAAATGAACCATGGAAAGAGAAGAAGGGAAGTCGTTGCTATCTTAAGGAGGAAAAAAGAGTATTTTAAATTGTAAAACAGAAAACTTAATAAAAAAATTATAAAAAAGAAACATTGCCCACCACTGAAAAACCCCAATGCAAACATGGCAGAAAGCACTGCGTGTGCTCATCCTCACACAAGGCCACTGAGAGGCCTAAGCCTGGCCAATTTGCCACATGATATGCCACATGATATGCCCAGAATCCCCTGCAATGCTTGAGGGGGTCCTTAGCATATGAGACACTACAGAAAGTTTGAAAACCAGGTGTATTCGTTGCAGCATCATAAAGACATCACAAACAGGTTCAAAGCAGTGCTTCTGCTACGGTTGTGGAACTGGCGTCATCATGAAGCCAGTTTGCGTGTCACAACATTGTTTTATTTGACCAGGAAGCACTGACTAAGTGACCTGTTTCTCATAAGAAAGCCTATGTATGTGTTTGTGGCAAGGGGCAGGGGGCGGGGGGAGAGAATCAATGCCTGGTGAGGCAAGTAATATTCAATTTTCAAAAACAAAGCACCAAACCCCAGCAATTGTCATCTGTCTGGAGAACGTGCACTGACAGGTTGGTGTGGTGGTGAGGGAAGCAAATATAATGCCAAGAAAGGGGACCAAATCAATTTGCCTCAAAGAAGGTCCTCTCTAGTGCCCCAGCCAGCTGTGTCTCCCCAAATCATGGGATGTGGAGGAAACCCTGCTCTGCAGGTCTTAAAAAGTAGGCAGGGTTATATGGGAGAAGCTGGTCCTTTAGCTACTTTGGGCTCAAAGCATTTTAGGTCTTTAATGAATTGTGTCCAGAAACCTACTGGAAGCCAGTGCAGCTGTTATAAAATGGACATGACCTTCTCCCATGAATACACCCAACACGGCTTTCTCTCTCAGTTTCAGAAAAGCTGCTGATATTCTGAATCAGTTCTGGGAAGCAAAAATAGACTGGTCGAAGACTAACAAAACGAAGCCTAATCAGGAAGAACAAAGGCCGTCAACTGATCTGGGAGCAGAGGTTCAGCCTGTCTTGTATGCCATTGTGTTCCCCTCAAAATTAAACGTTTCTGGTCTGGGAGTGCTCTTGGATACTCCAGTAGAAGTTATGGCCAAGGATGCTTAGGTCCAGCATCTAAATAAACCCACTGCTAAGAAGATCAGGCTTGGCCACAGTGAGACATGCCTTTGGTTACCTCTAAATTAAATAACTGTAGTGTGCTCTGTGTTGAAGAATATTTGAAATGTGGTGGTGTGACAGCCTTGCTCAACTGAAGGTCTAAACACTTCAGGTCCAGAATACGTACCTTAAAGAATATCGTTTCCCATGGAAGCCTTCTTGCTCCTGCAATTAGCCTTTCCCAGAGCTAACGGCAGTCCAGCAGGAGTACGCTACCAAAAACAATTAAATTGTTTTTCTTCTCCAGCATGTTCTCTAAGCTAGTTTACACAATCACAGAAGCAATATCCCAGTTCCTAAGTAACCGGCGCATTATACAGAATCTCTCGCAATACAGATATTATAGTGCCACCTGTTAAGAGCTGAGCAGCCACTTTCAGATTATTAGACTCACTCCTATCTTTTATGTATCCATGCAAAGCAGGAAACTGTTCTAACGGAATAGGATAACCAGCCGTTTCTTTTGAGGGGGGGGGTCTCTCTTTTTTGTGCTGCTGTCAATAGTGAATTTTGAGAGCTCGTGCAGCATTTTTGAAAGCGTGAAGAATTTGGTAGAGAGACAAAGAAGGACCTCTAGGCATTAGCACTTTCATGATGTTACTTGTGATCAAGATGAAATGGTCCTGGCAGAGCAAAAGCCACATGAAAGGTAAAGATAGCTAAGTTGGTTCAAGCATGGTGCTGATAATGCCAAGGTTGCAGGTTTGAACCCTGTGTGGGACAGCTGCATATCCCTGCATTGCAGGGGGCTAGTCTAGAGGGTTTCATCCAACTCTACAATTCTATGTTTCTATGATTCTGAAGTAGAGGGCCTCACTGTCTTGGCTCTCTGTTTAGTGAAACCAGGTGAGATGGGCGCCGGCAGTTATCTTTCCACAAGGGCCGACATTGATGCCAAAATCCAGCATCGCCTGAGCTCTGCGACTGCAGCTTTCTCCCGATTGAAGTACAGAGCGCTTGAGGAGCACGACACTTGCAGGGAAACCAGAATGCCTGTTTACAAAGCTATTGTATTATCAACCTTACTGTATGCTTGTGAAACATGGACCACTTAAAAACGCCATCTCCAACTCCTCAAAAGATTCCATCACTTGGGAAGACAGGCAAACTAATGCCAGTGTACTGGAAGAAGCAAAGATCACCAGTGCCGAAGGAATGATTCTTCAACATCAACTTCATTGAACTGGTCATGTTGTGCGGATGCCTGATTATTTATCGCCTTCCAGAGCAACTACTCTATTCCAAGCTTAAAAATGGAAAGCGTAATGCTGGTGGTCAACAAAAGAGGTTTAAAGACTCTCTCAAGGCAAATCTAAAAAATGTAGTATAAATGCCGACAACTGGGAAACACTGGCCTGCGAGTGCTCCAGTTGGAGAACAGCCTTTACCAAAGGTGTCTTGGGTTTTGAAGACGCTCGAACTCAGGACGAAAGGGAGAAATGTGTTAAGAGGAAGGCACACTTGGCAAACCCTCACCTTGATCAACTCCTGCCCAGAAACCTATGTCCATAGCTGTCAAGTGTCCCTTATTTGAAGGGACAGTCCCTTATTCCAGCGCCATGTCCCGCTGCTGTCCCTTATTGATAGATGTCCCTTAAATGTCCCTTAAATGATGTCCCTTAAATTTCAAAGGAAGCAGCTCCTCTCCCTCCCTCCCTCCCTCTCTGCCGGCCAGGGAGGAGGGAGGCTCCAACTGTGTTGCTTGGCTGTGTTGCTCACCCAATAAGAAGTCTAAGAACGACTGGGGGGTGGAGCTTGCATGCCTTGTGTGTGGCTAGTTAATGCAAGCTGAGGGGGTTTTTGAATGCTGGACGCCATTTTGTTGCACGTGCTGCTGCAAACTTTGCAGTGCAAAGCCAGGCCGGGGAGCTATCTTAAGTTGAGGCTGCATAGGCCTTGTGGTGCAAGTGATTCAGATTCTATTCCGTTGAACCTCTGGTTACAAAGTTGGTTGGACAGTGTTCTCGAAGCTACCAGCATGAGTTTGACCAGACTGCAGGAGGACAGGAAGACTGGAGTGCCTGGAACAGGTGAGGCTGCAGGTCCCTTATTTTGGCTGCTGGTCCCTTATTTTCAAGGCTGCTGGTCCCTTATTTTCAAATAAGGACGTGGAAGGACGCGTGGACCCAGAAGTGACCTCCACAGTCACTTATGGACTCACTGTTAAGACCGTGTTCATGGAAGACAATCTTGCTCGGCTACAAGTGATTGCCAAAGAAAGAAAGAAGAAGGGGGGTACTAAATCTGGTGGGGAACATGTCATGCTCCATCTGGGGTACTTTGTCCAGCTTTGGTCCACAGTCTGCATTCAACTTTCATCTGTGGCTCCTAGAAGCTGTCAGCATGTGACAGCGGCCACAGCGCAGGAATGGCTTCAACTGGGCAGCTAAACCAGGACAGGGTAGCCAAGTTAGGGACTGGCTCTGCATACAAAGACAGGCTCTGGCGGATTCAGTGGACAGGACCATTTGTGGGTCACAAAGGCAGTTTCTGCACATGCTGTATAGGAAAGTAAGATGCAGCAACCTGGGAAGGCAGCCCATTCAAGAGAAGGAAAACTCTGACCCTAAATCTCTGCTGCTTTGCGGGGGCTACCTTTGGGAGAAGGAAAGGAGAAGTAGTAAACCCTACAGAAATCCAAAGTGGAATATCTAAGATGGTTGGAAGGTACCTTGTATATCTCCTTCTGCCAACTCCTGCGGCCAAGCTGGAGCCAAACGTATTGTTCTGTTTTCCTGTGGACCACATCAGCGAAGCTTGTGCCTCAGGGAGGGTCACTCTGCCAACACAACTGTTGACTTCAGCCTGAAATCTTGTGATGAAGGGCAGTACAATCAATCAATCAATCAATCACGATTTGGAACCAGCTTCAAACCTTGATTCCGTGATGTCAAAGGCAACCTAACACTGTACAACAGTTAAATGGAGGGGAGAGTTGGAGGAAGCAGTTTTGAAGTCAATCTATGTTACATATAAGACGGATTTACTTTCCTCGAACAAAATTCTTACATATGCTCAACGCAGAAATTTTAAATGGTAGTAATTATTCAGTGAACACCCCTCAGGCATTCCCCCCCCCCCCCCCGTAAGGCAAGGTGCTATGCTGGCAACTGGGATGGGGGGATGTATTTTTTTAAGGTGTTTACAATCAATTGAGCCAGTGAATTGCAGTGCAATTACGAAGCGGGGGCAATTACTAATGCGAAGCCTTAGAAAATGCCAAGCTATGCAATTTTCTTGCTACTAGGAGTCGCGTGTGCAAAAGCCAGCACAGCAGCGTCGAGTGAAAATGCAATGTTTCCTGTTGAAGAAAAAATTGCCACCTTTCATTGATCAGCAGCCTTGACTGGCTCAGAGTATTATAGAGACCTCCTGATTTGGAACAGGTTAACTCATTCCTCTCACCTTTAGCTACACCCAAATTGTTTTTCAGATTGCTTTTGATTTTGGAATAGCTTCTCAGAAGGAGTGCCATCAGTCAAAATGATGCAAGTATCCTTTCTCTCCCCCACCCCTTTTTAGTTCCCGACTGCTGTTAAGTAATGTAGGACTGTAGGACTACCTTAGGTGTGCTGACCCAGAAGGAAGCATCATTGAGTTCAGTGGGACTTACCCCCAAGTAAGTGCATCTCGGATTGCAGCCAAAGACCTTTGGCAATGGGCAAAATATACTCAACACACAATTAAGCAGCTGACAACCCATCCAGCTTCCTTGGTTACACCAAGATATTTCAGGAATGCATTAGGGTGCCAACGGCTTGGGTATCACAAACCTAGGAGCACAGAAAAGGTGAGTCCAGATAACTCAAAGGCAAACAATAAAGCATGGGAAACGAGACGTTTAGAAAATGTTTCAGAGTTGAAGAAGCACATTGCCTAGCAGGTTTTTGTTTGTTTGTTTTGGGGTTTTTAAATAAAAAATAAAGGTAAAGGACCTCCAGTCAAAGGCGACTATGGGGTTGCGGTGCTCATCTCGCTTTCAGGCCAAGGGAGCTGGCGTTTGTCCACAGACAGCTTTCCGGGTCATGTCGCCAGCATGACTAAACTGCTTCTGGCGCAACGAGATACCGTGACAGAAGCAAGACTGCAATGAAATGCCTTTTACTTTCCCACCACGGGGGTATCTCTATATCTACTCGCACTGGTGTGCTTTCAAACTGCTAGGTTGGTAGGAGATGGAACAGAGCAACAGGAGCTCACCCCATCATGGGGATTCGAACCGCCAACCTTCCAATCGGCAAGCCCAGGAGGCTCAGTGGTTTAGACCACAGCGCCACCCGCGTCCTTCTGCTGCCCAGCGTGCAGCTTTAAGCACCAGCAGTACGCATTTAATATATTTTAAACTCCTTAGAGGTTGTCTTACCTACCATCAAGTGGTATATATAAAATTTGTTTTAAAAAATAAAAATAATTCAAGTCTCATTGCTGCTGACAGGAGCTTGACTTCACCAGGATCAGGGCCCAAGCATTTTACTACCATTTATATCATCTTCATTATATTAAATGAGACATTAGTATGTATTAAATTATATTTTCATCCGCAGATCTCAGCATAAAAATACAAGATGGATTAATACAAGTTCTTCCAAAGAAATTAAACCCAAGTACATGGCAACACTGAGTACAAATCAGACACCAACTAATTAGTGTCCATAATACCTAACAAAGAGATACTGAAGATATTAGTTGTGCAATTCATAAAAGCAGCCCATATCTCATTGCATCACCTTTAAACCTACAATTTAACATTTACCCATCTTAACCTAGTTTTTGTTGTATTTGTACACAAACACACAGAGAACGTTTACTATGAAGAGGGGAGGAAACCCTGCAAGTCAGTGGGTCTGTCTCCTCAGAGGTAACACAAACTGGGTGGTACTAGACTAAAAACACGATAGACATGGGTTCAAATCCCCACATCCCTCACTGGGGTGACCTTGGGCCAATCGCTGTCTCTCTGCCCAACCAACCTCACAGGGCTGTTGTGAAGAAAACATGGGGAGGGAGACACCCTACACACCACTTTGAACTTCCTGGAGGAAATAACGAGATAATGTAACAGTGAAAATAATAACAATACTCATCAGCCCTGCTCCCCGCCCATTCCTGCCAGGAATGCATCCCTGAACCGCAAACATGTTTCTAGCTTGCCTGGATAAGGGCAAGGAGAGATGTGTCTCTCTGTAGAAATATCTGACTCCTGCATAGCTGGAAAGTCACCTAAAGGAGGAGTTGCATCTGTTGCTCAACCCACTGTTTGCCTCTGGCCACAATGCACCACAGAAATGGGTGCATGAAGGAACATGGCCCTCAAGTCAAAAAGGTTCCCATCCCTCGTAGAACCTGATTTGTCTCATTGCCTCATGGGAGGTGCTTCCACGAAAGAAAAGTCTGAGACTCAAGATCTCCCCTTGGACACAAGGCCTGCTGTCTTCCCAAAAAGTTTCAGAACCCACCGACTTCACTGAACGCCACCAATGGACAATGGAGTCTAAACATGCATACACAAGCACACTTCCTTTCATTGTTATTATCAAAATCTACCCTTTTCGGAGCAATGCTACGCCGAAAGTTTGATATTTCCATTTTCCTTACGGCTGTTCGTCAAATTGTGCCGCCTCGTTGGAGATACTCAAACATACCCAGCATTGATTATTTCACTAAATGCCAAACAGACAATGCGTCTTTATGAGGAGGAGCAGAAGCAAGGCAAATAAGCAATTATTGATTCAGAGGATTTTGCGAAAAGAAAGATTCTTTCACCAACTCAAAACAGGGAGAGTTTTGAGCATGGGTTTGATTTTTGTTTTTTAATCTCGGGCACAAAGACTTTCTCTAGGTCTTTACAAGCAAAGTTTCAACACAGACCAGATATGGAGAGTTAACAAATGATGATTCACAGCACCAGTCACACTTTACTCATGTATAAAAACGAGCGATTCAGCCATCCAGGGAGCAGCAGATACAGGAGGCAAAAGGTTTGTGTTTTTAAAAACAGACGCCTTATTTAGGAATGAGCCTTCTGATTCAGTACTTCCCTTATGACCCGTGTTTTGGCCGGGTCTCAATACTTCTATTTATCGAACGGCAAGCCCAACGTCATTTGCCTCCACCCACCCACAAAAACACAAGACTCAGAAGTGAGGCGACATGTCAAAGTGTACGAAGACGGCCGTTTTGGAGGCAGCAAATAAGCCTTTACGGAATTCACTTCTGCTTCAAGTTCCAGAGGTCGTAAGGAAAAATTCTGCCTCACGTTTGTTTGAAAAATACAAGTTAAGGGCTAGCTTTCAATGCAGGGCTGCAGTTCCTCCTCCCCACACAAATGGACCATTGGTGGGTTAGGGCCTTCACCGATATTCTCATCTTATGATTTAAGAACACAGCTATGAATTAAAGGAGAAAGCCAGGGCTTTCTGGGGTTCCAGAGCAGCCATTTCTTCCCCCAGTAAGAAGAACTGTCTCTCATGGGTGGTATTCAACCAAGATGTTCTACCAATGCAATATTTCAGCATGCATAACGTATCTCCCCTCCTGCAACCTCCCTAAATCTACTCCAGAGGGTTGCAGGAACCTCCAGAATTTTGGGGGTGCCAGGGGTAAATGTAGACTAGGATCACGCTGCCAATAAAGTGGTTTTACACACACACAGGGTTTGAAGTATTACTGTTAGCTTAGTTGCTGCAAATGGATTTCTTTACTATTATGTTTCACCGTACAGTGGTACCTCGGATTAAGAACTTAATTCGTTCTGGAGGTCTGTTCTTAACCTGAAACTGTTCTTAACCTGAAGCACCACTTTAGCTAACGGGGCCTCCTGCTGCCGCTGCGCTGCCGGAGCACAATTTCTGTTCTCATCCTGAAGCAAAGTTCTTAACCCGAGGTAATATTTCTGGGTTAGCGGAGTTTGTAACCTGAAGCATATGTAACCTGAAGCGTATGTAACCCGAGGCACCACTGCAATTGGTTGGTGTGTTTTTTTCCTGCATGACCCACCCTACCCCTCTGTGAGAGGAAGGGTGATATAAATAAATAAGTATTTCCACCCTGGAGCACAGTATGGAAAGATTGGGAGTGCTGATTCTTTGAACCGCAGAAGGAAGAAGCGTCTTCTGAAAAATGTTTAAAAGTACTCCTCCCCTCCAAAAAAACCAAAAAAAACCCCAGAGTCCTTTCTGTTGGGGATAATTCAGACTGAAATCCCCAGGTGCCAAAAAAGGTTGTTTATGTATGCTACTACTGCAGCCTGTGTTTTGTTAGCCCCAAAATGGAAAACGAGCAAAGTCCCAACCAAAGAAGAATGGCAACTTAAGTTGACAGAATATGCACAATTCACAGACTTAACATATAGAATAAGAGAACAAGAACAACATATGTTTAAAGAAGATTGGAAAACATTTATTGAATATATGGGAAACAATTGTGTACTGCTGGAAACGCTGGCAGCATTAAGATAAATTCAACAGTGTAAACAAGTTTTGATGGATGCAATAATAGAATACAGTGGTACCTCGAGTTACAAACGCCTCAGGTTACAAACTCCGCTAACCTGGAAGAGTTCCCTCGAGTTGAGAACTTTGCCCCAGGATGAGAACGGAAATTGTGTGCCGGCAGCAAGAGACCCCATTAGCGAAAGCACGCCTCTTGTTAAGAACAGTTTCAGGTTAAGAACGGACCTCCAGAATGAATTAAGTTCGTAACTAGAGATACCACTGTACTGAATTTGTAAAATATTTACAAAAAAGAGAGAGAGGAAGCATCTTCTGGGCCACCAGGTGATGTCAAGTAAGCAATCATTCAATCTCATCCCTCTATTCAGTCACCTGAGAATAACAGCAACCTACTTTGCAGGGCTGTTTTAAGGATGGCTGAAGTGAATACCAAGTGCTTTGAGCTCACTTGGTTAGAGTGTGGTGCTGGTACGCCACGTTCATGTGTTTGGTCCCCATATGGGCTAGCTGCATATTCTTGCACTGTAGGGGTTGGGACTAGATCATGGGTAGGCAAACTAAGGCCCGGGGGCCAGATCCGGCCCAATCACCTTCTAAATCCGGCCCACGGATGGTCTGGGAATCAGCATGTTTTTACGTGAGTAGAATGTGTGCTTTTATTTAAAATGCATCTCTGGGTTATTTGTGGGGCCTGCCTGGTGTTTTTACATGAGCAGAATGTGTGCTTTTATTTAAAATGCATCTCTAGGTTATTTGTGGGGCATAGGAATTCGTTCATTTTTTTTTTTTCAAAATATAGTCCGGCCCCCCACAAGGTCTGAGGGACAGTGGACCGGCCCCCTGCTGAAAAAGTTTGCTGACCCCTGGACTAGATGAACCTCAGGGTTCCTTCCAGTTCTACAATTCTATGATTCTAAGAGCTAAACACCACAGCTAATATTTTTTATCACATCAACTTTTTTAAATAATAACAATAAAAAATTAAGACCAGTTCGCTCCAACCTAAGTCTCAGAAGACAACTGAACCCACTTCTTCTAATCATAAATCCACAGAACTAAAACCTCAGTCACCATGCTGCAACATAGCAGGTCTGCTTCATCAGATGAGATGTTATTTAGCCCAGCACCCCATAGTGACCCATAAGGTGTCTCAGGATATGGTCACAATAGCACTTTCCTGCTCTGTAGCAACTGGAATTTGAAGGCATACTGTCTCCCAACCTCAAGAGGAACTTGCAGTTATTGATAATCTCATCCTCCATGAATCTGTTTAATCCTGTTTTAAAGCCATCTAATTTGGGACCATCACCGTATTTTGTGATGTTGAATAACTATGCACTGTATTAGAGAAGGCATGAAGGGAACGAAGTGGATGCCCCATTTAAATGTTCTCTTCTCAGTCAGGATGGAATTGTCCCATCTTCCGCTTCTCCCATACGTACTATCAGAAGTGGGTTTTTTGCTGTCACAGCAAGTTCAATACATTACAAAAACTCTTTCTCCCAATTCCTTTCCCTGCTTTCCCTGGGTCCTTTTTTTCAAGCCCATTCAGTAACATAGGTAAGTCAGCCTCAAAAGTTTCCATTGCAAAACAGATAGCCTGGAAAGGAGAGAATGTAGTTTTAAAGCTACCTATTTATGGATAGATAAGATGTCTTTTTCTGCCTTTCATCATCATGTCTCAGGGCAGGTTGCAATAATATAATACAGTGGTACCTCGGGTTAAGTACTTAATTTGTTCCGGAGGTCTGTACTTAACCTGAAACTGTTCTTAACCTGAAGCACCACTTGAGCTAATGGGGCCTCCTGCTACCGCTGCGCTGCCGGAGCCCGATTTCTGTTCTTATCCTGAAGCAAAGTTCTTAACTTGAAGCACTATTTCTACGTTAGCGGAGTGTGTAACCTGAAGTGTAAGTAACCTGAAGCGTATGTAACCCGAGGTACCACTGTACAGTAATTAATAATAATAATAAATACAGCTAAAGGAACAAGTAAAACCATTCCAGTAAAAACAGAACAGTAGGCACATGGTGTTAAGAGAAAAAACGGATTTAATGCAGAACTGGTTTGACAATCTGCATCAGAGAATTAAGTGGGCAAGAAACAGGGCAAGACAAATTGTGTGGGAACAGCAAAACAAGTGCACACACAGAGGATTGAAAGCTAATTAAAACTCACCCCCGGTTGAGTGATCAAAGCGAGTTAATCTAATTAAACTGTTAGCCAGGGGTTTATGGTGCTGACCCTCATATCTGAAGCTACCCCACAGGAAAGAATTGGATGGCACACACTTTGTGAGGTTTACATGACCCCATGTCCACCTATCCTGCCAGCCAGCAAAAGGGCTGAAAGCAAAACTGTGAGGGGAAGATCGATGAGAACAGCGCTGAAGTGAAAGGTGCAGAAGAAGAACCTCGGTGGAGAACAGATACGTCTGCCCCGCAAAGGTTTATAAGGTTTAAAATGTATTCTGAGGAAGCTTGGGCTGCAGATGATGAACACTGGTTGCTCCCAGCAAAGGTGTACTATTGCTGTCCCAGGTGTGCAATAAAGAGAAATGTGCATCATTGTGCTGTTAGTGTGGGGATTCTGTGCGAGTGACCCCAGGATGCCACTTCAACGACAAATAATCTACAGCAGGGGTAGGCAACCAAAGGCCTGGGGGCTGGATGCGGCCCAATTGCCTTCTCAATCCAGCCTGCGGACAGTCCAGGAATCAACGTGTTTTTACATGGGTAGAATGTGTGCTTTTATTTAAAATGCATCTCTGGGTTATTTGTGGGGCCTGCCTGGTGTTTTTACATGAGTAGAATAGAATGTGTGCTTTTATTTAAAATGCATCTCTGGGTTATTTGTGGGGCACAGCAATTCGTTCATTAGTTTTTTTCCAAAATATAGTCCAGTCCACCACATGGTCTGAGGGACGGTGGACCGGCCCATGGCTGAAATAGGTTGCTGACCCCTGATCTACAGCTAATGTACCCACTTCTAAGAGTCCATTGAAAGAACAATTGCCTCTTGATCTAAAAGGCCAGCATCCAGATCCAGCAATGGGCATTTGTGACCACAACATCCTATCTCCTTGATGTCGAGGTATATAACTAAATAAAGGACCCCCTGGACGGTTAAGTCCAGTCAAAGGCGACTATGGGGTTGCAGCCCTCATCTTGCTTTCAAGCCTAGGGAGCCAGCGTTTGTCCACAGACAGCTTTTCGGGTCATGTGGCTGGCAGGACTAAACTGCTTCTGGCGCAACAGAACACCGTGACGGAAGCCACAGTGCACAGAAACTCTATTTACCTTCCCACCGCAGCAGTACCTATTTATCACACACATGGGAAAAGGGGGGCACTGTGGTCTAAACCACTAAGCCTCTTGGGTTTACCGATTAGAAGGTTGGCGGTTTGAATCCCCACGAAGGGGTGAGCTCCCGTTGCTGTCCCAGATCCTGCAAACCCAGCAGTTCGAAAGCACACCAGTGCAAGTAGATAAATAGGTACCGCTGTGGCGGGAAGGTAAACAGCGTTTCTGTGCACTCTGGTTTCCATCACAGTGTTCCATTCCACCAGAAGCGGTTTAGTCATTCCGGCCACATGACCCAGAAAGCTGTCTGTGGACAAACGCCGGCTCCCTCAGCCTGAAAGTGAGATGAGCACTGCAACCCCATAGTCACCTTTGACTGGACATAACCGTCCAGAGGTCCTTTACCTTTACCTTTTATAACTAAATCAATGAATGATTACAAACATAGGGCCACACCCAACAGATGCACACCATTTACACTTAGGCTTTCAAGAACGATGTCAAAGTCATTAGTCTACAGTTGCAGCTGCTCCCTTTCTCTCTCACACAAGTTTCCCTCTTTTGAATGACCTGTGTAGGACATGACTCAAAGAGAAAGTTGGCACCCGGAGTGTCCTATTTTTAGCAACGCACAAGGTTTGTTTGGGCAAAGCTGGATAACAAACTAACGCTCCCAACGCCCAAAAGGAAATGAAAGAATACAACAGTCCTCAGCCATGATGAAATCAGCCAGAATCTTCAGAGGAAGGCAGATAATGGTCTTTTTCATACAAACCAGTAAGCAATAGCATCAGTGAACAGGAAGAACCACCCTCAAAACATCAGGTTTCAGGCTATTGAGTTAGACGAAACAGTAATTAAATAAATGTACTAAGTCAGAACATGGAACGTCTTGAGAAGAACGCCTCAGTATTTCCTCTCGTACGAAGGCCAGTACAGTGGTACCTCAGGTTACATACGCTTCAGGTTACAGACTCCACTAACCCAGAAATATTACCTTGGGTTAAGAACTTTGCTTCAAGATGAGAACAGAAAGTGTGCTCCAGCGGTGCAGCAGCAGGCCCCATTAGCTAAAGTGGTGCTTCAGGTTAAGTACAGTTTCAGGTTAAGTATGAACCTCCAGAACAAATTAAGTACTTAACCCAAGGTACCACTGTACACATATAAACAAAAGTGAAGATAATCGCAATCGGCACATAACCACTTTGTGAAAAAATTATCGCAAAACAGCAATCGCGAATGGCGTTCGTTCCATGCTAACAAGGCAATCAAAGGATTGGTGATACATTTCTGGTTGGAAACTTCTCCCAGAACTAATACACTTTACCTTCAGATCCCAGGCCATAATCTCTGTCCTGCAGGGCTTCACTTCTGAAATTCATTCCCCAGACTCAACAAATCTCAATATGGTGTAAGTGAAGTTGCTCATTTCCTGTTCCCTCACCAATTTCTTAAATTTCCTCCTCCCACCCCACACCCACTTAGGAAATTTAAGTTGTAGCTTACAGGGCCATTTACAGAGTATAAATATCCATAAGGAAACTGTTGTTGTCTGCTTCTTCCATAAAGCAGTTTTTAAATATACATCCTACATCTGCATTCTGAAGTGGTACAGGAACAGTTTTTTTCATATGATGCTCCATTTATGTAGGCAGGCCAAAGTCATAATCCAAGGTACAGATTACTGTTAGGGGAACTTTTGTTCCAGCGCAAATCTGGTCAATCACCCGATTCGAATGTGATGCTAAGCTGCTGTTTCATGTTATGTCTCTGGCTTGTGTGCTCTCCACCCTCTCTGTTCTTCTGGTGGAACCACAAGTGGTGTTTTCATTTAACCGCAGTTTACTGTTACACCCTAAACTGTGGTTAATATTAAGAAGGGTTTGTTAAAACAAGCCAAACTCTGTAGATCCTAGTTTGAAGTTGGCTTGTTTCACTAAACCATAAGCAAATGCTAACCACAGTTTTGTCTACGTTTGGACATAACACAGAACTGAAGTTAGTTAAAAATAGACACAAAAGCTTTCAATATCCTTGTTGTGGGCAAACTAGGGGAATGGGGGAGCACCTAAGCCTTAGGCTTGTTCATGTTAACACTAAACCACAGTTAACGTTGTGTTGCCACGCAGCTATAAGGTTCCCCCACCTCCCATGTAGTTTTAATACCAGCTAAATCCAGACTGGCATGTCAAAGTAACGTAAAGAAGGTAATTCAGTTTCCAGATAGTGTTTATGTACCTCACCCACAAAGCACGTAAAATATAGATGAGAGTATGCATGCTTCACCCCCTCCATTTTTTAAAACACAACAGAAGTTTGGATTCTGCACTGATTAGAAGCGGCAAAACTACAAGCCAAAAATAACTGAATGAGGTCCAAAGAGAATCTTCAAGTGCTTCTCCTTGACATCAACTGGGAACATACCAAGAATCTGGATCATATTCTCCTTACTGTGGTTCAGAACTGGGAATGGGGTAGAAAATTCCCAGGATTTTCTGTTTGTTCACAAAGATGAAGTAACTTCAGGAAGGTGAAAATCACAGTATTAGTCCAGTTTTTACATAGCCAAACAGTGCGAATCAATAGATAACAGGGCAAATCTGTCCCAGAAGACATGGAAAAGCCATTATTTTCTAGTTCCCTCCCTCCGGAATAAAAAGGGGGCAGTAAGGTCATACATAAATAGCTTTTGTCAAAATTAAGCTACGCTAAGGAGCTTAAGAAGATGGTGTATTTCATTTCAAATGATCTGCCACCTGTACATAAGCAATTTTTACACATTTGAACACACACACACAAACACACACACAGGCTTTGTTCCCTTCACGTTTCTAGTTCCTTAGGAGGAAGCCAGCTGCAGGATGAGTGGGCATTTTTAAAGAACCGCTTAGCCACTAAAGAATACTGAAACAATAAATACATTTTCTTGAAATAGGGAAATATCTCAGGAAAGTACAGAAACCATTTCAAAATGGGAACCCAAGAGCTTTGCCCGTTTCAAGGTAGAGAATAAAAAATGGGATCAACCTTCTAGTCATAATGCCATTGGGGTAAATGGGAGAGAGATGTACCAAGTCTGACATACACGTCCCCCCCCCACGCCCCATATGCCAGGGAGTTGCTCACGTCAAATTAAGAAAAAAGGACTATTTTACAGCAAGACTAAGCTTACAGCGCAAGTCTTACTCCTTGCCACAGCTGCTCAGAAGTGAATCTCACTGATTTCTATGGGGTTTATTCCCAGGTAGGTCGGGCTACGATTGCAGGCCCAGTCACAAAGCTGTAGCATTTGGTGCCTGTTCTGTATGACTGCTACTATGTCGGTGTGTATGGGACTTTATAGATTCAGGAGCAAAAACGCACAGCAAGCACCAGACACTCAACATTTCAATAACAAAGGCAAGTAATGTTTTAGTATCCAAAACCTTCAGTGGTACCTTGGGTTAAGTACTTAATTCATTCCGGAGGTCCGTTCTTAACCTGAAACTGTTCTTAACCTGAAGCACCACCTTAGCTAATGGGGCCTCCTGCTGCCGCCGCGCCACCGGAGCACGATTTCTGTTCTCATCCTGAAGCAAAGTTCTTAACCCGAGGTAATATTTCTGGGTTAGCGAAGTCTGTAACCTGAAGCGTATGTAACCCGAGGTACCACTGTATTCCATACATAAATGGTGAGTGCATTAAAAACACATTGTAAGCCTGGAGATTAGTCATGTTCCAGAAAAAAAGGTTCTTATGTCCGTGACGCGAAATAATTTCTACAAACACTGGTTCGCAAAGTAGGGGTAAGCAGAGAAAGCAGACAGACATGCCCTCTCTCTCTTATGCACACACAAGCACCCTGGTATTCTTTTTGTTTTATTCCCCCAGACACTCTCATCTCTAGTCGTGTAGCTATTTGGCAAGCCAGTTCCGAAAGCCATTAACAAACAAAAGCTATATTGTCTCCTAAACTGCACACTAAGCATCCGAGACATTCTTCCCATACAGTTGTCTTTACTGGACATATCGCACTAATGGATGGGCTTGCAACTTAATAGGGACTAGCCTGGATAAACAAGGCCGGTCGCTTCAGAATCTTATCTCTTTAAACCTTTCATCTCATGGTAAAACACTGCCCATCTTTCATAATCCTTTCGCTTGCTGTAGGTATTCTCCCAGACATCTAACAGGCAAGTGGGTGGGTTGTGGGATTATTATTAATATTATATTAATCTTTCCAGCAGCTCCTCCCCCAATGCCTTTAATGCTTTCGTTCTACATTCCGCAGTCCATTTGTGTGCTCTGAACCACATAACAAGCAAAGCACAGCAATCAGAGCTAACAGCTGAAGTTCAAGGAATCCTCGTCTCCTTTTAAACCTTAGTAGCTATTTTCATTCATCAAGCCTAAATGGTATGTTTTACCCGGCAAAAACCTTTCCACACGCTGTGGCAGGGAAAGAGGATTTCTCACACTGAGACAGACTGATCCCTGTAGGGGAGTTAAATCTCCAGGGACCTACCTTCTCTTGGGTCTGAGCCTCCTGAACACAGATTTGTCTTACTGTATGGAGAATGAGTTGCTGGCCCTGGTGGTCCGCTAAAACTTACGCTCATCACGAAGCCTGCCACCTCCCCACCACCACTGCCTTTCTCCAAAGTCTTGAGGACAAGAACTCTGCCCAATGTTAGGCCTGGGCGATACACCAATATATCGTCCAAAACTGGTCTGAAGTCCATATCCTGATATCGGTTTCGAAATTCCTGACCTGGCAATATATCGCAAATCAGGAAGCCAGACAATGCATCTACATAGCTCCATCCTTATTTCAAACATTGTGATATATCAGTGTATCGCGATGTTTAGCTGGTGATAGATCGCAATGTTGAAAACCAGATATCGCCTAGCCCTACCCAATGTTGCACTGAGCTCATCTCGCCAGATTAAAAGACATATTCACCAGTTTAGCAAGCCGGTTGAGGACATTCACAGGCCCCTGTGTGGTCCAGAAGGGACATGAAATCAAGGATGGAAGGGTTCTGTCCTAGGAAGATCAGCACCTCGAATCTGGAGCCCTCCATGTCTCTTGCTGCAAAGTGGAATGTAGGAACTGCTTGACAGATCAGAAAAGTGGCCCATCCTGAGTTCACAGAGGACAATTAGATGACTACGGGAAGTCCATTAACAGGACTCAAGTGCAACAGCATTCTCCTCTCCAGACATCAGAGAAGAGCTCATGTCAAGTAACAGTCTTCCCACCCACAGCAGATCAATCTATCAGGAAGAGATCCTAGAAAGCTCATCACTGTAGGGAGTTCTACCTCTACACATCCCCTAAAGGGGTGAAGAGAACAAGACCTGTCCCTAGGCAGACAAAGGGGCTCATTCCTGGACCACATCTCACCTGGCTTTTCCACCACCATGGTCAAAGCAACTGAGTAGGCACTTAGCTGTAGGAACTATGAAACTATTTTGTTTTCCCCACACCGCCCTTTTATAGTTGGAGCCAGACTCTTTAATTCATGGACCCAGGACAGTAGTTTGCTCCTATCTGCAGCCAACCTGGTGAAGAAATTGCTTTCTGACATGAGCGACCAGATTAAAGCCAGACATACATTATGTTCCTCTTAGTCAGACCAAATGCTGACGTTTTCGTCGCATGCAAAAAGGGCAGCAGACAAACGCACACGTACAAATGTATCCTGTTCCTAACCTGCCCTTTCTACAAGGAGCTCAGGAAAGTGTCCAAAACGATTGTCCCATTTTAGGCTCACAACCATCAAGGTTTAGGTCAAGCCATGAGACGGTGGCTGGCCCAAAGCCACTTGGTGAGCTTCATAAGCCCCCTTCAGTCATTATCTCCTCAAGTTATCACAATCACGTAATGGAGCGAGCAGGACCCAACAACCAGGCCAAGCATGGCATAGTGGTTAAGAGCGGTGGACTCATAGTTTGGTGAACCGGGTTCACGTCTCTGCTCCTCCACATGCAGCTGCTGGGCTAGTCACACTTCTCTGAAGACTCTCAGCCTCACTCACCTCACAGAGTGTTTGCTGCAGTGGTTTTTTTCTGGGGGTACTCAAGGGTAAAAGGTAAAGCTAGGATCCGTGGACAGTTAAGTCCGGTGAAAGGTGACTAAAGGTATGCAGCGCTCATCTCGCTTTCAGGCCGAGGGAGCCGGCGTTTGTCCACAGACAGCTTTCCGGGTCATGTGGCCAGCATGACTAAACCGCTTCTGGTACAAAGGAACACCATGACGGAAGCCAGAGCACACAGAAACACCATTTATCTTCCCACCACAGCAGTACCTATTTATCTGCTTGCACTGGTGTGCTTTCAAACTGGGACAGAGCAACGAGAGCTCACCCCATCACAGGGTTTCAAACCGCCGACCTTCTGATTGGCAAGCTCAAGAGGTTCAGTGGTTTAGACCACAGCACCACCACCAACTCAACTCAGCGCAAGGGTATGCTGCACCATCACCATTTTTTTCTAGAACAAAAGCACTGCAGCTCGTGGAATTTAGGACCCACCCTAACCTAACACAAAACACTAAAAAAGAAAGAAAGCCTGAAACACGTGTAATAATAAAAGCCCAACCCAAAAAGCCATCTGGTCTGGAAAAATCACAGTTCTTAAGACACTCATATTATTGAAAGTGGGCTGGTGTCGCAGATACACTCCCACTAGCCAAAAGTCAGCTTGCATGTTCCCTACCTGGCTGCACTGACTCATTTCCACCCCCGTGGGAAAGAAAGCGTTGCCCACTTCCCCCAGCAACAAAAAAACAGAATAGCTCGTGCAGTCTAAAGGTGCAAACTGGAGTCTCTTTTTCAACCCAGGTTTTCCTCCCCTTCCAGTCCCCCCTTTTCTCCTTCTATAACATTGAGCATCCAAACCAGAGCTGCAAGGAAGTCACCAGCACTATGAATCACTTCCTAGTCATGCAGCATTTTTCCTGAACAAAGTGATTCAGCTTTCCAGGGGCTGGTAGCAAACTGAATCACAGTCCTTCTTCCTACCTACTTCCATTTAGAACTTCAAGTTTAGCTGTGTCAGAGAACTCCCTACCTATGTTTCAGAGAAAACAGGCTGGGCAGGGAGGGCGAAAATTGAGGGCCCTTAAGCTTTTGAATTATGGTGCTGGAGGAGACTCTTGAGAGTCCCATGGACTGCAAGAAGATCAAACCTATCCATTCTGAAGGAAATCAGCCCTGAGTGCTCACTGGAAGGACAGAACTCCAATACTTTGGCCACCTCATGAGAAGAGAAGACTCCCTGGAAAAGACCCTGATGTTGGGAAAGATGGATGGCACAAGGAGAAGGGGACAACAGAGGACGAGATGGTCAGACAGTGTTCTCGAAGCTACCAGCATAAGTTTGACCAAACTGCGGGAGGCAGTGGAAGACAGGAGTGCCTGGCGTGCTCTGGTCCATGGGGTCACGAAGAGTCGGACACGACTAAACAACAACAACTTTCTTCTTTTTGCATCCCATTGAGAAAAGCGGTACAATATGCAACAGAATCCTTCATTTTCACAATGCTTTTGATTGGGTCGCTTGCCAGTAAGCAAAGTATCCATAGGAAAGACTCAAACTAGACGTTATCATGTGGGGAAAATAAGAAAACAGTTGCCAATACAGATGATGGCAAATTTTGGAAGTGGGTGGTCCCATTATAAACTGAGCCTAAACCCCTCCTAAATTTTAGTTCTGACTTGCAATGGGTTGACTGCCAATTTCCCCATCCTTCTCAAGGAAAGTGGAAAGGGGGACCAGCAAAGAGGGATAACTGGAGCCAATACAAACCTTGATGGTACAGTATGGCTGTTGTAACTCAGATGCTATTTAATATTAATGCAGGGAGCTGTCATTAGGAGATTTTGGAGTACAGTGGTACCTTGGTTCTCAAACGCCGAAAACCCAGAAGTCAGTGTTCCGTTTTTCAGAAGCCGAATGTCCAATGCGGCTGTCGGCTATTGTTTCCAGGGTGCCTGCACCAATTGGAAGCTGCGTTTTGGTTTTTGAACATTTCGGAAGTCAAACGGATTAAGTTTGGCGCTTTTGTTTTTGCTATTTATTTTGCGCTTTTGTTTTTGAGGCTTTTTCGGTTAACTTGTTTTTGTGACTGTGTGGAACCCATTTCAGCTACTGATTGATTGATTGTGTGACTGCAGAAATGGATAAAAGCCCCCCATCCAAACAATAACTATCATCAGTGCAGGTAAGAAAAAATAATAATTTTTATTTTTATCATCTACAATACTGTCTTATTTATTTTATAGTGCAGTACACTGATAATTGCTTTCATTTTATGGATCAACGGTTTCATTAGATGGTAAAATTCATGTTTTAGGGGTTGTTTTTAAAAGTCTGGAACGGATTAATCCATTTTGCATTACTTTCTATGGGAAAGCATGCCTTGGTTTTGGAACGCTTTGGTTTTGGAACGGACTTCCAGAACGGATTAAGTTTGAGAACCAAGGTATCACCATGCAATGATGCAGGACTAGAAACTCAGGTATATAAGCTAGGTGCCAAATGGCTCCTTAAATCAGGGTTGCAATCACCAAAATGGAATGCCTAGTTGCCATTTTGGGGCTAGACGACCCGAAAATCTTATTTTTCAATACTTTTTGGTTCCTGAAATTCATTCTGATTGCGCAGATAAAACATAAAGGGTAGAATTCTACAGGATGCGTCGCTAGTGTGTGAAAACAGTCAACATCCAACGATCCCCAGATGGTGGAGACGGAGTCAGACACCGTACATCTTTCACTTGGTCGCAAGTGGCCAAGTGCAAAATGCGCCTGGCGAATTTCGAACGCTGATGACAACCAGTTCTACTTGTCTGTAACATCGGAATCCAAAACCGCTATGTGTGACCTGAACTGATGCCGAGAAATGAAGGAGATTGGACCTGGAACTTCTGCACACAAAGAAATGAGCTGGAGAGCTTCCCGATGACCGTACTTTGGGGAGGGGGGGCGTTCTCCAGGTTCCACTATTGTCCCTAGGAAAGGAGAATAGATGGTCACCTTTGGTTGACACATCAACCACCCTTTCTTGGACAGAGAGAGCTTAGCGACTGAATGAAACACGCTTTCATAAAAGAGTGTTTATGAGCTCCTGAGCATGGTTTGGAAGCTAGAGCTAGTTCAGAATGCAGTGACTTTTCAAATCAGTCTTACAATCACATCTTCAACATACAACATAAAAACAAGATTCCAAAGGATCTCCTGGACTTCCCTCCTCCCCTTTGTGGGTCCTATTGTTAGTCATTACCTCCTGAATCTTTTATAATAATCCAAATCTTTTACATCTCCATTATATCCAAAATCCACCATTAAACTACAAGTGTTATTCCAATTCTACTGACAACTGTTTACAATGGTTCTTAAGATAGAGAATGGGGAAATAATTTATCATTTATTAAAATTTTAGTCTTCCCGATTTCTGATTCTTCCGGTCATTTTTGCCATTTCGGCATAATCCATCAACTTAATCTGCCATTCCTCTCCGGACAGGACTTTATCTTCTTTCCATCTCTTGCTAGTAACACACACAAACAACTTGGAACCAGGTGATTGAGTGGGACCACCTTCCCCAAGCGACACCTTTGTGGTCACCCAGATCATCAAAGGAGATTCCGCTAACTGTGCCCATCTAGAAGCAACATGGAAGCGGGTCTTTGCTATGGCCCCTGTTCTCTGGACAGCTCTCCCACCCAGGAGGAACCCTCTACAGACACCAGAAGAAAAAGCAAGAAGCAATTTTCCATGTGGAGGAACATACAAGACCAGATCCAGGATACAGATGAACATTACCAGCCAGATGGATCACAACAACAGCACATCTAGCCTAGTATCCTCCTTCTCACCGTGGCGACCCCTCACAGTAAGAAACAGGCCCAAGCTCTGCTCTGAAGATCCAAAATGTTTTCCCATATTGGTAATGAAAACCACAGCAGGTTTTTCTTCCTAAAGAGTTAATGTTTTTGGAAGGCATCCACACAGATATACGCTTCCCAGAAATATAAAAATGAAGTGCTAATAATTCTCTGCAGGAGATTTCTGGTAAAACACAACTTGTCGTTTCAGAAGCATTAACAGAAGCACCATTTTATTTTTATTTTTCCCCCTCTCGCAGTTCCGACTCGTACACCAATCCCTGTTTTAATTATGGGTGGGGGGAAGCACCTCAAGCTTTCTAAATAATAAAAAGTTACACAAAAAGAACTAGCTTTAGATTTCTGTTTAGAACTTAGAAATTTCCCTTGCTGAATCAAACACAGAAATGCACCAAGGCTATCGAGGTAACCTATTTATTTGGGGGGAAATGTATATGTTCCTTAATCCGCCGCTGCCGGCATTGCAAAAACCACCTATCCTCTGTCCCTTCGTCAAAAAAAGAAGCAAATCGACCGCCCAATTGTCACAATGACAGCCAATCAACACCAGCCCCTTGACGCAGCCACCGACAACATTCTCCAACTCGTTGCAGCCACCAATCACACATCCCCACAATGCACTACCCATGTATAAGACTATCCCCAATTTTTAACATGGTTTTTGAAGAAAAAAACCTCGTCTTACAGACAGAAAAGTACGGTATTTGTTTGGGACTATTGTAACCAACAGCCACCGACAGAACTGAACAGTTGTGTACGCTTAGAATTCCTGGGTAGGGATTGCTAAGCTATGGTGAGCCATACTCTGGTGCCCACCCAGTTGGACTATTGTAATGGGTCACGCTTGGGGCTGCCCTTGAAGATGGCTTAAAAGCTTCAGTCCATCCAAATGTTCCTGTGCATAGATGGGGCTGTGTAACCCCAATTCTCAAAGAATTAATCTGGGTGCAAATCTGCTTCCAGGAGCAATTCAAAGTGTTAATCATTCACTTTAATGTCCTAAACAGCTTGGGATCCCTATAGCTCATCCCATGTTTGTCCTACTCACGCATTAAGATGTTCAGCTAAGGCCTTTCCCCAGGTTCCATCGCTTGCTGATCTGCAATACGTTCCCAACAAGGAGAGGACCTTTCCTGAGATGGAACCTCAACTCTAGAACACTCTCCCATGGGAGGCTCAACTGGCAAAAATATTACAGTATTTTAGATGCCAGGTTAAGATTTCCTTGCTTACTCGGGCATTTTAAAGGGGCTCCATTTGTCTTGCGCACAGTGCTTGTTTTTTGCTGGTGCCTTTTAGCTTTTATTGTTTTATGATGAATCATTTTGCTTCTATTGAATACTTATTATTGTTCACCACTGAGGGAATCTGTTGCGATGAAGAACCATTTAGAATTATTTCAAAAAAATATCCAAGCTTTTCCTTGAAGAAGAAAAAGAGAGGTTAGAAATTAACTATGCAATATTCACATTCTCTGGCTGTGTAAGACGACTGCAAACCAAGCATGCAAGCAGCTGATCTACGTAGAGTTTGAACCAATGTCCTACCTAATCTAGTACTACCCTACTCTCCAAGGCTTCAGGAAAAGATTCTGCCCATTCCCACTTCCAGAATGCCTTTAAACAGAGATGTCCGCAATTGAGCCTGAAAAGCATGTGCCCCTTATTGAAGTACATGGTTCCTTGGTGTCTTCCCCGAGTATCAGGTCAGCAGCCCTGGTCCTTTGCTGGAGTGGTGAATCACATGGGGATACTTCACTTCAATGTAAGCAAGTGACCAAGTGCTCACTAGGCTAGAGAAAGATGGCTGAAAAAATCAACCTGGTGTAGCCCCACCCACTCCTCTTGTGATGCAACAGCCACATGGCTAGGCTCAAAACTCCACATGGTGATGCAACTGTCACATGACCGGGCTCATAAAAAGTAGGCTATGCTTTCCCATAGCTCCTCTCCCAACCCATCCCTTTTGCCACAAAGAGCTCCAAGAGCCCAGTCAGGCGACAATCTGGCTCTATTCATGAGCAGCGTAGCCTTGGAGGACAGGAATCCCGCAAGATGGCGGCTTCTCCTCACTTCAAGAATTGGAAAAGTAAAATTACAAGGTGCCCAGTGACCTTATTTACACTCTAGATTAATGGCACTGCTTTTGTTCCACCCTTCCTCCATAGTTAGGGTGGTACACTTGGGGCTGTCTTCACAGGTCTAACACAGCCTCATCCCAATTCTTTCCAGAGTTTTCTTACAAAATCACATGTTGGTATCGTCTGGGTGATCTTTCCCAGCTTCACAAACCAATTAGTTCCCCGGTATGTGTTTTGTCTGCGTTGACAAAACGATTAAGTGCCGTTCCTGAAGCTAGGAACAAGTTTTGGGTTCAAGTACTCTTCCCCTTCACTCGCGTATCGGCTGACTTATCCTGGTTTGCTACCCAAGATTAAGCAATAGTTCACAGTTCAGATAGTAACAGCAACCCTGGATTAATAAAAGTCAGGAATAAAGTTCCAGAACGTGAGGTGGGGGATCATGGGAGAAGCACTTGGTCCTGATGCTTGTCCCCCACTATATAAACCATGGTTCATGAAGCTGCAAGAGATCAAAATAATTGTTCCACCACCTCAAATCTCTCAAGGCTTGTTCAACAGCAGTTTTGGTTTCTTACCATTTACTAGAAATCCCCAATTTGGTCGCACTAGTGTGACATTTCGTGGACACTTCTTTCTTGAGCGTTATCGTTTTTGCTTGCACTTAACACATCCCTGAGGAATGTCCCTCGATATATAAAAAAAATTCCCTGCACATTCAAGAAAGATTCCAGCGTTATTCACCCACCTGCAGCCTTTAGTTATAATGAACTATAGCATGCCATTTTGCTAAATATGGCACCCTACTCTAACCTTTTCAGGATTTCCTGATTTTGAAATCTCTTCTAGAATTCAAGTAAGGTAAAGGGACCCCTGACCATTAGGTCCAGTCGCGGAATCTGGGGTTGCGGCGCTCATCTCGCTTTATTGGCCAAGGGAGCCGGCGTACAGCTTCCAGGTCATGTGGCCAGCATGACTAAGCCGCTTCTGGCGAACCAGAGCAGTGCACGGAAATGCCACTTACCTTCCCGCCGGAGCAGTACCTATTTATCTACTTGCACTTTGACGTGCTTTCAAACTGCTAGGTTGGCAGGAGCTGGGACCCAGCAATGGGAGCTCAGCCCGTCACGGGGATTCGAACAACCGACCTTCTGATCGGCAAGTCCTAGGCTCTGTGGTTTAACCCACAGCACTACCCGTGTCATGTAACCAAGCGCCAAGTTGTCCTGTGACTAAAAGCCCACCCTTTATCTCCAAAGAGGCTCAAAAGCTCAGAAGAGTTGCAAGGACAGGAATATCATAGTGAACTGCAGATAACGCGTTGGTTGCATTTCATATTTGGGCGGGTCAATTTCTGCTTTTTTGGCCCAAGTAGAAAATTCCATTTGTAGTTTAGAAGGGAATAAATCAGCAGTTTGCAAAATGATGTACTGTATTAATATTCAAGAGTGGAATTTGATGGCAAAGTGGATCTATGACATCCTGGTAATTTTAATTTCTTAGCAGTATCAAGGGTGACATGTTCAAAAAGATTCAATTTGGATAAATTGGAAACGTCATTTTTAAATACGGTAAAATATGTTCAGAACAACCATTCCAGGCACAGGAAGAGGCCAGAGAAAAAAGGATGTGGAACACAAGATCTTTGCCTTAACAAGAAAAGAGCCACAGTCAAAACTGAAACCTAATGAGAAATCAAAGGGGAGCTGAATCAAAGAACCCTAGAATGCTGCTTTGTGGGGAATTTCCAAAAGGCAGGGCGCAACCATGTAAACTGAAGAAAACAAAACAAAACTGGATGTCAGTGATTAGAATAAAAGATGGAAGTGACATGAGAGTGGCACACACACACTTCTTTACCCAAAGACACCTGAAATATAAATGTTTAGAACCCACCCTATTACAGTTCTAAACCATTTTTTGTGTTGTATTCTTTAAATTGTTGCAACCTACCCTTGGAAGTTAGGGTGGAGGAAAGCTATTAAACTATTATTAACTAATAATACAGTGGTACCTCTGGTTAATGGGACATGGGTGGCGCTGTGGGTTAAACCACAGAGCCTAGGACTTGCTGATCAGAAGGTCGGCAGTTTGAATCCCCACGACGGGGTGAGCTCCCGTTGCTCAGTCCCAGCTCCTGCCAACCTAGCAGTTCGAAAGCACATCAAAGTGCAAGTAGATAAATAGGTACCGCTCCGGCGGGAAAGTAAACGGCGTTTCCGTGCGCTGCTCTGGTTCGCCAGAAGTGGCTTAGTCATGCAGGCCACATGACCCGGAAGCTGTACGCCGGCTCCCTCGGCCAATAAAGCGAGATGAGCGCCACAACCCCAGAGTCGGTCACGACTGGACCTAATGGTCAAGGGTCTCTTTACCTTTACCTCTGGTTAAGCACTTAATTCGTTCTGGAGGTCCGTTCTTAACCTGAGATACCACTTTAGCTAATGAGGCCTCCTGCTGCCGCCGCGCAATTTCTGTTCTCATCCTGAAGCAAAGTTCTTAACCCGAGGTCCTATTTCTGGGTTAGAGGAGTCTGTAACCTGAAGCGTCTGTAACCTGAAGCATCTGTAACCCGAGGTACCACTGTAATATTAACAGTAATAGCAGCATCTCGTGGTGAGCAGAACAAAGTGCAGAATTGCGGACAAAAGATTATATTGAGGAAGGAAGTCCACCCCCCAAAAAAAAGAAAAAAACGAATCATGAGGGGAGAGACTCCATCAGGCAAGGCCTCCTTCCACCTGCCTTAGTCTACTCTCTAGTCTCTGCTTCTCAATGCGCATTGTATTGTTTTATGTAATGTGGCTTCCCGTTGTTTTATTGACTATAGTTTAGATATCATTTATTGTAACTGTTGAGTGGATTTCTGTTTAACTTTTATATGTTAATATTATTATTTTATACTATTCTAATGATTGTTGAATGTTACTTTTTTGATATAGGTTGCCTATTTTAAAGTTATGTTTTATTATCACATTTTTGTATTGCATTAGATTGTTGTAAGATGTACATTTTTTGTTTCTTCAGCTTGTAAACCGCCTTGAGTATTGTAAGATGGAAAGACGGTATACAAATTAAAAATGATGATGATGATAACCAAGATGAGAAACGAAGTGTGAACAAAAAAGAACAATTTCTGAAATAGCAAAAAATAATGGCAGTATCTGGCAACAGAACTGATGTCCTGGGGAACTAACCAAGGAAAAAACGAAGACCAAAGGTTTTCCTTCCTTAATCAGAAGGCATGTTGGCTCCATTCACAAGCAGTGGCTTTCAAAGTTATGTTTCAGGTAACCCCAATGTTTCTCAGAAGCCTCCTCATTTGGAAGACTGCAAATGACCCAAGAAGCATATATAGCTTTGCACAGAACCACCGAACTTCGCCTGCAACAAGCAACCTCAGACAAACATTGTGTGTATCTTGAGTAGCAGTCCTCAACTGCACTGGCTGCCAATTAGTTTTTGGACCCAATTCAATGTGCTGGTTTTGACCCATAAAGTCTTAAATGGCTCAGGGCCGCAATTCTGCCCGGACACTGAGATCCAGTGCCGAGGGCCTTCTGGCAGTTCCCTCGCTGCGAGAAGCCAAGTTACAGGGAACCAGGCAGAGGGCCTTCTTGGTAGTGGCACCTACCCTGTAGAACAACCTCCCACCAGATGTCAAAGAGAAAAACAACTACCAGACTTTTAGAAGACATCTGAAGGCAGCCCTGTTTAGGGAAGCTTTTAATGTTTAATAGACTATTGTATTTTAATGTTCTGTTGGAAGCTGCCCAGAGTGGCTGGGGAAACCCAGCCAGATGGGCGGGGTATAAATAATAAATTATTATTATTATTATTATTATTATTATTATTATTATTATTACTACTACTCAAGGACCGCCTCTCTCAGTAGGAATTGTCCCAGACTCTGCTATTCTACATAATAGAAACAGACCGGATGGGTGGGAGATTGCGTGTTCTTAATGGGGTTATCCTTCCTCTAAAGGAGCAGGTTCATAGCTTGGGGAAAATCCTGGATCCTTTGCTGTCACTTGAGGCTCAGGTGGCCTCAGTGGCCTAGAGCGCCTTCCATCAGCTTTGGCTAGTGGCCCAGCTACACCCCTATCTGAACAGAGATAGCCTAACTATTGTAGTCTATGCTCTGATAACCTAAAGGTTAGATTACTGCATCGCGTTATACATAGGGCTTCCTCTGAAGACGGTTTGGAGACTTCAGTTACTGCAGAATTCAGTGGCTAGACTCCTCGCCAGAGAAAGACAGTTTGAGTATATTACACTGATCCTGGTCCAACTGCACTGGCTACCAATTAGTTTCTGGGCCCAATTCAAAGTGCTGGTTTTGGTCTATAAAGCTTTAAACAGCTCAGGACTGCAATACCACAAGGACCACCTCTTTCCATATGAACCTACCTGGACTCTCAGATCATCTTCTGAGGCCCTTCTTCATGCACCTCCTCCGTGAGGTCCAGAAGGTGGCAACACGAGAACAGGCCTTTTCTGTGGTGGCCCCCCATTTGTGGAATGTTCTCCTCAGGGAGGCTCACCTGGCACCTTCATTATTTATATTTTTAGGCGCCAGGTGAAAACGTTCCTCTTCAACCAGGTATTTGGCTGATCAACATTCTAGGTCCTTTTAAATGTGTCGGTTGGGGGGTGTTTTGCTCTTATTTTTATTATTCATTTTGTGTTTTATTTTGTTGTGAACTGCCCTGAGACTGTCTAAGGAAGGGTGATATACAAATGTAATAAATAAATAAAATGTAATAAAATAAATAAAATGTAATAAATAAATAAAAAACTTTCCTAGAGCCACGTTTCACCCTAGCCTGAAAGATTGGACCATTTTTACCATACATTTTTGCCCTTCTCCTCTCTCTATTCTTACTTTTCTGTCTGTTGGTAGTCTCTCTCTCTTACCTGAAAAGATATCAAGCCATAAAAATGAGAAGTTGTGCTCCTGCCATGCCCCACCTTAAGACTAAGAGAGAAAGACGGTGAGACCAAAAAACTCTGGTGCAATGTCAAACCATGGTTCTGTGTTCTGTGAATAAGCAGTCAAGAAGCCTTGGTTTCACACACCAGGATTAAGGCAAACCATACTAGCAGACTATGGCTTGCAGAAGTACAAACTGTAGGTTGCTGGGTTGGCTGAAACAGCAAACTGTGTTTTGACTTCAAACCAGGGACTCAGCTACATTAGTTATATATATTTTAAAAAACCTCACACATAACGTTTGGAATGTGCTACAAACATGCAACACCAAATGGCGCCAGAGAGCAAAAAACAAAAAAACAAAAACCTGATTTTTACATAGTGGGTTTTTTTTTCATTTGTTATAGCAATTTAATTTCTGACTTACTTATAGCTGGGTTTTTTTTACAGGAAAAAAGATAGGGAATCATCACCACACCTGAGAAGAGCCGCCCAGGGTTTTTTGATTGTTTTTTCACACAGCACTATGGTCTGGTGTTAGTTCTGAATCAGCTGCAACTGGGCATGCTAGAATTCTCAGCAATATGCAGCATTTATTTGAGACAAGTTGATGTTATCTGAATGTAGGAAGTTTGATTGCTAGTGGCTTAGAAAGTGTCCGGGCAAATATTTACTTTATATCCAGGAATCACAAATCCAAACAAGAGTTGAAATGCGCTGTGTATTTCAAAAGTTTGGGCATTTTGGGGTTTTTTGGGTTTTTTTTGAAAAAAGGTTTAATAAAAATATACTAATTCCATTAAAATGGCCTGTTTCCATGCAGGT
The DNA here is from genome assembly GCF_951804945.1 of Podarcis cretensis. Lineage (NCBI taxonomy): Eukaryota > Metazoa > Chordata > Lepidosauria > Squamata > Lacertidae > Podarcis > Podarcis cretensis. The sequence goes on along the minus strand of NC_137176.1, from coordinate 14,906,850 downwards.
GAGGAAAACCCAGAGGGAAACAAGGAGGGTGGAAAGGAAGCAAAACTGAAATGGACTGAAGGACAAAGCTCTCTGCAAACTCTCAGTTCAAACCTCTGACCTTCTGCATGCAACCAAAAGAGTTGGGGAAGAAAAGGGAAAGAAATGGGGGAGAGAAATGGGAGCAGCTCTGACCGCAGCCAGCATGCGGCCCCAAATAGATTAACCCGCAAGAGAATGTGGCCCCCCAAGAGGGGAAAAACCCTGCTTTCAAAGTAGTTCAAATTACCCATTGAAATAGCAAAAGAACTCTTAGCGTTACACAACTTCCTCGATCTAGTTTGTTTCAAAGTCATCCCTCCCTCTATTTTTAGGAGGCATTTAAAAAATGTAGACCACGAAGTGCTATACTGCACATCAAACCGAGTGGGCCCAGTTATATAATTGCAGGGAACGAGAAAGAACGAGGAGAGAACGAGAGCACAGGAAGTCTTCGCTTCTCCTGGTCCCGCTTACATCACAGCAGTGTATACGAGGCTCGAAAAGTCAGCGCATGAAAGGCCCTCGCGCCGCCTTTTTAATGTGGAGGGCAGTATCGTGCTACCAATATTGATCTCTGCCAATAAAAATAAGGAAACAAAGTGGCAGGAACAGCGCGCATGCCAAAGTATTAAGCCCACAAGCGCAACAACATCCGTTCAAAGTGTGCGTATCGGATTGGGCCAAAAGTGTTACTGTGCCTGTTATTTCAAGCATTAAGGAAACATTTCCACCCAAGTTACAGCATGCTGAGAAATACGTCTACCCTTTCCAAGAAAACGGGAAGCACTGCTTTGCTTTGAAGTGCTTCTTTCCTTTTGAGGTACCACGGCCTACTACCGGAAAGCCAACAGAGATGAGCTGAGATCAGAGCTCTGATCTATACAAAGCAGCCACGCTGGACCGGGGCTGTGGCACTGGGAAGAAGGGGAGCTATCCCTTTTCCACTCGGGCCACTATCCTGATCAATAAATTGCCCACCTCCACAATGCCAAATCTGCTGTTTGCCCAGCTGGGAAAATCACACATGCTTCCCATGGGCGGCAAACCATGCTTGAAATTCGCCAGGCGCATTTTGCACCTGTCCATTTAAAGGGACACGGGTGGCGCTGTGGGTTAAACCACAGAGCCTAGGGCTTGCTGATCAGAAGGTCGGTGGTTCGATTCCCCGCGACGGGGTGAGCTCCCGTTGCTCGGTCCCTGCTCCTGCCAACCTAGCAGTTCGAAAGCACGTCAAAGTGCAAGTAGATAAATAGGTACCGCTCCGGCGGGAAGGTAAACGGCGTTTCCGTGCGCTGCTCTGGTTCGCCAGAAGCGGCTTAGTCATGCTGGCCACATGACCCAGAAACTGTCTGCGGACAAACGCCGGCTCCCTCGGCCTATAGAGCGAGATGAGTACACAATCCCAGAGTCGGTCACGACTGGACCTAATGGTCAGGGGTTCCTTTACCTTTATTGGCCGTTTGTGACCAAGTGAAGATGCCCGGGCGCGAGGATGGCACCTGACATCTACACCATCTGGAGGTGCCTGCCTGGAGATCCGTGGACCTTGACTGTTTTCACACGCTAGCGACACACCCTGTAGAATTCTATCCGTTATATTTTATCTGCACGATCGGAATGAATTTCAGGAACCCAAAAGTTGCATTGAAAAATATGACTTTCGAGCCACCTGGCTCCAAAACGGCACCTTGGCTTTCTGTTTTAGTGACTGCAACCCATTTGGCACCCAGCTTATATAGCTGAGTTTCTAACCCTGGAGACAGACTGGGTAGGGGGCAAAGGAAGTCAGAAACCCCTTCTCCCCAAGAAACCAATTTATAGGGCCCCCCACAACTATTTTCCACCTTCCCCAGAAAATTTGTGGAAATCTAATCAGAGAGCATCTCATATAGTTTGGTCACAAAGTCTGTAGTTCCTATAGCACAAGAGACCAACATTTTAAGGCTAAATAAAAAGGTCATTCCTATATTATAGGCGAAACTAGGCATTCCTACCTCCAATATGCAACAGAGCCATCTGATTTTTTAAATTATTATTTATTTTTTAAAGCATGATTTTAGTAGCTTTCTTGGATTCTTCCCACTTCCCGCAACAAGCAAACGTCATGGGAGTGACGTACCATTATTAACTGCACCAAACCAGCCATTGTACAGCATGCCGGCCCCACCATATTCCATTTCTGGCTTTATCTTCATAGGTGCTCGAGCTATTCAGCAGCACCTACAGGCCTCAGCATTGAGGCTCCGAGGACCTATTTTGATTTGCTTGTCCAGTGGAAGCAACCAGCAGTCCACAGTTAGTACATTCCACGCCATAAAAAGTTCACCCATCCCAATGACTCAGAGATACTCTCCCATAGCAGCTGCACCATTCCAAAATCAAAGCCCCCTCCCTCTTTGCCGGTCCTGGAAGACCAGTCATGCTGCCCGCCCAAACTCCTACTTGCATGCTTAAAACGCCATTCTGGTATTCCATCCACCCATCCCTGTTCTTCCCAGGTCCCCCCCCTTTTGTTTCCTATTGCAGCACTTTCCACCCCATTCGTTGTCTATCATTACCCATACCACCAGGACTTTCCTACAGAGACATGTATTTATTTGAATGACTTTCCCAATTTTCCAAAGTCAATAGCTAATCAACACAAAGAAAGCCAAATCAGGTCTTTTACAAAAATAAAATAAAATTTCAAACGTGATTTAGGTAAAGGTAAAGGGACCCCTGACCATTAGGTCCAGTCGTGACCGACTCTCAGGTTGCGGCGCTCATCTCGCTTCACTGGCCAAGGGAGCCAGCATACAGCTTCCGGGTCATGTGGCCAGCATGCCTAAGCCGCTTCTGGCGAACCAGAGCAGTGCACGGAAATGCCGTTTACCTTCCCGCTGGAGTGGTACCTATTTATTTACTTGCACTTTGATGTGCTTTCAAACTGCTAGGTTGGCAGAAGCAGGGACTGAGCAACGGGAGCTCACCCCATTGCGGGGATTCGAACCACCGACCTTCAGATCAGCAAGTCCTAGGCTCTGTGGATTAACCCACAGCACCACCCACGTCCCAAAACATGATTTAGGTGGGATTAAATCTAACACACAGCCCAAGTCGGTGTGTGTCTCTGCATGCCTGATCTAAGTGGATTCTAAAGAGAAGGATTTGTCAATGATTAGCTCCTGTGTTTATTGTTTAACAGCCTTTCTAATTCTCCCAGTCTTCTCACTACCAATATTCTCAGGGATGCTTTCACTGCAGAATGGCTCAAAGTGGGTGAATACAGGTGAATCAGAAATTAGATAAAACCTGAAGCAGAACCACCAAGGCATAACACATTTTGTACAAGGTTTGCAAATACTGTAGTCACTTCTCTGAGGCAAGAAGAATCAACTGGAGGTGGCCCAGGGCAGGGAAATCATATGTTGCCTTTGTCAGGTTTCAAATCCTGCTGAATTCAACTGTCTTATCCCCAGGACAGTGGATACAGCCCAAAACAAGTATCTATAGACAGGTATGAAGGCCAGTAAATTTTGCCGATGAATTTGAAAGCCTGTCTTGAAGAGAAGCCAGAACGCTCTGACATAACCCCAGTGCAGAAAGTCTTTTCAACAGTAAAAAATTCACTTATGTCTCGCAACAGGCACACACCAGAACATCTTTGTCACGCAGCACAGATCAAACCTAGAGGAAAGCAACCTCAATTGGGCTGGTTAGTGTACCTAGGCAGCAACTCACCCAATTCCCACGACGCCAGAAATGCCCAGGAAAGCAAAACACTCACCCTTGAAGCCATGCAGAATGAATGGGTCTCCCTGCAACTCAGCGCTGCGAGACAGTCTAACCACGGCAGTGATGTCCAACAGGGATTATGGGTTCCCGAGGAACATTATCCATGCAGTCTATCCTGGGAGCCCATTTCATACAACAACAACAGAGCTCACGAGAAAAGCAGCCACCTGTCCACATAGCCACCACCCTCAAGGATCATATCTGGCCCAGATTAAGGGACTGTGAGCCGAGAAGCTTGTGATCACCCTTGTATACAAGTTCCCTGACTTTAACCAACTCGGGGAGTGGGGAGGAGGAGAATAAAGGGGAGACCCAACGACTGACAGTTTTCATCCTTCCCTTCTCCATATGCCTCCCCCCCCGCCAATGTCCCAGTTCTCCATCAAATAGGGCAAACGCTAGCAAACGAACACTTATTCCAAGCAATCATGGTCTACTCCTTCACTAATAGAGGCAAAATACCTACCTAACTCAGATGCCCCTTCGGTTCTCCAGAGATGAGTCTGCATTTCTTCTCTTTCTCTCCCCCCCCCCAACCTATCCCCACTTCCTAGGCTCGGTCCTTTTAAAGGCATCCAGATGAAGCAAGCGAAGAAGCCCGCTGTCCTATCTCCCCCTCTCCCCACCTCCTTGGAAGGATGATGATGAGCAGCATATCAGCAGCAGAGGAGGAGGAGGAGGAGGAACCAAACAAATTCTGGCAAGAGGGAGGAAAACCCAAAGCGAGAGCTTCTGTCTAAAGCAGTGTTCGGGAGAAGTCTGACAGGCAAGCCGTTACAGGGGGCCTTTCTGCTGGGCTTCCCCTTCAGCCTCCTCCCCCTACCCCCCCCCCCCCCGCAACAGCAGGCAGGCATTGGTTGGGACAACCCCATGCCTTTTCCTTCCCTCCTTCCAGAGATATCCCTCCCCACCTGAATCCACAGAGCCTCCTCGTTTTTACTTGGATTTGTCAGAACCGGGTACGTTTGCTCCAGAAGCAAAGGGATGTCTGTGACTTGCACATATGACCCAACAACCACTCCTTTCCCCCACCCCATTTTCCAAGGGGAGAAAGTGATTGTTCAGTTCAGCTGCAAGCCCAGAAACATACAGGCCCAACTAACTACTCCTTTCCCACCCCTTACTGTCTTATACAAATCACACAGTCCCTGTGGCCATAAGCAATGGATTCATTGGGAGCCTTGCAACATGGCAGTTTCACACACAGGGCAGGCATCATTAATGTACAGGTTACCTTTCTGCACTTGTAGGGTTTCTGGAAAAGCTCTGTTTTGGAGGAATCGCCTGCCTTCTGCGCCTTATCCATTCTGTTTCCCAGATGCAGCCATTACCCCATCTCAAGCACTCAATAACGAGAATAATAATAATAAAAGTTTTACCACCCTAGGGTAACAGGATACAAGGAGGTTTGGACAACAGCTGGAGTGACCATGTAAGGAGAGGCTCCCAGCACCTGCCTTGTGTCAAAGTATTTCCCTTACAGCTTAACTATGCAAGATGCATGTCTTCCTCTGCCAACAGCCCCCCCCCCCCGAAATCCGACCATCTACCAAAATCAATGCACAAAGACAATCAACTGTCCACTCCTTAGGCCAAATTTGTATTAAAAATAAAAATTAAAATGCACGCTCCCCAGAAAAGAAAAAAACAGACAAACAAAGCCAACTCTATCTTAGCCTCTCTGTAGATTATTTACACCCTGCTTTTCCAAGACTTGCATTCGAACCGCAAAGGCAGGCAGGCAGAGATGGAGAGAGAGAAGCTTTTCATTTTAATAGAAATAAACACACACCCAGAGCTGGAGCCAAAAGCTAGACAAGAAAACAAATGCTTGGGTTTTTCCCCCCCATGGAGGAAGGGAAAGATGGGGATGCGGCTGGGTTGCCATTCCTTGGTTACAGCAGCTGTCTAGAAACAGTGACAAAGGCTGTGGATTATGACACCCAAACGCATGCTACAGTCCACAGATAGTCTTGGCCTTCTGTAGTCTATTGACTTTATCAAGGAGGGGAAATCTAGTCTTTAAAGGAGGTGAGGCTGCTCTGAAGAATGGGGCACGATAAGGTACCCCGACTGGCTAAAAGAGAATCTATACCGGGGCTTTGGAGTTGACAGCCAGATCCATCGACCTAATATTAAAGAGACCCTGTAAAACGCATACAGCGGTACATATGGCTGGTCCTGTGAACATTTGGCCTTTTTCAACGCACGGCCATAGAAATCCTGCAAAAATATGAGGCTTGCCGAGGCAAGGATTGATACCTCCCCCCCCCTTTTTTTTTTTTTAGCTCTTGGGCAAGGAAAGCAGCGACACTCCAAAGCGCACAAAACCACCGGACGGGGGAAATAAAATCGGAACGACCGAGATTCCCCCCTCGCTTCCTTCTTCAAACTCCTTGGAAAGGCCAACCCTCTCCTCCCCAACGCCAGACCACCTTTCCCCTCCGGCCAAGCGGAGCGCTCACCCGATCGGAAGAAAGCCGCGATGTCCGCGGAATCCTTGGCGGCGTCCTCCGCCCCTTCGCCGGCCGCGTTGCCGCTGGTGGAGGAGGCGGCGGTGGAGCCGCTCATGGCTGCGAGACGCGGTCGGTGGCTCCTCCGGACCCGAGCGCGCTGCCACCGCCACGCTGACCGGGCTCGTCGCTCCCTTCTCGGCCTGGATCGCTGACGGGAGCTGGGGGTCGAGGAGGAAGAAGAGGAGATCTAAAACCTCGGGGGGCTCCGGCTTCACCTTCCAGCAAAAACACCCAGGAAGAAGAAATCCATCCGAGAAACGCGGCGGTGGCGGCGGCGCTGGCAATGACGATGGCGCAAGGAGGGAGGGGGAGAGGAGGGGGGAAATGGGGGGGGGGAGAAAAGAAAGGGGCAGCTGGATGGGTGGATGGATCGATCCGGTTGCACCGGCGGCAGCCAAAGGATCGCAATAATAGATGGAGGCGCGCGCGTGGAGGGATCACAGCTCTGGCAGAGCCTCTCCAGAGAGCGCGTGCATAAGCAATGGGTGCATGCGGGATAGGGGGGAGGAGAAGCAAAGACAATTGCAGGAAGGAGGGGAGGGAGGGCGCATGGGAGGAGAGGGTGGGGAGGGAGGGATGCAATCCGGGAAGAGGGGGGGGGCAGCGGGGCGCGCTTGGGGGGGGGGGCAGCAAGGGCGCCGCAGCCTTTGGGGAGCAGCTGCGCTTTTTCAACAACAGCGCCCTGGGAGGGCGCCGAAGCCGCCCCGCTCCTCCATCTTGCTTGCCATTGCAAAAGGTGGGTGGGGACAGCGAAGGAAGGAAGAGAGGCGATTCCCCGCCCAGGGAAGCCGGGGGTTGGCTGGGGGAAGAGAGAAAGCAGCCTCGGAGCGGGGCAGGAGAGAGGGAGGGGAGAGGCAGCCTGTCGGGAAGTTCCGGGCAGCTCCGTGCGCGCTCGGCGAGGCTGCACAGGAAAGAGGCAGTTGGGGCGCGGAGCGAAAGATCATTTTGCTATTGGCTGGGGGGGGGGTGCATTATGTGCAAGCGGGGAAATCCCCTTTAATGCCTCGGCGCCGGAGTATGCATTTAATGCGCCTTGATGGCAGGGGGGTGGGGAGCAGAGCGCGCCCTCTCTCTTGGGGAGGCCATTGGAAGGTGTGGTTCCTCCCCCCCCCAAGGGGAGCCCATAAAGCGAAGCCGCAGGTCAAGTGCCCTTTCCTTTATGGAAGAAGCGAAACTCTTAAAGCCGAGAGCAGTGAGGAGCGTTGGAAGGTGAAAGTGCTCTCAGCCTCCCCCGCTATCTAACCTTTCATTATTAGCAGGAGCCTCGTTTGAGGAAGATGCCCGAATCAGTTGTCAACGTGTGCAATTACAATTATGGGAGTAAGTAGCAGTTCGTTTATTACTGCCAAAGGGCCATTAACACGAAATGCAAAAATCACAGCCTCAACTAAAGCAGATTAAAGAGAGTGACAAGCTACGTGCTGGCAAAGTCTGAGAGGACCGACAGCGGCCTTAACAAATTTTGCCACCTGCGGAGTGATGACAGCTTGCCGGAAATCTTCCCAAAATTTATTAACCCAATTCTCTTTTTATCAGTCTTAAAAGGTCATCTACACACTTTGCTGGCCCCCCCAAAACCCCACTTTGCTAATCTGATTTATTTCACCTTAAAGGTCCGGTGGCTTTTTTAAGGGAGTGTTTACATCTGTACATTGGGATGCAGAAGTTGGGGCCACCCAGATGTTGTTGGACTCCAACTTCCATTAGCCCTGTGGATAGCTCAGCCGGTAGAGCATGAGATTCTTAATCTGAGGGTTGTCAGTTCAAGCCCCACCTTGGGCAAAAGATTCCTGTATTGCACGGTTTGGACTATATGACCCTCCCGGTCCCTCCCTCCCAACTCTACAATTTTAGCATGACCAATGGGTCAGTGATGATGGCTGCAGTCTATCAGGAGGACAACAGAAGTCCCTTCCCTGCTCTTCTTCAAACCAAGATTGGGGCAGCGAAGGTTGCAATTTAAGTTGGCAAGAAAGCTCATCAAGCGTATTTCCTGCATTAGAACCAGTTGCATGACTTGTAGAATTACCACTTTAAATCCATCATTGGACAATTCATTATATCAGGCATAGGCAAACCTGGCCTTCCAGGTGTTTTTTGGGACTACAAATCCCATCATCTCTAGCTAACAGGACCAGTGGTCAGGGATGATGGGAATTGTAGTCTCAAAAAACATCTGAAGGGCCAAGTTTGCCTATGCCTGCATTAGATGTTGGCTGTTGCAAAGTGGTCAGCAAGCAGAGGCGCATCGAAGCATTCAGTGACCATCGTGGACAAAGCCTGTGCAGAAATCTACCACAACACATGCAGTTAGTCCAGCTTCCTGTAAGTGTTGCAGAGGATGTTGTCCATATGGGAAGTTGGACCAACTGCCTGGTGTTGCAGCCAGTCACCGTCCCTTTTCTGCACAGGCTCTGTAGGTATCCCACCTGCCTCCTATGTACTCAAGATGGGGAGGAGCCTCCTACAATTCCAGCAACAGGTGAGTGCCTTGCTTGTGGTCCTAAGCAGGGTAGCTTAAGCCCTGTTTGCTTCTTTCTAATCTTTCCATCCCTTCCTCTTGCATTTTATGTTGGGCTCCCTTTCACCCAAGCCTGTCTCTTCTGCTCCTGGCTCAGTGACTCTCTTATTCCCTTCCTTCTCTCCCCATTCTGCTTGGGTGGGTGGCTGTCCTTTAAAAAAAAATAAAAATGTAAAAGACCCCGGACGGTTACGTCCAGTCAAAGGTGACTATGGGGTTGTGGCACTCATCTCGCTTTCAGGCCAAGGGAGCCGCCATTTGTCCACAGACAGATTTCCAGCTCATGTGGCCAGCATGACTAAGCCGCTTCTGGCGCAACAGAACATCGTGATGGAAGCCAGAGCGCACAAAAACGCCATTTAACTTCCTGCAGCAGTGGTTCTTGCACTGGCTTGCTTTCAAACTGCTAGGTTGGCAGGAGCTGGAACAGAGCAACAGGAGCTCACTCTGTCACGGTGATTTGAACCACCAACCTTCTGATCAGCCAGCCCAAGAGGCTCAGTGGTTTAGACCACAGTGCCACCCGCATTCCTTAGACCTGTCCTCTACTGCTTCCTTTAACTCTGCTTCCTTTCTGCAGCACTGACCACTGTTTGCATTCAGCTGCGCTTTTTTTGGCAACCCTGCCCCTTCTTCAATACTGTGAGCAGCTGGGTTCCTTCCTAGTTCCTGGGTTGGCGTAGCAGCCAATCAAACAACCGGCTCCCCTGCTGTTGGGCAGCAGCCAAACTCGCATCCAGCTCAAGGGAACTTCAGCAGAGACAACATTGGGGCAGCCTGCTCATCTGGTGGCAGCGTACGCCAAGGTACCACTTCACACAAGAGGGACATCAGGCCGTGTTGGTTCTCTGCCAGGAAAGTGTCATCCCAAGATCCTTGACAAGTGGAGTGGGCTGGTTGTGAGCCTTTCTGATGGGCAATAGTAAAAGTATAGAGCTGCAATGACAAATACCACCAAGTAATGTGGGGGTTTGCATCTTTCCTCCATTGAAGGAGGGGTGTGGTCAGCAACTAAATGGAGAATAATGCAGGGAATGAAAGGCCCAATTTATGGCTAGGGCCTCTCATTTTATGGTGGGAAGTTTTTGTTCACAAGGGAAGTAATTGGTGACTTAAATATAGAAGGGGGTGTTCTGGTCCCTTGCAATCTTCTGTGAGGATGGCACCTAAAGGCTTCTCCCAGAGGCCTCCAGCTGAAGGATAAAGGGTTGAGAAAAGCCTGGCATTTTAAAAATGGGATCTTAAGAATGACAAGACTTCTGGAAAATGAACGAAGTCCCAACTAAAGAAGAATGGCAACTGAAACTGATGGAATATGCGCAGTTTATGGATCAAACATATAGAATTAGAGAACAAGAAGAACATACGTTTAAAGAAGATTGGAAAATGTTTATTGAATATGTGGAGGAAAACTGTGTATATTTGAAAACGTGGGCAGCATTAAGATAAATTCAGCAGTGCAAATAAGTTTTGATGGATGTTATAATGGATTACCGAATGGTCTGTACAAAATATGCAGGGATTTATGTTGTGCAAACTGAACCATGGAAAGAGAGGAAGGGAAGTCACTGATATTTTAAGGGTGTTTACGTGAATATTCTAGAATATAAAACAGAAATTTAAGAAAAAGTATAATTAAAAAAAAAGAAAGGAATCACAAGACTTTAGCCTATAAGAGGCAATGCTGGCTTGTTCTGTCCTGGTCACTTGTGGTGGTATTTCTCATGAGATCTGACATGAGATGCAAAGACAGCAAAACAGGGAATTATGATAACCGCTGAGAGATTGGATATGAAACCAAGTGTTTAGCTCTGTGTTTCAGTGATAGCAAGGAGAACAGTGCTATAGGGACTTGGAAGGAGGAGGTAAGGTGGAATACAGTGGTGCCTCGCAAGACGAAAAGAATCCGTTCCGCGATTCTCTTCGTCTAGCGTTTTTTTTTTGTGTTGCGAAGCAAGCCCATTGACGGCTTAGTGGATTAGCGCTGTTAGCGGTTTAGCGGCTTTTAGCGATCAGCTGTTAAGCATCTTATCAGCGGATCAGCTGATAAGCAGCTTAGCGGCTTAGGAAAAGGGGGGGAGGGGGAAAAACCCGCAGGAAGTCGCAAGACATTTTCGTCTTGCGAAGCAAGCCCATAGGGAAATTAGTTTTGCGAAGCGCCTCCAAAACGGAAAACCCTTTCGTCTAGCAGGTTTTCCGTCTTGCGAGGCGTTCGTCTTGCGGGGCACCACTGTACCTGAATCCTTTCCAATATTTTCTTGAAATTATCACCACAAGGGCAGGTCTGAGCTGGGTACAGAGGGTTCTATTTATCTGCCTAAATAAGTGTATACATATAAATAAGATTATCCATATATAAGTTTATTTGGCCCAGATATTTCTTAATTATTGGCTCTGAATTTATTCTCCTGCCGCCTCCAAGTCACTGGGAGTTGGAAGGCTCTTAAGTGTCTACATGTAAAAGAGTTAACAGGGAGAGATGCCTTGCTTCTTTTCCCTTTTGTTTGTGTCGGTGGATTTGAAGCAAGCTAAATCTACAGTGGTACCTTGGGTTACATACGCTTCAGGTTACACACACTTCAGGTTACAGACTCCGCTAACCCAGAAATGGTACCTCGGGTTAAGAACTTTGCTTCAGGATGAGAACAGAAATCGTGCTCCGGTGGTGTGGCGGCAGTGGGAGGCCCCATTAGCTAAAGTGGTGCTTCAGGTTAAGAACAGTTTCAGGTTAAGAACGGACCTCCAGAACGAATTAAGTACTTAACCCGAGGTACCACTGTATAGCTAAAGAGAAAATTAAAACAAGGGATTTGCAGAAGCTAAACACATTAACCAATGGGTCATATATGGCAGTCACAGGGGTGGCTTGGGTCTACTCTTGAATACATGTCTTAATGTTTTTTAAAAGGTAAAGGTAAAGGTACCCCTGCCCGTACGGGCCAGTCGTGTCCGACTCTAGGGTTGTGCGCCCATCTCACTCAAGAGGCCGAGGGCCAGCGCTGTCCGGAGACACTTCCGGGTCACGTGGCCAGCATGACATCGCTGCTCTGGCGAGCCAGAGCCGCACACGGAAACACCGTTTACCTTCCCGCTGGTAAGCGGTCCCTATTTATCTACTTGCACCCGGAGGTGCTTTCGAACTGCTAGGTTGGCAGGCGCTGGGACCGAGCAACGGGAGCGCACCCCGCCGCGGGGATTCGAACCGCCGACCTTTCGATCGGCAAGCCCTAGGCGCTGAGGCTTTTACCCACAGCGCCACCCGCGTCCCTTTCTAATGTTTTTTAATCCGTACCTAAATATTGGCCCATTTTAATGGTTTCACTTCAAACCTTCTAGGTTGTAAATTTGCTGCTGGAGATCCTTCAGATGTTGTTCTCACAGCTTTTTTTTCCTTTATAAATGTTTAGGGGTACTCTCATTTTGACTCAAGAAAAGCACCATTTTATAGCTCAAATGGGGAAAAATAAATACAGTAAATGGACAAAAGTACAAAGATTCACAAAAATGTTTAGGGGTATGTGTAGCCCTGTGTCCCCCCAGAAAAAAAAGCACTGGTTGCCCTTATAATGGGACTATGGTGGAAATGGTCACCTATATGTTCTTTTGCTAGAATTATTATCACAGGGTTTGAGAATGTATTATCGGTCTTTAGAGATTCTCTTGAGTATTTTTTATTGAGGGTACAACATGTCTTTATTACTTGGTTCAAAGTAAGCTCCTCTCATAGGGACACGGGTGGTGCTGTGGGTTAAACTGCAGAGCCTAGGACTTGCCGATCAGAAGGTCGGCGGTTCGAATCCCCGCAACGAGGTGAGCTCCTGTTGTTCAGTCCCTGCTCCTGCCAACCTAGCAGTTCAAAAGCACGTCAAAGTGCAAGTAGGGAAGGTAAATGTCATTTCCATGTGCTGCTCTGGTTCGCCAGAAGTGGCTTTGTCATGCTGGCCACATGACCCGGAAGCTGTACGCCGGCTCCCTCGGCCAGTAAAGCGAGATGAGCGCCACAACCCCAGAGTCGGTCACGACTGGACCTAATGGTCAGGGGTCCCTTTACCTTTACCTTAAGCACCTCTCATTGGTGTTTCAGCAGGCTGTACAGGGAGCAGCTCCCGATTTTATACCCTGTATAAGGTACTTGTATTGGGGAATGACGCATTAAATCAATTATATAAAGATCTGATAAACTGTGTTACCTCCATGGGAGTTACCAGAGAAAGGGTTTTGCAACTGTTGACAGCCTGAAGGTAAGAGATACTGTAGCTGGCCCATGCTCAGGGCCAGATTTAGGTTTGATGAGGCCCATAGCTACTGAAGGTAATGGGACCCTTTATATGTCCAGCTGTCCTTTGTCAACAACAAATTGTCGCTGGTTTTTGTGTTGAATATATGCTAGATGGAATTTATGGACCTAATAGGTATCTAAAGCCATTTGCACATGTTGCCATGCAACTAGTCCATGCAGAATGTAGGCACCCTATATATAGAAACGAGCAAACCAGTGATATTTTACGGAGCAGGCTAGCAGGCGGGGCCCATTACTTACCGTACATCATAGGAGCCTACGCAACACAAAACACTGTTGCTGTATGTAGGTTTTATTTTTATTTTTTTATCTTCTGTTTTGGAAATGTACATACAGTTTTTTCCCTTTAATTTTTTTTTGGGCCCCCAAGTGAGTGGGGCCCTAAGCTATAGCTTGTTTAGCTTATACTGTTCATATCTCACACACACAAATTCAACTTTCCAGAACACAGGTCTCTTCAATCTTCCTTCATTTTTCAAGCTGTAAAATTGTACTTAAAAAAGAACAAAAGCAAATCTTAATTTATTATGTTGCATATAGAGAGCCAGACCATATGGCAGCCTTACTACATTTTTATTTGTAGATGATCTCATGCAACATTAAGAGGAACATTGTCTGGGTGTAGCTATGGAGAGAGATGCACAACAGATTTCCTGTGGTTACCTGCTGTGCCTTTTCAGTGGGGAAACAGAACTGAATCCACTGCCGGTACTCGCTCCAATTCTGCTTCTGATTTAAGAACTTTTCAGATTGATGGACCAGCTTGCCACAGAACATTGAGAACACCACCTTGTGGTTTTGGAGCTTTCCTGCTCATATGTACAATGTTGTTTCTCATGCCATACTTTAAAGATGTGGTCCACATAATGCAAATTCATATTTGTTCTGCTGCTAATTCCCCCTGCCTTTATTTTATACTCACTGCAATACTGTGTCCTGTGCCAATTTCAAAGGAGAAACCACTTTTACCCTCCCCCTTTTTAAATATATACTGCAGGGGTAAGGAACCGCTAACTGGTGAGCCCAACAAGAGTACGAATTTGGCCCACAAATTTGGCCTGTCTGGTTCCTTTGTAAGCAGCACTTTGTAAGTAGCACCAGTCAGCCTCACTGGAATTGACTGCATTCAGGAATTCCCCAACTGGAAGTTCCCTACCAGAGCCAAGAGAGCTCGCTGTCAGCATTCGTCAGTGATCATACAAAGCGTCTGTGGGTCAAAATGGCGTCCGGCACGTTTCCTTGCTCTTCAAGAAGAGCACGTGTTGCAGTGGGGTCTAACAGGACACCCCCTTTTGGTTACTGGGCAGGACTGTTTGGATGGCCATGATTGTGATCGGGCCAATTTGGATTGATGGGGAGATTTTGATGTTACCATTTAGAGGGATGGCCTGAAGGTTTTATATTCTTGGCACACAGTTTTTTCAGTCTCTTTTGCTGCGTGCATCAGATCGCCCGCCCACCCTCCCTAATTTAGGGCTGTTGCGTTTGACCTTGCTATGCCTGTCATGGGGTGGTCTGCTTCTGGGGCAGGGGCCTGGTAGGAATTTTGTCCATTTGGCAGATTGGCTGGTGCCATTTGGTTTTTGCCTACTGCGTAGCAAATCGTCACAACTTGTAAGGTTGCGGTTAGGCATTGGTTAAAAATTGGTTGGTGGAGGGGTAAGGGTTGGCTGTGCCTGCCCCTCCAATGCTGCTGCTGCAAGGGAATTCCGTTAAAGGAATCCAGGGGTTTGCCATACTTTTGTCCGTATCCATGGCAAGGGGCTAGGGCCGTGCAGGCTCCTGGGAGCATGCAGGGAGGGGTGACGGTATGGTGCCCAGCTCCATTCTCTCCCCAATACAGTGGTACCTTGGGTTAAGTACTTAATTCGTTCCGGAAGTCCGTACTTAACCTGAAACTGTTCTTAACCTGAAGCATCACTTTAGCTAATGGGGCCTCCTGCTGCTGCCACGCGGTAGGAGCACGATTTCTGTTCTCTTCCTGAAGCGAAGTTCTTAACCTGAAGTACCATTTCTGGGTTAGCGGAGTCTGTAACCTGAAGCGTATGTAACCTGAAGCGTATGTAACCGAAGGTACCACTGTATTGTTTTCCCATACTGGCTTTTGCTGGAATCCAGAAGTCAGTTCTGTCCCCAGCCGGGGGGACAGATAGTTGTAACCAATGCCTAAGCAACCACTCACATTATGTATTTTAATAAAGTTGTGGCCAAAATTATGCCAAAAACCTTAAGCAAAAATTTCTGTGTGAATTGTGATTTATTTAGGGGGTGGCTTGGGGACCTCGACATGCAAGGATGAGCTGTATTAAGTAACTCCCCACTTAATTACAGCAAGTCCCTTTGCAGTGGTGGCTTGGATTCATACCACCCACGCATGCAAACAAACAAAATGGGGCTCCTCAATAGCAAGCTCCATTTGTATCGGCTGCACTGAGGAGCTGCCCATTTGGAATTCTCCATTGCAGCCATGGGAGCTCACTGCCAGTGCCAGTCAGCTGATCTGTGCTGTCAACAAGTTCTGCTTTGTCCATTTGCAGGTGCAGTTTGAATCCAAACCACATGTGCTGGTCCCATGGGTTACCTGAGGCAAGGTCCAGGTCCGGTCCATGGTCAAAGGCGCAACATGGAGGCAGTCCGTAGTAGCTGAAGCTGGGTGCAGGGCAGGGAGTCGGGTGAAGTCAGGAACAGGCATGCAAGCAGGGAGCCAGGGCGGGTCAGTAGCTCAGGCAGGAAAGCAGGACAGGGGAAGGTAAAAGTGGAAATCTCTCATAGCGGTTGCAAGGCATAGCCTATTTGAGATACAGAAGGCTGAGCGCTGTGCTCTGGAAAGAGAGAGAAATAGTTAGCCCCAAAACAGGAAATGAGTGAGGTCCCAACTAAAGAAGAATGGCAACTTAAGTTATAAAAGTTATCTTAAACATCCTCATAGCTATGGGACCGTCTCTCCTGGTACGCCCCATGGAGGACCTTACGGTCTGCAAATATTAACACCTTAGAGATCCCGAGTCTCAGAGAGATTAGGCTGGCCTCGACCAGGGCCAGGGCCTCTGCCACAAGAGATCAGGGCCCTGAGGGATCTGACATCTTTCCACAGGGCCTGCAAGACGGGGTTGTTCCACCTGGCCTTTGGTCAGGGCTCAGCCTGACTCCCCTTTTTCTTTTTGTATAAGAACTAATATGGAAGAGGCCTCCCAGCATTCTCACAGGCCCATATAAGATCAGCGTAAACAGTTGGGCCGATGAGCACTTACTGTTCCCAACCCTAACCCTGTGGAAAGCCATCTAATTAGACTTTAATTTGATTTTGACCTGTTTTTAGGAGGTAATTTAATTATTGTTTGATTTTATACTAATTTTATATATCTGATGTTAGCCGCCCTGAGCCCGACTTTGGCTGGGGAGGGCAGGATATAAATAGAAGTTTATTATTATTATTATTATTATTATTATTATTATTATTTCATTATAAATTGTTTCCCAATAGTTTTTGATTCTTTTGCAATTCCACCACATGTGGTAAAATGTGCCCTCGTTCTCTTTACACGTGATCTCTCATTCATTGGAGGTTTTTAAGCAGAGGTTGAATGGCCATCTATCATGGATGCTTTAGCTGAGATCCCTGCATTGCAAGGGGTTAGACTAGATTGCCCTCAGAACCCCTTCCAACTCTACAATTCTTTTATTCTGGCATACTCTTTTATATATATATCTATATCTATATCTATATATATATCTATATATCTATATCTATCTATCTATATATATATATATAGATATATAAATTATTAGTTTTTTTTTAACATACCATTTTCAACAGTAATTAAACATATTTTTACATCTTATTCAATTTTTTTTTTTACTTTTTTGACATCAGTCCTGTCTGAAAATTTTCCAATCTAATCTCTTAGTATACATTTCTTATTTTCCCTGTTACAGTCATACCTCGGGTTGAATGCGCTTCGGGTTGAGAGCGTTCCGAGTTGCGCTCTGCGGCAACCCAGAAGTAACGGAGCGCGTTACTTCCAGGTTTCGCCGCTTGCGCATGTGCAGACGCTCAGGGCTTGAGCCTGAAGGGTCCTCACCTGTGCTGGATCCTCAGGTGCAGGCACCAGCTGAGTCTGCTCTGGCTCCGGAGGTGATGGAGGACCCATTGCCTGCAGGTGCTCCACTCTCAGCCCCGTCAGGGGAAGAGGAGGTTGCCTCTGGTTTTGGTAACCCTCCAGCCTCTCCTGAGCTGCAGAGGCTCAGGGCAGAGAAGCAGAGGGAACTAAGTTCTCGCAGGAGGAGTGCTCGCCTCCAGGCCAGGAGAGGCGAGTCACCTGTGGACTGGGGCCGCCCTATGCCTCGGGGCAGATAAAAGCCAGCCAGCCCCAGTCCCAAGTTGCGGAAGCAACATTGTTGGTAGCCTGTTCCTGCCTGCACCCTGTCCTGCTCTTCTGCCAGAGTTCCTGACTTCACCCAACTCCCTGCCTTGGGCCCAGCTTCAGCTTTGACGGACAGCCTCTATACCGCACCCTCGACCTTGGACTGGACTCAGACCTCGCCGCACAGTTAACCCTCGGGACCAGCACATTCACTCTCTTTCAAGCAGAGAAGAAGCACTCCAACACTCCATTCAACTTAGCAGTGTTCACAGTGGATTCTAAAACACCATCATACTGCTTCAAATAAAATGGAGTCTCTCCTTTACTAGATACCTCCGCTGTGACCAATGTTAGCCAGTTGTATGAGAACTCTAGAATTCCGTTCTTTGGAAGAAAATTGATTGTCAAAATGTTTGGGGTTTTTTTGTGTTTTTTAATGTATTAGTTTATTGGTAACAATGAATTTTAGTTTATGTTGTACAGCTGTAAGTATAATAAAGCATAACTGAAAAACCAATAATAATAATTCCGTTACTGACCAATCAAATTTAAACACATAGTAATGCATACAAGCGTTTACAATTTCAGTGAATTAAATTACTATACTCAACCTCCCCCCCCCCCCGGCTCTACAAAATGGAATGCTTAATTTCAGTGGGACGGTGACAATTTTACCAACGGAAAGCAATGAATAATGAATCCCACAAGGACCGAACTCTGCCATGTGGAAATGCATAGATTCCACATAGCTGCTCTTAACAAGCTATATCACTTACTTTATGCTGGCAAGAAGCCTGCGGAACAAGTTTCTTTACCTCTGCTAACTTATTCAAGTATAAAAGCCTGTCCAGGCAGGTTTTTGTTAGGCTCTTCCTAGGAGAATCGGAAGGCTAAGTGATGTTACGCTTACATGCTAGAAAAGAAGGTTTTGGCTATGCCAGATATTGAACTGTACCATGAGACAGCCTTACAATGGTATAATGGAATGAGCACATGATAAGTCAAAAGACTAATGTAGAAACTGAACAATGACTTTTGTTAATTTACAAACCTTACTTAGACTAAGTGGAATGTATGTTTGCAATACAAAATGTCTATATGGTTTTTTTTAATTGTATGGGTTTATGTGTGAAGCTGAGGCTCCAATACTTTGGCCACCTCATGAGAAGAGAAGACTCCCTGGAAAAGACCCTGATGTTGGGAAAGATGGAGGGCACAAGGAGAAGGGGACAACAAAGGACAAGATGGTTGGACAGTGTTCTCGAAGCTACAAACATGAGTTTGACCAAACTGCGGGAGGCAGTGGAAGACAGGAGTGCCTGGCGTGCTCTGGTCCATGGGGACACGAAGAGTCGGACACGACTAAACAACAACAACAGCAACAGAAACTAGGAATGTGATTTGGAGTGATGGGGTCACGAAGAGTCGGACACGACTAAATGACTAAACAACAACAATGCGTGGCTTAATGGATAGAATGCTGGACTAGAGGACCTGCGAGAACAGGGTTCAAATCCCCGCTGAGCCATGAAGCTCACTATGTAACGTTGGGCCAATCACCACCTCCTAGCCTAACCTATCTCACAGGGTTGTTGTGAAGATGAAATGGGGAGGAAGAGAACCACCTTGAGATCCTTGGAAGATAAAGGTGGTATATAAATGTAACAAAACACACAAACATACTGTTCTGATTTTTTATTTTTTTTATTTTATTAACATATAAAACACATACATATACATATACACAATACACATACACAACACACTACCTTATTTTCATAACATAAAACATACCTACATTACTCTATAAAATATCTACCTATACTATACATATCAACATACCTACACACCTACCCCACACGGACACCCACCAAGTGACTTGACTTCCAGCCGTTCCAGCTGATATTTTTTATTAATACTTTTTTATAAAGTATTAGAAGTACACTCTCTTGATTAGTAATTTGTTATACATTTGGGATAGTGGGATGCGGGTAGCGCTGTGGGTTAAACCACAGAGCCTAGGACTTGCTGATCAGAAGGTTGGCGGTTTGAATCCCCGCGACGGGGTGAGCTCCCATTGCTCGGTCCCTGCTCCTGCCAACCTAGTAGTTCGAAAGCACGTCAAAGTGCAAGTAGATAAATAGGTACCGCTCCGGCGGGAAGGTAAACGGCGTTTCCATGCGCTGCTCTGGAAACGGCTTAGTCATGCTGGCCACATGACCCGGAAGCTGTATGCCGGCTCCCTCGGCCAATAAAGCGAGATGAGCGCCGCAACCCCAGAGTCGGTCACAACTGGACCTAATGGTCAGGGGTCCCTTTACCTTTACCTTTATACATTTGGGATAAAACAGAGGTAGAGGTAGTTCAGGATGGGAAACAATTTTGATTGCTCTCTTGTCTCCACCTGTTTTAGTTTAGAAAAAGGGATGACTAAACTGGTACATAGTAGGCACTCATAAGGATGTGAATGTGAGAAAGTTACTAGAAATATTTTTCTCCCCTTATAACCCTACAACTTAGGCTCACCCAAATGAGATATATTGGAAAGATTCAGAACAGATGGGGAAAAGTACATCCCCCCCCAAAGATGTAATTGATGCCCAGAATTCACTGTCCAAAGATGTACTGATTGGCTGCCGGTTTATAGCTTTGGATTGAATAAATTCATGTTGCAACAGGTTTTGGCCATGTTGGCTAAACTGAATACAGTGGTACCTCGGGTTACATACACTTCAGGTTACATACGCTTCAGGTTACAGACTCCGCTAACCCAGAAATAGTGCTTCAGGTTAAGAACTTTGCTTCAGGATGAGAACAGAAATCGTGCTCCAGCAGCTTGGCGGCAGCAGGAGGCCCCATTAGCTAAAGCGGTGCTTCAGGTTAAGAACAGTTTCAGGTTAAGAACAGACCTCCAAAACAAATTAAGTACTTAACCCGAGGTACCACTGTAGCCATGTTTGGAGGTAGACCATCTCTGAATGCTGTTTGATGGGGAACAAACAGCAGAGAAAGCTGTTAGTGGACTTTTCAAAAACATCTGCCTGGCCATTCTAAGAAACAGGATGTTGGTTAGATCAGGGGTCAGCAACCTTTTCCAGCTGTGGGCTGGTCCACTGTCCCTCAGACCATGTGGTGGGCTGGACTATTTTTTTTTTGGGGGGGGGGGAGGAACAAATTCCTATGCCCCACAAATAACCCAGAGATTCATTTTAAATAAAAGCACACATTCTACTCATGCAAAAACACCAGGCAGGCCCCACGAATAACCCAGAGATGCATTTTAAATAAAAGGACACGTTCTACTCATGTAAAAACATGCTGATTCCTGGACCTTCTGCAGGCCGAATTTAGAAGGCGAATGGGCCACATTTGGCCCCCGGGCCTTAGGTTGCCTACCCTGTTAGATGAACCATTAGTCTGATCCAGCATGCTTAGGTTAACAGTGATAAAGCATCCTTGAGATCCACTCATATTTTTGTTGCTCTAATCACAATCTCCTGCAGCTATCCTGACTTTATCTTGTATATAATTTATATCATTCATGTTAAGGAATTTATTTCCTACACAACAAGAATAAGGCTGTAGTCCTACGCAGAACTGGAAATAAGTCTCAATGAATTCAGTGGACTTCTGAGAAAATATGCATAATATTGCACGGTAAGCTACATAAAATGCTGGAATTTAAACTCCCTGAATGGCATCCTGTTGAAATTGCCTCCATATTAAGTCAAAAGATGGAAGGCAATAATGAATCACCTGGGAATTTGCTTACTTTTATTCATTATTGGCACAAGAAGACATGTCAACAAATGTGCATGCTTTTAATTTAATGTAGCCATCTCGTTGCTTTTTTATATTGAAGAACAGATTATATATGAACTTGACATGTATATCCTGTAAAACAGTTTACGAAAAGATGCAATGCTACTGCTAACCCTGATCTCGCAAATTGACAGTTTCTCCTCTGCTTTACAGGAATAATTTTCCGTCGTGTTTCCGACTCTCCCCGGGTTTGATGAAAGCACCAGCATGTAAATTAAGAATGGGCAGCTGTTTGGCCAATTCTGGCAGGAGTCCTGCCAGAATTCATCCACATTTGGTGCACATGCAACCTCCTGGATAACTTCAGACAGGCCCATCTGCTAAAATGCCTTGATTCGCATGTACAGTTGATGAATACAGCTCCCCAAGGGCACAAATAGACAACCCACCATTGTGGCCAAGCTGGTGTTAGCTGCAATAAAGAAAAAAATGCATCTTGGGTGCAAGGTTGTTTTTGTGTGCTATTTAAACATCAGCACCATTGGATTGGATGTGGGTGGTGCTGTGGGTTAAACCACAGAGCCTAGGACTTGCTGATCAGAAGGTTGGCGGTTCGAATCTCCGCGACGGGGTGAGCTCCCGTTGCTCAGTCCTAGCTCCTGCCCACCTAGCAGTTCGAAAGCATGTCAAAGTGCAAGTAGATAAATAGGTACCGCTCCGGCGGGAAGGTAAACAGCGTTTCCATGCGCTGCTGTGGTTCGCCAGAAGTGGCTTAGTCATGCTGGACACATCACCCGGAAGCTGTACGCCGGCTCCCTTGGCCAATAAAGCGAGATGAGCACCGCAACCCCAGAGTCGGTCATGACTGGACCTAATGGTCAGGGGTCCCTTTACCTTTACTACCATTGGATTAGACCATTAATTTTGGAATTTCGAGCTAGTTGTAGCAGTGGAGGCTACCCCATTAAGGAGAATGGGGCACTGCCCCACCAATCTCAACTCTGCCCTCAGCCTGCCTTCTTACAACCAGCCCAGGAAGTGGAATTACATATCACTTTCTTCTCTTTAGCCTCATCGTTCCCCTCTTGTAACTCAGCAGAGAGGCGGATGGGGACAAAACTAGAATTAGCTGGATCCGGTGACAGCTTCTGTTGGTCTTCCTACCAGTGCTTTCCACCCTCTCCCAATAGGCATCAGCCACCACTGAGATGGACGACTCATGATATCATGGTGACAAAAGCCAATCAGACTGAGGGCAGTGTTTCTTGTCCTCAATCTGATTGGACGCAGATGTTTGTCCTGTTTCACAGCCCGCCCTCAACCAAATTGGGGGCCACATTTTTCAGCAAGCTACGATTTTAATCAGATGCTTCCCCACATCCATCCCAATTTGGTTCACCTCTAGTTGCATTGTGTGTGAAGGTAGGAAGGGACTACCTTTGAAAGGAAGCAGAAGTCCCAGCAAAGGAAGAATGGATACAAAAACTTATGGAATATGCAGAAAAGGCGAATCTTACCAGGAGAATAAGAAATCAAGATAACATACTTTTTATAAAAGAATGGAAATGGTTTATTGACTATTTTCAGATAAATTGTAAAGAGATAAAAGCATTAGCAAGATTAATGTAATAACCTGCAGTTTTAGAAGAGCATATATTTAAAGAAGATGAATAAATGAGCAAATTAAGTTAATTAGGATATACAAAAGATGTTAAAAAATAAATTTAAGGAACCACAGAAGGAGGGGAAAGGAAGTCAAACTTTGAAATGTTAAATTGATTGTAATACTAATGAAATGTATAAATTAAAAAAGTATAAATAAAAAAACTTTTTTTAAAAAAGGTAGAACTTTTGCAGGCATTTCAAACCAATGCATCTTTAAGAGTTTTAAAATTCTGTTCTAACTTTTTATTGTTTTACCCTTTTCTAACACACTTTGAGGTTTGTTTGTTTGTTTTTAAAATAGCAACAACAATCAAGTGACATCTAAATTTAGGAATTAATTATAAGATAAGTATAAGATAAACACCTTAGTAGGATTCGAGGGTTTTTTTCCTGGTCCACATGTTTAGTAAGGATGTGGCTGAAATGGTGTTGTTTGTTTCTGTCCCAACATCATGGTATCTGAACGCCCCAACTGTATATTTCCAGGGTGTTTGCCCACCCTGAGTCTGTATTTTGACATTTGGGTTTGCGTGTATTTGGGTTTGAAATTACACTGCAAAACGGGCAAAGCTGAACCAGCGAGAGAGATCACAAATTCAAAATTGTAACTGAAACAAATTAAACAGTTTATCGAGGCCAAAAGCTCAATGCAGATACAGTAGAGAAATCATAGCGTGTGACTAAACATTGTAACTCGAATGCCTATTTAATAAAATAGAGATAATAGAAATGATAGATTATTTAGTCATACTGTAATTCCTCCACTGTCTCTGTACCAAGCATTGTGCTTCGACAAACTGTTTAATTTGTTTTAGCTACAGTTCTGAATTTGCAGTCTTTCTTACTGGTTCGGTGTTACCCAGTGGAGTGTAATTTCAAACCCAGACCGCAGCTCCCCGCCCTATAACCTCTAGCAGAACCTCTTGTTGTCTACTGTGAATTCTTGTCATTACACTGATGTGTCATCTGTGCCTCTACGCTATGGCAGAGAGCCTAGCATCTGACAATCTTGTCCAAATGATCACTGCTTTATCGTCACGTTCTGGGGAGTGACACGATCTACTCATTACGAAGAGGCTGCTTACCCAGAGCGAATTGTGTTACCGAGTAGCTCAGTTCGGCTGGAACTCTGTACATGTCCCCAAATGATGTGAGTGATTCAACTTTGCCCCGTTGTGTACTTCTCAAGGGGAAAAAAATTCAGCTTATTTTTAACCAAATTAAGAGAATTCTCCATAAAGAAGACTGATTGCCGAAGAATTGATGCTTTTGAATTATGGTGCTGGAGGAGACGCTTGAGAGTCCCATAGACTGCAAGAAGATCAAACCTATCCATTCTGAAGGAAATCAGCCCTGAGTGCTCACTGGAAGGACAGATCGTGAAGCTGAGGCTCCAATACTTTGGCTACCTCATGAGAAGAGAAGACTCCCTGGAAAAGACCCTGATGTTGGGAAAGATGGAGGGCACAAGGAGAAGGGGACGACAGAGGACGAGATGGTTGGACAGTGTTCTCGAAGCTACCAGCATGAGTTTGACCAAACTGCAGGAGGCAGTGGAAGACAGGAGTGCCTGGCGTGCTCTGGCCCATGGGGTCACGAAGAGTCGGACACGACTAAACGACTAAACAACAACAACAAGAGAATTCTAAGGAAACCAAGATGAAATAAAAGGAGCCTAATTACAGGGAGTGAGCATGTCAGACAGCAGTCTCCCTGCTGTGCTCCTTTTCTACTTGCAGGGCTTCTCTAATGTAGAGGAACCATTTCCCAACCTGTAACCTGAAGGTCGACTTAGATGTGTACTACATGAATAGGGCTATAACCATGTCTAGCACTTGGGTCTCTGTCGTTCCATTCCTATCTGATTCTGCCAAATACAATGCACCACTCTGGCGAGGAAGTCTTCAATGACTCCCTTCAGCATTCAGTGTTCCCAGAGGAAGCGGTGCATGTCTGTTACTTTACAATATTCACTGTAGGATTGGATGTTCAGGTCAAGCAGCTGCTGTGGTTTCAAAGCAATGTTTTGAGAACCTCAGCAGACTGGCTCTTGTATAACCCATGGGCTGGGGACGGGGGGGGGGGGGGCGGCGGCGGCGGACAGGAAAGAAATCCGAACATCCAATGGCACCAGACTGTTAAAGCGTTCCATGCTAGATCAGCATTCATTAAATAGAGGTTTATTCATTTTTCCACTTGAATTCACCTGGGATAGCTACACAGGAGGGGGAACTGAAAGCTCCAATTCATTTTTAATTTGCCTCTTTGGTTATACACTCAACATTGGAATGCAACAGCAAAGCGGCCAGAATTTTAAAATTCATGAATATAATCTCTGATCAGGTAAAATTGGAAGCACACGGCGATTTCACTTCTGCTTCCTAACCTAACAGAACAGCCATCATCCACATGATGAATATGTACATTTCTTTTTTCATAAGCTTCCAGGCTCCACAAAAATTAAACCACGTGGTTATGTAGTTCTTCTCGTCAAAATGCTGTCGCTGACTGGAGGGGCTCAGTCATCTGACTATCAAGCTTGGGTTTGCTCTCTCGGCCAAGCATCCTCAGACAATGGAATTCCAGACTCCCAAGGTTTCACCCTTATAGAAAGAGTCATACAGACTTGGGGTAGTAAGAGAAAAACTTAGCTACACATTATTCAGAAAGACCAGCTGTGAAAGGGAGAGAGGCAACCATGGTGACTTCATACAGACTCCTTATAGCCTTGGAATCGTAAGACGTAGCTTTCAAGTTGCACAACACCTAGATGAACGAAAAGATACCCTATATAGGTTACCCAAGGCAAACTAAGCAATGATTATGAGCAAAACCTGTGTCCTCCCTAAAAGAGGGCACTTGTTGCGGTGAGACCCGGAGACTGACCCCCTGTGTTGTGGGTGAGTTGGATTGGTCAGCCGCAACACCTGATTGGTAGGTCCCTTGATGTTGGGTTCGATCTGGCCAATGGGGCGCAGTCTAAATGGATTGAGGGACCTATATATACCCATGCATGTGACCCAGAGCTTCCTCTTTCAGCTCGTGAATTCGGAACAAGCTATCAGCGCGTCCTCTGTGCAGCCGACAGATTTACCTTTGACGGATCGACTTGGTGATTTCTTTCTGTTATTTCCCCCCTTTTCGTTACTGCTTTCTTTATTCTTCCCCTTTTCTGAGTTGTCCTCTCCCCCCTTCCTTCTCCTTCCCTTCCTTCTAATGGGGCTTTGCCCCACAGGGGCTCCAGCCCCTGAGCGCTCCCAGCTGTGGAGCTTGCCGCTGCCTGTTGATCTTTGCCTACTCAGCACTCCTTGCAACAGCTGGTGTCCCTGGCTGCGGCTGCAGCTTTGGGGTTTTTAGTTAACGCAACTTTGGGCAATTTGCGATTGTCACTCTCTGGGCACTTTTGTTAAGCGCTTTCGAAGTAGTTTCGCTGCATTGAGAGTTCCCTCTCCTTGCAATATCGATTTCTGTGTGTTCCCTTTTGAATAAGCCTGGTTGGGTATTGTTTAAAGGCAGGACGTCCCCCTTCTTTTATTCCGGCCGCCATTTTGGGTTCCTTTTGCAAGGACAGGTTCGTCCCGGCCTAGTTTTGGCGGGAGCGCCATCTTGTTTTGGTAGGAGTGCCATCTTAATGGCCTGGGTCCTGTTGTGTGAACGTTGATTTAGTACACCCCCACCCGGTAAGGAAGGGATCGTGATGCCTATTAAAAGGAATCGCAGTCCTGCTCTTCCTTCTAAGAGGGTGATTAGAGGTCTGTCTCAGTCACTGCGTTCAGCGCCGGCCCCTGTGGTCCCTCAGCTTACGCTGGATTGCTTAAGTGCAATTATGGCTAATACTGGTTCAGACCCTGCTGCCATGACTAGGTTCAATTCAGAACTTGAGTTGTTGGCCCAACCATTTGGGAGGCAGCCTGACGCTCAGCCGGGCCCCTCCATGTCGTCTACTGCTTTTGGGGCTCATGGTCCTTCGGATGTGAGCTAAGGGAGCGAGGTTTATGACCCTTTGGGGGCCTTGCTCTCTCAATTTCAGCCTTCCAGAATCCCATTCCCAGCTAGTCCGAGGGGTCGTCCTAGGAGTATGGGTGCTTTGGTACAGCAGACCTTTCTGTCAGGGCTACCTCGTTCGCAGTCAGCACCCCCAGGTCCTGGGAACTCAGGGCCTCAGCCAGCACAGCATCTGGGAGGGGGAATTTTCTCCCTGCCAAGCTCTTCACATGTTTTTAGTTCTGTGCAGGTTCGGTCTGTACCTTCGAGGGAGGCACTCAGTGTCCAGTCTTCTGAGCAGGATCTCCCGGTGCCTAGAGTCCCTTCATCTGGTGGCAAGCGGCAGAGGAGTCATCGCTCCAAACGCAGGGCAAAGAGGCGTAGAGATGGAGGCGCGTCCAGAACAAAGTGGCCAAGAAGGTTCTGGTGATCCGTCACCCGGACATTACCTTCCGTGATGCGTCCCTTTACAGGCTTGATGGGGTTCATCTGTCTGTAATTGGGAATGATTTGTGGCTGACCTCCGTGTCAGTGGGATTAAGGGATTGGCTACAGGTATGAGTGGTTGGCGGTGAGTGCGGTGCTCGTGTGGCAGATAATAGTAATAGTAATAATAATAATAATAATAATAATAATATATTATTTATACCCTGGCTTTCTGGCTGGGTTTCCCCAGCCACTCTGGGCGTCTTCCAACAAAACACTAAAATACAATAACCTATTAAACATTAAAAGCTTCCCTAAACAGGGCTGCCTTTAGATGTCTTCTAAAAGTTTGGTAGTTATTTTTCTCTTTGACATCTGGCGGGAGGGCGTTCCACAGGGCAGGTGCCACTACCGAGAAGGCCCTCTGCCTGGTTCCCTGTAACTTGGCTTCTCTCAGCGAGGGAACCGCCAGAAGGCCCTCGGCGCTGGACCTCAGTGTCCGGGCAGAACGATTGAGGTGGAGACACTCCAGGTATACTGGACTGAGGCCGTTTAGGGCTTTAAAGGTCAGCACCAACACTTTGAATTGTGCTTGGAAACGTACTGGGAGCCAGTGTAGGTTTTTCAAGACCGGTGTTATATGGTCTTGGTGGCCGCTCCCAGTCACCAGTCTAGCTGCCGCATTCTGGATTAGTTGTAGTTTCCGGGTCACCTTCAAAGGTAGCCCCACATAGAGCGCGTTGCAGTAGTCCAAGCGGGAGATAACCAGGGCATGCACCACTCTGGCAAGACAGTCCGCGGGCAGGTAGGGTCTCAGCCTGCGTACCAGATGGAGCTGATAAACAGCTGCCCTGGACACAGAATTGACCTGTGCCTCCATGGACAGCTGCGAGTCCAGAATGACTCCCAGGTTGCGCACCTGGTCCTTCAGGGGCACAGTTACCCCATTCAGGACCAGGGAGTCCTCCACACCAGCCCGCCCCCTGTTCCCCCAAAACAGAACTTCTGTCTTGTGAGGATTCAACCTCAATCTGTTAGCCGCCATCCATCCTCCAACTGCCTCCAGACGGCACTGGTTCAGGCACTGGTTCAGGTGATAGGGATGGGAGAGTGGTCTTGCCATCTCTATGTGAAGGGTATTCCGTTAAAGGAATCCAGGGACTCCAGGGTCAACCCCTGAGAGGGGCTTGTGCCTGTGCCTGAGTCTAGGGGGACATCTGGGTGGTGAACATAGTCTATTCCTGGCTTTTCACCAGAGCCTATGCAACCAGTCACATTCTGTAATCAATAATGTTGTGGCCTAAATTCTGCCAAAAACCAAAACTAAAATTTGAGTCAAGTGTGAATTTATTTAGGGGGGAGGTCTCTGGGTCTGAACACACAATCAATGATTCCTCAGTTCTCAATGCGAAACTAGGTGTGAAGGTAGAGATACACAAATGGAAACTACAGTTTCCAGGTTTCTTTGTCTGCATACCAATTCCACATATATTCATTTATAAGTTCCTTCTATCCTGCCTGCAGATTATTAAAATGCACACAGCAATTATTATTTGCGCATTCTATTTCAGTGTATTCGTTTCTAGCCTTATTTTATCCTAAAACATGCTTTTTAAAAACAACAACACATTTTTGCATGTTTTTTTTCTTTGATTAAAAAAAGGCAACGTTTTATTCGTTTTAACAAAAACAGTACGGCATGTAACAGGCAATTTGGATATGTTTTTGAGCTGAGAATTGCAAATTGGTATAAGGGTGAGGAAAAGCCTCTTGAGGGCAGTGTTGGACCAGGCAGAAGAGTCTCATTCCTTCAGGATGAGCTCAGTCCAAGTTGAAAAACGAACTGATATATTTATAATTCAAAAAGGCTTGAGTAGCTATTCAGCACTGGTTTCTCTTGGCAGCTTCTACGCGGTGTTAATGTCATGCAGAATATGGGGAAAACCATGAAACAAATTAGCAGTTTATGAGCTCCATTTCAGTCACCAGACCCTTATATATAGTAGGAGGGTGGGCTGGGGTTTTTCTCAGAAGGGTAGTGGGAGATGGGTGATTGACTCAATGGATATGGTAAACCTGTTGATGACTGTTAACGACTGCAATTAGTCCTACAGGAAAAAGCAAGGGATAGTATGCAGATGAGCAAAAATAGCTTTAGCATGTGTAATGAGACAAGAATCCAATATCTCTATTCAGACCAGGTCTCTCCATAGTTTTCAGTTTAGTAGTAAAGGTACCCCTGACTGTTAGGTCCAGTTGCGGATGACTCTGGGATTGCGGCGCTCATCTCGCTCTACAGGCCGAGGGAGCCGGCGTTTGTCCGCAGACAGCTTCCGGGTCATGTGGCCAGCATGACTAAGCTGCTTCTGGCGAAGCAGAGCAGTGCACGGAGACGCCGTTTACTTTCCCACCGGAGTGGTACCTATTTATCTACTTGCATTTGATGTGCTTTTGAACTGCTAGGTGGGCAGGAGCAGGGACCGAGCAACAGGAGCTCACCCCGTCGCAGGGATTCGAACCGCTGACCTTCTGATCGGCAAGCCCCAGGCTCTGTGGTTTAAACCACAGGGCAACCCGCGTCCCTTCTTTCAGTTTAGTAATAAGTTGTAATTCAGCAACTTCTCTTTCAAGTCTATTTCTGAAATTCTTTTGTAATAAAACAGCTGCCCCCGCATTCGCTGAAGGTCAGGATAGAATCTGTGTGCAGTCTTCCTTGCACAACTGAAAATCCCTTGTACACTGTCACTTTATAATAAGGTAAGCATAGACGCGGGTGGCGCTGTGGTCTAAACCACAGAGCCTTGGGCTTGCCAATCAGAAGGTCAGTGGTTCGAATCCGCGCAATGGGGTGAGCTCCCGTTGTTCGGTCCCAGCTCCTGCCAGCCTAGCAGTTCGAAAGCACGTCAAAGTGCAAGTAGATAAATAGGTACCACTCCGGCGGGAAGGTAAAAGGCGTTTCCATGCACTGCTCTGGTTCGCCAGAAGCGGCTTAGTCATGCTGGCCACATGACCCGGAAGCTGTACGCTGGCTCCCTCAGCCAATAAAGCGAGACAAGTGCCGCAACCCCAGAGTCGGCCACGACTGGACCTAATGGTCAGGGGTCCCTTTACCTTTACCTTTTTAAGCATAGTTGTATACAAGTAGGTTCTATTCCTTTCCTGCAATGAACACAGGAAAGGCGGCAGTGAGTAGAATCCTGCTCCCCCCCCCCCCCCATTGAAAGAACAGCAGAAAAGGGCTACTATTGCCACTAAATCAGGAACTGTGGTGTTGAATTGTGACATAGCTACTGATTGCTCTCCTGCTGGGATCTTCTTCTCCCTCTAGTGGTTAGTCTGCAAAGTCTCTGAAATTAAGAGTTTCCCCTGTAACACTGCTTTTTAAAAACACATAGGCTCTGTTGCCTTTCTAGATGGACCTGAGAACCAGGCTTTTAAGAGGAACAATTTAGGGATCCCCAAATGTTTGCTGAACTTGCCTTCAGAGGCTCCAAAGCTGGCCTTGAAACACAAAGCCACTGTGTCGGATGTGTCTATGCTTGTTGGAACAGAAGGGCAGAGAGATGATTTTTGGAGTGAGAGGGCTTAGTTTTTCCCAGAGAGCTTGCACTGGGATTGACAGGTGTTGACAAATGCCTGATGTATCACCGCATGCTGAAAAGCATAGACCTTCCCTGGACCTGAAATTGTCTACGTTGTCATTCCCATCTACTGCAACCATTCTATCAGGCTAGAGGAGAGGGACTCGGGTGGAACTGTGATCTAAATCACTGAGCCTCTTGGGCTTGCTGATCGGAAAGTTGGCAGTTTGAATCCTCGTCATGGGGTGAGCTCCCATTGCTCTGTCCCAGCTCCTGTCAACCTAGCAGTTCGAAAGCATGCCAGGGCAAGTAGATAAATAGGTACCGCTGTGACGGGAAGGTAAATGGCATTTCCGTGTGCTCTGGTTTCCGTCACGGTGTTCTGTTGTGCCAGAAGCAGTTTAGTCATGTTGGTCACATGACTAAGAAATTTGTCTGTGGACAAACACCGTCTCTCTTGGCCTGAAAGCGGAGATGAGCTCTGCACCCCATAGTTGAATTCGAGTGGTGTATAAAAGAGAGCCCTGGACATAAACCTACTTGCCTTCTTGGGGCCCTGCAATGTACACTCTTTAAACTTTGTAGTTAATTATGCTGCTAAGTATTGTCTGAAAATAACTAGTTTTTTTCCAGATTGGTTCAACAGATCTTTAATTATTTCACTGCATTGCATTGGCAGATTCTAACTAGCCATGTATCAGATTTAGGCATAACTGCTAAACCACAGAGTGAAACAAGATGGGCGAGTCAGATTGATGCTTTGAAACCACTGAGATATCATCTTGTTGTTATATATGATGCTTTTAGAGAGATCTTCGATGAAATAAGCCTAAAATATTTATCTGGAAATATTTCCTGAATTGAAGCTAAGGCCCTCGATGATGCAATTTGTTAGTTCAAGTTTGTTGCATGGTACAACATCGTTTCTGAAATCACTATTACAAGCAAGCTACTACAAAATAAGGAAGCCGATGCAAATTCAGCTAAAGGCAATTAATTGCAAGTGACCAAGAATTACCTTGTGGGTTGTAGGTGTGGTGAGGGTTTTCAACAACTTGGATACATGCTACTGAGATTGCAAAGGAGCTAGAAAGACTACCAAACTTTGAGAAAAAGGTGAAAGAAACAGCAGTTTGCATATAAAGCCCAAGAAGAAGCACCGCCAGATCCAAAGCAGAAATAGGTTTCTACAATGCTGTCTTAGACATGGCTATATAATCTGTTGAAGAGAGATTCCAACAGCTACAACAACATATTTCCCTATTTGGCTTCCTGTATGATCTACACAGTGTCAACAACAACAAAAATTGACTAAAAGTATAATTTGGAAAAATCCTTGATGCACAAGGGAAACAAATATAGTGATGCTGAAGATCTTTGCTGTGAACTTATAGCAATAGTTTTAAGATTTTCAAGGTCTATGCTGCCACAAGGAGTACTTCTCTTCATACTACAACAAAAACTCAAGGATAATGGGCCTAATGTTTCTGTTGCTCCCTCTTCCACTTCCAGCATCAGTGGCTTGCAGTGAACAGTTTCTCAAAGCTCAAAAACTTACATACGGTCCACTAACTGAACATGCCCAAGCAACAGCACTTGAACTGAAGGAATTGCAAAGGAAAAGGCACACAAAGTGAGATTTTGATGTGCCAGAAATTAAAACTTTTAAGAAACTTAAATTTTAACATCACCATTCACAAGGCTATTCAAAATGATTGGTGCACTAAAACATTTTGTTTTGTATTTGAGAAAGCTAATCAAACATTACTAATTGCATTACTTATTCTTGCAATTTAAAATAAATGCAGCGGTCTCAAGTTTTGTGCTTTTCATTTCCCCCCACAAGACATCTGTTTTTGAAAATTGAAATTAGCAAATGTTGGTGTGTTTTTGTGTGTGTGTGTGTGTGTGTGCAGGTAGCTAGCTTTTTCCAGGGCACAAAATAGCCTGGCAATGAAGACATGTAGAATGTTTACATGAGTGCTAACCTGGTTTTTAGCTTATTAGAATAATAGAATTGTGGAGTTTGAAGGACCACGAGGGTTATCTCATCCAAACCCCTGCAAATGCAGGAATCTTTTTGTCCAGCGTGGGGCTTGAACCCACAATCCTGAGATTAAGAGTCTCATGCTTTACTGACAATTATTGATCTTTTTATTAAAAAGGCTTTAAATTGTTGTTTTTAACTTTTCCTAAATTACTGATTTTATTTTATCCTTTTTATATTCAACACATTTATTATGGCATAATATATTAATAAGAGGGATGCGGGTGGCGCTGTGGGTAAAAGCCTCAGTGCCTAGGACTTGCCGATTGAAAGGTCGGCGGTTCGAATCCCCGTGGCGGGGTGCGCTCCCATCGCTCGGTCCCAGCGCCTGCCAACCTAGCAGTTCGAAAGCACCTCCGGGCGCAAGTAGATAAATAGGGACCGCTTACTAGCGGGAAGGTAAACGGCGTTCCGTGTGCTGCGCTGGCTCGCCAGATGCAGCTTGTCACGCTGGCCACGTGACCCGGAAGTGTCTGCGGACAGCGCTGGCTCCCCGCCTCTAGAGTGAGATGAGCGCACAACCCTAAAGTCTGTCAAGACTGGCCCGTACGGGCAGGGGTACCTTTACCTTTAATATATTAATAATAATTAATAATATGATAGATGGCTAGCATATATTTATTATGGCATAATATATCATCAGATGTAAGGTCCTCCTTAGCCCTTAGCTGGACTATCACACATCTCCACTTGATGCACAGTTTTGCCACTTGACAGGGAGAGATCTACCCTGGGGCAGTTAAGTTATCAGTCATAGGACCTGAAAATGTGGCCTGGAACACATCACCAAATCCTCTGCACCGCACACAAATCCTGGTGCCAGTGGTGTGCGTTTGTGTGTTCATTCTTCAGCAAATCAACACAGACCCTCCTCCTACTAAAATGAAAAACATTAGGAGAGAAAGATTAAATTCCAGAGGCTTCTAATCTTCTTTTTAAGTGCTGCTTTCTGCTTTGTCTGGTGACAGTGCTATGAAGAGTCTTGCATGTTTTGATTTCCGAAGGAGGTATGCAAGTTCCCTGTCTCTTTCTTCCTACTCTGTGGCTCACGCCTTCCTTCTGGGAAGAGTGAAGAACCCGGTGAAGTGTGCATTGATTTAAAAAACAAGAGACTGAAACACACGCTTTTGATCCCAACTAATCAATGAAAATTTTGACTTGGCTGGATTGTATTTCCAGTTCCAGGCCAGAAGGTACATGGAGAGCTGGTGGTGGGGGCAGGGGGGGTAGGTCGCTTTCAAAGCCTCCACCTGCAGCTTCCGAAGGGTTGGTCAGGACTTTGAAATTTCATTGACGTTGCTAAGCAAATTTGTAATGGGGTGGGCTGTAGTGGTGGCCAGAAGAAGCATGAAAATGTTGCACACGCATAGCTGGAATTCTTGCAAGTCTGTGGACAAAGCCATGGATGAGCTTGGTATAAGTTGAGAGGATATGCAGAACTTGCAGACTTCACAATATAGAATAAGAGAATAAGGAGAACGTACGTTTAAAGATTGGACAATGCTTATTGAATATATGGGAAATAATTGTGCACAGCTGAAAATGCTGGCAGCGTTAAAATAAATTATTATTATTTTTTTAAAATGATATTTATTAAACTTTCCAATAAAAACATACAAATACAAAACAACTACAATAAAAAACAAACACAAACAAACAAAAAAACAACAACAGGTATAATTTTAAAACTTATTTTCATAACCTAATTTCCCCGACTTCCTCATACCTCACCGTCTTGTATTCTAGTTTTATTATCCCATCAGCAACTCCATTCCCTTATTTCCCCAAATTTTTTATAAATTCCATTCCTTTTCTTACTCTAATGTCTCTGAAAACCACAATATTTTTAAATCCATGTCGATCTAACATTCTTTAATCTTACAATATTTGTTAAGATAGTCCTTAAATTTCTTCCAATCTTCTTCCACTGTCTCTTTCTCCTGGTCTCGGATTCTGCCCGTCATCTCTGCCAATCCCATGTAGTCTGCCATCTTCATCTGCCATTCTTCCAGTGTGGGTAGATCTGATGTCTTCCAATACTTTGCAATAAGGATCCTTGCTGCTGTTGTTGCATATAAAAACAAAGTTCTATCTTTCTTTAATACCACATGGCTGACCATACCCAGGAGAAAGGCCTCTGGTTTCTTCAGGAAAGTGTATTTAAACATCTTTTTCATTTCATTATATATCATTTCCCAGAAAGCCTTTATCCTTGGGCACGTCCACCAGAGGTGAAAAAATGAACCTTCATTTTCCTTACACTTCCAACATTTGTTATCTGGCAAGTGGTAAATTTTTGCAAGCTTGACTGGGGTCATGTACCACCTATAGATCATTTTCATAATATTTTCTCTCAGGGCATTACACGCCGTAAATTTCATTCCGGTGGTAGCGTTAAAATAAATTAAACAGTGTAAACAAGTTTTGATGGATGCAATAATGGACTACTGAATGGTACAGTTTTTGTAAAATATGCAGAGATTTAAGGTATGTAAAATGAACCATGGAAAGAGAAGAAGGGAAGTTCTTGACAGCTTAAGGATGTAAAATGAGTATTTGAAATAGTGAAAAAACAGAAAATTTAATAAAAATTATCTATCCAGCTGTCTGTCTATCTATCTGTCTATCTATCTATCTATCTATCTATCTATCTATCATCTATCTATATAGATATAGTATATCTGAAGGAGTGTCTCCACCCCCATTGTTCTGCCCGGACACTGAGGTCCAGCTCCGAGGGCCTTCTGGCGGTTCCCTCACTGCAAGAAGCCAAGTTACAGGGAACCAGGCAGAGGACCTTCTCGGTAGTGGCACCCGCCCTGTGGAACGCCCCCCATCAGATGTCAAAGAGAACAACAACTACCAGACTTTTAGAAGACATCTGAAGGCAGCTCTGTTTAGGGAAGCTTTTAATGTTTGATGTATTACAGTATTTTAATATTTTTTTTGGAAGCTGCCCAGAGTGGCTGGGGAAGCCCAGCCAGATGGGCGGGGTATAAATAAATAAATAAATAATAATTTATTTCTATCATCTATAAAACACATGGATGCACTTTGTAGAACAGGCCATTTTCCAGCAACCTGGCAGGGAGAGAAAAAGCTCAGAGGCAGGGGAAGGAATAATAAGAAATCGAGAAAGGTTGTATGTTTTTGTTGAGGGTGTGTGCAAGCAGCCTTTAAAAAAGAAGGTTGCACTTGATAGACAGGCCTTTTCTGAGGATTCACTAGGAATGTTTCTGGAAGGGGCACCTTCAGAGGCAGGCCAAGAAAAGCGGGTTGGGGGAGAAGCAAGAAAGAGCGGCGGCAGCAGCAGCCTTGCAAAGTGTCTGAGGATTCAAGGCTCACCATGGAAACAGCAGCGGCAGCAAACAGGCCCGGGTAGCTGGCGCTTCAGCCAAGTGGGCAGCGGCAGGAGGCGCTTTGCGCTCTCTCTCTCTCTCTCTCTCTCTCTCTCTCTCTCTCCAAGGCCGGAGATGGAGAAGGGGGAAGGGGGTCGCCAAGCGGCGGCCGCCGCCACCGCCGCGAGCAAGTTGGGCTCTCAAGCGCAGCATCCCAGACCGACTCAGCCCATCGCGCCGATGGAGAACATCAAAGAGATGCAGGTGAGAATCTTCGCGCTGGTCCTTCCTTGCTCTCCGGGATGCTTTTGCTGCGCGAAGAATACCCTTCCAGGGGGACCCTGGAGACGCATGGGCGGGGAAGCTGCTTTTGCGCCCGGATCTCCTAGCCGAGTTTGTTCCGGGGTCTTTAACAAAGCATGCAAAAAGAGGGGATTTCTGGGGATACAGCTCCCTCCTCCTGGGTGGCAATCTGAACCTGTGGACGTGTAGGGTAGGGATTTCTTCTTGTTATTAGAACTGGGGAAGAGGTTTTTTTTTTTTTTAATTTTTATTTTTGCAGCTGCTTGACATTCCAGGGCGTCAGAAGCTGCACCCGCAGAAACTCCTTCTTCCCATACCGCTTCGGAGTTGGTGCTGTTTTGCTGCGCGAGAACAAACTTTGCCTCGCTACGAAATGTACTCACAAGGAAGGAGGTGGGGGGCTGGAGGGAGGGAACTTGGAAAACAACATGCAAAGAAAGAAACGGGCATTTGAGAAGGCGGTTGAAGAATATTGACTGCCTTCCGGCAATGTCAGCTGGGGAAGAGTCCCATACGCTGTATGCACACAATCTGCCCAGAAACGTGTAAGGAGAGGCTCTTACCTGTTCTGAGCGCAAGAGCACCTTGAAATTTGATCACTCTATTTCCCTGAGGGTGTTTACCTCTGCTGTGTGTCATATCTTTCCCAACTGCTTGTAGGAACTTTGGGGAGTTTAGAGTTTAGTGTATTCATTTCTGTATCTAACCTTTCTTCTAGCTTAAAGGTAAAGGGAGCCCTGACCATTAGGTCCAGTCGTGGCTGACTCTGGGGTTGCGGCACTCATCTCGCTTTATTGGCCAAGGTACAGCTTCCAGGTCATGTGGCCAGCATGACTAAGCCGCCTCTGGCAAACCAGAGCAGCGCACGGAAATGCCGTTTACCTTCCCGCTGGAGCGGTACCTATTTATCTACTTGCACTGGTGTGCTTTTGAACTGCTAGGTTGGCAGGAGCAGGGACCGAGCAACGGGAGCCCACCCAGTCACGGGGATTCGAACCACCGACCTTCTGATCGGAAAGCCCAAGGCTCAGTGGTTTAACCCACAGCGCCACCCACGTCCTAGTTTCTAGTTTAGGGTTTCCCAAACTTATGTCTCCAGCTGTTTTTGGACATCGCCCCTGACCCCTGGTCATGCTAGCTAGGGATTATGAGAGTTATAGTCCCAAAAAGGAGCTGGCGACCCAAGTTTGGGAAACCCTGTTAGCTCAAGACAGCGGCCCTGACTCTCTCCCTCCACCCCACTTCTTATTTTTATTTTTAAGCATCACAATAATCTTTTGAGTTAGGTCAAGCTGAGAATGAGTGAGTGACTAGATCAAGGGCCCTAGATTGCCTCAAGACTGCCAAGTATTTTGTGGAAAGGACTGAAGCCCATGCCAGAAGTTTAGATTTGTGCAGCTAACAGTTATGGAATAAAGTGCTTTGTTGCCCTAGTGCAAGTTAAAACCAGAACCACACACACAACATGGACTTTTTGCAGTTAGGAAAGTAACGGGGAAATGTACTGAAAAGTGTGGAATGAACAAATTATTTGTGGAAAGATGTGTAAACACCCTGCAATTTAAACAGGATGAATGCACATTGTTATATGATTACCCCACAAACAAAATAAATGTACAGTAAAGACCAGATGTAGTCTAACCACTGCATAAGCTTGGTGCAAACAAATCAGGATTAATGCTCAGTAAGTTGGTCATCTGAAGGAACTCCCATTGATTGCTGCTGTGGCTCAGTGGTAAGGCAATTGTTCTGTGGTGTTTGCCTTGTGGGTTTCAAGCCCTAAAGGATCTCTTCTTTGCCAATTGGATAGCTCAGCTGGTCAGAGCATGAAGCTGATAATGTCAAGGTTGCAGGTTCAATTTCCGTATGGACAGCTGCATATTCCTGCATTGCAGGGGGATGGACTAGATGATCGTCAGGGTCCCTTCCAACTCTACAATTCTCTGATTCTGTGACTGATTAGGGTTTGAATCTGGCACTCTCCAACCCTGTTCCAATAATCTGACCACTCTACTGGCTCTAATTTTTAAACAGTGCTTGGTTTTTAAAATGAGAGACACTATCTCTTAAACTTGCTTGCAAAGAATACTTTGGGATTTGAAAGCCCCCTCTCACAAATCCATTTGACAGAGGTTGTCTGTGGTTACTTAAAAGCAGAAGAACCACCAATTTTTTTTTGAAAAAAACCAGATGTCTATAGTTGAGCTGTGTACTATCCCTAGTCTTCTTCTTCTTCTTTGGCTATCACTCATAGCCGAGTAAGATTGTCTTCCATAAACACGGTTTTAACAATGAGTCCGTAAGTGACTGTGGAGGCCAATTCTGGATCAACACATCCTTCCACAGTGGGGCCATTGGTTCCCGGGCGGGAGTTGATCACGGTGTGGATTTGCCAAGCGTGCCTTCCTCGTTTCTCCCTTGCGTTCTGAGTTCGAGTGTCTTCAAACTCCATGACACCTTTGGTAAAGGCTGTTCTCCAACTATCCCTAGTACATCATTCTGGATATTGGGACTGAGCTGGTGGTTTCCAGTCTCCTTTGCCAATTTTCTGACTAGCAACCCTTTTCTGCCAAGGGGACTGCTATATGTTGCCAAATACCTCTGAATATGTGTGCACATTATTTACTTTCGAGAACAGCTTCTTGCTCATTTAAGAGCCCACTTTCTTTGGCCCTGACCCAGCTATTGTAAGGACGATGTAATTTGGATGTGGACTGCTCTGGTTAAAAGGGATCAAGCAGACACAATAGTTACCGTAGATGATGAATCCAGAGCTTCTAATGTTAGAAGATCTGGGCATGCAGATGGTAAACTGTGGCATGCTCTCTCTCCCTCTGTCTCTCCCTCCCCCCCCCTCTCTCACATGCTTATGTGCCAGAGGTGTGAAAAGGGGATGCTGCTATTGTGTGTCAGCTGGAGTGTTGGATTCTTGGTGATGAAACTTGCTGGGTGCAAAGCCAGCTCGTATCCGTTAGCCCAGGGGTAGGCAACCAAAGGCCCGTGGGCTGGATGAGGCCCAATCGCCTTCTCAATCCGGTCCGCGAATAAGTGTGCTTTAACATGAGTAGAATGTGTCCATTTATTTAAAATGCATTTCTGGGTTATTTGTGGGGCCTGCCTGTTGTTTTTACATGAGTAGGATGTGTGCTTTTTTATTTAAAATGCATCTCTGGGTTATTTGTGGGGCATAGGAATTCGTTCATTCCTCCCCCCCCCCAAAAAAAAATATAGTCTGGCCCACCACATGGTCTGAGGGACGGTAGTGTTGGGGTTCAGAACTTACTGGGTTAATTTTTGTTCTGAGTGTGCCTCCCATTCTGACGTGTGGAAAGAGGGAGGAGCCTTAGTTGTTGTTCTCTCTGTGTCTCTGAGAGAGAGAGACGGACGGAAGCCATGAATGCTAGCAGTCCAGGAGATTTTGGGAAATGCTGAGCTGTAAATATTTGCTACAATAAAGAACTGTTGAATTTGGACATACACAGTGCTTGGTGTTTGTCTGGACCTGAAGCAGACTGCAACGGTTTTGATCCGCTGTGTTTTTACTCTGCAAGGCGAAACCAGAGAAGAAAAAGGTCTGCGCAGCTTGGCTGGGAGCGTGCCGGACCACTGGGGCTAATTGTGGCCATAAAGTCATTAGCTGGCCAGTGCAATTAAGATCTTATCAGATCTTCACAGGTTGTGGAGGACCTAATTAGCGCTAATAAAACTGTTGCTAAGAGTCTGCCGGTGAGCTTTGAAGTCTTGAAGTCAGCTTGGCAATAGCTGGAAGACGCTACTGAGGCGGCAGAGGTCTGCGTTCTGTGTTTTGCCTGCTGCAGAGAGGCAAGAGTTGCTGAGGCAGAGAGCTGAGAAAGCAGCTGAGGAATCGGGTGCCGGAGAGCTGACTGGTGAAACGTGAGTACAGCAGCTGGGGCCCCGGGGAAGAGGAGAGAATGGCAGACAGCCAAGTTTTTGAGGACGTTCCGCTTGAGAAGCTCACTTTAAGAAGTTGGGCAACCTGGTCCAGAAGAGTAAGGGGTTGGTTCCTGGTTACTGGGCTTTGGAATGTATGCCAGAGAGAACCACGTCCCCTGAATTCAGGTCCTGAAGGGACAGACATTACAGGCTTTGAGGCTGCGTTGCCTGAGGAAAGCCAGCAGAGAATGCAAAGAGAGCTTGCTATGCTAAAGGCATGCGTACATGCATCACTTTTGCCCAGTTTGGAGGG
The DNA here is from genome assembly GCF_951804945.1 of Podarcis cretensis. Taxonomy (NCBI): domain Eukaryota; kingdom Metazoa; phylum Chordata; class Lepidosauria; order Squamata; family Lacertidae; genus Podarcis; species Podarcis cretensis. The sequence goes on along the minus strand of NC_137176.1, from coordinate 14,866,041 downwards.
CGTAAAGTCAGCAAGGGCTGCCTGGGAGGTGCTGAGAAGTTTGTGTGAAACTTCAGCAGGAGGCCAGGGCCCTGGAGGAGTCACGAAGAGCCTAGAAATGGCTGTAGCCCCAGTCCCTGAGGTGCAAGTCGGGGGGGCTGAGAATTCCAAAGGCAAGTTTCAAAAGTTTTCCACTGTGAGTGCTGAAGTGAAACGCAGTTTCAGCGAGGGCAGGGCTGGCACAGAGGGCTCTTCCGGAAGAAGGGGGGCCAGGCCAGCTGAAAGGAGCCCTGGGCAGTATTTTTCCACTGGGGATCGTCGTCATGCAAAGTCAGGAAGGCGGCAGAGAGCTAGACGCTTCAAGGTCGGCCACCTGGACAAAGTGAAGATAAGGCCTAAAGAGTCGCGTGGGAACGCAGAGGCCAGGCCGGTCTCCAAGGCAACGGAGGAGGCTACTTCTACGGAAGCTGCCAAGGCCCTGAGCAAGGGGGAGTTGGTTGCCAAGACAACCAGACAGAACTGCTGCAGAAGCCCAAGAGGGGGCAGCGGGACGTTTGTTGCCAGTATGGCTTTGTTTGAGAACAGCTCTGAGAGACACACTAATTTTCGTTTTGTAATCGACTCAGGAGCTAACTGCCACCTGATCCCAGAGACCCCTGCAGTCGAGATGTGGAATTGCAAGTCAATTCCGGCTGGAAAAACTGTTCAGTTTGCAAATGGGACAAAGAAAAATGTGGCTAAAATTGCAAATGCTTTGTTTTCTGTTTTGCAGGAGCAGATGGAAGTTTGCATTGTGCCAGGAGTGCAACACTGTATTTTATCTGTGCCTTATTTGTTGAAAAAGGGGTTTAAGGTTTGCTTTGAACACGATGTTTGTACAATCTCCAAAGGAGGGAAGCAACTGGTCAGAGTTGCAAAGGGGCAGAATGATCTCTTCATTCTTAAAACGTCTCTGGAGGGTGAGGGGAAGGTTGAGAAAGCACAAGCCCTGCGTGTTACAGTTCCCACTCATGTTTCATGTTCGTGTGTGTGGCATAAGAAGACAGCGCATGCCTGTCTTGAAGAACTACAGGTGCTACCTGAGGTTTCCAAAGGTTGTAGAATTGAGGAATGTGCAAGAGCCCTAGATTCTCAGGCTTGCAGACAGGCAAAGGTAAGAGGGTGCAGTTACCCCAGGGTGGAGAGGGTAACCACAAAACCTTTTGATCTTGTGCACATAGATCTGTTGGGTCCCATGAAGGAACCAAGTTTGGGAGGGGCCAGGTTTCTGCTGACACTGCAGGATGATTTTTCGCAGAACACCTGGACACATGGTCTCAAATCCAAGGAAGATGCAGCACAGCTGATTAGTCGTTGGATTGAGGAGGTGGAACTAATGTTCTCCACCAGAGTCAGGGAAATTGCTAGTGACAGAGGTTCACAGTTTACTGGGTCTGCTTTGCAGAAGTTCTTTCACAAGAAAGGGATAAGTCACACAGTGACTTCTCCTCAACAGAGGGGGGTGGCAGAGCTCAGAAGTGAGGCTCTGGTTAAAGCTGCACAGGTGATGCTGTTAGATTCTGGGTTACCTCCGAAGTTTTGGATGGAGGCAGTTAAATATGTGAGCTTCACCTGGAATAGGTCCTACAATTCAGTGGTAGGAGACACACCGTTTTTCATGCTTCACGGGAGGAAGCCACAGGTTCACTTCCTCCGTGAGTTCGGATCAACGGCCTCGCTGCCAGTGCCTGAAGCTTTGCGAGGGCCAGGTGAACCCAAGTTCCAGAAAATGATCTTCTGTGGGTATGAGCCAACGGCTCGTGCATGGAGGTTTGCGTATCCGTCAGGTGATCAGAGTAAGCTGCTGATCAGTAAACACGCTGAGTTCTGTAAGCAGGAGGAAAGGTCAAAGACCCCTGCCAGACGCGATATTCTTTCAGAATGTCTTTCTGATTCAGAGCAGGAAGGTTCTGATGAGGAGGAAGGAGAGCCAGGGGCTGAGTCTGCTGATGACGATCAGCTCACTGACCAAAGTCAGGAGCAGGATGGGGCATCTCCGCAAGTTGTAAAAAGGGAGCCCAAGAGTGAGCCTAGTTCTCCTGTGAGGGTAATTCCAAAGGTTCGAAGACGCGTTAAGTCAGAGGGGGAATCCCAGGATGCAAAGGACACACCTGCTGACCACAGTGAGTCAGAGGCAGTGCCTGAGTTTGTGCCCAGGAGGTCCAGTCGCACAACGAAGGGAATTCCACCTGAGAGGTATCAGGCCACAGGTGCGTGGGTAAGTTTCGCACAGTGCGAATCTGAGAGTTGTGAGGATGTTCCACAGATGCCTGACAGGAACGCCAGGAGAGGGCGCAAGGCATTGGGGAAGGGATTGATCTCACAGAGGTCTGCAAAGGTACATCCACAGGTCTTGTCAGAATGCTCTGCAAGAGGGGGTGTTGGGGTTCAGAACTTACTGGGTTAATTTTTGTTCTGAGTGTGCCTCCCATTCTGACGTGTGGAAAGAGGGAGGAGCCTTAGTTGTTGTTCTCTCTGTGTCTCTGAGAGAGAGAGACGGACGGAAGCCATGAATGCTAGCAGTCCAGGAGATTTTGGGAAATGCTGAGCTGTAAATATTTGCTACAATAAAGAACTGTTGAATTTGGACATACACAGTGCTTGGTGTTTGTCTGGACCTGAAGCAGACTGCAACGGTTTTGATCCGCTGTGTTTTTACTCTGCAAGGCGAAACCGGAGAAGAAAAAGGTCTGCGCAGCTTGGCTGGGAGCGTGCCGGACCACTGGGGCTAATTGTGGCCATAAAGTCATTAGCTGGCCAGTGCAATTAAGATCTTATCAGATCTTCACAGGTAGACCAGCCCATGGCTGAAAAAGGTTGCTGACCCCTGCGTTAGCCCAAGCTATCGGAGAAAATTATTGCCGAGTTCCCTGGAGGAAGGGCCGGCAGGTTAACAAGTCTGGTTAATAGTTGACAAAGCAAAATGATCTTTGAGCCTCGGGCCTCTCTTGCACTGTTTATGCAAAGATTCAGCCACCTGTAATGTGAAGGAGCATTTTGGCCAAATAAATTTTACACCCACTCAAGTGGCATATGCAACAAAATGTTTGAGCACTTCTGTTTAGCGTTTTAGGCTGCACATACCTGGATAATGTCCCATTACAATCAATAGGGCTTACCTCAGAGGAGACATGTATTTGTTGTTGTTGTTTAGTCGTTTAGTCGTGTCCGACTCTTCGTGACCCCATGGACCAGAGCACGCCAGGCACTCCCGCCTTCCACTGCCTCCCGCAGTTTGGTCAAACTCATGCTGGTAGCTTTGAGAACACTGTCCAGCCATCTCATCCTCTGTTGTCCCCTTCTCCTTGTGCCCTCCATCTTTCCCAACATCAGGGTCTTTTCCAGGGAGTCTTCTCTTCTCATGAGGTGGCCAAAGTATTGGAGCCTCAGCTTCACGATCTGTCCTTCCAGTGAGCACTCAGAGCTGATTTCCTTCAGAATGGATAAGTTTGATCTTCTTGCAGTCCATAGTCTCCTCCAGCACCATAATTCAAAAACATCAATTCTTCGGCGATCAGCCTTCTTTATGGTCCAGCTCTCACTTCCATACATCACTACTGGGAAAACCATAGCTTTCACTATATGGACCTTTGTTGGCAAGGTGATGTCTCTGCTTTTTAAGATGCTGTCTAGGTTTGTCATTGCTTTTCTCCCAAGAAGCAGGCGTCTTTTAATTTCATGGCTGCTGTCACCATCTGCAGTGATCATGGAGCCCAAGAAAGTAAAACCTCTCACTGCCTCCATTTCTTTCCCTTCTATTTGCCAGGAGGTGATGGGACCAGTGGCCATGTATAGGACTGCACTATCAACTAGCGATGTCCCCTCATACAACTTTATGCCCACTTCCCCATCTGATTTTCTACTCCCACCTCATCAATACTCTGTGGGCACTGAGCACATACAGTTCTCTCTGTGTTGTTTTTTTTTTTGGGGGGGGGGGGCTGCTTCCCTCATTAGGGATTTTCCCTTTCCAATTTTAGTTTATTTCCAGCAACACTGAGGTTTCCTTACACCTACTGCTACCTCTTCTGTCACAGGCCTCAGTGCTACAATTGCAATACGATGCAGATGAAACAATAGGGCCATTGAGGGGAAGGAGGAATTTAAACTTAAGTGTACAAATGTTGAGTGTGGAAATATGTTAAGGAAGCCTTGTCTGAGCTGTAAGGAATTAATATGGGTTTTGGTTGGTCAAATACTCCAAGGATAAGGGACTGCTCCACCCTAAGATTTGATCCTCAAACTTGAGCATAGGATGGGCAGTACAGATAGCAAAACCAGAAAAAAATGGGTGACTCAAAAGCAGGTGTCTGTGCTGCAGTGGTAGTGCATTGCATCGACAATACAGGCTAAAAGTGAGGTGGCTTTTTGTGGTTTCTGGGGTCAAAGTGTCAGTTTGCATTTCTTAGTATAGAAAGTATTGATCTGATGTGTAGAGATCTTTCCTGTTCTAATTAATTCAAGAGGGTTCTGGAAGCTTCTCTGTGTGAAAGAAACTTGACGTTGTTTGGGTTATTCCTTCAGAGAAGCTGAATACAGCAGGTTTAAACTGGTTCTCTTATCTCTTTCTGTGAAGGTCATGCTGATTATAAAAGTAGGTCCAGAAGGAGCTTTCTCTTTCTAACTCTTTTCCTTCTGGTGTGGCATTCTATACATAGTATGCTATAGTGTTAAGGTTTAGACTTACTGTAAGTTACTGTAAGTTTAAGTCTGCTGCAACTGGATTTCTTATGGACAGTGCCAATCCTGATTGTATTATATTTGTGACCATTATGCTCATTTGCCTTCAGTAGCGGTAAAGCTCTGCTGGATGAAATATTAATTGCCTCTGGTCTTTTTTGGGGGGAATCATGCTTATTATATATTGGAATCTACTCTGGATAAATATTGAGTAGATTTCCATGACACAAAGTCCTATAATTCCAAAAGGAAGAGAGTAAAATTGCACTTATGGTGGTTTGAAGATTATGGGGGTGCCACATGACTTGGGATGCTGAAGTGTTGGCATCTAGTTGGCTACTGTGAGAAGAGGATGTTGCCGAACTACAACCCCCATCATCTTTGGCCATTGGCCTTGCTTGCAGGGGCTGATGGGAGTTGTAGTTCAGCATATATTTAGTCTTTGCTGTAGTTTGGAATGAGAACCAAGACCTCACTGAGGTGTTTTCTTGGCTCCCATGCAATTGACTATGGGAGCAGGATAGTCATTAGGTGAGATTGGTTATGAACCTACCACCTTCTAAGGGCTCAGAGTGGGTCAGCAATTTGCTAATTATTCTAGCTGAAGGTTTCCTGTCCTTGGTGACTGAAACAAAACAAGATGCTTTGGCAAACCTATTTTAAGTTGCTGCTATAATGTAAGTCACAGGAGCCACATGCCCATCCTGCTGCAGAGAGAGGCTTGGAAGAGAGATCTCTACTTCTCGCATAGCAGACTTAAACACAAGGGTGATTGCAGCAAGCACATTAAAACTTGGTTAGATTCGCATCTGCCCTCATCCACCTTTAAACAAAAGTTTGCCATGAAATACTTAGGCTAGAATAAATCACAGATGCTTTGCTTTTTAAATAAGTGAGGCTTTTTTAAATTTTAACTCAGGGCTTCCAGAAGTTTTATCAAACAATCTCCATCCCTTGGCAGTAAAACAAAGTAGAAGAAGAAAGGTTCCAAACAACTTAAAAAATAAGTGCTTAATTTCCTTACAAAAAGGATTGTGCAATCTTTCGGTTAGCAAAGGTGCAGGCTTTAAAATCTCATTTTGTAGAGATTCATTTCACTTACAGGGAGCCACGGCTGCATGGCTCCTTTGCTTGTTCCAGGAAACACACAGAGAAAGAGACTGAGAAGGGCTGGGGATCAGAGGATGCTGAGAGCCTGCTAAGCCGCACCCACTCTAGTAATTTCAGCTCAGGGCTCATTAACCCTTTCATGCACGCAAGTGTGATTCAGTACCTGTATATAACAACACACTCACCATGGGGAAGACGTTGGTTCAAAGCACTGCATTATCTTGTCTGAGTTGCAAAAGATGCCCAGGGGTCTCTCACAGGGGAGTGATTCCATGGTGGTCAAAAGGTACCTGAACTGGGTCTAAGGAGTTAAAAACAAACGCTTTAAGGAAAATGGGTTTTGAGGAGAGATCTGAAGGACAAAAAAAGGTGCCAGTCAGGCCACTGAGCTGCCTTGCAATGCATTAAGTTAAAGTGGATCCTCAGGTTATGTTACCTTTGGGTAACATAACTTCCGGGTTTCACTGTGCACGCATGTGCAGAAACGCTCTATTGCGCCGTGTGTGTGCGTGCGCAGAAGTGGCATCTCTAGATGTGGAGGGTCCACTGTATTTTCTTTCTTCCCTGAGCAAGTTCTACTGCACTTAACGAGTGAGCCCAGAAATAGTCTCCCAAGAAATCCAACTCTCCCCCCCCCCAGTTTGTTGAGCGCTTCTTCATACAAGACCACCTGCCCTCTTAAATTTAGAGTTGCATCTGGCAATATGGCCATGAAACTCTAGTTGTCGACAGCCTCTAATTAAAAGCCACCCTTGTTAGCTAATGTCGGTCAATTGCTCATAAAAAAAGAAAGCAGAGTGCAAATCAATTTCATTATCAGGTCTGCTGGTGGCAACCTGCATTTTGCACTATCATAAACCAGGGTGCATGTATTATTATCTGTTACTGGCATTCACTTTCATGACACTGAGGTCTGTTGAGCTCTGAAGTACCCCCTGTTTCCCCAGTTAACTGTGATCCCTTTTCGATGTGCTAGCTTCCAGCCTGTAAAAGTCTATCCTGTATTTGATCTATTCCACATTATTTCCAGGTGCCAGTGGAGAAACGTCTGTTAAATAGTGGAAGGCTGGATAGCTCAGTTTGTTAGAGCGTAGTGCTGATAACTCCAAGGTTGCAGGTTCAATCCCCGTACGGGACAGCTGCAGATTCCTGCATTGCGGGGGTTGGACTAGATAATCCACAGGGTACCTCCCAACTCTACAATTCTATGAAATATAAGACCAGTGGTATAAGTAGGAGTGGAATGGGGAGGACCTCTTGCAGATACTGTCGATCCTGTGACTTCACGTTTTTCCTCCTTGAAACTGCATTTCTTCTTTTTAAAATATGGGAGCTTTTTATTTCTGAGAAAGCTCAGATCAGCTCCAGTACAAACACGGATGAAACAGCTATGAATCTGTGCCTGGGCTCAGCCCAGAAACTGATATTCAGTCCCATGGCTGAACCTTGGAACATATGAAATAATTAATGATACAGTCATTCTGTATCAGTTGCACTGGTTGCCTGACTGCTTGTGAGCTCAATTTAAAAGGCCAATGTTGGCCTTTTAAAGCCCCAGATAGTTTGCAAGGAGCTTGTCTGAAGTGCCACTTGCCTCCATGTGAACCTGCCTGGGGCTTATGATCCACTGCAGAGGGCTTGCTTGCAAGCCACCAGCAGACACAATCAGATTGGCAGGCACGAGAGACAGGGCCTTTTCAGTGATGGCACCATTGATGTGGATCTGCCAGCCATAGATTCATAGAGTTGGAGGGAGGCACATTTGTCTCCTTGTTTTCTTTTAGGTGGGCCTTCCAGACCCCTCAAGTGTCCCTATTTTCCAGGGACAGTTTCAAATTTACAGAAGCCATCCTGGTTTATGATTTTATCCTGGAATGTCTCGCTTTTTCTTAGGACGTCCCTATCTTCATCGGAGAGATGTTGGAGGGTATGGTAGGATGTCCCTATTTTCATCAGAGAAACGTCGGAGGGTGTGGAATAGGATTTTCCTATTTTCATTGGAGTAACCCAGTATCGCCTGAGCTCTGCGATTGCAGCTTTCTCCCGATTGAAGTGCAGAGTATTTGAGGACCAGGACACACACAGGGAAACCAGTATGCTTGTTTACAAAGCTATCATACTACCAATCTTACTGTACGCTTGTGAAACATGGACAACTTATAAACATCACCTCCAGCTCCTCAAAAGATTCCATCAACGGTGTCTCTGAAAAATGTTACACATCACTTGGGAAGACAGGCAAACTAATGCCAGTGTACTGGAAAAAGCAAAGATCACCATTGTCAAAGCGATGACTCTTCAACATCAACTTCGTTGGACTGGTCATGTTGTGTGGATGCCTGATGATCATTTTCCAAAGCAACTACTCTATTCCAAACTTAAAAATGGAAAGCTTAATGCTGGTGGTCAACAAAAGAGGTTTAAAGACTCTCCCAAGGCAAATCTTTAAAAATGTAGCATAAATACCGACAACTGGGAAACACTGGCCTGTGCGTGCTCCAGTTGGAGAACAGTCTTTACCAAAGGTTTCCTGGGTTTTGAAGATGCTCAAACTCAAGACAAAAGGAAAAAATATGTTAAGAGGAAGGCACATTTGGCAAACCCTCATCTTGATGCGGGTGGCGCTGTGCGTTAAACCACAGAGCCTAAGAGTTGCTGATCAGAAGGTCGGCAGTTCAAATCCCTGAGATGGAGTGAGCTCCCATTGCTCAGTCCCTGCTCCTGCCAACCTAGCAGTTCGAAAGCACGTCAAAGTGCAAGTAGATAAATAGGTACCGCTCCGGCGGGAAGGTAAACGGCGTTTCCATGTGCTGCTCTGGTTCGCCAGAAGCGGCTTAGTCATGCTGGCCACATGACCCGGAAACTGTACCCCAGCTTCGTCAGCTAATAAAGCGAGATGAGCGCCGCAACCCTAGAGTCATCCGCGACTGGACCTAATGGTCAGGGGTCCCTTTACCTTTACCACCTTGATCAACTCCTGCCCACAAACCTATGCCCCCACTGTGGAAGGATGTGTGGATGCAGAATGAATGAATGAATGAATCTTTATTTGCATCAGCCATTGGCCATAGCAATAAAAAAAATATGATGCATAAAGAATAGAAATACAGATAAAAAGTCAATTATATAAAATACATTTTAGGGTTTTGGATCCAGAATTAGCCTCCACAGTCACTTACGGACTCACTGTTTAGACCATGTTCATGGAAGGTAATCTTACTTGGCTACGAGTGATTGCCAAAGAAGAAAAAGAAGAATGGCTTTCAAGGCATTAAATTTCAATTTGCCTTTAGTTAAGGAAGGTAGGCTGGATGTTTAAGCCCTTGCACAGGGCTTCTGCTGACAGGACTTATTAGCTGAATCCCACCCTAAAGAAATAATCAATAAGTACTCTTAAACCCTGCACAAATGTTATCAAACGTCCACACTCAGCATGTCCACAATCCTTTTCACCTCCTTGAATCTTGCCCATTGTTGAAATCTCCCACGGCATCCTTGCAACTGAACATATATAAGTTCAATTAGAGAGAGAGAAGGAGGCCACAATTTTTATTACTCAGCAAGCAAATGGCCCTCAGTGCAATTCTTCTGCTCGGAATCATATAGGAGTTGAGAGACGATGCTGAAAACCAGCAGGAACATAAACTGGAGTCAAAGTCAGGGAAGGATTAATAGTAGTAGACCCAGGACATCTGGGTTTGAACCCACACTCAGCCACAAAGCTTACTAGGTGACGTCGAGCCAGCCACCAATTCTTGGTCTAACCTACCTCACAGAGTTTTTGTGAGGGTGAGGGGTGGGAGATAGCTCTGAGCTCCTTGAGACAAGAGTGCGATGAATCTAGATATCTAGATCAATTAATTAACCACAGAGTGTGACTTGATTTCCAGTCTTAAAGAAGAAGAATCCATCTGCTCTCCCAGTTATAATGAGGGAGAGATTCTAAACTGGGCATAAATTGGGAGTTTGATTCATCTTGTCCCTAGAGAAAGATCAGGACTACCATGGTATGATGTTGTTTACACCCAGCCTGCTATTTCAACTTACCTATTCTATATGCCCAGGCGCAAAAATTCTGAATGTTTCACCACATATCTGGGCGCAAGGATTTTTTCTTGTGTTGGCACAGTCTTGTTGACTTTCATGGAAAGCTTAAGCTGTAATCTTCATGTCACAAAGGAATATTAAATCATTTTCTTAAACTGTGTGTGAGTTGTTTCTTTATACTGCAGCTTACATAATACAATATATTTGCCACTGGGGGGCACCGCAGTATTGCTTTTCTGCATTTTGCAGGGCAAGAGAAACTCACCCCTTTTCAAGTGCCTTGTAGGTGGCATCCTGCTGGCTGTGTGTTTTAAAGCGAAAACTGGTTTTAGCTGCAATGAGCTGTTCGTCCTGGCACAATATTATCACAGCACTGCACAGCATGAACCAATTTAATTTTATATCCAAACTTAAGGGCTATTGGCTCTATCTTTTCCATGTTTGCAAAACTAGTCTCTGAACACGGGAAACGTAGAATTCGTCCCCCCAAAATGCATCAAGGCCATTCGCTTCTCTGACACTGATCAGTTAAGCTGGCTTGATGGCACATAACATTGATAAACCTTACAACAGCTCAGGGAACAAACCTGTCAATGTTTCATGTCCATTTCCCATGAGGATAGAGAGTTGTCAGTTTGGCTGGTATTTAAACTTCACACAGTCACTAGGAATGGGAATAGCTTTGTGAGGCAGGCTGAAGTCCCAGGACATGGGGATATTTGCATTTGCATTTTGTATTTTTATGCTGTGAACCGCCCTGAGATACAAATTAACTAACTGACTAACTAACTAACTAACTAACTAACTAACGGGTCAGGGAGGCATCTGGCCAGAGATGAGATGATGCAGGTAAGCAACAGACTGAGAAACGAGAATCTGAGGGAAGAATCCATCTCGAGAAAAGGAATTATTATTATTATTATTATTATTATTATTATTATTATTATTATTAATACCCCACCCATCTGGCTGGGTTTCCCCAGCCACTCTGGGCGGCTTTCAACAGAATATTAAAATACATTAATCTATTAAACCTTAAAAGCTTCTCTAAACAGGGCTGCCTTCAGATGTCTTCTAAAAGTCTGGTAGTTGTTGTTCTCTTTGACATCTGGTGGGAGGGTGTTCCACAGGGTGGGTGCCACTACCGAGAAGGCCCTCTGCCTGGTTCTCCGTAACTTGGCTTCTCACAGTGAGGGAACCGCCAGAAGGCCCTCGGCACTGGACCTCAGTGTCTGGGCAGAATGATGGGGGTGGAGATGCTCCTTCAGGTATACTGGGCTGAGGCCATTTAGGGCTTTAAAGGTCAGCACCAACACTTTGAATTGTGCTCGAAGTGGAGATAGCCCTCCCTGGAGATTCCATGTATTGAACAAGGGACTTTCTTTAGGCAAAGCAGAGACTCTATGGCTGAGCAACGCCCCTAAAAAAAGAAAGACTGAACTATTCCTTGATTAAAAACAACTATCTACCACATTTCACCATATTAGATTTCAGGGCAGTGCAGATCAAGATGGCCAGAGATCGTAGTAACGCTCATGGAGTTCTGAGTCAGAGACTGGGCTTCTGTTTGTGGCTGTATTAATTAAATCCAGTGAAATGTCTGACATCTTTTGACAGCCATTCACCTGTCTTGCCTCACAGAGCACAAGAAAGAAAGAAAGAAAGAAAGAAAGAAAGAAAGAAAGAAAGAAAGAAAGAAAGAAAGGGGAAAGTGTTTACCCAAGACCCATAGAGCAAACAAGATGAAAGATGACGTGTGGTTAGAAAAGAGAGGACTGGAACAGGGACAGCTAAGATTGATATGCAAATTTGGTGGTGTAGTTTCAGAAGTCAACACTACCATAACAACACCACACCTATGTTGGGCTTGTCTCAGCAGCTCAAACTCCTGAGTTCTAGAGCTCCTGGTGGCTTCTCTGGGTGGCCCAGGCTCTGTTCACAATCAGTTTTAGCTGTGAACATTGGCCACATTCCGGAATCTAAACCAATTTTGAAGGCACCTAATCTTAGCCAGAGATCCTCGTGCCCCAAAAGTTTCGACTAAGGGACTTGGAGCAACAAAGCAAATGTTGGCTTCCGATTAACCGTTAGTGAACTTTAGCTAGCAAAATGTTCAGAAGTGGGAAGAGACAACTTTGGAAACAAAGCATCAGCAGAGTTTTGAAGGTAAGCGCCAGAGACCCTCGCTGTTTTGCGGCTGGGAATTGCATACCAGCCGATTCTGGTTTTACAATACAAGTGGATTCGGTGCTCTTGGGCAACAAACCTACTTCCCTCCCTGAATCCTTTGCAGTAAGGAAAGTGAGGGGGAAATATGCTGAAAAGTACAGGAGAGTAATGAATGATCAATAATCAATAATCAGCATTTAATGGGAAGATTGATTGACGTATGATGGTGGGGAAGAATGAGTTGATTTTCTTTTGCTTCATTGCGAATCAGGTTTCTGTTTTTTTAAAAAGGTGAAATTTATACTTTTAAGCTCATTTTCATTTTTAATTATTTTGCTCCCTGATCTTTAGAGGATGCTTGGATTTAGTCCTTTACTATGGATTTTTTTATGTGGCAATGTTTATTTTGATGCTCTATTTAGTTAAGTTTTATAGAACGTAGAAATTCTCTCTTTTTTGTTTTGGTATTTGCTATTTATTTAAGGTATTTAAGACCTATGCTGTAAACCACTTAAGAGTTTTGTTTAACTACGAGCGGTATATAAATGGTCCAAATAAAAATAATTATTGAAGAAAATATGCGCTAAATCAGAGCAAATGTCAATATGCAGAAAACCCAGTTGGTGTTTGCTCCAATTCAGCAGTAAAGATTGGGTTTTCCTGGGGGAAAGCACAGGTCTGGATGAGCTGCAAGTGGAAGTATAGGCATGTGATTTTCTCCTGTATTCTTCAAAAACCAGTAGCTGGGGTGGGGGATGGGCATCACAAAAGGTAGGGATGCTCTTTTGGGCCTCTTAGTCCTAAATCTCCCCTTCTACATCCAGAATCCAAAAGGATACCCTTCCACACCCCAAAATAACCATTTTATTGATTCAAAACAATAAAGATGGTAAACGATTGCACACAGAGAGAAAGCACAGGATTGCTTAGAACTTTCTTGTTTTAACATGAGGTAAAGAGTTCTTGGAGAACAGATAGATGGTTGTTTTCTTGCGTGAAGCTTCTTCTCTTTCTCTTATTTATTTTTTAAATCCTTTTTCCATTTGAAGAAGAGTGACAGATCATTATTAGTGCATAATTTTTTATTATTACCTCATGAATTAAACTTCCGCCCATTATGGGCTCTGATGATTTATGTATTTTGAATGGGAAAAATTCCCACCGTAAAGACCGCCGCGTCTTCTATAAGGTCTTTAGATATGGAATGACGGCTTGTTTTCAGATACTTAACGTAGATGATGGAGTGAGCTGTGTATATTGGAATCCTTATAATACCGTATCTTGTGATTCATGAGCTGATATTGCAGTCTTATTTATTTCATGATGGATTGCTTTTTGTCTCAGTACCTTCATTGGCGAGTTGCAGCCCCCCCCTCCTTTTGTTATAAGCGAAATAGGTCTATTAGCCATGGTAACTAAATGTAAACCCCAAAACTACAGAGAATTTTGTTGTTTACATGTTGCTGATTGTCGGCTTTGTCAGGATTCCTGCCAGCCACTGAAGGGAACAGTATGTTAGTTCTTAAATGTGATATCCTTTCTCATGTTTTTTTGAATGCAAAGACACCCCCCTGCGTCACCCCTATTGGCTTTCTGAAGCTTGGACCACGACCGAAAACGATAGCCTGAGACTAGAAACTGGCACACCCCCTCTGTAATGTTTTGTTTGTGGCAGCTTGGGTAACCTGTTGCTTAGCAGCTCTTGCAGCTGCTGCTGCTATTGTCAAACGGTCGAAGGCAATTTGCTGCCCGTGTGAAATGAGATCTCTCCATCTTTCAGGTTGCTTTTATCAAATGATTGGCTTTTGTTTTCCAACCCCATGGCGAGGACGTTTTCAGGAAGTCAAATGATGCATGGCTCATTTGGGCGACAATCGAAAGCCCACTTAGATCTCATTTTGAGAAGCAGGCATTTTGGAATCCGTTGGAAATAAACGAAGAAATCATTCTGTCCGCTCAGCTGTCAGGAAAACAGTGCCTAACCAATCCCTTCCTGTGGGTACATGGCAAAGCCTATGTGGCCCTCCAGATGTATAGAATTGTAGGTTTGAAAGAGGGTCATTGAGTCCAACCCCCTACAATGCAGAAATCCTGCCCACAGCTGTCCCTGGGTGGGCTCGAACCACCAACCTTCTGGTTAACAGCCAGACACACTGATTCATTGTACCATGAGGTAGTTGGACTACAACTCACATCACCTCTGACCATTGGCCATACTGGCTGGGGCTGATGAAATTTGCAGAGGCAGAGCTAGCTGCTCAAGCACCTGCTCAAGCACATGCTGTGCACCTGGTGGTGGGGCTATCCTCCTGCAGGGGCGTGACTAACCACCATGGGGGCGGGGCTAGCTGCCGTAGGGGGTGCCGCCCACGTCGAGCGTCCCAGGGGGCTGCCGCCCATGGTGAGCGTCAAGCATCCCAGGGGGGTGTTGCCTGTAGTGAGTGTCCCGGGGGGGGGGGCGGCACGGCAATGGTCACCCCCCTCAGGGATGAAACCCGGGGCAGACCACCCCCCTTCCTCCACCACTGGGGATTTGGAGTCCATCTGCATTCCTAACTCCCTTGACAGCTTCAGAGCCCAATTCTATACATGATGTGATGATGATGATGATGATTAATTGAGTTTATATACCGCCCTATTCTCAGAGGTCTCAGGGCGGTTCAAAGAAAAGATCACAACATCAGAATAAAAACAACAACCCAATAACCCCCCCCCCCCAAGAAAAAAGCCACATTTTAAAAGGTTATAGATCAACCAAAGGCCTGGTTAAAAAGGAACGTTTTTGCCTGGCACCTAAAGGTATATAATGAAGGCGCCAGGCGAACCTCCCTGGAGAGAGCATTTCACAGATGGGGGCCACTGCAGAAAAGGCCTGTTCTCGTGTTGCCACCCTCCGGACCTCTCAAAAAGGAGGCACATGAAGAAGGGCCTCAGAAGATGATCTCAGGTTCTGGGTAGGTTCATATGGAAAGAGATGGTCCTTGCGGTCCTAAGCTATTTAAGGCTTTATAGGTCAAAACCAGCACTTTGAATTGGGCCCGGAAACTAATTGGTAGCCAGTGCAGTCGGACCAGGATTGGTGTAATATGCTCAAACTGTCTTGGTTGCTGAATTCTGCACTAGCTGAAGTTTCCGAACCGTCTTCAGAGGCAGCCATTCATATAATGTGTTAAGTTGTGGGTGAACATATCAGACGACACAGCGATTCTTCAAACAGCTCTTGTTTATTCACAGAAAAGAACAGAACTGAAGGGTTCAGCCAGCCTGCTTATATAGAGCTCCACTACAATGCAACAGTAACCACTTTCTGTAACTGCCCAATCACTGAACGTCACTTTCAATCCTTTATTTACATATGTGGACCTGAGTGAAAACTATCCACAGTATCCCCCTGCTTGCCCAGGGTGAGAACTTCAGTACATAACATAACACATTTATACTTGGGGGAAAGTTCCCGTTGAATGAATCCGAAGGAACTTACATATGACTGCAGCCCTACCCAGTGAACAGTGAGATTTTCCCCTCCCCCAAGAATATCACATGGAGTTTTTGCTTTTTCAAGCATCGGTGTGATGGCCTGGGAATCCGATTCAGAGGCTGAACCGGAGGAATCCCAGCCTGCACAGGAGTCCCCGCCTCCAGGGCCGGCTGAACTGGGGCAGGGCCTTGATTCTGAAGCGCCTGCACCTGTGCCAGATCCTCAGGAGCAGGCACCAGGTGAATCCACTCTGGCTCCAGAGGTGGTTGAGGACTCAGTGCCTACAGGTGAGTCTCCCCCTGGGCCCAGTAACCCTTCAGCCTCTCCTGAACTGCAGAGGCTCAGGGCAGAGAGGCGAAGGGAACTGGTTTCTCCCAGGAGGAGTGCTTGCCTTAAGGCCAGGAGAGGCGGGTCTCCTGGGGGCCGGGACCGCCCCTGGCCTCAGAGAAGATAAAGGCCAGTCAGCCCGGTCCCAGGTTGCGGGAGCAATGTCGTTGATGAGCTGTTTTGGCCAGCATCCAGTCCTGTTTCCCCCAGAGTTCCTGTCCTTGCCCGGCTTCCCTCTGTGGACCCCGCTTCGCCCGAGGAGGACTGTCTGCCGACCCTCAACTCAGGTCCTGGAACTCGCCCCACAGTAACCTTCCCCCCCTGGACCAGCACAATCGGGAATTTTTGAGCTTCTAATGCAGGGCCTGGAAAGAAAGGCTAAGTTCCCTCTAAGGTACTAATGGAAATTTTGTCCTTCCAGCAAAAGCTGAAGGAGGAAAAAGAGGCCAAGCGTGCCCACCTGGATGGCAGGCATGATTATATCCTGTCGATTGTTGCTTCCTGTGTGGATTTAGAGAAGGCTGAAGTGGAAGATGCAATCCTTGAAGGAAATCAGGTAGGCTAATGGATGTAGCTTCAGAAGGCAGAAACCTGCTGGGAGCGGAACGGATTTAATGCCATGTTGATTGTGGATGCATTTAAGAACATGCAAGTTGGAGAGGGCCAAATGTTCACTCGCTTCACTGTAAATGGAGCAAAATGGTTTTCGGAAAACCCCTTCAGATGTTTTGTACGCCAGTTTATTGCTTCTGCTGATGCTTTAGCATTCCTCCTCTCCTCCTGCTCAGTTCTGGGTCATCTTCCTGGAAACGGATGATCCTAGTGAGTCAGGAACATAATTTAAAATATTTATAGATCACCCTTCATCCTTTTAGGATTCCAGGACGGCAGTTTATGCCTCGGTACAAATCACATTGTGAGTGTGAGGATGTCACAAAGCTACAGAGCCGTTTCCAAGAGGGATGGCTCACTTGGCTACCTGAGGCCAACTGAGACTCCTTGGGGCTGTGGCTTTGTTATATTTAAGGGGAGTTTGGATTAATACTCTTCTGCACCACTCTCAAAAATCCATAATTTCTAAGGTGCCAATTGAGGTTGAGAGGTTGTCAAGCGAGCCCAGGTCATCCACAGGGCAGGAAGGAACTGGAGGCATGAAATGGCAATTAGCTTTTTATTAGCAGGAAATAACACAGCAGAGTCCTCCGGCTTGTATTAATTTAACTGGGACATTGCTAAAATTGACCACTAACCCTACCCTTCCCTCTCTAGCCTCTCATTTTGGATTCCTCCTGAGCAGACGAAGGCTGTGTTGAATTCGGTGGGCTCTCCCTGTGGGCCTGTCTGGCAAGAGAGCCAGCAGGACTGGGGCTGCCCTGGTGTTGTGTAGCAAGGGCAACGTCTGACTGCTCTCTGTCTGAGTCGCCACTCACACTGTGACTTTCAGCCTCTAACCCTGTCCTGGAAGGCCCTCCTCTTGACGCCCTTGATTGCTCAAACCTTCTGCTTCTAGCATACCCCAGACTGCTCCTCAGAGTTCCACCACCATGATCTGGGGTCCAAGTCACCATCTTGGGCAGGTGGCTCCCACCGTTCTTCCTCATCCAGCCAGTCTCTGACATCCTATCAACCCGTGACCTGAGTAGCTCAGTGAGGGCCTTACCCAAGGGTGAGTGGGAAGCCTGGGTGTCAAAACAGCCCCAAA
The DNA here is from genome assembly GCF_951804945.1 of Podarcis cretensis. Taxonomy (NCBI): domain Eukaryota; kingdom Metazoa; phylum Chordata; class Lepidosauria; order Squamata; family Lacertidae; genus Podarcis; species Podarcis cretensis. The sequence continues at coordinate 14,848,510 of NC_137176.1, read as the reverse complement.
CCCTTGTGGGCAAGACCTTTTTAAGGCAGCCTTTCTCAACCTGTGGGTACCCAGATGTTGTTGAACTACAACTCCCAACACCCCTAGCTAGCAAGGCCAGAGCTCAGGGATGATGGGAGTTGCAGTCCAACAACATCTGGGGACCCACAGGTTGAGAACCACTGTTTTAAGGTCTTCTTGTCCTTGTGAGATCTTGTGGTACGATTCCTTCCCATGAGAGCACACAGGAGCACAGGGAAGTGCAACTCAGACCTCCCCAATTATTTCCTGGTCAAACACCATCGGGCAACGTTGACCCGTGTGCAGTTAGTTGTGCCTGGAATGAGCTTAAAACTTCAGCAGGCTCAACTACACTATCAGGGCTTGTTCACACAGGGGTGGAGGAAGGGGGGCGCGGTGGGGGCAATCGCTCTGGGTGTCACCATTGAGGGGGGTGACAAAATGCTGGGCGGCAGTCACTGCAGGGCTTGCAGTGTGCCCGAGCCACACGTCTCTCCTGGGAGTGACGTGGTGGCTTGGGAGCCCGCAGGCCCACTGCCTCAAACGGTCTGCCTGCCACCTGTAGGGCGGCTGAGTGGGAGGAGCCAGGCGGACTCCTCAGAGGCCCTGCGGAACATCTTGCCCTGGCTTGCCCCACCCCATGGGCGGCTGGCCACAACCCTGTGCTCAGGGCACGTGTGCCACCCCAGCTTGCTCCATGGCTGTGTCCACACTAACCTTTTCTCTGCTCTTTTTCACCTCGTAGCTTTCCCTGTGAAAACCCGCTCTTTAAAGCTCAATCGGAGGAAACGGCAATTTGTGGGAAACATGATGTTTGCTCCGATGAAGCACTAAAGAGTGGGTTTTCGCAGAGAAAGCTCTGGTGCAAATAAAATAAAATGCAATACTTGGGCACAGAGCTTTTAAGCACAGACCCATGCCTGGAAAGAGCAGATAGGCCCCCCAGGTGTTGAAAGCATGTGCAGGTTGTTGAAAGACCTGATTTCCATACTCTTTGTAAGTGTATGCAAATATTCTGGCACATGGACATGTTTAGCTCTTGCTATTTCTCATAGCAAGGCACTGATATACATTTAACTTTAAACTGTTAACTACAAATGGTGAACTTTTAACAGATAGAGCGTATTGATAAATTCTTCATTGCTGGTGGCTTTCGTCACGTCATGTTCTACTATCAAGAGATGGAAGCAACGGAAACAGGTAGGGAAAGTATTTAGCAGTCAAAGATACAACCCATCAGCTCTTTACACACACAGGATGTGCTCTTTAAAAGGTTATTTTATTTTTTTGAAATCATTTTTATTTGATTTTACAAATATAAATATAAATTTACAACAATCCAAATGCATATCCATATCTAGAGATTGCTCTGAATCTCGAGACTTCCCCCCCATCTCCTTCATGGAACTCTGGGCGGCTTCCAACAAAACACTAAAATACAATAACCTATTAAACATTAAAAGCTTCCCTAAACAGGGCTGCCTTCAGATGTCTTCTAAAAGTTTGGTAGTTGCTGTTCTCTTTGACATCTGGTGGGAGGGTTTTCCACAGGGCGGGCGCCACTACCGAGAAAGCCTTCTGCCTGGTTCCCTGCAACTTGGCTTCTTGCAGCGAGGGAACCGCCAGAAGGCCCTCGGTGCTGGACCTCAGTGTCCAGGCAGAATGATGGAGGTGGAGATGCTCCTTCAGGTATACTGGACCGAGGCCGTTTAGGGCTTTAAAGATCAGCACCAAGACTGTGAATTGTGCTCGGAAACGTACTGGGAGCCAGTGTAGGTTTTTCAGGACCAGTCTTATATGGTCTTGGTGACCACTCCCAGGCACCAGTCTAGCTGCTGCATTCTGGATTAGTTGTTGTTTCTGGGTCACCTTCAAAGGTAGCCTCATGTACAGCGCATTGCCGTAGTCCAAGCAGGAGATAACCAGAGCATAGTGTTCAGTTGGCTGCACTGATACTGTCCGTCCCCCCCCCCCTCCGAAATGTTCCAGGACATGGAGGCTCTACGGCAGCTATCCCTCACTCGGCTAAGAGCAAAGGGCCTAAATTATTTGTGACGGAAGGCAAGGATGTCGCCTTAACTGGCATATGCGTTTTCTTCATCAGAACTAACCCATCCAAACCAATCACTGTGGAAAATATTAATCGAGTGAGTATGTGCCGCTTTTTAGTCGCATTCATGAGCACTTATGATTGCATGTAGGGGAACTGCCCTGTGTCCATCTTGAGTCTGATTTGCACTTTGCCATTTATCTAGCAAAACAGACTGGGATTGCATGCTTGATCTCCTCATTCAAGGCTCTAGTCCTCAGTGTTCTTTTCAGTAGTATAATAAGCCCCAAGCTAACAATGTGATGTGTTATTTTGTTGGCAGGAAGTGGCTTTCAACATGATGGATACGGCTCACGGGGGTTTACTGAACAGTGTACAGCAGTTGCTGTCTGATATCTTCATCCCAGCTCTGAAGACAATGAACTACGGCTGGGGAGAGTCGAGTGGACCACAGAAAGGGGCTAACATCAAGCAGGACTTCATTGCTTCTCTAGAGGGATTTGTTAGTGTCCTTTCGGGGGCTCAGCAGAGCCTGATGGAGAAGGTAGACTTTCTTGCTTTTGTATTAGAAGAATATTAGGTGAGCAAGGTGCATAGGTGTTTATGCGCCCCCTCGCCCAGCTTGTCCGGAGTTTTGGGCTGGGCTGCCATCAGTATGCTGATGACACCCAACTCTATCTGTTGATGGATGGCCATCCTGACTCGGCCCCAGACACACTGATCAGATGTTTGGAAGCTGTAGCTGAATGGTTATGTGGGAGCCAGTTGAAGTTAAATCCTTCAAAGACAGAGGTCCTCTGGCTGGGACGGGACGATATGGGATTGAGGGGGCAACTCCCATCTCTTGCGGGGGCGCAGTTAGTGCCAGCACCGTCCGTTAAGAGTTTGGGTGTAATCTTTGACACCTCCCTCTCCATGGAGGCACAGACTGCAGCTATAACAAAGGCGGCATTTTTTCATCTCCACCAAGCTAAGCAGTTGGCTCCTTACCTCTCTCGCCCTGACCTAGCCACTGTGATCCATGCGATGGTCACCTCCAGACTGGATTATTGTAACTCGCTCTACGTGGGGCTGCCCTTGAGACTGACCCAGAAACTCCAGCGGGTGCAGAATGCCGCAGCGAGACTCCTTACGGGGTCCTCGCTGCGAGATCACATTCACCCGGTGCTATACCAGCTGCACTGGCTCCCATTGGAGTACAGGATCAGGTTTAAGGTGCTGGTTTTAACCTTTAAAGCCCTATATGGCCTAGGACCCTTGTACCTACGGGACCTCCTCTCCTGGTATGTCCCACAGAGGAACTTACGATCTTCAAACAAAAACATCTTGGAGGTCCCAGGCCACAGAGAGGTTAGGCTGGCCTCAACCAGAGCCAGGGCTTTTTCAGCTATGGCTCCGATCTGGTGGAATGCTCCGCCACAAGAGATTAGGGCCCTGTGGGACTTGACTTGACATCTTTCCGCAGGGCCTGCAAGACAAAGCTGTTCCACTAAGCCTTTGGCCAGGGCACAGCCTGACTCCCTCCTTTGGCAATCTTCACAGAACTCTAGCCCAATGGTTGCCATCAATTAGATTTGAAGTAATTTTTTAATGAAATGATTTTAGAATGTTGTATTATTTTATTGTTGTTAGCCGTCCTGAGCCCGGCCTCGGCTGGGGAGGGCGGGATATAAATAACAAAATTATTTATTATTATTATTAAAACAGGACATAGTTGTGAAGTATGCACCAATGGTACTGTACTCTTTGAATTAAGTAATGGACAAGCTCCCAAGGTTTCTTGAGTGTCCATTGCCAGCATTTACTGGGAGCATCATTTGAAAATTATATGCTAAGAATGTCAGAACAGCCCTGTGGCATCAGACTAAAGGCCTGTCTGGTCCAGCATCCTGTTTCTGCAGTGGCCAGCCAGATGCCTCAGGGAAGCTCATAAGCAGGTCAGGTGGGCAACGGCCCATTGTTATTCTGCAGCAGAGGTATGCTGCTAATGCAGTTTAATCAGCGGGTGACTCTGTGTTCTAAACCACTGAGCCTCTTGGGCTTGCCGATCTGAAGGTCGGCGGTTCGACTCGCCGTGACGGGGTGAGCTCCTGTTGCTCTGTCCCAGCTCCTGCCAAGCTAGCACATCAGCACAAGTAGATAAATAGGTACCACTGTGGCAGGAAGGTACATGGTGTTTTGGTGCGCTCTGGCTTCCGTCATGGTATTCCATTGTGCCAGAAGCGGTTTAGTCATGCTGGCCACATGAACCAGAAAGCTGTCTGTGGACAAACGCTGACTCCCTTGGCCTGAAAGAGAGATGAGCGCCACATCCCATTGTCATCTTTGACTGGACTTAACCGTCCAGGGGTGCTTTACCTTTACCTCACCTTATTCAGCTGAAGTCTAGAGCAGGGCAGTGTGAAGTTCAAAGTGACTGGGTCTTACGTTTTGCAGAGACAATAGCCTTGGGGTGAGTCTGTGCACAGCCACAATTCCTTGGGTGAATGGGTTACTGAACGTATACATGGAACAATAACTGGTTAAAATATTGCTTAGGTGAATCTGAAGAAGTGTGAAACCTATGATCTGAAAACGCTCAAGGGACCTGCAGACTACCTGGTGGCATCAAATAGTACGGAGACTCTGGAACGGATAGAGGCCTGCATGAAAGTGTGGATTAAGCAAATTGAACAGGTGATGTTTCGATGAATCGTAGAATCCTACAACTGTAAAATTGGAAGAGACCCCAAGGGTCAATAATAATAATAATAATAATAATAATAATAATTATTTATGATTTATACCCAGCCACTCTGGGCGGCTTCCAACAAAATATTAAAATACAGTAATGCATTAAACATTAAAAGTTTCCCTAAACAGGGCTGCCTTCAGATGTCTTCTAAAAGTCTGGTAGTTGTTCTTCTCTTTGACATCTGGTGGGAGGGCGTTCCACAGGGCGGGTGCCACTACTGAGAAGGCCCTCTGCCTGGTTCCCTGTAACTTGGTTTCTCACAGCGAGGGAACCGTCAGAAGGCCCTTGGCATTGGACCTCAGTGTCTGGGTAGAATGATGGGAGTGGAGACGCTCCTTCAGATATACTTAATGTAGGAATCTCAGCTAAAGCATCCACAACAGATGGCCAACCAACATCTACTAAAAACCTCTAAGGAAGGAGACTCCATAACTTTCCAGGGGAGACTGTTCCATTGTCAAAAAGCTCTTGTTGTGGTTCGAGGACCTGACCCTTGCAATGTGGAATGAATACACAAGGACACGTGATATAAGGTTAATGGGCAAGAAAAGGCCACAACTTTATTGATTACAGCAAGTGAAAAGGTATTGTCTTAGGCATTGGATTACGTCAGCTGACTCCACCCCCTCAGAGAGGGGTGAGTCTAAAACAAGGGGGGTTTATTCACCAGTAGGTGGAGCCTGTTGATGCTAATCCCACTATAGGCTCTCCCCTGATGTCACCGAGGGTCGTGCCATGGCCTCCCACCAAGCAGGCATCGGACAGAATACACGACCGCCAGATTCCTTTAACGGAATACCCCAAAATTGAAGGCATAGGCGATGGCCACACCTAGCCCTTCGACACACCACAACACATTATTCCAATGCCTAACCTACCCACCAATACCACGAAAGTTGTGACGATTGCTACGAGGTAGGCGAAAAAACCAAAAAGCCTAATGCCAAATGGAAAAATTCCTACCAGGCCCCCCGGACAACCAGGGTGACCAACCTAAGGTCCATAGCAGGGCCAAGAAAAACTAAAACCCTGAGCTCAAAGGGAGTGGAGGGTGGGTGACTCGTGACGGGACGACGAAGAGTGAGGCCGAGGAGGGGCTGGCGCCGCAGCATTTAGGCTGCTGTACACGCCCCCTCGGAGGCACCTAGCTGGGTGCCTGTCGATGGGCGTGGGCGCCAGCCAGGTGAGTGGGAGGCAGGGGGCTAATGCCCCCTGCTAGGGGCGGAGCTCGGGCTCCCGCCCACAACCACTCCCCTCTCTTCCAGGGAGGAGAGTCTCTGTCGGACAGTTCTTCTTGTTGAGTCAGAATCTCCTTTCTTGTAACTTGAAGCCATTGGTTTGAGTCCTACCTTCCAGAGCACGAGAAAGCAAGCTTGCCCCATCTTCCATGTGACAGCCCTTTAAGATATTTGAGGAGGGCTATCATAGCTCCTCTTAGTCTCCTGTTTTCCAGGCTAAACATACCCAGTTCCTTCAACTGTTCCTCCTAAGGCTTGGTTTCCAGACCTTTTTTCATCTTGGTTGCTCTCCTCTGCACACATTCCAGCTTTTCAACATCCTTCTTAAATTGTGGTATCCAGAATTGGGCACAGCATTCCAGGTTTGAATAATTTACTATACATTGTGATGATTATTGTTAAAAAACCAAACCTATAATTCATCATTATTGATACTAAGGGCCTTGCTGACTGCTGACTGCTTATATCTTTCTGACAGAAGTTTTAATGGAAATTCATTAGGAGAAAAGTGCATTTCTCAAGTAAACCGTCAATTTCTTGCTAGCTTGCTTAGCATTAAGACTCAGCATCCAACCAGATTCAAGATGTTAACACTGAAAGCCCAGCAGGTTGCACACAGTCCACTGAGAGCAATTAGCTTTCCCATATTCGCCTGGTAATAACCCCCTGTGTGACTTTGTAGGTCATTGCGGAAAATAGCCAGCTGCGGAAGGAAGCAGATGATCTGGGGCCACGCGCAGAGCTGGATCACTGGAAGAAACGTCTGTCCAAGTTTAATTACCTGGTGGACCAGCTGAAGACCTCAGATGTGAAGGCAGTGCTCGGAGTGCTTACGGCTGCTAAATCGAAACTTCTGAAGGTAAGTCTGCTGGTTAATTGCTGGTGTGTTCATAAGATTTAGAACCCCGTTCCTTTTTCTTTAAAGGTGATACTTGTTTCCAAACACACACACACAGTGAGACTTTCCACCCAATAAGCTCACAAGCAGCTTATAATAAAATGTGCCATGTTCCATAAACAGAACAATAAAATACTATAAAATTAATACTTGTATATAGCAACACGCACTGAGCCTTTCAATTGGGGTTAGCCCATAGGGCAGCTCGTAATAAAATGTACATTTCAGGACTAGAACAATAAAAAAATAACACGTATATATAGTAACACACAGGGAGAGCCTTTCAGCTCAGCTTATAAAATGTAAAAGAGCTGATAGTATAATGTACAACATTCCAGTAACAGAACAATTGCACTACTACAAATATACAGTGGTACCTCGGGTTAAGTACTTAATTTGTTCCGGAGGTCCGTTCTTAACCTGAAACTGTTCTTAACCTGAGGTACCACTTTAGCCTCCTGCTGCTGCCGCATGATTTCTGTTCTCATCCTGAAGCAAAGTTCTTAACCCAAGGTACTATTTCTGGGTTAGCAGAGTCTGTAACCTGAAGCGTCTGTAACCTGAGGTACCACTGTATATAAAACTGCTGTACAATTCATGAAGATTAGCACAGGAAATTATGCCTGTTGAAAACAAAGGCTTTAACTTGCTTCTTAAATGTTCCTTATGCTTGATATATACTTTGATACAATAAAATGAATGATATATCCTTGGCCTTAAAGGTAAAGGTAAAGGGACCCCTGACCATTAGGTCCAGTCGCTGACGACTCTGGGGTTGCAGCGCTCAACTCACTTTATTGGCTGAGGGAACTGGTGTACAACTTCTGGGTCATGTGGCCAGCATGACTAAGCCGCTTCTGGCAAACCAGAGCAGCACACGGAAACACTGTTTACCTTCCCGCCAGAGTGGTACCTATTTATCTACTTGAACTTTGACGTGCTTTCAAACTGCTAGGTTGGCAGGAGGAGGGACTGAGCAATGGGAGCTCACCCCGTCGCAGGGATTCAAACCGCTGACCTTCTGATCGGCAAGCCCTAGGCTCTGTGGTTTAACCCACAGCACCACCCATGTCCCTTATCCTCGGCCTTATTATACCCCTAATAAATTACACCCCTAATTATACCTAATTGACCTGCAGCAATTTCCTAGCGCATAGGTAAGGGGTAAATATATGTTGATAAGATCAGCCTTCCTGAACCTGGTTCCATCCGCATGGATTGGACTACAAGTCCTATCAGTCTCAGCTTGCATGGCCAATAGTTGCAGATGATAGGGATTGTAGTTCAAAAGATGTGAAAAGAATTAAATTGAGGGAGGCTGGTCTGAATCAGCTTCTTATTGCTTTCACAGGGTGAGCTATTGTGGTTCTTTGACCTGAGATTTCTGTTCATTATTTGTTGAGGGTAAAAGCATTTCAGAAGTTCTCCCTTAAAAAAAAAAAGTGGTGTTTTTTTTTTAAAAAAGTAAAGTATATTTTTTGCATTTTAATTTTCAAAGAGTTGGCGAGAGCTGGACACTCGGATCACAGATGCAGCAAATGAAGCAAAAGATAATGTGAAGTATCTGTATACGCTTGAGAAATGTTGTGACCCTCTATACAACAGTGACCCTGTAAGTTTTTTAAAAAACAAATCAGTGTTATAAAGATATAGCAAAGGAGTTTCCAGGCCACAAGCGAATGATAGTGAATCCTAACATTTAATTAAACTGTTTGCAAATAGAGTCACTGCTAACTAAATCCCTGATCTAGACCTTGTGCAGAGTAGAAAAATGAATTTGTTGTCCACAAGAATGGGTTTCAAAGCTTTACTGAAAACAGTCTTACAATAGTTACAAATAAGCTTTACAAAATGCAAAGTAAAACATTGCTCTTAAACATACTAATAATGGATCCCAGTCTTATTTAAGTGCTTAATTCAGTTCAATAATTGCCTCTCTCTGCTCCCAGAGAGAGAACCTAAGTAACTTGTTTGATGTATTACAGTATTTTAATATTTTTTTTGGAAGCCGCCCTGAGTGGCTGGGGAAGCCCAGCGAGATGGGCGGGGTATAAATAAATTATTATTATTATTATTATTGCTTGTTCAACAAGCTAAGTTCCTACTGCTGCAGCTGCTGGCTTTTTCTCCTGCTGTGATGCTGAGTTCTCAAGTTTCACCTCCAGAAATGAGTAATCAGTTACAGTATCATACTCAGTGAAATGGAAAATCTCCAGTTTCTCCTTGTTAAATTTACCTAGTGTTTAACCTACTGCCTAATGCAAACTTCTCTTTGCAAAATCTTTTCATACACAATGCAGACAAACATTACATTTTTTGCTTATTAACCTTATATTTTTAACAGCATGTGGCATTGTGTCTTCAAAAATGATACCTCTCTTGGTCCATGTTGAATAATATTATTAAGTGATCACTTTGGCCAAATGACACACACAAGAATTTGCACTTACTGACATGTTGGCATTTCAGGTGACGATGGTAGATGCTATTCCAGGACTCATACATGCTATCAAAATGATCCACAGTATCTCACGCTATTATAACACCTCGGAGAAGATAACGTCTTTGTTTGTGAAAGTAGGTACAAAGACTGTGCTGAATTATTTCCTTTTTCTTGGGAACTGAAGTTTGACTATTGTGAACAATTAAAAGAATTAGAATGCTAAACCATGGTTTGTTTAGCAAAAGTGTATGTGTTTTGAATGTCTGAACCATGGTTTGATTTCTGGAGACACATCATGATGTGAAACCATGGCTTGCTCTTGGTTATTGAACCTCACTTGTTTTAACAATGGCATTATATCTGAACCGAACAGTCTTGCATACAGATGCACAAGGTAAGAGCATCAGGAAAAGAAACCAAGCTTTGAGAAACAAGCTATGGCTTGTTTGCTTTTCTGTGAAACTACTCATGGTTTCTTGAACAAACTATGGTTAAAGCAACCGTGGCTTAGGATTATGTGCAAACACAGCCATAGTTAATCATATGACTGGATAAATGAGCTTTCTTTCAATAGAAAATATAGCATATGAAGAAATAATGCGAAAAGATGCAAAGTAGAAAGCTAAGTTGCCAAAATTAGGATCCGTTCAGTTTTGGGATGGAGATCCGTTGAGTCACTGATAAATCTCTTACACATATTTTTCAAGTTGATATGTTATTTCATGGTAGCCTACTGAAGCTAGATGTATTTTTTGGGATATGGCTGCACACTATGCTTATCATGTGAAATTTCTCTTGTTGTGCGTTCTTTTTCCTAGTAGTCTGGGGAGGCATCAAGGGAGCTCATGAAAAATAAGCACCAGGGGGAGGGATGTATCCAGTGGCTGGCTCCTCCCTTATCATTATGACTTCAAGCCCCTCCAGATTTCTTTGATTGGGGATAGAGCCTTATATTTCTGAGCAGCCGGGGATGGAAAGCTTTTTACACTAAGCGAAATGCACGGCCTGGATCAAGCCGAAACAACAGTTGTTGATTTCACAAAAAAGCTGACTGAGACTACTAAGCTTCTTGTTTTACCTGTAGGTTACAAATCAAATGATAACTGCCTGCAAAGCTTATATCACCAATAATAACACTGCCACCATCTGGGATCAGCCACAAGATGTAGTTCTGGAAAAAATACAGGCCGCTATACGACTTAAGCAGGTAACCTTATAACGTGGTAGCTAACCGTTACAATGAGCCATGGTCGACCCTGCATGGGTTACATGTCAAAGTGGGTGTGGCTGAAGGGTTAAAGTGGGTGTAGAAAGTACTGCAGTCCTCAAGGCTATCTGACATTTCCCCACTATTTTTAAATCATTCCTTAGTCATTATGCTCTCCCCAGAGAGACCTGCTTGGTGCCATCATTGCATGTCTTTAGGCGCCAGGCGAACACATTCCTTTTTCTCCAAGACTTTGGACATTAAATAGTCTGGCCTGTTAAATGTGGGGGCGGAGGCTGTTATTAGGATTATTTTATTATTATGCTGTCTATTATTATACTCTGTATCATGCTTTTATTATTATGCTGCATAAATTATGTTCGTTTAATGTTGGGATCTTTGGATAAAGGGCAGAATACAAACCTAATAAGAATAAGAATAGTTTAAAATGTGGGGTGGGGCCCCAGAGGAGTTACAGACGCTTCAGTTTACAGACTCTGCTAACCCAGAAATAGTACCTCGGGTTAAGAACTTTGCTTCAGGATGAGAACAGAAATCATGCGGCGATGGCGCGGCGACAGTGGGAGGCCCTATTAGCTAAAGTGGTACCTCAGGTTAAGAACAGTTTCAGGTTAAGAACCGACCTCCAGAACGAATTAAGGTCTTAATCCAAGGCAAGGTACCACTGTAGTAGTGTTTCATCAAGAGATATATCTTTTTCTGAGCCTCTCTGACTTACGCAAAGAAATACCTAAAGTCAGTGTATCAAAGCAACCTAGTATACTGCTGATCATGTGTGTCATAAACAAGCATGTCATTTTTGTCATGGTGCCCAATTCCATTTATCCATCTATTTATTTATTTCCTGGCTCACGTTCTTAAGGAGTACCAGAACTGTTTCCACAAGACCAAACAAAAACTGGAACAGAGTCCATCCGAGCGCCAGTTTGATTTCAGTGAGATGTATATCTTTGGAAAATTTGAAACCTTTCACCGCCGCCTACTTAAGATTATGCACATCTTCGATACCATCACAACCTACTCAGTTTTGCAAGACTCCAAGATGGAAGGACTAGAAGTGATGGCCACTAAATACCAGGTATGCAGAATGCCAACCTAAATGGATTTAGTCATCTATAGTTGGACGCGGTGGCACTGTGGGTTAAACCACGGAGCCTAGGGCTTGCCGATCTTAAGGTCGGCGGTTCGAATCCCCATGATGGGGTGAGTTCCCGTTGCTCGGTCCCTGCTCCTGCCAACCTAGCAGTTCAAAAGCACGTCAAAGTTCAAGTAGATAAATAGGTACCGCTCCGGCGGGAAGGTAAATGGCATTTCCGTTCGCTGCTCTGGTTCAACAGAAGGCGGCTTAGTCATGCTGGCCACATGACCCAGAAGCTGTATGCCGGCTGCCTCAGCCAGTAAAGCGAGATGAGCACCGCAACCCCAGAGTCGTCCGCGATTGGACCTAACGGTCAGGGGTCCCTTTACCTTTACCTTTAGTTGAGCCCAACCTCATCTCTCTCTCGCTCTCTCGCTCTCTCCTACACTACAGCCAGCTCTTTGTATCGCTGCCCAAGGCAGCCATTTTGTGCTGGCACCCACTGCATTTTCATCAACATTCGAGTACTGGCACATTATTATTATTGTTGTCATCAGCATCCCCTCCCCAAAGCACTGTCCCTACCTACAAATCTGTAGATCCTCAGGTTTACATCTTAAGGGACAGAATTTAAGAAAAAATGCATTTTAGGATAAGGTCGCATTTTGTCAAGGCGTTAAGATAGGGCATGCTGTTAGGATAAGGGCCTTTCCTGCCTCACTTCCACCTGATTCTCCTTGATCATCATGCTGGGTTTTGAGTCCTCCAAGCCCAGGACGTTTGTGTCATAGAGCCGTATTTTCCAGCTTTCTGCCACTGTCATGCTCATGACAGGACCGCTGCACCCAAACACTTCCCTAAGTATGCCAAAAGCTGGTACCAAGCCTGTCTAAATTTCTCCATGCATTAATTCCCTAATGCTAGGCATGAGCTCTTGCTTCTAGTTCAGAGGCTTTCAACCTTTTTGGGTCCACAGCTCCCTTGACCAACTGCATTCTTTCTGAGGCACCAATGTGGAGCTCAGGAGCCCAGTTATGTCCCCCCTTGCCTGCAGAGCCGGTGGCCCCTTGCCCCTTCCTGAACACCCTCCCCTTGTCTGTGTGTGGGGGTTCCCTCGGCCTCCTCTCCTCTCCCCTCTCCTTGGGAGTCCTTTGGGCAGCAGCCGCCACTACCCTGGTCTGTCCCAAAGAGAGGTGCCCCCACACACTGCCCCACAAGGGCCCGGGAAGGGCCCGGGCCTTAGCGGCCCGACAGAGACTGGCCAAAGATTGGGGAGGCAGCGGTGGGCACTGCCCTGCCTGCGTGGTGGAAAGGCTCCCCTTCAGCACCGGGCACTGGCTGCCAGGTAGGCCATGCACACAGCAAGCACAAGAAAGGTCAGCCTGCTTGCCCGGCCTCCAACTTGTCTGTCCATTCCCAAGAGCGAGGGCTGCCAACCAACACCCTCTGGTCAGCCCCAGAGGCACCATTCACTTGGGGAGCACATTGTAGCAAGGGCTGTCGCTGCAATAAACCACTGTGGAAGCCTTTGGGAGGCAGAAACACGAGAGGCATAGCTGTCAACCGTCCCTTATTTGGCGGGAAACTCCCTTATCCCAGCACGTGTCTCGCTACTGTCCCTTATTGATGATGTCCCTTAAATTTCCCGGGTTTCAAAGGAAGCAGCTCTTCTTCCTCCCTCCCTGCCGGCCAGGCTTCGTTTGGCTGCTGGCTGGGCTTTCTGCCTTTGGCTTGGAGGCGCTCAGAAGTTGAACATACCTGTGCTTGGAAAATCCCTTATTTTGGCTGCTGATCCCTTATTTTTGAGGCTGCTGGTCCCTTATTTTCAAATCTGTAAGTTGACAGCTATGGTTAGATGGCATCAGAGGAGGGGAGGGAAGAAAGAGGGGCAGAGGCCGGTGTTGCCCGCGGCACCCCTGACCATCATTCAAAGCACCTCAGGGTGCTGTGGAACACTGCTCTGGCCGATTTCCACATGGGAATTGGTTATTATTTGTATAAAGGGGCTCTCAGTCATTTCCTCCCATAGTAAAACATGATGCATTGCATAGTTCACCACCCAAGGGAAGAAGAAGACCCAAATAGGGAGTTTTAGACCCAAATCCAGTGTTTCGCTTGCTGCACATTTTATATTGGTCTTCAACCAGCTGAACAGTAATAGGTTTTGCTCGAGAATCATGGGAATTGTAGTTTGCCGAGGTTGTCGAGAAATCCGTTAGAGACCTCTCACCCCCTTGCAGTTGCTGACTGTTAATGTAGTAAGACATCTTATTGTACTTTCATTTGTACAGACCACGGCAATGCAGGAGCAATGGGAGGTAACTTGCGCCAGGGTTTTTAATGCTGTGATTTGTGGTTATGAATATGACTTTTTTGCTTCTCACTGGAGGCCTTTGAATGAAAGGAAAGAGAACACTGGGACGTTGTGTTTCAACTCCTATGTTTCTACTTCTATATATCCTTTGTCAAAATAAATAATTGCACCAGAGTGCGTTCTACAGAAGTGTTGCACATTTTTGCATGTTTGAGTATTTATTTTCCTTGAAAGAAATGTGGCTTTTAAATGAGAACTCATTGGGCTGAGCCTTTTTTGTGTGCAAGACTTTATTATCTAGTTAATGAATGCTGCCTGTGTTTTAGCATTATCAGCTACACTATTGTAAATATAAGCTGCGTAGGTCCCCCTCACTCCCATGTGAAAGATTTATTTTTAGCTGGGCACTGGGGGAGAAAAAGTAAATGTTTAGTCCTATGCTGATGAGATTAATGCACCTTTATAACAATATTCACTCCCAATTATATTTAGAGTATTGTTGCCACCATGAAGAAAAAGCAGTACAATTTTTTAGATCAGAGGAAAACTGATTTTGATCAAGACTATGAAGAGTTCTGCAAGCAAACAGATGATCTTCATGTAAGTTTGATACTCACAAATTTTATTCTTGATCACCCTCGTCACTGAGAATAAACACATCCCTACATAACTATTATTATTATTATTATTATTATTATTATTATTATTATTATAATATTATTATTATTATTATTATTATTATTATTATTATTATTATTCTACCGCCCTATACCTGGAGCTCTTCACAGAAGAAAATCAAAATACAAAACTTCAAAATACATAATCAAAATAAAAACAACAACCCAATAACTGCCCCCAAACCCCCACATTTTAAAAGGGCCTAGGATGTCAATCAAATCAGTCAAAGGCCTAGTTAAAAAGGAAGGTTTTTGCTTGGTGCCTAAAGGTGTGTAATGAAGGTGCCAGGTGAACGTCCCTGGGGAGAGCATTCCACAGACGGGGAGCCACTGCCGAGAAGGCCCCGTTCTCGTGTTGCCCCCCCTCCGGACCTCTCAAGGAGGGGGCACACGAAGGAGGGCCTCAGAAGATGATCTCAGGGTCTGGGTAGGTTCATACGGAAAGAGGCGGGCCTTTCGTTGTGATAGTTAATTTAGAATATAATTAATAAACATCTTCCATCCTCATATTTTCCTCCTGCAGCAACAATTACAGTCATTTATGGATATTACCTTTGAAAAGATTACAAACACTGAAAGAGCCCTTAGTATGCTGACAAAGTTCGAAAGGTAAAGATGATTACTTATAATCATTTAATGTGAAACTACCAGTACTTCTGTAACCCATTCATCCTTTATTATTGAATTAATTGCTCACAGATAAAAGAATGTGAATTCCCATGGTGTATGAGTTTATCATCTAGAGTCTATATGGCCTTTGTGGTCCCTTCCAGCTCTGTAGGTGGAATGCAATGTCATGCTAGGACAAATGTCCTGTCTACCCAAACATTTCAGCTTGCCAGAGGGAATGATACCCTCCTTGCCCTGTAAGCTGTTCTGAGGGTTCTCCTGTGCCCCCTGGAGTCAATTTTGGGGGGTTCATGGGGATGGAGAGGAGGGAAAGTCCCATTGCAAGCAAAAGTCCTTGTGTAGGGCTTCCACTGATAAGACTTGTTTTGTGAAGTCCGCTCACCTTTCCCAGTAGGCAGCGTTGTGGCCAGGCAGCCGGGTCTCAACGGTATACTGGCCAAGGGGGCAGAAGGATGCCACCTCTTGTTATCGTTGTTAGGGTCTGCCCCCTTTGAGCCTGCCTCAGCCAATCAGCTTTCAGGGTGGGCTTTTGGCTGGAGTGGCAGTTAGGCATTGGGTAAGCCTTTTTCTTGGGGACGCGGGTGGTGCTGTGGTCTAAACCACTGAGCCTCTTGGGCTTGCCAATCTTAAGGTTGGCGGTTCAAATCCCTGTGACGGGGTGACCTCCCGTTCCTCGGTCCCAGCTCCTGCCAACCTAGCAGTTCAAAAGCATGCCAAAAAGTGCAAGTAGATAAATAGGTACTGCTCTGGTGGGAAGGTAAACAGTGTTTCCGTGTGCTGCTCTGGTTTTGGTGTTCCGTTGTGCCAGAAGCGGCTTAGTCATGCGGGCCACATGACCCGGATAAACTGGCTGCGGACAAACGTTGGCTCCCTTGGCCTGTAAAGCGAGATGAGCGCCGCAACCCCAGAGTCGTTCGTGACTGGACTTAACTGTCAGGGGTCCTTTGCCTTTTTAAAGTCTTTGTTTGGATGGAGCCTTCGCCTGCCCCTCCTCAGTAAGGGTACTCTGTTAAAGGGATTCGGGATGTGAATTCTGTCTGAAGCCTAGATGTGGGCTAGGGTCATGTCACAGCCTGTACGGGGACTCCTTGGGGGCCCCTATGTGATGTAAGTCATAGGGTGCCCCCTGTTGGTAGTTTACCCTTAAGTGGACTCATTGCAGATGGGCAGGAGTCAAGATATAGCCTAGCTTCACCCCAATGCCGAAGCCAAATCGATCACATCTGTAATCAATAAACTTATGGCCTAATTGAACCCATAAACCAAAATACTTCAGGACAGTGTGCTTTATTGTTCTCCTGGGAACTTTGTGGCTTGGGTGCCAGTATGGGAAAACCCAACCAGAAGACCAATTGTATACTGAGGAGGTAGTAATTCTAATATGGTTACCCTTCTTGGCTCTGTTCCTTCCCCCTCCCTCCTTCTTGTGTTAAGTTTTGATGGTGTAAGAACCACCTTGTATTTGGCAAGACAGTGCCTTGGTACGCAACCTTGTCCTATGATTCAAGAAGAGAAACCGATGAACTAACTCCGTCTTCATAAACCTCTCCTGACGGTGATGCTTTCTCTTTGCAGACTAGGAATTCCTAACCTCGGCATTGATGAGAAATACAAGATAATCCTTCAAAACTATGGTCATGACATTGAGATGGTCTCTAAGCTGTACTCCAAGCAAAAGAACGACCCACCGCTGGGGCGCAACCTTCCTCCCGTGGCTGGTAAGATCTTGTGGGCTCGGCAGCTGTTCCACAGGATCCAGGAACCCATGGATCTCTTTCAGAAGCACCCCCTCGTTCTGCAGACAGCAGAAGCCAAGTCCATAATCCGCAACTACAACAGGGTGGCCAAAGTCCTTCTGGAGTTTGAGGTTGTCTACCACAGGGCGTGGCTTCAACAGGTAAGATGGTATCCTTGTTGTTTTCGTAGTAGAATTCAAGTGGCATGAATTGATGCTAGAGATGGGTAGAAATTTGAGTTCCTGTCTAAGGCAAGCTGATGCAATTCACACTTTCTGAAACACTACACAAACTGAAACACAGTTGTCCCCTTTAAATTTACACTTCTCTGAATGCTGTTCTCCAACTGAGTAGCATGTACAACAATGGGCACATTAATGTCTAGTGGACACAAGTGGGCACATTAATGTGTAGATTAGTGACAATAGTACACAAAATGTGTTATATTGAGTGAAATGCTCAGCAGAAATGAGTATATTAGATTGTTTACTAATCTGGGTGGGTTTATTGCTGCCAGGATTCAGTGATATAATATAAACTTTGCTTGTGGAAGGTTCAGTCTTTTATATCTTGAGTTAAAAGGTTCTCAGATAGCAGGACAGAGAGACTCCTGGTTTAGGTCTTGAAGAGCCATGATCAGTGAGATGAAACCGTATAAGATTAGATGGACCAGTGTTCTGACTCAGTATAATTTCCCCCCCTATGTTCACATGGGTATTTCAGTGAAAGGTTTCTGAGTATACAGCATGTGAGAATGTGCACAGCTAGCACAGAAATAGGGTTCCTTGCTTCAGGAACTGTGGGAGAGAACCAAGATCAACAGTGGTTCAGAGCTGGGCTTGTTGTGTAGCCATGAAGTATAAAGTAAAGGTAAAGGGACCCCTGACTATTAGGTCCCGTCATGGCCGACTCTGGGGTTGCGGCACTCATCTCACTTTAATGGCTGAGGGAGCCAGCATACAGCTTCCGGGTCATGTGGCCAGCATGACTAAGCCACTTCTGGCGAACCAGAGCAGTGCACAGAAATGCCGTTTACCTTACTGCCAGAGTGGTACCTATTTATCTACTTCCACTGGTGTGCTTTTGAACTGCTAGGTTGGCAGGAGCTGGGACCGAGCAATGGGAGCTCACCCCATCGTGGGGATTTGAATCACCAACCTTCTGATCGGCAAGTCCTAGGTTCTGTGGTTTAACCCACAGCACCACCCGTGTCCCGCCATGAAGTGTAGCAAGCGCCATTTATTCTCCAACCTTGCTGGATGTGAATGTTGAACTGCAATTTGCTAGAACCATAGAACTACAGAACTGCCCGGTAGCTTGCTGAGATGTTGCCTCCGCTTCATGACTTGGGGTGGGATTCACCTAATGAGCCCCATCGGTGGAATTGCAATGCAAGGACTTCTGCTTGCCCAATGGGGTTTCCCCCCTCGCCTCCCCTACGGCCCCACAAATTGACTTGGGTGTGTGTGTTGGGAGAACCCCCATAGCAGCACACGGGTGGAGGAGAGGGGAATCATTCCATCTGGCAATCTGAAACGCTTGCGCAGACAGAACAATTGGAAGAGCGGAGCATTGAATCCCACCCACGGCCAGGAAGGATTCTTCTAGGTTTTTTTGTGGGGTTCCAGGCTACTGAAAAGGGCTTCTGGGGCTGTATTTTCCATGCAGGATGGCTTCCTCAAGTGCATAGCGTAAAAGGCATCAACTAGTTGTGTCTTCTAACTTCATCCTCAAGCCAGTCTATAGCAATCAAAAGTCTATGGAAAGTTTCCAGATAGTTAGAAGAGCAGGATTCTGAGACTGGTTACATCCCAGTTGCTCAGATGGTTAGATTGGGCTGCGCCTGCTTTTGTGCATGGCAGTGGTTTTCAACCAGTGAGCCATGGCACCTTGGGGTGCCTTGAATGATAGGGGAGCCACGGGCGACACAGGCCTCTGTCCCCCTTTCCTTCCCTCCCTTCCTCTGATGACCTCTGGCATCTCTGCCTCCCAAAGGCTTGCACAGCTGTTTGTTGCAGCAGCCCTGGCTACAAGCTCCTCAGGTGAATAGTGTCTCTGGGGCTGGCCAGGGGATGCTTTCGAGGCCCCTGTGGGGTCGTGGGAGGAGGCACCACTCTTTGGGGTGGGGCTGGGGCAGTTTAGAGACTGGGGTGGCAGTTGCAGCTGCCCGGAGGACTCCCAAGGAGAGGGGAGTGGAGAGTAGGCTGAGCCCACAAGGGAGGGTGCTCAAAAAGGGTGAGGGGCTGCCGGCTCCTGAGCCCCACAGGGCTGCCTCAGAAAGAATGCAGTTGGTCAAGGGAGCTGTGGACCCAAAAAGGTTGAAAACCTCTGGTGTAAGGTGATAGTTTTGGACAAAGCCAGATGTGAGCTCCTCTTGATGACAGTAATGTCTGTAACATTTCTTGTCTGCAGGTCCACCTAACTAGAGCCGGGCTTCAGGCCTCGTTATTGGTGAAAGCTCCAGAGCCAGGAGAAATATTTGTCAATTTTGACCCAGAGATCCTCACCTTAATAAGGGAAACAGAGTGCATGTCACGCATGGGACTAGACATTCCACCCTTTGCTGTTGCACTTCAACAGAAACGTGACTCCTACAAACAGAACTTCAATAAGCTGCAGGTATTCTTGGATTTCTTCCACCTAACTGTTGCATCTATGGGAAAGTCATCTTGCTGGTTTAAGAAGATACCTGATGTCTCAGGATAAACTATCCTCGTGCAGTCTTTTTAGTTTACTTCATGCGCTGTTTACATATGACTGTTTAGAGATAAAGCAGTTTTTAAGGCTCTCCTGGATGTGCCAGCAGGTTGAAATCCTGTCTTGTTTAAATTGCTATGTTGACTTTCCTACTGAATTTATCTATATGTCGCTAAATTTTTATTTTTATTTTTGATAATCATTTTTATTCATTTTCAATTACAATCCAGTAACAGCCTCATTATAACAATATCAATTTATAATTCAATTATTAATACCAATAGTTCAAATACCGAATTACATAATTTAGATAAGGTAGGCAGCCATGTGCTAGAATTGATGGCTGGATTATTTGCTTTATTTCTGTGTTCCAAAATCTTATTAATTTCCATTACATTCCGGTCAGAATAATAATCCCTTATACAGCAACTGCAATATTCGTAACTTCTATTCGTGTTGACACATTAAATTATTTATAAAACTACAAGTGAGGAACTCAAACTATATCCTCATATGTCACTAAATTTGATTAGGTGTTCCCTCCAGTAAACTTGGAGGCTTATCAAGTATAATGATGAGATGAACTACAGCAAAGCTGACCCCACCTTTTAAAAAATAAAATAAGAGTATCCTTGCAAATTGTCATATTCTTTGTATCCTGATAGCCTTTAAACCAGGTCTCGACATATTGTGACCCACCCTGTCAGATATAGATGGCTTACAAAGTCTGTATCTACACAACTATAAAAAACACTCTGAAAATGCTCTGGAAAAAAATGGTTTTAAAGCTCACAATGGAAAATTTCATAGAGTTCCGATTTCAGCTCTACAGCTCCATCTGGTGTCACAGTGTTGTAACACATTTATAATGTTTTATTTTTACAGTGGTGCCTCGCAAGACGGAAAACCCGCTAGACAAAAGGGTTTTCCGTTTTGGAGGCGCTTTGCAAAACGAATTTCTCTATCGGCTTGCTTCGCAAGACGAAAATGTCTTGCGAGTTCCTGCGGGTTTTCCCCCCTTTCCCCCCTTTTCCTAAGCCCTAAGCCGCTTATCAGCTGATCCGCTGATAAGCCGCTTAACAGCTGGTCGCTAAAAGCCACTAAACCGCTAATAGCGCTAATCCACTAAGCTGTCAATGGGCTTGCTTCGCAAGACGAAAAAACCGCTATATGAAGAGAATCGCGGAACGGATTCTTTTCGTCTTGCGAGGCACCTCTGTACTAATGTAGCTGAGTTCCAACAGTGGCTTGTCCAGGAAAGCAAAAACAAGATGGTTATAAAATATCTTGCCAGGCCACAATACATGGTTGATGGACAACTTGTGACCCAGTCAGTTGAACGTAGTCTAAAATATGTCTTTAATCTGTAGAGCAGAACTTGACAATATAATATGGATAAAGTTTTTTTGGGGGTTAGCAGGCACATATGGGATTTTAAGAGCATGTTGTGGGTGCCTATCACAAAATGGCTGCTGTGCGGTGTGTCATAATACAAAATGGCTGCCGTAGGGTGTACAGCATAACACAAAATGGTGGCCGCATTGAAAAGAGACAGGACTATGAAATGGGGGGGGGACATGACCCACCAGTGGGAATAACGCACATACTGAGATTTTTCGGGGGTATCTTAAGGGATGCTGGTACCTTTGAGTACCATTCTCATGCTGCATGTTTACAATTCTTCCTGGGCCTCATTTCAGATGATGCTGGCAGAGTACAAAAGAGTGAAATCAAAAATCCAAACTCCCCTTCATGTGCTAATGGCTCCTCATTTGGCGAAAGTGGATGATGCTATCCAGCCTGGTTTGACCACACTGACCTGGACATCCCTGAATATTGAGAAGTACTTACAGAATATTTTGGATAAGCTTGGTAAGTCTTATCATTAGGAATAAGACCCTTATAACCAATAAGCACACAAATTCAGTGCCTTGTTAATGATCAGGACTGCGGTTCAAACTCTGCATGTGATCTGTTTGGTCTTGGTGGTACAGCCTGCAACTTACAAAGGGGTTATGTTCTGGGGATCGCACCCAAAGCCATAATCATGTATAGTCAAAACCCATCAGGTTCAATGGCGGGTGAGATTGCCAAAGTCATTTTTCCTTTCCACCCTTTTAAATTACCGGTAATTGATTTTTTTTTTGCTGAATGCACACATGTTAAATGTATGTAAGTTGCAGACTTACTGTATACTGTTAGGTGCAAAGCACAGACGTTCATTGGTGTGTTAAATGACATCAAGAAGAAATTAGTGTTTGGCCAGCTAGACTTATTGTACAATTGTTCTTTTGTTTGATCTTTGTTTTCTTCTCTAGTGCCAGGATAAAGACTTTGAACTCCAGGAAGGAGTTCAGGAAGCTTATCACTATTTCTTTGTACTACTCATCCTTTTATCCTTACTTATAAGTGGAAATTATACCGATTTAGAGTGTGATAGGTTTTTTATTTTTAATGCCAAACTAGATATTTAGGAGAAGACATGGGGCTGGGAACACCAGTTGTTGACCAAACCATTGTAAAACAATAAGAAAGCTTCTTATTTTCAGAGAAGCTGTGCGTATGTGTAGGGAAAAGAGGTAAGGAATAGATTAAAGACCTGATCCATTGCCTGCTATTTCCATTCTTCAAATCATACCTTCCCCATACATATTGCTTTGCTGTGTGGCAGCGTCAGCCATTCCACGTCTTGTAGTGTCAGCCATTCTATGGCTGAATCTACACTTATGTAAAAAACACTGTGAAAATGCTTTTAAAAAACGTTTTTTAAAATACATGTGGAATTTACCATTAGCTCACCAGCGCCATCTAGTGTCACAATTGTATAACACACTTACAACACACTTAGGTAAAGGTAAAGGTACCCCTGCCCGTACGGGCCAGTCTTGACAGACTCTGGGGTTGTGCGCCCATCTCACTTAAGAGGCCAGGGGCCAGCGCTGTCCGGAGACACTTCCGGGTCACGTGGCCAGCGTGACATTGCTGCTCTGGCCAGAGCCAGAGCCAGAGCCAGAGCCGCACACGGAAACGCCGTTTACCTTCCCGCTGGTAAGCGGTCCCTATTTATCTACTTGCACCCGGAGGTGCTTTCGAACTGCTAGGTTGGCAGGCGCTGGGACCGAGCAGCGGGAGCGCACCCCGCCGCAGGGATTCGAACCGCCGACCTTTCGATCGGCAAGCCCTAGGCGCTGAGGCTTTAACCCACAGCGCCACTTGCGTCCACACTTAAACACACTTAAAACGCTGTATTTGCAGCCGTGTAGCTAAGTCCCAAGTCTAAGTCTCAGCCTGTGTGCAGTTTTGTTTCACTTCTGAAACTCTTAAAAAGTGATTGGTTTTTATATTTGTCTTCTAAATTTTTTTTATTTATACATTTATTTATTTAATTTTATACATTTCAATAATTTTACAATCGTTTCAACATTTCAAAACTCTACTTCCTTTCCCCTCTTTCTGTGATTCCTTAAATTTATTTTTAATATCTTCTGCATATTCCAAATTAATATTACTTACTCATTTATTCATCTACTTTAAATATAGACTCTTATAAAACTGTGGGTTATTACAACAATCCTGCCAATGTTCTTATCTATTTACAGTTTGTTTGTAAATATTCAATAAACCATTTCCATACTTTTATATAAAAAAAATATTTTTCAACTGTCCTCTTCAAGATTTTGATGATGATAAACCCTCTCTGCCCTCTCAGTTGGCTGTTACGTTAAACCCCATAATGATGGTTTTAAGAATTTCCTAACACATCAGTCCATTCATGCTTAAAAGGGAGGGGAAAGTGGCTTCTGAAACTACTTGACCTAACTATATTCATTCTCTTCCTGCCCTTAAAGCTGACCTTGAGCTGATGCTTGATCGAGTAAATGACCTAATAGAATTTCGTATCAATGCTGTTCTTCAAGAAATGAGCACTGTGCCCCTTTGCAATCTTCCTGAAGACGATCCACTGACCTGCGAGCAATTCCTTCACATGACAAAGGTATAGTCATCATGTACACCTAGCCTTCACTGAGGAATCAAACCTGTGCCTGAGCTGCACCACTTTCAGCTGCTTGCATTATTGCATGTCCTTAAATATACACACACACTTCCCTGCACATAGAAATTAAGCATGTCAGGGAGAAGACTAGGCTTCACCTCCTTACTTCTAGTTTTATGGAGTTTGCATTCATAAATGCATCCAAAAAGGGACTGTTTGCATGGTAAAGTCTACAAATCACATGATTGCCTACCCGCAGTATGGTGTAACAGATCAGGTGCGGAACTATGGCCTCAGATAAAACTGTAGAGTCATTGTAGTTTGTTGTTAGAATTCCTGCTCCATGATTGCAGTCATGGGATTTTTGTCTATCACATGACGGTGTATGTTTTGACTCCATAGAGTGGGAAGTGACGGAGACAGGATGTTTGTGTTACTGTGTTCCGTGAAGTGGGTCTATTGTCCTTTGTTCTTTTTCTCTTTGCTGTTTGATGCTAGAGAGAGGGGGAGCCATGTTGCAGTGCTCTGTGTGTGTTTATATGTAAATAAAGTAGATTAGCCAAAATGCTGAGTTGCTGAGGTCTGTTACGCAAGCTGTGAAGACTCTGTGAATCCCTAAGTGTGCCGATGTCTGTTAGCATCGGTTGTTGTGATGTTTGGGCAGAAGAAAGCTTTTGAAGCTCCCTTACAAATGACCAGGAGGGAGAGAACATGCCAGTGGGCATGTGTCTCTGTCAGGGTCCTACTTAAGTGTAGGATGAGCTCCTGACAGTTTAGTCATTTAGTCGTGTCCGACTCTTCATGACCCCATGAACCATAGCATGCCAGGCACTCGTCTTCCACTGCCTCCTGCAGTTTGGTCAGACTCATGTTAGTAGCTTCAAGAACACTGTCCAACCATCTCGTCCTCTGTCGTCCCCTTCTCCTTGTGCCTTCAATCTTTCCCAACATCAGGGTCTTTTCCAGGGAGTCTTCTCTTCTCATGAGGTGGCCAAAGTATTGGAGCCTCAGCTTCAGGATCTGTCCTTCCAGTGAGCACTCAGGGCTGATTTCCTTCAGAATGGATAGGTTTGATCTTCTTGCAGTCCACGGGACTCTCAAGAGTCTCCTCCAGCACCATAATTCAAAAGCATCAATTCTTCGGCAATCAGCCTTCTTTATGGTCCAGCTCTCACTTCCATACATCACGACTGGGAAAACCATAGCTTTAACTATATGGACCTTTGTCAGCAAGGTGATGTCTCTGCTTTTTAAGATGCTGTCTAGGTTTGTCATTGTTTTTCTCTCAAGAAGCAGGCGTCTTTTAATTTTCTGACTGCTGACACCATCTGCAGTGATCATGGAGTCAAAGGTTCCTTCTGAACAGAGCTAGGTTCTTTTGGATTCATGCAGATACACATAGTAAAAAATGATTGCAGGCCATTGAAATTTGTTGTTGTTGTTGTTAATGTCCCACCTTTTCCCTAGACAGGGACTCAAAGAGGTGGCTTTATAGTGAAATATAAGTGTGCAATAAAAAACGTTCAGCTGATTTCGGTGTGGGTATGAAGATGCCAGTTACCTAATTTTATACTTGATTTGCATGTTGAAAATCATATTCTACCCCTTGGTTTATTCTGCTTCTAAAATTTATTCAAAAATTGGTCATTATGGAGAATATAAGGGTATACAGGACTTAACATTTTAATTTAGTCTTCTTCTTTTTTTTAACCTTTCTTTTAGTTTTTACAATTATGATTCTCATCCGGCTTTTATCTACTCCCCCAAAATCAGAAATATAGTAAAAATTAACTTTAGTTTCCCATTGTTCTCTATTGTCAGGGGCTGGACAGAGGAGGAGGAATGGTGGAGACTGCCTCCCCATCCGGACCCTTCCAGGGAGGAGGAAGAAGAAGACAGTATAGATTTACAAGAGGGATTTGTGGGAGGTCACAGCTCAGAGGCAGATGAGGGGGGAAATTGGGGAATAGTGGGAGAGGAAGACCAGGCAGAGCGGAGAAGCAGCTGGCTGACACATTGTCACTAGAAAGCATTCCAGACCCTACTTGTCCCAGAATCCGGTGAACCTTAAAGGAGGAGAGCAAAGAGTTCGAAGACTTCTTCTTTGTGGAATAGGAATTCAATGATATGAAGGACCCATCATTCCTATGCTGGACCACAAAGCCATCTTCCTAGCCCCCTCACTTGTAAAGCTTACATCCTCACCATCCTCATCCAAATCTTATTCCTGGTTCCTTATCTTCTCCTTCGTTATTTTTTCAAATACAGAGAAAAAGCTGCTATAGAGTGGATAAAGGAAATGTGGTTGTATGAATCAGTCCCAAAGTCACACATATAGTTGATTATTTGATGGGTACAGGGCTGTGAGTGTATGTCTATATTGGCCTCAACTTGATGGGGCACAAGCTGGCAAACCAATCTAAAACTTTTCCCCAATAGTAAAAGTTTATATATCCCCCAAATAAAACTATTCATCACCTATTATGGAGATCCATCTTGACAGGGCTGAGATGCAGTCTGACTGTTAACTGTTTCTGGCTTTACCAACCAAGACTTAAAGCAGATCCCCTTTGTGACATCACACATGACATCAGAATGGCATGTTTGCATTCAACCTCCTAGACTATCTCCAGGCCAATAGCAATGGCCAGTAAACTTCTGCAGCCAAGTAACCATCATCCTGACTACCCAGTTGTTTCTATCTAGACTATTGGATGTTTATTTTTTGCTCTCATAATCAAAGCCTGAAGAAGAGCTGCGTATAATCTGAAAACCTGCTTCCACTGTTAAAGAAAACTAATTGTCAGGAACTGGATAAAGGAGGAATGGTGGAGACCCCTCCCCATCCTGACACTTCCAGGGAGGAGGAAGAGGAAGATAATATAGATTTACAATAGGGATTTGAGGGAGGACACAGCTCAGAGGCAGATGGGGGGGGGGAGTTGGGGAATAATGGAAGAGGAGGAGCAGAGCCAGAGCAGCAGCTGGCTGACAAGTTGTCATTAGAAAGCATTCCAGACCCTCCATCCCCCAGAACCTGGCGAGCCTTAAAAGTAGGAGAGCAAAGAGCTCAAAGACAGAGGGCACATAGCAGCACCCGTAGAGGAGGTGATGATGACGCCGAATGAGGAAGTGGGAGAGAAGGGGGGTGGAGATTCACTCGGGACAAGGCTATTGTTAAAGAGGCTGGGTTCTATAGCCTCTCTCTGTAAAGACTGAAATGAAAAAGGACTGTAAGAAACTTTTTTTTTATACTTCCCTGGGCAACCAGCCGGGAACCGCTGATAGCACCCTGACATCTATATGACACCTTTTTCAAGTTGACTCTCTGCTGCTTTCTCATCCTCAAAGTGTGGCTTCCACATATTGGAGAACAGACTGTCAGGCAGCAGGTGAACAAAGCACAGAGATGCTATCACTGGCCGCCAGCTGCAAAAAGCAGGCCTCTTACGTATGTCCTATAAATCATGGTGGGAATGGTAGTTCCTTCCTGCTTGAAGAGCGGAGATTCTTGCACTTGGGAGAATGGGATAGTAAGAAAGTTATGAAACTTCTGTCTGATCTAGGGTACAAATGACACCTTTCTCATTCAAGTAAATCTTGGGTTTTAGTAATAAATTTGGTTGCCTTATAGTTTATATATGTAGACAGCAGAGTTAAAAAGTTTGGATGCTGGAGCTACTCGTGCTTGCCCCTGTTCTGTCTCATTCTTGAGGAAGAATAAAAGGAAAAATAAAATACACAGAGTTCCCACTGGTAAAAAATAAATAAAAAAGATTCTTTACTTACAGTTACTTCATATTTAAAATGATGGCTTTGGATTCAAAAGCCACATGATCGGAGCTAGTTTCATGGCATCCTTGTGCAAGAGAGGGGTAAGGTAAAGGACCCCTGGGCAGTTTAGTCCAGTCAAAGGCAACTATGGGGTGTGGTGCTTATCTCGCTTTCAGGCCGAGGGAGTCGGCATTTGTCCACAGACAGCTTTCCAGGTCATGTGGCCAGCATGACTAAACCACTTCTGGCACAACGGGACACCATGACGGAAACCAGAGCACATGAAAATGCAGTTTACCTTCCCGTCACAGTGATACCTATTTATCTACTTGCACTGGCATGCTAGGTTGGCAGGAGCTGGGACTGAGCAATGGGAGCTCACCCTGTTGTGGGTATTCGAACTGCTGACCTTCCGATCAGCAAACCCAAGAGGCTAAGTGGTTTAGACCACAGCGCCAACTGCATCCCAAGAGAGGGGGAGAACAGAGCGAGCAAACCAGAGGAAGGGGCAGAGCTTAGCTGTTTAGTGGGAAACCACAAAATGTATTTTCTCCTTGGTATCTGTTAGTCCCAAGTCTGCTCTCTACTGACTGGCGGCATGTAAGGTTGCTGGTACCCAATTTGCTGGTGGGCATAGAGACCAGTATCTGCCTTTCAGGTGAGCAGCACCTGCATGACATCACAGTGGTTAGCCCCTCCCTTTCAGGCAAGCATCATCACGTGGTCACAATGACCTGCCTCTCCATTTCAGGCAGGCAGCATTGAAATGGACCATAGCACTGTGCAAGGACAGGGGCTACTTGTGTTGTTCTCATCACGATAGCATATTGTTGGAAAAGTAGCAGGCGAGAAGAGGAAAAAAGTGGTTCTGCAGTGTGGCGATCACACAGGGTCCCCGGACGTTTGACGGTCTATTGACCCTGTGCCACCACTGTAATTGCTTTCTTCGCTGCCACCAACCTGTTTCTCATGGGTGCACACGGAGTCCAGTCAGTTGTTAACATTAACAAACAATCAAGTTTATTTTATAGGCATGAACAAGCTTATGGTTTCAGTTAATTTTTCTTGTCAGTTTCTTAATCTTAGTTCCTTAACTGTCCTATTTGTTCCTAACAACTTCAAACTGATTATCCCAACTAACTATCTGACTCCACCTAACAATTTCTCTCACTCTCTCACAACACAACTCGTCCAACCCACAGACTTTTCCAACCTCTTCCTTCTCCAACTCCCAACCCTCAACTGACTCCCACATAACACCCACTTTAACTCTAACTCCTCCTATCAGTTTCCACTGGCCAATCACATCACACTCATTTTAACCCTTTCCTTATGTCCCACCTAGGAGGCAAACGCCACAGGCAGGTACACCCGAGCAATACAGGGCTTCACTCTAGAGCTAGTGCCACCAAAAGTTGTAGAGATAATGGAAAGAAGTGGAAGAATGGTTTGTGACGCTCTAAATACGACAAAGTGCTATAGATGGCAATGTGCTGATATCCTAGAAAAGCAGTGGCGTTGTGAGCCACAAACAGAAGCAGGCTAAGAATGGACTAGCAGCGGAGGTAGGCATCTCAGATGTTACTGTGAGGCATCCACCTGAACCAGGTGTTTTATAGAATCATAGACTTGTAGAGTTAGGAGGGAAACTGGCCCACCCCCTGCAATGCAGCTATCCCAAACAGGGATCAAACCTGCAACCTTGGCATTATCAGGACCATGCTCTAACCTACGGAGCTACCCAAGGAGATAAAGAAATCAGGTGGTGGGTATAAGGAGCAAGAGAATGAGACAGGAGAAGGCAAGGAGACTGGAAGCAGTGGCGTAGCGTAATTTGCGCCCCCTAACCCATGGATTTGCGCCTCCTAACCCGTGGATTTGCGCCCCCTAACCCTAACCCCCAGATGTTGCGCCCGGTGCGGCGGGCCCCCCTGCACCCCCCACGCTACGCCACTGACTGGAAGGACAGTGAGCCTTGGGGGTAGGAATAAAGATCGAGAGGGGACCAGCCAGCAGGGGCAGAAATGCTCACCCTCGAATGTTGCCTCATCAGAGCTGAGCAGATGCCTTCTGAAGACTGGCCTGTTTGCTTCTGCTGAAATGACATAGTCACAGTGAGTGTGGTACAGGGAATTGGGAGACTCAGGTTCAAAATCATTCCTGCTCAGCTATTCCTGCTCAGATCTCATTGGGTGACCCTGGGCCTGTCACTATCTTTCAAGCCACTCTGCTTCACAGGGCTGTTGGAAAAATAAAATGGATTGTGACAGCAGACATGTCTGTGTATCTGTCTGTCTGTGTCTGTATAGACCCATATATGCTTCCCAGAGCTCCTTGGAGCAACGATGAGACAAAAATGCAAGAAAGACTGTTGGTTCTTTCCGTGTGTTTATGTAACTCAAGAGAACTACATACACAATTGTCTTGTTGCCAGCATTGCTAAGCTAGAATAAAACCTAATTTATTGACAGCTGCATGAATTATGATAGCTAGGAAGTGGAAGGGGCTGTTGTTGTTGTTGTTGTTTAGTCATTTAGTCGTGTCCGACTCTTTGTGACCCCCTGGACCAGAGCACGCCAGGCACTCCTGCCTTCCACTGCCTCCCGCAGTTTGGTCAAACTCACGTTGGTAGCTTCGAGAACACTATCCAGCCATCTTGTCCTCTGTCATCCCCTTCTCCTTGTGCTCTCCATCTTTCCCAACATCAGGGTCTTTTCCAGGGAGTCTTCTCTTCTCATGAGTTGGCCAAAGTGTTGGAGCCTCAGCTTCAGGATCTGTCCTTCCAGCGAGCACTCAGGACTGATTTCCTTAAGAATGGATAAGTTTGATCTTCTTGCAGTCCATGGGACTCTCAAGAGTCTCCTCCAGACCATAATTCAAAAGCACCAATTCTTTGGCGATCAGCCTTCTTTATGGTCCAGCTCTCACTTCCATACATCACTACTGGGAAAACTATAGCTTTTACTATACGGACCTTTGTTGGCAAGGTGATGTCTCTACTTTTTAAGATGCTGTCTAGGTGCTAAGGTAAAGGTAAAGGTACCCCTGCCCGTACGGGCCAGTCGTGTCCGACTCTAGGGTTGTGCGCCCATCTCACTTAGGAGGCCGGGGGCCAGCGCTGTCCGGAGACACTTCCGGGTCACATGGCCAGCGTGACGAAGCTGCTCTGGGGGGCCTGCACCAGCACAGCACATGGAAACACCATTTACCTTCCCGCTATAAAGCGGTACTTATTTATCTACTTGCACTTAAGGGTGCTTTCGAACTGCTAGGTTGGCAGGAGCTGGGACCGAAAGACAGGAGCTCACCCCGCCGCAGGGATTCGAACCGCTGACCATATGATAGGCAAGTCCTAGGCGCTGAGGTTTTACCCACAGCACCACCCGCGTCCCTCTGTCTAGGTGCTAGGTGAATATAAAATGGAAGAATGGTATAAAGAGGTGTGGGATATGGTTATTAATGATAAATTAACATGTGCCATTAAGCTAAGACAGGGGATATGCAGGAGAAATGATTTTGAGGAAATATGGAAGGCGTTTGTAGAATTTGTACTGTTAAAATGGAAAGGGGTCAAACCATCGCAAGAGGTGTTGAAATTTTGGGAGGTTGGATAGTTACAACAGAATGGTCTCAGTGGTGGGGTGCATATATTTATTCTTATTTGTTTATTATTATTCCTTATTCAAAATAAAAAAGAAGATTTAAAAAAGAAAAAAGAAAAGAAAAAAAAATAAATGATATTGGCATTTTTGCAGGAACTCTGTACGAAGGGAGCATGCACTTTGCACCTGAAAAGCTCATTGGTGGAGGAAGCAGCAAATGAGCTTATCAACATGTTACTGGACACGGAGGGGCAAATCAGAGGGGATTCTGGCAATAAGTTTCTGGGTGGAAGCAGCAATGAGGAAATGCATGAAGGTAAGGACTGGCATTCCACCATATGTTAACTCATAGTCTATTTCAGGTATGGGAAATCTCTGGCTTGTGGGCCAGTCTTGGCCATCCACGTGTTCTAACTTGGCCTGCAAGGCTATTTCCCCTCCAACCACGCCCACACACCCATCAGCTGACGTCACCAGTGATGTCAGCTGAGGGGTGAGAGGATGGGGCATTCGCTGCATGCCCTATTCCCAGCAGAGAAGAGGATTGCATAGCCAAGGCAGCAGGATTTCAGCTGAACTGGAGAAGCACGTGAGCTGCTTCAAACAGCACTTTTGCGAAGCGCTTTAAGGCAGCTCCTTCAGTCTCGTTTCAGCTGAAATGGGGCTGTGGAAGCTGCTGTAAAATGCTTCACAAAAACATTACCCAAGAGGTTTCAAATATTTCTTTTGAAAGTAGGTGGTCGGTGGTCGGAAGAAAGGTTACCCCCTACCTTATTGTTGTCACTGCCATTTGCAGGAGAAGAATGTGAGTCTTAAATGGGTGAGGGTAGAGACTCAGAAAGGCTTTTGCAAGTCTCCTCTCCCTGAAGTTCAGAGGGAAAAGGACTTAAAAGATAAATGGGAGGAGACTTGCATACACCTTTGCCAGTCTCCCGCCTTCCTTTTTAAGTCCCTGATCTTGCTCCGATCTTTATGGGGTGGGGGACCCACAATGACCGCTCCCCGCTTAAAATGGGGGGCGCCCTTTGCGTGGACGCACGCAGCCCCTAGATCTGGAGCGGCTCCATCAGCATAGGCTTGGCTTGCCTTCCCTCAGGTGGGATACCTGGAGGTCTCCGCCTACCTCAGTCAGTTGTCCAATCCCACCTGGGGGAAGCGTTGCCAAGGAGACCAGGCCAGGTAGGGGAGGGATTACCTGCCCACACAATAGAGGGAGGATCTTACCTGGGAATCCTCACTTGGCTCAAGAGCTTCTCCCACCCTACCCACCCTCAGTTAATATCTTATTTTGCAGGTTAATTTTTCTTCACAGGTTTTGCAGGTTAACTTTTCTTCACAGGTATGTGGGTGCTGCTACGTCAAGGTCGCTGTTAAAGGGCCGGAAAGGAATTTCCCTGCATTGGCAGGTTTCGCCTTTCCCGTAGCAAAACGTCACAACTTTGGCGGTATCAGGCCTTGGGTGGAATCCTTTAGTCCATCTTCCTCTTTGCAGTGACGATACCAGGGTTCCCCGTTAAAGGGGTTTCTGAAGGGAGGCTTTGACCGTACGCCGAAATGTCATCATTGCTCTCCCCTGCGGCGGCGGCGTAACGGGGGCGGCTATCTCTGCTTGAACATATGTTCTCCAGAGCCAGCCCATCCCCCACACAAACACTGGATAACCCTGATGCTTCCTAGGTCCCCAGCTGGGGACTGGGGAGGGAGAACGCCCAATGCATGAGCCAAGGTCTACCCACATTTGAAATTTAATAAAGTTGTGGCCAATTTAATCCCATAGCACATTGTTTTGAGTCGTTATTCCACATGACGGGGGGGGGGGGCGCTCGGGATCTGGGGGGCTCTGCCTGTCCATGCAAAAGTGCTTGCGCAGGCTTCTTCCCACTTGCCTTTTAAGATCAGAGCAAAAGAGGTTTTGACAGGTGGGCGCCCCATGCAGAGAAACTCGACACTGAGATTTCAGAAAATGCATGCGAGCAGAGTGCTCATAATATGACATTGATGGATAATTTCCTTGTTGTACTGTGCTGTGTTTTGTACAAGCTAGTAACTGAAATAATTCTGTGCAGTTGTAGTTGCTCTTTGTAATGTTTAATGAAAATAATAATACTAATTTTTAAAAAGAGAAAAAGAAATAGTAATTCCTGTCTGAAACTGCACTAGGCATTGCTCACACACTTTCAGGCCTATATCTGCAACCAAAAGTTCTAAAAAAATTGTTCTTAAAAGGTAAGTTGAGGTTCTCAGGCAATTCTGTACCTGGTCAATTTTGTGTGTGGATTGTCTGCACTCCTGAAGCATCGCAGTATCGTTACGAGCCATTATGAACAGCCCAATGTATAACATGGGGCATATCAGTTCTGACTCATATTAACTAGCTAATTACATAAGTGTTTGACAAGAAAAAGTGAGAGAAAGAGACAGAGACAGACAGACAAACACACACCAAAGATCTGTAAGGGGGTGGGTGCATGTGTAATCACTAGTCCCAATTTCATTGTGAGTGCTTCCCCCCTCCCCTTATTGCACAGGGAAGGTCTGCATAAAGCTTCTATTCATATCCACACAGAACTTTCTGTGCAACTGAGGACTCAGGCACCTTTGCTGTGCAACACAGTCAAGATTAAGGACTGGCTGCTCAGAAGGTTACTGACTTAACTCCACTGAAATATACTCGGAGTCGAGAGTGGATTTCATGCTCTTTATTCAGCTCATAGTGGTGAGGAGGAATGGAAGTTCCCCCACAATATCTGCTTTATATACATTATTTACACAATGGGCTGCACGTGATTGTCTAATTCCGGGATTCTCCTGTAGGCCAATCAGGTTGTGGATTCACTTCCACCTGGAGCTGGATTGGGTGGCTCCTAAGGACCAATCATACTGCTGCATTGTTCTAGGACCAATCAGACTGCTGCATTTTGGATCCTATTCAACTCAGTACATAACACTCACTGATTACTGTTCCCAGGAGCGGAAGAGGACGGTCCATCGGATCCCTTAGCATCCTCGCACACAGCTAGCCAGATGTCAGCAGGCTTGTCTTCCCCCTTGACCAGGAAAAAGAAGAGGGAAATGGAAATGCTAGAGGAAGAAGCCCAAGAGCTGCTGTCCCATTTCAACCACCGCAATGTGGATGCTCTTCTGAAAGTTACTCGCAACACCCTGGAGGCTATGCGAAGGCGCATCCAAGCCTCTTCTATGTTCAGCTTCTTAGGTAAGTCTCGCGCCATGCTCAGAAACAGCTGGGCATAGCAAAACCACGGTTAAAATTTCAAACATCCCATCTTCTTACAAGCTGTTGTTGATGGAACTGGCTGTTGGTGGTCTTAGGTGAGACTGCACAGTTGAGTGCTACAATATTTGGCTTGCTTAAAGCTTTACCAGATCAGCCAAGGCCAGCTCAAGAGATTTTGCCACCTGAGGCAAAGGGCTAGCTGTTGCCTTACTTCCCCAATTCCATGTTGAAAAGCTCATTAGACTGGCAGCTGAATCTTTCCCCTAACATACTGTATTTCACTGTCCCCCAAAGGCAGCAGGTTACCTTAGGGAAGGCTTCCTCAAATTTGGCCCTCCAGATGTTTTTTTTTTAAAAAATATTTTTATTGGTTTTTAACATACAAAATTATAAAACATACCACACAATTTATCACAAACACATTCTTATTGGACTTCCATCAGCACCTCTGATAATCCTCCGTCTTAATCACCTCTTACGCATTTCCTAACTTACTATTGCCTTTACATCTCTTAACATATCGCATCTCTTCTCCATTTTTGCAACATTTCTAATATTATTCCTCACAGAACTTCTTGCAAACCTACAAACGTCGTCTGATCATCACAAATACTTTGAGACTACAATTCCCATCATCCCTGACCACTGGTCCTGCTAGCTAGGGATTATGGGAGTTGTAGGCCAAAAACATCTGGAGGGTTGAGTTTGAGGAAGCCTGCCTTAGGGGATACAGAACAGGCTGCATGCTGTTATTTGAACCGGCAATGGACTTACCGTATTTTTCGCTCTATAAGACTCACTTTTCCCCTCCTAAGTAGTAAGGGGAAATGTGTGTGCATCTTATGGAGCGAATGCAGGCTGTGCAGCTATCCCAGAAGCCAGAACAGTAAGAGGGATTGCTGCTTTCGCTGCGCAGCGATCACTCTTGCTATTCTGGCTTCTGAGATTCAGAATATTTTTTTTCTTGTTTTCCTCCTCCAAAAACTAGGTGCGTCTTATGGTCTGGTGCGTTTTATAGAGCAAAAAATACGTTATCTCCTGGACAAGTTCTAATTTTTAGCATTGAGGCTGATTATTCCATTCTCTGCATCTTCCCACCGACTTGTGTGCTACACCATAGTCTATGCACAAAGCAGACTTTAGCAATCAAACAGAGCAGATAAGATTCCCAGGGCACACAATCTGCTTCCCTTTGACATCAGTGGGATAACTTCCTCTGATGCTAATGGAGGTGGACTGTAGCTTCCTGAATATTGCTCTTTCATGCAAAAGGGGGAAAGAATGCAGACATATTGGGGACAAAGGTGCTTTGAAGTTCTGCAGTGCATTGAAAATACATGCTAGTGCTTTCTTTATGAATCGCTGTGGGTTTTGATGAGGAGCATGGTTAAATAATCCTAGATGTCTACGTTGACAGAATGCTGCTGTTTAATCAGAGACGATATGGCGTCGAGCAGACTTATGCTCTCTCAGCATGGACACCACACGCAACCTTGTTTGCCAGCACACTGAGACACAGTGTGTGGGCCACAACACAAGTGCTGCAAATCCTAGCATACGCCCGCAATACAGATTTGTTCTAGTGAAGGCACATCATGGGAACGTCTATTGAGGATTGGGTGGGTGTTGGGTGTGCTTCTGCCGCACATCTAATCTCCACTGTCAGATTGTTATGGTGGTCATCTCCTCTTCAGGGCTCCATGGCTAGCATGAGCTGGTGGACGTGGAATAATGGGCATCATGTGTGCAGGGTTTGTCTGTGCTGAGTCATATAAGGATTTACTAGGAATGTTTCTTTTTTTAGTTTACCACCCCAAGCCAAACCAGAACCAAGCGCACCTCCAGTGGAAACACTTTTGGAGTGTCACCAAGTCATCTGTGTCAGGGACTAGACTGAAGAGGAATGGTGGGGGCCGCCCCCTTCTCCTGAACCTTCCTGAGAACAGGAAGATAGTATAGATTTAGAACAGTGGTTTGCAGAAGGGCATAATTCAGAGGCTGCAGAGGGCAGAAGCTGGGAAATACTGGAAGGGGAGAGCAGGAAGAAGGAGAAGCACCGGGGAGAGCCAGCTGACATACTCAGTGTCCTTGGAAAACATTCCTGCCCCTGCTCTCCCCAGACCAGATGGACATTGAGGGTATTAGAACAGAGAGCTCAGAGGCAGAAAGCTCAGATTAACCGACGCAGGAGTGACATCAAATAAGGGAGACGTAGGGGTGGGGGGTGGGACTTTACTTGGAGCAACACCATCATTGAATAGAGGCTACATTTTTACTCCCTCTCTGTGAATACTGAATAAATTATGTGGTAAGGACTCTTTGCATTTTTGGCTGCCACTGGGGGAGGGATAGGGTTCCCTGAAGCCTTGACACCTGTGAGATTCTTATTTTTCTTCAGCAGACTGTCCTGAATTAATAATGGTTTGTCTGTCTTGCTGTCAGGGACTGTGCTGCAGAGGGCTGTACTGAGGAGGAATGTTGGGAGCCTCACCCCCCCCCCCCCGGTTCCTGATCTGGATCTTGAATCTTCCCAGGAGCAGGAGGACAGTATAGATTTGGAACAGTGGTTTGCAGAGGGACATAGTTCAGAAGGCAGAAGCTGGGAAATAGTGGATGGGGAACAGCTAGGAGGCGAAAAACTGGAAGGGAGAGGGTTAACAGATTCACAGTCTCTAGACAGCATTCCTCCACCGCCCTCCCCAAAGTCGAGAAGAGCTCAGAAAGTGGCAGAACAGAAAACACAGAGGGTATAAACTCAGATTATGGGATACAGAAGTGACGTAGATTAATAGGGACAGAAGGGGGCGGAATCCTTAATTGGGAGCACCGCCATTACTAGGAGATGTGTTCTTTGTTCTCTCGCTATGATTATTATAGTTTCTAACTGGTAAGAAGACTTCTTTTCCTTTGTCCTGCTTATCTACTGCCATGGGGGAGAAAGCTGATTCCCCGAAGCCTGACACTAGCCTTTCTTTTTAGATAAGGAGAGTGCCTCCAAGCAGAGACAGAGTGCTCAGCCCATCTTTAAGGCTAGTGTTATCCTTTCCATTCCAAATTTTGCTATGATGCCCACACTCGAGGAAGTACAGCAAACGCTCAACAAGGCTGTGGACTGCATTGTAAGCGTCATGAAAGGAGTTGGCCAGTGGAGCAAGGAGAGGCTATCCAAGGTATGGCACCTCTGTGTTTCTGATAACTTTCCTGATAAGATACATTCAGGTTTGGGTACCACATAATCTCCCTCTCCCCTTTGTTTCTGCCCAGCAAAAGATGCTAGAAAGTAAAATGGCTGCTTTGCGAAATGAAGGAGACAGCGATTCTGAGACTGAAATGAGGCAAACTGAAGTTGGAAATATCCTTGGTAATACTTTGCAGCGATTCTGTATGAATCTTGCCTTTATTAGATATACTGGCAGAAATCTGTACTTTTAAAATTGTTATTAAAACTTAAGGAACTTTCATGGTAACTTAGATCTCCTAAGCAAGTGGAGTTTACAAGGGTTCTACATAATTTTTGGAGGAATTCCTGAGCAGGATCCTGCAAGCAGGCTGATGATTTTTGCATGTTAAAACATCAGCAAAAACAGATGCACTAGTCCCCATGTGTATTTTTTTTGCCACATTCTATAATGTATGGAGTCCGTCAAAGCCTGAAGTGAGGTGTAGCTTGTCAACGTAAAAAAAGAAATAAATGTCAAGAGACCTTGTTTGGAATCCATATTTAACAAATAAATTAGATAACAGAATCACCAGGAGAAGATTGAAATGCTCTCAAGGAAGCAATTGAACCAAGAGCCTATTACTTAACTTAGCATCAATATACTGCAAAGCTATCAGCATGTAATTTTAGGCTGTGCTTAAGTTTTTAGAACGGTCAGCACAATATATAATGAAGATGTGTTTTGAGATTTGTGATTTTGTCTCTGAGGCCTAATGCATTAATGTGATGATTGCAACTTTTTCCCGCTCAAGACACTGCTTCAGATACAGCCTCTCTGATCTTGCCTTCTCCTGTCCAAAACAAGAACTACTACAAAAGCATTTCAGAGAATAAGGAAATAATTAAGCTGATGTCCGTTCTTAGCACATCTATCAATTCCACCAAAAGGGTAAGTAAATGTGTAGAGGGGATCTTTAAGCGAGGTGGCTGGTGAAAAGGAAGCAACCAAATTGGGAAGAGAAAAGAGTCACAGAAAGGGATGGGGAGGAAAGTACATGGAAAGCAAGAGGAAGAGGAGGAGGAGGAAGGATTTGGCAGAAGTCAATGGAAAAATGGGACTGCAAAGCATTGTAAGGAGTGTCAGTTTGAATTTCTTAGTGCAGAAAGTATTGATCTGATGTGTAGAGATCTTTCCTATTCTAATTAGTTCAAGAGGGTTCCGGAAGCTTCTCTGTGTGAAAGAAACAAGCAGAAGGTTCATGATGTTTGGGTTATATCTTCAGAGATGCTGAGCCAGTGTGGTGTAGTGGTTAAGAGCGGTAGTCTCGTAATCTGGGGAACCGAGTTTGTGTCTCCGCTCCTCCACGCGCAGCTGCTGGGTGACCTTGGGCCAGTCACACTTCTTTGAAGTCTCTCAGCCCCACTCACCTCACAGAGTGTTTGTTGTGGGGGAGGAAGGGAAAGGAGAATGTTAGCCGCTTTGAGACTCCTGAAGGGGAGTGAAAGGCGGGATATCAAATCCAAACTACTACTACTACTACTACTATTCTTCTTCTTCTTCTTCTTCTTCTTCTTCTTCTTCTTCTTCTTCTTCTTCTTCTTCTTCTTCTTCTTCCTGTTATCTCTTCTGTCAAGGTCATGCTGACTATAATTGCAAGGCCAGAAGGTGCCCTGTTTTCACTCTATCTCTTTCCTTCTGGTGTGTTCTGTATATAGTATGCTTAGTGTTAAGTTTCAGCTTTGTTATAAGTTATTGTAAGTTTAAGTCTGCTGCAACTGGATTTCTTACGGACAGTGCCAATCCTGATTGGATTGGATTTGTTACCCTTGTGCTCATTTGCCTTCAGTAGCAGTAAAGTTCTGCTGGATTAAATACAATTGCCTCTGGTCTATTTTTTGGGAATCCTGTCACGTATTTAAGTTTTTACTATATGTTGGAATGTGCTCTGGATCAATATTGAGTAGAATTTCTATAACAAGGAGAGTGTGGCAGAATGCAACTATTGTCTGACCTGGGCAGCCTTCTGAGCTAGCAGAATTCCACAGTCACCAAAAATGGGGGAAAAACAACAAATAAATCTTATTGGCTATAGGTGCTTAACTACTTTTGCTTTTGGCTTTGTGACTTTCCTTACATTGTGAAGGAAAACACCCTATCAAGAGCTTTGTCTCAATACATGCCTGAAGGCCTTTTCTGTACCAGACCAGGAATGGAAGGGCTGTTCTGGGTCCCTTCCATTTCCAGTCAACCAAACCCATATTGCAACACGGCATGTGATTCCGCCATTCTGCAGAGAGCATCTTTGTTTGTTCGTTAAGCCATTCAAGACTGCAGGGTTCGCATACAGGAGCTAGAAAGAAATAGTGACCTTTTTGGACTATATAAGAGCCAGTTGAGATAGGACCTTTTTCTTGGTTCGCAATGCTGGTCTGTTTGCATGTTTGGGAGCATGTAGTTTTAACCTTTTGCAATTTATGTATACTGTAAATTAGATTTTTTTTTTTTGTGATTGTGGATGTTGCTTTGACTGAGCACACAACTCCATGCTAAGCTACTTGAATAAATGCAACATTACAAACCTTTCCTAAGAACACTTTTTGAAGGTTTGCAACTTCTTTTTAATATTTTTAAATTAATTTTATTCCATATTACATCACAATGCAAATATACCAAAGCCATCCCCACATCATCCCCATCCCCACATATATTTATCATTTATATCCTCAATCAAACGTAATATTCTTTTGTTCCTCCCCCCCTTCCCTCCGCCCCCACTCGATTTCCTCTACATTCTGAGATTACATTTATCTTGCATTCTGCAAACTTCTCAGTTCATCTATGTATACTTATTGTCCTTCCTTACTAACTTACATTCCCTCAGATACTTTACATTTTCATCTAGGCATATTAGCATATCTTTTTTTTGAGCAATATTTTTCTATATATTCATCAAAGCATTTCCACTCCTTTTAAAATTTTTGATTCGATTGATTTCTTATAATATCTGTTAGTTTTGTCAAAGCTAAGTATTCATTTAATTTACAAATCCATTCCTCCCTTGAAGGTAGAGTTTGTGATTTGCATTTAGCAGCAATCACTACTCTAGCTGTCGTACTATTTCTTCCCCATCAATCCAAGGAGATATACCTCTGGTTTTTAAAATTATTGATATGTTCAGCATCTTCTTTAATTCTTCTTGTATTACTGTCCAGAATTTCTTAATTTCCTCACATCTCCACCACATATGTATTGTTGTTCCTATTTCTTTACCACATCTCCAACAAATTTCAATTTATATATCTTTGCCAACCTAGCTGATGTTAGGTACCACCTGTGGAACATCTTAACAAAATTTTATTTGATTGTGTATGAGGTGGTAAATCGAATAGCTTCTTGCCAGAGTTTCTCCCATTGCTCTAGATAAATAGTATGGCCGACATCTTGGGCCCATTTTATCATCGTTTCTTTCACTTCTTCATCCATCAATTCCTAGTCCAGTAGGAGATTATATGTTTTAGATAACAGTTTCTTATTATTCTGAATTATTGTAATATTGAATTTTGAGTCCTCTTTTGCAAAGTCTTTCTTTTGATCAGAATTAAATATACTCCTTTTTGAAGGTTCACAACTTCTTTGGGTTTGTTTTCATTCTAATCTTAACTCTTCCTGCACATTTTTCCTAGGAACCAGGTAAAACATTGTAGTGGAGCTGTCTTATTCAACCACCTTACTCTGTGACTTGTTAATGTTTCAGGAAGTCCTTGCAGCCCTGGAGCGCTTCAGATGTTACCATCACATCTGGCAGAGAGAGAAAGAGGAAACCATTGAAAACTTCATCAAAGGAAGCCCTCTGCTCTCTGAATTTGAATCCCAAATTCTATATTACAGAGATTTAGAACTCGAAATTAACTCTGAGCCTGAATACATATGTGTGGGAACAGTTGCGCTATTTACTGGTATGGTGATTTAATATTCAAATGCCATCAAATTCATGCTAGTCTCCTTTGCATTTGCGAATCTTGCTTAAAACAAAAAGGGTGCAATCCATCACACACCTCCCTGAGAGTAAATCCCATTGAACTTATATATAGCATTTGTGTTGTAAATGTCACTCCTTTTGCTCTACCTATTGGTTCTAATGAACGTATAGTCGTACCTTGGAAGTCAAATGGAATCTGTTCTGGAAGTCTATTTGACTTCCAAAACATTTGGAAACCAAAGCACGGCTTCTGATTGGCTGCTGTGTAAGCCCCGTCAGACGTTCAGCTTCCAAAAATAGTTTGCAAACCAGAACAGTCACTTCTGGGTTTGCGGCGTTCGGGAGCCAACATGTTCGGGAGTTAAACTGTTCCAAAACCAAGGGATGACTGTATATTAGGTAAAGGGACCCCTGACCATTAGGTCCAGTCGTGGCCGACTCTGGGGTTGCAGCGCTCATCTCGCTTTATTGGCCGAGGGAGCCGGCGTACAGCTTCCAGGTCATGTGGCCAGCATAACTAAGCCGCTTCTGGTGAATCAGAGCAGCGCACGGAAACGCCGTTTACCTTCCCACTGGAGCGGGAATTTATCTACTTGCACTTTGACGTGCTTTCGAACTGCTAGGTTGGCAGGAGCAGGGAC
Source organism: Podarcis cretensis (assembly GCF_951804945.1). NCBI lineage: Eukaryota > Metazoa > Chordata > Lepidosauria > Squamata > Lacertidae > Podarcis > Podarcis cretensis. The sequence continues at coordinate 14,806,401 of NC_137176.1, read as the reverse complement.
TGAGCAACGGGAGCTCACCCCGTCGTGGGGATTTGAACCGCCGACCTTCTGATTGGCAAGTCCTAGGCTCTGTGGTTTAACCCACAGCGCCACCCGCATCCCATGACTGTATTATTACAATGCATTATAAAAGCTATTTTGTTTTTGGTCCCTTCTCTCCAAATTCATGGAATGGAAAAAGGAGGAGGGGTGGATTCAGGAAGGGGTGTGTCACTACTTCCTTAGCTAGCTGTCACTGAAAGATTTTTTGTTCCCTCAGCGGATCTGAAATTGGCCCTAACAACAGAAACCAAGGCTTGGATGGTTGCGTTTGGACGTCACTGTAACAAGAAGTACAGGACAGAGATGGAAAACATATTTACCTTTGTAGAGGAAATCAGCAAGAAACTGAACCGTCCAATTAAAGACTTGGATGACATAAGGATAGCAATGGCTGCCTTAAAAGAGATCCGAGAGCAACAGATTCCCATAGACTTCCAAGTGGGACCAATTGAGGTAGTTGGAAAGGGATCCTGTACCCATTTCCTGATGTGATCTTTGGCGCTGAATTGTGTCTGTCCCCTGCTGCCTCATCCTGGCCCTCAACTCAGGGTCCTATCACAGTCTGCTGTGCTCTTTTGTTTATTTTATATATCCCCCCCCCAATGCAATTTAATATCCTGCCTTTTTCTCCTAGTGGAATTTCAAGGCAGCTAAGAACATCAAAATAATAAAATGTCACATAAAAAAACAAATTAAATTTAAATGCTGATCAAACCAATTTTCCTCCCCATACCTGATGTTGATGCAAAGTTATGGACTCCTTTATACCTCCCCTCCATTTTACAAACAAATTAGGTATTTTATATATTTCTCCACGGCTTAATCTGCTATTGTATGTTTATGATGGGGCTCATTATCACTTCAACTAACACAGTAGTACAGGGTCCATCGAAAGGATGGCTTGAAATCATTTTGGACAACAGTGTTTCACATGAGATGTTAATGATCTTACCTTGGTCACTATTTAACTGTTTAGTGACATGTCAGGTTGTGCAAAATGTTCCTTGCTTTGGTGGATGTTGAAAAGCGACATTGAATTCTTTGTGCATTACTCTAGAAAAAAGAGAGGATATGCAATTTTTGCAAGGCAGGTTTTTCTGATTTCTTGCAGATCCTTTCAGATCTTCCTAGCATTAGTTTTCAGACAATCATATATGAAGAAGCCTTTGGCTGCGTACATACTCCATTTGTTCCTCCCTTTGCATGACGAAGCAAACAAGCCAAGAACTCTACCATTAACTATAGTTTCTCATATCGCCCAAATGGGGAACTATGGTTAGTGGGTTTAGAACACTATTCTGCCTTGTCCTGAAACCATTGATCCTTGTTTCCCAATTTGAGTGAAATGAGAAATTATCATTAATGGAAGACTATCTGGTTATTTTGCTTGCTTGTGCAAATAGAGTTATTATATAATACCCCGGCTTCCAACAAAATATTAAAATACAGTAATGCATCAAACATTAAAAGCTTCCCTAAACAGGGTTGCCTTCTAAAAGTCTGGTAGTTGTTGTTCTCTTTGACATCTGGTGGCAGGGCGTTCCACAGGGCGGGCGCCACTACCGAGAAGGCCCTCTGCCTGGTTCCCTGTAACTTGGCTTCTTACAGTGAGGGAATCACCAGAAGGCCCTCGGCGCTGGACTTCAGTGTCCAGGTAGAACGATGGGGGTGGAGACGCTCCTTCAGATATACTGGATCGAGGCCATCTAGGGCTTTAAAGGTCAGCACCAACACCAATATTAAGCTGTACTAAGCCAATTTATATAGCTCTATTCATTTGGCATGGATATCTTCTTATTTTTACATATGCCCATCATTCATCATAAACCGAAAATTTTTCTTGATAGAGGGAGAGGTGGTTTAATTATGTATGGCTCGTGTGACATCAGGTGCACACACTGAGCTCTGGGCCCCCTCAATCCTGGGGGCAACCTGGTACCTCTGGGGCACATATCTGTAGCTGTAAATATGATTCACTCTCAGAACTGAAATTCTTAGATTTCCGTTGCATCCCTGGTGCCATGTTGAAGAACTAGAAGTACAGCTAATTAAAATTCCATGTCACCGTCAATTTTAAGTTACCTGTTCCACCAGCCTAGCTCCATTGCATCTTTAGCAGGACCACCTGCTACATTTTTGATCTTGAGTTCCCCAAAGAATGTTTAATTATGTACATACTTACATGCAGATTTATTTATTTTTGATGGTCATAGATAACCACCTTTTGTCCCGGCAGGAGTCCTATGCAATGTTAAACAAGTATGAGCTCTTGGTGGCAAAGGAAGAGATGGAAAAGGTGGATACGTTGCGTTATACCTGGGAGAAAGTACTGGTTCGAGGAAACGAAGTGCAGAATGAATTAGTAGCCTTGCAACCCAAATTCAGAGGGGAGCTCATAAGCACAGTGGAGATATTTGTGGAAGACTGCGATCAGTACTACTTGGATTACGAGAAGGTGAAGGATCATAGTAAACTGGGGTGGGGTGGGGTATCATTTTGTTATTTGTAAGGTATAGATTTTTTGGGAAGCTGCCTGAAAAGGCGCCAAGTGTTAAACACTGAAAGTATATTTTAGTTGAATACATCCTCCTGGAGTCCCTTCGAGCTCCACAATTCTATGTTCTGTCTTGAAGAATAATCTCAGGCTGTTGTTGTTTTTTATACAGAACAAGTATGGGTGTTGATAACCCAAATTCCATTAAGGGGATTGGATTATGGACTGAAAATAGCTAGACTTCAGGCAAAAGGTTATCTAGGTTCTTTTGGTCTTTGGATGCCTTCTTTTTAATGGGTTTCAATGAAGCAGCCTTCTCTAATTGATAGTGTGTGTTTAAAATGTATAACCCGCCTTTTCATCCCTATGGAAAAGCAGTTTGTAACAAAACAAAGCACTCACACACATTTAAACAGTCCCATACATAAACAGCATTGTCTTAAAAGGCAAACGTCAGCCGACAAACAAAACTATAACTATATAAATGTTTTTATCTCCAGGTCAGGCTCTGGAAGTTTCTAATAGGGAAGGTATTCCAAAGTCATGCAATAAGATTGTGTCCTTTCTTAAGCCTTTGGGAAGGGTTAAGATTATCAGATGGTTCTAAGATAGAGGTGCGAAACCTGTGGCCATTCTGATGTTGTTTGACTCAAATTTCCATTAGCTCCTGCCAGCAAGGTCAGTGGTCAAAGATGATGGGACTTGCAGTCAAGCAATATCAGGAGGCCTAAAGACTCCCCACTCCTGATTTTAGATAAGGGTTGGTTCATATATGCATGCATATACTATATAGTGGTACCTTGGTTCTCAAACTTAATTCATTCTGGAAGTCCATTCCAAACCCAAACATTCCAAAACCAAGGCACACTTTCCCATAGAAAGTAATGCAAAATGGATTAATCCGCTCCAGACTTTTAAAAACAACCCCTAAAACAGCTATTTAACATTAATTTTACTATCTAACAAGATCACTGATCCATAAAATGAAAGCAATAATCAATGTTCTGTAATATTAAATAAATAAGACAGTATTTTGGATGATCAAAATTAACCCCCCCCCTTATCTGTACTGATGATAGTCATTTTTTGGATGGGGGGCTTTTATCCATTTCCACAGTCACACAACCAATCAGTCAGTAGCTGAACTGGGTTCCAGTCACAAAAACAAGTTACAAAACCGAAGTCACAAGTCAAGAGTCCCATAAAACGAAATGCAGGCCACAGTCACAAAAATGAAAAAGCCACAGAAACAAAAACACATTTTTTTTAGCAGAAACAAAAGCACCAAATATCACCTCAGAACACTGCAATCAGAAATGGAAGGCTTTAATTACGAAGGGGGGGACTTAAATTAGCTGCACAAGGGTAAAAACAGGCAGAAAAAAGCCTTAATTACCATGGGGGGGGGACTCAAATTAGCTGCACAACAGTAAAAAGCTCAGGAGCACATTCGGCTTCTGAGGCAAAGTTCGAAAACCGGAACACCTACTTCCGGGTTTGCAGCGTTCGAGTTCCGAGTTGTTCAGAAACAAAGCTGTTCAAAAACAGAGGTACCACTGTATTGTACACCTGGTTACTGTGCAATTGGTGACTTGTAGCTAAATATGTGAACCAACTCTGTTGCAAAGCTTTGTGTTAGAAGTGGCGTCGAACATACTGGTTGGAGTGTTCAATTTATAGGGATGCATTCCCTCATATAGGGCACCATTGTATGTGCGAACCAGCTTTCTGTAACTGTTGTTGTTTAGTCGTTTAGTCGTGTCCGACTCTTCGTGACCCCATGGACCAGAGCACGCCAGGCACTCCTGTCTTCCACTGCCTCCCGCAGTTTGGTCAAACCCTCCAACCATCTTGTCCTTTGTCGTCCCCTTCTCCTTATGCCCTCAATCTTTCCCAATATCACTCCGTAACTGTAACTCACTGTTATTGTAGTACCCTGTAGCTCCATTCTGTACAGGTTTCAAGTTTGATCCATGTGCCCAAAGCTTAATCTATGGGACTGACATCCTTGGGGAATGCAGGAGGGTGTCCTGGGGTGGGGAAAAGAGATAATTACTTTTACTGAGGGAAATCTTGATTTTTCCACTCAACTGTCAAATCTGGGAGCTTTTGAAGCGGTTGTCTACATGTGACAAGGGAAATAAAGCTAATAATCTTTCAACAGTTCTACAGATTATCTGAAATTTACTAAACTTTTTTTTTAAAAAAGTATGACATAGCTAGAATAGGGGTGGCAGAATGGAGAAACTAAGGATGATATTTATTTTTGTTGAAAGGCTATACAAATGTATGGGACTTTTATCTTCCAGAATGGTCCCATGGTGACTGGTATTGAACCTCAGGAAGCTAGTGACAGACTCATCATGTTCCAGGTATTCTTTGACTTTTAGCCCATATCTTTTTTATTATTATTAAAATATTTAATTAACATATAGAACACATACGTTTAGATTTACACAGTACATATACACAACACAATACCTTATTTTCATAACATAAATCATACCTAGGTAAAGGTAAAGGGATCCCTGACCATTAGGTCCAGTCGTGACCGACTCTGGGGTTGCAGTGCTCATCTCGCTTTATTGGCCGAGGGAGCCGGCGTACAGCTTCCGGGTCATGTGGCCAGCATGACTAAGCCGCTTCTGGCGAAACAGAGCAGCACACCTTCCCGCCGTTTACTTTCCTGCCAGAGTGGTACCTATTTATCTACTTGCACTTTGATGCGCTTTCGAGCTGCTAGGTTGGCAGGAGCAGGGACCGAGCAACGGGAGCTCACCCCGTCGTGGGGATTCGAACCACCGACCTTCTGTGGTCCTAGGCTCTGTGGTTTAACCCACAGCGCCACCCGCGTACCTACAGCACTCTATATAATACCTACCAATAATAATATCGTGTACCCACAGTGCCACCTGCATACCTACAGCACTCTATATAATACCTACCTATACTCAGTGACGTCGAACGGGGGTGGGGCGGTGTGCGCCGGGTGCCATGTCTGGGGATGGGGGGTGACAAGAAGGCACCCCGTGGCGGTGTGAGCAGCCATCGCACCGCCGCAGCCACATGCGGAGGATCCTCCGTTCGCGGCTGTAGCCATGAGCAGAGGATCCTGGCACTGTCCGTACAGCCCTGGAGTGGCGCTGCTGGCAAACCGCTATGTACAGCGCATGTGCGACGTCGCTAAGTACGGCGCATGCGTCGTACGTAGCGACACCACACATGCTCCCTATGTAGCGGTGCCCCGCCCGGGGTGTCATGACTCCTTCATTCGCCCCTGCCTATCCTATACATATCAACATACCTACACACCTACCCCACATGAACACCCACAAAGTGATTTGACTTCCAGCCGTTCTTATTACGCTACTTTATTTTTCCAATTGGCTTAAACGCATTTCTTATTTCTTTAATCTCTTCTTCTATCTCAACTTCACTCTCCTTTCACTCTAATCGTTTTCTGGATTCACTCAGTATCTGTCAAAAGTTCTACTTTTTCCACATAGCTTTTGATGTATTCCTTAAAGATAGCCCACCCGTTATTCACTTTTTGTACCATATCTGCTCTTATCCTCCCTGTTAGTTCGGCAATATGAAAGTATTCCATCATTTTAGATAGCCAGGACACATTCTACTCATGTAAAAACACGCTGATTCCTGGACTGTCCGCGGGCCAGGTTTAGAAGGTGATTGGGCCAGATCTGGCCCCCGGGCCTTAGTTTCCCTACCCATTAGCTAGCTGCTCTGGCAACTGCGGCAAGTACCATCTGTGGCGAGCGTCCCGGGGGGGTGGTGGGGGGGCTGGCAGCGCGGCAATGTCTCCCCCCCTCAGGGATGACACCCAAGGCGGACCACACCCACCACACCCCCTTCCTCTGCTAGTGGTGACCAGCCCTGAACTACTGTATTTTTCACCCTATAGGACACACTTTTTCCCCTCCAAAAATGAAGGGGAAATGTGTGTGCATCCTATGGGGCGAATGCAGGCTTTCGCTGAAGCCTGGAGAGCGAGAGGGGTCTGTGCGCACCGACCCCTCTCACTCTCCAGGCTTCAGGAAGCTCTGCGCAACCCTTGGGAGATCGGCACGACTTCCCGCCGGTCTCCCAAGGGCTGCGCAGAGCTGCCTGAAGTCCCGGGCTTTGCACAGCTCTGTGCAACCCTAGGGAGCCCGGCGCAAAGTCGCGCCGGTCTTCCGAGGGTTGCGCAGAGCTACCTGCATTCCGAAGCCTGGGGTGCGCTGAAGAGCACGCCCGGGCTTCGCACAGTTCTCCGCAAGCTTGGGGAGACCGGCGCGACTTCCCGCTGGGCTCCCTAGGCTTGCGGATAGCAGTCTGTTCTGGGGGCTGGGGTCGGGGGAAGCTCGGGCTTCCCCTGCGCCAGCCCGGCGCCTGGGGGAAAAATAATTTCCCCCCCTTTATTTCCCCCCTCCAAAAAAAAACTAGGTGCGTCCTATGGGGCGGTGCGCCCTATGGGGCGAAAAATACGGTAAATTGGCTTGATTTTCAGTGTGTCTTAAAACTAGCATGTACTTTGGAACTTAGAGGAATTTTTAGTGCAAGGAAGGAAGACTAAATCTGTGACAAATTCAGAAGAACCCACCTTCTACTAGGTCAGAAATTTACAATGATTGGCAGAGACATTCATCACCTTTCCCAGTTGTAACTGAGGTTGCCCAGGGTTGAATATGAGATCTTCCACATGCAGAATTTAGCTCTGCTGCAGAGTCTTTTCTCCATTCCATTTTATAGCTCTTGCTTCCCTTAGCTGCTAACTATTCCTATTTTAGATAAGTGGCCTCTTTGAGCTGTGTTCGTTTTATTTCTCGCAATTTCAAGCACCGTATGATCAAATGTGATTTTAAACTCCAGAACCGATTTGACAACCTTTATCGGAAATACATCACCTACACTGGGGGCGAAGAGCTTTTCGGTTTACCTGTGACGCAGTACCCTCAGCTTCTGGAAATAAAGAAGCAGCTGAACTTGTTGCAGAAGCTTTATAGCCTGTACAACAATATCATTGAAACAGTAAATGGCTATTATGATATCCTCTGGTCAGAAGTGAACATTGAGAAGATCAATAATGAACTCCTTGAGTTTCAGAACAGGTGAGAAAACTGCATTGAGCATTAAACATGGGCCATGTTATTTACTCCTTCAAATTTGGTGCTAATATTTAGCTGCTTACAGCAAATCTCCGAAACAGCAATGGAACAAACATTGAACCTCAGCTGATGTTTTTTTTTTTACTTAATCTTCTTTAGCCCCTGACTTGCCAGGCAGAATCTGTCACCAATTTCATTTTCATCTTTCGAGGTGTTGCTCTCCAGTTAAGTGTTCAACACTTCTGATAATTGTAAAGGTGTTGTGACTGTTTCTTAATGTGAGAAGCAGATGTACCTTTAGTACAAATAGGAAAATTGATTGCGCTACCTCTTCTTAATTGGGATGCGGGTGGCGCTGTGGGTTAAACCACAGAGCCTAGGACTTGCTGATCGAAAGGTCGGCGGTTCGAATCCCCGCGGCGGGGTGAGCTCCCATTGTTCGGTCCCAGCTCTTGCCCACCTAGCAGTTCGAAAGCACCCCTAACTGCAAGTAGATAAATAGGGACCGCTTTCTAGCGGGAAGGTAAACGGTGTTTCCGTGTGCGGCGCTGCTGCTGGCTCGCCAGATGCAGCTTGGTCACGCTGGCCACGTGACCTGGAAGTGTCTTTGGACAACGCCTGCTCCCGGCCTCTTGAGCGAGATGAGCACGCAACCCTAGAGTCGGTCACAACTGGCCCTGACGGGCAGGGGTACCTTTACCTCTTCTTAAGAGAACCATCAACTGGATTTTCTTATTGACGGAGGAGGGCGTGGAACATGGAGACTTCCAGAGATTATGACTCCCATAATCTCTGACCATTGGCAATGTGACTGGGGCTAATGGGAGCTGGAGTTCCCCTTCCCTTTCCCTGCTATAGATAAAGGGTGCTTTAAGGTGGGTCTTGTGGTATCAGTGCTCCTTATGCAGACACGTTTCTTGTGATGTCCCCACCACATTGTTGTCATCAAAATGCCAACCTGCACCCTGCCTCCCACTTAATATGGATTTACTGTTTCCCGGTGTGTGTGTGTGTGTGTGTGTGTGTGCGCGCGCTAAAAAAACCCAACCTGTTGCCAGAAACCTCTTTGCCAGTGCTATTTTAAGAGTTTGGGTGTAATCTTCGACACCTCCCTTTCCATGGAGGCGCAGAATGCAGCTATAACAAAGGCGGTGTTTTTTCATCTCCGCCAAGCTAAGCAGTTGGCTCCTTACCTCTCTCACCCTGACCTAGCCACTGTGATCCACACGACGGTCACCTCCAGACTGGATTATTGTAATTCGCTCTACGTGGGGCTGCCCTTGAGACTGTCCCAGAAACTCCAGGGGGTGCAGAATGCTGTGGCGAGACTCCTTATGGGGTCCTCGCTACGAGATCACATTCACCCGGTGCTATACCAGCTGCACTGGCTCCTGGTGGAGTAGAGGATCAGGTTTAAGGTGCTGGTTTTAACCTTTAAAGCCCTATACGGCCCAGGACCCTCATACCTACGGGACCGCCTCTCCTGGTATGTCCCACAGAGGAACTTCAAACAAAAACATCTTGGAGGTTCCAGGCCACAGAGAGGTTAGGCTGGCCTCAACCAGAGCCAGGGCTTTTTTGGCTGTGGCGCCGATCTGGTGGAACGCTCAGTCACAAGAGACTAGGGCCCTGTGGGATTTGACATCTTTCCGCAGGGTCTGCAAGACAGAGCTGTTCCACCAGGCCTTTGTCAGGGCAGAGCCTGACTTCCCCCTTTGGCAATCCTCACAGAACTGTAGCCCAATTGGTTGCCATTAATCTGATTTGAATTAATTTTATAATGAAATGATTTTAGAATGTTGTATCATTTTATTGTTGTTAGCCACTCTGAGCCCGGCTTTGGCTGGGGAGAGCGGGATATAAATAAAATTATTATTATTATTATTATTATTATTATTATTATTATTATTATTGAAAAAGTCCCACTGAAATCAGAGGGATTTATTTCCAGGTAAATGTGTATGGGATTGCAGGCTAGGAAGAATTTGAACCCAGTGGGGTTTATGTCTGAGTCAGTGTTTCTCAAACTTGGGTCTCCAATTGTTTTTGGACTACAACTCCCATCATCCCTGTCCCCTGGTCTTCCTAGCTAGGGATGATGGGAGTTGTGGACCATAACGTTTGAATTGCACTGTGGAAATATTTGAAATCATGTTAAAATATTGGGTGGTTGTTGTGTGTGTGTGTCTCTAGGTGTCGCAAGCTGCCTCGAGCTTTGAAGGAGTGGCAAGCATTTCTGGACCTTAAGAAAACAATTGACGACTTCAATGAATGTTGCCCTTTGCTTGATTTGATGTCCAATAAAGCCATGATGGCGCGTCACTGGAAGCGCATCACTGATCTCACTGATCACAGTTTCGATGTTGAAAATGAGTCGTTCAAACTGAGAAACATCATGGAAGCACCTTTGTTGAAATACAAAGAGGAAATTGAGGTATGAATAATGCTGGCAGTACTGAGATGAGCCCATTGGTAAGTGACGTGACGTCTCCAGTATTTAAATTTAGGATCAACCTATTTAATCTTCCTTTGCATCCAATCACAAAGGAAACATTAGCATCTTTGTCATCAAATGCTTCTGTACCAGAAGAATGGAAGGTAGGACAGGAACGCTATCTTGTTATATTTAGAATGATACCTGCACTTGTCTTATTCACATGCTCGTACATGGTTTGGACCATGAGAGGGAAGAAAGGGCAGAAAGAATTCCTACCCATACCCAGTGTTAAGAAACTTCATGTTAAAAAGGAAATGGTTCAAGTCAGTCATATCTTTCTAGAAAAAGAGGTGGTGGAACTCATCATGAACACCTCCCTCATTCTCGTAGACTGGCAATGGCACCCACCTGAGTTCCAGCTGGGGGAAAAAGCCCCGTTCTAGTTCTTTTTGTAAAACAGTTTGATGTTTGCTTGTGTTTTACAATCAAGCAGTATATAGAAGGTAAAGGTAAAGGTACCCCTGCCTGTACGGGCCAGTCTTGACAGACTCTGGGGTTGTGCGCCCATCTCACTTAAGAGGCCAGGGGCCAGCGCTGTCCGGAGACACTTCCGGGTCACGTGGCCAGCGTGACATCGCTGCTCTGGCCAGAGCCAGAGCCAGAGCCGCACACGGAAACGCCGTTTACCTTCCCGCTGGTAAGCGGTCCCTATTTATCTACTTGCACCCGGAGGTGCTTTCTAACTGCTAGGTTGGCAGGCGCTGGGACCGAGCAGCGGGAGCGCACCCCGCCGCAGGGATTCGAACCGCCGACCTTTCGATCGGCAAGCCCTAGGCGCTGAGGCTTTAACCCACAGCGCCACCTGCGTCCCCCAAGCAGTATATACATTTTATTAAATAAAATAAATAAATTGTCTAATCCTGTCCAAAAAGGAACTAGTTCCAGTTAAAGTTTTTTTTTTTACTTTTACAAAACAAACTAGTTTCATCCAAGTTCATCCAAATGAACTTGTTTAGTTTGTAAAAGGTTTATTCTTGGTGTTTCCCTCAGTATTCAGAATGCTACAAGCTGCTGTACTGACATGTAGGGTCTGAAATTAAATCAAGGATACAGTAAGATGTCTGATAGTGAGAATGTCAACTGGTTGCATTTCCACACTAGAGAACGCTTACCCTGTTTGATTGCTACCTGTCACACAGCTGTTAAAGACGCAAAGCATTGTTTGCTTCGTTCCTCTACCTGTACTTCTTGCTGTTGGAAGAAGTCCTGTTGGAAGAGAGTGAGTCTCTTCAGGAGGGAAGATGCAGGGAACGCCTTCCATTCCTTCCTCCTGATTGCTTATAGCACCTCCATATCTGCATAATAAATCTTTGAATGTTGCCTCCACACTTTGCTTTCTAACTTTCTTTATAGACATTGGTTTGACCTGCTTTTTAAGAAAAAGAATGCTAAGAGTCTGGGCTAAGCCAAGATTAACTGCATACTTGCCAATTCATGCAGAGTTAAGCCACCAACTTCCAGTGTAGCACTATACTTGGTCATCCAGCAGGGGCATCAGCTCATTGTCTAAATGGGAACTGCTGCTGCTGAGCACTAATCATGTACGCAGTGCTTCCCCCCCCCTAAAAAAATGTTTAGGGGTACTCTCATTTTCCAACTCATATTGAAATACTGCCCCTCAATGAGGCCAAACTGAGATTCACAAAATGTTTAGGGGTATACGTCTCCCTGCGTTCCCCAGAAAAAAAGCACTGCATGTACCTATTTGCTGGCCACATCAAGAGCTGAAACAGCCACACGGCCAGGTCTTGAGGGTCTTCTCTGAAGTGATGTGTGCAGCCCCTCTAAGTCCTGCGTATTGGGTGATGCTATGACAAGCTGTTAAATTCTATGCAAAAAAATGTTGATTGATTTGATAGGATATCTGCATCAGTGCAGTAAAGGAGAGAGACATTGAACAGAAGCTGAAACAAGTGATTGCAGAGTGGGACAACAAAACATTTACTTTTGCTAACTTTAAAACTCGCGGGGAGCTGCTCTTGAGGGGAGACAGCACTTCCGAAACCATTGCAAGCATGGAGGACAGCTTGATGATTTTGGGTTCCCTAATGAGCAACAGGTAATATGGAAGACTCCTTTTTTCTTCTGATAAGTTATTTATGTGATCATTTTTAATAATCTGTCTAAACGCGTGCATTTATTTCAGGTACAACACACCATTCAAAGCTCAAATACAAAAGTGGGTACAGTACCTCTCTAACACTACTGATATCATTGAGAATTGGATGACAGTGCAGAATTTGTGGATCTATTTAGAGGCTGTCTTTGTAGGTGGAGACATTGCCAAACAGCTTCCAAAGGTAAATGTCTTTATTTTGTCTGATGGAATTGGCAGATGTGTTCAGGGCAATTTGAGTATTTAAAATGATTATCCCTTGCAACATAACACACCCCTGAACATGTACTTTGTGTGGCCACAAGAGAATAGCACGAGAAGCTAAACTGTTGAAAATCATGCCTCCCTTGTTTGTACCTTAACACAGGAAGCAAAGCGTTTCTCCAACATTGACAAATCGTGGGTGAAGATTATGACGCGAGCCCATGAAATACCCAATGTGGTCCAGTGCTGTGTTGGAGATGAAACTATGGGACAGCTCCTGCCTCATTTGTTGGATCAGCTGGAAATTTGTCAAAAGTCTCTTACAGGGTGAGGCTGCTTATAGAGAAACCTTTCAGCTCTGGGCAATCAGTTACAACAGAGGAAATTGAAACCTGCTTATTGCTTGCATTCCACTAGGATTTGCCACTGCTTGCCGTTCCCTTCAGTGGCTGAAAAAGATCAGGCCTGCAACTGTCGATATTATCATGGTCAGAACTAGAAACTGAGGCAATTATGCCACAGTTAAGAGAAAAAACTTAATTCACAGCAATCTCTGCAAAGCAAGATAGCAGTTGCTTCTGGAGGATCTGTTTATTGAACTGTTCAAACAAAGTTTGCAAGGAGATTATATAACACAGACTGATTATCTGAGCTTTCCTTCTCACATGTTTGCGGGGGACTTGCAATGTTGTAAAGGTAAAGGTAAAGGTACCCCTGCCCGTACGGGCCAGTCTTGACAGACTCTGGGGTTGTGCGCCCATTTCACTTAAGAGGCCGGGGGCCAGCGCTGTCCGGAGACACTTCCGGGTCACGTGGCCAGCGTGACATCGCTGCTCTGGCCAGAGCCAGAGCCGCACACGGAAACGCCGTTTACCTTCCCGCTGGTAAGCGGTCCCTATTTATCTACTTGCACCCGGAGGTGCTTTCGAACTGCTAGGTTGGCAGGCGCTGGGACCGAGCAGCGGGAGCGCACCCCGCCGCAGGGATTCGAACCGCCGACCTTTTGATCGGCAAGTCCTAGGCGCTGAGGCTTTAACCCACAGCGCCACCTGCGTCCCTTGCAATGTTGTATCAAGCAGCTATTCCCACACTTTCTACTGCATTTCTTCATCACTTTTCTTACAGCAAAATGCTTGCTGTTTTGTTTTTGTGAAGCAGGGTTGTTGCATAAGAGTGCCAAATCTACTTTAAGTGTACAACCTGAATTTGCCACTATGCAACTGAATCCCACCTGTGTTTCTCTCTGACAGGGAAGGGTTTTCCTTCGCTGTGCTGTCTCAACCTCCACATCCCTTCTTGCCTGCCTCTTCATCTTCCTGCGGAGTGGCTCTGGCTTTCTCTTGCTATCTCTTCATCATTTAAATTAAGCATGTTTTGGGGATCAGCAGCCTTCATTAGTTCATGTTGCAAATGGTCTGTAATATCAGGCAGCAAGATGAAAGCATTTTAAGTCCCTAGGAGCAAGGTGAGACTCACTGTCTGCCATTAACAGGGAAGTCTATAATGGGTAAGGAGAAGATCTGGGTCTCTGAGAGGCTATGATGAAGTTTGGCAGGCAAGAGCTGTGTTGCACCACTCACCACCACGCTCATTCTGTTTTTGTTCAAATTCAGGTACCTGGAGAAAAAGCGGCTTTCATTTCCACGTTTCTTCTTTGTGTCAGACCCTGCCCTGCTGGAAATCCTGGGCCAGGCTTCAGATTCTCACACAATACAGGCCCACTTGCTCAATGTCTTTGATAACATCAAGTCTGTGAAATTTCATGAAAAGGTTTGCATAACTGGTAACATAATTCTTAGAAAGGAAGCGGTGGTTATCTGAATTCCTGGGCACTTGCCAGTC